>NC_141691.1:353715218-359072631 GCF_964263255.1 Lissotriton vulgaris | reverse complement strand
TCTCCTCTCGCGTCTCGCTCTCTTGCTCTATCGCTCTATCGCTACACCGGCTCGTGTACACGATGCCGGTATAAGGCGTCTGACGTCAGCAATTATTCAACGACAACAAAAACGGACCTCTATCCCGTGCGTCCCTATCCAAAATGGCGGGCGCAAATGTACCGATAACTCACCGAATGTGCCATACAGCTCACATTAGTCAAGCTTGCCCACTTTAAAAAAAGGGGAAATAACTCATTTATCCTAATGAGTGTGATATATACATAAAGTGTTGGAAATAAAATGAAATGAATTTTAACTAATGTGAAATACAAGATTATTTCATGAGATTTTGGGAGCATGGATATCACAGCACTTACATGCTAAAAACATTACAATACAATACCAGTAGTATCAATTTAACCAGTCTCTTATAGGAAGCACATCATTTCAATCTTATCATTAAGACCATAGGGGGTCAGTGTCCTGAGGGACTTTATCCAGTAAGTTTCCCTTTGCGCTAGTAATCTAGTTGTATCAACATGTGATCTTTCCACCAATCTTTCTAGCACAGTGAATTTTAGTTGAGGTATTGTATGCCCTCTTTCATGCCAGTGTACAGCCAAACAAGATTTCATGTTCTTAGTTCGAATCATACTTTTGTGTTCGGTCATACGAACTTTTACCTTTCTTGTAGTGCGTCCAACATATACAAGTCCGCAAGGACATTTTATTGCATAAATTAGGAAACTTGAATTACAGTCTGATGTGTGTCTTAAGGTTATGTGTTTACCTGTCTGGGGATGGGCAAATGAATTACCCACTAATACGTTGCCACAGTGGCCACAATTTTGGCACTTCATCATCCCTTTCTTGCCCAAGTCTATGTTATCGTGTCTACGACCTTTCAATATCTCCTTAATGTTTCTTGATCTTGAATGAGCAAATAGAGGTTTTCCTACAAATACCTGTTGAAAATCAGGTTCCTGCTCAATGATTTCCCATCTTTTCTTTATACATTTTTTTATAGCCGATGCGGCTGTAGAAAATTTCAGTACAAAAACCTCCCTCCTGTTTACGCTCCTTACTCTCTTTTCCAACAAAGATTGTCTGGGCATGACTTTTGCTCTGTTCTCTGCTTCGTCTAGGACTGTGTCCGGGTACCCCCTCACCTTATAGTCTTTTCGCATTCTCTCCATAGTCTCAAACCCTTTGGCTTCGTCTGAACATATTCTCCTTGCCCTGATGAATTGTGACAATGGCAGATGTCTTTTTAAAGAGTCTGCATGAAAACTATCAAAATGTAAGGCATTATTTCTGTCTGTTTCCTTTTTAAAGACACTCGTCACCAGTGTATTCCTGTCTTTAACAATCAAAATGTCAAGGTAGTTTATTTGTGCTGTACTCATAGTGTATGTGAATTTGATTGAGGCGTGACAATTATTCAACTCATGCAGTTGTTTTCGTAACATTTCTTCTGACCCTCTCCACACCATTAGTATATCATCGATATACCTCATGTATAACGCCAAGTGTGTTTTCCATATTTCTTTTTGTAATATGTGTTGATCTTCGAATCTGGACATGAACATATTAGCGTAGGTAGGTGCCCCAGTGAATCCCATAGAGGTACCCGTCTTTTGTAGGAAAAAACAGTCCTGCCATTGAAAATAACCATGATACAAACAAAATTGTAGAAGTTCAAGCAGAAAAATATTATGACTCTCCTCATAATCGTGTTTCAATAACATCCACTCTGCTGCTTCTAGACCTTCCATATGTGGGATCGAGGTGTACAGGGCTGAAACATCAACCGTGCACAACCATAATTCCTCATTCTCATTAATTGGCACATTTTGTAAATTCCTTAGACAGTCTGTGGTGTCTTGTACAAAAGTCGACCATTGTTGTACCATGGGTTGCAAAAAGTGATCTAAGTATCTACCTAATGGTTCATGCAACGACCCACATCCCGCCACAATGGGTCAAGAAACATTAAGGAGATATTGAAAGGTCGTAGACACGATAACATAGACTTGGGCAAGAAAGGGATGATGAAGTGCCAAAATTGTGGCCACTGTGGCAACGTATTAGTGGGTAATTCATTTGCCCATCCCCAGACAGGTAAACACATAACCTTAAGACACACATCAGACTGTAATTCAAGTTTCCTAATTTATGCAATAAAATGTCCTTGCGGACTTGTATATGTTGGACGCACTACAAGAAAGGTAAAAGTTCGTATGACCGAACACAAAAGTATGATTCGAACTAAGAACATGAAATCTTGTTTGGCTGTACACTGGCATGAAAGAGGGCATACAATACCTCAACTAAAATTCACTGTGCTAGAAAGATTGGTGGAAAGATCACATGTTGATACAACTAGATTACTAGCGCAAAGGGAAACTTACTGGATAAAGTCCCTCAGGACACTGACCCCCTATGGTCTTAATGATAAGATTGAAATGATGTGCTTCCTATAAGAGACTGGTTAAATTGATACTACTGGTATTGTATTGTAATGTTTTTAGCATGTAAGTGCTGTGATATCCATGCTCCCAAAATCTCATGAAATAATCTTGTATTTCACATTAGTTAAAATTCATTTCATTTTATTTCCAACACTTTATGTATATATCACACTCATTAGGATAAATGAGTTATTTCCCCTTTTTTTAAAGTGGGCAAGCTTGACTAATGTGAGCTGTATGGCACATTCGGTGAGTTATCGGTACATTTGCGCCCGCCATTTTGGATAGGGACGCACGGGATAGAGGTCCGTTTTTGTTGTCGTTGAATAATTGCTGACGTCAGACGCCTTATACCGGCATCGTGTACACGAGCCGGTGTAGCGATAGAGCGATAGAGCAAGAGAGCGAGACGCGAGAGGAGAATTATTTAGCAAGCGCGAGTAAGGTAAGAAAGAATTGTTGCTGTATAGCATAATAGTTGGCATTTTCTAGTACAAGAAGACTGAGGGGGTTTCCTCTTTCGTCTTACAGATAGATCTACATGGTATAAAGGGACTTCGTGGGGAAGAGAGTTCCCTCCTTCGTTTCACAGATCAGTAACAACGTGATAGAGGTTTCACGTAAAGGGGAACCAGGAGATAAAAATAAGTAAGTGGAGTCACGTTGAGATATATATTGTTTCAACAAGGTTTTCAATACAACAGTAAGTTTAGTGTTTGTTTCACTTGTGGTTACAGAATAGGAGATCACGAATCTTGTCTAAAGCTGCTTCTATTGTGGTTTATGAAGGTAAGCGGACATGAGCTTGATAACTCTTGATATGAGGGAGATTAGGTACATTTTAATGATTTGGGTTTGCATGTAGGCACCTGGCAAGAGGTGGAGGTCACATAGAGGTTAATTTTAATTTTATTTTATTTTGATAATTTTTATTTTTAGTTTAATTTGGATTATAAGGTTAATGGAGTATATTTGATGAACTTTTGCGAGCATGAGGTGCAATCACGCACAGATTGTGGTTTATATAACGAAGATTCTTTGGTTTCTGCTTATCACTCTAATCAAATACAATTGTGAATGTAAATAGTAATGTACTCTGGGGATATGATTTGATGAATTCTTTGTTATTTGTAGTGCATTCCCCTGACGAAGGTGCATACCGAAATGCATTGGGATATGACTTCACTTGTGTAAAGATGGAAAGTTGATTGAAGAATTTTGATTTACACTTCTTCTGATATTTAAGAAGAATAAAAACAATCTTGAAGGACAGAAATACACCCATCGGTTTGATGAGAGTTATTCATATTTCATTTACATTTTGCTCTGTATATTTTGCATGATGGGTACATCAGCAATCTGATTTGTAAGACTGCTGATAAAAGCTTTACATGAATTTGTTTTGTGACATATTTTACATGCTGAGATATGATTATAGATATATGAAGAAGAAAGAATAAATTATCACGTGTAGTGAGACAGTGAATAGTGCTTCCCATAACACAGGTTGTCTGTGAATTGTGTCTATTTAGTACGAACTTGACTGGGGCTAGTCAAGATATGGGTAAGCACCAGTTGTAAATAATGTAAAGAAGGGACAAAAATTTGTTTAAGTAAGGAGTGCATATTACACATCATTGTTTGCATAGTGTATTGGGTTAGCCCCATTTGTAAATTGCACCCACCCATCAAGATGGATTTCGATGATATAGCCCAAATGACAAAAAACCAAGCAGATGTAAAGGGTTATACAGCTGAAGAAGCGGAGAACATCTATACTCTCATCAGGGAAACCAAGGATCTTAAAACAAAACCAAGCAACACCGCACAATTGATAAAACAGTTACAATACACTTTGCGCAAGGAAATTAACCAGAGGCTTCATGCTACCACTTTGATACAGTATCATAGGGTGAAACGGATTCCTAGGGGACTGCGAATATCATTGAGACCAATGTTATTTAAATTTAACAAACCATTTTTAGCGAGATGGTTTGCGATATTGAATAAATGTTCGCTTGATTTAGTATTGCTCATAGTTGAAGAACTGTCGAACGTTCTGAAGGAACTAGAGGCAGAGATCACTGACATGAAAACCGAATTATCCACTCGTATGTCTGCCGAGGAAATGGATAAAACTTTACAAGAAATTAATGATAAATTAGATGAACACACCAAAGAAGTCCATGAAAGAAAGTTGCGAAAATTTAAGCGCGACACGTTAGATTATAAACTGGATGAGGTATATAGTTGGGCAGACAAATACGCGCAGAGAAGGGTTTTTAGAAAACCGACTGAAAATACCTCTGAAGAGAGTTTGGCCACAGACCAAGATACGTTACCTACACGTCCTTCTGTAGATACAACAGCACAAGGGGAAGGTGCATGTGCTGAAAGCACAACAAGCAACCAGAGCCAGCAGCCTTTTTTAGAAGGGGGCCACAGTTCCAATCATCCTCCGGACGTACAGGCAAAACAACACACATTAGACAAAACACACGAACAAGGAGGGGAAAAGGCAAAAAAGCAAGACTTAAGACGCAACCCAAAGAGGAACTAATTATGAACATCTCAGATACCGCATTGACAACTATACAAACAACAGTCTTGAGCAAAGGTATGTCGTTTGTACCCACATATCAGAGCAATGATCTTGAGACTGAAGTCTCATTCTTTAAATTTATGAGGAAGTTGAGACTGAGATGGTTTTTTCATCAAATTAACACAGAGAATCCAGAACCTACAGCAGACACCACAACAACTAGGGTGTTCAAACCAAAAAGTACATTCATGTCACCAATGACACATAAGGCTCTAGATTTGTTTGAGACACTGGTAAAAAAGGACTTTTCAGACATAAAACATCATGGAAAAATGAGTAGGAATCTGACGAGACAGGAGACAATGGCACTTAATGAATTGACTTCTAATGAATCAATAACCATAGTCTCTGCAGATAAAGGCGGAGCATTAGTGGTGCTCAATGCCGCCTATTATCAGCATAAGGTTGATCAGCATGTGAAGGACACCAACACCTATATGCAGTTAGAGATGGATCCCACTTTGGAGTTCCAGAGAATTTTGACTGACATTTTGAAAAGAGCCATTGAGTTAGGCCGGATCGATGAGCAGACAAGCAGGTATTTGACCACAGAATATCCCAGCAGGCCACATATATATATGTTGCCTAAGATGCATAAAGATCCAAAAGACCCACCATTCCGACCCATTGTGGCGGGATGTGGGTCGTTGCATGAACCATTAGGTAGATACTTAGATCACTTTTTGCAACCCATGGTACAACAATGGTCGACTTTTGTACAAGACACCACAGACTGTCTAAGGAAATTACAAAATGTGCCAATTAATGAGAATGAGGAATTATGGTTGTGCACGGTTGATGTTTCAGCCCTGTACACCTCGATCCCACATATGGAAGGTCTAGAAGCAGCAGAGTGGATGTTATTGAAACACGATTATGAGGAGAGTCATAATATTTTTCTGCTTGAACTTCTACAATTTTGTTTGTATCATGGTTATTTTCAATGGCAGGACTGTTTTTTCCTACAAAAGACGGGTACCTCTATGGGATTCACTGGGGCACCTACCTACGCTAATATGTTCATGTCCAGATTCGAAGATCAACACATATTACAAAAAGAAATATGGAAAACACACTTGGCGTTATACATGAGGTATATCGATGATATACTAATGGTGTGGAGAGGGTCAGAAGAAATGTTACGAAAACAACTGCATGAGTTGAATAATTGTCACGCCTCAATCAAATTCACATACACTATGAGTACAGCACAAATAAACTACCTTGACATTTTGATTGTTAAAGACAGGAATACACTGGTGACGAGTGTCTTTAAAAAGGAAACAGACAGAAATAATGCCTTACATTTTGATAGTTTTCATGCAGACTCTTTAAAAAGACATCTGCCATTGTCACAATTCATCAGGGCAAGGAGAATATGTTCAGACGAAGCCAAAGGGTTTGAGACTATGGAGAGAATGCGAAAAGACTATAAGGTGAGGGGGTACCCGGACACAGTCCTAGACGAAGCAGAGAACAGAGCAAAAGTCATGCCCAGACAATCTTTGTTGGAAAAGAGAGTAAGGAGCGTAAACAGGAGGGAGGTTTTTGTACTGAAATTTTCTACAGCCGCATCGGCTATAAAAAAATGTATAAAGAAAAGATGGGAAATCATTGAGCAGGAACCTGATTTTCAACAGGTATTTGTAGGAAAACCTCTATTTGCTCATTCAAGATCAAGAAACATTAAGGAGATATTGAAAGGTCGTAGACACGATAACATAGACTTGGGCAAGAAAGGGATGATGAAGTGCCAAAATTGTGGCCACTGTGGCAACGTATTAGTGGGTAATTCATTTGCCCATCCCCAGACAGGTAAACACATAACCTTAAGACACACATCAGACTGTAATTCAAGTTTCCTAATTTATGCAATAAAATGTCCTTGCGGACTTGTATATGTTGGACGCACTACAAGAAAGGTAAAAGTTCGTATGACCGAACACAAAAGTATGATTCGAACTAAGAACATGAAATCTTGTTTGGCTGTACACTGGCATGAAAGAGGGCATACAATACCTCAACTAAAATTCACTGTGCTAGAAAGATTGGTGGAAAGATCACATGTTGATACAACTAGATTACTAGCGCAAAGGGAAACTTACTGGATAAAGTCCCTCAGGACACTGACCCCCTATGGTCTTAATGATAAGATTGAAATGATGTGCTTCCTATAAGAGACTGGTTAAATTGATACTACTGGTATTGTATTGTAATGTTTTTAGCATGTAAGTGCTGTGATATCCATGCTCCCAAAATCTCATGAAATAATCTTGTATTTCACATTAGTTAAAATTCATTTCATTTTATTTCCAACACTTTATGTATATATCACACTCATTAGGATAAATGAGTTATTTCCCCTTTTTTTAAAGTGGGCAAGCTTGACTAATGTGAGCTGTATGGCACATTCGGTGAGTTATCGGTACATTTGCGCCCGCCATTTTGGATAGGGACGCACGGGATAGAGGTCCGTTTTTGTTGTCGTTGAATAATTGCTGACGTCAGACGCCTTATACCGGCATCGTGTACACGAGCCGGTGTAGCGATAGAGCGATAGAGCAAGAGAGCGAGACGCGAGAGGAGAATTATTTAGCAAGCGCGAGTAAGGTAAGAAAGAATTGTTGCTGTATAGCAAAATAGTTGGCATTTTCTAGTACAAGAAGACGGAGGGGGTTTCCTCTTTCGTCTTACAGATAGATCTACATGGTATAAAGGGACTTCGTGGGGAAGAGAGTTCCCTCCTTCGTTTCACAGATCAGTAACAACGTGATAGAGGTTTCACGTAAAGGGGAACCAGGAGATAAAAATAAGTAAGTGGAGTCACGTTGAGATATATATTGTTTCAACAAGGTTTTCAATACAACAGTAAGTTTAGTGTTTGTTTCACTTGTGGTTACAGAATAGGAGATCACGAATCTTGTCTAAAGCTGCTTCTATTGTGGTTTATGAAGGTAAGCGGACATGAGCTTGATAACTCTTGATATGAGGGAGATTAGGTACATTTTAATGATTTGGGTTTGCATGTAGGCACCTGGCAAGAGGTGGAGGTCACATAGAGGTTAATTTTAATTTTATTTTATTTTGATAATTTTTATTTTTAGTTTAATTTGGATTATAAGGTTAATGGAGTATATTTGATGAACTTTTGCGAGCATGAGGTGCAATCACGCACAGATTGTGGTTTATATAACGAAGATTCTTTGGTTTCTGCTTATCACTCTAATCAAATACAATTGTGAATGTAAATAGTAATGTACTCTGGGGATATGATTTGATGAATTCTTTGTTATTTGTAGTGCATTCCCCTGACGAAGGTGCATACCGAAATGCATTGGGATATGACTTCACTTGTGTAAAGATGGAAAGTTGATTGAAGAATTTTGATTTACACTTCTTCTGATATTTAAGAAGAATAAAAACAATCTTGAAGGACAGAAATACACCCATCGGTTTGATGAGAGTTATTCATATTTCATTTACATTTTGCTCTGTATATTTTGCATGATGGGTACATCAGCAATCTGATTTGTAAGACTGCTGATAAAAGCTTTACATGAATTTGTTTTGTGACATATTTTACATGCTGAGATATGATTATAGATATATGAAGAAGAAAGAATAAATTATCACGTGTAGTGAGACAGTGAATAGTGCTTCCCATAACACAGGTTGTCTGTGAATTGTGTCTATTTAGTACGAACTTGACTGGGGCTAGTCAAGATATGGGTAAGCACCAGTTGTAAATAATGTAAAGAAGGGACAAAAATTTGTTTAAGTAAGGAGTGCATATTACACATCATTGTTTGCATAACCAAAACACTCACCAGGCTCCCCAGATGTTCTCGAGTCAAGGCAGAACTCTGCCCTGAGGGGTTCCGGCATCGATCCCTTTCACAAAGACTCAGCTTCCCAGGCTTCCTCCACCTTCAGGTTCTCGTTGGCCTTGTAGGACTTCTGAGCTGATAGCACTCCCACTCGCAGATGCCGACACCTCTTGGCCTTCGAGCCCAAGGGTTCCTGCATAAGCCAATCCCATCTGATCCAAATTAGTCCTCTGTGCCCAAAATGCCATATTTTCTGAAGACTCTGTCGTTCCTCAAAGTGCTCTTGGCACTGAAAACACTTCCATGGTGGGCTCTGATGACTCTGAACAGATTATCCTCCAGCAGCTCCAAGAGGAGCAGGTTGCGGGATAAAAACGTCTGTTTGTATACATTCAGACTGGGAAGATCTCCAAAACGCCACCTCTTAGGCCCACAGAGAATGCCTCAGAAGAGGAAACTGACTTTTGAGGAAAAACTGGCTTTATAGCCTCTTTCAGCTCCTCAGCACAAGAGACTCAGACCTGACGAATATATAAAAAGGTGTAGGAGTTGGTGGCAGAGGGAAAGGCTATCTCTAACACAACTTTCTACTGTGCCCTAGATGTGGCTCACACTGCATTGCGGGGGTTAACACTATCTTGGGTTTTAGATCCAAGGGCCAACAGCATCTGCAATACTTGCCCTTTGATGCAGAACACTTTTTAGACCTGCAGGTTTACCAGAAGCAGAAAAAAATAAAGTACACTGGTGCTGCCAAGTCAACTCCTAGTCTCCTTTCAGAGGCAGGCTTTGCCAGACCCCACTCCCTCATACCAAAGTCTTTAGCAGTCATGCCAAAGGGTACTCTAGGGCTGCCTGAAAATGCAACAAGGACAGGGCTAAAGAGGGTTCCAGTACAGAGGTCTCTACCACCAAACTGACTCCTCTTGCCTTCCCCCCATTACATAGCACCTGTCAGGGCAAACTGTAGGATTTCCCCTCCCGCTAGCAGAAATCCCTTTAGAGAAGTGGGTCCACTATATCCTTCTCCGGCGCTGTCCCTAAGATATGGAACTCTCTTCCACCGTAAGTATTCAGAATCTCCTCAATGACTGCTTTCAAACTGGAAGCCAAAAGATTCCTAATGAACAAATTCTTACCCTAACTGGGCTAGGCTCACCTGCTCGAAGTTATTGATCCTACAACCATTGTACCATCATTTGATGCTGCTCTTCTTTACCTCATTGTGCGCCCTCCTTTCTAGCCGCTATATAACTGTTTATTGTATTACTCTCCTTAATTCATTTGTCTTGTAATTATGTGATGATTCCTGTTTTGTCTTCTTACTTTATGTTGATATTGCAGTATGTCCTTTCTTCCGTCCTTTTGTTAAGCACTCTGATATCTTTCGGGATCTTGTTTGCGCTATATAAAACTTTATACAAAAATAAAAAATGGTGATCTGCATCTTACTTGACGTTAAAAAAAAAACCTAGAAATTTGCCAAAAAAAACAAAGATTACAAGGACGGTATAGTTAGATTTCACTCATACACAACTAGTGAAATTCAGCAGTCATAGTTACCTGAGCTAACTATAACATACACCCCCGCAATGTACTGCTAATGACCTCAGACATTACATCATTCATGACATGGTCAGTTAAATCACTCATGACTTCACTCATGACATCTCAAATGAGCTGTGAATGGAATGGAACTATAATCACAAGAAATTTATTTAGGGATTGTGTGTGCAAGAAGCATTATGATACCCAACATGCCCAGATTAAAATGGCCGATAGTCTTTCACTTTAAAGTCATGTGTAGTCCATTGTTTATGTTGATGTTTGCAATCCTAAGTAGGTTTATTATGACTAAGTCACATTGCCGAACATACAATTATGGCGGACACGGGGCAAGATATGCTGAAATGACATTGTGTGCATATTAACACTTGTTTTCTTTTCTTTATTGTATAAATTCCTGAATTTTCACATTGTGACCAGGGCAATATGGCCGCCAGGCTTTTGAATTAAATTAATATATAGTCCTTTGTTAATGTTGGCAATTTTATGCATTTCTACATTTAAATAAGGATGCTACAAAGACATCTTGTATCGTTATCAAGGTTTGGATGAGCAGAAACGTGTGGATCACGTCCTTTGCAGATTAAATACTTCCAAAATACAACCTGAGTGCTCATTCCTTTCTTGTAAGAGTGACAGGAGATTAAATACATATATATAAAATTCACTGAAAAAACCAAGGGGCATATTATCAAGCAGGGCGATAGGCAATTATTGCCGCTTTAGCGGCCATTTTCGACAGCTAAGCTGCGATAATTCTATCGCCCTATCAGCAAGCTGTCGCTAACTGATGTTAGCGACAGCTTTTAGGCGATAGCGAGCGGTTTGGGACCCGCTTTGCATGTCGCTAATGACATGCAAAGTGGGTGTACCCAACCAGTTAGCGACTGAAAGCAGTCGCTAACGTCGCTATCGCCTATTAACAAGGCAGGCGTGAGGAAAATCCAGCCCAAAATACAATCGATGCCCAGGCTGCTGGCGCAAGGCGCCTCTTAGTTCCCATCTTGAATAGTTACCAAATAAAGAGACGGGCGCTGGGAGCAGGGACACAAGAACAGAGGTTTATTACTCATGAGGAGAGCCTGTCATTTCGGACACGAAATACAGTGTCTTCAGGAGGTGCTCTAACAAGTTCTCTGAGACTGCGTCTTTTATACACAATTTTATGATGCATAAACATTCCTTATTACAATAAAGACATTGTGAAGCAAGGAAAAGACATCCCCGATACCCCCCCTGTTCCGGATTATTCCAACACGTGGCTACAGTAGAGGTCCTCACCACCCCCATACAATGGGAGGGGGCTACAATGCAGCAGAGTGTTCCGCTGATTCCTTTGGAATGTGTGCGCCTGATCGGATCTCAGGGGGTGGGGAGGTCATGATCAATAGTAGCTCCTTTGAAGAGGGGCGAGTGCATACAGTAGCGGGCAGTAAACTGTATCCTCAGGCTAAGGGATGACCAGCGGTCCGTGCAGACAATCGGGCTCAGTGGAAGGGGTCATCAAAGGAGGGGTATTCATGAAAGGAAGGGAGGTGTTGGTCAGGCGCGGGGTGTGATTCCCAGGGGCAGAGTCGCACAGAAGGGGAGGTCTTATGACCCGTGCAGGAGAGAGCGGGGGCAGCCAGAGTGCACGCTGAAGTGGTGCCGGGCGTTTAACAAATGGGCAGAGAGGCCATGGTTCTAAAATGGCTGTTTGTGTGTGCGCGTGCATGGGTCTATGCTGGCGAGATGATGCGGTCAACACTTCACGGTATTCATTCTGCTTACAGTGAGGGTATGATGAAAGCAAATGAACGCCGCTTATGTGCATTAACATTGTCATTTTCCACAGTCGCCGCTTTTTAACATAAGTTAGTTCATTTTCCTGTTCTTCCCAATTGATGGGCGTACATATAGTCGCGTGTGGTCAATGAGATAGCGTTTGTCAATACTAGCAGATTGTGTATAACCATGAACAGTCGATACGGTTGGCAGAATGCAGTACATATGAATTTACATTTGGTGGGTTATTCATCTAGGGATCAGCATACTACATACTATAGACGTTTCTGACTTTCTCTTCGGCGGTATCAATGTACAGTAAAAGTGACCGATAAACATTTTGAAAACAATACAAAGTGGCTGAGGAAGGAATTCAGTTCAGTACAAGCAATCAGTCAAGGGAAAGGGGGATGATATCTTCGTCACAGTGTCTTTTTAATAATGAGCCATCACTGGTAGGCTCCAGTAGTCCATCTTCTTTAGTTGGCGCTGTTGAGCACCGGCGGTGGAGCTATAAGTCCAGCTCAGATCCAACCTTACGCGTTGCAGGGTGCGATCTGTCCTCTGCTGTTAGATCACAGTCCTGTTCTCTAACTAATCTTTTTAGGGGTGCCTCACGCTCGGCACCTGCATTTCCTTTTCCTTCCGTGGCAAAACCCTATTCTTCCTTAATGTCGTTCCTTTTTCTGAGTCAAAATCCAGGGGTTAGAATGGAGGTGTCGTTGGGTAATCGAGGGAAGAGAGGGCGGGGTGGAGTCAGATTTTCTGAAGCAGACCCAGGGAGCAAATGATAACGAGCAGGCAGGCCCATTGATCGGGCTCAGAGGGGCGGGGACTCCTGGCACAGGTTGATCAGCAAACAGGGGGCTTCAGGGCAGCCCTTCATTCTTTCATTTTCCGTGTTTGAAAGTGGTGCCTCGTCCCGCGTCTCGTTGCTCTGCGGCTCCACCTTTGGTCCAGGTCACACGTGCTTCATGATCTGTGGCCAGGCTGAGCGTCACGTCCGGCCCCTCTCCTCCGATGATTGTGTATCCTTGAATGAGTACAAAACAGGTTTTTAGAGGAAACAATGGAATATATTTATACATTTCAATTCCGTCCCCAATCCTAAGTGGTTGGGGATATGTTCATCGGTCACGGTCAGAAGTCATGACTATGTAGTATGTAAGAGGGCATTTCTACTGTGTTCGTAAGTCTATTTGGCGTTCATTCATGGCGTATATGGGGAGAAGTCAGACTCTTATTGACTGTGTATTCTTATCAAACTCGAAATCGGATCCTTCGGTAGAGACTCGTTTGTTAACCCAAGTCCCAGCAGTCTTACATTTCCCTCCAGAATCGGCTAATTCTTGCGAAAGGGGGGGTGTACTAACATCTAACATCATGAGAAAGGGACAGAAGCTAAACAATCTTTTCTCGGAGAGCAACGGTTAATCAGGGTCATCAGTTATAGTTCGGGGGCAACAGTTGTGAAGCTGGGGTCAATCGGGAGAGGCGAGGACGCTTTGGACGTCCGCGCTTGGGTGCAGAGGGGTGGGACAATCTGGGCATTGGGGGTTGTCTTTCTAAGGACTGAAAATAGAAGGCCATTGACGTATAGTCCCCCTATAAAAGGCCAGATTAGGGGACATCAGTCGTCTTACCTGTCCTTTCCTTCTTAGCCAATTCAAGTTCCTTCATTTTGCAGAAAGGAGAGGTAGTAATATGGCGAGTTACAATCGTTTGAGTACCTGTCAATTTTGCCGAATACCTTTGTGTTCAAAAAGATCCAATTAGGCTCGTGCCGGCGGGGCACAATGTTACCAAATAAAGGAAGAGGGAGCAGGGGGACTCTCATAGAGAGTGAGGGTCGTCCGCATTCTAAATGAACCATTTGGCACACGCACAACAGAGAGAGAGAGAGAGAGAGAGAGAGAGAGAGAGAGGGAGAGAGAGAGAGAGAGAGAGAGTGAGAGAGAGAGAGAGAGAGAGACGTGTACAATAATAGGCCATTTAGTGCGCACACAACACAGAACAGCAGGGGTCAAGCAATATAGAAACACAGGCAGATGGGCAACATAGATCCATGCATTACGTACACACGAATTCAGGTGGAGGTGACAGTACATGCATTTACACACAAATGATCCAAGACAGAACATAGAACAGTTTTCTGGCCAAAAATATTTCTTCCTGCATGATGCGCATTCTTAGTATCCTACTTAATTCACCTGGGCGTTGAGCTTTTTACCTTTTTCCTCCTCTACACCTCTGCCAATTGGTCGGGAATTAACCTGGTCGGGCTAATACTCACAGTGGGGCCTTTGAATCATTTCTCTTTTTCTTTTCTGACGAATGATTTTCCAGGCTGAAGCGACAGGGGGGCATCAACCGGAAGGACAACGGGGCAGAATTTACTCATTGGTGCGCGTCCTTCTTGGTTGTATTATTTGTAACCCTGGGCGTAGTTCGCGGAGTCGGACTCCGCGGAGCTACGCGAAGACGTAGTTGCACTCCGCGAACTACGCGTAGCTCCGCAAACATGCGGAGTTGCTTGCTGGGCCCGTTCGCGCGCCGTTTTTCGTCTTCGGGAGCGCGGTGCGCGTGTTCGGGGCGTTGCCTGCATGCTCGGGATGGCTAGCGCGCTAAATTACCACAGAGGTTTGTCCCGCCTGCTTGCGTTCCCTTATTTCCTGTTCCGGGTCACAATTAACGTGGTCGCGTTGTGCAAGACATGTTCGGGAACTCATCTTCTCGTTCGCACTACAAAAGTGCGTGATCGCGCTAAATATCGCGCGAACCTACCCATGCGGTCGCGATGGGCGCAGCCATCTTGTGGATCACACACTCTGGCTATGGTTTTGGGCCTACTTTTGCATCCTGTTAAAATCTCTTTAATCCTTGTCTTTTTACCCACTTTTTCTAACTTTCTTTAGTTATTACCTATTTCTCTCTGTGCCTAGGTTTATATTTTTCATTTTATTTCTACTTTTACAACTTTTCTATTGCTTTTTACTTCCTTCTTGTTCTTTTACCTTGCTTCTTCTTTCCCCTACCTTTTTGTCTTGAACTTTTAGTTTTCTTCTACCCTCCACCCAGAACCATGGTCAAGGGCGCCAGCAGCAGCGGCGGCTCAAAGGGCAAGGCGCCAGTGCCCCAAAAAACTAGGCTGCCTTGCGGCAGAATGCGCCCCCAAGGGGTGAGGCCCCGCCAACTTTTTGGGGAGGAGGAGGTGGCTGCCCTTGTTTTTTTTATCCAGCGCTACCTCCCCTTGATGTTGGCAGCAGGTGGCAGGCCCGGCTCCGGCTACCAGCATATTGAGGAGCGTCTCCGGCGGTGGGTGAAGGTGCGCCGGGCAGTCTTCCGCTGCTCCGGTATCCGGCGTACCCACCACCAGCTGACCCACCGTTGGGCAGACATTTTGGACCGGGAGCAGGACCTGTTGGACCTGCTTGGCGTCGAGGTCGTGGGTCTTGGTGAGTGGCTACCCAAAAAAAAAGTGTGTGTAATATATCTCTATACTATAGTAGTATAAGTATTGTTGTTGTATCTTTGTAAATCTTGGCTGAATAAGTAACGCAATGACTGGTGCTCCTAGTTACATTTCTGGTGTATTCCGTTATTATATCTACTGTAATTGTATGCCACTGGTCTATGCTGCGCTTCTTCATCTTCACTGACTCTTGCGTGTTCAATTTGGCGCTAGCTTTTGCTGTTTATTGGTGTGAGATTTTCTTTATTGTAGAGAACTGAAGTTAGTTAATGCTATTAATAGAGTCTTCTTGTCCTTCCTTTGTCCGTCAGTGAAATAGCCGTTGATGGATAATTGTACGTGTTTGCAATGCATATTGTATCTTTTTTTCACGGCCTTCTCTTCTGCATGAATAATACTCCTCTGGCAATGAATGCAAAAGTTACTTTGTTCTTCTTACCTCAGCCAGGGCCGGATTTAGGCATGTTCAAGCTGTGCAACTGCACAGGGCCACCAAACGCCAGGGGCCACCCCACCAATATATATCCTTAATTTAATAATCCTCAGAGGATGGATACATATTTGCGTGGCGGCCCCTGGCAGGGATTTGGTGCCTCCGGCTCTGTTCCACTTCCAAACACCCTGACTCCCCCCTCTTCACTGGCCTCCGTGCTCCGCCCCGACCTCCTCTTCCGGGCCCCCCACCTACGCTCCCTGGCCAGGAGTCCAGGACCACCATGAGCCTATAGCTGCCCCTGCCTCAGCCCTCCATAGAACTGATGTAGTTTGTTTATTGAGTGGGTAGGGCAGCAGTAGCATTCAGTCAGTAGCAAAACAAAATATGATGCCATGAACGTACAATTTCGTGTTAGTTAGTATGCACAAAGTTAAGCTTGTCTCCTCCTTGCGATCTAATTATTTTGCTGGCAAAAAATGAAAAAGAAATGGCTACTTACATTCTTGAATCTGTGGTGTTGTTCAGGTCTTACTGCCTCTGTGTTACTTAGTAATCTGCAATCAGAATGTTTATGGAACATTTGATTTGTTTTCACCAAGTACACTAGTCAGTGAATCATGCAAGGCAGTAGTCATTTGGTAGACCAATGTTTGTTTCTTTTAATGTTGTAGCAGTGGTTTTTGAAATGCTTGCTGTCTATGTTTCACAGCACTCAATGTTTTCTCTTTCTTTATTATTTCTTACATGAACCACAGAACCCAGGGGCAAGCAGAAGGCTGGGACCGAGTCGGCGGGTGAACGTGATTGTGAACCACAGGCACAGAGCTCCTCTACTGAGGATCCTGCTGCTGTCCCTAGTAAGTCCAACAGTGTTTTCTTTTGGAACAATGATATTTCCCTAACTTTCTAACGGAGCTTTTTTTCCAACCGAATGACATTTCACCTAACTGTTTAGTTAAGGTATCAATCGTTTCAAAAAATCTGTGATCGAATAGCGGAAGGCACAGGGTCCACTCCTGTCTTATGCTTTTTCCTCTATAATGTCTCTTCTTTGGCAATTGACACCAACCAAGTATGCATGCAGATAATGGTCTACTATTTTGTAAGCGTTAGTAAGAAGAATACCACTACTACTCTTGCAGGTATTCTTCTATGCAGTGACATACATAACTATGTATGCACCCCAAAATTGGATGTTGTTGTTGTTGATAGGCAGGTTGGACCTTACTTACTTACAGTCTTACACCTCAGTCACAGAACTCAGAGGAACCCACAATTCAATGAACGACAACCTATATGGGCTCAGTCATTGGTCAATTATTCAATTACCCCTTTCCTGAACCCCAATATGAAGATGCCAAATGCTTTTTTTATTACACAATCCATAACCTAAGTAACCCCCTTTTTCTCACTCTCTCGTGTAAGTCTACAAGACAACAGACACTGAAAATATACTCCCGAGTCAATGTGGTACTTCAAAACCTTTATTTTGTTAGAAGTAACTAAGTAAGTAACATCAATGTTTTTAAGTTGTTCTGTCAAATACGTCAAGGGCAGGGCCACCAGAAGAAATCCAGAGTTAAAAAAGGCTCAATAAAAAGTATCCTACATTTGTACAGCTACCAGTGCACGATAGGGAAATGTGGGAAATGTCCGAGACCCCTCACCATTGAGCGTATACTGGTTGCATATGCCTCTTGTTGGTAAGCTCTGCAAATCTTTGCTTCGTAGAAGTAAATCTTCTCATCTGCCGAAAGATAATGACAAAAGTGGTGCACGTTAGACAGTATGAAAACATTACATACATTTATTCAACTTTTTAGCTGTCATGCAAAAAAGAAGGTGTAACCTGAGGCTGTAAGGAAACTGGACTCCACAATCCACATTCAAAAAGTAAATACGGGCCTCTATTTTCCAAACTCTTCAGGTGTATGCTTTGAACTATCATGTGGCCTCAAAGGCGTCTCCTCGTACTGCGCAACAAGCTGTGAGGTAGCATGCGCAAAACTGTAGACATGTCATTGATGTACAAAGTAAACTGGTTAGGTTACATGGTTCAGTCTAACTTTCCAAGGACTAGAGTACCAGTATAGAATAGATGAGATGAGCTTGGGTACCATACCATACCAAATAAATGCTGATATGTGTAGTGTGTTACTTACTCTGCTGTACTAGGCAATGTGGACTACTAGTGATTACGTTGTACTTAACTGTTTTGCAGAACTCCGTTCTTGGTGAACAAGTACAATGGGGGCTGTGCATCCATCTAAAAAGGTGTACTTAATTACTTATTTTTATTTTTGCAGAACCGGTACCATCCACCAGTGCCGACGGGGGCAGCGGCGCTGCAACGCCGTCAGCAGAGGCGATCCCGGAGGGGAATGGAGGACCACCAGAGGCACCTACAGCAGCACCGGCAGCAGCGGGGGAGGAGACAACAACGGTGGGCGATGGTAAGTTACATTCAATAGTGATCCGCATTACTTGGTGGGTGGGGAAAACTTCCTCACTGTACTCTGATATTTATAGTGAACTTGAAGTTCTACTGGACAATATATGACGCCACTGTTCTCATTACCAAGCTTAGCAAAAGCATTACCACCGGCCAGAATTGATAAAATTAGTTATACATGCCTCTTCTATGTGACTACAACTCAGCTGTGAAAGGTTGGTGGCAGACTAAAAAAGTGTTATCCACAACATTACATGACCGCGATGGATTAACATGAGATTGATTTAACTAAAGTATGATGAAAGTTGCAAGGAAAAAGCTCTAATCATATAATATAGAAGGATACTTTGGAATCAGCAATGCAGGTGTTTGAGAGCAGTTGGATGCGTGGGTTGTTGTGGAAGCATAGAAAGTGGAAAACACAGCTGCCTGCGTGGGTGGGAGACACATCCAATATTGGTGGTTAGTGGATAGTGGATACTAGTGTTGGCAGCGGTGTTTTGGTTAAACACAAAGGCAAGGGAAGGAGGGGACCACTGGATGCATTCTGGGTCGTTGCTGGCGAAACACAAACCACCTAACGTTTGTTGGCGATATAAAGAATGATAGTCTCTAGAGTAGACATTTATTAGTACTAGCTGGCCACTGTTAATTTAATGTTAGTTTGAGACTGTCACTTTTCCCGGAAGCACAGAGTATATGATATAAAAGAACGAGATATGAAAAAGACAGGTGTTCGTATGTGACCGTTCAAGTACACCCATACTATGTTACTAGGGCAGGCATAATGCCGTGCCAAAAAGGCAGACAAATGAAGTATATAAGGCGTAGAATAGAATGTTCAAGATAGATAAAACAACATTTTAGGTACTCAACTTGCTTGCTATTGCTACTGTACTGTGCCGCCCACTATGTGTTGGATCCATTTTGCGTTCTTTATTTGCTGGGATTTTTGATTACAACAATTCTGTCTCTTTCTTTATAGTTACTCCTTCTAAACCAACCAGGAAGGAGCTGGCAGTCCGGGCCCGTCAGCGGAAACTGCAGGCCATCGTTGAGGCCTACCGCCGGCTGGTGGCTCAGGCCGAGGAGGAGGAGGAGGAGGCGGCGGCAGCAGCTGCTGCCTCTTCCAATGCCCCGGCCCCCAAGCCTGCAGGAGTACGTCGGCGTGCTCAGGCAGCCGCCCGCCGCCAGATTTTCCCTGCATCGTCCACCCCCCCACAACAACATGGCTGCCAATGTAGGTGCCGCCAGTTCCAGCGCAAAATTCTCCTCCGGGTAGCCAGGCTGGAGGCTCAAAGCAGTCAGACTAAAAAACAGATAGAGGAGCGTGTCAAGATCCTGGTGGATCAACACTTAAAAGCCCGCCGGCTATGAGATGGACCCTGTTTGCCCCTTTTTCAATCCTTTTGTTGGTGGGTGGGAATTGGGTGTTGGGTTTTTACTATTTTTTTACATGACATTGAGCGTGGGAATTTGGTTGGGGTTAGGGGAGGCGGGTAGGGGGACAGCTTGGTGTAGGATTTATATATATTTTTGTATCATCTTTAGTTTTATATATATATTACATTATGTTAAAATAAACGAGACAAAGTTATTGTAAAAAGAAAACATTTGAAGTTCATTTGCGTTTCTTGTGGGGTTGGAGGGGGGAGTGTTTCACCAAATAATGTACGTTGTGCAACCTCGCAAGGTTTAATTTGGCCATGCAGGTCGGCGGACAGTGCTTTTTAATAATAAAATATATTGCCCACATCTTTAACATGCAAACAGATAGATGCAGTAAACCCTCACCGAGTTATATTGGTAGTATTAGAAGAACGACCAGTCTGTCTTGCGTTATACCTCACTGCAAACTTATCTTACCTGTGATTGCTGATGAGATGATGATGATTTATCATGAAGTGTGGCACTGCAAGGGCTGCATTTGATTTCCAAGACAATGGCGAAGAATCTGTGGTTCAGAATCAGAACTTCTGTGATAGTAGACAGACCCTGCCAGTAGCGACAAAAAGAAAGAGACAGTCATTCGCGTGACAGACAATGTGGGGGTAGTATAAGTAAGTACAGTACATTGCATGGGTGACCCAATATTGCAACTGCTAAACTGAAACAAAACAATGGTTTTGGGGACTGGAAACAAAGTGCAAGAGAAGATAAGAAGTTCAACGTTACTTGTAGTACTCACGGCAACGTCAAACTCTTCTAAATCATAAATGCTTTACACTTTAAACCCAAAAAATAAATTACGCCAATTCATTAGATGCATTCGTTGTTTGATGTAAAATGGTAAATTATTTGGCGTTATACACAGAGCTTGAGTTGGGAAGCCGCAGAAGATCCTGGCCATGCCTTGTTGACATTTCACTATTGTTGCTTTGACCACATCTGCCCCAGTAAGCGCGTGATCAAATTGTTGGTGTATATTTAATGTAAGAAACATCACACCTCAATGTAACCACGCAGCCCGGGGGAAGAGGGTTAGGGATTGTTTAATGGATGGGTACGGGGGTTTTGGGAAAGGTTTGAGAAAGAAAAACAGTACGCATGGAGATTGGAGACAACAAAAGCAAAACAATGAAGACGATGATTTATGATGTTGATCAGCTAGCTAATGATTGTGAGCAATGGACGTAAGAAAAGGACACGCTGAATATGATTCTTGGTTTCCCGCAATCCAATTGCTTGATGATGAGGATCTGTGGTAAGGATGAGAGTTGATGCTCATACTATAAAGCAGTGGGTGAACCGTGAAAGATGTCCAGCCTGAAAAAGAAAAGGCAAATACAAAAGAATGTGAATGACCTAAACAAATTGTAATACAGTGAAGATAAAAAAACAATACAAAACAAGAGGAGTAGTCGTATGAGAGGACTTTCAGACTGAGGCGGCTTGGATACAATTTGTATAAGTCTACTAGTTGCATATCATTTTTAATGTAGAAGTACAAAAAAAGACAGGAGCAAGCACACAACAACAGGCCCACGACGACACAGGTTTGGCCGTTATACAAACTGCATTTCCCTAAAAATTTCAGACCCACAGAAAGGTGAATGAAATTGAAAAAGCAACCTAGCATTTACAAAATTAATCAACAAAATCAATGCGTCATTCTCAGTCATCAATCATACCACTATTGTACTCTACCACAGCACTGTGCACAAACATGTAGTAGCCTGGGTCTACTGTGCTGTGACTCTTATTTGTATTTTATTTATTACCTTGTATTCCACTCCAAGAAACATCGTGCATCAATCAGCTCAGATCCAACCGCCGGACAGCAAAGATAAATTAAGTCCTGACTGCATCTGTAGTAGTAGGAACACAAGTGCGTAAATAATTTCTATTATTAGTAAATAACATGGAAGAATTGGCTATCACGTGAGTCTGAACTGAAGTTACTAATATACTTCAACTCCATGCACATTAGCTCAGAGTCAGCCAAAAAATACATCCCATGCAATGCATGGCATTCATTTTTATACCTGTTTTGCTCTTCTTCTCTTTCACTGTCAGAAGATTGATCACAGATGCTGCCGAGCCTTTGTAATGCGAGTCATCATCACAACAAGTTGACTTCAGTTGTGGATGCCTGCTCAAGTTTCTTTTGACACCGAAGAGTCGTCTCTGAATGCCTGCAGACAGAGGTGGTAGCCTTAACAGTAAGACTCAGCAAGGCAGTTATTATGAGTTGCAGATTTCAAATGAAATAGAGGATGGCTGTAGTCATGTACGGTTCACTTATTATGGAGGGACTGTTAGAGGCTGCATTATTGTTATTGTACTATACTCCATCTACAACATCAAATGTATGGCTGCCAAGATGGAATTGTATTGACTTGAGTGGGAGTCAAGAAGATGCAGCAAGACTCTGAGGAGTGCAGTCAACATGGAACATAAATGCACAGGCGTGCAACTCCAGGAGGTAACTAAAAAAGATACAGCGAAAATAAAATGCACAGGTGTGCAACTCCAGTAGGTACATTAAAAGAATGAGTGGTGGGGATGGATTTGGTTGAGCTTTTTATTTTAAGATTAGCAGTTATGCACCAGAAAGTCATTTTTAATAAGAAAATAAATAACACAAATAAAAGAAGGGAAAAAGTCACAATTTAACAGCCTATTGGTCAGGGAAGAGGTGCTCGTCCTCAAACTCTGCGGGTCTGGACAGCAGTAGGTCATGTAACCCAGCAGTGATAAATTCTTCGGGCTCGCTTTCTTCATCCTGCTCTGATTCACGTACAGTATAGTCTGGTGGTATGAAGTGTTGATTCATTTTTATCATTGTCAGCCTCTCGACGCTTTTGGGGGAGAGACTGGTCCTTTTCGATGTCACAATGGCACCAGCAGCACTGAAAACCCGCTCAGAGGCGACACTGGCTACAGGACAAGCCAAATACTTTATCGCCAGCCTGCTCAGCACTGGCCACTGTCTCCTTCTTTCATACCAATAGACCAATGGGCTTTGCTCCATGAACACCTCTGTTGTGTCATCCAGATAGGCCTGAACCATCCGCTCAGTGTTCAATGGTGCTCGGCTTTGCTGCTCCTCTTTCCCCTTTGCAACAGCAACAGACTTACCCATTCCCTTCTGTAGAAAAAAAGCAGTTATGCTTTTGGTTGTGTCTGCTGAATCAGATCGTGCAGGTGCTGCTTTTGGTACTGTTGGTGCCTGCTGGGAAGCGGACGCACCGCTCTCATGCTGTGATGAACTTGCCAGAGTTGCCTCAGGAGGATGGCCTGGAGTACTTTGACTGTCCTGGGCTGGCACTGTCAGGCCTTTAAGTAACAGCCGTTCAGTTTCGAAATCATTAGCTTCCACAGCTATGGAACTTTTGTAATTGGCAACATCCCCATCTGAAAAAGGAATGACTGCGCTACTGCTGACAAACAATTTGTACCGTGGATCCAAGATTGTTGCAGTTATGTAATTTGGATCTGACACAATCATTTTAAGCCTTGCATTTACAGATAAGCGGTTGCGTAAGGCCTTGGCCAAGGTACATGCATCAACTTTTTCTTCGTCACCTTCGTATGCTTCACAGACCTCCTTCAGCTGTTGCTCGAGCATGTACAACAATGGGATTGCTTGGCCCATAGTACAGTCCTCCCTGCTAACTGCACGTGTGAACACCTCAAAAGGTTGTAGCATCTCTGTCAAGCATTTAATGATGTCCCACTGCCACATCTCAACGGTCAGGCTTTTAAGATTAACAGTAGGATCCACTAATCTTCTTGACATTACATAAGCATTCAGTGGTATGTACTGCTCAAAGAGACGCTCAAGCATGAAATAAGTCGAGTTCCAACGTGTTGGGACCTCCTGGATCAGTGCTTTGACTGGCAAATTATGCTCCCGCTGAATGACGCGTAGCAGCTTCCGCGCTTTGAAAGAATGGTTAAAATGCGTGCATATTCTTCTGCAGATGGTCAGTATGTTGCTGACTTGTTGTTCATGTTTCAGAAAGTCTTGCACGACTAAGTTAATGCAGTGTGCCAAACAGGGTACCCTGAAATACTGTCCATCTTTCATTGCCCTCACTACATTACTGCCATTGTCGGTGGCAACAAAACCAATCTTAAGGCCTCTTGGTTTCAGCCATTCAAAGACCTTGCTGTTAAAGTCAGACAAAATGTTGTCAGCAGTATGAGTTTTCTCCATACCAAACATGGCTACAGTTGCATGTTTGCGAGTGTCATTGAAAATCCCAGCAACATCAAGAAGGCCTGATGTTAACTTGTCTTTCACACCTGCAAAAGAGATCCAGTGTGCGGTGATGCACATGTAATCTGCTGTGGCTTCGCGACTGCTCCACATGTCGGTTGTCAGGTGGATACAATGGACAACACTCTGTTGTAAGGCTTTCCCAATCAATCCCAGCATGTCGTGGTGTAGTGCTGGAATAGCAACTCTTGCAAAATAGTAGCGACTGGGAACGTCCCATTTTGGGGCGAGTGTTGCCACTAATTGCCGAAATCCCACTGCCTCAACAAATGAAAATGGGAGAAGGTCCAGTGCCAACATTTTTGCAAGTTTCGCATTGTACAAACGTGCTGTTGGGTCGTTCCGCTCGTACTTTCCCTCCTGCCTAAACATGCCAGTAATGGTAAGCTGCTTGGTAATTCTGTCTGTTCTGCTACACGGACCACCTTTCAACGCAGACTTTTCACTCCTTGCCCTTGGTGTCTCCGGCTGACTCTGGTGCCACTGAGAAGTTGCTGATGCTGAGGATTTGGACTGCACCACTCCAGTGCTGGCGACAGGGCTCATTGGTGTACCACTCCCAGATAGGTCATCGTCTCCCTCTTCTTCCATGAGTCGACCTTGTAGTACTGTATCCTCCCCACCAACACCAGTGCTTACATCTTTTTGTAAGCTTGCAAGGTGGTTCTCCCATACAATTGTGTGTGTTTTTTTCATATGGGTCGTTGGGCCTCCAGTACCATAGTTTGTACCAATCTTACCACGACTAACATTGGTGTGACAAATGGAGCATATAGCAATGTTCTCCTGATGTGGGTGAACCGTAAAAAAATCCCAGACTGGGGAGCTAAACTTTTGTCTCCTGCCATAGGAAGAGGAGGACCCACTTCCAATCCCGGATGAACTGGAGCCTTTTGGTTGCATTTCCCTATGTGACAGTTCAGTACTAGTACTGCCACTACCTCCTTCTGTTGAGGTGGCGCTTGCGCTGGATGTCGCACGCTGCCGGGCCTTCGCTGATGCAAAAATGGGAGCTGGTGTTACTTTGGGCGCTGAGTGTGTAGGAGTTACACGTGCTACCTGCTCATCACTAATCGCAGCCCTTCTAGATAGGGTGAAAATGCTGGTCTCTACATCCTCTGCACCAGGAATAACGCTTGTGATGATGACATTGTCAGTGTCAGACCCGTCTTTATCACCATCAGCATCCTGTTCACCTACATCGAACTCCGGAAGTTCAAGCCTTGACGGATCCTTCCTTTTTCCCAGCCTGGTCTTTTGATGCCTCTTCTTTGAATGCTCAGTTCTTCGTCGTGGATGATACTCCTCATCAAGGTCATCTGAAGGGATGCTATGCGAAGAACTCGATGCACTGCCACTAACCCTCCTTTCCTTTCGTAAATTTAAAGACAGTAGATCACCTCCAGAAGTGGCTTCCTCTTCTTCTTGCTCGGAATGAGGCTCTACTTCCTGAACTGCCCCGACATCGGGAGGAACAACTTCCACTATTGCGTGTGGAGACGGTGGTTGTTGTTCTTGAGGAAGTACTATAGCGTGCTGTGGTTCTTCAACAACTACTACTGTGGGATTTGGTTGTTGTTGAACAACTATTGCGGGCGGTGGTTGTGGTTGTTGAACATCTACTGCTGGCGGCGGTTGGTCAGCACTTTCAGCTTGCATAGATTGTGTGCTACTTTGAGACAGCGATAAGTTAAGTTCAGGCTCAGTATCACTGCTTTGTAACACTATGTCGGCTACCTCTTCGACCCTCATGTGCTTGGCCCTGGGTTGGTGGCTTGCCCCCGCTAATGCCGATGTGCTGGCTCCAGCTTGCACCATGGACACCGCTGCTGCAGGCGTACGTTTTGGGGGCCCAAAAAAGGTTTGGGGGTCCATACCAGCCTTAAGTGACACTTCCTTTTTCTGTACCTTCTTCTCAGCAACTTTCTTGGTGGTGGAGGACCTGGTAACTGCTCTCTTAGGACCCATCTTCTTCTGATGTCAGCAGCACACAGCAGCACTCAGTAGCACAAATTGCAGAGATGTGTGGTCAGATGAGTCACACCCCACACGTGGCGTACAATTGAAGGACGTCCGTCTGGCAGTTGAACGGGCGATGGATGAAAACAGCCAGCACCTCCTCAGTCTTTTTCTGTGCACCTACAAGCAAAGAAGACAGAAAACGTCAGTCAAACAAGCAGTAAGCCAACAACACATGAACAATTGAAAGACACACAGGGCAATGTATAAAACACAAAAAAGAAGACTAATAGTACGAGCACCACAGCTCCCAGCTAGAAATAACCAATAATAAAGTCAAGCAGGCCTATCATATACCAACATGGATAGAAAAAGGAGGTTGCCTGCTACACATGAGTCATGACAGGTTAATGCAAGGAAAATCGAAATACACCATGGCTAAGAGTTTGTAAAACTTCACGGCAAAAACACATACAAGTCATAAAATTATTCCACACACAAAAAAGTTACCTACCCCCCTGCCCAGACAACCAACTTGGAAATGCAATGGCATACACACATGCCGTAATGATGGTAATTAAATAGACCAAATAGAAACAGCTACATAAAGCAGCCCCGTTCACTAGTAACTAACTACCACCTCTGGGAGTCTGCCCTACTATCAGATCAGACCAAAAGCAGGGAGGCCAATGATAAATGCACAAAGGAAGTACCTACAAAATGGCCGCCACCACATGGCCTGTCCAGGAAGACAAAGCTACAACCAAAGAAGTAAATAACACAAAAAATGAGGACTTTTTGGTAGCACAGGGGACACATTAAACATTTTCGAGGAACTTTTATGCAACTCGGGACATATTGTTCGCGAGAATGCAAAATCGGCGTGTTCGGCAACGCGAATCGAGTAAAAAGTCGTTATCGCGTTCCCGAGCCAGTACATTGAGCGCGCGAAAAAGACAAAAAAGGTAAGGTCGCGTTCCCACACGGCGCGACGTTACCAAAACTACCCGAGCTGTATTCCTAGGGTTACCTAATGGCAGGGAGTGCCATAATAGCTACACACAAGCAACCAAAAAACTAAAAGTACCACCATTACAAAAAAATGTGAAGCAATCCAAAGCCATACACGGTGTAATTAAAGTTACACCCCAAAAATAGTTGATTAACTTGAATGCACCTATGGCTTTGAGTGGTAGTACCTACAAAAGCCTTGGATGGCTATGGCAAAAGAAGAGGACCAGGGAAGGACACAGAAAATGGCCGCCTCCATAGGGCCAGGAGGACAGGGACACCCAAAGACAACATGGAAAGGGGATGCACCCAAAATGGCCTCCACCACATGGCAAAATCAGTCACAAAGGAAGCATACACAAAATGGCCGCCACCACATAGCCTGCCCACCAACAACAACATCGCAGAATCATCACAAAGGAAGTACACACAAAATGGCCCTCACCACTACATGAAAAGAAAGAGAGGACAGACAATAAATGCCTATGCCAAAGGGACAATGCTTTGCTTCACAAAATGAACACACCAGACACCACCCCCCAAATTGGTCACCCCAACCATAAACAAGAAATCATTACATAGAGGACAGAAAGGAACTGGGAGTGGCCCATGCTCCAGGAAGACAAAGCTACAACCAAAGAAGTAAATAACACAAAAAATGAGGACTTTTTGGTAGCACAGGGGACACATTAAACATTTTCGAGGAACTTTTATGCAACTCGGGACATATTGTTCGCGAGAATGCAAAATCGGCGTGTTCGGCAACGCGAATCGAGTAAAAAGTCGTTATCGCGTTCCCGAGCCAGTACATTGAGCGCGCGAAAAAGACAAAAAAGGTAAGGTCGCGTTCCCACACGGCGCGACGTTACCAAAACTACCCGAGCTGTATTCCTAGGGTTACCTAATGGCAGGGAGTGCCATAATAGCTACACACAAGCAACCAAAAAACTAAAAGTACCACCATTACAAAAAAATGTGAAGCAATCCAAAGCCATACACGGTGTAATTAAAGTTACACCCCAAAAATAGTTGATTAACTTGAATGCACCTATGGCTTTGAGTGGTAGTACCTACAAAAGCCTTGGATGGCTATGGCAAAAGAAGAGGACCAGGGAAGGACACAGAAAATGGCCGCCTCCATAGGGCCAGGAGGACAGGGACACCCAAAGACAACATGGAAAGGGGATGCACCCAAAATGGCCTCCACCACATGGCAAAATCAGTCACAAAGGAAGCATACACAAAATGGCCGCCACCACATAGCCTGCCCACCAACAACAACATCGCAGAATCATCACAAAGGAAGTACACACAAAATGGCCCTCACCACTACATGAAAAGAAAGAGAGGACAGACAATAAATGCCTATGCCAAAGGGACAATGCTTTGCTTCACAAAATGAACACACCAGACACCACCCCCCAAATTGGTCACCCCAACCATAAACAAGAAATCATTACATAGAGGACAGAAAGGAACTGGGAGTGGCCCATGCTCCAGGAAGACAAAGCTACAACCAAAGAAGTAAATAACACAAAAAATGAGGACTTTTTGGTAGCACAGGGGACACATTAAACATTTTCGAGGAACTTTTATGCAACTCGGGACATATTGTTCGCGAGAATGCAAAATCGGCGTGTTCGGCAACGCGAATCGAGTAAAAAGTCGTTATCGCGTTCCCGAGCCAGTACATTGAGCGCGCGAAAAAGACAAAAAAGGTAAGGTCGCGTTCCCACACGGCGCGACGTTACCAAAACTACCCGAGCTGTATTCCTAGGGTTACCTAATGGCAGGGAGTGCCATAATAGCTACACACAAGCAACCAAAAAACTAAAACTACCACCATTACAAAAAAATGTGAAGCAATCCAAAGCCATACACGGTGTAATTAAAGTTACACCCCAAAAATAGTTGATTAACTTGAATGCACCTATGGCTTTGAGTGGTAGTACCTACAAAAGCCTTGGATGGCTATGGCAAAAGAAGAGGACCAGGGAAGGACACAGAAAATGGCCGCCTCCATAGGGCCAGGAGGACAGGGACACCCAAAGACAACATGGAAAGGGGATGCACCCAAAATGGCCTCCACCACATGGCAAAATCAGTCACAAAGGAAGCATACACAAAATGGCCGCCACCACATAGCCTGCCCACCAACAACAACATCGCAGAATCATCACAAAGGAAGTACACACAAAATGGCCCTCACCACTACATGAAAAGAAAGAGAGGACAGACAATAAATGCCTATGCCAAAGGGACAATGCTTTGCTTCACAAAATGAACACACCAGACACCACCCCCCAAATTGGTCACCCCAACCATAAACAAGAAATCATTACATAGAGGACAGAAAGGAACTGGGAGTGGCCCATGCTCCAGGAAGACAAAGCTACAACCAAAGAAGTAAATAACACAAAAAATGAGGACTTTTTGGTGGCACAGGGGACACATTAAACATTTTCGAGGAACTTTTATGCAACTCGGGACATATTGTTCGCGAGAATGCAAAATCGGCGTGTTCGGCAACGCGAATCGAGTAAAAAGTCGTTATCGCGTTCCCGAGCCAGTACATTGAGCGCGCGAAAAAGACAAAAAAGGTAAGGTCGCGTTCCCACACGGCGCGACGTTACCAAAACTACCCGAGCTGTATTCCTAGGGTTACCTAATGGCAGGGAGTGCCATAATAGCTACACACAAGCAACCAAAAAACTAAAAGTACCACCATTACAAAAAAATGTGAAGCAATCCAAAGCCATACACGGTGTAATTAAAGTTACACCCCAAAAATAGTTGATTAACTTGAATGCACCTATGGCTTTGAGTGGTAGTACCTACAAAAGCCTTGGATGGCTATGGCAAAAGAAGAGGACCAGGGAAGGACACAGAAAATGGCCGCCTCCATAGGGCCAGGAGGACAGGGACACCCAAAGACAACATGGAAAGGGGATGCACCCAAAATGGCCTCCACCACATGCCAAAATCAGTCACAAAGGAAGCATACACAAAATGGCCGCCACCACATAGCCTGCCCACCAACAACAACATCGCAGAATCATCACAAAGGAAGTACACACAAAATGGCCCTCACCACTACATGAAAAGAAAGAGAGGACAGACAATAAATGCCTATGCCAAAGGGACAATGCTTTGCTTCACAAAATGAACACACCAGACACCACCCCCCAAATTGGTCACCCCAACCATAAACAAGAAATCATTACATAGAGGACAGAAAGGAACTGGGAGTGGCCCATGCTCCAGGAAGACAAAGCTACAACCAAAGAAGTAAATAACACAAAAAATGAGGACTTTTTGGTAGCACAGGGGACACATTAAACATTTTCGAGGAACTTTTATGCAACTCGGGACATATTGTTCGCGAGAATGCAAAATCGGCGTGTTCGGCAACGCGAATCGAGTAAAAAGTCGTTATCGCGTTCCCGAGCCAGTACATTGAGCGCGCGAAAAAGACAAAAAAGGTAAGGTCGCGTTCCCACACGGCGCGACGTTACCAAAACTACCCGAGCTGTATTCCTAGGGTTACCTAATGGCAGAAATTGACAGACACCCGAAACCTGACATACCCCACACATAAACATAAGATTTTCTAAATCAATCCAGTCCATCCATGATTTCCTAATTAGAGGTACACCAGAAAAACAGTTGATTACCTTTCATGACCCTATGACTAGTACCTCTGGCCTACTGGAAGAGTAGGCCACAAGTTTGGAGGCCTATGGCAAGACCAAAGTGGCTGGGAAACATAAAATGGCCGCCAACAACACATGGCCAGGCCAACCACAGAAAGTTATTACAATGAACTCAAACATGCCTACACACTAACTACATGGAGTACTAGGGTCAGCTATTGGCTTAAAAAAATAAAAAAACTTTTTCATTACACAAACAGAAATTCCACAGCAGACATTGCTATTGCAGAATGATGACCATAATCCAATGCCAGCCATGATGTTTGTTTACAAACTTGAATAAAAATTTAAACACAGAATTATGATTTTTTACCCATGGGTACCTCTCTATGTAGCCTGGATGAAATTTAAAAAGAAATACAAGTTGGGACCTCATAAAAGTAGGCACCCATCAATAATTTAAATCAAGGAATGAATAATGTAGTTAAAACATTTTAAATCAAACAAACACAAGTCTACAACATCATACTCACTCATACATTACTGAACTTACTTGAAAAAGAGAATTCAAAATCCAAAAGTCCTCAGTAAGATTCAAAAAAAGCAGTAATGCAGCCAACACACACAGAAAGTGATCCTGCCAGCTCAAAATCCAAATGAAAGTGACCACCTCATGGACAAAGCACTGGGAGGAGCCTGGTGAACAGGAACAGGAAGTTGTAAACTCCAGAGCCCTTCCTCCTTAATATTCAAAAATACAGTAGAAACAGAAAGAGGACTCCTTCCCCCCAAAAAATACATCCAAAGGTACAACTTTGAGGGGTTTCTCACTTGTTTGCTAACCAAAATGGTAATTTATTATTATGGTTTAACTTTTAACATGCTCGCGAGTTATTCTGTGCAAGATTGCAGGTTCTGCGTGTTCGGCAACTCGATCTTACCAACAAACATACTCGCGCGTCCTTATGGCTTTATCGCGCTTCCAATGACGTTATCGCGTTCGCACAGCTGCACGGAAGGGTTTACAAACATGGTGGCCGACGCGACCGGGAAAAAGCGGACGCAGAACCAAGGTAAGCCATTGCCGCGCACGCGATAATGTTATTTAGCGCGCGACAATGTTATTTAGCGCGCGACAACTACGCTCCGCACCGGATAGCGGAGTTATCGGCAGCTACGCGAACTCCGCGGAACGCGGAGTTGCCAAAACTCCGCAAACTCCGCAAACGGAGCGTAGTGCTTCGCCCAGGGTTAATTATTTGGGGTATCAGGCGAAGTCATATTTTGCCATACTGTAATACCCCGTCAAGTTTCTACTTCGGACCACTCCCCCAGTTGCTGGGTTCAGAGAGAGAGTCATGTGTAAGTAAGGGAATGCTATATCTTTGTTTGTCCGTCGCGTATAGGTACCATGTCCAGTTCCCTTTTTCCCCACTCCATCGGTCGTTCAATCATCACTTAAGTCATACACAAAGTTTTTCTCTCATCCTCTCAAATGTGTGCAACGTATAATCAGTCGAGCTATACACATCAGGGCATGTACACGTGTATTCACATCACACAAAAATCATCACATTCTCAGGGGCTGTCCCCTCAGACAATCACGATTCTTCACGGTGCTAGCCTGACTTCCGCGTGGGACCATGGTGTGTTGCTTAGCTCTTCTCCATACTTTAGTCGACGTTCCGACATGACCTGCAGAAAGAAGGGAAAAAGAAAGGGGTGGGGGCAGCGTTTTAAAACACATCAGCGCGCATAAACCCGAAAATGTTTTTACCTACCACATACTCGGCCTATCTCCACAGGATGCGGTCTCTACCATCTCGGCGTTTGAGCCCAGAGGGACCGGTTGCGTGGGAGAGATAATTATTGATGGACTAAGGAAGAGGGATGGTCTACAGTGGTATAAGGTCGTTTTTGTCTGTCAGGCGCGGAAACTAGAGGGGCTAGGTGGCATTCCCTTTGGAGTGGTTTAGGGCATTTAAAACAACTTCCTTGATACATGTGGTACATAAAGTAGAAGCTAAATACCAGGGCCTCTATTGATTGCTTTATGCTGCACAAAGGTGAAGAGAACACATATATCAAAACCCGGAACATTCACATTTTCTGCTTCTTTGCACTACGCCTTTTAACCTTCAACCTTAATCGAGCTGCTTCATCTCACCTATATTTTACTCATATCGGGGACAGCAGCCATACATTCGAAGCTTATTAATTGAGCACTACAATTATACTTGCTTCTTCACAAACCTTTAATTAAAAATGTTGGTGCACAAATACGGGCCTACAACCTCGTGGGCCGGCCACGGAGCAGACTGGAACTGTGCATGAGGGGAACGGAGTCAGCGGTCATTGATTTCATAATAGAGAGTGCGGCAAGTGCAATCAAATCATATCGAAAATTCATTGTGAGCAAGTATCATAAGTGTTGAGGATTCAAACTTTCAATAACCATGGGGTGTAAAAACGTAACATCACTTCATTATCCAAATGTTCAATCAGTACCCATTATATATCAATTCATTGTCAAACCACATAATCAGTACCCATCCTATATCAATTCATTGTCCAAACACATGATCAATACCCATCCTATATCCATTCTTTGTCCAAACGCATAATCAGTACTCATCTTATATCGATTTGTGTGCCAAAAACTACATACACATCTCATAACATTAAAGCTGAGCGATCGGGGTACAACAAGGAGCTGAAAGGTTCATTTGTACCGGCGCCATTTTGGGTGAGGTCAGGCATATCCGAGTATAATCAAAATGTCTCCATCAACTCGGGGGTCGGACCAGAACCTCTTTCGAAAGTCCAAACAGTTTCGTAAAAAGGGGGTAACAGAAGGGACTGGCGATATGAACCATCAGTCAAAGTGGGGAGGGAGGCAACAATCTTTCCTACCGGGTCATGCTGGTGTCCCACCGGAACTGATCACGTTGGTAGTCTTGCAGGATTTTGGGCATTTAAAAACTGAGGCTGGCGCCGGCATGAGTGCGCCGACGTCTCGTGGTTCCCATCGGGGGATGGGGGCGCCTGCGTGGAGGGGTCGGGGCCCCCCGACTCTTATAGAATCTTCAAGGTCGAGGAGAAGAGCACAGGGCGTGCGCTGGTCCGGGACAAAGTGCCGCTTTACGATAGGAACCCCTTTGAGTGGAGCGTTGGGGGGTGTCGCTGGAAACCTCCACCTGGGGAGGTGGGGGAGGCTCGTTCGCGCCGCCTCCCCCTCCAGCGCACCCCACGCCGTTTCTCGGCTCCGGTATTTACAATGGCCGGACCAGGCGATAGAGAGGGGTGGGGGGGGGTCCGAGGCAAAGACAAGACATCCCTCCCCCCCGTGGCCTGCAGGGCGCCGTTTCAGGAGACTTTTCATAACGGCCGGCCCAGGCGATACGAGGGGAGGGGGGGGTCGGTGGCATGTGCAAGACATCCCCCCCTCCATCGTCGCAGCCATCATCGAAGATAGAAGAGTTGTCGCAGTCATTATAGAAGAAAGAAGTGTTGTCGAAGCCATTATTGAAGAAAGAAGTGTTGTCGCAGCCATTATTGAAGAAAGAAGTGCTACCGACAAGGGACCCCCTCGGCCTTGGCTCCGGCATTTGATGATGGCCGGATCAGGCGATAGAGGGGGGGGGGGGTCGGAGGCAGAGGCAAGACATCCCCCCCCGTGGCCTGCAGGGCGGCAGAAGAAGGGAATGGGGAGACCAGTACATTTTCGGGCCATCCGCCCCACGGCCTCTCCCTCCGATGGCGGTCAGCCGGGCCCCGCTCTGCACGCGTCGAGGCCTCGCCTTCCGGATGGGCGTAACCGTGGACCAGTTGCACTTCGGAGAAGAGCACAGGGCGTGCGCTGGTCCGGGACAAAGTGCCGCTTTACGATAGGAACCCCTTTGAGTGGAGCGTTGGGGGGTGTCACTGGAAACCTCCACCTGGGGAGGTGGGGGAGGCTCGTTCGCGCCGCCTCCCCCTCCAGCGCACCCCACGCCGTTTCTCGGCTCCGGTATTTACAATGGCCGGACCAGGCGATAGAGAGGGGTGGGGGGGGGTCGGAGGCAAAGACAAAACATCCCTCCCCCCCGTGGCCTGCAGGGCGCCGTTTCAGGAGACTTTTCATAACGGCCGGCCCAGGCGATACGAGGGGAGGGGGGGGTCGGTGGCATGTGCAAGACATCCCCCCCCTCCATCGTCGCAGCCATCATCGAAGATAGAAGAGTTGTTGCAGTCATTATAGAAGAAAGAAGTGTTGTCGAAGCCATTATTGAAGAAAGAAGTGTTGTCGCAGCCATTATTGAAGAAAGAAGTGCTACCGACAAGGGACCCCCTCGGCATTGGCTCCGGCATTTGATGATGGCCGGATCAGGCGATAGAGGGGGGGGGGGTCGGAGGCAGAGGCAAGACATCCCCCCCCGTGGCCTGCAGGGCGGCAGAAGAAGGGAATGGGGAGACCAGTACATTTTCGGGCCATCCGCCCCACGGCCTCTCCCTCCGATGGCGGTCAGCCGGGCCCCGCTCTGCACGCGTCGAGGCCTCGCCTTCCGGATGGGCGTAACCGTGGACCAGTTGCACTTCGGGAGCTTCCGGAATGGGGGTAGGTATCTGCTGATTTGTATCTATTTCATGTTACCGTTATTGGGCGTGGCGGGCGGTGGGACAGACATGTTTGGGGCAGTGAGGGGCGGCAGAGCCTAACTACCTCGTGTCTGCCTTGGTGCCAAGCTTGGCTTCTCTCGCCATTTTTTATGTTTCTTATTGCGGGTTATTTCTAGCGTTTCGTATTCTTAGCAAAGTCGAAAGCTCATCAGTGGCCTACTGATTTTGCTCGATTTCTTTTTCCTTCCTTTTCTAGTGTGTTTCATGCTAAAGTTTCTGTTAACAGGATATGGTCATTACTTCGTACTTTACATATGTCCTTTTTACTAGGGGAGGGTGTCTTCCGGTTAAGCCAGACGATCTACCTCTAATAAATGGTCCGGGTGGAACTGGTTAATCAATCAGTGGGGAGTAGATAGGCATGACAGATTACAACGGGGGACAAAGGTCCGCATTGCCTATCCTTCACTATTTGCAGAGACTAGACAGAATATTTCTATTCTACGTTATTTGCAAACAGAGAATACCTCAAGCGAACTATTCCTTGAACAGTAAATGTCCAGTCAATCAATCAATCAGCGGGGAGAAAAACAGGCATGACGGATTACAACGGGGACAAAAGTCTGCATTACCTATCCTTCGCTATCTGCAAAGGGAGACAGAATATTCCTATTCCTCTCTATTTGCAGACAGGGAATATCTCAAAAGAACAATAATCGATAAAATCGATAACAAACAATCAGTGGGGAGAAAGATAGGTATGACGGATTACAACGGGGACAAAAGTCTGCATTACCTACCCTTCACTATCTGCAAAGAGGGGGCAGAATATTCCTATTCTTCCCTGTTTGTAGACAGTGGATGTCTCAAAGAGCAACCGAGCAACCAATCAATCAGTGGGGAGAAAAATAGGTATGACGGATTACAACGGGGGACAAAAGTCCGCATTACCTATCCTTCTCTATTTGCAAAGAGAGGGGAACGTTCCTATTCGTCGCTGTTTGCAAACAGAGAATGTCTCAAAGAGAACCAATACTTCAAATAGCAACCAAAGCTAAATGAACCAATCAATGAACAATATCAGTATTTAAATACTGATTCCAATACAAACAATCAATCAATCAATCAGATGGGTAAAGCCATCCTACCAATCAGACGTAAAGACGTCCTACTTAACCTTACCCGGACCGAACCGTGTGGACAGTTCTTCGCCTTCCCTTTCCAGCGCTCGATCGTTCTCTTATTCCATGTTTTTACCGCAGCATTCCTGTGGGATTCCAGTCAGGACAGTAGGTCACTTGAGAGAGGTCCGTTCGGAATCGGTGAAGTTCAATCAACCGGCAGCCGGGCGAGGGCCCTCTCAAGGCAGGTATACTCTGATCGTTTAGACGTTCACCCCATCTTCTGGACCTCTCTTACCGGACCTTATGTCGCTGATGGGCCCCGCGTTGGGACGCCAAATGAGGAAAATCCAGCCCAAAATACAATCGATGCCCAGGCTGCTGGCGCAAGGCGCCTCTTAGTTCCTATCTTGAATAGTTACCAAATAAAGAGACGGGCGCTGGGAGCAGGGACACAAGAACAGAGGTTTATTACTCATGAGGAGAGCCTGTCATTTCGGACACGAAACACAGTGTCTTCAGGAGGTGCTCTTACAAGTTCTCTGAGACTGCGTCTTTTATACACAAGTTTATGATGCATAAACATTCCTTATTACAATAAAGACATTGTGAAGCAAGGAAAAGACATCCCCGATACCCCCCCTGTTCTGGATTATTCCAACACGTGGCTACAGTAGAGGTCCTCACCCCCCCCCCCATACAATGGGAGGGGGCTACAATGCAGCAGAGTGTTCCGCTGATTCCTTTGGAATGTGTGCGCCTGATCGGATCTCAGGGGGTGGGGAGGTCATGATCAATAGTAGCTCCTTTGAAGAGGGGCGAGTGCATACAGTAGCGGGCAGTAAACTGTATCCTCAGGCTAACGGATGACCAGCGGTCCGTGCAGATAATCGGGCTCAGTGGAAGGGGTCATCAAAGGAGGGGTATTCATGAAAGGAAGGGAGGTGTTGGTCAGGCGCGGGTGTGATTCCCAGGGGCAGAGTCGCACAGAAGGGGAGGTCTTATGACCCGTGCAGGAGAGAGCGGGGGCAGCCAGAGTGCACGCAGGAGGGGTGCCGGGAGTTTAACAAATGGGCAGAGAGGCCATGGTGTCTAAAATGGCTGTTTGTGTATGCGCGTGCATGGGTCTATGCTGGCGAGATGATGCGGTCAACCCTTCACGGTATTCATTCTGCTTACAGTGAGGGTATGATGAAAGCAAATGAACGCCGCTTATGTGCATTAACATTGTCATTTTCCACAGGCGTAGCGATGGAAATATTTGCGCTAAGCCCAAATATCTCCAAATGCTAACACCTGTCCAGACCAGTTCTTAGCCATGTTATCCAATGGGAGGTGGATAACATGGCTAAGAGCATTTTGTCGCTAATGCGTGAATATTGCTGTATTCTCAGCGATATTCACGCATTTTGCCGCTATCGCTGGATATTTTAGCCCAATGGAGAAAAACGTTGCTATTAGCAGGTTTTCTCCGCTAGCATATCCAGCGATAGGCAGGGATAAAAAGAAATGCGCTAAGCGCATTTTGCGATAAATATCGCTATTCCTTGGTAATATGCCCCCACAAGTTTAAGGGACATTATAGTTCGAAATTAGCATTTAAAAATCCTCAGAAATTCACTGGAAAATCCACAGGTTTCATGGACGTCATAGTTGGTTGGACATTTCACTCGTACAAAACAAGAGAAATTTGGCCGTTATAGTTAGTTGTGCTAACTATAACTCACGCCAACGCAATGCACTGCTGATGACGTCACATATTACATCACTCATGACATGGTCAGTGACATCACTGAAGACATCACTGATGAAATCTCAAATGCATCACTCATGACATCATCCATGTGATCATCTGATGCACCTCCTCACACCCTAAATACAGATTACCATTCTCGAAACCACAGACACACCAATACTAGTACAGCTACAATATTCTGTGCACTATGCATGCAGACCTCTAACCAGCTACATACTATTGATATGCTCCTCTAAATACCCAGTTAGTACCTATGTAGTTTAGGAATCCTTCCATCTGTCCAGTGCACTTCTCCATTCACCCATCCAGCACTATCTACATATCCTATCACTCCACCAATACCTAAGCACTTATAAATTCAGCACACACTTTCTTTGCAACACTGAAATTACTCCAGTTATTAGTCGTATACTTAAGGAATGGCGTAGTCACTAACATAAATGCAGGTGCAATATTTTATACACTATGCATGCACACCTCTAACCAGCTACAAACTATTGATATGCTTTTCTAAATACCCAGTTAGTACTTATTCAGTGTAGGAATCCTCCTGTCTGTCCCATGCATTACTCCAATCCCCCATCTAGCACTATCTACTTATCCTATTACTCCATCAATACCTAAGCACTTATAAATTCACTATCCACTCTGTTTGTAATACTGTAATTATTCTAGTTGCTAGTCATGAACTTATCGAATGGCCTAGCTACTAACACAAGTACAGCTATAATATTTTGTGCACTTTCCAAGCAGACCTCTAACTAGCTACATACTATTGATACACTCTTCTAAATACCCAGTTAGAACTCATGCAGTGTAGGAATCGTCCAGTCTGTCCCATGCACTTCTTTAATCACTTATCTACTACTATCTACTTATCCAATTATTCCACCAACACGTAAGCACTTATAAATTAAGTGTTCACTCTGCTTGCAGCTCTGTCATCATTCCAGTTACTAGTGGTATTCTTATAAAATGACCTAGGCACCAACACAAGTACACATAAAATATTCTGTGCATAATCCCTACAAATCTCTAAGCAGCTACATACTAATGGTCCACTCCATTAAATACTAAAGTAGTACCCATGCAGCGTAGGATACCTCCTGTCAGTCTCATGCAATTCTTCAATCACCCACCCAGCCCTATGTTCTTATTGTATCAGTCTGCCAATACCTAAGCACTTATGGGGCACATTTACAAGCACCCTGCGCCACCAGTACATCACTTGTTGTAATGTAGTGATGGCGCCAGGCACTCCTTCATATTTACAAGGAGAGCAAAAGCCACTCGGCATGGTTTTTCCTCTCTGAGTAAATACGACCCCTTCATACACAGAACTTTGCTTTGAAGGGGTGTTCCATAGGTGTTGCTGTGGGTGTTCCCACGCAACACCCGTAGAACAAGACACATCTCCAGATTTATGAGAAATTGTAAATCTGGAGATGTGTGTGAATGCTGCTCCCATCCTAGAGTTGGTGTAGCAAGGCGCAACAAGCAGAATTGTTTTCATTTCTCCTTATTTGTTCCCTTTTCAATGCATGCTGCATTCCACAGCATACATTGAAAGAGACAAGTCCCTTTATTGATCGTTTTTGTGCAGGAAGGTGTCCCTTCCTGCACAAAAACAATCTCTGCACGACACAGACATCCTTGCACCATGGTGCAAGGGTGCCTGTGTAACTGCGTGGCTGCAGTTTGTGCAGCAGTGCAGAGGGAAGCACAGAGTTGCAACATATTCATGTACATATGTCACATCCCTGTGCTTTGAAAATGCGCAGTGCAGTGCAGCTAAAGAGCTTGCAGTGTCACGATGAGTACTTCCTCATAAATCTCCACTTTCAAATTCACCATACACTACTCATTACCTTGCAATTATAGTTCTTTCTTTAACCAGATAAGGTAATTCTGATAATAACTGTGTTTCTTCTTTTTTATTTTTTATTTTGTATTTTTCTTTTTTTTTTAATTTTGTATTTTTTTGGGTCTTTTTTTAAAAAATGAACAAAAAAAAGAATAAAACAGGAAACTTTTGGAATTACTTATCATTCCAAGAACAACAACAAAAAATAATTAACAATGATGGTTGCGTTGCGCAGCACAAACTGCAGCCACTGACTGCTCACCAAAGCATATAAGTTTCTTACACTTCACGCAGTGTTGCTTGAGAAAGGCGAATTCTGGCCTAATGCCCATTGCAGCTCGCCTCATTTCGTCCCAAGCAAGATTGAGAGAATGTGTGGTCCAGAGATGCTTGTACATAGGAGCAGTGCCACAAGAGTATTTTTTTTCACTGCCTCTCGACAGGACTCGCTCACAAATTTTGCACGTCACCTTTCTCGCATTTACTTTCTACTCTTCAGGTTGGAAAAGTGAAGCATTTACACACCATAGATTCCGGCCTCTGTGGACGTGGTGCCTCGTGCAAGAATTCTTCTTCAGAAGATACATCCTCCTGCTGCTGCTTTCCAGATGCCATTTTGTTTGATATTTTTTGAAAAACACCCACAAAAACAAGCAAGGGTTTTTGTAGGAAAAGAGATGTCTCCCTTAAGATGCTCCAACAAGAATAATTAAAATGGGTGGGGTCCTTCAATAGTTACAGTGGGAAATGTTATATACCAATGAAATCTTTTTTTGAGGTCACATGGGATCCGCGCACTCTGTGCTCATGAAGCACGCACCCAATGCGACTTCGCGAAAATATATTAAAAAATAGTAGAAGTTTATTATAAGTAAAAATATAATATTTTTATGAATATTTTAGATAATCTCTTTCCCTAATATGTATATTAAAGACACATACATATGATTTTAGAACATAACATTTTTGGGGGGAGACATGCACCCAGCGCACCCCAGCACGTATGTGACGTTACGCTGGACCTGCCACTGCACAAGCATCTCGTACCGTAATGCGCATGTGTCACGAATGAGCTGGAGCAGGAGTCGCGGACTGGTCACATACCAATCACGCACATCACGTAATATTAAATGTATATGATGTAACTGAAAAACACGCAGCTGTCACACCGTACGCGGATCCTTCACGACTTTTCTAAAATGGCGGCTAGAATCCGCGCACCCACCGGTATGTGTATGCTTTGGGTGTGCAACTTACGAAAACATTTTGAAAAAAAAAGAATAGAATATAAATATATTTAAATAAAAAAATAAAACAAAAAAACGAACCAAAATTTTTAATTTTTTTTTAATTTTCAGAAAAATATTTAATGTTATTTAATGAATAAAATATTTATAAATAAACAGTTAAAAAACTGTAGAAAATCATTACAAAAAAATAGGTATAACTACTATTACACTTAAAAATTAGCATTTAATAAAACCTTTGAAATTCAGTGAAAAAACCATAGGTTTCATAGACGTTATAGTTAGAAATTAGGATTTAAAAAAGCTTTTTAATTCACTGAAAAAAACATAGATTTCAGAGACGTTATAGTTAGAAATTAGCATAAAAAAACTTTGAAATTCACAGAAAAAAACATAGGTTTCAGGGGTGTTATAGCTAGCTGGACATTTCACTCGTAAAAAACCATAGAAAATCCTCTGTTATAGTGAGTTCTGCTAACTATAACTTGCGCACCCAAAATTTGTTGACACGCAGGTCAATGGATGTACAACACAGCCGACACATGTTTTATTGTAATGATGTGTGGTTCCTCCGTAGACTAGCGGGTACCTGCGGGGATCGGCGGGTACCTGCAGATACCAGCAGATCCAAAGCCCAATTGGGAAAAAAAAACAACCTTACCCACTCACCCACCCACCATACCCCTGCCGTGCATGGACAAAGGTGGTGTGAATCATGGAGTTGGTGCATGAGGGGAGTTGGGTACAGGCCAGGCCCAGTAGCCGTTCACTACCGCCCACGGGGAAAGGCTGTTTAAAGTGGTGGTTCTATTAATGTGCAATAAATTTCATACTAACTCATGGTAAAAAAAACATAGAAATTCTCTGAAAAAAACAAAGATCACAAGGAGGTTATAGTTACGTTGATGTTTTACCCACACAATACCATAGAAATTCAGCAGTTATAGGTATACTTATAGCTATACTAATCTGAAGAAACTATAACTTATGCCGTTAAGAAACTTTAGGCCACAAGTTATAGTTTCTTAACATAAGTAGAAGTATAACAATAACTGCTGAATTGCTATAGTTTTGTGTGGGTAAAATGTCAATCGAACTATAAAGTCCCCGTAACCTTTGGTTCTTTTAGTGAAGATACATATGTATATATAAATATATTACCTACTGGCACTCGCCAGTAGGTAGTTATAGTTAGGACCTTGTTTCTATTCAAAAGCGTTTTTTCTTTTGCCAATATCGTTGGTACGGTTTGACAAATCTTCGTGAAATTTTCAAAACTAATGTGGCGGTCAGGTCAGATGCTGTGTTGAAAATTTCAGGGTGATTCATTAAGTAGGGACCAAAAAAACAGGTGTCTCAAAATGCATTTTCCCCATGTTAATTTCCAAAGGAAACTTCAGACATGGCTGCAGCCTGAACCGCTGAACGGAATACACCAAATTTTGCAAAAATTCTGCACTTGGTTCAGAAAGCACTCTTTTTGTTAAATTGAGTATATATGTTCAGTAGTTCCTGAGAAATTTTAATATTTCTCAGATATTCAAATATGGGCGTGAAGGATCCGTAAACCCTCCCAATCTCGTGCCTGCGATCTTATTGACTGTCAACACTTCAAACCAGGAAGCGTTGGCAGCCATCTTGTGTGGTCGGTGGAACCAAGACACAAGCAAATAAATCAAGAGAAGGGGGCATGGTGGAAACCCTCTGACCCCCTAGGCCTGCACAGGGTGTCCCACAGGGTACCCCAGGGCCCAAGAAAGCATTTTTCAAAAAGATTTTGGTAGGATTTGAGTTGGATCCGCAATTCTGGCTGAAAGAAAAAAGTAGGCTCCCGTGCTTCTCTTCCTTGAAGCCCCTGGGTGGGTCAGGTCACTGGGGTAATGTACAAATAAGATGCGTGGGCCTGCGTGGACTCCTGCAGCCCTGGGGACTGTCACCTCCCTGGGGCTATGTTTATTAAATGGAGGGACCATGCAGCTCCCCTCAGCTCCAGGGACAGCCTCCTCGCCGGGGCTTTGATTATGAAATAAATGCATGGAGGCCTCCTGTCTCCCCATGAAGCCCTGGGGACCACCATCAGCCCGGGGCTGCATATGAAATAGAATGTGTGGGGGGTTCCAGAACGCCAACTCAGCCCCAGGGACCACCACCTCCCTGGGGCTATTTATAATAAATAGGGGGGCCATGCGCCCCCGCTACCCTGGGGGCTATCACCTCCCCCTGGGCTACAGAACCATCACATCCGGCGATGCCATAGCAATTTGCTTATGATTAATCAAAAGGAGACTAGCTCATCTATTATGATTTTACCAAAGGTAAAGGACTCGAGTATGTTTTGTCAGGGGATGGGAACACCTGGTAAGTGTGTTCATGAAGCCCTCACCCACCAACCTAGTTGGTGGCATGCTTCATCATCGGGCCCACCCAGTGACACCTAGTGTGTCCCGGGTGTGCTTCGACGCCTGATTACAGCGGAGCAGGTATGTTACTGAGTGTGCAGTGAAGAGAGTCAAGGTGGTGATGTTAAAACGGCTTGGCGGGGGTCCCAGTACCCAAGGGTAAATTAAACTTTAATACCTGGGCCTCCGTCAGCGGTTAAAAATAAGGCTATTGGATGTTGGAGGCGAGTTACGACCTCTCACATCCAGTGGTGGGTCAACATGTTTCAGCCAGTGCCTTATGTTTATTCTGGCTTTCTTCAGGACCTATATAAAAATGTGAACGTGACTAAACTAGTATGTGTATAATTCAGACTATGTGTATACACGCCCTAAAGTGTTTATCTATGTGTGAGAGGGGGATTCCCTTCTCAAGAACACCTGTACATGTAACACATAAGGACAAGGACAAAACATACAGGGAAAAAGAGAGTCATTGAGATGTATGGCATTATACACATCTGTTTGCCGACACTATAGCGTTAGGTGTGTAGACTATAGACGGCTACTGTGTAATGGTACTGGTGGTACCATTAAGGTGAGATTCGCACTATTAGTTCGGGCGTGGCGTGGCTAAAACACGAGGTTCACATACATAGTGCATATGTGTGAAGAGGCGCAAGAGTTGCTTCTTACGCTAGTTTTAGCTGTTGTTGGCTTCAAAGTAGAGAAGTGGCAGGGGGTTGACCCTATGGGAAGAAAGGTATTGGCCACTCAAGTTTAGGAGACCTGTAAGGAAAGAAAGCGCTTACCAGTGGTAGTGGTGGTTGTTTCTCATACTCACAGCTTTTCTGGGCAGAGCCTGCTCTGGACCTGTAGTGCCTCCTTCGCATACCGGTGAGTAATGGCCGGTTCTGCTGTGTATTATATACTGTGGTTGATTGGATAATCATGGGCACCTGTAGTTAGTGGAGGCCAGAGTAGAAAGACTCGAAGCGCGACTTACGCCGAGTCATATTGCCTAAGAGTGCGGCTGGGCGCTGCAGTGCTGCTATGTGATACAATTCAGAAAAGGGGGTGGTGATGAACAGAGTGTCTGAATTAAGCAGACCACTCTTACCCAGTCCAAAGATCAGGGCTTGATCCATCACCGTTATTTATCTCACTGCACCATCCCAGCTCAGAACCTGGCTACATGCAAATCAGTCTGTCCCTGGGCCAGTGCATCATGGGAACAGGGCAGACTAAACTACCAAGCCAATTCTTCACCAGAAAGGAGACAAGCTACCGGGGACCGGTTTCCGGCATTTCAGCCGTCTTCGGCCCGGCTTGCTTGAATCCTGATGGTGCAGTGAGAAAGGGACTCATGTCTGAGTATACCCTGCCACACCTATAGTGGCCAAAAACGATTCAGAAAAGGGGGTGGTGATGAACAGAGTGTCTGAATTAAGCAGACCACTCTTACCCAGTCCAAAGATCAGGGCTTGATCCATCACCGTTATTTATCTCACTGCACCATCCCAGCTCAGAACCTGGCTATATGCAAATTAGTCTGTCCCTGGCCCAGTGCATCATGGGAACAGGGCAGACTAAACTACCAAGCCAATTCTTCACCAGAAAGGAGACAAGCTACCGGGGACCGGTTTCCGGCATTTCAGCCGTCTTCGGCCAGGCTTGCTTGATTCCTGATGGTGCAGTGAGAAAGGGACTCATGTCTGAGTATACCCTGCCACACCTATAGTGGACAAAAACGATTCAGAAAAGGGGGTGGTGATGAACAGAGTGTCTGAATTAAGCAGACCACTCTTACCCAGTCCAAAGAACAGGGCTTGATCCATCACCGTTTTTTAGTCTGCCCTGTTCCCATGATGCACTGGGCCAGGGACAGACTGATTTGCATATAGCCAGGTTCTGAGCTGGGATGGTGCAGTGAGATAAATAACTGTGACGTGGCATATAAAGTGGTTGCCATGTCTGCAACTCCCCTTTTACTACATATAAGTCACCCCTAAGGTAGGCCCTAGCTAGCCATATGGGCAGGGTGCCATGTAGGTAGAAGGTAGGACATGTGGCTTAACTGTAGTGATAAATACTGCTTCTTGGTGAAAGCAGAATAATTATTACTATTTTAAAAATGCCACTCTTAGAAGTGGGCATTTCTGTGTGCTATGTGTCTTTGTGCCATGCCTGGATGTGTATTGACCTTCTGGTTCTGACTGACCGTGTAGTCACTGCAGCCAGTCCCTGGGGGGATGAGGTGGGTCCTGCCCTACCTGGGTGACTTAGCACTAGGCTGTTTAGACCTTGGCTGAATTTGGAGTAGCAGGAGAAGTTTTCCTTTGGACCTGACAAGGCCTGGTCTGCATTTGGAGTGGTGGAAGGAGTTGCACTGTACCTGAATAGGGCTGTGCCTGCCTTCCACAATGGTGACTCCTCCCCCCTGTGGTGTGTCTGGGGCCAAGGCTTACACTGTAAATGGGGGTTGGTATGCACTTATAATTGTATTTTAAAGTGCCCCAGAACAAAGACATTTGGACTATAAATAAAGTGGTTGTGACACCATGTAAGAGAGAAGACACTGCATGGGACTTGAGGCCAGAGGATAGCTGTGGTGGCAGGGAACTGCCATAGAACTCCTTGGCTTGTTGTGCTGGCCTGCTGAAGAGACTGCCTCTGTGTCTGCCAGGATCGTATGTGCTGGCCTGAGCCTGCATCCTACTGTGCGTGGGCCCCAGTGATCTCCCAGGGGCTGTTGTGCCCTATCACCTTTCCTAGTGCGTAGTGAGACAGAGAGCATGTGGTAAGCTTTTTGCTGATAGGGAGAGCTGTTTTACCCTCCCTGCTGTTGCCAAGCGTACGTGGAGCACTACTTATGAGGGTGAAGAGGCTCCACAAAATTGATGTAGACCATGCAGCTGGGACACTAAACTTTGCGTAGCAACCTTTAGAAATGAGCGAGGAAAGAGAGACACAGCCTGCTGCAGCCCTGCCCAGCTGCACTCTGTATCGGGACACATTCCACGCAGGAAGAAATCAGCTCCAACTCCCCCGCAAGTGTGAACCATGAGAACCCATTGACCCCACAGGGGTCAAGGACACCCAGGAGGAGTCTGACTCGCCAGGAGCGCGGGTCAGTTTGTAACCAGGAAGAAGCCAGGTGTGGAGACAAGTCAATGTCACCCTACTTGCCCAATATAGCGGCTGCCGTGTGTTGTAGTGGGCAGCTGCCTTAATAAATAGGGAGACACCTGTCATACTTGGGGGACCCTGCGAAGTAACCCCACTGAGGGAGGTGGTTTGCCCTTGCTGACACTCACCAACCATGGGACATTATTGTGTTTTTGGTAGCTAGGGAAAGGAAACCTCGATGGACGCCTGGCTCCTGATTGAGAAATTACCGTATTCTCTGTAAAAACCGTGTAGGATTTCCTGAGGCCACAAGATAGTGATAGGTAGATGTTGACACCACCCTTATGACAAATGCTGGGTTTACAGGGAATATTGTTCCAGCTTAGACCCTGAAGTTTGAATGTATGCTATTATGCCTTGCATTTGATAGGATAATGAGTATCACATCAGGACCTGCAGTTTACGCCCTGATGCTTATATGTATGTGCTGTTACATTGCCAAGCTTTGCACTCTATGTACCATAATGGTGATATGGACATGCCTAAGGTGGGCATGATGTGTTTATGATATGTGCACTGTACAAGTGACTGCTACAGTGCACGGCTGATGATGGTTATGCCTAATGATTGATGTTAAGTGTAATCTTACCATTAGTTACTGGTCCCCACAACTGTGATGTTTGTGATGATGGCCCGATTGGCCAAGTGATTTATGTAATCCCTGTGAATTCATGACAAGTGCCTAGTGGCATAGTAATATATGTGATTGTGATCCCATGTGTTTTTATGGACAATACAAAGGATATTTTTCTACAACCGTGTGTGGAGTTTCTTTAGTGGTGTGCCTAGTGTGTCACTAGTGTGTGTGGGTGTTGTGCAAACGCTTTACACATTGCCTCTGGGATAAGCCTGACTGCTCTGCCAAGCTACCAATGGGGTGAGAAGGGGTTATCTTTGGTGTGTAACTCCCTTACCCTGACTAGAGTGGTGGGTTTTGCTTGGTTTAGGTGCATTCCCTAGCTAACCAGAAACCCCATTTCTAACACTCACACTTTTCATAATGTACTGTTGAGTGTCCTCAATGTAGATACAAAGACCAAGTAGCATACAACTGGAGCAGCGTGAGATAAACACATCCAATTTTTATATTATAATGAGAACTCCCTATATATTTATATATTCTCCTATACATCCAGAATTGTTCATACTAATACAAGTGCCTTAATAAAACAGTATAATCTCCATAATTGTAAACATTTGGCATAGGCTTCTTAGTATATCGTTGGCATCCTGATGCTACTGTTGTAATCTACACTGACGGTCATTTCAGTGACTCCCCAAATCGGGGTCACACCTTCATAAGGGCGCTCAAATGGGATGCTCCAATTTTGAAAAGTGGAATGTAGTGGGGGGGCACAACAGAGAAACCTATATATATAGGTTCCAGATGGGACCTACGAATATCAATGGGCAAGGGGAACACACACTTTAGTTCAGTCTGAAGCCAGGCACAAGTCCCCTCAGTACTCTCAGTACTTTATGTTCCCTATAGCACGGAGGACACTTTCATAGATTGCCAAGCCTCTAGTACAGACAAGAATAAATTGCAGAAAGTACAAGTGTGAATCGGATGAGTCTATGAAAGCCTTATCTCCATAGCCATGTGAAATGAAGCCTTGATGAAAGCTACGTCTGGAAAGTCTGAGAAAGGGGGTGTGGCCTGCAACCATCACACAGCAATCCCACTGTGTGGGGCTTACTGGAGGTAACAAGTAGACTAGTTGGCCCCTAAGGACCCCCAGCAATGAAGGGGACTTCATCCTCCAACCCAGAGTGCACCAGGAAGCGTGTTTGCAGAATGGTGGATGAAGGGGGCGTGCCCTGCTATCAGAACTCAACAATCCTGCTGTGTGGGACTTACTGGAGGTAATAGGAGGGGTAGTTGGCCCTCAAGGACGTCCTTGAGGGCCAACTACCCCTCCTGTTACCTCCAGCAAGTCCCACACAGTGGGATTGCTAGGAGGTCTTCGGAGGCCACGCCCCGTTTGTCCACCACTCTGCAAACGCACCTCCTGGAGCACTACTGGTTGGGGGATGAAGTCTACTTTATTCCAGAGGGACCTTGGGGGCCAAGAAGCCCTCCTGGTATCTCCTGTAAATCCTACACATCAGATTTCCTGAGAACTGGTCAGAGGCCCAGACCCCTTTTTCCACTACTCACAAATGTTACTGCTAGTTAACAAACCTTTGAAATTCACACAAAAAACACAGCATTCAGGGTGGTAATAGTTAGATATTAGTATTTAAAAATTAATGATAAAAAATAAAGGTTACAGGGACATTATAGTTAGGCTGACATTTCCCTCAAACAAAACCAGAGAAATTCAGCTGTTATAGTTAGCTAAGGTAACTATAACTCGCGTCCCCACAATGCACCAATATGACCTCACATATTACATCCCTCATGACATGGTCAGTGACATCACTGATGACATCTCAAATGACATCACTGATGACATCATCCACAGCATTTCTGACACATCCACTCACACCCCTGTAGAATATTTTATACACCCTCTGCCACTGCCATTCCCATACACCCATTCACAAACCCATTCACTGAGCCGGTGAACAGACAGACTATTGAGTTGTTTAATTCGAAGGACCATAATATCGAGTTTTAAATATCGAGGAACAAGAATATCGACTGCAAGAATATCGTGGTACAGAATGTCGACAGTAAGGTAAGAAATATATTTTTTTTTTATCGAAGACAGTAATATGATTTGTAAAAATATTATTGTTAATAATATCGATATTTCTATTAGTGTTGTGTATTTTAGTACGTGTATTAAAAGTATGTGATGCATTTTTTTCTATAAGTATAGTTTTTTTATGTATGTGTTAAATTTTTAGCATTAATTAATTTTATGTTAATACATTTTTGCGTATTTTAGCTCTGTAGAGGGTTGTGAGTTTATAGGGAAAGAGGGTGGGAAGTAATTTAATTATAATAAAGTAATTATTAAATGTATTTATTCGTATTTATGATTATTTTATTATTAATGAATTATTATTAGGTTATTCATTTTTATTATTAATTAATTGATAATTACATTAATTGTGTTGTTTATATTTTTAAGTAGTGGGTTGTGTGTTTATAGGGGAATAGGGTGGGAAGTAATTTAATCATAATAACGTCATTATTAATATGTATTTATTAGTATTCATAATTAATTTTTTGAGTAATTATTACTTGGTTATTCATTTGTATTAATTAATTAATTGATATTTATATTAATTGCGTTAAAAATAATTAGGAGTGGGTTGTGGGGTTTTAGGGAAATAGGCTTGGAAGTATTTATATTTGTATTTGTATGTCGATTTATAGAGCGCGATTGCTGCCCGGGGGCGTCCAAGCGCTAAAAATGTAATTAAGTAATGTAATTATAATAAAGTAATTATTATTATTTATGTATTAGTATTTACAATTACTTTATTAATTAATTATTAATTGGTTATAATTTCTAACAGTGAATTAATTGACTATTTTATTCATTGTGTTATTTTTTTAGGTGTAGGTTTATAGGGGAATAGGGTTGGGAGTAATTTAATTAAAATAAAGTAATTAATATTTTTTATTTATTAGTATTTATTTATATTTTGTTTTTATAGTGTTGTTTGCGGTAGTTTACTTATTCATTATTAATTGCTTGTAATTTATAATTTAGAGATAATTAATTGGTAAATAGGTTAATTGTTTTAAATCTGTAGGAGTTCGTTGTGCGTTTATAGGGGAATATGGTGTGAAGTAATTTATTTAAAAATCATTAATAAATATTGTTTTGAGAATAATTAATTTATTTTAAAGATAGTCATTTGTTTATAAAATGTTATTTTTACACTTTTGTAAATTTATGTTTGTAGTACATTTTTTATATTTTTTTACCTCAAATTATTTTTCTATCATTTCGATTTTTTATTATTTTTTATGGGGTTAATTTTGTGTTATTAACAATTTTTGTATTGCAGTTGCTTTTTTGTTGCTTTTTTATTTTTATTTTTGGCAAAATTAAATTTAACCCTCTGCTATCCACCCCTTTCCCTACTATTGCATTCACTGGACTGGGAATAGTAATTTTAACCCCTCGTCTATCCACCGTTTTCCCTGCTGTTGCACTCCCTCGAGTAGGAATAGTAATTTTAACCCCCCCCCCGCTATCCAACACTTTCCCTCACTGTTGCACTCTCTGGAGTGGGAATAGTCCTATTTATCCCTTCGCTATCCAATACTTTCCCTACTCTCTGGATTGGGAATAGTCATTTTTACCCCTCTGCTTTCCAACCCTTTCCCTACTGTTGCACTCTCTGGAGTGGGAATAGTAATTTTAACCCCTCCGCTATCCAACACTGTCCCTATTGTTGCTCTCTCTGAAGTGGGAATACTACATCTTTTCCCCTACGCTAGCCAAAACTTTCCCTACTGTTGCACTCACTGGAGTGGGAATAGTTATTTTATTCTCCAGGCTATCCAACACTTTCCCTACTGTTGCACTCTCTTATGTGGGAATAGTAGTTTTTACCCCTACGCTATCCAACACTTTCCCTACTGTTGCACTCTCTTGATTGGGAATAGTCATTTTTATTCCTTTGCAATCCAACACTTTCCCTACTGTTGCACTCACTGGAGTGAGAATTGTACATTTTATTCCTATGCTATCCGACAGTTTTCCTACTGTTGCACTCACTGGAATAGGAACAGTAATATTAACCCCTGCACTATCCAACACGTTCCCCACTGTTGCACTCACTGGAGTGGGAATATTAATTTTTTACCCTTCGCTATCCAACGCTTTCCCTACTTTGCACTGTCTGGAGTGGGAATAGTACATTTTACCCCTACACATCCAACTCTTTCCCTACTGTTGCACTCACTGGAGTGGGAATACTAATTTTAACTCCTCCGCTATCCAACACTTTCCCTATTGGTGCACTCTCTGGAGTGAGAATAGTAACTTTTAACCCTACGCTATCCAATAATGTCCCCACTGTTGCACTCTCTGGAGTGGGAATAGTCATTTTTACCCCTCCGCCATCCAACACTTTCCCTACTGTTGCACTTACTGAAGTGGGAATAGTAATTTTAACCCCTTAGCAATCCCACACTTTCCCTATTAATGCTCTCTGGAGTGGGAATAGTAATTTTTCACCTACACTATCCAACATTTTCCCTACTGTTGTACTTACTGGAGTGGGAATAGTAATTTTATTCTCCACGCTATCCAACACTTTCCCAACTGTTGCATTCTCTATAGTGGGAATAGTAATTTTTACACCTACACTGTCCTACACTTTCCCTACTGTTGCACTCTCTGGAGTGGGAATAGTTATTTTTACCCCTCATCTATCCAACACTTTCCCTATTGGTGCACTCACTGGAGTGGGAGCAGTAATTTTAACCCCTACACTATACAACACGTTTCCCACTGTTGCACTCTCTGGAGTGGGAATAGTAATTTTTACCGCAGTGCTATCCAACACTTTCCCTACTGTTGCACTCAATGGAGTGGTATTATGTATTTTTTACCCTTCACTATCCAACACTTTCCCTACTTTGCACTCTCTGGTGTAGGAATAGTAAATTTTACCCCCACGCTATCCAACACTTTCCCTACTGTTGCACTCACTGGAGTGGGAATACTAATTTTCACCCCTCCTCTATTTATCACTTTCCCTATTGGTGCACTCTCTGGAGTGGGAATAGTAACTTTTAACCCTTCGCTATCCTTGGAGTGGGAATAGTAATTTTTCCCCTATGCTATCCAACACTTTGCCTATTGTTGCACTCACTGGAGTGGGAATAGTAATTTTACTCTCCACGCTATCCAACACTTTCCCTACTGTTGCACTCTCTATGGTGGGAATAGGAATTTATAGCCCTACGCTATCCAACACTTTCCCTACTGTTGCACTCTCTGGAGTGGGAATAGTTATTGTTACCCCTCCGCTATTCAACACTTTCCCTACTGTTGCACTCACTGGAGTGGGAGCAGTAATTTGAACTCCTACGCTATCAAACACTTTCCCTACTGTTGCACTCACTGGAGTGGAAATTGTAATTGTAACCCCTTCGCTATCCAACACTTTCCCTATTGTTGCACTCTCTGGAGTGGGAATAGTATTTCTGTCCCCTACGCTATCCAATACTTTCCCTACTGTTGCACTCAATGGAGAGGGAATAGTAGTTTTATTCTCCACGCTATCCAACACTTTCCCTACTGTTGCACTCACTGGAGTGGGAATATGCATTTTTTACCCTTCGCTATCTAACACTTTCCCCACTTTGCACGCTCTAGTGTAGGAATAGTAAATTTTACCCCCACGCTATCCAACACTTTCCCTACTGTTGCACTCACTGGAGTGGGAATACTAATTTTAACCCCTCCTCTATTCAACACTTTCCCTATTGGTGCACTCTCTGGAGTGGGAATAGTAATTTTTACCCCTATGCTATCCAACACTTTCCCTACTTTTGCACTCACTGGAGTGTGAATAGTATATTTTACTCCTACGCTATCCAACACTTTCCCTACTGTTGCCCTCACTGGAGTGGGAACAGTAATTTTAACCCCTACTCTATTGAACACTTTCCCTACTCTATTGAACACTTTCCCTACTGTTGCACTCTCTGGTGTGGGAATAGTCATTTTTACCCCTTCGCTATCCAACACTTTCCCTACTGTTGCATTTGTTGGAGTGGGAATAGTAATTTTATTCTCTCCGCTATCCAACACTTTCCCAACTCTGGCACTCTCTGAAGTGGGAATAGTAATTTTATCCTCTCTGCTATTCAATATTTTGTCTACTATTTCGGTTAATGTAGTGTAAAATGTATTTTAAAAAGATGAAAAATATTTTAATATTTTATTTTTATTATATATTTTATTTAAATGTTTATGGTACTTGTGTATGTGTATATATATGTATTTATAATTTTTAATATGTTTCTAATGATTTATAATGTATTAAATAATTTTGTATTAATATTACTAAGTAAATATTTATTATAGTTTATATATATGTATGTTTAGGTTATTTTTACATTTGATGTATTACTTATCATTTTAAAGATTTTCTAATTCTAACTATGTTTTATCTAATTATATGTAAAAATTTCTTTATTTTACTTTTTTTGTCAACATTAAAAAAAACAATATTTTTACAACAATATTTTATTTTCAATATTTTTGTACTTACCATTACGTAGATAGGACTTTGACATTCTGGACAATGATATTTTTGCTTTGATATTTTTTGTAACTCGACATTTATGATGTTGATATAATTTCGGCTAGGAAAAGCACTTTCGAGAACACATCCCGCAATGTTGACTTTTATTTACCGGAGTTTATTACTGGCCTGTCCACTTACATAAGTGATAGTAAAGACTTTTTTATTCAAACTAAGCACGGAAGTCTGGTCACAGGAGTACAGGTTTTTAACATTGGAGATTGCTGCTCTTTATACAAGTATGAGGCACACAGATGGAATTCAACCAGTTGCATATTATCTTGACAAAAACAATTTTGAATTCTACTCACATAATAAGATGCTATTGTCAATGATACATTGGTGCCTGTATAATAATGTGTTCACATTTGATGGTATTTTGTTTCAACAACTACAGGAAGGGGCTATGGGGGCATGCTTCTCCCCCAGCTATGCGTGTCTTTACGTTGGCTGGTGGGAGAAGTATGTCCTACAGAAAGAATACAAGGACATTTTTGCAAACATATTGTGCAATGGTGGCATTACATTGATGATATTTTTGTTATATGACATGGCACAAAGGAAGAGGCAGAGGAATGTGTTAGTAGAATCAATGTCAATACGAAGAATCTACAATTTACTTCTTAGGACAATTTTCTAGATATAAAGGTGTATATAAATCAAAACAACATCGAGACCTGTTTGTATCGCAAGCCCACCGCTGCCAACAGTATATTACACGCTACTAGTTTTCACCTTGCCCATTCCATCCCCAGTCTCCCATACGGCGAATATTTGTGCATACGAGAGATTGCAGCAATGATTCTGATCTCATTTTCCATCAGAGTGAAGCGACACAAAGGTTCTTAGAAAGGGGATACAATCCCAGAAAGTTGAAGGCAGCCAGAGATCTTGCACGACTCCCAGTCTGGCTTTCGTTCAAACCGCAGCACCGAGACCGCACTCCCGGAGGTTTCAGAAACCATTAAAGGGGTGCTGGATTCCGGGGGCAAAGTCATGCTGGTGTTGTTGGACTTGTCGGCGGCTTTTGACACCGTCCCCCATGAGGGCCTGCTCGCAAGACTCTTTGAGATTGGCCTGCGGGGGACGGTGCTCAAATGGTTTTCTTCCTTCTTGGCCGGCCGCCGGCAAACAATCTGGACATCATCTGACACCGCTGTAATGCCACCTTTGGGAGTCGGGGTCCCTCAGGGCTCCATATTGAGCCCGACCCTCTTTAATATCTATATGACCCCTTTGGCGGCAGTGGCGGAGTCATTTGGTGCCCGGATTGTGTCGTATGCCGACGACACCCAGCTCCTCTTCTCATGTGAGAGGGGCGCTGACTTTGACGGGGAGAGTATCCAGAATTGCCTTGGGGCTGTGTTCGCATGGTTTCAACTGCACAGCCTCAAGTGCAATTCCGATAAATCGGAGGTACTCTTCTTCGGGTGCGATACGGAGCCCAGTTGGCAGGCCTGGTGGCCCATCGACATGTTCCCTCCGTCCTGCTCTTCTCCCATGGCTAAAAACTTGGGGGTTAAGATGGACAAGGGGCTGACGATGAAAGCCCAGATCCTGGGGGTTACCGGCACCTGTTTCGGCCTGCTAAAAATGTTGCGGAAGTTTCTGCCTTTATTGTCTGAAGAGCACAAGAGGCTGACGGTGCAGGCCCTGATAGGCTCCAGGTTGGATTACGCCAACAGTCTGTACCTGGGCCTGCCAGATTATTTGCTGCAGAGGCTTCAAGTTGCACAGAACGCGGCGGCCAGGGCCATCTTTGGCCTAAGTAGGCGCTCCAGCGCCTCTGGGTTGCTGGAGACGCTACACTGGCTACCCATCCGCAAACGGATTGCCTTTAAGGCTCTGACCTTGGCCTATAAAGCTCTCCATGCTGTGGGAGCTAAACATCTTCAAAAGAGACTTACTTTCTACCATCCTACTCGCTCGTTGAGGTCGGAATCTCTACTTCTTGCGGCGGTTCCGCGCGTGAAGAGGGCTCGCCTAGGGGGCCGCTCCTTTAGTTTGCTGGCTCCACAGATGTGGAATTCATTACCGCTCCCTCTGCGAAGGGCGACTACCCTTCTTGATTTTAGAAGAGGCCTTAAAACCTGGCTGTTTTCTCAATAGGTTTGCCAGTAGCTCTGTTTCTTTTCTGTTGACTTTTTAACTGTTTTTATCCGTGTTGTGTTATTTTGAATGTGTTATTCTTGAAACCTGTTCACCTTACCTAAAGCACCGGGACACTCTTTTTGAGTAACCGTTGCGCTATACAAGAAAATAAATAACATAACATAACATAACATAACATAACATAACATAACAAACAGGGCAAATATGAAAGAACGACACATACTGTTGACTAATGTTAATTACACATCCAGCACACTTTCTGAAACAGAGACTGAAGATAATGAGCAAGATAGGGCCTTGTGTAGGCTTATCACTACTTACAGCAAACAGGCAAATGAGATTAAATCTATTATCAACAAACAGTGGCCCATTATTTTGACTGATGCGACTTTGAAGCAAGTACTTCCTGCAGGCCCACATTTACTTTCCATAGAACTTACTCTTTGTATAATGACTTAGTCAAAACTAGTCCTGAATTAGAGTGTCAATGTAGCTGGTTATCCCATAAAAGGGGATTCTACAGGTGCAGTTCTTGCTGCGCCTGTAAATTTGGCAAAAACATCACTAGTTACACCACTGCTTTCTCTACTGAGAAGATAGAAATTAAGGGCCACTTCACTTGTCGAACTGAATACGCGGTCTACATGTTACAATGTACATGTGGGCCAAGGTATATTGGCAGCACCAAGTTGCAAGTGCATGCTCTGATACTGCAACATCTATCAGCAATAGCCAATTCGGATCCTACATATCCTATAGTCAGACATTTTAAATCAGAAGACATGTTGATGCAGATGTTGTAAGATATAAAACTGTGAGTTGGCCATTCCGAACAATACTAGGACCTGTCATTGTTAGTGAAGTGACTGATAAGAACATTGATTTGAAAGAATAGTTCATTGATTTGTCCATAAATGATTTGTAATGTTTAAAGAAGTATTTCCATACAACACAGTTTAAACAGAGATCCACATCAGTAGTACATAGAGTGCATAGTTTCCCCATTGTTATGAGAGAAGAGATTAAGAGAAAACTGAAAAGGTTATGTAAAACCAAAGTTATTGTGGTAGTTCAAACCACGGAATGGTTGTTCTCAGCCTTTACAGCTGAGAAGCCCAAAGGGAATTTGCACATATGCATAGACCTTAAGCAACTGAATAAGTGCAGTATAGTGTATAGATTTGTTTTATAAAGCTCAAGAAAAATGATTACTCTCCAACTTGGTGCGAAGATGATCACATATATTGATTTAGCATAAATATTTAATGAGGTACATCTATATGAGAACTTAAGGGATTTGAATACATTTATAACCCCAATGGGGGCCTATCAAAATTTGTTAAATGCTGTTTCAGTTAGGGTAAAAGGAGGGTGTTTTTGCAGGGAGCTGTGACCAACATTATGGGTGATATTGCAGGTGTTCACCTTTATCAGGTAATTCTTTTGATATATAGTAGTGATTGGAAAGAACATAAGAGGGGAACAAGAGGAGTATTAGTTACTTTCAAAATTTGGGTTTGAGGATGAAGGAAGATAAAAGCAATTTTGAGTATATTGAAGCAGAGTGCGTAGGGTATTTAATCACTAACGATGGAGTAAAGCCAAAAGAAGAAAATCATTTCCTAGGATACTTGACAAATATACAACATGTGTTAAGAACTTTGCAAGTGAAATGGAAGAAAAGAAACAATTAATAAAAAATAAACAATTTCCCAATGGAGTAAAGAGTGGAACAGTGAATTTTACATTATTAAAGAAAAAATGACAAACCTACAATGTTGTGATCTCAATTATAATTGCACCATTATGTCTGATGGATAAGAGAAGACTATTGCGTAGGCTTCCATGGTGTTGAAAGTGCCCCAAAACTTTTTTTGTAATTAAAAGAGATGCAATACCTGTATGAGTGAGTCTAAAATTCAAATGTTTTATTAGGACTAATAATTTTACAATTAACCCTAACCACAAACTTGTTAAAATGAAAACAATAAAAGCGTCATCGATGCTTTTTCCTGATGCGTCATGAATGGGTAATTAAAGTGCAGAAATATATTGTTGATGTTCAGCTTATACCTGGAGGTAAAAATAAGACTGTAGACTTTTTATCCAGATTGGCTAATGAAGCAAATAATTTGAATGTGTAAGAAAAAGGAATTATGGAATTATGGATCAGGATACATTGGAAAGTGTCTATGTGGTGATTCAGCGTACCATTGTGCAGGACGTGTAGTTGAATGAGGTGAGCAAAGATCAGTAAATTTGTTTTGTACTACTCTGAGGCCTATCTGTCCCATAGGATATTATTGGGTTGCCTTATTACATTTCTTATGAGCTAAATTTTGATTGAGATGCGGTCTCCAGTTCATGTTTGGTATCTATGAAATTGTAATGAAAAATCCTCTTTAATGGTAAAGTCAGATATTTGATTACAATTTTGAAAATGCCACTTTTTGAAAGTTGCTATTTTCCTTCCATTAGCCCTTTGTGCCTGTAGTTTGTCTTGTGTCACACAAGTGGGTGTAACTGACAGTTAGACTTTGTGAATCCCTCCTAGACAGTCACAACATAGAGGGATTAGGTGTGCCTGAATGGGCCATCTGTTGGTAGGATGGAGTCGGAGCTGAGCTTAGCTTTACTAGCAACTGAATAGGGTATTCTCTTTCTTCACACAAATGACCCATCACCTTTTCATTGTCATTACAGCCAGCTTGGAGCCAGGGTAGAGGAATCAGAAAATTCCACACACTACAAAGAATCTTTCTTGAAGCTTCCTCTACCTTCCAGAGAAAGGGCACCAGGGTATTAAAATAGGTAATTCAGGCCTACTCTTCAGTTCACTCCTGGACCTGCAGAATTTCTCTCAGAGGACTGCCTGATGTCGTGACCTATTGTGCACTCTGCAAGACTGCCTTGGTGTACATGAAAGGACTGCTTTGCTGCAGATCTCCTAATCTTCACCTGAACCCAGGACCACCAGAGTAACTTCAAGGACTAGTTTTCTGGCCTTCTGTTCAGATCCACAGGGACACAAAAGGCTCTCACCATCTTGAACAGGCAACTAGACCCAGCCTGAGTGAGTGCTAAACCCCCACATGGTGTATCACCAGACCTGGACCCTTGATTGTGGTGCAAAAGGTTCCCAGCTGGCAAAAACTCAAACTGAGAACTTAGAATGTCTTTGGACAAAAACTGTTCTGAGAACCAAGAGGAGACTGGGATCAACCTGCTTGCATATCTTTCTGAGGTGCATCGCAAGTTAGATTGACTTTTGTAGCTTCTCCCGCTGTGTCCTTCTCTGCAGCAGCAAATCTTATTCAGCGCTCCCCAGCCAAGGGGTATCAAGAATTGTCTTTGGCTACGGCCTTCTTCCTCATCCTTTTTGACCAAAATGGGCATATGTATGAAGGGATTTTTCTTTTCCTAATGTTGCAAATCTCAATGTTTGGCAGTTAGGGAATGCAAAATGTTATGTTATGTTATAAGTATTTATATGGCGCCCGGCTGCCCCAGCAAAGGGGCGTCCCGGCGCAGACTGTTCGTACCTCAGAGGGTGGTTGCTGCTGATGGAATATTGCAGAAGACATAACATGATTAACAGAAGAGGTAGGTTTTTATGGCCTTTCTGATGGACAGCAAGTCGTTTAGTCCGCGTATCTGGGCTGGAAGTTTATTCCAGAGCCTAGCTGCTAGGTATCTGAAAGAGCGACCGCCCATCCGGGCTAGTTTAATGCGGGGGACAATGGCAAGGTTCTGTCCTTCCGACCGTAACGCGCGTCGGGGAGTATAAAATGAAAGGAGTGGGCACAGCATAGGGGGAGAGGCAGATTTCCGGATTTTAAAAGCGAGGCACAGCGTTTTGAAGTAGCTCCTCTTCTCTACTGGAAGCCAGTGAAGCTTCAAGAGGGTGTTAGTTATAGGCTTGTGGTGGGGAAGGCCAGTAAGTGCTCTCGCGGCGGCGTTCTGGACTCTTTGTAATCTAGCTTTCTCTGCAACATTCGTCCCTAGCAACAGGGAGCTGGCATAGTCTAGCCATGAGAGAATAGCTGAATGTACCACCAGTTGGCGGGTTTGGTGGTCAAAGTATTTTAGGATAGGTCTTAGGTTACGCGGAATCCCGAAACAGTTTGCCACCACTTTTTTTGTGTGATGAGTAAAATTCAGGGCTGAGTCCGCCCAAACTCCTAGGTTTTTTACTACGCATTTGGGATCCGGTGGTTGTCCCATTGCCTCAGGCCACCAGTTGTTCCCCCAGGCAGTAGTATCTTTACCTACCAGCAAGACCTCCGTCTTGCCGGCGTTGAGCTGGAGATAGTTTAATGTCATCCAGCTGGTAATGTCGGCGAGAGTCTGTTTAAAGTTTTGCGCTCCCAAGCCGTTCTCATCCTTCAATGCCACCACCAGCTGGGTGCCGTCAGCGTAGGACACTAATGACAACCCGTGTTCCTAGCTACTTCTGCCAAAGGTTGCACGTAGACATTGAACAGGGTGGGCTGAGAGCAGACCCTTGGGGCACTCCCTGTTCAATGGGGCATTCTTTACAGAGAAACGGCGGGGTGGAGACCCTAAAGGATCTACCTGACAGGAAAGACTTAAACCAATTGAGGGCCTGACAAGATACCCCTGCTTCCTCCAGCCTGAACATCAGCACCTCATGGGAGACCGTGTCGAAGGCAGCACTGAGATCTAAAAGGATCAGTGCTGCCGTTCCTCCTGAGTCTAGGATGGTTCGAAGGTGTTCTGTCACACTCAGGAGGGCTGTTTCAGTGCTGTGCCCGGCCCGGAAGCCATGTTGGGGCCTGTCTAGTATTGAGTTAGACGTCAGAAAGTTGGTCAGGATGGAGTTGACATGGGCTTCCACCACTTTGGTCTGAAGTTTTCTGGTAGGTTAGGGTCTAGCGTGGGTTTCTTTATAATGGGGGAGACCCATGCTTGCTTCCAGCTGGCGGGTATATTAGCTGTGTGGAGGGACAGGTTAATAATGTCTCTGAGGGGGCCGAGTATCAGTCTCATCTGCTTCTCTGAATTGTTCGGGTTTAAGGGGGTCTGCTGGCGAACCTGACTTAATTTTATTGCAGAGAGCTGAGAAATTGTATTGGTTAAGTGCCGGAATTAAATACAGTTTAGTCCTATTAGGGTCGGCTTTGGGAATGAGTTGTGGACTGGCCGAAAAGGAATTATAGATTTTCTGGATTTTATCCGTGAAGAAAGTAGCCAAATTATCGCACAATGTGGATGAGGTGTTGGAATTGCCTACAGATTTTTTGGCACTGAGCTCTTTCAGTATTCTGAAAATAGTTTTGGAGGCGTTGTGGCTATTGTTGATCTCTTTGGCGTAGAAAGCTGGTCGAGCACTACAGATCTTACGGTGGTAGCTTTTTTGTGACTGGACATAGAGGGTCTAGAGAGCGGGGTCGTAGTCTCTTCTCCATCTACGTTCCATTTTTTTTAGCTCCTTTCTTAGTAAGGTGAGCTCATCATTGAACCATGGGCTGGATACGTGAGAGTGTGCTTTGATCCACTTAGCAGGAATCAAAATATCTAAGGCCCTGTTAATCCAATCACAGAATCTAACATATCCTAAGTTAGGGTCATCGCTAAGTGCTGGAGGGTCAGCTATGAGGAGAGCGTGGAATTCCACCAAACGGAGCTTTCTCCATGGCCTTTTCCGCACCTGCTGGGCGGGTTTTATATTATGATTGTCCACATAGGGCAATGTCATGGTCACTAAACTATGGTCTGTCCAGGTCATGGGGATAGGCGGTTCTACGCTCACGTTGGTCAAATTGGAAATGATCGGGTCTAGAAGATGTCCGCCGCTATGGGTGGGGCCATTGACAAGTTGGCAAAGCTGTAGGGCATCTAAATCAGCTATCAGAGTGTTAACCGTATTGTCAGTGGTGATGTCAAAATGGATGTTCAGATCTCCTATAATGGTAAAATTGGCAGTGCCAGTGATCAAGGAGCACATGTTATCAAGAAGAGATGCTATAAAGTTCTTGTCTGTTCCTGGGGGTCTGTAAATCAAAAGACCTACAAGAGTGAGTTGAGGGTTAATGTGGATGTTATATCGGGCACATTCACAATCTTCAATGTCTAGCCTACTAAACCCGCAGGAAAAGTTGGATTTTACCATCATTGCGATCCCACCTCCCCTAGTGTGTCTATTAAGGGTGTATGTGGTATATCCATTGGGGTTTGCTAAATTGATGACTGAGTCCATAACCACGTTTCAGTTAGAAATAGAATATCAAGAGTATGGTCGGTAATAAGTTCATGAATTTCCAGATGGTGTCTCTTCATGGACCTTACATTCAGTTGCCCAATCTTGATTTGTTTCCGACTGGCCTTAATAAAGGACGGTGGCAAGGAGGGTTTTGGCAGGGAGAAGCCACACAGGCAGGTAAAGCAGGCTTTGCCTAGTGGAGAATAGAGTTTAGTGCATTCCCCTTTACAACATTTGAGAGTGAATAAGTCTTGTCTTAAGTACGAGAGTCTACCTTTCTGATTTTCGCTAGAGGCCTCTGCAAGAGGCGACGTACAGGCGCGGACAGGCGCAGACGGGCAGGACTCTGGCACGACTCCGGCGCATATCCGGCGCGCCCACTGATCGCGTCCGCTGCGTGGAGTCATGACCGTCTCTTTATATAGTGTCTCTCTAGCCTCCCAAGCCAAAATGGCCACCACAGGAAGCCCGCAACCGGGGGACTCAGCAATTAGATCGGCTGGACCCCACTCGGCAAGCGGGGGGAGCGAGTACCCAGGTGAGTTAAAAACTGCTCGTAAATTAGGGCAGGGTGCACAAGTGAATATTCCAGTGAGGTTAAAAGTAAAATAAAATTAAAATTAGTGAAGGGGAGACTCGGCGATAAAATCCACGAGGGAGCCCCACAAGTCACACACAAATAGCACACTTAAATCTGGCTATCAGTTTAGCAAGTACACGATTCAACAGCAACCTCGCAGCTTCCGCCTCAGGAGGGATTCCAAACAAACAGCGTTTTGCCATTTCGAAATGTACACAAAGCATTGCTGTGGTGCAAAATATATCCTTCCTAGTAGAAATTGCATTTTGGAAACGCCAAATAGGAAATCAAAAATAGGGATTTTCAAATTGTGAATTGCTAACCACATGAACAACAGATTTCCTAATTACGACTAGTTGCAAAATGATAATTTAATAAATGCAAATACCAATAATTTGGATCAGGTGGTAACCAGGTGCAAGCTCTAAAAAGGCAACCAAAATGCACAAGGATCTTTCACAATGATGGCTTTGTATGTTCTGGATGAGAACTTTGGCTGTGATGCAGAGAACGAGACAGAAGAGGATATTTAGGGTTAGGGTAAACCTATTTGAACAAACTGAGGAGGAGATTTATGAGAGGTACAGACTCATTAGTCAGGTAATTCTTGATTTAATTGCAGAGTTACAACCTCAGCTACAAACTCCAACACTCAGAAGCAACACAATCTCACCACATGCGTGGGTGTTCTGTTGTCTACACCTCTTAGCTTATGGCAGTTACCAGGGGGTCATGGCAGTGGCGGGGGGAGGGTGTCTGAAAGTGCCTTTTCCAGGTTTTTTCACAGGTTCATGGATATCACAGTCAGCAAACTTATATATATGTATCTTTCCCCTATACCCCCAAATTATTGCAACAAACCAAATTGATGTTCTACAAGGTATCACAATTCGCCAATGTCATTGGCGGTGTTGATGGCACACATGTTGCCATATGTCCCCCCTCAGCAAATGAAAACATATACAATAAGAGGATAAGCTCACACTCACTCAATGTGCAGTTAGTATTTGATGCCTTCTGTATCATGACAGACCTTGTAGCCAGATCCCCAGGCAGCACTCATGACGTATTCGTGTTACATAACATAACATAACAGGTGTATTTGTAAAGCGCGCGTTCGCCCCAGCAATGGGCCATTTTGGCGCTGAAATAACAGATGTATATTGTTACCCAACTCAATGGTACTAATTTTATCGACCTCAAATGGATGAAAGGCTGAGTGGACCCGCCAGGATTTGAACCTGTGATCATGAGATCAAGCACAAGTCCCTGCAGTGGACGCATTAGTCTACTGAGCCACCAGACCCAGCCCGCCACAATGGAATACAAAACCGACCTTCACAGGGTGATTTTGGTGAAGGTTCCCTACTAGGTAAGAGAATACCAGACTCAATGAATACAGTAACCAGGACAGCGTGTGTAATGTGACCTAATGGTTTTTTTTCTATTGCTCTCAAGGTGACAGTGCATATGCCTTACATCCCTGGATACTCACACCATACATGATTCCAAAGTCAAGAAGTGAAAGGTAGTAGAACAGAGCACGCAGGACAACATGCTCCATCATCGAGAGGACCTTTGGGATCCTGAAGTTGTGGTTTTGCTGCCTCCTCAAGACTCGCAGAGCACTACTGTACAGACCAGATGCCTACTGCAAGATCATCACCACATGTGCCATACTGCACCATATCACAACGAAGAAGGGTCTGCACAACATCCCCATAGAGGCTTATTCTGACTACAAGTGCAGCAGGAGGGTATGCATGCAGCAGAGGTACGAGCATGAAACACAGAGATCACTAACAACTATGGCAATGCATGCTGCATAACTGAGAGACCACTTTTTATTCAGGTAGCGACAATATTATTTTATTCAAGGAACAACTGTATCCTTGCGAATGTAACATGGTTAAAAATAAAGAACAAAGTAAGTACACTAAAACCAAAGGTGACTCATTCATCTGAGTGTTCAGTGGTTCACTTCTTTCAGTCTCTAGATTTGGGTGCCTTGTCAGCAACATTGTGCATCAACAGCTGGAACTGCATGCCTCCTGAATGGGTTTGCCACTGGGGTTTGAGCACTCTTTGCTCTCAGGTGGGTGTAGGATGCTGATGTTGGGGACACAGAGGGTGTGAGTCTAGATATTCTCAAGAGCTACGGTCTCTTGCACTAGCCCAGGTGCTACATCCAGATAGCAGTGTCCCGTCAATCTGTATGTCAACAGTTCCCTTAGCCAGTGTTGTTGCGGCTACTGGTAATTGGTTGATGGACTGGGTCAAGACATCGAATTGTGCCAGGTACTGCTTGTTCCTCTGTCTCTGCACATGGTGCTCCATTTTATGACACTAATCCACTGGTTCTGCACTTCTTCAAGTTGTTGCATTGACCAAGACATTTGTAGCAGATGCCTGGTAACAGTTCTTATGTGTTTTGTCTGCAGGCACTGCATGGAGATGCTCGACTTCTCCAAGCCACCAAACACAGGAGAACGTTCTGACATGTCGTCTGACACATTCTCACTGTGGAAGGTTGATTGCTGGCCTCAGCACTGTCTCTGTGTCCTGCCCAGAAATGTTGTGCATCACTGACAGAATATCGACGACCACAATATCGAGGTCCCAAAATACTGAACCGAAATATCAATGTCAAGAAAATCGACATCCTATCTACATCACGGTAAGTACAAAAATATCCCACCAAAAATATTGTTGTTAAAAATATTGTTTTTTAAAATGTTTAAAAAATAATATAAAATAAAGTAAATAATACATACAATGAACAAAAAGATAGTATTATTATAAAATACATATATATAAAATATAATATATACATTTACTTAATAATGTTAATAAATAATTATAATAATACATTATAAAATGTTGAAACATGATAAAAATTGTAAATGCATATTATATATATACATATACCAGTAAAATAAAAATATAAATAAAATATATATTTAATAAATTAAAATATTGAAATATTTTTATTCTGTTACAGCTAAATTTTACACTACATTAACTCAACAGTAGGGAAAATATTGGATAGTGCAGGGGATAACATTACTATTCCCAAACCAGGGAGTGCAACAGTAGGGAAAGTGTTGGATAGCAGAGTGGGATAATTTACTATTCCCACTCCAGGGAGTGCAACAGTAATGAAAGTGTTGGATAGCGGAGTGGAATAATTTACTAATCCCACTCCAGAGAGTGCAACAGTAGGAAAAATGTTGAATAGCGGAGAGGTAAACATGACTATTCCCACTCCAGTGAGTGCAACTGTAGGGAAAGTTTTGGATAGCGGAGGGGAATATTTTATTATTCCCACTCCAGAGAGTGCTTTAGTAGAGAAAGTGTTGGATAGCGGAGGGGTAAAAAGTACTATTCCTACTCCAGAGAGCGCAATAGTAGGAAAAGTTTTGGATCGTGCAGGGGATAAAATTACTATTCCCACTCCAGCAAGTGCTACAGTGGGGGAAGTGTTGAATAGCGTAGGAGAATAATTTACTATTCCCTCTCCATGGAGTGCAACATTAAGGAAAGTTAATAGCATTGGGATATATATTACTATTCCCACTCCAGATATAGCAACAGTAGGGAAAGTGTTGGATAGAGAATGGGAATAATTTACTATTCCCATTCCAGCAACTACAGCAGTGGGAAAAGTGTTGGATAGCAGAGAAGAATCATTTACTATTCCAACTCCAGCAGGTAGAACTGTAGGGAAAGTGTTGGATAGCGGAGTGGAATAATTTACTATTCCCACTCCAGAGAGTGCGTTAGTAGGGAAAATGTTGGATAGCAGAGGGGTTAAAAATACTATTCCCATTCCAGCAATTGCACCAGTACAGAACATTTTGGATAGCAGAGGGGAATAATTTACTATTCCCACTCCAGCAGGTAGAAAAGTATGGAAAGTGTTGGATAGCTGAGGGGAATAATTTACTATTCTTACTCCAGGGAGTGCAACAGTAGAGAAAGTGTTGGATAGCGGAGGGGTAACAATTACTATTCCCACTCCAGCGAGTGCAACAGTAGGGAAAGTGTTGGAAAGCGGAGGGATAACAGTTACTGTTCCCACTCCAGCGAGTGCAACAGTAGAGAAAGTGTTGGATGGTAGAAGGGTAACAATTACTATTCCCACTCCAGTGAATTAAATTAATTAATTAGTTAAAATTACCAAGCAATTTAAAAACAATAAATAATTATTTTAAATTAGTTGGCCTAATGGCTTGGGCGGTCGACCTCAAATCTGGGGAACTGGGTTTGAGTCTCGGCAATGACGCTGAACATCCTGTGATTCTGGGCAAATCACTTAATCTCCATGTGCCTAACAAAAATGAATGTGTCCTCATGTAATGCAACTGGTGCTATGTATAGCGCTCTGAGACCCGATTCGGGACAAGTATATATAACTCTTTAAAAAAAAAGAAAAATTCACACAACTAACAGTATAAAACAACGTAAAATAAATGTTATAACAAAAACATTTAAAAAATATATTGAAATTAGCCTACTCCCCTTTCAACCCACCACCCACTCTTAAAAAACGGACACAAATAATATAATACATTTTTAATTATTAATTAGTAATAACCAATTAATAAAATAAATAATGAACAATATATTATTTACCACCATTACAATACAAAATGTTAAATACATAAATATTATATAATCAAAAATATAAATACATTAATGATTAATAAATTACTTCTCACCGACTCCCATATATACACACGACCAGCTCCTAAAAAAAATAACACAATTTACATATTAACCACTTAATTATTAATAATTAACAAACAATTAATAACTAATTCATAATAAAATATTTGGCAGAATTAATAATATAAAATAATAAATACTTAATTATTCATTAATACACATTATTAATTCATTAATTATAATCAAATTAATTCCAATCTTATTCCCCTATAAACCTATAATACCTTCCTTAAAAGAATAACACAATTAAGATATTTACCAAATAATTATCAATATTTAACAATTAATTAACTAATTGATAATAAATTAACTCCTACAATTAACAATATAAAGTATTAAATATATAAATATTAATGAATAAAAAATATTAATTAACTAATTATAATTAAATCACTTCCCACCCTACACCCCTATTAACCTCACAACCCGCTACCGAATAAAAATGCGCAATTTAATTACAAATAAATAATAACTTCTAAAAATTATTATCAAATGTATTTAATTAAATTACTTCCCACACTATTTCCCTATAAACCCACAAGCTGCTATGGAACTAAAACGCAAAATGTTCTTTAAAAAAATGAATAACTTCTAAAAATGTAATACATATATTTAAAAAAATACACTACATAAACAAAAATATAGAACACACAGTTAAAATACTTAACACTAATATATATTATATTTTTACAAACAATATTACTGACTTTGATATTAACATAAACAATATTTCTCATCTTAACCGCATCACTGCTAGAGAGTTTCCCCTGCTGTGCTGGACAGCAATGAAAACGGGTGTGGTCATGACGAGCTCAGCTCGTCATGAGCACACAAGCACTGTGCTGCATGACGAGCTGGGCTTGTCATGAGCATGGAAGGAGTTAAAGTCGATATTCTGGTCCACGATATTCTTGCAGTCGATATTATGTCACTTTGATCTTTCCAACTCGATGTTATGGGACTTCGAAATTCCAAACTCAATATTATGTCTGAGCCCCGTTGTGGTGTTCCTCCTCTGTAATGGTCCCTCTTCACTGTCCACAAAGTTGGACAGTGGTGATATGGTAGCTCTCCTGGCAGTGTAAGTTAGTATGATGGGCTGAGTAGATGATGATGTTGTTTCCTCAATTTCAACATGTGTGTCTGTAGCCCCTTCAGCATCAAATGTTCCGGAGACATCCTGGGTGTGATCTGTGGAAATGCATGTATATAGTTAATGTAAATGAATGGTTTATGTTTGTTCACAATAATGTTGTAACTCTGCTTCATGTGTTGTGACATGTTTATAATGTACATATATGTTTGGTGTAGTCATCATTGCACAGTACAGCAAACAAATATGTTTACTACAACTCCCTTGATGCGTTGCCAGGATAGGGAAAGCATTTCAACAGTGTTATTAATGTTGTGATGTTTAAGTTTTTTGATTTGCTAACATTATGTTATATTTAGTCGGTAAAGGGAAGATGACTTGACCTGGTTGGGGTCTGCATGATTGGAGGTGTCCATGTCATACACTCACACCACACTCTCTGGTTACAGTGTCCCACTACCAGTTCCATTACCTTCAGATATCCTGCTGGCCACTTTCTCCTTAGTATGAGATCACAGGTCGTGCCATTGCTTGCGTATCTCTGGGATGGTTCTCTGGGTAACCCGTAGGAAGTTCTCTATTTCTAGGACGCTGGTCCAGATCTTCATCTTTTGTCTCTCTGGTACTGTGAAGAACGCCTTCCCAAAAAGTTGCTCCAGATTGGAGACACATTCCTCAGTCAAGAGCTCCAGCTCCTTCTCAGCTAATTTAACCTTTCATGCCTTTCACGCTGAATCCTTGTCCCCATATACTTTTTGGTTGTTGTACTTTTTTATTAACATTTTGTAAGATTCCATCATGAGAACAATAATAGCAATAACAACTAGCAATTCATAATACGTAAATGAATACATTAAGATGAAAAGAAGAAATGCATGTATTAAGTACCATTTGTTAATAAATAGAATATATAAACAAATAAATAAATAATTGATTACATAGTTAAAACATTGAATAGTTAACTAGTTGAGTGAGATATGAAAGAAAGAGAAGGGAGGGGAAAGTGCATATAAGTGAGAAGTAGATCACAATCGGATTCAATAAATACATGAATTAAACCATTACAACTATAAGTAAAGTTTAGTATGATACATTTCTTTATAATTCTTGAGTAAATACATTATAGTGAAGAAATCAAATAAAGGGAATCAGAATTATTTAATGAATAGGTTAGAATAGAATAGTTTAAATAAGTAGTGGAATACAGTAAGATAAAATAGAAGTAGGAAAGGGTTTGAGATATTATAAGGTATAATGAGGTTAAATGAGATAGAGTTAGAGGAAATGGGGCCAGAAAATGGGAAGGGGAATTAGGGAGGATAAGTAACAGTAATAACACTAAAGAAAATGATATTAGATTAAGGGATATGAGTATCTGTTAAGGAAACATTATTATCAATATCTCAATCACAATTCATATTCAGGAAAGGTAATCAGACCAGAAGAAATATTTCAATGCATCAGTTTGGTTTTGGAGGTTGTAAATTACTCTTTCATTACTCTTTCATGTGTTGCCAACCATTCTTCTGGTGAAGTGGGGATGCAGATTTCCAGTGTCGTAATATGCACATTTTCACTGTAGCCAAAGCTGTATGAAAAAGACGATGTTGAGGTTTAGTGATCCTTGGGGAAAGTCATAAGTCATGAAGAAGAAGATTAGTAGATGTAAGGGGAACGTGCAATGGCATAGTAGAATGCAAGACTTTACCCACATATATCAATAAATACTGTATCATTGGGCATTCACATATAATGTGAGTTGTGTCACAATTAGTATTAAGGCATCTCCAGTAATTAGTATGGGAGAGTAGCCCAGCTTTCTGTAGTTTGACCGGAGACCAGTGCCAGTCATGTAGGATTTTGAAGAGGCAGAATTTTAATCTAGCTTCACGAGCTCCTTTGTCTAGTTCTTCCTCCAACGCTTCCCATTCCTCTGTAGTGTAGGATATTGAAAGGTAAACCTGCCATTTGAATTGTAGTGTATGTGATAGAGGCTGAAAATAAAGGTCTGTTGTAAGAATTTTATAGAGACCAGAAATTACTCCTTTACACTTTCCCCATGTATTTAAACATGATACTGTTTGTGAATTTTGAAGTAACCAAGGAGATGGACCTAGTTGTTTTTTCAAGCATTGTTGAAGCTAGATATATGTCAAGGATTGATGCATTGGAAGACCAAATTCTTCTCTTATTTGTGTAAACGAATTAAAATCAGTGTTATGAAAAATGTCATCTAGAGTTTGTATGCCTGCTGAATTCCATAAGGGCCAGGATAATGTTCATCTATTGATGCGAATACTGGTGTTACCCCAAATAGGCGCTTTTTCATGAATATTTGGGCTTAGGTCTTATAAGCGATGTGCCTGTTGCCAGATGTGCCTATAGCTGATAAAATTGTTTTGGGGGATTCTGTCGATTAGGTGCTGTACCATATAAAGCAGAAATACCTGAGCTCAAGGATAATAGGTGTCGTTCTATATGAACCCATTGTGGGACATCAGAAATCCCTGGCATCATATATGATAATTGAGAGATTTGTAATGTTAGGGTATAATGTTCAATTGATGGAAGACTCATTACTCCATGAGAATGATGAGCTCCTAATTTGCCACAGCGATGCAAGGTTTTGCTGAACCCCATAGAAAGGTTTTATTCTTGGAGTCTGTATGTCGCAACGTGGACAAACAAATGTGAAGAGGGAGCATCCCTAGGTCGTATAAAAACGTGGAAGAATGACCATTTTAACAGCTTGAACCCAGCTCCACACAGAGGGATTTAAACTTTTCCATTTTTCAAAGTCACGCTGCATTAAAGCGATCAAAGGATTCAGATTGTCAGTAATCAAAAACTCCAAATCTTTTATTGAGCCGGAACCCCAGATACTTAAGGTGTGAAAAATTCCAATGAAAAGGGAATCCATGTATAGCTGCTTTGGTAGACCCATCAGAGGTAGGTAGTGCTTCGCTTTTGTCCCAGTTTATTTCATAGGCTGAGGAGGAAAAGTTCTCTACAATTTGAAGCAAAGATGGTAGGGATAGAGGAAGATTAGGAAGAGTAAGTAAAATTTTGTCAGCATATAACTAGAGTTTGGATTCACTCTTAGGAAGGTCTATACCCATGATTTCATCTGATTGACGAATAGTGGCCACGAAAAGTTCCATAGCTAAAAGGAAAAGAAGTGAGGCTAAAGGGCATCCCTGACAAGTACCTCTTCGGATTGGAAATGGGTCAGATAAGAAACCTCCACAATTTACTTGGGCAGAGGGGTTGTTATATAGTAGTCGGACTTTCGTTATAAACTAATCACCTAATCCAAAACGTTCCAATATTTTGAAAAGGTAATACCACTCAATGCAATCAAATGCCTTTTCGGGGTCTAATGATAGAGCTAATGCATCTTGTGAAAGGTTTTTTGCAGAGAACAGTGTGTGCGCCGAAGTACATAAATGATTCCTGGATGAACGTCCTGGAACAAATCCCACTTGGGTTGGGTATATTAGGGAGGGTAATACTTTCTTGATACGAAAAGCTAGAATACTGGCAAATATTTTGATATCGCAATTCAAAAGTGAAATAGGGTGGTAACTGGCAAAATCAAGGGATCTTTCGGGGTTTAGGGAGTACCTCAATTATTGCTTTATTAGAAAGGGGACCCAAGAAATTGTCACAATCTGCCTCTTAGAATGCAGCATGCAGAGAATCAATAATATTATGCCCAGTCCAACGATAAAATTCAGCAAGGAAACAATCTTCCCCTTGGGCCTTATGGCATGGTGAGTTTGATATCGCATGCAAGATTTCCTCTTTGTTAATCTCTTCCTCAAGAAAAGCTCTACCTTCGTCAGAAAGGCGGGGGAGATCCTCCTTCGAGAGAAAGTCATTGAATCTTTTTGAAATTATTTGTGTTCCTGGTGTATAAAGAGATTTGTAAAAAGAGGCACATTCATTTACTATATCTTGTGGCCGGGTAAGTGTACTATCTTGAGATGATTTAAGAGCTGAGATGGCCATAGCTGCTTCCCTTTGTTGTAACTGCGCTGCTAACAATCTGCCTGCCTTTTCTCCTTGTTCATAGTGTCTTCCCTTCATTCTTTGGAGTGCGAATTTTGCCTTGGATGTAAAGAGGCTACTTAATGCCTTTCAGGCTTGTTCTATTGATTTACCATTTTGTAGGATTGGTGCTGTTGTATATAAGCAAGTGTAAGATTGTATTTCCTCCTCTAGCTCTTTTTGTCGTGTAACATTTAGTCTATTGGCTAATACTGTCTCATGCATTAATTGACCGCTAATTGTTACACAATATTCTACCTGAGGTCACAGAACGCTGATTTTTGGAAATATAGTCGTGAAAGTAGGTTTTTAATTAGGATTTACCCTCAGGAGATTTATGTTTTTGAACATTCATGCGCCAAAGTTTGCGTCCTGGTCTAGGTATTCCAACTTCCAAAGCTAAGGAGACCAGGAAGTGATTGGACAATGCTGCATCTAAAATGCAGGATTCTTTAACTAATTGTATCATTTGTTGAGATACTAAGAAATAATCTAAGCAAGATAAAGTACCATGGGTAGGAGAGGAAAATGTATATTCAGTGTCAGATGGATGGGAGAGATGCCAATGGTCAATTAATCTGTGGTCTGTCAGTATGTCATTCATTAATGCTCTATCTACAGCATTGTTTTTGTCTAAAGGACCTGTTTTATCTAAAATAGGGTCTCTCACCATATTCCAATCAAGGCCTCTGAGATATTGTGAGGCGCCTATTTCTGTTAATAAGCGATTCAAATGAAGGAAGAATGACTTTTTTGTTCCAGGTGGAGCATAGATTGATCCCACGCAAATGTAGTATCTCCTTTGCGCAACTTGGCAAATACATAACGACCATCAGGGTCTGTCTATGACTTTAATATTGTGACTTCAAGAGATTTTGGGATGAGGTTTGCTACTCCACATTTGCGAATGGGGCCTGTGCTTGTAGATTCCTCCTTCTGTATACTACTATGAATCACCTTGCCCACCCAGTCCCTACAAAGTTTTTCAGATTCCAATGCATCTAGATGTGATAATCTGGATTAATGCCACATCCACTCGTTTTGATTGGAGATATAAGAGTACTTTTTTCCTTTAATGTAATGTGTGAGACCATGCACATTCCATGTTAATACACATAAAGGGGTGTGTGTTGGTTAAATTGGACATGTCTAAAGTGGACAAATGGATGTGAGTAAATTAAAAAAAATAGTCCTATAAGAATTTAGAAATAGGGAAGATATACTGAAAAATAGAATAAGAAAATGAGGAAAAATATAAGAGAGAAAGGGAGAGGAACAAAGGGTCCCTGGTTCCGAACGAAGATATGAACAATCAGTTATACAGAAAGTATTAGAATACGAACATTTCTTAAATGTCATAGGATTATAAAAGGGAATGTGAGTAAAATGCGTAGATTATTGTGTAATAGGTCAAGCACTAAGGATACTAAACTGTTAACCGTGGGTCTTTTTTCCCTAAGGCACCACCGCAGAGAGGTACAACAAAAGGATAATAAATACGGCAAATGCAAGAAGGTATATAATTACATAATCTAAAAATGAAAACTATGATAATGCATCAAAGCTATATGAAAACAGGAAATATAAACACATATATTATATTAGGAAAAGGTGAGATAAGGTGTATTAGCAATATTCTATAATAGGACATAATATAACATATTATAATATAATATAATTTAGCATAATATGATGCAGGATAATAAATATAGCATTCACTTATATGAAGGTTGAGTACTTTCTTATTACACATCCTGTAACTCAATAATCAATTCTACCCTAATGATAGGAGTGTAAGTTATGAACACAATGCTTAACTTAGCTTAAATAAGTGAAGTGAACAGTGGTTATCAACTGTATCTTGATAGACTAATAATGTCAATCCACATCTGAGGCAGCTTTAAGAGGATAATGGGATTTGTCCCTATGCTGCTCATGCGTAAAGTTAAAGACAGTATGTTGCGCTGAGGACTTTTGATCTTGGGCACAGACAGATCTTTTAGGGTCTCCTCCTCTGTGTCGTGGATTGCTAATTTTACGCCTTTTGTTGTCCGGTGTTTGCGGTGAGAGAGTCAGGCTTGTGTCAACTTGATCAGTTGGAGTACATTGTGTGTCCATGTCCTGTATTTTCATATGATCCATGAATAGTTGAAGATCTGCCGGGTCATAGAAATCTTTAGAGTCTCCATTCTTGGTAATACGAAAGCGTGCTGGCTCAAACAAGCTACATTTTATATCCATTGATCGTAGTTGAGGTCTGATAGCAAGGAATGCTTTGCGTCGCTCATTAGTCTCATTAGAGAAATTTGCAGCCAAATGAATGACATGTCCATTATGTGAGAATGAACCTTGCGAGCGTGCGGCAGTTAGTAGTTGTTTTGCTTGCTCATGCCTCAAGAAACAAGCAATAAGTGGCCTTGGTCAAGTTGAATGATCTTTTTGTAGAGGGCCTGTGTGAGGAGCTCTCTGTATTTCTAATGGCTGATGAAAAGTAGTACCAACTAACTTCGGTGGTATTTCACATTAAAATAATTCAGCGTTTTGACCTTCAATGTTCTCCGGAAAACTAATGAAGTGAACATTATCTCTTCTACTACCATCTTCCAAGTCAACTAACTTGCTGTGAAGGAATAGAAGTTCTTGCTCTTTGCTTTGCACTAAATCAAGACGACACTCCACTGCTGTCAGTCGCAGATCAAATCCTTCAGTTTTCGTATGAAATCCCACAATTTCTGTCCTGATCGTTTTGGCCTCAGCTGCCAAGGATGATATATTAGTTTCCATATCTTCCAGACGTTGACTGACAGTGGAAATTCCCTCTAGAATGTGATTCATTGTATCACCTTGTGCAGGGGTAGTGGCACTCTGAGGTGGCACTTTTGTGGGGGGACCTACCCCTTTCGTGGGCCTGTTGCTTGGTTGCTTGAGGATTTCAGCGAAGAGGAGTGGTACAGAGGAATTATTCCCGCGTTTATTGCTCGACATTGAATGTTTTCCTCAATTCAAAAGCATAAAAAGGATCTCTTGTGATTTGCACTATTCAGTTGCAATTCATTTCTTATGTACAAAAACCTTTGCCGACCTGTTGTGTTTGACAGATTTACATATAGAGGGGATTTTTTCCGTCGTAGTTATATAAATAAACTGAGCTCTTTTTTCGGTTCCCTCCTCAGTAATAATTTAGAGCGACACCACCTCACTTTATACTCATACAAAGAGTAGTAGGCTTTGTTATGGATGATTCATTATGGCAAATCACCAAAGGCAGTTATCAAAACTATGCATGTGATTTAATTCTCTGAACTGTTTCTCCAAAATGACGTCTTGAAAAGTATGTAGCCCAACAATGTCGGTAAAAACAGTAGCAAGTACACAGACTATTGAACAATTATGGGATTTAGCTTTTCATTTTTATTCTGGTGAGTTGGACTCAAGTTTTCATTTTATTAAAACATGAAACGTTGAGAGATAAGACTAATGAAAGTCGGTGCTGTTGCTGACAGGAATTGAAATTAGTTATTTATTCCTGTCACTTTATTCTGTTTATTATCTCTCCTAGTTAATTGAAGGTATTACAGAGGTCAATTAACTCATAAAACATGTCATGGTGTGCCAAGTGTTAGATTAAATAATAAGTATAATCAATAATTACATTTCTCTTTGGTTGTGTGTTCAGGTTATAAAAGGAATAGAAAATAAATTAAGTCACCTGTCTTTATCTGGCATTTTTCACTCCGGGGCTTCCAAATGACTATTAGGATTGTCATGGTCATATCTGTATATATAGACCTCAGCAGTACCGCAGTGGAGGTAAAATCCGAAGGGTGGTGGCAGTCACTGGAACAGCGGCCTCAGCGCATGCGAGGTCTGAGGTTTCTGAGATGACAAAAGGCCAGCTTATGTCGCTTTCTTGTCAGTGAACAACTCCCTCGAACTGGGCCATAGTGGGTCTCTTCCAGCTTCAGGCTGCGGGCAAAACGTCTTAACTGGGGTTGCCAATGCAGAAAATATCGAAATGTCAGCCCTCAAAATGCAGGTGAGAGCATTACTTCCGTCAGAGGCTCCTCTCCCGGCGGAGCTCTTGATTTAGGCGGTCATTTTCTTTTGTGATCAGACCATTACCCTCCCCATTTACTTTTTTATTTTTTTTGTTATATTTTTTTTTTATTAAGAAAGAACTTACACACAAGGCAATAAAACATTACATTCGACATGTGTTCAGGGAGGAAGGAGACCGCAGAACAATTTAACACAGACTTCGTTGACATAGGTGGGGGCGGGGGGCAGTGAGGAAACAATAGCAGTGATCATAACGGTTACACAATACTTGGAATGTCATATCAGGGGGAGAGGGGAACCTCAGGGGTCTCCACGAATGGAGGCGTTCATATGTTCCCATGATAGGAGTTCCACTGGCTTCAAATTGTATTCCATTTCTTGGGTCTACCTTGTGCCACATATACCGTCTTCTCTCTGAACATACACCAGTCCATGTTCTCCTTCCAGGCCAAGACCGTGGGAGGCTGCTGGGAGCCCCACAACTGCGCAATGTCTCTCTTAGCAATCCTATTCCCAAGGGTCGCCCACTGAGTCTGTGCCACGTCATAGTCATTCGGTTCTCAGACATTCAACAGGCAGCGCCTTGCTTCGGGCAGCAATGCCACCCCCATAACTCTTTCCATCACAGCCCCATTTACTTTTAACATGGTGTAATCCTGGAATTGCCAAAACTGCTGCAGGTAGTAAGCCAGGAGCACTCCTTACTTCCAGCACCTTCCTAGGCTTCTGGGTTGTAGCCACATCCTTTTTTGTGAACTTCCTGATCTGACGTCATCATTCTGTATCCAGAATGCAACTTTTCCTATTTTGCGATTTCCAAATTGTGCATGTGAATCCATTTGAATCGCTATTAGAGGAATTGAAGGTTACATACAAACCATTTTGACATTCCCAAATAGTGATTTCTACAGATTCACAACATGGAAATCGCAATCTGGACTTTTGTACAAATGGCTATAAGTCCTAACGTAGGTAAGCTCTGACCAGGCCCAATCAACGTCTTGTATTCGTATCTCACTCCATCGCAGTCAGACATATTTTTCAACTTTGGACCAGTCTAGCACGACTTGATGTCCACAGTTAGTGCTTTGATCTTTTAGGTGCTAGTATTTGATAAAATATAAAAAGGAATAACTCTGGTTCTACTGATTGGATTTTTGTCATTCTGGTGTAAAATAATTTATTAGAATTTATTCAATTATTTCAAATCTGTACAAGATTTTTTTTTTTTTTTTGTGTCGCCCGGACGAGGTGGATGTGTTCACTGCGCCGCACTGGCGGATGAAGCAGCTCGTCGGCCTGTATTGTGATAAGCTGTCCAAGACCAATTTCTCCAACAACAATGATTTTCGAGCCCTGCTGCAGTCTCTGCATGCCACCTTCAAGGAATTCAAAATGCATGAACAGATTGAGAACGAATACATCATCGGCCTGCTCCAGCAGCGCAGCCAAACTATGTACAACGTGCATTCCGATAACAAGCTCTCTGAAATGCTCAGCCTTTTTGAAAAGGGGTTGAGAAATGTAAAGAATGAATATGAGCAGTTGAACTATGTTAAACAGTTGAAAGAGAGGTTGGAAGCATTTACAAGAGATTTCCTTCCTCATATGAAGGAAGAGGAGGAGGTATTTCAACCTATGTTGATGGAATATTTTACTTATGACGAATTAAAGGATATTAAAAAGAAAATAATCGCCCAACATTGCTCGAGCAAGGATACTGCAGAACTGGTTAAAAACGTTAGTCTTTGGAATCAGGCTGAAGAACTCCAGAAGGTTTTTAAGTATTCTGTGGATGAGAAGACGGATGAAGAAACTGAGGTGAAAAGTAATGTCGCGTCTATAAATCAGCTTCCTCCGGAGGTCATGGTGACTGTTTTTAGTTACCTAAGCCCTCGAGATCTATGCCGCTGTAGTCAAGTAAACACTAAATGGTCTCAACTGACTAAAACTGGATTCCTCTGGAAACACATATATCCAGTACACTGGGCCAGTGGTGATTGGTATAGTGGCCCTCCAGGTGAACTTGAGGTGGAACCAGATGAAGACTGGGTGAACAACAGAAAAGATGAAAGTCGTGCTTATCAGGAGTGGGATGAAGATGCTGATGTTGATGAATCGGAGGGTGCAGAGAATGAAGTGCCAGCTATTAGTGTTGCACAGAGGGAAAAGCACTTGCTCCATGGTTTAATTCATAACCTACTCCCGCGTGTTGGCTCATCTGTGAAAACATTAGTTTTGGCTTTTAGTTCTGCGGTTTCTAGCAAAATGGTTGGAACTTTGCCCTAACTTGGAACATTTAGATCTTACTCAGACCGATATATTGGACTCCGCATTTGAAGGTGATTCTTCAGTTGGTGGGTGTCGGAGTCTTCGCCACCTAGATCTGTCAGGTTGTGAACAAATCACTGATGTGGCTTTACAGAAGATGTCAAGTGCTTTAGGGATTCTGCCCTCTCACAAGAAAAGGTCTGGGCAGGACAAAAATATGAAGACAGCCTGGGAAAATCAAGATGATCCTTTGCAATCCTCTGAATGTCTGCTTGATATCACTAAAAACCACATGACGAAGCAAAAGTATAAAGAAAACCAGTGGATGATACCCACCAACTTGGGAAGGTTCCATTCTTCTCCTTTCATCTGGATGTTGGATGCTGAAGAATTAGCTGATATCGAAGATGCTGCTGAATGGAGAAGTAGAAGTGTTGATGGAGTTTGTGTAATGGAATCCTCACCACCAGGTCTTGGTTGTTTTGGGTCTCGCTGTTGCAGTAAAGACATTGTTGAGCTAAGGACTAGTATCTGCTGGCAGCAGCGCTGTACATCTGCTCCATTCACATATTGTAGACATTCGTTTTGTTGTGCTGGATCAACATTAAGGACTATACAGTCACTCCCAGAGTCTTCTGCACTGTGCAAAATGAAAACAAGGACTAAGCAGTCAGAAGTAAATGACTTTAATTGCTCTGGGAGTGAACTGCCAGATCACAAGACTGCTAGAGTTCTTCAATTTCTTAGCCTGTCCGGGTGTCATCAAATCACAGACCACGGTCTCAGGGCATTAACTTTGGGAGGAGGATTGCCTAATTTGGAACATCTCAATCTCTCTGGTTGTCTCATTGTGACTGGAGCTGGACTACAGGAATTGGTTTCAGCGTGCCCTTCTCTAAATGATGAACACTTCTACTACTGTGACAATATTAATGGTCCCCATGCTGATACAGCGAGTGGATGCCAGAATTTGCAGTGTGGTTTTCGAGCCTGTTGCCGCTCTGGTGAATAATTCTAAAATGCTGATTCCTCAAGCTACTTCATTCAGCTGAGCAGGAATATTTCCATGCACTTTAATACTGCACACATCCTGCATTCAATCCCTTTCTGTGTGTGATCCTTGTTCTTACTGTTCCCTTTTCTACCCCTGCAGTTGATCATTGTAATGCAGAGTGACCTGTAACAGTACTTTTGAAATAAAATGTCACATTCTTTCATTTTGTTATGTAACATTTTATCAAATTTATTCACGCTGCTTTTATTTTTACACGGCACTTAACATATAATTGTTTTATTTTTGGCTGTAATTCAGATTCTTTTACACTTTGGTCAGATAAATGAATGCACATTATTTCATACGTAGAAATGGAAGGAACAGTGCCCTTTGTTTGGAAGTAGCTCTACAAGCTGCTTTTATGACATAAATGTAATTCTGCAGATGATCCCATTTTCAGAACTGATAATTTCAGTTTGGATAGGCTATTAATGCAAGAGCAACAATTTCATCTCATTATTAACTATGATTTATGTTTCAATTGTTTATTTGTTTAAAGTGCAAACTAATTTTGGCTGTATAGTATTAGTTAAATGTTCTGATGCTTTGAGGATTCCTAAGGGATTCGTTTCTAAACCACTTAAAAAAAGAATTGTATTGCTGTTAAATGATCTCACAAAGCTTGTTTAATGTTCCAACAACAGTTATGTTGAATTTTGAACAATCCAGATTAATACGATTCTCGGTCCTTAAGTCTGAATTACATGCAGCTTTAACAGTGGAGTCTACATCTTCAGTATCATAAAAAACAGTCCTACATCAAAAAAAAAAAAAAAAACAAGATTTATTTTGTGTCGTGGTTTCATGTTATTGTTGTTTGTGTCCTGCATAAATACTTTATCCTTTGCCTTTCAAGTTAAGCCTGACTACGTTTGGTGGCAAGCTACCCAGGGTTAAGTACATGTTCAATGTGTGACTTTTTGTGGTTCACCCTGCAAGGGATTGTGGCTGTTGCTTGGCCAGGCCCAAGTTGACCAACAACAATTTCTCACAACCCAATTTCTCACAATTTCTAAGACAACCTCTAAATAGTCTTAGACCAACAATAATTAAGATATGGGATAAGGGTCATTTAGGTATAGTTAAGTCCTAAGAGAGAGTGAGGTTTTTCTTCTTGTAGACAGGAGTGTTGCTGAGAAGCTGGTCAGGGAGTGTTTGATTGTGACTCAAAAACATTCACTTTGCAGGTGAATTGATTGTCAGGCATGCAGTAACCTGGTACTCCAAATCTCACAGGTGTGTTGCTCATATGTATTCTGACCTAATCCCACTGACAACCACACAATGGATAGTTGTGCTGGTATCCTGGTCAGCAGTAGACCCATGAAAAAGGCAATTGGATAAGAAAATGAGAATCAGAGACACTTTCGCTTTGCTTATTCTTACAGCTGGGCTCGACCTGCGCTGCACAGGCATTGAAATCTACAAGAATAAAGTCTTTTAGTATTTTATAATTTTCATTTCAGTTCATTATTCCTAATATTATACATGCTATTCTTTTGACAATCGCTATATAATTGTTCTTCTTTAGTTCTATGTGGTTTGTTCTAACTCTGTAACATCCTAGTGCTGAAATATAGATGAAGCCTGTATGATAAATGTATTAAATAACTGGGACTGCATTATGTTAAAAATACCTTCCCTTAAAGATTTATCAATCAGGTCTATGAGCTGAATGTTTCTCATTGCAGCAAGCCATTATCTGTAACAATGAACACACATTAGTGTTGTACTTTTCCTCCTGCCAATACATGTTTCTTCTCCACCTCTAACTATACCTTAATACCATTCATGATTCAAAGTAGTATAAACAAAGTATGTAGAAGTTGAGGATTCATCTTGATTCTCTTGTGAAAAAAACAAGTTCAATTGCATTTACAGCCCTTAGTTCCCCTAGAGCAACATACAAACTGTGAGTGATATGACTAGGAAAATTGTAGGCCAAAGAAAAAATGATCTTTACCATGTGAGTGTATGGTCTGCGAGGAAGAGGAGAAGGGGATGTGTTCAAAACCTGTTGTGTTTCGATTTGATTCATAAACTTTATTCAACAGTTAAGTCATAAAGGCATTTAATAAAACCTTCAACAAAATAAAATATTCATGACAGGATAAATGTATATAAATAATTAAAGTGTAATTAAACTCCATGTGACTACTATAGAATATAATGATTGTTTAAAAATACCAAGTAAAATCATTTTTAAAATTGGTCAAATTTACAGTTTTTACAATTAATCACTGCTCAATATTCGATAATTCATTATACAAATTTGGGGACTAATTCAATGTACACTCAGGCAGAGAGGTCCAACCCTGGAGGTTTCCTCACGTTAGTTTTACTAAACTAGGGTGGTCTGGGTAAAGCACTGTTCACTTTAAAATAACTACTGTTTCGAGCGAATAACCCCAGCCCATTTCAGAAACTTTGTTACGGCTATGGCAATGGGGGGGCTGGGATCTGTACGTAAGATTCTCACTGCCTCTTCATGTCTATGGGAACCAATTAGTTGACAGATTGGTTTCACCCACTTATGTCAAGGTGCTATATATAAAGGACAAAAGAACAAGATATGACTCACAGATTCTTGTTGGTCCATTCACCTGGGCATTTATCGTCAGTTATTCTCACCCATTTTGCTATAAATAGCCTTGTCGGGAGGGTACCTACTCCAAATTGAAAATAGAGCTTGCGATCAAGTAGTTTTTCGATAACGTCCCAATACATTTCTAACACTGGACAAGACTTGAATTCAAGAAATCGACCTGTGAGATGAGAATAGTGGCCTTTTGAGCATGTTGTTAAATGAATCATCTCCCAATATCTGGCCTTCAGAATTTTTTTAGAGGGAAACATTGCATTTGAGGGATCGTCCCACAATTCTCTCATTCCCAATCTCACTAACAGGGATCTAATTTCCTTCAACCAGATTATTTTATGGAAGGAATCCTTTTCAATAATGCCCTTTAGACCCGGGCATAGTGCAGAAGTTCCGCTGTAGTCCATATTCTACGCCAATACAGTAATGGGCATAGAGTAGCCAGTTCCATAACTGCTTTTCTACCAAGGTCCCATAAAAGTGGTGTTAGTGGAGTACTCCGCGGGACACTAGTAACTTTACGCAAAAACTCATTTTCCACCAATGACAGGCGGCTTAAGTTTTTGAACCCCCACAGTTCAGAGCCATAGAGAGCCGAGCTTAATACCTTCATTCCATATATCTCAAGAAGTGGGCTAATAGGTTTGGTTATCAAAGTTTTAAACTTTTCAGAAGTCCTGACTGCTGCTGGTGCCTTAGTGCAGCCAATTTAAGTTGGCTACTCCAGCGCATGTCCCTCTGCAAAGTGACCCCCAGGTAGGTAAAGGCGTCAACCTGCTCTAGTAGGCAATTATTCATATATATACTTCCTCTAAAAGGTTTAAAAGATTTGGAAGGTTTGTGTTCGTTGAGGGACATAAATTTTGTTTTAGCAGTGTTTATTTCTAGTCCGTGCTGAAGGAAAAAATCTCCAAACCGCTGGAGGGCCTGAGTTTTGGAGATAATCAGAGTATCGTCCGCAAACATGAGGATTGGGACACGAGTGCCTGCCAACACAGGGGCATCAGTGGGGACCAAGGAAAGGTAGTCCGCCACCCCATTCACGAAGAGCGAGAACAGGGTAGGCGCCATGACGCAACCCTGACACGCTCAACGGGGAAGGTTTCAGTAACCTCTCCCTGCCGCCTCCACCGAACCCGAGCAAACTTATCCTCATGCAAGCGCACGACCAATGTCAGCAACTCTGGGGCCATCTCCAATCCCTCCAAGACCCCTTTCCCAAAACCACCGCCTGCCAGTAGAGAGTAATAAATTGAAAAACTTGGTCAATAGTGCTTGTTTTGGGGCAGAAGCCGGCCTGCAGTGGGCTCAGGATGTTCTTGTCATCCATACAGGTCTGAATTTTTCCCAAAACTAATCGACCCATGATTTTCTGAATCAATTAGACTAATAGGCCTGTATTTGCCTGCTAGGGACTTATCCCCTTTTATATATACAGGCACGATTTCTGCTCCCTTCCAAGAATGAGGGACAGCCATCCCTTGAGCTATGGCATTTGCTAGATAGACAATATATAATCACCAACCTTGTTTATCAATTCAAAACACATTGGCAGGGACGCAATCCATGCCTGGGGCTCTTCCCCCGGTTACTGGCTCTACCCCCCTATCAACATCCCCTAAACAAAAAGCAGCATCTTTATAAAATGTGAGGGTAAATATGCCATCACTCTCACCACAGTCACTACGAGCATATTGTGGCTTAATAAAATCAATCCACAAATTTTGAGCAACATTATTTTGCGGGCAATCCGGACACCCACCCCTGTCCCATTTAAATATGTCCCAGAATAATTTCGAGTTTTTAGACACACACGCCTCCTTAAGCTCTTGCCACTTGCTCTCTTCCCATACCTTTTTTGCACCAAACTGCATTTTCTTGTAGCAACCTCATGCCTCTCTTACTTTGCTAGGATCTCTAGTTTTTAGTGCTAGACCCAGCTCGGCCCGTGTTTGCCGACAAGCAGCATAATACCAGTTCTCAGGTTTTTTCTTAAACTTCTTTCTATCTGAGCTCGGCTTACAAAAATATGTTTTAAGTTTGGCAAAAAGGTTAGTATGAGCTTCGATAAAGGTTGGGTTCATGGTCCTATTAGTCGCACCAGTCCCCAAACTTTCCAATACCTTATTTACATTGTTCTTAATAGCAGTCAAGGTATCAGGGTGCTTGATAACTTTACTCCACTTAAAGTGGCGCTTATCATTTGCTAGAGCGGTTTCTAGGGCTAATGTACCCTGGGTTGCTGCTACCACTTCATATGATCCCAGTCTAAACAATGAGGTAAGGGGATTGTGATCACTCTCTATGCGGGTCTTTACCTCCATATCCACAAAGGAATGCCACAATTTTAGGTGGACAAGCAGGTAGTATATACAGCCAGACCTAAGGCCATTATAATATGTTCTATTTCCCATCCTATCTGACGGCGTACGGCCATTAGCGGCCCTTAGCTGATTCCCCAAACATAGCCCCTTCAGCTGTATTGCGGCCTCTGTCCATTTACTTATGGGTTTCAGCTCGAGTTAAGGAACCCCCCATCTTGAGTATTCCTCCTCCGTTAGGCTCAGATCATCATGCCCTAGCGGCTCAAAGGTCGTGGTAAAATCTCCCGCTATCAAGGGCAATGTATTAGTTGGCAGGGTCTCAATTAGAGCTTCCAGAGCTGTTACTACCTCAGACTTTTTCCCTCCTGGTAGGCCCTTAGCATAGACATTGAAAATGTCAATGCTGGTGCCAGATGGAAAGCAAAGTCTCACTGCGAGAATGTCACAATTTAAGACAGGAAGAAGCTGGATATTGCAATTTAAGTTCCGCTTAACCCAAATCACCAATCCTCCCACTGGACAACCCTTTTGCCTTTTCACAGCCGGGACATAAACATTAAGATAGACCAGCCTAAATACAGAATGCACAGACCAGGTCTCTTGGAAAAGACAAATGTAAAACTTATCAATAAAATCCGACCAGTCTGGCGAAGCTTGTTTCAGCCCCACACCCGCCAAGTTCCATGATATTAATGATCTCAAGAGGGTCGCATTAGGAGATCTATCGACGTTCTCAGTCCCATTAATTAAAAGATCTTGCCGGAACAATATATTCAGCTCGGCAGATGGCAGTGGCTTATTCCCTCTCAGGACATGCAAGGGTAACACCTCACGGCCCTTCTGGGTAGAGGCTACACTTTCTTCATTTGTACTAGTTCCAGTTGGCTTAAGGCCAGATACCCCACCCTGAAAGCTAGTGTTATTGGACAATTGATTTATACTCTTATCTTCATTATCCTCAAGAAGAGCTACTGTACTAGCCCTCGGGCAGCTATCAGATGCTTGCTGTCAGTCGCAATCTTCCAGCCTGGCCAGAGCATCAAACCTATTAAATAACCTTGTATTCCCTAGGTGCCCCTGTTCATTGTCCACCCATTTGAAAATATTTCCCTATGTATAGAGTGTGCTGGAAAGTAAGCCAAGGATAATGGTTGAATTAGGGATGATAAGTCTTTTTGGGGCCAGTTACAGATATATTCAACAGCCCTCCTATCCCTGAAGTTAATGATTATACAATCCCCCGCCACAGACTTTGGCCGATTCCCCACCCAGTCCACTCTTCTAGAAAACAAAATTTCTGCACATACATGGGCTGGCAATGGTCGATTAGCATTAAGCCAAAAAATACACGTATTTTTAAGCTCCATATACGTCTCACTTTTGCCCTGGTTCAGTGGTGGGATCCCCGCCAGAACCACCACATAGGGGGCTGATTCTGGAGGGAGATATATATTTGGTAGACTAGTTACAGGTTGAACAGAGGGGGTATCAGTCGATACTTGGAATTGGGTTACAGATCTACTAGCTTCTACTTGCTGAGTCCTATCCCTCTGTGCTAATTTTTTAGCCACTACCAAATTAGAGGGAGGGGGTGCGGAACAGAGCACTGAAGGCCCAGCAAGAACAGGGGCGACAACTTTATCATCACCTTTAGGGGTGCTGTAAGGTCAACGACTACTGTACTTTGCCCTGGCATGTTCATCTGCATACTATTTGATCCACTGACCCGATTTCCCCCCCTCGCCTGTCCTGAGGCAAATGAAAGTTCAAGGCACACGAGTCTACTTTCTATGGAGTCCAATCTGTTGTATATTGGGAGACATATCTTCTTAAAAGTGTGTTCCAACTTTGACCAGAAGGACAGACCCATCTCAGCTGGTGCTTCGTCCCCAGGGCTTGGTGATAAGTTGTCCCCTTCATTAATTGGTTGTGATGTGGTAGAACTATGGGAAAGGGTTGGAGTCGGATTCTCATTAGACAAAGTTGCTTTCCTGATTTTTGCTTTCCTCCCCTTTGTCTGTGCTTGTTTCCCATTACGCTTCCTTTTAGATGCTAAGCCCGGCGTTTGAGATGTCCCCATTTTAGCATTACAGGCTGACCGGGTCTTAATGTTGGGTGAAGGCAAGCTCCTCGAAGTATGGTTGGCATTAGTAATAAGTCTTGTATCCAACGAAGTACCGGAACATACTAAAGGGAGTGCCAAGGACCCAGCGGGCTGTGATATCTGACTTCTCTCACCCTCCCCCGAAGTAGAAAATATGTCATGAATATCAAGCTGTTGGAGGTCTGGTGACCGGGCCTTAGCCAAACTTCCTATTGAAGATCTCTTAACAAAGGAAATATCAATAGATAGTCTCTTTTCTTTCAGTTCAATGTCACGAGCTAAGGTCGAAGACACTCTTACAAGAAAATTATCCAGGGTGCCTATTAATGACCCTCCAGTGGATTTTCTAACATTCCCACCTATAGATGAAGATGTGTGGCATGATTTTACGGGAAGTAGATCAAGCTCTTCTTTACTATTGACAGTTAATGCCCAATCGGTACCGCTCAACACAAGGTTACCACCACTCACTAACCTTGGTTGATGTTGTTAGGGGGGTGGCCTGTCCCGTCCTTGACCGTACTAGAACAGGCCAAAACGGGCACACCCTTGGCCCGTGCTTGGGCCGGGCGAGCCCGCGCGCGTCCCGCGCTGCGGAAGTCTGCGCTGTGATTTAAAGCCCTAGGGGTGGGAGAGATGCATCTCGCCTCTCGCGGACTGCGCTGCCCTCCTGGGAGATGTAGTCATGGCCAGCACGCGGTCCCGGGGCAGAGGAGGCGGCTGGCGTGCAGCAAGGGTCACCCCAACAACCAACAGCCAAGCAGCAAGAACAGCAATAGGGCAGCCAAGGTGGGTGTCAATCTCCGAAAGCGCGTCCCGCGCTGCGGGAGTCTGAGCTGTGATTTAAAGCCCCGGGGGCGGGAGAAATGCCTGACGCCTCTCGCGGGACCATGCTGCCCTCCTAGGAGATGAAGTCCTGGGCAAGGCGTGGTCCCGGGGCAGAGGAGGCGGCTAGCGTGCAGCAAGGGTCTCCCCAACAACCAACAGCCAAGCAGCAAGGACAGCAATAGGGCAGCCAAGGTGGGTGTCAATCTCCAAAAGCGCGTCCCGCACCGCAGGAGTCGGCACTATGATTTAAAGCCCCGGGGTGGGAGAGATGCCTCACGCCTCCCGGGGGACTGCGCTGCCCTCCTGGGAGATGTAGTCCTGGGCAGCATGCGGTCCCGGGGCCGGGGAGGCGGCTGGCGTGCAGCAAGGGTCCCCCCAACAACCAGCAGCCAAGCAGCAAGAACAGCAATAGGGCAGCCAAGGTGGGTGTCAATCTCCGAAAGCGCGTCCCCTGTTGTGTTTCATGAACTGTGTATATGTTTGAGAGGAGGTATGCTTTGAACAGGTATTTTTTAAACAAAGCCAGGTTGTGACACTAGCCAACTACTCACAAAACTCTGACCATGAACATCTGTTTTCTTGCTTTTGGCCAAGAACTAAATGGGATAATACTTCACCTATTAGGCCCTCCTATTTTGCAGGCCAATCCCTCATCATGACAACTGAAATTGATCTTTGCAAACCTACTTCAAACCACCCTACGATAGGCAAGTACCAAGTGTTTATATGCAGCCTCCTGTTGTTGAATCATGCATGATTGCTGATGCTTCTGTCCTCCCAAAAGCATGAGCAACTATGGAAAGGGGACCCTCCCTCTTTTCAACAGTATCAGTTGAAGTAGACCCAAACATAAATGCAGAAACTGGACCGGAGGGGAGGTGAGGGAATTGAGCAGCTTCTGGCTTTCATGGCTGTCTATGGCTTACCCCAGTAAGGTTTCACCAGTAAACTATTTTTAGAAATGTGGTCTCAATGTTGGCAATGGTTTACACGTTTGTCCAAACAGTGGCCCTTTTTCCTAATCAGGGTAAGGTGGATACACTTTTAAAATAAAGCCTGCTCATCCCCTTGGTAGCTTGGCATGAGCAAACAGGCTTATCTCAAAGGCAGTGTGTAAAGCATTTTTGCACACATACAGTAATACAGTGAAAACACTACAAATGTATACCACACTAGCTTAGAAAAATACATATTCTTTTTCTAAACCAAACAAGATCAAAACAACAAAAATCCACAATACAGTAATAAAAATATGACTTTTAGAAGTCGAAACAGTTCTGACCATATCTTAATATAGTTGCAATACTTTCAACCCAAAGCACCATGGATGGGTCACAGTCACAAACAAAAACAGGTGCAGGGAAGGTAATACGTTGATTCCTTACATGCAGGGAAGGTGATGTGTTGGTTCCTTATTCCAGGGGAGGTGATGCGTCGGTTCCTTACTGCCAATCAGGGAAGGTGATGTGTCAGTTCCTTACTGAAGGGCTGGGCTGGTGATGCATTGGTTTCTTAATGCAGCCCTGTTGTTCTTGTAAGCTTGGCCCAAGGTGCTATGCGTGAGGTTTGTGGATGCAGCGCTTCTCGATGCGACAGCTGCAACACCGCAACGTTGGTTTCTCCAGCCGAGGCCTATGATGCGTTGGTTCTTGCAGCCGCATAGCAGGGCCTGCATAGGAATCGGTGCGGTGCTCTCGGACTTCGGAGATCAGTGCACGGGATCCAGCGTGCAGCGATTTCTCCAGCCTCGGGCAGGCGCTGTGTCTGTTTCCTCTGGAATACATCGAAATCAGATGCGGATGTGTTGTGCTTCTCGTAGTTGCATTACTTTTCCAGCTCCCAGCTGTGGGAATAACCTCCAGATGCCCAATTCAGCAACAAGCACCTCCTGGCAGGTCAGAACTCACAACAAGGAAGTTCAGGGGAGCTAGTGGTGAAGTCTTTGTATCCTTTAGACTTCAAAACAGGAGGCAAGCTCCACTTCAAGCCCTTGTAAATCTTCCTCAAGCAGGAGACACAGCACACTGTCAAGTCTTTATCCTCTCTTTGGTAGAACCAGCCACTGCAGACCAACCCCAATCAGCACACAGAAAAGGGGCACTACTTCTCCTTCTTTTCCTCCAGCTCTTCTCCTTGGCAAAGGTTCCTCTTGAATTCCAGAATTAATCTAAAAGAGCACAAATTCCTTTGTTTTCTGGTGGCAGATAATCTTTTTGCCCAATTAAAACCAGCATGTTCTCTCTGGTGCAGCTTCCTGGCAGGAGGTGGAGACAGCATTGTCCAAGGCAGATCAGACCCATTCAGGTGTGAGAGAAATCTCTTCCTCCTACTCTGAATGCAGTCCAGGTCTATTCAGCCCTGCCCTGACTCACCGTGGGAAGACAGGACACACCTCACTCCCCAAGTGGCTGTCTGAATAGAATAAACATCTGCAGCCCTGTCACTCCAGAGCCAGACAGTCAATACACAAACCTAGCAGATACACACATGATGGCTAAGCAAGAAAATACCTCCTTTCTAAAAGTGGTATTTTCAAATACAGAATGTAAAACTCATCCTTAGTAAAAGATGCATCTTTATATTCTGAGTTTGAGCATAGTAAATGTTACCTTCCTATCTTGTCCCAATGCAAAGTTATATTTATAAGATGGTATACATAAACTCATGTTCTAGCCTAAGGGACAGATAGCCTTTCAATAGTGAAAAACAAAATTGGCAGTATTTCACTATCAGGACATGCCACACACATCAGGGCATGTCCCAACTTTCACATACACTGCACCTTTCCCACAGGGGTACCTGGGGCCTACCTTTGGGGTGACTCACAATTAAGAAAAAGGAAGGTTAGGGCCTACTTGCCGGGTCGACATGGCAGTACTAGCCTGCACACAGACACTGTGGGTGGCCCAATCAGTGCACCAAGCCCACTAGCAGCATTTGGTTTACAGGCTCTGGGCCCACACAGTGCATTGTGCTAGGGGCTTTAAAGTAAATAAAATAAGCCAATTACGGAAACACTGATCAATGACAACAATTTACAGAGGGAGCATTTGCACTTTGGCACTGAATAGCAGTGGCAACGGGCCCAAAGCACCTAGACCTGCAAAAACGAAGTCCAACAGACAGTAAAAGCACAGGAGGCAAAGGGCAAAACACATGGGAAACCCCCAACAAGGATGCCAGGTCTAAGAACTATGATTGTTATTTCTCTGTCAGGTCCAGTTTTGATACACATTCCTTCTCTCTTGGTCCGTTCTTGACTGGCTGAAACGATGGATACAACTGACAACCCAAAACCACTCTGTCCACTGAGATAGATATTTGTTGGAGAAAAGAATTTTCATTCACAAGACCCAGTTTTCATTCTCCATTTTACTCATACAACATCCTCTGTTGTAGTAGTGGCATAAGTCCCTTTAGTGCCCTTTCTAAACAACTGCTACTTCTTGTGAATCCCTCATGTTCACTTATTAACCCCAATACTCCTGAATCTCTGACTCTTTAGTTGAAATGTAAGCAACTTGTAGATTTCTCTCCTTAACCCCTCTTCCACCTTAATACTTGTTTCTGGAAAATGAAATTACATGTTTTTCACCTAAATTTCCCTTGTATGTATAAAAGTTCTAAGCCACACAGAGCATTTAACATTTGCATAGCGAATGCAGACATTCATCCATTCCATTAAACAAAAAGTTGATGGGTTGAATGCTTTCAAATGTCAGCCACTGGTAATTAGTCACGGGCATTGCAACACAAAACATGTGAAAGCTGTGGCAAGATGTGTATCCAATGTATGCTGTGCTATAGAATCCAAGCTGAACCTCTCTAATAAGGCCAAAGTAGATTGAAACAGACTAGAGGTGCCTGTGTGACCTTCCAGAGGAAATGTGATCTGGCAGTTCGAGCTGGACAGTTTATTTTTTTTATTTTTATTTTTTTTACATTTTTGTAAACCTTTATTGTGCATTAGGCATCGAACAAATACGGGCCCACAACCGACAGGCCGGCCACGGATACGTTTGTAGCAGCAAAGCAAGCAATACGTTGACACAGTAACACCTTAGTACGGCATGCAAGCATGTAAAAGCTACACTGTAAAAACATGTGATACCGTGTCCCAGGAATAGTGAAGGTTTGTTTTACATTTTAGTTGCAGCTATTGAAAGTCGACATTTTAAATTTATACAAAAATAGGCTAAGAAAATGGAGTCCGTGCAAGCGTGAAGTGACAGTAGCAGCAAATTTACCACGCAATCAAGTTATCCAATAGTCAGGTCCCTCACGGCAGGATGGCAGCTCGAAATTTATACCACAGGAGTTACACATCTAACATCATACCAGTGTCCACCACCACCCACCCCATATCTTCAGTAGGCACGGACCCAAGACAGAATAAAGAAAGAGACACAGAACAAAAAAAAAAATTCAAGGCATCATAGAAACTATATTCGAAAACTAAAATCCCATCCCCCAACCCCCCACCCTAAACGCATGCCGAGGCTACGGCCTACCCCCCCCCCCCAGCAGTGTGTCTGTCGCCCAATAAACCCGAAATTTAGGACAAGAAAGAAAGAGGAGAAAAGAAAAAAGAAGAATTATAACCTCTAAATATAGAGAGTAAGAAAAGAGTATTCTAATCTATAACTCCCATAAGGAAAAACAAGTCGGGAGGAGGTTAGTTCCACATACTCCCGGTCACCACCGGCCCCATAAGCATCCTCCACCCCAATTATCATCAGCACGACAGAAATAGCAAACAGTACTGCAGATGGGGAAAGTCATTTCTAAATGTGCAAACAAATCAGACAAAAAAGCAGTCCCAACCTAGTCCCCGCCCGTCAGTGCGTACATTCCACTAAAGAAACCGCCTAGCCCTGGCCCGATCTTGGATGTCCCCACGTACCAACCCCCCGTGAAAAGCCACTACCTTCGGAGAGAAAGAGAAAGCCCGCCCCAATGAGAACAACAAAGAGGCAAAATGGCCGCACTCGGTAAAGAAGAGATGTCCAAGGACAAGATGGACGTCGCCAGTCCCAAACAGAGCCAACACATAAAAGGAGCTGCATTTTCAAAGCAGTAATACTTTGCAATGTAGAAGGTATCGATGTCTCTATTAAATAGGCACAGTCAAACAGGATAGTCAGGTGTTGCAGCAGCGGCTCCATGGACGCCGTGGGCGAGGTTGTGTGCTGCACCAGGGAGAAAGACATTGTAGCAACACTAGGGCGGTCAGACCGCAGCCCACACTCTGTATCATCGCCAAGAAGCTATTCCGTCACACACTCCCGCGGCAACACAGGGATCAGCGGAGGCTGATCAACATAGCGAGGAAAGCGGACTGGCAAAGTATAGCCCGATCTGGTCGCAAATCCGTCCAGCTTCTCTCCCAACAGTCTCGAGCTTTCACGCCACTCGTCCTTCAGTTGAGTAAGAGCGATAAGAACAGAAGCGCAGGTTAATGTCGGCTGATCTTCCATTACCTCCACGTTGCGAGGCGCAGTAGACAGGTCCACTTCCCAATCGGGTACGAGCTGGGCACACCGGGCAGGAGCCGAGGCGTCGTCCGCCATTATTGCTGAGGAGCCAGCCGTCATGGTCCTGCCGTCAGGGACAACAAAGGTTTACAGGCGAGGTCAGCGCTATGTTGCGGTGATCAATCCCCTCGGGACAGCACGGGTCCGCGATCGTGGACGGCATATAGCAAGGAGTCCCTCTCCGCTCGGCCCAGGCAGAGGCGAGTCAAGGAAAGAGCCCCGGCAGCCGGAGCACCTCCGACACTGGAGGAAACAAAGCGCGGCTCACCTTCAGCGTCCCGCAGATGGAAGGCGGTAAATTAGACTCCCAGCTGGCCAGCATTACCCTCCACACAAGCGCCCGGTGCAAACGACCACAGATCCAATCGACCAACACAGGATGTCAGCGCCGCTCCAGCACGATTGCCCCCCGCAGTGGCAGCAATCACAGGCCGCGCGCTGTATCGCAGGTCCTGGGTCCAGGGCTAGGGTAGGCGTCGGCAGGCATCTCGACGAAACCTCAGGTTAGCAGACAGGTAGGGACACCGGAGGAACACCAATAGCATCAGAAAACTTTCCCAAACATCCCGCTGGTACGCAATAGCAGGATAGTGGACAGGATAGCTGTGCGGGAAACAAAGGCTCTGGGAGCCGGGAGACTACACGTCCGTCTCCGCGGCCATCTTGGCTCCTCCCCCGAGCTGGACAGTTTCTGTTGTAAAAGACAAAGGGGCCCATTAGGATGGCGGGCGGATTGCCCCCGCCAGGCTGGCAGTAGCCACCACCGGCCTGGCGGGGGCATTTCGCCCGCCATCTGCACCTGAATTCCCCCAGCCATATTAGGATGGCAGGTGGGGACTGCGGCGGACGAAAAGACTGACCGCCGCTTTCCCCCCCCCCCCGCCGCCTTGCGGCCGGGGCCGAAAAGGTTTAATATGGTGGTGGTGTCTATTAGACACCGCCAGCCATATTAGTACTGCCCAAAACAGATGCATTTCAGTGGCGGCGATGCCGCCACGGAAAAGCATGCGGTCTTCAATTTGTGGGCCCCCTGCGGCCCCCGAGTGAAGGACAGGTGGGGGGTGCACACGGGGGTACCTGTGGTACCCCCCTGCATTTACATTAAAAAAGCAGTAGGCACCGTGCCGTGCCTGCCACTTTGTTAATGTAAATACAAATGTGCATTTTTAGCATTGTGGCGGGCGGTGCTGAGAGCTCCGCCCGCCGCAATGTTAACAATGCAGGATGCGCCTGCCACTGTGGTGGGCGCATCCTAATACCCCCTATGGGACCCCCGCCCTTATGGCGGGCGGTCCCGAATTCCGATAGGATGGCGGGCGGACTAAGTCCGCCCATCATCCTAATGATCGCCAAAGACTTATTTGCATATGACTGATTGTTATCTGAAGTTGCACGGTGCAGTGGGAAAAACGTTGATGGAATGGAATGTGGCCCGAGCAATTGCTTGTGGTTGATTCTTTTATGATCATTGCACTCATTAAGCTTTGTTGTTATAATACATCTATTCCTATGAGTAAATCCACATTAGAGTAAAGTGAAGTGATTTATCTTCCCACTTGTGTGCAGGGATGTATGCTATTAAGTAGTAGTGAAAAAGCCGCTAATATCTGCATTAGTGCTGAGAAGTTCTTGACGGTGTGACAAGATCATGGTGTGCGAGGATGGATGGCAAAATCCCAGCTGTGTAGCACAAACTGTACAGGGACTCTTTTCCTGCCTAGTACCACAGTTCAGTGAGCAGGTGGCACCGTTCTTTGTGACTCCACTGTGAAATGTGTTTATTACACGATGCAAAGACATCCTGAAGGCATCATATGAGATGGATGATAGCATCAAAGAGACTCTTCCGCTTTATTATGTTGTGGAGAATTCCAGAATCCATCTGATAAAGGTGACAACAGTGATCTTGACAGTGCAGAAGGAATTTTTTTTTATTCTTTTGCAGTTTAAACAGAAAGTCAGGTGAGTCCCTGGAAAATTTCCATGTGCATTTAAGGGAAAAAGCTAGCATCTGATTGGTATGATGTCTAAATATCGAGTTTTTTTTATCGAATGGAGATAATATCGAGTCAGGAATATCGAGTCTGCAATAATATCGTGGTAAGTAATATCGGGGTAACTAATATTGATTTTAATAGTGAAAAAAAAATATCGAAGGTAGTGAGTTGGCAATATCGAGTGTGTAAAAGATCGTTTTTGTTAGTAAATAATTAATATTGAAAGTAAAAATATCGAGTGTTAGAATATCGACTGTAAAAATATAGAATGTAAGAATATCGAAAGTAAAAATATCGAGTATGAAAATATCGAATGTAAAAATATAGAAAGTTAAAATATCGATATTATAAATATAGAGTATAAGAATATTTATCGATATTATAAATATAGAGTGTAAGAATATTTATATTTTTTTTGTTATTTAAATGTTAAATGTAATTTATTTAAAAATATATATATTATTATATAATTTTTAATAAATATTTTAAAATAATTATTTTTTCATAAAAAAGTATTTTAAATTTTAGGAGCGGGATGTGGGTTTTTAGGGGGTTAGGGTGGGGAGTGTTTTAAAAAGTTGATTTTTATTTTTATATATTTTTAATTTAAAAAAAAACAATTTTAATTAAAATTTTAAAAATAATGATTAATAAAATTAAGGAGCGGGATGTGGATTTTTAGGGGAATAGGGTGGGGAGTGTTTTAAAGAATTGTATTTTAAAATGTAATTTATACAAAAAAATTCAAATTTAAAATGTATTTAAAAAAATTTAAAATAATGTATAATAAAATTTAGGAACGGGATATGGGTTTTTAGGGGAATAGGGTGGGGAGTGTTTTAAAAATTTGTAATTTAAAATTTAATTTAAAATTTATAAAATATTGTATAATAGCATTTAGGACCGGGATGTGGGTTTTTAGGGGAATAGGGTGGGGAGTGTTTTAAAAAAGTGATTTTAGAAATGTATTTTATTTTTTTCTTCAATTAAATAATTACAATTTTTAAAATAAATGTATAATAAAATGTAGGTGTGGGATGTGGGTTTTTAGGGGAATAGGGTAGGGAGTGTTTATAAAAATTATGGGGCTCATTATGATGGCGGACGGAAGTGCGACCGCAGCCCTGGAGTAAGCGGAAAAAGCTGTTTCTGTGTCCGCCTGCCGCGGTGACTCCGTCCGCCATATCAGGATAGGCAAGAGTGTCAAAATTCCGTCCGCGACGGAAGAGCACGCACCGCCGCCTAACTACACCCGACCCCGCGGCGGACGTAACCAATCCTGAGACACCGCCGTACGGACTGACGTCAACGACCGTCCCCCAAATCAAGATAGCGGAAAACACACATAAAACCGCTGCGGAAAAACAACCTGCCTGAACACGGCGGATTCCCCACAGCGAAGATGCCATACATAGCAAAGATACTCACCACAAGCTGCTCGCAGTCATGGACCCAGCGCTACACGTTTTTCCGATACTCTTCGCGATCCACCACCTGCAAGTCATGGCCCACTATCGACGACGACGCAGGTACGCTACACACCATTCGCTGTCTGAAGGGGAGTACCTGCCAGGGTCGTGACATTGGGAGGGGGAGTGTCATGTTTGATAAACCACATATCTTCGCAAATACTAATCCACAACTGGAGTACACAAGCAGGAATGACAACGACAAACCACGACACATGATTGACTTGCTTTATTACACATAATAGGGGTATAATCACAGAGTATGCTTGAGCATGGGCATTGTGGGCACCAGAACAGGTACATCAGAGGCAGCACATGAGAGGGCAGACTGCAGTATCAGAACACCAACAGGGCATTGTGGCCAACACAGCAGGTACATCAGAGGCAGCACATGAGAGGGGCCAAGTGCATCAACAGTCCATGGCATCGAACAGGTACATCAGAGGCAGCACATGAGAGGGGCTAAGTGAATCAACAGTCCATGGCATTGAACAGGTACATTAGAGGCAGCACATGAGAGGGGCTAAGTGCATCAACAGTCCATGGCATCGAACAGGTACATTAGAGACAGCACATGAGAGGGGCTAAGTGCATCAACAGTCCATGGCATTGAACAGGTACATCAGAGGCAGCACATAAGAGGGCAGACTGCAGTATCAGAACACCAACAGGGCATTGTGGCCAACACAGCAGGTACATCAGAGGCAGCACATGAGAGGGGCCAAGTGTATCAACAGTCCATGGCATTGAACAGGTACATCAGAGGCAGCACATGAGAGGGGCTAAGTGCATCAACAGTCCTTGGCATCGAACAGGTACATCAGAGGCAGCACTTAAAAGAGGGCAGACTGCAGTATCAGAACACCAACAGGGCATTGTGGCCAACACAGCAGGTACATCAGAGGCAGCACATGAGAGGGGCCAAGTGTATCAACAGTCCATGGCATCGGACAGGTACATCATAGGCAGCACATGAGAGGGCGGACTGCAGTAGCAGAACACCAACAGGGCATTGTGGCCAACACAACAGGTACATCAGAGGCAGCACATGAGAGGGGCCAAGTGTATCAACAGTCCATGGCATTGAACAGGTACATCAGAGGCAGCACATGAGAGGGGCTAAGTGCATCAACAGTCCATGGCATCGAACAGGTACATCAGAGGCAGCACTTAAAAGAGGGCAGACTGCAGTATCAGAACACCAACAGGGCATTGTGGCCAACACAGCAGGTACATCAGAGGCAGCACATGAGAGGGGCCAAGTGTATCAACAGTCCATGGCATCGGACAGGTACATCATAGGCAGCACATGAGAGGGCAGACTGCAGTATCAGAACACTAACAGGGCATTGTGGCCAACACAGCAGGTACATCAGAGCCAGCACATGAGAGGGCAGACTGCAGTATCAGAACACCAACAGGGCATTGTGGCCAACACAGCAGGTACATCAGAGGCAGCACATGAGAGGGGCTAAGTGCATCAACAGTCCATGGCATCGAACAGGTACATCAGAGGCAGCACATGAGAGAGCAGACTGCAGTATCTGAACACCAACAGGGCATTGTGGCTAACACAGCAGGTACATCAGAGGCAGCAGAAGTACGTGGTGCAAGGTACCCATCCCAAGGACAACAACAATGCAAATGTGGTTTCCATGGACAATATACACACCAACTCCAAATAGATGTGAGTGAAGGTAAACACACCGCACATCACGGAGCAGTTGGACTGCCTGAAGTACCTGCCCCTGACACACTGGTAGCACCAGAAACTGGAGTGTGAGACACAGCCACAGCCCTAGTGACTGACACATGGGCCATAGACCCACACACACTGCCAGCACCAGACATAGGAGTGTAAGACACAGCCACAGCCCTAGTAAATGTAAATGTAAATGTACAGGAATTTATATAGCGCAAATCACTGAGCGGTTTTCAAGCGCTTGCTTAGGGAACCCGTCCTGGTATTCCCCTGTGAGATAACCCCAGCAGGGTATCCGCAAGGTGAAAGCCAGGCATCCCGCCGCGAGGGGCCGTTGTGGAGATTAAGCCAGAGTCGCATAGTGTGAACCTGTGAATCGAGTAGGTACCGGAGTGAGAATTGTCGAGTCCATGGACATTTTTGGACTCAAGACCCCGCCGAGCCGGGAATTGAACCCTGGTCCCGGGCTGACCTCTGCTTCCAGGTCTGCCTCCTCTAACCAGTGAGCCACACTTCTCCACTGACACATGAGCCATAGACCCAGACACACTGCCAGCACCAGAACCAGGAGTGTGACACACAGCCACAGATGTAGTGACTGACACATGAGCCATATACCCAGACACACTACCAGCACCAGACATAGGAGTGTGTGACACAGCCACAGCTCTAGTGACTGACACATGAGCCATAGACCCAGACACACTGCCAGCACCAGACATAGGAGTGTGCGACACAGCCACAGCTCTAGTGACTGACACATGAGCCATAGACCCAGACACACTGCCAGCACCAGACATAGGAGTGTAAGACACAGCCACAGCTCTAGTGACTGACACATGAGCCATCAACCCAGACACACTGCCAGCACCAGACGTAGGACTGTGAGACACAGCCACACCTCTAGTGACTGACACATGAGCCATCGACCCAGACACACTGCCAGCACCAGAAACAGGAGAGGGCACAACTGAGACAGTGCCAATACATGATGCATGACAGCAAACGACAGATGCAGTGCCACTATCTGACAACTGAGAGTGAACCTCTGATGCGCCACTGAGAACACCGGATTGATGAGCCACAGGGCTGTATGTGCCAGGTGGCAGGGTGGCTGTGGGAGATGGGGATAGCTGTACTGGAGCTACATCGGTGTGGTCAGGTGTGAATGGTGTGTGTCTACGTTTCTGAGGGATATGTGAGGGCACCCTGGACATGACAGGACTGGCAAGTGGTGCGGACTCCAATGAAACATCACCCACCAAAGGTGGAGCATCTGCTGCTGGGGCTCTGCTCTCTGGGGACGTGCTGGACCCTGCTTGTCGTTTGCTGTGTGCCTGCCATCTGGACTCAGCATCATGTGTAATGGGGGATGCAACAACAGGGGACTCCTTCCTCAGCTTCTGACAGGCCAGGATGGGAGTGGCGGTATGGGGGTACTCCGCCGCGGAGACATCTGTTTTCCGTTCCTGCAACAACATCAGCCTCAGTACAGCCAGGGGTGATGTATGCCTGTCCTTGACTGAGCTAGTGTCTATGGGAGAAGCCTTGTCCCTTGGATGTGCCTTGGCCGTAGGAGGAGTGTTGTCTCTGGACTTTCCCTGTTCCCTGGACGGTGCCCTGTTCCTGGCAGTAGACTTGTCGTCTGTGGTGTACCTGTCTCTAGAAGAAACCTTCTCCCTGGGTGTGTCACTGCCCTTGGGAGATGGCCCTTCCTCTGTTGTGTGCCTGTCCTTGGGAGTGTCCCTGCTCTTTTGAGGTGTCTTTATGTTTGGACTGTCCTTGTCCCTGCCCTTGGGAGTGGCCCCTTCCTTAGTAGTGTCCCTGTCCTTGGGAGTGTCCCTGCTCTTTTGAGGTGCCTTTGTCTTTGGACTGTCCTTGTCCCTGCCCTTGGGAGTGGCCCCTTCCTTAGTAGTGTCCCTGTCCTTGGGAGTGTCCCTGCTCATTTGAGGTACCTTTGTCTTTGGACTGTCCTTGTCCCTGCCCTTGGGAGTGGCCCCTTCCTTAGTAGTGTCCCTGTCCTTGAGAGTGTCCCTGCTCTTTTGAGGTGCCTTTGCCTTAGGACTGTCCTTGTCCAAGGGAGTGTCCATGGACTTGGGAGTATCCCTTGCCTTGGGAGTACCTTTTGTGTAGGATGCCTGTGTAGCATGTGAAGGCATTTCCCCCAACACCACTTGTGGATCCTGTGTGTGAAATACAGTGTAACTCACGTTGTCTTTGTGAACAGATTTTGCTGACCTAGGGGATGGTGTCTGTGCCCTCCGTGCCCTGACGTGCTGTCTGTGGCTGCTTCTAGTGCAATAACATGTATTAGAGTCCTGGTCAGAATATTCACTCCCCCCTGAGTCATCAAGTGGTGTAGATGGGGGAACAGAAGTAGCACCCTGTCCATGCAACTGTACAATGGCAGAAGACACAGTGCTTGCCAATGACTGAACTGTCCTGTGTAGACCAGCAACATCGCCATGCATCCCTTCCATGAATGCCACCACCTGCCCCAACTTCCTATCGTGGTCTTGGAATGCATTGATCATATTGGTCTGCCCCACACACAGCTGTCGCAGCAGATCAACAGCCTCAGCACAAAGTGCATTTTGGGTCACCGGGGCAGGGGCAGTGGTGCCTGCACCGAACGCCACTCTGCTCCCCCTACTTCTGCATGCACGAACAGTACATGGTGCAGTTGGCGGCAGTGTGGGCCCTGTGTGCTGTGTCGCGACCGAAGGTGTTGATTGCCCACTCCCAGTATGTGACAACAGTGCTGACTCACCAACACTGTCGGAAGATGAGGAAGATGGTGTTTCGACATGCGAGTCCTCAGGGACGGTCCTGTCCCCCTCTCCGGGGCTGCCCTCTTCTATGTCAGTCTTCGTGTGTGTGAAGTCTGATCCGGATGCATTGCCACCACTCATCTCCGTCGTCTGTGGCTGAGTGCCCTCTGCCAAAGCTGAAATACAGAGAAAAGAGGTGTAAGTCATGGCCACACTCACGTACAGAAGGACAAGAAATCTCTAATTCCATTGCTGACAAAGAACATGTAGCCCCCATCCTGCACACGGCCCACCCCTACCAGTCATCCTCACATGAAATAACCGGTGGTGGCCGTGAAACATGTACAGCATGCGGACAGGGCAAATGCATGTAGATCTGCACACATGTCTTGCCATGGGGCCACAGACCTCTACGGCATGTGCTTGAACACTCAACTACTAAGCAAGTGGCGTGTCAACATGGCGGACATGGATGTCAAATTACACTCGGCCAATGGCACCAACATGGCATTGCTGCAAAACATACGCACCACGGAAGTCACTATTGTGTCTGAGCACTAATACATGCATTGCACTCCCAAGTAACATACACATACAGTCTGCTTACCGCTAGTTTGCTGTTGATCCACACTCAGCCGGTCGGACAGGTCAGGATGCGTCACAGCAATGATACGGTGCATAAGAGGGGTCATGGAGCATCGGGCCAGACGTGGCGTTCTTGGAATCATGCCCAGTGTCATCTCCGCTACATTCTTGCTCAGCCTGGAAATGTCGTCCCAGCGTTTGTGGCAGTGTGTGTGTCGTCTATTGCACACCCCCACTGCCCGTACATCACGTGCTATGCTCCTCCACACGGCCTTGCGAAGGTGCAGCTTTACCTACCATGATGGGAGACAAGAGGATAACATAAGTGGACAGTATGACATGCACATACTACGTAGAAAGACGTATCTGCATCCAGCCATGCTCTGCACAACACATGTGAAGGTCCCACAGCACACTGGCAGGCCTACAGAAGACAGGAGCCACTGACCACCTCAGGGCCAACAACATGTACACCACTGCACTTACCACCTGTCCGGGTGCACCGTACAGCTGTTCGTAGTGGCTGAGCACACCGCCCACGAGAGCATCTAGTTTTGCGGCGGTGAAGGGGCAAGACCGGATCTCTCGCACTCTCTGCATGGCAAAGTCCTGGACTGTGGCACTACAGAAGCAGTCGGTGGTCATCTCAGCAGCAGCAGGTTGAGGTGATGGTCACAGGCAGCAGTCGGTGGTCATCTCAGCAGCAGGAGGTCGAGGTGATGGTCACAGGCAGCAGTCGGTGGTCAGCTCAGCAGCAGGAGGTCGAGGTGATGGTCAGAGGCAGCAGTCGGTAGTCAGCTCAGCAGCAGCAGCTCGAGGTGATGGTCACAGGCAGCAGTCAGTGGTCAGCTCAGCAGCAGCAGTCGGTGGTCAGCTCAGCAGCAGGAGGTTGAGTTGATGGTCACAGGCAGCACTGGTTCAAGTCAAGTCAAGTCAAGTCAAAAGATTTATATAGCGCGCTACATACCCATAGGGTCTCAAGGCGCTTGAGGAGGGGTGGGGAATTACTTGTCGAATATCCAAGTTTTAAGTTGCTTTCTGAATGCTAGGTGGTTCTGAGTAAGGCAAAGGTGAGTAGGAAGAGAGTTCCAAGTTTTAGCTGCCAGGTAGGAGAAGGATCTGCCTCCCATGGTGGTTTTGTTGATGCGAGGTACAGTGGCAAGAGCTTGGTTGGAGGATCGTAGTTGACGGGAGGGGGTGTCGAAGGACAGTCGTGTGTTCAGTGAATGAGTGCTTTTGGAAATCACACATATATAGGGCCCTGAGCCCATGTCAGTGGCATACTTCGGCAGCAATTGGTCACCCCTGGATGCCTGTTTGTAAAAGGGCCAATGACTGGTGCACTGCTTCCGCTACTTTCGATTGGGCATACGCGGCCCGCGTACCCTCTTCCCATTGGCTGCATGTGCACAGACCATCACGGTCACACATCGGCAACCGCATGTGCAAGCTTCCGGGACGGATGCTTCTTTTGCAACAATGTTCAATCACTGGCGCCACCATGGCGGTGCACGCATTCCGCGGGGGAGGTGCAGGCCAACACATCCTTCTGATGATGTCAATGGACATGGCAGTTCATGACCCCCCTTACAGTCACATTGCATCATCCTCCGTACATGCCTGGCACGGCGGTTCTGGCCCGGGCCTGGCACAGCGGTTGTGGACAGGGCTGGGCCGGCCGTGGGTGACATGCCTGGCATGGCAGTTCTGGACCGGGCCTGGCACGGTGGTTGTGGACCGGGCTGGGCCGGCCGTGGTGGAACCTGGCACAGCGGTTCTGGACCGGGCCTGGCACGGCGGTTGTGGACGGGGCTGGGCCGGCCGTGAGTGACATGCCTGGCATGGCGGTTCTGGACCGGGCCTGGCACGGTGGTTGTGGACCGGGCTGGGCGGGCCGGTGAACGGTGGATGATGCAATGTGACTGTAAGGGGGGTCATGAACTGCCGTGTCCATTGACATCATCAGAAGGATGTGTTGGCCTGCACCTCCCCCGCGGAATGCGTACACCGCCATGGTGGTGCTAGTGATTGAACATTGTTGCAAAAGAAGCATCCGTCCCGGAAGCTTGCACACGCGGTTGCCGATGTGTGACCGTGACGGTCCGTGCACATGCAGCCAATGGGAAGAGGGAACGCGGGCCGTGTATGCCCATTCGAAAATAGCGGAAGCAGTGCACCGCCATGGCGGTGCCAATGAATATATATTTTCAAACGCTGCACCGTGGTGTATGGTCTGCACTTGCGTTATGAGGGTTGTGAGCGTGATTGCATAACTGCATATGTCATGCACTATATCATGTGTGTTCATACTATGCCCATTGATCTGCACACAATGTGCTACACATGTGCATGTCGACGTGTTGACGTCTTGTATTTCCCTACAGACGTTTCAACTTCTTCACATCTACACAGTACATCACGGCTGTCTCGCCACATTCTGAATCTGTTGTCAGTGTGTGGTTAATGTGTGGTAATAACAATGGTGGGGGTACACATGCATTCTGTGTGTGCGTATGTGTATTGCCTGTTGTGTCACCATGCATGTAATGTCCGGATGCTCACCATTGTCGGTGTTGTCATTGGTGCATGATGACATGGAGTGTGTGTATCATTATCGTTTTGTGCTTGCACGTGCATGTGTGTCTGTGATGAGGCTTGTACACATTTGGGTCCTAACACATGTCTTGTTGGCAGTAATGTTGACATGAGACTAAGTTGCATTGCACATGTTGACACACATCATGTTGCTAGTGGCTGCACATTGGTCATACGGCACTCCGTGTTGTAGTAACTTTCAGAGATGTCACACATATGACAATTGTCCACAACATTTTCCTTCTTGCTACTGTTGGATTACATGTGATTGAGTTGCACAGCCATGCGTTGTTTGTAAATTGACTTCTATTACATCTACTCCCACACAGGAGGGCTCCAAATGTCCATCGCCCATTCACTGTGCTGGAGGATATGGTTGACGAGGAGGTGATCAGGAAATTCCGGCTAGATCGACCTAGATTGATGGAGCTTGTAGACCAATTGTCTCCTCATCTTCAGCCACGAAGAACGTATCCTGGTTCCATTACACCCACAGCAAAGGTGATGGCGGCACTACACTTTTTTGCAACTGGCACCTTTCAGTACACAGTTGGACATGCCGGGGAAATGTCACAGTCCATATTCAGCATGGTACTTCGGGATGTTCTAAAAGCCATGATGCTGTACAAGGATGACTACATCCATTTCCCACGGCCGGCAGAGTTGGCAGCAGTCAAAGCAGACTTCTATGCACTGGGCCAGATACCACACGTAGTGGGTTCCATTGATGGCACACATATCGGTCTCATTCCACCATGGGCGCGTGAGCAGGTATATAGGAATCGGAAGCACTTCCATTCCCTCAACGTGCAGGTGGTGTGCCTGGCCGACAACATCATATCCCATGTGTGTGCAAGATTTCCAGGCTCCGCACATGACTCCCACATCATGCGGAGCAGCATTGTCCCCCAACTAATGGCAAATCTGCGTCCATAACATGCGTGGCTTGTTGGTGAGTATGCTGTGGGGACAGGTGTGTTTTCTGTGTGGCATGGGGTACCCACCAATTCTGGTTGTGATTTTTCTGTCTCTCATCCCCCTACATAGGCGACTCGGCGTACCCAAACAGGCCTTTGCTGCTGAGTCCCATACGTAATCCAACTACAGCGGGTGAAATGCGATACAATGATGCCCATGGAAGGACACGTAGAGTGGTGGACCGTACTTTTGGACTGCTAAAGTCTAGGTTTCGGTGCCTGGATAAGACCGGAGGGGCCCTGCCTTACTCACCAGGCAAAGTATGCAGGATCGTGATTGCCTGCTGCATGCTCCACAACGTAGCCTTGTGCAATAACATTGAACTGATCTTGGACCCTGAAGACCAACAAGTTCCTCGGCCTCCCAACCCACCCATGTTGACTGATGAGGATAGTGGTGAGGAGGAAGGTGTGGACCAGAGGCGGCAGCTCATTGATCGCTACTTCCCTTGAATGTGAGTGACTACCTCTAGTGCCGGTTGACAATGCGTTATGTATGTTTGCTGGTGGTGTGTGGATGTGGTGTGCATCAGCTGGGTGTTCTGGTATGTAATGTTTGCATGTGTGTGTGTTAATTTCTTTGGACATGCAAGTTTCCATGATGTGTGTCCTCTCATCCTGTGATTTTGTGATGAGTGTGGTTTGTGGAATGTTGCACTGCAGTGTGTTGTGATGGGTGTGATTCAGTTTCCTGACGTGTGTTTGCTGTCTCTGATTTTCCCTAGGTCACTCCCACAGAGGCATGATTCTGTACGACATGGATCCCTGCACCTGGTAACGTCTGTTTCTGAGACAATCATGTGAATAAAACATGGAGGCAACACATCATTGAGTGTGTAAGTGAAATGTATTTACAGGTTGTGCATTGGTGCTGGTGGATATTTACAAGTAAGTGTTGGGTGGGGGAGTGTGAGTGTGAGTTGAAGGTCATGGTAGATAAAATGTCTGTGCTGACACCACATTGGGTGATGTCCGGCTAGTCCAGCAGACCTGTGCCAATGCTTGGCGTAGTGGGACAGGAGAGTTTGCGGGTGGATGGCAGCCTCAGGCAGTGTCAGTGTCATTGCTGGCCCCTCTTTGAGCGTGTAGATGGAGCGTCCCCACTGCTCTCACCTACTTCCAGCCTCGGACGGCCCCTCCGTCTTGAAGCTCAGGGGCCACATCCGTGTCCAGGGGCACAGGTGGCGGTGGTGGTGGTGTTGCTGACCGTGGCGGCTGGACACTTGGTTGAGGGGGGGGGGGGTGTTGCGGCCTAACCATTCCCTCCACAGTGATGTCTGCTGGCCCATGAGGTCCACTATTTGGCCAAGGCAGCTATCAATGGACCGCAACATATTTGTGTTTTTAACCGAGTCCTGGTGGGCACGATCAGCCTGTTCCTGCCTACGCTCATACGAAGCCTGGACTCTGGCTAGGGCTTCCAGTGACTCTGCGCCAGGATGGGGTGGGTGTCCTTCCCTAGCTCGCCGGTGTGAGGTACTCCTGCTTGGGTGATGTGGCCTCGGCTCTCTCCTTTCCCGTCCACTCTCCCTGCTTGGCTGGGATGTCAATGGCCCTGCGTCGTGCGGTGGGTTAGGCAGGGTGGCACAGGCAGGAGTGGTGGTACTGGTGGTGGTGGCTCTACAGCTCACTGTGGCAGGTGTTGCAGGAGTGACACAGGCCACGGTTGTTAAGGCAGAGATTTCCAGTGAGCCAGATGGTCCTGGCAGTGTGCTTGGGCCCGCTCCATCCTCCGCACCGGGGCTGGCTGTGGCATCGTCCCCAGAGAGTCCTGGATGTGAGTGAGGCAAGTGTTGCGGCCGGTTGCTGCTTTCACCACTCAAATTGCGATCACCTGAGGGACAAGATTTTGCTGATCAATACTGTGGACATGACATGTTTTATTTTCAATACATTACATTTCAGTGTCCTGTCGCACACACCCCACCCACCACCACCACCCTCCCTGTGGACATGGGGGCCTGTTGGGAGTTGTAGTAGTGACCTCTCGCACACACCCCACCCACCTCTCGACACACACCACCACGCCCCCCCCTGTGGACATGGGGGCCTGTTGGGAGTTGTAGTGTTGGTCTCTCACACACCCCACCTACCACCACCACCCTCCCTGTGGACATGGGGGCCTATTGGGAGTTGTAGTGTTGGTCTCTCACACACCCCACCCACCACCACCACCCTCCGTGTGGACATGGGGGCCTGTTCGGAGTCGTGGTAGTGACCTCTCTCACACACCCCACCCACCTCTCGACACACACCACCACCACCCTCCCTGTGGACATGGGGGCCTGTTGGGAGTTGTAGTGTTGGTCTCTCACACACCCCACCCACCACCACCACCCTCCCTGTGGACATGGGGGCCTGTTCGGAGTTGTAGTAGTGACCTCTCTCACACACCCCGCTCACCACCACCACCCTCCCTGTGGACATGGGGGCCTGTTGGGAGTTGTAGTAGTGACCTCTCATACACACCTCACCCACCTCTCGACACACACCACCACCACCCTCCCTGTGGACATGGGGGCCTGTTGGGAGTTGTAGTGTTGGTCTCTCACACACCCCACCCACCACCACCACCCTCCCTGTGGACATGGGGCCTGTTGGGAGTTGTAGTAGTGACCTCTCGCACACACCCAACCCACCTCTTGACACACACCACCACCACCCTCCCTGTGGACATGGGGGCCTGTTGGGAGTCGTTTACATTTTGGTGAGTATGTGGCCCACATGCATGGGTTGGGGCCTGGGAGATGTGTCTTCTCCGTTGTGTGAGGCAGACCATGTCGTTGTGATCGTGGTGCTTGGTTTGTACTTACCAGCCTCTTCTCCTTCCTCAATTCCTTCCAGGCTCTCTGGGTGCAGTATGCCCAGGACCTTTTCCTTCCAATCAGTGTAGGGTATGGGCTCCGGGGGTGTGCCGCCGCCAGTGTGCTGTGCTCGTAGATGGTTTTTGGCACGGATGCCTTTGACCCTGGTTTTCAGGTCATGCCACCGACTCTGGATCTCGTGCTTTGTCCTTGGCACGGTCCCTGACGCATTCACCCGACTTACTATCCTGTCCCACATGTGATTTTTGTGAGCCACGGTGGTCTGCTGGACTAGTGTCCCGAATATGTGGGGTTCAACACGGATGATTTCATCCACCATGACCTTCAACTCTGTCTCCGTGAATTTAGGGTTTTTCTTGGGTGCCATGGTGTGTGATGCTCAAGGTGTGGGTTGAGTGAGTTGGGAGGTGCAGGTGTGTGGTGTGTAGGAATGGTGTGGTGGGTGTTTGTGTGGTGGGTGTGTTTGGGTGGTGGTTGTATTTGTGCAATTGGTGTTTGCTGTCCGTCGTCTTGGGCCTCTTGCTAGCAGCTATGCTGTGATGCAAAGGATTGTGGTAGTGGGTGGGAGTCATTTTATAGTCTGTGCCGTGGTTGTGTCTCAATGGTTGTTGGCAGTCAGGTGCTAGGTGGGTGTGTTGACTAGTGTGGATTAGTAGGTGTCCTGGGGGGGTGTCATTGTGGCTTGTGATTGGTGTAGGTGTTTCAGGTGGGTGGTAGTCCTGTTTCGTGTGTTTTCTATAAACTTCCGTCATACATTTTGTCATTGGTTTGACGGTAGGGATGTTGTTCGTGTTGGCCTTCCGCTGGGATGCACCGTTTCTCGTTGCATTGTTTCCGCTGCGGCCGTGGATTGAGGTGCGTACCGGGGAACAGGCAGCGTTATCCTAATCGCGGACACGGAGCCTCCGCAGGTATTGCAGTGGCTGTGGCTGTTCCGGCGGTCATGTTCGTCCACAGCGGTTGGTGTTTCTTTGGTTCCGTCCGCTTGCGGCGGTCTCAGGTGTACTCCGTTCGCCGCGGACGGACTTTGATGTGGTCCGTCCGCTGCGGTCGGAGTTTCGTCCCATTTTTATCCTAATTGCTACGGAGGTTTATCCGCGGAGCGGTCCGGAGTATCTTGCCCGCTTTCTTGGCAGACGGAACCCGTTTCCGTCCGCAATCCTAATCGGCTCCATCATTTGATTTTTAAATTAAAAAAATTAAAAAAATTATTTTCAAAAATATTTTTAAAAATTTGTGAGCGGGATGTGTTATTTTGAGGTGAATAGAGTGGGGAGTGTAGTACAAAATAGATTTTTTAAGAAATAAATTATTTAATAACATTTTTTTTTAATATTTTTTTTAAAAAATTAAAAATTAGGAGTAGGATGTGGCTTTTTAAGGAATTTGGGTGGTATTTTTTTTAAAAATGCGTATTTTTATAAATAAATGATAAATTTTAAATTAAAAAACAAAACTAAAAAAATTAGGAGTGGCATGTGTGTTTTTAGGGGAATAGGGTTGTGAAAACTGTAAAATTTTCAATTATTTATAAAGTTTAAATAATTGTTTAATTTTTTTTAATTTTAATTTTTTTCTAAATGTATACTTAGATTTAGGAATGTGATGTGTGTTTTTATGTGAATATGGACAGTAGTTACCTTAAAATTTCGATTTTTTTAATTTTTTTTATAAATGTAGAAAAATTTAATTAGTAAATCAAAATTTGAAAAATTTAAATTTAAAATTAAGAGTGGGATGTGTGTATTTATGAGTATAGGATGTGGAGTGTTTTAAAAATTTGAAATTGTATCATATTTTATTAAAATGTTAGAATTAAATTGAATGTAAATACATATTTTAAAAAAATATTAAAATATAATGGTTTTGTGTACACTATATTACTTGACTTTGTACTTGGTGGAGTGGGAAAAGTAAATTATATGGTTTTTGTGACCAGCACCTTCACTGAATTTGTACTTGGTGGAGTAGGAGTAGTAAATTACATGGGTTTTGTGTCCAGCACCTTCCTGAGTTTGTAATTGGTGGTGTGAGAATAGTAAATTATATGGTTATTGTGTCCAGCACCTTCCTTGAATTTGTATTTGGTGGAGTGGGAATAGTAAATTCTATGGGTTTTGTGTCCAGCACCTTCCTTGAGTTTGTACTTGTTGGTGTGGGAATAGTAAAATATATGGTTTTTTAGTCCAGCACCTTCCCTGATGTTGTACTTGGTGGAGTAGGAATAGTAAGGTATATGGGTTTTGTGTCCAGCACCTTCCCTGAGTTTGTTCTTGGTGGTGTGGGAATAGTAAACTATATGGTTTTTGTGTCCAGCACCTTCTTTGACTTTGTACTTGGTGGAGTGGGAATAGTAAATTATATGGGTTTTGTTTCCAGCACCTTCCTTGAGTTTGTACTTGGTGGTGTGGGAATAGTAAATTATACGGTTTTTGTGTCCAGCAGCTTCTCTGAATTTGTACTTGGTGGAGTAGGAATAGTAAATTATATGGGATTTTTGTCCAGCACCTTTCCTGAGTTTGTACTTTGTGGTGTGGTAATAGTAAATCATATGGGTTTTGTGTCCAGCACCTTCCCTGAGTTTGTACATGGTGGTGTGGGAATAGTAAATTATATGTTTTTTGTGTCCAGCACCTTCCCTGAATTTGTACTTGGTGGAGTAGGAATAGTAAATGATATGGGTTTTGTGTCCAGCGCCTTCCCTGAGTTTGTACTTGGTGGCGTGGGAATAGTTAATTATATTGGTTTTGTGTCCAGCACCTTCCCTGAGTTTGTCCTTGGTGGTGTGGGAATAGTAAATTATATGGTTTTTGTGTCCAGCACCTTCCTTGACTTTGTACTTGGTGGAGTGGGAATAGTAAATTATATGGGTTTTGTGTCCAGCACCTTCCCTGAATTTGTACTTGGTGGTGTGGGAATAGTAAATTATATGGGTTTTGTGTCCAGAACTTTCCCTGAGTTTGTACTTGGTGGTGTGGGAATAGTAAATTATGTGGTTTTTGTGTCCAGCACCGTCCTTTACTTTGTACTTGGTGGAGTGGGAATAGTAAATTATATGGGTTTTGTGTCCAGCACCTTCCCTGAGTTTGTACTTGGTGGTGTGGGAATAGTTAATTATATGGGTTTTGTGTCCAGCACTTTCCCTGAGTTTGTACTTGGTGGTGTGGGAATAGTAAATTATATGGTTTTTGTGTCCAGCGCCTTTCTTGACTTTGTACTTGGTGGAGTGGGAATAGTAAATTATATGGGTTTTGTGTCCAGCACCTTCATTGAAATGTACTTGGTGGTGTGGGAATAGTAAATTATATGGGTTTAGTGTCCAGCACCTTCCCTGAGTTTGTACTTGGTGGAGTGGTAATAGTAAATTATATGGGTTTGGTATCCAGCACCTTCCCTGAGTTACTACTTGGTGGAGTGGGAATAGTAAATTACTTTGTTTCAGTGTCCAGCACCTTCCCTGCGGTTATAGTTGGTGGAGTTGGAATAGTAAGTTATATGGGTTTTGTGTCCAGCACCTTCCCTGACTTTGTACTTGGTGGAGTGGGAATATTAAATTATATGGGTTTTGTGTCCAGCACCTTCCCCAACTTTGTACTTGGTGGTGTGGAAATCGTAAATTATATGGGTCTTGTGTCCAGCAATTTCTTTGAGTTTGTACTTGGTGGAGTGGGAATAATAAATATATAGGGTTTGTTATCCAGAACCTTCCCTGAGTTAGTACTTGGTGGAGTGGGAATAGTAAATTACATTGTTTGAGTGTCCAGCACCTTCCCTGAGGTTATAGTTGGTGGAGTTGGAATAGTAAGTTATATGAGTTTTGTATCCAGCACCTTCCTTGACTTTGTACTTGGTGGAGTGGGAATAGTAAATTATATGAGTTTTGTGTCCAGCACCTTCCCTGAGTTTGTACTTGGTGGTGTGGGAATAGTAAATTATATGGGTTTTGTGTCCAGCATCTTCCCTAAGTTTGTACTTGGTGGAGTGGGAATAGTAAATTATATGGGTTTGGTATCCAGCGCCTTCCCTGAGTTACTACTTGGTGGAGTGGCAATAGTAAATTACATTGTTTGAGTGTCCAGCACCTTCCCTGAGGTTATAGTTGGTGGAGTTGGAATAGTAAGTTATATGAGTTTTGTGTCCAGCACCTTCCCTGACTTTGTACTAGGTGGAGTGGTAATAGTAAATTATATGGGTTTTGTGTCCAGCACCTTCTCTGACTTTGTACTTGGTGGTGTGGGAATAGTAACTTATATGGGTTTTTTGTCCAGCACTCTCTTTGAGTTTGTACTTGGTGGAGTGGGAATAGTAAATTATAATATATGAATGTTTTGTATTTTGTGAAAGTATATATAATGATATTAACTATGTTGAACTCATGCTGTATGGTTAAATTATTAGTTCAATATTCATTTTTTGTAATTGTTAGTAATAAAAAAACATTAATTAGTGTCACAGCATGTTTAAAATATTTTAGTAATTTCAAAAAGTAGGTTTTAAAATAAGAAATCAGAAAATAATTTTATTGACATTTTTTAATGTTATCTGTACATTTTTATTTTCATTAAATCAATAAAACATATTTACATTTTCATCGCAGTTGTACATTTGTCTGAAAAAATTATTGCAAACATAATTTATTACAAATATATTTTGAAGTAAAGTAATATTTATTCAGTGTACATTTTTTTGTTTATTTCACATATTTTATTGTAAAAAAAAAAAAGATTTTGACACGTTATATATAGCAACTATTTTTTTAGAATTTTCTAACATTGTGGTAGTATTTTTTATCATTTTGTGTAGTACACATATTTATAAACATTAATACAAAAAGGTAGGTTTTATTAACATTATTATAATATTTATATTTGTATATTTTAGAAATAAATATGTATTATTAATATATAAAATATTAATAATAATGTTTTTTACAGATACATTTCTAATGTTTTTAGGTAAAACATTGCTTTATACAAACAGTAAATAATAGTAATATTATTAAGAGTATTGTATATTCATAGTCATGTAAGTAATTTGTAATAAGAAATTTTTTTTGTTTTTAATATATAATAATATTTATAACAATGTTATATTTTTATTGAATTGAAAAAATACAATAGTTACATTTTGTATATAGTAACGTGTAAAATAATTTTTAAATGTTATTTAATGTTAATAGAAATGGGACTATTTGTTTGTTTGGGCCTATTTTGTAACCGCGCCATGTTATTTTGGGTCATTTCGACTTGGAAGAGCTCGCTGTTGGAGCCTGCTTCGCGTGTGGAAGGGTAAGTTTAATTTTAAGTATGTTATATAAGTTATATGTTTAGCTTGAGTGTTTGCGGAGTGTGTGTAAGTTTTCTATTGTTTTGTAGTTGTAGGATGTCTGTGTTTTAGGAGGTAGTTACAGTTTTCGTTGTGGTTCCGGTTTACTAATTTTGGGTTAGTATGTTGATGAGGTAGGAATAGGGTTAGAAATGTAATGTAATGTTTTGTATTGTGTTTAATAGTGTTTTATATTGTATGTTGGGGTGTATTGTGTGTGGGTGGGTATGTATTTTTTCTATATTACAGGTACTTTATGTGGATTTAGTTTTTGGGAGAAGATTGCGTTTTTTTCGTAAGAAGGGTCTCTATTATACTTTAATATGTAGAGACACACTTTCGACCATTTTCGTTTTTTCCTGGAGCGTTTTTTATGTTTTACACTATTTTCGGGTCTTTAATGGCTTATCGCTGGATCCATTATGGAGAAGAATCTGTTTGGATCTGTTTTTTTATTTTTATTTCTATTTCATTTCCATGGAGCGATTTTTCTATTTTTGTGATCTATTTTCGGGTTTTTTAGGGTTTCCTAGTGGATTGTGTTGGAGCATATTTTTGGGGATTTCATGTTCTTTTTGGATGACCCCTTTTGGATTGTTTTGGTGGATTATTTCGAAGGAATTACTTATTTCATTACAAAGGTTTTACTTCAGCAACAAAGTGAGTAAGTATTTTTCATTTTTTTTATTGGGTGGGCTTGTTATGTTATATTTTATGTAATTTTATGGTATATGTTAGTAATTGTAAGGAAATTATTTAGATATATAAATAAATATATTAAATATATTTCAATAATTTTGTTACAGTTTCTAACATGTGTTAAATATCTATATTTTATGTTTACTATTTAAATATTGTAGGTATGTGAATTATGTTTAAATAATTGTTTTAGCTATGGTAGATAGGCATGGTAGGTCCCTGGTAGGTGTTGTACAGTTTTTAGTTTCTTTAGTTAGTTTCGGGCCTATTTGTGTTATAGATTGCTCCATTCTGAGTTCTTGATAGCTTTGCTCTTTTTGTAATGCTTGAAGGAGTTTATGTAGGGTTACGGAACCTCTGCCTGTACCTGCTTGGAAAGCATTGTGCCAGCCTTCGACAGCGTTGTTGCTTTTAGCTTGTTTATTTAGTGTACTTAGATAGACGTTCCACCAGGGGATTTGGAATTTGGGTTGCCTTCTGTGTCCTGATCTGTGTAGTCTCCCTACCCATGTATCCTCGAAATAATCTAAGAGAGGGCTTAGTTTAGTTTCATTTTTTTTATAATAGGGGCTGTCTATTAATAAGTTGTAATGTTCCGCTACGTCTGTAACTGGAACGTAGGCCAGTGCAATCAATTTTTTAACCTGGTAGGCAAAAGTACTGTCAGTGCAGTATTGGGTGCTTAGGACAGATTTTTGTATATGTTTCCATATACATTTGTTAAAGTGGTAGTAGCAACCTTGTATTGCTATGTGAGAGTAGGTTTTTAGAATAGTATTTATCATTGCTTTCTCAAAGTCAATGATAATTTTTTGGGGGAAGTAATTATGTGTTAGGTATTTTATTTTATTTTGTACCTCAGTATAGGTTGCTTGCTGTTTGTTGGGTAGTAGGGCATATAAGATGGGGATATTGCAGTTTTGATAGTGTCCATGGATGGTGTATGATTGGTAGAATGGTTTTGGGCACACTGAGAATGTGCCATCCATCATCCATGTCTCGCATTGGTGTAATTTCACCAAATTGTTAGCTGTAGCAAACATTATAATTCTTTTTTCTTTACATGCATTGTCATATATGATGAAAGGTTCATTATTATGGGTTATTGTTAGTTCAGGGGGTATTTAGACTTCCTCAAATGTTTTTGGGGCAGGTGGTGTAGCTGTAGTTATTCTTTTTTGACTAGCTATTGTCCTTTTTAGGGAATCTATCGAAGGGACTTGACTTGATGCATGTTGGGGGAGAGTTCTTAGATGGTCTTTATGAATAGTTGTAGATGGGCGGTCTATGTTAGTGCTTGCTTCTTTTAGTGAGTCAAGCATTTGTCTAATTTCTATTTCTGTAACGTTGGGAGGGTGGTTATGTTCTGTTGTGTTAGTTACAGTTGTTTCATTAGTTATAGCACGTCCATAACATTTATTACTGTAATATTTACTGCATTTCCAAAACACTTTCAATTGATGTTGTTTTTTTGGGTATATGTGTAGCCCATATAACAAAGAAGCATTTTCCCTTTCTGTGAAGTTACAAATTTAGTTTCTTCTGTCATTGTTCTGGTTTCTTTCTACAGTAAATAATGTTACATAGAGAAATTTAGGTTTGTTTTACGTTTATCATTACATTTATCACATTTGCACAGTATATTTACCAGTTTTTAGTTATTTGGAGGGCTGTGCTTCTTGTTTTGATGGTTTTCTTCTCTGTTTCTTTTGTAGATGGCTCTGTTGGTAAAAGAAAAATAATTTCTTGTATATGTTTTGTTCTCAAGTATTGAATTCCTTTTCACTTGGACTTTTTCTTTCTAAGTTTCATTTTATAACTTGTCTCTGTTATTTCAGTTTGTATACTTACTTTGTTTTTAGAGTTGATAGGCTTGTAAATGTTTTCCTTTTTTTCTTTAATTGTGGTGTATCTGCAATACATGGTAAAAATGAAAGAAAAAGATTAGTTTATTGATTAATTTATTATTTGTAGTTTGTAGTGTTAAGCCTAGTAGTTAATGTCAGGTACTTACTTTGGTATGTTTATCCTTTGTTTGATGGTAGCAGTTTTCTGTTCTGGTGAAAATATGGCAGAGTTTCCCCTTCTTCAGGTTTTGTGGCACAAAGTGGTATCTAATTGTGTGTTTTCTTTCTTTATATAGTGTTTGAATTATGTGTTGGTTGATCTCATTGGCCAATGTAATTGTTTGGTGTGTTTTATTGGTTGTTTGAGACATTTTGAATCTTTTTGGTAGTTCAGTAAATCGTTTTGTAGATGGTAGGTAATGATTTTGCATAGTAGTGCATTTATAGGTAATTTTTAATATTTAATATAGTTTTGTAATATGACCTGTATAATGTTTTATATGATTATATTATGTGGACTTATTGCATTGTAAAAATGCTTTTTATGTGTTAAATGTTGCAGTTTATTTATTGTTTAATTGTAGTATATTATATGTTGTATAAGTATGCTGATTTATGTTATGATTAAAGTGTATTTTTATAGATATATTCCTATATTTAATATGTATATTGCAGTCGATATATATTTTTTTGAAATTTTAGTGGTTTATATTTTAGTTATTTTTGATATATTTTGATTTTTTCTTTATGTGTATTGAAAGTCGATATATTTTAATTGCGATATTTTTTAGGGTCAATAATGATGTATTCGAGGTTTTTTGGTATCGATATTTTTGAGTCGATATTTTAGTAGTTTTATGTTTAAGTATAGGGAGTCGATATTTTTGTAGTCGATATAATTACATCGATAATTTTTGTAGTCGATATTCGGTCCGTCGATATTGTTTCAGTGATCCCATCTGATTGGATGATGTTCAAACTAAATGACACTAATCACCCAATAGTGCAAATCGAATCTGTGGAGGAAGCACATACTGCATGATAGATGGATGAACGTATAGGCGTACGCACCTTATATCACTCACTTGGGCTGTCCAATGCTAGTGTCACAGAGATTGAAGCAAAATTTACTTAAATAGACGTGCGTCCGAAACCATCCAAAATGTGGTGGAGAGGCACCCTAAAGAATTGATGGAACTCTTACATAACCATAGCAAGATTCAAAAACTTTAAATTCAGGTCAAGAACCTGGACCTGAAGCAGTTGTAGTAAATGTGACTTTGATCCACACATCGCACATGCCCATACAAGTCATGCATTTCCTGTAGAAACGTTGAACATTTAGTGGACATGTGTCTCAAAACACGTGGTGGGCAGAAGCCCTCCAGCAAGTTAAGGAAAGTCAGAGAAATGGATGAGTATCAAGTAATTGGGGCATAGCTCCTTTCCGGCTCTAAAAGCATCCAACAGCACTGCAAAACCTCAGCAACTATTACCCAAGTGCAGAGGATGCTACATAAGCTTGAAGTCCTGGTGTTGATCAACACAGGGCAGCCATGAACCTTTTAGATCTGAACCAAATAATGCACCTGAAACTACGACTCAGACTATCAACCACCAACAATGAAATCTACACTAACGGTGGTCAGGTATGCCTACAAATATACAAATGTCAACAATGAGAATGAACAGGTGAGGAATAGGAATCCCTGTTAGCTTCTGTAGTGGAAGAACTCATACTTATTCCTTTTGCAAAAAATGTCCATGTGTGCAAATTATGTGATCTAGTGCAATAATACAGTCTTCTGCACAATATTTAGCATGTCTTCAAACAGAAACATAAAGCCTTTACATTTACCACACAGTGAATCCATTAGCACTGTGTCACAGGAAGATTCCGTGTTACATACACAAATAAGTAAATAAGGAGTTACAAAGTCTGGAATATGGGGTCCACTTCCCGGTATTGTCATAGTAATAACAGCAAGGGGGCGCTAGAGGGCACACAAGCTGAATGGCCGCACTCCTGTGAGGCTCCAGCCGCCTGGTTCTGAAAATCCTAAATTTATCCTTTTAACCTGCAGACACCCGTCTTAAACTTGGCACGAGTGGGCGCCGAGGTATGAAGCAGCCTCGGTGTGACTTTGGAGCCGCTGCGCTGAAGTATGGCGAAGCTAGCACTACTTGAAGACTGCCCGCGCCCTACTACTGGAGCCTGCTGCTGCGCCTGGCCGGGCGGTAATCCACGCGAGGCCGGGGCGTGCCACGAGGGGAAAGGCCTGGAAGGCGCCCGTGGTGAAACTGTGCGGTAGCGGCCGCCTGGAGGACAGAGGATCGCGGAAAGGTACGGCGCACTCCCCCCTCCCATTGAATGTACACCCAACACCCGCTTCTCACGCGGGGGGAGGAAACTTCATCTGAGCCCCCTGGGGGAGGAGTGAGCGGATTGCACTGCAGATCGGATCCTCGAGACCTTCTCTTCGCCAGTCTCCAAGGCGGGAGATAGATTCGGGGGGCGCGACCCGTGCCTCCCTTCACCGGCAGCGAGTGCGGAGGGCCCCCGACGGCTGTCCCCTGTTAAGAGGTCGAGGCCCCGGGAGGGCTTGGCGCCATGGTGGCATCGCAACCGGATCTGCACGACTCTCCTGAATTGAGCTGCAGAAGGGTGGAGGACATACAATGCTGCACTGCTGACTGTGCAGGCGATGGTGGCATTGATTACTGGAGGGCCGTGTTGAAGTGAGGGGCTGGCTGCTGTGCCCTGCCATTAATTGTGTGCGCACTGGAGGGGGCCGACCACTTGCACAGTGAGGCGAGGTCTATTAATTTGAGGCCGGAGAGGCATCGAGTGGGTTGTGGCATATGTGAGCGACTGGCGCACCAGGACCTTCGTGACTGCGGGACACGCTGGTGCAGCTTGCGAAGGTGATCTGGAGGCCACTACAGACTGCCGGCATCTGGTGTGGTGAGTGATTTACACACGCTGTACTGACTTTGGTGACAGGGTGGGGCTGGTGAAAGGCCTACCGGTCCTCGACGCCCTTCCTGGCCGCGCACGATGGGTCCACACTACAGGTCTGGCCAGCGGTGAGTGTCTGCATCGGGGATTGGCCTCTGATCCCTTTCTGTCCTTGGAGACGCTGCACACGCTAGGCTTCCGCTGTCATACTGTACTACGACTTGGGGCCACTGATGAGAGCACGCGAGGAGCTGTAGAGCTGGCTGCTGTTGATGGGGCTTGAGAGCACTGCGCACGACCCAGCCCTTTACGTTGGAACTGTTGGCTCGCTGGCTTACTGACTGGCCCTGAGACCGCGCAGGGTATCAATGCACAAAGGACCTTCACCTAGTAGGGAGGACCGCACCAGTCGAGTCTCACCGGCGGCCTCTAGCCCCTATAAAAGGAGTACCATGGGGAAACAAGATAATAAGCAGTCGAAACTGTCCTTTGACTCTGCCACTGTCAAGAAAGTGACACGCAACACGACTGAGAGCGGAGGTGCGCAGGGTCCCGTGACTCCGACCAGCTCAACCACGTCGCCATCCCCGGAGATGCGATTAATGATGGAGGAGATGAGGCAAGGCTTTGCCACCATAGTCGATAAGGTAGACCGCCTGTCTTCTAGGATGGATGCAGTCGCTCAAAAGATAGAAGTGCACGAGGAACGACTGGTAGAAGCGGAGAGACGCATTTCGGGGACTGAAGACACAATGGCGTCCCATGAAACTCGCCTGTCGCGGATGGACAATGTACTGAGGGTAATCGCTGCAAAAAATGAGGAGTTGGAGGCGCGCAGTCGGCGCAACAACCTACGAGTCCTTGGGGTGCCGGAATCGACCAACACCGGTCGCATGGAGGACTACGTCGAGAAAATCCTTTTAGCGGCGGTGGGAAAGGACGCCTTTTCCAGCCAATTCATTGTTGAGAGAGCACATAGATCCCTTGGTCCGCGCCCCAAGCCGGGTGCCACACCGCGGCCTATCATAGCCCGCCTTCTCAACTACCGAGATCGCGACACTGCACTTCGAGCGGCTCGAGCAAATAGACACTTGTCATGCGATGGAGTGAATTTTTCTATATACCCGGATTTCACCCCAGTTGTGCAGGAGCAACGCAGGAAGTTCCTCGATGTCAAGAAAAAGCTTAGAGATATGCAGATAGACTACGCCCTCCTCTACCCGGCCAAGCTCAGGGTCACTCATCAGGGCACGCAACACTTTTTCACGACTCCGCAACAGGTGGAGGACTATGTGAAGAAACTGAGGTGGTCTGGAGGGGGCCGGCGCAATGCTGATGAGGATGCAGCTGCGAGTCATCCGGCGGAAAATGAAGATAGCTGACTTACAATAACAAACAGTACTAGAGTGGGGATGCATTACCACATTCAGTTTGACCACGCTGAGGCTATTTTACGTCAGGGGGTGCCATGAGAGACTGGAACACCATGGATGGGTATGGTTCTGCAGGTGGCGATGTATGCCAGGCAATGCCCTTCCTCTCTGACTGTTCCCTTATGAGTCCTGGGGGGCAGGATGGAGTTGTGGGGGTGAGTGGGAGCGCGCCTTGGTTGTCCCCTGATGGGAGTTCCCCTCACTGTTTGATGTTCTTTCCGAAAGAGGGATGTGAGGGAGGGGGGTGGGGTTGGATTGCTGGCAAGTTGGGGTTGCTTCAGTGGGAGGGGGAGGCCTGGGTATGTGGATGTTGGGCTGTTATTGGAGGGGGGAGACACAGAAGCTGTCTCTTTACGAGTTTTTTTTGTTTCAACTCGGTTTGATTGTGAGAGTTACAGATGGAGGGGCTGGGAGGGTCGTATTTCAGGGATTACACTGGGGTACAGAATGGCAATTGCGTACGCAACATGTTACATTGAGGCTGGAGTGGGCAGTGGTTGTAGCGTACAAGAGCTGGCTAATTTGATTCGCATCAAGTGCAATGGGTGATAATGCATTGAGTGGATTATCAGTGCTATCTTGGAATGTGCGGGGCCTCAATGACGCAAGGAAGTGTAGAAATGTGCTTGCCTATCTGGATCGGCATCAAGTGCACATAGCTTTGTTGCAGGAAACCCATCTCCGTCCACGTAGTGAACCCCGGTTTGCCAGTAGTTGTGCCCTCATTAGGAAATTCTCATCGTACTCTACATATGCTAGAGGGACTGCAGTATTGGTTAAGAAATCGCTTGTATTTCAGGAACTAGGGGTGAAATTGGATGTTGAGGGGAGATACGTGGTGTTGTGGGGGAGGCTGGGCACAGAGGTTGTGATAATTGTGAACTGTTATGCACCCAACGTTGACACACCAGGATTTTTCACGGCACTGTGGGGGCACATACTCGAAATTGAGGCCACGCATATCATCTGGGGTGGAGATTTCAACCTAGCACTTAGGCCGGGCGCAGACAGGTCAGATGGGAGCGGTCAGTATAACGTCCTAGCGCGAGATACGCTACAGGGTATACTCCTTGAAGCAGGCCTGATAGACAGCTGGAGGTTTACACATCCTGAGAGCAGAGAGGGCACACATTTCACAGCTCATGCGCAAACATGGGCACGTCTTGATTATTGCTTTGTGTCGCGGGGGCTTGGGAGTGGAATACACAAGTTGAAACATTTGCCCAGTACCTACTCGGACCATTGCCCGGTTCTGGTTACACTAGCTATGCCAGGTTGGAACAGTGTTCGTCCACCTTGGCGTCTGTTCCCATCGGCTCTATTAGACCCAGTCTTTAAATCGGAGCTTGGCGACGAAATAGAGGCCTTTTTTCCCAGAAACAAGGGCTCGGTGGATAGTGTGGAGGTGATCTGGGAGGCATTGAAGGTCACTATAAGAGGGGTCACTATCGCTAAAGCTGTGGGATGCTGAGGGACATAGTGCGCACACTGACCAGATTGGAGGCGGAACTTAAGGCACTCGAGGATGGAATGATTGGGGGTGAGGACCCGGCACTGAAGCAGGCATTCAGGGTGAAACTGTCGGAGTTTGAGGAGGAGGCAGCCAGAGAAGTGAAGTTCAGAGGTAAATACTGGACAGCCAGGAGGTATTGTGAGGGTGAGAGGCCGGGTAAGGTTCTGGCTGCCATCACGAGACACCAGAGATTTAGCACACAAGTCATAGAAATCACTACTAAAGAGGGCAAGAGATGTCAGGACACTGGGGAGATATAGGAGGCTTTCCTACAGCACTATAGGCAACTATACACCACACAGCAAGAGGGCGAAGTGGAATTTGGAGACTTTCTGAATGACATTGCACTATGTTGGCTCACAGATGGCCATCGCGCCTTTCTTGGGGGTCCACTAGAGGTGGAGGAAATACGGGATGCCATCCTATCATTGAGCAACGGCAAGGCGGCAGGGTTGGACGGCCTTCTGGCTGAATTTTATAAGTGTTATGTGGACACGATGGCGCCAGTACTCAAGGAAGTTTTTGAGGAATCATTGGGGGTGGGAAGACTGCCGGGGTCAATGAGGGCGGTGGCAATTACTTCTCTTCTAAAACCGGGCAAGGACCCTTTAGATACTGATTCATACAGACCCCTATCTCTCCTCAACTGCGACGCGAAGATACTGGCGAAAGTGTTGGTGGCCAGGCTGTCACTGCTCATGACTACGTTAGTGCTCCCGGACCAGTCTGGCTTTGTGCCGGGACGGGCCACGTCGCACAATCTTCGTACACTGTTTTCGCTCATCCCCACCATAGCCCCTGAGATCCCGGTTGCTGCGATATTTCTTGATGCCACTAAGGCGTTTGATTCGGTGGAATGGAAGTACCTCATGGCCATACTAGGCAGGATGGGGTTTCCCAAAATATTCATGGCATGGGTGGAGCTGCTGTACACCGCACCGGTGGCTAGAGTTGTCATTAATGGGGTACTGTCCTCCCAAATGCCAATTACGAGGGGGACCAGGCAAGGGTGCCCCCTGTCCCCCCTACTGTTTGCCATATCAATTGAGCCACTGGCGTGTCGGATTCGGCAGCTGCACAAACTTAGCGCGTTCAACTGCTTCCAGAGGCAGATAGGGATATCGTTATACGCTGATGATGTGACGCTCTATGTGAAGGACCCACAACAGAATCTCAACCCGTTGCTGAGGGAATTCCTTGTATTTGGCAGGCTTTCTGGAATACACATTAATTGGAAGAAATCTCAATTTTTCCCCCTCAAGGCGGCGGTACAACACTTCCAATTAGATTTCCCCCTAGAGTGGTGCAGCACAGACCTCCGCTACTTGGGCATTACGATATCACTCAATAGAGAGGAAACGGTTAGACTTAACTATGGAGTAGCCATCTCTCAACTGGCCGATAATGTGACAAGATGGATGTCACTGCCACTCTCAATGGTGGGCCGGGCATCGTTGATAAAGATGGTGGTTCTCCCCTGTTTCTTATATATCTTTCAAAATGTCCCCTACTATCCGGGCTCCTATTTCTTTAAGAAATTACGGTCAGAACTACTGCGACTATTCTGGGGGGGTAAACAGCCACGGCTGAATTGGTCCACCCTAACGCTGCCCTATGATAGAGGCGGGTTTGACGTGCCAGATTTTGAAATCTATTACTTGAGCGCTCAGGCGCAACATGCATACCACTGGATTAATCCTTAACCCTTCATGCCACAGATTGCGGCTGAGGAATGGATAGTGCATCCTCTCCCGCTCAATGGTATGCTACAGGGGAAAGCAGGAGACATTGAGACGCCAGCTACCACCGTTACGTGTACTGTTGACACCTGGCGCAGAGTGACACGGGTACTTGACGCTCCTTTGCTGTACTCACCGGCCATGCCGCTCACGTACCACCCACGATTGTCCCTGCTGCAGGAACCAGGTTTTCGTTCAATGTGTAAACGTATCAAATTGAATACGTTGGGAGATATGTTTATCAATGGGCAGTTCCGCACTAAAGACCAGGTATTCCAGAGTGGACCCCCGACGCCGCTGGAACTTTTCTATTTCATTAGACTTCGACAGGGGATGCAGGAGATCATTCCATGCTTTCCAGACGAGCCGGGCGTGGTCTTGCCCCTGCATGTGCTACTGATATCGGATGACCGACACTTGGTGTCGAAGCTGTACAATAACATTAGATCGCAAAGAGTGTCTGCCACACCCCGAGCGCGTGCCAGTTGGAGTTTGGAACTGGGTACTGACATAACGGATGAGCAGTGGCGGTATTGTTGCTCCGTCACGGCGAACATCTCGTCTAGCTGCAGGCTTAAAATTATCTATTACAAATTTGTGCATAGATTTTATATTACGCCGGTTAGGAAACTTAAACTGCACTTGGCGGACAATGACAGGTGTGCCCGATGCCGTGCAGAGGGGGCGGGATTTCTCCACCTTACTTGGGAATGTGGAGCGATTCAGGAGTACTGGACTCAGGTACACGTGGCGTTACAGGTCATGACTGACGGTGCGGTCCCACTGGACCCCGTCACGATGGTATTGGGCTACACTAAAGATGTTCCTAAAGCATCTCGTAGATTTGTGGATGTCGCGCTCTTGCTGGCGAAGAGGAGAGTGGCTTGCAGATGGGGGAGGGGAAGGGCTCCGAAATTTAAGGAGTGGATTGATGATTTGATGTACTGTCAGGAACAACACAATATTTATGCTGAGCGTATGCCTGTGCCCTGTAGGCCTAGGGATATCTGGGATCCGCAACAGATCTACTGGCTGTCTCAAGCGAACCAGAGTGAGAGCTCTGATGATGAGAGTCTGAGAGGAGGGCCCTGACCGGGGAACTGTCCAGGGAGTGAATGGTGGACCACTTGGGTTATGAGCGAAGTTCCGCCTGTACTGCAGTGGGGCCCAGGGAGTGGTCTTATTACTGATACACGGCTGTGGTGGGGTCATTAGGGGCCGTACTAGTTATACATTACACTGCGCAGCTGCGGAATGAGGGATCCCGTGACGTTATAGTTCATGGCCCGGGTGGGCTACCTCTTATTGGGGATTCATGATGGTAGGATGTTGTCATGGGCGAGCACATTGCCTGATCCACATATCACAATTAGCTAGGACTACTACACTGGGCTCTACACACGCCATTAGGATAAGTATGTGGTCCCTTCGTATGATGATGACTAAGGGGCTATGTCTGCCCTGTTGAGACATGAGTCGCTTCTGACAAGACTGCGCAGGAATGTTTGCTGTAGACTGTGCTGTGCTCCATGGCGACCTGCAGTCAGCACGAGAACTATTTGATATGCTCTGATACATGCTGTACCGACTCTGAAGTCACTGTTATAATTGATTACCCATACATGTATTTCAGGATGGATGCACTGTTACACGCTAAGCCTTGTGAATATTGATGAGCTAATAAGGATTTACATTGATGCTTAGACCTCTAGAAAGACCACGTAGTACTGTCCAGCCACAGTTGATTTGTACCATGTATGTATGTGTTACATGTGCATGAGATGTAATGTTCCTAATTGCTACTTAAATAAAGGTTTAACAAAAATAAATAAATAGTAATAACAGCAAAGCATATGAAGGCACTTGCATTATCGATTTGTTTTGGCTTCAGTTTAGTAAACAAAGTTCTCAAAGTTCTCAAGAGACTGAGACAGTGGGCACCTACAAAGGATGCTGCTGTGACAGACTGACCTCAATGGGCCAAGGTTGTATCTGAATGCAGGATTTTACCAATCTTGGTAATTGGATGAAGTGTATCACCACCTTCTTAATGCACATTGGACTCCTCAAGTATTTGAGACTAAGGGCCTTATTTATATGTTGGTAATACTTTCTCTGACCATCAGGGTGGCATAGAGCATTATGTCCTCCACCCCGACAGAGGGCTGCCATATTTAGAGATTACCACTTGCCCAGCTGTGGTCTCTGTACCCTTAGAGGAACTGCTGTCAAAGCACTTACGCTTTATGGTCTATCTGCCTTTAAATAGGGCTGGTAGACCAACAGTTTGGTGAACAGGGTAATCGGTCACATTTGGGCCCTAAGTTTAAGCATTTGTTCAGTGAAAGTTGATTTGGAAACCTTGGTGGGGTTTACCTCTAACCTTTTGTCTTCAGACCTCCTGTTTTTGCTGCCTTCGTTTATGCTAGTCTTATGGCTCTGCACACTTTACCACTTCTAGCCAATGCTAAACTGCTTGTGCTCTCTCCGTAAAACATGGTCGAATTGAACTTTACCCAATTGACATATTTCATTTACTTATAAGTTCCTAGTAAAATGCACTACATGTGCCTATTTGCCAGTGCCTATAATTTTATTCGTAAGAAAGAGCAGCCACAATGCGCACAGCAACAGGAAGCACCTAGCTCTTGCAAATGACATTGATAGAATTCCTGTAATATCTCTTTCAACTTCACTCTGAACGTCAGAGCAACATTTCGGATTTTATGCCTGACTGGCACAGCATTATTCACAAACACAATTTTGTTTTGGAACCTGATAAACGTCCCGAAAATATAAGAGAAAACTTCTGGAAATTCTGTCTTTACATCAAAAACACACAAATCCTTTTATACATCTTCTACTATATATAGAAGTGGGACTTCGTTGGGGTCTAATTTCATGTTCAGCTCATGCTGATGAGGCCACCCCAAAAAGGGGCACCCTTAGTAGTCACATCAATTTTCCTTTGAGCTTTTCTTTCCTTGAAACAAATATTAGCCCATAAAGAACCCAGGTAACTCACCAGAAGGCACATGCAGAACCCATAATGTCATACTATGCCAATTTCATTCCCACAGGGCGTTACTAATGATACCGTAGCACGGACAAGAGTCCACCATGACCTCTACACTTTTCCCATTAATTTGTATAATACACTTCGGAAAACTATTCAGCCCACCAACCCGCACACATAGGGCCCCATTAGGATGGCAGGCTTATCGCCCCCAGCGGGCCGGTGGTAGACACCGCCGGGCCGGGTGGGGCAATCCGCCCGCCATCCTTCCAGCAAAGACACCCCGCCATATTACTATAGCTGGGGGAGTCCGCAGTGGATAGAAAGACTGTCCGCCGCTTTTCTGCCTGGTCAACAAGTTGACAGGGCGGAAAAGGGTTCAATATGGTGGCGGTGGCTGTTAGACACCACCAGCCATGTTTGGATGTGGGCTGGAGCATGCCTTAAGGCATGCAAAGTCTGCTTGTGGGGCCAGTTGCGTGCCCCCAGGGACTCCGGGGGGTGGGGGGTGCACATGAAGGGTACCTATTGTACCCCCCTGGAGTTCCATGCACAACATGGTAGGCACCACGCGGTGCCTGCCATGTTTTGCATGGAATTGCACAACATGCCTTCCTGACATTGTGGCGGGCGGTGCTGTGTGTACCGCCCGCCGCAATGTCAGGAATGCAGGATGTGCCCGCCTGTGTGGCGGGCGCATCCTAATGTATGCAACAGGACCCCGGCACCGATGGCAGGTGGTCCCATTACACGGGAGGATGGCGGGCGGACATCCTAATGACCCCCATAGTGTGGCAGTGTGATTTAACTCTTTTTCATACTCCTCATTAGCAGTTGACATTCATCAATTGACATTCGTTACTCTTACACACCCTTCCAAAATATCCCCTTTTCATACCATGGCTATGTATGTATATGTATGTATAGGCATTTATATAGCGCACTACTTAGCCGTAGGGTCCCAAGGCGCTTCGACCGCTGCGAAACCCTTCCTGGCTTCCCTGAGAGATGGTCCCTTAATGGGTATCTCCAGGGTGAGACCAGGCATCCCCGGCGGTCTGGTGGGGCCGTTAGTGAAAATGAGGCAAGCTAATGCCCAGAGTTGCCGAGTGTGATCGCTGATCAGAGTGGGCACCAAGGCGAGAGAATTATCGAGTCCGCTGACCCTGGTCCAGAAACCTGCCGCGCCGGGAATCGAACCCTGGTCCCGGGCCGTCCTCTGCTCTCGGGTCTGCCACCTCTAACCAGTGAGCCACACTACTTCATACTTTATAAGTTTTGTCCATTGCAGGGCAACCTTTGAAATTACCAAGATGAAAACTACTGCCACATCTGTAACAGATTTTTTTAAATAATTGGAATCATTCTTTTTTCCTTGTCAGTTTTAATGGCATTGACACTAGGGCTGGTCTCTGGTTTCTTTCCATCCCCTCCCCCATTGCTACTACTTCCTCTAATTTCATGCACACATTTCTCCGACTGCTCTATGCTCTTATCATTACTAACAGGGGCATTCAACGTCATTCATTCAAAAAGGGATGTCAGGGGGAGAAAGGCTATATAGGGCAGCCCCCCACTCAGCAAATATGAAACAAAAAGCCCTATTCAGCCTGCATGGTTTAGTTCTCAGACTCTGTAAATTCTGGGGCCACACTTCATATTATCTCACCAAGAAAAATGTATTTAACCACTACTGTGTTACAGGTCCGGACATGCCTTGAAATATGAAAATAGATGTGCACAGATTCACCCACATAGAGAAAATATGTGAGAGGGCAAGGAAAGTACCTCACGGACGTAACACCCGAGGGGGTTCCCGGTTTGTTAATCACCGGTATACCCGCTTCTCATCATCGGTTACTTTCCTTGCTAGGAGGATGAAACAAGTGGAGAAAATATATGCACAAGAGAGAATAGAAAAAGAGACAGACAAGGAGTGTACAAATACACTGCCTGGTAGGACAGAAAAAAGTGCTTAGAAAAGAATAACAAGTACCTACACCCAACAACCAACAAATATAAAATGTGAGGTTTGGCTGGCTGAGTCGATTTTATTCTGGTGCTGCCAAACTCCACCATTAAAAAATGGTTAAGTTGATACCATTAATTTTTGTGACTGGACCGACATGTTTCATTGCCTTGTCATTGGCAACTTCGTCAGGGCAAGTAGTTGGGTCTCTATTCTCAATCCTCCATTTTTTCATATGAGGACCTTATGCTCGATTGTAGTAGTCGTACCGTCGAGCATCAAAAGACGGTGTGTCAAAGATCACGAGTCCGTCGTGGAAAATCCTAGATGTGAGTAACCGCTGCCGAGTCCCTCCGGCGCTTCCGACGTCTCGCGCTTCAGACGTCGGAAGCGCCGGAGGGACTCGGCAGCGGTTACTCTCATCTAGGAGTTTTTAACAAAGTGATTAACAAACCGGGAACCCCCTCGGGTGTTACGTCCGTGAGGTACTTTCCTTGCCCTCTCACATATTTTCTCTATGTGGGTGAATCTGTGCACATCTATTTTCATATTTCAAGGCATGTCCGGACCTGTAACGCATTCAACGTCATGTCTGTGCCCACCCAGAGTCTTTCTTGTACCTTCTTACTTTTAGTTTTCATCATGACCTGATCCTGTAAAACATGGTCATATGTTAGTGTCCTAAAGGAACATGGTGATGCTAAAGCTCTACGGGCTGACACATACTCTTCAATACTCTTGTCATCTCTTTGCGGTCTGGAGTAAAAAAAAAACATCTCCACTACAGTGTGATTTTATTCAATTTTTCCTCGACAGTTGTTTTACTGCACAATCAAACACATTCACATCCTCGGGATTTTTCACAGGAAGCGAAAGTTGTGAATTCTGTAAGACCCACACCTCCCAAAGTGTGTTTCAATAAAGCCATTTTCCTTTGAGGCGTACAATCCTCCCTTTCCAACACATAAACATAAACCAAAAACACAGGAAACCGTAATTCCCAATCCATCAGGGGATCCTCTTTACACTGTAAAAATGACAGTGGTAGAAATATACTAGACATGGTGTTGAAAATGACATTACTTTCCTTCAAAGAATGCCAGAAAAAATGGATGAGTAGAAATAGAGCAATGTAGATTAAATAATAGCATGTGATACAAGTACACCCAGTAACAATATATAATAACCCACCAAACACCTCTGTAAAATTACCAATTGTTTAACCAGGATACACTGTTGAAATAAGGTATACAGTAGCTACAAAACAGATAATTTTATCTAGATTCAAGCTGTGCTCAAACTAGGCACATCAAAATGAAGTAAAGATCAAAATATTTCCCCACTTCCTTTAATAATACAGAGTTTCAAAATAAGGCAATGGTGCCTGTATCACCAGAGTGACAAAAGACTGGTTAACACTGCTACTTGTAATGGTTAGCATATCAACATACTACCTGGCTGGTGGAACACACCAAACAGGGAATCAGCCTGCCCAAAGATAGCTCCCTCATTTAAAACGAGGTCACGCACAATGATGGAGGCTCACCCTGACATCAGTGTTCATCTTGTGGTCAACTAATCGTATGCGAGTGGCAGCCTGCTCACCCTGATGGTGGCCATCAGTTTGAAAGCTTGAGCACTGATCTTATGGCCTTGTGTGAATACGACTGTGCCGCACTCCAGTGCTCTTGCCCGCTTGCAGCTCAAGTACAACAGCAGGAGATATGAGCACAAGTGTGGCCCATTCCAGTACTCCGGAAAGCTTCTCAAAGTGTGCGAAATCTGAAGCAAGCCACCTTATAGACATCTCCATGCTGTGGGTCCCTCCCGTTGTCCACAGCCAAAGAGATTCCTCTATGATTCCAGCACCGAGGTGAACTTCAATGATGTTGTGGCTGCTCCAAGTCCCAGCCGTCTCCTAGCTCTTGCAACTGCATCAATAGCCTTTCTCCACAATTATAGCCTTAGAGTTCTACCCTTAACATTATACCCACACACATAGGTCCTCCCATGGCTTGAACCGCTACGTAGAACACAACACAGAGGCTTCATTTCTGGCTCTCCAGTGGCAACTGCCCGCCATACTTAGAGAATCCCATCAGCTTTATGAGGATCTCTGTGGCTTTAGTGAATCTACTAGTGTTGCAAGTGTACTGAATGTAAAACACTAGCACAGAAGGTGTCATATTTTGTTAGCCTTCTATTATTCTAAAACAAATTCACAAAGCAGGAGTTTGCTTCAGATAACCCAAAAAAAATTTTTGTTTCTTTGTTTCATTTGCCCTCCAAGGGCCAGTCCCACCATCCCAACTTTAAGAGGCTGTAGAAGCATCCTGTCGACCAGTGATTATGTTGTTGGCCAACTGCTTCTTCACTGATGCCCACAGGTGACTCTGTCTGAGACTCCTCTGGTGGACACAACCAGTTCCCCACCTCTAAATGTGAACCGGGAACTATGAGGTTGGTGGAGAGAGTATCAGCGTTTTGTACATACATATTTACATTGCATTGCAAGTAACCATCTGGTTATCATTCAGAATATGCAATTTATTGTGTGAGAAGTCTTCCTTCCAATATAGCTTCTTGATTCAACAAGTAGCGCTTCCCAGCTGCTCCTGCTCATGAAAACAATGTACCTGATGCATTGCAATAAAATTACTAACTAGGTAGCAGAATAACACACTTAATTGCCAATAGGGTGATGGTGACAGAAAAATACTCCTCTGACTTGATCTAAGATATGACTGTTTCAAAGCAGAGGCTGAAGGGGGGCTGGCCCAACCCAATCAATGGTCAAGGAGGCGGATCCAAAGCACTTCTTTGTGTATTCATTTGGGTGGTTTACATGAGTTCTGTCGGATACCTGATTTCAGACCTAAAAATAAACATCGATAAATGCAAATATAAATGTTACAGGAATAAATACAATAAAATTAGAGTCCTACTTGCATTGATTTATTTGATATAATATGAGAAAGGCAGTTTGTGATAAGATGTGAGCACTCAAAAAGAATATCAAAGGAGGCATAAGGAGGCATAAAGTAGTGACTTGCTTTGTAAATGTAGGTCATTATCACAACTTCAAGATCTTTACATTATCTCTGTGAGCTCCTCCTAGGAATACCTTTTATTCACCACATCACCTCTTTTTGCTGCCTGTCATTCCTGTGCATCCGCCCACTTGCACTTCATTGTTTATCTTGCTTTCATCAGTGAAATAAACTCTCTTTTCTACCTTTTTGCCTGGCACCATCTGAAAGTGCTTTTAGCTCTTTGAAAAAAAATCAAATCTTTAACAATATTACCACATTCTCTGGTGTCCATGTAGCATCACGCACACCCACACAGATTACTAAATATATTCAAATGGGTAGCTAAAATTACATAGTTATATAAACACTGTACAAATGTATTTCTCGGGGTAATTGTAGCATTTAATGACAATCACAGATTATGCAGACCTGTATACAGGAAAAATATATGTAGAAATGTAAGGAAACTATTAAATGACTGTTAATTTTAATATATTCTACATACAGTATTTCAAGTTTATTGGGTCTTCTGATATGTGCTTGGCTATTTTACATAGTACCTGGAACACCTATGTATGCCATGAGGACATAGACTACAATCTGCTACAATAAAGATTTTATGTAAATTGAGGCAAATTATGTTATCTCAACCTCATAATAATGATGGGGGCATTGGTGTTCATTATGCAGCCCTCTGTCTACTACAGTAATGGTGGATGTGTTTGCTTTTTACCTCAGCCTCTATCTACCTGGTGTATCTCTTGTCTGCTGTTATACTTGGGCCATAGAGATGTAAAATGCAAAATACTGCCTTGAAAGATCTAATGCATATGGTTCTAAAATATATAACACTGAAGAGTTTATTTTAAGCAATTAAGATAATAGTTATCATGGTATTTTCTTTTTTTATGCTCCTACTTTTGATACAATATTAAGACTGCTGCAAATTTATTTCAAGGGATGTCCCAGCCTCCTTCCTTGTGGATCTTCCACTTTATTATGAGGAAGAGAATTGCTACGTTTATGAGGGCAGTCACTCTTCTTTCAGAAGGCCATTGCCAGAGGGCTAGCTACTTGAGATCTTCTAGTTTGACAGTGTCAGAAGTTATACCTTATTTAGGGGGGCTTCCTCCTGACACTGATTAATCCTGCCTGCAAATACGTTGCAATGCAAGGTGATCCAATGAAGGAAAAATCGGAACATATCACTAGCACATCTGTGGAATCCTCCGGTACATTAGGGAATGCACTTTTTATGTTATACAAAAACAAACTCACTTGGAGGATTTTTTATTTTAAACAAAAAATAAAATGCAGGCTGAAAATCAGTATTTGCACCACAAGTAGTCTAGGACTGTTGGCAGAATCACTTTCAGTGAGCAATCCCTGCAGAGCTGTTTGGGATCTTTAAATGTAGAGGGCGGATCACTGACAGAATATCGAGGAGCAAATATCGTGGAGAAAATATAAAATGCCAGAATATCGAATTCCTATCTTCAAACAGGTAAGTACAAAAATGTTGACTCAAAAATATCGTTGTAAAAAATATAGACAGTCAAAAAATCGAATTTTTTAAATGTCTTAAAAGTAATTTAAAATTAATATAATAATAAATATAATTAATTTAAACATAACTAAATACTTAAATAAACTTAAAATTAATAAATAATTAATGTAACTTAAAAAAATCATAATAAGTTTAATACATACATATGTATCTATATATATATATATATATATCAAACAACAAGTCCAAATAGCGTACGCTCTCAACAACCAGAAATCCACACCAAGTAGGATGAAAAATAAGGAGTTTATTCCTCTCACAAGATGTTTCGGCTCTCAAGCCTTGCTCACGTGAAAGAAAGTGTAACACACAGTGTCTTAATAAAGAGTTATTCAAATTAACATCAACATAGTACTGTCTGCATATTCAAAGCGGGCATCTTGGAATAGGCAAACACAGTCTGCATTGCATTAAATTACTTAGGTAACTTCTGTTCTGTTTCGTAAATGTAAAAGTGACAGCGAGAATAATGATAGCTCGTCATCTTTATGAAATGTATAGATATTCTAGCCCGCTTTCACATTTAAGTGCATCAACAGAAAACAAAATGCCATTCATTGTCAAATATTCACAGTTGCAAATGCGCAGATTATCAATGCAGTTGGTAGAAAAAGTGAACATAAATCTGGCAATAATCAGATAGTCTTGTCCTGCTGGATAGGCATGTACACAGAACAATTGCCCTGTAGAAAACAATTAATATGAAAAATATACGCTCTATCACTTCAGCAACAGTTACCATGTAAAATACATTACTGTACATATTGTCTGCCAGTTGGTAGAAAATTCAGACAGTCTAGTCCTGCTAGATAGATATCTGCAAGAAAACAGTTATTATGTATAATACGTAATTTAATTCTGGGATTAAAGCGGTATATTGACAGTGCTCCTTATTATCTGCAACAGACAGTTTACTATGTAAAATACATTACTGTACAATTGTTTGCCAGTGGGTGAAAACTGATGCTCTCTAACTGCATAGCAGACTGTAAGGTATAGAAGTTACTGCCTTCTAAATAGCTTCTCTTTAGTCCAAAAGTTTTGACACAATGGATGAAGTGAAGTAGTGCTCAGTGTCTCCGCATAAGGAAAAGGTGAACGTGCCTGTGCAAGTAAATACAGTGATGGGCCTCTGCCAATTCATCTGTCAAATAGCAGAGATAAACAAACAAGTGAATGTGATTGAAAATAAAAGTAAAAATTCAAAATAGAAAATTAAAAACAACCTGATTTGTCATTCTAACATTATTCACACAATGCATAATGAAAAAACCTAGAAAGAAACTGAGAAATGTAAAATTTTTCATTAGGGGAAACCAGATCTCTGTACAGGGACTGGAAAACCTAGGCGAACTAGAGGAACACTGGTATTGAGCGGGATCTCAGATCTAATGGTTCATGTCCTGAGATGTATTGCCAACTCTTCGTCATGATTGAGTCCCCCTGGATCCTTAGTCTGGAACTGTATTATGTATTTGGATTCTCTTTGCCTAAGTCTCAGTACCCTGTCACCTCTCCTGGGATGCCTGTTGATTTGTTCAAGAATAAAGAATCTCATTTCTGTTGTATTGGAGAAGTGGGCATATCTGAAATGTCTGGCCACCGGATATTTTTCATCATTGTGGATGATGGCACGGTAATGTTCTAACACTCGTTTTTTGGCCATTAATGTGGTGCTCCCTATGTACCACTTTTGGCAGGGGCAGAATAAGACGTAGATCAAAAATGTAATGCTGCACGTTAAAAATTGATTAATGTCCTTCTTTTCCCCATTGTAATTGACCTGTTTGGTCAATATACTGTTTTTACAGGCTTTGCAGTGGCCACAAGGGAAAAATCCCGTGAGCCCATGTTGATTTTTGTTTGGATAGCTAGTGATGTCGCTATGTACAAGCATATCCCTTATGGTCCTATTCTTCCTGTAGGTAATGCATGGTCTACTGCGAATACGCCACCTCCCGAGGGGCCCTAGCAATCGGAAGGAGCAATGTTTTTTTTGAGATATATATATATATATATATATATACATATATATATATATATATAGATATACATATTATTAACAAAACATATACAATATTTTCAACGTAGGATAGCGTAGGGGTAAAAATTACTATTCCCACTCCAGAGAGTGCAACAGTAGGGAAAGCATTGGATAGCGTAGAGGTAAAAATTACTATTCCAACTCCAGAGAGTGCAACATTAGGGAAAGCGTTGGATAGCGTATGGGTAAAAATTACTATTTCTACTCCAGAGAGTGAAACAGTAGGGAAAGCCTTGGATAGCGTAGGGGTCAAAATTACAATTCCCACTCCAGTGAGTGCAACAGTAGGGAGAGCCTTGGATATGGAGAGGGTAAAAATTACTATTCCCACTCCAGTGAGTGCAACAGTAGGGAAAGCGTTGAATAGCGGGAGATTAAAACATACTATTCCCACTCCAGTGAGTGCAACAGTAGGGAAAGCATTGGACAGCGTAGGGGTAAAAATTACTATTCCCACTCCAGAGAGTGCAACAGTAGGGAAAGCGTTGGATAGCGTAGGCATTTAGGGCCCGATGTAGGTAAAAGTCATTTACAGAATTTAAAATACCGATTTTTACCGAATCGGTATTTTGAATTCGGAAAATGATATGTAGGGAAAAAAATCTGTCAAATACCAATTCGGAAACAATCGGTATCGTGTTTCGATACTTACCGAATCGGTATTCACCGAATCGGTAAATACCGAACCGGTGAACACAGAATCGGAAAATACTGAATCGGCAATGGCAATACAACCCTATGGGCCAAAAGGCCCATAGGAATGCATTGTAAATACTGAATTGATATTTACCGATTCGGTATTAGCCGAATCGGTAAATACTGAATCGGTAAATACCGATTCGGTAAATACGGAATCGGCGAGCAAGTAAAAGTGAAACTAATGACAACAGCCAATGAGGTGGAACCACCCTCCCCCACCCTAGCAGGGAGTGGCTACCCAGGCAGGTGCAACTCATTAGAACTTTCTGGAGAGGCAGCCTGAGCTGAGCAGCAGAGAGAGTGGTAGCACAATCCTGATCACTGTGGAAATGGCAAGCAGCTCTGAGAGCCAGAAGGCTGAGCGCAAATGCAAAGTCAAGTTCAGCAGCATGGAGCTGCAAGTTTTGGTGGAGAAGGTGGTGAGGGTCCACAGGCAGCTGTTTGGGAGGCTGTCCCTCACAGTCCCTGAGTGCACCAAGAGGAAGCTGTGGAGTGGCATCGGTGAGAGGGTGAATGCAGTTGGTGTCACCCCCAGGAGCCTGGACGACCTCAAGAAGAGGTTTTATGACATACGCAGCCTCACCAAGACGAAATTGGCCGAGCTGCACAAGCAGGCAGGTCTAACAGGTTGAGGCAGGAACCCCGCGCCACCCCTCACAGAACTGGAGGAACTGGTGTCAACCACGATTGAGACCGAGAGTGTGGTTGGAGTTGGGGACCTGGACAGCTCTGCCAGAGCTACATCAAAAGGTCAGAAGCATGCGCAGCATGACACACCTTACCAGACATCTCCCCCGTAGCCCCAATGCACAGCCAAACCCCAGCCCAGTACTGCTAGTAACATACATGAGCAATACGCCCTCTAATCCATGGTATGATGATACTCTCAAAGCGCTTCGTAAGGACTGTAAAAAAGCCGAGCGCCAATGGAGAAAAAACTTTGACAACCAGGATAAAGCAAACTATTTATCCAAACTCAAATGCTACCATAAAGCCATCAGATCCTCCCGCGCTTCTTTTTATGCTAACAAAATTAGCTCCAACCCAAACCCATCTAAAGTATCTTTTAGGCTAGTCAAAGAACTTCAAAACCCTAGGGCGCCATCTCCAAAAATCTCATCCAACGAACAATGTGAGCAACTTGCCACATACTTCGTTGAAAAAGTTCAAAAAATATATGCAACCTTTCTGCAAAACCCTCTTCACCCCAGAGAGCCTACAACCACAGTCCCCACCCGCATCCCTCTCACCCAAATTCCTGCCATCACTGCCGCTGAACTGACCAAACTAAGCAGGAAGGTGAAGTCTGGGTCCCCAGCTGATCCGATGAGCCCCTCTCACTTCCTGGACTCATTGGATCTTTTTCTACCTCCCATGATGGATATCCTTAATCTCTCCTTTACCTCTGGATCTGTACATATCGCTTGGAAACAAGCGTGGGTATCACCAATAATTAAGAAACCCTCCCTTGACCCTTCCAAACCGGAAAACTACCGACCAATATCCCTTCTGCCCTGGATATCCAAGATAGCAGAGGCCCATGTCAACGGCATTCTCTCGAAACATGTGAACCGTCACGGAATTTTGGATCCATCCCAAAATGGCTTTCGAGCGGGCCACAGTACTGAGTCCGCCTTACTGGCCACCACCGAACATCTCCGGACGATCCTAGACTCCGGGCAAAGTGCTGCGCTGATTCTCTTAGATCTCAGCGCAGCCTTTGACACGGTATCCCACGACATCCTTCTGGAGCGTCTGGAGATGGCCGGTGTAACTGGCCTCGCTCTTTCATGGTTCCAATCCTTTCTTAAAGACAGATCTTTCAAAGTGTCAGCCCCCCCATTTCTTTCTAAATCTCACCCCATAGCCCAAGGAGTCCCCCAGGGTTCAGCGTTGAGTCCCTCCCTCTTTAACTTATATGTCCAGCCGCTTGCGGATGTGGCCAAGGAGTGGGGACTCACGCTGGTCTCATACGCCGACGACACCCAGTTGGTCGTCACCCTCTCGGAAAGCCCGTCCACCGCGGCATCCAAGTTTAGAGAGGGCATGGCATCAGTGGCACAATGGATGACGGACAACTACCTCCAACTTAATGCCGGGAAAACCGAGGTGCTCCTCCTTGGCCGTAACACCTGCCTATGGAACGAGCACTGGTGGCCGTCATCCCTTGGCACCACTCCATCCCCTAAAAATTGTGTAAAAAATCTGGGAGTCTGGATTGATGCCAATCTCAGCTTCCAGTCACATACTAAAAAGGTGGCAGCCACCTGCATAGGGCTCCTAAGGAACCTCCGGCCTATACTTGGACTCTTTGACTCTAAAGCTCGCCAGCTTATTATCCAGGCAACCATCTTGTCCCGCCTGGATTATGCCAACGTTCTTCTACTGGGAGCAAACAAAGCGGAAATAGCTAGGTTCCAGCGTATCCAGAATACGGCGGCCAGATCACTGGTCGGTCTCCCACGCAGATGCTCAGCCAGAGCTACCATCCGTAAACTACACTGGCTGCCCGTGGAGCACAGAGTGAAATTCAAAGCTCTTATCACGATCTTTAAGATCGTTAAGCAGGGAAATCCCCCCCTGTTGCGAAATCTGGCCCGACCATACGTCCCCGGTCGCGACCTTCGCTCCTCTAACCAACTCCTCCTGACAGTCCCCAGAATCAGACTCAGCCGCACTGGTGGCCGCTCCTTTAGCGTCCTGGGGCCCAAGCTTTGGAACGGTCTCCCCCTAAGTATTCGCTCCATAGACTGTCTCCCGGCCTTTCGCAAAGCCATCAAGACCCACCTCTTCCCCGCTCTCTAGGGCCCTCATCCTCCCCTTCCCGTTCTGTAAGAGTTAGTTTGTCTCTGAGCGCCGGGACACCCCATTGCTGGGGTAGCTGTTGCGCTATACCAAACCTAGAAATTAGAAATTAGAAATGCATCATGGTAAATGTAGTCAGCTATTGTAGTAACAAATGCCAGTACACATTGAACTGAAATGCACCTAAAAACAGAATCAGAGTATTGAAAATGAGATGTGCAATGCTTTTATTGTAGTGACTGTAAGACATTTGCACTCAGTTCACAAATGCTTCTTTATACCTAGGGGCACCATCAGGCAGTGGAGCAGCAGCTCCACAAGCTCCAGCTCCAGCACCATCGGACAGTGCGGTGGCAGGGCCAAGCAGCATGGTTCCTTCACAGGAGGAGGAGGGGGACAGCAGTTCCATGGCTAATGAGGAAGACCCAGGACATACCCTCTCATTTCCCCACTCTCCCCGACTGTCACTATCTCCCTCATTGGTGTTCTCACCGGAGAACTCACCCACACGGATCCAGCCAGCACCTGCCACATCTCCTGCCAGGAGGATCATTGTGGCCCCATTGACCACCATGGAGGGAGCTGCGGGTCAGGCACCAGCACCCACACCTTCAACACCTGAGGCACAGCAGTTCACCCAGCAGGGCAGCACCAATCGGCGCCAGACACGCACTTCCAGCAGTGCTTTACCAGCACGGGAGGGCTCTGTCTTCCAAGGGCTGGAGGGGAGCATGGTCCGGATCCAACGGATGCAGGCCAAGTCCATCCTGGCTTGCCAACGCCAATTGCAGGAACACAACCTGCAGATGGGGGAGATGACAAAGGGATTTGTGAATTTCGTTGACAGTAACAGGGAAATAGCAACTGGACTGGGGCGCATGACAACTGCCATAACCCAGCTGTGTGGCAAGATGGAGGAGCATGAGCACAGTAGGCGCAGGGATGTCCGCGAGCAAAACCGGGCAATCAACCGGCTTGCCGCAGCAACGGCCCTGCTATGCCGCTGAGGGGCTAACATGGAGGACTGCCTCACTCAGAACATTGCAGAGGTGACCACGGGCATGGCCCGCATCACCACTGCCATGGAGGAGTGAAGAAGTGTGGCTCACTTGTTAGAGCAGGCAGACCCTGAAGCAGAGGTCAGACCCGGGACCAGGGTTCAATTCCCGACGCGGCAGGGTCTTGAGCTCAAATGTCCATGGACTCGATAATTCTCGCTTCGGTGCCTGACCTAATCATGGGTTCACACTCTGCAACTCTGGGCATTAAGCTTGCTTAATCTCCACAACGGCCCCCCGCGGCGGGATGCCTGGCTTTCACCTTGGGGATGCCCTGTAGGGGCTATCACACAGGGAAAAGCCAGGACGGGTTCCCAAGGCAAGCGTGGAGATACCCCTTCGGGGGTCGATTCTGGCACTATATAAGAAAAATAGTAAATAGTAGTAATGCATGGAGGCACTCATAATCTCAAACACGGTGGCGAATCCTGCCCTGGACGTGGCCGTGGCTGGGGACAGCAGCAGCCGCAGCAGCCCGGCCAGCGCTGTGTCTGAGCCGCGCCGGAGCACCAGGCGCTCCGCTGAGGCAGCCGGACACGCAGAAGGGGGTGAGCCACATCCAAGTGGGTCTGCAAAGGGCAGCAAGAAGTGAGACTGCCAGGGTGGGTGAGGCAACCCGGCCCATTTACATTCCCCACCTTTACTGTACTTATTTAATTTGTTGCACATCATTGCTGTAACGTTGTGCCAACATTATTGCATTTCTTTTTGTTCACATCCATGACCTGTCTGTGCATCTGTACTCACTCAGAAATAGTTTTCTGTTATCTCCTCACGTCTGTATCTGCCATCACTTGGTGTAGACACCCCAGCAGGTTGTGTTTGTGGCACAGCAACGTCGTCGTCATGGTCCTCGTAGTCTTAAAACTCGACCTCAGTGCCCTTCTTCACCGCAAGGTTGTGCAACATTGCACAGACAGCTATGATCTTGCAGCAGGTGATGGGGCTATACTGCCTTGCACCTCCACTCTTGTGCAAGCATCTGAACCTGCTTTTTCAGATGCCAAAGGTCCGTTCTACTACATTCCTTGTGCTTTTGTGGGCCCGGTTATACCTCCTTTGGCTGGGTGTAGAGGGGTTGAGGTAGGGGGTGAGTATGAATGAGCGAAGGGCATATGCACTGTCGCCTAGAAGGAAAAGGGGTAAAATTACTCACATGCATACATGTACTTTACACTGCTACTTTTTTTTATGGGGGTCTGATGATGTGTCTCACCTAGGAGGTATCCTTCACCAAATTCCCCAGCCGTCAGCCGTGCATAGATGCCGCTGTTTTGGAAAATGTACGAGTCGTGGGTACTCCCTGGGAATTTTGCTACCAGGTCTGTGATGGTGCACTTAGCATTGCAGATCACCTGCACATTGATGGTGTGCATAGACTTCCTATTGCGGTATATGTATTCTGTGTCAGCAGGGGGGCAAATCGGAATGTGCGTGCCATCAATGCAGCCGATGATGTGGGGGAATCGTGCCATCTGGTAAAAGTCTGCTTTTGTTTGTACCAGTTCCGCATGGGTTGCAGGGAAAGAAATGTATTGGTCCATCCTCTGTATCATGGCGTCAAGGAAATTGTGGAAAAACCTTGACAGGCTGCTCTGGGTCACCCCTCCTACCGCAGCGACTCCACTTTGATAGCTGCCAGACGCAGATGTAGGCTGCATAGCACCTGCACGTGCGTTGGGATGGCTTGTGCCCTTGGGGTGGGGTGGTCCAACAATGGTTTAAGGTCCCTGATGAGCTCCAGAATGGTGTCTGAGTCCAGCCTGTACCTCTGTGGGATCTTTGCCTCTGTGAGCATGAACAGGGTGATCCTCTGTCTGTAGACCTGTTCCTCTCTTTGCCATTCCCTCTCTCCTTCCTGCTGTAGCCGTAGCCGCCTTGCAATGACATAAAATGCCGCCATCCTGCAAGTTGCAATGCATTTTGGGTCTCTTTTTATAGGTTGCAGTTGGTTACCACCTGATTGGAATCCATGGTAAATACCGAATTTGAAATACCGATTTTGAGGCAAAATCGGTATTTCTGTGCTTCCCTACATCTCAATCAGAGTTTTGGCCTGTCCGATTCGGTAATTTACCGATTTGGTAACTCTACCGAATCGGTAGATAGTCCGATTCGGACTATTTACCGATTTGGTAACTCTACCGAATTGGTAGATAGTCCGATTCGGACTATTTACCGATTTGGTATATCTACCGATTCGGTACATGGTCCGATTCGGTATATTTACCGATTCGGTATGTTAGCGATTCGTTCATTTACCGATTCGGTGTATTTCCGATTCGGTTTATTACCGATTCGGTACCTATACCGATTCGGTATAAATACCGAATAGGACGGATTTCAGCGTCCTACATCCTGATGGCTGGATACCGATCGGTAAGGGCCGAAAATCGGTATTTTCGGCCGTTACCGATCAGTATTGGGCCACCTACATCGGGCCAAAATGTACTATTCCCACTCCAGTGAGTGCAACAGTAGGGAAAGCATTGGATAGAGGGAGGGTAAAAAATTACTATTCCAACTCCAGAGAGTGCAACAGTAGGGAAAGCATTGGATAGCGTAGAGGTAAAAATTACTATTTCAACTCCAGAGAGTGCAACAGTAGGGAAAGCGTTGGATAGCGTAGGGGTAAAAATTACTATTCCCACTCCAGGGAGTGCAACAGTAGGGAAAGCGTTGGATAGCGTAGGGGTAAAAATTACTATTCCCACTCCAGTGAGTGCAACAGTAGGGAAAGCGTTGGATAGCGGGAGGGTAAAAATTACTATTCCCACTCCAATGAGTGCAACAGTAGGGAAAGCATTGGCTAGCGGGAGAGTAAAAACTACTATTGCCAATCCAGAGAGTGCAACAGTAGGGAAAGCGTTGGATAGCGTAGGAGTAAAAATTACTATTCCCACTCCAGAGAGTGAAACAGTAGGGAAAGCGTTGGATAGCGTAGGGGTAAAAATTACTATTCCCACTCCAGTGAGTGCAACAGTAGGGAAAGCGTTGGATAGCGGGATGGTAAAAATTACTATTCCCACTCCAGAGAGTGCAGCAGTAGGGAAAGCGTTGGATAGCGTAGAGGTACAAATTACTATTCCCACTCCAGAGAGTGCAACAGTAGGGAAAGCGTTGGTTAGTGTAGGGGTAAAAATTACTATTCCCACTCCAGTGAGTGCAACAGTAGGGAAAGTAAATACTTCATATATGAATTAAAAATAAATTAAATGTTAATACCAATTACAAATAATATAAAATAATTAAAGTTTTTATATAATATATAAATAATCAATTAAAAATACGAATGAAATTTAATTATTAAAAAAAATACCTACTAATACAAATTATTTACCAATTAACACTAAATTAATTAACAATTAATAAAAAATTCAATATTACAACAAAAATAAGCAATAAATAAATTTTAAACGTAATTATTTATAATGTAATTACTTCCCACACTATTCCCCTATAAACACACAACCCAATACTGAAAAGAAATTAATCAAATTAACATAATTATCAATTAATCAATTAATTAAAACCATTGACCAAATATATTTTAATTAATTACCAATTAATAATTAATAACCAATAATGTAACATAAATACCAATAAATAAATTAACATATTTAATTAATTATATTTAAATTACTTCCCACCCTATTCCCCTATAAACCCACATTCCGCTACAGAATTATACTACGCAAAAATTAAATACAAATAAATTAATTAATTAAAATGAATTATAAAATACATATATACACTTTTCACACATATAGTAACATAAATAAACACTTTAAAAAATTCATATTAACTTACCTCAAATTCGATATTTTTCTTGTCTATATTCTGTCCATTCGATATTTTGTGTATTCTATATTTTGGATTCGATATTAATGCTATTTTATTCGATATTTTGCTATTCTATTCAATATTTTTGTAGTCTATATTCTGTCCATTCGATATTGTGTCCCTTCTATATTTCTAACTCGATATTTTGGCCAATCGATATTTTTTATTTGATATTATGACTGTATACCGTAGAGGGCCGGTCATTGACAGAGTCAGAGCCTGTGCCCCACTAGTACCTTTCATTCCACCTGACAGGGTCTAAATGAGGCTTTATATCATTCAACCTGAAAATGATACATGCAAATCGTTGTTCTGTGAGAACAAAATCAAAAGAGTAAGCTTACAGAAATGTTGCTTCATCTGAATAATATATCATTGTTTTATGTATTCAATGATCAGTTCCCACCTGGTTAGACAGATGTGGTGATAAGTCCCTATATAATATGCATTAAAATCAATTAGTAGGAAAAGAATGGAAATTAAATTAAAATAAAAAGAACCCTAAGAACAAATTTGGGAAACTTGACTGAAGTAAAGGTGAAATTGCCTAAAAAAAAGAAGATAAAAATTCAGAACAAAGTCCCTTTCAATTTGGTGGTGTGTGAATCACCATCCACCAAAGCTGTGGAGTTAATATCCTTTGCTACATTGGCTCACCATGGCCAAACATATATATAGATCTCCACCTGCCTGGCAGAGAGTGTTATGCCTGAAGATGAAGTGCAGCACAGTGACTCCTCTGCTGACACTTGTTTGCTGAGAAGCCACCAGGCTTCATGTAACCTCTCAACAAATGGTCTTTGTTTTATAAAAACTTAAACAAACTCCCAAAGCAGAAGTTGGCTTTGGTAAAAAAAATATTAATGACCAAGAAAACTTTCCCCCAGGATGTAGGTTTCTTTTTTTATTTTTCTGTTCAGAACTGCAAGATTTTCCCTGGCATCCTGAAGAGAAAAAAATACTTTAAAACATCTTCTCTAGAAAGAATAAACTGAGGAACTTACACAGGAAGCCACAAGTCTGTTGGGCTGTTGGTGTTCGGTTTCCACTGACAGAAAAAGATAGGAAACTACTAGCATAAACATGACGGTGTGCCCAACTCTGAATGGAACCGACCAACCATCAGTTTGGCAGACTGTGTGCTCCAACAAGTTGTGGTGGAGTTCCCTGTCCACTAAACTCCAAATGAGGGCCAAAAGATCCAAGTCATTGGGGGCGTGGCCACGGAGGCGACCAAGATGGCCGCTTCCGACTGAAGCTCCGGAGCTCAGGAGACCAATTTTACACATCCTGGGGTGAAACACTGAAGTAGCCCCGCGTTGCTATCCCATCCTGCAGCCACAGCGATTTGCTGTCATCCGGATGCAACATTGGTCTCGGAGGTGACTGGAGGACCAGCGTCGGTGGAGGGGATTAAGCGCCAACCCCCTAGGGCTCTCCCTGCCTGCGGCCGGCTGAGAGGTGAGTGCTGCGCTGGAGGCGTTTGGACCGGTTCTGCGCACTCTCGGGGCGCTGGGGGTACGGGTGCTGCTCTCTGACCTGGTTTAGGGGGGGGGCGGCCTCTTGCACTCAGCTTGTGCGGACACTCCGGTCTGTGGACCGGGCGGCTAGGCCAAAGCCGGGGGCTCGATTAGCGGCTCTCCCCGACGGGCCTAGGGGCTGGCACGAGGTGTCTCTGGCGTCGTGAGGGTCCGGGCGGGCTGGTTTGGGGGCCTTCGGGGTAAGCGCCACATCAGATCAGGTGGCCCCGCTTTCCTGTTGAACCATCACACCAGGCCTTGGGGGGACGCTGGAAGACGCGCTGATTGGCTTACTGAGTGGCCACACTTGCAGTTCTAATTGCTTCGTTGGATCGACATCTCTCCTGTGGCCCTAACTTCTACCCCAAATTCTTACAAGGTCGGTGGGAGACCGGGTTTCATCGTCTTCCAGTGGCAGGTGTGACACCACCTGAACGCTCACGTGCCTTGACCTCATACCCAGGCGCATGTATTAACAGGGCTGGTCTCACATGGACACACTGCTCCCCCCTATGGTCCTCCTTCAGTGACTCCCTTCTCGGTCCCTTCAGATGCCCTGAGCTTGGCGGACTGCCCGGTGGCTTGGTGCCCTGCAACATTGTTCCTTTACCAGTTAGTGCTGGTCAGTTAGTAATCCCTGGGCCGCATTGCCATCTTTGGTGATCAACGGATCTCCGGTGCCACCATGGGGAAGAGGGAACCCAACCAACGAAAGTTAAGCTTTGACAAGACCCCCTTGCTTGCTACCAATGCCTCCCTGGATCCTCGACTGTCGCAGGAGATGCCACCTCCCTGGTCGCTGCCATGATGAGCGAAATGAGGGCGGGCTTCAAGGCGCTTGATGGCAGATTTGACGCACTGGAACAGAAACTGGCGGACATGGGGTCAAAAGTCCAGGTCCACGAAAGACATCTAGATGTTGTTGAACCCAGGGTCTCCGACGTAGAAGATGCTGCAAATAAGTCGTTGAAGCGGCTCGAACGTGTGGAGAAAATCCTGAAAGATGTGGCCATTAAGGATGAAGACCTGGAGGCGCATGGACGACGCAACAAAATTGGTATCTTGGGTGTTGAGGAGACGACCCAAACTGGTAGACTGGGCAAATTTGTCGAGACACTGCTCAGTGACTTGTTCGGAAGGGAAACGTTCACTCAGGGATTTGTGGTTGAGCGAGCTCACCGCTCACTGGGGCTCCGACCCCGCCGAGGACAACCACCACGTCCCAATATTGCCAGGATCATGAATTTTCGTGACCGTGACCGCGACGTCTATATTTTAGTTATTTTTGATTTTTCTTTATGTGTATTGAAAGTCAATATATTTTAATTGTAATATTTTTTAGGGTCGATATTGATGTATTCGAGGTTTTTTAGTATCGATATTTTTGAGTCGATATTTTAGTAGTTTTATGTTTAAGTATAGAGAGTCGATATTTTTGTAGTCGATATAATTACGTCGATAATTTTTGTAGTCGATATTCGGTCCATCGATATTGTTTCAGTGATCCCATCTGATTGGATGATGTTCAAACTAAATGACACTAATCACCCAATAGTGCAAATCGAATCTGTGGAGGAAGCACATACTGCATGAAAGATGGATGAACGTGTAGGCGTACGCACCTTGGATCACTCACTTGGGCCGTCCAATGCTAGTGTCACAGAGATTGAAGCAACATTTACTAAATGCGTCCGAAATCATCCAAAATGTGGAGGAGAGGCACCTGAAAGAATTGATGGAACTCTTACATAACCATAGCAAGATTCAAAAACTTTAAATTCAGGTCAAGAACCTGGACCTGAAGCAGTTGTAGTAAATGTGACTTTGAACCACACATCGCACATGCCCATACAAGTCATGCATTTCCTGTAGAAACGTTGAACATTTAGTGGACATGTGTCTCAAAACACGTGGTGGGCAGAAGACCTCCAGCAAGTTAAGGAAAGTCAGAGAAATGGATGAGTATCAAGTAATTGGGGCATAGCTCCTTTCAGGCTCTAAAAGCATCCGACAGCACTGCAAAACCTCTGCAACTATAACCCAAGTGCAGAGGATGCTACATAAGCTTGACGTCCTAGTGTTGATCAACACAGGGCAGCCATGAACCTTTTAGATCTGAACCAAATAATGAACCTGAAACTATAACCCAGACTATCAACCACGAACAATGAAATCTACACTAACGGTGGTCAGGTATGCCTACAATTATACAAATGTCAACAATGAGAATGAACAGGTGAGGAATAGGAATCCCCGTTAGCTTCTGTAGTGGAAGAACTCATACTTATTCCTTTTGCAAAAAATGTCCATGTGTGCAAATTATGTGATCTAGTGCAATAATACAGTCTTCTGCACAATATTTAGCATGTCTTCAAACAGAAATATAAAGCCTTTACATTTACCACACAGTGAATCCATTAGCACTATGTCACAGGAAGATTCCGTGTCACATACACAAATAAGTAAATAAGGAGTTACAAAGTCTGGAATATGGGGTCCACTTCCCGATATTGTCATAGTAATAACAGTAAAGCATATGAAGGCACTTGCATTATCGATATGTTTTGGCTTCAGTTTAGTAAACAAAGTTCTCAAAGTTCACAAGAGACTGAGACAGTGGGCACCTACAAAGGATGCTGCTGTGACAGACTGACCTCAATGGGCCAAGGTTGTATCTGAATGCAGGATAATACCAATCTTGAAAATTGGATGAAGTGTATCACCACCTTCTCAATGCACATTGGACTCCTCAAGTATTTGAGACTAAGGGCCTTATTTATATATTGGTAATACTTTCTCTGATCATCAGGGTGGCATATTTAGAGATTACCACTTGTCCTGCTGTGGTCTCTGTACCCTTAGAGGAATTGCTGTCAAAGCACTTACGCTTTATGGTCTATCTGCCTTTAAATAGGGCTGGTAGACCAACAGTTTGGTGAACAGGGCAATCGGTCACATTTGGGCCCTATGTTTAAGCATTTGTTCAGTGAAAGTTGATTTGGCAACCTTGGTGGGGTTTACCTCTAACCTTTTGTCTGCAGACCTCCTGTTTTTGCTGCCTTCGTTTATGCTAGCCTTATGGCTCTGCACACTTTACCACTTCTAGCCAATGCTAAACTGCTTGTGCTCTCTCCGTAAAACATGGTCGAATTGACCTTTATCCAATTGACATATTTCATTTACTTATAAGTTCCTAGTAAAATGCACTACATGTGCCTATTTGCCCAGTGCCTGTAATTTTATTCGTAAGAAAGAGCAGCCACAATGCGCACAGCAACAGTAAGCACCTAGATCTTGCAACTGACATAGATAGAATTCCTGTAATATCTCTTTCAACTTCACTCTGAACGTCAGAGCAACATTTCGGACTTTATGCCTGACTGGCACAGCATTATTCAAAAACACAATTTTTTTTTGGAACCTGATAAACGTCCCGAAATTATAAGAGTAATCTTCTGGAAATTCTGTCTTTACATCAAAAACACACAAATCATTTTATACATCTTCTACTATATATAGAAGTGGGACTTCGTTGGGGTCTAATTTCATGTTCAGCTCATGCTGATGAGGCCACCCCAAAAAGGGGCACCCTTAGTAGTCACATCAATTTTCCTTTGAGCTTTTCTTTACTTGAAACAAATATTAGAACCCATAATGTCATACTATGCCAATTTCATTCCCACAGGGCGTTACAAATGATACCGTAGCACGGACATGAGTCCACCATGACCTCCACACTTTTCCCATTAATTTGCATAATACACTTCGGAAAACTATTCAGCCCACCATCCCGCACACATAGGGCCCGATTAGGATGGCAGGCTTATCGCCCCCAGCGGGCCGGTGGTAGACACCGTTGGGCCGGGTGGGGCAATCCACCCGCCATCCTTCCAGCAAAGGCACCCCGCCATATTACTATAGCTGGGGATTCCCTGGCGGACAGAAAGACCGTCTGCCGCTTTTCCACCCGGTCAACAAATTGACCGGGCGGAAAAGGGTTCAATATGGTGGCGGTGTCTGTTAGACACCACCAGCCATATTTGGATGTGGGCTGGAACATGCCTTAAGGCATGTGAAGTCTGCTTGTGGGGCCAGTTGCGTGCCCCCAGGGACTCTAGGGGGTGGGGGTTGCACATGAAGGGTACCTAATGTACCCCCCTGCAGTTCCAAGCACAACATGGCAGGCACCACGCGGTGCCTGCCATGTTTTGCATGGAAGTGCACAACATGCCTTCCTGACATTGTGGCAGGCGGTGCTGAGTGCACCGCCTGCCGCAATGTCAGGAATGCAGGATGTGCCCGCCTGTGTGGCGGGCGCATCCTAATGTATGGAAAAAGGACCCCCGCACAGATGGCAGGAGGTCCCATTACACGGGAGGATGGCGGGCGGACATCCCAATGACCCCCATAGTGTGGCCGTGTGATTTAACTCTTTTTCATACTCCTCATTAGCAATTGTCATTCGTCAATTGACATGCAATTGACATTTGTTTCAAGCTCACTCTTACACACCCTTCCAAAATATCCCCTTTTCCTACCATGGCTATAAGTTTTGTCCATTGCAGGGCAACCTTTGAAATTACTGCCACATCTGTAACAATTTTTTTTAATAATGGGAATCATTCTTTTTTCCTTGTCAGTTTTAATGGCATTGACACTAGGGCTGGTCTCTGGTTTCTTTCCATCCCCTCCCCATTACTACTACTCCATCTAATTTCATGCACACTTTTCTCCGACTGCTCTATGCTCTTATCATTACTAACAGTGGCATTCAACGTCATGTCTGTGCCCACCCAGAGTCTTTCTTGTACCTTCTTACTTTTAGTTTTCATCATGATCTGATCCTGTAAAACATGGTCATATGTTACGGTCCTAAAGGCACATGGTGATGCTAAAGCTCTACGGGCTGACACATACTTTTCAATACTCTTGTCATCTCTGGAGTAAAAAAAAAACATCTCCACTACAGTGTTGATTTTATTCAATTTTTCCTCGAAAGTTGTTTTACTGCACACTCAAACACATTCACATCCTCAGGATTTTCCACAGGAAGAAAAGTTGTGAATTCTTTAAGACCCACACCTCCCAAAGTGTGTTTCAATAAAGCCATTTTCCTTTGAGGCATGCAATCCTCCCTTTCCAACACATAAACATAAACCAAAAATACATGAAACCGTAATTCCCACTCCATCGGGGGTCCCCTTTACACTGTAAAAATGACAGTGGTAGAAATATACTAGACATGGTGTTGAAAACGACATTACTTTCCTTCAAAGAATGCCAGAAAAAATGGATGAGTAGAAATAGAGCAATGTAGATTAAAGAATAGCATGTGATACAAGTACACCCAGTAACAATATATAATACCCCACCAAACATCTCTGTAAAATTACCAATTCAATAGATGTTTACCCAGGATACACTGTTGAAATAAGGTATACAGTAGCTACAAAACAGATCATTTTATCTAGATTCAAACTGTGCTCAAACTAGGCACATCAAAATGAAGTAAAGAACAATTTATTTCCCCACTTCCTTGAATAATACAGAGTTTCAAAATAAGGCAATGGTGCCTACTTGTAATGGTTAGCATATCAACATACTACCTGGCTGGTGGAACACACCAAACAGGGAATCAGCCTGCCCAAAGATAGCTCCCTCATTTAAAACGAGGTCACGCACAATGATAGAGGCTCACCCTGACATCAGTGTTGATCTTGTGGTCAACTGCTCATCTGCTAGTGGCAGCCTGCTCACCCTGATGTCGACCATCAGTTTGAAAGCTTGAGCACTAATCTTGTGGCCTTGCGTGAATATGACTGTGCCTTGCTCCAGTGCTCTTGCCCGCTTGCAGCTCAAGTACAACAACAGGAGATATGAGCACAAGCGTGGCCCATTCCAGTGCTGAGGATAGCTTCTCAAAGTGTGCGAAATCTGAAGCAAGCCACCTTATAGACATCTCCATGCTGCGGGTCCCTCCCGTTGTCTATGATTCCAGCACCCAGGTGAACTTCAATGATGTTGTGGCTGCTCTAAGTCCCAGCCATCTCCTAGCTCTTGCAACTTCATCAATAGCCTTTCTCCACAATTCTAGCCTTAGAGTTCTACCCTTAACATTATACCCACACACACAGGTCCTACCAGGGCTTGAACCGCTACGTAGAACACAACACAGAGGCTTCATTTCTGGTTCTCCAGTGGCAACTGCCCGCCATACTTAGGGAATCCCATCAGCTTTATGAAGATCTCTGTGGCTTTAGTGAATCTACTAGTGTTGCAAGTGTACTGAATGTAAAACACTAGCACAGAAGGTGCCATATTTTGTTAGCCCGGCTCTGCCTTCTATTATTCTAAAACAAATTCACAAAGCAGGAGTTTGCTTCAGATAACCAAAACAATTTTAGTTTCTTTGTTTCATTTGCCTTCCAAGGTCCAGTCCCACCCTCCAAACTTAAAGAGGCTGTAGAAACATCCTGTACGACCAGTGATTATGTTGTAGATCAACTGCTTCTTCACCGATGTCCATAGGTGACTCTGTCTGAGACTCCTCCGGTGGGCACAACCAGTTCCCCACCTCTAAATGTGGAGCGGGAACTATGAGGTTGGTGGAGAGAGTATCAGCATTTATAGAATTCCTGGCACACAGAATAATGTACATACATATTTACATTGCATTGCAAGTAACCATCTGGTTATCATTCAGAATATGTAATCTTTTGTGTGAGAAGTCTTCTTTCCAATATAGCATCTTGATTCAACAAGTAGTCCTTCCCAGCTGCTCCTGCTCATAAAAACAATGTACCTGATGCATTGCAATACAAATACTAACTAGGTGGCAGAATAATACACTTAATTGCCAATAGGGTGATGGTGACAGAGAAATACTCCTCTGACTTGATCTGAGATATGACTGTTTCAAAGCAGAGGCTGAAGGGGGACTGGCCCAACCCAATCAATGGTCAAGTAGCCGGATCCAAAGCACTTCTTTGTATATTCATTTGAGTGGTTCACATGAGTTCTGTCGGATACCTGATTTCAGACCTAAAAATAAACATGGATAAATGCAAATAGAAATGTTACAGGAATAAATACAATACAATTAGAGTCCTACTTGCATTGATTTATTTGATATAATATGAGAATGGCAGTTTGTGATAAGATGTGAGAGCACAAAAAGTATATCGAAGGAGGCATAAGGAGGCATAAAGTAGTGACTTGCTTTGTAAATGTAGGTCATTATCACATTTTCAAGATATTTACATTATCTCTGTGAGCTCCTCCTACGAAATCCTTTTATTCACCACATCACCTCTTTTTGCTGCCTGTCATTCCTGTGCATCCGCCCACTTGCACTTCATTGTTTATCTTGCTTTCATCAGTGAAATAAACTCTCTTTTCTACCTTTTTGCCTGGCACCATCTGAAGGTGCTTTTAGCTCTTTGAAAAAAATTCAAATCTTTAACAATATTACCACATTCTCTGGTGTCCATGTAGAATCACGCACACCCACACAGATTACTAAATATATTCAAATGGATAGCTAAAATTACATAGTTACATAAACACTGTACAAATGTATTTCCAGGGGTAATTCTAGCATTTAATGACAATCACAGATTATGCAGACGTGTATATAGGAAAAATATATGTAGAAATGTAAGGAAACTATTAAATGACTATTAATTTTAATATATTCTACATACAGTATTTCAAGTTTATTGGGTCTTCTGATATGTGCTTGGCTATCTTACATAGTACCTGAAACACCTATGTATGCCATGAGGACATAGACTACAATGTGCTGCAATAAAGATTTTATGTAAAGTGAGGCAAATTATGTTATCTCATCCTCATAATATTGATGAGGGCATTGGTGTTCATTATGCAGCCATCTATCTACTACAGTAATGGTAGATGTGTTTGCTTTTTACCTCAGCCTTTTATCTACCTGGTGTCTCTCTTGTCTGCTGTTATACTTGGGCCATAGAGATGTAAAATGCAAAATACTGCCTTGAAAGATCTGATGCATATGGTTCTAAAATATATAACACTGAACAGTTTATTTTAAGCAATTAAGATAATAGTTATCATGGTATTTTCTTTTTTTATGCTCCTACTTTTGATACAATATTAAGACTGCTGCAAATGTATTTCAAGGGATGTCCCAGCCTCCTTCCTTGTGGATCTTCCACTTTATTATGAGGAAGCGAATTGCTACGCTTATGATGGCAGTCACTCTTCTTTCAGTATGCCATTGCCAGAGGGCTAGCTACTTGAGATCTTCTAGTTTGACAGTGTCAGAAGTTATACCTTATTTAGGGGGGCTTCCTCCTGACACTGATTAATCCTGCCTGCAAATACGTTGCAATGCAAGGTGATCCAATGAAGGAAAAATCGGAACATATCACTAGCACATCTGTGGAATCCTCCGGTACATCAGGGAATGCACTTTTTTATGTTTTACAAAAACAAACTCACTTTGAGGATTTTTTATTTTAAACAAAAAATAAAATGCAGGCTGAAAATCAGTATTTGCACCACAAGTAGTCTAGGACTGTTGGCAGAAGCACTTTCGGTGAGCAATCCCTGCAGAGCTGTTTGGGATCTTTAAATGTAGAGGGCCGGTCATTGACAGAGTCTGTGCCCCACTAGTAGCCTTTCATTCCACCTGCCAGGGTCTAAATGAGGCTTTATCTCATTCAACCTGAAAATGATACATGCTAATCGTTGTTCTGTGAGAACACAATCAAAAGAGTAAGCTGACAGAAATGTTGCTTCATCTGAATATTATATCATTGTTTTATGTATTCAATGATCAGTTCCCTCCTGGTTAGACAGATGTGGTGATAAGTCCCTATATAATATGCATTAAAATCAATTAATAGGAAAAGAATGCAAATTTAATTAAAATTAAAAGAACCGTAAGTACAATTTTGGGAAACTTGACTGAAGTAAAGGTGAAATTGCCTCAAAAAACAGAAGATAGAAATTCAGAAGAAAGTCCCTTTTAATTTGATGGAGTGTGAACCACCATCCACTAAAGCTGTGGAGTTAATATCCTTTGCTACCTTGGCACACCACGGTCAAACATATATATGGATCTCCACCTGCCTGGCAGAGAGTGTTATGCCTGAAGATGAGGTGCAGCACAGTGACTCCTCTGCTGACACTTGTTTGCTGAGAAGCCCCCAGGCTTCATGTAGCCTCTCAGCAAATGTTTTTTGTTTTAGAAAAACTTAAACAAACTCCCAAAGCAGAAGTTTGTTTCGGTAAAAAAAATATTAATGACCCAGAAAACTTTCCCCCAGGATGTTGGTTTCTTTTTTATTTTTTCTGTTCAGAACTGCAAGATTTTCCCTGGCATCCTGAAGAGAAAAAAATACCTCAAAACATCTTCTCTAGAAAGAATAAACTGAGTTACTTACACCAGAAGCCACAAGTCTGTTGGGTTGCTGGTGTTCGGTTTCCACTGACAGAACAAGATAGGAAACTACTAGCAGAAACATGATGGTTTGCCCAACTCTAAATGGAGCGGACCAACCATCAGTTTGGCAGACTGCGTGCTCCAACAAGTCGTGGTGGAGTTCCCTGTCCACTAAACTTCAAATGAGGGCCAAAGGATCCAATTCATTCCAAAGTGTTGATCAACTGTATGTTCTAGTCCTAGGAAATTATTTTGGAAACCCTTAGAAACATTAGGAATGAACAGCAAAAAGGAAAGATTTGAGCTTTTTTATGACAAAGATTTGGAATCTTTTGTAAATTACATAACTGCTTCTTCTACTTCTGGGTCCACCAGACAAATGCATCTTCTCTGTTGCAGAATTGTCACTAGGAAAATAGAACTGTACTGTATGTGAAAGAGAGGCAACAATGTGTTTGACACACTTGCTCTATAGTTCACTGGGTATTACTTTTTTAAATGTCCATGTATGCTAGTTGAATGGCCTGTCCTTCAATGACATCCTCTACTCAGCACCCCAACCTTCAAAATCCCACTGGAGATGGCCTTTTACCAGGTTTGGTAATTTGTGTATGCAGAGCTGACCAATAGCCTTTGATGCACCCAGTGAGGTCTGTCATAGAGTCCAATGTTAAAACCAAATGCGTTTCAGATTTCTATTTCAGCCACAACATTTGTAAAATGTTCATATTCTGAGTTACATAACGTTTGTGAAGATTTGTGTAATTTGTTTGGGACTAGTTCCAGCAGAAAATGTCTAACAGATGCATTCTTTTTTCAAGCCACATTCTTGGTGGTATTTCGTGTGAAATTTGAACACTAGGCATACTTGCATAAAATTTGAAAGCAAGGTTTTATGAGTGAATTTTGTGAAATGTTGCTGAGTTTTCAGGGAATTATACAAGAAAATTGGCAGTTTAGCACACCCATATTTGTATCCTTCCACTGAAACGCACTGTACTTATAGTCTCTTCTGTCAGTCAGTCAGTCAAAATACTTTATTGCGATAACTTAATATCATATAAAGACAATGGCAAAGTGCAGGTTATTTAAAATACATATACAATAAATACATAGTTTAAAAACAGTTGAGATGCAGAAAAGATAAAAATCATACAACATGTCATATACATAGTGCAAAATGCGAAGTACTAAAAGCCCCAGAGTAAGACATATCTAAAACCAGATGTATCCCTGTTACAAGTCCTATTATAGTCACAAAGTGCCTTTTATAATACTCAGTTTATGCTATTGAAGGGGAGTTATTATATTTTTAACCTAATGTTCCTGCTCCTAATAGCACTCACTAGGAAGCTAGCCACATAGAACATAATCCTAGGAGTCTGCAGAAGCTGTAAATAAATAAGAGCAGGTTTAACTTGAGTAAATCCAGCCTCCTTTAGGATGGGCACAAGAAACTTCCTCCTAGCCTCTACGTAATGTCCACAGAACATCACTAGGTGCATAGTATTTTGTTCGGAGAAATGAGCACAGGAACATGGTAGCGCCTTTTCTGGAGTACTCCATACAGGATAAAAACCAAGATTAAAATGTATCAGGTTAAAACGAAAACGAGTTAAGATAAACCTGTGGTAAGGGTGGGTCACCATGTTCAGGTAGCTTTCTGGGCCGTCAGTTATAGATAATATTAGACTGACCCTAACACTTGGTTTTTTCAACTCACTCTCTTCTCTTTCCAGGGATAAAAGCTCTATCATTGCACACTTTGTTAATGCAATATCTTTGGGTGTTATAGACTCCGTTGCTGAGTATAACTCTGCCCCCCCCAACTTGGTAAAGTTTTCCTTGATGTAAGTCAACCACTTAATGTTAATAACTTTATCCAAACACAGACAATCTTTCATGATAGTGTGATTTAGGGGAATTTCTTTGTTGAGCCACATCCTCAGCCAAGCTACTAGAGGTGCTGTTTTTATCAGGTCTGTGATGTAGCCTTCCCCAAGTTCCAAGTGTACAGTGTAGGACGGAGTCGACTGAGGGACACCAAGAACAGATCTGAAGAATTTATTTTCCATGATCTGTAGGGAGTCTAGACCCCTGTAACCCCAAATTGAGCTGCCATAAGATGCAACTGAAATACATTTTGCCTTGTAAATTTTCATTATGGCTGCAATTGGCCTGGCCCCCAGTTTCTTAGAGAACCCCTGGAGAGCTGAAGATGTTCTTGCTAACGAGATTACACTGTTCTTTAGCTGGGGTCCCCAGTTACCCTTTTCATCGAATGTGATCCCTAGGTAAGGGAAGGAAGCTACTCGGGCAAGCATCTCCTGTCCACAAAAAAAGTTTTATGACAGTTTTTCCTTGCTGCACTGCCCATAAGCATAATTTGGGACTTCTTCGCGTTTATTTTTAGGTCAAGTGATCCCATAAAAGTTTCAAAGGTGTCCAGAAGACGTTGGAGCCCCACCCCGGTACGTGCAAGAAGTACCGCGTCATCCACGTAAAGGAGAACAGGGATCCCCTGCTCCCCTGCATGCGGAATGTCGAGGGTCACATCCCTCAGGGCGGGTTCTAGAGCATTCACATATAATGTGAACAGTAGGGGTGCAAGAATGCACCCTTGTCTGACCCCCTTTTCTGAAGCAAAGTCCTCCATACACCGTCCACCCGTGGTGACTCTAATTTTAGCTGTGAGGCCCGAGTGCAAGTCTGCCAGTAAATTAACTAATGTCCTGTCCAAGCCCATTTCTAGCAATATGGACCAAAGATTTGATCTGTTAACCAGATCAAAAGCAGAGCAGAGGTCCATGAAACCAAGGTACATGGACCCCGCCTTGGCCTTGGTGTATTTCTCTATCAGCAAATGCCAATTGAGACATTGGTCCTGAGTGCTTCTTTTGGGTCTAAAACCATATTGAACATTGGTCAGAATACTTTTCTCAGTTGCCCACTCATTTAGTTTTGCTAATATGACTCTTCCTAAAATTTTAACTGATGAGTCAATCAATGAGATCGGTCTATAACATGCAGGATCCTGCCAATTTCCCTTTATTAAACACAGGGATGATTATTGATGTTTTCCATGACTCTGGTATGTTATCATGGCTTAAGGCATTGAAGACCCTACAAAGTAATCTAGACCAAAAATTAGGGAAACATTTAAAGGCGTCAGCAGGAACACCATCAGGTCCTGGCGCCTTTTTCTTCAGAGTACAATCTATTGCTTGTAAAACTTCTGTGACCTCAAAGTTCACTTGATTTCCGTTAGCTATACGGGCAACCGGACCCCCGGGACCTCCACTACTGTGGTCAGAATAAATATCGCTAAAATGTGTTATCCAACCTTCATCAGGTATGTTAGTTTCTAAAGGAGAATTCTCCTCTCCTGTGAATAAAGGTTGGTTAACAATTTTCCAAAATTCTCCACTATTTTTCAATATTGCTGGGTCTGATAGCTGGGACCAAGCTTCATCTTTGATCTCTTTTTTCCTATCTGCTATGGCTTTTTTATACCGGGCTCTACAGATTGTGATAAGAGCAGGGACTTTTGGGACGGCCTTCAAGGCACTTAACAGCGCACAGTGTGCTTTTGAGCATCTGTTATCAAACCATCTTTTGATGGGCAGTGTCTTCTTTTTTGGACCAGCAAGCAGTCTTTGATTAATCTTGCTGCAGATGCTACCAAAGGCATGTACCACTTCTCTATTATGAGCCTCACTAGATAAACACACACCAACCTCGTCCTCAGCGTCGGAGAGTACCTTTTGTACAAGGGGTTCTGGAATTATACTATCCCATTTCAATCTGCGACCCTGGTCTTTAACTTTAAGTGCTAACCTGTTATCGCGAGGACCATCTTTTCGCACTATAAGATCAGTAATTGCTAGATCCATGGTGACAGGATTATGATCGCTAAAAACGGAAACCACAGTTTTATACATTAAAACTTTACCTAATAAACATAATGGTATAAATATATAATCAATAATAGAGCCATTGTCTGTTCCCTTAAAAGTAGGGATCCTAACCCCCCCCCTCCCCACACCCAGACTCATATAAATTCCATCTTGCTAAAAAGTTTTCTAAACATTCCCCCTGTTTATTATGTTCAAGGTGGATTGGCGAGCAATTAGGGGGGGATTCTTCCTCATCGCAAACACACATTAATGTACAAGGGTGGATATTAAAATCCCTCATAAAGATGATTTCAAAAGAATTTACATTTTCACTGTAGACTGACAAAAACTGATCCAATCTATCTAGACTTTGCAAAGTACAGTCAGATGCGATGGCATTATAAAAATTTATAAATAAAATGTTAGGATGTTCTGCTAAAGAAAGTTCAACAATTAGGCAGTGATCAGAGCCCGAGTCACATTTCTTCAAGCGACCTTTTATGTCTAGTTTAAAAAGACTTAACAGTCCTCCCTTGGCTCTTCCTGCAACACTGGGCATTGCTGGGATACAGTAGTGACTATAGCCATCCAATGAAAAACTATTTTGTGTGTCCCAGGTTTCTTGTAATGCGATAATGTCGAACTTACTGATAAAGTCTGACCATGCCTGGTTTCCTGCTTTTGCCTTAATTCCTGCGATGTTCCAAGTAAGTATACTAAGTACAGGTACATTATGCCCATCATGGCTGTTTTGTTTGGGCGAGAGTCAATCATTTTGGTCCAAAAAGGATAAAGGGGTATTACGATTAGACAACAAAAGAGGTTGTGCAAAAGGATTTTGATGAACTGGATGATTTGCTGTATTACAGCTTCGGTCTTGGCCCCATCTGTTATTCATATCCCAGTTGTTATCCCACCCTGGTGCGGGGGTCCTTGGGTAGGTAACGTTCTGTTGTTCTCCATAGAAAAAGTTTTGCGTTAATGGGACGACAGTACCCTGTCTACGTTGGGGCGGGAGTAAATAAGTAAGGATATTTGGCAGGACGCCTGGGTGTGAAAAACTCACTGCCACACAATCCCCTTTGAATTTTTTGGGACGATTTCCTAGCCAGGGAACCCTTTTTGCAGTCTTGATGTCCCGAGCCAGTTGCTGCTTCCCCCCTGGAGCTAGCTTCATATTGTTTGTTAGCCATTGTAATGCCTTATTTGACAAAGAAGTGGATGATTCGGCTATACCACCTTCTAGGAGGGGAACATTGGCTAATACTAATACAACTGGTGAGGCTTCAACTATAAATTGTAAAGGGTCCGTTGCCTGGGCTTGTACTGGGGGGATATTGACTGTTAGTAAGCCGTCAGTTTTACCTACTATCTGATTAACATCCGTTATCGGTAACTGCACTGGGGGGGTTAGTATGCAACAGTTCATCTGTTCCCTCTCCAGCAACATTCCCCCCTGTATTATTGCCCAAGTTAGCAACCAACGTGGTTATGTTTTCAACCCCCCCCCCCACTACCTTGTTCTGCAGTCCTCCCAGCTTTTTAACCTCAGTTTGCAATTTATCTATTTTAGCTACTAGAGGTTTAATGATAGCTTTGATTTTGCATTCAATCAACTCAGCAATTTTTAAAAACAAATCATCATCAACAGTGTATTTTACTTTCCCCTCTCCATTATCCTTTGGTTTTGCCTTTGGGGTAATTGCCCTCTTCCTCCTTGCCCCAGAACGCAGCCCTCCCCGCTTTGGCTGGTTCTTTACACATGAACGTTCTGGTCGAGGGGCGTGGTCTGTGGAAGACTGTTCTTCATCAGAAAGACACACCCGTACCTCTTGTTCAGAGTCAGTATCCATATCATTCTCAGGGTCCGCAATAGGTACCTCGGGGGCAAGCACTTCTTTCACTGGTAAATCGCTCTTACCCTGATTAGTAAGGAGGCTAAGATGGTCATCGGAATCAGTCTCCAGGGGTGGAATATTATCAGTAAGAGGAAGTATAGTAGGGCTCAGGCATCGTAGGTCTGGAGATTGGCTCAGCCCCAGAGATTCTCTCCTTTGTATGTTTATTTTTTTCACAGTTTGGACCAAATAATTTTCCATAGTGTTAGATGTAGTAACAATGCCTTTTTTCGGCATCCTGCCACTATACTTAGAAGTCTACCACTTAGAGATTGAATCTAGGGACTTTATCAAGGGCAACTATATCTTACTTGGATGTTGGGATTTTTTCGTCTGTCCGGCAGCGTTTCTGTCCCTGTCCCTGTCGCTTCCTGCCGATGAGGGCCGTAGAGGGCCCGCCTTTTGCCCGGGCTTCGCCCTGTAAAGCGCCTCCGGGCGCGCTGGCAGGCGGAAGTGGGCGGGAGTGCTTGCCGAGCACTCTGGGAGCTGTAGTCTCCCCGCGGGGTCCACGAGAGAGAGCTGCAGCGTGAGCACCCCAGAGGCGGCGAGGCAACGAGCTGGTGAGTGCCCCCAAGACCGGTCGTAGCTGTCCTGCTACTGTTCCGCTTTTGCAAAATGTCTTCTGATTTTATAAATGTCCATAAAAAAGGTGTTGCAATAATTAACTTTTACTACCATGACTCTTTTCAATATAAGAATCTATGTAGCTTCAAAGCCACTGAAACAAACTGTGCATGGACTCTAGCCAAGCATATCTTCATCTGTGCACAATGTGTGACGTATCAATATGCCAAACACCGCGCCCTCATAACCCCAGAAACCAATGTACACCCTTCAACCATGTGCAATAAGCTCTGATCTGAGCATGAAGAATAATAACTTAAGTTTTACAAAGTTTTATTCAGTTATTATGTTTCAAGTTTTAAGTGTGTGCTTTGGCCTCTTTCCAAAATGAAGTCCACAAATCTACAATGCCGCCAAGACAAAATGTGTCTATTCAACAGCCACGCAAAATCGGATATATAAACAAAATGAGGCCTAAGTATGTGACATAACAACCAGGCCTCATACCCCCAGAAACCAATACACAGCTTTCAGCCATTTGCAACAAGCTATGAGCAAAACACAGGTCCTTTATCCATATTGAACACCAAAAGTGCATCTCGGGAATGCACTGCGTATGGCCTTTATCTGTATAGGGCAGTTCTGGGTGTACAGCATTGTGTGGAACGTATTAGTAAATCCAGAAATGCATTTCATATGAAATCTTCGACCATAACTACATGGTGTGATGATGTGCTTCAAATAATGATGTTGTTCACTATGTTTTGGCCACCTGGATGGAAATCATATCTAACTGGGATCTAACTGAAAATATCACTTGGCTTCCTATGTCTGGTAGGTAGATATGGGCTCTCCTGAAGGCCATTTCGAAAATTTAGCAACTCCTTAATGCTCAATTTTCATTGGAATAGCTCTATGTCCTGAATTATGCACAATACTGTGATGCAATAATATGTAATATAGGAGAAAAGGAGAAATGAGACTCTAATTGTGATCCGGCTAAGTTTAAGAACTGTGATATGCCTATTCACATACATGTGCTAAACAAGGGCTCCCTTAGGTATGCTTTGCCATTCTTTTTTTAACATAATGCTGCAATGCATGCTGGCAGGTGAAGAAACAAACACACAAAACAATTATTAAGAGAAAAGAAACATAAGACCTAGACAAACAACATTTGAAAAATACGAACATGTGTTATCTATGTACTAATAACATATTATTTGAGCAACAAAAAACAGAAATATCCTAAAAAGGCTCAATTTAGCCATACCCTTTCAATTGAATTTCGGGGAAAAGTTTATTCTAAAGGCTCTTTATGGCCACATAGAACAAGAGTGACCAGGAATGTTCATGAAAGTGGTTAAGGGCCCAATTACGAGTCTGGTGGTCCAAGGACCACCAGACTAAAGGTGTGACGGCGGTGGCAGCCTGTTCCCTGGTGGTGGCACAGCAGTGCTGCAGTGGTGCTGAGGCTTCTCAGCATTCATACTTGTAATGCCCAACACAATTATCAGGAACACAATTAGCGCAAATGCAACTGCCGCAAACACAAATACCACAAATATCTCATGTCCCTATTAATGCTCACACCTTCAACAGCAACCGCCTTCTCGTATCACCTTCTAGTACCGATTTGCCAGGCTTCAAGTTAGGGGAGAGGATGTGACCTTAGGGCTAGGGCGGTCGACCTTCTAGCTAGGGAACCAGGATTGTGTCTCCGCATGGATGCTCAACATCCTGTGATTCTGAGAAAATCACTTAATCTCCCTAGCCTACCAAAAATGTGTCTGTCTGTAACTTAACACTGATACCATTGGATCGAGTTTGCACTATATAAAATCCCATCCAAAAAGTTCTGGACATTACACTTTTACCGACTTGACCATTTATTCTAACTGGGACAATTATTTTGTAACTCCATTGAGGGCGTTAACTTAACCTCTGCTCCTTCTAATAAAGGGGTAAACCTTTCATCTGCTACCAGATTTCGGTCAGCGCAGAAATTTCAGGGAAATCCCTCTTTGGAAAATGTAACAAATGTGGCACAATTACTATCAATTATCATCACCCCTTTCCATGCCAATTTATACTCTTGTGGTGACCAATCTTGTCAACCGTATTTTGACCAAAAGAGCTCCTTCATAAACACAAGCAAGTACTCAAATGCAAATAAATATTTAGTAAATAAGGAGAGTATTTGAATAGCTTTAAAGGGTTTTATTTTCTAATTAAAGTTTAGATTTTCTGATTCTTTATTCATTAGTCAAATTTCAATCAAGTTGATGGCGATATGAAACATTGTGTTTACCGATTTCAGCAATGATTATCACATGTTCTCGAGAATGTCCACCATAGTTTACTGCCGCCGTGACATGTTATATAAAGTGGTTGCCATGTCTACAACTCCCCTTTTACTACATATAAGTCACCCCTAAGGTAGACCCTAGCTAGCCCTATGGGCAGGGTGCTGTGTAGGTAAAAGGTAGGACATGTGCCTGAACTGTATGGCATGTCCTCGTAGAGGCAAACAGCCTATTTGATTTGTCACTGCTGTGAGGCTGCCCTCTCATAGGTTTGCATTGGGGATGGCCTGATGTGTACTTCAGTTTTAATTTCTGATCTGAGAGGGGTAGGGTGACCATGTTTGGTGTGTTTGGAATAGTAGTGATACATCCTGCTTATTGGTAAAAGCAGAGTTCGTACTACTATTTTAGGAATGCCACTTTTAGAAGTAAGCCTTTCTGAGTGCTTTTGTGTCTTTGTGTCCTGCCTGGATATGAATGGACCATCTGGTTCTGACTGGCAGGGGACAGGGGATGTGCATTCACTCCAGCCAGTCCCTGGGGGGGTTGAGGTGTGTCCTACTTTTCCTGGGTGACTCAGCACTAGGCTGAATAGATCTTGGCTGAATTTAGAGTATCAGGAGGCTTGTCCCTTACACCTGAATATGCCTGGTCTGCATTTGGAGTGGTGGGAGGAGTTGCACTTGCACCTGAATAGGGCTGTGCCTGCCTTCCACAATGCTGGCTTCACCCCACTGTGCCGTGTCAAGGGCCTGGGCTGAAAATCTGAATGGGGTATTGTGCACTTCAGTAGTGTTTCAAGTGGCCCCCAGAACAAAGATAGTGACACTATAAGTACAGGGGAAGTGACCCCGTGATTTTAGGGAAGACACTGTGCTGGACTTATAATCAGATGCTACTGGCTCTACATACTGCACCAGAGGATTTATATGCTGCCAGGGAACCGCCACTGTGACTTTGCATTGCTGATCTGCGGGAGGGTTTGTATCTCTGCCTAAGGACCCTGTGTGCTGGCCTGCTGCCTGCTCTCCTGAAAGTGCGTGCCCCCAGTGCCCTCAAAAGAGCCCAGCACATGAGGACTGATCTTTGCCTGAGAAGATATAGCACTGGTGAGCACTTCATGATCCCTTTATTTTTCCAGTGGTGGACTGCAGGCTGTGTGCTTTATTTTTTAGTTGCTCTCAGAGCGCTTTTAATTCTGTTGCCCATGGAGTGGGCTCACTCTGTGCTAAAACTGGAGAGGAGCGCTGTTTGCCCTGCGGCATGGGCAGTGCCGCACTCTCCTCTGTGGGCTGAGCAATGGAAGGAGAGAGCTGAGGTGAACAAAGTGATGTCCCTCCCCCTGCCGTGCTGCCTGCATTGTTTCTGAGGATCTTCAGCAGGGATCCTGCTACGTGGCCTGGGCTGTGGGGCAGCACCTAAGCAGAAAGGAATCCCGGCCGGGACTTCCTGCTGATATCAGAAGTGGGCTGGCCCAGCCATGCACCCAGAAGCCCACAAGGACACAGTGTCATCGGCCTCCCAGAGCCCAGGAGAAGAAGTATGGGCAGTGGTTGTTGGGGTGACCAGCAAGTAAGGAGGGGATCTGCACCTTGTCCAGCTGGGCAGCCGACGGCTGCAACCTGAATCGATCAGCCCCCAGCGATTGATGAGTGGGGCTGAGCTTGCTGTCTTTTCCAGGTTGGGCCAGGCGGTCGTGGACAGCCACCCTTTTTGAAAGTAGATGTCCCCTTCAAAGGTGGGAGGAGGGAGCGCCTCCACTCTGTGTTGCACCTACCTTCGAGAAAAGGTCTTTACTGGCATCTTGGGGTAAACCTTGACAGAAGCCCCCGTTGCTTGGAAATAAGAGTACTGGGGCCATGATGGGGAGTGGTAATTTCTGCATTCCTTGTTAGCTGTACAGATGGCCCAGTAGACTGAGAGGCCAGGAGCACCGTATACCGCACAGTAGGAGAGCAGGGGCTGCTCCTTGTGGTTTCCTGATCTGACTATGTGATCCCCACGCTGAGGAGGATATATGGTGACTGTTAGGTGGGCTGTGTCTTCATTTAGACACATCCCAGCCTTGAGTGTTTACGCTAAGGTTCATGGGGGGATCTGTTGATATTTTATGTGATGCCTCACTCTAATTGTCTCATATTCATGCCCTGATATTATGATGGGCTGTTGTTGCTTGTACCTTGCAATTGTCAGGAAAGGGCACCTATGTGTACATTGATGGTTTTTATGCATAATGTTTGTATGCTGTTTTGGTAACATATGCGCCCTATGAGCATTGCTTAAGTGCACTTCATGTGTCATGACAATTTGCCTAGGGAAAGGTGATTAATTAATCTATATGACGTCATAACAAGTGGCTAGTGCCATAGTAATGTATGTGATTGTGGCCTAATGTGTTGTTATGAATAATACAAAGGATATTTTTATATAACCCTGTGTGGAGACTCTTTTTCCTGTGGTGCACCTAGTGAGTCACTGTTATGTGAGTGTGTTGCACAAACGCTTTAAACATTGCCTCTGGGAAATTCCATTACAGTTCTGCTAGGCTACCAAGGGGTGAGCAGGGTTTATCTTGGGTGTGTAGCTCCTTTACCCTGACCAGAGTGGTGGGTTCTGCCTGGCTTAGGTGTATACCCTAGCAAACCAGAATCACAGTTTCTAACACTCCCATAAAGATATATAAAGCATACAGCAAATAAGCTCTAGAAAAGCCAATTGGTCAAAGAATAAAGCTTTGGTTTTAATTAATATCAAAAGGCCACATTCTGTCGTTTCAGCTCTGAATCTCAGCTGCTCACCCGCCCATCTTCTCCTCATATTAAATCTCTCCTTGTCCTTCTGATCTGCTCTTGTCCCAGCTGACCAGCCTGCCTTCTCCGCACTCCTGTCATCTGCTTACCTGCACAAGAATCTCTCCATCTGAATCTCTGCTGTGATAAACTAATCTGAATCTCCTAAGCTAGGAACACATTATCGGAATGGGTAGCAGCGAGATCGCACGGGAGGCAGTGAGATAAGATGGCTGCTCGCTAAAGTCCCTCCACAGCACAGAGGAACCTTCGTTCATTGAGGGACCCTGAATCGGCACTACATGACAGAGAAAATATGTGATGTGGTGTTGGTGGCTCCAGGGAGTGGCGCAGTAGGCTTCCAGACATTAACTTGGTCTCATTTATACCTTTTTCCTCTTTGCCTTGCCGCTCCGGGCGTGCTCCTCATACAGTCCACTATTTTGTAAGCTCCAATGCTCAGGTCTCCACAGGAGTTGGCGCACCTGAGATTCTTCCTCTCCAGATATCAGCAACGTAGACTAAAGGCAAAAATTAAAGCACCTGAACTTTAACGCACTTGTTGATTATATTCCTGCTCACCTCAAGTATGTGAAAAGTTCTGGACACTATTTAAAATATCTCTGCCTCTAACACTAGAAGATATTATGGATGAACTCAGGAATATACAACCATTTATGGAATAATTGAAAATAAATGGTCGGTATTGGATTCAAGACTTACAGAGCTGGAACAAAGAATCAGTGACTCTCAGGACATTGCTGCAAAGGTAGAAACTCTGTCCAAGGGGGTTCTTCAACTAGAAAAGTTATTATAGAATATGGCTAACCGTAATAGATGCAACAACTTACAAAATTATGGCATACCAGAGTCTTCGGAGTGTGCTGACATGAGCAGTTTTTTTAAGTTGCATTTCCCAAAAAAAGTAGGCTTGCCGAAACCTACAGACCTCAACATCCAAAGAACACATAGAATTAATCCCCTCAACGTCTCAATCTCAAACAGACCATAAGGAATTATTGCCTACTTCCTTCAGTACCCAGAACTAATGATTATTCTTACAGCAAGCAACCAACAAAAACAAATGTTGTGGTCTGGTCAGAAGACTTTTTTCAGCCAAGATGTCTAAAGATCTACAGCAAACCATCAAAAAGAGTTTCTAGATCTCAGACCTTTGCTTCGATCCATGAACGCACATTACGGTCTTAAATATCCTTTTTTCTTCAAAGTAACATACAAAGACAGGACAATAACTTTTGAAGATCCTGCAGAGCTCAAGAAGTGTATTAATGTGCACAAAGGAGACGACATGGAACTTACTAAATCTTAATTGTCTCTCATTTAACATATGTTTTTTCTCTTTTTCTCATGCAGGTCCCTACCCTTCCCTCGTTCTGATGGATTTGTCTTTGTTCTGCATTGTTCATCTATCCAATTGTCCACGTTTTTGTTCAGCTGTGTTGTCATCTTCATGTATGGTAAGTCTTGGTGGTGCTGTGTTGGTTACGTTTTCTGCACTCTCATATTGTCCTTCCAATATTTGTTATTAGCATATTAATTTTTCTCTTGGTGTTTCTTCCAGAGCACTATCTGTTCCTCTTGCTCCCCCCTTCTCACTATTATTGTCTTTTTTGTTCTTGACTCTCATGGCTAAAGCCCTTTGGCTTTTTGTCATTCTTCTACTCTGTATACACCAGAGGAGGCTGTGTTCTACTCTTGTTCCTTTTTTCCTTTCATCATTCTTTACTTGTCTTTTTTTCTATTTTTTTCTATTCTATACTCCACTACTATGTGGTGAAATTGTCTACTTTTAACAAAATGTTATTATTTTTTTACTATCTTCCATTTCTTCCAGGTGATGTGGATGAATATGTTTATCTTTTCTAATTCTTACTATCTCTTCCCTGGTATTTTAATTTTTTCTTTTGTCATATCCTTTTGCATACTGGTAGTCATTTACATTCAAACTTCTACAGTGTTGTTTCATATTTGTCATGGGAGGCTAAATTGTTGACCTTTTACAGATTACTGATGAGCTTCTTATTAGATCATTATATATTGCTCTGATGAATGGTCTGAATTTGCCTCATGGAATGTCAAGGGCCTTCATAGCCCAGTAAAGAAGCAAAGAGTGCTGTTGCATTTATCAAAGTTGAAATGTCATATAGCCTTATTACAAGAGACACACCTTAGGGAGCAAGACATACCCTCCTTATGCAGACATTGGGTCGGGAGTGCTTTCGCCTCCCCTGCCGTGATCAATAAGAATGGTTTTATCATATTATTTCATAAATCACTATGTACACCATTGTTACCCGAAATAAAGGATGATAATGGGACCTGGCTCTGGGTAAACCTTAAGATACAGGATACCCTGTATCTGCAATGTTTACGTTCCTAATGGTGTAGATGTACTATTTTGGAATAAAGTTTCTAATAACCTTTCTTCCCATGTAACAGAAAATCTTAAAGTGGGAGGTCCCTGTAATCAGTTAATGGGTCCTTTTTTAGATCGTAGATCCCAAACCAGGTTTGATCCAAATAAAATGCACAATACTTTTCATACAGCTATATCTTCTAGTGGATGTTAGAAGAACTTCTCACCCAGATGTTTTAGAGTTCTCCTTTTATTCCCCTGTACACAATTCCCACTCCAGAATAAATGACATATTTTTCACATAACCCATTCTTCAATTTTTGCCACATGCTGAAATAGGTTCAACACTTATTTCTGCCCATGACCCTGTCATAGCAGATTTGGACTATCCCACTCACATACCCACTTCCCCCAGATGGAGAGTTATTAATGCTCTTCTACCTGACAACCAATTCACTGAGAAATGTACATTATTCCTACAGGAATTGTTTGACAACAATCTTTCCTCAGAATCACAGCTGAATTTAATTTGGATGCATTTAAAGCCACGGCTAGGTGATTTATAATAAATTTTGATGTAAAAAAAGAAGAAAGCATTTAGAGATTCAACATTACTCTTAAAAAAAATAAAGGCCCTAGAACATGAATATTTCTCCTCAACTCACTCAGAGACTCTGTCTAAACTCATTGAAGCTAAATTGCAATATAATACTCATTCATGGTATAGTGCATACAGTAGTTTGCTTAAGTTAATGTGAAAATGTATGGCAGTCATTACAAGGCAAGTAAATCTATAGCCAAATTCCTTAAAATTAAATAACAAAAAATGGAGATTGTTGCTATAACAGACTGTGATGAGGTTAGGCCTGTTAACAACTCCAAGATACTAAAATGCTTCAAAGAATATTATACTAAGCTGTATACTCCTGAATCCTCTCCTTCAAGTGATCAAATAGAAGCCTATTTCCAATCCATTCTCAAATCCCCAGAGAAGTTGATTGACTTGTCTTCTCTTAATAGTCCAATTATGGAACAAGACATTTCTAATGCCATTCTTCGCCTTCCAAAAGACAAAACTCCTGGGTCTGATGGTTTTTCTATATGTTTTTTTCTTCATTTCAGACATCTGTTAGATTCTTATCAACCAATTTTCTAATTTAGGAAAGGCTCAAGGCTCCTTTACTCAGGCCATGCTTTGTCTCATCCCTAAGAAAGACAAAGATCTCTCCCAAAGTGGTAATTACAAACCTACTTCATTTATTAATACGGATTGTAAGATCTTTGCCAAACTATTGGCTCTTTGCATCAATCTGTTTGTCCCCAAATTGGCTGAGAAACATCAGTCATGGATTGCAAAGGGATGTTCCATTGCGGACAATTCCAGAGCTTTTCTTGATATAATTTATTTGGCTTCCAGGTTCAATTCACCGGTTTCTGCCATAACTTTAGATGCAGAGAAAACATTCAACAGAGTAGGCTGGGGGTTGATTTTTGGAGCACTGAAATGACACAGCTTCAGCCCCCACTATATACATTACATCCATTTATTGTACTCTGCCCCCTCTACTTCTATTTGGGTTAATGACCATCAATCTAATTATTTTTCCCTCCAAAGAAGTACCAGACAAGGTTGTCCTTTGTCTCTACTTCTATTTATCTTAGCTCTAGAACCCTTCTTGGAAAAAATGTGTCACTCTCAACTGTACCGGTTTTCAATTGAAAAATATTGACATCAAATTTACTCCATATGTTGATGATACCCTATTATATATCTCTAATCCAAGCATATCTGTAATTTCTTCCATTATTAAACAAATACACTACAGTCTCTGGTTACAAACTTAATATAGATAAATCAGAAGTCTTACCCCTCAATAAATATTGCCTTACACATATGTTAAAAGACACTTGGTTTACATGGAACTCAAAATATATTAAATGTTTAGGTGTCTTATATACTAATAACGTTAAGGAAACCATTAGACTGAACCTCAAGGAGATATCATGAAAATAACCATATTTACGGAAGGTTGGTGTCCATTAATTCTGTCTTGGTTGGCTAAAATAGACTAGAATGCTGTTGCTATCAATTACTAATTTTTATTTATCCATGCTATTGGTTACTCTCTCGCTTTATTTCTTTATAATCATTAACCATTGTTTAATCTACTTCTTGTGGAATTTTGCTACATTGTCTTCAACAATCCAAGGACACTGGTGGGGTAAGCTTTCCTTACCTTCGGTGCTACCATCTGGATCTCCTTTTCAACCGACCCTCTCACAACGCTAAACACCTGGGGTCAACTGGAACAGGCCCAACTTACTCCTTTTTCTTTAACTGAGGCAGTTCATATTTCTCAACCCCCTCGGACCTTATTCTCTACTATACTTGCCCGTTCTATGGCAGTTGCGAACACTCTAATTGCCTGTTTGTAATTCTTCTATAGATATTATCTTACAATTACTTTTTTGTATAATAAGCACTTAAAGCTAAACCAAAGAGCTCTTTTTTGGAAAGAACGCATAGATAAAGATATTACAACCATCAGCCATGTACTTATTGACGGCTCTCTAATGGACTTCCCAGGGATACAAAGAAAATATAACATATCCTCCCAACACACCACACAATTTCTACATCTTAAAACTTCCCTTCTCCTCCTCCTTTCTCAGGAATCCTCTGCGGCTCCACAGAATCAGCCTCCCTCTCACACTATAGATTTCTCCTCTCAAGTAAAAGGGTCTGGCATTTATAAAATGTTAATCCGTCCTTCAGAATTGAGATCAAAATCCAAAGTGGAGCTCACGTCGGAAAGGGATCTACATCAGGAGTTCTCCTTCCAGACCTCGAGCTCCATATGGGCTAAGATCCACACTTCCTCTCATTCCGCAAGCACAACACAAACATTGTATTATTTTCATATTAGGCTTTTCTTAACCCCTGCAGACCTCCACCTCCATAAGTTCCATCTGACTAGCAACACAAAATGCTGGTCTTGTTCTCAAAACAAAAGTGACTTTTTCCACAAGTTTTTCTTTGTCCTTTGGTTAATAAGCTCTGGTGGCTCATTTGGAAGAAGCTTAATGAAATTCTGTCCACTGCATTTTCTTTCGATATTTCGCTTATTTTTTAGGCAGCTCTTCCTCCCTGTGGTGTTCTCAAAGAAATATAGGAAAGATTATTGATTTGTCTATAGTTATTGCCCTGCAGACTATCACCACAAATTGTAAAGATAATACAAAAATTACTTTTAGTGCCTAGTGGAATCTTTTATGCCATCATCACAGACTGGATCGTGCACATGCCACCACTACTCCTTTATTGATTAAAAAATATGTATTATGGTTGCCACTCACAACATTCCTATCCATTCAACTCTACTGCCACTAAGAACCTCCATAAATGTTGATGAATCCTCTCTAAATTACGATGATTATTATTGCTAAGCTGTTATTGCCTACCATTTGATTTTTCACTTTTACTCTCTTTATTCTTCTTTCTCTCTTATTCCTTTCTTTCTCTTCCTCTTTTACAAAAATGGTAAAATTGCATATTGTTTTATAAGAAGTTAACATTTTTCAAATCAAACTTGGGTATATTGAAGTGTTAAGCTTGCATATATTTTCTTTTATTCACCATGCTTGAATTGTATTGTTTCAAATACTGTGTTTACTTTATATTGGTTTCTTGATACAACTTCAATAAAGCATTTTAAACATAAACTAGGAATGCATTTTTATACCAGTAATTCAAAGTTAAAAAGCATGTGGTCTTTTCTTTTCTCCATCCAATGGAAACCCTGCAATTACCCCACGTCATCGATCGTGGCAACAAATACATCTTTCCACGGCATATTTTCCTCACAGCTCCTATCCTATTTAAAATGACTTCATTGCATAACCTTCTAATAAAGCAACTGTTATTTCAACTAAGCACTTTACATTAGCTGCAAGATAAATGTATTAGGCAGGAAATCATTAGAAACATAATATGGAAATGCATCTTGAAATAGTGTGTTTTCTGGTCTCTATGGCAAATAATTGAAGCTTTAAGTCATTTATGAATGGGGCTCTGTGTAAAGATAACATTTTCCCAACAACAAATTTGAGTTTATATGCTGCAATTTATCAGAGTCTCTATTTCCTCATTGAAACACACATTTTACTTTTATCTTGAAGGTCAAGCTCTTAAAGCAAGATGCATTTCTAGAAACCATTAATTCTAGTTAGCTGTCACAGTTTTATGCACTTTTAAATGTAGTGTTAATTCAATACAAACTACACATTCATGATGCACATATTTAAAAATTACTGTAAGTTAAAACCACATTGTATAGTTAAGATAGAATCTAAACTAGTCACTGTTAGAAATGGGATTTTTGGCAGGCTACGGCAAAGACAGACAGAAACCATCACTCTAGTCAGGATAAGGGAGTTACACTCCTAAAATAACCCCCACTCACCCCCTTGGTAGCTTGGCATGAGCAGTCAGGCGTATCTTTGAGGCAGTGTGTAAACCATTTGCACATTACCAACAGTAATACAGTGTAAGCACTACAAAAGGATACCACACCAGTTTAGAATATCCAAAATATTTATATACTTAAGACAAGATCAAAAACTATGAAAATCCACAATACAGTACTTAAAAATCCACAGTTATCAAAATACGCTTAAAAACAGTTACTTGATGTCGATAGCTCCGTCTGTTGCTATCACAGTGTCGTGAGCAAACAAATCCAAACAGTTGTGGCTTACAGCAGCATCGCGGGCCAGATATGGTGTTGGGAAGACCCGCAAACTGTAGTCTTTAGAAATGTAGGGTGTTGGCGACCTCTCATTGAGCTTCCGAAAACACAGCGTTCACAGGCGTCAGTTCCGGAGGTCAGTGCAGGAGTTGTCGGGCCCGCAAAGTCACACGCGTTGCAGGTCGATCTCCTCTCTGTTGGAGTCAGGAGCACTGGCTTTGGCAGGAGTTCTGTGCTGGGGTGCAAAGTACAGCGGTGCGGCGTGCTGTACTCTCAGGTCACAGTGCGAGCACTGGCTCGGAGGCAGCGTCAGATGGCGTTGTCGGTGAGACCAGGGTCACAGTGCAAGATGAAGGTGGTGCTTGTCACGCCGCTGGCAGGTCACGGTGCAGGCAGTGGTGTCATCATTGCTGAAGGCCTGTTGTTAGCTGACGAACTGGAGTCGATGGTGCCAGCGTCGGTAGGCCAAGGCTGAGGTGCAGGATGAGGGTGGTGTGTCATGTAACTATACTAGCGGTGCCCTCGAACCACGGTACAAGCAGCATCGTCGATTCCGGCATGGAGCAGCATCATTGGGGTGGCCAAGGCATTGTCGTGAAGCAAGGCGGTGCGGAGTGCGGTGCCCACAGGTTGTAGTGCAAGCAGCAGCTCCGTGGCGGCATCAGCAGGCATCGTCGGAGAGACCATGGTTGCAGTGCGGCATTGCGGCTGTGCCCTCTGCAGTGCCAAGGTGTCATCACGAAGCAGTGCAGAGTGCGGTGCCCACAGCTCGCAGTGTGAGCAGCAGCCTGGTGGTGGAGTCAACAGGAGTCGTTGGTGAGACCAGGGTTGCAGTGCGGTGTTGCGGCGGTGCCCTCTGCAGAGCCTTCAGGACACAGAGTCGGCAGCAGCGTCATAGACGTCCGTCATTGGGTTGCTTTTCTTCTGTTCCAGCACAAAACCCACAGTCCCCAGTGCTGAGGGCAGAAGAGCTTGAAGTCTTTGCTGTTCCTGATATTTCTTGAACAGGGGGCAAGCTCTACCTCAAGCCCTTGGAGAAATTCACAAAAGTAGATTACAGAAAGTTCAGTCCAGTCCTTTCACTGACCAAGACAGAATCAGCCACTGCAGGCCAACACAGCAAAGCACACAGTAAAATGGTAGTTCCTCCTCAGAGCTTCTCCAGCTCTTCTTCTTGGCAGTCTTCTTGATCCAAAATAGTTCTAAAGTTCAGGGGTCTGGGCCCCAATATTTATACCCCAAAATTATTTGATCTCTTAGGCAGAGAGTATCTGTGCCCAGCCAGAACGAGTTCTGCCTTCTCTGGAGTGATTTCCTAGCAGGAGGTGGAGATGGCATTGTCAGAGGCAGACCAGGCCCTTTGAGGTGCAAGAAAATCTCCTCCCCCTTCACCCATTGCAGCCCAGGTCTAGTCAGCCTTTTCCTGACCCTACCTAGACTAGACTATCTGGAGCCACTCCTGCTCTTCGGCCTTCTGTCATCCAAAACCCAGACAGGCAATCCACATTCCAGCAGAGGCACACGGGATGACTGAGCAAGAAAATACCTACTTTCTAAAAGTGGTATTTTCAAACACAGAATATAAAAATCACCTTCACTAAAAGATGCGTATTTAGATACTGAGTTCAGGCATACTAAACTTTATTTTCCTACCTAAATCCCAGGGCCAGTTATGTTTATAAGATGCTATAAACTAACTTCCCATTCGGTCCTATTGGGAACAGTTAGCCTTGCAATAGTGAAAAACAAAATAGGCTGTAATTCACTATAAGGACATGCCACACACACCAGGGCATGTCCTACCTTTCACATACACTGCACACTGCCCACACGTTTACCTTGGGCCTACCTTAGGGGTGACTAACACGTAGAAAATGGAAGGTTAGAGACTGGCAAGTGTTGGCACTGGCCAAGTCAACATTGCAGATACAAACTGATTGCAAACTCTGCAATGGCAGGTCTGAGTTTACCTTTTTAAGGCTACTTATGTGGGTGGCACAATCAGTGCTGCAGGCCCACTAGTAGCATTTGGTTTACAGGCCCTTGCACACTCAGTGCACTTCACTAGGGACTAACAAGTAAATAAAATACCCAATCATGGAAACACCAATCAATAACACAATTTAGACATAGAGCATATGCACTTTAGCACTGATTAGCGGTGGTAAAATGCCCAGAGGCCTAAAACCAACACAAACAAGTCAGGAATAAATAGGAGGAAGAAGCAAAAAGTTTGGGGATAACCATGCAAAAAGGGCCATTTCCAACAGTCATATTTAAGTTAAACTATAAATTATGTTTTGTGCATGTGTTAGCATTGTAAACAACAAGATTGGGGAAAGGGAAAGCGTCTGGTTAAAGGCCTATGAATATCAAAGCATCATATTTTCATGTTTTCAGCACCAAATGTCTATGTGTCATGTTTTAAAATGCATTTTATGTTTGAAGCCAAAGGTAGATTATCATTAGTAGTGATTCATTCTTAATTTTCTCACACTACCACTGGAAGTGTTCCCAAAGAATAGACAGCGGGCTTCTTCAAACACCAGCCCTGTAAACAAATTGAAGACCTGGCCCACTTCTTGTTCAACTGTCCACTGTACACTAAGATCTGAGGACACACCCTCAAAGGTCTACTCAACCATGAGCAACTGAAACACTATGGCGAATGTACCTTTATTCTGCTCAGGTATATCTCTGAACTGAAAACAAAATGGGCATGAAAAATTCTTACAAGAAGTTGGAATTTAACAGAAAAAACTGGAAAAGATGTCCCTATAACAACATTGAATAATGATCCCGGCACATCGGCAAAGAAGATAAAGGTATGCAATAGTCAAGGCATAATTGATGTTTACAGAGGCAGTTCGGAGGGTCAGCCTCTGCCAAGAAAAGAACCGCAAATAATTGTAGGAATCTGAATCTGAATTTGAACCTCCTCAGCACATGAACATTCACAGATTATTTTTGGATTACATCCTCAGGTCTGCATTTGTGAAAGACAGACTTATAAGTGTTGTTAAACAAAATCATAACTTCTGTCTTAACCCAACATTGAAGCCATAAATGACTGAGCGCAGCTTGGAAAAATTACTTGGGAAACCTTAAATCGTGCATGTTTAACGCATGTTTACTTGAATTCTTGACTGTTTATTTCCGTCTCTTTCTTTTTTTATGTACATTTTAATCGTAATTTCTTGTGTGACAGGTAGTTTCCAATACCGAACGCACCTTTTAAATACATTAAAATTCAAATGCGACTTTACATACTCTTTAGACAATTATGCCAACAACAACCACCTTTAGGATATATGAGCTTTAAAAGGAGGTAAAAGGGCTTCCTGGACTCCAGTATTAGTAGTACAAAAGGAAGGTGATATTGAAGACAGTATTGTAATTAGGAGCAAAACCACCAACATAAGTCAGCGTGGAAGCTTACTGCAGTTATTCTCTGTAACCTTCCTCACTTCAGTCCACCAGATTCCATATTGCATATAAAGGTTCTGCACCACAATATGTATATGTAGCTTGTAGCATAATCCTATAAAAACAGTGGTAATGTCAGGTGTGTTAAAACTTCATTTAAAATGTCTCTTCTAGTGAGTGGAGTTGTCACCCAGGTAGCCTGATGGAGTTGGTGAAACACAGTGGCGGCTGACTGCTTAAAAGGTGATAGGGCGATCAAGCAGGCCCTCGAGGAATGACCTTAGGGCAACCCCAAAGCTCTTAATCGTGGTCCATTATAAACAGTGTTTATAATGAGCCATGATTAAGAGCTATAGAGTTCAGGTTGAAGGCAGTGCGATTTTCCCGCAGTATGTAAAAATAAATAAAACAGTGCATACATTTTTTTTACAATACTTACCTACTCATCTGCGGTCCTTTAGTCTGTCGCAAAATGGCAGCAAAGGGTCGCTGAGCCAACTCCCCTAACCAATCCAGAAGCTGCAGTTCTGCTGTTAAGCAGCATGACAGAAGCACCAGGATAATTTGGATGGGCTGGCTCAGTGCTCCTACAGAAAGTGGAGGCCTCTGTCTGCTCCCAACCCAGTTGGAGAGGTATAAAGTGCTCATGTCAAGCTGGCCATTACAAGACAGCCGGCCAAAGTGCCATGCATACTGTAAACTTTGGGTGTGCAACATTCCTTCTCTCCTGCTACCAGTCAGCAGTGAGGCCCATCCCTAACACTTGGCTCTGTCTATCTGGCTGCACTGACAAATAACACGGTAATAAAATCATTATATCACTGTTTTACTTTTCATATTTGCTGCTCCGGCAGCAGAGTGGGAGACGCTCCTCTGCCCTTATAAAGGCTCCACCATTGGCGAAACCTTCCAGCATCGAAGCACAATGAGGCCTTGTAGACATTAAAACAAATATCTTATTCAGATGATGTTAAATCCCACTAAAATCATGTACTGTACAACATTTTCTGCATTACCTTTAACATTTAACATTTAAGTCACGTTCAAATTGTTTCTTTTTTTGGTATATTTAGAGAGCACAGATCTAATTTTGAAAATTGGACCAGCAGTGTCGAAGTGGTCTATAGGGTAATCAGGCAGTGCACGATGGGCTGGTCTGACAGATCAGGGTATGGGCTATGTTTTAGCAGTTTGTGGGCCTGTTTTATGGGCCAGTGAGTCTGCGTTCACTTTTGATTTCCCTGATTTTATCCCAAACATTGCCTACAGTAAACATAAATGCATATAGTCTCCCTTACCTTGCAAAATACCCACACAGCCTGTCTTTAGAAGTTCAAATCTGGCATGATTTGCAGATCACTTTTTTAGCCATCTGATTTTGACCCTGCAGTCTAATAGTTTATCATTGTGAGGACAACGATTACAAAAAGCATGCAATGCATTCATTACAAGTCAAGAGCAAGTAGGAGCAGGACAGGACGAAGTGGTTGTTTCTCGGTCAAGGGAAGCCAGTGTATGTGTCAATATCACTAAAACTGATTTTGCATTCAACATTTCTGGTCTTCTGTTGTGCTTTACTAGAACATAGCATTTACAATAGCATTGAAAAGGATGACGGTGTAGAAATAATAACTCATCACTTAAACTGAATTGAAGGCATCTGAAACAGAATTGAAAATGTGCAGAGAAAATTCATATCGTGAAATTAGTAAAGGATTTCAAAGTGGTGCACGTCCATTGCTGGAATAAAATGACGATACAGTGCTTTTTATGCATGCCCAGCCTTCATTTAATTGATCCCGAAACCAATCAGGCAAATGTTTAGTACTTTTAGACTCGGGAATAAATCTGTGAATGTAATATTATTCAGTTATTTATTTATTGCCAATTTAGGTAAGCCCATTGCCTAGCATTTTAGAAATCCCATGCTTCTCTCCTAATTACATTATTTTATTGACTCGTTGTTAAATTTCCGTTCAAGTTAGAACCTAATTCCCTTTGATTCAAATTAGATGTAGCCTCTTTAATTGGCCGGAATGCAGCAAAGATGCATTTTAATGTAACTTCCATGTCCTGTAAAAATACCTTTACAGAACAAAATCTGAATAAAGCAGAAAAACTCTGTTTCATTTATTAGTGTTTTGTGATTACTGTTTGTCCTCTGAAGTGGTTCTCATTTCAAGCTGTTTAAAAAAAACTATACAAATATCGCCTTAATAATTATTACCTATGCCTGCATAATCAATTGTATTTCATGAGAACAAAACGCTCACACTTGATATCTGAAAAAAAATGAAATTTGTATACATTTTTCTTTTAGGCTTTAGGTATTTCATACATGATATTCTAGTCTAAAATTCCTTGTGTGTGGTTATTTGAAAATATATTTTAAAACCATATATATTTAAAAAATGTAACGCGCCTTCTAGCCAATATATAGTGGGTATATAGAAACACTGTTTGTAATAATTGTTTATCATGGCATGTAGAAATGTTCTACAAGTAGAACATATGTTTAAAGAATTTCTTGTTAAAAAATAAAACACGTATTGAAATACAAATAAAAGAAGCAATGCATTTGCATTGTTTAAGTTGTGGGAAAGTGTTAAGATAGTCAGCCATCTGAAATTGCAGTTAATTACATCGCAATCAAGGAGCCTAGAGGTACAAGTCCAGCTGTTCCACAAAAGGTATTCGAGCAAATGAGTGGTACTTGAATGGATCACCTCATTCCTCACAGGAAGAACTCAGAAAGTCCGCCTCCCACCATTCAAGTCCGAAGCCACCGAAGTCATCTGTGGAGTACCTCAAGGTTCCTCACTCAGCCCCACCCTCTTCAACGTATACATGAGCCCCCTCGCGACCATCGCACGCCAACACAACCTCAACATCATCTCTTACGCGGATGACACTCAACTTATCCTCTCTCTCACCAATGACCCCAGCACCGCCAAAACTAACCTACACGAAGGAATGAAAGAAGTTGCCGAATGGATGAAACAAAGCCGTCTGAAACTGAACTCAGACAAAACAGAAGTCCTCATCCTAGGTACTTCCCCCTCTGCATGGGACGACTCATGGTGGCCGGAAGCCCTCGGAAAGGCACCCATCCCGACAGTCCACTCACGGAACTTGGGCATCATCCTGGACTCCTCACTCTCAATGAATAAACAAGTCAGCGCCGTATCCTCTTCCTGCTTCAACATTCTTCGCATGCTTAGAAAAACATTTCGCTGGATCCCCACCGAAACAAGGAAAACGGTCACCCATGCTCTGGTCACGAGCCGACTGGACTACGGAAACACACTCTACGCAGGCACTACCGCTAAACTCCAGAAGAAACTCCAACGAATCCAAAACGCCTCAGCCAGGATCATATTAGACATCCCACGCAACGAACACATCTCCGGTCACCTTAAAGACCTCCACTGGCTACCCGTCAATAAGAGGATCACTTTCCGACTGCTAACCCACGCACACAAATCACTCTACGACATCGGACCAGAATGCCTCAACTCACGACTGTCCTTCTACACCCCGTCCCGCCAACTACGTTCTTCCAGCCAAGCCCTCGCCACTGTACCTCGCATCAACAAGACCACCATGGGAGGCAGATCCTTCTCATACCTGGCCGCTAAAACTTGGAACTCACTCCCCGCTTACCTTCGCCTTACCCAGAACCACCTAGCATTCAGAAAGCAACTTAAAACGTGGATATTTGACAAATAATCCTCCTCTCCTCTCTAAGCGCCTTGGGACCCTCTGAGTATGTAGTGCGCTATATAAATTCTCTGACTTGACTTGACTTGACTGCTAAGAATTAGGCTTGGGCAAAATTTTTGTCATGCTGGGATAATTAATCTCCCATAATTTCATGTCATGTTGTTGCACAAAGATTCCGAAACTATGACAAATTGCATAATTAGGGCTTGTACACAACAACATTTGAGTGCCCTTGTTCACCACAACATTTTAGTGCAGGAGCACGAGAACAACATACACGTTCAGAATGTGAGTGGCTATTATTCACTGAACTTATGTTTTGTGCTACTTTATTTCAGCACAAAGGTCATGCTAGCATCCGAAATGGACAAGAGGGTGCATTTTGCACTAAACTATAGTATCAAATGCCAGTTTAGCATTTTGCTCAAATTCTTTTAATTTTTGCAGGATTTTGTGTAATTAAGTAAAAGTAAATTATGCAACTTTTGCACCACCAATTATGCCTAGAACGTGTATGTATGGCAGCACGAACAATCAAGTCACATATCCTCTTACAAATTAATTGGAGGTGAAAGAGGCATCTCCATGAGCCAAATGGAAGTGGGGCTCATGATGATGATCACCCAAGGGCAACACCTAACCAGGAGTCCTCACAACATAATAAGCAGGGTATGTTGAATCTGTTACAAAGGTTGCTTGCCCACTAAGGCTCCCACAATTGACGGCAGCCAATGCTCATTCGAGGTGTTTTGGTTTTTATATTTTATTGCATTCCAATAAATTCAGGACATCTATGATGAATAATATCAAACTGTCTAGGTGATATTTGACAGTCTGCTTTTAATGGCCATCCTTCTTGCCAAATGTTCAATCTTTCCATTAAATAATCTTGTTACATTGCTGGAGGCCACAAATAACATCATTGTATTTTTGTAAATTACCAACCTGTGGCCTGCTGTTTCTTGAGCAACTATGAGCATATTGTGAATATATGTAAATGCATTACCATTACCACATCATATTTTCAGCTACCCACTTGTTCAATATTGTCACTAAACTGCAACATTTTATCAAGTAATCTTATGAAACATATTGACATCCTTATTCCTGCATTCATCTCATAATAGAATTGCACATATGTGCTTGTGTGGAGCAGGTGCTATTGAGTCATAATATATTATGATACAAGTTAGGTCTTGCAAGAAAGTACCTTTTGTGCATAGTCACACCCATTTTTGTGGACTAATCCTTATGGTTTTTTAACTAACACAGGGGCATTGCAGAGCAGTCCTCAGTGTATGTGCTCTGAATCTTAAAACATGGTACAAGTGGCTAAACCACATGTACTATATATATAGCTTTCCAGTTAGGTCATTGTATATGATGCAGGAAATACAAAAATGGCTTGGAAGTTAAATACCAGCTGTGGGCGTCGCGTACATTATTATACCATCCATAACGCTGACTAGTAAAATATACTTTCAGGCATATATGTGTAGCTTGATTGCTACTACTTGTAAACGTGCAGGCATACCTATCAAAATAACCTTTTTTGAAAGGAAGGAACCATACTTTTAAATATTAAGCAAGTCACAACTAAGTAGGCATAGAAGCCTACAATGTAGGGTGCCTGATATTTAAACTCGGAACATGTGAGAATTTAGGGTTGACATGGTCCTACAGTGAATAGTTCCTGAAAGTTATTTTGACTGCCTTTGGCAGTTGCTGTTTCTATGACAAAGCTAAAGTACAATTACAATGTTGTTTCTTGTAAGTTTGGTTTGCAATAAGCTACAGAGTCCATTCAACCACTATTTGTAATATTTATTAAAAATCCAGTTCAATGGTAGAGTTAGATTTTTGACCAATGAAGAGGAAGAGCAATTTTTTTTTCAAAGATAAACTTTTTCTGCCTGAAGCACCAGTGGGCATTAGCCTCCCCGCAGTTGCCCTCCTTTTCAGTGTTTTCCCCATGATGATGTCTGAAGCCATTGCAGGAGGAGAGACAATGGGACATATTTCCAAGGAATTGATAGCGCATGAGCTGCAGTAAATTTTGGAGCACCACGCTCCGGCATTTACAACTATACGGCACACCCCTGTATTTTCTCTAGCGCTACCATTAAATATAACTGCCTAGCACCAACACAGAGACCCTGGCACCATAGTGCAAGGGTGCATGCGTTGCAAAGAATGACTGACAATCAATAATGTCAATTTGCTATTTCTATGTGTGCTGCATTCTAAGGAATGCAGCACACATAGAAGTAGCAAATTACCATTATTTAGTGATTGTTTATATGCAGGAAGGGACACCTTCCTGCACATAAACACGAGAGACACCTTCCTTCACATAAACAATCAATCCTGGCAATTTGTTACTTCTATGTGTGCTGCATGCTACAGAATGCAGCACAAATAGAAGTAGCAAATCACCATCATTTAGTGATTGTTTATGTGCAGGAAGGGACACCTTTCACTTACCGGCTGTGTGCTTTTGCCGCTAACTTCTGGACCACTGGAGACGACGGCGCAAGGCACCTGGGGACAGCCATTGCTCGCCGCCCGACCTGAATTACGTCACCCAGCATCCTGTGCGGCACGCAATCGCACCGTTGAGCACCAGGAGGTATTCAAAAGGGGGACAGGGCTCCTGCAGCGCATGCCCGGGCAAAGGGCGGGCCTGTCTGCATCCATCAGAGCCAGGAGGAGGCTGGGCTGGGCCACCCCCCTTTCATCCGACTCCCCAGAAACTGGTCAGCATTTTTGTGTTGTAAATATTAATTTGTAGTGCTCTCAAGTGTCACCACCCAGAAAATATGAGTAAGGCTAAACGTAAGGGGGTAGGAGGGCCAGGAGTTGTAGGCACTTTGGAATTCTTTCTGACATGGGCGGAGTCAGTTTTAATCCACAAAATTGAGTTAACAGAAAGGAGACTCTCCTTAGATCCGCCTAGGGTCTCCTCTGAAGCCTTTCCACCTCCCCCTTTGCTCATCCAAGTGTCAGACCCAGCAACTGATTGCATGCCTACAGTGAATTCTATCTCCCAAGAGCCCCAACTAAATGAGTCCTCCGTGGCAGCTAGCATTCCAGCTCTATCACCCACACACCCTGTAAAGACACTTACTCGTCATCAAAGGTCTCTTCAACTCACAGGTGGGTCTAAGAAAGAGGACCTTTGGAGCTTTAGTAGTTGCCTTTGTGGAATGTATTTTATATTTATCGATTCTAATCACTCCCACGGATATATGATTACCCTAGCCTCACTGAAACGTCTCTCTGGACCTTTACTACATTTTTCACCCTTCAGAGGTGACAACTGCCCCTGTCATTATGTGGCACTAGTCAAACATTGCTCATAGGTCAGACCTTTTGGGGACCCCGACCTACCACTTACTTCACTATTCTCAACTGACCTCCGGGACGAGATTACTCACACTCTCCCCAACATGGCCGGACCTGGTTTGACCCCCACTGGCGACAACGCCTACACCGTTATCCATCCTTCCAACCTCTCTAAAACCGCCACTAAATCCTTTAAACACTCAATCCTGAAAAGGCACAATGAGACCCTGGTCTCCAGCACGGACAAGAGCTCAATCATCAATGACCTTATATTCTACTCCAGGAGATCGTCTGTCTGGCGCAACGCATTCTTGAACCTCCTCAACGTTTATAATACTAGAACATTCCTCATGGCAGCAAGCTCACGATCGCACCATCTGCAAACCTGCATGCTGACCTCACCATTACCTTATATAAAAGCGGCATCATCCTGATCCAAGCTCCACCAAAAGACCTTAACAAATTTGCGGACCTCTTCCCTCTCCTTAAAAAACATGTGCAAGACCACCCTTAACCCACGCTTACCCTGCACCTTCCTCCACCAAAACCTCCAAGGGAACTTGCCCTTCCACCAGCCACTCACGACAGCACTCCCAACACAGCCGTCAGAGCCCCCCAACTATGCATCCAGTGCCTACCAACTGCTAAGCTAAGTTCACCCACAGAAAAACAGAATTGTGGTGTTTGTTTATATGTATTAATATGAAATAATTTCAAATTATACTCAACCAACTCGGACCACCCTCCTTTTGTACTTACTTACTGACCCAGGTCCATGAGTTTTGAGGGCCCACCCCTTTATAACTCTCACACCTACGATGGGCCTGGATGGCACTGTTCTGGCCAACGGCAACCCCTCCGCTTCCTCTCCGATAACAGTTGGAGTCCCTAAAGGATCAACCCTGTCCCCTACCCTCTTCAATCTCTACCTCGAACCGCTCCCAGAGGTGCTGCGTACTGCCAATATCTCCTACCACATGTATACCGACGACACACAGCTCTACATCAAAATCTCTTCTCCAGAGGACATCCTCTCCCTGAATGAGGCCCTGAAGCTGAAGGATCACTGGCTCACATCAAACCAGCTTAAACTCAATGCCAAAAAAAATGGAGTTCCTCTTAATCTCACAACCTAACGCCAATACAGACATTTAAGTTTGGATCAAGGCTATCACAGCGCTATACTGCTCTCCTGCCATTGGGGACTCTGCTAAATCCCTAGGAATTACCTTAGATGGCAACATGAACATGCAGAGCCATATCAACACGATGGCCAAAACTACCAGATTTTATTTCAACTACCTAAGAAATCTGAAACCTTTCCTCGACCCCAGATCTAAAATCGGCAATTCAGGCTCTAGTCATCTCTAGGCTAGAATATGGTTGCTCCACCCTCGCAGACCTACCTAAGACCTCTCTGGCACCCTTGAAAGCCTGCCTCCACGCTGTTGCCAATATTCTAACTGGCTCTAAGAATTCCGTCCATATCTCGCACCACCTTAAAGCTCTGAACTGACTTCCTCTTGAAGCCTGCCTGCATCCCCGCTGATCTGTTCCATTATGACATACCTAACTGGGCATCTCACATTCAGCTCCTTGTGAACGGCATTTCAAGTGGATCATCTGTGCCCGGTATTTGGGCAGCAGCAGAAATACTCCCTATTTATAAGAAAGGGGATCGCTCTCAACCAGGAAATTATAGGCCGATAAGCCTCATTGACTGCATACAACTTTTTATTTTGGGCTAGGCTGGTATTGAGCAGAATCCAGGCCTGGATTGAGGAATGTGACATCTTGTCCCCCCCCCCTCTTGTCCCCCCTCCAGGTGGGTTTTTAGTCTTGTACTAGCACCATTGATCAGGTTCAGGTTTATCCTGATATATTGGCGTACTGTAGAGCTAGGGGGAGGTACAATTTAAGCAGCTTTTGTCGACCTTAAGTCAGCTTTTGACCTTGTTCCCCGTACTAAGATGTGGCGAACCTTTTTGGCATTAGGTATGCTGTTAGATATCCTGACTTTCCTGGTTAAGCTACATGTTGCCAACTACACGCAGGTGAGATGGGATGTGCAGGGGAGCACCACTAAAAAGTTTCCTGTAGAGAAGGGTGTTAGACAGGGGGGCATTCTAGCACCAACTCTCTTCTCATTATATATCAATGAGGTGGTGCAGTATTTTTTCATAACTATCCCATGGATACACCCACTTTAGCAGGGATGAAGATTCCGTTGCTTATGTTTGCATACCACACCCTTATACTCTCCACGACATGAAAGGGCCTACAGTGTGCCCTTTCGAGATTCGAGGAGTTTTGTCAGGAACGTGATTTCGTAGTCAACGTAGACAAAACAAGATATAAGGTCCTACACAAACATAGGAACATTAGGGGTAGAGTCGAAATGAAGGAAGGTACTCTGGAACAAACACAGAATTTTACTTATCTAGGGGTAACCATTGGTAATAAACTAAGCTGGAAGCCTCAAATAGATGTGCTCTCTGTCAAGCATGCCCAACTCTCAGGTGCCATGTTGAAGGAGCAGCGATTATCATACACTAAACCAATACATCCTGCACTACAAATGTATTCCTCAAAAATTAGTGCTTCGATTTTGTATGGGGCAGAACTGTGGGCTTACGCCAACATAGCTCTTTTAGTGAAATCTCTCCAAAAATGTTGAGGTCTTTAATTGGCCTCCCACAATCCACCCCAATGTTACCCTTATTCTTAGATCTGGGTTGCTATTCGATTGACGATGTGGCACACTTTAGGCCAGTGGCATTCTGAAGAAGACTCTGGGTCACCCCGGAGCTTTCACACTATGCCCAAGCTCTATTAGAAGTTAGGGAGGCTGACAATATGAGCAAAAATCAGTGACTAAGACAAGTAAAAGCCACTCTCTGTGAGATGGGGATGGGCATTTTATGGGCATCCTCTGCTGACAGTGTATTTCCAGCCAAAAATGAGTTCAAAGCAGCATTCTGGAATTTGCTTATTATGAGGCGGTTTGCTGCTCTAACTGGCCCCTCATTATCCAGAGACTTCCTTGAGATCAAGCATAAAGTGAAATATGAAGGGTACTGGATCTAATTAGCACCCCTAAAGACAGGAAACTGCACCATCAGTTCAGGGTGGGTTCTACTAACTTAATTACCAACAAATGGAGTAGCTCTAGTAGTAGCAATTATCCATGTTGTCCTAATTCGAATCACCGGCACACATTCTGTTTGCTTTCCCAGCCTATAGATATCCCAGGTCCAGATGGCTGAAACCTCTGTGTCTAAATCTGAGGACCAGGTCAAGTAGCGAGGCATTTAGGATTCTAAAAACATCTACAAAAGAGTCCATTGTGATCGCTGTCGCTAAGTTCTTGGGCTGGGTGTGGGTGATTCGTTTGAAAAGAGAGGAGCCTTAGGTAAATGTTTTATGCTCCTTAGTTGTAGACGATTGTTCATGCACTATGTACTTTACTGTATTAACACAGAATTAACTTAAAATTGATTTGTATGCCGAATCAAGGAAAAATGGTCACCCTAGGCGGTAGTATTGCAGGGGTGAATTGTAGCTGTTTTTTAAAACTGTTTATTGTATAACTATGAATTTTATTAGGAAGGTTTGATTCAAATCTATATAATCTACTTTTATGTCGTAATATGTTTATATTTTATACATTCTCACCTCTATGTATTGTGTATTATCTTTTGTGATTTTTTAAATCGAAATAAAGATTTTGACTGAGTGACTGAATTCCACATGGAAGGGAATGACTACAATTTTGCCCTGATACCACTAAACACTGTGTAATGAGGTTGCATGGATTGTGGAAGCCATGGTGGAATTTGGCTGTTGATGGAATCTTGCTGACCTGTTTCTGTTTCCCCCTAAAATATGTGAACCACCCAGTCTCAAAAAATAGATGAAGCTTGCTTGGGAAATTTATGGCCAGATTTACTAACATTTCACGCAATGCAGCGCAGCAAGGCAACTTGCTGCACTATTGTGCATGAAAGGGAGACATCAAATGCACTATGGCCCATATTTATCATATTGTTGCATCACCATTGTGCCATGTAGGGGTGACACACCACTAAAGTCAGATTTTTCAAGCCATGCAAGGCCTGATAAATCTGGAGTAACACAAGGCAGTGCAAATTGCTGCCTTGCGTTACTCAGCCCCAGGTACGTGGGGAAGCGTTTGAATGAAAACTCTAAAATAATATATCTTATAATAAATAGGCTGAATTTATATGTATGCTTTAATAAAAAATAAATGCATTTAAAAATGCACAATTTGTAGTAATTTAATATATGTATTTGTACTAGGCTTAAAAGGCTGAAGTTTCATTGCTTGGCCCAAAGCTGGCTTGACTGCCAATGCTGAATATGCATATAATGTGTATTTCCTGACCTTTCCATGAACGTATATTTCATAATGAATATTTTTTTGCAAGAGGACTGGGGGGAATTCATAGATACCGCTGACATTATCATGTTTGAAGAAACTTAGGAGAACTCCCATTCATTTCTGCAGGGCAAAAAATCATTTTCCATCCCAGCATGTAAGTCTACATCAGGTAGACCGCATGGTGGTTTGCTAATGCAGGTTAAGATTTAGTTGAGGTACCATGCTAGTCAATTAAATATCAATTGTCAAGATAGGCTTGGCATCAATATATCTCCAGTTCTGACAAATCAGAAATCTGTCTTTTTAATGTTTATAGTAGATGTGTTTCTAAATCATATGATTCCCCTGCAATCCATCTTTTGATTGATTACATTTCCACTGCCAGGATTCCTGCGACAGCTCAACTCTCTTGACTATCACAATATACCTGTATGACTCATATCATTCCCCCCAACACTTATAAATGATCAAACGTCTTGTACCCTGACTTTTTACCCTATTACATGCTGTTGGTAAGGGGGGCGTGGTTTGCAGCCCAAGATGGAAGTCGCATAGCGCCAAGCTCAAGGCCAGGGGCGTCAACATTTGTACATTATCCTATTACCTCCTCATGGAATTCCTGTTGGTGACCTCCTGAGCTACCGCGAACTGTGCCGGTACCGCCTTGCTGCAATCTGGCGGAACAAGGTTGCTGTGCACTCTGAGTACAGCCTGCTGAGGTTTACGGCTTCAAGGCGGGCCTGCATTGCGGGAGTGGCCTCTAGTGCAGCAGCCTACAGTAAGATCGAATGGAACCCTGTGGAGGCATGCCTCTCTGCATGAGGCCCTGATTCAGACCGTAGGTACTGTGGGCCGTAGCGGCGGCCGGAAATTCCTGGCAGTAATCGGAGCACCCGGTGGTGCACTGATGTGCCTTGCGACAGCTGGGAGGTTGTGTCAAGAGACCTCTGATGAAACATGGGCAATCCTGTGAAGCCGGCCTGGGACTCTTGCCCCCTCAGCTGCTGCTGGTCTTCCTTTGGCGCAACTGGGCTGCTGCCGCTGGAGAGATACTCTGCTGGCTAGGCCTGTGTGTAGGGACGCTCGGAACTCCAGGAGTTTCATTGCTGTGCGGTGAGTGCTAACCCCCCCCACCAGAACAGTCATCGGGGACTTCTGAGGGAGTTCATGCGCTGAGCTGTTCTGGAGCTAGTGAGGTCCTGATTAAAGCTTGGGGGGGACCGATCTGCTTCTACTCCTTGGCGCCTAAAATCTTCCCTCCTCTCCCCCCGTCTGAGCGCGGTATTGCGGAGCCAGGATTGAGATTCGTGGGAATCATCGCATGGCTGGTGGGGCTGTGAATTACCTGGCCTGCTACTACTACCACATTGGAGGCGGAGCTGACCCTGAGCAGGAGGTGGTGGCTTGGGGTGGCTGGTGACCATAGTGCCTGAACCTCCTTGAAAATGCTTAGCCTGTGATGAGGTTGCTGAGCACTGCTGTGACTTCTGTTGTTCCTACAGAGCGGCTGCATTCCCCTGTCGGAACCCTGTATGGGCCCAAGTATTGAATTTGGACTGGGGGCTCCTGTCCCACATTCTACTGTGTAGCGCCATCAACATTGGCATGGCTGGTCCAGGCCCGATTCAAAATGCATTGAAGTAGAGAGTGGGGGCTGGTGGCTCTTGCTGGAGGTCGCTGCGGGGACGGGCATTGACCCCAGATTATTTCTCCATCATCGCCCTTTCTTACTGGCCCGAGCATTCTGTGACCTCTGTGAGGTACCACAACAGAATTGGACCTCTTGGTGCTCGTAGTGGATCCCCTTGTTGAGGTGCAGGGAGTGTAGCTGAGACCAGTCATGGGAAGAAACAAAACAAAAGTAGCGCCGGACTCAGAGCAGGCTGGCTCCCCACCTTCTGAGACATCCTCCATACAATCTCATCAGACTGATGATTAGGTCACTACTCTTCCTCCCATTGACAAGCTGGATGTGATACTCCTGGAGATCCGTGAATCTCATTCCGCTATAGTGCAACAAATTGGCACTATCTCCACCAAATTAAATTTGATGAAGGATGTTCATAAAAAGTTGGTGGGTAAAGTAAAAGACATTGACCACTCAGTTACAATGGTGCAGCCTCAGGTGGAGTGACATGATCCACACATTTGACTCCTAGGGTCAACACCCCACGACCTTCATTGAAGATTAGTTTTGGACCAAAGCGGCCCCATTCGCCTGTCGGCACACTTCACAGTAGAACGGGCCCACAGACTACCTATGTCACGTACCAGGTGCAGATGACCAATGTCCATTCCTCGGAACGGCCGAAGAGAATTCTGGGAGAGAGTCACCATCATCCACCAGAAACTGCAGGTAGGTTGGCAAGATGGAGAAACCGGCAGCTTCTACGCTCGCAGAAGAGCAGAACTACCATACCCAGCAGCCTGTGCGGCATGTTGCGCGCACACAGGAAATGATGCTGTGTTAGCCTCCCAGCAGGCTGAGTAAGCCAGATCGGAAGGAGGAAACGCCACAGATTATCCTGTGTTGGGTCACAGTGCCAGGACTGAGGAATCCAGACTTATTGCAGTACCCAGGGCGATAAGGGTGTCTCTGACACCGCCATTTCCGATCTTGGCGTTTGGCAAGCTGCTTTTGTGAATAACTATTCAATATCCTCAGTTTGTTTTCATGGTGCATGAACAAAATTCTTGTTTCATGCTCGAGTAAATTGAAAGTAGTTATTTTCTGGAGATATCAACATACAGCAGATAATTGACTCTCCATACATACCAGGTGGTATATAATCCTCACATTTAAGGCTATAAACACACTTTAAAAGGTTTACATTCAGCCATACCTGTTTGTTATGGCGTGTTATATACACACATCTCATTTGAAGCGATACCCATGTTGCTCAACTAACAGTCATATGTATGTTGAATGTGTGTGTTTTATGTTTTGTCTTCCAGCAGGCGGAACAGTGAGATGTAACTGAATTAAACCCTATCCTTTCTCCCTTGTGAGGCTCATACTCACACCACTACTGGTTCTCCTACTTACAAACCGATGTGTTTCTGCTTTAGAGGTGTGTTACATCCTTCACTGTATATCTGTCTTTATATCACTTCCCCTTTAATGGCATGAGCCTTTCCCCATGGTGTTCTGGTTCTCAGAACTTTCCTAGTGATGCATTCTGCATCTGAATGTCAGTTGTACTTGGACTTGAAGCTGTCTACATGATGCTGTGCTGCTGAATTAAACTACTTGGAATTTAACCTGTTTCCTGGATTATTACAAGGTGTTTACTAGACATTGCATAATCTTATGTTTCTATTCGCAGTTTCTAAATGACTGAGCTATAAGTATAAGCCACTTCTGAGCACTAGAAGCCGCTGTAGCCATTAGAAGGTCTTTGATGAATTCCACAACGTCCTTCTAAATGGTGCTGCAAGAGCTTATTCTTTTGCTTTACAGTATACAGGGGTAGAATATCATAGTATGTTTCTTATAGAAATGTTCCAGGTATTTTCAGAGCATTGTTTCTATAACTAGCCTTTCTTATTCACAGGTCTCCCTCCCCGCTGTTCCCATCCTTTCCTTCCCCCGATTGACCCCCTTAATCTTCCATGTTATAATGGCAAGTCGGAATTGAGGATGTCAATAAGTTGATCCATTTGAGCAACAAACTGATCCTGAGAGGCCTCTGAGGGACAGGTGACAGAATAATCGGCCTAATTTATACTATACCTCTCCCTGTCGGTTTGTTGTGACCATGGCCACCCTCAAGGATGTGTTAGCCACGCTAGGTACCTTACAGCAGGAAATAGCTACTTCTAGGGCAGAGACAGCAGCCTTACAAGATACAGTGCATAGGCTTCAAAGGAACCCCTTTGATGCTCAGCAAGGACGAAGCACCAGAGGGGGCCCCTGGAAGTTTGCGAGTCCCTCTAATCACACACCACTTACTGTAGAAGTACCCACGCCCATACCTTTGGCTGCTCCTGAATGTTTCCATGGAGAAGCCTCTAAGGTGCAGGTCTTCATGACTCAGATATTATTACACTTTTCCTGTAGACACAAGGCCTTTTCCACTAACTAGGCTAGGGTAGACTTTATGATTTCATACCTACCTGGGGATGCGGCTCAGTGGGCGGTACCCTTTGTACGCAGAGATGACCCTCTGTTGTACGTCTGGGTTGAGTTCAGGAAGGAATTTGAGCCTGTGTTGATCGTAGAGTAGCTTCTTTCTCGCCTGATAGAGAATTGTTGGAACTCAAGCAGGATAAAAGGGATATTGTTGTGTACATTAATGCATTCCATCGATTAGGTGCAGAAACACGGTGGCTGGAAGAAAAAAAGGGCCCCCTTGTTTTACCAAGGACAAAAAGACGAGATGAAGGATGTCTTAGCCCAAATTGATCCTCAGCCATCTACCTATATCGATCCTATTAACCTCACATTATGATTGGACTACCGCATGGGGGAACGCAGGGGGATAGGAAGAGGGTTGAATGACTGCTCACGTGGTTTGACAAAAATAGAAGTGTAGGGGGTCATTTGGGTTTCCCTTCGAGCCTATGGACATAGGTGCTATGCGAGCCCCACTGACCCAAGCAGAGAGAGCAATGAGAATAAGAAATGGTCTCTGCATGTATTGCGGTAAGAAGGGCCATTTCGTCAAGGAGTGCTTAGCCAAACCACGAACCAACACAGAGTTCAAGAAACCACAAGGGGCTAGCACATATAGGTTACAGGAAAACTAACAAACTCAATGATACAAGAAAGAAGATCTTTGGGTGGTGTGAACATCCCTTCCATTAAACCAAAAGCAGGTCCTTCCTCAGAACACCTTTTTCTCCACATCCATTTCATGACCCAGAAGGAATGGCAGAGTGTAGACGCCATGCTTGATTGCGGAGCCACAGGGATTTTTATAGGCGGTTTTGTGGCTCAAAGGCTGTGCCTGGGGTTAATTACCAAAGATAGCCCTGAAGAGGTATTGGCAGTCGATGGGATGGAATTGAGTACGGGTTCTATACGTTTCCAAACAGATAGTCTAGAAATGTGTTGTGGGGTAGGACAAATGGACTGGTTGAATTTTAATATTATTCAGGCTCCACAGTATGGTGTCATTCTGGGTCTTGCTTTGCTGATGTTGCATAACCCCTCTGTCAATTGGGAAGACAAAACGGTGAACTTTAGTAGTCCATGGTGTAAGGAACATTGTTTATCCAAAGCGGTGAATCCAGTGACCTGTCTAGTTACAATACATAGTGTGGCAACAGCTGCTGAAACAGACATTACACTATCCTCTTGGTACAATGATTACCAGGATGTGTTCTGTGAGAAGCAAGCAGATACCTTACCCCCTATTAGGCAATATGACTGCCGGAATGGATTTATTTCCGGAAGAGGTAATCCCTTGTGGGAGATTATATGCCTTGACGCAACCAGAAAACGCTCATCTGAGAGACTACCAAGATAAGTATCTGGAGAATGGGTTTATACTCCCTTCTAGAACAGGTCAAAACAGCCACCATTTTCACAAGAATGGACCTAAAAGGGGCATACCACTTAGTAAGCATACGGGAGGGTGATGAGTGGAATACCGCTTTCCGTACTAGATACAGTCTGTATGAGTACACGGTAATGACCTTCGGCCTCTGCAATGCCCCGCAGCATGTCAGTATTTTGTGAACGAGGTGCTGCAGGAGTTTTTGGCCAGGTTCAGGGTGGCATTTATTTATGACATGCTGATATACTCTTCCACAGTCAAGGAACATTACACAAGTTTGTAAGGTGTTTAAGGCACTTCGTCTGAACGGACTGTACTGTAAACTCAGTAAATGTGAGTTTCACGTGAATTAGGTACAGTTCCTCAGAGTCAGACTGTCCCCCACATGCCAGGAAATGTCAGAGCGAAAGATTCTGGCTGTGAAAGAATGGCCAAGACCTACCACTGTTAGAGACATACAATACTTTCTTAGTTTTGCTAATTTTTATAGCAGATTTATAAGCCATTCTTCTAACACAGTAGCTCCCATCACTAAGTTACTAAAGAAAAATGAGCCCTTCGTTTGGGCAGAGGCAGCTGAGGATTTCCTTTTAATGCCTGAAATATGCCTTTGTTACAGCTCCCGTTTTGGCTCACCTTAACCCAGAAAACCACTATGTGGTGAAGGCAGATGCATCCGATGTAGCCAAAGGAGCCATACTCCCACAAAGGCACAAAACCACTGGCCAGCTACACCCTATAGCCTATATGTCGCAAACATTGAACGATGCGGAGCTAAGGTAAACCATAGCTGAAAAAGAACTGGTGGCCATAAAGGATGCCTTCAGTGATTGGAGACATCTATTGATGGGAGCCAAACATGTGGTGACCATGTATACGGATCACCGCAATCTGCAGTTTATGCGGTCCACCAGAATGCTATCCCAAAGACAACTGAGGTGGATGCTCTTCTTCTCGGAATTTCATTACATCGTTACATATAGACCAGGCGCACAAAAAACAAAAAAGCTGATGCCTTGTCCAGGCTGAAAACCATTCCAGAAAACAGGATAGAACAGCAACATTCTATTTTGAATCCGCAACAAGTTTTGGGACTAATCCAAACAGATACATTCCTACAAAAAGTAATACAGGGGGTACAAAATCGCTATTGGAAAGAATGGCTAAAGACCCATACCAAATGGACCTTGATCCACTGACTTCCGATGAAAGGCAAGCAACTGCTAGTGCTGAACAAGGCCTTACGCAAAGAGGTTTTTCATTGGTGTCACAATGCACATAGTGAAGGACATAATGGCATCGAGAAAACCCTTGACAGAATCTATCAGCAATTCTGGTGGTCTTCTGTGGTAAAAGATACAAAAGACATGATACACAGATGTGAAATGTGTGTACAAGCCAAGGTAGACCATGGAAAACCCGAAGGATTACTATAACCTCTTCCAAATCCTTTGATCTCTTGGGAAACGATTCCTTAGACTTTATATTGGGACTACCAAAAGACAAGGGCTGTCCCGCCATCCTACTGGTGGTGGATATTCTCGCGAAAATGAGTCATTTCATTGCCTGTGCACAAGAACCCACCTGTTGATGATGCAGCAGGTGATCAGATTACATGGTCTTCCCATCAATGTTATTTTTGATAGGGGTCCTCAGTTTACAGCCCGGTTTTAGAAGGCCTGGTGTACTGCGTTGCATATGATGTCTTCTAAGTCAACCAGCTTCCACTCCCAATCGGACGGGAAGACCAAAAGACTTAACCAGACCCTAAAGCATTATTTGACATGTTATGTTGCTCAGAATTCTAATACAAGGGTAGAGTTACTCTGTCTGGCAGAAGTAGCCTAAAACAGTGCAAAACATCAATCAACGCAAATAGCTCTCTTTTATAGCAGTTATGGGTTTCATCGCCGATTCATAACTCTGATCTATCCAGTGGCCAATCAGGAGGTGCCAGAAGTGCAAACAAGAATAACCCACATACAACAAACCTTGAAAAACGCCCACAAGAACCTGAAAAAAGCTAAAGTACTCTATAAAGCAAGGGCTGATAAACACTGAAACCAAATCCTGTTTAAACGGTGGGTGATGTAGTATGGTTGTCAACCAAAAACTTTCGGGTCTGCAAATATAGTGTTTTGAATCTGAACATTTTCGACCCTTATGAAATATAGAAAGTGATCTCACCTCTTGCGATGCTGCTAGCACTTCCAAAATCCATGAAGCTACACCCAGTATTCCATATTTCGCTTCTAAATCCCTCTTACACACCCAACAAGAAGTTGCCTTCTCCTTTATGGATTAATAATAAACCAGAGTACGAAGTCTGTGCAATCCTGGACTCAAAGATGAGAGGCTCACGGCTCTGGTACCTCGTATTGTGGAAGGGATATGGTGTGGAAGAAAACTCTTGGGAGCCTGGGGCAGGAATGCATGCTCTGAAATGTGTTAAGTTATTCCACGTGAAATATCCTAACAAACCTTGTTCGTGTACGCTGTCTTCGGAAGAGGGATGTGCTGTCAAGTACCGGGTACAGACGATCGCTGTCCACTCTTCAGAATGACCGAAACAAAGGGAATCTGGGAAAGAGTCACCGTAATCCATCAGAAGCTGCAGGCGGGCTGGCGAGATGGAGAATCTGGCGACTTCTACGCTCACAGAAGAGATGTACTACCATCCCTTGCAGCCTGTGCAGTGCGTTGCACGCTCACAGGAAATGGCGCTGTGTTAGCCACCCAGCTGGCTATGTAAGCCGGATCCAGGATGGAGGAATCCAGACTTATTGCAGTACCCGGTGGGGTTTGGGTGTCTCTGACACTGCTGTTTCCGATTTAGCTCACGCCGATCTTGGCGGCTGGCAAGCAGCTTTTGAGAAAAACTATTCAATATCCTCAGTTTGTTTTCATGGTGCATGACCTAAATTCTTGTTTTAGGCTGAGTAAAAACAAACTAGTTGTTTTCTGGAGATATCAACATTCAGCAGATACTTTACTCTCCATATATACCAGGTGGTATATTATCATCACATCAAAGGCTATAAACGCACTTTAAAAAGTTTACATTCAGCCATACCTGTTTGTTACAGTGCGTTATATACACACATCTCATTTGAAACAATACCCAGGTTGCTCAGCTAACAGTCATATGTATGTTGAATGTGTGTGTTTTTTGTTTGTCTTCTAGCAGGGCGAACAGTGAGAAGTAGCTGAATTAAGCCCTATCCTTCCTCCCTTGTGAGGCTCAAACTCACACTACTACTGATGGGTACTACTACTTACAAGCTGAAGTGTCTCTGGTTTAGAGGTGTTCACTAGACATTGCATAATTTTATGTTTCTATTCGCAGTTTCTAAATGATTGAGCTATGAGTATAATCCACTTTTGAGCACTAGAAGACGCGGTAGCGATGGGAAGGTCTTTGATGAATTCCAAATCGTCATTCTAAATGCTGCTACAAGAGCTTGTTATTTTGCTTTACAGGTATAAAGGGTTAGAGTACCATAGTATGTTTCTTATAGAAATGTTCCAGGTATTTTCAGAGCATTTTTTCTATAACTAGCCTTTCTTGTCACAGGTCTACCTCCCCGCTGTTCCCATCCTTTCTTTTCCCCGATTGACCCCCCTAATCTTCTGGGCTATAATGGCAAGACGGAATTGAGGATGTCAATAGGTGGACCCATTTGAGCTAAGAACCGATCCTGAGAGGCCTATGAGGGACACATGACAACCTATGCGCAAACCTATCCCTGGTGCTAAACCTAGACCTGTCTTGGCCAGAATCCTCAATTACAGAGAACGCGATCATATATTACAAACAGCACGAGAAGTTGTCCCTATCCTCTTCCATAATACCAAAATATCCATTTTCCCTGACTATACACTGACAGTCCAACGCCTGCGTTACTCGTTCATGGAGGTCAAGACCATCAACTTATTCAAAAAAACTTCATAAATGTATCAAATTTATCAAGTTTTTTTGATTAAGTTGATGGTTCTAGTATCTTGAGCTGCTCATTCTTCTGGTAAATTCATGGTCGGTATGTTATTTCTATATTCGGAGCGATATGTTGTTTTAGTATATGCCAGTTATGTTTTACCCATTGTACAACATCTAAACCCAGCAAGCTACTAACCTGGGTGTACCCAGTTATGAAGAAGGGCTGACGGGGCCTGAAATGCATTGGGCACTTCCAAAAAAATTTATTATTGAGAAACATATGTAATTCATGTATTACAAAAAAGAAAGGTTTTGTGATGTAAACAAAATAAAAAGGAAAAATATTGTTTAGTTTACAGGCATTTCATATTGTGGAAATTACAGTTTATTTGAATGTTGGTATAGGATACCATTAATCTATAAATCCAAATCGTGATTCCAACCAAGATAAGGTTAGGCAAAAGTGCGCAGAAGCCAAGTGGAAACACTTGAAGTTAAATAAGTCTAGTTTATAGGCACACAGGGACAGTGTGCATGCTTCAGCAGCAGGCCTGGTGCAAAAATATAATCAGATTAAATAGTGAGTGCTCCATTTTAACTATATACCAAGTCTTTTACTTTACGTTTTATACCTGATTCTTACGTCTTTTCAGTAAGCAACCCACCCCACTGGTGTGAAGCCTTTTTCTTATTGTGTGTTATGTGCATTGTTTGCACACAATTTGGTTCACCGAAGTTTAATCGTTGGACCCTGTATGGGATGGTTGTTTTTTTGTTTTGTTTACGCTATTGATCCGTTTTTTGATGCTCCTGGGGATGTGGGGGGTGGATGTGGGTGAGGTGGTGTGGGGATGGGGGGATGGGACACGTGATTGGATACGATGTCTATAGCAAAATTATATACTGTCCTCTCCTGGAATATACAGGGAATGGGTTCTGTACAGAAGCGACATCAGATAGTTGCTCAATTACACCATCATCGAGCGCATATTGTATGTCTCCAAGAAACCCACTTAACTTCTTCTGAGGTGGCCAAGGTACAATACGATGGAGGGGACAATTGTATGGTACTGTCTATTCTGCCTTCTCCCGTGGAGCAGAGATTTGGCTGTGAGTGGGAGTCCCTTTTTCACTGACGGATTGTAGGATTGATGATCAGGGGAGATATGTACTTCTACAGGGTATGCTGGATGGCACCAAGGTGGTCTTAAGGTCGATTTATGCTCCCAATACTGAACAAGACGCTTTCCTGTCCAATCTATCACGAGCCCTGTCAGACCGGACAAAATATTAGTGGATTTTGGTAGGGGATTTTAGTGCTGTGTTCGATGTTGATTTTAACAGGTCACGTCCCCCTTTGTCCAACGTAGCTGCCACTATACAAGCGACCAATTTAGTTAATTGGACAAAAGGATGGGGACTGTTAGATGTATGGAGGATCCAACACGTTAGTATGTGTGAATACTCATTTTATTCCTACCCACACTACTTGCACACATGTTTGGATCATTTCCTTTGCTCAGCGGACCTGTTCTCTATGTTAACGCCTACCACATATTTAGGTAAAACCATCTCCTATCATAATCCTCTGGAGTTGGTACTTAACTGGGGTTGTATTCCTGCACCGATTCTCATGTGGCGCCTGAAACTGCTACAGCTAGAAGACCCGATTTACCAGGATACTTTAGTCACCACCATTACCACTTATCCTACAGACAATGAGGGTACGGCTTCCTCTAGGATTGTTGCATGGGAGGCGTTCAAAGTAATAATCCGAGGAGTCCCCATGGGGACGGTGGTTGGGATTCGGTGTGAAGCCATACGTGATCTTACAGACCACAAGAATTTTTTGCAGGCGCTAGAATAGCTGCTCAGTCTGATATTGAGAACGAGCAGCACCTCCAGGAAGCTAGGATCAGATATGCGGAGTTACTGGAGTACATGAGGGTAATATATTTACATGCATACACGCTGCATACTCATGCTGACTCAGACAGATCAGGTACACTAGTAGCCAAGTTAATTAGACTGCAACCCTCCCCTACACCTTTTTTGGCCATACATAATGACTACTACAAATTGATTACCACACAAGTGGATATTAATAGATTTTTTTTTGATTATTATACAAACTTTCTTGGTGATGGTCGTACTTCTCACCATCACCCCAGACCAAGTTGTGGATTTAGAGGCCCCCTGACCGCTCCAGAAAACTGTAGTGCCATACGAGTAATTGTTCCTAACAAGACTCAGTGTTCGGATGGGATCCCCATTGCATTTTCTGCTACCTTTGCAGTGTCAATGGTCGCTAAACTGCTTCAACTGTACACCACCGCTTTGGATGAAGGTGCCTTGCCCCTATGACCAGGGAGGCGATAGTGACCTCTCTGTTGAAGCCTAATAAGACGCCTACGGATCTCTCAGCATATAGGCTCCTATCGATCCTTAATAGGGAGTATAAAATTCTTAGTAATTTATTTGCGGTGTGACTGCTCCCCTTACTCCCCACTCTAATTCATACCGACCAATGTGGATTTGTGCCTAAACACAGTAAATCCTTTAACATACATCGCTTTTATGTCCTTCTACATTCTGCCCACACCAGCTCCCCCCACGCAGGCTGCCTCTCCTTAGATTTCCGTCAGGCATTTGATTCTTGCTGGCCACATTGGTTAAATATGGGCTTCACCCAGCTTTTATTAAAAGGCTTAAGCTCTGGTATACTAGTCCTACCTCGAGGGCCAAGACTGGCACCAATATTTCTGCAACATATAACGTGTATCAGGGTACACGGCAAGGTTGCCCACTGTCGCCCTTGCTGTTTGTGCTTGCTGTAGAACCCCTGGCACAACAGCTACGACACCTAATGGCACCATATGGCATCCCATTGGGTCGGGTATGCCACTCTGTCTCGGTGTATGCAGACGGCATGTTGCTCTACTTTGCAATTTGCATGTAGATATGGCAACAATATCTACAATTGTTTGAACAATTTGGTGAAATTTCGGGGTTGCGCCTTAATGCTTCTAAATTGGTGGCCTTTTCATTTTACAACACATACATACTCCCTGAAGAATTTGTGCAAGCATATTCGGCTACTCCTACACTGTTTTTAACACATGCTGCAGTCACACATTATATGCGCAGATACCGGTTATTGGATCAGAGGGAACCTCCGACCTTCAGATTATTTCCATCAATACACATAATGGGACAGGGTAGTCATCTGGTCCGATGGTTGTATTTGGGTCTACGGCCCAATCAGGAAGTTTCCTTACTGACTCTCTTCCAATGATGGGAGGCAGAGGTGTCCAGGGACTTCACTGATAGAGAATGGTCACAGGTCCTTGACTATCCCATGTGCTTCTCCCACAATGCATGATTAGAAAGGATTCAACTGTTTGTCCTGCATAGGGCCTAGCTCACACCACAGGTGAAACATCGTATGTTCCCCAATTCCACATTGGAATATCCTCGTTGTTGGACCACAAAGATAGACGTCATTCATATGTTTTGGACCTGCTCCGCCCTTTTGGAGCTCTAGACAGAGGATCTCCAAGGCCTCGCATACCTTTCTGAGCATTCCACTTGGAATACCCCTGAGGCCTGTCTCCTAGGGCTCTTTCCGCTCCCTAAAAAGCTAAAGAGTTGTGCCATTTTATAAGTCTCATTCTCATGCTAGCCAAATGGCTTCTCACACAACGATGGAGGTCAGCCAAGGCCCCATGCACCAGGAAATAGTGGGAGGAAGTAATAAAATGGACTACAGCTGAGAGGGAGGCATTGGAACGTGAAGAGTACAGAGGATTAAGGAAGAAACCAATATCTTTGGAATGGGCTCAAATGTTAAAACTCTTTAAGACGTAATATGTGGATGACATTGCTGATTAATATGTTTCTGAAAATGCGTCCTTCCTTCCTTCTCCTCCCACCTCCTTCTCCCTACTACTTTATTTAAGAAGTTTGCTATAGCGCTGGCGAGACCCGAAGGTATTGGAGCACTTTACAGCAGAAGGGAGAGAAATCAAATATAGGATAGTTCAAAAGTTATAATTGTGCTGAGCGTCTGAGGTGCGCCATTAAGGTAGAGAGGTCTAGGGTTCCGAGGTGCACTATTGAGGTAGAGAGGTCCAGAGGTAATCACGATGTATGGACAAAGTTTTAGGCTGAAACTTTCTCCGAGAGGCGGTGAACCAAGGTCAATGTTTGGGGAGAGGGGATGAGTTAGGCAGTAGGTGCGCATTGCCAGGTGACTGCTGGGTGTTGGCTTGTGAGTCACGGATTTCAGTTCGGGAAGGCACATTTGAGGTAAAGGACTTTTAGGAGACTTTTGAATTTTGCAAAGGAGGGGGTACTTCTGAAGTCAACAGGGATGCAGTTCCAGATTTTGGGAGCGTTTCCTGCAAAGCAGCGGGCTGCGTTTTTTTGTTTTCCGCGTTTTCAGGGAGATGAGTAGGAGGGAGTTGGAATTCCTAAGGCTTCTAGACTGGCCGGCTTTCTTAAGTTTGGAGGCTAGGTATTCTGGTTTCCCTGTGTGCAGGGCTTTGTGCATGAGGCAGGCAGTTCTGAAGCTGACATGCATTTCCACTGGGAGCCATTTTAGTTCTCTGAGTGTGGGAGATATGTGGTCATATTTGTTTACTCCTGTGACCATTCTGGCAGCTGGATTGAGGGTTGTTTTGAGTGGGGCTAGGTGGGAGAGAGCTGTACCGGAGAGGAATGCGTTCCCATAGTCCAGTCTAGACAATACCAGTGATTGGGTGGCTTGTTTGAGGTCCATGGGTGGAATTTGTAGTTTGATTTTATTGAGAAGCCTCAGATTGAGGAAGGCACTCTTTGTGGAGTTCTTGATGTGGTTGGTCATAGTTAGCATGTGATCAAGGGTGATTCCAAGTGATTTTACAGAGTTTGCCAGAGTGAGATTACCATTGAGAGCATCAATTGCTTTCAGCCATTTTACGATTTGCGGGTTTTCTTCCTTGTTGGAGATGAGGAGGATTGTGGTTTTTACCTGATTGAGTTTAAGGTGGTTTGCTGATAACCATTCTTGAACTTCTCTGAGAGTATTGTTGAATCTTAGCATGTCATTAATGGAGGAGGTTTCCAAGTAGGTCTGGGTGTCATCTGCATATAGATGGAAGGGGATGTTAGCTTTTTTCAGGATGGTGGTGAGGGGTTCCATATATATGTTGAACAATTGAGGAGAGAGGAGGGATCCTTGGGGACACCTCTGTTAACAGGGAGAAGGTTGGAAGTAAAGGATTTGATTTGTATCCTTTGGGAGCGATTTTGAAAGAAGAAGTAGAACCACTGAAGGACCACCTCGTCTGCACCTACACGGTCTTTGAGAGCCTTGATGAGAAGACTGTGATCCACAGTGTCAAAGGCTGGTGACAGGTCTAGGAGGATGAGTAGGCAACAATGGTCTGAGTCAAGGGAATTGAGGATGCCATCCAAGATGTTGAGGATTGCAGTTTTGATGCTACAGCCTTTTTTAAAGCCTGATTGGTGTTGGTCTAGCAGATTCATATTGTCAATATGTTGGTTCAGTTGTCAGAGAATGCATTTTTTGAGAATTTTGGCTAGGAAGGGAAGAATGGAGACAGGTCTGAAATTGTTCAGGTCGTTAGTATCTAGGCCTGGTTTCTTCAGAAGTGGTGTGACCTGGCCGACTTTGAGGCAATCTGGTATGATGCCGGTTTTTAAGGAGCTGTTTATGATTTTGCACCAAAGTGTTGCAAGGGAGAGTTTCAGCTTTTTGGCCATTTGGCAGGGTATGGGGTCGAGGATGTGGGATGAGGGCTTGGAGGAGGAAATTAAATTGAGAATCTCAGCTTCAGGGATGGGGTCGAGGGATCTCCGGGTTTTTGTGGGTCGCCCGCTAGAGGTAGTTTCAATTGCTGGGGTACAGTTTTTGCCGGCAGGATGGAGGTTGATGTCTGGTGATAGTTCAATCTTGAGGAATTTGTCATTAAAGAAGTTGACGAAGCTGTCACATAAGTCTTTGGAGGCCAGGACATGGGTAGTAGATGGCTTGGACGTTTGTTTTTTGATGATGTTAAAGAGTTCTTATGGTCTGTTTTTAGCCTTGTCCAGTGAGGTGCAGAAAAATTAGTTTTTTTCATTATTTATATTTCTTTTGTACTTTCTTCTCAAAAGCTGGCGTAGGAATTCTTTCTCCAGAGACATTCTGTGGCTCTAAGTTGCCTCCTTTCCTTGTTGATGTCCTTGTTGAACTAGGATCTGGAGGGGATGTTCCTGGGTTTTTTCAGTTTCATTGGAGCTAGTTGGTCTAAGATGGAGGACATAGCTGTGTTGTAGTGGGATGTGAGTTCTGTAGTTGAGAGGCCGTCCGGGGTGATGGACAAGAGGGTGCTTATGTTTGCTTCTAAGTCAGTGTGTTGATCTGACTTAGGTTTCTTGACCATGTAGGGGGGTCTTTGATGGAAGGTTGACACATGATCGGTTGCGAGATGTGGAATAGGATTAGGTGGTTGTGTGACCAGTCGACCGGAAGGATGTGGTGTATTGTAATTGCGTTGTGTTGGGCGATGATGGCATCCAGGATTGCCCCTTTGTTATGGGTTTCTTTTGAGCAGTGCTGGATAAGGTTGTTGGAATAGCTCGTCAGGTTTTGTACTGGAGCGCTGTTTTCATCATTCCAGTGGAGGTTGAGGTCGACCACAATTAGGTTGTTGCTATCTCGGAGAGAGCAATGGGCGATCAGGTTTGACAGGTGTTCAGTGAACATGACGGTGTTCCCTGGGGGATGATATAGGAGGTGGCAGTGTAGTAGATTGTTGTTAGTGGTTTTGATGTTGGCAGTTAGGCATTCGAAAGATTTGTAATTGATGGTATCAATTTCAGTCACTGACAGGTTGTTGTTGTGAATGATTGCCAAGCCTCCGCCTTTTTGGTCTTTTCTATCTTTGTTGATGATAGAGAAGCCCGGGGGGTAGGAGCATATCCAAGATAGGAGGAGAGGAGTTGTTGAGCCAGGTCTTGGTGATGAAGGCTATATCTATGTCATGGTTAAGGATGGATTCTGCTAGCTCTGTGGCCTGTTTCGTGGCAGATCTGCACTTTATGAGCATGCAGTTAGTGCGGGGAGTCTCTTTTATTGGTTCAGTTGTTAGAGAAGCAGTAGGAATGTTAATGAGGGAGGCTGGGGGTCTAGGGGGTTTCGGGATGGAGTGCTCACTTCTGAATCCGGTGATTACCTGAATCCTGGATTGCAGGATGTGAGTGGAGAGGGTGGTGTATGAGGAGGCCAGCTCAATCGCTTCCTTAGACGACATGGCTTCCATAGTACTCTTCGGTCTCGGGGAACTTCTTCCCTCCCCCGTCCTGGAACCCCCTTCCTGCCCCGTTCCCCCTGATGGCAATCAATACAGACACGGTGTGTGAGTATCAACCCAGGCGGTAACAAACAAAACTTGCCCACATAATAGTGAAGGGACGCAACAACCTACTTCCGTAGAAAAGACAGTTTATTTAAATTAAACAAAATACATAAAAATTCACCAAAGTGAATATCTAAAAAAAAAAAATTCCCCAGAGGAGTATGTAAAAAATTATACAATACACATAATCAATAAGGGAAATACATTGAAAGAAATTAGTACACAATAATCACAATTTCATAATAATAACAGTTCTTGAATTAATAAAAATCTTGTCGACGCGCGTTTCGGCGACCAGCGCCTTCTTCAAGACAAACAATTTTTCGGGTTCCTAAATATAAAAACATAATTACTAGTCCAGAAGTACATTTATTTTAGGAAATGTTAAACAACAATAAATCATATTCGAATTGCAATACAAAAATTAAAACAGTCAAATGAGCATAACATCCTAAAAAAACTGACAAAACATAACAATTGGAAGTAGGTGAAGGTATAACGCGAACCAAACCAATAAGCAAGTGGTAACCCAATGGGGGAAAAAGGATAAATGAATACTGACTTCGGTGCTCATTAAAGAGAATAAAAGTGAAATTGGATATTTAAGGATAAAGTTGTAACCAACTCATAATGAATGAACAGTAGTAAGCAGATACACAGAAGTACACAGGTAAAGGGTACACGGGTAAAAGGGCTGGGATAATTTCATCTCTCAGTCTATTCTGATTGTAGTCTCTTGATTTGGTCTAACTGATGATTTACCTATTATTAATATAGATGTTTATTTAACACAAGCTGAAATAATTTTCTCACATGTTTAAACTGGATGTTTCACACGATATATAAATTGAATCAGTTACCTGTAGGTTCAAATAATAGCAAATAAGCGATAATATACTTACTTATAAGCTATTTCAAGAGCACAATTTGCTTTGTATGGCGCAGCTTTCTATAACGGGGAAAAAACCTCTGAAATGTGGAAAGGTGCTATTAATTCAGGGCAGTAATACATTATAGCGCAGAAGGCAGTGATATTTTCTCTACGCCACCAAAGGAAAGGATGATGTATCCTAGTATACATTTTTGACTAATTAATGTAGTAAGTTTTCATAATAAGACCTAAAAAGCCTTGCATATCTCATGGTTTGTAAAAAGCAGTAAGATTACTACTAACGAGAATTTAGAAAAAAACAGATGGAGAGACTTACAGAATGTATTTATATTGATGCGTGTGAATAATTCACCATCATTGGAGTTGCGTTGAGATTTAGATAATCTTTATGAATTTCAGGTCTCTAAAGGGCAAAAAATAACCAGGGTGAGAATAACATTAGGGTTAAGTTGGTAACCTTTTACTCGACATAATACTAATTTCACAACATCACAACAGACACACAATTTATAGTAGCATAGTTCTTTATTATGGTTCGTTTTTTAAATTTTTTACATTGTTTTTCTCTTTCTTCTTTATATCTCAGATTTCTGCTTTTATTATAAAATAGTTGATAATGCAATCAGATTATGTGCGCAAACTTATCTATACATGTATACAACATGCTCATGGTTGATTCCACCCACAAAGAGTGTATATATACCTTGTAACAGTAATCCTTATAGATTTCCTGTCAGACAAGATCTTAAGATGAACTAGAATGTACTGCTAAGTGTGTACATGGACTATTCTGTGATTTATAATGCTGTAACACAAACTATATCAAAACTGAATATTTAATAAAATTCTGTTAACACCTTGGCTGCTATGGCTTTTCCTCTCCGGTGCTGAGCTTATATTAATATCCATTGTTTCATGACGAGCTCAGCTCGTCATAAGCACATGACCAGTGTGCTGCATGACGAGCTGAGCTCGTCATGAGCAGCGAAAGGGTTAAAAATTAAAAAATACATGCTGTTGGTAAAAGCTATCTGTAGCTGGTGTTCCCCGGTTTGATGAAAAGGCTGAATAGCTTTCACAAAGGTTTTACCATGCATATGCAAGGTCAGGTTTCAGGCGCCATGGAAATATCCAGAAAATCCACCAGAAGAAGCATCAACCGGCATAGATGACCTCAACATGAACCTTCAGGAAGACAGCCCTCATCAAATTAATCCCTTTCACCTTTCCCTTGCTAAAAGCAATTAGAATGTAATGCAATCTTTGTGAACATTCTAAAAAACACCTTCTGGAAGACAGCCTGGTCAAATTAATTATCTGCACTGTTTCCTTGCTATAAGCAATTAAAACATGACCTTTGTGTACATTCTAAAGCACCCTTTAGAAGGCAGCCTCATCAAGTTAATATCTACACCTGTTCCTTGTTACAAATAACTAGAATGTGACCTTTATAAACGTTCCAATACACCCTCCAAACTCCTTCACTTGGCATCTTCGCCTGCCACATACCTGTTTCCTGGCTTCCAGGACTCTGTATTGCCAGCTCCAGTGATCCTTCTGCTTTGACCTCACCCCAAAGAATGCCATGTATTCAATCAATCAATCAAGAGTATTTGTAAAGCGCACTACTCACCCGCTAGGGTCTCAAGCCGCTGGGGGGGGGCTGCTACTGCTCGAAAAGCCAAGTCTTGAGTTGCTTCCTGAAGGAGAGATGGTCCTGGGTGAGTCGTAGGTGGATGGGGAGGGTGTTCCAGGTCTTGGCCGCCAGGTAGATGAAGGATCTTCCTCCGGTGATGGTTCTGTGGATCCGTGGGACAGTGGCGAGGGCGAGGCTGGTGGAACGGAGCTGGCGGGTTGGCGTGTAGAACGTGAGGCGGTTGTTGAGGTATTCGGGGCCCAAGTCGTGGAGAGCCTTGTGTGCGTGGGTGAGGAGTCTGAACGTGATCCTTTTGCTGACGGGGAGCCAGTGCAGGTTCCTCAGGTGGGCGGAGATGTGGCTGTGTCGGGGGATGTCCAAGACGAGTCGTGCTGAGGCGTTCTGGATGCGCTCGAGTCTTTTCTGTAGTTTGGCGGTGGTCCCAGCATAGAGGGCGTTCCCATAGTCCAGACGGCTGGTGATGAGGGCCTGGGTGACCGTTTTCCTCGTTCCAATGGGGATCCAGCAGAAGATCTTATGGAGCATGTGGAGAGTGTTGAAGCAGGAAGAGGTAACGGCGTTAACTTGCTTGGCCATCGTGAGGGAGGAGTAAAGGATGAAGCCCAGGTTGCGTGCTTGGTCCGTGGGCTTGGGTGGGGGGCCCAGAGCAGGGGGCCACCATGAGTTGTCCCAGGCGGAGATGGATGGGCCAAGGATGAGGACTTTCGTCTTGTCTGAGTTCAGTTTCAGGCAGCTGAGCTTTATCCAGTCTGCGATGTCTTTCATTCCGTCCTGGAAGCTGGCTCTGGCGGAGGTGGGGTCGTTGGTGAGGGAGAGGATCAGTTGGGTATCGTCGGAGTAGGAGATGATGTTGAGGTTGTGCTTGCGTGCAATGGCTGCAAGGGGGCTCATTTAGACGTTGAAGAGGGTGGGGTTGAGCGAGGAGCCTTGAGGTACGCTGCAGATGATCTTGGTGGCTTCTGCGAGGAAGGGCGGGAGACAGACTCTTTGGGTTCTGTCGGAGAGGAAGGAGGTGATCCATTCCAGGGCCTTTCCTTGGATCCCGGCGTGGCGGAGGCGGGTTGTCAGGGTGCGGTGGCAGACCGCGTCGAACGCTGCCAAAAGGTCGAGCAGGATGAGGGCGGCGGTTTCTCTGTTGTCCAGCAGGGTCTGGATATCGTCGGTGGCCGCGACGAGGGCGGTCTCGGTGCTGTGGTTCACTCAGAATCCGGACTGTGATGGGTCGAGGGAGCCGTTCGTCTCCAGGAAGGCTGTCAGCTGTTTGTTGACGGTTTTCTCGATGACTTTTGCAGGGAAAGGGAGGAGCGAGATGGGCGGAAGTTCTTGAGGTCTGAGGGGTCTGTGGTGGGTTTCTTCAGGAGGGCGCTGATCTCTGCGTGCTTCCAGCTCTCCGGGAAGGTGGCGGATATGAAGGAGTTGTTGATGATGTCCCGAAGTTGGGGTGCGATGATGGAGCCGGATTTGTTGAAGATGTGGTGTGGGCAGGGATCGGCTGGGGAACCCGAGTGGATGGTGTTCATCGTGTGGGTGGTATCTTCCGTGCTGACCTGAGTCCAGGCGCACAAGGTGGTGGTGGGGGGTGTAGGTTTGGTGGTGGGGTACGTGTTCTGAGGCCCGAAGCTGTTGTGTATGTCGACGATCTTACGGTGAAAAAAGGTGGCCAGAGAGTTGCAGAGGTCTTCAGAAGGCATGATGTCATTGTTGCTGGCGTTGGGGATGGAGAGCTCTTTCACTACGTTGAAGAGTTCCTTGCTGTTGTGGGTGTTGTTGTCCAGTTGTTCTCTGAAGGATGACCTTTTGGTGGTGCGGATCAGCTGGTGGTGTTTGCGGGTGGCGTTCTTGAGGGCTGTCATGTTGTCCGTTGACTGGTTGTGGCGCCAGGCTTTCTCGAGGTCACGGCAAGATTTCTTGGAGTCTTTGAGATCGTTGGTGAACCATGCAGCTTTCTTGCTATTGAGGTTGCTGGGAGGGTTTTTCAGTGGAGCAAGGGTGTCGGCGCAGTCGGTGATCCACTGTGTGAGGTTGCGGGCTCCTTCGTTGGGGTCTGTGGTGTTGGTGGGAGGGTTTAGGTGCAAGGAGGTGGTGAGTTGGTCGGTGGTGATCTTGCCCTAGCATCTTTGGGGGGTTTGTTGAGGGCGGTGATGGAACGTTGTGTTCCTGAAGTTGAAGTGTACGCAGCTGTGGTTGGTCCAGTGGAGCTCGGTGGTGTGGCTGAAGGAGGTGTGGTTGCTGGAGGAGAAGACAGGGTCAAGCGTGTGGCCGGCGTAATGGGTGAGGGTGTTGACCAGTTGCTTGAATCCGAGGTTGGCGAGGTTGTCTAGTAGGGCGGTGGTGTTGTTGTCTTGGTCGTTCTCCAGGTGGAAATTGAGGTCTCCTAGGAGGATGTAGTCGGGGGAGGCGAGGGTGAGTGGGCTGATGAAGTCTGCGATGGCCTTGCTGAAGTGTGAGCGTGGTCCCGGGGGTCTGTAGATGAGGGTTCCTCTGAGGGTGGTCTTGGGGTCGATGTGAATCTGGAAGTGCAGGTGCTCTGCGGTGGCGAGGGTGTCGTCGGTGTTGGTCGTGATGCAGATACTGTTTCTGTGGGCGATGGCGATGTCTCCTCCGGTCTGGTTTACGCGGTCCCTCTGGATGATCTTGTAGCCGTACGGGATGGCAATGGCGATGTCGGGGGCTGAGGAGGCGTTCATCCAGGTTTCCGTGAAGAAGGCGATGTCTGGTGCTGTTTTGTCCAGGAGGTCCCATAGTTCGACGGCGTGCCTGTGGATGGAGCGGGTGTTGAGAAGGATACACTTGAGGTGGTTGTTGTTGGCGGCTGTTTTGGCTGGTGTGGTGCAGGACCGAGTGCAGGTGAAGTAGCAGGTGTGGCAGGTGAAGGCTCCGTGGGTGCGTTTCGGGGTTGCTTGGTATCAGGCTGGATGTCGGCCGGTGTTGAGTGCGTGGATGGTGGCGTTGTCATAGCTCAGTCGGGGTGGCTGGCTCTCGTGGGATCCAGGGGTTCTGGCGCTGGGCGCGGTCCACGCGCGGATGGGCATAGACGGGCTTGCCTTTGGCGCGCCCGCTGCGCGTGGCTGTATCAGGAATCCAGGTGCTCCAACGCTTCGCAGAGGCAGTACTGACGAATGTCCCGATCACCCTTCCACCGGTACCCTCGCTACAAGAGCAAGACCACCAGCAGCAGGGAAAGGGGAAGTGGACAGAGAAGAGAATACCTGTACTTTGACTGGCACCCTACTTCCAGCGACTGCTATTCATCTTGCCGCCATTTCGAAAGGTGCCTAATACACAGAAGGGGGAGAGAGAGAGAATATACCACCAACCTTCTCACACTGTGCTGACTATTCATAAATGATAAACGAAACTTGTCCTACCAGTTTCTGCCCAGGTATTTGCCTCTCTTCTATATTTTGGAATGTTATCTGACTGAACTTCCTACAGGGAAGACATATATGAATATTAGTATCTCTCCTCAGAATAGCTCGACCCAGACACACGCTCTCTCTATGAACCCAAATTGTACCTGTGAAGTTCTTCGTCAGACTTTGTCTTGGGGTTCTGTGCAGAGATATCTTCGGGTTAGAGGTGCAGGCTAAAGTTCACAAATTCCATGAAGCACGCAAAAAGGAAAAGGGTAGGTACAAGGGGAGGAAAGGCAAGGAAAAACGCACGGGGGAACGACTGCGGGGAAATGCGAGTGAAGCAATACAGTTTGGATATTGGTTGACTTGACGAGAAGATGAAACACCTTACTTGTAGAGTTCAAGTTTCTCTTCAGGCTGAATACTCAACTACGTCTTGTCAGGTTGAATCCTCGTTGACACTCGTCTTCTTCTGACGAACCGCAGGATAGTGGATGACAGCTGTCACAGCTCTGGAACTGCGACGGAGAACTTCGCTTGACCAAGGTGCCTCTCTGAGTAATGAGAGCGCACGACAAAGATTTCTCTCACGAAAGTCTCTGAAAACTCTGATACTATGGTACTTAGAAGGTCTTTGATAATTGCTGTTAATCTCCCGTCATGAATAGTTGACGCGGAGCAGCGACAAGAACAAGCTTCTAGAACGGAATCTTCGTTGAAGTGCGCAGTTAGGAGCGCGCGTCTTCCCGAAGTCCACTAGAGGGCGCATCGATTGGATGCAGTAAATGGAACATTGAGCGGCCATCTTAGGGAGGGAAACTATATACAGTCTTAGCAGTTCATTAGTTCATTGACTCGGATTACCTCTGGAATTTCTCAGTCTGCCGGAGGGACAAGGAAACCACACATTAGCTCGTGCAGAGCGGGGCCAAGGCAGGGAGCTAACCCACCGTCTTGAGGAAACTACAGTGGCTACTCGGTGAATCCTGACAGGCTGCTGCGCGTACGCATGGTCCCCGCCATTTATGGCGAAGTGGGAGGGAGGAGCAGCTGGGAGGCGGGAGCGGGGCGGCGAATAGGGAGCGGGAGACAGGAGAAGGGGGTGGGGCCACAGGAGAGCAGGGGCAGGGAGCAGAGGGGGGGTTGGAAAGAGCGGGAAAGCAGAGCGGGGGAGAGCGAGGGCAAGCCTGAACAAGCCTGGAGAGTGAGGGCAAGCCTGGGCAAGCCTGGGCAAGCCTGGGGAGTGAGGGCAAGCCTGGAGAGCAGGGGCCCTAAGGAGAGGCGGCAGCAAGAGGGCCAAGCCGGCAGCGGCAGCAGAATCCGGGCACACGGACTGTGTGGTAGTAGAGTGACCGGGTCAAGGGTCTTGTCTTGCATCTGGATGGAAAAAAGAACAAGAAGAAATGAATTAACAGACGCACTGAGCTCCGTTGCAACATTGTTCTGCAAACAAAGGTAACTAGTGTTTTTGTTCAACTTTTACACACTCTTTGCAGGGCTCTGCCAGAGAGGACTTGGGTGAAGTTAACCCTGTCCAAATTTGCTTGTGGGTTTGATGCTGAAATCATACCCACTACAGTTTTGAAAATTTTGATAATCGAGCCTCTACGGACAATCTAAATAAAAACAAAGCATCAACAAAACTAAAGGTTGGTTGAGATTTGAAAAGCTTTCATGAGGTGATACCTTAAGAGATAGAATTCACACTAGACTAAAGTCTTATTATTTGTTTATTTAAAGGTACCATATCTCCCGATACCAATCATCAGACTGGTGTGAATGCCTTCTGCAGTGTTGCTGTTGAGTAGAGGAGCCCCAGCATATTTGACTGCACAAACTCTCTTCCTCCCAACCTCCTTCCCTCTGGGATTTGCCACCGGAGCATGTCTCCTCCTGTAAACCGAGGGCAAGTCTCTGGAGGATTCGGGAACTAGTGTTGCCGCCCCTCTGGAATCATCTGGGATCCAGGTAAGTGGCTTACGACATCCACCTTATTATGTAAAGAAGTAGTTATGATTGTGGCAGGGGATTTAATGTATGCTTTGAAGCAACGGCACTCTATAATGCAGTAGCAGGAGAGGAAGACCAATACTGGGGTATCCCTCAAATTTGAAGCCCAATGTTAAGCTCACTCCTACAGGTTGCCTCGCAAATGCTGAATTTTTGCATGTTTCCATTTGCAGGCTTGAACTAAATTGGAAATAATCTGAAGGTCGGAGGTTCCCTCTGATCCAATAACCGGTATCTGCGCATATAATGTGTGACTGCAGCATGTGTTAAAAACAGTGTAGGAGTAGCCGAATATGCTTGCACAAATTCTTGAGGTGTTATTACAATCAGTAATAATCATAATTAAGTGGGAAAACATCAAGACAATGTATCCAAGTATGCCTTACTATATCAAGATCTAGTTCCCATTTTGTCCTACATCACTAACTTAGATATAGCACCTAACTTGATTATAATTGCACATCTTAAATGGTAGAGAAACTAAAAATTAGTTTATTTATCAAACCTCCCCAATTCAAGAGCCTCCGCCAGAAGGCAAACCCTACACGGTGTGATAGGACTTGTAGGCAAGCCTCCTTCATGCTCTTAAAAGAGTGTTCCCACAGGACATAAAGTCAGACTACAAACTAGCATTAACACTAGCTAAATCAACTTGGGATACAGCAATTTAGAGTGATGTTCTATCTGCAACACTCTCAGGGGACCAGGCAGCTTTCTCGCAAATAATAGCAAATGGTGCCAAGACAAATAGGATGAAGCAAGAATCACACATTCTTCCACTGGATTGGGTGAATTATTTTAAATCCTTATAGAGTAATTCCCCTCTGTCCATTGCAAACCATGATTTTATTGGGCTCATAGTGCCCCCGTATCCTGCAAGGCTCCTTGTAAACCAGAAACTGATAAATATGGATGGCCATACTCAGTGGCAGAAGTGACTGCAGCCATTAGATCTTAGAACGCAGGAAAGGCGGCCAGTCTAGATTGAACACCGGCAGACCTCTTCAAGTCCCAACCAGCCATGTGGGCACCTTAGCTTACATGTTTTTTAATGTCATCTTAGCAGGAGGTGAGACCTCAACTTTTTGGAAAGAGCAGGAGCTTATTCCTATACATAAGAAAGGCCTAATGTCCGACCCACACGAATATTGCCAAATTATTCTTATTGATTCTAGCCCAAAATATTTTAGTAAGCTTTTAGAACAACTTAACATCTGGGGCAATATATTTTTTGTTTTTCCAGTTTCAGGCTTGATTTCATCCCAAAATTAGCAGTCAATCAAGTTTTTAGGTTCCAGTTAATAAGGTAGAAAGAAGTAGACAGAAAAGGGTAGCCTCTAAATCGCTTTTGTGGAGCTTAAGGTGGCATTTTCCATGGTCCCTGGGGATGTTATGGTGCACACTATGTGAACAAGAGCTACCCCACCCACTACTTCAAGTGCTTGCTAGGTTCCACCATGATACTATTGCGCAAGTAAAATTGGGTACTAATGGTTCAAATCCCGACCCCTTCAAGGTTGCAAAAGGAGTCAAGCAAGGATGCATCCTTGCCGCCACGTTTTTCCTATTATTTATAAATGGCTGCATTGATTATTTTATGGGTTGTTATATTGATTCCCCGGAACTTGTGGGAACCAAAATACCAGCCCTACTATTTGCGAACTATACTTTATTGGCATCAAAACCCCCCAAGGGTCTGGACACATTTTTCAGTCTGTTTAATATATCCTGTCTAGATTGGTGATTAGTGCCAGTAAGACAACATTTATGACTTTCCACCCTCACAGAGGCTTCAGAGGAGCAGTAATGTTGGAAGGGGAGGAGCTGGAGAAAGTACTAGATTTTGATGATCTTGCCATTCGCCTTTCTAGTGCTAATACATGGGGTCCCCAGGTTATCAAAAGTACTCTTCTACTTAACCAGGTGGCAGTCATCTTAAAATTTGCAAGCAAGACAATGTTTCATACAATTTACTCCCTTCTTCAGGTTTCAAGGGCAAAAACAGTAGCTGCTGCAACATATAGAGCAGATCTCTGGGGATATGTTAATTTAAGAGCCCTGGCGGTAGCTGAAAATATATTTCTAAGAACAGCCCTCAAATTGCCCCAAAGTATGCCACTAATTTTTAAACATGATATAGGTTTAGTTTCTATTGCATCCCTAGTGCATTTGAAACCTATCTTGTATTGGCTACAGATTTGGTCCACGCCTAAGCTGGCAGAATATAGGGAGGACCTAAGCGATGTCTTAGATAAATCCTGCATAGGGTTTTTTTTTAACCTTGTTGGACTATGCAAAACAGTACCTATACTCTTTGAATCTACAGGAGTATTGGTTGTCTCCTGAACCTATTCCATCTTCCACAAATAAGAAACTGAAGGCCATCTATTGGGAGCTTGAGGAGGACAAATTCCCCAAACAGATGGGCTTGGTTCAAATGGCCAATTGTGTCATAGGATTCAAGCCTACCTCATACTTGAAAATTATATGAATTATATCAATCCCACATTCACAAAAGCCAGTCCTTTATACAAGAGTCAGGCCGGGTACACTACCACTTGCTACCTTCACAGTCAAATGGAACTGTAATCAAGGTGGTAGTCAGATATGTCCTGTTTGCAGAAGTGCAAAATAAACAGATGATCACCTCCTCTTATGTCCTGTTTGCAGAAGTGCAAAAGAAACAGATGATCGCCTCCTCTTTTTTGCTCATGGTACTATAAGCAGAGCAGTCATTGGATTGCTCTTTTGAACGACCTTTTAGGTGTTTTTCAATTCAGCTTAGCGATAAGATTATGTAGAGCAGACAAATCTTTGGCTAATGTCTTCTCCATTGCTAAGGGATGGGAAGGCTTATGTTCAATTCAGTTAAATATTGGCTCCCCTTCCCTTATTCTGTCCTCTGTCTAATGCAAATCTCTCCTCCCATTCTGTCTCATGGTATTACTGCCTTTAGAATGTGTGTTTTTTAAAATTATAATGTAAGCTGGAGCATATGCACTTTATCTAGATAGGCTATCCTGTGAGATAGGGTAGGACCTGCAACCCCAGCTGTATTTCTGTGCCTATAGCACTTTGGTTTTTATAATGGATAAACCTGTAGGTTTTTGGAGTTAAATATGATATGTACATTTCTAGTAATGCACTTATTTGGAGTACCTGCTTATTATTGGTTATTATTCTAGTCTGATACTCTTACAAACTCCTTCATTTCAGCATGAAATATGTAAACTGTACTTTTAGGCATGACGGACCACACTTGATTTCTGAGTATGGTCAAGTGTTTGTGCATCTGTTTTGTGTCCTTAGGCCAAGAGTGGAACTTCTAAGAATATTTTATGCATGGTATTTCTATATTTCGGTTTAGCTGACATTGTATTGTGCTTCCTTTGTAAAATGTTTTAATTGTGTTACTTTTATGGCAATCAGCCAATATAAAGTAAATTGTACAACTATGAATAATAGTTGCATAAATGTTTTCATAACCATACAAATGTTAACAAATTATTAGATATAATTCTTGTAATTGGGTAATGAAGAGATCATATATGAAGATTTAGCATTCTTAAAGAGAATAATTGGTCACTGTGCTGAATGCTTTCTTTCCGTTATATTGATGTTTTAACTTCAACATAGTCCATTGATAATAAACTTGAAATATTAGAAGGTTAGAAATGTACTTTATATGTGGCAAAGTAGACCTGAATGTGACAATTATTTACAATGCAACTTAGAATTGATACAACTTAGTTGCAAATTTGACATTGCTGTCTGTGGACTATTGTGTTTCTGTGAGAAGGTGAGCAGTGAACCTGTTCCTAGGAGAGCATTGCAAGCTTATTGGATGACTAAAGACAGAATGAGCAATATGTTTAGTCTATAATAGTGGGTGCTCCTAGAATAGACCCACACTTCTACTACACAATTTTATGGACACTTGTCCAAACTTATTTACCTCTTAAACATTTTTTTATAGGAAGTTCTGCTTTATTGATATTTTTATCTATTGAGCTGACGTTAATGCAAACTTTATGCTTTTCTCCAACTCTATCGAACTGGAACTCTTTACAGGTTCTGCCTGACACTTTTTAAACCAATTCTTCGGATAGGGATTCTTTCATTAATGGAACACGCTTGATGCATTTATTATGATTTCAGTGACTAATATTGATAATTGATTTTTGTTCATATTTGATTATTAATACAAAATTAACTTGTGATCTTAATAAAAATGAATCCTTAAAAAGATCGAATTAATAAAACCCTTTAATGCATACCAAACTCTCATTATTGACTGAAAATAGAATTGTGATTGAAATATATGTGATGTACAGCTCCTGATATTCTCTAAAACAATAGCAAACATCCATCACAAAAAAAACACAACGAGCAGCAGTGGTTGGCACTGAATCTGATAAACTCAGACTTTTCAAATTGAAAAATGTTCATTGTGCACTCCAGCAGAGCCGTTCCATGGTTGGAGCATGGGCGTTTCCACACTTCCACCTCTGGATTTTGGCTTATTCACAGATTTACCATTAGTGGTATCAGTGGCAGTTCCTCCATAGGGGCGTGGAGGCATCGCCCCACTACTTTCTCGCAGTACAAGAAGCAGAAACATAAAATGGTAAAACTACAATATTATGTTTTTGCTTCTCACACTGCAAGAAAGCAGAAGAGAAAAGAGCAACCCATTAGGCGCCTGGCTGGGGCGCTGTGCGCCTGCACCGCACCAATCACAATGCTGCCATTGCAGTGTTGTGATTGGTGGAGGAGAGGGAGGCTGCCTGTGGGTGGCAAATTATTCTCACAGGCGAGCGGTAGTATGCTCATGCGAAAGAAAAGGGGTTTCAGAGCGGGGACCCAGAGCCCGGAGGAGGTGACAGGGTACCCACGTCTGGGCCAAGACTGTGTGCACTGGAAGCTGTCAGTTATCATCTGGAGCCCGGGGTAGCCCTTTGGCATCTTGTGGACACGAGCAGGTGCTGCAACAAGGGATCTCTGCTCAGGTCATGCTAAAGTTATCAGCTGCTCTCCTGCCGCTATTTTTTTGTACTCCACTACATAAAGACGGTTAAAGCAGTTTCCCCAGAAGCCAACGGCATCACATTTAATATCACCTGCAAGAAGCCCCCGGCACGGCTCCCTCCAGAGACCTGAGGCTAGATAAAGTTTAAGCCTTTCTCGCCTGCTCCAGTTGGTAGCCGGCACTGTGACTCCCTCGTCCATCTGAAGCAATGCTACAAATGCGTGGTTCATCTGTGTGTGACGTTATGGACACAGATCAAATTTCTCCTGCTCACCCCCACCCAAGTGCATTTAGCCTTTCATTATTTTAGTTTGATAAAATGAGTACCATTGAATTAGGTATTCAGCGCCAAGTTACTCTTCTGGGTAGAAAACGCACCATACAAGTGCACGTCATCTTATGTCATGAAAATACAAGTCAGGGGATGTGTAAAATTACTGTTTAAATGCCACCTGGTTGCAGGTTACCACTTAAACTGTAACTTGGCGGCTATGAACCATGCTATCAAGGAGTGATGAGACAAAGTGAAACCATGATTCATCTGTCACGTTTGGTTGGCAACTTTTTCTGGCAGATGGGGGTCACTTCTGCATTTTGATAATCAGGTGCCCTAGAACTATTCTGCAAGGTGAAAAAATCTACATTGTTGGAAAAAACAAGTCCTAAGACTCAACTACTGAAAAATGTATAAGTTTATAGTGATTGTAAGAGAGGTAGAGTATAGCTATTTTTCCCAAAAGTGCTTCTCTTTTTGTGAGTATAGTTTGTAGTTTGCAATAGACATGAGAAGTAGACATGTAAAATTGTACATATCACCCCCATTTTTTTTTTGAGAGTGCGCCCTATATTCAAGGCACGTGGATTGTGCAGCTGTGCATACTCACACTCAGCAATAATGACTGTGGCCTCAGACACAGCAAGTCACAGGGATTTGTGTGCCAGCCTAATGCACTGCTAGAGGAGGGGACCTTTTTATATGATGGGCTTAACAAAAGTGCATTGTATAGTGCTCAACCACTTAATCCATTAATTTTCAAAACATTTCAGGGTACAGAATATCAAGACCCATATCCCACACCCCCACGTTATCAACTCTCATCCAGAAGCATTACTATTTTTTTCAATATTCTTGAACAGAATAAGAGACCAACTCTTTTGGGAGTCTAAACTGCAGCCATTTACTTGAGAAAGTCATTATATTACACCTTACATTTCACTGAAACCCATGCTGTTGTTTATTTTACATGTTTTAAGGTCTACTTCTCATTGCTACTTCTAATTACTTTATTCCAACTTGACTTCATGTGTCATTTAAATGTATTTTTTTTATTTTAATTTCTCAAATTTGCTTGAAAACGCACTATTTGCCCACTCTTTTTTCAAAATTTTCTCGGGGGGGGGGGCGGACCCCAAACTCCCTGTAGGTTGTTCGGGCTCACTCCCTACGCTCGCTCGCCACAGAGCACTGTGACAATTATTTTACGTCTCACCACTTTCAAATGTCACCAGCCGCCACTGAGTGGTATACTGGGAATGCACTAAAATGCTATGCACCCCAGGGGCAGCTGAGAAAGCAGAAAAAGCCTCTGAGGATTGTTTATGGGCAGGAAGGCCCTTCCTGCACTAAAACAATCCTGCCTGAAACGCAGGCACCCATGCACCATGACGAAAGGGTGACCGCGTATGCGCTAGGCAGCCAAAAGTGCACCAGTGCAAGGAAAGGACAGGCATGTGCCAAATATTGTTAAATAGATGCATTTCTGCCCATTCATGCAGCGCAGCAGAGAAGCTAGCTGTGTTGTGCTCCATGAAAATATGATAAATCTGGGCCTAAATTTACAAATATATGGTGCAAATTTGCAGCCTTCTTGTGATGGCACACATCGTGCAGCCTAGCGTCAACTCAGACACTGTTGCACCATGGTGCTAGAGTGATTGCATTACAAGCAGGATTGTTTTTGCACAGGAAGGGCCACCTTCCTGCACAAAAACACCTTAAGGGTATTTTCCTTTCTTTCTATGTATGATGTGGAAGTAACAAGGTAGAATAAAGATATTTCTCTTTGTTACGCCTGGTTCTGTGAGGTGCACATTCCCAGGTTTACAATTCTTTGTAAATCTTGTAGTGTGACAAAATCTATGGATTAATGCATGGAAACGCCCATACCAAAGTGGATAAAAAATCCTAGGCCATCCGCAGGATAAGTGACCATAAAGGCTAGGACCAGTGGAGAAGAAGAATTATCGAAAACTAGTATGTGTATTAAAAAATATATATATTTAATTAAACATAGATAAAAATCATATAGAGACTCAAACATATAAGTCAAACTATATGATACAATAAAATAGTGACATATACAAATCTTGAAAAAATATCAAAAACATTAATTAAAAAACAGATACATCATATTAACATTATAAATCACGACGAATTGCAAATGATTATACACAAAAAATTCCAGAATGACAGTTGCAAATACTGTGAGATTAATTATAAGGACTCAACGCGCGTTTCGGCAGAGAAAAAACCGCCTTCTTCAGGAGTCATTGGTGAAACTCTGAAAAGAATATTATAGGAAGAATATTATATATCACAATACATATATTATTTTACATAATTACTACAAGTGACTAGCTGTACAACCATTTATCTGATATACAATACAGAATTCGAAAAAAACTCTTATTCTACTTAACAGGTCTAGACATAAAAATTGGTCACTTAAAGTCATATGATAGACAGATAAATGTACAATGTCAGTGCAGTACTTAGCTAGACAGAAAATCGATCAGTCATGTAGGATTCATTATTGGCATAAGTACAGTTGGTTATCGTAAGAACACTCACAAATTATTTCTCAATAGATATCTCATGGTATGAGCTGATCGAGAATGACGTATTGCGATCTCACTTCGAAACACAATGATATACATCAATTAACTTACATTTGCAGTGTTGTTTATCATTCCATTCTTTAAAGGGGATCGATGATAACTTCCTTTTTTGTTAAAACAAACAATAACACAGGGCCACTTGATAAAGGCTAATACCTAATTAGACAAAATATGTAAAAATCAACCACATGGTTGAAAATGGAAGCAAACACTTTGAACACAATGAGTCATCCAATGCATAGCTAGATGCAAACAATGTTGTCTATAATGGAGAAGATATAAGGATTTAAAAGAATATAAGCATAACGATAAGAAAGATATATTTGTCAAGTTATTGAGTTGCCTGTTACCGCTATTTTGTGACCTATTTCAACTAGTTCTTCATTTGTATGTTTTAATATAGAAAAGCCAGGTCACTCAAAGGAGGTTCATTATTATGATTGATACTTAAAGTTGCATATCACTGTGCTAGGAATAACAAGGACTAAAGAAGATGAAAAAACTCATAAAGGGAAGACCTGTCGGTATGAATATTGATTTGAAATCTAACAACAATAGGTCTATATCTCAAGAGAGCAGGTAAATAGTATTCAAAAGGAAGTTACCTAACATTGTTACAACGTGGATGTTGGGGCTCACTGTGTCGGGATATTTCACTTCATAGTGGTGTCCAAATATTGGCATGTAGTCATTACTGCAAGTAGATGTACAAAGGATGTAAACAATTCTAAGGTGTCTACTAATGTTTAACGAAAGTATTCACCAATATACACTAAAGTGCAACTTTACAGACAAATTGTGCACGTATTGTTAAGTCTAAAAGGACATTGAAGTTACCTTTGAGTATATGGTTAATAATTCTTCAATCGCAGTTCATATTAGTTACTTGATGTAAAAACGGAACGAAATGCCGGGGGCGTTGGAAAAGCTGAAAGAATAAAGGACCGTCGAGTATTTAGAAACCAAGCTAACTATAGCTCTGTATATGTCAGGGCGTAAAGAATAGGCGGCTCGGCAAGGGATGTTACAAACAACGAAATAATGTAAACAAAATACGAATCAGTTTACGAGCGTCACTAATATGACGACCGGAACGACAAGTGCGTTGTTACCTTCAGAAAAGCAACTAGATGCCGGCAGCAAGGTGGTGATTTTTATCTATGTTTAATTAAATATATATATTTTTTAATACACATACTAGTTTTCGATAATTCTTCTTCTCCACTGGTCCTAGCCTTTATGGTCACTTATCCTGCGGAAGGCCTAGGATTTTTTACCCACTTTGGTTCTTACCCTGCCCTAGGAATCTGTGTATTACCGATACCCAGGGGGTCCTTGTTTTCTCTCAATTGGAAACGCCCATACTCCACCCATGGTACAGCTTCTCACCGCAATTTAACGCAAGACATCGATAAAAGCTGCTTTACATTACTTTGGATTCTGCAGCCCACGCAGAGCCATGCAAGGTGGCATTGCGCGGCTTAGTAAATCCCCCTAAAGGACTTGTGTTGCCTTGCAACGTCTTGCTTCACACAAGGGCAATGCAAGCCCTTAGTAAACCTGGCCCTATATATGCAAGGTCATACGTGTGCTTTTTCTGCTCACGTTGTTGTTAATGGCCTTATCTGAGTTGATAGAGCGTCACTGCACAGCTTGTAAGGGGAGGTAGTAAGCCATTAAAGGCCATGCCTGTCAGCCAGCCTTGAAAATGTCCCAGGGGGCTTCGTTGTGGTGAAGAGCACATTCTAATTTATTTGGATTCAGTTTAGTTACACATCAGGGCTTTAAGTGAGCCGGGTCTCAAGGGGTCTGAGCACCGGCAGTTTTTTAAAGGGGTTCTCGAAACGGGCCTCTATCGGGCTCTGTTTTGAGCCCTGGCACAGGCGGTCCGTTTTTTTTCCGGACGGAAGTGACAGCAGTTTGCTGTCACTGCACTCCGGATAAAAGTGCCAGGGCACAAACAGCCCAATAGAGACCCGTTTCGAAACAGCGTGACACTTCATAATTTACTATATGCAATTAGATAAAGTAGATGATTGCACTGTTTTTTAGCCCCTTCACATAACCCCATTTCTGGCCGAAGTTTCAACTGGACCCTTTCGGTTGCTTTAGTGGAAATGCCTCGCTTAAATGCACTAGATGTGCACTGTTTCCATGGATTCCGTAATTCCGACAGGGCGGTAATTAGTTACAGGCGCCATCGAATCAGAGCCCCCCCCGCCTCTGCACAGGGTGCTAATGTCTGGGCTATAAAAGCAAATGGTTACATATAGTCAATGAATTCCAGTACGCCCATGGTAGAGGATAAAGTAATCTACTTCCTCATGTAACGAGATCTATTTTCTGGAGACAGGTTGGCAAATGTTCCTTGCATGACCGGAAGCCGCATGCATTTTGTAAATTGCCAATACAATATGCCCCTTGGCATGCCATTCACGTTTGATGATACTCTGTGAGAAACAAACATTATTGTCATAGTTCCGAATTACCTTTGAAGCAAAGCGCTGGTGCTTGCAGCTCTGTATTTGTGTGCTAATTTATAATGGTTCACCACATGATGCTTCTGTCCTGTTATCTCATTCCTTTCTTCATATACATTTTGCCTTTCGTATTAAAAGTCCATTACATGGCTGACTGGAATTCAAATAAATATGCATGCATATTCTAGACTAGAAACGCCAATCCATTCCAGGAAGTGTTGGGAACATTTAATATCAATGCATCAAAAACAGAGGCGATTAATTGAGACCTGGTTTCGTGCATATTTAACACGGCCTTCTAGTATATAAATGCAACAGTAATGCCATGTTGTGATTCTCCTCTGATACATTGTGTCCCTTTTCTATTTCACCGAATGTGATCGGGAGTAAGGTCCAAGTGGGTGAGACACTGTTCAAGAACATATATTATTTTTCATACATATGTTTATGTTATCATTGATACTTTCCGAAGTATTTGGGATGTGCGACTCACAGGTGCACTCTTGCGCCAATTTGCATTAAGTTATTGCTTGCCTTTGGCTGTTTGAAAATATGAATGTGCAGATGCTGTTATCTCATTAGAGCATTTACCAAAATGCGTTTTTTGTTGTGGGGGGTTTCAAGGGCAATTGTCTGTTTTGTTGTTGTTTGGCCCAGCACAAATCCTAGATATGGGAGACATTCAACTATGGAAAAGTGTTCATATCGCTAACCTGTACCCGCCGACTATATTTAATGTATTCCATTTATGTGACTATCTACACTATGATATTTTCTTTTTTGTTGACTTGCTTTTTGATTCATTAGTGTTACCCACGTACTTCCTTTGCCCCTGACTTCCGCTCTCCCTAATTTACTTTATTTTTTCTACTTCAAGACAATCAGAAGCACAATCTAACCAACCATTCCTGCTCTCAGAATTCAGGCAATCCCTACTTCTACCGTTTCTATCCTACCTTCTGGAGATGCTACTCCCTGCTCCTGGCCTTCCTTCGTTCACATACTCATCGTCACCCTTTTCTCTAAGGAGGCTATGCAAAACTGATATTTTGACTTTCTCTGTGCGACGTCTATGCTCTCCTAACATCTACTAATGCTAGTTATTCTTTTCTCTAATACTCTACTCAACAATCGTTTATTCCATCCGGTATCTCTCTTTTTGCCTTCATCCTAATGCTGTCCTTTAGCTACTAACACTCACTCCTTTCGTGACTCATTAATAGTCAACAACCTTGCTTATTAAAGAATTCTAAAAAGAACAATTGATTGGCAGAATGCAGAACCATGTCAAACATTCACATTCACCCCAGTAATAAGATCTGGGCCTAATTCCATCGTTTTTTTGCTTCCCATGTCATTCCAGCTTGAACCTAGCCATATGCAAATCAGTCTTGACCTTGCTCCCCATGGGAACAGTCCAGCCCGAACTGCCAGGCCAGGTTCTCCCTGGACTGAATACAAACATCCTAGGATCAGTTTCGGGGTTTCACCCCTCATCAGCCAAGCTAGCTTGAGGGATGGGGTGGCATGGTAAGAAAAATAATGATGGATTTAACCCAGATCTCTTGACTGGGGGTGAATGTTGATTTCCTCTGCATTCCGTCCATCATCCATTTAAGCTAGCCTGACTGATGTGGGGGGATGCCCCGAAACCGGTCCCAGGATGCTTGTTTCTGGTCCAGGGAGGACCTGGCTTGGAAGTTTGGGCTGAACTGTTCCCATGAGGCACAGGGTCTATCTAGACTGATTTGTAAATGGCTGGGACTAAACTTTGTGACTGGGGGTGAATGTTTGATTTTCTCTGCATTCCATCCATCATCTGTGTGTCTTTTATTAGAGAATTGTGTCATGGACAGGAAATAGAAAAAGTGGAATAGAAATCAATTCCTTAGGATACAACTTCTTTCTCAGGAGTAGAATACAAAACAATGGAAGAAAAGTAAAAGAATAATTCTGATCAGATACAACCCATCTTCAACCGCTTCTTTTTATCTTTTTAAATACCAAAACGAACCGTATGTACGGACGTTTTTTTTTTGTACTCTGTCCACTTTATTTCACTGGATACCACAACTTGCGTATTCTAGAAGATTTCAGTATTTCATTTAAAAGGCTGATCTGGACGCATGCAAATAATTAATTGCAAATTGCATCAGCTCACGTCAAGACCCACATGTGCTGTTGAAAACCTTGAATACCTTGAATACCTTCTTTGCAAGCCTAAGAACCCTTTATATTTCTTAGCAACACACACTTGTTTGCATAGCCAAAGTACACTAATGAAACAGCATTTTATGTTTTATAGAGAAGAAAAAGTAGAAGAGAAAAGAAAAGAAAGAAAGATCAGCAACTGTACCAAAGATAATCAATACTGAAATCCAATAACTTGCATAATAAGTGTTCAAACATCACAATGGTAACAGTAAATCATCCTAATATGAACAGTAAGGGAAGAATAAACAGAAAAACACTTGGAGGTTGAAAAACAGAGGTACTGTCCTGGATCTGCATTGAATGAGAGGATAAGTAATTAGTAAGCGGAGACCAAAGGACTCTTTTGGAAGAAGTTGGTGGGTGGATGTAACCGATGCTCTATCCAACTTATGAAGAAGACAGAGAAGGTTCCACTAACCAGTAAAAGTGACCTTAGTGGCGTCCTTCCAGATAGAAGTAATAACTTGAAAGCCAATAGCAAGTAATAAATCCACAAACACCACCAACCTGCAAGCACCAAACCAAATTGAGGAAGAACTTCCCAAAAATATCAAATGAATCTTAAACGTGTAACTAATAGAACATATAGATGAGATTGTTTTACAAACCTTTATCCAAAAAGAAGTAATGCTTGGACAGGGAAAAAAGGAATGTAGGTATGTGCCAGGAGTATTTGAGCAGGTCCAACAAGCACGTGATAAACCGAGATTATATTTAGAAATAGACAATGGGGTTAAATACAGCCTATGATAAAAGTAATATAAAGTCTGAGTGGTGCTAGCAGTAGGACATTATCCAAATTGAGTTGAACCGTTTTAGCAATCGAGGAAGAATTTAAGCCCCAGACAAGTAATATGGTTAGTATTCCATTTAAAACCTTGTATGAAAACATGTCTTTTAAGCAATATTTGTTTAATGGAAGAACTTCAGATTTTTTTAAACTTTACTTATAGCCGGATAAGGTAGCATATGAGGATAAAAGATCAGTAAAAGCAGGAATAGAAACTAGGGGATCCAAAACATATAACAAAATGTCATCAGCATAGGCTGTGAATTTGATTTCAGATGTTTTGTGAAAAAAAAATGAAATAAGGGAGAGTGTTGCAAAGAATGAAGAAAAGGTTCAAGAAATAGTATAAAAAGTAAAGGAGAAAGAGGACAGCCTTTACGCTTGCCCCTATGAAGGGTAAAATAGGAGAATTGGGATCTGTTACAAAAACTGAAGTAGATGGGGAGGAATAAATCTAGCTTATTAAAGACATAATAACAGGGCCAAAACCATGCCATTTAAGGGCACGCAACATAACAAGCCAATGAACGCTATCAAAAGCTTTTTCAGCATCTAGGGTAATAGCCACTAAAGGCGAGGAGCTCTTAAAAGCAAGATGTATAATGTTCAAAAAGTTCTAGAACTGTAGGCTAAAGTTCTACCCCTAACAAAGCAAGAGCCATATTATCAAGGATGGGCGATACATTATCGCCGCTTTTATCGGCAGGAAACTGCAGATAAAGCGGCGATAATGGGCTTGATAATATGCTCTATGGAATTTCAATCGAAGCCCATGTTAGATGTGAAGACATCTAACATGGGCTTCGATTGGAATTCCATAGAGCATATTATCAAGCCCATTATCGGCAGTTTCCTGCCGATAAAAGCGGCAACAATGTATCGCCCGTCCTTGATAATATGCCCCCCAGTTTGTTCAATAACAATCAGGTCGGGAATCACCTGATTAGGGCAAAGACTAAACACTTTACCAAAGATTTTGCTATCTAAGTTTATTGGAGGAATAGGGCGATAATTAGCACAAGATGATGTATCTGTGTCCTTCTTTGGAATCAGACAAATCATTGCTTTCAAAGTGCTGCGAGCCTCATTATGAGAGATGAAGTGCTGAAAGAGAAAGAGAAGATGTGGGAGAAGAATATGCGAGAAACAAGAATAAAATTCAGCTGTAAAACCATCTAGACCGTGTTGAGCTAAAGCAACCTTAATCTCAAAAAGGGATAAGTCTTGGTCAAGAAAGAAACAATCAGGAGAGGGGAAAGAATAGGGAAGAAGAGAATTAAAAAAACGAATCCAAGGCAGTGTCCAAAGGTGAAAACTCAGGGGTATATACATTTTTATAAAAATCTGTAAAACAATGTAATATTTCTTCATCTTTAAGATGATTAATATCTTTATCATCTATGATATTAGCTAATTTGAATTTTTGGATTTGACTTTCAAATAATGTGCTAGCAGTTTACCTGCTCTCTTGCGTCCACAATAACATTTAGAATTGATCTTTAGTAACACCCCAGAGGCCTCCTCAGTCTATTCCCTGTTGAAATTCTATTTAGCCTGAACAAGTTGCTTTGGACTATCATCATTATTGGAAGTGTAGTAAGCATGTTCGAGTTCCTTAATAGATAGTACTAAGGATGAATATTCCTTGAGAAGTTTTTTCCTATTAACAACAACATAGTCGATGATAAAACCTCTGACCGTTGCCTTGAAAGCAGACAATACACCATGAATGGTATGTCAGGGTTAGTGATAATATGAAAATGTTTGAAGTGCCCCACAAAAATATGATTTTTGAGTACATAATTGTTAAAAAACCACCTATGAGGTTTAGAGGGTTCGGATGGGATATCTATATCAAGAAACACAGGCACGTGATCAGATATAAGTACAGATCCAATTTCAGCATGAATTAGGTTAGTGAGATGTTGGGGAGTCACAAGAATGTAGTGAATACTAGATTTTAAATTATGTGTGGGGGAATACAAAGTGAATTCCAAATTATCTGGGGTATATCTCCTCCAAACATTCACCAAACCTCTAGATTAGATAGTGTTTGCAATAGTTTTTTGCATTTTGTTAGGGATATATCTAGGGAGAGATTTCCTGTCAATGAAGGGGTCCACAATTTGATTATCAGTCTCCACCAACAAGGAGATTGGGGTTAGAATAAGAATGAAGGATATGCAACATAGATTGCCTAAACTGTGCATCTACACCACTGGGGCCATAAGTATTAAGGAGGGAAAAAGGGGTGCCATTAATAATGAGGTGAAGAAGAAGCCATCTGCATCCTTCTCCTCCTTTTCAATAGTTAGAGAAAGAGAGTTATGAAAGTAACACCACTCCATTATTTTTCTCTTTAGCAGGAGAGCAATAAACATGAACCACCCAATGCTTTTTAAGGGAGCTAATATCATTGTCAGTAAGATGAGCTTCCTGTAGCATTGCAATCTTACATTGTAATTGAGATAAATGTGTAAGCACTCTTTGTTTCTCAATAGGGTTACTTAGACCCTTTACATTTCAAAACACGATACAAACATTACCAGTCATAGGAAGAAGGAAATGACACTAACAACAACCATGGCCATTATAAAATTGATAACAATATGAACTCACTATGTGGAAAATTCAGAACCATCATAAAGAGAAATTTGCAGTAAAAATAAGTGCAAGATACAGATTTTGCAAAAAGAAAGAAAAATTAACATCGAGCATTGAGGGAACAGAAAGAGGAAAGGAAAAAGAAAGAAAAAATCTGCAAGACAAACATATAAACAAGAAAAACCAAAGATAATACAGTAAAGGAAGAAGGAAAGAAAAAAATAGTAAGACCAATAGAGAAAGAAAAGTTGAGAAAAACCCAAGATGCTTCATTCAAAATACACAACGTTCACAACCAGTGTAAGAAGAATACCATGGAGAGGTGGGAAAGCAGGAAAGGAAGACGGGCAGCAGATTAACAAAGTCAAAAGAGAATAACAGAGACCACACGGAAAATCATGAATATACATAGGATAAGGAAAAGCAGTTAAAAAAAGAGAAACGTGGAGTTAATCCAGGAATTGACAGGAGGTACAAAAATAATTAATGTACATGTTTATTGAATGAAATAACACTTACCAACAAATTAAGAAGGACTTTAAACAATAGGACTAGGAAGGGGAGTACAGAGGAGAGGACAGATGAAGGAGGGGGATCTTTGTTTGACAAGAGACATTTGTAAGAGGGAAAAAAACACAGAGTTAGGTAGGCAAAACAACCTGAAAGAAGCAAACAAGCAATAACCACCAAGTTAAACATGAGAATAAAGGCAATAACATTTGTTCACTAAAAATTAAAAACACGTTATATAACATTAGAAAAATACTGGTTCAGGTTTTCCCAAAGTCCATCTCTTCACCTTTGTAGCGAAAAACAAACTGCCTCAAATCCTATGGACAGTCAAATGAGAAAGTTCTTCCCTTGTAGGTGACTCTGAAAAAACTTGGATGCACAAGATCATATCTAGCATTCATGGAACAAAGAGCAGGTCGAAAGGAAAGGAACTCCTACAACGGGCGGCAGTTGCGCGAGTCACATCTTGGGAGTAAAAGTCCCTCTGACTAGATCACAGCATTTGCTTTCTCTGCTTAGCTACAGACAGAACTATTACAAGTTAAGTATATTTCAGAAGGAGAACAATCATCCATCTAGAGCGACTTGCTGATGATGCTGACGATGGATCACTAGATTTAGGGCCTATGCAGTGCGTACTATTTTAGGAATATAAATCTTAAGAAAAGCAAGAACGTCAGAACCTTTTGCTCCTCAGGAATGCCATAAATTCTGAGGTTATTGCTTTTGTTACGATTTTCCAAGTTCTCCTTCTGTTATTTAAGCAGAACTACTTCTTTAAACATAACATCAATCTTGGTGGCTGCATCCTGGACCCCGTAATCCATTGTTCCACTCTCCACTGCAGACACTCTGGACTCTAAACTTGACCATTTCTCATCTAGTAGTTGGAGAGTAGCATTAGTGTCAGTACCAAAGGGTTTCAAAAGCTTTATGATCATCTAGAGTTAAAGGTAATGGAGAATTTGATTTGTAGGAGAACTAGGCTCTTTCTTTTGTCGTTTTGTAGCAGTAGTGAAGTCTTTGAGGACAGAAGACATATTCGTGGATGTAGTCTTAACAAGATGAGGAGGAGGAGTCCATATAAAGAAAGAGTAGGCCCCCAAAGGCAACGAAGCCGCAAATAGCACACTGAGGTTGTAGCAGAAGAGAACATGTGGTCAAAGAGTGTCAAAGTGAATATGAGAGAAGAGTGTCAGCAGAGAAAAAGTCCATGCATCCTCAGCTAGAAACCATCATGACCACCTTTGTTATAGAGCAATTTGCTAAAAACATATGTGGTTGAGGAAATTCAAAAAAGTAGGGCCACTGAATAAATACCACAGAAAGTTGCAGAATGGGCCAAGCTGCTACTAAATCTGGTAATCCAAGCAGTCTGCAATATTAGGAGGTAGAACCAGCAGCAAAAGATGATCAGGAAACATGCACTGTCATAGGTAGCGTTTAAACTATCCTAAATCTATCATTAAACTATCCTAAAACTATCCTAAAAAGTTCTCCAGGCAAGATTGATCAAATTTATAACATTGCGTATCAGTGCAGGGAAGAGCTGCTCCCCACCCCTGTGCACCACAGAAAAGAAAATAGCTGCCGTAGCTCCAGAGCCAGAGGTTACGTGTCAAGAGGGAAAACTGTCAGGAGCCAAAACAGGGAAATACCTGTGCTGCCCACGTTTGCGCATTAAACTATCCACTTCATGATGGGAGATGAAGTGAACTGCTGCCACAAATGGGCTCTGGTCTCCGTCGGAGCACGGAGCTTCACAAAGCTGCGGCCATCATGTTTGCAGATCGGCCACCGGCATCCGCCCTCTGTCACTTTTGATTTCCAGATCCTACTAAATGGATACAACATTTTCAGAAACCGCATTCAAAAATGTTTAATGTTGAAAGTTAATAACTGGTTATCTGTCACCTAACTCAGCAAATACAACACCCAATCAGAACCTAAATTTGTTTTCCTGACAGCAAATGTACCAACACAACTTAAGCAAACAGCAGAAAGCAACCGGAAAAATGCAGTCAGGTCACTTAACCATACAAGTGTGTCGCCCAGCCTGAAGCCAGTTCCTGCTGACTTGTTCACCAGCCACGCTCAAATTGATCCCACCTCCACCAATAGGTAGATGCATCCCACCAGACACTGCAGTCAAGTCACATTACCCACAAGTTCATCACTCAATCAGATCCTGTCTGTGATTTTTTGGGCCACTAGACTCACTCAAATTCACTTCAAATAAGGGTGTATTTCATTATGGCGTTTTCAGCCAGTGGAGAACATGGATATAGACATTGCCTCTTTGGAGATTTAAGGGGCCTCTCAGGTCGTGGGTTAAAATGCATACTTTTAAAGTATACCATTCACACAATTTTGCCTTGCACACCAAGTACTACACCAAGTACCCGCACTGAAGGACAGTTAATATAATCACACACTCTACACCGGCACAACAAATACCAAAAGGATGAGTTCTCTTTCACGTGCCTGCACATACCACTAACAGAAAAAAAAGTCATACTTCTGCTGATCAACAGACACTCTGCAGGCCTGAATGCGCTAAACATTACAGACATCCGAATTCACTATAACCTAAATCATCTCATTACAGATACATGGCACACACTTACACACACACAAACACTCACATATACACATATCCTCAAGTCCTCATTCCCACAGTCTACAACATCAAACATGCAGACAACATGCAGACGAGAAAAGGGGGCCTTGTTGTCATCCACAAGTCTACCTGGTACTGCAGGGCTCAACCCAGCAACAATATAGTCATTCAAGCTTGCTATTTGTCGCTTCACTTTACCTCAAACACAGACAGTCCTCTTCACCCTAATCTATGGACTTCTTAAATATAAAAAATACTTTATTGAAGAAATCCTAAAACTTAGTTCAACACACCCTCCCTCACAGTCCATGGAATCTTCCTCCTCATCATCGACAGCCACCACGAAAAGGAAAGATTCACTTGATATGCTCCTCAGCATCCTGGACCTCATGTAGCATTTGACCAAGCATACCCACTTCAAATGTAACACCTTGAATTGTTTTTGATCAATTGAGTGCAGCCGACCATGATCCATTGGCAACGCGGAACCTGTCAAACCCACCTTCTCTCTCCTCTCTCCTTCATGCCACAACAAAACACAAAAATAGGAAAAATGAAAAGTACTCATTCATAATCTTAACCATGTAAATGAACAGCATGTCCTAACTTGTAGAATTCTGTACTGAAAAGCCTTGTTGACTAAAACATGCTATTTAAAACATAATCCTCCAATTCCTAGCATGTCTGCTGTGGTACTTCAGAGCATTTACAGAAAACATATGTACCATAAGCAGGGAATAAAAGAACTAGAGATCATTCAATATTGCGGAGAATCTCTCCCAAAAACAAGACTGCTCTGCATGCAGGTCCCTCATCAAATCAGCCAGAGCCACCATCTGTAAAAACACCATGGACAAAGGCTCAGTAGAAACAAATAACTCTTCAAGGGAGATATCTACTGCATCACCCCCTGCTGAATTCTCTAGGTCCGTATACAATCAACAAGTACACCAACAGCCACTACTTCACCATTTAGAGAAACAAGTTGATCAGCAAGAACAACTTCCTGCAGTGCCACTAATCTAACTGCAAACCACTACCTTTCAGGTTGTCGAAGACGCCCTCCTGACCACTGTCAAGAATAACCCCTGCACGAATCCACACCCACACACATCTGGGTCTGGTGGCTTAGTGGACTAATGCATCCACTGTAGGGGCCTGTGTTCGACCTCATGGTCACAGGTTCAAACACCAATGGGTCCACTCAGCCTTTCATCCATCTGAGGTCAATAAAATGAGTACCATTGAGTTGGATAACAATACACATCTGTTATTAAGTGCCTTGAAAACCTAGATTGGGTGATCCGTGTGCTTTACTAATACACATGTTACGTTAATCGGCACACTAGAAATAAGCATAGAGGTTTCCAGTAGCTACCAAAAACCACAAACTGAATTCTTTCTGGTTGGCTTCATACCACATCCCAAAGACTTCTAGAGCAAAATGACTCACCCTGGGTCACAACATCTATTCCAAATAGCATATCACCAACAAAATCAAGACAGCGAGATACCAGCTCTCTCATATTTTTCTCAGCTGAAAACTCCTTTAAAGACTCCTAAACAAAACATTGACACTCCCTAATGTTGTTGCACATGCTGCAGAACATCCCACAAAGAGCCTGAAGAAGATTATTCTTAACACCCCAACCCAGAAGGCCCTACATTTGCTCCTTTTCCAATCCCACATCAGCATCTTCAAGGCTGACTGTATCACCTACAGTATCTCCAGAAATGGCACTTCATCATATCATATGGATCATATCAGTCAGACAGTATGTATTAAAAGCCAGATCGCATCAGACTAGAAACAAGAAATTAGAAATTTTCAAAAAGCAGAGGAAAGACATTTTTCACCTGTACTTCCAGGGTGAGCAGCAGAACTGCCCAAACCATATTGGAATTCTATAAACTCTGAAGACTTACCTGTCCATAGAGTACTACATTGCTACATGATTAGAAACATCACACATAATTACTTTGCCTCATTGTGTACAAATCTAACCTGTATCTTAGGCATCTCACACATGCACAGTGGATCATGCTTTATAGAAAAGTGTGTAGACTAAAAATATCTATAAAGACATAGATGTATACAAATGAAAAGCATAGGAGGAGGAGGAATAATCAAATGAAATGTGTGCTACCACCAACATCTCAAGTTGTACACAGTGTCAGTTGGGAAACCTAACAGTATTTCATACTGTAGCTCTATTCTAGAAGTTACTTACAAATCAAAGGAACTTTAAGAACATGGATTATTATTTGAGGTGGGTGACTTCCCACCTTTAAAAACAATACCACTTCTTGTCAGGGCGAACCCTCAAAGGCACTAAATTAACCTGAGCTCATCCCCCTATCAATTGTGGCACAAATCAGAGAGGCTTAACTTAGGCAATGTCTAAAATATTTATGCAGTATGAAACCAATATTAAAGCCAAAACATCAAGCAATAAAAATCAGAAACGGAATTAGAAAAATACAGCATAATTTAATAAACAAAATCACACCAGAACAACAAAAATCCAATACAGAAAATTTGAGATAAAAAATGTTACATTTTAAATAGAAATAGTGCCAAAAATCACAAAGCGCCAATGATAGTCTATGAAAGTGGTAGTCCAGCTTCTAAGGTCAATCAATCAGCATTTGTAGAGCGTGACACTGCCACCCCTGGGGGTATCTGGGTGCTGTGGTGTGAAGTCTCTGTCAAAAAGCCTGGTCTTGAGAACATGGCAAGAAGAAGGAAGAAACTAGCAGAAAAAGGCAAAACATAGGTACATTTTTACGCTGACCATGATGAAGCCCCGGTCAGATACACCAGGTGGATTAGTCCCAGTAAAAAGTCTACAAGTCAAATAGTTTTTTTTTTAGTTTTTTTTAAATCTTTTTATTGAGATTTTTTATGGCAGCAGCCGGAAAAAAAAGAAAAAATCAGCCAAGGCTTTTACAGAAAAATAAGACACTGCATAATACTGGATATACATGCATTTCCATTATTAACATTACTTTGTTATCCACTTAACTATTGGGGACCATATATTGCGTCCAAATATTTTCTTTCTTTTTCCGTTTAAATATTTTTATTGATATGCAGGATGACATATTAAGACAAAAAAGACAACAAATATTCATATACGAGTTCATATACATAAAAAAAAAATATATATATATATATATGAAGAAAGAGGAGTACATTTTGACAACCAATGGATTATAGTTACTATGGCAAAGTAGTTATAAAAACAAGAAAGCACAAAAATATTTCCATTTGTAAGATTGAACGAAAGGGGCTTAAGAATCATGCAAATTTATAGCAATGTGGAATTCTCAGTCTAGAAAAGTGCCCCAAATTCTATCGAACTTAATCAGTGAGCGTGTTCCCCTAAGATTTGCTAGAGCTAGCTCCATAGCGTGTATTTCTGTTACTAAAATCCACCATTTCCAAACCGTCGGTGGTTCTGGGTCTATCCAAGCCCTAGCCAGAGTTAATTTAGCACATGAAAAGAGTATGGTGACTAGAGATGATTGTGATGATAGAGAGGTATTAAGATCTAGTAGGACCGAGGCAGCCGTCATGACGGGATATGAAATATTTTTTAGTCTCAGTACGCTCAATATATTGGCCCAGAAGTTCTTTAATTTGGGGCAAGAATACAACATATGCGTTAGATTGGCTGCTTCCAGCAGGCATTTGGGGCATTTAGTACGACTGCTACAAGAGGGGTTTGACGACCATTTAGTAATTCTTTCTGGTGTGTAATATAACATACAGGTCGTTCTGTATTGTTGTAGCCGAAGGCTGGATGATCGTACAAGATTGTTTATGTTGATAAAGGAGTGCTCTATCTGATTAGGAGTAATATTTAGGCTTAACTGGGTGCTCCATTTCAAAGCCAGTTTGTCACTGTCGTTGGTTCTAAATAAGCTGAGCATTTTATAGGATTCGCTAATGACTGATTTATTCTTGTTTGAGTAAAGGCATGTCCAAATATCGCAGTCAGAGATATTTTGTATCTTTTTATAATTAATCAGATAGTCATGAATTTGCATGTATTTGAACCTTGAAGATTCCGGTAGGTCATATAGTTGCTTGAGTGTATTGAATTCTAGAAACCCCTGCGAACCGTATAAATCCTCCAGCGTCTTAATCCCAAAAGAGGCCCAGCTATTAGTGTTAGAATCTGTAAAAATAGTCGGGAGACCTGGGTTGCCCCACAGCGGAAGTTTTGAATGATAAAAGTTTGTTTTGCAAAATGTTAGTATATTATTCCATATCCTAACAATGTCTCTGGCGGTCTTGAATTTTACCCTTTTGTAGTAGTTCGGGTCATTGATTCTGAACAGAAAAAATAGGGAATCTTGTTTAAGCATGAAAGAATGGAAAAAAAAAGTTCTATCTCCATGTAATAGTGAGCGTATGCGGGTAAAGAATGAGGACCAAAAATATAGTTTGAAATCTGGGACATTCAACCCTCCTTTGTTTAAATTGTTTTTCATTATTTTTAATGACCTTCTAGCCTTTTTATAGCCCCATATAAAGCTGCTCAGGAGCCCGTCTAGGTGTTGAAAAAAATTATTATTTAGTGCCAGCGGAATGGAACGAAATAAGTATACAAATTTTGGTAGGACTTTCATTTTAATGAGGTTAACTCTGCTAATCATATTTAGGGGCAGTTTGTTCCATTTTTTCAAAATGAGAGTGGTTTTTTTTGTCAAGTCATTATAGTTTATATTATTGATATTTTGTAGTCTAGCTGTTAATTTAACCCCTAGCTATGTGGCCTCTCTGCAAATCTCGGGTATAGGGACAGTTGGGGAATAATTCGATATAACTTGAGTCTTCTGAACGTTGAGCTTGTAGCCTGACACCTTCCCAAATTTCTCAGCCTCAAGATAGATTCCTTTTAGTGCTTTGGCAATGTCCATGGTATATACGGCAATGTCATCAGCGTAGGCTGTCATTTTCAGCTCCTCTGAGCTGTAGCTAAATGGAATAATCAAATTTTGAAAATGGAGGGCAAGTAAAAAAGGTTCAAGTGAAAGGGCAAACAAAAGAGGTGAAAGAGGACAGCCTTGCCGGGTCCCGCGCATAATAGGGAATTCTGATGAGGTCAAGCCCCCGTAGCTGATGCAGGCGGTGGGGTTGTCGTAAAGTGCTTTTATGCCCTTCAGAAAGTTTCCCCCGAAACCCATTTTAGATAGTGCTCGCCAGAGATAAGTCCACCCCACTCGGTCAAAAGCCTTTTCGGCATCCAATAATATCATGCCGAGTGGAGTGGATTTAGCCTCCGCGATATCGAACGCTGTGATTGCCATGTTTACGTGCGCAGTTGTCTCGCCCGGATATAAAGCCATGTTGTTGTGGATTGACAATTTTGGGCATAAATGGGGCTAATCTGTTTGCCATGATTTTAGCGAATATTTTCGCGTCAGTATTTATCAGAGAGATGGGTCGGTATGACCCTCTCTCTTCCTTAGGTTTCCCTTTCTTTAGAAAAAAAACTATTTTTGTCCTGTTCCAGGATTCAGGGGCCGTTCCGTTTGGTCCGATCGATTGCATTACTTCCAGTAATAGCTGTTCCAATTCTGGCCCACAGACGTTATAGAGTTCCAGGGGTATTGTGTCCTCTCCTGCCGCTTTCCCTGTTGGTAGCGAGTTAATAGCCTGTTGTAGTTCATTCAATAGTATGGCATTAGAGAGTGCGCCCAAGTCTAATGGGTTCCCTGTACCCACTTTGTGCTCTTCTACATATTCCTCGATTAACTCTATATCAGCAGGGTTTTCTGGGGTATATAGGTTTCTGTAATATTCAGCGAATTGATTAAGTATGTCTTGAGGGTGGTTATATATTCTGTTTCCTTGTCCTCGTATTTTGGAGATTAAAGTATCTGCTTTATCTTCTGCTACTTTATAGGCGAGGACTTTGCCGATTTTGTCCCCACCCTCATATTGAGCTATTTTAAATTTGTGGATCCTAGCACTGTTTTTCCTAATGAGGTTAGATTTTATATCAGATTTCAGTGTGTTGAGTTTTAGGTTAATTTCCATTACTGCTGCAGTATTATGCTGTAGTGCTTTGATAAGTGTATCTTCGAGTTTGGTTATACTATCTAGTAATGTGAGCTTGTGTTGCTTCTGTTCTGCATTTTGCCTAAAAACATAGGCTTGAGTGAACCCTCTGATACTTGCCTTGCAAGAGTCCCATACCATGCAGCACCCAGTTGAGTTTCTATTAATGATTATATATTCATTAAGGTGAGTTTTGAGCTGTGTTACATATTTTGAATCAGAAAGTAAGTGTCTTGGAAAAGAGAAAGGCCTAGGTGGTGTCCACGTGCTTCGTGTATCGAATGTTATTATGATTGCGTTGTGATCGGATGTTATCCGAGGACAGAGAATCATAGAGCCGGATTGTAATAATTTATCGCTAATTAGAGCCAGATCTATTCTAGTACAAGTCTTGTGGGGTGCGGAGTAGTATGTAAAGCCCGGCACAGATGGGTGCAAGTGTCTCCAAGCATCTTTAATATTATGTGTCCGACATATGTCCATTATGGACTGCCTGGTCTTGTGCATCCTTTGATGAGCATTTGATTTGGTAGTGTCAATTTTGTAGTTCATTATACAGTTAAAATCCCCCATTATAATGATTTCCCCCTCCCAGCCCAAAAGTTTCACATTTAATTGATCAAAATGTTTTGGATCATCTGCATTAGGGCCATAAACTGCGCATAAAATGTACTTAGTATTAGCGTAATTGATTTGCGCTATGGCCCATCTACCATCCTTGTCGTGAGCCGTCTGAAGTACCTCTGTTCTGAGTCGTTTCTCCTTAAGAATGGCCACTCCTCTTGTAGGATTCCCAAAAGTGGAACAGGCCAAAACTTCATACCCCAATTGATTTAGAATTTTCCTATCTTTCCATATGATATGGGTTTCTGATAATAAACAAAAATGGGGGTTATGTAGTCTCAGTTCCTCTGATACTAGGGATCTTTTGTTTTTGCTGTTAAGTCCTGCCACGTTCCAAGCTAGACATTTGATTACATACATTTAGCTGTCTGTTGAAATAATATGCCCCTCTTCAAATAACCGAATAAGAAAGCTAAAGCTAGTACTCTTAAGCCTCTGAAACATACAATAATACCACAAAAAAACCATAGGTTGCGAATTTTATCGAATAGTTTCCACTTGTCATCCTGCACACAGATTTTATTATATTTCCCCCCCCCCTGGCTCCCCTAGTCCCCATCTTGCGGAGATGTAGTCCCTCCCCCCTCCCCCCCCTTGATTCTCACCCCGGCCGGGGAAGAACCACCCCCCAGTGGATGCTGCCGTTAGTGAGGCAGCGCGTGTGGTGACACACCCTGTGTCTCAACCCCCCTCCACCCCCACCCCCCTCCTCGAGCAAGCTTCGTTATACGTGCTAAAAGAAGTGTCGTATATCTTTTTCTTCTCCTTTTGTTTTTTTCTCATTTTTTTTTTCCCCCATTTTCCCCCCCTCTTACTGCGTGAACTTATGAAGTTGTGTGCCCGCATACTCCCATTAGATAACTTGTTCTGGTATCAGTCTTTACTTCTGATGTTAGATTGTTTCTGTGTCTAGCACTAGCTAGATGCAATACTGGAAAGATAATTCTCTGCTTCCTTAACATCATTGAAGAAGTGGGTTCGCCCATTTCTTATAACCTTTAGACGGGCAGGTTCTTGGAGAAATACTTGCCCACCGTGGGTCTTAATTGGATCCATCAGTTTGCGGAGCTGCCATCTCTTGTCCATAGTCTCCCTGCTGAGATCAGAACGTGCAAACAGCGAGAATTCTCCGACCACTACTGGAGAGTTAGGGCGGGCACTCTGCCAGACCGCTTGACGTAGAAGGAAGTTGCCGAAGTAGATTAGGAAGGGACGTGGGAATTTTTACGCTGACCATGATGAAGCCCCGGTCAGATACACCAGGTGGATTAGTCCCAGTAAAAAGTCTGCAAGTCAAATAGTTTTTTTTAAATCTTTTTATTGAGATTTTTTATGGCAGCAGCCGGAAAAAAAAGAAAAAATCAGCCAAGGCTTTTACAGAAAAATAAGACACAGCATAATACTGGATATACATGCATTTCCATTATTAACATTACTTTGTTATCCACTTAACTATTGGGGACCATATATTGCGTCCAAATATTTTCTTTCTAATGCCCTTCCTTTTATATAATGCGGTTTCAAAATGATAAATAGACAGAAGTTTGCTTTGCCATGTCATAAAATTAGGTGGTTCTTCATTGAGCCAACGTGATGTGATACATGAGCGATATACGGACATATAGATAAATATAAATCCTTCATCCTCATCTAAGCCCGGGTTAACCATATTCTGTTCACAGCCGAAAATAACTAATGATACTGTGAATTTAGCAAACATATCTAGACTTTCAGAAAAAAATCCTTCTACATCAGCAATAAATTGATCCAGTTTCGGGCAGAAAAAAAACATGTGAGCAGCATCCGCTGCAAAATGATTACACCAGTTACAATTTATCCCCCGCCCTGAACCCCATTTGGCTAATTTCTCTGGTGTGCAGTATAAATCAAAAATTGACATAAAGTGCTGACTTATCAATGGTCCGTTCAGCAAGACTTTGCCGGCAATTGCAATGCTTCTCTCCAAATTAACACATTGAACATTTAATTTGTTTTGCCATCTTCCAGCCCTTGCTTCTAAATTATTTTCTACACAATCCAAAAGTAAGTGATATAAAGGCCCTATTTTATACTGGTGTCTAATTGCTTCAAAAATCGTAATTTTCCCCAAAACAATCATAGATTTGGATAATTTCTGTACACAGAAGCTTCGTATCTGGAGATACTTAAAAAAATCCAGACGGGAACATGGTAAGTATTCATTAAATATTCAAATGAAACAAAGTCGTTCTCCAGAAATAGGTCTCCCATTTTACTAATCCTTAAATTAGACCACCTATGCATCACACCATCATGAAATATTTCTGGGAGAAGAGAACAATTCTGCAAAGGAGTATACATATTTAAATTAGCGCCTAACTGAAGTCTCTTTTTAATGGTTCTCCATATTACATAAGCTGTGTCAAAGATCTTAAATTTGGTCTTTTTGTAGTAACTAGGCTCAATAATCTGATTTAAACATTGTTTAGCCTCAGACCCCAAGAGCATTTCATAGATATATGGCATCAGGTAGTCCTCTGTAGGAACATCCGGTACTATTAAAAAACCCATGTACTGCAGTATCGCCATCCAGTGATAAAATTGAACATTCGGGATACCCCAACCCCCTCTCACTCGAGGCACCATACAGCTTTTTAGTGCTCTCCTAGATCGATGGTAGCCCCAAAGAAATCTAGAGCACATTCTCTCTATACGAACAAAATAGCCAGAAGATATCAAAAAGGGAATAGCCCGAAATAAATATAAAAACTTTGGAAAAATAAGCATTTTTATCACATTGCTACGCCCTAAAAGTGAGAGCTTTAAACTATTTAATCTTTCTAAGATTTTGTTAGAAGATGCTATAACAGGATCCAAGTTGATGGGGATGATTTCTTCGATATTGGCTGTGATCCTTATTCCCAGATAAGTAGCCTTATTTTCCATTTTTATATTCTCAGGGCGGGCTGTCAACGAATGAATAATCTGTGTTTTATCAACGTTGAGTTTGTATCCGGATAGTCGGCTGAATTCAGCAACGGATTCTACAATAATAGGAAATGCTGTACTTATCTCGGATGTTACCACTGCAATATCGTCTGCATAGGTGCAGACTTTGAAATCATAGGGGCATATTTCCAACAACTAGCGATAATTATCGCTATGTTAGCTTAGCGGCAATATTTTTATCGCCGAGCTGCGGCGATTTTTATCGCATAGGAGCCTTGCTATTATCAAGGTGTATCTCCTAAGCGATAAAAATCGGCCAAAATGCATGAATATCGCTGAAAAGTCAGCGATATTCATGCATTAACGAGCAAATGCTCTTAGCCATGTTATCCACCTACCATTGGATAACATGGCTAAGAACTGCTCAGGGCAGGTGTTAGCTGAATATCTCTGAAAGTTGGTAATAGGAGATAGCGATGTTAGCGACTGTTTCCAGTCGCTAACATCTTGGCACGCCCACTTTGCATGTCATTAGTGATAAATTTCACTGACATGCAAAGCGGGGCCCAAGATGATCGCGATCTCCTACTAGCTGTCGCTAACTAGTGTTAGCGACAGCTAGGTAATAGGGAGATAATTTTATCTCTGCTTTCTTGGCTTTTAAAGCCAAAAAAGCGGAGATAACCCCCCTTAATAATATGCCCCATAGTTATGTAACTGAATTGGCCTAATTGAAAGATTCCTTTCTAAATTCATAATAAATGGGTCGATGTATAGTGCAAACAGCAAGGGCGAGCAGGGACAGCCCTGTCTTGTTCCCCTCGCTATCCGCACTACCCCCGAGATCGTCCCTGAAACACGGACAGCAGCGGACGGCTGAATATACAGCATCCTTATTGCATTTATAAGTTCAGCAGGAATCCCTTTTTTCACAAAAGCAGACCATAAAAAGGCCCATGTGACCCTGTTGAACGCTTTTTTGGCGTCCAAAAGGGCCACACCGACCGAAGAGCATGTCCCCTGTGCCCAATCCAACGAAGATATGATCCGTCTAATATGGTCTGTGGTGCCTCTACCCTGTATAAATCCATGTTGTCTTTAAGAGACAAGCTCTGGCATCAAATCATGAAGCTGATTGGCAATAAGTTTCGAGTAAATTTTGCTGTCCGAGTTCAGCAACGAAATCGGTCTATAAGACTCCATTTCTTCAGTTTTTTTACCTTTCTTTTTAAACACAACTATTATTGCCTCCGCCCATGAGCGCGGGGCCTTCCCCAGGAATGCTTGCTGACAAACGTCCACTAATTCCCTTTTTAACTGGTTTCTAAATATCCTGTAAAATTCTAACGGAATATTGTCTGGTCCCATGGCATTACCCTGAGCCAACCCTAACAGTGCAATCTCAATCTCTTGCCTATCTGGAGGTGCCAGTAAAATCGATCGTTGAGCTTCAGATACAGTTAACTGAGTCCCTTCCATTAACTATTCGTCCAGATCGGCCAGAGCCAAAACCACATCCTTGCTGTAGAGTTGTTGGTAAAACTCTTGAAAGGCAGTTAGTACCCCCTCTTTAGTCTCCTGCATACTACCTTGCAGGTCCTTAATTTTTGGAATCTCGCTATATGCCTGTTTCTCCCTTGCCCTTTTAGCTAACATTCTGCCTGTTTTTTCCCCAAATTCATATGCCTCTTCCTTATGCTGAATATAGTTGGAAGCAATTTGATCGGCAATGCTGGTATAAACATTCGCTCTTTTAATAGAGAGATCTTTCTGGGCCTGATTACAAAGTTCTGCCTCTGCTCCTTGCATAAAGACCTCTGCCAGCTTCTCCGCCCTCAAAACCAGTTCGAAATCCTGCCGTTGCTTAAGGAGGAGCTGATTACATTTAAATACTGAAAAGCTAAGGGTCTCTCCACGAACCATGGATTTAAAAGTATCCCAAACAACCTCCTGGGTTGCCGTACCCTTATTAATGGCAAAGAAATCCTCAATTATTTTAGACATGAACTGGCAATATTGCTCATCCAATAGTAATTTCCACTCAAAAGACCATCGTGGGGGTTCCTTTTTACCTTCTGTATCAAAAGCGAGTTCTAATACAATAGGATTGTGGTCAGATATTAGTTCGGGCTGAATTTGAATTTTAACTTTAGTTAAAAATGCAAATGTAGTAAAAAAAAAAAAAAAGTGGGGGGCTGAAAGAAACGTAAACCCTTGATCATTCGGGTTCTTTACATGCCACACGTCATGGAGGCCGTGATCCATAAGCAATCTAGGTAAGGCCACATACACTAATTTCTTTCTCCCTACATATACTGGTTTTGATCCAATATCCCAGTCTGCGGCAATGTTAATATTGAGGTCGCCACAGATTAACACTGGAGTAGTCCATTGTGCCAATTCTAAATTAAGAAAATGAAAGACTTCAGCATCATCCAGATTTGGCCCATAAATATTACAGAGTGTAAATCTTTGCGGCCCCACTTTAAATTCAGCAATTGCCCATCAACCCCACTTATCAGCATCAGTCTTTACACAGTCCACCACACCCCTTTTCTTAAGTATTGCCACCCCTCTCTTGACTCCAGTTTGCTTAGAGCAAACTACCAATTCCATTCCCATATTCTTTAAGTATGCTCTATTAGCCCAAGCGCTATGGGTTTCCTGCAGGCAAAGGATATCTATACCCAGAATCTGGGTAATCTTGGCTAAAGTTTGACGTTTCCTTGGGTCGTTTAGGCCACATATATTTAATGTACAGATCTTTATTTTCCTATCCATTGCTCTTGTTGATCAAGCCTATTCTTTGCAACAATACATTTTTAATTGCCTTAGATCTTCTACTATTTACTATCAGTTTTATACAGTATTCTTCTTGTTTCTTCTCCAGAATACACATTATACATTTAAAGTGCGCATCTACATTTCCTGCTGCTGTCGATGTCCCCCCCACCACCAAAAACCCGTGCCCCACCCATACCCCCCTTTTCCTTCTACCCCTTCCTCCCCTACCCCTTCCCATCCTTCCCATCATATAAGGCCCAGGGACCACCTGTCCCTGCAATGATGGCGTGCCGTGTCCTCTCCCTTCCATCCCCTAGGACCAAAAGCTCGTTTGAAAACAAGAAATAGAACAACGGCCAAATAAAATAAAAAATAAAAAAAACACAGACCTAATCTAGGCCAAATTCTTTCAACGTTACTCCAGGCTATTACCTACTCACCCTCCCCCTACAAAGTTTCCAAGTACTCTTTAGCCTGGATTTCGGACAAAAAAATCATAGTTTGGCCTTTCATCATGACTTTGAGTTTCGCCGGATTCTGCAGGTACACCACAGCTCCTTTCTTTTGAAAGTCTGGTATAAGTTGCCGTAAATGCCACCTTTTAGAGACTGTGGTCGACAGAAATCCGGTCTAACAAAGAAGTTGCAGTCCTTGGCTGCTGCCTTCTTATCAGGTCTTGCCAAAGCATAGATATCTTCACGAGCTAGGAAGTTATTGAAACACACCAATATCGCCCTAGGAAGACTCTCTTCTCCTTGACGGGGCTTTCTCACGTTAAACGGAAACCTATGTGCAAGTGAAATAGTTTGATAGTTTGATAAAGTTTCTAAGTCTAAATTCAGAAAGGGACTTTGTCACTTTTTGGGAAGAAAAAGCCTGCCCCAGAGAGCTGCCACTACAATTGTAGCTGCTGCAATAGAACTGAAGACTGCATACCTGAATCAGGCCAGTTCCGCTGGAGCTCAGGAGTTTCAAAGATGTCTCAGGGAAATTTCTCTGAATGGGACTTTTTTTCAGCAGTGCTGGTAGCTTTGGGCAGGACCAATTTGAAATTCAATCCTTCTAAGTCTTCCAGGACCTCAAGGGATGGCACTTAGAGACTTTACCGGTGTCAGGAAGTGACCAACAGCAAATTCCAGTACAGGTTCAGTTGCCATTGATCAACTTGGCTATTCAGGGAAAACATCTCTTGCTGTTAAATGTGTCTCTTCAGACACACAATAGTTCTGCCAACTGACCCTTGGAGTCTACTTCTTTCTCCTACGTACAAGAGGGAGCAGGTCGATCCTTCAAGGCTCATTTCAGGGCACAGACACCAGGTCTAGTCATCTTCTGATCCTCCCAAGGTCTAGAAATTGTTCTAAGAATGGTGCGTGATGATGCCACATTCATGTCTGGCACCAGCTAGTTACTTCTTGGCATTCTCTAACCAATTGAGTAAAGGTTCCCATGAGCATCCCTACCTACTCTTTCAGCTGTTCCTGTTTACCCCACTTAAACAATTCCTTAGTGTCCCTCACTCTCAAAATTCAAGAAGGGGTAAACCTTTCTACCTTGTGCAGAGGCTGCGTTTCCACCCAGAGGTGCAACTATGACAATGAGTGGTCCTCTCCTCTGTGGTCACTCTGCACAGGTTCTGGGGAGCTTTCTTTCCAGTGGGGATGGTGCCAGCCTCACTAGGGAAACAAAAGATGATGGCCTTACCAGCTGTCACATAACATTAACTTGTGACACGGCAGGCCCCTTTGAAATAAATGAGGTTCCTGGGCCTTCCCCACCTAACATTTCTGCAAGGGGAAAAAATAACCTCCCCACTCCCAGCCATTTTCTCTACTCTGGCAAAAGTTCAGGCCAAGAACAGGCTGAGCATTGGATGGAGAGCTTATGCAAATTAGCCTCCAGTAGCTTCATGCAGGGTAAAAGTAACTTTCTAAAGTTTCATTTACATGACATTTAATAAACATTTGACTACATTATTTGATTGGACTTTTATTAAATATAAAAGTAAGTGTTCCAAGGGAGTTTGTAGCTGGTACAGGTCAACAGGTATTGATTAAAGTGTATAATATATACTTTGACTTTTCCTATGTGCCAGCTATAGTCACACCAGTGACAATGCTGCTTTGGACCTAGTCAATAGGAGAACATGTCATGCCTAATGTCACACATGCAAAAACCACAGTTGATGGACAGAATGCAGAACAATGTCATACATTCACCCCAGTACAGAGATTTGGGCCCAAATCCATCATTTTTTTTCACTCCACACCACCCCAGTTCAGACATGGCCGTATGCAAATCAGTCTGACCCTGTGCCTCATGGAAACAGTCCAGCCGGAACCGCCAAGCCATGCCTTCCCTGGACCGGAAACAATCCTCCGAGGACCGGTTTCTGGCATTCCAGCCGCCTTCAGCACTACTTGTTCGAATCCAGAGGTGTGGAGTGCATGGGACTCACATCTGAGCATACCCAGCCCACTCGGGGTGACAAATGCAAAAACCACAGTTGATGGACAGAATGCAGAACAATGTCATACATTCACCCCAGTACAGAGATCTGGGCCCAAATCCATCTTTTTTTTGCACTCCACACCACCCCAGTTCAGACATGGCCATATGCAAATCAGTCTGACCCTGTGCCTCATGGGAACAGTCCAGCCCGAACCGCCAAGCCATGCCTTCCCTGGACCGGAAACAAGCCTCCGAGGACCGGTTTCTGGCACACATGTTCCACTCCTAAATATTATGCTTCCTACCTTTTAGGGAGCAATGTGTGTGTTTAATATTTTAAATCAGGGTGTTTATGACTGGCTGCATAGCAGGGAACAGGATTCTGCTGTCAGGCTACACAACGTAGTCCAGAAACCATGTTTTCACTGCCACTATAGTGGACGGTGCAATAGCTGCTGTAGTCCACAGCTAACATTTAATTGTCCATGCCAAGTGTTTATGACCTAGTAGGAAAGTTAATGCAATCACGTTTAATCTAATTTCAACATGTATAAAGAGTGACCAAAGGCACATTACTCCTGCTTAGCAGGGGTAAAGTGCATAAAATTCTAAAGCCAGCAACATAGATAGGGACAAACTTCATACAGGACCTTTTTTTAAAAAATCTCAAAATGTAAATGCATTATGGCCTCCACAACGGGTGTCAATGTTTTGCAAAAACATATTAAACTTCATAGGTTCTCAGTTTATATATATTTATTGGTGGAAAAGTGAGGTTCTCCTTATTCACACTTCTATTGACATTCTAGATTATGTAGCATCCTGTAACAATTCAGGGTCTCTACTTGACCCTTGCCTATAGGAATATTCAAGTGAATATTTTTGTTGACAATGGCTGCTGTTATGAGGACAAATGATCCCTTGAAATGCAATTTTCCAGCAGGGTAGTACAATAATACAGCTACTCTTTAGTGTCTACCTCAGCTAGTGACCTTCCCTATTCGCTTCTTTCTGCCTCAAATGTTACTTATGGCATGGCCAATCTGCCTAAACATAACTCATTGAAAGCCTAAGTCCTGAAATGCAAACATGACATAATTTTAGCTCTTGTTTCATTGACCTCAGGAAGGGGATGAGACACCAATGGCTAGAAAGCAAATATTTTCTGAAACAGAGGTGATTCATGTTAGATCTGTCATGCTTAGGGTGGTCTTCCTCCAAAGGTTTTTCCTGCTTACCTACTCTTTTTGTTGATTCTTTTTGTTGGCCTTAGGACTCTAAACACTTTACTACTGCTGTACTGCTAAACAGTGCTAAAGTGCATGTGCTTCTCCCAAAACATGGTAATATTGGTTTATACATTATTGGCATTTTTCTTTACTTGTACGTCTCTTTTAAAGTGGTATACCATCTACCCAGGGCCTGTAAATTAAATGCTACTAGTGAGCCTGCAGAACTGATTGTGTCACCTACACAAGTAGCCTTTCAAATCTGTATCAGGCCTGCCATTGTAGGGCCTGTGTGTGCAGTTTACTGCCACTTCAACTTGGCATTTAGTCAAAGCTTACTTTGCACAAACATGCACGAAACCTGATCCATTAGCTTGTTCTGAGTTGTAACTCAGCAGGTAACAAACTGAGAGACCTGCTGCAAGTGTTTTTAGACCTACCTTTTATGGTATTTATATATGGTAATAAATTATAGTTTTAATCAGTAAAATTGCTATGGTTTTTAACTAACTAAAACAATAAAAATGACTTTGAGTTGCCATTTAAATCTCTTGGCCAAGCCTTAAACTCCCCGTTTAAGGCTTGGTAAAAGGTAGGACATGTACCCGTAAGTTTTACATATCCTAGTAATGACAAACATCTGAATTCGTTGTTTATGACTGAGAGGCCTACTCCACTCATAGGTTAATATTGGGAATCCTTATTACACTTTTAAGTTGTAATGAGTAGATGCATTATGTTTTATATCTTTGGAATGGTACATAAAATTCCTTTTTCATGGAAAAGTTGGGTTTCACATTATTATTTTAGAAATCACATCTTTAGAAAGTAGGCATATCTCTCCTCTTATTGCTCTGTGTGTCTGCAGCCTGTGTCTAATACATGTCTGGGATGGGTGAATGCTACACTTTGTGCATTTCCTCTAGACAGCCACAAAGACACAGGAAGTGTAGGTGTGACGAGGACTCTTCTGCATTCATCTGCATCTTGATAGCTCTCCCTGGGCAGGAAGAGAAGAAAGATAACACTTACACCTGAATAGACAATGTCCTGTTTCCAATACAGGGGGCTGATTACCCCTTACTGATAGTCTGGAGCCATGTCTGTGAGCACTTCAAAGACCCTTATTTGAAGTCACCCCTGCTTCAAAGGCAAAACTGGGCACAAATACTATGCTTCTGACCCTGCCAAGACAGTGCACTACTGGACCTGTGAATAACTCTGCCAGGAATAAATACTGCTGTGAAACAAGGATCACCACTCTGCTTGACTGCAGTACTGGAAGAACTGCTTTCTGCTTTGCTGTGCTGTCCTGCTCCCTGCTGATCTCTGCCCTGCTGAGGACAATGACTGGACCCATCTCACTTAAACTCAGAGTCACTCCGATGGCTTGCTGGCTTGCCCCTTGTTCTGAAGTCTCAAGCCATCAAAAACCTCCTTCACCAGCACCTGGACTCTGCCATCTGTGAGTCCAGGCCTGCCAAGTGGTGAGAATCTAGTCATGAACCCTGAAAGGTGATTTCTGATTCATCAAAATAGAGCATTGACTACTTTGCACTGATCAGAACTGACTCGTTACCCTTCGACACCAATGCAGCTGCTGCTCGACAACATTGCTTCAATGGACTGCATGGCTCAATGACAATGGACTGCTCTGCTTGACAATGATGCATCGCCTGCATCACAAAGGGGTTCGTCCCCCAAGGATCCTCGCTGAGCCCAACCCTCTTCAACGTCTACATGAGCCCCCTCGCGGCCATCGCACGCCAACACAACCTCAACATCATCTCCTACGCCGACGATACCCAGCTCATCCTCTCCCTGACCAACAACCCCGCCGCCAGAGCCAGCCTTCACGAAGGAATGAAAGAGGTAGCCGAGTGGATGTCGACCAGCCGCCTGAAGCTGAACTCGGACAAGACGGAAGTCCTCATCCTGGGATCCTCGCCCTCCGCCTGGGACGACTCCTGGTGGCCCCCCGCCCTGGGCACCGCACCCAAACCGACAGACCACGCACGCAACCTGGGCTTCATCCTGGACTCCTCCCTCTCCATGACCAAGCAAGTCAACGCCGTCTCCTCGTCATGCTTCAACACCCTGCGCATGCTACGGAAGATCTTCCGGTGGAACCCCACCGAGACCAGGAAGACTGTCACCCAGGCACTCGTCACCAGCCGACTAGACTACGGCAACGCCCTCTACGCCGGAACCACCGCCAAGCTCCAGAAGAGACTCCAACGGATCCAGAACGCTTCAGCCAGACTCATCCTCGACATCCCACGACACAGCCACATCTCCGGACACCTAAAAGACCTGCACTGGCTCCCGGTCAACAAGAGAATCACCTTCCGTCTCCTTACCCACGCACACAAAGCTCTTCAAGACCAAGGCCCGAGCTACCTCAACAACCGCATCAACTTCTACGCTCCCAAACGACACCTCCGATCAGCCAGTCACGCCCTCGCCGCCGTCCCCGCATCCGAAGAATGACAAGAGGAGGAAGGTCCTTCTCCTACCTGGCCGCCAAGACCTGGAACTCCCTCCCGACCGACCTGCGCCTGACCCAAGACCACCTCGCCTTCAGGAAGAAGCTCAAGACCTGGCTGTTCGGGTAGCAGCAGCACCCCCCCCCCTAGCACCTTGAGACCCTCCGGGTAAGTAGAGCGCTCTATAAATGCCTTTGATTGATTGGTCAACGAAACCTTCAGCGACTGCACAGATCACAACCTATGCATCTCCAGCATCCTCTGCTCCTCGCATTGAGTCTTAGACGTAGACGATTCCTCCACTAAAGGTACTTTTACAGCAGGCCCTGTGTGAGTCCTGTAGCTGACCTGCCCGCTATCATGGTCAGCCTGAACTTTAGATTCACCCCAGTCTAGCGCATCCAAATGTCCCTTGATGGTGCTTTCTGACGGTAAAATACCGTCACTCCGCATTTTTTACTCCGCATACTTTCACTCCTCATACCATTAGTACGCAGGTACCTTTACTCCGCATTTTTTCATATCGCATGCCTTTATATATTATATGCTTTTATCTCGCATGCTTTTATGACGAAAATCATTGTAAAAGCATGATTGGTAAAAGTATATGTTTTAAGGTAAGTTGTAAGGTAAGTATATGGGTTTTTTTGGGGTTCAGGGGTATTTTAAGGGTGGGTTTGGGTTATGGGGTGCAGGGGTATTTAAGGGTTAAGGGGTACAGGGGTATTTTTAGGGTTCAGGGGTAGGTTTGTGTTTTGGGGTACAGGGGTATTTTTAGGGTTCAGGGGTAGGTTTGCGTTTTGAGGTACAGGGGTATTTTTAGGGTTCAGGGGTTGTTTTGGGTTTTGGGGTACAGGGGTATTTTTAGGGTTCAGGGGTTGTTTTGGGTTTTGGGGTACAGGGGTATTTTTAGGGTTCAGGTGTTGTTTTGGGTTTAGGGGTACAGGGGTATTTTTAGGGTTCAGGGGTTGTTTTGGGTTTTGGGGTACAGGGGTATTTTTAGGGTTCAGGGGTTGTTTTGGGTTTTGGGGTACAGGGGTATTTTTAGGGTTCAGGGGTAGGTTTGGGTTTTGGGGTACAGTGGTATTTTTAGGGTTCAGGGGTAGGTTTGTGTTTTGGGGTACAGGGGTATTTTTTGAGTTCAGGGGTTGTTTTGGGTTTTGGGGTACAGGGGTATTTTTAGGGTTCAGGGGTATGTTTGGGTTTTGGGGTATAGGGGTATTTTTAGGGTTCAGGGATTGTTTTGGGTTTTGGGGTACAGGGTTTTTTTGGGGGTTCAGGGGTTGTTTTGGGTTTTGGGGTATAGGGGTATTTTTAGGGTTCAGGGGTTGTTTGGGGGTTTGGGGTACAGGGGTATTTTTAGGGTTCAGGGGTTGTTTTGGGTTTTGGGGTACAGGGGTATTTTTAGGGTTCAGGGGTAGGTTTGGGTTTTGGGGTACAGGGGTATTTTTAGGGTTCAGGGATTGTTTTGGGTTTTGGGGTACAGGGGTATTTTTGGGGTTAAGGGGTTGTTTTGGGGTACAGGGGTATTTTTAGGGTTCAGGGGTTGTTTTGTGTTTTGGGGTACAGGGGTATTTTTAGGGTTCAGAGGTATGTTTGGGTTTTGGGGTACAGGGGTATTTTTAGGGTTCAGGGGTTGTTTTGGGTTTTGGGGTACAAGGGTATTTTTAGGGTCAGGATGGGTTAGTGTTTAAGGGTGCTGGGGTATTTAAAGGGACTAGGGTGGAATTAGTTTTTAGGGTTTTTTATATATATATATATATATATATATATATATATATATATACATATATATATATATATGTGTGTGTGTGTGTGTGTATTATTAATATAGTTCTAAATATAATGTAATTTTAAAGAACTAATTCTTCATTTTATTTAAAAAAATATATATATATGTGTGTATGTATATATATATATATATATATATATATATATATATATATATATATATATATATATATATATATATATTACCTACTGGCGGTCGCCAGTAGGTATATATAGTTAGGATTTTTTCTCTATGGGACTTTTGAAAATTCTATGTCTAATAACTTTGGCGTTTGTGGATGGAATCGGCTGAAATTTTCAGGAAAATGGCACATTTTGTTTCTGAGCAGCTCCTGAAAATTTGGTGGGGTTTCGTCAAGGGGGGGCTGAGAAAAAAGGGGGGTCCCAAAACGCGTTTTTTGCATTGAGTTTTCCATAGGGCGGTTGGACTCACTTTTAGCTCGAACGGCTGAATGGATTTGCACGAAACTTGGCAAAATTGTAGGGACTGTTAGCCCGATGTGCCTTTGCTAGGTCTCAATATATGTGCTCCAGTAGTTTTTGAGAAATTAACGTTTAAATCAAGATATATATCTGTAACAGCGCTCCGGGCAGCGATCCGGTCTGCTTACTTTTCGCTTATCGGAACTTTGCGCGCAGAAAGCTGATTGGCTCTCCGGTGTCTGTCAACATTCTAAACAGTCCGGAGCGGCCGCCATCTTGTCTCTCGGTAGGATCGAGAGAGAAGAAGAGGTGAAAAACGAAGGGTGAATTTAATGAAAGGGGGCAAGGTATCCCCCTCTTGACCCCCTAGGAATGTTGTTGGGGTTATTAAAGGGACCCGTGGGGAAAAGAAAAAAAAAATGATTTTTCACGGTAGAAGCGCTTCACGGGCCGCGAACTGGGCCGCAAACTGGTAGCGAAACGGGAATTCGCCATTTTGTGCTTCGTAAATTAAATTACTAGTTATAAGTGGGTACGGGAGACGTATCCTAATCCCCTATGTTTCCTGAGGGTGGGTGAGGAGGCTGATATATGTTGATACATCTCTTCCAGCGGCTGTGCGTGAGCTTTTTTTTTTTTTTTGCTGCGTGACAGTCCGGAGCGGCCGCCATCTTGTCTCTCGGTAGGATCGAGAGAGAAGAAAAGGTGAAAAACTAAGGGGGAATTTAATGAAAGGGGGCAAGGTATCCCCCTCTTGACCCCCTAGGAATGTTGTTGGGGTTATTAAAGGGTCCCGTGGGGAAAATAAAAAAAAAATGATTTTTCACGGTAGAAGCGCTTCACGGGCCGCGAACTGGGCCGCAAACTGGTAGCGAAACGGGAATTCGCCATTTTGTGTTTCGTTAATTAAAGTACTAGGTATAAGGGGGTGCGGGAGACATATCCTAATCCCCTATGTTTCCTGAGGGTGGCTGAGGAGGCTGATATATGTTGATATATCTCTTCCAGCGGCTGCTCCATCTTGCCTTTTTTCGAATGCCACAATTTTGTCGTGCACGGCAGCCATTTTAGATGCCAGGCTGGTCCCAGGCTATCACCTACCCCTGCGGATGTAGTTTATGGCCCCAGCTGTAGAGAATTCAGACATGCCAATCCTCCTGATTCAGGCGTGTGAGTACTGATTTCAGTGCTAGTCTCCCGCCTCCCGATTTCTGCAAGCAAAAACCCGGGGGCATATTACTAACAACTAGCGATAATTTTTGTCTATAACTTGTTTAGAGACAAAAATTATCGCCGCACATCGGCGATTTTTATCGCAGATAAACCTTGCTATTATCGCAGAAAAGTCAGCGATATTCATGTATTATCGACCTAATGCTCTTAGCCAGGTTATCCACCTCCCATTGGATAACATGGCTAAGAACTGCTCAGGGCAGGTGTTAGATTTTGGAGATATTCGCGCTTAGCGCGAATATCTCCAAAAGTTGGTAATAGAAGGTAGCGATGTTAGGGACTGTTTCCAGTCGCTAACATCTTGGCACGCCACTTTGCATGTCATTAGTGATAAGTATCACTGACATGCAAAGCCGGGCCCAAGATGGTCGCTATCTCCTTTTAGGTGTCACTAACTGGTGTTAGCGACAGCTTGATAATAGGGAAATAATTTTATCTCCGCTTTCATGGTTTTTAAAGCCAAAAAAGCGGAGATAAACCCCCTTGATAATATGCCCCACGATTCCTTGGGGGTTTCAGCTGACAGGGCTTGGTATTGTGTTACATGGTAATTTTTCCATGAAACGTCAGAGGGTCGATGTAGGGGTTCTAGAAGAGGTGATAAACCATTTAAGCCTCATGAACAAGCGCATGGTCTTTTAAAGATTTCTGAAGTACTCGGGGCGGCGGTGTGTGTGTGCCCTCTTTCAGGAGCGGGCGGGGGGGCACTGCCAGCAACTTGCCAGGTCAGGTAGTGTTCAACACGTGCATCACCCTTTCTCTGCTTGCTATTGCGCTCCATGCTTCGGAAAGGTAAGAAAAAGAACGTGCATTTGAGTTTGAAATGTCCGATCCTGCAGCAGCACACTTCCAAAGCCCACACATGACAATAACCCGATTCAAGGCCCCATTCACCCGTTTTTCAAAAAATAGATAACACTCCAACAAAGTAAGGTTATAAAACTTTATTAACTTTTAACGATAATGAACAGAACAAAAACTAAAAACATTTAAACATTTATTAACACAAAAAGCAACAATGGTTAGAAGCGGTCTTTTGTGCGAATAGTCCCAAGGCAGCACAACGTGCAGAGTTCTGGACGGCACCCAGGTGATGTCGCCTGGGTGCCGCACTGGTTTAGGGATCCTACAATGCTGCTCCGAAAATTGGCGTGGGGCGTCCCGGGTGGGGCGGGGGGAGGCCTCGTCAGTAGCGGTCTGTTGTGCGAATAGTCCCAAGGCAGCACAACGTGCAGAGTTCTGGACGGCACCCAGGTGATGTCGCCTGGGTGCCGCACTGGTTTAGGGATCCTACAATGCAGCACAGAAAAACAGCGTGGGGCGTCCCGGGTGGTGCGGGGGGAGGCCTCGTCAGTAGCGGTCTGTGTCCAGTGTCACATGGCTGACACAACATGTACGACAGGCACCCAGGTGATGTCCAGTAAACTGCTGCACTGGTTTTGGTATCCTCAATGCTGCTCCGAAAATTGGCGTGCGGCGGCCCGGGGGGGGGGGGGGAGGCGGCGTGAACGGGCCTCCCCAGGTGGCGGCCATCTAGCTGAGTTGCGCTCGCTCTTGCGGCCACAGCGTCTCGCTCACCATGTTGTGGAGTTGCTCCCACTCTTGCAGTGCAGCGATAGGCGGCTGCCACATGGCTGTCAAAATGGCGGACGGCTCTTCGGTTTTGGGCCTGGTCCACTGAAATGGCCCTGGGACACCTTGGAAGTCGGACGCTTGCATGCTAGGGCTTGGGCTCCATTCTCGAAAAGCGTCCCCTCAGCCGTGAAGATTGTATAAAAGTCTTGGGGGCCCCCGACTCCCGCAGGCTTCCGGTGGGGAGCGGCTGCCATGATTGCTCGCGGAATGATCACGACGGAGCCACGAGATGGTGGTGCTCTCATGCTGACGCCAGCTTCAGTCTGAATGATCCAGAAACAAGGTGGGGCTTTCATCGTTTGGGAAAAAAAAATTTCTAAACCAATGAAAAGTGTTATTTTTAGGTCATATGACCAAGCCTTCCATCTTTAGGAAACCAAAAGTAAAATGAACCAATGAAAAGTTTTATAAACAAGTCACATGACCTGTTCTGCGGCATAGGGCTACAAAAAGCGTAGAAAATCCGTTGGCACGTGAGGCGGCGTCAGTAGCGGACCGATGTGCGAATAGGCCGAAGGCAGCACAACGCGTCGAGATCCGGATGGCACCGAGGTGGTGTCCAGCAAATTGCCGCACTGGTGTGGCCATCCTACAATGCTGCGCCGAAAGACGGCGTGTCCAGCTGAGTTGCGGTCACTGTCAGTAGCGGACCGATGTGCGAATAGGCCGAAGGCAGCACAACGCGTCGAGATGCGGATGGCACCGATGTGGTGTCCAGCAAATTGCCGCACTGGTGTGGCCATCCTACAATGCTGCGCCGAAAGACGGCGTGTCCAGCTGAGTTGCGGTCACTGTCAGTAGCGGACCGATGTGCGAATAGGCCGAATGCAGCACAACGCGTCGAGATCCGGATGGCACCGAGGTGGTGTCCAGCAAATTGCCGCACTGGTGTGGCCATCCTACAATGCTGCGCCGAAAGACGGCGTGTCCAGCTGAATTGCGGTCACTGTTGCGGTACAGTGACTCGAACGCGCCGAGATCCGGATGGCACCGAGGTGGTGTCTAGCAAATTGCCGCACTGGTGTGGCCATCCTACAATGCTGCGCCGAAAGACGGCGTGTCCAGCTGAGTTCCGGTCACTGTTGCGGTACAGTGAGTCGAACGCGCCGAGATCTGGATGGCCAAGTTTCAAGTTTCATCTGGCAGTTTTTCTCCATCCCTCCTGGATCAAAGAAGGTGAATGCTAAATATGCCACCTGCCTCATCTGAACATATGAAGTTAACTTGTATACACTGTGGTGCTATGCTGTCCTATGGCAACATGAGCATCAACCTGATGAATACGGCATTCGAAAATCATAAATGCCCTAATGCACCCAAGAAGTAATTTTTTTTTTGCTCCAGTTGAGCCGTTTTCAATGCCTGTTTTTTGTTGTTTCCCCTCCATCAAGAACAAAACAAAAATACAAGGCGCTAAGATCCGAATGGCAAGTCCTGGATGTTGAGTGCCTCAGTTGAGAGTTCTGAGCAGTGCTTGTAAGACTGTCTGAAGCTTATTTGCACCTGCTGCAGCTTCACTAGGTCCGGCGGAACTTTTTTCCTTTTCCTTTCTGCTTCTTTTCCTACAATGCGTTTCATCTAAAGACACGACCAGGTCCCTGAATGTGTGCAGGGGGACGCTATTGATTGAATGAAAATGGCGGCTTGACACAAAGCTGACTCAAGCGTTACTGTTGGTGCTATACAGACAAAAATTGGTTTTCAGTTTGTATATTCTTCAGGTTTTTTTTTCCATCCAAGTCTGATTGAGAGTTTGTAGAAAAATGGCTTCAGATTTTCCACATACTACTCTTCAACATTCTTCCTAAATGTAACAATGTGAAACTCACTAGGAGAACGGCTGTTTTTGTTTCCTTTCAAAATGCTGCCAGCAATATTTTCTGAATGGAAGACATCATCTTGTAACATAAAGGGCCGAAAGGGGTTCTGGTCTGGCCGATGGTTGGTGGAGACATTTTGACTATATCTTGGACCTGCCCGGCCTCGCCCAAAATGGCGCCGGTATAAATGGGACTCGTAACTCTTTGCCCGCAAATGTATATCTCGAAAATGTTATTGTAAGTGGCCCTGTCGTATTTTAATTACAAAATGTACGTCCACCGATACCGTAACTGTTAGACACCTTTGTTCTTGTCACCTAATGGCCCGCTCGTTACGTTCTTCTACAGTGTAAATGTCTCCTCATCATATACGATTTGAGTTTGCTCCGTGGCCGGCCCACGTGGTTATAGGCCCGTATTTGTATACTGACATTTTCACAATAAAGGTTTTTAAAACAAAACACGGTAGTAGTATTTTCATTTGTAAAGTTTTTACTTTTAGTGACTGTTTTCGAATCAGTAAAAGGCAAGTGAAATAAAGCAGTCCAATTACATGACGGATAAAAGGTATAATATGTAGGAACGCAGTAAAGATAAATGGTCAAGGGCAGTTGTGTTTTTCATGTCTGCAACATAAAGTGATCGATAAGAATCTGATAATCAGGCGCATCGGCGACTAAGACAGCAGGCCGAATCTCTTTTACTCAACGGCTCCGTCATGGAAGGAAGAAACGCCCTTTTTCTCGAAAAAGGAATATATTTTACTTGCCAGACAGTTGTAAATTTTCCGGGAAAGTACATTAGCCTGGAATATTATAACATATGTTTGAAAAAAAAATATTGTTCGAAAATAATAAAAAGCGTAATTTTTAGGTCATATGACCAAGCTTTTCATCATTAAATTAACAAAAGTAAAATGAACCAATGAAAAGTTTTATTAACAAGTCACATGACCTGTTATGCTTACGTTACGCGCTGCGCGCCGCGCCTCGGATCACTTCCGGGTGCGCTAACGCGGCGTGTCATAAAACGCATTACGCGACAACGTAGGTCAAGAATATAGTCTAAATGTCTCCACCAACCAGCGTTCAGAACACAACCCCTTTCAGCAGTCCAAAAAGTTCTGTTAAATGACAACAGAGGGGACAGGCAACAAGAACCATCAGTCAAAGAGGGGAGGGCAAGTTCTTCTCTTCCGGGTCATGTTGGGGCGCTACCGGAACTGATCGAATTGGTAGTCTACAGTGTTTCTGGATGTTTCAGACTAAAGCTGGCGTCAGCATGAGACCACTACCATCTCGTAGCTCCGTCGTGGCCATTCCACGAGCAATCATGGCAGCCGCTCCCCACCAGAAGCCTGCGGGAGTCGGAGGCCCCCATGACTTTTGTAGAATCTTCACGGCTGAGGGGACGCTTTTCGAGAATGGGATCCAAGCCCTAGCAGACAAGCGTCCGAGTTCCAAGGTGTCCCAGGGCCATTTTAGTGGACCAGGCCCAAAACCGAAGAGCCGGCCGCCATTTTGAGAGTCCTGTGGCAGCCGCCTATCGCTGCACCGCTAGAGCGGGCGCATCTCAACTACATGGTGAGCGAGACGCTGTAGTCGCAAGAGCGGGCGGAAAACAGCTGAATGGCGGAAGAGGCACAGTGTAGCAAAAGCGGGCGGAATGGCAACTAAAACGATAAAGGGGCGCCTCACTACAGCTTGTCTTCAGGTCAAACGGATTGTGGGACAAGGTCCAGAATTGAAGAGTCATCAAAAGGCAAAAAGTACCGCCGGACCCCGGGAGCCGGCCGCCTATGTCGGGGGCGATCTCAGGCTACACCAGTGCTATAAGACTTGGGGAGGGTGTCGGAGCCAAGCGTCTTCTCCGAGTCCATGGCCATCACAGCGCCCCTCAGGGGCCTCCGTCAAGCTGTTTAGGAAGGTAACATATCATATTGTTTTCTAATGCAGTCAGGTCCACAAACGACACTCACTTACTTTGAGAATAGTGAAGCTGCAGTAGGAGGAAATAAGCTTCAGACAGTGTTACAAGCGCTGCTCAGAACTCTTAACTATGGCACCCAACATCCAGAACTTATGCTATTTGAGAATGGTAGTGACATTGAAGCATCTCGGGGACCAAAACCATTAACGTACTTTCACGTATGAAAATCTTACTTGGGGAGGGGGCAGGAGCGAAGCGCCCCCTCCCAGTCAGCGCCACCACACCGTATGTTGAAAATCTGAAGCCATCGTTCTACAAAGTCAACCAAACTTGGATTGAAAAATCTAGAAAAATGTACAAACTGAAAACCAGTTTTGGTCTGCATAGCATCAGTAACAACGCTTGAGTCAGCTTTGTGTCAAGCCGCCATTTTGATTCAACAAAGCACAGGCATTGAAAAAGGCTGAAATTCAGAACTCTAAACTATGGCACCCAACATCCAGGAGCTTGCTATCCGGATCTTGGAGCCTTGTGCTGTTTTCGATCTATTCACACATCGGTCCACTACTGACATCATCTTATAAACCAACGTTATGTAAATAGTTTTTTAATAAAATGTTTTACCCTATTTCTTTGCTGGTGTGTTGTCTATATTTTTAATATTTGCATAGGGTTTGTCATTATTTTGTGCGGGATGGGTGATGGAGCCGAGCTGTCTTGCAGCCCTCATGGTGTGGAGCTCAGTTCATCTCACTATTTTCGTATTTCTCAAGAAGGGTTGTTCCTAATATTTCTATTTTAGCGAGGTCAAAAAGAGATCCAATTAGTGGCCTACTGATTTTGCTCGATTACTTTTATTTTTTTACACGATTTTTCACTATCTGCAAAGACTAAACAGAGTATTGCGACTTTGTGCTTGTTTGTAAATAGAGAATGATCCAAAGAGAACCAATTCTAAAACAGTAAATGCTTGGACAACAATCAATCAAATGGAGAGACAAGGAGGTACGACGGATTACAACGGGGGTAAAGGCCTGCGTTAACTACCCTTCTGTATCTGCAAAGAGAGAGTACTAACAAAGGCAAAAGAGGGGAGGGGGGGGGCAGCGTTCAAAGCACATCAGCGTGCATAAATATGAAAATGTTTTTATCTATCACGTACTTGACATTTTAAAGCTTTTCATATTTGCTATTAAAAAACCAATGAAATTCACAGAAAAAACCATAGGTTATAGTGGATATATAGTTAGGAATTTGCATTTACAAAACCTTGAAAATTCAATGAAAAAACCATAGGTTACAGGCCATATATAGTTAGGAATTAGCATTTACAAAACCTTATTTTACTCGCATAAAACCATTGAAATTCCATATATAGTTAGCTAACTATAAGCGCTAACTATATATCGCGCACCCGCAATCCACTGCTGATGATGTCACATATTACATCATTCATGACATGGTCAGTGACATCACTGATGACATCACTGATGACATCTCAAATGACATCACTGATGACAACTCAAATGATATCAATGATGACATCTCAAATGACATCACTGATGACAACTCAAATGACATCACTGATGACATCTCATTTGTTATCACTGATCACATCACTCATGTGATAATACAATGAACCTCTTCAGACTCTAATATAACCTTACATACACTCAGTATAAACAGACACTCACAGACTGTCACTCATCCATGGACTTACTCACACACCTAGTCAGTCATGCAAAGAATCAATCACACCTCCATTTCCTCAACTATACAGTTATACACATCTTACTTATTCAAACATATAATAACACATATTTACTCTCTTATATAATCCCTGATACAAGCTCACAGTGATCGATACAGCCACTCACACATTCACTGGCTCTTATGTTCAGTTATTTATATATCTCAACTCTCACATGTATTGTGTTTTACATACGTACTTACTTGCACATGTAGCAATGAGAAATCCATTCACTCACCAACACACCCATGCACAGTCAACCGCTCATATAGCTGTTTCCACATGCACTCTTGAACTCATACTCCTAGTGAATCAACTGCTTACACATCTATGCACAGAGTCACGCACCTCCCAGCCACCCACACACACACTCAGCCTCCCATTCAAATATTTGGGCAACCAATCAATAACCCATATGGCTAGTCTTATAGCTACTGATCAACAGAAGCAGCAGTTTACACAACAACAAACATACTGATGCACGAATTAAGACAGTTTAGTCACTAACCCATGCACTCAGTGAGACACATTTAATCACTCACTCATACAGTCAGTCATGCACCTACTAAATTCTTCATCCAGACACTTATACATCCACTCATTCTTCAATATGTGAAACATATTTTAACTTTACAGAAACATACAGTCACTGGATGTTGTAATCAGTGATGTCATCAGTGATGTCACTGACCATGTCATGAATGATGTAATATGTGACATCATCAGCAGTGGATTGCGGGTGCGCGATATATAGTTAGCGCTTATAGTTAGCTAACTATATATGGAATTTCAATGGTTTTATGCGAGTAAAATAAGGTTTTGTAAATGCTAATTCCTAACTATATATGGCCTATAACCTATGGTTTTTTCATTGAATATATATATATATATATATATATATATATATATATATATATATATATATTACCTACTGGCGGTCGCCAGTAGGTAGTTATAGTTAGGATTGTTTTCCATAGGAAATCCTCAACATTCTATTTGGAATAACTTTGGCCCTGGTTGATGAGTCTTTGCGAATTTCTCAAAGAAGATGGCTAGGTTCGCTGCACTCCTTCCTTGAACGTTTGGGGGGGATTGGTCAAGTGGGGGCTGAGATATAAGGGGGGTCCCAAAACGTGTTTTCTCAATGTTATTTTCCGTAGGACCTTTAGACTCGGCTACAGTTCGAACGGGTGAATGAATTTATAAGAAATTTGCCAAAACTGTAGAGTCTTGTTCGCAGATTACGCTTTTTTTGGAATGGTGTAAATCCGTTCAGTAGTTGTTGAGAAAATTAAAGTTAAAGTCAATTATATATCTATAGGCGGGCACACGTGCGCGCACCCAAGCGGCTGCGCGCGCGAGCGGAATTTTGCTGCGTGACGTCTGTTAACGTTCGATTCGAAGGAAATCAGGAAGTTTTGTCCGCCATTTTGTCACTGCGAGTAAATATATTGTTCATTTCAAAGCGTTGAAACATGGAAAGGGGAGAAGGTAGAGATTGTCTTCCTGCGTAGGTTTTCTCGGGGTGTGCAGTAAGGCCCTTAAACGCAAATAGATTTAATTTTTCCCCGAAAAAAAAATACGGGGTGCGCGCACCCGGTCGCGCACACCTATTTACAAGAGTGTGGAAAAGGAGGTAAATCAGAAGTTTGAGTGCTTAGATATAAGGTGGCTCTGAAAAGAGCCCTTGTGTTAATTGAGTGTTTTCTGCATTTATAAGTAAGTACCGATGCAGAGCCTGATGTTGCAGAGGAAGATTCTGTTTCCCTCATTCGTGAAATGAACACCGTCTCTCCTATAGACGTCTTGCATGTGGTAGCGCAAGTTGTTGTGGTAAATAGAACCCATGATATAATCTCTGAGGAACGCAGAAACAGATTTATTTATATGTCTCCTTGCTTTCTCAAATTGTGCACAATGGTGATTGGAACAATCCCATTTCTGTCTTTGGCATATATTGTAATATACCAAGGCAGATCGAGGAAAAAGTGTCATCAATTGTCGAAAGGTGTCTTTTAGAAGCATTTCCAGACCTACCCCAGTGATTGTGCCTAGATCGTTCCCACCGCAGTGCACAATTATAAGGTCTGGTTCTGGGAGATGCATAAAAGTTTTCACCAATGGAATCAATTGGTGACATTTCAATCCTCTTTTGGAAATCCATGTTATGTGTACATTTGGTAAGCTGAGGTTGCAAATTCGTCTGCTTACTGCATATTTTTCACTCCAGTGAATATAACTGTGTCCTATTAGCCAGACCTTCATTTTCAAGGGATTTGTAGTCGTCCTCCGATCGGTTCTGGAAGTGGAATGGTAGTTAGAAGTTGAAATTTTAAATAAAGAAAAAGGAAGAGGCTGGGTGTGGTTAAAAAAATAAAAATGATTGGTTGATTGTAACAAGTGGAGAGTGAACAGGTCAATGTTTATGTTAAACGAAAAGTACTATTGGGTGTGAAAAAACAAGACATGTAACAGAGTTGTGGATTGGCAGGTGTTTCTGGAGGGAAAATAGTCTTCTTAGTTAGCTGTAGAACGTTGAGACATGAACTTTTGACCTGTGCCTTCAGCAAGGTGCAGAATGAGGTGTAACCATGGAAACAGCCGGAGATGGCAGTTGGTGATGGGTTCTCTCTTTGGTGCCTCTGCATCTGAGTCTGTTCTCTGGTGGCTGGCGGACAACTGTTTGTTATTGTGGAGATGAAAGGGTGATAAGGAGAGAAATACGACATAGCGTCTGGACTGTAGAAGCGTGGGAGCAGTGATTAACTCTGAGTGAAGCGGAACTGTGTCGGTGCTTAGTAACAGTAAAAAAAAAATGTTAACAGTGGTATAACTGTCTTTACGGTACGCGACCTACTAAGAAAGAGTTCACGGGCCGTAATTGGTTTGCAGGTTCTAGTATCAGTAAGTGAGGTCGAGAAAACAAAACATTCAGGACTTTATTTATGAAGGCCTTGCGCCACCGGTGCGTTACTTTTTCCCATTTTAAAAAATGAGGCACTGGCGGCGGAAGGTCTTCATAAATAAGGTCCTCAGTGACTACAGTTAAGGTTATGTGGAACCCATGAATACTTTTTCAATATGAAATCATTTCAGTTGAGATTATGGATTAAAAGAGAAACCGTGAATATTTGAAATGTTTATTTAGAAATGTACTGTTTTAAAGGCAAATCATTATGTAATATGAGTACAGAAATTGCAAAAAACACAGTAATTGGTATTGTCAGTAGTACATGGAATACAAACGCTATAGTTGAAGAAAAATGAATATAGTTGGAAAAAAACATTGTACACTCTTATAAGGAAGTATATTATATTTTAATAAATGGAAGAAGGTCTCTGGCCTTTCAGTTTGGGAACGATATATGAAAATGCAAGTGGTTATACATCATTACTTTATGAATCAGCTGTCAAACAACACGAAATTATAATGTCCACTGTTAGTAAAGCAAATAGGTCTGTTCTTCAAAAGAAAATATGGAAAAGAACGTGAAGAATATAGAAAACCAAAAGGAAATGAGGACGTCAATGGCTTGTTTGAGAGTTATTGAAGCATTGTTTAGGGAAAATAGGTAGCTTCTGCTTGTAACAGGAAATCAGTTTTATTATTTGAAAACATGTCAGCCATCCAATTGAGAAGATGAAAGGAGCATTCATGATCTGTCATTATTGGAGCATCTTTTACCATCATAGGGCAGCTCAGTGGGTTTTCGATGTAGCTCTCTGTTAGGAAATCTTGCACCGCTGCGAATATATTCCAATGACCCAGAACTCCTTGTATCGCTGCAAAGGCCATAAACCCTCCGGAAAGTATGTCAGCTATCCAATGGAAAAGAGTAAAGCAGTACTGATGATCTGTTATAATCGGAGCGTCTTTTACCATCAGAGGGAGCTCGGTGGGTTTTCGATGTAGCTCGCTGTTAGGAAAGAGTTAAGTGTCCATTGTGTAGGCAAAGTATGCAGCAAGTGCCTCTAACATGAAATCATTGTTATCATCTGAAAACATGTCAGCCATCCAATTGAGAAGATGAAAGGAGCATTCATGATCTGTCATTATTGGAGTGTCTTTTACCATCATTGGGCAGCTCGGTGGGTTTTCGATGTAGCTCTCTGTTAGGAAATCTTGCGCCGCTGCGAATATATTCCAATGACCCAGAACTCCTTGTATCGCTGCAAAGGCCATAAACCCTCCGTTGTAACAAAGCTGTTCATGATCAAGTAACGGATTCATGAGGTGATTGTAATTCGGTTCAGGAGGTACCAAATTGCAGAGACATAAATCCAGGGCCCACGTGAAATCACAGCTCAGGCAATGAAATACAGGCTGCACACAGGTGAAATGCGAATATCGAAATGATAATCGATATGAAGTATTCAAAGTCGAGAGTGGTAAGATGCCGTAGTAGTCAAGCATCCTCTGGCGAAATAGTTCTAAGTGGCCCGGCTCGTTTGCGAAGGCAGGAGGGACATCCATTTTGAATTTCCTAAGATGGTACAGGAAACGGCGCAGCACCGCTGGTTGTATAGCAACTCCACAGAATTAGGTCGCCGGCTATGCAGTGGAGAGGAGCAGAATGACTTGATACATTTTCTAGGAGTCTAGTCACTTATATATTGCTTAGTGGTTATTAAAAAAGTCACTTTTTTTGAACTGGAGGATGCGTTAAAAAATAAGGGAGTGATTTGAGGGAGTTGTAAAGCAAGGTCATTTTTTTTTTACATCAATGCTGTTTTCTGTGAATGTTAGCTTAGTGAAAGATATGTGTGTGAGCAGATGCAACATTCAGTTTTAAATGTGACAATGGCGCTCTTGTTCATGTCTTCCGATTCAAGGTCGGTATTCGCTGCCAAATACAAAGATTAAGAAACGCATGCGTGGGGTACATAGTGTGCATTCTTAAAGGAAAGTAAATGAAGGGTTATTTTTACCGCGTTAGCATTGTCGTTTAAAAAGTTATAGTGATTTCTATTGTATGTGAAGAAAGTGTCACTGATGAAGACTGAAAATAAATCCTTATAAATGATACGGACTGGTGTATTTTAGAAAACGTTTGTAACATTACTTGAATTGTGGAAAAATGAAAAGTAGAGGTTTATAGTTCACGTTTTGAAAGCAGTTCTAGAGGGTCAGATGCATGATAGATTTATTAAAAATAGAACATGTTTTTAAATAGTATTTTGGAAAAAATATGTGTCTTTATGTACTATTTACATTATGTGCCTGTTGCGTATTCTTTGAGTTTTAGTAATCCTGTGTCTTATAAGTTTTCGAGGGGCGGTTTGAGGTTCATGGTGGGTTTGGGCAGGGAGGGTAGGTTGGGGGTTTGTAATAGGGGGTTTGGCTGGGGTGGAGTGCGGAGTTTAGTGAAAAGTGAGGGGGGCGGGGAGTTACGGTGTTTGGTAATGGAGCAGAGTCAGAGGACGCCACATTTGTGTTATGGGCTGCCACGGAAATATGTATTTATTCTCAGAGGTTTATTATATTAAGGATATATATTAGCATGGTGGCTCTTGTCGTTTTGTTGTTTTGTGTATGTTTATAATGCTGGCTCTGTAGTTTTTGTTTATGGACCTTATTGCGACACACAGGGGATTTACGTTGCACAGTTGGCGATCAGAGACTTAGGAAATAAAACTTTATAATTGTAAGGGCTGTAAGCAATAGAAATTGCCCGTTCTCGGTGTAAAAAATATCACCGCTATTGGTGGTATTTTCTACGGTGTTAGTACTCGAAGGAGACTAGTAACATATATGTGTAATAAAATTATGTAATAGGCTCACAATTTTACATTATCTTGGAGAGCAAAAGTTGATTTTACATAGCAATAAGTCTCTTATAATTAAGGGACGGAGTGTATATAGTGCTATTTAGTACTCTGCTATGTGATTGATGTCGAATATTTCATAAGAGGAGGCTTTAAAAGATTTACGATAAACTGGTTTTCTAGGGAAGTGGGTGGAGTGTTCCGTGTAAATTGCAGAATAGAAACTAGTAAGAACCAATTGGAAGTGTTGTTTTAAAGTCACATGACTGCACATGCGTGTCTCGACGCCTGTACGCGATAGGTGGGTGCGCGCACCCGGTCGCGCACTATAAGAAAGCGGCGAGAAAATATCAGCTAATATGCTCTTCAAGCTTGTTTTGGTACAAAGAGTTAGTTCTGAAAAGAACTTTTTTTTTTGTGTTATGATGCTTTTTATTTCTTAAAGTTGCGACGACATTTTTCAGTATGTCATACTATCCAAATAAAGTGAAGAAATTTAACTTTTCTTGGAGCATTTATGACTCTCAATTATTTGTTTAATTAGAGTAAAGCTTTGCTCTCCGTATACAAGAAGTTCTCCACAGTTCGTGCATTTCATGTGCACGTTCGCCAGATATGGTCTCAAGTCCATCTCAGCACTCGATGGAGATACAGGTCGTCCACCGGAAGATGTGTTGATTACTTCTGATGGTAATAGCGTGGCCTCCGTTTTTCTTGTGAAAGGTGGTCGCTCATTTTCAACAGATTCGGAAGATGAATGCGGAACGGTAGCCATTGTATCGAAGTCTTCGGGAAGATGTTCGACGTTGTTGTCTCTTGAGAGTAGAAAAGAAAGTGATGGTAGTGGGTGGAGTGCTGCGTGTAAATTGCAGAATAGAAACTACCAAGAACCAATTGGAAGTGTTGTTTTGAAGTCACATGACTTCATATGCAAGTGTCAGGTCCTGTACGCGATAGGAGGGTGCGCGCACCCGGTCTCGCACTAAAATAAAGCGGCGAAAAAATATCTCATAATATGCTCTTGGAGCACGTTTTGGTAGAAAGAGTTAGTTCTGAAAATAACTTTTTTTTTTTTTTTTGGGGGGGGGAAGAAGTGTTATAATGCTTTCGATTTCTTAAAGTTGCTACTACATTTTTCAGTATGTAATAGTTTGAAAATGAAGTGAAGAAATGTATCTTTTCTTGGGGCATTTGTGACTGTCAATTTTGAGTTTAATAAGAACGAGGCTCTGCTCTCCATATAAAAGAATTTCTCCACACTTGTTGCATTTCATATGCACCTTCGCAAGATATGGTCTCAAGTCCATTTCAGCACTCGATGGAGATACAGGTCGTACACCAGAAGATGTGCTGGCCACCTCTGATGGTAATAGCGTGGCCAGGGCTCTTGTCGATGCTTTTGCATAATGCTCAGGATGCCTTTGTTTAACATGCCGCTGCATGGTGTGTGCAGAAAATGAATATTTTTTATTTGGATTTCCCCTTGAGAGCTCCGAATTGCATATCGTGCAGGTTACTTTTGGCGCATTCACTTTCTTTTGATCTTCAGGATAAGTGAAAAATTGCCAAATGAAAGATTCCTTTTTTCTTCTTAACGGTGGTCGCTCATTTCCTTCAGATTCGGAAGATGAATCTGGTAGGGAAGCCATTTCAGCAAAGACTTCCGGAAGATGCTCGACGTTGTTGTCTCTTGAGAGTAGAAAAGATTGTGAGGAAAGTGGGTGGAGTGCTTCGTGTATATTCCAGAACAGAAACTACTAATAACCAATTGGAAGTTTTGTTTTCAAGTCACGTGACTTTACATGCGCTTCTCAGGACGTGTAGGCGGTGACACTATGTAGTTACGAACGTGATTACATACTTAGGAACTAGCATTCAAAAAAACTATGAAATTCACTGAAAAAACCATAGGTTTTACACACGTTATAGTTAGGATGTAGCATTTGAAAAACCTATGAAATTCACTGAAAAAACCATAGGTTTGACACCAGTTATAGTTAGCTGGAAATTTTACTGACATGAAAACCAATGAAATTCCACGTTATAGTTAGTTGGACTCACTATAACTTGCGCGTGTAATGCACTGCTGATGACATTACATATTACATCACTCATGACATGGTAAGTGACATCACTTATGACACCATCCAGTGAATGTGTGTCTTTCTAAAAAATAAATATGTTTTATATATGTATATGTAAAGGTCGAGGAAAGAATAAATGTTTAAATTATTGTCTTAATGAATGTTTTTTTCAAAAAGAAATGATTGGATAACTGGCTTATTAAGTGTACCTTAGTGAATAAATATATTAGCGAGTAATGTTTAAATATTTAAATATATGTATCAGTGTTTCACTTTGTGAATAACTGGCTGCATGGGTTGATGAGTACCTACATGTGTAGGTATTTGGGTTCTTAGATGTTTTTTTAGTATCAGTATGAGTGTTTCTATGGTTTCATGGGGGTATTACTAATCACATAGATGCATGAATGACTAATTCTCTCTTTGTATGTGTTTAGAAGACACCATATGTGCAGGACTGTATGGGTGGTTGAGTGTGTATAGTTTTATATGCAAATAAATGGATGTTCAATAGTTTATTTGCATGTGTGAGTATGTGTGTGAGTAACTTTTGGATGATTGTCGGTGTGTAACAGGATGTATAGGTGTATCACTACATATGATGAGTGAGTATATGTATGAGTGACTATATAGAACTGTTGGTGAATGAGAGAATGTGTATATAGATGGTGGAATTACTGAATTGGTTGTTGTAACTGGTATGGGTATGTCCATTTTTTTGAAAATGTTAATTTCTATTTTCCAATATGTGTTTTAAGGGTTACATTACACTTAAAGGAGGTCTGTCATCAGTGATGTCATAAGTGATGTCACTGACCATGTCATGAGTGATGTAATATGTAATGTCATCAGCAGTGCATTACACGCGCAAGTTATAGTGAGTCCAACTAACTATAACGTGGAATTTCATTGGTTTTATGTCAGTAAAATTTCCAGCTAACTATAACTGGTGTCAAACCTATGGTTTTTTCAGTGAATATATATATATATATATATATATATATATATATATATATATATATATATATATATATATATATATATATATATATATTTTTTTTTTTTCGGACCCGGCCCTCCTGAAGGATTGGGCAGAATATACGGCGGAGTCCTCTAAAGGGATGGTCAGACTTCTTGTGAAGTACGCATGGAGTGACCGTGAAAAATGCTTGAAAGAAATAGCAGACCTAGAGGCGGAAATTGCAAAAGAGAAAGACACGAAAGCCTGTGAAGATCTACGTGCTGCAATGGGCAAAAGAATCAAGGACTACGAAATGGGGATACGGAAAAGGAAGCAAACAAAATTTCAGCGAGATGAGCAGGACTATGCGTCTGGCAGAATTCTCACGTTTGCGCGGAAATTTGACGCTACACGAAAAAGATTGGCACAAGGGACGGCCCAGGCAACAGGCTTAGACACAGAGGAGTCAGAAGTGGAGACCTCGGATGGGGAACAGAATGGCGCCTCAGTGGCAAAAAACATAGAGAGAGAAGAGCCTTTTTTCGACGAGTACCATGTGATGAAGGAAACCCGCCAGAGACCTCAGCAGAGAAAACACCCTCCCCAACAAAAACAAAGAGGAGGACGAGGCGGGGGAAGAGGCACAAGGGGAAATCCACAAAATGTAACTACCCCAATGCTAACACGGAGTGCCTCCAACCGCAAAATGTAACTGGTACCGAGGAAGACAATAATGTCATAAATTTATCTAGGAGAAAATTAACAACAGATGAGACAAACATATTGAAAAAAGGCCTAAGCTTCTGTCCAACAAGCGAGTTTAACCTGGTAGACGCCAAAATTTACTTGTTTAAATATATCAGGAAGTTAAAGTTCAAAAAAATCTTTCTGTTAAATCCGGACAAAGCAACCACAGCTCATCCAATAACAACAAATGTAACAGAAAATGACGATCTCCTGGAAATCTTACTAACACCAACCCAAGATTTACAGGATGGAGAACAAGAAGACAACGGAGAACCAGGCACTTCCTGTCAACAAGTAAGAGATCCAAGCCATCTAAAAGTGAAATCAAGAAAACTGCCAAACACGCCACATGACGCTATAGATGTTTTTAATGAAGCTGTAACAACAGATTTGGAAAGGATGGCAAGCAAGAGAATGGATATGAAGGAGTCAAATATCACTAGAAAACAGTGGGCAGCAATCAAATCTTTGAGAGACGACAAGACAATTGAGATCAAGCCCTCCGACAAGGGCGGTAACATCGTCATTTTTAATAAGGAACACTATGAACAGGAGGCTCACAGGCAACTGAAAGATAAGGACTGCTACGTCACAGTTAAGCGGGAGGAATTTGTCAAAAGTACCATTGTATATGAAAATCTACTGAAACAATGGAAGGATGAAGGCATGATTAGCCATGATGAATTTACATTCCTATACTGTGACGCGCCCATGTTGCCCACCTTCTACCACTTGCCTAAAATCCACAAAAACACCAAAAGACCACCAGGGAGACCGATTGTGTCGGCAATCGGTAGCCTTTTGGAGAATACCTCACGCTTTATAGATATCTTTCTAGCACCAATTGTGAAGGACTTGCCGTCTTATGTAAGAGACACACAGGATTTTTTACGAATCATGGATAACATCACGTGGGGCGAGGACATGCTACTAATAACCATGGATGTCGTGAATCTATACACATGTATAGATCACGAACAAGGACTGTGTGCGATCAAATGGTTTTTAGAACAGAAACATTCCAAGTTTCAGGCACACAGCAACATGCTCCTCTGTATGATAAGATTCTGTTTGTTTAATAATTACTTTTTGTTTGCAGGCCAGATATACAAACAAATAAGAGGGATCTCTATGGGATCGTGCTTCTCCCCTAGCTACGCAAATCTTTTCGTGGGCTGGTGGGAGAAGCACGAGGCCTGGAGAGGGGAAAATGAAAAATGGAACCAAAACATACTTATGTGGACCCGTTATATCGACGACCTGTTCATAGTTTGGAGGGGGGACAGGACCTCGGCTGAGGAATATGTCTCAACTCTTAACACGAACAATAAGAACCTGAAATTCACCAGTGTCATCAGTAACCAAAGTGTATTTTATCTAGACCTAGAGGTATTTGTGGAAGGGGAACATCTCCACACAAGACTATACAGGAAGCCAACTGCGGGCAATGCTATACTGCATGCAGAAAGCTATCACCCTAGGAGTCTAGTGAAAAATGTACCGTATGGTGAATTTTTGAGACTCAAAAGAAACTGCTCTGAGAACAAGGACTTCAGGAAAGCACAGGTAGAAGCTAGGGAAAGATTCCAGGCGAGGGGATATTCTCGCAATATCCTAGACCAAGCCAGTGCAAAAGCAGAAACCATCAACAGGAGAGATCTCCTGATGATAAATGAGTCCAAAAAATGTGATGATCAGGTCAGAATGATCACGACTTATAACAGTAAGTCGGGAGAATTGGTCCAGTCTTTCAGGAGAAACTGGCACATTCTGCAGACTGATAACATCTTAAAACATGTGTTACAAGACAAACCATTAGTAACCTACAGAAAGTGCCAGTCCCTGTCGGACTATTTGGTTCACAGCCACTATTCCCCTGAGAAAATAATTAATCCGGTGAGCCAAGTGGTTGGTTTCTATCCCTGTTTGCGTTGCAAGGCATGCAAATTCAGTAAAAAGGTGAAGGAGTACCCATGTAGATCAGGGGAAGACAGACCGAACAGAAAGATCTTGAAACACCTGAATTGTAACTCAGAATACACGGTCTACTGTTTGGTATGTCCGTGTGAAAAACGGTACATAGGAAGCACCATAAAACCGGCTAAGATGAGGGTCTTGGAACACATGAGGGCTATTGTGAACAAAGATAAAAACTATCCAATAGCCCGGCACTTTGCGGAACAACACCAAAGCAATAGAGACCTCCTGATGTACTACTGTATAGATCAGGTTCCGAAATCTGAAAGAGGGGGGAACAGGGAGAAGGCCCTCAGAGTAATGGAATCAAAGTACATCCTTGACCTTAAGACGATGACACCTTGGGGTCTCAACAACGATGCCGAGATGTGGGTGCACCTATGATAGAAACCTGAGAGAATATTCCACCGAATGTACGGATGCATGGGGTGGAGTACCCAACAACCTTAACATGAAAGACCGAAAATCTAGCCTATTGAATTTGACAAATGCCTATACTTATAGCACATGTTGAGAAATACGTTGAATGCATAAAGGTACCATGAACGAGAGAGTAAGAAGGATAAGTGTGGTAAACCGATAGCCCATTCAGGGCAGAATAATGGAGCAATTAGCTTTGCCCAACATTACCTAATACCTATACAAGAGCCATTATATAGGTGGAACAAAAGTACTCATGTATTTAGGAATTATGAGAGTCTTGTAAATATGGGACAAGAGCTATAATGATTTTTTTGTAAATATCGGATCTGCACTTATTCATGATAAAAATGAGATTGGGGATACACCCCTACATAACCACTGTAAATATCTTGCACAAAGATGTAAATAACGAAGTTCTATGGTATCAATTAATCTATATGAATAGTGTATATATGGTAGTCTAACTAATCATTTCAGTCAATTGTCGAACACTTTTTTATATTTGCACGGTGCACTTTATCTGTCGCCATTTTGGAACAGGAAGAGAGAAATGAGTAAATGCACACTCAGTAATGGCCGCCATGTAAACAAACCATGTACCATCTTCTATGTCTACTAACAGCAAAGGCGGACTGTTTAAAATGGCGAAAATGTCTGTTCACAAACGACACTGACGAAGCCTTGAGCGAAACGCGTCTGTCGGGGTGTAGGGGGTTCGGAAACAAAATAAAAAAGAATAACACCTCATCCGAGTGCTGGCCGTTTCTTTCTGGTACAGAATACTAGAATTGTGGGATGATATATATATATATATATATATATATATATATATATATATATATATATATATATATATATATATATATATATATATATATATATATTTATATATATATCTTTAAAGATAAAGTACTTTTACAAAGTATATGACTTCACCACACATGCATTTGCGTTATAATTGCAGGCGGAGTGAAGTCATATGCGTTGTGAAAATTTGCGGAATTATGGCTTGACGAGTAATGGTTTTTGCGGACTTAAAAATGCGGAGTGATGGTATGCGGGATTTTTTTTTGCGGAATGGAAAGATATATTCGCTTTCTGACTCTAAGTACTAAAATTTGATTTAATCTTTAAAAATTCATAACTCCAGTTCTATTTATGGATTTTTGTCATTTTGGTCTTCATGTACACATAAAATTATTATCTATTGTTCTAACCCGATGTGGAGTATTTTATTGGTGTTTTCATTGTGTTACTGTGTGTGTGTGTTGCAAAAATACTTCACACGTTGCCTCTTTAGAAAAGTGTCACTACTGTGTGCCAAGCTACCAAAGTCTGAGCACAGGTTATGTTTTAACGTGTAGCTAGTTTACCCTGACAAGAGTGGTGTTTTCCTGCTTGTACAGGCTGCCTACTTTACAATCAGAAATCCCATTTCCAACAATTGGGTTCTTCTGTCATTGTGGCATTCAAAGAATTCTGTAGTTTGAGGCGTAGGGCTACTGTTTTCTGCTTCTTTATTTCTGATGTCAGAAGGTGTGCAGTTGAATAAATTACAAGTTGTCTTAATGTAGCTGTCTACCAGGGGTATTGTGGGTAGGTTTGGGGCTATATTGATTTTTTTAGTAAATTACAATCTTTTTGTTCTTTGTCTTTGTTCAGTGGTTTTGTCAAAACCCCTGATTTGTATTTTACAATGTGGCAAATTTTCCCTGTTTGATGACTTTGTGGCAGCCTCCTGTTTGCATTTCACAACACCCTTTATCCTTCATCCTTGGTGTTTTCTGTCACTGGTGTTCAATCTAAGTACATTCTTCCCTAAGTTTTGCCAATTCTGCAGAAAAGCAGATGTTGGTGACTATCTGTTTAAATTTTATTTTTTCTCAAATTCAAGAGTACCGGATGGTCAAGTGCGTGGGCTATGTTCTATTATGGAATTGTCAGCACAACCTCTGGGTGCAGGACATTTAAGCAGTTTTGGTTCTGTTATATGGTAAAGTTTCTTGAAATCTCCTCACAGGGTTGGTCTGGCCATGCTAAAGTATGCCCCTCACATTCTGCCTCGAAGGAACCATTTTAGTTTTTTTTTTAACTAAGCAAAAGCCTTCAGTTCCAAAATATACACCACAAAAAATAGTTTTGCAGATGGTCACTTCTAATGCCTATTCATGCCGCTCATGGCCAACGCTTATTCATAGATAACTGAAGGCAGCTTTCCTGAAACAGGCTCTATAGCATGGCTAAAGACTATTCTCTGCATTCAGTGGCAGCTATGAATGATTAAGGGTGCATGACTGAGGGTATAGTATGGCAAAAAGCCAAGCTCTGCCCTCAGTAAGGTCAGCCTGTACAAACTGATTGATACAAATCAGTAGAGTCTGCTTGACCCTTAGTCAAACATAGTTTTGGACACATTTTCCAGCATGAGTAGGAGGAACAAACTGTAACGCATCTCCCATCATTTACCTAGAGACAATGTTGAAAGTGGATAACAATCAATTCTACAAGACACTATCAAATACACTGTCAAAAACATTTTATTTTGTTGTTGGCTACTGAAACAACTTTCCCCAAAGTATGCACACACAAGAAATCAATACTATTTAAAAAAAAAAGGCTTTCTTGATAGGGGTATATATATATATATATATATATATATATATATATATATATATATATATATATATATATATATATATATATATATATATATATATTCACAGAAAAAACCATAGGTTATAGACCATATATAGTTAGGAATTTGCATTTACAAAACCTTGAAAATTCACTGAAAAAACCATAGGTTATAGACCATATATAGTTAGGGATTAGCATTTAAAAAACCTTATTTTATTTGCACAAAACCATTGAAATTCCATATATAGTTAGTTGCACTAACTATATATCGCGGACCCGCAATCCACTGCTAATGATGTCACATATTACATCATTCATGACATGGTCAGTGACATCACTGATGACATCACTGATGACATCTCAAATGACATCACTGATGACATCACTGATGACATCTCAAATGACATCACTGATGACATCACTGATGACAACACCCAGTGACTGTATGTTTCTGTAAAGTTAAAATATGTCTTACATATTGAAGAATGAGTGGATGTATAAGTGTCTGGATGAAGGATTTAGTAGGTGCATGACTGACTGTATGAGAGAATGATTAAATGTGTCTCACTGAGTGCATGGGTTAGTGATTAAAGTGTCTTAATTTGGCAAACATTATTTATGTTCTTCTGTAAACTGCTGCATGTTTAAATCAGTAGCTATATCAGTAACTATATGGGTTATTGAATGGTTGCCCAAGTATTTGTATGGGAGACTGAGTATGTGTGTGGGTGGCTGGGAGGTGTATAACTCTGTGCATAGATGTGTGAGCAGTTGATTCCCTAGGTGTATGGGTTCAAAAGTGCATGTAGAAACAGCTGTATGGACAGTTGACTGTGTGCATGAGTATATTGGTGAGTGAATGGATATCTCAGTTCTACATGTCAAAGTAAGTATGTAAAACACACTCCATGTGAGAGTTGACATATATAAATAACTGAACATAAGAGCCAGTGAATGTGAGAGTGGCTGTATGAATCATTGTGAACTTGTATCAAGGATTGTATAAGAGAGTAAATATGTGTTAGTATATGTTTGAATAAGTAAGGTGTGTATAACTGTATAGTTGAGGAAATGGAGGTGTGATTGATTCTTTGCATGACTGACTAGGTGTGTGAGTAACTCCATGGATGTGTGACAGTCTGTGAGTGCCTGTTTACACTGAGTGTATCTAAGGTTATATTAGAGTCTGAAGATGTATTATCACATAAATGATATCATCAGTGATGTAATCAGTAATGTCAAATGAGATGTCAGTGATGTCATCAGTGATGTCATTTGAGATGTCATCAGTGATGTCATCAGTGATGTCATTTGAGATGTCATCAGTGATGTCATCAGTGATGTCACTGACCATGTCATGAATGATGTAATATGTGACATCATTAGCAGTGGATTGCGGGTCCGCGATATATAGTTAGTGCAACTAACTATATATGGAATTTCAATGGTTTTGTGCAAATAAAATAAGGTTTTTTAAATGCTAATCCCTAACTATATATGGTCTATAACCTATGGTTTTTTCAGTGAATTTTCAAGGTTTTGTAAATGCAAATTCCTAACTATATATGGTCTATAACCTATGGTTTTTTCTGTGAATTTCATTGGTTTTTTAAAAGCTAATATCTATAGCTGTAAAATATATTCTTTATTAAGTGACGTATCACGTAGCCCGTGAGACGCCTCATGATGCATCGCATAACCGTGACGTATCGTCTCTGCAGCGCAAACCAAACCCAAAACGTAAGCGCGCCAAAACACGCTTAAAGATATATATATATTTTTTTCACCTTAATTAGACAAAATCCACACGTGCACATATCACAAACGTTCAAAAAACACAATATGTCGGACTCCCGTTACGCTGCCGGTTAGCTGCCCGGTTAACGTACCAGGAAGCACCTTTACCGCGAAAAATCGCATTTTTTTTCTCACCCCCCAGGGAACTTTAATAGCCCCCTCATCAATCCTAGGGGTTCAGGAGGGTCTGCCTTACCCCTTTCATTCATTTACACCTTTTTTCCACCTCTTGTCTCTCGATCCCACAGAGAGACAAGATGGCGGCCGCTCCAGACTGTTTACAATGATAACAGCCAATCAGCTTCTCCTCAGACTCCCGTTACACTGCCGGTTAGCTGCCCGGTTCGCGTACCAAGACGCGTCTCTAAAGCGAAAAAATCAGAATTTTTTTTTTGGGCCAGCGTGGCTCTATAATATCCCCTCATCAATCAGAAGGGGTCTACCTTGCCCCTTTCCTTCATTTCCCCCTTTGTTTTGGCCCCCTCTTGTCTCTCGATCCTACCGAGAGACAAGATGGCGGCCGCTCTGGACTGTTTACAATGTTGACAGCCAATCAGCTACTCGTCAGACTCCCGTTACACTGCCGGTTAGCTTCCCGGTTAGCTGCCCGGTTCGCGTACCAAGACGCGTCTCTACGGCGAAAAAATCGGAATTTTTTTTTTTTTTTTTTTTGGGCCCAGCGTGGCTCTATAATATCCCCTCATCAATCCTAGGTGGTCAGAAGGGGTCTACCTTGCCCCCTTTCCTTCATTTCCCCCTTTGTTTTGGCCTCCTCTTGTCTCTCGATCCTACCGAGAGACAAGATGGCGGCCGCACCGAACTGTTTAGAATGTTGACAGACACCGGAGAGCCAATCAGCTTCGCTTCGCAAAGTTCCGATAAGCGAAAAGTACGCGAACCGGATCGCTGCCCGGAGCGCTGTTACAGATATATATCTTGATTTAAACGTTAATTTCTCAAAATCCACTGAAGCACATATATTGAGACCTAGCAAAGGCACATCGGGCTAACAGTCCCTACAATTTTGCCAAGTTTCGTGGAAATCCATTCAGCCGTTCGGGCTAAAAGTGAGTCCAACCGCCCTATGGAAATTAACATGGGAAAAACGCGTTTTGGGACCCCCCTTTTTTCTCGGCCCCCCCTTGACGAACCCCCCCCAAATTTTCAGGAGCTGCTCAGAAACAAAATGTGCCATTTTCCTGAAAATTTCAGCCGATTCCGTCCACAAACGCCAAAGTTATTAGACATAGAATTTTCAGAAATCCCATAGGGAAAAAATCCTAACTATATATACCTACTGGCTATCGCCAGTAGGTAATATATATATATACATATATATATCTCCAAACACGCAGCTCGAATCCCCGAACAGTTTAACAAGTAAGGACACTCCAGCCAATTTACTTTGTCTCTGCGCTTAGTTTATTTTTAGCGCGCACACTCAGTCAACAAACTCTGCGCAGAGACAAAGAAAATTGGCTGGAGTGTCCTTACTTGTTAAACAGCTCGGGGATTCGAGCTGCGTGTTTGGTTTTTTTATTTTTTTTTTATTTTTTTTTAGATTTTCAAAGAAACAGAGGGCATCAGGAGAAAATAGAACAGAATACACAGTTTGGGAACACATGTTGATACAAAACAAAAAAGAAATATAAATACATTAACAAATAAATACATAACACAATTTGACATAGAATGATAACACAATTACTGAGATAACCAATCTGCGAAAGGAGCCCAATTCTTAGATGCCAATAAACGCCTTCTCTTCCCCCGCAATAGCATCACAGATGACTCTAATTTGTGCCATGCAAGCATCCTAGCTTTCCAATGGATAAAAGTGGGAGTTTCAGGATTTAGCCATTGCGATGTAATACAGAGTCTAATCATGGCGAGCTGCGTGTTTGGAGACATTTTACGCATTCCACCGTGCATTAAGGAGGCAGCCGGGAAAATGAGGAGCGGCAGATGGTGGATGTGAGTTGTGGATATATATATATATATATATATATATATATATATATATATATATATATATATTCACTGAAAACCAACATAGGTTTTAGGGAAAGTATAGTTAGTTAGACATTTCACTAGTACAAAACCCGTGAAATTCCCCCGTTATAGTTAGTTTAGCTGACTATAAGTCGCGCACCCGCAATGCACTGCTGATAACGTCACATATTACATCACTCATGACATGGTCAGTGACATCACTGATGACATCTCAAATGACATCACTGATAACATCACTGATTACATCATTCATGTTAGAAATTGATGCATCTTCTCACACTCTAATATAACCTTTGATTTACCCACTCTATCTCTCTCTCTCTCTCTCTATCTCTCTCTCTCTCTCTATATATATATATATATATATATATATATATATTCACAGAAAAAACCATAGGTTATAGACCATATATAGTTAGGAATTTGCATTTACAAAACCTTGAAAATTCACTGAAAAAACCATAGGTTATAGACCATATATAGTTAGGGATTAGCATTTAAAAAACCTTATTTTATTTGCACAAAACCATTGAAATTCCATATATAGTTAGTTGCACTAACTATATATCGCGGACCCGCAATCCACTGCTAATGATGTCACATATTACATCATTCATAACATGGTCAGTGACATCACTGATGACATCTCAAATGACATCACTGATGACATCACTGATGACAACACCCAGTGACTGTATGTTTCTGTAAAGTTAAAATATGTCTTACATATTGAAGAATGAGTGGATGTATAAGTGTCTGGATGAAGGATTTAGTAGGTGCATGACTGACTGTATGAGAGAATGATTAAATGTGTCTCACTGAGTGCATGGGTTAGTGACTAAAGTGTCTTAATTTGGCAATCATTATTTATGTTGTTCTGTAAACTGCTGCATGTTTAAATCAGTAGCTATATCAGTAACTATATGGGTTATTGAATGGTTGCCCAAGTATTTGTATGGGAGACTGAGTATGTGTGTGGGTGGCTGGGAGGTGTATAACTCTGTGCATAGATGTGTGAGCAGTTGATTCCCTAGGTGTATGGGTTCAAAAGTGCATGTAGAAACAGCTGTATGGACAGTTGACTGTGTGCATGAGTATATTGGTGAGTGAATGGATATCTCAGTTCTACATGTCAAAGTAAGTACATATGTAAAACACACTCCATGTGAGAGTTGACATATATAAATAACTGAACATAAGAGCCAGTGAATGTGTGAGTGGCTGTATGAATCATTGTGAACTTGTATCAAGGATTGTATAAGAGAGTAAATATGTGTTACTATATGTTTGAATAAGTAAGGTGTGTATAACTGTATAGTTGAGGAAATGGAGATGTGATTGATTCTTTGCATGACTGACAAGGTGTGTGAGTAACTCCATGGATGTGTGACAGTCTGTGAGTGCCTGTTTACACTGAGTGTATCTAAGGTTATATTAGAGTCTGAAGATGTATTATCACATAAATGATATCATCAGTGATGTAATCAGTAATGTCAAATGAGATGTCAGTGATGTCATCAGTGATGTCATTTGAGATGTCATCAGTGATGTCATCAGTGATGTCATTTGAGATGTCATCAGTGATGTCATCAGTGATGTCACTGACCATGTCATGAATGATGTAATATGTGACATCATTAGCAGTGGATTGCGGGTCCGCGATATATAGTTAGTGCAACTAACTATATATGGAATTTCAATGGTTTTGTGCAAATAAAATAAGGTTTTTTAAATGCTAATCCCTAACTATATATGGTCTACAACCTATGGTTTTTTCAGTGAATATTCAAGGTTTTGTAAATGCAAATTCCTAACTATATATGGTCTATAACCTATGGTTTTTTCTGTGAATTTCATTGGTTTTTTAAAAGCTAATATCTATAGCTGTAAAATATATTCTTTATTAAGTGACGTATCACGTAGCCCGTGAGACGCCTCATGATGCATCGCATAACCGTGACGTATCGTCTCTGCAGCGCAAACCAAACCCAAAACGTAAGCGCGCCAGAACACGCTTAAAGATATATATATATTTTTTTAACCTTAATTAGACAAAATCCACACGTGCACATATCACAAACGTTCAAAAAACACAATATGTCGGACTCCCGTTACGCTGCCGGTTAGCTGCCCGGTTAACGTACCAGGAAGCACCTTTACCGCGAAAAATCGCAATTTTTTTTTCTTATGCCCCGCAGGGAACTTTAATAGCCCCCTCATCAATCCTAGGGGTTCAGGAGGGGTCTGCCTTACCCCTTTCATTCATTTACACCTTTTTTTTTTCCACCTCTTGTCTCTCGATCCTACCGAGAGACAAGATGGCGGCCGCTCCGGACTGTTTACAATGTTGACAGCCAATCAGCTACTCCTCAGACTCCCGTTACACTGACGGTTAGCTTCCTGGTTAGCTGCCCGGTTAGCTGCCCGGTTCGCGTACCAAGACGCGTCTCTACGGCGAAAAAATCTGATTTTTTTTTTTATTTTTTTTTTTCGCCCCACGTGGCTTTATAATATCCCCCTCATCAATCCTATGGGGTCAGAAGGGGTCTACCTTACCCTCTTTCCTTCATTTCCCCCTTTGTTTTGGTCTCCTCTTGTCTCTCGATTCTACAGAGAGACAAGATGGCGGCCGCTCCGGACTGTTTACAATGTTGACAGCCAATCAGCTACTCCTCAGACTCCCGTTACACTGCAGGTTAGCTTCCCGGTTAGCTGCCCGGTTAGCTGCCCGGTTCGCGTACCAAGACGCGTCTCTACGGCGAAAAAATCGGATTTTTTTTTTTTTTGGGGGCCCCGCGTGGCTCTATAATATCCCGCTCATCAATCCTAGGGGGTCAGAAGGGGTCTACCTTGCCCCCTTTCCTTCATTTCCCCCTTTGTTTTGGCCTCCTCTTGTCTCTCGATCCTACCGTGAGACAAGATGGCGGCCGCTCCGGACTGTTTAGAATGTTGACAGACACCGGAGAGCCAATCAGCTTCGCTTCGCAAAGTTCCGATACGCGAAAAGTACGCGAACCGGAGCGCAGCCTGGAGCGCTGTTTTAAACGTTAATTTCTCAAAATCCACTGAAGCACATATATTGAGACCTAGCAAAGGCACATCGGGCTAACAGTCCCTACAATTTTGCCAAGTTTCGTGGAAATCCATTCAGCCGTTCGGGCTAAAAGTGAGGCCAACCGCCCTATGGAAATTAACATGGGAAAAACGCGTTTTGGGACCCCCCTTTTTTCTCGGCCCCCCCTTGACGAACCCCCCCCCAAATTTCCAGGAGCTGCTCAGAAACGAAATGTGCCATTTTCCTGAAAATTTCAGCCAATTCCGTCCACAAACGCCAAAGTTATTAGGCATAGAATTTTCAAAAGTTCCATAGAGAAAAAATCCTAACTATATATACCTACTGGCTATCGCCAGTAGGTAATATATATATCTATATATATATATATATATATAGATATATATATTACCTACTGGCGGTCGCCAGTAGGTAGTTATAGTTAGGATTTTTTTCAATGTTAAATCTCAAAATTCTATCTGGAATAACTTTTGCGCCGGTTGACGAATCTGACTGAAAATTTCCTCAAAATGGCCTCGCGGCGTTCCAGTCCTTCCCTGAAAGTTTGTGGGGGATTCGTCAAGCGGGGGCCGAGATAAAAGGGGGTCCCAAAACGCATTTTCCCCATGTTAATTTCCATGGGGACGTCGATTTCACTTTTAGCCCGAAGGGCTGAATGGATTTCAACTAAATTTGGCAAAATTGTAGGGACTGGTAGCCGGATGTGCCTTTGCTATGTCTCAAGATATGTGCTCCAGTGGATTTTGAGTAATTTAGGTTCAAAAAAATATATATATCTGTAAGCGCTCCCCGGTACGCGCTCCGGGGAGCGCCCTGGGAGCGACACGCGAGGTGCGCATGGAAATCTGATTGGCTCTTGGGTGTCTGTAAACATTCGAAACAGTCTGCAGCGGCCGCCATCTTGTGTCTCGGTAAAATCGAGACACAAGAGGTGGCTAAAGCAAAGGGGGAAATGACCATAAGGCGTCAGGGATAAACCCCCCTGACCCCCTAGGTTTGATGTGGGGGCTATAAAAGGGCCCCGCGGGGCATTTAAAATATTTTTTGTTTGTTTGTTTTGCGCGGGGGGAGCGCCCGGTACGCGCACCGGGGAGCGGATTGGGGAGCGTACTATGAGGAAAAAAGAATGACAGAGTTTTTAAAAAATGAAGCCTTTTTTTAGAAATTGGAGGTAGTTCTAAAAAGAACTTTTTTTTCTTCTTTTTGTTGTTTTATATATTTGTGTGTGTTTTTTGAACATTTTGTACTTTTTTTGGCTTTTCAAAACTGTTTTTTTTTATGTATTTTTTTAGGGGGAGAAACAAAAAAAAGGGAATTGAAACTGGCTCAACTGGAGCAAAAAAACAAAAAACCCCAAAAATTACTTCTTTTTGGGGCACTTGTGATTGTCACCTGCAAGGACGATGAGCTTTACGCTCTTTTCACCATAGGCGATAAGCTTGCCACATGCAGAACAAGTGATTTTAAAATCAGCAAATCGTTGCTGAATACAAGGCATCATCTCTGATGTTTCTGGTCCCGATGAAGTGGGTTCGTTTCTTTGGGAGGTGGTCCTTGAAGACTGGGGGAGGTTACTGGCCAGTTCCCTGAGCTCTGCACGAGAATAGTTGTTAGGGTGCTTACGGGTCATATGTCGAATCATGGTATAGTTACCAAAGGAATATTTTTTGTTTGGGTTGCACCTTGAGAGTTCTTCATTACAGATTAGGCAAGTTACCTTGGCCACATTCACTTTTTTCTTGCCCTCTGGGAGTGAAAAAAACTCCCATACAATGTGTGACTTGGGCTTGTATGGGGTATTTTGTTCTGGCAGCCATCTTTCACCATCCTCCTCTTCCTCTTCCTCCTCCTCCTCTTGTTGACCACCAATGTAATCTTGAGCTGGTCCTCTTGGTTGTTGTGGTGGTGGTGGTGGGGCAGATGCACCAGCTGCTGCTGCTACTGAAGCCATTATAAAGATCAAAAATGTACAGAGAGGTACAAACAGGTCTTCCTCAGTCAAAGGACAAAGTCAGAATAAGGAAAAAAGGTGGGGTCTTTCATCATTTGGAAAAAAAAACTGTCCTGAACCAACGAGAAGTGTTATTTTCAGGTCACAAGACTAGGAGCTTCATCATTATGAAACCAAAACTGTTATGAACCAATTAAAAGTGTTATTTTCAGGTCACATGACCCGACGCGCTTACGCTACGCGCCCCCGGGTGCGCCCGGGGTCGCGTCGCGTAAGCGCGTCGGATGTTTACGTTGCGCGATCGTATTCGCTCGTGTACTTCCGGGTGCGCTTACGCCGTGCGTATCACGCGGATGCGGCTACGCGATACGTCACGATCATGTTTTCGTTCGCGATATTGGCGCTTACGGGACGCTCCCTGGAGCGCGCCCCGGGGCGCTTTATAGAAGTACGCTTTTCGAGGCGCTCCCCGGGGCGCGCACCAGGAGCGCTCCAAAAATAAAAAATAAAATAAAAAAATGGGAAAAATTGTAGTTACTGGTAGCCCTATTCTTAAGTGGTTTTTACGAAAATTAACTTTGAAAAAATATGTATTGTGCTACATTGGGCTATATATATGTTAGAGCCAAAATGTAGCCCAAATGTAGCCCAATGTAGCCCAATGTAGCCCAAAGATGGCCACCAGAGACAAAAAAATATATAGCCCAAATATAGCCCAACTGTAGCCCAATGACAGAATGTACCAGAGTGTTCTAAACAACTAGAGCGCTAACAGTCTTACTTATAAAGTGAGACTTATAGTTAGGAATTAGCATTAAAAAAACCTATGAAATTCACTGAAAAAACCATAGGTTTCAGACCAGTTATAGTTAGGAATTAGCATTTAAAAAACCTATGAAATTCACTGAAAAAACCATAGGTTTCACACCAGTTATAGTTAGGAATTAGCATTTAAAAAACCTATTAAATTCACTAAAAAAAACATAGGTTTCACATCAGTTATAGTTAGCTGGAAATTTTACTGACATAAAACCATTGAAATTCCGCATTATAGTTAGTTGGACTCACTATACCTTGCGCGTGTAATGCACTGCTGATGACGTCACATATTACATCACTCATGACATGGTCAGTGACATTATATATATATATATATAAATATATACCTATTAAGAAAGCCTTTTTTTTTTTTAAATAGTACGGATTTCTTGTGTGTGCATACTTTGAGGAAAGTTGTTTCAGTAGCCAACAACTAAATAAAATGTATTTGACAGTGTATTTGATAGTGTCTTGGAGAATTGATTTTCAGTGAATTTCTAAGATTTTTAAAAGCTAATTTCTAACTATAACATACCTGAAACCTATGGGTTTTTCAGTGAATTTCAAAGGTTTTTTAAATGCTAATTTCTAACTATAACATGCCTGAAATCTATGGTTTTTTAAGTGAATTTCCACGTTTGTTAAAATGCTAGTTTCTAACTATGCCTACAGAGGTAGGACATGTGAAGAAAGAAGAAAAAACGCACAGAAAGAAGCTAAACAAATGCAGAAAGAGGCAACAGAAGTCCACAAAGACAAAGAAAAATTGCAGGAAGAAGCAAGCCATATAGAAAGAACCAACAGAGGAGAAGAAAGAGGCCTTGTTGCAAAATCATCCGTGCCCACAACTTTTTCAGATGGGTACTGGTAGTAACTGACTCTAACTAACCAGGCTTAGAGCCAGTGCTATGCTAAAAGACACGTAGAATACAGTGAAAACACCAACATACAGTAGGGAACACTATGCGTTGGGGTACCCCTGTGATTAGTATGACTGCCTCTGTAAGGCCCTAGTACATAATAGGGCAGGGGGGTTAAAACTACTACCACGAGGCGCGTTTGCACAGTGGTGAAGGGAAGGGGGGCCTGAGGAGACATGTGTGCAGACACGCTCTGTGACATGTTTTAAGTTTGGGGATAAAGTCCCCTTGAATCCTGAGGGTCCCTGGGGTCCAAATAGCCCACCAGTTACCTCCAGTGAGCGCCACAGAGCTGCATTGCAGAGAGGTGTAAAAAGGGGCATGGCCCGAGCGGGGAACATCCTTTATGGCGCGGATTTGACTCCGCAGTGCTTTTACGACGTGGCCGTTACAACGCAAGTCGTAACCACGACTTGTGCTGGAGGGCGCTAGAGGATTAAGAATAGTATATTTACTATTCCAACACCTTCCCTAGTGTCCACGGGGACTGGTGTTAGAATAGTAAATTATACTATCCTCAATCCGCGCCCCCAACGCAAGTCGTGGTAACGACTTGCTTTGTAAGGGACGCGTTGTAAAAGCACGCATTGTGAAGGTACGCGTCGTACCGTCATACATCCCCCGGAGCACCTCTCTGCAACTCAGTGCAGTGGCGCTTACTGGAAGCACCTGGTGGGCTAGTTGGCCACAAGAGGCCCTCAGAATTGAAGGGGAATTAATTACCCAACTTTAAACGTGCCACAGGAAGTGTTTGCACACGTCACCTCATGCCCTGCCCCCTCCCTTCACCCCTGTGAAAACACACCCATTGGCACATTTTAAGTTGGGGGATTAAGTCCCCTCAAATCCTGAGGGTCCATGGGGTCCAACTAGCCCACCAGGTACCTCCACTAAGCGCCACAGAGCTGCATTGCAGAGGGGTGTAAAAAGGGGCTTTGCCTGGACCACTTCTCTGCAACGCAGGTCTGTGGCGCTTACTGGGGGTACCTGGTGGGGTAGTTGGCCCCCAGGCCCTCAGGATTGAAAGGGAATTAATTATCCAACTGAAAATTCACCACAGGGTGTGTTTGCACACATCAACTTTTGCCCCGCCCCCTCCCTTAAGCAACTGTGTAAACACACCCTATGGCACGTTTTAAGTTGGGGGATTAAGTCCGCTCGAATCCTGAGGGTCCCTGGGTTCAACTAGCCCACCAGGTACCTCCAGTAAGCGCCACAGAGCTTAAAAGAAGGCGGTACAAACACAGAAGCAAGTTTTATGTACATATAAGGTAATATAGAGAGGCACAATCGATCAGTGGGAGGAGCTAACGGTTTTGGGAACTGGTAAACACATTCCTATCTGGGACTAATCACTAACAGATGTAGACCCTACTGGGCATGCGCCAAAGTGGGGGATGCTAAATATAACTCGTTGCCGGGCAGATATCAACCGCAGTTAACAGGAAGATAGGACAAAGCACATGGTCGACACGAGGCAGTATGTAGCACACAAAATGGCTGCCATGAATACAACATGGAGTCCACTGAATGGCACGATAATAGCTAAAACTGAGATGTCTTAATCTAATCGCTGTCAAATTACAACAGAAGGGTTATAAGAGCAGTATATAATAATCCTGTTGAACAGAACTGAATGTCTCACACGGTTAGCGTACGAGATGTGCTAACAAACACAGGATTTCAATTAAGGAGATTATGGAATCTGAAAGGAAAATACTAAGTATTTTGGTAAAACGTAATATGTATGGGTTTACGCAATCATAAAGAGATTTGATTTTGACAGCCAAGTGAGAAGTAGTAATAGATCAAGGAATAATCCCATGCAATAACCTCAATAAATGTGGATTCTCTGCGGGAGAAACCATTAAACGCTGATCGTCTTTGGTTCAAAAAGATGTCATCTATCTGTTGAGTCTCAAGAAGACTGTAGGATGCCTCTTTTTTAAAGATATTTTGCAGTTGTGCGGTGAGATTGGAAGTTAGAAAGTGTGCAATCTAGTTAATAAGAGCCCAATGCACTTATTTGAGATTTGACCCAACTTAAGTTTGTGCATTTTAGCTTTTCCATGCTGTAAACAATTCAAGCGTTCTTTAAGTATATTCAAAGCAGTAGCAGTAATAGAAGAAATACTTTAGGCATGTTTACATAGTGTTTGGTCTGCATTATCTCTCTGCCATTCTCTTATATTCTGTCAGCTGCTTCTCTTGCTGAATAAGCTCTACTTTTTTGTATGCCTGCATAGATCAACAAAGAAACACATCTTTTTTCTCTTGAAAAAATTGGACCAAGAAGAAAGTCTGTGTCATCACTTGTTTTTAAGGTATGTTTTTAACAGGATTAAGACTTGATTAAAACAACCACAGCTGGCAGAGTTTACCTGCGCTACATATAGTCATTGCAATAGAAAGATTAGTAGAGTACCTAGGCTTAGTGAGGATATGTAGCTTAGACAAGAACCTATTCATACATACATTATCATCTAATGGCCACAAACATGTTCTATTCGATTCAGACAGCAAAAAATAATACAGATATGCTAAGCCCCTTTCTAGCATACAAAAAGCGTAAAATTAACTTTAAGAATCAAATGAAGCTTTAAATCTTGCAGGGACGTGAAACCCATACAATCAGCTTGCAGATAAGTCTCATTGAGAAATATAGGTTTGCTAAGACAAAGCATGCAAAAAACAAGGTATTAGATCTTTTAATTTGACAAGACTTTGTGCCCCCATACGCTACTTTTTTAAAAATCTCTTGCCAATAATTATAACTCTCTTTCATGAATAGTTCCATAAATTCTGGAGAATAAGGGGCATATTATGAAGGGAGCTGCATTGCACCACAGCATGTGGTGCAAGTGCAACGCAAGCCCAAAATGCAATTTATAAAGCCACGTAAGGCCACCTTCCGTGGCCCTGAGTAGCTTCCTACATTAGCAGAAATGCAACACAGCGCAAATTGCTGCATTAAGTTACTCTGCCCTGTGAAGGCATTCCATGGTTTTTGATGCATTCTCAGATTTACCAAAAGTGGTAGACCTGGGAATTTGCCAAAATGATACAATTTCTCAGGGGAGGTGTAATGAGGAGAAATATCCTATATCTCCTTGTTACTTCCCCTTTCTATGTGCGCTGCATTCTGCAGCACACATAAAAAGAGGAAATCACCTCTAATGATTGGTTTTGTACAGAAAGGAGCCCTTTCCTGCACAAAAAACAATCCTACATGCAATGGAGGCATGGAAGTCAGGCAAAACTGTGCCAGCACAGGGACAAAGGCAGGAATGTGTTGTTTTCTTTCAAATATGGCACATTTCTGCAGTTTCCCTGTCATTCAGCACAGCAAGGTGGCACCCTGCGCTGCGTAGCTTTCTCATACACATGCATATAAATGCCTGCGTGTGTGGTAACTAAAACATTTTCAATCACTCAGGACCTTGTAAATAGTGATTAGCTAATGGATCAGATCTGTTAACATTATTGCAATAAGTAAAAACATTAAAATGCTTCAGGACTGTTAGCTGAATGTATCTCACAGTGTTCCAATATGTAAACTTGTATATTTCACGTTAAGCTGTTGATCAATGAATGTAATGAGGTTTATAATGATGAAAATAAAATAACTTCCAATAGTTGTCCATGTCCAGTTAAGAATCTTCATTGTCCTATGAAACATTGGAATTAAGTACATTTAACAACTTTTTGAATGCTTGAATGTTCCATTAACTTGCATAAGGATTTGGTATGATAATGCCATCCAATTAAGTGTAAAATGTAATATGATACTTTGTCCCGAAAGAAAACCATCAGGCAATGGATTTGAAGGGATTTTCACAGCATGAGTATCTCTTTTAACTCTATGTGAGGAAAATGGGGTTGTAACTCTTGTACCACAATAGATGGTGTAGAATGTTCTGGATGATAATGCCTAGGCACCACTTTCAAAATTATATTTATTTTGTTTTATTTTTCCATTTCTAAAGAACATCTGCTACCTAAGAAGGTATCAGGTACTGAATAATCTGTAACATCAAACAATACTCCTGTCAGACCTATGTCTATTTATCTGGTGGCCTACACAGGGCTCAAGTTGGGCTGTCCCACTATAATCAATCTTGCCATGCACGAATTGGCAAAAAAAAATAGTTTTTATTTGTCTTTTTCTTTGTTGGACCTAAAAAGTATTCTTAGGGGGTACCTTTCTTTGAGGATTCAGATATAGCTGTTTTTACCGTTGGATTTAGTATTTCTTTCTATCTCAGTTGGAGAGAGTTTGGTGAAGGGCAAATTCTTTGCATGTTCAATTGGGCGCACGTTGTTTATACTTTCACTTTTCTTTCTTTAGTCTAGGAATCTTTTGGATTTAGATCTTTTCAACCATAGGGGGTAGTTACAATAAAATAGAACTGTATCCAATACACATTATAACATGGAAGCTTTAAAAACCTTTGTGTTCTCGGATGAAGATTTGTCTGCCCTTATTGGACAAATAGCAGGTCTGACACAATTGTAGCTACATCTAACAGCGACAGTGAGGAGTGGACAAAACTCCTAAATTTGAAGAAAAAGGCTAACGAAATGGAATCTCATGCACATTTCATGTTGGAGTATTTGAGAGCGGGTGTTATACCAGCAGGTATGAGGGTTAGGAATGTACCAGCACTATTTGTAGAAGTCTGAAAATGTTTGGAGAAATGGTTGTACATCGTGAATTGTTGCTACAGAGATTGGATGATTCTTATTGTGGAGGTCAGAGAAATGATAGTCATTTTGAATCAGGAGATCTTGGAGCTAGGGGATAGGATAAAGAAAAGTACACCACTACAGGAAGCTAAGGACAAAGCGGCTAGTATTATGAGAGAAATGCAAGACTTTGATTATTACCTAGTACAGAAGAAAGCAGAAAAACTGAAAAAGATATCAGATGGTACATGCAGGAGAAAGCATACCCCTATCTGGGTATCAATTTCGACCAAGAGGGGCCCACGAGGCAGGACAACACAATCAGTCCAATGCTAGAAAAAGAAAAACTTTTCAGACACCTATTCTACTGACTCTGATGGTGACTGACAGGTGCATCAGAAGGACCATCCTATAGTTATAGAACTCAGAGAGGTCAACAAAGAGTCAACTACTACTATCAAGCACAGTCTCCTTTTTTACAGAGAGGATGTGCCAGGGGACGAAATAGGTTTCAGAGGCAGGAGAGAAACAATAACCATCAACTAGAATCTCAACATCCACAACCCTACTTGAAGACGAGAAATGAACAATATTGGAGAGCTTAAAAAAAATAGTGTAAGGAGTTCCGACACTATTCCGTTCTTTAATCTATCCGCACACAATCTCATAAAGCAGGAGTATACCCTTTTGAGTAAGGGTCTTTCATTTGTACCCAGCACTCAGAGCAACACATTTAGACTAAACCAAGATGTATTTACCTTCCTTCAGAAAGTTAGACGTAAGAAATTCTTTCAACTAAATACCCGGCTAGAACATGAGACTAATGTTCCACGTTGCAGTCCTGCATCCAACTTTACTTCAACGGTGGAAATGGTGGGCCCAGAAGTGGCTGTTTTTGGAAAATTAATCATCAGAGACTTACAACGAGTTACAAAATTATTCCCACCAGCAAAGCATAATCTTACACAGCAGGAAATGGCACGACTTAAAAAACTGCAAAATAACACCAATATTATCATTAGAACTTGTGATAAAGCTGGGGGCATAGTTATCATAGATACCAACAAATATATGGCTAAAATTACATCTATGTTACAAGTCCAAGAACACTACAAGAAGGTGAACAGAAGTGTTCTAGCCAAATTGAAAACTCGGATAGGGAATACAACACAAAAAGATCCAACTGATGGCACCATCTGCAAAAAGGAATGGGAGTTTCTGAATAAAATTGACCCTGTGACATATGTCATTTATGGAGTTCCCAAAACACATAAAGATATACATGATCCTCCATTACGTCCCATTATATCTTCCATCAACTCCTGCACCGAACCACTCTCTAAATATGTGTATGCTTTTCTATGCCTTTGGACCAAACAGTATCGGTCCTATATAAGCCAAAATTGAGAACATGCCCTATAGAAATGAACACCAGTTTGTTGTTACCCTCGACATTGAGGCGCTATATACAAATATTCCTCAAGGACAAGCCCTAGAGTCTGTGGCAGGTCTGTTGTTTGGAACACTTGGAGATAAACAAGATCAATTCATTTTGGAATATTTGGATATGGTGCTATGTAACAATTTTTTTAAATTCATGACACCATGTATCAGCAGATCAAGGAGACCAGCATCGGGGCTTCTTGTGCCCCTAGTATAACCAATGTTTATATGGGATATTTCGAACGCAGACATATCTTTAATGAAATAGCACCCTACTTTGAGAAAGTACAGTGTTGGCATAGGTTTATTGACAACATATCCTTTGTGTGGGTTGGTGAAGAAAGTGAACTTTTGAATGTTATTACTTTGCTAAATCTCAGTGATGCAAATTTAAAATTCTCAGCAAACTATAGCAAAGATAAAGTCAAATTCCTAGATATATGAATTACAAGCCAAGATGATGTGCTACAAGCAAGCCTCTTTAGAAAGCCAACAGCAAAAAATACAGTCTTGGAACACAATAGTCTCCATCCAAACTGTCAGAAGGATAGTATCCCCTTCGGTGAATTCCTAAGAATTCGGCGTAATTGCACACATTTTAAGGAATACATCACACGTGGAAATCAATTGTGCAATAGGATCCTAGCTAGAGGTTATTTTAAACATTTGGTGAGACAAGTCTTTAAACAAGCAAGATATTGCAATAGGGATGCCCTTTTACAGGGTCATACCCGACAGAAACAAGATAGGCTAGTATGTGTTGTTAACCATTCCAATATCAATTTCAAAGTAAAAAAAGTCCTTGAAAGGAATTGGAAAATTATTAACATCAATTCTGAGGACGAACAATTGCGGAGACTTGCCTACAGGAGAAATGCTAATCTCAAGGACAAGTTAGTCCACAGCAGGATAGCAGCAACCAAGGGGCAACAACAGAAGGCCATTGGAGGTCTCCTGCTGATTAAGGGGACCCACAGGTATTGGATGTGCCATGACTTTCGAATCAGCCATTACAACTATCAAGTGGGAGTATGGAACTAGAACCGGGCAACTGAAAGATATGATGAACTGTAGGAGCACTAATGTTGTCTATCTTATCCTTTGCCCTTGTGGCTTAGGATTTGAGGGTGCAACAGGGAAATAATTTCATATTTGATTTTCTGAACACATATCAGCCATCAAAATAACTAATCCAAGCCCTACTGGTCTGAAATTGCTGCAAAACTAAACACACTGGAGATGAACTGAAATGGCTCATCCTAGAAAAAGTCAGATCTAGGCTTAGTCGTCTGACTGAAAAAGTTCACAAAGAGAGACATTCTGGATTTTCTCTCTTGATACTGTACAAGAAGGTCTACATGAAGAGATTGTATGAAATGTGACATAAACTGGCAGATGCCCTCTTTGGCACTTCGGTATATACTGTATTAATAGATTTGCATACCTTTTCTAGTCATATTCCAGATACTGGTGCTCTTTGAATGAATACATGTTGGACTTGGTCTTGTAGCTAAAGTTCACTTTTTGCTTTTCCCGTAGACCTTTTTCCTGACAGAGAACTGTGAAGTTAGATGCTGTAGGTACTTGCAACTGCTAATCAGTGTGCAAGTACAGATGCTCCCTGTATAAATTGTAGTGGTTTTGGTTGTCTCCGATTGGCATGTGTGCCTTACTAGCATGCTTCCTAAGTAATGTGCACTGTGTGTACCAGAGCTAGTACAAAAGAAATGAGCAGAGAGGGAACACAGGTTTTCAGTGTAGGGCCTGCAGGCATTATGCTAAATTAGCATGTTGTCCTGACAAGTGCTGCCACTTGTCAGGCCTTACATTCCCTTTTGCATACACATGGAGGACCCCTGTAGGACATCCTGGGTAACCCCTAGGTAGGGTGCAGTGTAGGTAAAAGGCAAGACCTGTATCAGTGTGGGTGCTAGGCTCTGACTGTGGAAAATACTACATTTCATTTTCCCTGGTGAAAGGCCATCCTGCCCATAGGACAGAATGGGGGATGCTGAGCGTAGTATTGTTAGCCTAGTTTCCCAAGAATTGGAAATGGAACAGTGAAGTTTGGTATGTCTGAACTCACAGCAGCATAACACATCTTTTTGGGTAGATAGTTTTGTTGCTGTGTGTCCGGAAACCACTGTTTGAGAAAATGGCAGAGTTTGTGCTTTAGACCTGTGTGTGTGCCTCAGCAGAATATGAATTGCCTGCCTGGATCTGGGAGAGGTGAGAAAGGCTGAGGAAGGTCGTGCCCCAGGGGAAGGGAGGAGATGATGCCAGGCTGCCCTGCAGCTGGAGCGGGGAAATTGGAGAGGCTTTGCGAGGGGAAGAGGACTGGTTCAGAGCTATAAAACAATAGACCAATCTCCCACTGCATGATTAAAGATACAGGCCCCCAGTATCAAAGAGAAGATGGTGAAACTGGGGGTGGGAGATACGCAAGACGGATTTAGGAAGGGGTCGGGGACCCCTGAACACAAGGCAACTTTAAAGACAATGAGGGGTATAGCTGAAAGAACTGTAACCCAGAGACTTTGGTTACGTTGATTATGTCGTCGAGAACAGTTTCGATATCATTCAGAAAAGTGCTGGGGCGCTTTGAAGATGCCATGGACTGGTCGATCTGGGGCTTGTGGGCAGTTTGTAGCCCTTGTCCGAGGAGAGACTGAAGGGGCTCTGCAGTGGGTCGTGTCCCTCATTCTTCCTGAACATTACTTTGCTGTGTGCTACATCTTGTACCCCAAGGCCCGGGGTGAGCTGGCTCCCTGTTCGGAAACACTGGAACATAAAAGTTTCCAGGAAGTCTCAAGTGGTGCGGTATTGGGGCTGTGTCGTGGCAGCCTGAGATCTCCGAAGGGGTGCCTAAGGTGATCATGGGCACCCAGAGAGAATCAAGACTCTGACGTGCATGTTGCGTGTCTTTGTGCAGCTACAGGTTTAAGAGTGCCTGTGGATTGTGAAAGAGAGCCAAGATTTGGGATGTGCAGGGGTGCGAAACGCAGCGCAGTCCAGGCACTAGTGAGGAATGCCGGAACATCATGGGCACTAAGAAGGAGTGAGACTCCACGTGGGTCGGCGTGTGGTGGTGCAGTCAAGGCGTTAGTGGAGAGCGCCTGGTAACTCGTGTGCACCAGGAGGAGAGGTGAGACTCAGGCGCTTAGTGTGCGTGTCGTGGTGCAACCCGGGTCTGAGTGGAGAACACCTGAAGACCACGTGCACCAGGAGATGGAGTGAGTCTCGGACGCGCCGGTGGTGTGCGTCAAAGGTGCCATCAGAAGTGTTGGTGAGGTGTACCAGGGAGCGGTGAGCACCAGGGAGCGAAGATGTCCTAACAGCACTGGAGAGGAGGGCCAAGTGATTTGGCCCTCGAAGGCAACTTGAGGTAGCACCAGCTTCATGTGGATGGCTTTGTGGAGGAAGTTTGTGCTGAACGTTGGCGGCCCGGACCAGCAGCCCAGCAGGAGCTGAACTAACGGCCTGAGCTCGCCTTGCCTGTGGTAACAAGATGCTGGAGTGAGGCCAAGCCGCTGCAGCAGGAGAGGAGAGTGGGGATGCGCCCCTCCAGGTAAAGTGGATCATCGCCTGGGGTGGGGTGCGGGCCCGGAGGGACACTCGCTCAGCCTCCCACTGCTGGCAGCTGTGTGCGCCTGTTGCTACGGCCCAGATCTCGGTCCGTGCTGGTCCAAGACAGGGCAGTATAGGGTCCAGGGCCAGGAGTGAAACTTGAGTGTCATCGTTGATCCGTTTTGGGGGCAATCGGTTGCACAGCTTCTAAAAACAGTCATATAACACTTTGCATATTTGCTGCTAACAAACTTTTGAACTGTTGGACAACGTCTGACACTAGAGGTGCTTAACGAACTCAGGGGTTAGTGTGCTATGCACTACGTTATGTTTCTCTTGCAGGATACAGGATCATAGTGTAGTGCACTGCATTGGTTGTTTACTGCACTTTAATGAATTGCACTGTGACGCATTACCTTATTCCTTCCTTGTACTGAGCATGCTGGTGGTGATATGCATTGCATTGTTTCCCTATCGCACTGTACGTAATTGCATTGTGACGCATTGCTGTATTCCTTCCTTGAACAGGCATGCTGGTAGCGAACCGAGTTGCATTATCTTTGTTGACTCAGTACATGATCTTGGCGCTACACATTGCATTCTTTCATTGTGGCACGGTACAGGAACCCATTGTTAAGTAGTGCAGTATTCCTTGTATTTTGCAACATATGTGAATCTTGTGATACAATGTACCTAACCTGTTGAGAATGGTTAAAAGTCAGCGTAACTGTTAGAAGCGGTGGTTGGGGTTTAGAACCGCTCAACCCACCGGAAACAATATTACCCAGAGTATATATGTGGGGGTTGTATCGTGTGGTCATTTCGTATATATTTTTATATAAAGTATACTTGTTTTATAAAAACTTGTGTCGAGTCCATTTGTGGTGACATCATTGGGATTGCTGTAGGTGCGGTTGCACATACTGAACACTTGTGCCTTGGAGATATACCAGGCTGCTCGTATCAAGCTGCTAAGCGGGTGAGTAGGGCTGTCTCAGACGATGTCCTCTCTTAGCATAACGTGGGAGTTGGGGGTCCGGTCACGCACTTGACAACAATGGTGCACGCAGGAACGCCGGCTTCTAACAATTCACATCCTACTAACCATGAAATTGACAGGAGACTCTCTGACATATGTGGACTGTATGGAGTTGGTAATGAGGGGTACCGTCACCTCTTATCACATTCAAATATTATCTCGACCATACCATACCTGGTTTGATACCTCCATAGGCACCCATATAGTTCTCTGACCACTTTTTTACAGTCACCTTCTTTGTGTTCAGTCACTTTAATATAACTCAAACCATACTCTTTGGACATGTCATCCACTAGGTCTCCAGGATACATTGGGCCTCATGTGGTACTACCTATACACACAATATCATTTCAGCCCCTATGAAGACTTTCTTGCTCATGACGCCCGACTGGCTGTAGCTAGCCCATTCCAACATGGCGTTTGTTTGTTCCAGACCTTAGCGTGTCCTGAATAAAATTGTTGGGATCTGCAAACAATAGACAAACATTCATCTGAGACGTAATCCTCCCTTGCTAAAAACCTTTAGGACACATAAAATATAGGTAATATGAATTTAGTCCTCCGCAGGTCTACGTAATATGGTACGACATGCCATCCAAGAGGGCGACCATTTTAACGTGTTTTTGAGATCGTTGAAATGCTAATGGGTAGGCGTGCACACATCACATGACTAGCCACAATCCGTCTGGAAACCAGATGGGAAGTTGAGCGAGGACGTCATTCCAAGTCAGAAGGAGACGGGAGAGGAGACAAACTCTTTTCGAGTAAGGAAAAGTGTGGGTTATTGGTAACTCGTGTCAAGCAGTCGGATGGGGGAGTCCTTGTGTGTGGGGAGATTTGATACGCAATGGCAGGAATTCCCTAACGACATGACGTTTGAAGAGGCATTGGGACGGCCATCTTTGGCACTGGTTAATGTATGGGTTGGAGATGTCTCAGGGGGATTTTTTTTACAGCGTAGCCGCCTGTCATTGTTGTCCTGCAATTGTAGACATACATCAGGCGCGATTACTTGCACCTCATAGCACCTGGTATTGATGTCCTGAAAAACTTGACATAATTGTAGGCCCTACCGCATGATGTCATGCGGTAGGGCTGTATGCATCACTACCCCAGAATTCTAAGCATAACACAACAGAGGTAGTAGAGTCTAAACACATGAGGCTTTCAAAACAGCATAGTCTTATTGTAACATAGACGTATTAGCCACTAGGGTTGCTAACATTCTAATGATGCACATAATGCATTTTTCAATTAGCTCTGCGAATAAAACTCTGCGGAGTGAACTCGTTTTCAGTTAAAGGTAATGACCTACCATTTCCCTCAGAGTATTAGCCCATGCACATAATCTCTAGGTAAGACAAGCAGGGCTAATGACAGAATATAGGAATCTCCCCTTTGAGGTATGTAGTACTGATATATCGCATTGTATTCTGTTGTCCTATACAGATGGTTTGCATACATGTACAAATGATCTCCCACTATTAACTATTAGCTGGCAAATAGCACCATTTGCTTTAACATTGGCCCAGCAGTACCAAATGTGAGGACATGAAACTCATATTGACCTTTTTAGTGCACCTAAGCAATACCCAACCTAGTATGGGGAAATGAACAGGTTAGTCAGCCTCACTTATTGAACGATGAAGTCACATATGGTGAAGTCAGTTTCCTTCCTTCTCTTATTTTTTCTTTTTCTTATCTTTTTTCTCTTCTAGTGCACTTATTGCCACAACACCATGAAGACTTGTTTTTCTCTTTTCTTTTTTTACAACTTTTTCTTGTTTTAACTGGTTTCTTTTTCTGCAACAATCTGAAAAATCTGTATCAAATTGGAACTCCAAGTTCTTTACTGCCGAAAAGGAGATGGAAAAAGCCTTCCCTGCCATTGCCAGAAATTGACAAACAGAGGCTGTAATATCTTTCCTCTGATGTAACAGAAACTTTAGCTTATCTCTTTTGTACTTGAGGACATTCTGGGTAAGCCATGTGCTGGTATCTCTCATGCAGGTGTTAAAGGTATCTAAAGGGGATGGAGAAAATTTATCTGCGGAGATGATAAGTTTGGTTTCATCAGCCTAATTCATAAATAGGACACCATATTTGCATTTCAACTGGGCCTCTGGTCTAAGATAAATGCTAACTAATGTAAGACTCAGCAAAGCATTTTATCGTACTCCTTTTGTTTTTGCTAAATTCTTTTATTGGCTTTAGCACTGTTAACGAGTGCTAACGTGCTTGTGCTATCTCCTTTAAACATGGTGAAACTGTCTTACACCCAACTGGAACATTTAATTTACTCCCTAATAAAGTGGTACTATTTGTACATGTACATGTAAAGTGCAACTACAGTACTGCACATACTCAGGCCTGTAAATTACATCCTACTAGTAAGGTAAGGTAAGGTAAAATGTATTGTGCAGTTAATTAAAACCATTACAAACAATATCCAATTTGCACAATTTCAAGCTATAAAAAAGAGGGGGACCAAATTACAATAGTGCTATAGTAATTCATCACTAAAAGACTACTTTTCAAAGTACAAATTAAAAACTATTAAAACATGTGGCTAGTGGTTCATAAGCCTCAAATATGCCTCAAGGCTAGCCCAAATGCTACTAGTAGGCCTGTAGGACTCATTATGCCACCTACATAAGTAGCCCTTTAAACATGTCTCAGACCTGCAACTGCAAGGCCTGCTTCTCCCATAGGATAACATTGGGTTGCCTTATTGCATTTAAAAAGGATAACTTTCAATTGGGAGCAGGTATGAATGTCCACTTTGGCCTATACAAAACTGTATTGTAAAGCCCTTTGTGATGGTAAAGTTGAATTGTAAGTCACAATTCTGAAAATGGCACTTTTAGAAAGTTGCCATTTCCTTGTCCCAACCGTTTGGTACCTGCAGCTTGTGTCCTGGGGCACATGACTACGAGTATCTGGTCTTTGTGCATTGTTCTTGACAGCGAACCAAACGAGAAATAGGTGTTGTCAGGATGGGCCATCTCTGAATTTGATAGGGGAAGGATCTATCACCTACCTCATTTACTCATCACAAAGGCTCTGCCTCTGCACACTCACAAAAGGTGTCACGCTAGTCTTTTATGCCCTCACACAAGCTAAGGCTAAGGCAGGGAGGCAGGAAATTCCCAACACTTCTGTAGTAGGGGCACACTAGCAGCTTCTCCCACTTAAAATCTGGCACCAAGAATAAATATTGGACCCTCAGATCCAACTCTACAGCTCCAAACCTGTGGAAGCACTACAAGGGCTGCTGTGATGCTCTTCTGGAAGAAGGACTGCTGCCCTGCTATTCTGCTGCCCTGCTGTCCTGCAACCTGAGTGAGATGGACTATACATGCATCTCAAACCCAGGACCACCAGAGTTACTTCAAGGGCTAATTGGCTGGTCCCCTGATCAGAGCCTCAGGGATATAAAAGGCTCCAAACACTTTGAACCTTCCACATGGACTCTGCCTGCTGTGAGTTTTCCCCCCCCAAGAGGTGTCACACAGCCCTGGATCTTTGGACGTGGGTCTGAAGGTTCTCTGCCAGCTCAGCTGTGTTTTTTTAGACAGAATTGATACTGTGTGACGCAGCCCTGCATCTGAATCACCACTGCACAAGCATCCCCAACACAGGCTCTCAAACTTTCTCGAAACCGCCACTGCGCGACGCTTCCTCTAGGCAGGACTTTACATCACAGCCCCACAGTTTCTCAGAGCCATGGCTGTGCAATGCATCCTCGATCCAGGAGTTCACATTGCAGCCTGTAGCTCATCGGAAACGTTGATTGCAGAGATATCCTCAATGTGGGATCTCGCAAAGCTCCACAACCAGGATTTAAGTTATTCTTCAGCAAGCCTAACTCGGTCCTTGATTCCATCCTGTGCGCCATTGCAGTTGCCCTAAACCTGTGACTGTGCCCCAGTCTGACACAACCAGATAACACAGTTGGCGCTTTGTGCTCAAAAATTTTAATTTGTATATCTCTGGTTCTACAGATTGGATTTTTGAAGTATTGGTGTCAATAAATTATTCAAACTTGACTCTATGTTTCCAAATTGGTGTGGAAATTTCCTTGTATTGTGTTTTACCTTTAATACTGTTTGTGTGCTACATAAATACTTTGCATGTTGCCTCTAAGTTAAGCCTTGTGCAACGTTAGCAAAGGGTTAAGCACAGGTAAATTTGGGATTTGCTGGTTTTTCACCCTGACACAAATTGTGGTTGCTGTGTAGTAGAGTTTCACCCCATCAACAAGTAATCCAATTTCCCACATACACCATATCAGAAACTAAAAATATTTTGTCTCCACGGCACAAGCAAATTGGGCATAGTATATCAATGGAAGATGGAGAGTAGTTTAAAACCACTGCAGTGTTTAAATGTAGGGTGGCCGATCTAGTTCTAAAGAAGGGACAGAGACCCACTTGCTGGCAGTTGTAATGTATGGCTTCATCTGTTTCGAAGGGGTTCCTGGCGAGAGCCATGAGGCTACAGTGCTCCCTCCATATTATGCCACTGCAGTGCACTAAATGTGGTCCACTTCACAGGAGGAGCACATTTAGGGCACCTTCTGAAAGCCTGTTTTTTCGGAATCAAAATTAATGATATATGAGATGCCGACAGGAAGGCGCAGACTTCTTACATTCGGCGTGGGTATGTAGCACGGTCCAGTGATACTGGCAGGAGGTACTAGATGCACTATCCGAAATGACTGTGACCCCCCCTCCCAAGCTCTCCTTTACTTGCACTATTGGGTTATACAGCTAATATTCCAAAAACGCATAGGAAATTCACTGCCATGGCTCTGTTGTTGGCCAAGCACAGAGTGGCCTGCAGATGGGGTAGGGGACGTGCCCCCAAATTCAAAGACTGGCTCAATGAATTTATATATGGTAAAAGATCAGCTCACGACCTATGCTGAACTACTGCCAGCTACCTCCCGCCCCTGAGGCATTTGGGAAGCACTGGTTACATACCTATGGAAACATGGCGAGTGAAAATGTGCGTCCCTCCCCCGTTGGAAGGGCAAGAGGAATCTTTTAAATGAAGCAAAGCAGATGCTTGTAACATACCCACAGAAGAAATTGTACATGTCAGGTTAATACCTCTGCTGCACGAGCCACACGGTGTCTATGAGAGATGGGACCTCCGGCTCCACTGACGAGCTGCGTGGTATGGCGGGGATACGAACTGACTCATATCGATGAAAGTATGCAAGGCGGATGTAAGCATGTGATCTCAATGCAGGTAATCTGTATTTAGTGATGTAATGTACCTGGCAATGTCTATATATTAGTTTGATTCGTTTTTTTATGTTTGAAAAGCTCAATAAATAAAAAATAGAAAATAAAGTTAATGATATAGCACTGACGCAAGGGCTATAGTGTTACCACATTTGCATGGGACCAAACAAGGAATTCCTCTTTGATATCATTTGAGGGTAACGTGCTCCCACACATCCAGTATTATAAAAGGTCTGTTCAAGGGGCTGCAGACTCTTCTGTAAAATAAAATGTCTTGGTGCAAAAATAGACTGCAGACACTGTTGTGTCCCCGGGCACTTCTGTAATCTGCCCCCTGTTGTAGTAAGGACAGACATGTTCAATAAGAACACTTTGTTCATGAAGAATTGTGTGTTAAGGACTCACAATAATAAAATGTGTTATTTTGTTAGAACAGATCAAGGCTGCTCCCTCTATATATTTGATGGAGGTCTACAGTGACAAAGGTACACAGATGGTTAAAGTAGAAGATCAATTGCAATGCTCCAACAATGCACTAGTTTGTGTTTTAGAGAAAACAGCTGCAAAGGGAATGAATTATATTAGCAATTGAATGAGATAAAAATAAGTTATGTCTCTCGAGCAAGGCTCGAGGTGTATGTGGCTAATCTACGGTGGAAATAATTGTATGACAGGAAACAAGAAGGGTATGTCTCCCTCGCGCAAAACAAACTGCAATGCAAGGACGACGAACTAATAATTGGAATTATTGCATTTTACTCTGATGTAATCATAGAAGCTCATAAAATCTGGCACAGATCAATGTTGTTCTTTAACAAGGCAACATCTGCGATCTTTGCTCTCAAACTGCATGGCCTTATATCTACAAATTGGTCAAATTATACAGTGGTCAGTGGCTGTGTGTATAACCTACTAACTTTATAATTATGACTGTCACCCAATGACAGACCTATATGGCTTCAAATGAGAGAAACAATGAAAGGTGTCTGTGGAAAAATGTCTCTATTTTGCTTGGTCAATCCCCTTTTTAATTGGACTGACTCTGCTGGTTCTTTACCTCTGTGCATCTGACTCTTAAAACATGCCAAAGTCAGTTATAGCCCTGATTGACATAATTAACTTAGTTATACAACCCTTCTATAAGGTCAAACGTGCACCTATGGCCTGTACGTCAAATGTCACTAGTGGGCTGCAGCATCTATTGTGCTATTCACTACAGTGACAGTGTAAACATGGCTTCAGGCCTACCATTCTAACCTGACTAGCAGTTTAAAAACTGGAACGCGACCTGTCACAATTAATCAATTAGAAATGCCTAAACCTTCATTTTGAATATGAATAAGTCACCCCCAAGTAGGCCTTAAAATCCATTGGGAAGGGTGCAAGGCAGGTATCGGTAAACATGTCCTTGCAGTGAATAGTAAAATATATTAAAAGGCCAATTCACTGTGGAAGTCAGATTTTGAATACATATCAAGAAAAAGGTACTGTTAGAAAGGTACCTTTTCTCTGCTAATTTGCATTACCTTCCACCAGCAGCCCTCTGAGTGCTCGGCCCTGGATGGATGAGGTGTGTAAAAGACTTCCATAGCAGAAACAAAGTCCTTGGTCCGGTGAGATGTTATTGTTCCTCTGGCAGGATGGCCATTTGGGCATTGGCCAGGAACTCGATTAATTTAAAGAGGCCTCCCCTGTCACAGGCAAATGTTACCTGAAACACGGGTTCAGATAACATTTTCCACTAGTCAGGCTCCAAACCCAGTGGGTAGAGAGGTGCCCCCAGAACTGACTTTAAGTGACCACAGAGGAGGGGTTACTTATTTCCCTGAGCAGACCTCTGGAGTGTGCACAAAGACTCTGCAAAAGGGTAGAAGGGTTTCACCATCTTGAATTTAGACAGAGGGGCACTAGGATTGTTTCGTAGGGCATATAAGAGCTGTTGCAAATGTGGATAGGGATACCCCTGCAAATGTTTGCCTGTTGGTTAGGGTAGGGTCAGGAGTCACCCCATCTACAGGTTATTACCAGGCATGAATGTGGCACCCATGAGCATCCTCATTGAAATACTGTGGACCTGTGGAAGAACAAAAGAAGGACTGCCCCTGCTGTTTCATTTCTGTGAGGCAACCTAAAGGACTGAATCTGCTGGTACATGTAACCAAAACGAAGTAGATTTTAAAGCTCAATTGGCTTACCTCCTGCTCAGCTACAGGGACACATCAAGCTGCCAGAAGCCTTTTTTCTGAAAGAGCCCAGCTGAGTAGTTCCAACTGGACCTGCCCTGACCCTTTTGGCTGCTTCTGCTGGAATGAGTCTTTCCACCCAAATGGTGAACAGGCAGAATATCGAAGTAACAATATTGAAGTGCCAGAATATTGAGTTGTAAATAACAAAGTGGCAAAATACAAGAATATCGATAACCAGAATATCGTACTGAAAGTAAGAAATATAGTTTTTTTTATATCGAAGTCACTAATATCGCTAGTAAAACTATTGTTATTGATAATATCGATAATTATATTAGTGTTCTGTATTTAAGTATGTGTTAAAAGTATGTGATGTAATTTGTTTGTATTAGTATAGCTTTTTTTATGTATGTGTGACATTTTTAGCAGTAATTAATTTTATGTAAATCATTTTTGTGTATTTTAGATCTGGAGCGGGTTGTGGGCTTATAGGGAAATAGGGTGGAAAGTAATTTCATTATAATAAAGTAATGATCAATTTGTATTTATTAGTAATTACAATTAAGGTATTAATAATTAGGTATATATTGGTTATTAATTTTGACCAATTAATTGATTGATACTTATATCAATTGATTTCTTTATTTTAGGAGTGGGTTGTGGGTTTATAGGGGAACATCGTGGGAAATAATTCAATTATAATAAAGTAATTATTAATGTTTAGTTATAAGTATTCATTATTAATTTATTATTTATTAATTATTAATTGCTTATGCATTTTTATTATTTAAATAATTTATAATGATATTAATTGTGTTATTTATTTTAGGTGTGGAATGTGGGTTTATAGGGGAATAGGGTGGGAAATAGTTTAATTCTTATAAATTAATTATTAATTTTTCTTTATCTGTATTTACAAATAATGCATTATAAATTGCTTAATCATTTTTATTTATTAATTAATTGATCATTATATTAAATTCCTCCTAACGTTTCTGCGTCTTAGAATCATTTTGACTCCAAAAGACCTCCAGAGGACCAGGACAAACTTGCCAAGTTGATCCATTGAAAGTGCATTGCTGCTGGGCTGAAGATTCAGCTTTCTCCCACTAAGAGATATTCCTTTGCAACAAATCAATAAAGGCAGGAACTTGCAGAGAAGATATCCAGTTAGGTGGAGCACTCTATGGCTGCACCATGCATCCATGACCTGCTGGACGAATTTGAGCTCCTAAAAACAGATTGGGGAGCAGATTTACTAATATCCGACCCAATCCAAAATCATTTTAGAGATTTACAAGGCCACACAAAGTCAACATTGTGAAGACAGACTTCAATACACAAGGCAGGACTCTCTCTTGGGAACTCACATCATGGCTATTCCAAATTGATTTGTAAGCAGAACAGAATCTGCCTTTTCAATAATCATTCTACATTTTCAGTTAAACTCTGTAAAACTCTGCAAAAATCGGTCCTATTCACAGTATATATGTTTTTTCCACATGCATTTGCAGGGCTGTGTTAAAAATGGGGTTTCTGGGTGTCAAAGTATGCACCCTGTACAAGCAGGAATCACCACTGTAGATAGGGTAAGCTAGATACACAGTAAAAGACAACCCGTGCTCTCCCTCCGGTAGCTTAGCACAGAGCAGTCATGCTTATCTAAAGAGTCAATGTGTAAAGTATTCGTGCAACACACACAGACACACACAAAATAACAAAATGATAACACCGCAAAAATACTCCACACAGGGTTAGCAAAATAGTTTATATTTTTATGAGTAAAACAAGACCGAAATGACAAACATCCAAAGAGTAGAACCGGAGTTATGAACTTTTAAAGATTAAATCAAATTATAGTGCTTGTCATAAAGCACCAACTGGGGACCTCTAGTTACACTAGAGAAGAGTAAATCTAAAGTTCAAGCCGACCGCAATGGAGGGCAGGTTTGCTACAGGACTCACGGAGGTCCAGCTGAAAGAGTACTTGGGATGGATGAAGCGCCGATGTCCAAGACTGGATGCGGGGAACAGAGGAGGCAATTTCAATTCCATGCATGGAAGCGATGCATTGGTCCTGATTCATGCAGTCAATGAAGGCGTTCATGATGAACCGCTTTACGATGCAGGTGATGTGTCTTCATCGAGCCACGCAGTCTGGTGTCGTGAAGCCATGCAGTCCATCGAGGCGATATCGTCAAGCAGCAGCCACGCTGGCGTTGAAGCGCGATGCATCGGTTCCGGTCAGTGCAAAGTCATTGATGCATAGGTTTGATTATTCAGCACAGCAGAGAACCCCTTTCAAGGGCCCAGGACTAGATTGGCAAAACTTGGCAGGGCAGGCCTCACAGATGGTTATGTCCAGGTGCTGTTGCAGGGTTGAAGAAAGTCCTTGATAGCCCTGAGTCTTCAGAATAGGGAGCAAGACAGCAAGTCCTGGGAGTCACTCTGGGTTCAAGTGGGATGGGTCTCGTCCTTGTCCTCAGCAGGGCAGAGATCAGCAAGCAGGAGGGCAGTACAGCAAAGCAAAAAAGCAGTTCTGCCAGAGCAGCAGTCCGCCACAGTGGAAATCCTTGTAGCACAGCAGTCTTTTCCCCTGGCAGAGTTCTTCACAGGCCCAGGAGTGTACTGTTTTGGTAGGGACAGAGACCCAGTACTTATACCTGATGTGTTTTGAAGTGGGGGTGACTTCAAAAAGTGGTATTTGAAGTGCACAAGTATTCTTTCAATCCAGCTTTGGCTCTAGACTAGCTATTGGGGGTAAATCAGTTCTTTATGTGAGGGGAACATGACACTCCCTATTGAAGTGTAATTGCAGCCTTTCCTCCTTTCTTGCCAAGGAAGAGCTATCAGAATGCAGATGAATGTAGATGAGTTCTCTGTTACACCTACCCTTCATGTGTTTGTGGCTGTATAGAGGGTATGCCGAAAGTGTAACTGTTACTCACCACAGATGTGTAATAGAGCCAAGCTGCAGGTACACAGAGCAATAAGAGCTGAGAAATGCCCACTTACTAAAAGTGGGATTTCTAAAATAGTAATGTTAAATCCATCATCATTAAAAGGGATTTCTCGTTACCAGTCCAAAATCATGATCAGCCACTCCTTTCTAATCAGAAATTACATCTTAAAAGTGTATTAAGGCATTTCCAATGTTACCCTATGAAAGAAGTAGGCCTCACAAGAGTGAACAATGACTTGGGGTGTTTGTCATTAGCAGGACATGCATAATTTAATGGTACAAGTCCTGCCTTTTACTTACACAGCACCCTGCCCTATGGGCTACCTATGGCCTAATTTAGAGGTGACCTATGTGTAATAAAAGCGGAGTTTAAGCCTTGGCAAGTAGTCTTAAATGCCAAATCGAAGTGGCAGTAAACTTCACACACAGGCCCTGGAGTAGCTGTTTATTAAGACAAAGAGGAGCCCCTTGAGACCAATGTAATAGGGCACTATACTGTGATAAAAGAACAGTATCCTTTGGACCACATTGTATTATCTAATCATCAACCATTCTACACATTTCATTCAACCTGATTTTTAATTCCAATTCAAACCTTCCACGCTTAATGAGATTGAGCCATATATTGCCAGAGGATAATCGGAACACATAGGATTATACAAAAGTATAAATCAATGTATTAATTAAAAGTTCATAAAAACACAGTATAATCAAAAAGAGGAAATAATAAACACAATTTATGGCATTACTGATCATCGGTGTTCACATTAGCCCAACATCTTATCACAAAATACTAACTAAATAACTGAAACAGGTTAAAAAAAAGAGAGTACATTACACAGACAAGCACAATGTGTAATTTGCATGGTACACATCAGTGTTACACCAATGGCAAAGGCGTGGAACCTGGTATTTTTCGATTTATCAAATACTCATTAGCCACAGCCCCATTGACAGATTGTGTACTATGTTAGGCATCGACGCGTTTTGATGGATGCATTATACCACCATCTTTCTCAAGACAAAGGTTCTGACTCTCTTGGACATAAAACCTGGATATTCATGAGTTAAAAAAACACCTGATGTTGGCAGGGATAGTCATTTCAGAAATACTGGCCAAACGATTTCCAAGATAATGTTGGGACTATGTATCCTCTGTTGTATCCAGGAAGCACTGGGATATATCTTAATGTTCCCTAATTAGGTCAGTGTGACTATACTTGTATTATTCGATCTGGCCCATGAGCATGTAACATTCCGTGCCAAATTGTAAGCGGAATCTGCTTCTTGTACACCACAGTATATATTTAGAACGTAGGTTCCTTTCACACGGGGCCTCGTTCACTGGTTCCCCAAGATAATAGTTTGAATGTGTCGTCCTCCAAAATTCCCTTTTATAATTAGGGTTTGGAATAGGTGCACGCTAGGCGCACGCTACAGCGTGATATTGTCTCCACGTATAATGGTACTTTTTTTAACCTGTTTCAGTTATTTAGTTAGCGTTTTGTGATAAGATATTGGGCTATTGTGAAACACCGCTGACCAGTATTGCCATAAATTGTGTTTATTATTTTCTCTTTTCAATTATACTGTGTTTTTATGAATTTTTAATTAATAAATTGATTTATAATTTTGTATAACCCTATGTGTTTCGATTATCCTTTGGTAATATGTTGCTAAATCTCTTTAAGCGTAGATGGGATCGAATTGGAGGTAAAAATCAGGTTGAATTAAATGTGTAGAATGGTTGATGATTAGATAATACAATTTGGTCCAAAGGATACTGTTATTTTATCCCTAGAGTAGCTGTCCTGGGACAGGATTAAGAGGCTACTTTTATGGGCGGCACACCATTTTATATAAGGAATTACAAGTAAACTAATTTGCCCATTGTGTATACTCCAATGTTTCCATGTTTAGGGAAAAAGCGCATGCGCTTTAGCACTGTTCAGCAGTTGTAAAATGCATAGAGTCCCAAGGCCAAAATAAAGAATCAGGGAAAAGAGGAGGTAAATGGCATAAAGTTTAGGGGAAGGCTAACCTAGGCATGACAGGTCTAACAAGCTGTTAGGGAGGTTTCAGCTTTTTCATCCTTACCTTTGTCTGACTTTTAAGCAGAGAAGGGCAATGATGTTTTGCGTGGCTTTTGTTTCTGTTATCAAGAGAAAAGATGACCTATTATGTCCAATGTCAAATCATGAGCTTTGTTTTCTTCCTCTCTTTACACTTCATCCCCAGACTCTTGGCAAAGACTAGCAGATAAAGTGTAAAGTTGCAGTTTAATTTCATTTTAGCACATAAAATCACCTTGTTCTTCTCTGACTATATAATAACCTCTTCTTTTTGAGTTCTCTGATTCATTCCATTATCCCCACAATTTCTTTTCTTTTTTAACCCAGGCCTGCTTGTTGGGATGACTTTTCGCACACTGCATGTGGGTTTTATGCATAGCTGCACTTGAAGGTCATGCAACCATGACTGGATTATATTTTATATTTAGTAATTCCTGAAACTGCTATTGTCTTTGAGTTTTCAGATTTCTCCAGTTATTTGGCTTCTTCATTACAATAAAAAGCTATTATGTCAATATTCCGTTTCTCAAGGAGCTAGGAGAGTATGTTGGTGTTGATGCTTAGGCACCTATCCTTTCAAAGTGTTTTTGCTTTCCTATCTTGTCAACAAGTCTCTCCCCCTAGGCTGGGTCTTGTCTATTATGTGCAGCACTCTCCAGCATCCTCCACTGAGCCCTTAAAGGCTATTCTCTTGCGTGTTTAACCATTAAGGTGCCACCGCTTCCTAGGCAAAAGTGATTTTCTTCTTTGCAGGCCTACCCGACTCCTGTTATGTTGAGAGGGATTCGTTTTGACACTCAGGCCTAGTTTTCACCCACTTGGGGCATGAGGTGCTTTCTTGCCTCCTTCATTTATTAGATACTAGCTTACCCGTTGCGCGTTGCTGCACTCTCAGAAGAAAGGAAATTCAAGGAAACTCGTTATGAGAACATTCAATTTACATTGTGTCATTGTTATTGAAACTTATTCATTTTAACATGGAAAACATTTCAAAATGTGGCTTGAGCAGTGCGTACTTGATCGGCTTCCAATCTTGATTCTGGTTGCTCTCCTGTTTCATTCGAGCGGGCTTGAGCAGTGCGTAATTGATTGTTTTCCAATCTTGATTATCGTTGCTCTCCTGTTTCATTCAAGCGGGCTTGAGCAGTGCATAATCGATCTGTTTCCGATCTTGATTCTCGTTGCTTGTTCATTTGAGAAGAACAGTCTTGAGCAGTTTGTATTCAAACAGCTTCTAATCTTGCTTTCCATTGCTCATCTGTTGCTCGTAATGCCTTTTTCTTTCGTGCTTCTGATGTAGATTGACCAATTGATTTCTGTTTGGGGGTCATAACTGTCGACGATGCTCCCAAATTCTCTATTTCAGTATTTGAAAGATTATTAGGGCCCTTGGGGGCCGATATTTAAAAAACAATAATGCCAGAAACCTTCATGGGAGTGTACTCAACAACTTGCCAAAGTTTCATGGCGATCGGATGAATGGTGTAGTAATGCATAAAGGACAAACAGACAGACAGACATACATTCGTTTTTATATATATATAGATAAAATGGATTGAACTCTTAATGTTTGTTGAGTTGAAGACATGCTGGAACCTTTCAGGGTGGTAATGGCCACTGTAATGATCTATGACCTAGTTCTCATAGACCTGATATGCACTTACCATTCTTTAAAGGCAGGGCCACCAGGGGTGGGAGGGCTTAATTGATCATGCTCTGGGGAACCCCCTTCAGTAGATTTACAAATATGAACTTAGGGTATTCCTTATATTGTTTCCCTCCACTATAGGTTTGATATGGATGACATGGGGGGGGGGGGGGCGCTATGTAATATTGATTCTAAGTTCTTTCCTCAATGGAATACAATTAGGGTAACTGCTGCTACAAAATAACTTTGCTAAGAAGGTGTGGATGTGGCTAAATAAAAGGGACATCATGTGTTTTATTGACATTTTCAATCAAATCTAATCTAACATTTCTTGCAACATTCTTTATGGACATTTCTTACTCTCATAGGTGTCTATTGGTTTGGCCTTGTAAACCTTTTTACCAAAAACATAGGTGTGGTAATTGGTTATTTTATGGACCCTATTAGAAAAGTGAAGGGAATTACAGGTTATCTTCTAGTAAGTTGCATTTTTAAACATTTGCTGAAAACTTGCCATTCTGGTACAATGCACACTGCCTTACTTTTAAAAATGATATGACTCTTCAGAGTAGATTCAAGTTACTGGTTGGATTAAATTTTTTACATATCAAAATGTATACATTTTGCACCATTATAACACATAGTTCACATATGCACCATGTAAAAAATTGAATAGAAAAAAAAAAGATTAAATCCAGACAGAAAAGGTAGTCCATGATACATATTGTTCAAGATCAATGTGTTTTTCAAGACTAAAAGCAGAAGTAAATTTGCAGTACTGGCAGTTGTTTTTTTATATAGCCACCTGCTTTATGACAGCACGTAGTAAGCACTGTGTTGTTCCCCTCTTGGCCTTTTTCAAGCTCTGAGTTGTGTGTATTGTCTATGATACAGCAGGGGGCTCTGCTGATGGAGAGGGAGGAGACCGCCTGCAGGAGCGCTGTGGCAGGGGAAGCTCATGGTGAGTGTCATGCTTCCTGAGGAGGTGAGGGAGGTGGCCGGTGCGCATGTTGGCGCACCCTCCGACCAGCATAGTGGGCACTCTAACTTTCTGTGTGCCTGCACCAACAGAGACTTCACTCAGTATTCGTGCCTGAATGCCGGAAGCCAGGCAGCGCAAAGCCTGGTTGTGGGTGGGCCGCATTTCAAGGAGGATGACTGTACCCCACAATCACACTCCTCTGCAAAGGTCAGCTTCACAGAGCTGCAGCAGTGCTGGTTGTAAGTGAGGCCACAGGAGAGGCCGATTGAGAGCCAGAGAGGTGCACTGGGTGTCAGGAGCTGCACTGCGTGGTCACGGGCCGCCCCCCTCATGTGAGCTCTGCTTCTGGGGGACCCAGCGAGGTCTCCTCAACGGTGGTGGAAAGGCTTTTGTGCCCTCATCCCCTTGTTGCTTTCATGCCCGCCTACCGAGTGGGGGCACGGTATCATGTTGCGTTGTATCAGGGGAGCCCAGGGGAACGCCCCCGCACTGCAGAGATAGACAGTAATCAGAGCAGAGGAGCTGCTGTACCCTGCGTCTGGGCTGCTCCCAAGGATTACCATATTCTCCATTGTTGGTGGGCCAGTAGCCCAGTAACCTAGGGAAGAGCACCACATACCATATAACCAGATCGCAGCTGCCGCTCATTGGGTGGTTGACGGTACATTCTGTTGCACCTCAGGCCCTGACATTACAATATGTGTTGCCTTACCTTACAGTAACAGAAAACTGTTTAATATGTCAAGACCTGTAAGTACTGTCATGGTGTTATGCCTAAGGTGGCCATGATGTAATTAGGTGATGTGTGCACTCGATAAGTGTTCATGATAGGGCACTGTTGATGTGTTTTTTGCTTAATGAGTATACTGCTACAAGTGTTTTGTGGTGCACTACTGATGTTGGTGCTGGATATTCTTAGGGTGCGCTGTGGCTAATTATCTTCTGCATACAGTGTGGTGCACAGTGTAATATCTCCAGTAGTTGCTGGTCAGCCTAAAAGTGATGTATTATAATAATGGCCCTGTTAGACCTGGCACCATTGGCGTGGGTCTCCCTTCCATTTGTGCTGTTGCCTCATGTATTTTTGCTGGTGTTAGATGCTTTGAGCACTGTCCCACTGCTATCCAGTGCCACAGTGCAAGTGCTTCCTATTGTAAATTGATGTATTAATCAGTGGTTTCATGTTTGGCTATTTGGTTTACTTGTCAGACCCTAGTCTAGTACACTGAGTGTGCCCAGGGTGTGTAAATCCAAATGCTTCTGGTGGGCCTGCAGCACTGGTTGTGCCACTCACAGAAGCAGCCTTGTAAAATGTTTCTAAGGTCTGCCATTGCAGAGCCTGTGTGCAGTCTGGTACTGTCATGCTGACTGGGCAAGTGCACCCACTTGCCAGTCCCCAACCCTTCCCTTTTCTTCATATCAGTCACCCCTATGGTAGGCCCAAGGGCAGGGTGCATTGTAAGTATAAGGTAGAACAAGCCCTGATGTGTGTGGCATGTCCTAATAGTGAATTACAGCCATTTTCGTTTTTCACTATTGCAAGGCTACCTGTTCTCATAGGCCAGAATGGGCTGTTAGAGTTATTACATTTTATAATCCTTACTGTCTCAGAGAACATGGTAGAAATTTGAGTTTACTATGCCTGAACTCAGAATAAGAAAATACATCTTTTCGTGAAGTTGGTTTTAATATTCTTTGTTTGCAAATACCACTTTTAGAAAGTAGATATTTGCTTTTCTAACCATTCAAACCTGCCTCTGCTAGGTTGTGTATTCCTATGTCTGGTTTTGTGAGTGACAGGGCTGGGGAATTCCAGGAGACAGGCTGAGTCACCCGGTGGTGAATAGAGAGATATGCATCTAGATGGGAGGTAGGAGTTGAACCTGAACCTTGAATAGGGCTATGCCTGCCTTCCACAATGCTTGCTCCACCTCCTGGGGAGTGGCTTGTATCTCTGCCCTGCACACTGAAAGATGAGAAGGAGTCCTGTAAACAAAGTGCTCCAGGACTGTACTTGCCTTCCACAATGCTGGCTCCACCTCCTGTGGGGCGTCTGATGTTCTTGCCCGGCACTGTGAAAGGAAAGTAGAAGTCCGGTATACAGAGTGCTTCAGAACTGTTTTGGACTGGGCAAAGGCCCCTCTCCCCTCAGAGAACAAAGGATTTTGGGGTATAAATATTGGGACCCTGATCCCATGAAAATAGATCACTTTAGACTGCAAGAAGAAACCTTTACTGAGGAGAGGAACCTGAAGAAACTGAGGAGAGACTATTCCCAAGCTGAAGTGCTGCTTGGGGTATTGGCATGCAGTGGTTGCCTTACTGCCAAAGGAAGGAGAAAGGAACTTTGTGTACTTTGCTTTCAACTTGTGAAGGATCTCCAAGAGCTTGGAAAAGAGATTGCCTCCTGCTGAAGTCTCAGGGACAACAGACTTCACCCCCCAGCTCCCCAGAGTTCTTTTGAAAGTGCCTGCTGCTGTTTTGGGCCTTCTGCGGAACGGCGTGTTGCAAGGAGCTGAAGGGTGACTCAACGAGAAGAAGCGTGTCACTGTGTCTGCTATCGCAACTCCGAAGGAGGGTGTCACCACTGGAACCGTCGCACTGCACCGCATCGGAGGAAGCGTGCCGCAATGAAGAGGAAGCGTGTCGCCGTCGCTGCTGCTGCCATCTCAACTCCGAAGGAGGGTGTAGCCGCTGTAGTTGTCGCACTGCACCTCATCAGGAGAAGAATCTCGCAACGAGGTCGGAGCGTGTCGCCGTTGCTGTGCCTGCCGTCGCAACTCCACAGGAGGGTGTCTCTGATGGAACCGTCGCACTGCACCCCATCAAACAAGAGCACCTCGCATTCCCGAGAAGCACGCCGCCATCGGAGCTGCTGCCGTCGCATCTTGGATGTTTCCGCTGTAGTTGTCGCATCGAGTGGAAGCTTCACGCATCGTGGGAGAGGAGCGTCGCAGCTGGAGCTGTTGTCGTCGCATTGTAAAGGTGTTGCAGCTGCAGTCCACGCATTAAACCGAGAACTTCTCACATCCCCGAGAAACGTGCGGCATCTGGAAGATCTCCACGTCTTTATTTCTTTGTATCTGAACTTTGCTGCATTTCCCATTGCTGCGACATTCCTTGTCGTGGAAGCGCAACGCAATCCAAGGTACATTGACGCAGAGTGTCGCATCAAAGAACTGAACTGAACTAAGCTTAAATCTACCATCCTAAAGTAATCATAGTGTGTATTTTTGTCGTTTATGGTCTTGTGGTAACTCTATACAAAGTCTTCTTATTTTTTATATAAAACCTGTGTGATGTCCATTTGTAGTGTCACTGGGGTACTGCATGTGGTCACAACTGCTTAACTTACAGCGCCTCTGAAGTAAAGCCCTTCTGCTCGTGCCAAGCTTACAAAGGGTTGAGCAGTGGTTATTTTAGGAGTGTAATACCCTTATCCTGACTAGAGGAGAGGGTCCCTATTTGTCACACGTACCTACCTGTGCCAACTAGAGTCCCCCAAATCTAACAGGCCCAATTCGACAAATGGTATATGTAATCCCTGTGACGTCATGACAAGTGCCTAGTGGCACAGTGATGAATGTGATTGTGATCTAGTGTTTTTTGATGTATATATAATACAAAGGCTGTTCTTATATAACCTTGTGTGGAGTTTCTTTTTTAGTGCGCCTAATGTGTCACTGCTGTGAGAGTGTGTTGCGCAAACGCATTACACATCACCTCTGGGATAAGACTGACTGCCCTGCCAAGCTACCAAAAGGGGTGAGCACTGAGCAGGGGTTTTCTTCAGCATGTAACTCCCTTGCCCTGACTAGAGTGGTGGTTTCTGCCTGACTTAGGTGTACACCCTAGCCAACCAGAAACCCAATTTCTAACAAGTATAAATCCTTTATCTCTCTTTAACATTGTATTACTTCAAACAACTAGTCCTTTTTCTTTAGCCAGTGCTTTCTTATTTAAGCGCATAATTTTAATGTGTCCTTGGAATAAAAGGGGCTGCCCAAACTATAATTATCCTGTTAGTACACTAACATGATGTTAAAGTTATGGGTGGGAGTAGCTGGAGCATTTATCGCGAAAAGCTGGACATAGTCAAAGCGATGGAGGACATTGGAACCAGGTGATCATCCAGTTTCCAGGGTTCAAGATTGTTGGTTGCTATCTCAAAGGAACAGAGTTCCATGACAGGTTGCTGTCCCTCCGCTTCTATGTGACGATGTCCATCTGATTCTTGTTACAAGAGGCGGGGCAGCGAAACCCAAGGAGGGCACTCATGGGAGACATATAACTCTAAAGCTGGAGAAGCGAAGCCAAGCAAGGGGCTGTATTTAAATAAAGTATTTATAGCCTGTCATGCAAGGGTTAATCTAAATTCTTCTAGTCTATTAATCAATGATTCATGTTAATTAGATGGGTGTCTGTGGCAGGAGAATGGGGCAGTTAATAGGAGATTAAATAAACAAGCACATTAGGAACTGGAGCCTTCAGAAGATTGCTAGGTATTTACTGTCAATTAAAAGGCTGTCTCTGGCATGAAACTGGGGCAAGAAATAGAAGGTTGATTAAACAAATACATTAGGCACTGGAGACTTCCTGAAGATTACTAAGTATTTCCTGTCAGGCTGTCTCTGGCAGAAGACTGGGGCAGTAAATGAGGCATTGTATTAGATGGCAGAGCAGGTGAACATATAAACAACAAGGCAACCTTGAGGTAAGAAGGAAATAGAGTATGTTCACAAATCAGCTCCACATGTTTGTTCATTCAGATATTCCAAGCATATGCACTTAGTTAAAAAGATCTTACAACAGTGTACTCAAACTAAAGCACATAGCATGCCTAAATAAAGTGTGCAGCAGAGGACCTGGCACCTGCCCACTAGAAAACAGTGAAAAATGCATAACATAGTCCATGGGACTGTGGTCGATCCTCTCCCATCACCGCCCTAACTGACCTTTCCAACATGGCGGCCATGGAAATAACAGGAAGGAAGGTCGACGGTTCTGTTGTTCCACCCTCCCAACAGGAACCTACGGGAGTGAGGGGCACAGTGGCGAAAGCATTTTTATGTTGGGAACGCCAAACCCGGTTTCACACAGTAGCAGGAGAGAAGATGACTCGCCAGCAGCTGGAGAGGAGTTTTAAGTAGGAGCCGAGGACCTGCCACAACCACCGAACCTGAAGTCGAAGGGAGATGATGGCATCCCAGAGAACAGCTCCAGAAGCAACTCCTATGAGTCTGGCACTCCACCAAGTGTAGTGGAGGCCGTGGCTTCCCTTCCTGTGACCCCAGAGGGCCACGGTTACAGGCAAGTGCTGGGGATCTTTTCTTTCTGAGGCTGGTGGGCAGGTGCATGAGGCACCTCACAATAAAGCATGTTGCCACCCCCCCTTTTCTCCTAGGCACAGCGCGAACGTTGGGCATAGGTGACGGTGGCACTTCCCTCTTCTTTCCCATAACACCATCAGGATAAAGTAACTGACACCTTTGGGTTTTTGTTGTTGTTTGTTTTCTTTCTTTTTTTTTTTTTTTTTTTTTTTGAGCCCCTCCACCGGCGTGCTCCAGTGGAGGCAAGAGAGCCCGAAGACAGGAGAAAGGAAACCACAGAGAGCTCATATCAGTCTACCACCCCCCCCCCTTTTAAGAGAACTACACAGAGAGACGTTTATCTCTGGACACTGTTTCCAAGGAAAAGACTTTGTCAGTCACGACACGACTCAACAAGATACTTTTCTTTTTTTTTTGTTATGACGTATTTGAAAAAGCTTAAATAATAAAAAATCTTCCCCCACCCGTGTTATTGGTGGCCTTCCTATTCTTACACGAGAGGGAGGAAATTATAAAAGATGCTAGCTTGGCGAGGACAAAGCCCTGTCCAACTAGAAACCAGAGGCAAAAATGAGGAACAAACAGCACAGGCATGCTGGGGTATGGCAGACGAGCTTGTCCACTTTTATGAAAACACCTGACTCTTCCTTCAAGAATTCCAAATGTCTGCTTTATTAATGAACGTGCCCTCCTGTGAGCTCTGTAATATCTGTACTCACTTCTGGTTTTGCGGATTAAAACATGGGGTCAATTTCCTTGGACGTAAAGCGCAGGCACTGTCACATACAAATAAAAAATGACCTTTGAATACACTACACATCTGTTTGCACAGTATTTAACACACTTTCCAAGCAAATATCCAACTCCAAAGTCGCCTCTAGTAAGATGATTCTGAGAGAGCGCAATTTGAATGAAATGTATGAATACGCCATATTTACAAACCAGTTGCGTAAAGTTAGCTAAGGTAACTAGAGATATGAGAATATGTATCCGCATTTATTCACGATTGCTTTGTTAGAAATAAAGAGCACATATAGAGTGTGGGCTAATATAGAAATGTGTGGAAATGCTTAGAAATGTTAGATGTGTTAATCAGGTTCCATGTTATGTAGCTGCTAAATGAAGAAGGATGTGATGTGCAAAATGAAGAAACGTGCAGACCAAATGGCACTGTATAAGAACGAAATGTATAATTGCATCTTTCACGTAACATGGATTCACTATTATTCAATGATTTTGCTTATATGTTAAAGGCTATGTTTTATAGATGTGTTTTGTATAACTAGAGAGTGGTGTGTTAGCATATTATTTAAGTTAAGAAATAAGGGTTCACAGGATACAGGCTACTGCACGTAATTTAGTAGGCCTGGAAAGATAAAGTGTCCTCTTTGATCTGCACGTGTTAGTTAAAAGTCAAGCCTCGTTAAAATAAATTGCCAATGCTGGTCGAAGTTTTATGGCCTAGCCTGATAAGGGGAGCTTGGAATTTGGGGCCCTGCTTCAAAGTGTCTGTTTGCAGGTGCGAGGGGGGTACCAATCAAAGAGCTTGATGAATAGAGCTCTGTCTGAGGAGATAGGCTCGGGTCCGGAGGAGTCTACTGGAATGTCATGGGGGTACCAGCACGCTGGAGACGGAGCCTGGGAAGCAAGGTCAACTTTAACAGACGGTCCAAAGAAGCGAAACTATGGAAAAAACCAGAATTGAGACCACGTGAATTGTGTACGTGGTGGGCGTCTCAGAGGGGCGTTCCGCCCATACTGTGATTCTGTATTAGGGACAGTGCCCTGGGGAGGAGGTAGAGCAGATGGCCTGAGGACCCTTAGAGAGCGGATGGGTAGGCAGAAAGGGTACTGCTAAAATGCATAGGTTTTTCCATCTGAGACTAAGAGAGAGAGATTGAACTTCTTTGGAAGTCAACACGGCTGACACCTTTTTAGGTAAAGAACTTGCTAAGTAGGGATGTCATCTAGTCTAGTGTAGGGTCAGTCTAACCTGATTTGTTTCTTTCCTGTAAATGACGCCTAAGATTCATCTTGTGTCTGATATTTAACTTACTGATTTTTGAGTTAGTTTTGGTAGTTTTCTTCTGTCGATTAAGATCTCTCAGAGAGTTCATGTTCATTTTACTGCCTGTGTATCTTTTGAACCTTATATTGAGATGTTTGTACCTGCAACTAATTTTGGCTTTATAATAACACTTTAAACTTATCCGTAGTAAGTGGTTCTTTAGAGTTGCGTCAGTTTGGGCTGGTTTTGACCTATGTAAGGTTTGCCTTTTACTCAATGACAGTCAACAATCGATCCAAAAGACTTAAGTGAGATAGGAGTCAGGGTGATCTGATAATTGATCAAAAATCTCACTTTCCCAGTTGGTAGCAGAGTAAAGATGGTTGGCTTCTTGAGGAAGGCGACCTAGATTAGGTTAAGATTACCCCAAGGCCCCTAGTGATCGATGACCAGAAGAAGAGCCACCTGCCGAAGAAGGTGCTGACGGTGCGAGAAAGAAAAGCAGCAGAGTCGGTCGAGAGTGAGTATAAGGGTCATGCCTTGTCAGAATGCGGTGTTTTGTGTTGTACCTGTGTTGTAATGTCAAGCGGAGTTGAATGCCTGTAGTGTGATTGTGAGACTGTTGTGAGCGCGCGCAACCGGGTGAAAATCTTAAGTTCAGGGAAGGGCTTAAGTGGTTCGAGTGTATCGGACATCCAGAGTAATTGTCTACCATTGTGAAGGGGGTCATGAGGTACCATTGATCGCCCGTAGGATCGTGATAGGGGGAACGTAAGAGTGAGTGTATGAGTAACGGACGCTGGTCGGACGTTTACTGTGTATAAGTAACCTATCAGTTAAGGCGATCGTCTGAACGTTTACGGAAGACGTTTCGTCAGTTGAGGTGACAATTACGGTTAGACTGTGGACGTACAGTCAAGAAAAGTGATTGCTTGGTCGGAAGTGGTCATTTTTCGGTGTATGAATGGGACGCATGCATGACCGGGAGACGAGCTGAGAAAGGAGGGGAACTGCTGCAAAGGGGACGAGTGACGTCAGAGAGAGCCGCGCTGTGATAGGCCGGTTGGCGTGAAGCCGCGCTGGGATAGGCCGGTTGACGCAAGCCGTGCTGTGATAGGCTGGTTGGTGTAGAGCCGTGCTGGGATAGGTTGGTTAGCGAGAGCCACGCAGGGATTGGTGGTTCACCATCGGGAAGTAAACAAGGAAGTGAAAATTGTAGATTCTTGAAAATGAAGTGTTTTAAATGTTTGAGAGCGATCTTTAAAAGAGAAGGGAGGGATTCTTATGAGGGGGAAGAGGCCCGCCGGAGGGCACACCCGCTCACTACATGGCCACAAACGTAGGGTTACATACTATACTGTGGATCTCTGAGTGGAGCAAGATAACGGAGGGAAACGAGGAACTGACGTTCCCGAAATACGGAACGTTTAGGCTAGAAGCATTGAACCAGCTGAAAGCAGTAATGCTCGCGACGAGACCTCTACCCAGACCAACACAGTTCGAAGCCCTCAATGCATGGTTTAGGGCGGCATACGATCGGAGTTTGAACAGGCGTCAGGAAAGAGTAAGACGATCGGTAAGAGCAGTACAGGATGCCAAATGGGATGAAGAGGCTAAAAAGTGGAGAGTTGAGAGAATTGAAGTAGATAAACTGTATCCAGTGATAGAAGTCACAGGAGAAAAGAAGCCTCCAGTGGAGGATGATGAGAGCGAGACAGATGACAGCCTGATAAATAGGTTATTATTGGACAGACCACCTCCGTACAATAGAGAGGCTGAACGTCCCGAGCTCCAAAAGGGGGACGGGACCGAAAAAGGGGAATATAGACCGCTCCCCATAACAGATTGGGAACCCAACAAAGGCGAGGAAATACCTCAACCTAGTCCAGTACAGACAGTGGTTGGAAGGTTTGTGGTGCAAAAGGTGCCGGAAACAGAGTGTGCAAGGTCGTACCAACTGCCAGACGCTCTTCAAGTACCCGTTACCATAGGTCCTGTAGTATTGATTTATGACCCAGAAAGAGCGCAGAAGGGGAACAGGTACGATTGGACAGGGAAAGAGCAGAGATGGAAAGCAGGAACAATACGATTAATTCACAAAGGCAGTTGCTAGGACCAAGAGGTCAGAACACACCATTAGATTCGGTAGTGGATCCCATAATAGATCAAGGGGGTCAGAGAGGGCAGATGGATCTGAGAGGACCACGGCCAAAATCCTTTAGGGAGTTAAGGGAGTACTTGAAAGAATGGGATGCGGCCGTAGAAACTCAAAACAACAGGTTGGAAGCGGAAGCTGAATGGGGAAACCGAGGTAACGGTACCCTGTCTCACTGCGGAGCTGGTGAAAGCGGTCCAGAGTGGGACGGGAAGAGCCAGGACGGTAAAGGAGACACTCGCCACATCGGGAGTGGAAGTAGACAGGAGCATGAGGAGAGGAATGCAGGATGTGGAGGGGTGCCTCGCCCCATTCTCAGTGAGGGAGATCGAAGGACGCAGGAGTACAGGGACAGCTACAGGTGCACTCTCCACACACCGGGCGAAGATGTACAACATTGGAGTCGCGGGAGTATGGAGAGTCGGGAGGGGTTTCACCATGCATCCAGTGATCACGGACGGGATCGCGGGAACACGGAGAGCTGTGAGGGACCTTAGAGATTATTGAGTGACACTAGACAGCAAAGGAATGGCGAAGGCTTAGAAAATAGTGGGGGATCTTATCGTATGTCTAGAGAGACTGAACCGAAGAGACAGAATGGGATGGTGGGAAATAGAGCATTGTTTCACCACACACCGAGGGAAGATGGAAGAGCATGGGATTTAGAAAGATGGGAACAAGGAAGGACTCCTCATAACTCACCTGAACCTAGGCGTAGGACTCGGAGTTGGGATGGGAGGAATGTAAACGGCCCATCTAAGAATGAGGTACTAAGAACTGAGGTAAAAGCAAAGTGACTTGATGTAACCAGTTTAAAATCGGACTTAGATGAAATAATAGACGGCACATTGCCAATGGAGAGGATCGACTTGTACGAACAAGACGAGGTACTGTTTATGGCAAAGGATGTTACTCGGAAAGCGAGGGCAGTACATGAAAGACTATCTGAATTGGCAGACAAGTACACAGTAGACCTATCAAGGACTAAAGCATTACAGGGTAACCATAGGCTGCATTGCACAGATCAGGATTTAGACGAAAGGAGGACGATCGGGTTGAAAACACACATAAAGGAACTGATCATGGGTATAAGAACGTGGAGAGATTTGGATAAATGGGAGGAAAGGTGGTCCAAGAGAGGGACCGTCAGAAGGAGCACAATTGGGATGTCCCCAGAGGGAGGGCCACAGAGAATGGAAGCATACCCTTTGCGAGAAATTGCGAATGGAAGCTATGTGCATGTGCCCTGGAGTAGGGGGGACTTAGCGGCATTTACCAATTCTTTTCCTAAACTGAGGGAGAACCCCGTGGAGTGGTATAAGCAGGTAGAGAGGTTCGTAAAGATATCCAAAGTACTGTGGGTTGACCTGAACACCCTGTTAGACATTGTAGTACCAGGGGACTTGTGGACAGCATGCAAGGTTAGCGTTGAATGGCCAACATCCGAACCGGATAGGGATGCCCAGACAAACGGACCATCAGAAAAAGTCATGGAAAAGTACGAGAGGGTAATGGCATGGCTGAAGGATAAGGTGCCGTTGCAGGACATAGACTGGGTTAAGATAGATCGGACCATCCAAGAACCTAAAGAGACTGTCCATGAGTATTATGAGAGATTGCTGAAAGCGTTCAAACAGTACAGTGGGTTGGATGTAATGGATCCCAGAGACACAGGACAGTTCGTGTCAAAGTTCGTTCTGGGATTGAGACCTGATATTAGTTTGATGATCCAGCAGCATTTAATTTGTTGGCAAAACAAACCATTAGATGAAATTTTGAGATATGCAAGGTACTGCAGTGATGAGATAGACTCCAAAGCAAAGAAACTTAAAGAGAAACTGATGATGGTGCAGATGCAGTCGGCTGGAAAGGGTGGACAGCGGCAACAGGGAACAGGGACATTAGGAAGGAAGCAAAATAATCAGAATAAAGACAATGAGGAAAAACAGAGACCTAGGGTAGATATTGCGACATTGAAAAAGACGACCAGGTGTCACCAGTGTAACGAGGTGGGGCATTGGAAACGCGAGTGCCCCTATAATATTGAGACTGGAGAACTAGAACCAGAGGAGGACGAGGTCCAGAGCAGTCTGGCGAAGGGGACAACGATACACAAGGGAAAGATTATCAAAGGGGGGACCCCGACTCCTCGAGCCCAGTTCCCTCAACCACCCAGATTCGCGACAGGGGAAACGACCTATAGACAAATGCCACTTTTCGTAGGAGGAGAGGAATGCTATTACGTTGATCCCCTTACGGGACAGCGAGTGAATAGAGAGGAAGATTGTACCCTCGGGGCACTTTTAGAGGTGGATCAGAGGGGACCATACGTGGAAGCCGAAGTAGCAGGGTGTCCTACAACCTTTTTGGTGGACACGGGGGCCACTCGATCCACTCTGAGATCAGCAGTAGTCCCAGGCCTGCCAATGTCAGGAGAAACAATTCAAGTAGTAGGAGTCGCAAATAGGAGAATGACTAATCCTTTGACAGAACCAGTATCAGTGAAAATAGGGAAATACAGTGATGAACATCAGTTTGTGGTCTGTGACTCCAGTCCTGTGTGTCTGTTGGGAAGAGATTTACTGTGCAAACTGAATTGTACAATATACTGCACCCCTCAGGGAGTGGAGGTACTGACTAACGATGATGACGCTGATTTCAAAGTTGCAAATTCAAGGGTGTGCGTGGAGCTGTATCCCACCTTGATGGTGGAAGAGCTTCCATGGGACCTAAGAGGTGCGGTGTCATCTGAAGTGTGGGATTTCACTGGGGAAGAAATAGGACTGATCAAAGGGGTAGAGCCAGCAAAGATCATGGTAAAACCAAATGCTGAGTATCCAAGAACACCCCAATACAAGTTGACCTCGGAGACGATTGCAGAAATAAAGCCTGTGATCGAATCCATGATTAAGCAGGGAATACTGAAGGAAATCGTGGGAAGCCCATGTAACTCCCCGATTATGGGTTTGCAGAAGCCTAGTGGGAAATACAGAATAGTGCAGGACCTTCGAAAGATTAATAACATAGTTGTTTCGTGTTGTCCTGTGGTACCGAATCCATCAGTGATATTGTTTCAGATACCATTCCAAGCTGAGTGGTTCACAGTGATAGACCTTTGCCAGGCCTTCTTCTCAATCCCTTTAGATGAGGAGAGCCAATATCTTTTCGCTTTTAAGCTGGAAAATCGCGTTTTAACATGGTGTCGTATCCCACAGGGGTATACAGAGAGCCCATCGATTTTTAACCAGCTGTTGAAGAAAAATCTTGAAAGTCTGGTACTGCCACAGAACTCGGTTCTGGTCCAGTACATAGATGACCTACTTGTGGCGTCAGAAACTGAGGAAGCTTGCAAAATAGACACCATCACCTTACTGAATCACTTGGCTGAGAACGGACACAAGGTGTCTCCGAGCAAATTACAGTACTGTTTGACAGAAGTGCAGTACTTGGGTCACAGAATTGAAAAAGGGAAACGAAAGGTGTCACCAGACAGAATAGAGGCGATCATGAAAATGAATTCGCCCACAACACAGAGAGAAGTCAGGATGTTCCTAGGAGTGGTCGGTTATTGCCGGCAGTGGATAGCTAACTTTTCACTGAAGGCAAAACCGTTACAAAAGCTGACGCACAAGGGGGTAAGTGATCCGGTACCATGGGACAAGGATTGTTTGATGGCGTTCCTGCAGCTGAGGGAGGACTTGTGTCGTGCCCCGGCTCTAGGAATGCCGGATTACGAGAAACCATTCTTACTTTACTGCTGTGAAAGGGAAGGCTGTGCTTTGTCAGTTTTGGCCCAGATACACGGAAATGCCCGTAGACCAGTTGCATACTTCTCGGCTACCTTAGATCCAGTAGCCGCAGCGTTGCCCGGATGTCTCAAATCCGTTGCTGCAACGGGTGTCAGCATTGAACGTTGCGAGAACATTGTAATGGGACACCAGTTAGTGGTGTATGTGCCTCATTCTGTAGAATTGTTAATGACCAGGACCAAGACACAGCATCTGACGAATAGCAGGCTCACGCGCTATGAGCAAGTCATTCTGGCTGCCGAGAACGTGACCCTCAAGAGATGCTCTGTTTTGAATCCTGCCACTTTGATGCCACTTCCAAATGACATTGATGATGATGTATGTACAGATCATGACTGCCTTGATGTGACTGAACTATGCACCAAACCAAGACCAGATATCATAGATGAGCCCTTGACTGACCCTGATGAAATATTCTTTGTTGACGGCTCATGCGTAAGAGACGATATTGGTCAGCTGAGAGCAGCTTATGCCATTTGCACGATTACCGGAGTTGTGGAAGCCACTTGTCTGGAAGGAGTACACTCCGCACAGGTAGCTGAAATCATTGCATTGACACGCGCCTGTTTAGCAGGGGACAAAATTCGAGTCACCATTTACACCGATAGCCAATATGGTTTCGTGGTAGTTTATGACTATGGGCAGTTATGGTCTCAAAGAGGTTACATGACCTCTTCAGGTTCACCTATTCGAAATGGGGAATTTGTTCGACTATTGTTGGAAGCAGAACAAGGTCCGGCAGCAATTGCCGTTGTTAAATGTACAGCTCATACAAAAAATACAGATTTTGTGTCACAAGGTAATAGGTATGCTGATGAAGTTGCACGTTACTGTGCAGAACAAGGATATTCCTTTACAGAGGTAGAAGTGAGTGGGATTCAGGAAAGGACAGAGTTAACAATGTTGTTGGAAACCGTAGACACTTGGGATGAGTTGAAATGTATATGCCTAAGCAGAAGCAAAACCTACTATGAGAGTGTGTTTGTAGGTGAAGTTAGCTGTGAACATGCTTTTCGATTAGAATACTATACAAAGGATTTCTTAAAAGGAATGCAAGTGATTCCTAATGTATATTTTGTATGTGGAAGAAATGCCTACGTGAAACTGCCTGACAAGAGGTACGGTTCATGTTATTTGGCTATTGTTTTCCCCAAAATATATCATGCAAAGGATTTAGAGATCATAGAGGGAAAGGCCTCAGCAAGGGGGAGAAGAGATGTAGGTGATGCTGAGGTAGTTGGAGATGTATTTGGTGCTATGTTTCCTCTTTTAGGATTGATACTTAACGATGTCAAGATCAGGAGACTGGCTACAGTTGTAGACAGTTTGTCTGCAAGTACTGCAAGATCACTAATGCTGGTAGAAGGGGAGATGCAATCGATAAGGGCAATGGTTCTTCAGAACCGTCTTGCTTTAGACGTTCTGCTAGCAAAAGAGAGCGGAGTCTGTAAGGCTTTGAAGGTTCAGGAATGCTGCACTTACATTCCAGACAACTCAAAACCTCTTGAGAAAGGCATACAGAATATTACAAAGATACACCAAGAAATTGAGGATCTAACAAGGATAAAAGTCTGGGAAAAAGTAGGTCATGGGATGGGTAAAGTTGGAGGTTGGTTTGCCAATCTCGGGAAGAGTTTTGTCTGGTATATTCTGAAGCCTATCATCATAATTGTGATTTGCATAATCATATTGTGGGGTTTAGTGAGACTGTACAAATGGTATAGGTCGAACAGATTGCAAAGGTCCATGAGGCAACAGGAGCAGAGGTTAGCTGCTATGCAAGATCATCAGTATAGGAGTCTGAGGGCTCTAGAAACGATAAAAAGAGGGAGCCTTGCAACAAGTTCTGTTTGACCCATTCAAATTGGTGTACTAGTGATGACCCCTAGAGGTCATCAAAGGGGGGAACTGAGAGAGCGCAATTTGAATAAAATGTATGAATACGCCATATTTACAAACCAGTTGCGTAAAGTTAGCTAAGGTAACTAGAGATATGAGAATATGTATCCGCATTTATTCACGATTGCTTTGTTAGAAATAGAGAGCACATATAGAGTGTGGGCTAATATAGAAATGTGTGGAAATGCTTAGAAATGTTAGATGTGTTAATCAGGTTACATGTTATGTAGCTGCTAAATGAAGAAGGATGTGATGTGCAAAATGAAGAAACGTGCAGACCACATGGCACTGTATAAGAACGAAATGTATAATTGCATCTTTCACGTAACATGGATTCACTATTATTCAATGATTTTGCTTATATGTTAAAGGCTATGTTTTATAGATGTGTTTTGTATAACTAGAGAGTGGTGTGTTAGCATATTATTTAAGTTAAGAAATAAGGGTTCACAGGATACAGGCTACTGCACGTAATTTAGTAGGCCTGGAAAGATAAAGTGTCCTCTTTGATCTACACGTGTTAGTTAAAAGTCAAGCCTCGTTAAAATAAATTGCCAATGCTGGTCGAAGTTTTATGGCCTAGCCTGATAAGGGGAGCTTGGAATTTGGGGCCCTGCTTCGAAGTGTCTGTTTGCAGGTGCGAGGGGGGTACCAATCAAAGAGCTTGATGAATAGAGCTCTGTCTGAGGAGATAGGCTCGGGTCCGGAGGAGTCTACTGGAATGTCCTGGGGGTACCAGCACGCTGGAGACGGAGCCTGGGAAGCAAGGTCAACTTTAACAGACGGTCCAAAGAAGCGAAACTATGGAAAAAACCAGAATTGAGACCACGTCAATTGTGTACGTGGTGGGCGTCTCAGAGGGGCGTTCCACCCATACTGTGATTCTGTATTAGGGACAGTGCCCTGGGGAGGAGGTAGAGCAGATGGCCCGAGGACCCTTAGAGAGCGGATGGGTAGGCAGAAAGGGTACTGCTAAAATGCATAGGTTTTTCCATCTGAGACTAAGAGAGAGAGATTGAACTTCTTTGGAAGTCAACACGGCTGACACCTTTTTAGGTAAAGAACTTGCTAAGTAGGGATGTCATCTAGTCTAGTGTAGGGTCAGTCTAACCTGATTTGTTTCTTTCCTGTAAATGACGCCTAAGATTCATCTTGTGTCGATGATATTTAACTTACTGATTTTTGAGTTAGTTTTGGTAGTTTTCTTCTGTCGATTAAGATCTCTCAGAGAGTTCATGTTCATTTTACTGCCTGTGTATCTTTTGAACCTTATATTGAGATGTTTGTACCTGCAACTAATTTTGGCTTTATAATAAAACTTTAAACTTATCCGTAGTAAGTGGTTCTTTAGAGTTGCGTCAGTTTGGGCTGGTTTTGACTTATGTAAGGTTTGCCTTTTACTCAATGACAGTCAACAATCGATCCAAAAGACTTAAGTGAGATAGGAGTCAGGGTGATCTGATAATCGATCAAAAATCTCACTTTCCCAATTCGAAATCCTACTGTGACGGAACATGTAAGAGACATCTGTCCTCTCTGGAAATGGGCTACAAGGTTTATTATAACACATGATGCATCACACAAAATCTGGATATTAAGGATGTGGCTATTTTTTGTGATTTCAAAATAAAATCACATTTGCTGATGGTGGATATATTGCAATATAAGTTCCATCAGCCCAACCTATAACTTGGGGGAATTGTGCAATACGATAAAAACATGTTTAGTCTGTTGTAACGCCTGTTGAGATATACAATGATTACTTTTTAACAACATAACACACAAAACAAGATGGAAAAAAAACTTGATAATGCACTTTGTGACACTACCCCTTCTGCTGCAATTACTTCCTAGTGTCTTCCTGTAGCTGACTAAAACTCCTATTAGATTTAGGGCTACAGAACCTCTCTCATACCTTTCTCTTACCTCTTTCTTTCCTGTCTCTCTTTTTCTAATAGCCTTTGCTTAAATTTCTTGGCAAGTCTATGTAAAAGGGGATTAGCTAAAACAGATATCTTACCATAAAGTACATGTAACCAATCATACATACCACTTTTGGCTAACCCCGTGATGGAATGCTATTGTATATTTTTTTTAATAACACTAATAAAATACTTTGAAATTAAAATGAATGGGGAAGTGAGTATTTCGATATGCGGTGAGATTGCAGTACTTCTCTCTGTTAGACTTTTTAGAAGTAGCTGCAAATCATCAGTAAATCTAAAATGACCTGACTACTAAGTTTGTATTTCTCATATATCTCCTCATCTGTGTGTTGGTATCCTATACCTAAAAACCCACTCATGTCCCCTCCTCCTTTGGAATACCAGCCAACATTCTCATCTTTCTTACCAACACACACAAAGTCACTATTGTTTAAAGGGCCAGATGTTTATATATAGGTGTTGTTCATATAGGCTGCTCTGAATTAGCACCTGATTCGAGTTGTTGGTAAACTGCATTTGCAAAAGCAACATTTTGAGACTAATTGAGACTAGTCACAGAATGTTGCTTTTGCAAATGCAGTTTACCAACAATTCGATTCAGGTGCAAATTAAGTGCAACCTACATAAACAACACCTAAATAAGCATCAGGCCGTTTCATAATGATGGCTTGTGTGTGTGTGTGCATGTGCCATACATACAAATACTGAATCACCATAGGAAATCAATAATAGCGATTCAGTATTTGCAGTTACAAAAATTGTAATTCGGACTTCAGTCGCATCGCAAAACAAAAAAATGACTGAAAGGGCTTTTGTACATACGTAATCACTATTTTAGCTGTGGATAACCAGTTTATGACTGGTGAACGAATTGCTAAAGTTTCGTACATCAGACCCTTACTCCCAGATTCATCATGCTCCTCTTTTGCGAGTCCTCAATAGCGATTATTAAGGAATCGCTATTAAAGACTCGCAAAACAGGATGCATGTAGAAATCGCAAAATTTATAGCGATTTCTACATCTTCCTTATTTGCGATTCGCTAATTGCTAATCTCAAATAAGGAATGACTCCCCATTCATTCTTATGGGCCAAAGGCCCATAGGAACGAATGGGGAGTCAATCCTTATTTGCGATTCGCAATTAGCGAATCGCAAATAAGGAAGCGATTTCAAGGGTGCTGTTGCGCACACACATGTCTAAAGGACATGTGTGTGTGTAACATCCAACTTAGAAAAATGCACTAAAGTGCATTTTTCTAAGTTTTCGCTATTTACCCCGAAGTCAGACTTCGCGGTAAATAGCAGCCAAAAATTGCGAATTCGCAATTCTAAAATGATTCATGAATTGCATTGAAAGAATCTCAAATAGAGATTCCTTAAATGCAATTCCTCGCAATTTAGCGATTTCAGATTTTGCGAATATTGCATTTGGGATGATGAATCCCAAATGCAATAAAAGAGCTCGCAAAGGCCCAGATTCGCAGAATCTGGCACTTTGCGAGCCGATTTTACCTTCATGAATCTGGCTGTTAGTCCCTGGGTTGGTCCTGGGCAGTTTTAGTTTGAACATTTTTTGATTTTACCTTTTGTCCATCATGAATCGTGTAAATTCAGAGTTTACAGTCGGCTCTGTCAATACAGTCGAGTGATAGGTAAAGCAGAGTGGAACTATCATTTAGAGCGCTAAGTAGAAACTCAATTTTGAACGTTTACTATTTGAGTTGATGGTTTGATATCCAGGATTGCATTTGCAATTTTATCTAAAGATATCCAAGATTGCAAGAGTCTGAAAAAGAGGGTTGTGACTTTCAGAGATAAAACTTTCATGTACAGCAGAGTGTCATTAGGATATATAGGTGTCAAAATATTGGTAAGATTTAAGAGGCGTCCAAGAAATTCTATTTAGAGATTACAAAGGGTGAGAGAGAGAATAGATCATTTGGGTGCACCTTGCGTAAGGAATGAAGGGTCTAACCGAAACATGGATGGATCCTAACATGTTTACCTTAACATGTAGGAGTAAGGGTGAGAATTCAATAGAGAAATTCAAAGACATTTACAGGTATTTAAAAAAAGCGAAAAGTATTTTGGCAGGTTAAATGCATTTGGATATTGGCTACACAGTGAGGTCAAAGAGACAGGCCTTTAAGCAAAACAGGAGGTTTTTATAGAACAAATAGTATGCGAAATGAACTGCTTCCCAGCAGAGGTTGTATAGGATTAAACATTACTCATCTCTTGTCATGAATTGATGATCTGGAGATCTGAGCAATGTCTGGAATTAATATCCAGCATTATCTGTTAATATTAATATTTCACCCAGATGTGCGCCCTTCTTTAGAACAGGTTGAGTGTCCCACCAGGCCTACATTTCAGTGAATTCTATGACCTCCACTACCCTGGCGGAGAATGTTTAGAGATCCCTTTCTGCCTAGCCAGGATCTGTAAGCCTACTGTGGAATTGCTGCAAAGGTGGCTCTAATGCATGCCCACAGAAATGCCAAGCGGGGGGTCATGTTCTTATGGTCCTGGTTGGCCTTTCTGTTTACATAACCCAAGAAAACTCACATGGCCCCTACACCTATGACGTTTACTCTTGCACGTGGGTGCCATTAATTGATTTCACTGACTAGGACCGCCAAGCTTCATGGGGCGATCCTGGGCAGAGAAATCTGGTGACGGTCAGCCAATAAGGTGGTGTGGCCATCATTGTGATTTGGTGGCCCAGTGGCTGAAAGGCCATCATCTCAAGTGTTTCCAAGAATGCTATGGCCTCAGGAATATTGTGGTTCCCCTCAGAGGGGCCAAGGAACCCCCAGCAGGTGGGACTTCCGCCTTTCTGTTGGATGGCTTTCATCTGCTACACTTCAAATGACCCAGCTAATTTTTTCCTCAAATGGATGTGAAATAATTTGCAGTAGCAATGTTAGATTATTTGCATTTGGTGTCCGCCAGCCATTTTCTAGTGGAAGCCACTCTCTATAATTGGTCTAAATCAGCAATAATGCTAATATGTGTATAAATACTCATAATACACCTGTTCAGCACAACTTCTGTCAGTGGCATAGTTAATCCCACACTAAACAGCTTAGGCAGGGCTGCCACTATGCTTGACGTGCTGGTGAACCTCTTCCTTCTGCAGGGCTGCTGACAAAATGCTCATAAATAATCCTGATAGAGATGGCAGTGACTAATGTGGTAGGAGGACTGCCATATACAGCAATGGAAACAGAGAAAGAGAACGTATGAAATTATCAAAATAGGGAAAGAATACAGAGAGGGATACTAAAAGTGAGCTTGAAAGACAAAGATAAGAAATAATATTTTATAATAGAGACAAAAGAATGTTTTATTCTAAAAATCTGTTATTTAACCTAGTGATGAGTGTCAGCCTGTGTTATATCTAATAATCCAGATTAAAGGGAAGAAGGGCTTCTATAGGTCAATTTATCTAAAGCCCCTGCATGGCGCTGAGGTTGAATAATTAAAAATCTCACATGTTGTGCCTGGTCTGTCATGAGCATTGCGGGCTTGTGAGTTATAGTTAGCTGAACTAACTATAACAGGGGAATTTCTATGGTTTTGTACGAGTAAAATGTCCAGCTAGCTATAACGCCCCTGAAACTTATGTTTTTTTCAGTGAATTTCTAAGGTTTTGTAAATGCTAATTCCAAACTATAACGTGCCTGAAACTTATGGTTTTGTCAGTAAATGTCAAAGGTTTTTTAAATGCTAGTTTCTAACTATGCCTGCAGAGGTACGCCATGTGAAGAAAGAACAAACAATGCACAGAAAGTAAAAAAAAGAAATGCACAAAGAAGCAACAGAAGTCATCAAAGAGGAAGAAAAGTGCAAGGAGAAGGAAAACATGCAGAAAGAACAAACAGAGGAGCAGAAAGAAGCCTTGTTGCAAAATCATACTGTACCCTCAACTTTTTCAGATGGGTACTGGTGGTAACTGAGTCTGACTAACCAGTCCTAGAGCCACTGCTATATTAAAAGACACTTAGAATACAGTTAAAACACCTACATAGAATACAGTTAAAACACCTACATACACTGGGGAACACTATGCTTTGGGGTCACCCTGTGATTAGCATGACCTCCTCTGTAAGCCCCTAGTATATAATAGGGCAGGGGGATTAAAAGGACCTCTTAAAATGCACCACAGGTGCATTTGCACGCTAGTGAAGGTAGGGGGACCGGAGGTGACATGTGTGCAAATACGCCTTGTGGCCGTTTTAATTTGAGGGATAAAGTCCTCTTGAACTCAGAGAGTCCCTAGGGTGTAACTATCCCACTAGGTACCTCCAGTAAGCGCTGTTGCAGAGAGGTGTAAAAAGGGACACAGCCTGGACCACCTCTCTGCAACGCAACGCAATGGCACTTACTGGAAGCACCAGGTGGGCTGGTTGGTCCCCAGAGGCCCTCAGGTTTGAAGGAGAATTATTTCCCCAACTTAAAATACGCCATAGGGCGTGTTTACACATGTCACCTCAGGCCCCGTCCCCTCCCTTCCCCACTGTGTTAACACGCCCTGTGGCCGGTTTAAGTTGGGAGATTAAGTCTCCTTGAAGGCTTGAATACTGAGAGCCCCTAGAGTCAAAGTAGCCTACTAGGTACCTCCAGTAAACGCTGTTGCAGAGAGGTGTAAATAGTGACACAACCTGGACCACCTCTCTGCAATGCAGCACAGTGGCTCTTACTGGAGGCACCTGGTGAGCTAGTTGGTCCCCAGAGACCCTCAGGATTGAAGGGGAATTTTTTTCCCCAACTTAAAACACACCACAGGGTGTGTTTGCACAAGTCACCTCAGGCCCCGTCCCCTCCCTTCACCACTGTGTAAATGCACCCTGTGGCAGTGTTAAGTTTAGAAATTAAGTCCAGTTGAATCATGAGTGTCCCTAGGGTCAAACTAGCCCACTAGGTACCTCCAGTAACCGCCACAGAGCTGCATTGCGCAGAGGTGTAAAAACGAGCGCGGCCTCTGAACACCTCTCTGCAACGCAGCTCCCTGGCATATACTGAATGTACTTGGTGGGCTTTTTGGCCCTCAGGGACCCTCAGAATTGAAGGGGAATTAATTCCCCAACTTTCAACTGGCCAGGGGGCACGTTTGCACAATGGTAAAGGAAAGGGGCGGGGCCTCAGATGATATGTCTGCAAACACGCAATGTGGCACGTTTTAAGTTGGGGAATTAATTCCTTTTCAATCCTAATGGACCCGTATATAGGCAAGAGCTTTACATTAACACTGATTACGATAGACACTAACACATTGGCATAGACATATCGTTATGTTAACGACTACTCACAAGTGTGTACACGCAGGCAGGTACACACACACATGCACACTAGACATATGGAAAATGACCTTGCTCTTCTTGGTCCCCAATATCCTTGATGATACCCACTGTACCATATAGCCTTTGTTTCCTTGTCATGTTATGCTGTGAAGCGCTCTGATACCTCGGGTCTTTAAGCGCTATATAAAACTTTGAAATAAATAAATAAACACATAAATAAATACTGTGTTCCTTTCACAGACAATAAGGAGTGTGTGGTTGTAGGGCTCGCACCCCTCCCCCCAAACCCCCAGAATTGAGCCGCCTCTGAAGTGCTGTGAAACACTTTGCTGCTGTGTGTGTATTTATATTTATTTTATATAGAGGAAACTTGACACGAATATATGTGAGCGCTTTACAATAGCACCGATTACGATATACAAGAACACATTGGCATGGACATACCGTTATGTTAATGACTACTCACAAGTGTGTACACGCACGCGGGTACGCACACACATGCACACACACCTACTGTGTTCCTTTCACAGACAATAAGGAGTGTGTGGTTGCAGAGCTCGCACCTCTCCCCAAACTCCCCCAGCAGTGAGCAGCCTCTGAAATGCTGTGAAGCACTTTGCTGCTGTGTGTGTGTGTATTTATATATATTTTATATAGCACAAACTAGACCCGAATATATGAGAGCGTTTTACATTAGCACCAATTACGATATACAAGAAAACATTGGCATGGACATATCGTTATGTTAACGACTACTCACAAGATGTGTACACGCAGGCGGGTATGCACACACATGCACAGGCCCCTCCTGTGTTCCTTTTTTGCAGACAATAAGGAGTGTGTGATTGCAGGGCTTGCACCCCTCCCCCACCCCCAAGCAGTGAGCGGCCTCTGAAGTGCTGTGAAGCACTTTGCTGTTGTGTTTGTTTTTATTTATATTTATTTGATATAGCGCGAACTCAACCCAAACATACGCGAGCGCTTTACATTAGCACTGATTATTATATACAAGAACACATTGGCATTGACATATCGTTATGTTAACGACTACTCACAAGTGTGTATACGCAGGCGGGTACACACACACATGCACACGTCCCTACTGTGATCCTTTCACAGACAATAACGTGAGTGTGGTTGCAGGGCTCGCACCCCTCGCCCCACCCCCCATCAGTGAGCGGCCTCTGAAGTGCTGTGAAGCACTTTGCTGCTGTGTGTGTGTATTTTAAATAGCGCAAACTCAACCCCACACAGGTTATTTATTTATAAATCAAGCCCCGGGAGGTGGCAGTCCCCGGGGTTGTGCGGGGGCAGTGAGCCCCCGCAAATATGATAGATAAGCCCCGGGGGGGCAGTCCCGAGGTCTTGGGGGGACCTTTGAGCCCCACGACACATTACTTAAAAAGCCCCGGGGGTGGCTGTCCCCGGAGCTGGAGGGTCTGTGAGCCCCCCCGAAATTATGTTAGATAAGCCTTGAGGGTGGCGGTCCCCTGGGGTGGGGGGCCCCTTTGGGCCCCCCATTACATTAAATATATTTCTCCTGGGACTTGGCCCCCCCCGGGGCTAAATACTATGCATAAACCCTACTGTCAGTCGCCAGTAGATAGTTATAGATAGGAATTTATTTCCCTAGGAACTGCTGGTTCTTTTGTTTTGCCAATAACTATGGCTCCATTTGACGAAACCTTGTGAAATATTCAAAACAAGTATGACAGTCACTTCATCTGCAGTCTTGCAATTTTTGGGGTGATCTGTCAAGCGGGGGTTGAGAAAACAGGGGTCCAAAAAATTTATTTTCCCTATGCAAGTTCCCATAGAGACTTTAGACATGACTACAGCCTCAACCGCTGTATGGAATACACCATATTTGGCAGAAAGGTAGCTGTTGGTTCAGAAAGCAACCATTTTTTAAATGGCTGTAAATCCGTTCAGTAGTTTTTGAGATACTAAAACAAATCCAATTTTAAATATATAGGGAAACAGATGCTCAGTCCTCAGTCCCATGCTAAAACCTGATTGGCTATCAACACTTCAATCAGGAACTGTTGGTAGCCATCTTAGGACTCTTCTGCAGTACCACAAAAACATTTGAAAAAAATGGGAGCATGCTAGGAATACCCTAAACCCCTAACTGTGGTGCAGGTGTCCCTCTTTGAACCCGATAGGGCCAAAAAGCACTTTTTTTACCATGAGTCGCAAATCCGCGGCTAAATGGGGAAAAAAACAAGTCTCCTGTGCTTGTTTACGTTAGCGCACCCGGGTGGGCCTGGTTCTTGGGGCATATAGGATTTTTTTTTAAATAGAGGGGGTCTCACCATTAATTACCAGCCTCCGGGTAGGCCAGGTCCTGGAGGATTTTTTTTCATAATGGAGGGAGTTGCACGGGCCCACCCACCTGGACCTTATTATGCCTCTGGGACAACCCTCTCACTGGTTTTTGATTAATTATTATTAGGGAAGCCTCTTTGACCCACCCCGGCCCATGGAACACCACGTCACCGGGGCCATACTTCAGAAACAAATCCGGTTCCTCAAGTCTCCTGATGCCCTAGGGACATCAGGGGCTTATGAAGTCTATTGGGGGGCCTCTTGACCAAAGGTTACAGGTAGGCTCAGATTTCCTTCATACAAAACCATAGAAACTCAGCAGTTATAGTTACCTAAGCTAACTAAAAGGACCTTGCGAGGCACTGCTTATGACCTCACATAATACATCACTCATGACATGGTCAGTGACATCACTGATGACATCACTGATGGCATCTCAAATGGCATTACTGATAACATCATCAACAGAACCACTCACACACCCACTTACACCCCCACTCACAGTTGTAGGCCAACTCACACAGCAACACAACCACTGGCAAGCCCCTTCACAGATCCATACCAGGTATCACACATCTACTCACTCCTTAGAGCCACTCACACTCGCCCACTTGTACAGCCACTCACACAAACATTCACACACCCATACAGCTACTCATACAACCAGTCACCAACCCACACAGCCACTCACTCACCCATACAAGCACTCACATACTCACTCACATACCCACACAATCACTTACATACCCATTCACACATCCATACAAGCAGTGACACATCTGCTCACACACCCATACATCCATTCACACTGACATTCACTCTCAAATACAGCCACTCAGAAACCAACTCACTTAACCAAACACCCACTCAAACAGGCACTCACTCACCCATACAGCCACTTACACACCCAGACACTCGTGCATACATCTATTCAAACACACACTCACTCACTCATACAGTCACTGACACACCCACTCACTTACCAAGGCAGCCACTCACACAACATCTCACTCACCCACACAGCTACTCACACACCCACATATGTATGTATGTATAGGCATTTATATAGCGCACTACTTACCCGGAGGGTCCCAAGGCGCTTCGACCGCTGCGAAACCCTTCCTGGCTTCCCTGCGAGATGGTCCCTTAATGGGTATCTCCAGGGTGAGACCAGGCATCCCCGGCGGTCTGGTGGGGCCGTTAGTGAAGATGAGGCAAGCTAATGCCCAGAGTTGCCGAGTGTGAACGCTTATCAGATTGGGCACCAAGGCGAGAGAATTATCGAGTCCGCTGACCCTGGTCCAGAAACCTGCCGCGCCGGGAATCGAACCCTGGTCCCGGGCCGTCCTCTGCTCTCGGGTCTGCCGCCTCTAACCAGTGAGCCATTCACACCCCCATGCACACAAGGGTACATACAGCCATGCAGCCACTCACATAATATGTCAGAAGTAGTATCACTCAGTAATAGTGCATCTAGTATACTAATTTAACTTTTGTAGTAGGTTAGCATTTATGTTTAACACCCTTAAATTCTTAAAAACACTTACACTGACTTGTCGTGTCATTTAAGATGTCATCAGTGATGTTAGTGACCATATCAAGAGTGATGTAATATGTAAGATCATAAGCAGTACATTGTGCAAGCTTAAATTATCATTAGCTCAGGTAACTATAACTACTGAATTTCTTTGTTTTTTTATGAGTGAAACGTGAGCCTAACTGTAACGTTCCTGTAACAATTGTTTTTTTCAGTGAATTTCCACGATTTTTCATTCTATTTCCTAACTATAACAACGCTGTAACCTTTGTTTTTTTGCGTGAATACATATATATAGCTCAATCTTAAGAAGCTATATAATTTATTTATATAAGCTGCTAGGATTTTCCATATGCATTTGATTATCTATTAATTGTTTATGAGAACACAATTAGAAGACAGCAACTATGACATTTTAGATAGAAAGCTATTTATGCATTACCATATATCAAAAACAATTTGATTTTGAACTTTATAAAATGGCCACTACAATTGTAATCACATTAGGGACTCTTTAGAATGAAGACCCTTTTTGTTTTAAAAGAGTTCACATGGGTTCACTGACATTGACAGAGGCCAGGAAACCAAAACGTGTTTGTCAGTCTTTTCTTACTGATGATTGCACGCTAAATAAAATAATTCTTTCAAATATTGAAGCCCAGAGTGCTCAGCATTTCTTCTTGTGATGTGGCAATATAATTATATATATATATATATATATATATTCCCTCAAAATGCCCTGTAGCATTGGGAAGGCACACTCGGTATTTTAGCTTCCAGCTTAAAAATGCAATCTTCCTGCTTACTACGTTTTTGTATGTTGCTGCCAACGCGTTTCAAGGCTCACAGCCTCCTCATCATGGGCAAGAAATTATTCTCAGACTCTGCATTCGTGTTTGCACTTTTTTCAGTGATATATATATTGGGCAAATATGGAGGAAGGTTAACATCTCGGTAAAAAACTACATGTCCCATAAAGCTTAGAGGCACTGGCAAACCCCTAACAGGAAGTGATGTAATGTATACAATGTAATGCAAGTATATCATGGAGGGGGAGTCAAGTGAACGGTTGATCGTGAGCAAGGTATTTGAAATACCGAAACGCGTAGATCGTAACATCTGCCTGTGGAATGTAATGAGAAAATAAAAAAAATTGCAAAATACAACCCGTGGAGTGCGACCCAATTGTTTCCTTCGTGAGGGAGCTGTGTTAAATGGATTAGCAGCGTGGTTCAGCTGCAGGGCGCCGCACCCGCTTTGAGCGCTGTTTGAGTGGCAAAAGGAACCGGCAATGGAAAATATATATATATATATATGTTCCCTCAAAAGGCCCTGTAGCATTGGGAAGGCACACTCGGTATTTTAGCTTCCAGCTTAAAAATGCAATCTTCCTGCTTACTCCGTTTTTGTATGTTGCTGCCAACGCGTTTCAAGGCTCACAGCCTCCTCATCATGGGCAAGAAATTATTTTTGAAACGCGTTGGCAGCAACATACAAAAACTGGAAGCTAAAATACCGAGTATGCCTTCCCAATGCTACAGGGCATTTTGAGGGAACATTACACATGCGGCAGCCTGGCCGCAGGGAAGAGCACCATCGTCATCCAGGGATCAAGCCCCCCTTGCTGGAATGAGGCTGCGTCCTGAACTAATTGGAGACAAAACGGCACGGTATTTTCATATGCCAAAACAAATCATCCTGTCAGTGCCGTGCCTACTTAAGGCAAAAAATGAACTTTAAACTATGAAATTAAACTCTGACTCACCGAAAGGAAAACGACCATTGCACCAATAACTACTTGCCCCAGAATGCACTTTTGCGCCAGTGACGAAGGTATGGAGTACACCTCATAAAAGGGAGGGGCAGGTTTGTGATTAAACACAGTGCAAACACGAATGCAGAGTCTGAGAATAATTTCTTGCCCATGATGAGGAGGCTGTGAGCCTTGAAACGCGTTGGCAGCAACATACAAAAACGGAGTAAGCAGGAAGATTGCATTTTTAAGCTGGAAGCTAAAATACCGAGTGTGCCTTCCCAATGCTACAGGGCATTTTGAGGGAACATTACACATGCGGCAGCCTGGCCGCAGGGAAGAGCACCATCGTCAGCCAGGGATCAAGCCCCCCTTGCTGGAATGAGGCTGCGTCCTGAACTAATTGGAGACAAAACGGCACGGTATTTTCATATGCCAAAACAAATCATCCTGTCAGCGCCGTGCCTACTTAAGGCAAAAAATGAACTTTAAACTATGAAATTAAACTCTGACTCACCAAAAGGAAAACGACCATTGCACTAATAACTACTTGCCCCAGAATGCACTTTTGCGCCAGTGACGAAGGTATGGAGTACACGTCATAAAAGGGGTTGGCAGGTTTGTGATTAAACACAGTGCAAGGTTTTAGGGTAAGTTATAGTTAGTTGGGCATTTCCCTCATACAAAACCAGAGAAATTCCCCTGTTATAGTTAGTTCAGCTAACTATAACTCGCGCCCCCGCAATACACTGCTGATGACATCACATATTACATCACTCATGACATGGTCAGTGACATCCCTGATGACATCATTGATGATATCATCCAGTGACTGAGTGTCTGTGTAAAGTTTAAATATGTTTAATATATATATAGGGAAATGTTTATTGAAGAATGAGTGGGTGTATAAGTGTCCGAATGGATGATTTAGTAGGCGTGTGACTGACTCTTTAAGTGAGTGATTGAACGTATCTTACTGAATGAATGGGTTAGTGAATAAACTGTGTGAATGTAGGTATCAGTCTGTCTGTTGGTGTGTAAGCGGCTGCATGGGTTCGCGAATATCTACAGGAGTGTCTATATGGGTTCTTGATTGGTTGTCTGAGTATCTGTATGGATGCCTGAGCGTTTGTGTTAGTGGGGGGGTGTGACTCTTGCCCACATGCATCAAACTCCCGTTTTGCGATTCCAATGATTGAAAGTGCATAATATTTGCGATTCGGTAAAAATCGCAATTTTTACCGAATCGCAAATATTATGCGAATTCCAATTTGCGATTTCGCAATTCCCATTGATTACTATGGGCCAAAAGGCCCATAGGAATCAATGGTAATTGCGAATTCGAAAATTGGAATTCGCAAAATGTTGATGCATTCCATGGGTGCAGGGGGGGTCCAAAGGACCCCCCCCCCTGCACCCCTGAAATGTATTTTAAAATGGATCTTTCACACACACATGTCCTAAGGACATGTGTGTCTGTAACATGACAGTGTTTAAAATGCTAATTTGAGCATTTTAAACATTTTTCGCAAATTACCACGAGGTTCAACCTCATGGTAATTTGCACTTGCAATCTTCAAAATCGCAATTTTTTTAAGAATGATGCATTGCATTTAAGGAATCGCAAAATTGCGATTCCTTAAATGCAATCGCATTTTAGAAAATCGCAAAATTAGCGATGTTCAACAAAAACAAATGATGCATCTCAAAAAGCATTTTTGGAATCGCAAACGGCCGATTTTAAGGAATCGCACCGTTTGCGACTCCAAAAATGCTTGATGCATGTGGGCATCTGTGCATAAATGAGTGAGTGGGTGATTCACTGGGTGCATGGTTTCAAGAGTGCATCTGTGATGGACTGTATGGGTGAGTGAGTGTGTGTATGGGTGTGTTAGAGAGTGAATGTATATTTCAATGGTACATGTGTGAGTAACTACATATGTGAAAGGCAGTATATATGTGTGTTGAGTACATAAATGGCTATAATTGAGAGTGTGTGATTGTGAGAGTAGCTGTATGGATGAGTGTGTGCTTGTATCAGTGATTGTATAAGAGCTTAAGAAAGTGTTAGCATTTGTATGAGTATTTGAGCTGTGTATAACTGTATAGGTGAGTAAATGGCAGTGTGATTAATTATTTGCATGACTGACCATGTGTGTGAGTACCACTATGGATGAGTGGCGGTGTGCAAGTGTATATAAGGTGTATGAGTGCATATGATAGTCATGGACTGAGTGACCATAAGTATGAGGGACTGTACAGGTGAGTGAGTGGATGTGTGTGTAAACCTAAGAATCAGTGAGTTTGTATGCAGTTATTGGTTTTAGAGTGCTTAAGGTTTTGAGAGTGGCAGTCTGTTATGTAGAATGGGTGTATCAAACTTTATATTAGGGTGTGAGAAGATGCATCAATTTATCACATGGATGATGTCATCAGTGATGCAATATGTGACGTCTTAAGCAGTGCATTGCTGGGGCTCGAGTTATAGTTAGCTGAACTAACTATAACAGGGGAATTTCTCTGGTTTTGTATGAGTGAAATGTCCAACTAACTATAACTTTCCCTAAAACCTATGTTTTTTTAGTTAATTTCTAAGGTTTTTAAATGCTAATTTTTAACTATAACGTGCCTGAAACCTATGTTTCAGACGTTGCGCGTTTTAAGTTGGGGTACAAATTCCCCTTGACTCCTGAGGGTCCCTGGGGTCCAACTAACCCACCAGGTACCTCCAGTAAGCGCCACAGAGCTGTGTTGCAGTGAGGTGTAAACAGGGGTGTGGCCTGGAACACCTCTCTGCAACGCAGCCCTGTGGTGCTTACTGGAGGGACCTGGTGGGCTAGTTGGCCCCCAGGTACACCCAGTATTGAAGGGGAATTAATTCCCCAATTTAAAAAGCTCCGCAGGGCACGTTTGCAGAGTGTTGCTGGGAGGGGGGCGGGGCCTTGGCGATGCAGGTCTTTTTATTAATTTATTTTCTCAAGAAGGGGAGCTGTCTGGCCCCTTCCTTTCCTATTTTATGGGCCCTGGAAACCCCATCCCCCAGGGCCTGACTCCTATTTTTTTTTAAATGGAATGGGGCCATGTAGCCCCCCTGCAGAGGCCATATTCGGCCCAGAGACCCCATTCCCCGGGGCATGGCCAGTGTTTATTTTAAAATATATATTTTTGGAGGTGGGCTGCGTGGCCCCACTCCTCAGGCCATTTATGGCCCCGGGGACTCCATTCCTGGGGCTGGCCTTTGCATGATTTAAAAAAAAATGTAATTATGGGGGAGGGGAGCCACGTGGCCCCCCTCCTAGGCGACTCCTTGCCTCAGGGACCCCATTCCCCAGGGCCTGGCCTCTCGTTTGGGAACGTGGGGGGAGCCCCAATGCCCCCACGGTCCCAGCCGGCTCCCCCCTCCTGCGGGACCCGGCATTGCTTTTCCACACGGGGAGCTGCTGACCTTCAGCTCCTAATGTAGAAAAGCAATCTGGTTTGGATTTTGGAAGAGAGAGCAGGTTTCCTGCTCTCGCTTCCAAAATCCAAACCACAGTTTGCTATGACAGGCCGGGAGCCGCACTGCTCCCGCCCTGCCATAGCAAACAGCAGTGTCCTGGTGGTGGGCACCCCGGGACAATGCAGGAGCCTGCCAAGGGGGGGTGGTGATCCCCAGGGCCACCACAGGTTCCAGGAGGGGGGCCTCCCTTCCATCCAATGCATAGCCCCGGGGAGGTGGTGGTCCACGGGGCTCGGGGGCAGTGTGCCCTCACAAAAAATTTATGAAAGCCCTGGGGGTGGCGGTCCCTGGTACTTGGGCCCACCAAAACATGAAAAAAACAAGTCTCCGGGGCTGCAGGGGTCGTGTGACCCCCGCAAATATTTAAGAAAAGCTCCAGGGGTTGGCGGTCCCCATGGCTGTGGCGGTCCCCCTGGGCCCCCGCAATTTTATTTTACCATACCCCTAGGACTTGGCCCACCCGGGGCTACATAATAATGAAGTGCGGGAGCCCGCGCTTCTTTTTTTTTTTTGTTTTCTCGCTTGAATTTGCTGATTATTTAAAAAAAAAATGCTTTTTTTGGGATCCCCTGAGCAGGCCTAGGGGGTCGGTGTTTCTACCCTGCCCCCTTTTCTTGTTTTTCGTGTTTGTTTTTCTCTTTTCTTGTGACTCGGTTCTACTAAGTCACAAGATGGCTGCCAAAACTTCCCGGTCTGAAGTGTTGACAGCCAATTAGAATAAATCTCATGGTCGGGAGGGTGCGCGGATCCACTGCACCTCTATATATCGAAACTTTTATTTTTTTATTTTCTCAGCAACTACTGAACGGATTTACACCATTTAAAGAAAGATCTCTTTCTGAACCAAGGGCTACCATTTTGCAAACTTTGGTCTAATTCCGTTCAGCAGTTTAAGCTGTAACCGTGTCTAAAGTTTCATATTGGTAATTGATTTTCCGACCTCTATTTATTTAATTTCTCAGGAACAACTGAACAGATTTACACCAATTTAAAAAAAAGTCTCTTTCTGAACCAAGGGTTAACCCTTTGCCAAATTTGGTGCAATTCCGTTCAGCAGTTCGGGCTGTGTTCGTGTCTAAAGTTTCCAAAGGGAATTAACATGGAGAAAACACGTTTTGGGACCCTACTCTTTTCTCAGCCCGCTTGCAGAATCACCCCGAAACTTTCAAGATAAGAGCTGACCGGAGAGCCCCACGAGTTTTGAAACTTTCGCGAAGATTCGTCAACCGGCACCAAAGTTATTGGGAAAAAAATGCTTTTCCTATGGAAACTAAGTCCTAACTATAACTACCTACCGGCGACCGCCAGTAGGGAATATATATATGTATATATATATATATATATATATATATATATATATATATATATATATATATATATATATACACTGAAAAAACCATAGGTTTCAGCCACGGTATAGGTAAAAATTTGCATCTAAAAAACCTTAGAAATTCACTGAAAAAACCATAGGTTTCAGCCATGTTATAGTTAAAAATTAGCATTTAAAAAACCTTAGAAATTCACTGAAGAATCCATAGGTTTCACACACGTTATAGTTAGGAATTAGCATTTAATTATATAAAGCCTGTATAGCCTTAATAAATCCTTCTCCAATACCACACCACCTCATAGTCTGCCATAGGTAATCCCAGGAGACCCTGTCGAACACCTTTTCAGCGTCTAGAAAGAGCGCTGCCATGGGGTCTCCCAGGACACCTGCCGCATCAAACATTGTAACAACCGTCCTAATATGTTGCGTTGTCCCTTTACCGGGTATAAATCCGTGTTGTGCTGGACTTACCAAATTCTCAATAATCCCCGACAACCTTGTGGCTAATATTTTAGAATATACTTTAACATCGGCGTTCATCAATGTTATCGGCCTATAAGACCCCGGGACTGTTGGGTCCTTCCCCTTTTTCAAAATTACAATAATATCAGCCCCCCCCCCATGACTCGGGGATCGACTCCCCTTTTTGTGCCTTACCCATGATGTTAAACATATCCACCATCAGTGAGCCTTTAAATACTTTATAAAACTCTGCAGGAATCTGATCTGACCCCGCTGCCTTACCCGATGGTAAGCTGCTCAATGCAGCATTAAGTTCATCAATATGTAGTGCGGCTTCTAAAACGTCACTTCCTTCATCAGACAAGTTAGGGGGAACAATTGCCCTAAGGTAGCTTGCAATGCCCTGAATATTTCTTTCCTTCTCGGGAGTATACAGGACAGTTTAGTAATTCCTAAATACTTCTCTAACTAAATTAACCTCTCCCACTAAATTACCCTGTGAATCTTTAATCTCTTTAATGTCTGATGTAGCCAATCTCTGTCTAATGCGTACAGCCAGAATATGCCCTACCCTTTCGCTCAGTTCATACGCATTCTCTTTCTTAGTCAGGTAATAGTGCTATAATTCTGAATAAGTGTGTTTCTAATGAGCGGTTCTGTAGTATAGCAGAGGTCAATTCTTCTTCCTCTTTTATCAACTTCAGCCTTACTTCCTCCAACCTTGCTCTCTCTTTCTTCTGCCTTGCTAAAACAAAGCTTATAGCCCCCCCCCCCTATCCCAGACTTGAAGGCATCCCACACTACCCCTGGTGGTGCAGTTTCTCTGTTGATCTCCCAAAATAATTTAATCCATTCCTCCATATGTTCCCTATAGGTGGAATCTTTTAATAAAGCTCTTTCAAATGTCCACTACTATTTTGTACCTGACCCATTTTCAAGGTTAATATCAAAGGGCTATGATCTGACACTATCCGAGGTTGCTTCTCTATTTGCGAGCCCTGAATTAGTGATTTAGAGATTAAGAAATATTCTAACCTAACAAGGGTTCTATGTGGGGCTGAAAAAAATGTGCTGCCGTCTAATTGTGGATGCAACTTAACCCATGGGTCCACCAAAGAGTTGTGAAACACCAAATCTACCAGAGCCTTATACACTTTCTTTTTCCTCCCCACGTACTTTCCTCCTATCCGCAGAAAAGAGCTATCCGGCACATGGATATTTAAATCCCCGCAACATACAATAGGCTCTGGCCATTGAGCCAGTTCAACATCCAGATATTGCAGGACATCTGGATCCTCCTCAGTGGAGCCGTAAATTGTTGCCAATGTTAAGATCTCCCCTTTAAAGCAAATTTCAAGAATCACCCACCTACCCCATTGGTCCTCCTTCTTTCTTCTTACTACTATATCACTATTTCTACCCAATACTGCAACTCCTCTTGTTTTTGTCCCTTGTCTAGTATTTGCTAAAACTTTAAACCCAAGTTGTTCCAATAGATATGCTCTTGTTCCTTCTATATGTGTCTCTTGTAGACATACCAAGTCCAGCTTTAAAGATTTTAACAATGCCGCCACTCTCACTCTCTTGTTAACCTCGTTAATCCTGCAGATATTAATAGAAGCAATTTTACATGTCATCATTATACCACAAACTTCTTATGCGAATACCAACTATTTTTGTGTACCATCTATCTCTAAACCTACACCCTGTGACAATGTGCTGAATCAAACAATGAATATCAAAGATTTGTGCCTTTCCCCCCCCCCCACCGCCCCTCGCCTCCCTGCCCTCGCCTCCCCTCCCAACCCCACCCTCCCCCTCTTACTGGCAAATAGGTCAGAAATGACCTATGTGTGGCCGCTTTTGAATTGCGCCAATCGCATCCCCCTCAGCCTACATAATCACAAGCTGAAATACTCCCTGAATCAACCATTTCCACCAAACAGTTCTATACATCAGTTTCAATCCACCATGTACAACATTTTCAGCATTTTAGCCCCCTTTCCTGTTTCTAAGTTCTTCGAGGAACTGCTGAGCTTAAATTTCTGAATTAAACATTCTTATTTTCCCTTTTGTTACCACTTTCAGTTTAGCAGGGAAGAGTAGGTATGCTTCTGACCCTAATGCCTGTAGTGGTGCGATCAGCAGCCTGAGTCTCCACCTTCTCTCTACCGTTACATGGCAAAAATCAGGCCTAGCGAAGAATGTAGTACCTTCAAATGTTCTCTTACTATCAGGTCTAGCTTTAGCAATAATTTCCTCCCTTAGCAAGAAATTCCCCACATTTACTAGGATCGCTCTGGGAAAGGAGCCCTGCCCATCCTTTCTTACCCCCTGCTTCACTGTGAAGGGATATCTGTGTGCCCGTTGAATCTCTTTCCCCCATTGCCATTCTGACTCTGGGAACGCCCCCTTCAACATATTCACTACAAATCGTCTCGTGTCCTGCCCTTCAATCCCCTCTGCCACACCCAGGAGTCTAATGTTATTCCTTCGCTGTCGATTCTCAAAATCTTCCAGTTTCCATTGGAAATCTTCTGAGAGTTTTTCCTGGTCTGTCTTGAAGGTCTTGAAGTTCCCCGGGTCGTCTTCCAACTTGCCTGTTCGTTCTTCCACTTCAGTTACCCTTTCTGCCAGTTCATCATATAGTTTATTAATTTTCCTCATTGTGTTCTGGATCTTTTTGGCATCTTGCCTTGCTCTCCGGCTTTTAGCCCTGGCCTCCGTTTGCATTTGTTTAAGGGTATTAAACAAGAGCTCCACAGGAATCTGTTGCGTTGAACCCCCAGGCGGTATTTCTGAATTGTTGCCATCCTCCTCCCGGTACGACTGTGAGGTTGCCGAGTAGTCCCAGACTAACCTTCTTTGGGTCCCCTCCATTCCCCCAGAGAGCTGTCAGGTTAACTTTAGTGATTTCCTTTTCTGGATAGTGTCTTTATCCGTGCTAGACTCAGAGCCGGAGGTCCCCTCTGAGCTCCCCACACTTGTTTGCTCTAGCTCAGATTCCTCATTAAGGGAATAGAAACAATCTCCCTAAGCAGACCCTCCTTCAGCCTTTTCCGCTCCTTCTCCCACTCCATTCTTGCTTATGAGGCCTTTGCTGAGTTCATCTCCTCTTCTAACAGCAACAAGGCTCCCAACATGTCAGCATTGCCAAATTCAAATTCAACCTGGTCCGATCCCCCACCAGTTTTGTCTCTGTATCTCACTGTGAAAGTAGGGTTGAGCTCCCTAACTTCTATCCGTTCTGCCTGGTTTGCCTGTTCTATCGGACCTGTAGCAGGGACCTCCGCGGGTGAGTCATGCTCATGCTCATTCTCCGGATCGGGTCTGCGGCGTTGCCTAGCAACCTCAGACTCTGCGTCCACAGCGTCCTCGAGGACGCTCTCCCGGAGATCTTGGTTTTCGCCATCTTTACCACCATCGCTGATGCCGCTGTCCCGTCTGCCTCTGCTGCCTGCCTTGTCCTCGATATGCTGTGAGAGTATTTTCGGCGAGAAAGCCTCTGTTACGGTAGGATGACGCAATGTGGACTCTTTATCTTTCGGCTTCTCGACATTTCTTCCCGCTTTACTGGTTAGCTCGTTGTGCTGCGGTAGTATCTTGCACATTAGGAGCCGCTTTAGACTTTTGCTCAGTTTTCTTTTTCCCCCCTGCTGGGATTCCCGTCTTTGGAATGGCGCCAAGGTTACGTGGGGGTCCGCTCGTATCCTCAGTGCCCGCAGACACTACTCCCGACGATATACATATATAAAACATATTTATTTATCAGAAAGACACACATTCACTTGATGATGTCATCGGTGATGTCATCAGTGATGTCATTTGAGATGTCATCAGTGATGTCATGAGTGATGTCATTGACCATGTCATGAGTGATGTAATATGTGACGTCATCAGCAGTGCATTGCGGGCACGCGAGTTATAGTTAGCTGAATTAACTATAACGGGGGAATTTCAATGGTTTTGTATGAGTGAAATGTCCAGCTAACTATAACATGTGTGAAGCCTATATTTTTTTCTGTGAATTTCTAAGGTTTTTTAAATGCTAATTCCTAACTATAACGTGTGTGAAACCTATGGTTTTTTCAGTGAATTTCTAAGGTTTTTTAAATGCAAATTTTTAACTATAACATGGCTGAAACCTATGGTTTTTTCAATGAATTTCTAAGGTTTTTTAAATGCTAATTTTTAGCTATTACGTGGCTGAAACCTATGGAATTTCAAAGATTTTGTAAATGATAATTTTTAAATGTATTCATTGTTATATTTTTTAAACTAATTTACTGCAATATTTTAAACTATTTATTTTTAGATATTTTATTTTTTAAATTACATTACACATTTTTAATATAAATGGATTTTTTTTTAATATTGAAATTGTAATATTTTTTTGTATTTAATATTTTTTTAATTTATATATATTTTATATAGCAGGCAATGATATCCTATGGAAGGAAATAAGTTACTGGTAAGTACAGGTAAATTTACTTTTCAGGAATAGTAGTGAGCTAGATTGGAGATTTAATTTCTTTTCAATCCTGAGGTCCACTGTGAGCCAACTAGCCCACCAGGTGCCTCCAGCATGTGCCAGGCAGCTGTGTTGCAGAGAGTCGTTCAAAGGGCACGCCCCCTTTTTATAACACTCTGCAACACAGCTCCGTGGTGCTTAATGGAGATACCTGTTGGACAAGTTGTCCCCTAGGGGACCTCTGGTTTGAACAGGAATAATTCCCCAACTTAAAACGCGCCTCAGGGCATGTTTGCACTCACATCACCTCAAGCCCCACCCCCAAACCTTCACCACTGTGCTAACGCGCCCTGTAGGGTGTTCTAAGTTTGGGGATTAAGTGCCCTTGCATACTGGGGGTCCCTGGGGGCCAACTAGCCCACCGGGAACCTCCAGTATGTGCCAGGAGGCTGCGTTGCAAAGACGTGTAATGAGGCCATGCCCCTTTTTACACCTCTCTGCAACGCATCCCCCGGGCGCGTTTGCAGAGGGGGAACTAATTTCCCTTGCATACTGGGGCTCCATGGGGGCCAACTAGCCCACCAAGAACCTCCAGTATGCGCCAGGGGGATGCATTGCAGAGAGGTGTAACAAGGCCACCCTTCTTTTTACACCTCTCTGCAACGCAGCCCCCTGGCACGTTTTCAGAGGGGGAACCAATTCCCCTTGCATACTGGGGGTCCATGGGGGCCAACTAGCCCACCTGGAACCTACAGTATGCGCCACGGGCTGCCTTACTTTGCCCTGGGGGGGTGGAGGTCCCCAGGGCAGTGTGGGGGGGATTGGGCCCCCCCACACTTCTTTTTCACTATGCCCCCGGGATTTGGTCCCCTGGGGGGTAATTTGAAAAAAAGCAGACCGGGTTTTAAAAAAGAAAATTGGGGGCCTAGGGGGTCAATCTGTTTCTACCCTGCCCCCTTTTTGCATTCTACACGCTTGTTTTTCTGCTTTCTGGTGCCTAGGTCTACCCGAGCACAAGATGGCTGCCAACATTTCCTGGTTTGGAGTGTTCACAGCCAATAAGCATGCAGCACGTACTCGCAAAGGTACATGTACGTTACTTGTACCCCACAATTTTTGTCACAGAAAAAAAATTGGGGGGACCTTGTGGGACCCCCTGAGCAGGCCTAGGGGTCAGTGTGTTTCTACCCTGCGCCCTTTTTACGTTCTACACGTTTGTTTTTCTGCTTTCTTGTGCCTCAGTCTACCGAGGCACAAAATGGCTGCCAACACTTTCTGGTTTGGAGTGTTGACAGACAGTTGACAGCCAATTAGCATTCAGCTCGTGCTCAGAAAGGTACAGAGTACAGTAAGCCTACAGTAAGCTTACCGTATGCACCTCTAAATATACTTATGAATTTACTTTTGATTTTCTCAGGAACTACTGAACAGATTTACACCATTTAACAAAAAGGCCCATCTGCAAACAGAACTCTACTTTTTGCCAAGTTTGGTGTAATTCCGTTCAGCCGTTCGGGCTGTAGCCCCGGCTAAAGGTCCTATGGAAAATTGCATAGGAAAAACACGTTTTGGGACCCCCCTTTTTTCTCTGCCCCGCTTCACGAATTACCCCCAAACTTTCGAGGAAGGAGTGGAGCGGAGCAGGCCATCTTCTTGGAGAAATTCACAAAGATTTGTCCACCGGCGCCAACGTTATTCCAAATAGAATGTTGCCGATTTCCTATGGAAACTAGGTTTTAACTATAACTACCTACTGGTGACCGCCAGTAGGTAGTATATATATATATATATATATATATACATATATATATATATATATATATATATATATATATATATATATATATATATATATATATATATATATATATATATATATATATATATATATATATATATATCACATCTTCATACTTTCCTGTGAAATACTTAGATTTGCATTGTAAAGGCAGGCGTGATAAAGGTATATGTGTGGTTACATTTTGTGTGGTAAAGACATGCATGATTAAGACTTATGAATTGTTAAGGATGCATAGTAAATGTAATGCATGGTAATGGCTCTGTTGTAGAAGCTGTTTAATGTGGTAGCTGCTGTTCAGACTATGCCCTTCCTCAGCCGCCTAAACCATTTCCCAGATACCTCAGGTCTTATGAACTGCTGTGATTCACATCTGAACATGATTTACACCATTCCTCAACCCTAAATGCAAAGCGCATATGTGGTTGAGCAATTAAGGTTAGTGTTATGATCTGTGTTGTGTAATAAGGGGAAAATGGAATGTCTAGGTCATTTTTGATTACTTCAAATAGAAAATTACGATGTCCCTTCCTGTTGAGATTGTAGAATACTGAATTTGAAGTGAAGCTTTAGTTGCTGCAGAGACTGGGCAGGATGTGTGGTGACACTTTTTAGCAACCAATTAAAATCATTGTTCTTCACCATTCGTCTCCTGTAGGATTATTCAACATAAATTATAGACTTTTCGGCCTACTAAAAATAAATACCAGTCTAGCTTGTGATATTCACAATGGATATATATAAGGACCATTTACAAATAATTAATACCAAAGGAGATTTCTTGTATACTGTAGTACGTGAGTTGCTTGAATGTGTGTAAGAGCTTGATACCTGTGTGCATGATGGAGTGTGTGAAGTTGGGATGGTATATGCATGGTGTTGTGGTGCATGGCAGTTGGCAAATGGAGGCTTCCTTAGCTGTTCATTGTGTGCGTTACTCCTTTTCTTTGGACAAAATAAATTGGATGAAATTTGCCATTGACTCCTGAAGTGATTACCTGCATTACAACGTATACTTGTTGGACATCCTGAAAATTGATTGTTTTTTAATCTTTGTTAAGTTCATGAGCAATGACAAACTGAGAATCTTTTCCTACTAGACTAGTTCATGTGATTCTAATTTCAGTAGTAGCTGGCACAGATCGGGGTGGCAGGGCAGGGGATAAAGGGGGGAGACCAAGGTGATTGTAAAAAAAAACACTTAATGCTGTGTCCCTCATCTCTGCTCTGTCTCCCCTCTGTCAGATTTGCTTCGGAACAGCAACCAGGAAGCACGCCTAGGCTCCCCTGACCAATCACATGTGCCCTCTACAAATTGAAAAAAAATCACCCAAACCTATTATTCCTCTATCTCTCCTGGATAGATCTCGTAATATATTCCTAGGTAGTTTAACAGGACCTGCAAAGGTTGCTCTTCTGTTACTTTTTAATTGCTCATCAGTAGGCTCCACAACTTAAGTTGTGGTGGTTGGAGAGTGGTTAGAAATGAGTTCAATAATTGATTCACTGCCCAAGATGATGGGGTGACCTGGATATTCTGTGCATTTGTGTGTACTTTCTGAAGTAAGTACAGAACAAGAGTGTGAGGATATTTATTGTTCAGAAACTCATGTTCTTTAGAACTGAATCAACTTTGCTCCAGTTCTGCATAGGTTAACATTTTGTTTCTGGCTCATAGAAGCGTAGCTTGGACAGTAAGATTGGGGAATGCGAGTATCAGATTTTCCAAAAATCACTTGTATATCATGTTAAAATACATTACAGGACAAGCAATATGAATGAGTGGGGCTCAATGGGCAGTGGAAATAGAGAGGAACACAGATTGGTTGGGGTACTAATTGTGAGAAAACATAATATTTTGTAACATAACCAACACTGAGAGAGGGAGAAAGTGTGTGTGCAATTTTGACTGCGTTTGTAAACATTCCTAGCGAATTCCGACAGTCACCTCACCATACCAGACTGAGAGAAGCTGTATCCAACTATATACTAGAAAGTACATTAATTAGGGAGGTGTAACACCTCAAACACCCCCCTGAAGCTATGCCCCTGCTCGCTCATAGTTCAGCTAATTATTGTTGCTAGTGTGTCTAGTGTTTATGGTTTGTTACTTCATGAATTTCTTCCGCAAAGTAGTCATCTCTATTGACTATTACAATACCTCCCCCTTTGTCTACAGGAATTATTATAATCATTTGTATTCTTAAACAGGTACAAGGTTGCAAATTGGTCAGCCGACATATTTGGGTTAACAAATCTTACCTTGGATTACATTTGTTCAATTGATGACATCGCTGTCTTTTTGAATATAAGTAGTTGGAGGGAAATAGGTGATGAAGGAGGGCAAAAGGGTGGCTAGATTCACAGGCCTGTCTCATCTAGTATTTTAGAGTAACCCTGTGAGCAGAAATAGTCTGTTAATCCCAACTTCCGGTCGAATTCAAACATTTCAAGTGTCATCTTTACACAATCTATGCCCCTTGATGGTTCAAAATAAAGGTTTAAGAATTACAGTTTCATTTGGTTATCATGAAAAGTGTTGTTGTAATAAATGATTACCTTTGGTGATGAATAATTTTTAAATATACTTTATTACTGTTCAAGTACTGCATAAATATTTTACACATTGCCTCTAATTTAAGCCTGACTCCTTTTGTGCCAAGCTACAAGAGGGTGAAGCACAGATTGTTAAGTGACTTTTTGTGGTTCACCCCGTCAAGAATATTGGCAGTGGCTTGAGAAGGGCTCACACCCCCCTCAAAAAACAGCCAAATTTCTTACATATGTCAACTTTATAATGGAAAATAAATCCAATGAGGGTGAGAATAAATGGCATTTTACCACAGGTCCTGAAGCACAATGACAATTTCTAGGCTTCTAGGAGCTGCATGTCCAGGAAAGGAAGACGTGAAAAGTGGAAACCTTTGGTTGATCCTTGCTCAGGAGTTGTTTCTTAAAAGATAAAGTTATCATCTCTTTCCTGCGGTTAATGCAGATCTAAATTGAGATAATTGTGTTAAAGTTGCTAGCCCCTTGCTTTAGAGGAAGTTTGAATACTCCTACATGCTGTGCAGAACTTGTGCTACTATCCAGAGAAGTGGTTTCTGCTTGAAGTTTGGGAATGTACCAGTAGATTAGTATTTACAGGATGATTTAAACACTCATTTGAAATGGAAGTGATTACAGGTTAAATGATTCAAAGTAAAGGAATGGAAACGACATTTGTAAATTTATTCTGAGTTGTTTTCACTAAATTTAGGCTGCTTTTCTGTCTCTTTGAGAATCATCTCACACTGGTTTTTGTCACTTCTCAGCTTATGAACACTCAGGCTCCTCAAGGCAAATTTCCACAGCAGGCATATTTATTCTAGCAGGGAGGATCTTATGAGCTCTACAGTACTGTGGCTTCTTGGACCATGTTCCACCAGCAGAAAGGCTCTTCCTAGTAGAAAATCCCTAAAGTCTCAGTAACCCAAAGATGACAAACTGGTTCTCCCATTTCTGGAGACAAAGGATGAAGCCAGTTGTCAAAACAAAATGGAAACATCTCTCATTACAGGCCTCATGCAGACACCAGAAACATTCTTCATGATCGTAATCTTCTGGAGAACAGGATTGGTTCCAAAAATGTACTCTCTTGAATTGACTTGAGAATGTCTTTTGGAAGAACAAAATAGTTTCATATTGGTGGCTATAACTAAATAGGATCCTGCAAATTCCACTCACATTCCACTTCTAGGTGGAGCTATACTCTGTTTAAAAAGTTTAGCTGTGTCTGTATAAATTTCGTCCTTTGAACAATTAATTAAGACTAAATTTGGGGGTTATGCTGGATGATAATCTTCAGATGGACTCACAAGTTAAAAAAACAGGTGGAACTTGTTTCTCCCTGATTAGAGCCCTACAAAAGATGCTTCAGCTGCGGTGAGGAGAGTAAATGTAAATGTAAATGTACAGGAATATATATAGCGCAAATCACCGAGCGGTTTCTAAGCGCTTGCTTAGGGAACCTGTGAGATAACCCCGGCAGGGTATCCGCAAGGTGAAAGCCAGGCATCCCGCCACGAGGGGCAGTTGTGGAGATTAAGCAAGCTATTGCACAGAGTCGCAGAGTGTGAACCTGTGAATCGAGTAGGCACCGGAGCGAGACCCAGGTACAATGAGTTGCAATAATCCAATCTGAGTAGATTGGATTATTGCAACTCATTGTACCTGGGTGCACCAAATTCAGTGTTACTGAAGATGCAACAGATTCAGGCAATAGCAGCTAAACTAGCTTTAAACAGGCAGAGCAGATCCTCAACATCCCTGGCTCTGAGGGACCTGCATTGGCTACCAATTTGTCAGAGAGTACAATTTAAATCCCTCTGTATTGTGTTTAGAGCAGTACATGTAATGGATCCGAAACCCTTGCAGAAAAAATGTACTCGGTATGTTCCCATGAGAAACCTCCGTTCATCACCTGCTAATTTGGTAAATATTAAAAGATTTTAAAAAACTCAGACAGGTAGCAGAGCATTTGAAACGGCAGCCTCACGGTCATGGAATGATCTTCCCTCAAATATTAGACAAACTCAAACCTTGTTTCAATTCAGGAAGAGGCTAAATAATTGGTTATTTCAAAGGGAGGTGTAAGACGAGTCTCACAACTGGGTAGATCGCCTATACATACATTGACAATATGGAACTCGCAGCACCAGGATACCCTTGGGGTGACCGTTTGCGCTATAAAAGTTCTGCTACAATACAATACAATACAGCTACTTCCCACCCTATCACTTGGCCGAAGAATCCCTTGGGGTAGGGGCACCTAAAAGTGTACCTTGAATTGGTCTCCTAAAGGGAACAGTATTACTGCCACTGACATGTCCAAAGGTTTCCTTCACTCAACTTCTTTTATGTGTGCTAGTTTTTTGTTGTTTGCAGAGCAGAGTGGTTAGCATTCGTGAAGTCCAAGATTCCAGACACAAAATTATATTCTAAGTGACTGCACTATGGTGGGATCTTCGTAAATATTATTTAATTCATATCCCATAAGTGCTAGAAATGCTCATTGCTACTGTAATCTAAGGTTGAGATTTATCTTCTCAGACCATTTTACCTGTATGCTGTACATTTGGGGCTATAATCTAATTTACCATGCAAATGATACCAATTAAAAGCAACTTTACATTTATGTTGCAAGGAATATTCCGCACCATAGCTGGCAGAAAACATTTCCAGTTTAAAACTGTGTCACAAATGTGATAAATATCTGTCCGCCATATTGCAAGTACATTGCGTGCCTCAGATGCAAAAATATAAATTAGGCCCATAGTTTGAAAAGCCCCTGGAATAAGTGTGCCCTTTGGTGAAATTTGTCATATATATACTCCAAGCAGCTGTCTAGTTCGCCTGCACATTGACATCTGTAGCAAACATAGCAATTTGGCCAAAGAAAACACATATACTTTAATTACAAAAAATCGCATTAACATTATTCTATTTTTTCTAAATGAGATTAATTTTACGGATATTGAGATATTTTTATTGTACTCAACTTAATACCTGTATGTTTGGTTCCTAGAAGCTAGGTTTGTCCTGTCACGACTTATGAATAAGAACTGAGTAAACTAAGCTAAACAAAACATGTGATGACAGCAGTCCATAGGATACAGCCACAGATGAAGTCAAAAGCAAGATGGCCTGATAGAAATTAACTGGTAAAACCTGCAGACTGGCAGACGCGCAGGGAAGCCCGTGGTTAATTGAATCCTCTGCGTGCACGCAGTGCGCGCACATTGAGTCAGCGTGGCATACGTGGCTCGGTAACTCTCTCCACCGTGGACACCCCAGGTGTCCTACCCATGGTTGAATTTAGAAAAAAAGACTAAGCTCATTATTCAAATGAAGGGAATACCTTGAAAACGTAAAATAGAAAAATACTGATATAAGGAATTATCGGGAGAGAGATGAGCAGGTCTAGGGGCCATATGTATCAAGCAAATTAGCATTCGCAAAAGCCGGAATTCTGCGAATTTTGGCCTCTGTGAATGCTAATTTGCTAAATGGAATGTATGAAAAATTTTCGCAGCAAAATAAGGAATCGCAAAATTTGCCATTCCTTATTTTGCAATTGCACTTGCACTTAAGGAATCGTAAATTTAGCGATTCCTTAAATGCAATGTATCAAATAAAAATCAATGCAAAAATGCCCATAAGGATTCACAAATTACCACCAACTTCTAGTTGGTGGTAAGTTGCGAATTCTTTTGAAAAAGCAATTTATTTAAAATCCAAAGGTGGCATATTACGCTCATACATGCCCTTAGGGCATGTATGTGCGCCATATGCCCACACATGTCATTTTCAGGGGTGCAGCAGGGTGTTCTTGTGACACCCCTGCACCCTTGAAAATATTCTAAAATTGCGATTAGCAAATTGCTAATCGCAAATTTCCCCTTCATTCTTATGGGCCTCCTGGCCTATAGAAATGAATGGGAAATTTGCGATTAGCAATTTGCTAATCGCAATTTAGGAATGTTAAGGAATCGCTAAGAAGAAGCAATTTCCTACATACATACCGTTTTGCGACTTCTAAATAGCGATTCCTTAAAATTCACTATTTAGAAATCGCAAATGGTGAGGATGATACATATTGCCCCCAAATGTTTACATAACATCTATAAGACAATTAACTAAACCTTTACAAATTATCAAACAAAAACAGTCATCTGTCTCTTTTTGTTTGATAATATGTGAAGGTTTTGTTGTCTTGTAAAAGTTATGTATACTTCGAGACCTGCTAATCCCTCTCCTGATAAAGAAAAAGAGAGCTCCCGAGTGACGTATGCAAACCTGACTAAATGTACATGTAATACATGCACGCTCAGGTTCCATTAACCCCGGGCCTCCTCACGCATATGACACGCTGCGGACGCGCCAAAGAGGCGCCTAAGAGAAGCCAGTCTGCGCCAGTCCACGTCCAGCCGCGCACAGGACCCCAGACCTCCGACCCACCTTCCAAAAGTATAATTACCTATGAACCCTTACGCTTACTTGAGCTACGACCTGTTGTCAACGCTAAATGCCTACACTCCATGTACCTTGACACCACGACCCACTGTAAACATTGTAACCTGAAACTATCAGCTAAAACTTCTGGAAGACATACTACTCACAGGCTCTGGAAGATGTTTCTCCTCAATTGTAGATCATTGCCAAAACACCACACCGAGATAGCTCTATTGATAGAAGAACTCAAGCCCAATGCTCTTTTTTTAACAGAGACGTGGCTTCAATCAGAAGCTGATCCAGCTATTGTTTGGGCACTCCCGCAAGGTTATACTGTAAAAAGAGCCGATCGCACCTTAGGTAGAGGAGGTGGTATAGCTATTATATATAGAGAGAGATATATATGTCATATCATCCCCACCACACTTTTAGACTGCGAAAGCATGTCTTTTGCATTAGAATTCTCTCCGACTAACACCTTCTCGGGCATTCTGGTTTATCGTCCTCCAGGAGCCATAGGCCATTTTATCCCCAATTTGGTCGACCTAGTCGCCGACTCAGCACTTGCATCGGCCAACTTCACAGTACTGGGCGACCTAAATCTCCATATGGATAACTCTCTTGACCCCTCGGCCAATAACCTTCGGCTGAGTCTTCAAGCGATCGATCTGGCACAAAAAGGATTTTACCCGACACACAACAAGGGTCATTTACTGGATCATGTATTTAGTAACATTGATACTTTAACTACTGAAATGCCTCTCCCCTTGCCTTGGACAGACCATTACCTAATTCCCCTAAATTGGGTAACTGGGAGCCCTTTATCTATTCAGGAGCCAAAAAAACAATGGGGCAGGAAGTGGTCAAAACTCTCCTTCAATCATTGGGAGTCTGCTATTATCGACCTCAAGCCAGTGAAGGTCTCCAATCCCACTCTAGCTAATAGTAATTTTGACAACTGGATTCAGAACTCTCTTCACCTAGTCCTTCCCAAAGAACGTTTGCAATGTATAAAGAGACAAAAAGTATCCCCATGGTTTACATTGAAACTAAGGGACATGAAACAATCCTGCCGTAAGATGGAAAGGGTGTGGAGACGGGACCACTCTCATGGTAGGAAAGCGGAATATAGAGCGGCAGTTAGACTCTATAAGACCAAAATCAAGACAGCACAAGCTCTCTCTATTAATCTAAAATTAACATAGCTGCCAATTCACCTAAGGAAATCTTTCAGATAGCTAAATCACTGATTTCCCCTCCCCAAGAATTGTTACCTGCAGAGGGAGCACTGACACGATGCAACAACCTAGCAACTTTTTTCCATCAAAAGATCGAGACTATTTATGCCTCCTTTGCCCCTGACAATGTTGAGCTAGATGCAGCTGGAACGGTGAGCTTCAATCTCCCGGCCACCTGCATCCATTATTATTATTATTAAGTTTCTTATATAGCGCCTGAATCGACCCCCGAAGGGGTATCTCCGCGCTTGCCTTGGGAACCCGTCCTGGCTTTTCCCTGTGAGATAGCCCCTACAGGGCATCCCCAAGGTGAAAGCCAGGCATCCCGCTGCGGAGATTAAGCAAGCTTAATGCCCAGAGTTGCAGAGTGTGAACCCATGATTAGGTCAGGCACCGAAGCGAGAATTATCAAGTCCATGGACATTTGAGCTCAAGACCCTGCTGCGTCGGGAATTGAACCCTGGTCCCGGGTCTGACCTCTGCTTCAGGGTCTGCCTGCTCTAACCAGTGAGCCACACTTCTCCTGCTAGAGCAATTCACCCCCTTAGACCCTGTCGCCCTGGATAAAATATTTCCCAGGATTACCTCGGGCTCTCCTAGGGACCCAGCGCCCCCCCCCAATTCCTCACCAAAGTCATTGATTCAATCCGTCCAGCAATTCTTGATGTCCTTAACATCTTAATTGCCTCAGGCATAGTCCCTATATCTTGGAAATGTGCAATGGTCAGGGCTTTACTAAAGAAGCCCAATCTGGACCATAGCAATTTATCCAACTACCGCCCTATCTCCCTTTTGCCTTGGATGAGCAAACTGGTGGAGAAGCACTATAATAACTTATTGGTCGAGTATCTGGAGTCTAATAGATTGCTGTCCATGTCTCAGACGGGGTTTCGTCCCCAGCATGGAACTGAGACAGCCCTGCTAGCTGTGACAGAGGAGACAAGGACTGTGTTGGACCGGGGAGGAAAGGCAGCCATCAGCCTGTTAGACCTCAGTGCTGCGTTCGACACGGTTAACCATGCCATCCTTTTACATAGTCTTAGTGGCATGGGGGTGCCGGGTGCAGCACTGACATGGCTGACCTCCTTCCTGGAGGAGCATTTCTTCCAGGTTTTTGAGAGAGAAACGGTCTCCACTAGGCAGCCACTTAGGTGTGGGGTTCCTCAGGGCTCTGCCCTGAGCCCCACCCTCTTTAATGCATACATGAGGCCTTTGGCGGAGGTGGTCCATCCTTTTGGTGTCAGAATTGTCACCTATGCAGACGACACCCAGCTTGTGGTCTCATTAAACCAAGCTGACGGGTCGTCTAGCACTCTGGACCCCTGTCTGGAGGCACTGTCTGGAGGCAGTCGCCAGATGGATGGAAGTCTCCTGCCTCAGATTAAACGGGGAACAAACTGAAATCATGTTATTGGGTAACCCCTCACCCAATATCCTTGTCCCCCTATGGCCTGAATGCATAGGCCCCTCCCCCTTCCGAAAACACAGATAAAAAGTCTGGGAGTCTGGTTAGACAGTTCCCTGGATTTCATGGTCCAGGCCACCAAGACCTCATCCACCTGTCACGGCTTGATGAGAATGCTCCGTAAGATTCTCCCTCTACTTCCGTTCCAGGCAAGGAGAATCAAGGTTCAGGCTCTGATACTTTCTCGCCTGGACTATGGCAATGCTCTCTACCTGGGAGCCCTAAAGGCCACTATCAATAAACTCCAAGTTACACAGAACTGTGCTGCATGACTGCTCTACCAAATCCCACGTAGGCAGTCTGCCAAGCCTGCTCTCAAGAAGTTACACTGGCTTCCCATTACAGCAAGGATACAGTTTAAATTCATGTGTCTTACTCAGAAAGCAATCTGGAGGACTGGTCCTGCCATATTGCACCCATTGATTACTCCCTACCTCCCCCACAGAGCCTTGCGCTCTAGCTCATCACATTTGGCCACCTCTAACAAGATAAACAAAGCCCGCTGGGGAGGCCGCTTGTTCACATTCAACGCTACAAAAATGTGGAACTCCCTTCCTCTCATGCTCAGAAAGACCAATAACATGTTGGCATTTAGAAAGATTTTAAAAACTCACTTGTTTGTAACATCCTGATAGCACTCTTTCCTGTACTTCTTGATTCAGACATCAGCGCTGAGAGGCCTCAGGGTAGTATATGCGCTATATAAATGTAATTTTCATTTCATTTCATTTCATTCATATGCAAGTTTCCTGTCAGCCGCCGACAGAAGAGGAGTGTCTCTTGTTATTGAGCTACAATTGTGATTCGCGTGAACTGGTTGGAACAATTCACAGGCCTTGTTAGATCTGGGGGTCTCTAGTTGGCAGACATAGGTACCAATGTCCAAATAGGGACCCTTGCTTCTAGTCAGGGTAAGGGGGATACACTCTTTAGATAACCCCATCTCACCTCCTTGGTAGCTTGGCACGAGCAGACAGGCTTATCAAAGGCAATGTGTAAAGTATTTGTACCAACACTCACAGTAAAACAGTGAAAACACCACAAATGGACTCCACACCAGTTTAGAAAAATAAAGTGTCTTTATCTAAACTATACAAAACCAAAACGACAAAAATCCAACATATACAGTTCAAGAATATGATTTTCAAAGAGTTCTAGCGTTTGCATCAAAATAACCCACAGTTGCTTCACGCTTATCTCAAAGTACCTGTAGATACAATAAAAGTTCCCAATGGAAGTTGCAGCGTTAAAAAACAAGTGATGCGTCACTCCCGAGACCATAGGGAGGCAGTGCGAAAGCCCCGCTAGATGCAGCGGGCGTGTTGCGACGAATCCGGTCTGTATGGGGAGGGATGCGATACCTTGTATGGATTCCGGTGCACAGATTCGGAAGGAAGCGTCTCGCACAGGCCCGATGCGACGATCTTCGGGACGGTGATGATCTCAGTTGCGGCGGCGATGCGCGGCGCAGCGTCAATCTTCTCCTCTTGCGGCCCCTCGATGCGATGGCTCTGCGACGATGTTCGCAGCGACTTGATGCGGTCCGCAAGTAAGTGGCGACGATCTCAATTTTCGCAGCGGCAGGAATTTCCTCGCACTGTCAGGGATGCGTTCAGCAAGTGAGCGATGCGTGAAAATTGCAGATCATCTTCTTTTCTACTTGTCCAGCTTCCCAAACCACAGGCCCCACAATTGTATCAAGAGCTCTAGGAAGGCAGAACTCACTCAGCAGAGTTCAGGGGGGAAGCTGGGGGACACAGAACACAGCAAAGTCCTTCCCCTCTTTTTGGCAGCAAAGCAACTGCAGGTCAGTCCACAAGCACACAGCAGGAGAGTCCTTCCTCATTAGTCTTCCAGCTTTTTCCTTGGCAGAAGTTCCTTCTTGATTCCAGGATGATCTAATTTTCTGTAGTCTGGGTAGCCCTTTTTATACCAGTCTTTCCTGTGTTCTCTGGAGGCAGAGAGGCCTTGGCTTATTTTATTTATTTATTTATTTATTGAAAAGGTTTTATATAGCGCTACTGGACCCAAGAGTATCAGAGCGCTTTACAGGATAGGTTAACACACCAAGAAACAAAAATTAACATAGTGCAGTTTACTCACATAGGATAAGGCATTTCAATCAAAAGAGAGAAGGAGGAAAAAGTAACTAAGAGATCAAGATCGGAGAAGAGGACAATTGAATAATTACAAAGAGATGAGAAGGTAGAGAAGGAGAGAGAATAAAGGAAATGGAAGAAAGAGGGGGGGTCGAGGAGTGGACAGAAAGAAAAGGACAGAGTAAATTCAGTAACATTAAGTACCCCAATATTTGTTGAGAAGAAGCACCTTGAGGCTTTTTTTGAAGAGAGGGTAGGAGGGGTTGCAACGAAGATCTTTGGGGAGAGAGTTCCAAATCGAAGGGGCATTGCCTGAGAATGCACGTGATTGAGTCTTTTTTCTTTTGAGTCGAGGGGGGATTAGGACAAGGACGTTAGTGCTCCTCAAAGACCTGGTACACCCGGCTTTTTGTAGTTTGTCAGAAAGGGAAGGGCTTTGTGAGTGATACAGGCAATCTTGTAGGTGGATCTTCCTTCTATTGGGAGCCAATTGAGGTTTTGAGTACAGGAGAGTTGTGACCAAATCGCTTACAGTCAGAGATAAGCCTGGCCGCCAGGTTGAGAACAGATTTAATTGGGGCAAGTTGGACTTTAGGGGTGCCAGCAAGGGTGGCGTTGCCATAGTCAATTCTTGAAAGGACAAGAGATTGTACAACGATTTTGAAGTCGTCAGCTGGAATGAAGGGTTTAATTTTTTTAAGGAGGTATAGAGTGAAGAGAGCACCTTTAGCCGCATTTTTAATGTGAGGGATGAGATTAAGATTCTGGTCAATGCTAATGCCAAGGGATTTGACAGAGTTGGAGGTGAAGAGAGAGCAGTTACGTACTTTGATATCTGTGATCCAGTGTTGGATAGGCATAGAGTTGTTTTTGGAGGGAAAAGGATGTTTTCAGTTTTTTTAGGATTAAGTTTGAGGTGATTAAAATGGAACCAGGCTTGTACTTTATTCAGGGTATCGTTGAGGTGTAAGATGTCGTTGTGGGATTTGATCTTGTAATATAGTTGAGTATCATCGGCATAGAGGTGGTAACTGATTTTAGCTTGTTTGAGAATAAGGGTGAGGGGTTCCATGAAGAGGTTGAATAGGGTTGGGGACAGGATAGAACCTTGTGGAACACCAAGTGAGACAGGTTGAGGTTTGGAGAGGCAATCACTGAGCTAAATTTGTTGGGTTCTATTTCGGAGAAACAAGGTGAACCACTTGAGCAGATTGCCCTCAAAACCGAAGTGGTCTTTGAGAGTTTTAAGAAGGGTGGGATGGTGGACAGTATCAAAGGCTACAGAGAGGACAAGGAGGATTAGGAGGGAGGATTTGCCGTTGTCCAAAGAGCGATGGGTGTCGTCCGTAATATTGAGCATAGCAGTTTCGGTGCTGCATCCTTTTCTAAAACCAGATTGGAAAACGTCAAGGAGATTGAAGGAGACATTATGGTTATCCAGTTGAGACAGGACACATTTTTCAAGGGCTTTGGAGAGGAAGGAATTGATGATATTGGTCCATATAGGGGCAATGATGAGTTTAAGTTCCTGAATCAAATGGGCGGGAAGAGGATCTTTGGTATAAGAGGATGGTTTGAGTTTAGAGATGATATTGAGGACAGCACTTTCAGATATTGGACAACATTTGCTCCAAGAAGCATTGTTTTTAGGTTGGGGTCAATAAATGTGGAGTCAGACTGGGGGAGAGCAAGGAGTGGTTGTGAGGGGACATGAAACGGGGGAGGGGAGGACAAAAGTGCAGTAGGAATGTTCAGGAGGGGAGAATGGAATGAGAGAGGGGTGGAAGAGAAGGATAGCTTAATCTTGTTGACTTTACCAGAAAAGAAGCTGGCGATTTCTTCACACCTTCCAACAGTGTCTAATATTTTAGGAGGGCCAAAGGAAGTTTGTTTTTTGACAATGTTAAAGAGTTCTCTGGGACGGTTTCTAGCCTGGTCAAGTTGAGAATGGAAGAAGGAGGCTTTTTCGTTGAAGATGTGCTTCTTGTATTTGGCTCTGGTGTTTCTAAGGAGTACCAAATTAGCAGAGGAGGAATGATTCCTCCAAGCACGTTCTGACTGTCTGAGGGCCAGTCTTTCATTATTAAGGTCGGAATTGAACCAGGATTTGGGTGGAATGTTTTTTTGTTGTTTTAGTTTGTTTGGGGAAATTTGGTCAAGGGCTTCAAGGATAGAATTATTGCAATGATCAGTTAGGTCAGTAGTGATGTGAGAGAGAGGGGGGAGAAGTAAGCGAGTTTTAATTGAGGATTCCAAATCGCCAGGGGGAATAAGGTAAAGATTACAAGTATGTTTCATAGGTAAACTGCCGATTGGAGTAGGGCGAGTAGTGGAGCTGTTCATGGTGAAAAGGATATGGTGGTGATCAGACCAGTCCACGGGTATGATCTTGGAGAGGGAAGCCAGATCCTTGCTAGTCATAATAGCGTCAAGGGTAGCACCTTTAGAGTGAGTTGGGGATTGGCAGAGTTGAGTTAGGTCAGTAATGTCCATAGTGTCATTAAAGAGGATGACTGCAGGGTCGTCATTTTTATTCCAATGGATATTATAGTCGCCAAGGAACAGATTCCTGGAGTGAGAGAACAATGCTTGAATAATGAGATCAGACAGCTCCTTGGTAAAGGAGATAGGATTACCAGGGGGGGGTGGTAGATAGTAAGTAGATGAATAGTAGGGGACCCAGGAGTAGTAAGATCAGTGGAGAGGTATTCAAAGGTGGATGGGTCCTGGGGATGGACCAGCATGAGTTTAAGTTTGTCTTTAAAGATTAGGGCAAGGCCTCCTCCTATTTGATTGATTCTATCTGTCTAAGTATGGATTATGCTGGAGGAATGAGCATGTCGAGGATGGGTGTGAAGTGGGGGTTGAGCCATGTTTCAGTTAGGAATGCAATGTCGATATTTTCACTGAAAATGGTTTCCGCGATCTCCGTAGCGTGGCAAGAGGCTGATTGGCAGTTAAACAACATGCAACAGAGGGGTGACGAGTCGAGGTATTGGGTGGAGGGACAAGGGAGGATAGATGGTAGTTGTTGTGGGGGTCTAAGCGACGCAGGGTAAAGGGGGTTCTACTCTTGTGCCACCGACTGCTCGCTACTGCAATCCTCAGCATTGTCAACCTGCTGCCGGAAGTTGAGGAAAGATAAGGGAGATGCTTGAGTATACACTTCAGTAAGCCATTTATGGTGGGATATTGGGAGCCTGAACAGGGGTTGAATTACATGAGGCAAGCTGAACCGGCCCCCCCGCTCACAGCAGCTCTCAGCTCCCAGCCTCTCTCAGCTCCAAGTCATTCCAGGTCGCTCTTGATTTGTGATCCGCGGCTCGTGCATTGTTGCCTCTGATAGCTCCTCCTCCTCCTCACACATAACATTTCTGGCCCACGATAATACTCATACTATAATATGTCCGACCTCTCCAAAGATCTGGATAACTGTATCCACCATGCCCCAAAGTAGGGGTTTTACGCTGTCCAACCGACTATATGCAGACGATCTGTTACTAATTAGTCAAACACCAGTAGGCCTGCAACACCTCATTAACACCACAAGCAAATTTGCCGAAAAGAATGGGCTAAGCGTAAACACTTAAAAATCAAAGGTGATGGTACTAAATCAAAAATCAAAAAGGCATGCTTTCCAATGGTCTCTCCAAGACAAAAAAATGGAAATAGTTCAAGAATACAAGTATCTGGGCATAATTTTTGACTCAAATGGTTACTTCAAGCAACAACAAACATCAATAAGGAACAGAGGGATCTCATTGGCCATTGCATTAAAAAACATCAAAAACAAAATAGCGGGCCCAAATTTAATCCCCTTGCTAGACATATTTTGTGCGAAATTGCTGCCATCAATTACATATGGCAGTGAATGTATGAGAGGGAAGGATTAGACCATCTTAGACAACGGTGTCAGTAAAACATTGCGAATATTATTCGCGCTTCCTCCATACACTTTGCCAGCACAGCTAAGGCTCGAGTTTGGCCTACAGAAACAGCAAATCGCACGCAAAGGTGCATATGTAAAATGCTGCCACAAAGTAAAGAATGCGGAAACAGACTCTCTGAATGCCCATCTTTGGAAAGAATTGGAAACAGTATAAAAGAAAGAGAGGGGCTCTTGATAACCCAACGGGAAATAGAGCGCCAATATACTGAAAAGTAAAACAAAAGAGTTTTCCCAATCGGGTGTATTGTTTCCTGCTCCTAAATCAGGACTCAAACTTGCCAAACATCAATCACACCATTCATTATGTGGAACTGGAGAACACTTACCAAGAAGGAACATGCCCAAACAAATTTTAAAAAAGTATACAATTTATTAAAAACTTTTGTTACAAAAGATAACTATGAAAATCAGTTAAAAACATGTATAGCACAGAAATACACAAATAAGAACACAAATTGAAACACAAATTAAAACCACCTAATGTGGACGTGGAGAAAATTAATCTAAAGAGACACTAATATCTGGCTTTGTCATTTCATTTCGGAACACCGTTTGTCAACAAAAAGAGGAATATTATTCCTTTAGACCGGATTCATTGTTGGCAACGCCGAATATGACTTATGGGTTTGTGTCGACGCGTTTCGGAAGCAACAACTGATAAAGGCTTCCTTCCTCAGGACAATTTCTATTTTTATTCTCCACACATGAAGGTGTCAGACCTAATGCATAAAAATACAATGCAATGCAACTGTTATAACGACATGTAAGTTTATGTGAAAAACCACCTATTGTCGCATTTCTTTATCTACTGTTTGTTCCCACTCGGAGTTGGTTGGCTATCCTTTCCAAAGTTTGTTCCCAATTCATTCCATATAGATGCGGACAATACAGTCAACTTTATATGCCCAAAAACCATCAGTTGATTTACCTCACTTGTAAACATTTATTAAAACACCACCCACTGTCTGTTTCTATTCCTAAGAAGTCAACCTTTGTTCTGAGCGTCATTTCATGTGTCCACATTTTTTTGAAAAAAATTTTTGGGGGGGAGAAACAATTTTTTGTTACATTACACGATATTCTCAAACATCATTCAACTATAAAAGGGGGAAACCTATATATAGCAAGGTATTCTATAAACATCATTCCAGTGATTCAAAGCATTATAATAAACTGTAACCTTCTGGTTAGTGTTGTCCACATTCTCTTATTATATATCCACACAGCACAACACTGATGTCATTCATACGGAATAATATATGTACACTGACCAAGAAGGTTCTGTTGCTCGTGGAGGTCTACAAAATGTGTAGTGATCCACTGTTTTATGCCTGTGTAGTCATCAAGCTTGCTTCCTCCTTTCTGTAATCGGGAGGAATATAATTATAAATATAGGGGTATGATATGCCCCAATTTTTGATGTTATTATTAGGATAGTTGCGCGCTGTATTTATTTACCTTAATGTATGGTCAAGCGCTTTTATTTCACAATTTGTCTGTTTGACGATTAATCCAATGCGGGTCTGGCACAGTCCTGCATAAGTTACAAAAAGTCAATTACTTATGTATCTATCGCGTTATTGTTTATCAATGATAACCAGAGTCTCTTAGTTATATTATTCACTTTATATCGTGAGGCATTTACCTTCTTATTTGTGCAGACGGGCGTACTGGATATAACGCTTCCCTTCTGTTTTTAGTTCTGTATTACTGAAAAAATATTTAGAAGTACAGTGTTTTTACTTATTCGGATAAGCACCTAATCTAACAGTAGTTCCTCAACTCTGATTTATGATAGACTTTTACCTTAAAAAACGGATCCGGTTTCCGTGAAAGGAGTTCTATACTGCAGCCGGGTATTTCGACACACGTGGCTGCGTAGAAAATATATAAAGGTGCAAAGGCTTAGAGTTTTTAGTTTGTATTATCGGGTTCAAATGATCTATGGGTTACGAGATGGAGGCTTAGTTAAATAATCTGAGCCATCCCGTATTACTGCTAACTGCAGTTACCGTGGTCGGTATCTTACCTGTTGTCTGCACACGGCGGGTATTCCCGGAACTGCTCGGCGTGGCGTCTGCTTAATCACCGCTTCTTTTTTGAAATGTCGACTACCCTAGTTACGGTTGTCGTCATAGCGAAGATTACGGACTGTTGGTTTTTTTCCCCAACACAACAGCGGAAAACTTTATTATTCCCATCGTGGGGCTCGAGATACTAGTATTATTTTTCCCGAGTTGCGGTGCTCTATTTATACAAAGAGCAAACAGAAAGCTTGAAGTTAGGAAGCTAGGGGGCCTTAAATATTCCCTAATTCAAAGTTATTTTCCGGATTTCCAGAATTGTATCGATATTTTTTATATATACGAGCCAACAGGTCTAATTGGTTAGCAGATCTATTTTAAATTGGCATTACACTGGCCTCTAAATGTAAAGATTGAATAACTATCGGCTGGAGGCGGAATTATTCCTCCAGTCCGAATATGTTTCCCTAAAATGAATATATTTGTTTATATATTTATTTATACCCCTGGGCTGACGGTATAAATACGATGGCATTCTTTCTTCATATTCATGTTTTTATTACAATTTTTATTACAATTTAAGGCGAGGTTATAGGGCTTTCTAATTCGCAAGGCTAGCATAATGAGTTTCTATATCTACAACTCTGGTGTTAGGTTATCGGGGGGGGGATTTTTGTTGGTACTGGTGTGGCCCTACATTAATTCTAATAGTGTATCCAGTACGTTTACTGCACTATTCTCATCCAGTCTTCTTTAGTATTCAATCCCCGGTTGACCGTATCTAACATGGAGATATACCACTGCTCCCTATTTTTACGTTTTGTCTCCATATTGCCTCCTCTTTTTGAGATGGTTATTTTTTCAATGATAAACCATGAGAACTCTGTGTGTTTATGTTGTAGAGCTTTAAAATGGTAAACCATGGGGGCATTCTCCTTGTTGGTTTTCAGGGCAGACCTGTGTTCCAACAGACGTAGTCTTATTTCTCTGCCAGTCTCTCCCACATAGGCCAGATTGCAGGGACACAAGATTATGTAAACGAGGTTACTGCTTCTGCAGTTGTTTAGGGTTTTTGAAGTTATGGTATAGTTATTGTAGGTTAGGGATTTACCTACAATGCAATTTTCGCATATTGAGCAATTACTGCACTTGTGGTTTCCCACAGCTTTGCTGCCATTTATTGTTGACTGATTGTTGTGATTCTGCTCTCTGTAGGTGTGGACCAAGTTTTGACGAATGTTTTCATTGCGTCTAAATGCGAAAATTGGTTTAGCCAATTTTACTTCTTTGCCATCATTTAGAATGTGCCAACTTGAATGAATGGTGATTTTTAGCTTATTACTGATGTTTGAGAATTGACTAACAAAGACTAGTTTTGAGTCATTTAACGGTTTTTTCACTTGGGAGGGGTCTGGGTGTATCATCGTGTCGCGATCATAAAATCGCGCCCTTTTGCAGGAGTTCTTGATCAGTTTTTTAGGGTACCCCCTTTCCTGTAATTTCTCACTGAGTTTGTTGGCATGTTTTGTATAGTCTGCCAAAGTTGAACAATTTCTTCGGAGTCGAAGAAATTGTCCAAAGGGGACATTATCTCTTTGTGAGCGGGGATGATAACTGCTGTAGTGCAGTAGGGTGTTTTTATCTGTGGGTTTGGAGTAAAGTTCCACTTCCAGTTTGCCCTCTATGTTTTTAATAGTGATGTCTAAAAAGTTAACAGCTTCTCGGTCAAACACTGCTGAGAAGCGGAGGTTCTCATCCCCCAGATTCAGCCACTCAAGGAATTCTTTCAAGGTATCAATATCTCCTTACCAAATGAAGAAGATGTCATCAATGAAACGTCGCCATATCAAGATGTTTTCAAAGAATGGCGACGCTTCATTGAACACATGTTTCTCTTCGAATTTGGCAACGTATAAACATGCCAAGCTCGGCGCACAGGTGGCCCCCATGCTGGTGCCCTTGCGTTGTAGGAATAATTCATCTTGGAATAAAAATAAGTTACTTTTCAGGACCAGGGTTATGCATTGCATTATAAATTCTAGGTTGGCACCTCTAAGGTCTGCACTGCCTAGTATTTCTTCTACCACATTGATCGTGTCATTTTGCGGTATGTTTGTGTACAATGCCTCTATGTCGAGGGTTACCATGATCTGGGTTTTGGAATTGTACACTAAGCCCTCCACTATAGAGATCATATGTGCCGAATCACGCACATATGAATCTTGTTTTAATACAAGTGGTTTTAAAAAAGTGTCCGCATATTGACTCAAGGGTTCGAGACGTGAGCCGATGCAGCTAACGATCGGTCTCATGGGGGTTTTTTTCACTCTTGTGTATTTTGGGGAGCCCGTATATCGCAGGTGTTCTTGCATCTTTACTGTATAGAAATTCAAATTCTGCTTTACAGATCAGGTTTTTATCAAAAGCATTTTTTACTGTTTCCCAAACCTTTTTGTTCAATGCCTCCAAGGTGGAGAAGGGAACTCTTTGATAATGTTCTTTAACTTCTAATAAAGCTAACATTCTTCTATTGTAATCCTCCGTATTAAATACAACTACACCACCGCCTTTATCGGCGGGTTTGATGGTTAGTTGTAAGTTGTTTTTTAAGCCTATCATTGCTGTTCTATGATCTTTGGACATATTGTTCTTGTCGGGAAAGGTTTGTTGTAGGATTTTATTTATTTTGGATTCTACTACTTTTTCAAACACTTCCACATTTTTGCCCACTTGAGAGATGGTAGGGGTGAAGGTTGACTTTTGTTTAAGTCCTGAGATATTATTAGGGGGATTGTATTCCCTCTCTTCAAAAAATTCTCTTAGTCTGATTTTGCGAAAAATTGCTTTAAGATCTTTCTCTAGATTAAATTTATTAACATTGGCAGTGGGAGCAAAGGTGAAACCCTTCTCTAAAACCTCCAATTCAACCCTATTCAAGTCATAGTCTGAGAGGTTGATTATTGGAAATTTATTAGAGTTATTTGTCCCTATTGACGATATCGCTGACTCCTTGTGTTGGGATATTCCTGAGGGGCCTGGTTGTGCTGATAATTTGTTCTGTAGCCGCCCCTCTGGGTCTGATATGGTTTCCTTTGAAACTGTCCCCTGTATGGGTATGTTTTCCCGCCTCTCCTTTGGCGGTTCTCTAAAAAACGATTACCTCCATTCTGTTCATTGCTATAGCCACTGTTTTCCTGTATCGATCCTTCATCTTCACTGCTTGAACCAGAGGTTTCAGAGAATGTAACACCTTTCTTTGCTCCTCTGTTGTATATCGGTCGATTTTCAATATTCCTCTCCTCTCTTGGTTGTTGATAGTAATCTTTATTAATGTAAGGGTATACTAGCTCTATGCTATACTTATTGACATCTTTCTTAAGTTTGATGTTTTTCTTATTTAACAAGTAATCTTTATATCCATCCATTTCTGCATTTATTTCGTCTAACCTTTTTTTTGCATCATCTACTGCTGACATTTCTTGCAGGGCCTGCTCTAATTTTTCTATTTCTTTCCGTTCTAATATAACCCTATCTTGTGCGGTCTCAATGATTAGAAGGATCCAATCCCTACTACATCTGTTTGCAATGTGTGTCCAGGTTTCTAAAAACTTTATGTTGTCTGTAACCTAACACCAGAGTTGTAGATATAGAAACTCATTATGCTAGCCTTGCGAATTAGAAAGCCCTATAACCTCGCCTTAAATTGTAATAAAAATTGTAATAAAAACATGAATATGAAGAAAGAATGCCATCGTATTTATACCGTCAGCCCAGGGGTATAAATAAATATATAAACAAATATATTCATTTTAGGGAAACATATTCGGACTGGAGGAATAATTCCGCCTCCAGCCGATAGTTATTCAATCTTTACATTTAGAGGCCAGTGTAATGCCAATTTAAAATAGATCTGCTAACCAATTAGACCTGTTGACTCGTATATATAAAAAATATCGATACAATTCTGGAAATCCGGAAAATAACTTTGAATTAGGGAATATTTAAGGCCCCCTAGCTTCCTAACTTCAAGCTTTCTGTTTGCTCTTTGTATAAATAGAGCACCGCAACTCGGGAAAAATAATACTAGTATCTCGAGCCCCACGATGGGAATAATAAAGTTTTCCGCTGTTGTGTTGGGGAAAAAAACCAACAGTCCGTAATCTTCGCTATGACGACAACCATAAGTCACGTGACTCTTTTTAGAACCACGTGACTCTGTGATGTGGCTTAAATGCGACTACCGTAACTAGGGTAGTCGACATTTCAAAAAAGAAGCGGTGATTAAGCAGACGCCACGCCGAGCAGTTCCGGGAATACCCGCCGTGTGCAGACAACAGGTAAGATACCGATCACGGTAACTGCAGTTAGTAGTAATACGGGATGGCTCAGATTATTTAACTAAGCCTCCATCTCGTAACCCATAGATCATTTGAACCCGATAATACAAACTAAAAACTCTAAGCCTTTGCACCTTTATATATTTTCTACGCAGCCACGTGTGTCGAAATACCCGGCTGCAGTATAGAACTCCTTTCACGGAAACCGGATCCGTTTTTTAAGGTAAAAGTCTATCATAAATCAGAGTTGAGGAACTACTGTTAGATTAGGTGCTTATCCGAATAAGTAAAAACACTGTACTTCTAAATATTTTTTCAGTAATACAGAACTAAAAACAGAAGGGAAGCGTTATATCCAGTACGCCCGTCTGCACAAATAAGAAGGTAAATGCCTCACGATATAAAGTGAATAATATAACTAAGAGACTCTGGTTATCATTGATAAACAATAACGCGATAGATACATAAGTAATTGACTTTTTGTAACTTATGCAGGACTGTGCCAGACCCGCATTGGATTAATCGTCAAACAGACAAATTGTGAAATAAAAGCGCTTGACGATACATTAAGGTAAATAAATACAGCGCGCAACTATCCTAATAATAACATCAAAAATTGGGGCATATCATACCCCTATATTTATAATTATATTCCTCCCGATTACAGAAAGGAGGAAGCAAGCTTGATGACTACACAGGCATAAAACAGTGGATCACTACACATTTTGTAGACCTCCACGAGCAACAAAACCTTCTTGGTCAGTGTACATATATTATTCCGTATGAATGACATCAGTGTTGTGCTGTGTGGATATATAATAAGAGAATGTGGACAACACTAACCAGAAGGTTACAGTTTATTATAATGCTTTGAATAACTGGAATGATGTTTATAGAATACCTTGCTATATATAGGTTTCCCCCTTTTATAGTTGAATGATGTTTGAGAATATCGTGTAATGTAACAAAAAATTGTTTCCCCCCCAAAAAAAAATTTTCCAAAAAAATGTGGACACATGAAATGACGCTCAGAACAAAGGTTGACTTCTTAGGAATAGAAACAGACAGTGGGTGGTGTTTTAATAAATGTTTACAAGTAAGGTAAATCAACTGATGGTTTTTGGGCATATAAAGTTGACTGTATTGTCCGCATCTATATGGAATGAATTGGGAACAAACTTTGGAAAGGATAGCCAACCAACTCCGAGTGGGAACAAACAGTAGATAAAGAAATGCGACAATAGGTGGTTTTTCACATAAACTTACATGTCGTTATAACAGTTGCATTGCATTGTATTTTTATGCATTAGGTCTGACACCTTCATGTGTGGAGAATAAAAATAGAAATTGTCCTGAGGAAGGAAGCCTTTATCAGTTGTTGCTTCCGAAACGCGTCGACGCAAACCCATAAGTCATATTCAGCGTTGCCAACAATGAATCCGGTCTAAAGGAATAATATTCCTCTTTTTGTTGACAAACGTTGTTCCGAAATGAAATGACAAAGACAGATATTAGTGTCTCTTTAGATTAATTTTCTCCACGCCCACATTAGGTGGTTTTAATTTGTGTTTCAATTTGTGTTCTTATTTGTGTATTTCTGTGCTATACATGTTTTTAACTGATTTTCATAGTTATCTTTTGTAACAAAAGTTTGTAATAAATTGTATACTTTTTAAAATTTGTTTGGGCATGTTCCTTCTTGGTAAGTGTTCTCCAGTTCCACATAATGAATGGTGTGATTGATGTTTGGCAAGTTTGAGTCCTGATTTAGGAGCAGAAAACAATACACCCCATTGGGAAAACTCTTTTGTTTTACTTTTCAGTATATTGGCGCTCTATTTCCCGTTGGGTTATCAAGAGCCCCTCTCTTTCTTTTATACCGACTCGGTACAGCCTTGTGCTGGAGAGACCTCTCTGATCGCTGTTTAGCGACTAAATTTTCATCCATCCCGCAAAATTTCAGAATGGACCCCTTCAAGACTTTTGCATTTACAGAAGACCAATTTACCAAAATAGTTGGTTCTTCAACTAACAACACCAACAAAATTGTGGTCGTTACCGGCAATATTGATAAATGGGGTAACATACTGAACCTTAAAAAAAAGGCAGTGAGAACTGAACTCCATGCCGAGTTCTTAATACAATATGCAAGAACAGGCGTCATCCCTATGGGACTACAAGTTCGCAATGAACCAGGGCTCTTTACAGACAACATAAAGTTTTTAGAAACCTGGACACACATTGCAAACAGATGTAGTAGGGATTGGATCCTTCTAATCATGGAGACCGCACAAGATAGGGTTATATTAGAACGGAAAGAAATAGAAAAATTAGAGCAGGCCCTGCAAGAAATGTCAGCAGTAGATGATGCAAAAAAAAGGTTAGACGAAATAAATGCAGAAATGGATGGATATAAAGATTACTTGTTAAATAAGAAAAACATCAAACTTAAGAAAGATGTCAATAAGTATAGCATAGAGCTAGTATACCCTTACATTAATAAAGATTACTATCAACAACCAAGAGAGGAGAGGAATATTGAAAATCGACCGATATACAACAGAGGAGCAAAGAAAGGTGTTACATTCTCTGAAACCTCTGGTTCAAGCAGTGAAGATGAAGGATCGATACAGGAAAACAGTGGCTATAGCAATGAACAGAATGGAGGTAATCGTTTTTTAGAGAACCGCCAAAGGAGAGGCGGGAAAACATACCCATACAGGGGACAGTTTCAAAGGAAACCATATCAGACCCAGAGGGGCGGCTACAGAACAAATTATCAGCACAACCAGGCCCCTCAGGAATATCCCAACACAAGGAGCCAGCGATATCGTCAATAGGGACAAATAACTCTAATAAATTTCCAATAATCAACCTCTCAGACTATGACTTGAATAGGGTTGAATTGGAGGTTTTAGAGAAGGGTTTCACCTTTGCTCCCACTGCCAATGTTAATAAATTTAATCTAGAGAAAGATCTTAAAGCATTATTTCGCAAAATCAGACTAAGAGAATTTTTTGAAGAGAGGGAATACAATCCCCCTAATAATATCTCAGGACTTAAACAAAAGTCAACCTTCACCCCTACCATCTCTCAAGTGGGCAAAAATGTGGAAGTGTTTGAAAAAGTAGTAGAATCCAAAACAAATAAAATCCTACAACAAACCTTTCCCGACAAGAACAATATGTCCAAAGATCATAGAACAGCAATGATAGGCTTAAAAAACAACTTACAACTAACCATCAAACCCGCCGATAAAGGCGGTGGTGTAGTTGTATTTAATACGGAGGATTACAATAGAAGAATGTTAGCTTTATTAGAAGTTAAAGAACATTATCAAAGAGTTCCCTTCTCCACCTTGGAGGCATTGAACAAAAAGGTTTGGGAAACAGTAAAAAATGCTTTTGATAAAAACCTGATCTGTAAAGCAGAATTTGAATTTCTATACAGTAAAGATGCAAGAACACCTGCGATATACGGGCTCCCCAAAATACACAAGAGTGAAAAAAAAAACCCCATGAGACCGATTGTTAGCTGCATCGGCTCACGTCTCGAACCCTTGAGTCAATATGCGGACACTTTTTTAAAACCACTTGTATTAAAACAAGATTCATATGTGCGTGATTCGGCACATATGATCTCTATAGTGGAGGGCTTAGTGTACAATTCCAAAACCCAGATCATGGTAACCCTCGACATAGAGGCATTGTACACAAACATACCGCAAAATGACACGATCAATGTGGTAGAAGAAATACTAGGCAGTGCAGACCTTAGAGGTGCCAACCTAGAATTTATAATGCAATGCATAACCCTGGTCCTGAAAAGTAACTTATTTTTATTCCAAGATGAATTATTCCTACAACGCAAGGGCACCAGCATGGGGGCCACTTGTGCGCCGAGCTTGGCATGTTTATACGTTGCCAAATTCGAAGAGAAACATGTGTTCAATGAAGCGTCGCCATTCTTTGAAAACATCTTGATATGGCGACGTTTCATTGATGACATCTTCTTCATTTGGGAAGGAGAGATTGATACCTTGAAAGAATTCCTTGAGTGGCTGAATCTGGGGGATGAGAACCTCCGCTTCTCAGCAGTGTTTGACCGAGAAGCTGTTAACTTTTTAGACATCACTATTAAAAACATAGAGGGCAAACTGGAAGTGGAACTTTACTCCAAACCCACAGATAAAAACACCCTACTGCACTACAGCAGTTATCATCCCCGCTCACAAAGAGATAATGTCCCCTTTGGACAATTTCTTCGACTCCGAAGAAATTGTTCAACTTTGGCAGACTATACAAAACATGCCAACAAACTCAGTGAGAAATTACAGGAAAGGGGGTTCCCTAAAAAACTGATCAAGAACTCCTACAAAAGGGCGCGATTTTATGATCGCGACACAATGATACACCCAGACCCCTCCCAAGTGAAAAAACCGTTAAATGACTCAAAACTAGTCTTTGTTAGTCAATTCTCAAACATCAGTAATAAGCTAAAAAACGCCATTCATTCAAGTTGGCACATTCTAAATGATGGCAAAGAAGTAAAATTGGCGAAACCAATTTTCGCATTTAGACGCAATGAAAACATTCGTCAAAACTTGGTCCACACCTACAGAGAGCAGAATCACAACAATCAGTCAACAATAAATGGCAGCAAAGCTGTGGGAAACCACAAGTGCAGTAATTGCTCGATATGCGAAAATTGCATTGTAGGTGAATCCCTAACCTACAATAACTATACCATAACTTCAAAAACCCTAAACAACTGCAGAAGCAGTAACCTCGTTTACATAATCTTGTGTCCCTGCAATCTGTCCTATGTGGGAGAGACTGGCAGAGAAATAAGACTACGTCTGTTGGAACACAGGTCTGCCCTGAAAACCAACAAGGAGAATGCCCCCATGGTTGACCATTTTAAAGCTCTACAACATAAACACACAGAGTTCCCATGGTTTATCATTGAAAAAATAACCATCTCAAAAAGAGGAGGCAATATGGAGACAAAACGTAAAAATAGGGAGCAGTGGTATATCTGCATGTTAGATACGGTCAACCGGGGATTGAATACTAAAGAAGACTGGATGAGAATAGTGCAGTAAACGTACTGGATACACTATTAGAATTAATGTAGGGCCACACCAGTACCAACAAGAATCCCCCCCCCGATAACCTAACACCAGAGTTGTAGATATAGAAACTCATTATGCTAGCCTTGCGAATTAGAAAGCCCTATATCCTCGCCTTAAATTGTAATAAAAATTGTAATAAAAACATGAATATGAAGAAAGAATGCCATCGTATTTATACCGTCAGCCCAGGGGTATAAATAAATATATAAACAAATATATTCATTTTAGGGAAACATATTCGGACTGGAGGAATAATTCCGCCTCCAGCCGATAGTTATTCAATCTTTACATTTAGAGGCCAGTGTAATGCCAATTTAAAATAGATCTGCTAACCAATTAGACCTGTTGGCTCGTATATATAAAAAATATCGATACAATTCTGGAAATCCGGAAAATAACTTTGAATTAGGAAATATTTAAGGCCCCCTAGCTTCCTAACTTCAAGCTTTCTGTTTGCTCTTTGTATAAATAGAGCACCGCAACTCGGGAAAAATAATACTAGTATCTCGAGCCCCACGATGGGAATAATAAAGTTTTCCGCTGTTGTGTTGGGGAAAAAAACCAACAGTCCGTAATCTTCGCTATGACGACAACCATAAGTCACGTGACTCTTTTTAGAACCACGTGACTCTGTGATGTGGCTTAAATGCGACTACCGTAACTAGGGTAGTCGACATTTCAAAAAAGAAGCGGTGATTAAGCAGACGCCACGCCGAGCAGTTCCGGGAATACCCGCCGTGTGCAGACAACAGGTAAGATACCGACCACGGTAACTGCAGTTAGTAGTAATACGGGATGGCTCAGATTATTTAACTAAGCCTCCATCTCGTAACCCATAGATCATTTGAACCCGATAATACAAACTAAAAACTCTAAGCCTTTGCACCTTTATATATTTTCTACGCAGCCACGTGTGTCGAAATACCCGGCTGCAGTATAAAACTCCTTTCACGGAAACCGGATCCGTTTTTTAAGGTAAAAGTCTATCATAAATCAGAGTTGAGGAACTACTGTTAGATTAGGTGCTTATCCGAATAAGTAAAAACACTGTACTTCTAAATATTTTTTCAGTAATACAGAACTAAAAACAGAAGGGAAGCGTTATATCCAGTACGCCCGTCTGCACAAATAAGAAGGTAAATGCCTCACGATATAAAGTGAATAATATAACTAAGAGACTCTGGTTATCATTGATAAACAATAACGCGATAGATACATAAGTAATTGACTTTTTGTAACTTATGCAGGACTGTGCCAGACCCGCATTGGATTAATCGTCAAACAGACAAATTGTGAAATAAAAGCGCTTGACGATACATTAAGGTAAATAAATACAGCGCGCAACTATCCTAATAATAACATCAAAAATTGGGGCATATCATACCCCTATATTTATAATTATATTCCTCCCGATTACAGAAAGGAGGAAGCAAGCTTGATGACTACACAGGCATAAAACAGTGGATCACTACACATTTTGTAGACCTCCACGAGCAACAAAACCTTCTTGGTCAGTGTACATATATTATTCCGTATGAATGACATCAGTGTTGTGCTGTGTGGATATATAATAAGAGAATGTGGACAACACTAACCAGAAGGTTACAGTTTATTATAATGCTTTGAATAACTGGAATGATGTTTATAGAATACCTTGCTATATATAGGTTTCCCCTTTTTATAGTTGAATGATGTTTGAGAATATCTTGTAATGTAACAAAAAATTGTTTCCCCCCCCCAAAAAATTTTTCAAAAAAAATGTGGACACATGAAATGACGCTCAGAACAAAGGTTGACTTCTTAGGAATAGAAACAGACAGTGGGTGGTGTTTTAATAAATGTTTACAAGTAAGGTAAATCAACTGATGGTTTTTGGGCATATAAAGTTGACTGTATTGTCCGCATCTATATGGAATGAATTGGGAACAAACTTTGGAAAGGATAGCCAACCAACTCCGAGTGGGAACAAACAGTAGATAAAGAAATGCGACAATAGGTGGTTTTTCACATAAACTTACATGTCGTTATAACAGTTGCATTGCATTGTATTTTTATGCATTAGGTCTGACACCTTCATGTGTGGAGAATAAAAATAGAAATTGTCCTGAGGAAGGAAGCCTTTATCAGTTGTTGCTTCCGAAACGCGTCGACGCAAACCCATAAGTCATATTCGGCGTTGCCAACAATGAATCCGGTCTAAAGGAATAATATTCCTCTTTTTGTTGACAAACGGTGTTCCGAAATGAAATGACAAAGACAGATATTAGTGTCTCTTTAGATTAATTTTCTCCACGTCCACATTAGGTGGTTTTAATTTGTGTTTCAATTTGTGTTCTTATTTGTGTATTTCTGTGCTATACATGTTTTTAACTGATTTTCATAGTTATCTTTTGTAACAAAAGTTTTTAATAAATTGTATACTTTTTTAAAATTTGTTTGGGCATGTTCCTTCTTGGTAAGTGTTCTCCAGTTCCACATAATGAATGGTGTGATTGATGTTTGGCAAGTTTGAGTCCTGATTTAGGAGCAGGAAACAATACACCCCATTGGGAAAACTCTTTTGTTTTACTTTTAAGAATTGGAAACAAACAAGGACTCCCCTGCAATGGTTTATCTCCAAGCAGCCATAAATGCCCTTGCGCTAAGAGATCTTTGGGACTCAAGTTGCACACACAGTTGCATCAAGCGTCTTGTCAATGAATCTGTGAAAACAATTTCCTTGGAAGAGGACAAAACAGTACTAACCAAGAGGTCTCATGGGTGGTTTGTGATTCAAGGCTACACCAGCGCCTCACCACAGCCATACCTTAGCATTGGCTTTTCAAGGAAGGCGAAGGAAGACTTTTTGCGGTTGAGGATGGGGGTAATACCATCTCAACCACATCTTGCCCCCTGGATGCGCCTGGACTGCAACCCCAAGTGTAGGCTCTGCGAAAATGCTAAGGACGACGTTCTGCATCTGCTGTGTAGTTGCAAAGCTCTAGTATCCGAAAGAGCTTACTAACACTGCTTTGGAATCAGAGACGTGTGCGAACTCGTAGAACAGCTCTGTTGATGAGCTTTAAGGGAGAAGACATCCAACTAGCATGCAGGCTAGTGCGTTTTATGAAATCAGTCAACACAGCCCTAAACTCAGCAGTTAGTAATTAAATTTGTCGTATTGTGAATGGCTTCTGCTCTTCAAGACTATTTTCCTTTGATAACCAAAGTCACAATTCCTCGTGAAAGACCTTTTTCTCTAACGCATAGTACTGTACTACCCGCATGGTTCTTCTCTAACCTTTTTAACTTTTCTAAATGTCTTTTTAAAATTGCTTTTTAAAGGCTTTATTCGTGTACTTTTCTCTTTCTTGTGTTTATTGCCTAATTGCAAAGATTTTAATTAATCATGCAATAAAGATTATTATTATTATTACATACTATAATAGGGGTGAGCAGAATTTACAGATTTTCACTCTACAGAATTCCATGGAGTTACTCAGTAACTCTGCGAGATGCTGCAGAGTTCCACTAATGGGCAGAAAATATGCATATTGTGCTGCTCACACTTTAATTGGACACCAGCAGTACGAGCATCGTTGAAACATCAAAACAAATTACACCAAGCAGTGTGCAAAAGCGAGTGGTCAATTGAGTTGATTTTACTGCCTCTCGAGCTGCAGTAAATCTAGTCGAGAAGAAGCCCTCTGACTGTGACCACCCACGTTAGAAAATCCTGCTCCGGATGCCAAAACGTGCACGCATTTTTGGAGCCTTGTGGATAAAAAGTCAGAGTAGCCAAATTCCACCAATTCCCCTACACCATAAAACTCAGCAGTAGACAGTCAACTATAACTTACACCTCATATTCAATTAAGGCATATATGCTATGAAGGTTGTCCATCACCAGTACTGTGCACCCAAGAAACTATCCATCACTATTGAACAGGCATTGAATAACCGAAGAGATCTGTCACACCCTGCAGTTCAATCGAATGACTTTAATCTAGTCTCCGTCTGTTTATCCCAAATATTGGCCAGAATTATGGCCACTTCTTTACATATCACAATGGCTTTTAGATATGTTAATATAGTAACAAAGAACATCAAAGCAGATCTCCCCACTTCTCTCTCCCTCCAACAATTCCAGCTCTGGCCCAGAACTATAAACAAGAGGTCAGATTTAGTAAGATCTTGTGTCAGTGCTGAGCTATTTTTACATAGGGGCTCGTCACACTTGCAGGTGTGGCTAAAATGCCTTTATTCAATTAATAAATTCCACCACAATCTCAAAAGCAAAAAATTATTTTCTGTGTGAGAAAGGAGGAAAAATAGGCATAGCACGTTTTCAACGTTGCTTCAGCTTTTGGACAAACAAATATATGTCCACGTTTTACAGGCAAATTAACAAATGAGCCCTTTTTAAAATGCAGGTCTACATTAACAAGTATCAGTTGAAATGTAGAAGATGTGCAGAAAATAAATGTGTCTGTGGCATGCTACTGTTAATATTCATGCACAGCACATTTACTAATGAACAATTTATTTCAGGACCTTGACATTTTCACGAGATATTCTACTTTGTCTTGGTTTCCATTATGATTACACTGCCGATTCTTGATCCTTTTAGTCATCTCTATCAGCTGAAGGACAAATCAGTGTAGCAACTGTGAAAGCCACTACTTCCTCTTCTTTGCTAAAAGTGCATGTATTGAGTAAATACAAAGCTGAAAGTCACAGTTTTATGTTAGAATTTTCAGTTGATATCTATTGCCTCACTAGGACATGGCTTTGTTTCGCTTTGGCGCCTGACTTAGCATTCGCTCTTTCCTTGAACTATTCTATTTTAACAGGTGACCCGTTTTATCTTCATGGAGCAGGTTTGGCCACTGTTAGTAAAGCCAGTTTGTCGATATCTCTTTCAAACTGCAGATCTCAATATGCTGAAATCCTTTTAGTACAAATGAAACATTCTGCTTCCAAATCGATAATGTGGTTTTTAGTTTTCGAGCCCAAAGGTTTTGCTCCTAGGTTTGAGTGCCAAGTTTTGCAATTATTCACCCCATTTAATATAAACTCTGTTCAGTGCACTCGTTAATTGGGTACTTCCAAAATCTGATCCGAGAATCTACTGAAATGTTTAATAGATGTGTGCACGTATTTTATTTTTAAGCAGATGGTCAGTGAACCTACTCGTCTAGCTGCTCATATTTTGGACCATATCTGTTCTGCTACTATTGATCGTATTATATGCATAGTTTCCACCTCAGCTCCCTCCTCGTTTCATACACTACTGAAATTTAGACTCATGCAATCCAACTGCTCACCACCTCTCTGCTATTTCTATCTAATTTCTATATTATTACCCGGTAAGACGCATGGGGAGTCCTCCATTAAGACAGAGGAGCGTCACCGCATGGATTGAAAGCCCCACATGCCCTAGAGATGAAAACGAAAATGGTAGTACAGTTAATATATTAGCATTTTATTTTTCAATAACCCTGAATCAAGCCAAGCATCAAGGTGGGGATGCGGCAGCTGCTGACTGGCAGCAGCAAAAAGTATTTATGGGCAGAGCACTTATGTTTAAAGGGCGCATGTCCCTTTGGCCGGCCGTCTTGCAACTGACAGCCAGACACGCGCAATTTAAACCTCTCAACCCAGCTGTTCACAACAGCTGGGTTGCGACCGAAGAAAAGCCTCCAGTGTGCTGCATGAAAGCTGCACCAGGATTGGTTAATGGAGTTGGGTGGGGCCCACGCTGGAGGAGGGAAGGATACTGTACGGGAGCGCAGACGAGGCGCATGGTAAATGAGTTTTCTTTTCTCTAAATTATTAAATGTATCACCGAAATGCATTACATTACTGTTTTAAAGTTAAGATAATGTAATGCATGTCGGCAATTTTGTTAAAGGAATTTGTGCCACATGCTCCGGCACCCACCTCCCATTTGCCCACCCTTCTACTCCCGTAGGTGGCAGCCGCCACTGGAAATACCGCCCCTCCATAATCTATTTCTGTTTTTTTTCTTCAGTTTAAGCCGTACTTTTTGCTTTCTGGCTTTTGGCATTTGCTGGGGCATTCCTGTTTATTTCTATGCTTGAAAATTGTATGTTAGTGTTAGGGAATGCTATGTCCTCCTCCTTTACATATGCAGGCACTCACTTGTTAAATGTATTTTTCTATGGGATATCCCCTATGCAGGCTAATGTACTTGCTTCTGGTTTCAGAGCAGAGTTGTATGTCCTTTCGACAGGTCTCCTGTAAAATAATGTGGTGCAATATCTTAGATAATCTCCATGATAAATGTAGGGGCCATCTGCAGAGTTGGGGATGCTGTTGTCCTCAAGCACAGATGAGACAATATGTCCCCAAAGACAAGAATCAAAACCACAATTCAAAATACAATTGGAAATACATACAGAATTAAGCAAAATAGACTATGTCCTGAATGTGCAGCAAATGTACAGAGATTTAGGCAGCATCCCTAGTAGGCCTGAAGAGATATCTGACTTACCCCCAAAATTGAAAGTCGATATAGCCAATTTCATCATAGAAAGCATGGCCCGAGCAAAAGTATCATTATATCAGCAAATCACATTACAGCATTATAGAATGTCATATAACCCACCCATCCTAACACTATCCTACTACATGAATATTAATTCACCCCTCTTGCGTAATGTCATCCAGAAGCGTAAAAACAAACTAGGTGTCTTATTGCCAAGCCATTGCAACACCGATGCACAATTGTTTTTGATGCACCAGGGCGCAGAGTGAAGACCCATATCCACAAGGCCACGTAAAGCTACTTTGCATGGTTTTTCATGGCCTCGTAGATATGGAGTAAGGCAAAACAGTGCAGGTGTCTGCTTTGCCTTACTCTGCAACAAAGAGGCGTTCCATGGGCGTTGCGGTGGGTGTTGGATTTTGATGCTTTTCCAGATTTACAAGGACTTGTAAACCTAGGAATGTGACAAAAGCCTACTCCTCTCCAGGGGAGGTGTAACAAGGAAAAATAACTTTATTTCTCCTCATTTGTTCATTGACTATGTGTGCTGCATTTTGCAGCAGACATAGGATGAAAACGCCTCCATTGATTGTTTTTGTGTAGAAAGATGTCTCTTCCTGCTCAAAAACAATCATTCCCACAACATAGACAAGGGAGCCTGTGTTGGCGTAAGGCACGCCAGTAAAGGAAACAAGAATGCACTGTATCTCATAGATGCAGCGCAATCCTGTTGTTTTCTTTTGAGGCAGCACAGCCCAGCAAAGTTATTTGATGCTGCCCTGGAGCCACGGAATGCATCTAAAGTCTTATTCCAGAGAGTTCTTTGTAAAAAAAAGATGTCCAATACAGTGCAGGAGGGCCGTTCTGGATTCGTCATTAATTTAGTACAGGTGCTTCCTTCATGTCTTTTGTGATCCAGCATGGTGCAGAAAGCCGGTGCTGTATACACTTTGTAATTAGGCTCACCCTGGGCTCGGTTGGAGGTTGACCGCGTCTCTGCTGCGTAATAGTGACTAGAAATGCTTCATCTGATCTAGCACGGTGCAGGGGGGCCTCACCTAGATTTCCCCTTAGCAACATGTTGATACTATTGGATATTTCTTTATCAATATTTTCAGGAGAGGTTGTTGGGCATGTGTAAGCTTTTTTAATCAGAAATATCAGAAAAAGGATTCCTGGTATCTTCTTCTAGTCAGGTAAGAGGAGTTTCTGAAAAAAGGAAGAGTTTTCTTCATCAAATGACCCTGTATATAGTGTCTTTCAACTTTCCTGTTACTTCATTTATTTTCTATGGCATGCTAAGGGCACTACTGCATTATGTTTATTATTGCACTGTTCACTGTGCTTTTTATTAATCTTATGTATGACCTTTATGAAGAGGAATTGTGAAAGCAATTGGAGTGGCTCCTATTAAATGAAACCATGACCCCTTTTAATACAGTCTGGAGTCTTTTCCCCAGTGTGTGTTTGCAATACCTTGGTGCACCATGTGCACGCATTCCTAGAAGTGATGCCACATATCCCTATATTCCTCCGCAAAAAGTTCTCTGCATGGTGTTTGGATTCAATCGTGTGGACGATCCCGCTTTTCCACAATGGCAGAGAAAAAACTGCAGAAGATAGGGAAATCAATGTCAGAGGCTTGTAGCCATCATAGACTTGTGTTTCTCTGCAGCAGTCTCCCGATTCCACAGATGCCTCTCAGTTGTCAGTCTCTCCTTCTTTCTGGTCCCACTTTGTCCTCTCCAGACTGAGGTGAGGAGGAAGTGTTTTCAATTATTATTATGTAGTACCTAAAGGAAAGTACATTCAGAAGAATGAAGGAGATGAAACCAATGATTTCACATCTTTCATCTGAAGTTGCCAGCCGAAATTGAACTGCTATCTATGAATGGCTAAACCTCACTATCTATTTACAGGGATGAGGAGGGAATAATCAGAGTAATGAATGCTACCTGTGTAAGTAATCCAAACATTACTTGCATTACTCATACCCAAGATGTTAGTGCTACACTCCACAAGGTCAAAGTTTCCCTCCACTGGCATTAGGCAACTTGCTCTTATTTGAAAATAAAATACCTTAATCTTAAAAGAACCTAAACTTCTGACACCTAGGCCTGAGGTCACTGATTCACAGGTCACAGGTGGGGCGGCAAGTAGCCGGTAGACAAACACACAAACTGAAAATCCCAGATCAATTCCCCAGATAGGGGCAGCAACATCACAGTGGTTCAAAGAGATTGGCCCCAATAATCACACATGGCCGCAGGGGTGCGTGCGCCCCCAAAATACCATAAAATCTGATTCGACATAAGTTAGGAATATTGCCCAATTAGGACACATCTCACACAGTACACACACTGATCATGCACTCCCCATACCGGATATCTGGACACGTTACCCATGGGCCACATTGTGTCCATGCAAGCTCTAGGCCCACCTGGAGTCCCCATTGAATACATAAATTTATGACTCTAAAGGCAACAATTCACATTCCTTATCATACAAGGATTGCTATAACTGTTTAAGGCATTCAATGAATTGTATATAAGCAAATCTTAGATCAATTGTAAGTTTAGACAGTCCTCAGACCCGATGCCTGTAACTGTTCTTCTGACTGCATTGTTTAATTAAACAAAACCTCTTTTCTCTTGTTTTTATCAAGGTATTTCATGTTCAAGCAACAACACTATAAGTCCTGGTCCCTTGATATACCTCCATAAAAATAATTGCTGTCCACAGAGTTTCATTTTTGATTTGTGTTTTTGTATCATTAGAGAAGTAGTTTAGCTTTTGTAGATGTTGCTAATACTGGGCCAAATGGTTGTGGACAACATTTGTAAAAATGGCGGATGTTGTGCAGTGATGATGTAATATTTCAGGATCCATTAGACACATATACTTCATGTTGGTGTCAAAATATAGGCTTTGGGGTTCAAGTAGTCTCATAGAGACAGAAAATACCTCCTCAGAACAACCCTTCACAATTTTCCAAAAAGGCAACTGCAATAATGTGTTATAGACATCATATTGGTATTTTATTATAATATTATTTCAGGTTTTCCACTGATTCAAATTCGTAAACATGAGTGGAGAAGTAGGCAGCAGAGGATCGTTACCTCCTGACAGAGCAGCATATTTACAAGGATGGAGTTAAAATTATCGCCGCTTTAGCGGCAGGAAACTGCCACTAAAGCGGTGATAATGGGCTTGATATTAGGCTCTTGTGAATTCCAATAGAAGCCCAAGTTTACACCAGAACATGGGCTTCTATTGGAATTCTCTGTAATTCTCAAGAGCCTATTATCAAGCCCAGTAGTGTTGCTAGCTACAAAATCTTAGGACTCAATTTCAAATGCTGCAGAAATACGGCATGATGATGTTCAAAAAAGGTTGAAAACTGATGGGTGAAGAGGATCAAACATTTTATCATTGTGACAACAAGTGCTACAAGTCGTATACAATTTAAAAAAGTAGCAGAAACCAGTGAATCACAACAAAAAATCCAAGTCTTCTGAGAAAGAGACAACAACCAAGCCCAATGCCACTTAGAAGATCGATGGCTACCCCTCGTCCACCTCCCACAACTGATCAGAATGCTGAGGATCTTCAATGTGTTATCTATGGTTTAGCCAAAACAAGGGCCAAAGGGATTAACAAAAGAACAAATTACAGAGTATGTGAGCCTCAAAGGGCAAACATGTTTTTATCTTCAGCGGGTTTCTTTCAAGATGAATTTTTCAGCCGAGTAGCTGTTCTAAACAGCGTGGTGAATGTATTTGCAGCAGATTTTTTTACCCACCAGAACTCCATGAGTGCATACATTCGAAAATATGAATTTACAATGCACTCCCAGCCGCATCGTAATCACCATCCTTCAGTTAAGTTTGCACTCTTCAAAAAAGCAAATTAAGTTTTAAAGCCACTCTTGAGTGCTGACTACGGGTTCAAACTCAGTGAGATCAGAGAAATACTGGTCAACATTGATGAAATTGCATTGATCCAAAATAATGAAATTAAGATTTTTCTGGCGAGAATGTACAAAGGGACAGAATTTGTTTTTATCACTCTAACAAAAAGAATGAGCCACTTATGGTGTTTTCAGCTGATTTGACTCCTGAAGTTCTTGCTGTCTAAATAAGATCACAGGATGTAGTAAAATGAGCAGGAACTATATTTCCTGAAAGATTTACATTTTTCACTAAATGACAAAGTTAGTGATGCCCCACAGCGCCACAAGTCATGGGAGTCAACAAGAATACCAGATGGTGTCCTAACATATTTTACATCATTGTTTAATATTAGCAAAGAAAAACTGTTACAAACTAAAGTTCTTGAGTTTGGAACAGAAACCGACGACAATGATGATGGGTTTGAAGATATTAATGAAGAATTCGTAAATAATCGCAGGCTTTTGTTCTGCAAATGTATGTCTTTTACAAATCATGTTTTATTAATTACGTAACAGCAAAAAGAAAAATCCGCTTAACATGATGACTGCTCACACAATCTATTGCAAGTGCAAAGTAGGGAGCTAATCAGTTCAATGAGTAGCATTGGTATATCAACATGTTATAATGACATAGTACGGAGTTGGAACTTGTTATAAAATCTTGTGAATTTGACAGCACACCAGTTCAAAGTCACTTTAACATAAAAGGACTTACAGTTGCTGCTCTTGATAATTTTGATTTTGAGGACAGCTCTTCTTCGTCTGGAACATCCAGCACACATGATACTGCCATGGTGCTTTTTCCAGACTGTATCAATAAAGTAGCTGCTTGAAAACAAGCTGCGTCAGCTGTAGGCATAAACAAATGAAGCAGCAAACTTATCACCCAACTCCATTGCCAACGTGAGCAAAATCACTACAAGTCATCAACATGTTCCAGTCTACCAGAAAGTTCTAAAGTGACTGAGTATATTTATCTTCTTCTACCTGATTCTGTGTTCCACAAAGCAGATATAACTGAATGTTATCATATCACTTATTTGGTGCAGACTGAAGGATGAGAAAAAGCCAATTCCTCTGTGGGCTGGAATACATGCTCTGATCTACTAGAATACCCTCCCACTGAAGAAGGTTGGGCTTGGGCCAGTAATACCATCTCCAATCACAAACTATGCAACTTTATACACAGCTCTAAAGAATTTCCAAAATGTGCATGCCCAGCTTGAAGACCAGCCTATCCTGCCAATTTTCTATGATGACGTGTTTTCTGTATTGTAGCTGACACTTTTAGGAGCAATCCAATAGAATTGGATGACCTTTGTCCAATGATTGGCATTTTGCACATGACAAACGTTGTGCTGCAGTGTACAGGAAGTTATCTATGTGGTATGTGGCATAGTCAATGCAACTATTGAGGCTGAAATTTCTAGATGCAAAACTGTCCAGTCAGTATTGAGCAGTACTCATTATGTTTGTTCAGTGCAAGGTATGCTTATTATATCCGAGGCCATAGAAACATTGCGTTGGAATTCTTTCTGGAACAAAAATGACAAATTAGGTTTTGTATATCTAATCTCAGAAGTGAACAAGGCCCAGGGTGCACTTCATTCAAAAGACGTAATGCAAAGCCAGGCCAGGCAATGTTCAATACACTCAGTACAAATTCAGAAAACCTAGGGGCATATTACCAAGGGCATTATCGCCGCATTAGCGGGACTTTTTTCCGCTAATGCAGCGATAATTTTATCGCACTATTACCAAGCTGCCGCTAACACCAGTTAGCGACAACTTGTAGGCGATAGCGGGCATTTAGGGGCCCACTTTGCATGTCAGCGATAATTATCGCTAATGACATGCAAAGTGGGCGTGCCAAGATGTTAGCAACTGAAAATAGTCGCTAACATCTCTAACTCCTATTAACAACTTTTGGAAATATTCGCGCTAAGCGCGAATATCTCCAAAAGCTAACGCCTGCTAAAAGTAGTTCTTAGCCATGTTATCCAATGGAAGGTGGATAACATGGCTAAGAGCATTATCACGATAATGCATGAATATCGCTGATTTTTCAGCGATATTCATGCATTTCGCAGGATTTTTACCGCTTTTGCGATAAACCTTGATAATGTCAAGGTATGTCAGCGGTAAAAATCCTCGGTGCTCGGCGATATTTTTTTCCCGCCAACCAAGCAATAGCGATAATTATCGCTATTGCTTGGTAATATGCCCCCAAGTTTGTAAAATGTGTCCAAGAATGTGTAGAAAAATCTAAACTTTGCAAGTACTCACAACATTTTTCAGAATGATAGCTCTAGTGAAAAGCTTAGTAAATGCTGATTGCAAAGGTGATTGGGAGCTGCATGTGAAGACTGTAGGGTCACTGATTACTGTATTTCACAAATTAGATTGCATAAACGACCTGAGCAATGGGTCCTGGCATTTGGAAAGAGTAAAGCAGCTAGAGGTGGAAATGCCATACCTCTACAGAAAAGTAATCCAAATATATTTTGTAGTGAAAGACAGAGAGGGAAGGTTCAATACTGTTTCTGCAGATATGAAACTGGAACAGATGGTCCAGAGATCACAGAAAAGTTCCAAGGGAATTGTTGGTCAGACAAGCAAAAGTAAATATGTTTCTCACTGGCAGCTAGTTTACTCTGAAGTCCTTTCTATTTGTAATGTTTTCAAAGAGATGACAAATCCAAAATTAATGGACCATCGTGAAACTATTCCTCACCACAAACTTGTGAGAAAGAGAGGGGAACATTTTAATAAGCATGTTGACAGTTTTCTTCATTTCATGCAGGAGCATGGACACCCCTTTGAAATGACTGAACCAGTGCGACTACACAACTGCGTGACTAAACAATATGTGGATAATGATATAAAGATATGTCTACTAGATGTCATGGAACATGGATCAAAACTCCATGCAGAACTTGAAGCAGAGAGATTTGTATTGAAAGAGAAAAGCCTGTTTGACATAATCACTGTATCTAAACGTTCACGCTTCAATTGCCATAGTAAGTTATGTCCAACAAACCACTACAAAACAGGTCCCAGAAAACACATGGAGAGGTGGATGTAGCAAAAGAAAGGAGTGAATTTATCAAGGACATTCTGTCACATGATCTTCTTCCAACAAATACATTATTTGATGGAGATGCTGCAACCAAACGAGTGAAGCATAAACTCATGCAAGAGCTTGAAAAAAACTTTTGTCTGAAGAATTTCAATTTGAAAAGTTGTCCTGATTATTAACTACCAGTTAACAGCAGGAGGGGGCGGGTGGGTAGAAATCATGAGTTGTTCAGCGGATGCCTGAGCATGTTGTGGGGAAAGTCTGTCTGCCCACCCGATAGTGCAGGAGGTACCATTGTATGAGCCTGGTGGCCACCTACCACTAGCCTGCTGCCGCACCCAGGCTCCCTCCGCCTGTCCAAGTCTCACCGTAACCTCAGTATGGAGTCCTCGGCCTAGATGTATCAAGCCTTTTGCGATTCCTTAAGGCCGAAATTCTGCGAATTTCGGCCTTAAGGAATCGCAAACGGACATTTAGCATCTTTTGGGATGTATCACACATTAGCAAAATAAGGAATCGCAAACAATTGCGATTCCTTATTTTGCTTATGCATTTAAGGAATCGCAATTTTGCGATTCCTTAAATGGCATGTATGAAACTTTTTTAAAGTGCGAATTTGGGTTAAGGAATCGCAAATTAACACCAATTTGAGGTTCGTGTTAATTTGCGAAATCCTTTTAAAAAACAAAATATGACTATTTTGAAGGTGGCATGTGACACACATACATGCCCATAGGGCATGTATGTGTGCCATATGCACACAAATGTAAGTTTCAGGGGTGCAGCAGGGTGTCCATGAGACACCCCTGCACCCTTGAAATAATTCTCAAATTGCGATTAGCAAATTGCGAATTCGCAATTTGAGAATTACTGCACAATCATTCCTATGGGCCTCCTGGCCCATAGAAATGAATGGGAAAATTATTCCTTAATTGCGATTAGCAATTTGCTAATCGCAATTAAGGAATTTTAAGGAATCGCTAAAAAATAGCGAAATTCTACATACATACCATTTTGCACTTCTCAAATAGCGATTCCTTAACAATCGCTATTTGAGAAGTGCAAAATGGTTTCTTGATACATCTGCCCCCTCATGCCTTGTGGTCCCACCAGGAATCGGCCCAGGAGTATCCTCATAGATCCACTGGCCCCTCCGAAATACCACCTCCAGAGGCGGTATTCAGTGCGTCTGGGCTCTGCCTCTGTCTATGCAGTTGGGATCTTCAGGGGGCAAAACCCAAAGCTCCAAGTGGACTGATATATAGGCTAGCAGAGAGGAGGTTTTGCAAGCCAGCTGTGAGTGGGTAAGCAAGGATGGCAGAGAATGACGGAGGAGGTCGGGAGAAGTTCTAAACTGTGAACGCCATTCTTGGCCACTCAAAACATTCTTAGTTCAGGACATGTCATACATACCAATACATGTCCTACCTTTTACAAACACTGCACTCTGCACAGGGGATACCTTGGGCCTACCATAGGGGTGCCTCACATGAAAGAAAAGGGAAAGTTAGGGCCTGGCAAGTGGGTCCACTTGCCAAGTCGACAGAGCAGTTACCAAACTGTGCACATACACTGCAGTGGCAGGTCTGAGATACCATTTCAGGGTTACTCATATGGGTGGCACAATCAGTGCTGCATGCCCCCTAGTCATCGACAGACAGAGCCCCATTGATAGGCCACGCAGTTCTACGGAGGAGACACAGCGTGTATATTGCTTCACAGAAAACCCAACTCATCATCTTTTCGCCGACTGAGCGAGGTACTCGAGAGCACGCTTGCTCGGCTCTCTTTTAACGAATTGTCCAGTTGGCATATAGGCACACCACTAACAGGGTGTCCTACTTAACTACTGGGGTTACATGAATCCAATGTAACTATGCTCTTTCCCCTTCATCGTCCCGTCCTGATGAAGACCCGTCCATGAGGATACAATTTGCCCTGTTTATCCTTGGGTCGAAACGTCGACAGCTTTTCCCTACAGTGAGCCGGCATCTCTTATGCCCCTGCCCATCAACCCTTCCTTGAAGATCAAAAAACCATCTAAGCAAAGGGACCTTTGCTAAGACAATTACAAACTTCATTACGAACTAACGTTTGAGGGCTGGCTCTGTCTACATCTAAGCTAACAAATCTCTTGGTTATCATACCAATCAATATCCCCTGACCGCTTGGTCCTTTCTATCCTTTGCACGAGCACTTGAGTTTCACTCTAAAAACACTTTTGTTTTCTCTCCGTAACCCCTTCTGTCTGGATTTGTAGATATTGTATATTTGTGTACTGCCATATGAGGAGATTTTTATTATGAATAAATAGTAGAGTTCTCTCCTCTACTTTTAATAACGATAATCTGTTTTGTGTGTATGTATATTGGACACCTGTTTTTGGGCTCTTATGTTTTTGCTTTTTCACTTTAGGAATCAATTTCCGGTATGAATAATAACTGAGCTAAAAATGGTTTGAAGATTTGTGTGTAGAATTCTATGTCTAGGACCACCATATCTGTAATACTTGATACCCAGGTCCTAGGACTCATTTCGGGTTACCCCATATATAATAACGCATGCCCCCTAGTAGCATTTGATTTACAGGCCCTGGCACACTTCGGTGCACTTTACTAGGAACATACCAGTAAAGCAAATATGCCAATCAGGGAGAGCCAATTGTATTCATAATTTACACAGGGAGCACTTGCACTTTGACACTGATCAGCAGTGGCAAAGTGCCCAAAGCTTCTAAGCCAGTAAAAACGAAATCCAGCAAAGCATCTAAAATACAGGAGGTAGGGGCAAAAAGTCTGGAGAAACCATGCCAATGATGCCAAGTCTAACATGTGCCCCCTCCAGCTGAAACATGGGGAGAACTAAGGTTAAAGACTGGACAGACCATCAGCGCGTTCTGTGCCAGGGCGGTGTTCCACTGTAAAGTCCATTGCCTGCAGGGAGATGGACCACCTCAACAGTTTTGGGTTCTCACCCCTCATTTGCATCAACCATCTGAGGGTCCTGTGGTCTGCCTGAACCCAGAAGTGAGTACCAAACAATTAGGGTCTTAGATTATTCAGCGCCCAGATCACTGCAAAAGCTTCTCTTTCAATTGCACTCCTACTCTGTTCCCTGGGATGTAGCCCTCTACTGAAGAAAGCTACGGGGTGGTCCAATCCCTCATCGTTCAATTGGGAGAGTACGGCTCCCACAACATGCCCTGAAGCATGTATCTCTGCACAACAAATTATTGGGAGAAGTTTGGTGCCTTGAACACGTGCGCCGTGCACATGGCATATTTCAGGGCATCAACAGCGGTCTGACAGACATTGCTCTAGATCACTTTTATTTGCTGCTTCCTTGAAGTGAGCTCTGTCAAGTGGGCAACAATGGTGCCATAGCATTTGACAATCTGACTGTAGTACCCAGTGAGTCCTAAAAAGACTCTCACCTCTGTCTAGGTCCTAGGGGCCTCCCAAGCCAGAATGGTGTTGCTCTTAGGCTGTAGGGGCGTCACCTAGCTGCTTCCTACCTGGTGCCCTAAGTATACCACATATCCCTGCCCTATCTGACACTTACTGGCCTTGAAAGTGAGGCCTGCCTTCTGTAGAGCCTTCAACACTTGCACAGAGGTGCTACAGTGTTCCTCCCAGCTGGAGGTGAACACAGCAATGTCATCCAGGTAGATGGTGCTGAAATCCTCCAGCCCGGACAGTACCTAGTTGACCAGTCTCTGGAATGTGGCATGGGCGTTCTTCAACTCAAACGGCATGACACGAAACTGGTAGTGCCCCTCTGGCGTTGAAAACGCAGACCTCTCTCTTGCCTCATCAGTCAAGGCAATCTGCCAGTACCCAGATGTTAGATCAAACGTTCTAAGGTACCGGGCAGCTCCCAGCCCTGTCAATGAGCTCATCAGCTCGGGGGATTGGGTGTGCGTCAGTCCTGGTGATGGAATCGAGCCCCCGGTGCAGCAGCTTTTGAAACCAAGACCACTGGGCTAGCTAAGGGGCTGCTGGAAGTCTCTATCACCCCTGATGCCGACAGTTTGGAAACCTCTTCCTTAATACTGGCCCTGACTTTGTCAGCCACTCTGTAAATTGTATGTTTTACAGATAAACTGTCCCTAGTGTCCACATCATGGGCAAACCAATTGGGTATTCCTGGAGTCAGGGAGAAGAGGGAAGCTAACTGTTCCAGCACCTTGCGACAGTCTCTCTGCTGCTCTAGGGTCAGAGTAGGAGAGAGGTTCACTCCATCCACTGACCCATCATGTTCCTTGGCTGACAGGAGGTCAGGAAGAGACTGACTCTCCTCTTCCAGTCCCATCCTCCCAAGCCAGGAGCAGGGCATTGTGACTTCAGACCTCTCAAACAGAGGTTTGAGGTGGTTCACATTCAGGACCCTCAAAGGGTTCGTTGGAGTCTGTCAGTTAACCAGTTAGGATATATCACTCTTGCGCTCCACCACCTCAAATGGCCCAGCCCACCTAGTTTAGAGTGCACAATGCTCCACTGGTCACCCACACTTTGTGGCCATGCTGAAACTCAACAAGAATGGTATTCTGGTCGTACCATTGTTTCATCTCCTCCTGGCTGGCATCCATGTTCACCTGAGTGAGTTTTCTGAAGCACTTAGTCTGGTTTCTGAAGGCCAGTATGTAGCTGACCACATCTTGGGGGGTCTTACCATGATTCCTGCGGCACCTCCTTGTAGGCAAACAACAGGAAAGATGTCCCACTTATGTCTCATGGGTTCTGTAAGACACTTTAGCATGCCTTTCAGGGTTTGCCTGAATCGCTCAACCAACCCATTCCCTTGGGGATGCTAACGAGTGGTGAATTTGTAGATTAAACCGCACTCCTCCCACAGTGAATTTATATACATGGTGATAAAGTATGTCCACTGTCAGAGATATGTTCACTATAAAGGAGACCATTCTCCCAATAAATCAAATGTGATTCGGACGCCCACCTGCTGCCTGGTCTGCAGCCTGCTCCTGCAAACCAACAAGAATAGGGCATTCCATCTGTGTCCTGCAGAATTCTTCCAAGGAGAGACTGCCTTCTTGCTGCCAATGGGTCAGCTCAGGCAGGTCTCACAGTTCGGCCACTTGTTCCCCTGTAGGTTCCAGGGCATCCCCCTCAGGTTCTGCCTCCTCCTGGACTATAGGAAATTTGAGGGCTTGTTTCCAATACCCCCTGCCCCTCCTCTTTCTGGCAGGCATCTGAGCCACTCTTTCAGGCTCCAGGTCCTCTAGCTCACCCCTATTGGCTGCCATTGACCGAGTGATCACACAGGCCCACCCCGGTAGTCCCACCATCTTAAAATGAGCCTTGCGCTCCACCTCCCTCCAAGATGAGCTCTCCTGGGCATTTATAAGCAGCCAGTCAACAGGCATGGGCGGAGTTACAACAACCTTCAAGGAACCTGAGACCCCCCACTGAAAGAGAACCTGCGCCACCTTTCACAGGTGCTCATAGTTGCCTGCAACAACTACAGGGGGAACTACATTGGGCATTACATGCTCTTCAGACACCCACTGGCACATGACAAATGTCACACCGGCTCTTGTGTCTCTCAGAGCCTCTACCATACTCCCATTGATGATCCCCCATGGCAGGTACTTTTTAGTGTTATCTGGCAGGCAGGAATCCTGGACCATCTCTCTATCTCCTAATGAGATAAGGGTCATCACAGCTGGCTCCCCACCCTCACTAGGAACCAACTCCTCTCCCAGCACTACTCTAAGTAACCCCAGTGACGATGTACCCATGGGTGCTGGTGGTACCTTGGGGCCCGTGGGATCATTCTACATTTGACCCTCCTGACCACATGTATAACACTTACTGGGACCCCGTTTGTCTGGCCTACTCTTAGGGGGCCATGGCTTTTTAGAATTGGGGGTCCCGGAATCTTTATCCTGAGAACTATTTTGGGGCCCTTTAGAGAACTCCTTTTGGTTATCCTTGTCCTTCCCACTCCAGCTGGGGACTCTGCCCACCGTTGGCTGGGTATCCCACATACCCCTTGTGGACCCTGGTACTCGTTCAGCTGTCTGCCTCCGGAGCAAGCCTCCTGGGGTCAGTCAGCTTACTATCCATCAGTTCTGGTGCAGCTCCGGAACACAAAGACTACTCAAGTGCTCCCAACCAATCAGATTGTACAACCCCTGGTTATCAGTTACCTTGCTGCCCTTTATCCAGCCATGCAGTGCTCTGCAATACATGTTCATACACCCAACCCACATGTTGGATTCAAGTTGCTGGAAGGACCTAAACTTTTCCCTGTAAATTTTAGGGGTGGGCCAATACATGAGGCATTACGCCTCCTTCGTATTGAGATATGTAAGGGCACTCCCGCCTCCTCCAAAGGCATCAGGATTTTTCTCCCATTGGCCTCAAAGTGTCTACGCAGGCCCGCCCTCCAGGTTTTCTCAGGGGCCTCATTCATACTCAGTGCTGCCTCATAAGATGCAAACAAGGCATAAATATAATCCCGTTTCTGGAAATTCCGTATCAGGTCCTTGGGAATGTAAACCTTACCCCCTTGCACTGGCTGTGCGCTGCCACCATTTGTACTGGACTCCACCTGTTTGGCTTTAATGTCCCGTTCTCTCATGCTCATCTCGTAGGCCAAGATCAATTTCTTTTCCTCCAAAGAACAAGTGTTCTTGCTCTCCTCTGCCTGAGTCTAGAGCCTCAAAACTTCCAACTCATGATCCCTGGCCTGGCGCCTTTCCTCCATTTCCTTTGGCCCTCAATTTCCAGAAGAATGATTTCTGCCAGCCCTAGAGGCTGCTCTCGCAACAGGATAGTCCTGGGATCTGAAACCACCATTTGGTGCACCCCCATCCACATCTGCATCATCTGCCTCCTCAGCTTGTCTGGCCTCCCACCAGGCTCTACGGCCTTCTGGAGCTCCTCTTTCCTAGAGTTGCTCTTCATCGGGCATCCAAAGCTCTTGCAGAATTGCTTGAGTTGCTCTATTTTGTAACTGCTTAACATTTCAACGTCAAACTCCAATTCTGCAGCTTCACTTGATGCTTTACCATTCAGAGACATGGTGAATGGATACTTCAAGAGTCAGATCAAAAATAGAACCAAAAATAAAACACAGTATGTAGTTGCATAGTGGTCTGCCCTAAACTAGTGGTGTATACCAATCACTGTAGGTCAAGTACAAATACAAGTTCAAATCCTCACTGCTGACCATCAATGTTAGAAATGGGGGTCTGTAGTTGGCAGAGATAGGTACCTTTGTTCAAATAGGGAGCCTTGCTTCTCGTCAGGGTAAGGGGGATACACACTGTAGATAACCCCTGCTCACCCCCTGGTTAGCTTGGCGCAAGCAGATAAACTGATCCCAATGGCAATGTGTAAAGTATTTGTACTCAAAACACACAGTAATACAGTGAGAACACCACAAATGGATACCACACCAGTTTAGGAAAATAAAGTATCGTTATCTAAATTCAATAAGACCAAAACAACAAAAATCCAACATACATATTACACATACATATTACAACAATATGACTTTAAAAGCTTTCAAACAACTTGGTCCACAGAAAACTATGGCTACATGATCTCTCTCAAAGTGCCTGTAGTTGCGCCAAAATTCACAACGAACAGCCTCAGAGATGGGAATCTTTGAAAAACAAAGAGATGCATCAGTTCCTGAGACCATGGGAAAGCAAAGCGACAGTTCAGATGCACGCAGGAGAAGTGATGTGTTGAATCCAGTCTGTACGGGGAAGTGATGACTCGATTCTGAGACGATTGTGGTCCGCAGGTGATGCGTTAGGAAAACCTGCTGCACAAGTACGATGCGTGGCAATCCGGGATGCATCGACACCGTGATCCTCGATGCATCGATTCTTGTATTGGCGACAGGCTTTGTGTCGGTTTCGGCAGTGGCACAGCGATGCGTGGAGATTCTTCTTGCACAGCAGTGCTGGATCGGAAAAATAGCTACAAGAAGAGCGATGCACCAATTTTCTTGTAGTTGCATTGCTTTTCCAGCTCCCAACAGCAGAAACAACCTCCAGAGGCCCAACACAGTCACAGGCACCTCTTGGCAGGTCAGAACTCCCAGGAAGGAAGTTACAGGGAGCTGGGGTGCAGTGTTTGTGCCCCTGAGACTTCAGAACAGGAGGGAAACTCTACTCAAGCCCCGCAAGGTCTTCCTCAAACAAGTGGACACAACACACAGCAAAGTCCTTGTCCTTTTACTTGGCAGACACATCTACTGCAGGCCAACCTCAGACAGCACACAGCAAAGGGGCAGTAATCCTCCTCCACTTTCTTCAGCTCTTCTCCTTGGCAAAGGTTTCTCTTGATTCCAGAAGCAGTCTATGGTTTGAGGGTTTTAGGTGCAATACTTATACCACAAAATGTCTTTGTTCTCTTTGTGTAAAGATCTCTGCACCCAGTCCAAACCTGTTCTGTCCTCACTGGTGCAGTATGACCGCAGGGGGTAGAGATAGCATTGTGCAAGGAAGGCAGGCCCCATTCAGGTGGAGGTGAATCTCCTCTGACTACTCTATATAGCCAAGCCAGATTCAGCTTAGCTCTGAGTCATACAGGAAGTGCCAGGCACACCGCAACCTCCCCCCCAGTGGCAGTCTACAGTGAATGCATAGCCCCTGCCCCTGTCACGCCAAAACCAGTCAATAGACAACAGGCAGAGTCACACACAATGGTTAAACAAGAAAATGCCTACTTTCTAAAAGTGGCATTTTCGACCACAAAATTTAAAAACCATCTTTACTAAAAGATGTGTTATAACATTCTGAGTTCAGAGAGCCTGAACCCTATTTCTCTATCTTGTCCCAATGGGAAGTTACACATGTAAGATGTGCTAGGGCATTTTCCATTCTATCCTATGGGGCAAGAAAGCCTTTCAATCGTGAAAAACTAAATCAGCAGTATTTCACTATCAGGACATGTCACACATACCAGTACATGTCCTACCCTTCACATACACTGCACTCTGCCCAGGTTATACCTTGGGCCTACCATAGGGGTGCCTTACATGTAAGAAAAGGGAAGGTTAGGGCCTGGCAAGTGGGTGCACTTGCCAAGTCGACAAGGCAGTTTACAAACTGCGCACAGACACTGCAGTGGCAGGTCTGAGATACCTTTTCAGGGCTACTCATGCGGAAGGCACCATCAGTGCTGCATGCCCACTGGTAACATTTGATTTACCAGGCACTGGAGCACTTCAGTGCACTTTACTAGGAACTTACCAGTAAATCAAATATGCCAATTTGGGAGAATCAATTGTAATCATAATTTACACAGGGAGCACTTGTACTTCAACACTGATCAGCAGTGGCAAAGTGCCCTAAGCATCTAAGCCAATAAAAACAAAATCCAGCACAGCATCAAAAATACAGGCGGTAGAGGCGAAAAGTCAGGGGAAACCACGCCAAAGATGCAAAGTCTAACAGCATCTATCAGAACTCTTGAAATCCTGCTGGTTCATTTTTAGAGACTTGATCCAAACATTTCTTAGACGTCAAGCAGTCTTACAGTATCCTTTATTCACTTTCATCAGTGTGTTATAAAAGTTTTCTGCTACATACCTTACATTGCCCTGGTTATCTGAGGACTGTACTATTTCAGTATGATTTTTGATATAGGCTAACTCAGAATATTAGTCTGCACCAATCTAGACACAGTTTAAATTTGTATCACTCAGTTATCAGTTATGGGGAGGCCTTGGGGTAGATTTTTCATTCGATGAAACATGTCATATATATCTGCTTAATGCAGCTTTAAAATATAGACTATTTCAGTTAGGGTTTTTATTTATTTACGTGTTTCGCTCTTTTACCAATATCTTTGTATGGTGATGTTGTGCTTGTAAAGTTGATCTCATAATCAATCTGTTGTCTTCAATAAAGCACCAATTAGAGAACTTCCATTTGCATAATTCTGATTCACCTGATGTCCTATTTTTGACTGAAAATGGTTTATAGATGACTCAGTATCTGATATTCTGGCAGCCCTTCTAGAGCATTTCATTTTATTCAACACTAACCAGCCGCAGGGGAAGAAAGGCAGAGGGGTGGCAGTAATTGCCCAAAAATATCCTAAAATTGTAAAATTGCTCCTCTACCTCTCCCCGGGGGTGGACAATATTGTGATTAAGATTGACGCCCCTGCTTCCCCATTGCTATTTGTCCTAATGTACAGACTGCTCGGATACATGCAGAACATCTCGCAACTTGGCTGTGGCACTATTTGAGCTAGCCATTGATGATGCAAAAAATCTTCTCCTGGGTGATTTTTACTACTGAGAATGAAGACTTGGGTGGTCAACTAGAATTCGAATTGACAGATAGGTTAGCTAGCATCAACATTGAGCAACATGTTTTTGAATCAACTCATATAAAAGGCCACAGTTTAGATCGGGTCTGGTTCTCTAAACTAGCCATAACTAACCTTAGAGTCTCTCGTTGCATTTGATTCAACCATAACCATCTTTCACTTAACCATAAAACAGAAAACTCTCCCAAAACCTCCCTCATGTCTGGTTATTACCACTAGTAATTGGGAACGCACTGACTTTGATTCATTTTGTACTTCTTTACGCTTCTCTCTTCCTGCTCCCTTCACTAACCTGGAGGGATATGAAGCAGTTTCAGACTGGCATACAGAAGACAGCACTTCTCATGCTACTCTCCTGAAAAAAAAGCTTGCCCACCGCCATGAAGCTTCTAAGTGGTTTCGACAGATCTGAAGGCCGCTAAACTTGAACTTTGGCAGGTGGAATGTAAAAGTTTTAAAATGTACAAAAAATGTATCTTGCAGGTAAAATCTACATTCTTCTCTAACAAAATCTTAAACTCAGAGAATAAGTCTAAGATAATCTTTGAGACAGTCAGAGAACTATCTAATCCTGACAGACTCTCCGTATCTGCGGTCCCTACCCAAAATCTTTGTGATGAAAAATGTATTAAGAAAACCATATCCCCCCCTTGCATTTCAGCCTTCAACATACCATCAGAAGATAACAATTCTACATCTCTTTCTGCTTTTCTAGTCATCAGAAAAGAGCAGCTTGTCGAGCTGATGGTCAAAACAGGGTCACCTAATTATATTTCTTCTACTAATTTCCAAAAGACAATTTCCTTTTTGCTTTCTGGATATAGCAGTGTCTCTCCTCAATTTATCTCTTGCCCAGGGCATGGTCCCCAACTCCTTTAATGAGGCCGTAGTGCTACCTCTTAAAAAAACATTGGGGACGACCCCACTATTCTGTAACCGGGATTCTGCGCAAAGACAGAACGGTGCACAGAGACTTAGGACCTCAGTGAATTAGGGTGTGCCAAAGCTCACTTTAGTACCCACAATCCCCTACCAGACTAGCAATCAGTGTCACATTAGCTCCTATAGCAAAGAAACCAATGATTAGACAACCTAGAACATGCAAACTAGAACCATCTCAGGAATAGTGTTAAGTGAGAACACTCTTTTGTCATACGCTCATACCAGTCCACAACAGGAGTAAAATACAGACACGGTAAGGTTAAAATGTATATTTTAAAGATGTGAGCCCAAGCGCAGTATTTTAATCAACATCAGCATACATATGGATAATATTAATACGGAAAGCTTGGCTACAATTCCATAAAATACAAAAGGAGGAAGCATGTTATAATGATAGTGCAAACAGGTGATAAAAACGCCTATTTAAGACACCCTCCCTATCTAGGAACTATGTATTAAAAAACTATAGAAGGTCTCTGGAGTAATTTTAGGGGGACCCCATTTACCTGTCCGCTCAGTAAATGTAAATTACATCAGGATCGGTTAGACTCTCTGCATGCCTGGAATCTTCCAAGTGTGCGCAGTTCTGGCAAGTGTGCTATGATAAAGGCGCCAGAATCCTACTCGGCTTGCAGCTGTCAAATTGTTGTGTCCAGAATATGTTACACAGACAAGCCAATAAACAGGCTCACGTTATAATAACCTTGGCGGCTCAGCACTCACTGTACAGACTGGGGATACGATGTATGTCTAGAAATGTCGAAAAACAACCTGTTTCCCATTTATAGACCTTCATCCAAGTTAAGTCAGCAAAAACAGCTAGGCAGTGTCGTGTGCAAAAAAGCAAAGGGGAAAAATGGCGTTTAAACTTCGAATAAGCCATGCTAACTTAACATACATGCAAAAGAAGCCCACAAACCATACGACACCCCCCCTCCCTATGTTCAGGGAACACACAGCACTCAGGGCAAACAGGCTAGAATGCAGAGTTCAATTTCGAAGAGGACAGAACCAAGTTCAGAAAACCTGTCGAGTTTGAAATTTAGGAGCGAAAATCCAAAATGTATTCAAGCCAGTGGTAATACAACTCAGCCATGTAAGGAAAAAGCAAAACAAAAATAAAAATATTCACATGTCCAGCACGTGTCTATGAAGCAAAAAAAAGCAATACTTCAATCCAACAACATGTTATCACCAAATGTTGCAACTGCTTCCAACAAGAAGTCATTGTTCTCATCCGCGGACATTTCAACCATACAATCAAGTAAAGGGAAAGAACATACATGTTCCTCGATTGCCGGAGCCTCTAGCATCATCAGAGGACAACTCGGGCTTACTTCAAGATAATTGTGATCCAGAAAGTCATTGGCCGCAGTCCAAATGTTCCAATTGCCTAGAACCCCATGTGCTGCTGCGCAGGCCATAATCCCGGTACCAGAACAGTCTATTTCATGAGCAAGTAAGGGACTCATTAGTAGATCAAAATCCATATCAGGAGACACCGTGTTGCAGAGACACAAATCCCGGGCCCATTCGAATTCACAATCCAGGCAATGAAAAACAGGCTGCACGCAAGTGAAGAAAGAGAACTGAAAGGATAAACCATACGCTACACTTAGAGTCGCCAAAGGTAGTTCTCCATAGTATTCTAGCATCCGGTCATGCAGGTGGAGCAGTCGGGACTGAACGTCTAGGGGCACATACAGTGCATCCATTTTACAATAAACAAAACAAAAGCAGAATGCCTGCACCCAAAGCCAGGAGCAAGGGGAAACCTCCAAAGACGCTCGAAAAAATTGAATGAAAAAATGCAGGGATCACATCGAATATAGTCTGAAACGAGGTAACAAGGCCAGAGCATACTACTTTAAAAAAATGAGCCAAGCCCCTAGTCGAAGAGGCATTCAAGATCGTGTGTATTAAAGCACCGAAGTGCAAGGGCAGGTCCGTGTTTAATAAAGCATTTACTTCTGTACGAGTATTTGCAATGTGAAGAACGAATGTCTCATGCGCAGATGTAAGGGGAACTTCCTTTTGGAACAATAGAGCTCTTATTCTGCTCATCTTGTTGAACTCTGCTTTCAAGGTCGGAATCGAGGGCCAGATGGAAGCATCAAGCCTGCGATGTGAAGGAGGGAACAGCACATTCTTGCAACAAGTAACACGCTGGGAAACGGTAACAATGTAATCACAAACCCACAACACTCCTCATTATTTAGTAACAAATAACTACCATTAGCAAGCAGTGTGAATGTTGGTGTAATTGCCGGGATTGGGGTGCCTTTTAAACCACACACTAAATTTGGTGCAAGTACATTACAAGAGCTGTGCAATTGAAGATTTCTGCATGTCAATGAATGATCGGGTGTAGAGACACAATCTTCACCATTTAAAAACACTTCCTTACCATCCCTTAAACATCTGTAAGTGAACAGGAGGTTCCAAAGTTCATGAAGAAATGCTCCACCCAGGGGCTCAAATTTGCCTATAGCATAGTGTTTCATGCAATTCCCGAATTTAAAAAGAGAGAACGGGAATGTTATCAGCCCGTGAATAAGCCAAACAGCCAAATTTGCTTCTGCTACAGAAAAAGGCAACGGTTCTAGTTTTTCAATATGCAACAGGGAAAAAGTGGCATCTTTTATTGACATAAATTGCTGTTTCAAAGTCAAATTAAAAGGCAAAAATAACAAGCTCGTATTCATGTAATCTCATAGAACGCAGCCATTCTTAAGTGTTTGCAAAGTCCAGGCAAACCGCATGACAGAACTCAATTGATTTTGCCCATGATACAACACTGCAACATCTTCTTGTACAATATCGATCACAGACGACACAATATTATCTAAAGTGTAAATTCGAGAAGAAAGAGTGTTAATGCTATTGTCTACCACAGCTAGCACTTTTTCTAAATTAGCTTGATCTATAGCTCTAAGCCTAGAAGCAGCTTCAATCTGAGACAGTTTCCAAACTTCATTGTAAGCAGCATATATCCAGCTTTTCGATCTGCCACCCGCAGGGCCCTTAACAAAATCATTTAAATCGACAGATTCAGTGAGTTTGGACAAATGCGACTTGACATAAGGATGAATGTCTAAGCCAACTCTGGCACAACTTACCAACGGAATAGGTGGTGACTAAATGGTGAGTTGGAAAACGGGGATCAACTCTAACCGACGTATAGCCAGGGGTCAGACCCAGAAAGAGGTGCTGGCAGGAATCTGCACTTTTTTGCCATAGCAACCAGCATTCGGGATTAATGCTGGAAACATTAAAAGAGGAATTACTAAGCAATGCCTGTATTTCACTTAGGGGTGCACTGGTAAAAATATTGCAATCGAGATATGCACTCAAATCAGGAAAGGAAGGAGTATTTAATTTTTTAGAAGTAGCCAATCCAAAGAATGTCGGTTGTGAAATAGTGTCATTCAGAAATAACAAATGGTTCGGGATGAGACAAGCACGATGCAAAACCTCAGTGCCTTGCACTTGCCAACTTTTAGAACCCCAAACAGATTTAAGATCAATAGTATCTCTCCACAGTTCATAGACCCCAAAAGCCAACTGGTCTATAAAGGACTGCGAATAAAGTAATTTGGTGTGGGTAAGTCTAACCTTGAAAAACTACTCTCGAGTCAATTTAAAATAAAATGCATCAGGGTTGGATTGATCAAAACCAGTAAAATAGGAAAACTTTTTCAAAAACGTTTTGGAGCTGCCATCCACTGGTGCAGGACAATTTTCCCACTGTGTGTAATTAACCATGCTTCTGAATGAGCTAGTCCTATGCAGAATGTGATTGCCAAAATGTTGGTAACAGTAAAAATCGCCATAATTTGCAGACTCTAAGTATAAATCTTCAGCATTGAAGGTAGCTTAATATTTCAAATCAGTAAATAAAGCTTTGACCGCTTTAATATCCCAATCATCAGAGCGAATATTCTGTTTAACCACATCCCCTATAGAAACACGGAGTACATTGGGAACATTAATAACCTCTGTGGGACCATGAATCTGGAACTTTACAGCATCCCATACAATCCCATCTAAAATGGGCCAAGCAGTTATATTAACATACGTCTGGTCCCTCTTCATGATGTGCGAAGAGGAGTGGGGAGCCAAAGTTCCATCAATTACTCGAATTGACGTTCTTTCTTCAACATAGTGTCCATTGATAAAACGAAAAAAATATACCACAAATCCTATGGACATGAGCAAAAAAATTGCAATCAGCACCAGCCAAATGTAAATCCAAGGTGGGATCAAAAAATGTTTTTTAAACCAGGTAACAAAAAGTGAAACTTTTGAAGGGGTCTTTGATGTGAATTAGCCACACGGGTTTCCAAATCAGGCATATACAATTCAGTTGGATAAGTATATTCAGTGTTATCAAGAGGATCACCAGCAGGTAGATTCACAATGGGATTCGTAAGTGGACTCATTTCAATGGCAACATCAGGCCCGATGGTAGGATCCCGGGTCAAAACAGAGTGTCGTACCATTGCTTGACACGAAACCGCAGGCATCATTCTATATAGTATCGGCCACCCTGTGTGGTTTGACATGGTCAATTGAAATGTACCTGTTCACCTTTCGTCCAGGAAGAGGAGGTAAAATGACTGTTTTTGTACCCTGCACACCAAGCATGGCAACTGGAGATCGATAGGAAGGACCAAATTCTTTCTTGTTGTCGATCTTCTCTCGGATCAGTTCTCCAACCTGGGGTAGCCAGCCGACTACCGGAATCTGCAACGCAGCTTCAGACGTGGAGGGCAAGTGTTCCTTTGCAAGACTGTCTCTGGTCGTTTGTAGATTCTGCAAAACATTAGAATGTTCGGCTACGTCAAAGGATGCGGCTCCCGTCGCCATGTCTAGACCGTCAAGATCCGGAACAAACATCTTGATTCCAAAGAACATTTTGTATGGGGTACGCCCACCCAGAGACCTTCAGCACCTAACACCTTTGCTGTCAATGATTGCTTTAAGTCACTGTTCATCCGCTCAGCAACACTATTGCCCTCAGGCCTGTATGAAGACAATAATTTGACTTGGACCCCCAATGAAACCATGGCATCCTTGTACGCCTTAGAAGCGAACGCTGGACCCTGGTCCGAATGGAAGGTATCACATGCCAATATTCCCACAAAGACACGCAAATCTCTTATGCCAGTTCTGGCATCAGTGCTCCTTTGAGGCCACAGCCACAAAAAGCGCGTGCAAGATTCAACTGCTACTAAGATGTACTTATATGCAGTATGAGAGGAGAAAGGACCGCAGTGATCCAAATAAACACACACAAGTGGCTTATTAAATATGTACAACTGAGTTTGGGGCGGGCGTGCAGCAAAGAAGGCTTAATTTGCTGACAAATGCCACAGTGAAGGACAAAATCACGTTTATACAAACCCCGTCACCAGTATCGTTCTTGAAGGAGAGATACAGTAGCTGATATGTCGGCATGCGCCGAAGCAATCCCCTCATGGGCTGCTGTAATAAAAGCCTGTCTATGGTCCGTGTTGGGAATCAGTCTGTCACCAACATCGTTAATTCTCACATACAGAACTTTATCGGGACTTAAGTGATAAGTGTACTTTGAAGGGAAACCCTTAGGAAAATTACCTCCCTTCTCAGTTGCGGCAATAGCTGCCAAGATGTCATCATCAGTCTTACTCTTGGAACGTGCAACCTCTGCCACTGCAAATGTTGCTACTGCTGTCTTTGCAGCTTCGTCTGGAGACAGTTGCCAACAGCATGAACTCCCACGCGCTGATGACCCAGAGTATGAATTACAAAAACGAGTGGGAGAAGTTCTTTAAGTCCCGCCACTCGAACCCAGATTATTTTATGTTTTATTGTGCGACCTTTGGAGTCACAATAATCATTTTGAGTCCAAAAGGGTAGATTGTCATTGAAAGGCTGTACACAGTAGTAGGAATCACTTACAATAAGAGTAGTCACACTGGGGTCCGCGTACTCCAATGGAAGCATCAGAGCATGTAGTTCTGCTAACTGGGCGGTACAGTCCCCTAATGTCTGTGTATGCACGACATCAGACTTGAATTCACCATCCACCATTTTACCAACCACAATTGCACAGCCCACGGAATACGCGTGTCTAGAAGCCATAGCCGCTTGAGCACTTTCATCAGTGTAAATGATACAACGAAAATCCTTCAGTAGGCGCATAGTCAGAGGAGCAGGATGAACAAACTCATACTGCAAAAACTCCAGAGTCTGCAAAGAGGAATCGAACACTAACATGACATCCGGGGATGTCAAGGATGTCGCCCATTGTATCCACCGAGGGTGCAAAGCCTTGGAATTTGGTACACTGGCCTTCGTCACTGCCTCCAAGGCAGGATACAGAGTAACAACAACAATGCGTTTCCCTGCGACAGTGCACGTTCCTTAAGTATCGCCATTTGCACTGCAGTCAAAACTTTTTCCACAGTGGAAAACCGCAACTCGTCCTAAGTGTAGAGGTGTGACTTGTAAGCAATAGGAACTGTGTCTCCCTCATTAAAAGTGAGGTATGTGAAACCCACCGCCCCTGGCATGATTCTTATCACCAGGTTCGTGTGGTTATCACGAGTCGACAAGAATTTAGATTCAAGTAAGTCAGCCTGCAAAGCTTGCAAGACGGCTGAATGTTCTGGCAGCCAGCACTATTTGGAGAAAGTAGGATGTATCAACGCATAAAGCGGCTTGATACGCTGGGCATAATCCGGAATGTATGTACAACCAAATTTCAAAAAGCCCAGTAACGAATGTAATTTTTTCAGCGTTGTAGGAGCACGCAAAAGAGCGCATTTCTCCAAGAAGTGAGAAGCCAAGCCTCTACCTTCGTTGTTGAGCTCGTAGCCCAGGAACAACGCTGTGTATTCTGCAATGTGTGATTTTGCAAAGTTGAATTTGTAGCCAAAGTCCGCAAAACGGAAAATTATGCGGTCAACACTGCACAGATGCGGCCATAATTCGTCATCTGTGAGATAAATGTCATCCACATATGAACATGCATCTGCATCGAGTCTCTCAAGCAGAGAGACAACATGGGCAGAAAAAACGCCTGGACTGTTCTTGTAGCCCATTGGCAAACAAAGAAACTGGCGTTTTTTGCCGTCACAGGTAAAACTCGTCCACTCACTTCTAAAAGGGTACATGTTATGGGCAAAGAAGCCATTGGAAATGTCAAGCGTGGTTTTGAACCTTTTCACGCACAAGACTATCCACTAGAGCGGAGCTGTGAGTATTCTGCACTGCACACGTACGGCAATGTGAGTTTAATTGGCGGTAATCCAATACCAAATGGTACGAGCCATCAGGCTTGGTTACAGTAAAAAAGTGGGTTATTCATCGGAGACAAAGACATTTCAATCACACCTTGATATTCCAATTGTTCAAAGATTTCAGCCACAAAGGCTTTCGCCTCACGCTGTATGGGGTATTGGGGTTGTGGCTGTAACATGGACCGGAAAAGGATCTCATGTCGAGGGGATAATTTGTCCCATCCACAATGAGTACGGTACAACGCCGGCGCAAGCCCCTTAGCCCAATCTTCTGCAAAATGCAGTGCCTGTTCCTTCGGCACAGTGTGCGCGGAAGCGGGGAGGATCCCCTCCTCCCCTTGTGTAGCGGCTAAAACAAACGGTGGGGGCCAGTCGGCCTCCGCCAACAAAATGTCATAAGTAGTTGTCAGATCTTCCCAAAAAAAAACTTTTATGGTACGTTCTATGTCACCTTCAATCACAAGGACTATTTCATAAAGCCTGGCAAAGGACCTACTCTGGTGTCTGCTGTTTCAACAACAACGAGGCTGCTCACGGCTTAGTTGGGCACCTTGACATCTACCGCCGCCTCATCCACCTGGGGTTGCAACCGATGTTTCCTGCAAAGAGCGAGAAGAACGTTGTTCAGGAACCTGAAACCTATCAGGCGACTTAATAGTACTGCGGTAACGAAAATCATATTTACGCTCAACAGGGACAGGTGTAGGTGAAGCGGGATGGGAACTCTGCTTCTGCTGCTGCTGCTTCCCCTGTTTTTTATTCTTACTCCAATTTTGTTTTTGAACTTTCGGGTGGTCATCCTTATCAGATGAGCCTTGCTGAGCTTGCTGCTAAACAAAGGCCTAAAACCCCTAAACTATTACGGCCCACGGTCTTATTTGCCTCCTTAATAATTTTCGGCAACTGACGGGGTTTGTCGGCGTCGGGCACCTCGCGCAGAACATTAGAGACTTGCAGCTAGATTCATGAAGCCAAATTGCGATCACAATAGCTCGGAAAAAGCAATTACGATCGCAATTTGATGAAAAGGAATTCAAGACCAAAAATAGCGATTTCGCTAATATTTTTTTGCGATATCTCTATTAAATTTGCAGAATCCTGGAAGAAGCCCATTAGCGATTCTGTAATTGCGAGAAACCATGGAATCTGCGAATAAAACTGCGATATCGCAAATAAATCGCAATTGCAATTCATGAAAAATCGCAAATTGCGAATAACCCAAAAATCGCATTTTGTGACGCGCAATTTAAGGAGAACCCAAACCAGGTGGTAACCAGTAGGGAAAAAAAAAGTATTTGAAAAAACGTTTCCTAATTAGCAACAGGTGCAGGCCTGACCAAACACACTGAAGGAGATGCTGCTGCAGCATCAGGACTCTCACAATGCCAGGACTCTACATGGTGGTCAGGCGGCGAAGGCTACAGCGGGCAGCATGGAACAGACGTAGGATCCAGGAGCGGATATTCCGCCAGCGGGTCACCATTCTGGGCCAAACCAGAGAGCAAATATACGCAAAGTACCGCCTGAATGGTCCAATGATCATCAAGCTAATCCAGGACCTAGACCCCCTGATGCAGCACCCAACAAGGCGGACCAATGCCGTGCCCACACATGTCCAGGTATTGTGCAGCCTGCACCTTCTGGCCTCCGGAAGCTTTCAGGGGATAGATGCAGTTGCAGGGGGGATATCCCAGCCCACCATATCCCGTTGCCTAAGGAGTTTCCTACATGCAATTCAGACCCAGCTACACCACCACATCTCATTCCCCACCAGCCAACAGGACTTGGATGAGACCAAGCATCAATTTTACAATGTTGCTCAATTTCCACATGTGATAGGATGCATTGACTGTACCCACATCCACATCTGCCCACCAGCACAAACGGAATACATGTACCGCAACCGCAAGTCCTACCACTCCTTCAACATCCAGATGGTGTGCAAAGCTAAGACATACATCACGGACATAGTGGCACAGTACCGGGGAGCACACATGACTCCTTAAAATTCCGGCACAGCGGCCTCCACACACGGCTGGCCAGGGGAGGCTTTGGTGAAGGACACCTACTCGGTAAGTACACTTGCCCCACAATGGGACACTGTGATGATGTAGCTGCGCAGCACAGGCACTCACCCTCTGCTTCTCTCATTCAGGTGACAGTGGCTACGCTCTCCATGAGTACCTCCTCACCCCATACCTCAACCCTGCAACACCACAGCAACGGCGTTACAATGTAGCACACATACGCACAAGAAATTGCATTGAGAGGACATTTGGCCTTGTGAAGAGCAGATTCTGCATACTTCACAAGACTGGTGGGGCCATCAAATACGAGCCTGAGGTCTGCTGCCGCATTGTGGCTGTGTGTGCAATACTACACAACATTGCTACCAAGCGCCGGATACCTGTAGAGATATCTGGCAGTGAGTCGGAAGGGGACCACCGCCCACCTGCACATGCGCATCATGCACGCGGGGAAAATCCTGCTGAAGGACACAGACGGCGCAACCAAATCACAATGAACTGTTTCTAGTGCACCCACTCCCCTCACCCAATACTTCACTCATGCATGACAATGGAAATAATGACATGAGTCTGATGTACTAATATTGAATAAATATTATTGTTGGTTGCACAATAATATCGCATTATTTCAAACAGTAACATATGAGGAGTATTGCGCCATACTGCTCCATATTTTGTAGTGGACATGCTTATGTCAGCTGCATGTCCCTGCCCTATGTACATAAATGTCACTGGCGCCTCCGGTGCAAAGCTCCCAGTCGCCTCTCGAGCTCTTCCTCCGGCAGAGCACGTGATGCCGCACTGGGGCTGCTGCTGCGGCGTGGAACACTGACCTGTGACGAAGACAGGCTGCTGTGACTCGATGTCCCCTCGCTTGTGTCATCCCATCCTGCGTGGCCTTGGCCAGTTGGCTGCAGAGCCTGGACAGCAGTGGTTACCTGCTCGAGTGCCCGTGCCACATCCTGACAGCATTGTACCATCTGTAGCTGCATTGCCAGAGACCTACGGGACAGCTGGGAGGTGGCGTTTCCAATGACGTAATTTGAATGCGTGTACGCTGAGAGGCGTGTGAGGAGCTGGCGGTTGCGGTGGCGGGTGAGGTTATGCTGGCTGACCATGGCCGCAGTGTTTGCCTCCATAGCTGTGGTCATCCGGTCCATGCGGTCGGACAGATTGGCAACATTCCTGCCTGTGTTGTGCAGCTGCAGGTGTATAGCAGCTAGGTGTCGTGCCTGTAATTGGTGCACGCGCAGCATGCAGCGCTCCATTGAGAGCCCTGGCACACGCACAGTCATCCCTCTCCTGCCGGTGAGTGGTGTACTCTGGCGCCGCTCCCTGACATGCCTGCTGGCCTGGGTGGGCACAGTGGGTGTGCGTTGTGTCACTGGTCTTGCAGACCTGATGTTGACGGTGCCACTGGCATGGGTCTTGCAGCTGGCAATGGTGGTGTGCCTGATGTAGCTGGCGTTGCAGGTGGTGGTTCGCATGCTGGCACTGGTGCTTGGCCAGACGGAGCTGGTTGTGTGGATGTTTCTTCCTCACCCTCAGGCTCCTCTTGTGTATCATCAATCTGCAGTCCCTCACTGTCGCTGCTGGTGTTATCTGCGCCACCTGTGATGGAAAGTGGACGTTGATTAATTACATGTATCTTTGATATGTGAGGTTGCTACATGCATGCTGGCTACCATTCCCTGACTAGCTGTTGCATTGCGTACATTAGGACATGTCTGGCTGCATGGGACTTTTTGTACATTGTGGTCAGACTACATGTCCCACAATGCAATAGGGATGTTCTGATGTTTATGGGCTGCATGACTGGGGTTTATTATGAGTGGCTATAGGGTCATGGCCATTGTTAGGGGACAGGGTCGCAGTCGCATGGCACTTACCTTGGCTGTCTTGGGTGGGTCGGGATGAGTCCAGACGGGTTATCCCCACACATGCCTCAGGCTGCAATGTGTCCTCAACACGATCCTCCAATGGGGTGTTGGGAGGGACTGTAGGCTCTCCCCCTCCAGTTGCAAGGCTCTCACCCAGCCTCTCAGCCACCCTCTCCTTGGCACAACCTTGGAGGTCGTACCACCTCTTTTTGAGGTCGTCAATGGATCTCTGTGTGACTCCAACTTTGGCGCAGATGCGCAGCCACAGTCGCCAATTCTCGGCCTCAGGCACCCTCCTGGAGTCCTTGCCAAAAAGTTTATTGTGGTCTTTACAGACTCCGTCGATGAGATGCTCCAGCTCCTGTTCGGAGAACTTGATTTTGCGCTTTCTCCCTGTGTCGCTGGGCCCTGCTGCTACTTCCTGTGACAGGGCTGCAGTCTGCAGTATCCAAAAGCAAAAACTGGAGGTGGTTGGAGTGGAGCTCAGAGTAGTGCTGCTTCCAATTCTGCCTCAGTGTTCTCAATGAGGGAGGGAACTGCCTGCTTCCTGGTTGTGATGTCATCACTATGCTCGAACTGCGACTTCCCGTTTTTGCGATCTCGCTATTAGCGAGATTGTAATTTGCGATCACGCTAATAGCGAGATCGCAATTTCAACACGGAAAATGATCGATTTAGCGATTTTTCTGTGATTTTGGAATAATAGCTATCGGCTTTTGCGGCCGAATGCGAATCGCTAAATTTACTCGCAGATTTACATGAATCCCATTATGCAATTCTAAATTGCGATTCAGTATTAATCGCAATTTGGAATTCGTAGAATTTGGTTTTCATGAATCTGGCAGTTGGAAACTTACAGCATCTCCCTTGACATTTGCAAAGACGAAATCACGTACCATATCAAACGCTCCCACAAGGCGCATTCGCAACTCCACTGCTGCCTCTGGTCCGTGCTCTTCCTGAACATGCTTGATCACAGTGGGCAAAACAGACATTGATGGGGTGCCAAAGCACCGAGTGTAGACTGCTGCAAACATCACCCCCAAAGTTGTACACTCAGTTACGTCAGGCACTAAGTCTTTCTGCAAATTCACAGTGAAAATCCTGTGCTTCTCAACAGGACTCGTATTTGGGAACACTGCTTCTAGTTTGTCAAATTTCTCAGCAAGCCAAAAACGCATTTCTTCCTTATCTTTGGGATGTTTGCCACTGATCGCGTTAACCATGATGGCACTAAGTTTGAGTCCGCCACCGCCAACTGGATGCGCTGCACCAGCCTGGGCCCCACCTGGGAGGTTGTGAGAAATGTAGTAAACCAGACCCCTAATAACTACTACCGAAGAGGCATACAGGGGTCAGAGTTGTTGGGCTCAAAACATCCACCTGGGGATGCGGAGTGTAAGCAGCCAACACAGACCAAGTAGTGCCTGGAATGGACAACGGTCCTTGTCCCCCAAGAGCAACGAGGTATTCCTGCAAGTCATTACGCACAGCTACACGACTGCGAGCTGGTATATAAACTGCAGCCATATCGAAACAGCAAGAAAGAAGCACTAGGCAATACTAGAACGCACAACTGAGTTGCAATTCAAAAAAGTAACCTCTGATAATGAACAAGCTTGTAACAACCTATGCAAAGATAGGTAGGTTTTTAATCCGTCACTACCGTCAACCAGAAACGATAGTGAGGGGGTTGTAGACTGATATAAGCACTACTCAAGTGTCTCACAATAATACCACACTCGTTGGGGGTGCCATGTAACAGGGATTCTGCACAAACACAGAACTGTGCACAGAGACTTAGGACCTCAGTGAATTAGGGTGTGCCAAAACTCACCTTAGTACCCATAACCCCCTACCAGACTAGCAATCAGTGTCACATTAGCTCCTATTGCAAAGAAACCAATGATTAGACAACCTAGAACATGCAACCTAGAACCATCTCAGGAATAGTGGGAAGTGAGAACACTCTTTTGTCATACACTCATACCAGTCTACAAAGGAGTAAAATAGAGACACTGTAAAGTTAAAATGTTTATTTTATCAACGTGAACTCAAGCGCAGTATTTTTATCAACATCAACATACATACAGATAATAATATTACGGCAGCATGGTTACAATTCCATAAAATACAAAAGGAGGAATCAAGGTACAATGATAGTGCAAACAGGTGATAGAAACGCCTATTTAAGACACCCTCCCTATCTAGGAACTATGTATTATAAAACTATAGAAGGTCTCTGGAGTAATTTTAGGGGTGATAGAGCAAGGATTCGCACGTAAAGCAACTTGCCTGTACTCAACCCTCTCAAATAACTCATAACGTAATATTTAACATGTTTTGTCTAATTATTATTGCATTACATGACATATTTAGTATCTAGGGGAAGCTTTTCAATATGCTTTTACTAACTATAATCCGCTTGCATTTAAATGGCTGCTGCTATGCAGGATTTTCTACTACGCATGCGTCTGTCATACTCATGTGATATGACATACTCTCTTGCTTGTAGGGAAACTTTTGCTTCTGTGCACTAGAATTAAGATGGCTGCTTTGTGTTACAGCATTCATGAAACTTGCACTGCTGCTTTTGCTACGCTGTTTGTTTGCCTAAACACTAAACGCAATAGTTAAAATAAAATCAATGGGAACAGAGTAGAGATAAGTGGTATACAGTGCATACATTTATTCTGTGTTCTAAAACTGTTTCTTTTCTATTTTTCCATGTATTTCATTTCGGGCTTGGGAGGTGCTATTACTCCATCTTGAAAACCCACACTGCGCTTGTAAAACTCCAGAAGGAGCTTAAGTCATTCGTCATTGAACTGAATCCAAACTTTCTTCAAACTAGAAGATGTGCCTGGGAACCTGACTTAATGACCCCTAGCGGAATACAAACTGTTAACATTGTTTTTTTATAAGAACATTCAATTGTTGGGTGGAATAAAAATGCATGGGAAAATAAATTGATGGGCGGGAATGTTAAATTAAATATTCAGAAGAATAGTTTCAATTTGGTATGGTGTGATGACCTCTCCCCATCTTCTGTCCAATCAAAATTGGGGATCCTTACACTTTTAAAATTGGGGGGTTGGTACACTGCCCTAAAAAAATAGTATAACTAGAGTAGTCTTAGTTAGTTAATTTGTCCGACTTGTCCGAATAGCTGACCTGTCACTGACCCAATGCACTCAATAGGTGATCGAGAGCAGAAGTGCTGGCAGAACACTCTCTCAAAAGATTCAATAACCCAATCGGGGTTACTAGGAAAGGAGAATCGAAGACCCAATCGGGGTTTGGCTGTTGGCTGCAGAGAAGGTGTAACGCAGGCGTAGCACGTTAGCTGTGGGTGCCGGTCTTAGCCTGAGGTGGTCCTGTCCTGATCCAATTTGGTCTGTACCTGTCCTGATTCCGGTTTGCATCTATTCTTTCCTTCTGGCACCTGCACTTTGGGGTTCTGTCCTTTGACCCAGCCCGTGGCCAGGGTTGGTTTTTACACCATTCTAGGTAAATATAATCAACGTGGGTTCGTCTTTGTACTGTTTTCCCTTTTTCTTCCCTTCCTATGTTTCAATGCTTAATGAAAGTCTCTCAAATCTATCTTATCTTAATCATATTTTTGTTGATTGATCAAGTCTCAATTAATATAGTATGGACATTGACATTTAATAATTTACATTAGATACAGAATTTAAACTTTTCCAGAGTTTGTGGTTATTATATAAGGGCAAATGTTTTTTAACTGCCTATTATGCTAACACCCTTGATCCCTTAGGACTTTAGGTACCGGTAAATAAGATTAGTAAGTCAAATGGTATAGGTCCTGAATGGTTAAACAAAAATTGATTAAGCGTAGGTTTACCTGTTCAAAGTGTATATGTTGATTTATGGGCCCAGGTGAGTATGGTAACATTTCGGGCAGGTGAGCCTGTGCTCTATCAGGGGGACCCCATTTACCTGTCCGCTCAGTAAATGTAAATAACATCAGAATCAGTTAGTCTCTCTGCATGCCTGAATCTTCCAAGTGTGCGCAATTCTGGCAAGTGTGCTATAATGTATGTATGTATGTATCTTGTAAAGCGCACTGCTGCTCTGAGGCGTCGTGGCGATGTAGACCACTGGAGAACCCGTCTTGGCTATCCCTGTGAGATGGTCCCTACTGGGTATCTCCAAGGTGAAACCAGGCATCCCCGGCGAATGTGGGGGGCCGTTGTAGAGATGAGGCAAGCTAATGCCCAGAGTTGCCGAGTGTGATCCCTGGTTAGAGTAGGCACCGAGGCGAGAATTATCGAGTCCGCTGACCCTGGTCCACGACCCTGCCACATCGGGAATTGAACCCTGGTCCCGGGCCGTTCTCTGCTTCCGGGTCTGCCGCCTCTAACCAGCAAGCCACACCACTCCACATAACAAAGGAGCCAGAATCCTACTCGGCTTGCAGCTGCCAAAATATTTTGTCTAGAATGTGTTACACGGAGAAGCCAATAAACAGGCTCATGTTATGATAACCTTGGTGGCTTAGCACTCACTGTACAGACTGGGGATACGATGTATGTCTAGAGATGTCGAAAAACAACCTGTTTCCCATGTGTAGACCTTCATCCAAGCTAAGTCAGCAAAAACAGCTAAACAGTGTCATGTGCAAAAGCAGCAAAGGGGAAAAATTGTGTTTAAACTTAGAATGAGCCATGCTAACTTAACATACACGCAAAAGAGGCCCACAAACCATGCAACAATACTTAAAAACTACAGACCTATTTCATTGCTGCCCTATTGAGCTAAATTACTATAGTATCATGTAGGCCAACATCTTTGCTCCTATTTGCAGGAGTCAGTCTACCTGAACTCAAAAACAGGACAGTTTTTGTCCTGCGCATTTCACTCAGACAGTCATTCTCACTGTTAAGGATGAGATGAGGAAGGAAGCAGACAATGGTTTTACAAAGGCTCTGGTCCTGATGGACCTCTCAGCGGAATTTGGCATGGTCAATAATACTTTATTGATCAACCGTGTCAGTAATTCAGAACTGTGTGGCACCGCACTTGAGTGGTTGACCTTTTTTCTTAAAGATCAGATTCAGTCAGTCTCCCTTACAGAGAAAGCTGTCATTCAAATTATCATCACCCTAGTGATATCACGGATTGACTATGCAGATGTCCTCTTCTTGGGACTCCCTACTGGAATAATTCACAGGTTACAATTGGTGCAAAATCAGGCGGACTGGCTGGTCTTCTACCAGCCACAAAATTGTCACACTAAGCCACTGAAGGAAAAGCTCCACTGGTTTCCTGTGGCCCAGAGGACCATCTTTAAAATGGCCCGTACAATCTTTAAGGCTCTTCATGTAAAAAGCCCTGGTTTTATATCGATCAGGTATCAGTGCCATGTGCCCACTCACCATCTGAGATCGGCTCATTTCAATTTACCTACAGTGCGAAGAACCAAAAAGATAAGGATATGAGGGGCCTGCTTTTCTGTACTGGTTCCTCTCACATGGAACATTTTTCCCTTGGATATTAAATAAGTATCCAACTACAGGAAATACAGGAGACTCTTAAAAACATTGTTGTTCTGGAAATCCTATGACTAAACTGGTGATCGATGCTTCCTTATGCTACCAGCGCCAAGAGAACTTTTGGTGAACGTGCGCTCTACAAGTTACCTATAACGTAATCGATAACATAACATCAAAGTGCATTAGGGTAAAAGTCATGTCACATCCTGTGATTTTACTTCCAGTGATGTTAGCTCAAATACAAATTAGAATGACCTTTGTTATGTTACGTTATGTTGATTTCTATAGTTCACTAATCACCCAAAAGGGTATCCAGGTGCTTGGGCAGGTGTATAGGTGTGTGGTCCTCGTGGTGCTTATATGAACAGTCAGGTCTTCAGCTTATTCCGGAACTCAAGAAGTGTGGAGGAGGTTCCGATGTGTTAAGGGAGGTTATTCCATATCTTGGGTGTGCTGTAGAAGAATGAGCGCCATCCAGTTTTGCTTTTACGGATACAGGGAGGGTTTGCTAGTAAAAGTGAGGCCGAGCATAGGTGTCTGGTGGATTGGTGAAAGAGTATGCATCTGTTCAGGTATTCTTGTCCTGTGTTGTGTTGAGGTTCGTATGTGTGCATCAGAAGTTTGAATTGATTGCACTTGTGAACATGGAGCCAGTGAAGCATCCTGAGGCACGGTCAGATGTGGGCGGAGCATGGAAGTTCTTGTATGACTCATACACTGATATTCTGGATGGTATTATGTCTGTGTACGAGTTCTTTGGCGATTCCAGCATAGAGAGTGTTGCCATAGTCCAGCATGCTGGTAATGAGTCCTCGTGTGACAGTCCTTTTGGTGTGCTGAGGCAAAACTTTGCAGATCTGTTGCGGCAGGTGTAGGAAGGGAAAGCAGGAGGTCCATATTGCATTCACTTGAGTCATCATATTAAGCTTGTTATCTATGATAACTGTTAGATCTGGCAGTGGTTGCTGCTTGACTAGGGCTCACACCCCAGTCAACCAACAACCCAATTTCAATTCAAGTCAATTTTAATTTATTGTATCAGCAGAAAAAGCCTTACAATCAATTAAAATAGGCCCTCTTTCAATTCCTACAGAAATGCAAAAAATAAATATGGGTAAAACTTTCCATGATGAAATATGTCTTGTTCAAGTAATCATAATTCCCTACTCATAGATTTACGATATAGAACAAAAACAATGTTATTGTGTACTTTCACTAACTAATAAAATCCCATATTTAAATCTTTAAGACATAGTGGCAAAACAAATCAAGAATATTAAGATACAACACTAGTTGCTGTTTGCAAACCTAGGACGGACATAAACATTAAAATAGGGAGGGCAGGTATCCCAGAAATTACAGCGTAAACATTGTTCTTGGGGTCAGCCAATTAGATTGCCTTTAACACAATCAGTATTCATTAGAAATGGGGGTCTCTAGTTGGCAGAAGTAGATACCGTTGTCCAAATATGGACCCTTGCTTCTAGTCACGGTAGGGGGAAACACTTATAAAATAATCCCTGCTCACCCCCTTGGTAGCTTGGCACAAGCAGACAGGCTTATCCCAGAAGCAGTGTATAAAGCATTTGTCACCAAATACAGTAATACAGGGAAACACTACAAATGGACACTACAACAGTTTAGCAAAATAAGTGATCTTTATCTAAACCAAACAAGACCAAACAACAAAAATACACAATACAGTAATAACAATATAATTTACAAATGGTAGAAATAGTTCAGTTCAAAGCAAATTGCAGATGCTACACTTTTCACATAAAGTACCTTGGATGCATCACGCACACATACTGAAAGGGGCACAGGGAAGGTGATGCATTGGTTCTTTACACTCAGGGAAGGTGATGCTTCGGTCCTTGCTCTGGGGGGTGATGCGTCTGTTCCTTACTGCTGCGCATGGGAGGTGATGCCTCAGTTCCTTCCCGGAGAGGAGGTGATGCGTCGGTGTTCTACTGCGTGGGGAGGTGATGTGTCTACTGCGTTCCCCAACGATGCAACAGACTTGGTGCCTCCATGCGATGCGACAATCCGTGGGTTCTTGCAGCCGCACAGAAGCCCTTGCATCGGAATCTGTGCAGCGATCTCGGACTTCAATGCCCTCAATGCGCCATGCTGTGATTTCTCGAGCCGCAGGCCGGCACTGCGTTGATTTCTATGGAGATGCGTCGGAAACAGATGTGGATGCTTCGCACTTCGCGAAGTTGCTTTACTTTTCCCAGAGGCAAATAGCCTCCAGAGGTCCAAAACGACAGCAGGTCAGAACTCCCATTAAGGAAGTTCAGTGGAGCTGGTGGTGAAATCTTTGTGTCCCTGATACTTCAGAACAGGAAGCCAGTTCAGTTTCAAGCCCTTGGAGATCTTCCTCAAGCAGGAGACACAGCAAACAGCAAAGTCCTTTCTCCTTTCCTTGGCAGCAAGTAGCCACTGCAGGCCAACCCCAGACAGCAAACAGCACAGGGGCAGTATTCCTCCTCAGCGTCTCTGGTTTTTCTCCTTGGAAAGGTTACTCTTGATTCCCAGATGTGATCTAAAAGTCTGGGGTATTGGCCCCTTTTTTTATACAGTAAATATCTTCTCCTGGCCCATGGCTTTGAACCCAGTCCAAACCAGTTCTGGGGGGCACTTTGCAAGTACACAACAACCTCCATTGTCAGTGTGAGCCCTGGCTCCAGACACACCGGGGAGGCGGAGCCATCATTGTGGAAGGCAGGCACAGACCTATTCAGGAGCAGGTCTTATTCCTCCCACCACTCCAAATGCAGACTAGGCCTATTCAGCCTGGAGCTGACTCATACAGACTCTTTGGAACCACTGCAGATCCCCAGCCACTGTCACTCCAAAGCCAGACAGTCAATGCACATCCTAGCAGAAGCACACTGGATGGCTAAGCAAGAAAATACCTACTTTCCTAAAGTGGTATTTTCAAACTCAGAATGTAAAAATCACCCTAACTAAAAGATGCATTTTAACATTCTAAGTTTAGGCATACAAAAGGTTATTTTTCCACCTTGTTCCCAGGGGTAGTTATGCTTATAAGATGTTATAAGCAAACTCCCTATTCTATCCAATGGAAATAGGTAGCCTTGCAATCGTGAAAAACAAAATTGACAGCATTTCACACCAGGATATGTCCTACATTTCATATACACTGCACCCTGCCCGCAGGGGTATATTGGGCCTACCTTATGTGTGACTAACATGTAAGAAAAGGGAAGGTTAGGGACTGGCAAGTGTGTGAACTTACCAAGTCGACATGGCAATACCAGACTGCACACAGGCTCTGCAATGGCAGGTCTGAGTTACATTTACAGGCTGCTTATATGGGTGGCACAATAAGTGCTGCAGGCCCACTAGCATTGTTTGATTTACAGGCCCTGGGCACACACAGTGCACCGTACTAGGGACTGAATAGTAAATCAAATCAGTCAATTATGGAAACACCAATCCATACATAAAATTTACAGGGAGAGCTTATGCACTTTAGCACTGATCAGCAGTGGTAAAGTGCCCAGAGTCATAAAACCAACACAAACAGGCCAGAAACAGAAGGCCACAAAGCGAAAGAATCTGGAGATAAACCTGCTGTAAAAGCCAGGTCTAACAGCATTAAACTATATTGATGTGCACTAGCATAAATATCCTTAATGAATATTGGATACCAAAGAATCAAGATCAATAAATGATGTATTTATGACTTTATTCCAATTACTAATCACCATCCAAGGCACCACTTAAATATAAAGTGCTAATAGTCATAAAGTACCTGAGTGTAGTAGACAATAGGTCTGGTTTAAAGTGCAGTGCATACATTGTATGCAGAAAAGTTCTTTATTTATTTTTATCCATTCTTAAAATACAGATCACCAGATAATATACAAAAAGGTCAGCCAACGTGTTTCACTCCCTACCAGGGAGTTTCTTCAGGGCTGAAAATACAAATAGATAAAAGAAAACTAACATCAGTTTCATGTGTCATAGGTCTTGTACACATTTCCCATTTCACAGTTCATTTTAAAATGGAAAGACATATGATTAGATTGTTATTTTTTTCAAAAAGGATATACACAATATCCAAATTTAGGGAAAGACTGCTAAAGAGCTGTTAAAAAACACACAACAATAAATTACATTGTGCAATCATATTCCAAAACAAACGCTTTATGGTTAGCCCAAAAAACCACCTCTCTAAAATATGCCGCCACGGAAGGGGGAAAGAAAGAATTACGTGGAAGGCCATAAAGAGAAATGGAAAATTAGCGACTGATTACCAGAACCACAGATAGATCTTGTTAGGTTTCAAAAATTGACACACTTTAAAACAAACAAGCATCAAACAAGTTATAAATCATATACCACAATGTCATTAACAATACATTGTTCCCTATCTGCTCATGGTCGTTTCACATCTTCATGGTACATTTTCAATGAATATTTTCAATACATTTCATACATGATGTGGTTTCCCGTCATATTCATGTCCTTTGGAGTATGGATTTTCCAAAGTGAAGGGCAGAAGAAGAAGAGGGGTTTTTTTTTTTAGGCAAAGGCAAATAAAGAATGTTATCAATAAAGTTTAAGGAAGAAACAGATGTAAACTTGGAGGGGGGGTTTTAGGCAAAGGCAAATAAAGAATGTTATCAATAAAGTTTAAGGAAGAAACAGATGTAAACTTGGAAGCTAGTTTGTTACATACACTCTTTTCCCACTAGTATACTGACTCGTCTTGCATATACATCACAATGCTTCTTGAGTTGTCCAATTCCTATTCCCATATATATGTGTAATGCTGACAGTATAGTATTGAGGTACAGGTTCTTACCACAACGATCTTTTCTGGTAGCGTGGGGTCAAGTACTTCCCTTTCCCAAATTGCTTCCTTTTAATTCTGTCCACTTGATTAGCCTTGTATCGGTCTATTCAGGAAAAGAGAATATTTTTAGGTCCCTTCAGTTAATGGGATCCTTTGTTTTTTTTATTTATATTCTTTTATGCATACCTTTTATCAGTGTGGTTTGTTTCTTCCCTTATAGGTATCCACGCTCCCGGTGTTGGAAATTATTGCCACAAATAGTCCAGGAAGTTCAATCTCTTCCTTTCCCTGGCCGTATCTATGCAAAGTCGTTGCGATTCCAATATTGGAGAGACCAACAGTATCAATTAGGCAGTCTCCAATAAACAAAGGTTCTTGTCCATTAAAAAAGGGGACAACCATTTGCTACACTATATTAAAGCGAACTCTGTACACATATTGTCTCCCACCTGTGAACCCAGTTAGTATGGCCAAGTAATTAAGCTGCCAGCATTTTATTTATATATTGCCCCAAGCATAAGATAATTTCTAATTTGCCAGTTCACGAACCCAGTTAGTTTGGCCCAATAACTAAAATGTTGGCATTTTATATACATATTGCCCCAAGCATAGAATATTTCCTAATTTTGCAATTTATACAATATAAAATCAACGACCCCACGTGTCCTGTACCCGGTAAGTAGTAAACCACAATTAAGGTATCCAGGTAGCCTAGCAGTGGACACTTCACTTTTATTTTGCCCCAAATGAGGTGTGTTTGTCATATATTTATGTACACCATTAGGGATGCCGCAGCGTTCGGTTAGTGCAACCAGGCATCCCCTAACTGTTACGGGTTTTAAACAAGCACTAACGGATGCTTAGGCCATCTTTTCATAACGATCAAGAGGTTCACCTGACATTTGTGTATATAGCGCGGCATTCAATTCTCGCAGCGCGGTGTTCCCCAAAGACTACGAATTTAGTGGAGCACTCGTGTACCAATTCTCGCAGCGTGGTGTTCCCTAAAGATTACACATTCAGTGGAGCACTCGCATATCATATGGCCCCATTTGACATATATTACGAGTTTCAATAAAGTACTAGCGTATGCTATGGCCATCCTTTAATAACAATCAAGGGTTCACCTAGCATTTGTATACATAGCGCTGCATTCGATCCTCGCAAAGCGGTGTTTCCTGAGGTTTATAAGTTCAATGGAGCACTCGCATATCAGTTCTCGCGGCGCGGTGTTCCCTAAAGATTACGAATTCAGTGGAGCACTTGCATATCATATTGCCACATTTGAACATATGTCAACAGAGTTGTTTCCGCGTATGCTATTATCCTTCTATATTTCAAACCCAGAGGAAGACAGTCATTACAAAAATGAGGATATAGACCCCCCAGTGTGGCTCAATGGTTAGAGCGGCAGACCCTGATGCAGACGTCTAGCCCGGGACCAGGGTTCAATTCCCCGCCTCGGCGGGTCTTGGGCTCAAAAATTCCATGACCTGATAATTCTCGCCTCTGTGCCTATTCCAATCATGGAGTCCCACTCTGCAACTCTGGGCAATAGCTTGCTTAATCTCCACAACGGCCCCCACAACGCTAAGGATGCTTGGCCTCAACCTTGAGGGTGCCCAGGAGTGGACGCCTCTCAGTGAAAGCCAGGGTGGGTTCCACAGTGGTATTCGTACAAGCGCCTTGAGACCCTTGCGGGTGAGTAGTGCGCTATACAAGTATCAATTTACATTTACATGTTAGGTCCACAAACCCAGTACAACCTGATATAACGCAGTAAGGTGAAAATTCCCCTTAGTCACATACTATAGTCTTTCCCCCGGTTTCTCACCTGTATCTTTCGGCGTGGATGTATCACCGTAGCGGCATGGATGGTCCCAAGCTGGAGCCGCCATATCGGAGACCGCCTTATATTCTAAATTGTAAGCCACCAATAAGGTAGCGATTCTAAACCCGGAAGTGTATCTCTCTTAGTTCTTGCCTGATCACGGGTGCCATGTTTAAATAGGCAATAATTGAGTGAGCATCATTTAAAATATATAAGGAATTATGTGCTTATACCTAGAGCGGGCTAGTTTGTGCTATCTCAAAGTCATATAACAGGAGGTACATTAATAAACCTGACGTGTATTACCTAGTGTTGTATCCCTCTCAGTTAATCACATCTTTTGATGTTATCATAATAAAAAAGGTTCTATATACTGGTGTATCCCCAGAGTGTACACCCGGAACGTGTATGGCATTTAACATTTTGTTCCCACTTTTGAAAAAGCGATGGTAGATTAGCGGATCGTATCCTTAAGGTATGGCTTGCCCAAGCATAAATCTCTACATGGGCGCCATCTTAAGATGGCATTTGCGCTTGGCTGTGGTTAAACAGTGTTATTTAGTTCCTTTTATCTAGTTTTTTTACAATGTTAATAACCATTAGCGAGAGCACTTAGGTTTCTTTTACAATTATTATAGCTTATGATTACCACCAATGTATATAAAGAAGACCCATTGTGTCGTATTGGTTATTACCAGATTGAAAATTCAATGGTGTCCATTCAGATAAACCCACATAATCGGTCGTATTTCTCAAAACGTAGGGGTGGGTGTATGATACATTCTAACTGCTTAACAGAGGAAAAAGAGTGGTCTCACAATTACAGAACGACGCTTAATTGATGAGAGCATCCAAGCTATGAAGGAGTACAGTAATTCACTGAGCAAGTTAAAAGGAGTGTTTTTAAAGAGAGAAAGTAAGTACAGGCCAATCTGCTTGTGAGGAGTAGAAGGGAAAAAACAGGGGGAGAAGAATGTAGGTCGGGGGAGGAAGAGAAATAGTGAGAGGTGACAGGGTTGGGTTTCCAGGGTAGACAATAACCTCTTATACTGGAATATCCAAACATGCCTAGGTATAGCTCACATTCAGTTTTGTCCATTTTTATGGAAGAACCTTATTAGCACGTCTGAGTATCCCTTACACATCAAACCCATCATAGTATGCAGATTTCAAGTATCATATATTTCTGTCATTACAACTACAGATCACTATAGATTATGACAAAAAATGGTGCATTCTATCATCCAAGTTCATACCGTATTTTATGCATTGTAATTTACATATCCATCTTGCCTCCCGCTGTCTGAGCAGTAACTCTCGATTCCCTCCTCTTGTGAGAGGTTGTATCTGTTCCAAACCATGGAACCAAAAATCTGGTTTCCCACCATGTTTTTCCCAGAAATGTTTTGTATGAGCATATTTTTCGTCTTTGTTTAGAATTTCTCTGCTATGTTCCTGAATTCTTACCCTCAAACTGCGTTTGGAGCTACCTACGTAAATTAAACAGCAGGTACAACCCAGTATATACACCACAAAACTGGTAGCACAATTTATAAAGGATAAAACTCTTTTTCCTCTGTGAAGCAGTTAGAATGTATCATACACCCACCCCTACGTTTTGAGAAATACGACTGATTATGTGGGTTTATCTGAATGGACACCATTGAACTTTCAATCTGGTAATAACCAATACGACACAATGGGTCTTCTTTATATACATTGGTGGTAATCATAAGCTATAATAATTGTAAAAGAAACCTAAGTGCTCTCGCTAATGGTTATTAACATTGTAAAAAAACTAGATAAAAGGAACTAAATAACACTGTTTAACCACAGCCAAGCGCAAATGCCATCTTAAGATGGCGCCCATGTAGAGATTTATGCTTGGGCAAGCCATACCTCAAGGATACGATCCGCTAATCTACCATCACTTTTTCAAAAGTGGGAACAAAATGTTAAATGCCATACACGTTACCGGTGTACACTCTGGGGATACACCAGTATATAGAACCTTTTTTATTATGATAACATCAAAAGATGTGATTAACTGAGAGGGATACAACACTAGGTAGTACACGTCGAGTTTATTAATGTACCTCCTGTTATACGACTTTGAGATAGCACAAACTAGCCCGCTCTAGGTATAAGCACATAATTCCTTATATATTCTAAACGATGCTCACTCAATTATTGCCTATTTAAACATGGCACCCGTGATCAGGCAAGAACTAAGAGAGATACACTTCCGGGTTTAGAATTGCTACCTTATTGGTGGCTTACGATTTAGAATATAAGGCGGTCTCCGATATGGCGGCTCCAGCTTGGGACCATCCATGCCGCTACGGTGATACATCCACGCCGAAATATACAGGTGAGAAACCGGCGGAAAGACTATAGTATGTGGCAAAGGGGAATTTTCCCCTTACTGCGTTATATCAGGCTGTACTGGGTTTGTGGCCCTAACATGGGGGTCTATATCCTCATTTGTGTAATGACTGTCTTCCTCTGGGTTTGAAATATGGAAGGATAATAGCATACGCGGAAACGACTCTGTTGACATATGTTCAAATGTGGCAATATAATATGCGAGTGCTCGCATATTATATTTTATTCTCGCTGCGAGAATTGAATGCTGCGCTATATACACAAATGTCAGGTGAACCTCCTCTTGATCGTTATGAAAAGATGGCGTAAGCATACGTTAGTGCTTGTTTAAAACCCGTAACAGTTAGGGGATGCCTGGTTGCACTAACCGAACGCTGCGGCTTCCCTAACGGTGTACATAAATATATGACAAACACACCTCATTTGGGGCAAAATAAAAGTGAAGTGCCGACTGCTAGGCTACCTGGATACCTTAATTGTGGTTTACTACTTACCGGGTAAAGGACACGTGGGGTCGTTAGTTGATTTTATATTGTATAAATTGCAAAATTAGGAAATATTCTATGCTTGGGGCAATATGTATATAAAATGCCAACATTTTAGTTATTGGGCCACACTCTTATGCTTGGGGCAATATATAAATAAAATGCTGGCAGCTTAAATACTTGGCCATACTAACTGGGTTCACAGGCGGGAGACAATATGTGTACAGAGTTCGCTTTAATATAGTTTATCAAATTGTTGTCCCCTTTTTTAATGGACAAGCACCTTTGTTTATTGGAGACTGCCTAATTGATACTGTTGGTCTCTCCAATATTGGAATCGCAACGACTTTGCATAGATACGGCCAGGGAAAGGAAGAGATTGAACTTCCTGGACTAATTGTGGCAATAATTTCCAACACCGGGAACGTGAATACCAATAAGTAAGAAACAAACCACACTGATAAAAGGTATGCATAAAAGAATATAAATATAAAAACCAAAGGATCCCATTAACTGAAGGGACCTAAAAAGTTTCTCTTTTCCTGAATTGACCGATACAAGAATAATCAAGTGGACAGAGTTAAAAGGAAGCAATTTGGGAAAGGGAAGTACTTGACCCGACGCTACCAGAAAAGATCGTTGTGGTAAGAACCTGTACCTCAATACTATACTGTCAGCATTACACGTATATATGGGAATAGGAATTGGACAACTCAACAAGCATTGTGATGTATATGCAAGATGAGTCAGTATACTGGTGGGAAAAGAGCGTATGTAAAAAAACTAGCTTCCAACTTTACATCTGTTTCTTCCTTAAACTTTGTTGATAACATTCTTTATTTGCCTTTGCCTAAAAAAAAAAACCTCCAAGTTTACATCTGTTTCTTCCTTAAACTTTATTGATAACATTCTTTATTTGCCTTTGCCTAAACCCCCCCCCCCTCTTCTTCTTCTGCCCTTCACTTTGGAAAATCCATACTCCAAAGGACATGAATATGACGGGAAACCACATCATGTATGAAATGTATTGAAAATATTAATTGAAAATGTACCATGAAGATGTGAAATGACCATGAGCAGATAGGGAACAATGTATTGTTAATGACATTGTGGTATGTGATGTAAAACTTGTTTGATGCTTGTTTGTTTTAAAGTGTGTCAATTTTTGAAACCTAACAAGGTCTATCTGTGGTTCTGGTAATCAGTCGCTAATTTTCCATTTCTCTTTATGGCCTTCCACGTAATTCTTTCTGTCCCCCTTCCGTGGCGGCATATTTTAGAGAGGTGTTTTTTTGGGCTAACCACAAAGCGTTTGTTTTGGAATATGATTGCACAATGTAATTTATTGTTGTGTGTTTTATAACAGCTCTTTAGCAGTCTTTCCCTAAATTTGGATATGGTGTATTTCCTTTTTGAAAAAAATAACAATCTAATCATATGTCTTTCAATGTTAAAATGAACTGTGAAATGGGAAATGTGTACAAGACCTATGACACATGAAACTGATGTTTGTTTTCTTTTATCTATTTGTATTTTCAGCCCTGAAGAAACTCCCTGGTAGGGAGTGAAACGTGTTGGCTGACCTTTTTGTATATTATCTGGTGATCTGTATTTTAAGAATGGATAAAAATAAATAAATAACTTTTTTACATACTCAAACGAAACTGTTTTTTGGACTTCTATTTGGTGCGCCCCCATAAACATTGAACAAACCATCTAATTGATCTGGAAAGCACAGCAACGTCAAATAGCAGCTGACATTGGGGTTGGCAGCACAAAGTATAAAAAAGGACTTATCTTGGAACTGGATTTTAGGTGTGGCATTGCAGGGTCCGCTGCTGCTTCTTGTGTTGATCTGCAGTGCATACATTAAAGGATAAAACAGGATGAACATCTTTTATCATCTAGTCAACTATAAAAATGTATACAAGGGTGTGGCTTGAGATTCAACCTGAGATAATGAAGGGCTTCATTTACTAGTTATCTTGACAGGCATTGGTATGCACTGGCATATATAGTCCTTACAACTATAAGGTGCCAAGTGAACAGAATCAGTGAGTTGTACTTTTATAACTTTATTCTGGTTACTAGCCGACATCAAGGATCATATTTGATATATAAAATGCTTATAGACTTAAAGTGTATAGATGTAGTAAACAATAAAACAATGTAAAAGTGCAATGTGTACACATACCATTAAGACAGAGCATACTATTATTATCATCTGGCCACCTGTAAAATATTTTTCAAGGTTTTGCGTCAAGGTTTTGCGTCACCCTTGCACCATGCAAGGGGGCGCAAGAGTAACGCAAAACCTAAGTGAGATTTATTAAGTCACGCAAGGCCACCTTGCGTGACTCTGCATGGCTTGATACATCTAGAGTAACACAAGGCAGCACAAGTTGCTGCCTTGCCTTACTCTGAGGAAGGGAGGAGTTCCATCGGTGGAGCATGGGTGTTGCCATGCATCCACCCATGGATTTTTTGACATTCACAGATTTACCACAAGTGGTTGTGCTGGCAATGCGTCACTCACTATGCCTGCACCTTGTGTGGGCCTACCTTGGATAATTATACCTAGGGGTAGCTCGCGCCTCAGCAAGGGTAGGGCAGGCCTGGAAACCGCAGAGCTAGGACGGTCTAGGCCGTTAATAAAAGCTAAACACTAACTTTATACTTTCCTCCCTGCCTGTCCCTACTAGCGTTAAATGTTTTGTCTGTGTTGTCAGTACCCAGCTCCACTTTCATGCTCCTTGTACCCATAATGGAATATTACACCGAGGCCTAACACCGTATTTCCCCAGCTAAGCTAGCACTAGGGCTGGGCCCACGTTTCCCTTCCTCCTCAAATGCTAATATCACCACCTGTTGCTGTGCTGAGTGGTAAGTAGTTGGGGTGGGAAAGGAAGTAGGCGGATGAGTGTCGGTGTGCCTTCTTTTTCCAATTAGAATGTCTGAGACGTGCACCTCTTGTTGGGGGTGTTATCTGGGCTCCTGTAGCTTTCCCTCCTTGCAGGCTTTTGAAGTTCTCCATAGGGTCTGAGATCCTGCTGCTTACTTTTAAAAATGACAGGGAGGGAGAGCCAAAGTCAGGCCCACACTGTCTTATGGACTCACATTTCTAGTGCTTAATTTGAGCCGGTGGCTGCAGGTGGTGATTAAACTGACTACTTTTTAGGGACTGGGACAGAACTGAAAGCGAGAGAAAGACAGGAAAGGGTAAAGGAGGAAGGAGAGAAAGACTGGAAAAGGGGGACAAGGGAAGAAAGCAGGGGTGAAAAGGAGATAAAGTGGAAGGGAGTGTCTGGTGGTAGATGAATGAAATGTCAACCCCGCATTCGGCAGCGCTGTTAAAAAGATAAAACTTGGAGCACCAGCACTTATGTTTTTTTTTTTTTTTTTACAAATTAAGTACTGGTAAATAGAGTGCCTATTTGACAATATTTAGACAGCAGAAATCCTTTATAAAGTGCTATACAGGTGTAAGTTAATACTGATATTCTCTTCAAGTATTTTCTTGGTGCCTGTATGTTTTCAGGGGGGTTCCTGTTTAAATCACGAACTTTCTTAAGAAGTTTTCTTCTCGTTACTGCGACACTAACACCTTGGAAGCAGCTTCAACACTATTACATCAATGCTAATTTAAAAGGACATGGCGAGGTTTTATCTGTATTTTATGTAGGAAAATGAGGTAATGTATGCTCTGTGGCAGTGCCCTTAAACTTAACCCCATCCCCGTCATAAATTACCAAGATGACAGAAAACCTCTAGTAAACCCAAGGTCAATTTGTTCTCGTGCCTAGACGGATCTGAAGTGTGAATAGTAATAGGCTTGCTGTCTTGTGATGAATATGTCATTAAAGCCTTTACATTAATGCACTAGTAATGAAACTCCCCCATGCACAATTAGTCACAAAATGCATTTTGTCCTGCGTGCGTGCTGATGGCACTTTTGTAATCCACTTTGATTCTATAAATGCCACGGGTCTTTCCCGGATATGTAAATGTCCCGCTCTTGATTCTTAGAGGGATGAATAATTTCTTGGGACACTTGCAACCTTTAGCGCATTTGCTAATGATGTCCCCAGACTCACGTGAGGGCCATGTACACTTCAGCGTACAGTGTTTAAAGGTGATGTTTTCCTCCGCACTGAAAGGACGTCTTTCTAGGAAGGCGAGCATGCACAGCAAAAATGTATGCTACACGTTGGTAACCATATTAAAAATCGAATAATGCTAACATGCTGTCGACACATAATTGGCAGATTCATCAAACAGAAATCGGCTAGCAAAGGGCCAGATTCTGAGAATCTGGCCCTTTGCGAGCGCTATTTTTGCATTTGGGATTCATCATCCCAAATACAAAAATCGCAATTCTAGAAATCGCTAAATTGCGATTAATTGCATTTAAGGAATCTCATTTTGAGATTCCTAAAATGCAATTCATGAACCATTTTAAAATTGCGAATTCGCAATCTGGGGCAGCTATTTACCGCGAAGTCTAACTACGTGGTAAATAGCAAAAACTTAAAAAAATGCACTTTAGTGCATTTTTCTAAGTTGTATGTTACACACACACATGTCCTTGGACATGTGTGTGCGCAACACCAGTGTACATTACCATTTCAGGGGTGCTACAGGGTGTCCTCTGGACACCCTGGCACCCTTGAAATTGCTTCCTTATTTGCGATTAAAAGGCCCATAGGAATGAATGGGGAGTCATTCCTTATTTGCGATTCACAATTAGCGAATCGCAAATAAGGAAGCAGTAGAAATCGCATAAAATATTGCGATTTCTACATGCATTCCGTTTTGCGAGTCTTTAATAGCGAATCCTTAAAATTCGCCATTAACCCCTTCGATGCTGGTGACGAGCTCAGCTCGTCATCAGCCACGGGGGCGTGTGCGGATGACGAGCTGAGCTCGTCATCTTACGCGGCTTTTAGAAAAAAGCTGCGTAGGGGAAAAATAACCGCCGCAGCGATGCGGTTAAGGTCTCGCAAAACATGACCATGATGAATCTGGGGGATAGTTGGAAAAACTGAAACCTTTAAAGGATACAATCTGTTTAGTTAGGCGAGTAACTCACTGCAATATGTTTCATTATCCTACTTCGTAAGCATTGTTGACGTGCTCATTGTTGTGAAATTTCTATTTTCTCAGCTGAGACACCACGCCCTAATACTGTGTGGAAATGGGACGTATAGCTATAAAGCAAACACAGGGGAATAAAACGTATGGAGACATGTAGCCAGATTATAACACAGTAATACTGTAATCTTTCCTCCATATCCAGCCATGAAAGGGTTCATGTTTTTGATGCACCTTCTAAAACCAACACTGGAGGGTGAGTTGTTTACTGGGCGCAGTAAATGTTCAAATATCCCAACTCCTAGTTTTCCCCTGAAAATACTTCTCCACCAAACTCTGCAGCCATCGCACATTTGTGGCCAAGTAAATTACATGGGTGGGGTATTTAGAGCAGAAATTGAAATACACAAACACCAATTTGCTCAGGAACCCACATTTAGTGTGCACAGATCATTTAATTAGCATCTAAGACCCTCATTTCGAGTTATCCAGTAATGACGATTTGAGTGCTGATTTGGCACTTTAAGTGGCACGGAAAAGGGGTTTAAGGTTGGCCCAGCGATTTCCCTGCACACATCTAGTCACAAAGTACCTGATGATCTGTGTGCATGGACAAATTATGCAGATCGATAAGGACAGCTTGCAGTATTAATGTGTTATTCCCCATTCCTACACGAGACACTCTTAATGGAGGGTAATACTGCACTGGAAAGAAACTTCACCTGCGGTGTTCGTGTACTGCTGCTCAGTAATTCTGGGCCATTGATAAAGTGCATGTAAAAGACAGTGACCACATCATATGTGCAGCTAAGGTAAATATAGCCCAATGAGGATGCCTCTCACTGCTCCTTTATGAAAACATCAGTCTGTATACTATACCTAGGCTAGACACATCCATCTTTAGGCATGGTCACACGAAACTGACACATGTTTCTGCTTAAGTGAGCAGAATACAGCTTTCAGGAGTACATAGGAGCAAGCCGAGCACTCAAGAACATGGTGGGGCAAATAACAATGTGTCCATTTCTAACGATGATGGAATTACTCCTAGTCCTACTCCCTCGCCTTCCTTCAGTACAAATGAGGCCCTGCCTCCCACCCAGACCCACTCCCAGCATAAAAACTCTGCCCGCCCCACCTCCACCTGTACATAAACAAGCCAAGCTAGCACTCAGTTGAACCGCACCGGGAGGGAGGGTCCTTGAAGGAAGGCGAGGGAGTAGGACTAGGAGTAATGCCATTATCGTTAGAAATGGACGCATTACCTCCCGTCCCTCCCTCGCCTTCCTTCAGTACAAATGAGGAAATAGCAAGCAGAAGAAAACAGAGACGGACAACTGAGTGACCCAGAACACAAAACAGTGCCCCAAAAACAGCAGATCAACATCCCTGACCTCGTAAAGAGGACAAGACCCCGTGGCCCGAACCCCCCCAAGAGGAAAAGCCACCAAGACCGCAGACCGAAACCAACAACCCCACGGAACGGGGGAAGGCAAACACCTGAGTCGGACCAAAGCGAACAAACAGAGACCTCCACCTAGAAGGACTCCACAATCAGCAGGCACCATGGCAAAAGACGCCAGACAGCCAAATCGAGCAAACAAGACTCCACAGCCAAGGAAGGAGCAGGACAGAACACAGGCAAAACCACCCCATGACAGAGGTAAAATGCTGAGCCACCGGAGAGACAAGGGACGGAACCGGACCCAAAACCAGCAGATCCGTACAGACCAGTCAGAAGGGAAACGCACAAGACAGGGCCCACAACCAAAAACAATGCCCAAAAAGCCGGGAGTCGCAACGCAAGACCCCCAAGGAGCCCAAAGGGAGGACCGGATAGGACATCCCACCCCAGCAGCAAAGAACCCCGAAGGGAAGGACCCGACAGGGCGGGTAACCAAACATATCAGACCCGGAAAAGAAAAACAGGCAACAGACCCCAGGCAACACGCAAGGAAGCCAGGATCACCAAGAGGAGCACCAAGAAGCTGGAAAGCCACCCACTGCACCCGCAGAGGAGCCACTGACAATCCCAGAAGAGCCCCAGTCGGAGGGTACTGCTATACCAAAAGGAGGCCAGCACCAGGGAAACAACACCCAGAGTAGAACACCAGGGTGAAAAAGGTCAGCAAACACCAAGCACAGGACATCTGAGAGGCGGACCGACGGGAAGCCCGCAAACCACCGTCAACCGGACGGGAACCCCCAACACAGCCAAAACCAGCCACACAACCGCCATGCAGCAGGTGCAAGCGGCACACAGAACCCAGGGAAAAGGCACGAAACAGCAAAGGGCACGGCACCACAGGAAGGAACCCCACCGAGTGCAACACAACCTGGACAGGAGGAAAACAAGGAGCCCAAGGCCAACAGGGAGCAACCAACAACCCCCGAGAACAGACCCACAGGGCCCGCACCAGAAAGGCCCAGAGCAGCGGAAAGGCAGGGTGGGGGAAGGGGGGGAGCACACTGAAAACCCAAAGGACTAGGAGAGGGCCAGTCTCTGACCCCCACAACCACCCCAAGATCCAGGCCACCAGCCCAGAGACCAGAACCGGGCCATGCTGGCCGACCCCGGTGCCGCAACAGGACCACCACAGGGAGGCCCCAACGACCCATCAACAGGCCGGACACAGGGAAGGAGAGAGAGAAACCCCAGGAGGAAGGGGGTCCCAGCATAACAGAAAAGCCAGCACAGAGTCCGAAGGCTGAGAGCCGACAGCCCCAACACCCAGGCCAGAGTCCACAGAAACAGGTCGCAGTGAACCAAGGAACAAGGACCAAAAACAGGACCCACCCGACCGCGGTCATAGGACTAAGCCACCGCAACGACAGACAGAGCCAACACCCACTGACTCCACAGGGAGCCCCGAAAAGGCAACAGGGCTAGCCCAAATGCCCCAAATCCGCCAGCAAGAGGACCCCGGGAAAGCAGCAGGAACCAGAACCGGAACCCAAACCAAACCCAGCGAAGCCCTGAACAGGCCGGTGACCGAAGCCATCACAAGCGGAGCCAGAGGAGCCAGTGAACACCCAGCCAGAAGGCAACAGCGGCCAAGCCACCAGGAGAGCACCCCCGGTGACAGACCGACAAGGGCAGCAGTGACAACAGACCCCGGAGACCAACCCAACAGGAGGCAGATGGAGAAGAAGGAAACAAGCCCAGGGAAAAACCCCAGAAACACCACAGAATCAAAGAGCCCCTGCACCAGCAGCCACAGGACTGCCCGAGGATGTAGTTCCGTGGTTCGTGAGTGAGGTTCGATGGTTCAGAACCCGTACAATAAAGGTCGTCGGAAATAGACGATTTTGGTGTCAGCAGACCGCAAATAATGAGTGTAGTGTGTCTGAGTGTTTTCACCTGAATCGATCAATGGGAACACTCCGTATTCAAGGATTTAGTTGGAACCTTCGGGTTCCATTTTGTGTACGGCAGCCATTTTGTATGGTTGCCCTCACATAGGCCGAAGACTACGGCCGAACGAGTCCTTGAGACACGTATGCCTTAGCTGACTTTTGAATGACCTGGCCGAACTGACTCCTTGCCCGAGGATGACCTCGCTGAGCCAGTTCCTTGTTAAGCAGCTGGTCTGATAAAGATCAAAGAGTAGGGCCGGCCCGTGTTTATGGTACACTGCTCCCACCTTTCTATCTCACTTCCAATCTGTTTCTGTTCCTTCCTTTACAACATAATCACTGATTTGGGTTGAGGGTTTTATGATGGGTTTGTCCGGCCTGATCGAATAGGAAAGTTGGAATTTGCTTGGTCATTTCTGGTGGGCTGGACAACGGAAAGTGGGATTGTGGCCATACGCTACTTTTGAATTGTGACACTGTCATTGGTCAGTTTGTATAAACCCAATGTTAATTTGGAATTTTGCCTGAGACTTGATTTTTGGCATAAAATACCATTCTCCGCTCATTGAATTTGTGCAGTCTTTAGCGAACCACCCGTGTGTGCTTCGTAGATCTATGTTCCTGGTTGCAGCCAATAAACTCTGGTCTTTGACGTCATCAAGAAGTATCCTGTGTCTCTGTTTGCCAAGACAGGGGAACTCGAAGGCATTGGGCGTTCTCCCTGACGCCGCTGGGTTCTAAAACCCGGTCTTTCAAGGAGCCCCCGGGACCACAAGGCCCGAACCCACGAAGGAAGAGAGACCAGGCGCCCTCCGGACAAGGGAACGGGGCCGAGCAGAGCTAGAAAATGAGCTCTGACACACACCAAGCCCCAAGAGGGGACCAGAGAAGACATTCCCCGGGCCACCAAAAACCCGAACACCGGAAGACCCATCTGCAAGAGGTCGACCAGAGACGTAGGAAGGAAAAGCCCCGCCGCAGGAAGGAGAGCCACGAGAGTGCTCAAACAGACGGGAAGACCCAGGGCGAAGGCCTGAGGCCGAAGGGGAGGGACGCAACACTGAACACAGGTGTCCCCCACAGAGACCCGCAGAAAAGAAGTAGTGACTGGGATGCGGAGAGAAGCATCCCCAAAACCCAGGGCATGCCAAAAACCGCCAGGCAGGGCCAGCGGAAAGACGGCCCAAAGGGTCAACACCCGGAAGGGAATGGTACGAAACCAGGAGCAGGCCCCTAGGAGAACCAGGACGGGCACAAAGCCGCCGGACACCCCAGCCCCAGTAACAGAAAGGAGTGGGCCCCAGACCTAAGCCCCTCCAACAGGAACCCATCAGAAGGAACACCTGGCAAGCAAACAGGACACCCAGTCAGCAGAGCCGCCCAGCAGGGACCGGAGACAGGCACCAGAGGCAGCCGAACCCCCGAAACAGAAGGAACCCGCACCAAGCCGACCCAGAACTCAAGACCCACAGCACCCAGGAATCCGCTTCCAACAGGAATGACCCACTGCCACTGAGGAGGAAACGCCACAGATGACCACCCACAGTCAGGGAACCGCCCAGACAGCAGCGACAGGAACCCAACAGGGCAAGGCACACAGAACTGCACCCACCCGAAAGACGGAGGAGAGACCCACAGCAGGGACGACGGGGAGGGCCAAGTGCAAGGCACGAGAGAGAAAGGCAGGACACCCCACTCAATGCAAGGCATGCAGAGGGTCCAAGGTGGCGACACCCAGCCACCACGAACTGCCGCCACCAACTCTACGAAACCCTGCATCAAGGAGGGCACAGAAGAAGCAGAGAACAGGCTAACCAGCGCAATGGCAGCAGCCAAGCAGAACATCAGACTCACCAAGCAGTGTGGCCAGGACAGAGTCCAACAGCACAACGGGAGCAAAGGGGCGACCCCCACCAAGAAGCAAAGCCACTGGAGGAAGACAGGGATGAGCAGCACAGAAGCGAAACCCCAGACACAACCTGAGCATGTACAGAAACCTGAAAACCACCCAGGACCAACACAGCGCAGAAGGAACATGGAGGGCTGAGCCACACAGGCAACCGACAAGCAACCACCAGTCGGGCAGGCCACCGTGGACAGAGTAGCAAGGACAATGGACACAACAGTGGAAACAGCACGGAAACACCTCAAGCATGGGCAACGCATGCCACACCGCAAGCACCACAGACCTCATCCGGCATGAAGGGCAAGCCCAACCAGGAGGGCCGGGAACAGGAAGGAAAGAATCCCACAGTACCAGTCTGGCAGGAATAGAGGAAAGCCCCCTTACCCCCGACCAGCGCAGGAGCAGAGCGAACCACGACAAGAACACACTGCCACCCCGGAAGCCCCATGCAGCGCCAAAGGTGAATGTAAATGTAAATGTAAATGTATAGGCATTTATATAGCGCACTACTTACCCGTAGGGTCCCAAGGCGCTTCGACCGCTGCGAAACCCTTCCTGGCTTCCCTGAGAGATGGTCCCTTAATGGGTATCTCCAGGGTGAGACCAGGCATCCCCGGCAGTCTGGTGGGGCCGTTAGTGAAGATGAGGCAAGCTAATGCCCAGAGTTGCCGAGTGTGAACGCTGATCAGAGTGGGCACCGAGGCGAGAGAATTATCGAGTCCGCTGACCCTGGTCCAGAAACCTGCCGCGCCGGGAACCGAACCCTGGTCCCGGGCCGTCCTCTGCTCTCGGGTCTGCCGCCTCTAACCAGTGAGCCACAAAGGTGGGAGAAGGAACCCCAAAATACCAGGAACCAGACGGGAACCAGCCCCTAACAGGATCCGCAGGACGAAGATGAGAGGGAAAAGAAGGCACCGGCCGAACCCCAAAACACTGGGCAGAGCAGCCTCACCCAAGCCAAGCAACGTAAGCAGACACGAGAGGCAGAACACCCCCCACGGAGCCCATGCGGCCAGGGCACCCCAGGGGGACCGGAGAACCAGCAGCAGAGGAAGAGGACACGAGCACGCCCCAACAACCACCTGCGACCCAGCGGCTGACAACTTTGGCAAGAAAACATGGAGCAGTGGCAGGAGCCTCACCCCAGGCAGCGAGAGCCCGTGCCATCAAGGCACGAGAACAGGCGCCTGACACAGTACCAAGGGCCGCACCGCAGCGCAAGAGAACCGCCCGAGCATCAAGGGGAACACAAAATTGGAAAAAACGGCACAAACCCGCCCTACCTGGCCTCCTGGAAGACAGCAAACCGGGAGGAGGCAGCCACGCAGCCAGACCCGGAAGCACCGCTCCAGCCACAGGAGGACCACCGGACACTGCAGCGGATTCCAGAGCCACCGCTCCGCCCCAAACCACGAGGGAGATGAGAAGAGGAGGCATCGCCAGGAGAACGCTGCCGAGGGCACCGCCATCGCAGAGAACCTACACAAAGACTCCCCGGCACCGCCACAGGGAGGAACTGAAGGTAAGACTCACACTAGGGAGACAGAAAAAAACAGGTGGAGGAGGGGGCGGGCAGAGTTTTTATGCTGGGGGTGGGTCTGGGTGGAAGGCAGGGCCTCATTTGTACTGAAGGAAGGCGAGGGAGGGACAGGAGGTAATGGTATTTGTCCATCTAAGTGCATTTTCGTGGAGGGTTGGGAAGGGACCACACCTAAAACAGATGGAGATGTACGGAAAGGGGTCTCTTCAGTGGGAAAATATGTTCTTGTGGAGAAACAAAAAAAAAGGTTTAAAGGGACAAATGCGCTTTATTATCACTCGTCAATACTTGGAAACCTACAGCTGTTACATGTAAAGAGGCAGAAATAGGCATTTTTGTAGACCTGTAGTAGAAGATTCCATGGAGTACTCTTGAAATTCTTTATGGATTCCTAAAAGGTTGGGAATGTATTCCACTAAGCCTAGGTGGGATCAGGGCTTATTGAAAATGCTATTTAAAAATCCCATTATAGTCTAACTAGGCGAGCCCATATTTTGTTTGCCGCCCGCCCCCAAATTCAACTGACAGTTGGCAGGATAATGTTTTAATTGAACTGCTCAGATAATATAGAGACTTCATTCATGTCTGTTAGACCTGACACCCTTGGCGTGGTTTTCCCCCATCTTTTTACCTCTGCCTCCTGTATTTTTGATGCTGTGCTGGATTTCGTTTTTGAGGGTTTAGATGCTTTGGACACTCTGCCACTGCTGATCAGTGCCAGAGTGTAAGTGCTCCCTATGTAAATTATCATATTGATTTGGTATACCTGATTGGCATATTTGTATCACCATGAAGTCCCTAGTAAAGTGCACTGTGTGTGCCAGGGCTGGTGATCACAGATGCTACTAGTGGGCCTGCAGCGCAGATTGCGCCACCCACATAAGTAGCCCTAAAATGGTGTCTCAGGCCTGCCAGCGCAGTGCCTGTGTGCAGTCAGTGGACTGCCATGTCCGCCTGGCCAGTGTCCCCACTGGCTGGGCCTAACCCTTCCCTGTCTGTGCACATCAGTCACCCCTATGGAAGGCTCAAGGTACCCCCCTGGGCAGGGTGCAGTGTGTGGGTAAGGTAGAGCATGTACTAGTGCAGGTAACATACTCTGGTAGTGAGCAGCAGCCATTTTGTGTGCTCACTGCTGCAAGGTTATCTTGCTCCATAGACTAACATGGGGGAGGCTGGTCCCAATGGATACCAGCCTATCTTCCCATAGGAAAAAGATGGAACATAAGTGATTGATATCCCTGAACTCAAAAGTTAATAACCCATCTTTTAGGAAAGGTTGTTTTTAAATTCTGTGTTTGAGAATAGTACTTTTAGAAAGTGGCTGTTCTCTTGTCTAACCTTTCTGTGTGCCTGGGCCTGCTTGTGGATTGACTGTCTGGTTTGAGGGTGACAGGGGCTGCAGAGCCCCCAGGAGGTTGTCTGTATCAGCCCGTGGTTGAAAGAATGCATCTGCTGCCAGGGAAGTGGCAGGAGATAGCACTTGGGAGTGAATAGGGCTGTGCCTGCCTGACCACAATGCTGGCTCCACCTCCCGCTGGGCGACTGTCACCTCTGTCCCTCACACTGAAATAAAGAAGGAAGCCAGGAAGCCCAAGGGCTCCAGCACCACCCAGAACTGGTTTGGACCGGGCTCAGGGCCCACTTGCACAAAGACTTCAAAGACGTTTAGGGGTATAAGAGAAGGACCCCTGACAACAGAAAATCAGATTCTACAATCAAGAGGAACCTCTGCTGGAAGAAGGACCGCTGGAGAACTGAAGGAAGATTGCCTTGCTGTGTGCTCTAAGGGCTGACTTGTTCTGCTGACCAACTGAAGCTGAGGAGAAGAGGGACTGAGAAGAGCTGGCCTCCTGTTTTGCAAGCCAGGAACAGAAAGGTTGTTAAGGACTACAAAACTCTGCTGTGTCCCCTGAAGCTGCTGTGGGCTGAAGAGATCGTGAGCTGCTGTGTGTGGTGGAAATCAGGGGCTGCTCGACTAAGACCTGCTGTGTGCCCCGTGTAGCGCGCTGGCTGCTCTCTGATCTGATTGAGAGCGCTGCGCTGACTGCTGCCTGCCGTGTTACGAGATTGACGTGTTCATCGACACGTGTTTTGAGGTGGCCGAAGGGTTGTGAGCCTCCCCAGTGCGGGGCGTGTTGATTCAACCTGTCCGCCTAAACACCGCCTCGGGCTGGGGCCCTGAAATTGACCTCGAGGGTCCGTTTGCAGCACCGAAGGGGCCGCGCTCTGATTGGGTGCTGACCGAAGGCTGGCCGTGAGGCGCCACGCTCTGGTTGGCTGATCCCCCCCCATAAGTGCCTACATCACGGAGGGCTCGTCCGAGCGCCGCGCTGTGATTGGCGGGCTGCGGTAAGCTCGGCGTGTGGAGCGGCCTGCTGATTGCTCCACTGTGAAGAACGCTGTGTCGTCAAGGAGGGCTCGCCAGAGGAACCGCGACCGGATTGGTCCAAGTGAGGTGTCATCGCCGGGAGATACCGGGAGCCTCGCCGAAGCTGGGAAACAACGAAGAAGCCACAGCGATCACCCCCAGCCTGCCACCTCCGTGTTAACAAAGTATTTGAGGCTCCTGCCGCTCGCTGTCATATCAGGAGCAGGCAGGAAGCTAGCGGGTGCAGCAAAGGCCAGGGGGAAGTCTGTGTGATCCGAGTGCCTAACAAGGAAGGAGCGCTTCATCGGAATAGCGCTAGGCACGGCCCCAGGATTATTTGATGAGCGACCATAACCTACGAAAATATTCTTTGATAGTTGTTTTTAAGAGAGACTTGGGACTATTTTTATATTAGGGCATTCCTGACAAGTACTAGTGCAACCATCAAGATTACGTGCAACCTTATGAGAAAGAGCTATCATCGTATAACTGCTGATCTTTACTGCATAAACTAGATAAAGTTATATTTTTCAAAATATACTTACCTGTGTGGTCTCAGTTTGTGGTGGATTGGGAATCATTGTTTGTGTTAAGTGCATTTATTATACACATTGCCTTGGGGATAAGCCTGGCTGCTCGAGCCAAGCTACCTAGAGGGTGAGCAGGGGTTATCTACTGTGTGTATTCCTTCACCCTGACTAGAAGCAAGGGTCCCTACTTGGTCTAAGGCTCTTACCTCTGCCAATTAGAGACCCCCAGATCTAACAATGTCGAAATAAGCGCAGCATGCCTTACATAGCGAAATAAACATTGCAAGGGGACAGAATTATCTCTTTCTTTAAGTAAGATTACATTATTTGTATAATCAAGCATATTTATTCAAAATGTTGAGACTGGCATTTAAGAATTGCAAAACATTGAGGCTGTTTAAAAGTAAAACCGACTCCAATTTATTGTCTGTTTACCAATAGTTCAAAGTAATACTGAAAATTGTTCTATGACCAGCTCCATTTTGCACCAATCAGTCACACATAGAGGCATATTTATGACCCTCTTGCCCCACTGCAGAATCACTTTTTGTGATGCTCCAGAGGCACAAACGACAAAATCATATTTATGAGGTCACACAAAGCCGCTCTGTGTGGTTTTGAGTGGCCTATTAGATATCGGGTAAAGCAAGGCAGAGCAAATCGCATCATTGCCTTACTTTTTGCTTGGGAGGCATCCCATGGGCACTGCAGTGTGTGTTCCCTCGCAGCAAAGCAATACAAAAGGGGATGATGGACGGAGCGTTTGAGCAAAACAAACACTCACCCCCAGTCAACTGATCTAGGTTTAATCCATCACCATTCTTTAGCCCACTCAGCCACCCCAGTTCAGACATGGCCATATGCAAATCAGTCTGACCCTGTGCCTCATGGGAACAGTCCAGCCCGAACTGCCAAGCCATGTCTTCCCTGGACCGGAAACAAGCATCCTGGGACCGGTTTCGGATTCATAATACTCATCATCCAGGCTATCTTGAATCCAGTGGCCAAGTGAGCAAGGGACTAGCGTCTGAGCATACCCTGCCAACTTAGGGCGAACAAAGCGATACAAAAGGGGATGATGGATGGAGCGTTTGAGCAAATCAAACTATCACCCCCAGTCAACTGATCTGGGTTTAATCCATCACCATTCTCTAGCCCACTCAGCCACCCCAGTTCAGACATGGCCATATGCAAATCAGTCAGCTGTATCAGCTGTATCATAAGTGCCATAGGATGTAAAGGACTTGTAATACAGTGGACGAGATATCTGTTAGCATGTAGCACCAATTACTAATGGTGAGTGAAGTTGGAAAATTGCATTTAAATTTCTCAATGTTCAGGAGGTGTCCCTTCATGCACAAAAACAATTCTGCATGCAACGGAGCCACCCTTGCAACATGGTGCAGGAGTGCTTACATTGGTGCTAGGCTGCCGAAACAGCACCAGCGCAGGGAGAAAGGACAGGATTGCACCATATTGCATAAATACAGGGCCTTCCTGCCCTTTACTCTGAGGTAGGGCAGTGCAGCAAGGCACGTGCCTTGCTGCGCTGTCCTATGCCAAAACCTTACACTGCATCACAGCCTTGTCTGAACATGGCTCTACCCTGGAGCACAGCAGCCCGAGGAGTTTATGCTCAAAACAAACCAAGCACATTCTGCTGGGAATATCAGTGGGAAAGATAATCTCACACCCGGGATCCTGATGTGCAATAACGAATAAAGTATACTCTTTTTCACTCCTATCCATCCATAGCCCCAAACAGATCCCAAGCCATAAGCTTAACTTCAGCAGGGCCAGTCATTTTAACGTATAGCACTATGTGTTATGTATGCTGTTAAAACTGCTCCTGATTGGAAAAAGCAATCCACATTGTACAGAATTCAAAGGGCTGTTTATAAATATTTTTTTAAATATGGATTGAAACTTATCCTCATTTCTTGGGTTCCAGTTAGTAGCGCTCTCACCAACTCACAGATGCTTGCACAATATGTCTCTTCTTGCAAGTACTTGTTTGAAAACAAGACGTGTTTGGACTGGGGAGACTTTGTTAATCTATTTAAACAAGCATTTGCTATGCAATAGGTCTCGCATTTGCAAGAGTTAAAACTATTGGCTTTTCAAATGACAATGTCTTTTACAACGCAGCCTCTGCGCTCCTCACAATACAAGGGACCTGTGTCGCAGCTCTTGTTCTGAGCCAAGTCCCTGAGGCTGGAGCAACAACTCCAAAGAGTCTGAATCCCACCTCAAACCTGACTGGAAAGACACGGATAAGGCAGGATATCTGGGGGGGGAATTATTATCCTAGCATGTCAGACAGATGGATCTGGGCAGGGGCACATGCCCCAAAGGTGGCTGTGCAGAGCTGCTGGCTGGCAGCAGGTTGGTGGGTCACCTGGAAGCGGACAGCATTGTGACTTTAACAGCTAGATGGATACTGACCATCTGCTATATGCATGATTATCTGGGCATGCACCTCCCTGTGAACCTTTGCATCGAGTAATCTGACAGGAGGATGGGCATACTGCAAATTTCACTGCTTCTGCACTGGGTGAAGGACCTGGTTCATCTTGTGGCTTTGAGTAAACCATTAAATAACCTGCTGGCGGAGAGTTGGTGACTGGCTGCGACTAGGCCCGGCTCACTGTAATGGCTGACACTGCATTATAGAACAGAACATGGCATTGTAGTGTATTCCTCTTAGTACATGTATCACCGTTTGCTGTGTGTATTATTTTTCTGCATGACATTGAGGTACACCTGCTGCATCTGGCTAACATATGCATACTCATCTAAAATGTCATACAATACCCTCAAATGTGCTCCCATGTTTCACAGACCTCAAGTTAATTAAACAACACTGACTTGAGCATCTCTAGGACTTTTTTAATTGTCCTGAACAGTGAGGACTGCATATATAACTAAAAGTATACGTTATCCAAACAACATATGCTTTTCTTTTCAATTACATGTACATTGCATGGCACCTTCCATATTATATTCAAGTTTTCAGTCTACATAAAATGACATTTTACTCCAAAGAGTAGATAGATAAGAGCAGAAACAACTGTTTCTTGATTTCTAATGTTAAAGCTGATTTATCAATTTATATTCCAACTGGTTCCACATCATCTCAGTGTGTTTCTTTTTTATATAATAAATTATCTAATTCTCTAGGAAACAACATTAATATGATTTCAGTATTTTGGAATAATGAACTTTCAATCTCCTTATCTATTGATGCATGGAAAGATATTTGGCTTAGCAGTATTTCTGGTTGGTTACCTGTCTCGCTCTATCAAACTAACTCTTATATTTCATTTAACTGTTTACGGACTCTGTTACGTTTATTTCAAGCTAAACTTCTTTAATCTTCAACTTGTTATTATTATTATTATAGAGGCTTTTGTAACGCGCTCTGTAACTAAATAGTATAGTATCCTGGCGCGGAAAAAAAAAAAAAAAAAGAAGGGGACAGATCACAGTAAATGCAAAAGAGGGACAGCCATTAGGCATTGGTGTTAAAGAGGTAGGTTTTTAAGCCTTTCCTGAATGCCATGATGGAAGGGGCTGTTCTCAGTTGCAGAGGCAGGGTATTCCAAGCTCTCACTGCTCTAACAGAAATGGATTGTCCACCAAGCCTGCTATATTTGAACTTTGGTACCATCATTTGATGAAGATTGCTTGATCTGAGAGGGCGGTTGGGAGCATAGAGAGAGAATCTTTTTCTCAAATAGGTTGGGCCTGTTAAGTGTAGTGCTCGGTATGCTAACACAAGGATCTTGAATAAGATCCTTTGAGCCACTTGGAGCCAGTGAAGGTCTCGGAGTGGTTGGCGGACACTAGATCTTCTGGGTATGTTAAACAGCAGCCGGACCGCAGCATTTTGGATGACTTGGAGGCGGTGGATCAGATAGGCTGGGAGTCCGCAGTAGAGAGCATTCGCATAATCCAATCTGGATAATATCAGAGCGCGAATGACCGTCTCCTTAGCTGATCGCGGAAGCAAAGGAAGAAATCTGCGTAAGGTTTTGAGAGTGGAGAAGCAGATTCCAGTGAGTTTTTTCAGGTGGTCTTCAAATCTGAGATTATTGCTAAACCAGATTCCTAGGTTTTTTGCAGGTCCAATTGTGGATTTGGGGCTAGGAAAATCGGTGGGCCAGAGAGAATCATAAAAATTATCTGGGAAGGAGCCGTACAGCAGAATTTCAGATTTGCTCTCATTACACTTAAGTTGAGCTAAGGCCAGCCAGCGGAAGACCGATGATAAGCAGAATTGGACTCTCGTCGTGTTCAGGTTGTTTTTGGGCCATGTAAACAAGAGCTGGGTATCATCGGCATAGGCCATAATTTTGGCCCCTAGCTGTTCCGCAAGATAGATAAGGGGGGTCATATAGACATTAAAAAGCAGGGGGCTTAAGGTGGAGCCCTGTGGTACGCCAGTAGAGAGTTTTTTGGGAGAGGAGGAGAAAGGCGGCATCCACACTTGCTGGGACCTGTCATCTAAAAAAGATCTTAACCATCCGAGAGCAGGGCCAGTTATGCCTATGTCTGCTAGTCTGGTAAGTAGGAGGGAGTGAGGGACCGTATCGAAGGCGGCAGCGAGGTCCAGTAAAATCAGCGCCGCTCTGCCACCTCCGTCTAAGCACTCACGGATAGCCTCAGAGACCTCGACTAGGGCCGTCTCTGTACTGAAAGCAGCTCTAAAGCCTGATTGCGCAGGGTGGAGAGCTTGAGAGTTTTCAACAAATCTGTCCAGCTGTGAAAATGCAACTTTTTCGCATATCTTTGTCAGAGCTGGCAATAAAGATATGGGCCGGAAGTTAGCGGGGGTTTTTGGATCTAGGCCATTTTTCTTAAGGAGTGGTAGCAATTTTGCCTGTTTCCAGCGAGCTGGCACCGTGGCGCTGGAAAAAGAGAGGTTCACAATATGTGTCACCTCATGGCCGACTGTATTAGCCAGGCCCGCAAGGACTCTGGCTGGGCAGGGGTCCGCAGGGGAACCCGATTTTAAAGTAGCCAGAATTTTCACGACCTCAGTTGTATTCACTGGAGTGAAGAGGGCAAACTGATCCGTAGAAGTGGGCATGGTGGGGATAGGAGTAGTCATGGAGGCTGGAAAATTGTTACATACAGTAAGCAAATCATCTTGGATTTTATCAATTTTTTCCACAAAAAACACAGAGAGTTCTTCACACCATTTTGCCGATGAGGCTAAAAGAGGGTGAGCGGCGCAGGGAGAGACAAAGCTTTTGACAACAGCAAAGATTTCTGCGCTATTGTTATTGGCCTTGGTAATACGCCCATCATAGTATGAGCTTTTTGCCACTTTAATTGCAGCATAATACTTCTTTTGAGCTATTCTTAGTTCTCTCTTGGCCTCAGGGAGGTATGCTTGTCTCCAACGTCTTTCGAGTTTTTTGCAGCCTGATTTAAGATCGCGGAGGGTGTTGGAGAACCAAGGTTTAGAAGGGGAGGAGCGAACTCTGCAGACGCGACCTGTTTTAGTTGAAAGAGCAACACCTTCTTCGATCCATGAGTTAAATAAGCTCACTGCTGGTTCAATTTCTGAAGGAAGTGAGGGGCGAGAGGTATTGAGATGATCACCGAGCAAAGCTATATTAATTTTCTGTGTATGAGCCGCAGAATGGTTGGTCTCAGCAGCGCGAGACAGGGGCCAGGAGAATCTTATTAGCATGTGATCAGACCAGTTTAATCTCTCAGGTTCAGACATATTTATGTTAAAGTTGGTACATACAAAGTCAAGGACATGACCCCCTGAGTGGGTGGGAGCCTTGATCCACTGTTTCAGTTGGGCCATCGCAAACGCATCGTTTAGCCGAACTGTGTCAGATAGATCAGGCTGGTCCACATGGATATTAAAGTCCCCCAGAAGGAGATATGTGGGGTATTTCAGGGCGCGTGGGACTATCATGTCCTCTAGTGCCTCTAGAAATTTTCCTGCGTGGCCAGGTGGTCGATATACCAGAGATCCACCTAAGGTAAAATGAGCCCCTAAAGTGAGAGAAAAATGGAGTACCTCAGCATCAATGGATGGGCCCATAGAGTCTAGAGAAAAGGTCCATTTATCCCGAAAAATGGCTGCTATGCCACCTCCTCTGCCTAGGGGGCGGTCTTGTCTAATAATTTTGAAGCCGCGTGGGATGGCAAGTTCGATCACTGGGTTACATGTGTCATTGAGCCATGTTTCTGTGACAAAGAGAAGGTCAAACTCGTTGTCACTTAGTAGCTCGAATATATCATTGAAATGTTTTACCAGTGATCTGGCATTGATCAAGCCGGCCCGGAGACATGACGAGTCAGTAGCACACTGTGTAGGGGCTGGTAGAGTAGGTTGAAAGCGGAATGTGCATGCTTGACAGGTGTGCTGAACAGTATCTGCCAGGTCCCATTGACTCGAACAGGGGCATGATTTAGTATTAAGTGCACTTGTTGGCACTGTAAATTACATCCTGGTACATTACAACGTATGCATTTTGATTGTAATTTAGTTTTTAAATTTTGGCCTGAAGTTTGGGATATTATAAAAAAGATATTAAATATTCATGATGATGTTTCATTCAAAATGTTAATAAGCAAATCTGCTGTTCTTTCACAAAACGTAAATGACTTAGACGGTAAACTATTTAATTTTCTAATATCCGCTGCTTTAAAATCCATTACATTCTGTTGGAAAGATGTTTTGCAATTATTAGTTCATTCTTGGTGGTCATAGTTGATTTTTACATGAAGAGGAGCTCAGTTATCCTTGTCTGGTATTAATCATAAATCTAACTCTTATCACTCTTTTTGGAAAACTGTTGATATATATTTATCTTCTTAATTATATATATTTATATCTAGTTTTTTTGTGCTATTATAATAGACAAATATCCAGGCTATAGTAGCTCTATTTTATAGTTAATGCAACAGTTTTATAACTGTTTCCTTTCCCTCCACTTTTTATTTTTCAATGAATATTTGTACTGTTGTTACCTATTGTAATTCATTTGATGCTCTTGTATCTCTATATTGTGATTAGGTATTTTCGCTCAGTAATATTTTTTCTGTATTGTCTTTGTTTATTGCTTAATATGAAAACTCAATAATATATTTTGAACACACAAAAAAAAACTGTTCCTTGAAAAACACACAGACTGCAATACATTTTTTTAAACCAACTCTTACACATTGACATAGTAAAAGCATCTTCGGGGCCACGTTAATGGTATGGACGTACTATACAAATGCCAAATACAATACTATACCAGAGCTGATTTAATGAATAAGCCAGGGGTGCAGATTGGACATGAATGCAAAACACTTATTATAAATATGCAACTAATCGAATAATAATTTTCAGACTGAAATTCATCCATTTGTATAATAAAGCAGAAGAACATAAATAGCGTATGTAAACAGGCACGTGTTCTCCATAGCTGTATGTGTTTGAAGTAGAAGGAGGGTGCTAGTCAATAAGCCTTGCCGGAATTTTGCTGCATGCTTAGCTTACTACCAAAGGGCATTCATTGTAATCCCGGGTGAGTCTTAGAGCGCCCTAACCTATTCTTCCGTATTATATCCTTTTCCAGATGTTTCAGTGGCGCTGCCTAGAACCTCACACCACATGCAAACCCACTATTCACCCTGATTCTGGCACGGGTTGAAGAATGCCAAGGGATAGGCGTCTGTAATCGGGAAGGGAAGGAGGTGCAGTAACATTGATGTGAGCACACACTGAGCACATTTTTGCGCATGCTTCCGAAGGTACATGCATGGCCCACTAGCTATTCTGTGAACAAACACAAGGACGGATACATTTTGTGGAAGTACCACAGTGCCTCACGTACTAGTGGCGGTAATATGCACAGACAGTGGGAGGGCACACAGATTGTATTCACGCACCACAGAGCCTCCTGAAACACTAAATATGATGTTAACACATGTAATAGCAACTACTGAGTAACCAAGGCTGAGCAGGAAATAAAAGTAGTCCCCAAAGAAAGACATAAACACCTACAGTGTAAGAAAACTGTAGTTGGCCAGTGTCCCTGAGCTAAAAACTAAAGGGATGTATTGGGAGCGCCAACCAATGAGGAGCCAGCAAAGAAGATCGATGCAGGAGTCAACCGATGGTAAGTAGCAGGTGGGATTACACTCCGTATAGTGACTACAACACGTCTTGCAGACAGTACATGTGCACTGTCGCATGACCTAAAAAGGAACACGGGACATATTCTTTCTTCTGTTCGATTTTCAAGATGGGGAGAAATTAATTATTAACCAATATTTGTTTCTTTGAAAATTATATACATGCAAAACTCATAATACCAATCAGACTGTTATTTATATAACACTTTTGCCTCCAGGATTTGCAAAGATAATACTACAAACAATTATTACCCAATCATAAGTTGTAATCACAACACTTGCAGAAGATCCATGTAAATTTCAAACCTCTGGCACTGCAACACACTGCCAAAGAGGTGAGTGCTTTCAGTTGGGGTTGGGATTGCTACCTGTTCAGCGTTATGTCATAAGACAGTGGTGTAGCCAGCAAACCCCAGTTAGCCCACAAAAAGTCTCACTTGCTCCACACAAAACCCACAAATGCCTTACCTCACTTTACTGCTGTTAACTGTCATTATAGAGTCTGACTTGTATATTTAGAACAGTCTTAAAAACCTTTTCATGTTATTGTTGCCCATATGTGCACCATTTGTGAGACATTTTCAAAACCTGGCTAAGCTTGTGTTTGCAATCGATCCTATTTTGTGAAAAAATCCTGTCCAATGTAAATTGAAAACCCCATTTGGCATTAATGTTCAAAAACGCAGCCTATTTAAAATGGTATTTCAATTAAATTACTATTTACCAAAATTATATGTAATAATCTTTAAAACACCGTTTTTACAAACTGTTTCTAGAAAGACACCCTTAACTATGTACTCTGTGCATCTGCATTTAAAGCCTGTCAAGTTTTGAAAAAGTTGCTCTACCAGTGTGTTTCAAAAATTTCCGATAACTTCCCCTAAAATTCCTAGGGTCATATTAATGGCTCCTTGTAGTATTTATTGCATTTTAGGCATTGTTCCTTTCCATTGTGTCTTAAATATTGTAATGTTCTAATGATTTCCCTAACAGTTACTAGAGATAGAATAATCACAGTAATCTGCAGTACCCAAATAATGCAGTGCATTCTTTGATTTTCAGCCATTGAGTACCATTTTTCAGAGGGAAAGTTCTGGAAGAAGATCCATCCCAATGCGAGGCTTATTAATATTTTTGGGCCAGATGTAGGACCCTACCAATTTGCGAGTCGCAAATTGCGTAATTTTGGGACTCGCAAATAGGAATGTACAACAGTGTCTCAGACACTGTTTGCGATTCCTAATGGGGTCGCAAATTGCCTGCCTCATTAATATTAATGAGGCAGGTGCAATTTGCTACCCCATTAGGAATGGCCAGCACTCCCAGGGATGGTGGCCTGCTGGGATCAGCAGACCCCCATATCTGTGACTGCTTTTTAAATAAAGCAGTTTTCTTTTTTAAATGCATCCCTTTTACCTTCAAGGAAAACAGAAAGCATTTAAAAAAGAAAAATGAAACGTTACTGTTTCATTTTTTTAAAGTAGGCAGTTGTCCTTGGGACCACTGCCTGCTCTTAAAAAATATTTTCAATGCCAGTCACAAAGGGGAAGAGCTCCCTTGCGGACCCCTTTCCGTTTGAGAGTGGGTTACCACCCTTTTGAAAAGGGTGTTAAACTGCGAATATAACAATCTTACATTAAAGAGCAAGTCGCTATGAGGAAGGGACGCCCTTGGCACGCGCCTTCCAAATAGCGAGTTTGCAAACCCTATTTTGCAAGTCAGTAGTAGGTTACCGACTCGTAAAATAGGGTTTCTAAATAGGGAAGACCTATTTTACGGTCGCAAATGGGCCAATTTCCCATTGCTAAGCGCAAAAAATGTTTTTACATCTGGCCCTTTGTCTTCAGTTGGGGCCATGCTCCCGCTAAAATATACTTCTGGCTTCAGGCTCATTATCAAGAAAGGTTTCTTCTTGGTCAGTGCACCTGAGAGAGCGCAAACTGACCTAAATGTAGAAGTGCATCACACTTACACGTAGTAAGCACAAATCATGAAGAGAAATGCCATGAGTGCTGATAGTATCTACATCTATATTCTGAAATGTGTAGTTAATGTAGAGATTTAAGTAGAAGTGGAACTAATGCAGAACTGTGTGAAACTATATGATTTTATTAGACGTGATTATTCCTGAATCCATGTCGTGTAGCTGCTAAAATGTAAGATGGCATACGGTTAAACGTAGAACGTGGTAGGCCTCAGGGCCAGAGATGGAAGGGATGGGGAAGGTGGTTCATTTCACGACATGGATTGCACTAATGTTTTAGTCATAACGTTAATAGGCCATGATTTATAGATGTGTTTACCGAATAATAGAATAAGAGTACTAACATGCTATTAATTAATGAAGAAGCTGAATGTTATAATCATTATGAGAAATGCTGTAGGCCTGAAATGTTTAAACATTGATTTACACGTACTGGTCTGGGCCGAGGAATGTTGCAAACTTTTGTTGGAAGTCTATGAGAATTGGGTTTTGGCTGCAAATGTCTGTCTGCAAGAGAGATGGGGGATCCAATTATAAATAATATGAATAGAAGTTTGTTCAAGAGACGGACCAGACATGGAGGAGGGTTCCGGAATGTTTTAGGGGGTATCAGCGGGCCGGAGAAGAGTCTGAGAAGCAAGGTCAACTCTAACGCACGAGGCCTCATCATGGAAAAAGCCAGAAGCTACACCACGTGAGGGGCGTCTCACGAGGGGCGTCTCAAATGTTGTTGATTGTTTTGTATTAGGGACAGCACCCCTGGGTGGAGTTAGAGCAGATGCCTGAGGACCCTTTAGAGAGCGGATGGGTAGGCAGAGAGGGGTCATGACTGGAGAACTATAGGTTTTCACCAAGAGACTGAGAGTGGGTGACTTCCCTTGGGAGTCATTCACTGCTGACACCTTTTGTTAGGTTGAGACCTGGTTAAGTAGGGATACCATCTAGAGCAGGGTAGGGACAGCCTAACTTGTGTTTTTGCCTCCAACTTAAATGACGGAGAGATCACAGTACGTTTCAATGCTGATAGCTTTATTATTCTTAGAACTGGTTTTGGTAGTTTCCGTTGCTCGTCTGAGGGCTTTCAGAGAGCACATGTATGTAGTTGGGCCCGTGTATCTTGTGAATCTCATTCTGAGATGCCTGTATTTGCAACTTATATTAACTTTATAATAAATCTTTGAAAGCTAGAAGTCGTTTGTGATCTTTTGGAGCGGAGTCCTTTATTGGGTGAACTAACTTGGTAAGAGATGCACTTTCTTCCCTCAATGACAGGCAATAAAGGTTCAGTCGACCAGATCGGGGTTTTAGATCAATAGTGATAAGGTATCGATCAAAATCTCGCCCTTCCAGTTGGTAGCTATAGAGGATGGTTGCCTTCTTGAGGAAGGTGATCTAGGCCAGGTTAGATTACCCCAAGGCCCCTAGAGATCGATGATCGGAAGAACCGCCCGCCGAAGAAGGACCGGATGACGTGAGACAGAAAAGCAGCAGTATCGGTCGAGAGTGAGTATAAAGGGTCATGCGTGCTAGATTGCGGTGTTTTTGTATTGTATCTATGTTGTAATGTCTGGCGGAGTTGAATGCCTGTAGAGAGACTGTGGAACAGGTTGTGAGCGCGCGCAACCAGTGGAAATCTTAAGCTCGAGAAGAGCTTAAGTGGTTCGGGTGTATCGGACACCCAGAGTAATTGTTAACTAGTGTGAAGGGGGTCATGAGGTACCATTGATCACCCGAAGGACCAGATAGGGGGAACGTAAGAGTGAGTGCGTGAGTAACGGATGCTGGTCGGAGGTTACTGTGTGTGTAAAGAACCTATCAGAGAGACGATAGACATCTCGTCAGTTGTGTTGACAATTACAAATAGACTGTGGACGTACAGTCGAGGGAAGTGACCGCTTGGTCGGAAGTAGTCATTTTTCAGTGTATGAATGGGACGCGTGCATGACCGCGAGGAGAGCTGAGAAAGGAGGGGTGCTGCTGCGAAGCGGAGACTAGTGACGTAAGAAAGTGCCGCGCTGGGATTGGCCGGCCGGAGAAAGACCGCGCTGCGATAGGCCAGCTAGCAAAGCCGCGCTAGGATTGGTGGATTGTCATCAGGAAGTAAACAAAGTATTCAAGCTGGAAATTTTGCGCATAATTATGAAGTGTTTTAAATGGTTGAGAGCGGCGTTTAAGAAAGAGCGGCGGGGATCATATGAAGGGGAAGAAGCCCCGCCGGAGGGTACGCCGGCTCGTTATATGGGGACAAATGTTGGGCTGCACACGATTTTGTGGATCTCAGAGTGGAGTAAGATTACAGAAGGAAATGAGGAACTGACGTTCCCGAGATACGGGACGTTCAGATTAGAGGTACTACATCGATTAAAAGCAGTCATGACCTCAATGAGACCCTTGCCTAGACCGACCCAGTTTGAAGCCCTCAATGCATGGATTAGGGCAGCGCATGAAAAGAACATGAGCAGACGGCAAGAAAGGGTGAAACGATCGGTAAGGGCAGTGCAGGATGCCAAGTGGGATGCGGATGCTAAAAGATGGAGAGTACATAACATGGAAGTAAATAAATTGTATCCAGTGTTAGAGATGCCCGGGAACAAAAGCCCCCTGGAAGAAGATGATGAGAGCGAGACAGAACACAGCCTGATAAACAGATTATTGACAGACAGGCCACCCCCGTACAACAGAGCAGGGGGGGAGGTCGAGCATAGTGGAGAAAGGGGGGGCAATGCAGGAGAGCATGGGCCACTTCCCAGTTCAGATTGGGATCCCGCTGCGAAGAAAGAACTGTCCCAGCCTAGTCAGGTGCAGCAGGTAGTCGGAAGGTTTGTGGTACAAAGGGCGCCGGAAACGGAGTGTGCCACATCTTACGCATTACCCGATGCACTACAAGTACCTGTTACCATCGGTCCTATAGTATCGATATATGACCCAGAGAGAGCTATAGGGGAAGAACGGGTACGGAGGGACAGAGAAAGAGCAGAGATGGCAAGGAGGAACGATACGATTAACTCCCCAAGCCAGTTGCCGATACCAAGAGAGTGGAGCACCCCAGTACACACCGCAGGGGATCTGGGGGACATTAGATGGCCGGTGGATATGAGGGGATCAGGACGGAAATCCTTTCAGGAGTTAAATGAGTACATGAAGAAGTGGGATGAGGCAGTAGAGGCTCACAAGAGCATCATAGCTGCAGAAGCTGAAAGGGAAAGCCAGGACAGCAGAGCCCGGACTCACTGCGGGGCTGAAGGGAGCAGTCCGGAGTGGGACGGGAGGGAGAGGGAGAGTAGGGGAGTCACCCATTGGGCCCGAAGTGGAGGTAGATCAAACCTGGAAAACGGGGGCACAGAGAGAGGGGGTGTGTCTCGCCCAATACATAGCGAGGAAGACAGGAGGACACGGGAGTACAGAGATAGCTTCAAGTGTATCCACTGTGTGCCCGGCAACAGAGAACAGAATGGGAGTTGCGAGAGGTCGCACCATAGTCCCTGTGATGACGGACATGAGCGCAGTCCAGGGAATATGGGGAACCAGGAAGGATCGTATCAGATACTGAGTGATACTAGGCCGAGAGAGAATGGAGACCGAAAGGAGAATAGCAGAGAGTCCTATTGTGAAAAGAGAGGAGAGGGAGAGAATGGACAAAGTAAGATAGGGGGTAACAGGCCCGTGTTCCATCACCTTCCAAGATCGGATGGCCGAGCCTGGGACCTGGAGAGATGGGACCAAGGGAGAACACTTCCCCACTCTCCCGAACCCAAACGTAGGGCTCGGAGCTGGGATGGGAGAGAAACTTGTGAACCTCCCTCGAAAGAGCTATTGCGAGCGGAGATAAAAGCCAAAAGACTCGATGTCTCCAGCTTAAGGTCAGATCTGGATGACATGGTAGACGGTACCCTGCCCCTAGAAAGAATGGAAATGTATGAGCAGGATGAAATTCTGTTCATAGCAAAGGACGTAACCCGAAAGGCGAGAGCAATCCATGAGAAGCTAGTCGAACTAGCAGGCAAATATATGGTGGACCTGTCAAGGACTAAAGCACTACAGGGTAACCACAGGTTACATTACTCAGATCGAGACCTAGATGAGAGGAGAACGATCGGATTGAAAACGCACATAAGGGAGCTGATCACTGGTATAAGGACCTGGAGGGCACTAGATAAGTGGGAAGAGAGGTGGTCCAAGAAAGGGACCGTCAGGAGAAGCACCCTTGGGACGATACCCGGGAGACAGCAGGGAGTAGAGGCATACCCTTTGCGGGAAGTCGCAAATGGGACCTATGTTCACGTCCCTTGGAGTAGGGGAGATTTAGCTGCTTTTACCACTTCCTTCCCCAAATTGCGGGAGAACCCAGTGGAGTGGTATAAGCAAGTTGAGAGATTCGTAAAAATCTCAAAGGTCCTATGGATAGATCTGAACACGCTGTTTGACATTGTAGTGCCTGGAGATTTGTGGACCGCATGCAAGGTTAGCGCTGAGTGGCCCATCACAGAGCCAGAGAGAGATGCTAAGACTAATGGGCCGTCTGAGAGTGTGATGGCAAAATTCGAGAGAGTAATGACTTGGCTGAAAGATAAAGTGCCAATGCAGGACATAGATTGGGTCAAAATTGACCGAACAAGACAGGAACCAAAGGAAACAGTTCACAAATACTATGAGAGATTGCTGAAGGCGTTTAAACAGTATAGCGGTCTGGATGTAATGGATCCAAAGGACATAGGGCAATTTGTGTCCAAGTTCGTCTTGGGCCTGAGACCGGATATTAGTTTAATGATTCAGCAACACTTGATTTGTTGGCAAAATAAACCCCTAGATGAAATACTGAGATATGCCAGGTACTGCTGTGATGAGATAGACTCCAAGGCTAAGAAACTAAAGGAGAAACTGATGGTGGTACAGATGCAGGCAGCAGGAAAGGGGGGACAGCAGCAACAGCAACCCGGAACAGGTACTGGAGGAAAGAAACAGTACAGTCAGAACAAGGGCAATGAGGAGAACTCCACCTTTAGACCCAGGATAGATATAGCTGCCTTAAAGAAAACGACTAGGTGCCACCAGTGTAATGAGGTGGGGCATTGGAAACGCGAGTGTCCCTATAACGTTGAGATAGGAGAACAAGAGGTAGAGGAGGAAGAGACCCAGAGTGCACCTACAAGAGGGGTAACACAATACCAGGGGAAGGTGCTCAAAGGGGGGGGCCCTCCTCCCCGAGCCCAGTTCCCGCAGCCACCCAGAGTAGGGACGATGGGTAAGACCTATAGACAGATGCCTCTGTTTGTAGGAGGAGAGGAGTGCTACTATGTGGACCCACTAACCGGACAGAGAGTGGAAAGGGAAGACTGCACCCTCGGGGCAGCTTTGGAAGTAGACCAGAGGGGACCCTATGTTGAGGCCGAAGTGGCAGGGTTCCCCACGACCTTTCTAGTGGACACGGGAGCCACTCGATCCACGATCAGATCTGCCGCAGTTCCAGGCCTGCCCATGTCTGGAGAGACCATACAAGTGGTGGGGGTCGCTAACAGGCGAATGACCAGCCCACTGACTGAACCCGTGCAGGTGAAAATAGGGAAGTACAGCGATGAGCACCAGTTTGTGGTTTGCGATTCTAGTCCTGTATGTCTGCTAGGAAGAGACCTCTTGTGCAAGTTAAATTGCACCATATACTGCACACCGCAGGGAGTGGAGGTATTGACTAATGACGATGATGCAGACTTTAAAGTTGCAAATTCCAGAATATGTGTGGAGTTGTATCCCACTCTGACAGTAGATGAGCTCCCCTGGGATCTGAGAGAGACAGTAGCTCCAGAAGTGTGGGATTTCACTGGGGAAGAGATTGGGTTGGTGAAAGGGGTAGACCCAGTGAAAATAGTAGTGAAACCGCATGCTGAGTTTCCAAGAACACCTCAATATAAATTGACCCCAGAAACGATTGCAGGCATAAAACCCGTGATCGAGTCCATGATTAAGCAGGGAATACTGAAGGAAATAGTGGGTAGCCCATGTAACTCCCCGATTATGGGTTTGCAGAAACCAAATGGCAAATTCCGGATAGTGCAGGACCTCAGAAAGATTAATAACATAGTCGTTTCGTGTTGTCCAGTGGTACCGAATCCATCAGTGATACTGTTTCAGATACCGTTCCAAGCAGAATAGTTCACTGTAATTGATCTTTGCCAGGCTTTCTTCTCGATCCCTTTGGACGAGGAAAGCCATTTTCTTTTCGCATTTAAGCTGGAAGGTCGCGTCCTAACATGGTGTCGTATTCCTCAGGGGTATACAGACAGCCCATCGATCTTCAACCAGCTTCTGAAGAAAAATCTTGAAAGTCTAGTGCTGCCCCAGAGGTCAGTTCTGGTCCAGTACATAGACGACCTCCTTGTGGCGTCAGAAACAGAGGAAGCTTGCAGGGAGGACTCTATTGCTTTGTTAAATCACCTAGCTGAAAATGGGCATAAGGTGTCCCCGGGAAAATTGCAGTACTGCCTGACAGAGGTGCAGTACTTGGGACACAGAATTGAGAAAGGTAAACGAAAAGTGTCACCAGACAGGATAGAGGCCATCATGAAGATGAATGCGCCTAAAACACAGAGAGAAGTCAGGATGTTCCTAGGGATGGTGGGATATTGCCGACAGTGGATTGCAAACTTTTCACTGAAAGCAAAACCCTTGCAAAAACTGACGCACAAGGAGGTGAGTGATCCGGTACCATGGGACAAAGATTGTTTGATGGCGTTCCTACAGCTGAGAGAGGACTTGTGTCGTGCTCCGGCTCTGGGAATGCCAGATTACGATAAACCATTCTTGCTCTACTGTTGTGAGAGAGAGGGTTGCGCGCTGTCTGTGTTAGTCCAAATTCATGGGAATGCCCGTAGACCAGTCGCTTATTTCTCGGCTACTTTAGACCCAGTAGCCGCAGCGTTGCCCGGATGTCTCAAATCCGTTGCCGCAACAGGTGTCAGCATTGAGAGGTGTGAAAATATAGTCATGGGGCACCCGTTAGAGGTGCATGTGCCCCACTCTGTTGAATTGTTGATGACCAGGACCAAAACACAGCATCTGACGAACAGCAGGCTCACGCGCTATGAGCAAGTCATTCTTGCTGCAGAGAACGTGACCCTCAGGAGATGCTCTGTTTTAAATCCTGCTACCTTGATGCCACTTCCAAACGATATTGAGGATGATGATGAATGTACAGACCATGACTGCCTCGATGTGACTGAACTATGCACCAAACCAAGACCCGACATCGTAGATGAGCCACTGACTGACCCAGACGAAATTTTCTTTGTCGATGGCTCATGTGTAAGAGACGAAGTTGGGCAGTTGAGAGCAGCTTACGCTGTTTGTACAATTACTGGAGTTGTGGAAGCTGGATGCCTGGAAGGAGTACACTCCGCTCAGGTAGCCGAGATTATTGCCCTGACGCGTGCCTGTCTGGCAAGCAATCAAATCCGAGTCACCATATACACTGACAGTCAATATGGTTACGGGGTAGTTCATGATTACGGGCAGTTGTGGTCTCAAAGAGGTTTCATGACCTCTTCAGGCTCTCCCATTCGCAATGGAGAGTTTGTGCCCCTGTTGTTAGAGGCGTTGCAATGTCCAGCAGGTATCGCAGTTGTGAAGTGCACCGCACATACCAGAAATATGGACTTCGTGTCACAAGGCAATAGATATGCCGACGAAGTCGCGCGGTATTGCGCGGAAACAGGGTACTCTTTCACAGAGGTGGAAGTGGGTGGAATAAATGTAAGGACTGAATTAGCCATGATATTAGAAACTGTTGATACTTGGGACGAACTGAAAGACATGCAAGAAAATGCTCCTGATTGTGAAAAGGAAACATGGCAAAAGGCAGGATGTGTGGTGGGTGAGGCCCATTTCTGGGTCTCAGCAGATGGCAGAGCAGTGTTGCCCAATGAGATGGTGAGCCCAATGGCCAGACACATACATGGTCCCGTCCACTTAGGAAGAGATGCTATGCTGAGAGTGTTTAGACAGACCTGGTACAACCCTAAGTTCAGAGTAGCAGCTGAAGCAGTGTGCCAGCGTTGTGTGACGTGTCAGCAGTTGAATGTAGGGAAAAAGACACCAGTTGCACTGAGCCACATAGGGAGGTCTGGAGGTCCATTCAATCGAATGCAGATAGATTTTATTGAAATGCCAAGGTGCAACCGCCTCCGCTATGTCCTGGTGGTTGTTTGCGTATTCTCCAGATGGGTTGAGGCATACCCTACACGTAGGTGCGACACCCTCACAGTAGCCAAATTACTGCTTAGGGAGCTTATTCCGCGCTTCGGGGTGCCGGCCTCTTTGGAATCAGATAGGGGAACGCATTTCAACAGCGAGCTTGTGAAGATGATTTGTGCGGCTTTGAACATAGATCAGAAATTGCATTGCAGTTACCGACCAGAAGCATCAGGAATTGTGGAGCAGATAAATGGCACCATCAAGGCCAGAATTGCAAAAGTGTGTTCATCAACATCCTTGAGTTGGCCTGACGCTTTGCCATTGGTCCTTATGAGCCTCCGTAGTACCCCAGATAGGAGAACGGGGCTGTCACCTCATGAGGTGTTGATGGGGAGAGCAATGAGGTTGCCATCTGTACCAACTACTGCACTGATTAACATCACAGATGATATGATCCTGGACTATTGTAAGGGGCTGTCTGACGCCATTCATTCTGTGTCCCTTCAGGTGCAGGCTGCCGAGGTTCCATCGTGCCAGGACCCGTGTCATGACCTGTTTCCTGGGGACTGGGTCCTGGTGAAAAAACACGTGAGAAGAAGCTGCCTGGCTTCGTTGGCGTGGGCCCTTCCAGATCATCCTGATCACGAACACGGCTGTGAAGGTGGGAGGCCTGCCTAACTGGATCCACGCGTCACATACGCGGAGGGTTCCAGCACCTCTGGAAGAAACAGCTCCTCTCTCGGATAGACGTCCAGCTGTGGACCGAGAAGCCATAGAGGGGGCTAGCCAAGCTGTGGAGGTGCCAGCGGAAGCAGGGAACGAGTCTGACCAAGCTGAGGACGGTCAGTACAACAGCGAAACAGACGACGCTACTGAAGGAGAAAGTAGCTGGGAGTACGAGTCAGACACTGACAGGTCTGACAGAGAGCGTGAACAAACCAGAAGAAGAAGGAGTAGAAGGGTACGTGGAGAAGCTAGTTGGCCGCAAAGAAGGAGCTCTAGCCTGAGGTCAACTCCAGAGAGAACCCTTCCTCCGATATCAGAGGACTCAGACCCGGAAGAAGGTGCTCAGGGCGCTGAAGCACCGGACTTGAGGAGGTCAAGAAGAGTGCGTGTGCCTAGCAGAAGATACTCCACCCCTGAGTGGACATATCTGGCGACAAATGTCTTTGAAACCGGAGACAGGGAGGATCCGAGCGGTGGTGGTGTCCAGTTCTGAGCCCATCGTCACAGTGGAAATACGACTGTTAGTACCCGGAGTCGAACAAGAAGGGTCACTGACATTCATGCTCCCCCGACCTCCCCGCCTCAGCAAGTTAAAGCACATGTTTCTCACAGAATTGCAATTCCCCGATTTTGGTACAAGGATAACAGACCATGAAGAGCACAATCTTCGTTTGGAAATATTGAACTTTGCTGTCGAAGCTGCAGGCGACCGCCTGATAGTAGATGCTTAAAAGACTTTGTAAATAAGCGAGAAGAAAAGAAGATTACCTAGCGCCCAGGAAGCAGAGAATCTTAGGGACCTTCCCTTGAGTTGATGGAGAAGGGCTAGGGTTGTCTGTATTGAACTGTTAAAGAACTTTTTGCGAAGAAGGTTGTCAGCTTCCAGTTGTGTGGTTCTAAAGCCAAAAGGAGTAAAAGAGACTGTAAAGGAACGAAAAGAAAAGAACTTTGTGCTGGGTTACGAGAGAGCCATACCGTTTGACGAAATGGAAGCCGGCACCCAGAACCGCAGAGCTAAATGTATAATAGGCACACTAATAGTAGGAGTGATAATATTAATAGCTTTAGTGGTAACAGTCTCTTATGTAAAGGGACGTGAAGAAGAGGCACAGGTAACCGATGTGAAATCTGTAGAGACGCTTACACCCACCGTTGCTGGTGAGAAAGGGGAAAACACTCAAGAAAAAGCGTTATTAGCTGCAGAAGCCCGCAGGTTACACGTAGATGAGTCCCAAGGTGACTTTAGGTCAAATGCTTATGCTAAACTTTTATATGAATACGTGGATGCCATGGAGGTTAAGGACTGCTACGTCTGCATGCAGTTGCCGGCGTCTGTAGATGAAGGCATTCGATATCATCACCTCCCGCTGACATATGGCATTACATGTAGCTTGTTGCTTAGTATATTTTATGGGAGAGATAGTTTTGAATACTATTTCTCCAATTACGATGCAGTGTTACCAGAAGTCCCAAATTATAAAAAGATGAACAAATGGGACTACTGGAAGAGTGAAGACAGGTTGGCAAAGTTTTTCATTCCTTGGATTACCTTAGATACTTCACATGCCCGCAGAAATAACCTGACATGCAAGGTGTCAGAAGTCGAGAAGAAGTTCATAGGGCAGGTGGATGATCGAAACAGGAGACAAAAGATTTTGAAAAAATCAGGACAATGGAAAACAGATTGGACCGAGGAAGAGAAGGCACACAAGAGAAAGGGTAGTAGTGGTCCAATAGCTTTAGATAGAACGCAGAGGGGAAAGTTATGTCTTCATAGAGCCAAAACGTATTATGAAAATGTATACGTGGGAGAAGTTAGCTGTGAACATGCTTTCAATCTAGAGTACTATACCAAGGACTTCCTGAAGGGAATGCAAGTGATTCCAAATGTATATTTTGTATGTGGAAGAAATGCCTACGTGAGGCTACCTGACAACTGGTATGGATCATGTTACTTGGCAATTATCTTCCCCAAAATATATCATGCCCAAGACTTAGAGATTATCGAGGGCAAGACATCATCGAGAGGAAGGAGAGATATAGGAGGTGCGGAAATGGTTGGAGATGTCTTTGGAGCTGTGTTCCCTCTTTTGGGACTGATCCTTAATGATGTTAAAATTAGACGACTGGCAAAAGTCGTAGACAGGTTGTCTGCCAGCACTGCTCAGTCCTTAATGCTGGTAGAAGGGGAGATGCAATCGATAAGGGCTATGGTTCTCCAGAACCGTCTTGCATTAGACGTCCTATTAGCAAAAGAGGGCGGAGTCTGTAAGGCTTTGAAGGTCCAGGAATATTGTACTTACATTCCAGACAATTCGAAGCCCCTTCAGAAAGTTATTAGGAACATAACTGATATTCACAAAGAGATCGAAGACCTGAGCAGAGAAAATGTCTGGGAAAAGGTGGGCCATGGAATGAGTGAAGCTGGAGGTTGGCTCACCACCTTAGGCAAAAGTTTTGTGTGGAACATACTAAAACCTATCATCATAATATTGATCTGTGGGATCGTGTTATGGGGATTGGTGAGGGTATTCAAATGGTACCGAGCAAGAAAGTCAGAGAGGGCCCGGAGAGAACAGCTGCAGAGATTGGCTGCCATACAAGATAGTCAGTACAGGAGTCTGAGGGCTCTGGAAACGCAGAAACGAGTTATGCTAGCAATCACTGCAGTTTAAATGTTAATGATGACCCCGAGAGGTCATCAAAGGGGGGAACTGAGAGAGCGCAAACTGACCTAAATGTAGAAGTGCATCACACTTACACGTAGTAAGCACAAATCATGAAGAGAAATGCCATGAGTGCTGATAGTATCTACATCTATATTCTGAAATGTGTAGTTAATGTAGAGATTTAAGTAGAAGTGGAATTAATGCAGAACTGTGTGAAACTATATGATTTTATTAGACGTGATTATTCCTGAATCCATGTCGTGTAGCTGCTAAAATGTAAGATGGCATACGGTTAAACGTAGAACGTGGTAGGCCTCAGGGCCAGAGATGGAAGGGATGGGGAAGGTGGTTCATTTCACGACATGGATTGCACTAATGTTTTAGTCATAACGTTAATAGGCCATGATTTATAGATGTGTTTACCGAATAATAGAATAAGAGTACTAACATGCTATTAATTAATGAAGAAGCTGAATGTTATAATCATTATGAGAAATGCTGTAGGCCTGAAATGTTTAAACATTGATTTACACGTACTGGTCTGGGCCGAGGAATGTTGCAAACTTTTGTTGGAAGTCTATGAGAATTGGGTTTTGGCTGCAAATGTCTGTCTGCAAGAGAGATGGGGGATCCAATTATAAATATTATGAATAGAAGTTTGTTCAAGAGACGGACCAGACATGGAGGAGGGTTCCGGAATGTTTTAGGGGGTATCAGCGGGCCGGAGAAGAGTCTGAGAAGCAAGGTCAGCTCTAACGCACGAGGCCTCATCATGGAAAAAGCCAGAAGCTACACCACGTGAGGGGCGTCTCACGAGGGGCGTCTCAAATGTTGTTGATTGTTTTGTATTAGGGACAGCACCCCTGGGTGGAGTTAGAGCAGATGCCTGAGGACCCTTTAGAGAGCGGATGGGTAGGCAGAGAGGGGTCATGACTGGAGAACTATAGGTTTTCACCAAGAGACTGAGAGTGGGTGACTTCCCTTGGGAGTCATTCACTGCTGACACCTTTTGTTAGGTTGAGACCTGGTTAAGTAGGGATACCATCTAGAGCAGGGTAGGGACAGCCTAACTTGTGTTTTTGCCTCCAACTTAAATGACGGAGAGATCACAGTACGTTTCAATGCTGATAGCTTTATTATTCTTAGAACTGGTTTTGGTAGTTTCCGTTGCTCGTCTGAGGGCTTTCAGAGAGCACATGTATGTAGTTGGGCCCGTGTATCTTGTGAATCTCATTCTGAGATGCCTGTATTTGCAACTTATATTAACTTTATAATAAATCTTTGAAAGCTAGAAGTCGTTTGTGATCTTTTGGAGCGGAGTCCTTTATTGGGTGAACTAACTTGGTAAGAGATGCACTTTCTTCCCTCAATGACAGGCAATAAAGGTTCAGTCGACCAGATCGGGGTTTTAGATCAATAGTGATAAGGTATCGATCAAAATCTCGCCCTTCCACACCTACTCAGGAGCATGTGTGCCTCTGAGCCTCTGAGCCCTCATCCGTAACATGACTCTGTCACAGAGGCAAAGTGATTCCTTTATGTGCATGGGGCTACGCCGCCGATCAAATGAGGGAATGCCCTATGAATATACTTGTTCACCAACACTACCAGTAATACAGAAGGGGCCACACAAGCATCAGTAATATAGTAGTGCCTCGGTTGGTGCAATAAGTGGGCATACTCTCCCTTTGTGCCCCCCAGCCACTATGTGTAATGCGACCCCTGGTTTGTTAGTTATCCAAGGCTAGTCAGTGTAAATTATAAATATGGATTGGTGTTTCCATGACTGACTTATTTCATTTACCTTTAAGTCCCTAGTACAGTGCACTGTGTGCGCCAAGGGACAGTAATCCAAATGCTGCTAGTGGGCCCGCAGCACCGATTGGGCCACCCACACAAGCAGCCATGCAAATGGTTCTCAGACCTGTCACTACAGTGTCTGTGCTCAGTTTGATACTGCCCTGTGTACCTGGCAAGTGCACCCACTTGCCAGGACCTAACCTTTCCTTTTCTGACATGTCAGTCGCCCCTAAGGTAGGCCCAAGGTACCCCTGTGGGAAGGTTGCAGTATCTGTGATCGTTAGGACTCGTTGTGAGGTGTGTAACATGTCCTGATAGTGAACTACAGGGAATTTCTTTCTTCACTATTGAAAGGCTATCTGTCCCATAGGATAGAATAGCAGTTTATTTATAACATCTTATAAATATAACGTCCCTTTGGGACAAGATAGGAATGTAAAGTTCAGATGCGACCCCTGACCCTGCTTGCAGGACAGGTCGCTCTCCACCTGCCGCACAGCTCCACCCGTGTGCCGGTGCCTTCGTTCCTCGCTGCTTCTGCTGAGCGCGAGTTCGCTCCTGCTGTGCCCCGAGTTCTTTCCTGCTGTACCCCAGGTAGCGTGCTGACTGTCTGCTGAGCCCATTTTTTTGCTCTTTTCTTGTGATCACCTGCGCATTTTGTAAGTAGTGTTCTAAATTGTTTGTACTTGTTTTGTCCTCTCTTCACTCGTGTCCCACTCATCACCCCCGACTCCCCCCTTTTTTCTTCTGTACCCCCAGGCCGATTCCTGCCGCTGCTCCCCTGTGGTCTTCTCCCCCGCCTTCCATTCGCCACCCTGCTCCCGCCTTCCAGCTGATCCTCCCTCCCTCCCTGCCTTAAATGTCAGATGCGCACAGCGGGCAAACCGCTGTTGCACCGGAGGCGCACCAGAGGCAAACCTGTCTACGCGCGCCTGGAACACGCCCAGTGCCAGAACCAGGCCCAGGACCCCGCAACCGCCACCACACCAGACTCCGCTACGATACTAGCACCCTCCACGCACTCAACACCGTCTGAGATCACAGATGCTTCCAAGACGCCCCAAAACGCACCCACGGACCCTTCTCCTGCCGCACATGCAGCTTCACCTGCAACAGAGCCACCAAACTCCCTAGGACCGGACCCAACCACCTCAGCTGCATACTCCTCAACACCAGCTCCGCAAGCAAGCACGCCGCCGAGCTCTGGCACCTGCTCGACACCTCCGCCCCAGACGTTCCCTTCCTGACAGAGACCTGGTGGAACGACTCCTCGACGCCCGACATCGCCATAGCCATCCCGGACGGCTACAAAATCACCCGCAGGGATCGCACCAATGGAATCAGAGGAGGAATAGCCGTCGTCCACCCTCAAGGTCTTCACCCACGCCCGACTAAAAACCTCCACACCGCCGAACACCTGCACTTCCGAAACAACACCGACCCCAACACCACCCTCACAGGAACACTTGTCTACAGACCACCCGGACCCCGGGCACAGTTCAACGACTCCATCGCCGACCTCGCCAGCACCCACGCACTCACCTCCATGGACTACATTCTCCTCAGGGACCTGAACTTCCACCTCGAGAACAACAACAATGCCAACGCCGCCACCCTGATCGACAACCTTGCAAACCTCGACCTCAGACGGATCACTGACAAAATATCGACAAAGAAAATATCGACCTACAGGAATATCGATGCAGAAATATCGAAGGCAAGAATATCGACATCCTATCTACAACATGGTAAGTACAAAAATATTGAAAAAATATATAGATGTTAAAAATATCAATGTTAAAAATATCGTTTTTTTCCCTGTAAAAATATAAATGTAAAATAAAGTAAATAACACTAATAAATAAAATAAACATAGCTAAAAATATCTAATAATGTTTAAAATTAATAAAAAATACATATATAATAATAATACATTAATTAAACATATACAGAAAATATATAATATATACATACTTAACAATAAATTGTAATAATTATATTAATAATTTATAAATTAATAAAACATATTATAAATTACAAATGCATTTACAAACATAAAACAAAAACATAAATAAAAAATAAAGAATTATGTTTAATAAAGTTAAAAAATCAAATATACTTTTAATATTTTTAAAATTAATTATATACTACATTATCTAAATTTATACAAAAAAAAATTAAATAGCTAAATAAATAAAAATACTATTCAAAATCCATGAGTAAAAAAAATACAGCAATGAAAATGTTGGATAGCATAGAACTTAAAATTACCATTCCCACTCCACAGAGCGCAACAGTAGATAAACCGTTGGATAGCGTAGGGGTAAAAATTACTATTCCAACTCAAGAGAGTGCAACAGTAGGGAAAATGTTGGATAGCGTAGAGGTAAAAATTACTATTCCAACTCCAATAAGTGCAACAGTAGGGAAAGCGTTGGATAGTGTAGGGGTGAAAATTACTATTCCAACTCCAGAGAGTGCAACAGTAGGGAAAGCGTTGGGTAGCGTACGGGTAAAAATTACTATTCCAACTCCAGAGAGTGCAACAGTAGGGAAAACGTTGGATAGCGTGCAGGTAAACATTACTATTCCCACTCCAGAGAGTGCAACAGTAGGGAAAGCGTTGGATAGCGTAGGGGTAAAAATTACTATTACAACTCCAGAGAGTGCAACAGTAGGGAAAACGTTGGAAAGCGTAGAGGTAAAAATTACTATTCCCATTCCTGAGAGTGCAACAGTAGGGAAAGCGTTGGATAGTGTAGGGGTAAAAATTACTATTCCAACTCCAGAGAGTGCAACAGTAGGGAAAACTTTTAATAGCGTAGGGATAAAAATTACTATTCCAACTCCAAACAGTGCACCAGTATTGAAAGCGTTGGATAGCATAGGGGTAGAAATTACTATTCCCACTCCAGAGAGTGCAACAGTAGGGAAAGTGTTGGATAGCGTAGGGGTAAAAATTACTATTCCCACTCCAGAGAGTGCAACAGTAAGGAAAGCGTTGGATAGCGTAGAGGAAAAAATTGCTATTCCCACTCCAGAGAGTGCAACAGTAGGGAAAGCGTTGGATCGCGTAGGGGTGAAAATTACTATTCCCACTCCAGAGAGTGCAACAGTAGGGAAAGTATTGGATCGCGTTGGGGTGAAAATTACTTTTCCCACTCCAAAGAGTGCAACAGTAGGGAAAGCGTTGGATAGTCTAGGGGTACAAATTATTATTCCCACTAAAGAGAGTGCAACAGCGTGGAAAGCGTTGGATCGCATAGGGGTGAAAATTACTATTCCCGCTCCAGAGAGTGCAACTGTATGGAAAGCGTTGGATAGCGTAGGGGAAAAAATTACTATTCTCACTCCAGAGAGTGCAACAGTAGGGAAACCCCAAGGACCTCAAGATCTTCCGGCCTATCTCCCTGCTCCCCTTCCCGGCGAAGGGGATCGAGAAAATCGTCAACATGCAACTGACCCGCCACCTTGAAGACAACAACATCCTAGACCCATCCCAGTCCAGATTCAGATGAAACCAGAGCACCGAGACAACCCTCATCGCCGCCACAGACGACATCAGGCGCCAACTAAACAACGACGAAACATCAGCCCTCATCCTCCTGGACCTGTCAGCCGCCTTCGACACGGTCTGACACCGAAATCTAAAGACGCGCCTCCAAGAAGCTGAAATCCAAGAGAAGGCCCTCGACTGGACCACGTCCTTACTCTCCGGCAGAACCCAGAGCGTCCGCCTCCCACCCTTCCGATCCAAAGCCACCGACATCATCTGCGGTGTCTCCCAGGGCTCATCCCTCAGCCCGACACTGTTCAACATCTACAGGCCTCGCACAAGTGGCCTGCCAGCCTGACCTCCACATCATCTCCTACGCTAACGCCACCCAGTTCATCCTCTTCCTCACCAAGGACCCTTACACCACCAAAATCAACCTCCATGAGGGAATGAAGGCCGTCGCCGACTGGATGAGGAGGAGCCGGCTGAAGATGAACTCGGACAAGATGGAGGTCCTCATCCTCGGAACCACCCCCTCAGCCTGGGACGACTCCTGGTGGCCGACCACACTGGGAACAGCACCAACACCCACCACCACGCATGCAACCTAGGATTCGTCCTCGACTCCTCCCTCTCCATGTCGAAGCAGGTCAGTGCCGACTCCTACTCCTGCTTCACCACCCTCCGCATGCTCCACAGGATCTACAAGTGGATCCCGACCAAAACCAGAAGGACGGTGACACAGGTCCTCGTCAGCAGCAGGCTGGACTATGGCAACGCACTCTATGCAGGAATCCCAGCCAAACACCTGCGCCAACTACAACGCATCTAGAACGCCTCCGCCCGACTGATCCTCAACATCCCCCGCCACAGCCACATCACCCCCTACCTGAGAGACCCACACTGGCTCCCCATCCACAAGAGGATTACCTTCAAGCTCCTCACCCACACACACAAAGCTCTCCACGATGCCGCACCAGCCTGCCTGATTAGCAGACTCAGCTTCTACACCCCCACCCACCAGCTCTGCTCCGCCAGCCCCGCCCTCGCTGCTGTCCTCCGCATCTAGCGAACGACCTCTGGATGCAGATCATTCTCCTACCTCGCCGCCAAGACCTGGAACACCCTCCCCACCCACCTACGGCAGACCCAAGACCTACTTACCTACAGAAGATTCCTCAAGACCTGGCTCTTCGAGCAGTAGCGGCACCCCCCCCCCCCCTTTCCTCAGCGCCTTGAGACCCTCACGGGTAGGTAGTGCGCTCTACAAGTATTCTAACTGATTGATTGACTGATTATTTCTAATCTCTGAATTTAAAGGTGCATCCTTTAGTAAAGATGGTTTTTACGTTCTGTGTTTCAAAATACAACTTTTAGAAAGTAGGTATTTTCTTGCTTATCCCTCCTGTGTGCCTCTGCAGGTTTGTATATTGACTGTCTGGCTTTGGAGTGACAGGGGCTGGGGATGTGTATTCACTGTAGACAGTCACTGGGGGGGTGGAGGTGTGTCCTGCCTTTCCTGGATGAGTCAGGGATGGGCTGAATAGACCTGGGCTGCATTTGGAGTAGGGGGATGAGATTTTCTTTCACCTGAATGGGTCTGGTCTGCCTTACACAGTGCGATCTCCACCTCCTGCTGGGAAGCTGCACCAGAGAGGACACAACTGGTTTGGATTAAGCTCAGAGCCTCTCTGACACCAGAGAACAAAGAGAAATGGACTATAAATGTTGAAGCCCAGATGCCTCAACTTTAGATCACTTCAGGGATCCAAGAGGAACCTTTGCCAAGGAGAAGAGCTGGAGAAACTGAAGTAGACGTACTGCCCCTTTGCTGTGTGATATTTGGAGTTGGCATACAGGGGCTGTGTCTACTATGGAAATGACAATGACCTTGTTGTGTGATGTGTCCCCTGCTTGAGGAAGATCTCTAAAGGCTTGAAGTAGAGCTTGCCTCCTGTTCTGAAGATCGGACTGGACTGTTCCCATGGGGCACAGGGTCAGAGCTGATTTGCATATAGCCAGTGTCTAACCCAGGGTGGTGTGGAGTGCAAAAAAACGATGGATTTAGGCCCAGATCCGTGTACTGGGGTGAATGTATGTCATTGTTCTACATTCTGTCCATCAACTGAGTTTCTTGCAATTTTCACCCCGAGTGTGCTGGGTATACTCAGACGTGAGTCCCAGGCTCTCCACACCACTGGAGTCAAGCTATCCAGGCTGAATGAAGGCTGATAGCCAGACACCGGTCCTTGGATGCTTGATTCCGGTCTGGGAAAGACATGGCTTGGTAGTTAGGACTGGACTGTTCCCATGGGGCACAGGGTCAGAGCTGATTTGCATATAGCCAGTGTCTAACCCAGGGTGGTGTGGAGTGCAAAAAAACGATGGATTTAGGCCCAGATCCTTGTACTGGGGTGAATGTATGACATTGTTCTACATTCTGTCCATCAACTGTGTTTTTTGCAATTTTCACCCCGAGTGTGCTGGGTATACTCAGACGTGAGTCCCAGGCTCTCCACACCACTGGAGTCAAGCTATCCAGGCTGAATGAAGGCTGATAGCCAGAAACCGGTCCTTGGATGCTTGATTCCGGTCTGGGAAAGACATGGCTTGGTAGTTCTGACTGGACTGTCCCCATGGGGCACAGGGTCAGAGCTGATTTGCATATAGCCAGTGTCTAACCCAGGGTGGTGTGGAGTGCAAAAAAACGATGGATTTAGGCCCAGATCCTTGTACTGGGGTGAATGTATGACATTGTTCTACATTCTGTCCATCAACTGTGTTTTTTGCAATTTTCACCCCGAGTGTGCTGGTTATACTCAGACGTGAGTCCCAGGCTCTCCACACCACTGGAGTCAAGCTATCCAGGCTGAATGAAGGCTGATAGCCAGAAACCGGTCCTTGGATGCTTGATTCCGGTCTGGGAAAGACATGGCTTGGTAGTTTGGACTGGACTGTTCCCATGGGGCACAAGGTCAGAGCTGATTTGCATATAGCCAGTGTCTAACCCAGGGTGGTGTGGAGTGCAAAAAAACGATGGATTTAGGCCCAGATCCTTGTACTGGGGTGAATGTATGACATTGTTCTACATTCTGTCCATCAACTGTGTTTTTTGCAATTTTCACCCCGAGTGTGCTGGGTATACTCAGACGTGAGTCCCAGGCTCTCCACACCACTGGAGTCAAGCTATCCAGGCTGAATGAAGGCTGGTAGCCAGAAACTGGTCCTTGGATGCTTGATTCCGGTCTGGGAAAGACATGGCTTGGTAGTTCGGACTGGACTGTTCCCATGGGGCACAAGGTCAGAGCTGATTTGCATATAGCCAGTGTCTAACCCAGGGTGGTGTGGAGTGCAAAAAAACGATGGATTTAGGCCCAGATCCTTGTACTGGGGTGAATGTATGACATTGTTCTACATTCTGTCCATCAACTGTGTTTTTTGCAATTTTCACCCCGAGTGTGCTGGGTATACTCAGACGTGAGTCCCAGGCTCTCCACACCACTGGAGTCAAGCTATCCAGGCTGAATGAAGGCTGGTAGCCAGAAACTGGTCCTTGGATGCTTGATTCCGGTCTGGGAAAGACATGGCTTGGTAGTTCGGACTGGACTGTTCCCATGGGGCACAGGGTCAGAGCTGATTTGCATATAGCCAGTGTCTAACCCAGGGTGGTGTGGAGTGCAAAAAAACGATGGATTTAGGCCCAGATCCTTGTACTGGGGTGAATGTATGACATTGTTCTACATTCTGTCCATCAATTGTGTTTTTTGCAATTTTCACCCTGAGTGTGCTGGGTATACTCAGACGTGAGTCCCAGGCTCTCCACACCACTGGAGTCAAGCTATCCAGGCTGAATGAAGGCTGATAGCCAGAAACTGGTCCTTGGATGCCTGATTCCAGTCTGGGAAAGACATGGCTTGGTAGTTCGGACTGAACTGTTCCCATGGGGCACAGGGTCAGAGCTGATTTGCATATAGCCAGTGTCTAACCCAGGGTGGTGTGGAGTGCAAAAAAACGATGGATTTAGGCCCAGATCCTTGTACTGGGGTGAATGTATGACATTGTTCTACATTCTGTCCATCAACTGTGTTTTGTGCAAGTGACACAAAGACGTCACCCCCTTTGTTTTTTTTCTTTTTAATTTTGGAAAACCTTTATTTGTGTAGATGGTTGCATACAAATACGGGCCTACAACCCAGAGGCCGGCCACAGAACAAACTGGAAAGCACCAATGTCAATAAAAAGTACAGAGTGGTTACGCAATACTAGACAATGCTGCGAGTCCATAATGCTAACTGAGTGCAACCCTCGGCACAGGATCACAGAAGGTTAATTTTATGTTAAAGAATAAAGGATCGGATGTATAATAAGCGTCCTGGTGCACATGGCGGGGAACAGAACCAACAACATTATAATAGGGAATCCATAGATCTGTCATCAGAATAGTCCAAAGCGTTCAAGCCAGACCCTGAAAGTACCATATTATATAGGAATACCCAAACCTCCCCCCCCAGGCACTCACCCCGCGAGAATCACGCACAGCCATGGAGACCCAAGAAAAGGACACAAAAGAGCCATAGAAACAAGTAACTATCTAATAGATCCCAATCCACCCGCCCCACCCTGCACCCCTGCAGAAGGCTATGGCCTACCCCTCCCAGCAGCGTGCCTGTCGCCCTAAACATGAACCTGAAATATAGAATGAGATAATATAGGGAAAGGGAAGAAAACAGATAAAAAGGGAAAAAGGTAAGCCAGGGGGGAGGATACCATGTAACAAGGCGCACGGCCCCCACCCCCCGCCCATACAAACAATTAGTGCAGCCCAAAACGAAACTGGCATGTTTTTCAGGTAGCCATACATAGTAAGGATTCGACAAATTATATCAATTTGGGGCAGTCCATAACTCCCTGTACCGAACAGCAGTCTTCCGGATTAAAAACCGGGTTCACCCCAGTCCTTTCTTAGCTATCGCCACGATGTATGTCGAAGTAGCGGGCATAAAACAAAGCGGAGAGAAAAGGCCGTGGAGCAGCCGCTGAACGGCCAATGGAAGCAACCCATAAGATCTCCTCCGCCGACGGTAATGCAAAAGCTGTTTACGGCAGTCGTGTACATCAGTGTCAATGATCCCCAGCAAATCTTCCCGCAGGCGAACCAAGACATCGCTGCCCCCACCAAAATGCGGAAAACAAACAGCAACCACCTCGGGCCCATCCGCATCTCTGAGGGACGGCCTGGGAGCAATGGCAGTTACCACATTGTCTTGCACACAAGAATCCCGGGCCAAGGTCACTTGCCAAATCTTCAGCGCTCGTAGGACGTCGCCAATCGTGGGTTCACGCTCCCCAGTGCAGGCCCCATCACAGTACAGAGGTACAGCATCGACATCCCGGGGCGTTCCACAGCAAACGGCATCAGTCGCCATTTTGCGATTACCGCGCCGTCTTTTTGGAACCAACTCCTGGGGCGGGCTCACAAACAGGGCTCCCGCGGGATCCCCCTCAAGCATCCAAACAGCAACCTCGATGCAAAAATGAGGGCCACCAACAGAGGGGGACCCGCCGGCGCCACTGCTCCGCTGGAGCCACTCTCCGCCGCCGAGGGATGAAATTCGGAATGGCCGGGCAGGGCAACAAGGGGGGGAGCCACCAACACAGCGTCCCCCACACGCAACTTGCCGCACCTCACCTCTGGACCACCAGACGGTAGTCCCAGGCGCGTTCAGTTGCCTCCGGCTTTTTCGCACAACGGCCTCCTCCGGCCGGTCTCCATCCTGCACCCGAGGCCGCCACCGACACCGTCTCACCGGCTACTCGCTGAAGGCAAGGCCCCGGTCTCCACACCACGGAGGCCGCACTTCCTGGGAGGACGCCGCTGCGGACCCACTGAACGTCTAAGCCACCAGGACGGGTGGTAAGTATCAGCAGACCTTCATCTATATAATGTTATCGTTTTTGGGCAGGATGGGCGGCAGGATAGATGAGTTTGGGCAGGGAGGCCGGCGGAGCCGAGCTACCGTGCGGCCATCACGATGTCGAGCTTGGCTCGTCACCCCCTTTGTTGTCTTGCAACTGGAACTACTGTTTCAGCTGCCACAGGGGGAAATTGCAACACCGACAACGGCGAGCGGTGCCTTAGCCTGCACCGAAGCCCTGGGCACTTCTCGCGAAGGGCACAATGCACCGCCCGACTTGCGCCGTAGGCCTGACGCCTGCTAACACCGCATCGACTCCAAAGCCTTTTCAGAGGATGCTATCTGCACCAGAGCCGAGGACACTGCTTGTGATGCTCACGACGCACCATCCTGACTCACACCCCAGCCCCGACTTCATCTGTCATGACGTCGTGATAACTCCAGTGGGAGTTATTTGTTGTTACAAACTTTCTTTTTGAGAATCACTTTTTTTTAGGATATTTTGATTATTGTATTGTGGATTGTTGCTATTTTGAACTTGTTTGGTTTAGATAAAGATTACCTATTTTTCTAAACAGGTGTTTTCACAGTATTACTCTATGTGTGCACAAAGGTATACACCTGTTACAACGCATTTGTTACAATGCACTACTGTTACAACGCGACTTTTACAACGCATACCATTACAACCCATTGCGCTGGGGGGCGCTCTAGGATAGGGAATAAGTATAATTTACTATCCAACACCTTCCCTAGGGTCCACGGGGACTGGAGTTAGAATAGTAAATTATACTTACCACTATCCAGCACCTCAAAGCGCTATGCGTTGTAATGGTATGCGTTGTAATGGTCGCGTTGTAACAGTAGGTAGTTGTAATAGTATGCGTTGTAACATGGTACATCCGTGCACAAATGCTTGTTACACTGTCTCTGAGATAAACCTGTCTACTCCTGCCAAGCTACCAAGGGGGTGAACAGGGGTTATTTTAGAAGTATATCCCCCCTTACCTGACTAGGAAGAGGGGTCCCTTCTTGTACAACGGAGCAAACCATTGTCAACTAAAGACTCCCATTTCTAACAGTTTTTAATTGCATTTTGAAAAATAAGTGATATCTTTTGGCATCCTAATTAAATACAACTAAAAGCTGACTGCCACACTGAAGCATACATATTAATAGACCCGATTCAGGCAGGAGACTTCCGATTTATTAAAGCTGAAAATGGCTTTATTTTGGCTCCCTCCCACATGAAATTGTCTCTGCTTCAATAGAAGTCAATGAAAGAGATTAATTCATGCTGAAGTAAGATAAAAGTAGTGCACATGTACAGAAGAGTTGGGGCCTGTTATCTTTTTCCTTTCATTCCATCCCTCTTTACCGCAATTGATGGTGAGACATCCTGAGGTATATTTACCAAGTTTTAGGGCTGTTATTGCATCACAAAACTGACATAAATGAACACTAAATCTTTTTTTACTAATTTACTTCCCAGTGCTAAACTTGTTTAGCGCTGGGAATTATTTAAAGTAGCGCAAACCGGCAGATCGCACTGCTCTGCATTACTTAGTGCAAAAGGGGCATAACATGGGTGGTGCATGGGCAGTCCCATGCAACCACCCAACGTTTCTGTTGCTAAGCCCTATTTACTTAAAGAAGTAGACAGGGTTTAGCGTGAGAAAATTGCTCCCATTTCAAACAGGCACTACGAAGGAGAAATTCTTTCATTTCGTCTTTCTTTTCCGAATTTGTATGTGTGCTGCACTCCACAGAAAACATACACAGTGGGAAAAGGTTTCAAGTTAGTCTAAGTATCGTACTTTGTACTGGGAAGGTTGACTTACAGAACAAAAACCCTTTGCTACACAGACATAGACACCCTTGTACTATGGAGCAAAGGTGTGTCCGTGGCACAGTGCAACATATTTCTGCACCAGCGCTAGGGAGTGGGGAGGAGAGTGCCATATTTCTGTAAATATGGCGCTTTCCTGCCCTTTCTTTCTCATGCAGCGCAGCATATGCAGCTGCTGCAATACACTCCATGAGAATCTAGTAAATCTGCCCCCTGTATCCAATTTCGGGAGGTCCATCATAGAACATAGAAGACGTGGGGCTTTCAATTTTCTTGTTCAGTTCAGGGCACACAAAGGGGCATACAACAGGCCCCAGCTGCCCCTGTGGCACAGGAGGGTCCCCAAACTGATAAGAGGATCCTAAATCCTTAAGGGGGCCCCATTCAGCCCAAGGCCAATGAATATCAGTGAGATATGGGAGACTCGGGGGCCTCTCATCACATTTTGAAGGGAGTCCCAACATTTTGCATTACCCCACTGGACACACAAGCTAGAGTATATAGTTCTGAAACTGCCCCTGAAATATTTTAATAAAGTGCAAACTTTGGGCATTATTGTATTGAGAAACACAAGGTCAAGACCTTTTCAGGTGGCTTGAAGGCTGAAAATCAGACAATGGGCAACAGCAGAGGTAAAGTGGGAGGGAGAAACAACAAAGCTTGATTGGTCAGACTGACAGATATCCCATCGTAGTTCAACTGTAAGCCCTTACCCTGAGTCTGTGCAACCTGCACTTGTAATGCGCTTGTCCCATAATCCTGCAGCTGGCGCAGAAGAATAACTTCTTTTCATAAAAATAAGCCAAATAGTATAACTTATATGTTATTCAAAATAGCAGGGGTATGATGAAATCCAGTGGATCAGCCATGAAGAAGAAAAGTAATAGTGAGAATACATAACACAACTGCCTGCTAGTGTCTGCACAGTGGTCGAACGTGTTTATGCTGTGGTCCATCCCTTGGGACAGGATAATAATCATGCATACACCCTGTGAGTCTGCACTTGTAGAGATCCAGCAAGTGCCCTCTTACCTGACTCTGACTTTGCAGACATCTACCCTGTCTGATCATTACTCAGTGGGGATTCTGAAGTCATCAAGAGCTTTGCCTGTGATTCCGGAAAGGCAGGTGTCAAGCAAGAGCTCTGTAGCCAGAAGGGGAAAAAAGAAAGTGAAAGCCTGATGGAATGCAGATGCAAGTTTTGAGACAGCACTTGTTCAGACAATAGTTTACCATAATGAAACAATCATGAGGGCATTGAATGCCACCACTAGATCAATAAACTGGAAACCTTCTAAACTGGGCGCCTAATTTATGGGTAATTAGCGTAGGGCTGCACCCCAAGTCTTCTTGCTGAGGAGCTCTATGCCAACTTGAAAGGGAAGGAAAGCACCCTATTTAAGAAATACTGTGCATTCCTGTCTTTTCACCCTGCGCTGGGGCACAGTTTGCTGCCTACCGCCAATACAGGCACCCTTTCACCGTGGTGCAAGGGTGTCTGCATTGCATGCAAAATTGTTTTTGTGAAGGAAGGGGCACATTCCTCCACAACAACAATCCAGAGAGGCATTTTCCTCAGCACCCTTGGAAAGAAGACAAAACGAGGAGAAATACAAATTTTTCTCCTTGCTACGCCTGCTCTGGGGAGGCACAAGGTTCTGGCACAACCCCAGGTTTACGTGATTAAATCAATCTGGGGCAGCATCAAAATCCGTGGGAAAACCAGCCTTAGCGCCATGGAAAACCTTCCAGGCACAGAGTAAGGCGGCACAGTGATTTTCGCTGCCTCGCCTTACTCCAGAGTCATGAGGCCACTGAAAACTATGCAGATTGGCTTTGCCTGGCTTTATAAAGCTTTATGAGAACCCTGCGTATCTCATTTCCCACTTTGCGTGGTGAAAAGGTGATGCAGGGCTCTTATAAATAAGCCCTTCAATCAATCAATCAATCAATGACATTTATAGAGTGCGCTACATACCCGTAGGGTCTCAAGGCGCTGGGGGGGGGGGTGCCGCTACTGCTCGAACAGCCAGGTCTTCAGCTTCTTCCTGAAGGAGAGGTGGTCTTGGGTCCGGCGCAGGTCGGGAGGGAGGGAGTTCCAGGTCTTGGCGGCCAGGTAGGAGAAGGACCTTCCTCCTGTAGTCGCTCTTCGGATGCGGGGGACGTCGGCGAGGGCGTGGTTGGCTGATCGGAGGTGGCGTTTGGGAGCGTAGAAGTTGACTCGGCTGTTGAGGTAGCTCGGGCCTTGGTCGTGTAGGGCTTTGTGTGCATGGGTGAGGAGGCGGAAGGTGATTCTTTTGTTGACGAGGAGCCAGTGAAGGTCTCTCAGATGTCCGGAGATGTGGCTGGTTCGTGGGATGTCGAGGATGAGTCTGGCTGAGGCGTTCTGGATCCGCTGGAGTCTCTTCTGGAGCTTGGCGGTGGTACCGGCGTAAAGGGCGTTGCCGTAGTCCAGTCGGCTGGTGACGAGGGCCTGGGTGACGGTCTTCCTGGTCTCGGTGGGGATCCACCAGAAGATCTTCCGTAGCATGCGAAGGATGTTGAAGCACGCCGAGGAGACGTTGTTGACTTGCCTGGTCATGGAGAGGGAGAAGTCCAGGATGAAGCCCAGGTTGCGTGCATGGTCTGTCGGTTTGGGTGCGGTGCCCAGGGCGGGAGGCCACCAGGAGTCGTCCCAGGCGGAGGGTGAGGAGCCCAGGATGAGGACCTCCGTCTTGTCCGAGTTCAGTTTCAGGCGGCTGGTCGTCATCCACTCGGCTACCTCTTTCATCCCTTCATGCAGGTTGGCTCTGGCGGCGGCGGGGTCGTTGGTCAGGGAGAGGATCAGCTGGGTGTCGTCGGCGTAGGAGATTATGTTGAGGTTGTGCTGGCGTGCGATGGCCGCGAGGGGGCTCATGTAGACGTTGAAGAGGGTGGGGCTCAGAGAGGATCCTTGAGGGACGCCGCAGATGACTTCGGTGGCCTCTGACTTGTACGGTGATAGACGGACTCTCTGTGTTCTTCCGTCGAGGAAGGAGATGATCCATTCCAGCGCCTTGTCCTGGATTCCGACGTTGCTGAGGCGCTGTACTAGGGTGCGGTGGCCGACAGTGTCGAATGCCGCGGTCTACAGACCACAAATTTCAAGCTATGGCTATACCAAAGTGCAGCCATTAGTAGAAGCACTGAGGCAGGGGAGGTAGCAGTGACTAAGCCCCTTCCAGAGAAGTATGACTGTTCTGCAATTTTAACAAAGCTAGAAGAGGTCCCTAGTGTCATTTATTCGAAGATAGCTCATTGTTGGGCCAGCATCTCATATTATGTTCAAAAAGACAAGAATGTTAGAGTTCCTAACATATCATCAATAGACGTTCAAATGATTTTGATGCTACTGGAGGGCTTTCCACACCACTGCAAGAAACTAGACCTGTCAGTAATAATCTTGCAAGGAAGGTGACGCCGGATGGATGCGAGACCCTGTTCATACTAGAGCTATCATGAGATGAGGCTGAATCAGAAATTGTTGAAACTTATTAAACTAAGGAAACTAGGGTAGCTAACCATTGAGTCTGCAGAACTTAAGCACCTAGCAATCTTTGAGGACTCATGTGAGCAAGCATCCATTGTAGCAAGCAACTAGGACCTTACATCTTGATATTTTTAATGCAAGCTTTATATACATACTCACAAGTTTCCAAAAGGTAGAAGAGAGCAGGTTGTGCAGCAGTGAACTACAAACCAACAGCAGGACACCTTGGATAATGATCTACAGATAGATAGCATTTATTGGCACCGGTGATAGGTGGGTTTAACATATTGCACCAAAGGCAGGGGTGTAATCTCCTAGGGGTTAATAATGCTGCACATGGAATGCAATGCTTAACATTAACTCAAGACTGTAAGATTTGTGAAAGAACTACACAGAGCAGGAAAGACTCAACATGGATCCAGAATGGCAATGATAGGTGAGAGACCTCAATGGCTGCGCCCACTCATTTCATTAGTGAGGTGGACATGTTAGCGGAGATGGTTTTCTCAGTATTCAAGAATGACAGCTGAGTTGAATCAGAGATGTCATTGTAAATTCAACAGTGCCCCTATGACAGAAAATTGTAAGGTCCTGAGCTGGAGTATTGCTGGTTTAGGTCACAAATGGGTGATAGGACTGGTTATGATATAATAAAAAATGTTAGCTGTTCTTTCAAGGAGGCATGGGGAATTGGTGGGATGGCTATAGGCAGTTCTAAAGCATAGATAGAACTAGTGGTGAGAAGCAACTTGGGAAGGTCATTTAGCCCATTTTAGGGGCATGTAAAAATGTACAGCATTTTAGACTGAATGGATTGAATGATAATGGGGCCTTGATTGACAATTTGTCTGTCTACATCCGTAGGGGACCAGCAAAGAAGAAATGTTGATTATTACTGCCCTTGAGGATGAGATTTAGCATTTAAGACAAGATCTTAGTATATGGGAGAATCATGTAATCCTGATCGGTGAAAAGTTGAATGTGAGTCCCGTGTAAAATGTGTTAGGAGAAGATCTTAATTAGGGAGAAATTGTGTTGGGGAATACCAGAGGCAGATAAATATCATTACAAAAGGATTAGTAGAAAGGGATATCGACGGGGGTTTCTAAGCATAGAAGAGGGTTTTGGCTGTCTCAATGGCTAGACAGATTTAGACAGACCAGCAAGAAACATCTATTAAGCCGGAAATTCAACCAGTTTCATAGATTATGCTTTATTAACATCAACACCTGGCTTATATTGTTGGATATGGAAGTGCAGGGCAGGGTAGAGTGATAAAGAACCTCATGTACCCTGTTAGGCCCGTGAAGGTTTCAAACAAGGCTGGATGCCAGTAGTGGCCTGTGGTGGAAGTGCTGCTGTGCACTGACATGGGGCGGGGGAAGGGCAAGGTGGGGGGTAGTTAACTATGGGTTACGGCCAATTAGAGGTAAGTAAACATATAAATAAATACAAATTATTTTGTTGTGCGCTGCATCACCAAATGCGATGCAGCGCACACAACGAAATTCCTTTCATTTATTTATATGTTTACTTACCTATTGCTAATCTCACCACCGGAAATACCGTAGTAAAGGTTGAAGTAGCAACCAGAAGTCAAAAATCAAAAAAGGCCATGGACACTGATTCGTTTGTGATGATATAAAACTATGGGCCCCTGTATTGTCTTTTATGTTTAATGCTGTCTTAAGAAGTTAGTTCCAGTCTTCCAGAGATCAGTGAACATTGCACCTCAATTCTAGAAAGGATCTCAATCATGGATAACAAATTGACAGCCAATTTAACATTTTGATGGGTGAGAAAAAACAGATGGTAAGTGGCTGCTGAACTCAATATTGAAATGCGCTTCCTAGGCAACTGTAATAAAGAGGTCTAATGCCAAATCAAAATTAAGCATGGGCGGATTTCGCGGATCCACGATCCGCGAATTTGCGGATTTGCCGATCCGCAAAATCCACAAATTTGCGGATTTGCGGATTTTTTTAATGGGGGGTCTTCTGTGCGAGTTCAAGTGCCTCTTGTGTGTATAAATGGTCAGAGACTGATCAGAGCAGCAGATGAAGAGAAAGAAGCTCCTGGTCACAGGAACAGCACGTGGATTGCGCTCGTGAAAGTCAAGGATACAAAGGCCTCTATTCAGCATCACAGCTGATTTTCGATGGTAGATTTAGGAAGAAGGCACACCTGCCCAGCCTCGACGACGCTCACGATTGTTTTTGGGCTGATGAATGAGTCACTGAATTTGAGCTTCAACTAGTTCCAGCGACCATGTTTGTGTTACTATGCAATCGCACAGATGTGCGCAGGGGTCCCTTGAGTGAGCTTTCCATCCATCATCTTCCTGTAACTATTTTAGGATGGCGCCGGCAAGCTGCCAGCGCCATCCTATAATAGTTACTAAATGAGCTTCACTAATAGATAGAATAAAGCAGGTGCTCGAGCACCTGCTTTATTTTATCTATTAGTGCTTCCTGTGCTTCCTGTTGAAGCTAACTTAGTAACTATTTTAGGATGGCGCTGGCAGCTTGCCGGCGCCATCCTAAAATAGTTACAACAACAACTTTAAGCTTGAAGGCTTGAACTTTTGCCCCCCAAATCCGCCGCTCGCGGATTCGCGGATTTTCGGTAAATTCGCAGGAGTTCACGGATTGCGGATTTACCGAAAATCCACATGCATGCACACGTATGTGCAAGCATTGAGGGGCAGAATTACAAGCTCCTAACACCACATTTGCGTCACTTTTAACATGTAAAAAGTGATGCAAAAGTGACGCAAGGGGCTTGTAAATCTGCCCCACAGTATATATATATATACATCAGTGGTATTTTACAGACAAGTACACACAATTGTACAGAAGAAAGTAGGTGCCCCAAGTGGATGATGCAGTTAGTGATCGGTGAAAGATTGTGAACAATAGTGTGTAGTGATGCATAAAACAAAAGAATGTTGGCCTAAGCAGCATACATTTTTAAATTAGGGGACCTAGGCTTAACGTTACCATATAGCGTCCATCTTTAGCAAACATTAATATGTAATCAACACATATACGCTGATGTTTCAACGCCTATGACTAATTTGTATTGAACACTTTATCAGGACCAAACTGGTAGGCATCTACAAATTTTAAATCGTAAAGAAATTGTATAATCAGTGTCCTTTTATAATCATTTGAACAAGGGTTGACCAGATAATCCATAAATTGGAACATTCATACCTCTCAAAAAAGGTTCCTTCTATGTGGATTAGATTCCTGATACTTTAAAATGTAATTTTGCAGATGTAGAAACAGCAGATACATATACAAAGTTGGCATTGAGTCAGCCCTTCTTCCAAGTGTAGGTCCCAGGTAGAGCCCAAAACGCAGATTCGAGGCACTTTGGATGATAACAGCTGAGCCCAGTCAGGTGAGGGTTGTTGTCTTTCCCGCTCAGCTTGGTAAATTGGTTCAAACATGCAATTGCAACAGAATGTCGAATGATTCGTATTTAAAAGCTGCCTTTTAAAATCTTATTTGTTGTGCATGCTGTGCTGGTGATAGCCAGCAGTTCGAGGAAGGCAACACACATGGCTTTTTGTAGATTAATTTTGTTGTAGATTTAAGCCACTGAGTAAAATGTTGGTTGAGGTGGTGGTAGATGCTTTTATGACCTTGCATATCTTGTTGATGAATTTTGGGTTAGAGCCTGGTGGCCAGTTGATGAGGTGTATTCATTTGGTCTTTGTAGAAGCCAGAGGAAAGTGACAAGTGAGGATTTTGAAATTCTGTCCAACAGTGTTAGCTGGAGGGTGCAAGTCATTCTCATTGGTGGACCACTGCAATTTCCCCACTTGAGCGGTTTGGCCTGTTGATATGCCATGTACTAAAGTCCTGAGGTATCTGGCCATCAAAGACAGAAGTAGTGCACAGGCAAGCTAATTTTATGTAATGAAATGGCATCAAGATTACTAGTGCTTCTTTTTTTCTTTTTGTTTTTTTATTTGAGTTTTATATCGCACTGGCTAGACCCGGAGGTATCAGAGCGCTTTACATAAGGATCCACAAAGTTAAAAAATTACATCAGTTACAAGTTACATCAGTTCTAAGATAAAGTTTCCAGAGTGTCGGAAGACGAAGTACATGGAGCTTAGAAGGTAAATGAGGTGGGGTATAGGAGGGGGAAAGGATGGAGATAGGATAGATGGAGAGACAAAGGAGTCTACCCAAAGTCCGGCTGGGTAGGTGACGGCCGAGGGGGGAGTCCACAGCCCATCTCCTATTTAGCTAGCAGGTAGCTCCACCGGGAATCAGTCAAGCAGCTAGGTTTCAATGAGAAAACAGTTAGAGAGCAAAGAGGAGGAATAAATGGAGCGTAATGGAGAAAGTGGCTGAAGTAAAGAAGTGGGGGAAGAGTATGAATGGAGAGACAAAGTAAGGTCTGCCCATTGTCTTAGCTGGGTAGGTGAGGGCTGAAGAGGTAGTCCACAGCCCATCTCCTCTATAGCTATCAAGTAGCTCCACCGGGCATCGGCCAAAAGGCTAGGTCTCCATGGTCAGAGGTAGGTTCACAGATTCGGTATCCTGAAGGGTAGGAGGGATGGGGGATGAGTTTGAGGACTCGTTGAAGTCCGGTTTATTCTCAGAGGAGTAGCACAACGTCGTAGGGAACACAGTGACAGCCATTTTGGGGTCAGGCAAGAGATCAACAGGTAGTAACAGGGAGAGCTAAAAAACTTGCTAGCCAAAAGATGATGGTGGCCCCATGCCCTTCACTACTGACCTAGCCTTGGGGCGCATCCACCGAAGAACCAAAAGTATGCAGCAGCAACTCAACGCGTGGAACATGGACATGCTTGAAACTTGCAAAATAGATGGGATCAATTGCTACCTCAAGATCAAATGTGGGTATGAAGCACGGGCCCTCTCTGTGCAGAGTCCGATGATCAGGCATGATGAGTCAAAGGGCACCACTTCCAACAAGGCAACCGGAATGACCGGGGCAGTAGCAGGGTGCCTTCCACCAGTCATGGCCGGCAAACTCAGCTTCCAAGGGTCCCCACTGCCTCCCAGGGCCATCCTTAGAAATTCTTTTAGGGCCTTGTAAGTAAATGCCTGCTGATTAAGTCTTCCTGAGCACTTGCAATTGGTGACTGGTAGGGGTGAGGTGTAGTACTGCAATATTTCCTGCTGAGCACTGTCAGTGCTTGTAGGTCTATGGGGAAGGCACAGAGCCCCTTCTTCTTTAAATCCCTCCTGCTGCGCTAAGGTATGGATGTTTCTGGGGCACCTAGTGCAAAGCCCCTCTCATTTATTCGGTCTTCTGCTGAGTGCCAGCCGCCATTTTAGGGTCAGGCAAGGCTCCGGTTCGCTGCCGTTTTCTAGCCAGTGTCTGGCTGTCGGTACTGAAATTGCTCCTGCTGCCTTTTAACCACACCCGGTCGTTTAAGTGCGCCCCCACCTCAATGGATGTAAAAATTGCACCTTCAAGGGTACCATGTGTCCGCAACGAGGGTACCGAACGAGCTCCTCCGGTCACGGTATGCAGCGTCTCGCTCACTGCTAATTCAGGGATCACGATAGGAGTGCAGCCGCCACAAAACTTCCCAGTCCGCTCTGACGAGGCGTATAGGTATCAGGGGCTCTTCCTCCCTCAGAGTGCGGCGTCGCCATTTTGTGCCGCTCCGTATCGACTGTGTTAGTGATTCCTGAGTGTACAATGATGAGCATAAGTCAATAGGGAACTTCTGTGGTTTTGCTGTGGGAAGGGATGAGTGGGATGCTAATAAGGCTGTTTGGGTTAATAGATCCTGGTTTGCTGACGGGCGGTATGCTGTGAGTATGGGTGAAAGATGGTATGCGGCATGATGAAGAGAATAGAATGCACATCTTGTTGTGCAGAGCAGGATTCATTGATGTCAGATGCAGGGATTCAGGTCATTTGGCCTTTAAGGAGCTCAAACAGGGAATTGCATTTATCTTCATTTTGCCCCGGCTGAGGACACTTGACTAAGACCATCTTGGAAATTAGAGGATTCCCTGTCCTAGTAACTGGAGCGCTAATTGCTCACTAGAGCTATTGTCATAGGTTCTAGATGTAATATTCACTGGTTCTAAAATTGTAGCCGAGGGAAGCAGGAGGTACAGGAAGACACAAGGTGAGATTCTATAAGCTTTGAGAATAGTGCAACCAAGTATTTGAGGTTAGACAGGGCATCTTCTGACATGAGTGTTAAGGAGTTATGAGATTCAGTGTTTATTATTCTGGAGTAGGTGTCTTACAAGGAGTGTTGGTTCTCCATTTGGGTCATCATTGTTGGTGGGAGCTGCTGTTGCTGATTCGGCAGGTAGGATGTGATTGCTCATGTTAAAGAACAAGGGCCAGGATGGTGGAAAGCTGGAACACACACTCTCTTCATTGGTTCACAACAACTACTATTTCTGCACACCTTTCCTAAGGACGTCTTAGAAGTCTTCCCCTCCCCCCATTTCCAGTAGCCAGCCAAAGCGTTGCATTAAGATAGGCCCCTCACCCTATGTCCTCACCACCAAACCACTCTCACATTTAGTACCAGTCTGCCATTCCACACATTAATCTCCCTGCCCCAGTCCATGCTGGGTTGAGGAAATGGTTTTCAGCTCAGCCTTGCACGAAACTGCAATGCCTATATCCAGTATGGTCACTCCAGTTCCCTTTAGATACAGTAGTTATCAATATACCTTTGTGATTGAGAAAACTGAAGGACTGAAGGAAACCACTAGTAAAATGATGGATTGTCTAAATAAAAATATTTGATGAGGATCAAAAATCTGTTTTATTAAGGAAAGGAGATTTCAGGGCTATTTTGTCATTTTAAAACTTTTGCAAACACAGCCACATTTTGGATGATTGAATTTGGAGTCTTTTATGATTGGCAATCATTCTGCGGCCACGACCACGACCAGGCAACTTGCTAGCTCAATCCAAGGACCAGTCTGTGGGAGAGGGAGAAGTATGGCAAGTGAAATTTGACACTCTTAACATCATTGTTTACATGAGGGGGCGTGTTGGGGGTTGTGAAAAAAAATCAAAAATATAAATGATGGCCAATTTTTTTAATTTCAGGGTGGTAGATAAAGTATGTCCTAGGCTAGCTGGCCATTTACAGAGGCAAGCATGTGAGTGTAGTTTTGCCATTTAGGCATTGGAAGCTTTTTCTCATCCAATGTAGGATTTGATTTAATTCCTCAGCACAATAGATTTAAGATCTGCTGTTTACATTTGTAAAAAACATTTACTTTGGACTAGCCATTTGTGATAGGTCACTAGTGTATCAGGTAAACAGTAGTAGGGATAGTGCATAGTCTCGAGACACACATCGTTATAGTCTGTGTGAGACAGATTTTGATAATCATGGTCAGAAATGCTGAGCTTGGTTACTGTGGGATAAACTGATATATGTACTCACTTCCAGAGATCCTGAATCATTCTTCTAGTCTGGTCAGCAGTATTTTGTGATTGATGGTGCTGTAGACTACTGATCCATCATGATGAAGCAAAGCTACTTGTTGGTCCTCATCGACAGGTAAGAGGAGTTACTCTATGATGTCCCCAGAACTTACTGAGTTCCCCTGTGGATCTGAACCCTCCCTGGAGGTTTTTGTAGCAGCTGTTGTTTTCCTACATATTCTTGTATTTGATATGTTACATTTTTTCTCAGTAGTTTGCAAGGATATGTAAGTTGAATAATGGATGATAGTTTTCCTGTATTTGTGGGTCTGCTGTGAATTTAATTGCAAGTGGGTTGGCAGTTACACGTTTCCACTGGATAAGTATTATACCAGTCAATAGGAAGCAATTAGTTAATGTGTTCATGCAATTAGCTACGGAAAAATAAACTTTTTACAGGTCATGATTTCATTCGCAGATTGTTGGACCTGTCAGCGTTAGGGTGGTGTTCCCTAAATTAAATGATAAAGTGCATGTGCTCACTCCTTAAAACATGGTATCATTGGCCTATCCCCAATTGGCATATTTCATATACTAGTAAGTCCCTAGTAAAGTTGTACAACATGTACCCAGGGCCGGTAAATTAAATACTGCTAGAGGGCCTACAGCAGTAATTATACCACCCACTTAAGTAGCCCTTTTGAACATGTCTCTGGCATGCCATTGTAGCCTGTGTGTGTGCAGTTTTAAACTGCAATGTCTGGCAAAATAAACCCTTTGGCAGGAACCAAACCTTCCCTTTTAACCTTTTCCATGCTCGCATCGGCAGCACTACCTTCCGAGTGCTGTGCATGACCAATGGCCGACACAGCTCCGCCCACTGCGTAGAACGCCCGCACCGCGGCAGAATGTCCGCCGCGGTAAACTGGTTAATACATACAAGCCACTCTTATGTTAGGCCCTTGACAGCTCATAGGGCAGGGTGCAATGTATTTAAACAGTCTGACATGCACCTTTAGGTTTTGTATGTTATGGTAGTGAAAACTCCTAAAATCGTTTTTCAAGTAGCCACACCTCACTGCTAAGTTTCTTTTGTGAGAGGTGGAATGAAGATTAGTAAAGGTGTGCACATGCAACTCCTGCACCTGCCGCTGTTGGGATACTGGATGTTCGTGGAGCGGTGTACCACCAGGCTGCCTTTCCTGATAACAAAAGACTGACAAGTTCCTTTATAAGAAGAATTTTTTTTTCAATTACATCATTGTTTTATGTCTTTGAAATAACCAATGCATCTCTTCTACTGCAAGGGCTTCCCCAATGCAAAGAACTCTGGATCAACCTCGCAGCCCTGATCAGAACCACTGCCTTTGTGAAGCTTTCCCAACAAAGGCCCTTGAATTGCAAATCTCTCATTGACGGAAGTCTCCAAGACAACGTAGGTTGTCGCATCACAGATCCACAGCTCCACGGAACCGATGCATTGTCTTGACAGTGTGACGTATCTCCAACATTGAACTTCACATTGCAAGCCCTCGTCAACAGGATCCTTGACGATGATGAAGGACCTCAAATTGCAGCTTTGCAGCTCCTTGGAACTGACACATCTCTTCAGCTGCAAAATACACCCTCAGCTTGGGAGTTGGAACTTCACAACGCTCTGCAGCCAGGACCTAAGATACTCTTGGTTCCTGTAGTCTGCCCATGCTCCATCCTGATTGGCGTGAACTTGGGATTTTATCCCCATCCAGTGCAACCAAATTTCCCCAGTTGGCGCTTTGTACTTTTTGGTGCTATTTTCACTGAAATCTTTAAACCTGAAAATCTCTGTGCTACTGATTTAACTTTTGTCATTTTGGTCTTGTTTTATTTATTAAAGAATAATCTATTTTTTCTAAATCTGGTGTGGGATCCTTTTCTGGTGTATTTCACTGTGTTACTTTTCGAAGTGTTGCACAAATACTATACACATTGCCTCTAAGTTAAGCTTGACTGTTTTATGCCAAGCTACCAAGGGGTTAAGCACAGGTTGATTTAGGGTTTGCTTGTCACTTCACCCTGACAAGGATTGAGATTTCTGCTTGAGTAGGGTTTTACCCTTCTCAACCCAATTTCTTACACAGATCATATGGGATTTGAGATGAGTAAAAATAGCGTGCTTTTTTAGAACTGCGTAAAGTTCTTAAAATGCTAAAACCAGGTAAATAATCAGTCATAACTCAGTATTTGGCAGGCAGAATGACAAATATATGGCATTTTCTTGTTGAACATCATTACAGTGCTGCCTGCAATGAACACAATCCCACTCTTGTAAACAGGAATAGTTGGTAAAAATATTTAAAATGTTTGTATTTGATTCTCCTTTGACACACGTTTACTTTTTTCTTCTAGAGCTGTCATCATTCGTAGCCAATGGTTAATAAAGGCCTCCAAAGTTTGCTGGATTAAAAGACTTCTTTCTATCAAAGCCGCCGATTATATTAAGAGCTGGAACAGTATAATCTTTTCTAAATACTTCATAAAATAAACTGAGCTGTTGGGACTCAAAGAAATCATTTGATGGCTTTCATCGAAATAATTGTAATCTTTCAGGATTGAACATACCGAGCCAAATTATGACTTTTGGCTCAACGGAGGCACAGTGATGCCAACCACCGTGCCACCACTCTGTCTAAGGTCGCTGCCGGTCACCCGCCAGATTATTACCACTTTTGTGGTCTGATGGGCGAGCAGCATTGCGGTCCCGCTGCAATGCGTCTTTCAAAGGTGGCAGTGACTTTAAAAGAGGCACCACAATGGGAATGCCACTCAGGATTCCTACACAGCATGTACTCAAAAGTCCATGCTGTCCAGGGACATGGGTGCATGCACATTACAGGGGAACATGTTGTTACCCCCTGCATGCAACGGTAGGCTGAGGGGGCTCTTTGTTTCAACACCACCAGCCTTTTCATGGAGGAAAGATCTCCATGAAACCGCTGACTGTCCTGAAACTTGTAATATGCATTGGTGTGCCGCAGCAGCACCACCTTCATATTGCATAGATCCTGACCGCCAAACCAGGTCCACTGAATGGCAGTTCCCTGGTGGAGATGGTGGTCCAATTACGGTGTGACCGTCCAAGCGGTAATTGGAGGGTCGGATCACAGGTGCGGCAGTTGTTGGACAACCACCGCTGCGCCACCATGAGTCTGGTGTTCTTCGGACTGCCGGACTCGGAATTTGGCCCATAATGGTTAACTTTCAGAAAATAAGTCATTTGAAAAAGATGGGTCCTTCACCAACTTAGTAAGCATACACTGGTTAGATTCCAGTGCACGCCTCAGAGAAAGTCTTCTCAACCCCTTTAGAAAATGCAGTAGGCAACGTCAAAGGGAAATGCATTTTAGATTCAAGGAGTATTAGCATTTCTAAAGTAAAGAACACAAATGCAACAAAATCCCTTAAACAATTTAGTAGAAACTGAAAGAAAATGAGCTAGTAAAAAACACAAAGAGGCACATGAATCAAGGTAGGCAATTGCGATTCCTTAATTGCGATTATTAAGGAATCCCAATAATGGAATCGCCATTGCCAATGCATGTAGGTTTCGCAAAAATATTAGTAATTCCTACATATTTCTTAATTGCGAATAGCAAATTGCAATTCGTAATTAAGGAATAGCTTCCCATTCATTCCTATGGGCCTAGCGGCCCATAGGAGTGAAAGGAAATTGCATGCGCAAATTGCGAGTACCAAATAGATACTCGCAAATTGGGTGTGGAATTTTCAGGGTGCAAGGGGCCAAAAGGCCACCCTAATTCACCCCTGAAATTGGCATGTGTGCACATGTGGCGCACACACATGCCCGAAGTGCATGTGTGTGCACCATGGCACCATGGCACTTTGAAAAATGCACTTCAAAATTTTTGCAAATTACCATCAGCTTGCAGTTGATGGTAATTAGCGTTTCCTAAATGGACCAAGTGGTACTCCTCCAATCTTAGACCCTTGGCGGTGGTGCTAAAGATATCTATATAGTCAAAATCCAAGACTTGGGACTTATGAAGCTTTTGGCTAAAAACTGCTCTGAGAACCGAGAGATGCCCGGGACCAACCTGCTTTTCTATCTTTCTGAGGTGCATTGCCAGTCAGTGTAGGAAGCTGGCTCTGTATATACTATAACAAACTAAGGTATAGTGTGCACAGTCGAGTGGAAACACAAAGGTAGGCAGAGGTAAAAGTAGATAATACTTTACTCTCTATTTGTGGTAGTGTGGGCGAGCAGTAAGGCTTAATCAGAGGGTAGTGCTAAGCATTTATTGTACACACTCAGACAAGAATTTATATTACACATCGTATCTTTTGACTATTGCTGGCCACTTCTTTTCTTGGGACTTGACCTACCTGGCATCAGTTTCTGTGGCCCATAACGCTGGTCCCGCTAGTCCGGATGGGGGCGATCTAGGACTTCAATTCCCGGGATCCTTCATTTGCACACACCACCAGCGTCATCCCAAACCTCTAGGAGGCAATTAAAATCGCTCTGAGCCTCCCGCTGCACGGGTATCTTTAGACTACTGCTGGCCACTTCTTTTCCTGGGCCGTGACCTACCTGGCATCAGTTTCTGTGGCCCACAAGGCTGCTGACACTATTCCTGTCGTGACAGCCGTCTCACTGGTCCGCTGGTCCGGACGCGGGTGGTCTAGGACTTCAATTTCCGGCATCCTTCACTGGTGCACACCACCAGCGTCATCCCAAAGTGCCAGGAGGTACTTAAAATTGCTCTGAGCCTGCCGCTGCGCGGGTATCTTTTGACTACTGCTGGCCACTTCTTTTCCGGGACTTGACCTACCCGGCATCAGTTTCTGTGGCCCACAACACTGCTGTCACTATTCCTGCCGTGATGGCCGTCCCGCTGGTCAGGACGCGGGCAGTCTAGGACTTCAATCCCGGCATCTTTCACTGGCGCACATCACCAGCATCATCCCAAAGTGCCAGGAGGTGCTTAAAATCGCTCTGAGCCGCCCGCTGCGCGGGTATCTTTTGACTTCTGCTGTCCACTTCTTTTCCTGGGACTTGACGTACCTGGCATCAGTTTCTGTAGCCCACAACGCAGCTGTCACTATTGCTGCTGTGAGAGCAGTCCCACTCGTCCCTCAGGTCTGGACGCGGGCGGTCTAGGACTTCAATTTCCGGCATCCTTCCCTGACGCACACCACCAGCATCATCTCAAAGCGCCAGGAGGCGCTTAAAATCGCTCTGAGCCTCCCCCTGGGCAGGTATCTTTTGACTACTGCCGGCCACTTCTTTTCCTGGAACTTGACCTACCTGGCATCAGTTTCTGTGGCCCACAGTGCTGCTGACACTTTTCCTGCCATGACGCCATCTCACTGGGCCCGCTGGTCCGGACGCGTGCCGTCTAGGACTTCAATTCTCAGCATCCTTCACTGGCGCACACCACCAGCGTCATCCCAAAGCGCCAGGAGGTGCCAAAAAATCGATCTGATCCTCCCGCAGTGCGGGACGCACGCAGGCGTGCCCGGGTGCTTCCCGAGCCAAGGGCGGGCCCGTCCGCGCTATCGAAGCCAGGAGGAAGCAGGGCAGGGCCACCCCTCTTTCATTGGACTACCTGTGTTTTCAAGGACTTGATTAGTGGCTTTGTACTTTAACTTCAATTGTTGTCCGTTTGATATTTCCTTAACTATTGTTTATACTGATAATTCTTAACTATGAGCAAGGGCAATCACAAGGGGGCTAGGGGTTCAGGGGTTGTAGGAACACTTAATGCATTTCTTATGAGGTCAGAATCTGTTCTTATCCACGAAATCGAGCTTACCCAAAGGAGACTCTCTTTGGATCCCCGTCGAGCCTCCTCTGAAGTTTCCCTAGCTGGTCCCTTGTTAATTTCGGATCCATCGGTTGAATGTATGCCCCAACCTGCTTCCATGCCACCAGTAGCATTACTAGATGATCCATCTATTACAGTCAGTGCCCCCATCCCCATTCCCTTATCCCCAGCTAAGATTCTCACTCGCCAGCAATGGTTAACCCAGGCAAAAGAAAGGGAGGGCGCTGCCACTGCCACAGCCAAGAAAAGTTTCGCGGGTGGTTTGCTACTTACTACACATCAGGCCAATAAAGTGGCAAAAACTCGAGGGGCAGCTCATGGTAAGAAAGGCTGCGCCCATGAGGTTGCAGCTTCAAGTACATCTAGCCCAATAGACATTAGTTCTAGGCCTGTTTTAGGCAGGTGCCATGTGATTTGGAAGACTGCATATTAGTTAAATTTGAGGAAGCATTATTGGTAATGCTTAAACCTCTATTAACTAATTAACAATTAAACGTTTAGTGGTTCTACTGATTTCACCTTAGCAACAGTCCCTGTTTTAAATCTTCCCCCATTGTGGTTGGTGCCGGCACTAATGCAGTTGTACAAGCTCCCCCTGAAAATACAGGTAGTATGCTTGTTTTACAATCAAAGGCCAGCTCTACAAGGGAACCAATTGGGGGTAAAAACAAAGGGATGATCCGGGGTGGCTTGGCTAGTCACAATGGTAACGATTATCTCAATCTACCTCCTGATGCCACACCATACACTATTATACTCTCTAATGTACCTCCCTTACAACCTGGTACAGAGGAACATTAGGCTTCACTTAGGAACAAGGCCCTCCACCTTTTAAAAACCAAAACATGGTTGGGTAGTTATCTATTCCAGGAATTTAAAATAATTTGTAGGATTTCTTGGATAGGGAGAACAGCAAAAACTTGCAGAGGTGATTATGTGGTGCTGAATTTTGGGTCCCCCCTAATAGTGAAAACGATTCTTGACAGGGCTGGAACAAGGCATTTGAGTGGGGAAGGTATTAATAGTTTACCTTTGGGGTTTTTGTTATCGAAATCCACCCACACCGTTAACTGGAAGGGCTGATTACAGGGGTACAACTCATGCTCAGGGAATGTATGATTACATTGTACCAACTTACAACAGATTTCAGTCATTTACAAATCTGGAGGATATAGACTGACTTAGCCCTTCATTTTTATATGGAAAAACCTTAATCCCAGTGGCAGTCCTAGATGAGGGTGATCAGGCATTGGGCACCATCAAAATCTATGGGACACCCTCCCACGAAACCTATGGGATAATGCAGAGTACAAATGTGGGCTCGTCTGGAAGCAGTAGGGTACCGGACTATGGTACGGTACCCTTAGGTAACTCTATCACAAAAATTGCTGATTCTCATGTGACAGGGTGTGGTTCATGCCCTTATTTAAGAACTAGAGTTCCCATTGACGACAGTACTGGCCTAAAATTAGCTTCATGGAATATTGCAGGGCTTGTAAACAAAACAGCCTCTATTGAATGGTCCTCATTTATTGAGGAGCAAGATATTATATTTTTCCAAGAGACGTGGGCAGTGGTTCAGGTTTTTCTTCCAGGTTATATAAACTTTTCCAAATCTGCTGAACAGGGTGATCGGGGTAGACCCAAAGGGGGACTGACAATTTGGGTCAGGCAGCATTATCCATATAAGATAGAGGAGATTTACATTGATACCAGGGACATTCTTATTGTAAAGTTGTCACATGGAAATTTCCCAGATACTCTACTTAGTAATGTTTACTCTAGGGGCTTGCAAGGTTGGAAGGCCTCAAACATTGTAGCCCTTATTGATTTTTTTTTATAAATCAAAGAGTCCAGAACAATATATTAACAGCTGAAGATTTTAATTGTACCTATGAACCCCTGGACTGCGAGAATTTTAGTGCAGTGGAGGACGAACAGTGGTTGATCCCTCCCTTGGATCTTCCTCCAATAAAAAAGTGGACTAGCGCAGCACTTCAACTAAAAGTACTTTGCCTGGAACACAGGTTGAGAGCAGCCAATGGTCATACAAGATCAGAAAAATTGGGATGCTGACATATATAAGTGGGCAACATACCAGTCGTATAGACTATTTGATCATTAATAAGGAGCTTTGGCCTAACCTGTTAGATATTTTGGTCTATGATCGACCAGAAAGAGACCATAACCCTTTGCTACTCTCTCTGCGGCATCTGAATCCAAACCATGCAGAAGGGCCAACATCATATGTAGATTTCGTAGAAGGACAATTGTCAAATGACACAAGACGCCTTAAATGGGCTAAGGTGGCCTTTAATGTAGAGAAGGTGAATCAAATGAGTAAATTGGTAGTTGATGCTCTAGTTACCCTCCAGGCTGATGCTGAGCATGAGGCGCATGTAGATAGAGCGGGTCAGGTACATGAGCACCTTTTTAATGAACTTAAAAATGTTTTTATTACTAAAAATAAAAAAGTACCTAAACCCCCATGTCACAAGGCTGCAGTTTGGTATAATTCCTCCTGTCGTACGGCTTACAGAACTCTTGCGACCGCAATCAGGACTAAAGAACGGGACAATATAAGAAGGGGCCAAAAGGGACTGGGATGAAGATCACTGGGCTGATCTACTCAAAGCATGCTCTAATTTTCTAATTTCTAGGTTTGGGAGAACTATGACAGCTTTTTGGCACCTGGTGAAGTGGGGGAGCAGGGGCCCTGGGAAAGTTCCCATGAACTATGTGGAGCCAGACCAGTGGGTCTGTCACTACAAAGGGCAGTTCTCTTGTGATTCAGATGTCCAAGATTTCTTTGTAATGCCGTCTTATATCCCAGTCCTATGCATAACTTAGAAAGAAGTGGTAAATGCCCTTCTCCAGGTCCTCAAAGGTAGGGTTCCTGGGCTTGATTGCATCCCGCAGACCTGTTCCTTCAAGATCTGGATTCCTAGGCATCATATATTCAGCTCCTAATGAACACAATCGCTAAGGGTACAGCGATGCCCAGTACCTGGGCAGGAGAAGTAATTCTTCCCATCTTTAAAAAAGGGGAACATTCAATACCGAGAAATTATAGGCCAATAAGCCTGATTGACTGCATTCAAAAGGTATCGGCAAGGGTGGTGCTTGGTAGAATGCAAGTTTGGATGGAGGAATGCCATATCATCTCTGACCTTCAGGCAGGGTTCCGGCAATGTACCCGTACAGTGGACCAGGTTTTAAGGTTCATTCTTATTTACTGGCGCACTGTAACCCTGGGGAGAGGTACTATTTATGCAGCCTTCGTGGACCTCAAGTCAGCTTTCGACTTGGTCCCGCGACCCAAGATGTGGCACACTCTTTTAAAGTTGGGTATTCCGTTGGACATCTTGGCTTTTGTTGTCAAACTACAAACGGACAACTACGCTCAGGTTGGAGGTTATACGGCGGGTAGCGTCACTGAAAAGTACCCGGTTGAGAAGGGGGTGAGACAGGGGTACGTTTTAGCCCCCACCCTCTTCTCAATATACATTAACAGGGTAGTGAAATACTTTGAGGACTTCCCCACGGATGCCCTTAACCTAGCTGGGACAGAGATCCCACTACTAATGTTCGTCAATGACACTCTTATTCTTTCAAAAAAGAGACCGGGCCTCCAACGGGCCCTCTCAAGATTTGAGGAGTTCTGTGTGGACCATGATCTTCTTGTCCATGTTGACAAAATGAAGTACATGGTCCTACAAAACACCAACAATGTCATTGGTGAAGTTAGAATAAAGGAAGGGGTCTTGGAACAAACTGCAACTTTTTCCTACTTGGGGGTAACTATAGGCTGAAAACAAAACTGGAAGCCACAAATAGACTACCTTACTGTTAGACATGCTCAACTTTCAGGTGCCCTGCTCAAGGAGCATATATGTTCTTATACAAAACCCATAGCTCCTGTGTTACAAATCTATAATACCAAATTTGGTGCCTCAATCCTGTATGGGGCAGAGTTGTGGGGTTATGCCAATCTGGATTCTCTAGTGGTGGGCCAGAACAAATTTTTAAGATCGCTAATCAGCCTTCCCCAATCCACCCCATTGGCACCTCTCTTTTTGGACTTGGGATACCACTCAATTAGGGATGTGGCACATTATAGGCCAGTAGCATATTGGCGGAGACTTTGGGTGACTCCCGAGCTAGCACAGTATGCCCTGGCTCTGTTAGAAGGCAGGGGATTTAGATGTGAACAGGAAAATTGTGTGGTTTAGCCATGTCAGAAATATACTCTGTGAGTTGGGGATGAGCCGTTTGTGGACCTCCCCAGCCGGAAACATATTTCCAAGTAAAACTGAGCTAAAGGCAGCCTATTGGAATATGATCAATATGAGACGGTTTGCAGCTTTTTCTAGCCTCACCCTGTCTAAAGTTTTTCTCGATATTAAACATGAACCCAAATATGAGATGTATTGAGATTTAATTACATCAACACGAGATAGGAAGTTATTCCATCAGTTTAGGGTGGGAACATTACCTACTAATGCTTTCACCTTTAAATGGTGTAATTCAAATACAAACACCAGTAATTGCCCCTTCTGTCCGGACAGGAATGAAACACTGGGACATATCGTTTTTGTATGTCCAGCTTACAGTAAAACCAGGCGTTGCTGCTTGAAACCCATATGTTCTAGCCTGTACACTAGGTCCAGTAGTGAGGCCTTCAGAATCCTCAAAACAACAGTGGAAGGTCCCACTGTGATTGCTACAGCAAAGTTCCTGGACTGGTTGTGGGTGATCCGTTGGACTGAAAGGAGGCATAAGTAAATGTCTATGTTTTGTTCGATACTTGTTTCCTCAGAATAGCACAATGCACTCTATTCTATAGCTTGGATGCTCCCTGTTTAAGATCGAACACTGGATGTTAGCCTAGGCCACAGATCATATTTATTGTTTGAAGGAGAATACTTTTTTATTATGCTAATTAATACATTTCTTTTAATAGAAATATGGTGCTATTTGGCCTCTAAGTTTATCTTGTTTTAACTTTCGTGATTTTCATAAATCGAAATAAAGTTTATGAACTATATTACACACTCAAAGACTGAACTCAGATAAATTTGTATACAAATATTATTTAATTACATTTATTTCCTAGAACTAAGCAAGCCTAGAACAGGTGAGTGTAAATGGTACTTTACAAGGCAGGTTGAAGAATACAATACAAGCAAACTGAATGAAAATTACTTTTATACAGGTTTGTAAACGCTTTGAATACAGTTGAAATTACTGACAGATTACTTTTTATTACTTTAAAGATTACTTTATAGATTACTTTTTCTACTCAGTGTGATATGCCTAGATATTACACTGGGACATTTCCCAAAGAAAAGGTGAGTAAAGCAGTTTTTGTATATTTGCAGTTTCCTGGAGTTCCATACAAACCAACTCCACACAACAATTTTCAAGAAAAGCAGTCAATGCAGTCCTATGGGAGGAAATAAAGTTATTGGTTTAGATGTAAGTACTTGGTTGTGGGAGTTGGGTTTCGGGGTTTAGAACCAGGATTCCCCCAGGGTCGAAGATGTACTCTCAAAGCATCCTCGGCGTCACTAGGGCAGCTGGGTGCAAAGTGCTGAGGCCCAATGTTATCCAATGGGGGATAGGGGATCTCCGGTTGGTGGCTGCTCAAGAACAGGCCCCAAGGTTGTGGGAGCAAAGCTCCTGGTGTTAGGCACAGGGCAAAGGGGGATTCGATTTAACACACAAGGTGCACCCAGTCACAGTTGGGGGGATGCTCCCACAAGGGGTTGAAGGCATTTATTGGAGATTTGAGGTAGGTCGGAGATCACCAGATCCCAGGTTAGGATTGCCGGGGAGACCTCCTCATGGTGTTGGGCCACTCAAACTCAGGCCATGGGCATCGGGTACAGAGTAGTGCAGACTCGCGGAGTTAGCCGGAGCCAGATTCTGTGGGTGAGCAAATCCGAGGCTCACAGGAGACAAAGTCTTGGTTTGGAAAGGAAGGGCTGGTCTACTTCTGGTCGGTTCTTGTCTGAGGTGGAAAAGTTCAGGGTTGCCCCTAAATACTAAATGTAGGGGTGTTATAGGTAGGTACAGGTCGGGACAAATGGGTCCCTTCCCTGTGGTGGGTACACCCACTAATATGCCACCCTGCAGTGGGAGGGGGGCATATGCCGCTCTCTGGTTGGATTGTTCCCCCCATCTGCAAGATGGCGGGGCCTGAGAGTTGTGATTCATATCGCCTCCCCACCTGAGGGGTAGGGTTGGCAAAGGTGGGCACACCTCCCTTCCTTACTTGGTATTCCTGCTGATTCCTCCGCCCATTGTGGGTGCCAGAACCAGTGGAGGCTCGTTGCCAACCATGGGTGGGGGGTCAGCTGGAAGCAGCAAATGGCTGGGGTAGCTCACAAATGCAGCAAACCTTTGAAGCTTCCCCGTCATGGACCCAGCCCATCCTTGGGGGGGAGGCTTGGCACCTCATCCCAAGATGTGCATCGTTTCAGACCCCAGAATAGCAGGCTCTCAAACCAGGGGTCCAGAAACATGTCTGGTGGTGGCAGCTGGCGAGTAGTCTCTCACCCAGGACACTACAGTAAGGTAGTTTTTCAGGAGGCATCTCTTAGATACACTCAGATTGCATTTTTTATTAAATCCCACACTGGCATCAGTGTGGGTTTAACTCCTCCGATGCTCATGACGAGCTCAGCTCGTCATTAGGCACAGTGGAGCTGTGCTCATGACGAGCTGAGCTCGTCATGACCACACCCATTAACATTGACCCTCAGCACAGGAGAGGAAGATCTCAAGCAGTGATGGTGTTAATGTGCTGAGAAGTTTGATACCAAACTTCCCAGTTTTCAGTAAAGCCATCATGGTGCTGTGGAGTTCGTAATGACAAACTCCCAGCACCATATACTCTTTTTTATATATATATATTTTTATTTTTTTGCGAGAACCTGTGTAATTGCAGCGTTAGATACATGTGCCAACAATGCAAATATAAAACCATAACTTCATTTGAAAGACAAAGAACAATCAGGTCATACTTTACACCCAGTGATCAGTAAATATTAAACGAAAGAGTGTCATGATACAGTAGCAAACTTTTCACTATGACTTTAAGGGATACATTTCAAATCATAATAAATATGCAATCCAGGAAGAGAAGGGGCCCAGATCTTATTCCCTTTGAACCTGCTTTATCTGCCTCTCCTTTCATAAAGTGCCTTTTCTAAATTATATATATGTAAAAATCGCCCCTTCCACTGCTGGAAGGTTGGAGATTGTGAATCAAGCCAGGCTAAGGCGACACAGAGCCTGAGAATTGCCATTACTATGAAGGTAAATTCTTGCCCTTTATTACCAACTAGATCATTTACTCCTAATAACATCAGCTGAGGTGTCAGCGGAACATCTTCGTTAAGAATCTGTTGTAAGAAGTCTGACAGTTCACGACCTATAGATTCTAAACAAGGACAAGTGGCAAAAATATGCACTAAATCCACTCCACAGGTTGGACATCTGAAGCAAGAAGTCCCCTCTATACCACCCCATTTAACGATTTTCGCAGGTTTAATATATAGATCGATTAAGGTCCTAAAATGTTGAGCCCACAGATTGGCAGAGCACAAAACCATATCCCAAAGTTCTAATGATCTCATAAACCAAGAATCCTCAACCCCTAAACTTCCCTGCCATTTCACCCTATGTTTATCTAAATCATCAGGTATTTCTGCCTGCAGGCATCTATATATTGTGTAATTGAGGATCTTGCATTCCTAAATACCAATTCCATCAAAGTTACTTTTCAAAACCCTGCTGCATCACCGGCCTTTCTAAGTAGGAATTCTTTCAGCTGTAGATATTTAAAAAAATCATGGGGGCCAACTCCGAACCTATCCATGACTACTTCAAAGGAAGTTATATGATCCCCTATCCTGTATAAACCACCCTTTCCCCACCTTTCCAAACAAGTATCTTGCAATGCCCATGGCAGTTGATCATTCACAATTAAGGGAGAATAACGGTTAAACCTACCTAAACCAAGTTTCTTCCCTAAGCCTGCCCAATTGCGAAAAGCAGCAATCAGTACATTGAAATGTTTTTTTCTTAAAGTAGCTTGCTTCATAGAATTTCAACTAACAGCACCTGGCCCGGGCGCCTATCAGTAGCTCATATATTGTTGGCGCATGATCGGGATCCTCCCTATCCGTTTCCTTAACTCCAAAGAGAGGCCAATAATATTGGAATGACGCCTCTAAATAGTATAACTTAAAATGCTGGAGCCCCCATCCTCCTCTATCATTGCGAAGGAATAGGAAAACATTAGCGCTCCTGGTCTTTTGGTAGCACCAGATAAACCTAGCTACCGCCTTCTCTATTTGTTTAAACCAAAAATTATGAATTTCCAAAGGAATCGCACGAAAAATACACAAAAGTTTTGGCAGAATCTTCATTTTAATGAGATTACATCTCCCTACTATTGACAATTTCAAATCATCCCATCTTTGGAGACCGTTCCTAATTTTCCCATCGTAGGGGTGATATTCAAATCCACTATGTCTTCCATCTTTGATGTGGTGGTAATGCTTAAGTAAACCGCTTTTTCTACAATTCTATCATCTGTACTTTTGTCAAATCTATTTATCACGATCTGCGTTTTAGCTTTATTCAATAAAAAGCCCGATTGTGTCCCAAAACATTCAGTAATGCTTTCAACCGCAGACATTGCAAGGTCAGGATCAGATGAAATAATAGTCATGTCATTGACATAAGCCAAAAGCTTGGTGTCCACACCTTGTAAACTAACCTGAATAATTTCTGCGGGGGCCTCCAGATGCCTCTGACGGGGATCTAAGTACAGAGCAAAAAGTAGGGGAGAGGTGGGGCAACCCTGTCTTGTTCACCTGCCGATTGAGAATGGCGCTCTCTCTTCCCCCATAATTCGTAATCTTGCTTTAGGGTTGACATACAAGACCTGTATTGCCTTACAAATTAATCCCCTAGGCCATAAGCCTCAAGGGTCTGCTGTGAAAGGCCTTCTCCGTGTCTAAAAAAGCTACCCCCATAGGTTTGGAGGCAATCTCGGTAGCATCAAAGAGAGCAATTAACCTCCTAATGTGATCTACAGTCTCTCTGCCTTGTATAAACATGTGCTGAAGATGTATTACAGAGTTCAAACGTGAGGCAAAAATCTCAGAATAAAACTTGGCATCACTGTTTAACAGAATTATAGGCCTTAATGAGCCTAAATTCATAGGATATTTCCCTTGCTTTGAAAGATTACAATATTCGCAATACCCCAAGAACCCGGTGGTGTAGCCTCTTCCCTGATCTGAAAAAATCTAAGCATAAAATGATACATTTTGCTAAAAAAGACTTTATAGAATTCTATAGGGATACAATCAGTTTCCGATGCATTGCCCAATGGGAGGGCTTTAAGAGCACCATATAGCTCCTCCTGTGTAATCTCAGCCCCTAACTGGGCAACCTCCTCCTGTAAGACCCTTCCTATCGGGCCAAATTTCTGTACTTCAAGATTTTATAGATAACCGTCACAAGATGGAGCAGAGTAAAGATCTTCATAAAATTCTCTAAAAGCCTCTTTGATCTCGGCAGGCTCCTTCACGACTTTGACTTGCATATTTCTAATCCTATCTATGTATCCTGCTGCCACCTGCTGTCTGGCCCTGATTGCCAATAATCTGCCCACAGTCTCACTATATTCATAGCAGTACTGCTTCCTAGCTAAGTATGTTCCAGCGAGACTCTCAGCATTGAAATAATTCAAACAGGCTTTCGTTCTGTTAAGAAAACTCAGAATTCTGACCACCTCGTCTCCACGAGACACGATACTGATCAATTCTGTTTCAATCGGGCACGCTTTTGATAAAACTCTTTAATCTGTTCTGCCTCTTTTTTTCGCGCACTCAAACAGTATTGCAAGATCTCACCTCTGGCTGACGCTTTAAAGGCATCCCAAACCATACCAGAGAGGGCGCTGCCGCTATTATTATCAAAGAATTCCCTGATCCAACCCTTCATATAATCAATAAATTTTTGATCTGAAAGCAGAGCCCTCTCAAAGGTCCATCTTGAATACTCCTTCCTTGCGCCAGTTACTGAAAACTCTAGGACTACCGGGCTGTGATCAGATAGAACTCTGGGGAAACGCTCTATTCCTACCTCTTGGAGTATAAATGGGAAGGTTAAAAATTAGTCCAATCTAGCAAACTTGTCACGTGGGACTGAATAAAAAGTATAGCCTGGCTCTGGAGCTCTAAGTTTGGGCCAAGCATCTAACAGACCAATATCATTAATAACAATTCTAAACGCTCTCATGGAATGTGGCTTCTGCTCTTTGCTGGAGGTTCTTAATGCTCCCGAGATGTCTCTAGATCCATTAAGATTTAGGTCCGCACACATCACAAATGGAGTTAGCCAAGATGGGAATTCATTGGCCAAAAAACAGAAAAGCCCTGGGTCATCTAAAACAGGGGCATAGACTATACATATTGTAAAAGAAGCAGTTGTATACCTGCATTCCAATAATATCCATCTACCAATTTTATCAGTAGCTTTCCTACCTGGGTTGATGACACTGCCTTTATAAAAACTGCGCCCCCCTTAGTCTACACGTCTTGTGTAGTGTAAGCCGCTACCTTCAACACCAGGGATGTGAGTAAGTTACTATCATACCTCGCAATGTGAGTCTCCTGTGGACAATAAACATCTGCCTTTAATACCTTGAGATCTTCCTAGATCCTCCTCCTCTTAGCCATTTCATTCAGCCCGCAGATATTAATAGGCGCAATGCAAACATTAGCCATTATTCCATGTACTCTTGATGGCCGTACTGCACTTACAATGTCTAAGAATTGGTTATGACACCATAGGGGTACAGGGTTAATGCCCCTGTACCCTCACCACTGGTATAGTGCACCCATCTAGAGGGGTGACTTACCTATGGCAGGGTCGTGGGTTGGAGGCATGGCACACAGGGATGTGTGCCATGTTGACTCTTCACTTTGTTCTGCCCCAAAACACGCAGCCTGCAATGGCAGTGTGTGTGTGTATAGGCACAGTGTCTCTAAGGGTGGCACAATAGGTGTTGCAGCCCATAAAGGCCTTCCCTGACATCAGTGCCCTTGGTACCTATGGTACCATTTACAAGAGACTTACAAGTGTCCAAAGAGTGGCAATTGGATTTTGTATCAATGCATTTTCGGGACAGAACATAGGCTCTGGGTACCTGGTTGGCAGGAACCCATGGCACACTCAATCAGAGTACATCAACAGTTTGGCAAAAGGTGGGGGCAACCATGCAAAGAGAGGACACTTTCTTACAGGCAGCCTGTCTTTGCAGCTGTCCCTGCTGCACTCTACTCTGCAACAGAAAATCCTTTGCAGAGGTTCTTTACCAAAGGGGTATCCAGCCTCCTGAAACTCCCATTCAGTACAGCCTCCTTCTTTATCCCGCTGGAGATTTTTGACTTCCTTAAAAGTGACTACGTCCAAACATAGAAATCTTCACAGCCACTTCGTCTAGCAGCTCCCAGTGATGACACTTCTTCATTGGACTCCGCCTGTGGCATTACCCCACTGAACTTTGCCTACTCAGAAAATGTTCTGACAAATTCTTCTAAGTCTGAAGGTAAGCCGACTGGGCCCAATTCCCTTCTTGTATTTGACCCGCACTCCAGGACGGTTGGTCATATTTTTCAACTTTGACCCAGTGTAGCGTCACTAGTTGTCCAAGGTTTATGTTTTGATCATTAAGGTGCTATTTTTCACAAAAAAATCATAACTCCCGATCTGCTGATTGAATTTTTGTCAGTTTTGTTTCAAGTACTTTATTAAAATGTACTCTATCTTTCTAAATTGGATTGGGATTGTTGTTGTTTCCAGTTTTCACTTTATTATTGTTTATGTGATGCATAAATACTTTGAAACCTACTTCCATGTGGAAAAGCTCCAGGCAGGCCCCTAGACACTCCCCTATTTAGATGCGCTGTCCATATGTCTATAAGGATCAGAACTGGTTGCCACTCCTGTTGGGGTTGGAGTCAAAGGATCTAGGAATAATCTTTCCATGAAAGGAAACAGATCCAGTCAGTCTTATTGAGGATTAGCATGTTAAAAGAAAAAGTATATAAGCAGTTCTTTGTTCTGCTAGCTCTCGTGTACTCTACCGAGATGGCTAATTCTTGCTAAGGGGTCAGTTGTTGACAACACCCTTGCGTTCCTGGGCTCTTATGCTACACCATTGTCCTTTTGAGAGCAAGGATGTTAACTCGTGCCAATAATGTCTATTGGCCTCTGAAGGTCTGATAAGAGGCAGAACTTGCCAGTTCTGACCCTGGCAGTCCGAAATCTATTTTTATGAAATTACTCTTCCAGGAAAGTTATTAAAAACTAATGTCAACATTAAATCAGATTTTCAACAAAAGAGCTCATAAGAGTACAGGAAACAATGTACATCTACTTAATGTAGCAAGGAGAAAGAAATATGTATTTTCTACAAAGTAACCAACTGGGAAATAACTTTGAATATTGTATTGAGTATATTCCTGAGCAAAGATCTTAAATACATATTTCCATCAGAGTCAAGTTCAAAATTACTCCAGTTGATATAACTACACATCATTTGAGGTAAAACATTGATCACAAACACACAGAAACAACAGATGGAAGAACAGACCAGTGCTTTTGGTTCTTTGCAATCTTTGTAGCACAAAATGCATCCTCACGTCAAAATTGACACAAGGTCACATTTTGCGCTAAAATATAGCGAGAAATGATAGGTTTCCATTTTGCATAATTCCACATAATTTCAAGTCATTTAGCTGAAATTGTGCACACCCCTAATATTAAGGGCTTTACTCTGTGGGCTTAAATCCAGTATTTGTATAGCGAACAAATCACCCCCGAAGGAGTATCACAGGGCTGTGGGCCGTTGGGAAGATTAAGCAAGTTTTTACCAAAAGTTGCGTGGTGCTGGGCAGACCCCCGAGTATCGAACCATGATCCCCAGTGTCCAGCGTCAGTCGCCCTGGCCGCGGCACCTCAACTCTCCCCTACTAGGTACACTTTAGACTATTGTACATGTGAATGGCACTTCTCTTCATAATGAACACTAAAGTGCCTTTAAATTGCAGCTGCTCCAGAGCACAGTAGTGCTGCCATTTATTTTTTCCACATACGTGGGTGGGGTAAATGCACACAATAGCCCACATATGACATTTAACTTCCATGCCATCGATTCTTTTTCCACACCATTTACTATGCCTTACAAGAAAGTTAAATAAACCTAATGGGTAAAAAAAACATTACCAATATAATTTTAGATCCAGAGAGGTGCATTGTGGCACAGAATAGTAGTGTCACAGTGCACACATTCCTAATACTGCCCAAAAATATGGCCCAGAACAAGTTGAACATCATTGGACACCATGTAGAAAAGACAAATGGGCATATTACCAACAACTAGCGATAATTAACGCTATGTTGGTTTAGCGGGGAAATTTTATTCGCCGAGCTGCGGCGATTTTTATAGCTTAGGAACCTTGCTATTATCAAGGTTTATCTCCTAAGCGATAAAAATCGACCGAAATGCATGAATATCACTGAAAAGTCAGCGATATTCATGCATTACCGAGCTAATGCTCTTAGCCATGTTATCCACCTACCATTGGATAACATGGCTAAGAACTGCTCAGGGGCAGGTGTTAGCTTTTGGAGATATTGGCGCTTAGCGCGAATATCTCCAAAAGTTGGTAATAGGAGATAGCGATGTTAGCGACTGTTTCCAGTCGCTAACATCTTGGCACGCCCACTTTGCATGTAACTAGTGATAAATATCACTGACATGCAAAGCGGGTCCCAAGATGGTCCCTATCTCCTACTAGCTGTTGCTAACTGGTGTTAGCGACAGCTAGGTAATAGGGAGATTATTTTATCTCTGCTTTCTTGGCTTTTCAAGCCAAAAAAGCAGAGATAAACCCCCTTGATAATATGCCCCAGTATTCCTTCTCTTAACTACAGTAAGTAATGTCAATTGTTTTCTGTGATCTTATGATCTATTGGCACAGCTTCATTTGTAAACTAGGTGCAGTCTTGTTCTTGTTTCAAAACATGTTTGTGCTTCAAATGTATTAGTAATCAAACATGTTAAATCTGCTCTTAAGACTCTGTGTGCCCATCAAAAAATATACAAGTACATTGTTATAAGATGGAAGTAGTTTAAACATTCATCTGTACAAGGAGACTTGCATCTGTACAAGGAAATGGTGCAGTACTGCAGCACATTTTGTGGCGCCGCACTGCGTCATTTCCAAAACGCAGAGATGCGCCATATTCACGAATATCATGCACCCTTGTATTTTACCTAGCGCTGGCGCTAAAGATAGCTGTGTAGCACCAACACAGACAGCCTTGCTCCATAGTGCAAGGGTGTCTGCGTTGTAGGATGATTGTTTCTGTGCAGGTCTTGCTCTAAAAAGGTCCCTTCCAGCACATAAACAATCAAAAATGACGGTTTGCTACTTCTGTGTGTTCTGCAGAATGCAGCACACATAGAAAAAGTAAAAACAAAGAGAAATAATAGTGTGTCTCCTTGTTGTGGCAATCTAACGCCTGCTTTTGCATGGTGTTAGTTTTTGGAACTGCCTTAAGTTCTTGTAAACCTGGAGCAGCATCAAAAAGCAATGCGTGTCATGGTGGAATGTCTACAGCAACAGCCATTGCATGCCCCTTTCACACAGATACCTGTATGAGAGGATAACATATTTGCAAAGCCGCATTAAACCGTGCAAAATGACTTAATGCTACTTTGAAAATATGGTGCAGTGCATTGTGCCACCAGTGGCGTTCCGGTGGCGCACTCCCCTTGAACATAAGCCCCTGAGGGCTATTTTTGGCGCGGTTGGACCACGCAATGCGGAAAATGCAGTGCAGCTAAAAAATATGATTTGTGAAGTCACACAAGGCCACTTTTGAGTGGCTTTATAGTAAAGCAGCGCAGTGAAAATTGCTGCATTGCCTGAATCTGCGCCAGGGAGGCATTCTATGGGCATTGCATGGGTGTTCCCAAGCAACTCCCATGGTTTATGACACATTCCCAGATTTGTAGGAACTGGTAAACCTGAGAACGCGCCAAAAAGATAAACCTTCCCAGGAGAGGCATAACGAGGAGAAATATATTTGTTTTCCTTGTCAATTCCTCTTTCTATGTGTGCTGCATTCTGCAACACACATAGATAGAGGAATATGCCTCTCAGGGTTGTTTTTGATCAGGATGGTGTCCCTTCCTGCACAAAAATAATCCGGCATGCACCACAGGCACCTTGCACCATGGTGCAGGGGTACCTTCTTTGGTGCTAGGCAGCCAAAATGGCACCAGCGCAGGGGAAAAGGCAGGAATATGGTACATTCCTGCCCTTTCCCTATCACGCAGCGCAGCATGGTAACTTGCTGCACTGTACTATAATGGTGCCGTGCTCTAACGAGATGCCCCTTTAAACTTTAAATGGCTAAACACTGGTGAAAATCTTTTGAAATACAACAGCAGTTCAGTCTGCACTTGGTGATGCCAAGTTGGCATCATTTATTTGCGTTAAATAATATGTTAACTTGTAACATGCTTAACTATTACTTATTACTTTTACACTTGGATTTAGTTAAATGAGTTGTGTACATGTTTCTATTAACTACTGTTAGACTATGTGCACCTTACATTTTACATGAGTCATAAAACATTGCTTTTCTGCTAGCTGGATATAGCTCTCGTTTTGTGTCAGGCATTAGAGCAGGGGTCCCCCAAACCGGTCCTGGAGGGCCGGATCCCTGCCAGATTTTTCAAATTACTACATGTATCTCAATGGGGATATCCCAAAAATCTGGCATGGATCCGGCCCTCCAGGACCGGTTTGGAGACCCCTGCATTAGAGACACAGTGTTCCCATTAAAGTTAATATTTTTTGTTAGCTCACTGTATGAAGGTCATGTTTATTGCTAATAATTAGCTTGAAGATGTTTTTTTCTGCACCTGCATGGTATGGGGTGTTATAGAGATGAAGTTGTTTTGTGGTTTTAATGTATGCACATTCCATATTTTAGGGTAGAGGTTTTAAAGAATTCCTGAAAGTACTTTTCTTTGACTGGTTCAGTGGATGGAAGCTGCTGAAAAGTTTCGAATGGTATGAAAAACAGTATATTTCAAGACCAAACTAGCTGCTGCTTGCTGCACGGCTTTAGAACTGTTAACCTGTCGAATGGTTTCCATTTCCAAAAATGCACGCAAAGCCCGAATTCTGACAGTTTGAGGAATGAAATTATATTAAAGTATAACGATCTCTGTTCTGAAGGCTACATCTCAAGGTAGGTAAGCGTTGTCTCACTCAGTAACCAGTGCTTAATTTGTATTAAAGAAAAGTAAGTGCCAGAGCTCTCGTCAGGGGGCCACTACAGTTTTTACCACCAACTCCCTGTGCCAGCGCTGCCAATGACATTGCCTGTGTGTAAGTGTGACAATTCAGGCTATTTGTATCCCCCAAAACCATTAGCATTGCATGGACGGCTGGTCATCTCTAAAGAACACAAACAGCACCACCATGTGCTAGCTGTCATAAGTGTCAGTGTTAACCACCGGCTCAAATTAAGTACTTGTAACTGCTAGTGCGATAATGTTTGCATGCTTCTTTACATTTCGGTAGGTCAAACTTGCTGGAATGTAACAATGACAAAAGTCCCTGGGCCTCATTTTTGAGGCCTTGCGTCAGTTTTGTGTTCCAGATGCGTCACTTTTTTGTGACGCATCGGCGCCGTAAAACATGCCTCCTGTTGCGCACTATTTACAAAGTGACGCATCTAAGCAGATGCGTCACTTTGTAAATCCCTGCGCTACATTATACCTGCGTCGGGTATAATGTATGCAGAGGGGGCGTTACCCAGCAAAAAGCCTCGTAGAAGTGACGCAGTGAGATCTATGAGATTTCACTGCATCACTTCTAGGATGCCGTTGCGTCAAAATCTCGCGCCTGCCTCATAGCAGGCGTAAGACTGACTCAGGCCCATTCACATGGGGCTTGCCCCATGTGAAAGAATGCATTGCTGGAGTTGCGTCACTTTTGTGACACACTCCGGCAATGCGTCCCTTTTGCGCTTACAGATACGTCAGAAATACTGACGTATCTAAAACTCCTTGCGACATGATGCATCATACATTAAATATGACACATCAGGTATGTCGCAGCGATGCGTCATTTCTCATAAATGAGGCCCCCAGTATCTAACAGGACATGCAGATTTTCGTGAAGTGAGCACCAATATCCCAATGTTATTCCTCAAAAAGTCAGAATAGCTGATAAGGCTCGAGTTGGATACATTCCGAGCACGTCGGGCTGGATTTTTTCAGATGCCTCAATAAATAATTGCTTTGAACATGGGCCTCTCGTAATCGGGCCCTTGGCTTAAGTAATACAGGATTATTAACACCTGCTGTTTGCATCGATTGGAAACAGCAGAAGTTTGATTTGAAACAATATATTAAACCCATTCGACTACTATCACCACATCTAAAAAAAAAAGTATTATCATTAGTAATAATAATATCAACCAATTGTTCCTGCATTGTGTTTAAATATAGTTGTAACATTTTGCAGTGTAATGTACAGGGATGAAATAAATTGCTAAAGCACACGATGTGATATCACTGCCAGGAACTTTCCCTGTGCCACAGATCTGATGACAGAAAATCTTTCCATAACACGTTCAAGCTTTTTCTGCGTGGGCTCTGCGCAGGCATATCTATATGATGCATATGCTCAGCGTGCAGTAAATACGTTTGTTCGAGTGAACACATCAACAATCAGCCTGGTTCAAACGTGTCTGCAGGCCCAGATTAAACACTTAGTGCTGTGACATTTAGTCTGTAAGAGTTCCATGATAATAAGTGTACTTATTTCCTGCAAGTATTTAGGCTCACAAACGTTGTGCATTCATTCACCATCTGATCCAGCAGTGCATGCAGTAATGAAAATGTGTTCAAGCATATGAACTTCCACAGTCAGTGACGTGAATGCCAATACAGAAGGTTTCAATGTTGCAAAGGCATATGATCAATTCCGCAAGAAAACTGCATGGAACTCAAGAAAAACACAATTTATTACTAAACTTAAGTAAATGCAACGAAACAATGACTCCCAGATATTTATTGCTAATCCAATTATAAAAGAACACAGCAAAAGTACTTTGGATTCAAGGTCTAAGTGTCTAAAGAAGAAAATAATAAAGCACGATACTGTCATCTGGTGGCTATTACTCGAACAGCATATTAACTTTTTTCTCTGTACAATACTGATCCAAGCAATTTTACTCTTTGATAAGGACTGTTCGTGTTACAAGAAACATTTTCATTACGCGCGTCAAGTGCACCATTTTACGTGTCACTGTATTAAAGAAGTTAACATTTTAATTCAAATTCAACTTTTGTAATAAGTAAGACACTTATTGGATTGTAGTTTCCAAAGGGTATTTGTTGGACTTTTTGCAGGGTCATACCTGAACTTTTTGCCTTCCAATTCTGCCCTGTTGTTGGCTGTTTTATGACTCTGGGCACTTTACCACTGCTGATCAGTGCTAAAGTGCACATGCTCTCCCTATTGTAAATTGATATATGGATTAGTGATTCCATGATTGGCTTGTTTGGGTACTTGTCAGACCTTAGTACAGTTCACTGAGTGTGCCCAGGGCTTGTAAATCCAAATGCTGCTGGTGGGCTTGCAGCACTGGTTGTGCCACCCACAGAAGCGGCCTTGTAAAATGTGTCTAAGGCCTGCCATTGCAGGACCTGTGTGCATTCTGGTACTGCCATGCTGACTGGGCAAGTGCACCCACTTGCCAGTCCCTAAACGTTCCCTTTTCTTCATGTCAGACACCCCTATGGTAGGCCCAAGGGCAGGGTGCATTGTAAGTATAAGGTAGGACATGCCCTAGTGTGTGTGGCATGTCCTAATAGTGAATCACAGCCTTTTTCATTATTCACTATAGCAAGGCTACCTGGTCTCCATAGGCCAGAATGGGCAGTTAGATAATTACATTTTATAATCCGAACTGACTCAGAGAACATGGCAGGAATTCGAGTTTAGTATGCCCGAACTCAGAATGATAAAATGCATCTTTTTGTGAAGTTGGTTTTAACATTCTGTGTTTGAAAATACCACTATTAGAAAGCAGTAATTTTCTTGTCTAACTATCAAAAGCTTGCCTCTGCTAGGTTGTGTATTTCTTGTCTGGAGTTTGAGTGACAGGGCTGGGGGATTCCAAGAGCCAGAACGAGTCAGCCCAGTGGTGAATAGAGAGATCTGCATCTAGATGGGTGGGAAGAGTTGCACCTGGAACCTGAATAGGACTGTGCTTGTCCCCACTTGGGACCTGAAAAGGCTGGCTCCACCCCCTGTGGTGCATCTGATGTCTCTGCCCTGCACTGTGAAAGGAGAGAAGAAATCATGTCAACAAAGTGCTCCAGGGCTGTGCTTTCCCTCCTCAATGCTGGCTCCACCTCCTGTGGGGCGTCTGATGTTTCTGCCCTGCACTGTGAAAGGAAAGAAGGAGTGCTCCAGAACTAGTTTGGACTAGGCAAAGGCCCCTCTGCCCCCAAAGGATTTTGGGGTATAAATATTGGGACCCTGATCCCAAGAAATTAGATCACTTTTTGAGAAACAAGAAGAAACCTCTGCTGAGGAGAGGAACCTGAAGAAACTGAGGAGAGACTATTTCTAAGCTGTTAGGGGCTTGGCCTGCAGTTGTTGCCTTACTGCCAAAGAAAAGAGAAAGGAACTTTGTGTACTTTGCTTGCAACTTGTGAAGGATCTCCAAGGGCTTGGAAAATAGCTTGCCTCCTGCTGAAGTCTCAGGGACAACATACATCAAACCCCAGCTCACCAGAGTTCTTTTGGAAGTACCTGCTGCTGTTTTGGGCCTTCTGAGGGACTGCGGGTCACAAGGAGCTGGAAGCGTGATGCAACAAAGAGGAAGTGTGTTGCTGTTGCTGCTGCTGCCGTTGCAATTCTGAACAAGGGTGTCGCCACTGGAGTTGTCACACTGCACCGCATCGAGAGAAGCGTCTCACAGCGAAGAAGAAGCATGTCGCCGTCGCTGCTGCCTGCCGTCGCACTTCTGTAAGGGTGTCGCTGCTAGAGTTGTCATATTGCACCGCATCGTGAGAAGGGTCTCACAACGAGGAAGAAGTGTGTCGCTGTTGCTGCCATCGCACTTCTGAACAAGTATATCGCCGCTGTAGTTGTCACATTGTGCAGAAGCCTCAAGCAAATGTGGGAGAAGAGTGTTGCAGCTGAAGCTGTTGCCATCGCACTTCTGAACAAGAGTGTTGCTGCTGCAGTCCACGCATCAAACCGAGAAATTCTTGCATCCCCAGAGAAGCATGCCGCATCTGGGAGATCTTCATGTCTTTATTTCTTGGCACCAAAACTTTGCCACATTTCCCTTGCTGCGACATTGCTTGTCGTGGAATTACAACGCATCATAAGGTACATTGACGCAAAGTGTCGCATCTTAAGAACTGAACTAAACTAAGCTAAAACTGCCATCTAATAGTAACAGTATTGTGTATTTTTGTCGTTTATGGTCTTGTGGTAAATCTATATAAAGTATACTTATTTTTTACTTAAAAACCTTGTGTGCTGTCCATCTGTAGTGTTGTCACTGGGTTACTGTATGTGGTCACAAATATTTTACACACTGCCTGTCTGCTCGTGCCAAGCTACCAAGGGGGTGAGCAGGGGTTATTTAGCAGTGTAATCCCCTTATCCTGACTAGAGGCAAGGATCCCTATGTGTCACAAGTACCTACCTGTGCCGACTAGAGACCCCCAAATCTAACAATATTATTTTCCAAATTTGAGCAGAATCAGTGAAACCGATCTTTTACATATCCAAAATTCCACTGGTCATGTAATAATAGCTTGACTTTCAGCTACTGGTGCTATTCAGCAGTCAGTTATTCACAGGAAGGAAAAATTGTATGTCTCGTTATTTTCCTCTAAATTAGTACTGTATTATTTATGGCACAGGGCTTTAGGTGGGATGAAAAACGTTGGAGGTTCTCTAAAACAGGTGTGGTCTATGACGTAATTAAGGGTGTGGTTCAAACACGTAAATCAAATTTCTGTGATTCACAAAGTGTGCCACCTGACCAGTATTTTCTCTCCTCTATCTGAGCTTGTTATTCCATCCAGGTATATAACACAACTGACAGGCACCTAAAACCAACCAGGATAATTGGTTTGTCAATGGTTGTTTAGAGTTTTATATAGCGCAAACTAGACCCAAGGGATCGGGTATCAGACTACTTTGCATGAGCACCAGTTTCGTTACAGATGGACACATTCATTATTTTTTTTTTGTTAGGCATTAGGCACGGGTAGATTAAGTGATTTGCCCAGAATCACAGGAAGTTGAGCGTTGTTGCCGAGACTTGAACCCGGTTCCCCAGGTCCGAGGTCGACCGCTTTAGCCAAAAGTCTACATCATCTCCCAAATGGTTGTTAGCTCTTTACTATTAATGAGTGATAACAATGATTTCGAAAATGTTCAAATCTGAAATTGTGAAACTACGATGTAAAGGTTATGGAGGCCTGTGGAAGGTGTAGTGGTCTTCTGAGTGTCTCATTCACTCCCGTTATGTTCACTGCATGTTAGCCATGTACGCTCTTTTTCTTTCCACATCTCCTCCATCTACATATCTTACACATCATCAATCTTCAGTATCCTATTTTCACTCTCTCCGGAATGCACTTCTTGCATGCCCTTCATTCACTCACCAGCCCCAAATGCACAATGCACCTGCACACCTTCATTTTCTTTACAGACCCTGGGCACACACTCTGCACTGTACTAGGAACTGACTAGCAAATCAAATGTGCCAATCATGGAATCACCAATCCATACCAATACATTACAAAGGGAGCACTTGCACTTTGGTAATAAACAACAGTGACAAAGTGCCCAAAGCATCTAGACCACAAAACGAAGTCCAGCACACAGCAAAAGCACAGGAGGCAAAGGTAAAATATACAGGGGAAACCCACCCCATTGATGCCAGGTGTAACATATTGTATTGTATTGCAGCATGTATATAACTCTTACTACCCATATGTGGGGCTCTGAAGGGCTTACCTACATTGGTAGTGTCTATACCACATAGAATGTATTGTTAAAAGGAAGTTGTCCTTGTTTTGATCCTATGTGGGAAGTGAAGAAGCAAAAACCCTACAAAGTCCAATAAAACCATTATATTTAGCTTCATCAAGTAAAAAAATGCAAAAAGAGAAATGAACCAGAATTAAGTCTGGGTACCCAGTCTAAAGAAAAATCAACAATCAAAAACTGGTTGGCAAAAACTACGGCACAGATTCATGCACCCATTTGCCAAGCCATGTCTACACCATACAAAATAACCACCGAGGACAAAGAAAAGAGTTTAATACTAATCGACCAAAGCCAAATAGGGTCCCAAATAAAATCGCAAAGAAGTATACAAAAGATAGATTGGTCAAAATCTTTCTCGATCTTTGAAGAAGCAGAACTTCTGAAAATGCTCGAAGAGAATACACAAAAGGAAGTGGAACTGGAGCGAAATAGTCAAGTAGAAGTGAAAGAATCCGAGCAACTGTAAATAAAAGAAAATGAAGAGAAACGGGAAACTACCCTTGCTCCAAAAAAACTTACATCTAGCCCCATCAGACAGTCGAATAATAAATTTCAGGAGAGTGGTGAAGTAAAAGGGGCGACAAAAGAAGACTCGCCAATAACTATTTCTTCCGCAAGTGGTTTCGACTCAACCACAGGGGCTCGGACGCAACCAACCAATGCACAGTCCGCGCTCTGGGGCGACGCTCTACTGAAAGGCTTACAACAAGCGATTAACGCTTTAAATTTCCAATCAAATAAACTCGACGTTCAGGTGGATTTGATGAACTTAATTGCAACATACATAGCGGGAAAAAATTCAAAATTGGATATAATCTCGGTGTACATCACAAAAGAAAAAGATGAAGAAAAACAATGGAAAGCCAAATCAATGGAACAGAATTGTGTCTGCGGGGAAATAATAGACAAATTGGCATCATTACCAGACATTTTGACAGAAATATTAGCTGCAACACACTCAAAAAAAACACCAGGTGAAACAATGGATCAAGAAAAAAATGGTGAAGCTCCAAAAATTGGAAAGCAAAATAGAACAATTTCCCCCGTTGAGAAGGAAAAAACCTTAAACGGATCAGAAGAGAGTGAAACAACTGAAAATGGCCAATGCGAAAATAATGTTTAGGGGGTATGTGAGGAGCACTCCTATTTAAAATTAAAGATTCAGGCTAATCAAACGGTGCTGCAACTAATCAGGTTTGTCACGCCTGTCAGTGAGAATACAAGCTGTGATGAGATGAAATCTCATCTAGTTGCGCACAGTTCACCTGGTCTAATCCTACACCTTAAGCATTTATACAATGTCAACTCAAAATGTAATAATCAATCAGTTATTTAATATCATATACTGATTCTTTCTTTTGATCAATCACAAAATAAAGCATTCCATATTTTATACAATCGTAATTTAACAATATATCACATTATTTGTCTTGATGCAATATATTCTGTATCAACATTTCATTTTATGACCATTCATAATACATGACATTTCACATTTATATTTACTAATGCCCAATACATTTCGGCATCAAATAGTGCCTTCATCAGGGGCTGATCTGAAATGAAAAATAAAGACAACAAAGCTATAAGTATACCCTGATTGGCATGTTTCATGGGGGTGTATGTGTAAGGGATAATCTCATTTCATACCTCTTGATAGAAATGTTGGAATATGTGGTCTCAGATTTACTACACGAAAATTAAGAGCAATGATAGCTTACCCTATGTTTTTCTGGGACTTGATGTCCTATAGAGAAAAGGTCGTGCCAAACCGAACGTGAGTTATAATCATTCATGTTTATGCGAGTTTAAATCGTATGCGATAGATAGAGAAAAAACGTCCTACCTTAACTAGATGAGTTGTGACGACCTATAAACGCATAATATGGCATTTAGATACTGAAATATGATCTTATGCTGGTATACAACACTTATCTCCGGTTCCGAGTAAACATACCTTATGAATGGTTGTTTTGTCCTAAAATTGAAAAAAACGAGTTTGTTTAAAAAACTGAACTGTTCTAAGGTAACGGTAAAGTGTCAACAAACTTTCCATTTGATTTCATAGATCACGCTAAGTAAAATACCTTAGAGTCACGTCGTCTCTATTTTGTACCGGGTACTCGAACCAAATCCTGCCGATATGGTGGTTGAAAACACCGCGCCGTTACTGTTGTTTATCGTATCAGGTTCCGTGTCATGTATTGACACAAATAAGGGACTAAAACAAGAATATCTCTCGCACCTCAGGAGTGGTAGCGCGCCATCTTAGAAAGTGATGTGTATAAGCTCAATACGGAGTGAAAGTTCATCCCTAGCTTCAAAAGAATCAAAAAAGAATCAAAAAAAGAATTACTCTCGCGAGCAATATATTTCCAAGTGCGATTCCACTAACACGGACATTCTTAATTTGATAATTCCCTATTTAGTGAATACTCGTCCAGATATCATGTGACGCTATATACTGTGAGTGCAACTATAGGTTAATAGTCACGTGACTGTGGTACATTGTACCTAATGTTACAGATATATAAATCGAGACAACATTAAACGTGAGGTTTAACGTTATGTGGGGATAATGATTCCAGGTTAAAATCCCTTCTATGCATAGGTGTCTAAATGTGATTTCACTGAATACATCATGCTAAGTCATATCGCGTACACATATTTAAATCACTAGAAACATTGACAGTGAACTGTTGTGGTTCTGAATGCTCCCTGGAAAACATTTTAAAATACATTCATCACAGATCATCATAACTTGTGCGTGTTGCATATTCTCCTAAATGATATACTCTTTATACAAAACACATTTACAAGTCATCATAATATGTGTGTGTTCTCCTAGGTGATATTATCATAGTTTCTTCAGCAAGTTACCCTCAATTCAAGTAGTGTTTGGAGAATAGTTTGTTGTGAATTGTAAAATACTGTGACATTCAACTGATTGAGGTTTTAAAGGTAACACGATAAATCGTATCTGTCATTTAACCCCTTTGGCTGCATTGTCTGTAATTGTTTAATCCAATATAGTTCACGTTGAAGGAGTCTCTGTCTATTGTCAGTCCCAGATTGAATTGTGACTTTTTCTATAATGAAACACCGTAGTTGGGAGATCCTGCGATTTGCTTCTTTCCAATGAGTTGCAAGTGGTGATGACAAATATTGATTTCGTAGTCTACTTTTGTGCTCATTTAATCTGATTTTAAATTTCCGCTCAGTCTTACCAACATACATTTTGCCACATGGGCACTTGATCATATATATTACATTTTGGGTGTTGCAATCACTGCTGTGCCTCAGTTTTATTGTTGTGCCTGTAGTTGGATGTGGAAAGGTATTGCCAGTGATTACCGTTTTCTGCAGCTTCCTCGTGGCGCTTGGCCGCCATCTTGGGGTGGTCTCTGCCTCCTTGTGCCATTTGCCTGAGCCCTCTAGCGCTTCCTGTAGCACAGGTGAGCTGCTACTTAAGGCGAGCTCTCCCGCTGTTCACTCTTGGGAAAGGTGCCTGCATGCGCGCTGTACTGGCTATCATTTAAGCGTGTTGCGCTTATTCCATTATTTTAAAAAAAGCTCGTTTTTATCAGTGTATTATTATTTCTTGTGAGCCTTGTTTCATCTGCATTTTCTATTGCCCACATACTTGCATTTTAAATTGTGCCCCCACCGCGTTTTTTCGCGGAGTTTACCGTTTTCTGCAGCTTCCTCGTGGCGCTTGGCCGCCATCTTGGGGTGGTCTCTGCCTCCTTGTGCCATTTGCCTGAGCGCTCTAGCGCTTCCTGTAGCACAGGTGAGCTGCTACTTAAGGCGAGCTCTCCCGCTGTTCACTCTTGGGAAAGGTGCCTGCATGCGCGCTGTACTGGCTATCATTTAAGCGTGTTGCGCTTATTCCATTATTTTAAAAAAGCTCGTTTTTATCAGTGTATTATTATTTCTTGTGAGCCTTGTTTCATCTGCATTTTCTATTGCCCACATACTTGCATTTTAAATTGTGCCCCCCACCGCGTTTTTTCGCGGAGTTTACCGTTTTCTGCAGCTTCCTCGTGGCGCTTGGCCGCCATCTTGGGGTGGTCTCTGCCTCCTTGTGCCATTTGCCTGAGCGCTCTAGCGCTTCCTGTAGCACAGGTGAGCTGCTACTTAAAGCTCACTCTGTTCGCGCAGCGGTGACGCGCAGCGGTAGCGCCTGACTCACGCCGGAGTCGAGCCAGAGTCTGCCCGTCTGCGCCCGTCCGCGCTAAGTACGCGTGGTACGCCGGGGGCTATTCTATTCTTTTGTATCACTGTATGCCCTCATCCGTCGATAAGATGATTGTTTATTCCAGTGCCACGCTTCTGGCCATCAGAGATACTCTCCCTCGCTGCTTTGCCACATCTCGCCATCCGTTGTGTGGCCCGTGTCAGTGTGCTTGTAATAGATGGTCGTTGGACCGGCCTGTAGGTATTCGCGAGCTCGCCACTTCCCCCGCCCTACGAGCTCTTCCCGGTGTCTTTCCTGTGCCAGGTAACCTGGGATCTGGTCTACGATTTTTAAATCTTAACACCAGATCCCTAGTAAAACACCATCTGTCTGTGGCAGATCTTATTTTGGATGAGACACCAGATCTGCTGGCTTTAACTGAAACCTGGCTGCAAGACACTGATGATGCTATAGTCAATCTTGCCTGTCCTCCGGGCTATCTATGTTTTAGATCCAATCGCCACTCTAGAGGTGGAGGTATTGCCCTATTCATCAAATCCGCTTTTACATGTACCTGGACGGTCCTGCAGATTACTGGATGTGAGAGTGCGCTGTTTAAGGTTGCCATCAGCCCCCAGTTCTCGCTGTCAGGGATGGTTGTTTACCGCCCCCCAGGCAGCGATGTAGCTTTTAGAGGTGCTTTTCCGGAGGCTGTGAGCCTATTGGCTAGTGGTTGCGCTAATTTCTCGATCTTAGGCGACCTAAACCTTCACTTCGATAAGTCAGAGTCTCTGGCCATTAGTGGTTTTCTGGCTGACTTAGAGGCCCTGCAGTTGATCCAGCTTGTCTCAGAGCCTACACACGTGGCCGGCCACACTCTTGATCCGTTCTTTACGACTCTTTCGGATGTCCAGATTGTGGCGGTTGATCCTGTGACATGGTCTGACCACTATCTGGTGTCTGCTTGGCTTCCCCTCCCGGCTAATCCCACTATTCCACCTCCTTTGCGGATACCTCGGCGCCACTGGAACAAACTTAGGCTAGAGGACCTTCACCGCATCATGGATACCGAGCCTCTAGGTCCCCTGCTGAATGCCACCTTGGGCTATGACCGGTTCTGTAACTGGATTACCAGGGCGCTTGACGCCCTGGTACCTATCATCTCCAGCAAGTCCAGTCCCCGGCAGGCTAGCCCCTGGTACGACAGTGCGCTGCGTGCCATGAAGTCCTCTTGTAGACGGGCAGAAAGGGAGTGGCGTAAGACGTACGATGCCGTTAAGAAATCCACCTACCTGGCCGCAGTTAAGCTCTACCATCGAGCTATATGCAGGGCCCGGGCGGCGTTTTACGCAGCCGAATTCCGAAATAGCCTCAATCCCACCAAAACCATCTTTAAAACCATAAAAGACCTGATGGCAAAGAGAGTTCCCCCGCAGTTGGATAGTTCCACCTCCCACTGCGAAGCTCTAGCCACTTTCTTTCTGGATAAAGTTAAGAAAATCTACCAGGCGTTTCCAAGCACACTGCCACCAGTGATCCCCTGGGGCGGCTCCAGCAGCTGTCCATCGCTGCACTCCCCTCCCACTCTCTCTAATGAGGAGTTTGCTAAGTGGGCCCTGCGAGTTAAGTCTGGCTCGCCTGCAGACCCGGTAAGATCTGCCCTTTTCAGGGATGTTGCCTTTCAGAGACGCACAACAGTTTGTTCTCTGATTAACCTCTCCCTGACTTCCGGCCTGGTCCCTGCCAAGTGGAAGCAAGCGGTGGTCTCCCCGATCCTAAAAAAAACATCCTTGGATCCGCTGAGACCAGAAAACTACCGCCCCATATCTTTGCTCCCTTGGCCGGCCAAGGTCATGGAGGCCCACGTAAATCTGGCCCTCACGGAGCATATGACCCAAGTTAATGTCCTGGATCCCACGCAGAATGGGTTTCGTGCTGGCCACAGCACTGAGACGGCCCTTCTGGCAATGGTTGAGCATTTGCGGATTGTACTCGATGCAGGTCAAACGGCAGCGCTTATTCTATTAGACCTGAGCGCTGCCTTTGACACTGTTTCCCATCGCATCCTTCTACACCGCTTGCAGGAAATTGGCATTTGTGGCTCTGCTCTGCAGTGATTCCGCTCTTTCCTTAGTGATCGCTCCTTCTGCGTTGCCACCCCTCCTTTTCAGTCCAAGTACCATCCTTTGGACCTGGGGGTCCCTCAAGGCTCCTCGCTGAGTCCCACGCTTTTTAACCTGTACGTGCAGCCGCTGGCTGAGGTCGCCAGGCAATGGGGCCTAACCATGGTCTCTTATGCCGACGACACTCAGTTGGCGGTTACGATCAGCGGGGATGCCAAGCAGGATGCCCTCAGGTTCCGAAGTGGACTGAGAGAGGTGGCCAGCTGGATGAATAACAACTGTCTCCAGCTCAACGCGACAAAAACGGAGGTGATGATCGTTGGAAGGGATGCGGACCACTGGGGGGACGGATGGTGGCCTCCTGAGCTGGGATCAGCGCCGGCCCCCGTCCTGGAACTCAGGAATCTGGGAGTATGGCTTGACCACACGTTAAGCTTTGTGACCCACACGAAGAGAGTGGCGGCCTGCTGTTTTGGAGTATTACGTGGACTAAGACCTCTGCTCAGATTTTTTGATGCTCCCACAAGACAGCTGGTCATTCAAGCAATGATCATCTCTCGGCTGGACTACGCTAGTTCACTCCTTTTAGGAGCGAACCAAGCTGAGATCCTTCGTTTACAGCGAGTCCAGAACGCTGCGGCTAGGGCGGTGGTCGGTTTGCCCCGGACCTGCCCCACCTCTAATACTCTGCGGTCCCTGCACTGGCTCCCGATAAACAAGCGAATTCAATTCAAGGCTCTCTGCCTGGTTTTTAAAATTCTTCGAGAGTCGGCACCTGTGATACTTAACAAGCTGCTCTCTCCCTACGTTCCTACCCGCTCACTCCGATCCCTTGGACAATCCTTGGTGGTTGTTCCCCGTTTTAGACTTAGTCGGATGGGGGGTCGCTCCTTCCGAGTGAAAGCTGCAACCCTCTGGAATGCGCTCCCCTTGGAAATCCGCCTTTCGGATGATTTAATATCCTTCCGTAGGGCCCTGAAAACCTTCTTGTTTTAATGTTCCCTGTTTTAAGTGTTCTGCTTTTTTGTTGCTGGATTTAGTGTTATGTTGTGTCTTCCTTTCCCTGCGCCAGGACGCTCCTTCGCTGGAGCAGCTGTGCGCATTAAAAATGCAACTAACATAACATAACATAACATTATGTTATTGCAGTTTGTGCAGTTTAAACAACGTGTGGTACCCTTGTAATCAATTGTTCGGTCCTCCATCCTAGTACTCTTCAATATCTGTCTAATGTTGGGTCCTCTTTTGTAAGCGTGCATCGGTTGTTGAGTGAATATACCATTAAAGTCTTTCTCGGTAGACAGAAGTTCCCATCTTTGATTGATAATCCGTTTTATTTTGGTTGATGCTGTAGTGAACTTTGACACAAAAACAGTTCTGTCCTGATTGGTTTTGGGTCTTGGTTGGAACAGTGTTTGCCTACTCATTTGTGTGACTCGCTCTCTGTTTTGTGCCACTGTTTGCTCTGGATATCCACGGTCTTGGTATCTTTGAACGAACCTTTCAATGTTAGCCTCGCATGTTGATGTTTGTGAGCAAGTTCTTTTAATGCGAATAAACTGGGAGAGGGGTAAGTTCTCAACTAATCGCCTCGGGTGAAAACTGGTATAGTGCAATGCACTGTTTCGATCCGTAGCTTTGGTGTAAAGTTCTGTGTTGAAACCCATGGGATGTTTGTGAATCCTCACATCTAAAAAATCCATTGTATCACGATCAATTTTGTAAGTGAATTGAATCCTGGGATTTACCAAGTTTAGATGTTGTATAGTGTCAAGTAATGATGCTTCAGTGCCTTGCCAAATAAGAAAAATGTCGTCTATAAAGCGACAATACATTTTAACGTGTGACCACATTGTAGTTTGAAACAAATGTTCTGCCTCGAATTGCGCCATGAAAATGTTCGCATATGCAGGAGCCCCTGCAAAGCCCATAGATGTTCCAGTCATTTGGACATAACACCGTTGATTCCACTCGAAATAACTGTTATTCAGACAGAATTTCAGTAACTGTAGGAGAAACACTTTATCTGTGGGTAGATCCTCCATTTGCAAAAGAGCCCATTCTACTGAGTCTAGCCCAGCGGAATGTGGGATTGAAGTGTATAAAGATATTACATCAATTGTACAAAGCATCACATTTTCATCCATTTCACCATTGATTTCTGAGATCTTAGATAAAAAATCACTGGTGTCCCCTATATAGGATCTCCAGCTTTGAACAAACTTCTGCAAGAAAAAATCCAAATATTTTCCCAGGGGGTCAAAAAGAGACCCGCACCCCGAAACAATAGGTCTGCATGGTGGATTTGTAAGGTGTTTATGCACCTTAGGGAGCATATATAATTTTGGACCATGAGGATGATTGGTAGTCATGAAACTTCTGATTTTATCATCAATCCATCCATGTTCAATAGCTGCTTGCAATAGGTCTTTAAGCATTGATTGTAGTAATCCCGTAGGATCTCTGTCCAAAAGTTTATATGTATCTGTGTCAGAGACATGCTCCTCCACTTTCGCGATGTAAAACTGCTTATCCATTACTACCATTGCACCTCCTTTATCAGCTGGTTGTATCTGTATTGTCTGATTCATAGCCAGATTATGTAACGTTTGTTGTTCTGATCTGGTGAGATTGCCACATTTCTTTGACTTGTAATTCAGGCCTTGTATGTCCTTTTTTACCATTGTTTCAAAAGTATCAAGCATTTTATGGGAGGTTGGCGGTTGGTAAGTGCTCTTAGGTCTAAACTTCGTATTGTATTCAGTTTGGGTTATATCTGTAGGTGGTACTATATTGCTAAAGAAGTGTTTAAGTCTCAACATTCTCATAAAACAATAGAAAGCTCCTTCAAATTCCATTTCATTAGCTCTGACTGTTGGGACAAAGGATAATCCCTTATTTAACACTCTTATTTGTTGTTATGTGAGAGTAAGGGAAGATATGTTGATGATCAAACTACAGTCCTCCCGCTCCTTAGGGATTTTCCGGCCGTTTCCTCGCCTTGTTTTGCGCTTGCTGTTGTGATTATTGGCTGGCCCGAAGATTGTAATCCTTGATTTTGTGTTTGGGACAAAAAATCTACATTGCCACTAGTCGTTGGTTGTTGAGTACTCTCCATGGATGTTGCATGAATCCGTTCGGTTAGTTGAACTGGTCCTCGAGTGATTGATGTTTCTTTATCAGTTACTAAACTCTCTTCTGAGGAGTGTGTTGTTGTTTGTACTTTTTCGGATGGTATTGTCGACGGGCATAGATCTCCGCCCAGGTATATACTTCATTGAGTTTGTAGTCAATGGTATCTCGTTTGTATTTCCTGAGTTTACCCTCCTGAAGTTCTCTGCTATATTTTTCGAGTTTCTGAGTTAATCCATCTATACTCATTTGCCATGAATCAATCTCCATCCTGGTCTCAAGTTCTGATTTTAGTGTTGAAATTTCCTCTTCAACTTCGGATTGTTTTGGAAAGCTCCTCAATAATCAAAAGGATCAAATCTAACGAACATTTATTTAGTATGTTATACCACTTCTCCATGAATTTTGCGTTCAGATTAAACCTAAATAACATTGGCTTAATTAACAGTCGTAGTCCTCTCGGGATTCGCTTAGCTTTATGATACTGCACCAGTGTTGATGCGTGCATTTTCTGGTTTAACTGGCGTCTAGGGAGGTATTCGAGTTGTTTTAATTGCTGACTGATAGAGCCCCCATGAGCATCCATTGTCCGTACTTCCTGAATCAGGTATAGATTTTATCAGCCTGTTCCGGTGTGTAAGCCATTGTACTGGCCCTGTTATCTGTCATTGCTGTAATATTATCAAATTGCATCTTGACGTTGGGTGCCTCCCCACCAAGTGACTGGACGTGTAAATACTGTTTAGGGGGTATGTGAGGAGCACTCCTATTTAAATTTAAAGATTCAGACTAATCAAACGGTCCTGCAACTAATCAGGTTTGTCACGCCTATCAGTAAGAATACAAGTTGTGATGAGATGAAATCTCATCTAGTTGTGCACAGTTCACCTGGTGTAATCCTACACCTTAAGCATTTATACAATGTCAACTCAAAATGTAATAATCAATCAGTTATTTAATATCATATACTGATTCTTTCTTTTGATCAATCACAAAATAAAGCATTCCATATTTTTATACAATCGTAATTTAACAATATATCACATTATTTGTCTTGATGCAATATATTCTGTATCAACATTTCATTTTATGACCATTCATAATACATGACATTTCACATTTATATTTACTAATGCCCAATGCATTTCGGCACCAAATAGTGCCTTCATCAGGGGCTGATCTGAAATGAAAAATAAAGACAACAAAGCTATAAGTATACCCTGATTGGCATGTTTCATGGGGGTGTATGTGTAAGGGATAATCTCATTTCATACCTCTTGATGTTGCTAGTATGTTCAATCAGCTGAAAAAACGAAAAGCCAGTAATGTCATATGATAGAAATGTTGGAATATGTGGTCTCAGATTTACTACAAGAAAAATAATGCGAAAATAAATCATTGGGGTCTTCAGGTACAATAGAAACCCAAACCAAAAGGCAGCGAAAACGGACACGGAAGGCAAGGAAAAATGCCATTTAAATCAAGCAAGAAAAACAAACCTTTGCCATTTTCGAACGAAAAAAGAAAGAGAGCCCAAATGAGCCGGGTAAAGAATTGGTTGCTAAAGAAGCCAGTAACCAAGAGATAAATAAAGGAGGAATCGAAGAGCAGTCAAAAAGTTTAAGGTTAAACGAAAAAACGTTAATCGCACAAGGGAAATCAAAAGCTGAAGAAAAAGTTTAAATAGTTACAACGCATAAAATAATAAATAAAGTAGATGAGATAGCAAAAACCGATTACAGACAAGCCACAGAACAGCAAAAATTACAGGTAAATGCTTTAATACAAAAGCCCCAGCACGAACTATCGGCACAAAATTGTTCAAAATGACTAATAGGAGGAAATGAGGTAAACAGTTTGAAGACAACGGAAAAAGAAATGAGTCAAAAAGCACAAGTAGATCAAGCCATGGAAACAAACACACGCTTAACCATAATGGTAGGGAAAAAAGGAAGAACATGTAATGCTTCACTAGGAATTCCACAAAGTGATATGGAGGGGCAAATTATAAGTCATGCACCAGCTGAGCGAGAATTAAAGTATCATAAATAAGTGGTGACATTACTAGGGCCAAGTCGACCGGAAATAGCAACAGTGGAGCGACAAAGATCGTGTACCCCTCTGGATTCAACAGAGGGAAAAAGTGAAGTCTACCAAAAACAGAATTTCCAAACGGCATCCATAGAGACAGGCTGCAAATTACTATTTAGGCCTGAATTCCAAACAAAAATAAAAATGTGCATGCTGAATCAGGGGAATATATTGAGATTGTTTGGAGAGATACCTAAACTAAGGGGAATAACTTCAATTGACCTCATATCAGTAGAATTTGTTCAAATACATAAGGAGAAAGAAGAGGAAATAAGTAGCACCACATGGGCATCAAAAAAAATAGTGGAGCTCATTTTTTCAACAAGAACATACTTCGCAGGATGGGGAATAATATTAAAGCTCCCAATGCCCATAAAGTATCCATTCCCTTTATTAAAGAGTACGGCTTCCCAATCTAAAAATACAACTGAAAAAACGTACTCAATCTTAATGGGAGCAAGAAATAAAACAATCATGCAACATTCAATAAAGAAACCCTTGTCGAACAGCACAAAAAGAAGACAAGTGAACCACGGGTCGAAAGAAGACGAGGCTTGGTCCTGGATAGCACAAGCTCTAAATTCGCATCGATCCTGATGGAAGTAACTTCGTTCGAAATAAGCAAATGCAAAACATCAAGGTATGCAAGAAACCAGAGAGGACAATACAAAGCTGTGCTTGGAAAGTTCATGATTTTAAAGAAATGTCTCAAGATCAAGAGACAATAGCCTTTCTGAGTAAATTCGAAATAATACTTCTCCAGGAAACATGGAACGAAATACTGAGACAAATCATGGGATATGAGGAACACCACGTAATGGTGGAGAAAATTGCAAAGTATGGGCACCCAAGGGGAGGATTATCTACTTTTATAACAAACGATCTAGATTGGAAAACAGAACCACTCGACCCAGGGGTAAATTGGATACAAGTTACCAAACTAGAAAATAAAGCATGTAAAGACAGAGTAGGGTGGAAGTTATTGATCATAAATATATACATCCATCCAGAAAAGGCTACAAAAATCAAAAAACTATTACCGTTACTTAATCTGATAAAAACTTTACAAAAAGCCCACCAATTCAATGGGATGTTCATCTCAGGCGACTTTAATAGCAATTTAACAAGAGCCATGTGTAACAAAAGCCATATCCCAAAAATATGGAACTAGTTGGAATCACTGGGATTAACAATCCAAAATGGAAATATGAAGGGAGATCAACCCACAAGAATCACCTTCTCGAGTGGAAAGAAAAATTCTATAATAGATTTCACATTAATCAGTAAAGATCTTATATAGATGGTCGATCATTTTGCAATAATAACCCGACCAGAAAGCGATCACTCCCCGCAAGAAACCATATTAAGCATAAATACCGAAGAATAAATGAAGACAGCGTCATTAGCTTTTATTCCGGAAATATACAACTTGAGGAAACCCATAATTAACGAGATAATGGATTTGGTGTTCAAACATGTAAAAAACATGGAGGCCTTTGGAAATCATTCACTCGAAAGAAAATGGGAGAATTTACACATTCTTGTGTTAGGAAAATTTCCGGTAAAAACAGTAGTAAAGATATGGACAAGATTCTAACAAAGACCCATGGTATACTGCAAAGTTAAGAGATAAAAAAAGGGAAATCGCTAAAAAACTAAGAATAAAGGCTGCAGACAACATGTTGGGAAAAGAAGCAGAAAATAACGAAATACTGAAAATGAGAAAATAATATAAAGAGGAATGTAGAAAAGCAAAAAGGCTGCACACTGAGAAAATTTGGAAAGATCTGCTACGGACGAGCAAACTACCTAGTAGTAGTGAATTCTGGAGCATAATAAATAAATCATCAAAAGGAACGGGTGGACAGCAAAACATCGGAATTAGTGAAACCACATGGCTACATTATATTGAAAGCCTGTATAACACACACAGGTACCAACCCCCAAAAGAAAGAAATAAAGACATAATAAAAGGAATAGATCAGGGATACGCAGTAACCGGACACGGAAACTACGATCAGTACGAAGATTCCTTCAGTGGTAAATCAGAAGACCTAACCTTGCTGACAACAGTAAAACAAACAACCACCATGATAAAAAGACTGAAAGACGAAGGAGCCGCAGGCCCTAATGGGCTTCTAAATGCATTATTCAAATACGACTCCGACTTCTGGGCAAAGTACCTCACACCATTATTTAATCAACTGTTCACGGAAAATAAGATACCCCGGTCCTGGCAGGGCAATATATTCCACCCAATATACAAAAACAGGTGCAGAATGGAACCTGGGAATTATAGGTTGATAGCCCTTATTGATGTTGAGGCAAAGCTTTTCGCATCTTGCATACTGATTCATCTTCGGGAATGGATAAATAAAAATAAAATAGTACAGAAATTCCAAACGGGTTTCAGGGAAGGCACGGGTTGCACTACAAATCTTTCAGCACTGGCGCTGCTAATCGAAGGAGCAGGAAAAAAGAAGGCAGGACTATTGGCATGTTATATTGATTTGAAATCCGCCTTCGACCGAGTTCCAAGAGACCGTCTTTGGAAAAAACTTGAAACATGGGGTCTCCCTCAGAAATTAATCGACATCATAATAGCTTTATACAGCGGAACATGGGCAAAAGTAAAGCTTGGTGATGGAAGACGAATATCCGCAGAAATAAAAACAAGAAATGGCCTAAAACAGGGCTGTGTGCTCTCTCCAAGCCTATTCAATGTATACCTCGCAGATCTAGAAAGTCACCTGCGGAATGTGATCGGACACCCACCAAAACTGGCCAACGAACCCATCCAGTTCTTACAATATGCTGATGATATCGTGGTTTTAAGTCAAACCCCGATATGCCTCCAAAGAGTCATAACCAAATTAACGGAGTACTTTGATTTTGAAGGCCTGGAATTAAACATCAAAAAAACGAAAGTGGTGAGATTGGCGGGTCCAAGCAGACACATCGAGGAGATAACATCATAGAAATACTTAGGGGTCACACTAAGCAAAAATATGTCCATACTGCATCAAAAAAGAGACATCACTGCTAAAGCTCAATCACTTACTTTCGCCTTTGGAATACTCCAAAAGAAACTTCAATGCCCGTCATACGATCATCTTCTAAAAGTAATGGCAGCCCAAGTATTACCATCTCTTTCCTATGGGCTAGAAATATGGCATGGAAAAGAATCCGATATCTTAACTAAACTCCAGACAAAAACATATAAATCAGTGTTTAATCTTTACAAAGGATCAGCCCCAGCGCAAATACGATTGGAATTTGGCCTGCAAAACCAAATATACCAAAGGAAAGCAGTCTTTGCGAAATGGTGCTGGAAACTCAGATCAGCAGAAACAGGATCACTAAATAACCTATGTTGGCTGGAAATTAAGAAACAATACGAACAACATGAACCAAACGCCTGGGGTGATGACTTGGGAATAGCCTTAGAAACCCTTAATATCAAGGAAATCTGGAACAGCCAACTGGAACAAGCGTCATGTAATAAAATTTGTAAATTGAATGCAAAGGCTCTATCCTTGGTAGAAGACAAAATGATTTTGGCCAAACATCGACACACATGGACCGTATTAAGTTCATACAAAAGATTAAAGCCGCAACCTTACCTCATGGCACACTTCCGGCTATTTTTAAAAACGAAATTTATGGCATTTAGACTGGGCGACCATTGCTCTAAAGATTTGATACCATCGTGGAAAAATATACAACAAAAAACAAGATGTAGACTATGCTGGTACTACACAGAAACTCTATGCCATCTAATGTGTACGTGCGAGTCAATAAAAGATGAGAGAAGAACTTTGCTGAAATCAGTTCTAAATGCCCTTCAAATCCGCACTTGCAGGCAGGCTGTTACTAGCTGGATTGGTGCAGGCTCGAACATTTTGATATGCTGTGGTGTAAAATTTATGATGAAAGTAGAGACTCTTCTTTCAAAGGTCGAACTAGTTTAAGACTGGGGACAGGAAAACAATGTGTTAAATATTTAGAACTAAAAATATTTTAAGAAAATGAATTGTAATCCTTTTTTCACAACTTTGTAATTTGTATATGTATACTTTATGGTTGTGATAAACCAATTAAAGTTCATTTTTGACATTAGTAATGCAATAGTCCCGAATTCGTTTTTCACTACTGTGGGGATAACATTGGGTTACCTTATTATATTTAGAAAGTGATAACTTTTGATTAAGCCATGACTAAAGTCTATCTGAGGAGTTATAATTTTAAACCGTCTTTAACTGTAGTGTCGGTTTTAAGTCACCATTCTGAAAATGCCACTTTTAGAAAGTTTATAAAACAAGGGGATTGTACCTAAGCCTCCGAGATGTATTACTAAATCACTCAGTAAGACAATAGATAAAGCTAAATGAATTAGTTTTACCAAGACAATTTATTTTGTCAGTATCTTTAGAATCAGTTTTTTAGATGATTATTTTTTAGGCAAGAGAATCAACATTATCAACTCAACCTCTAGCGACTGAATTTTCACAAAAGGCTAATGTACAAATAGCATACAAAAAACATTGAATTAATCATCAATAGACCTTAACAAAAAAGGACTAATGTACATGTGACATACAAAGAACATTAAATCAACATATATCATTTCATTCCAATTATCAAAAAACAGTTAATCATGGACAGAAAGAATTTGCCAATATTAAATATGCATTCAGTTTCCACAATGTGGTGCACTATTTCTTTTTAGAACCACATGAGTCAAAGTTTAAACATTCCTTTTAAACTTGAACATTCATATTAAATGTATTAACAAGAATTTTATGCGAACTAGTGCCGTAGCGTAATCATCTAAAAAACTGATTCTAAAGATACTGACAAAATAAATTGTCTTGGTAAAACTAATTCATTTAGCTTTATCTATTGTCTTACTGAGTGATTTAGTAATACATCTCGGAGGCATAGGTACAATCCCCTTGTTTTATATTATTATTGTGGCCCTACCTACCCTCCGTCCCCTAAGGGCCCACCCCTTCCTTTCAATTGCACTTTTAGAAAGTTGGCATTTTTTTGTCCTAGCAATTTGGTGCCTGCAGCATATATCCTGGACCGCATGACTAGGTTTAGTTGGCAGTAGTCCTTTGTGTATTCCTCCCAGAGAGCATCACAATAGAGGGTCTGGGTGCTGGTGTGATGGGCCTTCTCTGGTAGGATGGGGGGGGAGAAGCTATCCCTTACCATACTTTCCCTTCGAAGGTGCTGGCTCAGCTCACACCCAAATGACTTCACACTAGCCTATTATGCCCCCAGACAGACTGGGACCAGGGCAGGGAAACTGGAAATTTTAGACACTTCTCTAGGGGGAAACTCCAGAAGCTTCTCCCACTTTAACATGGGTACCAGGTAAAAAAAAGGACCATCAGACCCACTCTTCAGTATACTCCTGGACCTGTAGATACTGCAGAAGAAGGACACCCTAGTTCATGAGGCCTGTCCTAATTGCTAAGAAGGAAGACTAGACATGAACCCCTCATCTAAAGGTGAAGTCACTCCAAGGGACAATTTACTCACCTCCTGTTCAGAGCTACGGAAACACAACAAGATCCAGAGTCCCCTCTGCAACTGCCCAACACACTTGCTTTAACTTGACGTGCCTGAACCTGCAGCTCGACCTGCCTGAGCCCTGCTGCCCTCTTTTGGAGTGAGTTCCTGAACTGCAAGACATGCATCTCAGGTTGTGGACAGTTGGTGTGGCATCAGTTGAGCTCTGCTGAAAGATAAAAGTTGTATTGTATTCTAACAATTTGGTGGTGAGCCTAGCAATGCATGGTATGGAATTCTTAACTTTTTTGCCATTAGGAATACAAACAAGAGGTTTGTGATCTGTGTGAAGAATATATCTTGTGCCCCAAACATAGCAAGACACTTTTGATATTGCCCAAAGACACGCAAAAAGCTCACTCACAATCACAGAGTAGGGCAGTTCTGATTCCCTTAAGACTCTTGAAGCATAAATTATGCTGCATAATATATAGTAAATTCTTTGCCTTCAGTGTTTTGTGTGAGGACAGCACTTAGACCGTTTTCACTTGCATAGACTGTGATACACACAAAATACTTTGATCTTAGGGTGTGTGTGCTCTTGCATTGGTCATTTCCCTTTTCAAACATTAAAACATATTATGGTATATCCTCTAATCTTTGTAGTAAGCGATACATGTCTTTTCTGCAGGTGAGAATAAAGACCTTAATTTAATTAAATTAATTTAAATTAAATTAAGAGTTTTAGCGCCGTTTTCAGAGGTAGGAAAATAATTCTTGTTGTTGTGCGTACTTTCGCTCCTTGTAGGATTAACTCTCCTTTAAAACTTAAATAACTCTTGGTCATTGATCATAAATCCAGCCACACTGTTATCATGGTGGGTGTTTCTCCTGCAGCATCCTCAATTTGATCTGACTGGCAGCTTCAGCGGCAGGTAGCTTGAGCGCCACTGTTTTGCCTCATCTATTAAATCTCTTCTAGTTTTACAGATTTTTGTATTGCTGCATTCACTCGAGCTCTGAATGGTTTATCTGTATGTGCACCGTCTTGCTTCTCTCATGGGACTACATCTCTTGTGTGCAGATAGATGTAGCCAGGTATTATATCAAAATAAGGGCAATAGAAAACAAACATTTGATATTCTTGAAGTTATATTGCCCATTTTTCGATTTGATTTTTCTATTTGATCTGGTGGATGCAGAGCTGTGCTAGCTATCAGTGACACCAGTGACTTGTGATCAATGCCAAGAGTGAACTGCTTTCTGTATGAGCATGCACTGCCCCCAGTCTGGGCCATGGCTCACCTTTAACTGGGTGCGCCAGGCTCAAGTCAGTGTGCCCTTTTACAGTTAATGCTGTGCTCCCAGCGCAGTCAAGAACTTGTGCCTTCTTTGGGGGCAGTGCATAAGAGAAAGGTGGGCCCGCTATTAAGAGCCTCTGGCCAGCCTTTCCCTTTGCAGGCAGCAACCATCTGTGCTTTGCAAAGGGGGCTTGAGAACCCACTGCGGGCAGGTAGAGCCAGTGACTGCAGTTGCCTCGTGGAGATTGTCTAGGGGTTCCCTTGGACCACCTTTCCTAACTTTCAACAAGCATCCTCAGGTGTCACCTTGATGTAAAGCCTTAATTATGACTCCATTTTTTAGTAGGCCAGACTCCATTTTAGGTGCTGTAAATCCTCATCTTTCCTGATTTATGCAGAATCATTGTCATGTCTGCCATTGATGCAGATGTCTGACCATACCTTTATAAGAACCATGAAAGTGTCAACTTATTCAGCTAATGACATAGATGTAAGACCTGATGCGACATTGAATTGGGACAAGTGACTATTTATCACCATGCCAAGGTCAAATACAGACATAAAGCAATAATAGGGTACTTTGACCAGTGCCTAATTTGTAAAAAATGAAGTGCATGTGCTAAAATGTTTGTCGGAAGCCCCACCTACCTTTCCCGGCTCCACCCACTTCCTCCACTGGCTTCAACCACTTACTCTATTGACCCCAACCCACATCCGCAACTGGAACTGGTAAAAGTCAGATGTAATAACAGATCTGAATTTCAGCAGGGGAGCCTTCCTCATAGTAAGGTTTAGATTGGCGGTTCCAGACACACACATTTGAAAAGAAACTTTAATATAATGAATTTAGGGATTAAGAATAGGAGGCCTAAAGTATTATAGATATTTTGGACTCCGGTTTTGTTGCAGGCCACACTAGAGAAATATTTTAGCTCCGGAGAAAAATAGAGTATATTTTCAGCATAACCTTGTCCTAAAAATTACAAACATCGCTCAAAGGTGTTGAACAATCATGGACATGCAACTCCCTGTTTGGGAGCATAATGTAGCGGATGCTTTAATAAAGGGTGATGATTTAGCTCAAAACATAAGATCAGACAATCTCAATGCACAAATGGGTGCAATGTCTGATATTTACAAGTTTCTCTCATCTTCATTGCTTTATTTTGCTCTCCAGAAAGTGTCATTCATAGTCGTTGAAATGTCACTCATAATTACACTGAAATGACAGAAATTATGAAAATGGCACTCATAGGAATCTGAAACCTTGACAGCTATGTGGAGGGTGTCATTGTCACTGAGGGAATGGTGAACTGTGACGAGAGCAGAAGAATTTCCCTACCTGGCAAATGAAACTCTCCACTGAGAGACCAGGCCTCCGATTCGGTTCACTTCACACTTCATACCAAGTAAGTGACTACCCTCCATCACCTACTGACTCCTCCCCACATTACAATGGTGCCTTTCCCCTGCCCTATAGTTTCCTATTACTAAAGACACTCATCCCCTCCTTGATCTGATAAGCCACGCCTACCTACCCCACATCACATTGCGAACATCACAGTGGCAAGATCATCCTGCACAGTGGCGACACCTGTTCCCCTCACTGTCTTGCTAGAGAGATCAGCTCTTTTCCATGTAAGGCCAGATGCTGGCTTTGCTCTTTGCTAAGAAGGCCACATTGGTGCCCTCAGAGACTACTGTGATGAGCACCAGAGGTCATGTAAATGGAACGCAGGCAACACCTATGCACTCCAGCTGCACTCTATGGAAGTTCCTGAGGGTTTCGAATGCCCTATGGCTAGCACTTTGACTGATGTGCTGGAACTCTTCCTAAGATCAGAGGTGTGTCCTTGTGACCTGCTCCCCTGTCAGTCTACGCTCACTTTCCTCTAGATTCAGTTATATCTACTTCCTTGATGTTGGCTAACAAAAATTTATATTTACATATCCAAAGGTAATGCAATGATGGGAAGGTGAGCAGTTGGTGGTAAGGACCACAAACATTAGCAAAGGCCGTAGATCTGGGTTTAATTTGCTTACACAAGGGGCATTACTACATTAAAGAGAGATACTTGGGAATATTCCAGTGGGAACAGACAGATAGGGTAACAGTTGTAATGTAGTCCTTTATGCAACTCAATGCAAGAACTGGAGCAGAGGCGGGGGTACAATGAGGCAGCCAATAACATTGGTTGAGAGATGTTTACTCAGCAGCCGGATTGAGGCAAGATGTGGTTTATAAAGTCTCAAGCCCATGGCTCAAATAGGCTAGTCGAAGAAAGACAGTGGTTGAAGGGGGTGGACTCAAAGCCCACTCTATAGTGTTAGACATGTGTTAGTTTTACAGCTGCGATATAAGAGCACCTGAACAAAAAGGACAATGTAGGTTAGCCTGACAAGTCTGCATTGACCAGAAACCAGTGTACTATCGCGCCCCTTAAGGAAGACGCGGAGCCAGGAGTTGTTGAAGGCACATCTTTATTAGCTCGCTTCTACCTTCATACTAAAACTTTCCTTACCCACTTCCTGTTCCTTCCCCGCCCGTTCCCATCCTGCCTGCCCTGTCACAACGTAGGGCCAGGCAGACACGATACGACACCTCCCCCCTTTGTACAAAACAGTCTTACTGTCTCTTAGAGTTCTTCAATGAGACAAACTGGTCGCTTGATGCATCTTTGTGGATGGTGGGGCTGCTCCGGTCCTGGTGTCTGGCGATCTCTCGCATCTTCATGGCTGGCCGGACTGAAGTGATCTCGGTCACTGTTCTCGCTCTGACTCAGGGAGTCAGCACTGAAGTCATGAGTTTGGGCATCGTCATACTCGGTGGGTATGCACCTCTTGAAGTGCGATATGTTCCAAATTATTCGCCTATGATCTGCCTCTGCCGTGATCATGGTCCCTTTCAGACTGGAGACTCACAGAGGGTGAGCAAGGTATTGACTGTCTGCTTTCGTTGTGCGATCCCGTCTGACCATCACCCAGTCTCCTTCTTGAATGTCCGCATGTTTTGCATGTCTCCGTTTATCAGCGTATGTTTTCATCTTCCACTTCTTGTCGTGGTCTAGTTTGACCCAGGTGGCGTGGTTAGTGGTCACGGCTCGAGATTGTGAGGTGTTGTTCAGAGCAGGTAGCCGGGTGCAAGGAACTGATCCTAGCATTAGGGTAGCCGGGCATTGATTCGTTGTACTGTGGGGTGTGGTGCGGTACGCCCGCAGTACCTCGTTTAAAACCTGTTGTATGTCACGATGAGCGAGTTCAGCCTGTTGGATTGCCTTCTTGAGTGTCCCCATAAATCGCTCGACCATGCCATTGGCTTGGGGCCATAGCGGTGTTCTCTTCCTGTGTTTGAAATTGAGATGCTTTGCAAATTCAGCGAACTTGTGACTATTGAATGGTGGCCCATTGTCTGATTTTACTCCTATGGGGATACCCCAGGCTGCAAAAGTCTAGTCAAGAATGGGTATCACTGCCGTCGCTTTGGTTGAGGATACTTGATCCGCGATGGGGAATCGCGAGTATTCGTCAATGATGACGATGATGTACTTGCCCGACTTTAGTGGGCCGAAGAAGTCGATAGCCACTTGTTGCCATACCCCGTCTGGAAGTTCTGACATCTGAAATGGGGCTGGCGGCTCATCACGACTCACTAACTGGCATGAGGTGCAGTCCTTAAGTGTGTTTTCCACCATCTGGTCAAGTAGTGGGAACCATACATGTTCCCTGAGCGCTTTCTTGGTGGCGACTATTCCTCTGTGACCTTCGTGAGCCAGGTTGATGATTCCTTGTCGTAGTTTCTGTGGGATCACTATCCTCCCCCCTCTCAGCAGTCGGCCTTTGGTGCTGATGGATAACTCTTCCTGAATGTGTTTGAACGCCACTAGTTCTTGAGCGTTATGACTAATGTTTTGGGAGGCGTCTTGTAGGTGTCTCCATGAGTTGGTACATATGCGATTCATGACGTCTTGAAAGATGGGGTCTTGCACGGATGCGTCGCGGATAGTCTCCAGAGGTACATTCGGAGGACACGCATTATCGATGACAAAATGAATATACTCCTCCGCCATGGAGCTCCTTTCCTTGTTATGTGGACGGGGGTGTCGAGACATGTAGTCTGCTGGATTTTCTGATTTTCCAGGCTTGTGGATGATGGTGTAGACATAGTCTTGGAGGCGCAGTCCCCACCTCTCAATGCGCTGGGGCATTTTAGCTCTGGGATTTCCGAATATTGTGACGAGAGCTTGATGGTCTGTAATGAGAGTAAAGTGTTTCCAGTATACAAAAAGGTGAAAATGTTCGCAGGCCCATACAACAGCGAGACTCTTCTTTTCAGGCTGCGAATATGCCTTTGCAGTATCAGTGAGGCTGCGACTGGCATAGGCGACTATGTGTCGTTAATCAGAGTCCTCCTGGTATTGTGCGAGGATAGCGCCCAGTCCCACTGGGCTGGCGTCAACAGTCACTTCAGTCTTATGCTTGGTGTCAAAATACGCGAGGTTGATGGCTGAACTCACGGCTTTCTTGATTTTGTTGAACGCTTGATCACAGGTCGGTGTCCACAGGAATGGTTGTCCCTGGCGGGTGAGTTCTCTGAGTGGGTAGCTGATTGTTGCATAGTCCTTGATATATCGTGCGCAGTAACTTGCCATCCCTAGAAATGATCGGAAGTCACTGACGTCTTGTGGCTGTGGAGTATCTGCAAGGGCTGACACCTTCTCTGGGTCAGGTTTCATGCCGTCCTTGGAGAAAATGTGTCCATAATTTTTTTTAATTTTTTTTTAATTTCTGTAATTTTTTATTGTATAAAAAAATATATATTTACATGGAGCATGGGATATACATGAGTGGAGGAAAAGGGAAGGGAGAGAGGAAAAAGAGAAAAAAAGGAAGGCGCCGGGGGGGGGAGGGGTTGGCCATCGGCCTTCCATGTCTTTGCGATAGTTCAGCTTTTCGTTGTCTTCTGTCGCCCCCTTCGCGATGCTTCGTTGATGTCCCTTTTCCTCACCCCGGACGATAGAGAGGATAGAGAAGAATAAAGGTCGAAAGTGAAAAAGTGAAAGGGGGGGAGGAGCCTTGCAAAATGGTTTCCTTTTGTAAGTGCACGGATCCGCGGAGTGTGCCATCTCTATTGTTGTCTAGACTCTGCGCCTATGGGGGTTTATGCGATGTTAGGTAGAGGTCTAGGGGTCCCCACATGTTCGACTGCCTGTGAGTTTTCGGTGAGTGTTTCGCTGTGATGTTATCTGCCCCCCTTAGGAACGTGACCCAGTTGAGCCATGCCTGTGGTGCAGCTTTCAAAGTGTCCTTCCAGTTACTTAGGACTATTTTGACTGCAGCCGTCAGCAGTAGATCAATGAGGTCTCGACCTTCTGTCGTTGTGATTGACGGGGACGCAAAACCTAGGACTAGACTTGGGAAATCTATGTGTAGGGCCACTCCTGTGATCTCATTGATAAGTGTTCCAATTCTGTCCCAGAATTCCCTGAGCTTAGGACAGCTGAGCAGAAGGTGTTCTAAGTCTCCCTTCCCTTGGCCACAATTCCAGCAAGCATCACTGTCTCGGATCCCCAAGGAGGCCAGGCGGGCCGGTGTCCAGTATGCCTTTTCTACTAGCCAATATTTGGTCTGGTTGAGCGCTGCCGTTATCTTTTTCCTCGAGGTGGATCTCCATAACTCTGCTTTCTCGGCCTCGCTTAGCTCCCTCCCTGCTAGAGCTCCCCAGAAATTTGTGACCCTATCGTTGAGTTTGGTGTTTTTGGGGCGGAGGACTTTGTATAGGTGTGCTACTTGGTGTCCAAGTGTGTTGAGACTGGCTGCAAGTTGTATAAGCGATGGCCTCTGGCTGTTGAGGTTTGCCTTCCTGATTGCTACTTTAATTTTCAGGAAGTTGTAGAGCTCTATGCCTTGTAAATTGTGAGTTTCTTTGAGGGTGTCACAAGTTGTGTGCACGCCCTGTTTCTGAAGGTCTTGGGCAGTGGAGATGCCATGTCTGTACCATTCGTGCATGTCTAGAACCTTATATCTGTATTTCACTGTGGGGTTGTGCCAAATGGATTCAAATTGGCCTCCCTTGATGCTTGTTGTGACTAGTTTGTCGATGCTCAGGAGCGCTGTTTTCGTGTTTTTCAGGACAGGGTTGTCCTTGACTGCTGGGTGTCGGGTGTTGGTGAGGAGGGTGATGGGGTTTCCCTTTTAATAGTCCCTGCTCGAATGTTAGCCATGCTGGGGTATATTCCTGTCTTGGGTCCAGCCAGTGTAGCCCCTGTCTCGCTATGCATGCTACCTGAAATCGTTTGAAATTTGTTATGCTCAGACCGCCTTGATCTTTTGAGAGCCTGAGCTTGTGTAGGCTTATTCTGGGTTTTTTTCCTCTCCACAAGAAGTTGTTCAGTAGCTTGTCTAGCCTCTTGTGGAAGTCTTCTGTGTTAATCAGTGGGAGCATGGTTAGCATATAGTTGATCATCGGTGTAAGCATCATTTTTATCGCTTCTACCCTCCCCCACCATGTTGTGAATTTGGGGGACCACCCTTCTACTTTATCCTTAATTTTCTGGATTGTTGCTTGTTCATTGTGTTCCAGTGTTGTTCCTAGGTCTCTCTCAAAAAGGATGCCCAAATATTTTATGGGCTTCTGTTGCCATGTTAGTCCTGACGTCCCTAGTACCGTACTTGTTGTGTGGATGTTTGAGGGTTTGCACTCTGATTTATCTTTGTTTAGTTTGTACCCCGATACCTGGGCGTATTTTTCAATAGTGTCAGTTAGTGCTGTAATGGATCTTTCTGGGTCTTCTGTGACTATTAATACGTCGTCCGCATTCGCCGCTAACTTGAAGGTTTCTCCCTCTATTGGTATCCCCACTATATCTTCGTTTGTTCTAATCATCGTGAGGAGCGGTTCTATGGCTAATAGGAATAGGGCTGGTGAGAGTGGGCAGCCTTGTCTCGTTCCCCTGCCTAGGTTGAGTATGTTCAATGTGCCTCCGTTGACCACCACCCGCGCTTTGGGGTTGTTGTATAGGGCCATCACCATCTTCCTATAGTTTGGTCCTAACCCGAATTTCTCCATGCAGTTATCTAAAAATGGCCATGAAACTCTATTGAACGCTTTCTCCGCGTCGAGGGCTATCATGACTGCTGCACTGCTGCTTCGGGAGGAGTGGTTAATTATGTGGCATAGTAGTCTCATATTGTCGTGGGACATGCGGTTTTTGAGGTAGCCAACTTGAGAGTTGTGTATAAGTTTGGGTAGGTATGCGTTGAGTCTATTAGCAAGTATTTTTGCATAGATCTTGCAGTCTACATTTATGAGGGAGATCGGTCTAAAATTCTTTGCCTCAGTTGTATCCTTTCCCTCCTTTGGTATGACAATTATGTTTGCCTCAGCCATTGAGGGTGTCATGCGTCCAGTCTGGACACATTTCGTGAATACCTGTTTCATTGTGGGCTTGAGAATGTGTAGATACTGCTTGTAGAAGCCAACTGTGAAACCATCTGGCCCCGGTGCTTTATTGTCCTTGAGGCTTGCCGTGGCTTTCTCTATCTCGTCCCCCGTTATGGTCAGCTCCAGGATGTCGCGTTCCCGGTCTGATAGTGTGGGTGTGGTTATGCTCCCTAGCAGCTCTTTGCCCCCATCCTCCTTTAGCGTTTCATCTTTGGTATACAGTCCCTCATTGAAGTCTCTGAAGACCTCTAGGATGTCTTTGTTTGCAGTCATGGACTTGCTCAGTCTGTCTTTGATGACCCCTATCGTGTGTTGTTTCTGTTTCCCCCTTAGGTATGATGCTAGGTTTTTGCCCGCTTTGTTTGCAGTGCAGAGGTTGATAGATTTATATTTATTAATCCAGGTCCCTGCTCGCTCACTCAGTATTCTATTAAGTTCGTACTTCTGTTTGGTCAGGTTCGTGAGTGTGTTCTTATCCTCCATTCTGGCTATGTGGCTGTTCTCCAGCCTTTTAATCTCTTTCTCCAGGTATTCAATTCTCTTGTTCCTTTCTTTGTTCATTCTGCCCTTAACTGTCATGCCTGTTCCCCGGATGGTGGCTTTTAGGGCGTCCCATAGTACTTCCCTGTTTGTCTCCGGTGTGTCATTCATTAGCATGTATTCTTTTATCGCCTCCTCTATCTCGGCTTTCGCTGAGGGGTGATGGAGTAGACTGTCGTCGAATCGCCATCTGCGGGTTGGCTTTTCGTTGTGCTTACCAGATAGGGTTAGGCTTATGTGCGAGTGATCTGATACCAATCTGGATCCTATCTCCGTGTGGTCTATGAGGTGGGTGTGTGTTTCTGACATAAGGATATATTCTTTTCGGCTGTATGAGTTGTATGGGTTGGAGTAGAATGTGTATTCCCTGGCATCTGGGTTGCTTAAACGCCATGGATCTCTCAATCCTAGTTTGGAGCCAAGGTTCTTCAGGATGTTGGGATTGTTTGTTGATTGGCTTGGTCTGTGTGGGTGCTTGTCGATCGCCGGGTCAAGAACTTGGTTCATATCCCCTGCGACGATCAGCAAGTCGCCCAGCGGTAGGGTGTGTAGTTGTGCTCCTACTCCCTCCCAAAATGGTTTTTCTTCGGTGTTGAGACCATATATGTTTGCGACATGAAATGTTTCTCCCGCTCTTCTAAGAGTGGTCAAGTCAAGTCAAGTCAATAAATTTGTATAGTGCGCTTCATACCCAGAGGGTCTCAAGGCGCTTGAGGAAGGGTGGGGAATTACTTGTCAAATATCCACGTTTTAAGTTGCTTTCTGAATGCTAGGTGGTTCTGAGTAAGGCGAAGATGAGTGGGAAGTGAGTTCCAGGTTTTAGCTGCCAGGTAGGAGAAGGATCTACCTCCCAGGGTGGTTTTGTTGATGCGAGGTAGAGTGGCAAGGGCTTGGTTGGAGGATCGTAGCTGGCGGGAGGGGGTGTAGAAGGACAGTCGTGTGTTGAGGCATTCGGGTCCGATTTCGTAGAGTACTTTGTGTGCGTGGGTTAGGAGCCGGAAAGTAATCCTCTTATTGACGGGGAGCCAGTAGAGGTTTTTCAGGTGGCCAGAGATGTGTTCTTTACGCGGTATGTCTAATATGAGCCTGGCTGAAGCGTTCTGGATGCGTTGGAGTTTTTTCTGGATTTTTGCGGTGGTACTGGCGTAGAGGGTGTTTCCGTACTCCAGTCGGCTCGTGACCAGAGCGTGAGTGACTGTTTTTCTAGTTTCGGTGGGGATCCAGCAAAATGTTTTTTTGAGCATGCAAAGAATGTTGAAGCAAGATGAAGAAACAGCGTTGACTTGTCTGTTCATCGAGAGTGAGGAATCCAGGATAACGCCCAGGTTGCGTGCGTGGTCCGTCGGGATAGGTGCTTTTCCAAGGGCCTCTGGCCACCAAGAGTCATCCCAGGCGGAGGGGGAGGTGCCTAGGATGAGGACTTCTGTTTTGTCTGAGTTCAGTTTCAGACGGCTGTGCTTCATCCATTTGGCTACTTCTTTCATTCCTTCATGCAGGTTGGTTTTGGCCGTGTTCGGGTCTTTGGTGAGTGATAGGATCAGTTGAGTGTCGTCGGCGTAGGAGATGATGTTGAGGTTGTGTTGGCGTGCGATGGCCGCGAGGGGGCTCATGTATACGTTGAAGGGGGTGGGGCTGAGTGAGGACCCTTGGGGGACGCCGCAGATGACTTCAGTGGCCTCTGACTTGAATGGTGGGAGGCGGACTCTCTGGGTTCTTCCGGTGAGGAACAAGGTGATCCATTCCAGTGCTTTTCCATGGATTCTGACGTTTCTGAGGCGTTGTAAAAGGGTGCTATGACAGACCGTGTCGAAGGCTGCGGAGAGGTCGAGGAGGATGAGGGCGACTGTGTCTCCATTGTCCAGTAGAGTTCGAATGTCGTCTGTTGCTGCGATGAGGGCGGTTTCAGTGCTGTGCTTGGCTCGGAAGCCGGATTGTGAGGAGTCGAGGGATTTGTTGGTTTCGAGGAATGCGGCGAGCTGGTTGTTGACCGCTTTCTCGATGACTTTGGCCGGGAATGGAAGGAGTGAGATAGGGCGGTAGTTTTTGAGTCCGGTGGGGTCAGCTGTGGGTTTCTTCAGGAGGGCGCTGAGTTCGGCATGATTCCAGCTTTCCGGGAAGGTTGCGGAGTTGAGGGAGCAGTTAATGACGTCTCGGAGGTGCGGTGCTATAATGGAGTCTGCTTTGTTAAAGATGTGGTGAGGGCATGGGTCTGTGGGGGATCCTGAGTGGATAGAGTTCATCAGACGGATGGTGTCCTCAGTGGAGATTGGCTTCCAGTCATTGAGGATGTTCAGGGGGGGTGGGGGTCCTGTAGGGGGTTGGGTGGGTTGGTCTTCGGGTCGGTTGTCGAAGCTGTTGTGGATGTCTGCAATTTTGTTGTGGAAGAATGAGGCTAGGGAGTCGCAGAGGGCTTGAGAGGGGGTGATGTCGTTGGAGTTGGCCGAGGGGTTGGTAAATTCCTTGACGATGTTGAATAATTCCTTGCTGTTGTGGGCGTTGTTATCTAGTCGGTCCTTGAGAGCGGCTTTCTTGGCATTCCGGATCAGTTGGTGGTGTATGCGGGTGGCGTTTTTGAAGGCGTCCTTGGTGCTGGTGGTTGGGTCTTTTTTCCAGGCCTTCTCAAGGGAGCGGCAGAGTTTCTTGGATTTCTTAAGATCATCGTTGAACCAGGAGGCCTTCTTGCTGCCTAGTTTGATTTGTCGTTTTTTCAGTGGTGCTAAGATGTCGGCGCTGTTGGATAACCATTGGGTGAGGTTGGTGGCTGCTTGGTCTGGGTTTGAGGAGTGGGCTGGGGGGTTTTGAAGAAGCGATGAGGAGATCTGGTCGATGGTGATGTTGTTCCAGTTTCTTTGCAGAGTGGGTTGGGGGTGGTTGTTGGAAGTGGGCTTGTTGTAGGTGAAGTGAACGCAGCTGTGGTCAGTCCAAAGGAGATCTGTGGTGTGGCTGAAGGAGACATGTTTGCTGGAGGTGAAGATAGGGTCGAGTGTGTGACCTGCGATGTGGGTGGAGGTGGTGACAAGTTGTTTAGGTCCGAGGTTGGCGAGGTTGTCCAAAAGGGTGGTGGTGTTGCGGTCGTTGTTCTTTTCAAGGTGAAAGTTGAGGTCTCCCAAAAGGATGTAATCCTTGGAGGGGAGCGCGTATGGAGTGATGAAGTCCGCGATGTCTTCACTAAACTGTGCGCGGGGTCCTGGTGGCCTGTAAAGGAGGGTGCCTCTGAGTGTGGTTTTGGGGTCGATGTGGATCTGGAAGTGAAGGTGTTCAGAGTTGGCGAGATTGACGTCTGAGCTGGTTGAGATGCGGATGGATTTCTTATGGACGATAGCGATACCTCCTCCTGTGTGGTCGGTACGGTCCTTGCGTATGATTTTATAGTCTTCCGGGATGGCAATGGTGATGTCTGGGGCTGATGTGGCGTTCATCCATGTTTCTGTTAGGAAGGCGACGTCCGGAGAGATGGTGTCTAGTAGATTCCAGAGGTCAATGGCGTGCCTGTGGACCGATCGGGTGTTGAGCAGGATGCATTGTAGGTGGTTGGGGTCGGATATCTGTTGTGTGATCGTAGATGAGGAGTTGTTCTTGGTGCCGTCGAACTTGCAGGAGTTGCAGGAAAAGGGTCCATGGGTGTGTCCAGGGGAGGCTTGAACGCAGTTGAGGGAACGGCCGGAGTTGAGGGCTAGGAGGGTGGTGGCATCATAAGTAATGCGGGAGAGGTGGACATTATGAGGACCAGGGGCTCTGGCGCTGGGCGCGGTCCAGGCGCGGACGGGCGTAGACGGGCTTACCTTTGGCGCACCTTCGGCGCGGACATAGCGCGTGGACGCTGCGCGTTGGTACATCTGACATAAATGGAGAGTGGAGGGGCGGAGCGTGGGAGGGTCAGCAGGGAGGCGGGGGCAAGGTCGAGGGGGGGCTCGGGTCAACCTGGGAAATGGCCGACCAACAACAACAACAAGGAGCAATGGAGCGCTATGAGGGCCAAAAAGATGCGAGTTCGTGCGCGGAGACAGTGGAGATCGTGACACACTTTGAATAAAACACAGCCAATGCAATGCAGACAATGCGCAGCTACAATAATTACAGGTACTGCACGGTAAAAGCGATAGCAGTTAACAATCAGCCGAAGCGCTATGCAAATAAATGAGCAACAGAGCGCGCTAGCAAGTACAATAACAGTGCCCAGTCAGCAAGCAGATGTAGGCGCTATGATACCACAGGTGAGGGAGGAAGCGGGGGGAGCGACCACTCGCGTTGGAGGCAAGATGGTCACAGCACTCTGTGTGGGAGAGGGCGGCTCCTGTAGCTCTCGTGGGTGGGAGGGTCAGCAGGGAGGCGGGGGCGAGGTCGAGGGAGGGCTCGGGTCAACCTGGGAAATGGCCGACCAACAACAACAACAACATAACATAATAACATAACATAACATGTGTATTTGTAAAGCGCACGTTCACCCAGCGGTTTCTTGGCGCTGAATAACAGATGTTTATTGTTACCCAACTCAATGGTACTCATTTTATCGACCTCAGATGGATGAAAGGCTGAGTGGACCCGCCGGGATTTGAACCTGTGACCATGAGGTCGAACACAGGCCCCTGCAGTGGACGCATTAGTCCACTGAGCCACCAGACTCAAGGAGCAATGGAGCGCTATGAGGGCCAAAAAGATGCGAGTTCGTGCGCGGAGACAGTGGAGATCGTGACACACTTTGAATAAAACACAGCCAATGCAATGCAGACAATGCGCAGCTACAATAATTACAGGTACAGCACGGTAAAAGCGATAGCAGTTAACAATCAGCCGAAGCGCTATGCAAATAAATGAGCAACAGAGCGCGCTAGCAAGTACAATAACAAGTGGACTTGTGGTCACAAGTGTTCTTCCTTTGGTGTCTGCTTGTGAGTCTACCACTGCTAATTTGGAGTTTTTGCTGATAGTTACTACCCCATTCTTCTTATTCTGTGCCGGTGATCCCACCACCTCGCCTATCCAGTTCGCGCCTATGCGCCCAATGTCCGCGGCTTCTAATCTCGTTTCTTGGAGCACATATATGTCACTTTTAAGTTTCTTAAGGTGTTCGAGCACCTTCTTCCTTTTCACCGGACTGTTAAGACCCTTGACGTTTAGGGACACTATCTTAATGTCGGTCGCGATGCTACTCTGGTTGCTATTCGTCATCTATGATACCTTGTATTTCGCGGTCCGATTGGCCCTTCTTTGTGTGCTTCTGGTCTCTGGGTAGTGTGTGGATCCGTGTCCCTACGCCTGCGCTTGCTGCTCCTCGATATGAGTGTATAGAGAGAGAGATAGTAGAAGACAAGATGATAGAAAGTAAGCCCATGCATATGCTCCCCGCTCCCCCCCGCTTCCCCAGCCCCCTCCGCCCATCCCTCCCCTCACGCCCCCCACCCTCCCTTACTTGCTGAGTGGGTGTGCGACGACAAAGTTCCTCTGCCCCGCATCATCCCTGAGGTAGAGTGTGTGTTCTTCCTTTGGTATAGCCTTGAGGTAGGAGGGAAAAAAGGCACAGTCCTCCTCTGTCTCTGTCGCAAAGACCTTGCTTGTTCAATTTGTTCCCTTTTTGTCCTGCGGTCTGTTGGACCCGCCACAGTCCGCTGGTGAGCCTTTTTGTATCTGCTTGTGGGTACAACCAGGCCGTTGTGTCTAGTTCCATTTCCTCTTCATTTAATCTGGGTATCATGAGGTAGATATGTTGTCTTGTTTTTTATATTTTAGTAGCTTGTGGTGCGTCTTACTCGGATTGTCCGCTCACGTCTGATGAGGCACTTCTTTTCGCTCCGGGGCTTTTATTTCCTCCATCTCTTCCACTGATGGACCTAGCAGGTAGCTCCTCAGGTCTCCCGGACATTCAAAAATCATTGTTTTCCATTTGTCCGTTACTTTGAACCTGGCAGGACCAATGAAACTGAAGGTGGCTCCTCTTTTGCGCAGGGTTTCTCTGAGGGCCAGGAATCCTTTTCTTGACTCCACCGTTGGCTTCGAGTAATCCTGGGTCAGCACGATCTTGCTTCCTGCCCACGTCAGGTTCTGATTTTTCCTGGCAAAGGCAAAGATGGTGTCTGTTTGGCTTAGTCTAAGCGGGTTGCATATTATTGCCCTTGGCCCCTTGCCTGTCGCTGGTTTCCCTGCTGGTACTCTGTAGGCCTTATGCACCTCGAACCTTCTCTCAAATGTGATGCCTGTGAGTTGGGGGATCATCTCCTCTAGCATGGCTGCACACGAGCCCGCCTTGTCTTCTGCTCCTTCTGGTATGCCAAGGATCCTTATGTTGCCTCTCCTTGCCCTGTCGTCCTTCTCCGCTAGCTGTTTTTGTATGGCTTTTGTGGCTTTCTGCAGGTCTGCTATGGCCTTGGTGTTCTTGCTTGTCTCGTCTTCCACTGAGCTTATTCGGCCTTCTGCTGCTTCCATTCTTGTGTTAGTTTTGTGAAGGTCCGCTCTTATAGCTGCCAGCTCGAGTTGCATGTTCTCCACTTTGAGTTTCGTCTCTTTCGCCACTTCATTACCCTCGTTTATTCTCCTTAGGGTGGTCTCTAGGGTGGCTGTTTCACCTTTAGTTTTCAATGGGGATCCTTGATTGTCTATTTTGGGCCTTTCTTGATCAACCCCTTTCTTCCCCTCATTGCCCGTCATTGTTCCAATGCCTCTTCTGGATAGAATGTTGCCTAGCTGCCCCTCTGCTTGGACCACCTTTGGTAAGCTTGTTGTCCTTGTCGCCAGCACGTAAGTCCCTTGAAATCTATATCTGCTGGGCTCTCTGATATGCCTTGTTCTTGTCTTTGCCTTAGGTCCTGCCAGCGTGTGCTTTGTCTCGTTCGCGGCTGTTCCGGCCGCTTGCTACTTGATTTTGCGGCCTTACGCTTCTTGCGTCTAGCGTTGAGGAGATGTTGGTTGAGGTGGTTGTGATTGTGGTCTTATCGAGCACTGCCTGATCTCTTGCTTGGGGCGGCTTTCGCTCTGCTTCGTGGAACGGGTTGCCTTAAGAACAATGTGCCCTCCAGGCTCCGGTTCTGCGGTCTTGGTGCTAGCTCTTACTTGAGTTCTCGCGCCTTGTGTTGCTGTGTCTGACGCCTTTTTTGTTTCATTTCTTGCTCCTTGCTCTGGCGCAGTCTTAGCCTCCCTCTGTGCCCCCTCCCGGGTCTTCTGCCGGGTCTTTAGCTTGCTGCCTTACTGGGGCCAGAATGCTGCTGTACTGGCGGTCGTAGGGTTTTATTACCTTGCACCCCGCTTGAGCAGAGAGCGATGCGTTATGTTTAGGGTGCAGGTTCGCTCTGGCGGTGGTACCGGTGCGTGCCCTTTGGTAGACCGGCCGGCCGCTGCTCGAGGCTGTGTGTGAGGTCTCACCCCTTCGCGATGTTACCTTAGGTTGCATGCGCCCGCCCAGTGATTTCTCGTACTTTTGGTTACCGGCTCTCGTACCTTCTCTCTGCTCTATGCCCTCTCGCTCCATGCCCTCTCGCTCCGTTGCCCCAGGATTGATCCCGCCTTCTCCGATCTGCTGGATCGGGCGCTGCCACCAGCTGCGTTCACGTTCTCTCTCCGCTGTTTTCCGCTCGGGAGGGGTCCTGCGCTCAAGCCTCCGGTGCTGATTCCTGCAGCCTTCTTGTTCGTGCAAGAGCTTCCGGTGATGGCCGCTCTTCCGCTTCACTGTTTCCGGTCCTCCACTTCCGCCTGGAGTTGGTGAAGACTTCCGGCAATGGCGCCCTCTCCACAGCTCCTTCCGGTTCTAACCTTACCCAGTCGGTAGGTCTCTCCCTTCGGTTTGCTTGATGGGTCGCTGGGTCGCCGAGCAGCTTTCTACGTTTAGGCTTGCCTCACTTGCTGTACTTTGTGCCGATCACCGGGGCTGTCTGCCGTGCTGCTTCTTTCCACGGGTACTGGTGCGGCATGAGCTTGGCACGTTAATGTGGGTCTCCGCTTCCGATTGCCTGGAGGTGATGGCACAGTGCCCCTGGTGCCACCTCTGCTCACTCTCCGTTGCTCCCCTTCTCGATGACCCCCAATGGCCTCAGGTTGCCATTTTGTACCTCCTGTTGTTGCTGCCCGTGATGGATGTAGGGGCTGATTTCTTGGTGTTGTGGCTGCTTTCCCTCTTTTTTCCGTCAGTTTTCCTGTTGCCTAGATCTTCCCCTGCCTGTTTCTGTGCTTCGATGCAGGATCTGGCTAGTTTGGCGGGTTGGTTTTCCCTCAGGGATACGGAGCCGACAGACTCAGACAACCGTCCACATTGCCGTCCAAGCCACGCCCCCCCTGTCCTTAAAATTTTAAGGTTGATTTGTGAAATTCGCATTTGTCAGGGTTCAGAGTCAGATTGGCATTGAGCAGCGCGTGGCAAACTCTATCTAGTGCTGTGTCATGTTCGGTCTGATTGTTTCCAAATACCAAGATATCATCGCTGTAGTTGAAAGCATTTGGGATGCCTTGAATTACTCGCCGAATGGCTTCTTGGAATATCTCGGCGGCCGAAGATATCCCGAAATTAAGGCGTTTGTAGCGGAAAAGTCCTTGATGGGTTGTGAAGGTTGTGATGTACCGTGACTTCTCGTGTAGTTCTAATTGGTGGTATCCCTTATTGAGGTCCAGTTTTGAGAAGACTGTCGCTCCATTGAGGCGAGCGATCATATCACTAATGTGAGGTCCTGGATGTGTCTCTCTCTCGATGGCCGTGTTGGGCGCATGCATGTCCATGCACAGGCGTACCTTGTTGTCTTGCCCCTTTTTAGGTACTACCACTGCCTGCGATACCCAGGGTGTGGGGCCTGAGGAGCGTTCGATGATGTCCGTCCTTAATAGTTCCTGTAGTTCATCATCTACTGCCTGCTGTAGATGAAATGGCACCTTCCTGTGGTGCTGCACCACGGGCGTTACTTGCTCGTCAATGTGTAACTTGACTTTAAATTGGTTAAGCTTTCCTTGACCCTTGAAGAGGTTCTGAAATTTGCTGACAATGTTGGGGACGTCTTCTACCATGTAGAGAAGGTCTACGAGTTTGAGTCGTTCCTCTGTTGGCAGACTGAGGAGACAATCTGCTGCGTCAGGACCTTCGACTACGTGAACGTATGCTTCAATTTGTCGATCTTTGTATGTTAGTGTTGTACTAAACCTGCCTAGACATGGAAGTGGTTTCCTGGACATCCAGGTGTAGACTCAGACTGCTGCTGGTTCTAGCTTTGGTTTGGGTTTCATGCTTTGATATTCAAGAGTGCATATGTAGTTCAAAGACGCTCCTGAGTCTAACACAAATTTCGCTGGGTGGTTTTCAATTCTGATGTCTAGTTTGGGATATTTCTTTAGTCTGTCTGGGTCTTACACCATGCATATTTATTTGTCACTGTCTTGTGACACAGGTGTATGTGGCGATGATTCTCTGGAAGTTGACCTTCTAGATTTGTATGAACTGACTGAACCATCACTTGATCTTGACGAGCTATCCGAACGTTCTTCTTTTCCTTTTACCGCTCGAGCATGGTGGCGCGTAGTCGGTCGCGATGTGGTTGTCTTTCGCTCTGACTGTCGCTTTTGACAGGCCAGTTCAAAATGATTGTCCCTTCCACAGTGGTGGCATTGTTAACCAATGGCAAGGCATTGTCCCGAGTGAGGGTATTCTTGACCACACCGGTAGCATCTTGATGCAGGTCTTCTACTTCTATTGTGTCGCGGCTCATGACGTGATGACGTTCCATGGTGCGATGACGTTCTTTTGGAAGTCTGCGTGAATTTTCGTGACTTGTGGTGGTCCGAGCGACGTTTGGTGACCTTGCGGGCTTGCATCCTGAAGGCCTGTTCTTTCTTGTCAGGCTTGGTGGCTTCCATTTTCTTCGTGTGGTCTTCCGCTTGATCATTTATCCGTGTCATCTCTTCTATTTCTTCCAGCGTATAGTGTTTCTTTAACAGACGCCGACGTAGGGATTTGGATTGGCAGCCTTCAATTATGCGTAGTCGCAACGCATCTTCTGTGGTGAAGGTGTCGAACTCACAATGTCGGGCCAGGCGCCTGATGGGCACTATGAAGTCACCCTTGGATTCATACTTTTCTTGTGACGCCAAGTTAAATGTGTAGCGCTCATAGTCCAAATTGCGTTTATGTAGGAATTTCCGGTCTAGGGCCCCTTTTACGTCTTTCCCCACCAGGTTTCGCAGCGCTATTAGTTTTTGCTTGGGATCTTGCACTTGGGACCCAGTCATAAAATCTTCAAAATCCTCTGCCCAGCTCTTCCATTTAGGTCCCATACTATTTCCGGAGGTCAGCTCTAGTGGATCTGGCGGGCGCAGGTAGGATGCTCCCATGAACACTTGAGGCAATTGCGGGGGTTGGGCCGCTGCTCCAGTGCCTGAGGGCCTTGAGGTATCAGGCTGGGTGGTCATCTTGAGTCCGTTAGTTGATTTCTCTGCTCAATTGTCACTTAAGTTTGGCGCTTTCTGTGTTTTCTTCACTTATGGGTCTTGCCTGACTTCAAAATGGCCTCCACCGAAAACCCAATGGGGGTCTATGGCCAATGCCTGACTTTAAGATGGCCGCCGCTCACGACAGAATTACTTTTCACACTGTCTTGCAGATTATCTCCCTTTCTTCCTTACAGGGATACCAGACTTCAATATTCTTAGTCTTGCATGGGATTCAGGTGCACCCTCGCTCATTCAGTGTCACTTACACAGAGGGGGGCTCCAGGTCGCTTTCAATGCCTTCCACGTGTGTTGTTGAGACTCACTCGATCCTAGGCGTGATCTGGGCACCAACGCTGACCTCGTGGGTTTGGGCTGCACTTATTAAGCAGCGCTCCTGCTGGGCAGCATTCCAGCGAGGGGAGGGCGAGGGGAGGGTGAGGGGAGAGCGAGCGAGAGCCGGGGCACTGCCTCTGCACTGTTGAGTTTGGTTTAACAACGTTTGGTGCATTGAGCATTTCAGGCTGGGCTGGGAGAAGGAGATGATGATGTGGTGCTGCGCACAGGTTCTCAAGCCATACCACCTGTTGTTTCCTAACAACTTTGGCGTTGCCAACACGAGGAGTCAGGGTTTCGGCTGTGAAAACCTTAATCCATCCGCTGGTGTTTATATTAAAGTGTGTACCTTTTTTCAGTTATGGGCACTTTCAGCAGCTGCCACTTAACTCTTAATTGGTAAACGTTTTTTCGCAGTAAATGCTCTGCAGAACAAAGCAGAGCCATTGTGGGTCCGTTTTGATTGCAGCCCTGAGCCAAGTAGGTTTGCAAAAGCAGATGAATAGGAGAAACATTACTATGACACAGTGTAATGGTGGGAAAACAAGCATTTGCATATTTTTGGAAAAATCAATTTGCTTTACAGGCTTTTTGTCCTAGAAAATGAAAGTCCTTTTGTTAAAAACGGACACCGAAGGTATGAGTGTCACTTGAAGTGTAGTCTACTCTAGAATCTGGAGGTGTAGCTGATGAACTGTTTTAATCTAGTCAGCCATGCTGCAACCACTGTCTGCTTCTAAGGGCCATGTATTTAGTTACAAGTAGCAAGCTGGAAATGGCGGTTAGTGCGAACGTGTGTGGCGGTGGCCCGGCACTGCATGTGAAAGTGTGGTGTCAGCTGCGTGTGTAAATATATTTATTAGCAAGCGAGCAGCATTGATTTGGCTACTTACGGTTACTGGTGGTAGGCCTGCTGCTGCTGCCAGCCAACGACATCGAACTGAACTGATGGGGACTGTCTGGTTTGTGTCTGACAGGGCATGGCAATTTAAAATTAATGTACGCACGCATGCACGCTGCGCAAACAGCCCCTACCAGCAGAATCAAGTCCAGCCCACCGGCAACATTGAACGAAGGAGCGTAATCGCACCATGGACATAGCTGGAATCGGGCCTAATATTCGCATCATGGATGGAGCTGCAATCTTTCTATCATTGGCTCTCACAGCCTCAAAACTCTTTACCGGAGGCTTGGGGGAGGAACAACAGTGTCTGCTGTGAGTCAGGTAGGTCACTTTACATTTACTTTAACTAAATGCCATATGACTTTCAGACGCATAGTATAGACCCGGCCCTGAAGAATAAGTGCTGGTGCTAAGCACCGGAAAGCACCGGCACAAATTAAGCACTGAATTGACGTCCTTTCACCCTATATATTCATAAGAAAAGGTCTGGGATGCACACCTTGATGTACATAATCTTTGTCAGACATTCCTAAATTTATGTCAGAAATGTTAGTTCATAAGGGCTGCCACTTGACTTCTCATCAGAAGGGGTCCTTTGCCCAGATTACCACACACAATTCTGAAAAAGACAGTCTCACCTACTGCCAAAGCTCTTTGAAAATGCTGCATCTTGCCTACAGCACATGTTTACCCTCCGCAGGGAACACTGCCTTCATGGCTCCACTGATAACGACAGCTCTTGCTGTCAACAAGGCATGCAGTGCATCTCTTCTCCCCAAGAAATTCTAGGCTGAAAATTGTTCAAGTTTCCATGCTCTTTTAGTGTAGTGCATAAAAATAGGTTTTCGGGTGTTTGGTTTCAGATGGCATATTAACTATGTTAGAAATTTGCATTTTATTCTTGTTGTACACAAAGTCCCTTCTCACTGTTTTTATGATATCCTGTGTAGTTCTTTTAGATTTGTTGAGAAACAGGTTTATATTATCGTAATGAATATTTTTAGTTAAATCTCTCTTCTTAGTGCATTGTATGTGAAATTGTGAATAACAAAATAGTTTTGTTTCTGTTGCAGGGATTGTTAGCAACCGAAAAAAGCAATACTTCTACTTCAACAATGTATTGGGTGGGGTTCTGCGGAGTACAATAACCTATCTTTCATTATTAGCGCTGGTGCATTGAACCAAGTTACCCTGTGTCATCTGAGGGTGAAGCAAACCTTGTAGAACTACGACAAAGTTGTAGTTTATACAATAACCTTTTAGCGGAACACAGTCAGAGCACCTTCTAACTACTTCTTTGCCTCTGCTCTCACATTTATAACCCGGCATGTGCACAGAGATAAAGTGTTTATTCATTTACATAGAACCATGCCTCTAATACAGATGACGTAATATCCCCTTGAAATTGAACTGGTGATACATGTAATGCAATTGCAATCTATTTTACAGAAGGGGTTCTGGAAGCTGTTTTGACCCAATCTGTAATATATTACTTCCCCAGAAAGCAGAAAAACACATCCACTTTGCTGCCTGTTCACTTAGGATAATACTGCCACAGATGTCTAAAAGTTGTACTTGGAATTCCTTACACACTGAATGGTTTACAATTGCTCCCCTTTGTATTTTAGAACACTGCATTTCTATTATGTTTAGTGTATGCCAGTATATCCAACTGATATGACTTCCTGTGTTTGGATTTTGATCATGAGTATTGCATGTAACCCACAGGCATTGATATCAATGATAAGATCTGTTAGGCCATTGGTGTTGAAATCTACAATAAATCGTTCACCCGAAAGAGCATTCTTGATCTTCTCAAACGTTTTTTTTTGTACTGAACAAAACTGTCCCAGTTCTTACTTTTTCAAAATATGTCTGACGACTGTGTGAGCATGGCAAATCCCTGGATGAGGCACAGGGTCAAGACTGATTTGCATATGGCCATGTCTGAACTGGGGTGGTGTGGTGAGCAAAATAAGGATGGATTAAACCCAGATCTGTAACTGGGGGTGAATGTTTTGCCATTGTGCAACATTCCGTCCATCAATTGTTGTTTTTGCATTTGTCACCCCGAGTGGGACGGGTATGCTCAGGCGTGAGTCCCGTGCACTCCATGCCACTGGAATCAAGCTATCCTGGCCGATGACGGCTGATAGCCAGAAACCGGTCCTAGGATGCTTGATTCCGGTCCAGGGAAGACATGGCTTGCCAGTTCGGGCTGGACTGTTCCCAGGAGGCACAGGGTCAAGCCTGATTAGCATATGGACATGTCTGAACTGGGGTGGTGTGGTGAGCAAAATAATGATGGATTAAACCCATATTGTGCAACATTCCGTCCATCAATTGTTGTTTATGCGTTTGTCACCCCGAGTGGGACGGGTATGCTCAGAATTGAGTCCTGTGCTCTCCATGCCACTGGAATCAAGCTATCCTGGCTAATGACGACTGATAGCCAGAAACCGATCCTAGGATGCTTGATTCCAGTCCAGGGAAGACATGGCTTGGCAGTTAGGGTTGGACTGTTCCCATTAGGCACAGGATCAAGAATGATTTCCCTATGACCATGTCTGAACTGGGGTGGTGTGGTGAGCAAAATAACAATGGATTAAACCCAGATCTGTGAGGGGCGGTGAATGTTTTGCCATTGTGCAACATTCCGTCCATCAATTGTTTTTGAAATTTTCATGTAAACAAACAAGCCCCAAAAAGCTTTTTACCTCTCAAGGACAATGTTGCACATGTGAGCCACTGTACATTCCGAAATTTGATGGGGTTAGCATTCAGTCTGTCTAGGGAGAACAAGTATTTATAGAGCCCCATCTTAGTTTATAGAAGCTCATATATGCTTTTGTTGAAGATAAGGTCACACATATCGATTCAAGTGAGGGCTGCTGAAAGAGAACATTTGTGGTGACATAATTGCAAACATCGCGGTACAAAAGGGGGTGGTGATGGACGGAGCATCTGAACCAATCAAACACTCACACCTAGTCAACAGATCTGGGTTTAATTCATCACCGTTTTTAGCCCACTCTGCCACCCCAGTTCAGACATGGCTATATGTAAATCAGTCTGACCCTGTGCCTCATGGGAACAGTCCAGCCCGAACTGCCAAGCCATGCCTTCCCTGGACCGGATTCAAGCTTCCTAGGACCGGTTTCTGGCATTACAGCCGTCTTCAGCCAGGCTTGCTTGAATCCAGTGGCAAAGTGAGGAAGGGACTTCATTGGTTCAGATGCTCAGTCCATCACCACCCCCTTTTCGTACCGCTTTGTTTGCCATAAGTTGGCAGGGTATGCTCAGACGTGAGTCCCTTGCGGTGATGGATTAAACCCAGATCTGTTGACTGGGTGTGAGTGTTTGATTGGTTCAGATGCTCAGTCCATCACCACCCCCTTTTGTACCGATAATTGCACACATGGCACAAGAGAGGCAATAACAATCTGCCACTGATGATATACAGCATTTTAAGCATCTGTATAATTGTTTTCCAGTGTGTGTCAAGAATGTTGGCATATAATGATGATGTCATCAGCGATATGACACTTTTTCATGGTAGCTTTGATCAGGAGGCACATTTTGGTGCTTGCCATAACTGACCTGGCCGCTTCTGGTCAGTTGGCTTCATTCATTGTCTATTATATTGGCATTCATATTTTGCCTGTGTCTGCTAGCAGCATACTGCAAAGGGCAATCTATCGGCCAACTTTACTCTTTGGGTCCCTTCTCTTTGAGTTGCTGCACAAAGCCTTAGCACAATGCTCACATCCACCTAAAAATAGATCCTTTCAAGCTAAAGACAAAGCTGGTTCAAAGAGTGCTTCAAGCAAGGCTAAAGAAAGTAGAAATGTATCTTGTTTTATATTGAAAACTTATTTGCAATAGAGTGCGCACTTACAGACAGGTTATTTGGAAATTTGGCTATATATTTCCCGGCCACCACTAGATAGTTATGCTAAAGACCCTCTTACCATGATGAAATTATTTTTTTGTTTGCTAATAATTTTTGGCGCCGTATGATTAATTCCTATGAAACTTCCACAAAACTGTTCATCCATCTCAGCTCCTTCCTTGAAATTTTCAGGGTGATTCATCAAGCAGGGGATGAGAAAAAAAGGGAAGTCCCACAACTTAAGTTGCCTGTACAATGTCAGTAGGGATATCTCAACAGCAGTACAGACAAAACAGTTGAACTGAACTTCACCACATTGGTCACACAGCTAGATCGTTCTCCATAAAGTGTGCTTTCTGCAATTTGGTGTACATCCATTCAGTACTTTTTGAGAATTTAATGTTAAAAATATTTGTACAACTGGACAATTCGGTTTGCGGAACACTCGAGAGAGTCCCGCGGGCATGGAACTTCAAATAATAAAGTTATCTAGGCTTACTTCAGGTCTTAGGCTTGGAAATTGGTGAGCGGTTCGATGCAAGTAAGCAACACCTAACATAGAGGAACCTTTATTATTTGGAGCACTTTATGGTAACAACAGGTTATTGACTACATCAGATTGGCAATTAACCTGGGTCTTTCTTTTGAAATGGACATGGCCATGTTGTTTTCCTCGTCCTTACTGCTGTCGTACTGTTAGCCTTGAAAAAGTAAATTGTTGTACAAAATACTTGTCATTTGAATTCTCTATATGACGGTGTGAAAACAATAAAAGAGACTGCACTCAAAACTTCTTTTGTGTCCCGGATTGCTTGTTTGAGGAGGAGAAAAAAAGGATGTTGGCGTCAATGTTATATTGTCCATCATACTAGATGTTTTAATACGCGTATGAATGCTAAATATATTATGTTTAATAGGGTTCTCTTATTGGCCAAGGAGACTTTTTTCCCATCTGCCATCTCACTCCTGTGGTAGTCCCATAGGAGATTGAACTCTAATTGGATAGCTGGAAAAGGAGGAGAAATGTTTCCGCCGCCATCTAAGGACATCGAGACTCAATTCCTGTGTCCTGAAAATCTAAAAAAAAAGTTTAAGGGGACAGGGTAAAGGTAGCCTTCTGGGGGTGGTGGGATCCGAGAGAGAGAAAAACATATTTTATTTTAAGTTGGTGCAATCGTGCAGGACTCTCGTGGGGCCAGCAGCATTCCCCTGCTCCTGTAAGAGTCCCACAGGAGTGTAGGGAGCATACTGGCTCCGCAAGAGAGCGGGTTCCAGAGTAGCTGTGGTGAAGACCCTCCTCAAGTAGCAACCACAATCCCTGTCACGTTGAATCACAAATTAACCTGTGCTTAACCCTCTGGTAGCTTGCCACAAAATCAGTCACGCCTAGCTAAGATGCTCTATTTTAATTGTTTATGCAGCACTCAACAGTAATAAAATGCAAGCACAACACAAGAAAAATACCAAACCAATTTAGGACAATAGAGTACATTTTATTGAATAATTTGACATAAAAACAAATTAGATCCAATCAGCAGAACCAGAGTTATGATTTTCGGAAGTTGTTAGTGAAAAATAGCTCCTAAATGATCGCAGCACCTAAAAAGATACAGCACCAACTGTGGGCATCTAATCACACAGGACCGAGGCAAGGTCAAAAGCTATTTCCGACTGCAATGTAGCGCGGTTCGGATACACAAGGTGGAGTTTATTCTTGATATGTGCTGGACCACTCTAAATAAAACATACATAACCTGCAACGTACAGGAGGTTTGAAGTTGAGTGACAAAACCCCTTGGGGCACAGTCTGCATGAATAGGACACTGTAGTGGACAATTTTGCACACAAGGTCTACTCCACTTTAAATTAAGTCTATGCAGTAGTCCTCAAGACCCCAGTTTTTAGTGTGTATCACAGTCTATGCGAATGAAAACGGACAGTGCTGTCCTCACACAACACACTGAAGGCAAATAATTTACTATATATTATGCTTCAAGAGACTCCACTAAGCTTTCGAAGGCTCTGGCTTTATCTATCGAGCAACAACCTCTATTTAATCCCCTAAATAGGACTGCGCTCTCATATCCTACCCACAACATGAGGGCTGCACTACTGTTGACGCTATTCTGTATCATTTTTAAAAGTGTAATAAAATCACTTAACAGATCAGTGGTCTTCTAGATTTTAGATGTTTTAAAACACTATTAATGCAACATTTTTCCATTAGATAATACTCTACACTGACACCTGATGTAATCAAGACTAGGCAACAATAGAAGTGGCAGAGCGCGGCATTAGCCTCCTTGGCTTAACGCCATGCTCTGCCACTTCTGAAATACAGGGCTGCACCATGTTTACAACAATATGGTGCAGCCCTGCATATTCCCCTGGTCTGGCGCTACATTTAGCTGCCAAGGGTGTCTGTGTTGCAGGGAAAGATTGTTTATGTGCAGCAAGGTGTCCCATCCTGCCAATAAACTATCTTTAATTGGTGTTTTAAAACTTCTATGTGTGCTGCTTAATGTAGCACACATAGGAGTTGGGAAACGTCATTTTTTTATTGATTGATTATGTGCAGAAAGGGACACCTTCCTGCACATAAACAATCAATGGCGTTTTACAGTTTCTATGTGTGCACACATGAAAACAGCAAAAATGAGGAGAAATAAACATTTCTCCTCGTTGCGCCAGGGTAAGACCAGGTTTTCCATGGCCTTAATTTTGGCGCTGCCCCATATGTACGCCACCCTTGTAAATAGGGGACAGTGTGAAAATAAATGGGTGTTTGGGTGGAACCCCACCTCAACATCCATTGCCCTCCCCTTTCACGCTAAGTATAGTGTGAAAGGGCGCCTCTTTTACAATGCAGCGTAACTTAACGCTTCCTTGTATATAAGGCGCAAACCCTATTGCCACCACAACATCATGAAAAGTGACGCGGTGGTGGCGATGAGGGCTGTAAATATGCCCCGAAATGGGGGCCAAAATGGCAGATCTATCAGCCCACAGTAGGTCTCCATGCCATTGGTAAAAATAAGTTGCACTAAATGAGAGGTGAGAAGCTGTGTCAGCATACAGATTGAAGAATTCCCCCCTTTAGAGTTGTCTTTTGCCCTGTAGCCTTCCTGGGCGCTGGTAGCAAACTCTGCAGGATAAGCGTTCTGCTGCGTTTAAAGCCTGTTATCCAGGTGCACCTCCCCAATTCCCTCCTGTGGTCCCCTGTCCCCTCCCACAGCATAGCCTCTTGCCCTTCTACAGCTGATACCTTTGGCACATGTTCTGCCCTATTTGGTAGTTTGCTGAAGCGGACACAGAGGTGCAATGTGCTATAGTGTCCTCATATTGAGTGTGGGTGAAATGTTGACTATTTTTGTTTGTTCTGAAATATTGGTTTACGGACCTTGGATGGTTGCAAGCAACTTCAGGTCTTAAAAACACCCCACAAGGATATTTTAATAGTGGTGATCTGATTACCCTCCCAATGCTGCCAGTGAGGCCCAGTGAGCTGCTGAAGCATTATCCATATAGTTTCAGCCCTGTGAAGCACGTTGGCTTCATTGATGTTGCTAGTAGGCATCAGCTACAGATTAGATTGTGAACTAGTGTTGCTTTGTGAATGATGTATTGAGCCTGTTTTTCATACTGGCTCTTATTAGCAGAGTCCCAAATTAACAGCTCATCCTCTCAGAAATGTATATTATCTGTTTCAGTGCTGAATTTAAACTGGCGTTTGCCAGCACTCGTTTTGGGAGCTTTATTTCTACTCAAATACTGACAAAGACCAAGAGAGGGAAAACACAGAAATGGGAAAGAAAGAGGAAGAGAAATATGGAAACAAACACCACATAGAGAGAATGTAGGGACCGGGCAGAGTGATATAAAGGGGCGGGCAGTGTCTGGAAGTGTATTAAAAAGGCCTGAGTTGAATGCAAGACTACACAGACCGAGACAAAGAGAGGGACAAATACGCAAGCAGGAAAGATTAAGGAAGAAAAAGATGATAGACCGTCAAACAGCAAGCGATTTCTTTTTTGCCAAAAGTCCATACCAACAGACAGCTGTTCAGTGAAGCATTTTTAATTACATACATGCATGAGAGAATGCTATAGATGGAGTTGAACCCAGAGTAGTATCAATGAAGAAAGGAGAGGTGTTCGTGCTGGTAGTGATGATTCCAGTTCCACAATTACATTGATGCAAGTAAGCATCCCGAACATGACGTATCACTCGAAAATGACAAGACTGCTGGGCCTCAAGCTATTTGTCAACTCTTCTCCAATAGCCCTAAGTCTAAAATTAAGTTTAAACTCATGCCCAAGTCGAACTGTAAAAAAAAAAGAAAAAATGTAAAGCATCCTTGAACAGAAGTCAGACCCTTCTTTCCAGTGCTCTCACTATCTGGATCCTTGGAAGGCATAAGATATGGATGAGACGCCTGCTCCCCACATGGCTCTCCTCACTGACCTATCATCATACCAATTAGGATGTAAAGTCAAACTTTAAATAATATATCTGAGATGTTTCGAAGAATGAGAAACATATTCAAGCAATGCCGGAAAATAGCAGAAGAGAAATTCAGTAAAGAATTTCCAGAAGACTATCAACCCCCATAGAGAGGGCATGTCTGTCTCTTAACATACCATCATCCATTAGAGGGTTGCACCTCATGAAAGTCCCATTGAATTCCATAGCAGGAGCAGCCTCTAAAGAGAGTTGTCCATTATTGTTTGCAACCCAGTTTCAGCAATCTATTTAGCTGTTGAAATTGTAATTCTTGCTACTCATTGGAGACATTTGCATCTCATCAAGAACTGAGAGTGTAAATGACGACCTGTATTCACTGCTTCAGCACGACGACAGGGCTGCCTTGGAACTCTTGATGTGGATAGTCATTTTTCCTACCCTTGATATTTATTGCAGATTTTTTGAGCACACTATAACCTGGGAGGGTATCTTAGCGCTGAGCAGGTGTGAGTCTGGGTGAACCTAGGGCCTAGCGGGCAACTCAAATAGGCATGTCTTCAGCATCTTGCAGAATTCAAGTAGTGATGAGGTGGATGTTATGTGTAGGGGCAGGTTGTTCAATGCTTTAGTAGTAGGATAGACAGTCAGATTTGGTTTCCCCCTATGGTTGGGATTTGTGCAAGTTAGAATCGAGACAAACAAAGGTGTCTGAAAGATGTGTGAAAGATGAGATTGCTGAGGTATGCTAGACCAATGGTGTATAGGGCCTTCAAAATTTGGGTGAGGAGTTGTGCTTGTTTATGAATGAGGTGCCAGTGGTGCTCCTTCAGGTATGGTCTGATGTGAGTGTGGTGTAGGAGGTTGACTGTGTTTCTAACTGGTGAGTTCTGAATTGTCTGCAGCCTTCTGGTAATTGTTTTGTGTTGTTCCCACCATAGAGGGTGTTCCCGTAGTCCAGCTTGTTTGTGGCCAGGGCATGCATGACAGTTTTCCAGATGGTAATTGGGAGTCATTTGAAAATCTTCCCCAGCATCTTTAAGATATGGAAGCATGATGTGGTGACAGCATTGACTTTGGCGGTCATGTTGAGTTTGTTTTTGTTGATGATTCCAAGGTTCTTGTCGTTGTCAATACTAGCTCTGTTGGCCACCAATTGGAGTCCCACTGTGAAGTGCTCTTCCCAAAGAATACAATTTCAGACTTGTCGGTGCTCAGCTTTAGGCAGTTAGGCTTTGATTCGTCAAAATTTCACCTAACACAGCAAAACACTTTGCTGCGCTGGTGAAAGGGAGAGGAAGGAATGCTCCACATTTAACTTTTATGGTAATCTCTTGTTTTTTCGTTGTCCTAGCACACAATGTGCAGTGGTGAAAGGGTACATGTGTTGTAGGCAGGATTGTCCTGGAAGGGCCACCATCCTGCACAAAAACAATCCTCTGAGGATTTTTTCCTCTTTCTATGTGTGCTGAAGAATGCAGCACATGTAGAAAGATGAAAAATGAGGAAAAATAAAAATATTTCTCCTTCCTACGCCTCCACTGAGAAGTTGTAGCTTTTTTATGCATTCCCAGTTTTATCACTCATGGTAAATCTGAGAATGCGCTGAAATCTATGGGTGGGTGTATGGGAACAACCAATAGCTCTTTATGTGTTGGTTGTGATTCTAGTTCCAGTGAGGTGCTTTGAATACCCAGTTGTGATTTAAGAAGTGGGTTATGAAGCCATCATAAATGTGCGGATAAAAACATGTTATAAAAGCACAGTGAAGTAATGCTTTTGCTTCTGTACTGCTCAAGCAAAAAACTTCACATGAAGGGTAAATTTGATCTGCCACAAGAACTCATGTTTTGGCCTGCAACCCATACATGAAGCTTCCTTATACCAAAGTCTGCCTCTACACCATACAACAATATAATGCTATGTTCTCCATTTTCTATTACTTTCTTTTCCCTACTGTATCCCCAATAATGTGGTATTTTTGTATTTTTTCGATCTCATTTACTTCCGTGATGTTCTCATATTGTGTTGATGTTTTGTCTTCTTCTGTACACCAAGGAATACCCTAGCCAAAGTACAACTATATAAACTGGCACATGGTGTTATGTGCAGGCCACCAGCACCACTACAGCATTCTTTAATATTTCTCACACATTAACAATAAAAACATGCTTCCCTTGGGTCCACATCATTCAATCTTCCACTCTTACCCTTGCTGTACTATACATACCTGAACAAACACTTTTGAGCACTTAATGGTACAGAACACCATATCATGGTTTATTAAAATTAATTAACTAAACTAATTGTATGATAATAGTGTATTCTTATGAGTCCTATATACCAAGTAAAAGAAATGTATACAGATAATGATTTTAGTAAAGTTAATTGCTGCTAGTGTGAAAACATTTTGAGGCATATTTATGAGGGGAGTTGCATAGCTCTTGCACCACACAACATGGTTTATGCAGGCCTAAAATGAGATTTATAAAGCCATTCAAGGCCATCTTGCGTGACTGTGAGTGGCTTCATAAATCTGAAGTAACGCAAGGCAGTGCAAATCACTGTGTTGCGTTACGCTGCCAAGGGAACGCGTTCCATGGGCATTGCATGAGTGTCCCATGCAAAGCCCATGGTTTTTTACATATTCTCAGATATACTAAAAGTGGTAGACTGGGAATGCGCCAAAAAGATACACCTTCTCAGAGGAGACATAACAAGGATAAATATCTTTATTTTTCCTTGTTACTTCCTCTTTCTCTGTGTGCTGCATTCTTCAGAATACAAACAAAGAGAAATATGCCTCTCAGGATTGTTTTTGTGCAGGAAGGTGCTATTCCTGCAGAAAAACAATCCTGCCTGCAATACAGGCAGCCTTGAGCCATGTTGCAAGGGACCTGCATTGGTTCTAGGCATCCAAAACAGCACCAGCGCAGGGACTAATATTTACAACAAGGGGTGGTGAGGGACAGAGTCTCTGAATTAAGCAGAAAGCTCTCACCCAGTCAAGAGATCAGGGCTAGATCCAACACCGTTTTTTAGCTCACTGCACCATCCCAGTTTCAGAACCTGGCTGTATGCAAATTAGTCTGTTCCTGTCCCAGTGCATGATGGGAACAGGGCAAACCAAACTACAAAAGCCAATTCTTACACTGGGAAGGAAACAAGCTCCCGGGGACCGGTTTCTGGCATTACAGCCGTCTTCGGCCCGGTTTGCTTGAATCCTGATGGTGCAATGAGCAAGGGTCTCACATCTGAGAATACCCTTCCACGCTTAGGGTGGACAAAAATATTTACAACAAGGGGTGGTGAGGGACAGAGTCTCTGAATTAAGCAGAAAGCTCTCACCCAGTCAAGAGATCAGGGCTAGATCCAACACCGTTTTTTAGCTCACTGCACCATCCCAGTTTCAGAACCTGGCTGTATGCAAATTAGTCTGTTCCTGTCCCAGTGCATGATGGGAACAGGGCAAACCAAACTACAAAAGCCAATTCTTACACTGGGAAGGAAACAAGCTCCCGGGGACCGGTTTCTGGCTTTACAGCCGTCTTCGGCCCGGTTTGCTTGAATCCTGATGGTGCAATGAGCAAGGGTCTCACATCTGAGAATACCCTTCCACGCTTAGGGTGGACAAAAATATTTACAACAAGGGGTGGTGAGGGACAGAGTCTCTGAATTAAGAAGAAAGCTCTCACCCAGTCAAGAGATCAGGGCTAGATCCAACACCGTTTTTTAGCTCACTGCACCATCCCAGTTTCAGAACCTGGCTGTATGCAAATTAGTCTGTTCCTGTCCCAGTGCATGATGGGAACAGGGCAAACTAAACTACAAAAGCCAATTCTTACACTGGGAAGGAAACAAGCTCCCGGGGACCGGTTTCTGGCATTACAGCCGTCTTTGGCCCGGTTTGCTTGAATCCTGATGGTGCAATGAGCAAGGGTCTCACATCTGAGAATACCCTTCCACGCTTAGGGTGGACAAAAATATTTACAACAAGGGGTGGTGAGGGACAGAGTCTCTGAATTAAGCAGAAAGCTCTCACCCAGTCAAGAGATCAGGGCTAGATCCAACACCGTTTTTTAGCTCACTGCACCATCCCAGTTTCAGAACCTGGCTGTATGCAAATTAGTCTGTTCCTGTCCCAGTGCATGATGGGAACAGGGCAAACCAAACTACAAAAGCCAATTCTTACACTGGGAAGGAAACAAGCTACCTTTCTCACTGCACCATCAGGATTCAAGCAAGCCGGGCCGAAGACGGCTGAAATGCCAGAAACCGGTCCCCGGTAGCTTGTCCCCTTTCTGGTGAAGAATTGGCTTGGTAGTTTAGTCTGCCCTGTTCCCATGATGCACTGGGCCAGGGACAGACTGATTTGCATATAGCCAGGTTCTGAGCTGGGATGGGGCAGTGAGATAAATAACGGTGATGGATCAAGCCCTGATCTTTGGACTGGGTAAGAGTGGTCTGCTTAATTCAGACACTCTGTTCATCACCACCCCCTTTTCTAAATCGTTTTTGGCCACTATAGGTGTGGCAGGGTATACTCAGACATGAGTCCCTTTCTCACTGCTCCATCAGGATTCAAGCAAGCCGGGCCGAAGACGGCTGAAATGCCAGAAACCGGTCCCCGGTAGCTTGTCTCCTTTCTGGTGAAGAATTGGCTTGGTAGTTTAGTCTGCCCTGTTCCCATGATGCACTGGGCCAGGGACAGACTGATTTGCATATAGCCAGGTTCTGAGCTGGGATGGGGCAGTGAGATAAATAACGGTGATGGATCAAGCCCTGATCTTTGGACTGGGTAAGAGTGGTCTGCTTAATTCAGACACTCTGTTCATCACCACCCCCTTTTCTAAATCGTTTTTGGCCACTATAGGTGTGGCAGGGTATACTCAGACATGAGTCCCTTTCTCACTGCTCCATCAGGATTCAAGCAAGCCGGGCCGAAGACGGCTGAAATGCCAGAAACCAGTCCCCGGTAGCTTGTCTCCTTTCTGGTGAAGAATTGGCTTGGTAGTTTAGTCTGCCCTGTTCCCATGATGCACTGGGCCAGGGACAGACTGATTTGCATATAGCCAGGTTCTGAGCTGGGATGGGGCAGTGAGATAAATAACGGTGATGGATCAAGCCCTGATCTTTGGACTGGGTAAGAGTGGTCTGCTTAATTCAGACACTCTGTTCATCACCACCCCCTTTTCTAAAGCGCAGGGACTAAGGCAGGAATGTACCAAGGGGCATATTAGCAACAAATAGCGATAATTATCGCTAAATGTGCTTAGCGAATTTTTTTTATCGCAGCCTATAGCCGGATATTATTGCAGAGATAACGTGCTATTAGCAACGTTTATCTCTAATGCGATAAAAAATCCGGCGATAGCGGCTCAAAGCGTGAATATTGCTGGAAATCCAGCAATATTCAAGCATTAACGTGAATGGGGACTTAACCTGAATATCCACCTCCCATTGGATATACAGGTTAAGTCATGTTCTGAGTAGGTGTTAGGTTCTAGCGATAATCGCGCGTAGCGCAATTTTTTTATCACTTCGCCTGCCTTGCTAATAGGCAATAGCTGTGTTAGCGACTGCTTTCTTAGCTCATTTTAGCCATCCACCCTTGTTGGGTCTTAATGAGCTCTTTTCTGAATCATTTTAATATCATTTCTCCCTCTTCAGTTCCTCCGGCAGGTTGTCACAAGCGCGGAGATACTCCTCCGGGAGTTTATTCATAGCGCTATATAAACCCGCTAATAAATAAATACATTTCAGTCTCTAATAGGTTGGGTACGCCCACTTTCCATGTCATTAGCTATAAATATCGCTGACATGCAAAGCGGGCAGCAAACCTGTAGCTATCGCCTACAAGCTGTCGTTAACTGCTGTTAGCGACAGCTTGCTAATAGGGCGATACAAATATTGCCGCTTTAGCGAGAAAAAGTCTTGCTAGAGCGGCGATATCACCCTTGCTAATATGCCCCCTTATTCTTTTGAATATCGCGCATTTCTGCCTTTTTCCCGTCACACAGCGCATCAAGATGACTAGCTGTACTGCTCTGCGTAACTTTGTTGTAAATATGCCAATTGGTGTATAGTCATATCTCTAACATACATTATTGTTTTATTGTTATTGAGTTTCATATGAAAAAAATCAAATGCATTCAAAGAAATCTCAATGTAGAAATACAAGAGATCTCTCAGTTTTATGGTATTTATTTTTTTGAACTTTACGCTTTTATTTATCCATATTTATTAACAGTTTTGTGAAAATGCAAAGTTAAAATTAGCATTTTTCTAAATTTATTTATCAAATAAGCGTGCACTCAAGTGTTGAATGTTGGACAGGTTTCAATATTATGAACACCCACAGATGATAAGTCAATGTACGTATATGCAAGCATGCACATTTTAGTATCAATCTTCTGCATATTTACTGTCACATATTTACTTTTGTTTAAGCCACTTTACTGAAATTCCTTTACATTTTAACTCCCTTACCTGTCAATCTGCACAGCTATTGGCATGACAGTCATCTCTGACAGCATTTAGAACCACTTGAAAAACAACCTTAAAGGGCGTTTTAGCAAAATGCTAAATAATATAGTAAAAATACATGTGCAATATTAACGTGAACATTTTTAAATGATCCAAAATACGTTTTAAAATGTGACAATTATACTAGGTAGTTAATCTTACTCGTACTAAGCCTCAAAAATGCTTAAAGCACCATTGCTTCACAAATAGTTTAACTAGATGTGCTGAAACACTTATAAAATGTTTATTACGTGACCTTTCAATGATCACTTTTTTATTTCTTGATAAGTCGCACATAATATTCTACATAACTCTGCAAAATGTTTCCACTAATACAAAGAAAGTTGTTATTGCTTGTTTTAAATGTATTATTTAATAGAATTATGAAAAATAACCATATATGAAATGCAGTAAATAAACTGAACATGACTTCTTTTAACATACTTGTCTTATTTCCAAGGGATGATGCCATGCTAATAATTTCCCTCATTACGGCACAGATTTTCTATTTTTACATAGCTCATTGTTACTTAAACACACAATTTGTTTTATTAGAAGGATAGAGATTTAGTTCTGTTTGTGGGAACAAGAGCAAGAATGGGAAAAGACCTCATGCAGTGTGGCAGAGGAGCATCGCCTCCGACCGACTCTCAGGAATCCCACTGTGAAGGACTTACAGGAGGCACCAGGAGGGCTTCTTGGCCCCCAGGTCCCACAGGAGTAAAGTGGACTTCATCTCCCAACCAGTAGTGCATCGTGAGTGGTGTTTGCAGAGTGGTGGAGAAAGGGGGTGTGGTCTCTGAAGACCTCTAAGCAATCCTGGTGTGTTGACTAATTGGAGATAACAGAAGGGGTAGTTGGCCCCAAGGATGTCCCTGGGGACCTACTGCCCCTCCTTCTGCCTCCAGTAAGTTCCACACAGTAGGATAGCTGTGAACTGGTAGGAGGACATTCCCCCTTTCTCTACCAGTCTCCAAACTTACACAGCTGCTCACTGATTCATAGCTCAGCACACACATCCACTCACTCACTCATACAGTCACTCAGACACCAACTTGCTAATACAGACACTGATATATCCACTCATACACCCATTCACCCATTCACACAATGAGTCAGTCACCCATAGAGCTACTCACACATCTAGTCACCCCATAGAGTCAATCAAACAGCTGCTTACTCACCTTTACAGTTACACACACTCACTCACTCATACAGATATTACTACATACTCGCACACCTATACAGTCACTGACACACACACACACTCACACATACAGCCAATCTAACATTCACTCACTCACCCATACAGGCACTCACATACTCCATCACTCACCTGCACTGCCTTTCACATACCCAGTTACGTACCCATATACCACTGACACATGCAGTCACTCACCGACACAGCCTTTCGCACACTCACTAACCCATAGAGCCTCTGACTCACCCACTCACTCATCCATACAGGTTGTCTCACCCCCCACACCTACACATACAGATACTCAGACACCCACAGAGGTAGTCAGACAACCAATCACACAGCTGATTTTCTCTGGTTTTGTATGAGTGACACCGGAGCAAAACTATAGCATTCCTGTAACCTTTGGTATCATATATTGCTAAAGGGTAGCTATAGTTTGGACCATGTGTCTATAGGAAAAGCATTTTTGGTTTTCCTAATAACTTTGGTACAGTTTGACGCACCTTCACAAACCTTTCCTGAAAAGATGTTCTGCCATCTCAGCTCCTAACTTGCTCCTAACATGAAAGTTTTGGGGCGATCCTTCAGCTGAGGGTCAAGAAAAAGGGTGGGCTTAAATCATGTTTTTCTCATTTATTTTTCGAATGGAACTTTAGACCCAGGTACACCCCAAATGGTTACACAAATTTGCACCAACTTTGACAGAAACCTAGATCTTGATACAGAAAGTATGCTTTTTGTTAATTGGTGTAAATCAGTTCAGTGCTTTTTGAACAATAGATGCTCAAAAAATGAGTATATTTCATGCCGCAGAGGTTCCAATGGAGTTTTGTGAATCCTCACTTTCATCCATGCAGTCTCTTAGGCTGGTCACAACCTGAAGGAAAAGTTGCGGCCACCATCTTATGATTTGGGGACTCGGGCCTGAGTCCCAAAAAATACAATAAAAAAGATGCAAGAGGCAAGGTTGGGGTACCCTGACCCCCTGGCCTTATGGAGGGGGGTCCCCAAAGATACCCCTCTAGGGTCAAATGTTTTAATCATCATTTTTTTTGGGTTCCAAGGATCTCTTGCGGCACCCAGTGTGACACCTTGGGGTGTCATTACCAATCTGCGGATCTGGAGTGACAACCAGGGGTGACGTGCTGGACATCACAGTGAATCCGCACATCCATAAAACCCCTTAAAAAAGAAGAAAGGGGTTTGGGCTTATGCAAGGAGTGGGGACCTAGTCCCTGCCCCCATACCTACGCTGTGCCTAGGGTTGGCTTTACTTTTGATAATAACATTACTTTGTGTTGAAAAAAAATGAAAAATTCACTGGAAAAAAGAAAGGTTAAAGGGAAGTTATAGTTAGGATTTGTAAATATAGCCTACTTTACATAAAAAATCTTACAAATTAGCTGAAAAAAACAAATGTTAAAGGATGATATATGGGTGAAAACATGTCATTCATAAGTATCACAACCATTGAAATTCACCAGTTACGAACTAAACCTTGTGCCCTAAAATAACTATAACTTGCATCCTCGCCATGCACTGCTAATTTCCCCACCTGTTACATCACTCATTATATAAATGTACGACATCACTGATAACATCCCTGCAATATCTGAAACGACATCATTGATGAAAACACTGTGTATGGCAGGTGGAGGGAGTAAAAGTTACTTTAGGGCATGCATTAGAATTCCTTGAAATAATAATAAATGGTGAATCCCAGTGGTTTTGCTTATTTAAAACAACATGTTTTCACTGACATTTTCACCTAACTATAACGTCCTTTCAACATTTGTTTTTTCAGTGAATATATATTATTATATTTAGAATTCAATCTCACTTCACCTTGAATTCGGTACTTGTAGTCTTGCATTCACACCAGTAAAAAAAGGCTGCAGGAACCAGAATTCTTAAGGGCAGATTAACACAACTTTGAATTAATGTAAAATCACACAAAGTGATGCAAAGTGGTAAAGATATTTACTTCCAGTGCTAAAGGTATTTTGTACTTGCTGAACAGGAAAGGTGACCTTTTCCCAGCACAAATAGCGCTTTATGCTAATTTGCATCGCTTTGTATCAAGGGGCAATTTCATGGGTGTAACTTGGGTAGATCAGGGTAAGCATCATCATTTTCGTTGCAAAGCCCAATGTACTATGTTGGGAAACTGTGCAGTCAGTATGTGCTCTGTCTTGGTGGCGTCCCCCTCATACCGATGGATTTGTGAGAGTAGTCTAGTGTTTTGTTTTTTCCTTCATAATCAATTTTCTGTTCGAGATGGTGAATGTCACTACATTTCTTCAGTAATCCATGTTTCTCTGGAAACTGCCATGTTTCAGAATACAATAATCATTCCTACAATATATACACATTTAGTTATAGACACAGAAAACAGTGGTAGGCCTGAACAAAATTGGGAAATGTTGCTTTGGTAACTTTACGTAACACAAAGTTCATGAATTTTGCATGCATAGTACATTGCACTGGCCTATTTAATAGTCTAAAAAAATACCCCAACTTTCATCAGTTCATAAAAACTGGTCGGTCTTAACCATGCTGTTGATAGGTGCATACTCTGGGCCTCATTTGCAAATGCATTTCCATATGTAAAGATATTCTTACAGCTCAAAATACATTGACGCCTTTCATGAATTCATACTAGGATTTGTGAAGAAGTGGTAGTGTAAATGCTATGGTAGATTTCTTCTCCACAACTGAGGATGCATTGCCAGTAGTAAACATTATACAAGGGATGGGGGTTGAGCAGGTTAAGGCGAAGCTTGCCTCGAAGGTTTGTGAACATCCATAAACTAGTGAGCTTTTTGTCATTCACAAACTCATATCTGAATCTTTCCCTCTTTGAGAAATGATCGGATTTTTATTACATTAAAGGGGTGCATTAATCCCCCTCCCAAGGTGGGATGGAAAACCGATCACTCTATACTTAGAGTGGGTGTGCAGGAACGTTTTCTTTTCTTTTAAGGAAACAACGTTATCCATGTGGAGCAAAAAAAAGAAGAATTGTGCACATATATTTATTTATATTGTTTTATATAGCCCATACCGGATCCTTGAGGGTGGCAGAGCACAATGTGGTGTTCATAGTTACAGAAATAAATGCTGGAGAATGATTAGTAATTGCATCGCATAGACTTTGGGAACAAATTTGGATGGAGTAAGGTAATCAAAGAAAGTAGTATGCTCCGGTTCAGGGTTTAGAGTCGAACTAGAGAGTTTGCCTTGGCTCAAGGGTTAATTGTTTAATTTGCGGTTGAAACTTTTTTTTTCCAATGTCTCAATGTTGGTTTACAGTTATTGTGGGTGGAAATGAACTCCAAATTACCTGAGAAAGAATGGCAATAGTTCCAGAGTATGGATTACACACTTCTAATATAGTGCTTATTTTTTGAAAGAGTAAGAGCTGGTGCCTACATTTAGGCTCAGAAGCACCGGCCGCACCTATGGGAGGTAGGCTTCCCGAAAACCAAAGCTTTGTAGTCCTGATGCAACCTTCTGCCTGTTTCGTCCACCACCAGACAACCCCAGTTACTCTTGCAGGTTTCTGCTTTCTCCCTTTGTCACGTTTTTTCTGTCTTTTGCTTCCTCCTTCTTTCCCCCTAATTTGTTTTTCATTCTCTGGGTCAAAGTGTGATTTGAAAAAGTAATTGATGACCTGATGGTCAAATTAAGCACTGTTCTAGGGGCAAGGTTGGTACTAGAGATTATGGCTCAGATTTACAAACCTTTTGTGCTGGTTTTGTCACAAAACTGACACAAACCAGCGTAAAATATTCTTAGTTGTATTTAGTTTCCAGCGCAAAACCTGTTTTGTGCTGGAAAGTTGGCTAAAAGTAACACAAAGCAGTGCAAAGTTCTGCTTTGTGTTACTCTGCGACAGAGGGGCATTACATGGTGGTACATGACCATTCCCCGGCTACCACCCATGCTTTATGAGGCAAAACCCTATCACTAACATTAGTAGACAGATTTCGAGCCACAAAATAACCCCACTTTGAAGCAGGCATTAAAATGAGAAATACTATTATTTTTCCTTTCTTTTCCAACTTTGCATGTGTACTACACTGTACAGCACAAAAACAAAGTGGTAAAAGTTGTCCCATTTGTTGAGGCATAGTATTTTGTACTGGAAGGGTATCCTTTCAGTACAAAACCTGTTAGACTCATGCAGACACCCTTCCACTACGGTGCAAAGGAGTGTGTGTGTGATCTTGGCAGCCTGATCATACGCCGTTGCTAGGAAGAGGGGAGGACAGTGCTATATCTCTATAGATTAGTGCTTTGCTCCTCTCTTCCTATCATCACACAGTACATCCCCCCACTTTCTCTTTTGTTGGTTGGAGGAGATATTGTGATTGGGGGGGACTTTAATATACTTATGGACCTGAACTTAGATTCTAGCACGGGTGGTAAAAAACAATTGAAACCTAAAGCATTTAAGTCCATTTCGAATAACGTAAGGACTTTAGATCTTGTTGATCCGTGGCGATCTATAAATCCCCATAAAAGAGAGTATACTTGTTGGTTGGGAAGACATAGGTCATTTTCTCGTATCGATTTTTTCCTGACCTCCTCAAAATTTAAGAATAGCTATCAAAGAATTCTACATAACGGCTTCTCCGACCATGCATTGTTAACATTAGAATTGATGTTTGAGGAGAGCACAAATGCGGTAAAACGCTGGGTGTTTAATAAATCATACCTGGCTGATGTAACCTGGGTGACCCTATTGAAAAATGAGATTAATGACTTTATTGAACGAAATATGGGAACTGCTCCTATTCATGTGGTATGGGACTCACTTAAGGCGTTTATCCGGGGGATTGCTATTGGAAGGGATGCGCGGGAATCAGCTGCTTTTAGGGATACAAAGAATTTACTACAGAAGAATATCCAGGATCTGGTAGAACAAATGTATCATAATCCATCTGCTAGGCTAAACAATGAATTAAATGCTGCAAAACGTGAACTGAGCTCACATTATTTTGAGAGAAGTGAGGAAATTTTCTGTAGGCAAGCCCAAAAAACATACGAACACAGCAATTTTACGGGTACATTTCTGGCATGGCAGGTCAAAGAACAAGCGGCAGCTAATCTAATTCATTCTCTTAAATCTCCAATTAATGATACTGATACCTCAGATGCAGCAGAGATAGGACAGATTATGTTGTCTCATTACGAGAAAATTTATACTTCGTACCATATTACGGATCAAAACAGATTAAACAATTTTTTAGACAAGCATAATCTTCCCACTCTCTCTCAGATGGACCAAGCAGCAATGGCATCTTCATTTGCGGAGGATGAACTAAAAGCTGTAGTTAAATCTCTGCCACATGGTAAGGCATGAGGACCAGACGGTTTCCCTGCAGAATTCTTTGTTATATTTTTCACCTCCCTATCTAAACTATTACTTTTATTATCCAATTCCTTGTTGGAAGGTGGCTCAATCCCACCATCATTCTATGATGGGACTGTGGTTAGTTTTTTGAAAAAAGGGAAGGAAGCAAATGATCCTAACTCATATAGACCCATTACTTTGTTAAATTCGGACTATAAAATCATTACTAAATTACTTTCATTACGTTTTAATCATATTTCTTCGCAACTGATTCATTCAGACCAAAATGGTTTTATCTCAGGTCGACAACTCATCACTAATACTCACTATTTGGTTGAGGCCTTAGATTATTTTGAAACATGTAAGGTGCCGGCTTTAGTTTTTCTTTTAGATGCAGAAAAGGCTTTTGATTTGGTGGTCTGGGATACACTTTTTTTTATTTTACAATTTTTTGGAATCCCCTCACAAATTATAACCTTAGTCAAAAATCTGTATCACGGTGCAAAAGCCCATGTGCTTATTAACAAATCCATGGTGGGTTCAATTTCAGTGCAAAGAGGGACAAGGCAGGGATGTCCATTGTCCCCTGTTCTCTTTGCCTTCTTCATCGAACCACTGGCGGCGGCAATCCGGAATTCTATAGATATCCTTCCACCTATGGCCTCTATGGATAAAATCAAATTATATGCAGATGACATAATGCTTCTTCTTAAACCGGAGATGCATTCGCAAGCACGGGCTCTTTCTGTTTTGCTGAATTTGAAGCACTTGGAGGGTATCGAATCAATAGGAGGAGAACCGAGATTTTAATCTGTGGTAGTATAACTCCCGAATTACACCCGGATTTTCAAAACTGTATTAATAATAGACCCAAAAGATATTTGGGTGTCTATTTTATGCCATGTGTAAGTGAATTGTACTTTTTGAATTTTGAACCCTTAATAAAAAAAGTTTGCGATCTGTTTTCACGATGGAATACCCTACCTTTGTCCATTCTAGGCCGGGTGGCATTAATTAAGATGTCGGTTCTCCCCCTATTTAATTTTTTGTTTTCCACTATCCCATGTTCATTACCGGGCTTTTTCTTTTCGAAAATTGAATCGATGTTCTCAGCTTTTGTCTGGGCTAAAAAGACACCTCGAATTGCCATAAATACTCTATACGAAGAAAAAGAACAAGTAGGTCTCGGTCTCCCAAACCTTAGAGATTACTACTTTGCTTATTTTGCACAGTATCTCTCAAGATTCAAACATCCAATGTCAAGTCAAGTACTGTTTATAAATTTCTTTTTGAAACAATATGCAAAGAAGCCAAAATCTCTTCTCCATTACCCATACCTAAATCTCCTAAACTAGTCCGATACAAGGTTTTAAATTGGTTTTTTTAAAAACGAGATGCCATGTTGAAGAGATACTCACTTTCTATCTTTAGTTTAAAAACTCCATTTAGTGATGCTATTTTAGGTTTTGGTATTAAAATGGGGCCAGAAATTATACAAAATTGGGTCAGACTGGGGGTTACATCACTACTGAATTTCGTGGAAGCTTGGCTAACTCCTACCGAGATGCTTTTTCTAACTGGGGGAAATTTTCTTCTTATGGGTTCTTATAATCTACTATATAAAGTTTTTGTTCAAATTGAGTTAGTACAGATCAGTCAAGCCTCAGATTTATCCAATGATCTCTTTTGGTCTTCACTATTCATGAAACCAGGAAAATGGAGAAGAGTCCTAGCACAGAGTAGAGAGGAGGATCTGAGTACTAAAGCAACTAAAAAATGGCAGAAACATGAAAGTCTCTACTTAACAGTCAATATGTGGAAAACATTAAATAAGTTTAATTTCTCGGTATTGAGAGGCGCTAACTGGAGGCGAATGCTGTTTTTTAGTAAATGGCTGCTATATTATACACCTGCAGTCATTGCCAGAATGTTTAGTAATTCATCTCCCATCTGTTTTAGATGTTCTCGACCAGATTTGGCTAATTGGTCTCACATAGTAGCCTTATGCCCCCGAATTGGGGCCTTCTGGGAGGGCATTTTTTCTTTGCTTTCACTTCATATGCAATGTACGATTATTAATTATGAAAGACTGATTATATTTGGTATTGATCCAGAACTTAATCTGGTTGAGTCACTAGCAAAACTGGTATATATTATTGTAGCGGTGGCCAGATCACTGATTCTTAAGTATTGGAAAACAGATGTAGTACCCTCTTTGGATGAATGGTATGAGAAAATGAAGAGAGTAAGGAAAAGTGAACTTAAATATGCACAAAGGATTGGGGGACTCCGTAAATTTGGAAAAATATGGGGGACGTATTTTGATTAAATCTCTATGTATGTTTTTGATATGAAATTTCTTCTTTCAGGCTTTATTCTTTCTTGAGATGATGCTATATTGTTGTATTTTTTTATTTGTTCTTCAGCTTATCATTCTGTTTTTTGGATTTTCTGTAATGATTGTTATGAATGAACTGTCAAGAACTGAATAAAAACATTTAAAAAAAAAAAAAATCACACAGTACATCAACTTTGGGCACTGCACTGCGTTGTGTGACAAGGTCTTGAATCTGGACTACAGGGTTTATTCTAGCTTCTACATGGACTCAAGATTTCAAAGGCTGGTGTGATGTGCTGAAAACATTTCCCCACTTGTGGTAAGTTTTGCTGTTGTCTAAAGAGTGGATTTGAGAGGTGTCAGCTGTAATTTAGAAATATCTGAAAGCAAGGAATTTTCATATTCCAGCCTTAAGAGGACTGATGATTCCAACCGATAGGACCTGGCCTGGCTCTGTGGAAGCCAATTCGTGGCAGGGCAGGGCCACGTCATTTATTATTGAACTACGCTCTTTGGATCCTATAATTAATAACAGAGGACAACTTTCTTCTGGACATTACAGGGACTGGGAAAAGTTTAAATATCATAAATAGTCAGTAGTGTATGGCTTGAAGTCCTGAATAGCAACCTGTGTAATAGTGCCAATCTCTGCGTTACCAGAGCTGATTTTTAATGCCAAGCGGGATAGTAGAAGTTTATCCCATGAACATTGTTAGTAATATTTGTATCCATTTGTGTCTTTTTCGTCTGTTGCAGCTTTTAACTAATCAAGGTGCAAGGTTGTTGTTTCAGTCTCCACGAGGTTGCTCTAATATAAGTCCCCAGGAGGTTGTTCTAATTTAATATAATTAACCTCTAGTTTTGTGCAATTCCATATATTTACACATTTGCTATAGTAGCCATAGAGTTACCGCCTACGCCAACAGTTACTTTTAAGATTCTCTGTAACCCAGTGATTGGGTGATCCATAATAAGGCTTTTTTTAATTTGAGGGTCAGGACGTAAACTTTTGAAGACCCCTAAAAGTAAAGACATTCATGGCCCAACCATTGATGATTATTTAGTTAAAGTGGTTAGTGCCATTGATGTCGAAATCAATAGGGCTGAACTCGGCCTGTCTCTCGGAGTAGGCAACGGAATGGAGAATCAATCAGCCCAGGAGTTATTTGACGTCATGCCAGATAATTCCCAAGAACCCACTACCATGGTGTGTCCTGAAAGCCCTAACCAATCCCAAAATCTACCTATGCAATCTCTGATCCCCCATACTCCATCTCCAAGTGGGTCCCCAGTACCGAAAAGGAAAAGAAATTGTAGGAAAGACCAAATTAAGCCAGGGATTTCCTGTAAAACTAAAAAAGGGCCATCCTCGTGTGTTATAGATAAGGAACCAGATAAAATTTGTGTCCCAAACCTGTTGATGGAAGAACAAACCAATTCTATCATATCTATTCTGACACAAAAATAGAAGTAATTATAAAACCATTGGTCGATAGAATAAATAATCTAAACACGGAGGTGACCAAACATGGTAACATCCTTAAAGACGTTTGTGGACCTGTAAGGTTATCGACGAGTGATCCTCCTGGAGTGCATAATTTAAATCCAATAAATGCTGTTATAACCAATCCACCCTTTAGCAATCCATTTATACTCCATGGCCCCATTAGGAAGACCGTTGATCCAGGGTCTATCAATTCCACATCCATGACAGCCAATAATTTGCTTGCCAGCATGGACAGAGAGAAGGGATCCCAGATAATCGGGGATGTAGCAGTAAATAAACACCAAGCCCTGGCCCAGAATAAATCCTGGGAGAGGGATGAGTATGAAGGACCCATTGCAAGTAAGTTCGATGAGCCAGGTTGGAAGGAGTATATCAGCTCATTCGATATAGTATGTTTGCAGGAAACCTGGAGTACCGTAAATGTTTATTTTGACGGTTATACTGCATATAGTTTACCCACACTACCCTCCTCCTCGGGAAGAGCAAAAGAGGGACTGCTAATCTTATTAAAAAATACCCTACCGGTGAAAGTTAAAAGAAGTACCAACATAGGGCATCACTCACAGTTACTCTGGTTGCAAAACGGGGAAGACCAGGATGTGCTGTTGATTAACTTCTATAACAATATATTTGATTCTACCCGTCATAGTATAGTCTTAGAATTGAAATTAGAATTAGATAATTTGGCTATTAGGGAAAGTATTTATCTGAATATAGTTTGGCTTCACGATTTCAATGTTAATGATTGCCCCTTGTCGATGACAAAAGTGTGTGGGTGCCAAAACGAAGAATGTTATGATTTTTTACATTTTCCACATACTATTTATGGTAATACCCTGAATGCAGTACTGACTAAATTTGATTTGCATATGATGCAATGTGCCAAGGATGGGAGTGGACAGGAGATTCCAACTTTCACAGGAAGTTCTGCCCATAGTTGTATTGGCCATGTTATAGTCTCTGTTAATATTGCTAGTCAATGTTCCACCCCACAGGACGTTGATTTGTCTATGAGTGACCATAATCCAAATATGGGGGTGCAAGTCAGTTAAATCATATACTGTTATGAATTTCATCATTCCATCACGCCCCAATGGTACTAGAATAAAATGGAGAGGTGAAATGTAAAAAAAAATTGTACAGGCGTGTGGTATTGAAATAGACAGCAGCTTATTAGTTGGGACTGAACCATACAAGTTCCTGTCCAATTTCCTTCAGATCAATGCTTGTATCACAAAACTACTGACAGTGACGTCAATTAGGAAACAATTACAGGCCAGGGGCTGGTTTGATCACTCTTGTACTACCTCTTTGAACCGCCTGAAAATAGCACTTACCAATAAACCAAGGGACAGTACAGCAGTCCAAGCACTTAGAGTAGAATATAAATCTAATCTAAAACGTAAGAAGAAGGAGCTTCAACAAGAGGCGTGGGACAACCTTACGCTCGCAGCTGAAACCTTAAACAATAAGCTTTTCTGGGATACAGTGAATTCTAATTTACTTAAAACTGAATCTGTCCCAGAACTTTTGACCCATGTTAGCTGTGAGGAGTGGGTGGCCCAATTCTCCAGCAATTTTAATCCTAGCTGTACATCAGCGGTAGATTTAAATACTCAACTTAATTGGCCTATTATCCCACTTGATATAACCTTGGATGAAGTCTTGTTGGGCATTGGAAATACTAAAGGGGGAAAGCACCAGGTGCCGATGGTGTACCCATTGATGTATACAAATCCTCACCGGAACTGTGGGGACCCATTCTAACTAGAGTTTTTAATGCAGCTGTAACTGAGGGTTGTCCGCCCTCATGGGGGGAATCTGTCATTATCCCCATTTATAAAAAAGGCGATAAATCTGAAGCAAAAAATTACCGCCCGATCTCTCTACTCGACTCCTCAGTAAAAATTATGAGTAGAGTCCTATAGTTAAGATTGGAGGAATGGGTTTTAGATAATGATAATATGGCACAGGTGCAATATGGTTTTAGAAAAGGGTTAGGTATGCTGGAACAATGTATTAATTTTGAGCTTTTAATTGGTAAATATACTAAAGTCAAACAGGGTCGGCTTTTTTATGTTTTGTGAATTTAAGTAGTGCATTTGATTTGGTAGACCATGGAGTTTTATGGCCTGTTTTACTCAATCTTGAGGCCCCTATACCTAATATTTATTTTTGGGCCAGGTTGTATGAAAACTTATCAACCAAAGTCTGCTATGACCAGAAGGGTGAATGTACCCCCAATTTAAATGTAAAACGCGGCATCCGTCCAGGCTGTGTTCTTGCCCCATTACTTTTTCCTTTATTCATTAATGAAGTTGATGTTATACTTAAGGAGATAAAGGCGGACTCCCCAATAGTGGAGGGTAAGGAAGTGCCAGGCCTGCTTTACGCAGACGATGTCGTGCTTTTATCTAGAACATGGATTGGCATTCAGAGGTTAATAGATGCTTTTGCAGCTTTTATTAAAAAAAGAAAGTTGCTGATTAACAAAACAAACACCTTTTCAATGGTTTGCGGCCCGATACCTAAATGTCAGAAACCTTTTTTTATAGTGGGTAACAAAATACAAAATGTGGATAACTTTTGTTATTTGGGTATTTTCTTTTCTTCAGATGGGAAATAGAATTACGAAACATCCCAGGTTAAGGCCAAATTGAGGAAGAGCATATACTGTGTTTTTTTTAATTTTGCTACTAATTTGGGGGACCGCCGTATTAGTAAGACTGACGCAGGCCCTTTCACATGGGGCTAGCCCCATGTGAAAGAACGCATTGCTGGAGTTGTGTCACTTTTTTGACACACTCAGCAATGCGTCACTTTTGCGCTTACAGATGCGTCAGAAATACTGAGGTATCTGTAACTCCTTGCGACATGATGCGTCATACATTAAATTTGACGCATCAGGCATGTCGCAAGAAGTGCGCACCAAGAAGTGACGCATCGCTGCTTTCACGCAGCAATGCGTCTTTTCTCATAAATGAGGCCCTAGTAATTTATTTTTAATATGGGTGATTTGTAAGAGTATATTACGGACATTTTGCTGAGAAATGTTTTGTTTGTTTCACGCAAAATCCATACAAAAAGATTCTTTGATATCAATACATGAACTCGTGTATGAGAAAAGGGAGGGTGTAACAGATTATTTGCAGTAAAATTAGTAATCTGCTTCTTTGTTACAGTATTGAACACACACATCACTACCCCTGAATATTGGATGTAAACAGATTTAAAATTTGGATGCGTGCGCATGTGCAATGTCAGTGACCTGGCCAAAGAGGGCATGAAAGAGATTTGATAATAAATTAAATACTGTTCTGAACAGGGGCGCCCAAAATACATTTGGTCCAGGGCCCCAAACATCCTTAAAATGTCCCTTTAGGAAAGAGAGCAGTTATGGGGACTTGAGGAGCACAGTTAAAGGATGGCAGTTAGGGAATCCGTAGCGAAGGAGGTCATTGGGGGAGGGCCAACAAACACTGTCACACCGGGCACAATCAATGCTAACGCCAACCCTGGTCTATCCAGTTCCATTGCGAAATGCACCTCTGTGTGGCTTCAAACTGATCTCTGCTTCTCAATTTAGAAATGGACTCTGGCATTGATTGCTCACTTGGAAAACTACAGCAATGAATTCGTTTATTTTGCCGCTTGTCTTGATTGGTAAAGTGGAAATTCAGCGCACTCCCTTTTTACAGCCACTCTGTAAATCAAGACTATTCTCTTAAGTCACTGGACTTGGCCGTATTTCACTCTCTTCGGAGAATATAAATATCCATCACTCTGGCAGCGCTATTCATATATTGATTTCTGCAAACTTTTATTTTTGGTGAGCTCACCTTATGTACCAAATCCTCAGTTTTATGGGCATCCCCTCTTCATACACGCCTTACAACATACACAGCAACATGTTGTTTTAATATTTCTTAAATTTAGATGTGATTTACTCTTCCTTCCTTTAATTAACTTTCTTGGGAAAGCTTCATTTTTCTTAATAAAGATGTAGGCACATGTTCTAAACCAATTCCCTTATAGTATTTTGAATAGAGATTGATTTCTGCAATTCTTGAGAATATGTAGCTCGTACTTGAAATACACGTAACTGGAAGGTTCCTTAGAAATAGATTACTGTTCAATTACAAAGGGATCTTGACCCACACAACTGATCTTTGTGAACTTTCAGATATTTACCAAGGAAAGGCAATGTTTATATGTAAGAGAAGGGTAGAATGTTTTATGCGCAAGGTTCCCACAACGCCCCATAGGAGTACAAACAGGTAGAGCGATGCATTTTAAAAAAATTATCCCCCCAAAAAATCTTTAAAAACTCTTAGTTGTTTGGCAAAATAAAGACTCTCCACGGGGCTAAGATTTTGGCACTCATTGCATATTTCTTCTCTAATAATATTTGACGTTCGCAGGAGTTGCTTTGGTGGCGGGGATAACCCATGCCTTGGGATTTTGTTACGGACACATTTCTTCTTATAGGGCCATATATATCAAGCTAATTTTTACTCGTAAATGCTGCGAATCACAAAAATTTGCGTTTGCAATTAAAAATGAGCAAATCCCAATGTATGAAGCAAAAATTTGTTGCAAAATAAGGAATCGCTAAAATAGCGATTCCTTACATTGCGTGAGCCTGAATTCTGCGATTTCCATAGCGATTCCTTAATTTGCAATCATCCAAGTTAGCGATAATCGCAAATCTGGAAATCGCAAATAAGGAATCGCAATGGAATGTATCAAAAATTCGCAATTTGCAATTTCACGAAATTCGCAATTTTGGAAATCGCAATTACCACCAAGTGGGAGCAGGTGGTAACCTGGTGCAAAGTATATAAGGAAGCCCACAATGCAACAGACTTTTTTCCACAATGTCTGGGCTCTACTTGATAGCGAGGAGGCGAAGAATGAGAGCTGCTGCGCAGAGGAGGAGACGCCAAGAGAGGATATTCTGTGTGAACATCGCCATCTAGCAGCGCACTGAGGAGGACATCCACACCCACTACAGATTGGAGGAAGACAGTATACTAGATTTAACTCAGACCCTATCTTGAGCACCCCACATGCAGGACACAAGCATACCCACTCACATCCAGGTCCTGTGTTCACTACACCTGCTTGCTTCAGGTAGTTTCCAGGGGTGATAGCCACAGCAGGAGGGGTGTCACAAAGTGCCCTGTCGCACTTTTTCCAAGCGTTCCTCGATGCCTTGGCACAGAGATGCAACACCACATTCACTTCCCCAACACCCCACAGGAGCTAGCCCAGACCAAGCAGGACTTTTACAATATTGCCCGATTCCCCCACGTCATAAGATGCATAGATGGGACTCATGTTGCAATATCCCCCCCTCAAACAATGAGTACATATTCAGGAACCGGAAATGCTACCATTCACTTAACATACAGGTGGTGTGTGATGCCAAAAACATCATCACTGATATATTAGCAAAGTATCCAGGCAGCACACATGGCGCTGTCATATTCGTCACAGTGGGCTATACCGTTAGAGGTGATTTTCGCGAGGGATACCTACTAGGTAAATGCATTGAAACATAGGGCACATTCCTACTGACTACCATGTGCATTACAGTGACTGACCATTCACATTTCCTATGCAGTCCGGGATTTCATCATGACACCCTACCTCAATCCTGCTAATGCTGGGGAGCGTCGATATAACCGAGCACACATTTCTACAAGAGGCACCATTGAACGAACCTTTGGCATACTGAAGAGCCGATTCCGCTGCATACATAAAAGTTGAGGAGCACTCCAATACAGCCCTGAAACATGTTGCAAAATAGTGGTAGCATGTGGCATGCTGCACAACATCGCTACCAGGAAAGGCACACCAGTGGAGTTGAGCGAATCTGAATCCTCTGACGTGGATGGGCCTGGACCTGGACGCATGGCAGCTGGTGTAGCTGGTGCTGAAGCTAGCCGCCAGAAGCGTGATGAGATTACGCGTAACTACTTCTAGGTAAGAAATAATGACACAATGACAAATCTAATTTGTGTGACAGTGTTTTTATTCCTTAATTGCAGGATAAACAATGCCACACATCCCTCCTACCAACTACTCACACTCCTAATATCATGCACATGTTTAACTCACAGTGCTACAATTCAACCTGGAGTGAATGCAATGTCAGGTCTTAAGTTGACCTCTCTCGAAGCAAACAAAATTTGGCCCCTGCTGGTTGTTAGTGTTGCACCGCTTAATTCTAATTGTACGTAGCAGGCCTATTGTTCCTGCCACTACAGCGCCTCTCCATTATGGGTGGTGGGGTGTTGCTGCTCCGCACTGACTGTGCGTCCTCCTCACTGGGAGTCAGTACTCAAGGGCATGTAGTGCGGACAGCACGCAGCTCGTCAAGAGCGGATGTTGCCTGCACAACTGCTGTCGCAATGTCCTGTATGCAAAGTGAAAACTCCCGCTGTATCACACTGCTATGCCTGGTCTGGATATTAGTGGCAGAGACCAAGCAGTTGATGGCCCGTGTATAACGGTCCATGCGCTCCAGTTCTCTGCGCCTTGCAGCACGTTCTGCGTGCAGCTCTCCACAAAGTGCATGCATGGCACCCCTCAGTTCGCCTTGTATACCCCTGAGACCTGCCCTCACCTCTCGCTGTAACGCCTTTATGTTTTTTGCTTGCAGGCGCTTCACCTGTAGCATGTTCACTTCCAAGCCGGCAAACACCGATTCTTCAGCCTGATCTCCGAAGCTGCTGGCCCTTTCGATGTCTGCGCCTGGCTGTGCCTTGGGGACCTTGGCTGTCTTGTGGCTTGGACTCTTGCTGTGGCCGTGTGTCTTCGGACTGCAAATTACTATTGCTGTCCTCTGCCTCGTCCTCCATTGGTGGCGGTGGCCTCACTATGTTCCTCCTCTGTCTCTTCGGAGGATTGACAGGGCTCTCCTCCCCATCTGTTTCTAGCTCCTGCCCTGCGTCTCCTGAGTGTGGAGGTTATATCACTCTTCCATTGCCTGTAGGCTGTGTAGTTGCTGGTGCTGTGGACAGAACAGCACACAGTAATTAACTTTACTCATTTGCAATGTGAAAATAAATTATTTCACAGTTTGGGGTTACATTACTTTTTCATTTCCCTTTCCTGACTTGCACATGCTAAATTTGCCCAGCGAAGCTGGTTAACACAACTTTTATTTTCATGTGACTACATCTCCCAAGATGCATTGCTGTGTCTGCCTGTGTACCTGCTATAGCATGAAATGTGGTTCCCAGGCCACTTTGTCGCTGCAGGGGGGTGTGGGGGGTGGGGTTTGGGGTGTGATGGCATGCTTCTTACCTGGTCTGGATGCTTGTTGATCTGAGCTGTCTAGGTCAGTCACGCCCGTCACGCTCTCTGGTAGCAGGGTACCCTCTACTACAATTTCCTCCAGAGGTGTGGAGTCCGGCACAGTTAAGGTCCGTACACCGGTGTGCTGTGACTGCTCCAGCCTGGCAGCTAACTTCTCTACTCTCCCTCACTGTGGTTCTCACTCAGCAACACTGTTGCAGCATGGGTAGTCAGTCACTTCCTGGTAGTGATGTCATCAAGCTGCACCAGGTTTCCGATTGGCTGATTTGCGAAATTCGCAAAATAGCGCTTTTTTCCGTTAAGGAATCGCAATTTAGCAAATTTTTGGGTTTAAGGAATCGCTTTTTGGATTCTCGCAGATAAATAGCAATTTTTACTGAATTGCTATTTATTTGCGATTTCTTTCATACATATCGATTTGCGATTCTGAATCTGCGATTTGGTAAAAATCGCTAACTCAGAATCGCAAATCGTGACCTTCATACATATGGCCCATAATAAGGTGTGTATTTGGCAAGGCATAGCCCGTGCTGCCATTAAGGTGGTCTCACCTGTCCCGGGGAAAAAGGGGAAAGGGGTGGAGTTGTAGCGCCAGTTGATGAAACGGCGCTCCCACCCCCAAGCTGACCTATATGGAGGTTAGTGTACAGTTGAACCGGAAGCACTTTAGCACTTCCACTTCAATGCTGAGCCAACGTCCAGGCAGACCGGTCTAGACCGGCCTGCCATGGGTTCCCCCCTTTAAGAGGGGGCAGTAGGGAGCAGAACAGTCTCTTGCTCCCCACAGGATAGGACCCCAGGCCTGCAGTGGCCTGTAGTATTCTTTTTTTCTCATTTTATTTTCCAGGTCTCTTAGCTGTGCAGCCTCGCGGGGAGGCTTCTTTCACCTGTTTTCTTTGTTATTAGCAGAGCAGGGGACCGTTGCCGGGCGGCTGACATCCTGGGTGATATCTGGCGCGATTAATTTTTGGACAGCAAAGCGGTAGCGCGAGGAGTTGAGCGTTGCCGGGGACGTGTGGCAGTGAGCGTCGGATCAATAGCTACACAGACTCCTTGTTTGCTTTGGTACAGCCCGACTTGGGGCTAGTACCGAGCGTGGTGAGCGCGTGGTGAGCCCAACTTGGGGCTACTACCGAGCGTGGTAAGCACATTGTGAGCGCAGCTTAGGGGCTACTAAAAGTTTTCCGGTAGTAGAAATAGAGGCACACGGCAGGGTGAGCGGGGGCAGACAAAAGTTGTGCAGCAATCTACCGTTAGGCAGTGTGCAGCCTAATTTAGGGTCCCTTTTGCGAAGAAAGCTCAGTGAGATAACACTTGCCGTTGGCACATGTTTAACCGCAGGGCACGTGTTCTACTCCTAGCATGATCAGCTTAGCTTCCTGGTAGTTGTGTGACGAGCAAGTAGAGGTGTGCAAGGTTGTGTGTGTGCTCTAATTTGAGTGTGCTCAATTTTTTTTACAGAACAAAGTGTTATCCCGGTGCACTCCAAATGTAAACTGTGTTTTCACTAGAGTATCCGAGTTATAGGGTAGCGCTCTAGTCGTCGCACGTAGTCAGGGCGTGCCTTTTCAACTGAACGAAAGTGTTGAGGGTAGAGTCAACTATCCTCCAGGCTGAGCGCAAAGTTAACAATGAAACAACAGTTTCTTATCCAAGTTCATATGTTTTATTCACTTCATGAGAGTATTTCTATTATTCAATTCAACACAACTCTATGCGAAGGATTTTCCTTGCTTACATAATTCCATTCTTATGTGGCCAAGTAATTACACATTTTCTCAAACTTCATTGCACCCAATGCATTTCGGGTCCTTTGAAAAATGACCCTTCGTCAGGGGTCTGTGAATAAGGAACAGACAGGACCAAATTAATCACTCCATATGAATGGTGAACAGCAAACAAAATCAATACATTGCAGCCTTCGCAAACTAAATACCAAAGCGGTTGCCTAACTTCAGAAACAGAAAATAGTAAAAGTCAATGTGCCACCAAAACAAGAAATGTCAACGCCACCAGATGAAAGAAACTGCTCTGTGCATCGTTATTGCCCGTAATTCTCCAGTGTTTATTTACTTGCTATTGTGCCGCGCGCCGCTTTATTATGAACGCTTGTCATGTGATGTGGGTGCTCGCGTCGTGATTGGTCACAGACGCGATCACATGATGTTCATTCTGCCTATGATAACCATCGTTGTAACATAGTGTTGATCGGATAGAACACGTTGAGACGCGAGAGCGTCCGGTTACCCGTAAGTTGTGATTCTGTGTTTATCCTTATTTTCTCGTGTTTTTCAGAGCACATATATTGGTAATGTGAACTCTTTTGCCCACAGTGTTCATAACGATGCACAGAGCAGTTTCTTTCATCTGGTGGCGTTGACATTTCTTGACCTTTGCCAAAACGGAACAGGGTCAAGCCCAATGGGAGAGGAATGGTGGTCCCGGGGCTGGCACTAAGGGAGCCTATGCCGGTACCACATGCACCCGCACCAAGCCCTCAGGGCAGTGGGGGGGCAAGTATTTCAGTACCTGTCAGGCCCGCAGAGGGCCAGGCTCTTGTCCTAGGGGTACCTCTGAGGGGCGGTCCAGGAGGGGCCACACCAGAGCTGCCGGACATAGCGTCCAACCTAGCGACAGTACTCCCATGGCTAGAGAAGGTGAGGAATTGTTCTCACGCTGCGGGGACGTCCAGCAGCGGAGGCGATGCAGTCGAAAGGGCCAGACAAATATTGGCTGAATTGGGTAAAGAGAGGTCAGGTGGGGTACCAGTAGTACCGGCGGGGGATGCAACACCCATTGTCACGGTACCGGTCACTAGTGGCGAAGGCGTGTTGTTGACAATAAAAACACCAAAGGACACAGGAGCACAAAGGATGGCTGATGCAGCAGCACCAGCAGGTATGAGTAAGACGCTAGCTCCTTTAGGCTTGGGGGAGAAGCGTTCTGATAGGGAAAAGTTGGGGTGATATTTATCTCAGGAGACCAAAGAAAAGATCTGAAAGGGGGAATATGTAAGCATTTTTTCCCTATTGTTAGATGAAGCAGAAAGGGAGAAGGCAAGGAAGAACAAAGAATGGACACATCACAAAGAGTGGGCAAACATAATTTTAAAATACAGGGTAGAAGCAAACTTGGCCAATTGGAAATAAGGTTTCACTATATACATGGCGTTTCAGAGAGGTTGGGTCTGAAATGGCAGGTTACCAGAATAGGATCACTGTTGCGCATGCAACAAATGGGGCGATGGGTGGAAGGATTACGATAAGGATTTCAGGAGGGCATTGGTGCAGGACCCGTTATTGGGATGGAACCAGACAGATATGTTTATTAATTTGAAACATTTAGTCCAAGGCCCATCCGACAACATGCGGGCCCAGACACAAGAAAGCGGGTGTTTTCAGCCCTTTAGGGTGGGCCCCTCCGGTAACGTGGGGGTGTCGCCGGTATATCAGGGGGCACTGGGAGAAAGGGTGTCTGTTTTGACTACAACAAGAAAACCTGCAGTAGAGCACCAGGCACATGTAGGTTCAAGTATTCCTGTGCTTTCTGTAGTAACGCATCCCACCCTGAGTCCAAATGTTTCAAGAAATCCAGAGAGAAAGGAGAAATGAAGCTGGATTGAGGGGGCACTCCTAGAAAAGGCTAGATCCCCTGTTAACGTCAACACCATGATCCCTTGACTAAACATGTATAAATGCCCTGCAGCTGCTAAAACGATCAGGGAGGGGTTTGTGGAGGGTTTCAGAATCCCGGCGCACGACTACAATGGAGTGGCAACTGTAGGAACAAGGTCTTGGTGAGGTCCAATGAGGGCATTAACAAAGAAGTAAAATTGGGTAGAGTGGCGGGCCCATTTGACAACATCCGAATGGAGGACTTTGTATGCTCACCTCTGGGGGTGGTTCCAAGAAAGCACAAGGCAAATTCGAACTAATTCACAATCTTTCAGCACCAAGGGGCAATTCTGTGAACGATGTAATTTCAGACACAGTGTGTAGTGTAAAATATGGGTCTTTTGGCCAGGCTGTAGACATGCTCATGTCCCTAGGGCAGGGGGCCTTATTAGCGAAATCTGACATTGAGTCCACTTTTAGACGGCTGCCAGTACACCCTTTAGATTTTCACCTGCTGGGTTTTCAATTCCAAGGGAAATATTACATGGACAAATGCAAGCCAATGGGGTGCTCTGTATCCTGTGCCTATTTTGAAAAATGTAGCTCCTTTTTAGAGTGGGTCTTCAGGAGGGACACAGGCCACCAGTGGGTGCTGAATTACCTCAATGATTTTCTTTTCTTAGGGGCCGCAGGCTCGTTGGAATGCAGGGCAGCATTGTCAAAGTTTTGTGCCCTTATGCGAGATTTTGGCGTGCCATTGGCAGCCGGGAAGACAATGGGCCCGAGTACACAGATTGAATTCCTAGGGATTGAGCTGGATTCTGTACAGTGAATGATTTCAGGGTAGCTTTGCAGCACTGCCTAGACAAGGAAAAGGTTACATTGCACCAGTTATAACAAGTAGTGGGGCAGTTGAATTTATCACTACACATAATCACGATGGGTCGCCCTTTTTCCCGCACCATTGCCCAGGCGATATCGGGTTTCAGAGAAAAGCATCACCACACCAGACTGTTCGGCGAGGTCAAGCAGGGCAGGCTCATTTGAAAGTCATTCCTGCACAATTTCAATGGTAGGGTGGTGTGGCCCAGCTCGCCTAGGTCCAGTCCAGATTTGGGCTTGATGACCGACACAGCAGACAGTGAAGGTTTCAGGGCCATTCTGGAGTCCCAGTGGGTGGCACAGCATTGGCCAGGCTGGTGGGGAGACTCTGGGCCCACAGGCAACATAATCTTCCTGGAGCTCTTTCCCATCCTGGTGGCACTGTCCGTATAGCCGGAACCGCTGAGAAACCCGTCTGTAATATTCTGGTCAGACAACATGGCTGTGGTTGGAAAATCAACAACCAAACCGCGAAGTGTAGTATGATGCTGCGTTTGTTGAAGGAGATTGTTTTACAATGCATGAAATTGACCGTACTTTTTAAAGCCAAACATGTGCCGGGTATATTGAATCATGCAGCTGACGCTTTGTCTTGTTTCAAAATGCAGGCATTCAGATTACACATCCCACAGGCAGCGGTCCACCCAACACCTTTCCCAGAACAGCTTTGGCAACTTGGTGCCCCCAATTATCGGAACTCGTACAAGCTAGCCTAGCACCCAGAACCAGGAGTACTTACGAAGGGACGTTTTTTTTGTTGTTGTAATTTCTTGGGGGAAATGTGGGAACAAAAATCGCTTGACCCTGGGTCAGTGGTAGCATACCTTGCCTTCATGAGGTAGCGGGGGCGCACTGTTGCAGGGGCCAGGCGACATATCACGGCAATATTTTTTGCTAAGGTAAAAGGGGTGGGGATACCACAAGGAATTTTGTGATGCCCCAAGCTTTGAAAGGCTGGCAGCGCTTGCAGTGGGGCCAGCCCGATGTCTGGTGACCAGTAGGGCTGGAATCGTTAGCTAGTCTAATGTTAGCCCTGCCGCGGGTCTGCGAATCCACAAGTGAGGTAAGGTTGTTTCAGGCAGCATTCTGCCTCGCATTTTATGGTGCCTTTAGGATAAGAGAACTAGTGCCAAAGAACAATAGGGATTGGCAGGGTGGCCTACAGATGGGACGGGTGAGCCTAGGCAGGGACTCTGTGCTGATCTCCATACTCAAGTCCAAGACTGACCAGGTAGCCAGGGGGGAAAGAATAGTGCTACACAGGGCAGTGAATCATACATGCTGCCCCGTTGCCAGACTTGAGGCCTTTATGGCACAACTGGCGCAGGTTCAGAGTGGGCCTCATTGGATACATAGGGATGGGGACCCCTCATATCATTTCAGTTCAAGAGAGTCATGGTCCTGGCCATGCAAGACGCTGGGCTGGATTCACCTAACTTTGGGACACACTCTTTCAGGATAGGGACAGCCACGGAAGCAGTGGCCAGGGGGCTGAAGGAAGACCAAGTCAAGAGGATTGGTAGGTGGTCCTCTAACTATTATAAGTGATATGTGCAGCTGCACAGGCTTTAGCGTGTTTTCTTGTGGTTTTGTCATGCCAATTTGCGATTTCCTTCACCCTGTGATTTAAAGAGGAGGTGAAATTAGTACACTGTTACAGAGTGCTGCGAGCAGTTGGGTATGATTTATATATGCATGACAGGGGAAATGCACTTACCTACCGCATCCCCTATCCCCCCCGAACTGTCAGGGGCTTCAGGGCTCATCGTAGAAGTCCGTGCTCAGTATTTCAGCCTGCCCGCCCTGGTCCGACTCGGTATCCTATACCGTTGAGCGGAGGGCGGGACAGGTACGAGCCAGACACGCCCAGGCACCCCGGGTCAGTCGAGCGGTTAGCGCTCTAGCCTATCACTTGAAAGGGCTATTTAGGCGGCGAGGAGGCTTGGCTCATCGCGGTAAGGGAAGGACAGTGGCAGTGTCTCCCGACCCCGCTTGGTGCCAGGTAATGCTTGTAAAAGCGGAAACTGTATTTTAACATTGTAGAGCACGTTGCAGACATTGAGACTGTTTGGAATTGATTAATAATTTTAAAATCACTTGCGCCGTTTAAAATTGATCTTTACTCATTTTAAACCACTCACGCTCTTACAATTGGGAATAGAATTGACTGCTAATTTTAAATCCCACACTCACCACGCATCCCCTATCCCCCCAGAACTGTCAGGGGCTTCAGGGCTCATCGTAGAAGTCTGTGCTCAGTGTTTCAGCCTGCCCGCCCTGGTCCGACTCAGTATCCTATACCGTTGAGCGGAGGGCGGGACAGGTACGAGCCAGACACGCCCATGCACCCCGGGTCAGTCGAGCGGTTAGCGCTCTAGCCTATCACTTGAAAGGGCTATTTAGCCCCTCGTCGGCTCAAGCGCGCAGCGGTTGCCCGCAGAGGGGCGCCTAAGTCAGCGCCTAAGATGAGCCAAAGACCAGCCTGTCTGCGCCCGTCCGCGCCAGTACGGGGCCAGGGGCCATGGAGGCTGCTAAAACAATGCCTCAAACACTTCCCCCTAAAAGGACAATCTACACCTCTCAGGTACTATTGGGACTTAACACAGACACGCTATTGGGCTGTAGATGTGGCGATCTTCCTGAGGTTGAAGGCCCTTTCTCCTGCCTCCATTGCCACACCCAGTTTTCCATGCATTTGAGGGAGACTTACAATATGAGATGTCCCAAGCTCTTGAATCCTACTACTACTAAGGCTGCTGAGAACCAATATTCTCCCTTAGGGAGGAAAAATATCCTCTGTAATATCAGGTCACTCTCCAAACACTCCGCGGAGGTTTGGGACTTAATTTCGTCTAAACATCCAGACATATGCTACCTTACAGAAACATGGCTCAAACCACACTGTACCCCTGCCATAACTCTGGGAATTCCGAGTAACTATAAAATAGTTAGATTAGACCGTCCCACTAAAATAGGTGGTGGGATTGCTATTGTGCACAAACAAGAAATTACTATTTCGGTCCTAGAAGAACGAAGTACCTCTGAAATTGAACTTTTAGTTTTCAAAATAACTTTGTCCCCCAAAGAAAGTCAGAAAGGTGCCCTAGTATATCGCCTGCCTGGTCCCTGTAATAACTTTTCCAACACGCTGGTAGAGCTACTAGCCCCACATGTTAACAACAACAGAGATTTCATGTTAGTTGAAGACTTTAATGTACATAGAGAGAGGTCAGATTGTAGCGAGGCACAATCCCTATTAACTGACCTGTCCTCCCTAGGACTAATACAGAGGAATAGTGGGCCCACACATCAGGCAGGTCACACCCTAGATCTGATATTTTCCAACGCCCCGCTTGTCTCCTGTCCACCTGCAACACAGGTCAATTGGACTGACCACTTTATTGTAGAATTTATCACCCCCTACTATGTACCCACCCCATCACACCCAACTTTACTACCAAGTGTCCGTACACAGTGGCACAAAGTCACCGACACCACCTTTAAGGAAAAATGTAATCCCCCCCTCTTCTTACCTCAGGATAATATTGAAACCGCTCTCAATAAATTCGAAAGGGAAACTAAGGAAGCCATAGATAAAATTGCCCCTTTGAAACAGTTCAAATCAAGACCGGCCAAAAAACAAGAAATCTGGTTTTCTGACCACTTAAGGACACTTAAACTAAGTGCCAGAAAACTAGAAAAAAGGTGGAGAACCTCCCACCTACAAGAGGACAAGAAAAAGTATTGGGATGCACTCTCCTTCTACCACAAAGCTATTCGCATAGCACGCAAAACCTATATTGCATCACAAATAAAAGATGCAGGGAACTCTCCAAGGGTACTCTACCAAATCTTGCAAACATTCGTTAAGCCAATTGCATATGAATCCTCTGAGATGGCATCTCAACAGCTATGTGACGAAATCTCCTGCTTTTTCACCAACAAAATTGATAAAATTTACGATAAAATAGTTTGCGCCAACAAGGCAATTTCCACAGATTTAGTACTTCCCCGGATGGATACGGAACCAAAACTGGATGTATACTCTTTAGATACCTTCCCTCCCATCTCCTTACAAGAAACTTCCTCATTAATACTACAGATTATGGGTGGGAGTCCAGATGATACCATCCCTGCAAGGATAATGCCTGTCTTAGCAGAAAAACTCTGCCCAACGATTAAAAAACTGGTGAATTTTTCACTCAGTTCAGGTACCGTCCCCAAAGAATGGAAAAAAGCCCTTGTCAGACCCATCAGGAAAAATACTGCTACCCCATGGACTGACTTAGCCAACCTCAGACCCATTTCCTTACTACCATTTTTAGGGAAACTGATTGAAAAACATGTAAACCATCACCTGTACGGATACATTGAACTTGCTGGCGCCCTGGACTACTCTCAGTCAGGGTTCCGGCCAAAATATAGCACGGAGTACACCCTCCTGTCTGTCACTGATGATCTACACATGTACCAGGACAAGGGCCTCTCAGTCATCTTGGTTCTATTAGATCTGTCGGCAGCGTTCGACACCGTGTCTCACACCATCTTGACCGAACGGTTGTCGAACGCTGGTATTAAGAACAAAGCCCTTGACTGGTTGAAGAGCTTCCTATCTGATCGCACCCAGAGAGTCACCATGGGTGCGTATCGTTCAGCGGAAGTAGAGATCTCAAAAGGGGTGCCACAGGGCTCCTGTTTAAGCCCAACCCTTTTTAATATCTATGTGGCACCCCTGGCAAGAGTGATGCGCAGGTATGGTTTCATCCCTGTATCATACGCAGATGATACGCAGCTCCTCTCCCCTTTTAAGACTCTCTCCGCTGATGTTAGGAACTCTTTTTCATCAGGCATGAAAGCAGTGGCAAACTGGATGTCCTCCAATTGCCTTCAGTGTAACGTCAGCAAAACTGAGGTAATGTTGTTTGGGGAGGCTAAAATGCTATGGACTCTGGAGTGGTGGCCACAAGACCTAGGAGCAGTTCCTGAACCCAAACAGGTTGTGAAGAATCTGGGTAATTCGATTCGACCAAGATCTGTCACTCAAACAACACACAAACTACATTTCAGGAATATGCTGCCATACCATCAGCCTGTTACACAAAGTTTTCCCTTTGCTACCTGACTCTGCTAGGAAAACCCTTGTTCAGGCACTGATTCTAAGTCGGATCGACTATTGTAATGGCCTGTTGCTTTCTGCCAACGAAGGGGTGTTGGCCAAGCTGCAGGTCATTCAGAACACGGCAGCTCGCCTTGTTCTCAATGTCCCCCCGAGAACTGCTTCCAAACCTCTGCTTGAGCAGCTGCACTGGCTCTCAATCCGACAAAGAGCCAAATTTAAAATATGCTGTCTGATCCAAAAATGTCTAAATTGACAGGGGCCCGCCTATCTCGAGCGGAAATTTGTCCCTTACATCCCAACTCGATCTTTCAGGTCCAGTAACAATCTCCTTCTAGTGGTCCCCCGTGCCAAAAAAAACAGACACGGGTGAAAAGCTCTATCTATTACCAGACCCACTCTATGGAACAAACTTCCTCTGTCTCTAAGACAATGTAAACAAGATTTTGTTAAGGTTAGCCACATGACAGCATTTGTCTATCAATGTATCTGTACTTTCTGCGTAATATTTTTGTACATTAATGTTAACAACAAATGTTTATAATATTGTAATAAATACAGCCGTGGGGTCAAACCCACCCCCACTACAAAAACCTGGTGTGATCATAATAATTGGACTAAGGGGAGGGGGGTGGGGGCCATCCCCATAGTTGTTATGGGTCCAGTAGCAGAGGGAACTTAGGTAAGTACCAGACCATATTGTATACAAGTTGTGTCCACCACCACTCACATTGATGCATTAATAAAGCACAAACAGATTCTGAAAATGACACTTTTGCCGATCTTAATATTAAAATGCTGTTAGAAATTAGGGTTTTTGTTGAAGGAGGTAAAATCCCTTTTAAAGTAACAACCACAATCCTTGTCAGGGTAGCTTGGCACAAAGGCAGTCAGGACTAACTTAGAGGAAAAAGTGTAAAGTATTTATGTAGCATGCAAACAGTAATAAAGTGGAAACACAACACAAGAAAAATCTCAAACCAATTTAAAAAAAATTGAGTAAATCGTATTCAATTATTTTCCACAAAAATGGCAACCGGAGTTAAGAATTTTTAAAGTGTAAAGTCAAAACTAGCACCTAAAAGATCAAAGATCTAACAGTAATATTGTGAAAACAAAACAAAAGAAAAATCCCACAACAATTTAGAACTATTGAGTAAATCATAATAAATACGGTGAGACTAATAGGACAGAAATTCAATCAGTAGAACTGGAGATAGGCAATTGAAAATTTTGGGGGAAGAATAATACCTAAATTCGCAAAGCACTACTCGTGTTTATCTGGCCATGATTCACAGGGGGAAAAACACAAGCTCAGGTTGACCATAATGGAACGCGGGCCAGATACAGGGACCAGGTGAGTCCCACTGACAAAGTTACCTTCTCAAAGTCTGATGCGAAGGGTCAGATTCACGTTGGAGGAGGCCATGAGGAGCAGGGAGAGTGTTGAGGATGGTCATCCCTGTAGTTCAAAGATCCTGTCAGGCATCACAGATGGTCACTGCTGGAGCTTTGCAGTGGCATTCACATGGGGCTGTCAATGCTGTAGCACCAAATGCAGATCACACTCTGCTGGTCTACACTGGCAGTCACTGTAGCGCGAAGAGTCCGGTCCACCAGAGCTTTGCGTTGGTGGTCATTACAGACGTCAAGATCTCGGTATGAACAAGCCCATTTGTGGGCATGAATTGCCCAAAACTACAGGATTTCTCCTTTTTTTTACAAGAAGAGCTCAACTGGTGCCATCCAAGGGTCCAAAGCCTGTAGAGGCACTTCTTGGGGATCTGGAACTCATTCAGCAAAGGCCAGCAAAAGCCAGCAGAGGCCAGCAGTGCTCAGGCAGGTACAGTTGCAGGTTCAGGCGGGTCCAGTGCAGTAAGTCAGCTGGGCAGCTGCAGGGAGGCCTCTGGGGCATTGTTTGTCCCTGTATCCCAAAACAGGAGGCCAGCCAACTGATCCTTGGAGTTAGTCAGGTTAGCCTGCGATGAAGGGCGCAGGTCCGGTCCCCCTTCTCAAAAGCAGGACAGCCCTGAAGAAGTAGGGTAGTGCTCCGGGCTAAGCCTGAATAGGATTATGGGGTTATTATTTGGTAGTAAACACAACGGGGAAGAAGGGTCAGAGGGAAAATGTTTAAAGACCTACCCAGGGTGAAGTCCCCCTACCAGTAAATGTAAGAAACAAAAAACACACTTGGGGTCTGAAACTGGGCCTAATACACTACAGAAAACAAACAAACTGACAAAAGAAACACCGTTAAACAAATCAGTGGACGTTTGCCAATACTGTGCAAACCAAAAGTTTACGAGGTGTTAACAACAATGACCTGTGTAGAGGGATTCACTGCAAATATAGACCAGACCCATACAGAGAAAAGGAGGATGTCCATCAACGTCAGATGTAGATCATATATTCTCATTTGGCCATCCAGATAGGAATGGTGTGTCCCATGATCATTGGGACTGATCCATAACCTAAGTTAGTCTGGGTCTTGACTCCAGATGTGCAGTGAAGACCATATGAGCAAAAATGATCGTGATGGAATCCGGTGCAGTGCAAAGAAAAAATGTGGTGTGGTTTAAAAAAGGGTAGTAAATCAATACAAACAACTTTAATATAACTTGATCACTCCTTTAGTAAAAACAACAGGAACAGTGCAAAAATGCAGTCTAAACAAATAACTGCATGTATTCGGCCAACATGTTTCAGCCTAGAGGGAACCAAATCCCGCGGCTTTCTTCAGGGCCACAGTCCTTAACATTTGCTACTGCGTGTCAAAAACAGTGAAAAGTAACTAAATCACTTAAAGGATACAACTGTGTCATGAATAATCTCTTTCAAACCTCTGTATCAACCAGTGTCGATTTTATCTTTTTATAGGAAAAAAACAGAGATATTTTACGTGAATCCCAACAATTAAAAAGCTTACAGGTCACTATTCTGTACTCAAGAGTACTATAGCTTGGTAACCACTTAGTACTAACCTGTGTTGCACAGGGAGTAAACCTCACCTCTCCTGGAACCTTGCTCAGGATAATATGAGGCCACGCTCTAGAAAAAGGTGGAAAACAAGGGATGAGGGAGTAGCAAAGGGTAACAGTAACCTAATGTACCTCCTAACTACCCATGCCGATATCCCTTACAACTTTACACCTTATCGAGCACCAACTCAATCTCAAACTGATGGGAAAACAGGCTCCATCCCCACCATGATCAGAGGGAACCATCTCCAGCTCTTCACTACTATCTTTGATATGGAAAGATATATTACGTCTGATTATTCTGCTAACCAGGATGTCTTAAATCTGAGAGTGAACCGGAAGAAACACTCTCTGTGTATTGAAGGACAACAGTGGGTAACCAGTCCCTCTCAGTTTGTGTTGTCTCGTGTTGCAAGATATACCAGCGCGAGGGTGGAAAAATCAGTTCGCTGCTGTGTATAGCTTAGAAAACGGTATTGCACCTAGTTGTTGTACTAGCCGGGGTATATGGAATCAGAGGGTCAGGGTGGAGAACCTTCTCTGTATTATGATAGAGGGAACACTCTCTGTAACTAGACGAGTAACACATCCTCCCCTTATCTGTTGTCACATAATATAGGCTATGGCTACCCAAAGTGAGAGAGAACAGCTCCCAGCCTTACCTGTCCGTCGTTGCCTCAAAGCTTCCAAATGAGCTTTAGGGGGCGGCAACGAGGGCAGGACAGCCACTGCTAAAAAACGATTGATATGGGCGTGGTTTGACGCCGAGTCATAGTTGCTAATGACTCGCAGCAAGCAAAGATACCGGCAAAGGACCGGTCTTCATTGGACAAAAGTGATTTTTTAATTGCAAATATAGGTTGCAGCTCACCTCGGAAGCGCTGTTATATTCCGCGCGTCTCCGTGTATTCAACTACATCGGATTTGCCCGTGTCCGCTCTCTCGCGAGACCAACAAACAAGAACTACAAAAGCGCATCATAGCTCGAGGCAATGTAGTTCGTAGGTCATGCTACTAGCTTCGCGCTTAAACAGTACAAGTGTGTCCAATGAAGACCGGTCCTTTGCAATGTAGTTCATAGGTCATGCTACTAGCTTCGCGCTTAAACAGTACAAGTGTGTCCAATGAAGACCGGTCCTTTACCGGTATCTTTGCTTGCTGCAAGTCATTAGCAACTTTGACTCGGCGGCAAGCCACATCCATATTCAATCGGTTTTTAGAGGTGGCTGTCCTGCCCTCGTTGCCTCCCCCTAAAGCTCATTCGGAAGCTTTGAGGCAACGACGGACAGGTAAGGCTGGGAGTTTTTCTCTCTCACTTTGGGTAGCCATAGCCTATATTATGTGACAACAGATAAGGGGAGGGTGTGTTACTCGTCTAGTTACAGAGAGTGTTCCCTCTATCATAATACAGAGAAGGTTCTCCACCCTGACCCTCTGATTCCATATACCCCGGCTAGTACAACAACTAGGTGCAATACCGTTTTCTAAGCTATACACAGCAGCGAACTGATTTTTCCACCCTCGCGCTGGTATATCTTGCAACACGAGACAACACAAACTGAGAGGGACTGGTTACCCACTGTTGTCCTTCAATACACAGAGAGTGTTTCTTCCGGTTCACTCTCAGATTTAAGACATCCTGGTTAGCAGAATAATCAGCCGTAATATATCTTTCCATATCAAAGATAGTAGTGAAGAGCTGGAGATGGTTCCCTCTGATCATGGTGGGGATGGAGCCTGTTTTCCCATCAGTTTGAGATTGAGTTGGTGCACGATAAGGTGTAAAGTTGTAAGGGATATCGGCATGGGTAGTTAGGAGGTACATTAGGTTACTGTTACCCTTTGCTACTCCTTCATCCCTTGTTTTCCACCTTTTTCTAGAGCGTGGCCTCATATTATCCTGAGCAAGGTCCCAGGAGAGGTGAGGTTTACTCCCTGTACAACACAGGTTAGTACTAAATGGTTACCAAACTATAGTACTGTTGAGTACAGAATAGTGACCTGTAAGCTTTTTAATTGTTGGGATTCACGTAAAATATCTCTGTTTTGTTCCTATAAACAGATAAAATCGACACTGGTTGATACAGAGGTTTGAAAGAGATTATTCACAACACAGTTGTATCCTTTAAGTGATTTAATTACTTTTCACTGTTGTTGACATGCAGTAGCAAATGTTAAGGACTGTGGCCCTGAAGAAAGCCGCGGGATTTGGTTCCCTCTAGGCTGAAACATTTTGGCCGAATACATGCAGTTATTTGTTTAGACTGCATTTTTGCACTGTTCCTGTTGTTTTTACTAAAGGAGTGATCAAGTTATATTAAAGTTGTTTGTATTGATTCACTACCCTTTTTTAAACCACACCACATTTTCTCTTTGCACTGCACCGGATTCCATCACAATCCTTTTTGCTTATATGGTCTTCACTGCATCTGGAGACAAGACCCAAACTAACTTAGGTTATGGATCAGTCCCAATGATCATGGGACACACCATTACTATCTGGATGGCCAAATGAGAATATATGATCTACATCTGACGTTGATGGACATCCTCCTTTTCTCTGTATGGGTCTGGTCTATATTTGTAGTGAATCCCTCTGCACAGGTCATTGTTGTTAACACCTCGTAAACTTTTGGTTACACAGTATTGGCAAACGTCCACTGATTTGTTTAACGGTGTTTCTTTTGTCAGTTTGTTTGTTTTCTGGAGCGTATTAGGCCCAGTTTCAGACCCCCAGTGTGTTTTCCGTAATGATTTGGTACTCAGAACCGGTGGTCAGCCACCTGACACTTGGAGTCACTCTGCCGGAGATGAAGGAAACTGGTCCAGTCTTCCTTCTCAGAATGAGGGCAGGCCTCATACATCAGGGTAGTTCTCTGGCAGCACGGCAGTCCTCCAATACGTCTATTTTGCAGGTTGATTTGGTATTTTATAACTGCACACATGCTGCAATGTAGTCCCAGAGACATTTTTAACAAGGCCGCTTGTGTGAGTGGCACAATACGTTTTGCAAGCCCAATAGCAGCATCTAATTTACTGGCCCTGATTACATGCTGTACCACTTTACTAGGGACTTATAAGTAAATTAAAAACTCCCAATCAGGTGTAGACCAATATTACGATGTTGAAAGGAGTGAGTACATGTATTTTAGCATTGTTCAGCAGTGGTGATGTGTGCTGAGTCATAAAGCCAACAAAAATGAATTCAGGAAACAAGAGGAGTGAAGGCAAAAGGTTTTTAGGATGCCCATGCAGAGAGAGCCAAGTCCAACAAGTGCTCTTTGGGGAGTCGGCAGGAAAAAGCAGTCAGTAGATGCCAGCCGGGAATGACATGGTACCCCTTGATGGTCAACACAAATGGGGATCGGTTCTTATGGGTGGCAGAAAACAGAATATTGGTAGGAATGAAGCATTAACCCAAAGGGTATACATTGATTAAAAGCAATCAATCCAGACTTTACCCATACCCTTTCTATAGCAGAAGGCTAGTTTCCTCATTTAAGCCTTAACTTGAAGCCTATATTGTGGTCTCAACACCTTGTTTCAAAAGTGTTTGGAAATAGCCGCTAGATTTCCACTGCCCTAGTAGGAAGCTCAAAAATGAATATAGAAATGGCAATTGCTAGGTCGTGTCATAGATAAGTAATTTATTTAAAAGCTGGCCAGAGTTTAGGCGGTAGGCATTGTTCACACTGTGTTATTTAATATTTGGGAAGGTGTGATAAGAATTAGGTTGCTTTGGCAGTTTCCTGAAAACTTAGAGGTAGTTTCCGCTTCTTATTTAATAAGGAGGTACGATGTTATGAAACTGGTGGGTGACTATTTTATATAACCCATCTCACCTTACGAGATAGAATTATTTTTTTTTTTTTTTTACTTTTAATACTTTTTTTATGAACATTTTTCTAAAAAGAAAAGAAATGGCATCAGGTGACATTCAATACTTTCACATTAGTCAATATACATTGTCTTATTTCAAAATGATTAACAGGAGAATGGTTAGGGATCATTGGGACTCGGACACTACTTCCAATTCACTAACCTCTGGAGGTGTGCAGATGTCCCCTCTGAATCTATTCCAGGCACCCCAGACCTTCCCCCATTTCTGGGGGCAGCCCCTAGCAACATATACGGACCTTTCCCTAAACATGCACCAGTCTAGATCCTTCATCCACTTCCCAATCTGAGGCACCTGACTGGCTTCCCACAACTGAGCAATGTTACGTTTAGCAATCATGCATGCCTGGGTCATCCACAACTTCCTAGATGAGCTCAGGTATGTGGGTTCCCAAACATTCAGGACACATCTTCGGGTCTCCAGTGCTAACTCCACCCCCTTAACTTCTCAGATTTTCTCATGAGTTTTGACCCAATAGTCCTGAATTTCAGGGCAGTGCCACAATATATGCATAAATGTTCCGACCTCTCCACACCCTCTCTGACATTCCCCGCTATTCACCAGACCCATTCGTACCAGCCGGGGCCCCATGGTGTATGATTGGTGTAAGATCTTTAATTGGACCAGCCTAAGTCTCATTTGGACGGCTACTACTTTCGGGGAGGAGACCGCCTCCCTCCAATCCTAATCATCTAATACCAGGCCTTCTGCATCCCACTGCTCCCTGAGAGTCGCCAATGGATCTCCCATGTGGTTAATTCATTTTTTGTAAATCAGTGAAATCGTTTTTTTCAGGAAGGTGACCATCTAGTACCCGGTCCTCCAAAGGGGAAGCCTCCGGCGTCGTGGTACCTCTGGGAATATTTGCTAGTAAGGCATGCCTGACTTGAAGGTATCAGTAACGCTCACTCTCCTGCAACTGATATTTCTTCTGTAGGGCGTCGAATGTAAGAATCCCATCTTTCCCCCAGACATCCTTAATCTGTGAGATCCCTATGAGGTTCCATTTATTGAAACCCTTCGTTTTCCCCAGGTTACTCTATCTCTCTGAATTCCACAATGGGGTCGCCAGAGTTAGTTTACCGTCCCACTGAAGATTCAAGTTGGCAACATGCCACACATGTAAAGCATGCGCCGGAGGTCCAACAAGAGGAAACCGACTATTCCTAGCATACAGTGCTCTAGTAGCCTTTCCAGATAGAATTAGAATATTGTTCGAGGTGTAATAATTACCACTGTATTTTATGTGGTGGGGCATTTTTTGAAGAGGGATACAAGATTCTTTCCTTCATATTGGTGCAGTATTGGTCAAAGTTCTCTAAAACGTCTCATGCCCATAACCAGTTTAAAATGATCTGAAAACCAACTGCCCAGATATCTCTATAATTGTAACCTTAATTCTCAAACAAAGTTTAACAGATTTACACCAAATTACAAAAAGCACATTTTCTAGGTAAATATCTATCTGTCTAACAAATTTGGTGTAATTCTGATCAGCCATTTTTCCTGTATCATTGTCTAAAATTCCCTATGGAAATTGCATGGGGAAACTGGGTTTTGGAACCCCACATTTTTCTCTGATCCGGCACCTGATGGATCACCGCTGAGGTCAATGAACATTTTTTTTTCAATGTTTCATGTGGTTCTGTCAACTATGCACCAAAGTGATTAGTGAAACAGACAATGTTCTTCCTGTACAAAAATCATACCTAACTATAACTACACAGTGGTTGCCTGCTCCCCCATGGACCCAGGACAAAGAAGTTGAGTCCAGGTGTCAAATGGCTGACCTTCTGTGTGGATACAGGGACGGAAAAAAGCTGCAAGAGGCACTTTCCAGGATATTTCCAGCTGACCAGTGGCAACTAGAACTTCGATTGGACTTTGCTGACGGCCTCTCCCTGACACCCTGAGAGTCTTTATGTAAACCCCTACTTCCCTAGTCAAGGTCCTGGTGCCCTTCGAAGTGTACTCCTGAGGTTGTTTGAACCTTTAAAGAAATGCAGAAACTTTTGAAAAACCTTTGTCCCAGAGCTCGAGTTTCAAGGAGAAAAATCCACTTGGTGTTTCTGACCCGGGTCCAACAAGGTCAACCTGAAATTGTACCTTAGTCTCAGACTACCGGGAACATTGACTATCATTAATGCTTTAAACATTCATATATCCAGTTCCGCTTATTGTTCTTTTGTTGTTTTGGTTGCAGTTTCCTTATTACATTGTGTTTCTTCTTGCAAATCGGAGTGGCACTTTTACTGTGTTATGTTTTTGAGTTTGTAACTCCTTTGATACTTCGAATTACTTTGCACAGTTTTGTTAAGCTCAACCTGTGTGCTCAATGTCTTCGGTACAAGGCATAGCTCAGGTTCAGGTTACTGAAACCTTTGAATGGGCCTAATTTGATAGGGACATTATTACTTGTGGTGGACTCCATTCCACCCCAACTAGTAAACCACTTTCTCACAGCACCAATACTAATACATTGTCACAATATAATATAAACTCTAGGGTTATGTTCCACTGACATGTTCACAGATTCATAAGTCCTACTGCACAAAAAACTCTCAGGTTTTATTATAATATTTTGTGGCATTAGTAAGCCTTGTTCAGTTTCATGAACTAGTAGAACTCACAGCACAAATGTACTGTATTGGAATAAAAATATGAAGACATTTAGGTGAGTCTTGCATACCTGTAACACTGTCAAGGGCTGAAAGCTGAGAATGTCTGTTAAGGTTCCTTTTAAAGTACTGGAGGAAAGACTGATTCCTCTCAACAGCCTTGATGCTACATGCACGTAATAGTATACATAAAGGATGTCAAGTGTCTCCTTTATAACGTTCCATTTAGGAGAAAAAAATCACAAAGCACAAAAAATCCTCCCTGACAGTCTTGTAGCTCTTAATTGAAAATCAATTCAGAAGTTAATAGCTAGACACCAAGTGACCCCTGACATCAATAAAGAGAGGAGAGCCAAGTAAGAACATACAAATGTAGATTAAGTAGATGTTCCAACTGCAAGATACAAACATCTGGGACAAACATAGTATCAAGGGGTCTGCTGAGGTGAAAAAGTCCTCTGCATGGTAAAAAATATTTACCCCTGACCTGAATGCCCAACAGTGCTGTATTCTACAGCCCTAATGCAGATTTTTGTTGTCATAGGCAAACACAGATTATGGGTGTGCACCATGACATTGGCCTGTCTCACAGATTGCAGTGTTGTTAGACTGGGAGTGGTGCTAAAAGTGATATCTTCATAGTGGTGGGAGGCTACTGCCTTCACCAAAGAGTTTAGTAGCACAAGTCTGGTGGTAGAAACATACCATGTAGTGATCAGTAGGAGTGAACAATTCCTGTTCATGCTATGTCAATGGATTGAGGCCTACAGGCTCACTCACTTTTTTTAAGTTTTGCTGCTGTGTACCTTACTCACCCTTGACCTACATCATGTACATGTAGAGTACTGTGCAGAACAGGAGTAGTCACTATACTGGATGTATGTGTGCTTGGGAACGGAGGGCACAGGGATAGAGCAGCACTGTTCAGTGCATCTATGGTTAGTGCATGTACTGAATGTAATTATATCTGTGAGTAATACATTCCATGAGAGATGTAGTACTGTGCAGTGCCTGCATAATTAAAGCATGTGGGTGTATAAGTGCTTGCAAAAAGTGCAATACATGAAATATAAAGTACTGTGTGCTGGCAGTGTGTATCTTTGCAAATAGCACACTATGGTACAATGCAGAAAAGCTACAGTACTGAACAGTGTGTGCAGATTGAATGTGTGTGCTAAATGTATGTGTGTCTCTGGTGGCACAATACATGAGGTAACAGTACTAGACAGTGTGTGTTCATGTGAACATACACTGACTGCAAGCATGTTTGTAATGGCACACTTCATGGCACATTTCATGGAGGACCCTGGGTTTCATTTTGGGAAGCCCAAGCCTGCCTGGTGAAGACATGAGGAGCAGAGGATTACCCCTACACAGATGTGTGTATTGCTGCATTCCTGTGAGCTGGGTTTGATACACTGGAGGAAGGAAGAGATATACTCCTCCTGTAGTGTAGTTCCTATATTCCCAATAGGCTCTGCGCATTGGAATAATATATCCTATAGATTTGACGTACGACTTAGGTCAGTAGGTCTCTATCGAATATACTAAACTAAATTGTGAGTGCCAGCTAGCTCAGCGGTCCCTATAAACGTTCTTGAATACACAAGAAGGGATTAGTTTCTGACAACTACATAAACTTGACAACTTTGTTTCCCTAGGACTGGAAAATATCTTCAGAGTCGTAGAAACAATAAATAACTATTTTACTCAGTCAATCGTGCATGCTTTGTTTCTACAGCGTTTGCAGAGAAATAGTGAGATGGGCGTTTTGAATAAAAGGTTTATTGAACAGTCTTCTTTCTCATGTAAGAGAGGTGAACTGCTACAATCATTATGCAGACTGCAAAGTATAATGCGCACAGCGTAAACAGTAATATTAAATAATACTGTAAGAGCATTGTATGGTTTCTAAGCCATATACAAATACATACATAAATAACATAGACTAAAATACTCAACTGGTGCTTCTAAAATACGCCTACCCCAATGTACCGAACCTAGGTCTAGTATGAGGGAAAAAGTAAGTATTCTTTAGCATAGGTTTTGTTTTTGCCAAGAATCTACCGAAGGTTTCTCTAGGTTCTTATCAGCTCCATACCTTTAGAATGAAGGAGGTCTGGTATCTCTGTCTCGGGACTCGATTTCCCAATACCCTCCAAGGGGAGCCGTAAACACTGGAGGTGGATTCTCGGCAGAGAATCCAACAGCTTCCTGATCAGTGCGCCAGCTGGAGAGTCGGCTTCCTTCTGCACGTGCTGTAGTGAGCTGCGTTGGGCAAGTAGGTCTTCGAACTGCTCTGAATCACTGTATCTTGCTATAGCAAGTGAAGGTATATTTATACCTTGAAGGTGTTTAGGAATGCCATGTTTGGCATAAAGTCGGGCATATGAACGTCATGAATGAACCCCTGGGGAATAGTTGTTCATTGCAAAACTAACTGAGTTCTTGGAGAAATCTATATTCAAGCAAGGGGAAGTCCCTAGCGGATTAAGCTGGTTTTCCAAGAAATCGTTGTGACGTTTGGTGAATGGATGAAAGTAGCCATGCCTGTATTTGGGTAGCATGGGCTATGCTTAAATAAGGGCAGAATTTCTATGCCTATATAAGGGCAACGTGAATTGTACCTATATAAGGGCATGAATCGGGAACATTCAATCGGAGCCTAAAACGCCACACAACACCCACTACACTTTCTTATGTACAACATTACTAAGTTCTAAACACGTTAAACATATCTAAACATGATGTCTTAAAAACCCACCCAAAACACATAAAAATGTAATGGTACTGGTGGTACACAAAAGCGCATTGGTGCTGCATTAAAAGCAATGTTTCATTCCAAGCATATATGTTAACATTTGTAAATGCTGTCTGAATGAATCATGAAAATATACATTTATGAAATGGCTCGTAAATACAGAAAAGAAAAGCCGAAACCATTTCATAGCAGATTACATAAAGTGTATGAATGTGGACAAGGTCAAATATTGTCTCTGGAAATTTTCGAAGAATTCTAGTTCTCTATGAATAGTTCTACTTTAAGCAGATTACTTTGTGGCAAAAAATTTAAAGTAAAAATTTGGAAAAAGAAAAAGATAATCATAGAAAAAAGAATCCCAAATTTTAGAACTTTGTTTTGAAAAATGAAGGTCGAATTCAGAGCCTCTCAGAACACTGTATGCCAAATCGAAAGTCTGTGTTATTGTTTGGAGAAAACATCAAACCTTCTAAGTCTGTAAAGAATTTGTCTACCATTGTAGGTGAGAGTTGGATTACCCTGTTAATAAGATCAACCGAACATAGATGTGAAGCATCGCCGTCAGCATTGGTCGCATTCTTCTCCACATAGCAGGCAGCGTAGAACAGGTAAGATGCAATATTGTCAAATTGGTCTGCATGACAGAAACCATGTGGTATTTAATTCTCTTAAATTAGTTAATTCCAAAATTTGGACGATGCGCTCACAACACTTCATCGCCAGTAGAGTTGTCTCCACAGTGATCTGGGTGTCGCTTGTGGATTGGCTTGCCATATCGAAGCAGTAGGAGCACAAATAGTATCCCTGCAGCGAGTCCCAAAATGAGAGGCAAGTCGCCAAACACAGAGTACACGAAGTTTGGAAATATTCCTAACCTGAACAGTATGGAAATTTGACAAAAAAGGTTTTTGAGCTACCCTTTGGTGGCGTAGGACAATGTCCCCCTTAGTTATACATCAGTTCATTTCTAGGATTTGCAGATTTGTGCAAAAAATGGTGACCATAGTGATTATAACAATACATTTGTTCATAATCTGATGAACCTTCTGAATATTCATGATTTGGAAACTTTGCAGACATTTCTAAGTCTGACATCATATTATTAACAGTCTCGAAGTCCTAATCATCTGAAAAGGTACTGAAACAAAGTCATTCAAGGAAATCCTGAACTGGTGTGGAATCTTCAACAAATCTTCATGCCCAAAAATTTCATAATCAGTTCTGTCCCAAGCTATACCACCAGGTACAGGAATGGCTGTGTTGTTCACTGATGACAAGTCTCTTTGTTCACGATGAGATGATTTGTGTGGCTTGAGGAGTAAGATGATGTTCTTATTTGCTTTCTCCTTTTTAACATATCTTCCATTTATCAGCATTCCCAAAGTTATTACCAGAGTCAACCAAAGTAGAAGAAAAAACACACTCAACACAACCCAAAGTTCAATCCATGGTGAAACCAGATAAGTCTTTTCCAAGTGATGAAAAAGGTCTGTTGCTTGTTCTTTCAAAGTTCTTTTTACTGGCGTTGTTTCAGGTTTGCTGGGATCCTCGGACAACATATCAAAGTTAATGAAATAGCCAGAGGTAGTTCTGTCAATTGTAGGGCTTGCATCTAAGCATGGGCGGAAAATCCGTTTCGCTCGCGGATTTTGCAGATTTTCGGTAAATTCGCAATCGGCGAGATTCGCGAATCTCCCGCAAAATCCGCAAATCCGCGAGCAGCGGATTTTGCTCGCACTGTTCGCGTGAGTTCACGGCTTCCCAGTACAACTTCGCGCCCCGCGAATAAGCGCTAAATTGCAGAAATACGATCTTAGCAAAACTGAAACTACTTACCAGGTTCAAAAGTTCAGGCTCATCATTAGTAGCCATTTCCTGTAGTGCTTCCTGAGGGGCCCCTCCAGAGTTCAGTTGCCTACTTCCAACTATTATGTGACCCTGCTCTGAACCTCAGAATAGTTACACATATGCCACAAAGGTCCTGAATTACAGCTAAGGGAGACAAGCAGGAGCCAGGCTGGAAGTTCAAATCCATTAATCAGCCCCTAATTCATTATTGTCAGTTGTGGCAGGGCAGGTGTTGTAACTAATTTTGCAACAATGAAAGCACTTAGCAAGTGCAAAAGATCACTAATCAGGAAGCACTAAGGAAGCAGGTGCCAGCTAAAAAAAAATTCTGTGACACATTAATCAGCCCCAAATTAATTCCGGTCACTTGAGGCAGGGAAGGTGTGCTTTGCTTTGCCACAATAATGTACACTGACTGGACAACCAGAGGGTGCTGTGATGAAACAGAGGGTGGCATGGGTGGGCCAGAGGGTGTCATGAGTAGTCAGAGAGTGGCAGTGGTGACAGAGAGTGGCAGTGATGAAGAAGAGTGTCCCAAACAGGCTGGACACGTAGAAACAACAAGTTCGCAAAACTTGCGAGCCGACAGGTAAGTTCGCGTTTGCGAAATTGTACAAAACCCTCGCGAACTGGCAGAAACCCGCGCGAACACAAAAAAAATCTGCAAATTCGCGAGAATTCGCGGATTTTGCAAATTGCGAGTTCGCAAATCCGCAAAATTCGCGAATGCGAGATTCGCAAAATTCGCCCATGCTTACTTGCATCAGGATTCGTTGAAATCGCTGGAACCACTTGATCACTTGTTACATTTGTATAGTCAGATGCTATTTCATTGTAGACAGGTGTTTCTTGAATAACTTTTATTTGGGATTCAAGAGGTACAAGTTCCATAGCTTTGTTGTTTAGTCCTTCATTTCGCATTGCAGATTCTTCAAAGGTGATGAGTCTCTCAGTTTGAACCTCTTGGATAGTAGCCAGATTAGGCTGTCTACTACATCGGCAGAGTCCACTTGGCCTACTGCTTATGATCGGCCACATGATGTGGTTTTACCAGGTCAATGGACACAAACCTGTTCTCCTTTTTACCAGCAAGGGGCGGCAGTAATACTGTTCTTGATCCGTGGATTACTAGGACAGGTACTGGTGTCTGTAAGAAGGCCCAAATTCTTTCTTGTCCACTATCTTTTCTCTGACTTGATCCCCAATTGTTGGAATACAAACAGGCCTTGCTGGGACGGTCGGTTTCTCTTCAGTGGTTGTTGGCTTCAGGAGCATGTTACTTTGCTTCGTTCTTATTTCATTTAAGTCCTGCAAAACAGCCAAACAATCTTTGATATCAAAGGGTTTTGGTCTACCTCAGAAGTCTGATAATCGAGCAGGCCCGGACTGGCCGTTGCGGGCACCGGGCAATCCCCCGGTGCGCCGCAAGTGTGGGGGCCGGCTTTGGGCCACTGGGGGCCTTTTTTGTTACAGGGCCGTTTTTGCAGCATAGCTGCAAAATCGGCCCTGTAATAAAATCATCCAAAAACTGGCCCCGGCGAAGAGCTCTGCGGCACCCCCAACACCTGGGGGAGGGGAGGGGAGGGGGGCAGGCTGCGCACTTTGCCAGGGCTGGTTTTAGTTCCCAGTCTGACCCTGGAATCGAGGTCCGATATTATCATTCTGATCCCAAAGAGAACTTCGTATGGAGTGACACTTATTAGATGTTTGACCCGCCCGTCACACAAGCCTAATACCCTAGATGTTATAGATTGCTTTATGTCCCTGTTTTTTCTCTCCACTACTGAATTTCCCTCAGGATGGAATGGACTAGAGTACAGCAATGCAACGCCCAATTTGGCCATGGCCTCCTTGTGAGCTAAAGAGCTAAACGCAGGACCCTGGTCAGAATGTAGCGTGTCAACTGTGTATGTGCCGATAAAGACTCGCAAATCTTTAATAACAGTTTGAGCGTCAGCCGAGAGCTGAGGCCACATATAAATTAATTTTGAACATGAATCCACTACAACCATGATATATTTGTAGTTACCATCCCATTGTAAGGGACCGCAGTGGTCCAGGAAAATGAAAGCTAATGGTTTATCTAAAATTAAGAGGGGCATCTGCGCAGGACGTTTCACAGTAGAGACTTTCATCTTTTGGCAGATTTCACATTCCAAGACATAGTTTCAGGTCTGTTTCCTCATGCGTGGCCACCAGTATCTCTGTTTTAATAATGACACTGTGGCAGAAACACTTGCGTGTGCAGAGGAAAGCCTTTTTTGTGCTGCTAAGATTGGCCCTAATCTATGTTCCATGTTTGGAATTACTCTATCCCCACTCCAGGGATTCGCGAAAACTGAACATTTTTTGCATCAGTTATGTATGAATATTTGAGTGGAAAGCCTTTTGCTGATGTTTTACCACTGTCTTTGTTCAAAGCATTAACAGCTAGCATTATTTTGTTGTCTATTTTCGATTTTGAACAAGTGATTGCAGCTACAGAAGCCATTTGCACAGCTGCCTTCGCGGCTTCATCAGCCAATGAATTCCCTTCAACGTGAACGCCATCACGTTGATGGCTCAGTGTATGTATCAAGTGAGTGTTTTGTAGTCCTTGTCATAACTGAATTATTTGTTCCCAAAGCAATTTATGCTTGATTGTGCCACCTTTTGCATCTTTTAACCGTTTTGAATCCAGTTCCTCAAGTATTAATTGTAAGATTGAACAAAGTAAAAAGAATCGCACACAATGAGTGTGGGGAATTCGCGATCAATATTTTCAAGCGCCATCTTGAATGCTTGTAGTTCAGCTAGCGGAGCTGTAGAATCTCCTAGAGATTGTATTTTAGTGACCAATGGTCGGAATTTGCCATTGCACCAACGACCTTGAACGATGCGCACACAGCACTATAAGGTTGTTTGCCCCCCATAACAGGCTGTGCTGATCCGTCAGTTTAAATTATACATCCATATACTTCTCAAGAGGCAGAATTTCAGCAGGCAGAGGACATTCTAGTACATATTGTAGAAATTCTTGTGTTTTTAGATATGGAGAGGACATTCTCGTACATATTGTAGAAATTCTTGTGTTTTTAGATATGGATAAAAAATTTACTCAACGTCTGTTGCAGCAAGAGAATTAACCCATTGTATCCATCTCTGATGTAAAGCTTTAGCATTTGGAATGCTCGCTTTTGTCACGCCTTCTAAGGCAGGTACAGGTGTAACGACCATAATGCGCTTTCCCTGTGCAAGGGCTCTCTCTTTTGCTACTGCAGTTTGAACGCTGTCAGAATTTTTTCTGAAGAAGTGAATTTCATTTCAGCTTGTGTGTACAAGTGTGATTTGTAAGCTATTGGTACTTTTTCTCATTCTTTAAAGGTTAAGTACGTGAATCCGCATTGTCCTGAAATGATTCAGATCACTAAGTTGCATACGTTTACGCATGTTTGTAAATGTTTTGTTGCTAACATGTCTGTTTTATCTGATTTAAAATCAGGTTTGATTAATTTGTACACAGGTTTAACCCTTTCTGCATAGTTTAGAATGTAAGTTCTTCCGAAATTTAGGAAACCTAGAATCAACTGTAAGTTTTTCAGCAATTTTTGGAGGTTGGAGCAGCATACATGTCTCTAGAAAGTGGGCTTCCATGCTTTTACCTTAACTTAAAAGTTCATATCCTAAAAATAGGTCGTTGAGATGAGCAATTCCGGATTTTTTGAAAATTAATTTGTACCCTTCAGAGGCGAATCCCAATATAATTGTTTTCACCCTAATCAAGTGCCTATCCAAGTCATCGTCTGTTAGACTACATATGATAGAGCTTCGTCATCATATGTTTGTAGTAACCCTGTTACCCTGGCTGAAAATAACCCAGGACTGTTCTTGAATCCCTGTGGGAGACGACAGAAGTGACGCTGTGTCCCCATAATTGAGAAAGCGGTCAAATACCTACTTTCTGGTGCAATGTTTTGACAGAAGAAACCGTTAGAGATATCTAATGTGGTTTTATATTTTTTACGCACAATGTTATTCATTAATGCTGCAATGAGTGCATTTTGTACTGCAGATGTTTTGCAACAAGAGATTAAATGGCTGTAATACAATACTAGACAATATGTATTGTGGATGTATGACGTTACAACGCATACTTTTATCGCACATACCCTTACAACAAAACTTTTACAACGCAGGATCCATTACAACGCATGCCATTACAACGCATGCCATTACAACATAAGTATGGGTAAGTGTTTTTTTATTGTAAGTGTTGGATAGTGTAGGGGTTTAATTTACTGTTATAACTCCAGGGGGGTGTAACAGTAGGGAATGTGTAGCATAGTGTAGGGGTTAAAATTTAATGTAATACTTACCCATACTTACGTTGTAATGGCATGCGTTGTAATGGCATGCGTTGTAATGGACCCTGCGTTGTAAAAGTTTTGTTGTAATGGTAGTGCGTGGTAATAGTTGCGTTGTAAAGGATGTTCCCCAAGTATTGTCTGGTTTGGAGACTGGAATCAAAGGATTATTCATGGACGAGGTGCATGCTTCAATCACCCCTTGGTATTAAAGTTGATCTAATATCTCCCTGACCTGTTTTTTAGCTTCTTGTTGAACCAGAAAATGCCTTTGTGCAGTTGGTTGAGTTTCCAACTGGATTTTATGGTGAGGAGAATCCTCATCCCATCATAGATGTTTTTTATGTAATGCAGGAGCCTGGGCAACTGCCCATTTCCTGGCATAGGTATATTTTAAATGAATTGGCATGTGGTTGGAGAAGGCTGGCATAATGATGTCTTCGCCATGTGGGCACTCCTTGACAAATTGTGGTGCCCAGTCTTGTTCAGCGAGAAGAATGTCATGAGCTTGAGAGACGATTCAGAAAAGGGGGTGGTGATGAACAGAGTGTCTGAATTAAGCAGACCACTCTTACCCAGTCCAAAGATCAGGGCTTGATCCATCACCGTTATTTAGCTCACTGCACCATCCCAGCTCAGAACCTGGCTATATGCAAATCAGTCTGTCCCTGGCCCAGTGCATCATGGGAACGGGGCAGACTAAACTACCAAGCCAATTCTTCACCAGAAAGGAGACAAGCTTTCGGGGACCGGTTTCTGGCATTTCAGCCGTCGTCGGCCCGGCTTGCTTAAATCCTGATGGTGCAGTGAGCAAGGGACTCATGTCTGAGTATACCCTGCCACACCTATAGTGATCAAAAACGATTCAGAAAAGGGGGTGGTGATGAATAGAGTGTCTGAATTAAGCAGACCACTCTTACCCAGTCCAAAGATCAGGGCTTGATCCATCACCGTTATTTAGCTCACTGCACCATCCCAGCTCAGAACCTGGCTATATGCAAATCAGTCTGTCCCTGGCCCAGTGCATCATGGGAACAGGGCAGACTAAACTACCAAGCCAATTCTTCACCAGAAAGGAGACAAGCTTCCAGGGACCGGTTTCTGGCATTTCAGCCGCCGTCAGCCCGGCTTGCTTGAATCCTGATGGTGCAGTGAGCAAGGGACTCATGTCTGAGTATACCCTGCCACACCTATAGTGGCGAAAAACGATTCAGAAAAGGGGGTGGTGATGAACAGAGTGTCTGAATTAAGCAGACCACTCTTACCAAGTCCAAAGATCAGGGCTTGATCCATCACCGTTATTTAGCTCACTGCACCATCCCAGCTCAGAACCTGGCTATATGCAAATCAGTCTGTCCCTGGCCCAGTGCATCATGGGAACAGGGCAGACTAAACTACCAAGCCAATTCTTCACCAGAAAGGAGACAAGCTTCCGGGGACCGGTTTCTGGCATTTCAGCCATCGTCGGCCCGGCTTGCTTGAATCCTGATGGTGCAGTGAGTAAGGGACTCATGTCTGAGTATACCCTTCCACACCTATAGTGGCCAAAAACGATTCAGAAAAGGGGGTGGTGATGAACAGAGTGTCAGAATTAAGCAGACCACTCCTACCCAGTCCAAAGATCACGGCTTGATCCATCACCGTTATTTAGCTCACTGCACCATTCCAGCTCAGAATCTGGCTATATGCAAATCAGTCTGTCCTGTCTCAGTGCATCATGGGAACAGGGCAGACTAAACTACCAAGCCAATTCTTCAGCAGAAAGGAGACAAGTTTCCGGGGTCCGGTTTCTGGCATTTCAGCCGTCGTCGGCCCGGCTTGCTGAATCCTGATGGTGCAGTGAGCAAGGGACTCATGTCTGAGTATACCCTGCCACACCTATAGTGGCCAAAAACGATTCCGAAAAGGGGGTGGTGATGAACAGAGTGTCTGAATTAAGCAGACTACTCTTACCAAGTCCAAAGATCAGGGCTTGATCCATCACCGTTATTTAGCTCACTGCACCATCCCAGCTCAGAACCTGGCTATATGCAAATCAGTCTGTCCCTGGCCCAGTGCATCATGGGAACATGGCAGACTAAACTACCAAGCCAATTCTTCACCAGAAAGGAGACAAGCTTCCGGGGACCGGTTTCTGGCATTTCAGCCGTCGTCGGCCCGGCTTGCTTGAATCCTGATGGTGCAGTGAGCAAGGGACTCATGTCTGAGTATACCCTGCCACACCTATTGTGGCCAAAAACGATTCAGAAAAGGGGGTGGTGATGAACAGAGTGTCTGAATTAAGCAGACCACTCTTAACCAGTCCAAAGAACAGGGCTTGATCCATCACCGTTATTTAACTCACTGCACCATCCCAGCTCAGAACCTGGCTATATGCAAATCAGTCTGTCCCTGGCCCAGTGCATCATGGGAACAGGGCAGACTAAACTACCAAGCCAATTCTTCACCAGAAAGGAGACAAGCTTCCGGGGACCGGTTTCTGGCATTTCAGCCGTCGTCGGCCCGGCTTGCTTGAATCCTGATGGTGCAGTGAGCAAGGGACTCATGTCTGAGTATACCCTGCCACACCTATAGTGGCCAAAAACGATTCAGAAAAGGGGGTGGTGATGAACAGAGTGTCTGAATTAAGCAGACCATTCTTACCCAGTCCAAAGATCAGGGCTTGTTCCATCACCGTTATTTAGCTCACTGCACCATCCCAGCTCAGAATCTGGCTATATGCAAATCAGTCTGTCCCTGTCCCAGTGCATCATGGGAACAGGGCAGACTAAACTACCAAGCCAATTCTTCACCAGAAAGGAGACAAGCTTCCGGGTCCGGTTTCTGGCATTTCAGCCGTCGTCGGCCCGGCTTGCTTGAATCCTGATGGTGCAGTGAGCAAGGGACTCATGTCTGAGTATACCCTGCCACACCTATAGTGGCCAAAAACGATTCAGAAAAGGGGGTGGTGATGAACAGAGTGTCTGAATTAAGCAGACTACTCTTACCCAGTCCAAAGATCAGGGTTTGATCCATCACCGTTATTTAGCTCACTGCACCATCCCAGCTCAGAACCTGGCTATATGCAAATCAGTCTGTCCCTGGCCCCGTGCATCATGGGAACAGGGCAGACTAAACTACCAAGCCAATTCTTCACCAGAAAGGAGACAAGCTTCCGGGGGCCGGTTTCTGGCATTTCAGCCTTCGTCGGCCCGGCTTGCTTGAATCCTGATGGTGCAGTAAGCAAGGGACTCATGTCTGAGTATACCCTGCCACACCTATAGTGGCCAAAAATGATTCAGAAAAGGGGGTGGTGATGAACAGAGTGTCTGAATTAAGCAGACCACTCTTACCCAGTCCAAAGATCAGGGCTTGATCCATCACCGTTATTTAGCTCACTGCACCATCCCAGCTCAGAACCTGGCGATATGCAAATCAGTCTGTCCCTGGCCCAGTGCATCATGGGAACAGGGCAGACTAAACTACCAAGCCAATTCTTCAGCAGAAAGGAGACAAGTTTCCGGGGTCCGGTTTCTGGCATTTCAGCCGTCGTCGGCCCGGCTTGCTGAATCCTGATGGTGCAGTGAGCAAGGGACTCATGTCTGAGTATACCCTGCCACACCTATAGTGGCCAAAAACGATTCAGAAAAGGGGGTGGTGATGAACAGAGTGTCTGAATTAAGCAGACTACTCTTACCCAGTCCAAAGATCAGGGCTTGATCCATCACCGTTATTTAGCTCACTGCACCATCCCAGCTCAGAACCTGGCTATATGCAAATCAGTCTGTCCCTGGCCCAGTGCATCATGGGAACATGGCAGACTAAACTACCAAGCCAATTCTTCACCAGAAAGGAGACAAGCTTCCGGGGACCGGTTTCTGGCATTTCAGCCGTCGTCAGCCCGGCTTGCTTGAATCCTGATGGTGCAGTGAGCAAGGGACTCATGTCTGAGTATACCCTGCCACACCTATTGTGGCCAAAAACGATTCAGAAAAGGGGTGGTGATGAACAGAGTGTCTGAATTAAGCAGACCACTCTTACCCAGTCCAAAGAACGGGCTTGATCCATCACCGTTATTTAGCTCACTGCACCATCCCAGCTCAGAACCTGGCTATATGCAAATCAGTCTGTCCCTGGCCCAGTGCATCATGGGAACAGGGCAGACTAAACTACCAAGCCAATTCTTCACCAGAAAGGAGACAAGCTTCCGGGGACCGGTTTCTGGCATTTCAGCCGTCGTCGGCCCGGCTTACTTGAATCCTGATGGTGCAGTGAGCAAGGGACTCATGTCTGAGTATACCCTGCCACACCTATAGTGGCCAAAAACGATTCAGAAAAGGGGGTGGTGATGAACAGAGTGTCTGAATTAAGCAGACCATTCTTACCCAGTCCAAAGATCAGGGCTTGTTCCATCACCGTTATTTAGCTCCCTGCACCATCCCAGCTCAGAACCTGGCTATATGCAAATCAGTCTGTCCCTGGCCCAGTGCATCATGGGAACAGGGCAGACTAAACTACCAAGCCAATTCTTCACCAGAAAGGAGACAAGCTTCCGGGGCCGGTTTCTGGCATTTCAGCCTTCGTCGGCCCGGCTTGCTTGAATCCTGATGGTGCAGTAAGCAAGGGACTCATGTCTGAGTATACCCTGCCACACCTATAGTGGCCAAAAATGATTCAGAAAAGGGGGTGGTGATGAACAGAGTGTCTGAATTAAGCAGACCACTCTTACCCAGTCCAAAGATCAGGGCTTGATCCATCACCGTTATTTAGCTCACTGCACCATCCCAGCTCAGAACCTGGCGATATGCAAATCAGTCTGTCCCTGGCCCAGTGCATCATGGGAACAGGGCAGACTAAACTACCAAGCCAATTCTTCACCAGAAAGGAGACAAGCTTCCGGGGCCGGTTTCTGGCATTTCAGCCTTCGTCGGCCCGGCTTGCTTGAATCCTGATGGTGCAGTGAGCAAGGGACTCATGTCTGAGTATACCCCGCCACACCTATAGTGGCCAAAAACGATTCAGAAAAGGGGGTGGTGATGAACAGAGTGTCTGAATTAAGCAGACCACTCTTACCCAGTCCAAAGATCAGGGCTTGTTCCATCACCGTTATTTAGCTCACTGCACCATCCCAGCTCAGAATCTGGCTATATGCAAATCAGTCTGTCCTTGTCCCAGTGCATCATGGGAACAGGGCAGACTAAACTACCAAGCCAATTCTTCACCAGAAAGGAGACAAGCTTCCGGGGTCCAGTTTCTGGCATTTCAGCCGTCGTCGGCCCGGCTTGCTTGAATCCTGATGGTGCAGTGAGCAAGGGACTCATGTCTGAGTATACCCTGCCACACCTATAGTGGCCAAAAACGATTCAGAAAAGGGGGTGGTGATGAACAGAGTGTCTGAATTAAGCAGACTACTCTTACCCAGTCCAAAGATCAGGGCTTGATCCATCACCGTTATTTAGCTCACTGCACCATCCCAGCTCAGAACCTGGCTATATGCAAATCAGTCTGTCCCTGGCCCAGTGCATCATGGGAACAGGGCAGACTAAACTACTAAGCCAATTCTTCACCAGAAAGGAGACAAGCTTCCGGGGGCCGGTTTCCGGCATTTCAGCCTTCGTCGGCCCGGCTTGCTTGAATCCTGATGGTGCAGTGAGCAAGGGACTCATGTCTGAGTATACCCTGCCACACCTATAGCGGCCAAACACGATTCAGAAAACGGGGTGGTGATGAACAGAGTGTCTGAATTAAGCAGACCACTCTTACCCAGTCCAAAGATCAGGGCTTGATCCATCACCGTTATTTAGCTCACTGTACCATCCCAGCTCAGAACCTGGCTATATGCAAATCAGTCTGTCCCTGGACCAGTGCATCATGGGAACAGGGCAGACTAAACTACCAAGCCAATTCTTCACCAGAAAGGAGACAAGCTTCCGGGGACCGGTTTCTGGCACTAAAGCCGTCGTCGGCCCGGCTTGCTTGAATCCTGATGGTGCAGTGAGCAAGGGACTCATGTCTGAGTATACCCTGCCACACCTATAGTGGCCAAAAACAATTCAGAAAAGGGGGTGGTGATGAACAGAGTGTCTGAATTAAGCAGACCACTCTTACCCAGTCCAAAGATCAGGGCTTGATCCATCACTGTTATTTAGCTCACTGCACCATCCCAGCTCAGAACCTGGCTATATGCAAATCAGTCTGTCCCTGGCCCAGTGCATCATGGGAACAGGGCAGACTAAACTACCAAGCCAATTCTTCACCAGAAAGGAGACAAGCTTCCGGGGACCGGTTTCTGGCATTTCAGCCGTCGTCGGCCTGGCTTGCTTGAATCCTGATGGTGCAGTGAGCAAGGCACTCATATCTGAGTATACCCTGCCACATCTATAGTGGCCAAAAACGATTCAGAAAAGGGGGTGGTGATGAACAGAGTGTCTGAATTAAGCAGACCACTCTTACCCAGTCCAAAGATCAGGGCTTGATCCATCACCGTTATTTAGCTCACTGCACCATCCCAGCTCAAAAACTGGCTATATGCAAATCAGTCTGTCCCTGGCCCAGTGCATCATGGGAACAGGGCAGACTAAACTACCAAGCCAATTCTCCACCAGAAAGGAGACAAGCTTCCGGGGAACGGTTTCTGGCAATTCAGCCGTCGTCGGCCCAGCTTGCTTGAATCCTGATGGTGCAGTGAGCAAGGGACTCATGTCTGAGTATACCCTGCCACACCTATAGTGGCCAAAAACGATTCAGAAAAGGGGGTGGTGATCATCAGGATTCAAGCAAGCCGGGCCGACGACGGCTGAAATGCCAGAAACCGGTCCCCGGAAGCTTGTTTCCTTCCCAGTGTAAGCATTTGGCTTGGTAGTTTGGTTTGCCCTTTTCCCATCATGCACTGGGACAGGAACATACTAATTTGAATATAGCCGGGTTCTGAGCTGGGATGGTGCAGTGAGCTAAAAAACTGTGTTGGATCTAGCCCTGATCTCTTGACTGGGTGAGAGTATTCTGCTTAATTCAGAAACTCTGTCCATCACCACCCCTTGTTGTTAAATAGTTTGTCCACCCTAAGCGTGGAAGGGTATACTCAGATGTGAGTCCCTTGCTCACTGCACCATCAGGATTCAAGCAAGCCGGGCCGACGACGGCTGAAATGCCAGAAACCGGTCCCCGGAAGTTTGTTTCCTTCCCAGTGTAAGAATTGGCTTGGTAGTTTGGTTTGCCCTTTTCCCATCATGCACTGGGACAGGAACAGACTAATTTGCAAATAGCCGGGTTCTGAGCTGGGATGGTGCAGTGAGCTAAAAAACGGTGTTGGATCTAGCCCTGATCTCTTGACTGGGTGAGAGTATTCTGCTTAATTCAGAAACTCTGTTCATCACCACCCCTTGTTGTTAAATATAAGCTTGAGAGAGTCGCTGCCAAAAGAATGCTCTCACTTTTCTTGTCCCCCTCCATCCGGAGTGTTTTTTCATATAACCTATGTGGACAACTAACTTTGGTGTCTGCAGTTTCAACTTGAGTGTATTCATTCAAGTCCACTGTCTCCAGATGATCCTTCAAGTTCTTGCGAGCTATGGTGACTTCTGCTGTGCTGTCCAACATGGTCTGAGCCCACTGCCCGTTCTTGAGTTGTGTCCTCAAGATCCTCGGCATGTCTGATTTTTAGACCTGCTACCTTCTTTTTGGTGAATTTAGTTATCTTATTTTTCTGAACTTATTGATCGTCTTTGGACTTCACACGTTCTTCACACGTTGTTTTCTGACTGTCCTCTTCTTTCGGATTTCTGTGACGAAGTTTGAAAGGTACGAGAGAAACGTGTATTAGTATTTTGATATCCATCAGGTTTTCTCAAATTATCCCTATTCCTGAGGTTATACTTTGTTTCAGAAGGCTCCTTTTGAGAAGACCTACCTCTGGATTGAGAACACTTCTTTTTAGAAGTTTGTTTACTATTTTCCCACTTCATTTTAGGAGGAGTAGGAGTGTTTTTAGTAAAGACCTTTTCAGGACTTTCTGACAGTTGGGGTTTAACTGCTTTCCCACCCAAGCTGTCTCTGCCCAATTCGTCATAGAATTTTTCAATTATTCTGGCCAATTCTTGTAGTTGCTCAGTTACATCAAATTCCCTTAACTTTTTGCGGATCGCTACGGATGCTGCTCAACCTTTACTATTAGCTAATATTATTGTTAAGACCTGTTTGAAATCTTTCAGCAATTTCATACCTAGATTTAGAGCAGGCTCTGCCCATATTCATTTTGAATCTGTCTCAGGACCTCTGGTATTACCGCCATAGACGGAACACCATGTGTTTTAGTGTAAATTGCAGCAAAGACTGTATCCCAAGTGTCACAGTCCTCTAGGTGTGGTGCAATCCCCATTGGTAAACAGATTGTTAGAATTCTGTGTTTCTCATGAGGGGTAGTATCAGGAAATACTGCCTCGATTTGAGTAATTTTTTGAGCTATCCAGAATGGAATGTATTCCTGTTTTGCGGGTAATTTACCAACGACTGAATGTAGAGTCTGGGGTGTAATTTTATTTGTGTTTCCCTGGTAGGGGGGATGTTGTGTAATCCTTATTGCCGGTTGGACTGTTAATGTCCGCATGACATATTGGACCAGTTGTCTACATATTTTAATTAACTCTTTAAGTTGAGTTAGTACCTCCGCATCTGACATTTCTTCAGTGCCAGGATGTGGTGCATAGCTGGCTAAGACCGGCCATGTTGCTCCTGGTCTACCTAGTGGACCGAGCCTGGTAATGTGATTTATATGTTTTAGGGCACCTTTAAACCAAAGCGCATGCTCTTGGTAAGTTAGTGGAATTTCAATATTCTCGAAAGGAATGTATTCCGTTGGTGGTTCATCTTCTTTGTAAAAGTGAAACACTTGTGTTCTTGGATCTGCTTCAGGGAAGATTATCCATGAATGGAATACCTCTGTCTGGTGATATTCATGTGCCTCTATCACAAAAACTACCCTAACACCTCTTGCTGATAGGCCATTTCGTATGAGTTTTATAGTGATGGCTTTCCTTAAATTTTCTAGAATGCTTATAGCATCTTCTTCGGTCTCTTAGAGACCTGTAAAGTTTAAAAGCGTTGTTGCCTGTAGCTCCATCGGCCTCGGTATTATTATCAAGGGACATTTCATTGACTGAACGTTTGCAGAGCAAGTTTCAAGGAAACAAAGATAAGGTGCACAATATTTTGGAACATAGTATCCTTCAACGTTGAATAAACCAAAAACGAATACATAGGATTTTTCGTCCTACTCAGCTATGGCGGATATTATCCTTTTACCCACTCCAGACGTCTATTGGAGTATTTTACGAAAAAAAGGGGTCTCTGAGAAAAGCACGACTGAGTTACTTTAGTATCTAGCTTTAAATAAGAGCCTTACCAAACGTTGAGCGGCATGTAAAGTAGTTCCTATATTCCCAACAGGTTCTGCGCATTGGAATAATATATCCTATAGATTTGACGTACGACTTAGGTCAGTAGGTGTCTATCGAATATACTAAACTTAATTGTGAGTGCCAGCTAGTTCAGAGGTCACTAGAAACTTTCTCGAATACACAAGAAGGGATTAGTTTCTGACAACCACACAAATATTAAAACTTTGTTTCCCTAGGTCTGGAAAATATCTTCAGAGTTGTAAAATAATAGATAACTATTTTACTCAGTCAATCGTGCATGCTTCGTTTCTACAGAGTTTGCAGAAAAATAGTGAGACAGGCGTTTACAATAAGAGGTTTATTGAACAGTCTTCTTTCTCACGCAAGAGAGGTGAACTGCTACAATTGTTATGCAAACTGGAAAGTATAATGCGTACAGCATAAACAGTAATATGAAATAATACTGTAAGAGCATTGTATGGTTTCTAAGCCATATAAATATACATACATAGATAACATAGACTAAAATACTCAACTGGTGCTTCTAAAATACGCCTACCCCAATGAACCTAACCAAGGTCTAGTACGAGTGAAGAAGTATTGTTTAGAATAGGTTTTGTTTTTGCCAACAATCTACCAAAGGTTTCTCTAGGTTCTTATCAGCTCCATACCTTTAGAATGAAGGAGATCTGGTATCTCTGTCTCGGGACTCGATTTTCCAACACCTCGCAAGGGGAGCCGGAAACACTGGAGGTGGATTTTTGGCAGAGAAGGGCAGCTTCCTAATCAGTGCGTCAGCTGGAGAGTCGGATTCCTTCGGCACATGCTGTAGTGAGCTGCGTCAGGCAAGTAGGACTTCGAACTGCTCTGAATCACTGGATCTTGCTATAGAAAGTGAAGGTATATTTATACCTTGAAGGTGTTTAGGAATACCATGTTTGACGTAAAGTCGGGCATATGAACGTAATGCATGAACCTCTTTGTTCATTGTAAAACTAATTGAGTTCTTGAAGAAATCAATATTCAAGCAAGGGGAAGTCCCTAACGGATTAAGCTGGTTTTCCAAGAAATCATTGTGACGTTTGGTGAACGGATGGAAGTAGCCGTGCCTGTATTTGGGTAGAATGGGCTATGCCTAAATAAGGGCTCTATTTCTATGCCTATATAAGGGCAACGTGAACTGTACTCATATAAGGGTATGAATCTGGAAAATTCAATCGGAGCCTAAAACGCCACACAACAGAAGGTGCTCTTTGATTCAGTGATAAATCACAAGGAAGGGACCTGGGCACATCCCATGAACGTGATATAACTGATAAAAGGATTCATAAAGAGTGGATCCATGATGAGCACATATCACTGTAGCTGACAACCAGTTGTGAACTCTAGTCACTCCAATGGTCTGTGTTTTGGGACTCTCAGCTTCAGTCTTTCCTGCTGTGACAGACAGACATTCAAGAGGAAAGAAGAGGAAAAAAAGAGTACTCTTCAAAAGAAGCAGAACCTCAATATAGAACGTCAACGATTTAGGTCCTAAATCAAATTTGGTGGTTGGAAATGGACTATAAGAAGGGGATGCTGAGACCTCAAAATGTGTCATCTGCCAAGCAGCCAGATGGGCTATATGAGAAGTGGAAGGTATGTACGACCTCTGCCTGTGAACATCACTGTGGGGTAAGGCCTTCTAGTCTCCATGCTGAGTGAGGGGACATCACCCAGGAAAACCAAGACCCCTGGCCTGGGGATTGGAACAGCAGCGCCTGTATGCTTGCCAAGACCAGTGTGCCCTGTCAGGAAGAACAGAGCGCTGGAGGAAGCGAGATTCAATGGGAACCCCTACTGAGAGAACTGTGCAGGGTGTGAGGTTACAGCTGTGCACCAATCGGGCCATTGCCCTGTACAGGATTGATTTGGTGACCCCCCACATGTCAGGTGAAGGATGCCATTGACTGAGCTGCGTTTTGAGCACTGTGCAGGAAGTGCCAAGCCCATACTGCCTCATTGTGGTGCCCCCATATGCCAGCGGGGGCCACCGCTGAAGGAATTGTGTGACCAGTTCACCAGGGCTCATGAACGCCCCCTATATGCCCAGAGGGGCCATCGTGACATGAGCTATTCCACTGGAGCATTTGCATAGTCTCTTGTGGTACCATGGCATCACTGTATGCCAGGAGGGGCTGCCAGTATGAAGTTTTTAAAGAGTTCAGGATGTTGCCCGGTACAAGTAAGAGGCTGTAACCAACAGTGCATAGAAATTTGCCCCAGAGGTACTACTGAGGACCTTGGGGGACGCCAAGTAAGATGTTTCACCCTTGCTAGGCTCCATTCAGGAGCTGGAAGATCAAAATTTGCAGCTTCATTTCAATGAACAGGATCAGAGCTTCTGAGGGCCCATGGTTAGGGTCCCCGCTGACACACTGAATGCTTCTGTGCAGGTAAGACTTGAATCAGGTCTGTTGGACCCCGGGAGACTCACTACTGAAGGTGCTGCAGCACTATAGACACTTTTGACTAGCTGCCTAAGAGTCAAAAGGGGAACTCTTGCATACCGCCTGCTAGGGAACCTTTCCTGGATGCTGCCAGATGTGCAATATCGCCAACCACATTGCAAGAAAAAGGGTGGGACAGGTATTTAATTGACTAAAACTAGAGCCCCAACCTCAAGGGGGTTGTGTTGTTGCTTACAAATGTTGTTATTGCTTTGCATGCGTAGAGTTAGAACTGAAATACTTATTTTTCATATAAAAGCAAATATTTGACAGGACATGGATTATTGAGTTTTGGCTCATGTTCGCTGATCTGTATCTACACTTGCACCCGAAAGAGCATTTGACTGCTTGTCCACAGGTACCACTGAGTCAAGTGCAGAAGGTGATCTTGCGCCAGTTGACCAGAATTTATAGTAGTTCTGTCCCTAGGAGATTAGGAGAAAAGGCCTCAACCACCATGTTTTGGCCCCAGCAACTCATGGGTGCTCTGTGGTTCTCTGAAAAGGGTTATGACAGGGTCAAAGAAGGCATTTGCCCAAACAAGTTTGAACAAACAGGCTGTCACACATTGATCACTTGTAAAAGCCTCCTTTTACGAAGCAAAAACTTAGATGTAGTTGTGTCCCTGCAACAACAAGTCAAGTCAAGTCAAGTCAAAACTGTGTATAGCGCACTACTCACCCAGAGGGTCTCAAGGCGCTTTGGGGGGGGGGGTGTTCGTTACTTATCAAATAGCCAAGTTTTGAGTTGTTTTCTGAAGGAGAGGTGGTTCTGTGTAAGGCGGAGGTGGGTGGGGAGAGAGTTCCAGGTTTTGGCCGCTAAGTAGGAGAAGGATCTTCCTCCCATGGTGGCTCTTCGGATGCGTGGAATCGCGGCGAGGGCTTGATTGGACGATCATAGTTGGCGGGTGGGGGTGTAAAAGGTCAGGCGCGTGTTGAGGTATTTGGGTCCCAGGTCGTGGAGGGCTTTGTGTGCGTGGGTGAGGAGACGGAACGTAATTCTCTTGTTGACTGGGAGCCAGTGAAGGTCTCTCAGGTGACCGGAAATGTGATTGTGGCATGGTATGTCTAGGATGAGTCGGGCGGAGGCGTTCTGAATGCGTTGGAGTTTATTCTGTAGTTTGGCTGTGGTTCCGGCATAGAGGGTGTTTCCGTAGTCCAGTCGGCTTGTGACAAGTGCTTGGGTGACCGTCTTTCTTGTTCCGGTGGGGATCCAGCAGAAGATCTTTCTGAGCATACGTAAGATGTTAAAGCATGATGATGAGACGGCGTTGACTTGTCTGGTCATCGAGAGGGAGGAGTCTAGAATGAATCCCAGGTTGCGAGCATGGTCCGTTGGTTTGGGTGCGCTGCCCAGGGCCGGTGGCCACCATGATTTGTCCCATGCGGAGGGGAATGATCCCAGGATGAGGACTTCCGTCTTGTCAGAATTCAGTTTTAAGTGGCTGTTCTTCATCCACTCGGCAACGTCTTTCATTCCTTCGTGAAGGTTAGTTTTAGCTGTGTTTGGGTCTTTGGTGAGGGAAAGGATTAGCTGGGTGTCGTCAGCGTAGGAGATGATGTTGAGGTTGTGCTGGCGTGCGATGGATGCGAGGGGGCTCATGTAGACGTTAAAGAGGGTGGGGCTGAGCGATGATCCTTGTGGTACGCCGCAGATGACATTGGTGGCCTCTAACCTGAAAGGGGGGAGGCGGACTCTCTGGGTTCTTCCAGCGAGAAACAAGATGATCCAGTCCAGTGCTTTTCCTTGTATCCCGACGTTTCTGAGGCGTTGTACAAGGGTGCTATGACAGACCGTGTCAAACGCTGCGGAGAGGTCCAGGAGGATGAGGGCAGCTGTTTCCCCGTGTCGAGAAGTGTTCGGATGTCATCTGTGGCTGCTATGAGGGCGATCTCGGTGCTGTGCTTGGCTCGGAAGCTGGACAGTGAGGGGTCGAGGGAGCCGTTAGATTCGTGGAAGGCTGCGAGCTGATTGTTGACGGTCTTCTCTATGACCTTGGCAGGGAAAGGGAGGAGCGAGATGGGGCGGTAGTTCTTGAGTTCAGTCGGGTCTGCTGTGGGTTTCTTCAGTAGAGCACTGAGTTTGGCATGTTTCCAGCTTTCTGGGAAGATAGCGGTGTTGAGGGAGCAGTTGATGATATGCCGGAGATGGGGTGCGATGATGGGGTCGGCCTTGTTGAAGATGTGGTTGGGGCATGGGTCGGTTGGTGATCCGGAGTGAATGGAGTTCATCAAGCGGATGGTGTCTTCGGTGCTGATTGGGTCCCAGGTGCCAAGGGTGGTGGTGGGGGCTTCAGTTCGGTGGTGGTGAGGGGGGTGGACTGGTCGCCAAAGCTGTTTTGTATGTCAGCGATTTTGCTGTGGAAGAATGAGGCTAGAGAGTTGCAGAGGTCTTGAGAGGGAGTGATGTCGTTAGAGCCGGCGTTGGGATTGGTTAGCTCTTTGACGATGCTGAAGAGTTCCTTGCTGTTGTGGGCGTTGTTGTCGAGTCGCTCCTTGAACGATAATTTCTTGGTGGATCAGATCAGCTGGTGGTGTTTGCGGGTGGCGTCCTTGAGGGCGGTCATGTTGTCTGTGGTTGGGTTTTTTCGCCAGGCTTTCTCGAGGGTGCGGCAGTTCTTTTTGGAGTTCTTGAGGTCGTCATTGAACCAGGTGGCTTTTTTGCTACTTGGTTTGTTGTGATGGTTTTTCAAGGGTGCTAATTCGTCAGCGCAGTGGGAGATCCATTGTGCGAGATTGAGGGCTGCTTGTTTTGGGTCCGATGGTTTGGCGGGAAGGTTTTGGTTTAGCTATGTGGTGAGCTGGTCGGTGGAAATTTTGTTCCAGTTTCTGTGTGGGACTTGTTGTGGGTGGTGGTCTTTCTGAAGTTTAAGTGGATGCAGATGTGGTCCGTCCAGTGGAGTCCTGTGGCGTGAATGAAGGAGATGTGTTTGCTGGAGAAGAAGATTGGGTCGAGCGTGTGTCCAGCGTGGTGGGGGGGGGGGGTGTTTACCAGTTGTATGAGTCCGAGATTGGCGAGGTTGTCCAGCAGGGTGGTGGTGTTGCTGTCGTTATTCTTTTCCAGGTGGAAGTTGAGGTCCCCTAGGAGAATGTAGTCCTCGGAGGGGAGGGCGTGTGGGCTGATAAAGTCAGTGATCTCTTCGCTAAATTGTGTGCGGGGTCCTGGTGGTCTGTAGATGAGGGTGCCTCTTAGTGTGGTCTTGGGGTCGGTATGTATCTGGAAGTGGAGGTGTACGGCGGCGGTGAAGGTGTCGTCGAAGCTGGTTGTGAGGCGGATGGTGTTCTTGTGGACGATGGCGATGCCTCCTCCTGTTCGGTTGATGCCGTCCTTTCGGATGATCTTGTAGCCGTCTGGGATGGCTATGGCGATGTCGGGCGCTGATGCGGTATTCATCCAGGTTTCTGTGAGAAAGGCGTCGTCCGGCGTTGTGGTGTCTAGTAGGTTCCATAGTTCAATGGCGTGTCTGTGGACCGAGCGGGTGTTGAGCAGGATGCATTTCAGGTGGTTATTGTCGGAGTTCTGTTTGGCGTTAGTGGGCGTAGTGAAGGTCTTGATGCAGCAGAATTTGCAGGATTGACAGGTGAAGGGTCTATGGGTGCGTCCTGGGGCGGATTGGTAGCAGTTGGGGAGTCGGCCGGTGTTGAGTGCAGAGAGGGTTGCGGCGTCATAAGTTAGGCGGGTGGAGTTGGTTTGGGTGGGGCCAGGGGGTCTGGCGCTGGGCACGGTCCATGCGCGGACGGGTGTAGACGGGCTTAACTTTGGCGCACCTTCGGCGCGCATGGGGCACGACCGCTGCGCTTGATCGCTGTGCTTAAGTGCATCTGTCATAAATGGATCGTGGAGGGGGGGAGCGAGGGAGGAGCAGCTGGGAGGCGGGAGCGGGGTTGCGATGTCTGGGGATGCCGGAGGGCTACAGGGGAGGGGTCGTGGGGGAGCAGGAGAGGCACAACAAATGGCAAGCAAACAATGCAGGACAGGATCGGGGGGCACAATCTGGCACAGACACCCAAAGCGGAGATACCAGGCAAAGCGGAGCAATATTAAATAATGAAATGGGCAAATCAAAAGTACTTATATGCAATGGCAGGCGCAGCAATGAGCACAACAATACCAGGCAGCCCCAGAGGGAGCAATGTGGACACCAGGCAGCTACAAACTCCAGGCGGCTCAGGAGCGAGGTGGAGCGACCAGTTCTGACCAGGTCAGGACGTGACAACCCAATTAAAACAAAGTGCAACAGCACAAAAAAAACAAAAGGCAACACAATAACCTTGCACAAATACTTTGTCATGCAGTACCACCTCCACAAATTTGCTTTCAAGATCCAGTGGTAAAAGGTGGTTCACCAATCACTAACCTGCTTACAACCATGGACACATATTCGCGTTTCTCCCCATAGTACTCCAACTTGTTTAAATGAATCATTCATGTTAGTTTTTGAAGTCCGTCCTGTCCTATGCAATGTGATATGACCATCACTGTGTTAAACAAGACAAATAGCAGAGGCCTGTCCATGTGGGGTTAGGGGCCACACCCCCCATCTTTTTCCCAGTAGAATGAATATCTGTCAGGCTGAGCAAAGGTTTAGCCTTACAGACACTCTACTTGTTCAGGTCTGATAGCCAGGAACTAAGACATCTGCTGAATTATGCCCCTGGCTTCCTGAGCTGAAATATTCTGGGCTGGTGATTTCACAGCTCTGTGGGAGTAGCCTCCTCAGCTTGGCAAAAGAACTTCAAGGGCCTCCACCTTGGGATGGAGGGGGCATCACTAATTGCGTACGACATGGGCACTTCAGTTTTAAGCCCTGAAGTGCCCAGAGTTAAGTGTCAATCAGTGACACTTCATCACAGAGCGGAGTGGGGTTAGCAGTCTCACTGACCTCATCCCACTCTGTGACGAGTGAGGGAGTGTTGCAAAGGCAGCACTCCCAACCCTCCTGGGACCTCTGAGAGTTCTCTTTCTACAGTGAGTTATATGTTCTTCATATATGTTTGGTGCATGCATCTGTAGAAGCGTTCCAATTATCGAGAAAAACATTCATTAATGTGCAAACTAATGAGATTTATAAAAACAAATTTAATGCAACAATTTTACTAGGCAATCATATTTACTCGTACTAGGCGGCAAATGGCTGAAACAATAGTGCATGACAAGCTGATGACTATCAAATGCTTAATGTGCATAAAATACTTATTTCTTAACCTTCCCAATAACGTGTTGTTATAATAAATAATAGTTGTGTCGTTCTTGCGACACAACTCCAGCAATGCATCTTGAGGCCCATACTTATTGTACGGAGTTGTTCCTTATGCCTGCTCTAAGCAGGCGTAAGGTTTTGACGTGGCGCCCTAGTATTGGTGCAGTAAAATCTTGTAGATTTCACTGCGTCACTTTTACTAGGCTTTCCAGCGTGGGAACGCCCATCCTGCATACATTATATCTGATGCAGGTATTATGTGAAGCCGAGCTTTACAACGTGACACATCTTCCTAGAAGCGTCACATTGTAAATTTGACCCATTGTTTATGCAACTGTTGCATCAGAAAATTGATGCAACGGTGGCGCCAAAGTGTTGCAAGGGGCTTGTAAATCTGCACTGCAGTTTATACACTGGAAAGTAGACTTGAATGGGAGAACATCCTATGTGAAACTTAGAAATGTTACAGCATAGTTGCAAGCTCAGAAGAAATTTCTGTCTGTGGACTATTGTATACATGTGAGAAGACGGGGAGTGAACGCGTTCCTTTGAGAACATTTAAAGCTGATAGATAGAGAGGAGAAGACGAAGTAACATGAATATTGCAACATTATTTTTGTCTGTTTTATAAAGGTGCTTGTTCCTAGAGTAGGCAACTTCCATTCCATTCTCACTTTAGCCTATTACCATTGCTGATTGAGGTTGCTACTGCTAATTCCATCCATATTCCCATTCCATGCTGCTTTGAGACTCTACTAAGTTTCTTGAAGCTCCCTTTATGGGAGGTTCTGCTTTGATTGAATATTGATGTATTGAACTGATTTATAAGCTTTATACACTCACTCTCTCTCTATCTATAATTCTTCATGGGTACTGACTGACTCCATTTGTCCCAATCGCTAGAATAGGGACCATTTCCTTTATGGAATGCGCTTAATGCATTTTTACAATTAATTGATTGACTAATATTGATTTTTGATTTTGGTCCATATATTGATGATTGAGTTAACTTGTAACCTAATGAAGATGACTTACTAAAATCTTGAAACAATAAAACCCTTTAACTTAGACCAAAATCTCATTATTGACTGAAAATAGATTTGAAATAGTGATTATAATGTATGTGATGTACAGTTCCTGATCTTTTCTAAAACAATGGGAAAAACCTATTGCCTCAGTGAACAGCTGGATATGGTTCTGATGATGGTAAACCGAGATTTTAATTGAAGCTGATTCCCGCTTCAACACATGCATATATACATATAAATGTATATGCATTTGTTAGTGTGTTGTTGATGAATATGTGTGTGTGTGTGTGTGCGTGTTTGTGTGTGTGTGTGGGTGTGTGCGTGTGTATGTGTCTGTGTGTGGGAATGTGCGTGCGTGAGTGTGCATGTGTGCATGTGTGGCCCCGTCGGTGTACAGACATAATATCGACTCCAAAATATCGACTGGACATAATATTGACTTTTAAATATAGACTGGACAAAATATCGACAGGACAGAATATAGATGACCAAAATATCGTTTTTAAGGTAAGTGATATAATATCGACTGTTAAAAATATAGAAAGTTAAAATATCGAAGTATATAATATAGATAGTAAAAAATATCGATTTTTTAATAATATCTAATTTTTTATAGTGTATTTATATGTGTGAAAAGTGTGTATTTAGGTTATAATTAATTTTTAATAATGATTTTTGGTTTTATAATTATTGCGTAATTTAATTCTGTAGCGGGTTGTGGGTTTATAGGGGAATAGGGTGGGAAGTATTTTAATTATAATTAATTAAATATTTAAATGTATTTATTGATAGTAAATTTAAATTAATTGTTAATTAATTTATAATAGTTAATTAATTAAATTTTAATTGGTAATTAATTTTAATTAATTGATTATTTGGTAATTATGTAAATTTTACTAAATTATTTTTGTAGCGGGTTGTGAGTTTATAGGGGAATTGGGTGGGAAGTGATTAAATTATAATTAATTAATTACATTTATGTATATTTATTTAATTTCAAATAATTGTTAAATACTTTTTCATTATTAAATAATTAATTGTAAATATTTTTATTAATTAGTATTAATAGGTGATCAATTGAAATAATTATTGTTAATTAGTAATTTTAATATATTAATTATTATATTGTATACAAATTTTATTTATTTTTAATTATTTTTAATAGATATTCATTTATACATTTTTTAATTATTTATGAAGTATTTATTTTCCCTAATGTTGTATTCTCTGGAGTGGGAATAGTAATTTCAACCCATACGCTATCCAACGTTTTCCCTACTGTTGCACCCACTGGAGTGGGAATAGTAATTTTAACCCCTACGGTATCCAACACTTTCCCTACTGTTGCACCCTCTGGAGTGGGAATAGTAATTTTAACCCCTACGCTATCCAACGCTTTCCCTCCTGTTGCACTCTTTGGAGTGGGAATAGTAATTTTCACCCCTACGCTATCCAACGCTTTCCCTACTGTTGCACCCACTGGAGTGGGAATAGTAATTTTTACCCCTACGCTATCCAACGCTTTCCTTACTGTTGCACTCTTTGGAGTGGGAATAGTAATTTTAACCCCTACGCTATCCAACGCTTTCCCTACTGTTGCACCCACTGGAGTGGGAATAGTAATTTTAACCCCTACGCTATCCAACGCTTTCCCTACTGTTGCACCCACTGGAGTGGGAATAGTAATTTTTACCCCTACGCTATCCAACACTTTCCCTACTGTTGCACTCTTTGGAGTGGGAATAGTAATTTTAACCCCTACGCTATCCAACGCTTTCCCTACTGTTGCACCCACTGGAGTGGGAATAGTAATTTAAACCCCTACGCTATCCAACACTTTCCCTACTGTTGCACCCACTGGAGTGGGAATAGTAATTTTAACCCCTACGCTATCCAACGCTTTCCCTACTGTTGCACCCACTGGAGTGGGAATAGTAATTTTAACCCCTACGCTATCCAATGCTTTCCCTACGCTTGCACTCTTTAGAGTGGGAATAGTATTTTTTACACTTCTGCTATCGTACGGTAATATAATAGTATCTTATTTAATTATAGTATGTTACTATATATATATATGTTTTAACATATATGATTGTAAAAATTTATTTTTAATAATTTCATTTATTATTTAATTATTATAAGTTAATTTAAGTATTTTTAAGTTTATTTTTAGTAATTAAATTTTAATATTAATTTAATTTAACACTGTTTTTAATAAAGTCGATTTTTTTTAAAACTATATTTTTGTAAACGATATTTTGATACAAACTCGATATTCTGTCTGTCGATATTTTGTCAACGATATTTTTGCAAGTCGATATTTTGTCCCTCGATATTATTTCAGTGATCCGGCCCCGTCCCTGGTATCATTACCAGCTGCCACTGAAGAAAACATAAATTATGTACAACCTGTACAACCTGTGAGTATATATTCATTTGGAAAAACAAAGTAGGAAAGATTGTGCCTCTTTGGTGCACTGGGCTGTGTCACTATTAACCCATGCTATAGGCTAGTTCCTTGACACACAATCAAAGGAGTATGTCCCCGGACCGGCTATAGCTCAGTGCGGTGCCACAGCACAGGGCACTGACTACGGGGGGTCGGGGGGACCCTGTGTTTTGAAATATATATTGTGAACGTAAAAGCACCTGCTGCAGCTTGTTTGCCTCCCGCAATTTTGAGGGAAAAATGAACATGTCATGATATCTATGGTGAATAATGGGTCTGCTGAAGAGAGATGGTGTTTTGGCGGGAGAACAGCCATTTCAACGCGGTTTTTACCACGCGTTGCAATTACAACGCATGCGATGTTACAACGCGTAGTAAAAATTATGCATACCATTACATCGCATGCGCTTTTACAACGCATGCAATGTAATGGCTATTCACGTCGTTGAGAGGAAACTGAGGCTGTTTCCTCACAACGACGTGGACCTCTGATGATGCAGGAAGCAGGAACGGGGAGCAGAGACGGTGACGCTGGTACCACAAGGAAATATGTAAGGCTAATTCTGCTTGGGGTGGGGGTAGGGATTTAGGGTAGGGTAGTGTAGTGTAGGGGTGGGAGTAGTGTGGGTAGTGCCGTAGTGTTTTAAGGTTAGGGGCAGTGTAGGGGTGGGAGTAGTGTGGGTAGTGTAGTAGTGTTTTAGGGTTAGGGGTAGTGTAGGGGTGGGAGTAGTGTGGGTAGTGTAGTAGTGTTTTAGGGTTAGGGGTAGTGTAGGGGTGGAAGTAGTGTGGGTAGTTTTGTAGTGTAGTAGTGTTTTAGAGTTAGGGGTAGTGTAGGGGTGGGAGTAGTATGGGTAGTTCTGGAGTGTAGTAGTGTTTTAGGGTTAGGGTAGTGTAGTGTGGGTAGTGTTATAGTGTAGTAGTGTTTTAGTGTGAGGGGTAGTGTATGGATGGGAGTAGTGTGGGTAGTGTAGTAGTGTTTTAGGGTTTAGGGTAGTGTAGTTGTTGGAGTATTGTGGGTAGTGTTGTAGTGTAGTAGTGTTTTAGGGTTTTGGGTAGTGTAGGGGTGGGAGTAGTGTGGGTAGTGTAGTAGTGTTTTAGGGCTTAGTGCAGTGGTGGGACTAGTGTCGGTAGTGTTGTAGTGTAGTAGTGTTTTAGGGTTTAGGGGTGGGAGTAGTGTGGGTAGTGTAGTAGTATTTTAGGGTTTAGGATAGTGTTGGGGTGGGAGTAGTGTGGGTAGTGTTGTAGTGTAGTAGTGTTTAGGGTAGTTTAGGGGGGAGTAGTGTGGGTAGTGTTGTAGTATTTTAGGGTTTAAGGTAGTTTAAGGGTAGTAGTAGGTTGGGTAATGTAGTAGTGTTTTAGGGTTTAGGGTAGAGCGGGGTGGGAGTAGTGTGGGTAGTGTAGTAGTGTTTTAGGGTTTAGGGTAGTGTAGGGGTGGGAATAGAGTTGGTAGTGTAGTGTGGTAGTGTTTTAGGGTTTAGGGTAGTGTAGGGGTGGGAGTAGGGTGGGTAGTGTTGTAGTGTAGTAGTTTTTATGGTAGTGTAGGAGTGGGAGTAGTGTGGGTAGTGTTGTAATGTTTTAGAGTCTAGGGTAGTTTAGAGGTGGGAGTAGTGTGGGTAGTGTAGTAGTGTTTTAGGGCTAGGGGTAGTGTAGGGGTGGGAGTAGTGTGTTGTGTAGGTGTAGGGGTAGGGTTGTCACTAACCTTGCATACTTTTACCACAAGTATAGCTTTATCACGCGTGCCTTTGCGTTGTAATGGCATGCATGGTAAAGGCATACTCTTGGTAAAAGGTTGCGATGTAATGGCATGCAATGTCATTGACATCGCGAAGTAATACTCACGTTGCAGTGGCGTGGTATTAGTATGCGATGTAACGACATACATCCGTTTTGGCTAGTGGAACTTTTGACTCATCCTAAGGTAGCACAGAGGGTTAACATGCCTTCTGGTAACGTGCTCCATAAAGTTCACTGAAGTGCTTCTAATGTAAATAGCTCAGTGGGTTACTGCTTTTGTCACAGAGATCCTTTAATTACTTGCAGTTTATAAGTTACAATCCTAATATAGAATAGTGACCTATTAACTGTCATCAAAAAGCTGCATGCAGGGTGCAAGGTATATGTTAGAATGTTATGTTTACTTGCCCAGTCTTTCATTATCCTAAGCTCCGAAAAAGGTTCATTTGGGTTGAAATCAATTCTTATTTGCAAAGGCAATCCCCAACCATGGTGTTTTGTCACTTTCAAAGCACAGGGATGGGACATATCTACAACAATATGTCACATCTCAGTGCTTCCCCCTGCGGTGGCGTGCAAACTGCTGCCATGCGCCGGCGCAGGCATCCTTGCACAAGGATGCCTGTGTCGTGGGGAGATTGTTTTTGTTCAGAAAGGGTTCCCTTCTTACACAAAATTATCTGAAATGCCTTTTTTCAACTTCTATGTGTGCAGCATTAGCACACAAAGAAGCTGAAAAACGTCATTGTTTCAATGATTCTTTATGTGCAGGAAGAGAACCCTTCCGGAACAAAAAACAATGATTGGAGGTGATTTCCTCTTTATATGCATTCCCCACCCCCTCCCCCCAGTAACATTTCCAGCTGTCACTGAAGACAACACACATTATGTACAACCTGTGAGTATATATTCAATTGGAAGAGCAAAGTAGGAAAGATTGTGCCTCTTTGGTGCACTGTGCTGTGTCACTTTTAACCCATGCTAAAGGCTCGTTACTGTTCACACAGTCACAGGAGTCTGTCCAGTTGCCTTGCGAAATGCACCTCAGTGTGCCTTCAAACTGATCTCTGCTTCTCAATTTAGAAATGGACTCTGGCATTGATTGCTCACTTGGAAAACTACAGCAATGAATTCGTTTATTTTTGCCGCTTGTCTTGATTGGTAAAGTGGAAATTCAGCGCACTCCCTGATTTACACCCACTCTGTAAATCAAGACTATTCTCTTAAGTCACTGGACTTGGCCGTATATCCCTCTCTTCGGAGAATATAAATATCCATCACTCTGGCAGCGCTATTCATATATTGATTTCTGCAAACTTTTATTTTGGGTGAGCTCACATTATGTAACAAAGCCTCAGTTTTATGGTCAACCCTCTTTGTATACGACATACAACTTAACTAACATGTTATTTTTATCATGTTATAGTAAGATGTGATTTACCCCCTCTTCCTTTAAAAAACTTTCTCGAGAAAGTTTCGTTTTTCTTATTAAAGATGCAGAAACGTGTTAAAAAAATTCTGTTGCAGTGTTTTGACTACAGATTGAGTTCTGCATTTCTGAACAATATGCAACTTGTTGTTCAAGATACACATAATTGGAATGTTTCTTAGAAATGCATTACTGTTCATTGTTTTTTAAAGGATCTTTACCCCAACAACTGAACTTTGCGAACTTTCAGATATCCACCAAGGAAAGGCAATGTTCATATGTAATGTGAAGTCACTTTATGCACAATGGCAATCTAAGACACAGTTACCTACCTACTTCACCACTTTATAAATCTGAAGCTAGCTGAAACGAGGGTAGAACGCTTTATGCTTTACGCGCAAGGTTCCCACAACGCCCCATAGGGTTACAGACGGGTGGAGCGATGCATTTTAAAAAGAATAATCCAGAAAAAATCATTAAAAACTCTTAGTTGCATGGCAAAATAAAGGCTCACCACGCGACTAAGATTTAGGCACTCAATGCTTCTCAATTAATAATCGACCGTTAACAGGAGTTGCATTGGTGGCAGGGAGAACCTATGCCTTGGGATTTTGCTACGGACACATTTCTTCTGAGAAAAGCAGGTGAATAAAACTATAGAAAAAGCCTCAGAATGAGGGCGAAATGTGCAGAAATCGTGGAGCACTCACTCACTTCCACAGCTATTCTTCATTCTGAGGGTGAAAGATAGCAATGGATTGGTAGTACAGCACCAGGTAATTACCATTCCCCTAGTATAGATAACTCTAAGGGGGATATTTACTAAGATTTTGCGCCGTGTTTGTGTAACAAAAGTGACGCAAAACGGTGCAAAATCTTTTTTTCCTAATTTAATTTCCAGCACTAAACTTGTTTAGCGCTGAATATAACAAAAAAGTAATGCGAAGCAGCGCTATGCGCTGTATTACATTACTCTGCGCCATGGGGACATTACTCTGCGCCATGGGGACATTACTCTGCGCCATGGGGACATTACTCTGCGCCATGGGGACATTACTCTGCGCCATGGGGACATTACTCAGCGCCATGGGGGCATGCCAAGGTTTGTTCATGGGCATTCCCGTGCAGTCACTCAAGGTTGCTCATGCTAAATCCAATTTACTAAATGGAGTATATTGGGTTTAGCCTGAGAAAATTGAGCCCTTTTAGTCTAGGCACAAGGAAGGCGAAATGCTTTTATTTTTCCTTCCTTTTCTGACTTTGCATGTGTCCTGCACTGTGCAGCATGCATACAAAGTGGGAATAGCTTTCCCTCATGTCTAGCATAGTATTTTGTACAGGAAGGATACCCTTCCTGTACAAAACCTACGCTAGACTCACACACACACCCTGGCGCTATGGTGCTGAGGTGGTGCGTGGCGCACGGCAGCTGTAATCAGCGCTGGCGCAAGGGAAAGAGGAGAGAGACAAATCTTTGAAAATATGGTGCTCTCCTGCTACTTTCCAGTCGTGCAATGCAGCGCTGGGGCTGCACTGTGTTGCATGGAGATTTGGAAAATCTCCCCCTGAGTGTTGTATTACAATAGTGGTTTGTATGCAGGATTTATAATAAGGCAACTATTTGTATACAAGTTGTGACCACCACCACTCACATGGCTACACAAACGGATTGTGAAAATTACATTTTTGCCTACCTAAATATTTTTGATAAACAGATTTGATTGATTTTTCATTGAGAAAAAAAACCACAGAACACACAAGTTGCTTTTCAAAGAAGACTATACAGCGTGTGATCAAGGCATTGGCTATCGAATGACACAGTTCAATAGTACAAAACAATAGCAGCACTTGATTCTCCGGACGAGACCTTAGGCTAATTGGCCCAGCTATTTCCCCCAAACACGACCATGTTAAAGAGGACAACCCCTTGCCTCATAGACCAGTTTTTCTAGCTGTGTACACCAGTTCACACCCTAGCGCAACTGCGGAAGGTAAAAGGGGCGGGACATTTCCAGCAAGTGGCTATATCACACTTGGCAACCATAAGGGCTGTATCCAAGAAAGACCTGTCAGCCCAGTGCCCACAGAGCCATTGACAAGTTCAAGTTCAAAGGCTTTATTTCGATATGTCATATCATAAAAGCATCACATTAGTATAAAAACATTTACACAAGAACACATTTTCGTGAACCATTCGTTCCAAACATTTTAAAGAATTTTTAAATAGCAAAGAGAATAAAAACAAGATTAAAAGTGTGGGAATTAAAAGTTGACCATTCATTTAAAAACAGATTAAACATTTGATGCTAGCCTTTTGGCTCTAATGGACCATGTCCGCGATAAAAATTTAGAAAAACCACAAACATACAATGGCCGAGTGTCCGATATTAAGATACGGAGTGCCTCACTCGAATGCCTAGTGCCCATAGCCTGACATATAGGTTTAAGCCACATTTGCCTTGGGCATGCATAGGCCGGACAGACAAACAGGATGTGTGATATAGTCTCTATGCTAGTTTGACAGAAGGGGCAAAAAAGGAATTGTTTGGGACGGGGGCTTCCAGTGAGCAGTTAAGGCGCGCACTGGAAGAGCCCCTACCCTGAACCTAAAGTACAGAGCCCTGTCATAAGATTTCCCTACAATATCTAGGTATAGTTCCCGGGATGGTACATCCTTCTGTCTTAGGAACTCTTCCATTAGCCTACCGAGGGTTGGGTCAGTGCTAATTATAGTGGTGGCCCATTTCCAATAGAGGGTCTTTATAGTCGCTTGCGGAGGAGAGAACCGGCTATCCCAAGCTTCGCTGAGACCTAGCTTACCAAGAAGAAGTTTAACATCTTTAAGCCATTTTATTTTTTGCCATCCCACCATTGACATTACTTCCGCTAGCCCTTTCACATACCTAGCAAGTTCAGGGACTCGCCACAGCCTGGCCCACAGAAGCAACAGCCGGAGTTTTGCCAGATCATTGATGGGTTGGCAACCTAGGTCAAACAACAGGGGTATCATTGGGGGACTCTGCGGAAGTGACATAATGCCCCTTAAGAACTTATTTTCAGACCTTGTTAATAAATCAATGTTAGAAGTGCCCCAAAGCTCTGCACCGTACATGGCAGAACTAACACCCTTTGCCTTGTAAATGTCGATAACAGGGGGCGATGGGTCTAGTCGTAGAAGATTGCGCCCCCGTAACCCTCTTGTGATTTAGCAACATTGTACAAAGATGTGGGGTCCACTGCATGGTATCCGAAATGCGGATACCTAGATAATCAAACACAGTGACCCTCTCCAGGGATACATGGTTTAATACGGGGGGTCGCCCAAGTACTTAGTCTTGTGTGAGTTTATTACTAGGCCGCGTTGGATACAAAAGGCCTGAAAATTGTCTAGTAGGCCTTGAAGGCCCACCGGGGTCTTAGGTATTAGGAGCGTATCATCGGCGAATAAGAGGGTTGGGATTCGCTCCCCCGCCAGGGTTGGTGCGTCCGATGGCTTTTCGAGTAAAGGTTCAACAACCCCGTTCACATATAGTGAAAAGAGCTTTGGAGCAAGAACACATCCCTGGCAGACCCCGCTCCCCACCGGTATCCTGTTGGTTTTCTGCCCCTCAGTGCCCCACCTCACTTGCACAAAGTTGCCTTCATGTAGCCTCACTAGAATAGACAAGATGTTAGAAGGAATCCCCATATCTGACAACACTCCCCATAGATGTCATCTGGGCACAAGGTCAAAGGCAGTCTTTAGGTCAATAAATGCAAGATAAAGACTGCCATTGCCTATAACAACCACTTTCCAATAAATTAACAATAGCCTGAAAGCCTGCTCTATTGTGCCGGTGCCAGCCCTAAATCCCGCTTGATAATCAGAGAGAACCTCATTATCATTTGCCCATTGTAGGATTCTCTCGAGTACCACCTTTCCCACAACCTTCTGAGTAGAGTCTAGTAAGCTTATTGGGCGGTAGTTAGTAGGGTCCTCCCTCTGGCCCATTTTTAAAAATAGAGACAACCTCAGCCCCCTTCCAAGATTCAGGGATGGCGGCGCCTTTATCAATTGCAATAAGTAAGGTATGAATAAGCTTCCCCCATTTCGGAAGATTGGAGTGGAGCAAGTCCCCAGGGATACCATCAAGGCCAGCTGCCTTTTGGGGCACAATACAGCTAATCGCATATTCAACCTCCTTGGCTGTAAATGGGAATACGGTATTTTCTCCAGAGAGTATTAGGGGGCTGCAAGGAGCAGAAATAGTAACAGCTCCTGGCTGGCAAGAATACAGGCTAGAAAAATGGTCAAACCAGGCCTGACCAGTAATGAGTTCGTCATCGGGCCTATTCCTTGCCCTTATAGCGCTCCAAAGCGGCCTGTGTCCCGCACAGCACTGGCCTCTCTTAGTGTTTGCCAGTATGAGTCCTCCCACTCCTTTTTGGCATTCGCTACCACCCAATTATACTCTTTCCTGGCTTGCTATATCAGGGGTTGTGACTTCGCCTTGACAGCCTTAATTAGAGCAGTCTTCTTCTATCTGCATTTAGGTGTGTACCATCCCTGCTTCGCCTTGTACCTCTGGAGCCCTATAGCCCTGCCCCCTTTTACTTGTGCCAGGAATAGGTTTCCTATCGAGTTTATGGTTTCCTGAAACAGTGACGTAACTCTGGAGGGGTCAGAATGTTCTAAGAGGAACGTCTCCATCTCGCTTTGCGAGGCTTTCAATAATGTTCCTATAGCCTGGACTTTTGCTTCATCTAGAGCGACTTTGCACCATTTAAGGCGCCTTCCACAGTTAGATGGAAAGATTTTTGATGTGGGCTTTACTTTACATGGTGAAGCTGAGCTATTGTGTCTTAGCCACAAATGCTTTAGGGTTAAATAAAGCAAATTGTGGTCGCTGTCTACAGAAGGTATTATTACCATATCCTGTACAAATTGCCAAAGGGTTATGTCAAGGAGAATGTAGTCAATCCTGGACGTGTGATTCGGTCTATTGTACGTGTGGGCACCCATGGGGTCTGAAGCAGTTCTACCATTTAGTGCTCGTAAACCGAACTCCAGGGTCATAGCATTCAACTGGATCGCCCTCTGTGTCCATCTTTTTGTTGGTTGGATCGCTAATGTTGGTATACCCCTTCTGGAATCATCCTCAGTAACATCTAGGATGTCTTCTGCCGCAACAGGCTCAAATGTACAATTGAAGTCCCCTGCGATCAATACTTGTGTACCATCACAGCAATCACCAAGAGCTTTTTCCAGCAGTGCTACTGTGTGGGATAAGGAACTACCTTTGGTACCCCTGGCATATATATTAAATATGTCAGGAGACCTCCCACTGCCTGGGCCTCTCAATAAGATCCTAAGAATGTCTGGCGAGTTACTATGCTTTTGGGTGATGTTGCAGCCCAGGGAAATGCTCACCCATATGAGAAGCCCCCCAGGGGCCGACCCCTCCCCGTTGGTGGCAAAACTGCAGGTAAGAAATATGTTGAGTAGCCAACCTTGTGGTTAGGTTCCAGACTCCATGTTTCTTGGAAAATGCAAATAGCGTAAAACTCCACCAGGGTATTCCAATCTGGAAGGTCTATTTTCTTGGCAATACCTGCAATATTCCAGCTCATGAGCCTCACATTAGGCCTATCAGCCACCACTATATCCTGTGAGCAAATAGAGTGATCAGTATGCAGTGTTGATATTTCATCTCCAGAATCAGTTGCCATAGGTAGTGGCAAGAGAGCATGCAATAGAGAAGCCTTCCTCTGCAGGGCAGATGTAGCTACTGGGGAGATGGGAGTCCCTGGGGGGGGGGTAATAAGTATATCTTTACGATACGATGAGCCAAATCTGGAGAGGGAGTTATTAACACGTTCCCCCACATTTGTTATACAATAACTATCTGCCTCCACTCGAGATACTGACTCAAGTCTATCCCCCCCTGTAGATTGTCTCTGGGGGTACTAGATTCAGGGGTTTAGGAAAGATCCCGGGAGAAATGGCTAAGGACCTGCACCCATTGGGCCTTCTGTTATCATCAGGGGCTGACAAGGGATTCGGAGGCAAGTTGTCTCTACGTCAGTACCCGAAATTGCTTTCGTGATAGTTATCACCTCTATCGAAAGCAGGGTTTGGGTAGAATTTAAAGTTACCAACTTGCCCTCCCCACAATTGGTTACCATTACCCTGTCTCTGGTGCCAGCTTAATGGCCGTGGCTAAAAGTAACCCAGGTCATATGTGCTGATTCCGCCTTCACCATGTATGTTCTGTTGGCTACAAATGAACCTTGCCACTCTGTTGTCCTTAAAGTTAACTAGGATGCAATCCCCTTGGATATCCTTGGTCCTTCTTCCCACCCAGCTGACTCGTCTAACAAGGATAATCTGGCCATCTAAGTCCCTCGGAAGGGGCCTGTTATTGCTTAGCCAGAATGCAGTTTTGTTCTTAAGTTCAGTGTGTGATTCTGTTTTTCCCGGCTTTAGACAGGGGACTCCTGCCAGTACAGCTACATAGGGCATACAAGCTGGAGGCAAATTAATGGGTGGAGGGTTAATTTCCCTACTATGAGCTAAGTCAAGATTTGGAGATGGATCATTATTTTGCCTCTCAATATTGCTGCAATCATGTTTGCCCTTCTGGACCTGAATAGGTACACTATCACAAGCCCCCTTATCCCCTTTAGTCAAAGATTGATCTGTTGGGTTACTAGCCTTATTTGGTTTTGTGGCTATCGCTGGGGCTTTACTCAATGGCGCGGTTCTCACCGGGAGATTAGCTCCTCTTGGGGTCCCTGAGGTGCCATGCAGGTTTGTGGGTGCGCATTTGCCCATTCGGCAGGGGCTATCGATGGAGTTTGTTTCTGTGCATCTATTACAGGGCTATTTTTAGAATGTAACTTAATTAGGGCCTTAACAGAAAATAAGTTATCCAAGGTTCCCTGCTCTAAGAGATCTAATCTTGCTGTTAGCACTTTTAGCCTCTCAGTCACTGGCAAGATGAAAGACTTCAGGATATGCTCAAAATGGGCGATAAGGGGCATATCCCTCTCAGCATTGGGGGGGCACATTATATTTAAGTTGGTATTATTCGGCAAGATAGTATTGCCACTGTCAGGATCATTACTTTCCTGGGTATTAGGAGATTTATCCAGGGGAATCTCTATTCTTTCCCGGGGACATACATCAAGTGATAGACCTGGGTCCTCAATAGCAACAGGAGCATCCCTAACTATTTTACTCTCAGTATTCTTACCCTTTATTGTGCAATGTCTGGCTGGTGCTTTCTTTTGCTTAGTCCCCTCCACTAGCCGCTTAAAACTTCTTACAATTGGGCATTCTTTGTCGGCGTGCTTGGACTTGCGCCTTGCCATCTGCTCTCTAGTTGTTAACTAGAGCTAACACTACTTACACTTGACTGCAAATCGGAGACTGAGTTGGTGTTAGCTGGCCTGTTGCAACACCCAATATCATTAGAAGCCACAACCTGAGATGGAAAATCAGCAGTAGCCTGGTTTTGAAAAATGGGAGGGGTCAGCGATAATCTTGCAAAAGAGGGGGGAATCTCTGGGGATGAGTTAACCATCATAGGGGTTGTATCCTGTGACATCGGGGGATAACCACCACCTGGGAGAGCAACAAAGGACGGTGCCAATATTGAGTCCTGAGAATTAGGAGAGAACATTGATACATTGGCAGGGAGTAAGGGGGGCACAGAGCCAACAGGAAGCGAGAGGCGACGCTCTGTGTTTTCTATGGCATTAACCACCACCCCAATTATTTTTTGGAGCATACGATCTATAGCTGTTAGGCTAGGGAGCTGGGGTATCACAACCTCATTTTGCTTTGGAACTGGTACAGGGACGGGCATTACGGGATTGCGCCTCCCCATTCTTTATCCTTGTGGTATCTGGGTAAAAAATATGAATACAAAGACTATACAAGCAACAGTTATCAGTAATTACCACACAGTTTAGAGCACAGCACGAAACGCTGGTAAATAGCACTCACAGCGCAATAATTGATGAGTAGCTTTAGAGCTTTTGACCGCTGCTGATAGACAAACAAAAGCCCTGATTTAAAATAACAGATAATAAATGCCCAGATTGCAAATGCAAAGAGCCAAGAGGGGTGGCCCAGCCCGGCCTCTCACGGCCACTAACGCCAAAAACAGTCCCGCCCTTGTCCCGGGCTTCTCCCGGCGCGTCCCCCGAGCTCCATCGACGCGGGGAATGTCTCTGCCTTTTGAGCGCCTCCTGGCGCAAAGTCCCTGTATGCGGCTTCTGGCTGCTGAGGGAGTCTGGAGTTGCAGTCCTTTCACGGTCCCCCCCCTACTGCGGCCGCGCTGGGGTGGAAAAGCTGCGGCGGCAGGGGAGACCGGGCGCGATGGCAAACGAGGGTCAGCAAAGCTTCCAGCACCTCCAGGGCACAGGGTGCAGCATGAGCAGAGCGGCAAGTAAATTCAATAATGATATGTTCCCCGCTCCCTAGGGGATGTCTCTGCCTTTTGAGCGCCTCCTGGCGCGAAGTCCCTGTATGCGGCTTCCGGCCACTGAGGGAGTCGGGAGTTGCAGTCCTTTCACGGACCCCCCCTACTGCGGCTGCGCTGGGGTGGAAAAGCTGTAGCGGCAGGGGGGGACTGGGCGCGATGGCAAACGAGGGTCAGCAAAGCTTCCAGAACCTCCAGGGCACAGGGTGCAGCATGAGCAGAGCAGCAAGAAAATTCAATAATGATATGTTCCCCGCTCCCCCGGGGATGTCTCTGCCTTTTGAGCGCCTCCTGGCGCGAAGTCCCTGTATGCGGCTTCCGGACGCTGAGGGAGTCGGGAGTTGCAGTCCTTTCATGGTCCCCCCCTACTGCGGCCGGGCTGGGGTGGAAAAGCTGCCGCGGCAGGAGGGGACCGGGCGCGATGGCAAACGAGGGTCAGCAAAGCTTCCAGCATCTCCAGGGAACAGGGTGCAGCGTGAGCAGAGCGGCATTGACAAATCCCAGCAAGGGGAGAGGGTAACCTCACCTACCAGCATGTCAGTAAGCTCTCCCACCACCGCAGACCAGAACTCCTGAATCTTAGGACGTAACCAGGCCATGTGATAGAGGTCGACATCAGAGCTACCGCAGTGGGGGCAAGTGGGCTCAGGAAGGAGGCCCACTCAATGTAGTCTAGAAAGGGAGAGATAAACACTATAGAGGTAGTACCTTTAGATCAATTGCAATTTGGAAGAAATTGTGATACTCTGGGCGCAATCAGTGTGTCTCCCCAGTCATTGTCCTTGAGGGGACCTATCCAGTTCTCCCATCAGGTTCTAAGATGGTCTAAAGTGACTGGGGCATTGATGATCAAAGTATGGTAAATTTTTAGGATACCACCTTTGCCCAGATCCCCGAAGAGGAGTTTTGCCTCCAGTGGGTTGAACTGGGGGAGAGACTCTGTCTGCTAGGCATGTGACTGAAGAGCATGTCTAAATTGAAGGTGTTTATAGAACCGTATATTAATAAGGGGATAAATGGTTAGAAATTCTTCAAAAGACCATGTGTGTCCCAACCAGACGTCACCTAGATGCAAAATAAAAATAAGATCCCATCTCCCAAAGCCCTGCAACATTGCCATCTCCCACAATCAGATGTTGAGCCAAAGAGGTGTTTGTTGCATGAGCTTTATGTCCCAGTGAGTGTGGAGTAAGGCATCCCTACAAGCTAGAAGACCCTCTTCTGGTTACTAGAGGTGTGGCATTGGGGTTTGTGGAGCTGTAGAGCATGGCTAATATTTGAGGGAATCCTAGAAGGGATAGCTCCAACTGTTAGGCGGGACCCGACCTTTCCCCCTTAAACCAGTCATAAATTACTAGGTGAGTGCCTAGATAGTAGAGACAGAGGTTGTGCATACCCAGGCCGTCATTGTAGGGGGCATGCTGTCAGTGAGCAAAAGCAAGGCGGGTCTGGACCCCTTCTACAGAAAGGAGGTTGCGATCCTGTCCTGGACTATGGTATGAGGAGTGGCCTGAAAGATGTATAAAAACAGCAGCAGGGTCATCATTTTATATCGAGCTATGCAACTCATTACATTCAGAGAGATTGGCTTTGGCCTTCCATGTCAGGGGCTCGAGATTAAGGGACCAGGTGATTTCAGGGTGTAGTGCAACCCAGATACCCAGGTATTGGAAACTGGGATGGTGGATAGCAATAGAATCCTGCCAGTCAAAGCAATCTCGGGATGGGACCAAAGGCACCAACACTGATTTGGAGGGTTCACTCAGAACCTGATGTTTCTCCTAAGTATTGCAGGAGATGGAGACACCGAGGGCCACTCATTACTGGGTCCGTCAGATAGAGAAGGGCATTGTTCGCAAATAGGACTATGCAATCTTCGTGGCCCTCACTCCATTCCCACCCACATAGTTGAACATTGGTATGGAAGAATTGTGCTAGTGGTCCAATCACCAAAGTGAAAAGGAGGGGGGACAGGGAGCAGCACCCACTGGTCCCTGGTCCAATGGGGAGGACACCATTAATCTGAACCCGCACTGTGGGATTGGAGTAAAGGACATGAACCATTCCACAAAAGTGGGGCCTGTGTCAGCACTAACTGTAGGTAGCCCCTGTCCATTGTATCAAACACCTTTTCAAAATGAATGAAAAGTAAGGCTAAATCAGGAGGCATGCCAGTGGGCCAGGGCCATGCGAAGGCATCGGAGGCAATGTCTTGTGCTACAAGCCACTATAAAGCTGCATTTGTCTAGATATTTGAGGCGGATGGCCAGCAGTGTGGCGAAGATCATAATTTCCCTGTTGATGAGGGATATTGGACAGTAATCGGCACACGCTGTGTAAGGAGGATGTGTTTCGGTAATCACCACAATCGTGTTGGTGTCTATCTTGGGGAGAAGGTGCCTGTCTGTCCCATCTCCTTATAGAGGGGTTGGAGTTGAGGGGTCAGAATATAGTGAAATGTAGTGTAGTACTCTGAAAGCCATCAGGCTGGGAGTCTTCCTGCAGCCACTACTGACAAGGCTGCATTTATCTCTTCAGCTGAAAAGGGCTCATCCAGCATTCGGGATTTGTCTGGGGCAGGCAAGGGAGGGGAACATCATTGAAGAACCGTGCAGAGGAATCCACATCTCCTCTGGGGAGGTCCATGTATAAGCGATTGTAGTAGTTCAGAAATGCCTGTGAAATCTCATTAAGGGTATGGAAAGAGTTGCCGTGCTCATCAATAAATTCAGACACAATTGTGGATGCTTGTTGGCAGGAGGCCAGCCAGTACAGCGACTTTCTGTTTTTGTCCACCCACCCATTGATTCTGGCCACATAATATGCCAGAGATCTATGGCTGCTTCCAAGGATTGGAGATGAATTTCTTCATAGAGGAGTCCCAATTGTCGGGAGGTGTCACCACGAGAATATGTTGCAAGGCTTCTCTCCAGTTGAAGGACACAGATCTCTAGCTGAGTGATGCGGAGGGATCAGGTACATTCTTGAACCCAGATGCATCTCCTGGAAAACTCCTCATAGCTGCTTTACTGGCAGCCCAGATGGTGCCAACTGCTGCGACAGAGCCTTCATTACTGTAGAAGTACGCCTGGAGTTCAGCGCCCAGGGCCTGAACATAGGATTTGTCCAGGAGAATCCCTGCGTTGAGGCGCCACATGGGGTGTAGACCATTCCTAGGGGAGCCAAGATAGAGGAGGAGAGGAGCGTGGTCAGATATGCCCCTGGAGAGAATCTGGTCTTGTGAGATGGCACAACAATCAAGTGCGACATGAAGACAAGGTCTATACGTGAGTGTGATGTTCAGTGGAGGTATGTGAGCATTGGCGATGCCGCGGGTTCCATATCCTGCAGACATCACAGAGGCCAAGGGTGGTGGCCCAGTCATAAAGGTGATGAGGCCCTGAGTGTCTAGATACAGAGGTGGGCCCAGTGGTATCATCTTCTGGGACAGGAACATCATTAAAACCGCCAATGATCAATGTCAAGCTTGTGGGAGATCTAAAATGATCTTAGAAAGATCATAAAGAAAGGTGCTAAAAGATGCAGGCAGAGCATAAACACTCACTGGGTTAATAGTCTGGCCTTCAAGAATTCCAGTGAGTTTAAGGAAGCAGCCCTGTAGGTCTCAAACGTCATGGGAGTCTGCCAGGGGTAGGAGCGCTGAAGCAGGATAGCCACCTCTCAGGGACCCATGAGTGTAACCCACATGAAAAATCCTGTCCTAGCCTTTGCGTGTCTAAAAGGGGCAGTGTTTACCCATATGTTGAGTCTCTTGCAGTATAGGAGGACCTCAGGGAGGTGTCGGTGAGCAAAGATGAGGATTACGGTTCGCTTCAAATGTTCTAGGAGACTCTTGCCATTCCAGGACAACATGGAAAGAAAGCCATTGTGGGGGTGTTAATGTTCACACGCAATGAGGATGGAGGCGAGGGAAATTCCTCATCCCACCCAGGGATTGCAGTGTGCACCTGCAGTGCATGATAAGGAGCAGTGCCTCGGTTAGTGCTGCATGAGGTACAGTTCAGATCTTTATCTAAGTGTAACTAAAGTAAAAAAACAAGCATCTAAGCAATGTGATACTAACAATTGCAGTAACTTCGACAGTGTACTGAATCCTCACCCTAAACACCCTCCTCACCGCATACTTCTACCCCAGAAGCATCTGTTGACATGAAAAGGAAAACTATGATGTAAATCAACATATAAAAGGTGAAAAAGAATGGTGGACCACTTCATAGTGAAGGATAAGTGACAACCATTGGAATATGTTGAACAACACTCAACCACAAATGCCTTTGTGTCTCATAGAAAATAAGTAGCATGAGTTATAGTGCGGGATTCTGAGAGAGGTCTGTGTCTTTGTGGTTATCAGTAGGTAGCAAATCCACTTCATCCAGTGGGGGCTTCCTGATCCGGTCATTGGTCTCACTCATCGGAGGTCTGGGGAGGATGTGATAATGAAGGAGATTGTCCTCATGCTTTGGGAGACTGTGAGGGAGATTTGGAGCAGTTGCCTTTTTCAGAAATTAGTTTGATATCTTTGCGGCTTGGCTGCTTGATGAGGTCTCCACACGTTCTCAGAGTGAGCACTCCTCCATAAGCCACAGCCAGGCAGACTCTGGAGTATCGAAGAAGTAGTATTTCTTGGCAAGGATTACTTGAATCCTGGTGGGAGACAGGTGGCGGAATTGGGGGCCCATCACTGTAAGTCTCTGTTTCACCTCTAGATGATAGCAGCGTAGTTGTTGAATTTCCCGGGTGCAAACAGGGAAAACGAGAACCTTGGTGTCTATGCACCGGAGCTCTGGACAGGAGCAGGCCTCTCTAAGGATGGCATCTTTGTCTCTGACGTTAAGGACACGAGCAATCACTGCTCTGGGAGAGGAACCTGGGGGAGGTTTTGGAGTCAGAGTCCTATTGGCCCTTTTAATTGCAAACCAGGAGGACAATTGGTCCATAGGCTTCCAGGATTTGATCCAATATCCAGAATCGTGGCAAAATCTTCATCCGATGAGGGGGATTTTTACCAGTGCATCCAGGATGCCCAGTAGCGGGTTTGGTGGTATTTTGATCCATGCGAGTCTGTGAGGTTGCCAGGCAAGCGGATTTGTCTTTACCCATGTTTCTGGAGTGGTATAGTTGCACAGCACCTTCGGCCCACTTGTCATAGCTTTGCAGCAGCACGAGCAGTCAATTCTGTGATGGTAGAGAGCTTCTGCCGAGGAGAGGGGGTGGAGGCGGTGGGTTACGTGGTCATTGGGTACCACCGAGGACAACATGGATGAGTCACACAAGGTCTACCCCAGGGCGAAGGTAAAGAGAAGAGAGAGGACAGGCTGTAGATCTCAGGCATGCCAGCTGCCGAGAGGGTGGAGGGTTGTATTGCAGCAGTGAAGTGTTGGGAGGGAGCTCCACAAGTCAATAAGGCAAGCTACTAACTTTACGTCCGCACTCGGGCCGGAAATTCCGGCCCGGAGGCAGAGTTTCCGGCATGGGGGCAGAGCTTACTGCCCGGAGGCGGAGCTTACTGCCCGGAGGCGGAGCTTGCAGCTTGGAGGCAGAGCTTCCGGCTCGGAGGTGGGTATTTAGCCATGGCTGAAATCTTCACCTCTGGGCCGGAAGCTCCGCCTCTAAGCCGCAAGCTCCGCCTCCGGGCCATAAGCTCCGCCCCAAGCCGGAAACTCCGCCTCCGGGCCGGAAGTGCGGACGTAAAGTTAGTAGTCTTAAATCTATTCTGTGAATACCGAAAGTAGTAAGTTCATTCTGTGAATCCCGGAAGTAGTATGTTCACTCTGTGAATCCCGAAAGTAGTAAGTGCATTCTGTGAATACCAAATAGTAGTAAGTTTAGTATTTAGTCTTAAATTCATTCTGTGAATAGGGCCCTACGTAACTTATATTCAATTATTTAAAACCAAAATGACAAAAATCCAATCAGGAGAACTGGAGTTATGAATCTTTAAAGTTTAAAGTTAAAACTAGCACCTAAAAAGATCAAAGAGCCAACTGTATCAAAGTAAAAACACAACAAAACAAAAATCCCACACCAATTTAGAACAATAGAGTACATTTTAATAAATAATTTGAGACCAATATGATAAAAATCCAATCATTAGAACTGGAAATATGCAATTTAAAGATTATGGAAAGAATAACACCTGAAAGCACACAGCACCAATCGCGGTCATCCGAGAGTTATTGATCCGAGGAAAAACACAAGTTCTGGCTGGCCCTAATGGGGCATGGGCCTGATACAGGGATCAGGTCAGCCCCACTGAGAAAGTTACCTTCTCTACGTCTGATGCAACATGTCCAGTTCGTATTGTAGAAGGCGGCAAGGAGCAGGGAGAGCATTGCAGATGGTCATTCCTGTAGCATGAAGATCCTGTCGGGCATCAGGGGTTGTCATTGCTGGAGCTTTGCATTGGCAGTCCTCGCAGATGCACAAAAAGCAGATCACACATTGCTGGTCCTCGCTGGCAGTCACTGTAGTGTAAAGAGTTAGGTTCACCAAAGCTTTACGTTGGCAGTCATCTCAAGCAGCAAGATCTTGGTGCAATGAAGCCCTTTTGTGGTCGCAAATAGACCAGAACTCCAGGAGTTCTGCATTTCTCAAACAACTTGTCACAACACCCACCCACTCCACCGGTCACACTATCTACCCCATCTTCTCCGCCAGCGACCACGTGTCCTTCAGCCACACCACGGAACTCCACTGGACCGACCACCACTGCATCCACTTCTCCTTTAAAAAACACACCTAACACAACCAACCACAACGTCTCCCACACCAGAGCTGGAAAAAAGTCACTGAAGCCCAGCTCACCACCATATTCGCCCGGGACCCTCCACCTGAGCCCTTCAATACCGACGAAGCAGCCAACAACTTCAGACAATGGATTGATGACTGCGCCAACACCCTGGCCCTGATAAAGAAACCCTCCAACAGGCGAACTGACATGGGAGCCATCTGGTTCAACGCCGACGTCCAAGACTCCAAGCACACTTGCAGAAGACTCGAGAAACTTGGCTCAATAATCAGACACCAGACAACCAGGCAGCCCTTATGAATGCCAGACACAAAAAATATCAACTCATCCGATCCACCAAAAGAACCTGCTTCAAAGAGCGTATCAACAACAACGCACACAACAGCAAAGAGCTCTTCAACATAGTGAAAGAACTCACCACCCCCAGCTCCTGCTCCAATGACATACCGTCATGTCAAGAACTCTGCGACTCCCTGGCTACCTTCTTCCACTGCAAGATCGCAGACATCCACAACAGCTTCGGCACCGAGACACCGGCGACAGACCACATCACCCCTGAAGACACACCCACCAGGCACACGACCCTCTACTCTCCTGGCACAATGTCAACGACGAAGACTCCATCAAAATCATGAACACCACCCATTACGGATCACCCTCCTGTTGTAATTTGGCAGCGATTGGGTTAGCATTATCAGAAGCCATCCTGTATTCAGAGGCTATCTTGTCTGTTTTGTGGAATCCATTTTGTATTTCTGGCAGCCATATTGTTTTCCATTTGCTACCACGTGCGTGCCATGTGCTCTGTCCTACCTTGCTGTTGTCTGCTCTTGAAATCAAATCAAACTGTAGCCATACCTCAGTCAACACATCATCCACTTTCTTGACCACAACAAGGGTAAATGACCACAGTGTCTGTTTCTATACCCTAGGTGTGTGTGTTCACACTACTCCTTAGGTCAGGATGTTTCAGTAAATCAACATGAACCAAGTAAAAAACCACAGGCCAACACTTACTGAAAAAAGTGTGGGGGGTAGAGAGAGTACCTCAGGGTCATAACACCCGAGGGGGTTGCCGGTTTAGCAATATCCGGTATACCCACTTCTCATCATCGGTCACTCTCTCTACGTGAAGTAAGAAACGTGCACAAAAATATATACTAGTACACAGTGTGAGAATAGTGACAAGAGAACACACACAACACAGTGAGTGAATTTAGACAATACTGTGACAACATGTATACATACTAAGACCCCAAGACAACCAAAATAAACAGGTAAATAAAACCTGGAAAAGTCTTGCTGGCCGTCTTTTTCCTTTATTCTGATGCTGCAAGACTATCCATTAAAAATGGTTTAATTGTATACCATATCCTTTTCTTTATCAAGCCAACATGTTTCGTTGCTATAGATTCAGCAACTTCATCAGGGCGTAAAAGGGGGTTCACTATTCTCGAACTTCACGTCAAAATTTGATTGAACAAGGACCTGTGTAAATAAAAACCAGAGCATTGCAGTGATTGTACTGATCATGCTGCACCTCTGTGGCGAGAGGGTGCAGTTTAGGACGTCCCAAATTACACGCACGAGCTTGTGTAAAAACTCTTTAATTACCTTATGGATGCCCAGCCATTATGTACCGGCAACCATCAAATTGACACCGTGTCACGTGATCACGTGTCTCGCAGTGACTCGTCCTGGTAAGAGCCACCTGTATTGGGTTAAATGAATGAAAAGTATATGGACTGACCAGTTTGTATACAGGTGGGCAGTCGTCATAGATACAATCCTGAATCTCTTATATGATAATGTCTGCCCAGAACCCCTCATATGAAGGTAGCGGCACCACTAGGGCTTGCAATGATTTAAAATGCCATTTCCACCACTCGGCGGCTCTGTAGTAAAAAAAAACCCAAATTGCTGTTGTATCGTATGGGTACATCACTCCTACTATTCTGAAAGTTGTAGCATTATGATTCCTAACATGATAACTGCATTACCGTGTCCTGTGCCACTAGCTAACACCAGACGCAAAACCTGTTAAGGGCTCCATACTGCCAAAACCACAGAGACCAACCCGTTAACACAATCAGTCTCCCAAATACCGCCTTACTGATGCCGAGTCCCTCCGGCGCTTCCGACGATCCTCCCAGAATGGTGTGGGGAGGACCAGGAAGTAGCCCAAAGCGGAGGCTCCGCCCACGCGCTGACGTAACGCGGCGTGACGTGCGGCCATCTTTGAATGGGTTTCCTCATGGTGACGAACCACGAACTACCAGAGTCTCAAGGCAAATTTAGACGTTCGTGTGTAATCATAAAGTATGCTAAGAAGATTAAGAAAGGGCATATTTATATGTTGGTTGGTTTCGGTTATTCGTTATTTCAAATCTTACTGTGATATTCAATATTAAAGATTAAGAAACTGATCATAGTGTGGTCACGGCGTGACGTGGCATCATATGGTGTGGCCATCTTGGAATGGAATTGTTCAGAGTAACTGGCCACAAACTGTCGGAGTACACGAGGCAAATTTGGGTGTTAGTGTATAATCACCAAGTATGTATCAAGGTTGAGGAAAGGGCATGTTATACGTGGGTCCATTTTTAGTTAATCGATATCCAGAGGCATATTATGATATTCAATATTGGAACTTTATATGCCACAGTGTGATAACGAGAGATTGTGAAAGGGGCAAAAAGGCCTGACCTGTTGCATGCAGATCTTAGTTGCAACAAAAGTATGCTACAGGGTGTAACTGGCCAAGTGTGTGGGGCTGGCTATCTATGATGTAGGGTATACTTGTCATAGAATCATAGTAGTCACCGCCTGCTAACTTTGTTCCACTCAATATTTTTGTTCAGTCCCTCCTGATCTACTTTTTCGGAAAAAATCCATTTCGCCTCTTTTCTCGCCAGGATACTGTCCAGATTATGTGTGTCCCCGACCACTTTTTCAAGGACAGTCCATTTTAGAGTTTTATAGTCATGACCTGCATCATTGAAATGCTGCACCAAACGTGTGGTCAGTTTCTTGGCTCTTATTGTGCTCAGGTGTTCCTGTATCCGGATCTTGACTTTGCGGGTGGTAAGTCCAATGTAATGCAGACCACAACTGCATGTAAGTCTATAAATTACATGGGACATGTTGCAATTACTGAACCGGTTCAAAAACCAGGTTCGACCATCACGTAGTGTGACACTTTTTGTAGCTGATGTTAAACCGCATACTGAGCAACTGCCACATGGGTAATGTCCCGTGGGGATGGTACTGGACTGGGGAGTACTGGGAGCTCGCGTGTGTACCAGCCTATCACGCAAGTTAGATGCTCTCTTGAAAGCAAAACGGGGGGTCAGCATTTTCTCAGTGTTGGTGTCCAGTATGGACCAATATTTTCTGATGATTTGCCTGATCTTCGTTAAGAGTGGATCAAAAGTCGTGACCACAGGGAGGCAAATTTGCTTAACTTTCACATTGCGCTCCAGTAGTGCTTCTCTGGGTGTATTGAGTGCCCTCTTCTGTGCATGTTTAATCACTCTTTTAGGGTAGTCCCTTTGTTGGAGTTTGGTGGCTAATTCAACTGATTGATCCAAAAAAGCTTCTCTGGTGGAACAATTGCGCTGGTATTTCAAAAACTGCCCAACCGGAAGATTGTCACGGAGGGCCCTGGGATGGAACGAATGATAATGTAGGAGGGAGTTCCTGTCAGTTTCCTTGTGTTGCACGCTGGTCATGAGTCTATGGTCCCTCGCGTCATAATCCATGTCCAAATAGACTGCAGATATGTTGCTGATGGTCCAGGTGAACCGTAAGCTGGTATCTGCCTGGTTCAACCACTGTAGAAACAAATTCAAATGGTCCTCTGTACCCGAGCAGATACAGAGGACGTCGTCAATATAACGTTTCCGAAACGAAATATTGCCTTGGTATGGATTGGACGGATGGTTGACCACATTCGCTTCGAACTGGCCCACATAAATGTAGGCCAGACTCGGAGCGAATGTGGCCCCCATCGAAGTACCAGATGTTTGTAGGTACAGTTGGCACCTGTGTTCAAAAAAGTTTCTTGTTAGTGCCAATTCCATGCACTGTAGTACAACTGTCTGTGGTGTGTCATAAAACCATTCCAGCGCCCCAAGGGCCTTCGCTGCTGCCACCAGCGTGGCATCCTGGGGGGTGCTGGCATACAATGACTCAATGTCAATTGTAACCAGAAATTGACTTTCAGGGTCATACACCGTATCTTTCAGCATGTTGAGAATGTTGGTGGTATCCTGCACGTATGATTCTTGTGTCACCACGGCCTCCCTCAAAAAGAAGTCTGCAAACTGGGAAAGGGGTTCGAGTATCGATTGAATACCAGAAACGATAGGGCGTCGTGGGGGAGGGCGTTGGGGCTTATGAATCTTTGGCAAGTTGTAAAATGCCGGTACCCTGGGGTTGTTGTTAATGATGAAATCCGCTTCCTTAGAGGTGATCCATTTCTTAGCCATCGCATCTGCCACCATGTTTTTAATGATTTCTGCAAGTTCGGGGGTGGGATCACGCACAAGAGGGTGATAGTTTTTCCGTACCCCAAGAAGTTTAAGGATCTCAGCCTCATAGTCGGTGGTATTCAACACGACTACGGCTCCGCCTTTATTGGCTGGATTAATTGTAATAGCCACATTTTTTTGCAAGGCTGCCACCGCCGACCATTCTTCCTTGGTCATGTTATTGCCCTTTCGTCGTTCTTGATCTAATTCGAGAGACTCGATGTCTTTGATAATGCGTTGTTCAAATACTGCTACTTCTGGGCCCACGAGGGAAGTGGGAGGACAATAACTTGAGGGGCGTAGGAGGTTGGTGTCAAACAATGATAAAGGCACTTTCTCCTTGTCATTAAAGAATTTGTGTAATTTGATCTTCCTCATCATTTCTGAAATTTCAATCCTGCATAAAAAAGGATCATGTTTGGGTGTGGGTACGAACCAAAGGCCTTTATTAAGAACACTCAATTCAGTTGGTGTGAGTTCATGTGAGGAAAGATTGACCACAATATCATTTATCTGGGCAGAGTGCGAGTCTATCTCTCCCCTGAGTTCTGGAAGGATTTGCCTCAGCTCCTTGTGATTCGTGGCGAGTGTGTTTGCCATGTTGGATGTTTACGCCCTCTGCCCTGTCCTTGTTGAGCCATTAAAAAATGGGGTATCACCCAAAATAGTCAGAGGACCTGGGTATCAAATGATAAGCATGAAAAAATGGTCCTAGACCTATATTTAGTATTTAGGACAAATCAGTTCTTTATAAAAAACAATACTGGTACATAGGAATTAATCCTAAACGGAGAAAGAAAAATGTTCTTGTCTATACATATACGTATACAATGTACCCATCAAATGTTTCAAGAATGCCAGTTTCTTCGAACATCAACATTTATTTGAATATTTACAATTGTATAAAAATTCTTTGTACATAAATCAAGAAAGAAAACTGCCAGGCGCAGTAGCAAAGTGCAAGGAAAAGTGCTCTTGTGAAAGGAAAGATTGATAAAACAATAAAGTAATTCACATAAGAAGCATAAGGTACAATTCCTTATAACAGAAACCTGACCCAAATAACTAAATCAAAGCAATTTCTTATTTGCAAAGACAAAATGCCATGGAGAAGGGAATGGAAAAAAGGATTCAGGTTTCAAAACATTATGGGATAAAAGAATGTCGACGTTTCGACCCTGGCGCATTGGTGGGTGGGTTGACACCTCAGCTACGGGTCTTCATCAGGACAAGGACAGACAAGGGAACCTGGGGTAAAAACGAATAGATCATCAGATCCAAGATTCTATATAAGTTAAAAATTCAAAAGTGGCCCAACAAATGAGTAGGGTACATTACCTACAACGTAAGCTAGCAGCACTTCACTTAAATGAGCCACCTAAAGGTAAACAAGAACATTGGGGTAAGTGCCAAGATTCAATTATTGGCACTAAACAATTCTATAGGGTACTCATTTAAAACATGAGACAAAAAGAAAGGGAAGCACTCACCAATCAATGATGTGCAACACCAACGAATGATATGTTGTACTAAAACACCTCAAGTCTATCAATGACAAGGTTTATCCTTCAAAAGAACTTAATCCCAAGGGCTACAATATAAAAAAGGGTGATATGAGTCGTATGTATAGACCACAAGTGACTAGTGCACAAAAATATATATATCGCAATCCAAATACAAGCTCACCATATGAGTGTATTTATTCGGAAATCACTCAGATGTCGGTAGTGCAGCAGGTAAACAAATCAACCTGTCAGCTCTAGGTAAAATATGTATAACGCTATATCAGTATAATGGGACCAATGGGTGTTTATTTAGAAATTAATAATTTATTCACAGCCACCCTATAGGTCCCTAATTGCGCATACCTGTTGGGGTAGATCACAGAGCCAGCACACAAATGTGGAAATCACAGGTGAGCAACGAGAGTGCATGTAGTTCTTGAAGAAGTCCCTCGTATGGCTCTAAAAATAGATAGTACAGAACGCCCCATTAGTTCAAAGACGGCGTTCACGGGTGTAATCATAGGCACTACCAAGCGTTTTGTGAAAAAACACATTATGCCTACCTCTACGGATTCGTTAGATGGGTTTTCAATCCCCAAGACGCCGTGGAAAGCAAAAACTACATCCGGATTCCAAATCTCCGAACGCGCGAAATGCCGACTTCCGCATTCAAGTAGAGTGGACGTAGGAATCTTGCTGGGTGCTTCATAATAGGAGCCGTCTATGAATTCAAACTAAGAGTCCCCCTAGTCAACGGCAGTACAGCCCTTTCCGAGACAGGTGGACAGATAATATCGTGACCAAGGGCCAGATGGCTTAATGAAGCATTTGTCATGACATTAATGGATGAAAGAAAATATTCAATATGTGTGTGATATGTCAAACATTAATGAATTATCCTTTTGTGTTTCAACAGATAATTTTACAAGCACAAAAAACATTGGACGAAAATATTTACAACATAAAATAATTACAATCAACATATCTAGAAAATTAAATTATAATCCACCTATCGAAAGATAAGAGTGTGTCCAAAGTACATATTGATGGTTTCACACCTAAGTGGTCCCACAGTTAACCTATCACAAATTATCAGGTACATTACATCCTAACATACAACTGGGGCATTATTACATACTTTGTAAAGCAGTACATTACATCCTAACAGAAAAAGGGGGCATTATTACATACTTTGTAAGGCAGCCATTTGTCTATTGACCTCCTCATATTCATTAAGGCCTCTGCTGACCGTATCGAAATAGTGCATCCACTTACATTCACGTATGCTCAGGGTATTCGTAAAATTACCACCCCGTGGGTTCTTAGTCACTTTCTCCACCACCCACCATTTCAAACTTTCCGGGGGGTGGTTAAATTTCACAAAATGTTCAACCAAAGGGGCACCTTGTACTTTGCACCGTATTCTGCTGCAATGCTGCAGAATATGTGCTCTCACCCTCTGTACAGTTTGTCCGATGTACATAAAACCACAGGGGCACAGTATCGCATAAATAACCCCCATGGAATTACAATTACTATGGTGTTGGAGGACATACTTAAAGTCATTATACGTGAACGTTTTCAATTCCATCGTCATTTCACAAGCCTTGCAAGCCCCACACTTATGATGACCCAATACTGGGGCATATTCCATAAAGATGACTGGTTATCTCTGTTCCTATTCGGGAGTAAGGACTTGATCACAAAATCCCTGACGCTTCTACCTTTCCGAAAGGCATGCATAGGCGGATCCACTATTCCTATTTCATCAGCTACTAAGTGCCAGTGCTCATTATTTATTTTCTTAACCGCATCATTGCTACAGCAATTCCCGTGCTGTGCTGCAATTTTAAAAATCCCTTGTTATGTGACAAGGTGAACTCGTCAAATGCACAGCGCAGGTAACACCCATGACGAGTTGACCTTGTCACAAGCATCGAAGGGGTTAATCTCTGTGCTACGTGTATTAAACGTAGTGACACAGGTCATACGTTCCTTCTCCTCTGGTTTCTCCTGTCTTGGTTCCAACAAGAAGTCCCTATGGCAGAACCACGCCGTCTTCCTTGCCTTTTTAAGGAGACTCCTTGGGTATCCCCTATCTAAAAGTCATTGCATCAGTATTGCATATTCTGCAAAGAAATCGATTTTCCTACTACAATTCCTCCGCAACCTCAGGAATTGTCCATAAGGGAGATTATCTCTGAGGTTGCGAGGATGGTGGCTTGAGTACCGTAAGTGAGTATTCCTCTCAATAGGTTTTCTATACAGATGGTTTGTAAGATACCATGATCTTCTTCAATAGTGATATCCAAAAAAATGATCCTCCTACTGCTATACTCCAGGGAAAATTGTATGTCCTTGTTCCTGTTGTTCAACCAGGAGTGGAATGATGTAAGTTGGTCAATACTACCACTCCACACCAACAGGACGTCGTCAATATATCGACGCCACAATTTGATATTATCAAAAAATGGATTAGCCTCATCCAGTACATGTTCGTGTTCATAAGCGTCCATAGAAATTATGGCCAGGTCAGGGACAAAGCTAGCCCCCATCGCTACGCCACTAGTCTGCACTTAGAAATCTCCATCGAAATAGAAGAAATTCTTCCTCATCACAATCTCTAGGAGATCTATTATAAAAACTAGAAGGTACTTTATAGGGTCTTGGTCTTACTTCCAGGACTCTACTGATAACATCTATAGCAACGAAACATGTTGGCTTGATAAAGGAAAGGATATGGTATACAATTAAACCATTTTTAATGGAAGGTCTTGCAGCATCAGAATAAAGGAAAAAGACGGCCAGCAAGACTTTTCCAGGTTTTATTTACCTGTTTGTTTTGGTTGTCTTGGGGTCTTAGTATGTATACATGTTGTCACAGTATTGTCTAAATTCCCTCTCTGTGTTGTGTTGTCGCGTTCTAATCTAGGACCCCGATCAATACTGTGACCTTATGCCCCTATACGGCTATAATCCATTTATTCCCCTATAATGGCATAAACGATCAAGAGTGATATTTCCGAAACTCGTCTCTGGCCTAACACGATCAGAGCCACATTTCAGAATCTCTTCCTCTGCAGCTTCCTCTGCAGCTCATTAGAGCAAATGACACAGCAGATCCACTATCTAAGATTACTAGATTACACTCTGAGTTCTTCAACAAGATAAAACTCAGCAACCTGGGAAAACCCCGCTTGCTATGTTTTGATTAGTAATAGAACTCTAATGAGCACTGAGAGACGATCACTTCCTAGTGACATCTTTATTGACGTCTTATGTCCAAAAACTTACGTCAAACAAGGCACCTTTCAGGTATAAATATTACCAACGTTGCCTTAAGCAAATGCTGCCTCAATGACATCGATGATAGCGATGGTGTGGTGAACATAGGAGCAGAACAGCTGTCCCTTATAGAGCCCAGCAGATACAAGCTGCCCACGGACGCTGCCCCTCCTCCTCCTCGACGCGCTGAGAGAGACGCTGTCTTTTCTCCTGCCGAGAAAATCCAGCTCCGGCGTTTCCTGCCTACTCTTGCGAGTGACTGGGATATCGAGTCCTGGAAGGAGATACAAGGCCTCCAACATTCTATTCCAGAGGTATGGTGTTGACTAAACCCTTAGGGAGAATTCTTGAAGCAAACCTTGGCAAAACCAACTTAACTAAAACTGCTACTTACTTACTCCCTCCCAAGTATTAGGCTTAGGTCAGGTACACTGGGGTAGGCGTAGTTAGAAGCACCAGTTGAGTACGTTAGCTAAATGTATATATGAATGTATGTATTTTATTCATTTTAACCATTGTATGGCTAAGAAACCATATCAATGCTTTTACAGTATTATTTCGCAATCCTCATTTTACTGTACGCACTTTTTATAATAACTAGTCTTGCAATTGTGGCAATTCATTTCTCTTGCATGAGAAGAAAGACTGTTCAATAGATGATTCCTTTTTATTGAAAACGCCCGTCTCTCTATTTCTCTGCATCTTGGTGAAAGTAATCTGCACAAATGACTGAGTAAAATAACTGTCTATTGTTTCACACAACTCTAGAGATTGACTCTTATTCTAAGGAGCAAAGTTGTCATGTTTATGCGTTGTTGGAAAACTGAATCCCTTCTTGTCTGTACCAGGGAAGCTGATCACTTCCTATTCAGTCAAGAAAGTTTCCAGTGACCTCTGAGCTAGTTGGTAACAAACCCAATTAAGTTTAGCATAGTCAGTGGAGACCTGGAAGATCCGCACTTCTACGTCCATACTACTGTTTATGTTATTCCAATGCGCAGGGCCTATTGGGAAAATAGGAACTACACTACATGGCGCCCAACGTTTGGTAAGGCGATAAAACTAACGCAAGACGTTAGAGTAACTCTGTCGTGCATTTTTCACACAGACCCCTTTCTACCGTAAATACTCCAATAGGCGTCTAGAGTGGGTGAAAGGTTAAAATCCGCCCGAACTTAGTCGGAAGAGATTCCTATGTAAAGCTCTGGTTTATTCAATGTTGAAGGATACAGTGTTCCAAAATATTGTGCACCTAATCTTTGTCTCCTTGGAGACCTGCTCTGCAAAACCTTCCTGACAATAAAATGTCAGACGATGATGCCGCAGTAAATGCGACTCGGCAGGGTCCCGATAGTACAGGGACTACTGAACCGGGTGCAATATTCATCCCGGCACATTTAAGAAAATCTATAACGTCAAAACTTATAGACAATGGACTGACCACACAAGGTGGCACAGTCGTTTTCGTGATAGAGGCACACGAATATCGGCAGACAGAGGTATTCTATTCATGGATAAAATTTCCAGCGGCAACACACGAGTTCCACTACTACATAGTAGGGGATCCACCGGATGAGTACGCTCCTTTCGAGGAGATTGAAATCCCATTAAAATTCCAAGAGCATCTGCTCTGGTTTAAAGGCGCCCTAAAACATAATGATCATATTACCAGGCTCGGTCCACTAGGTAGACCAGGAGCAACGTGGCCGGTTCTAGCCAGCTACACACCACATCCGGACCTTGCAAAAATGTCTAGAGAAGAACTTTTAGCACAGCTAAAAACATTAATCAAAATACATAGATAATTAGTCCAATATGTAATGCAGACTGCTACAGTCCAAACAGCTGTTAACATACCACAGCTGACCCCTCATCAGGGGAACACAAATAAAATTACACCACAGAACATACAGTTGTGTCTTGGTAAAACACCCATAAAACGGGAACAAATTCCTTTCTGGTTAGCGCAGAAAATTACTCAAATTGAGGCAGTATTTCCGAACACTACCTCTATTGAGAAACACAGGATCCTGACCATCTGCCTTCCAATGGGGGTCGCACCACACGTGGAGGACTGTGACACTTGGGGTACAATCTTTGCTTCCATTTACACAAAAACACATGGTGTTCCGTCCATGGCGGTAATACCAGAAGTGCTAAAACAGATTCAGAATGAATACGGTCCAGAACCTGCTTTAACTCTTGGTATGAAATTACTGAAAGACTTCAAGCAGGTCTCGGCTATATTATTAGCCAACATTAAAGGAGAAGCAGCATCTGTGGCGATCCGCCAGAAGTTGAAGGAAACAGATATAAAAGATAAACCAATTGAGCTTGCCAGAATTATAGAAAATTTTTATGAAGAACTAGGTAGAGACAGCTTGGGTGGAAAACCAGTAAAGCCCCAACTGCTCGAAAATCCTGAAAAATTATTCATTAAAAATAATTCAAGCACTCCTAAAAAGAGCTGGGATGGAAATAAACAATCCACTCCCAAAGAAAAAGTTTTCCAGTCCAGAGGAAGGTCTCCTCGGCGGAGGGAAAGAACTCCGACTCGAGAACACCAGTTTCCCCAGAGGGAGCCCTCTGAGAAAAGATATAACCTTAGAAATAGGGATAATTTGAAGAAGCCTGATAGATATCAAAGTATTGATGCACGTCCCTCTCGATCTTTTTCTCAGAAATCGGAAAGTAGAGGACGGTCAGACCCAGGAGAGCACACCAAGTCCAAAGACAAGGAACCTGCTCAAAATAAAAAATCTCAATTTCCAAGAAAGAAGGTAGCCAGTATTAGAGTAATCGAACATGCCGAGATTACTGAGGACACCATTGAAAAACGGGGAGTGGGCACAGACAATGCTAGACAGTGCAGCAGAAATCACCATAGCTCGCAAGAACCTGATGAGTCATCTGGAGACAGTGGACACGAATGAATACATTCAAGTAGAAACTGCCGACACCAGAGTTAGCGAGCCCCATAAGATATACGAAATAACACTGCTTATAGAGGGTGATAAGACTAGGAAAATAATGGGGTCTATTTTGGGATAAACTCTCAAAAGGCTATGACATTCTCTTAGCTGAAAAAGATTGCCCCCCAGAGTTTGTCAGGGAGTGCCCTCGTGGCGAAGAAATGATTATGCCTGCCTTCTCAAATCACATTCCGATTCACAAAAAATATACTTATGCAAGGAAATGGGCAGTAGCCCAGGCACCAGCATTATATAAAAATCATGTAGGATGGGATGAGGACTCTCCTCCTCACAAAATCCAGTTAAAAAGTCAACCGACTGCACAAAGGCAGTATCCCATTAAGCAAGAAGCTAAAAAACAAGTCAGGGAGATTTTAGATCAACTTGAATACCAGGGGGTGATTGAAACATGCACCTCTCAAATGAGCAATCCTTTGTTTCCTGTCTCCAAACCAGACCATTCATATCGTCTAGTTTTGGATTACAGACACCTTAATGCATGTTGCAAAACATTTGCAGTACAAAATTCGCATAGTGCTGCACTAATGAACAACATAGTTAGGAAAAAATATAAAACGACATTAGACATATCAAATAGTTTCTTTTGTCAAAATATTGCACCAGAAAGCAGATACTTAACCGCTTTCTCAGTAACATGGTCGCAGAAAAATTTCTGTAGGCTCCCACAGGGATTCAAGAACAGCCCAGGACTATTTTCAGCCAGAGTAACAGAGTTACTAAAAATATATGATGATGAGGCATTATCTTACGTAGATGATATCTATCTCACAGACGACGACTTGGAGACTCACTTGAAAAGAGTGAACACCATTATACTTGGGTTCGCAGCAGAGGGTTATAAATTCAACTTTAAAAAGTCAAGAATTGCCCATCTGACAGTATTATTTTTGGGATACGAATCATCAAATGAAGGGAAAAGCCTAGCAGACAACTTCTTGAGAAGTGCGCTGTGCTCCAAGCTCCAAAAACGCTGAAGAACTTACAATCGATTCTAGGTTTCCTGAATTTCGGAAGAACTTACATTCTAAATTATGCGGAGAGGGTTAAACCTCTCTACGAACTAATTAAACCTGATTTTAAACCAATAACTTGGACTCAAAAACACAGAAATGTTGAGATCACTGCAAACAGACATGTTAGCAAAAACAAAATTAGATACACGTGACAACACACGCGATCTTGTAATCCGAATCATCCCAGGAAGATGCGGATTCACGAACATGACCTCTAATGAGGGAGAAAAGGTACCAATTTCAATTAAATCACACTTGTATACACAAGCGGAAAAAACATTCAGTTCAACAGAAAATACTGTGAAAGCAGTAGAAACTGCATTAGCGAATGAACGAGAACTAGCACATGGTAGAAGGATCAATATCCTCACAGCGGAATCCGCCTTCGAGGCGCTATTTAGCCCAGTAAATCTGCCCACAGTGTCACTGGATCCGAAATGGATACAGTGTATAGATTCTCTTGGAGCGGAAGATGTGAAATACTATTTCGCCCGCAATTCGAAAAACTGAATAAATTGACTCATGAAGAATAATATCCTCTGCCAATCGAACTTCTGCCTCTCCCACAGTACGCCTGTATAATCTATACAGATAGATTTGTACAGCATTTCAATGTAGAGAGCAAATCCTACGATGCAGCCTGCGCGATTGTTAAAGGTCGCTGGCTGTGCGGTAAATTCAGACCGAAAATAACAAAAACTGAATCAGATAGAAACTGTTCGGCTCAGAGAGCTGAAATCAGATGTTTAAAGATGGCGCTTGAAAATGCAGAACGTGAATTCCCGACACTAATCGTGTGCGATTCGCATTTTTGCGTCAACTCTTACAATAACAAGTTACAGAGCTGGATTGAAAATGATTACAAAGATGACACAGGTGCCACAATCAAGCATAAAATGCTTTGGAAACAGGTAGCTCTTTTACAGAAAGAACTACAAAAGACTCACGTGATACACACTCTGAGTCATCAACGTGATGGTCTTCACGTTGCTACGAATTCATTGGCTAATACAGCCACAGCGGCAGCAACTAAACCGGCTTCCGTAGCCACAAAAAAGCGTTCAGAAAAATACATAGACGGGGAAACCATGCTGGCAGTAAAAACGTCCGTAAAAGGCGACTGTGCAGCACTACCCGTGAACTATCCACTCAATTATGCATACGTAATTGATGCAAACTCCGTTCCTTTTGCTCGAATCCCTGAAATGGGGGATAGGGTAATTCCTAACATGAACAGGAGAATATTTTTAATAGCAGACGCACATATGGGATAGGGTCCTAGGCACAAAAAGATGAAGGGCTCTCTGACTGAATTACAATCAGTATACTGGGGCCAGGAATGAGCGTGCAACATCAAATATATGTAAAGAACTGTCCCGACTGTGACAGGGATCGCAGTAGTGAACTGGTCCAGTCTGTTGCCCGGCTACCAATTAGAAACAGCATAATGCTGTCTACTTGACATCCAGCATCCTATTAATCATTAAGGTTAAATCCACTTAAAAAATGTGGCCCCAGCGCTAGGCTGACGCCAGAACGGTTATAAAAGATCTGCGAGTCTTTATCGGCACATACGCAATTGCCATGTTCCATTCTGACCAGGGTCCTGCTTTCAGCTCTCGAGCTTATAAGGAGGCCATGGCCAGCATGGGCGTTGGCTTGCGATACTCCCCGAAGGGAACAGTGTGGTAGAAAGAAAAAAACGGGACATAAAGCAATCTATAACAGCGAAGGTATTAGGTTTGGGTTGATGGGTGGGTCATACATTTAATAAGTGTCCAGTTAAGCCTAAACAACTTGCCAAGAAATTCTCTAAAAGGTTTCAGCCCATATGAACTATTGTTCGGAAATAGAATGCACATTCAGGACTTAGATAGTCAGGTATCAGTGGTAAAAGATAAGAAAACAGACTTTGACATCAAAGATAATTTGGCTGTTTTACAGGACTTGAATGAAACAAGAAAATCCTTAAGCAACATAAAGTTAAAGCAACAGCCAGCTACCACTGACGAGGCACCACCAGCCCCAGCAAGGCCTGTCTGGATTCCAAAGATTGGGGATCTAGTCAGAGAAAAAATAGAGGTGAAGAAGGAATTTGGGCCTTCTTACAGAAAAGCAGTACCTGTCTTAGCTATTAAAGGAACAAGATCAGTAGTACTACCGCCCCTTGCTGGTAAAAAGGAGAACAGAGTTGTATCAATCGACCTGGTAAAACCACAAGCATGTGGCCTATAATCAACAGTAGGCCCAGTGGACTCCCGAGAAACAACAGAATACCCAAACTTGCAACAATTCAAGAGGTTCAAACTGAAAGACTAATCACATTCGATAAGCCTGCAGTGCACAGAGAGGGACTAAGCAATAATGCCATGGAACTCGTGCCTCTTGAAACACAGATTGAAACAGTTCATCAAGAAACACCAGTCTACAATGATGTGGCATCAGAATGTGCTACCGAAAGACAAATTGAAAGAACAATCCCAACAATTGACAGAACTGCCTCTGGCTACTTCATCAACTTCGATAACTTTTCTGAGGATCAAAGCAACCCCGAAGTGATGCCAGAAACAAAGACTTTTACAGAAAAAGCAACAGAACTCTTTCATCAACTCAAAGAAATTTACCTTATTTCTCCATGGTTAGAGTTCTGGTTTGGTCTAGGTGTATTTTTCCTCCTGCTTTGGCTCATCATGGTACTTTGTTTGGGAAAATTAATTGAGGGAAAATATAGTTCAATGGACACAGCAAGTCAGAACATCAACTTAGTCCTCAAACCACACGGATCATCCCATGTGAAGAAAAGAGAACTGTCAACAGTAAATGTCACAGCCATTCCAATACCCGGCGGGGTAGTATGGGACAAAACTGACTATGAAATATATGGTCCGGTCAAAATCCTGAAATATCCTCATCAATTCAAGGTTTTCTTAAGTGACTTTGTAAAACCAAGTACATTCTCTGATGATTGGGACTTTGAAACTATTAATAATATGATGTCTGATTTAGTAATGTCAGCAAGATTCACAGGACATGATTATTTACAATGTTCGTCTAGTTATGAACAGATGTTCTGCTACACACACTATGGTGATCATTACTTGCATAAATCTGCACAACCTAGAAATGCTTTTAAGTATAACCAATAGGAACATTGTGCTACTCCACCAAAAAGCAGTTCTAAAACATTCTAGGAGAGATTTCAGTACTTCTCAGGGTTTAACACCAGTGATGCAGAAACGTTTTATTATATATAGATAAAGCAGGATTGAAAACAATGCTGACAAATACTAAATTAATATATTCAGAAGCATTTTATGAAAAAATGATGACATTTGGTTTTGAATATTGGAAAAATACCATTGAAACAAAAACAATCTGGGGTACAAAAGATTGGCAGGTACAAGGCATAGAAGCATTATTTCGAGCCTGCATGATCCCAGAACAAATAATGTTTTTAAATGAAACAATTCACCAAACAACCTGTCTTGGCCTAGCTAGGATTAAAGACCTTAACAAACCGTCTATTCCTAAGCCAATACCTGATAATGCAACAACAGATATTGAGATAGACGTACCAAAAATTTTACATCTAAACAGAACACATCCCGATTGGAAAAAGTGGTTAATCTGGCCTACTGACACAAACAACTGTCAAGATAGATTCCTGAATAAAACACAGGGGTTAACAATGACCAGACAAGACCCTAGATACTCCCAAAGACAACATCCAGGGAGAGTAACAACATACAGTGTAGGGAAGCTGTGCCTTTAATGGCTAGAATCATCCACACTGGCTAAAATTAAGCAACACTTATCTTTACTTGTTATGTTACAGCATGGCCAGTCACAATTACATTCTATTGTACAGTTAGGCTGGACGCTGCAAAATCTTCGTTCAGGCTATGTGTCTTGGCGTTTATTCAACACAACGTCATTGTTTTCCATCTTTAACCTTACTGATAAACAAATCAGCTTGGCACAGAAAGGATCAGACTATACAATCCTGAGCATCGAAAAACTTGAGAGATTACCATTGACAATGTCAGAAAGTCCTGTCATTGAATGGATAATACACGGGATTATCACAATTCCGATAACAACTTTCCGATTTAAAAATTGCCTTGAATACATACCTACTGGCCAGTATGAACGATGGGGTAAAGGATACATTAAGTCAACATGGAAATTACCATACACACACACATGCTATAGTGACAGCAACAAAAATGTATTTCTTAGTGGTGAAAACTGTAAACATTCACTAAGCGGTATACTTTTGTGCCAGGGTATTAAATTACATGGAGCCTGTGAAGGAAATTCTAACAATTTTTCATTCCACCAACATGTCACACCTGCAACGCAGATAGAGCCTTTCTTTAAGCAGCTCTCGAACGGGAGTTACATTCTAAGAACGGATCGCAGCTGTTGTGGCCTTTTGCCAGGGAAAGCATATCTCGTAAGCATAACTTCCATGGTCAAATGCTGTATGCAAGCATTGTTTCCAAACGGCCCTGGAGACACTGAGACTCCCATATGGCCTCGTTTGAATTTCTCTTCTATACGAATTGATACTTTAAGCAGAATGAAGTCTGTGCTTTTGCAGACAACAGTGCCCATCACGTCATCAAAAGAGACGTATGATCTCCTAGTTGCAAGGACAACATCAGAGATTCATGACCTTTTATCAACAAATTGCCCCGTGCATTTCACAGAAATGCTTAGCCAACTCCTTAACATGTCTAGTGCCACAGGCATCCCAGGCATATTTAAGACGATTTTCACGGGACTGTTAACACCATTCAAAGCAATTCTAGGAATCATTCCTAATTTTGTCCATTCAGTCTTTGGCGGCATACCCCTGATTTTGGGACTTGTAGCAGGCATTTTATTTTTGACCCTCCTGCTCCGATATGTCAAGCCAAAACTCAGACATGACTCCTACAAGGATGGAAGAAACGATCCTAGCAGTACGCTACCGGGACACATAACTAGAGTCCTTGGATTGGCCAGGCTGAGAGATCTGAACATGACTTGGTTTCTTTCATTCAGACCGATATGGCAGACCTGCATCTTACCTGTGCTTCGATGTATGCTATGCGGAGATGAGTGCATGTTGGACATCTGTCTTGCACTTCCATCAGCAGTACCAATGGATATCAATACTTTGCTAAGTCCGATAACGGCTCACGCATTGTGTTGTCCCCAGCGGCTACCAATCCTGATGACGGCATTCGTTGAGACTCCTGTGCTACGGCTAGGTGGTGACAGTGGAGCGAAAAATAAAAGCAACATCACCCAGGTACGACCTTCTGTGAGCATTGCTGATCCAGACTTTGATGATAGCAATCATTCTCACACCTGCCAAGTTACAGCACTATCGAACTTGGTCGAACTGTCACCTGATTTTGTAGACCAATTTTTTGAGAGCCTGTCTGATATGATGTTCTCCCCCGAACAGAAACAATAACTTTAGAAAATCATTCCGACACACAGCGTTCCCATGAACTCTGAATTCGGCCTTCAGTTTTGATCAACAAAAACTGCTGAAAAGCGTTGGAACTCTATTCCCACGTTCAACAAGAATTTTTTTTGTATTGAACACTTTTAAAAAATATATTTTTCTGGCACAAAAATTCTTTGCTTAAAGTAGACCTATTCATAAGAAACAGAAGCTTCTATTTTTAGGTAATTCTAGAGACATAATAACTTTACATCAGCCTCTAGCACATGTTACAGCAATTGCATTTATATGTGATGAAATTATCTCGCCCTTCTTTTCTGTATTAAGAGATATTTCATGTGTAAAGTTTTTCGCAAAATCATTCACTGATTACATATGCTATAATTTTGAATGATTTCTATGCTTAAAGACGTACAGAACATCCATGTATTTCAAATACGCCATTTCAAATACAAATATGTATTTTGGGGTGGGTAATGTTACACATGCATCTTTTGCTATAGTTTTTAGTAAATTGATGGACATAAATTCGTGGAGTGGGTGTCGCGTTCTAATCTAGGACCCCGATCAATACTGTGACCTTATGCCCCTATACGGCTATAATCCATTTATACCCCTATAATGGCATAAACGATCAAGAGTGATATTTCAGAAACTCATCTCTGGCCTAACACGATCTGAGCCACATTTCAGAATCTCTTCCTCTGCAGCTTCCTCTGCAGCTCATTAGAGCAAATGACACAGCAGAAGCCACTATTTAAGATTCCTAGATTACACTCGAGTTCTTCAACAAGATAAAACTCGGCAACCTGGGAAAACCCCGCTTGCTATGTTTTGATTAGTAATAGAACTTTAATGAGCACTGAGAGACGATCACTTCCTAGTGACATCTTTATTGACGTCTTATGTCCAAAAACGTACGTCAAACAAGGCACCTTTCAGGTATAAATATTACCAACGTTGCCTTAAGCAAACGCTGCCTCAATGACATCGATGATAGCGATGGTGTGGTGAACAAAGGAGCAGAACAGCTGTCCCTTACAGAGCCCAGCAGATACAAGCTGCCCACGGATGCTGCCCCTCCTCCTCCTTGACGCGCTGAGAGAGACGCTGTCTTTTCTCCTGCCGAGAAAATCCAGCTCCGGCGTTTCCAGCCTACTCTTGCGAGTGACTGGGATATTGAGTCCTGGAAGGAGATACAAGACCTCCAACATTCTATTCCAGAGGTATGGTGTTCACTAAACCCTTAGAGAGAATTCTTGAAGCAAACCTTGGCAAAACCAACTTAACTAAAACTGCTACTTACTTACTCCCTCCCAAGTATTAGGCTTAGGTCAGGTACACTGGGGTAGGGCGTAGTTAGAAGCACCAGTTGAGTACGTTAGCTAAATGTATATATGAATGTATATATTTTATTCATTTTAACCATTGTATGGCCAAGAAACCATATCAATGCTTTTACAGTATTATTTCGCAATCCTCATTTTACTGTACGCACTTTTTATAATAACTAGTCTTGCAATTGTGGCAATTCATTTCTCTTGCACGAGAAGAAAGACTGTTCAATAAATAATACCTTTTTATTGAAAACGCCCGTCTCTCTATTTCTCTGCATCTTGGTGAAAGTAATCTGCACAGCTGACTGAGTAAAATAACTGTCTATTGTTTCACACGACTCTAGAGATTGACTCTTATTCTAAGGAGCAAAGTTGTCATGTTTATGCGGTTGTTGGAAAACTGAATCCCTTCTTGCCTGTACCAGGGAAGCTGATCACTTCCTATTCAGTCAAGAAAGTTTCCAGTGATAACAAACCCAATTAAGTTTAGCATAGTCAGCGGAGAACTGGAAGATCCGCACTTCTACGTTCTACGTCCATACTACAGTTTATGTTATTCCAATGCGCAGGACCTATTGGGAAAATAGGAACTACACTACAGTGTGTGTTCTCTTGTCACTATTCTCACTGTGTGTATATATTTTTGTGCACGTTTCTTACTTCACGTAGAGAGGGTGGCCGATGATGAGAAGTGGGTATACCGGATATTGCTAAACCGGCAACCCCCTCGGGTGTTTTCGACCGTGAGGTACTCTCTCTACCCCCCACACTTTTTCCAGTAAGTGTTGGCCCGTGGTTTTTTACTTGGTTCATGTTGATTTACTGAAACATCCTGACCTAAGGAGTAGTGTGAACACACACACCTAGGGTTTAGAAACAGACACTGTGGTCATTTACCCTTGTTGTGGTCAAGAAAGTGGATGATGTGTTGACTGAGGTATGGCTACAGTTTGATTATTTTTTATTGAGTGGGGGGCAGCCTTACCTCTCCTCCTCCTACACCCCTTGAGATTAGTGTGGTCTTGAAATCTGCCTAGAGACAGGTTATATTTAGCGTCTTCTGCTTCACAAATGCTCAGTTGAGCTTGCAGTTGTACTTGAAGCTGTCCCTAGTCTGTAAATGTCCGGATGTGTTCACCAGAATTAGGAACTGTTAGCTCCTCCCACTTGTTGACTGTGCATTTTCTGTATGACCTTATATGTACTGAAACCTTCTCTTGCACTTGTACCACCTTCTTTTGAGCCCCTGTGCAAGCATAATAGAACCAAGCTCCTTCCATTCAGGGTGCTACTTCATACATTGCCGAAGGGTGTTGTGTGAATGTAGTTCCACCTCATGAGGTTTAATACATTTTGTATTTTCTATTCCAGTTTCTGTGTCAACTTCTTCCTATTGGTCTGAGGACTTGTGCAGAGAAGGGTGAACCCCTAGCACTGGTAGGCCTTTCTGAGGCCCACCACCACAAATTGGCACCCATCGTGGGACTTGCGGCGACTCAGATGCCCGAAGGAGTGATCGAAACGGAGGATTGGAATCTCGCTTTGGACAATCACTGCCCGAGGAGACCCGCGTCTTGGCAACCACAGCGTTTTTCCTCTCTTTCTGATCTGACCCTCCAGGTGGTGCTGGTCCTCGACTGAGATCTCTTCTGTTGATTCACCCTGCAGTGACCATTTGGTCGATTTTGAGAACTTGGCAGTTGGAACCTGGACACCAAGTGATTGGTAAGAGTTGTTATTCAATACTTGCTGTTGGTTTTGATGCCTGGGATTGGTAAGGTAGTTTAGTAACTCTTACTTTGGCTTTGGAATTTTGGAATTGTGTTGGCCAACTTGGATTTGTATGGGATTGATATATGAATTGCAATTTATATAGGCATGTAATGAGGAGAATTTTTTCAATGTAAATTGATTTGAATGGCAGATCGTACTAAAGGTACCTTAAGTGCTACTTTGGTTATAATACTGCATATTCTGCACTATTTTTGACATGCCTGTTTCTAGCACACTTCGTTTTTGTAGTGGTAACAGTTTGAGACTCAATGAAGCAAAACCGCCCCCCCGGAGGGGACGCCTAATAGGGATAAGTATATTAAATATGGTCTTTCTTCTATAATGTACAGCACATTTATGGAATAAATATATATATGGAGAAGTGTGGCTCAATGGTTAGAGCGGCAGACCCTGATGCAGAGGTCTAGCCCGGGACCAGGGTTCAATTCCCCGCCTCGGTAGGTCTTGGGCTCAAAATTCCACGGACCTGATAATTCTCGCCTCGGTGCCTATTCCAATCATGGAGTCACACTCTGCAACTCTGGGCAATAGCTTGCTTAATCTCCACAACGGCCCCCACAACGCTAAGGATGCCTGGCCTCCACCTTGGGGGTGCCCAGGAGTGGACGCCTCACAGGGAAAGCCAGGATGGGTTCCACAGCGGTATTCGTACAAGCGCCTTGAGACCCTTGCGGGTGAGTAGTGCGCTATACAAGTATCAATGTACATGTACATATACTCGTAAGGATCCTGAGTTGCGTTAGCCTATGCATCGGTCATTTGATTTGCGAAAGATTCAGTATGTGGAGCAATGAATGTTTAAGCGAAAGGCTAGGCAAGACATGTTTGACTGTGTACGAATGTGGGAGAAAGAAGTGCATGAACGAATTAAGCGTGAACAAGTCTTGATTGAAAGAGAACAGCAAAAGAACATCTATGCGAAAGCATTAGAAATGAAAAATAAAGAGATAAAACAACTAAAAGAGAGGGAAGACAGGGAGCGCCATTTATATGTAACTGGCCAATACGCTGTTCGGCTACCACTCTATCCTATCCTTAATAAACCTCAAGAGGATTTCTTGTTATTAGATCGTTCTCCACCTCCATATACTATTCCTTCCGCTCCTCATGATACAGATGAGGACTCTCCTACAGACCAGGACAAAACACGAGAAACGCGTTCTATGTTGTCTGCTGAACCTGCGTCTCAGCTTAGATTTGCTGCTTGCAAAGCCGCCCGTAATACTGCTTCTGCTTCTGAACTTTTAGATAGCATAACGGATTGGCAGGAAAGGGAGAAAATATATTTTACAGTGGTGTTTGCCACAGAAGTTGTTGAACGGTTTAGGAAATATTCTGAAGAATTGGAGCCTGTTGATATAGCAAATGATTGTAAGCAATGCGTGATGGTCTTTTTGTCTTTTCCCATGTGGCTGACTTAATCAGGTGCTTGGTTAAATTACGTGTTAAGACAGTCCGTTTGCAAGAGGAGAAAAAGGCAGCAGACACAGCTACACAACACCTCAGACCGGCTTGGCACAAGCTTCTATCTTCAGAATAGATAAGACTATGATAGTTCATGCGAAACCTATGCGGGAAGCCGCACCTTTGTATGTTCCTCCTAAAGGAGCGGGTAAGAGTGATGATAAGACTTCTACTGATGCAAAGGGTTATTTTATTCATAATTGGGTTTACACTCCTTAGAATAGAGCGGATATTATGTCTCTTAAAACTGCATTTCCTGATATGCAGAAAAATTCCAGAAGCTTTTTATGAGGAAGTTGAGCGTGCCATTAGTTCTTGTACTATGACTCTGCCTGATATTGACCTGTTTTTCAGATTGATATTACCCCCTGATATGTGGAGAACTGTACGTAAGGTTGATGATCATGTGACCAATGGGGCATTATGGAAAGATTTAGAACGACTGGATGTAGAGAGGGAACCCGCACAGAAACCATGTCAGTTAATTTTAGATCTTCCCGCAGCCATTTTAATTAAGTTAAAAAAGATTATTTCCCCTAAAAAGTTAGATTGGACTGTATTAGCGTCTTGTAAGCAAAAGGCAGATGAATAGGTTTCTGACTTCTTCACACGCTTTGAGGAGGCATTCCACGATTTTAGTGGCCAGCCATTGACAGATGACAGATGACATTGATAAATATGTTGCAAACCTGTTGCCAGGAATAGCTAGTCGCCTAAAGGCCAGCGAGAGTTCATGGACTTCCTCTTCCCCGGTTTCTCTTTTAACTATGGCTCACTATTACGAACGACAGGAATTAGAAGCGAAAGGCAATGAGGATAAAAAGACTAAAGAATTAAAAACTAAGGTTATGTTGGCTCAGGCCTATGGTTCGCCTTCTAGATGAAATTATAGAAGTAATGATAGAGGTGGACATGGATCTTATGGTTCATCTTTTCCTTCTTATACTCGTTTGAATTTGTCTATTGGCCAGTGTGCGTACTGCAGGAAATTTGGACATTGGGCTTCTGATTGTCCAGCATTGCGTGCTCAGCAGTATCCACGTGGACGGGGACAAATGAGAAATCGTTCAGGATATTCAGGGCATAGAAGAAGCACGGATGATCGTGCTAGGTTTGATGCTAATACACGTGGACAGGATGGGTTTAACACTTTTGATAGACGAAACCAATATCAAATGTCTGATTATGTGCCATCTGATTTGAAAGATTCTGTTTATGCATAGAATTGCCTAGCATGGGGTAAGGAATCAGTTGAAGTTCCAGTAGATTAGAAGGGTCCCTATGGTACAGCACATGTTTTGGGTTCTATTGATCAGTTTCTGGTTGATACAGGAGCTACTCGTAGCGCCTTATCTAAACACCTGGTTCCAAGGGCTCCCCTGTCTGGCTTAACTATTACATCAATAGGTTTTGATGGAACACCTTCCTTTAGCCAACTATCACAACCACTTGCAGTTCATGTTGATAAGTTTACTGCTCCATGTCCGTTTCTGCTTTCTCCAAACACACCAGATAATATTGTTGGTTTTGATATGCTTAAATATTTCTTGGCTACGATACGATGTTCTCCTGAAGGTGTAAGTGTTATGTTGAATGACAACTACTACGTGATTGAGAGATCTTGTCTTGTTAAAAGGGATATTGCATTAGCTTCACTCCCCAGTACTTTGAGGGCTACTTCAGACACCGATGTAGGGCAAATGGTTATTCCGCCAGTACATATTAGTGTCAAGGAGGGTGCTTCATTGCCATGATTGCCTCAATATAACATTTCTCAAGAAGGTGAAGAAGCACTTATATGGATTGTTCATGATTTGATTAAAGTGGGGGTTGTGGAGGAAGTTCCTTACAATATTTGCAACAGTCCTATTCTTCCTATCTTGAAAAAAGACACTGATACTAGGATTTACACATTCATCATTGATTTGCAAAAAGTCAACAAGATTGTAGTACCGCAGTACCCTGTGGTTTGCGGACATAACAACATTACTTACCCTGGAGGAAGACGTTACTTACCCTTGTTCCTGCAACAGCAACTACAAATACTGTAATCGATTTGAAGAATGCTTGCTTCTCGATTCCTATTCATCCTGATACCCAATAATTGTTCGGCTTCACTTTGAATTAAGCATGAGCGAATTTTGCGGATCTCGCGTTCGCGAATTTTGCGGATTTGCGGATTCGCAATCCGCAAAATCCGCGAATTCCCGCGAATTTGCGGATTTTTTTTTTTTTGTGTTCGCCCGTGTTTCTGCCAGTTCGCGAGGGTTTTTACAATTTCGCAATTTGCGAACTTACCTGTCGGGTCGCAAGTTTTGCGAACTTGTTGTTTCTACGTGTCCAGCCTGTTTGGGACACTCTTCTTCATCACTGCCACTCTCTGTCACCACTGCCACTCTCTGACTACTCATGCCACCCTCTGGCCCACCCATGCCACCCTCTGTTTCATCACCACACCCTCTGGTTGTCCAGTGTACATTATTTTCGGCAAAGCACACCTTCCCTGCCTCAAGTGACCTGAATTAATTTGGGGCTGATTAATGTGTCACAGAATATTTTTTTAGCTGGCACCTGCTTCCTTAGTGCGCCCTGATTAGTGATCTTTTGCACTTGCTAAGTGCTTTCATTGTTGCAAAATTAGTTACAACACCTGCCCTGCCCCAACTGACAATAATGAATTAGGGGCTGATTAATGGATTTTAACTTCCAGCCTGGCTCCTGCTTGTCTCCCTTAGCTGTAATTCAGGACCTTTGTGGCATATGTGTAACTATTCTGAGGTTCAGAGCAGGGTCACATAATAGTTTCAACTGGCAACTGAACTCTGGAGGGGCCCCTCAGGAAGCACTACAGGAAATGGCTACTAATGATGAGCCTGAACTTTTGAACCTGGTAAGTAGTTACTTTCAGTTTTGCTAAGATCGTATTTCTGCAATTTTGCACTTATTCGCGGGGCGCGAACTCACGCGAACAGTGCGAGCAGTGCGAGCAAAATCCGCTGCTCGCGGATTTGCGGATTTTGCGGGAGATTCGCGAATCTCGCGGATTGCGAATTTCCCGAAAATCCGCAAAATCCGCAAGCGGAACGGATTTTCCGCCCATGCCTACTTTGAATAATCGATCGTATAGATTTTGTAGAATTCCTCAAGGGTACACTGAAAGTCCTAGCATTTACAGTCAAGCATTGGAAAGACAACTTGATTCCTTTACTTTGTGTGAAGGAGTGACTCTCATACAATATGTCGATGACATCTTGTTGGCTGCAGATACGCCTGAGCAGTGTGAAAAATGTACTTTGTCTCTACTTTCTTATCATGCTACATACCATCATAAAGTGTCACAGAAGAAATTGCAATATTGTAGACCGAAGATAACCTATTTAGGTCACCTTCTGTCTAAGGAGGGCTGTGCACTTACACCAGATCGCATTCAAGCAAGTTTAGATACACCAGTGCCTTCCACTCAGATGTCCGTGCATTCATTAGGTTGACTTTGTTCTGCAGGCAATGGATAGTAGGATTTTCACACATTGTTAAACCCCTGCTAGCGCTTTGAACTAAAGATACTCCAATGCCCCTTCCATGGACAGATGAATGTCAGAATGCTTTTCATCAGTTACGTCAAACTCTTTGTTCTGCACCAATGTTAGGCACTCCAGATTACACAAAGGCCTTTACGCTCTATGTATACGATAAAGATTGGTGTGTGTTGTCGGTTTTAGTACAGACACACGGTGACAAGCAGCGTCCCTGTGCATACTTTTCAGTAGTTCTTGACCCTGTTGCTCATGCATTGCCTGGGTGCTTCCATTCAGTTGCAGCAACAGCTGTGTCCATACGTCAGAGTGAAGGGATAGTTTTGTTACATAAACTGTTGGTGCTAGTACCCCATGCAGTAGATGCCCTTTTGATTCAGACTAAAACGCAGCACTTAACTAGTGCTCGTCTGAGAGGATACGAATTGACACTTTTGGCCCCTCTCACATTACCCTAAAGAGGTGTGCGACTCTAAACCCAGCTACTTTGTTGCCATATCCAGTGACTCAGGCTCAGTCACAGGAATCTCACAATTGTATATTCCTTACTGAGGAACAGACAAAGGGCCGCGTCGATTTGCAAAATACGCCCCTTTCAGATGTAGATGGGTCCTGTTTGAAGTCACTAGATGGCACAACCTCAGCTGCATATGCAATTACGACACTTAAGACAGTAGTGGAGGCAGCTCGCATACCACAGAAGTCAGCTCAAGCAGCTGAGATAATAGCTTTAACAAGAGCATGTGAACTTAGCACTGACTTGCGTGTGAACATCTATACAGACAGCTGCTTTGCTTTTCGAATGGCCCATGATTTTGGCCTACTCTGGAAGGAAAGAGGCTTTCTTACATCCCACGGGATGCAGATAATGCATAATCTTTTGACTGCACTTACATATCCAAAGAAAATTGCTTTTATTAAGTGTAGCGCGCACAAGAAAGTTATTGATAAGATAGGACAAGGCAACGCATTTGCAGATCGTGTAGCTCATGAGACTACGATGCAACAAAGCACTACACCCATGTACGTAGTGAAATCACAAGCTGAACGTTGGCATGATGCTAGAGAAGTATTAGATATTCAGTGATCTGCCTCTTTGAAAGAGCTGAAGCAATGGTCTAAACAAGGAATGTTAGACGATGAGGGCTCTTGGCATAACAAAGAAATGGACAAGTGGAAATTGCCTGCTGCTTATTTACAACCTATGGTTCAAATGGCACATGAACTGGCACATGTTGAAGCTCTATCAATAACGAAATTGCTTACACGGGTTTGGGAGCATCCTGAAATTGCCAGCCCAGCTAAGAGAGTAGTACAGTCCTGTTTGATCTGTTGGCAGTATAATCCTGGTAAAGGGACACAAACTCTTACAGGAGGGTTTGCTACACCGACTGCACCTTTTGAAGTTTTGCAGATGGATTACATCCAACTTGAACGCTGCAATAACTTCAAGTATGTCCTAGTGGTGGTATGTGCCTTCAGTAAATGGATAGAGGCATACCCTACAAAGGATAATACAGCTCTCACTACAGCAAAGGTGCTTCTAAAGGAGTTTTTCCCTAGATATGGTGTTTGCAATCTTTTGTGGAGTGACAACGGACCTCATTTTATTGGGTAAGTTGTTGAGCATGTCCTGAAAGGATTAGGATTCAGACAGAAATTCCATGCAGTCTTCTACCCGCAATCAGCAGGGTTAGTGGAGGGGTACAACGCTACACTAAAACTGAAATTAGCGAAAATACTGGCTTCCACATCTCTGAAATGGCCATATGCACTACCTCTGGCATTGTTGTCCATAATATCGGTGCCACATTCATGATCTGGACTTACACCATATGAAGTGGTGTTTGGGAGACCAATGAACTTTTGGGGAGTTCCTAAGCCACGCCCCATACATGATGTACCTTGTGTTCTGATGAATGATTATTTGGCACAAGTAACCAACAGTTTGATCTCTATTCATCAACAGGTTCGAGATGCTCTTCCTGACTAATCTACAGGTGAGGCCCGCAATCTCCAGCCTGGAGACCAGGTTATGGTCAGAATATTTGAGAGCTCTGACAGCTTGGAGCTGAGGTGGCGAGGACCAGATTAAGTGCTTTTGACTACGAGGAAAGCAGTTCGAGTGACGAACAGAAATAATTGGATCCATAGCAAACACTGCAAACGTGTGTCTTCTACCTGGGTGGAACCTGCTGTGCTGACCGACCATCAAGAGATCCTGGATAGGGAGAAAAACCAAGCCATCTCACCCTGGGTTGGTGAAACGGACTGCCGATGTGACAAGGGGGCATCAGTCCTGCGAAGTGACACCCGTCTTGACCCTCAGTAAAGAAATCAAAGGCTGCCCAGGGATAGGAGCTCCAACAAATGTTTTTTTGACGACTAAATAATCATGTCTGCTGAAAGATCAAAAGTTGCTAAGATCTGCAATGAGAAAATCATCTGTGCTGTAGGGTTTGTTCGTGCTATGGTGGTTATGACAGCAATTGCCTGGTATGTTGAGAAAGTGGCTCCTGTTCGAGAGGTTTTGATCACCACTACTCCAGTACAAGTTGAGCACCACTACTTTACGCTTCCCTACCATGAACAGAAGCATCAACAATCCTACCTAAATAATACGTTCATCCAGATGTTGCATCGTACTCATAATGCCACGAATACTACCAACTGTTGGGTTTGTGGGATGATACCTGCGCACCAAAAGAAAGGAGGTACACTGTAGCTTAGTTCCTATATTCCCAATAGGCTCTGCGCATTGGAATAATATATACTGTAGTTTAGATGTAGGACTGAGGTCTACTAGGTCTCTACTGAATATATTAAACTTAATAGTGAGTGCCAGCTAGCCCAGAGGTCACTAGAAACTTTCTCGAATTCACAAGAAGGGATTAGTTTCTGACAGCCGCATAAACATGACAACTTTGTTTCTCAAGAATAAGAAATCAATCTCTAGAGTCGCGGAAACAATAGATGACTATTTTACTCAGTCAATCGTGCATGCTTCGTTTCACCAGAGATGCAGAGAAATAGAGAGACGGGCGTTTTCAATAAAAAGTATTTATTGAACAATCTTCTTTCTCAAGCATTGGAAATGAACTGCTACAATTGTAATACTGGTTATAAAGTACAATGCATATAATACAAACAGTATTATAAAGTAGTACTGTAAAAGCATGATATGGTTTCTAAGCCATAAAGTGAAAAAAGTTTATAAAATACATACAGTAATAAATAATGACTAAAAGTACTCAACTGGTGCTTCTAAAATACGCCTACCCCGGTGTACCTAACCTAAGTCTAGTACTAGGGAAGAAGTAAGTGAGGAGTAGCCTAAGTTTAGTACTTCTCTGCCAGGAATCTATTCCAAGAATTCTCTAAGAGGTCTAATCAGATCCGTACCTTGGATTTAGAATGAAGTGGGTCTTGTATCTCTCTCTCAGGACTCGTTTTCCCAGATACCCGCAAGGGTAAGCCGGAAACACTGGAGCTGGATTTCTCTGCAAGATAAAAGACAGCGTCTCTCCCAGTGCGTTAGCTGGAGGGTCGGCTTGCTTCGGCACTTGCTGCTGCAGGGCGTCGGGCAAGTAGATAGTCGATCTGCTCCAAACCACTGTGTGTTTGTCTGGGCAAACCTAGGCATGTTTATACTTTGAAGGTGCCTAGTTTGATGCATGTTTGGACTTAATATCTTCACTCAAAGCCTAAATTCTTGGAAAATGCCAGGAGTTCTTGGAGAACTTAATGATAAAGCAGGGGGAAGTCCCTAGCTGCTGAAGGCGGGTTTTTCCAAGAAATTGTTGTTAATTCTCTGAACTTAGTGGAAGTAGCCATGCCATATTTAGGCTGTATGGCTTAGGCCAAATATGGTAGTGATTTCTATGCCTATATAAGGATATGATAAAGTATACCTATATAAGGGCATGAATCGGGAAAATTATTCTAGGGTCCTAGATTCATTTACAACACCCACTCCACGATCTTAAGTTCAATAAAGCTAACCTAATGAGCACTGAACATATCTAAAGCTAGTGTTTACAATACCACCCCAAAATACATAAAAAACACACTTGAAATGGTTGTACATGAGAGAAAAAAAATATTGAGCATTTCTACAGTACGCATTTTAAGGAAGTGATGACATTCTAAGCATATAGTATTTTATCTAAATATGCAAACCAAATGCATCATGAATTTACATTTATGAAAATGGCTCTTAAAAACAGAAAGAAAGGTCGAGACCATTTCATAAGATAACATATTATGGCAATTGTTATATGAGGACAAGGCCAAATATTTTCTCTAGGCAGTGTTCAAAAAGGAAAAGAATTTCTTGTTCTCTAAGAATAGTTCTACTTTAAGCAGATTAGTCTGTGCCAAAAAAAGTTCAATGTTTTTGGAGAGAAAAAATTTAAATGGTAGTGGAAAAATAGAGTCCAAAAGTTAGAATTCTTTGTTTTTGAAAAATTGAAGGCCGAATTTCAGAGTTCAGGGAACGCTGTGTGCATGAATCAAAAAGTTATTCACGGTGTCAGGAGAAAATATCAGATCATCAAGGCTGGCAATGAAATCGTCTACCACAGTAGGTGAAAGTGGAACTACTTAATCAAGTAGATCAAATGTGCATAGATCAGAAGCATTGCCGTCAGCGCCAGGTGCTGCATTAGCAGGGTTCATATCAGATAGTACCTGTGTGCCTGTTGATCCTCGTATCTCACCCTCAGTTAGACTTACTGGTGAGACCTCAATGAATGCCGTCATCAGGATTGGTACCCGTTTGGGACAACACGATGCATTAGTCGTTACAGGACCTAGCAAGGCGTCGACATCCGATGGCAGGACTGATGGAAGTGTGAGACAGATGTCCAACACACATTCCTCTCCGCAAAGCAGGCATTGTAGAACAGGTAAGATCCAATCTTGCCAGATTGGTCTGAATGATAGAAACCAGGTTGTGATCAGTTCTCTTAAACAGGCCAAGCCGATAATCTGTGTAATCCTCTCATGATACCTCAAGGCAAGGAGGGCCCCTTCCATGTTGTTCTGGGTATCGTTGGATGCCATATCGGAGCAGAAGGAATACAAATAGAATTCCTGCTACGAGTCCCAAGATGAGAGGCAGGCCGCCGAACACAGACTGCACAAAATTTGGAAAAATGCATGGACTGCTTCAAATGGTGTTAACATTTCTGCTAAATGTACTGGGCAGTTTTTTGATAATAATGCATGTATCTCTGCAGATGTCCTCACAACTTGCAGATCATACGTTTCTTTAGACGAGGTAAGTGGCACAGATTTTTGCAAAAGAATGGCTTTTATTCAGCATAAAGTATCAAATTGTATAGAAGAGATATTCAAGTTCAAGTTCGGGCATTTGTATAGCGCACTACTCACCCCGAGGGTCTCAAGGCGCTTGGGGAAGGGGTTCATTATTTGTCAAATAGCCAGGTTTTAAGTTCTTTTCTGAAGGAGATGTGGTTTTGAGTAAGGCGGAGGTGAGTGGGGAGTGAGTTCCAGGTCTTGGCAGCAAGGAAGGAGAAAGATCTGCCACCCATGGTGGATTTTCGGATGCGCGGGACTGTGGCGAGGGCTTGATTGGACGATCTTAGTTGGCGGGTGTGTTTGTAGAAGGACAGTCGAGTGTTGAGGCATTCGGGTCCTAGATTGTAGAGGGCTTTGTGTGCGTGGGTGAGAAGGCGGAAAGTAATTCTTTTGTTGACGGGAAGCCAGTGGAGGTCTTTTAAGTGTCCGGTGATGTGATCTTGGCGAGGGATGTCTAATATGAGTCTCGCTGATGCGTTTTGGATGCGTTGGAGTTTTTTCTGCAATTTTGCTGTGATTCCGGCGTAGAGGGTGTTTCCATAATCCAGTCGACTCGTGACCAGTGCGTGGGTGACAGTCTTTCTTGTCTCGAGGGGGATCCAGCAGAAGATCTTTTTGAGAATGCGAAGTTCGTTGAAGCAGGAGGATGAGACTGCGTTGACTTGTCTGGACATCGAGAGAGAGGAGTCTAGGATGAAGCCAAGGTTACGTGCATGGTCTGCGGGAGTGGGTGCTGTGCCCAGAGCGGAGGGCCACCAAGAGTCGTCCCAGGTAGAGGGGGAAGATCCTAGGATGAGCACCTCGGTTTTGTCTGAGTTGAGTTTTAGGCGGCTATGTTTCATCCATTCGGCTACTTCTTTCATGCCTTTGTGAAGATTGGTTTTGGCGGTGTTGGGGTCTTTGGTGAGGGAAAGGATTAACTGGGTGTCGTCGGCGTAAGAGATGATGTTGAGGTTGTGTTGACACGCGATGGAGGCGAGAGGACTCATGTAAACATTGAAGAGGGTGGGACTGAGTGAAGATCCTTGTGGTACGCCACAGATGACTTCAGTGGCCTCTGAGTTGAATGGGGGATGTCGAACTCTTTGAGTTCTCCCAGCGAGGAATGAGATGATCCAGTCCAAGGCTTTTCCTTGTATGCCGATGTTGCTGAGGCGTTGTATAAGGGTGCTGTGGCAGACTGTGTCGAAAGCGGCGGAGAGGTCGAGTAGAATGAGGGCCACAGTTTCTCTGTTGTCTAGTAGTGTTCGGATGTCGTCAGTCGCTGCGATGAGGGCTGTTTCGGTGCTGTGTTTGGCTCGAAACCCGGATTGAGATGGATCGAGGGAGTTGTTGGATTCAAGGAAGGCGGCGAGTTGGATATTGATGGCTTTCTCAATGACTTTGGCCGGGAATGGGAGGAGGGATATGGGTCGGTAGTTTTTAAGTTCCGAGGGGTCTGCTGTGGGTTTCTTCAGAAGGGCGCTGAGTTCGGCGTGTTTCCAGCTATCTGGAAAGGTGGCAGAGTTGAACGAGCAGTTGATGACGTCACGGAGATGGGGTGCGATGATGGAGTCAGCTTTGTTGAAGATGTAGTGGTGGCAGGGGTCGGTTGGCGAGCCAGAGTGGATTGAGTTCATTAGGCGGGTGGTGTCTTCAGTGGTGATTGGGTTCCAGTTGCTAAGGTTGTTAGTTGGCGGAGAACGATCAGAGGGGGGTGGGGAGGGCTGATCGCTGGGGTATTCTCGAAGCTGTTGTGGATGTCGGCGGAGGGAGTGATGTCGTTAGATGCTGCGGTGGGGTTGGTGAATTCTTTGACGATGTTGAAGAGTTCCTTGCTGTTGTGAGAGTTGTTGTCGAGGCGATCCTTGAATGCTGATTTCTTGGCGGATCGAATCAGTTGGTGGTGTTTGCAGGTGGCTGCCTTGAGGGTGGCCATGTTGTCGGTGGTTGGGTTTTTTCTCCATGTTTTCTCCAGGGTGCAGCATAGCTTCTTGGATTTTTTAAGGTCATTGTTGAACCAGGGAGCCTTTTTGCTGGCTGATTTGATCTGGTGCTTTTTCAGGGGTGCTAATTCGTCAGCACTGTGGGTGATCCATTGCTTTAGATTGGTGGCCGCTTGGTTTGGGTCCAGTGAGAGGGTGGGAGGGTTTTGGTTTAGTGATGTGAGGAGTTGGTCGGAGGTGATTTTGTTCCAGTTTCTCCGAGGAATAGGTTGTGGGCGGTTGTGGTTCAGGGTGGTTTTGTAGCTGAAGTGAACACAGCTGTGGTTCGTCCAATGGAGAGCTGTGGTACGATCGAAGGAGATATGCTTGCTGGAAGTGAAGATAGGGTCGAGTGTGTGTCCGGCTGCATGGGTGGGGGTGTCAACAAGTTGTTTGAGTCCGAGGTTTTCCAGGTTGTCCAGAAGGGTGGTGGTGTTGCTGTCGTGTTTGTTTTTAAGGTGGTAGTTGAGGTCTCCTAAAAGAATGTAGTTCTCGGAGGCGAGGGCATGTGGGCTGACGAAGTCCGTGATGTCATCGCTGAATTGAGTGCGGGTACCTGGAGGCCTGTAGATGAGGGTGCCTCTAAGTGTGGTCCTGGGGTCGGTGTGGATCTGGAAGTGGAGATGTTCGGCGGTTGCAAGATTATCGTCGGAGCTGGTCGTGATTTTGATGGTGTTCCTGTGGATGATGGCAATGCCTCCTCCTGTTTGATTGGTGCGGTCTTTTCGGATAATCTTGTAAGCGTCCGGTATGGCTATGGCGATGTCGGGTGCTGATGATGTGTTCATCCATGTTTCTGTGAGGAAGGCGATGTCCGGTGACGCAGTGTCGAGTAGGTCCCAGAGTTCAGTTGCGTGTCTGTGGACCGAGCGGGTGTTAAGCAGGATGCACTTCAGGTGGTTAGAATCGGAGCTGTGTGTGGAGGAAGTGGGTTTGGTGAGGGTCCTGAAGCAGTTGAACTTGCAGGAGAGGCAGGCGAATGGGCCGTCGGTACGTCCTGGAGTGGTTTCGCAGCATTGTGGTGTGCGTCCGGGGTTGAGGGTGAGGAGAGTTGCGGCATCATATGTGATTTTAGTTGGTTGGGAACGGCAGGGACCAGGGGGACAGGCGCTGGGCGCGGTCCAGGCGCAGACGGACGCAGACGGGCTTACCTTTGGCGCACCTTCGGCACGCATGGGGCGCAAACGCTGCGCGTGGACGCTGCGCGTTGATGTATCTGTCATAAGTGGAGAAGTGGAGGGGGCGGAGCCTGGGAGGGGGAGCTGGGAGGCGGGAGCGTAGGGGGAGGGACGGGCTGCAGGCACAACAAAATGGTGGAAGCAACAACAACAAGGACAACAGGACGCTATGGGCGCAATCAATCAGGCAGCAATTGTGCTCAGGGGCCAATGCGAGTAATGCAATCTAGCGGTGGAGCACACAGGCACAATATAAATGAAATCACTAAGCAAAGCAATGCGGAGCACTATGCCACAGACCGGGTTCCAAATCAATTTAATTAAGGTTATGGCAGTGGGGGAGGAGCAGCGCTACGCACACTGGCACATTTAAATATTATACACAATGAAAGCAATGCGGAGCGCTACGCCAGAGACCAGAGATCAATTAATAAGTATGGCAATGGGAAGAAGCAGCGCTATGCACACTGGCAAATTAAAAAATTATAAACAATGAAAGCAATGCGGAGCGCTATGCCGGAGACCGGGTGCAGAATCAATTAAAAGTATGGCAGTGGGGAGAAGCAGCGCTACGATACCACTACAGCGCTAAGAGGTTGGGAGGCAGGCTGGAGCGACCGCTTCACAAGGAGTCAGGCTGGTCACAGAGAATCCCCAGCCGGGCCGTTCCTGGTGACTCGTGGGTGGGAGGCGGGAGCGTAGGGGGAGGGACGGGCTGCAGGCACAACAAAATGGTGGAAGCAACAACAACAAGGACAACAGAACGCTATGGGCGCAATCAATCAGGCAGCAATTGTGCTCAGGGGCCAATGCGAGTAATGCGATCTAGCGGTGGAGCACACAGGCACAATATAAATGAAATCACTAAGCAAAGCAATGCGGAGCACTATGTCACAGACCGGGTTCCAAATCAATTTAATTAAGGTTATGGCAGTGGGGGAGGAGCAGCGCTACGCACACAGGCACATTTAATAATATACACAATGAAAGCAATTCGGAGCGCTACGCCAGAGACCAGAGATCAATTAATAAGTATGGCAGTGGGAAGAAGCAGCGCTATGCACACAGGCAAATTAAAATATTATAAACAATGAAAGCAATGCGGAGCGCTACGCCAGAGACCGGGTGCAGAATCAATTAAAAGTATGGCAGTGGGGAGAAGCAGCGCTACAATACCACTACAGCGCTAAGAGGTCGGGAGGCAGGCTGGAGCGACAGCTTCACAAGGAGTCAGGCTGGTCACAGAGAATCCCCAGCCGGGCCGTTCAGTGAAGGCCATAATGCCGTCCCACTGTCTGTCTTGTGCGTTGGATACAATACTTGCATACAACAAGTGACCACGGACGACACACTAACGAGATAACGTTTTCCTGGCATCATGCCACGTCAGCTGTGATCATTCAACATAACGTAACTGCCATTGGATAGCTGCCTTAAAATGGGTTCTATCACGGTGGAGGGAGTACCGTGCAGGTGGCAAGAGAGGTTATTTGCAGATCCGTTGCAGGCTCCGTGTAAATTAATAACTTTGCACAAAAGTGTACCACTTAGTGAGTTCTTACAATTTTTTCCACTAAGGAATACCTCTTTTCCCTTGTTCCAACATTTGTGTGTGTAGCGTAAAGTCCAAGTCGACTTAATGTATTCTTTACCCAACCTTTCATACAGGCCTGCTGGTATATGCTGTAGACAATACTGAAATTGGAAAATCGTCACTGGTATCATGATGGTGCCATGAATTATCCATTCAATGACAGGCTTCTCAGAAGCTGTCAATGGTAATCTTTCCAGTTTTTCAATGCTCAGCACCATATAGTCTGCTCCTTTTTGTGCCAAAGAGATTTGTTTATCTGTAAGGTTAAATACAGAAAACAATGACGTTGTGTTGACTAGATGCCATGGCACATAGCCTGACGAAGATTGTGCAACGTCCAGCCTAACTGCATTATAGAACGTAATTGAGACTGGCCATGTTGTAACATTAGCAAGTCCTGTTCCATTATATCAATTGCAGAGGATACAATGCTGTCCAATGAATATATCCTGGAGGACAGAGTTGTTAACCCATTGTCCACTACAGAGAGAGCTTTCTCTAAATTAATACGATCAATTTCTCTTATTCTTTCTGCAGTTTCCATTTGCGTTATTTTCCAAGCTTCGTTGAACGCAGCGTATATACCGGCGTATATGAAACGTTTTTGCCGTGGTTTCGGAGGCCCAATTAAGAAATCTCGCAAATTATTGCTTTCTTTAAGTAAAGATAAGTGTTGTTTGATTTCCGGAAGTGTGGATGTCTTTAGCCACTCAAGGCATAGTTTTCCTACACTATAAGTTGTTACTATCCCTGGATGTTGTCTCTGGGAGTATCTTGGATCTGGCCTGTTCAGTTTTAACCCCTGTGTTTTGTTCAGGAGTCTAGCATGACAGTTATTGGTGTCTGTGGGCCAGATTAACCATTTTTTTTCAATCAGGATTTGTTCTGTTGTGTGTTTAAATATATGGTACGTCTACCTCCTTTTCTGTAGTGTCATTACTTTCAGAAGTGGGTTTAGATATAGACGGTTTATTCAAATCTTTTATCTTAGCCAGACCAAGACAAGAAGTCTGTTGAACAGTATTGTTTAAAAACATTATTTGTTCTGGTATAATGCAGGCTCTAAACCTTGTACCTGCCAGTCTTTCGTGCACCAGACAGTTTTTGTCTCAATGTTGTCTTTCCGATAGTCGAAACCTAATGTAGACAGCTGAGCATAAATGTTTGCAGAATACATTTGTTTAGTGTTGGTCAATATTGTTTTCATTCCTGTCTTATTTACATTTTTGAAATAAAACGCTTCTGGATTTGTAACGTTAAACCCTGAGAAGTACAAAAACTTTTCATGAAATGTTTTTGAGCTGCCTTTTGGTGGCATCGGACAATGTTCCCATTGATTATATGTAAAAACATTCCTAGGACTTGCAGATTTGTGCAAATACTGGTGACCATAATGATTAAAACAATACATTTGTTCATAATCTGATGACCCTTCTAAATAGTCATGTTCAGTAAATTTTGAAGACATTTCTAAATCTGACATCATATTAATATTAATCTCAAAGTCCCAATCATCAGAAAATGTGTTGGGTGATACAAAGTCACTTAAAGAAACCTTGAACTGGTGTATAATCTTCAACAGCTCCACCGGGCCTTAGATGTCATTATCAGTTCTATCCCATGCTATATCACCAGGTAAAGGAACGGCTGTGATGTTTACTGATGACAGGTCTCTCTTTTCATGATAGAATGATTTGTGAGGTTTTAGGACCAAGTTGATTTTCTGACTTGCTGTGTACATTGTACTGTATTTCCCATCTATCATTTGTCACAAGCTTAAAACTAACATCAACCGGAGTAGGAGAAAAAATACACCTAAACTAATCCAGAATTCAATCCATAGTGAAACCAGTTATATTTTCTCAAGTTGATGAAAGAGTTCTGTTGCCTTTTCTTTGAGAGTTTTATTTGCTGGCCTTTCTTCTGGTTCACTGGGATCCTCAGAAAATGTATCAAGAGCAGTTCTGTCAATTGTTGGCATCAGGATTGTTATTAATCTTTGGAGTTGCTTCCTCCTTTGTCATATTGGTATAGTCAGAGGCTACATCATTGTAGACAGGTGTTTTTTGACGAACTGTTATTTGGGTCTCAAGAGGCAAGAGTTCTATGGCTTTGTTGCATAGTTCTACTTTTCTTACTGCAGGTTTATCAAACGTGATACGTCTTTCAGTCTGAACCTTTTGGATAGTAGCAACATTTGGTCTTCTGCTACATCTTGGGAGTCCACTGGGCCTACTACTTATTATTGGCCACATGTTGTGGTTTGACCAGGTCGATGGACATGACTCGGTTCTCCTTTTTACCAGCAAGGGGCGGTAGTACTACTGATCTTGTTCCTTGGATTGCTAAGACAGGTACTGCTTCTCTGTAAGAAGGCCCAAATTCCTTCTTCATCGCTATCTTTTACCTGACTAGATCCCCAATCTTTGGAATCCAGACAGGTCTTGCTGGGACAAGTGGTTTTTCATCAGTGGCTGTTGGCTTTTGTGTTGTGTTACTCATACTTCTTCTTGTTTCATTTAAGTCCTGTAAAACAGCCAAACGATCTTTGACATCAAAGGGTTTTTGTTCCACCACTGAAGTTTGACAATCGAGGTCTTCGATTATAATTCTAGTACCAAACAGTAATTCATAAGGAGTGATTCACCCCAGAGTATTTCTTGGCAGATTGCTAAGACTACGTTGGACACTTATTAAATGTTTGACCCACCCATCACTGATACCTTAGCTGTTATGGATTGCTTTATGTCACGGTTTTTTCTTTCCACTACCACATTAGCCTCAGGATGGAAGGGACTAGAATAATGCAATGCAACGCCCAAGCTAACCATAGCCTCCTTGTAAGCTCGAGAGCTAAATGCAGGACCCTGGTCAGAATGTAGCGTGCCGATTGCGTATGTGCCGATAAAGACTCGCAAATCCGTTTTAACAGTTCTGGCATCAGCCGAGCGCTGGGGCCTAACCAAATAAATCTTGTGTGTGAATCTACTGCGACCATAATATATTTATAGTTGCCATCCCTTGTTAAGGGACCACAGTGGTCGAGGTAAACACACGCTAGTGGTTTATCTGAAATCAGAAGGGGCGTCTGTGCAGGACGTTTCACTGTAGTAACTTCATTTTCTGGCAGATTTTACATTCTAGAACATAGTTTCTAGTTTGTTTCCTCATGCGCGGCCACCAGTATCTCTGTTTTAATAATGACACTGTGGCGGAAACTCCCGCGTGTGTAGATGCGAGCCCTTCATGTGCTGCTACAATTAGTCCTAACCTATGTTCCATGTTTGGGATTGCCCTATCCCCCACTCCAGGGATTGGAGCAAAAGGAACATTATTCGCATCCGTTATATATGAGTACTTTAAAGGGAAGCCTTTCGGGAGTGTCTTACCACTGTCTTTGACTGAAGCAGTGACAGCTTGCATTATATCGCTGTCTATTTTTGTTTTTGACCGGATGATTGCAGCTACGGAAGGCAGAATTTCGGTCGGCAGAGGACATCCGTGTTCGTATTGGAGAAATTCTTGTGTTTTCAAGCTGGGGTCAAAAACGTATTCATTGACTGTTGCAGCAAGAGAGTTAACCCATTGTATCCATTTTGGGATGCTTGCTTTTGTCACTGCCTCTAAGGCAGGTACAGGTGTAACGATCATTATGCGTTTACCCTGCGCAAGAGCTCTCTGTTTCGCTACTGCAGTTTGAACCGCTGTCAGAATTTTCTCAGTAGAAGTGAACTTAATTTCAGCTTGTGTGTACAAGTGTGATTTGTATGCTATTGGTACCGTTTCTCCCTCATTAAAGGTCAGGTACGTGAATCCGCATCTCCCTGGGATGATTCTGATCGCAAGATTGCGAACGTTTTCGCATGTCTGTAACTGTGTTTTTGCTAACATGTCTGTTTGGACTGAACGCAGAATTTCTGTGTGTGTTTGAGTCCAATTAGTTGGTTTGAAATCAGGTTTGATTAGTTCGTAGAGAGGTTTGACCCTTTCTGCGTAATTTAGAACGTAAGTTCTTCCGAAATTCAAGAAACCTATCAATCAAACAAATTTGTATAGCGCGCTACTCACCCGTTAGGGTCTCAAGGTGCTGGGAGGAGGGGGAGTCGCTACTACTCGAACAGCCAGGTCTTGAGTTGTTTCCCGAAGGAGAGATGATCCTGGGTCAGCCGTAGGTGGGTGGGGAGGGAGTTCCATGTCTTGGCCGCCAGGTAGGAGAAGGATCTTCCTCCGGCAGTGGCTCTGCGGATTTGTGGGACAGTGGCGAGGACGAGGCTGGCATATCGGAGCTGGCGGGTGGGTGTGTAGAAAGTGAGGCGGCTGTTGAAGTATTAGGGGCCCATGTGGTGGAGAGCCTTGTGTGCCTGGGTGAGGAGTCTGAATGTGATCCTCTTGCTAACGGGGAGCCAGTGCAGGTCTTTCAGATGGGCAGAGATGTGGTTGTGACGGATATGTCCAGGATGAGTCGTGCCGAAGCGTTCTGTATGCGCTGGAGTCTTTTCTGGAGTTTTGCTGTGGTTCCAGCGTAGAGGGTGTTCCCATAATCCAGTTGGCTGGTGACGAGGGCCTGGATGACCGTCTTCCTGGTTTCGAGGGGATCCACCGGAAGATCTTTCGGAGCATGCGTAGGGTGTTGAAACAGGTTGACGAGACGGCGTTGACTTGCTTGGTCATCGTGAGGGAGGAGTTGATTATGAAGCCCAGGTTGCGAGTGTGGTCCGTTGGCTTGGGGGCGGTGCCCAGGGCAGGGGGGGCACCAGGAGTCGTCCCAGGCAGAGGGGGATGGTCCCAGTATGAGGACTTCCATCTTTTCTGAGTTTAGTGTCAGGCGGCAGAGCTTCATCCATTCCGCTGCGTCTTTTATTCCTTCCTGGAGGTTGGCTCTGGCGGTGACGGAGTCGTTGGTGAGGGAGAGGATCAGCTGGGTGCTACTGCATGGGAAGAGGTCCACCCAAATGAATTAAACAATGGCTCATAAAGAGTCCACTCATTTTAAAGCGCAACATGGAACTCACCAAAGGACGACAAAAAGGTCACAAAGTAAAATGAATTACAAATATCGAAATACAAAAGTCTTTATTTTCTTTTTTTCATTATTTAGTTTATATACTTTTTATTCAAAACATTAGATAAAATAATACATCAATAAATAATAACACAGACATTACATCAATAGATACACATCATATAATTCCCCCACATCAACCTCTCAGACATGCACTCTTTTCTCATTCAGTCACACACAAACATCCACAGATATACCATACTCAATACACATTCCTCAACCTAATCCCCAGAATGACGCAAGGAGGGAACCCTGCAGGACCTTCGTGGCACACAGCCAGGAAGCCCAGATCGATAAGGCAGAATCCAGAATTCAAGTAAGGCCAACGCGCGTTTCGGTGCAAGGCCCAGATCTACGGGCGCACCTTCGTCAGGGCTTTCACGCCGAGGGAGGAGGGAAGACACAACACATAAAAGATACACCAGTGACCAATCTGTTCTGGAAAGAAAATAAAGTTTAGATTCAACAATCAGATATCGAGTTTACTCGTTTACAGTTTTATGCTCAATAAGAACAATGAACAGAGGCACAAAGGATTTCAGATAAGGTCCTCAGTTTCAGATATAGTTTATGCACATTTCACTCGATTAAATAGTCATATACAATTCAACCTGTATCATTTTGCTTCGAGAAATCGGCACCCATACAAGGTGAGCTCCAATGTTGAGAATAGGATAATGAATAAACAATAATTATAAATAAAAACACCAGAATTAGCTCACAGAAATCCCTAGATGCAAGAAATATCAAACATCACATTTCATCACGTTGAAAAAGAGACAGCAAACTTTCCATATACATTCTCCCAAGGTCATATGGCTACCCTCAAAGAGATGGTATCCTCCTTCACTGAAAGAGGTAAAGATTCAAATTTTCTTTTAAACATAAGGCCAGTTCCTCTGAGGGCTCTACTATTTACACACTACTATAGCCACCCATAAATTCAAGTTAGAGGGTCTCCATTTTACCATTTTACGAGGGATCGATATGTAGTATTTCCCTGGTCTCTGTGCGATTTGTTTTCCCTCGCGGATCGATTGATGGTGTGTGTTCGTGACCTGACCGGCGTTTAGATCTGCGCCGGGTTTTACTACGTACCACCTGGGCCTCAGAATGGGAGGCCAGGTGTTCCCACCTCGTAATTAGAGGCGGGCCCTCTACCCTTTATTAATGGCGGGAAGATGCTAGGTGGGGTCGCTTGGTATCCGCTGGCCACCTGTAAGGACCGTTAGACGAGAGGAGAGTCACGCTTACGACGCTCTATCTGAGGTGAGGAGGACGCGCATATGATAATTGGATTAACCACTCGGCTAGCTATTTATGCTAACCGCTGCACGTTATCGGGTTATTGTAGGAAATTGTTATTTGTTTGAGAAGCATTTCTATAGAAGTGTAGCCTTGTTCCGACTTAACCCTCCGATAATTAGCCATTCTGCAACGGATAATTCGGGCCCCTTTGAAGCTGTGACCTTTGCTGAAACCCTTCCATCTTTATTTATCTTTCCTTCGTGTTTAAGCTTATTCAGATTCCGAGCGGATCTATGCCTGCTAGGTCGGACCAGTGACATACTAAGCTGCGACCTTTTAGATCCATAAATCGTGGCTGAGGTAAAATGGAGACCCTCTAACTTGAATTTATGGTGGGCTATAGTAGTGTGTAAATAGTAGAGCCCTCAGAGGAACTGGCCTTATGTTTAAAAGAATCTTTACCTCTTTCAGTGAAGGAGGATACCATCTCTTTGAGGGTAGCCATATGACCTTGGGAGAATGTATATGGAAAGTTTGCTGTCTCTTTTTCAACGTGATGAAATGTGATGTTTGATATTTCTTGCATCTAGGGATTTCTGTGTGCTAATTCTGGTGTTTTATTTGTAATTATTGTTTATTCATTATCCTATTCTCAACATTGGAGCTCACCTTGTATGGGTGCCGATTTCTCGAAGCAAAATGATAAGGTTGAATTGTATATGACTATTTAATCGAGTGAAATGTGCAATAACTATATCTGAAACTGAGGACCTTATCTGAAATCCTTTGTGCCTCTGTTCATTGTTCTTATTGAGCATAAAACTGTAAACGAGTAAACTCGATATCTGATTGTTGAATCTAAACTTTATTTTCTTTCCAGAACAGATTGGTCACTAGTGTATCTATTATGTGTCGTGTCTTTCCTCCTCCCTCGGCGTGAAAGCCCTGACGAAGGTGCGCCCGTAGATCTGGGCCTTACACCGAAACGCGCGTTGGCGTTATTTGAATTCTGGATCCTGCCTTATCGATCTGGGTTTCCTGGCTGTGTGCCACGAAGGTCCTACAGGGTCCCCTCCTTGCATCATTCTGGGGATTACGTTGAGGAATGTGTATTGAGTATGGTATATCTGTGGATGTTTGTGTGTGACTGAATGAGAAAAGAGTGCATGTCTGAGAGGTTGATGTGGGGAATTATATGATGTGTATCTATTGATGTAATGTCTGTGTAATTATTTAATGATGTACTATGTTATCTAATGTTTTGAATAAAAAGTATATAAACTAAATAATGAAAAAAAGAAAATAAAGACTTTTGTATATCGATATTTGTAATTCATTTCACTTTGTGACCTTTATGTCGCCCTTTGTTGAGTTCCATGTTGCACTTTAAGATGAGTGGACTCCTTATGAGCCATTGTTTAATTCGTTTGGGTGGACCTCTTCCCGTGCAGTAGTGTTATTTCCCCTGACGTCTGCCCTTATTCGTTGCAGGGGCCCCTTTTTTTATTGGTTTGTGTACCCAGCCCTGTGCTGTGGGGTGTTAGTGTTTGATTTAATTTGAAACCCTAGATGTTTGAATTTACTGTTTTGTACGTCAAGATGTGGTGTGCAGTGGTGTTGTTCTGAATGGTCATTTTGACTGAACTGAAGGAGAGAGGTTAATTCCTTCTGTCTTATAGCGATCGATCTTGATCCTTTTTTTTTTTTTTTTTTTGAGAATCGAAAGCATCAAAACTTTTGGATTCTCTGACGATGATTTCGCGTGAATGATTGGCGCAACGGAGGGGACTGGCAGCCACTTTACCCTTTCGAAAGGGATAGAAGGTGAGTGGAATAAACTGCTCAATCTTAAAAAGAAGTCTCTTCGCACTGAGGCTCACACGAAGTTTATGTTAGATTACCTGAAGGCCGAAACTATTCCTATCGGCCTCAGGGTGAGGAACATCCTTGGATTATTTGTTGAGCTTCGGCACTTTATTGAGAAATGGACCTTGATCTCTAATAGGTGCTCGCGCGATTACATGATGCTCATTGTAGAGACGGCGCGCGAGGTTTTGACTGCTTTAGCCAAAGAAATTGAGGAGCTTGAGGAGAAATTGAAGAAAGACAACTCGATGGATTTAGGCAAAAAGAAACTTGAAAAGATTGGCTTAGAAAATGACTCCTTTGCAGAATATCTTCTCAAGAGAAAGATGGAGAAATTCAGAAAGGATGTGCTTTTATTCTCCCAAGAAAAGGCCTATCCGTATTTGAATCCAGAATTTTATGCCAACTCGGATAATGGCAGTGGGTATCAGTCTAACGCTAGAGGTAATAATAGGAGAGTTCGGACTTTCTCCGACACTACTGATTCTGATGGGGAAAGTGGCCCCAATCATGATCCCCATTATAACACCTGCTTTCAACAACGCCAAGATCACTTTGAAAGACCTAATGGCCAGGATAATTTTTTTATCCAATCGAGGGGGCAATCACAGACCCAGAAATCGGATACCTCAGGGGCCACAATTCAATCAAGGCCAGGGCCGTCCTCAGAGGTACATTCAGACCAGAAACACCCAGTACTGGAGTAGATGAGTAACATCCCAGTATTCAATTTATCAGGAACTGAGATTCCTGTTGAGTCTATGGCCCTTCTCTCCCATGGTCTATCCTTTGTACCCACTACTAAATTGAATAGATTTGAACTTATGAAGGATGTTCATACTTTTTTTAGAAAGATCCGTTTAAAGAAGTTTTTTCTCTCTCAACCCACCCCGGACGGGGCTGAGAATGCCTCTGGTTTGAAGCCTCGTTCCAACTTCACTCCTAGCCTAGATGCTATAGGACCTGAGGTAGGGGTGTTTGAAAAAGCTGTTACCAACAAACTGAACAAACTTTTGAAATTTGTCCCGTATTCCACCAGCAACCTAACTGGTGTTGAGAACCTGGCCCTGAGAGAACTTGGCAAGTGTCCTGAACTTACCATCAAGCCTTGCGATGAAGGTGGGGGGATTGTGGTGTTTAAGACCTCCACTTACATTGAGAAAATGAACTCTCTTCTCTCCTCTGATGCCCATTATCGTCGAATCCTTAGGAACCCCGAGGAAGCTTTGAAAAAACGTATTCTTCGTTTGGTTATTTGGGCCGTTGATGTGGGGCATATATGTACTAAAGAGGCTGAATTTCTTACGCCATCCTTCACTAGAATGCCCATTATTTATGGGCTGCTGAAAGTCCACAAGAACTTTGAGGACCCCCCCATGCGCCCCATTGTTTCCACAAACGGGGCCGCAACAGAACCCTTATCAAAGAATATTGATAAATTTCTCAAACCTCTGGTTAGTGAACTTCAGTCATTTGTTAGGGATACAGGCCACTTCATTTCTAAGGTTGAAAATCTTCCCTTTGACTCTAACTCTGAGCTGTTAGTAACCATGGACCTTGAGTCCCTATACTCCAACATTCCTCAGGAGAGAGCTGTGACTGTCGTGAGGGAGTTTGTTACGGATGTGGCTAGCCTCCCCAATGCGGATACTATTATCAGCTTTCTAGAAATTGTTCTCCGTGAGAATTATTTCCAGTTCAATGGACAATACTTCCATCAAGTCAAGGGAGTAAGCCTGGGGGCCTCTTGTGCCCCCAGTGTAGCTTGCCTGTATATGGGCCACTTTGAAGCGATTAACATCCACAATGAAATGGCTCCCTTTTATGAGAGCATACGAGCCTGGTCGCGCTTCATTGATGATATTTTTTTCATCTGGAGTGGCGACCAGGCTTCGTTGAATGAATTTGTGGGCTGGGTCAATGCCTCCGACCCTAATCTGCATTTTACGGCCAATGTCAGCTGCCTACAAGTGGAGTTTCTTGACGTGTGGGTGAGGCATGCGGAGGGTTCTCTCTATGTCTCCCTCTATACAAAACCGACGGCAAAGAACAAGCTACTGGAGTATGGAAGTTTCCATCCTCGCTGTCAACATGATTCTATCCCCTTCAGTCAATTTCTCCGATTGAGGAGAAATTGCTCCCTGCTGAGTGACTTTCTCGCCCAGTCCGACATTTTGAAAGCGAAACTGTCCCGCAGGGGATATCCTCGCCGCCTGATAAGAGATTCGTTCAAGAGAGAGAGGTATTTCAACAGGGACAGCATGTTCCTTGAGCATGACCGTACCAACCCTGACTGCCTTGTATGCATTACTAAGCACACGGCGATGAACAATAAAATCCGACAAGTAGTCAACTCATTGTGGCACATCCTTAATGCCAATGACTTGGAAGAACAGCTACCCAAACCCATTTTTGCACTCCGGCGCAACAAAAATCTGCGCAACCACCTAGTCAGAGGAACTGTAGGAACCACGATGGCACCCAGGCAAGTCGGAGTGTTTGATCTTCCCCCGCTGATTGGGAACCACCGTTGTGGGAATTGTCATGCTTGCCCGCAGGCCTTGACGGGCAGCACTTTGCAGATCGGTAATCGAACTATTAAATTGAATGACATGAGCAATTGCCGGACCAGTAACATTTATGTTATTGTGTACACCTGTGGGCTCCCTATGTGGAAGAAACTGGACGTGAGTGCAGGATTAGGATGAGTAAGCACAAGTCCAGTATTCGAAATCTGAAGAGCGGGGCTCCGCTCGTAGCCCACTGGAGCACTGCCAACCATTGTGACTCTGATCTTAGATGGTCTGTTCTGGAAAAGATTCGTGCCATTCCTGGTAAGGATGTGACGGCTATAAGAAAGTAAAGAGAGGTTTTCTGGATTTTCCTTTTGGATGCAGTTAAGTCGGGTCTGAATGATTGGTGTCCTTGGGAAAATGCTATCCAGTGAATCCTTCCTTGTCTCTATTTTGCACATTTTTTGGAGCCGTTTTTACCAATCCGTGTGTCTGTTTGGCCCTACCCATATGTCCGCTCTTGCTGAAATTGAAACGACCTCTGGGCTGCTGTCAGCTTACCTCCCGCCTGGATTCCCTGCATAAATCTGGTGAATCCGGCTTGTCTGATATCCTCTTGTCTTGTAATATCTGAGATGCATTTTATGAGGTTTATAAACGATGAAACCCTTGTGGGCCCCCATAGTTGGTTTCGTATGCACGACTGTCTGATGCCTCTCATTATGTGCGAGTGTTGTTTGGGCAGCGTGCCCTTTATGCCACTGAGGGATCGATATGTAGTATTCCCCTGGTTTCTGTGCGATTTGTTTTCCCTCGCGGATTGATTGAGGGTGTGTGTTCGTGACCTGACCGGCGTTTAGATCTGCGCCGGGTTTTACTACGTACCACCTGGGCCTCAGAGTGGGAGGCCAGGTGTTCCCACCTCGTAATTAGAGGCGGGCCCTCTACCCTTTATTAACGGCGGGAAGATGCTAGGTGGGGTCGCTTGGTATCCGCTGGCCGCCTGTAAGGACCGTTAGACGAGAGGAGAGTCACGCTTACGACGCTCTATCTGAGGTGAGGAGGACGCGCATATGATAAGTGGATTAACCACTAGGCTAGCTATTTATGCTAACCGCTGCACATTATCGGGTTCTTGTAGGAAATTGTTATTTGTTTGAGAAGCATTTCTATAGAAGTGTCGCCTTGTTCCGAATTAACTCTCCGATAATTAGCCATTCTGCAACGGAGATTAAAGAATTGAGATAGCTGTGGTTTTAGCACTCTCTTTGAAAGCGTGGCTTGTGGCTGTATCCTCAACGATCTCCCGTGCTCTTGTTGTCCCTTGCAGAATACAAAGTTTTTTATCTGTGGGCGGAAGCGTTAGAAGACTTTCCTCTCGGCTGTGGGCGGGGAACTATGACCCCCTTTGCTGTGTATCTCACGGTATGTACAAACTAGGAATCTCATCGAACCTCTTGTCTATAACTTATTCGAACTAGCTTCCGTCAGTCTTACATTCGTGATCCTATGCACTGTCCCTCTAATTAACATCGAGAATTAGACCTAACTTGTACTCAGTCCTAATGTTATTGGGTACTTGTGGATCGGTATGCATGATTTATTGATGTACACTTTTATTTAGATGTACTCACTGAGGACCGTTTGAAGCAGGAAGGTTCTATCCGTGTGAGACCGATTCAAAAACATTGGAGGAACAAATATTCTTAGCGGGTAAGCCGCCGACGATATGCTGGGTGTGGGCGGCGTTGTGAATAATTTGAGCGGTACACAGACAAAATATCGATTTTTAAATATCGATATACAAAAATATCGAAGTTTAAATATCGATGGGACAAAATATCGAAGGTAAGTAATATCGACAGTCTTAATATCGATATTAGTATGATATCAGTAATATCGAAGTTTTAAATATCGATGTCAATAATATCGAAATAAATAACTTTGATGTTACTAATATCAATTTTTAAATAAATTTAGTGTATATTATATTGTATTTATTATGTTTTATTATTTATTTTTAATGTAATTTAATTAAATATTGTCTTTTACTTCTGTAGCGGGTTGTGGGTTTATAGGGGAATAGGGTGGGAAGTAATTTAATTATGTTAAATTAATTATTAATTAGTAGGAATTATTAATTAATTATTTGAGAAATAGTTTTTAATTAATTTTAATTAATTGATTAATTGATAAATATGTTCTGTAGCGGGTTATGGGTTTATAGGGGAATAGGGTGGGAAGTAATTTAATAATAATTAATTAATTGATATATGTTTGTACATATTTTAATTAATAATTAATTGGTAATTAATTTATATTAATTAGTTAATTAATTAATATAATTTTGTACATATTTATAATTATTAATTAGTTGGTAATTAATTATTATTAATTATTTAATTACATTAATTATAGTAATTTTTTTATATATAATTTTTTGTTATTCTTAATCAATTAATTGGGAAAAATAATATTAATTATTAAATGAAATTAATAACAGATAATGTGCTAATATATTTACTTTATTGTTATTGTTAATTAATAATTAATTGGTAATTAAATAATATTAATTAATTTTGGGTAAAGGAGTATTTTTAGGGTTCAGGGTCAGTTTTCAGTTTTTGGGTAAAGGGGTATTTTTAGGGTTCAGGGTCAGTTTTCAGTTTTTGGGTAAAGGGGTATTTTTAGGGTTCTGGGTCAGTTTTCAGTTTTTGGGTAAAGGGGTATTTTTAGGGTTCAGGGTCAGTTTTCAGTTCATGGGTAAAGGGGTATTTTTAGGGTTCAGGGTCAGTTTTCAGTTTTTGGGTAAAGGGGTATTTTTAGGGTTCAGGGTCAGTTTTCAGTTTTTGGGTAAAGGGGTATTTTTAGGGTTCAGGGTCAGTTTTCAGTTTTTGGGTAAAGGGGTATTTTTAGGGATTACGTTGAGGAATGTATATTGAGTATGGTATATCTGTGGATGTTTGTGTGTGACTGAATGAGAAAAGAGTGCATTTCTGAGAGGTTGATGTGGGGAATTATATGATGTGTATATATTGATGCAATGTCTGTGTAATTATTTATTGATGTACTATGTTATCTAATGTTTTGAATAAAAAGTATATAAACTAAATAATGAAAAAAAGAAAATAAATACTTTTGTATATCGATATTTGTAATTCATTTTACTTTGTGACCTTTATGTCGCCCTTTGGTGAGTTCCATGTTGCACTTTAAAATGAGTGGACTCTTTATGAGCCATTGTTTGGGTGGACCTCTTCCCGTGCAGTAGTGTTATTTCCCCTGACGTCTGCCCTTATTCGTTGCAGGGGCCCCTTTTTTTATTGGTTTGTGTACCCAGCCCTGTGCTGTGGGGTGTTAGTGTTTGATTTAATTTGAAACCCTAGATGTTTGAATTGACTGTTTTGTACGTCATGATGTGGTGTGCAGTGGTGTTTTTCTGAATGGTCATTTTGGCTGAACTGAAGGAGAGAGGTTAATTCCTTCTGTCTTATAGCGATCGATCCTGATCCTTTTTTTTTTCTTCTTTTTTTTTTTTGAGAATGGAAAGCATCAAAACTTTCGGATTCTCTGACGATGATTTAATGAGCCATTGTTTAATTCATTTGGGTGGACCTCTTCCCGTGCAGTAGTGTTATTTCCCCTGACGTCTGCCCTTATTCGTTACAGGGGGCCACTTTTTTTCGAGGATCAGCTGGGTGTCATCAGTGAAGGAGATGATGTTTAGGTTGTGTTGGCTGCGAGGGGGCTCATTTAGACGTTGAAGAGGGTGAGGCTGAGCGAGGATCCTTGCGGGATGTCGCAGATGACTTTGGTGGCCGCGGATCGGAACGGGGGGAGGCGGACTCTCTGGGTTCTTCCGGCGAGGAACGAGATGATCCACTCCAAGGCCGTTCCTTGGATTCCAGTGTTGCTGAGGCGCTGAAGAAGGGTGCGGTGGCATAAGGTGTCGAAGGCTGCTGAGAGGTCCAGGATGAGGGCCGCTGTTTCCTTGTTGTCGAGCAGGGACCTGATGTCGTCGGTAGCTGCGATGAGGGCGGTCTTGGTGCTGTGGTTTGCTCGGAAGCCGGACTGTGAGGGGTTGAGGGATCCATTTGTCTCGAGGAAAGTGGAAAGTTGTTTGTTGACGGCCTTCTCGAAGACTTTGGCAGGAAAAGGGAGGAGCGAGATGGGGCGGAAGTTCTTGAGGTCCGTAGGGTCCGCTGTGGGTTTCTTCAGGAGGGCGCTGAGCTCGGCATGTTTCCAGTTCTCCGGGAAGGTGGTGGATGTGAAGGAGCTGTTAATGATGTCCTGGAGTTGGGGAGCGATGATGGAGTCGGCTTTGTTAAAGATGTTGTGCGGACAAGGGTCGGTTGAGGAGCCGGAGTGGATGGTGTTCATCGCGCGGGTGGTATCTTCGGTGCTGACCGAGGTCCAGGTGCAGAGGGTGGTGGTGGTGGTGGTTGGGTGCGTGGTCTGTGCCCCGAAGCTGTTGCGTATGTCGGCGATCTTGCGGTGAAAGAACGAGGCAAGTGAGTCGCAGAGGTCTTGCAAGGGTGTGATGTCGTGGTTGTAGGCGCTGGGGTTGGACAGCTCTTTAACCATGCTGAAGAGTTCCTTGCTGTTGTGGGTGTTGTTGTCCAGTCGTTCTTTGAATGTTGTCCTTTTGGTGGTGCGGGTCAGCTGGTGGTGTTTGTGGGTGGCGTTCTTGAGGGCTGTCATGTTTTCTGTTGTCTGGTCGTTGCGCCAGGCTTTCTCAAGGGTGCAGCAGGTTTTCTTGGAGTTTTTGAGGTTGTTGGTGAACCATGAAGCTTTCTTGCTGCCGGGTCTGCTGGGAGGGTTTTTCAGCGGTGCGAGGTCATCGGCACAGTTGGAGAGCCACTGTGTGAGGTTGCGGGCTGCTTCGTTGGGGTCCTTCGTGTCGTTGGGAGGGTTCTGGCTGAGGGAGGTGGTGAGCTTGTCGGCGGTGATTTTGCTTCAGTTTCTGCGGGGAACCTGTTGCGGGTGGGGGTAGTTCGTGGTTCTCCTGAAGTTGAAGTGGACGCAGCTGTGATCTGTCCAGTGTAGTCCGGTGGAGTGGCCGAAGGAGATGTGCTTGCTGGAGGAGAAGATGGGGTCAAGCGTGTGGCCGGCGTAGTGGGTGGGGGTGTTCACCAGTTGCTTGAGTCCGAGATTGGTGAGGTTGTCCAGCAGGGCGGCGGTGTTGGTGTCATTGTTGTTCTCCAGGTGGAAGTTGACGTCTCCTAGGAGGATGTAGTCTGAGGAGGTAAGGGTGTGCGGGCTGACGAAGTCTGCGATGGCTTCGCTGAATTGTGTTCGAGGTCCCGGGGGTCTGAAGATGAGGGTGCCTCTGAGGGTGGTCTTGGGCTCGGTGTGTATCTGGAAGTGAAGGTGCTTGGCGGCGGTGAGGGTGTCGTCGGAGTTGGTCGTGATTCGGATGGTGTTTCTGTGGACGATGGCGATGCCTCCTCGGGTTTGGTTGATGTGGTCCCTTCGGGTGATCTTGTAGCCATCCGGGATGGCTATGGCGATGTCGGGGGCTGAGGAGGCTTTCATCCAGGTTTCTGTGAGGAAGGCGACGTCTGGTGATGTTGTGTCGAGGAGGTTCCAGAGTTCGACAGCGTGCCTGTGGACGGAGCGGGTGTTAAGCAGGATGCACTTGAGGTGCTTGTTGCTGGTGCTTGGCTTGGCGGGTGCGGTGCAGGTTCGGAGGCAGGTGAGTTTGCAGGCTTGGCAGGTGAAGGGTCCGTGGGTGCGTTTCGGGGTGGCTCGGTAGCAGGTGGGGTTCCGGCCGGCATTGAGTGCGGGGAGGGTGGCGGCGTCGTAAGTCCGTCGCGTAGGCTGGCATCGTCGAGCACCCGCTGAGCGTGAACGCTGCGCGTACGCGTGGGCTCCGCCATAAATGGCGAAGTGGGAGGGAGGAGCAGCTGGGAGGCGGGAGCGGGGTGGCGAATGGGGCAGTGGGGAGCGGAGCCGCAGGGACACAGCAGCGGGAAGGAGGGCCGGGGGCCAGCGGGGGGTCCCAGAAGGGCGGGCACGATCACGGGGCACACGGGGCACAGAAGAGAAACGGCAACAATCACGGGGCACAAGGGCACAGAAGAGAAAAATGGCAGGAATCACGGGGTCACACGGGCACAGAAGAGAAAAAGGGCAACAATCACGGGGGCACACAGGCACAGGAGAGAAACGGCAACAATCACGGGGGCACACAGGCACAGGAGAGAAACTGCAACAATCACAGGGGCACAGGAGCAGCAGGCCCAGGAGAGCTTACTGGGCAGCAGGTGGGCAGCTGCACAGGAGGACCGTCCGGTGGCTGGGAGAGCGACCTACCTGCTGGCATGGTCAAAGGACCTAGAATGGACTGTAAGTTTTTCAGCTTTTTTTGGAGCTTGGAGCAGAGCACATTTTTCTAGAAAGTTTGCTGCCAGGCTTTTGCCTTCACTTGATAACTCGTATCCTAGAAATAGGACGTTGAGGTGGGCAATTCGTTATTTCTTAAAATTGAATTTATACCCTTCAGAAGCGAACCCAAGTATTATTGGTGTTCACTTTTTTCAAGTGCCTGTCCAAGTGATCATCTGTAAGATAGATGTCATTGACATAAGATAATGCCTCATCCTCGTACGTTTGTAGTAACTCTGTTACCCTGGCTGAAAATAACCCATGACTATTCTTGAATCCTTGGTGGAGACGGCAAAATTGTCGCTGTGTCCCCATAGTTGAGAAAGCGGTCAGATGCCTGCTTTCGGGTGCAATGTTTTGACAGAAAACCCCATTTGAAATATCTCATGTGGTTTTATATTTTTTGCGCACAATGTTATTCATCAGTGCTGCACTGTGTGCATTTTGTACTGCAAATGTTTTGCAACAAGAGTTTAAGTGTCTGTAATCCAATACTATACAATATGAATTGTCTGGTTTGGAGACAGGAAACAAAGGATTGTTCATTGATGAGGTGCATGTTTCAATCACCCCTTGGTATTCAAGTTGATTTAAAATCTCCCTGACTTGTTTTTTAGCTTCTTGCTTACCTGGGTACTGCCTTTATGCAGCAGGTTGATTTTTAACTGGATTTTATGGTGAGGAGAATCCTCATCCCATCCTACATGATTTTTATACAATGCTGGAGCCTGAGCTACTCCCCATTTTCTGGCATAAGTGTATTTTTTATGAATTGGAATGTAATTTGAGAAGGCTGGCATAATTATCCCTTTGCCATGTGGGCACTCCCTGACAAATTCAGGTGGCCAGTCTTGTTAAGCTAGAAGTATGTCATAGCCCTTAGAGAGTTTTTCCCAAAAGAGTGCTCTTATTTTTCTAGTTATGTCCCCCTCCATCCAGAGCGTTACTTCATATAAATTGTGGGGTACACTAACCCTGGTGTCGGCAGTTTCAACCTGAATACATTTATTCAAGTCCACTGTCTCAAGATGATCCTTTAGGATCCTGCGAACTATGGTGACTTCTCCTGAGCTATTTAGCATTGTTTGAGCCCACTCCCCATTCTTGAGTTGTGTCCTCAAGATCCTCTGCATTTCTGATTTTTATGCTTGCTACCTACTTTTTGGGAAATTTAGCTTTTTTACTTTGGTGAACGGGTTCTTTGTCTTTGGACTTGCTGCATACCTCCTTGTGTTCTGCCTGTCCTCTTCTTTCCGATTTCTGCGCCGAAGTCTGAAAGATCGAGAGGGACGTGTATCATTATCTTGATATCTGTCAGGTTTTTTTCAAATTATCCCTATTCCTAAGGTTATACCTTCTTTCAGCGGGCTCCCGTTGGGGAGACCTACCTCCACTTTGGGGAGATCTTCCTCTGAACTGAGAACGTTTCTCTCTAGGAAGAGTCTGTTTAGTGTTTTCCCACTTCTTTTTAGGAGTAGTGAGATTATTTTTAAAAAACACCTTTTCAGGATTTTCTGTTAATTCAGGTTTTACTGGTTTCCCACCCAAACTATCTCTTCCTAATTCTTCATAAGATTTTTCAATAATTCTAGCAAGCTCATATGGTTGATCTGTTATATCTGTTTCTTTTAACTTTTGGCGGATTGCCACGGATACTGCTTCACCTTTAATGTTAGCTAATAATATAGCTGAGACCTATTTGAAATCTTTCAGTAATTTCGTACCTAGATTTAAGGACGGTTCTGGATCGTACTCATTTTGAATCTGCCTCAGAACGTCTGGTATTACCGCCATAGACGGTACACCATGCGTTTTTGTGTAGATCGAAGCAAAGACTGTACCCTAAGTGTCACAGTCCTCCACATGTGGTGCTATCCCCATTGGTAAACAGATTGTCAGAATTCTGTGTTTCTCATGAGGTGTACTATCAGGGAATACTGCCTCTATCTGAGTAATTTTTTGAGTTAACCAGAATGGAATTTGTTCCCTCTTTGCGGGTAATTTACCAATGACTGATTATATAGTCTGTGGTGTTATTTTATTTGCGTTACCCTGATACGGGGTGTGCTGTGGAATTTTTATAGCTGGTTGGACTGTTAAAGTCCGCATGACATATTGAACCAATTGTCTGGGTATTTTAATTAACTGTTTCAGCTGAGCTAACAGTTCTGGACCTGCCATTCCATTAATGTCAGGATTTGGTGTATAGCTCGCTAGCACCGGCCATGTAGCTCCTGGTCTACCTAGTGGGCCGAGCCTGGTAATATGGTTTTGATGTTGTAGGGCGCCTATAAACTAGAGCTGATGCTCCCGGTAAGTTAATGGAATTTCAACGTCCTCAAAAGGAACGTAAACCGCTGGAGGTTCCTCTAATTTGTAGTAGTGGAACTTGTGTGTTACTGCATTTGCTGCAGGAAACATAATCCATGAATAGAATACCTCTGTCTGCCGATATTCATGTGCCTCCATACCAAAGATTACTTGACCACCTCTTGATGATACCCCATTTTCTATAAGTTTTATAGTTATGGTTTTTCTTACATTTGCCGGGATGATTACAGCAGCCGGGTCATTTTGTTGGAGGTTTATGTCATCTAAGACAGCTTGAGCTGCTGGTGCAGCTACCTCATCGCCAGACATTATTATTTTACTGACTGAAATACTACTCTGCTACTACTGCTGAATTTTACTCTTTTAAAATTACTTGCACTATTGCGCTTAGGACACAGACGCTTTTATAATCTTTACTACTTTAGGAAGTGTTTATTTTCATTAGATTCTTACCTGCAAATTAATTGGTCCTCACGCCGTACTTTGCGGGATTTAGGGCGAATTAGAGCTCGCTTTCACAGCGTCGCGGCGATTTAGGCCGCCATCTTGGGTGGGGAAAACCAGATGGGTGCCGATTTGAGGGCGCCATCTTGGTTGTGGGTCTATAGGTCCCCTCGTAGGACTCCCGCTCTTATCGTCACTTAAGATGCACAGCCATCAAGCGTGCAGCGCCGGCGTGCAGCGGTCGCGCCGTTGGTGCGCCGGATGTGCGCCAGAGGTAAGCCAGTTTGCGCCCGTTCGCACGCACAGGTCGCGCCCAGTGCCAGCCAGGCTGCCTCTTTTGCCCTACCCCACTTAGTTTCTTCCAGGGAGGTGCTTATTCGGATGGACCAGTGTTCCAACCAGAGTTGCCGCCCAGACACTACCCCCTGCCGCTCGGGGTTGCTGTCTTGTGGCCTGCTGAATGTTAGATCTCTCAGCCACCACCAAGTGGAAACTGTACTCCTCATCGAATCGTACAAGCTAGACGTGCTATTCGTGACGGAGACGTGGACCCGTGCCAATAGCATGGTAGAACTCGGTATGGGTAGTGTGCGACCCCACCCCCATTTGTAACTTTAAAGCTCCCTTGAGCAGCGGGCTAACGAGCCTGGGATCCCGCAACTACGCACCGGAGTGGTACTATACCTGGCAGATATTGGCAGCCTTCGGCAACCCCAGAACACTGCCTATCCCTGCTGACGAGAGGTGAAACCCCGAAACACGTGTCCAGGGATGGCAAAGACAGCGAAGATAGCAGAAGATCGAAAGATGATGCATCGCGAACACTTTACTACATTGACCAGAGTCCTTAGGGGTGACACCGCCGGTGTGTGAGTAGTGTGCGACCCCACCCCCATCTAGAACTCGGTATGGCTTGTCCCCGGGTTATAAAATTAGGCATAACCCTCGATTTTGGGAGCAGAGGGGGAGGGTGGGTTTCATCTTCAGGGACACATTGGCCCTATCTCAGCTGGAGATTAAAGTGGTCCACGGTTTTGAAGTCTTGGGCTTCTCTTTAAAAGGCCAGAGGGGAGTCTTGTACTCTGGGTTGCTATGCTATAGACCACCTAGCAATGCCTTGTCAGCCTTACCTGAGTTGGTAGATCTTATTTATGATCTTGCCAATACTCATGCCAGGGTAGTAGTTCTGAGGATTTTAATTTATGGCCTAACGGCCCCTCGAACTCAGCTTATAGAGACCTGTGCCAGGACTGCTGTAATATACATCTACGGTACAAAAGGGGGTGGTGATGGACTGAGCATCTGAACCAATCAAACACTCACACCCAGTCAAAAGATCTGGGTTTAATCCATCACCGTTCTTTAGCCCACTCTGCCACCCCAGTTCAGACATGGCTATATGCAAATCAGTCTGACCCTGTACCCTGTGCCTCATGGGAAACAGTCGGAAACAAGCTTCCGAGGACCGGTTTCTGGCATTCCAGCCTTCTTCAGCCCGGCTTGCTTGAATCCAGTGGCAAAGTGAGCAAGGGACTCACGTCTGAGCATACCCTGCCACACTTATGGCGGCCAAAAGCGGTACAAAAGGGGGTGGTGATGGACTGAGCATCTGAATCAATCAAACACTCACACCCAGTCAAAAGATCTGGGTTTAATCTATCACCGTTCTTTAGCCCACTCTGCCACCCCAGTTCAGACATGGCTATATGCAAATCATTCTGACCCTGTGCCTCATGGGAACAGTCCAGCCCGAACTGCCAAGCCAAGTCTGCCCTGGACCGGAAACAAGCTTCCGAGGACCGGTTTCTGGCATTCCAGCTGTTATCATCCCAGCTTGCTTGAATCCAGTGGCAAAGTGAGCAAGGGACTCACGTCTGAGCATACCCTGCCACACTTATGGCGGCCAAAAGCGGTACAAAAGGGGGTGGTAATGGACGGAGCATCTGAACCAATCAAACACTCACACCCAGTCAAAAGATCTGGGTTTAATCCATCACCGTTCTTTAGCCCACTCTGCCACCCCAGTTCAGACATGGCTTATATATAAATCAGTTCAGACATGACTATATGCAAATCAGTCTGACCCTGTGCCTCATGGGAACAGTTCAGCCCGAACTGCCAAGCCATGCCTTCCCTGGACCGGAAACAAGAATATAGACAGTTTTCTTCCCCCTTCCTATGAGGACTTTTGTCTTCTGGCCAATAGCGTGTCTTCAGGATCCCATATGGACCTGTTGCCCCACAGATTCTGAAAGTTTTTCCAAGAGGAACTTTTCCCTCCTCTCCATGCCATTTGCTGCCAGTCCCTCAGTACTGCCACGGTTCCTGACTGCTGGAAACTGGCTGTGCTTTCTCCTCTTCTGAAGAAGGCCACGCTGGACCCCACATGTTCGGCGAACTATCGGCCAATTTTGCTTCTTCCCTTCCCTTTGAAAATCTTGGAGAAGCTGGTCACTAAACATCTATCCAGTTTCCTGGAAACTAATATCTGTCTGGATGTGGCCCAGTTCGGCTTTAGGCCAGCTCACGGCGCTGGTGGTCGTCTTGGATGATCTTTGTTTGCGAGTCGACTTGGGTCGGGCAGCCTTCTTAGTGCTGCTCGACATTTTGGCCGCGTTTGACACGGTCAGCCACGCCATTCTCGTCAGCAGACTTGAGGAAATTGGGGTGGCTGGCCTGGCCCGGGACTGGCTGATCTCCTATCTTCAGAATAGGCACCAGGTAGAGGCCTTGCCGCCTTTTAGATCTGACATTAAAAAAGTGGGGCAAGGCGTGCCTCAGGGGTCGGCAATCAGCCCTATCCTATTTAATCTTTACCTTCGTCCTTTGATCAGGTTGATCAAATCATTCGGGCTTACGGTAATCAATTATGCTGACGATACGCAGCTCATTTTCTCCTTTGAAGGCAGAGATGCCATGTCTCAGGAGACCTTTCACCTTTCATCACTGCATGACAGCCCCGGCAGACTGGTTGCGACAGAACTCCCTTCAGTTTAATGGCTCTAAAACTGAGGTGCTGCACTGTTCTATGGATCGTATCCCCCGTCCTCTGCCGGCGGACTTCTGGGCACAGTTGCAGCCGCGGCCTCCGCCCGTAACTTGGGCGTCATGTTTGGACCAAACCTACAGTTGGATGTCTTTGTTAACAAGACAGTTGCCACATGTATGTCGTTTCTCCGCATGTTACGTCAAATTCTTCCCATGATTCTGGCTCAAGCTAGACCAGAGGTAGTGCGCAGTATTACTCTTAGCAGGCTTGATTACTGCAACGCACTACCTCTGGGTGCTCCTAGCACCTTGATCGGTAAGCTGCAGCGCATACAGAACATGGCAGCTAAGTTGGCCCTCTCTCGGTTGCGCTCAGCCTCTTCATTCTTGGTGCTCAAAGATCTCCACTGGTTGCCTGTCCACCAACGCACTTGTTTCAAAGCGTCCTGTTTAGTCTTCAGAGCCCTTCATGGACAGGGGCCTGTCTTGTTGCAAGAGCTTTTTTCCTGGTACAAGGTACAAATATCTTTATTCGGTTTTTCATACAGAAAGAACCATAAAAGCACATTAGTCAATAATAATAAAAATTACACAGTAAAAGCATGATATATAAGCTTAAAATACCCAGTTAATAAAAAATATATTAATAACAACAATCACAGATAAGAAGGTATAAAAATTACAGCGGTACTTAAACGGATTAACATTCCCTGCTGTTTCTATGTCTTAGGGCAGATTTAAAAAAAACAGTCACAAATAAAGTGCTATCAGGGTTTAGCAGTTGCAAGTAGTATAGGGCAGGTCTAACCTGGGTAAAATTCAGTTTTTTTAAGAGCGACTATAAATAGAACCTCCGGGGTATATCATAAAAAGGACAAATGAATAAAAAATTCACCAGATCCTGCGGAGACTCATTGTCGCAGCCGCAGGGTGGTAGCACTTGGCCTCTACGAGAGCCCCTTGGAACGGCTAACATGAGATGGTAATAATTCAGGCGAAACCTGATCAACAAGTGCCGCTCAAAACCCGACATCGACCAGGACAAGTAAGGCTCCAATGAGGTGGTAGTTTTCAGCATAGCATGATTTCGGACACTGGGTTTGTTTAATTCCACCTCTTCCCGTTTCATTTGAAGTGAAAGAGAAAAGGTTTTCCTTACAGCCTCTAAATCAACAAATCTAATCAAACCAGGATTTGAAAAAAGTTCTGGGCGCCCCACGACTGAGAAGCAGTTTTTTAAATATTTCAGCCATGGGATTTTAAGCATGTTATCTAAAGAAAGTGCTTCCCTCAGGAGTAGATGGTTTAAAGGCAAATCTTTGTTTAGCCAGCATTTTAGCCAGAAAATTAGTGGCCGTAGTGCTAAAATATCACTGATGAAGGGTGTTCCAGTTTCATCATGCACTATTAAGTTGGAGGTCCCCTTTGGGACCCCCAGCAGATGCTTCAGAAAGATGTTCTCAACCACCACAATGTCATTAGCTGTTGCATACCCCCAGAGTTCACTTCCGTAACTTCCTATTGCCACACTCTTTGCCTGGTAAATCTTTAAGAGTGCAGCAATAGGACGTTTGCCCATTTTCCTGGCAAGATTAACGGTCCCCATTTTAACTGGTCATCAAACAGAACTCCCAGATAAGAGAATGTTCTAGTTGTAGGGACCTTCTCCTGATTGACCCTGAATGTATAAGGTTTGATATTACGCTGCCCCACCTGCATTATATAAGATTTAGTGTTGTTAATAAATAAATCACGGGTATCCATAAAATTATAAAAAGCATTTAATAAGGTTTGAAGGCCTCTTGGGGTCCTGGCCAGAAGGACAGCATCGTCCACATACAATAAAACGGCCAGCCCCTTACGTCCAACGTAGGGGTAATCAGCACCAGCATTAATTAAAAACTCTTCCAAGTTGTTGATATATAAATGATAGAGAAAGGGGGCTAAAATACAGCCCTGCCTAACCCCCCTTTGGACGCTAAAATTCCTGGACACTCTCAAATCCTGTGAGAACCTCATGTTGGCCTTGGTATCCTGGTACATGTCCCCCATGGCACCCATCCCAGAGCTTCCCCAGGTTGACACAGTCAAACAGGGAGGAGATATCCATAAATGCCATGTGAATGGAACCCCGCCTAGCCAAGGTAGACTTCCCCAGAACGATGTACAAGTTAAGGCACTGTGCAATTATAGAGTGACCAAGCCGGAACCCATATTGAATTTGAGAAATGACCCCGTGATCATTGGCCCAGGCTGTCAGTCTATTTAAAATTACACCACCCACTACTTTAACTACAGAGTCAATGAAGGAAATTGGCCTGTAACAGGTGGTGCTATTACGGTCACCTTTCTTAAACACTGGCACTATCGTGGAAGTGCCCCAGGACCATGGACAGCCATATTCAGCGGCTGCGTTAAGCACAGCGGTGAGAACCGGCGCCCAAAGAGATTCATTTGATTTAAATAAATCCGGTGGCACACCATCTGGGCCTGGTGCTTTATTACCGGATAACCCCAGGATGCCTTTCTTGACCTCGCTAGTTGTAAAAATTGGGGGAGTTACACTTTGTTCCCCTCTAACCACTTCTGTCTGAAAAGTATGACTATTAAAAATAGAACTAAATTGGGATACCCACTCGTCTTCAGTGATGTTAGTGCCAATAGAGTTGGACCCCCCACATCGAACAAAGGTTTATTGATGATACCCCAGAATCGTTCGCTATTTCCGAGGGTAATTGGGTCTAACAGATCTTGCCACATTTTGTCCTTTATTTCTGCCTTACGCTTAGCCAAGGTCTTTTTGTAAGACAGCCTTAGGGGCCTGATTAATGTGGGATATCTAGGAGTGGACTTCAGGGCCACTTTTAGCTCTCGGCCTACTTTTGAACATGAGTGGTCAAACCACTTATGGTCCCTACACTGAGGGCCCGAAGAGGGTACAGATAACATTTCACCTACTTTTAAAACAATCCTGTCAAAAGCTGATAAAATATCTGGTGGGAGAGACGCAGGGGATACACATAGAGATAACTTGGAGGCACAAGTTTTAGAAATGTTATCATAGATTACCTCCGAGTTCACCTTGGACCATTTTAAACGACGCCTGCCATCTGAGCATTTCAGGACCCCGCAGTTTTGGACTTTGTTGCGTGAGGTTAAGAGGTTGCCAGCCAGTGAGATACAAACGGGGTTGTGATCACTATAAAAAGATTCCTGGATTTTAAAGCCAGATATAATTAATTCTAGGCTATTGGATAGGAGGATGTGATCAATATAAAATCCCCCCGAGTGCCCCTTAAATGTAGGAACGGGCTGATAGCTGCAAACGTCAACCAAGGACATTGCAGAAATGAGATTGAATTCATTTAGTAGCTGATTCAGCGTATCACCCCGAGCAGAGTGTTCAAAATGAAGATCTCCCATTCTGTGACAACCTAGTTCACCCATTGCGGTTTTCATAGGGTCCCCGCATGGATGCACATTGAAGACCCCCATGATAAGGATCTGATGAGAGAAGTTTTCGCATTGGTGCCTAATGAAATTGCCCAATTCGGCGATTCTACATTCCCCTCTTGAATTTACAGAATTATAAAAATTAATCAAGAGCACCCTTTCATTCCCTTTTCTTATAATCACAACTTGGATGTCCGTGTTGTGTGAAGGTATTACTTTTAGTACACAAAGCAAGGCTAGGTCAATATACAGAACCAAGCCTCCCTTGGCTCTGTCACTTCGTGAGGGTTTAGTGGGTATGAAAAAACTTTTGTATCCTTCTAGGAAAGTATCACACTCCACCAACCAAGTTTCTTGTAGACAGATCACAGAGAAAGACCTTATAAACTCTAGCCATTTTGGATCTTTGGCCTTTCCCGCCAGCCCAGCAATATTCCAGGAGATAATATTGCAATCCGATTTCTTACATTCAGATAGTTGCAACAATCGGGTTGCGGTTGTACCCCCTCTAGAGACAACATTATTGACCATATTGTCGCCCCTACGGGTTAATGGGGGGGCACAGGTTATTTGGCTTGTGACTTGTATAGGAGCTCCCCCAGATTGTGCAAAACTACCATAGGTAGATTGCCCATGCGTTTCATCCTGGAAAGGTGAAGTCAGCCAATCAATTCTAAACCACTAACATATTTTGTGTATAAGTTTGACTGGCTATATGGGGTTGTGCGTGCCGTCCCCCAACCGACCTTTCCGCCCCCAGTTTTACAAGTGTCCATTCGTTTTCCAGGTCTGGGAAGTGGGTTGGGGGGTAAAAGTATGACAATGGGAAAGGTTGGATTGAGGTCTTGTGGCTGTAGTGACTCCAGTTGCAGATATGCCCCACAGTGTGCGGGTCCCTAAATTTCACTACCACGCAATCTCCTTGTATAGTTTTTGGCCTTTGCCCCACCCAGGACAACCTGCGAACCATCAGGATTTCGCTAGAAACGTTTGGGGGAAGTGGCCTATGTCTATTCAGCCAGTTGGCGTTTTTATTTTTTAGGGAGATGAAAGATTCCTTAGTTGAATTGGTCAATTTGGGGACCCCAGTTAAAACTACCAGACATGGACTTGATTCTGGTGCAAATCAATTCGTATATCCCCAACATTGCCTGCAACAAGTAGCTCCCAGGAGATTTCTTTGGGCTTCACCGTATTAGCCCCTGATTTTGTGTTACCAGGTAGTAATACAGGAGTAGGTGTTTTAGTGGGGGGTACATTCAAAATAGATGGTGGTGCAGGTGTATTAGAGTTATTTATCACGACCCCCCCTTGTACATTATTCTGTTGAACATCACGAAAAGACAAGTTTTTTATCTTGGTATTGTCCGCTATCTCCAATGTTGCTTTTTCAATCTTTGTTAACCGCAGCTCAATCTTTACAAGTCTGTTTTCAAAGGATTTGAAAGTTGATTTTAGCAGGGCTCCAAGATTGGCAAGGTCTGGGACCTTCTGTGCCGAGGTTGTGTTGGCAGGAATAGGCGTCCTTGTATTAATTTCGGGCGGTGTTAGTGCCCCATCTCTCTCTACGTGAGTTGAAGCCTCCGTACCCAGGCCATTTAATGCAGAGTTGGTATCGCTGGCGCATTTGGCAATTTTGGGCTTCCTGCCTCCGACAGCAGCATTAGTCCCCCGCTTCCTCTTGGGAACTGACCCCTCACGCCTCCCGTGGAGTTGCCTGGTGTTAGGTTTCTCGGGTGTCTCAGGTGAACTGCTGGTAGACACCATGGTGTTCTCTATAGCCATAGATGTTTGAAGCTGATCAATTAGTGAGATAGGGCCCTGATCCAGAGGGGAGGGTGAGCTATGAACAGTCACGGTAATGTTGATGGTGTTTCCCCGTGGCAAAGGATCTGGAGTACGGGCATTGGCAAGATGCCCCAGGGAATACCTTTTGGCTAAGGCAAGATCTAAGGACACCCTATGTTCCATAATGCTAATCCCCTGATCAATAACAGAATTCGCCTTGGTGATGAAATTATCCAGGGTCCCTGTTATTTTACTTCTGTTGATATGTGCTGTCATTATACAGTACAATTTGACCTGTCAAGCAGGTACTTACAGTTCAGCTTTCAGGACTAGTAACAGGAGCTCCACAATTAAAGGGGGGGGTGGCCCCGTCCGGTCTCTCTCGGGCTCTCTCGGGCTAAAACGGGCCCGCCCTTGTCCCGGGCTTCTCCCGGGATGCTCCCGTGCGCTCCCGCGCAGTGTGGGCCTTAAGCAGTTATATAGCTCACGTTCTCTGGCCAGTGGGCGGGGCTTGCAGCCTAGCGCTGGATCAGGTGTTGTCAATCAGTGGAGCAGGGACTCCTGGTTCAACGAGTCCCTGTTGCCAGGCTGCGCAATCTCCCTCGAGGCCAAATCGCCCCAATGCATGCTGCAACAGTCCCACAGGTGAGGAGACTCCCACCAACGAAGCGGCACCAGCGGAGCGGGTGCGGCGAGGTATGGAGTTCAAACAGCTTCTCCTCCCTCAATGTCCTCGACAAGCAAAACGGGCAGCAAGGGCTCCTCTCCTAAAACAGAGCAGCTCCCATTCAACTGAGACTGGTCCGGGGAGTAAATGCGTTCTCTGGCCAGTGGGCGGGGCTTGCAGCCTAGTGCCGGATCAGGTGTTGTCAATCAGTGGAGCAGGGACTCCTGGTACAACGAGTCCCTGTTGCCAGGCTGCGCAATCTCCCTCGTGGCCAAATCGCCCCAATGCACGCTGCAACAGTCCCACTGGTGAGGAGACTCCCACCAACAAAGCGGCACCCACGGAGCAGATGCGGCGAGGTATGGAGTTCAAACAGCTTCTCCTCCCTCAATGTCCTCGACTAGCAAAACGGGCAGCAAGGGCTCCTCTCCTAAAACAAAGCGGCTCCCATTCAACTGAGACTGGTCCGGGGAGTAAATGCGTTCTCTGGCCAGTGGGCGGGGCTTGCAGCCTAGCGCTGGATCAGGTGTTGTCAATCAGTGGAGCAGGGACTCCTGGTACAACGAGTCCCTGTTGCCAGGCTGCCCAATCTCCCTCGTGGCCAAATCGCCCCAATGCACGCTGCAACAGTTCCACAGGTGAGGAGACTCCCACCAATGAAGCGGCACCCACGAAGCGGGTGCGGCGAGGTATGGAGTTCAAACAGCTTCTCCTCCCTCAATGTCCTCGACAAGTAAAACGGGCAGCAAGGGCTCCTCTCCTAAAACAAAGCGGCTCCTGGTACTCCACAGCTAGACTTTTGCGATCTACATCAGCATGTCTTTTGCTACAGTACCAAGAATTCAGAGGATACGGATGGGTGGCCGTTCCTTTGGATTCACTGCTGCCAAACTCTGGAACTCCCTTCCTCTGCGCTTAAGGAGTGCCGGGGAATTCATTTCCTTTAAAAAAGGAATGAAGACACATCTTTTTCCTAGGGTGGTATAACTTTAGGTGTGCGTGACGGTCAGGTAGAATCAAAGCGCCAGGCTACCCTCTGGGTGACAGTCTGCGCTATAGAAGTATGCGATACATACATACATACAGAAGTGAATGTACTGTAATTCTGCAATTGAAGGTACCAATAACAGCAGTTTTACGTCTTCACATAATACATACTTCATTTGCTGTAATAAGGAATACTACCAACTACCTGTGGGGTGGTCTGGGGTCTGCTACATGTCCTTTCTGTTGCCCCCTGTATTTCTGGCACCTGCATCATATCTCCGTAACTTTAAACTTTACAATGACATTTCCAAGAACAGAAATAAGAGGACAATAAGTATGGATGCAGTTGACCAAACTGACACCGCTTTGCAACAATATGCCGACTTTAACTAGGGCTTATTTTTCTTCATGGGTGCTGCATTGAACATCGTGTTGTGGAAGCTGTTACCAATCAGACAGCAATGGCACTTGGGAACATTACAGAAGAGCTGCAAATTGCGAGGATTGTAGCACTCCAGAATCGCATGGTACTTGATGTGGTTTTGGCTGATCAAGGTGGTGCATGTCGCATCATCGGTAGCAGTTGTTGTGTCTTTATACCGGATCACTCGCCTTCAGTATATGATGCAATCTCTAAACTGCATAAGATTGCTGCGGGGATTCACCCAGAGACTGGTACATGGACTTTTTTTAACTGGATGTGGACACTCTTTATTACTTGGGGCTGGAAGCTACTGACTGTTCTATGTATACTACTGGTGATACTATTTACATGCTGTGCATGTATACAATGTGGTCTTATGCTTTGCTCCATGTGCATCACTGGTTGTACACCTACTTAGAGAAATGTTGCAGAAATGAAAGCCCAACAAATGTTAAATAAAGAGGTCACTGAACTGATGAGCATCGATGTACAGGATGCATATCTAGATTACCCCAGATGAACGAATGTCTTCAGCTAATGCTAAAAGGGTTGTCTGTTGTAATTTGGCATTGATTGGGTTAGCATTAGCAGAAGCCATCCTGTATTTAGAGGCTATCTTGTCCATTTTGTGGAATCCATTTTGTATTTCTGTCAGCCATCTTGTTTGGCGTGTGCTACCACGTGCGTGCCATGTGCTCTGTCCTACCTTGCTGTTGTCTGCTCTTGAAATCTGCCTAGAGACGGGTTATATTTAGCCTCTTCTGCTTTGCAATGATCAGTTGAGCTTGCAGCTGTCCTTGCAGCTGTCCCTAGTCTGTAAATATCAGGATGTGTTCACCAGAATTAGCAACTGTTAGCTCCTCCCACTTGTTAACTGTGCATTTTCTGAATGACCTTATATGTACCTGAAACCTCCTCTTGTTCTTGAACCACCTTCTTTTGAGCCCCTGTGTGGATATAAAAGGACCAAGCTCCTTCCATTCAGTGTGCTACTTCATACATTGCCAAAGGGTGTTGAGTGAATGTAGTTCCACCTCATGAGGTTTAATACATTTTGTATTTTCTATTCCAGTTTCTGTGCCAACTTCTTTCTATTGGTCTGAGGACTTGTGAAGAGAAGGGCAAACCCCTAGCACTGGTAGGGCTTGCTGAGGCCCACCACCACACTCCGACCCCTGCCCCCAACATATTTTCAACAAGGCAAGCTCCATCATCGCAACCCAACTCAGAAAGGTTTTCAACAGCTCCTTCGAGACCACCACCTTCCCAGAAAGCTGGAAACATGCCGAGATCAACACCCTTCTCAAGAAACCCAAGGTGGATCCAAAGGACCTCAAGAACTTCCGATCCATCTCCCTGCTCCTGCTCCCATCTCCCTGTTCCCGGCGAAAGTCATTGAGAAGACCGCCAACAGACAACTGATCCACTTCCTGGAGGAGAACAATGTCCTGGACTCCTCCCAATCTGGTTTCCGCAGCAATCACACGACAACAGGACCATACTGGACAACAGCAAAACTACGGCCCTCATCCTCCTGGACGTCTCAGCCACCTTCGACACTGTCTGTCACCAGACCCTGCGCACACGCTGGAACCGAGACATAGCCCTGGACTTGATCACCTCCTTCCTCACCGGCAGAACGCAGAGATTCCGCCTTTCCCCCTTCAGGTCAAAAGCCATCAGAATCACCTGCGGTATAACCCAAGGATCATCCCTCAGCCCGATCGTCTTTAAGATCTACAAGGCACTGCTCACCAACATCGTCTGAACACAACACCTCAACATCATCTCACATGCCCACGACACCCAGCAAATCCTATCCCTCACCACGGTCCCGGCCACCACCAAATCCAACCGCCAGAAGGGAATGAAGGCCGTCACAATGTGGATTAGGACTAGCCGGCTGAAGCTGAACTCAGACAAGTTGGAGGTCCTCATCCACGGCTCCACCCTCTCCGCATGGGACGACACCTGGTCCCCAGCCAGACTGGGACCTGCCCGACACCCACCAACCATGCACGCAGATGGATACCCATGTCAAAGGCTACCGAAAGGTCCAGGAGAATTAGTAGGCAGCCTTGATCAGTATCAAGGAATTTGTGGATATTGTCTGTGATGTTGAGGATCTCAGTCTCGGTGCTATAGCCTTTTCTGAACCCCAATTGGTGGGGGTCCAGAAGGTTGATGTTGTCCATGTGCTGAGTCAGTTGGAAGAGGACGCATTTTTTGAGGATTTTGGATAGGAGGGGGAGAATGGAGATGGGTCTGAACTTATTTTTAGTAGTGGTGTGAGTTTTTTGGTCAGTTGGGTGGGTATAGGGTCAAGGACTTGGGAGGCAGGTTTGGAAGTGGAAATCAGCATGAGGATCTCGGCTTCCGGGATGGGATTGATGCATGTGCTGTCTTTTGTCACTGGGGTCAAGCTTTTGCAAGCGGGGTTGGCATTGATGTCTAGTGAGAGCTCAATCTTGGTGATTTTTTCTTTGAAGAAGTCGGCAAAGTTTTCGCACAATTCTTTGGAGGCCTGCATTGAGGATTCGAGTTGTTTGTAGTATTGTTGCTTGATGATTTTAAACAGTTAGTTGGGCCTGTTTTTTGCATTGTCCAATGCAGAGCAGAAAAAGGTGGATTTCTCGCTGCTGATACATCTTTTGTACTTACTTCGAGCTGCTTTGACTAGTTCGAATAGGCTTGCGGAGGGGTTGCTCCTCCATAGTCTTTTTGTAGCTCTAAGTTGTCTCCTTTTGTTATTAATGTCCGTGTTGAACCAGAATCTATATGGGATGTTCCAGTTTTTTTTGTTTCAATGGGGCTACTTGATCTAGAATGGATGTCAAGGTTGTGCTGTAATGGGCAGTGAGTTCAGTAGTGGATAGATCGTCCGCGGAGGAGGTGAGGAGATAGGTAACCCTTTCTTCAAGGTCAGTCATGTTGATCTGAGTGAGGTTTCTGGTCCATTTGGGAGGGTCTTGGGTGCGGGTTGGAGAGTGATTGGTTGAGTGAGGTCGAAGAGCATTAAGTGGTGATCTGACCAATCCATGGGCAGGGTGTGGTATATTGTGATTGTGTCGCGTTTGGCGATAATGGAATCTAAGATTGCTCCTTTGTTGTGAGTTTCCTGTATGCAGTGTTGAATAAGGTTGTTGTTGTGTAGCAGCTCATTCAGGTTCTGGATTAGTAAGTTGTTTTCTACATTCCAGTGTAGAATGAGGTTGCCCAGATTAAAATTGTTTGCCTCTTGGAGAAAGCAGTGGGCAATTAGGTTAGACGGGTGTTCAGTGAATGTGGTAGTGTTGCCTGGTGGGTGGTAGATAAGGTGACAGATTAGGGTGTTGTTGTTGCTAGTGTTAATGTTGACGGTTAGGCATTCAAAGGTGTTGTAGTTGAAGGAGTCTGTTTCCGTCACGGAAATAGTGTTTTTGTAGATGATTGCTAGGCCTCCTCCTCTTTGGTCTTTTCTATCTTAGTTGGTGAATGTAAAGCCGGGGGCACCAGAGTATCCAGAAAAGGTAGGGAGGAATCATTTAGCCATGTTTCAGTGATGAATGCTATGGCTATGTCGTGAGTGAGGATGGTTTACGCTATCTCTGTGGCGAGCTTTGATGCTGATCTGCGGTTTATGAGCATGTAGTTGGTAGGGGTCGTCTCTGTTTTGGGTTTCTTCACACTAGGGGCCATGGGTACGATAGTGCGGGTGGCCTGAGGTCTGGGGGATTTCGGAAGGGCCAGGTCTCTGCCTTGTCCAGTGATCACCTGGATTTTGGATTGGAGGGTGACAGTAATGGGGTTGTCGTACAAGGATGCGAGGTCTGCCGCTTCACTCTCAGACATTGCATCTCTGGGTCTTTTGGGTCTCTGTGTCTGCTTGGAGAGGGGGGTAGCGATCCATCTCTGGTGGGGGGCGTTTGAGGGCGTTTGTTGAGTATTGGTGGGGAGGGCGGAGATACGCTGAGGTTTAAGGAGGTGTGTTAGACCTAGGGGGGAGAGTCTTACGCTGTGGGGTTGCTTTTTTGTAGGTGTGTGTCAGAAAAGGTCTTGAAGTGTTCTCTTGCCACGACTTGCACAGGAACAGGTGGTTGCTCTTTTCCCAAGTCTCCTTATAGGATGCTCAGAGCCAGTTATGTAAAACTTGGCCCTCAAGAACCCCAAAGGGGGAAAGGGGAATTGGATAAAATAATAAACCAAGAAGAGACAGCTCTGGATCTGTTCTTTTCTGCTTCTTCCTATTCTTTCTATTAGTCGATAGTTTTCAGTCAACCTTGGGAAGACCTAATGCACATAAGACAAGAAACATTATCTTCCTTCCTATTTCTTTCCTACTCCTCTTGAATCTTCTATTCTTAGATAACAGTTTCTTATCTAACAACCCAGATTCTAGCGCTACTCTTCTGTTGTGTGTACCTTCTGTTATTCTCTATTCTTAAGCTTCTGGAGATTATCTGCAATATAGACCTTGGTTAATTCTTTCTTAGATATGTATATATGTTCCTAACTATAACTCTGTATACTGCTCTTACCTCCTAGATAAGCTCTTTCTTTTTTAAGTTTAATCTTAATGTGAGTATGTCTCTACGTAGATATTTGGTTTGTCTAGAGTTATTCTTTTTATTTTGTCTTTCAGAAACTTCCTGATGCCAACGACTCTTCCTCGGTAAGTATTCTGTTATCGGTAAATTCTGTCAGGTTAACCCCTACATCACATTGTCTTTAATGTTTTTCATACATAAGCATTTCACGAACTGCATAATTTATCTCTCTCTCTCTAGCTTGCATGCACTTATCTGACTCTTCCCTTTCCTGTATCCTCTTCCTCAGAATACACATTGATTGCATTAGTGCTCCTGCTCGAGTCTCTTGAGGACTGGATAGGTAAGTAATTTCTTTCATTTCTTCCCAGTTTGTAGTTTTTCTTTTTGAGGAAACAAGATTCTATGGAAAACTGAATTTTAAGTCCGTGTATCAGAGTTCGAAAATTCTCAAGAACGCTATAACCACAAGTCGGAATTTCATAGAGCTCCGAGAACGCAGACTGTCTCCTTCAAGTACTTCGGTGAAGTGCGCAACAACATCCGCGCAAGCGCTTCACCAAAGCCTCTCGCACCTGGAGATCAACAACTAGACCGCCGACACGTCTTCCGAGTCGGCGGCCATCTTTAAATTCTACTTGTGAATCGCTGAATTTCAACAGCGGTTCCGAGTGGTCTTCTCACTGCTGATCCGGCCACCTCTACCCTTCAGGGTGCAAACAGAGTGGTAGTGTCCTTTTGTAGACTTGACAGTTCTAACAGTGCCCCCCAACAAAGGGAATTCTTCCTCTCGAGACTTGGTTGGAAATCTTTTGTGAAATGACCTCACCAATCGAGGAGCATGAACGTCCGAAGTAGCCTCCCAAAATTGCTCCTCAGGACCATAACCCTAAACACTATAACACTAAATAGTACAATGTTCCATTAACTTGTTTTGAGTCCAGAATCTCCTTAACCTCAAATTCCATTCCTGACTGAATAGGTTTTCGGTGGTGAGTTTTTTCGCAATTCCAATGCTGCCTTTTTTAATAGCGAGACATGAAAGACTGGATGGATTTTCATTTTGATAGGCAATTTTAGACGATAGGTTACTGGGTTATCTGTTTCTCAACTGGGTAGGGTCCTACAAATCTAGGGAGGAATTTTCAATTTCCTTTCAACCTCAAGTTCTTTGTACTTAACCAAACCTCATCATCCTCTTTTAAGCTGGGACCTTCTCTTCTTTTTTTATCAGCTTGAACCTTATACTTCATTTAAGCCTGTTTAAGATTTTGAGAAGCATTTTGTTGAATCTTTTTAACATGAGCAACCAAGTCCTTAACTGCTGGAACAGAGAGTTTGTTGTTTCTTACTGTAGAATTTGGGTGCTGGCCATAGTTTAAATAGAACGGGGAATACCCAGTTGAAACATTTGTGGCGTTATTGTATGCAAATTCTGTTGTCTACAAATAGTCAGACCAGTTCTCACCTTGCTCCAACAGAAACAACCTTAAATACTGCTCTAATTCTTGGTTTACCCTCTCAGTCAGCCCGTCCGTTTCTGGGTGAAAGCTGGTGGAGTATCTTGCCTCAATTCCCAACCCTTTCAAGCAGGCCTTCCAGAAACTGCGAACCTTGATCTGAAATGATAATCTTTGGTATTCCATGAACCCTTACTACATGTGGGCTGAATTGACTCCCTAACTGTTTAGACGTTGGCACCCCCTTTAAAGCTACGAAGTGTGTAATTTTGGTAAATGCATCCACTACTACCCAAATAGTATCATAACCCTGACTAGCTGGCAAATCCACAATCAAATCTATAGTGATTGTATGCTATGGACCAGGAGGGATGGAAATGGGTTGTAACAATCCTTTCGAGCCTGCCGTTCAGATTTTCCTCAAGCGCGGAGTTTGCATGTCTTCAGATAAGTTTCTATGTCAGTGGTCATGTGTGGCCACCAATAGTGTATTTTCACTAATTCTTTAGTTTTGTATTCTCCCTTATGACCAGTCAACAGATGATCATGACATTCACGTAACACTTGGTTCTGTAATTCTTTGGTTGGAATGTACAAGGCTCCTTTGTGATAAGGTAGTTGATCTTGGATTTCTCTTCCTTCTTCTTCTTTAACCCATTCTCGCATTTCTTCCGGGCTCATTATCTGAGCAATCTGCTCCCCAAAGGTAACGGGGGTTGTAACACAGATAATCTTTGAGTTTGGTATGATGACTTGATTCCGCTCCAAAGATCTCTTATTATCAGTATCAATTCTTGACAAGGCATCAGCCTTTCCGTTTTAGGTTCCAGGTCGGTAAGTGATAACAAAATCATACTCAGCAAAATACAGGGACCATCTGAGTTGTCTTGGCGTCAAAGTCTTGGCAGACTTCAGAAATTTCAGATTTCTGTGATCAGTAAAAACTGTCACTTGATGTCGGGTTCCCATTAGATAATGACGCCATTCTTTGAAGGCATCTTTAATATCCAACAATTCTTTGTCGGTAATGGTGTCGTTTTGCTCAGCTGATGTTAACTTTCTTGATTTGTAAGCTACGGGATGTCTTTGAGATAAGACACCTCCAATGGCCTGGTCGGAAGCATCTGTCTCCACATAAAATGGTTCCGATGGATCAGCATGCAATTATATTGGGGCTGAGGTAAAACTCTCTTTTAACAATTTAAAGGCCTTCTCCTCTTCTTCAGTCCATTCAAATTTAACACCTTTACGTAGTTACTTGGTAAGGGGCAATATCTTCTTAGAGAATTCATCAATAAATCTCCTATAGAAATTTGCAAAGCCAATAAAGCTCTGTACTTCCTTCACGCTGGTAGGAGATTTCCAGTACACCACAGCTTGGATCTTACGTTCGTCCATATTCATACCGGTTGAGGAAAGAACAAATCCCAGAAATTCCACCTTGGATACATTGAAAGCAAATTTTTCCAACTTAAAAAACAATCGATTCTCTCTGAACTTCTGCAAAACCCTTCTCACTTGTTCTTGGTGTTGACGCGTGTCTTCAGAGTAAATTAAAATATCGTCGATGTAGACAATTGCACATTGATCGATATATTCTCTCAGGATGTCATTAATGAAGTGTTGAAAGGCTGCAGGAGCATTACACAGGCCATAAGGCATAACCTGATATTCAAATAGTCCAAACCTAGTCCTGAGGGCCGTTTTCCATTTGTCGCCCTCCTTCATCCTGATCAAATGATAGGCCCCCCTCAGGTCTAGTATTGTATAAATTTGCGCACTCTTGACCTGATCCAATAGGACAGAGATAAGAGGAAGTGGATAACGATTCTTCTTGGTTATTTTATTTATGGCGTGATAATCTATACAGCTTCTTAGATCACATTCCTTCTTTGGCACAAAGAACAAGGGCCAGGACACTGCAGACTTGGACGGTCTGATGAATCCATTTGCCAAATACTTATCCAGGTATTCTCTCAGATGCTGGTGTTCTTTTTCTGTCAAGGCATAGACTCGACTGCAGGGTAGATTCGCGCCTGCCTCCAGTTCTATGGTACAGTCATAGGTGCGATGAGGTGGCAATTGTTCAGCTTCTTTCTCACAGAAGACGTCTTCGAAGTCTCGATATTTTTGAGGTATCTCTTGAGAATTGATCAGACATATTGAAGCTCCATTCATGCACAAAGATCGTGCAGGGTTGTCTTCATTGTCCTTTTCTTTTCTTCTTAAACAATTTTCCTTGCAATAAGTTGAATTCATTGTAATTGTTCTTGTGCTCCAATCTATGGTGGGATTGTGTTCGGTTAACCAGGGTAACCCTAGAATGAGCTCAAATTGGGGTGCATCGATCAAATTGAATTGAATAACTTCTTCATGCCCGTCTCTGGAGGTTATTTGCAAGCAAACTTTAAATCACAAAAGTTCCCAGTAGCCCCTGAATCCACCATCACCGACACTTCAGTGATGATAGTTTCGCGAAATTTAATTTCCATGGATTGAACCAAATGAGGTGACGAGGACTGAAGCGTATTAGCCAGCTGGTGTTCCTTCAGAGTTGATTCTTGATTAGCATCCACAGGTCCAACTTCTCCGACAGGTGATGCTGCTAGTTTTCCTTCGGCTTGAATGGAGTTTTGGTTTTCTTTGGGCAACCCTTTACAAAGTGTCCATTTGAGCCACAGTACATACATAAAATCCCTGCTCTCCTCTTCTCTTTCTCTTCCTTAGTCAGTGGGCCACGAATTGTTCCTATTTGCATAGGTTCCAAATTTGGTTGTCCTTCTACAGACCTGCTATATTCTGACCGAGCTCGATCAAACCAGGGCACGACTGTCCTAATGTCCTTCCTGTTCTCACCTTTTCGTTCTCTTTGATGAGAGTCAATCTCCAGCACCCAATCCACTAATTCTGATATTTCTGTGGGTCGGTTTGGAATTTGCTCCAGTACGTCCTTCAGTTCGTCCCTTAATCCACAATACAAAAACGCAGCTCTCTTGCTTTCCGGCCAGTTAGTTTCTACGACCAGCTTATTAAACTGGGCTAGGTAGGCCACTAAATCCCGATTGCCTTGTTTTAATTCCAATAATTTGTTGTCTACAGCTTGCGATATTCTCCTTTGGTTGAAAATTCGGAGGGACTCTTTCTTAAACTTATCATAATTTTGCAAGATTGGATCGTGTCTTGAGACCAGGGGCATGGATCATGCAGCTGCGTCACCACTTAAGTAAGACAATGCGAAAGCTACTCTTGACTGAGCATCTGGGAAAATTGAAGGGCGGCACATAAAGTGGAGGGAACATTAGGTGAGAAATATTTGAGCCTTCTGGGGATCTCCACTAAATCATTCGGGAGGGGCCAATGGAATTACCGGGGATAGGGAGTGGATTACCTGAGTGGTTAATCTGTTTGCACTCTCAGCTGGTGTTCCTTAATTGTCCCTTCCAGTACTAAATGGTTGCCCTATCCTTTGAGCCAATTCTGTGGTTTCTTTCCTAGATTTCACTACTTGTTGTTTTAGGTTCTAATTCTCCTCTCTGACTGCAATCAACTCTTTTTGAATGGCCTCCAGCACAGTTCCTAAAGTCTGTAGATTTATTCCTTGAGCCATCCTGTTCGGGTGCAATAAAATGACGTGGGCACTTCACTCTGTCAGAAGGTCTTGAAGTGTTCTCTTGCCACGACTTGCACAGGAACAGGTGGTTGCTCTTTTCCCAACTCCCCTTCCAGGATGCTCAGAGCCAGTTATGTAAAACTTGGCCCTCAAGAACCCCAAAGGGGACAAGGGGAATCGACACAGGAGACGGTTTCAAGGGAGTCATCTGCTACACAGAAGACGCACCTTAGGCGATCTATGAACTCAAAGCAGCGGGCCAAGACTAAAGCGAGATCTTCTGGCTCAGCTACTCGGAAACTTGAATGGGACTATTTCGCATCTACGCTGACAGCGTGCATTGGTAGCAGGCCCGATTCCGGAAATGTGGTACGAAGTGGCATAGGAGGATTTAACAATTCTGGCAGTGTCCCTCCCCCTTCAACACTGGAGTTACTATATTCCACTCTCAAACAGATGCAGGGGGAGGCCAGACAGGAAAGCAAAGGATCGCTACTTGCCAGTAAGAAACTGCAGGGGGCTATTTGTAAAATTAATAAGGCGCGCACTGATATGTCGGAATGAGTCACCCATGTTCGAAAACAAACTGCTGCTGTGGAGGTCGATAGATTACAATCAGTCAAGGCCACGCAGGAAAACCAAAGCTAGATGTATGCTGGAAGCTTGAGGAATTTGAAAATCGGCAGCGCCGCAACAACGTGCGGTTGCTTTGGCTTGGAAGAATATGTGGAGGGAGAGAACATTATGGCCTTTGTTATCACTGTGATGAAAGGCGCCTTTCCGGATCTTTTGCCCCTGGAACTGGGAGATGAAAATACAGCTGGCACATTTTTTCCAATGTTTAGGAGAGCGCAGGCAAAAAGCCAAGTGGAGGGACTAAGAGCCATTCTGATCATTGTTGGCAACATTTTGTTAAGGCAGGCTATAATAGATTGGGCCAGACCTGACTCAAAGCGATCGTTTGAGGGGCACACCTTCTTCGCTCGGCCGGACTTCTGCCATACAACGATCGAGCAGAGATGGAGAATTCTACAGATGATAACTCCATTTCAGGGGATGGGTTGCGAAGCTTTTTTGCTTTTATCCATAAGGGGAGGGTCAGAATGTTTTTTCCTGAGGTTAAGGCACAATTTCTTATGGAGCTAAATGAAATGCGGGGCAGAGGGTCACAGCTAATACTGAATCGGGGGGGGGAACAGCTGCTGATTTATGTTCTACGGGGTTACAATTTATTTGTTGGAGAGATGAAGGTCGGTATGAAGCATAATTTGATTAGCTGTCGTGGTCTGCTAATGGTTTAATTTTTAGGGGTTAGGGTCCACTGGATTTGACTAATATGAAGGATCAGTTCACTGAGGTTATTTATTAATTGGTCTGGGGGATCTCCGGGGGGAGTGGGGGGGTTGGTGAAGTTCAGCTGCCATACTTGGGGCATGATTCACCTAGTTGCCTGTTAGGGGTGTGGGGGGGCGGGGGCCGGTTCTATGGTGGGGCTTGGTTTGGGATCAGCACAATATGAGTTAGCACGATCTGTGAGGGCTAAGAGGGAGCTGAGTATTTGGAAGCAAAGTGTTTGTATTTGGTTGCAAAACGGTGGTTAAGTGAGGGTGATGAGTAAAAATTTCAGCACTGAGAGATTTAATGATGGCAGGGGGATGTGGGTTCTTTGCAAGGAAAGGGGGTCATTTCAAACCATGAGTTTAGGGATTGCGACAGTTAATATCTGTGGATTAAACTAAGGGCATAAGGCGGCAATTTAGCTTAAATCTTTACGCGTAGATTTTCTGTGTGTTCTAGAGAAACATATAGCAGGTAGCAGAGCTCGCATTTTGGAAGAATTAGGATATAAACTTATGGTGCATATGACACAGGGCTCACACATAAGAGGGGTGGGAATCCTTACCTGGAGGAGCAATGTAAAGGTTGTAAGAAAGTCAGCTGACCAATGGGTCGCTGGGTGTTGGTTGAATCCTCGTTAAATGACAATACATTTTCACTATGTTCTCTTAATAGATCAACATGTGATGACCTGGAAATGCTGGAATTTTTAGATTCTAATTTAGCAATGTGGCCCACCCAGTGATTATTTGTGGGTTCTTTAATATTAATGGTCTGGGGGTTCAGTGGGGCATTCCAGGAAGCAAATATTCTGGTAGGAAAAGAAGGGTTGGTGTTGCTTTAACAAACCTAGCCATCAATAATGGTTTAACAGACGTACGTCTTACATGAAACCTACAGATCTAGGGAGTACATTTCTCTCTGCACCTCATAAGGCTATTTCCCGATTAGACTAGTTTTTTGTTTCTCACCAGTTTATTCCCAACTCCCGTATTGAGAGGCACCCTCAGATACTTTCAGACCACAATCCATTAGTTCTTACCGTTAGCTTTTCTGGGGGGACAAGCAATCCCGGAGATGGACTTTCGAACGGAGGTTACTATATGATCCAGATTAGGTTTTACACATGTAATGTAATGTAAAGGACATTTCTAAAGCGCTGCTTTCACTCCAGGGAGTATCTTGGCGCTCACCCAACCCAGATGGAAGGGTTGGAGGGAAAAAGAATGAATTGCACACCACACCACATATTACACCAACGCCCTACAAGCCGCATCAGGTAGAGAGAAGACCCAAGTTTTTAGTGCCTTCCTAAAATGGATTTCTTGGGACAGTGATCGTAAAAAGGGTGGGAGCTTATTCCAGGCTTTGGAACCTAGCACAAAAAGAGATTTACCACCCTTTGTTACTAGCTTAAAACGAGGGATTGTGAGTAAGTTCTGACCAGCAGACCTCAGACAACGTGTGGGGTGATATCTTTTAAACCCATTGCATAGGTACTTTGGACCTTGCTGATGGAATGCCCTAAAGGTAATTAAGAGAATCTTAAATAAGATTCTTTTACCTATTGGTAGCCAGTGGAGTGTATTAAGTGCTGCTGAGGCTGAAGACCTGCGGGGCCAGCGTAGTACAAGGCGGGCCCTGGCATTTTGGACCATTTGTAACCTGTGTAGAACAGTTTTGTTAGCTCCAGCATATAAGCCGTTACAATAGTCCAACCTAGAGTTTATTAAGGCCACTGCAACTGTTTTTCTGGCCGATAGCGGAAGAAGATCGAAGAACTTCCTCAAGGCTTTTATAATCTGGAAGCACGTCCCAGCTACAACCACTGCTTGGTGTTTAAAAGACAGCTGGTCGTCAAATTTGATGCCCAAGTTGCGAGCAGATGTAATTGTGTTGGGAGGGGCTTCTGCATCCACAGGCCAACACATTTTTGGGGAAAACAAATTATGACTCCTGAATGGCAGGATTTCTGTTTTACCAGAATTACATTTTAAATGATTGTTGGTCATCCATTTAAAAGTTGCTGTTAGACATTCCTTGAGATCTTCCTTGGCGCCCGGCCGTTCCCTGTCCAACACCAGGATGAGCTGGGTGTCGTCAGCATATGATATTGAACTGATTTGAAATTATGCGATTAGTTCCACTAGGGGTACCATGTACAGGTTAAAAAGTACAGGACTTAAACTCGAGCCCTGAGGGACCCCTGAGCTGACGACCTTTGCTTCAGACTGGTATTGACCCAGCACTGTGACTTGGCATCTATTGCTAAGGAAATTCCTGAGCCAAGCCAAGACCTGCCCTCCTACCCCTGCGGCAGCCAGCCGGTCCACTAAGATGTTATGTGAGACCGTATCAAAGGCTGCCGACAGGTCGAGTAGGATTAGGACAGCCTTCTTTCCCTGGTCCATGGCTGCTCGTAGGGTCTCGGTAGAGTGTTCTGACCGAAACCCTGACTGGTTTGGGTGGAGAATGTTATTCTTCTCCAAATAGCTCGTCAGTTGACTGTTCACGAACTTTTCTGCCAGTTTGAACAGTACAGGAAGCAGGGAGATAGGGCGCAGGTTGGATAGAATGGTGGGGTCAGCTAGTGCCTTATTTTAGAGAGGCTTGACAGCTGCAAGGTTCCAATCATTGGGAATGTCTGCCGTGGCTAGAGATGAGTTAATGATCCTATTAATTATAGGGTTAACCACCTCTACTAGAGTCTGTAACACTAGAGGGGGACAGGGGTCAAAGGGGGATCCAGATTTGCAGGCCAAAATAGCCTTAGAGGTGTCTTCAAGAGATATCGGGGCAAAATCCTCCAGAAGGGCAGAGGTCTTCGTCTCCCCTATCTGTTCGGGGGCCACCGACATAGTTGGTCCTGAGGGGAAGGTCTTCAAGATGGTAAGGATCTTGTTGTCAAAATAGTCAGATATCGCATTGCAAAGGCCTTGAGACGGAGGAATCTCCTGCGATAGAGCTGATGGACTCATGAAGTCCTTTACAATCTTGAAGATTTCTTTTTGTCCCTGGCCTGCCGAGGAAAGGGCCTATAGGTAGTGGGCTTTCATAGCAAATTTTATTCCAGCATGATAATTCCGTGAAGGTGTGGATCAAAGAATTTGGGGATTTTAATCGTGGGAGTACAAATGCGGGAATAGTTTGGGATTCTTTTAAAGGGGGGGTCAGAGGGGAAACCACTAGTTATAGTTTGCATCGCCAGAAGAAGGAGCTACAGCGGGACGAGGCGATGAAAGATAAGTTAACTAAGCTGGAAGAGACACTGGCTACTGCTATTAATATGGGAGGGCCGACTGAAGAAATAATACTTCAGCTAGGTATAAACAAGGCTGAGGTTGGTGAACATATTCCTGCTAAAGCAGCAGAAATCTATTTGGCAAAAAGAGAGCATTGCCAAGATTATAAAGAGCGGGTGGAGCATACTCTGGCCGTAAGTGTTAGACAAAAAATGGCGGCTGGCGAGATGTTAATAAGAGGGTTATAACAGACTCTCTAGGGATTCGAGAGACATTTAGGCTTTTTCCAACACTTATACAGTAAAGAATCAGTAGAGACGCCGATGGAAATACGAAAGTATTTAGATAGAATATCTGAACATAAGGTTGATCTTGTGGACAGGGAGAAACTCGAGAAGGTGTTGACTCAAGAAGCGACAATGAGGGCTTTGCAAGATCTACCATCTGGTAAGGCAGCTGACCCTGACCAGATTTCGTTAGAGTTCTACAGAATCAAGGTTATCCTGCTGGCTCAAAGGCGGGAGCCTAGCACCCGAGTCTTGGGCTGGAGAGGATGTTATAGTTTTCTTAAAAAAAGATAAGCACCCTAGGGAGCCAGGTTCATACAGCGCCATTACATTATTGAATGGCGATGTTAAAATCTTTTCAAAAGCCATCGCCACAAGGCTAAACAATATTTTAAGGAAAACTATTCACCCCTGTCAACATGGGTTTGTAATGGGCCGTGGGACCACACAGCATGTTCGGCGACTGATAACACTCTTCGATGCAACAGAAATCTCAGGAGACCTTATGGCCGCCATGTTAGTAGATGCTGAGAAACCATTTTATAGGGTCTCCCGGGATTTTCTATGGGAATTGATGAGATGGTTTGGGTTGGGGGAGGGTTTTATTAAAGCCTTCCAGGTACTTTATTCGGCACCCACAGCTCGTCTAAGGCTAAAAGGTGGCCGTACTTTGCCTTTTATTATTCAGCGGGGGACCCAGCAGGGGTGCCCATATTCACCCCTGCTATGTGCGGTATATATGGATCCTTTAATATGGCTATTTTAGGCCAACAATGGTATCCTCCCAATTGTTTGTCATGGTGCTGAATCTAAAGTTTTAGCTTATGACGACGATCTGGCCATTGTAACAGCCGATCCGTCCTCGGCATTGACGGTGGTGGAGTTAATAGCGCAACACTTTGGCAGGTATTAAGGGTATGCTTTAAACAGAACCAAAACTCAAGTTATAAAGAATCAGCTTGGTAATATTGAAGATCCTCATTTTACAGATTCAGCAGTATATTTGGAAATTATAATCACGCCTGATTTAGAGAACTTGGTAGCCAAGAACATTGAGCCAGTACTCAGGAAGGCAAGAGCTGATTTAGATAGACTAAATAATCTTCATTTATCAGTTGTTGGACGATGTAATGTGGTGAAGATGATGTTTTTGCCAAACATTCTTTATTTGTTCAGGACAATTCCGTTGGAATTTCAAAAACATTGGTTTGTTATTTTGGAAGGTATAGTTAATCGATTTATTTGGGCACACAGGAAAATTAGGAGTGCTCTCCGGTTTATATCCTTACAACAGGAGAGAGGGGGGTTTTCAGTTCCTGATTTTCGAAGTTATTATTGGGCTGCCGCTCTCCAACACATGGGTATACTGTTTGGTACATCTTCGGGAGATCTGGAAGGGGAAACAGAGCTCCTCGATGTTTATAAGCTGCTTTTGGGGGAGCAGGCCAAAAATTGTTATGGAAATTTACGGAGCCCAGCTACTATAAAAGCACAAAATGTAAGACTCTTGCAGCCGCCTTTAAGATCTGGCTGGCACTAAAGAGAAAGATTGGTTTGGGCAGACTTAATCACTACACCCTGCTTTACAAAAACCCCACCCTTCCGGAAATTTTTCAGATGAGGTCATGGCAGTCTGGGCAATGAAGGGAGTTCGGATGGCTGGGGACCTAATATTGAATGAAGAGTTCCATCAGTTTGGGGATATTTAGCTGGAGTTTGGCCTGGAAATGGGCAATTTTTTCTAAATACTTACAGTTGCGTAGCTTTTTTGGTAGAAAGCTGGGGGGGGTTAGTGGGTTTAGTAGAAATAAAATCATAGATATTATTAGAGGCAGTATCAAGTGCACCATTAGGCTACTGTATTTAGAACTGATAGCAATAAAGTAGGATGATCTAGCTAAGCATGAGAATAAATGGGTGGAACGTGTGGGGGCCGCTCCAGAGAGGCTTGCAGAATCTCTAGAATGAGTTCAGACGGTTTTGTTCTCTGCCGGGCTTCAAGCGCAACATTTCAAAACTGTCTTTGCATTATATTATACCTCGGCGAGAAAAGTGCAGTGGGGCGGGCTATCAGGTATTACCTGTCCGTGGTGTGGTGCGTCGGCAGCAGATCTCGTGCACATGTTTGCATCCTGTCCGCGCCTTCAGTGTCTGTTAGAATCCATTACGAGATTTTTAGATCTGTCACTGGGCTAAAAGTTACATTGACCCCACCTTGGTTTTGCTGGGAGTAAGCAGTAGTGAACGGAAGGATAAACCTTATCAATTTCTTTTTATGGTCATGGCTGTGTTACGGATGAGTATCGCTTTTGCCTGGCTTGACCCTTCACCCCGACTTTTCATCAATGGGTTTCGCGTTTACTCTCAATATATACAACGGAAAGAGCTATCTACGAGAGGAAGGGGAAAAAAATGAAATTGTTAGAGCGGGGTATATGGGCCCCCCCTAGCAAGATGGAAGGATCCATAGGAATTGTAATAATCCAGGTTTATAAGCTGAGTTGGAGGCTAGATGTATTCACGGTGGTTGTAGCTCAAATGCGAACCCAGATCAAAGTTTTTGCTTGATATGTGGTTCTTTTCTGCTTAAATGTTTCTTTTTCGCTGTTCCATAATTATTTTATGTAACATTTTGAATGCTTCCTCCTAAACCTCATATTTTGTAATTTGAATTTGTTTGTGAATTCGAGCTGATCTCTGGGGAAAATGGTAAAACTGAATACAGAGATAAAAAAAAGAAATAAAATACTTCTTTTTCATATGAAAGCAAATATTTGACATTGATTTATTGAGTTATGATTTGTGTTCACTAATCTGCACCTACACTTCCACACGAGAGAGCATTTGACTATGTGTCCACAGCTACCACTGAGAGTCAAGTGCAGAAGGTGTTCTTGGCCCAGTTGATCAGGATCCATAGTAGGTCCAGCCCATGGAGATCAAGAGTAAAAGGCCTCAACCACCATGGTTGGCCCAGTAGCTCCTGTGTGCCCTGTGACCCTCTCAAAGGGTTCTCACAGAGTTGAAGAAGGAATGTGACAAAAAAAGTTTGAACAAACAAGTTGTGACACATTGATCACTTGTAAAAGACTCCTTACGTATGACTCAAATAAGAACTGCCATCACATTAAAAGACTCTTGTTGGAAAATGTGGCAGTATCTGTGAGGCCTGCTCAAACAACATGACTACATTTGTCCTTCACTGGGCACCAAACACCTGATTGTAGCGCCTGACTCTCAGAGGGTAGCGTTGCAAAGCAGTCTGAGGCTTACTCAGGGGAGTTGGTGTGGGCTAGTAATCTTTTTTTAAACAATGTGGGTCCGGAGCACCGAACCCCAGGATGAGCGCGGTTCTATTTGAAACAATTTGTTTCTATGCGTTTTCTCCTTATTAAACAAAAACTTAATCCATTTGTCTGTGTTCAATCAGTAGATTCATTTATTTAATCATCCATTACTTCAAATTTTAAACAATGTGGGTCCGGTGCACCGAACCCCAGGATGAGCGCGGTTCTATTTGAAATAATTTGTTTCTATACGTTTTCTCCTTAAATAAATAAATCTACTGATTGAACACAGACAAATGGATTAAGTTTTTGTTTAATAAGGAGAAAACGTATAGAAACAAATTATTTCAAATAGAACCGCGCTCATCCTGGGGTTCGGTGCACCGGACCCACATTGTTTAAAATTTGATATTAGGCACTGTTGGACACAGTGCAACGGATGTAGCAGCTTAAAGGAACTGGCATAATTTTCATTTAAAACTTGTTGATACAGAGTGCACAGAGATAAAACAACTCTGTGGGCTAGTAATCGCCATTTGCAGGTGCGCAGAAATAACTCTCAGTAATTGATTGTCCAGTCTGTACTTTGCTTTATAAAAGTAAGAATACATCAATTAAACACACATACTACTCAATACTATGCACCAATTTACAAATAAACATAAGCTGTTGGTCCTACTGCTGTGCCGGGGAGAGCCGCGCCACCTGCATTTCTTCGCTGGGGCCAGGTCCCACCCAGGCCCTCCCTCCTACCCAGACCTCCAGATATGGGAATGCGGCTCGGGGAGCCAACACCAGCCTCTCTTCTTGTTTGGGGTCCAGGTCCCACCCACGACCTCCACATGCCTCTGCGTTGGAGGGCAGCCCAGGGAGCCCACCCCCTGCTGCCCCCACCAGCTCTCCGCCCACCCAGCACCCTTGCGTGCTGCTGCAGGAGCCGGCACAACAGACACAGAACTTCCAGCTGGTCTGTTCAGACCTCGGGGAAGCACAGCGGCACTCCTCCTGCTTCCTTCTCCTCTGCGGGCCTGGGGATGGGCTCATGGGCTCCTAGGCTACCTTCACGGGGGTGCAACGGCACACCCCCGGCTTGGACATGCATTCTTCGGGGCCCGGAGTTGGGATCCCGGGCCAAGCCTCTAACTTCACAGGGAGTGTGACGGCACTCCCCAACTTGGGCTTTTTTTTCGGGAGGCGCGACGGCACTCCCCGCCTCTACCTCCTCACACGGTGTTTCCACTTCTTCCGTCGGGGGCCAGGGTGGGCTCCTGGCACCCCGCAGAGGCCCTTTCACAGGGTGCACGATGGCCCACCACGACTTAACTTCTTGCAGGGGCAGCCTCCATGACCTGACCCACCCCGGGGGCACGTTTGAGACCGGCAACGGAGCCCCACGAACTTGGTTGTCGGTCCAATTAGAGGTCAGCGGTCGCTTACCTTCTGGGGGGCATATCTCGGCCCCAAGGCAGCCGATTTTGGTGATCGTGGGCTCTTCTTGCTCCTGGTGGTGCACCAGAGCCACTGGATGGACTTTCCTATGTCCTCCTGGTCACACGGAGGGTGATTCCGCAGGGAGCTGTCTTCACTGGCTCCCTGCGCGAGCTTTTTGCCTGGTTCTCCTCCTGGGCCTCTCTTTCCCTGCGCAGAGGCCACTGCTTTTGCGCATTGGTCCTGTACTCTGCCCCTGGTGCTGTTCAGGATTCTGGGGAAGTCAGGGGTTCCTCCTTCCATCTGCCGATTGCGCCAGGCTTCAGCACCCTCTGCCGCAGCAGACCACACCCTATAGAGAGCTCCTCTTCCTGTGCAAGTTCTTTTAAGAAGTTGGGGAGGGGGCTGGCAGTAAGTCATTATTTACCCTATCACACAGCGACACATCACTTCTCTGCCTCTACTTCCTCCTTCCTGCCCCAGCCTCTGGGTTTGTTCAAAATGGCGTCATCCAGGGTCTCCTGCCACATGGTCTCTGAGAGTCCCTTTCCCCCAGGCTGCCTTCCCTCCATAGGGGTCTGGTGCCTGGCACCAGGTGTCAGCTACTGATGGAGGAACCTGTACCTCCACTCATCTTCTCTCCTTGGCTTGGAGGGCCTCGGCATTGGAATGCTTGTTGCGCTGGGTGGGGCCTCTGAGGCCACGGCTTGGAGAGGAAGGTCAATAAATCAGCCTGGCGAGTTAGCCCCCAGCCAGGCCCTGGTTATGAGCTGACTCCGAGAAATATAACATTTCTGGATGACCCAAAAGTACTGCAAATATGACTTTGGACTCTTCAAAATACTTTACAGTGGACTTTAGTGCGTGTCGGGAATCTGTAGGCCTTAGGAAGGTTAATCTAGCCCATGGGCTCGCCATCCCCATAGGAGATCACTGAAGTGAAAACAGTAAAACACACTGACATTCCCTGGCATTTTTTCTTCCCAGTGTATAAAGCCTATTCCATGACCCCACTCAATTCTGCATAAGTCCTGACACACCATTCGCTTTGTAGCTTCTTCTGGGCTGCACATGCCAGGAATCTCCCCTGCGAAGCCCGTACATGCATGCACATGCATGGTCACATGTGTCTGCATGAAACCAGCCCTGTGCCCCTTACTCCCGCTGCTGCGCAGCGGCCTTGTCAAGCTAGAGGACACCAGTAAAAATCAGATGCAGTCTCTTTCATCATGAGGTCAATGTAGGTGAGTCCCAACTTATGAGGCTCTCCCACAGTGAAAGCTCAACAAATATGTGCTCAAAAAGCGAAAAAGCTGGGCGGCTCAGAGTGTCAGAACCACCTTCTAACAACTCTACTTCAAATCAGATTGTGAACTTCATATAGAATTCTTTGTACCGACCACCATCTTTGAAAGGGCGACTAAATGTCATGGTGTTTGTTTAGCACGCAAAGAAGTCCAAGTTAACTACCCTCTGCCCATCACATACCTTTGCAGTCCTGCTGCCACCAACCTAACCTAACACTTTTAGCAGCTCGTAATGCACACCGCCAGGTGACTGGAAACACAGAAATCCAACAGTAGTGTGGTATCAGAAACGAAGATGCTTAACAGTGCTCTGCTCAGGCCTCATGTAACATGCTGCCTGACTGTGCTAGATGTGCACTGTCTACTCCTGAAAGCTTGAATTCTGTGGTAATTTCCGGGCACAAATATAACAGTCACTACCCAATAACATTACAAAATTGTTTAAAAAGAATTATGGGCACACTACAGCCCATTATTCTACAGCTATAATGCATAAACAGTAGTTCATTTCAGAGTTTACAGAACACAAAAATAATTTCAATGTAATATCCTTTTTCCTACCTGCCACAGTCCTGCAAAGCATTCATTCCCACCTCCAAGTGTAATAATAAAGAAATAGTCCGAAAGATTACTTATGCCCTCATGCCTCAGCCGTGGGCCTATCCAATAAAAAAATGGATAAATAACAATAACTTACCTCATTACTTCCTAAAAGCTGAAGGGCGATGCCGCTGATAAAGACGTGTGTTTCTGCTCAAAAAGGTGTCCAAATAAACATAAACTAGGCAAGAGGCAGGTCATAGAAATCAGAAGTTGATAAACATTCTGTGCAAACGGCTCCACTCTAAGATCCTTTTGTACTCTGGGTAATAACAAGTTTTGTAAATGTCACTTCGTCATATGGGAAAATTAAAGTTTGTAATTTTTTTTAAAGGTATTTCCTGATCCAACACAGCATATCTATGACACTAGGTTTTGCCTTTCATTTCAGCAATTTCTTGCTGATGTAGCTGGAATTGCATTTTACTCGTAGGGGTGCATTATAATCATGTTTGCAGAGCAACCTGCATATAATCTTTTGTTGTATTAATATGAGGTATTAGAATTGTGAAAGGTATTAACTTGAAATCTGATGTGCTTAGGCCTCTAAAAATTAACATGGAGAATTAACATAGAAAGTGAATGTAACTCAGAAAATATTAACGTGAAGAGCTAGTATTGTGAAACTGACAATTACTCATTCACTAAATTTGTTTATAAATTGTGTCATTATAAATGTAGGTAAATGCATTAATTGAATGTGCCTTAATTTCGTATGCAAATTCATAAAGATCATATATTGGTTTCTTAGGTAAGTTGAATCCTGTAGGTCTAAAATGTATTTTCCTGGAAAAACTTGCTTTAGAAATTAATAACTGAATTTTATGTGTGCTTGAATTTGTTCTTTCTCACGCTTTATGTCGCAGGTGAACGAAGCGTTCTCGTTAGCTAGAGTAATGCCTTTGATTTACTAGTCAGGCAAGGAGAAAAGAAGTTGCAATTACATAGCCTGAGTCTATAAAGCCAGGTAGTTGTGCTTCACACAGGAGGAAGCCTGGTAACCAAGGACAAACTGTTGCAAGAAGAAGATCACTGTTATCCCATGGAAAACTACCTTTAGGAAGACTCTTTGGGAAAGATACCTGCAACAAAGTACTGTTGGGGGTAGAGAAAGTGCCCACTTCTTCTTCTGCCTTCGGAGAGAGAGCATTTTAGAATAAGCTCTGTCTTGGTAGCTTTATGCTACATGACCTATGGATGGTAGAGAGACGTTTTCGGAATACTCAACATGCTGACACCTTTTATTGCACCTTTCTGAAGACGGTTAAGCAGGGATGTCATCTTAACATTAGTGTAGGGATAGATTAATGCATTATACTCTTCAACCTTCGATGCAGGGAAACCTAGACTCATGGTTTCTGATACTCTGTATTCTACTTCTTCAATTAATTATTTTGCTTATGTCACATCGTCTGAATTGGATATGCAAATATGGCTTTATGCTGATTCCTATGTAGTTTTACACTCTTGTCCTTAGGTGTCTTTATGTTCAATTATTTCTGGCTTTGTAATAAATTATGTAACCTTGTGTAGTTTTCTGTGGTTACTATATATGTACAAATGATTTCCAGTTGATTTGATCATCAATAATAACACATTTTCTCCACTCTACGCTCGCATGCTGCTAAAAAGAACCATTGGATTGTGATTCTAGAATAGGCCCAGAACTAATGGGCTGGGCCCTTTCATTGCTATGGGTACTGAGACTTGCTAAGGATTGTTAAAGGGTGGGTATGGTCAAAGATGTTTCCTCCATTTTGCAAGAATGCAGGGCTGTAATAAAACGTGTCAATCTAGATTCACGGGGTAACGTTCATGCAGGTAGAGTAGGAACCAATTTTCACAATAAGAAACGTGAGAGAAAAGGGTGATGCACATCTGATTGTAGCAGAAATGTTTCTGATATTGCAATGCTACAAAGATTAACGGAAAATACAAACAACGAAAGGGCTGAAACAGGGCTGCGTGCTGGCCCCCATGTTATTCAACCTATTCTTGGCAGACTTAACCCTGGCACTTAACAACTGCAACTCGCACCCACCCAGGTTAGGGGGTTCCCCAATATCTAATCTACTCTATGCGGACGACGTTGTCCTACTCAGCTACACGGCAGTGGGCCTGCAACATCTCTTGAATTGTTTAGAGGTCTATGCAAAAGAAAATTGTCTCTCAATAAACTTAAATAAAACAAGGACCATGACAATAAACAAGAAACGAAAAAAGCCCTACCAGTGGCGCCTGGGTAATAAACACGTCGAGTCAGCAGAGGCTTACAAATATCTGGGTATATATATAGACAAAGATGGTCTAGCCAACAGCCAGCAACAGGAGATCAAAAGGAAAGGGATGATTCTTGCACTCTCTCTGAAGGGAGTCTCAGCCAAATTACTGGGCCCTACTCTGAATCCACTTTTGATGGTAGCCCGGGCCAAAATATTGCCTTCTATTACTTACGGCACTGAGGCACTGTGTGGGAGAGCCAGCAATCTGCTGGACAAAACAGTTGTTAAAGCATATAGAACATTGTTCAGCCTCCCGACCTACACTTCACCGGCACAAATTCGTCTGGAATTTGGCCTTATAAAGCAAACTTGGGCTAGCTACGGCGCTTTCATTAACTGCTGGCACAAGATTAGGTCAGCAAACCCGAACACATTAAACTACCTCCTCTGGCAAGAGATTCAACAGAGGCCGAAATCACCCGCAGGCCAATTTCTTGAGGAGGCTTTGACGATCACAGGCCTCTCCCCCTTATGGGACACACACTGCCTCCATTCGGCGTTCAAAAAAACGGTGCGGAAGACGCTGAAGACACTCTCCTTGCTAGAGGATAAGGCGACCTTCTCGCTTAGAGCGCATGCCTGGATGACCTTGGCCACATATAAGCACTTAGCCCCACAACATTACTTTAATCTGGGATATTCAAAAATACTAAAACAAAAATTTTTAAAGTTCAGACTTGGAGTGCTATCAACTACGCAGCAGCTCCCACCTTGGAAAAGGGAGCAGGCTTTTACTCTCTGTAGTCTGTGCAACAAGGACTCGGGCGACATCATTCATACAATCTGCACCTGCACGGAGCTGTGTCAAGAAAGGAGACAGCTGCTAAAAACTCCCCTCAATCAAAGAGGTATCAGGACAAGGAGACAAGCTGTCCTGGCATGCTTTGATCCCTCATCACCACAACTGAACACTAGGTTAGTTAAATTTCTCGAAGCAGCTCGCTTAAAAATGCCAAACTGATCGTCACTTTGTAGACTATTGGGCTATGGGGGAAATTTCACTGAGTGACTGGATAAATCTTACAGCGGACTACACCCTTTCACAGGCAGTAAAGACAAAAACATCTGGGACATTTAAACTGTATTGACATTGAAACGTCTTTTGCAGCTCATGTTTAAATATGGAACATTTTAATATGGTTGTATTAATTGTATGCATTGCAATGGTTTTAAGTAACCATGCAAATAACGTTTTACCAATTTACCAATGCTACAAAGATTAACGCAGATTTATTCGGAGAAATAAAAAGTTTCTGCTGTTCTGTTAGTGTGATTCTGAGTTTCACAACTCAGGAATCACCAACTACACCTGGTAATTATACCCCTGTGCCATGCAATCACAAGTGGGCAGTACCCCTTCATTTTTGAAGATTCCAACCATGATTCTGTGCACTGAATTTTTCTTCTAGAAGCAGAAGAAATCTGTGTGCAGAAACAAACGGAGTAACACCAGATACACGTTCACACCTGGTGAACCAGAAATCAGGTGGGTTGGTACTCCTACAGGGAAACTGATCCGTCTGACTCATAACAAGGGCTCAAGCAAGCTTCTAAAATAGCAGAAAAAAATTAATTTGGGCCAGGTGTAAAGAATATGAGGAAAGAAAGTCACATAATGCGGCGATTAAGGTTTCTACAAAGTTAGTTAGCCAAAAAATATCGCTCTTGTATTATTCTGTTCTTCTTGGTCATTAAACATTATGAGTTTGCTAACTGCAACTCTAGAGCATGTTTGTACTTAGGTCACACTGTCCTCATCTCCACATTTGCCCAGAAAATCAAAAATAATAAAACATTTTGTGAAGCTGAATAAATTGTGCTAATCGCAATACGTTTATAATTTCAGCCTCTGAAAGGTAGATTGCTTTTGTTATATATTAAAACGTGTCTAAGCCAGTTGACGTCAATCGTAAATCGTGGGAGGTGCGTGACCACTCACATCATCTGTGATGTTACTGTGCTTAATTTTTACCAGCTCCTAGTGGGAAATGAGGTTGCTGCAAACATAGTTAGATGACACCGCAGTAAAAATAATGTCCCAGAACGGGCTGACTCAAATTAAGGTTTAACGAAAATGGCATGATGTGTCATTTGTTCTCTCAAAGATTTGGCTGCCTTAGTTAATTAGTTGTTTGTCACATTGTTGGATGGGAAGCAGTGTAGGAGGTTTAAAAGAAGGTCTTGCTGTGTTCAAAACGTGACCGTAAGAAACTTTGTTTAAAGTGAATTAGAATGAGCGTTGGCTGGAAGTTGCTGGCGTCTCATGACTTGTACTCTCTGCAATAGGAGAACTTTGTAGCAAAGGAGAATGTATTGCTTTTTGCAGTGCTTTTCTTTTTTGTGGAATCAAATCTTTTTGCTCTTTGCAACGATTTCTGGACATTAAGGACACAGTGGTGGTTGTCTCCAATGTAAAATGGTTGGCGCTAGGACGCTACTCACCATAAACTCGAGCAGGAACCACCACTGCAGCACTTCTCCTTTCCACGAACAAGAAAAGGAAGGGCCTCCTTCCTGATTGTGGAACGTAACTCCAACCATTCCTGGAACTACTTTAATGCTGTGAAAGCAGCTCCAGATTTGGTTGTAGCAGGCTCATGCAGCGCTCATTTTGAGGCTCGGGCCTATGCCAGAAATCCCTAGGATGTTTCAAAGTCTTTGGATTGCTGGGTCTACAATGCCCATGTCAGATAGGATGGCTATAGACAGCCAGCCAATCTGTCATACTCACTGTAGACCAGTACTGTAATCCTGCATTTGCAGGATTTGGCCCGCCCCTCCCTCGCGATGTACACATCATGAGTCGTGCAGTAGCAAATAAATATAATGGCATTGAAATGTCATTTTATTTATTTGTGTTTGCCTGCTGCGCTATGCGGCTATGCTCCTTCGATCCTGAGGAGGAGCCACCCCTGGAACAACAGTAAAGGGGTGTTACACCTGGCATCCTTGGTGTTTCCCCAGACTTTTTGCCTCTACCTCCTACGTTTTTGACACTGTGATGGATTTCGTTTTGCTGGTATAGATGCTTTGGGCACTTTGCCACTGCTGATCTGTGCCAAAGTGCAAGTGCTCCCTGGATAAATGATTACTGTGATTTGTTATCCATGGTTGGCATATTTGTTTTACCAGTAGGTCCCTAGTAAAGTGCACTAAGTGGAGAAGTGTGGCTCACCGGTTAGAGGAGGCAGACCCGGACGCAGAGGTCAGACCCGGGATCAGGATTCAATCCAGACGCGGCAGGGTCTTGGGCTCAAAATGTCCAGGGACTCGATAATTCTCGCCTCGGTGCCTACTCGAACCATGGGTTCACACTCTGCAACTCTGGGCAATAGCTTGCTTAATCTCCACTACGGCCCCACCGCGATGGGATGCCTGGCTTTCACCTTGGGGATGCCCAGTAGGGGTTATCTCGCAGGGAAAAGCCAGGACGGGTTCCCAAAGCAAGCGCCTTGAGACCTTACGGTGAAAGGCGCTATATAAGAACGTATGATTTACGATTTACGGGCGGATAATTCAAATGCTACTAGTGGGCCTGCAGCACTGATTGTGCCACCCACATGATTAGCCCTAAAATGGTGTCTCTGGCCTGCCACCGCAGGGCAAGTGCGCAGTCTGTGAACTGCCATGTTGTCCCGGCCAGTGTCCAAACTGGCCAGGCCTGACCCTTCCCTTTTCTTACACATTGGACACCCCTATGGTAGGCCCAAGGTACCCCCTGGACAGGGTGCAGTGTATGTGAAAGGAAGGACATGTACTAGTGTGGGTAACATGTCCTGACAATGAAATACTGCCAATTTTTTCTTTTTTCACTATTGAAAGGCTATCTTGCCCATATGATAAAATGGGGGATGCTGTGTAACAGGTTTACCTGCATATCGTCCCATAACGGCAAGATAGACACATGGAATCTGGTATCCCTGAACTCAGAATTTAATAACTCTGATAGAATTCACTTTTCGATGCCCCAACTGTCCCTTCTCATATGTAAGTTAGCATCATATGGCTAACTAATGAAGTTCGTATATGCACCTGTGTTGAAGTATTCCGCTTGCCATTTTATTATTCAAATGTATGTGTGACCATATTAGTTCCTTAGCTTAGCTTGTGTGCCACCATTTTGTGTATTCCTCTGTGACCGCGAGCCTCACTCGCTCATCTGCCCCTCCCGCAGGAATAGAGAATTTCCCTAAGACAGCATTTTTCGTTTCTCGGCTTACTGTGGCCGAAACTAACAAGTCTCTTTATCAGTAATGTTCTCATGCATCAGAGACGCTGAAGCCTAGCTCCGTGGCCTTGAGTAAAGATAGCGATGTATCCCTTGCAGGTGCAGATGCCTGCTGTATGATGGCATTGTTCGCTGGTCTGGGTTTCAGTAATTTTCCAGAAGGGGCGTACCCTAACGGACTGTGTTGCATTATAATGTATTGCTGTGATGTAGAGAGTCAGTCCTCTCGTTCGCACTCCCAGGAGTGAGGTCGGACAGGGCCCTCTCATATGAGTGTTGTTTGGCCTAATAAAGACTTTGTTTATTCTTCTCCACTGTCCGGCTGACTTCCTATATAATTTCTAAAGGTGAGTGCGGTAAGTCACTCGGGTGGATTTGAGCCACGCTTATCAGATGGCGCCCGAACAGGGACCCCGCGATAAGGATCTTTCTCACCCGTAAGGGGGTAGCAGAAGACCGGGGACCCGCTGGTCGGCACGGTGGGCCCGGGTACCCATCTGATGCCGAGCTTGGTTCTCGCAGCGCTGCCCCACCCTGCTGATCGGGAGAGGTCCCGGTTCGGATCTTACGCCGGGGTCCAGAAGGCGGAACTCGAAGCTGACCGTGTTGGTCCTGGCAGCCGGAGGTGGAGAACGGTAGAGGTCGGTGCCGCCTACGGAAGGTGAGTGGTCCACCTGTGATTGTTTCAGGAACTGGAGTGTTCCGGGAGACTAGGGTGTCTCCAGAGGTTTGAAGGAGCCGGTGTGCTCTTGGGGCTAGTGTGCTCCGGGGAACTCAGAGTGCGAGTAGGCGCTCTGACAGACTTGACGAGGTTGGGGGGAACGTCTAGTTATATTGTTTGTAGTGATCCGACCGGGTGGTACTGTGGTGAAGGCGCGGCTCATTGCGGGTGGACTCCGGTGCTTACCCTGAACTCCTAGAGTGGCGGTTCAGTAGAGGTGAGACCTGGGTCTCCCGTGGTAAAGTGCGCAGTGATCTATAGTGCCGCGCGGGGAGCGGATTTGTTTCCCCATCCTCAGAACAGTTAGTGTACTGTTCGGTCTGCGGTAGGGTCCAGGTTCCCCAGGACTCGGTCGACGGGCCTTGTCCCATTTGGTAACACGTGTTTGGAGGTATTGTATATGTGTGTGCGTGATTTTCCAGTGCATAAGTATATTTGTGAGTGAATGAGCTCGAGCTAAGTGATCCAAGGTAACAAAGTTGTTGACAGAGAAGTGTTTTAAAAATGCCGTGTTTTAGCAAGTTACGATGTTTTGGATGTTGTTGTCGACCGTCAGATACTAGACTGGCCGAGAGCCAACCAGCACCCCCTGAGGGCACTCCAAGCTTTGATATGTACGTCAAGCATGGATTGGTCCCTCTTTTGTTTGGAACTTTGTGGCACCGGTACACTGCTGACAATGTGGATTTGCAATGGCCCTTGACGGGTTCTTTTGATGAAGCCAAGTTGGATTATTTACAGGACAAATTGTTTGCTAGGCGTAGCCGTCAGAGCATGTTCGATTCTTTAAGGGTGTGGCAGAAAGAAGCCAGGAAGAGAAAGATGAGAGACGAGAAAGAGGCTTTTAAAAAGTCCACACAAACAATGGCACAGAAAGCGAGAGAACAGGTTGGGAATGAGAACGCACTGCGATTAGAGCGCGCAGACAGGCTTTGCAGGTTGAAAGAAAATAAAAGTTATGTAGTACGAGAAGATGACCCAGATGAGATGGAAGACATTTTGGAAACTCGACCCCCTCCCCCTTACGCCCCGCAGTCCTTGTATCCCTCCTTGCCAGCTCCGGCCTCCATTAGTGGGGTCCCAGGTCCATCAGCGAGTGCCCCCCAACCTAGCGCAGTTTCCTCGCCCCGACACCTCTTGTTTCTTTACTCCAGACCACTTCACCTGCACCCTCCCAATTCTCTTTAGCGCTTCCTACTGTCTCAGCTAGTACTACCCCCAGCCAGGAGATGTTAACACCGAGCCGAGGCGCAGGGAGCGGACTATTCACACAGGTACGGAAGTTGCTTACGCGTTCTACAGTGGGTTTCGATGAGAAGAGTATAGTGGCTAATCAGGCATGCCAGTGGGCGAGGAATAATATTTACTCGTTTGAAGATATTTGGTCCACAATGAAAGATTTTGAGCCCTTAATGCAACAACACGCTTTGTGGCATATGTCGAATGTATTGATACAGCTATGGGAACAGGGGTATGGAGGTGTGGCTCCGGCGACTTTGCGGGACAAACAGAGTGGAGCTTTCAGAACGAATACTGGGGTGAAGGAGGTGATGCGTAGTTTAAAAGCTCTACTACAGTATAGAAATGAATTGCCTGCTGCAGGTGCGCCCCATTTTCCAGGTATACATCCAATGCGTGAAGTGCACCCTATTTTTCATCCCGAGATCCCAGAAATGGTAGATCCAGTTACGAAGGCTGTCACTAGGGACAGGATAGATGCACATTTCCAGGAACAATGGGTGTATACCCCATGGAAGAGAAGTGAGGTATTATCATTGAAGGCTCAGCTCCCAGATTCTAGGAAAAATCCTACTGCCTACTACAAAGAGCTGACAGAAGCCGCGTCTTCCACTGTAATGACTTTGGCAGATGTTGCATTGTTTTTTGGGCTATTGGTCCCAGTTGACGTGTGGCGGCAGGTAAAGGGTACAGACCATTCGGAGGAGTTGGGAGGTACGTGGCAGGAATTACAGGACTGGGATAAGGAACGTACGCCCGGAGAAAAGCCAAAAGCTGAGATTTTGGCCTTGCCGGGGCGCATAATAAAATACATGCATTCTCTCATTCCCCCGAAGAAGGTAGATTGGGACAAGTTGACGGCTTGTAAGCAGAAAAAGGATGAGGCAGTCTCGGACTTCTTTACAAGGTTTGAAGAAACGTTTATGGATTTTAGTGGGCAAGATGTGTCACAGGACGGAGGGTTGCGGATTTTTGTTAATAGGTTTGTCATGAACTTATTGCCTGAAATTTCAGCGAGATTGCAAGCGTCAGAGAGCACGTGGACAACGTCCTCTCCTTCAGGTATCCTCAGTATGGCACAGTATTATGAGCACAGAGAAAATGAGAGCAAGGATAAGCAGGAAAAGAAGGCTAAGGATTTGAAGACTAGGGTTTTGTTGCAGCAAGTGGCTAGAGGCAAAGGAAGAGGTGCGGCGCCGAGTCGTGGTGGTGGCTTTGGGAGAGGTGAGAGTAGGGAAAGGCTAGGACCGAATCAGTGCGCGAAGTGTAAGCAGGAGGGGCATTGGTGGAGGGATTGCCCACTGCTTCAGTCGAATGCCGGTCCAGGGCGAGGACGAGGAAGAGGTAGTGGTGATTATGGGAGACAGGCTGGAGAAAGTGAAACCCACATAGATACTTCTGTTCCAAGTCCAAATAACCCACCTACGATAGTCAACACCACCCGCACCTGCCCGGTTGAAATCCCTCCTGTAAATGAACCCCCCACAGAGAACCTTATAACCAGCCCTAACGACCCGACAACGATAGTTAATAGCACCTGTACTGTTGCAAACCACCTAGGCGTCCAAATACCACCGACAGCCACAACAGAAATTACTTCACCCCACGTATCCAGGGATAGTTCATTGAGGGTCACCACGTGGAATGTAGCGGGCCTAGCTTCCAAGGTAAATACACCCGCATGGGATGACTTTCTTAAACAAGGCTATGACATCATATGCCTACAAGAAACCTGGGACAGAGCTGAAGTATTTGTCGAGGGATATACCTCCTTTAGCGTTCTGGCTCTGGCTTCGCAGTCTGGCCGCGCCAAGGGAGGGTTAGTGACCCTGCTATCCACAACATTGACCGAGTTCTGGGTCAGTAACCATCTAGTCCTGGGAGATTATGCATCCGTTTTGCGTGTGGCCCATAATGGAGATAAGGACTTAATAATCGCGAACTTCTACAACAACATCGCCAGCCACAGCCAGGGGTTGTTCATCTCTAACATCGAGCAGGTAATTGATGCAATGTTATTAAGCTCCTCTAAACCAGCTGTAATCTTGTGGGTCGGAGATTTTAACACCAAAACGTGCACTTACGCACTTAAGGGGGCTTGTGGCCATAGGGAGGAATATTCTGGAAGGGAAACTACCAGTGTTTTCAATCATTTTCCGCACAATAACCTAGGCAGTGCCTTGAATAACCTACTGGCTAAATATGATCTGGAACTCCTCGAATGTAATATGAATGCAAACAATGTTAGATGTCCAACATTTCATGGAAGGAACAGCCAATCCTTTATAGACCACATCATCGTATCCAGCTCTGCAACATATATAAACGTTTGGGTAATTGAACAAACGGTCAGTGACCACAACAGTGTATCTGTCGAACTACTGGGCTGGGGGTCTAAAAGGAACTCTTACGGTCAACCTATTCAGGATATCTCCGTAGGAAGGCCAAACGGGATGAGGGTGAAATGGACAAAAGTTGACCCCACTAAAATTATCACCAATGTTATGATTAATTGCTACGGAGAAGTGGAGTACTGTTTATCCCCAACACCATGCCCAGAAACTTTGCTGTCTAAATTTCTAATCATTACACAAACTGTCGAGAAATTACTGACACGCAAATCACGGGGGCCAAGAAAAGTCAAGACAGCGTGGTTTGATGATAATTGTGCCCTGGCACTAAAAAGGCTAAAAACCTCGCTAGATACACAACCGAGAGACCCCTGTATGATAAGGGAAGAGCGTTACAACTACAAAATTGCACTAGCCGCCCGGAAGCGAGAACTACAGGACGAGGCATGGGCCAAATTAGACCAGGCAGCGGAAACAAAAGACCACAAACTCTTTTGGGACACTGTAAACAGCCCGTTCTTAAAGAATGACAACATCCCCGAACTTACTTCGCATGTCAGCTGTCAAGATTGGATTATACACTTCACTGGGATTTTTAACTCTGATTGTCCTTCTAATTGTACTTTGGCCACAGACCCTAATGTTTTAACTGTAACGCCAATCAATTTTAAATGGGTGAAATTATTGTTTTCAGTATCTTTAAATGAGGTGCAGGATGCTATAGTGAAAAGCAAGGGGGGGAAAGCCGCGGGCCCAGATGGGGTCCCTGTGGACTTTTTTAAATCCAACATCGATTTATGGGCGCCTATTTTAACATGCTATTTCAATGCTGCTATTGAGGATGAACTACCTACGTCATGGGGTCAATCCATTCTGGTGCCACTTTTCAAAAAAGGTTCAAGGGCTGAAGCACGTAATTATCGCCCAATCTCCCTTCTGGACTCGTCACTAAAAATACTGAGTCGAGTGCTCCTGGGAAGATTAGAGTCCTGGGTTGAGGACAATAATATCCTGTCACCAATCCAGTACGGGTTCCGTAGGGGCATAGGAACCATGGAGCAGTGTGTGAACCTTGAGCTTATCATCGGCAAGTACACAAGAGCAAAAGAAGGGCATTTGTTCATGTGTTTTGCCGATCTAAGCTCGGCGTTCGATCTAGTGGAACACACATTGCTCTGGCCAACATTACTGGCTATGGGCGCACCCCCCGAAATTATTCATTTGTTGGCCAGAATGTACAGCAGCTTATCAAGTAAAGTTAGATTTGGACCAAATGGAGAGTGTACCCCCTTTTTAAAATAGGTAGAGGGATTAGGCAAGGGTGCGTTCTCGCACCCTTGCTGTTCTCCCTTTTTATAAACCAGGTCGATCAGTCCCTACAAGAGTCTCTTGCTGATGCCCCCAGGATAAATGGTAAACAAATACCCGTCCTATTATACGCGGACGACGCGGTCCTGATCTCCAGGACCGCGAATGGGCTCCAAAAGCTAATCGACAAATTTAATGTTTTTATTAAAGGCAGAATGCTTAAAATTAATAAAGGCAAGACTATGACTATGACCTGCGGGAAGAAATTAAAGAAAAGTAAGTCATTCTTCCTTGACGGGGATAAACTTGAGTCTGTGCAACATTTTTGTTACTTAGGCATTACTTTCTCAGGGGATGGGAGATGGGCAAATGAGCAATCCTGTATAGGCATGAAGATGATTAGAAATACAAACTGCATCTTCAGATTCTCTTCCAAACTAGGGGGGCGTAGAATAAGGGAGATGATTTCTATTTATAATTCCAGGTGCATGTCCTCTGCCCTTTACGGTGCAGGGATATGGGGATATAATTCACAGATCGCCCTCTCCATTCAGCAGGAAGAAAACAAGTACCTTAAACGCTTACTATGTCTTCCTGCCTCAGCCTCCAACGAAATCATTCATAGGGAGCTGGGTATATACCACGCCACAGACTTGATTGCACTACGCCCCCTCTCCCTCTGGCGATCCATCTGGGCTAAAGATGAAACCAAGTTTACCCAGGAATTAATTTTGGACTGTATTAAACTGGATCAGCACTTAAAAATCCCCTGGCTAAAACACATTTTTTACTGGTATAATTCCCTTTTTGGTCAAGATATTTTTAAAGATACTCCAACAGAATCAGTTTTAACGAAGCGTGACCCTAAATCCACCTACATGGATCATGCAGAAGGGATTAGAATGCAGAGGTATGCTACACAAAGTACTTTTAAATTGTACCTGGAATATAACCTAAATACAGGATCCCCATCATACCTTACTTTCGTCAGTATTAACTCCCATCGTTTTGTTCTTGCACGCTGAGGCTGGGCATAGTCCACCACTTGGTGGCCTTCCCTACTGTAAAGAAGCCGGGGTCTTGCCCGTGCCCATGCGATGGGAAATCGAAACAGAGTATCTGCCACTTTTTACTACTTTGCAACTTTTATACTGGTTTCAGAAAATTCTATCTAAAGCAACTATTTTTAGAATACAGTACGTGTGATATAAGAGCTGCAATGCAACTGTTGTTTGACCTGTCGTCCCCTAATATATGTTACCGTGTAGCCACCTATGTCCTTAAATGTATCGGGCACAGGAAATCAATTATTATATGATCTCCGTTGGTAAAGATACCTATTGACCAACTGTGAGCTATCGCCAAACCTTTGCATTTCTCTTATACATGAACTTTGGTATTATTATGTTTTTAGATTCCGTATCGACTGTTCCCTTGGCTTTGTACCCCTCTGGACCTATACCTTTTAAAAAATTTTGTATATAATTGTTGCTAAATACGTAAGAGATTTTATAGACATTGCACTTTAGTTATCCTTGCATATTTTTGCACATACTATTGCACTTTATGCCCAGTTCAGGCCTTTCTTTTGTTGCTGCTAAAATACGTAAGAGACGTTATAGACATTGCACTTTAGTTATCCTTGCATATTTTGCACACACTATTGCACTTTATGCCCAGTTTAGGCCTCTCTCCGACTGATACTACCTCATTTGGCAAATTTTGTACTAGTTTTTAAAAATTGCTGCTAATACAACAGTGGTTATTTTTAACATGATATGTCTTTGCATTAATTTGCTAAATTGCTGCTAAATGCTATGTCCAATCTTTGCTTATTTTGCACACACTACTGCACTTTATGTCCTGTATAGGCCTCTTGTTTAGTACTATCCCACCTGGCATGCCCCGCACCAAATGTTTATATTGACGCTATTTTTAGTGATTACTTTCTTTTTCAGGTTTTTTCTTGATTGGCTGTATTGATGTATTAATGTAATTTGTTTTAGCATGTTTCATCATTCTTTAACCCTTTTCATAAGTGACTTCAATTGTATCCATGAATGTTGCTATATGGTTGTACTTGTACAAACCGAATAAAGCATTTTGAAACGAAACGATGGGAGACAGGCTGCACGGTCAGAAGGAGGCGGGAGACCGGGAGGTAATTACTTCGACAATGGTGCAGACAGGCAACAGTTGCAGAGGGGCGGTGGTCAGTACTATAATGATGATTACTCAGTAGACGATCTGACAGGATTCTCCCACAACTAGGACAGCGTAGGACAGAGCGAGGGACCAGTGCCTGTGGAAGTTGATCAAAGGGGACCCTATGTCGAGGCAGACTTATTGGGGTCTCAACAAAAATTTCTAGTGGATACGGGTGCAATGAAAAGTTCAGTGGCTCATTCTCGGGTCCCAGGGGCGGCTCTGTCTGGCAAGAATAATATCTCTGTGGGTTTTGCAGGTACCCCGGTGATTAGCCCCATTTCTAAACCCCTCACGTTAACGATTGGTCCTTTTACTGTTGATTCACCGTTCCTATTGACTTCGAATTGTGGAGAAAATTTGTTGGGCTTAGATCTTTTGAAGAGATTGCACGCCACTATCTATTGTTCCCCGGATGGTGTGTATCTTACGTTCGGGGCCGAATGTCGCTCGCCCACTACAGTGTTTTTCCAAAGATGATCCATTACCACCTGAATTCCAAGGAATACCCGGCAGTCTCTGGGCTGTGAATGACACAGATGTAGGTAAAATGGATATAGCCTCGGTGACAATTAGAGTAAAGGTGGGAGCGAAATTGCCCCGGGTTCCACAGTACAGGATTCCTAGGGAGGGAGAAAAGGCCCTGTTAAAAATAATACAAGATTTGATTCGGTCTGGTGTAGTGGAAGAGACGGATTCGAACATATGTAACAGCCCTATTCTACCTATCCTTAAAAGACGATCACCCGATGCTACAGATAATACTCCTGATGTATATAGGTTCGTGATTGATTTGCGTCATGTGAATAGAATAGTGGAGCCACAATACCCGGTGGTCTTGGACATCACTACGATATTGACGATGATTCCCCCTTCTGCCAAATATTTCTCTGTTCTGGATCTGAAGAATGCTTTCTTCAGTATTCCAGTCCACGAGGACAGCTGATATTTATTCGGATTCTCATTGGCTGGCCGAAGCTTCAGGTTTAAGAGAATTCCCCAGGGGTACACTGAAAGTCCGAGTATATATAGTCAGGCTCTGAAGGCACAATTGGATGAACTGGAACTTCCACCTGGCAACGTCATATTGCAGTATGTGGATGATATCCTGATAGCGTCGGACGACGAGACAGGTTGTCGGGATACTACTGTCAAATTACTACACCATTTGGCAAAAAGGGGGCATAAAGTGTCCCTTCCAAAGTTTCAATACTGTCGAACGGAGGTCACCTACCTCGGTCACCTCCTTTCGAAAGTGGGGAGGAGATTGACGCCAGAGAGCATAAAAGCTATCACTAACATGAAGGTACCTAACACGCAGCGAGAGGTGCGCGCGTTTCTGGGCATAACATCGTATTGTCGCCAGTGGATACCTAACTATGCGTTACTAACGAAACCCCTATTGTATCTGACTACCAAAGAAGTGCGCGAGCCCCTACCCTGGACCCCTGCATGTCAAGAAGCGTTTGATCTACTAAAAGATGCTTTATGTTCTGCGCCCGTTCTTGGAACACCTGATTACCAGAAGCCTTTTGTTCTTTACGTACATGAGGCGGAAGGTTGCGCGTTGTCTGTTCTAACTCAGTGTTTTGGGGGGAAACAGAGACCCTGCGCTTACTTTTCCGCAATGCTTGACAATGTGGCAAGAGCACTGCCGAGTTGTCTGAGAGCCACGGCGGCTGCTGCGGTCTCTATAAGACAATCGGCAGGGCTCTTATTGGGATCAGACCTCATAGTAATGGTACCGCATGCTGTGGACATTTTGCTAAACAGAACACAGACGCAGCACTTAACTAGTGCTCGTCTTACCGGTTATGAGATGACTCTCTTTGCACCTCATGTGACGATCAAAAGATGTGCTACATTGAATCCTGCCACATTGTTACCTATCCCCAACAGATATAAAGGACGATGACATACACGACTGTTTGTTTAGGACCGAGGAAGAGACAAAGGGGAGGGTGGATCTGACAGACAGGCCCCTAGACGAACCGGACGGGGAGTTGTACGTGGACGGGTCTTGTTTCAAATTGCCAGATGGTACATCGACAGCAGCATATGCAATAACAACGTTACAGACAGTAGTAGAGACATCTAGGATTCCTTACAATTCGGCCCAAGCTGCTGAGATAATAGCCCTATTGAGAGCATGTGAATTGAGTGAGGGACTGGACGTGAATATTTACACTGACAGCCAATACGCCTTTGGCGTGGCTCATAATTATGGGCGACTCTGGGCAGAACGGGGATTTCTGACATCACACGGCCAACGCATACAACATGGCCCACTGATACTACGACTGTTAGCGGAACTAACGTTCCAAAAGATTGGCTGTAATAAAGTGTAGCGCACACAAGACAATAGTGGATGACGTAGGGCGAGGCAATGCCTTTGCAGATGAAACTGCTAAAGAGACTGCTCGGACAAAATTACCACGGATGTTTGTGGCAGGACCAGCTAGATGGGTCCCAGATGTGAATATGTTCTCAGATACTGTACAGAGTGTAAAAAATATACAAGGAAAAGTGACAGAAGATGAATTGAGGGCATGGAAGGATGGGCAGGGACGATTGGATGCGGATGAATGTTGGACAGATGTGACTGATAAGAGACGATGGTTACTCCCGAATGCATATGTTCTCCCCGTAGTGACGATGGCTCATGGGCCTGCACATATTAGCGTGAAAGGCATATGCAAATTGTTGGACCCAGTGTGGAGCAATAAGAATATCTCCAAAGTGGCGACCCACTTGGTCCGACAGTGCATGGTGTGTTTGAGGCACAATCCTGGGAAGGGTACCCCTGTCCCAGCTGGAAATTTTGCACCTCCCTCTTTCCCTTTTGAAGTGATTCAAATGGATTACATAGAAATGGAGAGGGTTAACAACTTGAAATATGTTCTTGTGGTTGTATGTGCTTTTAGCAGGTGGGTGGAGGCTTTTCCAACTAAGGACTGCATGGCCATTTCTACTGCAAAAATGTTGATAAAGGAGTATTTTTCTCGTTTCGGATTACCCATGGTGATCTGGAGTGATAACGGTACGTCCTTTAATGCAGAACTAGTCAAACAAATATGTAAAGGTTTACAGATTTCCCAAAAATTCCACTCGGCCCTACACCCTCAGGCAGCGGGTCTTGTGGAGCGGTTTAATGGAACGCTTAAACTGAAAATGGCCAAAATACAGGAGAGTACAGGTCTCCGCTGGCCAGATGCCCTTCCTTTAGCCTTGCTTTCTACGAGAGTAACAGTGAATTCGAAAACGGGCGTCTCCCCCCACGAAGTGATATTTGGCCGACCGGCCAAAGTCTGGGGAGTGCCCAGGCCTAAGTGCTTCTCCGAAATTCAGTACCCTTTGTTGACAGACTACTTGTATGCTTTGACTAAAGATCTTTGTTCTATTCATCAGCAGGTAGCAGACACCCTGAAGCCGTTGCCGGAGGGGCCCGGACACTCCATCAAGGCAGGCGACTGGGTAGTCGTCCGAAGATACCAACGGAAGTCCTGTCTGGAGCCCAGGTGGTCGGAGCCGCGTCAGGTGCTCCTCACGACGCGTACGGCGCTTCGGGTGGAAGGAAGGAAGGCGTGGACGCACGCCTCACACGTGAAAAAGGTCCCGCTGCCGCTACCCTATGATCAATGGGTAAAGGAAGGCATTGCTGACGAGGAACACGAGCAAATACCCAGATATGTTCCCTTCTCGGATGCTTCACTGATCGGAGAAGAGCAAAGCAGAATTGAGAATTCAGTGAGCTCTACTACTCCCGCTGCTACTAGTGAAGAGACATCAGAGAGTCCAGCATCTGCCATAGATACACCTGGCTTGTTCATTGATCCCGAAGTGCCAGGGAGCACTCGCTATAATCTGCGGCCCCGAAGAAAATAAATAAGAGTGACAAGTGTGATGGACTAAACACTGGAAGAAGGGCTTAGTGGACTTTCTGAATACGAAGATTTAGTGGTAGGGATGGACTTGTAAGAGCCCTGGTGTTTAGCCGAAGATTGTGTTCTATGAGACTATAGAGTGGTGCGGGGCCCGGATTAAGTGCTCCCCTGTTTTCAATTGCTGTGTGTTAAGCGACGCTGGAATAAGGTATGGACGGTAAAAGCCTGCCTGCGAGGCTTTGAAGGACACAGGGAGAAGATCCCTTTTTAGGGTTGAAGAACCCCTCTGGCCGGTTTTGCGGATTGTCTGGGACTATTTTTAGTAGAAGTGTTTTTTCTTTTTTTAATTTTTTTATTTATTTTGAACGTCTTTGAGAATGTATCCTTTTGGCCGCCCCATCCCTGATGAGGAGCAGCCCTTTGCGGCTCCTCCGAGATCCGTGCCTGATTCCCCTTGGTTGGCCCTTTCCCGGAAAGGGAAAATAGTGGTCATCATCATTGTTCTAATTGCTTTTATAGTGACTCTTGGTATATTGTTTTTCCTGGATAAAGCCTATCCCGTTCATGTGTTTGCACCCACACCTACTGCCGTTCCTGAACATAACATGATTACTGTGGATTATGGTGAACGAATGTTGAGGAAGGGTTACAAAGAAAATGTTTTTATTAAGACTTTGCACCATGCACATGCCACCACCAATTTGACTGACTGCTGGGTCTGTGGGCTCCTCCCTTCGGCTGCCTATAAGAAAGATAGATTCCTAGCACTCCCTTTGACTTCTGTGAATAGTTGTGTGGGGTGGTATACTCTCATGTTAAATATTTTCAGCAGCCAGATTTTCTGACTCCTAGACTGCAGAATAGGGGATCGACTATGACAATGCGAGTACGCCCTTTGCCTCCCTCTTCCCTTGGACGAATATATACTGACGGACGTTTTGATCAGACATTTATAGAGACGTGTGAGAAAAAGTTGGGCCGGTTTTTGGTACCAAACGATACTGACAAAGTGAGGGATAGCTTCCTGCGGTTGAATTCCTCTTTGTCTTACAGACACCCCCCAAAGGGAAATGACAGTGTCAAGTCCCTGATACCCCTGGCTGTGGTGGGTCCCACGCCATTTTTCTGCATAGAGGGAAGGGGTCCCATTAAGGTTGGTAATAGCTCCTGTAACGTGACGGCATTGATACGTTTGCCTCTCAGCCCCTCTTTGGTTACACCCCCCAGCATCTATTTTGTGTGTGGAGACAATGGATACTTATGGTTGCCTGAGGGTTGGGGTGGGGTGTGTTACTTGGCCTATATGATTCCTCCCGTATATGTGGCCCCCTCTGACTATCATAGAACTCATCGTAGATTTCCCGGTCCACAAGAGCAGCGTAAAAGGCGGGAGCTCCAGGTAGATGACGTTGACCAGACAGACACCTCGTACCAGCAATGGACTGATTTTTCTAAGGGCCTACTACCTTTCTGGGGTCCGATATTTAACAGTAGGGCCATTAGACGACTATCTAGGGTAATGGAGAAGGTAGTACTTACTGAAGCTGACATTACGACTAACATATCCGTTGAGATTCAGGCTATGAGATTATTCACGATTCAAAATAGGATGGTGCTTGACGTCATCCTGGCAGATAGGGGCGGGGCCTGTCACGTCATCGGGACTTCTTGTTGCGTGTATATTCCTGACTCAGCACCGACCGTTAACTTGACAGTACAGAAATTACATAGATTAGCGACTGAACTACATCAAGATAACGGGACATGGTCCTTACAGGGGTGGTTCTGGGGTGCCTTCTCCTCTTGGGGTTGGAAAATATTGATGGGTTTGGTTGGTGTGGTGAGTGTCATACTGACGTGTTGCCTTTGTGTATATTGCCTCCCTCCATGCTGTTCAATGTGTGCTATGAATTTACGTCCACGAAAGAAGGTGTCAGGTCGATATGCTACTTCAATGATTACTGAAATTCCTGCTGATGCAAGTTGGTTGATGTTTATTTCAGAGGATGTTTTAGACTAAAAGAAGAAAAAAAAATAATGTGTTCTGCCCCTAGAATGGATATGCCGGCACTACCTTTTGGCAAATAAATGTGGCCGCAGTTAGCCAATGATGCTAAAAGGAGGGTCTGATAGAATTCACTTTTCGATGCCCCAACTGTCCCTTCTCATATGTAAGTTAGCATCATATGGCTAACTAATGAAGTTCGTATATGCACCTGTGTTGAAGTATTCCGCTTGCCATTTTATTATTCAAATGTATGTGTGACCATATTAGTTCCTTAGCTTAGCTTGTGTGCCATCATTTTGTGTATTCCTCTGTGACCGCGAGCCTCACTCGCTCATCTGCCCCTCCCGCAGGAATAGAGAATTTCCCTAAGACAGCATTTTTCGTTTCTCGGCTTACTGTGGCCGAAACTAACAAGTCTTTTTATCAGTATGTATGTATTTATGTATATGTATAGGCATTTATATAGCACACTACTTACCCGTAGGGTCCCAAGGCGCTTCGACCGCTGCGAAACCCTTCCTGGCTTCCCTGAGAGATGGTCCCTTAATGGGTATCTCCAGGGTGAGACCAGGCATCCCCGGCGGTCTGGTGGGGCCGTTAGTGAAGATGAGACAAGCTAATGCCCAGAGTTGCAGAGTGTGATCGCTGATCAGAGTGGGCACCGAGGCGAGAGAATTATCGAGTCCGCTGACCCTGGTCCAGAAACCTGCCGCGCCGGGAATCGAACCCTGGTCCCGGGCCGCCCTCTGCTCTCGGGTCTGCCGCCTCTAACCAGTGAGCCACACTACTTCACTGGTTCTCATGCACCAGAGACGCTGAAGCCTAGCTCCGTGGCCTTGAGTAAAGATAGCGATGTATCCCTTGCAGGTGCAGATGCCTGCTGTATGATGGCATTGTTCGCTGGTCTGGGTGTCAGTAATTTTCCAGAAGGGGCGTACCCTAACGGACTGTGTTGCATTATAATGTATTGCTGTGATGTAGAGAGTCAGTCCTCTCGTTCGCACTCCCAGGAGTGAGGTCGGACAGGGCCCTCTCATATGAGTGTTGTTTGGCCTAATAAAGACTTTGTTTATTCTTCTCCACTGTCCGGCTGACTTCCTATATAATTACTATAGGTGAGTGCGGTAAGTCACTCGGGTGGATTTGAGCCACGCTTATCAACACAACCGTTAGTGAAGATGGTATTTAAATTCTAAGTTTGGAAATAGCATTTTTAGAAAGTGGCTATTTTACTGTTCAACCTTTTTGTGTGCCTCTGCCTTTTGGTGTATAGACTGCCTGGTTTGTGAGTGAGAGGGGCTGGGGGTGGCTGGATGAGTCAACACTAGCCTGAATAGCCCCATCTTCACGTAGAGTAGCACCTGGGTCTCAATAGGGCTGTGCCTGCCTGCCACAATGCTGGCTACACCTCCAGCAGTGTGTCTGATGGGCCTAGCCCACACACACAAAGGAAGAAGAGGTGCACTGGCAGAATGCACCCAGAACTGGTTTAGACTTGTTCCAGGACCCCTCACACAAGAAGAACAAAGACTTTTGGGGTATAAAAGTAGAACTGGGACTACTTTGTGATCAAGAAGGAATCCCTGCCCAAGAAAAACAGCCAGGAAGACTGAGGAAAAGTGCTGCCATTGCTTAGTGTCTTGAAGCTGACCTACAGTTGCTGTGAGTACTGAGGAAGAGGACCAATGGACTGTCAGCTGTGTGCTGTGTCCCCCTTACTTGTAGAGGAGCTGTGCTGTGTGCTTCGCCCCCTCTGAAGACCCCCTATCTCCAAGGGCCTGGGAAGAGCTGGCCTCCTGTTGTCAAACTCAGGGACACAAAGGTTTGCAGAAAGACATCTGCTTCATGCTTTGGGTTGTGCGTTTTAACCCCTAACTGGTGTCTGCAGGAAGCATAGGTTTAATTGGCACATCTGCCTGCTCTCCCCTGCTCGTGGCCGTAAAGAGACTGGGGAGGCTTGTGCCCCGATCATTGCTGCCGGCCCGTGGTGAAAATTGCAAAAAACACAGTTGATGGACAGAATGTAGAACAATGTCATACATTCACCCCAGTACAAGGATGTGGCCCTAAATCCATTGTTTTTTTGCACTCCACACCACCCTGGGTTAGACACTGGCTATATGCAAATCAGCTCTGACCCTGTGCCTCATGGGAACAGTCCAGTCCGAACTACCAAGCCATGTCTTTCCCAGACCGGAATCAAGCATCCAAGGACCAGTTTCTGGCTATCAGCCGTCATCAGCCTGGATAGCTTGACTCCAGTGGTGTGGAGAGCCTGGGACTCACGTCTGAGTATACCCAAGCACACTCGGGGTAAAAATTGCAAAAAACACAGTTGATGGACAGAATGTAGAACAATGTCATACATTCACCCCAGTACAAGGATCTGGGCCTAAATCCATCGTTTTTTTGCACTCCACACCACCCTGGGTTAGACACTGGCTATATGCAAATCAGCTCTGACCCTGTGCCTCATGGGAACAGTCCAGTCCGAACTACCAAGCCATGTCTTTCCCAGACCGGAATCAAGCATCCAAGGACCGGTTTCTGGCTATCAGCCGTCATCAGCCTGGATAGCTTGACTCCAGTGGTGTGGAGAGCCTAGGACTCACGTCTGAGTATACCCAGCACACTCGGGGTGAAAATTGCAAAAAACACAGTTGATGGACAGAATGTAGAACAATGTCATACATTCACCCCAGTACAAGAATCTGGGCCTAAATCCATCGTTTTTTTGCACTCCACACCACCCTTGGTTAGACACTGGCTATATGCAAATCAGCTCTGACCCTGTGCCTCATGGGAACAGTCCAGTCCGAACAACCAAGCCATGTCTTTCCCAGACCGGAATCAAGCATCCAAGGACCAGTTTCTGGCTATCAGCCGTCATCAGCCTGGATAGCTTGACTCCAGTGGTGTGGAGAGCCTGGGACTCACGTCTAAGTATACCCAGCACACTCGGGGTGAAAATTGCAAAAAACATAGTTGATGGATAGAATGTAGAACAATGTCATACATTCACCCCAGTACAAGGATCTGGGCCTAAATCCATCGTTTTTTTGCACTCCACACCACCCTGGGTTAGACACTGGCTATATGCAAATCAGCTCTGACCCTGTGCCTCATGGGAACAGTCCAGTCCGAACTACCAAGCCATGTCTTTCCCAGACCGGAATCAAGCATCCAAGGAGCGGTTTCTGGCTATCAGCCGTCATTAGCCTGGATAGCTTGACTCCAGTGGTGTGGAGAGCCTGGGACTCACGTCTGAGTATACCCAGCACACTCGGGGTGAAAATTGCAAAAAACACAGTTGATGGATAGAATGTAGAACAATGTCATACATTCACCCCTGTACAAGGATCTGGGCCTAAATCCATCGTTTTTTTGCACTCCACACCACCCTGGGTTAGACACTGGCTATATGCAAATCAGCTCTGACCATGTACCTCATGGGAACAGTCCAGTCCGAACTACCAAGCCAAGTCTTTCCCAGACCGGAATCAAGCATCCAAGGACCGGTTTCTGGCTATCAGCCGTCATCAGCCTGGATAGCTTGACTCAAGTGGTGTGGAGAGCCTGGGACTCACGTCTGAGTATACCCAGCACACTCGGGGTGAAAATTGCAAAAAACACAGTTGATGGACAGAATGTAGAACAATGTCATACATTCACCCCAGTACAAGGATCTGGCCCTAAATCCATCGTTTTTTTGAACTCCACACCACCCTGGGTTAGACACTGGCTATATGCAAATCAGCTCTGACCCTGTGCCTCATGGGAACAGTCCAGTCCGAACTACCAAGCCATGTCTTTCCCAGACCGGAATCAAGCATCCAAGGACCAGTTTCTGGCTATCAGCCGTCATCAGCCTGGATAGCTTGACTCCAGTGGTGTGGAGAGCCTGGGACTCACGTCTGAGTATACCCAGCACACTCGGGGTGAAAATTGCAAAAATTACAATTGATGGACAGAATGTAGAACAATGTGATACATTCACCCCAGTACAAGGATCTGGGCCTAAATCCATTGTTTTTTTGCACTCCATACCACCCTGGGTTAGACACTGGCTATATGCAAATCAGCTCTGACCCTATGCCTCACGGGAACAGTCCAGTCCGAACTACCAAGCCATGTCTTTCCCAGACCGGAATCAAGCATCCAAGGACCGGTTTCTGGCTATCAGCTGTCATCAGCCTGGATAGCTTGACTCCAGTGGTGTGGAGAGCCTGGGACTCACGTCTGAGTATACCCAGCACACTTGGGGTGAAAATTGCAAAAAACACAATTGATGGACAGAATGTAGAACAATGTCATACATTCACCCCAGTACAAGGATCTGGGCCTAAATCCATCGTTTTTTTGCACTCCACACCACCCTGGGTTAGACACTGGCTATATGCAAATCAGCTCTGACCCTGTGCCTCATGGGAACAGTCCAGTCCGAACTACCAAGCCATGTCTTTCCCATACCGGAATCAAGCATCCAAGGACCGGTTTCTGGCTATCAGCCGTCATCAGCGTGGATAGCTTGACTCCAGTGGTGTGGAGAGCCTGGGACTCATGTCTGAGTATACCCAGCACACTCAGGGTGAAAATTGCAAAAAACACAGTTGATGGACAGAATGTAGAACAATGTCATACATTCACCCCAGTACAAGGATCTGGGCCTAAATCCATCGTTTTTTTGCACTCCACACCACCGTGGTTTAGACACTGGCTATATGTAAATCAGCTCTGACCCTGTGCCTCATGGGAACAGTCCAGTCCGAACTACCAAGCCATGTCTTTCCCAGACCGGAATCAAGCATCCAAGGACCGGTTTCTGGCTATCAGCCGTCATCAGCCTGGATAGCTTGACTCCAGTGGTGTGGAGAGACTGGGACTCACGTCTGAGTATACCCAGCACACTCGGGGTGAAAATTGCAAAAAACACAGTTGATGGACAGAATGTAGAACAATGTCATACATTCACCCCAGTACAAGGATCTGGGCACTAAATCCATCGTTTTTTTGCACTCCACACCACCCTGGGTTAGACACTGGCTATATGCAAATCAGCTCTGACCCTGTGCCTCATGGGAACAGTCCAGTCCGAACTACCAAGCCATGTCTTTCCCAGACCGGAATAAAGCATCCAAGGACCGGTTTCTGGCTATCAGCCGTCATCAGCCTGGATAGCTTGACTCCAGTGGTGTGGAGAGCCTAGGACTCACGTCTGAGTATACCCAGCACACTCGGGGTGAAATTTGCAAAAAACACAGTTGACGGACAGAATGTAGAACAATGTCATACATTCACCCCAGTACAAGGATCTGGGCCTAAATCCATCGTTTTTTTGCACTTCACACCACCCTGGGTTAGACACTGGCTATATGCAAATCAGCTCTGACCCTGTGCCTCATGGGAACAGTCCAGTCCGAACTACCAAGCCATGTCTTTCCCAGACCGGAATCAAGCATCCAAGGACCGGTTTCTGGCTATCAGCCGTCATCAGCCTGGATAGCTTGACTCCAGTGGTGTGGAAAGCCTGGGACTCACGTCTGAGTATACCCAGCACACTCGGGGTGAAAATTGCAAAAAACACAGTTGATGGACAGAATGTAGAACAATGTCATACAGTCACCCCAGTGCAAGGATCTGGGCCTGAATCCATCGTTTTTTTGCACTCCACACCACCCTGGGTTAGACACTGGTTATATGCAAATCAGCTCTGACCATGTGCCTCATGGGAACAGTCCAGTCCGAACTACCAAGCCTTGTCTTTCCCAGAACGGAATCAAGCATCCAAGGACCGGTTTCTGGCTATCAGCCGTCATCAGCCTGGATAGCTTGACTCCAGTGGTGTGGAGAGCCTGGGACTCATGTCTGAGTATACCCAGCACACTCGGGTGAAAATTGAAAAAAACACAGTTGATGGACAGAATGTAGAACAATGTCATACATTCACCCCAGTACAAGAATCTGGGCCTAAATCCATCGTTTTTTTGCACTCCACACCACCCTTGGTTAGACACTGGCTATATGCAAATCAGCTCTGACCCTGTGCCTCATTGGAACAGTCCAGTCCGAACTACCAAGCCATGTCTTGCCCAGACCGGAATCAAGCATCCAAGGAGCGGTTTCTGGCTATCAGCCGTCATCAGCCTGGATAGCTTGACTCCAGTGGTGTGGAGAGCCTGGGACTCACATCTGAGAATACCCAGCACACTCGGGGTGAAAATTGCAAAAAACACAGTTGATGGATAGAATGTAGCACAATGTCATACATTCACCCCAGTACAAGGATCTGGGCCTAAATCCATCGTTTTTTTGCACTCCACACCACCCTGGGTTAGACACTGGCTATATGCAAATCAGCTCTGACCCTGTGCCTCATGGGAACAGTCCAGTCTGAACTACCAAGCCATGTCTTTCCCAGACCGGAATCAAGCATCCAAGGACCGATTTCTGGCTATCAGCCGTCATTAGCCTGGATAGCTTGACTCCAGGCAGTTCGGGCTGGACTGTTCCCTTGAGGCACTGGGTCAGACTGATTTGCATATAGCCATGTCTGAACTGGGGTGGCAGAGTGGGCTAAAGAACGGTGATGGATTAAACCCAGATCTTTTGACTGGGTGTGAGTGTTTGATTGATTCAGATGCTCCGTCCATCACCACCCCCTTTTGTACCGCTTTTGGCCACCATAAGTGTGGCAGGGTATGCTCAGACGTGAGTCCCTTGCTCACTTTGTCACTGGATTCAAGCAAGCCGGGCTGAAGACGGCTGGAATGCCAGAAACCGGTTCTCGGAAGTTTGTTTCCTGTCAAGGGAAGACATGGCTTGGCAGTTCGGGCTGAACTGTTCCCATGAGGCACAGGGTCAGACTGATTTGCATATAGCCATATCTGAACTGGGGTGGCAGAGTGGGCTAAAGAACGGTGATGGAATAAACCCAGATCTTTTGACTGGGTGTGAGTGTTTGATTGATTCAGATGCTCCGTCCATCACCTCCCCCTTTTGTACCGGCCCGTGAGCCTCGATTGCATTGTGCTACTTTTCCCTGCTGCTGGCCCGTGAATCAGCCAGTTCTTGTCTTCAGTTGCAGCCCGGGATAGTGAGCGCCCTCTCGAGACTGCCCCGAGGCTTCATGTAAATTTCACCGCGCGGCCCAGGTAAAAAGAAAGAGCTGCGCTGAAGGAAGCATCAGGGCGTTGCTTAGCAACAGTGGGGGCTTGTCTGCAAGGAGCCGTACTCGACCCCGAGCCTGACGCCAAAGGAGGAATACCCACTAGGACGGGAGCCAGAAAAGAAGGGAGATCCTGGCCGAGAGCGAAGCATCGTGCCAGCCCGACACAACCAAGGTAACGCTCCAGCCCGCTTTCAACACTGACAGGAGCGGGGTGAGAGCGAGCGCGTGTGCGGGGGGAGTGTACTCATTACTACAACAGACTGTTACAGCCCTGACCAGTTCACAGAGAAACCGCGGTATCGGAGCCTGACTTGGCAATTATCCTTGCGAGAAGTAACAGTGGCAGTTGGAAAGCGCTACCTTGGTGACTTGACTATGGCTATCACGGGGGTGATTGGGAAAGGGCTATTTTTTGTGATTGAGGAAATGCTATTTAAGTGATTGAGGAAGCGCTATAAGTGATTGAGGAAGCGCTATTTAAGTGAACATTTTTAAGTGAACATTTTTAAGGGAACATTACTCAAGTGAACATTTTTAAGAGAACAATTTCTAAAACAAGAGTGATTGTGTATGTGCTGTTTATGACGTTTTAATCTGCCTAATCTATATAAAGTAATTTATATTTTTATAAATACTTGGTGTAGTGTCTATTTGTGGTGTTGCGCTATAATACTGTGAGTGTTGGTGCAAATGCTTTACACATTGCCTTGGGGATAAGCCTGTCTGCTCGTGCCAAGCTACCAAGGGGGTGAGCAGGGGTTATCTACAGTGTGTACCCCCTTATCCTGACTAGAAGTAAGAGCCCCTATTTGGACAAAGGTACTTACCTCTGCCAACTAGAGACCCCCAAATCTAACAAGGGGAAATCCAGAGAAACACTGAAGGAAGAGAAACGAAGAACTGAAAGCATGAACATCTATTCACCAAAATGCCTGGAGTAGTGGAAGTGACATTATGCCCTCTTTGATCTTAATGATTTCACAGGTAGTGATATCATGTGACATACAAATAAAGATCCCGTTCCTGAGCAGAGTACAAATTCATATAATCAGGAAGTCAATCCAAGAAAATATCAGTCCAAATCTTTGTATTAGTATTCTTCTTTATTTTCTCATCTTGTTCAAAGTCGTAGGTATTTTACAAATGGCTCATTACAGAAAAGAGGCAAAGCTGGTAGAGCCGAGATATAGCCAACACGTGTTTCGTCTTGGGTATATCGTCCATCGACTTCCTCAGGGCATACGTGAATTCAAGAACAGGTCCGCCAAAATTCAGGCAAAGCCTGTAAATAATCCCATTCAGCATTGGTCTTAGTAGAGCTTGTATCCCAGGACAAGCAATCAAGCATGTGAACAAATATCTCAGAAGTACTCCTATTCCAGGTAGATACGTTTGTATGATTATATCAGATTTCGGAGAGTACTCCCGTCGTAAGTGGGGACCGAATTGGAGTTCGCACTTACGATGGGAGCACTCTACCTGGTATACGGCTATACCAGCTTGCCTCTTTTGTGTCATGAGCCATTTGTAAAATACCTACGACTTTGAACAAGATGAGAAAATAAAGAAGAATACTAACTAGACTGACTTACTGATTATATGAATTTGTTCTCTGCTCGGGAACGGGATCTTTATTTATAATAAGCTCTCTGTGTCCCTTTGGCCACAGAGGACTTTTGGAAATGTTAGTGGCTGTTTTACAGCTGTTCCCTCGAGCACGTTCCAGATACTATTGGTATTTTTTATTATAATAATGGTATTGTGCAAGGTTTAACCTAGTCACATTCCAAAGTTACACCGATATCATGTGACCTTTGAACCTGTACTTTAACCCCGACATCCCAATTAACATCACTGAAGTTCAATTTTACCTGATAAATGAATATAACAACACCACACAGATACATTTCTATTTGAGGTATCATCTATATTAACCCCTTCGCTGCGGCCGCGATTTTACCGCTGTGCGGTAAACAAAAGAACAGGGCGGGCCGTGACAAACCCCAGCCGTCATCAGCACACGCCCACCGCGGGGCGTGACGGCTGGGGTTCGTCACCAGCATGGGAGGGTTTAAGGTGCCAATATGATATGCCAAGGGAATTTTTTCCTGGATTGTAGTGAGCAAGCGAAGAAAGGGAACCTGCCCCAATCTAGTGGATCTGGGTAGTGTGCACTCCCCACTAAGAAATTGTTTAAAAGAAATGGTCTCTAATAGTGCATTTTAAAGCATAATGTTCACATTAATGCGCTAAAAAGCAATAGGCTCTGGAAAGACACTCATTAAATATTCAAGTCCTTTTTGCGTTTTCCAAGCCAATGAAACCTGGCAGTCCATATGAATTGACTCTATTTTGTTTTTAAAATGTCCATTAGTGCCTCCATATCCAGAAAATGACCTCAATTGGTAGAGACAGCATTCTATCAAGGGTATCTCTTATGCTCAATCATTGCATACAATATGCCAGTGCCAAAATGTATTGTGCCAATACTGCCACTCATGTATCCTGGGTGACCTTTATATCCAAATGTTATATCTAGCATGTCAGGGATAGCGTTTTTACATCGATGCCCGCTAACATTTGCCATGTTTGTTCTCCCTTATGCCAAAAGCTTCTTTAAAAGTTCCAGCAGAAGCATATTGCCACAGGTGCCATCTATGCCAAAAAGTCTCTCCAGCATACCAGCACCAGAATTTTCCCACAGGTGCCCAATGCTAAGATTTCCCTGCAGTGTGTCACACCAGCATTTTGGCACGAGTATCCCATATGCAAATTTTGCCTACATTATGCCAGTACCAGCCTTTAAATCAAGGGTATCATGGGTGTCTCTATACGCCAAGAATGTGTCAGGTCCAAAAGCAGACTTTCAAGCATAAAAACACATTCCTACTCAGGCTCACTTACGTTCACACACTAACACTCCTCATTCATTCACACTCTCTCCTGCTCACTCCTTCCAAGTCACTTGCACCCATTCATTTTCAAGCGATCTCTTGCACTTATTCTTACGCTGACTCGCTTACTTCCATTCACTCTCACTCTGTGTTACTCATAATTTCTCACTCACTCTCATTTTCACTAACACACATGCATGATCACACATACACTAACTCTCTCAGACAAGCATACTCTCACCCGCATGCACATTCACAGCATACATTTAACAAGATTCTATTGTACTTACCTAAGATACCAGTGAAGGTACCTTTTCAGAACCTGTTGCTCCACTTTTTCTTACGCTACTAGTGAATGCCAGTCTATTAATCACTATCAGTGTAATAAAATGAGCAGAAAACAAAGAGGTATATTTTGCATTTGTTTTGCCACCTCTAAGGCAGGGGTCACAAAAGACATGCCAGGGGTCACCAGGGAAAAAGCAGGTTTCGCTATTGTGATCTATGACAACCCCTAAACGAGGCCCATTACTGGAAGATATAATATTCAAACTGAAGGTTTAAGATCACCAGCAGAATCAATTGTCTGGAAATGTTCACAATTACACTGGATGGAAAAAAATGAGGTGCATGTTGTGCAACAGTAAAATGATGAGCAAGGGAAGCAAAGAAAAAAACAGCTCTTGAACACCTGCACTGCACCAGCACCTAAATGCTTAGCCATAACAACTATACAATACTGAAGATGAAGACGAAAGCAGAAGAGGTAAGTACATCTTTGGCGATACAACAGGCCATCTTTCCTGAAGAGAGGTTGCCTGTTGATGTCCAGCAGTAGGAGCAAAGAGAGATTGACCACTGAGTTGCAATACTGTGCATTGTTCGATGTGCAGCAAGGTCATCTTTTGCCAAGAGCAAAGTGGAAGAGAATGTGAAAATCAAGTGTTTCTCCACCAAAGGATGTGTAAAAATAATGCTGTTTTTTAATTCACTTCTTAACTGACTTTCATGGTTTAAAAATATACATATATGTATGTAGATTGTTTTGTATGTGTGTGAGAGGAAGTGAAAGTCATGAATAGAAGAGAAATTGGTAGTAGAACTGTGAAAGTAAGAGTGAGAGAGACTAAGTGACCTTATCCAGCAGACCTTACCCAACTGGACCACCCTCACCTGTGACGACACCCTAAGGATCATGAAGAGCATCCACTCTGGAGCCCCCTCAGATCCCTGCCCTCAACACATCTTAAACAACATCCTGGACCGCTCCCAAACAGGCTTCAGAAGCAACCACAACACCAAGACTTCTCTCCTCACTGTTACAGATGACATTCGTACCCTCCTAGACCACAGCGAAACTGCTGCTCTCATCTTCCTGGACCTCTCAGCTGACTTCAACACCATCTGCCACTACACCCTCTGTGCATGACTTCACAATGCCAGCATCCACGGCAAAGTCCTAGAATGGATCCAATTCTTCCTCATTGTCCGCACAGAGTGTCAGACTTTCACTGTTAAACACAGAACCCACAGAGATCAGCTGCGGAGTACTTCAGGGATACTCCATGAGCCCCACCCTCTTCAACATCCACACGGTCCACTTACAGCCATCATAAGAAACCACGGACTCAACATTGTCTCCTATGCCGATGACACCGAGCTGGTCCCCTCCTTCACAGAAGAACCCACAGGCGCCAAGAGCAACTTCCACAATAGGATGAAGGCAGTGGCCACCTGGATGAAGGACCGTTGCCTCAAGCTTCACTCCAGCAAGATCGAAGTCCTCATACTGGGCTCCACCCCCTCCTCCTGGGATGACTCCTGGTGGCCCTCAGCGCTCAGAATCCCCCAATTCCCACTGACCATGCATTAACCTTGGTATCATCCTTGACTCTTAATCTTCAATGTACTGCCAAATCATGCTTCCACATGCTCCACCAGCTTCATAAGATATTCAGGTGGATCTCCACTGAATGGGGGTTGGGAGTACACTGCCTCACAGTCCCAGCACAGTTCGCCCCTTTGCATCCTGGTACATGCAGTACATAGTTCAAACTTACTTCAAAATTAGATTGAGTTTTTCACCAAAGTTGGTGCAGACATTGCTGTACATCTCTAGACACGTGTTTCTGGGTTGAGCCTGTCATCAGTAGAGAGAAGCACTATTAAAGAGCAAAGATAAAAAAAAACATGAGGTTGCTGGAAATGCTGCCAAGTTTCTCTCAGGTCACAGTACCTCTCACAGACACATAGGTGCATCCCCAAAGCTTGTCAGCTTGCTAGCTCAAGGGAGCCTTTTATATAGAATGAAGGTTGGGAGCACACTTCCTATGCAGTACACAGTTCAAACTTACTGCAAAATTAGATTGAGTTTGTCACCAAAGTTGGTGCAGACATTGCTGTATATCTCTAGACACGTGTTTCCGGGTTGAGCCCGTCATCAGTAGAGAGCAGCAGTATTAGAGAGCAAAGAAAAGTCATATGCGGTTGATGGAAATGCTGCCAAGTTTCTCTCAGGTCACAGCACCACTCAGAGGCACACAGGTGCATCTCCAAAGCTCGTCAACTTGCTGGCTCAAGGGAGCCTTTTAAACAGAATGGGGGTTTAGAGCACACTGCCTCACAGTCCCAGCACAGTTTTCCCATTCCATCTTGGTAAATGCAGTACACAGTTCAAACTTACTTCAAAATCAAAGTTGGTGCAGACATTGCTGTATATCTCTAGACACGTGTTTCTGGGTTGAGCACATCATCAGTAGAGAGCAGCAGTATTAGAGAGCAAAAAAAATCATATGGGGTTGCTGGAAATGCTGCCAAGTATCTCTCAGGTCACAGTACCACTCACAGGCACATATCCAAAGCTCGTCAGTTTTCTGCCTCAAGGGAGCCTTTTAAACAGAACAAGGGTTGGGAGCACACTGGCTCACAGTCCCTGCACTGTTCGCCCATCTGCATCCTGGTAAATGCAGTACACAGTTCAAAGTTACATCAAAATTATATTGAGTTTTTCACCAAGGGTGGTGCAGACATTGCTGTATATCTCTACAAACGTGTTTGTGGGTTGAGCCTGTTGTCAGTATAGAGCAGCGGTATTAGCAAAGAAAAATCATATGGGGTTGCTGGAAATGCTGCCAAGTTTCTCTCAGATCACAGTACCGCTCACAGGCACACAGGTGCATCTCCAAAGCTTATCTGCTTGCTGGCTCAATGGAGCCTTTTAAACAGAATGGGGTTGGGAACACACTGCTCACAGTCCCAGCACAGTTCACCATGGAATGGCGTGGCGTGAAAAAAACCAATGGATTTAACCCAGATCTGTCACTTGGGGGTGAATGTTTGATTGATTCAGCATTCCGTCCATCATCATCTATTCTTTTTGGATTTGTCGCCCTAAGTGGAAGGGTATGCATAGATATTGTCCCATGCTCGCTTTGCCACCAGATTCAAGCTAGCTTGGCTGATGGGTGAAATCCTGTGAATGGTCCAAGGATGCTTGTTTCCAGTCCAGGGAGGACCTGGACTGACAGTTCGAGACAGTCTGATCCCATAAGGAGCAGGGTCAAGACTGATGTGCATATGGCTGGGTGTAAGCTGGAATGCGGCGGCATGCAAGAAAAATATGGATTTAATCCAGATCTGTGACTGGAAGTGAATGTTTGATTGAGTCAGCATTCGGTTCATCTTTAGTTGTTTTTGCATTTGTTGCCCAAAGTGGGAAGTGTATGCCCAGACGTGGGTCCTGTGATTGCTGTACCACCACATTCAAGCTAGTCTGCCTGATATGGGGTAACACCCCAAAACCGGTCCCAGGATGCTTCGTTCTGGTCCTGGGAGAATATATTGCATGGCAGTTTGGGCTGTTATGTTTCCATATGGAGCACGGTCAAGATTGATTTGCATATGGCTGGGTCTAAACTGGAATGGCATGCAAAAAAATGATGGATTTAATCCAGATATGTGACTGGGGGCGAATGTTTGATTGATTCAGCATTATGTCCATCATCTGTTCTTTTTGCATTTGTTGACCTAAGCATGAGAAGGGTATGCCCAGACGTGTGTCCCATGCTCGCTGCAAGACCAGATTCAAGCTAGCCTGGCTGATGAGGGGTGAAACCACAAAACCAATCCCAGGATGCTTGTTTCTGGTCCAGAGATGACCTGGTCTGGCAGTTCGGGCTGGACTGGACCCATAGGGAGCAGGGTCAAGACTGATTTGCATATGGCTGGGTCTAAACTAATGGCGTGGCATGCAAAACAACTATGGATTTAACCCTGATCTGTGACTGGGGGTGAAAGTTTGATTGCTTTTGTATTCTGCCCATCATCTGCTCCTTTTGTATTTGTCGCCCCAAGTGGGGAGGGTATTCCCAGAGGTGGGTCTCGTGCTCACTACACCACCAGATTAAAGCTAGCCTGACTCATGAGGGATGTAACTCCGAAACCGGTTACACAATGCTTTTTTCTGATCCAGGGAGGACCTGACCTAGCAGTTCGGGCTGGACTGTTCCCATAAGAAGCAGGGTCAAGACTGATTTGCATATGGCTGGGTCTAAACTGGAATGGCGTGGCGTGCAAAAAAACAATGGATTTAACCAAGATCTGTGACTGGGGGTGAATGTTTTATTGATTCAGCATTATGTCGTTCATCTTTTGTGCCTTTGTATTTGTTGCCCTAAGCGGGAAGAGTATGCTCAGACATGGGTCCTGTGCTTAGTATGCCACCAGATTCAAGCTAGTCTGGCTGATGAGGAAAGAAACCTCAAAACTGGTCCCAGGATGCTTAGTTCTGGTCCAGGGAGGTGTAGGTCCCATGCTTACTATGCCATCAGATTCAAGTTAGACTGGCTGATGAGGGGAGAAACCCCAAAACCAGTCCTGGGATGCTTGTTATGGTAGTATGGGCTTGACTGTTCCCATTGGGGGCAGGATCAAGACTGATGTGCATATGGCTGGGTCTAAACTGGAATGTCATTTCGTGCAAAAAACACTGGATATATCCCAGATATGTGACTGGGTATGAATGTTGGATTGATTCAACATTCCATCCATCATCTGTTCTTTTGGAATTTGTCTCCCTACGTGGGAAGGTAATGCTCAGACATGGGTCCAGGACGCTTCTTTCCGGTCGATTGAATATATTGCCTGGCAGTTCAGGCTGTACTGTTACCGTAGGGTGCTGGGTCAAGACTAGGCGGGGGCGGAATTTTGCGTAATCGTGTTACGCAAATGTCCGCGCACCAGTAAACAATCTCCGCAAACACGCAGAAATTCTGCGAACACGCGGAATTGCTTGTTCGGATTGCTTTTTTCCTGTTTGCAATTGCTGTTTGCGTTCCCGGGGGGAAATACCTCGCGAACACGCATTTTGAGAACGTGAACAAGCAAAAAATGTTGCGAAGTCGTGGAACACAGAATTTTGGGCCATTTCGCGTTCTCTGCGGAACGCGAAATTACCCAAATTCTGCGAGCGGACCGGAATTTACTGCCCAGGCCTAGTCAAGACTGATTTGCATATAGCTGGGTCTAAAATGGAATGGCATGGCATGCAAAACATCTACGGGTTTACCCAGATCCTTGACTTGGGATGAATGTTTGATTGATTCAGCATTTTGGTCATCATCTGTTCTTTTTTAAGTTGTCACCCTAAGTGGGAAGGGTATGACCAGACGTTGATCTCATGCTTGCTGCGCCACCAGAATCAAGCTAGTCTGGCTGATGAGGGGTGAAACCCTGAAACCGATCACATGATGCTTATTTCTGATCCAGAGAGGATCTGTCCTGGAAGTTCGGGCTGGACTCTTTCCATAGGGAGCAGGGTGAAGACTGATTTGCATATGGCTGGGTCTAAACTAGAATGGCATACTGTGCAAAAAACAATGGACTTAAACCAGATCTGTGCCTGGGGTGAATGTCTGATTGATTCATCATCTCGCCGTCAGCGGTTCTTTTTGCATTTGTCACCCTGAGTGGGAAGGACATGACCAGGCGCGGGTCCCGTGCTCACTGTGCAAACAAATTCAAGTTAGTCTGGCTGATGAGGGGTGAAACCCTGAAACTGATCCAAGGATGCTTGTTTCTAATCCAGGGAGGACCTGGCCTAGCAGTTAGGGCTGGACAGTTTCTATAGGGAACAGTGTCAATACTGATGTGCAGATGGCTGGGTCTAAACTGAAATGGCGAGGCCTGCAAAGAAAAAATTGATTCAACCCAGATCAGTAACTGGGGGTGAATGTCCGATTGATTCAGCATTCGTCTGTCATCTGTTATTTTTTATTTGTCACCCTAAGTGGGATGGGTATACCCAGGCATGGGTCCCATGCTGGATACGCCACCTAATTCAATTAGCCTGACTGATGAGGGGCGAAATCCCAAAACGGGTCATGGGATGCTTGTTTCTGGTCCAACGAGGACCTGGCCTGGCAGTTTGGGCTGTACTATTGCCATTGGGGAGCATAATCAAGAATGATGTGCATATGGCTGGTTCTAAACTGGAATGACATGGAATGTAAAAAAAAGACTGGATTTACCTAGATCTGCGACTGGGTATGAATGTTTGATTGATTCAGAATTCCGTCCATTATCTATTCTTATTGTATTTTTCACCGGAAGTGTGGGAAGGGGATGCCCAGACAAAGGTCCTGTGCATGCAACACCCCCAGATACAAGCTATCCTTGCTGATGAGGGATAAAACCCCAAAACCGGTCCAAGGATGTTTGTTTCTGGTCCAGGGATGACCTGGCCTGGAAGTTTGGGCTGGAATGTTTCCTTAGGGAGCAGGGTCAAGCGGATTTGCATATGGCTGGGACTAAACTGGACTGGTGTGGTGTGAAAAAAACCTATGGATTTATCCCAGATCCGTGGCTGGGGGTGAATGTTCGTTTGTCATGGTTTCTTACCGCTAGGAAGGGGAGGTGATGCATCTGTTTCTTACTGTTGCAGGGGAGGTGATACAGTGTTGGCAGCAAGGCATCACTTTCTAACAAAAAAGCGGGGTCAATGAAGCTCAGACGGTCAAGCCACGAGGCTTCTACTTAGCGGTGTTGATGGCACACCAATGGCCACAGGTGCTGTAGCTGTGAGTCAATTGTCACGGACATCGATGACACAGCACTTGGGACACACACTGTGGCAGAATTTCGGAGGTGCTGAAATGTGTCGGGCCAGTTGTGTAAATCACGGTTGTAGTCAGAGTGGATCATGGCTCCGGTGCAGGCAGCAGTGCTTTGTCAAAGAGCAGCAGTGGCTCTGAAATCACTTTGAGTTGATGTACTTGTTTCTTCCTTTTTGCACCAGAAACCACTTCCAAGGGCCGAGGAATTGGATTTGGCACCACTTGGCAAGTCAGGGCTCTCAGCAGCAGAGTCCAAGTACTGGCAGGTGAAGTCGAATAAGAATTTAACACTTGGGGTGGCATATTTGTATGTATATATAATAGCACACATTGCATGCCTTCATTGACAGTTCTCCTTAAGGTACCGAAACAAGTTCAGAATGAACCAGCAGCTGCACCAGCTCTGGACATGGGAATGAAAATAGTGGGGAACTTTGCTACAGTATCCTCTGTCATCCTGAGCAAAATTAAGGAAGAATTTTTGGTTCTAGCCATACACCAGAGAATGGAAGCAGTTCTAGTTCCAGATCGTGAACGGAAAGTACCAAAAATCATTGCAGAAGTATATGCCTCTGTGGGTCGTGATATCTTAGGGTTGCAAGCCATTAAGTCACATTTAAAAGCTAAAAGTGACGTTGAGCTTCCAGTAGAGAGCGATCTGGAAAGCAGGAAGAAATACAGGAATAGAGGGCAAAGACGACTGGACCTCCCATATCTTGGGAATCTGGCTTGGGTCATTATAATTTAAGAGACACAAGAAAATTAAAACCTAGAATGGTATTGGATTCCAATATTCGCTCTCCATGTTCTTTTCAGGATACCGACAAAACAGGAATAGAGAGATGGAGTCAAGCTGAGTATTGAAGAAAGGAGGAGAAAAGTAGAAAAGGTGGTCCAGCACAAGAGGCTGAAGTCAGCATGACCAGAGAAGCGAGAATATTGTACTGTAAAACTTCAATTAAGAAGAAGAAAGTAGCAAGACTTTCAAAGAAAAATGCAGATCGAACTACGGACTCTCTTACAAAACAAGACTTGGGTAAAAGCGCTTCTAGGCAGGGCAGCCAAAGTCATGAGAGTACTTCAGACTCCTTATGGTTGATCTAATTTGGGTTGAGACATCAGATAAATATTTAAATCCTGCTGATAGGGTTTATGATCTAGAGTTATATATTGAAAGGGACATACCTTGCGCTGTTTTAGCTCTCTTCTGGGTACTTTTACAGCAGCAGATGTTGCCAATACGACTCGGGGGCAGCACCGGGGAAAAAATTATTTTAAAAAATGTAAGCACTTACCTTTGGCTGCTGGCCCATGCTCCCTTGCCTTGCCATGCCTCGCTGCTCCTGGCACTACAATCCTCAGGAGCACAGGCTTTCAGACTCTCCACGCAATCCCAGTGTGTCTTTCATGCAATTAATCCCAGCATGATAGAAGTGTTGGGATAGGGCAAAGCGAGCCAGTAACACACTGCAGCAGGGAATGGGAGCATGTGCCCCTGAACACTGTTGATATTTCAGAGGAACAACCTGGAGCTATCACGGTGCACATGTTGGTTTAGCCAGCCGGCCAAACCGACATGTGAACTTTCAGTGCTTACTACCACTGCCCCTGCTGCTGATGCTGAGACATGGCCCTGCCAGCCCCAGACTGGCAGTGAAAATTAAAATGACAATAAAATAGTCTTATTGTCATTTTATTTTTCTTCTGTCTGCTGGCATTTTACCAGTGGGGTGACACTCCTCTGTTATAGTGAAGGAGTCGCCCCTGCACATTTATTTTATACTAGCTGAGAAAGATTGGCCTCCAGTCTTTATTAGGGAAGCACCCCTTGGGGGAGGAAGTACCGTATTTTCCGGCGTATAAGACGACCCGGCGTATAAGACGACCCCCTACTTTTCTTGATAAAATGTAGGTTTTGTGCTGTACTCGCCGTATAAGACTACCCCCACTTCCAACGCAGTCCTGCATAGCCATTTGGAGAATTGTGCATAAGATTTGCACCCAAAGCATTCTTTCTGATATTTGGTTTACGGTACTTGATATCCTTTCTTTGGCATTTCATCCAAAATCAATTCAAAATGTAATGTGAATGCTGTCATATTGGATCATAGAATGTCCTCACCAGATGTGCCCCCCACTTCCCTGTGTTGTACATTGCCATTATCCACATTAGTATTGTTACGTACTGTACTCATATGCATGGTGGTTTGCCATTATCCACATTACGGTAGTTTTGTTACCGTACTCATATGCATGGTGGTTTGCGGTGGAAATTACTTCTGTTCATTAGCATAGCCTGTGGTGGAGCCAGATGATTTCCCCTGTGTCTTGAGAACAATAAATAGGGTGGATATGCTGCTGGATGCATTAAGGAAAATTTGATGTTTTTGGCAGATTACAGGTACCGTAACTGTAATTTATTTCCCTCTTTCAGATCCGCTTTCAGTGGGTTTGCTTTTGATACTTTCACAGTGCCCCCATCGCCTACGTAACGTTAGTTCTTGTGTTTGAGTGCCCTCCATTTATTGCAGTATTATACCGTACCTCTACTTGCACACATGTCACTTTTTCCTCCTGTAATGCACCATTTCCTATTGAGAAGCGGTCTGACACCTTCGGGTGAAGTCCGCGCTATGTAAAAACGCATGAAAACATACTCTCAAATTTCATACCCGGCGTATAAGACGACCCCCGACTTTCCAGAACATTTTAAGGGGTTAAAAAGTCGTCTTATACGCCGGAAAATACGGTAATAAGAGAAGCCTTTTCTTAGATAGTACTTGCAGACATCACAGACATTTACACTAGTGAATGGGTTCTAAGACAGGCTTTGGCCTTATATGGAGACCACGTTAGAGTAAATGGGTACACCCAGAAAAGTCGCTGGGACCTGGGTAGCTATTAGTACAAAAAGAGAGTGGTCCCAGGATGTATACAGAGAGTATAAATAGAAGTAAATAGGAAATTAAAGAACAAATAGAATCAAAAATGGAAGGTACGTTGTTATTTAATCACAAAGTACTGCATGTTAAATTTTGCACGCATAGCACAAATGCATATATCAACATATTGTGGTGCCCAAGGCAGGGGAAGGGGGGGTGAGGTGAGGGTGTAGGTGATAGGAAGTGGTGCAAAGCAGAATATATAATACAATACAGGTCAAAAGTACTTCTTTGAAAAATGTTGAGAGACTGGCTATGATTGGCGCCAGAAACTAAAAGCACATGAATGACAATATTTAGGCTATAACCATGCTTCTAAAGAAATGGCAGTATTATTTCAGGCTCAGGATAGAAGCTGGTGAGGGATCCGGTTGTCAACGATTCGACCCCATATACGGATTGGGGTGGGTTGGCCCTTACTGGAGGGTCTGCATCAGGACATGTAGGGTTGAGTTTGGGCAGAAGATCTAAAGTGAAAATATAAAAATGATCTAAGTTTAAGATAGAGCCCAAAGGGTCAGGCGTATATGATCACAAGGGTTCATGGTGGGAGAAAAAAAAACTCAGTACCGTGGGTTTCAGAGTCTCTTACGGTGGGTAGGTGTGGATCCTAGTGATAACCGCACTATTTCGCTGAAAATACGAGGGTCAAAGGGCCTCGTAATGAATACTATTAGGATGTTGAAATACTCACTGAAGAATCAAAAGAATTGAAATAACTTCAAAGTCAATGAGCGCAAACGTTGCTTCCATGACGGTGGGGGTGCAATCAGCTACCCGGAGTGTCTAGTAACAGAGGAAAACGAAACCGCGTTTAAGCGAAAGGCCCGGCCAACCGGGCTTGAAATCTGAAAGAATGCTCGGGAAAACATTTTTGGTATCAGAGGGGGCAGAGGGGAGGAGCGAAATACCTGTGTGCTTGTTGTTTCACAATTGAATCAGGCGCAGCATCCCGGTCAGCAAGGTAGCCGCACTTGTAATGCATAGCTTTAAATGGAGTAACTGGCGGCTGACGGCCGCGCGTGCACGCCGTTACCACGCCAAATGCGTGGAACGTGGTGAAGAAAGACTTGCATGCAGCACAGTGGAAACAAGTATTGTTTCATTGTTCACGTAAGACAACATGGTGTCATAATTTGTGGCTTGCAGGCAAAAATGGAAATGGTAAAATTAATAATTTAAAAAGAACAGAGATAGAATGCGTAAAGTACTACATGGAGGGACTTGTGACCGCATGAATGTTAGACGTTAAGGCAAGGATATGAACTCTGGGTCAAATGCGAATGCTGATGGCATTGATACAGCATGTGCCAGTCAAGCATAGCGATGTAAAAGCAGGATGAAATAGCCATAGGATGATATTCACGTGGTGTTAACACTGGTATTGAATAAGAAATCAACCGTGAGCATGTACTAGGTACAAACTAGGAATATAGAACACAAGCCTAATAGCAGGTACCTGCCTCGCAGGGTGGTATAAGTGCCTTAAGGTCAGGTGTTGGGAACTCAAAAAAGACAGACATCACTGTAAAATCAATGAAACATGAAATGTGGCTATACTATCATATAGTCCATTGCATGCACTGTAAACAATTAACAGTGCATTTGTCGCATATGGTAGGAAAAACTGGTTATTCAGTGCGTGTATGTCAAACATAATGGCCTATCCATAGAGTGTCATGTGTTGTTACAGTGTTATGAAACCAGATTCTTACAATAAGAAAACATTTTTAAGAAGAAATTCATAAATAAGGCGTACATATAAGAGAGCTTTGTGCTAAAGAAATAGAACAAAAGCCTAGTGGCAAATACCAGCCTCGCAGGTTAGTACAATTGCCTATAGGTCACGTGATGGGAACTCAAGGACAGTAAGAGTGACAGATATCACAGTAAAGTCAATGGAATGCAAAAAGTGTCTACAGTGTTATGGTAGCTAGTTGGGCGTAGCTGCTGTCCACTTCATTCAGGCCATTGTCTTTAGAGCCAAAGTAGACCATCCATTTTGATTCTCGGATGTCGCTACCATAACACTGTAGCCACTTTTTGCATTCCATTGACTTTACTGTGATATCTGTCACGTTCACTGTCCTTGAGTTTCCATCACGTGACCTTTAGGCAATTGCACTACCCTGAGAGGCAGGTATTTGCCACTAGGCTCGTGTTCTATTTCTTTAGCACAAAGCTCTCTTATATGTACGCCTTATTTATGAATCTTTTCTTAATTTTTTTTTCTTATTGTAAGAATCTGGTTTTATAACACTGTAACAACACATGGCACTCTATGGATAGGCCGTTATGTTTGACATACACGCACTGAATAACCAATTTCTCCTACCATATGCGACAAATGCACTGTTAATTGATTACCGTGCATGCAATGGACTGTATGATATTGTAGCCACATTTCATGTTTCATTGATTTTACAGTGATGTCTGTCTTTTTTGAGTTCCCAACACCTGACCTTAAGGAACTTATACCACCCTGCGAGGCAGGTACCTGCTATTAGGCTTGTGTTCTATCTTCCTAGTTTGTACCCAGTATATGACCAGCGGTTGATTCATTATTCAATACCATTGTTAATACCACGTGAATATCACCCTATGGCTATTTCATCCTGCTTTTACATTGCTATGCTTGACTTGCACGTGCTGTATCAATGCCATCAGCATTCGCCTTTGACCCCAAGTTAATATCCATGCCTTAATTTCTGGCATCCATGCAGTCACAAGTCCCTCCATGTAGTACTCTACGCATCCCATCTCTGTTCTTTTTAAATTAATAATTTTCCCATTTCCATTTTTGCCTGCAAGCCACGAATTATGACACCATGTTGTCTGACATGAACAATGAAACAATACTTGTTTCCACTGTCCTGCATGCAAGTCTTTCTTCACCACGTTCCACGCATTCGGCGTGGTAAAGACGTGCACGCTCGCCCATCAGCCGCCAGTTCCTACATTTAAAGCTACGCATTACGAGTGCGGCTTCCTTGCTGTCCGGGATGCCGCACCTGATTCAATCGTGAAACAACAAGCACACAGGTATTTTGCCTCTCCCCTCCACCCCCTCTGATACCAAGAATGCTTTCCCGAGCATTCTTTCAGATTTCAATCCCAGTTGGCCGGGCCTTTCACTTAAACGCGGATTTCTTTTCCTCTGTTACTAGACACCGCGGGTAGCTGACTGCACCCCCATCTTCGTGGAACGACGTCTGCGCTCATTGACTTTGATTTTTTTTTTATTATTTCGATTGTTCTGTGAGTATTTCAACAGCCTAATTGCATTCACTACAAGGCCCTTTGACACTCGTATTTTCAGCTACATAGTGCGGTTATCACAATAATGTCTTTCAGAACTGCCCGTACTAGGATCCACACCTACCCACCGTGAGAGACTCTGAAACCCACGGTAGTAAGTCTTTTTTTTTTCTCCCACCATGAACCCTTGTGATCATATACGCTTGACCCCTTGGGCTCTATCTTAAACTTAAATAATTTGCATATTTTCACTTTAGATCTTCTGCCCAAACTCACCCCCACATGTCCTGATGAAGACCCTCCCCTAAGGGCCAACCTGCTCCTACCCGTATGTGGTGTCAAAACGACGACAACTGGATCCCTCACCAGCTTCTATCCTGAGCCTGAAATAATACTGCTATTTCTTTAGAAGCATGGTCATAGCCTGAATATTGTCATTCGTGCGCTTTTAGTTTCTGGCGCCAATCATAGCCAGTCTCTCAACATTTTTGGAAGAAGTACTTTTGATCTGTATTGTATTATATATTCTGCTTTGCATCACTTCCTATCACCTACGCCCTCACCTCACCCCCCTTTCCCCCCTTCCCCTGCCTTGGGCACCACAATATGTTGATATATGCATTTGTGCTATGTGTGCAAAATTTAACATGCAGTACTTTGTGATTAAATAACAACGTACCTTCCATTTTTGATTCTATTTGTTCTTTAATTTCCTGTTTACTTCTATTTATATTCTCTGTATACATCCTGGGACCCCTCTCTTTTTGTACTTATATGGAAACCAAGCAAAGAAATATAAACCTGCTGCTCCACATGTCATTACCTAATGCAGTGAACCTCAAGCACAAGCTCAATACACTTTAAAGCATGAAGCAAAGTGTGGTATAAAAGTAAGATTAGAGCCGTTCAATAGCAGGGCATAATAGACCCTTGTGTTTCACTAATGAACACACACCCTTTTTCCTGTCACCAAACGGACAGATCCTATAAGATAGTTTTAGACAATAAGAATGTAATAACACTTGAAAACATGTGCAGTGAAAAATACGCATAGCAAAGGTTTAATGATGAAACTAGCGCATAAAAAATTACGAAGCATGCTTTGACATCTCTATTGGGGGTTTCAGTCAAAATATAACACCTGAAAGTGAGTATGTAACCACTTAATTTGGACAGGGTGCACTTCTCATTTTGATGCTTGCCTATGGTTATAAGAATAGTCCCCCTTGCAGTGGGAAGGATAAGTACCTAGGAATTAAACCGAGCCATGGCATAGATGTATCACCATCTTCTCTGAAGCCCGGTACTTCGGAGCCTCCTGTTTTGCAACAGCTCTCAACTGCTACCCAGAGAGAGGAGGTTTCAATACAGCTTGATAACATTGTAGGCGAAGTACCCAGCTCTAGATTGAATGCTCTCTATTTCCCCCAACCAGTGCATGAGGGAATATCTTATAGTCTTTTTTATACTATCATGGGACATTGCAGGGGTGAGGCCCACGCTGGCACTGCCACACTGGTCCCAGTATATTGAGCAATTTGATATTTGCTGTCTGCAGGAAACTGGTTGACTACCCCTGTCTTTATCCCTGGCTATGTCACCTATTGCCGTCCAGCAGTCGCCAGCAGATCAGGACGACCAGCAGGGGGACTGCTGATATGGGTAAAAATAAACCCTCACTGCATTACCCGAGAACTTAGGATTGAAAGCTCCAACATCCTAGCCATTCACATCAGGGGCAGGAATAGTACGGGACTTGGTCTTTTTGATGTTTATGCCTGGGGCACCAAGGCTAGTTGTAGTTCTCCCACCATCCTAGATTTGGAAAATTTTCTAGATGACAGGGACGTAATGTCACCGGTAATAGTAGTAGGGGATTTCAATACCACCTATGAACCCCTGGATTCCCACAATTCCCAATCACCACTGAAGACACCATTCGCCTGATGAACTCCATCCACTCAGGATCGCCAACCGACCCATGTCCCCACCACATTTTCAACAAAGCAGACTCCATCATCGCACCCCATCTCCGCGATGTCATCAACAGCTCTTTCAACTCCGCTACCTTATCGGAAAGCTGGAAACATGCCGAACTCAGCGCCCTTCTGAAGAAACCCACAGCAGACCCCACTGAACTTAAGAACTACCGCCCCATTTTGCTCCTCTCATTCCCTGCCAAAGTTATTGAGAAAGCCGTCAACAGTCAGCTCGCCGCCTTCCTTGAATCCAACAAATCCCTCGACCCTTCACAGTCCGGCTTCCGAGACAAACACAGCACCGAAACCGCCCTCATCGCAGCAACAGACGACATCCGAACACTACTTGACAACGGAGAAACAGTTGCCCTCATCCTGCTTGACCTCTCCGCAGCCTTCGACACAGTCTGCCATAGCACCCTCATACAACACCTCAGCAACGTCGGAATACAAGGAAAAGCATTGGACTGGATCATCTCGTTCCACGCCGGAAGAACTCAGAGTCCGCCTCCCCCCTTTTAGATCAGAGGCCACCGAAGTCATCTGCGGCGTACCACAAGGATCATCACTCAGTCCCACCCTCTTCAACGTATACATGAGTCCCCGCGCATCCATCACACGCCAACACAACATCAACATCATCTCCTACGCAGACGACACCCAGCTGATCCTCTACCTCACCAAAGACCCTAACACCGCCAAAACCAACTTACACGAAGGAATGAAAGAAGTAGCCGAGTGGATGAAGAACAGCCGTTTAAAACTGAACTCGGACAAAACGGAAGTCCTCATCTTAGGTTCATCCCCCTCTGCCTGGGACGACTCATGGTGGCCACCGGCCCTGGGAACCGCACCCATACCTATGGACCACGCACGTAACCTGGGCTTCATCCTGGACTCCTCCCTCTCGATGACCAGACAAGTCAACGCCGTCTCATCATCATGCTTCAACATCCCACGCATGCTCAAAAAAATCTTCCCTTGGATCCCCACCGAAACAAGAAAGACGGTCACCCACGCACTGGTCACTAGCCGACTGGATTACGGAAACACCCTTTACGCCGGAACCACAGCCAAACTACAGAAAAAACTCCAACGCATCCAAAACGCCTCAGCCAGACTCATACTGGACATCCCCCGTCAAGCTCACATTTCCGGTCACCTGAAAGACCTCCACTGGCTCCCCGTCAACAAGAGAATAACGTTCCGTCTCCTCACCCACGCACACAAAGCCCTCTACGACCTAGGACCCGAATGCCTCAACACTCGACTGTCCTTCTACACCCACACCCGCCAACTACGATCGTCCAATCAAGCCCTCGCCGCAATTCCGCGCATCCATAGATCCACCATGGGGGGAAGATCCTTCTCCTACTTAGCGGTCAAAACCTGGAATTCTCTCCCCACCCACCTCCGCCTTACACAGAACCACCTCTCCTTCAGAAAGCAACTAAAAACTTGGATATTCGATAAAAGTAAATTTCCCCCCTTCCCTCAAGCGCCTTGAGACCCTCTGGGTGATTAGTGCGCTATACAAATTTTTGAACTTGAACATATAACCGACAGTGATAAGGTGGACGAGATGTGGCTCGTTCCCTCTTTAGATTTGCCACCCTTTAAAAAATGGACCCACACAGCCCTACAGCTACAAGCTGTGACCCTTGAATATGAGCTTAGAGCAGCCAATGGTCGAACTATGTCCAATAGGAAGGGGGCTAACACTTTTATAGACCCACCAACATGAGCCGCATCAATTACATTCTCCTAGATGTTAGATTGTGGCTATAGTTGTTGGGTCAATCATTGACAGTGACTACAACCCTCTCAAGCATGATATGTCACCCCTGTGGGACACTAACTTTGACTCCCTGCAAGCACGACTTCCCACTAAGGAAATAGTCCCAACAAACAATAATAGCCGACTCAATTGGGCACGGGTAGCCACTGACACATCAAAACTCAAGGCCATGAAAGATAAATTGCTAGAGAGCACCAATGAGCTAATTAGCCAGCTGGAGCAGCACAATTGTTTCACAAAGATTTTGTCATGCCACACACTCTTTTTTAAACAGTTTGGTACACTTTTTAGTGCCCCTTTCAGACCACAGAGCAAATCGAAATTAGCCAGTCCTCGCTACTCCTGGTTTAACCAGGAATGCAGAAAATTAAGAACTCAACTAGCCGTGGCTATTAGAGCCAATAATGTGGCAGAACTGAAAATAGCAAGGAGATCCTACAAGAATGCCCAGGCCAAAGCCAAAAAGGACTGGGAAGAGGATAGATGGCTCCAGATCAAGAATGCCTGACAGAATAAGGATTCCCTGCAATTTTTGCCCCTGGTAACCAGGGGAGACTCAGATAGATCTCCCCTATAATATCCCCCTCTTCCTGGCAAGAACATTTCTCTGCAGTCTACACTGGTACAGAAACATTAGTCTCTGAAGGCTTGACTCCCACACCAACTACTATCCAGACCCCCGATTTTTTCACCCTAGAGAAAATACCAACGAGTATTCACTCGGTGATAAGGAATAAGGCTTCGGGGCCTTATGGCATCCCTGGTGACGTCTTCCTTGCCGACACAGTTAACTGGTCCAAATATATATGGACACTTGCAAATGGTATTGCAGCCGGGGCAGCAATGCCACCTCTGTGGAAGGAATAAGAGGTCATCCCGGTATTTAAAAAGGGCGTCCGCTCACTCCCCTCCAAATATAGGCCCATTAGCCTGATCGATGGCGCCCAAAAGGTCTTCTCTCGCGCCCTTCTTACGAAGATCCCAGATTGGATGGAGGAGACTAACATCTTATCTCCCTTCCAAGCAGGGTTCAGAAAGAAAGTAAGTACCATTGACCAGGTTTTTGTTTTTCACTACTGGCATGGAAAACAGTCACTATAGAGAGAGGTAATCTTTACCCAGCATTTATTGACTTGAAGTCAGCCTTCGACCTCATCCCCGGACATAAGTTATGGCTAGTACTGCAGGAGATGGACTTACCACCACCCTTAGTCCTTGCAATGGTTATCTGCCTTCATGAGGATAACTTCACTAGGGTTCACTGGGGAGAGAAAGGGCAGCTAACAGATCCAATCAGAGTCGATAGAGGGGTCAGACAAGGTTCCATGGTGGCGCCTACCTTGTTTTCACTCTTAGTTAATGGGGGGTCCATCACTTAGCGCAAGTCCCAGCTGATGCCCCCTCGCTGGAGAAGGTAAAAGTAACAACTCTGCTTTTTGCGAATACCACGTTGCTCGTCTTAAAGACCCCCAGTGGCCTCCAGCTGCTGCTGGATCACTTTGATTCCTTTTGTGGGTCTAGAGGCCTGGAGGTCAACACAATGAAAACAAAACCTTGTTGAACCTCCACAATTTCTTCAAATGCAAATTGGCACTTGGGGGGATCCCCCTTGAGAGAGTAGTCACTTTTGACTATCTGGGTGTGACTCTCTCAGAGGAAATGGCCTGGAACCACCACATATCAAAGGGGGCTCTTTAGCAGAAGCAGATCACTGAGGCCCTGCTGAAAGAGCACAAACGCTCAGTCAAGACCAATAGCAGCGCCACTACTGATTTACAACCACAAAGTAGTGAGTTCTGCTCTGTAAGTGGCTGAACTATGTGGGTTCGAGAACCTAGAGGGACTCTTAACTACTGAGAACAAATTCTTGAGATCCCTCTGTTCTTTTCCCCAAAGTACCCCACTTCTTTCTCTTAGGTTTGATATGGGTAGGCAATCCATTGAGAATAAGGCACAACTTTGCCCTTTGCTCTTTTGGTTGCACCTGAAACAAACCCCGAGCTTTCACATTATGCAGCTGATGAAGTTTTCAACTCGACCGTTTTAACCACATTGGGTGGTTTACTAAAGTTAGATCCCTACTCGCAACAATAGGTTTAGGGAGTTCTTGGAACGCCAATGAACCTTGCTCTTTACCCAGTAAAAGGCTGCTTAAATCGCAATATTGGAACTGGGTGTCTCAGACTGACGCAACACAGTCAGACGGTGGTCTCCTCACAACTGAATTTATGGAATTCAAAACACGTAGTGGACACGAGCAATACTTAGAGGCCATTACAAGTCCACAGGATAGAAAGCTCTATATCCAATTCAGATTTGGATCACTTCCTGTGAACTCCTTTACAGCTGAGTGGCGTCGACCAGTATCAGGGCAGCTATATTGCCCTGGTTGCACTAAGTTCACTGAGACAATCGCACACATGGTTTTTTGAATGCCCATTGTATATCTCCCCAAGACGAAAATGGTTGGCACCAGTTTGTTGGCTGCTGGGAACACGATGTCACCAGGAAGCACTGCATATTTTAAAATCGGAATCAAGAACACTTGTTGCCTGTGCAGGAAGCTAAGTTAATTGAAAAAATATGGCTAATCAGAAGGCGCACACTTAAGAAGTGATAATGTTTGCCTTAGCGTTCCTCTTTTCCACCTTCTTAAACTCACTATTTGAGAACACACTAGCAACATTAGGTGCTATTTTGACAGTTAATAATCTATTGTAATTCATTCAATGAACATTGTCATATAAGCAAACCTGAAGTTCTGTACTGTAGGCATTTGCACTTTTATGGCTTTAACACTTTTAAGTTATTATTGCAATGTATTCATTTCTATTGCTGTGCACTGTAAGCATTTGCACGTTTATGGCCGTAACGACTGAAATAAAGTTTGACTTGACTTGACTTGAATAGTCCCGGCTTATTCTCAACGCACATGATGGAGATCTTACAACCAGATCACGAGGCACTGTCACATATTGATGACATCTATCTTACTGAGGACAACTTGGACATGCACCTAACTAGGGTGGACAAATTAGTAACATTATTAACATCACGCAATTACAGAATTAACTTTAACAAAATCAAACATTGCCTACCTTGCAGTGAACTTCCACGGATAAGAGCTATACAATGAGGGCAACAGTCTGGCTTCTGATTTTCTTCAGAAGTGGGCTTCCTTGCAGCCGCCCAACACACTGAAGAAGTTGCAAACCATGCTGTGATTGCTAAACTTCAGGCAATCCTGCTGCATTATGCTGAGTGAGCGTATGACTTGATTTCTCTCACGTTTTAAGCAAAATAGTAAATGAGCAGACACACTGATATCTCTTGTTCTTTGCAAACAGACATGGTGGAGACAAAATATTTACGAACTAGGGACACTAAGACCAATCTAGTTCTTTAAGGATGAGAATGCATGCGAGGATCCCATGAGCTATATTGAACCATCTATTACAGAGGGCTTGGGATTAGAAGATCAAGAAATCTTAGATAGTGCATTATGCTGGGAGGAAATCCTACTATCTATGAACTCCCTAGCAACTGGAAAAGCTGCAGGCTTAGATGGGATTCCGACTGAGTTCTATATAAAATTTATACCACAACTCAAGTCTATCATGACTGAATTATTTCAAAACATCTTTGAAGGCGGGAATCCCCCGAAATCCTGGTCACATGCAAAAATAATAGTTTTCCCCAAAAAAAACAAAGATCCCCAGGAAATGGGGTCGTATCGACCAATTACATTGATTAATGGGGATTCCAAAATATATTCCAAATTATTAGCGTCACGGCTAGCACCTCGGATTCATAATATAGTCTCTGAAAGACAACATGGGTTTATACCAGGGAGATCTACAACTGACCATGTGCAAAGAGTTATATCCCTCTTTGACTACACGGGAACGACAGGAGACCCTATGGCGCTCATACTGCTCGACGCAGAGAAGGCGTTTGATAGGGTCTCCTGGAAGTTCCTGTGGGCCGCCATGCGAAACTGTGGCATAGGTAAGAAATATATTACAGCGATCCAACAGCTATATGTTGATCCCAGTGCTAGGGTATTGATTAACGGGGAGTTAACCGACAATTTTAAAATTAACAGGGGGACACGACAGGGGTGCCCTTGTTCGCCCCTCCTTTTTGCCATCTACATAGATGGGTTCATACACAGGCTCGAAAAAAACGTGTTAATTGCCCCTATAAGTGTGCGCGGTTTAGAAACAAAATGCTTAGCGTATGCTGACGATATTGCTATTGTCACAGGGGATCCTACAACTGCTATGAATCTCATTGAAAATGAAGCACAGAACTTCGGTAGAGCTTCGGGGTACAAGCTAAATTCCAGCAAGACACTGCTCGTGCTTAATTCTAAGATTGTGATGAGAGACCCGAGAATAACTGATAAAGCAACATACTTGGGTGTTAGCATTAGTGCCAATGTTGAGAATATTGTAAATAACAATCTGGAGCCACTTATGCTACACACTAAGAGAGAATTGTCACGGTTAGATAACCTACATCTGTCTATCGGAGGTAGAAAAAATTTAGTGAAGATGGTTTTTTTTCCTAAGTTTTTATATTTTTTTAGGGCAATTTGCTTGGAATTCCCACCACATGTATTTAAGAAAATAGATTCAATGTTCTCACAATTTTTATGGGGTTATAGTAAACCTCGGAGAGCACTAAAATGGATCACACTACCTAGAGAGCTTGGGGGGTGGGCGTTACCTAATTTCATGCTTTATTATTGGGCTACAGTTATGAATTACAGCACAAGATTGTTAAAATCTAACCCAGATGATCTGAGTATTCCTACACCACAAGAACTTATCCTAGGGAATGGGAGTACTGGCTGTCTCTGGCGGCACGTTAATGATGATCACCTTAAAAGGGTGAAATTCAAAACCATCAACAATGTGGTCAAAGTCTGGAGACAGGTCAAGAAATGACTTGGTCTTGGGCGATTTTCACATTACACACCGGTTCTTCAGAATTCAGATCTTCCAGAAATATTTCATGACTCTTATATACAGAGCTGGTGTACACTAGGGATAGAGCAACTCGGATGTTTCTACTCTACTCAGGGATTGAAATCATTTGATGACCTAAAAAAAGACTACAACATCCACAACAGGGATTTCTTTAAATATCTTCAAGTGGGAGACTTCCTGCTAAAAAAAGGGGGTGGTCGTATTAAATTTCAAATATGCCAAATCATAGAAAATATGCGCAACAACACGCCCCCAAGAATTGGCGAGATTTATGAAAACTTCAATACCTTGCTCCCAGATGATATGGACAAACATGGGGCGGAATGGCAAATTAAATTAGAAGTTCCACCTAGCATTCCACTTATGGCATATGACCTGTCACTTACTTACTTAATGTCCTTAAAATTACAGGCACAATTCTATAAAACATACTTTTCGCTGTATTATACACCGTATAAAATTGCTAAATGGGGGACAGGTAAGGGCACTACTTGCCCGCGATGTGCATTTCCTGCTGCAGACATTGTGCATATGTTCGCCACATGTAATACTCTATCAAACGTTATAAATGAAATATCTGAGTTTCTTGCTGATATCACCGGCGCTGGGATTAACATAACAACTGAAGAGATTATACTGGGCATCACTAATAAAGATCGGCCTAGACAAGTTCAAGGGGTGATCTTCGTGGCAATGGCAATCTTTCGACTATGTGTCGCATCAGCCTGGCTCGATCCCATTCCACCATCCTTTTCCCAATGGAAGGCTAGATTACTTGCGACATGTAGCCTCGAGGTAGCCATTTATAAACAAAAGGGGCGTAATATTCGGCAGAGAGGCATGAAAATCTGGGCACCTTTGCTAGATTGGATACAGGCGCATTGAATATAGGATTCAAAAATGCCTTGGATAAATGCTAAAAAAATGTATCCACCAAATAACGCAAATGAACCTCATTGAGAATACCAATACCTGTCTCATTAAATCATCGCAAAATGAAATGTATGATCAATAGTGTATTGGGTTTTGATGTTAATATGTTTTTTTTTTCTGTTCTCTGTTACCCCCTCTTTAGGAATTTGTATTTGTGTAATGTAAATCTCTTTGTAAATAATATTAGAAATACCTGTCCTCATGGAGGGTGGGGGGGTGGGAACCAAGGGCTTTAAATAACATGTTGTAAAAATCTGAATAAAAAAGGTTTAAAAAAAAAAAAAAGGACATGCACCTAACTAGGGTGGACAAATTAGTAACATTATTAACATCACGCAATTTAACAAAATCAAACATTGCCTACCTTGCAGTGAACTTCCACGGATAAGAGCTATACAATGAGGGCAACAGTCTGGCTTCTGATTTTCTTCAGAAGTGGGCTTCCTTGCAGCCGCCCAACACACTGAAGAAGTTGCAAACCATGCTGTGATTGCTAAACTTCAGGCAATCCTGCTGCATTATGCTGAGTGAGCGTATGACTTGATTTCTCTCACGTTTTAAGCAAAATAGTAAATGAGCAGACACACTGATATCTCTTGTTCTTTGCAAACAGACATGGTGGCGACAGAATATTTACGAACTAGGGACACTAAGACCAATCTAGTTCTTTAAGTCATGCCAAGTCACTGTGATTATACCAATGTGATCTACAATGAGGGACAGACTGTCTCTAATGTATACAAGACTCACTTGTATTCCCCAGGTGAAGCGTGTTTTGCCTCTATTGAAAAAGTTCTTGCAGGAGACCCTATGGCGCTTATATTGCTAGACGCAGAAAAGGCCTTTGATTCGGTCTCCTGGCAATAGTTATGGACAGCTATGTCAAGGAGTGGGATTGGGGAACGATTTATCAATGTCGTTTGCATGTTGTATTTCAATCCGGAAGCTGTGGTTATGATCAACGGGGAACTCTCAAATAACATAAAAGTGACCAGAGGGACATGGCAAGGTTGCCCATACTCCCCTCTATTATTCGCCATATTTATAGACCCGTTCATCCGTAGGCTAGAAACGAACTTAGCTATAACACCAATGAGGACCCCCAATGGAGAAACTAAGACCTTGGCATATGCGGACGACATAGCAATAGTCACAACCAACCCAGAAGAAGCAGTTAACTCAATGGAAGATGTAGCAAGTAGTTTCGGGAACATCTCTGGCTACAAACTAAACCAAAATAAAACCCAGATTATAATTATCAATAAAAGCAATTATAACGACACTTGGATAGTTGATAATGCACCATACTTAGGAGTTAATATTACCTCAAAATTAAATAACCTGGTCAAACTTAATCTGAACCCACTTATGAAACAAACAGAAAAGAGCCTTAGTAGATGGCGTAATCTACATCTAACAATTATTGGAAGATGCAATCTAATTAAAATGTTATTTTTTCCCAAATTCTTATATTTTTTTAGAGCTATTTTTTTAAGCTTTGACCAACAGATTTTCAAAGAAATTGATAATATTTTTTCTTGTTTCATCTGGGGGTATAGTAGGTCACGAAGAGCCCATAGATATATCACCTTACCGGAGGAACGAGGAGGTCTCGCTTTACCTAACTTTAAAACTTACTGGTGGGCCACAATACTTAAATATAGTTGGGCACTCCTAATTCCAAATCGGGAGCATGATCAAGAGAGTGGGGTTCCAACTCCACAGGAACTTATCCTAGGTAAAGAAACAGGGGAACATCTCTGGAGATTGACATATGATTGCCACTTTAAAAAAGTTCGGTTCAAAACCCTAAAAGGAATTTATAGTGCATGGAATCATATTCACAAACTTTTGGGGATTGGAAGGTTTTCATATTACACAACACTTTACAGAAACAATAACCTCCCAGAGATCTTTACGGACACATGTATGATGCGATGGGTTAGATCAGGCATTACACAATTTGGATAATTTTATAACTCAATAGGCTTTAATTCATTCGAAGAGTTAAAGAGTGAATTTGGCTTAGAATATAGAGATATTTTCAAATATCTTAAAATGAGAGACTTTATAATGAAAAAGGGGTCGGTAGCGCTGCATTCTAGAGGATCCAGACAATTGATTCGATCATTACAAATACTAGAGTTAAAATTGGTGAAATATATAATAATTGAAATACTGCTTTTCCTGATGACTAGGATAAATACAGCCGTAAATGGCAGAACGAATTAGATATACCGGAAACCTCAATACAGAGGGCGTTCGAACTCTCCAAATCTCTAATAATGTCAACCAAGCTACAAGCTCAGTACTATAAAACGTATCTCCAATTGTAATATATAAGCATGGGCGAATTTAGCGAATTCGCGATCCGCGATTTTGCGAATTTGCGATCCGCAAAATTCGCGAATTTGTGCGAATTTGCGGATTTTTATTTTTTTGCGTGTTCGCGGGGTTTTTTGCGTGTTTGCGGGGATTTTTGCGTGTTCGCGGGCCGCTTGCATAGCGAAGTTACCCATGCAGTCGTTTATGGGAGAGGGAGAGAGAGATAGATAGATAGATAGATAGAGAGAAAGAGAGGGAAAGAGAGAGGGAGAGAGAGAACGAGAGAAAGAAAGAGAGGCCGGATCTCTGAAGGGCCAGATTCCTGAGTTGCCCCTACAGAACATACAGCTTTTTATTTTTAGCAAAATGCATATGAAAATTGTGCTGTAAAGGTCTCTTTTAGTTTAACCCCTCCTGACAACTCAAAATGGGTGTATTTGCCATCCTCTCCCTTCTTCCTGTTTTTTATATCTGTAAGTGCTTCCTGATGAGGTTTAATTCCTTGGACAGGTGCCTCGTTGCCTACTTGTAACTATTCTCTGACCCTGCTTCAAGGGTCAGAGCAGGGTCAGAGAACAGTTGCAAGTAGGCAACGAGGCGCCAGGAAGCAATTAGCAGCAGGTGTCCAAGTTGAAGTTAATTTGTTTGTAACCCTTTTGTAAAAGGTTACAAAGAAATTAGGTTCAACTTTTGCACCTGCTGCTGTAACCCTTACTTGGCTTCAAATTCGTCCCCGCTGATTCGCGGATTTTACCGCGATTTCGAGAGATTCGCGGATCGCGAAATCGCAGAAAATCCGCAAATTCGCCCGCGAAACGGATTTTACGCCCACCCTTAGTATTATACCCCCAAGAGAATCGCTAAATGGAGTATGGGTAAAGGGGCAAAATACCCACGAAGCGTGTTACCCGAAGCAGTTCTAATACACATGCTCGCTACATGCAATTCACTTAACTCCATTAGACGGGAAATATCTATTTTTTTATCAGGAATCTTTAAAACAAGAATAGAAATTTCAACTGCAGAAATTATATTAGGGATAGACAGGGATATTAGACCTAATAATTTGAAAGGACTTTTGTTTGTTGCAATGGCAGTGCTTAGAATTTGTCTGGCATCAGTTTGGCTAGACCCATACCCTCCAACATTCCAGCAATGGCGGGCACGACTGCTAGCAACACATAGTCTAGAGATCGCTATCTACAGTAGGAAGGGAAGGAATAAGAAAAGGAAAGGATTAGAAATTTGGGACCCCCTCATATGGTGGATAGAAAGAAGCGACTAAACAATTTTTCAAGTATATTGCCATAAATATGTTTGATTTAATTTTCAATTTATCTAGCAATATGTTCGCACCTGAAATGTATGTATATATTATTTGAAAATGTCTGAATGGGGGTGGGTTGGGGGGCGGAGGGGCGGGTTGGTTAAAAAATTGAAAAATCATCAATAAACTCTTGTTTAAAAAAAATGAAAAAGTTCTTACAGCTATGCAAATGACTATTTTGAAAGCACTTTTTTGGCACAGGGAAAACTCATGATTGTCTTTTCTCCCATACCAGGGGCATTCCTAATGCTTGTGCCCTACAGCCGAGTTGGGTGCAGTGGGCCTCTTCTTTAAGTGCAGTGGATGTAAAGTTTCAGTATGATCCCACCCTTCGTACTCAATATGAACTTCCTTCTACTCCAAAAGCCTTGGCCATTGAGTCTTACCAGAGCATATTCTCGATGAATTTATCTGCACAACCAGCAGAAGCAATGAAATTCAAGTACTCTGCAGCCTGCGCTTTAGTGCAAGGTGTAGTGAAAGAGGGTAAATTCCATTTGCAGGGCACCCACATGAAGACCTTTAGGGACATCACTGTGCCCTGTTACTTGCATTACAAAAGGCTGACCCACCACTTCCCTCAATTACACCCTTCTGTGTGCAAGGATACAATGTTGACTTACAATATTGGCGATTGAATGGATTCAAAAATTTAAAGTGAAAATTGATTTAAGATAAACAACACTGGAGAAGGGTAGCTGTTTTACACAATAAGCTTCCAATGGTCCATGTGAGGCACACTTTGGGCTTTTAGAGTGATGAACTTCATTCCAAAAGGAAATTTGCAGCTGCCTTATCTCTCAACCCTGCAATTTAGACTGTGAGAGTAGCAGCCTTAACCAGATCTCAGAAGAAGATCAACACAGATTTTTTAATAGCCATACATACCACCAATCAAGGAAGAGATTTTGTCAGGAAGTGTAACATTTGCCAGCAGATTAAACCATCTACTGTTAAAAGACCTGTGGCAATGCCCCTCACAGTCTCCAACATCTCTTACAGGGTAATTTATCTGGATCACATTGGCCCAATAAATTCGGTGATATAACTACATTCTAGTAGCTATTGCCTCATGTTCTTGATACCTATGGGTGTGTCCTTCGAGAAATGTTTGTGCTTAAGTAGTCATAAAGTGTGTCTGGTAGCGACAGGGGCGGTTCATTCATTTCACTGGGATAATGGTCCTGCGTTTGTTTCCAAGGCTTACAGGGATATCATAAATTAACTTGCAGTATATCTGCAATTCAGCAACCCATTAGAGGGTTAGTTAAGCAAGCTAATGGCATCATTTAAACAAGCCTTGACTGCTAGGATACTAGGTCCAAGTCCTAGTTAGTACTATATTCTGTAGAGAGTCCAGAGATCATTAAATATCTTAACTAGAGGAGTATCAGAGGGGCACACTACATACAAGGTTCTTTTCGGAGTTCCTATTTATGTACCTGGCCTAGTTAACCTTGAAAATTTGGTGAATGAAGAAAGGTTTGACCTGTAAATTATTTGAATGTTTTACAGAGCATCCAGTAGGTCAGAGACAATCTGTCTAGTGTGAGGCATGCTCAAAACCGCCACCATCGAAGAGAAAGTTGAAACCAATGCTGACAGGTATATCCCTTAATTCGCGGATCTAGTTTGTGAAAAGATCCATGACAAGCAAGCTTTTGAACCATCTTAAAGACCACTCATTGCAGTCCTTGAGGTAAAAGGCAAAATACCTGTTATTCTGCCTCCTTTGTCTGGTTCAAAGAAAGTCAGACATGTGTTCATCAACCACATCAAAAAGTACTATGTGGCCGACTCTCTACAGCAGACCACCACTGACACCAAGAATGATTGAGAGTAGAACCTCTCAGCCTCTTCCTACTGTGAATGAAATAAGCCCTTAATGAGCACAATAACATCACTAGCTTGAGTTCCCAGCTGAGGGAATTTGAGTATACTGCATCTCCAACTCTGCACAGACCACTAAACTCATCAACAAATCTGATGCTGTCATCACTTCAGTTGTAAATGTTTCACGCAACTACATGATCTGTTATGAAGTACTACCTAAGCCCAGATCAACTGAACTAATGCCTTTTCGAGAAACACCTGAATATGAGAATGACTCTGAATTTTGGTCAGAGGATTTTTCACCACATTCCAAAGATACTTTGCACCATATATTGCTTCCTGCCTATCATTGGTTCCATAATAGGTTCTTGATTCCACCTTTGTCCTATGTGTGGATCTCTCTAGCAGCCCGATTACGGCTTAGGCAGTGGGGTGCTGAGTCTGCTCTGCCATCGCACTTTCAAAGTCGTGGTCGGACCGCCTGCCAGATTAAGAGTTTCCTCCTTTCTGGCAGGCTTTATTTTTGATGTTTCCACTGCGGTGTCCAGAAAATGAGCACCACAATTGGAACACCAAAAACAGTTCTTGCATGGCATGGACTTGAAAGTCCATGCCATGCCAGAACTGGCTTGCATGCATACAGGGGGACATGGATCCACAGGGTGTGAGGCACTAGGGGGGGACCGCGGTGGTCCCTCCAAGCATATTACTGCCTCCTGAAAGCCATAACACCACCAGGGAAAGGCGGTTCCCTGGCAGCAGCCCCAGGTCGGTTGCGGTCACACTGCCCATATCGTAATAGGGCAGTTAGGAGACCGCCGTGCACCCCACAAGTTTGGCAGTCCGTGGACCACCAGACTCATATTCGGGGCCTAGGAGTGTTTCTACTCATCATATGGCTCTCAACAATGATCACTGTTCTACCACTACTGAATGGACACTGCTTTGCAGAAAGAACAATTCCACAACCTGTGGTTTGTGAACTACAGCCCCATCTTTCATCTCATAGAGCTCGAAGAAATCTCTACACTGCAAAAAGCACATCTTATTCTGCGCCCACAGACATAGCTTGGAAAAAGTTCCATATCAAAATATAGAACCTACTGATACATTGCAATTACCTAATGTTTTGAAAGTTTCAATAAACAGAATAATAATTCTTGGTACTATTTCAGATGACTGGGATCCAGAGACTGTAAAATGATTGATGTCTGATTGAGAAGCATATGCCACTTTGAATAATTAAGATCTTTATTTGAAGTTGGTGAATTGCAAAGACATGTATTGTTATCATCACTATGCACATTATTACATACATAGAACTAGAGAGGTATACAATTCCAGAAAATGGAAGCATGTGAAGATCCACCTCCTAATAGTTACCCAAATTTACTGAAGAAATCTCCTTATTTCCAGAGTGACAACATGTCACATCCTTCAGCTTTTTATTTTTCATACAGCCCACAACAACTTCAGAAGAATCTAATCACCACCAACAAACTGAATTACTCAAATCAGTTCAGTTAGAACATAGACATCCAAGGCTATGAGTACTGTAAAGAACCTACTCATGAGAAAAGTATTCTGGGCAACACATTTTGGGTAGATTCAAGGCAAAAAGGTTTTATTTCGGGCATGCATTATACCTACAACATTATTTTCTTGAACAAAAACATCCAGCCGACTGCCAGCCTGGTATTCCGAACTATGAAAGGCTTTAAAAAATCTTCTATACCAAAAGTTAACTAAACTCTGTTTAACAATTGGCAATCAAAAATAAACAATTCTTATTCAGATATATATGAAATGATCTAGAATGGAGCATTTAATTCTACTCGGTTCCCTCTAGAAGGTTTTGCCTTACAGCCCTGTGATTCTAATTCTTGCATACATTGTTTGTTTTTCAACACCCCTAGCTCTAAAGCTAATCGACCATGTAATACACAAACTCCTGTTGCAGATTCCACATATAGTGCAGGCAAACTGTGCCTATGCTGGTTAGCTCGTTCTAGTCTTTTGGCTTTGAAAGAACATGTATCTTCAATCAAAGAAAAAACTGGATTTCTCTAACTGCCTCTAACTTTCTTCTGGAATCCCATCCCACTAGAAATACATGATTCTTGGTGACAGGAGTCTCAAATACTCAGAAAAAGATGCTGCAGAGAGAATTAGGTAAATAGATCAGGAAAATCTACAGACAATTTTTAAAGTTATCAACAGTGTCATGTCTGCACACTCTAGGAGAGTTTACTCCTTAAATCACTTCCTGTCCTCAGCCTTGGACCTCCTCAAAGAAGACTTACGTCTGTTATAAGTTATAACAGGGAGAGGCTCAGTTAAGAGCTATTATGCACATTAATTGCCAATTACAAACACCCAGATCAGGTTTTCTGCCATGGCAACTTCTAAATGAATCAACAATTTCTTAACCTTAAATTTTGACTTCAACAGATAAAACAATGGCAAAAAAAGAATCCATTTTTGTTAGTGACCATCCACCTATTACCTGGCTAATATACTGCATTCTTTACCTACCAATACGCAACTTTTCAAGACTGCCAGAAATATAAATCATTAGTCTGGTACAAAGCAATGCACAATTCACATCTGTTTAATTCGTGGACATTTCTTTTTTCTTCCATGTGCTTAAATGAATATGAAAATAGCACATCCAGTTGCAGAAATCTGTTAGGACACTTCCTTCTGTGTGACACTATTTCAGTGCATCTAATGTGTAGTGCTTTGATACCAGGGTTACGTTGCATTTTATCAGGCACTTCTACTACATCCGCCCGCCTACACCATAAACTACTGTACAATGGCTCCTATTTAGTACTAACTAATGTTACCTGCTGCAGGTTGAAACCAGTATAATTGTGTCTGATAACAGTTTCTAAAACAATACAGTGCTGGGGAAGGACCCACTACACACCTTCTAAACATGTAATCAGAAATGTCCCTTAGCCTAATATGATATGAGAGGCATGCATTTTGACAAAATCAGCAAGTTAGTCACAGTGGGGCATATTATCAAGAAACGGCATTAACATTATCGCCGCTTTAGCGGCAAAAAACTGCAGCTAAAGCGACAATAATGGGCTTGATAATATGCCCTTGTGAATTCCTCTAGAAGCCCATGTTCTGGTGTGAACATGGGCTTCTATGGGAATTGCAAAAGTTTCATTATAGTTGTTACCAATAGTGTCATGAGGGGTATGTATGAGGAAAGTGTCGAGTAATTGAGTATCTGAATAGTAAGTGCACCCTAAGGGAACCTTTGTTGTTTACTTATATCAAATATTCCCAAAATAATGTTGGAAATTGCATCTCAGATAAGATGTAGTATAAAAGGACTACCATATGGATGAAGGAGCCCCTCTCCCAGGATATCGAACTCATGCCCGCCCACAGGCCTGGATCGCCGCTTAGCACACTGTCATTACCTTGTTGCCTGTGGAACCTGTTGAGCCTTGCGGGAGGCAGTGCAGTGGTAGGGGTCACCCACTGAATTGCTTCTCAGCTCCGCTCTTCTCATTCTTTTCCTTCACGGAGGATGCTGTCATGTCGCTATCCCTGACTATGCCCGGATTTCCTGGTCAGGCATAGCCGGTGGCGGATGAGGAGGTGGGGGGCGCATGCATGTCAGAATAGAGATGTACGGGGAAGAATAAAGACGCCTGAATAGAACTTGCGTCTGTGTGTGTTTCTTTACCCCAACATCAAACCTGGCGACGAAGGTGGGATGCGAGGACACCCCCCTCGACTGCACGCATCCAGAAAGCGGCATCAGCAGAGCGGCCAGCCATAGCACTGAAATGCAATATTTGCCCAAGTAAATGAGCGCTGCCAAATGGCTCATTCTGTAGCCCTGACGAGGACACCCAGCGAGGAAAGTCCCTGAGGCCTGAATTAATGAAGGTGCATAACGCTGGGATAAGAACAGCAGTATTCCCGATTTCTTGAACAGGCATACAGGCCTCACATTTGGCGGCCATCTTAAAGTCATGTGAGCCCCAGAGGAAGCCATTGGCACACATCCAGTGGCCATTTTGAGGTCAGGCAAAGTCAGAATAAGCACCCTGAGCAAGCCAAAAGAAGTTTTGAGGTTTTGCAAACACTGTGGGCAGCATCAGGAGGAACAGTGAAGCCAGAAGTACGCCACGAATGTCCACTTGACCTGACTCCATGAAAAATGCAACACCAGGACCAGCTCCAGTCATGCCACCCGGGCCCATACTAATGGGGGTATCGTTCCTGCATCCCCCCGAACCTCTAATACTGACTTTAGGAAGCAGCATGGGCCCCAAGTGGAAAAGCTGGATAGAAGACTTTGAAGATTTTATGAAAGATTCAAGAGTATATGACCCGGGCCATCAACTTATAGCACTGAGAAACCTTGTGGGCAAAGGCATTGGACAAATAATCAAAGAATTACCCACGGCAAAGACGCTCTGAACAGGAAATTTCTCCACAAGCGTAATGTAGATTACGAACGCTACACCTTCAATCTAGCGTTCCAAGAACGTGATGAATCTATGGGCGACTTCATCTTGCAACTAAAGTGCCTGGCACGATCTGCGATTTCGACAATTTTAACACTGGAGATGCACTTCGCTTACGCATCATCGAAGGATGCTAGTCAGAGGTGCTACAACGTCAACTACTCAAAAAGCAATATTCACTCTATGACGTTGAAGAACTCACACGCATAAATGATCAGGCTAAAGAACATGCTAAGAATATGGAAGACGGAAAGACGGAAAAATGCAAACAAGCCTTCTGAGTTCAGTCCCAGACTGAAACAAGGCATCGGCCAGATCATCGGAGGCATGATAAACCCACAAGCTCGTCTTGCAGTGGGGCCAGAACCAGTAAAACTCAGAAACAACAGTCGCAATGTTACCGCTGTGGCCTGGACTACCCGCCACCGGCACTTGCCCAGCCATGGGTCAACAATTTCACAGATGTGGGAGGGACAATCACAGTCCCAGGTCTCGTATCGATCCCACCGGTCGACGTCGAGATAATTGACTGCACTCACTCCCATATCACAAGACAGTGATGAGCATGTATGCATGGTGGCAGACCCCGACCGGTTGAAGAAATACCCCACAACTAGACATTCAAATGGAAAATCATTTGGCTAAGTTTGTTCTGGACACGGGAGCATCACTGAACTATATCTGCACAACGGAATATGAAAATAGGTGCCCAAAACTGAAATTAGAACCGGCTGCAGTGCGCGTCTACACAAGAATGTCTAAAGAGACACTGCCATGTCTGGGACGCTTTCCCACAACACTTACCTACAAAGACAGGCCATTCCAGGTGGCCCAAATTCATGTCATAGAAGGCCCTGAAGCTGCTGACTGTCTACTCAGCCTACCCACAGCATAACGGCTGAGACTAGTGGAGATCCTATTCAAAGTGGACGACTCACCTGATATGATCAACAAATTCCTGAAGCTGTTCTCAGGCCTAGGAAAACTATCCAATGTCAAAGTGAAACTCCACATCAATGAACAAATAACACCAGTGGCCCAACACCACAGGAAAGTGCTTTCCACTTTCAACAAGCAGTTGATGATTACCTTCAAGACCTACTGAGAGCGGACATCATAGAGCGACCCTCTGGACCCACCCCCTGGGTGTCGCCGGTGGTAGTTGTGCCAAAACCAGATCATGAAAATAAGGGGCACCTGTGCGTGGACATGCGTGCCCCGAATACGGCCATAGAATAAAAAAGGCATCCCAGACCTCATATCAGTGACATGATCACTCGCCTGAAAGAAGCTACAGTCTTTTCATAATTAGACCTTAACAAAGGATACCACGAGCTCGAACTCCATGAGAAGTCGAAATATATTACCACATTTACCACTCATCAAGTACTCTTCAGATACAAACGCCTTAATTTTGGCATTTCGTCAGTGGCGGAAATGTTTCAAGAAGCTGTTCGGGGAGTGATCTACCACATTCCTAACTCATTTAACTACAGTGACGACATACTTGTGTTTGGTGTGACACGCGAAGATCATGGCAAGGTCCTAGAAACCTTGTGTCATGCCCTTCTCAACGCCAACCTCACACTCAACAGAGACAAGTGTGAATTCCACAAGTCAATGCTCAAGTTCTACAGACACATATTTTCTGAAGATGAAACCAGACCCTGACAAAGTTCTTGCGCTCGCTGACACCCCACAGCCTCGAGACGTCAGTGATGTTCAGTCATTCCTGGCCATGGCCAGCTACTGTGCAAGATACATTAAAGACTACGCAACCATCAGCTATCCACTGCGAGAGCTAACGAGACAAGCCCAATCATTTCACTGGTTCAAGGCATGCGAACATGCTTTTAACAAAATCAAGGACTCTGTGAGCTCAGCCGCCCACCTGGCCTACTTCAATCCCAAACGAAAAACGGAAGTCACTGTTGACGCCAGACCCGTGTGCCTTGGAACCATTCTTACTCAGTACGATGACGACAGGGACCAGCGCCATATCGTAGCCTATGCCAGCCGCAGTCTCACTGACACGGAAAAGGCATACTCACAACCGGAGAAGGAGAGTCTGGCTGTTGTGTGGGCATGTGACATTTCCAACTGTACGTCTACGGAAAACACTTCACACTTATTACTGACCACCAGGCCTTAATTACCATCTTTGGCAACCCACGAGCAAAGATGCCCCAAGGATCGAGAGATGGGGGATCCGTTTGCAAGACTACACGTACACCATTATTCACAAACCAGGAAAGGCAGAAAACTCAACGGACTACATCTCACGCCATCCTCAAAGACTAACTCAGCCACACACTTCGCTAGCCGAAGAATATCTCCATTTTGCTATCGACCAAGCGCGTCCACCTGCTATCCCACTAGACGCCATAATTGAAGCCCCTGCCAAGGACCCCACACTCCAAGACATCCTGCAGTGCATTTGAGAAGGCTCATGGAGACACCTGGAGACCTCCCAAACTATGAAAGCTAATAACATGCATGAACTTTCATCTTTCAGGCACATCAAGGAAGACCTCACAATCAGTGCATATGGGTTGCTGCTGAGAGACAGCAGGGTTTTAATTCCTCACCAACTTCGACAAGGGACTGTTAATCTAGCTCATGAAGGCCACAGAGGTGTCATAGCAACGAAGAAGGCTCTAAGAGAGCGGGTTTGGTTCCCGTCCCTTGACCAAATGGTAGAAGCCACGCTTCAAGATTGCCCACAATGCCAACTAGTAGGGCGAGAAGAACCACACGCCCCACTGCAGATGTCTGATCTTCCGGACAGTGTATGGCACCTAGTAGCTGTTGATTTCTTCGGCCCACTAAAATCTGGGAAGTATGTCATTGTCATCATGGACGAATATTTTCGTTTTCCCATTGGACACCAAGTATCAACCACAAGGGCCTTTGCTGTCATACCCATCCTTGACAAAGTGTTTGCAGCATGGGGAACACCCAAGATAGTGAAGACAGACAACGGGCCACCCTTAAATGGACGTTAGTTCACTGAATTCGCAGATCACCTGAACTTTAAACACTGGGAAATTACCCCTTATGGTCCCAGGCCAATGGGATGGTTGAGTGCTTCATGGCCACCCTGAAGAAAATATTACAGCAAGCCAAACTATCACAGCGCAACATCCAACCTGCACTCAACGAAGTACTGAGAGCATACAAAACTACACCACACAGCACCACCAACAGGTGCCCTGTCACCCTGATGCTTGGGAGGACCCCGCAGACCAGGATCCCAACGTTGGATGCAGTCACACACTCCAGACTCCCGACCTCAGATTATGAGACACTGATGAATATTGACAGAAAAAGCAAAGATGAAAGACTATGCTGACAATCGGCGCCATGCGAAGACATCTAGCATCCAAGAAGGAGAATGGGTCTTAGTAAAGCAGGAACAGAAAACTAAGGCCGACAGCCGATATCATGCCCACCCGCTACAAGTAGTGAATCAAAAAGGAACTATGATTACGGCTGCCTCCAAAACAAAGAGAACCACAAGAAACATATCACACTTCAAGAAGTGTAATCCAGCAGTCTACAGTCGAGACGATGAAACTGGCGGAGACACAGGCACTTCAGACACGGGTGCAGTCAGCCTCGAAGAACGCCTTCGCGTAATTAACACTGACGAATCCAGAGAACAACATCCAACTCGCCGGCCACAAGGGACCACTCGAAGGCCAGTCCAACTTATTGAAGAACTTTAAAGAATAATATGTGCGGATTTCCGGGCCAGGCAAAGCTGGCAGCGGATGAGGAGGGGCAGCGCGTGTGCGCTCCAGAATAGAGATGTACGGGGAAAAATAAAGTTGCCTAAAATAGAACTCGGGTCTGTGTGTGTTTCTTTACCCAGACATCAAAGATGCCTCGTCAGTAATCCAGTTTCCCAGAGTGCAGTCTGCTCAAGTCTGGGGTGGCGAATTGAGGCTGCCATTTCGGACCTTCCATGAGCTATTTGGGATGTTCCGGTAGTTGTCAACTACAGACAACATTGCCCAAAGAAGCCCAACTCTAGTCTAAGAAGCTCTCTTTGATTAAGCAGCCCTTATGCTGTGCTGACATCACCATTGTTACTTTGTTCAGCTCACCTGGGGAGCTGAGTGAGCTGGCATGCAGCAGAGTGGTGAGTGGTCTGGCGCTGGTGAGCAGGGTTAGCTTCTCACATCCGTAGCTGGGAGTAGGTGAGGCTAGGGTCATGAGGCTAAGACATTTCTAACACAGCCTTTTCCCCTTCCTGTTTATGAAGTTTACAGGTCCCAGTGCTAAAAACCTGGGCATGAGAGGGCTGTGACCTTCCTGCAAGTGCTTCAAGAGGATCTGTAGGGACTGTGGATTGTGTTTGAGACACTGACAAGTCATCCACAGACACTGGAGGATACGGGGATATCCAGCATTTCAATGCTTGTGGAAGCTCATCCAAGTGTTCCTTTGCATGAGCCTGTGGGTGGAGGCAACAGTGGTCATCGGTAGGAACCAGGGGAGGGGTTAAGTGTTTATGCCAAGGATTCTTTAATGGGTGTTTTTTTTATCTGACTGCACTCCCTGCACCTCCTGCATCTGTATAGCGGCGTTCAGTAGACCCAGGTTGGGCTGGGGTGCCTTGACTGGCATGGACGACTGTTGATGAAATCGTGGAAGGTGTCCTGCTAACTCCTTCCCGTCCTCTTATATTGTACCTTTGGACTACACAGATGCAATGGGACTCTGGTAGCTGCGAACTGTAGCACTGATAATTGCATGGAAGTCAGCCCTTCTGACCGTTATGCGTTGCTGGCGCTGCTACTGCTTGTGGACCGTGTTTTACATTCTTGTCATTGACCAGTTTGTTGATTGATTGATTGATTAGCTTTATTCGATTTCAGTATAAAAATCATAAAAGCAACAACAGTACATAAATATACACCAATACATCAATACATTTCATTTCATAAAAGTTAACATCTGTTAAGAAAAGATTAAATCAATAGAATAAATCAGATAATCAATGAGCAGCAGGAAGAGTGAACAGATTAATTGAACGCGGGGTGAAGTGGCCACTCAGTACAAGACCACTTCTAGCCGTCCGGAAATTGCTCTGTGTTGCTTGGCGTTGCGATGGGACATATAATGTTCTAGGGTAGAATTCACTTAGACTCCAGATAAATATGGGCCCATCACCTATTTGTGGCTGCCAAGATTGGAGGTATGGGACGACATATTTATTGCTAAATTTTACAAGTACCAAATCGCCCACAATATTTTTGGGGAGAGGTCCTAGCCAGCCCACCCTTCTAACGCTTAGTATAGTGCCATCTATATTGGGGGGCAAAGGTCTATTTTTGGTTAGCCAGAGCACTGCCTTGTTCCTTAGGTCCTGCTGTCTTTCATGTTTCCCCTTTGGGAGTTCTGGTATTCCTGAGAGGACGCACATGATAGGAGCTGCCTCTGGTGGCAAATGTAGATGGTTAGTTTTGTGTGGTATAGTGTCATGACTAGCCGCTATTCTTTTTTGAGATGACATTTCTTTATTCTGCCCAGCCCTAGAGTAAGAACTCTGTGATGTTGTGGCAGCTTTCAAGATATTTAAGGTTTTCATATGTGGGGCAGCTAATTGGTTACCGGTGGTCTTGCTTTGTATAATGGGATTAGGCGTTTCTGTGGGGGCTGAACGCTGTAATTGTACAGAACCTCCCATAGTTTTTGTAAGTAGCGAGTTAGCCTTTATTGCTTCCTCGACACCCGTGAGCCTATCCCCTAAGCTAGTAATTTTGTCGATCAACGGGGATATAATTGACTTCATCATATTTTCGAGCGCGGACAGTAGAGAATCCTGTGTAGATGCTTTTGGTGTAGCAGTGCTAGGAGTATTGGGTAATGGTGGATTTGGGTTTAGTTTTTGTTGCTTGGCCTGACTGCCCGTTTGTTTGACCTCATCTCTCTTCCTTTTGGCAGAGAGCACCTGGGTGGAGACTGCGGATAAAGAATTTGCTATTGGTCGTGTTATGAGGGGCGTAACCTGTAGAATTTGAGTTACTTGGGAAGAACTGGACCCAGGACTAGTCGTAGCTAAAGGGGAGATTGGAGCAGTAGTTTGTACTTTTTCTAATTCCACAGGGGCGTACGAGGATTTACACATTTGATTTAATTCTTCCAGTAATGATATAGCTGGGGCTGTATCAGCAGTCTGTGGAGGAGAACCCATACTGAGAGAACTGTCAATGGCTGGGGATCGTTCTATTCTCTCTAATTCGCTTGCAATGGGCAGTATTGCACTCTTGATATAATAGTTCATTGTTCCCCCTAAGCAAGTCACCCTGGGAGGAAGGTTTTCTAGTGCCCCCCTTGCAAGACATAGCGTGACAGCTTATAACAGTAAAAACTGAGTCAGTATCGGCTACCAAACTATAGTGACCCCTAGGAAGGACCTGCAGAATGAACCGGGAATAGTCAGTGGGTATCTGTACCTTTCGTCAGTATTCTTCAATTCGTGGTTCAGAACCAAGGGGGGTGCCCCGACCCGGCCTCCTCTGGCCTATGATGGCCTTAGATGGTCCCGCCCTTGTCCCGGGCTTCCCCCAGTGCTGACCCGCACGCGATCCCGCGATGCGGGGGTTGTCCTTCTTTTGTAGCGCCTCCTGGCGCAGGACTCAGGTGTGGCGGCGTGCTCCGGCGCTAGGGCTCCTGGGAAATGGAGTCCCGTAACGAGCGCGCCCCTCCCGCTGCAGCCGCTGGTGTAGCTATTGCGGCGGCGGAGGGGAGCGATTCGGCGTCGGTGTCGGTGGTCCCGGCAATGGGACTTGCAAGGTATGCCCCTCTGACTTGGAAATGGTCCTCCCGCTCCACCGGGGCTGTCCTTCTTTTGTAGCACCTCCTGGTGCAGGACTCAGGTGTGGCGGCGTGCTCCGGCGCTAGGGCTCCTGGGAAATGGAGTCCCGTAACGAGCGCGCCCCTCCCGCTGCAGCCGCTGGTGTAGCTATTGCGGCGGCGGAGGGGAGCGATTCGGCGTCGGTGTCGGTGGTCCCTGCAATGGGACTTGCAAGGTATGCCCCTCTGACCAGTTTGTTATTATTCTGTGTTTTTTATCAATTTGTCTCAGTGGTTTTGAGTGGTGTTACACGAGGTCCCCAATGTGGGTGGATAACCCATTCCTCTTTTGCACACTCTGGGCAAATAGGCAAAGGGAAAGCCAAAAACAATGTAGTGAAGTAATTGAAGGCTAAAGAGCAGGCAAAGCATGCAGTGACACATTGCACCATCGAAGAAACAGTGAGGCTAATTGAGGAGGTAGAAGGGCTGCTGAGCTAAGAAGATAAAGAGTGTGACCCTGCATGTAGTAAATCAAAGTCCAATGGCATTAAGTCTTCCTTAAGAATGGCCTATGGCAAGAATACCCCTTTAGTTAATCCAACTCCCACCACTGCTAGTGGGATGCTGCCTAGCCCTAAGACAGTCAAAACTATTTTACCAGTAGAGCAGGAAGAAACCTGCCCAGCCCCTTCTTGGTTAATGCTGTGTGCTCCAATAGGTTTGATGCACTTCAGCCAAGCGTGGAGGCCCAATCCATGAATGATTAAGGCTCCACCCCCAAAGAGTTAGGTATAACCCCCACTGCCAAGGTCACCGACAAAGTTGCCCCACGGGTGCTTGTAAGGTGAGAAATAGGTGAACTAAGGAAAGTGCCCTAGATAATTACAGAGAAGGTGACCAAGCTGACTGTATTGCTTGATGGGACCAGGGTGAGTGGAGGTATAGCCCACTTTCAAATGCTAATGGGATGACAATGCAATCTCAAGGTGTAAGCCTTCAGATCTATCCTGTGAGATCCCTTAGCGCTACATATGCTTTGCCCAACCATGATGCATATAATATGGCTAAACCCCCTACCAGGAGTCATACTGTGAGCACAAGGCAAGTGGACGTTGAGAGAAGGAGGGTGGTCAAATCCAATGCGTTTGACACATCCCATAGCCAATACACTTGCTCCAGCACCTCTTTAGTCAACTTTATAAGGGCAGGAAAGATGAAATTATTGATCCACTAGCGAGGAAAAGGGAGACCCCTGGACCCCTGCAACAAGGGAGGGTAGCTTAAACACCCTCCCGAGAAAGGAGATCTTCCTGATCAACGCCCCTAAATTAACTGAAGGTCGAAAAGAGAACAGTGAATCCCTCATCAATTAAGTTATCCAATGGGCCTTCAAAGTATGAAACTGTTGGTCAATTATCAGGGAGGACATTGTCGCAGCTACGGGTTATAGAGTAGTAACAAAAATGAGTTAGACCATCTAGGTGTAAGATTTGTCAGTAAAAAAATAAACAAAGGCCTAATTGCCATGGAGTTGAGAGCACCTCAGCATGATGCCACTGAAATGCGCATCAAAATCAATCCACCTGGGACTTCCCTCTAAGCGACTAACTCAAGGATTGATCACCCACTTTTACATCCACTGAAGCAGGAAACAGTAAGGGCTGGCTCACCGGTCACATAGGATGCAAACCGACTCTTTGAGCCTCCAGCCTACAACACTTACACCAACCCTGAGCCAATATGTCACCCCATCCAGCATGTGCTTTGCCATACACTTACACAGAACACAAAGAATAATGATTCCACCAATGCTATAGTTACATTGAACACACCTGTCAGTACAATTTTCCCAGACACAGTCCTGTTACTAACTCCTGTTATTAACTCCGAAACGTCAAGAACCGCAGTTAAACGTATACCATGGAATGTGGCTGGCTTGCAAGCCAAGTTGTGTGATCCTGAATGGGAGAAATTCATAGGCTGCCACTAAACAATTTTACTGCACGAAACATGGGCCACGGATCCTGTGTATAGGCCTGGTTACTTAACTTATTATGTTAATGTCACTCCAGCTTCATCAAGTCGGGCTTCGGGGGATTAATCATCTGGCAAAAATATTTGTGACTATAGAGTTATGCGATAGAAAAAGGCTCAAAGACATAATAGGTGTCCACATCATTAATAACGGTCCCTGTTTGAATAAATATATGGTGTTGTTGAAAATCTATGTACGCTCTGACCACAATGATATTGAGTCACGACTGTATATGTACTGCGCCACTTGGTCAAAAATTCCCTACACCATTCTTGGCCCTTGGTCATAGGGGGTTACTACAACACGATAATCAAACCACTAAACCCTCTCTCAGCCCTAATGACCAAGGAAGATACTGAGTGGGCCATCCCTGAGCTTATGACCAAACCGGCCATGAAGTGGTCATTAGTGGTGTTCCAAGTGTTCCAGCAGAAAATGGACACATTGAATCTGACTATTGCCCTCGTTCTACTTTTAAGCAAAGGTTCTATACCAACTTCATAGATCACATATTATTAGACCACAGGCTTTGGTCTCTAATGGTAGATATGAAAATGGTCAACAGGATGGACAGCGATCACAATGTGCTTCCCGCTGAGTTTGGTACAGATTTCTATGGCAAGGCCTCTGAAGATAATACTGCTCCCTTTTGTAATTCACTTGAAACTGACAAATAACTGTAGGAATATAAAGTTGGCTTTTATCACTAAAAATTAATGCATTAAGGCTGACACATACATGGCATTTGTGAATAAATGTGACTGTTTTGATTCAACTTTATACCATTTGGGAAGTTAGCCCAGTTCTGTTACTAGTCATGAGGAGTTATTTGGTACCCTAAAACTTGTATTGGCTAAGAAGATTAGGAAGTCACAAGCTAGATCTACATCTCGCTTCTGGTTCTCTCTTCTGATTGTAGGGTGTCTAAGGAGAGCATTGTAAAAGCAATAAAGGCTGGTTCTGTAGGAAGCTAAAAAGAAGTACACTGTGCTGCGAGTACAGAGAATCCCCTACACAGAGGTACAAGCAGATGATTCTAATGCTCTTTTTGTGGTATTGTGGGCAAGCAATTAGGCTTATCAGAGGATAGTGCAACACATTTTCGTAGGCAATAAATAAGAGACACACTCAAGAATAAATCTGAGACCAATCTATAAAAATATTGTCGATTTTATTAACGTATTTTTTAAGACCAAGAACACAGTTCTATGGTAAGTACTTTCAGAGTTAGGATTTTTCAAAGTTTGGAAAAAATATCACTTTTGTGCACAATTATGGACCATAGGAATCAATGGAAAAGATTTAAAATGTAAATAAAATGACACAATATATTCACAAAGGTCACCTTTTGGTTTTAGTTCGCTGTCGAGACCAGTTCCAAAGTTCCAGCAAGAGAAGTTCTGAGGTAACCCAGCTTGGGCAGGAGCAGAGTGCTGAGGGCTTTGGATAACTGGTGTGAAAAAACAAAAGGGGGCACTTAAAAATGCACTGCACAGATAGCTTCACAGGTAGGTCTGCTGGCTCTCCTTGGAGGGAGGGGGTCACAATGGCCTGGAGACCTCAGGAGCAGGGCTGGTTGGTCTGTGCTGGGGGCGGTGGGGCTGGGTGATGAGCGAACAGGTCAGCCAGGCTTCATGCATCTTTGGGGTTCTCACAGTCAGGAGCAGGCAACTTGGGGAGGCAATCAGGACAGGTTGGTCACTCAGGAAGTAGATCTCCTGTGTCTCAACGTCCCTCAATGGGTGCTTTCTTCTGGTGCTTTGGGACTCTGGAGTGGATTCTTCTGATTGGTTTTTACTGTTGGTAGTCTGGTACCGAGGGCATATATATATATATATATTTTTTTTTTTTTAAGTCCTCATTAGTGCAATATCGAAAGTAAGGAGTTGTCGGGCTCTCTTTGGTTCTTAGACTTCATTGTCCTGAGATAGGTTGTATATAACTGGACAGTTCCCCTGGAGCGTCATTGGGAGAGAGGAGGGTCCCCTTTTTTCCATTACTTTGTAGAAGTATTGGATACAGGGGGTGGAGCTAGCCATTATGGCTTCTCGTGCAGGCCTTCTCCTGCCTTTCCATTGCTTACACATAATCATTGGACTTTTGTGACGTTCGTTCGTTCGTTCATTGACTGTGATTCTAGTAGCGCTGGCGCTTGGTAGCAAGCAGGACTGCTACAAGTGTTTTCTTCTTGTATTCCTGCTAGCCATTATTTTAGCCTGATTAGGAAAGCGTTTTTTAGAGTGTACTGTTTTTAAACTGTACTAGTGTAATTTACTTACTTGCCTGCTTGTATTCCTGCTAGCCATTATTTTACCCTGATTAGGAAAGCGTTTTTAGAGTGTACTGCTTTTAAAACTGTACTAGTGTAATTTACTTACTTGCTGTGCTCGCTCACTCCCCGGTCCACCGCAGCTACCTGTGCTGTTTGTTTGTGGAGGGAGGCAAGCGGCACAACTTCCTGGTTGCTCCATCGGAGGCGGCCATATTTGGTGGGTTGACGCGCTAGTCTCCCACTCCGCCCTGATCACAAAAGGGCCGGTTACAAGCGCGCTCGAGTATTGACTGTGATTCTAGTAGCGCTGGCGCTTGGTAGCAAGCAGGACTGCTACAAGTGTTTTCTTCTTGTATTCCTGCTAGCCATTATTTTAGCCTGATTAGGAAAGCGTTTTTTAGAGTGTACTGCTTTTAAAACTGTACTAGTGTAATTTACTTACTTGCCTGCTTGTATTCCTGCTAGCCATTATTTTAGCCTGATTAGGAAAGCGTTTTTAGAGTGTACTGCTTTTAAAACTGTACTAGTGTAATTTACTTACTTGCTGTGCTCGCTCACTCCCCGGTCCACCGCAGCTACCTGTGCTGTTTGTTTGTGGAGGGAGGCAAGCGGCACAACTTCCTGGTTGCTCCATCGGAGGCGGCCATATTTGGTGGGTTGACGCGCTAGTCTCCCACTCCGCCTAACCTACTTAGCTCTCAATTACTCGCGCAGCGGTGACGCGCAGCGGTAGCGCCGTAGACGCGCCGGAGAGGCGCCAGAGAGAAGCCAGTCTGCGCCAGTCCGCGTCCTGTCGCTCCGGCGGTCCGGCAGGTAGACTGGTTTGCCATGACTCTCCCCTCCTACACTTATGATGTCCCCTCATTGCTTGCCTTACGCCCTCCCTTACGCTCTCACTGTGCCCATTTGTTTCATCCGTCTGATATCAATTATCTCTGTAGGAACTGTAATTGGAATCCCTCTATCCTAAATATAGGTATCCCACACCCTTCTCCAGCTCTGGAATGGAGATTGTATCTCCTAAATTGCAGGTCCGTATGTAAACACCACACGGAATTACATACAATGATTGAAGAGCTCAACCCCCACGCACTTTTCCTAACGGAAACTTGGCTTCACTTAGACAACGATCCAGCGATTGGGTGGGCCATTCCCCAGGGCTTTACGCTCAAGAGGCTGGACCGTCAGACTGGGAGGGGCGGGGGACTGGCTATTGTCTATCGAGACAATTATAAATGCCGTATTACCCCTACCACCTCACCTACCTGCGAAAGTGTTCATTTTTCGTTAGAATTCTCCCCTACTACCACCTTTTCAGGAATATTAGCCTATCGCCCTCCAGGTGCTTTAAAAAACTCCATCGCTCAAATAACCGATCTTGCTGCTAGCATTGTGCTGTCTTCACCCAACTTCACTCTACTGGGGGACCTTAATCTGCATCTTGATGACCCTCACAATACAGCAGCCAATACGCTCCGCTCTAACCTTTCAGCACTGGATCTTCATCAAAAAGGATTTCATATAACCCACAATAGAGGCCATCTTCTGGATCACATTTATAGCAACAGCGACGATCTTACAGTGCTAACCCCGATTCCGTTACCATGGACCGACCACTTTTTGGTTCCTTTTATCTGGCATACATATTCTCCCATCCCCACTTGTCATCTTGCTAAACAGCGAGGTAGGAAGTGGTCTTCACTCCCCCTCTCTGAATGGGAAACTGCACTGGCCAGAGACCCCCCGAGAAAAGCCCCGAATGCCAATATCGCTGCCAATAATTTTGATAGCTGGATCTCTTCCTCTCTGGACATGGTCCTCCCTGTGCGAGTTACCAATGTCACTAAAAGACTGAGACCTGCTCTTTGGTTCACTCCTAACCTTAAATCGAGGAAACAACTCTGTCGGAAATATGAAAGAGCCTGGAGACAAGATTACTCCCAAGACAAGAAAACTAGTTATAGAGCGGCCATCAGGCTCTATAAACGGGAGCAAAAAACAGCACAAGCCTCTTATTACGGCAGCAAAATCGAGGCTGCCGCTAATGCCCCAAGGGAAATCTTCAAAATCGTTAAAACCCTTACCTCTCCCCCTACTGAATGTCCCTCCGTGGAGGGTGCCCAGGATCGCTGTATCAACCTGGCGAACTTTTTCTCCCAAAAGATTCAGACTATATACTGTTCTTTTGGAGAAGTCGATAGCACCCCGGACCCCTCTTCCCCTACTTTCCTGTCCACTGCTACTCCTTGCCAGCTAAATACCATTCCTCTTTTAGATATGCCTACTCTGGACAGACTTATTTCTCAAATTACCTCTGGTTCACCCAGTGACTCAGCATCCCCCCAGACCCTTCTGAAGGTAGTGGACATAATCCGCCCGGTCATACTGGACGTCCTCAACACCTCCATCACCACAAAATCCGTACCCCCGTCATGGAAGTGCGCAATGGTGAGGGCTCTGTTGAAGAAGCCCAACCTGGACCAGGACAACCTGGCGAACTATCGCCCTATCTCTTTGCTCCCTTGGCTGAGTAAACTATTGGAGAGGCACGTGAACAACATCTTGATGAGCCATTTGGAATCAAATGGGCTCCTGCGTGCCTCCCAAACAGGGTTCCGCCCTCGACATGGAACCGAAACCGCTCTCCTAGCGGTAACGGAGGAAGCTAGAACTGTGTTGGACCAGGGTGGAAAGGTCGCCATTATCTTATTAGATCTAAGTGCTGCGTTCGACACAGTCAACCATGTCACGCTTTTACAACGCCTGGCGGACATGGGTGTGTCGGGCGCAGCCTTAGAATGGCTGACATCCTTCCTGGCTGACCGCTTCTTTCAGGTCTTCGAGGGCGAGGTGACATCCCCTAAACACCCTCTCAGATGTGGGGTTCCTCAGGGCTCCTCCCTGAGCCCCACTCTGTTTAATGTCTACATGGAGCCCCTAGACAGGATAGTCCATCCCTTTGGTGTGCGTATTGTCACCTACGCAGACGATACCCAACTGGTGGTCTCCTTAGACCACCAGGAGGGATCGTCCAGCACCTTAGGCTCCTGTCTGGAGGCGGTTTCCAGATGGATGCAATCCTCATGTTTAAAACTCAACGGGGAGAAGACAGACGTCATCTTGCTGGGCAATTCCTCTCCCTCGGGTTTTGCATCCTCCTGGCCTCCATGTTTAGGCCCACCCCCCACGCCCAAACCTCAAATAAAAAGCCTAGGGATTTGGCTTGATACCGACCTGAACTTTTCGGTACAAGCTACGAAGACTGCGGCTACCTGTTTTGGGTTGATGAGGATGCTACGGAGGGTGCTCCCTCTGCTCCCATTTCAGGCAAGGAGGATCCTGATCCAGGCCCTTATACTATCTCGCCTGGATTACGGGAATGTCCTCTATATGGGAGCTCCTGCCTATACCATCCACAGGCTCCAAGTCGCCCAAAACAGTGCAGCCCGTCTACTCTACAACCTTCCCCGTTGGCAGTCAGCGAGGAATGCTTTGAGGGAACTTCACTGGCTTCCTATAGCTGGAAGAATACAATTTAAGGCCATGTGTATTTTACACAAGGCCTTCCATCGCACCGGCCCTGCAATTCTTCAGTCCCTGGTCACTCCCTATGCTCCATCTCGTTCTCTTCGGTCCAGCTCCTCTCAGTTGGCTACTCCCATCAGAGTCAAGAAGGCTCGATGGGGTGGCCGCTCCTTCTCAAACACTGCGGCAAGGCTATGGAACACCCTCCCTCTGCCTCTGCGGGAAACTTTAAACCATCTCTCCTTTAGGAAAACTTTAAAAACACACTTGTATACTACATTCTGTTGACCTGCCCTGAGCCCTTGCTAACTGAATTTCTGTCACTAGCGCTACGAGGCCTCCGGGTAGATAGCGCTATACAAGTACTGCTTCATTCATTCATTCATTCGTCACGCCAATCACTAGGACAATATCACTTCTAGATTACCTCCAAGCGTTTAGTTTACACCTTGCTGGTAGTTTTCCCATATATCCCAGAACTTAAATTTTTTTCTAGGGGCCTTTCTTTTATATAGCCTGTAAATTCTTAATATAGATGTTAACCATTCACTTTGAGTTGGAGGGGCCGAGCTTACCCATTTTACACATATTTCTCTCCTTGCCAGCAGTATTAATAAGAAAAGGAGATTTTCCTGAGCAGTAGAAAGTTTGTCTGATACATTTGAACTCCTTACCCCAAAGATAATTAAGTCAATACTTACATTTAGATGTCTTCCTAACACCCCATCGAGAGTCTTACCCACATCATTCGGGAAGCCGTCGAGGGGCCCACTGCCGAAACATGTGTTAGTCATTGGCTCTTTCCAGCCCGCATTTGGGGCAGGCTTTCACTGTCGACCCAGCGAATTTCGATAACTTTTTAGGAGTCCAGTAGGCTCTATGGGAGGTGAAAAGATGGTTTCTCTTTAGGGCAGCTGAGGTCACAATTGTCCAGCATTTGCTCATAGATACTTGCCATTGGTTGTTTAACTCCAGCGTCAGCACATCTTTCCCCCATACTCTCTCCGGTATCCGGAAATCTTCCTCCTGCCAAAATCAAAGCCCAGTACCATAGCGCGATTTCTTTATGAATGGTGTCTGCTTTCTGCATTTCACTTTCCAGGGAAGGGTTTCCCGCTCTAACTTCTTTTAAAGATTTAGTCCAACTTGAGAGCTGATAATACTTGAATTTAGATAGTGAGCCCATAGTTTTGGAGGATAAGATATTCCACTCCATGAGGTTGCTTTCAAACATCAGATGACCCCATTTGGTTAATCCTGCTACTTTTATCGGGAGAGCTAATTCATCTTTGAGACACTCTGGGGTGCCAGGAGAGTCCCAAATGGGGGCTAGGTCGCTGTAATAGGGAATGTTTAAGGTACATCTTATGCCGAACCACAGTTTGGCCGCAGACTTCAGCATCTTGAGTTTGATTTTTTTAAAGAATTTAGGGTGTCCAAATTTGTATAAGAAGTGGCTGGTTTTACTAGTCATTGTTTGGAAGTGCAACGGGTAGCATTCAAAAGTATTTAGGAGCTTTCTGTATGATTTAAATTGGAAAGCTCTACAGTACTCATAGAGATCAGGGCTTGCGATTCCCCCCTGAATTTATTTTCTTCTTAACTTATTCCAGGCGATTCTGGGCTTTTTTGAAGACCATATGAAACTTGAGATTTCACTCTGGATTTTTTTTAATGTTTCTTTTTTGAATTCAAGAGGGATGGCGCCGAAGACGAAGGTACATTTTGGTAGGATTGACATTTTAGTTATTATTTATTATTATTATTATTATTAAAGGCTTTCATTGCGCGCTCTATTACTAAAAAAATAGTATCCTGGCGCGTTGAAGGCTGAGCAGTTTGGGAGAGGATAGTTAAGTTTGATTTTCCTTGAAACGACAAAGGGAGACCCCCCAAACTTTCAATAACCTTTTAACTTCCTTGTCTATTCTTTGGAGATTTATATGGGTAATTTTATCTAGGTCTTTATCTAGGTCTATACCAAGGTATCTGATTTTATCTTTGTTATAGGGGCTAGAGGAGTTGTCATTCCAGCTCATTGTTTCTGTCTTATCTTGATTGATTTGATAACCGGCAATACTCCCGAACCTGGTTAATGCCTCTTCGGCTGTAGTAAGCGACCCCCTAAGATTGTCTGTGAAGATCATCAGATCGTCTGCAAAGAGCGTGATCTTTTTAGACCGATCTTGAAAAGAAAATGGAGAGATTAGAGGATCTAATCTAAGATGTTCCGCCATTGGTTCTATATAAAAGTTAAAAAGAAGGGGCGAGAGGGGGCATCCCTGCCTGGTTCCTCTCTTTATCTGTATATTTGAAGTCAGACTGCCATTAATTAGGATTTGGGCATTAGGAGAAGTATATATTTTTGACACCATGTTCAGTATGTTATCCCCTAGGTTAAACCTTTCCAAAGCTTTACTTAGTTATACCCAGTTAACTCTATCGAACGCTTTTGCGGCGTCGATAGTGATTATTGATAGGGGAATTTTCTCGTTGGAAGCAATATCTATGGCGGCAAACAGTTCTTGCGTTAGGTCTTGTAATTGTCTTCCCGGTATGAAGCCCTTCTGATTGTTATTTATTAAGAGCCCGGCTATTTTCCCCAATCTCTTCGCCATAATCTGAGTGAAGATTTTATAGTCGCAGTTAAGGATCGAGATAGGTCGGTATGATTCACATTTTCTTGGGTTCTTGCCCTGTTTTAGGAGGATGGTGATTATGGCTTCGTTCCAAGAGTCTGGGAGGTTAGATTTGTCTATGAATATTTTATTCAGCAGTGATGTTAAGGGCGAGAGCAAAACCTCCATTAGTTTTTAGTAGAATTGATTAGGTAGGGCATCTGGACCAGCTGCTTTGCCATTCTTAAGGTTTTTTAAAACCTCCTCCACTTCCTCAGTCGAGACTTCCACATTTAGTTCTTCTCTCAACTCTAGTGGTAAAATGGGGAGGTTTAGGGGATCCAGGAAGTGATCTATTTCTTCCAAATTTGGGTGACAGTCTTCATTGTATAGATCTGAGAAAAATGTGAGGAATTCTTGTTTTATTACTGTTTCGTTAGCTCCATTTTCTGCAAGATTTCTAGGGTCGACACAGACAACTTTATTCCTGGTTAGTTCTGTCTTGGTTTTCCAAGCAAGTAGTTTGCCGCATCCTTCCCCATATTCATAATGGGCTAATTTGCTAGCTTCCCATTTTTCTCTCACTTTATTTTCTAAGATTTCAGCGAGACTTTCTTTTTGACTCATTCTGTTCGTCTCTAACTGCTCTTTATGAGCGGAGGAGGTTGCTGCGGCTATTTATGAATCCAGGTTTTTGATCTTATCCTCCAAGATTAATATCGACTGTTTTATACCCTTTGATTTATGCGCCGCTAGGCTAAGAATGTGTCCCCTTATTACTGCTTTATAAGCATCCCAAGTAGTCTGTACCAAAGTACCTTCCTTATTTTCCTCAAAGAAGATATTGGTCCGTGATTTTAGCTTGTCGATGATCTGGGCGTCTAGAAGGATTGTGCGGTCCAAAGTCCATCTTGTGCTATCTTTGTTAGGCTCTAGTTTTACGGTAATCTGGACTGCTGAGTGATCTGAAAGATGGGCGGGGATATGTTCTACTTTGACTGTTTTTTCGATCAGACTATGGTCTACAAGAAAAAAGTCAATTCTTGATTGAATTCCGAGTTTTTTTATTTTTAAAGGTGAAGTTCTTCTGATTGTCCCCTTTTAGTTTCCAAATATCCAGGGTATTGGTACGCCTTGGCTCCGATAGGTCCTGGTGCCTCCAAGCGTGGTGGAGACGCAGATCTGACACTCCAGAGTTGTTGTACCTCTTCATGTTTTGGTGCTGGGGAGCAACAAGTCGACAAACTGAACGTCATGGGATAGGTGCCTGTGGTGTGCAGGGGAGTAAAACCTTCACTCCAAGGGAGTTTCTCAGCAATTTATTGAAAGCTGGAGGTACTCTGGGGTTCTTGGAGTCACTGCAAGTTTCAGCACAGCACAGCAGCAGCAATTGTCAATTCCTTCTTGCAGCGGGTAGGGTTTGGCTCCTTTTCTTTCTACAGCAGAGCTACTGTTCTCAAGTAACAGGTATTCTTTTGTCCTGGTCTTCTTTGGTCCAATGAGTCTGATGTTCAGGTCTCCGAAAGCAACCTAAATACTGAATTTAGGGGCGTAACAAGGGGAGACGGGTAGTAGGGTCTCTACACCCTCTAGTGACAACTTCCTGTGGGAAGTGTCACTACCCTAGCCCTGATAGGACGTTTTTTAACCATCTCAAGATGGTGAATTTTCAAGAGAGGGGTTCACCTAACCTGCCCTGCCCACCTTTGCTACTGCCAAAAGTGGAGCAGAAAAGGGAGCTTGGCCTCCCTCACTATCAGGGGGTTACTGGGTTGTATTTCAAAGGTGGCATTGTCTCTAAAGCTTCCTGCCAAGGAAGGCCATCCTGTCCGGGAGTAGGTGTAAAACACCCCGCATAGATCAGGTATTGTTTCTGTCTTCTGAGAACCCCCTGGTAGCGTGGCACACAGCAGTCAGGCTTAACTTAGAGGCACTGTGTAAAGTATTTGTGCAATACTTCAAAAGAGTAAACCAGTGAAGAAATCACATATAAATATCCAACACCAGGTTAGAAAAGTAGAGTCTAACCTAATAAATAAATCAAGACCAAAGCAACAAAAATCCAATTGGTAGAACTGGAGATATTAAATTTTAAAGTGTTAGGTTGAAGTAGCGCCTAAAAGCACAAAACGACAACAGTGGAAATCTGGTCACGCCGGACTGTGAAAAGTCACAAGTTCAGACCGTCCATAATGCAGCATGGCCCAGCTACAAGGACCCAGTTAGGCCCCAAGAACAAAGTATCATAAAATATGGGTTGAAGAGTTTTGCGGTGTGGTTCCTTTTGAATCATGCGTCACCCAGCCTAGAAGATGAGTTTGTTCTGAGATTTGGCGAGGCTGCGTTGGGAGGTCATTATAGTTTGGGACATGCTCAACTCATGCTTCTACCTATGAGATCATGCTGATAGCCGTGAAATGGCTCTTGAGACTCCTGTGCCTTTGGCCTGTGGGTCCTCTTGAGGATCTTCTTCTGTTTTGGTGGGCTCCTCTGCTTGCTCGAGCCTGCTCTTACTCTCCTGCACGTGGTGAGCCAGTCTCAACGATTGCATCTTTTCATCTTCTACACCAGTTGAGGCTACCAAGGCTTTTTTTCTGTTCCCGTCGGACACCGGACACCTGGACACCAACATCCGACCATTGTGCTTCTGTGCCTCCTGATCACCACCAAGTGGCATAGACTCTGTCCCCTCTACTTGCAGGTTAACCTCTTCAAGAATCCATCCTTGAATTCCACCAGACTTCCGCACAGAACTCTCCAGTTGGAATTTCTTACAGAGTCTCCCATTGTTGTCGACAGGAGATTCTGACGTCTCAACACCCCTATGCACCGGTGAGAGCACAATTTTGCTCTTTCATTTATAGGGGCGCATTATAATCATGGGTAGTCTGCAGCTACATTTAATCCTTTATTATTTTACCTTAGGCCTTTAAAATGTAAATGGTAAGAACGTGAAAGGTGACAAGTAAGGGATATCTTCGGTATAACTGAAGAAAGGAATGTTGCAACTACGTGTATTTAGCTGAAAACATTAACGTGCAGAATTCGTACCTGCTGCTGACAAGTATTCACATATTTGATGTGCTTATGTAACATGTTAATTTATAAATGCTCAGTAAATAGTGTTCTTTTATGTGTGATTTCAAGAGGCCTTTTGCCATTTGTTATGTTGACCTATTTCAGTAGGCCTGAATTAAAAAAAATTCCTGGAATCTCTCGCATTAGACTGAATAATGAATTTCATGCGCATGTTGGATTCGTTCTTTTTACCGTTTCTGTTGCAGGTGTAGAATTCATCCTTGTTAGCTAGAACAATGTCTTTGTTTTAGGACATACAGCTAGATTCATGAAGCCAAATTGCGATCGCAATAGCTGCGAGTTAGCAATTGCGATCGCAATTTCAATGAAAGGAATTCATGATAGTGAAAAAAACTAAATTGCGAAATCGCAAAATAAAATTTGCGAGTCCGCAAATAAAATCTCAGAATCCTGAAACAAGCCCATTTGCGATTCTGAAATAGCGAGAAACCATGGATTCTGCGAAATCATTTGCAAACTCGCAAAGTAATCGCAATCGCCATTCATGAAAAATCGCTGATTGCGAAAAACCCGAAAATCGCTATTTGCGACGCGCAATTTAAGGAGAACCCAAACCAGGTGGTAACCAGTAAGAAAAAAAAAATTCAAAAAAACTTTAGCAAACTACCAACAGGTGCATGCCTGACCAAACACACCTAAGGACATGCAGCTGGAGCCTGAGGACTCTCACAATGCCAGGACTCTACATGGTGGTCAGGCGGCGAAGACTACAGCGAGCAGCATGGAACAGACGTAGGATCCAGGAGCGGATATTCCGTCAGTGGGTCACCCTTCTGGGCCAAACCAGGGAGCAAATTTAAGCTATGTACCGCCTAAATGGGGCAATAATCATCAAGCTGATCCGGGACCTAGACCCCCTGATGCATCACCCAACAAGGAGGACCAATGCCGTTCCCACCCATGTGCAGGTATGGTGCAGCCTGCACCTACTGGCCTCTGGAAGCTTCTAGGGGATAGTCGCTGTTGCAGGGGGGATATCCCAGCCCACCATGTTCCGCTGCCTAAGGAGTTTCCTGGAGGCCATGCTGACCCAGCTACATCACTACATCTCATTCCCCACCAGCCAACTGGACTTGAATGACACCAAGCTGCAATTTTACAATATAGCACAATTTCCACATATAATAGGAAGCATTGACTGTACCCACATCCACATCTGCCCACCAGCACAAACGGAATGGATATATGACATTACAACGCATGCTTTTACCACGCATTCGTTTACAACGCGGTTTTTACATCGCAATCCATTACAACGCATAGCGCTTTGGGGTGCTGGATAGTGAAAAGTTTAATTTACTATTCCAACACCAGTCCCCGTGGACACTAGGGAAGGTGTTGGATAGTAAATTAAATGTATTCCCTATCCTAGAGCGGCCCCCAGCGCAATGCGTTGTAATGGTTTGTGTTGTAAATACTGCGTTGTAAAGGCACTGCATGGTAATAGTTGCATTGTAAAGGTTGTTTACCAAACGGAATACATGTATCGCAACCGCAAGTCCTACCACTCCCTCAATATCCAGATGGTGTGCAATGCAAAGACAATCATCACGGACATAGTGGCACAGTACCCGGGGAGCACACATGACTCCTTCATATTCCGGCACAGTGGTATTCACACACGAGTGGCCAGGGGAGACTTTGGTGAAGGACACCTACTGGGTAAGTACACATGCCCCACAATAATACACTGTGATAATGTAGCTGCGCAGCACAGGCACTCCCCCTCTGCTCCTATCATTAAGGTGACAGCGGCTACGCGCTCCGTGAGTACCTCCTCACGCCATACCTCAACCCTGCAACACCACATAAAAGGCGTTACAATGCAGCACACATACGCACAAGAAATTGCACTGAGAGGACATTTGGCCTTTTGAAGAGCAGATTCCGCATACTGCACAAGACTGGTGGGGCCATCAAATACGAGCCAGAGGTCTGCTGCCGCATCGTGGCTGTGTGTGCAATCCTCCACAACATTGCTACCAAGCGCAGGATACCTGTAGACATCTCTGGCAGTGAGTCGGAAGGGGACAACCGACCACCTGTACATGTGCGTCACGCACGCGGTGAGAATCCTGCAGAAGGACACAGGCGCCGCAACCAAATCTGCATGAACTATTTCTAGTGCACCCAGTCCCCACACCCATAACTTACTCTTGCATGAAAACATGAATAATGACATGAGTCAGATTAAGTTAGTCAGAATATTTGTAATTGTTACAGCACAATAAACTGGGCATTCTGCAAACTGGTACATGAATGACATATTGCGTCATATGTCTGTTCTTCAGGAGGGCATGCTTGTAGCAGCAGCATGTCCCCTCATGTAAATGTTCTATTGTTCAATGCTGCCTCCGGGCAGATGCTCCCAGCCTCCTTTCAACATCCTCCTCATAATTAGGCTGTGAGGCAGCAGAGGGCCTGCTGCTGCGGCGGGGTGCTACCACCGTTGGAACGGACTGGCTGCTATGGCTGGATGTAGCCTCACTAGTGTCGTCAGCCCCCCCGCCTGGCCATGGCCGGTAGCCTGCATGCCCTGCACTGCTGTTGACACCTGCTCCAGAGCTTTTGCGACGTCCTGGCAGCACTGGACCACTTGGACCTGCATGGCCAAGGAGCGTCGCGAGAGCTGGGAGGTCGCGTTCCCAATAATATAGTTGACCGCATGTATGCTGACAGGTGGGTCAGCAGCTGGCGGTGTTTGTGGCGGTTGAGATCCCGCTGGCTGTACATGGCCTGTGTGTTGGCCTCCATAGTAGCTGTCATCCTCTCCATGCGGTCTGACATTTGTGCTACATTTCGGGCGGTCTTATTCAGTTGGAGGTGGATAGCCGCAAGATGACGGGCCTGGGTTTGATGCACATGTAGCATACGGCGCTCAATGGAGAGCCCACCTGGTCACACGTTTTGTCCCCTGCCAGCGCAGGAATTGTTAGTGCGCTGCTCCCTCACCAGTCCACTTGACTGGCTCCTCACAGTCGCAGGGCGGCGGGTTGGTTGGCGAACTGCTGCTGGTGTTGCAAGCCCCACTGGTGGTTGTGTGACGCGCAGTGGTACTGCAGCCCCTGTTGGCACAGGGGTGGCACTGGCCACAGGGGCGGGTGGTGTAATGACCACTGGTGCGGCAGCTTGCCCTGATGGTCCGGGCTGTGGGGATAGATGTGTGTCTCCCTCTGTGTCCTCCATGATGTCCTCAATTACCAGGGCATCGCTGTCTGTGCTGGGGACTTCTTCGCCACCTGTGATGTAAAGTGGACGTTGATTAGTGACATGTTTCTTACACATTTAGGCTTCCTACATGCATGCAGACTACCATTCCCTGACACGCTGCAGGATTGACTCTCACTAAACATGTCTGGCTTTATGGGGCAAGATAGTAATTGTGGTCAGACTACATGTCCCACAATGCAATAGCGCTTTAGTGGTGTGCTTTGGCTGCATGACTGGGGTTTGATATGGGATGCTCTGGAGCCATGGACATTGTTAGGGGACAGGGGGTCGCAGTCGCATGGCACTTACCTGGTGTGTCTTGGAGGGTCGGGAGGAGTCCAGCTGGATCGCACCCACTCATGCCTTCGGATTGATGGTATCCTCCACTCGGTCCTCCAGTGGTGTGTTCGGTGGGACAGTGGGCTCCCCTCCACCTGTCGCCACACGCTCCCCCAGCCTCTCCGCAATCTTCTCCTTTGCCCGCCCTCTGAGGTCATACCAGCGTTTTTTTAGCTCATCCACGGAGCGCTGGGTCACCCCCACAGAGTTAACTTTTGCGCGGATGCGCAACCATATCCACCTTTTATCGGCCTCGGGCACATTTCTGGAGTCTTTACCGAAGAGCCGATTGTGGTCCTTGCAGACTCCTTCAATCAAAAATTCGAGCTCTTGCTCTGAAAATTTAATTTTCCTCTTTCTCCCACTGGAAGATCCACCTGCAGCTTCCTGTGACATGCTTGCACTGGGGTGTCTCCTGGTTTACTCCCGTAGGCACACTGGAGGGGAGCTCTGATAATGCTGCTTCCAGTTCAGGCTCTCACTGCTGAATGAGGGTGGAACCTGCCTACTTCCTGGTTGTGATGTCATCACTGTGCTCAGGATGCGACTTCCCGTTTTTGCGATCTCGCAGTTAGCAAGATCGCAATTTGCGATTTCGGTAATTGCGAGATCGCAATTTCAACACGGGTATCGGCCGATTATGCAAATATTTACCGATTTTCAGGGACTCGCAATCGGCGATTGCGGCCGATTGCGAATCGCTTTATTTTCTCGCAAATATTCATAAATGCCATTCTGCGATTTCTTAATTGCGGTTCGCATTTTCTCGCAATTTAGAAATCGCAGAATTTGACATTGATGAATCTGGCTGATAGTCTTAGGGAGGAGAGGATACATTGGCCAGTGATACTGATAATAAAGAAATGTTGTACTTTCTCATCGGGAGGAAGCCTGGGAAACAAGGTCATCTAGCCAAGACCTGTGAGCATCGCTGCCGTTTGGGAAGTTACCTACAAAGAGGTGGCATGACTGGATGGTTGATGCCGAAATGCATCTTGGGATGCTACCTGCAAAGTGAAGTATCTAAGTTAGGGACAGTGTCCGAGGACGTCTGCCATTCCTTGAGAGAGAGAGCATCTTAGAACAAGCTCTGTAGCTTTATGCTCCTTGACCTATCTGATGTGAAGAGATTTCTTAGGAAGACTTCACACGTTGACACCCTTATGGATCATGCCTGGGAATATGCTAAGTAAGGATGTCACACTAGTGGCAGTGTAGGGAAAGACTAAGGGGCATATTACCAACAACTAGCGATAATTTTTGTCTCTAACTTGTTTAGAGACAAAAATTATCGCCGCACATCGGCGATTTTTATCGCAGATAAACCTTGCTATTAACAAGGTTTATCGCAAATGCGATAAAAAACGGCCGAAATGCATGAATATCGCTGAAAAGTCAGCGATATTCATGCATTATCGAGCAAATGCTCTTAGCCATGTTATCCACCTCCCATTGGATAACATGGCTAAGAACTGCTCAGGGCAGGTGTTAGCTTTTGGAGATATTCCCGCTTTGCGCGAATATCTCCAAAAGTTGGTAATAGGAGATAGCGATGTTAGCGACTGTTTTCAGTCTCTAACATCTTGGCACGCCCACTTTGCATCTCATTAGTGATAAATATCACTGACATGCAAAGTGGGGCCCAAGATGGTCGCTATCTCCTACTAGCTGTCGCTAACTGGTGTTAGCGACAGCTTGGTAATAGGGAGATCATTTTATCTCCGCTTTCTTGGCTTTTAAAGCCAAAAAAGCGGAGATAAACCCCCTTGATAATATGCCCCTAAAGCTTTATACCTACGAACCTCCATTGAAGGGGAATCTCAACATTGGTGCTGTTACTTTCTGTGTCCTGATTGTTGAACTGAATATTCTATGCATGCTGCACCGTCTTATTTTCACCCTTAGGTTTGGTTTTGTATTGGTTCCAATCTACTTTTATACCCTTATTTTGAGGTGCTTTTATATCCAACTGTTCTTTTTTTTAACAATTATTTTTATTAAAGAAACATCAGCAAAGAAACACATTACAAAGGATCCGTCATATCAGCCGAGCATGCACCAGGGGGTGACATGATTGACAATGGTTACAACTTCAGAGGAACTTCACAGGGAGGGGTAATCATCAATAGCAGCATTTGGGGGTGGTGTACAAATATCACCTCTGTAACTGTTCCAAAGCCCCCACAACAGTGTCTTTTTACTGGGTCTTCCCCTCGCAAGATACGTAGTCTTTTCCCTAAACATACACCAATCTAAATTCTTTTCCCACACCTCCAGAGTGGGAGTTTGCCAGCTCCCCACACTTCATTTGGTAGCCCATTGTGTTTGTGAGGTGTTTAAGTCAGTGGGTTCATATATATTTAGTAAGCACCTCCTCGCCTCTGGAAGTAGGCAGATCCCCAATACTCCGTGCATTTTGTCATGTATGTTGCGCCAATAAGTGGCAATGTACTCACACTCCCAGGTATTATGAATAAAAGTCCCTACAAAGCCACACTGTTGTTTGCACAATCCCGTGTCTGAGAGCCCCATATGTACTAGTCGGTGACCTGTGAGGTAGATTCTATGTAGGAATTTAATTTGGACTAACTGATATCGAGCTGGAATTGCAACTTCTTTAGGGGGGGACCTTGCTATCTGCCAACCTTATTCATCTAATTCAATCCCATTCTGCCTCCATTTGTCCTTTAACGCCGCAAGGGGGTCAGAACCGTGGTTAATCAGTTTTTTGTATATCAGTGAGATCGTTTTATCAGGAAGATGCCCGTCTAGTATCCTATCTTCAAGCAGTGAGGCCTCCATTTGTTCTGTTTCCGCGAAAGTATTCGGAATTTGCTAGCTTATACTCCACTTGCATTTCCTGAAATGATTTAGTTTTCCCCATCCACATATATCTTTGACCGTAGAAATCCCTATAAAGTCCCACTTGTTGAACCCTTTTGTCTTCCAAAGCTTGCCAAGTTTTTCAGCTTCCCACAGAGGGGTGGCCATGTTCAGTTTGTTTTCCCAGCCCAATGAACTCGTGGTATCGTGCCAGATCTGAACCGAATGCTTCGTCGGTTCAGTTAATGCCAATTTATTAGGCAGAGAGTACAAGGCTCTACTATAGTTACCCCCGGGAAAAAGCCCCTTATTCATAGCGTATCCAGGGTCATCAACCCGGCCATATGTGCTGTGGTTAATAGCCGCTAATTGGGAGGCCCAGTAGTATCTTTTGCTATCTGGGAGAGCAATGCCCCCTTCATACCATGAAAATGTTAATTTGTGTAGAGCAATTCGGGGCCTACCTTCCCACAATAGGCTCCACTGCATGCCTTCGATCTCACAGAAGTATATCAGTGGCACCACATCCAAGGTATTCTGCAAAGCATAAAGAAATCTAGGAAGAGCCATCATTTTAAAAAGGGCTGCTCTACCCAACAATGACAGGGGAAGCTTCCTCCAGTTGGAAATATCACTCTTGAGCCTCTGCAAGGGGGGTAGGAGATTTCGGGAATATCTTACCGAGGGATCCAAAGAGACAAAGATTCCCAGGTATTTGAACCCTTCTGTATTGAACTGTATAGGACAGTGCCGCAGAGGAACTGGCGGGACATTGTTCTGCATTCTGTCCATCAACTGTTATTTTTGCAATTGTCACCCAGAGTGGGATGGGTATGCTCAGACGTGAGTCCCATGCTCTCCACACCACTGAAGTCAAGCTATCCTGGCTGAAGACGGCTGACAGCCAGAAACCGGTCCTAGGATGCTTGATTCCGTTCCAGGAAAGACATGGCTTGGCAGTTTGGGCTGGACTGTTCCCATGAGGCACAGAATCAAGGCTGCTTTGCATATGGCCATGTCTGAACTGGGGTGGTGTGGAGTGCAAAAGAATGATGGATTTAGGCCCAGATCTCTGTACTGGGGTGAATGTATGACATTGTTCTGCATTCTGTCCATCAACTGTTATTTTTGCAATTGTCACCCTGAGTGGGATGGGTATGCTCAGACATGAGTTCCATGCTCTCCACACCACTGAAGTCAAGCTATCCTGGCTGAAGACGGCTGATAGCCAGAAACCGGTCCTAGGATGCTTGATTCCGTTCCAGGAAAGACATGGCTTGGCAGTTCGGGCTGGACTGTTCCCATGAGGCACAGGGTCAAGGCTGATTTGCATATGGCCATGTCTGAACTGGGGTGGTGTGGAGTGCAAAAGAATGATGGATTTAGGCCCAGATCTCTGTACTGGAGTGAATGTATGACATTGTTTCTTTATTCTGTCCATCAAGTGTTATTTTTGCAAGACTCTGTATTGCAGCCTTGCAGTTCCTCAGAACCGACGCATTGCCCCGACTGTGCCCTGCATCCTCGACACCGGACTAAGCATCCTAAGTCCCATTGATGGTAGATACTCAATGCCAATGCAACTGGACCATCCACCACAGGCTTGATGCAGCTCCGAAATGACGCACCACCTCGGCTGTTCGAAGCACCTTCTACACTGATCCAAGCATCAATCTGCAACCCGGATTTTGAGGTACATTGTGCAGTGGGCCTAACTGGGTCCCTGCACCCAGCCTGTGCGTCATCGTGGTTGCCAAGAACTTGAGTCTTTGTCCCGGTCTGGCATGATCAGACATCCACAGTTGGCGCTTTGTGCTTTTTGGTGTGATTTGGAACCAAAACATTTAAATTGGATATCTCTTGTTTCTATCAATTGGATTTTTGTCATTTTCTTCTTACTTTATTTATTAAATTAAGCTCCATTCTTCTTCTTCAGATTGGGATCCTTCTTGTGTGGTGCTTCTACTGCGTTAGTGTTGTACAAATACTTTACACATTGCCTTTAAGTTAAGCCTGACTGCTCTGTGCCAATCTACCAGAGGGTTGAGCATGAGTTAATTTGCAGCTTGCTTGTGCCTTACCCTGACTAGGATTGTGGTTAAAGCTTGGCCAGGGCTCACACCCCAGTCAACCAGTAACCCAATTTAACAGCTTATTCAGATGTAAGTGAAGCTTGGCCCAGCTCTTCCCTCTCATCCTGCCATGAATAGTCCATTTAGTCACACCTAAGTTCCTATTTTGTGTGGCTGTCTAGGAGGCACACACAACGCCCAATTGCCAACTAACCCTCACGCATGTGGGCAGAGACAAGCTGTTGGTACCAAAATAGCTAAGATAAGAAAATGCTAACTTTCTAACAGTGACATTGTCAGAATTGTAATTTAAAATCCCACTTTACCATAAGTTAGGATTCCAAATTAGGATTCCAGAGACACGAAACATGAACCAGTTATCTCATCCCATTTGAAAATTACACGTATAAAATGTAATAAGGCAACTCCAATGTTATCCTATCGGAGAGATAGGCCTTGCAGTAGTGAAAAAAGACTTGAAGAGTTTTTCCATTTCCATTTCCATTTCAATCTTTATTCGGTTTAAAAAACCTTGTAAGATACAATACATTTAATCATAATACATCATATCATAAAAAGAGTTTGTTTGAGTACATAAAAATAACAGATAGATAAAAATGTCAACACCCTTCCTTTGCATATAATATATAGAATTCAATTAATTTCCCAGATTGTCCACTTGGGAGTAGCTTAGTCCCAGTCGGCCCCCCTAATGTCCAAGAACACTGAATAAATATACAGAATAAAACAATAAATTAACATCTGTTTTTGTTAAAAATGTATACCAGAACAGTAAAGCAAGCAACACTTTGGCAGCTAACGGTTAACACAGTAACATAGTAGGCTAGCCTATTTCCTTAGGTTTTTTGGTCTTTCATCTTCCTAATCAAAGCTACACATAAGAGAAAACGGCTCAGGCTGAACACAATCAGTTGGGCAGTGTCTCCCTTAAAAATTCTAAGCCCATCCTTAATTTGTCGGAGGCCTAGTTTTTTACAAATTAGCTTTAGCCATTTTTTCCTGGCTTTTAGGTATGCTGGGCATATAAATAAAACATGGGACACATCCTCTTTCAGCCCCATCTCGCAAAACTCACACGTATCTGAACCAGCGGGCCCGGCCAACCCCTTATTACAGTTCCAGCTAGTTGTCCTTTCTTTTAGTTGCAAAATACCATACCGGAACTTTAAGTATAGGCTTTTGGCCAATGGAGGATAAATTTCGTCCATAAAGGGCTCTAATTGCATGGTCATTTTTAATTCAAAAAATTTCGAGGTTAAAGTCCCTGTTCTGGGGTTTGATAATACTGAATCTCTAATATAGTCCCAGTACCTTAGTTTCAAGATCCTTTTTGAGCTATTTGTAAGAGAATCAGGGTCAAACCAAAAATCACTTAACCCTAGTTTTTCAAACCATTTTTTGACGTACTCTAACCATGGCAAGTGAGTGATATTCCTTATAGACAGTATCTCTTTCAATGCTTCTCTATAGTCAGTCAGCTCCTCAGTGGACCATGAGCGGACCCAATAGAGCAGCGGACGAAGAGAAGCATAGCCATCTGTACGTCGAAAGTTAAGGTCCCATAATACGGGTGTCAGTGGTGTTGACCCAGGTATCCCTAGGAGTTGCCTAATAAAGGAATTTTCCTTCACTCGGAAAGTGTCCTTTGAAGCATAAGCCCAGAGATCCGCGCCATAAAGTGAGGATGATTGCACTTTATACTTGAATAGTTCAATGGCTGGTGAAACTGCTTTAAAATGGCTATTCTTATGCCTCTTTAAAATCGGACACTGGTTTTGAGTCAGCCTTAATTTTGAGTTCCCAGTTGTGTTTTCCATGTAATGTTACTGTTTAAAATGATACCCAGGTATTTAAAATTGGGGACTTCTTCAATAGGTTCATTATTTATCTTAAAAACTTTACTGAAACCTTTATGAGGGTTAATTGTCATAACTTTTGTTTTTGAGGAATTAATTTCTAGTTCCTTGTCATGGCAATACAAGCTAAATTTATTTAAAAGGTTTTGAAGCCCCCTAGGTGTCTGAGAGATTAAAATGGTGTCGTCTGCAAACAACAATGCCGGAACGGCTTGCCCACTCAATTTGGGAGAGTCATGCTCGCAGTCCAAAACAGTGTCGGGAATGTCATTGACATATAGGGAGAATAAGGTAGGTGCCATTACGCACCCTTGCCTTACCCCTTTCGCTATTTTTATCTTCTCACTGACTTCTCCGTTAGGTCCCCATCTAACTCGTGCATAATTATTCTCGTGAAGTCTAATTAAAATTTGAAGGATGTTCCCGGGGACGCCCATCTTATTTAGTGTCTTCCATAGGGCTGCCCTTGGAACCATATCGAAAGCTGCCTTCAAATCAACAAAAGCCACGTATATATGGGAACTTCTTATAATCGTATATTTCCAGACTAAACATAAAAATCTAAAAACCTGGTCTACAGTGCTTATCTTTAATCTAAAACCTGCCTGGTATTTAGTATAGATAGAGTGTTCTTCAATCCAGGTGGAAAGCCGGCTAAGAACTTGACGTGCAAAGATCTTTTGTAACACGTCAATTAAGCTGATAGGCCGATAATGCGAAGGATTTGACCTATCACCCTTCTTGAACAGTGTTACAATCTCCGCCCCCTTCCAGGTTTCTGGGACAGATGCTCCTCTAGCGATATCATTAGATAGTAGATTGATATAAGGAGCCCAAATATAATTCTCGTGCTTCCAAAGGTCACCAGGTATTCTGTCAGGGCCTGGCGCTTTCCCTGGCTTGACTGCCTTGATTGCTAGGATTGTTTCTGTCAAGGAAAAGACAAGAGGTGTATCATGCCCAGCCAAAGAAGGCTGCAAACTGTCCCAACCTTCAGTCTCGCCAGAACCTTCACAAGCATATAATAAAGTAAAGTGCCTGACCCAAGTTTCCTCCTCTAAGAATTTATCTTTGCATTCAGTCACCCCCCTGGTGCCTCTAGCAATGAGGCTCCAAAAGGAGGTCTGATCTTTACATTTACATGCGTCCAGCAAGTCTGGCCAAACCCTTTCGTCCCACTCTTTTTTGGCCATTAATGGGACTCTTTTGTACTGGGCTCTCTTATTTCTCACAATGTCCGCTGAATCCCCCCTAACCGCTGTAATTAGGTCTGCTTTGGCTCTCTGGCATTCCTGGTTATACCAGGTAATCCCTGTATGTTTACCCTTTTGGGCGTTGTGTGATCTTTTTACCGCCCTAGTTAGGATCTCGCCAAGCTGGTCAATTAAATGATCATGAGATTCTATTAGACAAGGATTTTGGATGACAGTACTATTTCCTAAGAGAGGGGACATGTGCCTCACAAATACATTATAGATTTGACTAATGATTGTTGTGTTACCTAAAACCACTGGCCACTTCAGGGATCTACAATTGTTTGCCACTAAAGGGTCCTGTGGTAGGGAAACAGTACTTTTAGCACTTTTATCAAGGGTTTTAAAGATCTGAGTCTGGACAGATAAAATCAATGGACAGTGATCACTTTCCGTGCGGTCATCCACCATTAGATCGATGATCATGGGCCATGAATTCAGAGAGACTATAAAATAATCTAAATGGCTAGGATTCGCCCCTCTAGTGAATGTTGGTTTACTGGGGCAGTCTGAAGGCAACCGCCCATTGCAGGCACGTAGGCCTCGCTCGAGAGTCAAGTTCAATAGTTGTAGGGCACTCACTGTACAAGGTGCTTTATAGTTTGTGTCAAGCAATTGGATATTATTGACCCTGTCCTCGTCCTTGTGAATGTCTTCTAAACCTATTATAGGTTCGAAACCTCTATTGAAGTCACCACCTATAATCACTGTTGCATTTTGATCAAACCCCGCCACAATATTACTCAAATGGGTTACAACTGGTGATTCTTTACACGATCGGTGCGGTCTGCTATAAATATTGATCACGTAAATGCTACAACCCTTAATGTTTTTTAACTCAAGTAGTAGAAGGCCGGGATTGTTTGTATCAATTTGCTTAAAAGATAGGCCGCCTGTGATTTTCACCCATATTGTTTGGCCGCCAGATGGTCTTACCCCATTTATATTGACTGCGGGGATAAAAAAGGATCTATAGTCAACCTTGAAATAGTTCTCAAGCCCCCAGGTTTCCTGGAACATGATTAGATCTCCACTAGCCAGATAGTCATGCCAGGCCGGATCTGGGAGGTTTTTTTTCAAACCTGCAATATTCCAACAGATTATTTTTGCTCTTTCTAAGGCATCTGGTTTCCCTGTTGCCTGCTGTTGTATAATAGACCCATTTACATCTAACTGTTGTGTTTGTGCCATTATGTCAACGTAGTGCAGTGACTGTTGAGAATTTTTAACAAGTGTGATCTGCTTTGGTACAGCTTCAGGATGCAAAATAGGATGTGACATTGCCAAAGCCCCTCCATCAAGTCAATCGCAATCAGCTAGATCAGCTAGGGCCCCAAACCTATTTGAGGTGCTAACTCCCCAATTATAAGATGGGGCCCCATGGCCCTAACCGCTTGCTGGTACATTCCATCTAGGTGCAGGGGTAATAGGATATGCCAAATTCTGGTGAGCACCTGGCCATCCTCCGTTATGATTGCCATTGCCTATGGGTGCAGGGGTAATGGGATATAATAAATTCTGCTGCCCACCTGGCCATCCTCCATTGTAATTACCATTGTCTAAGGGCCCAAAATTATTAGCAGATGTACCCGGCCCTCGTCTGCCCATTAAGTTCCAATTTTTCCCTGGAGTAGTAAAACAAGGAATGTTATGCTGATTAACTTGCCATGGGCAAGCCCTATTTTTGGAAACATGGTTCGTATCAAACATCGTAGGTCCCCCACCCCATCCATTATTTCTCGCTAGCCAAGCTGGCTTCAGAGTCTTGTGATTATTAGCTTTTTGCGACTCATTGTAAAAGAATTCTAATGTAAGGGGGATTATAGAACTACTTCTTCTTTGTGGTGGAAGAATATTGGATAGAATATCGGGAAGAGCAGCTGGATTTAAAAAATTTAGTACCACACAGTCGCCCTTCCATTTTTTTTGCTTATTTCCTATCCATCTAACCCTCCTTGCCATTTTGATTTCTTCAGCCAGCCGCTGTTCGCCCCCTGGTGCTACCCGCATATTATTTGACAGCCAATATAGTGCCTTACTTATTAGTGACGATGTTGACTCGGTTTGACCCGGTGGTAAGGTTGGTGTATTTGCTAGAACTAACACCAATGGTGATGCTTCAACTACAAATTGTGTTGAGTCTTCTTCAAAACTAGGGGGCACTGTAGCATATGGTGGGTCACTTAATTGGGCAATTGGGACTTCTTGTGGCAAAACATTAATATTGGGGCCAGTTTGCGGGCATTCCGGAATGGTTGGCCCTGGAGGGGTAACATCTGACGTTGACCCGGATTCATTATCTTCCTTTGGACAGTCCTGGCCCTTTTTATCATTACTTAAGACATTTCCTATCTCATCTGCTAGTACATTTTGTGTACCTCCCAATTTCTTTATGTCCGCAGAAAGTTTATCAATCTTGCTAATAAGTGGCTTGATGAGTGTCTGGATTTTTATTTCCAACAGCTCTGCTATCCTTGACATTAAGTCGTCATCCGATATCTCCCTCGAATTGTCCTCCTCATAGTTCTGGCGAGTGCTTTTTGTCTTTGGTGGTGACGTAACCTTGTTTTTTCCAAAGCGTGCCCCCCCCCACGTTTATTTTGTAATCTACGACAGGCTCTAACTGCCCTCGGGGCCCGCTTTACAGATGGTTCGTCCTCCAATTCTTCTCTTTCTTCAACCACAATGACAGCATGTGCATCTAAATCATTGTCCACATGTGGCTCAGTATCCACCACATTTGCTGCACTGGTGTTAATACTGACATTTATTGGGAAGTTTGTTACATCAGCATCATTATTAGAGTCTGATAACAGAGACTCATTTGTTTGTGAGATAGTGGGTCGACTCATGGGAGGGAGTATAGGTGTCTGACTCAGTCCCAGCGACTGCCTGCGCTCACTGTTTATCTTGGTGACTATTTGAACAAGGTAGTTCTCCATTGTATTCTTTGGTGTTTCAGAAACCATTTGGTTATTTCTTTTGGGCATAATTATACAGGAGGGTGTGATAGTCTTGTACCCACAACTCAATAAAATAACAAGGTATAACTCAAAGTTTAAAAGCAATGCCTTACTTCAAAATCTTATACAGGTATCCAGCGAACTCCTCTCCTGCTTCGTAGTGGAGTTGAAACTGCTATGAACTTCTCATCGGAGGCCCCCTCCTCTTTCCAAGCTCCTGGGCGATTCGGTGGCAGCTATACAGGCTACTTGCCGACCCCCGTCTGGTAACTAGGTCTTGGAAGGCGGTCAACCAAAAAGCAATAACACATCCACTGGTAGTGAGCTAGCTTGAACTGATCCCTGATGTTCAATGAAGAATCTTTAGGGGGGTGGCCTAGCCTGGCCTACTCGTGCCGATGAGGGCCGTAGAGGGCCCGCCCTTTGCCCGGGCTTAGCCACGGGCGCTCCCGCGTCGCGGGGGGAAGAGGCTGTGCTTTATGCGCCCCTGGCGCGGTATCCGGGCGCTAGGGCTGCTGGGTAGTGTAGTTCGATTTACAAAAAGGGGGTGGTGATGAACAGAGTGTCTGAGTTAAACAGACCACTCTTACCCGGTCCAAAGATCAGGGCTTGATCCATCACCGTTATTTATCTTACTGCCCCATCCCAGCTCAGAACCTGGCTATATGCAAATCAGTCTGTCCCTGGCCCAGTGCATCATGGGAACAAGGCAGACTAAACTACCAAGCCAATTCTTCACCAGAAAGGAGACAAGCTACCGGGGACCGGTTTCTGGCATTTCAGCCTTCTTCGGCCCGGCTTGGTTGAATCCTGATGGAGCAGTGAGAAAGGGACTCATGTCTGAGTATACCCTGCCACACCTATAGTGGCCAAAAACGATTTACAAAAAGGGGGTGGTGATGAACAGAGTGTCTGAGTTAAACAGACCACTCTTACCCAGTCCAAAGATCAGGGCTTGATCCATCACCGTTATTTATCTCACTGCCCCATCCCAGCTCAGAACCTAGCTATATGCAAATCAGTCTGTCCCTGGCCCAGTGCATCATGGGAACAGGGCAGACTAAACTACCAAGACAATTCTTCACCAGAAAGGAGACAAGCTACCGGGGACCGGTTTCTGGCATATCAGCCTTCTTCGGCCCGGCTTGCTTGAATCCTGATGGAGCAGTGAGAAAGGGACTCATGTCTGAGTATACCCTGCCACACCTATAGTGGCCAAAAACGATTTACAAAAAGGGGTTGGTGATGAACAGAGTGTCTGAGTTAAACAGACCACTCTTACCCAGTCCAAAGATCAGGGCTTGATCCATCACCGTTATTTATCTCACTGCCCCATCCCAGCTCAGAACCTGGCTATATGCAAATCAGTCTGTCCCTGGCCCAGTGCATCATGGGAACAGGGCAGACTAAACTACCAAGCCAATTCTTCACCAGAAAGGAGACAAGCTACCGGGGACCGGTTTCTGGCATTTCAGCCTTCTTCGGCCCGGCTTGCTTGAATCCTGATGGAGCAGTGAGAAAGGGACTCATGTCTGAGTATACCCTGCCACACCTATAGTGGCCAAAAACGATTTACAAAAAGGGGGTGGTGATGAACAGAGTGTCTGAGTTAAACAGACCACTCTTACCCAGTCCAAAGATCAGGGCTTGATCCATCACCGTTATTTATCTCACTGCCCCATCCCAGCTCAGAACCTGGCTATATGCAAATCAGTCTGTCCCTGGCCCAGTGCATCATGGGAACAGGGCAGACTAAACTACCAAGCCAATTCTTCACCAGAAAGGAAACAAGCTACCGGGGACCGGTTTCTGGCATTGCAGCCTTCTTCGGCCCGGCTTGCTTGAATCCTGATGGAGCAGTGAGAAAGGGACTCATGTCTGAGTATACCCTGCCACACCTATAGTGGCCAAAAACGATTTACAAAAAGGGGGTGGTGATGAACAGAGTGTCTGAGTTAAACAGACCACTCTTACCCAGTCCAAAGATCAGGGCTTGATCCATCACCGTTATTTATCTCACTGCCCCATCCCAGCTCAGAACCTGGCTATATGCAAATCAGTCTGTCCCTGGCCCAGTGCATCATGGGAACAGGGCAGACTAAACTACCAAGCCAATTCTTCACCAGAAAGGAGACAAGCTACCGGGGACCGGTTTCTGGCACCCCTTGTTGTAAATATTTTTGTCCACCCTAAGCGTGGAAGGGTATTCTCAGATGTGAGACCCTTGCTCATTGCACCATCAGGATTCAAGCAAACCGGGCCGAAGACGGCTGTAATGCCAGAAACCGGTCCCCGGGAGCTTGTTTCCTTCCCAGTGTAAGAATTGGCTTTTGTAGTTTGGTTTGCCCTGTTCCCATCATGCACTGGGACAGGAACCGACTAATTTGCATACAGCCATGTTCTGAAACTGGGATGGTGCAGTGAGCTAAAAAACGGTGTTGGATCTAGCCCTGATCTCTTGACTGGGTGAGAGCTTTCTGCTTAATTCAGAGACTCTGTCCCTCACAACCCCTTGTTGTAAATATTTTTGTCCACCCTAAGCGTGGAAGGGTATTCTCAGATGTGAGACCCTTGCTCATTGCACCATCAGGATTCAAGCAAACCGGGCCGAAGACGGCTGTAATGCCAGAAACCGGTCCCCGGGAGCTTGTTTCCTTCCCAGTGTAAGAATTGGCTTTTGTAGTTTGGTTTGCCCTGTTCCCATCATGCACTGGGACAGGAACAGACTAATTTGCATACAGCCATGTTCTGAAACTGGGATGGTGCAGTGAGCTAAAAAACGGTGTTGGATCTAGCCCTGATCTCTTGACTGGGTGAGAGCTTTCTGCTTAATTCAGAGACTCTGTCCCTCACCACCCCTTGTTGTAAATATTTTTGTCCACCCTAAGCGTGGAAGGGTATTCTCAGATGTGAGACCCTTGCTCATTGCACCATCAGGATTCAAGCAAACCGGGCCGAAGACGGCTGTAATGCCAGAAACCGGTCCCCGGGAGCTTGTTTCCTTCCCAGTGTAAGAATTGGCTTTTGTAGTTTGGTTTGCCCTGTTCCCATCATGCACTGGGACAGAAACAGACTAATTTGCATACAGCCATGTTCTGAAACTGGGATGGTGCAGTGAGCTAAAAAACGGTGTTGGATCTAGCCCTGATCTCTTGACTGGGTGAGAGCTTTCTGCTTAATTCAGAGACTCTGTCCCTCACCACCCCTTGTTGTAAATATTTTTGTCCACCCTAAGCGTGGAAGGGTATTCTCAGATATGAGACCCTTGCTCATTGCACCATCAGGATTCAAGCAAACCGGGCCGAAGACGGCTGTAATGCCAGAAACCGGTCCCCGGGAGCTTGTTTCCTTCCCATTGTAAGAATTGGTTTTTGTAGTTTGGTTTGCCCTGTTCCCATCATGCACTGGGACAGGAACAGACTAATTTGCATACAGCCATGTTCTGAAACTGGGATGGTGCAGTGAGCTAAAAAACGGTGTTGGATCTAGCCCTGATCTCTTATTTATTTATTTATTTATGATAAATCTTGACTGGGTGAGGGCTTTCTGCTTAATTCAGAGACTCTGTCCCTCACCACCCCTTGTTGTAAATATATGGGTAGTGTAGTTCAGCAGGCCCGCGCTCCACTCGGCGGCCGCACCTGTGATGAACTGTGCGGCGGCGGGAGGCGAGCCCCTGTGTCCACGGATCAGGGCTGGATGCTGGTCACCGTCACTGGTAGGTCCCGAGCTCTCCTTAACTCTGTCGCAAAAGTCCCCGCTCTGCCGGGGCAGACGCTGTGCTTTATGCGCCCCTGGAGCGGTACCCAGGCGCTAGGGCTGCTGGGTAGTGTAGTTCAGCAGGCCCGCGCTCCACTCGGCGGCCGCACCTGTGATGAACTGTGCGGCGGCGGGAGGCGAGCCCCTGTGTCCACGGATCAGGGCGGGATGCTGGTCACCGTCACTGGTAGGTCCCGAGCTCTCCTTAACTCTGTGGCAAAAGTCCCCGCTCTGCCGGGGCAGACGCTGTGCTTTATACGCCCTTGGCGCGGTATCCGGGCGCTAGGGCTGCTGGGTAGTGTAGTTCAGCAGGCCCGCGCTCCACTCGGCCGCCGCACCTGTGATGAACTGTGCGGCGGCGGGAGGCGAGCCCCTGTGTCCACGGATCAGGGCTGGATGCTGGTCACCGTCACTGGTAGGTCCCGAGCTCTCCTTAACTCTGTGGCAAAAGAAGAGTTTTTCACTACCAGGACATGTAAAATGTAAAAGTATATGTTAAACTTTTTAAATATGCTGCAAACTTCCCTTGGGCTTTCTAGGGCCTAACTTAGGCGGTGATTTATTTGTATTAAAAAGGAAGTTTTGGACCTTGCAAAACGTTTATTTAGCCTGGTCGACTTGGAAAGTTACAACTACATACACAGGCTTGGCAATGGCAGGCATAAGACATGTTTAAAGGACTGCTCAAACAGTGACACAATCATTGCTGTAGGCCCACTAGTAGCATTTCATTTACAGGCCCTCTGCACATGTAGTGCACCTCATTATGGGAATGTAAACTATAGTTACTTCTGCTGTGCTGACCCGAAGCCCTACTGCCCAAGTCCCGTTCCACAGAAGTATACACATTTTCTGAGGAATATTTCTGTTTCACTAATCGAGCTACATTGTCATCTTTAAATGAGCTTTTGAGTCTGAACATTTCTCTATTTTCTTCATGCTAATTCCTATACCATGTGCTGACTCTCTTTCACATTTCTGCCTGATGTGTTGGTCCTATCTGTGGCAGTCAGTCTGGCCATCTTTTCTGTCCTCTTACTCTCCCCAGACTCCTGCTAAGAATGGGAAGAATGGCTATCAGAATACTGATACCGGTCTGAATTTTTAACCTTATAACAGTCCCTCAAATTGTATCGACCCCTGCTGAGGCAGGTCAACTTTCTGCTTTTCTTGGTTTTCTGTGCACCTTTTTCTTTACTGGTTTCCACAGACTCATTTTTGGGTTTTAAGTTGTGGTTGTGCGGCTCGAGAACCTAAAGTATGTCAGAATAATGAGGTACAGTTTTTGAAGCTCCCATTCACTGTGTTGAACAAGAACAGTAGCCAAGTGCTAGCATACTGATAGAAACACTGCTTCCCTTCACATGTTACTAAGAACTATTTGAAAGACAATTTTAATATTACCGACCGGTATTTCAGCTCCTACATCTGGCCCTAGATATTTTATTTAACTCACAAGTATGCATAATATAATCTATAGTTTATTTTTACAAGAAGGTTAGAGCTTTTTTAAATTCAGTTGAGGTCATCATTCGTCCAAACTATATCTCACACTGACTTTTCTGTCCTGGAATAGTCGGGGGATGGGCTCAGCCTCTAAACAATAGGCTATCCATAGAAATTTGAGGAGGCGTGAGGTAGAAGGTGGCCATGCTCCAAGAGATTCATCTTAATGGGGTGAGATTGACTGTCGACGGTGCAGATGGCAAGGTCATTTGTTATTCTGCCTTTGCCGGGGAGCACTGATCTGGATCAGGGCAGGGTCCTCCTTTGAGCTTGGTCATTCCATCATTGACAAATGGGTGACTCCTCCAGGTCGCTCCACCTACCGCATGGCCCCCGTGTGCCAGGTCACCACTGCTGCTTTTGCTACAGCCTCTGCTTCCCGCCTGTGTGCCGCTGCTACCTGCTAGGGACTCTGCCCTCTGGCTCCCTGCTCGGGTGCTGCCGCTGCCTTCTAGGGACTCTGCCCTCAGGCTTCCCCCCTCGCCGCTTCCACTGTTCTTCTTTTCCCAACTCTCCTTTTCCCGCCACTCCTCTTCCTCCCGCCGTTCTTCTCTCCCCCGATCCCCGCCGCTGCTCCCCTACGGCCCGCCCCCTTCCTTGTCCCCCACCCTCATTCCCGCCCCGCTCCCGCCTCCCAGCTGCTCCTCCCTCCCACTTCGCCATATATGGCGGGGACCACGCGTACGTGCAGTGGTCACGCGCAGCGGGCACGCCGATTGTGAGCCGAAGGCGCGTCAAAGGCAAACACGTTGGCGCCCGTCCGTGCCTGGACCGCGCCCAGCACCAGAACCCCTGGCCCCCAAAGATGCCAGCCCACATGACGGACTTACGACGCCGCCACCCTCAACGTACTCAACCCCGACAGGAACCCCGCCTGCTACCAAGCCACCCCGAAACGCACCCACGGACCCTTCACCTGCAAAGCCTGCAAGTTCACCTGCCTCCGAACCTGCACCGCACCCGCCGAGCCAGACACCAGCAACAACCACCTCAAGTGCATCCTGCTCAACACCCGCTCTGTCCACAGACACGCCGTTGAACTCTGGAACCTGCTCGACACAACATCACCAGACGTCGCCTTCCTCACAGAAACATGGATGAACGCCTCCTCAGCCCCCGACATCGCCATAGCCATCCCAGAAGGCTACAAGATCACCCGGAGGGATCGAGTCAACCAGACCGGAGTAGGCATCGCCATCATCCACAGGAACACCATCCGCATCACGACCAACTCCGACGACACCTTCACCGCCGCCGAACACCTCCACTTCCAGATACACACCGACCCCAAGACCACCCTCAGAGGCACTCTCATCTACAGACCCCCGGGACCACGCACACAATTCAGCGAAGACATTGCAGACTTCATCATCCCGCACGCCCTCCCCTCCGCTGACTACATCCTCCTAGGGGACCTCAACTTCCACCTGGAGAACTACAAAGACAACAATACCACCACCCTCCTGGACAACCTCGTCAACCGCAGACTCAAGCAACTGGTGAGCACCCCCACCCACTACGCTGGACACACTCTTGTCCCCGTCTTCTCCTCCAGCAAGCACATCTCCTTCAGCCACTCCACCGGACTACACTGGACTGATCACAGCTGCGTCCACTTCAGCTTCAGAAGAACCACGACCCACCACCACCCGCAACAGGCTCCCCGAAGGAGCTGGAGCAAGATCACCACCGACCAGCTCACCACATCCCTCAGCCAGAACCCTCCCACCAGCACAACGGACTCCAACGAATCAGCCTGCATCTGCACACAGTGGCTCACCAACTGTGCAGATGACCTCGCTCCACTGAAGAACCCTCCCAGCAGACCCGACAGCAAGAAAGCCTCTTGGTTCACCGACGAACTCAAAAACTCTAAGAAGAACTGCCGCACCCTCGAGAAAGTCTGGCGCCATGACCAGACCACAGAAAACATGACTGCCCTCAAGAACGCCACCCGCAAACACCACCAGCTGATCCGCACCACCAAAAGAACAACACTCAAAGAACGACTGAACAACAACACCCACAACAGCAAGGAACTCTTCAGCATCGTCAAAGAGTTCTCCAACCCCAGCGCCGGAAACAACGACATCACCCCCTCGCAAAACCTCTGCGACTCACTTGCCTCCTTCTTCCACCGCAAGATCACCGACATACACAACAGCTTCGGTGCACCTACCACGCACCCAACTGCCGATCCAGCGCCCCCCACCACCACCCTCAGTGCCTGGACCCCGGTCAGCACCGAAGACACCACCCGCACGATGAACACCATCCACTCCGGATCCCCAACCGACCCCTGCCCCACCATGTCTTCAACAAGGCAGACTCCATCATCGCACCCCAACTCCGGCACATCATCAACATCTCCTTCAACACCGCCACCTTCCCGGATTGCTGGAAGCATGCCGAGCTCAGCGCCCTCCTGAAGAAACCGACAGCGGACCCCACCGACCTCAAGAACTTCCGCCCCATCTCGCTCCTCCCTTTTCCTGCCAAAGTCATTGAGAAGACCGCCAACAGACAGCTTGCCGCCTTCCTCGAGACGAACGGATCCCTCGACCCCTTGCAGTCCGGTTTCCGAGCCAACCACAGCACCGAGACCGTCCTGATCGCAGCCACTGATAACATCAGATCCCTGCTCGACAACGGGGAAACAGCGGCCCTCATCCTCCTGGACCTCTCTGCAGCGTTCGACACTGTCTGCCACCGCACCCTAGCACAGCGCCTTAGCAACATCGGAATCCAAGAGAAGGCACTGGAGTGGATCATCTTGTTCCTCGCCGGAAGAACCCAGAGAGTCCGCCTGCCCCAGTTCAGATCCTAGGCCGCCGAAATCATCTGCGGCGTACCACAAGGATCCTCACTCAGCCCAACCCTCTTCAACGTCTACATGAGCCCTCTTGCAGCCATTGCACGCCAACACAACCTTAACATCATCTCCTACGCCGACGACACCCAGCTGATCCTCTCCCTCACCAACGACACCGCCACCGCCAGAGCCAGCCTACACGAAGGGAGGAAAGACGTCGCCGAGTGGATGAAGAACAGCCGCCTGAAACTGAACTCAGACAAGACAGAAGTCCTCATCCTGGGATCATCGCCCTCCGCCTGGGACGACTCCTGGTGGCACCCTGCCCTGGGCACCACTCCCAAGCCAACGGACCATGCACGTAACCTGGGCTTCATCCTGGACTCCTCCCTCTCGATGACCAGACAAGTCAACGCTGTTTCATCTTCATACTTTAATACCCTGCGCATTCTCCGCAAGATCTTCCAATGGATCCCCACCGAAACCAGGAAGACGGTCACCTAGGCACTCGTCACCAGCCGACTGGACTACGGGAACACCCTCTACGCGGGAACCACAGCCAAACTACAGAAAAGACTCCAGCGCATAGAGAACGCCTCCGCACGACTCATCCTGGACATCCCCGACACAACCACATCTCCGTTCACCTGAGAGACCTGCACTGGCTCCCCGTCAGCAAGAGGATCACGTTCAGACTCCTCACCCATGCACACAAGGCTCTCCACGACCTGGGCCCCAAGTACCTCAACAACCGCCTGACTTTCTACATGCCCACCCGCCAGCTATGATCGACCAGTCTCGCCCTCGCCGCCTTCGCAGAGCCACCGCCGGAGGAAGATCCTTCTCCTACCTGGCGGCCAAGACATGGAACTTCCTCCCCATCCACTTACGGATGACCCAGGACCATCTCTCCTTCAGGAAGCAACTCAAGACCTGGCTTTTCGAGCAGTGACGCCCCCCCCGCGCCTTGAGACCCCTCCGGGTGAGCAGTGCGCTATACAAATTATGTGATTGATTGATTGATTGACAAAGTGGCATGCTATGTCTTCCTGAAAGGAAGGCTGTTGGGGAGAGATGTATCATTAGGAACCAGGTGATCTTCCTCCTTTATACTACACAAAATAAAGTGGAAATAGACGCCTCTCCTACATTATCCTCCAAATCAAACACACAAAAAGGAGTGGGAGGCAAGAGAAGTACACAAATGATGAATGTGGCAGAAACCCACTTTGTTAAAAATGCCTTCACCCATAGATTGTGGCATGCTTCATCATTGGGCTTGCTAAGAACATCCATGTGCAGACCAATGCCTGGGATGGACCATAAGGGTGGGGGAGACAATACAAAACAAGCTTTTGCAATGCAATAGGTCTCGCATTTGAAAGAATTTAAGCTGTTGGCATTGTAAATGACAATGCCTTTTAATTATCTGGTTTGAAAAGCAATACATAAATAAAAGGCTTTGTCATTTACAATACTAATTGCTCAAACTCGTTAATGCGAGATCTATTGCATTGCAAATGCTTTTTGAATTTTTGAATTCAACAATTTTCAGGAGACAAGCCAGCAGTAGAGGAACAGCACTTTAAAAAGGCATGGACCAGCTGGATAATCTACACTAGTACTTCCTTATTACTCATCACAATTACTCTCAATACAGAAAAAGGTATGGCAAGCCAAATTGAAACCACTACCACCACCAACACTAAGCCACCTACTCTCATTCATGATTGTTGCAAGGAACCAACGAGTGGGGAGAAAATGTAGGAAAGCATCAAGGAGCAGCCCAAGCTAGATGCTACCTCCCACGTCAACTGGTCAGGTGATTTGGCATAGCACTAAGGTAGCAAAGTGTTGCACTGAGAGGAAAAGTTATCATGCCAGGAAACTCCAAGGGCCATATGTAGGTAAATGGTATTTACCGATTCGGTATTTACAAATCGGTAAATGCTATGTAGGTATTTTTACCGAAATACTTACCGAATCGGTAACATTCGGTAATTACCGAATCGGTATTTACCGATTCGGTAATTGCCATTGATTCCTATGGGCCTTGAGGCCCATAGGAACCAATGGAAATTACTGAATCGGTAAATACCGATTCAGTAAAATTACCGATTTTACAAGGGGGACAGAGTGTCACTTTGACACCCTGTTGCACCCCGGATTCAGGCTTGTGTGCCATGTGGCACACATATATGCCCTTAGGGCATGTATGTGTGCCAGATGGCACAGGTGTACATGCACAGATGTGCATGTACACAGGAATTCGTTATTTACCATCAAATAGAATTTGATGGTAAATAAGGAATTATTTAGGGCCTGTGGCACTGTTTTCAGTGCCACCTACATCCCATATTACCGAATCTGTAAATTTACAGAATCGGTAATTTATAGAATCGGTAAAGTTACCGATTCGGTAAATGTACAGATTCGGAAATATTTTGGCCCCCTACATCTGAAACTCCAAATACCGGTCGGTAACGGCCGAAATCGTCCGTTACCGACCGGTATTTGGCCTCCTACATATGGCCCCAAATTCCTTGCAAACAAGAAGAAGGAGTGCTGCGCAGACACAGAGCTAATAAAAGTGAGGAATGAGAGATTCCCCTCTGTCTAGAATAATGACCCAAAAAACAGCGGGGCCTCATTTATGAGGCCCCTTGCGCCATCGGAACTTCACTTTTCATGAAGTTCCGTGGCGCAGAAGCCAGCGTGGTATTTATCAGGCAGCAGTACGCCAGTTTTTGTGGCGTACTGCTGCCTGATAAATATCAGTCCCTTTAACGCAGTGTACTGCGTTAAAGAGGCGTGCAATGGGTGTTGCTGGGGGCGTTCCCAGCAACATCCATGGCCTTTTGACACTGCCCCAGATTTACGAGAAATCGTAACTCTGAAGCAGTGCCAAAAGCTTACGCCTCCCCAGGGGAGGCGTAAGGGAGGCGCAACAGGGAGAAATGTCTTTATTTCTCCTCGTATTTCCTTTTTATATGTGTGCTGCATTCTACAGCACACATAGAAAGAGGAAAAGCCTCTTGTGATTATTTTTGTACAGAAAGGTTTCCCTTCCTGTACAAAAATAATCTTCCCCGCAACGCAGGCACCCTTGCACCATTGTGCAAAGGTGCCTGCACTGGCGCAGGGAGCCCATTGTGCGCCGGCAGAGGGGAAAAGGACAGGAATGCGCCGTATCTTATAGATACGGCGCATTCCTGCCCTTTTCTTTTGCCGTAGGGAAGCGCAGCAGGAAGGCCTGCTGCGCTTCCCTACGGCAAAAAGTCATAAATGAGGCCCAGCGGTATTTCTCGAGTGCACCTCCTATATCTGTCAATAAACAGCTTGGTCACACTATTACTCTTCACAGGGTGGTGAATGGGAAGTGCCTTCAACTACCACCCATCACTTAAAATAAAAAAAAATCAGAAAGCAAAACAATGCCTTCTCACAATATCTCCTAGTCATAGATTGTAAGCAAAGAGTAGCACTGTCCTGGGCACGAGCATGACGTGCTCATAGTGTGGTACAGCCAGACCTCCAATAGTGTCAGGATAGGCTCACTCGAAACACGAAAACAGCATGTGCTTGAATGCCAAGTCATCTAAGGGCCCCATGATTTCTTCCATCATCTTTTTTTAAGAAGTACTAATTTCCAAGCTACAGATCATATTGCGGTGTCGGCTCCGGCCCTGAATGTAGAGGGTAGAAACTGTCAGGTGATTCAAACTTCTTTATTTTCCGGAGGGAGAGCGCGGGCCCAGCTAATAGCACCAAGCTGCCCTCATAGTTAATGGCCGCCACCGTTCCCGTCATCCCTTGCCCTCGGTCACATGGTGGGTAGCAACTAGACCGCTACACCACATATCTCCCCCCTTCAACAACATCAAACAAAGGCACTAACTGTTAATATTCGCATACATGACAATGATGGTGCCCGCAATGGGACGCCAGAAAACATAACCAAGTTGCATAATTGTTTTGTAGGAGGTGGGGGGGAGAGGGGGAACAAGACATGCAGATATATACCATTGCATGGAGGAAAATAGGTTACATGTCAAATTCTCTGTATCTCTTGGGTAACACTATTACTCTGCCTGTGTGGGTGCCTGTGAGTGGTACTTGGGTCCCCTGTGCCTCTCTTGTGTGTGTGCTGGTTTCCCCAGTACTCTCCACCTGGCCCCAGTTATGCGCAATGGGAGTTCCTTGCATGGTATCTGTGTCATGGATTTCATTGCTCTCTCGATGTGGGCAGCGTTGTGTGGTTTCTGAACTACTCTGATCCTTTGCGGTGCCAACATCAGTGTCACTGTCTCTTATTGTGCCATTTCTAAGTGTGCTTGCACCAGGTCCGTCTTCTTTATTATCCATCTCCCAACCTGCTGCCGGTGCATGTAGATGAACCAACTTTGTTCCAACTGAACACTTTGTTGCATTTGGCCATTCTACTGTGTGACCATATCTTGCCATCGCTTAGCAGGGCAGAGCACGAGTATGTTTCGCTGACTTGTAAGGGCTCGCTGAACTTGCTGTCTCACTACCTGCGTAATTGTCCAAGCTTCACCCTATCTCATTCCCCCTTTTCTAAGGTGACGTTGTGCATTCTGTATTTCCTGTTGTAATTGTCCGTGTAGATCTTCTGAGCTTTCTCCAAGTTGCTTCTGACCACTGCTGGGGACCATTTGCTTTGCAACGTTAGGTTTATCCAAATGGCGTTATCCTGTGATAACGGTTCCCGGCCTCGTGGGATCTTGAATGGGCTGTAGCCAGTCAGAGTGGGTGTGATGTGGTATGCCCAGACGGTGTGCTTGATTTCTGTCTCCCAATTTTTTTCCACACTGATGGCTGCTTGCACGGACCCCATGAGTACTCTGTTAAATCCTTCCACTAGGCCGTCTCCTGCAGGGAGGTATACCAGGGTGTGTTTGGTTGTGATTCCGTTTCTTTTGGTGAAAGCCTTCCACTTGTCGGACGTGAATTGTGGCCCATTGTCGCATGTGATGCTTTTCAGGATCCCTTCTCGTAAGAATGTGGTAGTGAGGAATGGTATGACATTTTCAGTATCCAATTTCTCGCAAATCTCTATTTCTGGTCATTTGGAGTATCAATCAATAAGAACAATTACGTATTTGGGTACACCCCAAGAATCCAGGATGGGGCCCAACATGTCGACGGACCGCTCCTCCCAGGGTTTGTTGGGGGTGGTGAACTTCCCTAGAGGTGGTCGTAGGAAGGACTGTGATATGTCCGCATTTCAGCACTGCTCACATGCCCTCATGTACCTCTCCACCTGAATGTCGACGGCAGGCCACTAGTAAGATTTTTTGACTTGTCTCTTTGATTTCACAATTCCTAAGTGGCCTTCACGCAGGATGGTGAGGAGGCGGTCCACCAACTGTTGAGGTGGCATTACTTTAGTCCTTTATAGTAAAAATATGGCACCATCACTAAGAGAGAATCCGTCTTGCACCTCCCAGTATTTCCGGAGGATGTTGCTGACGTGTCTCTTCACCCGGCCAACCCTGCGTGACATACATTTTTACGCTTACCAGTTGGGGATCATATGCCGTCTTGATAACCTCCTGGTCTGTTGTAAACGCTATAGTGTATTCATCCCAATCTGTGTGAGTCAGCGCCTCTTCCATTGCAGCTGATTGGCTGAGGTAATATGCCACTTTGTTTTTCTTTCCTGGTAAGTAGTCGACATGGTATACAAAGTCCAACAGTCTGAGGGTCATCTTGGCAATCCCTGGTGTGGCACTGGCATGACCGCTAGATGTGAGGACTTTAACCAACGGTTTGTGGTCCGTTCTGAGGGTGAAACAGGAGCCCCAGAGATATTGGCGAAATTTCTTCATGGCCCAAAAGGCTGCTAGCATCTCCTTCTCTATGACACTGAACTTCTCCTCGTTGGGGGCAATGGAGCGGGAGGTGAAACTGATGGTGGTTTCCGTGCCATACCTGGACATCTGTGACAGGACCACCCCCAAGCCTTTGTCGCTGGCATCTGTGGTCAAGATGGAGGCGGTGGAGCTGTTGAATCCTTGAAGGGGAATGGCATCGCAAATGTCTTTCTTGATTCTCTCAAATTCGGCATTGGAGTCGTCCGACCAGCTGAAGACATTTTTCTCTTTCAAGAGTTGATGTAGGTGGTGCATTTTGGTGGCTAAGTTCTGTACACATTTACTGTAAAATTCGTCCAATCCTATGAATGAACGAACTTCCTCTTTGTTTCAAGGAGTGGGTGCAGACACGATAGCTTTGACGTTGGCTTTCTTTGGAGCAATTCTGCTGTCGCTTATTTCGTGCCCCAAGTATGTGACGGAGCATAGGTCAAACCTGCATTTCTCTCATTCCACTGTGAGGCTGTTGGTACACAATGTCCATAGCACCACACTCTGTTTTTCGTCATGGTCCTGTTTGGTTTTCCCCATGATCAGTATGTTGTTCTGAAAGTATAGGACTCCGCTGAAGTCTTTGAATAGTTTGTGCATTCGTTTTCGAAAAACTGTGGATGCCAGGCCAAATGGCATGCACCGAAATCTGGAAGTTCCAAATGGTGTGATGAAGTACGTTAATTTCCTGCATGAAGGGTGGAGAGCAATTTGGTGATACGCTGCTGTGAGGTCTATGGTGGAGAACAATTTGACCCCCTTGGTCTAGGCTAACATTTCGCTGATTTCTGGTAGCGGAAATTTGTCCACGATTATGTTCTTGTTCAGTTCCCGTAGGTCTATGCAGAGGTGCACTTTCCCATTTGGTTTGCGTGCCATCACCAAGTGTGCCAGTCATTCAGCACTTTCAATGAGCTCAATGACGCCATTGTCTTCCAGGCACTTCAATTCCATCTGCACTGCGTCTCTGCAATTGAATGGGATATTCCTGACTTTGTGGCAGACAAGTGTGGCCCCTTCCTTTAGGCAAATTCTGTGTGTGAATTTGGAGAGTTTGCCTATGTTGCCGCCGAAGACTGATGGAAAGTCTTCCTTGAGTTTTTCCCTTTCTGGTGCTGGTGGGTTGTCTGTCATGAGCACCTGCGTATTCCCACCTGGGTTGAGTTGAATCCCAACGCCCCTTGATCGGCCCACCCCAGCACGGAGAGTCCCTTTTCTGCCACATACAGTTTACCTAGTCCTAGTATACAGATGTCCTCCCTCTGAATTCGAAATGAAAGCCTACTATGGGAATTTTTTCTCCTGTGAAGGTGACTGGATGGATGTCGGTGGGGTGTAGGTCAGTACCTAACATGTGCAAAAAGTCCCTTTCCCAAATGTCGTTTTGAATTATGGTGTATGGGGACCCTGAGTCAGCTACCATGGAAACTTGGACTCCCCCAGTGATGAACAAACAAGATGGTTTCCTGCTACTATAGCATTCAAAAAACTGAATTTGGTCATTAATGCATAAGACATTGTCATCATCGGCATCTCCCTCCACCTCCTCTGTTTCAGAATCATACATGATATATTTTACAGTGGCATTGTTGGGTTTCCTTCTGCAGACTTTGCCAAAGTGACCCATGACCCCACAAAATGAACATTTAACTCGGAAGGACGGACATAGTCTGTCCTTAGCCATGTGCGAATAGCTCCCATACCTGTAGCAACTTTTGTGGTTGCTAGGTGACTTATTGGGTCCTTCAGATTTCTGTGCCGACTTCCTGTTTTTTCTTGCCCCAGCCATGGGTGGAGGTCGGTCAGTGTGTGCTTTTGTATCACTCAATCTACACACGGTGGGTTTGCGCTCACTATCGCTTTTCGCTGCGGCTGCGCACCTTTTGGACAGTACCACCTTTTTCACTAAAGCTATAATCTTGTTGAGGGGGAATCCCTACTCACCCACAAGTTCTCTTGTATGCTGGTATTTACAGTGTGCATTATGATTTCCTCTTGCACCAGGTCATCATGAAGGGGGACAAATTTGCAAGTCACTGCCAGTCTTTTCAGCACAGCTACGTAGTCCTCCACTGACTCAGTGTCGGTTTGCTTCCTTTGGAAGAAATTATAACGGTCTTTGGCAGCACATACATCCGGTTGGCGGTGACTGTCTAAGTCTTCCAACGCATGATGAAAAAAATCTTAACCATTGGGAGCACTAGTCTTTTTGACCATACTCTTGTACACTCTTAACCCTTCCGGCCCCAGATTGTGCAACAGGATTTTCTTCCTGTGCTTACTGGAAAACTCTTCTTCTCCTTCATGTTCCAGGGCTGACAGATAATTCAGGAGGTAGCCTTTCCAATCTGCCCATTTCATAGCCGGTTCACAGGAAAGGAACAGGGTTGGTGAGTGAGAAGTTCTGTGCACACATAATGGTTAATTGCTTGGCTGGGGACTGTAGGGATTTCTTCAAATGGATGCAGGAGCAGCGGGCAGGCAGTCTTGGTGGGCAGGGGTGGCACTGTGCGACTGGGAGAAGGTTTGTGGGACCCTTCTGCTGCACCACCTAGGGTCGGAGCTTAAGTGTCCTAAGCACTTGGAGCATTCAACTGGGAGGCTGTAGGGGGTTGGAACCTGTGCACCCCAGGGATGGCTGGCAGGTACTCCACTTGAAGCTACATGAGAGCTGTACTGGGGTAGCAATGCATGAGTGCACTTACTGTAGAGTTGCTGCTGTATTGTATCCTCCGGGTGTGGCGCATCAGTGCCCAGTATCTTTCTCTGCTCTGTGTCTGCAGTGGCTTGGATGCGTAGTGATTGAAGGCGGGAACCGCCACTGCCCGCCAGGTGTCATTCTGTCCCCCACTTCCTCTGAGTGTAGAATGTCGTGTCGGAGCGTGACGGCCTTTTGAACTGCGTGTGCAGGCGGGGATCGATCACCGTATCTGTGCTAGGCGTGCGCCTCTTCTTTATTTTCCAGAAGCAGAGCCTGGAGCCAGCTACAAGCACCAAGCCGCCCTCGTATCTAATGGCCGCCTCAGATCCCGTCCTGCCTTGCCCTCTGTCATGTGGTTGGTAGCAGCTAGACCGCTACACCACACATATATGTGCCCAAACGTGGCAGCCAGAATGAAGAGGAAACATTTGTATAAATGCCAAGAGATAGCCGAGAAGAGTAAAAGGATATAGAAGTGCTCCTTTGCTCTGTAGCAGAGAGACTGAGATGCTACCTCCCCCAGTGCAAATAGTCCACATATACTCAGAGGCACAGGTCCGGTTCAATGGAATATAAGAAACTGATTTTATTGATTGTGTATAGTAGTAATAGAGCTCAGGGAATGCTTCATAGAGATTTCAAGGTAAGATAATTAGCTGACCTACTGACTAGAACAGAAAAGGATATTATGGTGGCTGAGATTCCTGCCAAATTCCTGCCAAAACAGATGAGTAATTCGAGACTTCATTAACTTTAGAAAGCATTCTTTCATGCAAAGGGATAAAGGAAGAGGGAGAAGTCTTAATCATAAAGGGCTTCATTTCTGAGACCCCTCGATCCTTCGGAACGTCACCTTTTGTGACGTTCCCATGGCACAGGAGCCTACTCCATATTTACGAGGCAGCACAAAGCCACTTTTTTGGCATAATGCTTCCTCGTAAATATTGTCCCCTTTAACACAGTTTTCTGCGTTAAATGGGCATGTAATAGGTGTTGCTGGGGAAGTTCCAGCACCATCCATGGCATTTTGACACTGCCCCAGAATTACGAGAAATCGTCAATCTGAGGCAGCTCTAAAAATATACGCCTACCCAGGGAAGGTGTAAGTGAGCTGCAAAGAGGAGGAATATCTTTATTTCTCCTTGATTTTCATTTGTATATGTGTGCTACATTTTGCAGCACACATAGAAAAAGGAAAAAGCCTCTAGTGGTTGTTTTGGTGCAGAAACGTTTCCCTTTCTGCACAAAAATAATCATCCCCTCAACACAGGCACCATTGCACCATGGGGCAAAGGTGCCTGTGTTGGCGCACAGCAGCATATTGTGTGCGATCGCAGGGAAAAAGGACAGGAAGGCGCCGTATCTCATAGATGAAATAAAGTGTTCCCTTGAACGTAAATAAATGGGAGAAGCCAGAGGGTCAAGGAGAAAAATTATTACAAAATACAAGTATATATAAAGAATTCTTACAATTTATTTGAAAATACAAATGTTAAAAGGAGAGTGGTCCAAAGTGGAACCCACTCAACACAGATAAAACAATAAAAAGTTTTTTTAACATTCAATTTTGGCCAGCAAGATTGAATCACAAGGACAGAAAAGACTGTAAGACATGGAACTTGTGCAATACTGATTGTATATTCGGACTCTATTGTTAACACCTAAGCTATGTGCACTATAATACAGTATATCAGCAAAGATGTCGAGATCCTGAATTATACTGGGTGAAGCGTCGACGCGTTTCGGTGGTTTTCCAAATTTTTGTCCACCTTTATCAAGACACCTTTTAATTTCTGTCGAGGTATTGGGGTCAATATAGTTACCCTAGAGGAGTGAACATACAATAAGGTTTGATAAGTACATGATGATTTACATTTATCATGCAAAACACAATTAGCAACTTGACCTGTAACAATTGGTACATAGCTATACGTATATATACGTATATATATATAGACTGTTCTAGTAACTTTTGTACAAACTGAATTCAAGCGCAATCCAAAACAACCGTGGAATAACAAAGGGTCAAAAACGTCATACAACAAACCAATTGGCGGCAACAAGAGGCGTTGCTACAGGTGTGGAAGCACCACCCACATGGCTGATGACATGAAATGCCCAGCACGTGGTGTAAAGAGTTCATTGTGTGGAGTTTTTGAACATTTTCAGAAAGCATGCCGAAAAAATATGCACGCTCAGTCAAATTCGTGGATGTGGAGGAGGCAAAGTCTTAAGACTCGTCAGAAGAGGATGATGTCAACATGTTCGTGCTGAATATAGAAGATGATCAGATCGACAAAATCGATTACGGAAGCACACCTAAAAAGAAAAAGCCAGTCTGCAAAATTATCATAGGAGGGGTTGAAATAAGTATTGTGGCAGATTTTGGTTCATCATACACGATAAGCAACAACAAAGTGTAGCATAGGTAGACGACTCGAAAAACCCGGCATCATTATCAAATCGTTCACTGGTGAACATATTTACGTATGTGGTTTCAAGAAGTTAGTCTTCGAGTTTAAAGGCAGGGAATCAACCGGAAAACTATATGTAGCTGCGGCTGGACCATCTGTGCTAGGGTGGAAGGACCAGGGTAATCTGGGAATCATACTCGACCCCAGCAAGTCAGACCCTGTCTTGGTAGTTCAGAGCAGGGATGACTACAGCAAATCTATTTTGCACAAATACCCAAGGGGTTTCAGTGGAAAGATAGGTGCACTAAAAGGGTACCAACATAGAATCCAAGTGAAACTAGATGCCATTCCAATAGTAGACAAAGCGAGGAATCTACTGTTCTTTATCAAAGATGAAGTAAAAACACAGCTATCCAAGCTGCTTGAAGATGGAAACGAGTAGTGGCCTCCGAGTGGTTAGCAATATTGTTCGTGGCCAAACGGCCCAACGGCAAATTGAGGTTGTGTTTCCCCTCCCTAGGATAAACGAGATGTTGGCTGCTACTAAAGGGGTAAAAATGTTCTCTACAATCTATTTGAAGTCAGCCTACCACCAGGTGCCCCTACATCCCGACAGCAAACAACTAACTTCTTTCATCATCCCCTTTGGATGTTTCAGGTTGGTGCCATTTGGATTGGCATCAGCAGCAGCAATGTTTCGGAGACTTATGCATCACATCTTCAAACAAGTCTTTGGAATCCTTATTTTCCAAGATGATATCCTTATTATGGGTAAAAACAAGGAGGAACATGATACCAAGGTAAAGCAGGTTCTAGAAATTCTGGATGCCAAGGCTTCAAGAAGTGCAACTCAGTGAACTATCTTGGACATAAAATCACGGGTGCAGGGCTAAAACCTAAAATAGAACTTCTACATGCAATTGAGAAATCGCCAGTGCCCAGTAACAAGGATGGATTAAGATCCTTCTTGGGTCTAGTTGAGTTTTATACGAAAAACTTTTACAGCAAGACTTAAACTAAAAAATAAGTTTGAATGGACAGAAATGAGTCAACAAGCGTTCTGCACATTGAAAGAGGACATGTGCTCCACTTTGCCCTTGCAAGTTTTTGACCCATCTCTAGAAAACCTTGTCACTACAGATGCAAGTTCCAAAGGGTTAGAAGCTGTACTCACCCAAAAAGACAAAGAAGGGATGGAGTGCACAATTTATTTTGCATCGCGTTCCTTGACCACCTCTGAGGTGAAATTCTCAGTCATTGGCATTGAAGCACTTGCGTGTGTATGGGCACTGGAACATTTTAGACAGTTTATTTGGGGCAACAAGGTCCCATTGTGCAAGGACCACAAACCCCTAAACAAAGTGTTCATGACCAAGGGACTGTACGCGGCGTCACCAAGACTGGCAAGATTATCAGTTCACCTGTTTGACTACAATTACAGCATTCAGTATGTACCAGGCATAAAGAATGTTGTGGCAGACTTCTTGAGCAGATTGCCAGTAGAGCCGATGGATGCTGACAAACAACCGGAGGTAGATAAGTCATGCGTATCCAGCATAGATGGTACAATTGAAGGCATTTTAAAGGAGGTACGGTTGAGTGAACAGGACAAGGACGAAGACTTATGCCAAGTCCTGAAAATGTTAAATTATGGATGGTCATGTAAGGGCAAATTATCTGATTCCCTGCGACACTTCTGGGAGGTCAAGGATGATCTTTCACTCGAAAATGGGTTGCTATTATTTCCCATTTGTCTCGGGGGGAAAATACTGAACTTGTGCCATGGAGGACATTTGGGCATAGGGAAACCCAAGAGCAGGGTCAAAAACACCTATTGGTGGCCAGGCATTAGTTTGGCAGTAGAGAAGATGGTCAGAGATTGCACCCAATGTATCAATTCAGACAAATCGCAGGCCACTTTCAGGCCACCACTTCACCCCATCCTGTGGATTGGGGTAGACATAATGGGTCCCATACTAGAGCATATGGAGCAGTAATTGTAAATTGTAAATTGATACTTGTATAGCGCACTACTCACCCGCAAGGGTCTCAAGGCGCTTGTACGAATACCACTATGGAACCCATCCTGGCTTTCCCTGTGAGGCATCCTCTCCTGGGCACCCACAAGGTGGAGGCCAGGCATCCTTAGCGTTGTGGGGGCCGTTGTGGAGATTAAGCAAGCTATTACCAAGAGTTGCAGAGTGGGACTCCATGATTGGAATAGGCACCGAGGCGAGAATTATCACGTCCGTGGAATTTTGAGCCCAAGACCCGCCGAGGCGGGGAATTGAACCCTGGTCCCGGGCCAGACCTCTGCATCAGGGTCTGCCGCTCTAAACATTGAGCCACATTTCTCCACTGTGGAATATCATTGTAGGCATCAACCATTTTTCCAAGTAGCCTGAACTCAAGGTTGTTAAGAAGGCTGATGCCGCATGCGTAGTTGGGTTTTTAGACTGTTTGTTTACACATGAAGGTCTCCCAAAACAGATTGTCAGTGACAATGACCCTCAATTCACATCAGAGGTGTTCAAGGCTTCCATGTTGAGAAACCAAATTGAACACAAAACAAACTTGTTGGACCTGGGCCTCTTGGCAGGGTCATCCCTAAACTTTTTGCCTTCCTCCAATACTCTCTCTGACCTGTTTTTGTTGGTTTAATGACTCTGGGCACTTTACCACTGCTGACCAGTGCTAAAGTGCATATGCTCTCCCTGTATAAAATGTAACTGTGTTTGGTATACCTGATTGGTTCATTGGATTTACTGTCAGTCCCCAGTAAAGTGCACCAGGAGTGCCAGGGCTTGTAAATGCCAATACTGCTAGTGGGCCTGCAGCGCTGGTTGCGCCACCCACAGAAGCAGCCTTTTAAAATGTGTCTAGGGTCTGCCATTGCAGAACCTGCATGCAGTCTGGTACTGTCATGCTGGCTGGGCAAGTGCACACACTTGCCAGCCCCTAAACCTTCCCTTAACTTCATATTAGTCACCCCTATGGTAGGCCCAAGGGCAGGGTGCGTTGTAAGTGTAAGGTAGGACAAGCCCTGATGTGTGTGGCATGTCCTAATAGTGAATTACAGCCAAATTCGTTTTTCACTATTGAAAGGCTACCTGTCCCCTTTAGGCCAGATGGGCTGCTGGAATTATTACACTCTATAATCCCAGCAGGCTCAGGGAACATGGTAGAAAATAATGTTTAGTATGCCTGAACTCAGAATAATAAAATACTTTTTTTAGTAAAGTTTATTTTAATATCCTGTGTTTGCAAATGCTACTTTTAGAAAGTTAGCATTTGCTTGCCTAACCATTTCAGCCCGCCTCTGCTAGTATGTGTATCTGACTGTCTGGGATGTGTGAGTGACAGGGCTGGGGGATGACAGGTGGTGAATGCAAGGATTACACCTTAGTGGGAGGTAGGAGTGGCCCTGGGCTCTTAATCAGGCTGTGCTCTGCCACCACAATGCTGGCTCCGCCCCCCTGGGGAGCGACTGATGACTCAGCCTGCACCTGGCCCAGGAAGGGTGAAGCCCCATCAACAAGGTACTCCTGGCTGCCCCTGTCCACACAATGCTGGCTCCACTTCCTGTGGAGCGTCTGATGTGCCTGCCCCTCACACTGAAAGCAGAAGCCAGAAGTACACCCAACAAGTGCTCAGAGACTGAAAGCAGTTATGCAAAGGCCCCACTGGCCTGAGAAGACAAAATAAACTGTGTATAAAAGTTGGAGCCCTGCTCCTTGTAAATCAGAATCCTGTTTGTTTTACCACAAAGGACCTCTAACCAACTAGAAGGAGAAGAGACGCTGGAAGGACTGGCCTGCTGCTTGCCTTGCTGGGAAAGGAGAGGAAAAGACTTGATGAGAAAAGACTTTGCTGCTTTGTGCTTTAAACATTCTCCAAGGGCTTGAGTTGAGCTTGCCCCCTGAACTGAACCCCAGGACCAGTGGGTTCTCCTGTGCTTTGGCTCGTCCCCTGCCTGAGGCCGAGTATTTCCTCCCGCCGGAGGTGAAGTCTGCCCCCTCTCGCCCCCTCCTAGGGCCGTGGTACTCGGGAGCCAGCCTGCCCTCTTGCCCTTGAGAGCCTCGCTCCACTCGGAGTCGCTCTCTGCCCCAGGGCTAAGGTCGGCCGCTCCTCTATCTCTGCCTGCTTCACGGAGCCCTTGAGGAGACTTCAGCCCCTCCCGCCGGGATCCCGGGGACACGAGCAGCCGGTGCAATTGCATCTGATTGCACCCTGCTGCCCTGCCTTGCTCTGCCCCCCCAGGAGAGGCCGCACTGCACTGGGAAGGGAGCCCCCCTCTGTGGCTCCTGTGCTGTGCCTTGCCTCCCGGAGATCCTCCGCTTTGAGAAGGGACCCCTCTGCACTGACAATTCCTGAAAGAAAGAAGCATTCCTGAAGACGACATCAGCCTTCCCTGTGCCTTGGCCCCAGAGGCTCCTCTCACCCCTCCCTGCTCCTCACTACAGCTGAGAGCCCCCACCTCTGGAAAAGGCCCGGGGTTCCTCTCATCGCCTGCTTGCTGCTGTGCTCCGCAGCTCAGCCCCCACCTCTGGAAAAGGCCCAGGGTTTTTCAGGCCCCTCTCTGGTCTCCATTCCAAGCATACCGCGAGATGCGTGAGCATTGGTAGGGCCCGGGGATTTCTTCTGTGTGGAGTACAGAGGAGCGCTGCGAAGGCCACAGAGGCGCTTGGGAGCGCCATACCTTCCAGGAACGGGGCAAGAGGCCCCATTATTGCATAACTGGAACTGAGAGAACTGAGTTAGAAGGGATTTTACAAGGAAATCCACATTTGAACTTGAAACTAAAGAAAGGCTTGCCTATTTACAATCTGTGGCCTCACCACAAACGTTATTGATGGTCTTGTGATAAGTCTGATCTGATATATATATTTTTACATAAAGGAACGTATTTTTATATATTTCCAGCCTGGTGTCCATTTGTGGGGGGATTGGTACATTTTACTGTGTGAGTTATTACAAATGCTTAACTCCATAGCGCCTGAAAAATAGCCTTGGCTGCTCACGCCACGCACCTAGAGGGTGAGCAAGGGTAATTCTAAGGGGTCATCCTTCGCCCTGACTTAGAGGAGAGGGTCCCTGCTTGACACAAGTGCATACTTGCGCCAACCAGAGACCCCCAATTCTAACAGAACTCTGTTAATCAGCGGGCAACGGTGCAGTTGAACGCTTTAACAGAGTACTCAAAGGTATAGTACAACTGGCCTGCTGCAACGGCCTGAGTTGTAGACAAGAAATTCTCAAAACGCTCTGGGCATATCGCATAACACCCATGGACTCCACTGGCCACAGCCCATCTGAACTTATGCGGGGAAGGACACCTTTGTCCAAAGACAATGTAGGTTGGACCCTGCCTCAAAAAGAGTACAAGGCTCAATCCAGTAGTAAGGCCCAATGCGACCTAAAGCATGGCTGTAAACCTGTTGAGCTCACCATCAGGGACTCTGTCAAGGTCAAGAGAAGTGGACACATAGGCAAGGGTCCGGATAGGTACTCCCCACCTTTAACAGTACACAAGGTGTTCTGCAATTCCACTCTCCTGAGAGACTGTAAAGTGTGGCACTTCTCCGCCCTCTCCTTGTACAATAAAACGTTGAAGGAGCCCACCAACGCAATGTCCTGTAATGACTCTTGTGGGTTTCCCAAGACCAGGAATGTTAGATGTAAACCCACAGGTTTATCTGACGATGATTCTGACTTTGAATCACACACCACCAAAGCCTGCTTTCCCAACAAGGCCGTGCAGCCTACTACTGCACCTGTGCGTGTTTTACCTGATGGAAACACTGTGAGCAGGCCCGGGAGGCAACTACCTGCCACACCTTTGCATGACACCTCACATCCCATCACTACCAGCAGAGAAGGCAGAAGGTTGCTACCTCCTGTCAAACTGGCGGATTACATTTGTGAGTAACCCTACTCACTCCTCCACCACATGTTTTATGCCATTCGTTAATTCCTTCTCACTCTCTCTTTCTCTCTCTCTCTAGCTCTCTGTCTCTCTCTCTCTCTCTCTCTCTCTCTACCTCCCTTTCTTTCTTTCTCTCTTTCTAAAGGAGGAGGATGTGATATGATTGTAATGTGTGTCCCTGCGAGGACATCGTATGTTGTTTCTCTGTTCAGGTGTCCCTGCGAGGACACAGTACTGCCACCCCTTGTCATCAGCTGTCAGTTTGTTTTGACAGTTGACAGCTGATAACAACCAGAGAGGCAGCATTCCTTGAGCTCCGCTACCCGGAGCCTGTGTTAGTGTATTTTACTGAATAAAGGAAGTTACTTCTACAATCCTCATGTGCGTATAATCTTTACAAATCCGAACTGGGATCTCATTTTTAAACCCCAAATGTTATCAGTGCTTTCGACCTAGGGACCCCCAATCTCTCCTTACTTTGTCAAGGTGAGACCGCGGCATCTGCAAACTTTTCTGTACTTCGTTTAGGTGCTGTCACTTGTGGCTCTCCTTCTATGCATGCCATATTCCTCATGTGACCCAAAACCCAGTTATGTGATATCCGACCCTTGTTGGTATTGTGGCCTCCGCCCGGCTTTCTGGCATTTCTCCTGAGCCATATTGGGTGTTGAGGAGTGATTCAAAAATGTGATTCTATGACACGGGAAACGTAATTGGGAATGTTTATAACAGGTCTACGGTCAATACTTTAAATGCTCCCCCGCGGGAATGGGAATGGAAACAGAATATTTTAATCATACATTTAAAAATATATATGTGTGTGTGTAGAATACGAAGATCTCCTATAGATGTTTTGCCAAATAAGATGACATATTGAAGTCTAATCTTATGTTTGATTATTTACTAGCATTACTCCTTAAAATTAAGGAAATTCCCTTTTTGTGTTCCAAATTTCTTTCAAAATAAATGGCTCGCTTCAACCCAAGCTGTATCAAGAAGTACTAGCTGGGCCCTTCTCCTGCCTCATCGATGATTTTTCTTTCTGGGGAAAATCATTAGAGAAACTCTAATGCTTAATAAGACAGGGTGTGGCACTTTAAGGAAATGACCCAACTCAACTCAACATCTTCTGTTCATTTAAACTTTGTTTATTTATTTGAGAAGAAAGACTAATTAATGTCCGCATTAATTGTTCTTGGTTCTTTCTTCTAGGATCCTCTGTGCAGTCTCTGGTTGAAGTCTTCCTGTTCACCATCGTCTCTCGGACAAAAAAAGCCTGAGCTAAGTGTTTTTGTGGTTTCTTTCTTCTGTTTCCTTTATTTCAGGGGAGGGGAGTGGGGATAGAACAGGTCAACCAAAGACTCCTACACCAGTGACAGGAAAAAGAAGAAAACAAAACAATCTATATGAAGAGGGATTCTCAATCTTAAGCCCCCCCTTTTCAACTTTAGAGCACTCTGCTTTTTGATACTCTGCTCTACCCACTGCGTCCATGTACCTGGGAGATCAAAGTCCCCCAGGGGACGTGGCAGGTCTCCTCACAGTGGGCTCCTTTCCCCGATCTCTTCTCAGCTCCAGACTTGCTACTGCCACCTGAGCCACGGGTCCAGCAGGGTATTCAGTTTCCGGCACAGTTTCTTCACCTGGGGTTTTATTTGCCAGATTTTCTTTTCCCTCGTCTTTTCCTCAAGGAGTTTCCTCTCCCCGCAGTTCGCTAACGCCGACGCTCCCCTATTCTGGGTCAATAGTCTTCCACTGCTCTGCGCATCAAGGAAGTTCTGGGATTTCTACGAGACTCCTGACGTTAGCACGTACAGGGCTTTGCAAGATCTCCCCCTTAAAGTGACCGTACCCCGCTATGTCACCGTCTTCTTCCTGCTTGCTGGTACCTCGGTATGTACCCAGGGTGGGGGCTGAAAATAGAGGAGGGGAGAGATATAAAAAGGGAGCGTATCTTCTTCCTCTAACCCCCTCTATGTTTTCTATCGCTACGCGACACAGGGTAAACACACCTCGACACCCATACAGATGTAATATGTCTCCAGGTCCCAAACTATCTGTGTTTAGGGATAGCTGAATTGAATCGTGCCCCCATCACAGTACCTGAAGTCTACTCAGCAGGAGCCACAGAATATCATTATTGAGGACATTTTTAATGGCAGCAGACCCAATATATCCAATTGTGTTAGTAATAGTAACTTCTTGGTACCTTTCACTGTGTTTGGGATATTAGAATTATCCAACACTGTTCAATATATGTCATCCACTGAGGTTTTTTTTTCTCCAAGAAATGTGTGGTAAACTTTTTCATAGGATTCAGGCCACTTTTCTAGACGGACTACCATTGCGAGGACCTCCTAGGGAGGTCAGTGAGGGCTTGGGTGGACCAATATCAGTAGAGGAGATCAGAGTAGCCATCAAAGAAATCGCGACCGGTAAAACCACAAGCATCAATGGCTTGCCTGCAGAGTTTTATGCTGCATTTGCTGGGACCCTGGCTCCGATACTGGAAACGCTCTATGCCGACTCCCTAAGACTGGGTGCACTCCCTGAATCCACTAGAGATGTGGTTGTGATCCCTCTTCCTAAGACCAGGACTCAGGGCGCTGAAAGCATGGAGTTTCGTCCCTCTCCACGCTTAACTTGGATTTAAAAATCCTCAGTAAAGTAAAGTATTAGCCCTTAGGATACTCCCCCAAATGTCTGCATCAATTTATGGTGAGAAGATTGGTTTTATCCCAGGCCCCAATGCCTCCGTGATCCTCAGAAGGTTGTATCATGTCCTTTATCGCCCAGAGGCCCAATCTCACCCACATGCCGTGCTTTCGCAGTAGATCTCAAAAAAGCCTTTGACAGTGCGATGGGACTTTCTGTTCGAGATCATGCGGTGGATGGAACTGGGGGAACGCTGCATTAGATGAGCAAGTTACTTTACACTACTCCGCCTGCCAGGGTTAAAATGGGCACCGATAATGCAATCAGGAAAGAACAGTGGCCGAAAATGTAAGTCTTAGTTAATCTACCGAAGAAATAAATGCAATTCTCTCTCTCCCCTCATTATGACAAGAAAAGGATCTCACTCAGACTCTGGCACAAACTAATCATTGGGACAAACTCTCTGAAACCAAAAAAGAACAAGTAAGGACTGCCATCCATGTAATAATAATGACGGAATATCAAATGCGGCACCCAAAGAACTTTGGGTTAACAACACCCCACAAATTTTCCTCCAAGACATAGTCTTTCGTTAGGACTGGTCATCAATTTCATGGAAATGCACAAGAGATTATCTAGTATTGAAATAAAAGCCGCCACGAGATTAACAGAGGAACTCACCATCAAAATCCAAGTGATTGAAGCAAAACTAAAGAACATGGTACATGTTATAGTGTACAAGAAAAGATTGGAGGAAATCAACCGGGAAATGAATGAGACGAAGGAATATAAAACACAAAACAAAATACAAAAATTAGGTAAGGATTTAAATAAATTCTCAAGGGAACGATGCATCCTTACACTGCAGAGGACTATAAATCTCCAGATAACATGTCCGACAACAATTCAAATACAGGGACCTCAACAGACGGCTCAGACTGGAGCAGAGATGATTCATATACACCAAGGAGGAATAGAGGGCAGAACAGACGCCAAAATCGACGCAGACCAAACACCTGGCATACACCCTACTATGGCAACCAGCCACAATCAATCCCTTTTCAACCATTCAACCCCAACTTTCAGGGGTGGCTAAATCCGTACTTCCAAGGCCCACCAGCAATGGGGCCTCCAATGCCACCACAAATGGGCTTCAATTACACACACAGGCCCCTTTTTTGAGGGAGAGGCCAGACCAACCAAAGAACAAGACGAAAAGGAGTCACATGGACGGATCAAGAATGGCAAGTCCACACAAGGAGCATGACAGGACGAAAGCAGGGCTGAGCATGACATCCTCGTAATCAATCTTACAGACAAAGTTCTAACAAAAGACCAAGAGAGTGTCCTGAACAAAGGACTGGGCTTCGTCCCAACACCACCTCTTGACACTTTCAAACTACAATGCAAAATGGCGCAATTTTGCAGAAAATTTAAACTGAAAGCCTTCTTTAACAACCAAGAAGATTTATCCAACGATGGAGATACAACATTGCACATAAAATCCAACTTCTGCCCCATGAACCACCAAGTCCCTATTGAAATACTGACCTTCAAACAGGCAGTCATGAAGCAAGTGGAAGAACTAAACGACCATACCAAGAGACCCTTTATGAACATTTCAAAAACAGAACAACAGGCACTAGATGAACTCCGCAACAATGGAGATCTAGTAATCAAGCTGGCGGACAAAGGTGGAGGAATTGTCTTGCTGAACAAAGAAGGATACCACCATCAATGTCTAGAATTACTCTCAGATGACAAAATCTACAAATGAATCTCAATAGATCCTACTGAACGACTACAGAGATCAAGCAAATTCATGGTTATTGAAGCAGAACTGAATGATTGGATCTCAAAGAGTGAGGCGGACTTCCTAGTAACAAAAACACCAAGGATACCCTACTTCTACTTTCCCTTCCAAAAATCCACAAAGAACGGAGAACCCCACCTGGACAACCAATTGTCTCAGGCATTGGTTCAATTTTAGAACCCCTCTCCCAGTCTGCCGACCAATACCATAGGCCACCTATACAACAAACACCAACATACCTTAAAGAAACCTCCTGAGAAACTAAACCTACTCAGAAGAGAAAGTCTATATACAAGTCTCCCCCAACAAAAGACCTTAGATACACTGGAGACCGTACTATTCAACAAACAGTGGGATTTCAAGGCACCCAGACACTTTGTTCTAGAATGTTGTAGGCTTGCATTGACAGAGAACTATTTTGAATATGACAACACCCTGTACCAACCGTGCCATGGTATTTCAATGGGCAGCACCTTCGACCCAAGTGTGGCAGGGCCATATGTGAGCGCTTTTGAAGAAACAAATATAGACAACATCTCAAATCGTTTTCCGCAAAGAATTCACTTCTGGAAGCGCTATATAGATGATATTATCCTCATTTGGGAGGGTGATAGAGAAAGTCTATATGACTTCCACAGATGGATCAACACAAGAGAGGAATGGCTCAAATTCACCTACACAGCCGATAACAAGAAACTGGACTTCCTGGAGATAACCATCAATGTAGAAAATGACACAATCCAAACAAAAACCTTTTTTAAACCAACATCCAAGAACAGTTTCCACCCAGGGCCACTGAGAGACAATCTCCCTTACAGCCAATTCCTACATCTCAGACGTAATTGCATTGACTTACGGAACTAAAAGAACCAAGCAAAGGATCTATGCAACAAACTGAAAAAACGCAATTACCCGGAGAAAACCATCAACAGATGCCAGAAAAAGGCTAGAAATCAACACAGAGAGAGACTTTTGGAGACTACACAAAAGGAACCAGAGAAGGATGTAGTAACATGTGTCAGTACTTACAATACAGCCTCAAACGAGGTAAAATAAAATGTGAACAAGAATTGGCGGATCCTGACTTCAGAACCCTTGAACTGGCTTAAATCCAGATTTGCAAACAAAAGAACCAGTAATCTAAAAGATATTCTGGTACACACCAGACTTTCACAGCAGAGACGAGAAGACTCAATACCACAGTTGTGGAACAACCCTCCAGTAGCAGGACACTACCCCAGTGGTTTCTGTTCTGTCTCCAGCCTGAGGACTATAACCAAGACTGTTCAACTTATGCCAAATCTGAATTGGACGATCAGACACCACACTGATTGCAGCACAATACACATGATCTATATGATCACATGTCCCTGTGCCTTACGTTACATAGGGATGACATGTTGAAAAGCCAAAGTAAGAATATGTGAACATAAGAGTAACATAAACTGCAAAAGGAGTACAGCAAAAATTAGCAACCACTTCATAGAAGCAAAACACTTGGTCAATGACTTAAAATGCATCATTCTAGAAACCCTGACAACTAAAAATAACAACGCAGAACAGATCCTTTTCAAAAAGGAACAAAGATGGGTCCATCATCTTCAAACATATTCACAAGGTCTTAATGATAATATCCCCTGGCTAAGCATAGGACAATAGGATCCCTCAGAACCCTATTGACCAGGGCTTCTAACAGAATGAACTAAACTGATTGACATTCCTTCGAAAATGCCCTCCTCAAGACTACCTTTTTTTTAAACGGCTACTGTAAGAGGGCTAAACATAGTCTTTTTTGCGGATACACCCGAGCGCATTAATCTTTGCGATAACCAGAGAACCTCTTTTTCTGACAAAGGTTTTAGACAGAAAGAACTGCCTGAAACAATAATAATTTTTCTCAGACACGTTTTTTAGATATATCAGCAATTGTACTGTTTTTTAGTCTATACAACATCTAGTAGACTACACATAGTCTCTCTTCAAATATAGTCTTTGCTCGAGCATCATTACCAGCCACAATAAAACACCACAACCTGGCAACCTGAAAGACATCCAGGCCGGAAGTGTAGGAGTCAGCACAAGTCGTGCAAACACTGTGAAGAAGGTATTGAAGGAGAGACAAGAGGACGCTGAGCTACGAAACCGTAATATACCTCTTTGCCCAAGAACTAAGCTGTTCATTGCAATCTTTATTTAGCAGGTTATTATCCCCCTGGCCACCCAATGATGTCCGGTAATAGAACTCAAGGTATGCCGAACTTGCAGTAATGACTGTATGATTGAATTAACTTTACCTAAAATATGAGGCACAAGTGTACCGTAGTAATCGATATGTAAAAGGTGCCGGGTACAACAGAGAATGCAATAATGATTTAGACCTCCTGGTCCCGCTTTTTTAGATTTAAGCGCCTAGTCAAGCGATCCCCATAAGACGCACATAACTGCCGACATGCTTCGTTCCGACATTGACGTTTGCTCCCGTTTTTGAAACAAAAACTGTTTGAAATTGTTTGAGACTATATCAAGAGGATAATATAAACGTGTAGTCTACCCCACCTGTACACATGTAAATCACTGACACGCAGCGTTTTTCTGAAATACTGGAATGGATAATGACGACTAGACATATTCACGAAATAACTAACATATGTTTGAATGATAGTATGCCCATGAAGACATCAATCTTGGCACTCTAATGGCTGTGACGCCCCCTGAACTAATCGGCACACGCCATAAGTGAAAAAGAGTATGCCTGCACAAGCATGGCGCACTAGTGGCTGTGACCGACTCCAATCATCTCAGTATACGCCAACATTGTAGATGGGAATGCCATCACTCTCATTTATACTTGCATCCCACCAAAAACGTCAGAACGCACCGATCCCTAACAAATTGCACATGCTGTCATGATACTTTGATAAACTTATTTTGATAACCCATACAGTGCACCGCTTGTAAATATGAGAAAAATGTTGCCTGAATACATCTAACATACCATTTTGTAGTTACTGTCAATTTCTTTATTTCCCTTCGTTACTTATTCTGAGAAACCAGCACACTGTGGAAAAAGCCAATATGACATTCCGATTCTGTGTTTTTTGTCTTGTTCCCTCCTTTTTCAAAACAGGTACAATATGACCTTGTGGGAATCTGGTCAAATACATCTGGATTCAGAGAGACCATAAGAATATATGGCCTCCACTTCTTCTTCTTTCTTACTTTCTAGGTCCTGAAGACAGCCCAATTGACCCATCTGGGCAAACACTAGGGATGAAACATGTCGACCTTTTTGATGGACATTATTAATGCATCAGATTACTAATAAGGCTCCACACGCATGACACCATTTTTAACACATCTCGAACCCAGACCAAATTAAAACATTTAAATCTGGTTATACGGAATTTTAACACCACTTTTTCACTTCAGCACAACACCCCCACCCTTCTTTGATCACTACTGCAATAACCAGTCGTTTACCTCCGGATGGAGGAAGCATACAAAACTAACCCAATGATGATACTGTCACATTACTGAAGAGAGCGGAGAATCAAGATATACCGCTTTATCCGACCTTTGTACATGAAAGAGGGTTTTTTATTGATATTTCATACGATATATGCAAAACCCTGGTTACTCAGGTCAAGTGATCCATTCCCATTTGATATCTAAAATGGGCACCACCATCTCCACGCAATATAAGTTATACATAGGTACCAAGTAGGGGTGGCCTTTATATCTTCTTTCTTTGCCCTGCCCATTAAACAGCTGGCTAAGCTTTTTCAACTGGTGAGCAAGGATACCAGAGTGGAAAATGAGGGATGGGAACATATTATCTCCTTTTATGCCGATGACATTCTCCATTACTTCAGAGATGGACCTATGGGTTCCGCAGTGGGATTTGGCCTTTTGTGGGAGTTTGAGAGGGTCTTGGGCTTCTAGGTTAATAAAACCAAGACCCATATATTTCCTATGTCCCCAGATGTCCAGAGGCCACTAGATCTACCGCCAAACCTGGCATGGTCACACTCCTAAATATGCTACCTGGCTATTCAGACATTTCACTCTTTAGACGATCTGAGAGAGGGTATTTTGGCGAAGGCCTTCCGATCCCTTAGATCCTGTGTCCCCTTTTGGAATTATTTTAAGTTGTCAATCATGGTTAAGAATTCAATGCTTAAGATGTTCATGCTTCCGAGGCTACTCTATTTCTTTATCAACCTTACAAAGGGAGTACCGGTCTCTGGGTTCAAGCAACCAGACACCCTGCTGTGTGAGGTGATATGGGACAGAGGTCACCACAAGGTGTCTCTCTGGAATGTTCTCCGGTACCCCCCTCGCTGAAGGGGGCCTAGGCGCCCCCGGTTTTGTGCTGTACCTTTTGGCCTTGCAGCTCCATTGGATTACACAGTGGCTTGATGGAGCCAACCAAGAGGAGCTTGGGTTGGTGGGGCAGTCCACGCATTTGGGTGCTTTGCTAACAAAACTGCCATGCCTGCCCGTCAGGTTTGTTACTGTCAGTGGCGCTAAATTGCTGGATACACTGGGTGCTGAGAACTGCAGGGATGCCTTTATATGCCCTAACATTGCCTCTGGTGGGTCTCCAAATGGTGACCCCATCTCCTTTTTTTTTTACAGATGGCCAGTTGTTGACCTGGACAGATGTCAGACTGGCGAGAGTGGGAGATTGTTACCAACAAGGAACACTGCTCCTGTTGGAGGACTAGGTGACCCAACATTACCTGCCCCCATGATAATTCATTATCTATGAGGGTCTTATTCAGACATTTCAAGATCTATGGGCAACTCATAAGAAACTGCAGTTATTTGTGTCCCTGGGTACTGCTAGATATTTGATAACATAGTTTTACCACTCTCTCTCACACAGATAGTTCAAAAACCCCTGTTGGCACTACGACAGCGGAGGGGGATAGTGGAGCAAGACATTACAGATTCATAGTCATGTAGGATATTGGCGTGTCCAAAAAAGGTACACAGAAACATGAGGTTGAAATATACCCAATTTAATTATACACCCATGACATATATAACCCCACACAGAATCCAGGTAGTTATTGTGGGGAGTTTCGTACTTGCCCGAGGTTTAGAGACTTAGATGCAGACTTTGTTCATTACACCTGGTATTGCCCCAATTGCGCACATTTTGGGACGCAATGTTGAACACCCTCAATGCTACGTTGGGAAGCTCCCTTCCCTCTCCTTGGAGGCCTGTATATTGGGGTTATTCTTGAGACCACATGCATGAAAGGTGAGCATTAGATTTGCGGATCTGGCTTTGGTGTTGGCCAAAAGACGAATAGGGATGGCCTGGAAATCAGCCATAGGACCAGTGGTGGGAACCTGGAGGGTGGATGTGACCCAGTGGGCGAGAGCTGAGGAAAGGACCCTGTTCAGGGACGACGCTACATAGGTACAGAGTTGCTCAATTGTGGGACTGTAGTCAGAGGTTTTGGAGGCCTGGGGGCACCCGAAGGGAGGGTTGGTGGAGGACGCCAAGGAGTCCTAACTGAGCAGATTAGATCAATCTCTAGAGGAATCCAACTGAGGAATTTGATACAAATTGAACTGGGGAACACACTAACCAGCAATGTTATGGCCCTCCAGCATCATGGAAAGAGTGGGTCTGGGCCCACCACTCTGTGTGTTGTTGCAGACGCTTGACTCTACTGATGGGGTCCTCCATCAGCTGCCCCAATGGGGCTGCCTGGCTGCTATGCCACCCCCGCCACTCTAATTTATGGATAGGCCCTACTTGAAATAGCAAACTAGAGCAATCCTTGACATGAGTTGGTTGCCATGAGCTTTTTAGTTTGGTTTTTTTCTCTCCCTCCCTTATTTTTTCTGTTATTGTGATGGATATTCATTAAATGTTGCATTTTTCCTTTTATCTTTTTATTGAGCCGTTTTCGTCCACATTGGAGGACCCACTCTTGACACCAAAAGTGTTGGACGTTTTATGTGAATTGTATATTGAGCTTGCACAGCTGACCATTGTCTTGATTCTCATTGACCATTATGAACCTGTTATATTTTGGTGCTACTATAGTGTGTATGTGTCTACACACCCGGTTGTTCATTATAAATACAAATGAACAGATGTTGAAGGGCTTCTCCCTTGTGTAATTGTTCAAAGCAGGCAACTCCACATGGGAAATTCCAGTGAATTTGTGCAATTGCACATTTTTCTGTAGTGAAATATTTTTTACTGTTAAGAAATCTGCTTCTCTACACAAATTTGAGGATGACCCTTTTCATATTCAAATACTTTATTTGGTTGTTGTGACCATGAAACTGCAAGTGCAAAAGATACAAAAACCCACTAGTATCAGTGCAGGAATAGTACAATGTTTAAGCAAGATTTAACTGTCATTTTGGTATAAATAATTAAAACTGTAGTTTGCAGAATAAAAAAGAGGAAAAATTAAAACAGTCTGGATAACATTGAAATAATACTCATATGGGGTTACAGAAAAAAGTGCAAATGCAAATTGTGCAAAAGTACAATACAGCAGTCATGGCAATAGTTCATTCATAGCTTAACAGCCAATCTGGCAGCAAATTGCTCCGTCTAGCTAGAGAGGCTAAGGACATATTGAAAGGGAGATAAATAGGGTAAAAAGGTGTTAATTACAAGATACAAAAATGACCACTAAGAATTCTAAGGAGCATGCTTTATCTCTTCTTTAGGGCATGAAGTCTGATGATCCACATATTCCCTAGAAATGTCCCCACTGCATAGACCTTTAATGGCCTGGGGTCTGATTTTAAAATACGAAAAGCTTCTTGGTGGCACCGGGTTCCCATCAATCTACAGACAGGGGCTAGCCATTTTGACCTCAGGGAAAATGTATAGTGGAGACGCGAAGAGGATGTGTTTAATCATCTGAACTGTCCTGGGGCAGCCTCGGCAATGCTGTGTTACATCAGAGGATGGATGCCATGCCACTGTGAAAAAATTCATAGGTAGGCAGCCTTATCCAAATTGAATGTAGAGCTTCCTATCTTGTGGTGTCAAGATTACCTCCATGTACTGTTCGTATACACCTAGCCACTTAAACTTCATGAACTCAGAAGTTAGACGTCCACCAGGTGATAGAGAAATAGTTGTCTTTGCCACCCAATTCCAATAATGGGTCTGTGCTTGGCAAAAGGCTGGGATCTGAAACATCCCACATGGTTCCCAGGCCTGTAGCAGAAAGCAGTGTCTGGGCTTTGGTGAACCATCCTATTTTTTCGAAGCTATCAAGTTTGTAGATGTCAGCCAAAGCAACAGCATAGTGACTAAGTTCTGATGTTTTTTGAGCCGCAATCAAAAAAGAAGGGGGAAAAGCCTTTCTTTGTCCACTATAGTAGTTCTACCCATGTCTAATCTTAATGGGGTACTCAGGGCAAAAGAGCAAAGCGATCTTCAAAACATATTTTCTGTATGTAAAAGGCCCTCTAGCTTGTCAATCCCCCAGATTTCCGCTGCATACAGGGCAGAGCATACCACCTTCTGGTCAAATATCTGGAGCGGAGCCACTATCGGTATATCTTGGGAGGCCCTATGCACTTTGATCAATGCCCCCGATTTCTCCTTCTGCTGTAACTTCCTATTTGCAATGTGGTACTTCCATGTCATAGTCTCTGAGAGGGTCCCACCCAGGTAATCAAAATTTGCCACTCCCTCCATAGGAATTCCCCCAACGTCAGTTTACCTTTAAAGGATTTGTAGGGACTCATCATCAGAAGCTTGGTTTTCGAGGTGTTAACGTCTAGGCCTCTCTGATTACAGAAGATCACAAAATGATAAAGAAGGAGTTGAAGGTCACTAGGGGTTTTAGAGACTACTAAAGTGTCATCCTCAAAAAGTAGGGTTGTAACTTTACCACCCCCCAGTGAAGGGGCATCTGCGGGGACTTCCTCCAAATGTTTCACCACCCCGTTAATGAAAAGTGAGAACAAGGTGGTCACCAAGACACATCCCTGTCGTACCCCCCATCAACTTGATTGGATCAGTCAACTGCCCTTGGTCACTCCAGTGAACCCTTACATAGATTTCCTCATGCAACCGAACGACCAATGCAAGAAGCTCTGATGGAAGCCCCAATTCCTGCAATACCTGCTATAAGCCAACTTTCCCTTTCGATTAGCACACTAGAAGGGGATGTTTTCCCGTCAATGGTAAGATTTACTCTTAGACATTTGAGGATTACATTTCTTACCATTTTTATTGTGGGAATGGTTCAGAAAAATGTATTAATAACTACAAACTCCCATGTTGTGGGTGTTCCGATACTTACGAGCTCCTCCACCATGATGGACTATATAATGCTCAGATAAATTAATTTATGAGTTCAAGTTCCCCATTTCTGAATTCTTGGTATTCGTAACTAAGGTTATTTGTGCTTGTAAATTGAATTTACATGTACAAATAGCTTAGCGATTCAGGTCCCATGTCCTTTACTCACATAACAGGGCACAAACTGTACACTTAATACACTTTCACCACCTGCTTCAGACTTTTTCACGCATCCAGCAAAATGCATAAGAGTACAATGTAATAATTCAGTTGTTGGGGGGGGGCAGGGTTGCCCTAAACAACTTTTCATTCATTCTATTCACTGTTTCCCCCCAAACCCACTGGCCAATCATATGCAGGGAGGGGGCAGATACATGCAATTCTACCCCTTCCTCACTGATCACAAAATCACAAAGGATCAGCCTCTTACACAGGACCCTCCTCGCCTTGATTTAATCAGCCTGATCACTATAATCACTAAATACATTTAGTACAATATCTGCATCACTTCATGATCATATACATGCCCAGTTATTATATTTTACGCTCCCTCTAATAACATTATTAACTGGAGTAAATAAAGGTCAGAAATAAGCATTTTTATGATCCCATTCTAAATGTTAGGGCATAACAACCACAAAGCATAAAATGTAATTTTCCATATACCAAGAATATTACGAAAAAGTGATTTTCTAACAAGGTATTGTTGACATGGTTGTCGTATAGAACAGAAGAGAGAGGACACTTGTGGAACAGGTTGGAGAACTGGATTTATTTGTTTCATGATACTAAATAGATTAACACTGCATATTGCATGCTTTGTATACTATTGTCAACATTTTATATTGTATTGTTACTTGTGCAGCATACTTGAGTGGTGATTGAAGGGACATTACAAATTGTCAAATTCACTTCAAATCTTCTAAAGGGCTTTGTATGATGTTGTTTCTGAAGACATTTGAATAGGTTGAAAAAATCCACTTTCAAAATTTATAATGCTAGAGGATATTTTAATTTTTCGTTTATGTTGAATCTGAAAGAAAACAAGATATATAACTTTATATACATTATATATTTGTGTTTAGCCATGCAAAAACAAAACACTCACTTCTGTGTTGTACAATCTGGAAGACGGTATTGAGTGCTTTTCCTGGAAAATGTGATTTCATCTGAAGATATCTGCTTACCATTGAAAGTTTGTCATCACTAGCTTTCTTAAGCATTCAATATTTGTTAAAATTGATAAACTCAAAGTAAGTAAATAGAAAGAACATAAGGTAAACTGTTAACCTCTACATTTCTGTGCTCATCCCTATGTCAAGTTCCACTTATTTTTAGGTCGAGCTTCGATCGACCTGTTATATCCCTTCTGTGGGGTTTGGCAAACCCACAAATTGCCATTGGTTACTATCTGTGGCATTCAGGAATGCTGGCATGTTATTGGTGCATTAATATTAATGCCCCTCCTTTGATTGCTTAATTCTGTCCCTGGCGATTTCACTCAGAGAACCTATTGTTTGGCCATCACAGTGTACAGAGTATGATGGTCACGCCTCCTTGTTTTGACCTCCTGTCACTCTGCATCAGATCACCTTGTGTGGATACTCTTACTCATCGGCAAAACTCTGCCCCCTCCCTCCATTGTTGCTTGACTTGCCCCCGATTAAAAAAAGCATATGACATGGCTAGCGCTTGACCCATGATAGCATTTTTTAATACTTCTGCTTTCTCCTTTGTTGCTTACTTACGTTTTTGCTCTTTCCGATTGGATGGGGCTGTCCTGCCAGCAATGCTTATACATCAGAAAGCATTGAATTGCTTAACAAAGATTATATGCAATCATCTCTCCATGCAGCACATATCGTGCTTACTACATAGTTTTTGATGGGCTGAAGTGCGTTACAAAAAAAAGCAGAAAACTCCTTTAAAATAAGTGTGCTGCAGAACTGCAAACTAGTCGATGAATGACAATTGGAAACAGTTGTATCAGCACTCTTAACAATTATTGTATTAGCAACCTGAGGACTTTGTGCACACAAGTGCTTGTGACACTGAAAGGTGAACGGCGCATGTGACAAGTGGGAAAAATAGCAAAGGTGCAATGTGAGAAAGTGACTAATATATACAGAAGAACTTATGGTTTAGAGAAGAATATTTACAAAGATGTATCATATATTTCAGAAAATTTTAGTGAATCATAGTGGAAACAGGCGCGGGAGTTAGCGCTGGTTTGTTGTCTTCGTTTCGGTCCTAGTTACTTGGGATAATCATCAGGACCAGGTTGCCAGTTGATGGTGCTGAAGATGGAGCAGAGCGATGTAGAGGAAGGAGATGGGGAAGTGAGGCTTGTCCCACTGGAAGGGAAACGCATAAATGAGATGAGGCCAAATAATAAAGTACGTGGTCTAGGAGATGGTATGAAATACCAGTGGAGCAGATGGTGGGGGCAGGTGGACGGTGCTAGGTTGGGCTGATTCAGACAGTGAAAGTCAAATGAATCCGGTGCCGTAGGAGTACGGAAAAGCACTGCCAGGGATTCAATTAGGAGGCGACATGCCAGTAGGTCTGCATGTGTTTTAACAGGGTCAGAGCTCCGATCCACTGTTAGCAGTCTGCAGGAGCAGGTGGAGAGTGGCAGCCGGACACATCCACCCATGACAAAGTTGATGCAGCCGGGGCCGTGCAACGGGCTGGGGAGCAGTTAGGTGGGTCCTGGGTTGGGATGCGATCTGCAGGAAGTCGCCACGGTTGTGATCGGCTTTGTTGGGTCCGTGCTGATACAACTGTTTCCAATTGTCTTCAATAATCACTGTACTCTACTGCTACACTATTTTCTTGTACTCATCCAAATATATGATGCCTTGAGCACATTTATACCAAATTATGAGTCTCCCTGCTTTCTACTCCTGTAATGTCGTGGACATACTTGATAATTACTTCTCTCAATAATACCGGATGAGACATTGTTGTTTTTCTGTACCTCTTTTCCCAGCTCTCAACCTAGTCTATGGGTTTACTCCTGTTGTTTGGTCTTATTATGTTCTACCACAGTGCTGCTAACTTTTATTACAGGGGCGCCACGCATGATGTGGTAGCCCGGTACCCACTTTCACCATTAATATATATTTTTTTTAAATCATCCCACCTGGCCCTCCTAGTGCCTCATTTAAAAACGGCACCCACTTAATTTAATATATATAGGTGCTGCACTTCACTGACGTCACTGACCATGTCATGAGTGATGTAATATGTGACATCATCAGCAGTGCATTGCAGGCGCGCAAGTTATAGTGAGTCCAACTAACTATAACGTGGGAATTTCAATCGTTTTATGTCAGTAACATTTCCAGCTAACTATAACTGGTGTCAAACCTATGGTTTTTTCAGTGAATTTAATAGGTTTTTTAAATGCTAATTCCTAACTAGAACTGGTGTGAAACCTATGTTTTTTTCTGTGAATTTCATAGGTTTTGTAAATGCTAATTCCTAACTATATATAGTGCCTCAAACCTATGTTTTTTTCATTGAATTACAAAGGTTTTTAATAGCCATCAAATATAATATTTTTTACAATGAATCCTATATTGTATATTTATGTAATACTATTTTTTTTATGTATATTCTTCAATATTTTTTTTTTTTTTGCCCTGGAGCGCTCCGGGTGCGCGTACCGGTGTGCGCACCGGTAAGCGCAGATTTGCGGCGCGCCCCGGTGCACCTACCGGTGAGCGTCCCGTTTGCGCTATTGCAGCAAACGAAAACATCATCGTGACGTATTGCGAAGCCGCGTCCGCGTGATACGTGCGTCTGCGTGATACGCACGGCGTAAGCGCACCCGGAAGTGCCCGAGGGCATACGATATAAGCGCGAAATATAGTTAGTACAACTAACTATAAAGGAGCAATTCCAATGGTTTTGTATGAGTGAAATGTCCAGCTAACTATAACACCCCTAAAACGTATAGTTTTTTGAGTGAATTTTAAAGGTTTTTAAAATGCTAATTCCTAACTATATAAGGCCTGAAACCTATGGTTTTTTCAGTGAATTTGCAAGGTTTTTTAAATGCTAATTCCTAACTATGTATGGCCTGAAACCTATGTTTTTTTCAGTGAATTTCAAAGGTTTTTTTTAATGCTAATTCCTAACTATATAAGACCTGAAAGCCCACCAGGAATCTCCAGTGTGCTCCAGGGGACTGCATTGTAGAGAGGTGTAATGAAGCCACTCCCCTTTTTACTCTTCTCTGCAACACAGCCCCAGTGCATGTTTGAAGAGGGGGAACTAATTCCCCTTGCTTACTGGGGGCCCCTGGGGGCCAACTAGCCCACCTGGAACCTCCAGTATGCGCCAGGGGCTGCATTGCAGAGGTGTAAAGAGGCTATGCCCCTTGTTACACCTCTCTGCAACGCAGCCCCCTGCCGCGTTTGCAGAGGGGGAACTGATTCCCCTTGCATACTGGGGGTCCCTGGGGGCCAACTAGCCCGCCAGGAGCCTCCAGTATGTGCCAGGGGGCTGCATTGCAGAGAAGTGTAATGAGGCCACACCTTTTTTTACACCTCTCTGCAACGCAGCCCCGTGCATGTTTGAAGAGGGGGAACTTATCCCCCTTGCATACTAGGGGTCCCTGGGGGCCAACTAGCCCACCTGGAACCTCCAGTATGCGCCAGGGGGCTGCATTGCACATAGGTGTAATGAGGCTATGCCCCTATTTACACCTCTCTGCAACACAGGACACTGGTGCGTTTGCAGAGGGGGGACTAATTCCCCTTGTATACTGGGGGTCCCTGGGTCATATCTGCCCAAACACCGATATTCCGAACGATTGAAAATGACTTTTCTTGAGAAACATTTGGATTTGGATTATCATGTCATATACTTTGGATTTTTTGAAAGACTGACTTTGAGGATGCTATAAATTACTCAAGTCTGCCGGAATTGTGTGGGTAAAATTGATACCTAGTCACTTTGAAAAAGAATGTACTTACGTCTCGTCTAACATTTGGAAGAAATATCTAGTTATATGACAACAGGATACCGACATAATTTGAAGGAAATAAGAACACCCTGAGGAAGTTCTGTTGTACAGAACGAAACGTTTCGGCTGGCTGTGGTACATAAACTTAAGGAAAATAAAAGCATTTGAATATACACCAAGTTTCAGCGCTTCAATAAGGACTCTAAGTGATATGATTTGATTGGACCCATTGTGCAAGTGGTGCTGTGCCAAAACTTTGGAATATTCTCCACTACTCTCTACTACTTACTCTCTCCTACTCCACTACTCTCAAATACTCACTCTCTACTACTCATTCTCTGCTACTCTACTACTCTCTACTACTCTCTCTCTACTACTCACTCCCTACTACTCACTATCTACTACTCTCTAGTACTCACTCTCTACTACTTTCTCTCTACTACTCACTCTTTACTACTCACTCTCTACTACTCTCTACTACTCACTCTCTACTTCTCACTCTCTACTACTCACTCTCTACTACTCTCTCTCTACTACTCACTCTCTACTACTCACTCTACTACTCAGTCTCTACTACTCTACTACTCACTCTCTACTACTCTCTCTCTACTAGTCTCTACTACTCACTCTACTACTCACTCTCTACTACTCTCTACTATTCCCTCTCTCTGCTACTCACTCTCTACTACTCACTCTCTACTACTCACTCTCTACTACTCTCTACTACTCACTCTCTACTACTCTCTACTACTCACTCTTTACTACTCTCTACTACTCACTCTCTACTGCTCTCTACTACTCACTCTACTACTTACTCTCTACTACTCTCTACTACTCACTCTCTACTACTCTCTACTACTCACTCTACTATTCACTCTACTACTCTCTACTACTCACTCTCTGCTACTCTCTCTACTGCTCTCTACTACTCTCTACTACTCTCTACTCTCTATTACTCACTCTCTACTCTCTACCTCTCTCTACTTCTCTCTCTACTAGTCTCTACCTCTCTACCGCTACCTCTCTACCTCTACCTCTCTAGCTCTACACCTCTACCTCTCTACCTCTCTACACGCACACATATACAGCTGCATATATATATATGCCTATGCATTTATATATATGTATGTTTATGTATATATATATATATATATATATATATATATATATATACATACATATATAAACATATATAATCTGTATATCTATATAAATACAAATATAAATGCATGCATACATATACATATATGCATACAGGTGCATGTTATTTACATGAAAGTTTAAAAAACACTAATAAAAGCAAAGCTAAAAAGCCACCTCATTACAAACAGAATGGCTTTAACTTAAAGGAGGGCGAGATCTATTGCATTTTCAATGCTTGTTTACTTTGGTTCCATCAAGAAGGCATTTAGATGTGTCACACATTTGCCATAAATTCTCAATGTTAGCACTCTACTTGCTCATTAGATCACCGTAGTAAAGCTACTGCTCACCAGGGAAGTCTGCTGCTGGTATTCAAAGTGCATGTTTCAGTCTGCATGTCAGAATTTCTTTAATGAAATAGAAGAGGATTTGAGAAGTCACTCAAAATGATCCCTAATTTTTCTTTCTGAATCATACTTTCTATGGCAAAATGAGCCCCCTCATTTTGTTCCTTTTTAAATTAAATGTTTTCAGACTTACCACTTCATTCCAATCAAGATGGCTTATGGTGTGCCATACTTTTGTCATAAGTAAGACTGTTAGCGCTCTAGTTGTTCTTTAGAACACTCTGGGACATTCTGTCATTGGGCTATACTTGGGCTACATCTGGGTGATATTTGGGCTACATTTAGGCTCTTTTGTCTCTGGTGGCCATCTTGGGAGACTGCATGTCAGAATTTTTTAATGAAATTGAAGAGGATTTGAGAAGTCACTCAAAATGTGCCCTAATTTTTCTTTCTGCAGCACTACTCATACTTTCTATGGCAAAATATACCCCCTCATTTTGTTCCTTTTTTAATTAAATGTTTTAAGAGTTACCACTTTATTCCAATCAAGATGGCTTCAGGTGTGCCATACCTTTGTAATAAGTAGGACTGTTAGCGCTCTAGTTGTTCTTTAGAACACTCTGGGACATTCTGTCATTGGGCTATACTTGGGCTACATCTGGGTGATTATTGGGGCTACATTTGGGCTCTTTTGTCTCTGGTGGCCATCTTGGGAGACTGCAGGTCAGTATTTTTTAATGAAATAGAAGAGGCTTTGAGAAGTCACTCAAAATGTGCCCTAATTTTTCTTTCTGCAGCACTAATAATACTTTCTATGGCATAATATACCCCCTCATTTTGTTCCTTTTTAAATTAAATGTTTTAAGAGTTACCACTTTATTCCCATCACAATGGCTTCAGGTGTGCTATACCTTTGTAATAAGTAGGACTGTTAGCGCTCTAGTTGTTCTGTAGAACACTCTAGGAGGCTGCAGTAGAACACAAAGGAATCAACTGACAGTCTCTGTCCTTGTTGGATGTACATGTTTTACTGAGAATGTCAGACTTCATTCTCACATGACTGAGAAAGATAATGTGAATTTACTGAAAATATGCTTTCAGTTTAGCTTATAGATCCCCTTCCAAACCACTGTGGGAAAATCATGAGATATTAGTTTTCTTTCAAACATGATTCATGATATCACAGCAGAAGGCTTTTTCACATGGTAAAATCACCTTAGAACACACCACAATTCCTAAAATGAGTATGGTACCATCAACAAATGATTTATAATGTAACTAAAGTCCTAAAACCCTCTATTAACTACAATGCTTTTTAATGAGGTGCTATCATGTATATTGGTCCCAAGATGGCTGCCAACACTTCTTGGATGAAGTGCTGACAGCCAATCAGATCAGATGTGTGGTTAGGCTCTGCCCAGATATATATATTTTTTTGAACCTAAATTACTCAAAATCCACTGGAGCACATATCTTGAGACATAGCAAAGGCACATCGGGTTACCAGTCCCTACAATTTTGCCAAGTTTTGTGGAAATCCATTCAGCGGTTCGGGCTAAAAGTGAGTCCACCCACCCTACGGAAATTAACATGGGGAAAACACGTTTTGGGACCCCCTTTTATCTCGGCCCCCACTTGACGATTCCCCCCCAAACTTTAAGGGAAGGAGCGGAGCGCAGCGAGGCAAATTTAAGATTCCTCAACCGGCGCCAAAGTTATTCCCAATAGAATGTTGCGGATTTCCTATAGAAAACAATCCTAACTATAACTACCTACTGGCGACCGCCAGTAGGTAATATATCTATATATATCTATATCAATATCTATATATATCTATCATGTGATCAAGGCCTCTGTGCAGGCCGAAACGTCATGCTGTGTGCCGCTTCCTCGAAGGTACAATAAAGATGAATATTGCTCACTGCACCTGAGGTCTCCTTCCTTCTTCCTGCGCAGCGGTCTCCTGCATTTGGGCTCCGGGCGAGAGGTTGCTGAGGATTGTTCCATATATATATATATATATATATATATATATATATATATATATATATATTCAGCAAATACTTCTATTAAGAAGACGGCGCACACTTCTTGACAATTTTAAACTAAGGTGGGAGAGAATCTACAGGCAAATAAACCTGGAGTTTAAAATTGTAAAGAAGTGTGCGGCGTCTTCTTAAAAGAAGTATTTGCTGAATATTCAATGCTAGTGTGTCCTAAACTCGCCGCCAGCACCAGCGTCTAGTTTCTCCCCCACGTCTGGGACATTTTGCTCGTGAACAAGGGCTTCCGCCTGAAACGCGTCAGTTCGCTTTGCTGCTAAGTTTGCCTCAATAAAATCGTTCTTGCCTTATATTGTATTCGTTTGGTTGTCTGTTCCGTTCCTGGGAACTGGAGTTGCAGTCTGACTACTTTGTGCATATTACCTACTGGCGGTCGCCAGTAGGTTGTTATAGTTAGGATTGGCTACCATAGGAAATCCGCAACATTCTATTGGTAATAACTCTGGCGTCGGTTGAGGAATTTGTGTGCAATTTTCCAAAATTTTGGCCAGCTCTGCTGCGCTCCTTCCCTGAAAGTTTCGGGGGGATTCGTGAAGTGGGGGCTGAGAAAAAAGGGGGTCCCAAAACGTGTTTTCCCCATGTTAATTTCCATAGGACCGTCTGACAAGTCTACAGCCTGAACCTCTAAACGGAATTACGCCAAACTTGGCAAAATTGTAGGGACTGGTACGCAGATGTGCCTTTGCTATATTTGGTGAAAATTGCTCCAGTGGTTTTTACGAAAATTAACTTCAAAAACACATATATATCTATAGGCGCTCTCTGAGCGTTCACAGGTGCGCGTACCGGGTAGCGCACCGGGCGCGCTACGGGAGTGCGCGAGCGGAAAACTGATTGGCTGTCGGGTGTCTGTCAACATTCTAAACAGTCCGGAGAGTCCGCCATCTTGTGTCTTGGTAGAATCGAGACACAAGAGGTGAAAAAGAAAGGGGGAAATAATTCAAAATGGGGCAGAGTAGACACCCCCTGACCCCCTAGGTTTTCTGAGGGGGGACGAGAAGGACCTTGAAGGGCTTAAAAACTTTTTTTTTTTTTAATTTCGCGGGGTAAGCGATGGCGGTGCTCCCCGGAACGCTCTCCCGTACGTGCACCCTGAGTGCACCACGGGGAAAAACTGTGTAAAAAAATAGAGTAAAAAAATAATGTTGAGTGTTTAGAGGAAAGTGATGCATTGCTGGAGTGTGTCACAAAAATGATGCAACTCCAGCAATGCATCCTTTCACATGGGGCCAGTCCCATGTGAAAGGGCCTGCGTCAGTCTTACGGCTGCTGTTAAGCAGGCGCAAGATTTGGACGCAACAGCGTCATAAAAGTGATGCAGTGATATCGCTTAGATTTCACTGCGTTACCTCTACGACCCTTTCTTGCGTCAATACACCCCTTTTGCATACATTACACCTGACGTAGGTATAATGTGGCGCAGGGGTTTACAAAGTGAAGCATCTACCTAGATGCGTCACTTTGTAAATATGACTCAATTAGGGGCATTTTTTACAGCACTGGTGTGTCACAAAAAGTGACGCACCAGTGGCGTAAAAGTGAAGCATGGCCTCATAAATGAGTCCTTCAGTCTTCTACTCATGCGTCATATTTAATATATAACGCATTATGTTGCAAGTACTTACAGATATGTCAGTATTCCAGACGTATCTGTAAGCGCAAAAGTGATGCATTGCTGGAGTGTGTCACAAAAGTGACACAACTCCAGTAATGCATCCTTTCACATGAGGCAAGTCCCATGTGAAATGGCCTGCATCAGTCTTACGCCTGCTGTGAGACAGGCATAAGATTTTGACGCAACGGCGTCCTAAAAGTGACGCAGTGAAATCTCATAGATTTCACTGCGTCACCTCTACGACCCTTTCTTGCGTCAATACACCCCTTTTGCATACATTACACCAGACGTAGGTATAATGTGGCGCAGGGGTTTACAAAGTGACGCATCTACCTAGATGCGTCACTTTGTAAATATGACTGAACAAGGTCCATTTTTTACAGCACTGGTGCATCACAAAAAGTGACACACCGGTGGCGTAAAAGTGACGCATGGCCTCATAAATGAGGCCTTTAGTCTTCTACTCACGCGTCATATTTAATTTATGACGCATTATGTCACAAGTACTTACAGATACGTCAGTATTTCAGACGTATCTGTAAGCGCAAAAGTGATGCATTGCTGGAGTGTGTCACAAAAGTGACACAACTCCAGCAATGCATCCTTTCACATGGGGCAAGTCCCAGGTGAAAGGGCCTGCATCAGTCTTACGCCTGCTGTGAGACAGGCGCAGGATTTTGACACAACGGCGTCCTAAAAGTGACGCAGTGAAATCTCATAGATTTCACTGCTTCTCCTCTACGACCCTTTCTTGCGTCAATACGCCCCTTTTGCATACATTACACCTGACGTAGGTATATTGTGGCGCAGGGGTTTACAAAGTGACGCATCTACCTAGATGCGTCACTTTGTAAATATGACTGAACAAGATGCATTTTTTACAGCACTGGTGTGTCACAAAAAGTGACACACCGGTGGCGTAAAAATGGCGCATGGCCTCTTATTTAATTTATGACGCATCATAAATGAGGCCTTCAGTCTTCTACTCATGCGTCATATTTAATATATGACGCATTATGCCACAAGTACTTACAGATACGTCAGTATTTCAGACGTATCTGTAAGCGCAAAAGTGATGCATTGCTGGAGTGTGTCACATAAGTGACACAACTCCAGCAATGTATTCTTTCACATGGGGCAAGTCCCATGTGAAAGGGCCTGCATCAGTCTTGCGCCTGCTGTGAGACAGGCGCAAGATTTTGACATAACGGCGTCCTAAAAGTGACGCAGTGAAATCTTATAGATTTCACTGTGTCACCTCTAAGACCCTTTCTTGCGTCAATACACCCCTTTTGCATACATTACACCAGACGTAGGTATAATGTGGCGCAGGGGTTTACAAAGTGACGCATCTACCTAGATGCCTTACTTTGTAAATATGACTGAACAAGGTCCATTTTTTACAGCACTGGTGCATCACAAAAAGTGACACACAGGTGGTGTAAAAGTGACGCATGGCCTCATAAATGAGGCCTTTAGTCTTCTGCTCATGCGTCATATTTAATTTATGACGCATTATGTCGCAAGTACTTACAGATACGTCAGTATTTCAGACGTATCTGTAAGCGCAAAAGTGATGCATTGCTGGAGTGTGTCACAAAAGTGACACAACTCCAGCAATGCATCCTTTCACATGGGGCAAGTCCCAGGTGAAAGGGCCTGCATCAGTCTTACGCCTGCTGTGAGGCAGGCGCAAGATTTTGACACAACGGCGTCCTAAAAGTGACGCAGTGAAATCTCATAGATTTCACTCCGTCACCTCTACGACCCTTTCTTGCGTCAATACGCCCCTTTTGCATACATTACAACTGACATAGGTATGATGTGGCGCAGGGGTTTACAAAGTGAGGTATCTACCTAGATGCGTCACTTTGTAAATATGACTGAACAAGGTGCATTTTTTACAGCACTGATGCATCACAAAAAGTGATACACCGGTGGCGTAAAAGTGACGCATGCGTCATATTTAATTTATGACGCATTATGTCGCAAGTACTTACAGATACGTCAGTATTTCAGACGTATCTGTAAGCGCAAAAGTGATGCATTGCTGGAGTGTGTCACAAAAGTGACACAACTCCAGCAATGCATCCTTTCGCATGGGGCAAGTCCATGTGAAAGGGCCTGCATCAGTCTCACAAAAGTGACACAACTCCAGCAATGCATCCTTTCACATAGGGCAAGTCCCATGTGAAAGGGCCTGCATCAATCTTACGCCTGCTGTGAGACAGGCGTAAGATTTTGACACAACGGCGTCCTAAAAGTGACGCAGTGAAATCTCATAGATTTCACTGCGTCACCTCTACGACCCTTTCTTGCGTCAATACGCCCCTTTTGCATACATTACACCTGACGTAGGTATAATGTGGCGCGGGGGTTACAAAGTGACGCATCTACCTAGATGCGTCACTTTGTAAATATGACTCAACAAGGTGCATTGTTTACAGCACAGGTGCGTCACAAAAAGTGACGCACCGGTGGCATAAAAGTGACGCATGGCCACATAAATGAGGCCTTCAGTCTCTACTCATGCGTCATATTTAATTTATGACGCATTATGTCGCAAGTATCTGTAAGCGCAAAAGTGATGCATTGCTGGAGTGTGTCACAAAAGTGACACAACTCCAGTAATGCTTCCTTTCACATGGGGCCAGGCCCATGTTAAAGGCCCTGCGTCAGTGTTACGCCTGCTGTGAGGCAGTTGCAAAAATGAGGCCTTCAGTCTTCTACTCACCAATACCAGTAATTACATACGTACTCACTATTCCTAGGTCTACACACACATCCACTTATTCACCCATACAATCACTCATACATACAGACACTCATTAATACAACACTATCATATCCACTCATACACCTATACAGACACTTACATGCTGACACTCATCCACAAAGTTACTCAAACACCAAGTCAGTTATGCAAAGAATCAATCACACTCCCATTTCCTCAACTACAAACTTATACACACTAAACCTTACTTATTCAAACATATACTAACACATACTTACTCTCTTTTACAATCACTAATACAAGTATACATTGATTTTTACAGTCACTTACGCTATCACAGGCTCTGATGTTTAGTCATTTATATATGCCAACTCTCACATGCACTGTGTTTTATATATGTACTTACATGGACATGTAGCACTGTTATATCCATTCACTCAGGAACACACCCATGCACACAGTCAACTGCCCATACAGCTGTTTCTACATTCACTCTTGAACCCATATACCTAGTGAATGAACTGGTCACACATCTATGCACAGAGTCACACACCTCACAGCCACCCACACACATACTCACCCTCACATTCAAATACTTAGACAACCAATCATTAACCCATATAGCCACTCATGTTGCTACTGATCAACACTTCCAGCAGCTTACACAACAACAGACATAATGATGCACACATTCAGAGAGTTTAGTCACTAACCAATGCATTCAGTAAGACACATTTAATCACTCACTCATACAGTCAGTTACGCACCTACTAAATCCTTCATCCAGACACTCATACATACACTCATTCTTCAATATGTTAGACACATTTTAACTTTACAGGAACACACATTCACTGGATGATGTCATCAGTGATGTCATCAGTGATGTCACTGACCATGTCATGAATGATGTAATATGTGACATCATCAGCAGTGAATTGCGGGCGCGCGAGTTTTAGTGTGTCCAACTAACTATAACGTGGGAATTTCAACGGTTTTGTATGAGTAAACTGTTCAGCTAACTATAACTGGTGTGAAACCGATGGTTTTTTCAGTGAATATATATATGTGTATATATATATATATATATATATGTATATATATATATATATATATATATATATATATATATATATATATATATATATATATTATTTCACTGAAAAAAAACCTTTTGAAATTCACTGAAAAAAACATAGGTTTTAGGGGTGTTATAGTTAGCTACACATTTCACTTGTATAAAACCATTGAAATTCCCCGTTATAGTTAGTTGTACTAACTATAACTGACATGTCATGAATGATGTGATATGTGACATCATCAGCAGTGTATTGCGGGCGCGCGAGTTATAGTTAGTACAACTAACTATAACGGGGGAATTTCAATGGTTTTACACAAGTGAAATGTGTAGCTAACTATAACACCCCTAAAACCTATGTTTTTTTCAGTGAATTTCTAAGGTTTTTTAAATGCTAATTCCTAACTATGACTTATCTGAAACCTATGTTTTTTTTAGTGAATTTCAAAGATTTTTTTAAATGCTAATTCCTAACTAGAACATGTCTGAAACCTATGTTTTTTTCAGTGAATTTCAAAGATTTTTTAAATGCTAATTTGTAAATATTGTTGTTTTTTTTATATTTTCGAACTACATTTTTTTTATCTTTTTATTTTTAGATGTTATTTTTTAAATTACATTACACTTTTTTATTATTTCTTTTTACAAAAAAATATATCTTTCTCAATATTTTATATTGTTTATAATATACTTAAATTATTTTTATTATTTTTTTCTTTTTTTTACAGTTTCGCACCCTACGAACTTTTACTGCGCAAAACGTGTCCGCAATTTTAAGGTCGCTGTCTAGGATCCGCGAAGGGTGTGCAACGGGTACAACTTTTTCCACGCGGTTGCTATGCAACTTGTGCGCGACGTGACGGACACCCGGTAGCGAGTGACGTCATATACATATCAGATGCTGTGTGTGCGCGACTTCTGCAATTTTTTCAATGTTGAAAAACTTATTTATATATATTTAATATAAATATTAGGACAAGAGATTATCTGAGGTTATTATTTTAATATTTTTCTTTAACTTTCTTAAAAAAGTACATCAGTGTTATCCTATGGGTAGAAATTCACTCATCAGGTAAATAGTGTTATCGTTACCTTTTCTGAGTAAAAAAAATATCGCTAGAATGCGCGGATCATACGCGCACCCCGCAATTTCTCCCCCAAAAAATAGGGGCCCTGGGAGACCTTGTGGGACCCCCTGAGGAGACCGAGAAGATCAAGGTGTGTCTACCCTCCCCATTTTCATGTTTTAAACACACACTTCCCACGCTTCTTAAACCTGCCTTGTACCAAGTCATAAAATAGCTGCTAACAGTTTCTAGTTTCGAATGTTGACAACCACTTGACAGCCAATTAGCCTTCAGCACGTGATCGGAAGGGTGCCCTTATGGTCCGATGACAATAAGCGGAGTATACGTATTACATTTTTTATGAGAAGTGGGTCGAGTGGCCACCCTACCGCGCCAAATCCCGGGCACCGGGGTCCCCAGCCCCCGGGACATGGCTAATTATATAATAATATTTTATCGAGGAGGGCTGCAAAGCCCCTCTCCTGAAGCCACTTCAAGACAACAGGGACATCCAAACTCAATCAATCAATCAATCAATCATAGCATTTGTATAGCGCGCTACTCACCCGGGTGGGTCTCAAGGAGCTGGGGGGAGGGGTCCAATTATTGCTCGAAAAGCCAGGTCTGGAGTTGCTTCCTGAGGGCGAGATGGTCCTGGGTTCACCGAAGGTGGGTGGGGAGGGAGTTCCATGACTTGGCTACCAGGTAGGAGAAGGATCTTCCTCCGGCGGTGGCTCTGCGGATGCGCGGAACGGTGGCGAGGGCGAGGGTGGTCGATCGTAGCAGGCGGGTGGGTGTGTAGAAGGTCAGTCGATTGTTGAGGTACTTGGGGCCCAGGTCGTGCAGAGCTTTGTGTGCGTGGGTGAGGAGTCTGAACGTGATCCTCTTGCTGACGGGGAGCCAGTGCAGGTCTCTCAGGTGGTCGGAGATGAGGCTGCATCGGGGGATGTCCAGGATGAGACGTGTGGAGGCGTTCTGGGTGCGTTGGAGTCTTTTCTGAAGTTTGGCTGTGGTTCCGGCATAGAGGGTGTTTCCGTAGTCGAGTCGGCTGGTGACGAGTGCCTGGGTGACCGTCTTCCTGGTATCAGTGGGGATCCATCGGAAGATCTTGCGGAGCATGCCCAGGGTATTGAAGCACGCTGATGAGACGGCGTTGACTTGTCTGGTCATCGAGAGGGAGGAGTCCAGGATGAAGCCCAGGTTGCGTGCGTGGTCCGTTGGCTTCGGAGTGGTGCCCAGGGCAGGAGGCCACCAGTTGTCCCAGGCGGAGGGCGATGACCCCAGGATGAGGACTTCCATCTTGTCTGAGTTCAGTTTCAGGCGGCTGTTCTTCATCCAGTCGGCGACATCTTTCATCCCTTAGTGTAGGCTGGTTCTGGCGGTGGCGGGGTCGTTGGTGAGGGAGAGGATCAGCTGGGTGTTGTCGGCATAGGAGATGACGTTGAGGTTGTGTTGGCGTGCAATGGCTGCGAGGGGGCTCATGTAGATGTTGAAGAGAGTGGGGCTGAGTGATGATCCTTGTGGTACACCGCAGATGACTTTAGTGGCCTCTGATCTGAACAGGGGGAGGAGGACTCTCTGAGTTCTTCCGGCGAGAAACGAGATGATCCATTCCAGTGCCTTCTCTTGGATTCCGGTGTTGCTGAGGCGCTGCACTAGGGTGAGGTGGCAGACGGTGTTGAATGCTGTGGAGAGGTTCAGGAGGATGAGGGCCGCCGTTCCCCGTTGTCGAGCAGGGATCTGATGTCGTCTGTGGCTGCGATGAGGGCGGTCTCGGTGCTGTGGTTGGCTCAGAAGCCGGACTGTGACTGGTCGAGGGATCCATTCGTCTCGAGGAAGGCGGCGAGCTGTCTGTTGACGGTCTTCTCGATGACCTTGGCCGGAAACGGGAGGAGAGAGATGTCGGAGGGGTCAGCTGTTGGTTTTTTCAGGAGGGCACTGATCTCGGCGTGCTTCCAGCTCTCCGGGAAGGTGGCGGTGTTGAAGGAGGTGTTGATGATGTCCCGGAGTTTGGGTGCGATGGTGGAGTCGGCCTTGTTGAAAACGTGGTGGGGGCAGGGGTCGGTGGGGGATCCGGAGTGGATGGTGTCTTCGGTGCTGACCGGGGTCCAGGTGCGGAGGGTGCTGGTGGGGGGCGTTGGTTCGGTGGTGGGGTGCGGGGTTGGTGCGCCGAAGCTGTTGTGTATTTCGGCGATCTTGCGGTGGAAGAATAAGGTGAGCGAGTCGCAGAGGCCTTGCGAGGGAGCGATGTTGTTGTTTCCGGCACTGGGGTTCGAGAGCTCTTTGACGATACTGAAGAGTTCCTTGCTGTTGTGGGCGTTGTTGTCCAGTCGTTTTTGAGTGCTGACTTCTTGGTGGTGCGGATCAGCTGGTGGTGATTTTGGGTGGCGTTCTTGAGGGCAGTCATGTTGTCTGTGGTCTGGTCGATGCGGCAGGCCTTCTCAAGGGTGCGGCAGTTCTTATTGGAGTTCTTGAGTTCGTCGGAGAACCATGAGGCTTTCTTGCTGCCGGGTCTGCTGGTAGGTGTCTTTAGTGGTGCGAGTTCATCTGCGCAGTCGGTGATCCGCTGTGTGAGGTTGTTGGCTGCTTCGTTGGGGTCCGTTGTGCTAGCGGGGGAGTTTCGGCTGAGGGAGGTGGTGAGCTGGCCAGCGGTGATCTTGCTCCAGTTTCTGCGAGGGCCCTGTTTGGGGTGGCGGTTGGTCGTGGTTCTTCTGAAGCTGAAGTGGACACAGCTGTGGTCAGTCCAATGGAGTCCAGTTGAGTGGCTGAAGGAGACGTGTTTGCTGGAGGAGAAGACTGGGTCAAGCGTGTGGCCGGCATAGTGGGTGGGGGAGTTCACCAGTTGCTTGAGTCCGAGGTTGGCGAGGTTGTCCAGCAGGGCGGCGGTGTTGCAGTCCTTGTTGTTATCCAGGTGGAAGTTGAGGTCCCCTAGGAGGATGTAGTTGGTGGATGGGAGGGCACGTGGGCTGATGAAGTCTGCGATGTCTTCGCTGAATTGTGTGCGGGGTCCCGGGGGTCTGTATATGAGGGTGTCTCTGAGTGTGGTCTTGGGGTCGGTGTGTATCTTGAAGTGGAGGTGTTCAGCAGTGGTCAGGGTGTCGTCGGAGTTGGTTGTGATGCGGATGGTGTTCTTGTGAACGATGGCGATTCCTCCTCCCGTCTGGTTGACGCGGTCCATCCGGGTGATCTTGTATCCGTCCGGGATGGTGATGGCGATGTCGGGCGCTGAGGAGGCGTTCATCCAGGTTTCCGTGAGGAAGGCGACGTCTGATGAGGTCGTGTCGAGCAGGTTCCAGAGTTTGACGGTGTCTCTGTGGACGGAGTGGGTGTTGAGCAGGATGCACTTGTGGTGGTAAATGCTGGTGCTTGGCTTTGCGGGTGCGGTGCAGGTCCGTAGGCAGGTGTATTTGCAGGCTTGGCAGGTGAATGGTCCTTGGGTGAGTTTCGGGGTGGCTCGGTAGCAGGCGGGTGTTCGGCCGGTGTTGAGTGCATGGAGGGTTGCGGCGTCGTATGTTCGCCAGGCGTGTTGGCATTGTTGAGATCCAGGGTTTGTGGCGCTGGGCGCGGTCCAGGCGCGGACCGGTGCAGACGGGCTTGCCTTTGGCGTGCCTTTGGTGCACCATTGGCGCACCCGCTGCGCGTGAACGGTGCGCGTACATGCGGACTCTGCCATAAATGGAGAGTGGGGGGGCGGAGCGAGGGAGGAGCAGCTAGGAGGCGGGAGCAGGGTGGCGAGTGGGGAGGGGAGCGGTGCGGTGAAGCTGAAGGAAACAGGGGTGGTGCCGCGGGGTAGCAGCGGCAGGGAGCAGGAGCGGGGTGGAGCAGCGGGAGAAAAACGGCGATAGAGCACAAAAAACAATCAGGGGCACAACAGTGGACGAGAAATACAGATTACTGGCACAACAGTGGAAGAAACGATATCAGGGGCACAACAGTGGACGCGCAATACAAATACAGGCACAACAGTGGAAGAAACTAAATCAGGGTCACAACAGTGGACGTGTAATACAAAGAGTGAGGCAGATACAATTACTGGCAGTGGCGGCGGCACTCCATCTATGTATGTACCCCGTAGGAGTTGCCTTCACTTTGCGCATGCATGTTTGTGGTAGCGCATGCGTATTAATGTTACGCATGCGCACAATACTTCCCCCCATCTGGCTATGTACCCCTAACGTATTTCATTTTATTTGCGCATGCTCAATTAAAACATGCCTAATCACAGCTCTCAAACCCAGTGACATCCTACTCAACCAATCATCCTTCTGCAAAGCATTTATAAGCTGCTAATCTACTTGAACTTTTCCTATTCTGCAGTCACAGCCTTTGAGAGTGTTCTTATCCCTTTCTTCATAGGTGAGCACTTTTTTCAGAGTAATTAAATTAATTATTCTGAACAATCTTTAAATACAGTGTAAATGCTAATTTATGTTGGATTTGGCAATGCTGTTTTTAAGCACGCTTTCCTGCTTTTTTTATATCGTTAAAGTCGACTTCGTAACTTTTGCTTCTGTGCAAATCACTTAATCCTGGTGCATTTGTTTAATTTGCCAAGCGCCACGCGGCCGCTCCTACAGCAGTGTGCAACGTGCTGTTCAAGTGAATGCAATGTAGTTTTTCTCGTGTAAGTAGTGCGTCACGTGCCCTATGCATTGCAAAAGTAATGTTTTCAGCAAAATTGTATTTTAGCGCGGTTTCCAGCTTTTATAACATAATATTTTGCCTTGGTAGGCGATGTTTCCGGGCAAATCACTTAATCCTGCCGCATATAATTTTTTAAGTAGTGCGTCACGTGCTGCTTCCTCCCCATGCACTGCACATGTAATTGATTGTTCAATGTTGTATTTTTGCACTCTCTTCATGTTTTTTAATAACCTTAAGCTTAATTTGCCCCCTGTTCTATCTCATTATACAGATATCTCAACCATGAGACGTACTGGTTGCCACAAGCTGTCCTGCCCATACGCTATACCACGTGGTGGTGAACAACTCGACACACCAGATCCAGTGACTGCTCTCCATATGTTATCAGCCGAATTTATTGGCAAAATATGTGATTTAAAATTGAACAATGTATGAGTTATCATTTTTCTTGCTTCTATAAATATTTTTATTAAAATATACATCTGCATTGTGATAGTCTTATAGACATTTCTTTCTGAAACCCATTTCCCATTTAAATGCTCGTTACACGTTTTTAGCCTGTACTTCAGATACAAAGTACAATTATTATTATTTTTTTAAACTTGTCTTTTAATTTTCCTTGCTATTTATTTTTGAATTTCTAGATCATAGAAGTCCTAAAAGGGTTTCTATCAGATCAAGCCCAGGAGTTTGTTAATGAAGTGAGGGACCAATCTCGGCCTAACATTTGTATAATGCAATACTATTTCCTATTTTGCTGTCCAAATATAGCCTCTGATGATTACTTTTCATCCCCAATGCTATTGAGAATAATTGTTTTTATGAACATTAAAATTAAGCTTTAACATATGTACAACATATACATTTGCAACTCTAAGTTACCACAATAATTCAGCAGCAAGTTACCAACATTGAAGAAAATATATCCTCCTGTTTCAGTTCATTTCACCGAAGGCTCAAATATGGCATGAACTAGTTGTATGAAGCCAGAGAGATTCACAAATTTTTAACGGACAACTTTAAGGTAAATACTCACAATACGACTACTCGACAAAGTTAAAAAGTAACGGGTATAAGTACTTGAGGGGTTTTCGGTGGCAGATAATCTCAAATTCACACTTGTTCGGATAGGTCCGAAACAGGGTAGATCTCTGTATAACTAAAGGATGATTAGGTATTAGGATGGCATACAGAGCTCCTAACCTTCTTACTTTTTTGATTAAATGGTTCGAAATTGGGGACGAATATTAGGCTGTGCAGTAGAGGTTGACGGTGTTGCTCCACTGGTACTTGGGCCTCCTCATAAAGCAGGCGGAGCCCCTCTCCATCTCCTTAACTCTTCACTTGCAAAGTTGACCGGATTCTTAGTCTGCAAGTGCTTCTACATACTTGCAGTCTGACACCAGTCCTCTTTATTGGGGTCTCCTCTTAAAAACAGTCTTGCATATGCGGCAAGTAACTTTTCTTGCATTCACTTTTTTAAAGACTTGTAAAAATGAATTTCAATACATTTTATAAATACGGTGTAACTATGCATTGTGTCAAATGCTTTATTAAAAATATGCAGAAAATGTTCCCTTTAATTGTTGTTAAGGTCTTTACAAGAGAATTTGAAAGGAGAAAGTAGGAGATGAATAACAGAGGTAGGATACCCTCTGGGTGACAGTGTAGCGCTATATAAGTATGCAAATACATACATACATACATACGTTATATCTCAAACTGCAAAAATTGATAAAAAAGGTGGACCAAAGTCTGCATGTGGAAGCGTTTCATGCACACTGCAAACATTTAAAAAAAATTAAATATCGTCAAGTGTTACTTTAACTTGTAATGTTTGACCTCATTTAGTCACATCAATCTAATTTTAAACACTAATTTTCTTTTTTGTTTTGCAGATTAACTACAATACGTCTTGTGGAGTCCATATTATATGTTGTTGATTATATTGTTTTGTTAGTTATAGTTATAGTTATTTATTGTATTGTTATCTTTTAGTTATAGTTCCAGTTATTGTTTTAATAAAAGTTAATAAAAAAAGTAAATACTTCTGTTTTTTTTGTGGGGGTAGCAGTCATCAATAGAAATGATATTTATAATTTGAAGTATAATTCTGAGGCTAACTCATTAGCAACATAGTGTGGTGAACTTTTAACCTCTGTGCTCACGTAAGTGTTCCATGAACTGTTACTATGGTAACAGGCAGAAAGCCATTTGGGGGTAGGGTTAAAAGTTACTGGCTGTACAAAAACCGCTATATTTACCCGGGATCTTCTACATCACAGAAAGGAAAGCAAAGTAAAACAAAACACTGTGTACCAGATATACAACCCCCTGCACCACTTTTGCGTCCAACCCCCCCAACAACATTACAAGTATGTGGGTTTCATCGACCCCCCTCAAGCCCGAGGAACCACCATCCCCTGAAATTTGTGTATTACGGGAAGCAAACTGCGTGGCCTATGTTTATATTTATTCACATGCCACCAAGTGTGATGCACCACTAGGATGCAGGAGGCCTTCAGCCCCAGGAGCCGTAGCGTCAACCGGACCGAGACCCAGGATAAAATCTGAAAGATCAGAATCGGAGTCTAAATATCCAGAACCTGCTGTTTGGAGTGAAAAAAACTAAACTGCATGGAGTCCAGAACCGCTCAGATGAAGAGGAGCTTCTGAGAGGGGCACAGGTGCGATTTCGGCATGTTGATGGACAACCCCAGCAGGTGCAAGAGGTTGACCATAGTCTAAAGGTGGGAGATGATTGTCTGGGGTCTGCCCACCTTCAACAACCAGTAGTCGAGACAGGGGAAGACTGGAACACCTGATCTGCACAGATAAGTGAATAAACGTGTGAATAAATCTTTCTACTTTTCTACAAGACTATAGAATATTATCCATATACCACAACAATCTGCGATTCAATATGCATGGCATCTAATAAAGAGATAGTGTACATTTTACAGATGAAGGAAACCGAGTCTTTCTCATGAACTTTAGACTCTGCACCTGTACTTACTTGTAATTACTAAAATCTCTCAATAAACACAAGGGTTCTTTGTAGAACCACCCAACATCTATACACATAAGCTTGATATATATCTCAAAAATACATGTTTTGTTTTTTTCAGCGACCAAATGTGCGGATCCTACGCACATCTCGTGACTTTTTTTGTAAAAAACAAATCTTACTTTTGTTGCCCTACGGATCCCTATGTCACCCCTTGAGCAGGCTTAGGGGGTCAGGATGTGTCTAACCTGCCCCTCTTCACGTTTTGCCAACATATTTCACAGACTTCTTCACCCTCGCTTCTACCCAGGCACAAAATGGCTGCCAACAGTTTCTGGTTTTGAACGTTTACAACCGCTTGGCAGCCAATTAGAATTGAGCGCATGATCAGAACGGTGTACTTATCCTACAAGGCCAGTCCTCGCACAATCCGCGGATCCTCCGCGCCCATAGATACATAAATGACGTCGGAACTGAGGACTACCTCTCTGCTAAATTTGGTATAGTTCCGTTCAGCGGTTCGAACTGTAGCCGTGGCTAAATGTCCTATGAGAAATTGCATGGGGGAAATGCATTTTGGGACCCCCCTTTTTTCTCGGCCCCCGCTTCACCAATCACCCCAAAACTTTCAGGGAAGGAGCGGAACTGAACTGAGCTCTCCAAAAGTCTGGAAAATGTCAAGAAGATTCATCAATCGATACCAGAGTTATTGGCAATAGAATGTTGCGGTTTTCCTATGGATAATAGGTCTTAACTATAACTACCTACTGACGACCGCCAGTAGGTAATATATATATATATTTATTATAGGTCACATTTTCATATAATTTAAAAATGATAAAATAAATTACAATTAATAGTGTATTAATTGTTTTAAAGTAAATATATATTAATTATTATTTATGTTTTAACTTTTTTAATTGTTTATTTGTTATATTTGTTAAAATGTATATTATATCTAATTAATTTGTTTGCATTAAATTCATTATTTAATATATGTAATATGTATTTTATAAAAATATAAAAAACGATATTTTGTTCAAATATATTTTTGACATCAATATGCTTTCCCCAATATTTTTGTACTTACTATTATAAATATAGGATGTCGATATTTTTGACAAAGATATTTAAAACTTGATAGTGTGGTATTGTGATATTTTAGGTGTTGATATTCTATTAGAGAATCTCATTGGACATCAGCTTGATTAGCATGGGTCACTCCCATGGGCCGCATCCATAAAATTACCAGTGAGGCTATTGCAGACTCATAATATCAGAGGTACTGGGCTGTTAGCGGTTGAGCCGAAACTGGCTTAGTGTATATATTTAGGGTCAGTATTCTCTAAACACAATTCCTGGTGATGTCTAAACAACTGAGCTATGGGAGGCAAGGCAAGGCAAGCCAAACTAATCCATGCACATCTGTATATTAGCCCACAAAGAAAGCCTATGTTTTGCTTGCCACCTTAACAGCTTTGGAGCAGTTGATGACTTGTGAATGGATCACACAGAAATGTGAGTAAGGTGGGATGCCAACTGCTTAGCAGAACAAGACATAAAAGCTCATAATATAGCATAGCCTGCACTTATAAACCAAAAAATATAAATAAAACATTATAATTTAAAAAACAATGTGCGCAACAAGGACCAACACTGGTAAAGTTAGCATAGGCTTATTAGAAGTTGAAACGCCATTTTACCTTTTGCTGCTTTTGCACATGACACTGCATATAGCTGTTTCTGTAAGTTAGGCTGCGTGAAATGCTTCACATGAGAATGGCTTGTTTTCTGCATCCCTAGACTTGCATTGAGACTCTAGTCTGCACACTGAGTTCTAAAGCTCCAAGGACATCATAACAAGGTAGCTGCTGTTCGAAGCTGATCGGCTCACGCCTTTTGACATAACACAAATGCAGCTGCAGCAAACGTGATTCTGGCGCCTTTAATATCACACTGTAAGCATTATTTCAGACACATGGAAGAAGCCCATTTTTCTAGACATACCTGGAGCTTTTGCAGATCCTGATGTGATACCCTACTGCTGATCTTAGAAGTATGGGGTCCCCCAAACAAGCCTAAGAGACCTTCTATATTTTATAAAACATAGTTCCTACCTAGGGATGGTGAATTACTTGGCGCTATAGGACCTATTTTCACCATTGTTGTTATATGATTTCTCCTTTTGTGTTTTATGGAATTGTAATAATGCTGGTCATATTATTTCTAATCATATGTCTGCTTATGTTAGCAAAGATACTGCCTCTTGGAGAACGTCGTTAAAATAAATATTTTAACCTTACCCGTGTCTCTTTTTTACTCCTGTTGTGGACTGATATGAGTATAACCTAAGTCGCATGTTCTGGGTTGTCTAATCATTGGTTCCTTTGCTATAGGACGAAGAGCTAATGTGACACTGATGCTAGCTGGTTAGGGTTTCTAGGCACTAAAGTGAGTTTTTTGGTACACCACAATTCACTGAGGTCCTGGGGCTCTGTGCGCAGTTCTGTGTAAGAGCAGAATCCCTGCAAAACGAGTAGCTTTTACTTTTACAAATGCGAGACCTATTACATTGTAAATGCTTGTTCATTTTCTTTACCATTCTGTTTCTAGCATTAGGTGCAAGAGTTCCATCATAAGCAAGATAGAGAAGTTTTAATATTCCACTTGAGAGAAGTCATTTTCCAAAGCTTAAAGAGAAAGTTGTATAAATATTTATCATGGAATTCAGTGTTTGGAGATAAATGTTTTTTTACTTCTTACCCATGCATATTCTAGCTTTAGTATGGTGCACAGTTGTGTATGCTGCCCTGCCTGTTCAAACTGCAATTATATTTTATCCTGTTTTTTTGGATTTTGGCACCAGCCGCACATTAATGCAGTGTGCAGTATACAGTAAAGCAGTGCTAATTTCACTTGATCTGAGCGCTGCCTTCTATACTGTGTCCCATGATATGCTCCTTGTGAGGCTGGCACAACTAGGTGCCCAGGGAACAGCACTAGCCTGGCTTTTCCTATTTTTAAAGGCCGAATCTTTCATGTTTTTTCTGGCAAGTGTCATGAATTCATTTCTGGGGTTTTCCAGGGATCCACTCTAAGCCCAGCACTTTTCAACATCGATGTTTGCCCCTTAGCTGACCTGGGGAAAGTTGTGATCTAACATTATTCCCCTAAGCAGATGATACTCAAAAGATCTTTTCTGATCAGGACACAACTCAGTATCACTGAATTCTTGTCTGGCATATGCACCATATTGGATGAATAACAACTTGCTGAAATTGAACAGAAAAAAAATAGAGGTGCTGGTGCTTGGAAAGAGCGTGTCCCTCTGAGAACTCCAGCACTGGCCGGATGGTTTGGGCAATATTCCTGTCCCTGCCGCCAAGGTCAAGAATCTTGGCTTTTAGTGGACTTCAAGCTCTCTATGAAGCCTCAGGTGGTGAAGGTGTCAGCAACCTGCTTCACTACCCTGAAATGGCTTCTTATATACATCTGGATTCTTCCTATATCTGCTAACTTTCTGTATTTGGGGGTGATAAAGCCCATATAAGACGCATGCAGGTGGTGCAGAATGGGGCCGCCAGACTGATTCACAGATTGCCCAAACATGCCTTGGCCACTCCTCTTCTCCGTGAGCTTCACTGGCTAAGGGTGGAGAAATGTATACAATACAGTTTAAGGCTCTTTGTTACATTTTTAAAGCAAGGGCAGAGGTTGCCCCACCATATTATCGGGCTGCTAAAATTGCATCAGTCTGCTCGTCATCTGCTCTCTAGCAACATCTCTGTACAGTTCTCAGGATTAAACAAACCCAATTGGGAGCTCTTCATCGACCACCTTTCACTGACAATTAAAGATGTGGTTGTTCTGAGTTGTGGGGCTGGAAGCACTCTTGCCTGTTGTCAAAGTGCCAGGAAACCCTGAGTAGGAGCTGTTGTGCTACATCCCACCATCTCCATAGACATTACCTTTATCTCCGAAATGTGGCTCAGTCCTTCCTCGAACCACATCACCATTGCCACTCCCAAAGGCTACACGTTGATACACAGAGACGGCACCAACAAACAAGGAGGAGGCATTGTCATCATCTTCAACAAAACCATCAGATACACCATCAATAGTGATAATCCCACGCCTCTCATGGAACACCTCAACTTCCCACTACAATCTACGCCAATTCCATTGCACTCCTGTAGAACCTGAACAACTTTGGCCTCACCCAACTGATCACTGAACCCATGCACAAAGCCAGATACACACTCAACCCCATTTTCACTTCCAGAGACAGATTCAAATTCCTTCACACCACAGAACTCACCTGGACTGACCACACCATCATACACTTCGCCATCACCATTTCTAGTACACCATCCCCAACTGTCAGATCTTTTCCCACCGCAGCTGGAGCTAGATAACTGAAACTAAGTAGTCATAGGCCCTCACTACCTCCCAACCCAAGGGCTCAACAAACCTCAACTAGGCCACCCAGAACTTCACTACCTGTTTCACTGGCAGTGCCGAAAGATTCACCCCACTAAAACCTACAAAATCCAACAAAACCTCCAAGCATGCCAGCTGGTACACTCCAGGACTCAGGAGCACCATGTGCAACTGCCACCAACTAGATAAACTATAAAGAACCCCTCCAACAGAGCAGCTCACAATACAACCCTCAGCAACTATCACTGGCACATCAAAAAAGGCAAGAAAGCACCCACAGCATTTACTCCACAGCCAACCACACAAAGGAAATCTTCAAAATAATCAAAGAATTCTTTAACCTGACAGCCATAAAGAATACCATCCAGCCTTCCCAAGAACTCTGCAACACCCTCTCAGACTACTTCCACAGCAAGACCACCAACATCTACAACAATTTAAAACTCCAGCCAGCCACCCTCAACCCTAACAACATCAACCAACCAGCGAACATCAGCCAAACCATTACCACCTGGTCTCCATTTACCGCCCTGACCACCTCAGTCATAATGTCTTCCATCATCTCTGGGGTGCACACCGATTTCTGCTCCTAACACCTCTGCAACCTCACAACGAACCCTATCAGCACGCAACTCACCCTCATCGTCAACACCGCCATCTCCTCAGCAACCTTCCCGGACAGATGGAAGCACAAAGACGTCACACCCCTCCTAAAGAAAGCCTCCACTGACCCCAGCAATCTCAAAATGTATTGTTTGATCTCCCTGCTCCCCTATCCAGTCAAAGTACTTAAGAAAGCCATAAACCACAACTCACCAAAATTTTGGAACAGCCACCCACTGGAAGACTCGCAATCATGATTCCGTGCCAACCACAGGACTGGGGTTGTGCTGATTGCCACCACAGACGACATCAGAATACTCCTCGACCATCGAGAAACCGTGGCCCTGATCCTACTCGACCTCTATCCAGCTTTGGACACCTTCTCCCACAACACCCACATCAAAAGACTCTACAGCATAGGCATCCAGTAAGACATCCTCAAGTGGATTGCTTCCTTCCTTACAGGATGCACAGAGAGCATCTTACGGCCGCCCTTCACCACGGCACCCAAATGCATCATATGCAGCGTGCCGTAAGGATCATCCCTCAGCTCTACCCTCCTCGCAGACATAATTAGATCCCAGAGATTCAACATAATCTCCTATGCAGATGACACTCAACTGATCCTCTAGCTCACTGAGGAACCCTCGAACGCCAAAACTAACTTGTGCATTGCCAAGACCAAAGTAGCCAAATGGGTGAGAGACAACTGCCTTCAAATAAGCTGTGACAAAATAGAAGTACAAATCTTTGCGAAGAACACCTCCACATGGGACCACAGCTGGTCCAGGCACCTCCTTCTGCTTCCACACACTTTGCATGCTTCTTAGAACCTTCAGATGGATCCCAACCAACACCAGAAAGACCGTCACTCAGTCCCTCGTCACCAGTCGCCTCAACCATGGCAATGCCCTTCTGCGCCGCCATCTCTACCCAGCTCCTCAGAAGACTCCAGACCATACAAAATGCTGCAGCCAGACTCATACTGGACCTCCGCAAACAAGCCCTCATCACCCTCATCTGAGAGACCTTCATAGACACCCCATCCAGAAGAGATGCCATTTCAAGGTCCTCATGCACACCTATAAAGCCTTCTATGACCTAGGACCGGCTTACATCAACCAATGTCTGAGCTTACACCAACCATCTAGACCCCTGTGCTCCTCCTCACTCGCTCTTGCACCCCCCCCCCCCGCGGCATCCATGCAGCTGTTGGCACTTCTTTTCCTACATCCGTGCCAGCATCTGGAATGACCTTTCCCTCCAGCTTCGTACAGCCCCCTTGATGGCAGTTTTCAGAAAGAGACTCAAGACATGGCTCTTCAATGGAGACACAGAACTCAGATAGCCAAGGGGTGACAGTATTGCGCTTTTTACAAATGCTAATTAATTGAATGATTGATTGATATACATTTCTATAAATATATTACCATTTAATCTATAATTTATCATTAACAGAAAATTAATTGAAACTGTGATTAAAACTATCCTCATATATGTAGAATGTGATTGTAATTGAAACAATAAGGTTTATGTAATGTGTGCACTGATGTTACAAGTATATGCATTTAAATTGTAGTTCTTAGTCATACTTACACTTTATTTATTTTAGGATTTACTGTGTATTATACATAGTATGAATTCAATAGCATGTATAAGAAACGTACATTTATTTATGTTTAAATGTGCACACCCATATTAAATGTGCACCATTGAATTTATGTTTAACTTGTCATAACAGTTTAGGCCTATATTTCACCATGCTGCATTTCATGAAATAGTGGTTTCCATTTTTTTGGTAGCATGACATTTCTTGGAGTTATTTGCATGCACTGATAGTTTAGAACAAATACATTACTGTATTAGAGATAGGGGACAGAGCCTGAGAAGAATACCCTGATGAAGGTACATAGTGAAATAGAGTGCTAAATGAATGGACTTTCTACATGTGTCTGAGAAAGAGCTGTTGTTCCCATGTCCAATGTGTAATAATCCATTGTTGTAACAGTTTGAGACTTAGGGATTTGATGAGGGAATTCGACCCCTGATGATGTGATCAAGAGGGTGTTGACTAGTGGACTTTTCTCGTTCTAATATACTGTTCCCTCTGAATTAATTTCAGATACCCTTCTTAGCCTACCTGAGTAGGCTTTGAGGTTCCTTCCTGACTCTTGTTGGACTGCCTTACTGAACACGTCTGCATACTCTATGCAGATTTCTGTGTGTTTGATTCCTTGCAGACACCTTCCCTGATTCCCTACTATCTGAATGGACTTTGTGATGCTTTATACCTCAATGCTTCATTTGATGTTTGCTTAAGTGTAGCTTAGGCTAACACTTATCCCTGAACCATGAAAGACCCTTGACCGAGCTTATGAGATACAAATGCTTCCCTACTTGATTTCTTTTTGTCCTGCCCTCACTTCCTTGATGGAAATTTCCTGATTTGTGAGTTCTTTGTTCCTAAACATTATCTGGACTTCTACATTTTAAATTACTAATGTTTAGAAGAAAGAGTCTTATGTTCTTTTCTGAGCACCAGATTTTGATGCCAGTATTCTTCCTTGTGGTCCTAAAATTGCCTGTTAGTTTAATACTAGTGTATCTCAATCTCTTTAGGTTGGTGGGAATCCCAGTTGCTATTCTGTATCTTTACAGCATGATGGTCTTACAAGTAGTGTGTTTGAACATAACTATTAATTTGTAATAAACCTTTTTTAACGTGGCTACACATTTCTGGTCTTCATTGTGTAGCCAAATGGGTTGCACTGTTAATTGGTATTTGATTGAATGTGAATGCTAACTCCCATCACCTCTCAGGTGGGTTAAAAAGGTTCATCGGAGGACCATTGGTAAGAAAGTGGGACCTAAAAATGCTGTATCAAATCTGTTAGCACGTCGAATGGTTTATCCACGGACGTGAGGGAGTTAGGGTGCCAATTTGGAAACTGCCCAAGCACAGTCCAAACCCAAAAGCCTATGGCTTAGTCAAAGGATCGATGAAGATTGAGCTGTGCAGAAATGTCTTGTAGCAGTGTTCGAGTGTGAGTATAATAGGGTTGTGCATTGGATTTGCTAATGCTTACATTGCAGTGTTTTGCAGGCTGTGTGGCATCAGGCGGAGATAATTTAAGTTAATGTGTGAATCTGGCACTTAATGCAGAGCAGTTGGAGTGGTTATCGGATCCGTTGTGACCTAAAAGACATAAAGTCAAGTTACAGTGTAGAAGATACTGGCTGTTGTGTTCTGCTGTGTTGCGGTGCTTGTTGTGAGACATCATTGACAGCATTACTGAGATAGGGAATTGTGTGACTGTGAGCTGTGGTTGGTATAGTTAATTTCAGTGCAGAGTGGATATCTATATCAATCCGAGTGAGATCCCACTGGAAGTAAATGTTAGAATAGGTCGGGAAGTGTTTTTCTTAATTGTCTAGTGCGCATATGAATAATCTTTAATTTCTTTAGTGGAGCAGACAGAGTTAGTTGTTGGAGTTGCTTGCATTGTTTTGCGTGGATTGCTTAGAGAACGTGCTCGAGAGAAATTGCAAAGGAGAGTGAGCTGGTGCAAGGAGCGAGATTGACATCACATTGTGCAGCACTGGTATAGGTCAGTTGGTGTAAGCCAAGCTGCCATTGGCTATGATTGCTGAACAGAGAATGGTGGGTTCCTGGTTTCAACGAAAAGTCATTTGTGAACATTGCATATTTAGGTTGAAAATAAAATTCTTTGAAGCATAACAAAGCATAGTGAATGACACCACCGAAAGGTACGGCATGTCGTAATATGGCACTAGATGTGGGTATTCACAAATGTGTCTGGTATAAGATCAAGCAGAAAGATGTTCATTTGACATTTAATTTGAGAATTAATGAGCATTAAAGGAGGACGCTGTTTCAAATGAAGCCTAGACTTACACTGTGTGAACCACTTAAGCCCTGGGAGCGTATGGTCCATTTAGGCACAGAGAGAGATTTCAAGGGAGAGTCAAGATAGCCATACCCACTCTTTTCAGCACAAGTGGCAGAATTGGTTGCTCTTACTAGACCATGCTGTGTTTCAGACCAGCTAAATGTGACATTTGTCACTGATAGTCAGTATGGCTTTGGTGTCATCCATGACTTTGAGCAGTTATTGTCCCAACACAGCTTCATGACCTCTTCTGGGTCACCTATCCACTATGATGAAAGTGTGAGAAACTTGTTAAAGGCTCTGCAACTGCCTGCCCAAATTGCTTTGGTAAAATGTGCCGCTCACAGACATGGTACTGATTATGTGACAGTAGGTAACAAATATGCAGATGAAGCTGCGAGGTGTTGGGCGTTTAATTCATGCACCTTTAATGGAAGTACATCAATGAAATTTTAGATGCCACAAATTTCAATCTTTTATTGTTCGCAGTTGATACATAGGAGGAAGTTAAGAGGGTGTAGGAAGAAGTACCCTAAGCAGAACAGCAAGGTTGGGTCAAAGCAGGTTGTGTCAAAAGAGCCGAGGAGGACATTTGGGTTTCAGGAGATGGAAGACCTGTGTTGCCAGATAGAATTTTACCCCGATGGCAAGACATTATCATGGCACGCACATGTAGGAAGAGACGCTAAGGTGTACCTTTTCAGACAAACATGGTTTACCTCCAGATTCAGATTGATGGATTAAAGTTTGTGTCACAGATGTGTTGTGTGCCAACAGCAGAATGTAGGCAAAAGAACAGTAGTAACACTAAGTCACACAGGCAGATCAGGAGTACCCTTCAACAGGAATACAATTAGACTTCATCGAGAGGCCCGTCTACAAAAGATTGAGATATGTCCTATTGACTGTGTGCATCTTTTTACAGTGGTTTGAAACTTACCAGTAGCAAATTGATGTTGAGAGAGTTAATACTGTGTTTTGGTTTCCCCACTTCTTTGGAGTCAAACAGAGGAACTGATTTTAACAATGTGGTCCTAAAGATGTTATATGCAGCATTACAAGTTGAGCAAAGGCTGCACCGCAGTTACCGGCCAGAAGCTTCTAGAATTGAGACGCAAGTAAACAGCACTTTGAAATCCTAAAGTGTGTGCTTCAGCATCTCTGAAGAGGCTTGATGCTTTGCCTCATGTGTTGATGAATCTACGTAGTACTCCGGATTTTCATGTCTAATCTTTGGATGTAAAAATGTCTTATTCAAAAATTGTACCAATATCATTGTTTTCTGTGATTATTGTGAATAGGTTTTTGTTTATCAATTGTATTTTTGTATCCTATATTCTTCTTTTTTGACTTATGCTGTAATGTTGCCTCACTGGCACATTAAGACTCTGATGAATAGAATGATTTTAAAGAATTGGGTATTGATTGAATAAATGAACTTTTAATGATTTCATTTTTACACTGAGTCCCTGACATTATCATGCTTTGTAGTTAGGTCTCCAGACTTCTTTAGACCTTTAGTTGCCATGGCGTTGTTTTTTTAATTATATTATTTCCCTGCCCCAGGGACCCACATTAGAAGCAGGGGGCCCTTGTTGTTTCATGAAGTTTATTACATTTGTGGGTAACATGAATTTTACTGGTTACCCAAGAAATGGTATGGAACATGTTACATGGGAGCGGTCTTCCAAAGATTTATCATGTGGGACTAATTGATGATTCGACAAGGGAACAACACCTAAGAAGCAAAAGAAGTGCTGCTGAAATTGTAGGAGACATTTTTAGTGCTCTGATACCATCCGTAGGAGTCTTACTCAGCTCACACAAGGTTAGAACGCTTTCTACTGTAGTTGAAGTTATCTAATAGTACTGTTGGAGGATTCATAGTTATGGATGCAAAAATACAAAAATGTTTGCAATACGATCAATGGTTTTGCAGAATCGGCTTGCTTTAGACGTCCTTCTCGCAAAAAAGGACAGAGTCTGCCAGATGTTAAAAGTTCAACACTGTTATACTTACATTCCAGTTGAGAGTAAAGATCTGAAGAAATGCATTACGCAACATTACTGACATGAAAGAGCTAACGGCAACAGGTGCTTGGGAAGCAACATGACATAGCTTTTCTGCTATTGGCAAAAGGTTTGGAAACCTAGCTAGTGGACTTGTTGGAAGCATTCTAAAAACCTTAATGATAATTTCTCTTTGTAGATTATTTTTTATTGTAATCTCTATATAAGCATGCTCAAGTGAGAAAGGAAGTGAAGAGAAAGAGAGCAGAAATGGAATTGGAGGATAGACAGAGCAAATACTATGACGAAATGAAATTTACGGAGAATTCTGGAAAAAAGATGATAAGCAGCCAGATTGTGATCTGTTGATCTGATAAACTATTAATGTGCTGGGTCTGGTGGCTTAGTGGACTAATGCATCCACTGCAGGGGCTTGTGTGTGATCTCATGGTCACAGGTTCAAGTCCCGGCAGGTTCACTCAGCCTTTCATCCATCTGAGATCTTTAAAATTAGTTCTATTGAGTTGGGTAACAATAAGCATCTGTTATTCAGCACCTTGAGACCCATGGGTGATTAGTGTGTTTTACAAATACAAGTGTTATGTGATGGCTTGATTCGCCATCAGAGGGGGGACTGGTGCAGTGCAAAGTTAGCCACTATTTACATGTCACATGAATGTGCGCTTAGCACAGGATTCTTAGGTGATTGAATGATTAATGAACATGTTGCATTCTATAGTATTATTTAAGAGTGTATTTATTGTATAATAGGAGGATCTACTCACATTTTTGTGTTTAACCATGCTCATTAAGATGTTTTAATGAACTATAATTAATATAAAACCATCTTTGTTTAATAGATAATGTACTTACTATGAAAAAGAAACCCAACTTTTCTAAATGTGTGAAATAATTTTTGATTAACACAAAATTACTTGAAACTGTGATTAAAACTATCTTCATGTATATAGAATGTGATTTTAATTGAAACAATAAGGTTTTTGTAATGTGTGTACTGTTGTTACAAGTACATGCATTTAATTTGTAGTTCTTACTCATATATACACTTGATTTGATGTAGGATTTACTGCATGTTACACAGTGATAATTCAATACCATATATTAGAAACGTTTATTCATTTATGTTTAACAGTGCACCAGCATATTAAATGTGCATCACTGAATTTAAGTTTAACGTTTCCTAACAGTTTCGGCCTATATATCACCATGCTGTATTTCATAAAATACTGTTTTCCATTTGCTTCTAACACAATATTTCTTGCTGTTATTCACATGCATTGTTAGTTTAGAACAGATAAATTACTGCACTAGAGATATGGGAAAGCAGCCTGAGAAGAAGGCCTTGATGAAAGTACATGGAGAAACAAAGTACTAACTGAAAGGACAGTTTAACAAATGTATCAATCTATGTGTGTATGAGAAAAAGATGACTTTCCCATGTCCAGTGTGGGATAATCCATTGATGTAACAGTCTGCAACTTTTGAATTGGACAGGTACAATTGCCCCCTGATGGTGTGACCAAGGGAGTGTTGCCTTGTGGACTCTGCACGTTAAAATGCACTGTTCCCCCTGGACTCGTTTCAGATTCCTTTCAGATACTTTCTGATGCCCTTTGAGAGTCCTTCTAGACTCTTGCTCACTGCTTTCTGAACCCTTTTGCAAACTTTGTGCAGATCTTTATGGTTGATTGCTTGCAGACACATTCCTTGATTCCAACCAACTGAATGAACTTTGATAGGTTTTATACCGCAATGCTTCCTTTGATTCTTGTGTGTCTTAGGCTAACACGTATCCCTGACCCACAGAAGACTCTTGACCGAGCGTCTGAGATGCCAGCGCTTCCACACTTCATTTTTTGATTTGACTTTCTTAATGTGATTTTCCTGATTTGTGAGTCTTTGTTGCTATCCATCCTCTGGACTTTGAAATTTTAGATTACTGATGCAGAGGAGAAAGAGTCTTAGAATGTTTTCTGAGCACCAGCTTTTGATGCAACTATTCTGCATTGCAGTCACAGAACTGCTTGTTTGTTTAATGTCAGTCCATCTTAATTTCTTGAATTTGCAGCAAATCCAAGTTGTTGTTTTGTATCTTTGCAGCATTGTCTTACAAATAGTGCATTTGAACTTAATTATTAATCTGTAATAAACCTTTTTGAACTTGGCTACTGATTCCTAGTCCTCATTGTGTAGCCAAAAGGGTTCTTTTTTTTTTTTTTTTTTATTTATTAATTTTTTTTCCCCCATTTGCACCCATGGTGGTGGGAGACAGATTAAAGCAAACAAAGATAAATCATACATAATTGTACATAAGAAGAAATTATACAATAATTATTAAAGAACATTATTATTTACGTCGCCAACCATTTTTCAAAAGGTGCCCAATTCTTAGAAGCAGTTAAACGTCTTTTCTTTCCTCTAAAAGCCTGTACAGAAGTCTCTAGTTTAAACCATGCCAGCATCCTGGTCTTCCAGTGACAAAAAGTAGGGGGTTCAGGATTTATCCAAAGTGATGTAACACAGAGTCTGATCATAGCCATAGCGATAAACAAAAATGCTTGGAGATGTCTCATTTTTTCAAGAGCTGTAGAATATTCATAACCAGTAATTACCATTTCCGCTGAAATTTTAACAGAAGTTTGAGTTATCTGAGTAAGAAAAGTTTCAATTTGATTGATTAACAAAGATATCTCCGGACATTTATAAAACATATGAACAGACTCTGCAGAATGAAATTTACATCATGCGCAAAACGCCCCTTTACCCCCACTAACAACCCCCCATCTAACAAGCTTTGCAGGCGTATAATAAAGATTATACATAGCCATATAGCTTTGCGTACGCAGAGTACCTGAAACCAAAACAGACCTAGCTAAAACCAATGGGAATTTTAAATCAATAGAAGGTACTCCAAATTTCACCGCCCACTTGTTATTTTGGTCATCTAAATCATCAGGAAGTTGCGATAGGAGAGTCTGATATAGACTACCAATTTTTTCTTTCTTTCTTATAGATTCAACAATTGTAACTTTTTCAAACATTGTTAAGTTTTGAGGAAATATTTTATCAAGAAAACTTCTCAGTTGCAGATATTTGAAAAAATGATTGGACTGCATATGAAATTTCTCTTTCAAAAAAGCAAAAGAAGCCAATTGCCCATGATCAGCTAAATCGCCTATCTCCTTCACACCAAGAGAAATCCAAGTAGTTGCCACCCCCTCTTGAAATATCACTGACAGTAATCCACAAGCATTTAATGGGGTATAATAATTAATCTTGGGAATATGAAAATGACGACGGACTTTTTGCCATACCGAAAATAGGGCCCACAGTACTTTAAATTTGTTTTTTTTAAAATAGCTCGGTTCAAGAATACGAGTTAATACGCCTTTTGTAGTATCTCCCAATGATATTGAATATATTGATGGAGATATATGTACCGGAAGCTCAGGAATATGCCCTAATAGAGGAAAAGCAAAATGTTGGATCATAGCTGCCCAATAATAATATAATAAGTTCGGAACGGTCCAGCCCCCACGATCCTGCGGGAGACATGTCCACTTGGCCGCCTTCCTTGGTTTGCGATATGACCATAGAAATCGTTGACATATTCTTTCTGCTTTTATCAAAATTAGACTAGGGATTAACAATGGGAGGGATCTAAAAAGATATAAAAATTTAGGGAGAACAATCATTTTAAGGATATTGCATCGGCCAAACAATGAAAGATGTAAATGATCCAGCCGTTCTAGTTTATTATGAAGAGAATCAATAATGGGAGAATAATTCAAATCTGGAATCTGTTCCACGTCAGAAGAGATTTGAATACCAAGATATGTTGCCTCTGTAATTGTAGAAAGATGAGAATTTGGCATAGCGGTAGATTGTAAGATTTGGGTTTTTTCAATATTTAACTTATAGCCCGAAATTAAGCCAAATTGAGCTGCTAGAGACTCCAATGCTGGAAATGATCGGGCGACATTGTCAGTTAATATTACAATATCATCGGCGTATGCCAGTGCCTTATATTCAATTCCATGAACAGTGATAGGAGTGATAGCCTGTGAGTTTTCTATCATACATAAAAAAGGGTCAATAAATAAGGCAAAAAGAAGAGGAGAACAGGGGCAGCCTTGCCTGGTGCCCCTGCCAATAGGAAAATAATGTGATTCAGTGCCTGAGATACGAATTTTAGCAGTTGGGGATATATACATAGCTTGCAGAGCCTGGATAAACACTGGTGTGAAGCCCTTCCAGCGTAAAACACCCCATAGACACCCCCAGGAGACCCTGTCGAACGCTTTTTCGGCGTCCAACAGGATCACACCAAGGGGAGAGTTTGTAACCTTTGCCCAATCTAGAAGAGCTACAACACGCCTGATGTGGTCAGTCGTATCCCTACCGGGAATAAACCCGTGCTGGCGAATAGAAACCAGAGGGAGAATTATTTGGTTTAAACGGAAAGCAAGTATCCTTGAATAAATTTTGCTATCAGTATTGATTAGCGCAATTGGGCGATATGATGCAGGATTTAATTTGTCCTTTCCTTTTTTTTTTAAAAGAACAATAGTCGATTGACGCCAGGAATCAGGAACCGACCCAGTCTGAGCAAGGCGAAAAACTTCTAGCAATTGTTGCTTGAATGTATGTGAGAAAGTTTTATAGAATTCTAAATGAATAAGATCAGGCCCAGCAGCTTTACCATTAGAAAGGGATTTCATAGCGTTTACCACTTCCTCCCAGCTGATAGGCTCAGCCAGAGTTCGATTCTGATCATCTGTGACCTTCTGGGTGTCAATAGATTGAAAAAATTGAAAGAGACTGGTTTGTTGTTGGAAAATTATGTTCATATCCTCTGTGTATAAGGTTGAGTAAAAATCCACAAAGGCATTCATCACACCATTAGTTGTGTCTTGTACTATTCCAAACTGATCTTTGACCTTAATAATCTGGCTAGCTACAGCCCTTTGTTGTAGGCGTTTTGCTAACACCTTGCCAGAATTTTCTCCAAGCTCATACATTGAGGATCAAAATTGAAAGTATTTGGTTGCTATATCTTTATAGAAAGGCTCCAGTAAGTTTGATTTTGCTACAGCAACTGATTTCAAGCTAGCTGCTAGATCTTCTCCCATACGGATATTAAGACTTAGATCCAGTTCAGCTTGATGAAGAGCTGCCAGTCTAGTTTTAACTGCTTGTTGCTCTATTTTCCAACGGTATGAGGCAAATCTCTTTGTTTCACCACGCAATGCGGCTTTAAATGTATCCCAGACAGTACCGACTGAGGCAGTATTACTATTAATTTCGAAAAACTCTGAAATCCAAAGAATGAGTTGATCCTGATAAGTTTTATCTAATAGGAGTTTCCTATCGAAAGTCCATGGCCTAATTTGATTGACAGGGCGATCCCAGGGACAACTGAAAATAATAGGATTATGGTCGGATATAGTCCTTGGGCTAATTTCAATCCTGACAGACCCTGCAGTTTGAAGAGATATAAAGACAAAATCAATGCGAACCAATTTTTTATGAGGTATTGAATAAAAAGTATAGCCCTCTTGATTTGGATGATGATAATGCCAGAGATCAGTCAGACCGTGTTCAATTAAAAGAATCCGAAGTGCCTTGTAAACTTGGGGTTTTCGTCCACCGTAAACATTATGTTTTGTTATATCTAGGTGACTGGGGATATTAATATTAAAGTCACCACAGAAAAACATTGGATGGGGCCAGGTAGCTAGCTCTATATTTAAATTCCTCAAAACCTGCGGGTCGTCCAGATTGGAGGCATATACCGAACAAACAGAAAAACAGCCGGCCCCTAACCAGGAGTTCCGCTATTACCCATCTACCAAAATTATCTTGCTTTACCCTTTTAACATGCCCAACTCCGGTTTTTAAGATAATAGCAACACCCCTAATTGTAGAGGTTTGTCGGGTATAAGCCACAAGATCATAACCCAGAAATTTGAGATAAGCCCGATTGCCCCAAGGGATATGGGTTTCCTGCAAGCAAATTAAATCCACCGACATCACCTGCAACATCTTATGAAAAATCCTACGTTTTTTAGGATCGTTTAATCCACAGATATTCCAAGTTGCACATGTCAATCTAGGAGCAGCCATAAGATTGGATTAAGGACAAAAAACAAAAATAGCTCGGAGAAACTATTAAACATTTTATAAAACAGATATTTGCAATCCAGCTGATTTTTAATGAGAAATGAAAAGGTTGGCATCACGTTAAATACGTTGAATACATTTGAAAAACAGAGACATCTGTCCCATGCCTCAAGTCTGTTCAGCTCCGTCCGCCACCACCACCACCACCACCACACCACCCCGCAACCCACCCCGAACAACCCAACCACCCCAGCAAAGCCCACCCACCCACCCAAAGACCCCCATACCCCTCACCCCCCATAGCGGGCATCAGGACTGTAGTCCTTACGATGGTTGAGCAAGCATATCACTCCGCTCTACTGAACCAACAGCTTCCCCCCTTTCTAGAACAATAACAGATAACCTAAAGACATTGGTGAAAAAAAAAAAGACAGGGATCAGCATTTTATATATGCCTCTCTGGTCGTCAGAAAAAGAAACAAAAGAAGATATGAGATTTAGATGATTACTGCCCTGCATTTATCAAACAGACAGTATAATGCAATGCCTAGATATAACTATATTGAATCCAAAAATTCCCTAGCAGGTATCTCAGAGAAAAAGAACTTTGTCTGTCCCTTGAAAATAACCTTTAATTTTGCCGGAAAAAGCAGGAATGCCTGGGCTCCCTTAGCCTGAAATAGAGAAATCTGTTGTCGAAGATGCCAGCGGCGAGTAACCGTCTCTGAGCAAAAGTCTGGATGCACAAAGAACTGAGAGCCCTTAGCAGATCTCTTCTTGTTGGGTCTGGCAAGATCAAAGATACGTTCACGGGCAAGGAAATTGTTGAAGCATACCAGGATAGCACGGGGATAGGGATTATTGACAGTAGCAGAGGCAGAAGATTTTTTTTTATTAAATGGGAAACGATGCGCCCTCTGTATTTCGAGGTTCCAATTCCACTCGACGACCTCTGGAAATGCTTCGGAAAAAAGCTCCACTATAAACTGGCGAACATCATCACCTTCCTTATTTTCCTCTATACCCAAGACCCGGAGGTTATTCCTTCTCGCCCAATTTTCAAGATCAGAAAGCTTCCATAAAATGTCTTTGCGTTGTTCTTTAACCTCTATAACAAGATCTTTCTGAGTGGCTACGGCATCTTCGAGGACTGAAATTCGTTCTTCAGCTTCGGTGATCCTGGTGGTGGTCTCAGTACAGGTTTTAATGACACGGCGAAGAGAATTTTGCATTTTGCGGCATGCCCCCTGCGTGCGCATGTTTTCTTGCTTGGTTGCTTCTCTATGCATCATTATGGTTTGGTAAATTGTAACCAATGAAATCTCTTCGGGGATAGCTGAGACGACCTCACTTGTGTCTCCACCCAGATCTTGATCCTGCGTTTTTAATTGAGAGTGTTGCCCATAATCCTTCTGCAAAATTTGCTGAGTGGACAGAGCCTTAGCACCGGGAGCTTTACGTACTGTAGCAATACTGAAGTCACTTGAGGCCTCACGCCAGTCAGCAGAGTCGCTGTCGTAGTCTGACCATTGGAGCTCTGGGTGATCATCACCATCCTCCTCAGATAAAGAAGGCTCAGAAACAGAATAAAAGTTCTCAGTGGATTCACTAAACACAGACCCACTAGTATCATGACATTTTTCCGTTGGCAACTCCAAAGAAGCAGTTGTGAGGCTATTAGAAGATTGGACTTCATTACCCAGCATGCACTGGAAGGGAGGAGATTTAGCAAGAGAAATGTCTAGAGCTGAGCCTGGAGTCACGACTACCTCTTTTAGCAAGCTGTTGTTAAGAGTTGTATCATGAGACTCAAGAGGGTCGATATGGGGTGGGGAGCCTCCAACATTGGACAATATGATATTAGGTACTGCTACAGGTACACTTGCAGTAAGAATCGCCACCCCCTTCCCAGCCGTATCTTCAGTTGCCTTCCCCTTGGCTCCTAACCTGTCAAACATTGCAGGCACCGTTTGTTCCTTAGCGGGGATGATGAGAGGAGCGAGAGCAGCCGCCACTGATGTTGCGAGGGAGGACTTGTCTGAGCCTACAGGACGGGGTTTCTGAGCGCCGGGTGTAACGCCCTTGGAGTCCGGCTCCTGCTGACCGCGGGTCGAGCCGCGCGTTTTGAGAGCGGCGGCCGCTGCTTTAGTAAGTGCTTTGGGCGGCATTCTGTCTTTCGTAATCCGGCAGCGTGAGGCAACGACCAGAGGAGCAGCTGTCGAGCACCAGAAACGGCAACACCACTGCAGACGCCGCTCCAGATCCAAGCAAGCAGCCGGGACAACACAGAGCTCGCCAAGCCCTCGAGAGACTGCCAAGTGTAATGGAGGCAAGCAGAAGGTAAATGTCAGAAAACAGTCGAGCGCCTTCCGTGCTGGATGCCGGTAGGAGTTTTCCAAGGCAGTTTTGTGTGACCAGGCAAAGCAATCATTCAGGGGTCCGCTATGGTCCAGGAGAGCAGAACGCCTCCTCACTCGGCCGAGATCACGGCCGCCATCTTGCCTCCCTCCGTGTAGCCAAAAGGGTTCTACTGTTAATTGAAATTTTATGAAATGTTAATGCTAACTCCCATCACCTCTTTGTCGAGTTAAAAACTCCATCAGAGGACCAATGATAAGAAAGTGGTCCCAGAAAACTCTGTATCAACTGTTGTATATAGCTGTTGATAGTCAAGGTTTAGACTGCTCACACTTCTTTGTACCTTTTTTGTGGGTGCTCCAGCCCTAAGACAGCCCTACTGTGAATAAGGAGGCTCACTCAATACAAATGCTGAGTCTGGAAGACAGGCTGTGAAAAACACATGAAAAAGGAACCGACCCAAACTGGTTCTGAAAAGGCAGACTGGGAATCAACACGTGCTGTCTGGTAACTCTATATAAAAGTGGGCGAAGCTGACCCCCTTGTGTTCCCAAGGCATACAGATATTCCATATTACACTATGGGTCAAACACCGATGCACTCCAGGCACAGATGTTTTTTTCCCAGCGGTGACTGACCTATGTTACTTTTTTTTCATTACAGGGGTACTCTCTCCTGTGTTCCTGCTCTCTATTTCCACCCTACCAACAAGCATTTTGCCACCTGCATCAACTGGTTGTTAATATATTTGGTGCAGTGCAGGAGGCATAATCTCCAACGGCATGAAAGATGTTGTACAAAGGCTGCATACTGTGGTTCCCAACCCAAGTTCTCTTCAACCAAGGAGGAGGTACTCTACAGACAACTCAGAGAATTACTGCGCAACCAAGAGCTGGTGTGTACACAGATAGACAGTTCCTCAGAGGTGATGGGACATCATGTGGAGTCCAATCTGAAATGAGAATTGCTGACTTTTCTGGTCCCAAGAAGTCCATCTGCAGCTGAAGTGAAAAACAAACAACCCTGCAGGAGGAGGGAACTATTGGAAGGGGATATAGTAATTGACCCTGGTGTAGGAGTTTTTTAAGCAGAGACTTGCAACCTGATGGATTAATGTGGTAAGAGCACAGATTGATCTGAGCAGCTGCGTCATAGGAACCTTGGAACTACCAAAGTGTATTACACCTTTCCTCGTTGCCAAGGCATTGGAGCCTCTGTGTCCGACAGGCTAGCCTAACTAAGGCAGGGATAGTTATCTGCTTGTGACACCCACTGTGTGCCCATGAATGTGGATGGTGTGACAGCAGGCCTGGCAGCTCGTTCCAACCATCACAAGAACCCAAAGGCTGCAATTCAGAGATGCCTGCCCAGAACATCACTCCACGAGTAGATATTCTGGCTATGAAGACCTAAGGCCATTGCTTTGTAGCACTATGTGCTGAAGATATAGCATGGCATCTGTGATGTGGAAGACATCAGTGCCCCATTAGAGTACTGCCACCATGACCCAGCACGTCACATTGAAGTGTGTCACCAGAGCCCCATACCTAGAGAAGAGGACTGCTAATCGCCTCCACCAAGAGAGTCCCCAGTACAACTGAACCGAAGATTTACCAGAGTGATGTATTTTATAAAGAGAAGCATTGGACTGGATAAATTATCTTATTGTGCTGGTGGGGTCGGTGTTGAGTGCTGAGCCCCAGTAAGCCCACCCGAATCTCCGTCAGACTCCTGTGACTGCTCGCTACCACAATCAAGTGCTGAAAGGGTTGTATTTGACCTAGATTGTAGAGCCATAGTAGAACAAGCCCCGGACAACAGAGGCAAATGACAGATGCCTAAACAGCAGTTGCCTAATAGCCCCTGCCCTGCCCATGGCCTCCCAGATGGGGTCTCACTTTTCAGGGAGATATTTTCAAATAGCAATATTGATGGGGGTGATGTGATGATCAAAGCAACTAAATTCAATAGGTTATTTTACTAGCATTAGGTTGGGTTTTGTAATGATAGTATCCAGAAAGGCTCTCATAGTGTGTTTCATTTTTTGTATAATAGCACTCGGTTGCTTACAGATAGGTTTTTTACAGAGGAATATTTTTTGTCACTCCAGTTGAAATTCAAGTTTACTCACAGTAGGTGGTTGTCATGTGACAATGTCACAATCATGAAGTGTTATATTCCATATAGGTACCATAATATAGGCCCAGGTAACTTCATTACCCTACACCTATATTCTTCCCTACATTATGCTTATAACGGGTTTAAAGGGACTGACCTTTTACCTAGATATGACACTGCATTCAGAATGCAGGTTTTCCCTAGTTCAAAATCTCATACATTATGCATGAGGATTCTTGGAAGCACAGGAGGACTACCATCTCCTGTATAATATCTATGTATAAAGTTCATGCCTAATGTCATCCTTAGACCGACAGTAATACAGCGAGGTAGGACCCCTGGGGAGACTTATGGTTATATATACATCACATCTTGCAAAGATAGACAGAGGAGATCAAGACTTCCCAGTCGACACACTGACCAGAGCCGCTAAGGTAAAAAAGTAGTATATTGTTTCCACAGTCCTGAGGGATCAGGGTTGTAATGTTCGATGGTTGAAAAAAACTGTTCTGTCCTTGGTAAGAGGAGATTCAAGTGGCGCAGTGAGCTACTTGGTACAAAAGGCCAACATAACCGGTGGGGGTGTTCTGAGCCAGTCTGCCACCAATCCTAGAGTGTATGCTGTCCAAACGCACGGATTCAGTATACGTTTTATAGGAGCTACCCAACAGAAGTTAATCAAATCTTGTGTGAAGGTTTTATGGTATATTCTGGTATATTAGGGTGCTATTTAATGAGCAGGAATGTGTTATCTGTATGATAAACTATGAGCTTTCGAAAGGATACGATGTCTGGAGGTACAAGAGGATGCAAATAATAGGTTCTCTGTTGTTTACAACTATATGACACCCAGCACTGTTTTCTCTATCCTGACACAAACTTTTGTATTTGTGTAGGATCATTATGTTCAAATGTGAGTGTTATGAGAGTGCAAGCTGTGTCACTGTTAGGGAAAGGAAGCCAGGTGTGTAATTTCCGATCATGTGTGCAATGGATAGGGCATTAATAAAGGCAGATCAGCAGTGTAAAAGCAGTCAATTTAGTTTGTTTTTAATAGTCCTTCCTTCTGTTTTATACTAGAGAGATTACTATAGAAGATCCTCTTGGCATAGTTGTAACAACATGTTTGCATTTCTTGGGTTCTGAATGGAAGATCCTGATAGAAGAGTGGGCTTCTTTAGTTCGTTTGTTGGACGGGTGTAACATCAAATGGCAGGCTCAGTTTTTGGAAGGGCAAGGGTGTAGCTGACAAACTGGGATGCAACCACTGAGCTGTCTTAAAGGCAGATTGGGCTGCCATGATTCATTGATGGATAAGTGATATGATCAGTGATAATCAGTTTTCACAGGATGTCTATTATGTAGTTAGGCTAGTGTGTTTGTGCCATGGCCAAGTTGCAAACGTTTTGACAATTGATTAGTTCCCTAAAGCACAAGTGCGTTTGGTGGCAGTACAGTTAACTTGTTCAAGCGTTCATGAGAATATTCAGTTGCTGAGTACAAGTTATTGACTGTTGAGTGTGTGTACTCTGATTTAATGGCTTGTATTAGTGAGGGGATAGGCTTTCACTTTCTTTTACTTGGACATAGTGGGTGTGGTTACTGATGTAAGGACTTTTTGGACTGGCACTTATAGCTGTCGCCCTATTGAGTTACAGCCCATATGTAAGTAGGGAGCGACAAATGAATTAAACAGTTTACAGATCTACAGTTGATTGTTATTTTTGAATAGCTATCACACAAATGTGTTTGCATGCATGCACACACTTACACAAATATACATATATGAAAGTATCCTGACAGATGTATGTGCAAGCCACTTACCCTTTTTTAGCAATCCAGCAAACTATAGTAATGATACATAGTAGAAGAAGAACCGTTCCAAGAGCAATGAAGAGCACTGTGTCTGTGTTTGATTCTGTTACTGGAGAGAATAAAGATACAAAATTAGATTAAGCATTGTTTATATTTCATATGATAATGCCTCACTTTTTATTAGCACAAAACGTGAATTGCAGGCTTCTGGTGTGGCCTTTCACCCAATCTATTATATGATGATCAGGGCTCTGAACAATATGAAAATGTCTGTCTACAAACAATAACCTTTGTAAAACTAATGGCTCTTCTTCAAAAGCAAACAGATAGGTTAAACCCATTAAGAAATAGAATTAAGACATAAACTTTGTGACAACTATAGAACACAAAAATAATATTATGTTTATTTTCATTATCAATATTAACAAGACATTCTGCATATCAGGTGTTAGACCGCTGTATAATATTGCAATATTTAAAGGGAACTGCACAAATCATTCTCCTAATCCTTGGGGCAAAATTCAGAGCACTATGGGAAAAAGAGGGTGTTTATCTTTTTGATGTTTGGTCATCTAGCCAATGGGCAGGTTAAGTAAGTCTATTGTGGAGCACCTAAGTACAGGGGTTTTATCCTCTAGATATTTATTCTGGCAGTACGTTACTAATGAGAAGGAACGCCCCACATGAGGTTGAACATATATGTGGCCATGATCTTTCATTTTCCAATAAAGCATCTGTACGGTTCCCAGGCATTTCCAGAGGTATATCACCTGGCATTGTTCTTGGACCCACAGGATGGAAGAAGGGTTGAACCCTGGCACACTCAGGAGAATAATTTAGGGGAGGCATGCAGGGGACTAATAGGTTTTACCGCAAATGTGGTAAAACAAAGATTACAGAGAGATTCATTAGTGCCTGCAGTTGAGCTACAGTTCATCTGAAATTACTCCTAGGTGGGTAATAGGTGGCTTAAAGGTGAAAAGTGACATACTAGAACGTTGACGTTTAGCTTTTTATCAGGGTTGTTCACTAATGATGTTTTGTGAATGATTCTGTAACAGCGTGAATATCGATTATTCTTTCCATAACATACATATTAGATTTTACACCGAAAATATAATGTGCACTTTTTACACATTGCCGAAAACCTTCGTAGAAACAGATCAAAACATTGAATTGCCAGCATCGTAAAAGCATGTTTGATTAGCTAGAACTAGTAGGATTAATAAAATGATGAAAAAAAAAAGATTTGTAGTAATTATTAACCCAATAATAATAGCAAGGTGACATGAAAACTAATGAAAGTTTAGCATTTTAATTGATTTCAATTGTAGAGTGTTCCAGCAAACTCTAAATTGGTGATAATCAATGTTAAAAAAGGTTGCATGTTTAAAACTTTCAGTATAGGTACTTACACCATAAAGAATGTATATTAATGAAAGTGATTTTGTTTTATGATGTTTAGAATTTATTTACATGTTGCTACTTTTGAAAATTGTATAAGTTGACCATATTTAGGATTAGTCATTTTTACATACTTACTGACAATACTACTATTATTTTTAATGTGAAATGATTGATTTACTTTATTATGTTTCAATATTAATGGTGAATTGGTTCCTAAAGAGAAGATGACTTTACTGCATTTAAATTATCTTGCTTATTCGGCATTATTTCATAGCTTAGTGAAATTAACTTTGACGTTTCCTTCAAGTGTTGCTTTAACTGTTCTTTACTAATGTAACAATTTAGTTATGAATGAATCGAAGCTTTACTTCTTGTGTGTGTAAATTGGTGAATACTTAAACTCTATACATACCCCATAGTCTGCATCATTGTTAATTTCCTTCTTGACTAACTGGTGAGGATGGAAAAAACGCTGGAGTATCAAAATCGTGTACCGTACGATCGAAAGAGCAACCACATTATGGTCTGACCATTATGGCGTGATAATTGATTACCAGAAGCGTCACAAAGCATATAAGAGAAAAGACCCCAAAAGAGGGGCTGGAAGGAAGGAAGCATGGTCTTTTTTCCCTTTTGTGTGAGGATTGCTTTTTGGAACTGTCAGACCCATGCTTCTTCTATGAGTTAAGATAGAACCCACAATAGGTTCACAGAAAAGGTTTAATTTTGTACCGCTACAGCAACAAGGTGATGGATGGAATACTTGAATCAATCTAAGCCACTGGCAATCACATGGCCTTCAACAATCTCCATTATTTTTTTACCTGCCTTACTACCTCAGTTTGAACACAACCATATGCACATCAGTATTGACCCTGATCCAATAGGAATAGTCCAGCCCGAACTGCCAGGCCAGGTCCTCCCTGAACAGGAAGACAAGCAACACAAGATCAGTTTCATCCTAATTAGGTCTCAGCCTTAGGTGCATGGAACTTTGACTACTCTGAGGGCACCAATGGTGGGGGGAGGTGCTAGGATCAACAACTAAAATACCCAATCAATGGACAGAACAAACAACACAAGGATCAACCTCCATTTTTAATAGTTAATCTTTATTGGCTACTACCTAAATAGAGTTAGAAAATTGACCAAGGGGAAAATCAGTTTAACATATTCGTATTCATTGGAAGATAAAAGGTAGGTCCTTTAAAATGGGTATCTTTGAAACCAATCTTGCCATAAGGGGATTTGTAAACAGCCTCAATTCAACTGACTTGCCAGAGCTCACGGTTAGTTTGTTCTTAGAGATGTGCTGCATGCAATGATACACCATGACTTAAATACTATCCTGAAGCTTAAAAAACAAAGGCGCAGATTGTGTCAGAATGAATTCGACACAGGATCCATGAAATCATGACATCCCCACCATAAAATCTTACTAGGCAGTGCTAGATGTGTGGTTGTTGTATGTGCCAGATAGTTTTTCTCAGACAGTCCCTTTTAGCAGAACTCACTGTGCAAAGGCTGGAAAGGGCTCCTTAGACTTCAATAGTGTTCGCAGTAACTCACTTTGGATAATTATAGTAAAGACACAAAACTCTAGCCCGGTTGAGGTAATGGGTAAAATCAGGTAAACTGTCCGTTCTCTAAATTGATGCAGGGACTTGATTGTGGTTGTTCGCAAAATAGTTTGAGGTTTCTCACTGGTACAGAACAGCATTCTGCATAACCATGCCGAAAAACTTCGCACACCATGAAGGAGCGGAGGTTTTTTTTATTCGTGCACCCAAAATGAGTTTTTGCGCATGGGAGTGACTTATCAGGTACCTGCAGATGAGATTTCCTGAACCGTTCGCGAGTGCCACGAAATTTGCTAGGTGGCTACATGGTCCAGCGAGAGTTTGCAATCATGAACAGATCATTCGGGCACGCCATCGGACTTCTGGCCGAAATTGTATGACGAACGCGATCCCGAACATGCAAAATCTACTGCAACTGCAATCTGGAAAGGTTCTATCCCCAAGCAGCATCATAGCCTTCTAGAAATGGTGATTTGAATCTAAAAAAGTCCTCAAATTGGCATTTGGCTGAACTTTGTTGTGCAAGGAGTCCTTTTTTGGTTTTTACCTTTTTATAAGAGGAAGGAAGTGCCCCAGAGTCGCCAACCTCCTGTTCCTGTTCAGCTGGCTCCTCCAAGTGCTTTGTCCATCTCCTGGTCACTTTTCATTTGGATTTGACACTAGAAAGATCACTCTTTGTGTGTGCTGCATCATATACCATTGTATTTAAGGACTTTTGAATTTGAGATTTCACAAGTAAGTTGGAAAATTGGTGTTTGCTTGGGGCCATGCACCTAGATTTATTTGTACTTTTCATCATTGTTTTTACATTTCCTGTGGTGGGTGGCCTTTATTTTTAGTAGTGGTCTAGTTGTTTCTTTGTAAGTAATTTTTTTTTATAAAGGAAACATGCTGCACAGTTCACTACATTTTCTCCAACTTTTGAAATCAATTTGCAATATTTATTTAATTCACTATATAGTACGCCAAGAGATACTCATGGATATCTCTGTGGTGTCTGTTCAATTTAAACATCATTAAGGGCATGGATGACATTTGATTGAAATACAAAATTTATTTTTTTGAGGGTATTTCACTTTTTAGTTTTTTTCATGTGTGTTAAATGCCTTTGTTGGATGCATGTGGTTGTAACTTGCAAACCTTTTTTTAGCCCTGTGGATTTTCATTTTTGGCATTGTTGCATTAAAGATGTGTTGTTTAGCATTCCACCTTAGTCTGGCTATTGTGAGTGTGTTTGTAATAGTGGGCCATCATTTGCCTTGGCTGAGCCTCAAACTTGTAGCCATAGGCCATTTTGTAAAGTTTGTGTCCAACCATATAGGCCTCTGTGAGTTCATTGTTTTCCAGGCCTTCTGTTTGTTGTTGTGGTGTAGTGACCATATGACTGCCGGCCATTTTGTGGAGGCAGTTTGTGTGCTTTTGCCATAGGCCCGCATGTCTTTCCTTTGTTCCTCTTGGCTTATTGCTTCTTGTTGCGGTAGCCTGGCTATTTGGCTGGCAGACATTTTGTGAAAGTAGCCAGTGTACTTTTGCCATAGGCCTGCATTGTCTGTCTTCCCTTTGTAGGCTTATTGCTTGTTGTTGTGGCCTGGTCATGTGGCTGGCAACCATTTTGTGAAGGCAGCCAGTGCAGTTCCGCCATATGCCTGCATTGTTTTCCTTCTGTAGGTTTATTATTGCATGTTGTTGTGGCTGGCTGGCACTTTGTGAAGGCAGCTAGTGTGCTTTTGCCATAGGTGTGCATATCTTCCCTTTGTAGGCTTATTATTACTTGTTGTTGTGGCCTGGCCGTGTGGCTGGTGGCCATTTTGTGAAGGCAGCCAGTGTGCTTCTGCCATAGGCCAGCATGCCTTTTTTGTGGTGGCCATGTGTTCTTGCTGGTTGTTATTTTGCATGCATTTTTTTCTTCTTTTATTCATCTAAATATGTAGCACAGTTCACTAGATTTTCTCCATGTTTTTAAAAAATATGCAATATTTATTTGAATAGATTCACTATGTGGCCTAGTCTGCCACTGGGTTCTCCAACCATTAGGTCCAGAGCTACGAATGGGTGCATGAAACAACTGTTCCTGCGGTGTCTGGTGGATTTAAACATCATTTAGGGCATGGATGGCATTGGATTAAAATTATAATTTTTTGGGGTGGAATTTATTTCACCGTGTTTTTTTTCATGTGTGTTGTTAAATTGAAAGCCTTTGTGTGGATGTGTGTGGTTGTAACTTTCAAACCAATTTAGCCTTGTGGATTTTCGTTTTTGGAATTGTTACAATTAAGATGTGTTGTTTAGCATGCCCCCTTTGTCTGGCCAGTGTGTAAGTGTGTTTGTAAAAGTGGGCCATCACTTGCCTTGGCTGAGCCGTCCCATGTGGCCAGGGGTCATTTTGTAAATATCTGTGTCCGTTCTCCATATAGGTCTGATTGAGTTAATAGTTTTCCAGGCATCCTGCTTCTACTTGTTGTGTGGCCAGTGGCTGTCGGACATTTTGTGGAGGCAGTTAGTGTGCTTTTGCCATATAGGCCTGCATGTCTGTCTTCCCTTTGTTCCCCTTGGCATATTGTGTCCACTGTCATATGTTAGCTGTAGCTCCCTGAGTGCTGCATCCTACATGATGCACAATGCCAAACCGTTACATTTGTATTTTTGTTGTTGTTCTTCTTCTTAACTATCCTTCCTGAGTGTACTACTGTAGTGTACACGGTAACATAGTACACCATGAAAGCCCTTGTTGTCAAAGTCTCACAAATGGTTACACTGTAATACCTGAGGTTATAAAACCAACAAGTGTGACCACACACACTAAATTATAATATATTTGCTTGTACTACTAATTGAACCACAACAATGACACGTTTCACTGATATTCTTTTTTCTTCTTTGCTTTTGGTGCAGAAAAGAGGGGGATACAACATCACCCATTTTAATGCCAAACAGAAGGCCTGAGCCCTGCGCACGATGTCATATACGTGTGACCTAAAACAGAAATCCCTCAACTTATGCCACTATGTGCTAACTGACATCTTAATGATGGCCCCAAAGAAAGGTACCAGGTCCAGTACCAAGAAAGTTGCCAGTGAGAAGAAGGCACTGCCACTTACCATCATCGGTATGTTGCCCAAGAACATTTTTGGGAAACCAAAAATTACGCCTGCAGTAGCAGTGTCTGTGGAGCAAGCTTGGAGCAGCAACCCTGCATCAGCGGACCCACCCCCACCAACCTAGGTTCAAACCCATGTCTGTCGCAGAGACAGCCAGTCTAATCATGACAACGCCAATGAGCAGTGATGATGAAATTGACTTATCGTTATCGCAAAGTAGTACCCAATCAATGCAGGAAACTCAGATAAGTGGGCAACAACAGCCATAACCACCACCCCCATTAGTAGTTGTTCCTCCTAAAGTAGGGGCAGTTCAGGCGATCAATCTTCCTGCTGAGTAAGAAGAAGAGCAAGCCACTCTTTCAGAAGATCAATTGTCTTCCAGATCTCCAGGAAGGAAAAGGAGGGTTAGTTTGTCACCTTCATCTGAAAGCCCCTCTTCTGATCTAGAAGACACTTGGATCCCACCTCAGTCTGAGAGTGAGACACGCCACGAGACAAGGCTAGGGAAAAGGAAGATTCCAGAAAGCATTAGAGTTATGGAGGTAGATTTAGAAGAGGAGGAGGATGACGAGCCAGTCATCATGGACATTAGCCCCGCCCCAGTGGAGACAGACATTACCCTATCCCACATTGCTGTGAGGGATGTGGCATGGATACCACCAAAACACCTCCAGTTGTCATATTTACAAGTCCCGGCAGTGACCTCCATCCACCACAACCACCTCAGTAGAAGTAGGTACTGCAGAGAGTCAAACGTCATTCCCACCTACCAGTTTAACCGACATTGAAAGTGGCTCCAGCAGCGTCAGAAACCTGACCTCCCCAGTTTTTTATTGTTTCCGGTTAGCAGGAAGGAGGTGAACATTGCTATATGCTCTATTTGTGAAGTAGGTGTTAGTCAGGGTAAGCTTGATACAAACTATGGAGGAGCACCTTAGCGGCTAACAAACTGCAAGTGTTGTTTGGGGAGGGGATGAAGAAAATCCAATCAATTTGGAAGGTAAACAAGAGGGAGACATTTTCTCTGGTACACAAATCAGCCCTGTCCCCAGCAGTGCATTGGTACCACCCACATTATCCTCATCAACATTGCAATGGCACAAAAACCATGCTGAGACACCACGGGGTCCAAGGTAAGAGAGTACTGCAACGAAAAAAGAACATTGAGCCTAACATCTGGTGTCAAGTAGTCACCTGTATCAGTGGCACCAGAAAAGAAAAGGGGCTACTATTCTCAGATTTTTTTATGCCGAGGGGCAGTACGAACGCAACCACCCAATGGCACGTTTGTACAACACGAAGCTGGCTAAAATGTTAGCGCTGGACCTCCTCACTTTTTCATTTGAAGAATGTGGTGGGTTTTCTTGAATTTGTGGCAGCCATCTGCTCAAAATGGAAGGGTCGAGCCAGTCCCATTTTGGCAGAGTTGCTGTTCCAGCACAAAATCATGACCTGCTGGAATTACTTCGACTTTGCAGCCGAGTGCTGTTCACACTACCTACCTGAAAACAGACATGTGGACCAGTTGCCAAGCCACTGATTACATGTACAACACTACATACTGGATCTCTTTTGTAGGGGTTAGAGAAAAGATATCTGTAGGTGTTGACACTGCTGAGATTTTTAATGCCGCTCAGGAACATGCAACTGTAGCCATGTTTGCCATGGAGAAATCTCATACTGCTGCAAACATTTTGGGAGACTTTGACAGCAAGGTCTTTCAAAGGCTGCAAGCAAGAGAGCATAACATTGGTTTTGTTGCCATGGACAATGGCAGTAATATAGTTAAGGCCATGGGAGATGGTGGCTATTTTAGGGCCCTGTGTTTGGCGCACTGCATTAAAAACATTATTTAAGACTTTCTGGAAAAAGAACAAGGCAGCAATTTACTGACTACTTGCAGAAGAATCTGCACACATTTCAGCCATTCTTTTAAAGGCTGGAAGCAGCTGAGGATCATTTGTCGGGATAATAGAATGCCAGTTAAAGCACACATCCAGGAGGTGGCAACACATTGGAACTCAACTTATTACATGTTTAAACACCTGTTTGAGCAGCACAGACTAATCAATGAATATGTCATGCGAAGAGGGGATGCTACTGTGAAAGGCATGATCATTGAGATGGACCAATGGGGCCTACTTAAATGCCTGGCAGAGATGCTGCTTCCTTTCGAGGTATTTACACGTGCAGTCAGCAAGGAGGACTGAACGATGGGTAAGCTATCCCATTGTTGCACATGCTATAGGAACAGCTGAAGGAGGTGTCTGCAATGTACGCAGGTGTGGAGGAAAAAAGAAGCATACGAGTTAAAGCACATATCCAGGAGGTGGCAACACATTGGAACTCAACTTATTACATGCTTGAACACCTGTTTGAGCAGCACAGACTAATCAATGAATATGTCATGCAAAGAGGGGATGCTACTGTGAAAGGCATGCTCATTGAGATGGACCAATGGGGCCTACTTAAATGCCTGACAGAGATGCTGCTTCCTTTTGAGGTATTTACACGTGCAGTCAGCAAGGAGGACAGAACTATGGGTAAACTATCCCATTGTTGCACATGTTGTAGGAACAGCTGAAGGAGGTGTCTGCAATGTACGCAGGTGTGGAGGAAAAAAGAAGCATACAAGTTGGTAGAGAAATTAACCCTTCGCTAATCTAAAAATACAAGGGTGCAAAAAGGCATTGTATCATCCAACCATAACATTTTTGCAACAATTCTTTATCCACAGTACAAACCATTACTGCACATTTTCATTCCTTTTTCAGATGGGGATGTTGCCAGCTACAAAACTTATATAGCTGTGCAAGCCAGTCAGCTAGAAAAACAACGGCCAGGAATTAGAGGCCAGTTCCTCCAGGGCACAACAAGTACTGCAGGTCAGCCTTCAAGTTCAACTTCAGAACCTGAGGGCAGTGTGGTTGGCTCACAGCAGCCAAAACTACCAACAACACCAGGAACAACATCAACAGAACAGGGCCATCCGCCCCAAAATTGGCACAGGAATAAACTACAGGCAGGGCTTAAGTCCAGTGCTGAGGCAAAAGAGTCCAAACAAAGGGGAGCACCCATGACCATTGAGCGGATGGTCCATGCCTATCTGGATGACCCAACAGAGGGTTAATTTTTCAAAAACCATTGCTGTATTGGTATGAGAAGAGGTGGCAATCAGCAGTGATCAGCCGGCTGGCGATAAAATATCTGGCTTGCCCTGTAGCAAGTGTCTCTGCTGAGCATGTTTTCAGTGCTGCTTGTGCCGTTCTGACAATGAGAAAGACCAGTCTCTCGCCTCAAAACATTGAGAGGTTAACCTTGAGAAAAATGAACCAGCACTCTATACCACCGGATTACACCATACCTGAAGTAGCACAGTAGGAAGATGATGATGGAGACTCAGGCCATGGAAGTAGTGTGTTAGGTGACCTACTTCTGGGCAAACCACCAGAGTTTAAGGATGAGCTCTACTTCCCTGACAACTACTAGGCTCTTTCATTTTCGAGTTACTTTCTTTCTTTCTTTGACGCCCGCCCAAAAAATAGAAGCTATAGCTGAGGAACATTATGTACTTTATTATTTGTGTGTGTCACTGTCTGTCTGGTTCCCTACAAATCCAATCCCACTGTCTTACTCTTTAATTGCCGGTTTTGAGTTGCAACTGTGTGCAGTCAGTGAAGAAGTTAGTCTACTCCTGACATACCATAAAGCCATTTCCTTCAATCCATACATTGGATGGAGAATACAAATGTCAAATGTGTGCCTGCCTTCATTCCTGTGGTACAAAAGGGTGTGGTGATGGACGGAGCATCTGAACCAATCAAAGACTCACACCCAGTCAACAGATCTTGGTTTAATCCATCACCATTCTTTAGCCCACTCTGCCACCCCAGTTCAGACATCCTGGGCCCTGACTATATAGCTATCCTTTTTTAGCCTTGAGGAACTGCCCCAGAAGAACAGGTAAATGATGGCATGCATCACACACTGAGTGATTGTTGTTTGTTGTACATGATGTCTACTATTCTATACAAACAAAAAGTGACTTAAGTCAATCTTTCCGTTCTTGTTGTTCAATAACTATATTGTACTACTGCAGGCCGATCCATTATATTTTGAGTCAGGACGAGTCTGGACTCACTCGGGACACTTTTGGTACAGAGTTGGACACCATGACCATACCATACTCGCAGCCAGAGTCTAGGATCAGAGTTGGTTGATGGAATAACTCAGGGTGTGAAGTAGCCTAAAGGTAAACAACAACACTAGACCTACATGTCTGTGTAGTGGTGTTGGCAAGTGTGGTGTGACTAACAGCTGTGCATTGATTTTTTTACTCAATTTGGAAAATGCTATGTTGCTGTGTGTGTGTGTGTGTGTGTGTGTGGGTGCTCAGTGCTGTCTGTCTCAAATTTGAAGCTAAGCAGAGGTTGAGTGGGGGTGCCTAATCCTGTTGCTGGAGGTAACTGCAGGAAACAGACGTGATTTAACCAGGACGCCTCTGATAGTCTCCTTGTTGCACTCCACCTAAATTATGCAGTTTAACTTTTCTCCTTGATTTTTCAATATCCTTTTTGTTTTTCCACCTACAGGCCCTTTACCCTGCGCCATACTGGGAAAATCAACTCACAATTACTTTATCAAACTGCATCTGTCAGGCACCCAAGAATGACGGATGGCAGTCCAAGGAAGCACCAGGAGAAATTCAGAGATGCAACTCCCAAAAAGACAATGATAGAGTATCATTTCATTTGATAATTTTTCTCTTCAATTATTACGACTGTGTGTGTTGTTTATGTTTGCTTATATTTGACTCCTACTGATATTTTTTAATTATATTTGCTATCTTTCAAAGGAAGCCCAGTAAAATACTGTAATATACTGCCCTGTACTAATCTAGTACTACTCATCATCAAGTCATCATCATCATGCATACATTTCCTTTTTCTCCTATAACAGATTTGTGATGGTTGGCTGACAAGATGAATTTGTGTTGTCCATGTGTATTTTGTCTTTGTCAAACCTTTCCCAAATCCCCCTTCCCAACTACTCATCAAACCCTAACCCTCTTCCCCTGGGCTGTGTGATTTATATTGAGGAGTGACTAAATTAAATGTACACCAATAATTGATCACACACTTGCTAAGGTGGATGTGGTGAAAGCAACACTATCTCAAGGCAGGGCAAGGATCTTCTTCTGTTCTAAGTATATATACAATTGCCCACACTGGCAATAAATAGATTAGATTGCCCACCCATGCACAGTATTCGATATTCAAATGTTTTTCTGAGGAATATAATCCATCATAATTAATCGCCAGCATTGATTCATCATCCTAGTTCCAGCAATAAAGGTTACGCTTGTCCACTTCTTAGCATGAGGGGACTTCCGTTTGTATTGCAACTTGTACTAGACTAGCCCACCGATATGTTTTATTTTACTTTGTATTGCTTATCATCATGGTTTCTTGTTTGGCAGTCTTCTTCTTGTGTACTGTACTTCTACTACTCGTTCCCTAGTCTCCCTCAGGTGACTGACTGTCTTATTTTCTTTTTTTACATATGCTACTGTCAGTGTCTGCTACTACTATTACCACCATGGCACCTTGCGAGCCATCGGCCTGCCTAAACATCAATTACAGGTAAAAGAAGAAGTGTGGGGGAGGCATAATGTATATTGTATCGATAATAACTAATTCATACATCCACACCTTTCCGAGTCCATATGGGTTTTAGTTGCAGACTGCATAGATTAGGAGAAGAGCCTGACAGTAGTAGGCCAAGTGAGGGTACCACATATATCTGTTGGTGTGTTACACTATCTGCAGATTTCAAAAACTGGCTGTGGCTTTGCAGCAAAGGGAACAGTGAAAAGTAAGAGAGTAACCCCCGAAAAATTATTGACATCATATGTAAAAAACTATAAATAATGTATTCCCCTTCAAATAAACTAGAATGAAACCAGACTCCCCCCTCCCCACACCCCCAACCAATGTCCAGTAAAAAAGTCCAACTGTCCATAATGTCCATAAAAATAGAACACCCAAGATTTCTGTAACTCCCACATTTCCACCCTCTCTTTAACAAGTCCCACCCGCCAAAAAAAGATTAAAAAAGGGGCAAGGTTCAAGACTGAGATCTAGCAACAGGCTTGCCAAATCTTGCGCTCCAGGGTCTGTAATCACTCCTCAATCCTGGGTTCTAGGTGCCCTATCTGGAGGAGCATGTGGTGCTGACATATTTTGCAGGAATAACAGGGGTGGCCAGCAGTGTTTGTATTGTGGTGGACAGCTGCCAGACCACAGCGCCGTACCACCAGACGCACTGGAGGGGCCTGGCTGGTGCCCGGGGCATTGGAGACTGCAGCTGCTGCCTCCTCCTCCGCCTGAACCACCAGCCACGGATATTCGTCCCCGATGGTCTCCAGCTGCTGTTGCCGGGCCCTGGCTGCTAATTCCTGCCTGTTGGGTTGGAAAGGAGTAGCTATATCAAGAAAGAAAAAAGACAACTGTAACCAGTACTCTTAGCAAAACAGTAACACAACATTATACACATAAAATTATAGTGCACAGTAGCACTAGCAGTACATATCATTTGTGGTATCCTCACTTCCTCTGCCCCTAGGATTTGAATGTGATTAGAGTTTCAGGCTGTCGGCATTATGGAGTACACAAGTATTCTTCTTCTTCTCTCTCGTGTTTATTTAAATTAACCTTGTAGGCATGCCAGATTAGTTAACTTGCACCCTAGACAGACATACTTGTCTCGCAGATTCACGTTACTTTACTACTGTCTGCAGGTGGGGCAGCTGTACTATTCAATAATTTATTTTTCTATTATGGTCATACAAACAAGAAATCATGGGGAGAGCAAGGGTGTAAGGGGCGCATCCTGTTCCCCAGAAGCGTATTATGTTTAAACAATGCGGACAGGCCACTATGTGTGAATGAATGCTGTAGTCACTGTTTGTAGCCTAAATGTGGACCCATTAGGTATTTTTAAAAGACCCCTCACACACCAACCTGGTTGTGTCATGCTTCATCATAGGGGTCCCAACCAGGCGGCCGAATGCCACCCGGTTGTGCTTCGACGCCTGGTTACAGAGGAGCTGGTGTGGGTGCAGAGATGTGATGTGATGTGATATATTAAAGTTAAAAAGTACCTCTGGGAATCCTTACCTATTTATTTAATGTTGGGGGCCCAGGGTATAGTTAAAAATATGCGTGGTGCAACTACTAAAGGAGTAATTTACCTAGGAGTTGACTTATGTGTGGCGGTCTACTTGTTTCAACCCCCGCTGTCTGATTAGCGGCTTTCTTCAGGACCAGAACTGTGCAAAAGTGAGTGGCGAAAAGTGAGTAAAGCCAAGTGGAAAAACAGTGTAATGCCTACACACTCGCTAAGGTGTGTGGTTTTTAAAAAATATTGGTGTACTCACAGACATATGGAATCAGCAAAAAATCCTGTTTGGGGAAAGAAGGAGACAAGACACAACATGTAGGTTTTAAGCAACATAAAATGCAATCTTAGTGCATGCGTCCTGTTGGAAGAGGCCACTCAGGTGACTACTGTCTAGCTCAGTAGACTTTTGTACTCGACCTAACAGCAATGCACTCGACCCACAAATTGATTGCATAATGGACTTTTTTCAAAACATTTGCATAGAGGTTGGTACATAACATCTAATAATTAAGACAAGAAAACGAACCAAGGAAAAACCGTGAAATAAAGGAAGTTGCTACCCATTCAGTTCAGAAAGTGGCAACACGTTTGAAAGAGTAGTTTACATCGTGTAAATGTCAATGTTTTAGATTTCACTCGTTTCACGAGTGGCCCTGTCTTTCCACAACGACCGTGCTGCCATCTAGTGGAAATTGTACCACAAGCTCCTTTATGTCTGAAGCTACCTGTATTGCAGCCTAAATACTTTTACAAAAGTGAAACATTTTCCAATGGACCTCACAAATAGGGCTGCAACATGTCACACCGAAGAACAAAGCAAATGTTTGATAAACATATCACATGACAGCTCGCTCCTTGTGAACAAGGGAGGTATTCTGGAACTGCAGCAGTTGCAAGTGAGGCTGGAGACAAATACATATTTTTTCCACACAAACATTGCTTTCTCGAATTTTCACATGAATAATTCCAAGAATGCCAAATCCAACATGCCCTGCAGTCTTTATAATTCTCTCAAGGATCACAAAAATGTTTGTTTCACATTTCGGGTGGAATTGCCTTGTCTACACCCATCCGTATTTGTTCAGCCTCCTCTATTCCCTCTCTATTAATTGAAGCTCCTTCCCAATTCTGCTATACAGGTTCTCGAATACCTCCTTCCCTCCTTTCTGACACACTTGTACCTCTTAAACTGCCAATACAGCTTTACAGTTACCTCTATACCGGAGTACTAAACCTCTACCCCTAAATGTATCCTCGTACATCTATCCTACCACCAGTGGCATGAGCCGTTCCTTGTAATGACGACGGTTCACACATGTGCACATGAACATGCTACCAACTGCCCGGCACGCGCACCAATCCCTAAGGTGGCGCCAAGTGCAGCCTCACTTGTCGCTAAATGAATACCCAGAGGAAAACAGCGAACAAAACATTTTGTAAGGGTTGCACAAACAACATGTCAGCTTATTATTTTCTATTCACGCCGGTTCTCACTGACTCAAGCTAAGGTGTCCACGTCTTCGAAAGAGAATCTATAAAACCAAATAATGTGTACATATTATTCTACGACGTGTATATGGCACAAGGGCTGTGGCGCGCCATTCACCTTCAGCAAAGCCCCTGCCACACCAACTGCAGCTTTCCCGCCCGCACAAGGTGGCCCTTAAAGTGACCATCTTTATTACCCCGAATTACAAGTCAGTGGGAGGGGAAGTCGTGGCATTATTAATGGGCAGGATGCCCATATAACGGCCAACCTCAAATTATTCAAAGGCAGCGTAGAGGAGCAGACCATTCTCGTAGTCCTTGGGGAGAGGTAATTACAGGACTGGGAGGGAGCCGGAGCTAGGCTGGGGAAAGGGTGACACATGACGGATCAGTCAGCTCAGCTCAGCCTCATTTGACGAAAATAAATGTAACCGCAAGTTGTCGAAACTGACTCACCTCTGCCAAATCGCCCTGCACTCTGTCCCGAGTCCCGACTGCAGAGAGGAGAGCGCGTGGTGGCGTGCTACGTCACTGCTGCACTTTAAGCAGCACAGCACGGGGGCAGGCCAGGGCCGTCATTGGTAGCGCTTTCGCGCGCTACAAGATTGATGGCCCTGGCACCCAAACAATAGGCAGCGCACCACAACACCACCACCACCACTAAGTTAGGTGGTGCGTGCATGATGCCCCCAAAGCCTTTCGCCGTGCACCGTACTCCTATCGTGCTGCCACCTAGAGCCTTCACATGCTACTGCACACTGCTAGATAGCACTCGCCAGGCCGGTCAAGTAGGCCTTGATACTGACTCGACCTTCACAAAATTCACTCGCATTTGCGAGCGGGCGAGTACATTTGTCGAGCCCTGTGGTGCCATACTCCTCCTCCTCCTCATACTTCCTTCCAGTCATAGTACACGTAATCAGTTGTTCACCATCAACTGCTACTAATAAAAATAGTACTAGGTCTATACGAGAAAAAGTAAATTACACCATTTCGGGGTGTCCAACATGACCATCATTTTATTTACTGATTGAGTATGAGAAAATAAAAGCAAGCCTTCTCATCTCAACAAATGTAGAATACCATACTTGGGCATGCAATCTGCACAGCAGAGTAGTAGTACTAGTACTAGGAGTAGTAGTAGTAAAGACCAATGAGTTCAGTTCTCTGAGTCTTGCAGTACCACCACAAGGCAGACAACAAAATATATAAGGAGAATGGGAAAGCTGACTGAAAAACCACAAGAAAGCAGGCTACCGACAGACTAATAGAGTCAGAGGCAGTTTCATTTTATGTTAAAAAAAACAGACACTAGAAATATGAATAACTAAGTTAGTAGGTAATGCAGGGATAACAAGAATTTATAAACAGATAGATCAAAGAGAATTTGGTAAAAAATAGAATTAGGAAAAGGATTGAGTATGAGAAAATAAAAGCAAGCCTTCTCATCTCAACAAATGTAGAATACCATACTTGGGCATGCAATCTGCACAGCAGAGTAGTAGTACTAGTACTAGGAGTAGTAGTAGTAAAGACCAATGAGTTCAGTTCTCTGAGTCTTGCAGTACCACCACAAGGCAGACAACAAAATATATAAGGAGAATGGGAAAGCTGACTGAAAAACCACAAGAAAGCAGGCTACCGACAGACTAATAGAGTCAGAGGCAGTTTCATTTTATGTTAAAAAAAAACATACTAGAAATATGAATAACTAAGTTAGTAGGTAATGCAGGGATAACAAGAATTTATAAACAGATAGATCAAAGAGAATTTGGTAAAGAAAAGAATTAGGAAAAGGAAAAAATTGTTTCAAATAAAGTGCAGTAAAATATAGGGACATATATATTGATATTAGCAACAGGAGGGCTTACTGGGGCCAGCAGAGCCATCTGCAGAGGAGCGTTCCTGCAGGAAGGAACCTATAGCTCCAACACCAGCCTCGGCAGACCCCGTCTTCTTCTTGCCCCTGGATGTTGATCATGTAAGACATAATTAAAGAGACAAAAATTGATTGGTGTTAAATAAATCTTAATAAATCCCTCCAAAAAGATTTTGGACAGGAAACGGCAATTGCAATAGCATTGAACCATCTACTCAGATCGACTAGTAGTAGACTAGTATGGGGTCTCGGACCGTCCGATCTTTATTATTACACAGTTACATTCCGATTCCTGGATCCTGGGCCTAAACATCCCTAGCCCACCTATCCCAAAGAGCAATAACATTATATTTGCTTCAAAGTTTGGATCTCATTTGCAATCATCTCAACGCCCTTTGATGGGCCAATTAGCTAAGTCTGCATTTAGTCTTTGTAAATGTATAGATGGACGCATGCATATTGCATACTGCAAATTGGTTGGTTGCTTTCTATATTCACTCACTATGCAAACTACAAAAGATTCTACGAAGGACTAAGGAGTCAGCACGCGAGAGAGGAGGACACACAACATGGGCCACTAAATTGCCAACTAATACCAAGTAATAACTAAATAACTGCCCCTATCTTAATGACAGGACAAAGGAAAGGAGTCTCTCTAGTCTGCATTACCTAACTTAAGTTCTCTAACCTCTCTTACATAATCAGCCTAAGCTAGTGCAAAGTTGCAAACATGTAAGATTAGTAGCGCCGAGCACCTGTCTAGAAGAATAACAATCATGTAAAATAAGACTTTTAAACGCAACTTACCTGCATGTAAGCAGCAGCAGCATTCTTGCTATTTGGGGAAAAAATAATATCCTTAATAATACAGAACACACAATAGTAATAAAGAATTAGCTACTCACCAAGCTCCAAGACCTCCACACCTAGCAGGTCCAGCAGGCGCTGCTCTCGGTCCAGGTCTTCGGACCACCAGTGCATAAATTGGTTATCGGTGAGCTGGACCTCAGAGCAGTGAAACACTGCCTGGTGCACCGTCATCCACTGCTGGTGACGCTCCTGGATTGGCAGGAGGGAGGATTCCTTGATTTAAAACACCTCTCTCCATTGTTGACAGCACTTTTGATTTTTCTGGTTAAGACCCAGAAAATACTGATTTTTAGAAAGTATAGGAAAATTAACCTGAGCTGATCGCATGGTCATCATGATCCTCTGAAAGATATGTCATTGTCAGCTAAAGGAAATGTACCCTGACTAGATACCGATTACGTGAGCAACCTCTGGCACAGAGATATTGCCCCCTATCTGTACATGTAACACTTCTATTCATCTGTGATAATGTGCAACATCGGCTCCTCTGATATGGTGGGAAAGAAAAGAAGGATGATGAATGGTTGTCAACTCCCACAAACTGCAAGCTTGGGCTTCAAGTGTAAGGGCACCCATTGAATTACTGATATAGTGGCCATCTCCTGAAAAGAAAACACTGCCAGGCCAGGAAAATAGACTTAACCAGAATAGCAGAAAAATAGGACTACAAATAGAACATCCTTTCCGGAGGCAAGACGCAGTTCAGAGTGGCCATTTTGCAATTAGGTCCAGAGAATACCTTTGACTACATGAGAAACAGAATCAGTTGTTCCCCATTCTCTCCTCGGTCCTAAAGCATGACTGTTGGTTTTACTCTGAGAACAGAAAAGTAGACATTGGCTAGATGCGTAAGTATAGAAACATTTTTATACCTCCAGTCTAGGATGCGAACCTTGTGGTGATAACTAGGGCACAAATGCCAAGCTGAAGGAGGAGGCCTTAAATGAAAATACTGGGAATCTGTGAAAACCTTTATAAAATGTTGATGGACTGGCCAGATGCGGAAGCAGAAGTACGTATGTTCTGATTTCAAAGCTACCAAAAAATCCCTTGGTTCAGGAATTGATTGAAATGTTACCATACATGTTCACCGTCCTTTTCTCTAAAAACAGGAGAAATGTGCGACCTGAAAGACCACTGAATGTGCCTCTAATGTGTGCCTGATTGGTGAAAAGGATGCAAGATCTTTATGTTTCAATGCTGTGATGAATCCCTACTCTTGTAGCTAAAGTGGGGGTTGCCACAGGGCCCGATGAGTTGAGCCTGTTGAGTTGGTAAACTGGGTTAATCTAAAAAACAAAATGCATTCCTTATAGGCCCTATAGGCAGATCCGCAGACAAAAGCTCATAAATAACACTTTAAGGGGATAGTATGACAGAGCTGTGGGATGTGCACGCAGGGATGCCAAATGAACAAAGTATAGTGAAGGAGAGAGAGAAGAAAAATGATGACTGTTGGACAGGGCAATTTGTGCAAAGACTAACCCAGATTTTTCCTTCTGTTGCCAAAACGGTGTTTGTTCCTATTAGGACTCTTTCCACTTTACCACTGTTTTTTGAGTTTTACATGTCCTAGTAGTGAAAACCCACTAAAATCATTTTTCACTACTGTAAGATCTATCTCTCTGATTGACTAACATGGAGTTACCTTATTATATTTGTTAAGTGACAACTTTTGATTAGGAGCAGATAGAGAAATGCTGCTTAGACTCAAGTAAATTGTAATTTAATATCCTCTTTAGTGGTAAAGTCGGATTGTAAATCACAATTCTGAAAATGCCACTTTTATACGTTTTTCATTTCAGTTCCCGCTGACGAAGAGCTAAAACAGCTTGAAATGCATTGGTTGGAATGACGCGAGGGCACTCAGATTGAATTGTTCACTTTTACATGTCTATGTTGAAGCCCGGATGGGCAAGTAGAAGGCAGTTGAAAAAATATATAAAATAAAGAACTACGGTGGTGTCACACTGTCCTCGTTGTGACTGTGATTCATTGGATTAACTTTTGGATAAGTTTTTGATAAAACATTGGGTCATATTTAGGATTTAACTTGGAGTACGACAGTAAACTTGTTATTTGTGAGGATCAGTTCCTACACTTCGCAGTGCGACTGATTGGCACGCAAGATAAGTGCCTTTTGGATTACTTACTTTTATAAAGTTGGCATTTCCTTGCCCTAACCATTTAGGCTTTATGACAGTATCCGGGTTCACATGACTGCGAATGGCTCTGTTGTTGTTTGCGTATTCCTGCCTGGCAGTGAGGCAAAGGGTATTAAGTATAGACAGGATAGGCCATCCTGACTGGATGGCTGGAGAGGAGCTGTACCCAGCCCCACTTATATTTCAAAGGGCTTTAACTCCAGTACACACAAAGGAACCTGACACTAGTCTTTTGTCACCCAGGACTTCTTAGTGCTGGCAGGCCGGCACTTTTGGTGCCCGTGCCGGGCGTTATACTGGGGCGGTGACGTCAGGCAGGGGAAGGTAAGGGTGGGGGGATGTAAAATACGGGATAAGGACCATTAGAGGTAAGTATCGGAAAAAAAAATGTGTTGACCACGCTGCATCACATTTGGCGATGCAGCGTGGGCAACAAAATGTGTTTTTTTTCTTTCGATACTTACCTCTAATGGTCCTTATCCTGTATTTTACATCCCCCACCCTGACCCTCCCCTGCCTGACATCACCACCCCAGTATAACGCCCAGCACGGGCCGTGCCTGCTGGCAGGGGAGGGAAAACTAAGAGCAAGAAGTGTGCCAGCCGTCACAATCCATTGCTGCGATTGATCGTAAGGGGTATCCTCAACTTTATTAATTGCTATTATGTTCACGGGTGGATAATTATCCACAAGCATTTCCATTTGATTCAATTTAGTGATCACTCACAAGTCAAGGTGTGTCAGTGCAACCCATATTAGGTTTGACACTGCGCAAAAAGGATGTCAGAGAGATAAGTTGTCATTCACGGAAGAACATATCCAAAGACTGATCTCTACACCTTCCCCTTTTTCTAAAATCTCCTTAAGCACCTCAGCGAGACAGCAAAATGAGTCAGAGAAACTAATGCGCCTCTACAAAACACATACAAGAATGGAGTTGCATGGATTTTTTCTTCTAGAAATTCAAAAAGTAGGCATAATACCTTGGGGTTTGCAGGTCAAAAATGTACCTGTAATATTCAATGACGACCCAGAGTATAAGAAAGGCTTTAGCTGTATCCGCACTAAATGCAGTTGGGACTTGATGGTGCACACAATCGAAACAGCACAACGTATTTGTGTGAAAGAAGTTTAAGAACTGGCAGAACTCACTCAAGCAATTAAAGACAATCATACTACTAGTGAAGCCAATCCCTCTTGGAGAAGGTTTAAAAGGAACTCTCTACATTCAAGGATAATACAATTAATTTCAAATCAGCTAAGCTTGAGAAGGACATCAAAACGTTTGGCTTGGAATCGGTTAACCCGTACTTAAAAGAAGATTTTTACACAAAAACAGAATCAAAAAGATATCTGTCAGAGTATCAAGGGGGATCCAGGAACAGGTTTCAGACATTTTCTGCAACATTTTCTTCAGAGTCTACAAGTGAATCCGATTCAGGCGAAGGTGAATTCAGCTGAAGCCAACCAAGGCAAGAGGGTTTGCTTCAAAATCCAGCCTTGGGAAATGCGCACACGTCACCAATTCTACAAAACATAACTAATACAATTATTGTGAATCTATCGACTAAGCAATTGAAGAAAGAAGAACAAGTTCTTCAAATAGGATTGAAATTTGTAACAACATCCCGCCCAGACTACAATAGACTTGGAATGAGAGGGGCTGACAATATTTCACTCCAAAACACCCCTGGGCGCCCCCCCCCCCCACATAGACAAATGTGGTCTTCACTAGACAACTACTTCAGCGTACATAAACCTCTGTGACTCTCTCCTCCACACTCCCTGATCCTAGTGCCCAGAGATCCATTTACACAGTGACTTCTGAACCTACTTCATAACCTACCCACCTATTTCCGGAAAAAAATTCCTGCGAAGGTTGCCGTCTATATAAGTTGCATTCAAACCCTGCGATAAGGGAGTAGGGATTCTGGCTCTGGATAGTATGGAGTACCAAACACAAATTGAAGCAATGCTGAGCATCCCAGAACACTATCAACGAGTTAACTCCTACCCAGGAAAAATAATTAAAAATGATATTATGTATTTTTCCCAGGGAGCACTGGGTAGAGGAACGATATGTCAACAGGAATTTGATTACCTGACTCAGCCTTACACTAGCATACCAGAGCTTTATGGTTTACCTAAAACACATAGGAGTACATCTAAACCTCCTTTTAGGCCTATTGTTTCCACGATTGGTTCGATTACTGAGCCTTTATCAAAATGTGTGGATAGGTTTCTAAAGCCATTGGTACAGTCGCTTCCAGCGTATATCAGGGACACAGGACATCTGATCAGTCGTATTGAGGGACTTACATTTAATCATCAGTCTGATATCCTAGTCTCTATGGATATAGAGGCATTATGTACTGCTATCCCTCAGAGAGGTGCATTGCTAGCGGTTAAAAAAGCCTCAGAGAGGAGTAACAACCCAGTGGGCAATCTGTTTATTTTGGAATGTTTGGGTATAGTTCTCCATGAGAACTACTTCGAATTTAATAAATCCATTTTTAAGCAGGTACAAGGTGTGAGTATGGGCGCAGCCTGTGCCCCAAATGTGGCTAACATCTACATGGGAGAGTTTGAAGACCAATTTATTTTTAATGAAATTGCCCCTTTTTTTGAAAATATTTGCCATTGGTATCGTTTCATTGATGATATTTTTTTCATTTGGAGAAGGCCGGAGGAACAGTTAGAAGAATTTGTTCTGTGTCTTAATCTTTGAGACCCACAGCTTAAATTCGGTACCAACATCAGCATGAACAGGATTTAGTTTCTGGATGTTTGGATTCAAGCGGTTGAGGGTGTGATTGAAGTGTCACTCTATACTAAGCCTACTGCTCGCAATACGCTTCCACCCGCGCAGCCAGAAGGATGGTATTCCATTCAGCCAGTTTTTGAGGTTGAGGCGTAATTGCACCAATATAAGAAATTTTGAGATCCATGCTGAAGAACTAAGGAACAAACTACTTAGACATGGCTATCCTCCTAGATTTCTCAAAGAATCCTATAAAAGGGCGAAATATTACAACAGAGATGTACTACTAGAGAAAAGAAAGGAGTATAGCAACTCCAATCTGGTGTGTGTTACACGTCATTCCAGCGTTAACAACCAATTGCGACAGATTGTTTGCTCTCAATGGCATATCCTCAATTCGGGCCAAGGACAAACTATAACCAAACCTGTATTTGCATTTCGCAGAAATAAGAATCTGCAGAATCATTTGGTTCACTCTAAATTTAACACCACGGTACTACCTCTTCAAAAGTCTATCACAGGTGAGAATCCTGTTTATGGTACTCACAGTTGTCATGCATGTCGTTCAGCAATTGTATCTGCAGAACTGATATGGGATAAGAGAAAATTTACTGTGAAAGAAATGACAAATTGCAGGTCGGCCAATGTGGTCTACCTCATATTATGCCCATGCCCCATGGGGTATGTTGGCGAAACAAGCCGTGAGTTTAGGATTAGACTCAGTGAACACAGGTCCGCCATCAAAAACAACAAAAGAGGGGCCCCTCGAGTGGCACATTGGCAGGAGAAACAGCATTCAGTGTCTGACCTGAAATGGAGAATCCTTGAGAAGGTCCACAAACCGCAGTATAATAACATCAATGGCCTGAGAGGGAATAGAAAGGTCTTTTGGATCTATACTTTGCAGACAGCGGCTGCTGGTCTCAATGAATCGATTCCCTGGCAGAATGCCTTGTTATGATGGGGGAAAAAAAATATTTTTCCCATTGTAAGTTGTCTCTATTTGCGGTTATGTTCCCCCCTCCTTGTGGGATATATCCTTGTCTTCACCATGATTGGAGTCATTCTTCCCCTATTTTACAGACCTTTATTGTATTATTTAGTGTCGGTAATATTTCTCCTTCCTTTGATGGAGGCTTCCAATTTTTTCCCATTTTGGTCTTTCATTGCCTTTTTGGCTGGTTTTCATGTATTTATTAGATTCTTTAGTATTCATGTGTAAAATTTGGGACAGTTTCTTGCTTAGACCGACCACTGGGTGCTTGTCTATTAGGTCATTAGTGTACTCCTCCTTTTTGAAAATACATCTGGCTCTTAATGCAAGCTTCTGGGTAGAGATTTAAAATGTACATTATTATCTCTCACATAGTCATTGTGTGACACACAGTAGTGTCAGTGACTGGGGTATGTTCAGGATCGCAAGCCATGCGATTCCTGTTTACCCCTTGTGAATCGTTGTGGTGATCAGTGGTGGGTTTGACGTTTTGCTAGCTACCACACGTCTGTTGGATTAAATGTGTAGAACCATTGGGTAAGGTACAGGGAAGTTGTGTGCTCACTGTTCCTTTTATTTCTACACTATAGAGCGGGGCCTTATACTCCCGAGCGGTTGCCGGGTGAGGTGAGGCCATCACCCACACAAAGCTGGGTGAGTATCACTTAGAGGAAATGCCTCAATGTGATCAAGCTAATATGCTTTTCAGAATGCAGAATGCAAATTATTCTTGCAGGTGTGTCTGCACGGTGTCTGTGTGTGTACGTAGGTGGGTGTGTTCGACAGTGGTATTGTTTGACATATTGTCTTTCTGTTTTTGTCTCTTGATAGGAAGAAGACATTTTCTTTCCCTCCAGTGGACATTTAAGTATTCTTGTTCCTGGTTTATATGTAACCTTGTATCAGTACAATTTTGTTTTTCTACAATGAAATACACTATATGTAGTTGCAGTAGCCTAAGTTTTACCATAGGTCCTGAAGAAAGCTGGCTAGATGCCCTCAATAGCTGAAACATGTCGACCACACCTACATAGCGCCCTAGAGTAGTATTACTACTCGGCGTGTTTTTAAATTTTTTGACACTTGGACTTCTTTTGTAATGCTCCTCGGAGTCTTGGTAGTCAATTTTATCTATCACAGGTTTTTTCGAGCACTGCACTTTTTTTTTTTTTTTTTTTTTTTTTATTCACACTACTTCAGGGTGTCACATTAAGACTATGTCACTGACAACCTTTCCCGCATCGACACTATATGGTCGGATTTGGGAGGGAAGATCAGTAATTCCCACGTGACGTGAAATCCACCACATGGGTGGTCTGATGGGAATTTCTTCAGCCTTTTGTGACTAACAGCCTTTACAACTTTGCAATCCTTTGTCTTATGCACTCACCACCAGTGCCTCATGGTTGCCTCTGCAGTTACACACCGTCTACAGACCTGGCCTGCTCTTTTGTGTATTTTTGTATCTCGGTATAGGGGAGCGAGCAGGAAGGTCGTTAAACATTCCCCCCGACCCTCCACACACTTGTTGTTTTTCTAGTATTTAGTGCAGCTTTTCAGTTGCGGGTCGCTTTTGATTAGGACGCAAACGCAGTCAAGTTTGCTCCTCATAGCTCATCCAACATATTTGTGATAGCTGCTTCCGTCCACCCCCACTGACACCCATAGATCAACAGACCCACTTTCATTACTGACGAACCACAGACATTCCCTCAATGAGGTCCTGTCACTTGGTGAACACACAGTAGCTATGAAGGAGTGCATGTCCCTTTATTAAACCCATAATCCTGTCCCTACCTTAGACACTGGCCGTCTGCCTACCGATAAGTGTAGAACCTATAAGGTATGTTCCACCGTGTATCATGCACTTTAATATCTCCCCCCCTCTTCCCCTGTTTGATGTAGCCCTCTAACTAGGAGAAATACATCTAATGCAGAGGTCACTACTGTCTGTTTAAGTGATGGAGGTTCACGTTTATCTCCGTTTAACATCAGGATCTCAATCACGATAACCCTGTGTTTTAAGTCCCTTCGGTCCGTGACCAGGGTAAACAGTGCCTTCCGTGTAGGTATGAGCTCAGAATACTGACTGAGCACAGGAATACTATCGATATAGGGGATGCCGTGGCTCTACCCTCGCATCAGCTGCCAGGGTGATTGTAAAAGTATTGTCTGGCGGCGGGTCCGCTGTCTGTGGACGCCGGGTCACTGCGCAAGCGTCAAGAAGCAGTGCTCGGCACTCCACAAGCATGCGCGGAAGCTAACAGTAGCGCTCTACATCCTATGCGCATGCACCAGAAAGTAGTTCCTTTCCTCACGCGCATCTTCGCGATCACGCGGATTAAGCACTTCACGGTAGATTTATCTATTTAGAGAAGAGGGGCGGTAGCATTTTTACCTCCACTTCCGCTCGTGTCAGAAGCGTAGGCACCGACGGACAGGTGAGTCGGGTAGCACCGATACTCTATCTTTCTAAGGACCGGTCTTTGAGACTGCCTTGTCCTACTTGAGTTGAGGGAGCCAGCTCATAAATAATCTGCATTATCCCGAGTTGTAACCCCTCTCCAATCTTAAGCACTAGAAATAGCCTTCACTTTAATTGCACAGTGTGGGAGTCTTTGAACTTGGGAGATTTGGGCAGCCACCGTGTGGGCTGCTCCATTAACTCCCCACCATCGCATAAGCGCTATAGCCTCTATTAGGTCATTAGTGTACTCCTCCTTTTTGAAAATACATCTGGCTCTTAATGCAAGCTTCTGGGTAGAGATTTAAAATGTACATTATTATCTCTCACATAGTCATTGTGTGACACACAGTAGTGTCAGTGACTGGGGTATGTTCAGGATCGCAAGCCATGCGATTCCTGTTTACCCCTTGTGAATCGTTGTGGTGATCAGTGGTGGGTTTGACGTTTTGCTAGCTACCACACGTCTGTTGGATTAAATGTGTAGAACCATTGGGTAAGGTACAGGGAAGTTGTGTGCTCACTGTTCCTTTTATTTCTACACTATAGAGCGGGGCCTTATACTCCCGAGCGGTTGCCGGGTGAGGTGAGGCCATCACCCACACAAAGCTGGGTGAGTATCACTTAGAGGAAATGCCTCAATGTGATCAAGCTAATATGCTTTTCAGAATGCAGAATGCAAATTATTCTTGCAGGTGTGTCTGCACGGTGTCTGTGTGTGTACGTAGGTGGGTGTGTTCGACAGTGGTATTGTTTGACATATTGTCTTTCTGTTTTTGTCTCTTGATAGGAAGAAGACATTTTCTTTCCCTCCAGTGGACATTTAAGTATTCTTGTTCCTGGTTTATATGTAACCTTGTATCAGTACAATTTTGTTTTTCTACAATGAAATACACTATATGTAGTTGCAGTAGCCTAAGTTTTACCATAGGTCCTGAAGAAAGCTGGCTAGATGCCCTCAATAGCTGAAACATGTCGACCACACCTACATAGCGCCCTAGAGTAGTATTACTACTCGGCGTGTTTTTAATTTTTTGACACTTGGACTTCTTTTGTAATGCTCCTCGGAGTCTTGGTAGTCAATTTTATCTATCACAGGTTTTTTCGAGCACTGCACTTTTTTTATTCACACTACTTCAGGGTGTCACATTAAGACTATGTCACTGACAACCTTTCCCGCATCGACACTATATGGTCGGATTTGGGAGGGAAGATCAGTAATTCCCACGTGACGTGAAATCCACCACATGGGTGGTCTGATGGGAATTTCTTCAGCCTTTTGTGACTAACAGCCTTTACAACTTTGCAATCCTTTGTCTTATGCACTCACCACCAGTGCCTCATGGTTGCCTCTGCAGTTACACACCGTCTACAGACCTGGCCTGCTCTTTTGTGTATTTTTGTATCTCGGTATAGGGGAGCGAGCAGGAAGGTCGTTAAACATTCCCCCCGACCCTCCACACACTTGTTGTTTTTCTAGTATTTAGTGCAGCTTTTCAGTTGCGGGTCGCTTTTGATTAGGACGCAAACGCAGTCAAGTTTGCTCCTCATAGCTCATCCAACATATTTGTGATAGCTGCTTCCGTCCACCCCCACTGACACCCATAGATCAACAGACCCACTTTCATTACTGACGAACCACAGACATTCCCTCAATGAGGTCCTGTCACTTGGTGAACACACAGTAGCTATGAAGGAGTGCATGTCCCTTTATTAAACCCATAATCCTGTCCCTACCTTAGACACTGGCCGTCTGCCTACCGATAAGTGTAGAACCTATAAGGTATGTTCCACCGTGTATCATGCACTTTAATATCTCCCCCCCTCTTCCCCTGTTTGATGTAGCCCTCTAACTAGGAGAAATACATCTAATGCAGAGGTCACTACTGTCTGTTTAAGTGATGGAGGTTCACGTTTATCTCCGTTTAACATCAGGATCTCAATCACGATAACCCTGTGTTTTAAGTCCCTTCGGTCCGTGACCAGGGTAAACAGTGCCTTCCGTGTAGGTATGAGCTCAGAATACTGACTGAGCACAGGAATACTATCGATATAGGGGATGCCGTGGCTCTACCCTCGCATCAGCTGCCAGGGTGATTGTAAAAGTATTGTCTGGCGGCGGGTCCGCTGTCTGTGGACGCCGGGTCACTGCGCAAGCGTCAAGAAGCAGTGCTCGGCACTCCACAAGCATGCGCGGAAGCTAACAGTAGCGCTCTACATCCTATGCGCATGCACCAGAAAGTAGTTCCTTTCCTCACGCGCATCTTCGCGATCACGCGGATTAAGCACTTCACGGTAGATTTATCTATTTAGAGAAGAGGGGCGGTAGCATTTTTACCTCCACTTCCGCTCGTGTCAGAAGCGTAGGCACCGACGGACAGGTGAGTCGGGTAGCACCGATACTCTATCTTTCTAAGGACCGGTCTTTGAGACTGCCTTGTCCTACTTGAGTTGAGGGAGCCAGCTCATAAATAATCTGCATTATCCCGAGTTGTAACCCCTCTCCAATCTTAAGCACTAGAAATAGCCTTCACTTTAATTGCACAGTGTGGGAGTCTTTGAACTTGGGAGATTTGGGCAGCCACCGTGTGGGCTGCTCCATTAACTCCCCACCATCGCATAAGCGCTATAGCCTCTATTAGGTCATTAGTGTACTCCTCCTTTTTGAAAATACATCTGGCTCTTAATGCAAGCTTCTGGGTAGAGATTTAAAATGTACATTATTATCTCTCACATAGTCATTGTGTGACACACAGTAGTGTCAGTGACTGGGGTATGTTCAGGATCGCAAGCCATGCGATTCCTGTTTACCCCTTGTGAATCGTTGTGGTGATCAGTGGTGGGTTTGACGTTTTGCTAGCTACCACACGTCTGTTGGATTAAATGTGTAGAACCATTGGGTAAGGTACAGGGAAGTTGTGTGCTCACTGTTCCTTTTATTTCTACACTATAGAGCGGGGCCTTATACTCCCGAGCGGTTGCCGGGTGAGGTGAGGCCATCACCCACACAAAGCTGGGTGAGTATCACTTAGAGGAAATGCCTCAATGTGATCAAGCTAATATGCTTTTCAGAATGCAGAATGCAAATTATTCTTGCAGGTGTGTCTGCACGGTGTCTGTGTGTGTACGTAGGTGGGTGTGTTCGACAGTGGTATTGTTTGACATATTGTCTTTCTGTTTTTGTCTCTTGATAGGAAGAAGACATTTTCTTTCCCTCCAGTGGACATTTAAGTATTCTTGTTCCTGGTTTATATGTAACCTTGTATCAGTACAATTTTGTTTTTCTACAATGAAATACACTATATGTAGTTGCAGTAGCCTAAGTTTTACCATAGGTCCTGAAGAAAGCTGGCTAGATGCCCTCAATAGCTGAAACATGTCGACCACACCTACATAGCGCCCTAGAGTAGTATTACTACTCGGCGTGTTTTTAATTTTTTGACACTTGGACTTCTTTTGTAATGCTCCTCGGAGTCTTGGTAGTCAATTTTATCTATCACAGGTTTTTTCGAGCACTGCACTTTTTTTATTCACACTACTTCAGGGTGTCACATTAAGACTATGTCACTGACAACCTTTCCCGCATCGACACTATATGGTCGGATTTGGGAGGGAAGATCAGTAATTCCCACGTGACGTGAAATCCACCACATGGGTGGTCTGATGGGAATTTCTTCAGCCTTTTGTGACTAACAGCCTTTACAACTTTGCAATCCTTTGTCTTATGCACTCACCACCAGTGCCTCATGGTTGCCTCTGCAGTTACACACCGTCTACAGACCTGGCCTGCTCTTTTGTGTATTTTTGTATCTCGGTATAGGGGAGCGAGCAGGAAGGTCGTTAAACATTCCCCCCGACCCTCCACACACTTGTTGTTTTTCTAGTATTTAGTGCAGCTTTTCAGTTGCGGGTCGCTTTTGATTAGGACGCAAACGCAGTCAAGTTTGCTCCTCATAGCTCATCCAACATATTTGTGATAGCTGCTTCCGTCCACCCCCACTGACACCCATAGATCAACAGACCCACTTTCATTACTGACGAACCACAGACATTCCCTCAATGAGGTCCTGTCACTTGGTGAACACACAGTAGCTATGAAGGAGTGCATGTCCCTTTATTAAACCCATAATCCTGTCCCTACCTTAGACACTGGCCGTCTGCCTACCGATAAGTGTAGAACCTATAAGGTATGTTCCACCGTGTATCATGCACTTTAATATCTCCCCCCCTCTTCCCCTGTTTGATGTAGCCCTCTAACTAGGAGAAATACATCTAATGCAGAGGTCACTACTGTCTGTTTAAGTGATGGAGGTTCACGTTTATCTCCGTTTAACATCAGGATCTCAATCACGATAACCCTGTGTTTTAAGTCCCTTCGGTCCGTGACCAGGGTAAACAGTGCCTTCCGTGTAGGTATGAGCTCAGAATACTGACTGAGCACAGGAATACTATCGATATAGGGGATGCCGTGGCTCTACCCTCGCATCAGCTGCCAGGGTGATTGTAAAAGTATTGTCTGGCGGCGGGTCCGCTGTCTGTGGACGCCGGGTCACTGCGCAAGCGTCAAGAAGCAGTGCTCGGCACTCCACAAGCATGCGCGGAAGCTAACAGTAGCGCTCTACATCCTATGCGCATGCACCAGAAAGTAGTTCCTTTCCTCACGCGCATCTTCGCGATCACGCGGATTAAGCACTTCACGGTAGATTTATCTATTTAGAGAAGAGGGGCGGTAGCATTTTTACCTCCACTTCCGCTCGTGTCAGAAGCGTAGGCACCGACGGACAGGTGAGTCGGGTAGCACCGATACTCTATCTTTCTAAGGACCGGTCTTTGAGACTGCCTTGTCCTACTTGAGTTGAGGGAGCCAGCTCATAAATAATCTGCATTATCCCGAGTTGTAACCCCTCTCCAATCTTAAGCACTAGAAATAGCCTTCACTTTAATTGCACAGTGTGGGAGTCTTTGAACTTGGGAGATTTGGGCAGCCACCGTGTGGGCTGCTCCATTAACTCCCCACCATCGCATAAGCGCTATAGCCTCTATTAGGTCATTAGTGTACTCCTCCTTTTTGAAAATACATCTGGCTCTTAATGCAAGCTTCTGGGTAGAGATTTAAAATGTACATTATTATCTCTCACATAGTCATTGTGTGACACACAGTAGTGTCAGTGACTGGGGTATGTTCAGGATCGCAAGCCATGCGATTCCTGTTTACCCCTTGTGAATCGTTGTGGTGATCAGTGGTGGGTTTGACGTTTTGCTAGCTACCACACGTCTGTTGGATTAAATGTGTAGAACCATTGGGTAAGGTACAGGGAAGTTGTGTGCTCACTGTTCCTTTTATTTCTACACTATAGAGCGGGGCCTTATACTCCCGAGCGGTTGCCGGGTGAGGTGAGGCCATCACCCACACAAAGCTGGGTGAGTATCACTTAGAGGAAATGCCTCAATGTGATCAAGCTAATATGCTTTTCAGAATGCAGAATGCAAATTATTCTTGCAGGTGTGTCTGCACGGTGTCTGTGTGTGTACGTAGGTGGGTGTGTTCGACAGTGGTATTGTTTGACATATTGTCTTTCTGTTTTTGTCTCTTGATAGGAAGAAGACATTTTCTTTCCCTCCAGTGGACATTTAAGTATTCTTGTTCCTGGTTTATATGTAACCTTGTATCAGTACAATTTTGTTTTTCTACAATGAAATACACTATATGTAGTTGCAGTAGCCTAAGTTTTACCATAGGTCCTGAAGAAAGCTGGCTAGATGCCCTCAATAGCTGAAACATGTCGACCACACCTACATAGCGCCCTAGAGTAGTATTACTACTCGGCGTGTTTTTAATTTTTTGACACTTGGACTTCTTTTGTAATGCTCCTCGGAGTCTTGGTAGTCAATTTTATCTATCACAGGTTTTTTCGAGCACTGCACTTTTTTTATTCACACTACTTCAGGGTGTCACATTAAGACTATGTCACTGACAACCTTTCCCGCATCGACACTATATGGTCGGATTTGGGAGGGAAGATCAGTAATTCCCACGTGACGTGAAATCCACCACATGGGTGGTCTGATGGGAATTTCTTCAGCCTTTTGTGACTAACAGCCTTTACAACTTTGCAATCCTTTGTCTTATGCACTCACCACCAGTGCCTCATGGTTGCCTCTGCAGTTACACACCGTCTACAGACCTGGCCTGCTCTTTTGTGTATTTTTGTATCTCGGTATAGGGGAGCGAGCAGGAAGGTCGTTAAACATTCCCCCCGACCCTCCACACACTTGTTGTTTTTCTAGTATTTAGTGCAGCTTTTCAGTTGCGGGTCGCTTTTGATTAGGACGCAAACGCAGTCAAGTTTGCTCCTCATAGCTCATCCAACATATTTGTGATAGCTGCTTCCGTCCACCCCCACTGACACCCATAGATCAACAGACCCACTTTCATTACTGACGAACCACAGACATTCCCTCAATGAGGTCCTGTCACTTGGTGAACACACAGTAGCTATGAAGGAGTGCATGTCCCTTTATTAAACCCATAATCCTGTCCCTACCTTAGACACTGGCCGTCTGCCTACCGATAAGTGTAGAACCTATAAGGTATGTTCCACCGTGTATCATGCACTTTAATATCTCCCCCCCTCTTCCCCTGTTTGATGTAGCCCTCTAACTAGGAGAAATACATCTAATGCAGAGGTCACTACTGTCTGTTTAAGTGATGGAGGTTCACGTTTATCTCCGTTTAACATCAGGATCTCAATCACGATAACCCTGTGTTTTAAGTCCCTTCGGTCCGTGACCAGGGTAAACAGTGCCTTCCGTGTAGGTATGAGCTCAGAATACTGACTGAGCACAGGAATACTATCGATATAGGGGATGCCGTGGCTCTACCCTCGCATCAGCTGCCAGGGTGATTGTAAAAGTATTGTCTGGCGGCGGGTCCGCTGTCTGTGGACGCCGGGTCACTGCGCAAGCGTCAAGAAGCAGTGCTCGGCACTCCACAAGCATGCGCGGAAGCTAACAGTAGCGCTCTACATCCTATGCGCATGCACCAGAAAGTAGTTCCTTTCCTCACGCGCATCTTCGCGATCACGCGGATTAAGCACTTCACGGTAGATTTATCTATTTAGAGAAGAGGGGCGGTAGCATTTTTACCTCCACTTCCGCTCGTGTCAGAAGCGTAGGCACCGACGGACAGGTGAGTCGGGTAGCACCGATACTCTATCTTTCTAAGGACCGGTCTTTGAGACTGCCTTGTCCTACTTGAGTTGAGGGAGCCAGCTCATAAATAATCTGCATTATCCCGAGTTGTAACCCCTCTCCAATCTTAAGCACTAGAAATAGCCTTCACTTTAATTGCACAGTGTGGGAGTCTTTGAACTTGGGAGATTTGGGCAGCCACCGTGTGGGCTGCTCCATTAACTCCCCACCATCGCATAAGCGCTATAGCCTCTATTAGGTCATTAGTGTACTCCTCCTTTTTGAAAATACATCTGGCTCTTAATGCAAGCTTCTGGGTAGAGATTTAAAATGTACATTATTATCTCTCACATAGTCATTGTGTGACACACAGTAGTGTCAGTGACTGGGGTATGTTCAGGATCGCAAGCCATGCGATTCCTGTTTACCCCTTGTGAATCGTTGTGGTGATCAGTGGTGGGTTTGACGTTTTGCTAGCTACCACACGTCTGTTGGATTAAATGTGTAGAACCATTGGGTAAGGTACAGGGAAGTTGTGTGCTCACTGTTCCTTTTATTTCTACACTATAGAGCGGGGCCTTATACTCCCGAGCGGTTGCCGGGTGAGGTGAGGCCATCACCCACACAAAGCTGGGTGAGTATCACTTAGAGGAAATGCCTCAATGTGATCAAGCTAATATGCTTTTCAGAATGCAGAATGCAAATTATTCTTGCAGGTGTGTCTGCACGGTGTCTGTGTGTGTACGTAGGTGGGTGTGTTCGACAGTGGTATTGTTTGACATATTGTCTTTCTGTTTTTGTCTCTTGATAGGAAGAAGACATTTTCTTTCCCTCCAGTGGACATTTAAGTATTCTTGTTCCTGGTTTATATGTAACCTTGTATCAGTACAATTTTGTTTTTCTACAATGAAATACACTATATGTAGTTGCAGTAGCCTAAGTTTTACCATAGGTCCTGAAGAAAGCTGGCTAGATGCCCTCAATAGCTGAAACATGTCGACCACACCTACATAGCGCCCTAGAGTAGTATTACTACTCGGCGTGTTTTTAATTTTTTGACACTTGGACTTCTTTTGTAATGCTCCTCGGAGTCTTGGTAGTCAATTTTATCTATCACAGGTTTTTTCGAGCACTGCACTTTTTTTATTCACACTACTTCAGGGTGTCACATTAAGACTATGTCACTGACAACCTTTCCCGCATCGACACTATATGGTCGGATTTGGGAGGGAAGATCAGTAATTCCCACGTGACGTGAAATCCACCACATGGGTGGTCTGATGGGAATTTCTTCAGCCTTTTGTGACTAACAGCCTTTACAACTTTGCAATCCTTTGTCTTATGCACTCACCACCAGTGCCTCATGGTTGCCTCTGCAGTTACACACCGTCTACAGACCTGGCCTGCTCTTTTGTGTATTTTTGTATCTCGGTATAGGGGAGCGAGCAGGAAGGTCGTTAAACATTCCCCCCGACCCTCCACACACTTGTTGTTTTTCTAGTATTTAGTGCAGCTTTTCAGTTGCGGGTCGCTTTTGATTAGGACGCAAACGCAGTCAAGTTTGCTCCTCATAGCTCATCCAACATATTTGTGATAGCTGCTTCCGTCCACCCCCACTGACACCCATAGATCAACAGACCCACTTTCATTACTGACGAACCACAGACATTCCCTCAATGAGGTCCTGTCACTTGGTGAACACACAGTAGCTATGAAGGAGTGCATGTCCCTTTATTAAACCCATAATCCTGTCCCTACCTTAGACACTGGCCGTCTGCCTACCGATAAGTGTAGAACCTATAAGGTATGTTCCACCGTGTATCATGCACTTTAATATCTCCCCCCCTCTTCCCCTGTTTGATGTAGCCCTCTAACTAGGAGAAATACATCTAATGCAGAGGTCACTACTGTCTGTTTAAGTGATGGAGGTTCACGTTTATCTCCGTTTAACATCAGGATCTCAATCACGATAACCCTGTGTTTTAAGTCCCTTCGGTCCGTGACCAGGGTAAACAGTGCCTTCCGTGTAGGTATGAGCTCAGAATACTGACTGAGCACAGGAATACTATCGATATAGGGGATGCCGTGGCTCTACCCTCGCATCAGCTGCCAGGGTGATTGTAAAAGTATTGTCTGGCGGCGGGTCCGCTGTCTGTGGACGCCGGGTCACTGCGCAAGCGTCAAGAAGCAGTGCTCGGCACTCCACAAGCATGCGCGGAAGCTAACAGTAGCGCTCTACATCCTATGCGCATGCACCAGAAAGTAGTTCCTTTCCTCACGCGCATCTTCGCGATCACGCGGATTAAGCACTTCACGGTAGATTTATCTATTTAGAGAAGAGGGGCGGTAGCATTTTTACCTCCACTTCCGCTCGTGTCAGAAGCGTAGGCACCGACGGACAGGTGAGTCGGGTAGCACCGATACTCTATCTTTCTAAGGACCGGTCTTTGAGACTGCCTTGTCCTACTTGAGTTGAGGGAGCCAGCTCATAAATAATCTGCATTATCCCGAGTTGTAACCCCTCTCCAATCTTAAGCACTAGAAATAGCCTTCACTTTAATTGCACAGTGTGGGAGTCTTTGAACTTGGGAGATTTGGGCAGCCACCGTGTGGGCTGCTCCATTAACTCCCCACCATCGCATAAGCGCTATAGCCTCTATTAGGTCATTAGTGTACTCCTCCTTTTTGAAAATACATCTGGCTCTTAATGCAAGCTTCTGGGTAGAGATTTAAAATGTACATTATTATCTCTCACATAGTCATTGTGTGACACACAGTAGTGTCAGTGACTGGGGTATGTTCAGGATCGCAAGCCATGCGATTCCTGTTTACCCCTTGTGAATCGTTGTGGTGATCAGTGGTGGGTTTGACGTTTTGCTAGCTACCACACGTCTGTTGGATTAAATGTGTAGAACCATTGGGTAAGGTACAGGGAAGTTGTGTGCTCACTGTTCCTTTTATTTCTACACTATAGAGCGGGGCCTTATACTCCCGAGCGGTTGCCGGGTGAGGTGAGGCCATCACCCACACAAAGCTGGGTGAGTATCACTTAGAGGAAATGCCTCAATGTGATCAAGCTAATATGCTTTTCAGAATGCAGAATGCAAATTATTCTTGCAGGTGTGTCTGCACGGTGTCTGTGTGTGTACGTAGGTGGGTGTGTTCGACAGTGGTATTGTTTGACATATTGTCTTTCTGTTTTTGTCTCTTGATAGGAAGAAGACATTTTCTTTCCCTCCAGTGGACATTTAAGTATTCTTGTTCCTGGTTTATATGTAACCTTGTATCAGTACAATTTTGTTTTTCTACAATGAAATACACTATATGTAGTTGCAGTAGCCTAAGTTTTACCATAGGTCCTGAAGAAAGCTGGCTAGATGCCCTCAATAGCTGAAACATGTCGACCACACCTACATAGCGCCCTAGAGTAGTATTACTACTCGGCGTGTTTTTAATTTTTTGACACTTGGACTTCTTTTGTAATGCTCCTCGGAGTCTTGGTAGTCAATTTTATCTATCACAGGTTTTTTCGAGCACTGCACTTTTTTTATTCACACTACTTCAGGGTGTCACATTAAGACTATGTCACTGACAACCTTTCCCGCATCGACACTATATGGTCGGATTTGGGAGGGAAGATCAGTAATTCCCACGTGACGTGAAATCCACCACATGGTTGGTCTGATGGGAATTTCTTCAGCCTTTTGTGACTAACAGCCTTTACAACTTTGCAATCCTTTGTCTTATGCACTCACCACCAGTGCCTCATGGTTGCCTCTGCAGTTACACACCGTCTACAGACCTGGCCTGCTCTTTTGTGTATTTTTGTTGCTTGTATTCTATGTCTGTGTTGAGTTACAGAATTATTCTTATGACTGCTATGTAGTCTTTTTCATAATTTTTTCAGTCTTTTTGTTAGCCCTTATTGCATTTTTATTTATAATGAAAATGAGGTTTGTTTTCTCAATTTAGTGTATGTATGGACCCATTTGGGCCCTTTTGTGAATCTTTTAGGCGGCTTTCTACCCTCCATCTTGGTGCTTTCGAAGGACTCGGTCAGTCTGGTAGTCCTTTTTTCATTGTAGCGACCTTTCTAGCTATAATCCTCTTCTAAGATGGCACGCGTCGTTCGAAGTCTTGGGCAGCCGATGTAGTCCGCCCTTTATGTTGGCGTTTTTCCCGAAGATCACAGGCGGCCTGCATTCTCTTCCGTGAGGATGTATTTATACGGGCCACTTTGCTGGTGCAATCTGACCTTTTCGGCGTTCCGAAAGAAGTTACTGGCAGTGAGGAACTCTTTATTCGGCCCCAGGTATAGAAACGGCTCTTCGTATTCATTTTGAGTTGGTCCTGGTAACTTTATGGTAGGACCTGGGGACGTCTGGGATGTGTATACCTGTACTTCTGGCCGAGGTAGTGATTAGTTTTATTTTGTTTTTTCCTTAGTTACCGCTTTATGGGGGGAGGGGGCGTAGGTTATGGACTATCTCTTTATTCCCTGGACCAGGTCCTATGCTCTGTGCTCATTTGATTAGACATGCTCATTAGATTCCCTGCCCACTTACAATTGTTGAAGGTATTTGCACTGCCTCACTTGGTGTGGTATTTTTATGATCTCACTGTGACTAGGAGTATTAGGTCCGTTTCTAATATGTCACTGTGTATTTTGTTTCATATATCTTTTAACGCAGTTATCTGGACACTACATATAGGGAAATTAACGAACATCTATTCCGTGCCCTTGGGGTACTCCTTGAGAGGGTAAGTCACTCTGGATTCTATTTTTGTAGCGCGATGACGCTCAACGTATGGTGTTGCCTTGAATTGATTGAGTTATGCCCAGATCTATATGGGGTGTTTTGGGTGAAGTGTATCTAGACCAGGCACGCCCGTTGTATGTGTGGGCGATGTTGTCACCTGTAGTTGAGGAATTTATTTGGTTGTTCCTCCTCGGTGTACATATCTTAGGCGTGCCGGATCTGCACCGCTTGTATCCTTTTTAGTGCTTGGCTTTCATCCCCTTATTCGATCTCAGGAATATGGTGCTGTGATAATGTAGCCTCAGCGCTCGGTGTACATCTTTCTAATTATGTAGTGTATTTTTGTGTTTTCTCAGCATCAGGCCCTCAAGTACATCGGGGTGTGGCTAGCTACACACCTGAGTTGCTTTAATTCTAATGGCTGCATTGGATATTCAGTAGGTTCTCGTGATATCCTGGATATAGGATTAATGTATGTATATTTGTTGTTTTTATTTTTATTTTCACGGGTGTTGGTTCTAATCACTTTTTTTCTTTCTAGCCTCTTCTATTTGTTATCACTGTTCTTAATGCATTGGACATTGAGGTCTATATGGTTCTTTTGGACAGTGGTTCTATATTCTTTTGAGGTTCTCCAGCAGCTTAACCTTTTGATTCTCAATTGAAATATGTATATGTCTGCTTATTCTTGTTCCATTGTCCCAACAGATATTCTCTATTTGTATAGATTGATTTCAAGACTGAGCCCCCCAGTCTGGTTACATCCTGAATTATTTACCTGAATTATCTACATGATTATAAACTGAAGAAATTGATTCCTCAAGAAAGTCTACTGATAATTTGTTTGCGCCCTGACGAAGGAACTGTGGACAGTCGTCCTTTCCGAAACGAGCGTCAGCGCTTTCTGCTTTGTTTGCTTGCGTTTGTTGAGTGATTATCATTGTATTGTCTTTCTTTCTTTTTTGTATTGTGTCCCCATTTGTATTGTAAATATGTTATGGAATTGTGTATGGTTGTTTGAGTGACTGTGAGGATGTTTGGGTGCTTCAGGATGATTGCGGGTTGTGTTGTATATTTATAGTGACAGTGTATTTTGAAATATTTTGATGATACTTTCTTTGTGTACGTATAAAAAGAAATAAAATAAGAAATATGTTTTTAAATAACTCTTGGTGTGTGTTGGACAACTTTGATATATATAGATCTATGGATGTATCACCTTTAGACTAATTGTGCTCTAGGAGAGGTTCTGTGTTTCTGTTTGCCGTCTATATACCAACATTCGCTATTTCTGTGTAACTACCATGAGTGCTGCTTATGATTGTTGTAATACTACTTCCAAGCACTGCATATCTTTTGTTCTTGCCTTAATTTGGTATGATTCTATATAATTGCCAACACCAATGTATTTACTTTCTCTTTTTATTTATTTTATTCTTTTCATCGATCTAATGTACTCACAACCATTCTTTCTGCTCACATCATGGTTGCTTATGCTTTGTTTTCCTTTTTTTATTCTTGTATGTATGTTTTTTTTTAATTTTTTGGGAATCGCCCAATAAAAAATTGTGAAATCAAAATGGAAGCAATGGAATTTTTCCGCAAAATTCTACTGAAGGCATTCTTTTCATCCAGGAAGACCTCACTTGTTTCGAACCCATCAGGCTTAGCAAATAAGTCCAGCTTCACCCTACCAGCACATACCATCCCTAAAGAAGTTTTGGCATTTGAGCCGGTAGTGCTTTCTTCCATTCAACAACTCGAGATGAGAAACTGTGGTAAGAAACAGAATCTGACCAGTGCACAACACAGAGCAATTCAAGACTTGAAGGATGATGACTCTATAGTCATTAAAAAGGCTGACAAAGTGGGATTGGTGGCAGTTTGTCCGAAAACAATATATTTAAATGAAGGACCCAGGCAGATCAACAATCTTTCCTGCTATAGACCGATTCAAGAGGACCCTTTACGAGAAGGAATGGAGCAAATCAGCCAAATAGTCAAGGTGGGCTTCGATCAAGGGATTGTTGGGACGAAGAATTATGAATTTTTGATCAAAAAACGTCCAAGAACTCCAGTTATATACTTCCTCACGAAGATCCATAAATAACTACTGGAACCCCCAGGGAGACCAATAGTAACGGGGTGTGACTCGATACTTGAACCCATCTCTAAATATGTGGACACATTCCTCAAAGAGTTTTTAGCTGAAGTACCATCGTACCTACGGGATACTATGGTCTTTATTATTAAAGTTGAGGATAACCCCTGAAGATCAATCGCAGCAATAGCTTGTCTCCTTCGACGTGGTATCTTTTCTATACTCAGATCACGCAAGAAGCAACACTGGAAGCAATGGAAATATTTTTGGAAACTAGAAATCCCTATGAGTTTGATTTTTCAACTAGCTGAAGTGGCACTTTAGAAAAATGTCTTCCGGTTTGAAGAGACATTCTACTGGCAAAACAAATGTACTGCCATGGGTTGTCTCTTCATCCCAGAAATGGCTGTACTCTACATGGCTAGGTACGAGGACACATTTGTATATAATAACAACCCATACAAGAAGAGCCTTACTCAATGGTATTGTTATATTGATGACTTGTGGTAACTCTGGAGCGGGACGGAGTTAGAACTGAACAATTTTCATGAGTTGCTTAACCATCGGCACCCAGATATCCAATTCACGCTAAATTAGAGTTGTACAACATTAAAGTTTCTTGATGCAGAGGTCTTCCCCCATCTGCATAAATTGGTCACAAAAAAGAGACAGACAAGACTGCCATCTTGCATTATCGAAGTTTCCATCCTAGGAAACTTAAAGTTAATCTTCTCTACGGGCAACTACTTAGGATCTGAAGAAACTGTTCCCGCAAATATGATTTTCAAATACATGGAGAGGCGTTTTGTGAACAAATGAAGGAACAGGGTAACCGAAAAAATTGCTGAAATTTGCATTTAAATGAGCAGTGTGTACACCAAGAGAGTCTTTGCTTATCAAAAAATGTAAGCCAAAGATGGAGAAGTTAATGTGCTTCTCAACTTATGGACCGCACACTATTGCATTCCGGTCAATCATAAGGAAGAACTGGCACCTAATACAACATTCTGAATTACGGATTGATGTCCCTCTCTTCGCAATGAAGAAAAACATAACCATTGAACAAAGACTCTTAAGAGTGGACTTACCCCCTTCTGGTAAAAAAGATCTCAGATCATTGTTTAAACATGAAGCGGTTGACGGGCCACCATAATTGTGGCACCTGCACAAACTGTAGCAGTATGATTGCAGGTACTGACTTCACACACAATGGCATTAGGTGGACAAGGAAACAGTTCTCTAACTGTAAAAAAAAACATTTCATTTACATTGGTAAAACTACGCAAAAGATTTGTCAACGCAAGGTGCAGCATCGTTCAAGAATAAAAAAAAAATTGGTAACAGCACCTATGGTAAACCACTCTATTGACTCCAGCTACCAAAAACTTGACTTCAAATGGACTGTGCTAACATTTAGAAAACCACTACCAACAGGGGGTCACACTGAGGCTTTACTATTAAGATAGAACCTTATATGATAGCCCATTTCAATAGTATCACCAAAGGACTGAACAAACTGTCTGAAATGGGTTGATGCTAAAACCATTCCGGTCCAGGTTTTGTATTTCCAATATGCACCATGATCCATACATTCATAGGAAATCAAAAGATAGATCTTAGAAAGGCATATTAATACACAGCTTTCCCCCTTCGTTGAAAGCTCTGGCTTTTTACATCTGTCTCAATCAGGCTTTAGGGCAAATCACTCCACTGAGACAACGCTATTGGGAGTCACCGAGAGGCTGCGTCACTGTATTGATCGCCGAGAAACATCTGCACTCATATTACTTGATTTGAGTGCGGCCTTTGATACTGTGTCACATTCTATCCTCCTCGCATCACTTTGGTCTTTGGGAGTTGAGGGTCCTGCTTTGGCTTGGGTGGCTTCCTATTTAAATATCCGCACTTTTCAGGTCTTCTCCGCGGGAGCCTCTTCCAAAATGTGTTCCTCAGCGTACGGTGTTCCCCAGGGGTCTATCCTAAGTCCTCTACTATTTAATATCTACGTTAGACCCCTGGCCACCATTGTAGAAGAAGCTGGCCTTACTCTATTCCCATACGCTGAAGACACGCAAATTATCTTTTCCTTTTCTAGTGTGGAAGACGGAAGCATCTCAATCCTTAAACAAGGACTGATTAAGGTTTCTGAGTGGATGCAAAGTAACTTCCTAAACCTTAATGGAGACAAGACAGAGGTTGTCATCCTGGGCAAAGGGTGGGACTCATGGGGCCCTCAACATAGGCCTAAAGAAATCGGCTCTACTCCCAAACCTGTTACCCAGGTTCGCAACCTCGGATTTCTCATTGATGAGAATCTTTCTATGCGGCAGCAGGTAGTAAGGATGGCCTCTGTCTGTTTTACCATCTTAAGATGGCTCCACAAAATTCTCTGGATGCTCCCTGCCCCGACCCAAAGGACGGTGGTCCAGGCGTTGGTTGTCTCCCGCCTGGACAATGGCAATGTTCTTTATTTAGGAGAAGATCAAGGAACTTTGAAAAAACTGCAGGTTGTGCAGAATGCGGCTGCAGGACTTCTATGTCATGTTCCACTGAGAACTTCCATTTTGCAATCACTTTATGATCTCCACTGACTGAGAATTGCCAGCCGAATTAAGTTTAAGACTCTCTGTTACATATTTAAGATTAAACAAGGCACGGCCCCCAAATACCTACAAGATCTCATCCAAGCCTACCATCCTACTCGTTCCCTTAGATCTTCAGGCAAAGGTGATTTTGTGACCCCGAGGTTTAGGTTGGTGAAGATGGGCGGCCGCTCGTTTCCCACCTTGGTCCTAAGCTTTGGAATGCCCTGCCCGCTGTTTTAAAAACTGAAACTTACCTTCCCCGTTTCCGCAAAAGACCTGGCTCTTTTGGCAATGATATATGGTTGCTCTCTTTTCCCTCTTTTAATCTGTCCCTTGGCGCTGGAAAACCCACTGCGGGTAGCTGCGCGCCTTATAAGGTAAATAAATAATAATAATATCAATGCATACATAAAATCTGATAGAGACTGCTAGGGTTTCTCCCCTCCGTGTACATGTTGTACCTCCCTTATAAATTATAAACTCACTTAACCATAATGCAAAGTTCAGTGACCAGGAAGTGATTTTAGTGATTGAAACTGGGAATAAGGCACCACTAGAAGACTCACTTAGCTGAATACAAGTATGTCCACGTATATTTTTTAAACTTAGGGACATTTAAAAACTCCCACATAGAACAAGACACAAGCAGATATCTTGTTTTTTGTTGTGCACAGAGAGAAGCGATGCAGTCCATTTTTTGGGAACTTTAAAGCAATCTGAGCCACCGCTGACAAAACAAGCTGCGGAACTGCCTCAACAAAATATCTGACATTGCCGGCATGACAAAAGTAAGTGTTGCCTGTAACTTATAAAACAGCAATGTACCATATTACATATATGCAATTGAATGACGTGGCGTTCATTTCCATTCATAGATCGCCCCATGAAAGCACAACTAAGCTTCCATTTACTGCCAATAAGCATAACTGCTGCATTGGCAGAAGTATCGCCCAATTGCCGCAAGATAGTGCCCCTTCTTTTTTCCACTAAAATCCAACATGTGACTGATGGTAGATCCCTTCTTATTTTAGGTCGTGATACTTACTTCTTAACTTGCATCTTTTCACCTGCAACACACAAATTTCTTACTAAAATCGATCAGGCAATCATAAACCATTATTTTGTATTTTGAGTAAATTGGAAGTGTTCAGCCCCTTCACAGGTTCAACTTATGCCCCCTTTGATTTTTAGATATACCAGTCCACGCTCTGAAGAGAATCCCATAAGCCACCCTGGGAATCGAAACGCGTCTGCATTACACAACACAGGGCTGTTGTATTTGATTAAATGTTTCCGCCCAGTGGAAATGCTTTTTGAGTTTTCTCACTACTGGGTTTGATTGTTTTGTTCCCCGTGATAGCAGCTACATAACTCAGTTATACAATGTGGATGTTAAAGGATATCCAAGTAGCTGCTTTATTTGTGAATTAAGACTGGTGACATAATGTTTGTATAATTGATGTTTTGTATCACTTGTTCATGTATTGTTTTTTACATCACACTATTTCACCATGAAGTTTGTATGTTTTTGTTTGATCTGTGGCATAAATAAGTGCAATTTGTTCTAGACTGAAACGTATCTAACTTCTCTGACCTATGATTCAAATGTGGAGTACAGTACATAGAAATGAGCAGCAAATAAATGCCTCAAGACAATTTCAATTGAATTGTTGGTTCATAGTCTGTTAAATTAATGTAGCAGCATTTGAAAGGTGACGGCTAGGACACTTCTTGCTACTAGTTTAATACGGCCGCCTAGGACCATACCCTTTGTTGTTATTACGGGCAGGGAAGGGGAAGTCAGAAACCACCTCCCTCTTTGCAAGTGCCACTCCAATGCCTACCTAGGTTTTGTCTCCCTGACGTCAGCGCCCCCTATAGAATTGACAGTGGTGAGGATGAAGTGGGCCTCCCTCCAACCCTGAATAGGACCTCAATTATCCTGCCTCAGTATCCCACAATCACCGGACAGCCCCCACCATATGCTAAAAGTGGGCTGGGAATTCGGAAAAGCACCTGTACGCCCGGCCTAAAAGACGCTGGGTGTTTTGTAGGTCATCTCTACTACTATTATAAAGAGAGAACTGTGTCCTTTGAGGCAGGTAAACTCGAAAAGTACACCACCAATCCAAACACCCAATACATCTTTGAAAACGTCAGGGCAAGCAGATGGACATAGGCTACATAAGAAAAAAAATATATGTTAGAAGGGAAAAGTAATTTTTAAGGAAAAGTAGTCCTTTCGAAGTAGCGGCAGCTAACGACATGCGTGCTGACATCACGGGTCGGCGGCCAGGAGTGCGGAAGCCGGAAGCAACACCCTGCGAGGGCCGGAGCGCGGAAGTGACACCCTGCGAGGAGCAGACAGGAGCGGCGAAGAAACACCCTGCAAGGTTCGGAGCGCGGAAGACACACCCTGCGAGGAGCGCCCAGGAGAAAGAAAGCAACACCCTGCGAGGTCCGGAGCACGTAGGAGCGGCCAGGAGCGCGGGGAGGACCGTCGACATCGACATGCCCAGGGGAGCGTGGAAAAAAAGCGGACAGGAGCGTGGGCAGAAGCAGCCAGGAGCAAGAAAACGGGAGCAAGGAAACAACACCTTGCGCACGTGATGCTGGTGAGAACGCTGTGCTATGAGTATGCTCTGCTGTGACTACGCTATGCTGCTCCCGCTGCTGGCCGCTCTGCTACGCGTCTCCTGCTGCAGTGCTGCCCCCAGCCCCCTTCTGCCCCTGACAACGTCGGGACGGGCTGCAAGTATGAAAATAATTAAGCAATAGAAGCTGATGCGTGAAAGATATTACCTGCACTCTGGGCACCATATGCGTGTCTCACCAGTCAAAGTCCTCTAGGGGCTTTAGCCATCTGAAGGGCATGAACAGTTCAGGTGAGTGTACTATGAGTGATCTGTAGATCCGAGAGATCCCTTTTTCTACAATTTGTCCTGCTGGGATTTGGAGCTCTAGGGGGCAACCCTCCAGGAGGTTCCCCAACAAACCTTGGTGTTGTGCCAGAGCGTGGAGCAACTTCGGGTATCTAAAATATTGAGATCTAAGAAGGCCATATTCTTCCAGCAGCGCCTGATATGATTTGAAGGGTATCTAAAAAATTGAGATCTATGAAGGCCATATTCTTCCGGCAGCGCCTGATATGATTTGAAGGGTAGCCCTTGCCAGCATTACCCACTCTGGACATCCCAATCTTGTCCCACCCACCAAATCCTTCTAAGGAGGACATCTGGTGCAGCCGCCTTCCTGCCCATAGGGGAGATGGATTGGAAAGATATGACCAAGTACAAGCTGCAGCTAGCCCAGTTGGGATAAAGAAAGCTAAGTCTGGAGGTAACAATCTTTAGTTTTAAACAGATCTTTACGAAGGTAAAGGTCATCTGACCTTCATCAGTGTAAGATATTATTTTGAAACTAAATAGCTCGACAATCTTAGCAAGGGGTGGCCACATATATATTGAACAATGTAGGATTCAAACACAACCCCTTTGGTACAAAATTGTCAAGCCGCATCTTACGGGAAGAAAACGGACCAAAAGGAATGGTTTGAGTTCTATCTCCCAAAACTTTTGGATCCATTTAAAAGCTGTCCCAATGATACATATTTCTTGAAAATTTTGTAACAGCCTTGAGTGAAATACTGTATCACAAGCTACAGACAAGTCCAGCAGCACTAACATAAATGGAATTCCTGCATCAAGCAAGAGTCTTAGAGAATCTACTCTAAGAGTAGGGAATTGCTTTTGGGAATCATTTTATTCCTCTCTGTACCAATATCTTTAAGTACCATGCTTGTCAATATACAATTGAGCCTTTAAATGTCAGGATAGGAGGTGCTGAGCCGGGGACCAAGATAGCTGCTTAGGGTCTTGGCTCCGCCGACCTCCCTCTCCTGCCCGAAGATCCTGTCACCTATCCTGGGCTCCTACCCTGGGCTCCTACCCTGCGCCCGCAAAAAGGAGCCAAAGCGACGCCTGTGCTTCCAACCCTGGGTGGCCCCCGAGCTCCAACGGTGGAGAAACGCAGACGGAAAGATTGCCGCCTGCTCCAGACGAAAAGCCGGGGCCTCGAGTGGCGGCGGAATGTGGAACCAGATGCATTGGCTGGCAGAGGCACGCAGGTGACGGTGGCAGTATTTGGAATCCGTGGTGGGGAGCCCTAACCTTGCTCAGTTGTGGAGGACCCTGCGATTCTCCCTGTCTGGAACATAGCTGGGAGTGGTTGCTGGGGTTCCCCTTGTAGTGCGGACTGTGGGAGGGAACCTCGGATCACTGCTGAGGAAGCAAAGCACCCTTGGTCCTCTAGTAGGGGGGCGGTGAGGAGTTGCCATTGGAGCATCAGCAACGTCATAGAAGCCGGCCGAATCTCGGCTACACAGCCCTGAAGACCCAGCAAAAGGGAAGTGGCCATCGCCTCGGAGTTGGCTGAGTGTCGGGCCTGAGGGGTACATTCTGGAGCTGCATAGGGCCCTTGGGGGACCCAATACCTCCCCGGGAGCTGGACAGTGTCTGGGGAGCGGCTCGGACTAAATGACTGTGGGTGCCCTGGAAGAGGAGTGCTAGACGCGACTAAAGGGGGCTAGTAGTTGACCGCTGGCGAGGGGTGAAAGTACTGAGGACTTCTCTACCGGCGGGGAGAGCAGACATCGCAGTCCAGGAGGCGAGATGGCGACCAAAACAGATCTGGAAAAGACACCGCCCGGTCCTCCAAAGAGGCTAGAAATGTCCAATCCAATAAACTGGACCGCTACACTATGCCCAAGGGGTCCCTAGTGAAAGCGAAAAGGGCAGTCACTGGAGGTGAAGCGACTGCGCCTTCCGGGGACGAGCCAACACTGAAGGATCTCATGACGGCTATCACTGGAGTCCAATCATCCCTCGGCCCAAAGATGGAGGCCCTAGATACAAAACTTGACACTGTTACCATTGAGATTGGGCTAATAAGAGCAGACCTTGCCAAAGCAAACGAAAAGGTCAAGACGCTGGAACTCAAAGCAGCTAGCATCATAGACGACGTAAACCTGTTGCAGCAGGAGGTATGAGATCTTAAGGCCTCACGGATTCAAGACTTTGAAGGACGGGCAAGACGAAACAACGTTCGAATACTGAGGGTGCCAGAAAAGTCAGAAGGCCAAACACCGGACCTGTTCGTGGAGGACCTCATACTTAACCACTTAAAACTTAAAGGGCTTAGCAACTTCTTCACGGTTGAGCGTGCTCACAGAGTTCCGGGGGGTAGACCCAAACCTGGGGCGCCCCCCGTCCGATGATCGTGAGGGTTCTAAACTATCGAGACCGGGATGCGATCCTCCAGGCGGCCCGAGCTGGGGCTCCGCTGAGGTTTGAAAATGCGACTCTCTCTTTCTTCCCGGATTTTACCGAGATGGTTCAAAAACAATGCCAGAGTTTGTTGTTGGTAAATAAGAAACTGAGAGATAAAGGGATAAAATATGCCATGATGTTTCCAGCCCGCCTCCGTGTGGATCTCAACGGGAAAGCCTGTTTTTTTACAATCTCGAGGTGGGGACAGACTGGCTGGAAAGTATCCACATGCCGGGCCCTGAGAGCCAGGACCGAGGAGAGGCGGATGAACAATGACTTTGGTGAATATAGTGGTTGCAGGGACCTTAACTGTATTCTGATGTTGCAGGTGTGGGGGTGGGCTGACAATGGATCCACTGACCTGCAGAGTTCAGCAGATATCTTAGTGGATAAATATGTACAGGGGCTACGATGGGGTGGCAGGGGTGGGGTGGCGAGGAGCTTGTACGTGGGCCCTCCTCTATTTTCTACTTGTAGTTAGCTGTAGATTATATTGGGGGCAACAGGCATACTGCTAGTTGGGGATGAGCGTAAGCTACATGCAGGGGTGCAGGGTGGGGGGTTGAGTGTTTTGGGATGGTTTGTGTTTTTGTTTTCAGTTTACGCACAAGCATTTGCGACTAATTCTAGTTTTTTTCTATCATCAGGTGACCTCAACAAGCTTTATCATTATAATGGCAATTGGTAGATAGGGTCTAGGGAATAACGGCGCTTAGTTGGATTGTGAATGGCCTAGGCGATAAGATTAAAAGGGGGATGGTCAGCCAGATGATTAGGAGGCACTCCCCGGATGTTGTGTTGTTGCAGGAAACGCACTTGATTGGCAACCGTTGCATGGCCCTACACAGGGGAGGTTATAAGTTGGTGGTGCATGCTGGATTCACGACTGGGTCTTGGGGGTTGGGTATCCTGGTGAGGAACTCTTTCCTGCTGATTATTCAGGCCACATGGGCTGACAAGAGAGGCAGCAGTATTTCAGGATTGTGGGAAGGTAAAATGGTGACTTTTTTGTCAGTATATGTCCCGCCGGGGCTGCAATTTGATACATTTCGGGACCTGTGTAAAAAATGGTAATCTTGCCTGTGGGGTTGTTGATAATAGGTGGGGACTTTAATGCTGTGATGGATGGCGAAATGGACAGATACCCGGCCCGAAAGATGACGCAGTCTCAGGGGTGGTTGTCAGACTTTGTAGAAACCACTGGGCTCGTTGATGGGTGGAGACTTAGAAACCCTGGTGGAGTGCACTATACACACACCTCTGCGGCACATCACTCCTTCTTCAGAATAGATTACGTTTTGGTGCCGGCACTACAGACGGCATGGATCAGAGAGGTACAACACATGGATAGAGGGATCTCTGATCACTCCCCGGTCTGGTTCAGTCTGACAGTTGGACAGAGAGACGTGGGCAGGATCGCTCCGATCAGTGCTTGGTATTTGAAAGACCCTGACACAAAGAAAGAAGTGGTACAAATTACAGACCGATACTTCCAGGACAACGTAGGTTCGGTGGAGTCTGGGCGGTCCTTGTGGGAGGCGTACAAGACGGTTATAAGAGGGGAGGTATTGTCATTAGTCTCCGGAAAGAAGAGAAAAGCTCAAGCTGAAGTGGATAGGGTGGAGGCTGAACTGTCAGCACTGGAGAAGAGGTCTCGAGTGAGGCCACTCCGGAGGGATTGCATCAACTGAAACTCCTCTGTGATGAATATAGGAGTCTAGTTAGGGACAGGGCCAAAGTTCAGACTGCAGACACGCAAAGTAGGATTTATGAGCATGGTGATAAGGCAGGAAAGTTGATAGCGTGGTTGGAGAAGGGGGAGTGGGCATCGCGGTTGTTCCCAGAATTGCAGACGGTGGAATTAGGACTGGTGACAGACCCACAGCAGATTGCAGATGAGTTTTCTGTGTACTATAAACTGGTATATCAGTCGGCGGGGACCTATACAGAGGCCAAAAATGCCCAGCATCTCGGAGGAGGACTTGAAGTATCTGGACTCCTCCCTCACGGATGACGAGGTGGCGCAGGCTGTCAGGGGTGTCCACTCTGGGAAAGCCTCCGGCCCGAACGGAATCCCCATAGAGCTCTATAAACTTAACACGAACAAGCTTGCACCATTTCTTCGCGCCATGTTCATATAAAATGGAGAAACGGGCCAGCTCCCCTATGACCAGCGTATTGCAAACATCGTTGTTATCTATAAAGAAGGCAAGCCTAAAACGGAGTGCTCTTCTTATCGGATGATTTCCCTACTTAATGCTGAACCTAAAGTGCTTGCTAAATTATGGGCGTCTAGGCTGGTTAAGGTCATATCGACCCTGGTCCACCCGGACCAGTCTGGCTTTATGCCACGCCGAAACACAGCCCTCAATCTCAGAAGACTGCATGGGATTCTGGGTGGCACACCGAGCATACCTGAGCCTGCAGTCCTGTTGTCACTAGATGCAACCATGGCATTTGATAGGGTCGAATGGCCCTACTTGTTTGCGGTTTTAGCGAAGTTGGGTATCGGCAAGTAGTTTATCTGCTGGGTCCGTCTCCTAAATACTAGTCCCCTAGCCAGGGTCGTGGTAAACAACCACAAATCCGTAGACTTTCCACTGGGAAAGGGTACAAGGCAGGGATGTCCCTTATCCCCACTACTATTTGCGTTGGCACTTGAGCCACTCGCTGCATGGGTCCGATGGGACCGGTCGATTCTAGGGCTGCGCTGGATGCCTGAGTGGGAGGACAAGATCTCGCTTTATGCAGATGACAACCTGCTTTACCTTACCAACCCCCGGGCTTCCTTGATCACTTTTTCGGACGTCCTGGCCATATTTGGAACGTACTCTGGTTTCGCCATTAATTGGATGAAATCTGTACTTTTTGTCATTAGATGTGACCCTCCGTTCATCCCAAGTTCCTGCCCATTGTGGATTGAAACTGTGGGGTTTCGATATCTGGGCATATTTGTGACCAAATATCCGAAACTGAGGTACGAAAAGAACCTGGAGCCCCCGCTGGCCAAGTTCCGAAGAGATGTGGCAAGATGGAAATCATTGCCGATCTCCTTGTTTGGCTGTGCAGTGTTATTTAAAATGATGGTTCTGCCCCGCTTTTATATGCACTCCAAAATACAATGGATCCAATGCCCCCCTTCGTATTTCAAGGATATTGAGTCCCTCCAGAGACAGCTTCTCTAGGAGGGCAGACCCCGTATTTCTTTCTCAAAGCTTACTCTTCCCTGGTATGACGGAGGGATCAGTTTACCGGACCTCCGTAAGTATTACTGGGCTTCCCAGTTGGCGGCGATAAACCACGCTATTTATGGGTTCCCTTTGGACCCTGGATATGCGATGGACCGTGGGCAGATGCCTGTGGGCGACTTCACCAGGGCACTCTACGCTAGGAAAGGGCACTTTCCCCTCGTTGGACCAGCGGCACATGCGATTTACGTATGGCATGCAGCTAATCTATGTCTGCAATGATAGGGGAGACTTACGATGGCGACCCCACTGTGGAGCTCGGGGAGGCTGGGCAGCCTGTGGAAGACGAAGGGCTTTGATAGATGGGACCTCATTGGGATCTCACAAATAAAGGACATGTGGGGGAAGGATGGGGTATTAGCGTTTGCCGACCTACAAGAACGACATCAGATGCAGGAATGAGAGTGTTTTCGATATCTTCAGGTTAGGCACACCCTGATTGCAAATATTCCCCGTGACACTGAACTCCCGGAGGCCTCCCCACTGGAGGACCGAGTACTGGATGGTATGCTACCGACCAAAACCATATCATTGATATATAAAAAACTGATCAACCACATGAGTGACCCCCTGGTAAATGTTGGGCGCGGATGGCCTTGTTCTGGATGATGAAGACTGGAGGGAGGCGGTTTCCTCCCCGAAAGCAGTAGCCCTCCAAATGCAACTTAGGCTGGTGTAGTTGAAGATTTTACACAGGACATACATTACAGGTCCACGTTTGGTACATATGGGTTTGGCAGACAGCAGGGAATGTAGGAGGGGTTGCAGGGAGACAGGAACGTTCAAGCACATTTTGTGGCACTGTGTGGCAATACAGGAATACTGGGTCAAGATTCAAGAGAAAATCCGAGAAGTGGTAGGGGTGGAACTGGCCGTAGAGACACAACGTTTATTTTGAATGTCTGGGAACTAACTGATTTGACTTCACATGGGAAGCAATGGGTAACCCTGGCATGCATGATATCCAAGCGTAATATAGCTCAGTTGTGGGGGGCTAGTCAGGTGCCACAAATTGGGAAATGGATGGAAGACCGCGACTGGTGCATGTTCAGAGAAAAGATCGGTATACGTTGTGATGGAGCGAGTTTCAGAAATAATTTCTGGTTAGTGATGTTAATCTCCCATAACTTGATTAATTATATTAATGGGTTTGTGCATGATTTGTATTACTAAACCAACCTAGAGTAAAATTGCATTCACAAACATGAGGGATTAATATTATGTGCTTTCTGTTGCATCTGCATGTACGTTTAAATAATTAATTAATTTTGTTTAGTTTGTCCTATTGTCTTTGTCAATATTAATGCGGCTGATTAATTAATGGCATGTGCTTTTATTATGTGTGCTTATGTGTTTGTCTATGTTGTGTCTGTTTATCCATGTTGTGTTTGTCTATCTTTACTCTTTCAGATATATGAAGAATCCTGCTGGACACTATGAAGAATGGTAGATTTTAAATGTGCTGCTTTTCTGTGTGCTTCTGCTAGGTGACTTATACTAATGGGTTAACATTAGCTATGAAGGTTGGAAACAGAATGACTTTCCTTACCTGAATTAATTATTGTTTTGTGTTTGTTTAAATAATAGTTTTCTGAAAAAGTGACCAAAGCTAAAAGTGGCGCAGCGACGCAAGCAAAAGTGGCGCAGAAAATTGATGCTTTCTGAAAAGAGGCCTGCTGATGAAAAGCCACATGAGAAAAACTTATTTTGAAAAGGATGAGAAGCCTATGAACTTTTATTGTGAAAAGGTTTGAAAAGAACTGCAAAAGGCACTCTGTGGAGAGGTTTGCTAATGTGCCACGAGAAGCTCAGAACGGACAGGCTCAAGGCCAGGAATGTGAGTCGCGGCATTTTTGTGCACTACATGAACAATCTTTGCTACAAAATGTAGCAGCCTAAGGAAGTGCTGCCAGGACTCTGTGCATGAACAATGGCTTTGTGTAAAAGCCTGGACTTGAGGTGGAAGATGTCACAGTTTACTGTGGCGTGAGGTGGTTCAGCCAATGGGGAGCCAGAATTCAGCTGATGGTATGTGAAATTAGTTAGTTTAGCCATAGTTTTAGGGTATAAGAATAGGCTCTAGGAGCAGATTTTTTTGCTTACGCTTCTTGATTCCAGAGGGTCGTGTTCTGCTGACCGACAATTACACGTAAGGAAAGGTGACTTTAAAAGACTTTGTTTTCAGGCGATGAGGGTAGAGCATAGAATTAGTTAGGGTTTGGAAATGCTCTTTTTCACTTATTTCTGCTAATGAATAATATTTTCTTGAACTAAGCTCTCTTTACAAATGCTGAATAAAACTTTCTTATGACTTTTAAAAAAATGCTTGCTTAATAAAGTTCCAAAACCTAAGTTTTCCTGAATATGTTTGAATAAACTTTTAAAATGACAAGCTGGTCTTGTTTATTGTAGATAGTTTAAACAACATATCAGATCCATTCACCTCATGATTCAGCTGCTCTGTTATTTTATGGGCCTGGTATTGATTGGTAAGTTGGTGGTAGATAGTGACATCATTTATGCAGAATTTTAGTAGGAGAGCTGGATCCGTTTTAGTAGCATTCGTACGGTTATATGTTGTTTTTGACATACATGCTACATACATGATACATATATGTTGGTATAGTCATAGGATCAATGTTTAACATATGTTGAGTTTTGATTTTGTCATACTGTTATATGTAGTTGTAAGGGTTTTTCCAGCAGTGTGAAAAATTCCTGGTTTTCCATGGCAAGAGTAGTGTGACTAGAAAAGTTACACAGTGCATTTGTTCTGCTTCAAAAGGTGATATCGCCGCATATCACGTGTTGTGGACGTACAACACAAGTTTAGGGTTCTAGGTGTGTTGAGTAAATTGTATGTATGATAGTGAGGAGTGCCTATGAAATCATAGCATTGAGTCTAGGGACCTGGTGAGCCTGTTTTAAAACTCTCTGTGAAAAGAGTAATAGGATTTATCCAAGCTTGTGTGTAGGGTAAGCGTTATTTTTCTTCTAAGGTTAGAGTCCTAAAGAAGAAAGGTAAGCGTTGTTTCTTTTCTAGGGTTAGAGTCCTAAGGAAAAGAGTAGCGTTGTTTTCTTACTGGCGATTCTGGATTACTACGGTTGGTTAGAGTCCTACCGAAGTTTTCATGTATGTTTGTTTTAGGGTTTTCTTGTTTGAAAGTGGGTGAATGATTTGTAATATCAATTGAGTTAAATTTTGAATTGCTAAATGTATCTGCATTCAATTAGAAACACGATTGGTTATTATCTGTTAGAAGGGTAGGGTAAGAATTGCTCTATTGGCGATTGAGACTATTCTGTGAGAATAGCGTTGTCTATTCCACGCTGAGAATACTTGAATGAATGTATAAAACTATCTCTTTGTTTAGAGAAGCAGGCAAATGGTTTGTTTTATGTAGTTATTAATTGTGTTTAAAAAAAGTAAATGTAAAGCGTTTTGAAGCCTTCAGGGGCTATTTAAAAGCATTGTAAAGTGTTTCGCGCTACTTAAATACATTTAAAAGTATTGCGCGCTATTTAAATCCATTCAAAGGTGTCCGATCGAAATTGTGAAGGAGGGGCTATTTTTGAGAGAGAGAGCGTGTGGGGAGAGCCTGGAGCTGCAGCGGCTGTCTACGTCACAGCCGCCGCGCTCTCATTGGTCAGGGTGCCGCAGCGTCATAGCAGAGCCGCGCTCTGATTGGTTCAGGCATCTGGAGTGTCTCGACAAAGCTGCACTCTAATTGGTTGATACATCCGTAGCATCACAGCAGAGACGCGCTGTGATACGCTGAAAGTATTTCAGTATTTTGAAGTGGTTGCGCAAAGACTGGCTAATGCGCGTTACCACTGTATACTGAATAAATTACAATAAATAAGTACCCCCGCTTTGGTTCCCTTCCTCGCCGCGCTATTGTGGTAAAAGAAGAAGCTTGTTACAGCTGATGTTTGCGCGAGGGTAGATAGAGAGACTGCAACAGCAGCAGTAACGTTATAGCTACAGCCGTGCTGTGATTGGCTGAGCTCCCGAAAGCAGCGCTTTAATTGGCTGGAGCGTCTCAGCAGCTTGTTTACATTTTGCAGGTATCCCGCCTTTAGGTTTTCTTTCCGCTACAGCCACGTTATTAATTTAAAAAACGTGTGACACAGCTGATGCATGTTTTGGGCTTTGAAGCAGCTGGCAAGTGTTGCATGCTGAATTTGTACTGACAGCACACTGTTATGAGCCGATGTGCTCTGAGTGTTTTGGCTTTGATTTGTTTTTTCCCTCAATGCGAGTGCCCAGAACACGATAATTTCAAGCAAGCAAATAATAAATATTGCAGGGGTGTGGTTCATGGTTGTTGGGGTCGCCGATCACAGGAGGGCAGTTACCACCACCCTGATAAAGACAACAGCCAGGGGACAGATGTTGGCAGCGCAGCATTAGCAGCTGCGAAAGAGTTGCAAATACAGTTATACAGCAACAGCAGACATAGCACCAACAAGCACTGTTCAATAGAGAGCCCACCAAAGTAGGAACAATAGTGACATCCGCAACAGCATTGTGTCTCAAACATAATTGGTAATTTGTGATATAAAAGCTTAATTGAGTGAAGGGGAAATGGAGAATCATGGAGCATAAATAAATAAATAAACATTATCGAGTCTTCCCCACAGCTGATGTTCTGTGTATGTGTAAATAAGCATTTTTTAATACCCAATAAATTACAGGTCTACAGTGTAAGTATTTTAATTGCTGCTTTTCGCAAAAGCACATCTTTCTGCCCCAATTAAAACGTGTATGCAGGTAAATTACAAGATATACTCATTTAAGCAGGAAGTTCTGTTTATTTGTTGTGGTACATTTTAATGAATGTGAGTATTTTAAATCATGGATAATTATTATCCAAAGAAGAAGAAAACGTTTTTCTGCTATCAGAAAATGAAAAATGTATTTAAAAAGGTTAAAAAAGTTGTTGCTACATGTGAGAGTAAATTAATGAATAAACAGGTGAATAATAAGCATACTGATAAGAAAAATGCAGCTTTAAAAGACATATATTCTGAAAGGATACCACCTCCCCCAAAAGAAATAATTTTTAATGAAAATCCAATTCCCGAATCAGCGAATGTAAAGAATAAACCTGTCAGAGAAGAATTAATTGATCATTGTAAAAATGATGTTGTAAATACAGATCAGGACAGAAATTCAAGCAAACCCCCAGAGCAGATTAGTGTAACGCCAAGAGTCCCAGTTCAGATTAATAGAGTCCCAGCCCAGACCCCTTCTCAAGGTGTCACAACAGAAAGGTATGATGAGATGCCTAGTACTTCTGGAATTAATATTCCTGATTATGTAAATTCTACAAATGATTTAATTGAACAGATAACTAGAAACATGGAAGCAGTGACAGTTCCTGTGGTAATTGGACTCGATCTCTCAGTGCTTAAAAAAGATGAAAATAGTCCCACAGCTTTAACGGTCCCATTGAATTGTGAAATTCAAAAGTTTGCTGAAAAACTTTATTCTAATGTACCTGAAAATGAGCTAGTAATGATTCCAACTCAGCAAGAGAGAGTGATGACTCTAGTTTCACCTAGTGAAAACTCTGACGTTGATCTGATTGACCTGACACAGCCTGATGAGCACAAATTACTGGATGTTGCAAAATTAAAAAGTGATTTCGAAGAATTAATAAATGATACAATCAGTACAGACAGATTAAAAACATATCAGGATGATGAGGACATTGAAGGTTTGAACAATACAGGTAGGATTGCCCCTGCCCATATAAAAGATTTAATTTGGACTTTGAGAAAAAGGGGTAGTCTGAAAAAATGGAAAACAAAATGGACGAAGAAAAAGGAGAAGGAAAAAGTGACTTTAGCTTTTGTAAGAGAGTGTAAAAACCCACAGATGCAGAATGAGATAAATGAGCAGCAACAGCTGCTGAATCAACAGCTACAAATACAGCGACAGGAGGTGATTCAGCAGAATGAGATACCTCCGCTGCCATTTCTAAATTATGTTAATGAGCAGAAATACAATACAGATACAGGATTCAGTGGAGACCAGGAAAACAGACCAAATCCAGTTAAAATTGCAAACAAGCAGGGAAACTCATTTCCTAAGGTTCCACAGTACAAGTTGAAGTCAGAAACAATTGAAGGAGTTATTCCTGTTATTGAAAAATTCGTTAGGCAGGGTGTTCTAAAAGAGATTGAGAACAGTCTTTGTAACTCACCAGATATGGGTATTAGAAAGCCAGATGAAACGTACAGAATAGAACAGGACCTGAGAAAGGTTAACAAGATAGTTATCCCTTGTTGTCCTATTGAGCCCAAACCAGCAGAGATTATTTGTCAGATACCACATGATGCTGAGTGGTATTGGGTCTCAATGCACCCAGAGAGTCAAATAATTTTTGCTTTCAGGTTCCAAAAGAGAATTCCCAGTCAGGTAACTATTGAGAGAATTAAAACGATTCAGGCAATGGAATGCTCAAAGACACAAAAACAGGTAAGAATGTTCCTAGGCATGGTTGATTACTGTTGCCAATGGATTAGTGGTTTTTCAGTAATTATGATGCCATTGCAAAGACTGACAAAAGCAGATATAAGAGACCGAATTGTCCTGACAGAAATTGAGCTCGAAGCGATAGAGCAATTTAAAAAGAGTTTGAGTGAAGCTCCTGTTCTGGGCATGCCAGACTTCAACAAAGAAATTGAGCTTCTTGACAAAATAGCAGTGATAAAATGTGCTGCAAATGGGGAGAAAAATAATTATGTCTCAAAAGGCAATGAGCACGCAGGTACCATTGTTAAGTTTTGTGCTCAGGAGTGGGTTGCAATCAATGGGGAAAAATTCAATGAACATGTTTTAAGCATCCTCATACTAATCTTTGCAATTCAGACATGGCAAGAATTAAAACAATTACAAGATGAGGCACATGATGAGGAGAAAAACACATGGCTCAAAGAAGGTTTCAGACAGCAGGAGGAAGATGAAATTTGGGTTTACAAAGATGACAGACCTGTTATGCCCAATTGCATGATTGCTGACATGGCACGGATGTACCATGGTCCAATTGAGAGTTTGGGAACCATATGCCGGCAGGGTGGTTCATTTACAAATATTCAAATAGATCTTTTTGAAATGCCCCAACATAACAAACTGAGATATGTCCTTGTCATCATTTGTTTATTTTCAAAATGGGTAGAAGCTTTTCCAACAAGAAAAAATTTCACGAATACAGTGGGAACAAATGCGATTTTAAAAGAAAAGGAGCAGGCTCATGATTTATTGCCAGGAGACTTGGTCAAGGTTCATCGGAGGAAGAACTGTTTGGTACTCAGGTGGCAGAAAGAAAGGAAAGTGATTTCAGTCACAACAAATGTTGTGAAGTGCAGGGGTCTGAAAAGGTGGGTGCATGCAAATCATACCCTTTGTGTACCTGCACCTGATAACCCCGATGAAGATAGTGAAGACACTGCAACTGAGTCAGACTCTGAAGAAGAAATTTCTGAAGAAAATCCAGATCTTGAAGATCGACAAGGTGGTCGACATCTGGATGATGATGTCAATGTGAATGAAACATTGAATGAAGAAGATCTAGAGATTGTGATTCTAGATTCAGAAAATGATGAAGATCTGCTAGAAAAAGAAGAAGAAAAAGAGTCCGAGACTAAAGAGATTGAAGATCAGGAGAGTATTGAAAAGCAGATTGGAAGCTCTGAAAGCAGGAACAGAAATTCTGGAACTGGGCAGCTAGTAGCAAGTTCGGAAGAGGAGAACGAATTGCCAAGTACCAGCTACAGAAATGTTGTTCCTAACGGAGTGAAGCTGCCGAGTAAAGAAGTTCCTAGATATAGTATTGAAATCTCTGAAACTGACGCGGATTACAGTGATGAAGAGTCTGGGTTAAGAAAATTCAGAAAAAGAACTTGGAAAGCTGTATGTAATGAAGTCAAGCCTAAGAAGAAACTCTTGAGAAAAGGTGATGTCTGGCCTAAAGAAGATTTGAAGTTCAAATTCATGAATAAATTGAAAGAACAAGTCAATGAAGTGTCAAATCAGAAGAGTGATTCAGACAAAAAAAAGAGCAAGCTGAAGAAAAAATTGAAATGATTACCAGGAAAAGCAAAAGACCATTGAGAGCAAATGAAAAATACAAGTCTCCAAAATGGGCCGACATAAATATCGCTCTAGTAGTTGAGGAGCGCAGTAGCAGTCAGGTGGACTTGGAAGAAAATCGTGACAATGACTAGGTTTAGTTTTCTTTCAATTGAGGTTTATTTTTGGCATAAGGCTGAAGAAATTGTGTTAGGGTGACACAAGGTCGAAGAAATTGTGTTAGCTGGAAACACTTTTATGTAAGACGCAAGGTCGAAGAAAACATGTTTTAGAATTTGAAAGAAAAAAAAAAGAGGGGGTATATACTATATACTATTTTTTCAAAAAAAATTCAAAATTTACTTTTTGTTTTTTGTTTTGTTTTATAATACTCAGATTGATATTTGTTTTGTTAGTGCAATTCAAAATGTAGTTATGCAATTCAAAACTTAGTTACCTATAAAATCATTGGGGGTTGGGGATTCAAAGGTGGAAAGGATCCAACTTAGCTGAATAAAGAAAGGGTAAGGGATATAGAATTAGTAGGATGTAAGATATAATACTCAATATGAGAGTTGCAGAAATATAGATTTAGAGTTTAAATACTAATCCTGAGTAAGCCTGAAACATGTTCAATAGATAAAAATTTTAAGTAAAATTTTTGGATTTTGTTTGGTGATTTTGAAATCACCAGATGAGGGAGTTGATGGAGCGAGTTTCAGAAATAATTTTATTCTCGCTCGTGATGTTAATCTCCCATAACTTGATTAATTATATTAATGGTTTTGTGCATGATTTGTATTACTAAACCAACCTAGAGTAAAATTGCATTCACAAACATGAGGGATTAATATTGTGTGCTTTCTGTTGCATCTGCATGTACGTTTAAATAATTATTTATGTTGTTTAGTTTGTCCTATTGTCTTTGTCAATATTAATGCGGCTGATTAATTAATGGCATGTGCTTTTATTATGTGTGCTTATGTGTTTGTCTATGTTGTGTCTGTTTATCCATGTTGTGTTTGTCTATCTTTTTACTCTTTCAGATATATGAAGAATCCTGCTGGACACTATGAAGAATGGTAGATTTTAAATGTGCTGCTTTTCTGTGTTCTTCTGCTAGGTGACTTATACTAATGGGTTACCATTAGCTATGAAGGTTGGAAACAGAATGACTTTCATTACCTGAATTAATAATTGTTTTGTGTTTGTTTAAATAATAGTTTTCTGAAAAAGTGACGCAAGCTAAAAGTGGCACAGTGGCGCAAGCAAAAGTGGCGCAGAAAATTGATGCTTTCTGAAAAGAGGCCTGCTGATGAAAAGCCACATGAGAAAAACTTATTTTGAAAAGGATGAGAAGCCTATGAACTTTTATTGTGAAAAGGTTTGAAAAGAACTGCAAAAGGCACTCTGTGGAGAGGTTTGCTAATGTGCCACGAGAAGCTCAGAACGGACAGGCCCAAGGCCAGGAATGTGAGTCGCAGCATTTTTGTGCACTACATGAACAATCTTTGCTCCAAAATGTAGCAGCCTAAGGAAGTGCTGCCAGGACTCTGTGCATGAACAATGGCTTTATGTAAAAGCCTGGACTTGAGGTGGAAGATGTCACAGTTTACGTGGCGTGAGGTGGTTCAGCCAATGGGGAGCCAGAATTCAGCTGATGGTATGTGAAATTAGTTAGTTTAGCCATAGTTTTAGGGTATAAGAATAGGCTCTAGGAGCAGATTTTTGGCTTACGCTTCTTGATTCCAGAGGGTCGTGTTCTGCTGACCAACGATTACACGTAAGGAAAGGTGACTTTACAAGACTTTGTTTTCAGGCGATGAGGGTAGAGAGAGAGAATTAGTTAGGGTTTGGAAATGCTCTTTTTCACTTATTTCTGCTAATGAATAATATTTTCTTGAATTAAGCTCTCTTTACAAATGCTGAATAAAACTTTCTTATGACTTTTTAAAAAATGCTTGCTTAATAAAGTTCCAAAACCTAAGTTTTCCTGAATATGTTTGAGTAAACTTTTAAAATGACAAGCTGGTCTTGTTTATTGTAGATAGTTTAAACAACATATCAGATCCATTCGCCTCATGATTCAGCTGTTCTGTTATTTTATGGGCCTGGTATTGATTGGTAAGTTTGCTGGTAGATAGTGACATCATTTATGCAGAATTTTAGTAGGAGTGCTGGATCAGTTGCTAGGGGCCCGCCCCAGAAATGGGGGAAGAACTGGGGAGCGTGGAGTGGCTACAGGGGGGACATATGTACTCCACCGAGTGTTGGTGAGGAAACGATAGCGCTGGTGTCCCAGTGACCACTACTGTCATTTTAAACGTATTCTGATGTATGGAAACGTGTAATTACTTACTGTGGAAGAGAGATATGTCACCTGATGCTTTTTGTTTGTTTGCAATAATAACAAAATTTAGAAAAATAAATAAATGTCAGGATGAGGGCCATTAAAACAAGGTGGTCTATATTAATCCAAAAGCACATAACTCAGACAGGGGCTAAATTCATCTTAAGGCCGCCGTGATCAATGTTGGATCCTTCACAAAGCATTCGCTATACATTTGGATCCTCCTGACAGAGAAAACATGGCATCTACTGTTTCTTACTGAAAGCTGTTTGGGAGCATCCTTCATCCCTGACAATTTATTTATTTATTTATATAGCGCACTACGACCCGAAGGCGTCTAGGCGCTATACACAATGTACAAGCCATACCAGATGGCTATGCTATTTCTCACCTTCATCTGGAACCTCAGAAGGATGGGGGAGTAGCAGTCATTCAACAATCATCCCTTGCCTGTACAGCACAATAATTGGAGGGGCTGGATGAGGTAGAGGGTCTCATATTTTCTATCAAACTGTCATATAATTTCTCTTTTTCAGAAGCATATCATCCGCCAGGATATGGAGTAAAGTTTGGTGAGGCTTTACCCAAATCAGTCGCACCTTTTCTGCTACAGTTTTCTATTGTTACTATCTTAGGTGATTTTAATGCTTTAAATTACTAGGCCTGTCAGGCAGCACTTAAGCTGATGGAGGCAATAGACAATCTAAACCACCAACAAAATGTTTTTGGTTCCAAACATAAACAGGGGCCTACCTTAGATATGATCTTTTCCAATTGCTCCATTCTAGTAACAAGTAAACCCACATAAATTACATGATCAGATCACTTTTAAGTGCCTTTCTTGATAGTTCTATTTGAAGGGACACCAAGGCAACAATTTTAACATGACCTTGGCACAAAACTACCAAGCGTAATCTGTTTAAGGCTTTAGACTCTTCTGGGATAATCCTGAAGGGAACTTTAGAGTCTGAAATGTTATCTTTTAATGTTTCTTAACTACACGCCATCAATAAGTTGGCCCTTTGAAAAAAAGATCAACTAAAAAACAACAGCCCTCCACATTCTGAACTAAAGAAGGAAAGAAGACTCTAAAAACAACTGAAAGGATTTGGAGGAAGCATTATGAATAGGAAAGGGTCATACAAAGTGGCATTGAAATCTTCAGTAAGAAGATTAAGCGTGCTTGGTTTGTCAGATTGATAAATCTAACAATAAAGCCAGGGATAAATTTAAAATCATTCAAACCTTTCTATTCCCCGCAGCAAGTCAACAGAAAATTGGTTTACCTTCTCTACTTATTTCCACAAGGAGAAGGACCTCTAATATAATTTTAATAGTCAGATGATGGTTGTCATATCTGACTATAATTACAATGGTCATAGAATGATGGCCGGTTTTTCATTGCTCAATTGTGAGCCTATTTCACTCACTGACAGTCATCCTGTGCGAGCAGTTTGTGTTCTGGATTCAAGGCGCAACTCTTCTTTATGTTACAAACGGGCTCTTGCACCCGCAACTTGCATAGGCTCTATTTGATGGAGGTGACCAGCTGGTTGCAAGGAATTTCTTTGAAATCAATGGCAAGTGAAAAGGTTTTATCACAAAATGAAAAATAAGCTGCACAGGGTAAATCCCATAAAGGTCCTCAGGAGCAAAGTTATATAGAGTATGTAAAATCAGATATCCAAATGACCTTATTCCTTGCTTGTGCGCTGCATAAATACTGTACACATTGCCTCTAAGTGAAGCTGGGCAGCTTTTGTGCTATGCCACCAGAGGGTTAAGCACAGGTAAATTGGGGTTCGCTCATTTTTCACCCTAACAAGAATTGTTAAGTAGGGTTTTACCCCCACAACCAGTAACCTACTTTCTCAAATGCCCCATCCCAATTCTTAAAAATTAAAAATAAAACTATTCAACACTATTAATGCTAATGTAATTTGCAGGTGTTTCAACAAATATGATAGATGAAGCAACTAAACTTTCACGAAATGAATAGTCTAGCGATCACAGCAGAAGAACCTTGACAAACGTTACATGTGATAGGGAACACCATAAACTTCTTTGAAAGCAACATAATCATACTGTGGAAATAAACTACTACATGTCACCTTGACTGTGCTCTGTGGCGCCTGTGAGGAGAGAATGTGTGTGGGGCGGTGGATATGGGAAACAGGAGTGAGTGACCTAGATGGCATCCATGGTGTCTAAAATGGCGTTTTACATAGAAAATGTGGCATAACTAAAACACATTATTAGACACATTTCTAAACATTCTAGGAACTTAGGGGCAGATGTACGACCATTCAGTTTAGCGAGTTGCAAATTACGCAAAATTGCAACTCACAATTTGTGACTCGCTAAACTGAATGTACAACAGTGTCTCATACACTGTTTGCGATTCCCAATTGTTTCACAAATTGCATGCCTCCTCAATATTCATGAGGCAAGAGCAATTTGCGACCCTATTGAGAAGGGCTAGCACTCACAGCCTGTTGGGGTCAGCAGACCACCATGTCTGTGACTGACTTTTCAATAAAGCTGTTTTTTTTTTAAATGCAGCCCTTTTCCTTAAAGGAAAACAAGATGCATTTTAAAAAGAAAAATGAAACTTTTCAGTTTAATTTTTTAAGGGCAGGCAGTGGTCCCTGGGACCACTGTCTGCTCTAAAAAAATATTTTCGCACCCAATTCATAAAGAGGAAGGGGTCCCTAGAGGACCCCTTTCCGTTTGCGAATGATTTACCATCTACTCGAAGTAGGTGGTACACTGTGTGTATTTTGCGACTGCAAATGCAGTCACAACACAATAGTACATTGATATTAGAGTTGCTATTAGGAAGGGACGAACTTGGCACGCCCCTTCCTAATAGCCAGTCAGAAACGCTATTTTGCGAGTCAGTGAGTCACAAAATAGCGTTTGTACATACCACCACCATTTTATGCGGTCGCATACAGGTTGATTTCTCTTTTTCAACCGCAAAAAATGGTCGTAGATCTGGGCCTTAGTTTCAATTGCAATTATGCTAATTCACTCAATATATGGAAAATCACGTGTACAAAAGCATAGTAATCTTCGTTATTGTTGCACAAAATATATACCCCAAGAACAGCTTCAAAACCGTAAAAATAATTACATGAAAATTCTGCATACCATTCAGGCACCTGGTAGGGCTCCATTCACTCCAAAATCCGTCGTCCGCACAGAACATATGCACTTTTCCTCTCACTCGAGCACACAGTGAAAGTTTGTGGTTAAATTTGTAGGTTGTGTAGGTTGTTTCTCTTTCTACTGGCAATGCCTAGAAAATAAAAGTTTAAAATAAAACTGTTAAACTCGGCGCTGGAGAGTGTATATTTGTATTATGATAAAGTCTACCCACAACGCATTACTTTGACTTGCAATTCAACATTTTTTGATAGAACACAGTTTGTGGCTGGATGAGACACCGCAACTTAAGCAATAATGTCTTCCCTTTTTATGATGTACAAGTGCAGCTACACCTACCTGCACTGGGTTTTAGCATCTTCTCTTCGAGCATCCTTTAACTATGATAGGAATTTTTCTGACCTGCACAAAATAGCTGAGCTTGGGGAAATAGGGCTAATTATTAAATTATTATTCCAAAAAGTCAAAACCAGGTAATTCGTTTCGGGGCCTTTTCATATTTTACTCAGTTATGCTTTTATTATTGTTTTATTGTATGTCTTCCTTTTATCTCTAATTTCTATTGGACCTTTCCTTTTAACGGCATCAATCAGTGCAGTTTTGGCAAGACGACATTCCTTATTGTACCAGGGCTTTCCTACCGGTTTTGCATTTGCCGTACCCATCCCTTTTTTTTTTTTTTTTTTGTAAGAAGTACTAGTAATTTACTAAAGAGGGATTTATGTAGTTTGATAAATTCTTTAGAATCACATCTGTATGGGCAGTATGATTCAAATATATTTACAAAGGTACAGTAAATGTTAGCCAGTAGATCCTCTCTTTCCAGTATATATGCCCATTTAACAGCCCTACGATTGTTGCTGAGGATGATATTGTCTGTAATAGGTAGAGGTACTAAACTATGACTTTCCTCAATATCTGTATCAAAAGGGAGGGAGTTAAAGTAGTTGATCAATGGATCAACGGACACGGTTTTCCACACAGGAAGGTGGAAGGTCCAGTTACAGCTTGTGTCCGTGTCTTGCACTAGGAAAACAAAGGGAGGTTGCTGCACTGTTCCTATGGAAAGTGAGGGAAGTGTTAGCTGGCATGACCACAGATGTTAGAGTAACATCCTGGGGCATCCATTTTGTTGGATGTAATTGCCTCACACACCCCGAAGGATGTCATGCTTCATCATCGGCGGTTGCTCCTCGTCGGGGAGGCGGTGCAATCCCTGACGGGCTCACCTCAAAGAGGGGCTCTTTGGCGGAGATCTTTTTCCAACTGCCTTATGGTGAGGTGGGGGTGTGTGGGCTGGGCTAGGTGTAGAGGTGTGTGGGATATTAAAATGTAGCAAGGGGTACCGGAATTCAGTTTATTCTGGGGGTCCCCTGGCTGCAGTTAAAAAAGTGGGGTTAGCTCACTAGGTGTCAGCAGGTTAGGTCGGGTGACCCTAGATGAGACTAAAGGTGATGTTGGTCGACATGTTTCACGCTGTGGGTCTAGTCACCCGCGATTCATCAGGACCTTAGTAATGTGCAAGGGAAAACATGCTAGTGTCATGTATGTCAATTGTTACCTCTGTGGGTACTCCTATGCCTAGACATAGAGAAAAAAGAAGGACAACCGTTAAATGTTAATCTGTATGTCACAGTTCAAGTTAATGCCAGGGTGTTTATACAGTGTAGCATGCTATTGGAGTTAAGGAGTACTGTACAACCGCCAAAGCATGCCTTGCAAAGTGTGTGTGCAAAGTGCGCAGTGAGGAGCACACACAACTGTAGAGTCCGTGAGGAGGTTTGTGATGGAGTGCTGGTTAAAATCAAGATTTTAAAACAGTTTTAAAGAAAGATTTAAAAATGCAGCAGTTTGAGAGGACTGAACTGCTCATTTAGTGTGGAATTCGAGCAGGTGTTTTGTTTATAAGGCACCGTTTGCAACTACATGCACAACAATCACACACTGTGTCCCAACGGGGAAAACATAGAATGGGAAGTCTCACGTGTCCCACTTACCTAATGGTTAAGGATTACATGCCACATGAGGGGTCGGCGGGACTAGACATCAGGGAAGAGCCCAGGGTTTTAGCTGGAGATGGAATATAACATAGCGCCTGTAGTTGGATAGTTGCTAAAGCTAATGTTAAAGATGTCTCCAAGCAGAGTTGGGCTTGTGAGGTCAAGGACCTCCACGCTGTCTCCCTTTGTTAAATCCCTATCAAGTAGACTCACCTCCATTCTCCCGTGTCCGCGCAGTCAGACCTACCCTTCTCCGCCGAGCTCGAGTAGATGTGGGAGCTCGGCGGCCGGGGAAATTTAAACCGTGTTGACAGGTCGGCGTGTGACGGAAGGTCTCCGCCTCCTCTGTCAGGTCACATGGTTGGGGCGCTTTCTGTGGCGGCCATCTTACAGCGGTGTGTTGGTGCGCTTAACGCTGAGTAAACATCATTCTAAATGTCAGTACAACTATTTGTGTCATTTAGAGGGGGGTGGAAAGGTTGTTAAGAATCACCCCATATTACCCATGGCAAGTCACCACTATTGTGCGTGCGGAGTAGTTTGTTCAAAAGTCACTCGCTCTTATGTACGAAGTGCAGCGGCCATATTGTGATGGGCACAGAACATGTTCAGGGCATACACTGACCACTATGGTTTAAGAAAACGTAGCAGTATGCTGTATTTAGGTGAGCCTACTGCCTAAGGAGAATGAATGGCATTTGGGACACGTTACATAGTATGTGGTGTCGCGTTGCATAGTGTGTAGTGTTGGCAACAGGGACTGATGGTAGAATGATTTGGGTGGATCACTGTCAACAATGTGGCCAGTGTATGTGGCAACTGGTTATACGAGTGGTGGGAAAAGGATCTTGATATCCTAAAGTGAATGCCACGGAATATCCTCGTTGAGACCCTGTTTGTCTGTAGACAATCGATGGATCCATCTCTGCTCTTTCCGAAACAGGGCATTGCTCGGGCAGTTAGGGCTGGCTTCAAGCACCACCCATCTCATGGAGTCCTCATCATGGTTTTGTTCAACAAAATGTTTGCACATCTTTGTGTGGGTCTTTTTGCAACGAAAGTTGCTACGGTGTTCAATAATTCTCGTTTTGACTGGACGGGTGGTCATCCCGATGTAAAGTAGGTCACAAGGGCACTTGTGACCTACTTTACGCGGGTGACTAGACCCACAGCGTGAAACATGTCGACCAACATCACCTTTAGTCTCATCTAGGGTCACCCGACCTAACCTGCTGACACCTAGTGAGCTAACCCCACTTTTTTAACTGCAGCCAGGGGACCCCCAGAATAAACTGAATTCCGGTACCCCTTGCTACATTTTAATATCCCACACACCTCTACACCTAGCCCAGCCCACACACCCCCACCTCACCATAAGGCAGTTGGAAAAAGATCTCCGCCAAAGAGCCCCTCTTTGAGGTGAGCCCGTCAGGGATTGCACCGCCTCCCCGACGAGGAGCAACCGCCGATGATGAAGCATGACATCCTTCGGGGTGTGTGAGGCAATTACATCCAACAAAATGGATGCCCCAGGATGTTACTCTAACATCTGTGGTCATGCCAGCTAACACTTCCCTCACTTTCCATAGGAACAGTGCAGCAACCTCCCTTTGTTTTCCTCAATATCTCCCGGCCCCTTTATCAGACTTTGAAGAAAACCAGTTTCTAATGGATAATGGTCACTGTCAAATCTCTCCTTAACTTTTAGGTTGGTTGTAAATGGCCAAAGATGGAAAGAGACAATGACATAGTCTAATTTGCTTTCATACTCTCGCCTCTTAAAAGTGGGTGCTTTCGGACTGTCAGATGGCATACGCCCGTTGCATGCCCTCAGACCATGGGCTGTAAGCAACCTTGTGATCTGGAGAGCTAATGTAGTACCAGCAACCATTCCATCTTCAATCAGGGCAGGTATCCCGTTAGCAGCATCCTCATCTTCAAACAATTGTGCTATGCCTACAATTGGTTCAAAATTGCAGTTCATGTCCCCACATAGGATTACACTTGCATCTGGTTTTAATGTGTCCATGAGAGTCTCCAGCTTCCCGATACATGGTGACTCCTTGTGGGATGGGTGAGGACTATTATACACGTTGAGGAGATAGATCACCCTATTGTCCACTGTGGTTATTTCCAGACCAAGGATATCTGGAGAATCAATGTTAAGGGACTTTACACCAATGTTAATGGATACACTGATCCAAATTAAAAGACCTCCAGAGCACGGCCTCTTGGTGAAGGCACAGCCTCTACTTGGTAAGATTTGTAACCAGCCCTGTGCATCTGAACCGTGGCCCAAGTTTCTTGCAACACACAGATATCAAAAGTATTCATATAATTGTTCCAGTCTGGGTCACACAGTTTAGCACGCACCCCTGCTATGTTCCATGAAACGAGTGAAAGTAGGGGAGGTCCCTCGATTGTCCGGAAAGGCACTAAAGGTATGGGTAAGGACGGGCTGCTATTAGCCTCATTTCCAGTTACAGTAGTATGGTAGTCTACCTTTGCAGGTCTGGACCCTTCTTCCTCCTTAGACCCTTCAGTACAAGTAGTATTTACATCCCCCTTAACATCCTCCATGATCTTTAATCTTCAGTCGCACTCCTCCAAACTACTAAATACATCAAACCTGTTTGATAACTCTAAGAGTGTAAATGGCATCAAATGAGCTATTTTTCTGTATTCCCCTGTGTTGTGGCTGGGGGGTATTGTGTTCCACCTCGGTGTCACAGGATTTGGATCTAATTGGTGCATATAGGCGGGATTCCTAGCAAACTCCATATTAGAAAAATAGTTAACAAAAGGGACTTTGTTAGTTGCATGTTGGGGAGGGAATACTGTGGATCTTGGGTAAAAGTATGTCAAAGGGCGCGGTACAATACAGTTGTTTTCATTGCCATAAGGCCAGTTCAGGATGTATTGTACAGCTTTTTTGTCCCTAAAATTTACGACTACAATATCTCCCCCTATGTCCTTGGATCTTCCACCCAACCATGGCAGGCGTCGGACATGAACTACTTCGCCATTTATGTCGCTAGCTTTAGGTCTATATAATGACAACCAATGCATTATTTTATTTTTTAGTTGGAAAAAACCTTCCCGTTTACTACTTGACAGTTCCGGAACACATATGGTACGGCTTCTGGCGGGAGTTCGGTGGGTGGTCTCCTTCCCTGGCCCACTCTCACATGGCTAATATCATTCTCCTCCAATCTTGTAGGTCTACTTGGAGGGATGCTTGTTTCCCTTGCTTGAATATTAGCTGTGTTGTCTGAGGTACTGTTTGGTTTTATAGTTGGTCTGGCCGTTGATATTTTTGGCTGTTTTGGATTAGGGTTAGGGGGATGTATGCTTACAGGTAGTACACTTGTAGGCGGGTGGTTGATAACAGCCGGAGTAGCTGGTTTCATATTGTTATGTACAGTGGAGGTAGAGGGGGTTACTACGTCTGTTGAGGAGGTATAGGCCATGGTGGAGGCTTTAGGAGGTTTTGATGCTATTGTTGGCCCTGTTGACCTGATAGAGTTCCCATATGTTGCCAAATCCACCTCTATTTTCCCCAACCTTAGTTCTACTCCCTTTAGCCTTTCGGCTATAGCCAGCGTGTAACTCCGCACAATGAGTTCAATGCTATCCAAAACATTTTTAGGGGGGTCTGGTTGAGACCCTTCAACCATTATACGTGGTTGATATCAGGTTCCGTATCAAGATGGGGAGACGATAGTGCAGGTGTTAGAGGAACTAGTGCTGTTCTTATTGATTCTTTAACAGCTAATTCTCCCGTGGCCTCGTTAATAGTAGGGTTGGACTTCTTCCCAAACTCAGTATGACTCAATTTTGGCTTGGTGGGGTCCATCCTTTTCCGTCTCTTCTTTGATGGTGGAGGGCCATGGATTTTGTGTTGCAAGGGCCTCATGCTTTTGCCTCTTACTACCTTCCCCGGCCTAGCTGTGGGTGAGATCATGACCTTTGACGAGTTAAATATACTAGGGGAGTCATGAGTACCAGTAAGGGTTTCTGGTTGTGTTGATGTAGAGCCAATAGCGGGTGCTAAACATTCCCTCAGTAATGCGGGCACACTGGAAGCAGGTTATGTAACCTCCAAGATGGTACTATTATGCTCGTTATCCGGGGTGACAGCAGGGATGGGCTCAGAAAGAGTCCTATTCTTGATGCGTTCAATAGAACGACGGCGGTCTGCCCGTCGCTCATCTAAGAAATGATCTTTAGATCCCTCGGACACGGCTTTGGTAAAGTAATTGTCCATGGTTCGGTTTGTCGCGCCCCCAATTTTATCTGGACCAGAAGTTGCAGGACTGTTAGCAATAGCAGCCATATTAATATAATGTCAATAAAGCGCCAATAATGTAAGAGGGTGCACTACTCACTCGTTGGGTAGACAACAGCCAAGGGGTCTGGCCCAGCCCAGTCTCCTCAGGCCTCTGAGGGCCTAAGAGGGCCCGCCCTTTGCCAGGGCTTCGCCCGGCGTCCCGCGTTGCGGGGGACGCGGACCTTTATCGCGCCTCCAGGCGCCGATGAAGACAGGGAAGGTCAGCGCCGCCGCCAGGTATTCTGGGTAGCCGCGTCCCCCACTCGGCGGCCGCCTGAGATGTTAGCGCAGCGGCGGGAGGACTCGGGCAAAGCAAGGGAAGTGGGTCCAGCGAGGGCTCCGCTCAGCAATGTGGCCCGAGGAGATTTCAGCCCCGTGTGAGTAATGCCAAGAAAGATATCACCCCTTGGCCGGGGAACGCAGACCTTTATCGCGCCTCCAGGAGCCGATGATGACAGGGAAGGTCAGCGCCGCCGCCAGGTATTCTGGGTAGCCGAGTCCCCCACTCGGCGGCCGCCTGAGATGTTAGCGTGGCGGCGGGAGGACTCGGGCAAAGCAGGGGAAGTGGGTCCAGCGAGGGCTCCACTCAGCAATGTGGCCCCGAGGAGATTTCAGCCCTGTGTGAGTAATGCCAAGAAAGATATCACCCCTTGGTCGGGAACGCCGACCTTTATCGCGCCTCCAGGCGCGGATGATGACAGGAAAGGTCAGCGCCGCCGCCAGGTATTCTGGGTAGCCGAGTCCCCCACTCGGCGGCCGCCTGAGATGTTAGCGCGGCGGCGGGAGGACTCGGGCAAAGCAGGGGAAGTGGGTCCAGCGAGGGCTCCGCTCAGCAATGTGGCCCCGAGGAGATTTCAGCCCCGTGTGAGTAATGCCAAGAAAGATATCACCCTCAGTTATGCAGTTTAAGTCCTGCAAATTCTCTGATGAATGGACTAGAATGCAAAAGATATGTTAGCGAGATTGAGTGACTTGCCTTCCATGCAATTTTTGGAAAAGGCAGGGTTTTCTTTGACAAAGCCCTGGAGAAAGGAATACTTTTCTAGCATAAGGGGGAGTTCTTTGTTCTTCCAGGATACAACAGTGGACTATATTTATAAATGAATTGTGAGTACCCAAATGACTCTGTAAATTGGGATAGTCTGCATTCCAAGTCATAGCAAATCACAAGGATAAAAAGTTTGGTATTTGGCCCCCACAAATGCTCTGAGACGGCTCCTGTGATTTTAAATAGTTACCTAAAGTGAAACTACTTGGCCAGACCTTCTCTGAACCAGGACACAAGTAACCCAAGACCAGTATCGCCCTGATTAAGGCTTTTCAGATGAGTGTACTCTGCATCCAGTGGCAAAGTAAGCAAGGGACCCATGTCTGGTCATACCTGTCGTTCTTAGGGAGTCATAGTGTAGTATACAAAAAAGTAATGGATGTAATGCACAAATTACTCTCAGCCACTGGTTATTACTAAGGGCCACATCCCACTCCAACGTTAGTTTGCACATTATGCTACCTCAGATTGGACCTATATGCAGATCAGTCTTAGCCCTGCTCCCATAGAAACAGTTAAGGCCGAACAGCCATGCCAAGTCCTGTCTGTACCGGAACACAAGCAACCCTAGACTGGTTTCACCCTGAGTGGGGCTTCTCATTTGGCTGTAGCTTGGTTCCAGTGACACAGTGAGCATGGGACTCACAACTGAGCACACCTGTCACACTTAAAGCATCCATAGTGAGGCATACAAAAAAGTTCAAGTTCAAAGATAGCTTTATTCGATAACAGGTATCTTAAAAGCAATAACATACATACAATCATCAATAAAAATATGAGTGATCAGATAAGCAACAATTAAAAGATGACATGTGATCAGTAAAAACAATGAATTCATATTTCCAAAAGATAGTAGGGGCAAACTATTTACAAATGAAGACTTGGAACAACAATAAAATTAATTCAATTCAGTCTAGAATGCATAATGGCATACAAAGTGACAGTGCAATAAAAATAAACAGACCGATTGGTCACAGGATAATAAAAATACAAGGACTTGATAGTTCATTAAAGTGCCACACGTTGGGATTTAAATCTTACTATCCAAGCAAGGCCAAGGTACTTGGCCACGCCACAGACAAAGATGGTCCTTGCGTCTGATTTCAAAATGCGCAAGGCAAAACTATGTTCATGGGTACCCAATTGGCTACAAATCGGTGTGAGCCATCTTGTTCTAGCCTTCTTATAAGCGGGACAAGCAAACATGAGATGGGCCACACTTTCAATTGGTGACTTAAAGCAGGGGCAGTCCGCCGTTGTCTGATGTGGAGTGCTCCACTTTACAGTTACCTCTCGTACCGGGAGAGAGCCTACCCTAAACTGAATATAAAGGGCCCTGTCTCGCGGTGTCTGGATAAAATTTAAATAAGGTTCTAAAATTATGCGCTGCTTGGGAAGGTACAATTCTTTGGTGAGTCTTTCTAATCTCTATTTGCTAAACTCTTGGGCATATACCAATGCTCACTAATGCTTTTTGAGTTCAGCCTTGCTAGGTGGGGTTTGGGTATCCCACGACTCCTTGAGGCCAAGCGAAAAAATCGTTTTTCTTAGATTAAGCAACCAACTGATGTTTTGGTTGCCATCTGGGGCCATCAGTTCTGTCAGCGTAGAGGTGTAGCTGGCAAGCTCAGGGTTCCGTCGCAGGCGGGCCCAAAATAGCAAGGGCCGCAGCCTAGCAATGTCTTTAAAAGAGCGCCTGCCCATGACGCTCATCAGGGTTTTAGTGTAACCTTGCTGGGGAGCATCACTACATCTCTTATGAATTTATGTTCAGTTCTGCTAATTCCATCTACGTTGCCAAAACCCCATAATTGGGCGCCATAAAGGGCTGAACTAACTGCTTTGGCTGCATAGATCGTAAGAGTGGGAGCCACAGGTCTGCTCGCGGAGGAGTGATGGTCTCTGGCTAATGCTCCTTCGGCACACTTGTGGCTCAGAAGCATTTTGTCGATGGGATAGCGCCACTGCATTTTCTCAGCGAGCAGGATGCCTAAATAATCAAACGTTGTGACTCGCTCTAAGCGGGTTCTATCTAGAATAAAATTACCTCTATATGGCCTATAGGGGATAAACAACATGAGCTTAGTTTTGGAGGTGTTAACAATCAACTCCCTAGACTCACAGAAAAGATGGACTCAGTCTCTGTGTCACAGAAAAGATGGAATCTGTCTAGGAGCCTTTGGAGCCCAGCCCGAGTCTTAGACATAAGGAGAGTGTCATCCATGAAGAGCAGAGTAGGAACCCTGTCAGGGAAGGGGCAACATAAGGAAATTCTTGGAGAAAGCTGACCACCCCGTTCATATAAAGAGTGAACAGGGTGGGCGCCATTAGACAACTCTGGCATACTCTTCTGTTTACAGGGATCCTATCTGTCTTCTGGTTGTGGGCCCCCCACCTTACTTGGGCATAATTGCCCTTGTGAAGGTGAATCAACAGATTCAGAACCAATGCAGGGATCCCCATCTCATCTAGTAGGTGCCACATCCGCTCATGGGGCACTAGGTCAAAGGCAGTCTTTAGGTCAATAAAGGCCAAATAAAGACTACCCTTGCCAATAAGAATGACCTTCCAGTAGATTAAAATCAGTCTAAAAGCTTAGTCCAATGTCCCTCTTCCGATAACTAAAGCCTGCTTGGTACTGGGAGAGGATATTCTTATCATCCACCCAGTGGTTAATTCTCTGTAACAGTACCCTGCCAACTACTTTCTGCATAGCATCAATCAAACTAATTGGGCGGTAGTTGGCAGGGTCATCCTTTGCACCTTTTTTGAAAATAGGTACCACCTCTGCACCTTTCCAAGAATCAGGTACTGCACTACCCTTTGCAGTAGAAATAATTAAAAACATAATATAATTTGCCCAATTGGGGAGGTCTGCAAGAAAAAGATCTCCCGGAGGATATCTGGACCCGAAGCTTTTGCTGGGACTATTTTCTTTATGGCCGCCTCTACTTCTTCTGGGGAAAGAAGGGTCAGTAGCATTCAAAACTGGACAAGTATTTAGGTGGTCAGCTTACCCGACTTGGAATAGACCCAGAATAAAGTTTCCCAAAGTGATTAAACCAATCCTGATTTGTGATATGATTAGGAATTAAACCAGGGTCTTTATTACCTGACCGTCTCACCATGTTTCCAAAAAGGATTGGAATCCCTGGTTACACTTGCATCCTTCAGGTTTTGCCAGTGTGTCTCATCCCACTCAAGCTTTGCATGGATAACAGCAGTTTTTTATGCCTTTCTAGAATCTCTGATTAATGGACAGTTCCTGCTTTTTATTGCTAAAATCAAAGCCTTTTTCTTCTGTCTACATTCCCCATTAAACCAAGTCCGGCAATTTTTACGGCATACACCTAATTTACCAAGATGATTCGCTATGGTGAAAAAGGACCCATCTGGGCTAAGATACTTTCATGGAAGACTGGGATCTTTGACAAACCATCCCTTTCGTTAAAGGCCTCCCGCAGCTTGAGTGTATTTTAACTAAGACTGTGCCTAATCTCAACCATTTTAGATTCTTGTGGAGCAACTCTTGGCTATTTAAGGTACGTTCTGCAATTTGAAGGGACCACTTCTTTTGTCGTCAAACTGAATCCTGTGCCCTGGATTGGGGGAAAAGAGGGAGCCCAGGGGATTCCATAACCAGACTTAACGTGTTATGGTTACTGTCAGTAGAGGGAACACCTTCCATATCTAATATCGTTCACCAAAGTCTAATGTCAACTAATATATAGTCAATTCGAGAGGGACAAGACACTCTGTTATATGTGTTGGCCACTGCAGCATCAGAGGGGTTCTGCCAATTACAGCCCTTAATCCAATTTCTAAAGTGAGTGCACAAATCTGTATTGCTACCTGGGACCATTTCTTAATAGGGGGTGTATTTAGCAATGGGATACCCCACTTGGCGTCATCTTCCTCTGCCCCCAGAAAATCTTCAAAGCTTAATGGTTCAAAGGTACAATTAAAATCCTCAGCGATCATGACATAAGAATCTGGTGGACAATTGGATAACTCCTGTTCCAGTAACATGACAATATTTGAAGCTTTGCCCCCTGGGGTCCACCTTATATAGACATTGAACAACTCAAGAGTTTCACCTCCTCTACTACCCTTGATCGAGAGCAACATAATATCCAGGCTCCCACATTGGTGTTCATTGATTTTACAACCCATGTCAATCTTGGCCCAAACCATAAGCAGACTTGTATAGTGGAACTAGGCTCCATGTTTCTTGGAATATACAGATGTGATGTTCCTCGATCAAATCATTCCAATCCGGACGAAACATTATGTTTTGGAGACCTGCCACGTTCCAAGAAAGGATTTTAAGCTGGGAAGTTAGAATTTCATTACACGACGGGGTTTGATAGGCCAAGGGGGTAAAACAGAAGGTGGGACAGAGGTAATGACAATTGCTCCAGCCTCATGATCCCTCGCATTACAATCAGGATGGCTACTGTGTTTACTAGGTTTTACCCAGGTTTGACACTGCTCAGGGACAGTACATGATTGAGTAATGCTAGGGGCACTTTGGATATTAGTATTTAGGGTGGGTTCTAATCCCTGCCAGGGCTGTGAGCCATGACATAGTCAATCAACCGCCTCAACTAAGGACCCTCTAGGTGTGGGCAATGATTTCACATTATCATAAGCCCTTGCTGCAGCGATTGTTGGAAAGCGCCTGATCTGGATGGATGAAGAATCCGGGTGGCAGGACCCATACTCTAATGCCAACAGATTTTCCGCCATGTCAGGGTAAGTTCGATGCAGTCCATAGACTTACTGTTGGATGTGCATCTCTGTGCTCTAATTATATCTTCCCTGATCAGCTAACAGCAACCCCGAACGTGACGTAACCAATGTATGGTTTTATTTTCCAAAAATTCATCATTCTCATATCTACTGCTAAAGGTAATTTTGGGGACATTAACCAAGAACACCGTCTGATCCTGCATGGGAGAGCAAGTAGACTGCTGAATCACTTGGGCTTGTGCATTAATACCCCTAAATGGATCTATTAAAACGTTAGTATGCCTATTGTGATTTAGCGTAACTTGAGAATAAGATTGCTTTTGCTGAGTATTACAGGGATGAACTTCGAAGGGGCCTGTCTGCTTGAGAGTCGGAGCCTTAGTGGCTCATTGAGATGGAACTACAAGCGCATGTGACTGGCCACTAATTGTAAAATCACCTATTTTAGGTAGCTGTTGTAAGCTATGTGATGGGGGGACTGCTGGTGTATGCAGTGTCCTGTTAAAAACTAGCATTTTGACAGTGCCCACTAGCTCCTCAATCATCACCTTTAGTGACTCAACCTCCTCCTTTATTGAAATAACAGTCTGGAGAAGAGTCTGAAGTGGAACAGAACAAGTGGAAGCATTCTCGATTGGGCTCTTCTCGCAGGTTGGGATGGGCTGTAGGGGTTGCCCTTCCACACAGGAGTCCGGCTCCCCAGCCAGTACTTCAAATCATTTTGTGCAGATATTTAGGGGCTTAAGGTGGCCTGCAGCGTCATGAGCAGGAAGTAAGGGCAATTGGGGGGAATTGTCGGTCAACGAGTGTGGCTCAAGGACCAATAGCGTGGGGCTTGTGACCGCTCCCTGCACCTTTATGTAAGATTTTTGGAACATTAGTTGGACACAGGGGGATAGGATCCTAAGCATGTATGGAGTTTGCATAATCAGAGGGGGCTGGTAATTCAACTCCTAAGAGTCCCTCGCTTTCCGCAATAAGATTATCAATTCTGTTCATAACACAATTGTTAGTGACAGTCATACTCTTTGCTATTTTCCTTGCCTTTTTCCCCTTGCCAGCCCCAGTAGCAGGGCTGATTGCCCCATCTATACTCTCCATAGTTTTCCTTTTGCCCATTCCTACCACGAAGATAACTACTGTGGATCAACAGCAAGATCACAGATGGAATTAATATGCTAACAAGGAGGAAAATAAGGGGTTTAGAGCAACAAACCCCCTATGCTGAGTATAGATGACTTTAGGATACCCAAAGAAAGATGAATAGAAAGCAATTAGAGATGGATTGCACAGCCTTGACTGAACACAGTACCTTAAAAAATGTCTTCAGAGGGTCTTAATGGAAAATGTGTCCCAATGGTAAAATGAAAGAGGACTGGCCCTGCCTCTTCCTGGTGATGACGGGCTAGGACGGGCTGCGGGAGGCGGGTTGTAAGCGCCGGATGGTGCTCATTCGCGACGCGGCTCCTGCCGCAGAGCCCCCTGGTCCTGGTAGTCCTTGTGGCGTTCAAGGTGAGCAAGCTGGAATCTGACAGGGCGACCCACGCTGCGGGAGGTGGTGGCGGGCTTTAAGTGCCAGATGGCGCGCGATTGTGACGTGGCTCCTGCTGCAGACTCACCTGGTCCTGGTAGTCAGTGTGGCATTCGAGGTGAGCAAGCCGGAATCTGGCCGGGCGTCCCACACTGCGGGAGGCGGTGGCAAGCTTTAAGCACCGGATGGCGCGCGATCATGACAAGGTTCCTGCTGCAGAGCCCCCTGGTCCTGGTTGTCCTTGTGGCGTTTAAAGTGAACAAGCAGGAATCTGGCCAGACATCCCGTGCTGCGGGATGTGGTGGCGGGCTTTAAGTGCCGGATGGCGCGTGATTGCGACGTGGGTCCTGCCGCAGAGCCCCCTGGTCCTGGTAGTCCATGTGGTATTCAAGTTCAGCAAGCAGGAATCTGGCCAGGCCAAAAAAGTGATGAATGAAATGCTTGAATTATTCTCAGACACAGGTAATTAGTCGGGCACAGGCTCTAATCCATTGTTAATTTGCACACCACGCCACCTCAATTTTGACCTTTCCATATGAAAATTGGTCTTGACCCTACTCCAGTATGTATTTTTTGATTATTGTTTTAGTTTTATATAGTGCTGGCTAGATTCAAACTACATGCTGAGATTCATGTGGGTAAAAAAGGCAACAAAGTACAGGACCTTTCACCAATAAGGTAGGGGCTTAAGCATCAATTTAAAGTCTGAATTAGTCAAGGGACCACTTTGGAGGATCCTGACAATGGGGTTGGATCTATGAGAAACATGGATCAACTTGTGAGCGTGTTGAAGCAGCTGTTAAGCAATCAAGATTTGAAAGTCACATTTGAAGCTGGAAAAGGAGGGGTTGTATCGGAGATCCTATGGTAGCGGGTTTCAAATCCTAGGAGCGTTTCCTGAGTATGGGTACACCTGAGATGTTTTCTTCTTCAGATTAGAAGTTATGAAAAGTCAGTTTGAGCTTCTCGGCCCCCTCTTTTCCTGCTCTTGATAGTTTGGCCTTGAGGATGCATCTTCCTTCTATAGCAAGCCAGTTTAGACTCCAGAGGGCCAGTGTGAGATGTGATCAAATCATTTAGTACCTATGATGAGTCTGGCGGCTGTGTTGAGAGTTGCTCTTAAGGGCGCAAGTTGACTTTTCAGAGTTTTGGTGATGATGGCATTGCCGTAGTTAATTTCCTAGAGGACTAGTGATTGCACTACATTAAGCTCATCAGAGGGAATAAACTGTTTGATTTCATGGATTATTATTTCATGGATTATTTTAGTGTTTAAAGTGCTCCTTCAGCTGAAATGTTGTTGTGTTCCTAAAATTACATGTTTATGTCCCTTTCTGAGTTAGAAAGTAAGAGAGAACAGTTCAGTGTATTCAAGTACTCGATCCATTTTTGACCTGGTGAAGGTTTATTTTTAGGAGAAAAAAGTTTAAGTTCAGCCTTTGTTGGGCTTAACTTTCAGCGATTGGTGTTTAACCAGCATTGTATTTTGTGTAGTGTGTTATTCAGATTCTGGGTGACACTGAGTGATATTATTTTGCAGTAGAGTTGTGTGTCATCAGCATATAGGTGATATTTAACCCCACTTGGTTTAGAATAACTGTGAAGGGGTTCCATGAAGTGATTAAATAGGGCAGGGGAGAGGACTGAGTCTTGTGGAACACATTGTGGAACTGGTGAAGGCTCAGAGAAATAACTGTTGACCTAGATTTATTGGGATCAATGTTATAGATAGGAAATGAGCCATCTCAGGACTACGCCATTGATAACAGTGTGATTCTTGAGAGTGCTGAATGATTTTATGGTTGAATACCGCAGATAAGTACAGTAGGCAGGAGTTGCCATCATCTAAGGTTCTGAGAATGTTATCTTATATGTTGAGCATATACATTCTTACCTTTAGTTTTTTGTGGTCCGCTATGGCCTGTGGCAGAATTTTGGAGGGGGGGGTTTCCTTGGTGACGTCTATGTGTTTCCGTGGTGACATGTGTGTCACTGGAGTAGGATGGATGAGATATTGTTAAATGTATGCAGCTTTCTAAGTAAAGAACTTAGCTATTCCTTCACAACGTCCATTGGTGGCTATTGTATCCTGGTGGTCAGTAAGGGTAGGTGGCTGTTTTATTATGTTGAAAAGCTCCCTTGGTCATGTCTTTGCATGGTCTAGTTGTTTGCGAAAGAAAGCAAGTATTTTTCTAAAGATGTGTTTCTTGTAGGAGAGAAGTTCAGATCTGAGGAGTAAGAGGTGTGCCGGTGAGGGCTTCTGCCTCCATTGACTACCGGTCAGTCTTACTTTCCTCCTCTCTTTGTTTATATGCAAGTTAAACCAAGATGTGGATTGGAATTTTCTAGATCTCTTGAGTTTGAGCAGGGCAACTTTGTAAAGAACATCTGTCATCACTGAGCTGTAGTGGGCCATGAGGTAATCTACTGTGTGAAGGAGATGTTATTGATATAATGGATGCTGATCCTAAATTCTAACTCAGAAAGGCAGACTTGTTTGGTGTTCCTTGCCTAGTGAGTGCATTTGTTGAAAAGGATCTGAGGTAACCCTTGAGAATGAAATGTATTAGATGATGATCAGAGTAGTCGATGGGCATTATAGGTCGAACGATGACAAGGTTACTTCCGGCAAATATCACATCTAGAGTTGAGCCTTTGATGTGGGTTTTTGTCATTGCATTGTTGCTTGAGGTAATTGATATCAAGAAAGTTTGTTATGTTGCAGACTGTAGCATCGTCTGTGTCATTTCTGTGCAGGGTAAAATCTCCTAAGAGCCAGTCAATGGTATCAGCTAAGGAAGGTTAGTAGGTCGGTGAGTTTTTCAGTGAAGAGAATGCCGTCACCAGGGGATGATAGATGGTGCGGAGTTTATGGGAATGGTGCTTTTTGTCATGAGTTTGACTCCTAGGTACTCAAAGGTGGAATAGTTGTGATCTTTAATGCGTTGTCAGTATTCTTCCTTAAAGGGCGCTAACCTGCCTCCTATTTATCCGGGTCTGTCCCGTCATGCAATGGTATAGACAGGTGGTTTGAGCGAATAAAGTATAGGGGTTGAGTGTTCATTGAGCCAAGTTTCTGTGCAATGCAATGGCGAATCTGTCTGCAAGGATAGGGTGAGCTATTTCTGTGGCGTTTTTATCTGCTGATCTGCAGTTAAGCAGTAGGCAGTAGAAAAAGATCGGACTTCTGTTTGGAGAGTCTGGTGTCTGAATAGTGGTGTATGGAGTGATCCATTTGTTAGTTATGCTAAGCCCTCGTTTCTCTGGTCTTCTCTTAAAAATAGGAGAGGCAGCATAGAATGGGAAACCTGAGGATAGCAGTGGTGTATTTTTTCATTAATTGTAATGGCACTAAGCATTTTATAAAACTGCAATTATGTTTTTTCTTGTTTTTTTTTAAATTGTTGTTAACCTAGGATTTTATATATGAATTCTTTCTCATGCCTATTTATTATTTTGTAAAATATGTATATTGTTTTATGTTGTTACTATCACGTGTTATTTATATGCTTTTTTAATCATTGCGAAATAAAGATTCTTGATTGATTGATTGATAAATATATTCAGCTATAAAGTCAAGTTTTTGTTATATTCAGCAAAGTATTAGAGTAAGTTAGTCAGGAATGGTAGTCATGCCATAGGGCCTGGGCCTAGAGTTTGTAGCCGGCGAGAGATCCTTGTTAGAGAGCAGGATGTGGTTGCCGAGACTGGAGATGGGGTAGGTTTGTTTGGGCTTGGTAGTCGAGGTTGTTTTAGGGGGAGGCTCAGTGGTAAACTACCTTGTATATGGACTGGCACTATTGTGACCTAGGTATGCATCGTGGGTCAGTGTTTCAATGAGGCTGTTGGTTGGTGTGGGTGGAGTTGTGGTTGGACTGGCGGTCACCTGACCCAGGCTTGTGTCAGGGGGGGTTGGCAAGAGTGTGTAATGTAGCACTGGGGTCCTGGAGGTGAACATGTGCTAGGTTTACTGCCCCAGGTAGAGTGGAGAGGGATGAGTGGGGATCTGGACTGAGTTGTGAGATTTATGCACATCTAGACTAGAAACATGAATATCCTAAGCTAAGGTTTGAAGTCACGCATTCACCATCCTGGAGTCAATCACCATAAACATGCATATTTTAAATGTATGTGTCTTGCATACTTTCCGCACTGAGGAAGCCTTTTTTAAAGCGAAACACGTTGGCTGCACTTGTGCTTTCTGAAGAACATAAATACTAGACAGATACAAACAAAAAGGACTTACTAGTCTTATCCTCGTTATCTTCTGTACAAAATTCCTTTGTGTACACTTTGTTTGTGTTGCCTCTCGCTTTTGTGTTTAATGTCTCTAATGTATGACAAATTGAAGGCAGGCAGCCTGTGTTTTGCACATAGTGATAACTTCACGAGGTGCAGCACCAGCTTCCCTAGCTGCCACAAAAGGACAGGAGCACTGGGCATGGCATCCTGCAGTTGAGACCTTGAAGTTGAGATATTCATTTTTCTCCTACATGCCAATATTGGGTCACCTCAATAGAAGCTGGCAACACAGAAGCCATTCTGGAGCACATTTCTGCTCAAAGTAACAAGTTTAAAAATCAAGAAACATTTACCGGTCATTTTCATGTGCAAATATACAGCAGAGGAATTCTTGAATGCAACTCTTGCATTCATTTCAAAAGCAGGCAACGTGCAAAAGGACCACTAACCATGACTGGTAGAGCAGAGGTGTCTGAACAATCTAAGTATCACAGGGCTAACTGCCCCTTCACTTATATCTCAGCTTCCTGGAAAGCTGCTGTTGTTTCAGTCTGCAGTGTCCAACTGGTGGAAAGACAAAGGACTGAATATCCTCTCTGAGCCAACAAACACACTTGGTGATAGATTCCTTAAAAGCCCTCGCAACACCATAACCAAAGTTGATAGGCATTATTGCGCAAGAGAAAGAGAGATCAAGCCATCCCAGAATTTACCAAGATACCCAAATGCCCTGCTCTCTCCCTAGTGTGGAGCACAATCAGGCTACCTGGGGACACCATAGTGCAGAGGAATCTGCGTGATGTCTATACTAGATTTTGTACGGGAAGGTTACCCGTTCAGTGGAAAAAAACAATCCATGGGTTGGGGCATGGGAACACCCATGTTCCACCCATCGAAAGCCCCCTTGACACAAGGTCATTCACTGCAGTGCAAAGCCCTACTTTGTGTTTCTTTCACATCACTTTCCAGCATGCTAGGAACGTAAATTAACAAAAACAATTTGTGGCGGTTTGAATCACTTTTGTAACCATATTGAAAATGCTTGGAAATAATTAGACGAGCTGGAATTGGTCTGGTGTGAGGTTTAAAGGGGAGAGAGTGCATACTGAGGAATACATTTGGGAAAGAAAAGCCACGAATATACAAATGCATTTGTCACATTCCAAAAGAATACCCTCCTCTCCAGGGCACCGCTTAAGGGCGGAGATCCCAGATAAGGTATGGAGCAAATAAATACATTTCTCTCACCTGATATGTTTAAAAGAAGAGACCAAGAGGTGGCTAACAATTTCGATGTTTAGGTGCTAATACACATGTTTGTAATGTACTGCGTTCTAGTTAACTCCGTCCAGGAAAATGGCGCATCACCAACAAAGAAGCCCTAGTAAATGCACTAGTTCAAACCTTATTTATAATGAATAATGGCAGAAATCTCATCAGCAAGTTATACAGTGACTGTCTCTCACTCACAGAAACCACAGAAACATCACTTCTGGCTCTGCGTGGGACATGAGAGTCATAGCAAAAGAGCTGCGGATTAGGAATTTCCAGGTGCTAACTCCTGCAATCCCAAATTTACATATATTGGGCCTGATTGCAAAGATAAATTTACACTCAGTACATCACTATTGGTTTTCTTTTGGTCTGTTTTCTTCTGTATTGTTATGGTCACATCTGACATTAATCGAAGCCGCAGTATGCATGTCTTCCCTCTTTTCCAATACCACTAGGACTTTTATGGTGTGTCTTTTGTTTGGTAATGACTCACTTGGTGTAGTGTAAGTAACCTCTTCATTATTTTTTTACTTTTGGGATTTCTTCCCATTTACCTTTCTGTTTTCTTATTCTTCCTTTTCTTCATCTTCTTTCTTGTCTGTGTTCCCTTTCTTGCTTTTTTGGCGGTTTTCATTTATAATTATCATTTCTTGTATGAAACGTTATACTACATTCATAAAAGTGCTGAATGAACTTTAGGATTATGAGATTGTGACTCAAAATGTTAAGAGTGTGAATAGTTGCGTCAAAAGATAGCGAGTTTTATCCCACTTGGCTCAGCTCGACAAGGATAAAACTAAACTTAAGAAACATTGGATTGGAGATATTTTCTTTGCTTCAGCTTCTAGTGAGTAGCTATTTTATACCATAAGCAGTTAGGTACCACTAGTATTTCAGAGAGATAAGATTCAGAGTGTTCGGGGGTATTGGCAAATTTAAAAATTGATGACATTGAATTGTGTATTGTGAATCTATATGGTTGGAATTACCCAACCCTGACATCTGGTCTAACTTATCACAGAAACTTATGAGCTACTCTACTGCTGAGTTTGTTTTTTGTGGCGATTGCAATCTAATACTAGGCCCCTTTTTAGATAGACACTGCTGTGTCAAATTTGTTCCAAATACCACACATAAATTGTATCAATGAATTATAAATCAAAGAGCCCTCACAGACGCTTTTTCAAACAGATTGAGGGTATATACCTATTATTCAGCATCATATCAATCTCAGTCAAAGATAGACTATTTATTTGTTAGCAAGAGTTTGACTCAGACCTTAGTTAACTTAGAAATTGGCTTAACAATAATTTCCGACTATGCTCCAGTATGGTTTGACTTTGATATGCTACACAATAAGACTAATTCTTCTTGGTGGAGATTTAATATTGCTTTTTGTTGCAATATGATACATTTGTACATGAATGTCTTAAAGTACATTTTATTCAGATGATATTCGGATTCACTCGGTCTAGAATGCTCTCAAAGTAGCTTGCAGAGGAGTCATTATACTTTATGTTTCAGTTAAAAGGAGGAATCATAAAACATAATCCTTAGACGTCCTAGACAAAATTAAAACAGAACGCAAATATTACACCTCCAGAAATAAAAAAAAGTTAATTTAGAAGAAATTATAAATATTAAAATACAGTTTAACACAACTTCCATGGATAAAGCATGTGACTATTGATTATATTTAAATTCACAGTATTATAAGGGGAAAATAGATCTGGTAAACTGATTGCAAATTATCTTAAAATGAAAAAAAGAAAGAACAACTATTAAATCTATTCTTTTAAAAAAAATAATTCTGTTTATTAACTGTGCTCATGAGACCAATCAATACAAGGTTGTGCATGAATATCAGTAGAGAAAATAGCATTTGAAATGATCAAATATACCATAATGAGACACATGCAGGAAGAGTTACAGTCCCCCCTCCAAGTCCACACCAACACCCTGTGTCGCAGCCATGGCCCCACACTTTCTTACATTTCTTGGCACACTCTCTACTTTTATATACAGTTCCTTGGCCCTTTGGCACCAATCAAGATCTCGCCTCCATTCTTCCCACTGTAGGGGTGCCAAGGCCCCAACCTCCTGGTAATTTTGCCTTTCGCCAACCCCGCTGCCAATGCTAGCCAAATCTCCACGTATCTGGACCAACCTGAGAAGATTTAATCATTAACAAAAGCCACTTCGGCTCCGGCAGAACCGCCTTGCCCACTCCCTCCTGCATATTATTGGTTGCTTTGGTCCAAAAGGGAGTGACCTCCGGGCACTCCCACAGGATATGAAAGAAGGTGCCTTCCTGTTGACAATGCCTTGCATAGAGGGCCATGTGGCTTCTACCCCATGCATATAGGAGCGTGCAAGGGTAGTAGGTACAATGAAGGATTTTTACCTGCAACAGTCTGAAGCTTGCACAGATTGCTATTTCACGCAGACTCTGTATTGTATCCAGCCATTCCTCGTCATCGAGGCTGCCAAGATCCCTAGCCCAAGCAGCCCTGAGAGTGGTCAGAGGATCTGGTAAGTTGTTTATTAATTTACAGTAGATGGTAGATGTGGGCTTCTCTACTATGGGATCGAGTAGTAGTCTATCCTCCATGGGGGAGTACTCCTATTAAATCTATTCTTAATGTACAGTGTAAGCAGAACTCACTGTTCATTATTGTTAGACCTGTCAGCCATAGGGTGTTCTTTTCCCTAAAAGGTTTTGCACTCCTTCTCCCTTTTTAATGATCTAATTTTTGCTAGCCTTAGGACTCTGCACACTTTAACACTGCTAACCAGTGCAAAAGTGCATGTGCTCACTCATTTATACAAGGTAACATTTGCATATCCCCAAATAGCATACTTAATTTACAGATAAGTCCCTAGTAAATTGGTACTCTATGTACCCAGGGCTTGTCCCTTAAACTCTACAAGTGGGCCTGCATCACTCATTGTGTCACCCACTTAAGAAGCCCTTCAAACATGTCTCAGGCTTGCCAATGTAGCCTGAGTGTAAAGTTATAAACTGCCATTTTTCCTGGCAAAACCTTCCTTTATAATACATATGGCACCTCCAGAGTAGGCCCTAGACAGCCCAGAGGGCAGGATGTAGTTTATTTAAAATGTAGGAAAGGTAATTTGAAATTCTAACTGTCTTGATAGTAAAAAACTCTTACATTTGTTTTACACCACCGCAAGGCCTACCTTCAACCATAGGATAACATTGGATTCACATTATTACATTTAATAAGCTGTAATGTCCAAATGAGTGCAGATACTCAGTTCATGTTTGGTGACTTTGGAATTGTAATAAAAAAAACTTCTTATGGTCAAGTGAATTTTAAAATTACAGTTTTGAAACTGTCACTTTTAGGAAGTTGGTATTTTCCTACCGTAGCCATTTAGTGCCTGCAACCTGTCTCTGGGTCACCTGACAGGGTGTGGCTGACAGTTGGGCTTTGTGTATTCCTCCGAGACAGCCATACACAATAGAGAGCTTAGGTGATCCTGGATGAGCTTCACTTGCAGGATTGATTGGGCGGAGCTGGGCATAGCCCTACTTACACTTGAATAGGCTTGGTCCTGCCTCCACACAAAGGCTGCACCCCCTATAGTAACACAGAAGGCAGGATGCCTCTGGACTTCAAAGGGAAACCTCTAGACGCTCATCCCACCTTCCAGAGGAATGGCACAGTTATAAATATTGGGCCTCAGACCCCCACTTTCAGTATATTTCTGGACCTGTGGATACTCTGCCAGGAAGGACTGCTGTGCTGCTGAAAGGGCTGCCACTCCGCTGGACCACTGCTCTTAAGAACCGTTGCCCTGCTGTGCTGAGATGCTGCTGGCAGCCTTCGTGCCTAAGCAAGAAGGACTGGACCTACATCTGGTAAACCAAGGACCCCAACATAACTACACGAGCTTATTGGCTGGCCTCCTGACTATAGCCTCAGGGATAAAAGACTCTAACAACTTTGAACCCAGCATCTGGACTCTGCCATCTGTGAGTCTACCATGCCATGTGGTGCAACACCCGTCCTGGAACCTTGAAAGTAGGTCTAAGGTGCTCTGCCAGCCTCTGTGAATCCAGCAGAACTGATGCATCTCCTCTGCTGAGCAGCGCAACCCCAAGCAAAACTGACACATCGCTGCTTCTCCGTGCATTGGTTCAGAGACCTGCATCGCATCACAACTCCTTGCCTCATTGGAACTGCTGCTAAGCAACACATCCTCGGAGCAGGCCCGCGCATCCCTCGTTAACATCATACTCTGCGTCGTAGCTCCTCGGAACCGGCGCATCACTCCGTCTGTGGGACTCATCTTTGATGCTGCACTTCGCATTGCAAGCCTGTGTCGATGACGCTGGACCTCACACCGCACTTCGCCGCAGCTCAAAACCGGTGCATCGCTTCAGCTGTGAGAGGCATATTAGACATGTACCCTCACAACCCTCTGCACACCAGGATTTAAGGTACTCTGTTCAGCGGGCCTAACCGGATCCCTGTAGCCAGCCCATGTTCCATCAAAGTCGGCCTGATCTTGTGACTTTGTCCCAGTCAGTCACAACCAGAAACCCACAGTTGGCAGTTTGTGCTTTCTGGTGCTATTTGTAGTAAAATCCTCAAATCTTGATTTCTCCCATTACACTGATTGGATTTTTGTCTCTTTGGTCTTGTTTTATTTATTCAAAATTACTCGATTTTTCTAACCTGATATGAGTTCCTTTTGTGGTGTGTTCATCACTGTGTTACTGTATGAAGTGTTGCATAAATACTTTACACATTGCCTCTGAGTAAAGTCTGACTGCTTTGTTGCGAGCTACCCATGGGTGGCGCACAGGTTAATTTAGGGTTTGCTTGTGACTTCACACTGACAAGGATTGTGGTTCCTGCTTGAGCAGGGTTTCACCCACCTCTTCCACTAACCCAATTTCTTACCATTATTATACCAATCTACACACTCTTGATCTGACAGTGAACCTGCAGATACTTTATTAACTAAATATTTGTAATCTTTGGATAAATCAATTTCTCAACCTTTACAATTTCCCTCTTAAGAACAACCTCTGACAACTCATGAACTTGTGAATGCACTCAAAAAACTTCCACAGGTAAATCGCCTGGATGGCTTCACAGTAGAATTTTACACATAGTTCTCCAATATTCTTTTTCCTTTATTCTATAAACGCCTAGCTACATTTTCCTCCTCAGATGTTTCACAAGGGTCCTTCACAAAAAGCTATAAAATGTATTGAACTAAAAAGGGGAAATATCCTAACTTCTTTTAAAACTATAGGCCGATTTCTCTTAAAAATATAGACTTTGAGATATTTGCAAAAAGACTTACTCTTAGATTAGAAACATATGTACTTGATAATATCAGATTAGAACAGGCTAGTTATGTGCATTTGTAAAGCACACGTTCACCAGTAGGCCTCTTGGCGCTGAATGACCTCAGAAAATGACAATCCTTACCCCTCAAGGAATCGTGGTAACAGATTTAGAACCTTTTCCCTCAGTTAGTCAGGCTCACTCAGAAAGGTACACAAGAAATACACAAAGGGCAGTTTTCAATATTTATCGAACCATTGTGATTCTTGCAGAAAATAAATCTGCTGCAATAATTAATAGACAGATAAAAGTGATTAGCAAATATAAAAACAGTGAAAAGGATAAACGATTCCAACATTGTTACCCACCTCAATGGTGCTCATTTTATCAATCTCATTAGTCCACTGAGACACCAGACCCAAATATATTATATCACATACCTCATACACTTTTATCAACATCATAAGCCACACCTCTGAATTTAGATATTCTTTAGCAGCTATATCTGTGGACACTGAAAATCATTTGATAGGGTCAATTGGCAACTTATGAAGAAAACTCAACGATGGCACAAATTTGGTTCTAAATTCATCTTCCTAATAATTTTGTTATATTTGTCTCCTAAGCCTTTAATTGATGTAAACTGTGTTTGTCTGTTTCTACAAAGAGGTACAATTCAAGGTCATCTTTTATCACCTCTTCCTTTTATTTTGGCTTTGGAACCATTTTTTATTCACTTAAATCCTCCTCTGATTTTACTGGGTTTCAAAAAAGAAAATCATATAAAATGTCTTCAATAGGCAGATCATATTTTATTGTTTATGTAATATCCAGAACCTTTTCTTAAGGATTTCTTTAATTAGCTTACAATGTATTCTCATGTTTCTGAATATAAACTTAGCATAATTAAATCAGAAGTGTTGACCCTAAATAAGTATTGTGATAAGGAACAGTTTTCTAATACAGTGTTGCCTTGGAAATCATCTGAAGATGATGGTCCTACCCATTGTAGATTTTTTTCTTATGATGTTTCCATTTAAACTCCCTAGATCTACTTTTCCACAAATTGATGGTATAAGCTTTAAGTTTATGTGGAATGGGAAAAAGACATGCATCTCACTGACCAGATTCAAACTCTCCAAATGTTTAAGGGGGTGTTAACCTTCCAGACTTATATGGTGCCATAAAGCATATTTCAGGTTAACTGTGACTGTCCATGCTGCTACTATATTTTCTTTGGCTCTACTGGTTCACTCAATTTTTAACTGTATATATGTCTTTTAATATACTTAAAATTTGTATACCGTTTTGTATGTATTTTAAGGATTGTTCGTACTTGAAATTGGTTTTTACTTTTATGATAAATGTTTTTATCGAATAAAGTACTACAACAACAACAACATTTACTATTCAACTTTTTAAATCTATTATATCTTCTCCCTCTTCCAAAAACAACAAGACATGGTCCAATTTAGAACTCCCATTTGTTCACCAATTTACATATAAACCAGTCCTTGTCATGTCTTCTCCACCCACATTTTGGTTGCCTGCCACTTTATTACATGTTTGTAATTTGTTAAAACCATAGTTGGTGTATAATCAACCGATATTGGATCAATTTTTCACAAGTCTCATATGGTGCAATATGTACATTACATATAATGGCTGCATACATTACTGGATGGACTGGACAAATAAGGAATTAATAACTGTCTCACAGTTATTACATAATGATTTATTTCTTCCATTCTCTGACATTTCTTACAGATTTGATATACCCGCTAAGCAAAATAACAGCCTTACTATATTACAAGTCAAAATTAGCTCTGCAATACATACTTCATCATCTTTTACTTTGGATCTAGCTACTAACCAAGTACGACATTATGTCACACAACACAACACACAACATAAAGCTTACATTTTATATAAGGTGCTTGGTTCACAGAGCTCCATAAGAACGAAATCTAAGATTGAGCTTTTGTGGGAAGTGGATTTGGGTAATGTCTGGTCTGTAGAAATGTGGGAGAAGATTTGGCTTAAATTACATTCTACTGCTCATTCCGCCAGCATCACACAAACCTTTGTCTCTTTCTATGATAGGATGTACTTTAAACCAGACAAACCATCTAAATTTGTACTTGCGAGACAACAGACATGCTGGAGACGTGATAGTACTGAAGGTTCATATATGCATCTTTATTTTAACGGCCCTAGAGTAATAGATGTTTGGAAGTTGGTGTAATTTAAGATGAATAATATTACTCTGTTATTTTGCCTTTTTTTGCAAAAAAAAATTCTGTGTGGAGTACATAATATGTGGACTCATAACACTATGCTTGCAAAACTAATTGATGTGTTAGTGGCTATTGATTTACAGGTAATTAATTCCAACTTTAAATCAAAAGAACATATTTATCTTTTATGGAATCTAATGTTTCATTATCAGGGTAGTTACTTAAAATTTGACTATAACTTCAATGGTTATTAAGCATAATCAAGTGCGGTTACGAGTTACTAATTATTTGTCAAAGAACTCCACTTAATGCACTTATATGTTTTAGGTCTATTGTTGATATCCTTTTCATCCTGTTGAATATTATTTTAAGTACTTTATTTACACAGTTTTGGTAAATCTTATTTGCGATAACTATGAGCTATGTTTAAAACATTTAATCTGTTTACGTTTTCCTTCTTTCTAACTCTTCTCAAGCTATTTCTTTTTCTTTCTTTTCTGTTTTTTTACTATAAAACTCCTGCATCTTATAATTCGAACAATACTGTTCTTATTCTGATGTTGACTAAGTAAATGTTTTTATTCTTGTGAGATTTGTCTCACTTTTTATAGTTGCTATGATATTGATATCCAGTGCATTTCTCTGTCTTTTGGTTCCAATAAAGACATTTGACAAATTTATGAAAAAATGGTGCGGTTCAGTGTAGCAAGTCACCTTGGTGCAGTGTATCACTGGGAAGTGACTTTGCATGGCTTCAAAAATCTGACTTAAAGTTTTTGTGTCTCGCAGTACCATGTTGCATGGTGCAAACTTGACACATCCCTCTCATAAATCTGCCACTTAAACTTAAAAATATTAATGACTGTGAGGATGGAGGATGTTTGTGAATGATGTACATAGGGTGTAGTGTATGTCAGGTGTTCCAGAAGCAGGTAAGCACCACAGAGGTTTCCAGTAGTACTGTGAGCTGGCAAAAGCACTTTAGGAGTGCTACAGCCATTTAGAGGCACTGTCGGTGCTATAATGGTGCATCAAAGGGCCTACCAGGATACCACTGTTTTGGTCATCTCACGCTGAACTTTCACACATAAGGTTCTGAAATGTCACGCATAAGTACAGTGCAGACATAGAAATGTCACATAAAAGCAAACTAAAAGCTTGGAGCAAAGCACACAGCAAACATGCACAATGTTTTTGTCACACATTACCACCTCCAGAATCTGTTATTTATAGTATGGTGGTAAGAAATATTTAGGGTCCACACTACCTTAATAGCACCAGTAACAAATATTTTGATATTGTGCCCTAAGTGCCAATAAACTGCAGAGAAAGGTCTATTTTTAGGTCCCAACCTACCAGATAGCACCACTTAACTTAAGCTTTTTAGGACATTCGGAAATGTTCACTGGGAATGCATTTCACCCTTTGCTTACCATTGGCTTTGTGGTTTGTAACTCACATTTGCTTGCTTTCCATTTGCTGGCTCTGTTTGTTTTACGCTGTGCATCTTGAGTTCATCCCTTCCCTTGCCCATAGTCTATTTAATGTATTCTTCCACCGGTACTGGATTTCTGTAGACATGACTTTAAATATTGTTCTTATCTGGTCACATTTGCAGTGCGTTCAAAGACAGAGGTCAAATGTCAGGCTTTGTTTTCCCGGGAGCTTGGTGTTGACCTTTCTTTTTCTGACTTCAAAGTGAGAGGATTAATGTGACAATCATGTTGGCTACTGGCAGTGTACTTGAGGAAGGCTGTACAATGTTAGTTTTTAGGTTTCAAAAAACCAAACCGTTTAGAGAGGGTCCAAGGGATATTTAATTTAAAGACCCCTACCTGATTATTATCCCCAGCTACTTACATATGAATAACACAAAAAACATCCAATGACATTAACCCTCCATGTCAGATAGGAAATACGAATTCCTTCATGGTAGGGAAATGGACCTCACCTCACCTGGACCTTTCTCAGGTTCTACGAGGCCCCGCACTATCCGTCGATACCTCAAAGCTCACATCTGAGACTCATATCTGACATGGAGGGTTAATGTCATTGGATGGTACAGGTTGTATCGTACTCAACCCTTTTACATCCTACTTTTTCACTTTGGTGGTGGTGGTGTTTCTTTTGTTTCATCACTACTTAGTGCAACTATTGTAAGAACAGAGGCCCTGACGAATGCCATGGGATAAAATACCCGATAGGCAGAAACATGTTGCCCCGTTATTAGACAGATATTTGTTGACTGTCCTTTTTTGCACTGTTCTATGTTAATAATTAGGAGGTGTGGTTCGTCCGTAGAATAAAGTTAGAAATAGGAGGACACTCCATCCTATTTTAAAGTCACTATTTTTTCTGTTGCACGGTTTCTCACTTTACCATCAAAGATCAGCCATCATTGTTGGTCTGTTTGTATGGGTGGACCAAATCCTTGACCAGCAACCAATGGTGCAGCGCTTGAAGTCCCAATGATCAGGGGACTAGCCTAATTTGCACCGGGGTTTGGCCATATGATAGGACTGATCATTGAGTCATGGTAACCCTTTGCTAATTGTTTTGGATTTGTCAACCATGTACTGTGTTGGTCTTTCCTATACATATAGTGTTCACCTTGTTTTGAAATAAGCTGTCTTGATGTGACTTGTCCACCCACAGATTCTGTTAACTCGGATTGACAGTGCAGCCACATAACTAAGCTGGTAGACCCCCCAGTTTTTAGGTTTCGCCAGCAAGGCTCTTGCGCTTTGCTTTTGAAATATATTGTATTTAATATAAAGCCTAAAAGGAGCTTACATCCTTCCCGTACTTTTAATTGGTTTGGTTGCTTGCCACTTACTTTTCCTGTGTTTCTATTAGTTGTAGCATTCTGTTTCCTGTTGTTCCTCTTATCACTGTCCCATGGCCCAAGTACTATTTTCATCCGCTTTGTGGACCTTTTTATTTAGCTTTTGACTACACAGCACTTGCACAGTGCTTGTTTTGTTTGTCCTCCGCCCTTTATCTAATCTCCCTGTGACTGCACGCATTTCATGAGCAAGCGTGTTACCCAAACCCCTCCCGCTATTTCTTCTTTTATTTTATCAATTTAAAATTGCACAAAGGGATCGGAGTACTTTACCTGAGCACCAGTTGAATTAAGTGATTAGCCCAGAATTATAGGAGGTTGAGCTTCCCAAAAGACTCGAACCCTGATCCCCAGCTTCAGGGTCAGTGCTCTAGCCCTTACGCAACATTTTCTGCTCAATTCAAGCATATTTATTGGCTGGCACTCCTTTGGAAGCACAATTAAAATGCATTCCCATTAAGTATTCAAAAGCAGAACCAGCATCTTTTTTTTGTAGCACACCAGGTTTTGTTTTCTGCTTATTAACAGTTTGCCTTCATTTTCATCACTGGGCTATGGTAAGCACGCTTAACTTGGCTTCTCGGGTGTTGCTACCTATAAGCGTTGTCTCAGAACTAATATGCGTTCAGAACTAATAGAGCGGCTGGTTTTGGAAAGTTCATTAAAATGACCGTTGACAAGGTAAGATGTGCCCTGAATTGCTCACTGTGCTTGGTTTTGAGTCCCTTCAGGTAATTACCTGGGTTCTTTCAGTGCCAGATGCCTCTTTATATTTTTAAATTAGTCTGCACCAAAGTAACCTCAAGCGTGCTTTGTATGGTCAAAGAGAATGCATCCTAATGTGTCTTCTCCATCATGTCACAACCCGATCTCTTCGTTCCTCTATTCAGAATTTCTTGGCTGTGCCTCGCACTAGAACAGTCACCTGGGGCGACAGGCGTTTCCTGGTTGCCGCCCCTAGACTCTGGAACACCCTTCCTGCACATATCCGAGAAAGTCCCTCCCTGTTCACATTCCGCAAACAGCTAAAGACGTGGTTATTTGACCAATAGCCTTGTATATCTTCTTTACCCCAGTTGCTGATCCATCCCTTAACTAGCGCCGAGACGCCCACGGGTATTCGCCGCACTCTACAAATGTCAATAAATAAATAAATAAATAAATAATGGTTGTCAAGGTACTAGTTAAGATTGCATATGTGAATCAGCACATACCATGATTCCACTCTTTATTTAGCTAAAGCTGATAATTTCCTAATGAAATTGTGCCAGAAATCCTCCGTAAAATTCTTCTTCAAAAACCTTACGGAAAAATATGGTGTTTGCTGCTGAAATAAGAGCTATTTTTAACCTAATAGGGACTGTATCATTTAACCTCCATAAACAACATAATCTCTTTAAATCTATAAAGCAACTGCATAATTTGCCTATAAATGTACAGCATAATAAAAAGGAGCAAAGTTTTCTGGAATATGATGTAGTGTCTGTCCACACCCTTGTGCCTGCTCAAACTTTTTTCATGACCTCCTCGACCATTTATCACACATTCCTAATGTTCCTTTTTGTGAAAATTTAATTCCAGCCCATTGATTATACTACTTCTGGCCCGAGCTGGAGACAGTACGACTCAAGTCGGAGAGTACAGCTCGAGCCGGGTGTGGAGATTCGGGCCCAACTGGGGTGTAAAGATACGACTCGTAAATTACCTCTGTGAATACCAAATTTCGTGAAGGACTTCTGTGAATATCAAAAGTCATAAAGTTAGACTTTTGTCTCAGATTACCTTTATTTGAATCTGCCCAATTGTCATTTGTGCGATGTATACTTTTATCAGTTTAACTGTACGTCTGTGCAAATGTAATGGTCATTTCAATTGAAGATGTGTTGTCTGTAATGGCAGTACACTACCACACTATGCATACTGAGGTAATTGAAATTTTTATGGTCAAGTATGTCCCCTAACGTGTACCCCAACGTCTCCATGTACGTGCTTAAAGTACATGTAATTTCCCTCCATGACCGAATATGAAGACGCAAATACATTTGCGTCCAACGTTAACATGTCCTCTTTCAGATCCACCATGAATGGATCGATAATTCAGTTTCTAACCATACCATGCTAACGTCTTTACATGGTACACTTTTACGTTTTTCCTGGCTCTGCTGAGCTAGGCCCTGATTTCTGTCTCCGAGCCCTTTCTGCTTTCTGCCTCCTGCCTCTGAAAGCTGCAGCATGGACACGTATCCCTGACCTCTGCCTTACTTCCTGCCAAGCGAAGCGGTGCCTCGCTCAACCTGGCCTGCCTGCCAAAACAGTATTTTGCCTTCAAGTTATCTGTTCAGCCTCCTCGAAAACACATTCCTGTCTAGTGATTTAGGTAAACAGCTCCCTGTCTGCAGAGCAAAGAGCAAGTCTTCCTGTCTGCTGCTCATTGAGAGGTCGCTCCCCTAGTCTCTCCTGAGAGACCTGGTCTCATTTGCTGCCTGCATTTCATATTGCTTTTTTCGTGTGCTGCCTGCACTGTTGTTGTTTATATTGTAGCGCTTCGCCTCGCTTCCACGTGTTGCCTGCCTCTGTTGCTGCTAGCGCTTTGCATCGCCTCCACTGCCTTGACTTGTAATTAATTTTCAGAGCGAGTTTACCCCCGGCGCTGTGCTCTGCCCTCCCCTCCGCTGCCATTTTGTTGATGTTGTTGTCCTCGTCAGCCCGCCCCGCCTCCCAGCTGAGACGCCCTCCCACTCAGCTTATACAGCGCTCCCGTAGCAGGAAGCGCCGTGATCCTCTCGCTGCTGCTCATTGAGAGGTCGCTCCCCTAGTCTCTCCTGAGAGACCTGGTATCGTTTGCTGCCTGCATTTCATATTGCTTTTTTCGTGTGCTGCCTGCACTGTTGTTGTTTATATTGTAGCGCTTCGCCTCGCTTCCACGTGTTGCCTGCCTCTGTTGCTGCTAGCGCTTTGCATCGCCTCCACTGCCTTGACTTGTAATTAATTTTCAGAGCGAGTTTACCCCCGGCGCTGTGCTCTGCCCTCCCCTCCGCTGCCATTTTGTTGATGTTTTTGTCCTCGTCAGCCCGCCCCGCCTCCCAGCTGAGACGCCCTCCCACTCAGCTTATACAGCGCTCCCGTAGCAGGAAGCGCCGTGATCCTCTCGCTGCTGCTCATTGAGAGGTCGCTCCCCTAGTCTCTCCTGAGAGACCTGGTATCGTTTGCTGCCTGCATTTCATATTGCTTTTTTCGTGTGCTGCCTGCACTGTTGTTGTTTATATTGTAGCGCTTCGCCTCGCTTCCACGTGTTGCCTGCCTCTGTTGCTGCTAGCGCTTTGCATCGCCTCCACTGCCTTGACTTGTAATTAATTTTCAGAGCGAGTTTACCCCCGGCGCTGTGCTCTGCCCTCCCCTCCGCTGCCATTTTGTTGATGTTGTTGTCCTCGTCAGCCTGCCCCGCCTCCCAGCTGAGACGCCCTCGCCCCTCCCCCTCCTCCATCCATATATGACAGGTGTTTTAGCGCGCAGCGTTTACGCGCAGCGACCGCGCCCCATTCGCGCCGAAGGTGCGCCAAAGGTAAGCCCGTCTACGCCCGTCCGCGCCTGGACTGCGCCCAGCGCCAGACCCCCTGGCCCCCGTCCCTTCCAGCCCCCTCGCATTACCTACGATGCCGCCACCCTCCTAGCCCTTAACCCCGGTCGCGCCCCCAACTGCGTCCAAGCCGCCCCTGGACACACCCATGGACCTTTCTCCTGCTTCTCCTGCAAATTCAGCGGCACCGACAACATCTCCGCTATGACCACACCACAGATTCCCGACCCCAACCACCTACAATGCATCCTTCTCAACACCCGATCAGTCCACAGGCACGCCATTGACCTATGGAATCTACTAGACACCATTTCTCCGGACATCGCCTTCCTTACGGAAACATGGATGAATGCTTTCTCCGCACCAGACATCACCATTGCCATCCCTGAAGACTATAAGATCACTCGCAAAGACCGTACCAGCCACACAGGAGGAGGAATCGCTATCGTCCATAAGAAATCAATCCGCATCTCAACCAGCTCTAACGCCAACCTCGCTAACTCCGAACACCTTCACTTCCAGATCCACATCGACCCCAAAACCACACTCAGAGGCACCCTCCTCTACAGACCACCAGGACCCCGCGCAAAATTCAGTGAAGACATCACGGACTTCATCACCCCACACGCGCTCCCCTCCAAAGACTACATCCTTCTGGGAGACCTCAACTTTCACCTTGAAAAGATCAACGACCGCAACACCGCCACCCTCGTGGACAACCTCGCCAACCTCGGACTTAAACAACTAGTCACTTCCCCCACCCACATCGCAGGTCACACACTCGACCCCATCTTCACATCCAGCAATCATGTCTCCTTCAGCCACACCACGGACCTCCTCTGGACTGACCACAGCTGCGTTCACTTCACCTACAACAAGCCGAAACCCATCAACCACCTCCAACCTACCCTGCAAAGAAACTGGAACAAAATCACCACGGACCAAATCTCCGCATCGCTCCTTTGAAACACCCCAGCCCTCTTTTCTAACGCTAACGAAGCCGCCGCCAACCTCACCCTATGGTTATCCAACACCGCCGACACCTTAGCACCACTGAAAAAACGTCAAAGCAAACCTGGCAGCAAGAAGGCCTCATGGTTCAACGATGATCTCAAGAAGTCCAAGAAACTCTGCCGCTCCCTTGAAAAGGCCTGGAAAAAAGACCCAACCACTAGCACCAAGGACGCCTTCAAAAACGCCACCCGCACCCACCACCAACTAATCCGAAAAGCCAAGAAAACAGCATTCAAGGATCGACTTGACAACAACGCCTACAACAGCAAGGAACTTTTCAACATCGTCAAGGAATTTTCCAATCCCTCGGCCAACTCCAACGACATCACCCCCTCTCAAACCCTCTGCGACTCCCTAGCCTCATTTTTCCACAACAAGATTGCAGACATCCACAACAGCTTTGACAACCAACCCGGAAACCAACCCACCCTACCATTTGCTGATCATCTTCCCCCCGTGAACACCCTTAACGACTGGAACCCAATCTCCACTGAGGACACCATCCGCCTGATGAATTCCATCCACTCAGGATCCCCCACAGACCCATGTCCTCACCACATCTTCAACAAAGCAGACACCGTCATAGCACCGCACCTCGGAGACGTCATCAACTGCTCCTTCAACTCCGCCACCTTCCCGGAAGACTGGAAACACGCTGAACTCACCGCTCTTCTGAAAAAACCCACAGCGGACCCCACCGAACTCAAAAATTACCGCCCCATCTCGCTTCTTCCATTCCCGGCCAAAGTCATCGAAAAAGCTGTCAACAACCAGCTCGCCGCCTTCCTCGAAGCCAACAAATCCCTCGACCCTTCACAATCTGGCTTCCGAGCAAAACACAGCACTGAGACCGCCCTCATTGCAGCAACAGACGACATCCGAACTCTACTGGACAATGGAGACACAGTCGCCCTCATCCTCCTTGACCTCTCTGCAGCATTCGACACAGTCTGCCACAGCACCCTTTTACAACGCCTCAATAACATCGGAATCCAAGGAAAAGCACTTGAATGGATCACCTCGTTCCTCACCGGAAGAACCCAGAGAGTCCGCCTTCCACCTTTCAAGTCCGAAGCCTCTGAAGTCATATGCGGCGTACCACAAGGATCCTCACTCAGTCCCACCCTCTTCAACGTATACATGAGCCCCCTCGTGGCCATCGCACGCCAACACAACCTCAACATCATCTCTTACGCGGATGACACTCAACTTATCCTTTCTCTCACCAATGACCCCAGCACCGCCAAAACTAACCTACACGAAGGAATGAAAGAAGTTGCCGAATGGATGAAACAAAGCCGTCTGAAACTGAACTCAGACAAAACAGAAGTCCTCATCTTAGGTACATCCCCCTCTGCATGGGACGACTCCTGGTGGCCGGAAGCCCTCGGAAAAGCACCCATCCCGACAGACCACGCACGGAACCTAGGCGTCATCCTGGATTCTTCACTCTCAATGAACAGACAAGTCAGCGCCGTATCCTCTTCCTGCTTCAACATTCTTCGCATGCTCAGAAAAACATTTCGCTGGATCCCCTCCGAAACATGGAAAACAGTCACCCACGCTCTGGTCACGAGCCGACTGGACTACGGAAACACCCTCTACGCAGGTACTACCGCAAAACTCCAGAAGAAACTCCAACGAATCCAAAATGCCTCAGCCAGGCTCATATTAGACATCCCACGCAACGAACACATCTCTGGTCACCTTAAAGACCTCCACTGGCTACCCGTCAATAAGAGGATCACTTTCCGACTGCTTACCCACGCACACAAATCACTCTACGACATCGGACCAGAATGCCTCAACTCACGACTGTCCTTCTACACCCCCTCCCGCCAACTACGTTCTTCCAGCCAAGCCCTCGACAATGTACCTCGCATCAACAAGACCACCATGGGAGGCAGATCCTTTTCATACCTGGCTGCTAAAACATGGAACTCACTCCCCGCTTACCTTCGCCTTACCCAGAACCACCTAGCATTCAGAAAGCAACTTAAAACGTGGATATTTGACAAGTAACCCTCCTCCCCTTCCTAAGCGCCTTGAAACCCTCTGGGTATGTAGTGCGCTATATAAATTCTATGACTTGACTTGACATGCAAGTAATTTACAGTTCCCGTTGCCATAGTAGGCCCATGGCCCTGCACGTAGACACGTAGACACATATACACGCACTAGCATTCAGTATAGAATAGCCTCTGCCCGAGAGACCTTTTACTCCAGATAATACATCCTCCAAACATAAGATACCAGATATGTTATAGGTCCAGGTCGTTCTGACATCCCAGACTTCTGTCTCCTCTACTAGTGTTAAAGTTCTTCCCAGTTACACATCTATGTCACGTCATGCTAGCTGCGCGCGCATACGCACTTTCTGCTGATCCTGCAACTTTCTCTATGCACCCACCCATATGTGCCGATTCTTGTGACGCTTCTCTGACATGAACAGTGCACGCCTCCGTGTACGCCTATTACACGCCTCTTCTTACGCACATGTGTTCTTATCTCGCTCTTTTTCACCTGTTACGCCTACTGTATTGGATTCAATTATGTTACTTTACTATATATCATGTGTAATGTTAATAAAACATTGACTGTCCCTTCCCGAACCCTAGTGGTGATGGAACATGATCTCCAACCTCGAGGTTTCTCATTAAAACCCGTATGACTCAGATACCACGGACTCTGCCTCTCATTTGAATGAGCTGTCTTGTAATGATAATTATACGGTAAAAATGACTAGGTAAATTTATTTACCACATAATTTGGTGCCCGAATAGGGACCCCTCCCCCACCCCACGCGCCGGCGATGCGTCGCAGGCCTTGCCCCCTGCCACAGCCGTGACGGACACCTATGCGCATCTGCAGGTTTTCCTGTATCTCCCTCAGGCCTATGGAGGTGACGGAGACTGCGGTCGACATCCAGACGAGGCGGTGAGGAGTGCGGAGGATCCCGACCAGAGCCCAGCCGAGAGTAGCAGTGTCCGAGGTATCCAGAGGCCCACCTGTTCCGATGTATCGAGGCGCATGCGTAGTAGCAGTACCAGTAGAAGTCCAGTCCAGTCAGAGGCCTTCAAGTTCAAGTTCAAGTATTGCTCCCGGTGAGTACCGTTGCTAGGGACGCATCTAGACGGGTGCATTAGTTTGTGTCCGGTCAAGACAGGTCTGGGTACACAGTCCCGGTCCGTACGTGTTCACTTAGGTGAGCGCGGTATGACGTGTCTCTTTATGGGACCGGTCTGTACTGTTTAGCAGTGCATCTAGTAATTCAGTGATTCAGTGATTCAGTATTCAAGCCTTCTAGCAGTATTCTCACGTGATTCTAAGTATTGTGTTTTATGTACTAGACAGTATCTATTCGAAATGTTTTAATGTGTTTCATGTCGTGGTATGAATGACTGTTTGCTTTTCATTGCTGTGTTTATTGTGTTCGAGTCAAAGTAAAAATGCTGTTATTTTCAAAGTTGCGTCAGATGGGAACTAGGAAAGGGATACTAGAAGAAGCAGTGCCTGTCCCGCCTAGGGGCACTCCAGGATATTTTATGTACAACAAGCACGGCTTAGACGCTGTGTTGTATTTAGATTTGTGGGTGGACTACACCAAGCACTTAGAAGAGAAGTTTAGATGGCCTGTCTCAGGGACATGGGATGCCGAGTGCATCATGAGAGTAGAAGAAGCATTATGGAAAAAGAAAGCCAGACAATCTCAGAAAGATGCCATAGAATTGTGGCGTAAAGAATCGCATAGAAGAACAGAAAAAGAATTCAGAAAAGCAGAGAGAAGTAGAGAAGAATCCGAAAAAGCCAAAGAAAGAGAGTTACTAGAACAAGGAGAACAGGTCAGATCAGAACAATTAGACCGTCAAAGAAATGCACTCATTACAGGCATGAATCCAGTTCTTGCCGAGGGCCTGCCTAAGGCCAACCCGGAAGTATCCAGTAACTTGCCACCACCATTGGTTCCGACTAAAGTACGTCACCATAAGACCGCAGCAGATATTTTCCTTCCTTCCTATTTAGATGATGTAGCTCCCGCATATACCAATGTACCCGTACAACCTGCTAATAATAATCTGCCACAACATATTCCTGCTGATCAAGCCCAAGCCACGACCCCTCCACGTCAGCATATTCCCGCACCTGTTGTCACTTCCCCTACTGTTCCCCCTACTAATCCTTTCTCGACAGATGCAGCCCAGGGTTCAATCCCGTTACATATGCCTGCCCTACAGTCAGGTTATGCTCACGCTTCCGCCTCAGGAGGTGCTACAGGAGGTCCCTATCACACCCCGCCACAATTGCATCGAGTGACAATGAGGGAATTAGCAATGCAACGTACACCTAAAGCAAGCCCAGCCGAAAAGCTTAAACAGTTACTTACGGATTGTAGATATGATCCAGTACCTGGCAAGACAGGACCCATGAAGTTAGCCTCATTACGTCTACGCCGCGTTACAGACTATCTGATGTTATTACCAGAAATGCCAGAGCATCTAGACAACATATATCATTTTATTAGAACAGGAGAGAGGCCAGGCTGTGTTCGTGAAGCCATGGCACATCAGAAAGTTGAGACACAAGGTTTAATATTGCGATTTTTGATTAATTGTTTGATAAGGGAACAAGACCAGCCAGGCTTTTCGCAAGAAGAGATGGAGGGATTGTCAAAATGGAGTCAGAATATTGCAGATTGTAAACATGATAAACAGAATTGTATAGATGTCATGTCAAGAAAGATCCGTAAAGAAATAGTAGCAATACATGCCCGACGGGAGGCTGATAGGCCTTCCGAGTCAGACGATAAAGATACCTCAGAGGAGGAGGAAGAACCAGAGAATGCTACAGTAACTCAAGACCTGTTAGCGTATGTAGGTAGAGCGAAACCTCCTAAACAGTATCCTTTAAATAATCCTTTTGACAGACCTATTCGTCTAGAAAGCAAGAAACGATACCTTTCCCCGATACCAGAGCAATGTTCTCTTGAACATATATTCCAAGTTACTGATAAAATCCTGAAAGAAAGAGTAGGTTATCATGAACTCACTACCTTACGTGATCAGGAACTAGCCCGGTCAGCAGTCCAATGGGCCGGGGATGACAGTATATATAAAGATGATCTAGTAGTGCAAACGTTTTTAAGTCTTACTCCAGAAGAACAGCGACTAGCTGGTATATACATGACTCAACATCTCATTACCCAGTATGAAAACCAACAGTCTGATCCAGGTCCGCTGTATAATCTATTGCAAGATGTACTCCTGAGAAGATGGAGAGGCCTAGGTACCGATTTAATTGATATCATTTTAGAACAACGTCACAAATATAGTACGTTCCTGACTCCACGTCTTGTTTCAGTTCCACCCCCAGTTAGACAGCCATATCACCTAGACAGACAGAATACTTTACGAGAAGTACATCCAATCCGGAAGCCAGATGATACGCTTGAACGTGTATTTGTATACACCCCTTTGACTAAAATGGAATTATTGGAAATGAAGAAAATTGTACCTTGTCACGATAAAGACCCTGCAGGGTTCCACCGTGAATTGAAAGATATGTTACTTATGGGCGATTACACATATTCAGACATTCTTAAAATGTTAAAGGTATTATTGCCAGCAGGGATTTACGAAAAACTGAAAGAGAAGGATTGGGAGGTGGGAGATAAAAAGATTAATTGGACCGAATTAGAAGATGAAGAAAAAGGACGTACCCCAGGTTTGGGTCTTGGGGACAAAACTAAAGCATTACCAGGATTGTTAGTACAGGTCTTGCCTAGATTATTGACAGTTAAAAAGGAAGATTGGGATGCAATCTCAGCCTGCAAACAGAAACCAGACGAAGACACTAGTGATTTTTATTCTAGATTCGAGAAATGTTTTATTATTAATAGTGGCCTGAAAACAAGTAGCAAGTCATTCCCACATCTTTTCGTAACCAAATTAGTTGAGAATTCCTTACCCCAGGTTAAGAACAGAGTGTTGAAAGTCGAAAGTACATGGCAAGCAAATACGCCTTCCCAAATGTTACAAATGTTACAGTACCACCAGAATAGAATCAGAGAGGAACACAATCATGAACAGAGACGCATGAAAGACACTAAAATGAAAGTATTAGTTGCCCAGTCTGTTCCAGCAGATGGTCAAAAGAGGGGTAACACGCAGAACACACAGACTAGTCGTCCTACAGGTCCTGTTAAAGGAAATTGCAATTATTGCAAACAGCCAGGTCATTTTATTAGTGATTGTGCCGTTCTGAAACATAATATTGCTACAGGCAAAACGAAAGAAAGACCACGTCAACCTAGGCCAGAATATGTTCAACAGAATATTCAACAGAATCCGCAACCTGCTCCACAACATGTTCAGCAACAGACCGTAGCGGTACCACAGCCCCAGCCCATTGCCGCAACACAACACGTTACATAGCAGATGTACCAGTATGCACAGTCAGAGTACCCAGATTACCAACAGTATTCATGAAACAGCCTAGAGAGGGAAGTGGGTTTGCCTCTCATCGAGATTCCTGTAGATCAAGACGGTCCTTATGTACATAGTCAGGTATTAGGAAAAGACAGAACATTTTTGATTGATACAGGGGCAAGCAGAACTACCATTAGTCATGACGAGGTTCCAGGGGCACCCCTCTCAGGCTCACAGAATGTTTCCCTTGGATTTTCTGGAAAGCCTATCGTTAATGAAGTATCGAAACCAGTTCCCCTTGCAGTTGGTCCATTGTCCCGTACTACAGATTTATTGCTTACAAAGTCATGTCCAGAAAACCTGCTAGGTATTAAAACACTGAAAGCTCTAGGAGCTGTAATATGTTGTTCTCCGGAAGGAGTGAGATTGTTTTTACGTGACTTCAAGGGTCACTATGTGTTGAGAGATTTTGATCCCCGATTACAGAATGTACCACAGCATTTATGGGCACAAGGTCCGACTGATGTAGGTTGTATGCATATCACACCATATCGTGTTACACTCAAGTGTGGTAAAATCGATTACCTATACTTAATTTGCTATCAATAATCAATAAGAATAACTCAGAAAAATAAGAGGCAAAATCCGGGATATTGAGGTAAACTCAAAAGGGTTTTATTCCTGTAAAAGGAATTGGGTTATTGGCTCGAGCCAAGGTGGCATAACCATTCCATCACCACACAGGGTTCAGGAAGGGAAGACAGACAACATATTGTTTACAGAAACACATATATATAGTCAATGCATTACAATGTATGAGCATATAGTAGGCGTAACAGCTGGAAAAGTAGAGATAAAACATGGAAACATCATTAAACGTCATTAAAAAGGCGGTATAATAGGCGTGCATGAAGGCGTACACTAGAAACGTCATTGATCATGAGGTCACAAAATGGGTGGATACATAAGAGAATCTTGCAATGTCAGCAGAAATATAAGGCAGAGATGCGCGCGCAGCAGCTTGACGTGTGTCTGACGTATAACCAGAAGGTGAAAGGACTTGACATTTAGCACTACAAGTGTAGACATAAGTGTAGACATAAGTGTAGACATAAGTCTGGGGTGTCAGATCAACCTAATCCCAAATAGTATCTGGTATCGCATGTTTAAGGAACAGTAGTGTCTGGAAGGGAAAAGGTCTCTCGGACGGAGACTACTCTATACTGTCTGCATGTATGCGTCTACGTGTTGGCATGCAGGGTGAGGGGGCATGGGCCTACCATGGCAACGGAGTCTATGAATTACTTGCACGGAGACAGAAGAACCGGGCCCTCTGCTCCTGCAGCTGGGAGGATGTTTACTTGAACTACGAGACAGGAATGTGTTTTCGAGGAGTGGAGCAGATAATTCGAAGGTTGAAGACGGTCTTGGCAGGCAGAGGTTAGGCTATGCGCCAGAGCCGCGCAAGGAGTAAGGTGGGGGCCACTGGTACAGAGGTAGCCTGGGCTGAGGCCCTCGGAGTCAGAAAGCAGGAGAGAACTCGAAAAAGGCTCAATGGCATATTCTGGGCCTACTTCGCCAGAGCTGAAAAACGTGTAAAGTGTACCACAAAAAGACGGTGGCACGACATATATAGGAACTGAATATTCAATCCGTTCATGGCGGATCTGAAAGAGGACAAGTTAAAGATGGACGCAAATGTATTTGCGTCTTCGTAGCTGGCACAGGAGGGAAATAACATGCACTGTAAGCTGGTACATGGAGACGGTGGGGTACTCGCTGGGGAACACTACTCGATCAAAAATTATATTTCCTCATTCCCTCCTTGTTCCCCACGGACCCTTCATGAAACATCGATTCTCATTAATTGATCGACTTGTTCACATAACATCAATTGCTCTTCTTGCTTTATGCGCTTTGAATGGGAGTCAGAACGTGGAACACATGAGGTGGCACACAGGCCGCAAATTGCCGGTCCGCATTGGATACACAGGCAACAACTGAATACTACAAGAAAACCAATACCGAGGAGGGATAGGATCTTCCACCCCCAGGCTGACAACGTTGTCCAGAACCAACCGGACCAAGACCAGGTGCCTGGAGTCTGGTGAATTAAACTTGCAATCTTATGGAGACGTGTAATAGCTTTGTACACGGATGGCGCGTTATTAGGGAAGAAAATACAGCAGCTTGACCCGATGACCTTACAAGCTCCACCCCTATCTGCCAAGATGACGTCAATAACAAGGCGGTTCTGAAGAACAACAACCCGCATAGCGGACTGCTCCTCCGTTAAGTTACCTAGAGCTGAAGCGGTCTCAAGTACCACTGCTTCGAGGGTTCTGGTTAATCTACGGATTAGTTTACTATTTGAAACAGTACCTAGATAGGGGAAGAAACCTTTATTGAAATCTGTATATTGTTCCCATGTAGTTTCTTTATAATTGACAAGCGGGAGATCTCGTTGATATCGATGCTTAATCAGATTGGTGTTTCTATGATAGTCGGGAGGGGCTAGAAAAACAGGTGGCAGAAGGAATGCAATATAACAGGTGCCATCCCAGTCCAAAGGCAAAAGGACATATGCAGTATGACCACAAACAAAATAGGAATGACGTAGAGCCCTGAACGTGGATCTACCATGATCAGTAAATTCGACTACAGTGGTACATTTACTATGACCTACATGTACAGAACCATTCTTGCGGACACATAGTTCACCAGTAACAGGCAAGACTGCCATAGCAGGTAGAACAGGAGCAGCTTCGGATTCGACAGATAAAATCATGAAAGTGACTGTGTAATTTCCTAACCCATATACTTCGTTTTCTAGATCAGTTCCAGTGTCAACGGGGAGTCCCTCCTTGTCAGGGTAGCATACCTTAAGCAGGACTAAGTTCAGGTCACCCCAAACCCAGTTACCTTCGTAAATAGCAGCAGTAGAAACTAGGGAATTGAGCATTTTAAACCATGCGGCACATGTGCCATTGTGAGTGAACGGGTACGGAAAAAGGGGCAAAACACCCTTGTTTTCTTGGTAAGGAGGGAGTCGACCACATATCCAGCAATTAGTAGCATTGGTAGCCTGATGGGAGTGATGTAACATACTAATGAAAGTGTTGTTGCGCAGCGCAAGTCTATATGATAATTCATGAGGCGGTAATTCACTAAAAGAATGTTCAGTAGTAGCATTATAAGTAGCACGCTTGAATATAGGGTAGTATATATGCAGTAGAATACCAGCAGTGATAACCAGCAAACATAGGAAAAACATAACAAGTAGTGTCACTATACAGCGACTACGAAGTGATTTGCAATACGCCTTTTTCTTATGTTGTCTTTGTCTATCTGTTTCTCTATCTCGATCTAGGGGATACATGTCAGAAACTAATTTAACCGATTCACCTAGGGGAGGACTTAAACAATTAAACTGTCTGACTTGCTAGATCGTAACTTTTGTCTGTAAATTTCTGAAGCAGTTTTCTCAACCAAAGGGAGTTTCGTGTCAGTTTGTGGAGGAGGGCAGGGCTTAGTGTCCAAGTCCGAAGGAAGTCCAAAGTATTTTTTAATATGGCTGGAATGCAGCCATCCCTTCCTGCCCTCTATCTTAACAGCTGTCCTCGTTGTAAGCAGAACCAACTTCGGCGATTGCCAGCGGGGCTCCAGCGGACTCTTCCGATCAAAATTCCTCACGTATACGAAATCGCCAGGAACCACCTCATGGGGCTTCGTCTCGGTATTGTCGGGAAAGGCTGCAGCTACCTGTGAACGACAAGATTGTAGTGCAGACATCAAGGAGGCAAGGTAATCTGTCAGCATAAGACAATCAACATCAGTTATTTTACGCGGGATGGGCGTCCCCCACATATTCGGTGGCCTACCAAAGACCACTTCATACGGGGATAGTCCAGAACGGGAATGGGCCACCATCCTCATATAGAAGAGGGCGACCGGCAAGGCAACTATCCAGTCTATACCTTTGTCTCTACAGATCTTGGAAAGTCGGATTTTCAATGTTTGATTATGGCGCTCCACGAGACCTGCTGCCTCGGGATGCCGGACACAATGGAACTTCCACTGGTAACCTAACAGAAGTGTAATGTGTTTCACAAGTTCGGATGAGAATGGCTGACCATTATCTGAGTACACGATACGGGGCAAACCATACCGCGGGAAGTATTCACGAACCAACTGCTTGGCAGTGGTCGGAGCAGTATAATCGGGAACTGGGTATGCCTCTACCCATCGGGAAAGAGCACACACGACTACGAGAACATACTTGAATCCTCGACACCGTTCCATCTGGATATAATCCATCTGGAGGACTTCAAAAGGGTGGTCGGGAGGCTGAAATCCACCTTGCTCTACGGGGATGCTTTTACCTGGATTGAACTGACCACAAATCATGCAAGTACGCACTTTCTGTTTGGCTGCTGCCCGTAAGTTCTTATTGGACCATATGTGTTGAATACTGTCTAGCATTGCTTTCTCACCAAGGTGTGCAGGACTATGTATTGTATTAATGATGACTTGTACCATAGAATCGGGGAGAAACCATGTAGATTTTCCCTTCGTCATCCATCCCTGGTCTGTTTGGACCCCTCCTAGTCTAGTCCATTCCTTAATTTCATCTGGTGTTGCATGTGACTGTATGTCGATCACATCATGTGCGGGATCCCTAACTGTCATGCAGTGTGCTGGTACCTCTATTTGTGTCTGATCAGTTACATGAGTTCGGTTCTGAGCAGTTTGCTTTGCTGTTCGGTCTGCCAGGTCGTTACCCTGGGAAATGACATCAGTAACCTTAGTGTGTGCTTTGCATTTCATGATAGAGATTGCAGTAGGTAGATGTATTGCGTCTAACAGAGCTTGAATGAGGGGACCATGTTGGATGTTGGCACCGTGAGAAGTTAAGTAACCTCTCTCTCGCCAGAGGACTCCAAAGTCGTGAACGACTCCGAATGCATAACGTGAATCAGTATATATGTTGACTCTCTTATTTCGGGCTTGAATACATGCTTGTGTCAGAGCAATAAGCTCTGCTGCTTGGGCTGACAAAGTGTCAATACAATTTGTTTCGATGACTTCCGTGTCTGTCGTGACGGCGTAGGCTGCCACTAATTCACCTGTCTTTGTTCTCATACATGAACCATCCACATAAAGTGTCAGGTCTGGATCTGGTAACGGAACGTCTGTCAAGTCTTGTCTGGGTTTTGTTGTGATAGTAATAACTTCAATGCAATCATGTGCCAATGGATCTACTCCAATTACTGGCAATAACGTGGCAGGATTCAATGTGCTGCAGCGTCTGATTTCGATGTGTGGCTGAAACAATGTCAATTCGTAGCCTGTCAATCTTGCTATGGTCAGGTGTTGGGTTTGAGTCCGATTCAAGAGGACTTCTACAGAATGTGGAACCTGTACTGTCAATGGATGTCCTAACACAATGGAATCACTCTGTCTGATTGCTAAAGCTGTAGCTGCAACTGATTTCAAACATGCTGGAAGGGCTTGTGCGACTGGGTCTAATGTACTGGAAAAATAAGCACAAGGCTTATGTGAACCTGCTTGTTCCTGGGTGAGGACTGACAATGCAGTACCATCACGTTCTGTAACAAAAAGTGTAAAAGGCTTACTGTAACATGGTGTTGCTAAAACAGGTGCTTGACATAAGGCTTTCTTTAAGTCTTCAAAAGCTTGTGTATGTTCCTGAGTCCAAGGGAGGACAGACGAAGTCGCTGCCTCCTGTGTTGTTAACTGAATGAGTGGTTTTGCTAGAAATGCATATTGGGGAATCCATTGTCTACAGTATGAGGTGAGGCCTATAAAGGCCCGTACCTCCTTTTGTGTTCTGGGTGGTGACATGTTTACAATTAACTGAATGCGATCAGGTGTGAGCTGTCTCCCCACTTTGGACAGCAAGTGACCCAGGTACACAACTTGCTGAACACAGAATTGTAGCTTCGAAGGAGACACCTTGTGTCCCTTGTCAGCCAGGAAGTTCAAAACAATCAGGGATGCATTTTCACATTCGGGTTCGCTTCGAGCGGTGATCAGCAGATCATCGACATACTGAAGCAGAGCAGTGTGAACTGGCATGTGGATACTGTCTAGTTGTTTTTTCAATGCTTGACTATAGATGCTGGGGCTTTCTGTGAATCCTTGAGGTGCACGGGCAAATTTAAAAGATCGTCCATTTAAACTGAATCCGAACAGAAATTGGCTCTCCGGATCAATAGGGACACTGAAGAAAGCATTCTTGAGATCGATTACAGTAAAGAACGCTGCTTCGGAATCAATAGCTGTCAGTAACGAAGAGATATCTGGAACCACAGGGTACTGTGGTACAATACATTTGTTCAATTCGCGCAGATCAATAACCAATCGATAAACAGGTGGAGCATTTGGGTCAGTACGTTTAAGAACAGGAATGATAGGAGAATTACACACATTAGAGTCGGTTTCCACAACCACTCCTTGTGCGATGAGCTCGTCAATGATTCTCAGTAAAGCCACTACAGCATCTGGGGGTAACTTGTATTGTCGAATTCGTGGTAATACCACTCCTGCTTTAAGTGTGACTCGATACGGGGTAATGTGCATGCAACCTACATCAGTGGGGCCCTGCGCCCACAGGTGGGCAGGGACGTTCTGTAGTCGGGGATCCATATCTCTCAATACATAATGGCCTTTGAAATCTCGCAAAAATAATCGTACTCCCTCGGGAGAACAACAAATAATAGCTCCTAAAGCTTTCAGTGTTTTTATGCCTAATAGATTTTCCGGACATGATTTCGTGAGCAATAAATCTGTAGTCCGTGTCAGAGGACCTACTGCAAGAGGGAGGGGTTGTGATACTTCGTTGATAATAGGTTTTCCTGAAAATCCGAGGGACACGTTCTGTGAGCCTGAGAGGGGTGCCCCTGGTACTTCATTGTGACTTATCGTGGTCCTGCTTGCCCCTGTATCAATGAGAAACTTTCTGTCTTTCCCTAAAACTTGACTATTTACATAAGGACCACTCTGATCTACAGGTACTTCAATAAGGGGCAAGCGGAATTCACTCTCTAGGCTGTTTCATGTGTATCGCTGGTAATCAGGGTAATCGTTCTGTGCATACTGATACATTTGCTGTGTCGTGGTTTGTGTTGCAGTAATGGGCTGTTGCTGAGGTATCGCTACTGTCTGTGAAGGAGCTGGCATGGGTGCGATCTGCTGTGTATTCTGGGGTACTAGTTGTGTAGTCTGATCTTGTCTAGGAGGACGTGGTCTCTCTTTGGTCTTGCCCGTGGCAATATTATGTTTCAAAACGGCACATTCATTTATATAATGACCTGGCTGCTTGCAATAATTACATACACCTTTTACGGGAACTGACGAATTACTAGATTGGTTCGCACCCTTTTTCTGACCATCAGCAGGAACTGACTGAGCAACTAACATTTTCATTTTCGTATCCTTCATACGTCTCTGTTCGTGTTCTTGTTCTTCTCTAAGTCTATTCTGGTGATACTGTAACATTTGTAACATTTGCGAAGGGGTATTAGCTTGCCAAGTGCTTTCTACTTTCAGTACTCTATTCTTGACCTGGGGTAAGGAATTCTCGACTAATTTCGTTACAAAAAGATGTGGATATGACTCGCTACTTGCTTTCAAACCACTATTAATACCAAAACATTTCTCAAATCGTGTATAAAAATCACTAGTGTCTTCATCAGGTTTCTGTTTGCATGCTGAAATTGCACCCCAATCTTCCTTTTTCGTACTCAATAAACGTGGCAACACTTGTACTAATAAACCTGGTAACAGTTTAACTTTATCTCCAAGCCCTAGGCCTGGCACTCGGGTATTCTCTTCATCCTCTAATGCAGCCCAATCAATCTTTGCATCACCCACCTCCCACTCTTTTTCTTTGAGTTTTTCATATATGCCTGGAGGCAGTAATACTTTCAGTATTTTCATAAGGTCGGGATAAGTGTAATCGCCCATTAATAACATATCCTTTATTTCGCGGTGAAAACCTGCAGGGTCTTTATCGTGACTGGGTACTAATTTCTTCATTTCCAATAATTCCATTTTAGTTACAGGAGTATACACGAATACGCGTCTAAGCGTGTGGTCTGCATTCTGTACGGGGTGCACTTCTCGCAACGGATTCTGTCTATCCATGTAATACATGGTCTTTCGTTCCATAACGGGTGCTGCGTTAATCTGTGGACATAAGAATGTACTATACTTGTGGCGGTGTTCTAGAATTGCTTTAATTAGATCAGTACTTAAACCTTTCCATCTGTTCGTGACCAGTTCTATCAGTATATCGCGCAGGGGACCTGGATCAGAATGTTGGCTTTTATATAATAAAAGCAGATGCTGTATCATGTACATACCAGCTAAACGCTGTTCACTCGGTGTCAAGTTCAAGAACGTATGCGCTAGCACATCATCACCATATTTCTCAGAATTGTCAGCCCATTGTACGGCTGACCTGGCTAGTTCTTGTTCATCCATAGAGTCAAGTGCATGATACCCCATGCGCTCTTGAAGTACTCGGTCGGTGGCTTGGAACAGGTGTTCGGGTGTTTTAGGATTACACATGGCTTCCTGATATATTCTTTTACATTCTGGGCGCACTAGACGCACTGGACTTTTAAACGGTCTTCCTTTACCTACATACGCGACCCTATCTCTGACTGGTGCCTGTACTTGTACTGGTGTCTCTGGTTCTTCCTCTGCCTCCTCCTCTGAGGATTCTTGTTTATCTGCATCTGTTTCTGGTGCAGCCTGTCTTTTCTCGTGCATCTTAGTTATTGAAGTTCTGATTCTTCGGTACATGTTCTCTATACTAGCTTCTTTGTCATGCTGTCCATCGGCTATATGTCGGCCCCACTTGTGGAGTGCTTTCAAATCTTCCGGGTTCGCACCCGGCCTATCTGCTTCTCGAATAAAACAGTTTATAAGAAACCGTAATAACTTGGCTTTAGTATCCACTTTCTGATGATCCATGGCCTCTTTAATGCTTTCAGGCCCTACTCCCGTCTGCACAAACTTATATATTCGATCCATATGTTCTGTCATTTCAGGTAGTGACATTAGGAAGTTCGTGACTCGTCGTAAACGTACTGATGCAAGTAACATGTCTACATCATTCTTTTTACCAGGTACAGGATCATATCTACAATCTGCAAGACGATCTCCATAAAATGTAATATCTGTTCTAGGTGTACGCTGTTGCGCTATTTCTCTAAGACTCAGGCGCTGGTTCGGTGGCGGAGTCTGGTAACCTGCCCCTCCGGACGCACCTCCTGAGGCACCGGCTCCGAAAGGGTTAGTCAGATCTGTATCAAGGGAAGCAGGAGGAAGTTGATCAGGAGGAGGAAACCGGGGAGGAGTAGCTTGTCGGGGAGGAAGAGCATAAGGATTCTGACCATTAGGCGCAGGCCCTGGCGCAGGCAAGGGCGCAGGCAATGGGGTATTAACATAGGTGGGAGCAACATCATCTAAGTAGGAAGAAAGGAAAACGTCCTTTGCTGTCCTCGGATGTGTCTTAGTCGGGAGCAATGGGGGTGGTAGGTCCTTCGGTATTTCTGGAGAGGCCTTAGGCAGGCCTTTCGATAGGATGGGGAACATGCCATTCATAAGCGTATTACGCTGTCTGTCTACTTGTTCTAATTTTACTCTGATACCTTCCTCAACTAATGCGTTTTCTCGGACCTTGTCGGGTTCCTCCTTACTCTTTTCTTCTAGTCTGTGTGCTTTTTCTGTGCGTCTATGCGACTCTTTACGCCATAACTCGATGGCATCTTTCTGTGACTGTCTGGCTTTCTTTTTCCATAATGCTTCTTCTACTCTCATGATGCAATCTGCATCCCATGTCCCTGCAGCGGGCCATCTCTGATTCTCTGACAATTCTTTAGTGTAGTCTACCCATAAGTCGAGAAATAAAACGGCCTCTAGGCCATGTTTATGGTACATAAAGTACCCTGGAGTGTCCCTAGGTGGAATGGGAACAGCTTCTTCTAGAACCCCCTTACGGGTTTTTATTTGCCTTAGTTTAGAGAACAACGGCATTCTGAAATCTGGCTACTTGGTTCTTACTCAGATATGAACACACTATACATAAGACACGTCTAAGCACAACAATGACAATCGAACATTCACTCATACCACGACATCTGAATGACACATTAAAACATTTCAAAAACGAACCACATTAATAGATAACAGTGACAACAGGATGTACCGCTAAACGGCACGGATACACCTTATACAGGTGCAGACTAGATATACTGCTATACAGTACAGATACACTGCTAAACAGTGCAGAACAGGCTCGTGTACCCGAACCCGACTAGACCGGCACAAACTAATGTGCACGTCAGGATGCGTCCCTAGCAACGGTACTCACCAGGAAGCACGGAAACAGAAGGCCTCGGAAACTCTGGACTGGACACGGACTGGATTCGGACTCGACGCAGATACTTCGGAACTTCGGAACCTGGCGGGCCTCGGTATACCACGGATCTTGCTCTCTCAGCTAGGCTCGGGTTGGGATCCTCCGCACGCCTCACCGCCTCGTCTGGGTGTCGATCGCAGCCTCAGTCACCTCCGTTGGCCTGAGGGAGATACAGGAAATCCTGCGGGTACGCGTAGTTGTCCGTCCGGCTGTGGCAGGGGGCTAGGCCTGCAACGCACCGCCGGCGCGTGGGGTGGGGGAGGGGTCCCTATTCGGGCGCCAGAACTGTGGTAAAATCGATTACCTATACTTAATTTGCTATCAATAATCAATAAGAATAACTCAGAAAAATAAGAGGCAAAATCCGGGATATTGAGGTAAACTCAAAAGGGTTTTATTCCTGTAAAAGGAATTGGGTTATTGGCTCGAGCCAAGGTGGCATAACCATTCCATCACCACACAGGGTTCAGGAAGGGAAGACAGACAACATATTGTTTACAGAAACACATATATATAGTCAATGCATTACAATGTATGAGCATATAGTAGGCGTAACAGCTGGAAAAGTAGAGATAAAACATGGAAACATCATTAAACGTCATTAAAAAGGCGGTATAATAGGCGTGCATGAAGGCGTACACTAGAAACGTCATTGATCATGAGGTCACAAAATGGGTGGATACATAAGAGAATCTTGCAATGTCAGCAGAAATATAAGGCAGAGATGCGCGCGCAGCAGCTTGACGTGTGTCTGACGTATAACCAGAAGGTGAAAGGACTTGACATTTAGCACTACAAGTGTAGACATAAGTGTAGACATAAGTGTAGACATAAGTCTGGGGTGTCAGATCAACCTAATCCCAAATAGTATCTGGTATCGCATGTTTAAGGAACAGTAGTGTCTGGAAGGGAAAAGGTCTCTCGGACGGAGACTACTCTATACTGTCTGCATGTATGCGTCTACGTGTTGGCATGCAGGGTGAGGGGGCATGGGCCTACCATGGCAACGGAGTCTATGAATTACTTGCACGGAGACAGAAGAACCGGGCCCTCTGCTCCTGCAGCTGGGAGGATGTTTACTTGAACTACGAGACAGGAATGTGTTTTCGAGGAGTGGAGCAGATAATTCGAAGGTTGAAGACGGTCTTGGCAGGCAGAGGTTAGGCTATGCGCCGGAGCCGCGCAAGGAGTAAGGTGGGGGCCACTGGTACAGAGGTAGCCTGGGCTGAGGCCCTCGGAGTCAGAAAGCAGGAGAGAACTCGAAAAAGGCTCAATGGCATATTCTGGGCCTACTTCGCCAGAGCTGAAAAACGTGTAAAGTGTACCACAAAAAGACGGTGGCACGACATATATAGGAACTGAATATTCAATCCGTTCATGGCGGATCTGAAAGAGGACAAGTTAAAGATGGACGCAAATGTATTTGCGTCTTCGTAGCTGGCACAGGAGGGAAATAACATGCACTGTAAGCTGGTACATGGAGACGGTGGGGTACTCGCTGGGGAACACTACTCGATCAAAAATTATATTTCCTCACAAGCAAGGTGTTGTTCTGCCCAGAATCCGACAATACAAGTTGCCACCTGAGGCTGTAGCAGCCTTATTGAAAATCATTGACGAGCTTATTGCTCAAGGAGTAGTTGTAGAAACTGACTCCAATATTTGTAATTCTCCAATCATTCCGATTCTCAAACGTACTGATCCAAATGCACCTCCTGTATATCGTCTGATGATTGACCTTAGAGAGCTTAACAAATGTATCATACCTCAGTTTCCAGTGGTCCCAGATATTTCATCCCTATTGACTGCTATTGATTCCGAAGCGGCGTTCTTTACTGTAATCGATCTTAAGAATGCCTTCTTTAGTGTTCCCATTGATCCAGAAAGCCAGTACCTTTTCGGATTCAGTTTAAATGGCCGAAGCTTTAAATTTGCATGTGCACCTCAAGAGTTCACGGAAAGTCCGAGTATCTATAGCCAAGCATTGAAAAGACAACTTGACAGTATCCACATGCCTGCTAACACTGCTCTACTTCAGTACGTCGATGATCTATTGATCACCGCTCGAAGTGAACAAGAATGTGAACAAGCATCTCTGACAGTCCTATATTTTCTGGCCGACAAGGGACACAAAGTGTCTCCTTCGAAGCTGCAATTCTGTGTTCAGCAAGTTGTGTACCTTGGTCACTTGCTGTCCAAGAAGGGGAGACAGCTAACACCTGACCGCATTCAGTTAATTGTACATATGCCACAACCCAAGACACAAAAGGAAGTACGGGCCTTTATAGGCCTCACCTCTTACTGTAGACAATGGATCCCTCAGTACGCATATCTAGGCAAGCCCCTTATACAGTTGACAACCCAGGAGGCAGCGACATCGACTGTCCTCCCTTGGACTCAGGAACATACACAAGCTTTTGACGACTTGAAGAAAGCCCTATGTCAAGCACCTGTTTTAGCAACACAATGTTACAGCAAGCCTTTTACACTTTTTGTCACAGAACGCGAAGGTACTGCATTGTCAGTACTCACCCAAGATCAAGCAGGTTCACACAAGCCATGTGCTTATTTTTCTAGTACATTAGACCCAGTAGCCCAGGCTCTGCCTGCGTGCTTGAAATCAGTTGCAGCAACAGCTCTAGCAATTAGACAAAGTGATTCCATAGTATTAGGACACCAATTGACAGTACAGGTTCCACATTCCGTGGAAGTTCTTTTAAACCGAACACAGACTCAGCACTTGACTGTAGCACGACTGACAGGTTATGAATTGACGTTATTCCAGCCACACATAGAAATCAGACGCTGCAACACACTGAATCCTGCTACACTTTTACCGTTAAGTACAACAGACCCTATGGCACATGACTGTGTGGAAGTCATTAACACTATGACGAAGCCCAGACAAGACTTGACAGATATCGCATTACCAGATCCAGACCTGACACTTTATGTGGATGGTTCATGTATGAGAACAAGTACAGGAGAGTTGGTGGCCGCGTATGCAGTGACCACTGAAACTGAAGTCATAGAAACACATCGTATTGACACACTGTCTGCCCAAGCAGCAGAGCTCATCGCTCTGACCCAAGCCTGTATTCGAGCCAAGAACCTGAAAGTTAACATATACACAGATTCCCGTTATGCATTCGGAGTTGTACACGACTTCGGAGTCCTTTGGCAAGAGAGAGGTTTTTTAACTTCCCACGGTGCCAAGATACAACACGGTCCCCTCATTCAAGCTCTGTTAGAAGCAATACATTTGCCTACAGCCATAGCCATCATGAAGTGTAAAGCACATACGAAAGTCACAGATACCATTTCCCAGGGTAATAATCTGGCAGATCGAACAGCCAAACATACAGCACAGACTCATACTCATACAACTGATATGACAAAGACAGTAGTTCCAACACATTGCATGACAGTTAGGGATCCCGCACTAGATGTAATTGATATACAGACACATGCTACCCCAGACGAAATCAAGAAATGGACAGAACTAGGAGGGATCCAGACAGAACAGGGATGGATGATGAAGGGAAAAGCCACATGGTTTATCCCCGACTCTATGGTTCAAGTTATCATTAACACAGCACATAGTCCTGCACATTTAGGAGAAAAAGCTATGTTAGACAGTATTCAAAACCTTTGGTTCAATAAGAATTTACGAGCAGCAGCAAAACAGAAAGTGCGTACTTGCATGATATGTTGTCAGTTCAACCCAGGTAAAGGCATTCCAGTAGAGCAAGGTGGAGTTCATCCTCCTGATCACCCCTTTGAAGCCCTTCAGATGGATTATATCCAGATGGACCGTTGTCGAGGATTCAAGTATGTCCTCGTAGTTGTATGTGCACTTTCCCAATGGACAGAAGCATATCCAGTCCCAAATTACACTGCTGTGACCACTGCCAAGCAGTTGGTTCGCTAATTTTTCCCGAGGTTTGGTTTACCTCGTGTCGTGTATTCAGATAACGGACAGCCATTCTCGTCCGAGCTCATTAAGCAGGTTTCCCTTTTGTTAGGATACCAACGGAAGTTCCACTGTGTTCGGCATCCCGAAGCAGCTGGATTAGTAGAGAGACACAATCAGACTCTGAAAACACGTCTTGCCAAGGTCTGTGCAGAAAAAGGAGTAGACTGGATAGTAGCCCTTCCAGTTGCTCTCTTCTATATGCGAATGGTAGCCCATTCTAGGACAGGGCTATCCCCGTATGAGGTGGTTTTTGGCCGGCCACCGAATATGTGGGGGACGCCTCTGCCCCGTAAATTAACCGATGTTGACAGTAATATGCTGACAGATTACCTTGCTTCCTTGATGTCTGCACTACAATCATGTCGTTCACAGGTCGCAGCAGCCTTTCCAGACAACACCGAGGTGAAGCCACACAAGATCGTCCCTGGTGATTACGTGTTTGTCCGTAATTTTGACCGGTCAAGCCCTCTGGAGCCCCGCTGGAAGGAACCTAAGATCGTTTTGATGACCACAAGGACTGCCGTGAAACTCGAAGGCAGAAAAAATTGGCTCCACTCGAGCCACGTCAAGAAATGTTATGGACTTCCGCCAAAAACTGTTTCCCAGGACTGCCGCATTCCGATCATTGATACTAAACTCCCCCTGGTAGAGAAAACTCTGTCCCAGGAGTACAAATTAAAGTTGAGGTCTAGTAAGTCAGACAGTTTAATTGTTTAAGTCCCCCCCTGGGTGAAGCGGTTAGACAGGTTCCTGACATGTACAAGCTAGACCCACATAGTGAGAGAGATAGACAGGAGATCAAGAAACAGAAATATTGCAAGAATCTCCGAAGCAGATGCATTGTTACTTTACTTGTCATGTTCTTTCTGAGTCTTACGATTATATGCCTAAGCTATATGTTACATGTATATTTTTCTATACAAGCACATTCTTCTTTCAATGACACTGCAGACCACACGTTTAGTGATCTGCCCCCGCACGAACTTTCTTACCGACTTGCACTGCGTAACAATTCTTTCATCCGTATGTTACATCATTCTCACCAGACCAGCAATGCTACTAATTGCTGGGTCTGTGGCCGACTCGCTCCCTATCAGAAAATGACGGGAGCCTTGCCTCTTTTTCCTTACCCGTTTACACATAATGGTTCATGTGGTGCATGGTTTACATTAATGTCCTCGTTAGACAGTAAGTCCAAAGTTTCCCAAGGTAATTGGATATGGGGAGACCTGAATACAGTTATGAATAAGGCATGTTTCCCTGACAAGGAGGGTCTTCCCCAAATGACAGGTACCGATCTAGAAAACGAAGTGTATGGATTAGGTAATTTTACACTTAGCCTCATGATTTTGAATGTCCAGTCAGAAACTAGTTCGAACTTACCCTCAATATCAGTTTTGCCAGTGAAAGGTGACCTATGCGTTAGAAAGAATGGTTCAGTACATCTAGGACACAGCGATTGTAATACAGTTATTGAATTCAGTGATAAAGGCAAGTCTACATTCAAAGCTTCCCGACATTCCTATTTCATTTGTGGCCATACAGCTTATATACGTTTACCTCCAGACTGGGATGGTACTTGTTACATTGCATTCCTATTGCCACCTGTTTTTCTAGCCCTACCTGATTACCATAGAAATTCTCATCTCATTCATGTTAGACCCAAGAGAGAACTCCCGATTGTCGATTACACTGAAACAACATGGGAACAATACACAGATTTCAATAAAGTATTCTTTCCTTATTTAGGAACTGTCTCAAACAGTAAGCTGATACGTAAATTGACCAGAACCCTTGAAGCTGTAGTAAATGAAACTACTTTTGCCCTAGGTAACTTAACAGAAGAGCAGTCTGCTATGAGACTTGTCGTTCTTCAAAATCGTCTCGTCCTTGACGTCATCCTGGCAGATAGGGGCGGGGCTTGTAGAGTCATCGGATCCAGTTGTTGTGTTTTCATTCCAAATAACGCACCGTCAGTATACAGAGCCATAACTCGGCTCCACAAGATTGCAAGTCAGATACACCAAAATCCAGGCACCTGGACCTGGTCCGGTTGGCTCTGGAGCGTGTTATCAGCCTGGGGATGGAAAGTCCTATCCTTCCTTGGAATAGCCCTACTCATAGTATTCAGTTGTTGCCTATGTCTACAATGTGGGCCAGCGATTTGCGGCTTGTGCGCCACATCATGTATTCCCCGTCCAAGTTCACATTCTCGTGCCCGAATGAAAAAAGATGAGCAAATGATGTTATATGAACAGATAGATGGACTCATGAAGATTGATATATCCTGAAGGGAACGTAGGGGACAAGGAGGGAATGAGGTAATTGAAATTTTTATGGTCAAGTATGTCCCCTAACGTGTACCCCAACGTCTCCATGTACGTGCTTAAAGTACATGTAATTTCCCTCCATGACCGAATATGAAGACGCAAATACATTTGCGTCCAACGTTAACATGTCCTCTTTCAGATCCACCATGAATGGATCGATAATTCAGTTTCTAACCATACCATGCCAACGTCTTTACATGGTACACTTTTACGTTTTTCCTGGCTCTGCCGAGCTAGGCCCTGATTTCTGTCTCCGAGCCCTTTCTGCTTTCTGCCTCCTGCCTCTGAAAGCTGCAGCATGGACACGTATCCCTGACCTCTGCCTTACTTCCTGCCAAGCGAAGCGGTGCCTGGCTCAACCTGGCCTGCCTGCCAAAACAGTATTTTGCCTTCAAGTTATCTGTTCAGCCTCCTCGAAAACACATTCCTGTCTAGTGATTTAGGTAAACAGCTCCCTGTCTGCAGAGCAAAGAGCAAGTCTTCCTGTCTCCATGCAAGTAATTTACAGTTCCCGTTGCCATAGTAGGCCCATGGCCCTGCACGTAGACACGTAGACACATATACACGCACTAGCATTCAGTATAGAATAGCCTCTGCCCGAGAGACCTTTTACTCCAGATAATACATCCTCCAAACATAAGATACCAGATATGTTATAGGTCCAGGTCGTTCTGACATCCCAGACTTCTGTCTCCTCTACTAGTGTTAAAGTTCTTCCCAGTTACACATCTATGTCACGTCATGCTAGCTGCGCGCGCATCCGCACTTTCTGTTGATCCTGCAACTTTCTCTATGCACCCACCCATATGTGACGATTCTTGTGACGTTTCTCTGACATGAACAGTGCACGCCTCCGTGTACGCCTATTACACGCCTTCTTTCACGCCTCTTCTTACGCACATGTGTTCTTATCTCGCTCTTTTTCACCTGTTACGCCTACTGTATGGGATTCAATTATGTTACTTTACTATATATAATGTGTAATGTTAATAAAACGTTGACTGTCCCTTCCCGAACCCTAGTGGTGACGGAACATGATCTCCAACCTCGAGGTTTCTCATTAAAACCCGTATGGCTCAGATACCACGGACTCTGCCTCTCATTTGAATGAGCTGTCTTGTATCCAAGTGTAATTTACCGATTCATGCCCTTATATAGGTATAATTCACATGGCCCTTATATAGACAAAGAAATCATACCCATATTTAGACATAACCCAACATGTCCAAACATAGGCATTGCTACTTCCACTAGTTCCAAAAAGCCACAAAGATTTCTTGGAAAACTTGGCTTCAGCAGTCAGGGACATCCCCTTACTTGAATATTGATTTGTCCTAGAAATCATGGAGTTTTCAAAGAACTATCATTCTCTTGGGGTTCTTTGATGACGTTATTATGTCCAACCTTACGTCAAACTATGCACCTTCAAGGTATAAATAGGTATAAATATGCCGACACTTGCCTTAGCAAACACATGGTCGTTCGGAGCAGCTCGACTATCTACAGCAAGTGCCGAAGGAAGCCGACCCTCCAGCTGACGCACTGATCGAGAAGCTGTGCTTTCTCTCGCTGAGAATCCAGCTCCAGTGTTTCCAAGCTCCCCTCGCGGGGTATTGGGAAATCGAGTCCCGAGACAGAGATACCAGACCTCCTTCATTTTAAAACCAAGGTATGGAGATGATTAGACCCTAAGAGAAATCTTGGATAGATTCTTAGCAAAGAAAACTAATCCTAGGCTACACCTCACTTACTTCTTCCTTCGCACTAGACTTAGGTTAGGTACATTGGGGTAGGTGTATTTTAGAAGCACCAGTTGAGTACTTTTTTGCTTTTGTTATTTATGTATGTATTTATCTATGGTCTAGGAACCATATAATGCTCTTACAGTATTATTTTATAATACTCTTCTTACTGTACACATTATACTTTGCAACCAGTATTATGATTGTAGCAGTTCACTTTACTTGCTTGAGAAAGAAGATTGTTCAATAAATCCTTCAATTGAAAACGCCCATCTCTCTATTTCTCTTTACCTCTGATGAAATGTAGCAAGCACGATTGACTAGTTATAATATCTATCTATTGTTTCCATGACTCTGAAGATTAGTTTTATTCTTGGGGAAACAAAGTTGTCATGTTTATGCGGTTGTCAGTAACGAATCCCTTCTTGTTTATTCGAGAAAGTTTCTAGTGACCTCTGAGCTAGCTGGCACTCACCATTAAGTAAAATATATTCCATGGAGACCTAGTCGACCTAAGTCCTACGTCAAATCTATAGGATATATTATTCCAATGCGCAGAGCCTATTGGGAATATAGGAACTACACTACAAGGCGCTCAACTTTTGGTAAGGCACTAATTTAACACTAGATACTAGAGTAACTCAGTTGTGCTTTTCACAGAGACCCCTTTTTCCCGTAAAACACTCCAATAGAAGTCTGGAGTGGGTAAAAGGATAAAATATCCGCCATAACTGAGTAGGACGAAAAATCCTATGTATTAGTTTTTGGTTTGATTCAACGTTGAAGGATACAGTGTTCCAAAATATTGTGCACCTTATCTTTGTCTCCTTGAAACTTGCTCTGCAAAACTTTCAGTCAACAAAATGGCCAACAATGATATTCCTGGGGCCAGTGGAACTGCAGCATCTACAAACCGACCGGGTTTAGACGTTACAGGTTTCCAAGAAATCGACCCGGATGCTATAATCATCCCTGAAAACTTAAGGAAAACCATCACTATAAAACTTATAACAAATGGCCTATCATAAAGAGGTGGTACGGTAAATTTTGTCACAGAGGCACACGAATATCGGCAGACAGAGGTATTCTATTCATGGATAGCCTTCCCTGAAGCAAATGCAGTGTTGCATGTGTTTCACTTCTACAAAGTAGAGGATCATCCACCGGAATACGTTCCTTTCGAAGACATTGAAATTCCATTAACTTACCAAGAGCACCAGCTCGGGTTTAAAGGCGCCCCACCACATCAAAATCACATTACCAGGCTTGGTCCACTGGGTAGACCAGGAGCAACATGGCCGGTACTAGCTAGCTATACACCACATCCTGAAATTGAAGAAATGTCAAGTTAAGAACTATTAGTTCAGCTAAAACAACTAATAAAAATACATAGACAATTGGTCCATTATGTCATGTGTACTCTAACAGTCCAGCCTCCTATAAGGATTTCACAACACACCCCTTACCAGGGGAACACAAACAAAATCTCACCACAGACTATACAATCAGTCATTGGTAAATTACCAGCAAAAAGGGAACAAATTCCATTCTGGATAGCTCAAAAAATTACTCAAATCGAGGCAGTATTTCCTGACAGTACACCTCATGAGAAACACAGAATCTTAACAATTTGTTTATCAATGGGAATCGCAACACACCTGAAGGACTGTGACACTTGGGGTACAGTCTTTGCTGCAATCTGCACAAAAACACATGGTGTTCCGTCTGTTGCTGTTATACCAGATGTTCTGAAACAGATTCAAAATTAATACGGGGCAGAGCCTCCTCTAAATCTGGGTATGAAATTACTGAAAGATTTCAAACAGGTCTCAGCTATAATATTATCTAATAATAAAGGTGAAGCAGCATCAGTGGCAATGCGCCAAAAAATAAGGGAAATTGATATAACTGAGCAACCATATGAACTGGCCAGAATAATTGAAAAGTCCTCTGAAGAACTAGGTAGAGATAGTTTGGGTGGGAAACCAGTCAAGACCCAACTAACAGAAAGTCCTGAAAAGGTCTTTATTAAAAACACTCTCACAACTCCTAAAAAGAAATGGGAAAATACTAAACAAACTTCTAATGAGAAGCGTTCTCAGTCCCAAGGAAGGTCTCCTCAAAAGGAGCTCTCTGAAAAGAGGTATACCTCTGGAACAGGGCTAATTTGAGAAAACCTAATAGATATGAAGTTACTGATACATGTTCCTCTCGTACCTTTCAGACTTCCTCACAGAAATCGGAAAGAAGAGGACAGTCAGAACACAATAAAGAACGCGTAAAATCCAAAGACGATCAAGCCGTTCCAAAAAATAGGAAAACCCAATTCACCAAAAAGAAGGTAGCAGGTCCAAAAATCAGACATGCCGAGGATCTTGAGGACACAATTCAATAACGGGGAGAGGGCCCAGACAATGCTGGACAGTCACCATAGCTCGCAAGATCTTGAAGGATCATCTGGAGACAGTGGTCTTGAATGAGTACATTCAAGTTGAAACAGCTGATACCAGGGTTAGTGTACTCCATAAGTTATATGAAGTAATGCTCCGGATGGAGGGGGTCATAACTAGGAGAATAAGAGCACTCTTTTTGGAAAAGCTCTCTATGGGTTATGACATCCTTCTATCTGAAACAGACTGGCCACCAAATTTTGTCAGGGAGTGCCCACACGTCGAATATATCATTATGCCAGCCTTCTCCAATCATATTCCAACTCACTTAAAATATTCCTATGCCAGAAAATAAGCTGTAGCCCAGGCTCCAGCATTATATAAAAATCATTTAGGATGGATGAGGATTCCCCTCACCATAAAATCCAGTTAAAAACTCAACCGACTGCACAGAGGCAGTATCCAGTTAGGCAAGAAGCTAAAAAACAGGTCAGGGAGATATTAGATCAACTTGAATACCAAGGGGTGATTGAAACATGCACCTCATCAATGAACAATTCTTTATTTCCTGTCTCCAAACCAGACAATACATATCGTCTCGTTTTGGACTACAGACATTTAAACACTTGTTGCAAAACTTTTGCAGTACAAAATGCACACAGTGCAGCACTGATAAATAACATTGTGGGCAAAAAATATAAAACTACATTTTACATTTCGAACGGTTTCTTCTGTCAAAACATTGCACCTGAAAGCAGGAACTTGGCCGCTTTCTCAATTATGGGGACACAGCGTCACTTCTGTCGTCTCCCCAGGGGATTCAAGAATAGTCCGGGGTTATTTTCAGCCAGAGTAACCGAGTTACTCCAAATGTATGATGATGAGGCATTATCTTATGTCGATGACATCTATCTAACAGACGATGATTTGGACAGGCACTTGAACAGAGTGAATACCATTATACTTGGATTCGCCTCTGAAGGGTACAAATTCAACTTTAAAAAATCAAGAATTGCCCACCTCAACGTCCTTTTTATGAGAAATGAGTTATCAAGTGAAGGCAAAAGCCTGGCAGCCAACTTTTTAGGTGCTCCAACCTCCAAAAACGCAGAAAAACTTACAGTCAATTTTAGGTTTCCTAAATTTCGGAAGAACATACATTCTAAATTACACAAAAAGGGGTTAAACCTCTCTACGAATTAATCAAACCGGATTTCAAAACTACTAATTGGACTCAAAAACACACAGAAATTGCGTGTTCAATGCAAACAAATGTGTTAGCAACCTCACATTTACAGACATGTGTAAATGTAAGCAACCTTGTAATCAGAATAATCCCAGGAAGAGGCAGATTTACGTAGTTAACCTCTTATGAAGGTGAAAAAGTACCAATTGCTAACAAATCATAATGTACACACAAGCTGAAATAAAATTCACTTCAACAGAAAAAATCCTGACAGTGGTTCAAACTGCAGTAGCAAAAGAGAGAGCTCTCGCACAGGTTAAGCGCAATAATGGTCGTTACTCCTGTACCTGCCTTAGAGGCAGTGACAAAAGCAAGCATTCCGAATGCAAAGGCTTTACATCCAAGATGGATACAATAGGTTAACTCTCTTGCTGCAACAGACGTTGACCGCTGAGCCTCTTACCAGGCTAGGTCGCCCCCAAGCACTGCTGCCTCGCTTCCTGACGACCCAGCCGCCGCTGAGCCGCCCGACCTCCAGATCTTCCTGCCGCTGCCTCCCTGCGGCCCGCCCCCCTCCAGCCCATCCGCCACCCCGCTCCCGCCACCCTGCTGCTCCTCCCTCCCGGCTCCTGATTTAAAGGGGACCTGTTCCTGTGCCAGGGAGTGACCGCTGGGCCTCTTACCAGGCTAGGTCGCCCCCAAGCACTGCTGCCTTGCTTCCTGACAACCCAGCCACCGCTGAGCCGCCCGACCTCTGGATCATCCCGCCGGTGCCTCCCTGTGGCCCGCCCCCCTCCAGCCCATTTGCCACCCCGCTCCCGCCACCCTGCTGCTCCTCCTCCTTGCTCCTGATTTATGATACCCCAGAGCAACCACGCAGCGGATGCGCTCAGCGGGTGTGCCGATTGTGCGCCGTAGGCACGCCAAAGGCAAGCCCGTCTGCGCCCGTCTGCGCCTGGACCGCGCCCAGCGCCAGGACCCCTGGCTCCGGTCGACACCAGACCACACGAAGGACCTACGATGCCTCCATCCTCAACGCACTCAACGCCGGCCGAACCCCCGCCTGCTACCGAGCCACTCTGAAACACACCCACGGACCCTTCACCTGCCAAGCCTGCAAATTCACCTGCCTCCGGACCTGCACCGCACCCGCCAAGCCAAGCACCAGCAGCAACCACCTCAAGTGCATCCTGCTCAACACCCGCTCTGTCCACAGACACGCCGTCAAACTCTGGAACCTGCTCGACACAACATCACCAGACGTTGCGTTCCTCACGGAAACCTGGATGAACGCCTCCTCAGCGGCCGACATCGCCATCGCCATCCCGGACGGATACAAGATCACCTGGAGGGACCGCGTCAACCAGATTGGAGAAGGCATCGCCATCGTACACAAGAACACCATCCGCATCACGACCAGCTCCGACGACACCTTCACCGCCGCCGAACACCTCCACTTCCAGATACACACCGACCCCAAGACCACACTCAGAGGCACTCTCATCTACAGACCCCCGGGACCACGCACACAATTCAGCGAAGACATCACAGACTTCATCAGCCCACACGCCCTCCCCTCCGCTGACTACATCCTCCTAGGGGACCTCAACTTCCACCTGGAGAACAACAAGGACAGCAACACCACCACCCTGCCGGACAACCTCGCCAACCTCGGACTCAAGCAACTGGTGAACACCCCCACCCACTACGCCGGCCACACGCTTGACCCAGTCTTCTCCTCCAGCAAGTACATCACCTTCAGCCACTCCACCGGACTTCATTGGGCTGACCACAGCTGCGTCCACTTCAGCTTCAGAAGAACCACGACCCACCACCACCCGCAACAGGTTCCTCGCAGGAGCTGGATCAAGATCACCGCCGACCAGCTCACCACCTCTCTCAGCCAGAACCCTCCCGCCAGCACAACGGACCCCAACAAAGCAGCCAGCAACCTCACACAGTGGATCACCAACTGCGCAGACGACCTCGCACCACTGAAGACCCCTCCCAGCAGACACGCCAGCAAGAAAGCCTCTTGGTTCACGACGAACTTAAGAACTCCAAGAAGAACTGCCGCGCCCTCGAGAAAGCCTGGCGCAATGACCAGACCACAGACAACATGACTGCCCTCAAACACGCCACCCGCAAACACCACCAGCTGATCTGCACCACCAAGAAGACAGCATTCAAAGATCGACTGGACAACAACACCCACAATAGCAAGGAACTCTTCAGCATCGTCAAAGAGCTCTCCAACCCCAGCGCCGGAGACAACGACATCACTCCCTCGCAAGACCGCTGCGACTCACTCGCCTGGTTCTTCCACCGCAAGATCGCCGAAATACACAACAGTTTTGGTGCACCAACCACGCACCCAACCACCGAAGCAACTCCCCCCACCACTACTCTTTGTGCCTGGACCCCAGTCAGCACCGAAGACACCACCCGCACGATGAACACCATCCACTCCGGATCCCCAACCGACCCCTGCCCCCACCACGTCTTATACAAAGCCGACTCCATCATTGCACCCCAACTCCGGGACATCATCATCCCCTCTTTCAACACCACCAACTTCCCGGAAAGCTGGAAGTACGCCGAGCTCAGCGCCCTCCTGAAGAAACCAACAGCGGACTCCACCGACCTCAAGAACTTCTGCCCCATCTCGCTCCTCCCTTTTCCTGCCAAAGTCATCGAGAAGACCGTCAACACACAGCTTGCCGCCTTCCTCAAGATGAACGGATCCCTCGACCACTCACAGTCCGGTTTCCCAGCCAACCACAGCCCGAGACCGCCCTCATCGCAGCCACTGACGAAATCAGATCCCCGCTCGACAACGGGGAGACAGCGGCCTTCATCCTCCTGGACCTCTCAGCAGCGTTCGACACTTTCTGCCACCGTACCCTAGTGCAGTGCCTCAGCAACATTGGAATCCAAGAGATGGCACTGGAGTGGATCATCTCGTTCCTCGCCGGAAGAACCCAGAGAGTCCACCTCCCCCCGTTCAGATCCGAGGCACAGAAGTCATCTGCGGCATACCACAGGGATTATCGCTCAGCCCCACCCTCTTCAACGTCTACATGAGCCCCCTCGCAGCCATCGCACGCCAACACAACCTCAACATCATCTCCTACGCCAACGACACCCAGCTGATCCTCTCCCTCACCAACGACCCCGCCGCCACCAGAACCAGCCTACATGAAGGGATGAAAGACGTCGCTGAGTGGAGGAAGAACAGCCGCCTGAAACTGAACTCAGAGAAGACGGAAGTCCTCATCCTGGGGTCATCGCCTTCCGCCTGGGACGACTCCTGGTGGCCTCCTGCCCTGGGCACCACTCCCAAGCCAACGGACCACGCACGCAACCTGGGCTTCATCCTGGACTCCTCCCTCTCGATGACCAGACAAGTCAACGCCGTCTCATCATCGTGCTTCAACACCGAAAGATCGTCCGATGGATCCCCACCGAAACCAGGAAGACGGTCACCCAGGCACTCGTCACCAGCCGACTGGACTACGGAAACACCCTCTACGCCGGAACCACAGCCAAACTTCAGAAAAGACTCCAACGCATCCAGAACGCCTCCGCACAACTCGTCCTGGACATCCCCCGACACAACCAAATATCCGGCCACCTGAGAGACCTGCACTGGCTCCCCGTCAGCAAGAGGATCACGTTCAGACTCCTCACCCACGCACACAAGGCCCTCCATGACCTGGGCCCCAAGTACCTCAACAACCGCCTGACCTTCTACACGCCCACCCGCCAGCTACGATTGACCAGCCTCGCCCTCGCCGCCATTCCACGCAACCGCAGAGCCACCGCCGGAGGAAGATCCTTCTCCTAACTTGCAGCCAAGACATGGAACTCCCTCCCCATCCACCTTTGGCTAACCCAGGACCATCTCTCCTTCAGGAAGCAACTCAAGACCTGCTGTGTCCATTTTAATATATCTTCCATTTATCAGCATCCCCAAAGTTAATACCAGGATTAGCCAAAGTAGGAGAAAAAGTATGCCTAGCACAATCCAAAATTCAACCCATGGTGAAACCAGATACGTTTTTTCAAGTTTCCTAAAGGGTTCTGTTACTTGATCTTTAAAAGTCTTATTTGATGGTGTTGTTTCAGGCTCACTGGGATCCTCAGAAAACGTATCAAAGTTAATAAAAAAGCCAAAGGCAGCTCTGTCAATTGTTGGGATTGCATCAGGATTAATTTAAATCACTGGGGCTACCGGATCCTCCGTCATGTTAGTATGGTCAGATGTGACATCATTGTAGACAGGTGTTTCTTGGTGAACTGTTATTTGGGTCTCAAGAGGCACAAGTTCCATAGCTTTACTGCTTAGACCTTTGTTTTGTGCTGCAGAGTCTTCAAATGTTTTTAGTCTCTCAGTCTGAACCTCTTGGATAGTAGTAAGATTTGGTCTTCTGCTACATCTTTGGAGTCCACTGGGCCTACTACTTATGATTGGCCACATGATGTGGTTTGACCAGGTCGATGGATATGAACCTGTTCTCTTTTCTTCCAGCAAGGGGCGGCAGTAACGCTGTTCTTGATCCGTGGATTGGTAGCACAGGTAATGGTTTTCTGTAAGAAGGCCCAAATTCCTTCTTATCCGCGATCTTTTCTCTGACTAGATCCCCAATCTTTTAAATCAGGACAGGCCTTGCTGGAATGGGTGGTTCTCCTTCAGTAGTTGTTGGCTTCTGTATTGTGTTGCTTTGACTTCTCCTTTTCTCATTTACGTCCTGCAAAACAGCCAAACGGTCTTTGATATCAGAGTCTTCAAATGTTTTTAGTCTCTCAGTATGAACCTCTTGGATAGTAGTAAGATTTGGTCTTCTGCTACATCTTTGGAGTCCACTGGGCCTACTACTTATGATTGGCCACATGATGTGGTTTGACCAGGTCGATGGATATGAACCTGTTCTCTTTTCTTCCAGCAAGGGGCGGCAGTAACGCTGTTCTTGATCCGTGGATCGGTAGCACAGGTAATGGTTTTCTGTAAGAAGGCCCAAATTCCTTCTTATCCGCGATCTTTTCTCTGACTAGATCCCCAATCTTTTAAATCCGGACAGGCCTTGCTGGAATGGGTGGTTCTCCTTCAGTGGTTGTTGGCTTCTGTATTGTGTTGCTTTGACTTCTCCTTTTCTCATTTACGTCCTGCAAAACAGCCAAACGGTCTTTGATATCAAAGGGTTTTTGTTCCACCACTGAAGTGTGACGATCAAGGTCCTGGACAAGCATTCTAGTACCAAAAAGGATTTCATATGGAGTGATTCCACCCAGAGAATTTCTTGGCAGATTATTTAGACTATGTCAGACACTTATTAGATGTTTGACCCACCCGTCACCCGAGCCTAATACCCTAGCTGTTATAGATTGCTTTATGTTCCGTTTTTTTCTTTTCATTACTTTATTTCCCTCAGGATGGAATGGACTTGAATATCGCAATGTAACGCCCAGATTAGCCATGGCCTCCTTGTAAGCTTTGGAGCTAACATAGGACTCTGGTCAGAATGTAGCGAGCCGACTGTGTATGTGCTGATAAAGACTCGCAAATCTTTTATAACAGTTCAGGCGTCAGCCCAGCGCTGAGCCAACATCCAAATTAATCTTTCTTAATAGTTATGGGACCGAATTTGTCAATAGGGACGTCTGCATGTAGATAGTCTAATGCTGTCTAACAAAGGTGTCTGTACTGGGCTGCCTACACTGTAGTCAGGTATCTGGCGGTGTTCTCTGCTGCGATCTCTGTTGCAGTCATGGCAATTGATTGCAAATTCATAAATGTGGGCATTCATCCCTGGCCACCAGTACGGCTCTTTTAATTCCAGAATGGATTTTGAGATCCCTTGATGTATAAGACCCTCTCCCATATGTTCTTCTTGTATCAAAGCTCCTCTACGTCTTCTGTTTTGAATTACTCTATCCCCCACTCCAGAAATTCGAGCAAGAGGAATGGAGTTGGCATCAATTTTAAATCAATATTTGAGTGGAAAGCCTTTTGGTAATGTTTTACCACTGTCTTTATTGGAAGCGGCGACAGCCTGCATTATTTTGCTGTTTAGTTTTATTTTTGAACAAGTGATTGCAGCTACGGAAGCCGTTTGCACAGCTGCCTTCGTGGCTTCATTAACCAATGAATTCCCTGCACCGTGAACACCATCACGCTGACGACTCAGTGTATGGATCACATGAGTCTTTTGTAGTTCTTTCTGTAATTTAACTATTTGTTTCCAAAGCAACTTATGCTTGATTGTGCCACCTTTTGCATCTTTGAAACCATTTTGAACACAGTTCTGCAAGTATTCATTGTATGATTGAATGCAGTAATACGAATCACCCACTATGAGTGTGGGGAATTCGCGATCGGTATTTTCAAGCGCCATCTTGAAAGCCTGCAGTTCAGCTCGCTGAGCTGTACAGTCCCCGAGAGATTGTGTTTTTGTGACCATAGGTTGAAATTCACCATCGCGCCAGCGATCTTTAACAATCACGCACACAGCACTATAAGCTTGTTAACCCCCAATTGCGGGCTGTGCTGATCCGACTGTCTAAATTATACATTTGTACTGTTCCATAGGCAGAATTTCAGTTGGCAGAGGACATTCTTGTTCGTATTGTAGAAATTCTTGAGTTTTCAAATAAGGGTCAAAAACATATTCAACGTCAATCAATCAATCAATCATGACATTTGTATATAATGCACTACTCACCCGGAAGGGTCTCAAGGCACTGGGGGAGAGGGGTCCATTAGCCACAAAGATTTCTTAGAAAACTCGGCTTCAGCAGTAAGGGACATCACCTTACTTGAATATTGATTTGTCCTAGAAATCATGGAGTTTTCGAAGAACTACCATTCTCTTGGGGTTCTTTGATGACGTTAATATTTCCGACTTTACATCAAACTAGGCACCTTCAAGGTATAAATATGCCTATACTTGCCCTAGCAAACACACGGTGGTCCGGAGCAGCTTGACCATCTACTTGCTCTACGCAGCTCGCTACAGCAATTGCCGAAGGAAGCCGACCATCCAGCTGACACACTGATCGAGAAGCTGTCCTTTCTCTAGCAGAGAAATCAGCTCCAGTGTTTCCGAGCTCCCCTCGCGGGGTGTTGGGAAATCGAGTCCCGAGACAGAGATACCAGACCTCCTCCATTCAAAAACCAAGGTACGGAGCTGATTAGACCCAAAGAGAAATCTTGGATAGATTCATGGCAAAGAAAACTAAACCTTTGCTACACCTCACTTACTTCTTCCCTCGTACTAGACTTAGGTTAGGTACATTGGGGTAGGCGTATTTTAGAAGCACCAGTTGAGTACTTTTTAGCTTTTATTATTTATGTATGCATTTATCTATGGTCTAGGAACCATACAATGCTCTTACAGTATTATTTTGTAATACTCTTCTTACTGTACGCATTATACTTTTTAACCAGTATTACGATTGTAGCAGTTCACTTTACTTACTTGGGAAAGAAAAGAAGATTGTTCAATAAATCCTTTTATCGAAAACGCCTGTCTCTCTATTTCTCTGCACCTCTGATGAAACAAAGCATGCACGATTGAATGAGTAAAATATCTATCTATTGTTTTCACCAGTCTGAAGATTAGTTTTATTCTTGGGGAAACAAAGTTGTCATGTTTATGTGGTTGTCAGAAACGAATTCCTTCTTGTTTATTCGAGAAAGTTTCTACTGACCACTGAGCTAGCTGGCACTCACAATTAAGTAAAATATATTCCATATAGACCTAGTCGACCTAAGTCCTATGTCAAATCTATAGGATATATTATCCCAGTGCGCAGAGTCTATTGGGAATATAGGAACTACACTACAATTTTACCCCACTCCACTCTACTCTGCACCACTCCATTGCACTTCAGTCTACTCTGCATCACTTCAGAATACGCCATACCACTCCACATTGTGTCACTCCACTCTAGCCTACATCACTCCACTCTACGTCAATTCACTCCATGCCTCTCTACTCTTCCCAACTCTACCTTATGACAAGGTCTCTACCCTACACTACTCTAATATGCACCTCTGCATTCTTTGCCACTGGACTCTACACCACTCCACTCTATGCCACTCTAGTCTGCAACACTGCCCTCTATGCCAATGCACTCTTCTCTGTACCACTTCACTCGATGCCAGGGCACTCCATGCCAATCCACTCTACAAAACTTTAATCTACTCTGCACTCTTAGCCACTGTATTCTACCAAAGCGGTACAAAAGGAGGTGGTAATGGACGGAGCATCTGAGCCAATCAAACACTCACACTCAGTCAACAAATCTGGGTTTAATCCATCACCGTTCTGTAGCCCACTCTGCCACTCCAGTTCAGACATGGCCATATGCAGATCAGGCTGACCCTGTGCCTCATGTCCAGCCCGAACAGCAAAGCCATGCCGTGCCCTGGACCAGAAACAAGCTTCCTAGGACCGGTTTCTGGTATTTCAGCCATCTTCAGCCAGGCTTGCTTGAATCCAGTGGCAAAGTGAGCAAGGGACTCACGTCTGAGCATACCCTGCCAATTTATGACGAACAAAGCAGTACAAAAGGGGGTGGTGATGGACGGAGCATCTCAGCCAATCAAACACTCACACCCAGTCAACAGATCTGGGTTTAATCCATCACCGTTCTTTAGCCCACTCTGCCACCCCAGTTCAGACATGGCCATATGCAAATCAGTCTGACCCTGTGCCTCATGGTAACAGTCCAGCCCGAACTGCCAAGCCATGCCTTCCCTGGACCGGAAACAAGCTTCCTAGGACAGGTTTCTGGCATTTCAGCCGTCTTCAGCCAGGCTTGCTTGAATCCAGTGGCAAAGTGAGCAAAGGACTCACGTCTGAGCATACCCTGCCAACTTATGGGGAACAAAGCGGTACAAAAGGGGGTGGTGATGGACGAAGCATCTGAGCCAATCAAACACTACCAGCCAGTCAACAGATCTGGGTTTAATCCATCACCGTTCTTTAGCACACTCTGCCACCCCAGTTCAGACATGGCCATATGCAAATCAGTCTGACCCTGTGCCTCATTGGAACAGTCCAGCTCGAACTTCCAAGCCATGCCTTCCCTGGACCGGAAAAAAGCTTACTAGGACCGGTTTCTGGCATTTCAGCCGTCTGCAGCCAGGCTTGCTTGAGTCCAGTGGCAAAGTGAGCAGGGGACTCACGTCTTCGCATACCCTGCCAACTTATGGCGAACAAAGCGGTACAAAAGGGGGTGGTGATGGACGGAGCATCTGAGCCAATCAAACACTCACACCCAGTCAACAGATCTGGGTTTAATCCATCACCGTTCTTTAGCCCACTCTGCCACCCCAGTTCAGACTTGGCCATATGCAAATCAGTCTGACCCTGTGCCTCATGGGAACAGTCCAGCCCGAACTGCCAAGCCATGCCTTCCCTGGACCGGAAAAAAGCTTCCTAGGACCATTTTCTGGCATTTCAGCCGTCTTCAGCCAGGCTTGCTTGAATCCATTGGCAAAGTGAGTAAGGGACTCACGTCTGAGCATACCCTGCCAACGTATGGCAAACAAAGCGGTACAAAAGGAGGTGGCGATGGACGGAGCATCTGAGCCAATCAAACACTCACACTCAGTCAACAGATCTGGGTTTAATCCATCACCGTTCTTTAGCCCACTCTGCCACCCCAGTTCAGACATGGCCATATGCAAATCAGTCTGACCCTGTGCCTCATGGTAACTGTCCAGCCCGAACGGCCAAGCCATGCCTTCCCTGGACCGGAAACAAGCTTCCTAGGACCGGTTTCTGGCATTTCAGCGGTCTTCAGCCAGGCTTGCTTGAATCCATTGGCAAAGTGAGTAAGGGACTCACGTCTGAGCATACCCTGCCAACGTATGGCAAACAAAGCGGTACAAAAGGGGGTGGTGATGGACGGAGCATCTGAGCCAATCAAACACTACCACCCAGTCAACAGATCTGGGTTTAATCCATCACCGTTCTTTAGCCCACTCTGCCACCCCAGTTCAGACATGGCCATATGCAAATCAGTCTGACCCTGTGCCTCATGGGAACAGTCCAGCTCGAACTTCCAAGCCATGCCATCCCTGGACCGGAAAAAAGCTTACTAGGACCGGTTTCTGGCATTTCAGCCGTCTGCAGCCAGGCTTGCTTGAATCCAGTGGCAAAGTGAGCAGTGGACTCACGTCTTCGCATACCCTGCCAACTTATGGCGAACAAAGCGGTACAAAAGGGGGTGGTGATGGACGGAGCATCTGAGCCAATCAAACACTCACACCCAGTCAACAGATCTGGGTTTAATCCATCACCGTTCTTTAGCCCACTCTGCCACCCCAGTTCAGACTTTGCCATATGCAAATCAGCCTGACCCTGTGCCTCATGGGAACAGTCCAGCCCGAACTGCCAAGCCATGCCTTCCCTGGACCAGAAACAAGCTTTCTGTCACCTGTCCACTCTATGCCACTGCACTCAGCACCATTGCACTTGGCACCACTGTACTCTACTCTGCAACACTCTATTCTATGCCACTGCACTCTACAACACTCTACTCTGCACTCACTGTCACTGAACTTTATGCCACCCTGCTCTGCACTACTCTACTCTGCTCAACTGCACTCTACTCCTCGACACTACACTCTATGCCACTACTTTATGCCACTGCACTCTATCGTGCACCACTCCACTCTAACCTGCACCACTCTTCACCACTCCACTCTACTCGAAAACAATCTACTCCATGCCACTGCCATCTACTCCACTCTTCACCATGCAGTCTACGCTACTCTTCTGTACGCCACTGCATTCTACACCACTACTCTGTGCCACTGTACTCTATCCTGCACCACTCCACTCGACCCTGCACACTTGGACGAGCCTGGCAAAACACCAAGGATTCGTCTGCACACTCTATTCTCGTCTCTCTGCAGGAACCTGGTTTCCTTCTAGCCCCACAGGCCAGCCACATAATTTAGGACTGGTAGACTCTTCCTTTTATAGATCGTCACCATAGGTACAATGGCCTTACTGCCTACTTTGGAGGAGGTGTAGAAAATAAAACTACCTTTATCACAAAACTTGAGTCTCTTCTGTTTCAGAAGAAGCCCCAAGTCCTCTGGGAGTCAAATGTTACCCCGAGGTCCGAAAATGTGTGCGATCTATTAATGGAATCCCCCCCTCTATCACAAAAGTTCACAGCTTTATATTTGTACTCCTCAAGCCATACCAAAGGACTTCGCAGAATTCATGGCCAAGCCTCGGTTGTCCATAAAATTTACAAAAAGATCTAAATGTAACTGAAGATCATTGGGGGAACAGTTTCATTGGCGTAGAGGACAGGGTTTCTCTGCCCTTTGACAACTGGTGTGTTCTTTCCCTTGGTAACTAAATTAAAATCGATGTTTATAATAAAAATAACATTTACGCTAAAATGCAGACTTGTCGGACACCTCGGCCCAGCTCAAATTTCTCACTACATTCACTGTTGGGCCCATATCTAACAATAGCATTTAATCTGTGTGGAGTGCTCCAGGCCGTGATCTAGCCCCTAAACTTCGAGTACCTCCCAAGGTAATGACTTGACCATGCTATGAAAAGCTCAGGCCAGGTCCACAAAGGCAAGATAAACATGGCATCTGTTTGCTGGGGTAAAATGCCTTATTAGGAGGGATGGGTTAAGGCATTGCCCTTGTGTGCCTAGGCTGGTTATGAAACCAAATTAAATGTCAGTAATGATATGGTTTTCAGTAAATCAGGACATAATGCAAGGACCACCCTGCCAATAACTTTAAATGTAGAATCAATAGGAGAAATTGCCTAGGCTAGAAGAGGCCCTGTCCCTTTTTAAATATAAGCACGATAATGGCTGAAGGACAAAACTCCGGAATACAGTTTTTGCAGGCTACATTTGCAAAGTAGGAAATTATAGGCACCGAAAGGTTCACCGTCAATTTGTATAGGTCCAGAGGGACCCATCATTCCCCAGGGCTTTGGACTTGGGGCTCTCGCTGATTGCCATGGCGATTTCATCAATGTTAAACTCAATATCCAGCAGGTGTGTGATCAAAATGAAGATGGATCCCTTGCTATGGAGATCAGCTGATTAATACACTTGGCTGAAATCCTCGACTGAGAAGTCAGAAGACATGTAAGAGCAAACCTGGTTGCGATCCATGTTCAAGATTTTACTGTTATTATCAATCTTCAAAATTGAGGCAGAATGTTGGGCAAGCAGGAACTGACCAATGAAGTGTACACATTGTCCCTCAGTTCGAGATTCTTCTTGGTAATAGTCAACTTATATTACCTCCTGTTTTTGGCAATAGCACAGCACTCTACAACACTTTCCTCTGCAACACTGCATTCTCTGCGATTGAACTCTATGCCACACTTCTCTGCACCACTCTACTATGCTCCACTGCACTCTAAACTGAAACAATCTACACTACACCACTGCACTCTACTCTATGCCAATGCACTCTGCACCAGTACACTGTACGCCACTACATTCTATGCCACTACACTCTACCCTGCACCAATCACCTTTAGGCAACTCTGCAATACGGCACTCTCCACCATTCAACTTTACTCCACTCCATAGATAGATAGATATTTATTTTTTTGCTTGATTATTTAAAATATTTGCTAATACGTAACAAAAACAATTCCCATGTCCACAGATAAATACAGTTAAAAGCAATAAAAAACCACATAGTATAAAAACAAGGTCATCAATTGCATATTCCTAATTTATACAATTTAGCTGTTTTTTAAAAGAAATTCTCATGGTCATCTCAAATAGTACTAACTGACAATAGCTGCCACAACTTCACAGGGCAAATGGCACGACTAAACCAAGTCCATTGTCCATGTTTGAGGTTTGATGATTAAAGTGCAAGTACAACTAAAACAAGATAGACATTTATTATTACATTCAAAAAACATATTATCCTGTTTCAGGTAGCGACAGGGTTTTAAGTTTCTTAGTTGCGAGCTCAAAAAAGTTTGTTAGCCGACAGTTGAGCTGGACGTCAATGGGGTTAAAGCAGACCTTCACTGCCTGCCTACATATTCAGGTGCCGTAATACCTAAAAAAAGGATGTAACAAATTGCATCTTATGTCCTTTAAGGTGGGGCAGTTGCAGATGCCATGAATGATGTCTTCCTTCCCACTTCCGCATAGATGCCAAGTCTGAGTGCCTCCTTTACTTTCCCATGGTGGAAGATGGGGTTTGATCGCAATTACCCCCAAGCGCAACCTCAGAAAGTTTTCCTTCCTGCTTATCTTAATTCCGGCACTCAAGTAGGCCTGGGGTTTTGGCCTTACATAGTCACTGAGCACTATCCAGCCATGTGCCTTCTTAGTAAGAATTGCTTTATCCTCTAAAACTGATAGCTTAGATATTGTTTTTTTTCACTGCTTTTTTAAAGGATAGATGATCCATTGGAACGGCCCAGAGTTTGGACAGGCTCAGTAGCTCAATGGATTCAAACAAGCAATTCCTTGCTGGACATTTTTCTTGATTGTGCAGGGCTTTCAAAAGGTTGGAATTTAAAGATCCTGCCTCAGCATTTCAGATTTTGTACCAACATTTAACGTAGGTGCTCCTTCTTCCACCGCTTGTCTTTGGATCCCGAACTCTAGCCGAATTTGAGCTGGGGAGACATGTTTAGGGAGATGGAAAATAGCTCTATAGGAATTGGCTATTATGACACCTAAAACTGCTGCATCTTTACCTTTTAGGGCCTCACTCCCGTATGTCAGTGTCGGCAGCAATTTAGCCCCCAAGACCTGTAAAAAGGGATCAAGCGTAAGATCGGGTAGCCGTCTCTTCAGTGACTTCAATGATAAATACGTTGTGGTGCCTTTTCTTCGCATGGCCTCTAACTGATGTTTGAAATAGCATTTGTCATCCATTAATATTCCCAGGTATTTATAGCTTTGTACTTGATTCAAGCATTGGCCATCAAGGAACCAGCTATTGGTCTTCTTTTTATGGTAATTGACTGCCATAATTTTGGTCTTCTTGAGGTTTATTTTAAGAGAGTTCCGGTTAGAAAAACTGCCTGTTGTATTAAATAGGGGCTGAAGAACAATTGGTGTCCGGCTAATTAAAATCAAGTCAACAGCGTATAGCAAGTTTGACATCAGGTTATTTCCCATTTTTGGTGCATAGGAGGCACAACGGTCCATCTCCCCAGATAGATCGGCCAAGATGAGATTGAAAATGATCCGAGCAAGTACAAACCCCTGCTTGAGGCCTTTCGAGGTCATGATTTGTTTTGAGATGTGTGACCCTGCGCCTAGTTTGACCCTGATCCATGTGTCCGTGTGCAGCTGTTTTAGCCGTTCCAAAAGTGTGTTTGATATACCCCAGTTTTCCAGTTTTTCCCAAAGTTTGGAACGATCGACATGGTTGAACGCTGCTGTGTAGTCAATGAAACACAGGAAGAGAGGCATTTTTGAAACTTTGGCTACATCCATCAACAACGTGAGAGCCAGTATATTAGTTGTAGTTCCTTGGCCACTACAGAACCCAATTTGATTAGTGGGGATAATGAAGTTATCTTAAGCCCAGGATGATAGCTCCTCCAAGAGTGTTCCGGCATAGTACATCAAGAAGGGCAATTAGTTTAAAAATTGGGCTAATAAGTGATCCTTTCCTGGATTCCGGAATGATGACTATGGTGTTTAAGCCCTTGAAGACTGGTAATAGGGCCTTGCTCCAAAAGACAGCGTCGTGTTTGTAAAATATCGGTGGGATCCCATTTGGGCAGGGCGCTCCCATGTCTCTACCCTTGGGTATTAAGCCTTTTATCTGTTTTTCCATAGGAGCATATCCTTCTCTTCAGTGGCATCTGTAGAGTCTAAATTGTGAGCTGACAGGGACCCCTGTTGCTTATGGATGCTATTACTGCTGACTAAGTGAGCTTTAGTGGTACGATTTGGTATTGCATTTCCCTTGTTAGGGGGTTCAATGTCCGTTACCGCGATACCCGCACCCTTATTTAGTTCCCCTCCCTTGTTAAAGTAGGCGGAGAGGTACTCTACCCAGCCAGCCTCTGTTATAGTGGAGCTAATTCCTGGGTGGTGCGGTCGTTCTAACTTGTGGATTGTTTGCCACAACTTGGCTTTGTTGCGTTGCTTGGCATCATGCAATAATTTAGCCCATGTTTTGTCGTTCTTTTGCCTTGTTTTTCTCCACTTCCTCCTTTTCAATAGGGCCTTCGTTTGTCGAAGGGTTGACTGCAGCTCCAGGTGCCCTGGTGTTTTTCTCAATTGTCGAAGTGTTTGATTTGCTGTGCGTTTGAGGCTCTTCGTTTCTGGGCTGAAATTCACTTTTGTTAGTACATCTGATTGATTTGGTTAGTCCCGGTCACAAAATTACCACTGAAGGTCTTAGTGAAATTTTCCCATGCTGTTACTATTGTGGTTCTGGTCTCTTTTTCTTTCTCAAATAAAGTTTTAGCAGAAGCTGATAGGACTTCAATGTTGTTGACATTGCACCTTGTAGTGTAGTTCCTAGTTTCCCACTAGGCCCTGCGCATTGGAATAACATAAACAGTAGTATCGACGTGGAACTGCGGATGTTCCAGGCCTCCACTGACTATGCTAAACTTAATTGGGTTGTGTTACCAACTAGCTCAGAGGTCACTGGAAACTTTCTTCTCTGCATAGGAAGTGATCAGCTTCCTTGGCACAGACAAGAAGGGATTCAGCTTTCCAACAACCGTGCAACATGACAACTTTGCTCCTCAGATCAAGAGTCAATCTCTAGGGTCGTGTGAAACAATAGACATAGATTTCACTCAGTCAGTCTAGTGCAGTTTACTTTCACGGGATGTAGAGAATAGAGAGACGGGCGTTTGTCAATAAAGGGTTAACATTTATTGAACAGTCTTTCTTCTCGTACAAGAGAAATGTATTGCCACAATTGCAATAATTGCTATTATAAAAAGTACGTACAGTAAGATAAGTATTGCGAAATAGAACTGTAAAAGCATTGATATGGTTTCTTAGCCATACAATGGTTTAAAAGTGATAAAACATATATACAGTCATATATACATTAGGCTAACATACTCAACTGGTGCTTCTAACTAAGCCTACCCCAGTGTGCCTGACCTAAGCCTAACACCTGAAAGGGGAGTAAGTAAGTAGCTTTAAGTTAAGTTGGTTTTGCCAAGGTTTGTTTCAAGAATTCTGGTCTAAGGGTTTAGTCAACACCATACCTCTGAATAGAATGATGGAGGATTGGTATCTCCTTCAGGGGTCTCTCTCGATATCCCAGTCACCCGCGAGGGTAAACCGGAAACGCCGTGGCTGGATTTCTCTGCACGAGAAAGGCAGCGGCTTCTCTTCAGCGCGTCGAGGAAGGAGGGGGGACAGCGTCCGCGGGCAGCTGGAATCTGCTGGATGTCTTCGCAGAGGGACGGCTGTTCAGCTCCTTAAGCGTACTGCACCATAGTTCGCGCTTTAGCGGCGATAATGGTATCAGCAGCTTCACCACCACAAGATAGCAGGCTGCAGCGACAGAGTGCTAGATTTACCAACACGGGGTCTTGCAGGCAGCCAGCATCAGCAACAGTAGTTTGCAGCTCACAGCTCACATTGCTTAAGGCATTGTTGGTAATATTTATACCTGACAGGTGCCGGGTTTGACGCAAGTTTGCTGGACATAAGACGTCAATTAAAGATCTCACTAGGAAGTGACAGTTATCAGTTGCTCATTAGAGTTCCATTACTAATCAAAACACAGCAAGCGGGGATTTCCAGGTTTGCTGAGTTTTTATCTTGTTGAAGAACTCGGAGTGTTATCTAGGAATATCAGATAGTGACTACTGCTCTGTCATTGCACTAATTGGTCGCAAAGGAAGTGGCAGAGAGAACTATGCTGGAATGTGGCTCTGTTCGTGTGAGGCCAGAGATGACTTTTCAGAAAATCGCACTTGAACGGTTATGCCAATATAGGGAATAAATGGATTTATAGCCGAATAGGGGCATAAGGTCACAGTATCGATCAGGAACCTAGATAAACACGCAACACCCACTCCACGGGTTAATGTCCATCAAAATTACTAAAACTAAGCAATTAGATGCATGTGTAACATTGCCCACCCCAAAATACATAAATGCATTCGAAATAGGCGTACTTGTAATACATGAATTTAGGTACTGTACGTTTTTTAAAGCATAGTAATCATTCAAAAAATTATTGCATATGAAATCAATGAACGATTATGCAAAAGGAATTACACATGAAGTATCTCTGACAGAAGAAAAGCGAGATAAATCATCACATAAAAATGCATTGTAATAACATGTGTGCTAGAGGCTGGTGTAATGTTGTTATGTCTCTAGATGTGTTTAGAAATAGAAGTGTGAAGCTTCTGTTCTCTAAGAATAGTTTTTACGTTAAGCAAAGAATTGTTCGTGCCAAAAAAGGGTCAATATTAAAAAAATTGTCCAATTCAAAGAAAATAGATTTCCAAAGCCCTTGGCAGTTTTTGTTGATCAAAACTGAAGGCCGAATTCACAGTTCATGGGAACGCTGTGTGTCGGAAAGCTTCTTAAAAAGTTATTGTTTCTCTATGGGTGAGAACATCGTATCAGACAGGCTCTCAAAGAATTGGTCTACAAATTCAGGTTATAGTTCAACCAAATTAGATAGCGCTGTAACTTGGCAGGTGTGAGAATGATTGCTGTCATCGAAGGCAGGACCAGCAAAGCTCACAGAACGTTGTACCTGGATGATGTTGCTTTTGTCACTCGCTCCACTGTTACCACTTGGCTGTAGTACAGGAGTCTCCACGAATGCCGTCATCAGGATTGGTAGCCGCTGGGGACAACACAATGCGTGAGCCGTTATTGGACTGAGCAAAGTATCGACGTCCATTGGTACTGCTGATGGAAGTGAAAGACAGATGTCCAACACGCATTCATCGCCGCAAAGCATACACCGTAGCACAGGTAAAATGCAATTTTGCCATATCGGTCTGAATGAAAAGAACCAGGTCATGTTTAGATCTCTCAGCCTGGCCAATCCGAGGACGTTAGTTATCCTGTCCCGGTAGCGCATTGCTAGGATTGTCTCTTCCATTCCCATGGGAGCTATGTCTGAGCCGAGGCTTGCCATAACGTAGCAGGAGGGTCAAAAATAGAATCCCTGCGACGAGTCCCAAAAATAATGGTATGCCGCCAAAAATGGAGTGCACAAAATTAGGAAAGATTCCCAAAATTGCCTGGAAGGGTGTTAGCAGTCCCGTAAAGACTGTCTTAAATATGCCTGGGATGCGTGTTGCACTAGACATGTTAAGGAGTTGGCTGAACATTTCTACGAAATGCACGGGGCAATTTGTTGATAAAAGGTCATGAAGTTCAGTAGCCGTCCTTGCAACTAGAAGATCATACGTCTCTTTAGATGACGTTATAGGCACTGTTGTCTGTAAAAGTACAGATTTCATTTTGCTTAATGTATCAATTCGTATAGAATAGAGATTCAGACGAGGCCAGATGGGAGTCACTATGTCTGGAGGCCCACTCGGAAACAATGCTTGCATACAACATTTGACCATGGATGTTACTTCTACTAGATAACCTTTCCCTGGCTCGAGGCCACAACATCTGTGATCCGTTCTAAGAATGTAACTCCCGTTCGCGAGTTGCATAAAGAAGGGCTCTATCTGAGTTGCAGGTGTGACTAGCTGGTGGCATGAAAGGTTGTTTGAATTTCCATCACATGCTCCGTGTAAATTAATACCCGGACACAAAAGTATACCGCTTAGTGAATGTTTACAATTCTCACCACTAAGAAATACATTTTTGTCACTGTCACTATAGCAAGAATGAGTGTATGGTAATTTCCATTCGGATTTTACATATCCTTTACCCAATTGTTCATACTGGCCAGCAGGTATGTACTCAAGGCACTTTTTAAATCGGAAAGTTGTTATCGGAATTGTGATAATTCCGTGTATTATCCATTCAATGACAGGACTCTCTGACATTGTCAATGGTAATCTCTCGAGTTTTTCGATGCTCAGGATTGTATAGTCTGCTCCTTTCTGTGCCAAACTGATCTGTTTATCTGTAAGGTTAAAACTGGAAAATAATGACGTTGTGTTGATTAAACGCCAAGGCACAGTTCTATAATAGAGCGTAATTGAGATTGGCCATGTTGTAACATTAGCAAATCTCTGTCTATCACATCAAAGGCAGAGAATACAATATTGTCCAAAGAATATATTCTGGAAGACAGTCGTTAACCCATTGTCTACCACAGAAAGTGATTTCTCCAAATTAATACGATCAATTTCTCGTATTTTTTCAGCAGTTTCAATTTGCTTTACTTTCCAAGCCTCGTTGTAAGCAGCATAGATACTGGTCGCTATGAAACGCTTTTGACGCTGTTTGCGTGGTCCAAGAATGAAATCGCGCAAATCAGCACCATCTTTTAATAAAGACAAGTGTTGCTTAATTTCAGCCAGTGTGGACGTAGTTAGCCATTCAAGGCAGAGTTTCCCTACACTGTATGTTGTTATAATCCCTGGATGTTGTCTCTGGGAGTATCTAGGGTCTAATCTGGTCATTTTTAACCCCTGTGTTTTATTCAGGAATCTATCTTGACAGCTATTTGTGTCTGTAGGCCAGATTAACCACTTTTTCCAATCAGGATGTGTTCTGTTGAAATGTAAAATTTGTGACACGTCTAACTCAATATCTGTAGTTGCATTTTCAGGTATTGGCTTTGGTATAGACGGTGTTTTAAGGTCTTTGATCTTAGCTAGGCCAAGACAAGATGTTTGGTGTATTGTGTCATTTAAAAACAACATTTGTTCTGGTATCATGCAGGTTCTAAATAGTGCTTCTATGCCTTGCACCTGCCAATCTTTTGTACCCCAAATTGTTTTCGTTTCAATATTATTTTTCCAATAATCAAAACCAAATGTCATCATTTTGTCATAAAATGCTTCTGAATATATCAATTTAGAATTTGTCAGCATTGTTTTCATTCCTGTTTTATCTAACAGTTTATAATAAAACGTTTCTGCATTACTGGTGTTAAACCCTGAGAAGTATTTGAATTTCTCAAAAAATGCTTTAGAACTGCTTTTAGGTGGTGTAGAACAATGTTCCCATTGGTTATACATAAAAACATTTCTAGGCTGTGCAGATTTATGCAAGTAATGATCCCCATAGTGGGTGTAACAGAATAACTGCTCATAACTAGATGAACCTTGTAAATAATCATGATCTGTGAATCTAGCTGACATTACTAAATCAGACATCATGTCATTAATACTGTTAAAGTCCCAATCATCAGAGAATGTACTAGGTGTCACAAAGTCACTTAAGGAAACCTTTAGTTGATGAGGATACTTCAGGATTTCGACCGGACCATATATCTCATAGTCTGTTTTCTCCCATACTATCCCACCAGGTATTGGAATTGCTGTGACATTTACTGTTGACAGTTCTCTTTTCTTCATGTGGGATGATCTGTGTGGTTTCAGGACTAGGTTGATGTTCTGACTTGCTGTGTCCATTCAATTGTAATAAACTTTCCTAAAATTAAAACTAAAATTAGGCATAGTAGGAGTATGAAAACCCCTGAGATAATCCAATGCTCAATCTACGGTGAATCCAGATATAGTTCTTTGATTTGTTGAAGGAGTCCTGTTGTATTTTCTTTAGAATACTTTTTTGTTTCTGGCATCACTTCGAGGTCATTTAAATCTTCAGAGAAGTTGTCGAAGTTGATGAAATAACCAGAGGCAGTTCTGTCAATTGATGGGATTGTTCTTTCAATCTGTCTTTCGGTAGCACTTTCTGATGCCACATTAGTGTAGACCGGTGTTGTTTCTTGACGAACTGTTTCAATCTGTGTTTCAAGAGGCACGAGTTCCATGGCTGTATTGCATAGTCCTTCATTGTGCACTGCAGGCTGATCGAATGTGATTAGTCTTTCAGTTTGAACCTCTTGGATTGTTGCAAGTTTGGGTATTCTGTTGTTTCTTGGGAGTCCACTGGGCCTACTGTTGATTATAGGCCACATGCTTGTGGTTTTACCAGATCGATAGACACGACTCTGTTCTCCTTTTTACCAGCAAGGGGCGGTAGCACAACTGATCTTGTTCCGGTGACTGCCAAGACAGGTACTGCTTTTCTGTAAAAAGGCCCAAATTCCTTCTTAACCGCGATCTTTTCTCTGACTAGATCCCCAATCTTTGGAATCCAGACAGGCCTTGCTGGGGCTGTTGCGGGTGGTGCCTCGTCAGTGGTACTTGGCTGTTGCTTTAACTTTATGTTGCTTAATGATTTTCTTGTTTCATTCAGTTCCTGTAAAACAGCCAAACGATCTTTGATGTCAAAGTCTGTTGTTTCTTCTTGTACCACTGACATCTGACTATCGAGGTCCTGAACTCGCATTCTAATTCCGAACAATAGTTCGTATGGGCTGAAACCTTTTAGAGAATTTCTTGGCATGTTGTTAAGACTAGTCTGGACACTTATTAAATGTTTGACCCACCCAGCGCCTGAACCTAATACCTTCGCTGTTATAGATTGCTTTATGTCACGGTTTTTTCTTTCTACCACACTATTCCCTTCGGGGTGCGACGGACAAGAATACCGCAACCCAATTCTAATGCTAGCCATGGCCTCCCTATAAGCTCGAGAGCTGAAAGCAGGACCCTGGTCAGAATGGAACGTGGTAATTGCGTATGTGCCGATAAAGACTCGCAAATCTTTTATAACCGTTCTAGCGTCAGCCGAGCGCTGGGGCCACATCCATATGAACCTCGTACAGGAATCCACTGCTACCATGATATATCTATAGTTGCCGTCCCTTTGTAGGGGACCACAGTGGTCCAGGTAAATGCATGCAAATGGTTTATCCGAGATGAGAAGGGGTGTCTGCGCTGGTCGTTTTACTGTTGATACTTTTATCCTTTAGCATATGTCGCATTCTAATACATACTTTTTAGTTTGTATTCTCAAGCGAGGCCACCAATATCTCTGTTTTAATAGTGATATTGTTGCGGAAACGCCAGCGTGTGCAGAAGCAAGCCCTTCGTGTGCCGCTTTGATTAGTCCTAGTCTGTGTTCCCTGTTTGGAATTACTCTATCCCCCACTCCAGGGATTCGAGCAAAAGGAACATTATTTGTATCCGTTAAGTACAAGTACTTTTCAGGAAAGCCTTTTGGGAGTGTTTTCTTATCATTTTTTACTGACGCACTGACAGCTTGTAGAATATTGCTGTCTATTTTTGTTTGTGACCGAGTTATCGCAGCTACGGAAGCCGTTTGCACAGCTGCCTTCGCGGCTTCATCAGCCAATGAATTCCCTGCAACGTGAACGCCATCACGTTGATGACTCAGTGTATGTATCACGTGAGTATTTTGTAGTTCTTTCTGTAAAAGAACTACCTGTTCCCAAAGCATGTTATGCTTTATTGTGCCACCTTTTGCATCTTTGAAACCATTTTCCACCCAATTCTGCAAGTATTCATTATAAGATTGTACGCAATAAAAAGAATCGCACACTATTAGTGTGGGGAATTCGCGATCAGTATTTTCTAGCGCCATCTTAAATGCTACTAATTCAGCTCGTTGAGCCGAGCAATCTCCTAGAGATTGTGTTTTAGTGACCAGTGGTCTGAATTTTCCTTTGTGCCAGCGACCTTTTACAATCGCGCACGCAGCACTGTAAGCTTGCTTACCCCCAACTGCGGGTTGTGCTGATCCGTCAGTATATATAATACTTCCGTATTCTTCGAGAGGCAGGATTTCAATTGGCAGAGGACATTCATATTCATATTGTAAAAATTCCTGTGTTTTTAAGTTAGGATAAAATTCGTAAACTACGTCTGTTGCAGCAAGAGAATTAACCCACTGAATCCATCTCGGATGCAAAGCTTTAGCATTAGGAATGCTTGCTTTAGTTACCGCTTCTAAAGCCGGTATAGGTGTTACGATTATTATTCGTTTACCTTGTGCTAGGGGCCTTTCTTTTGCTACAGCAGTCTGAACCGCAGTTAGAATTTTCTCCGTTGAACTGAATTTTATTTCAGCCTTTGTGTACAAATGTGATTTGTAAGCTATTGGTACCTTTTCTCCCTCATTAGAGGTTAGGTACGTGAATCCGCATCTTCCTGGGATGACTCGGATTACAAGATCGCGTGTATTGTCACGTGTATCTAATTTTGTTTTTGCTAACATGTCTGTTTGCAGTGATCTCAAAATTTCTGTGTGTTTTTGAGTCCAATTGATTTGTTTAAAATCAGGTTTAATTAGTTCGTAGAGAGGTTTAACCCTCTCTGCGTAATTTAGAATGTATGTTCTTCCGAAATTCAGAAAACCTAGAATGGATTGTAAATTCTTCAGCATTTTTGGAGCTTGGAGTACAGCGCACTTCTCTAAGAAGTTGTCCGCTAGGCTTTTCCCTTCACTTGATAATTCGTACCCTAAAAATAGTACTGTCAGATGGGCAATTCGAGACTTTTTAAAGTTGAATTTGTAACCCTCTGCTGCGAACCCAAGTATAATGGTGTTCACTCTTTTCAAGTGAGTATCCAAGTCGTCGTCTGTGAGATAAATATCATCTACGTAAGATAATGCTTCATCATCATAGATTTGTAGTAACTCTGTTACCCTAGCTGAGAATAGTCCTGGGCTGTTCTTGAACCCCTGTGGGAGTCGACAGAATTTTTTCTGCGACCCAAATGCGGAGAAAGCGGTCAAATATCTGCTTTCTGGTGCAATGTTTTGACAAAAGAAACCATTAGAAATGTCTAATGTTGTTTTATATTTTTTCCTAACTATGTTATTTATTAGGGCTGCACTATGCGAGTTTTGTACTGCAAAAGTTTTGCAACATGTATTAAGGTGTCTGTAGTCCAAAACTAGACGATATGAATTGTCTGGCTTGGAGACAGGAAACAAAGGATTGTTCATTTGAGAGGTGCATGTTTCAATCACCCCCTGGTATTCAAGTTGATCTAAGATCTCCCTGACTTGTTTTTTAGCTTCTTGCTTTATGGGATACTGCCGTTGGGCAGTTGGTTCACTTTTTAATTGGATTTTGTGAGGAGGTGAATCCTCATCCCATCCTACATGATTTTTATACAATGCAGGTGCCTGGGCCACTGCCCATTTCCTTGCATATGTGTATTTTTTGTGAATCGGAATGTGATTCGAGAAGGCAGGCATAATCACTTCTTCGCCACGAGGGCACTCCCTGACAAACTCCGGGGGCCAATCTTTTTCAGCTAACAGAATATCATAGCCTTTTGAGAGCTTATCCCAAAATAGACCCTTAATTTTCCTAGTCTTATCACCCTCTATACGCAATGTTATTTCGTATATTTTATGGGGCTCGCTAAGTCTGGCGTCGGCAGTTTCAACCTGAATGTATTCATTCGTGTCCACTGTCTCCAGATTCTCATCAAGATCTTGCGCGCTATACTGATTTCTGCTGCACTGTCCAACATTGTCAATGCCCACTCCCCGTTTTTCAACTGTGTCCTCAGTATTCTCGGCATGGTTGATTACTCTAATACTGGCTACCTTCTTTTTCTGAAATTGAGATTTTTTACTCTGAGCAGGTTCCTTGTCTTTGGACTTGGTGTGCTCTCCTGGGTCTGACCGTCCTCTTCTTTCCGAATTCTGTGGAAGAGATCGAGAGGGACGTGTATCAATACTTTGATATCTATCAGGTTTTTTCAGATTATCCCTATTTCTAAGGTTATATCTTTTCTCAGAGGGCTCCCTCTGGGGAGACTGGCGTTCTCGAGTCGGAGTTCTTTCCCTCCGTCGAGGAGACCTTCCTCTGGACTGGAAAACTTTTTCCTTGGGAGTGGATTGTTTATTTCCATCCCAGCTCTTTTTAGGAGTGTTTAAATTATTTTTAATAAATAATTTTTCAGGATTTTCGAGCAGTTGGGGCTTAACTGGTTTTCCACCCAAGCTGTCTCTACCTAATTCTTCATAGCATTTTTCTATGATTTTGGCAAGCTCAACAGGATCTTTTATATCTGTTTCCTTCAACTTCTGGCGGATCACCACAGATGCTGCTTCTCCTTTAATGTTGGCTAATAATATAGCCGTGACCTGCTTGAAGTCTTTCAGTAATTTCATACCTAGATTTAAAGCGGGCTCTGGACCGAATTCATTTTGAATCTGTTTTAGCACTTCTGGTATTACCGCCATAGACGGAACACCGTGTGTTTTTGTGTAAATGGAATCAAAGACTGTACCCCAAGTGTCACAGTCCTCCACGTGTGGTGCGATTCCCATAGGAAGGCAGATGGTCAAGATTCTGTATTTCTCTATAGGGGTAGTATCAGGAAATACTGCCTCTATTTGAGTGATTTTCTGTGCTAACCAGAAAGGAATTTGTTCCCGTTTTACGGGTGTTTTAACAAGACATGACTGTATGTTCTGTGGTGTAATTTTATTAGTGTTCCCCTGATGAGGGGTCAGCTGTAGTACATTAACAGCTGGTTGGACTGTTGCAGTCCGCATCACATATTGGACTAATTGCCTATGTATTTTTATTAATGTGTTTAGCTGTACTAACAGCTCTTCTCTAGACATTTTTACAATGTCAGGATGTGGTGTGTAGCTGGCTAGAACCGGCCACGTGGCTCCTGGTCTACCTAGTGGACCGAGCCTGGTAATGTGATCATTGTGTTTTAGGGCGCCATTAAACCAGAGCAGGTGCTCTTGAAATTTAAGTGGAATTTCAATCTCCTCGAAAGGAGCGTACTCTTCCAGAGGTTTCTCTATTTTGTAATAGTGAAACTCTTTTGTTCTAGCGTTTACCGCTGGAAAGTTTATCCATGAATAGAATACCTCTGTCTGCCGATACTCGTGAGCCTCTATCACGAAAATTACTGTACCACCTTGAGGTGTCAGTCCGTTTTCTATAAGTTTTAGAGTTATAGATCTTCTTAAGTGGACCGGGATGATAATAGCATCCGGGTCTGTCTGTTCGGGACCTTGCTGAGTCGCATCTGCTGCGCCCCCAGTGGTTCCGTTATTTTCTACTGACATTTTTTTTAAAAATGCAGGTTTTGCAGAGTAGGTCTCCAAGGAGACAAAGATTAGGTGCACAATATTTTGGAACACTGTATCCTTCAACGTTGAATAAACCAGAGCTTTACATAGGAATCTCTTCCTACTAAGGTCGGGCGGATTTTAACCTTTCACCCACTCCAGACGTCTATTGGAGTATTTACGGGAGAAAGGGGTGTGAAATATGCACGACTGAGTTACTCTACAAGTCTTGCGTTAATTTATCGCCTTACCAAACGTTTGGGCGCCATGTAGTGTAGTTCCTAGTTTCCCACTAGGCCCTGCGCATTGGAATAACATAAACAGTAGTATCGACGTGGAACTGCGGATATTCCAGGCCTCCACTGACTATGCTAAACTTAATTGGGTTGTGTTACCAACTAGCTCAGAGGTCACTGGAAACTTTCTTCTCTGCATAGGAAGTGATCAGCTTCCTTGGCACATACAAGAAGGGATTCAGCTTTCCAACAACCGTGCAACATGACAACTTTGCTCCTCAGATCAAGAGTCAATCTCTAGGGTCGTGTGAAACAATAGACATAGATTTCACTCAGTCAGTCTAGTGCAGTTTACTTTCACGGGATGTAGAGAATAGAGAGACGGGCGTTTGTCAATAAAGGGTTAACATTTATTGAACAGTCTTTCTTCTCGTACAAGAGAAATGTATTGCCACAATTGCAATAATTGCTATTATAAAAAGTACGAAAGTACGTACAGTAAGATAAGTATTGCGAAATAGAACTGTAAAAGCATTGATATGGTTTCTTAGCCATACAATGGTTTAAAAGTAATAAAACATATATACAGTCATATATACATTAGGCTAACATACTCAACTGGTGCTTCTAACTAAGCCTACCCCAGTGTGCCTGACCTAAGCCTAACACGTGAAAGGGGAGTAAGTAAGTAGCTTTAAGTTAAGTTGGTTTTGCCAAGGTTTGTTTCAAGAATTCTTGTCTAAGGGTTTAGTCAACACCATACCTCTGAATAGAATGATGGAGGATTGGTATCTCCTTCAGGGGTCTCTCTCGATATCCCAGTCACCCGCGAGGGTAAACCGGAAACGCCGTGGCTGGATTTCTCTGCACGAGAAAGGCAGCGGCTTCTCTTCAGCGCGTCGAGGAAGGAGGGGGGACAGCGTCCGCGGGCAGCTGGAATCTGCTGGATGTCTTCGCAGAGGGACGGCTGTTCAGCTCCTTAAGCGTACTGCACCATAGTTCGTGCTTTAGCGGCGATAATGGTATCAGCAGCTTCACCACCACAGGATAGCAGGCTGCAGCGACAGAGTGCTAGATTTACCAACACGGGTCTTGCAGGCAGCCAGCATCAGCAACAGTAGCTTGCAGCTCACAGCTCACATTGCTTAAGGCAACGTTGGTAATATTTATACCTGACAGGTGCCGGGTTTGACGCAAGTTTGCTGGACATAAGACGTCAATTAAAGATGTCACTAGGAAGTGACAGTTATCAGTTGCTCATTAGAGTTCCATTACTAATCAAAACACAGCAAGCGGGGATTTCCAGGTTTGCTGAGTTTTTATCTTGTTGAAGAACTCGGAGTGTTATCTAGGAATATCAGATAGTGACTACTGCTCTGTCATTGCACTAATTGGTCGCAAAGGAAGTGGCAGAGAGAACTATGCTGGAATGTGGCTCTGTTCGTGTGAGGCCAGAGATGACTTTTCAGAAAATCGCACTTGAACGGTTATGCCAATATAGGGAATAAATGGATTTATAGCCGAATAGGGGCATAAGGTCACAGTATCGATCAGGAACCTAGATAAACACGCAACATAGGCCGATAGGACTTCAATGTTGTTGACATTGCACCTTAAATGCTTTAGATTAAAAACTTCTTCGAGTTCAATTGAGTTCCAGGTGTCTAGTGTGGCAACTGGCCTCCCCTTAAGCAATGCTTCTTGTGGGAGGTGATCACTCTGAACATTATCACCTATTTTAAAGGTTTCTATTTTATCGAACATGGCTAATGTTACAAACGTATAATCTAAGTAGGAAAATGGTTTTGAGGAGTAAAAAATAGCAACTGGTGGATTAACATCCAAGAAGCGGCCATTCGGTGCTTTTAAATTTAAATGTTCTAATTCTTGTAACAGATATTTGGCCCATCTTGAGGTTTGCTAGAGTTTGTTTGGCCCTGAATCGGTATCCCCTGAGTGATGTAAGTTTGTGCATGGGGCCGTCATCCTGACGTGTCCCAAAAAGGTATAGATTGAAGTCACCAGCAACGATTATGTGGTCAGTGTCTTGCTCGTCCATAATCCGTTTTATTTCATTTGACAGCTCTTTTACAGCTTTTTGTTTACGTTTGGGGTGCACGTAAATGTTAATTATTATAACTTTTTGTGTTGTGATGTTAAATTTGAGCTTTATCTGTGTTGCGAGGACTGCATTAGGTGGTGTGATTTTTGCATCTATGGGCTTTATTGAGCCTATTGTGGTTATTGAAGCCAGCATCATTAGTCCCCCCAAACAGCGACCAAAGTTAGAGTCTTTTGCTGCTGGGACAAAGTAGGAGGAATATCCTTGGAGCTCCTTGGTTTTAACCTCCCAGGTTTCCTGGAGAAGTATTAAATCAAATGTTTTCAGATAGTTAATTGCTTTGTAATCTACTCCACTCTTCTCTACACCGCTGCACTCTATGCCACTGCACTCTATGCTCTACCACTCTACTCTGCCACACTTTAATGCACTACACGTCACTGCACTCTACGGCACTACACTTTACCCCACTGTACTCTGCACTTTACACCAATCCACGGTTAACAACTCTAATCTACTCTGCACCACTACACTCTATTCCAGCACAGCATTCTACAACACTCTATTCCACTCTTCACCATTCCACTCTACACCACTCCACTCTACACCACTGCAATCTACCCTGGGCCACACCACATCACACTATTCCACCCCGCTGCACTCTATGCCAAAGCACTCCACACCACTTTACTGAAAATATAAACTCTAAGCCAATCTACTCTGTACCACTGCATTCTATGCCACTACACCCTACTCTGCAACAGTCTACCCCACTGTACTTTATGCCACTCTACTCCACACCATTGCACTCTACATCACTTTACTCTGCAATGCCACACTGTGAGGAGGTACGGGTACTTACCACAAGGAAGGGTGTCCCTCTGCGGATGTCAGCGCAGCGTCAACCTCACGGACTACGGCATCCATATCCCTCTGCTGTTTCTCTACAGGAGTAGGCAGATAGTCGTGACCCGGAAGTACCGCCTTTGCACCCAGGAAGAGAACAGCAGGAGCCAATGAAAGGAGGGCCAACCGTAAGCTGGGGCGAGAGAGTAGGAGACGAAGGCGGAAGAGAAGAAGACGCGGGACCGAGTGCAGAGGAGAAGACGAGGGACCTGAGTGCAGAGGAGAAGACGCGGGACCCGAGTACAGAGGAGAAGACGCTGGAGCCGACTGCAGCAGTGAAACAGTACCGAAGGTCCGAACAGCTGAGAATCCTGACGACGAAGAGGAACGCTGGTTTGAGGACTGGTGGTGTCCGGAGGTGGCTGGGGAGCGGCCGTGACTCAGGAGAGTTACGGCGGGAGCCGGTGAGTACAAACGGCTCGAGGGTGTATTGAGGGGGAGAGGGAGGGATATTGTTGTTTCCTGAAACGGGGAGGAGGGTGGAACGGGCACGGAACCTTTAAATACCTTATCTTTGGTCATTTCTTGTAAAAAACCCACAATTGCCCCATTCCTGTCTAAACACAGATCCCGGTTTAGGAACCTATCCTTGACCTTTTGTCCCTCTACTGTGCAGGCACCAGAGATTCATTGAGCACTGAGGTGTTGTGATGGTAGAACACGACCACATTAGTACCAGAATACATTCTTACGGTTCCCTTTGTTCTTTTTCTTTACTCCTATGAGCCTCTGGGGTAATCACCCCGGTCCAGAGGAAGCAGGAAGCAAAATCCCTTTTCCCACATCCAGCCCTTCCAGCTCACAGGAATCATCTGAAGAATACGAAGAAACACAAAGACAGACTTCACGCCCTATCAGAACTTCATCCTTTGTTAATAAACCTTTTTCTAAACCCTTACTGCAGCCTCCACACCTGTTTATCAAACCTGCCCTCCCACAAGTGGTGTCAGAAGTGGGATTTGAAGGCGAAATAGAGGCTGCCCTAGCAAAGATGGCTGAAAACCAAGAACACTTAGGTAAAGTCATGGAACGATGTTTGACTGTAGTAGAGGAAGATCGGAGTAAATTGTAACAGGTACTTACCGGACAAGGGCAGACCCATGGAGCTGCTATGGATAAACTCACTGAAGCCCTAGGTCAACAATGATCCCCACCACCTTGCCATCTGTAGTGCTACAGCGATATTTTGCTGGGGAGGATCCAGATTTTTTTTTCAGGAACTTTGAGCGAATGGCGACTGCCGCCTCGTGGCCAGACGATAAATGGGGCAAATATTTGGGACCTCTTCTGTCTGGGGATTTGCAAGCAGCCTATCAGGCAGCCATCCTACAAGGGGCGGTCCCATACGCAGAAATAAAAAAATGCATTTTGGAAAGATTAGGAATAGATGATGAGACATATCGAATAAAGCTAAGAAAAATGAAAGAAGGTCCTCAGGAGACTCCTCGTACCTTATATTTCAGGGTGAAGGACATGGCGGATCGTTGGCTTAAACCGTCGACCACTGATAAGGATGGAATCATGGCTAAGATTTATCTTGAGCAATATCTGACTTCTCTTCATCCACCCATTCAACGCTGGGTCCGACAACAAGCTAATCTTACTTCAGAAACTGCAGTTTAAATAGCTAGTGCATATAACAGGGCACAAGATTTTCAAAAGGGAAGAGAAGAAGCTATGGGGAAGACAGGGGGACATGTGACCCATCGACCATCCAGACCCCCATTAACCAAGAAACCCGAACCTCTGGCTCTAATCCCTAGTAACCCTTTGCCTAGTGTCCCGTTTATTCGGCCTCCTACAACAGGACCCCAGTGTTTCCATTTGTGGCGGGATGGGACATATAGCTAGATTCTGTCCAGAAAAAGAGGAGCCCATGGAAATAGGGATGGCCCTAACTACTACTGTTCTCCCCCTGAAAGAAAACTACCTCCTTATAAATGTTCCGTCTCCGTAAATGGACAACCTGTTACCGCTTTAGCTGACACGGGGTGTTTACACAGTGTAGTCAGTCCACAAGACCTTGGTAATAGTATAGGTCCCATAGAGGGAATGGTAGCTATCAAATGTGTACATGGTGACACCAAACCATACCCCACTGCCAGGGTACTCATACAACACCCTCAAGATACAGGGACTTCACTTACTGTGGGGTTAATACCCCGATTACCAGAACAAGCAATTCTAGGCAATGATTATGATAAACTGCCTCTGTTGTTACAATATTCACCCAAACGCGAGGATGAGTGGTTAGCTTCTGCCCCCTTCTCCAATGACACAGAGACAGAATGGCCACATTCCAAACCCAGAAAAAGCAGGAAACAGAGAAGAGCCGAGAAAGGGAAGGATCCCCTAGTACTGCCAGTTATTCCAGTAGAAAACCCATGGGAAACCGATAGGAATTTCCATGCAGCCCAGCGAGAGGACCCTGTTCTGCGGGAAGCTTGGAACAAAGCACTTGAGGAAGAGGATCCTCAGCACGTAGGTCCTTATTTTTTTGTTAAGAATGGCTTGTTATACAGAAAAGGCAATCCTGATCAGAAAGCACAGTTATTAGTTCCAGAACCTTTCCGAGAAAAAGTGTTGTATCTGGCTCACAGCCATTTGTTAGGGGGTGATTTTGGAACCGAAAAGACTGAGAAAACCATTTTGGATAATTTCTACTGGCCAGGCATATATCATCAGGTGAAAAGGTATTGTAGAGAGTGTCCTGTTTGTCAAAGGAATAGTCGATATCACCCCCCAAAGAGCACCGTTACTTCCTCTTCCCATTATCGAGGAACCTTTTTGCAGAGTAGGTGTGGATATCATTGGACCCTTACTTGCCTCTAGAAGCAGCTGTAGATATGTACTAGTCATAGTAGACTATGCTACCAGATTCCCTGAGGCCATAACTCTTCGGAGACCAGACACAGCGAATATAGACAAAGCAATGATCAGTGTTTTTTCTCGGGTGGGTTTTCCGAAGGAAATGTTGACCGACCAGGGGACCCCTTTTTTCTGTCAAAAATGATGAAGGACATATGTACGCAGTTAGGGGTTAAACAAATCTGTACAGCGGCCTATCACCCTCAAACAGATGGGTTGGTTGAGAGGTATAATGCCACTTTTAAGACCACTCTGAAAAAATTGTTAGACCTCGAAGCCAGGAAATGGGAAGAGATCTTGCCTTTGGCACTATTTGCTATTAGATGTAAGGAGCAGAAAAGCACAGGTTATTCTCCCGTTGAATTGTTGTATGGTCACAAACCACGTACCTTACTGGACATGGCCCATGAACAATGGGAGACTGAACCGAACAACATAAAACCCCTACATGCTTATGTCTCTACCCTAAAAACTCATTTGAGACAGATCAGAGACATTGTACGAAATAACCTCGAGAATGCCCAGGAGGCCCAGAAGAAACACTATGACAAAGGGGCGAAATTGAGAACTTTTCAAGTAGGTGATCAGGTATTACTTATGATGGCTTCCTCAGACCAGAAGTTATTAGGACAATGGCAAGGACCCTACAAGGTTGTTCAACAGGTCACACCAGTAACGTATCGTATTGAAACAGACAGCAACAAGAAAATATCCCAAATCTATCATGTGAATTTACTAAAAAAAATGGGAGGGACCCCTCCCAATAGAAGTACACCACGTGGAAACCCAAAATCCCCTGTTTTCACAATGCATAGATTCTGAACTGCCCCACTCGTTAAAGGTCGACTTGAACAAAGCGTTAATGCCGCTTGCCTCTGTTTTTTCCCTAAATCATGGGAAAACCACTCTGATTGAACACGCTATCAGAACCCCTTTTGGGAAACGAGTCAGGTTACAGCCATATCAAATACCAAAGTCCCGTCGCCAGATCATAAGGGAGGAAATACAGAAGAGGTTACAAATGGACATCAAAGAACCATCCCAAAGTGAATGGAATTCCCCCATTGTACTCGTGCCAAAACCTGATGGGTCGGTGCGCTTCTGTATTGATTTTAGGGAGGTCAATAAAATATCTGAATTTGACACCTATCCCCTTCCAAGAGTGGATGAAATGGTGGAAAGGATAGGGAGAGCCAAATATATTAGTACCCTTGATTTATGTAAAGGGTACTGGCAAATTCCTTTGAGGACAGAAGACAGAGAAAAAAACAGCCTTTTCAACTCCAGATGGGTTATACCAGTTTAAGATGCTACCATTTGGTTTACATGGGGCACCTGCAACTTTCCAAAGAGCTATGAATACGTTTCTAAGACCACATGAAACCTATGCTGGGGCCTACATTGATGACATTGTGATTTATAGCGATACTTGGGAACAACATTTATCGCATCTGTTCCAAGTAGTACAAACGTTGGGGTCACATGGATTGAAGATCAATCCAAACAAAAGTCATTTAGCTGCCCAAACAGTGAAGTACTTAGGCTACCTGTTAGGGGAGGGCGTCATAAGACCTCAGACATCTAAATTGTCAGCCATTGCACAGATTCCATTGCCAGAACCAAAAAAGATCTAAGAGCCTTCCTTGGGTTATTGGGGTATTATCGACGGTTTATCCCTAGCTTTTCACAAGTGGCTGCTCCTCTCACTGATCTTCTACAGAAGAACAGTAGGACAGAAGACCTGTTACGTTCTCATTCTAGTGAGATCTTGAACTCCTTTGAAGCTTTAAAAAACTCCCTGACTTCAGAGTCTGTCTTGATCAGCCCCGACTATTCCCGACCTTTCATTTTACAAACAGACGCCTCTGACTAGGGTCTAGGAGCGGTTTTTGTCACAAGTTACTCCCCATGGAGAAAAACCCATCCTGTACATCTGCCGTAAACTGTTTCCCAGAGAGAAAAAAGATGCTACCATTGAAAAAAAGTCCTTGCTATCAAATGGGCGGTAGAAACCCTGCGATATTATCTAGAGGGGAGAGAGTTTACCCTGTTCACTGATCATGCACCACTAGAATGGTTGGCGAGAAATAAGGGACACAACGAGAGGGTACTGAGATGGTTTCTCTCGTTACAACCGTATAGATTCCACACTAAACATAGGAAAGGGAAAGAGCAGGGAAACGCTGACTACTTCTCCAGATACCCACAAGATTGCCTCCCTAGAAGAAAGACAGCAAGGGAAAGGGGATGTGAGGAGGTACGGGTACTTACCACAAAGAAGGGTGTCCCGCTGCGGATGTCAGCGAAGCGTCAACCTCACGGACTACGGCATCCATATCCCTCTGCTGTTTCTCTACAGGAGCAGCAGATAGTCGTGACCCGGAAGTACCACTTTTGCACCCAGGAAGAGAACTGCAGGAGCCAATGAAAGGAGGGCCGATCGTAAGCTGCGACGAGAGAGTAGGAGTCGAAGGCGGAAGAGAAGAAGACGCGGGACCCAAGTACAGAGGAGAAGACGCGGGACCCAAGTGCAGAGGAGAAGACGCGGGACCCGAGTACAGAGGAGAAGACGCGGGACCCGACTGCAGCAGTGAAACAGTACCGAAGGTCCGAACAGCTGAGAATCCTGACGACGAAGAGGAACGCTGGTTCGAGGACTGGTGGTGTCCGGAGGTGGCTGGGGAGCGGCCGTGACTCAGGAGAGTTACGGCGGGAGCCAGTGAGTACAAACGGCTCGAAGGTGTATTGAGGGGGAGAGGGAGGGATATTGTTGTTTCGTGAAACGGGGAGGAGGGTGGAACGGGCACGGAACCTTTAAATACCTTATCTTTGGTCATTTCTTGTAAAAAAAACACAATTGCCCCATTCCTGTCTAAACACAGATCCCGGTGTAGGAACCTATCCTTGACCATTTGTCCCTCTAGTGTGTGGGCACCAGAGATTCATTGAGCACTGAGGTGTGGTGATGGTAGAACACAACCACATTAGTACCAGAATACATTCTTACGGTTCCCTTTGTTCTTTTTCTTTACTCCTAAGAGCCTCCGGGGTAATCCTCCCGGTCCAGAGGAAGCAGGAAGCAAAATCCCTTTTCCCACATCCAGCCCTTCCAGCTCACGGGAATCATCTGAAGAAGACGAAGAAACACAAAGACAGACTTCACACCCTATCACAACATAATCCTTTGTTAATAAACCTTTTTCTAAACCCTTACTGCAGCCTCCACGCCTGTTTATCAAGCCTGCCCTCCCACACACACTTTACACCAAAGCCATCTACACCACTCTACTCTATACCAATGCACTCTACAACACTCTACTCTACAACATTGCACTCTCCGCCAATGAATTCTATGCCACTCTACTCTGCACAATTCTTCTCTGCACCACTCCACCTTATGCTAATGCACTTTACACTGTTGCAATCTATGCTGCGCCACTGTACTCTGCGCCACTGCACTGCACGCCTCTCTCTAATATAAATCATTGCATTCCACGCCAACTATTTTGCACGACTGCACTCTACACCACTATACTCTACTGTGCAACACTCTATGTCACTGCACTCTACACCATTGCACTCTAAGTCACTGCACTCTGCACCACTCTATTCTGCACCATTCTACTCAATGCGACTGCACTATACGACAATCTAGTCTGCAAAACTGCACTCTCGACCACTGAACTCAATGCCACTCTACTCTGCACCACTGTACTTTTGCCACTGCATGCTATGCCACTGCACACTATGCCAGTCTACACCATTGAGCTCTACATCACTGAAATCTACGCCACTCTATTGTACTCTGCCCTACTGTGCTCTATACCAGTGCTCTGTGCACCACCCTACTCAGTACCACTCTACTCTACACCAATCTTTTCTATGCCACTGCATTCTATGCCACTAGATTCTACTCCACTGCACTCTACTCTACACCACTCAAGTGTATGCCTCTCTACATCATTGCACTCTATGGCAATGCACTCTACATCACTCCATGCCACTCTAAACTATTCTGCACTCCATGCCACTGCACAATACACCACTGTACTCTATACTTCTGCACTCTACCATGCGCCACTCCACTTCACCCTGCACCACACCACTCTACTCTGAAACAATCTACTATGCTCCATTGCACTCTACACCACAGCACTCCACGCTACTGAAAATCTACTCTGCACCACTCTACGCCACTGCACTCTACAATAATGCAGTATACGTCAATCTACTCTGCACCACTGTACTTTACCGCACTTCACTCCAGGCCATTCTACGACACTCCACGACACTAACCTCTACAACACTCTACTCTATGCCACCCCACAACACTATTCCACTTTACAAAGCTCTACACAATCCCCACTATGCTACTCCATGCCACTTTACTCCACTCTACTATATGACAAAGCACTCCACTCTATGCTACTCCAAACAATGCCACCACATTCTATGACACTCTATGCCACTCTACTCTACACCATTGCCTTCTATATCACTTTAATCTGCAATACCGCAATTTACACCAAAGCAACCTACACCACTCTACTCTATACCACTGCACTTTACAACACTCTACTCTGCAACAATGCACTCTCCGCTATTGAAATCTATGCCACTCTACTCTGCACCACTATGCCAAAGCACTCTAGGCCACTCAAATCTAGTGTGCACTCCTGCACTCTACGCCACTCCTCTCTATGCCACTGCACTCTATGCCTCTGCACTCTACGCCAATGTACTCCATACCAGTACTCTATGCCACTGCACTATATCCTGCACCACTCCACTCTAACCTGCACCACTCCACTCTATGCCACCTCCCTCTATTCTGAAACAATCCACTCTAGGCCACTCCATTCTGTGCCAATCCACTCTGCACCAAACAATTCTGCACCACTCTACTTTATGCCAGTGCACTTTACGCCACTGCAATCTATGCTGCACCACTGTTCGCTGCATAACTGCACTCTACACCTCTCTCTGATCTAAATCATTGCATTCCACGCAAATTACTCTGCACCACTGCACTCTAGACCACTATACTATACTCTACTCTGCAACACTCTATGCCACTGCTATCTACGCCACTCTACACCATTGCTCTTTAAGGGTCCGATTCACAGAACTAATTTAAGACAAACTCCTAAACTTACTACTATTTACTCATTTTGGTATTCACAGAAGGCACTTACTCATTTTGTTATTCACAAAAGGCACTTACTCAACAGTGAATAAGTGCCTTCTGTGAATACCAAAAAGAGTAAGTGCCTTCTGTGAATACCAAAATGGTAGTAAGTTTAGGATTTTTTCTTAAGTTAGTCCTGTGAATCGGGCCCGAAGTCACTGCACTCTGCACCACTCTATTCTGCACCATTCTACTCTATGCGACTGCACTCTATGACACTCTACTCTGCAAATCTGCACCACTCTACTCCACCCTGCACCACACCACTCTACTCTGAAATAATCTACTCTGCTCAATTGCACTCCACACCACAGCACTCCACACTACTGCAAATCTACTCCGCATCACTCTACGCCACTGCACACTACACTAATGCACTATACTCCAATCTGCTCTGCACCACTGTACTTTACCCCACTTCACCTCAGGCCATTCTACAACACTCCACTCTATAACACTCACCTCTACGACACTCCACTCCATGCCACTCCACAACACTATTGCACTCTACAAAGGTCTACACAAGCCCACTATGCGACTCCATGCCACTTTACTCCACTCTACTATATGACACAGCACTCCACTAGGCTACTCCACACAATGCCACCCCACTCTATGACACTCTATTGCAATCCACTCTATGGCACTCAACCTTACAACACTCTTCTCCACTCCAATATACTCCACTCAATGCCGCTCTACAACACTCCACTCTACGCAACACCCTTTATGCCACTCCACTTTTCTCAAAGCTACGCCCTCACCCTCTATGCCATTCCACTCTACAGCACTATACTACACTCTGACACTCAACTCCACTCTATGCCAGTCAACTCTCCTCCACTCTATGCACACCCACTCCACAACATTCTTCAGCCTCCATGCCACTCCACAACACACTACACCAATCCAAGACACTCTACTTCACTCCACACCACTCAATTCTACTCTACACCACTCCATAACACTCCACTCTACTCCATTTTATGACACTCCACTCCATACCACTCTCCCTTAACCATGCAGAACAGCAGCCATTCTGATGTGCAACATGGCTAAAACTCATATAGGCAAAGCCAATGGTCCATTGGCTTTGCCAATGCATGTTTTCCTAAAACTACGGCAACTGGAACAGTTTGCTGCCAAATAAATTGAATGTGACAAGGTTGCTCAAGTAGCGTTCTTAGTTTTATAGAAGATCAGAGGCATTGGCTGCCATGAACTGCACGCGCACTGAAAGCTGAGCAATCTAACCATTCTCTAACTTAGTTTTAAAGGCATTTGATGAATCACTTTTACGTCCAAAAACCTCATTACCTAAAGTGCTTACTGAATTTAAAATACATCTGTTGACAAAAAAAATAAACAACGTGTTATACTAGCTGAAAGGCGATTTGTAAAACACAGTCGGAATGTCTGTTTTTTTACCGTGCTCTGAAATAGTTTCAAAGCCTTTTTATCTGCTTTGCTTGAAATGAACTGCTTGCGGTGTTAATTAAAATCATAACCTCTCCTTGGGATATTTTTATCACGTTTTATAATCTTAGATTCACCTGGGACTACTTCACATGTGAGGCAATTCTGGAATAGCAGATGAGAATGGAATCTCATTTTCACTTCAGCAAATGATAAGAAATTCATGAATGAAAAAAGTCCTACTTTGAAATAAAAAAAGAGCAAGGTGCATTATCAGACAAGGTGCTCTAGCTCAGGTTGTAGAAAAAGGGGGCGCTTATGCAAGGGCTACAATTGTGGATATAAAGAAAATTATGCTAAATATATAACAAATAGCTCCTGTACTATCTACTATAAATCAACGTCAACAATGGGGCATATTCACAAGAAGCTATCGCCAAATTAACAGCACATTTGCACAGCCAAAGTCGTGATAAACTTACCCCAGCATTCACAAGCTGGTGCTAACAGCCCACAGCACCAGTTTTCACAAGATAGCAGCCGCAAAAACATTGCGACAGAGGACCCCTGCAACTATCTCTAATGAGATGCAGAGTAGGCGTTCATGTGACAAAACCCGCAACAACAACACCACACCTCAACATTCACAACCACCAGTCAGAGCGGCGATGAGGACACGAAAACACGTGATAAGGTGCGTTAGCAGCAGGAAATTTACACCTGCTCTGACCTGGTGTAAAGTCAGGTGGCATCCTTCACCATAATAGGGAGCCCAGCCCCATAGCCACGCCCAAAGACAAACAGAAGCCATGGAGCTACTGATCACGCAGCTCGGACACCCAAGTGGGCCACAACACCCACCCGGATCCCCCTGTCCCCATGGACCACCACAGACGTAGACAAAGACAGCGGCCCCCCAGGAAACGCACGTGCCTTACAGGCATAACTTCTGACAATGCCACTGTCCACTACAGGCTGAAAGGGACAACGCATCATGGCCGTCATCAACCAACACAGCGGACAACCAACATCTGACATGTGGGATTTGCAAGCCTGTGGCTTCTTTTCGCTACTTTTTGTACCGCGTTTGGCCTCATCACATTTTTTTTGCGTTCACGTATCGCATTTTTGCGGCGTGGCGTTGATTTTCACGGGGACATTTGCTGTGTTATCTGGTGTCTATCGCATGCTACCGCTGTGTTGTGAATAACACATTGCCACTAGGTTATTTTCCCGCAATAGGCTGTGATGTTGAAAGTTGCATTATGCTACTCTTGCAGTATTTATCACAAATTCTTGTAAATATATACCCCAATATCTTTCAACAATATGCAAAGCATTTACACGGTCTACCAAGTCCAGGAGGTCGTGAACTTCCTCTTTGGTGAAGTCTGGCAAAGATTTTGAATATTCCATATGTGATGGGAACTTTTCTAAGCATACTGTGAAAAGATAAATTCAAATATTTACAGATGGTCTCTAAAGCATGCTGTAACCTATGACGCTTGCGGACCAATTTTTGGCACCTAAAAGGAACATTGGTGCAAAACATTACAATTTTTTAAAAAAGTACAACCGGCTCCTTTAATTATCAAGGCGGCTCGAGAGTTCTCGTTGGTTGGATTCCAGGCATTCCTGGGAAGTGCAACCTAGAAAGATAGGTAACATTTTGGGAAATGTATTGATTCTTTGTCGTGAATAGAATTTAAATTTCGAAAAATTATCACTAAATATGCGTCTTAAAAAATTAGGTCATGTGTGAGAGAAAATATTTTCACAGAATTCCCTGCAGTATTCAATTAAGGGAAAAGAACAAGCTCTCTCTACATGCATATGGGAAGCGGGACAACACAGTACCTACTGGGAAGCATATACCATAAGGCCAGGTAAGTTTGCAGCACAGGCAAATGCTGCTGAGTGTGTGAATATTCCTGAAGGTAGCTAACACATTATCAAAGACCAGTTTTCTTGCCTACTACCTTCTGGGAATTTGATGGAACATCTCTCCTCGAGTGCTTGGCACCACTGATGCTCCGCCATACAGCCAGAAGCTATAGAAATTGCAACCATTTGACCAACGAGAAACTCTAAGAAGATCTTAAAACAGTGATTTCAGGTACCTGAAGGTCTGTGGACTGTTGCTGGGCTATAAGCTATTTCTGAGGCAAAATATTACGTGCACTGTTTTTTAAATAATATTATTCAACGATACTAATGCAGCGTAGAATTTCTAGTGCTATAGTGCTTCGGGGTTGTGAATTCAAAAGCAGAAGAGCTAATAAAATATAATACAGATCTTGCTTTAAATAATTTAGGAAACAGCCACTGTACTTGGGACCTATTCAGGAAAAACACCAACATTTCCCTTGCAAAGCTCGATGTTAGCACATCTCAGTATGCACAACACAATATCAACTACTTAAAAAGAAATTGTCTTTCCACCATCCAAGTATTCCTGTCAAGTGCCTGCTGACGAGACCCTGGACACCTTCAAAGGCAGCAGATTGGTTGCTTGGCTCCTATAACCCTGATAACCAAATGTTGAACTTTTTGGCGCAGGTCACGACTTTGGTCTGCAAGGCTGGCTCCAGGCAGGCTTGGGCCGCGAGCCACCATGGGGGCAGTGGCAGTTCTAGTTTCATGATTATATGCAGCGCTCCCTCCGCACTTGATTATATGACGCTCTAGTCAATCGCCTTCTGGCTCCCAAAACAAACTCCCCACGCTCCGGCAACAGGATGTGACGTCACTCTGCAATGTTGAAGCTGTGCAGCGGAGGTTGGAACCATGATACATTGTTGCAGCCGAGCTAAGGCGGCCAGCAGTCTTGGCTCAGCTGTTAGCCCCAAGTCTGCTGGAGGAGCATGCACAAGCCAAAGGCGGCGTCCTGCCACAGACTCTCAATTTTAGTCAGCGCTTTCAGTGACAGCTCACACAAAGCATAGGCGTGACAATGCATATCAGAGCGGTAATGCGGAGTACCACTCTGAAATATGTTAGTCTAATGCCTCATGCGTGCTACTTGACAGGACTGCTTACTTTAGTTGGTGAAGCCTATGTTATGCTATATTATTTACACTTATAGAGTGTGCGATTACCCTGGGCTGTACTGGCGCTAAGTACTGGTTACCTGGGGAGATTGAATATATGCTACTGAGAGAAGAGCCATGTCTCCAAGCTCTTCTGAAAGGAGAGGAGATCCGGGGCATTCTTAAGATAAAAGGGAAACACCTGTATGTATCTGTGGGCAAAGGGCACCTACGTAAACAGCAACCGAATCCATAGGCAGTATACACTCATCACTCCCCTTGGGTAGAGCAGCTGAAAATACATTTTCCTTTTTTATTTATTTATGAGGGATGTTATGTAGTGCATGTGACTCTTGACGTCTGACTTTTGCCAAAGAGTATCACAACAAACTGGATTAAGTTGAGAAAAGACAAATCTTCAATTTCTTACAAAACTTCATATGTACAGTCTCACATCAGATTTTCAAATGGATAGAGGTCCATAAGATTGGTCCTGGGACCCAGAAGACTCTTGCACTCCATTTCTTAGGATTAGATTTGGAGACTACCATTGTTAGCTGACTCATTGATCACAGAGCTTCACGAGGAGTACATTTACTGATCTTTCCAAACAGCACAGATAATGCATCATGTAATATATGTGATGCATACTGCAGGCTCCTTTTAAACAGGTACATGCTGCAAGCGTCTAAGGATTCTAAGCAACATGAGAGCTAAAGAACTCCTCAATTATTTAACCCAAAGACAGAAATTACTCAAGAACCTAAGTCCACAACTGGATTGTTATTCCATTTATTGCAGATTTTTAAACAAATTCAGATATATATATTAATCTTAGCATGATCGTGTAAAAATACAGGGACCGATTCACAGAACTAACTTAAGGCAAAATCCTAAACTTCCTACCATTTTGGTATTCACTGAAGGCACTTACTCATTAATGAGTAAGTGCCTTCTGTGAATACCAAAATGAGTAAGTACCTTCTGTGAATACCAAAATGAGTAAATGGTAGTAAGTTTAGGATTCTGTCTTAAGTTAGTTCTGTGAATCGGACCTACAGAGAAAATAGGATGAAGCCAAGTCAATGAGACTGATTCACCCTATATACCAATTCTGTTATTGACACATAGGTAATTAAAAGACACATACGTAAGTTAGATTGCATTGAACACTCTAAGTGTAATCTTACCTAAGTTCCCAATCTATGCCTACACTACATAAAGGGAACATCTTCACTAAGCAAGGTTTAAAGGAAGCAGAAAAAGGTGTCAGCCGTCAGAGTCCTCCTAAGAGAAACTAATTGTGGTTATGTAGCCTAATGCAACAGTCCCAAGAGAGGACTGTACCCCAAAATACCCGCAAGAGAAGTGTCAGCTGTCCCTAACTTCATTAGTACAAAAGCAGCCATCCAACACATGCACCTCCCAAAACAGTATAGTAAATTTCCATTATTCCAACAGCCTACATCAACTCCTTTCTCCACCTCCTGCTTCACATGGTAAACTCCCCTCACGTCCTTGGTGCCATCTCCAGGTCAAGCTATCAACTGAACACTGGACCCTTCCCTAGACTAACGATGTCTTGTCCACCTGCAGTGGGAACACAAATACATGCAACATTTCACACTACAAGCAAAGGCAAGGTTCACACTAGTCATGAAGTGAATTAAAAGATATTCAGGCCTACCAGTGAGCTAACTTAAGAGCACATGGGTAATAGTACAGCATTTCTGTAACTAATGAATCACGTTATTAAAAAATTCTCGACACCATAAATAACCAGTTTCTACTACATTATTATTAGAATGGAAATGTTAAGCTATTTCACTAACACATAAAAGATTGATTATACTTGAGTGAAAATATGATGTATTTAGTTATTAGTAATATTTCAAATACACATGAGATATACCGCAGAACAGGAAAAGCCTTCAACACCTTGAGCATAAACCCTTTTAGTCTTAAAATAGTCACACACGATACAAAAGTGTGAGCTAGTCATGAATATAGCACACCCCTACGGAAACCAACTGAAGCAAAGCATAAAGCGTAGAACAACGCTTCTCCACAGGTAGCTAACACATCACCAAAGATCAATTGTCTTGCCTACTACTTTCTGGGAATTTGATGGAGCATCTCTACTCGAGTGCTTGGTGCCACTGATGCCCTGCCACACAGACAGAAGGTATAGGCCCAGATTTGTTGCCTATATGTAAACATGCTAGCTTCCTTCCTCAGGAGGCTTTACTTTTGCGGGTGAAGCCTATGACTGCACCTGTATGTATCTATGTGTTGTATTCTTTTGTCTGTTTACTTATCCTAGCAACAGTTGTCTAGCAGCCTCTGGCTTCCACTATTGGAATCTGGCTTGTGGAATCCAGTAGTGAGAGGCTGATGTTGCAGAGACCACAGCTGTTGGGGGTTGCTCCATATATTCAAAATAAACCTTAATTATAAACCTTCCTGGATGTCCTGTCTTCAAAAATGTCAACGAGGATGGGATAAGGAACATCATCTAAAGGTTAAAGAACCTTCACAGACTGGACCCGAGCGCGAACCTTCACAGACAGGACCCGAGCGCACGCTGGATTGCATCTTTTGTTTTCGCGACGAACTTATGAAAAAAAATTCTGAATTTATGTGGTCGGACAAATGTCAGAATGCTTTTGAGGAAATAAAAAAGGCAGTTACCAATGCTACTGATTTCAAACCTTCAATACAAATGACAAATGTATAATTGTAACAGACGCCAGTGGTTATGATTTGGGTGCTATATTAATGCAGATTCATGAGGGTAAAGAAAGATTAATTGCATTTGCCTCTAGGACACTTAAGGGGGCAGAGAGTATGTATTCTACTATTGAGAAGGAGGCATTAGCGTGTTGGTAGGGAGTGCAGCATTTCCGAAATTTTGTGTGGGGCAGGAAATTTGATTTACATACAGATCATAAACAGTTAATTAAAATTTTTTCTACTGCAGGACCTGCAAAAGCTACCCTGCGTGTTGCCAAATGGATTTATCGTCTACAAGAGTACGATTTTAATATCAAGTATTTACCTGGGGTGAGGAATGTGAATGCAGATTGTTTATCATGTCTGCCGGTTGAGATCGACGACTGTAATGAACAGGAATCAGATATTGAAGAATGGGTTGTGGCCAAGCTAGGGGAGACTTGTCAGGCCATTGACGAAGCTGATTGGAAACTTGCATTGTCTAATGACGTCATGGTGAAAAGTGTCATTGAGTGTCTTCCTTTGAAGGATGGTTGGATATCCCACAAAGATTTACTTCCATATAAAGAGGTCTGGAGTGAGTTGTCTGTGACGGATGGCATTTTAAGAAGAAGTGATAAGCTGATTGTTCCTTGTACCATGAGGTCTAGATTGTTGCAATTGTTACATGAGGGCCATGGTGGTATGTCAACAGTGAAAGAAAGGCCAGGGAGGATTTCTGGTGGCCCGGAATGGACATAGAGATTGAAAGATTTGTGAGGAATTGTGTAGAGTGTTCGCAAAGTAGCAAAACTCATGTTTTCCAAGAAACTGACATTCACTATATGAACTGACCCAAACATGCTTGGGAAAGGTTAGCAATTGATATTTGTGGTCCATTTGAGATACTAGGGATGGGAATAAGATTTGCCATTGTGTTAATGGATTATATTTCCAAGTGGCCTGAAGTCACTTTTGTACAAGAGGTTAAAGCGGATACTGTTATTGATTTTTGTGAAGAGATATTCCGCAGAGAAGGCTGTCCTGCTGAGATAATATCTGATAATGGACCTCAATTCATTTCTAATGAGTTCTGTCATTTTCTCAAAGTGTGGGGAATTAAACACTTAAAAACTCCTATCTATCATCCTCGTGGAAATGGTTTTATTGAGCATTTTAACCGGGTTCTTGGAGATTGTATTCAGATGGCTGTTCACAATCGGTCACATTGGAAATGTTTAGTAAAAAAAATGTTATGGAATTTTAGGACCACTCCCCATACTGTCACTGGTGAAACTCCATTTTGTTTGCTCAAAGGCATGGTTCCTAGTTCAATAGCGGTGCCGTCATGGATGGGTAGATGTGTGTAGGAAGTTAGTTGATGATAGTGTTATAAGATGTAAAGTTGAAAACTATCAAAGTACGTATGAACAGAGACACAATGACAAGTTGCTTAAGGAACCTCAGAAAGTCAGTGTAGGAGAATTTGTAAGAGTAAAGCTGGGTACCATTCAGCACAAAGGAAGTTCCAAGTTATCTAATCCAAAGAAAATTGTGTGCATCAGGAGTGATTTTTTATAGCTATCTGATGGAAAATGGTGTAGTGCAAATCGAGTTTCTAAATGCAATGAAACTTAAGAATGGTTAAAAGAAGAGGAAAACTTTTCTGGTTCTGTTGTGAGTGGTGGATTTAATCGTGAAGCTACAAGCATTCTACTCATAGTTTTACAAATGATAGATTGCCTAGTACAAGGGTTAAGAATGTGCCTATCAAGCTCAAGGATTTTTTTACATAGTTGCATTGTGAAGATGTGGCTTTGATTTAGTTTCATCTTGGTATATGGTTGTATATTTATTTATTTCTTTTTAAAGGAAAAGGATATGTTGTATTCTTTTGTAGGTTTACTTATCCTAGCAACAGTTGTCTAGCAGCCTCAAGCTTCCACTATTGGAATCCGGCTTGTGGAATCCAGTAGTGAGAGGCTGCTGTTGCAGAGAAGACAGCTGTTGGGGGTTGCTCCATATATACAAAATAAACCTTAATTATAAACCTTTCTGGATGGCTTGTTGTCATGGAGATGGGCTTTGCCTCTACACTGTGTTAAGTTAGCATAAGCTTATTGGAAGTTTAAATGCCATTTTTCCTTTCTGCTGCTTTTGCACACGGCACATAATATTATTAATGTTTAGAGTCTAGCAGAATGTTTTGCTTCACACGAGAATAATGTTTTCCTAGTGTATCAGCTTTGCTTGGTAAGCTATGTCTGAACAGTGAGTGCCGAGGCCTTCAAGGTTATTTCAACACAGTGGCTGTTGTTCGGTCTGATCAGCGCACGTCCTAGACATAACACATATGCAGCTGTGGTTTCCTCTTTTTTTGGCGCGTTCATTAATGCACTGCGCAAAGCATGCAGACACACTTGGAGAACATTCGCATGCAGAGAGCTGGTGTAGAAAATGATGTGATACCTTTCTACTAGGACCAGAGGTATAGGGCTGTCCTTGTAAACCCAAAGAGACCTTCTGTAGATATAATATAACATACTAGCAAGGGAGGGTAAGACTGAGGTGTAATTTAGCCTTCTTCCCTTTAGCATTTTAACTTGCTTTCTCCCTTTGTATTCTATGGAATAGTAACTATGCTTCTAACCCTGTTGCTTATAATATGTTTGCTTGTATTAGCTAAGATACTGCGCTTGAGAACACGGCACTAGAAATAAATATTTCAAACTTGCACGTGTCTTCATTTACTCCTCGTTTTGGACTGGTATAATAATATAATGAAAGAGTGTTCATGTGTTCCACGTTACCTGAGGTATTCTAAGTTCATGTTCGGGGTTGTCTAATCATTGGGTGTATGGAAGAACCAATGAGACACTGATTGCTAGTCTGGTAGGGGATTTTGGATACTAAGGTGAGTTTTGGCACACCCTAATTCACTGAGGTTCCAAGTCTCTATGCGCAATTATGTGTAGGAGCAGAATCCCTGCGACATGGCGTCCAACCATTGGTGGTCTTATTACATGACACTTGAGCAGTACTTCATTTAGTCCTTAACACCGCTATTGTTTCCGGATAACAGTGGTGTCGGACAAACCTACCTATAATTATATAGGTCTTTTCAAGCTTGAATCTTTTCAAACGGTTTCCTTTTGAATTGCTACCCAGTTGTGCTACATAGGCTTTTCATTGTACCACTTTCTCACTGTGTCGGTATGGGTGACGTTGACATACCGCAGCACATTCGCATTGCGGTGCGCAATCATTTGCAGGTTTATAACGTCACCCTGGAGGGTATGGCAGTTATCATGGTTGTGAGTGCGGAAGTACCTTACCCTTTTGAGATTTTCTACTCGTGGGTGACCTTCCCTGCTGTGAACGCAAATACTGGTGTGTTCGACACGTATGCTCACACAGCCGTGCCCTTCGAATATGTTCCGTATAGGACACAGGAAGTTCCCATTAATGCTTGGCAGCACCGAGTTTGGTTTAATGGCGCCCTACCCCACTCATTAACAGTAACAAGATTAGGTCCTTTGTCCATTCCAGGAGCTACTTGGCCTGTTTTGGCTGGATACACACCGCATCCTCAAGCAGGAGCATTTCCCCTTGCTGATCTAAGACGACTACATACAGTCTTGATTGCCGTTATTAGGTTGTTAGTACAATACATTACCCACAATCTCCCGGGTGGGGCTCCGGGTGTTGCGGCGCTTCCAGCCGGACCGAGCGGAATGAAGCTTAGTCCCGTGATGGTCAACACAGTGTTGGACAAGCGTCCCCAGGATAAAGATGATATGCCTTTCTGGCTTGCCGAGAAGTTTGACCAGCTGGAAGCGGTATTTCCTAACACGACTCCTGTTGAAAAACACAGGACTCTAACAATTAGTTTGCCTAAAGACTTGATACTAGAGGCTGGTGACTGTGAGTCTTGGGGTAAGATTTTTTGCGGCGGTGTATATGAGATGCTTCGGCACTCTGTCAATGATTGTCCTTCCCTCGGTCATCAAACGTGATCAAGATGAGCACGGACCTGAGGCAGCGGTTGAATTGGGAATGCGGCTATACAGCACTTTTGACGTAGTTTCTGATCTCGAACTTGCAAATGTCAAGGAAGATGCGGTAAGCTTTCAGGTGTCTAATGCGTTGCAGGCTATTCCTGATGCCGATAAACCCCGACAGTTACAGAGGATTATTACGGCGGCTTATAAAACCGTGGGCCGTAATAGTTTGGGTGTCAAGCCTTTCTCTACTAAAGAGAAGAAGCAACCCCAAGGGCAAAAGTCAGAAACGGACGAACAGCCCAAGGCTAAAAAGCAAAATTGGCTGAGAAACAAAAAACAGGAACAGATGTCACGTCCTGCATCTCCTGTGCCTACACCTACAGAACATGTTTATGACTTGCGCGATCGTGCGATGATAAAATCACCTGATAGATTTCAGGTTGCTGAACAACGCTCTTCTCGTTCTTTTCAGGACTCATCGGCCTCATCTACCGGTGATGGTGGAGGCTGCAGAGGTTGGGGTGGCCAGCAGGGACGCGACCAGCCCCGCCTAAAAGAAGGCAAAGGCAAGCAGGATGAAACAACACCAAAACAACCTCAGTTTCAAAAGAAAAAGTTTGCCGCTTTAACAGGGAGATATGCCACAGATAGTGAGAACGCAGCTTCAGAATCAGGCATGGGCTCTGACCTTGCTGGACAGTGCAGCGGAGGTTACCATAGTGCGGGAGGCCCTGTGTCCACTACTGAAGGTGACAGCGACTGACCGATATGTTGTTGTGGAGACGGCTGATACCAGAGTAGCTCCTCCTGATAGACTTTATGAAATAGTCCTTTTAATTGAAGGTGACATACAACGTACCATCAGAGGGGTATTTTGTCATGACTACCTATGACATATTGTTAGCGGAGGCTGACTGGCCCCCACCTTTTGTTCTCGTGGCTCTGAGAGGGGAGGAGGTGATCCTCCCTAGTTTTGCGCACACAGTCTCGAAGGAGCATGCGCTGAATTTTGCAGAACAGTGGGCTAAGGCCCTTGCACCGGCTCTGTACCGTACACATTGTGGTTGGGATACATTTTCCCCACACCACGAGATTCCCTTGCGGTCTCTGCTGCAGCCTCAACCTCAATATCCCATCCACCGTAAAGCTAAGGCTTCTGTTGCGGAAATCCTTGAACAATTGGAATATCAAGGTGTAATTGAAACTTGTGTGTCACCGATGAATAACCCTCTTTTTAGTGTGACCAATCCAGACGGTTCGTACCGTTTGGTATTGGATTACCAGCATTTGAACTCGCATTGCCGTACCTGTGCAGAACAGAATACCCACGGCTATGCTTTAGTGGATGGTCTTGTGCGAAAAAGGTTTAAAACCACACTTGACATACCCAAGGCTTTTTTTGCCCACAATTTAGATGGTCTAAGTTCCCAATAGACCAGTTTTAACTTAAACGCCTGGTGATGGGCTACAAAAACTAGTCCGGGTGTGTTTGCTGCCTGTATTGTCTTTCTCTTGGAGAGAGTTGACCCAGATGCATGTTCGTGTGTGGATGATATCTGTCTCACAGACAACGAAATTTCGGCACATCTGTGTTGCGTTGACTGCATAATTTGTAACTTTGCGGACTTCGGTTACAAATTCAACTTTGCAAAGTCTCACATTGCAGAGTACTCAGTGTTGTTCCTGGGCTATGAGCTGAACAATGAAGGTTGAGGATTGGCTCCTCACTTCTTGGAGAAATGCGCACAGTTGCACGCTCCTACAACGCTGAAAAAATTACAGTCCTTGCTGGGATTTTTGAATTTCGGGCGTACTTACATTCCCGAATATGCCCAACGTATAAAACCTTTGTATGCTTTGATACAACCTACTTTTACCAAATCATGCTGCCTGCCTGAACACTCAGCCATTTTGCAATCCTTGCAGGCTGATCTTCTAGAAACTAAATTCTTACTGACTCGTGATAACCACACCAACCTGGTGATAAGAATCATCCCTGGGAAGGTGGGTTTCACTTACCTTACTTTTAAGGAAGGAGACACAGTACCTATTGCTTCCAACTCACACTCGTACATTTCGGCAGAAATGCGTTTTTCCACTGTGGAAAAAGTTTTGACAGCAGTGCAAATGGCGATTCTTAAGGAACTTGCGCTGTCGCAGGGAAAACGCATGATGGTTGTTACCCCGTATCCTGCACTAGAGGCAGTGATGCAGGCCAGTGTACCAAATTCTAAAGCTTTGCACCCACGGTGGATACAATGGGCTGCATCATTGACGTCTCCGGATGTCACGTTTATTTTTGATGCTTCCTTACAGTCCCAAGAGTTTTTTGCAGTATTAATTTGCTCATCCTGCGCCACTGACTATGCGATTATTGGAGGATTTCCATTGTATCATATACAATGATGGTTCAGCGCAAGTTGCGCAAGGGTCTAAGCACGCATACGTCTCAGCTTGCGCCATTGTGGTAGGTACCATGGTGAATGATGAATTCAAGTCCAAAGTCGTGCACACGTAGACTTTAGGGGACTGTACTGCACAATTGGCAGAGCTCCATGCTGTGATGCTTGCATTGGAGTACGCTGATCCTAGTGTGACGACTCTTCTTGTGAGTGATTCTTACTACTGTGTCCAGTCTTACAAAGAAAACTTGTTCTTTTGGATTCAGAATGATTTTCGTGTCCCCAAAGGTAGCACAATAAAACGTAAAATGATCTGGGTCCAAGTGGCTGAGCTTAAAGAGCAGTTGCCACTCGTGTATGTAATTCACACTCTTGGTCATCAGCGCGTAGGAGTTCACACTGTTGGCAATTCTTTGGCCGATGAGGCCGTGAAAACAGCAGTATCATATTTGGTTGCAGCAGTTACACGTTCCAAAAGTAAGATTGATGATGATATCTTGGCAGCAGTAGCCGCGACTGAGAAGGGAAGTAAATATCCTAAGGGGTTCCCTTTGAAGTATACATACCTCTTAAGTCCTGATAAAGTTTCTTATGTGAAAATATTGGACGTTGTTGAGAAGTTAATTCCCAACGCAGACCGCAGATCCACACTGATTACAGCTGCCCATGAAGATGTTGCATCTGCGCATGCGGGCGTTTTGGCTACTGTACCTCAGTTGCAACAACGTTTCTGGTGGTGGGGACTGTACAGACAGATGCGTGATTATGTCCTTCAATGTGACATTTGCCAGCAGATTAAGCCTTCAACTGCTGAACGTCCACAACAGACACAGTTGCACATTTCTAATAAACCACTTGGTTGTGTTTATTTAGATCACTGCGGTCCTTTTTCTTCTGATACTGAGTATAAGTACATCTTAGTAGCAGTTGATTCATGCACACGCTTTGTGCGGGTGTGGCCACACCGAAGCGCTGATTCACAAACTGTCTTTAGAGACTTGTGTGTCTTTGTAGGGATTTTAGCCTGTGGTACCTTCCATTCGGATCAGGGTCCGGCTTTCTCCTCTAAGGCATATAAGGATACCATGAATTTGTTGGGGGTTCCAGTCAAGTTTTCGTCTCCATACATACCTGAGGGTAATAGTGTTGTGGAATGAATTAACCAAGATTTAAAGCAGTCTTTGACAGCTAGAGTTATAGGCACTGGCAGGAACTGGCAGGCCCACCTCAATAGCGTGCAGCGTGCTCTTAATAATCTGCCCAGAAGGTCTCTGGGTGGGCGGACCCCATACAAAATGCTCTTTGGTATCAAGATGTTTGTCCCGGACCTTAACAGTTTAGACCAGGCGGCTGTTGCTGCCTCCTTTGACGTAGATGAACATTGCAATGTTTCACAGGATCTACAAAAGACGAGAGACAGTCTTGCAAAGGAACATTTGCCCTCCACCTCTGATGATGCGTTACAGATCCTGGTAGTTGGCTGGCTACCCCAAGTTGAAGAACTGGTTCGGGAGAAGATCGAAAACAAAAAGGAATTTCGTCCCTCTTATCAAGCTCCTGTTCCGGTGCTTGGAGTGAAGGGTACAAGAACAGTCATTTTGTCTCCACTTCCAGGTCGTAAGGATAACAGGTATATCTCCATAGACAATGTCAAAATGCACAGAGTGGCATATTCTTCTTAGTATGACATCGGCAGTCTCATGTCCTTCGATTTTGAGAAATTCTGTTTTGGCCCCGGCTACTAATCCAAAGGCTGATGTTGCCCTCGAGACGCCTGCAATTTCTAGTCCTTTATTGAGTACACTGCCTGGTACTCAACGATACAGACTACACTTACCCAACTGACTTATCGATCACTGATTTGCAAACTTCGCTTGGCTACAGAATCCAGATTTTCATTTGACACTGATTCACACATATCGAAGAAACCTTCAAAAATTTCTGTTTTGGCAAGACTATTTAAGAAACATTTTTTGATTCCCCCTTGGACCTCCATTTGACTGGTGCTTTTTTCAATTTACCTTTTCATGTCAATTGGCTTTGTGGTGTTTTTTTTTCGACTTGTCAACGGACACTATGTCGAGGAGAGAACATGCATTCGACATATCAATGGAACATTGGCTCCATATTCCTCATCACACAGATTGAAGAGGGGCCTGGCTTTTGTTAATATCACTGCTTGGCCTGTCTTAGATGGGATTGTATGAGATGCAGTTTGATTTCAAATCCGTGGGCCCACTGAGGTTATAAATGTCCCTAATGTGCTTAGAGTATCTATGAGGGATGTAATTAGACAAAATATACGTTCTGATGATTGGGATGTGCAGGTCGTAGAAGCTTTGTTTTCTGATTTGAAATATTATGCTGGCTTTGATGCTGAAGATTTGTATTTAGAATCTGCTAATTACAATGATTTATATTGTTACCCACATTTTGGCAATCATTACCTCCATAAAGCTAATACCAGGAGGAACACTGTCAATTATACGCAATGGGAACATTGCCTAGCTCCTATACAAGGCAGTTCTGCTTCCTTTTTGAAAAGGTTCATTTACTTTACCGATTTTAATCAGTCTAATCCCAATGCATTTTATTTTAGAATGACTGAAAAATCCACATCCCGAGTTAGACTTACCGATACTAAATTATTGTATTCGAAGTCCTTTCTTGACCAGTTAACTGTTGAGGGCTACGAGTTGTGGAAGGATAACATTGATCTTAAATCAGTTTGGGGTTCCAAAAGTTGGCACGTGCAAGGCACTGAGGCTTTGCACCGTGCATGCCTCATCCCAAACATTATGTTGTTTTTGAATTCTACAATTTCACAGACAACTTGCTTTGGATTGGCTACTACTAAAAAATTAAATGCTCCATCTTTTCCTGAATTAGAAGAATATTCTGGTTGGAGTAATACCACTAAATGTTCGATCAGAGAATTACAAACTCTGTTGCTGAATTCCCCCTTTAACATATCCAGTTTGGATCCCAAAGGCTGGCTGCTCTGGCACAGAAGTGCTGACTCTTTCAAGCATCGTTTTCTGGGTTTGGCTCATCACTTTACACAGGTCAGGGTAGATCCCCGTTTTGAAAGTGGCCATTCTGTGACTACCTATTCTGTAGGCAAATTATGTCAGAATTGGCTCAAACATTCTACCTTGGCATCAGCTAAACTGCATTTGTCTAAACTGACTGACGATGTTGATCTGAATGATTTTATAAAGGGCCTGTCTAACGGCAGATCTAAAAGATGGATATATGCTATTTACAACGAAGTCTGGAAAACGTCCCAGATAGAGGTGGCTACCCGCATTAGAGCTATAGATAAGGCTAATTTAGAAAAGGTACTAGCAGTTGTAGATAATAGCATAAACACACTTTCTTATCGCAGTTACACGTTAGACAATATTGTATAATCTGTTGTTGATATTGTGCAAGATGAAGTGTCTGTTTTGTACCATGGTCAAAATCAATTGCATTCTATTATGCAGTTTGCATGGACAATGCAGACCTTGAAAGCTGGAAAAGTGCCCTGGCATTGCATAAATACGTTATCCTTGTTTGCCCCGTTTAATTAACTGACAAGCAACGTTTACTGTCAATGAAAGATGCATCTTTTTCTATGTTGCACATTGAAAGGTTGGAACCTTTACCGTTTTCTGTGGCTGAAGCCAATACAGCTACGTGGCTTATCCACGGGTTAATAACTCTCCTGTTTCTTTTATTCAAGTTTGAGGCGTGTGTGAAGTACTTCACCATTGGTAGATATGAGCCTCTTGGCAGAGCTTATCTCCATGAAGCTTGGTCGCTTCCATTTACCTATAGATGCCTTAGGAAGGGTAAGGAAGATTATTTGAATGGTGAAGATTGCACCGAAACACCAGATCACTCATTGATGTGCAGACATATCCAATTGCATGGCTCATGTAATCAGAATCAGCCGAATTTAGCCTGTATTTTTAAAGGAACACCGGTGCCTGCTATCGTCCCCACATTCACATTACTGGCAAAAGGGAGTTATTTACTTTTAAATAATGAGGACTGTTGTGGGTTAGCAGCCGGAATTGCTTATGTGGGTACCATCAGTGAACGTGTGGTTTGCTGTAAAAAAATGTAATGTATCCTCCTCCGCATGGGAAGCTTGATGTTTCCATCCGGCCCAAGATTCCGACCTTGAAAGCAGAGTTCAATAAGATGAGTCGCATAAGAGCTCTATTGTCCCAGAAAGAAGTTGCCCTCACATCTGCTCGTGAGACATTCATCCTTCATGTGGCAAACACCCGCACAGAAGTGCATGCTATATTGAATACTGATTTGCCCTTGCATTTTGGTGAATTAATTCACACTATCTTTAATGCATCCTCCACCACAGGGCTGGATCACTTTTTTAAAGTTGTAAGCAGTGGCCCTGTGACTTCTTGTCAAACTATATTTGGTGTGTTACCGGCATTTTTTCATTCAATTTTTTCCAGCCTGTTCGGTGGATTTCCTTTACTGCTGTCTCTGGCTGCAGGCATGCTGTTACTGTTTTGTTTGTTTCAAAATGGATGCACAACCTGTGTTACAAGACGAGCTGTCACGGCTGGGGCTGCTTCGCACCCGAATGCTTGAGTACTATGGAGCGCTGCCTCTTGCTACATTGAGTGCAGCTTATGGATTATCATTTTGATTTTCCTACTTTACATGCGTCCAGCCTGTCTTTCATTGCCTGAGTTGCGATTTCAAATGGGCCCTGGATTTATGTCTCTGCAATACGGTGTCTCCCGATGTGGATTATAATCAACTTATGAGCCCCTTAGTTGCTCGTGAATTGCTTTGTTCTGATGGAGGGATTATGGCCCTTGCAGCGATGCATGGAGTACTGGGTCAATGGAATGTGTTCGCAGCGGCGCAAGATTTCTTGGCACACAGCTTCATTAAAAGCTCACCGAGTCCTCTGATGGTGCTAGAGGCTCCAGTAATTGAGGAACATGTATGTTCTTTCCCTTTGTTGAATTGGATGGCCGAATTATTCAATGACTGACGCCACTTTTTGGACAATGGACATTTTTTACTTTTTCATAAATTTTTTTGCCCAGACCTATTGACTTCACTATGCCCAAAGGCTACATTTTTTTAAACAAATGCACTATTGACGAACTATGAGGTTTTTTCTTCAAAAAATGTTTCTCTCCTCCTTGTGCAAATTGGAGAATTGTTCTGACTATTGTTCTTGAACTCTGCATTCCTAAATTTGCCCCTTATCTTATCTTATCTTACCTGTGCTCGGATCAAGGGTGGATGTCATGGAGATGGGCTTTGCCTCTACACTGTGTTAAGTTAGCATGAGTTTATTAGAAGTTTAAACGCCATTTTTCCCTTTCTGCTGCTTTTGCACACAGTACATAATATTATTAATGTTTAGAGTCTAGCAGAATGTTTTGCTTCACACGAGAATAATATGTTTTCCTATTGTATCAGCTTTGCTTGGTAAGCTATGTCTGAACAGTGAGTGCGAGGCCTTCAAGGTTATTTCAACACAGTGGCTGTTGTTCGGTCTGATCAGCGCACGTCCTAGACATAACACATATGCAGCTGTGGTTTCTTCTGTTTTTGGCGCGTTTAATAATGCACTGCGCAAAGCATGCAGATACACGTGGAGAACATTTGCATGCAGAGAGCTGGTGTAGAAAATGATGTGATACCTTTCTACTAGGACCAGAGGTATGGGGCCGTCCTTGTAAACCCAAAGAGACCTTCTGTAGATATAATTTAATATACTAGCAAGGGAGGGTAAGACTGAGGTGTTATTTAGCCTTCTTCCCTTTAGCATTTTAACATGCTTTCTCCCTTTGCATTCTATGGAATAGTAACTATGCTGATAACCCTGTTGCTTATAATATGTTTGCTTGTATTAGCTAAGATACTGTGCTTGAGAACACGGCACTAGAAATAAATATTTCAAACTTGCACGTGTCTTCATTTACTCCTCATTTTGGACTGGTATGATAGTATAACGAATGAGTGTTCATGTGTTCCACGTTACCTGAGGTATTCTAAGTTCATGTTCTGGGTTGTCTAATCATTGGGGGTATGGAAGAACCAATGAGACACTGATTGCTAGTCTGGTAGGGGATTTTGGATACTAAGGTGAGTTTTGGCACACCCTAATTCACTGAGGTTCCAAGTCTCTATGCACAGTTCTGTGTAGGAGCAGAATCCCTGCGACACTGTCTTCAAAATTATGTGTGGATAGAGGGCCTCTAGGTAAACAGCAAGCTCATTCATCGGCAGTATACACTCATCACTCCCCGTGGGTGGAGCAGCTGAAAAGCCATTTTCATTTTATTTTTTATTCATGCGGGATGTTATGTAGCACACGTGACTCTTGATGCCTGGCTTTTAACAAAGTATCACAACAAGCTGGATTAAGTTGATAAAAGCCAAATCTTCAATTTCTTGCATCAGATGTTCGAAGGGATAGATTGACACAAGATTTCTCCTGGGACCCAGAAAACTCTTGCACCCCCTTTCTCAATATTACATTTGGGGACTAGCATTGTTAGCTGACTCATGGATCACAGACCTTTATGCGCAGTACAGTTTCTGATCTTTCCAAACAGCACAGATAGTGCATCATGTAGTATATGAGATGCATACTGCAGGCTCCTTTGAAAGAGGTACATGCTGCAAGCGACCAAGGATTCCTTTGGCTGAGAAGGGGTATACTCCCAGTGAAATGAAGGAGCTCTTTTCAAAGAACATGTCAGCAAACAATTTCAATTTAGCAGAAGCGCAATAGCAAAAGCTAGCCAACCAGGGTTGTAATACGATTGTAGTAACTACTAGTTTGCAGGCTCACATTTATAACCCATGAGATGCCTTAAGAAGAATTGCAGAATGTGAGATTGGATTGGATCTAAACCCACTGCAGATTCTTAAGAAAAATATATAAATGCCTGTCTATCTGGAAGCAAGAAAACACATGTAAATAAGAGACACATGGAAAGTGAAAGAGCAGATAAATGGTGCTAGGAGAAATGTATTAATGCTTGCGTCAGAGAAGATGTATAATATAGCAGCTCATAATATGGAACGGCCAAAACTATCAGAACTAGTGTCATTGGTAACACAGTGTTTAGTCTGGGCATGGTATCCTGTTATAAGGGTGGGATGTCATTATAAAAGTCAACTGCACACAAGTGTTCTGTAGAATTTTTACAAAGAATTTTTGCCTCTGAAAAGAAACACCCCTACCTTCTATATTCTAATATTTCAATTGCTGCTTTTGATGGAGCAACAAATGGCATCTATAGTGCCAAGGAAGATTGGGGTTCCAATTCTCAAAGGTAAGTTTACATGTGTAAATCTACTCACATAAGGATATACTCCTACACTTGCGTATAACTCTCAACTTTTTTTACTATTCACCATTTTTGACTATAGATTTAAACCTAAGTAAAGACTTGCATGTCTTCACCGCCCCAGGGACAGGGTGGAGGCTCCTACAACTGAATGTAAAAGAATACAAATACTACATAGAGTTGCTCCTGTTGTTGGAGATTTCTAACACCTGGTGGAGATCCTACTTTGGGAAAGTACATGAAGTTTGAATTAAGTTTATTTAAAACAATGAATAAATGGAGAGGTGTTGACAGATGGGAAGACCCCACTGTGGAGGTCTTAACTGCACTTTTAAAAGGGATACTCAACACAGAAGCAGTGTTTCGAATTGTTAGACATATCAAAGATTTTTTGTGGCCCCAGTTCTTGTGAACATCTCTGGCAAGTCCTTATAATTTAGCCAAAAGGGCATTGCATTTTTGGGCTTGCAGTTTCATATTTAATTGTATTGATGAGCTAAAGAATTCCAGCTTTCAAAGTGTTTTCACTAAAAAGTCAGTGAATGGCTACATATGTCACACATGAAGTGGGTCCAGTTGCCAGCAAGATAGGATAATGTGATAAAATAAAAGGCAGAAATAAACATCAATTTTGTCAACATTTCTTTAAAGACGTCTTAAGTCTTTAAAATGTTTTGGCTCATTTGTTTACAATATGTTTTACATTTCACACATTGGAGTCATTTAAGGAATAAAGAAAATACAACAATAGCATCCGGTACAGTTTCACTGGACATTTTGGCTTGTTTTGTTTTAATTTTCATACATTTAGTGAATGAAGTTGAAAAGGACAGTCGGCGATCAGAACTCATTACAGGTCCAGATGTTCAAACATCAGGAATATTGATTTCCTAATTGCTATTCTCTCCGAAACGCAATTAGCAATTCAGTATTCCTAATGTATGAAACTCTTTTGCATTTCATTAGCGATTCCTAGTTGGTTGCAAATAGAATTACCTCATGTATATTCATGAGGGAGGCCGCAATTTGCAACTCATTCGAAATTGCAGGAATCAGAGCGATGGTGACCATGTCTATTATTGCTTTTCAATAAAGTAACTCTTGTTTTTTTTAAATGCTGCCATTTTCCTTAAAGGAAATTGGGATGCGGGTATAAAGAAAAATAGAAACTTCTCAGTTTCATTTTTTAAGAGTAGACAGTGGTGCGTAGGATCACTGCCTGCTCTTAAAAAATATTTTTACATTTTCAAAGGGGAAGGGGTCCCTAAAGGACCCCATCCCCTTTGTGAATTATTTACCACCAGTTTTAAACGGGTGGTAAAGTATTACTGTTGTGCTATGAGAATTTGGTCACAAAACATTAATACATAGCATTCTGATTCGGTATCTGGAAGGAATGCCCCTTCCAAGTATTGAGTCGGTATTTGGTAGAAAGCTCACATTGCGAGTCGGTAATAAGTTACTGTATCACAATTTGCCTTTTGGATCGCAAAAAAGCTTTGTACTTCTGGCCTAAAATTCTTTGTGCCTGTTTGCAGGATTTAACATATTATAAAATAATACTGAGAATTGTTGTTAGACCTGACAGCCATTGGTGTGTCCTTCCCCCATACATTTTGCCTCCCCCCTCCTGTTTTCTGAAAATTTGTTTTTGTTGGCATTAGGACTCTTTGCACTTTACCACTACCAATTAGCGCTAAAGTGCTTGTGCTCTCTACTTTATGCATGGTAAAATTGTATTATACCCAATTAGAACATGTAATACTTATAAGCCCCTACTAAAGTGGTACTACCTGTACCCAGGGCCTTCAAATTCAGTGCCACTTATTGAACTACAACTTAAGTGGCCCTTTTAAAACTTGCCGCAGGACTGGCATTGCAGCCTTTGTGCAGTTTTAAACTGTCAAGTCGCCCTGCCAAAATAACTGTTTTGCCAGCCTTAAACCTCCCTAAGGTAGGCCTTAAACAGCCCAAAAGGGCAGGGTGCACTGAATTTAAAAGTTTGGACATGTGTTTTTAGCTTTTACATGTCCTGCTAGTGAAAAACTCCTGAAATCATTTTTCACTACTATGAGGCCTACCGCTCCCATGGGATGCCATTGGGTTACCTTATTACATTTAATAAGAGATAACCTTTGGTTGAGATCAGGTAGAAATGTCATGTGTGGTCTCAAAGGAATATTGATTTAAAATCCATTAATAGTAAAGTCGGATTTTGAGTAGAAATTCTGAAAATGCCACTTTTAGAAAGTTTGCATTTGTTTGACTAATAATTTGGTGCCGCAGCCTGTCTTTGGTAACATGACTGTGAATAGCTGGCAGTAGGGCTTTGTGTATTCTTCCCAGACAGTGAGACAAAGGGGGCAATCCTGCCAGGATGGGTGGGGCGAAGGTGTTCCTTGACACATTTACGTTTCAAAGCACTGACTCCAGCATACTCACAAACAAACTTTACACCAGCCTTTGTCACCCCAGACCACTTGGAGCTGGAGCAGAGGAAGGAAGGACATTTCCAGATCCAGATGGGGTATGAAGGGATAGCCGAGAAGTTTCTCCCACTTCCAAGGCTGGCACCAGGTTTACATATTGCACCTTCAACCAACTCTTCAGTACACTCCTGGGCCTGCAAAGGACCCCCCAAAGGACTGTTTTGTACTTCAGAGGACTACCCTGCTGCTTAAGTTCTTCTTTGCACCTCAGAGGATTGCCCTGCTCCTGCTGCTACCAGAGGGCTGACGTGCTACCTTGTACCCTCAGAAGACTGTACTGCTGCTTGATGACTGCCTTGCTGCTTGCTTCTTGATCCCAGGACTACCAAATTGACTCCAAGGGCTGGTTGGCTAGCCTCATGTGTGAGCTACAAGAAAATACCAGCTCCAGAGACCTTGCACCTAGCCTCTGTCTGGAGTGAGTTTTCCTTACACCTCCAAATGGTGCCCAACCAGTCCTGTACATTGGAAGTGGTGTTAAAGGTGCTCCTCTAGCCAAACTCTGAAACATAGTACTTAGAAATAATTTTATGCGACAGGGGATGCAATTGTTAAACATTTGAAGGACATTGCTATAATCTAATATATAAATAAAACATTTTAAGACAATATTAACCTGATCCTAATAAAGTAAGAATTTGCAACATATTGCCAACTCAAATTAAATGTGTATTATATGATAAAATAATGAATATATAAATATTTTAAAGTGTCAATGGTAATTAAAAAAAAATACCCACCATACCTAACATTTTTGTTTTCAATCTATAGAATACCTGATAAAAAATGATGTATTCAATTAATATAAAAACTTTGAATACCTCTAAAAGAAAGTTATGTAGCATCATTTATTTTTTTAATTAATGTTATCACTTTTTTCTAAATAATCAATATGTATAAGTGTTTTAGATCCCTAAAAATTTAAATATATGCATACATTGAATTTAGAATTATTTTAACTTTGTTAAAATTAATTCCTGTAGTGTGTAAGTAGAATTCCACGCCTCCATTGTTTTTTATGGAAGCATGTTGCAGTAACAGTGCTTGACTATGGGCCATATGTAGGTAATACGTGTTTTGCGATTCTCATATTGCGATTTTTAGGGAATCGCAATTAGAGAATCGCAAAATGCAATGTAGGTAGGATTAGCAAAATATTTTGCGAATCCCACCTATTCCTTATTTGCGAATTGCAAATTGAGATTCGCAAATAAGGAATACCTTCCCATTCATTCCTCTGGGCTAGAATGCCCATCGGAATGAATGGGAAGACATTCTCAATTTGCGATTCTCAATTAGAGAATCGCAAATTGAGAATGCAATTTCAAGGTTGCAAGGGTGTCGATAGGACACCCTTTTGCACCCATGAAATAAACATGTGTGCACATGTGGCACTCATTCATGCACGAAGGGCACATATGTGCGCCACATGGCACTTTGAAAAATTCAAAAAAGTGCATTTTTCGAAGAAATCGCATATTACCACCAACCTGAAGTTGATGGTAATTTGCGATTTCTTAAGCCAAAATCGCACAACTTGGGTGCTTCCTATATTGCATTTAAGGAATCGCAATTTGGGATTCCTTAAATGGATTCGCAAAATAAGGAATCGCAAATTTTGCGATTCGTTATTTTGCATGAGGGTTTTTGTATGCTACATAGCACACTGCCCAAATTGCAATCGCAAACACTGAAATTCTGCGAATTTCTGCATTTGCGATCGCAATTGAGCTACCTACGTATAGCCCTATATGTTTTGCTTGACCTATTCCAAGGGTTGGTTGGAGTACATTTTAGCCTCTTTTTGCACTATTAGGGCCATATTTTGTGAATTGCAATGGTCTTACTCTTTTGTGTTTGTGCCTTTTGTGTTAACACGTCCCTCCATAAATCCCTTCTTATTATTCCCATAACTTTACCCATTTTGTTATAATTAGTCCTCATTTTCCCACGACTCCTCCAGTCCCTCCCACATGTACTAAAGGCCTCCATAGAGAAAAAACAGGAGACGCAAAGTGGAGATTTCCACCTGTATGTTTTTTAATTGCATTTTGTAGTAGGGAAATTGTACTATTGCAGCACTACTTGACATACTCTAAAATTTAATTTGTGAAGCTGCCCCAGGTGTGAAAAAGGGGTAACGGGTGAACTTTAGGAGGTCATCCATGGTTAAGAATGGCCTTTTACTAAACATTGCAAAAGAGCTTCAGGCAGGCTTTGTGTAATAATTTAAGGCACTTAAAAAGATCATAGAAAATCAAAAGCAAATCTTTTAATTTAATTTCTCATACTGTATTATCAGCATTCTGTGAGGTTGGTCTTCATAGCATTTTAATAAATGAAGTTAGAAAATCAGGATTGAATCAATTTTGTTCGTTTCAAAACAGGTTGTGCAGCTCTTGTTAAATCTGAACGTATTTCGAAGGAAAAGTCAGGGCCTTTAAGGGTTTTTAATTTTAAAGCAGATACCAAGATTTTTTCTTTAAGTGCATACGTCTGAAAGGTAATAAGATTTCTTCTCGGTTTTGTTCTTACTGGGTTTTTTCTAAAGGGGTCTCTATAAATTATTTTTTATCTTTAGCTATATCCACATCGCTTTCCTCTATCTGGACCAAGGACTTTATACGGGCTACCACAAATGCTTTTAAATCCTCTGTTTCTTTACCTTCAGGTACATTTAATAACCTTTTTTTTTTTTTTAAACCTTTTTTATTAACATTGTGCATCACAGAGTCATGACAGTAACAGCATCAATAATCCTATACAGTATCGATTACGGTACATTTAGCGGACAAACGCCATCTACACAGGGTGAGGGACAACATAGATGAATTCCTTCAATGTTCCGGAGTCATAAGCCACTGTGCCTGTATCCAACCTCCCACCAGCCTAGCTGAGCTAGTAGCAGAGGGGGGGGGGGGCTCCCCACCCTCGTAGTTAGGCATCACCCTGGCAAGGGAGAGAGGAGTCTGTAATGTCACCAGTCCGCGATCACCCAGTCCCCAACCAGTGTCCCAACCACGTCACCTGGAGTATCAATATGTTATTCGTGTGCCAAGTGTGTGTGGCCCCGCTTCGCATCCCAGGAAGCTATCCATGGGAGGACAATGAAAGGTGGAGCTCAGCGGGTCAAGGCCCAGTCTATTGCGTGGAATGCAATACGGTGAGTACGGTGTATTGTGCACACAAATGCTCATGGGCCAGATACCGGCTCGTCATCTCCAGAGGAGTCGCTGTTGGTCGCTTGGGACAACCAGTACACCTGCAAGGGGGACCAGAAGTCGCTGGGTTTACAGCGGGTAGGCATCAGGTCCGCATAAACGCCGTGTTGGTCCTGGCAATATTTGAGATCGTCCAGCCATTCCTTAAAGTTTGGGGCCCTCCCTCTCCCCCATCTGCAAGCAATTCTCTGTTTAGCAAGAAGGAGTGCGAGATCGACAAACTTGCGATCCGATTTGGGAACGTTTTTGGTATATCCCAGCAGCATCACCACTGGCTCAAAGGAAAGAGGGCCATCGATCATCACCTGGAGCGCAGCATGAACCTGCTCCCAGTATTCCTGTATTACTCCACATTCCCAGGCCAGTTGGAGGAAACCTGCGCCCTCCGCGCGGCATCTCGCACAGCTGTCGTCATCCGATAGTCGAAATCGCAGTTTCCGGACTGGGGTATAGTAATACCTCTGTACGAATTTATAGTGGATCATTTTCAGTCTACAACTAGAGGAAACTCTGGCGGTAACCGAGCAGCAGTATCTCCACTGTTCGTCAGTGAGTGCAGCGGGTAGGTCAGAGTCCCAGGCAGTTCGTGCCTTGGACGGAACAGGGGGGCGTTGCTCTCGAATGGCTGAATACAGTTTCGACACCAAGTGTCTGCCGTCCGATACGAGCATGACGTGTAGCGGCAGGACCGTGCCCGGTTCCTCCGGATAGCCAGGAATTATCTCGTTCATACCCTGACGGAGTCTGATGTAGTTAAACACCTCCATTGGCGTCGGGGGAGTAGCACGAAAGAACTGTTCCTTAGTGCGGAACCGTTTCTCCTGAAACAGATCTCCCCAGGTATGAAGTTGGATGCGGTTGCACATGGAATGAAATCCATTTTCCGTTAGGAGCGATAATTTCGGATGGTACGAAAGGGGCATCGCCGGTGAGTAGAGCATGGGGGCTTCCAGTAGTCCAGTCACTCTACGCCACGCGTCCATGGTGCCGGTGACAGTGGTGGCAGGCGTCTCAACGTCTCCAACCAAGCCCATCAGCATGCCCTTAAGCGGCAGCGGGTGAACTATCCAATCCTCAGCTGCAACCTGAGGCATAAAGGGAGTGGGGTTAATCCAATAGTAAGCATGTTGAGCCTGAGCACTGAGGTAATACACCTCCAAGTCGGGCACGTTGAATCTGCCCCTGTCATACGGTTGTCTCAACACCTTCCAGCTGAGGCGCGGTTGCTTCCCGCCCCAAAACAGGCGAAGCAGTTCAGACCGGAGTCTTTTAAAGAAATAGGCTCCCGGGTAATAAGGTATATTTTGAAAGAGGTACAGGAAGCGCGGGAGGATGACCATTTTGATCAGGGAGGCTCTACCCGCCATCGACAGCGGGAGGGCCAACCAGCGAGTCACAGTATCGGCTAATTTGGAGATGGCCACCCCATAGTTCAGTCGGACCGTGTCCTCCTTAGTGAGTGACACTACAATTCCCAGGTATTTCAAGTCCGTACTACACCACTCCAGCGGGTAATCAAGCGGGAACTGGACTACCGAGGGCGTGAGGGGGAAGAACTGCGACTTATTCCAATTGATGTGCATGCCGGAGACGCCACCAAATAATACAAATTCTCTCAATAGGGGGTTGAGGTGTTCTTGTGGGCGCCGCACATACAATGTAACGTCGTCCGCATAGAGGGATATGCCAATCTATCTCTGGTTGCAATTAAAGGCGCTTTCCTTATGCAACTGCCGGATCCTGCAAGCCAGGGGTTCGATTGCTAGGGCAAAAAGCAGGGGCGACAAGGGGCAGCCCTGTCGAGTCCCTCTCGTGATTGGCATCTGCGATGACAGCACTCCGTTGACGATGACCCTAGCAACTGGGGAGGTCTAAAGCAATGTCACCCAGGCAATGAAGATCCGGGGGAAGCCCATCCTGCCTAATACGGCCAGGAGGTAGCCCCATTCTACCGAGTCAAACGCCTTGGTGGCGTCCAGAAACACAGCAGCGACCGGCAGGTCCGGCGAGATGGTAGGTATGAGGGAGAACAGGGTGCGGAGGTTATGGGACGTAGCTCTTCCTGGGACAAAACCAGATTGATCCGGCAGCACCAGGGTAGTCATAAGTAGGGATAATCTAGTCGCGAGCACCTTCGCTAGAATCTTTGTATCGCAGTTTAGCAGCGATAAGGGCCTGTAGGCATCGGTATCCTTCGGGTCTTTCCCTGGCTTGAGCAGCGAAGTGATCGCCACCTCCCTCATAGAGCCCGGTAGCATCCCCTCCTCCAACGACTCCTCAAATACCTCCTTCAGCACTGGTGCCATTATGTCGATGTAACATTTATAAAATTCGGCTGGTAGGCCGTCCAACCCTGAGGCTTTGCCGTTACTGAGTGACATGATCGCTTCTCGGATTTCATCTATCTCGAAGGGACACCCCAGGAAAGCCCTATCGCTATCACTCAGCCAACACAGTGCAATGTCATCGAGGAACCCACCGAGGTCAACCTCTCCAGTCTGTTGTGTGGTATACAGCCGTTTATAATGCTGCAGGAAGGTGTCCTGTATTCCCCTAGTGTCCTGGTAGGTTCTGCCTGCACCATCAGAGATTTCCAGTACGTGCGTGGCAAATCGCTGGTGCCTTGTGAGTGCCGCCAGCACTTTTCCCGGCCTATCCCCCTCGCAATAGCGTCTAGCCGTCCAGTATTTGCAGCGGAATTTGGCCTACCTGGCTGCTTCCTCCTCAAATTTGGATAACTTGGCTCTGAATGCTATCGCTAGGTCAGGGCAAGGGTTTCCAACCATCTCCGCTTCTAACGCTTTGAGTTCCGTTTCAATGCTCGTTAGCGTGCGCACAATTTCCCTTAACACGCCGCAGCTCTTAGAGATTGTAACACCTCCCACTGTGACCTTGAAAGCCTCCCAGATCGTCTCGACCTTAGCAACAGATCCCTTGTTCCTAGGGAAGAAGGCCTCAATTTCCTCCCCGAGTTCCTGTTTGAAGACCGGGTCAAGGAGGGCCGAGGGGAATAGCCGCCTTGGTGGGCGTACTCTTGCATAGCCAGGCAATTCCAGGACAGTCAGCACGGGGCAGTGATCCGAGTATGTGCGAGGCAGGTGTCTCACCTTGACGACGCCACCGGCTAGACCCCGCGAGATGAAACAGTAATCGATCCTGGCCCACGAGCGTGCGTGTGTGGTGAAGTGGGTGCCTTCCCTAGCCGCCGGGTGTAAGTGTCTCCAGCTGTCCAGCAATCCCGCTTCCGTCAGTATGCCCCGCAACGCTTCTCTGGCTTTCGTGTTGTACTGTCCGCTACCGTCTGACCTGTCCGCCCCCGGGTGTAATGAGAGATTGAAGTCCCCCCCCCAGACTACGTGTGTGGCCTCGACCTCAAGTGCATGCCCCCATAGTGACAAGAAGAACCCAGGTGTGTCAATGTTGGGTGCGTAGCAGTTTATGAGCATTACTACATCAGTGCCCAGTCTCCCCCAAAGGATCACGTACCTCCCCTCGTTATCCGTCCGAGCACCCAGCTTCTGGAACGTCAGTCGTTTATTAATCAAAATGGCCGTGCCCCTGGAATAGGTGGAATAGGAGGAAAACTCTCTCACAGTCGCCCATCTATGTGCAAACTGAGGGGTACATCGCGGATTAAGGTGAGTCTCCTGGAGCATAGCTATTTGCACCTGGTGTCTATCTAAATACCACAGCACATTCCTACATTTCCGCGGGTTATTAAGGCCTCTAACATTCCAGGACATTATAGTCACAGTATTCAAGGTATGGTCACCCGTGTTTAACATCACATCCCTGTAACCAATAAATGCAGAGTGCCTCGGTACTCCGTGGTACCGCATCCTGTACCAAGAACCTCACCGTACAGTACTGTCGGGTTTCCTGATCACTCATGCTGACACAACCCGTACATCCAGTCCTAACACACATGCCATGACTCCCATCCGCACATTCATTCATTCTCCCAGCAAACCCCACCCCAACAAGTGAACATTCCTCCTCACTCCATTCACAGTAACAGAAACCCCACTCCCCTTGTCCTCCCCCATCCCACTGAAGCAACCCAAACTTGCCAGTACTATGATCCCTCCCCCCCCCCCCCAAACCCCGTACTCAATAATCATAGAAAAACCATGTGGGGAATCCCCTCCTGGGGGCATCAGAGGTACACGTCCACTCACCCCAACACTCCCCTCCCGCATATACCATATGGGGAAGACAGAGAAGAAGGGGTGGTGCCTGGCGTATAGTAGTCCTGCAGATATAAACCTTGACAAAAGTCCATCAGTGCCGAACCCACAACCCTCTAATTATAGAAAACAGCAATAATTTCAATGGCATCGCCCCTTTCCCAACTGCCACTCGTAAAGTCACCTGTAATGTCATCAGTGCGTGCGTCCCAAGCGCCAATCAATCAGTGGAGTAGTGCGCACCAGCTTGATCAGTAGTCTGCTGAAGGTCCATGGCGCAGGAGGGTAGCTACCCAAATCAAACTATGAAGGAGAATGCCACCCCGGAGCAGCCAGGGCGTAGATTCCGATGGCACTGCCAGCAGTGTGATAGGGTGCGAGTGGCCAAGACATCACGAGGGTGCCGTTATGATTCATTCATCTTGTTCAGAAGGATTCCCTCCCGCTTCATCTTCTCCCCCGTTCCGTCTGTCTCTCCTTTCAGTGCGAAGCCTCCTGAAGAAGTGTTGTTTGCCCTGATGGGTCACCCGGAGCCGGGCCGGGTACAGAAGTGCGTAGTCGATCTGCATGTCCCTCAGTTTCTTTTTCACTTCCAGGAATTTCCTCCTTTGGTCCTGTACCATGGGCGTGAAATCTGGGTAGAGGGAAAACTGTACACCATCACAGGACAAATTCCGGTGCGTGCGTGCAGCTCGAAGGGCAACGTCCCGATCTCGGTAGTTAAGTAAATAGGCAATGATAGGCCGCGGTGGCGCCCCCGGCTTGGGGGCCGGACCCAGGGAGCGGTGCGCCCTTTCAACAATGAATTGGTTCGAGAAGGCCTCCTTGCCCACAGCAGTTTGCAGTATACGTTCGACATAGTCCTCCATGCGCCCAGTGTTGGTGGACTCCGGAACCCCCGTGACGCGGATGTTATTGCGTCTACTTCTCGCCTCCAACTCCTCACTCTTCGCCGCTATCACTCTGAGGATGTTATCCATGCGGGTGAGGCGTGTTTCGTGCGTCGCGGCAGTGTCCTCAGTAGTGGAAATGCGTCGCTCTGCCTCTGATAGCCGTTCTTCGTGCACCTCCACTTTTTGCACCACGCCATCCATCCTGGAGGACAGACGATCCACCTTATCCACAACAGTTGCGAAGCCCTGACGCATCTCCTCTATGATCAGGCGCAATTCAGGTGTCATGACCGCAGGAGGGATCTCGGCGCTTGGCTGCCCTGAGGAGCTCCCGGCGCCCGTTGTGCCACGTGTTGGTTTCTTTGAAGGTGCAGGTTCGAAGGATAGTTTGGGTTGCTTGGCATCGTTCTTGCCCATGGCGACCTAGCTGCTGGCGCCCAGTGGATTCAATGAGTGGTGGGCCCGCCAGTCCCCGAGATCAGAACCTTCGCGTCAGCCGTCCCCAATATGGCCGCCCAGAGCCAGCTGTAGCAGTGGCCGATCAGTAGGGTCTAGGAAGCCTTCACGAGGAGTCGCCTTCACCAGCCCTGGAAGCCGGCTCAGCCAGGAGCACTCGCGCCTGCAGGCGTGTCGCCACCACCCTGGGCACAGCACAGTAATCCGCTACAGTGGGGGCACCCCGGATAGTGAAGAGCAGCGGGGGGCGAGGCTAGTGTGGGTATGTCCTCGCCGTAGCTGCAAAAGGGACACCGCCCATGTTGGCCCGCAATCGCCGGTGGCGCCCCAGGCCGCAGCGTGTAGAGGCAGCGGTGGTCCCGACGTGGTCCGGGGGGGATCCGCCAGGTGTTGGAAAGTGCCCTCGGGGAGGTCTGCTGTAGCCCCCGCAGGGATCAGGGGAACACTCACCCTTCCGTCCGCCGCCGTATTAGGAGCGCTGGCGCGACGAGCAGCCCTCTCTTCAATGCAGCGTCCTCAGGGGGGGGCGAGACTCACCTCCGCCAGCCCACGTCAATCTCTCAGCAGGCCTCCCGCTGTTCCGGCCGAGTTACGTGATTTCAAGGCCTAGCCGCCTCGTGGGAAGCCGCGGCCTCAAGTGGCACAGCTCCCGGTTCTGGACAGCAGCCCTCCGCAGCAGCGCACCTCGGGGCTCGTTCACGGCGCCACAACTCGGGCTCCGGACTTCGGATCTTCACCAGATTTGGACCGGCGCCGCAACTCGGGTGTAGCCAGCAGCGGTGCAATTTTCAGGCGTCCATCTGCAGGGAAAGCGGATCAAAGAAGGATGATGCTGGCCAGGCAGCCAGAGCCTCACAGAAGTGCGGCCATTAGCTAGTGCGCCCTCTAGCGCCCCCCACATTTAATAACCTTAGGTTATTTTTTCTAGATTTATTTTCTAGCTGTTCAACTTTGACTTGAAGACCCTGCTCATCTTTACGCAGCTCTACTACTGACAAGGTCCTTTTTTAGTTGGGGTTGGGGAGCATTTGGGAAAAAAATACAAAAAAAAGTCCTCTAATTCCTCAGTATCAGTTAGAATACAGATCCTACATTGGAACGTTAATGGTCTACGAGTAAAGGGCTGAAGTGATAGGTTAATCCAATACTTCAGGGACTCCCTGGCACATATTTTACTTCTGCAAGAGACACATCTGCTGAAAAAGGAATGTATTGATCTTTTCAAAAAATAAAGATAGGTAGATCAATTTTTTTGTACAGACCTGATTGGAAATGTTAGAGGGGTAGCAATAATAGTAAATAAAAAAACAGGCAAGAATATGTGTGACACAAACAAGAACAGGTAAAGGGAGAGATGGATTATAGCCAAGGGCAAAGTAGGTGATAGACCTCTAACACTTGTAGGCTATTATGGGCCTAACCACGATGATTGTGAACCATTAACAAAGTTGTTTACCCATTTCTTAGAGTGTCCGGACCCAGTAATCATGGGAGGAGATTTTAATGTTGTGCTGGATCTTAGTTTAGATAAATCAAGTAGAACTAGAACTACTCAAACAACCAGTTCCTGTGTATTTTTAAAAATCATGAAGACTCAACACACATTGTGTGACCTCTGGAGAGAAAGAGAGGGGACTGTACAGGGTACATCTTTTCACAATAAGATGTATGGGAGTAGGTCCATAATTGATTATTTTGTAGTAGATTGGAGCCTCAGAGAAGATATTTCAGATATAGAATACAAAGTGGCTCACTTATCGGATCATTCGGCAGTTCTTTTAACACTTAAAAACTCCAATCGGTGCATAGAGAACAGGTGGACCCTGGACCGGACTATATTGACAGAGAGTGAAGCAATGGAGAACCTCAAAGAAGAGGTTAGAGAGTTTTTTAAGGTCAATAGTGGCTCTGCCTCATATGGAATAGTGTGGGAAACTCTAAAGGCCTTTATTGGAGGTAAGATCACAAGTGTAACATGCTACAGAAATAAGAAATATAAAAGAGAAATCTCACAACTGGAGGATGAGATGAAGAGAATAGATATGGAAATTAAAGGATCAGCCACAGAGGAGAGTAAAATATAATTAGAAAAACAGTTGCTACTAATGAGGACCCAACTATCAGAAACTCTCCAAATTAGAATTAGAAATAGTTGGGATGCTAGTAAATTAGCATATTTTGAGTAAGGAGAGGGAGCAGGTAAACGCCTAGCCTGAAAAGTGAAGACTGATCGGAATAAGAGCAGAATCAAAGAGATCAGGGAAAATCGGTCTCCAAATATCTTGAGTAGTGAGATTGAGATCAAAGAGGCCTTGAAGGAGTTCTTTAGTGAGTTATATAGGGAAGATAAGGAAGAAGTGGGAGTCACTGAGATAGAGGGTTGGTTGAAGGAATCCACTCAACCCATAAATATTAACCAACAACATATTCTAAACCAAGAGATTACTCTAGAGGAAGTGGTTAAAGCAATTCAAACCAGTAAAGGGGGCAAAGCGGCTGGGTCGGATAGCATACCAACGGAGCTGTATAAAATCTTAGCAGAGGTAATATCCCCCCTATTGAGATTAGTGAAGAGTGAGATGCTGGGTCATGGAGCACAACTACCACAATCATGGAATGAGGCCACAGTCACCCTTATTTTGAAACCGGGTAAAGATCCAACATTATGTGAGTCATATAGACCGATTTCCCTTTTAATCTGAGACTACACATTTTTCACCAAAATCGCAGCCAATAGGCTAGCAAAAATTGCAGGCTGTACAATCCAGGAAGATCAGAGGGGTTTTGTGAGAGGGAGATATTTACGCGGGCTCACGTATGAGCTTATAGGGGCTATCGTTTTTGCTACGGCCTTTGACACCCCATTAGCTGTAACAGCATTGGATGCCTCTAAAGCATTTGATAAGGTGAGGTGGTTTTATCTATTCTTAGTTCCTAAAAGATACAATTTGAGAGATAACTTGCAGAGCTAAAAGGTTAATATAAAAAAGAGCCAGTAGCAAGAGTCCTGGTAAACAGAAAACTAACATCTTTTTTCAAAATTCGGAGGGGTACAAGACAGGGTTGCCCTCTATCCCCCCTTATTTTAATTTTTATATGGAGCCCTTTGCCTTTAAAATTAGACATACAATCGGTATTCCACCCTTTTATCAGGGATTTTAGGTCAGGAAAGTTGAGTTATTTGCAGATGACTTTATGGTATACTCGTCCAATGTGTATGTTGCTTTACCAATAATCCTACGTATAGCAATGGAATTTGGAGAAGTGTCGGGGTACTCTGTGAATGAGCATAAGACAGAAGTGATGATATGGAACCAAGTAAGCAGTAATCTATTAATTAATAAGGAGATGCAATATTTTGGGTTTAGGATAGTTCGGGACATCAAGGAAATTGCTGAAATCAACCTAAGGAGGGTGTTTGAAGAGATAGTCCAACTAACAAAGAACTGGGTACACCTCCAGCTAACAATCTTAGGGAGAGTTAGTTTTGTTAAGATGACTATCCCACCAACGATAACTTTTATATTTGATTCCATACCTTTACACTTTGTTAAAACCTTGATACATAAAATACAGCAGGCAATAAATTCATTCATTTGGGCTAACAAAGGGGTTAGGATCCCATGGGAAAAAACTGAGTAGGAGGAGGGAGAAGGGAGGCTTAACCTTGCCAGACATTCAATATTATGCATGGGCCTTCCAATTAAAGAATTTCAGAATGCTTACAAAGACACCGGATGGATCCAAGATAGGTCTAATGTACACAGCAATGTTAAAGAAGTATAGATATAGATGGATTCCTCTTTAAATTTGGTGATCCCAATATTTTTAAGAATATCAGATTGAAGGTGCTACAGTCAACGGCTACAATGTGGTATCACATTAGGCGCCTTTCGAAATTGGACTATTACTCCTACTATACCCCACTTTGGGACTCACCAGGGACCCCTGAATGTCTTAAGGACAAGTTGGCGCTACCGATTAGAGAAGTTGACTGTAAGGGCTGGGAAGACCTGAGAAGAGAAGGTAATCCATTACCCTGGCATGATCTAAATGGGTTGTTGAAAGGGACTCTTTCAAAGTTTAAATATTTCCAATTAGATAGTTGGGAGCAAAGTAAAAAATCGACACTGGGCATAGGAATTCCTAGAGGATCAACTGGTAACAAAACCATTTGGAAATAATGAAGTAGCACTCTGGTATTGGCACCTTCAAGACACCATGGATGGAGCGTTCACCTTGGCTGAGGAGCTGTGAAGAAATTACTTGCCGAGGGAGCAGCTGCAGAATATTTGGCAAGTATCTATGCGCACTCTTTACCAAGTTGTTAAACCTGCTTTTCTAAGAAGGAACCACCTTTTTTTACTTCCTAGAGCATACATATCTCCCGAAAAACTATCCAAGATGGGGAAAGGAAGACAAACCAGTTGTGCCAAATGTGGGCTAGAAAAAGCAACGGATGTACATGTGTTTTATCAATGCCCCATAATCAGCGACTTCTGGAACAAGGTGGAAAAGACAATCTCAGGTATTTTGGGTCAGCGTATAAAGGTAAGCCTTTCTGTGATTATCTTTGGCGTGATCAATGAACTTGTGAACAATATCAGAGACTTGCTGTTCTATGCAGGTCTACTTGCCAGAAGAGAAATATGCCGGAAGTGGGTTAGTAACATACCACAACAGCATTCAGAGTGGTTGGAGTACCTTGTATGTATGTGTAAGATGGATCTGACAGGGAAAAAGTCTAAGAAGAAAGCTTTTTGGAATTTGTTATCTGTATTGTTGGAGAACCCAGAAGGGTTGCCATAAAGTCCTTTTTAGGTTGAGCAATATTGAGCATTATCAGGCAAGATCACAAATAACTCCAATGATTACACCGGCTCACAACTCTTAGACTGCTACAGGGCCTGTCACACTTCGAAAGTCGAGAGCAGTACTGGTGTTTACACCATGTGAGAGGCAGCAGCAGAAAGGCTGGTGCGTATTGTAGTATGCCTGTCTGTGGTCAGTACCCCTCCCGTTAAAAAGGGCAGAAAAAATTGACACTTTCTTCTTTTTCTGAGGGTGAATGAGGACAAAAATAAAAACAGAATGTGCAGCCTGCTGCTTGGGAAACTTAAATCTTGTGCTATTTTCCTAGGTACAAATGGGGAAAGTATGCACCACATAATCGAACTGTAGCCATTTATACAAAAAGCTTCCACAACATTACAGCTGATTTACATTTCAATGACGGTGACTGTGGGGTCCTTCCCAATTGCTGTACATTCAACTTGTGTTTGCAGTGATGTTTTGGCTCCTTCAGAGATCAGCTTGCAAGGAGCGTAGAGCAAATTAAATGAAAAGAACAGAGCACAAATATGGGCTTTCTCACAAAGATGTCTAACTAAACCTGGAAGAGAAGGCTCTCCAAAAGTGGTTGATCAGAGACCTCGGAGAGAAGTACGCAACAGATTGTATTTGAACTGACAGCATATCATTCAGAAACTGAATATCTTGACATAACTACCACAACTATAAGTTGAAGGCCAAAGTCATTTGACTGGTGCTTATACATACCTTATTGCCCAGTGACTCCTTTAAGGCCATTGTCTATTGTCACTGTCTAAACCAGGTAAATGTCCTTGTATATGACATCATCTATTATTTGAAATGTGATAGTGTGGTTCCTTAAAGTCTGCACAAACTGACAGTATCATAGTCAGCCCCTACCAATAGCTGAAGACTCATAATTGGTTAGGGGTAGCTCTAGGGCAGAGTAATGTGCTCAGATAAAGCCTGTTGGAGATGCACTAAAAAAATATCGGATTTCTTCCATGCAATGCGTTTCACAGAATGATGTTTAACTCACATTTTGGAATATCCAACTCTATACCTCAACACTTTCTTTCATACATACCAGATGGTCCTTTACTACCCCCTGTCCCACAGAGCAGGTCCTGCATCTTCTTCTGCCCCACATTAATCCTTGAATTGCATGAGCCTTATTTTTGTAGCACTGCCCACTCTCTTTCTGTGCACAGATTACTAGTGCCTGCTGGCTTACTTGCCCAGCTGATCTGCAAATCCAGTTGTAGTGCACCATTTTATGTATTTCATTGTCATCCCACTTGAGTCTCTTCATACACCGTCCACACAAAGAGTACAATGTTTCAAAATAGACTGTGGATGTTTGACCATGGGTACATTAATACCCTCATTAAAAGTGGCCCAAAGAAATGGCCTGGATTTTCCCCTTCCCGGGAGATGCAAATATGTAGTGTATCGGTAACCCTGGGGTACCTTAAAAATGAGGAATCAATGGAGGAACATGCAATTCCTGGTCTCACTCTCCCAGTAATTCATTATTTTACTCCAGATTTTCAAGCAGAGTGGGACCACTTTAAAATAGACATATCTATGGAAAAAATAAGATTTCATAAGTTTGATGTGGCCAATAACTGTAGTTATCAACCCCATTGGAATTAAGATGTCAAGTTTAATAAAGACCCATGTCTGGTAATCATTTTCTCACCACAACTTTACCTACAGCAAATTATAAAAAAAAGAGATGTATTGTAATTTATAATAGAGAGAAACATATATGTTATCTATTTCTTATTTTACATTTGTATATAAAACACTAACTAATATATGCTTTAAAAATCAACAATTGGTAGGAATCTGGATCTCCAAAATGGTGGCAGCCAAAATCTCTTTTCAAAGGCAAACAGGAATACTTTAGAATTTAAATTACATTCTGTATCAAATGAAGAACCATGAGGATAGAGCAGGTGTTGTTGGGTTAGAAGGAAGAGATAGCCACAGAGCCAGCTGGGGGAAGTAGAAATGAAAGGAACAAAATATGGTAGAGTTGGAGGAGTTAAGAAGAGCATAGTAATGGAGATCAAGAGGAAAATGAGAATAGATGAAGGAACAATAATTCAATACATAGTTTAAACAGGAAGGCTTTAAGTTTTTTTCAGAAAAAGAAGGAGGTCCTCAAGACATCAAAAGGCTTTTGATAGGAAGCTGCAGAAATACAATGGTTGGCAGCAGAGTGGGATTCATAGTTCTTGGTTTAAGTTCAGAAGAACTCTTTGCTCCTAAGGCTTTTAGATCATTTTATGCCAACAAACAAGTGCCCTGGTGTTAGCTTCTGAATGGATTAGTATGTGATGCAGACATGCAGGTTTGTGGTTGCCTGTCAGAAGTAAGTTGCCGTAATCCAGGTGTAAAAAGACTTTGAATGACTATACAAGGAGCATGGCATTTAACTTTTCAAACAGAGGAAAGTTGCGTCTACAGATTGTTTTGAGTATTGTGCAATGGCATGGGCGGGGGTGTATAGCTAGATGCCCCGATACGTTGGTGGTTAATTTAGCATACATTCCAGCTTGACACAGTTACGTTTTAGAAAGTGTTTTGATATCTATCTGTGAAATTTGGAAAATCAAGCTTTCGAAATACAATCATCATCAAAGCAGGAGGAAACTGTGAGTGTCTTCATCATATTGGTGAGATATGCAACTCAAATTTTCTAGACATCTCTCAGTGGAAAAAATGGTCAGAGTATCGTCTGACATACATTTTTTGTATAGTATATATATTTGTATTACAATATTTACATACAATGATTTATGTGTCCAGGGTATTCTGACATGCAACCATATATGTTTGTAACTTTGGGCTAATGTCTACACCAATTAGCAATACAATAGTCCTCAAACTGGAAAGTAAGGTACACAGATATTTCACAATCATAAACTGATTCAAGTGAAGAGGGATCAGAGTCTCACAGTATATTCACTAGGGAGACAGTTACTACACATAAACAGTGTCATTTTTTTTTTTAGACTGAGGCATATGTTGGTTCAGAGGATGTTTATGCACCCAATATACCTAAAAAAAGCGCATGCATGGAAAGCGCATGCATGACAGACAGCATACCCATTTACAGTCTGCCAATGTAGTCCCAATACAGCCAGGACATCAGTCTGTTGATCTAAAGGTTTGGGATTCAGGCCCAAAGAACAAGTAGAAAGTTTAAATATTACAGTAAAGTCCTTCAGTGTATTCACAATAGTTATCTGTATTACCCAGAAGGACTGTACAGCGACACACTCTCCTTCGTTATTTATTCCATTTACCTTTTATTTGGCGGCTGAAATATTAGAATTTGAAATGACTATTCCAGTAGAGCTGCATGTCCTTGCAAGCAAGACAGAAACATGAGGTATAATGAACTACCATCACAAGTCCAGGTCATTTATGTGTGGATCAAAAATAAACATCATAACTAAATCAGCAGACAAGGAAGGAAGTATTGTTGGCAAGACAAGTGAATTACAACAAGGAAGCTCTGATAGAATTAAGCAATGTAGAAAAATCATCACATTACCCACACACTCTTCCAAAACACCTACAGTTTATTTAGAGTCTCCCAGACAGGGTCTTAGTACTTGAGGCCCAATGTAAAGCAGCATACATTTCTGATTAAACACAATGATTGCAATCCAGTGAAATAGAGTTTTTCAAAGATCCTCAAAAGTATTGAGAGACCACCTGTATATAACCTAATATGTCAGGGTGGGTTGTATGATGAACCACACATGCCATTACCATGCATGATTTAACAATGAGTGCTTTACAACAATTTAGTCTTTACCACATAAAAAGATATGTATATATTCACTGAAAAAACTGAAGGTTACAGAGACATTATAGTTAGGCTCAGATTTCGCTCGTACAAAACCAGTGAAATTCAGCAGTTATAGTTACCTGAGCTAGCTATAATTTATGCCCACACAATGTATTGCTTAAGACCTCACATATTGCATCACTCTTGACATGGTCAGTGACATCACTGATGACATCTCAAATGACATCACTGATAACATCATCCTCAGAAGCACTAACATACCCACTCATAACACTATATAACTTCTCATACACCTACTCACACACCCACTCACATACCCATTCGATACAAGTACTCACACAATGACTCACTCACCCATAGAGCCATAGGCATACAAACTAAATCACTCATACAGCCACTCACATAACCACTCACTTACCAATACAGCTACTCATATAACCAGACACTCACCCATACAGGTACTCAGACATCCACACAGCTACTTATACATACACATTCAAACATTTTCACCTACACAGACACAAACACCCACTCACTTACCCATACAGCTTTTCATCACAGTCACTTAATTACCTAAAGACACACTCACACACTCACTTCCATACCCACACAACCACTTACATACCCATTTACACATACAGATAAGCACTCCCTTATCCACTCACTAACCCATAAAGCCATTCACACAGACATTCACTCTCCAATACAACCAATCCCACACCAACTCACTTAACCAAAAACCCATTCAAACAGTCACTGCAGCATCCATGCAAACACTTCCACACCTAATCACTCACCAATATAGCCACTCACTCACTCTTACAGTCACTCACAAACCACTCACCCATCCATACAGCCACTCACTCCACTACACAGTAACTTGCACACCCACTCACTCACAAATACAGCCACTCATCCACGCAGCTATTCACACACCCACTTATACACAAATACAGCCACTCACACACTCACCTAGCCAGACACCCACTCACACATCCATATAGCCAGTCAAACACCCACTCACACAAAGATGCACAGTCAGACAGCCACTTGCATAATATATGTTAGTACTATCACTCATTAGTAGTACACCTCGTATACTAACTCAACTTTAGTAGTTGCTTAGTAAAGAATTGTGTAATATGTGAGCAGTACATTGCAGGGGCGTAAGTTAATAGTTAGCCCAGGTAACTATAACTGCAGAATTTCTATGGTTTTGTATGAGTGAAATTTGAGCCTAATTATAATGTCCCATAACCTTTGTTTTTTTCTGTGAATTTCTATGTTTCATTTATTTCTACTCCCCCACTATAATTTCCCTGTATACTTTGGTGTTTTCAGTTAAAAAACAAATATATATATGTGTATATATATATTACCTACTGGCGGTCACCAGTAGGTAGTTATAGTTATGACCAAGTTTCCATAGGAAGAGCATTTTTGTTTGGCTTATAACTTTGTCGTCGTTTAATGAATCTTCATGAAATTTTCCAAATTAATTCTTTGTTCATATCAGCTCCTATGTTGACCGTTTGAGGGTAATTTGTCCAGGGGGTCTAGATAAAAGGGGGGTCCCAAAACATGTTTTCTCCATGCTAATTTCCATAGGAAACTTTAGACAAGGCTACAGGTCGAACGGGTGAACGGAATTACCCCAAATTTGGCAGGGAGAAGGTGTCTTGGCCTAGAAAGCACACTTTTGTTCATTTGGTGTAAATATGTTCAATAGTTTGGGAGAAATTTCAAAATTTACAGATATTGATATTTGGGAATTCTGATATCTGACTGGCTGAGGCGTTACGAGCACAAGCTTGCTGCTTATTTGGCTGCAAAGATTTTCCTGCCATTTTATGTTTCCGTTGAAGCGAGTAAGGGAAAAAAAAGGGCAAAAAAGTAGGAAAGCAGAGAGTAGGAGAACTGTAACGTCTGTGGGGTGTTTAGGGTGTGCAATACAGTGAGTGTGAAGTGAAGTATTTACCCCTACAGGTGTGAAAGTGCTGTTTTGCCCACAGTGAGATGGTGCTGAGGTGAGGTGCTGGTACACTCGGGGGTGAAAGCATACGTGTAAACTGTGAGCTGAGTGCTGTAAATTCATGTGCTCTGGGCGCAGTAGCGTACTGGCCAAAGCAAAGTATTTACGCCTACCAGTGTGAAAGTGCTGTTTGCCCACTGTGAGATGGTTCTGAGGTGAGGGGCTGGAACAGTCGGGGATGAAAGCGTGTGCCTAAACTGTGAGCTGAGTGCTGTAAACTGATGTGCTGTGGGCGCTGTAGCATAGTGGCTGAAGCGAAGTATTTACCAGTACCAGTGTGAAAGTGCTGTTTTGCCCACTGTGAGATGGTGCTTAGGTGAGGGGTTGGTACACTCGAGGATGAAAGCTTGTGCCTAAACCGTGAGCTGAGTACTGTAAACTGATATGCTCTGGGCGCTGTAGCATACTGGCTGCTGTAGCATAGGTGTGCAGGTGGTGTTAGTATGCGTTTAGAGTATAACGGGAGTGGGAAGCAAACTACTCACTGGTACTGGTCTGAAGACTTGGGATAAAACCGTGAGCATAAGCTGTAAGCTGATTGCTCTAAAGTGATGTGCTGTGGGTACTGTAGTATACTGGCCACTGTAGCATACCTGTGTAAGTAGTGTTGGTATGCGTTTATACTATACACGGAGTTGGAAGTGAACTACTCACCTCTACCGGTCTGAAGACTCAAATGCAGAGTTTTAGGAAGTAGGAATAAAGAAATAATCGTGAAGAAATTAATGCAGAATGTTGCAATGCCACAGAAGACAAATGGGGTAATCAGGTGTGTCTAAGAAAGTGGCTGTGTGTAATAAGCGATGGAGTGTAAAAGTTATATAAAAAGTGTCTTTTTTTAAGTGACATAAATAGACCTACTGGTTTAAGAGCTAAGGCATCCAGCTGAGGCAAACTCCAACCTGTTCTGCTGGATTTAAACGTAAGCTCCTGTATCAGTGCATTCCACATTACATGTTACAGTTCTATGTGACATAAACAATACCTCTTAGACTTGAATGACTCTAAATTCTATAAGGAAAATAAAGGTAGGATATGATTACCACATGTATCCTTTAAGAAAACCAAGGGAAAAAATTGCTAATTGTAATCATCAAACTTTTTAGGTACCTTGGTACTGCTTTTTTGTAACACAAAATTATCAACAGTAGGACAGTCAGCAATCTTCTTGTACAGTAGATTCAATCTGGTGCATGTCAGAATTGTTCTACCCAAATTAGAACTTTGAGGAGGAATACAAACATTGCGCTTCTGAGAAGCTCATAAGGTACCCTTCTGGTAAAAACCATGCATTATTGTCTTTAGCTGTTTAAAAAAAACATTCTTGTGCAGAGAACTAAGGCATCGAGCTGAGGCAAACTCCAACCACTTCTGCTGTATTCAAACCGAAGCTCCTGCATCAGTGAATTCCACATTACATGTTACAGCTCCATGTGACATGAACAATAGCTATTAGACTTGAATGACCAAATTGTATAATGAAAATAAAGGTAGGATACGATTACCACACTGTGGCAACCAGTTCCTAAACAATGTTGTGTTTTTTTATCTTGATCGCCAGCTTGTGAGCACAGGTTGAGGAAGAGTACATTTTTGTGAAAGGACTTTGTGAATAAGAGGCAGGCAGAGAGACGTGTGCACAAAGAATAGACATGATTTCAAAATGGATGTCGGGTTTAGGCTAATTTAGCAAGTAAATAGCGTAATTGCATAGGCCATACATCACCGATCCCTGGTTAGAGTGGAGACATATGGGGCAATAATGAAAAGAGAGTTGAAATGCGTGAGCTTACTTAGAAAGTTATTATATGAAAGTAGTACAATTGAAATGTATTAAAAAAATGTAAAGGAAAAAATGAAAAAAGATGGAAAAAATAAATCCAAGAATAACGTGAGTTTCTTACAAGTCTTGGAGATTGTGGAGAAGTGTGGCTCACTGGTTAGAGCAGGCAGACCCTGAAGCAGAGGTCAGACCCGGGACCAGGGTTCGATTCCCGACGCGGCAGGGTGTTGAGCTCAATTGTCCACGGACTCGATAATTCTCGCTTCGGTGCCTGACCTAATCATGGGTTCACACTCTGCAACTCTGGGCATTAAGCTTGCTTAATCTCCACAACGGCCCCCCGCGGCGGGATGCCTGGCTTTCACCTTGGGGATGCCCTGTAGGGGCTATCTCACAGGGAAAAGCCAGGACGGGTTCCCAAGGCAAGCGCGGAGATTCCCCTTCGGGGGTCGATTCAGGCGCTATATAAGAAACATAATAATAATAATAATAATTGCAGTTTGGAAGTTCTTCAGCGGCTTGAGATGCGTAATGTTCCAAGAGGTCATTGTTGCCATCGTGTGAGAAAAGGGAAGCGATCCAATTCATATCCTCAAAGGTACAGTAATGTTCCTCGAATCTTGGAGTGGCAATTTGAATTGGCAGGCAATCTGCGATGTTGTCAAAGGTCGCACGTTGCAGTAGATCTTTCATGGCTGGGCAGAAATCCCATTCTGCCGCAATACCTTTTTGCGTTGCATCCGCCAATTCTCCAGTGCCCAAACAATCTAGTTCATGGTGTGCAAGATACTCCATTACCTGCTGATTATCGGAGCGATTGTTGAGATGTTGGCAAGGCATAGATCCATTCACCAGTTGAATGGGCAAGTTTTGCGGTATAAAGATGGTTGCAGGCAGATTGCATATGTGTAATAAATGTCATGTTGTAGATGGCTACGATAATAGATAGAGGCAGGCAGCCAAAAAGTAGTTCCATTTTTCATGGTATTGATGTAGCTTTGCATAGAGCCGTATTCTGTAAGCCGAGCATACTAACACCTTGGCTGCTAGGGGGTTTTCCCCTCCTCTGCTGATGATTTATGAATACTATAGTTTCATGACAAGGTCAACTCGTCATAAGCACAGCGCAGGTAACACCCATGATGAGTTGACCTTGTCATGAGCATGGAAGGGGTTAAGGAAATTCAAACCCTTCCTCCCTCAGGAAGATCTAAACATTGCAGTACAAGCCTTATTACTGCCAAGATTAGACTACGGAAACACCACCCTCTGTGGTCTTCCTAAATACAGTTTGGCAACGCTGAGAGCAGCACTGATGGCCGCGGCTAGGCTGGTATCAGGAATCAAAAGAAACAGTCACATCTCACCAACCTTGAAAGCAATGAATTGGTTGCCTTATGAGGCAAGAATACAACTAAACGTGGGGTGCATGACGCACAAAGCAAGTCACAACAATACACCCAGTTCCTTGGTGCTAATGCTGGAAAAATCTGGAGGTTGTAGACAACTATGAAGTGCGAGCCCTTTCCTTTTGAAACCCCAATCCTTCCAGAAGAAGAGAACATGCAGTAGAGCTTTCTCAGGGATTGCACTTCCTTTAGTGCTGTCAAAAAGGAAGTAAAAAGACTACTGATGAACAAATTCTTGTCCTAAGTTTTAATTGTGGGTTGCCTTTGTGTATACATCTTTTCATCACAACCCTGGTTGCTCTATATCTGTATGCAGCTTAATGCTTAGTTGGTTGTTGATCCGCTGGATCATCTATACTTTTTATATATCTACTGGTAATCATTCAAAGTTATAATATATATGTCTGATAGAACAATTTCCTAACATCAGTAACTGTCTAGTGTACAACGTCCTGCAGAATCTCGGTCCTCTATGTTTGTTATGTATATATTTCATATTTCTGTTTGTGTGCATACTACTTCATCCATGTATATTCTTTTATTGTAAAGCACTCTGATACCTTCGTGGGTCATGTCTGCACTATATAAAACTCCATAAATAAATAAATGGTTGTTACCATAGGGAAGCGCAGCCATTTTTTACAAGCAAAAATAATAGTAGGATGGCCGCAAACTGAGCGAGAATTATGGGCACTGTTCCTGTTATTCCAGAGATGATCGAATGAATGAAGTCTGGTTTTATACCAAAAACAGTTTGAACGGCTTGTGGGACACCCCCGCGCCGCACGGCCACCAGCTGCTGCGTGTGCCCCTTGCCTGCCCTCTGCCTCGCTGCTGCCTCGTTTGCCGGCTGCCGCCGCTGCGAGTGTTTTTGCCCTTGTTTTGACGGTTTTTTGTGCTTGCTTTGTTTAACTTGGTTTAACTCTCTTTTTCCCCTGTTTTTGCGTTAATTTGTGCCTGTTTGATTGTTTTTGCATTTTTCCCGTGTTTGCTCTCCTTCCTTGTTGTCCGCCTACCGCGCCGCCCCCCGCCCTGCCTTCCCGCCACCGCCGCTTGTCCCCGCCCCTTTTTTGTCTTCTGTAACCCTCCCCGCTCCCGCCTCCCAGCTGCTCCGCCCACCCGCGCACTTGGCCTTAAATGGCGACCGTGCGACGCAGGTGAGTGTGACCCACTTGTGGGACACCCCCGCGCCGCACGGCCACCAGCTGCTGCGTGTGCCCCTTGCCTGCCCTTTGCCTCGCTGCTGCCTCGTTTGCCGGCTGCCGCCGCTGCGAGTGTTTTTGCCCTTGTTTTGACGGTTTTTTGTGCTTGCTTTGTTTAACTTGGTTTAACTCTCTTTTTCCCCTGTTTTTGCGTTAATTTGTGCCTGTTTGATTGTTTTAGCATTTTTCCCGTGTTTGCTCTCCTTCCTTGTTGTCCGCCTACCGCGCCGCCCCCCGCCCTCCCTTCCCGCCACCGCCGCTTGTCCCCGCCCCTTTTTTGTCTTCTGTAACCCTCCCCGCTCCAGCCTCCCAGCTGCTCCGCCCACCCGCGCACTTGGCCTTAAATGGCGACCGTGCGAACGCGCAGCGGTCACGCGCAGCGGGCGCGCCGATTGTGCGCCGAAGGCGCGCCAAAGGTAAGCCCGTCTGCGCCCGTCCGCGACCGGATCGCGACCAGCGCCAGGACCCCTGGACCTCGAAGATCTCGACCTACCCGCCTGACGTACTCAGCCGCCACCCTCATCGCTCTCAACACCGGCCGACTCCCAGAATGCCACCAAGCCACTCCAAGACGCACCCACGGACCTTTCAGCTGCCACGCCTGCAAGTTCTCCTGCATCCGGACCAGCCCCGCACCAGCACCCGCCAAGTCGAACTCCAGCAGCACCCACCTCAAGTGCATCCTGCTCAACACCCGCTCCGTCCACAGACACGCCATCGAACTCTGGAACCTCCTAGACGCCACAGCCCCTGACGTTGCCTTCCTCACGGAGACCTGGATGAACGCCTCTTCAGCTCCCGACATCGCCATCGCCATCCCAGAGGGCTACAAGATCGTCCGGAGGGACCGAAACGCCAACCAGATGGGAGGAGGCATCGCCATCATCCACAGGAACACCATCCGTCTCACGACCAGCACCGACAACACCCTGACCAGCGCCGAACACCTGCATTTCCAGATCCACACCAACCCGAACACCACCCTCAGAGGCACCCTGATCTACCAACCCCCTGGACCACGCACGCAATTCAGCGAGGACATCGCCGACTTCATCAGCCCGCATGCCCTCCCCTCCGCTGACTACATCCTCCTGGGAGACCTCAACTTCCATCTGGAGAACAACAACGACCACAACACCAGCACCCTGCTCGACAACCTCGCCAACCTGGGACTCAAGCAACTGGTGTCCACCCCCACCCACCTCGCCGGACACACACTCGACGCCGTCTTCTCATCCAGCACAGACATCGACTTCAGCCACGCCACAGAGCTTCAATGGACGGACCACAGCTGCGTCCACTTCACCTTCAAGAGAACGACGACCCACCAACACCAGCAACAGACCGCCCGCAGAAGCTGGAACAAGATCACAGCAGACCAGCTCGCCACCTCCCTGAGCCAACACCCTCCGGCCAGCTCAGCGAACCCCAGCCAGGCCGCCGACAACCTCACGAAGTGGATCAGCAACTGCGCGGACGAACTCGCCCCGCTGAGGACCCCGCCTAGCAGACCCGGCAGCAAGAAGGCCCCATGGTTCACCGACGAACTCAAGAGCTCCAAGAAGAACTGCCGAGCCCTCGAGAAAGTCTGGAAAAGGGAACCGACACCGGACAACAGGACCTCCTACAAACTTGCCACCCGGAAACACCACCAGCTGATCCGCGCCGCCAAGAAAACAGCATTCAAGGACTGGTTGGACAACAACGCACACAACTGCAAGGAACTCTTCAACATCGTGAAAGAGCTTTCCAACCCCAGCGCAGGAAACAACGACATCACCCCATCGCAAGACCTCTGCAACTCCCTCGCCTCATACTTCCACAACAAGATCACGGACATACACAGCAGTTTCAACAACCAACCAACGCACACCACGACCGACCAGCCACCCCCCCCCACCACCACCCTCCACGCCTGGACCCCGATCAGCACCGAAGACACCATCCGCACGATGAACTCCATCTACTCCGGATCACCGACCGACCCCTGCCCTCACCACGTCTTCAACAAGGCCGACGCTGTCATCGCACCCCACCTGCGAGACATCATCAACACCTCCTTCGACACCGCCATCTTCCCTGAAAGCTGGAAACACGCCGAACTCAGCGCTCTACTCAAGAAACCAACAGCGGACCCCACCGACCTCAAGAATTACCGCCCCATCTCGCTTCTCCCGTTTCCAGCCAAAGTCATCGAGAAGACCGTCAACAAGCAGATGGCCGCCTTCCTCGAAACGAACGGATCCCTCGACCCCTCACAGTCCGGCTTCCGAGCCAAACACAGCACCGAGACCGCCCTCATCGCCGCCACCGATGACATCCGAGCCCTGATGGACAATGGAGAAACAGCGGCCCTCATCCTCCTAGACCTCTCCGCGGCATTCGACACGGTCTGCCACCGCACCCTAGTACGGCGCCTCAGCAACATCGGAATCCAGGACAAGGCGCTGGAATGGATCATCTCCTTCCTCGACGGAAGAACACAGCGAGTCCGCCTACCACCGTTCAAGTCAGAGGCCTCCGAAGTCATCTGCGGCGTCCCCCAAGGATCATCCCTGAGCCCCACCCTCTTCAACGTCTACATGAGCCCCCTCGCGGCCATCGTACGCAAACACCACCTCAGCATAATCTCCTACGCCGACGACACCCAGCTGATCCTCTCCCTGACCAACGACCCCGCCGCCGCCAGAGCCAACCTGCACGAAGGGATGAAAGAGGTAGCCGAGTGGATGACGACCAGCCGTCTGAAACTGAACTCGGACAAGACGGAGGTCCTCATCCTGGGCTCCTCACCCTCCGCCTGGGACGACTCCTGGTGGCCTCCCGCCCTGGGCACCGCACCCAAACCGACAGACCATGCACGAAACCTGGGCTTCATCCTGGACTCCTCCCTCTCCATGACCAGGCAAGTCAACAGCGTCTCCTCGGCGTGCTTCAACATCCTACGCATGCTACGGAAGATCTTCTGGTGGATCCCCACAGAGACCAGGAAGACCGTCACCCAGGCCCTCGTCACCAGCCGACTGGACTACGGCAACGCCCTCTACTCCGGGACCACCGCCAAGCTCCAGAAGAGACTCCAGCGGATCCAAAACGCCTCAGCCAGACTCATCCTCGACATCCCACGATCCAGCCACATCTCCGGACATCTGAGAGACCTTCACTGGCTCCCCGTCAACAAGAGAATCACCTTCCGCCTCCTCACCCACGCACACAAAGCCCTACACGACCAAGGCCCGAGCTACCTCAACAGTCGAGTCAACTTCTACGCTCCCAAACGCCACCTCCGATCAGCCAACCACGCCCTCGCCGCCGTCCCCCGCATCCGAAGAGCGACTACAGGAGGAAGGTCCTTCTCCTACCTGGCCGCCAAGACCTGGAACTCCCTCCCGTCCGACCTGCGCCTGACCCAAGACCACCTCTCCTTCAGGAAGAAGCTGAAGACCTGGCTGTTCGAGCAGTAGCGGCACCCCCCCCCCAGCGCCTTGAGACCCTACGGGTATGTAGCGCGCTTTATAAGTGTCACTGATTGATTGATTGAAGGCCAAAGGTGACCATGTTAAAAAAGTGTGCCAGACCTTGAGTGTGAGATGTGTTGAAAATTGTGTAACAAATCACAAACTGTAATGGGAGGTTCGTATTTAAAAGGGACTGTATTTTACTTGAAGTTTGTGCTATTTGCAATCGATACATTTCTTTTGCAGACGTGAGGGAGACTTCTGTTCTGAACAAAGGGCCTTTCAGTTTGGTTAGTTTAATAAAATCTCTTTTCAAAGTAGGGATTGAAGGCCAAGTTGAAGTTTGGGAGTTACTTTGTGTGGGTGGGAATAGACATTGCCACAGGAAGTTACTCGGTATGAAACAGTAAGGACATACGCTATGCCAGCTCACATTCCATAGGAGTGAATGTTATTGAGATGCAGATAACTGCAGTTAGAAACTGTGTGAATGTTGGTCTAATTGTGGGAATTGGCGTGATTTTAAGAAAAAACGCAGGAATGGGGGAAGTAAGCTTAGAAGCGTCATGCAGTTGGACTTTCTTGGATATTAATGAATGACTGCCATTGTGGTTGCAGTTTTCACCTGTGAGAAAAAACTTCTGTATGCTCTTTAAGACAGCAATATGTAAATGGGAGAAACCACTGCTCGTGTATAAACGTGCTACCTTGAATAATCACATACAACATGACAAACAACATGTACACCTAGAAGACAAAACAACACTAAGTACTGTGGGAACCATGGCTAGCCATGTACACAAACCAAACATGGCATGGCACCTCTGTTACACAATGCAGAATGCGGGGAGAGATGGGAGCAATGTATGTGTGAAGGTAGCAAGTGATTCTCTATTATAAAAGTATACAATGCAAAGTGTTGAGGGGATTTGCCGGAGAGACTTGAGTATGCAGAGAACAGACATGTACATGTCAACATACACTGATGGTGTATTGAATGAAGTGGACAGTGGACGCTACCATGATAGTACAGTCAGTAGGGAAGTTATGGAAACGTAGCGTGTACGTGCCCCCCCTCAAATCTTTAGCGTAGTGGGCTGGCTCGGCGTACTCAAGGCAAGCGTAGGGCTATGAATAAAAGGCACGTTTCTCAGGGTGTGGTTCTCTTACGGAATAGCGAACGTGTCTGCCAGGTCTGCGCAGCTTACACCGCCACGAGGTTGCCCACGTGAGCGAAGATGGCTGTGTGAATGATGCTTTCAGCGTACTGTTACCGAGAAACAGTCATGGCCGCTGCAACGCATATATGCCGCACAGTTCACCGTTCGTCTTTGCCATATTTGAAAGAGGGCCCACCACGTGCCGGCGTAAGCTCCTGGGCCGAGGTTCGCGAGCTCGGAAGGCTCCTGAGATCAACGCTGGCTACCGCAACACAGGCCCACAGCACCCAGCCTGAGGTCCAGCAGTGTAAAGTGGTCTGTATTCTACTGACACAGTGGTCGAACAGGTACCAACAGTGGAACGGTGTCTTGATCCCACAATGGATGATGTTAGAATTGCATCTGAGAGTGAAGATGAAGGTACTCCCTTTGACCAGGTGCAACCAACTCTAGGTCCCAACAGTGGAACTGTGTCTTGATCCCACAATGGATGATGTTCGATATTACCTGCTGCTTGATTTTCTCAAAACTTTGTCAGTTGAGGTGCATTACACTCTGTGCTTACATTGCTAACTGCTGTACATGATTATTGGGCTTGGCTGACACTAGTCGGGGGAGCATACTGCGGTACAGCAGGCTTGAAAAGTGAAATGGGGTCTTGATTCTATTATTGAGGATGTCATAAGTTAAAGTTTTGATGATTTCTTTGTACCCCCTCTGATCAGGTGCAACTAACTCTGTGTTTTCGAATCCAACGGTATGTCGCTGTGAGGTGTTAATGACCACTGCCTCTGGCTTTCACTGCGGTTAGCAGGGTTCACAATTCAGAACGAGTGGTGATTGTTTATCTACAGAATCCAGTAGTTAAGTACCTACAGCGTCTATTGAAATATACACAATATTGTTTTATTAGAACATTGGAATGTAGGGAGCTCGAGTGAAAACAACGGAGTAGCTCCGGGCTTATAATGGCTGGTATAAGCCTGTTGCTGCAACATTGCAATGTTTCTTTGTTCACAGCTCTGGCTGTGAACAAAGGCTTCAGGAAGCCGGAGATGATTCCAATCTCCTCCCTTTAGAGTTTGCTTTATTTGTTAGAACATTCTACCCTCTAGTGGCAGAATGTTCTAATAGCGGTATAGCCCTTTGTAGCTGGGTTATACCAGCTATTAAAATCCCTTTCCCTTGTTAAAGGTCCTCACTTTCAGCTCGGGTCTTTAACACTGGAGAGGGCCTTTAATAGCCGGTATAGCCTGCCACAGTGGGCTATAAGGCTATTGTATACTTGCTTGAAGAACTTTTTTTAGATGAGTTATAGGTTTAGTAAAATGACCAAATTCATCTTACAAGTCCAATGGACCAGTGACTATTGTAGACTGAGCACAGATGAAATCCCAATTCAAATTGTTTTGATTAATTTATTTTAGAGTTTTCTGTAATTTATGTTGTATTTTGTGAAGAGGCAGTGAGAAAAAGTATTCATGGGTGTGTGTGTGAGTACTGCCTTCGATTACTAATGTAGACTGTAGTGCTTACAATTTAGATCGAATTACTATTCTAGATGAGGCAGTCCTGTAAGAGAAGAGATTGCTGTAGTGCGCTCTGTCTGCACCACTCATTCGCATCATTACAGGCTCTGCACATAGTCTTTGTGGCTTCACGCATTGAAAACTGTGGCTCTCAAGTCAAATCTACGTGGCTGTGGGCCCTTGTGAACGATCTCTCTGGTCTATACAGCAGACAGCAATGTTAACATTTGAGATTGAGTCGGCATTGTAGATGACATAGTCCTGTAGGAAAAGACATTGCTCCAGTGCGCTCTATTCGCACCAAGCATATGCATCATTGCAGGAACTGCACCCGCTTTTTTTTTCTTTGCATATGACAAACTGGGCAGCTCAAGTCAATGCCACGTGGTTGTGGGCCCTTGCTGAACGCTCTCTCTGGCCTATACTGCAGATTTCAGTGTTCACATTTGGCATTGACTCGGTATTGTAGATGATGCAGTCCTGTAGGTAAAGACATTGGTCCAGTGCGTCAGTGAAGGCTTCGCACACGTTTTCTCTGTGTCGCGTATTGCAAACTGTACAGCTCAAGTCAATGCCACGTGGCTGTGGGCCCTTGTTGACCACTCTCTCTGGCCTACGCTGCAGACAGCAGTGTTCACAATTGAGATTGAGTCGCTATTGTAGATGAGGTAGTCCTGTAGGAAAAGACATTGCTCCAGTGCGTACTGTCTGCACCATGTATGCGTATCATTGCAGGCTCCACACACGCTTTTTGGTGCTTCGCTTACGACAAACTGGGCAGCTCAAGTCACCTTACGTAGCTGTGGGTCCTTGCTGACCGCTCACTGTGGCTTACAGTGCTATTGCAGATGATGCAGTGTTGATGGCAACAGATATTGCTCCTTGTACGGCCCGCCTGCAGCACGCATCATCACTGGCTGTGCACATGCTGAATGCTTTTGATGTGGCTATGTGAGTGCACTAGAACTGATGGAGTGTTTATGATATAATCTTTTTGTGTATTATTTCAGATCTTATGATTGTGTGTCAGTAAACCATAAGTTGTGGTTCTTTTACAATAGAAATATTTCTGTATAATTTTACAACTACTGTCCCTACCTTACTTTAGTTAATATTGAATCTCTGTGTGTGATCCAATGAATACTGTTGTAGTTGATGCTAGCAGCAACCATTCCCTGAGAGATAGTTTACACTTACCCCACACGCATCCAGCACTGAAGTGACTGGATATGTGACCCTGGTAATAAAAAGGAGTCGATCGCACATGTAAGTACCCAATTCCACTATCTATCTGTGTCTGTGTGTTCATTATGTATGCATGATACTGTCTCGAGCCGTACTCTTTTACTTTGTGCTGTGAACAGCTTATGCAACCATGTTACCTCTGGTATTGGAGAAAATTTCGGTAATTTAACTATGGCTGAGATACCCGCCACCCCCTCTCGACGCAATCCCCAAGGATGGGAAAACGGAAACGGTTCTGAACTTTTGGAAGGCGGGAGGGAGTGACCCTCCCGGCCGTATGAAACAAAATTAAAAACATTAAAATAACAGTTTCATATTATGTACAATTTCATTTCCACATTACGATGTTTGGCTAACCTTAACATATCTCTAATACAAAGGTTCTCCTAGCCGAACTAACATCCTGCAAAACATTTAACTTGAAATTGTACATCCTAACGTTAAGGGCCAACGGCAAGGTCGTAACCGGTGTCAGATCCCTAAACCAGAATTACCCCCCCCACTCGGGAGGGGCGACCGCACAGAGGCTGTACCTCAAATGCATCTACTAATTTCCCTTGACTTGACGGGGGCCCCAATGAACTCAACGCCATTTAAAGGTCGTCCGAGGACTCGTGTGAGGTGTCTAGAAGGTAGCGTAAACCCCCTCCCCACTCCACACAACTTACCACATCTGCCGTCGCAGGTGTCCTGGCCCCGGGAAATTCCCCAGGAGGGGCCCATAGCCCCTCCTATCAAGGAAGGGGCCTTGACCGCCTTTCCTTTTCATTCGGCGGCCCATCCTTAGAAGGAACCGCCTCCCCGTTGAGGGGCCAATGGCCACCTCCCCCGGGCGCTCCCATCCGTAATGGGTGACGCCCCCCCCATAGGGATCTTCCAATTACTGCTCACCGATCATGACCTTACCGCCCGACCAAAATAAATACGACAATTACACTAACTCACTAAATTAAAGACAACCATAACTACTTCACGTATGATTACTGATCAACACTAGTGCAAAACTTTATTCGAAAACATACTCTAGATGATCATTCTCTTTATTACATACACAAATAACACGTCCATCATCGCAACCTGTAAGAAATAGAGTTACCACATCACAACTTTATTAAAAAAAATCCACTTGCTGTCTTCAGGGGCTGGTGGGTGGGTCAAAATTGGCTCCTCGTTCCGTCTCGAGCTCACGTGCAGCGGGGAGGTGCAGCTTCAGAGCACAGGAACAAGAGGATGCCTCCTTGGCTTGCTGCTCCTTTTATCCGTCTTCGGGCGGGCGTAAACCCGCCTCCGCCTGCCCCCCTGGGGCGTGGTCGGCGGCGTCAGCGTCTAGGACAACCCACTCTAGGGCGGGAAAAGGCGCGCCCCGGCTACGCCGCTTCGGGCATACCAGCCGAGACTCGCCTCCCACCCCAAAATGGCCTCCCGGGGGGATCGGGGTACTCCACCATACGTTCGGGGGGACCGAGTGGTCGCCCCTTTCCATATGGCTGAGATACCCGCCACCCCCTCTCGACGCAATCCCCAAGGATGGGAAAACGGAAACGGTTCTGAACTTTTGGAAGGCGGGAGGGAGTGACCCTCCCGGCCGTATTTATTAAAATATGAAACAAAATTAAAAACATTAAAATAACAGTTTCATATTATGTACAATTTCATTTCCACATTACGATGTTTGGCTAACCTTAACATATCTCTAATACAAAGGTTCTCCTAGCCGAACTAACATCCTGCAAAACATTTAACTTGAAATTGTACATCCTAACGTTAAGGGCCAACGGCAAGGTCTTAACCGGTGTCAGATCCCTAAACCAGAATTACCCCCCCCCCCCACTCGGGAGGGGCGACCGCACAGAGGCTGTACCTCAAATGCATCTACTAATTTCCCTTGACTTGACGGGGGCCCCAATGAACTCGACGCCATTTAAAGGTCGTCCGAGGACTCGTGTGAGGTGTCTAGAAGGTAGCGTAAACCCCTTCCCCACTCCCTCCACACCACTTACCACATCTGCCGTCGCAGGTGTCCTGGCCCCGGGAAATTCCCCAGGAGGGGCCCGTAGCCCCTCCTATCAAGGAAGGGGCCTTGACCGCCTTTCCTTTTCTTTCGGCGGCCCATCCTTAGAAGGAACCGCCTCCCCGTTGAGGGGCCAATGGCCACCTCCCCCGGGCACTCCCATCCGTAATGGGTGACGCCCCCCCCATAGGGATCTTCCAATTACTGCTCACCGATCATGACCTTACCGCCACAGGCCGGATAGTTGACCGGCTATCCGGACCCCCCACACAACTCCTGCCTAAAGGTCATGTTTTAAACTTCTTAGCCAAGCTATGAGGTCTCCTATGAGTAACTCATTCCCCACCCGGGACAAATGGACCCCATCTCCCAAATACATACTGTCCCCCTTGATACAACCATGCGGAATAGACTGCAGTGTACTTGAACGAAACAATCTACCCAACTTGTTATTTATTTTCTTTACTGAGTGATTCAGAGCAGAAACCGATATCGCCCCCGCCACACTTTTCGTGGAATCATATGGGACCATGCAATTGTACACCCTGGAACTCTTCTCGCCAACCAACTTACAGTGGAAAGCATTGCCTCGAGAAGCAGTCGTCTACCAGTGGTTACCAAATCATTACCCCCAAGATGGACTATGATTATAGACGGCGGTGACCTTGTCCGCCCTAACAAACCCTCCATAAAATTTTGAAACTGGTCAATACAGAGCCCGCCCCTTCCGTAGACGGTCACCCTGTACCCGTATTCCCCAGCCACGTGAATCATGTCACCTGCTTTGAATACGTCCGCGGCACGCCTCACGTATGAGTGGCCCACGACCCACACCACTTTTTCCGCAGCCGGTGATGTTTGACCGCTGGTTCCCAGGTGTCGGGTCGACTGCACAGTCCGCCCCGCCTCATGAGCTTGCGAAACTGTAAACCAAACAAAACAAGATGCGTGAGTACATGATAGCAGCTTCACAACATGTGCAACCGCACATACCTTTTGTAACAGTTCGAGGACCAACGCCCCAAACGTTTCACTTTCTCTATACTCAGACCCCTGGCTGTAGCCTCAGTAGCAGCCCCTATCCGGAAGGAATGGGTCCCAAACTCGCCGGGGTTCAAACCTGCGGCCGAAAGCGCCATTGCAAGCACCCGCTGGAACTGAAATCTTGTCAGTGGGGTGGCATCAGCGTGCCTCAACAAGGTCCCCCCCCATGATGACGCCCTCTGCACTAAATATTCCTCTAAGCAAACAACAGGGCACATGAGAGATCCGGGAATCCGATGTATTACTACACAATCCCCTATCGCACCCTGATCAGCCTTGGACCTGACAAAGGAGACCGTCATTGTCTCCCCCTTTACCTGAATGTGCTCCCGGCACAGTCCCCCCACCGTATCCCGTTTGTTCCTCGCCACCAGTTTGCTTACCCACATTGCCCCATGGAATGCTAACGCAAAGGCGGCCCGGAATAACACTGTTTCATACTGGGATGAACATGTCGCAGGGAGTACGGATAATAACAGGGCCAACCTATCCAGACCTATCGGGTGCCTCTCATCTACTCTGCGACCCTCAAGGCGTTGCCACCCCCGTAGCGCTTTCTGTACCACTCCCTCTTTAAGACCGACCATGGCTTGTGCAATCGAGCGGGAAAAGGGGCGGGCCATTGGGATTACTCTAAGGGCAAAATTCAATTGGCCCACCGTTTGTTGCAATTGATGCAGGTTCACCTTAGTCTCTCGAATACATGTTTCAAGGGATGCCCTGAATTTCAACACCTTCTCTTTGGGCAACCGAAAACAACATTCCTCCGAGTCGAGCTCGATCCCCAGAAACTCGAGTGAAGTCGAGGGACCCACAGTCTTACCTGGTGCCAATGGCACGCCGAAGTGATTCATTAAGACACAAAACTCTGATAAAGCCTGCCCACATTCCGGATCCCCGGCTGCCCCCAGGAACAGAAAGTCATTGAGATAATGCATCACATGCTGAAAACCCGTCTTTCTTGTGAATACCCATTGCAGAAAACAACTGAACTTCTCAAAATAAGCACAAGATATGGAGCAACCCATTGGCATACATTTATCCATGTAATAGCGACCCTGAAACGTGAAACCAAGGAGACGCTGATCGTCTGGGTGTACCGGGAGCAACCGGAACGCTGACTCGATGTCTGATTTGGCCATCAGCGCTCCGGGCCCCAGGCGATTCAACATGGCGACGGCTTCATCGAAGGATGCGTACCGCACCGAACACACTTCCGGGTCTATCGCATCATTCACGGAAAGACCTCGTGGAGCTGACAAATTATGTATTAGCCTAAACTCACCCGGGTCCTTCTTGGGGACCACCCCTAAGGGGGAACAAACAAAGTTAGCAACCGGCGGTAGATCGAATGGACCGGCAACCCGCCCTCGAGTCACCTCTTTCCCAATCTTTACCTGTACCACCGCCGTATGCTGCAGGACCGACAGTTGGTTCTTACAACTTGTTTTACCCTGAAAGTCCCCCACTGGAATGCGGAAACCATACGAGAACCCGTCTCGCAACACCCCTGCGGAGACATGATCCGGGTATTCATTGAGCCAAGGAATCATTGCCATGGTATCAACCGGGGTAGGTAAAGGCGCCCCTCGGACTATTTCAGACCTGTTTGGCGCTTCCCTTACCTCCGTTATCACCCGTTTTGGCTCTGCACATGGTCTCGGGATGAGAGGACTGTCCACAACCCCCACACTCGTGTCTAAATTTGCATGACCCCTGAGGCCTTGTACATTTCCCCCTGTTAAAATTCCAACAAATCCCCTTTTTCCCTGTGTTGCCACTCGACTTCGAGTGGTGCTCGTTACCTGCACCCGTCCGAAAGGGTGTCCCAGAGGTTTGGCGGGAAGACTCACCCCCGCTACCCCCCAACAATGGTACCTTTAACATGCCCGAGTTCTCCATTTTTTGCCAAGAAATGGAGTCATAACAATCCCAAGTTAGAGCTGGGTCGTGCTCCTTAGCCTTCCTAAAAATATTGTCATAACAAAACCACTGATTGCCCTCATAGGCTAGAGAATACTCCATAATACGTGTCTGATAAATAGGCAATTCCGTCAACAACTCAGGCCTTCGCTCACCCATAATGGAGGTGAAAATGCCAAATGCTCTGCCCCAAGTACCTATGTTCTCATCGACTTTAAAGGCGGCCATTTTTGCGCGCCAAACACTCGGATGCATAAGCTCAAAACAAGAAGCGTGAGTACATGATAGCAGCTTCACAACATGTGCAACCGCACATACCTTTTGTAACAGTTCGAGAACCAACGCCCCAAACGTTTCACTTTCTCTATACTCCACAAAGGACGCTGTTGGGTCCTGGATCCCATGAGCCCTTGCCATAAAGGAAATGGCGGCCCGATGCCTCTGGGCCGTAGCTACTGATTTGCCTGCCCGATGTAAAGACAGCAAGAATCTTACAACAAGCTCATCCTGGCCCCAAAGCTCCCCCCTAGCAGAACCCAAAAAGGACCAATAGGAACGGAACGCCCCTTCATATGCCTTCCTTGTCCTGGGTGCTAAACTCTCTCCCACGAGGTTTTGTAGTTCGGGGCACCGAGAGACCAGAGAGCTTCGGGAAAGGGTGCCGCCACCGGGTCCGCTGTGGGCAGAAAACCCCAGAAGGCCTGCATACGGAAACGAGAAAGCGCATCAGCCGCTTGGTTCAGCACCCCTGGGACATGTCGCGCCCTAAAGATCACATTCAACTGCATACACAACAATACAATTTCTTTAAGCAGTCTCAGAATCCATTTACAACGTGCTGCCTGACTATTGATACACTCTACCACGGTCATGTTATCAGACCAGAACACGACAGAGTGATCTCGGAACCCCTCAGGCCATGTTTTCAGGGCCACCAAAATAGGGAAAAGTTCGAGAAAAGCAATGTTACTCGTCAGCCCGCTCTCGTGCCACCATGACGGCCATTTTTGAGCCGACCATTGATTACCGAATATGGCGCCAAAACCTATACTCCCCGCCGAATCTGTCCACAGCCCCAGCTCCTCGGAGGACACCGCCGGCTTGTTCCAGACAATTCAACCATTGAAATCCGCCAGGAATGCCAACCAAATGCGCATGTCCTGGCGAATCTCTGCCGAGAGCCTCGTGCGGTGATGTCCCTCTTTAAGACCGACCATGGCTTGTGCAATCGAGCGGGAAAAGGGGCGGGCCATTGGGATTACTCTAAGGGCAAAATTCAATTGGCCCACCGTTTGTTGCAATTGATGCAGGTTCACCTTAGTCTCTCGAATACATGTTTCAAGGGATGCCCTGAATTTCAACACCTTCTCTTTGGGCAACCGAAAACAACATTCCTCCGAGTCGAGCTCGATCCCCAGAAACTCGAGTGAAGTCGAGGGACCCACAGTCTTACCTGGTGCCAATGGCACGCCGAAGTGATTCATTAAGACACAAAACTCTGATAAAGCCTGCCCACATTCTGGATCCCCGGCTGCCCCCAGGAACAGAAAGTCATCGAGATAATGCATCACATGCTGAAAACCCGTCTTTCTTGTGAATACCCATTGCAGAAAACAACTGAACTTCTCAAAATAAGCACAAGATATGGAGCAACCCATTGGCATACATTTATCCATGTAATAGCGACCCTGAAACGTGAAACCAAGGAGACGCTGATCGTCTGGGTGTACCGGGAGCAACCGGAACGCTGACTCGATGTCTGATTTGGCCATCAGCGCTCCGGGCCCCAGGCGATTCAACATGGCGACGGCTTCATCAAAGGATGCGTACCGCACCGAACACACTTCCGGGTCTATCGCATCATTCACGGAAAGACCTCGTGGAGCTGACAAATTATGTATTAGCCTAAACTCACCCGGGTCCTTCTTGGGGACCACCCCTAAGGGGGAACAAACAAAGTTAGCAACCGGCGGTAGATCGAATGGACCGGCAACCCGCCCTCGAGTCACCTCTTTCCCAATCTTTACCTGTACCACCGCCGTATGCTGCAGGACCGACAGTTGGTTCTTACAACTTGTTTTACCCTGAAAGTCCCCCACTGGAATGCGGAAACCATACGAGAACCCGTCTCGCAACACCCCTGCGGAGACATGATCCGGGTATTCATTGAGCCAAGGAATCATTGCCATGGTATCAACCGGGGTAGGTAAAGGCGCCCCTCGGACTATTTCAGACCTGTTTGGCGCTTCCCTTACCTCCGTTATCACCCGTTTTGGCTCTGCACATGGTCTCGGGATGAGAGGACTGTCCACAACCCCCACACTCGTGTCTAAATTTGCATGACCCCTGAGGCCTTGTACATTTCCCCCTGTTAAAATTCCAACAAATCCCCTTTTTCCCTGTGTTGCCACTCGACTTCGAGTGGTGCTCGTTACCTGCACCTATCCGAAAGGGTGTCCCAGAGGTTTGGCGGGAAGACTCACCCCCGCTACCCCCCAACAATGGTACCTTTAACATGCCCGAGTTCTCCATTTTTTGCCAAGAAATGGAGTCATAACAATCCCAAGTTAGAGCAGGGTCGTGCTCCTTAGCCTTCCTAAAAATATTGTCATAACAAAACCACTGATTGCCCTCATAGGCTAGAGAATACTCCATAATACGTGTCTGATAAATAGGCAATTCCGTCAACAACTCAGGCCTTAGCTCACCCATAATGGAGGTGAAAATGCCAAATGCTCTGCCCCAAGTACCTATGTTCTCATCGACTTTAAAGGCGGCCATTTTTGCGCGCCAAACACTCGGATGCATAAGCTCTTTTTGGGCCTTCACATGCTCGATCTCGTAATGGTCAGTAAGCAAAGAAAACATGTTCACATACTTATTAGCCCAAATCTTTTCCTTAATTTCAAGTGGAACATGCTGGGCCACTTTCTCCCTTCGCGAGGGTACAGACCCCTCCCCTGCAATCGGCAGTAGCCGCTTACCTGAACTAGGTGCTGTACTTGCTGCCGAACTTGCGCCTGCCGCGATCTCAGCCACCGGAGCCTGCGGGGGAACAAGAGATGGTGCCGTCGCAGCCTGTCTAGATTCCTGCAATTGCCTCATCACGCCCTCGCTATCCTTTCCCAACCACGCTGCCAGTTGTGCAGCCAACTCTGGAGGCATATCTTCTCCGTTCACGGGGGTGACTACCACGGGAATCGGATGCCCCTCCTTCGGAACCAGGATCGGCTCCTCTATCGGTGTATCGGGAACCGGGGTCTCCCCCCCAGGTGCCCCCTCTTGGACCTCTTGCCTGTCCCGCTAGGGACTACTCCCGGCAAAGCTGGTCCGACGATTCGCTTCGGGCCTCCCTCCCCGTTCCTCTCCGCCATCTGTTTCTTCAAATCGGCAACCTCCTTTATGAGCATGCGGAGCATCTGATCGGTACCGACCCGCTTTCCGACCTTCTTGCCCGGCATTCTCCAACGCAGATATCTGTAAAACAAGAACAAAATTACAACGCTCAAAATTGGCTCCTCGTTCCGTCTCGAGCTCACGTGCAGCGGGGAGGTGCAGCTTCAGAGCACAGGAACAAGAGGATGCCTCCTTGGCTTGCTGCTCCTTTTATCCGTCTTCGGGCGGGCGTAAACCCGCCTCCGCCTGCCCCCCGGGGGCGTGGTCGGCGGCGTCAGCGTCTAGGACAACCCACTCTAGGGCGGAAAAAGGCGCGCCCCGGCTACGCCGCTTCGGGCATACCAGCCGAGACTCGCCTCCCGCCCCAAAATGGCCTCCCGGGGGGATCGGGGTACTCCACCATACGTTCGGGGGACCGAGTGGTCGCCCCTTTCCATTTTAGGTGTATGTCTATCACAGGTGGAAGGCTACTTTACAGAGCATGAATACTGATGAAGATGGTGGTTGCATGTTGTGTGTAGTGTAAGATATTTGTCTATTGCAAAAAGTTTAGAACAAAGCTCTCTAAGCAGAAAAGGTGTGTCTCATGAAATACAGTACAAATATTGACTAAAATGGGTGGCGTTTTCGAACTGTTACATTGGGAAATGTTCTGAACTAATGAAATGCTTTTTTTTATGGTCACATGGCAATTGCACACCCAGTGCGCAATGTGACCACACCCAATGTGATTTTGAGAAAATATATTTGCTATTATATTACAGTTAGAAATATATAAATGTTTAAAATATTTGTAATTACCGCTTGCTCTCTTATATACTTTAAAGTTATTTAGATATAGTTTTGAGACAAAAAAAATGAGGGAATGGCGTATGCGACCCCTCACTGTAGTCTATGATGTAACACAGGGAATGGCTGCATAAATTTGTTGCATTCGCAACGTGGAGCGGGTGCCACCCCATACATACATGACATAATGCGCAGCTTAGTACTGCGTACCAGTCGTATGCTACAGTAGCAGCTGGTGCGACCTTATACGTACATGTTGTTACGCGGGACGCGCTGTCACAAACCCATCGCATACGAAATGCGCATCATTTAAATGTGGTGGATAGGATTTGCGTACTGATCGAGCTTGGTAGACTACCGGTACGAGACTGTAAATTTCTCAGCAAAAACAATATATATACATATTTTGTGAGGAAGATATAATAGATTAAATAATTTCTAAACTTTAAAAAAAGGATAATAGAGTTGCAAAATATTAAAAGACAATTAGAAAAAATATAGGTTTTAAAAATATTAAAATATGAAGTTAACATTTAAAAAAACTTTGAAATTCACTGAAAAAACATAGGTTTTACAGGTGTTATAGTTAGGAATTAGCATTTAAAAAACCTTAGAAATTCACTGAGAAAACCATAAGTTTAGGGGACGTTATAGTTAGTTGGACATTTGACTCATAAATCCAGAGAAATTTGCCAGTTATAGTCAGTTAAGCTAACTATACCTCACGCACCCGCATCAGTGATGTCACTGACCATGTCATGAGTGATGTAATATGTGACGTCATCAGCAGTGCATTGAGGGCACACAAGTTAAATTTAGTTCAACTAACTATAACTGCAGAATTTCTCTGGTTTTATATGAGTCAAATGTCCAACTCACTATAACCTCCCTTAAACCTATTTTTTTCAGTGAATATATATCTCCTTCAAAGCACTGCAGGTTCCTGCTTGCTCATGATCGCTGGTGGTGCAAGCAAGGGCGCTACTGCTAATGCCTTAAACATTTGCCACAATTCCCCCACCATCAAGAGAGACTGCACTTATAAACGTAAGTTATCTATATTTTCTAGAAAACAGCTTTCAACGCAGTATGCATTTCGGCTGCTTGATCAGCATTTGTCTCACTAAAGGACAAAATATTCAAAACAGTTTATGTACTCTCTCCATTTGATTACAATTAGATGAACATAAACAAATACTTCAACATTATTATTATCATTGTGTCACGACTTTAATGACACAGTGCCACAAGTAAAAATGTGTAGATAGATGTAATTAAACCAAATCACACTGATTAGTTAATTTACAATCAGCAAGTATGTCGCACAAAACCTGAAATGAGTGGAGTATACAGCTCCAAAATCACATATCATGAGAAAATAAAGTACGTAAACAAAACTAGCAATACTGGACAGTTTGTGCAGTTTTATAATTTCAGGCCAAAGAGTCATCATCCACTCTGGATGCACCAGAGTGAAATCAACATCCTGAACACATATTGCGTTTGATATTCAAATTCCCTTGTGTCACTTACTCTAAAAGAGTTAGCTAACAAACCTCTGAGCTTCAGTGACTGTGCAGCAATGCCAGATACTAAACAGGAAACCAAACCATGGTGCCCGCAAAACTCACCCTCTACCACTGTATGCCCAATGCTGTGACCAGTGATTAATTTGTTTAAAAAAAAAAAAGATTAAGAGCCATTGCTCTTATCAGGGTGCCACTGCAGTGTTCACCACACACAGCCTGTGCCAGTGCTGCCAATAGCCGTACCTGTGTATAAGTGTGACAATTCAGATTATTTGGCTTGGGCGGCAGGATTTAGTTGTTTTTGTTGTATATTGAATTATTAAATATCTGTTGTTCTGCTCATCTCTAAGAACGGTAACAGAGCCACAATGGCCGGTGTTAACAATTAAGTGTGGATGCCCAGCACTGAAACCACCTGCTCAAATTAAACACTGACTGCAACAGCAAAATGTTGACTTGACTCCTACGCAAGTTAACTGCCCTTCTCGCCTTTGTAGAAGGCAGATTTCCTAGTGCAATATGTGGGGATGATGAGCCACTTCCATCTGTTGTCCTTTGTTCAGCCCACCTCTTGGTCTCCTTCTTTGCTTCCCACTGAAGTTCATTCCAGCACTTTTTCCACATTACCACTTGCACATGTTACATGGCTTAAAGCATTAAGGATGGGTCTGGTGGCTTAGTCCTAATGCATCCACTGGATGGGCATGTGTTTGACCTTATAGTCACAGTTTCAGTTCCAGTCAGGTCCTCTCAGCCTTTCATCCTTCTGAGGTCGATAAAATGAGCACTATTGAGTTGGGTATCAATAAACATCTGTTATTCAGCACCAAGTTACCATTCGTAGTGAATGTGCGATTTACAAATACTTATATTATGGTATGTTATTAATCTCCTCAATACCTCCTTTTTATTTATTTTTATTTTTATACACCAGCAGAACTGTGTACTTGCCAACAGACAGCGGTGCAAGACTGTATGTGTCGTCAGACCTTACTATAGCCATTTTATAATAATAGTGGTTGTGATCTATGCCATTCAGAGCAAGACTCTTGGTGAGCTGAAACACGATGATAGCCAGCCACCATAATTTAACATAAATAAATGCACCTCAGCGCAAAGCGTGTGCACGTGTATATCGTGCATTTTGTATTGGGTCAAATCTTTTCCAAATTATGAAGGTGTATTAACAGTCAAACTGCAGCCTTCATTTAAAAGTGTTACATTTTTGTCAGTCAACTTAATATTTAGAAAGTATAGTATGTCATTTAATACCTAAAGATAGCCATAACCGATTAGTACTATACATTCCCTTACTGGTTAGAAGAAATTTGCCAAAGTTAAATACCACTTACAGTTGCACATGTTAGGTCAGAAAACTTTATTGCTTTATGGAAATTACGCATTTTTTTAAAAACTGGCCTGATTGATAAAGGTAAAGTGAGACAAAAGTCTAACTTTACGAATGTTGATATTCACAAAGGGCATATACGAGTAAATACCGTAAAGACTTTCGTCTCACTTTACCTTTGTGATTCGGGCCCACTGTTTGCAAAATACTTGTAGATGGGTATTTTATATCATAGTGAATTTCATATTTCATACCTTCCACGAAAAGTTATCTTCTGTAACATGGATCTCATATTCCAAACAGTGAGGGGGAACCTTTCCTTTAGGAGGGCTCCAGGCAATAAGTGCATCGTCCGAATCCACCCTGTCTTGTCGAGATGATGTCAGAATTACACGTTCAGGAGGAGAAGGTTTGACTAAAAAAATAAATGAAGGGAAAATCAATATGTATCATTGTGCCATCCCTTATCTTGCAAATCTTTTTTTCACAGTCATTAATTAGTGGCAGCCAATCCACCACAATGCAGCTGCCCTTGATAAATCCAGATGTCCTCTCCATTTAGGGAGGGCCTTCCTATGTAGTTTTTCAATACCCTGCCCCATCCCCCCATGCAGACAATGTTGTATCAAAAGTGCTTCAAACAAGTTAATTAAAGCACTTTGACTGGTAACAGTCTGTTGCTGCAGCAGAAAAATTGAGATATGTGGGTGATCACCCACGAGGTGGTCGAAAGATCTGGTGGCTGTGGCACTGCCTACTGGTGTCTAATTGAATGCGCTAGCTTAGGTAATCATTCACTGAACAGAAGCAATAAGGCACACCTAATTATAGGAACACATCATTTAATTTTGTTTGTTCTATCTCATGATCAAAGCAATCGAGAATAATGTGCGAACGCACCATAACACCTGACAGATGGTTCCAGGATTTTGTTTTTTCAATCAATCAATCAAACAGGACATATAAACTGTGGCTTATCACCCTTGAGGGTATGCAGGCACAGGGAACCTGCTGCTGAGGGAGGGGACACTGGAACAGCCAGGACTTCAGTCCCTTCCTGAAGTCCAACAGAGAGGATGAGGTTCAGAGGTGAAGGGGGAAGTCATTCAATTAGTTTGCAGTGAGGTAGAAGAAAGGCATCCTCCACTGTTGCTTTGGTAGATGCGGGGAGTGTGAGAGGACAGAGAGGGAGGCGAAGAGCGGGTGACTAGAGAGTCCATGGTTGTTTAGGGCCATGTAGGTGTGGATCAGGATCTTCAATCGACATCTATTCAGAATGGGAAGCCAGGGGAGCTTCATGAGGTGGAGCCTCATGTGGGTTCGCTTTGGGAGGTGCAGGATGAGTCTGGCAACTGAGTTCTGTATGGTTTGCAGTCTTTTTAGGAGGTGTGAGGTGATTCCTACGTAGATTGTGTTTCTGTAGCTATGTGCGTTACTATATAGTGTTTTGCTGATATTTTGTGAAGGTCTAAAGCAAAATAAAATTAACTGAACTGACTGTATTCACTGACATACAGGCTTAATTTAAGCCACAGGCTACACATACAAATCTCAATTGTGAGACACCGTGCCTCAAAGCAGGTAACATTCAGTATGCTGAACTGCTTTGACTATGAGTTGGTGCTACTTAAATATTTGTGCGCACTGACATCAAAAATATTTGAAGATGCTAACCTGGCTTGAGTAATGTGGGTATTCATTCTGGACATAGGAACACCCCAAAAGGATAGAGGATAGAGTTTGACAAGTCATCCCACAGCCTTGCCTGCAATTCTTAAATACTGTGATAGTGCCTTAATCCTGGAGTGAAATCCTTTGATTAGGCATATTGGTGAAGATAAAAGTGATGTGTGGCTGTTTGTGTGCTAGTTGGAGCATACTGAAGGTAGCACAGACAGTACGGGGCATATTACCAAGCAATAGCGATAATTATCGCTATTGCTTGGTTAGCGGGAAAAAAAAATCGCCAAGCACCGAGGATTTTTACCGCTGAGATACCTTGATATTATCAAGGTTTATCTCAAAAGCGGTAAAAATCCTGCGAAATGCATGAATATCGCTGAAAAATCAGCGATATTCATGCATTATCGTGACAATGCTCTTAGCCATGTTATCCACCTTCCATTGGATAACATGGCTAAGAACTGCTTTTAGCAGGCGTTAGCTTTTGGAGATATTCGCGCTTAGCGCGAATATTTCCAAAAGTTGTTAATAGGAGTTAGAGATGTTAGCGACTGTTTTCAGTCGCTAACATCTTGGCACGCCCACTTTGCATGTCATTAGCGATAATTATCGCTGACATGCAAAGTGGGCCCCTAAATGTCCGCTATCACCTACAACCTGTCGCTAACGGGTGTTAGCGACATTGGTAATAGGGCGATAAAATTATCCCCGCATTAGCGGGAAAAAGTCCCGCTAATGCGGCGATAATGCCCTTGGTAATATGCCCCTACCTTTTCTATTAAATGCATACAGAGTTTGAAAGTATTCACCTTAAGGCATTCTATCAGATAGGCTGACCTCTTCAAAGTATCCATAATTAACTGGATCCAAAATTTGCCTGCTGTACCCCAAGCTCCATCTTTTGCCTAATGCCATCAGATCTTCCTGTCAAGTTTATGTTGAGCGGACCAGCTGAAAGCCCATGCCATCCCTGAATCCCTAGTCTGGTATATTAAAGTAACAACATTCTACAGTAGGAACTGATGGAAGAACAGGGAAAAGAGTGAGAGGAACCGACAGAACCTGATTTAGCCCCTTTCACAATTCTTTTCAACCCAAGGTTGTAACAGGTTCATCTTGAATATGGAGAGGCAGCAAGTCACTGAGGCAGGTTTGGGGTAAGTGGCAAGACATAAATGAAGTACTATCTAGAGTAGAATGGTTTGGCACAAAGTAGAATCTAGCGTAACAGCTTAACAGTTGTAGTTGCTATGAGCTCCCGACAGACCAGGATACACACGGAGAACCCCAGGATGCCACCAAGATTTAAAGACCTTCAGCTGAGGCGGTAAGCCGTAGATAATATACTTAAAGGTATCGTGCATCAACAACAAGAGCAATAATGGAATGCAATAAAGTGATCAGTGAAAAAGAAAACAACAAACATGGAGGAATCGAAAAATAGGGCATGAGCTGATGCGAAGCAGAATGCTATCAAAACCAACAACATGTTGAACTAGCCTCATGCACTAACTCTATCCACTGTGCCCCTAAAGTAAACCAGTAACCCTGAAGGGAGCAAGCCACTATTACAGTCTATTTTCCAGTCTAGCATTTGAATCTGTTCAATCTCCACTGCCCCATTCGCCAAAGTGTCCAAACCCATCCAGCCCTACATATAATCTATTGTCTATTTCATGTCTGAATCCCAACACTTGCTTCAAAACTGTACTTTCCCTCAAAAGTCCGGCTGCCAACTGTTGCCCATGGTCTGCTGTGCATGGTGTTCTGTAAACAAAACAGCTGTTTACGGGTGCCAGGCTGTTGTTCAGAGCTCTAGGCAGCCATAGTTGAAGAATGGCTACTTTTATGAAGTTGTACCACTAACCACTTCTGATATGTTTCATATACAGCATCAATGTCTACCATTGCAAACTCAAATCCTTAAATAATTGAAACATGCACAGCATTTATATTACTTGGCCTGAAAAAGATGAGATGATGTGCCTTCAATTACAAAGAGCAGCCATATGCAGTTATCATTATGAGTCTTTGTTACAAGGCGATCCATGCAGTGTACCAAGCATTCCCGGCTCATGGAAAACTGTTGTCCCTTGTGTTTTCACTGCCTCATTGTTCAGAAGACATTCTGTGCACCTCTATAGAACTAACCAGATCTCAACATGTCAGTGGGAGTACTTGAGAGTCATCAGTGATAAACCTGGCATATTATGATGATTTATTTATTTATTTATTCGTTTTGTAGAGCGCGACAGCTACCCGCAAGGGTTTTCAGGCGCTAACGGCAAACAGCAACAAAGCACTAACAGCTCAGGGGATTATTGGTTAAAAAGCCAGGTTGACAGTTCTCAGCACGAATGTGGAGGGGAAGAGAGTTCCAAAGTCTGGGCCCCAAGCACGAGAATGAGCTGCCACCCATTCTGGATAGTCTGTGCTTGGGTACACAAAATAAGTTTTGTGAAGAAGATCGGAGTGAACAAGAGGGGGTATAGATTTTAACAAGAGACTGCAGATAGGACGGGACCACACCAGCCTTGATCTTATACATGAAGCTCAAAGCCTTGAACTTCACGCGACTCTCAATTCTGAGTCAATGAAGCTCACGAAGGTGTTCTGTAATGTGATCAGTTTTTCGGCAACCACAAAGTAGACGAGCGGCAGTGTTTTGGACCAGTTGAAGACGTCGTGTGACTGCCTTGGCAGACCCCAGGTAGAGTATGTTGCCATAGTCCAACCTGGAGGTCACCAGGGCGTTCACTACAGACCTCTGGGTGTCCAATGGCAGCATTCAGAGGATCTTTCTAAGCCAGCGCAGTATGGTAAAACAAGTGGCTGCCACTTTGTTGGCCTGACCTTTCGTAGTTAGGCCATTATCAAGGATCACACCCAGGTTTCGCACATGCTCTGAAGGAGATGGAAATGGACCCATCTCAGATTGCCAATTCCTAAGTCTCCAAAGATCAGGCTTATTCCCAAGGACCAGGACCTCGGTCTTTCCACCATTTAGCTTGAGTAAGTTGAGATTCATCCAGTTGGATATCTCACTCAGACCAACCTGCAGGGGGGAGGTCGAGCCCAGGTCAGATTGGGATAGGGAAGGGAAAACACAATTTGGGAGTCGTCAGCGTATGTATACAGAGTCAACCCAGAGCGTTGTGCGATGAGAGCCAAAGGGGTAACGTAAAGATTAAAAAGGAGGGGGCTGAGGATCGAGCCCCGGGGCACACCATAAGGAGAAAAATAGGTTTTGGATGTGGAGGAATGTGAAAATATTTGAAAAGTCCGGTCCGTTAGGAAAGATGGTAGCCAGTCCAAGGCTATGCCACCAATGCCTATGGCAGCAAGGGATCTAAGGAGTATATCGTGGGACGCAGTATCAAAAGCTGCACTGAGATCAAGCAGTATCAGTGCAACTGTGTCACCACGATCCAGCAGAACACGGAGGTTTTCCGTAACTCCAAGGAGAGTGGTCTCCGTGGAAAAACCTGGCCGAAAACCAGACTGAGAAAAGTGTAATAGGTTATTGACCGTCACAAAATGAGACAAGTGTTGGTGAATATGTCTCTCTAGGACTTTAGAAAAGGCTGGCAGCAACGAAATGGGGCGGAAGTTGGAGGGGACAATAGGATCGGCGGAGGTTTTTTTTAGCAGAGGGGTGACCATTGCGTGCTTCCAACTAGCAGGAACAACAGCCGTATTAAGTGACTGATTAAGCGTAGCGCAAATCATCGTGAGCTGTGGAGTATCCAATAGACGCAGCACTGGAACTGGAACGGGATAGATAGGAGAGCCCGATCTGACTTTACGCAAAATTTCAAGAAGAGTGGAGGGATGAAGATCAGGCCACGACAAAAGTGAGGCAGGGGAAGAGATAGGGAAATGAATAGACTCCTCAAGATTGAGGGACAAAATAACAGGTGTTGGTATCTCTATGGGCAGAAATATCTTGATAGATGTTATCAATTTTAGAGATGAAAAACTGAGCGAGTTCGTCACACTTGCTATTAGACAGAGGTGGAAGTTTAGCTGTGGTCTGGGAACCCGCAAGATTTTTGACCATGCTAAAAAGTACTTTAGACTTGTTTACCGCTTCAGATATCGTTTTAGTAACATAAGTCGCCCTAGTCAAGGCACAGGCTGTGTGATAGCGCTTCAACTCATTTTTATAGATAAGACCTGCTGCAGGAGAATAATCTCTTCTCCAAGTACGTTCCAGTTTTTTTACACCGAGATTTATCGACTTTTAGTGCATCATTATACCAGGGGGCAGGTGTTTTATGAATAATCACCTTTTTGTGCACGGAAGGAAGGCAAATGTCCATGGCTTCAAGAAGCCAGGAATTGACAGTGCTGGCAGCAGCTTCCATAGCCACTGAGTTAAGTAGGCTAGTAGGTAAATGAGAGGGTAGAGTTTTGTTGAAAGAGGCGATGTCCAACTTTCGCCAGTCTCTTTTGTTAGTACTCAGTGATACTCCGCATTTAGGCAGAGCTTGGGTGGCAGTAAGGGTAAATTTAATTAAATAGTGATCAGACCAAGGAACAGGTAGGGCCGGAAAACAACGTAGGTGAGTGATATTGGAAAAAATGGGGTCAAGGAAATGACCTCCACTGTGTGTGGGGCCCTGATTATGTAAAATAATGTTCATAGACGCAAGGTCAGCAATAAGATTGCTGCTTACGCTATTCTTGGGATCCTCCAAGTGGACAATAAAGTCCCCAACGACCAGGAAGTTGCTGGAAGTTGTAAGGACCGAAGCTATGTAGTCAGAAAGCAGTGCCGACCAGGCATTCACAGGGCCAGGGGGACGGTATACCAGGAGGCCAGTGAGAGTGAACTTGGGATGAAGAGCAAGTTTGAACCATGCAGCTTCACAGTTGCCCAAAGTCAAGTTGGCATTGAAAAGTGTTCTTAGAAATAATCGCAATGCCACCCCAGATTTTATTGGGTCGGTCACTTTTGGCAATGGAGTAGCTAGTGGGTAAGGCTTCCGCAATATCTGGGCCGGAACTTTCTTGGAGCCACGTTTCAGTAATAAACAGTACGTTGGGCAATTCATCCGTGAGAAGATCAAAGATCTTGCGTTTATGTTTATGTAAGAAGCGGCAGTTCAGGCTGAGAAGTGTAAAGAGGGGATTAACGGGAGTAGTATCCTGCTGTGCAAGATGACAGCACAGCTGCGGAACACCCAAGGAGAAGGTGCAGTGAGGGAACTGGTCCTGCATATCTAAATGGAACAGGCCTGTTCTGACATGGACCGCAGTGCGTATAGTTGTTCTGCTCCATACTTGAGCCTGGGTGACACGATTTGGCCAGGGATTATGGCCCTGAACCCGTCTGGGCGCGGACGGGCGCGGACAGGCACGCCTTTGGCGCTCCTTCAGCGCGCAGTCGACACACCCGCTGTGCCTGTCCGCTGCGCCGACGGGGCATGCTGGACATTTATGCAGGAAGAGGGCGGGAGGGTCAAAAGAACTAGACCGCAACCCTGCTCCTCTCAGCAAGATGGCGGCTCACCCCCTGAGCAATCCGCGACAGCGCCTAATCGGCTGCGCGGGAAGACACAGAGTGCAAGGGTGAGTGACAAAGTGGAAATAGTGCAATTGAGCTAAAAAAGCACAATTAAAATTATGTTAAAACAGGTTAAAATGCACAAAGTAGAGACTCGCTTTCTAGCTTTTCCGGCTTGACGCCTCAGGAAAGTGCAAAGTGCTAGGGCCAATCCAATCCAAAAATTACAATACAAAATATTCTGTCAACTCTTGGAGACACTTCATGCTGCTCTATATGTTCTATTGTGCATCTTCAAATAGCTCAGACCCATCTGTAATGGTATTACTTCAACCCTGCATTTCAGTGTCCCTAGCTAGTATAGAACCGGGACCCAAATTTAACCCACTATATTCACCTCAATTCTCTGCTAGCGTAACCAATACTATTGGAGAGTAGGGATTCACAAAAATGTTATGTATCAATGATGGAGACAATGAGGCACAAACATGAGATGAGTACTGCGAAATGTGAATCACAGGCACCAAAAGCTCCCCTTATTCTGTCAGAGAAGCCAGAGATCAAATAGCACCCTGAAGAACCTAAGGTGTCTACAACGCCCACCAGCAACTGACAGACAGGGGCTTTGAACCCTCAATTGTCCTGCAAACAAGATAAGCACCAGTAAAGTGTGCCTTCACTGCCCTTTAGTTCCAAAACTCAATTGTGCCCAGGACAAGAAATGGGTAAGGACTCTTTTTGTCTTTGTGCGCCCTTTGTTTTCATTCCCTTAAACTTAGACATACCTGAGACGATTAGAGACCACCTCCTTTCCAGGGCCCTGCAACATCCCCTAACCACCAGTCACAGCACACCCTGCCACACCCCCCCACCCCATATGGGTGCAGAAAAAGATCACGGTAATGAAAGTGAGAAGAGCAAATCAGAAGCACTGATGCCAAATCCCACCAGAACCATGTCATCATCGACAACTAGCCAGAGTGGGTGCAGCCTTTCAAGCCCCTAGAGATTGAAAAGAGACTAGAAAAAAACAAGCATTTGCAATGCAGTAGGTCTCACATTCACGCGAGTTTGAGCTATTGGCATTGTAAATGACAATGCCTTTTATTGATGTTTTGGGTTTTAAAACATGAATAAAAGGCCTTGTCATTTACAATACTAATAACTTAAACTCTCACAAATGTCTTCTCGACCGTTTGTTAGATTGTAAATATCAGAGGAAGAGACCCACCTGCGATGTCTTCAAAGTAGTGATAAATAGTGCAGTGAAGATGTGTAAGTGTTGTAAATTACAAAGACACAAAGTGCGAAGGTAAAGTTACATATGATCTGAGCTATAAACAATAACCAAGCACTCCAACACCTTTCGCTGGTGGTATTGGTGGTGGTGGTATTGGCGGTGGTGGTGGTATTGGTGGTGGTTTGGTGGTGATGGTACTGGTGGTGGTATTTGTGGTGGTGGTGGTATTCGTGGTATTGGTGGTGGTACTGGTGGTGGTGGTATTTGTGTTGGTGGTATTGGTGGCGGTAGTATTGATATTGGTGGTGTCATTGGTATTGGTGGTGGTGGTGGTAGTGGTACTGGTGGTAGTGGTACTGGTGGTGGTGGTATTGGTGGTGGAGGTGGTAACCAGCAACAAAATTGTTTGATCCACTGCAAGTTATTCATTAAACCTAGTTTTTGACCACTTCAAGGCTTACTCTTTCATTGATGGTGTACTAGAATTAGAAATAGTAGGCATGCAATAAGAATGTTTAGAGAACAACTGTGATAACAAGAATGTTATGATTCATTGTTCAGCTAGCTCCTTCTGAGCTGCATGCATTTGTTGTACCAAGCTTCTTGAACAAAGCTTTAATTCAATTTCCTGCATTAAGTGTAATTACTACAGTACCACAATAAAAGACAATGACAGAGCAGGGAACTTTGCATTGTCGTTCAGAAGAAAACTGTTGCACTCCAAGCTCTAAATGATAAATGAGCACAATTTGTCCTTAAAGTGCATTCAAAGAAATATTAAAAGCCTGCCTTTCTTCCAGTTTATTCCCTCTCTGTTTCTGTTGCTCTTGTACTCTTCTCTTTTCTTTTCTTTCTGTCTTCCTTTCTCTTTTCCTTTTCTTGTCTTTTCCTCTCCTTTTATATTATAATTTACCTATTATTCTTTCTTATTTTATCTTATATTGGAATATGGAATATGTTATTCTTTATCTCCTCATATTTGCTATATCTTATGTAAGTTTCATTATCACTTATATTTTCATCTGTTTATCATTATATCATTTTACTTTGTCAACACATTTGTATTTCTATCTGCAATTTTCAATAAAAAATTTCAACACAAAAAAAAAGCCTGCCTCCCCCCTACTCGCTCCCAAAAAGAAAATCCTGCACAGAGCACTGGTGATTCCTAGCTGCATCACAGTCCTAGTGAGTCAGGTCTGGTCATCCTGTCACTGACTGGATATCACACAGACAGAACCAGACTTATGACCTGAAATGTCAACATTAAACTGAGCCAAAAATAAAGACTTACCACGAAATCTAATCGAAAACTATTAGGCTCACCCAGTATCATTAAAAGATGCAGTATTGATTGGGATCACCAGAGGACATGTGTGCCCTCCACTAAGTCCATGTTATATTCATCAAGGCATTACATGATAGGGCGACAGTTACAAGCACATTTTAATTATTCTGAGTTTACCTGCTGACAAAACATTTAGCTCAAAAGACGACCAGTGCTTTACAATTCAGAAATTCAACGTTTAGAACAACCTACTAACACCTGATCCAGGGCAAATTTCCTGGCCTTCAGGAACTGCACAATATGCATATCATCTAACTTCTGTGGCACAAACTCTTTAAGAAATACAGAGTGTTCTACTATGGCATACAACTATTCAAAACTCCTCACATCCAGAAAAAGTATGTCATAAAAACATGACTGAAGCACATCATTTATCACCAGACATTAATTCTTACCATTATCGCTGTACTGGGCTCCAGTCCTAGATACTCTAAATAACAAAATCGCAAATGACATAGAGATAACTTTCCAATAAACTTTGATGAAACAGAACTGGTTTGACGCCTAGAGTGGTATCTGTGCAAGAAAAGGCTTTAAATTATGAAAATATACGCAACCAGTAGCCTACAATGCACATCTAGCAACATTGCACACACTGAAGCAGAACATGATTCCCGCACGTGACAAAAGTGGGCACTTCGAAAGAGTATCCCAAAAATAAAAATACTAGATAGTCACAGCTCTTTTTACTGTGCCCCATGACCCAAAACCCTCTTGCTCTCCCAGCCACTTTCTTTTCCATACCCCAGTAATTGCTGGCCGTGTCCTGACCATAACTTGTACTCATATCCCTGTTACGAAGTAAAGAAGTTCACATGTAGATGTCATACAAAACAACAGACCTGATTCAGGTGGGAGACTCCTGATTTGTAAAGCCAAAAGTGAATTTATTTTAGCTTTCTCATGCCTTAATTTGGCTCCCTTTCAATGCAAGAAAAAAAACGCAGACAGAACCAGACTTATGACCTGAAATGTCAACATTAAACTGAGCCAAAAATAAAGACTTACCACGAAATCTAATCGAAAACTATTAGGCTCACCCAGTATCATTAAAAGATGCAGTATTGATTGGGATCACCAGAGGACATGTGTGCCCTCCACTAAGTCCATGTTAAATTCATCAAGGCATTATTACATGATGGGGCGACAGTTACAAGCACATTTTAATTATTCTGAGTTTACCTGCTGACAAAACATTTAGCTCAAAAGACGACCAGTGCTTTACAATTCAGAAATTCAACCTTTAGAACAACCTACCAACATCTGATCCAGGGCAAATTTCCTGGCCTTCGTGGAAAAAAAACATTCCTCCGTTTATTTTTTCAAAATCTCCCGGTTTCATGTATGTAAATGTTGTAAATGTGACATGGATGAGATGTGGCTTAAGGTAGATTCATTTAGGTATCTGACATTAAATAGCTCCCCACCAGGAGCATGTTGATACACAATCAGCCTTCGCCCTACTGGGCTCTTCCTAATGGCAGAATCTACTGCACATCAGGGTTCTACATTATCACACAGACAGCAGACACTTAATACACAGCGTACAAGACAGGATATAGCAATGCTCTGTGTGTATTTATATCCCCAAAACAGTAAGCAAATGCTTTAGTACTAATAACAATCACACCGTCTATTTTTCCCTGTTCCCCAACCACAGGTAAACAGACCAGCGACTCTGTTCTATGAGTAATACTTTCAGTCAGTAGTACAGGCTTTGTAGGCCTCAGCAAGTTGCATGATTTGTTTTTGAGTCCATGAGAAACAATGTGAACTAAACTACAAGTCCCAGAATGCAACAGGTTATTGGTTTAACCCCTTCCATGCTGATGACGGCTCCCGAGATCAGAATGTGCCGCACAGCGCAGAATCGCAGCAGCATGCAAGGGGTTAAAAAGTCAAGACTGGTTGAGGATGTCACACATGAAACTGTGTAACCAAGCAACTATGTCATATGGCCTTTTTCTTACTTTTTACAGCAGCCAATTAGCCAACCCTTGACACATTAGCCCGTCCTGGCATTTTAGCCAACTTTGTGTTGCCTTTTGAGTTTTGAGACCCTTGTGTGCTTTAATGTTCAAAGTAATGACTGAAACATATCATCGAAAGTGATAATGACTAAAAGTTAGTGCAAGGTGGCAGTGTTGTTTTTTAAAAGCAATAACCTTTCAATTAGGCATGATGCCACCTGGCCACAACACTGAACACCATGAAAGCAATCCAGAGATTTGTTTTTAATACATATCATCAGAGGTTAAGTTCAACTGTTTCAACTGAAGCACACGAAGACTACAACTTCTAGGAAACAAAATGAGTTAAATTAAAGACAGGAGCTGGATAATAGGTATCAGACGTACTTACTGTGGAGGCACAGTTATGGTCCATAACTGTGCCTCCATTTTAGGCTCTGTTGCCATCTTCTTTTCCCTCAATTTAGGAAAGTCACTACCATTGCCCAGGCAGCACCCTCTCCCTCTATGCCCTTTTGCCATTTGCTACTTACCACAGGAAGTTGTTGCTCTTGTCCTGGTAGCCCCCCTGCATCGCCAGGAAGCTGCTGTCGCAGCTGCACATGGGGGCTTAGGAGCCGCCTCTTCCTACTTGGCCCATGAGCCCAAACCTGGTGTAGGGCGCAGATGAGGAGGCAGACGACGGGGGGCCACCAGACCCAGCGGGAGCTGAGGAAGAGGACATGTTGAGACTACGGCACCGTCCACTAGCCCTGTCTGTGTAAGCGGCGGAAGCGCAATAAAGATAATTTAAAAAAACAATGTCTGTTGAAGGCGGGGACAATAAAGAGTTAAAAATCCATCACTGCTGCAAACATCGGGAACAATAAAGATTGTTGTTATAAAGCTACGTTCTACGAACCCGCGTTAAGTGCATTAAAAAATTGCCACTGGATAATAATAAAGCATAGAACTTTACAAGGTGGATGCGTGCCCGGTAACGAAGGAGGACATGGCAAAGTGGTGCCTTGTGATGATGAATTTTGAGTCGAAGTGCTCCCTCTACCTTGAATATCAGGGGGGTTAGAGCATTTTGCAAGAGCAGGGTTTGGACAGATGGATGGGTATTGGGGAGCTCAATAGAGAGACGATTGTGAAGATGAAGGGTGCTGTTGGCTGGTTCTCTCTGAATGCAGAGTACATGGTGGTAATGTGTTTACATTTAGGAGGGCATGGAAGACAGGTGATTACTGCAACACTGAGCTGTTCCTCTACTCTTCTCGGTGACCCACTGTTGCTCCCCTTGACCACTGCCTCCATCAGGCCGGGGCGGGGTAGCTCTGTTATTGACTCGCGGTATATGGTGGAGCCTGGCTCCTGTCGCCAATTCTCCTCAAGGCACGGAGGACTCCCTTCAGCAGTGGGCAGCTCTTCCTCCTAACTTATGAAAGCATTAAACCCCATCTCTTCTGTTAACTCTCCCCTATATGGAGCCTTTTCTATTGTCTGTATCTGACATGTGCTTGTCCTTGTGTCATGATTGCCTCAGGAGAATGCTTGCACTCTAAAACTAAATACAGGTGATAGTAGTATACAGTTAGCCATGCATGTTTCTATTCACTTTTATTTTTGAAAATGGTCTACACGCTAAAATGTGCATGCAGCTTTGTCTGTAAAAAACAACAGATTTTAATTATTTTCCAAAACAATTCACAACTACCAAAAACACACTCAGTAATGAACAATGCCCAAAAGTAATTTGGTCTGCTTTATAATTCTATATCTATCAACCAGAAGCCTCAGAAATCAAAACTCTCCAGAAGCAACAAGATGTGTTCAAAACTCATTCACCTGAGTCACAGCTCCTGCCAGGAACATGTGCTACACAACATAAAAAATAACCCTTTCCACTCTCCCGTAAAAAACATGCTTTCTAGCTCTTAAGCTAGTAGGTGCCCCCCCCAAAACCTACTACCTGACCTATCAATATATTATGACAAACCATGATGTTCTCTACAAGTACAATGTAAGATCTACAGTTTTTTTATGCTGTACATCCTAATGTTACCTCTGGTTACATATAAACTGATCAAAGCTCCCACCAGCATTAGGTACAAGAGCAACTCATGTAATGTTATATGTATTTAAAAGACATACTATCACCTGCAAGGGTATTCAGATGCCAAGGGTATCCTGGTGCTGAAACCGTTAAATAAATCCTCACAGTGGCAAGTCAACAGCCATTAGAAAGAAAATGAATACAAGCCTCTGCCATCCATTCTACAATTTCCTGCTCAGTAAAGAAGCAGTTAAACACAGTACAGGTGGCGATGGCCCGGCAAAACACGTCTCTACCTTCACTCACTATATACAAGTCATGGAAAAACTAAGTTGATCACAGAATTTCATCAAGTCAGAACTAACAGTTAGAAAACCACCAGGAATGCACCACAAACTTTGAAAAGAACGCTTTCTTTTCTCGGGTCACCTAAATGTACTTGATAACCACCTTTGTGGTTTCTATCTAGTTTATCCAAACAGTTTTCTCAGCAAAACAGGCATAATCTGCTTTTTAAAGTTTGGGAACAGTACAACGGTCACATGTTTTACAAACACGTTTTAGGGTGTGTTTATTTACAACTCAATTAAACTTTGCACTTCAAAAGGCATATATATGGGCTAATTTCATCTCTCTTTAACCTGTCTCCTCTGCCTATGCCTTCATGCCCTATTTTGTGCACACATTCCTGTCAGCTTTACAAAACTGATTTTGCCAGCCATATTTTGGTGCCTATTTCAATGTAGCACATCAAACACCATTGTGCTTTCGTGCTGTCCTGCAAGCTAGACCACTTCTAATACATTAGCCCATTTAAGAGTTTTTTCACTGCAGGTTTTGAGCACTATTAACTGTTTTATTAACTGTTTGAAGGAAGTAACAGTTAATTCAGTTCAGTTTACTCTCCTGTCATATCCTGACAACCATTTCCTTCAACATTTTTTCATGTTTTTGATTTTGGATATGTTTAATGGGCAGAACTAGGGCATCCTCCTCCACATTACCAAAAGGGAAGCAATCTTTTATTAAAAATCCGAATGTCTTCACAGAACTTTCTTAACTTGAGGACTCTTTGTTATCTTTGTCGCAGTATTTGAAGCCTACATTGGATCCTTCCTCTATAACCTCAGGAAAATCTGTCAGAAAATGCTTGAAAAAGGATCTCCCTTCTCCGCCAAAATCAGTCTCACCGGTCTCTATGGAGCTCCTGTTGGAAGAAATTAGAGCTCTTCGACCTTTTATGGAAGAGACCAATGTTAAATTGCAAATCCTCACAGATAATTGGTCCCAACTAGACACGAGAGCCTCAGTAGTCGAGCAAAGTGTCTCATCTCTTAAGGACTCATGTCCTGGCGTCTCACAACTCTACTCCCAAGTCTCTGTGCTCCAACGACAGGTCGAGGACCTTGAAAATCGAAATTGGCGGAATAACCTTCCAATTTATGGCCTGGCGGAAGGACTTGAAGAATCAGATGCTTTCACCTTTTTTAAGTACATCCTTCCTAAGCTACTTCACATGCCAGATGGTACTGTACTTAATATTCAACGAGCACATAGATTGTGTCGCATTCCTTCCAACGCTTCATCTTCGCAATGACCAAGAGGAGTGATCTTATATTTTTAGGAGTACACAGACTTGTTAAAAAAGTCTTATCTGCGGCCAAAGCCATCCAAAAAATCACATGGTCTGGTTCTACTTTAATTTTTGCACAGGATTACACCAAAGCCACCGCTAAGAGGCGCAAAGCTTTTCTCAATATGAGATCTGATCTTCGATCATTAGGAGCTCGTTATGGACTTTTCCGTCCTTGTCTCTTTAAGGTTACCTACAATATTAGAACTACGTATGAAAACCCAATGAGACGACAGAGCTTCATAAACTCTTGCAAGCCAGTTAAAATGGACCCTTCCACTCCTTCATCGTCATTTAACACTTAATGTTATATTATTAATTAACGTTATGAAATTACTTCCAAAGTTCTGTACAAAGTCTGTATCCTACCGGTAAAACTATTTACATCAGAATGGATACTTGTTGGTTTAAACACAGAATTATTTTGCATTGTATTCAAATTAGTCTTCTAAGAGTATTTTCACTGTTTTTTCTGGTATACGAAAGGCCTTAATGTTTACCTTCCTAATTGTTATTCTCTGCTTCCACAGATCCTTCATTTGCATGGGGTTGTATTCCCCTGGTTTCCTGTGTGCCTACGCACGGATTTTCCGTCTGTCCATGTGGCCTCACCTCCCTCCCCTCCATATTTCCCCTTTGTAGGTATGTTTCTTGTTTTGTCTCTTGTTCTCTGTGTTGCAATTACCTTCTTCCCTCAATCTTCTCCACAATTTGCATTCACTTGCTTCCTTGGTGTCTTCAATATTTTTCTCTGTTGTTCTTTTTTCTATTTTCTCCTTATACTCATCATTGCATGTCCATCTTCTTCTTTTTTCTCTATTAAAATATTTACCTTTTTTGTAGTTGATATAATTTGTTCATTTCTTGGTCTCCAGCTTCTTCCTTGGTTACTGCTATACGATTCTTACATCCTTTTTTATTTTAAGACTGACTCTTTCCTTATTTTATTTTTGTCACAAATTCTTTTTTGTTCTATGATTGAATTGGGCTTTTGTAGGTCAGCATATTTTTATTAATATATGTCATTAAATGTGATTACTTGGAATGTTAAGGGCTTGAACTCTCCCATTAAAAGACAGGGTCTTGACTCACTTAGCCAAACTAAATGCCAATATTGCTTTTCTACAAGAAACTCACCTTACAGAGATCAAATCATCCAAGGTAAAAAAGGGCTGGGTTGGGGAGGTTTTCTTTTCCCCAGGAGACAGCAAACGTAATGGAATAATGATACTATGTTGTAAATCCCTTTCGCGTTCACTCTTATCTCAAGAGTCTGATGCTTGTGGTAGATGGTTGAATGTTAAAATATCTTTAAATGGTGTTCCAGTCTCTCTTTTAAATGTCTGTGCCCCCACATGTGGTGAACCCTCCTTCTGGCACACACTCGCCAAGCAAATTTCTCATTGCATAGAACATAACTTTATTCTGGCTGGAGATTGCAATCAGGTTTTCGTTCCTTTTATTGACAGGAATTCCACGACCACCTTTATACCCAATAAGCCTCACAAATCGTTTGTACATGCCGGTAATCAACATAAGCTCCTTGATACCTGGCGACTTTGCAATCCAACCACCAGAGAATTTACTTTTTATTCCCCATCTCATCATTCTCATCAAGGATTGACTATATTTTTGTTTCCCATAATATTTCGCAAACTCTCACCCATGCGGAAATTGTTCCTATTCTGTTTTCAGATCACGCTCCAGTTTCAGTTGGCCTTGACATCCTACCTAAAATTACACGTCCCAGAAGATGGCGTTTTAATAACGCCCTTCTATTAGACCCAAAATTCACTGCCTCCTTTACCATGTTTTTGATGAATTTTACATGATAAATCAAACTGAATCCATACCTATTTCTACTCTCTGGGATACATTCAAAGCTTCAGCAAGAGATTTCATCCTAACCTTTGTTGCAAAGAAACGAAAATATGCCCGTAAACAAACTATAGATCTCCTTCAAGACATTAAGAGACTGGAGCATTCTTTTTATACCTCACACTCAAAAGATTGTCTAACAGCCCTTATTAATGCCAAAAAAATCCACGGAGGATGCCTCACTATATTTGTTAAAATCTATGCTAAATTCTATGGTGGGAAGAATAAAGTTGGGAAAAGTTTGGCTAATTATTTGAAAGGTAAGCATAATAAATTGAACATTAAATCTATATAAGATGCACATATGAACCTAAAGTTTTAGGATGGTGACATTTTAAATGAAATTTCTCTCTTCTACAAAACATTAAATGCTTCTGAAACACAATTTACTGACTATTCCTTATCACATTTTTTCTCTAACATTCAAACACCTCAAAACAATCCTCCAGATTTATCATCATTAGAATCAGATTTAATACAGCAAGAGTTATTAACCGCCCTTCAATCTCTTAAAAATGATAAAGCACCAGGACCTGATGGTTTCACTGTCGAATTTTATTAATATTTTTCCAAACTTTTAATGCCTAAATTGCACTCTTTAATAAATACCTTCAGCATATTAGGAAGCTCCTCTGGTTCTTTCTCAGATGCTCATATCTGCATAATCCCTAAAGAAGGTAAAGACTCCAAACATTGTAAGAACTATAGGCCCATATCTCTGGTAAATATCAATTACAAAATCTTTTCTAAGGCATTAGCCTTATGACTGGATTCTTATTTACCAGACCTGTTAGGAACAGAACAATCTGGATTTGTTAAAGGTCATTACATAACGGATAATACACAACTCCTGTTTAACATCTTGTCAAAATCATCACATTCTAAAAAATCCCTAGCTGCAATAGTGTTGGATGCTGAGAAAGCGTTTGATAGAGTTGAGTGGAAATACCTTTTTTATACACTCAAATGGTTTGGATTTGGTCCCAATTTTATTTCCCTGATTTCACTTCTCTATTCTAATCCTAGAGCAGCTGTTTGTGCTAACGGATTGATATCTCCATTTTTTGATATAGGTAGAGGTGTGCATCAAGGATGCCCTCTTTCCCCTTTCCTCTTTAATTTGGCTTTGGAACCATTTCTCTCTAAATTACGTCAGAATCCAAATTTACATGTTTACCAAGCATCGCATTCCCATATTAAACTTGCAGCATATGCAGATTATATTTTGCTTTTCATCTCACAAGCGAATGATTCAATTCCAGGAAATCACATCCCTATCCTCATGTTTGCGGATGACACTTTAATCATCTCCAAGACACCCAGTGGCCTTCAGAGGGCCCTACACTGGTTTGAAGAATTTTGCTCTATTCTGGGTTTAGAACTCAACACAGCGAAGACCAAATTTCTGTCCTTTAACAAACATAGGTCATTTCGGGGCAAAGTGTATATGAACAAAGCTCCCTTGGAACTGGTTAACGCATTTACCTATTTGGGTGTAACCTTACAGAAGGACATGGGCTGGAAAAACCAACTTGATTTGGCTGTGTTAAAACATAAGCAACAGTCAGTGATACTCATATCCAAATTTAAATCCTCTCACACTAAACCAATTAATCCAGTGTTGGAGATATACAGCATGCAGGTATTAAGCTCAGCCCTATATGGTGCAGAGCTTTGAGAGTTTATAAATTTAAATCGACTAACTGTAGCCGAGAATTCCTTTTTACGTAAGGTTACAGGAGTACCGCAAAGCACACCTACGTGGCCACTCTTCCTAGATTTAGGAAGAAAAGCAGTAGACGACTTGGCAAAGCTTCGCCCTTTATTATTTTGGCGCAGATTGTGGTGTACTGAAGAGTTATCGCATTATGCCCAAGGTCTAAAGGACATAATGGATGCTGACTCCTTTCATAAGATAAACTGGCTGAAGTAGATAAGATTGCTTTTAATGAAACTGGGCATGAGTGAGATGTGGAATGACCCATCCAATGCTGATTTTCCCTCACAAAAGATCTTGAAGGAAAAATGTTGGGAATCGGTTATGTCATCGGCATATACCAAGGGATTCTCCAAGCACCTAAGGGGACGTTTTTTGGAACATAAGTTAAAGCCTGTCCTAGAAAAATATTGGGATGCTATCGAGAAACCACACGACCGAAAACAGTATTTCCAGTTAAGGCTAAGAACTCTACCAACAAGGCTTTTTTCCAGTAAATGGATTGGAGCAAATAACAGTACCTGCCCAAGGTTTTTAGACCAGCAGGAATCGATAAGTAATCTATTGTTTTTCTGCCCATTATATGTCGCACCTCACCGTATGTGGGTTAAATCCGTATGCAATCTACTGGGTTTTAGAAGGCATGATGATGCGTTGAGAGTCTAATGCACTGACCCAGCCTTGCCCATAGCTATTGCCATGGCCAAGTACCTGGGCTGGGCTTGGTCTATTTAATCAAAGGTGCTGAAATCGGCCAGCCGATAACAGATCTTTGTACCATTCTGCTGGAAAACATGTGGAGTATTGGGAAAATGAAATGATGAAGGGTGATCACTTATGAATTAAGGGGAATTCTAGTATTATTTTAAAATATCTAGTCGACAGCTACAAAGGTAATGTAATAATATTTTAATTATTTAAATATGTTTGGTTTATTGGAATTTTAAGCGTGATTATGTATTGATGTATAGATGTAATGATAATTGCTGTGCTTTTATGATTTAACTGTCAAATAAAGCTTATTAATATTTGAATCAATTCCTGCCTTCTTAACAGAAGTACAAGCTTACTCCAACATATCTGGTTATAAATTGAACAATGACAAATGCGAGATTCTACCTTTAACAAAGTACACTTTTAAACCTGATTTTAGTGCTTCTAATTTTACTTGGAGTTCTAATCATATCAGATATTTGGGTCTATGTGGTAATAAACCGCTACTCGATGAGGGTTCAAAAACGAGTTTTATTAGTAATGAATACAACAGGTGCTCCCAGCTTGGCGGCAGACTCTCTTATCAACATTCTATCTTGCGCTCCGCTCTCAGAGGCAGAGCGGACCGTACCAAGGAGGGAGAAGGTAGAGGGGTGTGGGACGGGGAGGAATGGCTAGGAAGGTTACAACACACCTTCCCCCCTAAAGGGAACAACAGGAAAGAGGGACAGAGCTCCCCAGAGAAAGGCAGGGGGGAGAGAAGAAAGAGAGAATGGGGAGAGAGAGAGTGAGAGAGAAAGGAGATGGGAAAATGGGGAAGAGAACACAGCATGAGATGGGGAAGGGTGGAGAAAACGAGCCCCCCGCTGGGTGACTAAATACAAGCAACTTTAGAAAGAAGGGTGAGACCTCCACCCCAGGCCCAAGAAATAAATCCCCAAGAGGTATATCTGAATGGGGGGCAACTGTAACGGAAACACTGTGACCCACAATCGACTCCAATGGAACCAGCAGGAGGCTAGAACGGAAACCTCCAGTTCCACATGGTCCTGCCCCAAAACTGGCTGTGGTCGCACAGGGGAAGAGTAGTTTGGAGTGGCAGAATCTTCCCGATTCTAGGACACCTCCTGTGCCACCCCACTTTACTCTTCGACAGTCTAAATGACGAACCTATGGCAACGAGTCCCACTCTTCTCCTACAGGACTTTCCAAACATCCTCACAGGAGATGAAGCTGGAGGTGTAATTCAAATTTGCTATTACGAGCAGTACTTGGGCCAGGATCCAGATCGGCTACGCCATCTGGTACACTATGTCTTTCTTACCACGTCATCAATGATGGCTGGTCTAGGACGTCTTTTGTACATTATCCCTTGGCCCTTACCCGACTCCCTGCCTTTATCGGATTTCTTGTCAAACTGCTCCTGTTGATCCGCATGGGCCTCTTCAGCCTTGAGTCCGTCCCCTTGTTTCTTCACACATCTACCATAGGGGAACTCAGTGGAGATTTCTGGGACCCTGAACTGGTGCTCACTCCTATAATCATAGAGTGAGCCCTTCTGACCTGACTGAACCATATGTGGGAAACCTCTTATTATTTTCTGCACCTCCTTGCTTTCTCTCTCCAACTTCCCACTGTAGGATCTCGCTATGTATTTACCTTTTCTCTCATTTTTTGGTCCAATCCCACTTGCGTCTTCTTCTCTTCCTTGTACACATTTGGCCACGTACTCCTCCCTCATTTTTGTCTTGAATTCAAGCGACGTGGTTCTTGAACCCGTCTCTTTGCAATTGGATATGTTCTTCTTACCTATTAACCTTTCCCCCTCTTTAACTGTGGACCTGATGCCTTCTCCTTTTCTTTCGAAATCTCCTTCTTCACTAACTATACCTTCACCGTTTTTTTCCTCGTGTTTCTTACGTATTTCTCTCTCATCCACCAAACTTTGGTAAGATTCTCGTTTTTCTCTCAGTTTGCACTTGGCTGTATTTTCCACACGTTCTTCACGACTTGCTGCACCCGCACAACCACCTGCCCACTTTGAGGGCGGCTTGAGGGCAACCATTGCGCAACCCTTGGTTACACTCATGCTTTGTTTCAGTGCCTCCTCCTTCATTTGTCCTCTTCTTTTTCCATGGAGGGATATTCTCAATTTCTTTTGGTCCTTCCACCCTAGCGTGGTGGGTCCTCTTTCTGTAACATATATGGTACTTCTAGTATACTTTCCCTTGTACATTAACTCCATGACTAAATATCCTATTACATCGATGTCCTCCCCTGTAAATGTCTCCAGGGATGAGTTGGCCTCTTTCAATTCGTTTCCATATTTCTTAGTTAATTTTTTATTCCAGTCACTCTTGCTTACCCCACTATGGGGCGATCCTGAATCTAATAACATATCTGTCATCACTCCTCCAATGCAAATAGTACACCCCTGGTTTGCTTTGCTTAGCTTTCGCTCCTCGTTGCTACTCATTTCTTCCTTGTAAACTTCTTCCCTTTGTACTTTTTCCAAAGAGGCCTGTGCATAATATTCATCCAACGCTCTCAAGATGTCCTCATAAATATTACGAACTGTCCCTTTCATGAATGTTTTTTCCATATTGAGGTACCTTTTCCGCCCTCCAGTTCCTAAACTGTAAAGCAATACTTCAGCCTTTTCCTTAGGTACAAAGGATACTGCCTCTTCCTCAAGAACTGTAATGTAATTCTCAAAATATTCTTTCCATTCACTCCATTCTGCAACTTTTTCATCATCCTTCTCCATAAACGGCACTAGTGGCAGACAATTGTACTTCTGGCCCCACTCCATGTTGAATGCGCAACAGTATTTTAGCACACACGTGACCAAGTTTATCCTCCTAATCAGAAAGATGGTGATGTGGTGAGCTCAGTGGGACACACTAGCGTCCCCAGGACAGTCACAAGGGATGTGCAAAGGACTCACTGGGATTCTACTTTTAAAAGTCACTCTCCCATTTCGCTTACTGTTTTATTGCTTGACTTTCTGTAATCTCTATATCTGCTTTGCTCATGTCGAAAGTGGGTTTGGGACCCTTGAAAATCTTCATTCACTTTTGCAAAAATACTTGTTCCTCTCACATCGAGCTACTTCACAACTGTATTGATTCTGCCACAAGATAAAAGAAATGTGCAGGCTGTGGCGACTGGAGGTCCTTACTCTGGAGGTCTCGTTTCCAAGACCGCTTACTATTCCCCTAAAGGCTCTTTTCGATCACTTAATATGCTTTGCTCACGCCGTTTGTGGGTTTAAGACCCTTGTACATCCTCCGTCACTAATTGCAAAGAGAATTGTATCCCTCACGAGACGTGCTGCCTCACCTCTGTATTAACTCCACAACCAGAACTCTTAGCACTGTATGCCCCTTCTTGAGAATTCCTCACGCAGCTTCTCCCCGCTGCTGCGACTCAACTACTACTCGAAACTCGTGGGTTTGAAACTCTGAAATCTCCTCACCCTCACCTATCTCTGTTTCTAAGCGCTGCCTCAGATCATAAATTTCCACACGCTTCCTCTACTCACTGCTGAGGTTAGGTTTGCTTCACGGAGCCTTGAGATTTGCAAAGCTCCCTCTGTTCCTTTTGAATCTCCACACGCCCAGTTTTGACAGTGGCTCGTGAAATGTGAGGAGGCGTGACTGAAATGCGTGCTGCTTCGCGCTGAGGTACTCGCAGAGTGTAGAATTCCTCTCACACTCACGCGCTACAAGCTCTGAGTTCTATAGCTGAGTCCAGTAGACGAGCTGTGCGCAGCATGTGTCCAGATCTTTCACCAAATCAGCCGCTTTCCCTTACTGCGGTCGCCTCCCACACGTCGTCCTCACCTTCGCGCTCTTCACCTCTGCGCCACCTGTGCCCGGTCAGACACACGAACTCGGTCTGAAGCGCCCTGATCCTAGAATCGAACCGCAACTCCCCTCAAAGCTAATAGGCTGGTCGGAAGCGAGGTGCCCGACACGACACCCGAATTTTATTCCCAACCTCCTTGACAGATTTTCTTATGCCAATACACTAGTATAGGTACAGGGTCACTGCGTCTGAATACTCTACTGGAGGTACTTAGTTTTCCACTTTCACAATTCTGTCACATCGCCTCATAGGCTCCAATAATATTTCTTTAACTTCTTTCGTCATTGACAGCAATGAATTCAGACCAGGGAGGCGACAGCCCCTGTCCCTGGCACAGTTTTCCTTTGCTCCCTTCCTCAATAATCTCAGATAATATGTCACTAAAAGTGCTGCCACGGTGAATCTTCAGTCACTGGAACACAAGCTCGCTAAACTTTCTGTCCCTCAGATATTTCTTTACACATCTACAATGCACTGCTACCGTACAGTTTAATTAGTCTTTAACACAATATGTTCCGTTAAACGCTCCTCTCAGTGTTTCGAAAGCTCAACGCAATTATGCAGTACAGCTTGGTCCCTTGCGGTCAATCTTCCTCTCAAATTGGATAAGAATAGTTCCAGACTCTCAGAGACTTTTAATTACTCGCCTCCCAAACTTCTGAAAGTTAGGAGTAGTGGCTTCCCCAAGCTGTCACTCACTCATGCCTCGAACACTTGGCGCTCACCTCAAATCAGTTTCTGTCACGTTGTAAAAATGATTTCAATCCTGAACCGCTCCCGTCTCCTCACGCAGTTTCACGGGCTCACCTCATAGACTTGTGCGACTCCCTCGGGAACCGCAGGGAATACTTCCACCTTTCCGTCTTTACTTCAAAAATTCACACCGGAAATGGTTTAGGCTGCGAGGTCCTCCTTCTTACACACGTTTACAGGACCGGACTTCCCGTCGACAACTCTGTGTTTGTTCGTGCCAAGACCCGCTCCGTCTTCTTCTCACGAGAGTTCCCTGCTTTTCTTAGACAGCATGACAGTCCTCACAAACCACGGAGGGGACTAAGCATGGTGCTAAGGGACACCTCCTCAAAACCAGAAACGGAACGCTGCTGCTATGAGTCGTCACCTCACATCGACTTCGACAGTTTCACTTCTTGTCTTACGCTCATTGCCGGCAACTCATTAAGCCGAATTTTCATTCCTCCTCTTGGTGAGTCTTCCTTGTGAACTTATCTCCGCTCAAGCATCAAATTTATCCAGGGGGGAGGCACCACACTGACCCTGGCTCAGCATCCCGTCCTCGTCGCCATAAATGTGGTAATAAACCGCTACTCGATGATGGTTCAAAAACGAGTTTTATTAGTAATGAATACAACAGGTGCCCCCAGCTTGGCGGCAGACTCTCTCATCAACATTCTATCTTGCGCTCCGCTCTCAGAGGCAGAGCGGACCGTACCAAGGAGGGAGAAGGTAGAGGGGTGTGGCACGGGGAGGAATGGCTAGGAAGGTTACAACAGTCTACATGTTAGATTAGATTAGATTAGGTTTATGAAGCTCCTGGTTACACCAGCTGGTGTGGCCCCGCGCTCTATCCATTCCAACTCAGTAACTTCAGGAGCCATTTGTATGCTATTAATGAAGCCTTCAGTCTAACTGTGTGATCAGCCATGTTTTTAATTTCTTGTGGAAAACTGGGTGTACTTGTTGTTCCGCTCTCAGAGAAGTGGGGAGCTCATTCCAACTCTTTGCTGTCAGATATCTAAATGAGCGTGCACCCATGCAGGCTCTTCTTATCCTTGGGACAGCTACTTGGTGTGTCCCTGTTGATCTTAACTGCTGTATCATTTTATAAGGTAGGAGTAGATCATGTAGATAGGCAGGGCCTTTCCCTTGCAAAATGCGATGCCCAAAACAGAGTGCTTTAAATGTATTAAGTTTCTGCACAGACAACCAATGCAATGTTCTCAATGCATTTTTAGAAGGTGCCTTTCTTGGTAGGTTCAGGGCTAAACGGGCGGCTGCATTCTGTATGGATTGCAACTTTTGAAGACCCTTTTTTGTTGCACCCAGAAGCAGCACATTCCCGTAGTCTATTCTTGATGTAACAAGTGCATGGATTAGGGTTTTTCTGGCTGTCATAGGGAGGATTCCCAGGGTTTTCCTGATAATATTCATATTGCCGAAGCATTTACCTCTTGTTCTGTTAATTTGGGTATCAAAGGCCAGTTTTGAGTCCATCCATATTCTGAGGTTTTTCACCTTGGTCTTAGGGATGGGAGTGGGTCCTAGCATAGTTGGCCCCCATATCGGTGACCATATAGATGGGGAGCTTCCCACTACAAGCACCTCTGTCTTACTGCCATTTAGGCTCAGACAGTTATCTGCCATCCATCCTGCCAAATCCTTCAAACAGGCTGCAAAGTTATTTGCTGACTGGGGTGAGTTAGGTGAGAGAGTTACAATTAACTGAGTGTCGTCTGCGTACGACACAATTGAAACTCCATGTTTTTCTACTATGTCTGCTAGGGGTGCAATATATAAATTAAAGAGTTTTGGGCTCAATATAGAGCCCTGTGGCACCCCCTGTACCAGATTGCTGGGTTTAGATGTTTACGCAGATTGTATCACCTGAAAGCTGCGGTTCTGTAAAAAGGATAACACCCAGTCCATCGCAGTCCCAGTAACACCCCCTCTCCTTAGGCGGTGGATGAGCAGCTTATGAGACACGGTATCAAATGCCGCGCTCAGGTCTAATAAGACTAGCGCCGTTGTTAGCCCTTCATCTACTCTCTTCTGTATTGTTTCAGTTGCAAAAAGCAAGGATATCTCAGTTGAATAGGTTGGCCTAAAGCCAGATTGTGTGGGGTATAGTAGATGATTCTCCTTTATATGCAGTTCGAGCTGTTTATTAACCACTTTCCCAGCTATTTTTGAGAAGTATGGTAGCAGTGAGACTGGTCGTAGATTTGTAAGTACATTCCCATCTACTATGGGTTTTTTCTTTATTCGACAAACCAAAGGCACATTTCTATCTATCAGGTAGCTGGCCTTCTCAAAAGGAGGCATCTAACAGTTGTCGGATATATGGGAGTATTACCTCTAGGCCTGTACCAATTACCTTGGGCGTAGCTGGATCGGTGGGAGAGCCTGATCTTATACTATGAGCTATCTTTTTTAGGTCCTCTAGAGGGGGGCATAGAAATAGTTGAATACTGTTCTTGCCCTAGTCTTGATTTGGCTCTTTGTGTTGTATATATCCATTCCGAGCATCATCAGTAAAGGAATCATAGATCGTAGATACTTTTTTAGAAAAAAACTCTGCAATCTCATTGCATGCCTTTATTGAACCTAAGATTGGGGTTATTGTTCTCTCTAATGAGGATATCTCTTTAAACATTTTAAATAGTTCCTTTGATGAATTGTCAGCTATCTTAATTCTTTTCGAATAGTAAGTGGCACATGTTTTCTTCATAAGTGAATGATATTGTCTAAGCTTGATTTTATATAACACTTTCTCGGAGTTTAAGAAGTTTTCTCTCCATTTTCATTCTTGCTTTTTGCATGTCTTTCTGGCCAACCGTAAAGTCTCATTGAACCATGGCGCACTCTTTGTCTGTCTCTGTGGGATATTGTTGGTCCATGGTGCTGCCACATCTAACGCATCCGTAATCCAATTATCTATCCTTAGGCTTGCTTCATTACTGTTGTTTCCCATAATAGGATGGTTCGCTAATACGGCCTGGGTAAAATTGCTCTCATTAAATTTAGCCCATTTCCTACGCTTATTGTGGATCAGTAAACCTCCTTTTGTTGGTGGTCTTAATATTGGGATGGAGAATGTCACCAAGTGATGATCTGACCATGGAACCGCCATCGGATGTTCTACCAATAGCCCTTTACAATTTGAAAAAATGGGGTCTAGTAGATGTCCTAATTGATGAGTGGCATGTGTAGACTTCAGTTCTAATTGGAGCCCCGCCATCTCCTGGCGCAGCGGTTGTGCTTCTTTACACATTTTGTCACCCACATGCAAATTTAAGTCTCCCAGAACGATCAAATTATTATGGTACAGTGCTGGTTGGGCTAGTTTTTCCAAAAGGTTCATATTAAAAGCCGCACATGTCCCTGGGGGTCTATAAATCAAATAACCATTCATAGTTTGTTTATCATTAGGTTTTATTGTAAATGTTGCTGCTTCACATTCTTCTATGATTGTCTGCACCAATGTACATCTGAGTGTCAATTTACAAATTATAGCTATACCTCCTCCCTTCTTCTTGGTATGATCTACTCTAAGAATTCCATAATCAGAAGGGAGTGCTTGTAAGATGTCAGGCGCAGAAGATTCCTGTAGCCAAGTCTCTGTAAGAAACAAGACATCTGGATCTTTCTCCAAAATACAATCATGGATTTCATTTTTATGTTTACAGAATGATCTACAATTAGTGAGAAGGCATCTCAGAATGTAAGCTGTTTGTTTGGTAGTCTATTCAGTTATGGGATTTAACTTGAACGGGCAGTGTGCACATTTCCTTGTTGCTTGCTCTATATTAAAATTATGTCTGCACTTAGGCATTGATTTCACTTCAAATTGTCTACGTTGCTCACTGGAATAATTGATCCTACTTCCCAAGCAAAAATGGGCAGCGTTTTTGACCCCTGGCCCCGGTTGGACGCGGACGGGCGGAGATGGGCTTGCCTTTGGCGCGCCAGCGGCGCACCCGCTGCACGCGTGGGCTGCGCGTCCTTGTCGCCATCTGTTTTTAAATGTGCGATAATCGCTCCACTAGACCGCTCCCTTCAGCGGAAGTGTTTCAAACCACCTCCAGCCCCGCCCTCCGCACCATCGACCCTCTCAGCCACGGAGGACCAGAATCATGCAAGAACGAGGTTAGCGTGAATTTTAAAAACTCGTAATATTTGGTTCCTCAAATCGGTGCATTAAAATAACAATAAGCAATTTAAAAGCACACAACTAAATCTGAAGTTTCAGTTTGTAGCTTTGCTGCCGCAGCCTATTACCTGCTGCTATCTCTCGCGCCCCGCTCTGCTTCTGCTTTTAAATGCGCAATAATCGCACCACTAGACCGCTCCCTTCAGCGGAAGTGTGTCAAACCACCTCCAGCCCCACCCTCCACACAATCGGCACTCCCAGCTGCGGTGGACCAGGACGTATCGGGCACAGAACAGGCTTGGTATCTTAATCATGCAAGAACGAGGTTAGCATGAATTTTAAAAACTCTTAATATTTGGTTCCTCAAATCCGCGCATTAAAATAACAATAAGCAATTTAAAAGCACACAACTAAATCTGAAGTTTCAGTTTGTAGCTTCGCTACTGCAGGCTATTACCTGCTGCTATCTCTTCAATTTCGGATACAGTAACATTATGCATGATTAATTGTACACAAAAGATCTCTGATCTGGCTACCAAATGGCACCTCTCTACCTTTCATGGTGGGGCAGTTTGGATACTATAAAGATGATGTTATCACCCATAATTATATATACTATTTCCAATATCCCAGTTCTTATCCCAACTAAATTTTTTAGAAAAATTAATTCTATTATCTCTTCCTTCCTTTGGAATAATAAGAAACCCCGAATGTCCATACTTATATTAATTCGTCTAAAAAAGGAATGGGGGAGTCAACTTTCCCAACTTTCCAACATACCAAAAAGCATTCCTTCACCGTCAAGCCTCTCTGTGGTTACGTGATCCAAATGAAAGCTGCCCTTTATGGACCACGATGAAACATCTTTTTTTATCCCCCTTCTCCTTTGATGAATACCTTTCTTTCTCACGTAAACCAGAAGCCCTATCTACTCCCATTATTAAAATGACCTCCAAGCTTCTATTGCCCTCATCTCCTCATAACACTACTGATTCCTTCCTCAACTCCACAATATGGCACAATAAAAACCTGCTTATTCGAAGTAAATCATTTTATTGGAAAAATGGCACCAGAGAGGTCTAATTTCGATTCATCAGCTTTTCTCGAACCCAGACTTTTTATCTATTTCTTCACTTAGTCATTCATACAACTTGCCTGCTTCATTCATTCACAAATACCTTCTACTCAAAAAAGCTGTGATAGATACACGAATCAGATTGACAGCGTTGTTTACTGTTTCTTTCATTCCAAACTCGTCATCACAATTAGAAAACTCTGTTAAAAGGAACACCCAAAGCTTCCACAATATATAACTTTCTACATAGCTTTGAAAAGGTTCAGCAGAAATCCAAAACAGAAGAGGCTTGGGAACGAGACTTTGAAATATCTTGGCCAATGTCTCCATGGCATAAGATTTGGGTCAAGATTCGTAAGCCCTCCAGAGCTGCAAACAAAACACAAACTTTACTTTTTGTTAATAAGAGGCTCCTGTTGTCGCCAAATGCTTTAAACAAAAATTATACTACTGTACCTGATATATGTTGGTCATGCTCTTCTCCAGAAGCTGATTTATTCCACATGGTATTTTCTTGTCCTATTGTATATAACTTTTGAAAAACAAGTATGGTCTCAAATTAATTTGATCTTCAATACTATATTCTCTTTCTCCTACACACATGTTTCTCTAGGAAGTTTGTCACCCTGTTGGGAGACTGTTATGCTTAATGTTAAAATTGTGGATTTATTACTAGCAGTTGTATTTAAGCAAATCACAGCAAATTGGAAAGATTTCTCTAAAATTTCTTACAGGGCATGGTGGTATGCTGTTTGCAATAATCACAGGTTAGACACTTCCTTTGTATATCCTATTCACATGGCGTTGAAAAGGTCAGATTTATGGTCACCCGTCACAATTTATTAAGAGGTTTGTGCTAGTAGTTCTTTTTAATTACATCCAATTCAACAAGAAGTCTCGAAACCCCTGTGAAATGCCCTAATTGTTCCAAATATTTGATTTATTAAGAATTATACATGATTGTTTATGAGGTTTTATTACTTTCAATTCTATCCTTAAGCCAGATTCATTAATTACAATGTAGCTTTTTCTTTTGTATGACATGTTAGTGACTCCTTTTTTCAGCCGTAATTTGGCTGACACAATAGTCTGGCAGGAGTGTGTAATGATGCGTGCAGCAGTCGGGGAGAGGAAGGGGGTGCACATGGCTGCATGTATGTATCTGTATATCTATGTGGTCACTCACCTGCAGACGCCGATGCTCTATCCACCTTTTGGGCAGCCTTCTCCATAACCCATCAACCCGAAGCTCACTGTCCTTCTGACGAAGGACACCGTCGCCCCAGACCGGTTATCTGAGCCGCACCAGCTCCTCAGCGGTGAGGGCAGCGGGAATGAGGCTCATAGTGGCTCAGACGCTGTTCTGCGGCACTGCCCCGGAGTAAGCTGAGTCACACATCCTGTGTGCATTGTGCAAGGGCTGTGTCTCCAGGAGCAACACAGGGTCACTCAGGAAGCACTTGAAATGTCTGAGCAGTGTTGCGTTCAGCACCTCCGCCTGGCTGAGTTTCTGAGCCATCATCACACATATGGGGGAATTGTATAGCAGAGGAGTGCCCCACAGAGGACCCACCGGTCAAGAGGAGTAGGGGTTGCCGCGGCTCTCCAGGCGAACTTCCACCATAATTTCCTGTGGCTGCTCACCTGCACCACACTCTCCTCTTGCTCAAAGCGAACGCAATATTATTGTGTAAACAAATGTTTGGGGAGCAGAAGAAAACACGGAACAGCAATCTCACTGGGACGGCATTGGATTAGTAGGAAACAAAGTTGCCGTGTGTGACGGCAAAGCTGAAGCCGTGAGTGATGGATCCATTTTCGATGATGATGAGAACTTGGAGCTTGTTTTTTTGCATTAAAGCTCTAAGTGGAGAGAGATGTGTGTAATTGAAGGCAGAAATGGTAAGTGATCAATCTGATTGCAAGATAGTAAGAGGAAGAGCTTCCTATAGGCACTTTACATGGAAGCATTTTTTTTTGGCACAATGCATGAGAATTGTCCATATCGAAAACACTGCTTCAAGAAAACGGAAAGCACCCGGTCCCACACCACATCTCTGCTAGACAGAAAGCAGTCAGCCCTGAGTGAAACCCATTGATGTCATCTATTGTTCAAGCCTGGCCTCAACACCCCAAACATGAGGGCTTTGTCCAGACAAACCCTCCCTAGTCCCCCAACATTACCCAACTCAAATTCCTGAGTCACCATCACATCCTCTAGCAGGGGTGTACCGGAGGCCCCTGCAGCACCTGCAGTGTGGGGGACTTCAAGGGTTCCTTGTTTTGGAGGAGGCCCCATTATTCTGTAAGAAATGCCATTGCATGCCTGGAAATGGCATAAAAAAGGAAACAGTTTAACGCTCAGGAAAGCCGTTCTGTTTTATCAAGCAGAAAGAAACAGAAAAGCAACTCTGTCAATGTAATAATATCAGCAGACAGAGAACCAGCAAATGGTAGTGGCATAATGCAGGCCTCTGTGGTGTGGGGGACTCGAACATTGAGCCCAAGACCAATGAATAGCTGTGCAAAACGATTGGCACCCTATCGCATTCTGCAGGGGGGTCCCATTATTTTGCATTACACCACTGCCTCTTGCCCACTACTGTCTTTGTCTGTAGCTGCCAGAGCTTCACTGCTCCTATGCCAAACTATATCCCTTATAGCAATCAAATCATTACTGCCCATGAGCCAGTAGCTCACTGAGCTGCCACCCCAAGCCATCAAGTTACCAGCGGGCCCACACAGTCAAAAAGAGCTGAAGCCGTATCACGCATTGGCACTGTTTGAGCCCGGCGCACCATTGAAAAGGTGTGCCGGGCGCAAACAATGTTAATGCTCCCTATTATGGTGAATATGGTGGCCCTAGGGCAGCGCATTCTTGTGAAAACATAAAGCAGCCACTCCGTGTTTTCCCACTTTCAAAGGGGATCAGAGATCCCCTTGCAGGCGGGGCAGTCAGTGACTGCAACCACCCGCAAGGGGATGTCTGGGTTCTTTCACCTCCTGCAGAGGGCTGCTGTCACCTTTTAAATGGCGCACTGTCAGTACGCCTCCTGAGGGCTTCTTTGACTCTGCCCCCACGTCAGTAATATGGCGCAGGAGCAGAGTCAAAGGAATCCCCTTGTTTGCATAGGGCACGCCCCTATGCAAATGAGGGAAAACCCTCTGAAGGTAGCGCTGGGGCATTAAGCGCGCCTGCGCTGCCTGCGCTATCAGTATTATAGAAGGGGATGCACAAGCATTTGCATCCCCTTCTATAATACCAAAGTGCCCGGGGCATGCAAAGCGGGCACTAACGCCCATTGCCCCCCCGGGACACCTTATGCAATATGGCCCCTGGTGTCCACCACCCACCATTCCCTACCTATTATCTCCCACGTAGCCATTAGTCCCCACAGCTCAACAGGCCCTTCAGCATCAAATTGAGCCCAAACTATTCAGCTATCTGTATCTACACTGTGACTTCAAGGAGATCGGACAGCCAAGCACTGCCATATCAATCATCTTAAACTACACAATTTGTGTTGGAAGACCTGATCCCTTTCTACACCATTCAAAGAGAGAAAAGTCCCATCTTCCACTTGTTTCCATGGCATCAAGACACCCATACAGGAGTAAAAATCCCAGGAGTTGGTGGTCCTGACAAATACTAGCCAGTCTCAAAAGCCTTCTAAATGTCAAGCCAGCTCATCCCAATCCAACCTGACATTAGCTAATTATCAACCCCTCTGTCTTTCCCTGTACTTAAATGTGAGCCATGTGGTAGCCTGGTTCCTATTAAACAGGCCACGAAAAAGTTCCCAAAGGCTAACCCAGCTGAAAGGACCACAAAACAGCATTAAATCCCAGACATATTGCATGGCTGTGCTTCAGGAGTCACTGTAGTCAACCAGTGCTCCTGCCATGGATTTTACACCCATATTACCTGTAGGCGTCACTGGGCAAAAAGAAGATGGTCACAAATCACAGAATACGTTTTGTGGGCCTTAAGATAGCCATGTGGAGGAGGGATAGGACCCTGTTGCAAAGATATCCACTGGCAAGTTTACACTGAGGACCACACTGAATGCTGACCACAGCCCTCAAGCATTGGCCGGCTATTAGAAGCCAGCCAGATGAGTGAACTTCAGAGACAAAAGCCAGAACAGAGTCAAGAAAAAAAGAGAAGAGGTGCAGAAACAAAGAGTCTCTGACTGGTGAAACGAATATACAGAAAGCGATTCAAGTGGCTCTGAGGATGCTTATAGTCCTGGCCCCTTGATATACCTCTGAAAAAGAAATGTCCAGAGATTTTCATTTTTGATTAGCATTTTTGTATCATAGGAAAAGCAATTTAGCTTAGGTAGACATTGCTAATCCGATTTTTTCTGGACGACATTTTTTAAAATGACGGATGTGTTGCAGTGATGAAGTAATATTTCAGGAACCGTGAGACCGATATACTTCATTTTGGTGTGAAAACATAGGTTTTTGGGGTCAAATAGTCTTATAGAGACAGACAATACATCCTAAGGGCAACCCTCCTGCCATTTTCCAAAATGGCGGCTCTCTAATGATGTGTTTTAGCCATCACATTGGTAATTTACTTTAATATTGTTTTGTTTCAGGTTTTCCGCTGATTCAAATTTGTAAACATGAGTGTAGCAGGTGGTAGCAGAGGATCTTTACCTCCTGACAGAGTGCTGCTAACTACAATAGCTGAGGACTCTTTCAGCTAAGAAAAATGTGCCTTGTGCCAACCTCATCTCCCCCAAAAAAGCTAGACAGAATAGAGTTAGAGATGCTGAAGAAATACAGCAAAACAAAGTTCACCAAAAATTGAAACTGATGGATGAAAAGAATCCAATATTTTATTCTTGCAACAACAAGTGCTACAAGTCGTATTCAATTAAAAACAGCTTGGAAACAATTTGTCAAAAAATAGCACAAAACAGTAAATCACAGTAATCCAAGTCTTCTGAGAAAGCAATGACAACCGAACCCAATGCCCATCCACTTCAGTGATCAATGGCTACCCCTCGTTCATCTCCAACAACTGATCAGTAAGCAGATGATCGTCAATGTGTTATATGGGATTTAGCCAGAACAAGAGCCAATGGTATTGATGAAAGTACAAAGTATGTTAGTCTCAAAGGGCAAACTAGTTTTTATCTGCAGCTAGTTTCTTCCAAGATGACGTTTTCAGCCGGGTAGCTGATCTAAACAGTGAGGTGAATGCATTTGCAGCAGATTTGTATGCCCACCTGAAGTGCATGCATGCATACATTCGAAAATATCGATGTACTATGAGCTCCCAGTAGCAATGTAAACGCTAGCCTTCAGTTGGGTTTGCACTCTTTGAAAAGCAAATTAAGTGTTAAAACCTCTCGAGTGCGGGCTACGGGTTAACACTCAGTGAGATCAAAGAAATAAAGATTAACATTGATGAAACTATATTGATCCATATTAATGAAATTCAGATTTTTCTGGTGAGAATATGTAACAGAATATGTTTTTGTCAGTCTACCTAAAAAGAGTGAGCCACTTATGGTGTTCTCAGCTGATTTCACTCCTGAAGTTATTGCTGCCAAAATAGGATTACAGAATTCACTAAAATCAGCAGGAACCATTTTAAGAAACGTCCTGAAAGATTTAGATTTTGAGCTTAATGACACATTTTGTGATGCCCCAGAGCTCCACAAATCATGATAGTCAACAAGAATGCCTGTTGTTGTCTTATCATTTCTTACATCATTGTTTAATATCAGCAAAGCAACACTGTTGCAAACTAAAGTTCTTGAGTTCAGAACAGAAGCCAACAATATTGATGATGACATAAGCAAAGAATTTTGAAGACAGCTCTTCTTTGCCTTGAACATCCAGCACTACAAACCATCAACTCGTCCTAGTCTCCCAGCAAGTTTCAAAGTGGCTGAGGACATGGATCTTCTTCTACCTGATGCTGAGGTCTGCAAAGCTGATTTAACTGAATTAATCATATCGCTTATTCTATGTGAACTGAAGGATGAAGAAAAGCCAGTTCCTTGTGGGCTGGAATTCATGCTCTGATTTCCCAGAATACTGTCCCACTGAAGAAGGCTGGGTTTTTACCAGTAATACCAACCCAGTCAGAAACTATGCAACAGTATACACAGCTCTAAATAAATAAATACATGTGAGTGCTCAGCTTGAGGACTAGCCTATCCTGCCAAATTTTTGCTCCTATGCCAAACTATTTCCCTTATCACAATCAAATAATTAGTGCCAAAGAGCCAGTGGCTCACTAAGCTGTCACCCCAAGCCACCGAGTTACCAGGAGACCCACACAGCCAAAAAGAACTGGTGTCCACCACTCCCATTCCCTACCTACAATGTTCCATGCAGCCATTAGTCCCCTCAGTGCAACAGACCATCGCAACAACACATCAAGCCAAAATAAGTGACCTATCTGCATCTATGCAGTGACTGCAAGGAGATCAGACAGCCAATCACTGTCATATCAATCATCTTAAACTACACAATGTGAGGTGGAAGATCTGAGCCCCTACTACACCATTCAAAGAGAGAGAAGTCCCACCTTCCCCTTGTCTTTATGGCACCCAGGCACCTATACAGCAAGGAAAATCCCAGGAATTGGCGGTCCTGACAAATACTAGCCAGGCTCAAAAGCCTTTTAAATTTCAACCCAGCTCAGCCCAATCCAAATTCATGAACCTGATGTTAGCTAATTATCAACTCCTATGTTTCTCCCTGTACTAAAATCCGAGCCATGTGGTAGCCTGGTTCCTACCAACTAGCCCGGGAAGACGTTTCCTAGTTCTCAAAGGCTAACCCAGCTGAAAGGGCCACAAAACAGCATCAACTCCCATGCCTATTGCATGAGTATGCTCCATACAGAAAAGCCAGTTACTCCAGAGGCTGGAATTCATGCTTTAATCTCCCACAATACCGTCCCACTGAAGACGATTAGGTTTTTTACCAGTAATACCATTGCAACAGTGTACACAGCTCTAAAAAAATATCCAAGGTGTGAGTGCTCAGCTTGAAGACCAGCCTATCCTGCCAATTTTCTGTGATGAAAATGTTTTCTGTATTGTAGAATTTGATGATCTTTCTCCAATGATGGGCGTTTTTTTACATGAAAAAAGTTGTGTTGCATTGTGATGTGCAGGAAGTTATTTCTTTAGATGTGGCATAGACGATGCACTTACTGAAGCTGAAATTTTTGGAAGAAGAAATGTCCAGTCATTATGGAGTGGAACTCATTATATTTGTTCGTTACAAGGTATGTTCATCATATCCAAGGCTATTGAAACATTGCGTTGGATGCTTTCTGGAACAAGAATGACAAATTAGGTTTTGCATATCTTACTCAGATTACGTGAACAAGGCACAGGGTGCACTTCATTCAAAAGACATAATGCAAAGTCGGCATATATTCAATAGACTCAGTTCAAAATCATAAAATCTGAAAAGTGAAAAACGAGTTCATAAAGTTTGTGAAAGAATGTGTAGAAAAATCAAAACTTTGCAAGTACCGAGGAAATGTTTCAAACATGATAGCTCTAAAGAAAAACTTAGTACATACTAATTTGGAAGGTGACTGAGAGCTACATGTGAAGACTGTGGAGTCACAGATTACTGTGTTTTGCAAATTTGATTGCATAAACTACCTGGATATGGGTCCCGGCATTTGAAAAGAGTGAAGAAGCAAGAGGTGGAAAAACCACACCTCAACAGAAAATTCATCCAAATATATTTTGTAGTGAAAGACAGAGAGCTAAGGTTCAATAATGTGGATTCAGATATGAAACTGGAGCAGATGATCCAGAGATCACAGAAAAGCTCCAAGGGAATTGTTGTTCAGGTACGTAAAAGTGAATATGTTGCTCAATGGCAGCTAGCTTATTATGAAGTCCTTTCTATTTGCAATGTTTTCAGAGATATGACAAATTCAAAACAAATGGACCATTATGAAACTGTTCCTCACTACAAACTTGTGGGAAAAAGAGGGGAAAGTTTTATTAAACATATTGGCAGCCTTCTTCATTTCATGCAGCAGCAAGGAAACCCCTTTGAAATGACTGAGCATGTGCGACTACACAACTTCGTGACCAAACAACATGCGGATAGCAATATAAAGACATCCGCTAGATGTGCTGGAACATGGATAGAAACTATACGCAGAATTGAAGCAGGAGAGATTTGTATTGAAAGAGAAAATGCTCTTTGACATAATCACTAAAGGTAAACTTCTGCACTTTATTTGCCATGGTAAGAGTTTTGTCCAACAAGTCACTACAAAATAGGTTACAAAAAAACAACTTTCGTAAGGACATAGAGGGATGGTTTCTCAAAAAGAAAGGAATGAATTTCTCAAGGACATTTTGTCACAATTGATCTTCTTCCAACAAATGCATTAATAGATGGAGATGCTGCAATTAAACCAGTGAAGCACAAACTCATACAAGAGCTTGAAAAAACTTTCACCTCAAGAATTTCAATTCGAAAAGGTGTCCTCATTGAAAAACTGCTGTTGTTGTGGACTTTATGTCACAAATGTGAATGGTCAAGATTTCATCCATGCAAAACTTCGGAGATGTCATTCAGACTGTTCTACAGATATCAAAGTCAGTGTTCACCTTGGAAGAACTGTGCATTTTCTTTGACAGTTATCTTGAACTATCTGATGGCTACACCATCATCGAGGGATGTCCCAAAGCCGGACCGGGTTAAAGCCTTGAGGTTCCTGCCACAAATTGATGTCTGTGACGGATCTGCACCTCATGTGCCTTTGGTGTCTGTAGCTGTCCTGAAAGTTATCAGAGGCCAAGCGGTTGATCCAGAATTGTTCCTGTTCCCCGTCTTGTTCGAGAAGAAGGTCTTGAGACCGCTCGCGGAGCCACCACACCTCATCGCACTCTACGTCCTGGAGGTCTACCAGTAAGTCAAAGAAAAAAGCGAAGAAGCACCGGTGCTCTTCGCCTTCTCCCCGTCCGTCGGCTGACGCTAAGTAGTACAAGGAGCATCGTCGGTCTAAAGCTTCATCTCCGGTGCCGGATTTTTGGGCCACTCCTCACCTCCTCCCGCTTCTGGGAGCCGGAGCACCCCTGTCCAAATTCATACATTTTGTAAAGCCCTCCATCATATTTTGGTGCAGCCCGACTCCACCGGCACACCTTCAAGTCCCACGGAGCCGGTCAGGGGTCCTGGACCTTCGATGTAGCAGCTTCAGCCCTGACGCCGGAGGGCCCCAGGGGATCCGATCCTGGATCCGGATCGACGCCAGTTGATCTTACTCAACCTTCCTCAGAATGGATCCAGACAATGAAGCTTCCCTCGACGGCCATGTCCCTGGTCGGCGCCACCCCCATCCTCACCCCCTACATGGACCTGGATCAACATTGGTCAACGTCAAATCCTTTTGTTCCCTTGTTCATCCCTGGTGCTTCCTATTTACCAGATAGTGGCGATGAGGACTGGGAGGGGTTGATGGACCCTTAAGCAGACTAGCATAAAGAGCCAGACTGGTGAAAGGACCTGGGTAACGCCAGTGGTCTGGACACTTCCCCAAACCTTGCCATGCTTTCTCCCCCTACTGTGGCTATGGAGGAGGGAGTGTCCTACACTGTGGTGGTGTGAAGAGCAGCTGAGGCCTTGAGCCTGGAGCTCCCTTCAGTGGCAGTCAGGACTAATCTCCTGACAGAAGTGCTTCAGGCTGTGGCAACCTCCTCTGAACTAGCATGGGTAACCGGGGTACTCCCTAAGGTACTTTCAGGTCTAGAGGAGGGAGTGGCCAACCAACAACAAGAATAAGGGGAGCCTCTATTTTGACCTATATATTTCTTTACACTTGAGCATTAAAGTCTCTTAAAAATTACATACAGGATGCTACAAGAAACATGAAATCATTCACTTAGACTTAGTATTTGTATCTTATTTCTTTCATTTATTTTCTATCATTTTTGTAACAGTTTTATTTTTCTCATTTTTTAGTAATTATTTTATCAAAATAACCATACAGTGACATGGTAACATATGTACAAATGAGTTTAAAATGCAGGATTAAATCATGTCTTGACAGGAACCCCTCAACAATACATGTAAGATTACTCTACACTCATACCATCATTCATATGTACTCAATCTTTCATACTGACTGTCCTGACATTACTAACACAACAAACAACAGTGAAAAAAGTGAAAAACATAAAAGGTGTCCTATTGTAGACTCTTCAAGGTATAACTGAACCCGTAGGTTTAAGTCTTCCTTTTCATTGTGAGGATTAATAGTCTTTTGTAATCCTTTACTTTCTTTGTTCGGGGTTTGATTTTATTGAGTATGAGGGTCTCTGGTGCGTACGGCCTACGTATCTTTCGGTGATGTCATTGCTTTACTTCACCTTCTTCAGGGCCAACATGAAACTGGACAACAAACAGGCGCATACATGCTATTAAAACCAGGGGGTTCTCATTATCTGTAATAAGAACATATGTACCATCATTAGTTTCTGTGCATCCATAAATCATTACAATACTTGACTGTTTAAATGAACTGGTCATGCCATAGGCTAACTTGTGCCAAAGTCAAAAGATAGTCGAGTGAAAAAGGTGCACTGAGCAGCTAGTACCTTAGTTCCCAGAATGAGGGAGAGGCTTGTAGTGAAGGAGAGTTTAGAAAGGTCCTGTGAGCCCAAAGGATTTTAAAAGGTTGGTAGGAAAGAATGGTTTGTCTCCTTGCTCGCCTGCTGGCGTGTGTGAACATGCATGACATGCAAAGTGCTCTAGTGTATACCATCTGTGGGGTGGGTTTAAACGAGTTACATCTACCTGTGTCTTTGATGTTACTTTCTAGACACTTTTAACGGTATTATTCAGCTGGGCGCTTGTTTCCTGACTCTATGAGCGGTTATTTAATCCTGCAGAAGGGATGCGTTGTAATACTTTATTCGAAAAAGATATTTCATAAAAGTACAAAGATTCATGCTTACAAAATACATTAAACAGTATTACAAGTGTTACAAATCCTTAAAACATTAAAAAGGGACATAGTAAAAATTCTTCTTAAGGGAACTGTTCAAGCATCGAGTAACAATTTTGACCTGATGATCCAAGCACTCGCCAAATTCTTGGCCACCCCGCAAACAATATACATGGAAGAAGTGTTGGTTAAAAAGATACACATTGCTGATCTGTGATCCCTAACTCCCAGTTCCCTACAAACAGGTTTCAACCATTTTGCTCTCACCTGTTTGTGTGCAACACATGCAAACAGAAAGTGGCCTAAAGATTCTTTTGGGCAAGAGCATCCTGGACATTTTAAATCATATTCCCTCCTTCCCTTCCACCCTTCCTTAAATGAATTGAGGGGAAGTATGCCATATCTTAATTTCAAAAACAGGGTTCTATCTCGGGGGGTCTGAATGAAGTCCAAAAATGACTCTAGCTTCCTCAGGGGCTTGTGGTCAAGGAAGTTATTTGTCAAGGAGCCCCAATTTGGGTTCTTCAATTCCTTTGTTACAATCCAATCCCAATAGAGTTTTTTAACAATTTCTTTTGAGGGGGGGATTGGGAGGTCCAACACTCCCCTAGGCCTATACATGTCACCAACTTCTTTAGGTTGTTGAGCCATTTTATTTTGTTTGCTACATTCAAACTGATTAGCTCATCCAACACCAGAGCATAATTGGATAGTTCGGGAGTCCTTCTAAGCCGCACCCAATATAACAAAGGGCAAATTTGGACTAAGTCAGAAATCGTTCTTTTGCCCAAATCTAAAAATAATGGTTTCAAGGGGGTCGATAAGGGCAGCGAGACTGCATCTCTTATAAACTTGTTTTCAGCCACTGCCAATACTTTGGTATTCTCCGCACCCCAGAGTTCGGAGCCATATACTGCCGCTGCTAGCGCTTTCCCCTCATAGACTACCAAGGTGGGGACTATGGGTCTACTAATAGAGAGCCGCTGGTTCTTTAATATAGCTCCAGAGACCCTCTTGAGGTTTAAAACCATTTTAGAAATGTGGGAATTCCAACTTATGTTATTACTAAGTCTCACTCCGAGGTAATCGAATTTGTCCACCAACTCAAGGGGTATGCCACTCAACAAGAGATTAACCTTCCTATGCTTTTTATTTGTGGACAGTACCATCAACTTTGTTTTGGTGGTGTTTACCGTCAGCCCTCTTTCTTTACAGAAAATACAAAAACGATCAAGTAGTTTTTGCAAACCCATGGGGGTTTTAGACATTAGGAGGGTATGTTATGTTATGCTATGTTATAGTAAGTTTATATAGCGCACGGCTACTCTAAAAGAGTGTCCCGGCGCTTTCCACAGGCAGCTCAGTGTATAACAACATAACAAGGAGAAACAGATAGACGGGAAAGAGAAAAGGCCCACCAGAAAAAAATTAGAGATTAAAAAGCCAGGTCTTCAGGCTCTTCCTGAACTGAAGCAGATTGGAGGTGCTGCGTAGCGCCAGTGGGAGCGAATTCCACAACTGGGGTGCCTTGAAGCTGAAAGAGCGCCCCCCGGTGTGGGCCTTCCTCACACGCGGAACCACAGCAGTGAAGAGAGATTCAGACCGGAGTGAGCGGGCTGGACGATAAAACGCCAGCCTCCGCTGCAGGTACCCGGCGCCTGAGCCATGCAATGCTTTGTGCATCAGCGTCAAAGATTTGAACATAATCCGTTTCTGGATGGGCAGCCAATGGAGCGTCTGCAGCAACCCAGAAGCGCGTGCTCGCCTATGTAGGCCAAAGATGGCGCGGGCAGCAGAGTTTTGTGCCACCTGCAGGCGCTGGACCAGATAGTCAGGGAGGCCAAGAAAGAGGGCATTGGCGTAATCCAACCTGGATCCAATAAGCGCTTGCACAGTAATCCGCCTGTGCTCCACAGACAGCAATGGAAGGAACTTGCGGAGCATCTTTAAAATGCCGAAACAGGTGCCGGCCAGGCCGAGGACATGAGTTCTCAATGAAAGCTTGTTGTCCAGCTTGACACCAAGGTTTTTAGCAACCAATGATGATTATGCAGGAGGACACATGTCAGACGGCCACCATTGCCGCCACTCAGGGTCGGTGGCACAGCCAAAAAATAAGACCTCCGACTTACTGGAGTTGGCTTTCAGACTGTTCTGCTGGAACCAGTCGAAGACCATTCCCAGACAGCCCCGAATATTCTCTCTGTCCCATGCCTGGTCTTTACCGCACGTGAAGAGGAGTTGCGTGTCGTCGGCGTAGGACACGATCTGGGCCCCATACGCCTCCACCGCCGCCGCCAGAGGGGTCATGAAGATGTTGAACAGCAAAGGGCTCAACACAGAACCCTGTGGAACCCAGACTCCCAATGGCGGCATCTCGGCGGAGCTCTGGGAAACCCAGACCGTCTGGCGGCGGCCTTCAAGGAAAGATGTGAACCATTTGAACACCGCCCCCCTAAGGCCGATGTCATAAAGCCTGGCGAGGAGCGCCTCATGGGGTATTGTCTGCAAAGAGGAGTGTAGGTGTTTTCTCACCTGCAAGGATGGGGGCATCAGCAGGGTCCTCCCTCAAATGGTCTACCACCCCATTTGTGAAAAGGGAGAACAGGGTTGGTGCCATCACACATCCCTGCCTCACTCCTTTGTTGACCGGTACCCTCTCTGTCAGTTGGCCCTGACTTCCCCAGCGAATCCTTGCATAATTCCCTTCATGCAGGTTAATAATAAACTGCAGCAGGTAGCTGGGGTAACCCATGTCAAATAGGAGTGACTAAAGTTTGGCGCGTGGGATAACATCGAATGCTGTTTTCAAGTCTATGAAAGCCAAGTATAAACTGCCCTTGGCAATTAATACTGACTTCCAACAGACTGCACAGAATCGAAAGACCTGGTCCATTGCACCGACGTTGCGCCTAAACCCAGCTGTAAGTGAGACAAAATGTCCTTGTCCATAAGCCAGGATTCGGTACGATTTATGATGACCCTGGCAACTACCTTTTGGATGGTATCAATTAGACTTATTGGTCTGTAGTTGGCAGGATCATCTCTTCCGCCCTTCTTATATATAGTAATAACCTCGGCACCCTTCCAGGATTCCGGGACAGGATGACCGAGCTGGATCAGATTCATTAAACATTCTATGAACTCAGCCCATAGTTTGGGTTCATGCCGTAGTAAATCCCCAGGGAGGCCATCTGGCCCGGGTGCCTTTCCTGGTAATATTTTGGATATGGCGTCCTGAACTTCTCGCTGGGAGAATAGAACCTGGCTTCACAGAGCACCTACTTTGAGTTTCAATTGCTGGGGACATTGCCAAGCTTTCCAGACTGTCATCGCAATATAAATTTAAAAAATGGGAATACCATTGCTGTTCAGTTATGTGGTTTGGGATTGGTTCCACCCCCCTTCTGTCAAGAGCATTAATCAGTTTCCAGAAAATAGTGGAGTTTTTCCCGCGGGCTGCGGCCTTAAGCTGCTGCCAATGCTCCTCCTCCCAATCTCTCTTTGCTGATTTTATACTATCAGAGTACTCCTTTCTGGCCACTCGAACAGCCACGGTGTCCTTACTTTTAATCGCTAGAGTAATTGCTTTCCTTTTACCCCTACAATTTGCTGTATACCAGGGATTACTTTTAGAGAGTTCATGATTAAACCGTGATTTCACCCTGGGTTTCTTGCAAAAGAAGACTCCTAATTTAGTTATTAGGTGTTTATAGGTGTCTAACAGACTACATCCAGCAAGATTGAATGTTGCTGAGACCAAAGCAGTAAGGCTGCTGATTCCTACCGAGACTAGCTCTTTGATACTTTGGAGTTTCTCCTCATCACACTTGGCCACATTCCATTTCAGTTTCCGATTGTCATTTGTAGGAAAAACTTCTTTGGTAATCATTTCTGGTTTACCACTAGTATCAATCCCTTTTACCCATTGGATTTTCATACATAATGGATTGTGATCACTATCTGAGGACTGTCTTACCTCCATATCAATTAGGTCAGGCCAAGATTGAGTATCTAGAAGAATATAGTCAATTCGAGTGGGGCAACCTAGCCTATTATAGGTCATTACCCCATCATGATCCGACGTGGTCCGACCATTGAGAGCCCATAGGTTGTGTTCTAGTACCAGAGCATTCAGTTGGATTGCTTTGGCTGTCCATTTCTTGATAGGTGTGAGAGCTAAGGGAGGTATAGTCTGTCTGCAGTCCTCTGAGTTGAAACCCAGTATCTCCTCCTCATCTAGGTGTTCGAAAGTACAATTGAAACCCCCCCCTAACAGTATTTTAGATCTAGGGGGAAGATGTGATAACCTCATATCTAGCAACTCTATTATTGGGGAGGAAAGCCCGCCCTGAAGGCCTCTAGCATAAATACAAAAAAGTTCAAATGTTAAACCCCCAGACTGGTTCTTCAGAGTGATGTGCAAAATGTCGTTAGAAACAGTTTTATGGGAGATAACAATACAATTCAAAGTCACCTTCACCCATATAAGCAGACCACCAGACGGGCGACCTTTCCCCACCGAAACTGCAGGAATAAAATAGGTTGAGTAACCATTTTTATATTGCGGGGAGAGACACCAAGTTTCTTGAAACATACATACATGAAAGGTATCAATAAAGTCATTCCAATCTGGGTTGGCAAGATTTTTCTTTAGCCCTGCTATGTTCCATGACAAAATATTAATGGAAGTTGAGGCTACCAAAGGTTCCCTAATTGTAACTGGAGTGCTAGGTTCCTGTTCTCCTATACCTTCACTAATGGATCCTGTATTGACTATACCCTCCTTGGCTAGATTAATTTGTTCCCCAGGGGTGACTGACACTGCTCTCTTTCCAGATCGTCCAGAAAACTGGAATGGGTATTCCCTGGTACTAATTAAAATGCTGGAATCCAATTCTCCTATGCCTTCACAGTTAAGTCTTGTATTAATTGTACCAACCATGGGTAGATTAAATTGTTCCCCGGAAGTGGCAGACACTACTCTCTTTCCAAATCGTCCAGGGGACTGGGATGGCAGTCAATCAACACCCTCCAGACCACTGAAACGATTGTAACAAGGAATAGGATGGTTAAGCTGGGGACCTAGCCAATCCTCGTTGTACTGATTACCACCATGGAAGGGCCTCCTTACCCCTCTTCGTATGACACTCCAACCTCCATTTTCATCTCCGTCCCAATTACAGGGGTACTGCCTCCCCGGATATTCGAGCCTCATCCTGCCTCTATCATGATTAGGGGCCTTCAACCAACTCCACCTATTGTCAAAGGATTCCGGGGGCATATAAAAGTATGACAGGGGTTTTACCTTGATCGTTGATTCATTTTTAAAACGAGTCCCAGAGAAAATGTGCTCCACTAATCGTGGATCTTCAAATGTGATCACAACACAGTCTCCCTGTAGACTTTTCTTGTTCTCTCCTACCCAAGGGGCTCTCTCCACCATCAGCATTTTGTTATTAATATTAGGAGGAGAGGGAAAGTTTCTATCTAGCCAATGGCAGACTTTGTTTTTAAGTGCCCAAAAGGGTTCAAAAGTAGCGGGTGCAAGCTCTGGGACGCCTGTTAAAACTAGCACATAGGGACAGGCGTCAGGTGGTAAACTAATATTCCGCCGTACCCTAGGTTTATCTAACTGAGACGGTGGAGGGTTAGAGGCTGGATTGGTAGAGCCAACTACTTTATGGGGTTTTGTAGGAACAGTTGGGGCTGGCTGTATGGGACCCTCTTTATTACCCTTTTGAGTGATGGTTTTAGGAGGGCGGCTCTTAGTGATAGGATTAGGTCCAACAGATTGAGTGTTAACCGAGGATGAAGGTTTACCCTTTGGGACTGGAGTATCGGAGGGCCCTTGTGCATTTTTCCCCCCTTAGGATTTCGTTCCTGTCGAAGGGCCTGGAGTTGATGTTTTATACCCTGGAGTCTAGACTCCAGGGGCAGAAGTAAAGACCTAATAAGGGCCGATAGGGAGTCTAAGAGCGGAGCATTCTGGTCCTCTGAATCTTCTAGAGATCGGAGCTACTGTTGTCAAGGATGCTAGCCAGACTAATATTTAAAACTGTCTCATCTGGAATACCCAATGGCAGGGGGTGGGATTCTCGATGTGCCTTTTCTTTCCCTACTGAGGCTCTAAGTGAAACACTCCCCTCCTCGATGCTGCTTCCAGCGCAAGCCAAATTTCCTAAACAACCCGTCAGGTCTTGGTTAGTTACGATGGCGCTCGTCGCCTGGGGGAATGTTAGAATAGAGATGGGAGTTACATCTTCCACTGTACCCCCTTCGGTTTGCGTATTCACTTTGTGTACAATGGCAGATGTAACTAATACATTGTTAACAAGGGGGGGCGTTGTTAAAGATAATAATACTGAGGGTGAGGGAGATGAGTCTATACGAGGTGAGTGGGGCCTACTAGTATTAAGAGACACAGGGGCAGCTTGCGTCAAAAGTGGATCAGGATTACTTAGGGCTTTGGTTGGAGTACTTACCAAGGCTATACTCCCTAATGATGACCTTTTAGCATGTAAAAGGTCTTGTGAGACCCTCCTTTCCATGAGGTCAATACCCTCGTCAATTAAGGTGTTAGTACGAAGAATAAAATTAACTAAGGTCCTGGTAAGTTTTTTGGTTTGGTTTTTAGCTCCAGCCGCAGCCTGGCTGCGGGTTTCACGGGCAGACATGATTTTAAAAAGGAGCAATTACGACCCTTAACAGATACAACAAGAAATTTTAAACCGCATAAGAAGCTACAACCCTCAGTGTTTCTAAGTGCTGTATAAAGGACAACTAAGCTAATTACAAATAGGGAGGGGTCAAAAGACAGCCCAATACAATACAAAATAAAAAAAATAAAAAATAAAAAATAAACTAGCCGGAGATGGGCTTCATATGACACAACCTGCAGAGGAAAATTGCCAGTCCGGTCTCTGCGGTCCTCGGAGGGCCTCAGAGGGCCCGCCCTTGTCCCGGGCTTCTCCCGGCAAACGGCCGCGCGCGTGCCGCGCAGCGGGTACACTGCACCAATTAAATACACACAGGCAGGGGTGTGGAGAGGCAGGGGCGGGAAGAGGCACACAGCTGCGCAGGTAGCGGGGCTGTTGGTCCTCGCAGTCCCGTCGCGCTACACTTCACCCCAGAGCAAGGCCCACAGACAATAACCTCCTTAGTGGAAAGCAGGAATCCAAATGTTTCCAAAGAAGTCAATTAGCACACTACGAACGGCTCCCGCGAAGCGGGGGCCGTGAGAGGTTTTTAACTGTAGAGGAGGCAGGGGCGTGGAGAGGCAGGGGCGAGAAGAGGCACACAGCTGCGCAGGTAGCGGGGCTGTTGGTCCTCGCAGTCCCGTCGCGCTACACTTCACCCCAGAGCAAGGTCCACAGACAGTAACCTCCTTAGTGGAAAGCAGGAATCCAAATGTCTCCAAAAAAGTCAATTAGCACACTACGAACGGCTCCCTGATGAATTACTATGCAGGTTGTTAAATAAGTTGAGAGACACTTTTAACAGTATTATTCAGCTGGGCGCTTGTTTTCTGACTCTATGAGCGGTTATTTAATCCTGCAGAAGGGATGCAAATATAACCTGATGAGTTACTATGCAGGTTGTTAAATAAGTTGAGAGTAGAGCTATACGCGACTATTTTTTACCCAAGAGATGTGGGTCCACGGTATCCCTCTATATTTTAATGTTTGACTGTAGTGCTTTCTGAAGCTCCAACAGGTCGGTCGGGGCTACTTTGTAGACCTGAAAAGAAAAAGAGACCAAGGTCTATCTCGGGTATTAGGTTTTGTCCACTGTCTTAAGATTGCAGAAAGGCAAGGTAAATTGGAGCCCGTATATGTGACTATGAGGGTGTATAGAAACATTTTAGTAGAGATAACAGCGAGAGATGTTAATATTATAAATCTCACTCTGGTTACATTTAGTAGCTTGTTTCTAATGCTTTTGTTTTAATGCTGTGTGTGACAGGCTAGATATTGATGGGGCAATGTCTCTTTATGCCTTACTCATCTGTGGTGCGTATTGTTGCTCGTATTATATATGAAGCTGCGTATAGCTGGGGGTTAGACCTTTTCTTTACTGCCTGCTGCGGCGGTATCACTGTATCTACTCTCTCTCTATGTGGCATGTGTCTCTTCACGTATGACAACGCCATATAGTTAGAGTTTTCTAAAGCCTATTTTTTCCTTCCTACTACGGCGGTATACCCTACTTCTCTCTGTGGCGTTTGTCTCTTTACGAATGACAACGCTGTGTGGTTAGAGTGACGTATATCTGTGGCAAGGTCCATGTCTTTCTTCCCTGCCCAGGAAGTATAGTCTTGCAGGGCTTTTTTTGGAGTCCTTGCTAGTTAGACATATTGAAAGAGGCAGGGGTCGGCTGGATTGCTAGTAGAGGACTAAGTACGTTCGCCTAACCAAGTCATACACGCAAAACAGACCCCTAATACCCGAGATAGACCTTGGTCTCTTTTTCTTTTCAGGTCTACAAAGTGGCCCCGACCGACCTGTTTGAGCTTCAGAAAGCACTACAGTCAAACATTAAAATATAGAGGGATACCGTGGACCCACATCTCTTGGGTAAAAAATAGTCGCGTATAGCTCTACTCTCAACTTATTTAACAACCTGCATAGTAACTCATCAGGTTATATTTGCATCCCTTCTGCAGGATTAAATAACCGCTCATAGAGTCAGAAAACAAGCGCCCAGCTGAATAATACTGTTAAAAGTGTCTAGAAAGTAACATCAAAGACACAGGAAGATGTAACTCGTTTAAACCCACCTACAGATGGTATACATTAGAGCACTTTGCATGTCATGCATGTTCACACACGCCAGCAGGTGAGCAAGGAGACAAACCATTCTTTCCTACCAACCTTTTAAAATCTTTTGGGCTCACAGGACCTTTCTATACTCTCCTTCACTACAAGCCTCTCCCTCATTCTGGGAACTAAGGTACAAGCGGCTCAGTGCACCTTTTTCACTCGACTATCTTTTGACTTTGGCACAAGTTAGCCTATGGCATGACCAGTTCACTTAAACAGTCAAGTATTGTAATGATTTATGGATGCTCAGAAACTAATGATGGTACATATGTTCTTATTACAGATAATGAGAACCCCCTGGTTTTAATAGCATGTATGCACCTGTTTGTTGTCCAGTTTCATGTTGGCCCTGAAGAAGGTGAAGTAAAGCAATTACATCACCGAAACGTACGTAGGCACAGACCCTCATACTCAATAAAATCAAACCCCGAACAAAGGAAGGAAAGGATTACAAAAGACTATTAATCCTCACAATAAAAAGGAAGACTTAAAACTACGGGTTCAGTTATACCTTGAGGAGTCTACAATAGGACACCTTATATGTTTTTCACTTTTTTCACTGTTGTTTATTGTGTTAGTAATGTCAGGACAGTCAGTATGAAAGATTGAGTACGTATGAATGATGGTATGAGTGTAGAGTAACCTTACATGTATTGTTGAGGGGTTCCTGTCAAGACACGATTTAATCCTGCATTTTAAACTCATTTGTACATATGTTACCATGTCACTGTACGGTTATTTTGATAAAATAATTACTAAAAAATGAGAAAAATAAAACTGTTACAAAAATTATAGAAAATAAATGAAAGAAATAAGATACAAATGCTAAGTCTAAGTGAATGATTTCATGTTTCCTGTAGCATCCTGTATGTAATTTTGAAGAGACTTTAATGCTCAAGTGTAAAGAAATATAGGTCAAAATAGAGGCTCCCCTTATTCTTGTTGTTGGCAACCTCCTCTGAACCCCTTCTGCCCTTCAACAAAGCCCTCACTGATGTTTTTCTGGGCACCTGGTCCAAGCCCAGCACAGGGGCTCTCTTGGAACGGACGATTGCCCGGCGCCACTGCCCAGCTCCGGGCGACCCAGTTTTCCTCACCCAACACCCTTCCCCCCTGAGAGCTTGGTGGTCCAAGCTTCTTCTTCCAAGGGCACATACCCTTTTTCCCCCCAGACAGGGAATCCAAGAAGCTGGATCATCTTGGGAGGAGCATGTTCTCTTCCTCCAGCTTGGCACTGTGGTCCATGAATACTGTATGTCTCTTGGGCCAATACTCCCATACTATCTGGGATACAGTCATACAAGTGCTGCCTCAATGCCCAGGGGAGGCGCGGGCCGTTCTCTCCCAAGCAGTGGAAGATGGAAAAGACGTAGCTAAATTCATGATTCGATGTGGACTGGATACCACCAACTCACTAGGGAAAACAATTACCACATCGGTAGCCCTTAGGCGCTACGCCTGGCTGAGGACGTCTGGCTTTTCATGAGATGTGCAGTCACCTTTGCTGGACATGCCGTTCGATGTCCGTGCCATTTTGGCGACAAAGCAAACTCGGCGCTGGAGCGCTTTAAGGATTCTCAGGCTACAGCCAGATCCTTGGGCCTTTCTACATCTTCCCTTCCACCCCAGTCTGCTTTTAGCCCCTTTCGTGGTTATGGAAGGGGGACCCCCCACGTTCAACCCAGTCTAGCCACTAGTTCATAGAAGCTGCCTAGCCTCTGCGTGGGCATGCACGTGGTACCCAGTGACCTCTCGGGTCTGGGAGCCAGCTGGCGGCCCACTCCACCATTTCCCCCCTGCAGCAGCCTCCAAACCCTTGTAGTCTGACCCTTCAGGGCCATCAATGGCCAGTAGGTGGCTGGATTCACCATCACCTCCCCCATGGGCAATCCATCACGTCGGACAGGTTGATTTTGCAAATAGCCCGAGGGGGCTACTCCCTCCCTTTCAAGACTGCCCTTCCGTCTAAGCCACAGTCTTTTGATTGCATTTCAGTGGATCATTTGGCGCTTCTCTGTCAGGAAGTTTCTGCTCTCTTGGCCAAGGGAGCTATCAAAAGGGTCCCTGCATCAGAAGTAGGTCCTGGTTGCTATTCCTGCTACTTTCTGGTGCCCAAGAAGGACAAAGGCCTGCGTCCTATTCTAGACCTAAGGGCCCTCAACCACTTCCTCTAGAAGGAGAAGTTCAAAATGATTACATTGGCTCAGGTCCCTGGAGACTGGATGGTGACTTTGGACATGCAGTATGCCTATTTCCATATTGCCATCCTGTCAGCCCACAGACTCTATCTACGGTTCACGTTAGGCAACAAGCATTTTCAGTTCACCGTGCTCCCCTTCGGCCTTATCAGTGCCCCTCAGGTGTTCATGAAAGTGATGGCGGTGGTCGCAGCTCATTTCCGCAGATCAAGGGGTTCCAGGGTTCCCCTATATCAACGACTGGCTGTTGAAGGCAGACTCACCCCAGTCTGTCGTCTCACACCTCAAGACTATGGCATAGCTCCTGCACTCACAGGGGTTCACTATAAACATGCCCGAAATCACACCTGACACCCTCTCTGATGCTCCCTTTCATCTGAGCTGTTCTTGACACAGTGCAGATTCGGGCTTATCCTCCTGAGCAGTGAGTCCGGGCTATGATACGAATGTTTCAGCCTCTATCCCGGATTTCAGTAAGAATGACCCCGAGGCTGCTGGACCTCATGGCCTCCTGCACTCTGCTGGTGGATCATGCCAGGTGACATATGTGGGCTCTGCAGTAGGACCTGAAGTTACAGTGGGTGCAGCATCAGGGTAATCTTTCCGTCTACGTCCAGATCTCGGAGGGAACTGTACAACAACTGCAGTGGTGGTTAACCGACCAGGATTGGGTCAAAGGCACATCTCTCTCCCTTCCCCACCCGGAATTAACAGTGGTGACCGATGCATAGCTCCTGGGATGGGGCGGCTATCTATGGGAGGCAGAGATCAGAGAAGCCTGGGCTCCAGTAGAGTCTGGGCTCCATATCAACCTGTTGGAGCTGTGGGTGATTTGCCTTGCACTGAAGGCATACCTTTCCTTCCTCAAGGGGAAAGTAGTGCAGGTGTTCACAGACAACATCATCGCCATGTGGTACTGCAACAAACAGGGCGCGGTGGGGTCGTGGACCCTATGTCAAGAGGCTCTTCACCTTTGGACATGGCTGGAACATGAGGGCATGACCCTAGTGGTTCAAAACCTGGCAGGTTCTCTGAACGCCAGGGTGGACAAACTCAGCCGTCGGTGCCTGGTAGATCACGAATGGCTTCCTCACTCAGAGGTGGTGCAAGGTCTCTTTCAGCAGTGAGGAGAGCCTTGGTAAGGTCTGTTCGCCACCGAAGAGAACATGCAATGTCAGCAGTTTTGCACATTGAAGTTTCCAAGGTGGCCTAATGTAAGCCTTTTCACATGTACCACTTCTGCCCTGAGTGCTGAAGAAGTTCAAGCCTTACCGGGCCCAAGACATTCTTGTGGCTCCGGACTGGACACAAAGAGTCTGGTAATCCGAGCTCCTGAGCATAACCATCGATCGTTCGATCAGACTGCCCCTTCAGGAGAATCTTCTGTTGCAGGAACAGGGGAGGGTCCTCCACCCGAACCTGTCCAGCCTCCACCACCTGGCGCGGAGATTGAGTGGCTACAGTTGACAACTTTTGACCTACCCCCTGAAGTCTATAATCTCATCTTGGCAGCTAGGTGTCCCTCCACTAAAACAGTATAAGCCCGTTGAAGAAATAGGTTTGTGGCATGATGTACAGCAAAGGCTAAGGATCTCCTCCCTGCCCCTCTTTCTGAGGCTTAGCTATGGTCACTCTAAAAGGCTACCTTGCAGCTATTTCTGCTTTCCTTTGGCTACCAGATCAGCCCTTCTTGTTTAAGTCCCCTATTGTAAACAGATTCTATAAGGGCACTATTCATCTCTTTCATCCATCTCCTTTTTTAATGCCACAGTGGGACTTGAATCTCATTTTAACGTGTGTTATGTGCGCTCCCTTAGCCTCTTCACAACTGTCCTCTCAAGCTTCTCACTCTGAAAACTGCTTTTCTTGTTGCCATCACCTCTGCTGGCAGGGTGAGTGAGCTTCAAGCTCTATCCTCTAAGCACCCTGTCTTCTCAGTACATACGGACAAAGTGGTGCTTAGGATGAGACCCATGTTCCTTCCTTTTGCATAGGACAAACTATCACTTTGCCCACCTTTTTTTCCACCCCGCACTCTTCCAAGGAGGAGGAGAGACTCCACCATCAGGACCCAAAGGATGCGCTGTCCTTCCACCCTTACCACTCAAAAGATTTCCGGGTGGATGTTAGATTTTTTGTTGGCTATGTGGGTGACAAGAAAGGTCGGGCTGCCCAAAACCGTAAAATCTCACGATGGGTTGTCCTTTGTATTAAAATCTGCTACTCTTTAGTGAAAAAGGAACCTCAAGTGGAGCTGCATGCTCATTCCACAACGGCTACAGCGATTACTACTGCATTGTCATGTGGAGTTCCCCTTCTTGACATCTGTCAGGCGGCAACATGGGCATCTTTGCATACGTTCACTAGACATTACTGCCTGGACAGCCAAGTCCGGACGGACTGCAATTTTCCAGCTCTGTCTGCCAGGATTTTCTGATGTGAATTTGGTTTGTAGACCCTTCTCCGGGGTTGGTATTGCTGGGCTATCTATTCTGAGGTAAGGAATCTATAATTAACTGTCTCTTTTAAATGAACAAGTTACTTACCTTCGGTAACAATGTAGCAAAGGAGGCAAAGAGGCAAAGGTTAGTTATAGATTCCTTACCGCTTCACCCATCCTTCCCGCTCTGCGAACTGATTTCTAGGGATTGGGACTCCCTTACAGGGCCCTAGATGTGGTGCACCAGTGGTCAATGTCATTCATGGCTCTACCCTTCTGGCATGGAAAGTAGTGTCAAAACTAATGTCAGAATGCACGGGCAGCATCTAAGTAGGCACTGCAACGTCATCCCACGATCATGACAACGGACGCGGAGTCAAGTGACGCCACCCTCTGAAGTGGATGGGTTCTGCTAAGAAAGAATTCTCTGGATCCAGTCTGACGCCTGGGGGTAATTCTAAGGTAAGGACTCTATAATTAACCTATGTCTCTTACAGATACATTGTTACCAAAGGTAAGCAACTTGTTCCTCCGGATGCAATAATCACCAAAAATGAGCTTGTTTAATGAGATCCATAACACCCATTGACTGGTCAGACCACCATTTCATACTGTTTGATATCAAGACCTACCTCATATCCCACAAAGCCCCATACAACAAATCTACACACTGGGCTAGGAACATCAAGCAAATCCTAATAGGGGAATTGGAATCCAGGATCTGTGTCCAACTTTAGATAAATCTCTCTCTCACACCGATGATGATTTACCGCCCACTATAATACAGCGATGAGTGATGCTCTTGACCAAATGGCGCCTTTCAAACTAAAACAATCTAGAAAAATCCAATTGAAATTGTGGTTCATATCAGATCTTAACAACGACAGGAGACAATTAGACAGTTAAAAACGATATGGAGACAGAACCCCTTTACAGTTATGTTATGCTATGATATTTGATTCTTGGTATAGCGCACAGCTCATCCCCGAAGGGACATCTCAGATGGAAAGAGGACGTTTATTCTAGTGGAGTGGGGCATTATAGGAGTAGGCACAGCTTGCATATTTGTCTGTGCAAATACATTAGGAGCATAAGAGAGATTGGTGGCTAGATCGGAGGTTTGTACTTGGAACATAGGGGATGAGCTTATTGCGTAGGGCTTTTGGCCCAAACCCTAATAAAGACTGTCAGGTAGAGCAATGTAAATAGTGATCTCTTTCAGATGGGAAGCTAGTGTAGATCTCTAAGTATGAGTTCTGAGGGGGTTCTAAGAATTATGCCATTAATCATCCGTGCTGCTGTGTTTCGGACCACATGTAATTTTGCCAGATGAAATTTACAGGAGGCACAAAACAAAGCATTTCCATTGTCCAGGTTGGTAATAATTAGCACCAGGATGAGAGTCTTCAGTGAATCCAGTGGTCGGCATCTACAGATTTTTTTGAGCAAATGCATGGCGTCAAAGCATGTGCCACATACGGAGGCGATCTGGGTTCTCATTTATAGTTGATCGTCTAACATTATGCCTAGATTGTTTGTTGTCCTTCCAGATACTCTGAGCTTTGCCAAACAGAATCATTTCAGTTTTTCCTGTGTTCACTTGGAGTAGCAATCTCTTTCATGCAGGCGAGGAATTTTTGTTTCATGCTCCTTATATCTTGCCCAAATGAAATAATCAATTGCATGTCATCTGCATATGAAAATGTCTCGAACCCGTAGGATTTAATGAGTTGGGCCAAAAGAGTTACAGAGACATTGAAAAGTGTGGGGCTTAGAGAAGAGCATTGAGGGGCACATTTGATCAGTGGTATGGTACTGGAATGGAATGTCCCTTTAGAGATTGTTTGAACCCTATTGTTAAGAAAATTGAACAACCAGTCCAATGCTAACCCTTTGATGCCTATATGTTGAAGACGCGGCACTAGAACTGAGTGTGAGATGGTGTTGAATGTAGCTGATAAATCCAGTAAAATCAGCATGGATGGCCATCGATCATCTAGGGCAAGTCTAATGGAGTCTACTACTGAAAGTAAAGTAGTCCCAGTGCTATGAGATGGTCTAAAGCCTAATTGGGAGATGTCAAGTAGGCAGTTGCTCTCCAAGTAGGTGATGATCTATTTGTTGACATGTGTGTCCAATATCTTTCCTAACAAGGGGAGGAGGGAGATGGACAGTAGTTTGCGGGCTCGTTTTTATCAGCATTCGGTATCTTTAAAATGGGTGAAACATTGGCTACCTATTGTCTGGGAATAGAGGCTGAGGGCACCTCTCCCTCCTAAGAACTGCACAGCTTTCCTATAAGAAACACATCTTTATAGCAAAAGCCACTTTCTTTCACAACAAACTTGATCGCACTAAGAACAGATCCAGGGAGCTCATCAACATCATTAAATGATGAACCACTCTTACCTAACCACAGAAAACAACAGCCACCAATGAATGCTGTGGAGAAATTGCCAACTTCTACACTTATAAAGTCGCAATAATTGAGCAATCCCTCATAAAAGTCACAAATCTGAAATCCTTACCAACCTTCCCCACTGACTCACGGTTAATTTAACTAATGAACAAATGACCCCAGGAGAAACTAATTGCAACTATGATCTACTTCAACTGAAAAACAATGCTAATTGGTCTGACTTCAAACCGAAAACAAAAAGTAACACCTTCAATATAATTGCAAACTTGAAGCCCACATCCCACACTACTGATCCCCTCCCATCCACAATATTCCAAACCTCAACCATTCCGTGCAAAAATCATCAACACATCTCTCTCCTCAGATTGTGTACCTGACTCCCTCCAACTAGTTCAAAGCACACCCATACTCAAAAAAACGGGGCTGACCCTAAAGACCTCAATAACCTCAGACCTATCACCAACCTCCCATTCCCAACCGAATTCAACCTCCATAACACCTTCCAATCAGGATTTAGGATTCAGGAAAGGCTGTAGCAAAGAAACTGCTAGGCTCAATATCTTGTATAACCTTCACAGAGCCTTAGATAAAGGGGACACATGTCTCCTATCCTACTTGACTTATCTGCGCCCTTTAATACTGTAAATCACCCAGCATTACTCGAGACACTCAAGAACTGCACTGGTATCAATGGCACAGCCCTAAGATGGACTATGTTGGAAGAGAGGGCCACTCCCTCATTTTATTGTATTTTAGTTCCAAATTATTATAATCAAACTAATGGAAGGCGCCAACCCCCATCGGGGAATGGCGTCGTTAGTGGCAGCCAAAGGGCCGACCCGGAGCCGGGTCACTTCCGGGTTGCGTGACCCGGAAGTGAGCGTCGTGTCGGGACCACTGGGAACAAAGGACGAGGTACGCCCCGGAAGTGTTAGTAGGGCGCGAGGCTTAAAAGCCCGCGACCAGCCTAGAGGCCCCCTCTTTGTCCGCTGATCATCCAGGAGTCGGACGTCTCCAAGAGAAGACATCGTGGGAGCATCGCGTTGGAGTATACAGCGAGAGTTACCCCGACTCGTGGTTTAGGTTAGCGGGCCTTGCAGTGTGTGCTAGATTTCCTTACAGCCTTTTACAGCCTTTCGCGTTTAGTTTCTGGATTTAAATGTTGTTGCAGGGGGGGGGTTTGCAGTGGTAAATCCTCGTGTCCGGGGGAGGGCGAGCGCTGGCGCTCGATCATTCGATTTCCTAGGGCCCGGGCACATCTGTGGCGCGGTGGGCCTAAAAAGCCGTTTGCGTCTCTCGATAAGTTTTTTAACGTTGTTTTCTTTAAGTGCAGGATGCCGTCGAAGAAGGTACCGAAGGGTAAACAACCCGCAGCCAAGAAGGAGGAATTCCTTGCCTTTATGGAGCTGCTGGAGTTCACAAGGGAGAAGGGCATGGATTGGGTACTTAAGAATATGAGAGATGGGGCTAAAGCAGATGCGAACTCTCAGGAGGAGAAGGGGAGAGGCAAAAGAACGAAGCAGAACCCAGAAAAGCTTAGAAGCTCGGCAAGAGGCAAGCGATCTAGGCCAACGGATTCACGACCAGTATCACCAGGTGAGGAGGAGGCGCCAGAGTCAATTGATTCGAACTCAGGCGCAGAAAACGACACAGATGACGCCGATGGGCAGTATGAGGCAACTAGGCCTACGCTGATAGGAGGGTTTCCCGTCACTTCTGTGGGGGGGTCCGGTCCGCACGGTATGTTACCGCCAGTAGTGGCACAGCCGGGTAGCGGAGTGTCGCAAGTCTGGGTTCAGCCCGGGGGGGTCGCTCAGTTACCAGGGATGCAATTATATGGGTCACATGGGCAGGCGATAGGTAGCAGCCCGGTAAGCTCAATGTTTCCTGCTTACTCAGCTCACGGGTCCCCCTTAGCGATGACCGCTTTCTCCAATCTAGGGTGTCCAAGTCAGGGCTCAAGGGCGAATGCAGTGGGTGAGGTTCCGGGTCCCTCTAATGGCCAGATGCATGGAGGGTTGGGGGGGCAACCAGCTGGTTCCCCATTATTAGCTTTCAGCCCTCTAATGTTTGGTTCTTCCTCGATGACCTTATCGCCATCCGCGGGGATAACGTGGCATGTGCCAGCAGATATGAAGGACAGGATACTCAGAGGCGAATACATAGAAGTGTTCGACCTTATCAACGCGGGGGTGGCAGCCGGAAAGCCCAAAGCCGGAAAGGAGGGGGATTACAATCAGAAGAAATCATGGGTAGAATGGTCTATGAAGAATTGGATCACGGGATTTGCAATATATGCCGCTGTTATGCTTGAAAAATATCCTGTTTTAGGCCCACAAATGATGAGTTATATATCATTGATACATGGAGCGGCAACGGAGTTTCCAGGCCAGGGGTGGCTGAAATACGATAAAATGTTCAGGCAGATGAAGGCAGTTCACCCGGGTATAGCATGGGACCAACGGGAGATTAATTTGTGGCATACAGTTTTTTATTCCACCCCTTCAACGCCTACCCCAGTCCCCTCAACTCAGAGCCAGTCCTTTCGGACTGACAAAGGGGTCGGTGAGAAAAAACAGGCCTGCTGGCAGTTTAATAGAAATGAGTGTACCAGGGGGGTCTCATGTAAATTCAAGCACTGCTGTTCCTACTGCGGGGGTACCTCTCATCCCGAGATTAGGTGTTTTAAGAAAACCAGTAACCCCAAAGAACAAGCCAGCCACAGTGCCCCAAAAGGAAAGCCAGCTAAGACCCATGAAAAAACTACCAACTCCAATTAAACGGCATGTCCTGACACACCTCCTCAGTAAATACGATAATCTTGGGGAGGCTCAATTCCTACTGCAGGGTTTTACAATTGGCTTTCGCATCCCGTCTTCAGCCCCACCTTCCATTGTCCCACCTCGCAATCAGAGCTCAGTGTTGCGAAATATGGAGGCAGCTCAAGAAAAGATCATGAAGGAGGTAGCGTTGGGGCGGGTTGGGGGTCCTTTTACAGAACCACCTACCCATAATCTGGTTTGCTCCCCTTTGGGTCTAGTTCCGAAAAAGGAGGAGGGTAAATTCCGTCTGATCCATAATCTGTCGAGTCCCCCAGGGCTTTCAGTCAACGATAAGTTAGACTCGGATCTGTGCTCAGTGAAGTATACCAAATTTGACACGGCTATTGAGAAATTGCAGGCATTAGGGGAGGGAGCTCTAATGGCTAAAGCCGATATCGAATCAGCCTTTCGGTTACTGCCCGTGCACCCGGATGACACCAGGTTCTTGGGCTTCACATTCGACGGTAACTATTTTTTGGATTTGTGCATGCCTATGGGGTGTTCTATTGCCTGTGCAGTTTTCGAGACTTTTGCAAGGTTCCTAGAATGGGCGGTTGAGCAGTTTCTGGCCTCGGACAACTCACATGCGGTAGTCCACTACCTGGACGATTTTCTGTTCATGGGTCCCGAGGGTTCCCAGTCGTGCAGGAAGGCCCTGCTGGGCTTCCAGCGCTTGGCTGAGGCGCTCGGAGTACCTTTGGCGGCGGAAAAAACCGAAGGCCCGACCACGTGTTTGACCTTCCTGGGCATAGAGATTGATACGACAGCAGGAGTGTGCAGGCTGCCAAAAGTCAAGGTCGATGCCTTTAGGGCCGCTATTGATGGCTGCCTGGGGGCAAGGAAGGTAACCTTACATCAGCTACAAGTTCTTTTGGGTCAACTGAACTTTGCTCTGCGGGTCATTCCTATGGGCAGGGCCTTCTCCAGGAGTATAGCGAGGGCGATGTCTGGACTGCGGGCCAAACACCACAGAGTGAGGCTCTCAGCCACAGTTAGAGAGGATCTTATGATTTGGAAAAGTTTTTTGAGGGACTTCAATGGCACGGTATTGTGGCGAGCAGCCTGTTCCTCTAATACGGATCTTGAGCTGTTCACCGACGCTGCAGGTAGTATTGGTTTCGGAGCTATATTCGGTCAAAAATGGTGTATGCAGTGCTGGCCAGATGACTGGATCGAGCGAGGCCTGACTACTAACATTTCCTTCCTTGAACTTTTCCCCATAGTGGTGGCTTTGCACTTGTGGGGAGATCTGCTGGCAAACAAGAGTATAGTATTCTGGTCAGACAATATGTCCGTAGTCATGGTGATTAATAGCCAGAGGGCCACCTGTACTTGGGTACTCAGGTTGTTGAAGGAATTGGTTTTGCAATGCCTGAGCCATAATGTCCAATTCACTGCTAAACATGTTCCAGGTGTCGAAAACAAAGCGGCTGATGCATTGTCTCGTTTTAAGTTAACAGAGTTCCGGGAGCATTGGCCCCAGGCGGAGACGTCAATGTCAGCTTTCCCAGCGGAGCTATGGAAGTTTGGTGCCCCACAGCCCCCGAGTTGATATCTGCATCCTTGGCTCCAAGGACTATGAGTATGTATCAGAAGTCATGGGAGTCGTATATGGCATACCTGAGGGGTGTGGGTGTAGCGGACATCTTTGCCCCCCAGAGTGTACTAGGCTTCATCGTGCAGCAGAAATAGCAAGCGAAGTCCGTAGCATTCATGAAAAGGCAGCTGTCGGCTTTAGCATTTTATGCGGGTCTACGGGGGGTGTCTGATCCGACTAAAGACCAGAGAGTTAGAGGAGCAATGAGAGGTTGGGAGCGCCTAGCGCCCGGGGAGAAAGATTGTAGGAGGCCGATAAATGTAGAAAAACTGATAAAAATCTTAGGAACCCTCCCCTTCGTATGTTTCTCCCAGTATGAGACACAGTTGTTCCGGGTGGCCTATACCTTAGCCTTTTGTGGGGCTCTGAGGATTTCAGAATTACTCCCGACGTCTAAATCAGATAGGGAAGGGGGTCTGAGGTGCTCTGATATAATCGAGTCCAAAGGTGTCCTACGGCTAAGGGTGCGGAGATCGAAAACGGATCCGCTGGGTAGAGGTACCTGGTTACAACTGGGTAGAGTAGAGGGTGAGCCCTTCTGTCCGGTCAATTTGCTGAGGGTATTTCTCCAAGTTAGGCCCCAGGGAACTGATGATAGACTCTTGATACATGAGAATGGGTTACCCCTTACCAGGTTCCAGTTCACTCGGGTAGTAAAAATGGCCTTGGCACGGATCGGAGTGGATCCGGCCGAATTTACATCACATTCGTTTAGAATTGGAGCAGCGACAACGGCTGCTGGCCTAGGCCTACCCGAACAGGTAATATAAAGATTGGGTCGCTGGAAATCACCTTGTTATGAACGTTATATCCGCCCGCAATTAGTCTGAGGTATCTTTCGCTTGTGTTCCTTTTTTGTGGGAATCGACTGCCTGTATCTCTTCACATTTACTCTCCATATTTACTTTAGGTACCTCCCCTAAGAGAACCCAAATCTGTTGGTGCGGCCACTCCTTCATTCGCAGGGCCGGGGCGCACTTCGAAAAGACACTCAGGGACAGGGTGACCATGATGCGAGGTTGTGACCATCATTGGGTAGGAATAGGCGGGCAGCGCCTAGCGGACGTCCCGAGGGATGTAAAAGCGGCTCTGGCAAAAGGCATGCCTTCGCCAGACGTATTCGTGTTGCACTGCGGAGGCAACGACATGATTCCAGGCGGGAGGAGAGAAGTGAAGGAATCCCTGTTTTCTACCCTAGCAGCAATCAAAAACATTTTCCCAGAAGCTATAGTACTGTGGTCGGAAGTCATCCCGAGACTCGTGTGGGCTCGGGGCGCACCCATGAAGGCAATAAACAGATCCGTCAAAAGACTGAACCAATCGGTGGCGGAAATCCTGAAACAATCAAGTATTAAAGCGATTCGCCATAAATTAATTCAGGCAGAAAGGCCGGAGTTATATGCAAAGGACGGAGTCCACTTGTCGGAGGCGGGTATGGAGATCTTTATAGAAACAGTCCTAAGAGCCGTCTCCGAAGCTCTTGAGCGCAGGGGGGGGGGTCGAGTCCGCCAGTAAGCTCCTCGTCCTGTGGCGGGGTTCCGGACAAGAATACCACGGGAACTTCTTGTCTAGAGACAGTTAACTCTGAACAGGTTTGCTAAATCAGTATGAACTCTGGGCTGGCGGGAGAGTTGGGGCCGACCTGCTGGTGGCCTTGGCTTTTCAGCCCTACCCCAGAGGCCGCTGGTTGCCCAAGTGGGCGCTTTCCTCACCTGCGGCTCTGTTGACCAGAAGGGGGTTAACGTATGGGGCAGGTGATCTGGATTGTGGCCTGCTGGCGCAACCCTGAAGTCAAATAAAAGGCCCAGTGGAATGGGCGGTGAATGTATATATTGTATTATAAGTGCAAGTTTATTCCTAAATACTGTATTTGAATATGTACGAATAAATAAAGAGATTGGTGGGTCAATGAGGTAATTGACCAGAGAACTTAAATTTTAATAAACAAGCAGCACACTGCAGAAAATCAAGTACGACTCCCGAGTTTGATGTGGGGTTTGGGTCCTTGTAAAGCATGCAGTGTGGCGGGGGAGAATGCACTTTGTCTGCCATCTATGGAAGGCGCCAACCCCCATCGGGGAATGGCGTCGTTAGTGGCAGCCAAAGGGCCGACCCGGAGCCGGGTCACTTCCGGGTTGCGTGACCCGGAAGTGAGCATCGTGTCGGGACCAATGGGAACAAAGGACGAGGTACGCCCCGGAAGTGTTAGTAGGGCGCGAGGCTTAAAAGCCCGCGACCAGCCTAGAGGCCCCCTCTTTGTCCGCTGATCATCCAGGAGTCGGACGTCTCCACGAGAAGACACCCACCCACCCATCCCTATTAATAAGGTTTTCGATTAGGGCAGTAGCGGGGTTCCGGACAAGAATACCACGGGAACTTCTTGTCTAGAGACAGTTAACTCTGAACAGGTTTGCTAAATCAGTATGGACTCTGGGCTGGCGGGAGAGTTGGGGCCGACCTGCTGGTGGCCTTGGCTTTTCAGCCCTACCCCAGAGGCCGCTGGTTGCCCAAGTGGGCGCTTTCCTCACCTGCGGCTCTGTTGACCAGAAGGGGGTTAACGTATGGGGCAGGTGATCTGGATTGTGGCCTGCTGGCGCAACCCTGAAGTCAAATAAAAGGCCCAGTGGAATGGGCGGTGAATGTATATATTGTATTATAAGTGCAAGTTTATTCCTAAATACTGTATTTGAATATGTACGAATAAATAAAGAGATTGGTGGGTCAATGAGGTAATTGACCAGAGAACTTAAATTTTAATAAACAAGCAGCACACTGCAGAAAATCAAGTACGACTCCCGAGTTTGATGTGGGGTTTGGGTCCTTGTAAAGCATGCAGTGTGGCGGGGGAGAATGCACTTTGTCTGCCATCTATCTAGCGTGCTAAAATGGTAGACATGCTGTCACTGCATGTCATTCATAGAAACCACCTTAATTCAAGTGTTTACTCTTGACCACTGTGCACTATAACACTGCGGCTGCTTGTCATACTGACAAAACTGCATAAAGTTAAAAAATATACCTATACCTAAAGAACCTGAGGAAGGGCCAAGGGGCCCAAAATGCATTGGGCATGCTACATCTTTGTATCATCTGCATCATAAAGAAGTTTCTATGTTAACAACAGATTCAAAAGTTTCATTGAAATAATTGTATTTGCGAATAATGTTCATGATTATGTTTACATGATTATTTGATGTTTTATGTGTCATGTGGTTTGAGTTTTATGAACAGTTTAATAAAACTAGAAAACGTTATGCAGTTTTGTCAGTACGACAAGCAGCCGCAGTGTTATAGTGCACAGTGGTCAAGTGTAAACACTTGAATTAAGACAGTCCTAAGATGGTTCACATCGTACCTGTACCATCGCTGGCAAAAAATCAAAAATCAAAACTGTCTCTTGAAACTACACTAGTTCCTCATGGTGTTCCCCAAGGCTCAAATCTCTCCCTATCCCTTTTAATCTCTTCACGGAACCCCTTTCTGTTATCCTGAACCAAACAAGGAACCCAGTATCACCTATTTGCCGATGACACCCAACTCTACTACAAAATTAAATCACCCAGTGACATCCTACATCTGCATGGCACACTAATCAAGATACAAGCAACCAACCACTTAAAGTTGAACCCCAACAACTGAACTACTACTTTTCTCCCTAAAAATACCCCACCATCAACCCAAGAGTGTCTCAAGAATTTGGACACCCTAAATTGTTCTCTCACATTATCCAACTCTGTAAAGTCTTTAGGCTTCACCCTGGTCAATGAAGGACCACATCAGCAACTCAGCCAGAGGAGCTCTTTACATACTAAAACAACTCAATAAAATCAAACTATTCATTTCCCCTGATGATTTTTAAGGATGTAGTGCAATCTCTAGTTCTCACCAAACTAGATTATGGCAACACCATCTTCACAGAAACTCAGAAAATTTACCTTTCCCCCTTATGAATAGTTCATAACATGACTTCTCTACTTCCAACAGGTTTTAAACAGTTTGCGCACATCTCAGCAGCCCTCAAGAACCTCAATTGGCTTCCCATTGAAGAAAGATGTATTTACAAGACTGCTTGCATCATCCACAACGCCCTTTACACACATAACCCCAACTATCTACATACCAAACTTTCAAAAGAAGGAAGAGACAAGAATATGAGAAGCTTCAACCCACTTCTTCTCATACCTCCCAAACTGAAAAAGAAATCCTCCTAGACACACTCATTCTCTCGAAACGCACCCAGGATCTGGAACTCACTCCCTAGAGATCGCCGCTGCAACCCCTCCTTTTCTGGCTGCAAATGGGACCTTAAAAACCTATTGCTCAAAAACACTTTAACATGCACACAAAGTGGACTATGTTTCCAAAGGGATCACTGACATAATATCGAGGGACATAATATCGACTACCAAAAATATCGGTCAAAAAATATCGACAGACAGAATATTGACTTTGTATCTACAAACAGGTAAGTACAAACATATCGAGTAAAAATATCGTTTACAAAAAGATAGTTTGTAAAAATATCGACTTTATTAAAAACAATGTTAAAATAAATTAATATTAAAAATTATTTACTAAAATATACTTACAAATGCTTAAATTACCTTATAATACTTAAATAATTAATTAAAGTTATAAAACATTTTTTACAATCATATTAGTTAATATATATATATATATAGTAACATAATATAATTAAAAAATATCCTATATTATTACCGTAGGGTACCGTAGGATATCGGAAGTGGAGAAGTGTGGCTCAATGGTTAGAGCAGCAGACCCTGATGCAGAGGTCTGGCCCGGGACCAGGGGTCAATTCCTGCCTCGGCGGCTCTTAGGCTCAATTTCCCCGGACCTGATAATTCTCGCCTAGGTGTCTATTCTAATCATGGGTCCCACTCTGCAACTCTGGGCAATAGCTTGCTTAATCTCCACAATGGCCCCAACAACGCTAGTATGCCTAGCTTCACCTTGGGGGTGCCCAGGAGTGGGCACTTCACAGGGAAAGGCCAGGAAGGGTTCCTCAGCGGTATTCGTACAAGCGCCGAGATGCCTTATAGTGATTCGTGCGCTATACAAGTACCATTACATTTACATTACAAGTGTAAAATTACTATTCCCACTCCAGAGAGTGCAACAGTAAGGAAAGCGTTGAATAGCGTACGGGTAAAAATTACTATTCCCACTCCAGAGAGTGCAACAGCAGTGAAAGCGTTGGATAGCGTAGGGGTAAAAATTACTATTCCCACTCCAGAGAGTGCAACAGTAGGGAAAGGGTTGGATAGCGTAGGGGTAAAAATTACTATTCCCACTCCAGAGAGTGCAACAGTAGGGAAAGGGTTGGATAGCGTAGGGGTAAAACTTACTATTCCCACTCCAGAGAGTGCAACAGTAAGGAAAGCGTTGGATAGCGTAGGGGAAAAAAATTACTATTCCCACTCCAGTGAGTGCAACAGTAGGGAAAGTAGATACTTCATATATTATTTAAAAATATATATATATTAATATCTTTAAAAAAATAATTAAAAGTAAGTACCAATTTAGTATCTTATAATAAATAATTAATTACAAATACTAATTTAATTTAATCATTACAATTAGTTATCTATTTATTAGTTACAAATTAACAATGAATTAATTAGTAATTAAAAAGGTACTTAACATTTAAAATCTAATAAATACACAAAAAAAATTAACATATTTAATTAATTATAATCAAATTACTTCCCACCCTATTCTCCTATAAACCCACAACCCACTACAGAACTCAAATTAGTTAAATTAACATAATTATCAATTAATCAATTAAATAAAATTAATTGCCAATGAAAATGTAATTAATTACAAAATAACAATGAATTAACAATTGATTATAAACAAATACCAATAAATAAATTTACATATTTAATTAATTATAATTAAATTACACTACATAATTTAACATATTTAATTAATTATAATTAAATTACTTCCCACCCTACTCCCTTATAAACCCACAACCCGCTATAGAAATTAAATTAGTTAAATTAACAAAATTATCAATTAATCAATTAAATAAAATTAATTGGCAATTAAAAAGTAATTAATTACAAAATACAACTTAATTAACAATTAATTATAAACAAATACCAATAAATACATTTACATATTTAATTAATTATAATTAAATTACTTCCCACCCTATTCCCCTATAAATCCACAACCCGCTACAGAATTAAATTACGTAAAATTTAAAGAACAGTACATTCATTAATTAAATTACATTATAACATACATAAACACTTTTAACACATAAAATACACTATAAAAAATTCGGTATTATTAAAAGTTAGATATTTTTCTTAGCCTATATTATGTACTTCGATATTTTGACTATCTATATTTTAAAATTCGATATTACATTACTTACCTTCAAAACGATATTTTTGATGTCTATATTCTGTCCATTCGATATTCTGTCCAGCCTATTTTTTGTACTCGATATTATGTCCATTCGATATTTTGTAGTCGATATTTTGTCTGTTTATCTTCCCAAAGCTCATCCAATCTGACGAGACCTGTTGTGGCAGTCGGTTTATTGTTGCAGCTGTCTACTATGTAATTTACTCCCTTAACTTATGCTATTCAAATGTCCGCATATTGTAACTACCTTGACTTCCTAACGATTTTCTTTGTCTGTATTTATGTATGTACGTCAATCAAACAATCTTGCATTATATGTAACGTGTTTGGATACCTACAGAATTAAATTACGTAAAATTTAAAGAACAGTAAATTCATTAATTAAATTACATTATAACATGCATAAACACTTTTAACACATAAAATACACTATAAAAAATTCGGTATTATTAAAAGTTAGATATTTTTCTTAGCCTATATTATGTACTTCGATATTTTGACTATCTATATTTTAAAATTCGATATTACATTACTTACCTTCAAAACGATATTTTTGATGTCTATATTCTGTCCATTCGATATTCTGTCCAGCCTATATTTTGTACTCGGTATTATGTCCATTCGATATTTTGTAGTCGATATTTTGTCTGTTTATCTTCCCAAAGCACATCCAATCTGACGAGACCTGTTGTGGCAGTCGGTTTATTGTTGCAGCTGTCTACTATGTAATTTACTCCCTTAACTTATGCTATTCAAATGTCCGCATATTGTAGCTACCTTGACTTCCTAACGATTTTCTTTGTCTGTATTTATGTATGTACGTCAATCAAACAATCTTGCATTGTATGTAACGTGCTTGGATACCTTCGGGTTTGGCTAGTACTATATAAAACCTATAAATAAATAAAGAAATCAGTCAAAGAATGTGATAAAATCAGATGAATGTCTACAAGTGTAACAATTGACCTTTACTGCATCAAACATTGGACACCAATACCTGTGCAACTTGATACATTCTGGTCATCAACATCGCACAAGATGAACTTAGAGGTGTTAACTCGCCAAACATTGCTGATGCTTCAGTGAACACTGAGGGCCGAGTGTAGGTAAATTCAATTTAGCGATTCCTTAATAGCGATTTTTACCGAATCGCTATTTAGGACTCACTAAATGGAATGTATGTAGGAATCGCTAAAATATTAGCGATTCCTTAATATTTCTTAATAACGAATTGGCAATTGAGATTCTTTATTAAGGAATACCTAGTCAATCATTCCTATGGGCTAGGAGGCCCATAGGAATGAATAGGAAGATATTCACTATTTGCAATTCTGTATTACAGAATAGCAAATAGCGGGGGCTATTTCAAGGGTTTCTGCTCAGACACAGAACTGTGCATAGAAACTTAGGACCTCAGTGAATTAGGGTGTGCCAATACTCACCTTAGAACCCAAAATCGCCTACCAGACTACCAATCAGTGTCACATTAGCTCTTCGTCCTGTAGCAAAGAAACCAATGATTACACAACCTAGAACATGCGACTTAGGACCATCTCAGGAATGGTGGGAATTGAGAACACTCTTTTGTTATACGTTCATACCAGTTCACGACAGGAGTAAAATAAAGACACAGTAAGGTTAAAATGTTTATTTTTACGACGTGATCTCAAGCGCAGTATTTTAATCAACATAAGCATACATATGATTAAGAATAATACGGTCAGTATGGTTACAATTCCATAAAATACAAAAGGAGAAATCATATTACAATGATTGTGCAAACAGATGATAAAAGCCCTATTTGAAGCACCTTCCCTATCTAGGAACCATGTATTATGAAACTTAAGAAGGTCTCTTGAGCTTTCTTAGGGGGACCCCATTTACCTGTCCGCTCAGTAAGTGTAAATTACATCAGGATCGGTAAGTCTCTTTGCATGCCTGGAATCTTCCAAGTGTGTTCAATTCTGGCAAGTGTGCTATGATAAAGGAGCCAGAATCCTACTCATCTTGCAGCTGCCAAATTGTTGTGTCTAGAATGTGTTACAGGGACACGCCGATAAACAGGCTCGCACGTTATGATAACCTTTGCCGCTCAGCACCCACTGTACAGACGGGGGACACAATGTATGTCTAGAGACCTTCTCTCATGTATAGACCTTCGTGAAAGCTAACTCTGCAAAAACAGCTAAGCAGTGTTGTGTGCAAAAAAGCAGCAAAAGAAAAAATTGTGTTTAAACTCCTAATAAGCCATGCTAACTTAACATGCACACAGAAAGAGGCCCATAAACCACACTTCACTGTTGCACACCTGAAATGGGCATGTGTGCCACATTGCACATGTAAAAAAGCAAAAAAGTGCTTTTGTAAAGGAAATTAGGTAATTATTTTTTACTGCTACTTACATTGCATTTAAGTAATCGGTATTTCCGATTCCTTAAATGCAAGAGCAAAATAAGGAACCACAATTTTGCGATTCCTTATTTTGCAAGTCAGTTTGAACTCACCTACATTGCTCTCAGCCAAATACCGGTCAGTAACGCAGAAACTTTGCGAATTTCTGTGTTACCGCTCGGTATTTTGCCACCTACATCTGGCCCTGAATTTCCTTTTCGTGCAAGTGGAATGATTGTCAATAAGGAGTTGATGCCTGCAGAGAGATATTCAAATGGTAAGGGCCATATTGTTGAACTTAACAGCAAATACGTGATGCATCTAGGGAGATGCGTCACATTGTAAAGCCCTGCGCCACATAATACCTGCGTCAGGTGCAGGGTGGGCGTTACATAGCAGGAAAAGTACATGAGTGAAATCTACAAGATTTCTTTCAGTCACATTTCCGTCGCCGCTGTGTCAAAACCTTGCGCCTGCTTGAAGCAGGCGTAAGGCGTGACGCACCATGTTGAGGATAGGCCAGGTTGGCACAGTGCTGGAGTTGCATCACGTCCGTGACAAAACTCTAGCACTACACCAACCTTACGCCAACAGATGCGACACGCATCTGTTTATCCTTGTGTCATGATGCGCGGCATTATAAATGCAGCGCATCTGTGGTGGCGCAAGGGTAAACTTCCGTCACACATCTTTCCTGGCGCATCCCTGCTGATTTGTAGGGATGCGCCAGAAGTTGTAAATCTGCCCCTCAATTTCGAATCATATTCTGTACAAGAAATTTGACCCAGAGATGCCCAGTGTTCTTATTAAGGCACATATTCTTACGGGTGATGACACTATGAGCAAAATTGGAACACAGCTTGGAGCTTTAACTGCTGAACCTGTGAAATTTCTCAAATGATTTGCTGAGAAAAAATGTGATTTTAAAGACGTAGAAAAATATCTTGTGCATGTGTGGAAAATGAGTTCTGCGCACATTTGACGATCTTCGGTACAGTGTGTTCAAAAAATCAGTCCCAGTAAGTAACCTTCCACCAAGATCATATGCTTTGTGTGGACACATGAAAAGATGTGTAAACGTTTTGGATCATGCATATTTAGAGAAAGATCCATGTGAATTTGGTTAGGAAGATATTGATGGGGTGCTAAAACCTACAAAATTTCTAAAGCCTCTACCCACAAAATGCACACATGCATATGCTTGCAAAAACTGTGCTACAAAAATATGTGGTGCTACGAGTTGGTGACTTGCTTGATTTCAATTTGGAATAGAGACAGTACCTGTTCATCCTGGCGTCTCATTGCTTCCTTGTGCGATCACCAAAGACACTACATCTTCATTTTGGTAACAATCTGTTATTTAGCAGCCTTCCAAGCTGTCTCGTAATCATCCATCAAGGACTACCACACCACTGTCACCACTTCCAGTAAAGACATAAGAAATGCAGTATCCCCATTTCAGACAACAAGGTAATGAGAAGCATGTTTAAGTTCAGCTGCATTTGTGGCCCCATTATGAAATAGAACGCACTACTTGACTACCAGTGAGCTTTAAGCCTCATTTTCCTTGTGATGGCGCCAGGAGCGTAGCTTCAAGGGGGTGTTTGTGGTGTTACAGTCCCCAATAAATGTAATTTGTGATAAATAGTTTTGTACAGGTACTTTCAGTCTGTCGTAATTCACCAGGAATTTTTACACACAAGAACAAACACACACACTCACACTCTCTCTTAAAAAATGTTGGTTATTTTCCAAAATAATGTGTATTCTCTCACTTAGCAGCCCTAGCAATCCACAATCCTCGCCTTTCTGCTGCCACTGAAGCCCGTCTTGTGTGCCCGCTTGTCTTGCAATATATTCTAACATATGTGCCAGCGTGATTTTTGGGAAATCTAAAGCTTGCCCATCTCAATCTTACTGACCGAGCTGTGCCCCAGCATGGCGTATAATATGCTGTGCATTTAACAACGGTGGAAAGTTAAGAGAGTCTAAATCACATTTAGTATCTTTGAGAGGATTCAACATTGCCATTTCTGGTATGATTCTTCTTTGCTGTCCACCATGTCTGCCTGACTCTAATTTCACCTCAAGTGCACAGTCTTTGTACCACACATGGTAAGCGGCAAGCATGTTTATGCTAGCAACAGTGCTTTGGGGCTTTATGACTTAAGACATTTCGAACCTAAAACAATACAACCCAAATTTATGTACACAAATATTTATGTCTAGGGAATGTTAGTTATTTTCCTAAGACAAAAAGATTTAAATTTAGATTTAAAACGATAATACATACACTTGTGGACACTTTTGAAATCACAAAACATGTTTGCGGTGACATGCACACCTCAGGTACTTGTTGGGTCCAAAAGTACTCTTGTTTTTGTTAGATCTCACCTATGCAGCGAGCATTTTCGCCCAAAAATGTGCAAGCGTTGCATTGCTTTCAATAGCAACGCGTCCACGTTTGGCGATTCCCTTGAGGGAGCCAGCAGCTGTGCCATTTGGTATTAATTATCGCGCAAAGGAATCGCGCAGGCCCCCTCCTCTGTCCCCTCCCCCTGCTGCCTCGCGAGGCCCGAGCGCTTGTGCTTGTTTCAGAGGTTGGTGACTGCCTGAAATCCTCAAAATGTCACATTCACCAGTCCTCTGCATACAGTATTTGCCTTATATAGTGCATTTGACAGGTTTGCCATTGTTCCAAAATGTATACATATTAACCCATAGGCAGGTAGCTATCAGTAACAGGATTATTATCCTCATACTATTAGGGGTCCTGGCAATGCAGTTCACGTTTTTTAAAGTACACAACTATTCAATCGCATTTCACTTTGTTGACATGAAGGGGGTTCTTGTGAGATGATAATAATGTGACTGGCCCATCCCCACCCCTATTGACATTTCAGACCAGCTGCAGCCTAAAATGCCTCTTACCCGAACACAGGGGCACTGGTCTGTTAGATGTATCATGGACATGCTTCTGAGATACAAATATGCGCTTTTTCTTTGCCAACCCCAGGAGTCCTTCAGTCAAATTCAGGGGGGTACTTCCAGAGAGGTGAGCGTACTCACGTGTCCGACATCCGCACCTCTCGCAAGATGTCCGAGTGCAGTGGCATGACAGTCTGGTGGGTGCACCTTAAGCCTGCAAGCGAGTACGGGGTCGCTGAGGTAGAAATTTCCCAACAAACTGACCACGACTTCACCTCGATCCCCACATGCTCCCTAGCGGCAGCCTTCCGAGAAACACGCTCAAGTGTGTAACACGATCCACAATGCAAGGTTCCTCACAGAAGTCATATATATATAGACTGGACGGCCACTCTCAGAGGCCTCGCACTGTACGCGAATGATAGACACGATTACCTTTATTTTTCCTCAAAACTCGTTAATAGGATTTCAGAGGCTTCCATCCTCGTGGGAGATGTGGCAAGGTTCAGCATCTGCCACGCTAATTCATTCAAAGCAGGTCCCAATGAAGATGGGATAAACCAGCACAAGTACACTCATCAGGCTAATTGAGGCCTGCAAGAGGCAGAGCATGTAACAGCCCTTACCCAATAACAAACCCTGCCTGCACAAGACGGAAGCAGTATTGGTGGTGGCGCACCCTTCCACCTTCGTGTGCACACATTACCAAACTCGGCGCTGACTTTTTCTAATAGTTGGAGCATGATTGTACTGTATTCGCTGCAACTTAGAATAAAATGATTGCTTTTAAAAACAAGCATTGGCATAGCTAATAGGTCTCGCCTTTGGGACATTATAAGTGTTTAGCCATGCAACAGTTGATGTTGCACCAAGGATATTGTGCTGCATAATTAAGTACTTATAACGTCCCAAAGGCGAGACCTATTGGCTATGCTAATGCTTGTTTCATTTTGGTATCAATAATTGGAAACTAATATTAATTTTTAACATGGTACCAAACACATCTTATTCTTATTAACTAAGTTTCAATTGCTTATTAAATTCTCTGACTTTAACAATACTCTTAGTGCTGCCCAAATGAAGAGTGGCCATGAGATATGATAGAGGCCTGGCACCAACAACTGCAAAATGGCTTGTTGCGTAGCATTTTGGAATGAACAAATGGAAGCATATTTGCCATTGATAACCCCAAGCAAAGCCTCAAGGATACATGGGCCCTAGTGCACCAGTATTTTCAGCAAAATGAACATCAGAAAGACAAGGCTCTGAAACAATAGCACACAACATGACTAGATGAAATGAAAACAAACTGTTGGATCACTCCCAGTTCGGATTCCGCAAGGAACATAGCACTGAAACAGTGCTTATTAAGACCACAGAAGAACTCAGAGCGGTAATGGATGGAGGGGGAACAGCTGCATTGGTGCTCCTCGATCTATCTACCGCGTTTGACACGGTGGATCATACTCTCTTGCAAAATCGGTTAAAACAACTGGGAGTTGATGGAGGGGCTTTGGCCCTTCTATCATCCTTCCTTAAAGAGAGGAGGTCTGCGGTGTCTCTTGATGGCTTTAACTCTGAGCCTTACTATTTACCTTGTGGAGTTCCGCAGGGCAGTTCATTAAGCCCTTCTTTGTTCAATATCTATGTCTCCGAACTGGACCCCTTGGTTAGGAATTTTGGTTTTAGGCTGACATCATATGCTGACGACACCCAGATTGTGGTAGCTGCACTTAAACATCAGAGCTCTCCTACTCTGCAGATTCAAAACTGCATGATTGCAATTAACAATTGGATGAGCACACATTGCCTCAAACTTAACTCCGATAAAACAGAAGTTTTGTTATTTGGCACTCTGCAGCCTACCTTGAGCAATCTGTGGTGGCCAGCTGAGATGGGTTTACCTCCTAAACCTATGGTCAAAGCTAAAAACTTAGGGGTGTTGATCAACAACAGACTCACGTTCTGTCAACAAACGTATGCTATTGTGTCAGCTTCTTACCTTTTTATAAAAAAAATAAGAAAGACACTCCCGTATATCTCGGTGAACTCTCAAAAAACAGTAGTCACGGCACTTGTGCAATCCAAATTGGACTACTGTAATGGGCTCTATTTAAATGCCCAGAAGCAATGTCTTAGGAAGCTTCAGGTAGTTCAAAATTCGGCGGCACGTTTATTGCTGAACCTTCCACGGCATAAACCGATCTCGAATGAGATCCGCAGGCTGCATTGGCTCCCAGTGGCTCAGCGTGTTAAGTTCAAAGCACTGTGTCTGGCCTATAAGGCCTTGGCGTATAAAGTTCCTGCTTTTCTCCAGAAACTTTTTGTCTGGTATCAGCCAACCAGACAGCTCTGCTCGATGGGGGCAAGACTGTTACCTGTCCCCAGAAATTCGGACCTCTCGGGGTAGCCGTGGTTTTCACTACAGCACATCGAGATTGTGGAATTCTCTTCCACTAAAGATCAGGAGCGCCAACTCAAAACATGGCTTTTCCAGGTCTAGGCGCACAGTAGGCTATTTGGGTCCTTAGCACCAAGACACCGTTTGGTATTTGTGCGCTCTTATAAATCTCATTAACATTAGATGAGATGTGAAAAACACCTAAAGGCCATCCAACAGAAACAATGGTTACTTTGCAATTGAACATTAGTTGACAAGAGTGTGAAGATGGTGGAGGTTTTCAAAATGTTTAGGACACGCATAGTAGCGAAATGTATTACTATGCATAGTACTGATAACAAGTAACTGTATAATGTTGTTTAAAAAAAATCAATGAAACAAATTACCTGACTTTGTGCACAAAAGACATGAAATCGGTAAAACCACACCCTGTTACTTTAAAGACTCCTGAGGAAACACCAGTCACTAGGAGAAGCTAGAGTGATGCCTTTGAAAGTTATTTTAGAACTATAGGAAAATCCAGATATAAACCTAAGTAAAAAACATTGCTGTTGCTACTCTCTTTTGGTTTTTAAGAGATGGCCAATTTTAAACACCATCCTGAGTTACATCTTATTGTAGTTGAGGACATAGATAAAAATCTAATTTTAGTAAAAAATCTGTAAGTGCATTTTAATTTGATGCTGGTATTTAGGCATATATTTTTCAAAAGGTATCCGATTCAACATTAGAGTGTAGGCTCCTTTATTTCTCCTCTACATTGGTTAATTTCTGAATATCAATTTATGGCAATTTGTAAGTCCTTGTTGGGACAAAGACATTCAACAATGAATATTGCCAATGGGGAATCCATCATTAGATGAAACTATAGGTATAGCAAAAAATATAGAAACATCTCATAGGTGACACAGAGGTGTGGTGAAATACATTACTTAAGTCTTCTATTAGATAGAGGTCTTGTTTCCTGTGAAGGTAGAAGTATTGAGCTGATGGGTTTATTTTTCAATATTTTAGAATTCCGGGGTAGGAAAATCCAAGTAAATATATATGTGGCTGTAAAAGCTTTAAACATAGTTGAACGATTCCATCGAGGATTGTTTGGGATGGTTCTAAGACCTATTACAAAGGATCACAAAATTTAGTGATACAGAATGATTGTGAAGTAGGTTATTTACTATACCATTTTTTTTAGAGTATTTTCTTCATTGTTAGGAAACATTACTGGATTAAAGCACAAGACTAAAGCAAGGTGCTGTTCCAGTTAAGCACAAACTAAGGGGTGTCCTATTCAACATTAAAGAAAATTATTTCAAATATTTGTGAAGTCAGAGTGCAATTAAACCTAGTGAATCTTTCCATTGGTTGTCTCTTGTCATAGCACGACGAGGGAAATATGTGTGTGTGTGTGTGTGTGTGCGTGTGTGTGTGTGTGTGTGTGTGTGTGTGTGTGTGTGTGTGTGTGTGTGTGTGTGTCAACTTATGTAGTGTAAACAGGAAATTATGAGTAAATTCTCATTCACTTCCCAAAATCGAAGAAATTCTGCCACATTGTGTTGAGTATGGTGGCTCACAAAACTAGATTTAGCTTTGGAAAATCATCAAATTGAACAAGATCTAGATAATTTGTGCCCCATTTGGGACATATAAATACATTCACATGCCGTTTGGATTGGCGTCTGCCATATCTGATTTTTAGAGGACCATGGAACAACTGCTGAGGGAGATTAAGGGTGTTACAATCTTTCAAGTCAAGGTTCTCATTTTTTCTTCTACCTGCAAGAAAGAACTTGCCAATGTTTTAGTACAAGTGTAGAGCATTTTTTTTATCAACAGGTGCTGTATTGAAAAAAAGAAAGGCACATTTCTAAAACATGAAATAGAATACTTGGGACATGTGGTGTCTAAGGCTGCTATCTTCCCACAACCTAAGCTCGCTGAGTCTACTGAAAAGGCACTTCCATCCAATGATAAAAACTCTTTGCAGTCCATTTGGGACTTTAAGAATGTTATCCATGGTTCATACCACATTATGCACCACACATGCACTGCCTCAACAATATGTTAAAAAAAGAGAAATTGAATTTATTTGGAGCCAGAAAGGTATGAACGATTTTGAATGGGTAAAAAGGGAGGTGGTCAGTTCTAAGGTGCTTAGATCATAGAATCCATTTCTACTATGCACAGTGACGCACAATGTTACCAATGTTGGGCTAGGTGCCATTTGGACACAAAAACAGGGGGAGTGGAAATTTATGATCGGTTATACAACACATTTTGAGGAATCCCAAAATCAGTATTCTGTCAATAAGAAAGAGTTACTGGAAAGCGAGTTGGCTACAGAAAATGTTAAACTTTATTTGTGGGATAGTAAGTTGACTGATTACAAACCTTTGGTTTATATATTGACTGAAGAAAACATCGAATGGTATACACCTCATATTGCTCGCTTTTTGTCACACTGTTGCAATATCATTTTGATATTCAGCATATCCAAGGTACGAAAAACGGCATGGTTGATTATTAGTCCAGATATCCTCTACCAGAAGATGATAAAAATGAAGGAAGGGATGAAAATCAAAAGTGTTTCATAGCTTCTGTGGATGTAGAAGCTGGTTGCACTATACATGAGAAAGAATGTCATGAGGCATTTTTAAGTGGTGCAATATTACAAGGAGTTGTGAAATGTGTTGGCCTAAAGAAATCTATTTGTTTCAGTCTTTACAACATTTCAGCAATATCTCTGGCAAATTGTCTATGGAAGATTGTTTACTTTTATGTGAGAAATTAGTCCCAGCTGGGATTCTGAGGACAATAATCCTTTACAGTGGACTTGAGTGACACATAGGGTTCACATTGATAAAAGGCGACCTTGAGAATATTATTAGTGACCTGGAATGCACAAGGAGGTAGACGGGATAATGAAGTGTTGTATGTGTGTAGTGGTTGTAAAAAAAGGCTTAATACCCATATTCCTTCCTTGCATCCCATTTAGTTTCCATCTTATTTGTGGCACATTGTAGGGAGAGATTTGCTTAGGCCTTTCAATTCTCTTGATTCATGCCATCATTATACAGAGCAATAACCAAGAAAAATGCCAATGCTGCTGCTTATTTTACATCAATTTGGGAAAAGATGTGCAAGACCACCTTCACTTCATCATTAAGCTCATTTGTAGCTTTTATTTCATTGTTTAATTTCTATTAATTTTTTCAAATGAATTTTTTTCCCAATATACAAAAAAATATACATTAGACACTATACCCACACAATACTGTACACAATCTACAAAAAAATTAGGGACTGTACTCATCTTAAATAATTCACACCATTCTTACCACTCATCCATTCATACATTCCATACTCAAAGCATATATCCTCAATACACTCCTACAATGTTAACCAAACAGAAACGTTTTTTTCAATTTACATTTGCTAGAAATACTTGACTGTGCAGTTTTTACAGGAACTTTTTATATTTAATAACCTACATTAAGTTGGAAACAATTATATTTGATAAACATACAAGTAGCTCAATACACACTGTTTGGTTACTCCAATGGTCTACGCATTTCGAACCCCATTGAGTTAAGGGTTCCCATCAGGACGAACCACACTCTGAATGAGTTCTAATCAAGTGACGACCATTAATCGTGTCATCAGCGGTGAATCTGGATAACATTTAGTTATATCTTGGGGAACTGCAGATTGTTGAATGAGTGGCGGTAGTGTGGATACCTCCAAGTGACTCCAGCAGTGCTGGGAAGATTCTGGCCCATTTCATAGATGGACTCGGGGCCCGGTGCGCTACGTGCTGTAACTTCTCGCTTGTTTTCTTGTTCGTAGCTAACTTCCTGGCGTTCAGTGAATTCTGGCCAATGGATGTGGGCACAGTGTGTTGAGGATATATGCTTTGAGTATGGAATGTATGAATGGATGAGAGGTAAGAATGGTGTGAATTATTTAAGATGAGTACAGTCCTTTAATTTTTGTAAATTGTGTACAGTATTGTGTGGGTATAGTGTCTAATGTATATTCTTTTTGTATATTGGGAGAAATTCATTTGAAAAAATGAATAGAAATTAAAAAATGAAATAAAAGCTACAAATGAGCTTAAAGATTAAGTGATGGTGGTCTCGCAAATCTTTTCCCAAATTGATGAAAAATAAGCAGCAGCATTGATGGTCTATAAGTGCTGAGCCTTGCTGTTTAAGAGCAATACCATGTGTTGTTATTGTGATCATTATACAAAGGTCATGATGAATTACTATTCCAAATATTCGGAAGTGAGATTCTTTGCAGAACCAAACACCAAGAACATGATAGAGGTCATGCAAGATATGTATTCTATAGGTTTTCCAGAAAGACTGTTGCCTGACAATCACGTGCAGCTTGTGAGTGTGCAGCTTGTGAGTGTTCCTCAAACGATTAGGAGTAAAATATTTGAAGAACTCGCTATATCATCCCCAAAATTCCAAATTAAGGGTTTGGTCAAGCACATGAACAAAGTTGTGGGTGAGTGTGCAAATGGGTCATCATCAACCAGTCTGATATTTGAGTACAATTAGAACAGTGTTGAGGTTCTATTCCGGCACTCCTCATTCGGTGACAGGAAATTCACCTTTCCGAATGTTGAAAGGAAAACAATCTGTGTGAAGGTTGTGTCCTACTTAGACAAGGAAACTGCTGAAAGATTTAAGTGGATCTTGTGATGGAGAAGATATTGTTAGATCATAAATCATAAAAAGAGGAGAATAGGATGAATACCAAAGCAGAGCAGGAACTGAGTAAACAAAGGTCAGATATTTGATTCTAGAAAAATGTTAGTTGGAGATATTGTACATATCAGAAAATGGGGCTTGAAGCAAAACATAGCCCCACATTTGGTGATTCAGTTGTGGTTGACAATGTTTGTGGGAATGGCATCAGAGTTGGTTGACTACAGTGGTGATTTGTTAGCAAAGTGGTAAACAATGGTAGTTCTTCATTAATGATATTGTTTAGTCTGGAAGTATTTCATCTCAAAACACCAGCAATAATGTTGTGGGAACAAAAAATCATCCCAATACACTTGGAGTGATGTCATAGTACTGTCTACTACAAGGTTACATCAACAATAAATTTGTTTAATTTATTAATGTAATAATGTACTTAATTTTAGAGATAGAAACCTCATGGATAAACTTTCCAGATCCTGAAATGAATAGAACTAAAACTGGATTCACTAGCTACAGACCTTTCACATGTAAAAAAGGACCTTCTTATCCAGGCCAAGTTTACCCACTACCATACTTATAGGAGGGAGAAGTTGTCTCTATGTATAGATTATTCAGCTACCAGTCAACATCCCTACTGGACCACTATTCCCTTGAATCGTGCATCCTACAGACCCCAATGAGCTTGTGCAGATGGGTATCTGATTCAGAAGCGGACGCTCTCTTAAATTCATACATCACTATGAACCAGAATATAAGTCACACTCCTCTGTCCACTATCCCAGTAATCATGGGCACAAATAGAATCCCTAGAACGTGCACCTTGCCTAGGCTGCCTGCTCAATATACCACTATTCGGACACTTCATACCAGAATCAATAGCTCTAGCCTACTAACATGCATGCTCTCAAACTGCAGATCAGCAGTTAGACATGCCACAGATTTTATAGACACTATACTGGATAAGGATATGGATGTTGCATTCCTCACTGAAACATGGCTCAATGAACACTCAACACCCATTCTAGACCTGCTCATACCTCCCGGATATTCCATTATTCAACAGGCTAGACAACAGAGATTAGGTTGCAGTCTGGCGATCATACACAAAGAAGGAATCCAGCTTACTACCCTAACGACATCAGAATACTCAACTTTTGAATACCATGGAGTTAAACTTGCAGCCAAAGTCACCTTTCCTATCAAACTTCATAATATCTACCACCCTCCTAGTGATCGCACCTTCTTCTCTTAGGAACTAACTGACCTAGTAACACGGTTCTCCCTAACGGACTGGAAAGACGTTTTCTTGGGGGACTTCAATGGAATAACTCAGAAGATAACACTATTCGCTTCCTAACTAACCTTCTTTATTTAAGTAACCTCAAACAACTCTGTAATTAACCTACCTATTGTAAAGGCTTCAACCTAGATGCTATAATCAGCAAAACTGTTCTGATCTCACTTCAATCCATCACACCTATCAGCTGGTCTGACCACTATCTCATACTTTTTAATAGCAAGACCATCCACACTGGGCAAGGAATATCAAACAAATTCCTATAACAGAATTGGAATCCAGGATACAGGCCCAGTTATGTTTTCATCCCCTTTCTCACACTGCTGAGGACCTCACCACCCACTACAATACAAGGATTGATGTCCTCGACCAAGTAAACCGCTCTAACAAAAACAATCTAGAAAAATACAATTGAAATCCTGGTTCAACTTCGATCTGAACAATGAGAGGAGACAACTTAAACAAGCAGAAAGGACTTGGAGAAAGTTCCCGTCTATAGTGCACCTCTCTCTTCTAAAATCTGCAAGACTTTCATATAAGAAACACATCTTTAGAGAAAATCCAACTTCTTTTGCAACCAACTTGATTGCGCTGAGCACAGACCTATGGAGCTCTTCAGCATCATCAAACAAAAAGCTACCCTTACCTCCCATCTATAAATAACAGCCTCCAATGAACACTGTGAAGAAATTGCCAATTTAGTCATTGATAATTGAGGATAATCCATCTTCCATTCCTACCCACCGCACTGTCTCACTTTTCTCCACGTTTGCCCCCACTCCAAATTTAACTAATGACCGATTGGTCCCAACTATAACGAATGTAGACTATGATCTTCCTCAACTGAAAAATGATGCTAATTGGTCTGATTTCAAACTCATGTCAGAAATTGAAGTCTTCAATGTAATTTCAAACCTGAAGCCCACATCTCACACCTGTGACCCCCTCCCATCCTCATTAGTACAAAACCTCAACCACAGCATCGCCCCATTTTGAACAAAAATCATCAATACATCTCTAACCTCAGGACATGTAGCGACCTCACTCCAACTAGGCCAAATCACTCCCATACTCAAAAAACCAGGTGCTGACCCTAACAACCTCAATATTCTCAGGCCTTGCACCAACATAGCCAAAACAATGGAGAAATGCATTCTTATACAACTCAACCAACATATAGAGGAATTCCACCTCCTATACACCTTCCAGTCTGGATTCAGAAAATGTTGTAGCACTGAAACTGCTTTGCTCAATATCTCAGACAATATTCGCAGATCCCTGGATGAAGGCGACGCATGCTTCTTAATCCTACCGGACTTATCAGCAGCGTTTGATACTGTTAATCACCCAGCATTAATCGAGACACTCCAGAACCGCAATGGTATCAATGGCACAGTCCTAAGCTGGTTCTCATCGTACGTTCAACATCACTCACAACAAATAAAAATCAATAACTGTTACTCAAAATCAGCACTAGTGCACCAGGGTGTTCCCCAAGGCTCAATTCTCTCCCTATTCCTTTTTAATCTCTTCCTGGAGCCCCTGGCTGTCATTCTGAACCAAGCAGGGGTCAAATACCACCTATATGCTGATGACACTCAACCGTACTACAATATTAAATAACTGAATGATATCATACATCTGAACAACACATTAATCAAGATACAAACCTGGCTTAACAACAATCACTTAAAGTTGAACCCCAACAAAACTGAACCACTACTTTTCTCACTGAAAAACTACCCTCTATCAATACAAATCTGGCTCTCGAACCTTGATGCTCTAAATTGTTCTCTTACACTATCCAACTCGGTTAAAGTCCTTGGGCATCACTATGGATAACAATGTGTCTTTGAAGGGCCACATCAACAACTCTGCCAAAGTGGCACTGTACACTTTTAATCACGTCAAAAAAATCAAACCTTTTGTTCCATTCAATGATTTTAAGTTGGTAGTGCAGTCTCTTGTTCTCTCAAAATTGGATTAAGGCAACGCCATCCTCACAGGAACTCCGAAATCCCACCTTTCCCCCCTTACAACTGTCCTTAACTTAGCCGCACAACTTCTAAGAGGTTTTAAATGATTTGAGCACATCTCACCAGCCCTCAAGAACCTCAACTGGCTTCCCATTGAAGGACGATGTATCTAAAAAACTGCTTGCATTACACTTAAAACCCTGCACGCTCACAGCCCAATCTACCTTGGTGCCAAACTTTCCAAAGCAGGAAGAGCTAGAGCTCTGAGAAGCTCCAAATGCACTTCTTCTCATTCCACCCAAACTGAAAAAGAAATCTTCGCAGACCTGCTCTTTCTCTGGTAATACTCCCAGGATCTGGAACTCACTCCCTAGAGATCTCCACTGCAACTCCTCCTTTTTCTGCTTCGAACTGGACCTTAAATACCTACTGCTTAACAAATTCATTAAATCCCTAACAATCTGAGTTATGTTCCCAAAGTTCACTCCCAATCCTTCCTGATCTTTTAAGGAGGCCATTTGATTGCTGAATCTTCTTCTATTTCCTTCTTGCCACTATCTTGTGATGTGGTAATTGCCTCATATTGTATTTACTCTGACAGTGCAAAGTTTTTCTTGATCTGTATATATGTGTTTACTTCAATTGAATGATCGGCATCTTATGTACAGCGCTCTGATACTTTCAGGTCTAGCTAGCGCTATATGCATAAAAAATAAAGAATTCTGTGTACAGCATATACATCTAATTAGCCAAAGTGTATTATATTTCCCCTTTTATGTGTGTCGTCTATGTTTGTGTAATATGTGTCCTGTGATTTTGTTTGTTGCTGTTGACAGAGTAGGAAAATTTTGCTAAAAATAAGTATCATAATTCACACTAGACTTTAACACAACAATGCTTAAAAGAATGAAATGTAGGAAAATGTGCCGTTTTCATAAATGTGCAAATTACCATGTAGCGTGATTTCTTTTTTGTAGTAAGCACTCATTTCTATCGTACTTACATTACTAGGTCAGAGTAGACCTCATTTATCCTTTATCTTTCTATCTTCTAATTAAATGTCTTCTGTAATAAATACATGCTTTGACGAGTTGCTGAACTGTGCAATAATATATTGATAAATGATTCACACTTGCCTTGCTTGAATATTTCATCTCTTTAGAATGTGCTGACTTTAAAATGTATTTCTTCTTTCCCTAAGCTACATGTTCTGATCATATTTAGTTAAGATTCTAGCTGTCACAAATTCACAATGCTGAATACTGGCTGGTGTATTAAACAATAATGCTTGCATGAAGACGTGATTCTCATGACTTAATTCTGCACATTGCAACTAGAATGTTTCTGCTTTAAAATAGTTAATGTTATGCAGAGGAATACTGAATATTTAATAATTTGGACTGCAGGGTTCTCATGGTAACTCAGAGTAAATCTAACGCATATTAATGTTTAGCAACTAAGTTGACACTTGTAGAGAGCACCTGGAAGTCTTCATATGTCTACCATGGCAATGAAGGAAGAAGCAGCAGACCATAGGATGATCCTTCCTCATTGGCTTAGGATGACCTAACAAGAGTGGTTGGTTGCCTCCATTTGAATTAAGTCTGCCCAGGAAGAAGGGCAAATGGCCCGAAACGCGTCAGCGACTACATATTGTTCCGAGGACGTGAGTGATAATGTAAGCAACCCTGGGCCGTGCCTCCACCTATGGGATAACTTTGTTGATAATATATATATATATGTTACCTACTGGCGGTCGCCAGTAGGTAGTTATAGTTAGGACCTACTTTCCATAGGAAATCCACAACATTCTATGTTGAATAACTTTTGGTGGACGAATCTTTGTGAATTTCTCCAAGAAAATGGCCTGCTCGGCTCCGCTCCTTCCCTGAAAGTTTGGGGGTGATTCGTCAAGTGGGGGCTGAGAAAAAAGGGGAGTCCCAAAACGTGTTTTCCTCATGCAATTTTCCAGAGGGACCTTTAGCCAGGGCTACAGCCCAAACAGCTGAACGGAATGACAACAAATTTCGCAGAGTGGTAGAATTCGGTTCACAGATTGTACTTTTTGTTAAATGGTGTAAATCCGTTCAGTAGTTCCTGAGAAAATCAAAAGTAAAATCATAGTGATATCTATAGACGAAGTACTGTTCGCGTACAGAAATCCTTTCAATTACGAGCACGAACTGCATGTTGATTGGATGTCAACTGTCTGTCAACACTCGAAACCAGGAAGTGTTGGCGGCCATCTTGTGCCTCGGTAGAACTGAGGCACAAGAAAACAGTAAAACAAATTTGAAAAATAAGGAAAGGGTAGAAACATCCTGACCCTCTAGGCCTGCTCTGGGGGTCCTAAATGGATCTTAAGCCCCGATTATTTTTTTTAAAATAAGAAATCGCGGGGTACATGTATCGTTCGCGATGGAAAAGGGAAAAAAAACAAGAAGTCTGTTTTCTGTTTTATTCTTAATTAAATCCCGGGGGCTATTTTTTTCCATAATGGGGGGCTCACGGCCCCACCTCGTAGCCCCGGGGACCGCTACTTCCCCAAGCTTCTCTAGGGGCCTCGTCCTGCCATCGTCCTGTGTACGCTACTACCAGCTGCCCACACAGTTTCAGGGACCTGACAATGAGTGCCACAGCGTAGCATCCTTTGCAGTGTTCCTAGCCTTTTTGTTCTTTTGCTGACTTACCAGTTTGTTTTCAAGATTCGCCGTCTTATTTGTGTAGCTTTTCTTTGTGTATCTTTTGTGTAGCCTTGTTTGGTGTATCTTCTTTTGTATCTGACTTTGTTTATTCAGTGCTTGATCCAGTGTTCTGAACATAGCAGTACATCTGAAGACATGTAGTTTACTCCTTTCCTTTCCCTCCCTCCACCCTACTTGACAACGTAATGGGGGGAGTGAAAGTAAGGCACTCCTGTCATCACTGTTTTAAGTTTGCAACATATAGGTAGGACACAGGTTAAGAAACCCAGCCTCCACCACTCTTGGACCCTCCTGGCTCTTGTTGCCACCTTGTTTGCTATGTCTTAAGTATTTAATCTTTGCACTTGACCGTGGTCCTCCTACAGTGTGTTCTCATCATAGTCCAAGCACATACAATCCATTATTTTATCTGTTCTTGCCCATTTTGTGTGGTGTAATATGCTTGAGTTGCATTTTTCTATCTTGTCTTGGTTTGTATGTCATTACAATCAAAGGTAACATATTCCTGTATATCCTAAATAAAGCACTTGACACAATGCATAGAGACACTGTATTTATTCGAATGTTTTCAAAATAATATACAATCAAGTACAAAATATTGTTGCTTCATTTCCAAGATAAATATTTAATATAGTTTATATGAATCACCGCATATGCTGATATTTCAGTAACGATAAAATGAAGTGTTTTTGTACAAGGACCTACAACATAAGAACTACAGTATGGAAAATCAACAAAACAAGTTGGAAGACGGTTTCGAAATTAATAACAGTGTCATACTTTTTTGTAAGTAGCTAGAATGAAGAGGAAGAAATGCTGGCGATATCAGTTGTGATTTCCTAGACAAAATCTTGGATTTTGATTTTGTGGAAGCATTAGATGACATACAGTATGATTATATGACTTTTGAAATTGATAATCAGGAAAATGAAAGACATGATTAAATTATTTTAGAAGCTGTATTACATTATGAAATGTTACAAGAATACATTTATTATTTATTATTATATAATAATAATGTTTTGAGCCACACAGCACAATGTATCACATTTATTTTCTGTTACCACCTCAAACACTGATATTACACTAAATAATGTTTCAGAATAGTTGCAATGTATCCAAAAATGTTTTATGAAAGCAGTTGAAAGACTGATATTATAGTAAACAAGTTTTAAAAATAGTTTCAAGGTATCCCAAAATGTTTTATGTGAGCAGTACAAACATCGATATTACAGTAATGAAGTTGTGAAAATAGTTGCTGTGTAGCTTAAAATATTGAGCAAGGGGAGCAAAAAACACTGTAACAACAAAGAACAGTAAAGAAGTTGTGAAAATGGTTTCAATATATCACAAAAAGTCATTTCACTTCACTGAGAACATGTTTCTTTTCTATTGACAGATTTTATATCTTACCGATGGAAAATGTCACTTACACAGTAAGCATTTCTTTTTGGCATGTAGTGCTGTTGATTTAGATTCTTTTCATAGTCCTGCCATGTCATGTTGTGTTTGGCCGAGGTAGTAGCTATAACAAAAAGGCTCGATAAATGGCCTTGACTTTGAATCAGAATGTGAAGTTCAAGAATAATTGATAACCCCAGTTAAAAAGAGCAGCAAGTAGGTGTGTGTATGTGTAGATGATATGTTGATTGAGTGGCAGATGGATAATGTAAAAAATAAGAAAGGCTGCAAGTGTGCAAATTACCCACTGCCTTTAGCTGGGGAAGTAGGTTCAACAAAAAGGTTTGATAAAGGGCTATGATTTTGAATCAGAATATGAAATTGAACAATAATTGATAACCCCAGCCAAGAAAGGCAGCAAGTGCGCATATTTCCCACTTCCTTTGGCCGGGGTAGTAGCTACAACAAAAAGGCTCGATAAAGGGCCATGACTTTGAATCAGAATATGAAATTGAACAATAATTGATAACCCCTGCGAAGAAAGGCAGCAAGTGCGCAAATTTCCCACTGCCTTCTGCCGGGGTAGTATCTCCATTAAAAAGGCTCGATAAAGGGCCTTGAGTTTGAATCAGAATATGAAATTGAAGAGTAATTGATAACTGCAGCCAAAAAAGGCAGCAAGTAAGTGTGTGTATATGTGGATGATGTGTTCATTGAATGGAAGATGAATAAGGTAAAAAGTTAGAAAGGCTGAAGATGCGCAAAGTAACCATTTCCTTATCAGGGAAGTAGATCTTTGGATACCCAGCTCTTTACACAGATTGTGCGTTGCAAGAAAGGATGCAGGTGTGGAAATTACCCACTGCAGTTTACAGGAAGTAGTTACCAAGAAGGCTGAATAAAGGGTGTGCACTTTGAATTTGTATTACAAGAAGAATAATTGATAACCCGAGTCAAGAAAAGTAGCAAGTGTGCAAATTTCTTACTGCCTTTGGCCGGGGTAGTAGCTACAACAAAAAGGCTCGATAAAGGGTCTTGACTTTGAATCAGAATATGAAATTGAACAATAATTGATAACCACAGCCAAGAAAGGCAGCAAATGTGCAAATTTCCCACTGCCTTCGGCTGGGGTAGTTACAACAAAAAAGTTTGATAAATGTCTAATGACTAATGTTGAGGACGGCGATGCTCCTGTTTCCTGTTTTTTGTGAAGTTGATAGACTGTTTCATGTAACAGAAAAGTTCATCGCAATAAATGCATAGACATTTAAGTTTACTAAAATCAAGATTAATATGTGAGTATGGACTGCTTGTCGAAGATGCTGTTGCAGCAGTTGATGTGCTTGGTGCAGCAGCAAGTGGGTTGCCCTGCAATTTGTGTATTGCAGCTCAAGCAAAGTTGTTGCAAGTTGACGCATCATATTTGTTGTGCCAAAGGAGTGTTTTTTAGATGGATCACCCCTTGAAAGAGTTGTTTGGCAAAATTTACAGGTTACTTTTGGAGCATTAACCATTTTTTGCCCTTCTGGAAAGGTAAAAAACTTCCAAATTAGAGCTTCTTTCCTCTTCTTTGGAGGTTCTTCAGGAATGAAATCTCCCTCGGAAGAATAGCTGGAAGATGAGTCCATTGCTGTTATTATGGTTATCTTCCTTCTATTTGACAGGATTCTCAGAAGAGATGGTTCTTCTTAGGAAGTCAAAGTTGAATGACTAAAAAGGGAGGGATCTTTCAACAGTTGGAATAGGAAGTGTTATGAACCAATACACTATAATACATATACTTTCTGGTTCTTTTTCAGTTAAATATTCAATTTCTTGTACAGATTTAGGTACTCGATTTTGTGTTGCATGAAGACCTAGACTCACTCAAATGATTTTTCTAGATTTGGAGTAAAGACTTGCAGATTATAAGCGATCTGAGCATTCATATTTACTATATTTGGATTTGCCTCTCAAAGAAATTTAAGTAAATCGTCCCAAGTATATTCAGGACAGCTTAGAGTAAGGAACCATGTAGGAGTTCCTAAGTTCCTTAGCATACTTTTCAGTTCTCCATGATGACGGTACCAGTACTCATTAGTACCACGCTGACATGCCATGAGATTAATCAGCTGAGATTCCAAAACATTATCTTTCTGCTGTAGTTGATCCATAAATTCCTTTGCCAAAACATTTTGCAGATGTACACCTGTTTTCAATATATGGATTACTGCATAAGAAAATCCAGACAAATCACTCTCAAACAAAAGATAAAACAAATATGGAATACATATAATTTTGATGTCCGGTATTCAGATGCAGGAAACTGCACAGGTCGGTCATCATATCGTCCTCCTTTTCTTGTGGGAGACAACTGAGGGAAACAACGATCTTTCAAGCTTTTTTCCCATACAGTAATGGGACTTCCCTTTGCTTATTTCATTTGGAATAACTCTATAGTATTCCTCATCACTTCATTAGAATGAAGTGGATGAACACTGTAATGTTCGTAGATTTCTTCAGTTCTGGACACATCCACTTTTTCGATTTGTCCAGATGGCGAGTCACTATCTTTTTCTACAGTTATTTGTTCTTGTCTCACATACACATTTTTATAATATTGATTATTTTTTACCGGATACAACGTTGCCTTTTGCACTTTCCTAACATTCACTAATTCTTGCCAGATTTTCTTACTCCTTCAGCCGGGTTAGTTGTTACAACAAAAAGGCTTGGTAAATGGCTTTGAGTTTGAATCAGAATATGAAGTTGGTGTTGTACTTAGTTTGGTTTCCACTGACTTAGTGGTACCTGAAACAACAAGGTTTTGTGGAGCTTGCGAAGATGTGTGGTCTGGGCAGGACGTACTGATAGTAATGTTTGTTGTCTTGTCAATTGTGGCTTAGTATGGGCTATTGGCGATTTTGTGTAGGCTTGAGGGAGGTTGCTTTATTTGGTACTGCACTTCATACGTAATGAATAAAGAATCCGTTAAATTCTGCCTGAATACAGCCGTGTGGTGATGGCAGGAGGCAGCGGTTAGAAAGAGCCCATGACTACGTGACATTGATTACAGCTGTACAATATTGGTAATTTAGTGTGTGTGAATACAGCGATGATAAGTGGTGGAACGAGTTAGTGGCATCTGAAGCAATGATGTGTGTTCCAAGCAGGATGCATTGGTAGCAAAGTCTTTAAATTCAAGTTTTCTAATGAATATTGGTTGTCCATTCACAGAAGTAAGTTGAGGTATATGTCCAAAAAGTATGATATATTTTTTCTAAATAAGTCATCTCATTCAATACAGTCACGTGGTAATGATTTCTGGTGCACTGAGTTAGTAATACCTGTGGCTGAGCTTGAACGTACCCTTTGATGATGCGTGGTTGTGGGGGAGGCACAGTAATTGAAGTAATGTCTTTTGTCGATTGAATTCTGCATCAATTCAATTTAATTGATTGAAGGCAGTTCTCAGCACAGATACTAAAGATAAATTTACATCCAAAGCTGAATTGAAGTTGTGAACCCTGCTGTCCGCAATGTAGATGGAAGGTACTATTCGACACAAACATCGAGGAATGCTATTTTGTATAGTTAATGGAATTTGAGGACGTAGTACAATTGTCTCTGCCTTGAATAAATCGAGACTGAATTCAATGTTTTCTGTAGTGCTGATGCACTCCTGGTATTAAGCAGTAAACTCTGTTGATCGCAGTGTACATTTGAAGGCAGTAGTTAATACAGCCATTGAGGAACGTTTTTTGTGGTATCCATTAACAAAATTGTCTCTGCCTTACATAAATCAAGTGTAGACGGAAAGCTGAATTGAAGTTGTGCACCCTACTATCCGCAGTGTAGATCGAAGGTACTAATCGACACAAACATCGATGAATGCTATTTTGTACAGTTAACAGAATCTTAGGACATAGTACAATTGTCTCGTCCTTAAATAAATCGAGACTAAATTCCATGTTGTCTGTAGTACTCATGCGCTCCTGGTACCAAGTGGTAAACACTGTTGTTTGCCATGTACATTTGAAGGCAGTAGTTAGTACAGCAATTGAGGAACGTTTTGTGTGGCATCCATTAACAAAATTGTGTCTGCCTTACATAAATCAAGGCTAACTTGAATGCTGTTCATAGTGTAGACGGAAAGGTGAATTGAAGTTGTGAACCCTGCTGTCCGCAGTTTAGATCGAAAGCAGCAGTTGACACCGACATGGAGGAATGCTTTTTGTCACTTATTTAAACAAAATCTGAAGACATACAATAAAATTATCTCTGCATCAAATAAATAAAGGCTGAGTTTCCTACTGTTCAAACTTTAAGAAAATCTGAGGACATTGTGCAATTGTCTCTGTTCTGAATAAATCAAGATTGTATTGAATGTTTTATGTAGTGCTGGCGCTCTTGGTATCTAGTTGTGAGCGCAGAATTGATTGAAGGCACTTCTCAGCACACATACTGAAGAGAAATTTACATGCAAAACTGAATTGAAGTTGTGAACCCTGCTGTCCGCAATGTAGATCGAAGGTACTAATCGACAGAAACATCGATGAATGATATTTTGTACAGTTAACAGAATCGGAGGACAAAGTACAATTGTCTTTGCCTTAAATAAATCAAGACTAAAGTTCATGTTGTCTGTAGTACTCATGCGCTCCTGGTACTAAGTCGTAAACTCTGTTGTTCACAGTGTACATTTGAAGGCTGTACTTAGTACAGACATTGAGTATTTTTTTAGTGGCATCCATTTACAAAATTGCCTCTGCCTTACATAAATCAAGTTGTGTCCAATTGTCTCTGCCTTAAATAAATGGAGACTGTCTGTAGTGCTGTTGCGCTCCTGGTATCAGTTGGTGAACTCTGTTGATAGCAGTGTACATTTGAAGGCAGTAGTTAGTACAGCCATTGAGGAATAATGTTTGTGGCATCCATTAACAAAATTGCCTCTGCCTTACATAAATCAAGGCTAACTTGAATGCTGTTCATAGTGTAGATGGAAAGCTGAATTGAAATTGTGTACCATGCTATCCACAGTGTAGATCGAAGGTACTAATCGACACAAACATCGTTAGCGTGCACTGTGCTCTGATTTGTGGGTTTGAGGGTGATCGCACCATATTTTGTACTGCTTACCATACTCAGCGTGTACCCATGCATACGGTACGAATATGCTTTGACGTTACGCGTCGCATCAAAGCTTCTGTGTTACGTCATGTACTGCGTCCTGTATGCAAAAGGCGACAATGTTTCTAGATGTTTAAAAACATAAATTTATGTATTTAATGTACATACTAAGGGAAGACATTATCTTGGATAATTATGAAAATAGTTTTTTAAAACTTTTAACAATCGTATATTACTTTTAAAAACAATTACACAAATCGCGGTAGAACGTCATGCGTACTTGTATCGTAAGAGTACCGTAAGCACACCATACGCGTACGCAAAGCCATGTGACTTTAAAAGAAGAGATTTGATTTGTTCATAACACTTCCTTTTGCAACTGATGAAAGTTCCATCCCATTTTAATCATTCAACTTTGACTTTCTAAGAAGAAGCATCTCTTCTGAGAATCTTGTCAAATAGAAGGAAGATCACCATAATAACAGCAATGGACTCATCTTCCAGACATTCCTCCGAGGGAGATTTCATTCCTGAAGAACCTCCAAAGAAGAGGAAAGAAGCTCTAATTTGGAAGTTTTTTACTTTTCCAGAAGGGCAAAAAAAGGTTAATGCTCCAAAAGTAACCTGTAAAATTTGCCAAACAACTCTTTCAAGGGGTGATCCATCGAAAAAATACTCCTTTGGCACAACAAATATGGTGCGACATGTGAAGAACTTGCACCCCAACAACTTTGCTCGAGCTGCAAGACTGAGGTTGTAGGACAACCCACATGCTACTGCACCAAGCACATCAACTGCTGCAGAAGCATTTTCAGAAAGCAGTCCACACCCACAAATTGACCCTGACTTTGGTGAAGTTAAAATTGTATGCATTTATTGCGATAAACTTTTGTGTTATGGGGAACAGTCTATTGACCTGATAAGATGCAGGAAGCAGGAGCATTGGTGTCCTCGACATTAGTTTTTTTTTTTCCATTCTTTTGTTCATGTTGGACACTTTTTGGGTTCCAATTGCATTTCTTTTGTTTAAAAAAAACTTGTTGACAAAACAAAAAAAACTGAAAACTAAAAACACAAAGAAGCAGTTCTTTTTAGAACTACCTTCACTGGTCAAAGAAAGAACTATATTTCTATGTTAGTGTATAAAAGTTTCTCAGGATGAATGTGTAGTTCATAAATGAATAAATGAATACATTACTAGTGCATGGAGAATGTGAAATTGCAGAACTATAAGGAACTGCTACAGCATACATCTATAAGCAGTTTACCTTTAGTATACTGTAGTACCTCCGAAAGCATTTGAATGTAACATATGCACATAAATATGTTACAAGTCTAGGCTTCAATTTGCACTGCTGGTGAAAATGCCTGGATGAATTTCTATGTGTTATGGGTGGATTTACAACCCCCTTGTGCCTCTTAACACAGATGTTGCATCACTTCTGGGTAGTTCTCGAGTTTAGGTGGAAAGCAGTTCTTGTTAGAGCACTCTCAACACCACTGTGTCAGGGTTTGCTTTTACTCATATCAGGTTGGCTTGAGTTGGTATGTTACCATTTCAAAGCTGTAATACTGTGCCTGGAGTGATAAATGGCTTTTTTTATTTTACAGCTCGGCAAGGACAGCACTGTGCTAGTACTATGCTTAAAGACTTTGCTGTAGAAATGGCAAAAGACTATCGGGCACATGCATCAAGCGATTTTGGAATCGCAAACGGTGCGAATCGCAATATTCGGCCGTTTTCGATTCCAAAATCACTTTTTGGGATGCATCATTCATTTCTCATTTATCGCAATTTTAGAAATCGAAATTTTATGCAATTTCTCAAATTGCGATAGCATTTAAGAAATCGCTAATTTTGCGATTTATTAAATGCTATGCATGATTTTTTTTTTGCGAATTCGCAATTTTAAAGGGAAAAAATACCATGAAGTACACCTTCATGGTAATTTGCGAAAAGTTTCAAAAATGCAAATAAATGCATTTTTGAAACTTACATTTTACACACACGCATGCCCTTGGGACATGTGTGTGAGTAAAATGTACTTACGTGACATTTCAGGGGTGCAGGGGGGGTCCTTTGGACCCCCCCTGCACCCTTGAAATTGCATTCTCGTATTGTGATTCCTTAATTGCGAATTCGCAAAATGAGAATGCCTTCCCATTGATTCCTATGGGCCTTTAGGCCCGTAGGAATAAATGTAAAGCGATTCCTTATTTGCGATTCGCAATTAAGGAATCGCAAATAAGGAAAATTAAGAAATCACTAAAACTTTTGCGATTTCTTGATGCATAGGAATTTGCGATTCCTAAATTGCGATTCCTTAATTTTCGCAATTTAGGAATCGCAAATTCCTACAATGATGCATGTGGCTGTATGTCTTTTTCTATCTCGGCGTGGATGACACTTTGCTAATCCTATGCTTACAGACTTTGATAGAAAAACAGACATTTGAGGTGAGCAGATCTAGAGTGTCGCTGGTGTTGAGAGTACTCTAACAAGAGCTGCTTTCCACCTAAACTCCAGAACTGCCCAGAGTTCTCTCATTTTTTGGTGCAAAAGATGTGCCATGGTGTGTAGTATTTACAATGTGACATCTAGAAGGTGCATCACGTTATAAAGCCCAGCGCCAGAAGGAGTTCATATCACAGTACACAATAACTGGCATATCTCTGGGGATGTACCACTTATTGTAGATCTGCTGATTAGTGTTTCAATGTAGTGAATGGATTCTTTTAAAACAGAGTACAGATAAACACATAGTGCTGTATGGCCAGTACAATACCGAAACAGAAATGTGATAGTGTTTACTGGAAGTGTAAGAATACAGATTTGGGAATTGAAGATATAAAAGACAAGTTTCCCAGTGCATAGAACACTACATGCATAGTCTATAGGGGTTTTCTCAGAAAGTACTGAACGGATTTATACCATTTAACAAAAAGCACAATCTGCGAACTGAACTCTACCTCTCCGCCAAATTTGGTGTAATTCCGTTACCATACGCGTAATGTACGATTACCAAAAAAAAACACAATGAAAAAGGAATTATATAGAATTAAATTTTAATATATTGGAAAAAAAATTATTAATCAAAAAAATATTTTGCAATTTAGTTTTGTTATTATTTTACAGTAAGAATATGAAATATAATTTAAAAAATAAAATAAATATAAATATTTATTTTAAAAATGTAAGGAATTAGTATAAAAATAAAGAAATATAATAATTAATACATTTAATGATTATCATTTACAAAACCTTTGAAATTCACTGAAAAAACCATAGGTTTCACACACGTTATAGTTAGAAATTAGCATTTAAAAAACCTTTGAAATTCACGGAAAAAAACATAGGTTTCACACATGTTATAGTTAGCTGAACATTTCACTCATACGAAACCTTTGAAAGTCCCCCGTTATAGTTAGTTCAGCTAACTATAACTTGCGCGCCCGCAATGCACTGCTGATGACATCACATATTACATCCATCATGACATGGTCAGTAACATCACTCATGACATCACTCATGACATCTCAAATGACATTACTGATGACATCACTGATGCCATCATCCTTGTGAAAGAGTGGCAGACCTCCTCTCACCCTAATATAACCTTTAATAGACACATTCAAAAATAGAAACTACAATTTTCAAAACAATGGAGATACCAATACCACTTACAACAACCTATTCAGTAATTCCAACATCTACATGCACATCCACTCAGACACCAACAGTTCTATATAGTCACTCATACATGTACTCACTCCTCATATGTACTCATACACCTATACATCGTGTTACACACCTCACTCATCCATAGTGTTACTCACACACATACTCACACATGCAAATAAACTATTAAACATCCATTTATTTGCATATAAAGCTATACACACACCACCACACTTACTTTTACAGAAACATACACATATTTACTCTCTTAAACAATCACTTATAGAAACACATACTTATTTATACAGAAATTCTTCCAATCTCTCACTCTGACATATAATCACTTATATACATCAATAGTCACATAAACTAGATTAAAACATATGTAGTTACTCATAAAGATACAATTGAGACAGCCATTCACTCACTAATACACCCATACACACACTCATCCACCCATACAGTCCTACACACATGCTGTCTTCAAACCCATGCAGCTGCTTATACACAAAGTGAGACACTGATACAGATATTTAAATATTTAAACAATACTCATTAATACATGTATTCACTAAGATACACTTAATAAGTCAGTTATACAATCAATTTTTTAAAAAAAATCCATTTAGACACGTATTCAACTATTTATTCTTCCGTCAACCTTTAGATATACATATATAAAAAATATGTATTTGTCAGACAAACACACATTCAGTGGATGATGTCATCAGTGATGTCATCAGTGATGTCATTTGAGATGTCTTCAGTGATGTCATGAGTGATGTCACTGACCATGTCATGATTGATGTAATATGTGATATCATCAGCAGTGCATTGCGGGCGCGCGAGTTATAGTTCGCTGAACTAACTATAACGGGGGAATTTCAAAGGTTTTGTATGAGTGGAATGTCCAGCTAACTATAACATGTGTGAAACCTATGTTTTTTTAATGAATTTGCAAGGTTTTTTAAATGCTAATTCCTAACTATAATGTGTGTGAAACCTATGGTTTTTTTCAGTGAATATATATATATATATATATATTACCTACTGGCGGTCGCCAGTAGGTAGTTATAATTAGGATTGTTTTCCATAGGGAATCCGCAACATTCTATTGGGAATAACTTTGGCACCGGTTGAGGAATCTGCCTGAAAATTTCCAGAAATTTGCCTTGCTCCTTCCCTGAATGTTTGGGGGGATTTGTCAAGCGGGGGCCGAGATAAAAGGGGGGTCCCAAAACGTGTTTTCCCCATGTTAATTTCCATGGGCGGTTGGACTCACTTTTAGACCGAACGGCTGAATGGATTTCCACCAAACTTAGCAAAATTGTAGGGACTGGTAGCCTGATGTGCCTTTGCTATGTCTCAAGATATGTGCTCCAGTGGATTTTGAATAATTTAGGTTAAAAAAAATATATATATCTATAAGCGCGCTCCGGTACGCGCACCGGGACGCGCTCCAGCGCGCTACGCGAGTTCGCAAGCGGAAAGCTGATTGGCTCTCGGGTGTCTGTCAACATTCCAAACAGTCCAGAGCGGCCGTCATCTTGTGTCTCAGTAGGATCGAGACACAAGAGGTGGCAAAAACAAAGGGGGAAATGACCAAAAGGGGGCAGGGTAGACCCCCCCCCCTGACCCCCTAGGTTTGATGTGGGGGCCATAAAAGGGCCCCGCTGGGCAAAAAAAAAAAACAGGGAATTGTAAACGGCTCAACTTGAGCAAAAAAATCTGGAAAAAATTAAGTTTTCTTTGGGCACTTGTGGTTGTCACCAGCACGGTTGATGAGTTTAACACTTTGCTCACCATAGCAAATTGTACGCCCACAAAATATGCAAACAATTTTGAAATTTCCAAACTGGGTTTGGATGTTTAGCACCATCTCCCTTATCTCTGGTCCCGAAGGAGTGGGTTGGGTACTTTGGGAGGTGCTGGGAGAAGATTGGGGAGGGTTTCTGGTCAGTTCTCTGACCTCTTCCGCACTATAGTTGTTAGGGTGCCGGCGTTGCATGTGGCAAATCATGGTGTTGTTGCCAAAAGAATATTTTTTGGCAGGGTTCCCCCTGGAAAGTACAGTGCCACAGATCAAACAAGTAACCTTTGGCGCATTTACTTTCTTGAGGCCCCTTGGGATTTTAAAAAATTCCCACACAATGTGCTCCTTTGGCTTGTAGGGGGTAGTATCTTCTGACAGGTAGCGCCGCCTCTCCTCCTCCTCCTCCTCCTCCTCCTCCTCCTCCTCCTCTTCATCTCCACCACTGTGGTGTTGTGGTGGTCCTCTTGGTGGTGGTGGTGGTGGCTGAGATGCTCCTGCTGCTGCTGCTACTGTACCATTTCTCAGTACAAATAGGTACTAATAGGTCTGGAAGCAGGTCTTCCTCACTCAAAGTACAAAGTGAGAATGAGGAAAAAAGGTGGGGGCTTTCATCATTAGGAAAACAAACCTGTCCTGAACCAATGAAAAGTGTTATTTTCAGGTCACATGACCAGGGCTTTCATCATTTGGAAACCAAAACTGTCCTGAACCAATAAAAAGTGTTATTTTTAGGTCACATGACCCGAAGCGCTTACGCTATGTGCCCCGGGGCGCTTACGTAGCGCAATCGTATGCGCTCGGGTGCTTCCGGGTGCGCTTACGCCGTGCGTATCACGCAGACGCGGCTACGCGATACGTCACAATGATGTTTTCGTTCGCAGCAATAGCACAAACGGGACGCTCACCGGTAAGCGCACCGGGACGCGCCGCAAGACTGCGCTCACCGGTACGCGCCCCGGGAGCGCTCAAGGGCAAAAAAATAAAAAAATATATATATACATATAAAAAATAGTATTACATAAATATACAATATAGGATTCATTATAAAAAATATTATATTTGATAGCAATAGAAATTTGCTATTAAAAAAACTTTGAAATTCACTGAAAAAAACATAGGTTTGAGGCCCTATATATAGTTAGGAATTAGCATTTTCCAAACCTATGAAATTCACTGAAAAAACCATAGGTTTCACACCAGTTATAGTTAGCTGGAAATTTTACTGACATAAAACCATTGAAATTCCCACGTTATAGTTAGTTGGACTCACTGATGACACCAGTGATGTCATGAGTGATGTCACTGACCATGTCATGAGTGATGTAATATGTGACGTCATCAGCAGTGCATTGCAGGCGCGCAAGTTATAGTGAGTCCAACTAACTATAACGTGGGAATTTCAATGGTTTTACGTCAGTAAAATTTCCAGCTAACTATAACTGGTGTGAAACCTATGGTTTTTTCAGTGAATATATATATAGATATGTGTATATATATATATATATATATATATATATATATATATATATATATATATATATATTCAATGAAAAAACCATAGGTTATAGTCCATATATAGTTAGGAATTTGCATTTACAAAACCTTGAAAATTCAATGAAAAAACCATTGGTTTTAGGCCATATATAGTTAGGGATTTGCATTTACAAAACCTTATTTTACTCGCATAAAACCATTGAAATTCCATATATAGTTAGAAGTGCTAACTATATATCGCGCACATGCAATCCACTGCTGATGATGTCACATATTACATCATTCATGACATGGTCAGTGACATCACTGATGACATCACTGATGACATCTCAAATGACATCACTGATGACATCACTGATGACAACATCCAGTGACTGTATGTTTCTGTAAAGTTAAAATATGTCTTACATATTGAAGAATGAGTGGATGTATAAGTGTCTGGATGAAGGATTTAGTAGGTGCATGACTGACTGTATGAGTGAGTGATTAAATGTGTCTCACTAAGTGCATGGGTTAGTGACTGGGTTTTAATTTGTGCATCATTATATCTGTTGTTCTACAAACTGCTGCATATGTTGATCAGTAGCTATATGAGTAACTGTATGGGTTATTCATTGGTTGTCCAAGTATTTGTATGGGAAAGTGAGTGTGTGTGTGTGTGGGTGGCTGGGAGGTGTGTAACTCTGTGCATAGATGTGTGAGCAGTTGATTCACTAGATGTATGGGTTCAAAAGTGCATGTGGAAACAGCTGTATGGGCGGTTGACTGTGTGCATGAGTGTATTGGTGAGTGAATGGATATCTCAGTGCTACATGTCAAAGTAAGTACATATGTAAAACACAGTACATGTGAGAGTTGACATATATAAATAACTGTGCATAAGAGCCAGTGAATGTGTGAGTGGCTGTGTGGATCATTGTGAACTTGTATCAGGGATTGTATAAGAGAGTAATTATGTTGAGGAAATGGAGGTGTGATTGATTCTTTGCATGACTGACTAGGTGTGTGAGTAACTCCATGGATGTGTGACAGTCTGTGAGTGTCTGTTTACAATGAGTGTATCTAAGGTTATATCAGAGTCTGAAGAGGTTCATCGTATAATCACATGAATGATGTCATCAGTGATGTGATCAGTAATGTCAAATGAGATGTCATCAGTGATGTCATCAGTGATGTCATTTGAGATGTCATCATTGATGTCATCAGTGATGTCATTTGAGATGTCATCAGTGATGTCATCAGTGATGTCACTGACCATGTCATGAATGATGTAATATGTGACATCATCAGCAGTGGATTGCATGTGCGCAATATATAGTTAGCACTTCTAACTATATATGGAATTTCAATGGTTTTATGCGAGTAAAATAAGGTTTTGTAAATGCAAATCCCTAACTATATATGGCCTAAAACCAATGGTTTTTTCATTGAATTTTCAAGGTTTTGTAAATGCAAATTCCTAACTATATATGGACTATAACCTATGGTTTTTTCATTGAATTTCAATGGTTTTTTAAAAGCTAATATCTGTAGCTGTAAAATATATTCTTCTTTAAATCTTGAAATATATTTTTCATGTTCTTTAGACAATTTAAAAAAAAAAAAATTTTTGTTTCGCTCCCAGTCCGCGAACCGGTCAGCTTCCCGTTTGCTCAATTTAAAGCCGCGGCTTAGTACGCGAACCAGTAAACGTTCCTTCAGCGTAACTGTTACGTTTGCATGACTCTTCTCAGAGCTACCCTACATCTGATCACTCACAATTATTATTTTTCTCTAACTTTTTTCACTAATTTTCCACAAAATACGCTCCCCGGAGCGCTACCCGGTTCGCTAACCGAAAGCTAACCTCGCGGATTTTTTAAAAAAATGTTTTTTTTCCGCACATATAAGCCTCCTCAGCCACCCTCAGAAAACCTAGGGGGTCAAGATAAGTCTACCATGACCCCTTCTACCCATTCTAAACATTATTTGCCCTCCATCTTGTATCTTAATGCGACCGAAACACAAAATGGTGGACTCCTGTGACGCTTAAGGTTCGCTAACCGGGCTGCTTTCCGGAAAGCGGTCCTAAAAAAAGGTGGGAAAGTAATTTACAGAAAAACGACTAGAGACACTCTCACCAAATATAGATTAGCTCATACTACATAACAATCCCTTTCATTTTCACAAATTTGATTGAAATTCCATTTAGCCATTAAGCCTGTAGACCTCTCTAAGTACCGTGAGGTAAATTACTTCACAAAACACATCTGAAGTGTTGGAATTGACAACCAATGAAAATGTTACTTTCATTTTCAATTTTTTTTCCTGACATTTGATTGGTTATGTACCTGAATATATATAAAGGAAGAGAAGGAAACACAGCCATTTTGACTACTACTTCCTGAACTACATTTCAAGAGCCTTTTCACCTCCCTGTAAATTAAATTGATAATTTGTAAGTGGCACTTTAAATTAATTTGTAAAAACGTTTTTGATAATTATTTACTGTCCCCCTGCTATAGTTATAGATACAGATAGACTCCTCTGTTATATTTATTGATTGACTTACACTTCTCTGCTATAATTATGAATTTACTTACTTTAAGTTCACTGTTAAAAAAACAGAACTACCTGTCTGAACTTAAACCCAACAGTGCCCTAACTCTTCTAATTTAATTATTTTTTTTATGCAATTTACAGCAAAAAAATGGAAGGGGAGCAAGAAAAAACTAATGTTTCCTTCGAGATTACATCCGAAGACATTGTAACTGAAGAAAATGTGGATGAAGATTTTATGGATCAATCTTTTGACGAACAATTTATTCAAACCTTACAAGAGACAGAAACATCCATGTTTGACGAGATACCAGATGATATAATGCTGGAAGTTTTAATGAACTATGAAAATAATAAATAATTTTTTTTTAAATCAAAATAAATAAATAAATAAAAAAACGAACAAAAACAACAAATAATTAACATAGAGTATTAGAAAAGTCTATCATTCTTTTATCCTTAAAGTTCGCTGCCCAGAACGCTTTCCGGTTCGCGAACTTGGCGCTTACCACGCAAAAAAAAAATTTTTTTTTTTGGACCCTCCTAGGCCCTTTTAAAACCTCCACATAAAACCTAGGGGGTCAACGAGGATCTACTATGCCCCCTTATGGTAATTTCCCCCTTTGTTTTGGCCTCCTCTTGTCTCTCGATCCTACCGAGAGACAAGATGGCGGCCGCTCCGGACTGTTTAGAATGTTGACAGTCACCGGAGGGCCAATCAGCTTCGCATCGCAAAGTTCCGATACGCGAAAGGTTCGCTAACCGGATCGCTGCCCGGAGCGCTGTTACAGATATATATCTTGATTTAAACGTTAATTTCTCAAAATCCACTGAAGCACATATATTGAGACCTAGCAAAGGCACATCGGGCTAACAGTCCCTACAATTTTGCCAAGTTTCGTGCAAATCCATTCAGCCGTTCGGGCTAAAAGTGAGTCCAACCGCCCTATGGAAATTAACATGGAAAAAACGCGTTTTGGGACCCCCCTTTTTTCTCGGCCCCCCCTCCACAAAACCCCCCCAAATTTTTAAGGGCTGCTCAGAAACAAAATGTGCCATTTTCCTGAAAATTTCAGCCAATTCCGTCCACAAACGCCAAAGTTATTAGGCATAGAATTTTCAGAAATCCCATAGGGAAAAAATCCTAACTATATATACCTACTGGCGACCGCCAGTAGGTAATATATATATATATATATATATATATATATATATATATATATCGAACACACCGTCACCTTCCTCGCGCTCCGGACCAACTCCAGCCAGGAAAAAAGTCAACGGACACGGACCATTTAGAGTGCTCCAATTTTAAATAAGGTGGAGAAAAAGCCTAATGACGTTTCGGCTCGCAAGAGACACCGCGTCTTTACTCCATTCGCTCAGGCCTTCCCCCAGGCAAGGAAACGCAGACACGGACCAATTTAGTGCAAATTATTTACTCAGTACAAGTTAGCGCATGATGTTTCGGCTCTCAGCGAGCCTTGTTCACATGACAGTGATCCAAATGCAACTCAGTCTTTTTAAAGGGCCCAAAGTTGATTTAAACAACATCACGAGTCAGGGCTAAAAAAGTGAAAAGGGAAGACATACCTGGGGAAAATACATGACGCTCCCTTTGGAATCCTTAAAAACATTCAGGTCATATATTTACATGTTTTTGTCACAGTAAAATATCGGTAAAATACTCATAATTCATTGTGCATTAAACAATAGGGGAAATAGTTGTTATCATTTATAACAATTGATCATTTGTAAAATACTATTTGTAAAATCTCAGTAAAATAAATGTGCAGTACGAATGATTTGGGCATCCCGGTTACAGTACTTGGAGATGTAATAAAGTGCATGTGCATTCTAATTACTGTGCAAAATGCGCAAAAACTGTACTGGTCAAAACTACAGGGAATCAAATTCCCAGTAGTTATGTGCAAAATGCATTTATGTGCAAATATCAGCAATAATGCTTTTAAAACCAGAAATGCCCTGTATCTTCTCATTGTATCTGTAATAAATAATTTTAAAATCATTATTTATCCATGCGTTGTTCTACTAAATCTCTGTGTTACAATACACATAACATCCCCTACTTGCACCTTCGTCCTGAATGTTATATTCCAACCTCAACTTCTCCCCAATTGTGCTCAAACAAATCAATAACATTAGTGCGTGCTTGGCTAATAACATTTTTTTTAAATATCGACTATTAGGGTATTAGGATCCGCCTAGTCTAAATTAACCATGTTATGCCCTTAGTGTGTGTTATAAAAATAAATCAAATAGTAGCGGTTGCAACAATGTAATTCAGAGATTGCTGCAAAGATTCAATCATTTTTTGTAATTCATTTCATGTATGCATACCTAATGATGGCAACCCAATATTCAGTCCCCATCCTGAGATAAAGAAGAAGGAGAAAAAAAGAGAATGGAAACGCAAAAGCAAAGCTGCCTATTCTAGTGCCAATATATAACTCATTATAGGCAATCACTAGGGTAGACAGGTGTACATATCTTCTGTCACATTTAAACCCACTGGGGCCTTGGTGTCGAGCAACAGGATATAATGAGTCTCCAGCCTTCTCAATTTAATCTCCCTGTCTCCGCCCCTCCTGCTAGCCTTGATCCCATCTATCACAAAATATCTAAGCGATGAATTATCACCTTGATGGTGATCGCGATAATGCCTTGCAACTGGGTAGGTATTATCCCCATTAGCGATAGCTCTAAGGTGCTGGAGGATGCGTTGGTGTACCGGGAGTTTCGTACTGCCCACATATTTCAGTAGGCAGGGGCATTGGAGGATATAAACGGCATATTCCGTTTTGCAGGTAAAAATCTGTGATATTGGATGCTGCCTCTCACTGAATCCATCCGGATACGTTTTGGGGTTAATGCCATGCTGGCAGGCCTTGCAGGTCCTGCATTTAAAAAAGCCTTTATTAGTTTGCCACCAGGCTGATTTCATTATAGGTTCAGGGTTAGTGTCAACTATCTGATCTTTAAGGGACGGTGCCCTACTGTAAGTCATAGAAGCCCTGTTTGGAAGAGTTGTACCTATGATAGGGTCACTTCTTACTATGGGCCAATATTTGTTAACCAATCTGTAAATCTCCCGGTGTTGGTTACTAAACCCTGTGATAATTCTGAAAACACGTGAACCAGTTGCTTTGTTGTTACTCGTATTGGAGTCAGTATCCACTTCCTGTTGCTTCTTTTTGGTCAATAGGGCTTCCCTGGTTACCATCATGGATCTATTTTTGGCCTGTTCAATAGTTTGTAGGGAATAGCCTCTTTCAAGGAAACGCTCTGTGCTTTCCCTCTGAGCCCTCTCTAAGTCAGTGGGATTACTACAGATGCGTCTCATCCTCAGCATCTCCCCATAGGGGATGCTGGAAACGAGATGCATCGGGTGTGCACTTGCAGCATGCAATATGCTGTTTCCGGCCGTTGGTTTGCGATGAATTCTGGACTCTAATTTCCCATCGGTAATGTACAATTCCGTATCCAAAAAAGTGACTGCATGTTGACTTAGGGTCGCTGTGAATCTGAGGTTTAGGTTATTTTGATTGATCTCCTCAATAAATGCCTTTGCTTACAATTCACTGACCCTCTATATCACTAGTAAGTCGTCTATAAAATGATACCATGCTATCACATGAGTCTCCAATATATGTTTGTGTTCCCTCCTGATGACCAGTTCCTCCCAAGCTCCCATGTGTAAGCAGGCAAAGCTCGGGGAGAAACTGGCCCCCATTGCAACCCCCTGTCGTTGGCGGTACATGAGATTGCTAAACATAAAGGTATTGTTAGTCAGGCAAAATTCCAACATAGACAGTAGCATGCAATATATATATATATATTCACTGAAAAAACCATAGGTTTTACAGATGTTATGGTTAGGAATTAGCATTTAAAAAATCTTTGAAATTCACAAAAAAAAAAACATAGGTTTCAGGGATGTTATAGTTAGTTGGGCATTTGACTCATATAAAACCAGAGAAATTTGCCTGTTATAGTTAGTTGAGCTAACTATAACTTGCGCGCCCGCAATACACTGCTAATGTTATTACATCACTCATGACATGGTCAGTGACATCACTGATGACATCACTGATGGCATCTCAAATGCCTTCACTGATGACATCACTGATTACATCATCCAGTGAATGTGTTTCTGAAAAGTTTAAATATTTTTCATATATATCTATGCCAAGGTGTATTTAAGAATGAATGCATTTACAAGTGCCTGAAGGAATTATTTAGTAGGTGCGTGACTGACTGTATAAGTGAGTGATTGAACGTGTCTTACTGAATGCATGGGTTAGTGACTAAATTGTGTAAAAGTCTATATTAGTCTCTCAGTTGGTGTGAAAGCAACTGCATGGGTTGCTTGTAAATAGCTACATGAGTGTCTATTTGGGTAATTGATTTGCTGTCTGAGTATCTGTATGGGTCCGTGAGTGTCTGTGTGGGTGGGTGGGGGGAGTGTATGACTATGTGCATAGATGTCTGAGTAGGTGCTTCACTGGTTGTATGGATTCAAAAGTACATCTGGGAAGGGCTGTATGGGTGAGGCAGTGTGTGTATAGGTGTGTTGGTAAGTGAATGAATGTCTAAGTGGTATTTGTGTGACTAACTACATATGTTTTAAGGCACTATATGTGACTGATGGAGTATATAAATGACTATATGTGAGAGTTAGTTATTTGAAGAGTGAATGTATAAATGAGTGTCTGCTTGTATCAGTGATTGTATAAGACAGTAAATATGTATTAGTAATTCTATAAATAAGTGATATGGTGTGTCTATAAATAACGGAGTTGGTGTGTATAACTGTATATTAGGGGGGGGCAGAAGCCGCGTAAGGGACTTACGCGGAGAGGCACAAAAATGAAACCAATCTCCGTGCCTCTCCACATATTTCCGTTATGCGCCACCCGCCCGTCGCCAGGCCGCCGCCCGCCTCTCGCCCACAATATTAAATGACATTAAGCCTAAAATAAGATTTAAATAGGAACTTACCTGGCGAGGAATGCGCATGCGCAATCTCCCGCGCATGCGCAGTTCCAAGAAGATGGCTAGCTGGACAATGAAGATGACCCCGCTATACGGTAAGTTCTTGTTTAAATCTTATTTTAGGCTTAATGTCATTTAATATTGCGGGCGGGAGGCGGGTGGCCAACTTCCGTTCCGCCACCGAGTGTGCGGAGATTTGCCTCATTTCTCCGCCTTCATTGCGAAAGGCAGAAGGGGCAAATCTCCGCACATTCAGTGGGCGGAACGGAGATGTCCACCCACCCCTACTGTATACATGAGAAAATGGGTATGTGGTTGATTCTTTGCATTACTGACTAGGTATGTGAGTAACTCTATGGATGAGTGGTGGAGTGTGACTGCATGTATGGATGTATGAATGCCTATTATAGTACTGTATTGATGAGTAACTAAATGTATAATTGACTGGATGTGTGTGTAGACCTAGGAAATAGTGAGTGGTATGTAGTATATGGCATTGTTGTGTGTATGGTTTCAAAAATAGTAGTCTGCATTTTAGAATGGGTGTATCAAAGTTTATATTAGGGCATCAGTGTGTGCACCAGATTATCACGTGGATGATGTCATCAGTGATGTCATTTGAGAGGTCATCAGTGAAGTCAAGGACCATGTCATGAGTAATATAATATGTGACATCATCAGCAGTGCATTGCCGGCATGCAAGTTGTAGTTGGCTCAACTAGCTATATCAGGCGAATTACTCTGGTTCTATAAGAGTCAAATTTCCAACAAACTATTTTTAAATGCTACTTCCTACCATAATGTCAGTAAAACCTATGGTTTTTTTAGTAGATTTGTAAGGTTTTTTAAAGATTTTTTTCATATTTTAATATTTATAAAACCTATATTTTTTCTATTTTTTTAAATAATATTTTGGGAACTCTAATATTGCTTTTTTAACTTTAAAAATCATGTAATATTTTATATTTTCCCCCAAAAATATGTATATATATTTTTTCTTTAGACTACTACAGTCTCATACCGGTAGTGTACCAAGCTTCAGCACCACGCGAATTCTATCCGCCATATTGCTAAACTCGTAAATGATGCGCATTTCGTATCCGACTGGCTTGTGGTACATGTCCCGCATAACATCATATATGTATAAGGTCGCACCAGCTGCTACTTTGGTATCCAACGGCTACGCAGTACCAAGCTATGTCATGTATGTAAGGGGGCGCACCAGCTGCGCATTACGTATGCGACGAGTGCATGCTGCCAGGCCCTGAGTTACATCATATACATATGGTGTTGCGCCGTGTACGCCATTCCCTCATTTTGTTTTATGTCTCAAAACTATATCTAAATAACTTTAAAGTGTATATGAGAGCAAGCAATAAGCTAAAATATTTTAAACATTTATATATTTCTAACTGAAATAAATTTATATGATAAATATATTTTCTCAAAATCGCGTCGGGTGCGACATCCGTCCGCGCTCGATGCGCGATTGCCATGTGACTTTAAAAAAAAAGCATTTGATTACTTCATAACATTTCCCATTTTAACAGTTGGAGGACCCCACCCATTTTAGTCATTCTCTCTACAGCGTTTGATAAGACACACCCCTTCTGCTTAGGGAACTTTTTCAAAAAGTTTTTTGGCTGTGTACACATATCTTATACTACACACAACATGCAACGATCAACTTGATCAATATTCATGGTCTGTACAGTAGCCTTCCACATGTGATGGCCATGCATCTGAAACGTAACATCAAAAAATAAATGTGTGTTACACAAAGCCCCCGGTGTGTGTGTGTGTGCGTATTATTGTACTGCCTTTCAGCCTTGCTATTTGTGGCTCGAAGGGGTATCATCAGCCACGGACAGAGTGCACTTCCTAGATCACATGTGACAAACAGTAAAGAGTAGTGTGTAGATTTGTGTTGCATTATGCTCTGTTGTCAGGCTTTACCAGAATGGTAGTGTGTCATATGTGAGACTTTCAAATTCACGTTTGACATGCATTGCTTGACTGTAATGACCGTTATCACTGTGTATGACGTAGCCTCACTGCTGATCCTCCCTCCATCCGAGCACATTCACATGTGTGCGCTGCATGAATAGCAACACTTTCAATAATACCGCACACCATTAACATGCGTCTCTGCGCATATCCACAAGCTTGACAATGACATTAGATGTTGTCCTTTCAATGTTTTAGAATAGCATCTCATTAGCGATAGTTGCCACCCTCCCGGTACATGTTACATTAATATAAATTGTGCATTCTGCAATGTCAAAAGTGCAACAGAAACATACATAGGTATACTTCCTGGAAAGGCAGGGACTGAACAACGCCCAGGTCCCCAGAATAATTATTCGCAACCCTATGCTGGCCTAGCGTACGCAAGGCCAGCCCACTTTGTGTATGTATAAATAGGATAACGACGACGCTACATGTCCCAGTTCTTCCACACTGACTCAGGTGATATGGCTGCATCCACCTCGCTTATCACAATGCACAATAAAAAAAGAGATCCATGAGATGCAGACCATCCTGCAATCAACACTACATTTGAATTGTGAACACTGCTGCCCATCGTGTTTGGACACACAACAATGACAGCAGTTGAGCAGTGGGGCCTGGGTGCACAGGGGCTGCAATTGAGCACGGTGCTGCGGGAGGGGTGGGGTACCTCCGGCTGGGTGAGCAGATGAGAAAAAGCTAAGTTGCTGTGCGTAATGATGTGATCTCTGACGTCATTCAGTCACATCTCTGTCTCATTTTAAGGACCTGCTGGACCGTACTGTAGGCCTGAGCCAGCGGGCACCGTGGCCCTACAGACACGTGGCGATGGCTTTTAGAACACTGTAGTGAGCTAATTACTAAGTGTTTATGCTCACAGGCTTGCACCACTGCTTTACACGCACACATTATGCCACTAGTATGAGCTCTGTTCCTTTGTATGTAAAATTTGCCATAACATTTTATTATTTAACCTTGTTTCATCTCGTGCACTCCAACTCCTCTTTGAACCACGATTACCACTAACAGTTGGTAGATTGTACTTCAAGTAGGAAGGATGCACTTAACTGGTGTTCTCTATTAAGCTTGAAATAAACCTTCCTTTACCTCAAGACATTTCCAGCATTATATTATTTCTCCCTTTTCAGACACTGAATTGCTTGCACCAAAAGGGGCGGAGCGGGTGCTCACCCTGTCACAATGCCCTGGGCATTCTGACGCCTTTCATCGTGGTGACAAAAAAACAACTGTATGGGAGGGTCTAAAGGGGAAACAATTTAAAGACCTCCAAAGTATCCTATCCCCCAATCCAACTGTAACAAACACACAAGGGACACTAGAGGTCTATCAAGGGCTCAATATTGTGTGTTAATTTGAAAAGTGACGCATGTATGAACAAGTGTCTGATCACAAAAGGGAGAAAAAGGGAGAAAAAGTGTGAGAACAAGACAGAAAATACTCCCATCAGCCCACCATTTGGCGGAGTATCGTCATTTGGGATTGTTTTGTACAAAGACTGGTATCCGTTAGGTCTCTCACCTGATGATATTGTGAGTAGACCTAGAAACAGATCCTCCAGTGACGAAAAGAATGTATGAATAACATGGCTAAATGGGAGGGGTTGCAGTGAAACAGATAGTGAAACAAGAACGTGAACTAAAACTACCTAGATTGAGCCCTTGATAGACCTCTAGCCTTCCATCGTGGTATCAAGACATTCTTCCCGACGGAGACCTTCTGTGCCACCCTGACAGAGGCACCCAGGAGTCAGAGCTTGCACCGGCACATCGTTAGACACACCAGTGGTGGAAGGTGAGCAGTGAAGCCTTGGTGCGCAGGAGCTGCAATTCAGCACAGTGCAAAGGAAAGGGCTGGGGTGCAGCAGCCTGGGTGCACAGGTGCAGGCAAGTGATGATGCAGTAGATAATAATGTAATCTCTGGCCTCATTCATATCTATTTCATTTTGAGGACTTGCTGGACTGCAGTCTTTCTCGTGGACCCCAGTGTCCCAGACACACGGGTGACGGCAGGTGAACAGTGAGGGCTGGTTGCAGTAGGCTGACACTATGTCTCCTCCTCCCTCTGTTCTTTTGACTCTCCCTCCCCTTCTCCCTTTCACCCACTCCCTCTCTATCGCATTCTCACTATCTTCCTTTCTTTCTGACTACCTTTCTTTTTCTCTTGGACATGGCACACATGCGTATGTTTCTTTTTTGTCTTGCAGATTTTTCATGCTACTTCCGGAGGAGTCCCACGCACTTATTTCATGTTATACTGTTGTTTGTTCGAATAAAGTTGTGTTTCCATTTATTTGTGTTGTTTTAATAAAGGTTATTTTTTTACCAATAAATACGTGAGCGTATGGGTCTTCTTTTTCTGACAACACTTGTCTGTAGTTTATTGTGAAAATCAGCTTTTTATAGGAGGTTATGAGGGAAAACATTTGGAATTTTGCGGTGCACCTACCAAATATAAACCAACAGACTATTACATAAATGAAGCCTGCATAATTCTACAACTGCAAGGGTTCTATGAGTGCATCACTTTAGAACACCATGAGTACTGCTTGTGTGATTATAGAACCAATTAGGCAATGCCTAGAGCCACAGAGGCTTCAGGGACTGGCGAGGCCCATCCTGCATATTTAAGTTAAGCCCCGGAGGGTGGCGATCCCTGGACTTGAGTTGGCCTCAAAGCCCCCCGAACAATTAGTAAACAATACCCGAGGTCGTAGCGATCCCCTAGGCTACGAACCATCTCTGTGCCCTCCCACGTCTAATTTACATGTGAAATTAAGGTCCCCAGTTCTGCAGAGACCCCCAATATATTAATAGGATAGGCCCCAGAACATTACCCACCAGGGGGCTCACTTAAAAGAACGAGTGAGACCCCGCTTCATTCTTTTTTCTCCATTTTTACCATCCGGATCCGCTCTATTAAAGCGATACAAGGTTTTCCTCCTCTCACTTGAACGAGGCAAACAAGGATTTGCTATCACAGGGTGGAAGCCATGCACCCGCTCTCTAATAGCAAACATAAATGTCCCTCAGATGCCCAACCCGGGAAATTTTATGAGCTGTGCCTGGGAGGTGGCGCGTCCTACGACCATGATGCATTGGTTACTGCATAACTACAGAATTTGTATAAACGCATACTAACACTACTTGCACATGTGTAGTACAGCAACCAGAGTGTACTGAAGAGGCAGAGGAAGCCCAAAATCAAAAAATATAAATCCTACCAGAGGTCTTATGACATAGTTTAAGGAGCCGACAACCCTGTTATGAGTAAAAACAGCTTCACGAAGAAAACGGATCTTCAGCACACTGCACGCAAGCTCGAAATATTGGTGAGTGCTGCCTTCATTTTACCTTCTCCCGCTCATCGCCAAATTTATGTAGTGAAGAGGCAGACAGCAGTGGATCTGATAAGTAGATTTATTACAGGAAAACAAGACAGCTTAATCAGCCACCAACAAGAGCAGACAGCAAGGCGATTGTCTTTTCCAGCACCATGTACAAACTCCCCAAGGTTCCCCTCATGACAGCCTTACATTCTAACATTACATACTTACATTCTACTAGCCATTCATCCACGACTCTTGAGACCGGTAGGGGTGAGTAGTTTGCTTCCCACTCCCTGTATTGTATAAACGCAAACTAACACTACTTCCACAGGTATGCTACACTGCCCAGAGCACATCACTTTACAGCAATGGGCTCACGATATAGGCTCACGGTTTAATCCTAGAGTCTTCAGACCAGTAGGGGTGAGTAGTTCGCTTCCCACTCCCTGTATAGTATAAATGCATACTAACACTACTTACAAAGTTATACTACAGCAGCCAGCATGCTACAGCGCCCAGAGCCCATCACTATACAGCAATCAGCTTGGTTTGATCCCTGAGTCTTCACACCAGTAGGCGTGAGTACTTCACTTCCAGTATAGTATAAACACACGTTAGCGGTAAGTAGTTCGCTTCCCACTCCCTGTTTGGTATGAATGCCTACTAACACTACTTGCACACGCATGCTACAAAGAACAGAGCACATCACTTTACAGCAATGAGCTCACGGTTTAGGCTCTCGGTTTGATACACAAATGTAGCAGCATCTCATCTCAGCACCATGTCAATCTGAGCAACACCGCACTTTCAGACCAGAAGCAGTGACTACTTTGCTTCGCACTCCCCCACAGAGGTTACAGTGCTCCTAGCCTCCGCTTTCCTACCCTTTGCTCCCTTTTTTCCCTTACTCATTTAAATGAAATCACAAAATGGTGGCTAACACTTCCTAGTTGCAACTGCTCACAGCGCTCACAACCATTAAGCAGCAAGCTTGTGCTCGTAACGCCCCAGCTAATCAGATGGGAGAATTCCTCAATATCGATATCTGTAAATTTCGCTACTTCTCCAAAACTACTGAACGAATTTACACTAAATAAACAAAAGCGTGCTTTCTAGATCCTTCTCCATGCCAAATTTAAAGTAATTCCATTCACCCTTTCGACCTGTAGCATGTTTCCTGTGGAAGTTGCATGGAGAAAACATGTTTTGGGACCCCCTTTTTTCTCGGTCCCCCTTGACGTATCACCCCCAAACTTTCAACATAGGAGTTGATATGAACGAAGAATTAGGTTGGAAAATTTCATGAAGATTCATTGAACTACGCCAAAGTTATAACCAAAACAAAAAATGTTCTTCCTATGGAAACTTGGTCCTATCTATAACTACCTACTGTTCCGCCCGGGATCCCCGAAGAATACAGGTACGGACCAAAGCGTGTTGAATAGAAATCAAGTGCAGTTTAATGCATCAAAATTAGCAGTATTTTGTGCTAGCGAGTGCCCGGCAGGATGCGTTTCGACAGTGGAACACTGTCTTGATCATATATATATATATTACCTGGCAGTCGCCAGTAGGTAGTTATAGTTAGGACCTATCTTCCATAGGAAATCGTCAACGTTCAGTTCCCAAAAACTTTGGCGCTGGTCGTCAAATCTTCGTGAAATTTTCAAAACTTTTGGCCAGCTCCGGTCAGTACTTCGCTTCCTACTCCTTGTATGGTATAAACGCCTACTAACACTATTTGCACACGTATGCTAAAAAGACCAGAGCACATAACTTTACAGCATAGGTCTTCAATCTGTGGGGCGCGACCCCTAGGGGGGGCTTGGAGTCATTGGAAGGGGGTCACGCATTCACCTGCCTCACTGCTGCCTCTAATCCAAAACGTTACGTTTTCGCTTTTAAATAATTACATCTCAGGAGCTCTCTGATTGGAAGACAGGGCAAAATAAACCGATCCTAATGTTGCCACGTCATTAATGCCTGTCCTCCAATCAGAGAGACACCAGGAAATGCCCTCAAACTTTGCCCATAAAGATGGAGCAGCACCTTCGTAATGCAGCACCTTTGCACAGGGTGCTCGCTGTAACTGCTGCCTTTCACTGGATCCAGTTGTTTTTCATGGCCGTCGCTGCTTTCACCTCGTGTCAATGTATAGAAAATATACTGCATGTCTTTGTTGCTGCAAACATGAAAGCGATGTTTCAAGACATTTTTCTAGGAGTTCTCTGTGGGAAGCAGACGGGTGTTTCAAATCCAGCATTGCACTGTGCTGTCAGGCAGCGGAAGGCCACCGAAGGATCTTGATCTCTTCATGTTATTTATTTCTAGGCAGGTAGTGTTTTAATATGCATGCATTCAATTGTACTAGAAAAGAAACGGTTTCAGCAATTGCAATCAAGGCTGTATCGGTGATCCATTCTGCAAGGGCCAGCTTTCCTAATGAGCTATGGTTCACTAGACATTCTGAGACGGCAGCAGTCTTTCCTATCATCAAAATAAAAGCAGTGATGCTAATTAAGATTTTTTTTTTAAACGTTCTCCGGCTGATTTGTCAGGACTCTCCTTCACTAAACTGCCAGTATTACCCGTTATTGCTTGGAAAAGAAACTGTTTTACAAATATTTATAAAATGAGAATGAGCCTATCAGCATGATGACACTGTACTATTTTGAAATGTACGTACACATAGCTTTTCAAGAAGGAACAAGAATCAGCCATGTTAGAAGCTGTTCTCCATGATATTGCATGTTCAGTTTGATATGGTAAACAGCGATAGTAGGATGATATAAACCTAATTTGCCCTCAGCGCACCTCACCGAAGTTCCTTGAGAGCCCAACAGTGTATGTGCAGGCTTTTGTATTTACTCCTCAGTTACATGTATCAATACACATATTTCATAAATATGTAAAACCAACGTCAAGCTTTAAAACTAACATAATTCTCAACAGCAGTGGTTAGTTACTCTCCACATGCCATATAAAATACATGTAAAGAACACAGCCATGGGCACTACCGAATGGGACATTGTTGACAGAACTGTAAACCCATTCCTGGTTCGCACACTGCTTTGCTCATTTCAGACGCATTTTTTACTTATTTGTAGATGGCAGAGTGCAAGATTTTATTATTTTACTAGGATAGGGACAGCAACCTCATTTTGCCCCAAGGTTATCTCAACCACGATGTATAATTGGAAGTGTAGTCATTTCTTCTAGGGAGCATGCTGAAAACTCCAATAACCTGCTACCAAACTAGTGCCTATGCATGACCAATACAGGTAGGCGCTATCTGGCATCAGTGGAGGTACGCAGTATCTGGCATGATTCACTCTTCCCACTGGGACATCGGCCTATTAGAGTTTTTTGGTAGGTTTCCCTAGTGGGTTAGACTGTCTCTTCACCAGTGGCAGTTCATATTGTTTAGGGGTTGGCAATGTGTAAGCCAAAAAATACTTCCTCAACTGTACATTCTGATGGCTTCTGTCACAGCATCCACAAATTATCTGCACATAGTAAAAGGAAAAAGAAACTTCTGAATTCCTTCATAAAGTAGAGCCTGCTCCAGGTATGACATAGTATTTTTCAAGCAGCAGAGATATTTACGTGACCTTGTGCCCCCAGCCAAATAAATCTGAAGCATTCTTCTCTGCACATAACAAACACATAAGGGCAGTAATAATAAATGAATGGATGGCAAATGAGAGAGCATATTGCATATCTGATTGGACTTTAACCACTCTGCATTTAGAGGGAATCTGGCTTACAACCATCCATTGCCCGAGCAGACCCTCCCAGTCTCCTCCAAAAACAAATTGCAAAACCCTTATTGGAAGTACTCAGTTGAGGCAAGAAAAGTGGGGCCTCTATAAAAAAAATCTGGCCAAAAAGGTTAACTAGGAATCCTTTACAAAAAGTTTGGCCTTTGTGCTTATGTGTGTAGCCCAAAAAAGGTGACTTTGAATCCTGTGCTTGTGCATCTATGAGAGTTTGCTGTTAGCGGATCTAGATACACCACAGCAATGTTTGTTAGCCATGAATTTTATTTTTATTCAATATCACACAAATCGGTAACAATTTCCATTCTTCCCTTCACATCTCTTTCCTCTGCAATCAGCCCTACTCATACCAATGTCAGATGTTAAAGGACTTTACATCCCACGTGCAGGAAATATTCCATAAGAAAATAAGGACTACCAGGTGTAGGAGTCACATGTCATCCATTCTGGCAGACATTATATTTTAAGAGTGCTTGATCAGGAGAAGTTGCAGCTCACAATTTAAAATATTACCCAGTGGTTGGGGTTGGCTTTACTAACAATAATTTATTTGCAGCCAAACACACCTTTTTTAGCAACCGTAGGATAATGAAAGACAGGGGAAAACTATATGTTTTTAACCTATGTCTTGCATGCAGCAGTTTGTTGTCAGTTCATAGCTCACTGTGTTACATTAGGATCTTAACTTAGTAACAAACAGATCTCTGTGACAAAAGCAGTAGCCCCCTGAGCTAGCTATATAAAATACGATTCTGTGATCTGCATGGCAAATAACCAAGTTTACTCTTATCCAATTTCATGGTCCTCAAAAAACTGACCGATGAAAGGTGGAATGCAAAGATGTTTCTGCTCATTAGCAGGTGCATGTCATCCACCTGTGTTAATCATTGCTATCAATACGTGTGCGTTCAGGGCAATGAAAACCATTGGAATGGCTCACAAGGCCTGTCGAAAATTGCAATCACGACACTTCTGCCTTTTAGCTTATCATATTCATGTGAGATTGAGTTCTTAGCACTGGCAGTATTAAAGACAAAGTACAGTTCAAGACTTGAAGTGGAGCACAACCAGAGGATGGCAGTAGCTAGGATACATATGCAGATTGACCGTCTCTCTGGAGAAAAACAGGCACACCCATCACACTGAATCAGAAAGGTGTTATCATCCAATTGAGTCAAAGTATGGTTTGTTTGTTTGTGAAAAATAAAGTACAGTAACATTTGTGAATTTTTGGGCAATTCGTTTTGGAGATTTTGTATATGTGTACTAAGCCTCTGACCCAGAACCACAGTCACCCACAAACCTTTTATTTGCTAAACACTGTTTAATACTATTTCCCCACTGTGAAATGATTTGCAATGGTAATTGTCAGGGCTTTTGGTTGTCTATGATGATGAGTACCAAGTTCTAGAATTTTATATCGGAGGGGGTGCTTACGCCTAACATTTTTTGACAAGGGAGTCTTGGCATCAAAAAGTTTGAAGACCTCTGCCTTACAGCAATGAGCTCACCGTTTAGGCTCTCGGTTTGATACACGAGTGTAGCAGCATCTCATCTCAGCACCATGTCAATCTGAGCAACACCGCACTTTCAGACCGGAAGCAGTGGCTACTTTGCTTCGCACTCCCCCACAGAGGTTACAGTGCTCTTAGCCTCCTCTTTCCTACTCTTTTCTCCCTTTTTTCCCCTTACTCATTTTAATGAAATTACAAAATGGTGGCTAACACTTCCTAGTTGCAACTGCTCACAGCGCTCACAACCAATAAGCAGCAAGCTTGTGCTTGTAACGCCCCAGCTAATCAGATGGGAGAATTCCCCAATATCGATATCTGTAAATTTCGCTACTTCTCCAAAACTACTGAACGAATTTACACTAAATAAACAAAAGCGTGCTTTCTAGATCCTTCTCCATGCCAAATTTAAAGTAATTCCATTCACCCTTTCGACCTGTAGCCTGTTTCATGTGGAAGTTGCATGGAGAAGACATGTTTTGGGACCCCCTTTTTTCTCGGTCCCCCTTGACGTATCACCCCCAAACTTTCAACATAGGAGTTGATATGAACAAAGAATTAGGTTGGAAAATTTCATGAAGATTCGTCAAACTACGCCAAAGTTATAACCAAAACAAAAAATGTTCTTCCTATGGAAACTTGGTCCTATCTATAACTACCTACTGTTCCGCCCTGGATCCCCCAAGAATACAGGAACGAACCACAGCGTGTTGAATAGAATTCAAGTGCAGTTTAATGCATCAAAATTAGATGTATTTCGTGATGGCCAGTACCCAGCATGAAGCTCCGACAGTGGAACAATGTCTTGATCACATATATATATATTACCTACTGGCGGTCGCCAGTAGGTAGTTTTAGTTAGGACTATTTTCCATAACAAATCCGCAACGTTCTATTTCCAATAACTTTGGCGCCGCATGACAAATCTTCGTGAAATTTCCAGAACTTTTGGCCAGCTCCGGTCCGCTCCTATCCTGAACGTCTCAGGGTGATTTGTTAAGCAGGGACCGAGAAAAAAGGGGGGGTCCTAAAACGTGTTTTCCACATGCAATTTTCAATATGAACCTTTAGTCGCAGCTACAGCCCAAATTGCTGAACGGAATTACATCAAATTTGGCTAAAAGGTAGAACTGAGGCACAAGAAAGCAGAGAAAAAACAAGCAAAATGCAAAAAGGGGGTGGGGTAGAAACACCCTGACCCCCTAGGCCTGCTTAGGGGGTCCCACAAGGACCCCAGGGCCAAAACTATATATATGTTTTTTTTAAATCAGCAAAATCCACGCAGGGTGCGCGGATCCTGCTGATAAAAAAACAAACATTGGTAATTAGCCCCCGGGGGGGCCAAGTTTCGAGGGCAATGTTTTTATGTGAATGGGGGCCCAGAGGGGCCGCCCAGCCCTGGGGACTGTCACTCCCTAGGGCTTTAAAAGGTTATGTGCGGGGGGTTCAAAGTCCCCCCAGCCCCGGGGACTACCACCCTAGGGGCTTTTATATAAGAGGGTGGGGGCTCAAAGGCCCACGCAAGCCCCAGGAACTGCCACCCCGGGGCTTCATTAGAATATATGCGGGGGCTGATGGCCCCAGGCAGCCCCGGGGACCTCCACCACCGGGGCTTTTTTTCTTCTAAATAAACCTGTGGGGGGGCTTGAGCCCCCCTACCCCAGGGACTGCCACCTTCCCAGGGCACTAAGGGTTTACATTTGGGGGTCAGTTATGGACCCCACAAGCCCCGGGGACCACCACCCCCCGGGCGAGTTTACACAGGGGCAAAGGGAGGGGACGGGCCTGAGGTGAAGTGTGCAAACACGCCCTGTGGCGTGTTTTAAGTTGGGGTAATAATTCCCCTTCAATCCTGAGAGCCCCTGGGGCCCAACTAGCCCACCAGGTGCTTCCAATAAGCGCCATTGTACTGCATTGCAGAGAGGTGGTCCAGGTCATACCCCTTTTTACACCTCTCTGCAACGGCGCTTACTGGGGGTACCTAGTGGGCTACTTTGACCCTAGGGACTTTCAGGATTCAAGGGGACTTAATCACTCAACTTAAAACGGACACAGGGCATGATTACACTGTGGGGAAGGGAGGGGACGGGGCGAGAGGTGACATGTGCAAACACAACCTATGGCGCGTTTTAAGTCAGGGAAATAATTCCCCTTCAATCCTGCGGGCTTCTGGTGGCTAACTAGCCCACCAGGTGTTTCCAGTAAGCGACATTGTGCTGCGTTGCAGAGAAGTGGAAAAGGCTGTACCCCTTTTACACCTCTCTGCAACGCAGCCCTGTGGCGGCTATTGGCGGTACCTAGTGGGCTAGTTGGACCCTATGAACCCTCAGGATTCAAGGGGACTTAATCTCCCAAATTAAAACGACCACAGGTCGCATTTACATAGTGGTGAAGATAGGGAAGGGGGCCTGAGATGACGTGCACATGTTGGCTCAGCCCCCCCCCCTCCCTTCACCAGTGTGCAAAAGCGCCCTGTGGCACGTTTTAAGAGGTAGTTTTAATCCCCATTCCCTATTATATACTAGAGGCTTACAGAGGAGGTCATGCTAATAACAGGGTACCCCAAAGCATAGTGTTCCCTAGTGTATGTAGGTGTTTTAACTGTATTCTAAGTGTCTTTTAGCATAGCACTGGCTCTAGGAATGGTTAGTCAGAGTCAGTTACCACCAGTACTTATCTGAAAAAGTTGAGGGTACAGGATGATTTTGCAAAAAGGCCTCTTTCTGCTCCTCTGTTTGTTCTTTCTGCATGTCTTCCTTATTCATGCACTTTTCTTCGTCTTTGAGGAATTATGTTGCTTCTTTCTGCATTTCTTTTTCTTCTTTCTGTGCGTTTTTTCTTCTTTCTTTACATGTCCTACCTCTGTGGGCATGGTTAGAAACTAGCATTTAAATAACCTTTGAAATAAACTGAAAAAAACATAGGTTTCAGGCACCTTATAGTTACAAATTAGCATTTAAAACCCCTTCTTTTTAATTTTTAGGGGCCCTGGGGTCCGCATCCCCCAGGGCCAGACCCACAATTTCTTTTTTTTTAATTATTAGCCAATTCCGGGCCCTGTGGACCCCATCACCCGGGGCATGGCCATTTTTTTAAATATTATTTTGGAGGGGGGCAGTGGGGGCTGGCCCTCTCCGTTGGGGACCGTGGAGGGGTCCCGAATCTCCCCCCACGGTCCCGACTGCATTGATTTTACACATGTGGAAAAGCAATTATCTTTAGTTTTTGAAAGAAAGAGCAGGTTTCCCTGCTCTCTCTTCCAAAAACCAAAGCACAGTTCGCTATGGCAGGGCCATAGCAAACAGCAGGAGATGGCCCTGGGGGGTGCCGGTCCCGAGGGCCATCACAGGGCTCTAGGAGAAGGGCCGTGCGGCCTCCCTCCCAACATTGTTAAAGGCCCAGGGAAGTGGTAGTCCCCGGGACTCGGGATCCATAACAACCCCCAAATTTGCATATTTAGAGCCCCGGGGAGGTGGCGGGACCCGGGGACTGTGGGGGGAATTTGAGCCCTCCCCACACAGGTAGTTTATTTATTTTTTTAGAACAAGCCCCAGGGGTTGGCGGTCCCCAGGGCTGTGCAGATGCCATGTGCCCCCGCCAATATTTTACAAAAGACCCCGGGGTGGCGGTCCCTGGGGCTTGGGGGGCTTTCAGTCCCCCCACCCATGTATCGTACAAGTCCCGGGGTGGCGGGGGGGCCATGTGCCCCCGCAAATCTTTGAGTGGTGGTCCTCAGACCTGGCCCACCCGGGGGCTTTATTTAACCGAAGTGCGCTCTTAGTTTTTTTAATTTCACAGCCGGATCTATGGATCCTCCACGCATCCAGCGATTTAAAACAAATATATATATGGTGGAGAAGTGTGGCTCAATGGTTAGAGTGGCAGACCCTGATGCAGAGGTCTGGCCCGGGACCAGGGTACAATTCCCGCTTCGGCAGGTCTTGGGCTCAATTTCCTTGGACCTGATAATTCTCGCCTCGGTGCCTATTCTAATCATGGGTCTCACTCTGCAACTCTGGGCAATAGCTTGCTTAATCTCCACAACAGCCCCAAAAGCGCTGGGATTTCTGGCTTCTCCTTGGGGGTGCCCAGGAGTGGACATTTCACAGGGAAAAGCCAGGAAGGGTTCCACAGCGGTATGTGTACAGAGCCAGGAAACCCCGATTGGGGTATAAGTGCGCTATACAAGTACAAATTCATTTCATTCATTCATATATCTTTTTTGGGGCCCTGGGGGTCCTTGTCGGACCCCCTAAGCAGACCTAGGGGGTCAGGGTGTTTCTACCCTGACCACTTTTCGTGTTTTGCACATTTGTTTTTCTCTTTTCTTGTGCCACAGGATGGCTGCCAACACTTCTTGGTTTGGAGTGTTGACAGCCAATTAGCATGAAGCTTGTGATCGGGAGGGTGTGCGAATCCTGCGTGCCTCTAGATTTTGATATTTTTGTATTTAGATTTTCTCTGCAACTACTGAATGAATTTACACCGTTTAACAAAAAGGGCTATTTCTGAACCAAGGGCTACCTTTTTGCCAAATTTGGTGTAATTCCATTTAGCAGTTTGGGCTGTAGCCGTTTCGAAAGTTTCCTATGGAACATTCCATGGGGAAAACACGTTTTCGCCTCCCCTTTTTTCTCGGCCCCCGCTTGCCGAATCACCCGGAAACTTTCAATATAGGAGCGGACCGAAGCGGGCCATAATCAGCGCCAAAGTTATTGGGAATAGAATGTTGCGATTTTTCTATGGATAATAGAACCCAACTATAACTACCTACTGGCGACCGCCAGTAGGTTATATATATATATATATATATATATATATATATATATATATATATATATATTTATATATATATATACTATTTTGTAGGTGTCCATTTTTCTTTAAAGGTTATATCAACTGCTGTGACTATTTTCTCAGTTTAATTTGCACAGTTGTTATTGTGACTGTTTGCTGATGCCGTTAGAGAAAAGAGACTTGGACGAGTTTCTAGAACTACTCTACATGAGGAGTTTGACATCAATCTGATTCTATTTCAATGTTCCTTAAAATCTTCCTCTTTTACAAAAGTACTCTTTATGAGTTCTGGTAGGTTAGGATCCATTTTAGAGTAGAATAGGTACTTTTTTAAATTTATTTTTTATTGCCATTTTCAGTACCGTATACAACAACGTGACAAACTCAACTGTTGCCAGTAATCCTACATTTACAATAATGTAATCAAGTGCAGATATTATATGATATTCTGAAATAAGAATCCTAGCATAACGTTGCGTCATCACCGAAAGAACATTACATACATTCAAATAGTTGCCTTCGTGCGCAGCCCGTACTACAGCATTCTATCAAATCGCATAGCAATAGTCCCAACACAATACAGAGTATCATTACCAGAAGTGCAAAACAGTTTCCCAAGCTCAACCTTATATATCTTATCCACCAAGTAGCCCATACCCAGCTCATCAATCATTTCTATACAACATTTAATCAATATGTGACCTGCTCATTCACTGTCTTCCCCACCAGACCCACCTTCTTGTTGTTTCTCCCGCTGCCATTGAAGGAACGGCTCCCAGATGTCGCGTGGCCTGGAGGTGGGCGGCATCAACTCCCAAAAGGTGCCCAGTTGGGTATGCCCATATGTGACATCAGCCAGCCAGCTCCTGACTGACGGCGCCCTCGCCTCCCCCAATTCACTGCCACCTGACATTTAGGGTACAAAAATAACATAGCGTGTAATTTCCTTAATTTGGGCACAGTTTGTTTCACATATCCCAAGATCGCTAATTCAGGGGACGAGACGTCAGCTCTCCCCACAATCTGGTTAATGGCCTCAAAGACCGAAGACCAATAGCCTTCCAGTTTCTGGCGCGACCATGCCATGTGCAGAACCGTAGCGAGGGAATGCCTACACCTCCAACAACTATCCTACTCCCTGAGCCCCATTCTGTGTAGGCTGACCAGCGTCCTATAGAATCGGTGCAGATATTTGAAATGGATCAAATGCAGCCTATAGTTAGGGGACAGGTCAGTAAGTTGCCCACAGCAAAAAGACCACTGCTCCTCAGTGAGTGGGGTAGTAAGCTCATCATTCCATTTTCGCAGGGCAGTGGTCTGTACTGTGGGAGCACTTTTCTGCATTTGGCTGTATAGTCTAGGGACCAGTTTTCGTGGAGAGCTCACTATCGTTTCTAGCACTTGAAATGTTGGAGGAGCCAGCAGAAATTCAGTGCTCAACACCCGGCAGGCCAATTTCAGTCTATGGTACTGAAACAGTTCTGAAAAAGGCACCTCCCGTCCCTCATCAGCCACAGGGGGGGCATGAACTCATCATTGGGAAACAGATCAGGATAACGTGTGGAGGCCTAGCTTTTGCTGCACTGCTGTGCCAATACCTCCCTCAATGCTGGGCAATAGGGGATTCTCTACCAAGGACAATGATGGTGCATACATTAGAGGTACACCCGCCCTTTTCCTCAGCTCGACCCACACCCACTTCAATGCCTCTGCTGTGTCAACCTCCCCTTTGGGACGTTTTGCCTTTGCACATAGAGCCACCTGGAGTGGTATTGGTGTCATATTGTCACGTTCTGCAGCTACCAGTGGCTGGAATGGGGTGGGGTGCACCCAGAAATGTAAAAATTGGGCTTGGACGCATAATGCATATAGGTGCATATCTGGAGCCCCCAATCCGCCCTGTTGCAAAGGCAGAGTCAGCACGTCCCAAGTGACGAGTTGTGATTTCAGCATAGCGAAAAAATGTGACGTCAGTGGGATCGGGACATTAACAAATAGGTACAAAAATGTGGGTAATATGATCATTTTTGCCAAGGCGATCCGCCCAGTGAGGGACAGGGGTAACTTTGCCCACAGCTTCACCTTACCCTCTAGCCAAGTCATAGCACTACCATAGTTCATGTTCCAGATTTCTTGAAGATCCCTACTTATCCAAATTCCCAAGTATTTGACCTCGTCTTCATCCCATCCCAAAGGGAACTCAGATACGACTACTGGGGTGCTGTCTGTCAAGGGGAACAAAACTGACTTGGACCAATTTATGCAGACACCTGCCAGCCCTCCAAACCAGATAAACCCGCGCAAAACCGGGTCTAAATTGACTTCAGGATCAATAAGGTACAGGGTCACATCGTCTGCGTATAAAGATATTAACAGTCTTCAGGAGCTAAACCCAATTCCCCGCGCAGTGTGGTGTTGCCGTATACGGGCCGCTAAGGGTTCCTTTGCTATGGTAAAGAGCAGCGGGGTCAAGGGACAAGGGACATCCCTGCCGCGTGCCCCGTGAAATGGAAAAGGGATCAGAGATCAACGGGTTAACTTGTATCCTTGCACTGGGGGCAGTGTATAGTAAACAAATCCTACTTATGAAAAGCGGGCTGAATCCCATGGTAGACAGAATTGTGAACAAATACGGCCATTCTCAGGTGTTGAACGCTTTCGTGGCGTCCAGAAAAACCACAGTGGTGTGTACACTTGGGTGCAAATAATGTAATGTAGAAAAAATGGTACGCAAATTGTGTGACTTTGCTCTTCCCGGGATAAACCCTGATTGATCAGGGAGAGCTATGAGGGGCAACAAGGGCTGTAATCGGTCAGCCAGTAACTTGGCAAAAATGTTGACATCAACATTAATCAACGAGAGGGGCCTATAAGAGTCCAACTCGTCATCTGCTTTACCCGGCTTAAGCAATATAACTATCAAAGCCTCTCTCATCGACTCGGGCAGTTTGCCCACCTCCAAAGCCTCCTCATACACCGCCAGCAGTTTAGGTGCAAGCACCTCCGCATCGGTCTTGTAAAATGCGGTAGTGAGGCCATCGAGCCTGGTGCTTTATTTAGGGGCATACTTTTGATTACCAGTGCAACGTCCTCAGTTGTTATCGGAAGGTCCATGTATTTCCTATATGTGTCATTAAACCAAGCCAACTCAATAGATTTGAGAAAGGACCCTAACTGCTCCGAGCATTCCCTTAGGGCGGCGGTGTATAAGTTGGAGTAGAACCCAGAGAACGTTCTCAATATCTCTTCCTGTCCCCTCACCACATTACCAGACATGTCTTTTATCTCATGAATGTGTGTCGCTGACCTGGAGGGCCTTATCATGTTTGCTAATGTGCGCCCTGGTCTGTCCCCCTCCCCATACCTCCTCGTCTCTGCATATTTCCCAAGGAATTTAACTTCGCATTGTGCTTCTTCCACATAGTCCAACAGTTTAGCTTTTCAACAGCCCGGAGGTATCACAGTTCTCCTCGGTATAGTACTGTGTTTCGAGTTTTTTAATGTCAGCTTCCAGGGAAGCTAGTGAGCCCCTTATTGCTTTAAGCACCCCAGCTTGTCTGGCAATGCATTGCCCCCATATAACCACCATAAAGGCCTCCCAAAGCCCACTTTCCATGTCAACTGATCCGGTGTTATTCTGAAAGTAGTCTGTAATGTCATTTCCGATCTCTGCCTTGAAAGCCTCATCAAGTAGGTTATACATAGTTGGGAGGGACAGCCGCAGCAGGCACGGGGCATGGTCAGACAAGGAACGGGGCAAGTGCTCGACTGCAACCAGCCATATCCTGGGACAACAGCCAGTAATCGAGAAGGGACCATGCATTGTGGTGTTCTGTGATACAAGTGCCCTCCTTCAACCCAACATGCCTGTGTCTCCAGATGTCAATCAGATCACCCTCCGCTATTATCTCCTGAAGGGCCGCACTGGCTGCCGGGTGCAGGGACATAGCTGTGCCCCGTCAGTCTAGGTTTTCGTTAAGTATTGCATTAAAATCTCCACCCCACATAATCGCGTCACAGCCAATGGTTTTGATTTTTCACCATAGCGTGTTAAAAAAATCAGGAGAGTCGGAGTTCGGGCCGTATACAGTCACAATTAGGATGGACACACCACTTAGGTGCCCCTGCACCAGGAGATACGTCCCTCCGGATCTGCTTGTGTCAAACCCTCCTTCCAGTCCATTCCACAACACAGTAGAACCGCCACACCCCTTGCATAGTAAGAATATATCGCAGAGTATATGTTCCCCCACCTGTTGTGGCAAAGTCTGCGGGATGGCACATTGTTTAGGTGCGTTTCCTGCAATAGGCATAAATCCACATTGTGATGGGCTAGATAGGCATGCACCAGCCTTGACTTCCTGCCATCGTTCAGACCATGAACATTCCAAGTAAGACAGGTCAACTGATTAGAAGTAGCCATGTGCAACTACATCAAGGAGTTCCATGATATTCTGCACCAGAAGACACAACTTGAACGTAAGAGACAACAATCCTGCACCATGGAACCAATTGACTGGCATTACATAACAGAACAAACCCTCCCATCCGCCAACCACCAACTCCAACCCCCCAATCAGGTTGCAGAGTAACCCACCCTACAGTAAACTCCAAACAGTGCAGTGTCAATAAAGATGGGTACCTTCCCTAGCAGGCGCAGCTACACTGGCATACAACCTTGTTTTGTGCAAGGTGGTCGGGAAAACTGTGGACGTCTCAGCTCGCCCAGGAACTCCCAACCTAAGAGATCAAGAATCAGCTGTGCAGCATAGCCACCCAGATCCCTCTCAGACCAAAGTAGTAAGGCCAACATGGTCTCCCTCCCAGGTGCCAACACAATAAGCACCACCTGTTCATACGATACCACAGTTAATCATTGTCACTTAGAGCTCCTCCTGACGCTGCCTCCGGAGCTTGGTTCTTCTTAGAAGACTTTCCCCCCACATGCTTCGCAAATTTCCGCGCCGACTTGACATGTGTGAAGAGACCTTCAGTTTTGCAGGGTAGAGCAGGGAGTAGGGGATCTGCGCCTGTAGCAAGATGCGTTTGGCAGGGATGAATTCTCTTCTCGCCTCCTGCACCACCGGAGTGAAATCAAGGTAGAACAAGATGGCATTTCCCTGATGTGTGATCTTGCCTTTCTCTCTTGCCATACGAAGAATTAGATCCCTGTCTTGGTAGTTCATCAGTCTCGCGATTATGGGCCTAGGCGGTGTCCCAACAGTGGGTCACGGTCCCAGGGATCTATGCGCCCTCTCCACAGCAAACACTCCAGATAGATGTGGGTCAAATGGTTCTCGGAGTAAGTCAGTGACGTAGGTCTCCATTTTAGTGATGGCAGTCGTCTTCGGTATCCCAGTAATGCGTATATTATTACATCTCAACCTCGTCTGCAAATCCTCATTCTTAGCCCTGATGATCCCCAGCAGCTTTCTGGTTCTGTTTTGCCTTGATTAGCAGATTTTTTGGTCTCAAATGTGATTTTTTGCTGCCTGGCGTCATGTCTCCCCATGGTGGCAAGTGTGCAGGCCGGTCAGGCCGAACAGCGCACAAATGTAACAAGAGCGCCCCACACCAACACACTGGGTCTCAAAGGGCAGGCAACGCAGGAGCGTCCACCTCCCCAGAGGCACCTTCGGCTGGCTTCTTCTATCAGGAGAAAACAGAATTCCAGTTCTTTCTACACAATGGCCGGCAGGTGGTAGACGAGGTTGCAAACACAATCCAAATGTCGACCGGCTCACAGGTGAGCCATACAGGGAGGTCACAACCAGCGCTTCTCCAAAGGGGTATCAACTATCCTTAGGTCGCACCACTCCTCTACACTCTCTGGTGCTGCGTGCTGCTGAGTACTCCCCACAAAATGGCGACCTCCTCGTGGGACAGCCAAAGTTCTAGCTCAATTGCCGTTTCAGCCCTGCCTTTTTAAAGTGCCCCCACGACTGGTCTTCTGATCGGACCCGGGCTGCTTATTATCCCCACGGCCCCCAATTTGCATCACACACCTTTACTCGGTTCTGCCTCTGAAGAATGGCTCCCCTTCAGTGCTCAGATCGAGGAGCTCAGTTCCCGTGGGCGCTCAAACGCAACCGGGCGCCTCCACCTCCTCTCACAGGGCCATTGTCGCCTCGCTCATGGTCCCGCTACTTCCTCTCATGGGACGGAGGGGTGCCGCCACTTGGTTAGGCGTGGTCGGATCCGCCGCTCCCTCACGCGCCATTCCCAGCTCCTCTGCGCTGTCCCCTAACGAGTAGGCGCTCCAGTGTTTAATAAATAGCCCCAGATGGAACCCGAAGATGCTGCGCAGCCCGAACGGCACTCCCGCACACGCCACAGCCTGCCTGCGGGAGAAACCATGCACAGCCGTATCGGCCCTCGCCAGGCCTGTGAAGCTGCGGGCTCGAGTGATCGCTCCTACCGCCTGCCTGGTTCCGCAACTATTTCGGCAGATTATTCGCGACGTTCGTGTTTGGCCCCCAGGCCGTCCAGGATCCTTGGGATTCCGGGCAACTGCTCACCGCACAGCCCACTCCATTCATGTATGTTCCTGGCGGTGCGAGATCAGTCCGTTATGCAGGATAAGTAAAGGATTTTCACCCGACGTGCGGAGTGCACTCAAAGAGCGGACATTCCGCTGCTCAGCAGGCCACGCCCCGAGTAGAATAGGTATTTTATTTCATTTATGGAACATGCTGTAATTTTATTGATTGACTCTAACCATGATTTTCTTGATATTTCTGTAAACAGATTCATTTGATTTAATAATCTGAATAAAGAGGCCAAGAACAATATACTAAACTCTCATTATTGACTGAAATAAATAACTAAATTTGATGATGTTTATTGAGATGTTTTTGATTTATGATTCATTCTAAAGCAGCAGCAAAGATCCATTTGCCTGGAAAAGAACAAGGCGCAGATTCGGAAGTCACCCTTGTAGGTTATGAGTTGAACTACTTAAATTAAAACATTTCATCACCAGCAGTTTCTAGTGGCAGAGGATGGTTCATACCCCGAATAGAACTATAAAATAATTTCCCAAGTCAGAATAAAATTCCCGAATCCAGTGTCCAGAATTTGAAGATCTGACAAGGTGGTACTACAAAACGGTTGCATTTAATTGTGTGAATGTTAATAGGGCGATGTGTTGTTTGTGGTAGTAATGTTTTGGTTTGAACAGTGGTGTTCTTAATATTATTGAGTGAAAAAAGTACAACAAAGCTATTGAAGAAAGGAGATTGAAGAATTTAGGCTTGCTGTAGTCAAAAGAACCTGAAATATACATATACAGATATACATAAATTGAATAGAAGACTTGTTTGCGAAACAAGATGTAGTGTGTGAGGTACCATCACCTATACCGTTAACATCGAGAAATTAAGCATTAGTATGATTAACATTGATCAGTGTTAGTGGAACCTAAATGCATAAATTTGTGTGATTTTATGCTGGTAGAGATATTACTGCAGTTGTGGAAAATACTTGAGTGATTCTAATTTTGCTATTTCCTTAGTAGAAGCAAACAAGAAGGCGTTTTGGGTTTCTGGTCCGAGTAATGTGAATGCAAGATAAATTGTAAAGGAGGGTGAACTGCTGCAAGAAGAGAAATCATATTGATATTGTTTTGTGCCAAGATTGGTTGATTGGTTGTTGTGTTTTCGCTCTGGGATTTGTTGGTGACGTCAAGGTGCCACGCTAGGTTTGGATTACAAGAAGTGAACAATTTATCTGGATTTATCAATGAAAATTGGGCAACAAGCAGTCTTAATTGGATTAGTGTATTGAAATTTGACGTATACGGAATGAAACAAAAACATTAGATTGAAATTTGCTTTGGTCCTGGCTGTATTGCAAAAATGAAATGTTTTAAAGAATTTAAGAGTTTTATAAGAGAGGGTTGTAAAGATGAGGCGAAGGCAGTAGGTTTAGGTTCAGGGAACACTGGGGAGGAATCCTCAGTACAGGACAATCTAAGGAGTGACATCACAGGGTGATGGGATGACAGCAATGGCAATACAGATCACCACAAGGGTGTTACTTTTCTGGTACGGAAAGGTGAAGAGGCACCTCCCAAATGTACGCCTGTACATTTTAGGACAACTGAGCATGGATTGCAAACTTGTTTTTGGCTTCGCCAATGAAGAAGAATCGCTGAGAAAGAAGCTGCATTGAGCTTTTCTAGATAAGGGACATTTAATGCCAGTATTATTGATAATTTGAGAGGAATTGCACAGCATTAGGCCACTACCTAGACCCACTAAATATGAAACTCTGCGTGCATGGGAAAAAGTTGCAAGAGAAAAGGAAAGTGAGAAGTACCAGGGAAGGACAAAATGAGCGGTGCAGAATTATGCGGACGCTCGATGGGATGAAGAGCAACATAGGTGGAGAAAGGCTACTATAGAGGTAACAAGATTATATCCAGCTATTACTGTGGGAGCAGCTAAAAAGGAAAGTGAAAACAATCACCAAAAGAGAGATGGGGATGAAACATATACTGATGATGGGGATGATATTCTTGAGCAGATGCTAGCTTCTGCCACTATATACAGCCCCTACTGATCACAGAATATAGTGCTGATGTGAGTGCCACAGTGGCAACTGTTCCTATAAATCCAAATATAGCACAGATTGAAAGACCAGTACAGATACTCCAAATCACCCCACCAATTGTGGCTCAACTACAGGTTGCAGTTCTGACTGTGACTAATGCAACTGGAGTATGTACCACAGTTCAAATAGCAAACAAAAGAGGGCCCCTGTAAGATACTAATGACATGCAGGTAGATCAGGGAATGAAGCACAGTAGAAAATACAAGAATGTCCTGCATGTATTCCTTTTAGTTGGTGGAATTATATTAATGTAAGCACCTATTATAACAGTAGGTCCATTTTGAACATTGTAGAAGTTTAGGCTCTCCAGACAGTGATTTTTGTCTTTATTTTTAGAATGTGTGTATTTGTTGTTTTATGAATTTAGTATGTGTGGAAGTGTTCACTTTAGGACTTGACATTCTTTTTCTGGTGTCTGTTCTTTATTGTGTTGTTCTAGCTACCAATACATGAGCATATAGAGATGTTACTATATATTATTCAAACTATTTTGTATTTAATATTCATAATACAACTATATAATTGATATTGCTTTTTTCATTTCATTGCTGTATTCTTGTGTAATATATGTGCATATACCATAGCTGCATTTGATAAACCTGCTTCTTTGCATCCCTCAGACTCCTAATGAGCCTTGTTAAGATGGCGAGATATTCCGTCAACTAAAAGGAATACAGGCAGGACATACTTGTATTTTTTACTGTGCCACAGTCCAAAAAGCACCTGTAAATGCCCCAAAAATGCACAGAGTCATTGCAAATGCTCCTCTAAGTGTGGAGTTAAGGCCAGAAGTTCTTCAAGCCACTGGATGTGCACCTACCACAGGGTTTGTTCCGACCTCACAAAATTCTCAGATTAGATTGTTGTGTAGATACCTCCACAGAGAGTACAAGCAGTAGTAGGGGAGGGACATTGGTCTTCACAGTCCCTATCACCCCTAGTGACATAAATGCTACTGCATTGGGGTATATGCCAGCATGGACAGAAGAAGCAGCAGGAATTCAAAAGACAGAAAGGGCAAACAAGGTTAGACTTTCAGAGGAACAAGCCTTTAAATGTTGCTCAATTGAAAGTGGAATTAGAAGAGAGGAAACATCAATTTGAAAATATTGAACAATACCTAAAAAGGAATTAACTTGCCTGTGTACAGAGATTATATTCAGAGCAGCTTTAGTGCATGACAACTTGATAGAATCGGCTCAGAAATACGAGACTGTTCTTGCCTAACATTTTCACTTGCAGAGAAGCTATAGAGTTCAATTAGATGAGCCAGCATTAGAAAGCAGGAGAATTTCAGGAATGCATTTACAAATTATGGAACTAGTCAAATGCATCCGCAAATGGATAGAGACTGAAAAATTAGAAATTAGAAATTTCATGGTCAAAGAATCATGAAAAGAAAAAGAGACAAGCAGCTATAGCAAGAAAGCAAGATGAGGGAAGGGAGGTAGAAGCAACAGCATGCCACCCTCAGAGAAATAGCAGGAGGAATGAATGCACATGTTCCTTGGAGTAGAGGCCATTGGCATGCACTTACAAACCGTTTCCCAAAACTGAGAGAGAAACCAGTGCAATGCTATGCACAAGTTGAGCAATTTTTAAAGATTTCAAAGGTGTTGTGGACAGATTTTAATATGTTTTTTGAGATTGTAGTACCTGCTGATGTATGAGTTGAATGTAAGACTGTGGAGCAACGGGTGAAAGAAGAGCCTGTGAGGGAGACTAGAACAAATGCACCCATTTCCTGCAGTGATAGTGGAATATGAGGCAGTGATTACCTTCCTGAAAGGCAGAGTGCTACTGGGAGATTTGAATTGGCTTAAAATTAAATGAATTATCCAAGAGCCAAACGTGCATACATACTATGAATGGTTGTTGCAGGTCTTTCAGCAGCACAGTGGATGAGAGTATTCTGAGGAAAAATATATGGGGATTTTTCTTTCCTAATTTGTTTTAAGACTAAAGCCAGGGATCTGTACGCACAGATCTCAAAGCGTGATCTGTTGGCAGAACTAGTCGCTGAATGAAATTTTGAGATATGCCAAGTATTATAGCGATGAGTTAGACATGAAGCAGAAAAAGATAAAGAGAAGTGTGTTGGCACAAACAAAGTTGGCTCAGAAACTTTTTCAGAATCCTTCTTTTGCAGGACATAAAGGGAAAATGCAAGGAGTTGCAGTTCCACAGGTTGGTCTACAGGGAAATCAAGGAGGATTTAACAAGTCTCAAGGTTGAGGTAGAAGTGTTCCTGTGGGTACAGGTTCCAGAACAGATATTGCTACTATGAAAAATATTACCCCCATCACATGTGTCATTAAATTGGACATTGGGAAAGAGAATGTAGATATGATACTAATAATGTTGGTGGAAATGTACAGATGCCGAAAGGGATGCAAATGCCAATGTGTCTACACAGAAGATGCAAATGCCAGTGCAAGGTTAGGTCCCAATAATGATCACCCCACCAGTACAACTGAACTCCTAAAGTATGGGAAATCCTCAGTTAGATTTAAATCAAATGCCAAAAATAAATACAAACTCTTTTCAAAGTTCCATGCCACAGTTTTAAAATCCAAACCTGAATGTTTTGCAGCAATATTCCTTTTTTAAACGTGATGATTCAGGTTCTGATAATTCCCAATGAAGGTACATGAGAGGAAAAAGATTGCGTACTTGGTGCAGTCTAAGAGAGAGAACAGAGTAGTCTATATGTAGAGGCTGAAGTATATATGGCCACCCTGTATAATTTTTGATTGATACAGGCGCACTCAGATCTACAGTTAGAACAGTTGAAGTTCTAAATCTAGCTTTCTTGGCGAAAACTATCCAAGTTGTGGGAGTTACAAATGAACAGTTCAGAAATCCGACTTCAAAAAAGGTCCCAGTAAAGATTGGTTCATTTGAAGAAAAACACCAGCTTCTTGTTTGTAAATCTAGCCCTGTGTATTTACTAGGGAGAGATATGCTGTGCATGGTAAATTGCACTATATACTGCAGGCCGGATGGTGTTGCTTTCCAGACCATGATGAGGATGCAGATTTGTAGATGGTTAGTCAGCAAAACAAGATAAGAGTGTTTCCTTTCCTTACAATTGAATAATTACCTGAGGATTTGAAAGAGACAATGAATGCTGAAGTTTGTGATCTCACAGGGAAAGATATCGGACTTATAAAAGGTGTAGACCCAGTCCTAATTACTGCAAAGCCCAACACACTGTTTCTCAGAACCATTTAACTCCAGAAGCTATTGTAGGAATAATACCTGTCATAGGAGACATGTTGCTATAAGGAATTTTGAGGGAATTAATTGGAAGTCCAGGTAACTCTCTTTAATTATGGGTTTGCAGATGCCCAGTGGAAAATACAGAATAGTGCAGGTCCTGAGCAGAATCAAAGAGACTGTTCTTCCTGTAATTCAGCCACAATATTGTTTCAGATGCTGTGTACTGCAGTGGGGTTTACTTTCATTGACACTCATGGCAAGCTTTCTTCTCAGTGCCAATGCACGAAGAAAGAAAATATCTTACTTACTTTGCCTTCCAACAAAACAGTATTTGTATGGTGTTGAGTACCACAAGGGTTTACTGAAAGTCCATCCTTTTTTAATCAAATTCTGAAAAGAAATCTAAACACCTTACAAATGACAATCAAATCCACCCTTGTGCAATATATTGATAACTTGCTTGTGGCATCAGAAGCATGAAAAGCTTGTACACAAGACACCATTGCCTTATTGAATCACCTGGCTGAAAATGGACATGAAGTGTCTCAAGGAAAGCTTCAGTACTGTCAGAGAGAAGTTTAATATTTGAGAAGCATCATTGTGAAAGGAGCTAGAAAGGAGTCACCAGAAGAGTGGGATGATTCTTCCACAACTGTTCAAAAGTTGAAAGACAAATTGTGGAATGCCTGGTTATTCAAAAGAATTAATTCCATTTTGCACTGAAGAGATGGGTGTACTCTCTCAGTTTTGAAGCAGATGCACGGAGATGCCCGAAAACCAGTGGCAGACTTTTCTGCCATACTTTATCCCATAGCTACAGATCTTCCTGGTTGCCTAAAAGCTGTAGCTGCAGTGAAAACTAGTCTGGAACAGAGTGAGATCATAGTGATGGTTTACCCATTAATTGTTAAGGTCCCACACTCTGTGGAGCTTCAGTTGACAAGAAAGAAAATATGGTACATAACCTATAATTGCTTAACAAAATATGAGAAAAACATTTGGTCCTATGATATTGTAGTTCTTAAAAGGTGCCATGTGCTCAGTCCTTCAACTTTGTTGCCTCTAAATGATGTTGATTGTGAAGATAATCTAACACAATGTCATGGATATATGCACCAAACCAAGACCCGATACTAAGGATTAACCCCTAATTGAGCCCGATCTTGTACTCTTTTTAGACAGCTCATGTATAAGAGGTAACAATGCTATACTAAGACAGCCTATTCAGTGCGCACAATAAATTATGTTATCGAAAGCATCCTGGCTTCAAAGTGTTCCATCAGCTTCAAGTTGATGAATTGATTGCCCATACAAGAGCATGCAGTTTAACTGCACAAATGAGAGTCACCATTTTAACAGATAGCCAGTATGGGTTTGGTGTCTTCCATGACTTTGGGCAATTGTGCTCACATTCTATTTCTCATCAGGTTTCAGCAACAACACAAGATCCACATCAAGAACAGTGCCAGGACACTGGCGATCAGGTTGTGATCAAGAAGCATGTTCGGAAGACTTGTCTAGAGCCCAGGTGGTAAGGCCTCTTCCAGGTAATTTTAACGGAAAACACTGCTGTTAAGTGTGCTGGAATTCCAAACTGGATTCATGCCTCACATGCCAGGAAGGTGAAAAATTCAGAGGAAGCAATTGTGGTCTATGATCCTGAGAGAAGAGTCTTGGTTATTGCAGCTACACCCTAGAAACCACCGACAGCACCATTGTCTACAACAGCAAGAGGAAGAGAGGGGTGAAGATCACAGGGCCCGATTATAGTTTGGGCTAACATCAAACCAATGGCTACTAAAACCCAGGTTTGAAGCCTATTTCTCGAAAGCCTAGCAGGCACAAGAGTGAACGCTAAATAATTATATCTGGACATGAATAAGCAACCCAGCATCCATCTTGCATACATTATCAATGCATACTCTGAAGGCACAATCAATCAATCAGAGTCTTATAAAGCATGACTACTCACCGGTGAGGGTACTGGGAGGAAGGGAGGGGCTGGGTTTGCAGTTCAGTAGAAGAGCCAGGTCTTTGAAGTCCTTCCTGAATTGCAGCAGTGATGGTGATTGTCTGAGGGAGTTCCTGGTCTTCGCAGCGAGGTAGGAGAAGGATTTTCCTCTAGCCGTGGTGTCACAGATCTGTGGTACAGTGGGTGGGGTGTCCGGTGAGAGTGTAGAAGGAGAGGCGTTGGTTAAGGTATGCAGGTCAGGCATTGTGGAGGGCTTGGTAAGCATGCGTGAGAAGCTTGAAGGCGATTCTCTTGTTAACAAGTACCCAGTGGAGGTCTCTCAGGTGGCGGGTGATGTAGATGAGGTGTAGGATGTTCAGGTTGAGAGTGGCGGAGACACTCTGGATGGTCTGCAGTTTGCTTTGGGATTTCTGGGAGTGCATTGCCGTAGTCGATTCTGCTGCTCATGAGACCATCTTCCTGGACTCAGTGCGGATCCACTTGAAGATCTTACAAAGGAAGAGAATCATGTGGAAGCAGGAGGACTTTTTGATTTTGTGTTCATTGAGATCAGGAATCTAGGATGATGACAAGATATTGTCCATGGTCCATGGGTGTGGGGGGGATTTTGACTGCTGCCGGCAACCAAGAGACATCCCAGGTGGAGGGGGAGGAGCCCAGGATGAGGACTTTGGTCTTGTCTGAGTTAAGCTTGAGGCTGCTGTCCTTCATCCAGGTGGCAACTGCCTTAAGCCTGTCATGGAAGTTGCTCTTCGCTGCTGTGGTTTAATCTGTGAGGGAGAGAATCAACTGGGTGTCATTGGCGTAGGAGACAATGTAGAGTCCTTGGCTTCAGACGATGGCTGAAGCGGCCCATGTAGATGTTGAAGAGGGTGGGGCTCTGGGGGGATCCCTGAGGCACTCTGCAGCTGATCTATGTGGGTTTTGATTTGAATGTTGGAAGTCTGACTCTCTGTGTTTGGCTGGTCAGGAAGAAGCTAATCTATTCTAGGCCTTTGTCGCAGATGCCGGTATCGTGGGTTCTTGCACAGAGGGTGTGGCGGAAGATGGTGCTGAAAGCAGCTGGGAAGCCCAGGAGGATGAGGGCTGCAGTCTTTCCTCAGTCAAGGAGGGAAAGGACGTTGTCTGTAGTGGTGAGGGGGGTCTCAGTGCTTGGGTTGCTTCTGAAGCCCGATTGGGAGAGGTCCAGGATGTTGTTTGCTTCAACGAACTTGGATAGTTGGTTGTTGATGGCTTTTTCAATGATTTAGCTGGGAAGGGGAGCAGAGAGATGGGTTTGTAGTTCTTGTGGTCCGTCCAGTTGGCAGAAGGTTTTTTCAGCAGGGTGTTGATCTTTGCATGCTTCCAGTCTTCTGGGAAAGTTGTGGACTAGATGGAGCAGTTGATGATGCAGCAGAGTTCGGGTGCAATGGAGGGCAGGGATCCAAGGTGGCTCCGGAGCAGATGCTCTTCATGATCCTGAAGGAGTTGTCAAAGGTGAGGGTTGTTCAGTTGGTCAAGGTCTGGTGGGGGCTGGAGCCATTGGGTGCGGTGGTTGTGGGTGGGGTTGGTGGGTCTTGGGTTGCAAAGCTGTCGTAGATCTCCTTGATCCTGCTGTGGAAGAAGATGGCGAAGTTGACTCAGAGATCTTGGGACATGAAGATGCCTGCTTTCTCTGTGCTGTGTTGGGAGAATTCTTTGACTATGGCAAAGAGTTCTTTGCTGACTTTGATTCATTCCTCAATGGCTGCTTTCTTTGTTGGTCTAATGCAGCAGTGGTGTGCGGTGATGGTGGATTTGAAGGCTACATGGTTTGCTGTGATCCTGCTGCTCCTCCAGCTTTTCTGAAGCCATCTGCAGGTGCGCCTGGACTATTGGGAGGATGGAAGAGAACCAGCTAGCTTTCGTTGAGGGCTGCCTGCCTGAGGGCTTATCGACGGGGGCCAGTGTGTTGCAGCAGTTGAAGAGACAGTGGTGGAAGTTGCGTGCTGAGGTATTGTCGTCCATGAATGTCAGTAGTGGGGTCTTGCTGAAGGATGGGGCTAGCTGGTCATCGCTGACCTTGTTCAAGCTTCTGTGAGGATCTTGGTAGCCGTGGTGGTGTACAGTGGATTTGGTGAAAGAGAAGTGGACACAGTAGTGGCCAGTCCATGTGGCTCAAAGGTGTGGCTGATGGACATGCTGTTGCTTGTGGAGAAGATGGGTCGAACGTGTGTCCTGCAGAGTAGGTTGGTGTTGTAACCACTTGTTAGAGTTGGGTGGTGGCGGTATTATCCAGTTGGGAGGATATGTTGCAGTCTTTGAGGTTGTCCAGGTGGAAATTGAGATCGCTGAGGAGGATGTAGCTAGTTGAGGCGAGAGCGTGGTGAGCAATGAAGTCGGCTATGGCTTTGCTGAAGATGGGGTGGGGGCCGGTAGGTCGGTAGACAAGTGTGCCATGGTGTGTGTCGTGCAGGTTGGTCTGGATCTGGAAGTGGAAGTGGAGGTGCTGCATGTTGGGTGAGTGGTCATAAGTGCTGGTTGTGAGGCAGAGGGTGTCTTTGTGTATGAAGACAATGCCTCCTCCTGGTCGGTTAAAGCGGTCCTTCTGGATGATTTGTCTGTGTCCGGAATGGCGGTTGTGATGTCAAGGCCTGAGCTGGAGTTCATCCAGGTTTCTGTGAACAAGGCACAATCAATATGGAAAAGAAGGTTGTCTACCCTCTTGATGGCAGGAGTGCTGATGAAACAAGCTAGGTTAATATAGACAGACCTTGACGCACAAGCAGTGAAAAAATTAGGACACTGCAATTTGGCCTCAACACTTTCTAAGTCAGGGTCTCCCCCATCATACCATCTAATTATGAAATACGCCAGTTATTGGGTTTGCACTTCAGCTTAGTCCCACTGAAGTCTTATTGATACGGGCGGATGCATTCGGGCCTCAGCGCCAATGGAGTGGAAACACTGACTTATGTGTTATGTATCTGCTAGGAGCTGATCATGTTAAGGAAATTCTGGCTCCGACCAATTTGGTGCCTCTTGAACATCCGGACATGCAGAGATGCGGAAGAGGTGTGCCTGAATGGGGACTTTGTGAAATTCATGAAGGCTGCAGTAGCATTACTAGCTGCAGGTCAATCAGAAGAGATTATAGTTGGTGTAAAACCCTTCAAACTGCATACATGCACAAGCAGTCATAGACTGAGAAACCTGAGTTACCTACTGCCTTCTTTCTACAGTCAGCACAAAGTAGGGGGGGAAGATTTGCAGATTGAAATAATTGATCTTAATATCCTATTGGTTCCATTTATCGCTTTTAGATTGGAATACTTGATCTAAATATCCTCTTGGCCCATTTTATTGGTTTTACTGATGAATTATTTTTGTGTAACAGCACTTTTCTCATAGAGGTCTTTTAAAAATGAAGTCTTTTTACTACGATAGTAACTGATTAGAATGATTTTAAGTAATTGCACAGAAAATAAATTATTCTAATCTAATCTACACAGAGTGGAATCGAAGTCTCTAACTAAAACCAAGCAGAGACTAATCCTCAGAATGTGCTACTGAAATTGTGCCATAAACAAACAGTAGAAGGAGCGAGTACTGGATCAAGAAGAGTAAATTGACAAGCTAAATGGTCACAAAGCTATGAACATAAAAATCTGGGAAGACGTTAATCAATAGCACCAATACCAGAGACTAAACCTGAAAAAATTGAGTCTAGTGATGATAGTGGTATAGAGGTATAGAACCAAGTCATCAAACTATGAGAAGATGCAAAAGAGCAAGGGTGCCTTGTCGCAGATGCTCAGCACCTGAGTTGTCATGCTATGAAAACACAGCATTGAATGTTACCTTGGAGGATCTACGCAAAGTAAACACTGAATTGCTAGAACCCCCTTGAGAGCAATCTGAAAACTTGAGAGGAAAAGATTTGAAGGAACCTAAAGAAGAAATGCTAAAGAACTCATTGATGAAAATTCTTTGTACTGTTAGACCTTTGTTATCTTAGTCTTTTATTTAACAAAAGATCAACCTAGGCCAAAGTGAGCAGTAGAAGAGTAGGGATAACATTTTAGGAGAACACAAAGTAGGTTTAAGGATTGTGTAATTAGTAACTGAACTTCTAAAAGGCTAATAATGTCACAATAAGCAAAGGAAGAGAACTGCTGAACTCAAGAAGCATGGAGCTGACTCAAAAAATAATGTGTTGCCTTAGATATAAGTGTAAACATATAATTTGTTAAATTTTTGTAATAACTGTAATACTGATTTCTATAGTGCTAATAGGATTTGACTTAACAAGAAAGCAAATAATTCTACTAAACCATACCATATACCTACCGTAGTATAGAAAATCGATTCAAATATTCTTTTATGAGCTATAAGAAATGTGCTTGTTCTACTAATGTTCACTCTAGGTTAGTACAAGAATACGCTAATGCCTTGGACACTAAAGACTGTGATGTCTGCTCGCACTCACCAACATTTGTTTCAAAGAAGTAACATGCTACCACATGGCTCTGTCTTATGCAGTTTTATGCATCATCCTACTTTCATTAGTTTATACAAGAGGATATTTTGAATATTTATTTTCTAACTCTGATCTAATACTTTTTAGGGTTCATTTGGTAGAAAGCATGAATGTACACCCGCAAGCAAAAAAATGAGTACAGTCTGGTATTATTTCTTTAAACACAGATCTATACATGGGGCCATTATGATCGTGGGCGGATCACCACCGCCTGACCGGCGGTGGCAATCCGCCCGCTATAACTCTCCGCCGGACAGCCATTTACCCCTGCCACATTAGCATGGCTGGGGTACCACGGCAGACGGAAAGACCATCCACAGCTTTTCCGCCCGCAGGCAATCGTCAAGATTGCCTGCTGGGCGGAAAGGCCCACAATATCATGGCGGGACCTATTAGGCACCGCCATCCATATTCCGATGTGGGCGGTAGAATGCCTTTCTATGGCGGAGACTCCGCCATGGAAAGGCATGCAGAGTTCAGTTTGGAGGCCGTTGCGGGCCCCCAGGGGTTGGGGATGGGGCTGCACTTGGGGGCTACCTATGGTACACCCCTATATTGACATTCAGAAGTTGGCATGCACCACGAGGTGTCTGGCACAACATGCATATTCAACATTGTAGCGGGGGCTGCTTACTGCACCACCCGCCACAATGTTGAATATGCAGGATGTGACCCCCAGGGTTGCGGTCGCATCCTAATGGGCACAGCAGGAACGCCGCACCTCTGGCAGTTGGTCCCGGTACATCGTAATGGGCCCCATCGTTTTCAAGCTTATAAGAATATTCTAACATGCTTAATGTGACTAATGGAGAACATATATATAATGGCTTTAGAGGAAAGGTACACTAACATAACACGACTTAGTGATAAAAATAGTGTTGTTTAAGAAAATTATTTGAAAAAGGAAGAGAATAAATTTAGAAAGAAAATGGTTTACCCTAAATTAAGATCAGAAAGCCAACACAAAGAAAAATGTGCGTGTTCAGAAGAAGAGCACCCACACAAAACAGCCATGTAGGAATTAGTAATTGTGAACACACATTTGAACTGACAGGAGGAACTTGGCAAATTGTGCAAGGAGAAGAGAATGTGATTCTTGACGTTCGCTATATCTGTGGACTAAATGCTTATTTCTTTTTTACCAGCTGACTGGGAGGGTATTTGCATTCATTGCACCTAAAGGCATCTTTCTGAATGACTAAAAGATTATAAAGTTTGCTAACATTGTCGACAAGATGACAACAAACCTAGCTGGAGCTTTCTTTATAATTAACACTGAGTTAATTGCTATGTGGTCTATCGTACTCCAAGACTGACTTCCACTACTTATTTTACTCGCGAAGAAAGGTGGCGTCTCAAAATGCTTAAATTAACTCAATTCTGCACATACATAACTGACGGAAGTAAGGAAAAGGAATGTTATGAAAAGAACATTTCAGCTTTACAACCTGAATTACACAAATTGGTAACACCAAGTAATTTTGAAAATTTTGGGAAAGGAGTTCAAACAATTGGAAATTGGTTTTTGAACGGTGGGAAAGGGTATTTTGCAAGACATTCTAATGCCAATAATAGTTATAGGGCTTAATCTAATAATTCGTTATGCTTTATTTGTGAGCTATGGATATATTTTAGGCAAAAGATAAGAAAGGATGCAAAGAAAGTTATGTGAAAATGATTTAGATTTTAGGGGAATAATGAATGATAATTACATGGAATCATTTACATTTAGAGGACTGAAAAGAAAGAGACAAGACTCAGCTGATGATGAATGTGCTCTCTGAAACAAATCACATGGAAAATAAATTTGTGTAATGGTTAAGATAACCATCAGATGGGAGCATTGATAGGTCAGACTGGGCCTCATTTATCTTTCATCTTTCTATCTTTCAATCTGTGCAATCTTATTTTGATAAATTATTCGCACTTTGCCTCCTATTTAGTTAAAATTCTATCTGCCACATATTCACAATACTGAATACTGACTAATTTATTAAACAATAATGCTATCATGAAGACGTGAATCTCATGACTTAATTCCATACGTTGCAACTGGAATGTTTCAGCTTTAGAATAGTTTGTTGTTACGCAGTGGAATACTGAATAGGCAATAGTTTAGACTGCAGGGTTCTCATGGGAACTCAGAGGCAATCTAATGCACATGAATGTTTAGCAACTAAGTTGACACTTGTAGGTAGCACCTTGCCATCTTCATACGTTAACCATGGAAATCAAGGAAGAACTAGCAGACTATCGAACAATACTTCCTCATTGGCTTAAGATGACCTAACATCAGCATGGATTGTTACATGTGTTTTTGTGTTTATAATATATGTGTTCCTAGTTAGATGTAGGAGAGTGCTACCCTGACTAGTCCAGGCTATTCTTCTGTGACCATCTTTATTTTCCTTTTAACTGTGAGCTACTGCTGACAGTGATTTCTGTTGCCTACTATTTTGTAGGTGTCTATTTTTCTTTAACGGTTATGGCTAGTGCTGTAATTTTTTTCCTATCTTAATTTGAACAGTTGTTACTGCAACTGTTTGCTGATGCTGTTAGAGAGAAAAGACAGCTGGGTTTCTAGAACTACTCTTCATGAGGAGTTTGACTTCAATCTGATTCTATTTCAATGCTCCTTTTAACCTTGCTCTTTTACAAAAGGATTCTTTATGGGTTCTACTAGGTTAGGATCCGCAAGAGTAGAATAGGGACTCCATTTCCTTTATGGAGCAGGCTGCAATTCTCTTGATATTTCTGTAAACAGATTTATCTGATTGACTAATTTGAATAAAGGGACAAAGAACAATTAACTAAACTCTTATCAAGTCAAGTCAAAGAAGTCTGTATTCGATATTTCATCATAAAAGACGTACTACACAACATGCTACAACCAGTAATATATTACAATTACAATAAAATGTGCAGATAAAAAGTGTATGCAGTGTGTTAAGACAATAAATTACTATGCAAATAAGAACAAGCTAGGAGTAGTATTAAATCACGGGCGTCAGAGTTCATTAACATGATAAAAATCCAGTTTAAAAAGAACAGTTTTAAAAAAGGACAATATCGTTCATTAGTACAACAACTACTGTTCCAACCAACAGTTTACACAGCAGTCGAAAGGGACTTGATCAGCCTTGCCGGTAGGATCCATGCCCAGCCCAAGAATTTCGCCACTCCAATTGCAACCAGTGGTGATGTATCTGTTTTTAAAATTAATTCTACTGGCTGTATTTGCTGAACGTGTGCCTAGTATTCTACATACTGGGCGTAACCACTTTTGTCTTGGTGCATGGTACAAAGGGCAGACAAAAAGAAAATGATCAACTGATTCGCCCAACCCTAGGCACAGTGGGCAGTCGCCTAACCCACCCTGGCTCCAAGACCTGGTTAGGCCCCTAAGCGGAAGTGACCCTACTCTAAATTGATGGAATAACTTACGGTCCATAAGCCTAGTAATGACATCCCAATAATTTTCCAGCTGGCTGACATCCTTCACTAACACAAAGGTTGCCGTAAGGGAACCATCTGCCATTATAGAATGCCTTTTACAAACAATCCACTCCGATTCTTTATGGGCTCTACTAGGTTAGGATCCGCAAGAGTAGAATAGGGACTCCATTTCCTTTATGGAGCAGGCTGCAATTCTCTTGAGATTTCTGTAAATTGATTTATCTGATTGACTAATTTGAATAAAGGGACAAAGAACAATTAACTAAACTCTTATCAATAAATAAAGGTTTTCAAACTGATCCAAAACTCTAATCATTGCCTGAACGTAATAAATAAATGAATGACGCTTATTGAGATGTTTTCAATTTATGTTCCATTCTAAAATAGATCCATTTGCATGTACAAGAACACAGCGAAAATTTGGGATCCACTCATGTAAGTTTTGGGTTGAACTAATTACAATAAAACGTTTCTGCACCAGCACTGTGTTGTTTTGTTTGATTTCAGAAACGGAAAGTCAATGTAGTGTCTTTACAATGTCATACATTTGTATAATGGTAGAAATATAACTTCAGTATCTGAAAGGTTCTAGATAGACTTTAGAATGCGTATTAGTTCTTAGAATGTTATGCTTTGAGTGTAGTTAGATAGAGACTAGCCGCTTACTTGAGAAGTGGTGTTTAGGTTGGTGGCTGGCTTACTTGATGTTAATTTGGAATAATGTTAATTCATATTCATCCCTGTGTATTGTTCTTTCCTTTAGTGAATGCCAACGACACTACACACACATTCCCACAATGCAAACAAATCACACCAAAATGTCAATATACATTTACAAATTTCAGCATTAGCACATCAATGAAAGACATGATGGTATGCAATGAGTACAACACACCCTCTGCATTATGACAATACAAGGATAAAACATTTTTATTACCATCAATTCTTATCCACTCATTGCTGAGTGTCCAATAGAACAGAGGGCACACTAGGCATCGGTCCTACCATAAAATGCATGCACACACACACATATCTAAAAATCAAAGATGACACTATGGTCCCAAGAAACCGGAAACCTTGTCCTGCATTAATGTATTCAAATCACAACCATGACTTACATACCTATAAAGACAGCAAAGCAGGTGCAGAAGGAAACAAAACACAGCACACTGTGAAACAACATGGCTTGGCAATAGAAAATGTGCAGAATTTTCCACAAAACACTCACAAGGCTGAAAACCTCTTCTGGGTAGGAAGACAGTCTGAGTTTCCGAAGAGGGAGATCATGGGCAGCCCCACACAGTAGAGATCAAATCTGAACTAAATCCTAACATGAATACTGACTCTTCCTCAAGCTATACAACTACAACACATGAACACATTGATCACATGTATAACATTGATCGAGTTTTAAAATCAGGATTAGCCTGGAACGTATCTGCTGCCCATTCAAAACACAATAATCCTGAAGAACACATCTGCCACGCATGCTCCTGACAACCAAATCGAGCACAAATTGCACCTTAAGCTATGTACTAATACAAGCCAGAAGGGCCCCTACAATCACAAGCACAGAAGGCCAAGTGACTTTCCTCAAATATTACAAATATAACAGTTCCATGAAGAAGACTTGTGAAAAAGGAGAGCACTTTTAAGAGCTACTAAAACCCCAGCACCGAACAGGGCACTAAGGGCCAACAGAAGTAGAAAACCACCAACACGTAAACTAACCCAAGAATGGCTCAGGTGCCTCCCCATGAAGTGAAAGCCAAAGGCATTTCACCACAAAAGCACATGGAGGCAATCAGAATATCTCATTATCAGAGGATACAATACCAGTAAAGCCTCTAGCAGTGGGTGAATACACATAGGATAGACATCCCTGGCATTTTGAGATGTAACAATATATTAAACTTCCCCAAAATCCTAGCCCATGAGATACAGCAACATGTGAAGATTCTCTATCATTCTGGTCAAAAATAGAACCCCACTAGAAAATCAAATGGACCAAAATGTTTACTCACCTGAATCTGCATTCACAATCATCACTGTGAGAGGTGGTCACTTGGACAGTTACACAGAACACCAGCAACATGGCAGTGTTGCATTAATTGGAGAAGTTATCTGGAAGGAGTGAACATAGTTTATCTTCATTCCATGAAGCCTTTGTCAACAAGTGGTTGCTGATTTGGTTGGTTGTAGGGGTCAACGGTGGGACAGCTGTTTCTTTTGCTCAGGCAGGGATGTTTTTAGTCATGCCTTCAAATTTGACCGTCCATGACTACTGCTTCAGAATGTCTGATGATAGTTAGGTGCAGAAAACTCACACAGCATTGTGCCCATGTTTTGGATGGTCCTGCCTGGAGTTGCCACAAGTGTTACCTGTTCTGAGAAACATCACTTTCTACAAAGGCTGTGCCTGAGAAGGGTACTTGAAAAGAGATCCAACCCAGACATGTTCTCAAAGTTGAGACAGTGGATCCCTGTCTGGTATATGTGTATACAAGTGGGATTCAAACTACCTACTTTGTTCCAGTTCCAGGTTCATCATGGCCAAGGAAGGGAGTGCTCTGTAAAGTGCTCATAGGAGAGCTGTGATACCAAAGCTGTTGTGTGCCTAACAGCCAACCACCCAGAAATGAGGGGACAACTGGTGGGTTTATTTTAATCAGAGATACAAAGAACACTGGACGAATTGTTAACCTAGGTGGGAGTTTTAACCTTACGCTTACTGCATTCTTTCTATATGAAAAGGACCCACAAATCGAGGTTGGAGTGGAGATCCAAACTTTATCACCTCAAACATAAACAGGATTATCTCTTCTCTTCTTATCTGCCTGCTTCTTGTAAGACCTCTTAGTCTTTGCTAAATTACTGATGGCTACTAGATAAGCTCTTTGTAAATCTCGTACAACAATCTCAACTGCCGGTACATCGCTCTCTTGTTTCCCTACTAACATGTTGGGGTGTCTACCCGAGTTCAATAACAAGGGTGAATATCTAGTTGGGAGTGTGTACTGCGTTATTATAAGCAAAGTCTGCTGCCCAGATAAAGTTTGGCCATTCACCTTCTTGATCCAACAAATAAAGGCGCAAATATTGCTCCAAATCTTGGTTCATTCTCTCAGTCTGTCCATCAGTATCGGGATTGAACCCAGTAGCCAGATGCGAATCAACACCCAGTCTTTTCAAGAAGTTTTTCCAAAAATGAGAGACAAATGGAGGGTCCCGATCGGAAATTACCACCTTGGGAATACCATGCGCTTTTACAATATGTAAATTGAATAGTGTAGCCAGCTGTGAGGTATTGGGGATGGATTTTAAGGGGATGAAGTGACTCATCTTGGAAAAATGATCGACTACCACCCAAATGGTTGAAAACCCCTGGCTGGAAAGAAGATCAACTATGAAGTCCATGGAAACAGTATGCAATGGGTAAGGAGCTATGGGCCAAGGCAACAATAACCCTTGTGGAGCCTGTCTAGTGGCCTTCCCATTAAAGCACTGCTTACAAGATGCCACATATTGTCTCACTTGAATTTCCAAATTGGGCCAACAAAATTCTCGTTTTAACAAGTGTATTTTTCACTCCATTGTGTCCTGTTAGCAAATCACCATGACAATGTATCGGGACCCTCTTACGAAGATCTTTGCTGGGAACCAAAAGGATTTCATGATGATAGTGTTTTCCATCCCTTGTTTCTCTCTCCATTTCTTCTGCAGAAAGTGAATTCTTGATACTGGCTGTGAGAAGTTGGCCTAGTATATAATGCTCACTAATTCTAGTGATCACTTTGTACCATGCCAAGCAACCCTTATGATGATTGGCTGTAATTCAACCTTGTAGACCAGTTAGCCTAGTGGTAACGTGGACAAAGCAGTCTTAGGCTAAACTCTGAAAGGCATGTGAAGCCAGCTGTATTACCACACACAACCCCCTTGAATACCAAATGAAAGGGACATCACACAGATATATATTGAAAATATATATATAGATTTATTAACTATAAAATCCCCTGTACTCTTTATGAGCACAGAAGCACAAGCGTTAAAACACAAGACAGTTTAAAATACACAAAAATTGCACAATATGGATGAGCCCTAGTGGCCACCTAAACCATATACTAAGAAAGTGGTATAAGAGATACCAATCAGAACGGAAACAGGCCTAGGGCCTTGGGAATCGCTGGAGCTATTCGAGACTAGCAGTGATTAAGTCGGGAAAGGCCAGCGGGACTCGGGTGCAGTGTCTAAAGTGCACGCATTTTCCAATGTAAAGTCTATGGTGCGTAAAAAGTACAAAGTTAGTTAGTTTGGAACCTTCCGAGTGAACTAGAATGTTGAAACTTAAGACACAGGCCCTTGAGATGTGTACCAGTGTAGGGACACTGGCGGAGCTGAGTTACCTCACCCACAGGAAGCGGGTGCACAGGGTCGAAGTAGTGTTGGGTTTCGTCATGCTGGTCGATGGTGCTTGGAGCTGAAGATGCTGCAGGCGGCTCGATGTGAAGAGTTCCGGTGGATCCAAGGGTGGATCTGAAGATGTGAAGACCTGAAAGCAGAGGAGACAATGTTCAAAGTCACTAGCCAGTGACTACCGTGGAACCAGATTGGAACCAGGCGATGTCGGGTGCAAACAGGCATTGAGGTGTAGCTTCTCTCTGCAGCCACGTGGACACCGGGGGTTGAGGACGTCCAGGAGTCGGTCACGAGCTGTCCCACGCAGGCTTTTCGCTGTTGGCGGTGTCGGCAACTTGATTGTAGCAAACAGGCCTTGGTTAATGCAAGCCACGCAGGAATAAAGAAAGGCTTGTTACTCGGACCAGCAAGGTCAGAGCAGGGGCTCCTTTTTACATGAGCTAGGGCAAGTCTGGAGCAACCAGACCCGCAGTGTAGTTTGTAGTGTAGTCGCCAAGATGGCCGCTGACCATGTGGCTAGTGGCCGGGATGGCGCGTCGAGTGGCACAATGCAAAAGGGCCCCACGCAGATCGTGGAGATGCTGGGGGGCTGATCTTAGGTGCAAGGGCTGCTCGGTGGTGGGGGTTCTCAGTCCCCAAAGCACAATGTCGAGGGTGCCTCGGTTGCTGCGCTGTCAGCTTTTCGGGTGTCTTCCAAGATGGCCGGTCCCACGTTTCTCGGTGCCTCCACGGGTCCCTTCTTTGCAGGGACTGTGGATCGGGCTCTGAGAAGTCTGGGAGTCTGGGTCTTGTCAGGCTCTGGGCTCGGGCTCCGGCGGGAAGCGGCGGCAAAGCAGATGTCGAGTTGCTGGTTGGTGCCTGTGTTCACAGGGTGGCCACTCCTAGGCCACAAGGGAGATTCTCTTCAGTCTTCTGAGCAGCAGAATGTCAAAGTCCAGTCTTCTTCTTTGTTTAAAGTTGATTCAGGATGATCTGCTGTGCAATGGCACTGCTCCCACTCTTATTCCCAATCTGAGGGGTGGATCACCTACTAGGTCCCTCCTCTGGGAGGAACCAGGAAGGGGGGCGGTTACACCCCCTTTCCTTTGTCCAGCTCCTCGCCAGGCCTGGGTCTGGAAAGTCCCAGGACCGGTTTGGACTGGCTTATGCACGGGGACACCTTGTATGCCCCGGGCATGTCTGATTCTATTCAGCCCTGTCCTACCCAATACACAAAACCCTGTCTGGGGTGGTGCTTGCATCTCCCAAGGCAGGAAACCCTTTGTCCAAGCCTCCCTCGCTGGAAGGACTCCCAGCAGCAGGAGGTCAGACTCGTGTCTGTGGTGGCAGCATCCATTTTGTGATGCTGAGGCTCTGGTTAACTTTAACCGGGGTTAAGGCTACACACATGTCGTGTCCCTCTAGAAGGGTGGAATGCTATCCCCGTCGACAGAACTGTCGAGGGGATAGTATTCCAATTCGTATGACACCTTACTCGACATGTTTTGATAAAGCCAAACCAAAGAGAGCATATAACCGTGAGGATTATAATGCACTTAAGAGTATGTGGTATGGCAATATCCCGGAACAGCTTAGGGAGTGGTTCCCGACAGCTGCAGATGGGCTCAGCTCATGCTAGAGCACCATCTCACATATTTCCAAGCACTCTGCCTCTAGGATTGATGAGGCCTTCCATAGGAGTGGCTGATAGAAACATATGTGTCCAGTTTAAGGGTAGATATAGGGATACTATACCTAAGCAAGAGGTGATTACACCAACTTGCCCCAGCTGAGTGATCAGCCAGTTGTGTCAAATATGGAGGCCAGGCCAGGGGTGGCACAATACATGCTGCAGCCCCTGGTAGGCCTTGGAAACACCTATGCCCTGGGTACCTAGGGTACACTGTTACAGGGGCCAATAAGGTGAACCAGTTCCAATTCGTAATGCACCTAAAGTGCATTGGTAGTAATTTAGAGAGAGAACAGCAGGCTGTGGGTCTGATTAGCAGGCCCACAGCCACATTAAGTCATAAACCAGTGAAGCAAAAAGCAAAAATTTGGGATGACCATAGGATAGCAGACCCTACTCTCCTACACTGGCTTCCAATTCGGAGAACTGAATGGTTGCTACAGTTTTATTTTCTGATATTATCAATCCTTTTTCAGCGATCTTTTCACTATCTCTTGTATTTAAACAAAACACTGATCCCGGCTTAAAGCTCATAACAAAGTTAAAACTGCTAAGAAAAGCGACCATCTCAATTGTCTCGGAGTAAGTGTACAAGACGACTTTAGAAATTGCAAATTTCTATGATCAGTAAAAACTGTCACATCATGCTTTGCTCCCAGCAAATAATGCCTACAGTCTTGAAACACATCCTTCACAGCCAACAACTCCTTGTCAGCAACTGAATACTTAATTTCAGCCGCTGTCAACTTACGAGATCGATATGCTACTGGATGAAGTTGACCTGTTCTCTTATGTTTTTGAGACAGAACTCCACCAATTGCCAAGTTCGAAGCATCTGCCTCAACATAGAGGGCTCATCTGTATTCGGATGTAACAGAACCGGAGCTGTAGTAAAAATTTCTTTCAATTCGTTGAAAGCTCTATCCGTCTCTGTACTCCCAACAAATGTTTCTTTTTTCTTCAGTAAACAGGTGAGAGGACTGACCTTTTCTGAAAAAGTTACAATAAAACGTCTGTAAAAATTGGCAAAAACAATAATACTTTGCATTTTCTCTACATTACATGGTGGAGGCCATTTCTTGATCCTTCTCACCTATGCATCCTCCATGGAAACACCATCGGGTAATAGGACAAAACCCCAAAACTCCACTTGATTAGCGTGAAAGATACATTTTTCCAGCTTAACAAAAAGCTGATTATCAAGCCATTTTGTTTTAGAATTGCACGTACGTGCTGGACATGCTCCTCCAGGTTTGCTGAGAAGATATGGATATCATCGATGTATACCACAGCAACGCGATCCAAAAATTATCTTAGATGTTGAAATGCTGCAGGAGCATTACACAGGCTGAAAGGCATGACCTGATACTTGAACCGACCAAATCGAGGTTGGAATGCTGTCTTCCATTGATCACCCTTAGCTATTCGTACTAGGTGGTATGCCCCTCTTAAATCCAGTTTAGTATAAATTTGGGCCTCTTTAACCTGATCTAACAACTCTGAGATTAAAGGCAGAGAATAACGATTCTTTTTGGTGACTTGGTTCAGGGCTTGATAATCAATACAAGTTCTGAGTTTCCTATCCTTCTTTGGAATAAAAAGCAACCAAGACGATACTGGAGACTGGGAAGGTCATATGAATCTATTGGCCAAGTATTGGTCTAGATATTCTTTTAGATGAGGGTTCTCTGCTTCTGTGAGAGTGTAAATTCTGCCACACGGCAGAGATGCACCTGGTTCCAATTCAATCTTACAATCATAATCACGATGCAGGGGTAATTTTTTGGCCTCCTATTCATCAAAAACTGGTGCTTGGTCTTGATATTCCGGTGGGATCTCTTGAAATTCAATGGCACAAATCATACAAGGCTATCTTTTATTATTAAATTCCATTTATAAGGCGCTCAGCGCCATAGGACCACAAGCAAACGAGAGAACCACGTCTACTGATTGAATAGCCAGGTTTTAAGACCTTTACGAAAGATCTTATGGCTGATTTCATGCCGAAGAGATGAAGGTAGTGGGTTCCACAATAGAGGGGCCAAATAGGAGAAGGAACGTCTGCCCATACGTGACAGTTTGAACCTTGAAACTCAAAATTTGGCTTGCGATGAAGAGCAAAGCACACGTGTTGGAAGATAAGACTGGACTAAGGAACATAGATACAGGGGTGCAATGCCTTGTTTGATTTTGTGCATATAGCATAGGGCCTTAAATTTGGTCCAGTTCTCTATCCCAAGCCAGTAATGAGTCCGGAGAGCACCTGAAATAGACGATCATTTAGGCACATGAGAAAGTATTCTAGCCGCCAAGTTCTGAACCACTTGTAATTTGCAAACTGTCTCCTTTTTGGCTCCTAAATACAGGACGTTACCATAGTCCAGCCTAGACATGATCAGGGCTTGAATCACGGTTTTTTGGGCTGGACCAGGCAACATCCAGAGTATTTTACAGAGCCATTTTAAGATGGTAAAGCAATTTGATGCAGTCTTGACTACCTGCTGTCTCATAGACAGCTGCTCGTCGAGCATCACCCCTAAATTGCGTGCAGCTTGCACCAGTTGGGGTAGTTTGCCCATTTCTGGCGGCCAATGAAGTGGGCCCCGGAGATCTTTATTTTTCTCCAGGATGAGAGCCTCATTCTTTTCACCATTTAACTTAAGCCAGTTAGTATGCATCCAGCTAGCTATTTTTTGCAGCCCTTCCTGTAGAGATGACACAGTGGAGGGTTCGTTGGCGGAAAGAGAAAAAAGAAGGTGGGTGTCATCTGCATAATAAAAAATAGATAACCCAGCTTCTTCCGCAATAATAGCTAGAGGACTGACACAAAGATCTTACTAATTTGCTAACATAGATGGTGGGGAAGGCTGGTGTTCATGGGTACATACATTGAAACAATGTTCTCTACAATATTCAGAATTCAATTCCACAGATCTTTTGGTCCAATCAACTTTAGGATTATGCTCAGTGAGCCAAGGTAAATTGAGGTGCTTCGATGAAGCTGAAACTCAGTATGCTTAGGTGTCGACCCATCAAACAAAATTTCCCTCAGTATCATACATAATGGGTCCTGACAAAAGGTTAGTTCCATCGACTGCCCAAACTCGTTCTGGCTTCTCTTTTTTTGAGAAATCAAATTCCAAGCGACTTAGCAAATTTGATGTCGCAGATATTTCCAGTTACTCCTGAACCGATCATAACACAGACCTCGACAACTTCTGAATCTCCAAATGTTATCAAACTGGAAATGATTAGATGAGGTGCTGACGACTGTAACATGTTAGCGACTTGTTGGGGATATGGAGTTGTCTTATCAGAAGCATGGGGCCTGTCCTTTACCAAATAATTATTTTTAGGTTTCTTAGGACATTCTTTGACGAATTTCCAAAGTACATGCACAATTTTCAAATTCTTTGTTTCTCTCTTTCCTCCTTAGTCAAGGGCCTCAAATGGAGCCAATCTGCATGGGTTCTTTTCCCGGGGATGTTTTACTGATTTTCTAAGAACCTAGCCTTATTCTGTCAAATCGAGGAAGGAAATGACAAACGTCTTTTCTACGCTCACCCTTTCACTCATTTTTTTGTTGATCTATTTGTAAAACCAAATCAATAAATTCCGAAAGATCTGTAGGTTTCTTTGGAATTTGTGCAAAGCCATTTTCTGAACTTGTCTTTTAGTGCTCTACAGAATATTGCTGCCCTCTTGGCTTCTGGCCAATTGGTTTCGACAATCAATTTATTAAATTGAGCTAAGTATGCAACCAATTCTCAGTTTCCCTGCTTTTACTCAAGAAGTTCAATAGCTGTAGCTTGCAAGATGGTTCCTTGATCGAAAATACGTAGGAACTCCAGTTTGAATCTCTAAAAGTCATATAAAAAGAGCTTTGAGTGAGAAAAATGTGTGCCTTATGGGGATCCCCGCTAAATCTCTCTGATGGAATAGTAGGGGGAATTGCGTGAATTACTTGTGTAGTCAATTCAGCTGCTGAAGGAGACAGAAAAAATTGTTGGGGGTTGGATTCCATAGTCAAGGGGTTGGTTCCTTCTACAAACTCATCAAATTCCTGCCGAAGATAATTGGCTTCCTGACTCAACTTCCTAACCTCATCTCTAAGGATCTTATCTTCTTCCATGGCTTCACTTAGCTGCTTTTGTAACCCCTCCAACACTCTTGCTAAAGCCTTGACATCTATCCACTCTGCCGTTCTGCTGAGGTGGAAATTTGGTAAATGGCACTTCAATCTTTCAGTCCACACACCTGAAACTTGACTTCCACAGGAGCAGAGGAACGTTTCCCCAAATTCCACTGCAAGCTAATTATTACAAATCCACTCACAGTAAAGAGGGGGAAAGGGTAATGGGAAGACAAGAGAGGCTGCACTGCCTCGTGCATCTTCGTCACTGCATTCTAACAGCTGGTTTCTAAGGCACCTGTAATAATAAACACCATTTTACAACTGCTTTCATAGAAAAACTATTTTACTGACTCATTAAAGCTCACTCTCTATTATTCCTTCATTACATGTCCTTCACAGTGGACTAGCAACTCTCTGTTTGATATTAGTTCTGATATTTAATTTGTTTGACTGGAATTTTATGCGGTTGACAGTTTCTGAGTATGATATTCCTTTGTACTGAATCACACTTTTGTTTTTGCTTTTCTTTCTTAGGTTTTCAATTCAGATGACTCTAGATGGTAGGTACAAAAATATATATATATATTTATATTTACATTGTATTCTTTTCAGAAGTAAGACCTTGTACTACTCTTTCCTGTAAGATTAATTTTCTCTTTCTTGCTCAGTTCAGAGCCTTCCTCATGAGATAAGCGAAGACTATCCATAGGTTCAAATTGCCTTTCGCTGGAAGGCTATTACATCTCTTGTATTGTTGCAAATTTCCATTGTATACTCAGAAAATAAACTGAATATTTCGATGGAGGAGTCTTGACTTACTTTGAAATCTCTTCTCTCATCTACTTAAAGCATAGGAGGGTAGCTGTTTACTCACAAAGGGTTTCTCAGCCAAACAAGTTCTGTGACACCTCTAAAAATATACTTTCCAAGATACTTACAGAAAGAGGCGTCACAAATCACTTGAATTATCAGGTGGAGCATTCTGGACAAAACACTACTTCTCTGAGGAACTTTTCTGTCAAGAAGCATGGGCAATAGGAAAATACTGCTTCTCCTCAAAATTGGCAGCTGAAGTGATCCTAGTGCGTAGTGCACGATTACTGCAACGCTTCATGAAATGGCAAAACCCTAGAACAACCACTGACAAGACTATTGTCAACAATCGCCATCTTGGAATTCCAGCGCTGAGTATCGTGAAGCAGCTTAAGCATCACTAGCAAGAGTTTCAGTGAAATGGAGCGGTGACGCTTACCCCACGGGTAAGTAGACAATCTTTTATTTCCTAGCCTTGCAAGGAAATGTCATTGTGTAGATTGTGCTAAAGGTGGACCAGCCCTGACAAGACCCATGTCTGGGCATACCCATCCCACTTAGTTTGATACACTTAAGTATACAAAAACATTTAGAAAGTTGGCATTTTCCTGCCCTAACTATTTTGTTCCTGCAGACTGTTCCTGGGGCATATGATTGGGCGTAGTTGACAGGTGAACTTTGTTTGTTCCTTCCAGACAGCCACAAAGTAAAGGGAGTGGATGTAGCTGGATGTGCCATCAGCTGGCAGGATGGGGATTGAGCTGGGCATAGCCCCACTTGGAACTGAATAGGCTGTGCTCTACCTTCACACAAAGGACTTGTCACCGTTGCAATGCTAATGCATCCAAATTGGAGTTAGGGCAGGGGGGGGAGGAAACTTCAAGCACTTGAAAGGGAATTCTCTAGAAGCTTCGCCTTCTTCAAAAAATGCTCCAGGTATGAAAGTAGGACACTCATTCCCACTCTTCAGATCCTTTTCTAGACCGCAGAAGGACTCTCAGAGGGCTACCTGATGCTGTGGCCTGCTGTGTACTTCATAGGACTGCTGTGCAGCACATGGAAGTATTGTTTTGCTGCCTGAAAACTACCTCAAACCCTCAGAGGTATGTCCTGGTGCTTGAGCCCTGTACTACTGCTGAGCCCAGGACTACCATAGTGACCACAAGGGCTAGTTGACAGTCCTCCTAATCAGAGCTTCAGGGACAGAAAAGGCTCTAACCATCTTGTACCCTCACCTGGACCCATTCTGAGTGAGCCCTAACCCCCCAAGTGGTGCCCCTCCCGACCTGGAGCCCAGATAGCCAATATCCAAAACTTGGGACATAGAAAAGTTTTGGTTAAATGTTGCTTTGAGAACCAAGAGGAGAAGGGGAAAAACCTGCTTGTCTAACCACCCAATGTGCATCACCGATTGGCTTGACTTCCTGGCAGACCCCACAACTTTCTTCTCTACAGGAGCAAATCCTGTTTAGCGTTTCATCGCCAAAGGGGTATCTGGCCTCATGGAACTCTTGTCAGCTACAATTTCCAACATCATCCCACTGGAGATTTTTGTCTTCCAAAAAGAGGCTAAGTTAGAACTTAGAAAACTTCACCGCGATTATGGCAAGCAGCTCTTCGACTATGACACCACTTACTCCAAACCACCTGAAGTCGTGCCCTGCTGCACTCCAAAACGCCTACGTGGACTTGCAGGTTACCCCACTGAAAGTATTTAGCCTTCCAGAAAAGATTATGCGGCATATTATCAAGGACTTATCCCCAAGATAGCAGCACTTTATTGCAGCCAAAGTGGTGATAAATGTATCGCCCTATTCACAAGCTGGTGCTAACATCCAATATCACCAGTTGTCCTGCAATAGCAGCCGCAAAAGACATCACCACAGATGACACCGGCAACTAACACTAATGATATGCAAAGTAGGCGTTCCCGTGCAAAAAGCAGCAACAACACCATTTTGCAACATTCTCAACGACCAGCCACATCGGTGATAAGATCACAAAACATGTGATAAGGCGCGTTAGCAGCTTGGATTTAACACCTGATCTAACCTGGTGTAAAGTCGGAGGACAACCTGCACCATGAAAGGAAGCCTAGCCCAGAGCCCCACCTGAAGAACAAAAGATGCCATGGAGCTACTGATCATGCAGGTCGGACACCTAAGAGGGCCACAACACCCACCGCCACAGCCCGAGGCTCCTCCTTCCCCAGGCACCCCCTCGGACAAAGCTATTTTACACCTACTTTATGAAATCATGAACAAAACAATTCGCCTGATGTCGCATAATTACAACAATTAACATTCATGAGTGGTCAGAAAAAGGAGAATTATTCATTAATCTTTGAATTTCCAAACAAATCATTTTATTCACATTAAACTCAAAACAACTATTTTGAAGAGTCATGGCAGGTCTTCTCTGGACAATCTGTAAGTCACAGCCTGCAGGACAAAATTAAGGATAAGAAGGCGTGTCATGCACTCATCAAAGGACAGAGAGAGGGAGATAGAGAGAGAGAGAGAGAAAGAGAGAGAGAGAGAAAGAAAGAGAGAGAGAGAATGAGTGAAAGGAAGAGAGGAAGAGAGAGAGAGTGAAAGAAAGAGAGGAGAGAGAGAAAGAGGGAGTAAGAGAGGGAGATAGAGATATAGTGAAAGGAAGAGAGGGAGAGAGAGAGAAAGAAGGGAGAGAAAGAGTGAAAGGAAGAGAGGGAGAGGGAGAGAGAGTGCCGACACTGTGTACCCAGGCCTCACTGCTCACCTGCTGCCACCGGTGTGTCTCCAACCACGTGCTGGTATACACTAAAGTCCACTAAATCCCTTATCTGAAACAGAGTCCAGATTTATGAATGGCAGAGTTCATATAATTGCACAAGCCATCATCGCTTGCCTGCCCCTGCGCACACAGGCTGCTGCACCCCAGCCCCTCCCGCCGCCAAGCGGTGATTGCCCACCCCTGCGCACCCAGGCCTCACTGCTCACCTTCTACCACCGGCATGTCTCCTAGAGGGCCCACCACATGCCTATGAAAGCTCCAAGCCCAGGGCTTTTGGCCTTGGCAGCCTCTACATCATGCAGCCCCACACCGTGGGCCACCAGGTCACACACGTCTTGATTTCGCAATGGCAGAGATCATATCAGTGCACATTACATCATCGCAGGCTGCACACCAGCTCAGCTCTTTAGGTGTCACTAACTCTGTGAACCGCGAGGCAACGCCACGTGGCGGTAGGCCGTCACTGCCCGCTGGCTCAGGCCTACACTGTGGTCCAGCAGGGCTCACACAAATCCTTACCAGTCTGTACCGTCAGGACGGTGCATCATCGCAAGCTGCACACATGTTCAGCACTTAATGTCCCCCTGCTTCAGTGCACCGAAAGTCACCGACCCGTGGCGGTAGGCCCATGCCAGTCAAGGTGTATCTGGTGTCACCAACTCTGTGCAATGCAAGTCATGGACCCTTTATGATTGAGTCTCGTGATATGCCAGGCGGACGCAGCCATGCCACCTCCGGCAGTGAGGAATGTGATGTGGCAGGGCCCTAGGCCCTCATGCATAAATAATAACAACACGGATACACTCAGATAGAGAGTGGAAATGGCGTCGAGCGCGTGCACCTGCCCTTTTTATTGGCAGGGTCACATGTCCTGTGATGCCTCTGCTGGATGGGTGTGGTGTGGGTGTAAACCAGCCCTCAGAGAGTGGCTGTGGCATGCTGACAACTAGACCTAAGATCAGCAGATCACTACAGGGAAGACCTGGGACATGTAGCCTTGTCGTCCCCCCCCTGTAAGTGTAAGTGAATTGGGCTTGACTGAAGTGTGCCAGTCCAGCGTAGGGGTGTGAACAATGATCACAGGGCTCTGTCATGGGCTGGGCAAGGAAGTAACTAATGCGTGTGTCTCTGTTGTAGTGTCAGCGTCACCCGGACCACAATCGGTAATGTTGCACCCTGTGACTCAAGTCCCACAACATGGCAACATGGAAGTAAGGGGTAATCACTGACCCTACATTCATCCATACTTCCACACTTGAATGATCATAGGCATGACACATTTGTGTGAATATGAATGTTTAATGCACATTCAGTGGAGTGTTGTAGCTGGAGCATTACAGGGCCATGCAAATCTCACTTTACATTGTTGGCTCGTGGAGGAACAGCCAGAGTCCTTTAGGGAAAGACAAGTTCATTGTAAGGGGAAGAGTTCAGTCCGCAGTCTGATTGCTGTGTCATTGGTAACCAAACAGAATATGACAGTCCATGTCAAGGCCAAGGTGAGTGTTGCAGAGTGTATCGGGGGACAATGGAAGGTGATGATGCAGAGGGCAGAACCAAGCAGAAACATGGCATATGGCGGAGATGAATGCTGCTGCTTCCTTCATACCAGTAAGGCAGATTCATCCGCATCTTCGTCCTCTGGTGTTTCATGTGCCTCATATGTGGGTGGTGGTGTTCTGTCTCCAGCATTGTGTGGCAGTGACACCTCAGGGGCCGGAGGTTGAATGTCTGTTGCACTGTGTGGCACTGACACTTCAGGGGACAGAGTTGTGGATGGAGTGGTAGCAGCAGCATTCATCCGTGCCAGGCCTTGTGGCAGCAATGTCATGAGGAGGATCTGCAGGGCATGGAATAACCCAGCTACCTCTCACTGGTGTGCAGTCATTGCAGCCGCTCTAACCGCCTGTGTCCACTCCATGTTGTCCATGATCCTCCTCATGTGTTCAAACTCCCGGGTGACATCGCTGGAGCCACTCTGACTAGATGGTTGTTCTTGTCTCAGAGTCAGGACTCTAGCGATGTCAGCCACGGATCATTGGCTAGCACGGAGTGGACTGTGGGTGTCTGTTAGGGACTGTGAGTGGTCCCTGATGGGACTTAGACACCCACGTATGGCATCTAGTTTGGATGCCATGTGGTCGAACCCCACCAGTACCTGTTCAGCCATCTTCTCCTGGCACCCCAACACACGGCGTTGGAAGGCCATGTGTTGTTCATGGGGGTCCTGGGAGGCAGCCGTGGTGATGGGTGCTATGTGCTGTGTGGTTTGTGCAGGGAGTGGGGTCTCCTCGGTGCAGCTGGCTACCCTGCTCCTGGAGGTGGGTTGACGTAGCTGTCAATGAACTCTTGGAGGGCGTTGGTTTCAAAGGTGTGGATGTCCTCTTTGTCATCAGTAAAGAGAGGTTCGGTCTGCTCTGCAGAAGGTGTTGGTTTTCAATCTGCAATGTGAAGGGGAGATATAGTTTAACATTGTGCTCACATGTATGTTGACGTATTGTACATGTTAACATACAGACTGCATGACATGGTACATTGTGACTGTTTGGGAGGAGCTGCCTATTTGATGCGGGACAGTGGACATTGTGACAACATCTTGGATGTATGTTTGTGCTTGTACATTATCATCTCACAATTTCCTGCTATGCCAGATGTTATTGGCCATTTTATACACACATGCGGCACCAGATGTGTCCTGTGTTCTGTTGTGAAAGTGTTGCAGTTTGTACCACATTGCTGTCAACGTTGAGGGGCTCTTATTCTTATGTGTGTGCTGCATTGTGGGTGAATCGCCCCTACAACTCTGATTTTGCTGCCCCTTATCCCTTTCATGCGGTGTGCCTTTGACTTCTGTGCTTATACAGTGCTGAGACGTTGCAGACCTGGGTACATTGGCCTTATGGTTGAGTTGTGACTCTTGGGCATGGTTTGTCCGCAGATGTGTTGTTGACATCAGGGGTTGTTTGTGCATGTGGATGTGTCAGAGTGTGACCTGCTCCTTTACGGATGTGGTCCACACTCAGCCACCTCAGTGTCATGGCATGCAACATTTCATGATATATTGACTGCAGCAATGCTATTCGTCATGCAGTGTCACTTGCATTGTCAGTGTTGCTCACAGACACTCAGCTTTGCTGGGTTTAAAATATGTGCATGATTCGGTTGTAAGATTGGTGGTGTGTGGGAAGGGCCCCCTCTGGTCACATAGTCGAAGGGGGCCTACTTGCTGTTTCTAGGTGTGCTGCAGTGTGTCAAGGGGATCAGAGACATGCTCAAGAGTCATTGTGGGTGTGCACTGTGCTATACTTAAATGTCTGTGTGTGCCATTGGGCCAATCTCCCCCATCGCCCCAGTCCCTGGATGTTACTCACCCTGTTGCTGTTGGGTCAAGTCATGTCCGGTCCCCCAACTCCAGCCACGGTCTCCACACTGATGACTGTGGACACCATTTCCTCCATCTCATCCAGTTTCTCCTGTGGCACCGGACTCCCACCTGCTTGGTTTTGCGCTTCACATCATTCCAGCGCCTCTTGACCTCTTCCATTGTCCTCCTTAGCACTCCAACTGCATTCACCTTGTCCATGATGGACTGCCATATTCCATTTTTTGTTGCCAATGAAACAGTGGCGGTGACAAACAGTAGTTGATGGTGTTCTATCACCTTCGTAATCAGGATCCTATTTTCCTGCAGACTGAACCACGTCTTACTCTTCTTTTTTGTCCTTGCCCTTCCCTGACCCTGAGGTCCCAGACTGGTCCTCCGTGGGGCTTGTGGGGTTCTGATTGTCCTCTGTACTTGCTCCGACTACCTCCATTGGGCTTCGCAGTTGTTTAGCTTTTGTTTGTATTTTTTTTCTACTTTTATAGGCCTGGTGAAGATTATCACAGATTTTTTTATCGCGGTTGGGCCCATCGCAATTTTTTTCAAGTTGGGGTTTACATTTTGATCGACGTCCCAGTGACTTTATTGCAGACATTTTACGCGTTATCCGGAGACTTTCGCATGTTACCGCCATGTTGTGAATAGGACGTTAACACAGAGTTATTTTATCACGATAGACGGCGATATGAAACATTGCGTTAACTGATTTTGCCGATGATTATCACACGTTCTTGAGTATATCCCCTTCTAAGTCTTAACGTAAAGAGGTTTCACTGAGGTTGACATCAAACAGTATCCCACCACTGACAAGGCCGTCCTGGGCATGGATTTCATGCTTTTCCCACACACAGTTTTGAGCTGATTCTCCCACGAAGAACCCATACTTCACCTGGCCATCATCGTCGAGCCCTCCTTTGGGATCCAAGCTGCATTCCAGCCTGTCAACAAGGACTTTTCGTCAGAAAATCTTTTAAGTCAGAATATATTCATTTCTCCAGGACAAACCTAGTCCCAGTATTCAACAGGCAATAGCTTGCGGTCGGCTTTAACTTCTGACTTGGACCTCATCTAGTGTGACCAGATAACCGCAATTGGCCCTTTGAAGCACAATTTTGATTTAAAAAATATATCTCCTGTTCCCCACATCTGATTTTTATCATTTTGTTGTATATTTAGTCATTAAATGGTATGCTAGCTTATTTCTATTTTACATAATATTTGTGTTAGGTTTTCAAGCTCCATGACTATACATTTTAAAATTAACTGTAAATGCCCCTTTGCCTAAGCTGATAAGAACACCAAATAAAACACCTTCATTGAAAATCAAAATATCTGTTTTTTCTCAGTTGCAATTAATTTATATGTAACGCTCTAGTCTTCATTATGAGTGGCCAGCAGCGGCTCCTCCGTAATGGCGGAGGAGCGAGCATTGCCCCACTGAGTCATTCAGCTGAAAATAAATTGATGCTGTAACAATATTATATTTTTTTGTTTCGTTGACTCCCTCAGCCAGGGAGTCTTGGCCAGGGCCTGGCTGAGCACAGCAGGGAGGAGAGGGTAGTGTCACTGTGAAGTGTGCATGTGGGTTTGGCTGGACGTCTTAAGCTGGCCAAACAGACATTCACACTTAGGGTTCTGCAACCCGGTGGTATTGCACAGCCGGGTCGGAGTAAAGCCACAGGCTCTAAGGCACATTCTGAGCGGCAAATGAGGCTGATCAGACCAAACCTAGCGCTGCTCTCGTGCTAAGAGAGCAGTGTCTGGATTTGGTGAGGCGCCTGTGTTAGGACACCATCAGAAGTGAAGAGGAGCACTGACGTGTCGGCTGCAGAACAGGTACGTTTTTTTTTATCATACCTCCCTTATGCCCCCTCCACTGGAGATTCAAGTGCCACTGTGAGTGGCCTCTTAAGAATTATGAGAACATTAATGCTATTTCTACTTTCATATGGCGATTTTGGTTGCTGCAAACAGCCAAAATCTTTGTATGAAAGTTAGGGATAATGAGAATTTACATCGGGAATCGACCTAGGATTATTAATTCCCCTGGTAAATTGGCATTTCTTAATGGACCCTCAGGGTTGTGTTCATAATAGGCTGACTTTTCCCCATTCCCTGAGATATCCATGTTTGAGGAAATACCTCTCCATCTTTCAGATCACTTCTAATGAGAGTAGAAGTATGCTAAATTGCTACCTGGACATTTGTTTTTTTTATCTTTAAACAGAGCACATGTTTGGGCAGTTAGTGCCAGCTGTAGCAAATATATCTGCCATTATTTTACAGCTCTCTGAAAGTAAATGTGGAAAGATCCACATTTTAAGAACTTTTGTTGTGAAAAAAAAGATCATTAATAAAGATAGATTCCTGTTACCTTGTGCACTTATAGCAGTATAAGGATGGAAAATAGATAAAGGATATAAATTATTAACTGCAGGATGTCGCCTAATACGTTTGCTTTGAACGAGTACAGCAAGTGATTGAGAATCTTCTGTGGATATGCCCTTTTAATACTTTCTACTGATGAGTCAATGATAAACTCTGTATGGGGCTGGTCCGGGGTTCCATCATTTTGACATTGAGGTTACAAGGAGCTCTAGTAGGTACTATGTTCAACAAAGCACATTCCTTAAGTAGTATACATCACCAAGATAGGAGTGAAAAGTATGGGAATTTCATGTTGAATGCGTTAGGGATCACTGTCAACATTATGCTAAATTTCAGTTTAAATGATCATGCACAAACCACTGTGAGTAGAGAACCTGCTTTCAGCAGAAGAAGAGAAAAACATTTACGAGCTTTTCTGGGAGGAAACAGAATACCACAGACCCTTTGGGACCATTGTCCCCTAATCTCTATTCAAAATCAGCCGCCAGTATTTATTTCCACAACTGGGTGTGTCAGTTTCTTGTCTTGGGCATACACTTGGGCAGTTAAACCATCCCCTGAGAAGAGCTTACTTGCTGGTGGAACCTCCTTTAAGAAGCATATGTGCTGTGGAAGTAAGACATGCATGTCTAATGGATTAACTTGTTCTCAGAAGAATGGGCCAGAGGCTTGAAACCATCAGACTTTCCTTGGTCTTCATTCACCCACAAGACACTGAACAGCCACAGACAGGCTCCTCTTCTGAAGTTGAAAACATACCAAGTTGAGCCAACAAATCTGTGGCTTGTAATAGTGTTGGAAATTGGGTTACTGGTTGAGTGGGGCTGAAACCGTACTCAAGCAGAAACTACAATCTCTATCCGAGTGAAACACAAGTAAATCCCAAAATTGATAAACTAGATGATTGTTTTTTTCTGAATGCCTCCTTGTGCAAATTGTTTTTGTCAAACTCACAACTCTCCACAAGTCCTAGCTCATCACTATCAAGGAGATATTAATTTACTAGCATTAGCAAGGTACCTTTTGTTTACTGCTTTAGTTATAACTTATCCTGAGAATATAACAGTTCTCATGGATACACTGGCCCTGATTGCAATTGTGTCAGAATTTGGTGCAGGGATACCAGAGGTCCAAATTCCTATATTGAGGTTGGTATCCCAGCACCAAATAAGTATATCATAATAATAATAATAATATTTCCTGTTTATAAACTGTGAAAATATAACATGCTAAGTGTTTCAAAGCGATGAGGGCAATCGGGGAGATTAACTAAGGTATTGCTCAGAGTCATATGATGCTGAGCTGCCCCCATCGGTTGCATTTAAAATAAGTTAAGAGGCGTATGAGCAGTACTTGAGTGCAGGGAAAATGGTGTGAGTGCTCTCTGTGCAGTGTGAGTGGTGCATGAATGATGGTTGATAAGTTTCTGAGTGCAGGGTGAAAGTACCTCGATGCATGATTATTGATGACAATTTTTTAAAAAATCAATTTCTGTGTAGCCTATTTACAAAATGTCACATATATACATGAATATTTACAGATTTACATGAACAATAAACTTCTTATATGGAAGTCACATTACGATGCTATACAAATGGGGTAAAAGTGTGCCAAATACCAAAAATGTGACAGTCTCACAAAGGCTGAGACGGGGATTTGTCCAGATGGTTGTCATTGACGTGGTACATGGGAGGAAGGAAAAAGGGTGGGGGAGCAAAAATGAGGGACAAAGATTAATTGTAGAGAGCCAGCCATTCACTCGGAAGAAAGTAAATAAAAAAAGAACAGGGCAAGCGCTTTGCAGGCAAAAGCTCAATAAAAGTCCCGGAAAGGGGGAATAATACAGTACTTGGGCCCTGGAGACTGATAAGACAAAAACACAAGGAACATCAGGAAATAGTATGTTACAACCAATAGAAATGGAGGAAAAGTAGAAGACATGCACAGGAACCAATGAAAAGCGAGGGTGTGTGTTGTAGGTCCCTTTTAAGATTTATATTAACCATAGATTTAAAAAACACAGCGCAAGCATTGTGATGGTGAAACCTAAAAAGGAGAAGGAAGCAGAGAATCATCTGTACACAATAGTAACAGATAGCAGCCCAGTCTACTCCTGGCATCAAAGGCGCTCATGTGACACACCTTATAATGGTCCCTTTGTTACCAACAAAGCTATTATAAACAAGGAGAAATAGCAGGTAGAGTTCTTGCTGGTCTGTGATCAGCATTAAATTCAGGTTGTGCAGTGGCATGAGGCAAAACTGTTGTGTTAACAGTATACTATCAACAACAGTTGTATGGTGTTTTAGGATCCGAGTGAATTTTCCCAATTCATGCCCTTATATAGGTACAATTCACACTGCCCTAATATAGGCATAAAATATTCCCTTATTTAGACATAGCCCATGCAGACCAAATACAGGCATGGCTACTTCCCCCCAAATCAAAACGTCACAGTAATTTCTTGGAAAATCGTCTTAAGCAGTCAGGGACCTTCCCTTGCTCGAATATTGATTTGTCCAAGAACTCATGTACTTTACAAAGAACTACTATTCCCTTGAGGTTCTTCCTGACGTTATTATGCCCGACTTTAAGTCAAACTAGACACCTTCAAGGTATAAATATGCCTTAACTTGCTCTAGCAAAACACGGCGGTTCGGAGCAGTTCGACTATCTACTTGCCCGACGCAGCTCGCTACAGCAAGTGCCGAAGGAAGCCAACCCTCCAGCTGACGCACTGATCGAGAGGCTGCATTTCTCTATGCGAGAATCCAGCTCCAGTGTTTCAAGCTCCCCTTGCGGGGTGTTAGGAAATCGAATCCTGAGACCGAGATACAAGACCTCCTTCATTCTAAACTAAAGGTATGGAGTTGATAAGAATCTAGAGAAACCTTGGATAGATTCTTGGCAAAGAAAAATAAACCTATGCTACACCACACCTTGTCCTTCCCGCGTACTAGTCTTAGGTTAGGTACATCGGGGTAGACATATTTTAGAAGCACCAGTTGAGTACTTTTAGCCCTTGTTATTTATGTATGTATTTATATATCGTTTAGAAACAATACAATGCTCATACAGTATTATTTTATAATATTGTTCTCGCTGTAGGCATTATACTTTGCAGTCTGCATTACGATTGTAGCAGTTCACTTTACCTGCATTAGAAAGAAGACTGTTCAATAAAACCTTTTATTGAAAACGCCAGTCTCTCTATTTCTCTGCACCTCTGTAGAAACGAAGCATGCACGAGTGACTCGGTGAAATACTTATTTATTGTTTCCACAACTCTAGAGATACGTTTCTTATTATTGGGAAACAAAGTTGTCATATTTATGCAGTTGTCAGAAACTAATCCATTCTTGTGAACTCCAGAAACTTTCTAGTGACCTCTGAGCTAGCTGCCATTCACTATTAAGTTTAATATATTCGATAGAGACCTAGTCGACCTCAGTCCTACGTCTAATCTATAGGATACATTATTCCAAAGTGCAGAGCCCATTGGGAATATAGGAACTACACTACACAACTTGAAGTTCAAATTTTTAGAAAGCCTACTTTAATCTTGATGCGTGGACAGGCGTCTATTATTTGGACAAACTCATAAGTTTCAAAAAAAGATTAAGATAGATGTATCCATGTTTGATAATCCAACCATTCGAATCTTGAAGGGGGGCAATAGGGCATCAGAAAGATGGACACATTGATATGCATCTATCAGAATTGAAAAGAAGGATTGGCAAAGCCAAAATGGTCTCACCCATAAGGCCTACTGGCTTTGCTAGTGTTTTAGCAATGTTGTACAGCATATCCACTGCTATGCAGCATGGCTTAAAAAAAGAACTTTTGGAAGTGGGGCGACATCTCACCCCAACCAATCGCACAGCTTAAATGATGCCACCATGGCACTCATGTATTACCAACTTTTTTAATCACAATGCTCCTTGTATTCAATCTTTTTCAACCTTCTTTCACTTTTTATCAACAGTGATATCAATCCACACGCGGAATGAGAAGTGCCGAATTTTTCAAGTTTCTGGTGCTCAAAATGTGTCCATCCGGACCTTCTGAAAGAACACGACTATTGCAGAATTTATTTGAAGCAGCGTTTATTAGATTCTCTCTTGTTCAAATGCAGTCAAGATGTGAGATTTTAAACACTCTGAAGCAGTGACCCCCGACGAAGGGCGAGTGCCGCCCGAAATGAATTGGGTTTTTAATCTAATAAACGCTGCTTCAAATGAATTCTGCAATAGTCGTGTTCTTTCAGAAGGTCCGGATGGACACAGTTTGAGCAAAAAATAGTGAAAGAAGGTTGAAAAAGATTGAATACAAGGAGCATTGTGATTAAAAAAGTTGGTAATACATGAGATGTCGCCCCACTTCCAAAAGTTGTTCATACAGTTAGGTGCCTTTTGGGCTGGGCACCATTCCAATCTGCACGCAATCTTGGAATAACAGTTGGATAAATTCTTGAAAAATAACAGACACGAAGGTGTGCATCCTACTACCACATTTAAAAAAACAACGGCACATAATTTTATAGAGAAGTGTATGTATTTGCCCCTCAAAAGGACACTTTATTTGCCGATCAGAGATGGATTGTGTGAAAGTTCTTTAAGAAAAACAGCACTAGGTGAGGGCTGCATGAGTGGGTTGGGAAGGTGCAGGGGATGAAGTGCAGGTAGTAGGGGGAGAGAAGCACATGGGCAGACAGATTGGGGGAATCAGACAAGGGAGATAACTAACATAAAAGCCCTCATGGAGCGCTTGAAAAAAAGTTGTTTTTTTATAGCGTAAAGGAGAAGCTTAGTAGTCAACCAATCAAAGAGAGGGCTCAAGCAGTAATGCCCAATGCGAGGAATGCAACACAAGACTGGGAAAAAGGTACCAAATAAGAAGCAACCAAACAAGTGACAGGAAAGCCAAGCAATGGCAAGCAAAGGGCAGAATACAAGTCCCTGTATTTTCTAGATAAACCCACATTATGTATTTCTCCACCAGCTTGCACTGCCTGGTAGGGTAAACCTAAAACAAGTTTTTGCAATGCAATAGGTCTGGCATTACTGAAAGTCTGAGCTATTGGAGTTGCAAATAATAATGCAACACCAAAATCTCAGACGTTCATTAATGCGAGACCTTTCGCTGCAATACCTATGAGTCAAGTATGCACTATTTAAAACTGCACAAAAAAACCACAAAAGATTAGAAATCCATGTTTCAGTGTGCTAATAACCTTGTTGATGGAAGTGCGTGGACGCCATTTTGTTTCTTTAAAGGCGTCCGGTTGACAGACAAGCACTGGACGTGAAAATTAGTGAAAGGCAGTGTGTTTTCACAGGATGTTTCGGCGGGTGAAACGCAGAAGTGTCATAAGTTTATAAGGTGTAAAGTGCCGTGAAGTGGGACTCGTTTGTCTCCAAAAAGCACTATTGGAAAGTGCTAAACAGTAACAGTGGTGAATGCTGGTTTTTACCAGTAACACTATCAGGCAGGGCACAGATGCATTGATTTTGTCCCTGGTACTGATTGCAAACCACTGCAGTCAGTGTGGTAGTAGGGAGGGGCAGGGGGTTTATTTAGCTATGTAGGCAGCAGGAAAATCTGCAGCAAGTCAGCGGTGCCTCCAATCCAATAATGCTGTTGAAGGGTCAGTTGAAAGGCTTCTCCTAGATACACACAGCTGTTACAAATCACTGGATTTCCCTATTGTCTCTGTACACCCTTGTTCCATGCAGACCTAACATCCACGCCATACCAAGACCTCACCTTCACTGCCTGTTGCGAGCAGTGTGATCATAGGGCAGCCTGCCAGGACGGCTCACTCCCCCTAAACCAGCTCAGCTGTGGGCAATAGTCAAGGAGTCGACTTGAGTGTCGAGTCATTGACTTGTGCTGGCCTGTGAGGTTCTGAAATTAATTATGGCTGCTCAGTGCTGGAGTGCACTACAGTGCAGGCTGCCTGCGGCCACCAATCCCCCATTCTAAGTGTAACATTTACGGATAAAAAGGGCGCACAGGTGAACTGAATCATCTTCATTATATTGTAGCTGCTCCCAAACATGGCTTCCCAGAAATCACACGAAACACACACACACACAAAAAAGGGCAGAAGCAGCAACTGCTGTAACTTAAAAAAAAAAAAAAGTTTTGTACAAGCACAGTTGAAGAAAGTAAGCGTAAGGAGACTGTGCTTGAGCAGTGTTCTTCAGCTATGACCAGAATTGAGGTATCGGCTGCTTTAACAACTTACGAGGCAGCAAAGAAAACCGACTGAGTAGCGATCCAATGGTAAAATTGTAACAAGGCATAATATGAAACCTCTACCCAGACAGTTCTTACATGATGAGCACCGGATTTGGAGCAAGGTTCCCTTTACATCTTTTACATCACAGTTCATCTTAACTTGAACAACTGCCAGCTCATTTATTTGCCCTAGAATACTCTTTGTTGTAAATAACTGGTGCGCCACAGCACCATAATTGAAGGATCTACTGTAATACAAAATTGCTAATGTACAAGTAAAAAAATAAAACTTGTGAATTACCAAAGAAAAGCTTTATTATCTCCTGCTCGAATTTCAAGCGGTCCATAGTCATTGCACATCACATGGTCAAGTTCTCCCTAGGCAAAAAAAGAGCGCTTTTGCAAAATGCTTTCAACTAGTGCGATATGTTTATGTATCCAACCATGGGTTGCCAGTCGATTGGACCATTGAGACTTCTAAACAAATCTTTAATCCTATGTGTCGTCCTTTCTGGACTGGAGTTAAGTCAAAAAAGTATATATAAGCAGGATGTAAACACCTAAAGCAGAAGATAGATAATGTGTGTTGGTTTGTAAACATTCTAAATAAACCAAATGAGTGGAGGCATGGTTTGTACCGGTGGTTACCTGGCTTCTCAAAGACAGCAACAACACCATTTTTGCACATGAGTGGTCATCCCCCTCTTCTCCCCCGAAATTATTATTAATAGGTAAGTCAGGGACAGATATATTGACCTCTAAACATAAAAGTCAGCTGCTCTGTTTACACCCTGTTTTCTTTTTTGTGAGGTCACATGCAGGAGACTGCCCCACAGATATGAATATGTGGTGCAGTCTCCTGCATGTAACAACACGGAGAGCAAAATGTAAACAAACCTGGTGTTATCTGCTCCACACCCCAAAAAACTGCAGCAAACAAACGTGACCAGAGAGCCTGCATGACAACTACCCGAATATTGCTGACCGTGGAAAAAAAGAATGAAAATGGAAAAAACATCCAAGCGGTTAATGGGGAGGTCGGAGGGGGAGGGTTTAAACTATTTAGAAACAAGCATTTTGAAAAAGAAGGTAGGTAAAAGCAGACATAAATGTCAAACCTGGTATCATAGGGGAAAAATGAGTCAGTTTGGATGCTGGGGCGGAGCCATATGAAAGACTACAGCCATTCCCACAGATAAAGATCCCCACAGCATCAGTGTGGTGTTGTGTAGTTCTAATTAATCTGTAGGATCTGCTCATTTGTGTACAACAAACTTTGGGTGAGGTGCTTTAACTGATCCCATGCACCCCCACAGTATATGTTGGCTTAAAGACCAGCTAACTCACAGTGCCACCATAAGCCCCTCTAAAGTAAACAGAAAATGAATTGGTTTCTGCCAGCCACTGAACATGACAGCCCTGACCCCTCAGGGATCATGGTAACAGATCTAGAACCTTTTCGCCTAGTCACTCATGCACTCTTGGTCTTAGAGAAATATAAAGAGAATACACAATGGGACGTTTTCAATATATTTATTGAACAAACGTTATTCTTGTATACAATACATGTCCTGCGATAATCAGTAGACAGAAGCAGATGAAAGTGATTACAAGCACTAAAAGAGTAAATAGCAGATATAGTTCCACCATGGTGCTAAGACAGTGTATATATGAGGGCATATAATACAAGGTAGTAATCAGGAGTACTTGTACTATGCAATCCCTACTCTTTGTATGTCTAAAGTGTATGTAGGTAAAGATTCATCCCATGGGATGATCCAACCCCATTACCTGGCGTAAAGCGAGCTGACCCCCTCACGGAGATGTTAGAAAGTTGCTTAGCGAAGCCTCAGTATGCAGGACCTTTCAATGTCAGCGGAAGTGTCTCCTCTGCTAACCCCGTTAAATGCTTTTTTATTTATAATAAAAAGCAGCCTTGGGACGCATATGCTGATTAGCATTTTTATGGATATGCAGCTAGCCCTGTCGCCCCGTGGAAAAGATAAAATCACATTTGTACATCGTTTGTAAAGCCTTATACTCAGTGTTCGAGAGATAATGATAATGTTGCACGAAGCCAGATGTATAACAAAGCAGTTTCGGCGAAACGAATCCTACATTGTCACGCATGTGAATATGTACAAAAGGTCACAGCAATATTGTTATTGTGCAGAAAGAGGACAGTGTTAGAACATGTGCAGTGATGCTAAAGGGGTCTAACTTGGTTACATAACAGTGATCTTGCAAGAGTAACAAGGAAAGCTAGGCACACAGCTGCGAGGGAGAAATCTCGCTATTTTTTCATGCAGAATACCTGATATGGCAGCAGTGGGGTCACTGCAAGGGCCAGCCTCTGCAACAAAAGGGATCTCTAGATAGAGTGCCTACTTCGTTCCCGCAGGGACTGTTGAGTGCACGTTGCTCCGAGGGGGACGAGTGAGTGCAGTGCCAGAACTGAATTCACAATGTCTCCACAGAGATCAGCACAGCGCGCTGAGACCACGACATTTGGGCAGCACTGTAACTTTAAGGCAAGGGTGTACCTCTTGTTTTTTTATTTTGTTTTTCTGATTGTTGCTTGAGATGCTTAAAAGAAGTTCTACCAAAGCGGATGAACACAGTGCTTTGCCAATGGAAAGCTAATAAGAGAAAAACACACGGAAGAACAGAAAATAGAACACATACAACCTACAGAAACAAGAAAAAGTAAAGTGACATGCACAAGGACCGATAAGAAGTGAAGGCGGGATGTAAGTCTATTTTAAGATATATTTAATACAGTAGATTTCAAAAGCATGGCACCACCGCTCTGAAGGCAAAACCTAAAAACAGCTTTTACAAGTTTTATCCCAAGAATGGGAACCACACAGATCTGAAGATACCAAATCCCTTTCTGTGTGGTTTCCCTAGATTTCAGGGAGAAAAGATTTTCTGCCTTTTCTGAGCAGGTGGATCACAGCAGACTTTAAGTGTCAGTAGAACGGCAAGTGGGAATTGAGGATGTTTGGGGAGGCAGGGTTTAGGGTAAGCTTGTGCCTTTGTAGGGTAGCATTGTTATGGCCTGTGTTGCTGCAGTGGTCGGCAGGGGACAGGCCTTGTTCCTGCCGACAGACCATGCCCCTCTATCATGAAAGAGACGTCTGGTGTTGCCAAGCCCAGAATTATCTGGTCTCGACTTTGTGGACCCAATATTTCCCTTTCCAGAAATACTCAAAATTGCAGATAGCAGAAATCTACACACAGATATCACTTCAGGTGCAATCCTGCCACACATAACCAGGGCCATCAAAACATATGCTGATATTTTCTAAGAGAGTCTATGATTATTACATACCTATATTTTGAAGTTCAATGTTGAAGTATGATGGCTTGTGTGGCTTTGATCCATGGTATCCAGTAAGACACACAAACATGTTAGCGTTCGCTGTTAGTTTCTGATTTTCAAAACTACATCCCACGTTTATGTCATGAGACTGAAAGTAGTCTCCACACGAGACTGCCTCTGGCAAACCTTCGTACCTGTGAAAAAAATAATTATATTACTTTTGATTGAAAGGACTGTAAAGTTCATTAAAGGTTGCAAATAAAGGTGTTTGCAAAACATTTAGGAGCCACACATCCTTACTCAGCACCCTTGCCTGTACTAAATGAATAACAACTCCATGCATCATAGTACATCACCATCTGGGAAAGTGTTGTTGTCCATTAGCCATTTTGGATCTAGGTAGCAATTGTTATATTTATGTGCTAAGTTGTGTTTCGGGGCCCTTGGTCAACACAAATGGCCCCATGGTACTAGTATTGAATAAATATGAGTGAGTAAAGAATTAGACAACTAAGTGAACAATCTGAAAACCGGGTTTTCAAAACTGCAGATGATTTACATGAGTAGTTTAGCAGCTGATAAATGACCAGCCACACATATTACAATAGATATTATGCAAGAAAACCTAAAAATAACGTAAGGCCCGATGTTTGTTATTTCTGGTGTTCTTCCTGCACTGTCTTTATAAGCACTATGCAGATAGTCTGGCGTGTATGTTTAGCAGCTGGAGGTTTGTCTTATAACCTGTTCTTTGGTCTCAAGCTGTGATCAGCCATCTACATGAGGACTGATGTACATTTCTGATTTTGTGGCCCTTTTGGGTGAGGGAATCTGTTTTGTAGTTCTTGCTCTCTTGAGGTGCTTGTTTTAGTTCAAACATTGTTTGATGCTTTATACTGTGAAAGTGTAGTTAAGATATGTGGTGAGAACTGAGGATCATGTAATCAGAAGCATACTTCTTCAAAGTCTTTGTGATCAGACGCCCATATTTACACAAAGTGAGATCGTACTTGTTGCACCCTGCCCGTGGCCGGCTTCCTACTGCGGGTGGAACACGAGCTCCAGAGAGAGCTGGAAGGACCACAGAGGTACCGGCAGGCTAACGCAGGCCCTAAAGACACTTACCTCAATGCCGGAAGCACATCAGTGCTCGCTTGGAAGGCGGCCCACTCCTTGAGGACATGTTAGGAGACAGCTTTGGGATCTCCATTTTTCTCCTCCTTCTTCTTCCCAGAATCCTCTGTAGAGGATATCTGGGATAGAAAATACTGCCAGTTCCAAGATGCTGCGTTGTTAATTCCTTCCAAAAGGGCGTTTCCAATCCAACATGGTGGCATAACTTCCTCTGATGTAAGTCCTGTCCTGGACCTATATAAGGAAGAGTTTTTCACTCTCTAATTCCGTCTGGCTTTTTCCTCCTTCCTGGAGCCAATTCTGGAAGGCATTTTCTAGACCTAGACACTTTCCATCATGGCACGAATCGTGGCTACTGGAAGTAATTGCCCATACCTCTGGGCCTCTGGTCCAACTCACAGCCAAAGACTCTCCATCAGAAAAGGCAACCCACCCCATATCAATGAACGCAATTTCAGCTAGCTTATCCAAGAAATATGGAACACACCAATTTTAACCGTGCATTAGCACACAAGATAGAACCATTGCAAAACCAATTAGGTATAACAAGTCACCACTGCCTTGCAACCAACACAGCACCAAAGACTGCAAAGGTGATCATGTGTCACTCTACAATAAAATGTATGATTACCCGTCGTCACACACTGGCACACTCTACTCAGCCCAAGAGCCATATATTGGCAGCATTGCAGTCTGCAACTGTGGTAGCCAAAGCTTATTACCTATTAAATGACCCCACACCGATTGCAACCAGGTCTGAAAAGCTCACAATTTACTGTTCTTAGGATCCACTCACCAGTACTTTGAAACTATGAATGAATGTTATACTTCTGTTATATTAAGGGCACTTAGCACATAACTGCTGCTAATTAAGAGGCATTCCTTTGAAAGAGTGTCTCTGTGTCTGCCGCAGCAGCGTGGACTCCGAGACACACTGCTCTATGGGGGCTGGGCGGTTCACAACAAAGCCCCATTAACAAGTAAAAGAGTGGAAGGGGGGCTGGCATGTATGTGGTGGGCGAGCAGGGTACCAGGCAGAGAGCATCGCACAGAGCTGCAGACACGAGAGCCTTCTCAGACACCGGCTGTCAGGCAGACATAACTACTTTTGTGTCTCTGTGACTTTAATGTGACCTGCGAGGATTGCCCTTAATCGCCTTCTCATGCCCTTTATCTCCGTGCCCCCCCCATGCATTATTCTTGGATATTCACAAGATAAGGGCAGGTGAATCACATTTGTAGGATTTATTACATAAAGTACATTGTACTGTGTCTCTTCTGTACCTGTTGTGTGTGAAAGAAAAGCTTGCTCTGATGCTGCCAGCTGTACATAGATTTTTTTCTATATAGCACTTCTTACCAAAATTCTGCTGTTTCTAAGCGCTGCAAATATCAAAATAGCGCTATTGCCTAGTTTATGATACTCGATATACAGGCTTTCTGGAAGACGGAACACTGAATCAGTATTGTCAATATTCAAACTTGTGACCTATCAATCACCAGAAGCGAGTATTTAATTCACTGAGTTACCACCTGCACCATTAGCCTTCCAACCTGCTCTGAAGTGTACAAGCGGCATCCACACTCCATTCAAATATGGATCTGTGTTATGAGACAGCAAACATCTCTGAGTACTGCACTAATGGAAACATACATTTCAGACTTTTTGAACGGAACCTTTTTTTTTAAATAGCTGTGAAGCTGAGAAAATCTGGTACTTAAAATGATAGCATCTCTGCGGAGAAGCGCTCACACTCAGTTTAAAAACATTGCTGCCATGCTGAGAAGTTCTGAAGTGGTCCCATTACAATTGTAGTAGACAGACAGAGGGAGGAGGGCGACAGAGGGATGGAGACAAGGGGAGGGAGACAGAGGGAGGGAGACAGAGAGAGGGAGACAGATAGATGGAGGGAGATAGATGGAGGGAGACAGACAAGAGGGAGACAGACAAGAGGGAGACAGAGGGAGAGAGAGGGAGGGAGACAGAGGGAGAGAAAGAGAGAGGGAGGGAGACAGAGAGAGGTAGACAGAGAGAGAGAGAGGGAGACAGACAGAGTGAGTGAGTGAGACAGAGGGAGGAGGGCAACAGAGGGGTGGAGACAGAGAGATGGAGACAGAGGGAGAGAGAGAGGGAGGGAGACAGAGAGAGGTAGACTGAGAGAGAGAGGGAGACAGACAGAGTGAGTGAGACAGAGGGAGACAGAGGGAGGAGGGCAACAGAGGGATGGAGACAAAGGGATGGAGACAGATTGGGGGAGACAGATGGAGGGAGACAGGAGAGAGGGTTAGATTTCAATGTTCATCACACTTCAATATTATCAACACTTAAAAGCAAATCATGTAATGCGCTGCCACCGATACAGCAGAATCCACTCGATTCAGAAACACTACACTCTCATGTAACATTTGGTACTGTACGCTGAACCAGGCACACCGGGGAGATGTGGGTGAATGACGCTGATAGGTCGAGCATAATCAACACCACTGTTTCACCCTGATCCACCAGTATGTGAATATGGTCAGTGGCAGCAATAAAGGCAGACTCTATGCTGTGACTGGCGTGGAACCCATTCTGCGAACAGTCTAAGCTCTACTGGGATTCAACATATTACAACGTATTACAACATATACATTGAGGAGTGTGCACTCCAGACAATCCATAAAGGACAGCAATGTACTTAAATACACGCACTTAGAGGCCATGCTAGTGGAAAATATGTTCCATACAAGTCCGCGAAAAATAGCGTACCATTGACAACAAAAGCAATTTTTTCTATTAAAAAGGAAACCTGTATTATTCCCCTTAACAACAGAGACGTTTTAAGGAAGGCATGGACAAAGTGGCTCTGGAGAGTCTTGTTCTCGTGACCTTGAATAATTCTTAAACAGATGTTTTAAATACTTTCTTCTTTTAATGTGTTTTTAGTGTGGGTGATGTGTCAGAGTTTATTACAGACATTTTACAGAGAAATGTGTTCATTTCATGCAACATCCATAAACGGTTTGTTTTAGATGACAATAGGACCTCACAATGAGAATGGGAGGGTGACACAGAGATTATTCCCAGTAATATTAGTGATCTGCTGCTGTACAATTTGAAAACACACGTCGCTATCCCTGAATAAAGACACAAACACATTTAGAATTTGGACCAGTGTGCCTTTCACTGGCAAAAGAGGGATGAAGGAGCTGAAACTGAATCATAAATTCAAAGCGGTTACAAACAGGGGCCAACAAAATACATTTGGCCCAGGGGCCCCAAATTCTTTAAGATGTCCCTGCTTACCAAAGTGGCTTTCTGGACAAAATCTGGGCAATAATTTGTTAATCAGTATTTGATACTCATGTTCATCTGCCATCATTGAGTAGTATTATCACATCTTGGTGTAAGCCTGTAAGTAAAACTTAGAACTGGAAAGGACTGCTCTTTCTTATGGAAATCTAGTTCTTTGGACCTCATTTAGAAGTGGGTGGTAATGAGACATACACCAGAAATTGGCAAAAGCATCTTTGTTCCACGCCTTATTTAGTGATCTTGTTTTTGCAAACACATGCTGTTTTTCTTTAGGGAAAATGAGCTGCAGTTAAAAATTAATATTTTTTTTAAAGCAGTCACAGACATGGTGGCCTGTTGACCACAGGAGGCCACTATCTTTGTGATGGCTGCGAGTCCTTGCGGGTTGTAAGTTGTGACCTACCTCATTAATAATCATGAAGTTGGTCAAATTGCGACCCACCAGTAAACACTATTTTGAAAACTGGCCTATTAGTACGTAGGTCAGTTTTCAAAATAACACACTGGTCGCAAAAATAAAGGTCTCAAACTGCAACCAGTATTTTGCAACTAGTACTACATACAACTGGCTCTAAAAACTCTATTGTTGTCTCAGCATTTTCCAGAAATATGCAGATTTTTCTTCCTCTGAAGCTTGGTTAAGTGTCTTCAGTAGTGGCAAGAGACTTTCTGTTAATAGTAAGTTTTAGAAGAATCTTTTTAACATAATAGAACATTGTTTTGTTTTTTTAAATAAAAAAATCGGTGCTTTGGGAGCTTCTCACAAGCAAAAAGCCAAAAGACCCATAGGAATCAATGGGAAGGCATTGACATTTTGCGAATTTCAATTAGCGATTCGCAAAATGTTAATGCATTCCATGGGTGCAGGGGGGATCCAAAGGACCCCCCCTGCACCCCTGAAATGTATTTTGAAGTGCATGTTTCACACACACATGTCCTAAGGACATGTGTGTCTGTAACATGACAGTGTTTTCAAATGCAATTTTGGGCATTTTAATACATTTTCGCAAATTACCACGAGGTTAACCCTTGTGGTAATTTGCACCCCCTAATGGCGAATTCGCAATTTTAAAAGTAATCATGCATTGCTTTTAAGGAATCGCAAATTTGCGATTCCTTAAAAGCAATCGCATTTTTGGAATTCGCTAAAAATAGCGATTTTGCCAAAAATGTTTGATGCATCCCAAAAACCTATTTAGGAATCGCAAACGGCCGAATTTACTGATTCGCACCGTTTGCACTTCCTAAATAGGTTGATGCATGTGGCCGTTTGTTCCTGAATACTTTTGGAAAAAATGTGTTTTTAGCGCGCACATTCTATTATTAGAGAAAATGAAGACTACGTTTTATATAAGTTAAACCCTGTATTTTTGGAAAATGTGGATCTGTCAATGGCAATTTTATAACTGTATTTATTTTTTAATTTTGACGCCTTGATTTTTGTGAGCAATATGAACTAAGTGCTACATGAAAATTTGAAATAAAATGTATGTCAAGTTTTTGAAAATTTGAAATTACAAAGACATTGAAGAACTTACTAAATAAATGAACCCATGAAATTCAATAGAGTATGGACTCATAATTAGTACAGGGTACCTTCATATCTTTCTGCTATATGCTACAGAGTATGAGCGAGTAGTGGTAAATCTTATATTGCACCTTTATCTAAGGTTTTGGCCGTATTTCCGAATTACTCCACCTCTGATATGACAATTGCCATTATATATATATTTTGGTGTTTTTATTACCACCTCTCTCATGTTCTCTGTTTTCTCTTTCTCTCTGCTGTTCCTTTTGTTCCTCTTTCTCTCCCACCAACTAACCCCCTATCTTCTTTTCCTTTTTCTATGCTTTATTTCTTTAATTCATTTACTTTCTCACACATATTTATTTCAAAGTGTTCTTTTTTATGTAACTCACTAGCTTTCTTTCTTTTTTTAAGTGATTAGCATGGCTGTCAATTGAGAGAATATACAAACCCATACATACCAGTAACTCAAATAATAATTTGTGCCAGAGGGTGGGTTTGAGACTGATATCCATGTGCAGATGAGATGCTCCCAATTGTAAAACGTACAGTGAAAATGCAGAATTTCTGACTCCTCTGCACCTATAGAATAAAAATGTGTATTATTCTATTAAAATAAAAGTTCCTATTACCAAGGAGGAAAAGAAAAAGATTTGAAAATTTACCGGACTCACAGTTTTTAACATGTTTTCCCTTGTAGAATGCGATAGCCATTGCAGTTGTTGTCACATACCATATTTTAATGTTTTCAATATCTATTAGATAATGACTTACATATGAGCTACTTGTTAAATTTGTGGGTCACAATGTTTGGTTACTAATCACCAAAATCAACCCGATCTACTTGGAAATACATACCAGTTACATAGAGGCATTAAGAATGTACGTTTTTGTTTGTGAACCCAAAATAACCTCCAATGTTACTGACAGCATACATTAAAATGTAAAGGTGTCTGGAAAGCAGTGCTTAGTTTCAGCCAGTGGTTGCCGGTGGGGCCACCGCACTCATTTTTGGGGACCAACGCTCATTTTATGCATCAATTATTGAGAGCAAATGAGGGAAAGCACACAAAGTTCAAAGGAAGAGAAAACAGAGAAACATCCACAAAGGGAGAAAGTAGAAGCCTGCAAGAGTGTGATGAAGGGGCAGAGAGTGTCTGGTACTGGATTAAAGAGGCTGTAGGCTGATTCAAGTCTGGGCGGCCTTGGTGCTCTTTTTCTATTTCTTCTTTCCTTTGTCTCTCCCCCTCGGTCTTTTCCAAGCAGGAACTTTGACTCACGATTTCCCCAAGATCAAACGAAAGTACATTATTTGATTCAAGTCGGTCCGGAGTTGGTCTGTGCTACACACTTGATAACTTCTAGCAATCACACTCTCACTGAGTATCTAGGCTTTCTGACAACTTTTAAAAAGATGTTTGAAAAGGAATCTCCTGTTGAGGAAGCCATCTGTGAGGAAGCTCCAATGTTTTGGCCTATATCTCTCAGTTTCATTAACAAGCCACAGAGACCACATGGGTAGAGAGAAACTTACAGCCTGATTCATGAAGTAAAATTGCGCCCGCAATCGCTGCGAAAATGCAATTGCGGGCGCAATTTCCGTAATCGGCATTCAACATCAAAATGGCGACTTCGCAAACACAGAATAGCAAATTCGCTATTATATTCGCAGAATCCCGGCAGGTGATCATTAGCGAATCGGAAAATGCGAGAAACCACGGATTCTGCGAAAGAAATAGCGAATTCGCTATAGAATCGCAATTGGTATTCAAGAAAAATCGCTAATAGCGAAAAACCCAAAAATCGCATTTTGCGCCGCGCAACATAAGGATAACTCAAAGCAGGTGGTAACCATAAAAGCCATGCAAAAATTACTTTTAAAAAACCGTTGTCCCATCACCAACAGGTTCTGGCCTGACCAATCACACATAAGGACAATCATCAGCAGCAGCATTAGGAGTCCCACAATGCCAGGAATGTACATGGAGGCGTCGAAGGCTACAGCGATTAGCACGGAGGAGACGCAGGATCCAGGACAGGATATTGCGCCAGCGGGTCACCTTGCTGGGCCAAACCAGAGAGCAGATATATGCTAAATACAGGCTGTATGGGGAAATGATAATGCAGCTAATACAGGACCTTGACCCCCTGATGCAGCACCCAACAAGCCGTACCAATGCGGTGCCTACACATGTGCAGGTATTGTGTAGCCTGCACCTCCTGGCCTCCGGGAGTTTCCAGGGGATAGTAGCGGCTGCTGGGGGGATATCCCAGCCCACCATGTCACACTGCCTCCACACTTTTGTTGACGCCATGCTCACCCAACTACACCGTCACATCAAATTCTCTGCCAGCCAACAGGAATTGGACATGACCAAGCTAAAATTCTAGAATGTTGCCCATTTTCCTCATGTGCTCGGATGCATAGACTGTACCCACGTCGCCATCTGCCCACCAGCTGCCATGGAGTATATGTTCCGCAATAGAAAGTCCTACCACTCCCTCAACATCCAGATGGTCTACAATGCTAAGACATACATCACTGACATTGTCGCACAGTACCCAGGGAGTACCCATGACTCCTTCATATTCCGGTACAGCGGCCTCCACACACGACTGGTCAGGGGAGAGTTTGGGGAAGGACACCTACTTGGTAAGTACACTTTGTCGAAAATGTCACATTGCTAAGATGTAACAGCGCAGCACAGCAATCACCATCTGCTCCTCTCATTCAGGTGACAGTGGCTACGCCCTCCGTGAATACCTCCTGACCCCATACCTCAACCATGCTACACCCCAGAAACGGCGCTACAATATTGCAAACATACGGACAAGGAATTGCATAGAAAGGACATTTGGCCTGCTCAAGAGCAGGTTCCGCATACTGCACAAGACAGGTGGGGCCATGTATTACAGTCCTGCAGTGTGCTGCCGCATTGTGGCTGTCTGCGCAATACTACATAACATTGCAACCAAGCGCCGGATACCTGTCGACATCTCTGGCAGTGAATCTGAAGGGGACAACCGGCCACCTGCACATGCGCACCATGCACGTGGGGAGAACCCAGCTGAAGGCCACAGACGTCGCAACCACATCACAGTGAACAGTTTCTAGTACACCCTCTTCCATCACCCCACAACTCAACAATGCATGCAAAATGTAATGATGACACAACGCTAATGTGTGTAGCAAAATAAATGTATTTGTTCAATTCACAAAAAAAAGGTTTCAGTACAACTATCTCCCACTAACAGTATTACAGCATACTGCTGTGTCATAGGACATGGCAGGCTTAAAGTCAGCCTGTGCCAATGAAAGTCAAATGTTCTCAAGTGCGCCTACTGCGCGTTGCGCCCAAGCGCCTCTGAGGGGCATCCTCCTCCGGGGCTTCTGGGCCTGGCGTGGGCCTGGTGCTGCGGCTGTGTGGTGGGATTTGTGAGGCTGAGTGGCTGCTGACGCTGGATGCCCCCTCACTAGCATCATCACCCCCCACAGTGGATGGTATTGCTGGAGGGTGTAGTGCCGTAATGGCCGTGGTGAGGTGCTCCAGGACCCTGGTCATGTCCTCACTGCACTGGACAAGTTGGTGCTGCTGTGTTAGGGACCGCCGCGCCAACAGAGAAGTTGCATTGGCAGCAACATAATTCGACCTGCTGTAGGAGGCCAGCCGGCTCATGAGTTGACGGTGGTGGCGGCGTGCTGCACTGCGCTGTGTGGACATCGCAGCAGTGTTGGCCTCCATGGCTGCAGTCATGTGGGCCATTCCCTCACCCACAGCTGCCATGGCTGCAGTCATGTTGTCTATGCGCTCCCCCACACCTGCCCTGGCCGCCGTCATGCGGTCCATGCGGTCAGCGACTCCGGCCACATTGCGCCCTATCTTATGGAGCTGCAGCTGAATGGCACCTTGCTGTCATGCCTGGCGCTGGTGTATCCTCAACATGCGTCTTTCAACGCTCAAACGCGCCAGTCCCTGTCCATTGGCCCTCCTGCTTGCTGGAGTGGTGTGCTGGCGAGACCTGCCACGCCTGCTCTGCTGGCCTGGGTCTGTGGCTGACCGCTGTGTCGCAACTGGCGCGGGCCCAGATGTTGTAGCGACAGCTGCTGGGGGTGTGACAGCTGGCGTTGCTGGTGCGCCAGATGCAGGGGGCACAATAGTAGGTGGCCTGGCTGCGGCTCTAGGTGGTGCGGCAGTTGCAGGGGGCACAATAGTAGCTGGCCTGGCAGCGGCTGTAGGTGCTGCACCAGTCGCAGGGGGAACACTGCAGGTGGATCTGGCTGCTGGTGTTGTAGCAGCGGCAGGGGCTGGTGCCTGGGTTGGTGGTGGCGCCTCCTCCTCCTGGACCTCCTCATCAATTTGCAGCCTTTCACTATCGCTGCTTTCGCCGCCACCTGTGAAGGTAAGTGGAGGATCATTAGTTGCATGTATCTGGCAGATGTGCAGTTGCTACATGCATGCTGGGTGACAATCCCTGAATGGCTGTGGCTTTGTGTGCTTTGGGACCTGTCTGGCTGCATTGTGGTACTACTACATTGTGGCCACACTACATCTCCCACAATGCATCAGGATATTCCTTGATGTGCAACTATGGCATGCCTATGGGACATTAGGGGAGCCTATTTGGTCATGGACATTCATAGGGGGCAGGGTCGCAGTCGCATGCCACTTACCTTGGGTGTCTTGGGTGGTGCGGGATGAGTTGAGACGTGTGAAGCCTATACAGGCCTCCCTCTCTAGGGTGTCCTCCACTGGGTCCTCCATGGCTGTGTTGGGAGGGACTGTAGGTCCGCCACCTCCAGTGCCCGACGACTCTCCAAGGCGCTCCGCCACCTTCTCCTTGGCACGGCCTCGGAGGTCGTACCACCGTTTCTTCAGCTCCTCTAGGGACCTGTCGGCCACTCCCACGGAGTTGACAGTGGAGGCAATCCCCTGCCATATCCTCCGTTTCTCTTGCTCAGGGACGCTCCTGGAGTCTTTTCTGAAGAGTTTATCGTGGTTGGCCACCACCCCCTCAATCAAGTGTTCGAGCTCCTGCTCGGAAAATTTGAGCTTCCTTTTGCGCCCAGAGGAGTTGCTGGTGCCAGGAACAGGTTCCTCTGACATTGTAGCAAAGTAGTAGATGTGTAGTAATCTCCTGTAGTGCAGCAGCTCTCCCACTTGCTCCCTCGAGGTCTGCCTCACTGTGGTGAATGGGGGTGGGAACTGGCTGCTTCCTGGTTGTGATGTCATCACTGGGCTCGAAATGCGACTTCCCGTTTTCCCGATCTCGCGAGTATGCGATCTCGCAAATAGCGATATCGCAAATAGCGATATCGCTATTTGCGAGTTCGCAATCCCGGCGTGGGTAGCCGAAAATAGCGATTTTTCTGCGATTATCGGTAATCGCTAACGGAATTTGCGATCGCGTGTGAATCGCTTTTTTCAATCGCTAATCTTCATGAATTCGGATTTGCGATATCTGAATAGCGAATCGCATTTTTTCGCTATTACAGATTCGCAAATGCCGTTTTTCATGAATCTGGCGGATTATGACTCTCGAAGAAGGCAGAAGGAAGAGCTTAAGGATGAGCTGGTATGTTCTCCTTGCCCTACCTCATGACTGAACTGATGGACTCAGTCCTGCTCATTAGGTGCATCTGCCAGGACACAGAACAGAAAAAGGAGGAACTAGAGCTTTCCCTGTGCTCAGGGAAACATTGGTATTCTCTTGATGGCTATGAATTGCTCTGGAAGAACCTTTGTCAGTTTCCAGCGAGAAAACCTATGCAAAGCAGAATAGCCCAAAAAGCCTTATTTGCAGAAGAAAGAAAACACTGAAGAGAAGAGAGCTGTGCATGTATTGCGAATCTTCAGAACATCTAGTCCACTCCTGTCCAATCCTTCCTCAAAGGCCCTCGGGAAAGACCAAGTTCTGTCCTCAGGGAAGAGGAAAAAACTTCAAATCCCTTTAGTCAGAATGTCTGGATAGTTTCACTAATCCTTGCCCCTGCTCCCAATTACACCAAGACTTCCTGAAGGCAGGACTATTGAATCTTCTGCACTACCAGACTGTGAAGCTAGTAGACAGAGTATGGACAAGAAATGGGCCGGCTGCTGAAAGAAAGAAATATTCCCAAAAACATTGCAAGAAATCTGCTGAACAGGTTCAGACAGTAATGGGACTACTTTAGTCTAAGGTACCATTCACGGAAATGACTACACTATTACACATAATCCTTATGCAAATTGGGTTACCAGGACTATATTGCTGTCCTCTTAAATTTGCCATGAGAACTGTTACTCCATAGGGGATGATTGGTAACCAAGGGTTGCAGTCTGAGTTAAATCTATGGAATCTAGCCTAATAAATGCCCGCCAATCAATATGTCTTCTGTGCAATTGCGAAGAGTTGAATCTTGGTCCCAGGTCGAGAAGGAAGCGTTGAGACAATACCTCCATGAGCACTTACAGAACAGGTTAATTTTTAAATCTACATTGCCTTCTTGAGCCTCAATATTTTTCATGCCAAAGAAATCCAATGAACACCAACTCTGTATTGATCACAGAGTGATAAACAAGATAACTGTAGAGGATTTATATCCATTTCTTCTCATCAAGGTATTCTAATCTTGAGTCTGTTAAAGGACTCATGATCTTCACCAAATAAGATCTTCAGGGGCCCTACTGTCAGGGAAGTACGCTGGTCCCAGACTCAACCATGCTTCATTTGTGCCCACCCTTTAGGCCCTGTGGCTGCCCATGTGTATTTCCCCACCCCTTAAATGCTGCTTCTTCATTCGCCTGCAGGAGTAGTGCAGTAGCAATGCTTGTTGTTTTCTGCATTGCTCTTTCCCTGTGGCAAGCCTTGTGTTTCAGCATGTGGAGGGGCGGGGGTTGCCTCATGTCTGCAAACACCTGTCCCTTTGCCTATGAATAGATAAGCCTTGCACATGCCCATGCTTGGCTTACTTTCAACATTCAAAGATGTTCCTGTCATCCAACAGCAAGGAGATTCCTCTCTTCAGCTGCAGAGTGACCTCAAGGGACATGTCTTCATGTCTTCATGTCGTTGACCTTTTGAACTCAAATTTAAAGTTCCCTTATGATTAATCTGTGACATTTAAAAAGAGAGGAACGGTGCTTCAGGAGACTTTTTCATTAGTTTATTTAACTCTTGCCTCACAAGACTTTCAACAACTGACAACTAAGAAGCTTGGAAACATTATTGAGCTTTTAGTATTGACATGTTAAACTGAACTCTTTAGTATTTATATATTGTATGATGGTATGCTATTAGGATTTTGGCAACTCTGATACTAAGTGTTATTGATATTATTGTCTCTTGTTTTCTGAGTGCACGGATGAATGGTGCCATAGTGTTTTGAGTTCCTTTTTATTTTGTTTAGCCTTAATTTATGTTTCTCTTCAAAACAGTATTGTTCCTGAACATTAGACAGTGGAAATATAAAAACAGGCATTATTGTTCACCAATGAATCAGTATAATTTGAGTTAGTATGAACTGTTCTTTCCTTAAGTGCGCATCGTGAACTCCTCAATGCAAATCTCATGGACAGAGATATTAAGGCTTGCCGTTATCCCTGCAAAGGTGATTACATTTTATTTATCTTTACATATTCTATGGTCTATGCCATTTTGTGCATGTGTTTGAGTATGGAGAAGTGCATCAGTATTCATCCCCATTGTTTCTTTGCCAGAGCATCTCACGATAAACGCTGTACATTTCTCAGAGACCAAAGACATGGTACCTGGCTGGACCAGGTTGAGTGAAAAAGCAGTGTTTGTTTTTCTTCTCTTATTTCTCATCCACTTCCCCTTCCCTTTGGTAAGCCCTGCCAGTTGATTGTGTTTTATCACAGCACTGAGAGGTGTTCCAAGAGGTATTGCGAGCATACATCGTTCATCGCCCCTGCAGACATCCTGATGCTGCTAAATTGGCTTTCGTAATTTCTTACCTCGGGAAAATACAGCCTTCTGGTCCATACCACTTGTTGAACATGATGACTCACTGCTGCTTTACGATTGCACTTGATTTAAAGACGCAATGCACAAACTCTTTGACAAACATTTATTTGTTCAAGCTAGTGACAACAAATTTCCTAATCTGAAACAGGGAAACAAGGATTTGTTGACCTATATCACCTCATTCAATAGGCTCATCGTAGAAACCGCTTGGCTGGAGGAGAAAAGGACAACTCTTTTCTACCGAGTGCTTCGAGATGACCTAAAGGACGTCCTGACTCAAATAGTAGACCCCCCTACTAAGTGTTCCGAATTTATAGACTTGGTGGTGCAGCTAGACAATCGTTTAGGAGAGCGCAAAGGCGAGAAAGGACGAGGTGAGCAACGTCTTTTACGACAAGAGACAAGCTCTTCTACCTCTGACATGGTAGAACCCATGCAAATTGGTAGCGTAAGGGTTCCCCTTATTGAAGGACGAAAAAGATCATCAATATGGGTTAATCCTTTGTTTATATTATGGCAAATGTGGGCATTTTGCTTGTGAGTGTTCTAACAAACCTAATCCCTCTAAAAAGGGGATTGTAGCAGTACTGATAGGAAAAGATACCACTATGGAGCAGGCGGAAAAACTAGACAGCTAGATAAAGCCTGAAACCGCCTTATTGAGCTGTATAACATGCACAAGGTCTCAAATCATCTAGAAAATACCCTGACTCCTGTTCCTCGTCATCTCACACTCATTGTGACACTTGTGTTTTCCCCACAGGCATGAAAAGTCTTACCCATTTTACTTGATTTTGGGGCCACTGGTAGCTTCCTTGATCTCGGATTGGCCAAAACATTGGGCATTCCATTAGTATGCAAAGCCCAGCTCGAACCTCTGCGGGCCACTGACGGATCTGAATTATCCTCCGGATTTATTGTGCATCAAACTGGACCTTTACAAATGACTTGCGCTAATATGCACACATAGGAAATCTGCTTCTATCTTATTGACACCCCGGGTTCTGGCACCATTTTAGGAATACCGTGGCTGCAGCTAAACAATCTGACCATAGACTGGGTTGCTAGGAGAGTGACCTTTGGGTCCAAGTATTGTTGGCAAGCTTGTTTTAAAGAAAAACCACCAATAGTCCTTTCTTTGCATTGTGCTTCTCCACATCCTACAAGTTTTGTCAGCTCAACAGACTTATCAGCGCCCTATCGTGATTTCCATGATGTTTTTAGTGAAGAGCAGGCCACAAGATTTCCTCCTGACAGAACATATGACTGTCGGTTAGACCTGGTCCCAGGAGCTTCATTGCCCTGTAGTAGAGAATACGTCTTATCTGAGCCAGAGACAGTCTGTCTCCGGGAATATTTGGATGGCTTGCTAGCAAAGGGCTTTATTAGACACTCCACATTTCAAGTGTCGTCTTCTCTCTTCTTCATCCCAAGAAAAATGCTGAGCTGCGCGGGTGTGTGGACTACAGCGCCATCAACAAGGTAACAGATACCCCTTTCCACTGATTCTTATTTTATTAGACTGGGTCCGCAGCTCCACAATCTGTACCAAACTCAACCTGCGAAGTGCCGATCACCTGATTCGAGTAATGGAAGGGGACGAATGGAAGACAGCATTCTGGACTAAATACGGGCTCTTCGAATACACTGTGATGCCATTTGGTCTGTGCCCCGGCAGCCTTCCAATTTTTTTTATAAACGAAGGGCTGCAGGAGTTCCTTAACATCTGTGTCATGGTGAATATAGATGACATTCTCATTTATTCTTATTCCCCTGAAGAACACATTGTCCATGTCCAGCCAGTCCTCCAACGACTCAGAAAAAAACATTTACATGCCAAATTAGAAAAATGCATTTTCCATGCTAGAAGCATTGACTTTTTGAGATATGTCATCTTCTCCAAAGGAACAGCTATGGATACTTCCAAGGTACAGGCCTTTCTTGATTGTGAGGCACCCCGCTCAGTGAAGGAGATACAGCAGTTACTTTGATTTGCCCATTTTTCACCATTGTGACCCTTGACCCTGCTTGCAGTTTAGGCCGCTCCCCACAGCACCACCTGCACGTTCGTGCCTTCAGCCCCTTGCTGCTTGAGTTTGCTGCCACTGTAAGTCAGCTGCCCCTCTTTACAGCGTTTTGTGTTCTGTGCCCCCTGTATTTGTATTGGGTTCTTTGTTCTGTTTGAACTGTATTATTCTGTTTTGCTTTATTTTTACTGCCCCTGTGCCTCTGCTTTCGCCCGCTTATCTCCCGCTTGTTTTCCCGCCGCTGCCTCCCCAGCAGCCCGCCCCCCCTGCGCACCCATTCACCACCCCACTTCTGCTTCCCAGCTGCTCCTCCCTCCCACCTCCCCATATATGGTGCGCCTAAGGCAAGCCCGTCAGAGCCCATCCGCGTCTGGACCGCGCCCAGCGCCAGAACCCCTGGTCCCCCGGAATGCCACAAAGCCCATCTCCGCTACGACTCCAGCACCCTTCACGCACTCAACGCCAGATGATCACGCACCTGCTGCCTGGCCGCCCGAACCGCACCCAAGGATCCTTCTCCTGCCGGAACTGCACCTTCACCAGGATCCAGCCCGCCAACCCACCGACCAGGATAGAACCCAACTACCTCAGATGCATTCTTCTCAACACCTGCTCCGCCCGCAATCACGCCGTTCAACTCTGGGACCTACTCGACTCAAACTCCCCAGATGTCACCTTCCTGACTGAACCCTTCCTCAGCACCCGACATCGCCATAGCCATCCCGGAAGGCTATAAGATCACACGTAGGGACCACACCAACGGAGTAGGTGGAGGAATCGCCATTGTCCACAAGAACACACTCAGAGTCTCGACCAACACCAACGACACCCTCAGCACCGCCGAAAACTTGCACTTCCAGATCCACACGGACCCCAACACCACCCTCAGAGGAACCCTCGTCTGCAGACCCCCCAGACCCCAACCAAAGTTCAGCGACTCCATCACCGACTTCGTCAGCACACATGCCCTCGCCTCCATGGACTACATCCTCTTTGGGAACCTGAACTTCCACCTCAAGAACAACAACAACACCAACTCCACCACCCTGATCGACAACCTCGCCCACCTCGGACTCAAACAACTCATCACAACACCCATTCACTCTGCCTGCCACATGCTTAACCCCATCTTCTCCGCAAGCCCCCATGTCGCCTTCAACCATGCCACCGAACTCCACTGGACCGACCATCGCTGCATCCACTTCACCTTTCGGAAACCCACCACACACTACCGCACCCAACAGTTGCCTCACCGCTGCTGTAGCAAAGTCACCAAGACCAGCTAACCACCACTCTTGCCCAGAGCCCACCCGCCGACCCCGACTCCGCTGCCCGCAACCTCAGACAGTGGATCGGCAACTGCGCCAACACCCTCGCCCAGCTCAAGAAAAGCTCCAACAGCCACACCAGTAAGAAAGCCAGCTAGTTCACTGAAAACATCCAAGCCTCCAAGCAAACTTGCCGAAAGCTAGAGAAGAAATGGCACCGCGAACGAACACCGGACAGCTACGTAGCCCACAAGAACGCCACCCGCAGCACCACCACCTCATCAGATCCACCAAAAGGGCCTCCTTTAAGTGGAGAAATGTGGCTCACAGGTTAGAAGCGGCAGACCCTGAAGCAGAGATCAGGCCCGGGACCAGGGTTCAATTACTGACGTGGCAGGGTCTTGGGCTCAATGTCCGCGGACTCGATAATTCTCACCTCGGAGCCTACTCTAATCATGGGTCCCACGCTGCAACTCTGGGCAATAGCTTGCTTAATCTCCAGAATGGCCCCAACAGCGCTGGGATGCCTGGCTTCACCTTGGGGGTGCCCAGGAGGGGCATCTCACAGGGAGAGCCAGGAAGGGTTCCACAGCGGTATACAGCGCCGGGACGCCCCGTTGCTGGGGCAGCTGTGCGCTTTACAAGTATACTACATTCACATTTACATTTTAAAGACCCCCTAGACAACAAAGCACACAACAGCAAAGAGCTCTTCAACATCGTGAAGGAACTCTCCAACCCCAGCTCCAACACCAACAACATCCCACATCGCAAGACCTGTGCGACTCGCTGGCCACCTTCTTCCATCGCAAGATCGCAGACATCCAGAACAGCTTCAACGCCACGACCGCCACGACAACCACTGAGACCACCGCCCCCACAATCACCATCTGCACCAACAGCTTGCTCTCCCGAACCAACATAAATGACGACAACACCATCAAGATCATGAACAACATCCACTCCGGCTCTCTGTCAGACCCTTGCCCGCACCACATCTTCAACAAAGCCAGCACTGCCATCGCACCCCATCTCTGGAAGGCCATCAACATTTCCTTCAAGACAGCTACCTTCCTGGAGAGCTGGAAGCACGCCAAGATCAACGCCTTACTCAAGAAACCCAAGGTGGACCCCAAAGATCTGAAGAACTGCCAGCCCATCTTCCTGCTCCCGTTCCTGGCGAAGGTCATCAAGAAGACCGTCAACAAACAACTGACCCGCTACCTCGAGGAAATCAGCATCCTGGACCTGTCCCAGTCTGGGTTCCACAGCAACCACAGCACCGAAACAGCCCTCATCGCCACCACTGATGACATCAGGACCCTGCTAGACAACGGAGAAACGGCAACCCTCATCCTCCTGGACCTGTCAGCTGCCTTAGAATCACTCTGCCACCGCACACTGCGCACATGTCTCCACGACGCCGGGATCCAAGAGAAGTCCCTGGACTGGACCACCTCCTTCCTCTCTGGCAGAACACAGAGCATCCGCCTCCCTCCCTTCCGCTTCTAAGCCACCAAGATGATTTGCGGCTTACTGCAGGGCTCATCCCTCAGCCCAATGCTGTTTAACATCTACATAGCACCGCTCGCCCAAGTCGCCCGACTGCACGACCTCAACATCATCTCTTATGCCGATGACACCCAGCTGATCTTCTCCTACATCAAGGACCCCCATGTCACCAAACATAACCTCCACGAAGGAATGAAGGCTGTCGCCGAATGGATGAGGAACAGCCGGCTGAAGTTGAACTCAGACAAGACTTAGGTTCTCATCCTCGGATCCACTCCCTCGGCCTGGGACGACTCCTGGTGGCCGACCGCACTGGGAACAGCTCCATCTCCCTCCGACCATGCAAGCAACCTAGGGGTCATCCTCGACTCTACCCTCTCCATGACTAAGCAGGTCAACGCCACCCCTTCAACCTGCTTCAACACCCTCTGCCTGCTCCGCAAGATCTACAAGTGGATCCCCACCAAAACGAGGAGAACGGTCACCCATGCCCTATCAGCAGCAGGTTGGACTACGGAAATGCCCTCTATGCAGGAGCCTCAGCCAAACTCCTGAAACGGCTTCAGCACATCCAGAATGTGCTATGCAGCGTTTAGAACGCAAGCATTACCACGGAATACCTTTACAACGTGGGCGTAACAACGAAAGTTGTTACCACGCATTGCACTGGGGGGCGCTCAAGGATAGTAAATGATTTAATTTACTATCCCAACACCTTCCCTACTATCCACGGGGACTGGTGTTGGAATAGTAAATTAAATTAATCAATTTTGCGCCCCCCAGCGCAATGCGTGGTAACAACTTTTGTTGTTACGAACGCGTTGTAAAGGTACGCGTTGTCAATGTATGCGTTCTAACGTCATACATTCCCAGAATGCCTATGCACGCCTGTTCCTCGGAATACCTCGCCGCAGCCACATCACAACCCACCTTTCGGGGGTTTGTTTTGCCACTCTCAAAGCCTTACGTAGGTTTTTTCCCCTCCTCCCGAGAGAGGCTAAAGAGACGGTGTCGCGTGCTCTAATACTTTCTAGGCTTGACTACGCGAACGGTCTGTTCTGCGGTCTACCTGCTTATCTGATCCAACGTCTCCAGGTCATCCAAAATGCGGCTGCACGGCTTCTGTTCAAATTGCCCAGGAGATCTAGAGTCCGCCCCTGCCTCCGCAGCCTCCATTGGCTCCCGGTTGCCCACCGGATTATGTTTAAAACACTTGTTCTTTCTTTCCGCGCGCTCCATCAGACTGGTCCTGTCTACCTGAGGACAAGATTTGCCTTGTATATTCCTAACGATGCCTCCGCTCGGCCAACCAGTGTCAAATGATTGCGCCTAGATTTAAGTAATCCCGACTAGGTGGCCAGTCCATTTCGGTCAAGGCCTCTATGGCCTGGAATGCCCTCCCTTTCCATCTTAGGGCTGCCTCGACCATTACGGCCTTTAAGAAGGGCTGAAAACTCATCTGTTTAGCATTTCTCTTTAAACTGTTAACTCCTTCTTGCCTTCTGTATCTGCCTCACCTTCTGCGCCGGGATACTATCTTAGTAATAGAGCGCGTTATAAAAGCCTTTATATCATATCACATCACCTGAAAGACCTGCACTGGCTCCCCGTCAACAAGAGCATAACCTTCAGACCTCTCACCCACGCATACAAGGCACTCAACAACACAGGACCAGCGTACCTCAACAGACGACTCAGCTTCTACACCCCCACCCACCAGCTCCGCTCCACTGACCTCGCCCTCGCCACAGTCCCCTGCATCCGAACAGCGACCTCCGGTGGCAGATCGATCTCCCACCGCGCCGCCAAGAACTGGAACACCCTCTCCACCCACATACGGCAGACCCAAGACCTGCTGACCTTCAGAAGACTCAAGACCTAGCTTTTCGAGCAGTAGCAGCATTCCCCACCCCTCAGCGCCTTGAGACCCTTACGGGTAAGTAGTGTGCTTTATAAATGCTATGATTGATTGACCAATTGCTCGTTTGCTACAAAAGGGAATACGCTTTCTGTGGGATGCAAAGGCTGAAGAGGCATTTTAGCTGGTCGAAAAGACCATTCACAGGCCCCACTCCTTAGACACCCTGATCCTTCTCAGCCATGTTTTTTGTTGAGGCAGTTGCCTCCCAGATTGCTGTAGGGGGTGTAGTCTCAGTGAGACCCAGAATCCGGGCGCTTCCATCCTGTTGCCTATTTCTTGAAAAAAAACTGCTCCTGGCTAAACAAAACTGTATGGTGGCTGAGAGCGAGCTCCTAGCCATAAAGCTCGCTTTGCAACAATGGTGTCATCATTTGTTAGGAGCACAACACACCATAACAATACATACCGACCATCGTAACCTGCAATTTTTCCAAAACATCAAAGCCTTAACATCTCGTCAGCCCCGCTCGTTGTTATTCTTCAATGAATTTGATCTCGTTATCACCTACCGGCCAGGGAATACCCAACAAAAAGCAGATACGTTGTCACGCTTGGATGTCTCCTCTTTAGAACAACCTCAGGTAGAGGCCAAACCCACTGAACAGATAATAGCTATATGCTCCGTAACTAAGCTTCTTGAAAAATTTACCCACATGAAGGATAGTATTCCTTATCCCCCGGATGTAGTGGAACGCAAGGGTCTACTCTATCACAATGAACAATTACACTCAAGAGCTGCAAGAAACAGTATTAAATTGGAACCACAACTCAATTCTTGCAGGACACATGGGAGAAAAGAAACCTTAGAGCTGTGTAAGCGCTAGTTTTTGTGGCCCACGTTGTCACCGGATGTCAAGCCCTATGTCCAGAACTGTCCGACGTGTATCCAAGCAAAGACACTGCATACTGCACCATCCGGACTATTACACCCATTACCCGTTTCACCAACCCCATTGCATACCATTAGCATGGTTACAGAATTATCTGGGTGGTGGTAGACTAACTGACCAAAAGGGCACATTTTGTCCCATTAAAATACATTCCCACTGGCAAGACGCTGGTCACCCTTTTTATACTTTTGTTTTAAGTCGTGCTTCAAATATGCTTAGTTGCATCCCCCTGCATGCACTCTCCTATTCTTATCCTCCTCAGAGGATATTTAATGATTGTAACACTTTCAGTTGGTAGATTCACTTTTGAATTTATATTGAAATTTCCTCATTAATTTCATTTTGAATCTTAGGATTTCTTCTTATTCAGAAACATTATTTATCTCCATAATGCTCCAATGCATTTCGAGCTGCAATTGCTCTTCTTCATGGAGCTATTGCTATGAACAGAATCATTACACACTGGTTTTTAACATGAATGTACATGAATACAAGGTTGTGCATCTGTATTATTTTACATATATTTGACACACGTGATTTTAAGTGACTTGGAACATGTATTATACAAGCCTGTTGTTGTCCACTTTATACTGTGACCCAGTGATGGGAATATAGTTTCTATATATAATGCCATTGTGTGTGGAAAAACTTGACATTCGCCCGACTAATACCGGTAAGTGAGCCTGTTGTTACTTACGAGCTTGGCAAACTCGTCGTTTTCAACCATGTTTGTAAAAACTGCAAAAAGCGATTAAAATGACCACGTTAAACATGCACTGAAGCTCATTTCAAACTGTTTGTCTCAAAATGCGAGCTTAAAATATTCTCATTCCCATGTTACCTAACAAATGTAGTTGTGAACACTTACTTTTACGCTTTAACGAAAGTTCCGCAGTGTTGTAGCATTTGATTTGATTCTCGTGAATGAAATGCATCAGTTTCCTTCCGGTATAATTAACCAAAATAAACATAGGACTGTGTGCGGATGCCCTTTTTTGACGTGTATAAACATCTCATTTATTTATTTATTTATTTTTGACATTTCTAAAGCGCGACAAATACCCGCAGGCGTCTCGGCGCCGGGAAATACACTTACTTGTGAAGCTGAGAGCTAGAGAGAAGTAGTAGGGAGTTATTGGTCAAACGGCCAGGTCTTTAAAAGTTTACGGAACTGAAGAAGGGAAGGCCTCAGCCTAATATATTGGGGGAGGGTATTCCACAATTTAGGTGCTGCCACTAGAAAGCGGCGATCGCCCAAAGACACTGTTTTGGAGCGTGGAATGACTAGTTGGTTGAGGGTGGCAGAACAAAGAAATCTACTAGGTTTGTAGAGTTGAAGTTGATCTTTCAGAAAATGTGGTCCTTGATTATTGAGTGCCTTATAAACTATGCATAAGGACTTGAAATGTATTCTGTTCCGGATCGTCAGCCAATGGTATTCCTTTATGATTTTTGATATGGGCTCATATTTGGTCTTCCCTGAGAGCAGACGTGCTGCAGCATTCTGTATTGATTGTAGTTTCCTTGTGACTCTGGACTGGGCATTGAGAAATAAACCATTACAGTAGTCTAGAGTTGACAGAACTAAGGAGCTGACCAATGTTTTAATGGCTGTCTCCGGGAGAAAAGGGCGGATTTTTCTGATCATTTTCAATTTGTAATGGGCTGTGGTTACTGTTTTATTTGCATGGTCCATAAAATTAAGTCCTTCATCAAAAATGACTCCTAGATTCCTGACTTTGGCTGTCGGGCTCGGGGGAGTGCCAAAGGCTTCCGACCACCAGCAAGATGGCCAGGCTGGGAGAAGGGGTCCAAAAATAACTACCTCAGTTTTTTCTGAGTTCAGTTTTAAACAGTTAGTAGCCATCCATTCTCCTATGTCAAGCATTCCATTTTTGAATTTCTTTGCTACTTGATCTCCATCGCCTTTGATGGCTAATACCAACTGCGTGTCGTCAGCATAGGAGGTTAGGCTCATCCCATGTGCTTTGATGACATTAGCAAGGTCCGACACATAGATGTTAAATAGTGTCGGACTAAGGGATGAGCCTTGGGGAACTCCAATGGTGACGAAAGTTGTGCAGATTGGAAAGGTCCTAGAGTGACCGCCTGCGTTCTTCTGGCCAGAAAAGACGCAAGCAAGTCTCTGGCAGAATGACAGATGCCGAGCTTTCCGACACGGTTGACCAAGATGGTATGGTCGACCGTGTCGAAGGCTGCGGATAGATCCAACATTACCAGGATTGCTGTCCCACCTTGATCCCTAATTGCCCTGACATCATCAGCGGCCTTGATCAAGGCTGTTTCAGTCCCGTGATACTTCCGAAAACCGAATTGAGTATCGTCCAGGAGGTGATGTTTTTCAATATATTCCGATAATTGGGAATTCATAGCTTTTTCAGTCACTTTAGCTACGAACGGGAGGCTCGCAATGGGCCTATAGTTTTTCAGTTTGTTTTTATCAAGGGAAGGTTTTTTTAATAGGGGTTTTAGTAAGGTGTTTTTTAACGAGTCCGGATATATCCCTGATAGCAGAATGGAATTGCAGACTTGTGTGATTACTGGGATAATGGACTCCATTACAGGCGGGAGTACTGAAAAGGGACAGGGGTCCAGTGCAGATCCTGTTTTCATTGTTGACACGATTGTTCATATGTGGTCACTTGTAATTGCTTGAAAGCTGGGAAAAATATTTGCCGGAGGTACCGTGGGGGAGGCGGCTTTCACCGGAGGTGATTTGGCAGTAAAGGCTTGATAAATATCATCAACCTTGGTGAAGAAGAAGGTGGCCAAAGCATCACACAGTGCTTGTGAGGGAGGAGGAGTGAGATGAGGGGTGTTGCGTGACAATGTTTTGGTGATTTGGTACAATTGTTTGCTTGAATTTTTGGCTTTATAGATTTGATCTGAATAAAAAGATTTTTTCGCTTTTATAATCATAGCTTTATAAAGCGCCAATGAATCTTTATAGCAAGTTTTGCTAGCTGTGTCATATGTTTTCCTCCAAAGCCTTTCCTTGTTCCTATTAGTTTGTTTTTGTAGCCTTAGCTCCTCAGTATACCATGGGGCGGTAGGTTTAGCTCTATTTCTAGATAATAACTTGGTTGGAACTAAGTGATTCGTTGCCTCGCCCAACCAGGTCTGAAATTGTTGTAATGCCACATTGGGATCGTGGACACATTTGGCGGGTATGGTCCAGATTTATTTTGAGGTCAGCCTGATTTATGTTTTTCCAGTCTTTGAAAGATTTTTGAGATGTTAGAGCTAGTTTTTTATTAGGGAGGGTCTTTTTTTTATTTCAGTAATTTTTTATTGAAAATAAAGCATATTTACATGGTACTGGGTGAAACACATGGGGAGAAAGAAAGAAAGAAAAAGCGCCGGGGGTGTGGGGGGATTTGTCAAGCATTGTCTTCATTGGCTTAAATTAGTTTGGCTCTTGACAGTCCATTCTACAGTTTGTTTCATCTTCTTCTCTTCTTTCTTGCACGTTCCAGTTTCCCCCCGTTTCTCCCCATGTCCCTTTGCAACCAGTATGGTTATCTTTCCTGCCCCCTGGTGATGAGAGGAGATAGAAGATCAAAAGAAGAAGGTGTGTGAGTAGAGAGAGACGTAGGCGCATTATGTTGTTGAGTAGGGTGCATGTGTACGTTTTGTAGTATTGCCTGGTCTGGGTGTTTAGGGTGGCTTGTGAGAGGACAAGTAGTTGTCTAGTGACAGCCATATCTCGCTCTTTTTCCCTGAGTCACTTTGGTTGTTGGACATTATGGTGTCGGCTCCCCTTAGGAAAATGACCCAGTTGAGCCAGGCTTTGAAGGTGGCCTTTGCTGTGTCCTTCCAGTTATTCAACACCGTTTTGACCGCTGCTGTGAGCAGGAGGTCAATCAGGTCTCGGTCGCTTGCGGATGTTATGGAGGGGTCATTGTACCCCAGAATTAGGTTTTGGAAGTCCATTGTTAGTGTGGCCCCTGTAACGTCATTGATTAGAGTGATTATGGAGTGCCAGAACTTCTTTGTTTTGGCGCAGTGGAAGAGGAGGTGAGCAAGGTCCCCCTTCTGCCTGTTGCAGTTCCAGCAGGAGTCGGTCTCTCTGAGGCCCATGTTGGCTAGCCGTGCTGGGGTCCAGTAGGCCCTGTGCACTAGCCAGAATTTTGTTTGATCAAGGGTCGTTGTCACCTTCCTCCTTGATGTGGAGTACCATAAATCTGCCCTTTCCTTCTCACTTAGCTCTCTCCCTGCTGATGATTCTTCCCATTGGCTTAAAGTTCTGTTATTCATTTTGGACGTTTTGGGGGTCATGGCTCTGTATATGTGCGCTACCTGGTGTCCTGTGATGTTCAGGCTGTTAGCGTATTGTGTTATTGATGGGGTGAGCGTGTTTATGTTGGCTTTGGCTAATGCTACTCTTATTTTAAGGAAATTATAAAGCTCTATGTTGTCGAAATTGTATTGTTGTCTGAGTTTGTCAAACGTTGTCTGATTCCCTGTCTCCTGTAGCTGGCTCACCGTTGTTATGCCTTGCCTGTACCAAGTGTGCATATCCAGTGTTTTATTCCTGTACTTAATTCTGGGGTTGTGCCATATCGACTCTAGCTGAGTTTGTCTGACGCTGATGTCTAGTAGTTTGTCTAATTTTAGTAGGGCCAGTCGTGTGTTCCTGAGGATTGCGTTCTGTTTAATCGCGGGGTGTTTTGTCGCTGTAAGTAGAGCTACGGGTTCCATTCCTCCTAGTAGTCTCCGCTCTAGGGAGAGCCAGGCCGGGGTGTAATTGTTCTTTGGTGTTATCCAGTGTAGGCCCTGTGCTGCCATGCAGGCTGTTTGGAAGGTTCTAAAGTTCGTTATGTTCAGCCCTCCTAGAGCCTTGGGAAGTCTGAGTTTCTGAAGGCTGATTCTAAGTTTCTTCCCTCTCCATAGGAATGTGTTTAATAGTTTGTCCAGTTTCTTGTGAAAGTCAGGTGTGTTGGTTAGTGGTAGCATGTTGAGCGTGTAGTTGATCATAGGGGTGACCATCATTTTGATGGTCTCAACCCTTCCCCACCATGTAGTAAATCTAGGCGGCCATCCCTCTAGTTTCTCTCTTATTTTGTGTAAGATTGCTTGTTCGTTCTGGTCTACTGTGGTCCGCAAATCTCTCTCAAACAGGAGGCCCAGGTACTTAATGGCCTTCTTCTGCCATGTTAGACCTGAGGTCTCCAGCACCGTCTTTTTGGTGTGTATGTTCAGTGGTTTGCATTCCGATTTCTCTTTGTTTAGTTTGTATCCTGACACTTGCGCGAACTGATCTATGGTTTCCATTAGTGCTTTAATGGAACTATCAGGGTCCTCTGTTACAATGAGGACATCGTCCGCATACGCCGCTAATTTGAAGGATTCGCCCTCTATAGGTATGCCTCTAATGTCGGAATTTGAGCGGATCATGCTTAGTAGGTGTTCAATTGCTAGTAGGAAGAGGCCCGGGGATAGCGGGCATCCCTGCCTCGTTCCTCTTTTGAGATCTAGTAGCTCCGATGTGCCTCCATTCACAACCACGCGGGCTTTGGGTTCATTGTACAGTGCCATTACCATCTTCCTATAGTGTTGGCCCAGTCCGAATTTTTGCATACATTGGTCTAAGTACGGCCATGACACTCTGTCGAAAGCTTTTTCTGCATCGAGGGCGATCATGACCGCCGCGTTGTTGCTTTTGGTCGCGTGGTTGATTACGTGGCACAGCAATCTTGTATTGTCTTGGGACATCCTGTTCTTCAGGTATCCCACTTGTGCGCAGTGTATGAGGGATGGAAGGTATGTGTTGAGCCTGGTGGCAAGGATCTTGGCATATATCTTGCAGTCTACATTGATAAGTGAGATTGGTCTGTAGTTTTTCGGATGTTGTGCGTCCTTGCCTTCTTTGGGGATCACTATAATGTTGGCTTCCGCCAAAAACGGCCTCATGCGGCCTTTATGTATGCAGCTCGCAAAGACTGCTGTCATTGTTGGCCTTAATGCTGTGATGTAGTGTTTGTAGAACTTGGCTGTGAAACCGTCAGGCCCAGGGGCTTTTTTATCTTTCAGGCTTTTGACTGCTCTCTCTATCTCATCTCCAGTTATTTCTGAGTCTAGTATGTCCTTCTGTGCTTCTGACAGTGTTGGAGTTGTGACGCCTTCCATTAGCTCCTTTCCCCCATCTGCCTTTAGCATTTCGTCTTTTTTGTATAGCTCTGCGTAAAAGTCTCGAAAAGTGTCCAGTATTCCCTTGTTCGATGTATGTGATTTGTTCGTGCTGTCTTTGACTGCTGCTATTGTGTGCTGCCTCTGCTTGCCTTTGAGGTATGCCGCAAGTGCCTTCCCTGCCCTGTTGGCCGAGCATAGGTTTATTGCTCTATACTTGTTAACCCACATTCCTGCCCTCTCACTAAGGATCTTGTTTAGCTCGTACTTTTTCTTTGTTAGTGTTGTGAGGGTGTTTTTGTCCTCTAGATTGATTATGTGGCCTGCTTCTAATCTTTTGATTTCGCTTTCTAGGTCAACTATCCTTTTGTTCCTTTCTTTGTTTTGTCTTCCTTTAATGTTCATTATGGTCCCTCTTACAGTAGCTTTCACTGCGTCCCATAGTGTCTCTCTTCCTATGTCTGCTGTGTCATTGTTTGATAGGTAGTCCTTGAGTGCAAGTTCTATTTCAGTGCTGCTGCTGGTGTTTTTGAGGAGGTCATCGTCAAACCTCCATCTTCGTGTGGGGTGCTCGTTGTGTCTGCCCGTTAGAGTCAGGCAGATGTGAGAGTGGTCTGAGATCGCTCTTGGGCCTATCTCCGTGTGCTCTATAAGGTGTGTGTTGGTGTCCGACATCAGTATATAGTCGATCCTGCTGTATGAGTTGTGTGGGTTTGAGTAAAATGTATATTCCCTCTCATCTGGGTTCTGTAGCCTCCACGGGTCTGCTAGCTTGAGTCTAGCGCAGAGGTCCCGTAGTGGGTTGCCCCTCTGCGTATTCAGGCTGTGTCTTTGTGGGTGTCTGTCTATGGCTGGGTCCAGTACCTGGTTCATGTCGCCCGCTACTATTAGCAGTTCTCCCAAAGGCAGCGCTTCTAGTTCCTTGCCTGTCTGTTCCCAGAATGCCTTGTCCTCCATATTTGGTCCATAGATGTTTGCGACATGTATAGGTTCCTCTCCCCTGAGCAAGCTAGTGATTAGTAACCTCCCCTCTTCGTCTCTCTTTGTTTTGACTGGTGATAGTTTTGACTTTTTGCTAAGTATAGTAATGACTCCGTTTTTTTTGTTTCCTGCAGGCGTCCCTATTACGTGACCTATACATCCCGCCTTTAGACGGTGTATGTCTTCTTCAGCTAGCCTGGTCTCCTGCAGGACATAAATATCACTTTTTAGTTTGAACAGGTGATCTAGGACTTTCCTTCTCTTAACTGGGTGGTTGAGGCCCTTCACATTCATTGATACTACTCTTATGTCCGTTTTGAGATTATGGTTCGTGTTGTGTGTCATTTTCGTTCCTGGCTTCCCTGTTGGCCTCCTACTTGTCTTAGTTCTGTACATGGTTCTCCTGCCTGCTCTCTCTTGAAGAAGAATAAGGGTGTAGAAAGATAGGAAAAGAAAAGAAGATAGTGTCAGCCCATGTGTGTGTACCCCGCACCCCCCTCACCCCCTTTATCCCCCTCCCATCCCTCCCCCCTCCCCCCCTTACTTGCATATTGGGTGTGCGACAACAAAGTTCGTTTGTCCGCAACTCCCTGAGGTAGATTGGTTGTCACTCTGCAAATGTTCATCTTCTTGTTATTTAGCTCTGCTGCTTCTCGCTGCGATGCCTTCCTCTGCTGCTCGAGGTAGTGTCTTATTAAAGTTCCTTCACTCAAGCTATGAGGTAGTTCTGAGGTAGCCTTGAGGTAGATGTCGTTGTAATGTTCATTGGCTTAGTCTCTTGGTGTTGAGGTATTTCCTTGTGTTTCCTTGTGTTTGTTTCTTCCTGGGGTTGGCTCAATCAGCTTTCCCTTCTTCTTTGCTCGGTGATGCGCTTCTTTTCGGAGCGCTTTGGCGGTGACCGCTTGCCTCCATATCTTCGGTCGGTGGTCCTGCCAGGTAGCGTCTGAGTTCTCCGGGCTCCTCGAACGTGATGGATAGCCAGTTGTCTGTGACCTTAAATCGGGTCGGTCCTGTGAAGGAGTAGGTGAGGTTCCTTTTCCGCAGTGCTTCTCTCATGGCTAAAAAGCCTTTCCTGGCTTCTACTGTGGTTTTGGAGTAGTCCTGTGTGAGCACGATCTTGTTTCTCGCCCAGGTGAGGTTTTGATTTCTTCTTGCAAAGGCGAAGATCGCGTCTGTATGCTCCGCTCTTAGTGGGGAGCAAATTATTGCTCTCGGCGGCTTACCCGAAGCTGGTTTTCCTGCTGGCACTCTATATGCTTTATTGACTTCTAACTGTCTCTCAAAGTTCAGGCCGGTGAGCTTAGGGAGCATGTCCTCGAGCATTGCGGCGCAGGATTTCTCCTTCTCCTCTAGGCCTTCTGGGACGCCTAAGATTCTGATGTTCCCCCTTCTTGCTCTATTGTCCTGCTCCGCCAGCTGCTTCTGTATCGCCTTAGCCATCTTTGCATGTCCCTCCGTGGCTTTGATGTTCTTGTTAGTTGCGTCTTCCACCGCACTTATCCAGTTCTCTGCTTTCTCCAGTCTGGTGTTTGTGTTGTGCTGGTCTGCTCGAATCGCTGCCAGCTCTAGTTGCAGTTATCTATTGTCTTTTTGGTTTCTCTCGCCACGTCCTTGACTTCGTTAAATTCTTTTCAACACTGTTTCTAGTGTTGCATTCTCTGTTTTGTGCTTCCCGGGCGAGTCCAAGTTCTCTTTCCTTGGCTTCTTCAGGTCGTTAGTATTTTTTCCCTCGGCCATCTTCCTTAGATGTGATCTGCTCCTGCTGCCGAGAGTGCCGAGGGAGCCTGCTGTCCTCTCCCCGGCTAGCTGTTTAGTCTGCGTGGGTTCTGATGCTTTGTTTGCTGGGTTGGAACGAAAACGGCTCGGGAACTTGATCAGCCTGGTCTTTGTTTTTGCTCTTGCCCCCTCCAGCGCTTGCTTGTCTCGTTCGCTTCTGGTGTGGTTATGTTGTACCCTTTTTGGCCTTGCCGCTGCGCTGGCCGTGTAGTCTCTCGCTCTCCCGCTTGCCTTTTACGCCGAGTGCCGAAGGAGATAGCCCCACCGTACTATCAGCCTCCTCTCTCTTCCTCTCTTGTGACAGTTGTGCCCCTTTTAAGGTCTCTCTTCTTGGCGGAGCTTCTACTGGCTGTGGGCACGGTGTTGTAGGGGTTTTGCCGCCCAGCGCTGCCGTTTGCGTGGCACTACTGCCTCTTGTACCCCCACCTGCTGGTGCCTCGGTAGTTTGTATTTCTCTCTGTGCTCCCTCTAGGCGCTACCTCTGCAACAGCAGGTTCGCGTTGCTGTGTTACTGCTGCCCTTTTAATCCTTCTTGCCGGTCGGGTGCACGGTCCTGCGCTCACTTTGCACTTGATTTCGGGGGGGGGGAGGGCGGGGCTCGCTCGTTCGCTTCCTCGCTCGCGCAGCTTAGGCTGCTGCGGATCGCGCGGTTTAGGCTGCTGCGGGTCTCGCGGCTTAGGCTGCTGCGGGTCGTGCGTCTCGTGTGACCAGGCAGAGGGGGGGCAGGCCGATACGATTGACTGTATCGCTATTGCCTTGTCTCTTTCTTCTTCGGGTCCGTCCCCGCTGCCTTGTTTAGCTTCCAGGTCACTGGATCATGCACGTCATTTCCGCCTTCTCCCTCATTGGTTTCCGGTTCAGCTCGCCTTCTCCTTCCGTCTTCTACCTTCCTGATATGGCTGCCTCCGTTCGGCACTTCTGGTTTGGCCACGCTCGATTCTCACCTTCTCTGCTGGCGGTGTATTCCTCTGGTAGGTAGTTGCGGAGCGCTCTTTAAGAGATGTTTCCCAAGCTTCAGCGTCTCTCAGTTCTTTTCCCGCTCCTCACTCCATTCCGCTTCATACTTCGTTTCTGTTCCGCTTCGTTGGAGTGCCGTTTTCCTCTCCGCTGAGTGTACTTGTTGTGCTTGTTGTGCCTTGTATTCCGCTTGAGCCTCTTCGTTCGTTGGAACCTGGGCTTAGTTGCCCTCAGCTTGGCTCTGCTTCTTCTCCCTTAGCGACGCCCTTCCGCCATCTTATCTCCCGTGCCTCTGTTGATCCAAAAGTTTGTTTGGCTGTGTTGGCCTTCAGTGTACGCTTCGCGTGTTGGTTGCTTCTGTTCTGTGCAGCCCTTCACTTCATACTTCGCCGACTTCTTTTACAAGGTTCGCGCCTTGTGTTTGGTTGCCTTTATTTGCGTCTGTTTCCTCAGGGGTCGCGGAGCTCTGGACCTAGATGACCATCTTCTTTGTCGTCCAAGCCACGCCCCCTATTAGGGAGGGTCTTGATGGTGATCTTAGTGAGTATGGCATGGTGGTCGGTCCACGGCATGGGCAAAATGTCTGTTATTTGTAGACCTTCAATGTTGGAAAATATGGCATCTAAAGTGTGGCCCGCCGAGTGAGTGGGAGAAGTGACTAGTTGTTTTAGCCCCAGTGTTTCCATATCGGAAATTAGAGTGGACGTGTCAGTTTGATTGCCTTGTTCTAAGTGAAAATTCAAGTCGCCTAGGACCGTGAACGAACTTTCGGTGGCTACTGATTCCATTATGGTATTGATATTGGCAAGGAAACCAGTCTTCGTTCCAGGGGGGGCGGTATAACAATATTCCTTTAAAATTGAAAAGGGCGGATAACTTGATGCCAAACTGCATGGATTCACAGAAGGTGGATGGAATAGGGGTCGTTCTAACTGTAAACCGTTCTCTGGCTATAATAGTCAGTCCACCTCCTTCTCAGTATCTCAGTGTTAGACTCACTGATAGTAACTAATAATTGATTGCATGATGCACGATGTGTGGCGAAATACGTCCGTGCCTGCCGTAGAAAATACAGAAAACATGTTTAGAATGCTGTCATCAGATAACAATGATACCAAAGAATGGTATGAAAAACGTAACTCATGATATAAAAATATATACCAGTCTGTGTGAATGACCTAAATAAAAATGGTATGTGTGAACTGTGTGGACAAGTATTTTTGACAAATATTCAACAATATTCAAAAAAGGCAGCCAAACATTCTCTCGGATCAGAACAATATTATAATGTTATTATGAACTTATGTGATGACATGTTGGTGCTGATCTAAAGATAACAAGCATATTCTATTCGTTCGTTGAGACCATTAGGTCTACATGTCTGTAGTCTCATCATAGTGAAGTAGTGTGGCTCAAGTGAAGTAGTGTGGCTCACTGGTTAGAGGCGGCAGACCCGAGAGCAGAGGACGGCCTGGGACCAGGGTTCGATTCCCGGCGCGGCAGGTTTCTGGACCAGGGTCAGCGGACTCGATAATTCTCTCGCCTCGGTGCCCACTCTGATCAGTGATCACACTCGGCAACTCTGGGCATTAGCTTGCCTCATCTTCACTAACGGCCCCACCAGACCACCGGGGATGCCTGGTCTCACCCTGGAGATACCCATTAAGGGACCATCTCTCAGGGAAGCCAGGAAGGGTTTCGCAGCGGTCGAAGCGCCTTGGGACCCTACGGGTAAGTAGTGCGCTATATAAATGCCAATACATTTACATTTACATTTACATTTACATCATCCAGTAATTCCCCCTTCTAAGGATGTATTTATTATTGTCTCTCCCTTCCTCTTTCTCTATGACTTCAAAACTAGGAATCTTAGTTGGAATATGTTGTGTTTTGCCTCCATGAAATGCGTTGCGACGGTGGATTTAGTATTTTTGGTTCTGAGATTAGATTTATGCTCATTAATCTTTATTTTAAATTTTCTTTCTGTCTTTCCCACGTATACCTTGCCACAAGGGAATTTCAATAAATAAATGATGTTCTCTGTATCACATGTTGCTGTAACATGTAATTTGATATCATTTCACAATATGGCCGCCGCACACAGTCCTCTGTTTATTTTGATTATTTATACCGTAAGGAAACTAACGCGTTTCATTCGCGAGAATCAAATCGACAGCTACAACACCGGAGAAATTTAGTTAAAGCGTAAAAGTAAGTGTTCACAACTACGTTCGTTGGGTAACGTGGGAATGAGAATATATTAAGCTCGCATTTTGAGACGAACAGTTTGAAAGGAGCTTCAGTGCCTGTTTAACGCAGTAATTTTTTTTAACGTTTTTTTGCAGTTTTTACAAACATGGTTGAAAATGACGAGTTTGCCAAGCTCATAAGTAACAACAGGCTCACTTGCCGGTATTAGTCGGGCGAATGTCACGTTTTTTCACACACAATGACATTATATATAGAAACTATATTCACATCACTGGGTCACAATATAAAGTGGACAAGAACAGACTTGTTGCAAGTCACTTAAAATCAGGTGTGTCAAATATATGTAAAATAATACAGATGCACAACCTTGTATTCATATATATTCATGTTAAAAACCTGTGTAATGATTCTGTTCACAGCAATAGCTTACTGAAGAAGAGCAATTGTAGCTCAAAATGCATTGGAGCATTATGGAGATAAATAATGTTTCTGAATGAGAAGAAATCATGAGATTCAAAATGAAATTAATGAGGAAATGTCAATAAAAATTCAAAAGTGAATCTACCAATTGAAATTTTTACAATCATTTAATATCCTCCGAGGAGGATAAGAATGGGAGAGTGCATGCATGGGGATGCAACCAAGCATATTGGTAGCAGGTTTAAAACATAGTACCTGATGTCCAAAGGGTGGCACGTCACCCCAGGAGCACCCCAAAAAACGAATACATTTACAAATAACCAAGAATAAAATTAAGGTTTTGCGTAAGCAACTCCTGACAGCCTTTTTATACAACATATTGTACAACTTCAAGAGCTACCTTCCAAGATCATCTCCGATGGCAGGCCCAGTTTGTGTCACACTTCTGGCGGGGTTTGTGTTCCTCGTTAGGTGTGGACGTTGGGTTTCCTCTGCAAATTACCCCCAAACAGACGGACAGATGGAACGCACAAACTAATCATTAGAAAAGATACTGTGATGTCATTTGGCGACTTGGCCTTCTGACTGGGATACTGGATTGCCTTTGATTGAGTTTGTATACTACTGTTTGTTTGGTCATCACCCAGGATGCTTCGTGTCCTAAACCCCACCATAACAGAGATGCTTCCATCAGTTCAGGAACATCACACGAGGTTGAACGATATCCTACACCAAGTTCAACAACACGTAACACACTATCAAGAGCAAGTCAAGAACCAAGCTGAAAAACATAGGAAGTCTAGCTCCTGAGTATCAGCTGGGAGACCAGGTATGGTAGGCCACAGCTAATATCCTTTTAGCCGGTCCCAAGAAGTTACATCCACGTATCCTAGGCCCCTTTGCCATCAAGCGAGTTAAACAACCCGTTGGCTATGGAGCTTGCTTTGCCTAATGATCTTAAAGTACATCCGGCGTTTCATGTATCCCTCCTCTATCCCTATTCCCCTGAGACTAGAAGCATAGCTCCACCACGTCCTGTGCATGTGAAGGACCATTGGGAATTGAGGTTGCCAGGGTCATTGATTCCAAGAGAGTTCAGGTAAATTGCTTTATCTTCTAGCTTGGAAGGGATATTGGCCAGAAGACAACTCCTGGGAACCAGCTTCAACTGTCCATGCCTCAAGCCTTGTACGCCAATTCCATCTGCAGTGCCCCACGAAACCTCGTCCTCTTGAAGGTTCTTTGGTGGGGGGAACTTTCAGGGAAGTACGCCGGTCCCAGACTCCGATATGCTTTATTTTTGCTCACCCGTTAGGCTCCTTGGCTGCCCATATGTATTTCACCGCCCCATAAATGCTGCTTCTTCATTCGTCTGAAGGAGCAGTGTTTATGCGCAGCCTAAGTGTACTTGGTTTTAGCAGTGCTTGTTTATTGTGGGTAGCATGCTTGGTGTTTTTAGCATTGCTTTTTCCCAGTGTCAAGCCTCGTGTTTGGAAACACCTGTCTCTTTGCCTATAAAGAGACAAGCCTTGGCTTACTTTCAGCATTCCAAGTGGTTCCTGTTCCACCAGCTGTCAGCCACCAGCAAGGAGATTCCCCTCTTCATCTGCAGAGTGGCCTCAAGGGATGAGTCAGCTGCAGAGCCTCAGACAAGCTAAGTGCCCTGCATTTCTTCATGTTTTCATGTGGTTGACCTTTTGAACTCAAACTTGAAGTTTCCTTATGATTAATCTGTGACATTTAAAAAGAGACAAACAGAGCTTAAGGAGGCTCTTTTCTCATTTATTTAACTCTTTGCTCACAAGACTTTCAAGAACAGAAGACTAAGAAGCCGGAATATTTCATGGAGCTTTTATTAGTGACATACTGAACTGTGTCTTTAGTTTATTTAACTCTTCACTCACAAGACTTTCAAGAACTGACAACTAAGAAGATTGGATACTTTATTGAGCTTTTACTATTGACTTGCTAAACTGAACTCTTTATGATTTATATATTGTATGATGGTATGCTATTAGGGCTTTGGCAACTCTGATACAAAGTGTCATACACTTCCCCTTCCCTTCGGGAAGCCCTGCCAGTAGAATGTGTTTTATCACAGCACTGAGATATTTCAAGAGGTATTGGTAGCATACATTGTTCGTCGTTCCTGCAGACATCCCGAGATTTTTGATGAATGGTCACGCCACGTCTTAACACCTACCACCTTGTTCGAATAATGTCTAATGACAAATAGAAGACAGCATTCTGAACTCCACTGGGTTAGTTTGAAAATAGAAAAATACCCTATGGGCTCTTTAATGATCCTGCCATTTTCCCAAAAATTCCCGGAGAGTAATTATCAGACTTCCTAGATCAGTTTGTGGTCATATACCTAGACAATGTAATGCAGGAACAGCCACCAGGCCAGAGGGGCATATTTCTTTAGTCAAAATGACTTTACCATACCATATATTCCTGCTTCAAATAATGTACTGCCTGAAGCCCTATCTTACAGATATCCATAATCACCACTTATGGATAAACAAAATAATATTCAATCTCCAAGAATCCTAGGAGCAGCCAAGCTTTTCTTTAAATAGGTTGAGAACAACTATGCTGTGGAGTCATATGAAGAAGAACATCAAAGAAACCTTAACCTTATGGGATAACTCTTATTTTGAAAGTGATATATTGTTTTTCTCCACTCAAGAGGTAAGACAGATAATCCACCGAAAGTGACATGATTGTCCATAGTCTGGACAAGGGAGTCAATGCTAAATTAGGACGTATACTACGATCTTGATTAAGGGCGATCCTGCTAGGAGGTGAAGCAGTGTGCTCCCAAACCTATTTTCTACTTGAAGGCTCTCTCGAGCCGCTGTGGGCTGACGAGCTCGTGGAGAGGCACATGCGCGCCTGGAGAGATACTACGTTCCAAGGATACGGCAGCCTGCTCAGCAACCCCAAATAATGCCTAATCTCTGCTGATGACAGACAATAATCTAGAAACACGTGTCGAGAGATGGCCAGCACTAATCTGCACCCACCTGGTGAAACACTCTAAAGACTTAGCAAGTGTACTCGCTGGTCGGACTGCATCAACCATGATGCTTAGGGGCGACCCTGCTGCGAGGTGAAGCAGTGTGCTCCCACACCTATTTTCTACTTGAAGGCTCCCTCGAGCCGCTGTGGGTTGACGAGCTCGTGGAGAGGCACGTGCATGGAGAGATACTACGTTCCAAGGATACGGCTGCCTGCTCGGCAACCCCAAATAATGCCTAATCTCTGCTGATGACAGATAATCTAAAACACGTGTCCAGAGATGGCCAGCACTAATCTGCACCCACCTGGTGAAACACTCTAAAGACTTAGCAAGTGTACTCGCTTGTCGGACTGCATCAACCATGATGCTTAGGGGCGACCCTGCTGGGAGGTGAAGCAGTGAGCTCCCACACCTATTTTCTACTTGAAGGCTCCCTCGAGCCGCTGTGGGCTGACGAGCTCGTGGAGAGGCACCAGCGTGCCTGGAGAGATACTACGTTCCAAGGATACGGCTGCCTGCTCAGCAACCCCAAATAATGCCTAATCTTTGCTGATGATAGATAATAATCTAAAACACGTGTCCAGAGATGGCCAGCACTAATCTGCACCCACCTGGTGAAACACTCTAAAGACTTTGCAAGTGTACTCGCTTGTCGGACTGCATCTACCATGATGCTTAGGGGCGACCCTGCTGGGAGGTGAAGCAGTGTGCTCCCACACCTATTTTCTACTTGACGGCTCCCTCGAGCCGCTGTGGGCTGACGAGCTTGTGAAGAGGCACCTGGAGAGATACTATGTTTTAAGGATACGGCAGCCTGCTCAGCAACCCCAAATAATGCCTAATCTCTGCTGATGACAGATAATAATCTAGAAACACGTGTCCAGAGATGGCCAGCTTTAATCTGCACCCACCTGGTGAAACACTCTAAAGACTTTGCAAGTGTACTCGCTTGTCGGACTGCATCTACCATGATGCTTAGGGGTGACCCTGCTGGGACGTGAAGCAGTGTGCTCCCACACCTATTTTCTACTTGAAGGCTCCCTCGAGCCGCTGTGGTCTGACGAGCTCATGGAGAGGCACCTGCGCGCCTGGAGAGATACTATGTTCCAAGGATACAGCAGCCTGCTCAGCAACCCCAAATAATGCATAATCTCTGCTGATGACAGATAATAATCTAGAAACACGTGTCCAGAGATGGCCAGCACTAATCTGCACCCACCTGGTGAAACACTCTAAAGACTTTGCAAGTGTACTCGCTTGTCTGACTGCATCTACCATGATGCTTAGGGGCGACCCTGCTGGGAGGTGAAGCAGTGTGCTCCCACACCTATTTTGTACTAAATCAGTTTGTGGTCATATTCCTAGGCAATGTAATGCAGGAACAGCCACTAGGCAAGAGGGGCATATTTCTTTAGTCAATATGACTTTACCATACCATATATTCCTGCTTCAAATAATATCCTGCCTGAAGCGCTATTTTACAGATATCCATAATCCCCACTTATGGATAAACAAAATATTATTCAATCTCCAAGAATCCTAGGAGCAGCCAAGCTTTTCTTTAAATAGGTTGAGAACAACTATGCTGTGGAGTCATATGAAGAAGAAAATCAAAGAAACCTTAACCTTATGGGATAACTTTTATTTTGAAATTGATATATTGTTTTTCTCCACTCAAGAGGTAAGACAGATAATCCACCGAAAGTGACATGATTGTCCAATGTCTGGACAAGGGAGTCAATGCTAAATTAGGACGTATACTATGATCTTGATTGCAGCCATCGATTTGGAAGGATAGAGAGCAATATGTAATTTCATGTGACTTATTTGCTCAAAGAAAGTCACCTTATTGAAGACCACCAGGCCAACTTCTCCTACCACCTGCACCTCCACAACCATGACAAATCATTTCAATTGATTTCATCGTGTTTTTGCCTCTTTCTGAAGGAAATCTAGTAATCGTGGTAGACTCATTCAACACACTGGTACATTTCACCGTATTAAAGAATGTGCCTTTTGCCAAGTTTATTACTAATATTTTTTTAAAAGAAATCTTTCAGCTACTTGGACTACCTCAAGACATAATTTCAGTTCGAGAAACAAAATATAGTTCACATTTTGGAAAGCCGTCCGTAAGATCTTTGGATTGAGACTGCCATGTCTTCTGGATATTACCCACAGACCAATGGCCAAACAGAACACAACAATCTGAATCTGGAACATTAGTTAAGTAGTTTTTGTAACTCCAGTCAGAGCAATTAGTTTTTATACATAGCCTTACACAAATTATCTTACAATAACATTATTCACAGTGCCATTAAGGCTTCTTCTTTTTTCTACCTACATGGTCTTCTTCTAGGAAATGTTCCATCAAATATCTTTAGTAATGAACTGGCACTTGCAGGAATTAAATGTATTAAAGGTCTTCAAACTATTAGAAGTACAGTCTGTGAAAATATACAAAATGCTATGGACTCTCTGTATCCCTACTCCTCCATATAAAATTGGAGATAAAGTCTGGCTATCCTTACTACTTCTACTAACAAGTGGACCATTCACAGGTATTCAACTAATATATCCAGTGGCATTCAAACTCCTACTGTCTCAAACTTGGAGGATGCATCCAGTGTTTCATTCTTCATAACTGAAATATATATGCTGAGATCCTTTCCAACATTAATTTCCATTACCACCTCCTGTTATGGGTAATGACTTGGCAGAATTGGAAGTAGAAGAGATCTATAATTCTCAAATCTTCATAGGAAAACTTCAGTGTCTTAACTGGAAGGGTTATCCACCTACTGAGCAATCTTTGGAATATGCCTCATCCGTTCATGCTACTACTTTGGTCTGTTCCTTCTGTAGATAGTTTCTAGACTAACACGAGGACTCAGGAAAGAGTTATGTTGTTATACTGCACCATCTAGCCTGAACTTCCCGACCATCACAGACAAGCTCTTTCAGTGCGGGCAGGGAAGAAATGAGTGAGCAACACAGAAACTCTCAAAGCGGTGACCACAGCAAAAAGGGACTCATCTGACCGTGACCAGCTTGCCGGTGCAGGCTGACATGCAGACTTTCCTGCCCTTGAATGAGATGGAAGATGTGTCTTTTCCTAGGCTGCAGGAATGGTGTGTTCTTGTGCCCAGCAGTCACTGGAAGTTTGTTCTTTAAAAAGAAAAATGGCAGACATTGAATGGAGGCAAAGGGTTTTTTTTCCCAATCTAAAATTGCGGCGAAGGGATGTCTGGGATAGCTTCCCATTCTTCACCTACATAACGAGGGGTTTTCTAGTACATCCTCGTGCTGCAACACTTTGAATGTTCTTTGTTGTGTGTTTTGCTTCCTGGTCACCAGTTCTCCTTGGATGCTCCAGCTCTGCTCCAGTCCTAGCTCCAGTTCAGCTCTAGTCCTCAATCCAGTCCTTACTTCAGCCTTGCTCCCCTACTTGCTCCAGTCCTTGCTCCAGTCCATTCACCAGTCCTGCTTCAGTCTTTGCACCAGTCCTGTACAAGTCCTTGCACCTGTCCTGCTCAGTCGTTGAACAAGCCCTGCACCAGTCCTGATCAATTGTTTACACCACTCCTACTCCAGTCCTTGCACAACTCCCCAGCTCCAATCCAGTGCTCCAGGATTTATCTCCAGTCTTCAGTGCAAAACATCAGCCCCATTCATCGCAGAAGCTCCTGCTGTGATTTCCTCTCGGAGGATTTTACCAGCTGTGATTTCCTCTCTGGGGCTGCATTCCTGTGGGTACTGGCAGCAGACGCCTTCTACATCAGCAGCATCATGGCTACTAGAAAGGATCGCCTATACCTCTGGCAGTCCCAGACCAAGATGTTGGGTCAAGAAAGGCGCCATCGTAATCCAAGCCTTGTTAGATTTACTATTAAAAATTGCTATTCATGATCAAAAAAAATAAATAGTTACTAATCCATAATAATTAATAACTAATATGATTAATGAATCCACATTCATAATTTATAATAATTCACAATCATAATTCATAATAAAATTAAATACTACTAATAATAATTAGCATAATATTAATAGAATAATCTCCCCAAGACGATCCCTAAACACCAAAGAATTCTTTCAATACCCCTCGCTTTCCTACACCCTGCATATAACACTTATATTTTCTAGGTGATTTTTGGTAAATCTTAGATTCAAACCCCCAATTACATGGTCTGAAATATGCTGTTGGCCTTCCCCACGCAGCAGATGAAAGTGACGGCAGAGTTTCTATATCTTCTGTCAGCAGTGCAAGCACGAAATGGTAAGAGCTGAGCTTCTTCTTCCGGGAGAGTTTTTATTACAATTAGATTTCAGCAAGCGGTTACTAAATCGGTTCTTGCAAATAAGGGCTTGCATAGCTGATAAAGGAACAGCTGTCAGCAGTTTGAAGACATCACGTCCTCCTGGGCTACATGGGCTGTAGAAAAGAAATGAATGTGAAAGGGAACAGAAAGTGTTTATTGACACAAATATCGCATTTACTCTTTCATGTTCTATACTTCTTCAGACACGCACCTATGTATGGAAGTGGCAGACTACAAGAGATTCTGTTACCAAATTCTGCATGAGGTTTGCCATTTCTCTAAACCAAACATGTCACTAACTAAGCAGGCATTGACAAAAGCAATATTTCTGCTTTTATGTTAGGGAAGGGTTTGGTAGTCGTAATTCTACGTTGTGTCTGCTGCCCCCAGAATGAAAATCGCATAATGAGGCCATGTTTTGGGCATACAACAGTATGAAAACTGAGAGCATTGCCCTTTTTTGAGAAGGATTAGCAGATTTAACATGTAACCGCACAGAATATTTGAATGAAAAGAAGTCATAAATTAAAGTTTGCACTGTAAATCGTGATCCTAGCAGAAGCGGTTGGCAAAGGGTCTATGTTTTCGTTGCATCATTTAATAAAAAGACTACGTGCAAGCATGTATTTTTACTTTAGAATAAAATGAATGTGTTAATCCCAGTACGTTATCAGGAAATCAAAGTATAACAACTGAATGCACAAGGCCAATTAGTGAATAGCACTAACTAAGGCTAAAGTGCCCAAACTAGAAGCAATTCCTAAATGAAACAAGCATTTGCAATGCAATAGGTCTCGCATTTGCGAGAGTTTTAGCTATTGCCATTCATTGTAAATGACACTGCCTTTTTATTCATGTGTTGGTTTTGAGAACAGATAAATAAATGGCATTGTCATTTGCAATGCCAACAGCTTAAACTCCTGCAAATGCGAGACCTATTGCGTTGCGAATGCTTGTTTTAGAAGTAATCATGGAGTGAGGTCAAATTAACTAGAAAACGGGAAGTTTCCCACAGAGAATCAACTTTGTTTCTTAAGCTACCAAGCCCTTTGTTGTTGCTAGTAAAGAACATGTATTGTTTTGAACTGGTTTTTGTGTTGTCAGAGAGGTCTGTTTGTTATTTTTCTATTGTTTTAATATCACGCAGTTATGCTTCAATCTTAAAAGATTGAAGCATAAGTTCAAGAAGGCAACCAGTGGTAACCACACAAACACAAAAACCCACAACACAACTTTCTGATCCAGCAAGTGCTGCAACTGGATCACTATCGACTCCTTTTTTAGCGACGGATCTTCCACCAAGCAAACCACCGGAAACCTCCACAACAACAACTGGAGAAAAAAATCGCGAAGAGGACAGGGAAAGGGAAAAGCAGCGGGAGAAAGACAGAGACCTGCTGAAGAAAACTGGACTGAGAAGCCAAACCAAGACCTCATAATCAATATTTCACGCTACACTCTTACCGACTTTGAAAAAAAGGTACTGAACAAAGGCACATCGTTTGTCACTACGTACCACACGAATGCCCTGGAAATGGAGGTAGCACTCTTCAAATTCATGCGAATCCTAAGGCTCAAGTACTTTTTTTCAGTCCTCAATCCAATAGTGGACAGCACGGAAATAGACAGACGATTCAAACCAAAGAGCAACTTTATGCCTCCAACATCCCACAAAACTCTAGACACGTTCGAAACTTTAGTGAAAGCGGATTTGAATAGAATTCAACTCAAAAGGAAAAGCAGAAACCTCACTAGAGCAGAATACAGTGCCCTCCAAAGATTAGCGAATAATAGAGACCTCACATTCCAAAGAGCTGATAAAGGCGGTGCACTAGTTCTAATGGACACAACTTTCTACACACAAAAAGGAGATGAACACGTTCAGGATGCTGGTACATATACCAGGCTTGAGCAAGACCCCACCATGAACATGGCACAGCATTTAGATAACATTCTAGACAAAGCTGAGGAACTCAACTGGATTGATAACTCAACGAAACGTTACCTACAGCAACCCTATCCACGCAGACCCAAAATATACTTTCTTCCGAAAGTTCACAAGAGCCTAGAAAACCCCCCCTTCAGGCCAATTGTTTCAGGTTGCTCCTCGATCTTTGAAAATCTCGGCATCTTCATAGATGGTCACATGCAACCGTTCATGCAAAAATGGATCACATACATAGAGGACACGTCAGACTTTTTGAGAAGCTTAACTGAAGTCACAAAAATGAACGACGAGAATTGGACACTATGCTCGATTGATGTAACCTCGCTTTACACATCAATTCCCCACAAACAAGGGTTAGAAGCGATGGAATGGGCATTACTAAGATCTGAAATACCGGATGAACTGAAATGTCTCTTACTACAACTGCTCGAATTCTGTCTCTTAAACAGTTACTTTGTATGGAAAGAAAATTTCTACATTCAACAAACAGGCACGGCCATGGGATTTCCAGGAGCCTGCGTCTACGCGAATATCTTTATGGCGAAGTTCGAGCTAGACTTCATACTAGAAGATCCCACATGGCAAGCTGGACTAGTTTATTTCAAGCGCTATATTGATGATATTTTCATCACATGGAGACACACATCTGCAGAACTGTCACGGAATATCAGGAGTTTGAACCTGGCTAATCCACGGATACAATTCACCCACAGTATCAGTGACACAGCATTACCTTTTCTGGACGTTCTTGTTGAACTCCAAAATGGATCGATTCAAACCAAACTTTTTAAAAAAGAAACAGACAGAAACACGGCACTGCTCTACGAGAGCTTTCATCCAACCAATCTCATAAATAATCTCCCAATTTCTCAATTCATGAGAATTAAAAGAATATCATCTAACGAGAAGGAGTGTGAGAAAAGCCTTGAACAACAAAAACAGAGATATTTGGACAGGGGTTACCCTGAAAAGCTGCTAGAAGGTCACATGGAAAAAGTCAAAAATATGCCCAGAAAGAATCTACTGCAAAAAAAGACCAAAACAGACAATCAAAGGACGGTATTTGTGTCTAAATACTCATCTGTGTCAAAAGACATACAAAGGATAATCTCCAAAAGATGGGAAATCATTACAGCTGAAAAAGATTTCGTAACACTCTTTCACGACAAACCACTGTTCGCATATAAAAGATCACAAAACTTAAAAGAACTACTGAACAAGGTCACCGACGACGACATGGCATCAAAAAGATTGTATAAAGGAACCCAGAAATGTTACAACTGTAAAAACTGTAACAATGTAATTCCAGGAGATATTCTGTTGCATCCACGAACGGGAGAAAAGATAAAACTGAGGCACACAACCAACTGCAACTCAGAACACATGGTTTATTCCATAAAATGCCCATGCGGACTGTTATATGTCGGTAAAACAGACAGAAAACTCAAGATCAGATTGATGGAACACAAAAGCCGTATCCGCAACAAGAATCTAACTGCTCCCCTTGCTAAACATTGGAACGAAGCTGGACACTCCATCGCCCAACTAAGATTCCAAGTCATTGAAATGGTTCCCCAAAAATTGGGTACTGATAACGCTAAAATACTAATTCAGAGAGAAACATTCTGGATCCGCAGGCTTCAAACCCTCACCCCAAACGGATTGAATGACAAGCTAGATCTCATATGTTTTCTATAGGTATTCCAAACCGCAAACCACCACGATCCTCTTTGCAACACCCACTCTTCAACCTAACATTGTATCTCATCGATACTCATTCACTACCTCATCCCTAGTTTTACATTAATATGCACCTGAACACTTTTGCCTCACCTTTACCTCATCCCTAGTTTTACATTAATGTGCACCTGACCACTTTTTTTCACCTTTACTTTTCTTACTACCACTCCACATAGGCATATCCCACCATAAGATAAGGCTATTAAAGAAACATAATATACTTCATTTGTAGAATGTAAATAGGCAGGCATGCTTATAGACTTTTGATATTTCCACAATGCTCGCAGCGAAATATAAGGTGTATATATGCCATAGGGAAAAGATTTGCTTGGTTGTAATTACCTGACCTCTTCATGTGTTTTATACCTTTCATTCATCTCAAACTTTTCGCATCCTCCTTTTTCACTTAACCTATCCTATTCACTTTACACATAGGATTTGCAGCTATACACACCACTCTAAGATGGCGTCCACTGCCATCTACAATCTTGCGCATATCACTGATCAGATGAATCAGGAGTTCTACTAGTAGCGCACTAGTAGCGCGCCCTTCACTATTTTGTGCAAATAATTAATGCCCTACTATGCGCCAGATACGTCGGGAGTCAACCTCTAACGAATACGCGATCATTCAAACTAAGGAAGGACTAGCCGCTTTTCCTAAACGCGGAGTCGGGATCCCCTGAGTCCGTTTTCTATAGCTACACGCATAATAGCCTTTCGCATAAAGGAAGGACTGACTGCCCTCGCGTCTTCACTTGAAGAAACGCCGATACTGGAATGCTTAACACCCAGCTCCGGTAAGATTCTACCCTGAACCGCCAAGCCGAGCGTTTTAGTAACTGTTAGTTTTATTAAATCACACGCCAGCCAGCACTCGTTTAAAACATCGTGTTTATTTGTCTTCTTTGGCAGATCCCTTATACTTACGTCTTGAGCACTTGTCGAGTCTGATGCTCACCAAGTAGGACTCACAGGTAAACTTAGCCACTTCTGGCACGTTTACTTACTGCAACCACCGCTAGTTCTCAGTATTGATAAGTATTTCACTTGTTTTCACACAGGCTCCTTGCTTTCAAGTCGGCATTCACAAGGTGAGGGTCCTCATGTATATATTTTTTTTAAAAACATATACCCAGTTCAGCATTGTGCATTGAAGACGTTTTAAAACCTTCCACGTTCTTCTTCTTTCTTTATTCCCATAGACTCCATCAATACATGAATACAGGTAACCCTATGCTTTATGCAATGATCTTGCACACATCTATGGTTTAACAAAACCCACATGTTTAAACCCAGTTCTCTTTACCATGCAGATTTATACCACTCACCTAGTTCGGAGAATCATCCAATATTTCACCTAGTTTGCGGTAAGACGAATACATTATATAGAGACTCTGCCATACTTGTGACAGTGCATCAACAGTAAAGAGATTCCTTATTCTTTTCTTTTTCTTTCCTTTTCTACACACAGACCCCTGACGAAGGGGCTTCGCGCCCCGAAATGCATTGGGTGAACAGTGAATGTATTGATACCTTGATGTATAATTTTTGTTTGAAGACAACAATGTATCTGTTGGCTAATGAACATGCGCTAGAACAAATGTAACATGAATATGAATGTTATGTTGACCTAAGATAATTGACTGATGAAAATGAAATAAATGTACTAACGTTCAAACTCAATCAAGTAGTGCGTACTGGTGTCCTGGTTCTCAACCAGGCCTAATTTACCTCAATCTTAAAAGAGTCATGAATTATTCATGCTTGTTTTACCTCATTTCAGTGAAGGGTAATACTTTTCGAACCACGTAGGCATAAATTCGATTGTTTATGATTAAACACTCGTAAATCAGGCCGAGTATGTCTTTTAGAGGCTGTATCAAGTATAAAAAAAACTAAGTATTAAAAAAATATTTGCAATTAAATCGACAGAAGCAGAGCTAAGGACTCAAAGAAGGGACAGTTACAAAAATGCAGCCAGCAATAACAAGCCTTCATTTCTGATTGAGTCAAACAACAAGCAACAGCAATCGCTGGGTAGACCACTGGCCATAGAATAAGATAAAACATGTCTTGCAGACAGCGCAAGCGCTGTCAAAGGCTCGACCTAAAGAAGGATTTACAAATCTGCAAGTCTTTTTTAATGCTGCATAGGGTTGATAAAAATCTCAATTAAACCTTTTAGTAACAAGGAAATCCCAGCTTGCTTTTTAAAACACGAGCCAGTTTATGTGCCTTTATATGGGCCCTTTCATTGGGTAAATGGGTTTCAAACAAACGTGGTCGCGAGCAGGAGCACATAGATAACAGATTGAAACTGCGCAGAAGACTCTGCCTCGCTGTTGCGCCACTGCACTGGTGATATTGTGTTTTAACTGAAAGCTGCACTTTAATTTTGATTTTGCACTAATTTTAAAACTGCCCTACCTGCTGCCGCCTCCCCGGTCCACCACCGACATCAGACCGGATTGTAGTGGAGGGAGGACGGCATCAACACCTACATACTGGAAGTGAGTAGACTTCCGGTGAGCACTCGCTGCAGGTCATACGGTGAGGATATAAAGGACATGCCCCCCCCCATCGCAGCAGACGCGCACAGCGGGCGCACCGGCGGCGCTCCGAAGGTGCGTAAAAGGTAAACCCGTCTGCGCCCGTCCGCGCCACTACCTGGCCCGGGGCTATGAACCCTGCACCTTTCACACAGCTCACGAGGGAATTCATAATGGCGCTAAATTCCGGTCCTAAAATATGTTCTCGACCACTGAACATGTCAGACTGGGTAGGACCCTGGAGCTGTAAGCTACGCAGGGAAAGTTTCAGGCCTTGCCTAGACATGCACGAAAATAGTCAGCCTAAAGTCCTGCGTGGCGGGCTCATTAATGTGAGATCAATGAGCAAACACGCCCTGCATATCTTTGACCTTATAATAGAGACAGACTTAGACTGCCTTTTTACAACGGAAACATGGCTGATGCCCGGGAGTAACCCGGATGTCACAAATACTCTCCCCCCTGGATGTCTTATGTCTAGGAAGGACAGATTAAACCAGAGGGGAGGGGGATTGCGGTTATATATCGAGACACCCTCCACTGTCAAACCTTTGATCTCCCAGACCTGAAGGGAGCTGAGAGCATGGGCTTCTCAATCAGGGTGCATGACTTGTTTACCTTTACTGGAGCTTTAATATACCATCCACCAGGGAAGCACACAGACTTCCTGGAGAGTATTGGAGATGTGCTCAGCAACTTAACCCTTAAGTCTGCTAATTTTACACTCTCAGGGGATGTTAATGTGCATTTGGACTCCCCCACAGATCCAGCGGCCACCTGTTTTAAGGACATAATGAGTGTTCTGGGCTTAACCCAGCTTCCAATGAATACTACACATAAGGCAGGGCATATTCTTGACTGCATCTGCTCAAAGTTAGGGAATCTTAGCGTGAAAACCCCAAAAATACAGACTCAAAAAATGTTCTACTGGTACACCCCCACCAGAACCCTCCGATCCGCCTCAGCCTGCCTTGTCACGGTACCCAGATTCAATAAGGTAAGGACGGGGGGAAGATCCTTCAGAGTGGCTGCCGCTAAGCTCTGGAACAGTTTGCCAGTCGACATCCGCTAAATTCCACAACTCCTTCCCTTCAGAAATTAAAACCTGGCTCTTCCCCTAAATCCCTCACCGTTACTCGTTCCTAGTCCCCCGTTTCTCTTTCATTAAAGTAATCTCTCAGTGCCAGGATACCTGCCAGATGCGCTATATAAATGTTTTAAATAATAAATAAATAAATAATTGTATCCCCTTTGAACTTCCAGTCAGAATATAGGAATGGCGACAAGACGACTCCAAGGGGAACCATGTTGGAAAAACATCATAAGACAACCGGAGTGTTTAATTTCAGCTGTGGAGAATAGACCCACCCTAATAAGAGACCCTACCAGAGATAACCAGGTCTTTGGGGAGTGGATGAATGCACTTAGTTTAGACACTAACTATGCTGCTCTCATGACAGGGACTAGAAAGCTCTCACACAAGGAAGAGGACATCCGCTCCTTGGTTCTCATTGACCCTAAAAGAAGAGCAAAGGAAAGTGAGGGCCTTAGAGCGAAGATGGCGTCAGAACTATGAGGAAAATCAACTGAATAGTTATAAAGCTGCGCGCCGACAGTACCATAGTATGATAAAAATTGCAAAAAAGGAACACTACACGGAAGCCATAAACAACAGTGCAAATAAGCAAAAATAAATCTTCAAGATAGTCAGTACTTTTATGAATCCTAAGATTATGCAGAGGGATATTCCCCCCTCTCAAAGTCTGTGCAATACAATAGCTGACTATTTTGATGAAAAGATTCACACACTTATCAAAGATTTCCGGCCTCCGCGGGCTCAAGGTGAAACAGAGGACTCTAGAGCAGACACAGCCACGGCCAGTATGTCTACATTCTACCCGATTAGTCTAGAGGAATCCCGGACAGCAATTTTGGCAATCAAATCAGGCTCCCCTTTTGATTCCTGTCCACTCCTTGTCCTTCATGCAATGGTGGATATTGTCAACCCCACCATAAACAGTATTATAAACTTTTCACTCCACCTAGCTTCAGTCCCTGATGAATGGAAACTAGTAGCGATAAAACCCTTACAGAAAAAACAGCTACCAGACCCAACAACTCTTTCAAACTTATGACCCATCTCTCTACTCCTGGCTCTCTGTAAATTAACAGAGAAAGCCGTAAATAAACAGCTTACTGCTTTTTTGGAGGCTAATAACATATGGCACCCAAACCAAGCAGGTTTTAGGGCTCAACACTCTACGGAGTCTGCTCTCATTTTCACCTCTGAAACCCTGCGAGCCGCAATGGACCAGGGAAGGAAGGCTGTACTGGTACTCTTAGAGCTGTCTGCGGCGTTTGATAGGTCTCCCATACCATCCTTGTGGACCGTCTAGCCGCGGCAGGGATAGCTGGGAATCTCCTGAGCTGGGTAAAAAGTTTTCTAGCTAATAGGCAACAAGTGATCACCCATGAAATTTCAGGTCGGAGGAAAAGCGGGTCACCTCAGGAGTACTGCAGGGCTCCTGTCTGAGCCCTACGCTTTTCAATGTATATATGGCCCCCCTGATTGCACTGATATCATCCTTTAAAATCAACACCATTTCGTATGCGGATGATACGCAGCTCATCCTGGTGTTGGATGACGACACCGGCGAGGCTGAAATGAATCTCAAAAACTGCCTCAAAGCCACGTTTCAATGGATGAGCAAAAACCATCTTAAATGCAATTCAGGGAAAACCGAGATTCTGCCATATGGGAAAGATAATTTGTTTAGCCCCACTATATGGTGGCCAGAAGATGCTGCCGTTCCCCCAAACACAGTCACGGCGGTTAGAAATCTAGGGATTAGATTCTATGCTACCCTAGCTTTTAAACAACAAGCATTAGCTGTGGCAGGAACCTGTTTCAGGATCATAAAAGGTCTAAGAAAATTCTTCGACCTGATACCGCTCCCAGCACGGAAAATGGTTGCAGTAGCGCTGATTACATCACGTTTGGACTAATGTAACAGTCTCTATGCAGGGACAAACAGGTCGGTTGAGCATAAGCTACAAATTGTGCAACACGCAGCTGTTAGACTGGTGCTGAGATGGCATAGGAGGACATCAGCCACAGCGGCAATGGACGCCCTCCACTGGTTGCCAATACACAAGAGGGTGCTTTTCAATATCCTCTTAATCACTTTCAGGGCATTTTACGGAAGAGGAGCCAGCTACATCCAGAGCATGTTTAAACAGTACAATCCCTCATGAAATCTGAGTTCTGCAAAAGCTAACCTCCTTACCATCGCCAATTTTAGATTAAAAACTAGGGGAGGAAAGGCATTGGCGGTTCTGGGCTCAAAGGCCTGGAATAGACTACCTTCGCCCCTTCTCCAAATTACATATGAAGCAGTGTTCAGGAAGACCCTTAAAACATGGATATACAGTCTACCTGACGTCTTGTGCAAAAGCCTAGTCTGAATTAATACACTGGATCTGGCCTCATTCCATCCCTGCCTAGTCTCTCTCATAGCGCCAAGATGCTCCCTGGAGTGAAGGCCGCGCTTTATAAAAACCCTACTACATTACATTACATTACATAACATAACCCTTATTAGCTGACACTTAAAGATTTCTGAAGCTATTCGAACATGACAGGCCTCTCGCTTGAAATACATTTCTGCTTAGCACAATGTAATAGACTTGTTTGTGGGATGCAAGAGTAGAGAAGTTAAATAAAACCGACTGGGGCCTGAGTTCTGCTAACATGCTGAGTAATAAACATCCGCTGAACAAGATAAAATAACGTTGAACTTTTTACCAAAAAAAAGTCTATGGTAAACAGACAAGCACACAAAAAAAGAATAGTGAATGGCCTTAGTAATTCAACACTGACAGTTTTATGTCTAGGTGCAACTAAAATGCAAAAAGGAAAAGTCTAACCAACATTTGAAAGAGGAATCTTTGCACAGTGAGTAATGCTACTTACATAGTGCCGGCGGATTTGTGCACTGGCGGAGCGGGGAGACCCCAGTGGCGGAGTGAGGTGGTCAGCCAGAGCAGCAAATGCAGCAGAGGAGAATGAGTACTGGCGTTGCCCCCTCATTATGGGGAAGGTTGTGTGTGTGCTAAGTGGGGGGAGAATGAAGCAAGATGGGTAAAGCTTTAAGGAGCACGCCACAGCATGGAAAACTGAAGAAAGTCGTTCCCGTAAGGAGAGCAGCACCGGAGGAGGTGTTCCACTGAGCCATGAAAGTACTGCAGGAATGGAAGGCAGTCCGTAAAAGAGAAAGTGAATGGAAAAGGCAGAGCTGTTCTTGGAAAGGGTAAGCCCGCTGCTGCTACATCTCAGACTCAAAGGAAGAGAGCAAGGTTTAACAAGCTGAGTGCTGGAGAAGCGGGAGACGTATGAGGTTGTGTGGGATGGCATGGGAAGATGAGGTGATTTACCACAAACGTGCATTCGGCGGCGGCCAGGATACTTTTGGCGCACTAATGTTAATGCGCACTATTTTTAAAAAAAACAATTACGCTGTGTAAGCGTAACAAGACTGAAGTTAGGGGGTGCTGCTTCCGGAATAAACAGAAGTTACATATCGGTTGAAGAGCCAATAATAAGCCAACTAACAAAAAAAATGCTTAAGTTAACTAATGGCAAGCGGCGAGAAATTACCCAGCAATAGGCGGAGTTTCACCACTCATATATGGATTACTAGATTTCTCGGAGAGACAGCGCATGCACAGTGCCTTGGCGAGACCTAAAAAGCAGCAAACTATTAATTAAAACGTTATTATGTCATTACATTTAACACAACAAAGAGCAGATACGGTCTTCGTCTAACAAGAGGACTACGGGAACCACATCACCAAAACCTGATGGGAACACAAATGGGATAACGCACGGATATCGATGGAGAGGTCATCCACATGAAAAGCAATAGCTGAAAGGGGTTGACCCAAAGCCCAGTCCCTCGTTGTACTCTCTATTATACTTTTTGATGAATTAATTAAATGCTTTTTTTTTAGAAAACTAAAGCAGTCTGTGGCTAGACCTAAAACAAATAACAGAATATTGAGGAAAATACAGGCGCCATGGCCTGAAGCATCAACAAGTGCCACAGATATTTCAAAATGGGATGCACTATTAGAAAAATAAGTGATCTGTCAAAACCAACACAATCAAGCTTTGGAAATGCAATAGGTCTCGCATTAGTTTGAGTTAAAGTTTTTGGTGCTATAAATGGCAATGTGTTTTATGTATGTATTATGGAGTGTATGTATGCGGTGTGCAATGGAATTATGGGGGTTGTATTGGAATTGTTAGTTGTGGAGCAGTGTCAAGAATTCCTGTCATGCGAGGGGAGGAAAACGGTAACCAGCGAAAATGGACTACATTTCCCAGGATGCTTAGCGGTTGAGAGGTTATGTAAACAGGAGAGCTGTTACATAACTCAAGGAAAACACGCCCTTATGTAAACAGGAGAGCTGTTACATAACTCAAGGAAAACACGCCCTTATGTAAACAGGAGAGCTGTTACATAACTCAAAGAAAACACGCCCTTATGTAAACAGGAGAGCTGTTACATAACTCAAGGAAAACACGCCCTATAAAGGGAGGAACCGGGAGGTACAACGCTGTCGGATATTGTGTTTACACCGACGTACCTGCTTCGTGAAGAGCAGCGTTCCGGAGTGGTGCTCCAGTAAGGCAAGAACGGAGGTAGGTCAAGTTGTTACTCCCTGGGCCGTGTCTTGCCCCATCGTCACCTGTGAAGGACCCGGAAGCTCTACCGGTCAACCATTGAGCTTCGCTTTTTGACTCGGCTGAGTCAAAGCGCAGTGGCGCTTATGCTGGTTGGAGTCGTAACTCCCAGCCCGACCAGAGATACAGGGACTGCCAGCTGTAACGCACACCAGGAGGTGTTTGCCGCGTTACAGACTCGGAAGTCCACAGGATCGATCGAGCGGCTGCTCTCGGTTCAGTCTTCTTGCTTTTGATTGGGGTATCGGTGACGCATCACCAGGAGGTGACTCCGCGTCCCGGTGCAGTCTGAGGAAGAGGTTGAGCGGCTGCTCCCTTCAGGTGGAGACCCCGGCTGGGTGTTTCCCTGACTCCTCGATTCTCCCCAACACTCTTCGTGCCCCTCACAGCCTACCGATTGGCATTGTCGGCCATTTCATTTCTGCCCTCTGTTGGCATACGCCGGGATCGGCGTATATGCAGAGGACGGTTAGGACCATCCGTGCTGTGGGCTGGTAACGTACTTAGCCTGGAGGATTCCAGTGGCTATAACTTTTGTTTACTCTTTGTATTATTTGTGCCTTCATTAAAATAACTAACCCTTCACAAGTGGTTGCGTCCTCATTATCGTGTCTGTTAAACGATCCTGAGACGTTCAGGGCGTTACAAGCAGCATGAAGCATAAGGGAGCAGAGTGAGAAGAGCAGCATGAGGCACTAGAAAGGAGAGTGAGAAGAACAGCGTGAGGCACAAGGAAGGAGAATGAGGAGAGCAGCGGGAGGCACAAGGAAGGGGAGTAAGAAGAGCAGCATGAGGCACAAGGAAGGAGAAGGAGAAGAAGAGCAGGGTGAGGCACAAGCAAGGAGAGCAAGGTGAACAACAGTGTGAGGCACAAGGAAGGAGAATGAGGAGAGCAGCAGGTGGCAAAAGGAAGGAGAATGAGGAGAAGAGCATCATGAGACAAGGAAGGAGAGTGAGGAGAAGAGCAGCGTGAGGTACAAGTAAGGAGAATGAGAAGAGCAGCATGTGGCACAAGAAAAGAGACTTGGAAGAGCAGCGTGCGAAGCACAAGGAAGGAGAGTGAGAGCAGTGTGAGGAACAAGGAAGGAGAGTGAGGAGAAGAGCTGCGTGAGGCACAAGGGAGAATAGTGAGAACAGCAGAGTGAGGCACAAGGAAGAAGAGTGAGAAGAACAGCGTGAGGCAAAGTTTATTTTTAAATAAAGTTATTGCTAGAAAAAAAAGTACTCAAGTATAGCCAAAACTTTAAAAAAGCAGAGATAGAAGGCAGGCATGTATTTTTTATCTGAACACTTGGTTAAAGTTTGTCATAAAATAATTTAACAAAAAGTGACTAGTGCGAGCGAACTAAAAAAAGGGTTGAAGGGCATATAGATGGCTGCAGATAGCGTAAAATAATGAGGAAGAGTTTAGTGGTGAATTAAAGGAGACTCTGATACAGGGTAAACAGTCAAAATATCGACTACAAAATATTGAATGGACATAATATCGAGTTTTAAATATAGAATGGACAAAATATCGACTGGACAGAATATAGACATCAAAAATATCGTTTTTAAGGTAAGTAATGTAATATTGAATGTTAAAAATATAGACAGTTAAAATGTCGAAGTATATATTATAGGTTATTTAAATTATCAAATTTTTAATGATATTGAATATTTTATAGTGTTTTTTATGTTATTATATGTGTGGAAAGTGTGTATTTATGTTATAATTTATTTTAATTAATGAAATTAGTTTTTTTAATTTTTGCGTAATTTAATTCTGTAGCGGGTTGTGGGTTTATAGGGGAATAGGGTGGGAAGTAATTTAATAATAATTTATTAAATATGTAAATTTATTTATTGGTATTCATTTTTAATTAATTGTTAATTAATTTATATTTGGTAATTAATAACATTTTATTTGGCAATTAATTTTAATTAATTGATTAATTGTTAATTATGTTAATTTTACTAATTTATTTTCTGTAGCGGGTTGTGGGTGTATAAGGGGATAGGGTGGGAAGTAATTTAATTATTATTAATTAAATATGTAAATTTATTTATTGGTATTCATTTTTAATTAATTGTTAATTCATTTATATTTGGTAATTAACTGCATTTTAATTGGCAATTAATTCTAACTAAATGATTAATTGCTAATTATGTTAATTTTAATAATTTAATTTCTGTAGCGGGTTGTGGGTTTATAGGGGAATTGGGTGGGAAGGTATTTATTTATAATTAATGAAATATGTTAAAATATTTATTAGTATTGTTTTAGAATTAATTGTTAATTAATTTTTCTATGGGTAATTAATTAAATTTGAATTGCCAATTAATTTTATTTAATTGATTAATTGCTAAGTATGTTAATTGTACTTATTTATTTTATGTAGTGGGTTGTGGGTTTATAGGGGAATAGGGTGGGAAGTAATTTATTTATAATTAATCAAATAAATCAATTTATTTAATTGTATTTAATTTGAATTAATTGTTAATTAATTTTTAAATGTTAAAATATTAATTGTTAATTTGTAATTAATTTGTATTAATAGGTAAATAATTGTAATAATAATTTTAATTTGCAATTTTAATTGATTAATTATTATATTATATTAAATTGGTAATTACTTTTAATTAATGTTTTATCGATATTAATTTATATTTATTGTAATAATATATGAAGTATTTAATTTCCCTACTATTGCACTCTCTGGAGTGGGAATAGTAATTTTTACCACTATGCTATCCAACCCTTTCCCTACTGTTGCACTCATTGGAGTGGGAATAGTAATATTTACCCCTACGCTATCGAACCCTTTCCCTACTGTTCCACTCACTTGAGTGGGAATAGTAATTTTAACCCCTATGCTATCCAACGCTTTCCCTACTGTTGGACTATTTGGAGTGGGAATATTATTTTTACCCCTACGCTATCCAACGCTTTCCCTACTGTTGCACTCACTGGAGTGAGAATAGTAATTTTAACCCCTACGCTATCCAACGCTTTCCCTACTGTTGCACTATTTGGAGTGGGAATAGTAATTTTTACCCCTACGCTATCCAACGCTTTCCCTACTGTTGCACTATTTGGAGTGGGAATAGTAATTTTTACCCCTACGCTATTCAACGCTTTCCCTACTGTTGCACCCACTGTAGTGAGAATAGTAATTTCTACCCCTACGCTATCCAACGCTTTCTCTACTGTTGCACTCACTGGAGTGGGAATAGTAATTTTTACCCCTACGCTATCCAACGCTTTCCCTACTGTTGCACCCACTGGAGTGGAAATAGTAATTTTAACCCCTACGCTATCCAACGCTTTCCCTACTGTTGCACTCTCTGGAGTGGGAGTAGTATTTTTTACACTTCTGCTATCGTACGGTAATAATATTGGATATTATTTAATTATATTATGTTACTATATATATATGTTTTAACAAATATGATTGTAAATTTTTTTTATAACTTTCATTAATTATTTAATTATTATAAGTTAATTTAAGTATTTTTAAGTATATTTTAGTAATTAATTTTTAATATTAATTTAATTTAACACTGTTTTTAATAAAGTCGATATTTTTATAAACTATATTTTTGTAAACGGTATTTTGTACTCGATATTTTTGTACTTACCTGTTTGTAGACTCAAACTCGATATTCTGTCATCGATTTTTTTGCTAGTCGATATTCTGTCCCTCGATGTTATGTCAGTGATCCCTGATACAGTTAGTGGGAGAATGCGGGATGAGTGAATATTGGTAAAGGCATGGAGCTCCAGCTGGGGTAAGTAATAAAAGCTGAGCAATCAGACTGCAGTTATGGGTGAAAGCACGTGGACCCTGGCTGCGGTTAGGGATAAAAGTCGAGAGAACCAACTACAGTGGTAAAATACGAATACTTAGCTGCAGTTAGTGATAAAAATCAGGGCGATCCGGCTGCCGGTAGTTTTAGAAGGATGGAGGAGTGAAAAGTGTTGAAAGTAGGGTAGGAGTGATAGGAGGGAGGCCCGGAAGCAGTGAGTGGTTAAAGGAGGGAGGAGAATATAAGTGCATGTTCCAAATGTGACAGGCAGCGGAGGCAGGCGGACCCCGGCAGGTCTCCCAAGGCATAAGCGGGGCTGTGAGGCCTTAGCTCTAGTAAGTGTTTCTGTGAGGACTGTTAGCTAGATAAAGAAGATGGACTACCTAACACTCCTTGCTCGCTGTTGCTGGGCGTGAGCATGGTGTTTACCTGGAGTGCATCGCCCCGCCCCTCCTTCTAGAAGTGAAAATTCGCAAATAGAACAACAAAAAGTGTGTGCCATGCAAATTGTTCAGCAAAACACATTTGGAAATAGACAAAATGCTAATTGTTTTTTACCCTCCAAAAAATAAAATTTATATAAATGCCTGTACGATGAGAAAATTGTGGCTAAATGTACAGCAGCATGTAAATGCATAAAACCCAGAGCCTTAATCGTCACAGAGAGAACAAAACACTGTAATAACAAACAGCTCCCAAGAGCAGTGCTTAATGCCCAACAGAGACTTGTACAAATATAAAGTTGCTTCAGAGAAAGTAGGTGCCTTTCCTGCCTTCGCTCCCCTGTTATATTATGTTATGTTAAAAATGTTTAATACCGCGCACATACACCAATTGGTTTCTTGGCGCTCAAGGACCATGGAATAGGACACAGAGAGTATAGGCAGCTAACCGTGAGCAAGACGGAACAAATGAGTTTTCAGAGATTTGCGGAAGGTGGAGTAGTCAGAAGTGAGCAGGATTGGGAGGGGAAGGGAGTTCCAAGTGGATGGGGCAAGGAAGGAGAAGCCAGCACCTCCATGCTTCTTGCGTCTGAACCTGGGAATGACCAGCAGATTGTGGGCAGAGGATATAAGGTGTCGGGGGGGGAACATAAGAGTGTAGGCAAAGAGAAATAAAAGCAGGAGCAGAAACAAAAAGAGATTTGAAAATAGTGCAGCCAAGTTTAAAGATGCATCGTTGCGCAACCGGGAGCCAGTGCAGGGTTTTTAACAGCGGGGTGATATGTTGGTTTTTGGGTTGCTGGAAAATTAATCTGGCTGCCTGGTTTTGCACCAGTTGAAGCCGTTGAAGATGGTATGCTGGAATCCCCATGTTTAGACAGTTGGCATAATCTAAACGTGAGGTAACCAAGGCCAAGATGACAAGAATAAGAGCCTCTGGAGATAGGTACCTTCGGATCTTCCCGATCCTGCGAAGATGGAAGAAGCAGGCCGAGGTAACAGCATTAATGTGCGGCCGCATCGAGAGGTCACTGGAGATGGGTTTTGATACTGAAAGTGAGCCGGGCACATGTGAATTACAACAAGTGGGAGTCAAGTCTGATAAGCAGGAGAATCTGGAGGGGGGGCGGGGATGAGTAAATAGACTTGTCCAATTGCGGGGGCTTCTGGTTAGGAGCAGTGTGTGTAAGCAGCACGCGCCTGAGATATAAAAGTGGAAATAAAGGCTGAGATGAGTAAAAAAGTAGTTTTCCAACAAAAGTTGATTGTAATTGTCCGGTGCTCCCTTGGCCCTTGACCCTCCTGGGTAGGTCCCTTCCCCACCGCTGCAGCTCCACCTGTGCCTGTGTCCGACCAGCCTGCCTGTCTCCTGCTGAGCCGCTGATTCCTGTCGCCTCGCATTGCCCAGCTTGTGGTCTCACCTGAGGGACCTTCACTTGATTGCCTGTGCCCCTGTGTGCCTGCCTGCCCTCTTCCTTTTTGTACCCCTGTGTGTGTGCGCTATCCTGACCTGTGTCCCTCCCTCCCTCTTTTCTCCTAATTTTCTCGCCTTCGTCGCTGCCCTCCTGTTTTTTTCCCGCTGCTGTCTCTCGTGCGGCCCGCCCCCGCACCTATTTGCCGTCTTGACCTCCCGCCTCCCAGCTGACCCCTCCTGCCCAGCTACCCTTATATGGCGGCCGCGGTCACGCCACGGATGCGTGCAGCGGGCGCGCCGATGGTGCGCCGAAGGCGCGCCTAAGGCAAGCCCGTCTGCGCCCGTTCGCGCCTGGAACACGCCCAGCGCCAGAACCCCTGGTCCCATTCGGTGCCAGGGCACCCGAATGAGATACGACACCGCCACCCTCATTGCACTCAACACCAGACGACTTGCCACCTGCCATCGAGCCACCCCGAGGCTCACCCTCGGACCCTTCACTTGTCAGGCCTGCAAATTCACCTGCCTCCGAACCTGCACGCTGCCCACCGAACACAGCAACAACAACAACAACCACCTCAAGTGCATCCTCCTCAACACCCGCTCTGTCCACAAACACGCTGTCGAACTCTGGGAACTCCTTGATACCACAGCACCAGTCGCCTTCCTCACAGAAACCTGGATGAACGCCGCCTCGGCCCCCGACATGGCCATAGCCATCCCGGACGGCTAGAAAATCACCCGGAAGGACTGCGTCAACAATCCTGGAGGAGGAATCGCCATCATCTACAGGAACACCATCAGCGTCACAACCAACACCTATGACACACTCACTGCTGTCGAACACCTACACTTCCAGATCCACACCGACCCCCAAACAACCCTCAGAGGAACACTCATCTACAGACCCCCGGGCCCACGAACACAAATCAGCGAAACCATCGCCGACTTCATCAGCCCGCACGCCCTAGCCTCATCAGAGTACATCCTCTAGGGGACCTGAACTTCCACCTGGAGGAAAAACAACGACAACAACACCACCACCCTGCTCGACAACCTTGCCAACCTTGGACTCAAGCAACTATTACACATGCCCAGCCACCTCGCCGGCCACACGCTCGACCCCATCTTCTCCGCTAGCAACCACGTCTCCTTCAGCCACTCCACCAGACCACACTGGACAGACTACAGCTGCATCCACTTCACTTTCAAGAAGACCACCTCCCACCAACAGACGCTACAGATCCCCGCAGATGCTGGAGCAAAGTCACCACAGACCAGCTGACCACATCGCTGAGCCAGAACCCACCGGTCAACACCCCCGACGCCAACGACACAGCACACAATCTCGCACAGTGGATCACCAACTGCGCGGACGACCTCGCTCCTCTGAAGAAACCCCGAGGCAAGACGAGCAACAGAAAAACCTCCTGGTTCACAGACACCCTCAAAATCCCAAAGAAATCATGCCGAACCCTCGAAAAAGCTTGGCGCCACCAACGGACATCAGAAAACATGACAGCCCTCAAGAACGCCACCCGGTACTACCACCAGATGATCCGCACCACCAAAAGGACATCATTCTAAGAGCGGCTGGACAACAACGCCCAAGACAGCAAGGAACTCTTCAGCATCGTCAAAGAGCTCTCCAACCCCAAAGCGAGCAACAACATCACACCGTCGCAAGACCTCTGCAACTCCCTCGCCACATTCTTCCACCGCAAGATCGCAGATATACATGATAGCTTCGGACCCCAGACTCTGCCTTCAACGACCAAACCTACGACCCCCACCACCAGCCTCAGCGCATAGACCCCCGTCAGCACTGAAGACACCACCCGCGTCATGAACACCATCCACTCCGGCTCCCCCTCTGACCCATGCCCTCATCATATCTTCAACAAAGCTGACACCATCATCGCACCCCACCTCCGGAACGTCATTAACAGCTCCTTCACATCAGCCACCTTCCCGGGAAGCTGAAAACACGCAGTAATCAACGCCCTTCTGAAAAAAACAACAGCGGACCCCAAAGACCTCAAGAACTTCCGCACCATCTCTCTTCTCCCCTTCCGGGCGAAAGTCATCGAGAAGACCCTCAACAAACAGCTGACTGCATTCCACCAAGAAAACAGCTCGCTAGACCCTTCCCAGTCTGGATTTCGAGCCAACCACAGCACAGAGACCGCCCTCATTGCAGTCACTGATTACATTAGGACCCTGATGGACAACGGAGAGACAGCCGCTCTCATCCTCCTGGACCTCTCGGCGGCCTTCGACACCGTCTGCCACCGTACCCTAATAACCTGCCTCTACAACACTGGGATCCAAGGAAAGGCCCTGGACTGGATCACATCGTTCCTCTCTGACAGAACCCAGAGAGTCCGCCTCCCTCCCTTCCGCTCCGAGGCCACCAAGATAATCTGCGGCATACCCCAGGGCTCCTCACTCAGCCCAACTCACTTCAATATCTACATGAGCCCCCTCGCCACCATCGCCCGCAAACACAAAATCAACATCATCTCCTACGCCGACGACACCCAACTCATACTCTCCCTCACCAAAGACCCTCTCACCGCCAAAGCCAACTTCGAGGATGGAATGAAAGAGGTCGCAGAATGGATGAGGCTCAGCCGCCTAAAGCTCAACTCAGACAAGACGGAGATCCTCATCCTCGGACAATCCCCTTCCGCCTGGGACGACTCCTAGGGGCCCACATCGCTGGGCACCCCACCGACACCCACTGACCACACACGCAACCTGGGATTCATCCTCGACTCCTCTCTCACGATGACCAAGCAGGTCAACGCAGTCTCGTCCTCGTGTTTCAACACCCTGCACATGCTCCGAAAGATCTTCCGGTGGATCCCCACCGAAATCAGAAAGACGGTCACCCAGGCCCTCGTCACCAGTCGACTGGACTACGGAAACACCCTATATGCAGGAACCACAGCCAAACTTCAGAAACACCTTCAGCGCATACAGAACGCCTCAGCGCAACTCATCCTCGACATCCCCCGCCACAGCCACATATCCGCCCACCTGAGAAACCTGCACTGGCTCTCAGTCAGCAAGAGGATCACGTTCAGGCTGCTCACCCACGCACACAAAGCGCTCCACAACATGGGCCCCGAATACCTCAACAACCGCCTCTCGTTCCACACCCCCACCCACAAACTGCGCTCCTCCAGCCTCGCCCTCGCCACCGTCCCATGGATTCGCAGAGCCACCACCGGAGGAAGATCATTCTCCTACCTTGCAGCGAAGACATGGAATTCCCTCCCCGCACACCTACGACTGACCCAGGACCATCTCACCTTCAGGAAACACCTCAAGACCTGGCTGTTCGAGCAGTAGCAGTACCCCTCCTTTCTCCTCAGCGCCTTGAGACCCTCACGGGTGAGTAGCGCACTCTACAAATGTACTGAATGACTGATTGATTGCTCCTCTGCCTTGAATGGAAGTGAGCTATCAGCTGACAGAAGGAGTGGGAATGCACCATTTAAAAGGGGCACTGAAAGGAACCGATCGCTAACAGAAGGCGGGAATAACGTTGTGTTGAGGGATTACAAAAGGTCTTGCAGACAGCGCATTCACACTGTAGGCACGGCCTAAACATTTTTTTAAACCTAGACCTATCAACAAGCATTGGCCTCGCTATTAAATTTGGCTTTACTACAGTCCATGCACAGACTCTACAAAGATTTGTGTACACAGACAACACAAACTATTTCAAAAGCGCACAGCTAGCGTGCATACTTGCACTTCTTCGGCAGTTCATAGATATGTGTGCATCAACACCTGTACAGCTGTGCTGCGCTTATATGTGCATGTGAAATTATGTGCTTGCTGTCTATTACCAAATTTCTAGTCTAGGTGTGTTATTGTCAGTTTCTGTCTTTACTACAGGAAAGCCAGACCTCTTGATTTGCCAATACTTGTTTGTGGGAGCAAGAAATATTTTTTGGTTGATTGTGCAAATCAAGCAGGAAATGTCGGACAATGGAGCCACTGTTGCAAATCCATTAATACACTGAAAAATTGCAGTGACTAAATCATATATTCCCAGATTCTTAGATCACACACCACATTTTGCTGCAATAAATCTTTTCAGTGAGCAAGTAAGAAATGGCAGAGGATTGTAGCTCCAGGGTATGTGGATATCATCAATCTTGAGCAAGAGCAGACGGGCTTCTATGTATTTAGAAGACCATGGCATGTGAACCTTCAAACAACATGGAGGCATCAATCAAAGTTTATGTTAAAATATCCCAGGCATTACCCTCTAAGTGAACAAGCATGTGAATTTATTTCCAGTTTTGCATTTTTGTTTTAGTCTCAACACACATGGAACTCATGCTCGTGCACTGAGAGCCGCTGTGGCTAGGTATCATATAGTGCTTTTTGACCCAGATAAAGGCTCTGTGGTCCGCAGGGTCACACTGAGTGTACCTTCCATAGAGAGTGGGCCTATTGTCCGCTCAATGGATTGTAGGGTACGGACAGTGGGTGGCAGTGTGAACTGTTTCTTGATGCTTACAGATGCAAGTAGCCTTCCAGCCTCGCCGTGTAAACGGTCTGTTAAGCTCATTACATCTGTGTCCTATATTACATCCCAGTGTGCATGGGTGTAATGTATATGTGCGCATACCTTTAGTGTATGGCAGATGTATACACGTTCCAAATGAGACAGGTAGTGGAGGCCGGCGGATCTCCCAAGGCATAAGCTGGGGCTGCGAAGCCCAAGCTCTAGTGAGTGCTTCTGGGAGGACTGATATTTGAATAAATAAGATGGACTACCGAACGGTCCCTGCTCTCTTTTGCTGAGCGTGAGCATGGTGTTGACCTGGAGTGCCCTGCCCGCCCCTCCTCCTGGGAATGAAAATTTGCAAATAGAACATCAAAAAGGCATGTGCCGTGCACATTTTTCAGGGGAACACATTTGGAAATAGACAAAATTGTAATTCTTTTTTACCCTTCCAAAAATAAAATTTCCATAATTGCCTGTATGATGAGAAAACCACGATTGTGGTTAAATATACAGCAACATGCATAAAACCCAGAGCACTACTTGTAACAGAGAGAACAAAACACAGTGTAACAACAAACCGCTATCAAGAGCAGCGTTTAATGCCAGGCAGAGACTAGCACCACATATAAAGTTGCTTCAGAGAAAGTAGGTGCCTTTCCTTCCTTCGCTCCTCTCGGCAAAAGGGCTTTGATTCTGAGTGTGCTGGGCACATATGAATTACGAGTCAAGTCTGACAAGCAGGAGTATCGGTGTAATGTCGCAATATGTGATGGCGTGACTACGTCATGACGTATGTGACACGTAATGGCCAGTTAATAAAAGTGCAGGAGCACGTCCACGTCGGCCAGTTGGGCAAAAAAAATACATATATATGTATGCCCCTTACATTACGCTTTATACTACGCTTTATATTACGAATTATAGATACTAGCGTGAGTTCTATCACACGCAGTTGTATAGCGTGAAGTAGCAGACTCTAACTCCCCAACTTAGTGTAGTCTCTCTTAAGGTTTATGCACTGTCTTCCTGTAGTGGGGATGACCCTATACTTTACATTTTAACCAAACCACGAGCCAGTATGAACCATATTTAAATGCCAATAATAGCAGGTACATATGTCTTTGGATCAATGTTAAAAAACAATGTACCAAAGTTACAAATATCTATGAGCAGTATGTTCTTTGGGACAAAGGTTAAACGGATTACTGAATACAAATGTCTTTCTAATGTGTATATATGAAAATGTGTCTATGTATTAGTCATGTATTAGTCATGTATTAGTTATGTATTAGGAAGGTATATATGTTGCTGTTTATAATTCCATGAGTCGTACCATTGTTCTTGTTTGTATTAAATTGTTTTCAAGTGTATCATGTTTGGATGCACTTACCTCGGAGCATTGCTTTTGTGACATGAATCTCTTTTAAATTTAGTTCTTTGTACAGGATTTTTTTAGAATATTTTTGGAATCTAAAACATATTTTGCTTGAATTTCAGAAGTTTTTTTGGGAAGACAGCTAATATATTCCTGAGGAAGGCGGCTGTATTCTAACTGTCCGTTGAAACGCGTTGAAACAAAGGAAGAAGTGCAATATACATTGAGCAAGGACTATTCTGACTGTTGCGGAATATAAACCTATAATTTGTACCTCCCTTTTTAGTCTTAGGAACTGTTTAGGTTGATTTTTTGTATATAAATTGTTCCTTCTTTATATTGTCTGTGTTCCCAATTTTATTTCATTTTTAATTTATGTCTTTTTTAACTTGTTTTTAAATATATGAATAAACTGTGCATACTGAATTTATTTGTTTTTACGGAATTGTTTTGTTGTTCACTGCATTGCTCCAAGTGTCAGGTCTTTATGATCGCACCAAAGAGCTATCCAAGGCTCGGGCGGCCCACATGGAGGCAGCCCTCCAAGTACCGATAAAGACCGAACCGGTCAACGCAGTCACCACCAAACCAGCGTCGAGAGGGAACATGAGAGGCCCACGCGGTGCCGTGGCAGCGCCTGCCACTACCTGTGGGTACTGTGGGGGAACACCCCATCCATCTGCCAACTGTCCAGCAAAAGGAAAGAGATGCTTAGGTTGTGGGTGATTTAACCACTTTGAAAAAGTGTGTAGAGTCAAGAAATTTCGCAAACCGCAACCAATGGTCAACGCGGTGATAGAGGATGACAAATCACCAAGTGACATGGACGATGATGAAGAGGAAGAGAGGGTAGTGCACAAGGTGCACATGATCGGGACCACGACCCGCAAAGCACAGCGTCTGCCCCCCCCATCTTCAGGTGGGGGACCAAGAGATCAAAGCGGTGGTTGACACTGGGGCCACTATTAACATCATGGCAGCTGCCCTCCACCGTACCTTGCGACCCACACCTCCGCTTCAGCCCTCCGCAATAGTGGTGTTCGCATATGGACAGGACACTCCGTTGAAAATCCTGGGACGGTTTAAAACGGCAGTAATGCATGGAAACCAGAAACTCCACACCAACATCTACGTTACAGAGGACGGTCAAGGCATGCTCCTAGAATGCTGTGCTGCCGAGGATCTGGGGATTGTATCTTTCTCTTTCAGCGTACATCAAGAATCCATACAACATCTCCTGGAGGAGTCCTGCATGTGGACCCCACCGTCCAACCGGTGGCCTTACTGCATCAGAGGATTGCCTTTCATCTGAGACCCCAAGTGGAACAAGAACTGAAGAAACCTGAGGCTGCCGGTATAATTGAAAAGGTGACGGGACCCACTCCATGGGTCTCACCCATTGTGGTCACTCGGAAGCCCAAGCAGCCAGGGGCAGTGCGCATCTGTGTCGACATGCGCCTCCCGAATGCCGCCATAAAGCGTGAGCGGCACATCACCCCTACCATTGACCACCTCATTGGGGAACTGGCGGGAGCCTGCTGGTTCTCCAAGCTCGATTTACGATCCGGATACCATCAACTGGTTCTTGATGAGGCGTCACGCAACATAACCACATTCTCTACCCATGTGGGACTGAGACGCTACACCCGGCTAAGTTTCGGAGTATCCAGCGCTGCCGAGGTGTTTCAACATGTCATACAAGAGTTGATTGCTGACATTCCAGGAGTCATCAACGTCAGTGATGACATAATGGTTCATGCCAATTCTCTACCCGAACAAAATGCCTGTCTCACCCAAGTGCTCTGAAGGCTGCGCGAAGCTGGTATAACGCTTCATCGTGAAAAATGTGAATTTTTGAGAACCAAGCTGCAATTCTTTGGATATATGTTATGTTATGTTATGTTATTTTATGTCTTTTATAGCGCTCGGCTACTCAGAAGAGTGTTCCGGCGCTTTATTGACAACCAAGAAAGACAAACACAACACAGTAAGATAAAAGAAAACAGGGTCAACAAAGCATTACAAGAAGCTAGGAGGCAAAGAGCCAGGTTTTCAAACCCTTCCTAAAAGCCAGCAGATTAGAGGTGCTGCTATACTTTTTCCACGGAAGGTGTTAACCCAGATCCCGAGAAAGTGCATGACATCAAGAGCGCCGTTGCCCCAGCCAGTGTGACCGAGGTCCGAAGTTTTCTGGGGATGGTCAACTACTGCAGTAGATTCATTAAGGACTTGACATCGCTCACGGCGCCGCTCCGAGAGCTGACTAAGGAGTCTGTCCCCTGGGAATGGGGCCCCCTTCAGGAAAAAGCCTTCAAAAATATTAAACATGCCCTTTCGGAAGCGACTACACTTGCCTTCTTTAATCCGGAGAAGATGACCCAAATTGCGGTGGATGCTGGCCCGGTGGGCCTGGGTGCTGTCCTGTTACAGACACGACGACTGGAGGAAGACTGGGCACCAGTGGCGTTCGCATGCCGGTCTCTAACGGTGACAGAGCAAAGATATTCTCAAACAGAGAAAGAGGCTATCGCCATTCACTGGGGGTGTCGCCACTTTCACCTCTATGTCTATGGAAACCCGTTCACCGTCACGACAGATCACAACCCATTGGTGGCCCTCTTTGCAGGGACATCTACCCAACCTCCACCGAGGATCGAAAAATGGATGCTACAACTGCAGGACTACAACTGCTGTGTGGAGTATCAGCCGGGGTCCCGCAACCCGGCGGACTACCTATCCAGACACCCCCAAGAAGCCACTGACAGAGAAAAGGAGGATGCAGCGGACATGGAGGAGTATGTTCGATATATCACTGCCAGATCCTGTCCCCTCCCCCTGTCGATGCAGAGCCTAGCAGAAGCCACGGCACAGGATGAGTGTCTTCAACGGGCTAAAAGAATTCTACAGCATGGGAATTGGCACAAGGCCAAGGAAGAGTGGAAAGTCTTGACTATTCCTGCTCAAAGGATAATGGAAAGCTTGCATTATGTGAAAGACAAACTCACTGAAGACCCCACTGACTGTTTGCTGCGAGGGCACTGTCTGATCATACCCACTGCGCTCACTACCAGGTGTGTACAACTTGCACATGTCAGCCATCAGGGCATGGTCAAGACTAAATCACGTCTTCGTTCTATAGTTTGGATTCCACTCATGGATGAGCTGGTAGAAGGCATGGTCCGGTCCTGTCCAGCCTGTCAAGTCACTGGAGACTTACCTCACCCTGCCCCTATCATAACTGAACCTCGCCGCAGTCTCCCTGGTCCTCTGTGAGCATGGATTTTGGCAGTCTTCCAGATGGCCGGCACACCTTAGTGGCCATCGATGACTATTCAAAATATCCAGAAGTGGAGATTGTTGGAACTCTCAGCGCAGGTGAGGTGATACCCAAGATCGAGAAGATAATGGCCACCCATGGCTTGATGAAGGAACTACGGACCGATAATGGACCACCGTTTCATGGACAAGAACGGTCTGAATACCTCACCAGTCTTGGAATACAGCACCGTCGAATCACGCCCCGTTGGACTCAAGCCAACGGGGTGTGATACAATTTGTCCATGACAAATGACAATCTATTGAATTCGCCATTTTTACATTACTGCGTAGCTATCGGCAGACCCTCACACCACCACTGGGGTAGCCCCTGCTCACCTGCTAATGGGTCGGGTCGTCATGGACACCATACCTCATCATCCTCAGTGGCAACCAGGGAGTCCCGATGATTGCCGGATTGATACGCGACGGAAGAAGGTTCATGCTCAGGTGAGCCATCGCCGTAATGCTCAAGCCAGCCTGATCAAGGAAGGTGACCTGGTCCTGTTGAGAAATGGATGCCAAGGGGGAAAGTTCCAACTCCCTTATGAAAGGTTGCCCTGGACTGTGGTGAGCGTCAAGGGAACCCGAGTTGTTGTGACTCGGGGATGAGAGAATGTGGCTCGCAACATTTCCCACTTCAAACTATTTCATGCCACGACAATGGACCCTGTCGCAACTTCCATTGCTCCCACCTTCCTGAGTGGCCCCGGTGAGGACCCTGACTTGAATGATGCCGGTGCTGGCGAAACTGAGGCGGAGATGAGCACTGATGCCCCTACCATATCTAGCCCTCCGCCATCTGAAGAGGCTCCAGAGGCGGCTGATCCAATGCTGCCTGGTCAAGGTCTGTCCCAATACAACCTGCGGAGAAACCCTGCACCCTCCTCACGACTGTGAGGCTACGTAATATAAGACTGTTCCTTATTAATCATTCTGTTCATTGAGTGCCCCTGCTGCAGAGGTGGGAAAATGGTTTCCCGTGGGACCATCAGAAGTTTGGAAACTAATACAGTAAATGCATAATGTTATGTTGTTTAAAAACCTTGTTGGGGAGGAATGTAATGTCGCGATATGTGATTGCGTGACTACGTCATGACGTATGCGACACGTAATGGCCAGTTAATAAAAGGGCAGGAGCACGTCCACGCCGGCCAGTTGGCGACGGGGACAGTGACCTGTAGTTACACCTCACATAAGGCTCCTGTCGTTATTCATGTGCTAGGCCCCCAGCCCCTGCCCGTCACGTCCATTCCTTTGGTGTCGGCACTGCCCAAGTGTGTGACACAACAGTCGGCATGGGAGGGGAATGAGTAAATTGACCTGTCCAATCGCAGGGGCTTCTGGTTAGGAGCAATGTGTGGAAGCAGCACACGCCTGAGATATAAAAGTGCTGATAAAGGCTGCAGTGAATAAGAAAATAGTTCTCCCAAAAAATATAAAGAATGAAACTGTAAGGAGACTGTAATTGGCCAGTGTTTCTCTGCCTTGAACGGAAGTGTGCTATCGGCTGACAGAACGAGTGGGGATGCACCATTTAAGAGGGGCACTGGTAGGAACCTATCGCAAGCAGCAGGTGGGAATAACATTATGTTGAAGGTTTACAAAAGGTCTTGCGGACAGCACTTATGCGCTGTAGGTTCGACCTAAAAAGACACCCTTGGGCAGCACAACCGAAGCAACACATTCATTGGACCGTTTTTTTTCTAAATTTGCCAGCATATTATTCTACATCTAAAATTAGGGAGGATATGATTTGTATTTTGATGACAATCATTTTACCAATAAATATATTGAGTAACCCTTCGTTTTTAATGAAGCCTGATGGTTGCCATTATCTCTTATTTTGGGGTGATCTTATATAATTTTGAGGTGTTGTTGAATAAAGTTGCTGTTGTCCCTTAGGTTCTTCGCCCCATCGATGCGGTGAAATTGTTTTTGTTATTTAGTGCATTTTTTTGCAACATACGAGAACACCTCTTTCATGGTTAAACCTTGGGCTTGACTATATCTGCTAGAGGAAAAACAAGCATGCTTCCGAGATTCACCAGCCTGCAACCTGATGCTGTCCATTGTGGAAACTCGGGTAAGGAATATTAAGCCTTTATCTTCTCTGACATTCTCCAATGTGGTGTTTGGTAATGACTCTGATCCGGATGTGCTGTTTCTTACGGAAACCTGGCTCTACTCCAGTCTGAGCCAGACATTTTGCAAGCACTCCCATAAGGTTTTGTGATGCAGAGGGTAGACAGAACAACAGGTAAAGGTGGTGGGATTGCTATTATACTTTAGGAACAATTCACTTGTCGCCTGCTTGGGAACCCTCTTTCAGATTGTAAGAACGCCCACTTTACCATAGAATTCATACCACTCCTTTCTTTTGCAGGGATTCTCATCTATCGCACCCCTGGAGCGGTATGATCCTTTAACAAAACACTGCTGGAGGTTAACCTGGCCAACTCAGCAGTTAATTTCACTCTCCTTTGAGATTTCAATCTTCACTTTGATGACCCACGAGCTGTAAATGCAGTCGAGTTGGCCAGAGACCTTACGGCTCTCCAATTGTCCCAAAAAATCCTGCATGCCACACATGTTAAAGGACACCTCATTGACCCGGTGTTCTCTAGTCTAGAGGACCTTAAAGGGATAGATCTCCCCCCTCTTCCGTGGTCTGACTACCTCCTTGACTGCCTTTCCTGGTCTCCACAGGTCACCTAACCTCTTAATCGATATGGACCCAAGGTCGCTCATGGGCCAAGCTCCCCCTGAAGAAATGAACCCAGGAACTGGAAAGGACCAGACCCATACCTGACCCATGTACAGTCAAAGCCAATGAGGACTTTTCTATCTGGCTAGAGGAGTCACTTGATGCGGTCCTTCCGAAGACTAGGATACAAATTCTGTCGGGCCTCACTCCTCTTGGTTCTCCTCCAAACTGCGCACCTAAAAACAGCGTGGTAAGGTTGAGGAAAGACAGTGGAGGAAAGACTTCCTTCCCATCAAAAAGTTGGAATACTGGGCAGCTATTTGTGTCTATAAAGCAAAAATAAAAAAGCCCAGGCCTCCTTTACGAGGGTAAGATTTTATCAACCGCCAACTCTCCTAGAGAAACCTTCATTATTATTAAAAAACTACTTAAAGCCACCTGTCCACGAATAGTACCGGACACCTCTGGTCTATGTTGCAATAAACTGGCAGAATATTTCACCACAAAGGTTCAGAATATTCTTGATTCCCTGCTGCATAAGGATGACAATAGCGAGACCCCTTACAAGCAGATGGATTCTGACCCACGTCCTTCTGAACACACACTAGAGGTCTCCCCCCCTGTCTCAGAATCACTCCTTACCTTGCTGTCCTTGGTAAAGAGCGGATCGCCCAAGGATCCCGCACCGTTTAACATTCTGAAACAGACAGCTTCGATAATAGCCCCTAACATGACGGACCTGATTAACCCCTCACTGTCCACAGTAATAGTTCCTACCAACTGGAAAGGGGCCATGGTGAAATCCCTACTTAAGAAACCTAATTTGGATCCGGCAGATTTGGGCAACTACCACCCTATCTCCCTTCTGCCAGGAATAAGTAAGATGGCAGAGTAAATACGTCAATCAAACCCTCTCTGGATTCCTTGAAACCCACAACCTGCTTCACTCCTCTCAAACAGGATTCTGACCGCGTCAGAGCACCAAAACGGCCCTGTTAGCAGTGGTGGAGGAAAGTAGGAAAATCTTAGTCTCAGAAGGCTTATCAGCCATTATACTCTTTGACCTGAGAGCAGCTTTCGACACAGTGAACCATAGGATCCTGGCTCACAGTCTCAGGAGTATAGGAGTAACAAGCACGGTGCTTCAATGGCTGTGTTCCTTTCTGGAGGGAAGAAACTTTCAGGTATTTGACGAGAACATTGCATCTAAACCTATCTCTCTGTTGAGTGGAGTCCCTCAGGGCTCGTAGCTTAGCCCGACCCTAATCAATAGAAGATCTCCTGTCCTGAATCTGCATTTCTATAGTCTAACAGTAAGATTTTGCTGACTAAATTTCTCCAAAACTAGCCGAAGTCTGGAAGCATGCTCTTCATCATCACACCCAAATATTAACACAACACCAGGTTGGCCCTGCAAAACTTTCTCAAGGGCCCTTTGAAACACTGAGGCTGCAGACACTAATCCACAGGGCAACTTGAGAAACCTGAAGGTTCCAAAAGGCGTAATAAAAGCAGTGTAGTCCCTAGCTTCATCATCCAGTCTAATCTGATGGTAAGCATATTTGAGATCAACTGTCAATTTTTTTTTAGCATCCTTCAAATGCATAAGCATGTCAGCAATCTTAGGAAGAGGATACCTGTCAACAATGACTTGTTTATTGAATGCGTGTTAGTCTATGCATAAGCGTAAACGTCTATCAGATTTTCGTACTGCAACTACCGGAGCCAACCATTGTGTTCCTTTCACTTCTTCAATGATACCCTCATTCTTTAATTTGTCTAATTGATGTTTAATTTCCTCTCTTACTGAGAAAGGAACAGGACGAACTTTGCTGACAAAAGGTACTGAGATTAATTTACTCTTGTGAACATAATCTTTGAGACAACCTAATTTTTCACTAAAAACATTGGAAAAATACGTTTTTAGATTAGAGCTGTACTGTGTGTCACAACCACCATTACTGACTTGGTGCACAATACAATTTTCCTTTAACAGAATGGGGGGATTACTGTTGGGATCTAACATGAGACCTAGATCCTTTTGGTGTAACCAACTTAAAATACTATCCCTCTTATGAGAAATGTAAACCTTCCCGGAAATAAACCTACCTTTGTATTCAATCAGACCTAAAAAGTAACCTATAAGATTGATTGGTTCACCTCTGTAGGCGAATGGCTTTATGTCAGTTTTAAACACCTTGACTTTTCCTTCTAACTGGTGAGAGAAGAAATGTCTTGACACAATCGTAATTTTTGCCCCAGAATCAAATAAAACACGAGTGCCTTTCCCCTCGACAAAAACATCATTAATGGGACCTTTTTATGATTAACAGATACCTGAGAAACAATTTGTCCACAATCGAACTCTGGATCACTATCACTTTCTGAGGAAAATCCACGAGATACCTTGCTCACTTTCACTTTACATTTCTTAGCACTACAAAAAGAAGTGTAATGACCAATTTTCTTACAGTTATTACATGTAGCTTTCAAAGCAGGACACTTTTTGTCATTCGCTAGGTGACCAAAATTTCCAAAACGAAAACATTTGGGTTGGAAATTTTGTTTATGAGAAAGCAAGTGCCAAAACCTTCTGCTTTTGAACCCTTTTTTACTGGATTACTCTTGTTAGAAGTCTTAACTTCTTGCACTATTTCACCCTTACTTTCATGTTTAGTAATGATAGCTACACATTTTTGAGAATGCTCAATCTGTTTAGCAATGTTTTTTTTTTAAATTTTAAAGACCTTTATTGTACTTCACCATTAAACACAGCTTCTGGCCTACAACCCCTTGGGCCGGCCGCAACGTATTCACAGTTACTCGGTAATATCAATAATAACACAGCCCATGTGCCGACATCCCAGGGGTACGGCGGCGTTCCATAATCATGCGAGTACATAATTCACAGAAGGATCATAAATCTACTTAGATCCATTTTTTTTTTAATAAATAAACTTGTTAGTATCGCATCAAACATGGAAGACGACATAAACAATCACTTAATCGTGGGAATGGGACTCTTAGTCTAAAAGGGCCTCATCCGAGTCAATCTGGGGCGGTTCACAAATATCCCCCCTGAACTTGTTCCATGCCCCCCAGATCTGCCCCCATTTCCTGGGGCACCCCCGATGAACAAACACCACTTTCTCGGCAACCATCGCTACATCCATGTCCCTACACCAGTTCCTCAGCGTAGGTGAAGCTTCAGCACCCCACAGTCTAGCTATGTTTCGCTTTGCCGCCATCATCCCCAGCATGGCCCAGTCCTGCTGTCGAAGAGTTAAATCCGTTGCGTCCCATACGTTTAACAGGCAACGCCGGGGTTCAGGCAGCAGGGAAACAGTCATGGTTTGGGAGATGGTACGCATCACAGCGGCCCAGCACATAGCCACTCGACCACAGTCCCAAATAGTGTGGTAGAACGTTCCCTTCTCCCCGCATCCACGAAGACAATACTCGTGAGAGGTCTTCCCTATCTTATGCAGGACTGTTCTGGTGTAATACGTGCAGTGCAGTATTTTCAGCTGTACCAATTTAAGTCTGGAGGGGATCGCGGCGAGGAGATAGCCTCTTGCCATTCTGAATCATCAAAGTCGCCCACATCCCTCGACCAGCTCAACCGTAACTTAGCTAACCTGTCTGGGAGATTGTTGACCAGCTTTCGATACGTGAATGATGTTGCTTTGCGGGGCATGTGTTCTGTCAGTAATCTATCCTCAAGAGGAGAGGATTCCTGTAGGACTGTCTCTGCCGGGACGGCCGTCTGCAGTGCATGGCGGATTTGTATGTACCTATAATGTTCAGACTGTGCCATCCCATATTTGGTTTGTAGAAACGCGAAGTCCACTACCTTGCGATTCTTTCAAGGGTCTCCCACAACCGATATTCCTATGTTGTCCCACGCCTGGAACCCTTTACTGTTGCGAAGGAAACCTAGTCTGTATGAGTCCCACAATGGTGTCATTTGCGTGATTGTGTTAGCGCATTGGAGGTGTCTGTGTGCCTTGTACCAGAGTTGAATCGTCTGTCTTGTCGGTCCCACCAGGTCAGTCGGCACACTACGGCTATAGAGGTTTTGCAACAAACCTCTGGGCTCCAAGCATTGTCTATCAGCTAAATAAGCGGGTTCAGTTTGCGGGGAATGCAGCCAGTAGTTAATTTGTTTGAGATGGGCCGCCCAGTAGTATAGTTCTATGTTAGGGAGTGCAATGCCTCCATCATACCAGTCTTTTACCAGTTTGCATTGCGCAATCAGTGCCGGCTTACCGTCCCACAGCAAAGCCGAGACCGCAGATGAGATCGCCGTGAAGTAGGAGGGGAGGACTGGGAACGGCGTATTTTTGAGAATATACAGGAAGCGGGGAAGCGTCATCATTTTGAACAGTGCAGCTTTGCCAAGGAGAGTAAGAGGGAGGGAACGCCATACTTTTACATCCCGTTTGAAACGGTCCAGTGGGGGTTTCAAATTTAGGGCATAGAACTCGTCCGGGTCTGACGAAGCATAAATACCCAGATATTTAAATGCTGCGTTGGTATAACTCAAGGGGCAGCTCGCCGGGAGCAACGGTGGGTGGCCTGCAAGAACGAATAGGACCGATTTAGTCCAGTTAATCCTATATCCCGACACTCTCCCAAATTTTTCACAGAGATTAAGGAGCTCAAGAATTGACTTTTTGGGAGAGGTGAGAGAAAGAAGGATATCGTCCGCGTGGAGAGATATGCGATCTTCCCACGTCGGTGATCACCGGATACCCTTAATGGATGGTTCCCATCTGATCCAAATTGCTAACGGTTCAAGGACCAGAGTAAACAGTAGGGGGGAGAGCGGGCAACCCTGCCTGGTCCCTCGGCCGAGCGGGAAGTCCCTAGATATGTGGCCATTCGCTACTACCTGAGCCAGGGGCCCGGTGTAAAGTAAACGAATCCAAGCGCAGAACTTGGGGCCAAAGCCCATATGTTGAAGCACAGCAAATAAATAGGGCCATTCCACTGTGTCAAATGCCATAGTGGCATCGAGGGAAAGGAGAACAGCTGGTTCTTCTATACTGTCTCGTCGGGCCAAAACAGCCTGCAAACGTCGTAGGTTATGCGACGTATTGCGAGATGGCATAAAGCCAGATTGATCTGGGTGCACCAAGGTAGTAAGGTGCGGGGCCAGTCGCTGCGCTAGTAATTTGGCGAGGATTTTTAGTTCCGCATTTATTAAAGAGATAGGGCGGGAAGAGGCGCAAGCCTCAGCCGCCCTACCGGGTTTATGGATTGGAATGATTGTGGCGAGGCACTGCTCTCCAGAGAGTTCTCCTGCTTCCAGACTATCAGTAAACATTTTGATGAGATGGGGGGGCCGTGATTTGAACCGTGTTCTTGTACAGCTCCACTGGGAACCCGTTGGGGCCCAGTGCCTTACCAGACGCCTATGCGTAGGTTGCCTCTTGTATTTCTTCCACTGTGATATCCGCCTCAAGTTGGAGTGCCGCTTCTGGGGAGAGGCCGGGAATAGTCAAATCTTTGATATAATCATATGTTTCCTCGATCGAGTACTGCCCCTGGGGGGTGTACAGTGATTCGAAGTGGTCTGCAAGTAGGTCGACTATGGCCTCGGGATCTGAGGTCGTATGACCAGAAGGTGACGTCAGCTGTGCAATGACTCAACCCGCTCTCTCCTTCTTGTCCACCCACGCCAGCATCTTTCCGGCCTTGTCCCCCAGCTCGTAAACCCTATGACGGGTAGCCTGAATTGTATTCTGCACCATTTCTTTCTGGTATGTCATCCACTCGGTGCGCCATAGCCGGACAGCCTGGGCAGCCCCGAGGGACGGTCGAGTCTCCTGTTCCCGAATTGCAGTGTTAAGTGCCTCCTCTAAAGCGCTAAGTTCCTGTCGCTGTGTTCGCTTGTGGTCAGCAACGGAGGCTATGGCCTGTCCACGTAGGACCGTTTTGTAAGCCTCCCACAGGGTACTGTGTGAATCTACCGATCCAGAATTCTCTTGGAAATATTGTTCAGTAGCATTATTTAGACCCTTCATTAGAGAGGGGACCTGCAGGGAGCCCGCGTGGATTGGGAAAATTCGGCTTCTATGGGGGCGGTGGTTCGTGTATGTGAGTCGCAGTGGAGAATTATCAGATATTCCCCTGGGGCGGATGTCTATCTCCTCAATACCCTGCAGCCCATCCCCAGACACCAAGATGTAATCTATCCGGGAGAGACAGTCGTGGGCAGCTGAGTAGTAAGTGTATTGCCTATCGTAAGGGTGTTTGTGTCTCCAGCAGTCCGTGAGTCCCAAGGCATCAAGTAGTCCGAGGAGTCGTCCGGCTCCCTGCACCGTTGCCGTATGTGGGTGTCTATCGAGTTCTTGATCTGCAACGTCATTGAAGTTGCCCACTATCACCAATGTTGCGGTCGGCAGAGTCAAGAGAAAAGCCGTGAGGGCAGTGTGCGCTGTAGCATGTAGGCCTGGCGGAATGTATAGGGACACAAAATTAAAAAGCTGGCCCTCCCACTGCACCGTTGCCGCTGCAAAGCGTCCCTGAGTATCTACACGTGTCTGCTGAACCACCAACTGAAAGTTCTTCCTTATTAGTATCTCTGTCCCCCTCGAATCCGATGAGAAGTCTGCATGTGCAATGAACTTATATCCCCATCTATCCATTGCCTTTGAGGCCGAGCCTGCCAGATGAGTTTCTTGCAGTAAAACTATGGCTGGGCTACAACGCTTTAGGTATTGCAGCACTAGGCCACGCTTCACCCTGTCCCCCAATCCCCGAACATTCCAAGTTAGGACTGTTAAAGCCGACTGGCGGGTTATACGAGTCTCAGGTGCATCTGCTACTTGTGCAGCCATCTATCAGTGTATGTAACATCGCGGGGGATAAATCCTGTAATGCATCTACTTTCGGGAAACATGTTGTCTTCATTATAATACAAGAAGAAGAAAAAAGAAACAAAGAAACACAACCCAACCAACCTTCCTCCCTGTGTCCCACCCACCCTCCCTGCCTCCCTGGTAGACGAACTTTCAACTGCCCGCCACCCCAACTCAGCAGAGCGCTCTATCCCTCCCAACACCCCAATACTTGCTTGTCAGGGGAAGAGTTCAGCCAGGTACCAGGCCCTTAATGCCCCTAGTCTTGACCCAGGTCAGAGTCTCAAACAGCAGAGGCCCATATTTGCACCGGATCACTGTTGTAGTAAAGGAGCAGCGATAAGGAAACATAGCTCATTCCTCTTTATTATGCGAAGAGTGGTGCAGATCAGGGTCCTCAGAGCTAGAGCCCCCGGCTGCACCTTCAGCGTCCCGGTGTCGGTGTGGTTTTGGTCTACGCTCCAGTCTGTCCACAGTGCGCCACCCTTCCAACCAGTCATGTGCAGCCTCAGGGGTATCGAAAAACCAAGTCTTGTCCTCTGCCACCACACGAAGTCTTGCGGGAAAGAGCATTGAATAGGGCAACTCCTGCTCCCTAAGTAATTTCTTGACTTCCAATAAACTTCACCTTTTCCTGGAAACAGTCGCCGTGTAATCCGGAAAGAACTAGACCATAGAGATCAAGACTCGGATGGGAGAGGCATTTCTTGCTGCTTGTAAGATGGCGTCTCGGTCCCTAAATTTGAATAACCTAGCGAGTACCGGTCTCGGGGGTGCACCCGGTCTGGGTTTGCCACCGGGCACCCTGTGTGCACGCTCCACCGAGAAAAAGTTTGAGAGTCCCTTAGGCTGCAGTTTGGTGATAATTAGCTCCTCAACATATAGGTCCATAGCTCTTGTGCCTTCTGATTCCGGAATACCAATGATCCGAACATTATTTCGCCTTGCCCGCCCTTCCTGCTCGTCAAGCTTCTCCGCCAGTGCCTTATTCTCCTTTTCCAGCTGGGCGACCGAGGTCTGCAGTTCAGAAGTGTCCGCCACGAGAGACTTGGCTACTATTTCCACTTCTTTGACCCTATCCGCCATTTTAGTGGAGATCGGCGTGCAGCAAAGATACATCTGTGGATATAGTGCCCACTGTCGCCTGTACGTTAGCAAGGGCCCTCATCACGTCTTCGAGAGTGATCTTTTTTATCCCTTCGCCGTCTGCAGGCTTAGTTTGAGAGTGGCTGGGAGATGATCCTTTCTCATAAGCAAATGTATCCAGCTTCGCCTGCGTGGCGGTATGCCGCGGTCCCCTGCCAGCCATGGCGACTTATGTCCGTTGCATACAGTACTATGAAACAATAGGGCAGTGGGGGCGCGAAGAAGCCGCAGTAACGTGTTATGGCGTTCCACACCCCAAATTCAGGTCCTGTAACCCTCCGGAGTCTTCAGGAACGTGGGGCCGAGCCCACGATGCAGGCCGTTTATCTGCGTATGCGCCGGGCCATACTGGAGTCTGTGTTGGGGAACGAAGGTGGAGGGGGGAGAGGGTCGCCTCTGGGGTGTAGGCCCCGTTTCCACGGCGGTAGTCGAACAAAGGGGGTCCCGCACTCACCACAGCCACCAGTTCCAACTCAGTCACGGCCAGCAGCCGGAACCACAGAGCCCAGATCAGCAGCAATCGATGTTAAGCCACCAGGCGATCACGTATCAGCGCTGAGGGATCTTCCGTTCGCTCGTTCCGCCGGATCGAGAGCGCCGTCTTCAAACTTCCGGTTCTTAGGCGTCAGCCGGTTCTAAACTTTAGCCCCCGGACTCAGCTTTCCAGGTAGGCCGCAGTTCGTCAGCAAGTCTCTCGGGTCGATTCAAACCTCCGATTTACACGAAAGTCACATCAGGCGATACTGTTGGTCCTCCGATCCAAGAGGCCGTCGTCGGTGCAGCATATTTGTCAGGATAAGTGTGCAGATTTATTGAAAAGGGCGGCTGGGTCCCCGGAGCTCACAGGCTAAGCTGCCATCTTGATCGGCCGGTAGCCACGCCCCCCCCTGTTTAGCAATGTTGATTACTTCTTCTAAAGAAGGATCATCCTTTTGCCAAATGTCGTCTCTAACATTTTGTACATTACACCCTAACATGAACTGGTCTCTAATTCTCTCTTGTAGTAATGCATCAAATTTGAACAAGGCTCCCAAAATGATATCTTTCCAGAATCGTGCTACCTTTTGTTAAATAATATCTATCCAATTTTAAAAAACAAATTTCATACTCATTTACGGTATTGTCATCAATATCAGGGAGGTGATCGAATACTTCTTGCCCTTCAGATCCTAGGCAATGCAGAAGTAGAGCTGTTCTTCTTTCTGCCCTTAAATTTGTGCCACACACTTTCGCGCACCTTGCAAATACTTTCTTCGACTTTTGACATCCGATGGGGGGGATCACCAGGAGTGGAAAGAAAAGAAAGAAAGGCAGGGTGGCTACGTTCTGCATTATGAGTTATAATAAAGGATCTGAATGTTATGTTAACATACACAGATAATATAAGAAAGATGAACATACCCTGTAAAGGAATCAGTTACATATTAAGCAACAACCCAAAAAAAATGTCATCAATAAATAAATGGTAGAAAGTGAAGAAAATCAAACTTGATAGTGAACACAGAGAATCCTCCAGAGAATCATGTCCGCTGCTCCTTTTAAAAAAAATATCCCGACGTCCTCAGCACACAAAAATGATATGTGTAATCTGAAAAAGGTCCGATAAAAGATATGGGGATTAAGAATACTTAGACTCATTCTGTGGTTTCTTAGATTCAAGTATTATTAACACCTAATTTGATGAATAAATGAAATAAATAAAATGGTGTGCTTGTCACCAAAGTACAAGCAAGTCTTACCGCTTTTAAATTGCTTCTCGCTTTGAAAGCAGGATGTTTCCTTCCTTGAAATGGGGCAAGAAACTGAGAAACGACGAAGGAAGGCTGGTTTGCTAGGCTACCAACTCAGTTTACAGATACGGAGCATGCAGTAACCCAAATTTGGCAAAAATGTGTTAACAAACCCTCTAGTCATGCACGGGGCATCACGACCTCAAAGGGGAAGGGCCAAATGTGCTTCAAGAAGGATGCGCGGTATATGAAACCTGTAGCAGGTAGTCAGTGTAGGAGCGAAGACAGAAGGTAATAACAAAATGGCCCCTACGTTACGTGTGTGACGCGTAGCGTAACGTGATGACGAACTGTGAAGACTGTAATGGAGAACGTTGAGCTGGCACCAAGAAGAAGGCAAGCGTTCCAGGTAGGAATGTGCACAGATTTGTTTCTGTTCGAATTCACCTGATTGTTAAGTTCCTTACAGGCAGGTTTTCAAAGTAAATAACTTTACCAATAGTTGAAGAAATATAGTTTTAAACCACGTATCATACGCTTCCTCCAGAGTCAGAGTTCCAAAAGAAATCAATTCTATGAAAAGTCTTCAAAAGTCAAATACACGAGAAACACTTGATAAACGAAACACCAACTCAACATGAGATCACTATAGAAATTATCGCTGACAGTCTTTCAGTGAGATATACAAGTACCAAAATGATTGGAGATGCATGGAAATTAAAATTTCGTGATTATCCAGAGCCCACATCGAAGCCTCCCAACCCTTTATTATTTTAAACATCATTTCCAAGATGACAGTAATAGTGAGGCATATGGCGAAAGCTCAATTTTGGTATTAACACTCACATTTGAAGCTCCTAGGTCAGCGAAGGAAAAGTAGAAATTTGGTTTATATTGTTTGATGTCCCTTATGCTTCAGTTTATTTGACGATATTGTTGGTGTTGAGACCAATCCTTCTTAATAATAATAATAATAAAAAGCTGGAAATGCAGGGTAAGTTTCTTTACATCGTCGCCAGTGTACAATTAGTAAGAATCATTCAAGGCATTAAGCAGAAGCTGCAGTTGTAAGTTTATTCCAGAGTAAGAAAGATCTCATCCACCTGCTAGCTGCAGCCAGGTGCAACTGACCAACAGCAGCTGTTCAGGATTCCATTGCAATGGTGCTAATTAAAAGATAATACAATCTCAAGACATATGTGTATACAGTTAAAGAAAGGGTCATTACTAAGAAATAAAGTGAGCACAATGTTACAGTTAGCAATATCTTGATTAAGCAAGGCAGTCAAGCGAAGCCATAGAAATACCAAGATACTTGACAAAAACATCCTAGCGGCACATGCAGTGCAGGTGAAAATCATAAGCCTCATGTTTTTCCCCACTGAATATTTTAAGTATATGGACTTTCCCACATAAAGTCAGCACTGAGTACTAATTTAATACGAGTCTCACTCACAGATTTGGGCTGACTGGTATTTTATAAAGGTGAAATGCTGTAAAAGTAGAATTTTACCCCCTAGGCAGTGGTAAATGGTTGTTTGTCACCAGAACTGAAAGGGGGTAAGTTGTTTTTGGCTGGCAAATTTAGAAGCATTTGTTTATAACTTTAATTTATTTACACAGCAAAACAGAACACAACTAAATAAAGCAAAGCAAAATACAACACAACATTAACATAACATGTCAGAAAACAACAAAACAGTCAAAACAAAATGCAGCACAACACAATTGAACATTAGCACAATGAAATAAAAGAGCATATGATCACAAAAGCACACAAAAAAATGAAACCAATTTAACCAGAACAAATTGCAACACAGCCAATATCTATATGTATTCTTGACACCTGTTACCACCTCCACAACGCTGCTTTTATGATATGAAGGTAGAAGGTGTTGGTACCAAGCACTGTTTAACTTATCACCAAGAACATATCATAGAACCAGTCAAAAAATGTGTTGTGATCTGGTCCCTTAAGTTTGAAAGTAGCACCAAAAAATCAGCCATACCGTGCCAACATAGAAAGACAGCAGCAGTTTCTTTCTGCAAGATGTGTTGCATTATGGTTTTAATGTAGGCAAAATAAATAATTATACAATACAAACTGAAATGGGTGTTAAATACTACAAACCCAATTGTGCTCATTTTATCAGCATAGGATAAATGAAAGATTGAGTTAGCTCTACAGAGATTCACACATTTGCAATGATGGTTACATGTAGATGCCTGCAACAGGCACATAACGCCCTCAACTAGTTAGAAGGCTGTTATCTTGGGATCTCCCAGTTATGTAAAAATACTGAAATCCACTGTTCTCTCTTATTACTCTTATTAAGATTTGAACATGTGATCTGCAAATAAGCAGGATCTGCTGAAGGCAAATTTGCCTTCTAACATTTTTATGATGAGTTAAACCTAGAAACAGCTAATTTCAGTTATCAGTAGTAAGGGTATTAACAAACCGAGGTATACGATGACACCCTGAGAGTTGCACATTCATTTGCAAAAACAGTAGGTGTTACAAGGAAGCAAGCAAAGGAGCAAGTCACTATGAGTCAGGGCAGTGCTTCAACTATAGATTTAGCTGTAAGAAAAGATGGAGGTCATTTACCAAGGGTAGAGGCTTAGCTTCAATAAATTCTTCTTGTCTTTGCAGTTGAATCTGGGGTACTGATTTGGTCCTGCTATGTCTGTCTTGGTATTTCTCCTTGTTCTAATGCCACTGAGAAGTTTTAACCTGTTTAACCTTTTTTAGAGTCAGGGTCTTAAATGGATATCGTGCCCAGTTTACCAAAATAGTAGTAAATATGTGGGCATATTAGTAAGTGTGGGTGGAGAACTCCACTCCGTCAGCAGAGTGTGCGGAGATTTGCCTGCTCTACATCATCTGCAGAATGCGGAGTAGGCAAATCTCCCCAAACTCCACAGTAGAGCGGAGTTGGCCAGCCCCTGCCTCCAACCCCCCCTATTAAAAATCTATTAGACATTACTTAAAACAAAAACAAAAAACACTTACCTGAACTGCCCGGGGACGCCGCAGTTTAGGTAAGTGTTTTTTTTGTTTTAAGTAATGTCTAATTCATTTTTAATAGGGGGGTGGGGGCGGGTGGCGGAGCAGAGCGGAGTTCCACAGAGTGGGGTCCCAACTCAGTGGACCTCCGCGTAGTTTCGCTACGCCAGCTACGCCCAAGGTTACATATAAGTATTTCCATGAATGGATGCAAATTTACTACTTTTTGGAATTCACAAACATTTGCAGTAGTAGGCTTGAGAAGCTGCACCATTCTCAGGTTTTTCAGGCAATGAAACATACAAAAGGTGTTTGCATGAATGCTTGCAAATAGTCGAACCACTGGCAATCCCTTCGAGTAGCATCACAAATCATTGTTTTTCCCTTACGGTGCCATTCTAGACAGATGGCCTAATTTAGGGTTTGGTGGACTTAGTAAATGCAGACAGAGTGTTGGAAGACTTTACGTCAGCCACTCTGCCTAAAATTTAGAGATGTCCCCCAGCCCGCAGACATCGCTATACATTGGCAGGTGGTGATTCCTGGTAATGACCCCCCTCAGCATGGGAGCTATCTCCCAATGTGTTAGGGTCTTTTTTGTTTTGTTTATTGTCCCTGTCACTAACAGACAGTTGAAAATAGCCATTTGACTATTCATTCTAAATAGGGCAGACAGTTAGATGACTTACCTTGAATGGCCCCTACTCCGTCAGAGAAGATTTTACTCTGACAGAGAGAATTTTACTTTGTCGGAGTAAAAATTGCAGTCCACCAAATTCAGAAATTAGGCAGGCTAGCCTTTAATTTGGCAAACAGGGTATTCTGTTGCCCAATAAGTTCCCCATCAGTAAAACACTAAATCAGCCTCAGAGGCCCACCTATGAAAATAAGTACTAACCCTGCTTCCTGTTCCTCAATGAAACAGTCAGCCCGAATCCTTGCCATCTCACTCATTCACCCTGTGGCTCACTGTCTTTTTAGTTGGAAATTTGAGATTCACACCCCCTGAATCTGACTAAGCCACACTCCTCACCAAGGGCCAAGCCCTCTTACAATACAAAATTTGCATTTAACAGATTTGTTGTTGATAATATTAATTGTTACTATAACCATATGTATAGGCTCTTAATCAAAACGTAAATACCATATTTCTGACCTTGAAAGGTGGGCTTGAAGTAAGCTTCAGTCCATCTGCTCCACACCGCAGATCCATTTGTGCAAGGCCCTTGGGCCATGGTCCGTATCCTCGCTATGAGTTCTTTATTGAGATTAAATCCATCACTGTATTGAAAGTTCCTGGTAAGAACAGTCTAGATTAAAAGCAAAGAAACGTATTCAGCTGGGTGGTACGTAATTGTCCTGACATGCTTTTTGGCTCTATTTCGGAGTGATGAAGACTTTAAGCTTGCTCACACCTATAGTCTGTATTCTTACCTTGTGTTGGCCCTTTTAAGCCCTTTTTCCAGACCTAGAAGAGGATAGCTGCTTCATATGATGATAGATTCCTTATTCTTGACTCTAATCCATCTATTGCCTATTGGCTTTGACATAGTTATGTGTCCTTTCATTATCCTGCCTATAGTAGAGGGTGGATCCTGTGGTCCTGACTTTATATTACATATTGGTATGGTTTGTGTAGGTACTCTGACAGAGCTAAGGGTTATTTCATCCTTCTAAGGCCTACAAGGCCCAGAACTAGAGAGACTCCATTTTGCTTTCTGTCCCTGCAGAGCTGAGATGCTTGAAGGGTAAAGGTAATGTTTATAGTTAAGCCTGTTGTCTGCTAGGGGAACACCAGCCAGGTTGCGCGAGGGGCCCTGGAGCTGGCACAGGAATTCGGTGGGAGGCAGCCCTCTGTTGGAAATTTCCATGAGGGAAGAGCATTCTATATTAGTGAAGTGCAGAGGCGGAGTTAGTGAGTTGAGCTGGAGTTAGTTCAGTTGGAGGAGCGGAGAGAGTTCGAGCGGAAAGAGTTTGAGCTGGAAGCAGTTGAGTTGGATTGGAGCAGAGGAGAGGAGTGCAGTTGCAGGAGGAGAAGAGACAGAAGATGCTTGGAACAGAGAGAAGACAGACAGACAGTCAGTGAGCTGGAACTGAAAGAAGCGGTCAGAAGCAGTTACTTATCAGGAGGAGTTGTGAATAGCTGGAGTCTGAAGTAATGCCTTTTAGAAGAGACTGAAGTTACATCGTGGATTAATCTGTGGGAGCAGCTGGAGTGAATTGGACATTGGCATGGAGACAATCAGATAGAGTGAAGAAGCTAGTGGAGCGAACGATTATCAGAGCGGCAGAAACCATTAGACTAAAGTTGGAAGGTGGAGAGAGTTCGTGGGGAAGAGGAGTCCAGTGCAGAGTGATCAGCGCAGATGTGTGTCCAAGAGTGCAGGAGAGGATCTAAGACGAGCTAAGGCACAGACGAGAGAGGAGCCCAGATGACAGCTAGAGCAAGACCCCACACCCCTCAGGTGATATCCTTCTGTATTTCCAAACATTAACCTTGTCCTTATATTGTATGTCTAATCCTTTTCTTTCAGCGGTGTGTTATAGTTCCTGTTAGTTACAGAGACCCCGCAGATAACATTGTCCCTGTTATATGTCTAATCCCTTTTCTTTCAGCGGTGTGTTACAGTTCCTGTTAGTTTCAGAGACCCCGCAGATCTGTGTATGTGTCCCATTCTATTGTTATTGTAATAAAGATACCCCAGTTCTTAGTGAACCAGTGTGCATGTGTTGTTCTTATGATAGAGAGCGCTTAAATCAGGGAATAACTCTTGCATACAGTGTGTGTCTCTTGTTCTTAAAGCACAGGTAACCTTTCCTTCTAGTCAGGTGTTACAGCCAGAACAGATGCTGCCCCTGATCCGGTAAGTAGCCACTGAATAATTAGGGAGAGAGAGGAGCCCGTGGGCTGGAAGAACATCGATACACTAAGTGATTCGGCCATCCCATAATATTATTGTAGTAGCGAACCTTTAGTGAATAGTGAGAGAAACTTCCCAACATAGAGAGAGAGAGAGAGCTGAAGGTATTCATAGGAAAGTGATCGTCGTTGGTAAGCGGCGTTAAAGAGAGCATCAGGTGGAAGCCTGATGTGTAGGTCCGCCTGATTGTGGACCGGGCTGTGAGTTAGAGAACACTGGGGAGGATACCAGTGTCTAGGTCCGCCGGATTGTGGACTGGATTGTGAGGAAGAGAGCACTAGGGCTGCAGCCTGGTGTGTAGACGGATTGCGTGTCGAGTGAGCACTGATGGTGATCAGTGTGTAATGGTAAATAATCAGAACTGCCCCAGGGAAGATTAGTCTGGACCCATGTGGTCGCGAGACTATGAGGGATGAGTGTGGTGTAGGGCATGGACGTCCTTAGTAATCAGTGAGTATTCCTAGTAATCCCTATAGATTTAGTGGTGTTTCTGATGATATGAGCTTGTATATTGCGAGTTCCCCATCCTCAGGTAGGTACCCAGGTGCCTGGATAGATGGGTCCTGAGGAGGGAGGTGGTTACGTTTTGGCCAGGTTGGTGTTGCTCTGGTGAGCTGGTTCTATCTGGTCTGAGAATCTGGTCATAACAGTAATTCATTGCAGGCTTTGTGATGTTTAAGTTATGGCACAGATCATTTGAACTGGATTTTTTATCAAGTATTTTATTCAGTTTTTCAAATCCATATAAACTTGATTATATGCACAATACAATAGGATTCTTGTTCATTTAAACACCACATATGTTTCCCATACGTTTTCCCGTATTTGCACCGTCCAGCACCTGATTAAATATTCTTTGAAATAATTTTGATTCACTCATTAAAACCTAAATGTGTCCCATGATGCGAGTGACCTGGTATTCCTGATCGATTGAAAACTTCAAAAACCTCCCCAAAAACGGTTTGTTAATGGTTTAGTATTACTGCTCCCGGTATTCCCAAGTTCAGCAAAATCACATGGATTTCCGGTCAACTCGTCATTGTCTGAAAGCAGATGGAATACATGCCTGGAATTAGGGGTTTACATGCTGGAATTGGTACAGCAGCACCTGTTTCTCATTGTAATCCTCCATCCTGCAGAGTACTTTAGGGACCATTTTGTGATCCCATGGTAATATGGAGATCAGATATTACCGATACCCTAAATATTAGTAATACAGACTCTGTTGTTACTACCTGAAAATACAGGGCAACTGGCAAAGAAGGGCTTAATGTTTTTATCTCTGACATTTGTGGCCAATGAAACAATAAATATATAGTTTGTATACGGCAAATACCAAATAGACAACTCCGATCACAATCATTTAATTTAGTCAAGGTTCCTGCACTGCCCTCGTCTCCTGAGCATTACAAATATGACCCCTAGTAACATACTCCAAATAAGCATTCATCTTATGCTTACTGACTGGTAAAACCCTCCCATTAATATAAATATTACTACAAGAGCAGTGCTAAAAATGAGGCAACACTTAGTGAAACATATACCAATACTTTAATAGTTCAACTACGTATAACTGAATAACAGACTGGGTTATAATTGAAGTGGGTCATTCTAAAATATTTTGCCTAGATGAAACTGTAAGAAAAGGCACTGGGGCCTCTGTTGCCACTACGGTAGCCCAAATCCTACCAAATCTACGGGAGGAGCCCAGCACCCAATTCTAATACTCCTTCCTGCCTCTGCCAGCTACTGATTACTTTTTGGCTCCTGCCTCTGATGCACAGTTGCATTTGGGGCATTGCGGGAACCTTCCTTGAGAATGCCGACCATCCTACTGATTTACTGTCTGAACACTTCTTAATGTATATACTGGACTTGGATTACTCGGGCACTGGACACTTTGACACTTTGATATCGGCAACATGGATTAGAGGTCGTACATATGACTCTAACCCCTGGTATAATGACTCCCTGACCGTCCTTAGGAAGGCATGTAACAGATATGAGCGCAAATGGAGGAAAGACTATGCCCCCGATCACAAAGCGCGCTATCTGGCAGAACTCAAAACATACCATAGAGCGGTATGTAGGGCTAGAGCAGAGTATTACGCTGCTGAGATCAAAATGAGCTCTAATCCTGCGAAAATCATCTTTAAAATTCTTAAAGACCTCAGTACTAGAAAAGCTCTGGTGTCCATATCTACATCGCAACCCCAATGCGAGACATTGGCCTCTTTTTTAGTTGAAAAAATACGGGCCATTTATCATTCCTTCCCTGTTTCGGCTATGCCCACCCCCTCTCTTTTTACCAGGCCTGTCTTAGCCTCTAACCTGATGGCTATCCCTGAGATCTCCTGGGAAGAATTCAGTAAGTTGGGGGGGAAATTAAGTCTGGCGTTCCAGTGGACCCACTTAAACCCGTGCAGTTCAGAGATTCCTCTCTGATATGTATGCCCCCGCTACACCATCTGATCAATGCCTCCTTTTCATCCCCGATTGTCCCTGTGAAATGGAAACAGGCGTGGGTCTCTCCGATTCTCAAGAAACCGAATCTGGACCCTACAAAGCCTTGGAACTTCAGGCCTATTTCTCTCCTTCCCTGGATAACGAAGGTGGCAGAATCCAATGTTAATACCATGCTCACTAACACTCTGAGCGTTAATAACATATTTAATGAGACGCAACATGGCTTTCGTGCTGGCTACAGCACCGAGACTGCCCTTTTGGCCATGACGGAACATCTACGAAACATTCTTGACCATGGTCAAACGGCGGCACTGATCCTGTTGGATCTCATTGCCGCCTTCGACACTGTCTCCCATAAGATTCTGCTTCACCGGCTTGAGGAGGCAGGGATTACCGATCCGGCCTTGGCCTGGTTTAGATATTTCCTGGCCGAGAGGTCCTTTTGCGTGTCCACCCCTCCTTTTTTATCTCAGGCTCACCCAATTGAGCAGGGTGTTCCACAGGGCTCAGCACTAAGTCCAACTTTATTAACCTGTATGTCCGGCCGCTAGCTGATGTCTCCAGCCAGTGGGACCTTGCCATCGTCTCATATGCTGACGAAACTCAGATGGTGGTTGCTTTGACTGAGGCAGTAGCTCCAAACTTCTCCAGGTTCAGAAGTGGCCTTGCTGCCGTGGCTCAATGGATGATATCTAACTTAAATGCAAATAAGACAGAGGTGCTACTGATTGGAAAGAATGTCGAGTTATGGGGGGACCTTTGGTGGCCCACCGCCCTGGGTAAAGCCCCGGAACCCAAATTAGAAGTTAAAAACTTGGGTGTGTGGTTAGACTCCTCCCTTAGCTTCTGCTACTAGACAAAGAAAGTTGCGGCCACATGTTTCGGTATTCTACGAGGCCTAAGGCCTGTCCTTAAGTTGTTTGATTCATCTACAAGGCAGCTGATAGTCCAGGCCATGGTGCTTTCTTGGCTGGACTACGCCTGTTCCTTGCTTCTGGGAGCTAATCAAGCTGAGATCTGCCGGATGCAGCACATTCAAAATGCGCCCGCCAGAGCCTTAGTGGGCCTCCACGATTCTGTTCTATCTCTGATACCATCCGGAGACTCCATTGGCTCCCTATGGCTCAGCGTATCCATTTTAAGACACTTTGCCTCTCCTTTAAAATTTTAAAACTTGCCACCACTAAAATGCTCTGCAATCTTCTCACCCCGTATGTTCCGACTCGCGTATTGCGTTCTGCTGGCCAACATTTGGTCAAGATACCCCGGATCAAGCGCTGCCGAGCGGGAGGACGTTCCTTCCACTACATAGCGGCTACATTTTGGAACTCTCTGCCGGCACATACACGTGAACGGGAAAACCTTTTGGATTTCAGAAGGGCTGTCAAAACCCACCTCTTTTCCCGAAACTAAACCTGCGTGTTCTATGCTCTATTTCTTTCTCTGAAGTCAGTCATGTTTCTGTTGCAAAGCGCCGGGACGCCCCTTTGCTGGGGCAACTGAGCGCTATATAAACTACTGTAACATAACATAACATAACTCATCTGCCAATAGCAAGATCCGTATACACACTCAATGTAGTTTCTTATCCCCAAGATTAACTCCTAAACCAAAGACATTATTCTAATTAATAAGGGTGAATCTGCCACCTGCAAAAGTAATGTGAGAAAGAACAAATCCAACATGAACATGAAATTCAACCATTAAATCTAATGCAAGAGCTTCCAGGGAAAATACATTTCAGGCCTAGAGAAATCGGACAACATAAAAGAATAGCTCACAGACCTCACAAAATTACATATATGAACACTATTTACAAGCATTTCTATATTAGCACGTTATGTAAGCACATCAAAAATGTGAATAACTGTCAGCAACATGTACGATTTCTGAACGTTAATATCTTCGCTTAAACATGTGATATCAACGCTAATCTTTGCATGTTTACATGAAAATATCCCTAACGCACCACAATTCACGTTATTACCATTCACGTTCTAATGTAACAGGTTAATACAACAAAGGAATATATGCGGGTGCGGACTACTTGTGAATATGATGCACTCCTACAAATATAGGAGCAAAAATTGTGCTACATCAAATTCATGTTTACATTCTTTGCAGTCAAATGACCTGGAAATTACTGATTTCATATCCACCACTTACAACCAGTTTTAGATTCTTAAACTGCATTTGTCTCATATCAAACAGAAAGAAACAATCCTTCGGTCCCTCAAACTGTATCAGAAGGCAGCCATTGCTTTTCTAAAACCTTGAATACCTGGAAAGGTGCTGGAATCCTAAAACTACAGCCCATGTGCACAGTGAGATGACTTAACACTGGAACAATAAAGCTTTGCATACTCCATGTGGGCTCTGACTAAGTGCTTCAATCTGAATGACAGAACTACAGTTCCAATGAAACGTGAGCACGATCGTACACAGTGCATGAGCATACACAGAAACAGTGCATGAGTCATGAGGATGTTTGGACAAAATATCTAGTTCAAAATATCAGAACACATAAATATTGGGAAAACAATATCCTGATGCATAAATATCATGATATAGAACATTGTTGTCAAAAATATTTTTTCCTTTGCTAAGTAATATAGTTTTTAAGAATATGGTTGTTTTTAATACCGTTTTCAGTAACATAATTGTAAAAATATTGTATTTTTAATGATTTTAATACATTTTAGCAAATTTTTTTAAACCCTATTTTCATTTTTCATACAAAGATATATCTGCTGATCAATGCATTACATATGGCTGCAATATTTACAACAAGGGGTGGTGAGGGACAGAGTCTCTGAATTAAACAGAATACTCTCACCCAGTCAAGAGATCAGGGCTAGATCCAACACCGTTTTTTAGCTCACTGCACCATCCCAGTTTCAGAACCTGGCTGTATGCAAATTAGTCTGTTCCTGTCCCAGTGCATGATGGGAACAGGGCAAACCAAACTACAAAAGCCAATTCTTACACTGGGAAGGAAACAAGCTACCGGGGACCGGTTTCTGGCATTTCAGCCTCTTCGGCCCGGCTTGCTTGAATCCTGATGGTGCAATGAGCAAGGGACTCACATCTGAGCATACCCTTCCACGCTTAGGGTGGACAAAAATATTTACAACAAGGGGTGGTGAGGGACAGAGTCTCTGAATTAAACAGAATACTCTCACCCAGTCAAGAGATCAGGGCTAGATCCAACACCGTTTTTTAGCTCACTGCACCATCCCAGTTTCAGAACCTGGCTGTATGCAAATTAGTCTGTTCCTGTCCCAGTGCATGATGGGAACAGGGCAAACCAAACTACAAAAGCCAATTCTTACACTGGGAAGGAAACAAGCTACCGGGGACCGGTTTCTGGCATTTCAGCCTCTTCGGCCCGGCTTGCTTGAATCCTGATGGTGCAATGAGCAAGGGACTCACATCTGAGCATACCCTTCCACGCTTAGGGTGGACACAAATATTTACAACAAGGGGCGGTGAGGGACAGAGTCTCTGAATTAAACAGAATACTCTCACCCAGTCAAGAGATCAGGGCTAGATCCAACACCGTTTTTTAGCTCACTGCACCATCCCAGTTTCAGAACCTGGCTGTATGCAAATTAGTCTGTTCCTGTCCCAGTGCATGATGGGAACAGGGCAAACCAAACTACAAAAGCCAATTCTTACACTGGGAAGGAAACAAGCTACCGGGGACCGGTTTCTGGCATTTCAGCCTCTTCGGCCCGGCTTGCTTGAATCCTGATGGTGCAATGAGCAAGGGACTCACATCTGAGCATACCCTTCCACGCTTAGGGTGGACAAAAATATTTACAACAAGGGGTGGTGAGGGACAGAGTCTCTGAATTAAACAGAATACTCTCACCCAGTCAAGAGATCAGGGCTAGATCCAACACCGTTTTTTAGCTCACTGCACCATCCCAGTTTCAGAACCTGGCTGTATGCAAATTAGTCTGTTCCTGTCCCAGTGCATGATGGGAACAGGGCAAACCAAACTACAAAAGCCAATTCTTACACTGGGAAGGAAACAAGCTACCGGGGACCGGTTTCTGGCATTTCAGCCTCTTCGGCCCGGCTTGCTTGAATCCTGATGGTGCAATGAGCAAGGGACTCACATCTGAGCATACCCTTCCACGCTTAGGGTGGACAAAAATATTTACAACAAGGGGTGGTGAGGGACAGAGTCTCTGAATTAAACAGAATACTCTCACCCAGTCAAGAGATCAGGGCTAGATCCAACACCGTTTTTTAGCTCACTGCACCATCCCAGTTTCAGAACCTGGCTGTATGCAAATTAGTCTGTTCCTGTCCCAGTGCATGATGGGAACAGGGCAAACCAAACTACAAAAGCCAATTCTTACACTGGGAAGGAAACAAGCTACCGGGGACCGGTTTCTGGCATTTCAGCCTCTTCGGCCCGGCTTGCTTGAATCCTGATGGTGCAATGAGCAAGGGACTCACATCTGAGCATACCCTTCCACGCTTAGGGTGGACAAAAATATTTACAACAAGGGGTGGTGAGGGACAGAGTCTCTGAATTAAACAGAATACTCTCACCCAGTCAAGAGATCAGGGCTAGATCCAACACCGTTTTTTAGCTCACTGCACCATCCCAGTTTCAGAACCTGGCTGTATGCAAATTAGTCTGTTCCTGTCCCAGTGCATGATGGGAACAGGGCAAACCAAACTACAAAAGCCAATTCTTACACTGGGAAGGAAACAAGCTACCGGGGACCGGTTTCTGGCATTTCAGCCTCTTCGGCCCGGCTTGCTTGAATCCTGATGGGGCAATGAGCAAGGGACTCACATCTGAGCATACCCTTCCACGCTTAGGGTGGACAAAAATATTTACAACAAGGGGTGGTGAGGGACAGAGTCTCTGAATTAAACAGAATACTCTCACCCAGTCAAGAGATCAGGGCTAGATCCAACACCGTTTTTTAGCTCACTGCACCATCCCAGTTTCAGAACCTGGCTGTATGCAAATTAGTCTGTTCCTGTCCCAGTGCATGATGGGAACAGGGCAAACCAAACTACAAAAGCCAATTCTTACACTGGGAAGGAAACAAGCTACCGGGGACCGGTTTCTGGCATTTCAGCCTCTTCGGCCCGGCTTGCTTGAATCCTGATGGTGCAATGAGCAAGGGACTCACATCTGAGCATACCCTTCCACGCTTAGGGTGGACAAAAATATTTACAACAAGGGGTGGTGAGGGACAGAGTCTCTGAATTAAACAGAATACTCTCACCCAGTCAAGAGATCAGGGCTAGATCCAACACCGTTTTTTAGCTCACTGCACCATCCCAGTTTCAGAACCTGGCTGTATGCAAATTAGTCTGTTCCTGTCCCAGTGCATGATGGGAACAGGGCAAACCAAACTACAAAAGCCAATTCTTACACTGGGAAGGAAACAAGCTACCGGGGACCGGTTTCTGGCATTTCAGCCTCTTCGGCCCGGCTTGCTTGAATCCTGATGGTGCAATGAGCAAGGGACTCACATCTGAGCATACCCTTCCACGCTTAGGGTGGACAAAAATATTTACAACAAGGGGTGGTGAGGGACAGAGTCTCTGAATTAAACAGAATACTCTCACCCAGTCAAGAGATCAGGGCTAGATCCAACACCGTTTTTTAGCTCACTGCACCATCCCAGTTTCAGAACCTGGCTGTATGCAAATTAGTCTGTTCCTGTCCCAGTGCATGATGGGAACAGGGCAAACCAAACTACAAAAGCCAATTCTTACACTGGGAAGGAAACAAGCTACCGGGGACCGGTTTCTGGCATTTCAGCCTCTTCGGCCCGGCTTGCTTGAATCCTGATGGTGCAATGAGCAAGGGACTCACATCTGAGCATACCCTTCCACGCTTAGGGTGGACAAAAATATTTACAACAAGGGGTGGTGAGGGACAGAGTCTCTGAATTAAACAGAATACTCTCACCCAGTCAAGAGATCAGGGCTAGATCCAACACCGTTTTTTAGCTCACTGCACCATCCCAGTTTCAGAACCTGGCTGTATGCAAATTAGTCTGTTCCTGTCCCAGTGCATGATGGGAACAGGGCAAACCAAACTACAAAAGCCAATTCTTACACTGGGAAGGAAACAAGCTACCGGGGACCGGTTTCTGGCATTTCAGCCTCTTCGGCCCGGCTTGCTTGAATCCTGATGGGGCAATGAGCAAGGGACTCACATCTGAGCATACCCTTCCACGCTTAGGGTGGACAAAAATATTTACAACAAGGGGTGGTGAGGGACAGAGTCTCTGAATTAAACAGAATACTCTCACCCAGTCAAGAGATCAGGGCTAGATCCAACACCGTTTTTTAGCTCACTGCACCATCCCAGTTTCAGAACCTGGCTGTATGCAAATTAGTCTGTTCCTGTCCCAGTGCATGATGGGAACAGGGCAAACCAAACTACAAAAGCCAATTCTTACACTGGGAAGGAAACAAGCTACCGGTGACCGGTTTCTGGCATTTCAGCCTCTTCGGCCCGGCTTGCTTGAATCCTGATGGTGCAATGAGCAAGGGACTCACATCTGAGCATACCCTTCCACGCTTAGGGTGGACAAAAATATTTACAACAAGGGGTGGTGAGGGACAGAGTCTCTGAATTAAACAGAATACTCTCACCCAGTCAAGAGATCAGGGCTAGATCCAACACCGTTTTTTAGCTCACTGCACCATCCCAGTTTCAGAACCTGGCTGTATGCAAATTAGTCTGTTCCTGTCCCAGTGCATGATGGGAACAGGGCAAACCAAACTACAAAAGCCAATTCTTACACTGGGAAGGAAACAAGCTACTGGGGACCGGTTTCTGGCATTTCAGCCTCTTCGGCCCGGCTTGCTTGAATCCTGATGGTGCAATGAGCAAGGGACTCACATCTGAGCATACCCTTCCACGCTTAGGGTGGACAAAAATATTTACAACAAGGGGTGGTGAGGGACAGAGTCTCTGAATTAAACAGAATACTCTCACCCAGTCAAGAGATCAGGGCTAGATCCAACACCGTTTTTTAGCTCACTGCACCATCCCAGTTTCAGAACCTGGCTGTATGCAAATTAATCTGTTCCTGTCCCAGTGCATGATGGGAACAGGGCAAACCAAACTACAAAAGCCAATTCTTACACTGGGAAGGAAACAAGCTACCGGGGACCGGTTTCTGGCATTTCAGCCTCTTCGGCCCGGCTTGCTTGAATCCTGATGGTGCAATGAGCAAGGGACTCACATCTGAGCATACCCTTCCACGCTTAGGGTGGACAAAAATATTTACAACAAGGGGTGGTGAGGGACAGAGTCTCTGAATTAAACAGAATACTCTCACCCAGTCAAGAGATCAGGGCTAGATCCAACACCGTTTTTTAGCTCACTGCACCATCCCAGTTTCAGAACCTGGCTGTATGCAAATTAGTCTGTTCCTGTCCCAGTGCATGATGGGAACAGGGCAAACCAAACTACAAAAGCCAATTCTTACACTGGGAAGGAAACAAGCTACCGGGGACCGGTTTCTGGCATTTCAGCCTCTTCGGCCCGGCTTGCTTGAATCCTGATGGTGCAATGAGCAAGGGACTCACATCTGAGCATACCCTTCCACGCTTAGGGTGGACAAAAATATTTACAACAAGGGGTGGTGAGGGACAGAGTCTCTGAATTAAACAGAATACTCTCACCCAGTCAAGAGATCAGGGCTAGATCCAACACCGTTTTTTAGCTCACTGCACCATCCCAGTTTCAGAACCTGGCTGTATGCAAATTAGTCTGTTCCTGTCCCAGTGCATGATGGGAACAGGGCAAACCAAACTACAAAAGCCAATTCTTACACTGGGAAGGAAACAAGCTACCGGGGACCGGTTTCTGGCATTTCAGCCTCTTCGGCCCGGCTTGCTTGAATCCTGATGGTGCAATGAGCAAGGGACTCACATCTGAGCATACCCTTCCACGCTTAGGGTGGACAAAAATATTTACAACAAGGGGTGGTGAGGGACAGAGTCTCTGAATTAAACAGAATACTCTCACCCAGTCAAGAGATCAGGGCTAGATCCAACACCGTTTTTTAGCTCACTGCACCATCCCAGTTTCAGAACCTGGCTGTATGCAAATTAGTCTGTTCCTGTCCCAGTGCATGATGGGAACAGGGCAAACCAAACTACAAAAGCCAATTCTTACACTGGGAAGGAAACAAGCTACCGGGGACCGGTTTCTGGCATTTCAGCCTCTTCGGCCCGGCTTGCTTGAATCCTGATGGTGCAATGAGCAAGGGACTCACATCTGAGCATACCCTTCCACGCTTAGGGTGGACAAAAATATTTACAACAAGGGGTGGTGAGGGACAGAGTCTCTGAATTAAACAGAATACTCTCACCCAGTCAAGAGATCAGGGCTAGATCCAACACCGTTTTTTAGCTCACTGCACCATCCCAGTTTCAGAACCTGGCTGTATGCAAATTAGTCTGTTCCTGTCCCAGTGCATGATGGGAACAGGACAAACCAAACTACAAAAGCCAATTCTTACACTGGGAAGGAAACAAGCTACCGGGGACCGGTTTCTGGCATTTCAGCCTCTTCGGCCCGGCTTGCTTGAATCCTGATGGTGCAATGAGCAAGGGACTCACATCTGAGCATACCCTTCCACGCTTAGGGTGGACAAAAATATTTACAACAAGGGGTGGTGAGGGACAGAGTCTCTGAATTAAACAGAATACTCTCACCCAGTCAAGAGATCAGGGCTAGATCCAACACCGTTTTTTAGCTCACTGCACCATCCCAGTTTCAGAACCTGGCTGTATGCAAATTAGTCTGTTCCTGTCCCAGTGCATGATGGGAACAGGGCAAACCAAACTACAAAAGCCAATTCTTACACTGGGAAGGAAACAAGCTACCGGGGACCGGTTTCTGGCATTTCAGCCTCTTCGGCCCGGCTTGCTTGAATCCTGATGGTGCAATGAGCAAGGGACTCACATCTGAGCATACCCTTCCACGCTTAGGGTGGACAAAAATATTTACAACAAAGGGTGGTGAGGGACAGAGTCTCTGAATTAAACAGAATACTCTCACCCAGTCAAGAGATCAGGGCTAGATCCAACACCGTTTTTTAGCTCACTGCACCATCCCAGTTTCAGAACCTGGCTGTATGCAAATTAGTCTGTTCCTGTCCCAGTGCATGATGGGAACAGGGCAAACCAAACTACAAAAGCCAATTCTTACACTGGGAAGGAAACAAGCTACCGGGGACCGGTTTCTGGCATTTCAGCCTCTTCGGCCCGGCTTGCTTGAATCCTGATGGTGCAATGAGCAAGGGACTCACATCTGAGCATACCCTTCCACGCTTAGGGTGGACAAAAATATTTACAACAAGGGGTGGTGAGGGACAGAGTCTCTGAATTAAACAGAATACTCTCACCCAGTCAAGAGATCAGGGCTAGATCCAACACCGTTTTTTAGCTCACTGCACCATCCCAGTTTCAGAACCTGGCTGTATGCAAATTAGTCTGTTCCTGTCCCAGTGCATGATGGGAACAGGGCAAACCAAACTACAAAAGCCAATTCTTACACTGGGAAGGAAACAAGCTACCGGGGACCGGTTTCTGGCATTTCAGCCTCTTCGGCCCGGCTTGCTTAAATCCTGATGGTGCAATGAGCAAGGGACTCACATCTGAGCATACCCTTCCACGCTTAGGGTGGACAAAAATATTTACAACAAGGGGTGGTGAGGGACAGAGTCTCTGAATTAAACAGAATACTCTCACCCAGTCAAGAGATCAGGGCTAGATCCAACACCGTTTTTTAGCTCACTGCACCATCCCAGTTTCAGAACCTGGCTGTATGCAAATTAGTCTGTTCCTGTCCCAGTGCATGATGGGAACAGGGCAAACCAAACTACAAAAGCCAATTCTTACACTGGGAAGGAAACAAGCTACCGGGGACCGGTTTCTGGCATTTCAGCCTCTTCGGCCCGGCTTGCTTGAATCCTGATGGTGCAATGAGCAAGGGACTCACATCTGAGCATACCCTTCCACGCTTAGGGTGGACAAAAATATTTACAACAAGGGGTGGTGAGGGACAGAGTCTCTGAATTAAACAGAATACTCTCACCCAGTCAAGAGATCAGGGCTAGATCCAACACCGTTTTTTAGCTCACTGCACCATCCCAGTTTCAGAACCTGGCTGTATGCAAATTAGTCTGTTCCTGTCCCAGTGCATGATGGGAACAGGACAAACCAAACTACAAAAGCCAATTCTTACACTGGGAAGGAAACAAGCTACCGGGGACCGGTTTCTGGCATTTCAGCCTCTTCGGCCCGGCTTGCTTGAATCCTGATGGTGCAATGAGCAAGGGACTCACATCTGAGCATACCCTTCCACGCTTAGGGTGGACAAAAATATTTACAACAAGGGGTGGTGAGGGACAGAGTCTCTGAATTAAACAGAATACTCTCACCCAGTCAAGAGATCAGGGCTAGATCCAACACCGTTTTTTAGCTCACTGCACCATCCCAGTTTCAGAACCTGGCTGTATGCAAATTAGTCTGTTCCTGTCCCAGTGCATGATGGGAACAGGGCAAACCAAACTACAAAAGCCAATTCTTACACTGGGAAGGAAACAAGCTACTGGGGACCGGTTTCTGGCATTTCAGCCTCTTCGGCCCGGCTTGCTTGAATCCTGATGGTGCAATGAGCAAGGGACTCACATCTGAGCATACCCTTCCACGCTTAGGGTGGACAAAAATATTTACAACAAGGGGTGGTGAGGGACAGAGTCTCTGAATTAAACAGAATACTCTCACCCAGTCAAGAGATCAGGGCTAGATCCAACACCGTTTTTTAGCTCACTGCACCATCCCAGTTTCAGAACCTGGCTGTATGCAAATTAATCTGTTCCTGTCCCAGTGCATGATGGGAACAGGGCAAACCAAACTACAAAAGCCAATTCTTACACTGGGAAGGAAACAAGCTACCGGGGACCGGTTTCTGGCATTTCAGCCTCTTCGGCCCGGCTTGCTTGAATCCTGATGGTGCAATGAGCAAGGGACTCACATCTGAGCATACCCTTCCACGCTTAGGGTGGACAAAAATATTTACAACAAGGGGTGGTGAGGGACAGAGTCTCTGAATTAAACAGAATACTCTCACCCAGTCAAGAGATCAGGGCTAGATCCAACACCGTTTTTTAGCTCACTGCACCATCCCAGTTTCAGAACCTGGCTGTATGCAAATTAGTCTGTTCCTGTCCCAGTGCATGATGGGAACAGGGCAAACCAAACTACAAAAGCCAATTCTTACACTGGGAAGGAAACAAGCTACCGGGGACCGGTTTCTGGCATTTCAGCCTCTTCGGCCCGGCTTGCTTGAATCCTGATGGTGCAATGAGCAAGGGACTCACATCTGAGCATACCCTTCCACGCTTAGGGTGGACAAAAATATTTACAACAAGGGGTGGTGAGGGACAGAGTCTCTGAATTAAACAGAATACTCTCACCCAGTCAAGAGATCAGGGCTAGATCCAACACCGTTTTTTAGCTCACTGCACCATCCCAGTTTCAGAACCTGGCTGTATGCAAATTAGTCTGTTCCTGTCCCAGTGCATGATGGGAACAGGGCAAACCAAACTACAAAAGCCAATTCTTACACTGGGAAGGAAACAAGCTACCGGGGACCGGTTTCTGGCATTTCAGCCTCTTCGGCCCGGCTTGCTTGAATCCTGATGGTGCAATGAGCAAGGGACTCACATCTGAGCATACCCTTCCACGCTTAGGGTGGACAAAAATATTTACAACAAGGGGTGGTGAGGGACAGAGTCTCTGAATTAAACAGAATACTCTCACCCAGTCAAGAGATCAGGGCTAGATCCAACACCGTTTTTTAGCTCACTGCACCATCCCAGTTTCAGAACCTGGCTGTATGCAAATTAGTCTGTTCCTGTCCCAGTGCATGATGGGAACAGGGCAAACCAAACTACAAAAGCCAATTCTTACACTGGGAAGGAAACAAGCTACCGGGGACCGGTTTCTGGCATTTCAGCCTCTTCGGCCCGGCTTGCTTGAATCCTGATGGTGCAATGAGCAAGGGACTCACATCTGAGCATACCCTTCCACGCTTAGGGTGGACAAAAATATTTACAACAAGGGGTGGTGAGGGACAGAGTCTCTGAATTAAACAGAATACTCTCACCCAGTCAAGAGATCAGGGCTAGATCCAACACCGTTTTTTAGCTCACTGCACCATCCCAGTTTCAGAACCTGGCTGTATGCAAATTAGTCTGTTCCTGTCCCAGTGCATGATGGGAACAGGACAAACCAAACTACAAAAGCCAATTCTTACACTGGGAAGGAAACAAGCTACCGGGGACCGGTTTCTGGCATTTCAGCCTCTTCGGCCCGGCTTGCTTGAATCCTGATGGTGCAATGAGCAAGGGACTCACATCTGAGCATACCCTTCCACGCTTAGGGTGGACAAAAATATTTACAACAAGGGGTGGTGAGGGACAGAGTCTCTGAATTAAACAGAATACTCTCACCCAGTCAAGAGATCAGGGCTAGATCCAACACCGTTTTTTAGCTCACTGCACCATCCCAGTTTCAGAACCTGGCTGTATGCAAATTAGTCTGTTCCTGTCCCAGTGCATGATGGGAACAGGGCAAACCAAACTACAAAAGCCAATTCTTACACTGGGAAGGAAACAAGCTACCGGGGACCGGTTTCTGGCATTTCAGCCTCTTCGGCCCGGCTTGCTTGAATCCTGATGGTGCAATGAGCAAGGGACTCACATCTGAGCATACCCTTCCACGCTTAGGGTGGACAAAAATATTTACAACAAAGGGTGGTGAGGGACAGAGTCTCTGAATTAAACAGAATACTCTCACCCAGTCAAGAGATCAGGGCTAGATCCAACACCGTTTTTTAGCTCACTGCACCATCCCAGTTTCAGAACCTGGCTGTATGCAAATTAGTCTGTTCCTGTCCCAGTGCATGATGGGAACAGGGCAAACCAAACTACAAAAGCCAATTCTTACACTGGGAAGGAAACAAGCTACCGGGGACCGGTTTCTGGCATTTCAGCCTCTTCGGCCCGGCTTGCTTGAATCCTGATGGTGCAATGAGCAAGGGACTCACATCTGAGCATACCCTTCCACGCTTAGGGTGGACAAAAATATTTACAACAAGGGGTGGTGAGGGACAGAGTCTCTGAATTAAACAGAATACTCTCACCCAGTCAAGAGATCAGGGCTAGATCCAACACCGTTTTTTAGCTCACTGCACCATCCCAGTTTCAGAACCTGGCTGTATGCAAATTAGTCTGTTCCTGTCCCAGTGCATGATGGGAACAGGGCAAACCAAACTACAAAAGCCAATTCTTACACTGGGAAGGAAACAAGCTACCGGGGACCGGTTTCTGGCATTTCAGCCTCTTCGGCCCGGCTTGCTTAAATCCTGATGGTGCAATGAGCAAGGGACTCACATCTGAGCATACCCTTCCACGCTTAGGGTGGACAAAAATATTTACAACAAGGGGTGGTGAGGGACAGAGTCTCTGAATTAAACAGAATACTCTCACCCAGTCAAGAGATCAGGGCTAGATCCAACACCGTTTTTTAGCTCACTGCACCATCCCAGTTTCAGAACCTGGCTGTATGCAAATTAGTCTGTTCCTGTCCCAGTGCATGATGGGAACAGGGCAAACCAAACTACAAAAGCCAATTCTTACACTGGGAAGGAAACAAGCTACCGGGGACCGGTTTCTGGCATTTCAGCCTCTTCGGCCCGGCTTGCTTGAATCCTGATGGTGCAATGAGCAAGGGACTCACATCTGAGCATACCCTTCCACGCTTAGGGTGGACAAAAATATTTACAACAAGGGGTGGTGAGGGACAGAGTCTCTGAATTAAACAGAATACTCTCACCCAGTCAAGAGATCAGGGCTAGATCCAACACCGTTTTTTAGCTCACTGCACCATCCCAGTTTCAGAACCTGGCTGTATGCAAATTAGTCTGTTCCTGTCCCAGTGCATGATGGGAACAGGGCAAACCAAACTACAAAAGCCAATTCTTACACTGGGAAGGAAACAAGCTACCGGGGACCGGTTTCTGGCATTTCAGCCTCTTCGGCCCGGCTTGCTTGAATCCTGATGGTGCAATGAGCAAGGGACTCACATCTGAGCATACCCTTCCACGCTTAGGGTGGACAAAAATATTTACAACAAGGGGTGGTGAGGGACAGAGTCTCTGAATTAAACAGAATACTCTCACCCAGTCAAGAGATCAGGGCTAGATCCAACACCGTTTTTTAGCTCACTGCACCATCCCAGTTTCAGAACCTGGCTGTATGCAAATTAGTCTGTTCCTGTCCCAGTGCATGATGGGAACAGGGCAAACCAAACTACAAAAGCCAATTCTTACACTGGGAAGGAAACAAGCTACCGGGGACCGGTTTCTGGCATTTCAGCCTCTTCGGCCCGGCTTGCTTGAATCCTGATGGTGCAATGAGCAAGGGACTCACATCTGAGCATACCCTTCCACGCTTAGGGTGGACAAAAATATTTACAACAAGGGGTGGTGAGGGACAGAGTCTCTGAATTAAACAGAATACTCTCACCCAGTCAAGAGATCAGGGCTAGATCCAACACCGTTTTTTAGCTCACTGCACCATCCCAGTTTCAGAACCTGGCTGTATGCAAATTAGTCTGTTCCTGTCCCAGTGCATGATGGGAACAGGGCAAACCAAACTACAAAAGCCAATTCTTACACTGGGAAGGAAACAAGCTACCGGGGACCGGTTTCTGGCATTTCAACCTCTTCGGCCCGGCTTGCTTGAATCCTGATGGTGCAATGAGCAAGGGACTCACATCTGAGCATACCCTTCCACGCTTAGGGTGGGCAAAAATATTTACAACAAGGGGTGGTGAGGGACAGAGTCTCTGAATTAAACAGAATACTCTCACCCAGTCAAGAGATCAGGGCTAGATCCAACACCGTTTTTTAGCTCACTGCACCATCCCAGTTTCAGAACCTGGCTGTATGCAAATTAGTCTGTTCCTGTCCCAGTGCATGATGGGAACAGGGCAAACCAAACTACAAAAGCCAATTCTTACACTGGGAAGGAAACAAGCTACCGGGGACCGGTTTCTGGCATTTCAGCCTCTTCGGCCCGGCTTGCTTGAATTCTGATGGTGCAATGAGCAAGGGACTCACATCTGAGCATACCCTTCCACGCTTAGGGTGGACAAAAATATTTACAACAAGGGGTGGTGAGGGACAGAGTCTCTGAATTAAACAGAATACTCTCACCCAGTCAAGAGATCAGGGCTAGATCCAACACCGTTTTTTAGCTCACTGCACCATCCCAGTTTCAGAACCTGGCTGTATGCAAATTAGTCTGTTCCTGTCCCAGTGCATGATGGGAACAGGGCAAACCAAACTACAAAAGCCAATTCTTACACTGGGAAGGAAACAAGCTACCGGGGACCGGTTTCTGGCATTTCAGCCTCTTCGGCCCGGCTTGCTTGAATCCTGATGGTGCAATGAGCAAGGGACTCACATCTGAGCATACCCTTCCACGCTTAGGGTGGACAAAAATATTTACAACAAGGGGTGGTGAGGGACAGAGTCTCTGAATTAAACAGAATACTCTCACCCAGTCAAGAGATCAGGGCTAGATCCAACACCGTTTTTTAGCTCACTGCACCATCCCAGTTTCAGAACCTGGCTGTATGCAAATTAGTCTGTTCCTGTCCCAGTGCATGATGGGAACAGGGCAAACCAAACTACAAAAGCCAATTCTTACACTGGGAAGGAAACAAGCTACCGGGGACCGGTTTCTGGCATTTCAGCCTCTTCGGCCCGGCTTGCTTGAATCCTGATGGTGCAATGAGCAAGGGACTCACATCTGAGCATACCCTTCCACGCTTAGGGTGGACAAAAATATTTACAACAAGGGGTGGTGAGGGACAGAGTCTCTGAATTAAACAGAATACTCTCACCCAGTCAAGAGATCAGGGCTAGATCCAACACCGTTTTTTAGCTCACTGCACCATCCCAGTTTCAGAACCTGGCTGTATGCAAATTAGTCTGTTCCTGTCCCAGTGCATGATGGGAACAGGGCAAACCAAACTACAAAAGCCAATTCTTACACTGGGAAGGAAACAAGCTACCGGGGACCGGTTTCTGGCATTTCAGTCTCTTCGGCCCGGCTTGCTTGAATCCTGATGGTGCAATGAGCAAGGGACTCACATTTGAGCATACCCTTCCACGCTTAGGGTGGACAAAAATATTTACAACAAGGGGTGGTGAGGGACAGAGTCTCTGAATTAAACAGAATACTCTCACCCAGTCAAGAGATCAGGGCTAGATCCAACACCGTTTTTTAGCTCACTGCACCATCCCAGTTTCAGAACCTGGCTGTATGCAAATTAGTCTGTTCCTGTCCCAGTGCATGATGGGAACAGGGCAAACCAAACTACAAAAGCCAATTCTTACACTGGGAAGGAAATAAGCTACCGGGGACCGGTTTCTGGCATTTCAGCCTCTTCGGCCCGGCTTGCTTGAATCCTGATGGTGCAATGAGCAAGGGACTCACATCTGAGCATACCCTTCCACGCTTAGAGTGGACAAAAATATTTACAACAAGGGGTGGTGAGGGACAGAGTCTCTGAATTAAACAGAATACTCTCACCCAGTCAAGAGATCAGGGCTAGATCCAACACCGTTTTTTAGCTCACTGCACCATCCCAGTTTCAGAACCTGGCTGTATGCAAATTAGTCTGTTCCTGTCCCAGTGCATGATGGGAACAGGGCAAACCAAACTACAAAAGCCAATTCTTACACTGGGAAGGAAACAAGCTACCGGGGACCGGTTTCTGGCATTTCAGCCTCTTCGCCCGGCTTGCTTGAATCCTGATGGTGCAATGAGCAAGGGACTCACATCTGAGCATACCCTTCCACGCTTAGGGTGGACAAAAATATTTACAACAAGGGGTGGTGAGGGACAGAGTCTCTGAATTAAACAGAATACTCTCACCCAGTCAAGAGATCAGGGCTAGATCCAACACCGTTTTTTAGCTCACTGCACCATCCCAGTTTCAGAACCTGGCTGTATGCAAATTAGTCTGTTCCTGTCCCAGTGCATGATGGGAACAGGGCAAACCAAACTACAAAAGCCAATTCTTACACTGGGAAGGAAACAAGCTACCGGGGACCGGTTTCTGGCATTTCAGCCTCTTCGGCCCGGCTTGCTTGAATCCTGATGGTGCAATGAGCAAGGGACTCACATCTGAGCATACCCTTCCACGCTTAGGGTGGACAAAAATATTTACAACAAGGGGTGGTGAGGGACAGAGTCTCTGAATTAAACAGAATACTCTCACCCAGTCAAGAGATCAGGGCTAGATCCAACACCGTTTTTTAGCTCACTGCACCATCCCAGTTTCAGAACCTGGCTGTATGCAAATTAGTCTGTTCCTGTCCCAGTGCATGATGGGAACAGGGCAAACCAAACTACAAAAGCCAATTCTTACACTGGGAAGGAAACAAGCTACCGGGGACCGGTTTCTGGCATTTCAGCCTCTTCGGCCCGGCAGCCACACAGAACGGAGAAAAAAAACCATCCTACAGTCGACAGCTAAATGAGTATTCGCATTCTACATTGATGATGACTGGCGCGGCATTATCATTATACATTAGTATTTATACATTTCCATCTAACGATCAGAGGGCATATCTCAACTTCTTCCACAGCAACCCAGCCCACCCTTAACGCAATAGGTGGCGGCACTGACATGACCGCAGATAGCCTACTCGTGCCTCCACCAATTTAACCTATCCCCATCCTGTTATGTTCTCCCGCTTCTTCCTCAGTGGTATTGCGAGCCAAATGTGCCCGGTATGGGTCCCAAATTTTCTTGGGCCTACAACGGTTATCTATTGATTTTAGGTGTTAGAATTGTTGGCCTAACTTTTATCAATTTTTGAAAATGTAGTTTGTAATTTTAAGTGATTTCGTTTTTTTTTATTTTACTTGTGATTTATAGTGTCATAGTGGTTTGTTGGGTTTCCGGGGGACAGGGTGGGAAGTTATTTGAATTAGAAACTGCAACTTAACGAAAAGTGGATGTCTCATAACCACAAGTGTGACGCTAATACAATGTTCGAAAAGTACACTGACCTATTTCCTGGCAACTGACTGAGAGATTCAAACACTTATAAGGGTAAATATAAATGTGACAAACCTTTTTCTTTATGCAATACAGATGGTCCATAAACAATGGGGAATCAGCTGCCATGTGAGCTCAACCGGTGACTCACCCGTTTTGTAGGGTGATGGGAGAATTTCCATGGCGTGCGAATCTGTAAATAAGACACAGCCTTCTCTTCTTTTCTTTCAACAGTGATTTACCATTTATGCTGGATACTGGTATGAAGTATGCTTATTAATTTCAAATTCTTCTTTCACCAGGTTTGACACAGTAATGTAATCCCTTTGTAATTATTCATTTCGTTTGCTGACAAAGAAACACTATTAGGGCCCTGAAGAAGACTTCTGTGAATTTAGTCCCTAACATTTGAGGTCAAAGCACATAAGCACTTATAAGATGAGAGGCATAGTGGGAAAGAAATGGGCAAATAAATTAGGAAACAACAGTAATTGACTAAAAGAATATAATAATTCTGTGCTCTGTGCTCTCACCAGGGATCACAGTTGTTTTGTTTGTGCACTAAATAGATCACCTTTACACAGAACAGTATATGTTTTGTTCAGGACATCAGCAAGCACAATTTAAGCGCAACATCAGTAAATATATTGGGTCATCTTTTACCTTGTTACAGAGTTGCACTGACGGAGGACTGCACAATCACCAGCGCGTCACAGCAGCGCTTCTTTCAACATCTTGCCGCACCCGCTCCGCGGGTGCCGCTTCGCTGTGTGTGGCGGGGCTGAAATAGCGTGGAGAGGAATCCGGGTCCTGAGAGGCTAACAGGCGGTACTGGGCGTGTGCACCAGCGGGGCTGCGAGCGTGCGGGGACTTCAATACCCACAAGTCCCTGCAAGACCGTTCCGGTCCGCTCTCCCTGCCGGCCCGCCCCCCGCCCCCCTGAGACCTGAAAAGGGCGTACCAGCGGCCAAGCGAGTGGGTCATCTTTTACCTTGTTACAGAGTTGCACTGACGGAGGACTGCACAATCACCAGCGCGTCACAGCAGCGCTTCTTTCAACATCTTGCCGCACCCGCTCCGCGGGTGCCGCTTCGCTGTGTGTGGCGGGGCTGAAATAGCGTGGAGAGGAATCCGGGTCCTGAGAGGCTAACAGGCGGTACTGGGCGTGTGCACCAGCGGGGCTGCGAGCGTGCGGGGACTTCAATACCCACAAGTCCCTGCAAGACCGTTCCGGTCCGCTCTCCCTGCCGGCCCGCCCCCCACCCCCCTGAGACCTGAAAAGGGCGTACCAGCGGCCAAGCGAGTGGGTCATCTTTTACCTTGTTACAGAGTTGCACTGACGGAGGACTGCACAATCACCAGCGCGTCACAGCAGCGCTTCTTTCAACATCTTGCCGCACCCGCTCCGCGGGTGCCGCTTCGCTGTGTGTGGCGGGGCTGAAATAGCGTGGAGAGGAATCCGGGTCCTGAGAGGCTAACAGGCGGTACTGGGCGTGTGCACCAGCGGGGCTGCGAGCGTGCGGGGACTTCAATACCCACAAGTCCCTGCAAGACCGTTCCGGTCCGCTCTCCCTGCCGGCCCGCCCCCCGCCCTTCACGCCCCTACTTAATTTCCTTTCACTCCCGCAGCGCGGGACGCAGCGTGGGCGAAGACGGGGCAAAGACTGGGCCGTTTCAGGCCGTTCCAGACCGAATAAGACCGGACCGGGCCATCCCCCTTGGTTGTGGTATATCCAATACGTAGCAAAACTTGTCTATATTTTAATTTCATAAGGGCAATATTAGAATCCTCCAACATGTCTGTTCGAGCCACACGAAGCAAAACCACAAAAAATGGCAAAAAGGTTACTGGGACACTTGATGATTTTATAACACGGACAAGCATGTCTATAGATAACGAGATCACTAAGCTCCAGCACAGAGTCTCCTTAGAGCTGGAGTCTGCTAGGAAATTGTCAATAGAACTGGCTCTGAAAAAGAAATCATCCCTGGGTCATATTGCAACCTCTAAAACGCCTGAGCGCGTTACTGGCCCTGTCCCCATAATCGCCTTGGCTGAAATACACTCTATCAATGAGGGGGTAGCTTCTGCTGACATCCTAGAAGTAAGCAGTAATGATGTAACTGATAGCAGAGTTTCAGAAAACACCTTACCCCCTGTACCCTCTATTGAATCCAATCAGGGGGTCATAGTACTGGGGGGAACTGGCCTAAATGTTACTTGTGATAATGCCAAACCACCACCTAATCGCAAACGCAAAAACCTTTCAGTCTATGCCAGAAAGAAGGCCAAGGTAGCATCAAATCAAACTTTTTCGGGGGGTCTTGAACAGCCGACCACTAGCACAACTACAAGGACTGATCCTACTCCCCCTATTAACCAACATAGCACGGACAACACAGGGATGTCCAACCCGGTACAAAGCACGGATACCCAAATAGAAGAGGGTGAGAATATCACTACAACTAGGTATTCTACACAAGGGGACAGGGAAGAATTTTTGAAAATAGTGTGGGAAACGCTTAAAGTGTTGTTAAGGCCATTAGAAGTCAGGTTGGCTGGTATTGAAAATCAATTACTTGAGGTAGAGAAGAGGGTTATTACGTTAGCAAGTATAAGCCTTAATGGCAATGGTAATGACGGGCCCATACATGTTCAAACTTTACCAGTGGCTGCTACCCCAAATACTAATCCATTTAGCGTTCTAAAACAAAAAGAAGGGGTGGCCAAAAATAAAAATTCTAACTTGAAAGCCACCACCCAAGCAGCACCTACTTCTATAGTTCTGAATGGGCCACTGGCAAATAACACTGCATCTCAGCCTTCTGGGACTGCTCAAAGTAATAAACCACAGCCAGCAAATGCCTCCACAACTAACCCCCTGGCCACTAAATCTTCTGCCCCCCAGAAGCCAGTGGAGATAACCAGACCCCACCAGGGCTCTAAGAAACCCGCACACGATAGGTCCCAAGCACACAGAACTGACTCATACAACCACCAGACAGCGTACCCCAAGAATAATTTCAGGGGAGGATATATTGATTTGCCACCAGATGCCAGTCCATTTGTTATAGTCCTCACTGGTGTCCCCGAATTACAAAATCACAATGAAGAGAACTTTGCTTCACTAAAAAACAAGGTGATTTATTGGTTAAATTCAAATAAACCGATTCCAAATCACATGAGAAGCAAAATTCTGATGGTGCGCAGGGTACCATGGGTTGGACAAATGACTAAGTCAGTTCCGGGGGACTGTATAGTTGTTTCGTTTGAGGAACCGCATAGTGCGGAACAAATCTGTGCATGGAAATCTTATGGAGACACATTCCCTATTACAGCTAGACCCCTCTCCTTTTTTTACCCTCCTCCTCCCAGAATCCAAAAGCAAGGCCCTGGTTGGAACACCCCTAATCTGTTTCATGGTTATGCACCAAATATAGCCAGACAAGCAGAATATAATCCGTGGTCTGGGGTCCCAACGTTCAATAGGTTTAGCTGTTTGGACGCGGTGGACTGACTGGAAAGCATGCCTAACTGTATTCCTATGCTCTATGACTTGTATTGCACATTGAGAGTGGGGCAGGATCTTCATAGATCAGGGATAACTAATCCTCATAACCAAATTAGTTCAGAAGGAACTTCAGTCATGCCGATGGAACGTCATGGTGAAATTCCTACTTGTACCATAAGGGCAGTGGTATCCAATGTTGAGAACAAAATAAATAATACACACTTAATTACTACCGCTACACCATCCTTAGTAGTGCCCACAGCTAACTGTGACCCTGCCAATAAACCATTAATTCCTGAACTGAAATTTTTATCCTGGAATATTGCTGGAGTTGGAAAAAACTTGAAGGACCCTGATTGGGCGGATTACATTGACTCTGGTGAAATCTGCCTTTTGCAGGAAACATGGGCCATGGAAACCCCACATAGGATGGGTTTTAAAACTTTCGATAAAGTGGCAACTCAATCAGAGAGGGGAAGACCTGCGGGGGGTCTTATCATCTGGATTAAAATTACACTATCTATAAAAGCTGAATGCATAGATACAGGAACTCCGGATATATTAGCCTTAAAGATCACTACTGCAATGGGGCACCAATACTATATTATTAACATTTACAATAGACCCATAGGTCACTCTAGGGTCTCACCCACGCTGGAAATTTTGGATTCATTCCTTAAAACAGTAGTCGGTGATGTTCCAGTAATATTGGGGGGTGACTTGAATTGTAATTATGAACCGATTCTTGGCATTACTGAGGCTCTTGAGGATGAAGATCACGCCTATAACATCCCCCAGCTCGAGACTGCTATACACGTTAAGTGCACTACGTTAGCCGTTCAAATTCTAAGGCTAACAGTTGAACATGGTTTACGAGCTTGCAATGGCCGCCTTCCATCTGATCTATCCAAACAACCAACCTTTGTAAAATCTGTAAGTAGGCTTGATTTTATTCTTGTATCGCTAAGCATCTGGCACTTTATGATGGACTTCAGAGTATCTAACAGGGTTGAGAGTGACCATTTTCCCCTGGAACTGCACATTGAAGCATGTATGTTTAGTGATTCTATGCCCACTGAAGTTGCAGATGCTCCATGCGAATCTGCTCACGTTAATAATAATAGACGTGCTCTAAAATGGCCGCATCTACTATCAGATGGCACAACTCTTGCAGCTGTTTATTCTCTCTTTGATTCAACCTTCAGCCCCATAGTTGGCACTCCCCTCCTATCTGAGAACTATGCACATTTTGTTGAATTACACAAAACCTTCTTTGACCAACTCAAGATTCACATGTCTAAAATGCCAAAGAAGAACCAGCAAAATATAAGGATGGGCTGCCATGGGAAGCTTTGGTTTAATCGCTCGTGTAAGATGGCCAAAAGGAGTCTTCTAACTGCAATAAAAGAGGGCTCTAAATTGGATGTCAAACTTGCAAGGGAAGAATACAAGCACGTCTTAAAGGATTCCAAAAAAGCATGGGAAGAGCTTCTTTGGGCAGATATGCTGGCTGCTGCCAAAACAAACGACAATGTTGGCTTTTGGAGGTTGGTTGCTAATGGGGGGCATGCAGGAAGAGCAGTTAATGACACTTTCTTGGATGAACTAACATGGGTAGACCACTTCACATCCCTGTACAAACAATATGATAGTGCTGCTGCTGAGGACACTTGGTCACCTCCACCCCCTGAATGCCTTGATTTCACCTTGGAAGAAACCATGAAGGCAATTAACGACTTAAAAAGCAGTAAAGCCCCCGGTCCGGACAAAATACCTGGCGACCTTTACAAACATGCAATCGAAGTCTGGGCTCCTTATATTAATTATCTATTTAATGTTTTATCTATTGGTTGCTCCTTTCCTGAAAGCTGGCGTGCAGCAGAAGTTGTGCTAATTTTTAAAAAGGGTAGTAAATCTGATCCCTCTAATTATAGACCCATTAGCTTAATGGACACCCTGCAGAAACTCTATGCCAAACACTTATTATTTAGAATGAACGATTGGCTGGAGGAGTCAAAAATATTCACTAAATTTCAGGCAGGCTTTAGGTCTAAGACCAGTACACTAGACCAGGTCTTCAGATTCTGTTGTATTTATTGGAAGTACGTACATATTAGGAAGGGTCATTTGTATGTAGCGTTTGTTGACCTTAGAGCTGCATTTGATCTTGTTCCTAGAAAATTGCTCTGGAGTTCCTTAAACAAAGCCGGGATGCCAGGGTGCCTGTTAAGCCAGATAATTGAGTTACATGCTAGAAACCATGCCAACATTAGATGGGGACCAAATGGCGAACTGTCCCGCGATATTCCAATCGAGCGCGGAGTTCGTCAGGGTTGTGTCCTGGCCCCCACTCTATTTTCCATATTTGTTAATGATGTTCCTGAACATTTAAATGCCTGTAACAACGATTCACCTCAGCTGAATGGAGAGAGAGTACCTGCGTTGTTCTTCGCAGATGATACCATCCTCATCTCCCAGACTAAGAGGGGCCTCCAGATACTCTTAAACTCATTCAGTGGTTACTGTGAAAAAAAAGGCCTGGAAATAAACACTAACAAAACTAAATGTATGGCATTAAACCCTAGCAGACCAGATAGAGGGATTTTAACTCTTAATGGACAAACTCTTGGGGTCGTTGATAACTTTTCTTACTTGGGGGTGGTAATTGATTCAAAGTTAACATGGAAGGCCCAACTTGAGAAGAGTAGGGTGGTATATGCTCAAAATGTAAAACCCATTATGAGTAAATTGAATGCCAGTGTAAGTAAGAGTGCAACACCTGCTCTTGAACTCTTCAAATTTAAAATCCAATCTGCCACTCTATACGGGGCTGAAATATGGGGTCCGTGGGCCAGAGAGTGTTTCCAAGGATTGGATAATAAATTCATGAGATCTATTGTAAGAGTTGCTACTAGCACCCCCCTAATTCCCCTCCAATTTGACCTAAATTTTAAACGAACTGATCATTTTACAATTCTAAGACCTTTGATGTTCTGGATTAGAGTTTGGTCCACCCCAGAATTGTTGGACTATAGGAACTGTCTTCAAGAGGTACTAAACCTCGACACTTTTAATTCCATCCCATGGTATGGGCACATACAAAAATGGTTTAGACTACTGGGGTTGCATTCCTTTTGGGAACACCCGGAGAACCTGCCACCATCAGCAAAAACCGTGGTGAAGAGAGTTTTTTGGTCCTATATGAATAACAAGGTTGTATATGAGAGCAGAACTGGTACTTTAATCAATGAATTTTTATTGTTTAAGGTTGAACCTTGTTTTGAAACATTTCTGGACGAAATTGAGCCTTCTGTGGCTAAGACCCTTTACCTGAAATTCAGATACGGGACTCTTATGTTAACTTCTAACCTTGAACGATGGTCAAAGAAAAATGCTGAATGTACCAATGATAACAACAGAATATGTCCTATGTGCTCTGCTTCCTGTTTGGAGAATGAAATTCACATGCTCTTTGTATGTAATGCTTACACAAAAGCACGGAAAAAATGGTTAAAACCTATGTGTGCCCTCCTAGGAACTAGAAGTTGTCATATTGCATATAGGATTGTCAAAACAAATTCTGATCAGTTCATCGTGTTTAGTATTAGCAGGTTTTTAACTTCCGTTTTCTTTATTCGGAAAAAATTGGGTCAAATGCTTTGAAAAATTATGATTGATTCCCCAAAGAGGTATACTATGTGTGCATTTCTGCTGCTAAATTGAATCGTGCTAAATGAAATATTTTTGATGACCCTTTTTTAAGAAAAATCATATGCATGTTTTTTATGAATTGTTAATTGGAATTCAAATTCTTTTAATTCATGTATGTACATTCATGTGTCTTTTATGGCTATTTTTGCCGAAATAAAGATTTAAATAAATAAATAAATAAATTATTAAAATTTTCACTGAGTGTGCATGTTTAACCAGAATAATGTATTTTGTTTGTTTTAATGTTATCGTTTAGTATCATATTACTATCAAATGTTCATTAGTCATATATATGAATGAATGTGAATCACACTGATAAACACTTGGATAAAAATACATTGTAAAAGGTCCACGTGTTGTGAAGATGAGTAATAAAAAAATATGAATTTCCAGCAAGGAGCTACTTTTCAAGAACAATGTAACCAGGTCCCTCCCTCGTGGGTCATAACAGGATCCACCCCGTATTATTATACTAAGAACACACTGTGGCACAAGCCAAGTGCAGTGTGCAAAGACAGCCTACAACTATGGCATGCCAAAATGGCATTGATGAAAACAATGTGATAGTTAAAGACATTCAGTGAAATGTCAGTGTTAACTCTGCAGTGGACCGTAATTCAGGCCAATAGCAGTTAAGTGCCTTTCCATGTTCAGACAATGCAAATGATTATAATTGCCCGGTAAGCATGAACAGCAGTGAACAGCAGTAGATGCAGTGTCATTTTCTTGTACATGTATGTCATCTGGAAAAGTCCAATTGGTTTCTGTGGGAAAGTCAAGAGTCTGGGTAATATAGTGTACCCTTCCTGTTTTGTACAGTCTTATTGTTGGAATCCACTTTGTGTTCACGAGCTTCCATGCACAACTGTACACTCTGTTCTTGGCATGTGCGCAATTGCTGTTATGCGCGCATGCTGTGTAGCCATTGTTTAAAAAGCATTTATTAAGTAAGTATTCCCGTGCGTTCAACCTCCTCCTTGAAGCATTAATGGTCCCAACAAACAGCTTCCGTTTGGACTTCAAGGAGGAAGGACGCACTCCAGTGGTGTCTTCATTCTACTTAAATAAATCATCACTTTATCTACAAACCTGATTCATTGGATCATCTTTATTTTGTTAAGAAGCACTTCATTTCAGTCTGCCATCTGCTTTTTTGGAGGTAGTGATTTTCTGTGGTAAAGGTTTTGATTAACAACTTTAAATGAGGTATTACAGGATGTTTTTTTGACGTTTCGGGTGGAAGAGACCAGGGCTGGTGGGGTGGAGGGGGTGAAGTTTGACTCTGAGAGGAGATGTACCACAAGTTTTAGACAGAGCTGCTTCTATAATTCTTGCCAGAGTGTAAATAAGAGGTGGAACAGGCAGTTAGCTGGCTAATGCTAACGATACAGAGGGGTTGAGGGATAATGTGGCAGCAAGTTGGATAGGTGCCTCAACAATTTTACCACTCTTGTTAAGTCCCAGCACAATATCAGAAGGAAGGATGCCTGTAGAGGATGGACCAGCCCATCAGGAATTTGGAGACTACTTCTCAAGGGCTGGTGACACCAGCTCACTAACACCTTCTCAGAGTTAGAAGACCATAGACTTGAAGGAAAGCTTCCTACAGACTTCTGTGACTAGTCCTGTTGTCGGTGCCCTAGGAGTGAGCACTGTCGATTCTTGCTGGACTCAGTCACCCTTCAAGTTGTGGAAGGCCTCGATTGCTGGAGTGTGCCAGGCAGGACTCTGACCTGCTGTGGAGGGTCTTGAGGGCTGCTGCCAAAAATTCCCCAGGTCGGGAGACCAGCAGGTTTGGTTACAAAAGCATGGTCAGGAGGGCAAGGCCAATCTTCTATAGCTACTAAAGCTAAGCTGCTCTATGGAGAAGAATCCAGCAGCGGGAAGGACTTTTAAGGCAGGAAGACATCCTCAACAAAAACTCAAAGGGTCTAGAGGCCCCTGGAAACAGACCATGATGGCAGAAAAAGGCCACCACGAGCCCAACACAAAAGCTTCGCTGGAATCGATTCAGTGGAGCATAACCAGAAAGATATTTATGTTGAAAGGCAAAAGACATATCTATTGCGTTAAAGCCAATACACGTCTGGTTAGTACCGCAATGTGTATTGGTAACAGGGCCACATAATGTGACTGTGAATACCTTTGACAAGCCAGTAGGGCTGAGCTTTTTAAAAGTGAATGACCTATGTTTTGTCCTAGGCATGGATTTTACTAATTTCAGAGGTAAGGCTTGCTGGTTTGCCCTGTTTTACTATGTACATGCAGATAATGGATACACACACGATTTAGTGGGCTAGTTGCCCACTGTGGCCTTTCTTTGGGTATGTGATTTGCACCCTTATTCTATGAAGTCCATTTAGGTAGGGTGCCAGGTGGAATTTGCATGAATCATCTTGTAAATATTTGAAATGTTGTGTATTTCATTGTGTGTGCTTTAAAATATTTTTAATTCTTTTAAGGAAAAAACTCTCTCTGCTCTGAAGCCTGACCAGGCTCCTCCCCCTTTCGATGTGACGAAACACATTGCTGGTCATTGACTGACCGCAGAAGTGGCCAGGTTTGCTGGTGCCCTGCAGATGTTGCTCTCCTGCTTGCCAGACCTGAACTGCCTGCTTGTCCTGCAGTACTTCTCATAACATAACATAACATGTGTATTTGTAAAGCGCACGTTCACCACGACGGGTATCTTGGCTCTGAATAGCAGATGTTTATTGTTATACAGCTTAATGGTACTCAATTCATCAAAATCAGAAGGATGAAAGTCTGAGTGGACCCACCGTGATTTTAACTTGTGACCATAAGGTCAAATACAGGCTCCTACAGTGGACACATTAGTCCACTAAGCCACCAGGCCCGCCCCATGTGGCTGTATTCAAGGATTCTGCCAGGGATTCGGGCTCAGGGCAGGCAGCTATAGTGCCACGGCTGGGAGGGCAGCATCTTAAGGAGCAGAGACGGCTGCTGAATACGGACTAAGGGCTTACGCAATGTGGGGCACAGGGGAATTCGTAGCGAGTGGTAATGGTTGTGAAGGGGCTGACTGGTAGTGTTGGGTGTTGAGGCAGCGGGAAGGCGGGAAGGCGGGAAGGCGGCCCCGCTAGCTACGGCTTGAGGGAGCCCAAATGGGGTAGCGGGGAGCAAGAGAAGGTGTGCAGCTGATGGCGATTGAGCTTTCCTCGTCTCGTGACTTTCCCTTTTGAGAATAAACGTGGTTGTGAAAGTATTGCAGGCATACCTAGGTATTTCTAGGTGATTCTTCTCATGTTTTAAGATCAGCTATTTATCATATATTAAGCTACACCTTTATTGGAAACTGGAGTTGCCCTGGAACCTGCATGTGGGTTATCTGCATAAATCAAACTATTGCGGTACTGTGCTACGACACATTTGAAACTAGCATTAGATCCAGCATTTGATTTTGAATCTGAAATACAAATTTTTACTGTAATCTAGCAGTTCTCTTGGAGTCTGTATTTGGCTTGTTTTCTTGTTCCGTATTCCATATTCTCTCATACTATTTTCTCGCTCTGGGGAACTCTGCTTAATGGCTCTAAACAGGATTAGGATCGTGGTAAAGCATATTATTAATCAATCTGGCATAGTTGAAGTATATCCCTTGGCAGCTGTGAAGCAACCATTGGAAAATGTTCCCAAGAGTCAGAGAGAAATGTTCAGCCTATTGAATATTCTGAGTCGACTGCATGTTTTGAGATCAAGAGTTATGAGAAGAAGTGAGTTAATGAAAAGACGATGTGCTAGAAAACAATCTAACTATTCAATAAAGACCTACATGAAATCTATATTTAAATAGGGGTCATTACCAGCGAACAAGAGCCTGGAGGAGGTTGTCAATGGGTCAAGCCCGAGGGCAATAAGGGAGCTAATGTCCACAGATCCAATGATCTCACATGCTTTGACCAGTAACTTTGGGGAGAAGTCCGAAACCTTGTACTAGCCGCTAGTCCAAGAAAAAAGGGTGAAATTAAACTGCATGTGGAAGTGTCTATTAATGTGGTTATTGAATCAGGTCCAGTTGTATATACCCAATTTATGTCTTCGGGCCAGGGCTCTGCTCAAAAAGGAATTGTGTAATTATCCCCAATCGGCTCCAGCCCTATTAAAAGTATCATACTCAGAGGTATAAAACATAAGAATCTTGTTTGTTATGATAGAGACCCCAAAGTGAAGCAAGGGAATATGAATCCTATAAAAGTACATAATCGGGCCGTTGAACTAATTCACCTAAAAGATAACTCAATTTTAGATAACTTAGAAAAGGGGGATGATCCGATCAACAAGACTGATATGCCTTTATGCTTCATGCTTTCATGTAATTTGAGGTCATGGGACATAAATCGGTATTCAAGCCCATTTGCAATACTCAAAGAAAAGGCAGAAGTAGTTGCTCAGGAGCCAGCTAAAGCAAGGAGATTTTCTCTTCCGTATCTAATTGTTCTTTCCTCCACACATAAGAGAGTAACCTGTTATTAAATAAAAAACAGTTGTGAACCCCAAACCATTCCTAGGTAGTGCTACAAAAGCACAAAAAAGTCAGTCCCTATGGGGGAATGTCACAAACAGTTCAAGCTGGATGGCATCAATGAACAGTATTTTGGTGTTCTCCACCTATTGCCTAGAGCAGTGAAAGATTCAGAGCATAATATGGACATGAATCTATTGATCCTGCAATTCTTATCAGCATTAAGAATGAATAATCATTTAAGGAAAACTCTGTCCCTCTGATAAAGATACGTGTTTGGTCAGAGGATGGGGGTTCAAATTGCCTGCCATAAGTCGACCCAGACAGACCCCACAGTTGCAATGCATTCCAATGTGATAATAAGGGAAGAAGTGCGGTCCATAAATGTGTTCTCTGAAATGAGAATATAAGCAGATCCATCTGAGAAATATTCTACCAGGCCCATAAAAGATGTAGATGATGAAGAGGCTGGGGCAGAGTGTGTGAATTAGATAAAAAGAACAGTAAAAGTGTTCCTGTTTTTCCAGAAAAAAAGCAAAACATGTAAGGTCCTCTGCAAATTTAAAATCCAAAAGAACACAGAAACACAAAATCACAAAAAAACAAGAGTGCTACAGCTTGAGACCACCTCAGTAAAGGAATTAGAGGAGCATGGGGTTGCAGAGCAGCATGTGAGATCATGAATTAGTCTGATCATGGAGACAAGTGATATAGCTTTCAAGGAGCATATTGATGATGAGACAACAGCAGGTTCAGGTAGTTTCAGGTGCAGTCTAAGATAGTGTAGGTTCACAGGCCATATAATGAATCAAAATAGTTGACAGTTAAGTTGATCTGGTCAAAGGCTTTCTTATAACAATCCTGAAAATGTAATTGATAATCACGGTAATGCAAGCTCAAATGCTTTGGAGGGATCAATGGCTCCTCAGCATTGTAAGTCTCACTCTGGGAGAAGGGGAATGCTAGAGAAACCTTTACAGTACCATTGAATATGTTCTTCAACTGGTAGATATTTTGCAGATCATGACTCTAAATGGTTCTTAAATAGATGTTATGTTACGTTGCATTACAGGGAACCAGAGGTTTCTTGGCACAGGAAAGCAGAAATAAACAAAGCAGGAGTACTGAAGGGAAACCTCAATGTAGATTGTATGCTTGCTTGAAAAGCCGCATCTTTAGATCTTCCGTGAAGGTGAGAAAGTAAGTGTGGAATAGAAAAAAGATAGGAAGAGAATTCCAGCTCACATGGGCTTCACAAGAGAACCCTCAGACCCCCATATGTTTCTTACTGCATTTTGGAATGGACAAAAGATTTAATGAGGAGGAATGTAGGCCACGTGCAGGAGTTTACGGTCTGATCCTATTGTTGATCAATTGCAGGCCCTCGCCATGGACTGCCTTAAAGACACTATAGCACATTTTAAACAGGACATGTTTTTTGATTGGGAGCCAATAGAGATCTTATAACAAGGGGTAATATGACATCTTCAAGGCTGTTTAGGAGTCAACCAAGCTGCCTGGTTCTGCACCGTCTGAAGTCTATACAGTTGGGACTTAGGTAAGCCAGCATATAATGCATTGGCGTAGTCAAGCCAAGAAAAAAATGAAGCCATTATCACTGAGGTTAGTGCGTCTTGTGTAAGGAAACTAGAGATCTTTTTAATCTTCCTAAGGCTTCTGAGGCTAGCTGAGATACAGGATATTACCTCTTTATAACACAGTAGCAAAGCTGTACAAAATAGTCACAAAAGGCTATTGATGTTGCATTACCATGGCCATATGTAATGCTTCATTTTCATTCTAGGGTTGTTGCAGAGGAAGTTCTCAATTCAAATGATGAGCTACGGTGATCTGGCTAATTCATAAGATAGTCAGGGAAAGGTTGAAACAGTTCAGCTTAGTTCTCAAAATACGGTTGTATGACGTTACAACACATACCAATACAACACATGCTTCTACAATGCAGTCATTACAAGGCAAAAACCACTACAATGCATGATTTTACAATGAATACGTAACATTGCAGTGCCATAGACTAGCATTACAACTCACTCCATAATAACCTATTCTATTACAACGCATAGCCTTACAACGCAAATATAATGAACTGTAAAAAGAAAAAGGTTATCAGGCTCACAAAAGATTTGGGGAGAAAAAAGTAATACTACATTATAAGAAATTAATTAAAAAACTAAATCCTGAATGCATATTACAGAATATTTCATGGTTTAAAAAACTTATTCTATATAATACTAATACAAAACTAAATTACTGAGATGATATTGTAAAAAAATAGTAGTATACCATGGACTGTTAATTAGAAAAGAAGTACTCCGATTTTACCGCAGAGCACATGCAGGTAAGTAAAGGAGGACAAGTTTACTTATCAAAAACGGAAAAGTGTTTGCCTAAGAGACCTTGCTGTACGGTAGTGGATGGTGGTCGGGGCAAATTTACTACTCTGACAGGTGTTTTCCTCAAGGAAGGGGCTGTATGCTAGTGGGGCCAAATTTACTATTCTTACTCCAACAAGTGTTTGCCTCATAAAAGGTGTTGGATGGTGGTGGGAGCAAATATATAATTCCTTACCTCAGGGAAGGTTCTGGATTGTGGTCAGGGCAAATTTACTATTCCTAGTCTGACAAGGGTTTGCATCAGGGAAGGTGCTGGATGGTGGTTGGGGCAAATGTACTATTCCTACTCTGACAGGTGTTTGCCTCAGCGAAAGTGCTGGAGGATGGTGGGGGCCAGTTTATTATTCCTACTCCGACAGGTGTTTGCTTCAGGGAAGGTGCTGGTTGGTGGTGGGGGCAAATTTACTATTCCTACTCCAACAGGTGTTTGCATCAGAGAAGGTGCTGAATGGTGGTGGGGGCAAATGAACTATTCCTACTCCGACAGGTGTTTGCCTCACGGAAGGTGCTGGATAGTGGTGGGGGAAACCTTTCTATTCCTACTCTGACATCTGTTTACCTCAGGTAAGGTGCTGGATTGTGGTCAGTGCAAATTTACTATTCCTGCTCCGACAAGTGTTTGCCTCAGCGAAGGTGCTGGATGATGGTGGGGGCCAGTTTATTATTCCTACTCCGACAGGTATTTGCTTCGGGGAAGGTGCTGGTTGGTGGTGGGGTCAAAATTACTATTCCTACTCCAACAGGTGTTTGCATCAGGGAAGGTGCTGAAAGGTGGTGGGGGTGAATTTACTATTCCTACTCCGACAGGTGTTTGCCTCAAGGAAGGTGCTGGATAGTGGTGGGGGCAAAATTACTATTCCTACTCACGTTTTCTGTTCTTTTTCAGATCTACAATTTTTTGCAAGGAAAACAAAGCTTCAGAACACACAACACAACATACTACAACCAATCCCAAGAGTTCCTGACTATTGAAATTGCTCGACAGGTAAATATTTGATAAAAGAACCTATTAAGTCCATACAGTATTAAAAACTGGCAATATAAAACAAGTAGCATGGAAAACCACTCCTAACCACATCTCACTAGATATAATAAAAACATATATCTGAATTAATTGTGTATGTTAGAACTAACCACAGACAAAAAAGCATTTTCCGTTTTCCAGTTGCAAACAAACCATCAATCCACAGGAAAACAAAAGCAATGAATAATATACAGTTATTTCTTCTTTAAATTTTTTCTATAGTTCAACTCCTATCACACCCCCATTGTGGAGGAACACATCCTCAATAGCAACCAAATCAACACCATCAGAGATTGCTGATCACACAAAAAGCCAAACCATACATGGTTAATATTGAACAAAAAAACTATTAACATAAATATTAACTTTCTTTTCACAGGTTCAAGTGAAAATACATTTGTATGCAAACTTAACATTGACTAAAAAATAAGAACTTGCTAAACAATAAAAAATTTAATTTTTCAAATCAATAATGTAATTTTTCTTTGCAATCTTATTTCAAAAGTAAATTTTTAAATCAAAACATAAAAACATTGTTTTTTCTTTTTCTTTCAGAACCGAACAAGCCACAGCACAACACCAATCTGAAGGAACAAATTGTCCAAAAATCCGAAAACACACACCACTACCTTCAGGAATTACAAATCACACAACAGAGAACCCTATTTAAGGTAACATATATCATAAAGTCAACTCTCTTAAAAAAGAACTTTTTTTTCTCATAGGTATCAATGAAACAAATATTTCAAATCCAACATTGCAGAGCCTAAGAATTTCTACCCTTGTTATATTATTGAAAAATAGGCTGTAAAATAATTTGGGGTCGATTCTGATGTCATTCGGAAGGGCTCCAAACGGGATTCGGAAGAAGCAAATATGATTCGGAGCGTATGTTTCCGACCGAATCGTCCCTCTTTCCGAATGACCAAGTACAATGCGAGGAAGCAGTCCGTGCCAAGCAAATCAGTTCTGTACCCGAATTAGTCAGTCAGACTTGTTCAGAGCTGATTCGTTCAGGTCAATGGGGCTGGCTTTCCAAACTAGCGAGTACGATGCCCGATTTTGACAGCTGTACCGACTCGGTTCAGACTTCAGGAGGCTTTAGGAGGCCCCCCTTCTTCCAGGGCCCTTCCAATCAGCGCAGTGGGGTACCCATGGGCCCTCCCTTGCCATGCCTGTACAGTTTGGCGGGCTCCATGTGGTGACCGTCACAGGGTGCACGCTTTTCCCCACCCCTTTTTGCAATGGGAGCCTGTGTACGCGTTTGGTACACAGGCTCCCATTGAGTTCAATGGGAGTCTGACCTAACCGAGTCCATCACTATACGGACACATCGAAAATCAGTCATTCGGACTCACGGAGCACAATTTGTTCAGAAAGCTCAATGAAACCGAGTCATTTGAAGGGCTTTCCTAATGATATAGCTTTTGGGCATAACTAAAACATATAATTGTAGACAAATCTATGAAAAAAAATATGAAGAAACTCCTGCAAAGTGTGAGTAAGACAGAAATTGAGTAGTGGAGGTAATCAATATGGAAAATGTGGCCATAAGACCACCATTTCGAAGGTCCTGATTATAATCGTGTTTACTTCCTGTCATTGAATATATCTGGCATGCAAAAGAATTGGAAACCTTTATTGTACACTGTAGAAAAGAAAGATATTTTGATAATAGCCCTGAAATAAACTCGGGACACAGAAGAAGTGATGAATGACCATATCGTTATAGTGTGAATGGAGTTAAAGGAAAACATGGTTGCCCTGCTGGCAGTTAACATTCTTGGTTTCAGTAAAACATGGCATAGATGGTAAAAAAATATTTTGTGAATTCTCTAATTTTTATTAACCATTACAATATCAGGTTTGAAGATAAATAAGGGACTGTGGGTATGGAACTCTTGCATAGTTTTAATAACCGTAAATTGTATTGTATTGTAATTGCATTTATATAGCACGTACTACCCGTAACGAGGCATCAAAGTGCTTTTTCAGCCAATAGGACGCTACTCCGGAACCCACAAAGGATAAGTAGTGAATTAGTAGATTGAAATTTTAAATTAATTTGAGAGGCAGACATATTAGTCTGTTATTTGGATTGAAAAGGATAGTGGAGGGATAGAAGAGGGAAGGATGAAGGTTTTTTTAGGTCATAGCAGTAGAAGGAGGCTTGGGATGAGTAAAAGGAATGTTGAGGGGGCGAGTCAGAGGGGATGGTTTAGAAAGGCATGTTTGGGGAGATCGGAATAGTAAAAGAGGTATGAGATGATGCAGGGAGGGGTAGAATAGGGAAGAGTCTAGAAAGGGTTATTTGGGGATCATAGTAGTGCTATGGGGTTTGGGATGAATGAGAGAGCAGAGATAGAGGATATATTGATAGAGGTTTAGGGTGTGAAACATGGTAGTGTATTGAAATGAGTAGTAGAAATTGGTTTGAGATGAGTCAGAGAGTGAAGGTAGATATTGAGAGAGCTATAGGGTAGTGCATTGGATATGCTGAATTAGAAAAAAAGGTATAAATATATATATCCATAAGTACATGAAAGGTACATAGATGCCCAAAGGAAGATAGTATATGTACATTAAAGATGCATTAAATAAACGCTGGCTTTCAAGTGTTGTTGTACTTAAGATTAATTTTTCTAGGTGTATATATAATTTTTTTTGTTATTTAATAGTGAAGCAATTCTAGATAAATGGTTATGATAAGAAAATTTACTTATTTAGGTAGTCACTTATATATATGTTAAAATCATAGAATAATGCAACTATCAGTAATACGTACATATGTTTCGCAGAACTAATGAATATCTGCATATTATTTTTAAGACATAATTATTCTACAGGTTTATACAAAGCAATACTCATATATATATATATATATATATATATATATATATATATATATATATATATATATATATATATATATATATATATATTACAAATAAATGTTTATATATAGGGGAGTTTGCTGCATATTTCTGTTTGCGTCTGGTGATTGTGTGGGGAAGAGCCAATTCTTGAGTAGTTTTCTGAAGATAAGGTGGTTATCCGTAGATCTTATGTTGCGGGGGTAAAGAGTTCCATAGCCTAGCAGCTTTAACAGAGAAGGATGTGCCACCCATGTTGTTTTTTTCTTGTATGTTGGTAGTATAAGGCGAGGTGCCACTCTAGAGCGGAGGTTCCTTTGTTGAATGTGTTTGGTTATTTTATTTACCTGATGAAGAGTGGTCCCGTTCCATGTATCGCTTTGAGGGTGATACAAAGCAGTTGGAACATGGATGTTCTGGCATCCAGTAACCAATGCAGGGCTTTCAAGGCAGAGGAGATGTGGTCTTGTGGTTTTATATGCAAGAGTAGTCTTGCAGCCGAGTTCTGAATCCATTGTAGTCTTTTTATGGTTGTTAAAGGTGATCCGTGGTGGAGGATATTGGCGAGTTTGGACAGAACAAGGGAGATGGTAGCTTGGACCTTGTGTGGAAATTTCAAATGGGGAAAGATTCATTGCAGAGTTTTTATAGTACTAAAGCTTGATCTTGCTAGTTTGTCCAAATGGGCATTTATCTATAGCTTGGAGTCCATGGTCATTCTGAGGTTTCTTACTTCCTTCGATACTTTAGACGGTGTTCCCAGATCAACAGGCCAGTCGGCAAGTGGGTCATAATGTTTCCAATCACCAGAAGTGAGTATTTCTGTTTTGGAAGCATTCAACTTGAGATGGCTCCACATCATCCATTTAGCCACAGCTCTAAGAGAACTGAAAATAGGCAAGTTTCCAATGTATTTGTGGCATTCCAGTTGAAGGAGTATTAGCGTGTCATCTGCATAGTTATAGCACATGAGGGAAAATTGATTGATCAGTTCTGGTAATTACTTCATGTAAAAATGGAAAAGCATGGGCAAGATAATAGAGCCCCGAGGGACCCCTGCTTTTGTGGAGTACGGTTTGGACGAGAAAGGTGGGGTATGGATGACATTAGTTCTGTTGCGAAGATAGGATGCGATCCTCCCTGGAGCAGTCCCTTTATGCTGGCTTCAAGTCTTTGTATCAGAGTGTCATGGTCAACCATCTCAAAGGTAGCCAAGATGTCTCAGAGAAGTAACACAGTAACCCTGTTGCGGTCAACTGTGTTTTTCAGGTCATCCCAGATGGCAAGGAAGGCAGATTCTGTGCCTCTTCCTGGACAGAATCCCATTTGGAAGTCTGAAAGTATGGCATTTTCTTCAATGAATTGTGACATCTGGGTGAAGGATGCTCTTTCTATCAGTCCATTTGTAATCAGTCTGTAGTTGTCAGGGTTCAGAGGGTCCAAATTTGTTTTCTTGAGTAATGGGCATATGTATGACTTTTTGAGTTCTTCTGGAAATAGTCCGGTGGTTAAAGAGTTGTTTATGATTATTTTTACTGGAGTGGCAGCAAAGGTTATTAGAAGAATTGTCTTGAAGGGTTGCGGTGAACACGGCTAGGAAGGGCTGCCAGCAGGCCTTCAGGCTCTGACCAGGTCCATAAATTAATCGTGCGAAATGTGTTGGAAGGAACAAAGAGGCTGGGTTTGAGTATTCTTAGATTGTTGTTTTGTAAAAGTATCAGTGCTGGTGCTTTGTCTTTGTTTTAAGTATAAGTCCAACGTGTCTGCTTAGGCCATGTAATGATTTGCCAGTTTTTCTGTGAAATCTTGAGCAATGGGTTTACAAAATTAATTCAGAGTATTATAGAATTCTTTATTCACACATCTAGCATTTTGAATTCTGTCTGAATAGTATATTTTCTTCGCTTTTTTGATAGCTGACTTGTATAATCTTTTAATTTTCTGCAGGCTCAGTTTGTCTTCATTGGCGTTTGATTTGAGCCAGGCACTTTGCAACTTTCTAATTTGTTTTATGTCTTTTATCTCTGTATTTCTCCACGGTGCTTGTTTTCCTTTGTTCTGTTGTGTGGTTTTTAGTGGTATCAGGATATCAGAAGCTTCCTGTAGCCACTCATATAGTTTTTGAACATAATTTGTTGTTTCTAGAGCTGTACTGAATGTTAGTTGTGCTTCTAAGTATTCCAAATTGAGTTTGTTCCATGGTAGATAGGTGGGTGCACGTAAGGTGGTTTTAGTTGTGTCACTTAGGGGGTCATTAGGATGACAGGCGGACTTAGTCCGCCCGCCATCCTATCTGATTATGGGACCAACCGCCATAAGGGCGGGGGTCCCGTGGGGGTATTAGCATGCGCCCGCCACAGTGGCGGGCGCATACTGCATTTTTAACATTGTGGCGGGCGGTGCTCTCAGCACCGCCCGCCACAATGCTAAAAATGCATGTGATGCATTTGCATACACAAAGCGGCAGGCACCGCGTTGTGTGTATACAAATGCAGGGGTGTACCACAGGTACACCTCCCACCTCGCCTTCACCATGGGGGCCCACAGGGGGCCCCCAAAGTGAAGACCGCCTGCCTGGCGACCGGGGCGGAAAAGTGGCAGACGGTCTTTGCGTCCGCCGCAATCCCCCCGCCATGGTAATATGGCGGGGGAATTGGGGGGAGGGCAGTGACGGGCGGACAAGCATGTCGGGCGGATTGCCACCGCCCGCATGGCAGTGGAGATCCGCCCATCATCCTAATGACCCCCTTAGTATTTTTTTATGTTGAAAAGCAAGCAAATGTTGATCTGGCCATGTGACCAGAGTTATAGTTTGAAAGGTAACTAGTTCAGTAATAGCAAAGATGTGTTCAGCGTTGTGTGTGGGTTTGTGGATGATCTGATGAAGGTTCAGTGCGTCTAGGCCAGCAAGGATTGTTTTCCGATGGGGCATATTGGGTTTGTCAAACCAAATGTTGAGGTCACCCAGAATGCATAGGTTGGAGTATAGTGTTATCAGGTTTGAAACCGTGTGAAGAAGAATGTGTCTGGGAATGTCGCATTGCTTGGTGGAGGTCTGTAAAGGTGTAGGAAGTAACAGGACATAGACAGTGTAGGATGGTGAAAGAGCCTCACAATTGTTTATGAAGACGTTGTCAACTTTAGTGATATGTAATGTTTGCTGAACACAACAGCTATGCCACCTCCTTTATTGCCTTTACAATTTTGGGTGATTGTTTGGTAGCCTAAAGGAACGGTTTCATGCAAGACTGGAGCCATATAATCTCCCAACCATGATTCAGTTATGAATTGTATGTCTGGTTTTGTGTCAGTTAGACGGTCGTAGATGTGATATTTTCTTTTATAGAGCGATCGAGCATTTATTAGTAGACAGTTTAGAGAATGTTCTTTGGCGATAGTGAGAATTTATTTTGTTGAAGTGTGAGAAGTATTTTGTTGGCTTGTAGCAGGTGTGTCCTCAGTGCTGGTATTAGCTTTTTAGAGCAGGCTAAGAAGGCATTTTGATGGGTCTGCATGTGTAGGTGGTTGAGACCGTGTTTGTGAGTGAGTGTGTGAGCTGTGTTATTTTTGTGATGTAACCTTGTTGTGCAGTAGACATGGAGAAGCGAAGTTGTGAGGTGTGGTATATTGCTTATATTGCTTGCGTGTGTTTAGGGTGGAAGGTGTATGAGTTAGGAGTGGTGGTGTAGCATGGGGATCATACATACATTCCCACTAAAAGAAGCTAGGACAAACAGTTAAAACTCTTGGTAGTGTTAATGGAAAAAGTCACTTTGAAATTCCCAAAAGTTCCAATTCTATTGGTAGGAGATTTTAATGCTAAGATATGCAGCTATAGGAAAGTGCCCCTTTTTCCATGTTTATCCCCACTTTTTGTCTGACATCTGATGCAACCTGACTTGATGTGCCCTGGGCCCCTGCCAATTAGGTTCCCAGAGCCTGTTCTTTCCCAAGACAGTACATTTGTACCGACAATTGGCACATCTCTGTCCACAGGCAAGCCCCCTTAAAGGGTACCATGGGTACCAAGGGTACTGTGACCAGGGAGGGTCTCTAAGGGCTGCAGAATCTGTTGTGCCACCCTTAGGTACCTTAACACCCACACTCTGCAATTGCAGGCTGTGTGTTTTGGTGCAGAGAAAAGTGAATTTTACATGGCACACAACCCATACCTGCAAACCACAGCCTGAGGCCTAGGTAAGTCACCCCTCTAGCAGGGTGCACTGGTCCTCAGGTGAGGTTACTGTGGCATGAGCCTTGTACCCCTACAGTGTCTAAGACCATTCTTAGACATTGTAAGTGTGGTAAAGCCATAAAGAGTATATGGTCTTTGAGTTGGTCATTACGAACTCCACAGCTCTATAATGGCTGTACTAAAAACTGGGAAGTTTAGTTTCAAACTTCTCAGCACATTAAATCCACACTGATGCCAGTGTGGGATTTAATGTAAAATGCACTAAGGGCATCTTAGAGATGCCCCTGAAAACCAACCAGCCCTGGTGTGGTTCCTGAATGGCTGCCTGCCATTTGCCACCACCAGACCGGTTTCTGGACCCCGGGTGGAGAGCCTCCGCTCTCAGGGTCCTGAAACAAAGCCCATCCTGGGCAGAAGTGTCATGCTCCCTCCCCCAGGATGAGCTGGGTCCATGAAAGGGAAGCTTCACAGGCCTGCAGCCTTTGGAAGCAGTCCCTGCCCTTGGCTGCCCCTAGCAACTGGCTTCCACCGGTTCAACCCCCCCCCCACTTTCGGCAGGGAAACTCGGAGGGAAAACAAAGCTAGGAAGATAGGTGGGCACACCTTTGCCAACGCCACCACTCAGGCAGGGGAGGCAAGGTGAAGCACACATCTCAGAAACCTTCCATCTTGAAGATGAGGAGTCTCAGCCAATTAGGGAGAGGCTCATGCGCCATCCAACTGGTGGGTGGAATAATAGGTGGTGTACCTACCCCAAGAAAGGGACCCATTGGTCCCGACCTGCACAACCCTTTAAACATTTCTAAATCTAGTATTTATTGGCAACCCTTAAACGTGCCTCCTCAGATTTGAGGAAGGAAGAAGGACCAAAGAGCCATGCTGACCCAGGAAGAAGAGGACATCTAATGCTTTGGCCCCAGCACTACAGGCCTGTGTCGACTTCGACCTGCCTACCAGTGTGTGCAGCAGCCTGCTGCTCTCCAGAGCCCGGATTACCTGCCCTGCACTTACCTTTCAGACTCTTTCTCCCCTCAGTGCCGGATTTGCTGAACAAAGACTCCAAGACCAGAATCCAGATTCAGGTGACCCTGCTATTCTGCACCACTCTGCACCCAACATCCACAACCGGATTTTGAGTGGCCCAACATCATAAAGAGGTCCCCCAGTGATCCTCACCTGGGATCTGGTGATCCCGACCTCCCTCAAGCTCCAAGACAACGCCTGCAGCCTCAGTCTGAAGGGTCCCCCTTACAGTGACCGGAGTTGGTATGAAAACCTGCACCCCATGGCCTTGGGATGCCCAACTGATGGTGTCCAGACATCCCCCAAGAACCCGACTTACCTCTCCAGTGGGTGGTTGCCTTCAGGAAGTCTCCCTGCCCAAGCTTGCTGAACTTTACCGAAGCAAAGGTCTCCATTAAAAAGCACAGTGTCCCGACTTCTTCTTGGCACCCTGCAACCGGCCGCCCCAGTGCCACTGGTGATGCAGCTCCTGGGAAGATCGTTGGCCCCTGCAGTGCTGACCTTAACCCCAGGAGCTTTGCTCTCACATCCGAATGGCCTGCTCAAAAGCAGTCCCTAACCGAAGGCCCCTTTAGCCCCTTGACTAACATTGGGCCCCTGCACCCGGCCACCCCAGTGCCGCTGGTGGTGCAACTCAAGTGCCTACCTAGACCTTGGGGAACCTTGGTCCTAACCCCCAAAACTCCCACTTGTAAGCTGTTTACTTACCTATAAAACTGATAACCATTTGTTCCCATAGGAACCCATGTTCTGAGATTTTGGGCCTAAAATGTTCTAAATGTTAAACTGTTGTTTTGTGTTTGAGAAAACAGTAACTATAATTCAAGCCAATAAAATGTGTACTTACCTTGTATTGTGAGACCCTTCGGTGTGGTATTTAGGCATACCACCCCAGTATTCGAAGTAATCCAAAAGTAACTGAAAGGTATTCTCAAAAGTAAATACTGTGTTATTGAAACTGCTTGGTCCTTGAAATAAAATACAAGTATACCTTTTTTATACTTATCTAATTTGTCTGGAGTTTGTCTCCCAGTGTGTGCCTTCCATCTTGATTGAATGAATACAATAAAGGATTAACACACTCTCTGGATAAGCCTAACTGCTCACCCACACTACCACAAAGAGAGCCTCCGCTATACCTCTGAGAACTTCCCAGACTCTATGCACCCCATATCTTACTTTGGTATAGTATATACAGAGCCAGCTTCCTACAGCAGCTAATTCAGAATGGATAATTTGCAGGTGAGAAGGGTAATGCCTTTGGCATTCCAGGTTATATTCTTGCTAAAAATCTTGGGGACAGGAAAGGCAGGGCATTGGTTACAGAATTGGATAGCTTGGAAATGTCAATAATAAATGGAAGGTGCCAAGTGGATCAGCCTGGATAAAATACATTTGATAATTTTTAATTGGGGAGTGACTATAAGCCTCTTCTGCTCTCATTGCCTAGTTATTTATACTTAAGGGATCATTGAAAAAACAGACTTTAATATGATGGAAGAAAGAGAATAGTATAGAATGGGCTGCAAAATTGAAATCTCATACTGTTAATAAGATTAACAAACATTTGAGTGACTATCACAATCAAACGCCTCAAGTTATGAAAATGGTATATAATTTGTAAGAGAGGCTGCATTTGCAGATCTAACATGTGGAAAAGGTCATATGGGTAAGCAAAGATCTCCCAGGGAGTAGACAAAGATTCAGCTCAACAAGTAATTATGGAAGGCTCATAAAGTGAGTGGTGCTAATAAGGAGGCCATAATTAGACAATATTGGGAGGAATTTTGATATGAAATAAGGAAAATTATTTAGAAGGAGAAGATACAGCTTGGATGAAGTTTATAATGGCCCTTCTCACAAAAAAAAACAAAGCGGTTTTGGGATGCTGTGGGCAATATTGTACAGGTTGATGAGTAAACCAGTAGCAGCCCCGGTGGCTTAAGAAGAATGGGTTGAGTGCACAAAAGAGTTATGCAAGCTAAAACGTGGTGAGAAGGATGGGATAGAGAGTTTCAAAACCCTAAAGACCGATTTTATGGCAGTGGAGCAGCTTTAACTAACTCCTGCAGTAAGCAGAATTGAGGAAATTATAAAAAAGTTAGAAAAGTTTACGGGCAAAAAAACAGATTGTTTATCTGCTGATATATCAAAACTCAATGCAAACACAAGGAGATGATGGGCAGAGTGCTGAAACCTTTCAGACACTCACCCCAGTCACAGATCGGGGTTAATGAGGGTCTGATGAGGGGTGTTACCCCGATACCTGTCCCAGGATACTTGTTTCCAGTCCAGGGAGCACCTGGTCTGGCAGTTTGGGCTGGACTGTTCCCTTGAGGCAGAGGGTCCAGACTGATTTGCATATGGCTGAGTCCAAACTGGGGTGGCGAAGTGAGCTAAAGAACGATGATGGATTCAACCCAGATCTGTGACTGGGGGTGTCTGAAAATTTTCAGCACTCCGTCCATCATCTCCTTGTGTTTGCTATATTAAAACTCAATCCCAGCTTGTGGGACCGAGTTTTGAGCCCTTTGTTTTCAGCTATAATAAGTGGTGAAGACATACCAGAATTCTGGCAAGGAAATGTAGGGGTTCCACTGTAGAAAAAAGGGTCATGTGAGACAGCCAAGAGTTATCATATGATTACCATGTTGGACGATTCAAGTAAAATTTATGCTAAACATCTTTTACAAGTATTGGATAAGTGGACTGGGAGAGGCAGGGCTCCTGAAGGTGCAATTGGGCTTCTGTAGTGGGCACTCAACAGTGGATGGATGTCTAATACCGAAACTATTGTCTGAAGACTATGCCTTCAAAACTAAACAGACTCTTTATGTTTCATATATAGACCTGTACATGGCATTTTACACCATTAATTGGGCTCTACTCCGGAACAAAATGCCTACATGGAATATTCTATCTCGATTATTAAAATTAATATTCCAACTTCATGATGGGTCATGTACCAGAATAGAAATAGGAAGAAATGGAGCGTTATCTAGCAATATACATATCACAAATGGCTTAAAGCAAGGGTGTACATTGGCCCGTCTTCTTTTTTCCCTTTATATCACAGACTCACCCACAGTTTTAAGACAGGTTTTTCTTTTCCATCAAGACTTGGTGCAGAGGCCATTTCTTCACTGTACTTAGGAGATGATACAGTGTTATTGGATCTCCCTCTGGTAGGCCTTCAGGTGCAATTATATGCTTTTTCAGAATACTGTATGTTTCATTCATTTCAGTGGTGTGTGCAGTGTGGGCCTCATTGTGCAGTACTCCCTTTCCCTGCATCCAGTTAGTACGTGGATTGCAGGACAGTGGATTGTCCTTGTAGCACTACTGCACCATGCAAAGATACTGCAGGATTGTGAGAAGTTCAGTTAGTAAATCTGTTCTAATCTGTTGAAGAATATCCTGAACTGGTGTTTGGAGGCTGTCCCATGATAAGGGATGACTGATCCATGAGCTCCACTCCATTTGAACATTGATCCAGAAATTGTCAGCCTGCATGTTGGTCAGATCCAACATGGTATCCTAGAAAATATTAGTTGACTTTATTCTGTCAAGTGAGAGGGGCACCTACAACAACACACTTGATTATTAGAGAATGTCTTTTAAAGACAATACATCGTTCAACGAATAACCAGTGGAGCCACAAAGGCAATGGAAGGTGGAATGAAATTCACCAAGTCAAAGGGTCAGGCATGAGAATATACATTGGAAATATTGCTAAACAGTCTGAACTGCAGGCAACACTACATAAGGGGTATTCATATAATATAACTGCACATTTTTCAGGGTTCCTTCAATACTTTGTAGGCATCAGGGTTAATCAACTGAGGTGCACATCACACATGTTAGGCTCAAAAGAAGCAGACTGGCCAGTGGGAATAATTTGGATATTCAAATTTGAACCTTAATCAAGAATGACATCCCAAGTGAACAATTGCTCATATAAAAAGGCAGTGTGTAAATTTAGAACACAAACAAGACAGTGATCTAAACAGCTAACAAGTCCATCCATCTAGCTACTTTCTTGAGTCCTTCTGGGACATTGGAATAGCTCTAAGTAGGCTCGCTGATCCAAAGCTAGATTTGTGATGCATCAGCATTGGAACAGAAATGCAATCATTTGGCTCTGAGCTGAGCAAATAATTACTGACAATGTTTTAAAATGTAGCAGGGATAAGGGAGATCAATGTAGGATACAGTTAAAGTAAAGACGTGATGCAAATATCTTTGTTGCTGTTTCTCCGAATCAAAAGATCTAAACTGCAGGAGTGTGAATTCAGAGACTAAAGCCACCATGTTGAGGCAATGAGCACTAGAATATGACCAATGTTGGCTAACACCCAATTGGCACATTTAATTGACTTCTAAACCCTCAGTAAAGTGGTAGTAAATGTACCCAGGACCTGTTACTTGAATTCTACTATTTGGCCAACAGCATGTATAATGCAACACACTTAGGTTGCACTTCAAAACATTTCTCAGGCCTGCTATGCAGCATGAGTACAGTTTTAAACAATCCAACTTCACAAAATCAACCTTTTGGCAGGCCTAAGCCTACCTTTTTAATATATATATATATATATATAGTCAACCCTATAGTAGGCCCTAAATTCCTCATAGGACAGGGTGCATTGTATTTAAAAGGTAGAACATGTGGGTTTTTTTTAGTTTAAAAGTCCTGGTAATGAAAAACTCCTAATGTGTTTTTCACTACTGTGAGGCCTAATGCTTTCATAGGATAACATTGGGTTACCTTATTACCTTTAATAAGTGGTAACTTTTGATTGGGAACAGGTAGAAATCTCCTGTGGAGTCTCAAAAGAATAGTAATTTGCAATCCTCTTTAATGGTAAAGTTGGATTTTAAGTTACAATTCTGAAAAGGCCACTTTTAGAAAGGAGACAAAACAGTCCTAGCTGTTGGCACGATGGGCCATCCTCCCAAGACGGGTGGGGCGCAGCTGTTCTATCCTCAACTTACATCTTAAAGGGATGCCTCCAGCACACTCACAATAAACTTGACACCAGCCTACTGCATCCTAGGCCTCTTGGAGCCTGTTCAGGGGAAGGAAGGAACCAGTTTGGGGGATGGCCTAGACGTTTTGCACACTTCTAAGGATAGAACCAGGTATAAATATAGAACTCTTGAGACCAACTCTTCAGTATACTCCTGGACCTTTGTAGCACCCCCAGAAGGACTGCCTTGTACTCCAGAGGACTACCCTGCTGCTGGAGGCTAACTTTGTACCTCGAAGGACTGCCCACATGCTACCAGAGTACTGCCCTGCTGCTTGAAGCCAGCCTTTTACCCCCCAGTGGACAGCCCTGCTGCTTGAGGCCTGACTTGTTGTTTCACCCCAGGGCTACCAGTGTGACTTTAAGGGCTAGCTGGATGACGTCATGTGTGAGCTACAAGGATATAACAAGCTCTAGAGACCTTCAACTCTGCACCTGGCCACTGCCTAAGGTAATTCCTGACTCACATAGTGGTACGCAACCAATCCTGGACCCTTTTGAAGTGGTTCTAAATGTGCTTCTCGAGCCAAAACGTGGGATTTGGAAGGTTTCCACCCAATAGTGACCTGCCATCAAATAGACCATGGTCTATCTGATTGTTGATCTTCCCGAGGTGCTCCTGCTACATTCTTCTCCTCAACAACAAATCTTGTTCAGCTGCTGCTCTTGTGGAGTCCTCATTGGCTACAGTCTGCAGCTTCATCCCGCTGGAGTTTTTCAGCTGCAAAACACTGACTAAGTCTGAATGTAGACATCTGTATTGTGACTTCGTCCAGTAGCTCTCACACAGTGGCACCTTCTCCTCAGTTACCATCTTCTGCCTTGCCGCACTGAGCTTTACCTTCACAGGAAATTTTCTTAAACATTTCTAAAAGTAAGCAGAGACTGGGCCCAACCCACCTTGTGTATCCGGAACATTCTCCATTGCGGTCAGTCATAACTTTTGACTTATCCCAGGTCTAACATGACTAGATGCCACTATGAACTTTTAAGCGCTAGTATTTCACTAAAACGTTAAAGAGTCATAACCATTGTTCTACTGGTTGGATTCAATTTGTTTTGGTGTCATTATATTTATTATATTTTACTCTATTTTTCAAATTTGGTGTGGGAGTTATCTTGTGTTGTGTTTTCACTTTATTACTGTTTCAATCTTGCATAAATATGTTACAGCGTGCTTATAAGTTAAGCCTGAGGACTGTTTTTGTGCCAAGCTGCCAGCGGGTTAAGCACAGATTAATTTGTGGTTTTGTGGCTTAACTTAGAGGCAATGTGTAAAATATTTATGCAGCACACAAACAGCACTACAGTGAAAACACAACACATTAAAAGGGCTACACCAATTTAGAAAATTAGAGTTAAATGTAATAAATAAATTGACACCAAAATGACAGAACCCTAATCAATATTAATTTTAATTGTTTAATTTTAAATGTTTAAGTAAAAGTAGCGCCAAGAAGCAGAAAGTGCTAACTCTAGGTATCTGGTCACGCTGAAGAAATTATCTTCTCAAAGTCCATCATGCAGAGTTCAAAACTTCAGGAATTCAGATTAGGAGCTTAAATGATGCCAGCCAAGGAGCCAGGACCTTGGGAAGAACCTCTTAGGGTTCAGAAATTCACTCCAATAGAGGCCAGAAGGGCTCCGTCGGGTCCAGTTGCAGGGCCTGTGTAGTTTTAGAGTAGCAGGTCAAGCCCAGGCCAGTTGCAGCAGGTCAGCTGGGCATTTGCAGATAAGACTCTTGAGCTTGCTGTGTCCCTCTAGCTCAGAACAGAAGGTCAGTCAGTTGGAGTCACTCAGGTAACCTTAGATGAAAGGAGCAGGTGCTGTCTTGAATCTTAGACAGCAGGCAGGCTTTGGGCATCAGGGCAGTCTTTCTTTTGTAGTGTCCACAGGTCTAGGAGTATACTGAAGAGTGGGTCTGAGGGTCTCAATGTTATACCTAGTGCTAGGTTTGAAATGGGAGAAGCTTTTAGAATGTTCCCCCTACAAAGGTGTTTGGAAAATCCTTCCTCCCAGCATAGGCCCTACTGGGGCCGGGGTCACACAAGGCTAGTGTGAAGTTTCTGTTTGCTGGCCGAGCCAGCCCTTTAAAGGGCAAGTGTAGTAGGTGACAGCGTTGCCCCTTCTATTAAACAGGATTCCCCATCATGCCAACACCCAGGCCCTTTATTGTGTGGCTGTCTGGCAGGAATAAACAAAGGCCGAGTGCCAATTTCACCCAGTCATGTGAACTAGGAACAGGTTGCAGGAAGCAAATGGTTAGGACAGGAAAATACCACATTTCCAAAAATGACTTTTTCAGAATTGTGACTTGAAATCTGACTTTACCATTAGTGTTTAAATTACAATTCCTCAGCCTGCTCCTAAACAAGTCATTATTTATTAAATGTCATAAGGTAACCCAATGTTATCCTATGAAAGAGGTGGGGGTCATAGTAGTGAAAAACGTATTCGTGAGTATTTCACTACCAGGACATGTAAAACCTAAAATTATTTGTCCAACTTTTGAAATACACTTCACTCTGCCCTGTGGGCTGTTTAGGACCTACCCTAGGGGTGACTTAGATGTATTAAATAGGGAGGTTTTAGAAAGTGGGCTTCTGGTTGGCAAGGGTAAGCCAGGCAGAACCCACCACTCTAGTCAGGGGAAGGGAGTTATACACTGAAGATAACCCCTGCTCACCCTCTTGGTAGCTTGGCAGAGCAGTCAGGCTTATCCCAGAAGCAATATGTAAAGAGTTTGCACATCACAATCACAAGACAGTCACACACTAGGCAGTCCCAGCTCTATGGGGCTGCAGCCCATCTGGAGCCCTCTGGGGCTGTGCGGACGGCTGTAAGCACTACGCACGTGGGCGGCCTCACCTCGGTTCCCGCCAGACAGTGAACTTCTTTTCAAATGGGTGCCTTTGTGGCACTGAGAGGGAATCAGTGCAGCTTTTTCCTGCCTGAAGCGCATCCTCACTGCTCTGAGGCTTAATGTGGTGTCCTGCTGCGCAGGGCTGCGTCTCTCTCTATTCCCACGGTTTATGGTTGCTAGGCAACGCCTAGTGCCCTGCTGCCGATGGAAATGGTGAATTCAGCCTGGACTCGGGCCATAGGCGGTGAGCGGGGCAGTGCTCCTGACAGGCTAGTCTTCCCACACGATCAGCAGGCAGGGTAGTGCTGCACACGCTGCCGGCCCACACGAGCGCTCTTCACCCACTTTCTTCCAGCACCAGGTGAGAAAAGGCAGAGCTCCACAAGCGCTTTCTGCTAGTAATTAAAGCGCTCACCATACACTATACTTTACCAAGACTAGGGGCACACCAGCAAGGTGCAGGTTAGCAGGCTTGCTTAAGGGTTTCTCAGGGCAGTGCTGCAGTCCTTCTTCTCAGCCCAAGTTTACAAGAGAGAGCACATGCACTTTAGCACTGATCTGCAGTGGTAAAGTGCCCAGAGTCATAAAAGAACCAACAACTGGTCATATAAAATGCAGGACGAGGGCAAAAAGTTCTGGGATGACCCTGCATAAAGGGCCAAGTCCAACAGGAGTTTTAGGCCTGGAAAAAAGTTTATTTTGCAGGTCAAAATGGCAGTTTAAAACTGCACACATAGGCTGCAATGGCAGGCATGAGGCATATTATAAAGGGCTACATAAGTGGGTGGCACAATCAAGGGAATAGCCAGAAAATTAAAATACTCCCGCCCCCGTTTCGAACCAAAGCTCTTATTGCACCAAGCAAAGGAAGCAACTCATCGCCACACTCCCCAGAAAAGCTCTCTTGTCTCTTTCATCCAAGTATCTATTAATTCATCTTTTCATCTTTTCCTCCGTCCATCCACCTGCTGATGTTACCATTTCACTTTTATATTCTGTCATCCATTCATTCTTTCATCCATCATTCAGTCTTTCAGCATTCCGTTTGTCCGCCCATCCATAGCAAAAACTATTAATCCATCTCCAAACCTATCCACTGAACCTATTGATCCATCCATCCACGATTTCACCTATACATCTCTCCATCCACCCTTTCACTCATTCATCCATTTACCCATCTATTCTTTTAGTCATCCGTGCTTTCGATCATCTATCCATCTACCCTTTCACACCATCCATCCATCTATCTGTCCATCCACAATTTCACCTATCCACCTCTCCATCCACCTTTTACTCATCCATCCATCCATCCTTTCAGGCACCCATCTATCCTTTCATTCCATCCATCCATTCACACCCTCCATTCTCCTTTTTACTCATCCATCCATCTATTCACCCATTCACTCAGAATTTTCCATTTTCACTAATCCATCCAATCTTCCACTCATCCATTCACACTTTCACCCCATCTGTCCATCCACCCACCCTCCCTTTCAGTCACTGTTCCATTTTTTCACTCCATTCACCCATCCATCTTTTTATCCATCCGCCTCCTTTCACTCATCCAGCCATCTATGCTTTCACTCCAGCCATCCATCCATTCTTCCTTTCACTCATCCCATCCATCCATCCATCCATCCATCCATCCATCTATGCTCCCTTTCACTTATCCATCCATTATTTCACTCATCCAGTCATGTATATTCTTTCATTAATTCATCTACCCATCCATCCTTAAACTTACCCGTCCATCCACCTTTTCACTCACATCCATCCACCCATATAAGCACTCACCTTTGTCTGCAAATTTGCAAACATAAGAGGCCCATCAAGTACTGCACCCCTGCAGTAGCTGCTAGTGTTGGGGGAATTCATAATGCCCCAGCATCCACACTTTTACTCATCCATCCATCCTTTCGCCCATCCATCCACCATGTTCCTCCACCCATCCATCCATCCTTTCACTCAGCCACCCATACTTTTATTCATTCATGCATCATCCATTTTTCCCTTCACTCATCCATTCATCTACCCTTTCATCCATCCATTCACCTTTCCTTTTATTCATCCATCCATTCTTTTACTTACCCTTCCATCCTACCTTTTATCCATCTATCCTTCCACCCTCTTTCACTCGTCCATCCGTTCTTTCACTCCTCCATCCTTACATCCACCTTTCACTCATGCATCTACCCATCCACCCTTCCACTCACCCATCCATCCACCCTTCCACTTGCACACCCATCCATCTATCCAAAATTTCACTCACGGATGTACTTACCCACCGGCCCTTTTATGTTACTTATGAGCCTTTGTCTGCTGAGTTGCAGACAGAAGAGACCCATCAAGAACTCCACCCTGCTGTAGCTGATAAAGCAGGGCTTCATAAGTGCTGCAGGCCCGCTAGTAGCACTTAATTTACAGACCCTTTGTACATGAAGTATCCTTTTACTAGGGACTTACAAGTAAAGTAAGTAGGTCAATAGTGTTTAAACTAATGTCCCCATATTTAGAGGATGGATCACTAGCATGTTAGCACATGTTAGCAGTAGTAGAGTGAACAGAGTCCTAAAAGCTAACAAATCTGGATCAGAAAACAAGAGTGAAGGCAAAAGGTTTGGGGGTGACCCAACAGAGAGGGCCGAGTCCATCATTCAGAAATAAAACTTTTACAGAGAACATAATTGAGGATTCCTGTCTGGCAAAGGAAGTCAAAGTAACGGATTGCAGAGTTGGTGGGACTAGACATTTTTCTTGCCATGGTTTTGCTTTAATCTTCATCACTCTGACTGACTTTTTGCGTTAACCCCTGTCGTTACTTTTCTATGCTTTAATCGAGTCGCGGATGCTACATGCAGGCGCGTGTATCTTTAATCATGAAGTTTGGACTGTCTAATGCATATTTCATTTACCAAAGACCACCACAGCCATGTTTGCAGGGACCAGGCTCGAGAGGTCTGAGATGGTCGCAAATAGAATGTGCATCTCTGAAGGCAGGGACATAGTTCACAGGGTACAGAACGTCTACTTTTTTCTCGCCGGTTGAAGTCAATTGCCTGAAATTACACACAAAAAAAGGGAATCTGGAGAACGTATATTTCAAGGAAGAGAAAAACTCGTTTCAACTCGTCTGAGGAAAGCAATTTTAACACAATTTTATGGTCCAGAACAGGTTTTAAATTGGAAACCCAAAGGGATTTTTTTATAGAACGGACGAATTTTGTAACCTTGCAAGCACTTCTAAAAAATGTGTACTTCCTATGTTAACATTAAAACAAGCTATAAAAATAGAGCGGTGGTGTCACAATGAATTCCAACATTTTAAGGAAAATCGACTTTGATTGCATCAATTCACACACTGCGTCTATGTGAATAAAAATTCCTATGTGCCATGATTCTTGCAAATGATGGGTATTCAGCAAATCAGGACCTTAACTGGGGTCTAAATGTTCCCCATTTAGTCTTTATGTTCATGAAGCGAAAGAATTCAGGAAAGTAACAACTCATTTTGTTCTCGTTAAATTTGAATTTAACAGCCTCTAAAGTAGTGCTGAATCTGGTTCTTTTCAGTTGCACTATCAGAGGTAAGCTTTGCTTATCTGTAGGAATTTTGTTTTTTATTAGCTTGACAGACTTTAGTTTGGCTCCACTTTTGATGCTACTCCCACTGTAACCAGACACGCAGAAAGTTAAATCGCACCATTAGGCAGCTTTAACAACAGCTCCTTTGTTCTCCTCCAGGAGTTGCCCTTTACTTTCTTCTGGTGCTGTGTTGTGTACATAGATATTTTGTATATGGTCATTTCTTTCGACTGTGTCATTTTTCTACGAGGAGGCTGATTAAGTTGAAGATTGGTTCGCAAGGAGACACACACTACGCTGAACGGCGCTTCTTGATGCAAAAGTGCAAACCGCAGCGGCCATCACTTTTTGTGTGCAAACGTCAGGACTTATTTACAAGCCCCTTGTGCCACGGGGGCATCACAATTTATGTGATAAAAAGCATCGCGCCGGCGGCGTAAGTAAGGGCCAGATGTATCAAAGGGTTTACTCATTCTGTGTCTATGGGAAAATGTGTTCATACATATGGCCCTTAAGTTGCTTGTAAATACGCCCCTTATTTCCCCTGAAAACTGACGCACGTGCAGTGCCAAAAGTTTTTGCATTGTGTAGACCCAAACTCCTGATACTTCATAAAAAAGGGGCATACTAGGGTGAAAACCGTGCAGTCACCCCTAGGATTCCACGTACAGCCACTCTGGCTTTGGATGAAATCCAAGCGCCAAAAGAAATCAGGAGTAAACAATGGGCAGGTGGAATATCACAACATTTTTCTACGCCTAAGGCGTAGTTTCCATGAAATGACACACTTTACATGATATCCTTGGATTGCTATCTACTCATAGAAATTTGTAATGTGGGGAATGCCTTATGTACAAATGGCATGCATGACACCGCTATTACCATTTGGCCATGCACATCAAAGGAGAACCCCTCATACCAGAGATACTTTCATATACTCAAGTAGGTTATGTCATGCTTCTCAACCTCTCGCTACTAACTTTTGTTGGAGAAATATTACTTTTTTTTCACTTTTACTAAAAGACTTCCACTATTGTGCCTCACTTTATTACTAGTGGCTCACTAAATATGCGCCTAGAAAAAAAAATAACGCATTTCTAAAAAAGATTATTGGTTTTTTTACACTTACAACATATGACAAGTAACATGTATTCTTCATCGCATTGTACATACAGGGGTGACAGGCCATGTGGCTTAGCTGCTGGTTGTACAGTCTAATCGTAGAGCACATAAGCTTGAACGTCCCTGCATCTCTACAGTCCCTCATATAACATATAACATATACTCATTGGCGTTTTGTGCTAGGGGTAACTGTCAGGCTGGTCCGAGTGAAACAAAATATATGCATGATCGGCACCCTGTCTAGCAGTTTACTATGAAAGAAGAATATAGAGGGAGGAAAAGAGAGAAGAGTTTAGGGGGGGGTGTCCTGCTCTAGTGGTTGGTGTGGAGGTGAGCCCTTTGATTGTTTCTGGATGGCACTTTCATGGGGATTCGTAAGGTACTAGGAATTTGTGCAAGGATGCCCACATGTCCCTGTTGGGTTTTCTCCATGGTATGTTTCATAAGGCTGTGATGTTGGCTCTTCTCTGGGAATTTCTCCCAGTTGAGCCACCCCCTGAAGGTGGCTTTTGAGGTGTCTTTCCACTTGGTGAGTACTATTTTGACTGCTGCCGTCAGCAGGAGATATAGGAGGTTTCTGTCCTGTTGCGTGTCAATATCAGATAATATAAATGCGGTGGTGAGAGGCGAACTCTTCTTTAAGTGTGCAGCCTTAGGCTTTATTAATGAAGGCAAGTATTTTTTTCCAAAATGTTTTGATCTTTATGCAGTGGAAGATGAGGTGTGCCAAGTCCCCCTTTTCTCAGTCGCAATTCCAGCATTGGTCGTTTTCCCTCAGCCCTAGGGTCGCTAAGCAAGCTAGGGTCCAGTAGGTCTTGTGCAGAAGCCAGAATTGTGTCTAGGCTAACACCGGGGAGATCATGTTTTTCGATGGGGAACACCAGAGGGTGTGTCTCCCCTGCTCGCTAAGTGCGGTGTCTAGTTGTGATTCCCAGTAGCTGGTTGTCTCATCGTTAAGCTTAGAGGAGCTGGGGCAGAGTAGTTTGTATATGTGGGACACCTGGTGGCCCACTTTGTTCAGATTCTCCATATACGGGATGATTGAGGGTTTGTGTCTTGCTATCTTTGATTTAGTTAGGGCTGTTCTGATTTTGAGGAAGTTGTAGAGTTCTATGTCTGGTAGGTTATGTCGTATTTTTAGTGTGTTGAATGTGTAGGGGATTCCCCCTTCGACTGCAAAGGATACTTCAATCTCTAAGAATTACTTTGTACTCAAATATTATATTACTACAGAAATACACAACACTCTACATACATATAAATGACATTACTCATACACAATTTAGAAAGTGCATGACATTACTCAACATCCATTTAAGTGACATAACTCCCAAGCAATTGGAAATTTTAAAGTACACAACGATTACTAAATATGTACAACATTTATAAGTGTCCAACATACATATTAAACTCTTTGCTTGTGTGTGTATATGTATATTGAACTGTTTTCATCATGGTCAGATAGAGCAAAAGCATATACATGAGTTATCAAATTTGGAAAATCCATTGACTTCCTAGTTTAGTGCACATATTCTTTTATAATATTCTAACAACCACACATTTGTGATCCGGCCGTTGCCTGTGGGCCCTCTCAGTTTGGAGGCACACATAAATTGTATCAATGATTGCGCCATGGCACCAGGGGCGTGGCAATCTATAGTGCAGCGGGTGCAGTCACACTAGGGTCCAGAGATCTGCTAGGCCCACATGCCCCAATGACAGCTGTATTTTTTTACTGCTCAAGCTAGGCATGGGAAGCCTATTTTGCTTTCTTTCATTAAGCTAAAGACACCCTTCCTAAGCCACTGTAATGCATAGTATTTAACACTACACTAAAGAGGTATTTTTAGTACAAGCTGCCGCAAGTTCTAAGGAGCTTATCTACAAGCCCCTTGCACCTGCGGTATGTCACTTTTTGTGACACTATGGTGGCGCATTTTGCTGCCCCATATTTACAGGGACATGAAAAACCACCCTGCATGCTCTTGTAAATATGTCCCTTACACGCAGCACTTTGCGTGAAAGGGGCGTTCCATGGGTGTTGCTGTTGGTGTTCCCACGCGACACACATGGAACCTGACACATTCCCAGATTTACGATAAATCGTAAACCTGGGAATGTGCCTGAATGCAGCAAGGCGCAACGAGGAGAAACGTTTTCAAGTTTCCTCGATTTTTTCCTCTTTCTATCCATACTGCACTGTGCAGCACACATAGGAAGAGGAAATTACCTCTTTTGATTGTTTTTGTGCAGGAAGGTGTCCCTTCCTGCACAAAAACAATAATTTAAAAAAATGCAGTTTTTCAACTTCTATGTGTGCTGCGTTATGGGGTAACATCCAAATGGCTTGCGGCACTGCGCTCCATTAATTCCTTGTAAATGTGGCCCTTATTCGAGGAAAACATTTCAAAAACAGTTTTTCGGTGCAGCTACAAGATTTAATGTCAAAAGAGGATGTCTTATTTATACAAGGAATAGCAGCCATTCTAGCAACAGTTCTCCTTAAATTTTAATGGTAGCATAACCAGTGTGAGATCCTGTACCACATGAAGATTCACACAAAACCGCGATGGAAAACATGCTGTCAACCTGTCTTGACTACTGTTAGACCTGGCACCATTGGCGTGGGTCTCCCTTCCATGTTTTGCTTTTGCCGCCTGTGTTTTTGTTGTATGTCGGACTCCGTTTGGGCACTTTGTCACAGCTGTTCAGTGTCAAAGTGCAAGTGCTCCCTTTTTAGGTCGAGCATTAGCGTTAGTGGCATTGCACTGCTCGCTCTGCGAGACTGCGGGAATAGAGTATGAGAGACAAGCTACCCCGACTCTCCGCCCATATTTTTATTGGCTTCTGTCTTTGTCCTTCGTAAATGCTGGCGTGTGATTCCATAGTTGGGTTGTTAGTCCTGCCTTATTACCGCCATGACGTCATTGGTATCCTCCCCTGGCTACTGGCCACTTTACTTTGCTGTAAGGGGCGTAACACAGGCCCCCGCAGGCCACGCTGTGCGGGGGGCCCCGAGCAGCAGGGGGTCCCTCAGCACAATACTCAGGGCGGTATCCATGGGAGTAGGGCACAGGGGCCGGGCTCCTCTTCATTTGTATGTGGCTGCGGTACGGGGGGCCCGAGCAGCAGGGGGGCCCCTCAGCACAGTACTCAGGGCGGTATCCATGGGAGTAGGGCACAGGGGCCAGGCTCCTCTTCATTTGTATGTGGCCCCCCTAAAAGTGACAATCCGCCTGTTTTTGAATTAGAGTAACAGGGCCAGACTGTCGCTTTCCAAATCGGGAGATTTTATTGTCGAAGGGAGCTGCACAGATCGATGCTGCTTTCACTTTCAGCTCCTTTCATCTTCTCCAAAGGGTCATACAAACAAGTAAATAACATGTTGCAGTGAGGCTCTGTGTTTTATCATAACAGGCCGCTGCAGCATTTTACTTTTAGATTCATAGTGGCTATTACTGCGCATGCGCACAGTAAACAGCCCATTTCGGAGTGAGCAGTATACCTTGCTGGTGTGGGACTCGGTCGGAGAATGGTGAGGAGAAGAGAGGTCATGGAGGGCTGCTTTATCTTTGTCTGGAGAGATGAGGTACACTATAATGTTTGACTGAACCTTTTGTGTCCTTCTCTTTGCCATGTGCTTGCCCTTCCAAGCCCTGGTGGCCCGCCATCGTCTGTTTGGCAGAGGATATTATTGGTGAGATCTCTTCTACTGTACCAGCCCTGTCTTAGTGATTGCATTTTAGACAACAGGCGAGAATATGAGTTAGTTCTTCTGCGCCAGGATGGGTGGGCAGTGCTTTCAGTGGGCTGGGGTGAAAATTTTCCAAAGTTGGGATAATATCTGTGTTCATTCTGCAAGTAAATTATATCACTCCCACACCTAAGTTGACTTAGTGGTCATTGCATTTAACTATTGGGTGCTATAAAAACACAAGAATGAAAATATTTGTCTTGGAAGAGACAAATATGAAAGCAATATTTTTGCCGCAGTAGTGCAAGGTTTGTCTCAAAGTAAAGAACTCCCCACTAGTTAGCACCACAATGCCCACATTAAATGAAGCGGTATTCCTGATGCATTTAGAAAGAGGTATACTGTTTTTAAGCAGGTTGCCAGTTTTGTATTTCACATTAGAAATACGTGAACTTTCTGTAAAAGAAGACTTGTCCCATTTCTAAATGAAACATGAGAATGGTGAAAGTTGGCAGAATTGTAGCACTCAGCACTGTACAATAGCATTTTATTGTCAGAAGAGGAACCTATCTATGCATGTGTGGAAGGTGATGTGCTCACTGCCAAACTGTAATATAATGTTGGCCTTAGAGTAATGTTTGTAATTTCAGGCATATTTTGTTTGCCATAGCATACAGTAGGGCTACATGTGATGCACACAGAATCATTCCATGTGCAGCAGCAGTACGTGTGATTTGAGGAAAATGGCAAATTGATATGTAGACACGATACAAGCATTTATTAAAATCTAAAAGCTGTTATTTCCTCCCAAATTTCAAAAACCTGCTCATCTATCAGGCTAATAAATTGTACTGTTCTAAAATTAAAAGCTTGTGTTAAATAGCAGAATTCATGTATTCTTTTAGATTGAAAAGCTGATGTTTGGGCAGAAACCTAATATGTATACACAAATATATATGAAACGAATAATTGTGTAATAATGACTACTTATGCCTGTAGTTCTTCCCTCTGGCCATAGAATGAGAGATTTGTGTATTTTTTGTTTTTTGTGCTCTGTACTTTCATACCAGTTTTTCAGTCAAAAGAAGTGACTAAGAGACACTCTAAAAAGGGCAGGTAGGCAAAATGTCAAGTAATACAAATGGGGAAGCAATGAGAGATGCTAAGACAATGATGGGTTATGTGAAAGTCAACTTCCAGGCTGCTTTGGTACATATAGCACTTAGAATTTATTAGAGAGCTGCTCCTTGAAGAATTTTACCACTTTGCCACCATTTTGTGTAAATGCTTTGAGGCTAGTGAACACTGACCACCATTAGGTGAGTCAGCCATGGTTATCACTTGTCACACCATATAAGTGTTGGAGTATTTAAGTAATCCACTTTAAGAACCAATTGCATTTTTGAAAGTTTACGTAAGATTAGTGCTATAAAAAACCTATTTGGCCTAATATTTTCAAAACGTTCTAAAAGGGAGAACATCATTTTATCCTTTAGGGGAAGCCAGGCTTACTCGCTTTGTCAAATTTCCCGGACAGTATATACCTCCAAGTACTTTCAAAGATCACAAGCCCCCACTGTTTGTAGGTGACCTCTCAGATACTCTGTAAACAATGGGATTCACTTGCTCAGCTGACTGTCATGAGAGGATGTTATTACATTCATGTCCGCCAAGGGCACCCTTTAACCAGGAAAAGAAATGGCAAGACATAGGGTGGAGGCTAAACGGTAAGGCAAGTGGCTGTCCAGGCATGGCCCTGTCTGTCTCTGCAACTGTGGACTATTTGATCATTCATGACCAGAAGAGCCACTCTTGCTCTCGCTGGCACAGCAATGTGGGGTACATACATATATCTGCTGTTGCCACCTAGACATATGTAATTCTGAGGCATCATCAGCTTAAGACCTGCCTTTGTTGCCTCCTGCAGAGTGTTCTACTGTGCAGGATAGTGGTGTAGCACCTAATGGTATAAGCTGTCAGCTGCACAGTTGTAGCTAGTACCATTGCCTCCTGACCTGATCTAGAAGCTGGTTTGTGCTTGTGTCTTCCACACCTGGAGCCACCGGTGTCACCAGCACTTGGGACCTGGAGCTGCCAGTGACCAGCATCCTTGACCAGTATCTCTGCACTCTGCAACACTACTGCAGCAAGTCTAGTCTATTAGTCACAGGCCTACTTGATCTGCCTGTCAGCTGTCCCGTCAAACAGCATGAAAGGAAATACCGAAGGGCCTGCAGTCAGGCTGCATGGACCCTGCCCACCACCTCCCTAGCAGTGGGCTGCTCACTCCCAAGGCTTGCCATCCCTGTTTTCAACAGAATGCGTGCATCTCAGACGGAAGCTGAAACCACCAATACAACTGGAGTGAAGTGTGTACCACCACGTAGTACATGATCCAGTAACTGCTGCCCACAGCCAGGCCAGTTGAAGCTGGAATTAAATGCCCATGAAGTAATGCCTGACTGTTTACTACCACTTTTGATATATTTGTGATTCTCTGAGTCTGACAATGGTTGGTTTTATCTCTTAACCCATACCTCTCCTGAAGAGACATTTGATTAACCGTAGTAGTATGCATTACAGATGAGCCCGTTAACATGTTTCGCCAAAATGATATATGTATATTTATAGTCTGGTTTGACAGTGCAGCTGTCTCCAGATAATAATCAGATAATCACAAGGAGAGGGGCTTTGGCAAGTTGGGAGGGAGGAGTACATGTTTTCATTAAGCAGCAGTTGTGTCCTTCCACAAAAAAATACTTCCCTTCCACACAACTATGATCATTTTGTTTATTTATCTAGCCAAATGAGCTTGAACTTTAGGGGTTCACACCAGTAGTGGCCGGTTTGGCTTGAGGGTGGGAGGGCGGGGGCGGGGGCGTGGGCGAAGGAGGGTCGCGCTGGGTGGAGGGGTCAGAATTAAAAAAACTGTTAACCTACCTTTCGCTGGGTCCCGCATCTTCACTGCTCCTGCTCTCCTGCCCCCGACAGAGACAGGAAGCAGGCGGCCAGGCTCCCTTCCCTAAGCCAATCACAACCCTGCATGCAGCATTGCGATTGGTCTGGAGCACTATGACATGACGCTCAGCCAGGGTCTAGAGGGGTGTGCATATTCTCCATGCCGGCTGCAATGCAGCCCGCATGAGGAGGGCCAAGTGCGCATGACTGGTTTGGGAGGCCCAAAAGGGCCAACCAAACAGTCTTTGCGCATTCAGGAGTGGGAAAACCACTCCTCCCCTGGCCTGCTCAGAGAGCAGCGCAGCCCGCCTGCAGAGATTCTAGTACTGCGAGCAAGCAGTGGGGCGACGCTCTTCCACCATTGCGGAGGAGCCGCCCGTGGTTCACACATGACATCGTGATGCTATCAAAATGTCTTAGACAAGTAGATAATTTGTGGTGTTTTTCTCAGGCAGCAGTACAGATGGAAGCTGAACCGTTATTAACCTACTTAGATTTTTATGTCTATCCATTTGAATGCCTCTGGTTTTCATTGGTACAAGATGGAGAAGACCGCTGTCTCTACGAACCGTGCTTCCTCCCATTTCTACTGTTAATGGACGTGTCATACTGGGTCAGTTTTTATCTTAATACTGTTTCCAATTTCTTCAGATTGCTTGGCTTTTCATTGCAAAGGGCAGATTCATTGTTATATTTGGCTACTGCCTTATAGCACTTCATGTTTTCCCGTTCACCTCTTTGCCTTTCTCCACCATGTCAGAATGGCGGCACAAATTGTAGTGTAGTTCCTAGTTTCCCACTAGGCCCTGCGCATTGGAATAACATAAACAGTAGTATCGACGTGGAACTGCTTATATTCCAGGCCTCCACTGACTATGCTAAACTTAATTGGGTTGTGTTACCAACTAGCTCAGAGGTCACTGGAAACTTTCTTCTCTGCATAGGAAGTGATCAGCTTCCTTGGCACAGACAAGAAGGGATTCAGTTTTCCAACAACCGTGCAACATGACAACTTTGCTCCTCAGATCAAGAGTCGATCTCTAGGGTCGTGTGAAACAATAGACATAGATTTCACTCAGTCAGTCTAGTGCAGTTTACTTTCACAGTATGTAGAGAATAGAGAGACGGGCGTCTATCAATAAAGGGTTAACATTTATTGAACAGTCTTTCTTCTCGTACAAGAGAAATGTATTGCCACAATTGCAATAATTGTTATTATAAAAAGTACGTACAGTAAGATAAGGATTGCGAAAATAGAACTGTAAAAGCATTGATATGGTTTCTTAGCCATACAATGGTTTAAAAGTAATAAAACATATATACAGTCATATATACATTAGGCTAACATACTCAACTGGTGCTTCTAACTAAGCCTACCCCAGTGTGCCTGACCTAAGCCTAACACGTGAAAGGGGGAGTAAGTAAGTAGCTTAAGTTAAGTTGGTTTTGCCAAGGTTTGTTTCAAGAATTCTCGTCTAAGGGTTTAGTCAACACCATACCTCTGAATAGAATGATGGAGGATTGGTATCTCCTTCAGGGGTCTCTCTCGATATCCCAGTCACCCGCGAGGGTAAACCGGAAGCGCCGGGACTGGATTTCTCTGCACGAGAAATGCAGCGGCTTCTCTCAGCGCGTCGAGGAAGGAGGGGTGACAGCGTCCGCGGGCAGCTGGGCTGGATGTCTTCGCAGAGGACGGCTGCTCGGCTCCTCAAGCGTACTGAACCATAGTTCGCGCTGTAGCGGCGATAATGGTAATCAGCAGCTTCACCACCACAGGATAGCAGGCTGCAGCGACAGAGTGCTAGTTTTTACCAACACAGGGTCATGCAGGCAGCTGGCATCAGCAACAGGCAACGAACTCGCAGTTCGTATCTCTCTCTTTGCTTAAGGCAACGTTGGTAATATTTATACCTGACAGGTGCCGGGTTTGACGCAAGTTTGCTGGACATAAGACGTCAATTAAAGATGTCACTAGGAAGTGACAGTTATCAGTTGCTCATTAGAGTTCCATTACTAATCAAAACATAGCAAGCGGGGATTTCCAGGTTTGCTAAGTTTTTATCTTGTTGAAGAACTCGGAGTGTTATCTAGGAATATCAGATAATGACTGCTGCTCTGTCATTGCACTAATTGGTCGCAAAGGAAGTAGCAGAGAGTCATGCTGGAATGTGGCTCTGTTCGTGTGAGGCCAGAGATGACTTTCCAGAAAATCGCACTTGAACGGTTATGCCAATATAGGGAATAAATGGATTTATAGCCGAATAGGGGCATAAGGTCACAGTATCGATCAGGAACCTAGATAAGCACGCAGCACCCACTCCACGTTTTCATGTCCATCAAAATTACTAAAACTAAGCAATTAGATGCATGTGTAACATTGCCCACCCCAAAATACATAAATGCATTCGAAATAGGCGTACTTGTAATACATGGAATTTAGGTACTGTACGTTTTTTAAAGCATAATAATCATTCAAAAAATTATTGCATATGAAATCAATGAACGATTATGCAAAAGGAATTACACATGAAGTATCTCTGACAGAAGAAATGCGAGATAAATCATCACATAAAAATGCATTGTAATAACATGTGTGCTAGAGGCTGGTGTTATGTTGTTATGTCTCTAGATGTGTTTAGAAATAGAAGTGTGAAGCTTCTGTTCTCTAAGAATAGTTTTTACGTTAAGCAAAGAATTGTTCATGCCAAAAAAGGTCCATATTAGAAAAAATTGTCCAATTCAAAGAAAATAGATTTTCCAAAGCTCCTGGCAGTTTTTGTTGATCAAAACTGAAGGCCGAATTCAGAGTTCATGGGAACGCTGTGTGTCGGAAAGCTTTTCAAAAGTTATTGTTTCTCTATGGGTGAGAACATCGTATCAGACAGGCTCGCAAAGAATTGGTCTACAAAATCAGGTGATAGTTCAACCAAATTAGATAGCGCTGTAACTTGGCAGGTGTGAGAATGATTGCTGTCATCGAAGGCAGGACCAGCAATGCTCACAGAACGTTGTACCTGGATGATGTTGCTTTTGTCACTCGCTCCACTGTTACCACTTGGCTGTAGTACAGGAGTCTCCACGAATGCCGTCATCAGGATTGGTAGCCGCTGGGGACAACACAATGCGTGAGCCGTTATTGGACTGAGCAAAGTATCGACGTCCATTGGTACTGCTGATGGAAGTGAAAGACAGATGTCCAACACGCATTCATCGCCGCAAAGCATACACCGTAGCACAGGTAAAATGCAATTTTGCCATATCGGTCTGAATGAAAGGAACCAGGTCATGTTTAGATCTCTCAGCCTGGCCAATCCGAGGACGTTAGTTATCCTGTCCCTGTAGCGCATTGCTAGGATTGTCTCTTCCATTCCCATGGGAGCTATGTCTGAGCCGAGGCTTGCCATAACGTAGCAGGATGGTCAAAAATAGAATCCCTGCAACGAGTCCCAAAAATAGTGGTATGCCGCCAAAAATGGAGTGCACAAAATTAGGAAAGATTCCCAAAATTGCCTCGAAGGGTGTTAGCAGACCCGTAAAGACTGTCTTAAATATGCCTGTGATGCTTGTTGCACTAGACATGTTAAGGAGTTGGCTGAACATTTCTACGAAATGCACGGGGCAATTTGTTGATAAAAGGTCATGGACTTCAGTAGCCGTCCTTGCGACTAGAAGATCATACGTCTCTTTAGATGACGTTATAGGCACGGTTGTCTGTAAAAGCACAGATTTAATTTTGCTTAATGTATCAATTCGTATAGAATAGAGATTCAGACGAGGCCAGAGGGGAGTCACTATGTCTGGAGGCCCGCTCGGAAACAATGCTTGCATACAGCATTTGACCATGGACGTAACTTGTACTAGATAACTTTTTCCGGGCGCGAGGCCACAGCACCTGTGATCCGTTCTAAGAATGTAACTCCCGTTTGCGAGTTGCATAAAGAAGGGCTCTATCTGAGTTGCAGGTGTGACTAGCTGGTGGCATGAGAGGTTGTTTGAATTTCCATCACATGCTCCGTGTAAATTAATACCCTGACACAAAAGTATACCGCTTAGTGAGTGTTTACAGTTGTCACCACTAAGAAATACATTTTTGTCACTGTCACTATAGCAAGAATGAGTGTATGGTAATTTCCATTCGGATTTAACATATCCCTTACCCAATTGTTCATATTGGCCAGCAGGTATGTACTCAAGGCATTTATGAAATCGGAAAGTTGTTATCGGAATTGTGATAATTCCGTGTATTATCCATTCAATGACAGGACTCTCTGACATTGTCAATGGTAATCTCTCGAGTTTCTCGATGCTCAGGATTGTATAGTCTGCTCCTTTATGTGCCAAACTGATCTGTTTATCAGTAAGGTTAAAACTGGAAAATAATGACGTTGTGTTGATCAAACGCCAAGGCACATAGCCTGAACGAAGGTTTTGCAGCGTCCAGCCTAATTCTATAATAGAGCGTAATTGAGATTGGCCATGTTGTAACATTAGCAAATCTCTGTCTATCACATCAAAGGCAGAGGATACAATATTGTCCAAAGAATATATTCTGGAAGACAGAGTCATTAACCCATTGTCTACCACAGAAAGTGATTTCTCCAAATTAATACGATCAATTTCTCGTATTTTTTCAGCAGTTTCAATTTGCTTTACTTTCCAAGCCTCGTTGTAAGCAGCATAGATGCTGGTCGCTATGAAACGCTTTTGACGCTGTTTGCGTGGTCCAAGAATGAAGTCGCGCAAATCAGCACCATCTTTTAATAAAGACAAGTGTTGCTTAATTTCAGCCAGTGTGGACGTAGCTAGCCATTCTAGGCAGAGTTTCCCTACACTGTATGTTGTTATAATCCCTGGATGTTGTCTCTGGGAATATCTAGAGTCTAATCTGGTCATTTTTAACCCCTGTGTTTTATTCCGGAATCTATCTTGACAGCTATTTGTGTCCGTAGGCCAGATTAACCACTTTTTCCAATCAGGATGTGTTCTGTTGAAATTTAAAATGTGTGACACGTCTAACTCAATATCAGCTGTTGTATTCTCAGGTATTGGCTTTGGTATAGACGGTGTTTTAAGGTCTTTGTTCTTGGCTAGGCCAAGACAAGATGTTTGGTGTATTGTGTCATTTAAAAATAACATTTGTTCCGGTATCATGCAGGTTCTAAACAGTGCTTCTATGCCTTGCACCTGCCAATCTTTAGTACCCCAAATTGTTTTCGTTTCAATATTATTTTTCCAATAATCAAAACCAAATGTCATCATTTTGTCATAAAATGCTTCTGAATATATCAATTTAGAATTTGTCAGCATTGTTTTCATTCCTGTTTTATCTAACAGTTTATAATAAAACGTTTCTGCATCACTGGTGTTAAACCCTGAGAAGTATTTGAATTTCTCAAAAAATGCTTTAGAACTGCTTTTAGGTGGTGTAGAACAATGTTCCCATTGATTATACATAAAAACATTTCTAGGCTGTGCACATTTATGCAAGTAATGATCCCCATAGTGGGTGTAACAGAATAACTGCTCATAACTAGATGAACCTTGTAAATAATCATGATCTGTGAATCTAGCTGACATTACTAAATCAGACATCATGTCATTAATACTGTTAAAGTCCCAATCATCAGAGAATGTACTTGGTGTCACAAAGTCACTTAAGGAAACCTTTAGTTGATGAGGATACTTCAGGATTTCGACCGGACCATAGATCTCATAGTCTGTTTTCTCCCATACTACCCCACCAGGTATTGGAATTGCTGTGACATTTACTGTTGACAGTTCTCTTTTCTTCACGTGGGATGATCTGTGTGGTTTCAGGACTAGGTTGATGTTCTGACTTGCTGTGTCCATTGTAATATATTTTCCTTCAATGAATTTTCCCAAACATAGTACCATGATGAGCCAAAGCAGGAGGAAAAATACACCTAGACCAAACCAGAACTCTAGCCAAGGGGAAATGAGGTAGATTTCCTTCAGTTGATGAAAGAGTTCCGTTGCTTTTTCTTTAAAAGACATTTTTGTTTCTGGCATCACTTCGGGGTCGTTTAAATCTTCAGAGAAGTTGTCGAAGTTGATGAAATAACCAGAGGCAGTTCTGTCAATTGATGGGATTGTTCTTTCAATCTGTCTCTCGGTAGCACTTTCTGATGCCACATTAGTGTAGACTGGTGTTGTTTCTTGACGAACTGTTTCAATCTGTGTTTCAAGAGGCACGAGTTCCATGGCATTATTGCATAGTCCTTCATTGTGCACTGCATGCTGATCGAATGTGATGAGTCTTTCAGTTTGAACCTCTTGGATTGTTGCAAGTTTGGGTATTCTGTTGTTTCTTGGGAGTCCACTGGGCCTACTGTTGATTATAGGCCACATGCTTGTGGTTTTACCAGATCGATAGACACGACTCTGTTCTCCTTTTTACCAGCAAGGGGCGGTAGCACAACTGATCTTGTTCCGGTGACTGCCAAGACAGGTACTGCTTTTCTGTAAGAAGGCCCAAATTCCTTCTTCACCGCGATCTTTTCTCTGACTAGATCCCCAATCTTTGGAATCCAGACAGGCCTTGCTGGGGCTGTTGCGGGTGGTGCCTCGTCAGTGGTACTTGGCTGTTGCTTTAACTTTATGTTGCTTAATGATTTTCTTGTTTCATTCAGTTCCTGTAAAACAGCCAAACGATCTTTTACATCAAAGTGCGTTGTTTCTTCTTGTACCACTGACATCTGACTATCGAGGTCCTGAACGTTCATTCTAATTCCGAACAATAGTTCGTATGGGCTGAAACCTTTTAGAGAATTTCTTGGCATGTTGTTAAGACTAGTCTGGACACTTATTAAATGTTTGACCCACCCAGCGCCTGAACCTAATACCTTCGCTGTTATAGATTGCTTTATGTCCCGGTTTTTTCTTTCTACCACACTATTCCCTTCCGGGTGCGACGGACAAGAATACCGCAACCCAATTCCCATGCTGGCCATGGCCTCCTTATAAGCTCGAGAGCTGAAAGCAGGACCCTGGTCAGAATGGAACGTGGTAATTGCGTATATGCCGATATGGACTCGCAAATCTTTTATAACCGTTCTAGCGTCAGCCGAGCGCTGGGGGCCTCATTTTTTTAAGTGCTTTTCGTCTTAATGGTGTACACTGGGACGCGCTTCTCTTCTTTGATTGCGCAGATAGACCGCCTCATGCTGTCTAGAAGGGATCCTGAAACTACACTGGCCTGTTCATTACTGCGATCTCTGTTGCAGTCTTCACAATTTTGAGCAAAACATTGAATATCTATACTCATTCCTGGCCACCAGTACTCTGATTGTAATTCTTTCAGAGAGGCTTTGATTGTTTGATGTTTCAGACCCAACCCCATGTGTGCTTCCAGTAAGAGGAAGCCCCTCCTGCTCCTGTTTGGAATTACTCTGTCCCCCACTCCAGGGATTCGAGCAAAAGGAACGGAGTTTGCATCGATTATGTATGCATAATTGAGTGGATAGTTTACGGGTAGTGCTGCACAGTCGCCTTTTACGGTCGTTTTTACTGCTAGCATGCTTTCCCCGTCTATATACTTATCTGTACGCTTTTTTGTGGCTACGGAAGCCGGTTTAGTTGCTTCCGCTTTGGCTGTATTAGCCAATGAATTCCCTGCAACGTGAACGCCATCACGTTGAAGACTCTGTGCGTGAATTACGTGAGTCTTTTGTAGTTCTTTACTTAAAAGAGCTACCTCGTTCCAGAGCAATTTATGCTTTATTGTGGCACCTGTGTCATCTTTGTAGTCGTTTTCGATCCAACTCTGCAGTTTATTGTTGTAAGAATTGACGCAAAAATGAGAATCGCACACGATAAGTGTGGGGAATTCGCGTTCTGCATTTTCGAGCGCCATCTTTAAAGATCTGATTTCAGTTCTCTGAACCGAACAGTTTCTTACAGATTCAGTTTTTGTTACTTTCGGTCTGAATTTACCGCACAGCCAACGACCTTTAATGATCGCACATGCTGCATCGTAGGATTTTCTCTCTACGTTGAAATGCTGTACAAAGCTATCTGTATAAATTATACAGGCGTATTGTGGGAGAGGCAGAATTTCGATCGGCAGAGGATATTCTTCTTCATATTCTAAATCATTCAGTTCTTTATATTGCGGGGCGAAATAGTATTTTACGTCTTCCGCTCCTAGAGAATCTATGCACTGTATCCATTTCGGATCCAGTGACACTGTAGGCAGGTTTACTGGGCTGAATAGCGCCTCGAAGGCGGATTCCGCTGTAAGGATATTATTCCGTTTGCCGTGTGCTAGTTCTCTTTCATTTGCTAATGCGATTTGCACTGCGTTCACAGTTCTTTCTGTGCGACTGAATGTTTTTTCTGCTTGTGTGTACAAGTGAGATTTAATTGAAATTGGTACCTTTTCTCCCTCATTAGAGGTTAGGTACGTGAATCCGCATCTTCCTGGGATGACTCGGATTACAAGATCGATCGTGTTGTCACGTGTATCTAATTTTGTTTTTGCTAACATGTCTGTTTGCAGTGATCTCAAAATTTCTGTGTGTTTCTGAGTCCAATTGATTTGTTTTAAATTAGGTTTTATTAGTTCGTAGAGAGGTTTAACCCTTTCTGCGTAATTTAGGATGTAAGTTCTTCCGAAATTCAGAAAACCTAGTATGGATTGTAATTTCTTCAGCGTTTTTGGAGCTTGGAGTACAGCGCACTTCTCTAAGAAGTTGTCCGCTAGGCTTTTCCCTTCACTTGATAATTCGTACCCTAAAAATAGTACTGTCGGATGGGCAATTCGGGACTTTTTAAAGTTGAATTTGTAACCCTCTGCTGCAAACCCAAGTATAATGGTGTTCACTCTTTTCAAGTGAGTATCCAAGTCATCGTCTGTGAGATAAATATCATCTACGTAAGATAATGCTTCATCATCATAGATTTGTAGAAACTCTGTTACCCTAGCTGAGAATAGTCCTGGGCTGTTCTTGAACCCCTGTGGGAGTCGACAGAATTTTTTCTGTGACCCAAATGCGGAGAAAGCGGTCAAATATCTGCTTTCTGGTGCAATGTTTTGACAAAAGAAACCATTAGAAATGTCTAATGTCGTTTTGTATTTTTTCCTAACTATGTTATTCATTAGGGCTGCACTATGCGAGTTTTGTACTGCAAAAGTTTTGCAACATGTATTAAGGTGTCTGTAGTCCAAAACTAGACGATATGAATTGTTTGGCTTGGAGACAGGAAACAAAGGATTGTTCATTTGAGAGGTGCATGTTTCAATCACCCCCTGGTACTCAAGTTGATCTAAGATCTCCCTGACCTGTTTTTTAGCTTCTTGCTTTATGGGATACTGCCGTTGGGCAGTTGGTTCACTTTTTAATTGGATTTTGTGAGGAGGTGAATCCTCATCCCATCCTACATGATTTTTATATAATGCAGGTGCCTGGGCCACTGCCCATTTCCTTGCATATGTGTATTTTTTGTGAATCGGAATGTGATTCGAGAAGGCAGGCATAATCACTTCTTCGCCACGAGGGCACTCCCTGACAAACTCCGGGGGCCAATCTTTTTCAGCTAACAGAATATCATAGCCTTTTGAGAGCTTATCCCAAAATAGACCCTTAATTTTCCTAGTCTTATCACCCTCTATACGCAATGTTATTTCGTATATTTTATGGGGCTCGCTAAGTCTGGCGTCGGCAGTTTCAACTTGAATGTATTCATTCGTGTCCACTGTCTCCAGATGACTCATCAAGATCTTGCGCACTATACTGATTTCTGCTGCACTGTCCAACATTGTCAATGCCCACTCCCCGTTTTTCAACTGTGTCCTCAGTATTCTCGGCATGATTGATTACTCTAATACTGGCTACCTTCTTTTTCTGAAATTGAGATTTCTTATTTTGAGCAGGTTCCTTGTCTTTGGACTTGGTGTGCTCTCCTGGGTCTGACCGTCCTCTTCTTTCCGAATTCTGTGGAAAAGATCGAGAGGGACGTGTATCAATACTTTGATATCTATCAGGTTTTTTCAGATTATCCCTATTTCTAAGGTTATATCTTTTCTCAGAGGGCTCCCTCTGGGGAGACTGGCGTTCTCGAGTCGGAGTTCTTTCCCTCCGTCGAGGAGACCTTCCTCTGGACTGGAAAACTTTTTCCTTGGGAGTAGATTGTTTATTTCCATCCCAGCTCTTTTTAGGAGTGTTTAAATTATTTTTAATAAATAATTTTTCAGGATTTTCGAGCAGTTGGGGCTTAACTGGTTTTCCACCCAAGCTGTCTCTACCTAATTCTTCATAGCATTTTTCTATGATTTTTGCAAGCTCAACAGGATCTTTTATATCTGTTTCCCTCAACTTCTGGCGAATCGCCACAGATGCTGCTTCTCCTTTAATGTTGGCTAATAATGTAGCCGTGACCTGCTTGAAGTCTTTCAGTAATTTCATACCTAGATTTAAAGCGGGTTCTGGACCGAATTCATTTTGAATCTGTTTTAGCACTTCTGGTATTACCGCCATGGACGGAACACCGTGTGTTTTTTGTGTAAATGGAAGCAAAGACTGTACCCCAAGTGTCGCAGTCCTCCACGTGTGGTGTGATTCCCATAGGAAGGCAGATTGTCAAGATTCTGTGTTTCTCAATAGGGGTAGTATCAGGAAATACTGCCTCTATTTGAGTGATTTTCTGGGCTAACCAGAAAGGAATTTGTTCCCGTTTTACGGGTGTTTTACCAAGACATAACTGTATGTTCTGTGGTGTAATTTTATTTGTGTTCCCCTGATGAGGGGTCAGCTGTGGTGTATTAACAGCTGGCTGGACTGTTGCAGTCCGCATTACATATTGGACTAATTGCCTATTGAATTTTTATTAATGTGTTTAGCTGTGCTAACAGCTCTTCTCTAGACATTCTTGCAATGTCAGGATGTGGTGTGTAGCTGGCTAGAACCGGCCACGTGGCTCCTGGTCTACCTAGTGGACCGAGCCTAGTTATGTGATCATTGTGTTTTAGGGCGCCATTAAACCAGAGCAGGTGCTCTTGAAATTTAAGTGGGATTTCAATCTCCTCGAAAGGAGCGTACTCTCCCGGAGGTTCCTCTATTTTGTAATAGTGAAACTCTTGTGTTATAGCGTTTACCGCTGGAAAGTTTATCCATGAATAGAATACCTCTGTCTGCCGATACTCGTGAGCCTCTATCACGAAAATTACTGTACCACCTTGAGGTGTCAGTCCGTTTTCTATAAGTTTTAAAGTTATAGATCTTCTTAACTGGACCGGGATGATAATAGCATCCGGGTCTGCCTGTAGGAGACTCGAGTCCTCCTCTATTAGTATGGAAGCCAGCCTAGCTGCTTCCCTTTCTTCTTCATTGTCTGACATTTAAAAAATGCAGGTTTTGCAGAGTAGGTCTCCAAGGAGACAAAGATTAGGTGCACAATATTTTGGAACACTGTATCCTTCAACGTTGAATAAACCAGAGCTTTACATAGGAATCTCTTCCTACTAAGGTCGGGCGGATTTTAACCTTTCACCCACTCCAGACGTCTATTGGAGTATTTTACGGGAGAAAGGGGTGTGAAATATGCACGACTGAGTTACTCTACAAGTCTTGCGTTAGTTTATCGCCTTTCCAAACGTTTGGGCGCCATGTAGTGTAGTTCCTAGTTTCCCACTAGGCCCTGCGCATTGGAATAACATAAACAGTAGTATCGACGTGGAACTGCTTATATTCCAGGCCTCCACTGACTATGCTAAACTTAATTGGGTTGTGTTACCAACTAGCTCAGAGGTCACTGGAAACTTTCTTCTCTGCATAGGAAGTGATCAGCTTCCTTGGCACAGACAAGAAGGGATTCAGTTTTCCAACAACCGTGCAACATGACAACTTTGCTCCTCAGATCAAGAGTCGATCTCTAGGGTCGTGTGAAACAATAGACATAGATTTCACTCAGTCAGTCTAGTGCAGTTTACTTTCACAGTATGTAGAGAATAGAGAGACGGGCGTGTATCAATAAAGGGTTAACATTTATTGAACAGTCTTTCTTCTCGTACAAGAGAAATGTATTGCCACAATTGCAATAATTGTTATTATAAAAAGTACGTACAGTAAGATAAGGATTGCGAAAATAGAACTGTAAAAGCATTGATATGGTTTCTTAGCCATACAATGGTTTAAAAGTAATAAAACATATATACAGTCATATATACATTAGGCTAACATACTCAACTGGTGCTTCTAACTAAGCCTACCCCAGTGTGCCTGACCTAAGCCTAACACGTGAAAAGGGGAGTAAGTAAGTAGCTTAAGTTAAGTTGGTTTTGCCAAGGTTTGTTTCAAGAATTCTCGTCTAAGGGTTTAGTCAACACCATACCTCTGAATAGAATGATGGAGGATTGGTATCTCCTTCAGGGGTCTCTCTCGATATCCCAGTCACCCGCGAGGGTAAACCGGAAGCGCCGGGACTGGATTTCTCTGCACGAGAAATGCAGCGGCTTCTCTCAGCGCGTCGAGGAAGGAGGGGTGACAGCGTCCGCGGGCAGCTGGGCTGGATGTCTTCGCAGAGGACGGCTGCTCGGCTCCTCAAGCGTACTGAACCATAGTTCGCGCTGTAGCGGCGATAATGGTAATCAGCAGCTTCACCACCACAGGATAGCAGGCTGCAGCGACAGAGTGCTAGTTTTTACCAACACAGGGTGATGCAGGCAGCTGGCATCAGCAACAGGCAACGAACTCGCAGTTCGTATCTCTCTCTTTGCTTAAGGCAACGTTGGTAATATTTATACCTGACAGGTGCCAGGTTTGACGCAAGTTTGCTGGACATAAGACGTCAATTAAAGATGTCACTAGGAAGTGACAGTTATCAGTTGCTCATTAGAGTTCCATTACTAATCAAAACATAGCAAGCGGGGATTTCCAGGTTTGCTAAGTTTTTATCTTGTTGAAGAACTCGGAGTGTTATCTAGGAATATCAGATAGTGACTGCTGCTCTGTCATTGCACTAATTGGTCGCAAAGGAAGTAGCAGAGAGTCATGCTGGAATGTGGCTCTGTTCGTGTGAGGCCAGAGATGACTTTTCAGAAAATCGCACTTGAACGGTTATGCCAATATAGGGAATAAATGGATTTATAGCCGAATAGGGGCATAAGGTCACAGTATCGATCAGGAACCTAGATAAGCACGCAACAAAATGATGACACAGCTAGGGAGCTTGGTACCGTTCCAGTTGTGGTCCTACTTTTGTTTTTCAGAATCATGCTCTTTTCGAATCTCTACTCGCACGCACCAAAGATGCTGTACACTAATTTGGATTTCTTACATTGCTGGGCAGTCTACATTGGATTTTACCTTTCTTCTGACAACATATTCAGTCTTTTATATATTTCCCGCTTTTTTCATGAATCCGTTTTTTGTTTGTCTTTTTTAGCCTATCAAGGCTACAAACATTCAGCTTGCCTAATTGTGGGCTTGTTCGATTGGATTCTTTGTAAATTGAAGAACAGCACTTGATTTGTTTTTACACTGCACAGTCTCTTGTATACTGATTATACTTTAGGGGGAGTTTTCATTACTATTTTTGATTTCTCCATTTTGGAGATGGATTTATATTGTTTATTTGAATTTTTGTTGACTTCGTTTCTTTTGTCCATTTTACTAGGGACAGGGAAGCACTATGGTTGATAGGACTATATATCGTATTTCACTGTGACTGTGTGTCTTCAGTATTACTTTAGGTATCTTGTTTTTTTCTGATACATCTCACCATAAAATTATACTAAGATTTACGTCTATTTTCATTGTCCAGGATTTGGCCCTTTGGTACTAGTAGCTCTGTCCAATAGCAATGCGCTCAAATGGCAAACAGACAAATACATGTAACGGAGGTCAGGTACTTATTTTCTGTAGTGTGTTTACGGAGGTCCCTTTGGTGTTTCAAGTTTCATACACACATATACTTTCCTTTTCTTTCACAATTCTTATTATTATGTTTGATCTTGAATCAAAGTCTTATCTATTTTTGAGTTTACTTTGATTTTGTGGCATTGAGAGGAGTAGAATATATTGTGTTGCGCAAAAGTTATCCCTTGGTGAATTCCTTAATACATAACTTAACAAACTCAAACTAATCATAAAATCAATCGAATAGGCAAAAGGACTGGACTGGATACCTATTTCTCCAGTTTGGATCACTATTCTTCGTTCTTTAAATCATTAAGATATTACTGGTGTTTGTATTACACCAACCACAGAAGAAAATAATGTGCCTGTAGGCTTTATGCATCAATATCTGATTTTTGAATTCCTTGGTTACAGATGTAAACCTAAAATACTGTATCACAATGTAAGTGTTATTATCTAAAATATATATTTACAACTTATATTAGATTGATAATCATAACTTCTTTTTGAGACCGTAGCTTGTATGATTGGTGTAATATGTGTACTGGCCTCACATGTAAGGGTCTGTAACCTAGGCAGTAGCTCTGTTGTATGGTTGTTTGGGTCTATGAATTATATAGGTCTGCAAAATATACAGCTCTACTTTACAAGCTTCTAAGACGTATAACTCTGCTTTCTACAGCTTGAGATTGTGAGCTTTGTGTAGTAGATTCTGAAGGGACAGATGGAAAAATGAAAGTGAGTGGAAAACAGAAGCAAAGAAAAATGCAATTACAATTAATATGCCCTTCGTATTTGCGGTTTCTAAAATGCATCTACCCCTTACAGCGCTCTGGACATTTGATATGTAAACTGAATATGGAAATGCATTCTTTTCCCTCCATTTTCTCCTTGTTTTTTAGTGGAGGTAAACTAGAAACACTGAGGTGGTAGGCCAGACTTGCTAGGGACACCATGAACTCGCATATTTCATGAGTGCTCCATCAGAACATATAACTTTGAAATCAATATGCTTGTAAAACATTTGTTATCTGTACTATTTGGTCATATCAAATATATTTACCCTCTGATCCCTTAAAGTACAAACTACAAACCTGACACAGGAAGGTTTTCTTATTGCTATCCTATTTTCATTTACATTAATGTTCGGACAATTGTACTTTGAAATATGTAATTGGCACCAATTTTCTCAAACTGTCCTTTAGGAGAGAATTACCAAATCCTCTATAAAACTGTAATTAAATTGGGGCTTATTTTGGCTAACTTGGTTGATTCAATTTGATTGTGATTTTCCATATGCCACAACTCATGATAAGAGTCCATTGCGGTTGAAACTCCAAACCTCCCTACATTCAAATCTTATCAGGTTTTAGCCAAGTTTACTGGCTCAATGTGCTATTATGTGCAACACTTGACACTAATTTGCTATTTACACTTGTTCCATGAGGGTCATTTCTATCTCTGTTGTATGGATGTTTTTGAACTATGTTCAGTTGGGACTTTAAAATGACCCATTTGTCACCCTTTTTCACTTCTGAGAAGGAACAACAGAATGAGTTGTTTTGGGGGTGATTTAAAATGTCACTGTCAATACAGCACCAGTTCAAATTGCTCCACATACATTTCTTTATCTTAGCTGGGGGCCGTGCCCACCAAAATAAATATTGCTGGCTATGGCCCTGACAGTGCTCAGGCTTGATAGCTCCGGATTAAACCTGGAGGGGGGGGGGCCTCTATGTACCTTGCAGGGGGGGCCCTTCAACTTTCGTTACGCCACTGGGTCGAGCCAGTGCGCAAGGGCTGCTCTGGTTTCAGTTTCCTATTTAGTTTTCTCCGATCCCTTTGTTACCACTCCATCATGTGCAAATGTTTTTCTAAACCGTAATGTGCAAATTGCTGGACATCAAAACATACTTTATGCCACTGACTGTAAACCAGAAATGCAGTCGCAAACGAATCCAAAGCAATTTAGATGTAGGAACGAGGAGCAAGAAGCAGTAGTAAGTTCTCGACCTCTTGTATGGCTGAGATACCCGCCACCCCCTCTCAACACAATCCCCAAGAATGGGAATACGGAAACATTTCTGAACTTTTGGAAGGCGGGAGGGAGTTACCCTCCCGGCCGTATTTATTAAAATATGAAACAAAAGTAAAACATTAAAATAACAGTTTCATATCATGTACAATTTCATTTCCACATTACGATGTTTTGGCTGACCTTAACACATTTCTAATACAAAGGTTCTCCTAGCCGATACTAACATCCTACAAATGCATTTTAAATTGAAATTGTACATCCTAACGTTAAGGGCCAACGGCAAGGTCGTAACCGGTGTCAGATCCCTAAACCAGAACTCCCCCCTCACTTGTGAGGGGCGGCCGCACAGAGGACTGCACCGCATGTGCACATAACAATTTCCCTTTTCTTGACGGGGGCCCCAATTAACTCGACGCCATATTATTGGTCGTCCGAGGACTCGTGTGAGGTGTCTAGAAGGTAGCGTAGACCCCCCTCCCCACCCCACACAACTTACCACATCTGCCGTCGCAGATGTCCTGGCCCCTGGAAATTCCCAGGAGGGGCCCGTAGCCCCTCCTATCCAGGGAGGGGCCTTGACCGCCTTCCCTTTCCTTTCGGCGTCCCCTCCTTAGAAGGGACCGCCTCCCCGTTGAGGGGCCAATGGTCACCTCCCCCCGGGCGCTCCCATCCGTAATGGGTGACGCCCCCCCCTAGGGATCTTCCAATTACTGCTCACCGATCATGACCTTACCGCCACAGGCCGGATAGTTGACCGGCTATCCGGACCCCCCACCAAACTCCTACCTAAAGGTCATGCTATAAACTCTTTAACCAGGCTACGAAGTCTCCTATGAGTAAATCATTCCCCACTCGGGACAAATGGACCCAGTCTTCCAGATACATATGGTCCCCCCTGATGCACCCATGAGGAATCGAATGCAATGTACCGGTACGGAACAGTCTACCCAGTTTGTTATTTACCTTCTTCACAGAATGTTTTATAGCAGACACTGAATTAGCCCCCCGCCACACTTTTCGTGGAATCATATGGGACCATGCAATCGTGCACCCTGGAACCCTTCACGCCAACCAACTTACTGTGGATAGTATCGCCTCGAGAAGTAGTCGTCTACCAGTGGTCACCAAATCATTGCCCCCAAGATGTACTATGACTATAGATGGCGGTGACCTTGTCCGCCCTAACAAACCCTCGAAAAACGTGTGAAACTGGTCAATACAGAGCCCGCCCCTTCCGTAGAAGGTCACCCTGTACCCGTATTCCCCAGCCATGTGAATCATGTCACCTGCATTGAATACGTCCGCGGCACGCCTCACGTATGAGTGGCCCGCGACCCACACCACTTTTTCCTCAGCCGGTGATCTTTGACCGCTGGTTCCCAGGTGTCGGGTCGACTGCACAGTCTGCCCCGCCTCGTAAGCTTGCGAAACTGTAAACCAAACAAAAAACAAGAAGCGTGAGTACATGATATCAGCTTCACAACATGTGCAACCGCACATACCTCTTGTAACAATTCGAGGACCAACGCCCCAACTGTTTCACCTTTTCCACACTCAGACCCCTGGCTGTAGCCTCTGTAGCAGCCCCTATCCGGAAGGAATGGGTCCCAAATTCGCCCGGGTTCAAGCCCGCGGCCGAAATTGCCATTGCGAGCACCCGCTGGAACTGAAACCTCGTCAGTGGGGTGGCATCAGCGTGTCTCAGCAAGGTCCCCCCCCCCCATGATGCCGCCCTCTGCGCCAAATATTCCTCAACGCATCTGACAGGGCACATGGGAGATCCGGGAGTCCGATGGACTACTATGCTGTCCCCGATCGCACCCTGATCAGTCTTGGACCTGGCAAAAGAGACAATCATCGTCTCCCCCTTAACTTGGATGTGCTCTCGGCACAATCCCCCCCCCCGCATCTCGCTTGTTCCGTGCCACCAGTCCGCTTACCCACATAGCACCATGGAATGCTAATGCAAAAGCGGCCCGGAATAACACTGTTTCTGACTGGGATGAACATGTCACAGGGAGTACGGACAGTAAAAGGGCCAACCTTTCCAGACCTATCGGGTGCCTTTCATCTACTCTTCGACCCTCAAGGCGTTGCCACCCACGCAACGCTTTCTGTACTACAAAAGACGCTGTAGGGTCCTGGATACCATGAGCCCGAGCCATGAAGGAAATGGCGGCCCGATGCCTCTGGGCCGTGGCTACCGATTTGCCTGCCTCATGTAATGACAGCAAAAACTTTACGACAAACTCCTCCTGGCCCCAAAGTTCCCCCCTAGCAGAACCCAAAAAGGACCAATAGGAACGGAACGCCTCTTCATATGCCTTCCTTGTCCTGGGTGCTAAACTCTCTCCCACGAGGTTTTGTAGTTCGGGGCACCGAGAGACCAGAGAGCTTCGGGAAATGGTGCCGCCACCGGGTCCGCTGTGGGCAGAAAACCCCAGAAGGCCTGCATACGGAAACGAGAAAGCGCATCAGCAGCCTGATTCAGCACCCCTGGCACATGTCTCGCCCTAAAGAGCACATTCAATTGCATACAGAGCAAGACAATTTCCTTGAGCAATCTGAGTATCCATTTGCATCGTGCAGCCTGACTATTGATACACTCAACCACGGTCATGTTATCCGACCAGAACACCACAGAGTGATCTCGAAACCCCTCAGGCCATGTTCTCAAGGCCACCAGAATAGGGAACAGTTCGAGAAAAGCAATGTTACTTGTAAGCCCACGCTCGTGCCACCATGACGGCCATGTTTGAGCCGACCAGTGATTACCAAATATGGCACCAAAGCCTATACTCCCCGCCGAGTCTGTCCACAGCCCCAACTCCTCGGAGGACACCGCCGGCTTATTCCAGACAACCCGACCATTGAAATCCGCCAGGAATGCCAACCAAATGCGCATGTCCTGCCGAATCTCTGCCGAGAGCCTCGTGCGGTGGTGCCCCTCTTTCAGACCGACCATGGCTTGTGCAATCGAGCGGGAAAAGGGGCGGGCCATTGGCATTACTCTAAGGGCAAAATTCAACTGACCTACAGTCTGCTGTAATTGATGCAAATTCACCTTAGTTTCCCTCATACATGTTTCCAGTGAGGCCCTGAATTTCATCACCTTTTCTTTGGGCAACCGGAAACAACCCTCTTCGGAATCGAGTTCAATTCCAAGAAACTCGAGCGAGGTTGATGGCCCCACCGTCTTACCTGGCGCCAATGGCACACCAAACTGACTCATTAGACCACAAAATTCTTTTAAAGCCTGTGCACATTCAGTGTCCCCGGCTGCCCCCAGGAACAGAAAATCGTCAAGATAATGCATAACATGCTGAAACCCCGACATTCTTGTGAATGCCCATTGTAAAAAACAACTGAATTTCTCAAAATAAGCACAAGATATGGAGCATCCCATTGGCATACATTTATCCATGTAATAACGTCCCTGAAACATAAAACCAAGGAGACGCTGATCGTCTGGGTGTACCGGGAGCAACCGAAACGCTGACTCGATGTCTGATTTGGCCATCAGCGCTCCGGGCCCCAGGCGATTCAACATGGCGACGGCATCATTGAAAGATGCGTACCGCACCGAACACACTTCCGGGTCTATCGCATCGTTCACTGAAAGACCTCTCGGGGCTGACAAGTTATGTATCAGTCTAAACTCACCCGGGTCCTTCTTAGGGACCACACCCAAGGGTGAACAAACAAAATTAGCAACTGGTGGCATGTCGAATGGTCCGGCCACCCGACCCCGGGTCACCTCCTTCCCAATCTTTGCTTGTACCACCGCCGTATTCTGCAGGACCGACAGTTGGTTCCTACATTGTGTTTTACCCTGAAAATTCCCCACTGGGATGCGGAAACCATACGAAAAACCGTCTCGCAACACCCCAGCGGAGACATGATCCGGGTATTCATTGAGCCAAGGAATCATTGCCATGGTATCATTCGGGGTAGGTAAAGGCGCCCCTCGGACTGTTTCAGACCTGTTTGGCGCTTCCCCTACTTCCGTTATCACCCGTTTTGGCTCTGCACATGGTCTCGGGATGCGAGGACTGCCCACATCCCCCACAGTCATGCCTAAACTTGCATGACCCCTGGGGCCTTGTACACTTTCCCCTGTTAAAATTCCAGCAAACCCCTTTTTTACCTGTACTGCTATTCGACTTTGAATGATGCTCGTTACTTGAACCCGCCCGAAAGGGCGCCCCAGATGCATGGCGGGAAAACTCGCCCCCGTTTCCCCCCAACAATGGCGCCTTTATCATGCCTGATTTCTCCATTTTTTGCCAGGAAATGGAGTCGTAACAATCCCACGTCAGAGATGTATCGAACTCTTTGGCCTTACGAAACATATTGTCATAACAAAACCACTGATTGCCCTCATATGTCTGAGAAAACTCCAAAATACGTGTCTGGTACACGGGTAACTCGGCCAACAGTTCAGGCCTCCGTTCCCCCATAATTGAAGTGAATATGCCAAACGCTCTGCCCCAATTTCCTATCGTCTCATCGACTCTAAAAGCGGCCATCTTGGCGCGCCAAACACTCGGGTGCATAAACTCTTTTTTAGCTTTCACATGCTCAATCTCGTAGTGATCAGTCAGTAACGAAAACATGTTTACATATTTCCCAGCCCATATCCTCTCTTTGATTTCAATCGGAATATGCTGAGCCACTTTCTCCCTTCGCGAGGGTACTGACCCCTCCCCCGCAATCGGCAAAGGCTGCTTACCTGTACCAGAAGCTGTAACCGTAATTGCCGCCGAACTCACGCCCGCTGCGGGTTGAGCCACTGGAGCCTGCAGGGGAACAAAAGGAGATGGGGCCTTTGCGGCCTCTCTTGATTGCCGCAACTGCCTCATTACTGCCCTGGCGTCATCTGCCGTAGCCCCCTCACTCCCTTTCCCCAACCACGCTGCCAGCTGTGCAGCCAACTCGGGAGGCATATCCTCCCCGTTCACAGGGGTGACTACAACAGGGATCGGTTGCCCCTCCTTCGGGACCGGGATCGGCGCCTCAGTCGGTGTATCAGGGTGCGCCGGCGGCGCCTCGGGAACCGGGGCCTCTTCCCCAGTCGCTCCCTTCTTGGCCCTTCTATTTCTCCCGTTAGGGACTACTCCCGGCAGTGCTGGTCCGACGACTCGCTTAGGGCCCCCTACACCGTTCATTGCCGCCATCTGCTTCTTCATCTCGGCCATGTCCTTCACGAGCATGCGGAGCATCTGATCGGTTCCGACCCGCTTTCCGGCTTTCTTGCCCGGCATCGTCGAACTGATTCTCTGAAAAACAAAGACAAAGATTAAAACGCTCAAAATTGGCTCTTCGTTCCGTCTCGAGCTCACGTGCAGCGGGGAGGTGCAGCTTCAGAGCACAGGTACAAGAGGATGCTTCCATGGCTTGTCGCTCCTCTTATCCTTCTTCGGGCGGGCGTAAACCCGCCTCCGCCCGCCTCCGGGGGCGTGGCTGGCGGCTTCAGTGTCTAGGACAACCCACTCTTGGGCGGGAAAAAGCGCGCCCCGGCTACGCCGCTTTGGGCATACCAGCCGAGACTCGCCTCCCTCCCAAGATGGCTTCCCGGGGGGATCGGGGTACTCCACCATACGTTCTGGGGGACCGAGTGGTCGCCCCTTTCCATAAGCGAGTGGGCACGCTTCAGTCTTCAGTAGTGGGGTGTGGCCTGCGGTGATGCTACACTGACGTGGCAGTGCGGTAACGAGGGTGATTCAAATCACGCACCAGAGCAGATGATCCCAGGCTGTGATGGCCGTGGGGAGTCGGAACTGCATTTGTCATTGAGGGGACCCGCAAATCCTCCACCAAGGCTTAGGAGGAGGCAGTGAAGGTGTGCGTACGAGTTCGGCCGATTCTCAAGAGGTAAGACTGCAGCTGCTGGTGGAGAGTTCCTAGACACTCACTGTGCAGATGTCGTGTGCTGAGGAGAATCGGCTCGGCTGCAATTTAGGCGCGGTCACCAAAGCACGCTTTTGCTCCCTCTGTATGGGCTCAGCATCCACAGAAGAGGACATGGGGTGCCTTTAGACTGACTACATTTCCCAAGTCTGTCCCACTTAGTCCATGATCCTGCTATAGATTTTCAACCATGGCCCTCACCTCCGGGCGTATTAGGGGGGATAAAGGGGGACTTAAGGAAAGGAAGGAACTAAAGCCAGGCCTGTGCCATTTATACACCATTTTGCCTCTCCCATTTGTAGTCTTTTGGGGAGTCTTGTGTTTTAATGCGGAATGTATAAAGTTGCATTCAATTGCAGACATTCTTGTCTCGCTTTACCAGCTCTGGGCTTGAAACCAAAATCGGCCCTTAAAAACATGTTAATAATTAGACATTTTCATATATTTAGATCTCATCTCTGAAGTACTAGTTTTCGAAAACTTTATTTAACCCATAAAGTACGAAGCCTTTGCCTTCCGTGGTACCCTCAAACAGTTTTTTTCCCGAAGAGACACGCACGTATCGTCAAATGGGAATATTTACTTTACTAAATATGCCGCTCTGTTTAATGCCATAACAGGAATTCTAATACAAACAAATTCATTGATCTTTTCCGTCAACCAATGTCTGAAAAACGCATAAACGAACTTTGACATTTGTTTAACGTCCAAGGCCAAAGTATCTACTCTCCATCGCATCATTACACGCCCTCTAATGGCTGAGCAGGCCTCCTTTGCGAATTGTAGAAGGCTACAGTGTTCAAGTGGCAGAAAAGATATATGGTCTTTGTCCACTTTCTCATTAAATTAAACCTACATGAGCAATGTTGCAGCCTAGTTAAAGTTGCACAAAGCATTTCTATTAATTTATCAAAAATTGGCAAAGCCAATTGGTCAAACCTTGGCAAACCAGTTTGATTCTTAATTTCTTTTTGGAAATATATGCCAAATAAAAAAAGGAAAAATAAAAAAACAAGCTACAAACCTAAATGTGGCAGCCTTCCATTGGCGGTACACAATTTAAATTGAAAAATAAATTAAACATTGCATAACATTTTAACAGAATAGTACAGTGATTCCCAGCAGATCAGTATAGAAACTATTTTTAGCGTTAGTACACATTACAGGAAAGAAAGGTTTTTCATTGGTGCAACAAAAGATCGTATTGGCTTTGAATTACTGGAACCTGAAGACATAATTTAACAAATTTACGTGAGTTTCAGCTATTGGCATTGTAAATGACAATGCCTTTTAGTTATGTTTAAGTTTTTAAAACATCAATAAATGGCATTGTCATTTATGCCAAAAGCTTAAACTCATGTAAATGCGAGACCTATTGCATTGCAAATGCTTGTTAAATTACTGTTATAGATTGGTGTTTCCATGATTGGATATTTTATTTACAAGTCAGTCTCTAGTAATGTGCACCATGTGTGCCCGGGGGCCTGTAAATCAAATGCAGGGAGTGGGCTTGCAGCACTGATTGCGCCACCCACACAAGCAGCCTGCAAATGTAACTCTGGTCTGCTATTGCAGAACCTGTGCGCAGTCTGGTACTGCCATCTTGACTTGGCAAGTGCACCCACTTTCCAGGCACTAACCTTCTCTTTTATTACATGTCAGACACCCCTAAGGTAGGCAAAAGGTACCCCTGGTGGCAGGGTGCAGTGTATGTGAAAGGTAGGACATTCCCTGGTGTGTGTGGCATGTCCTGATAGTGAATTACTTTCAATTTCGTTTTTCACTATTGCATGACTACCTGTTCCCATAGGACAGAATGGGGAGTTTTGTTTATAATATCTTAAAAACATAACCGGCCCTGGGAACAAGGTAGGAAAATACAGTTTTGTGTGCCTGAAATCAGAATGTTAAACAGCATCTTTTAGTGAGGTTGATTTTTACATTCTGTGTTTGTAAATCCCACTTTTAGGGAGAGCAAACATGGCGTCTGGCTGAGCGGTCCACTTCTCCAGGGCTCCCTCCTGTCCTCGTAATTATGGCATTTTTAGGACAGTGTGGCCGGCTGGAGGGAGAGACCGGCGGCCACAGCGGGAGAATATTCCCCCCCCCCCCCCGAAAACAGCTGGGAATGCTGGAGGGCCTCCTATAGAGCTTACTGGAACCGGAGCAGCTCATCAGCGGGGCAGAGAGGCCGCAGGAGATACCGCTGGAGACTCAGTGAGGCCGCCTTCGCGAAGGGACAGCTTGCAGCCTTGGGAGACGTGCTGAGGCAGGCAAGTACAGCTGATGCTGCAGGATGGTCCAAGATTCACGCAACAATGGCTGGCAGGAATTCGAAAGGGACCAAAGCAAAATTAATTACTATGGCTGCCTCTGCTATCGGTTCGGTCCGGTCGGGACTACTAAGACCAGCATGCACCGGGGGGCCTTAAGGAAACTGAGTTGGATTCAAAGAGTAAAAAAAAAAGTGGATGAGCCTGATGATACCAAGTCAGATACAGCAGGTAAAAGGGTCGCCCGAGGGAGCAACTTTCTAGTGGTAGCTGAAGGCCAACTTGCAATTTCTGACCTTTTCCCTCTGAAAACTACTCCCCTAGCTTCAGCATTGACATCTGTACCTGTTGTTACCCAAGTTTAGGAAACAGTCATCACAGAGGGGATGAGATCAGAAGCTCCAATTTATGTGAAAGGGAGAATCACGCAGGCACCCTAAGGAGGAGGCAGGAGCGAGCTGGCAGGAGAAGCAGAACCTCTTTGGGGTCCAGAGAATGGCCATGCTGGACTTGGGGGGCCTCAGATTTCCTCCTCCTCACAACTAACAGTAGCTAAACCTATTTCTTTTGATCTTGGCTGCTTGGGGGACCCTGGTCCCCAGGCACCACCCAACCAGATGGGGGCTGTGAGAAATTATTTTCCCTAGCAGAGGAATCGGACTCCTCAATGCCTGACTTAGGCTTGTCAACATCATCACAGTCCATCTCTTTTAGGAGTAGCTCGATGGATGGATCAAAAAAGAGATCAGGAGGGTCAAGAGGCAAAAAAAAGGCCCATAGAGGAGACAAGAAGCAGCAGTTAAGCAGTGACAAGGCAGTAAAGGACCGGAAGGAGCCGTTGAAGAAAGGATCCCCCAGGCTTAGGTGGGATTATTCCGCTGTTCAACTCTCGGACAAGCTGGCCACCACTGGATCTCCAATAACATAGGAACCTCAACCTTCCTTAATTTTGGCTACAATCAAGTAAATGCAAGCAGAAGTACGGACAGATAATCGACGGGCCCGGTAGGCCTCTAAAAAATTACAAGGTGCGGTCAGGAAAATAAGCAAGACATGTACTGAAATTTCTGACAGGATGACCAGCCTAGAGGCTCGGACCAACACTCTCAAACAGTAGGTCGTGGAGGTGATAGGAAACAAGCTCTTTCCAGGACCCCAAGCTCATGGAGATGATGGAGAAGATGGAGGACTATGAAAATAGGCAGAGAAGGAAACATTTAAGGCTACTTGGGATAGCAGAAGGGAGAGACGGAGGGGACCCCCAGAGACTATGTTGTCAAACTCTTAAAGGATGCTTTCCCAGAACTTACGGGATGGGATTGGTCAAGAGAAAATCAGAGGGCACACCGATTCCCCCTAACACCCAAAAAACAACGGTCGGATAATAATGCATATCCTAGTGCTATGTTGGTTTATTTCGTGAATTTTCTTTTGAGACAAAGTATTTTTGATTTGGCCCACCCTAATGCTAAGAGAGATTTTGAAGGTGTTACCTACTTTGCATGGCCAGACTCCGCTCATGATACAGTAGAGTGCAGGTGGCGATTAAGGCAGATATTTGCCCCCTTCAGAAAATAGGTGCCGAAGTGTACCTACAATATCCAGCAAAACAGAAGGTGGTATGGAAGGGGCGCACCCACACTTTTTTCTCAGAGAGTCAGGCTCCGGAAATTCATATGGATCAGCAGGGCAGTGTCTGAGCTAGTGGGGGGATTAGAAAGAAAAATGGGAGAATTTAAAAAAAAAGGAAAAAGGGGACATGTATAGGAAAATATATATAAGATGGTTTATCGGGGGTCGGTGGAGGGGACCCGAGGAGTGGGATTTGGGAGGCTAGACAGCGTCATACAGGCAAGGCCTGGTTGTTCAATGTAGTGGTGAGTGTAGGGGGCAGGGTGGGAAGGGGGGCTAGGGGTGATGATCAGGGGTAGGTTGAGAAAAGTAGGACAAATGAACCAGTTTGAGTATAGCAGGTGTGAAAAGAACGATAGAGGCAGGGCGGTGACTTATGGAGGTGGGCCTGAGTATTTTGTAGTTTTTAAGGGTTTGCATTTAGGGTGTGGGGGGGAAACATTTGCTTATGGTTGATCGGCCAATGATCTGCATTGCATTTATCAATATATGCGTCTTAAAGGACCCCAAGAAAGGAGCCCGAACTTCTCTGGGTTTCAAACTTCTGAGGGCAGGCATTGTCTGCCTCCAAGAGACATATATTGAAGCATCACAGAGAGATCTTCTTAACTCCTTGGGCTATAGACTGGTAGCTTGTACCTTCCAGGGTGTGCGTACTACTGGGGTGGCGGTTTTAGCCTGAGGAAGCTTGCTGAAATTTTCACAAACAGGGCATGATCCTAGGGGGGGATGGATAATCGCAGTCTGTCACTCACCCTGTGGGGGTAAGTTTACACTATGTTCAGTTTATGGCAGCATGCTTGAGGATTGCTCCACCTTAATGCAGGTTTCTAAGGAGTTAACGATATATCCTCTATTTGTTGTGTTGTGTGGGGATTTCAATCTCAACCTCTCAGGGAACATTGATATAGTGGGGCAGTCACAATACACGGGGAGGAAGCCTAAGGTGTTTCAAACTCTTAAAGGGGTGTGCAAGGATCATGGCTTGGTCGATATCTGGCATAAAAAGAATCAGAGTGTAGACGGGTATACATTCTTTCAGCTCCACATGGCACGCATGCCCGTCTGGATCACTTTTTTGTTTCCAACGAGTTGATCACGACCTGCTAGATCGAACGATACCCCCGGTACTTCTAGGAGCACAATCCTCTTGTTTTAGAGCTACAGGAAATAGATGGGGAGCAGGTTAATTCATGGAGCTTTGAACATGCGCTTTAAACAGACAAGGAGTAATGTGAGTATATCAGTAGGTGGATTCCAACTTTTTTCAAGGAGAATAATGGCAGTGCCTCGGTTTGTATGGTGTGGGATACTTTTAAGGCCTGTCTAAGAGGGAAGACCTTAAAATTTGCATTGAATAAGGGTGAGCAAGATAGGCAAATAATTCAAGTTGAACAAGATCATTTAGTAGTGGTCGAGGATGACTTGGCGAAGACCATACAACACGTGGGGGATATAAGTGAAGCACAAATTAAGGTGGTACTCGCAAAGTCTGACCTGGAGGCTATCTTTGCAGACAAGGCAGCTGCTAAGTATATTGCCTAGAAGGAAAGATCTTATGAGTGCAGTGATCAGGTGGGGCACCATCTAGCAGTAAGAGGAAGGCAAAGGTGTACTGATAGTGAGATCAGAGAAATATGTGATCCAACGCTTGGATATTGGATATTGGAGGGGTATTTGTAAAGCGCAGACGTTCCCTCCGAAGGGAGCATCTTGGCGCTTGGGGTAGTCACCGATGCCAATTAAATCAGAGATGCATTTCAAGCGTTTTATCAAAACTTGTACTCAGAGGAAAATCAGGTATGCTCTGAACGAATTGAAGGGTTTCTAGAAGCAGTGTCTATAAGCAAATCATCCGCAGAGAAACGTGAAACCCTAGAAGAAGCGTTAACGTGGGACGAGATCCCCAACCCCCCCGGTAAAGCGGCCGGTGTGGAATTTTACAACACTTTTGCCACCCAGGTGAAAGATCAGATGGTGCCACTTTTTAATCATATATTCAATGAATCTACACCTGCCGATTCATGGTCAGTGCCAAAAATAGCCATCTTTTTGAAGAAGGACACATTTCCTGCTGAGCTTGGCTCTTGCAGGCCGATTACACTGATAAATGGCGATTGAAAGGCTTACTCTAGGGTGCTGGCTGCCTGACTAGCTCAGGTCGTTAAAGGATTGGTGATTCAGCAACAACATTGTTTCATCACACTACCAACCATATTCGATGAGTGATGTCATTGTTTGAAGCGGCGGAAGTGACTTTGATTTTGTAAGATGCCAAAAAAGCATTTGATAAGGTTTCCTGGCAGTTCCTCTGGCAGGCAATGTATTCAAGAGACTTTAGTCTAGATTTTGTGCGTGGGATTAGGCCTTATATCACAATACTACGGCTAGGGTCTGTATTTCAGGTAGCCTAACAGTAGCAGTGTTGATTACTCGGGGAACCCGACAGGGGTGCCCTTACTCCCCCCTCATGTTTGCCTTCTATATTGATCCTTTTTTAAGGAAAATAGCTCAAAGTAGTGTTATCCCACCAATAATCATGCATGCCATGAGACTAAGATCTTGGCTTATGCCGATGTCGTGGCAGTCTTAACACCTAACCTGGAGGCAGCTATCAAGGCAATAGAGGCAGAAGCTGCTATATTTGGGGGCATGTCTGGTTTTATGCTAAACAAAGGAAAGACACAGGTAGTTATTAATGAAAAGATCATACTAGCAGATCATAGAGTGGTGGAGAAAGCACTATATTTGGGTGTCTATATATCCTCAAAAGTTGAATCTATCGTCGATATCAATCTAGATCCGTTGGTCGATAAAACTGAAAGGCTTGGCTAGATTAAATAATTTGCCTCTTACTATGGTAGGTCGCTACAATCTGATAAAGAGGATTTACTTCTGGAAAATCTTGTATTTTTTTGGAGCACTCCCATTAGAATTCCCTCGTGAATGGTTTAAAATCTTTGATGGAGGCGTGTCCAAGATGGTGATGGAGCAAGGTTTCGTCTGCGATCCTCTCGAATAACATGTAATAATGTAAATAACATGTTTCGGGAATACTAATAATTGCATTACACTACATTTTACAACATCTAGGGCAAGCTTGTCAATGTGCTTTACTAGCAAGTAATCAGAGTGGGTTTTAAAGGCTGTCGAATACACGGGAATCTTCTGCGCATGCGTCTACTGCATCTACGTAGTATGACGTCTTTCGCTTTGTTGGGAATTCTCTGCAGCTGTGCAGTAGTACTTAAGATGGCTGCTTAAATCTCACATGCTAATGCACATGCTGTGCTTAAACTAAGACCTTGCACACCCTACTAAACTGCTAATGCAATAGTTAAAACAAATTAAGGGGAATAGAGTAGGAATAAGTGGTATACAGTGCATTCATTTATTTTCGTATTCTAACATGTTTTTCTTTGACTTTATTATTAGTTTGTATTTGGGCCTGAAGGGTGTCAGAAATTTCCATCTTGCCTGGTTATGTGCAAGCGCACTGCACTCTGTCAAACTCCATGCTGTGACATTGAAACCCAGCCAAAGGATACTTTAACCAGAGAAGCACCTGGGAACACCACCTCTTGACCCGGAAAGTGTAAGGAGAAGTTAAAAATTTGCATACAATGTATAAATCCTAATGTGAAATGCGGGTGGGAAAATAAAGCTTGGGAAAGAAATTAAAGGGAGGGAACATAGAACAATGAGCATTAGAAATGACATTACATTGGTATAGTAGGATGACCTCTCCCCATCACATTGCCCAACCAGAAGTCAGAGATTCACGAATATTGAAAAATTGGGGGGGTGGTACATACATTTAGAATAGTATAACTAGGGTAGGCTCAGTCAGTTAGATGTCACAGACCGACAGACCATCAAACTTGTCACCGACCTGTCACTGACCCATCACTGAACCAGAAGACGGTGGATGCAACGGAGGTTAGAGACGCTGCTCGAGCACTGTGACAGAAGAATCGAGAAAGGAGAGAACAGAGAGAGAGAAGAGCTAGAGAGATCACTGAAGAAGATGAACCTGTCCAGCTAGAAGGGAAAGAATTGAGAGCAGTACCAGAGAGGGGTGCAATGCTTGGCGTTGCACTTAGAAGAGGTCACCTGTCCTGTCCTGAACTGGTCCTGAACTGTTGGCTCCTGACTACTCTGGAATCCCTTTTCCAGCTCCTTGGCCAGGGGTTGGTCCTCACACCATTATAGGTAAATATAAATCTATGTGGTATATCCTTGTACCGTTTTCCTTTTCCACCCTTCCCAGGTACCAACGTCATGAGGTTTTACTAAGTCTTAATGTTTTACTTTGATCATTTTCTCCTTAAAAGTTGGTGTTTGACATGCATTGGTATATGACTCACAAAATTATTGCATAGAAAAAGCTTTTAAAACTCTCTTGAGTCTGTGGTCATTGAAAGTAATACAAGTAAATGTCAATTCTACCTATTCTGCTAACAACCTGATCCAATTGACAAGAGGAAATTGAGAACTAAGGTGATATGGTTTGGTAAGAAATGGTGTAAAGGTAAAATTCATCACTAGGTAAATATAAGTCCTGATCACCAGTGGTGATTATCAGCTTATGTATGCGTGTTTCATGGGCCCAGGTGAGTATGGTGTTGTAGAGTAAACCAAGCTGGTAATTGCGCTGCATCAATGGCGACCGCATAGGACGTGCTTTGCGGTCGCTCCAGTCCACAGAGTACTATAGCCTTTCAATCGCATTCTATCCATCGTCCTTGGAGGCGGGGGACACACTCACTGTCTAGTCGGCACCCAGCGACTGCCCACTGAGTTCCTGGAGGGCCTCTGCGACCTCGCCAAGTGCGATGGGACTGCGTGGTTGCCGAGCGCGGGCGGCATTGAGGGAGCCGGACTGCCTCAGTCCGTCGCGCAGTGGCCGAGGACCGGAGATCAAGCCCTCCCCAGATTCTGAGGCCTGCCTGCGGCCTATTTGAGATGTCCTTCGCCCGCTGGGGGCTCAAGGTACTTGCCAGCGCACTGCTCCCACCACCGTGGTGAAGATTCCTATTGGCGTAGGCCCGGCCCAGGAGAGGAGGCTGAGACTGCAACACTGCCTCGCAAAACCCCAGTGACTGCAGCATAGCATCCCTGCAGTGACTCACCTGATCCCGGCAGTTCTTCAGTGTGGAGGCAGACAGGGGGGTGGGCTGAGCAGCGATCGAGGTTAGTGCTGCACCTCCCCAGCTGTCACCCGTAGCCGCCTGGGAGTGTTCGCATCGCGGCGAAGGTCGGCGCCTGCAGACCAACATTAGCAGGGGAGGCTGGGGCACCCAACACTCCTGCGGGGCCTTGTCTGAAGTGGGACTTGTTCCTGGGCTCACCCCTCACCAGCCCTGCTTATTTCCTCCCCTTGCTGGCTCTCTTCTTTAGGAGCTGGATCTCAGGGTTCTGGTGGGCTGGTATTTTATCAGTTTTTTCCAAAATAGCCAGGGCGGGTGCCGTAAAAGCTTTTTTGTGTTAAGCACAGGATTTTATACTGCCTTCTCTTCCTGATTGGAAGCCAATGAAGATGTTTCAAGTTGGGACTGGACGGCGAACTAGGAGGCAGATCCAAGATTAGTCTGGCTGCAGTATTCTGCAAGATCTGTAGTTTAGAGAAGAGATCTTTGTTTATAGAGGTCAATAGGGCATTTCCGTAGTCCATGTGACTTACAATGAGGCCCTGCACGAGAGGCTTTTGGATTTCAATTGATAGCCCCTTGAAAATGTTTCGTAATTTCCCTAGGATGGCATAGCAGCTGCCCAATATTCGGTTCACATGGGCTTTCAAGAAAAGCTTATTGTCACTGAAAATTCCCAGATTGCAGACGGTTTGTTTTGGAGATGGACAGGGGCCGTGCGTCTGGGGCCACCAGCTGCTTGATCAGTGATCCTTGGTCCTGCCGAACAAAATGATCTCTGTGTTGCTGTTGTTTAACAGTAATTTATTTTGGCCAATCCAGCTGTCGATGTGGGTCATACAGTTTTTAAACTGGTTCATTGTGTCGGTAGGATCAGGGCCAAATGTGATCAGCAGCTGGGTATCGTCTGCATACGAGACCACCTCAAACCTGTAGGCCCTGATTATCTTGGCCAATGGGGTGACATACAGATTAAAGAGCATAGGACTCAAGATAGATCCCTGGGGCACTCCCATACATGCTGGTCTGCTGCATGCCACCAGTGGACCTAGATGCGCAGTGGTAGAGCGGTCAATTAGATAATTGTTAAACAAATCCAGGGCTTTCCCTCGGAACCCCGTCTCCCAGAGCCGCTGTAACAGAATGTCATGGGAGATGGTATCAAAAGCGTCTGACAGGTCTATAAGAACCAGTATAGCTAATTCTTTTTTGTCCAAGGCCCGCCTGATGTTGTCTACCACTTCAACAACTGCTGTTTCAGTACTATGTGCCGCTCAAATCCCTGATTGGGAATAATCAAGAAGCTTGTGGCTTTATAAATGACTTGTAAGTTGTTTATTTCCCAGGGCCTCGAGAGCTCTCCCGAAAAAAGGCAGCAATGAAATGGGGCGGTAGCTGCCTGGTTCGCTGGCATCTAGAGTGGGCTTCTTTAAGATGGGCACGGCAGGGTTGCCCCCTTTCCCCTGTGCTTTTCACCTTATAAAAGGAGCCCTTGGCCCACGATTCCGAGACAACCCCTCTACGTGAGGCATCCTATTTGGCTTAGACCAGCACCTCAGTAGTTTATACGTAGACTACCTTATTTTTTCAGTGGCACACCCTCCAACCTCTCTACCGACTATTGTGGATGACCTCCAGACATTCAGTCAGTTCTACGGCTTTAAAATCAATATGCAGAAGTCACAAGTACTCAATCCCACCGCTAGTCAGCCGACAATGGAGACTCTCCGGAATCGCTTTGCCTTTGACTAGGGCTCGCACTGCCAGACATAAGCGCTGGAAGACAGAAATAGAGCGCAAGTTACCTGACAAGGAATGGGAGGATGTTTTTATCAGGCGCACCACACTACGTACTCCTCGAGCCATACGGAAACAGCTTTTAAGATTGCCTCATATTGGTATTATACCCCTGATAGGCTCACCAAATGGCAATCCCAATGTGACAGTCTCTGTTGGCGGGGATGTGGTAGTCCCGGGACTCTTTTCCATCTACTCTGGCATTACCCAAAACTAACCCACTACTGTGAAAAGATACTGGCTGAAATTGACCTGGCCTTCAACACTTCCATACCCGACTACCTGCGTACACTCTCTTAGGCCACGCTAATGCCATAACTTTTTCCCTGCACTCGCTTAGGGGGCGGCAAATGGCGCTTGCATTGAACGCGGCTCTCAGGGTTATACTGACAAGATGGAATCGGACAAGATACCGGAGCATATACACTGGTTACACCAGCTATGGAATCTCTTAGCGATGGAGAAGCTTTCTATGGCAGCAGCGGGGATGAGTAAACACTATGCCAAAACCTGGGCCCCTTTCTTAGCTATTCTCTCCACTGAAATCCGAGAATTGACCTGCCCACAATACCTCCCTATACTAAAATTGGTCCCAGATGACACCACTATCATCCCATAAGAATGTGTATCACTGGTCCCCTTCCACTCCCTGACGTGGTGGACCTGTTGTACCATCCAGGGCACATGGACTGACATATATCCTTCCTTTGATTTGTTCACTGAGGAGAAGGGGTGGAGGAGGGAGAGGGTTATGTTTTGATTTCTTTATTGTTTCACATTATCTCTTGTTCTGTTCAGTGTTTAAATTCGGAATACTACTCAGTGTCTACCGCCTAGGAGTCGCCATACTGCTCCTGTGGCCTCTTGTTTTTTTAAATGACATGGGCGCCAGCCCACATCACTACCAATCGGTTTCTATTTTCTCTTAAGACATGGCCGCCTTTGATGGGTTTTAGGCAGCTTGCTGTGTTTAACAATGAGAAGCCCTATTCTTATCATTGTCTTGCTTGTACAGCTGGATTACAACTAGCCAGCCCCCTGGGTTGTGGATGACTCAATTCTGTTTCTCTACTTCTTATTCTGTCAATAAAAACAGATTTAATTCTAAATCTTTGATTCGGTTTTTACTAGATTTTTATGGGCCTATTCTAAGCCATGGAGAGCACTGAGGTATCTCTCACTTCCAAGAGAAAGGGTGGGAGCCAAGAGAAAGGGGGGTGGGCCCTACTAAAGCTCAGATTATATTATTGGGCTTCATTATTGCAATATAGCCGGATCTTACTGAGGGAATCACCACAGGCGACAGTGCCCAACACTTTGCCTTCTATATATGAATTATTGCTCGGGGAAGAGGCTTGGGGGTGTTTACTAAGGCAAGTTGAATATAGCTATTATAAAAAAAGTTAAGTTTAAGTGTCTTTTGGGTAAGGCAAAGGCCTGGGTTGCAATTCAAAAGATCTTGGGCTTTGGAAACTGAACTTTTATACCCCAATTTTTAATAATCCAAACCTATTGTGGATTTTTATTGTTTGATCTTGTTTTGGTTTAGATGAAGATTACTTATTTTCCTAAACTGGTGTGGTGTCCATTTGTAGTGTTTTCTCTGTATTACTGTATGTGTTCACAAATGCTTTACACACTGCCTATGAGATAAGCCTGTCTGCTCCTGCCAAGCTACCAAGGGGTTGAGCAGGGGGTATTTTAGGAGTGTACCTATCTCTGCCAACTAGAGATCCCCATTTCTAGCAACTCACATCAGTATATTATATAGTATTATCAACAATACCAGATTTTATACCTGTCAGGAACTGGGCACTGTAAAGGTTTGTCAAGTTTCCTTCTTCAGTGCCCGGAGAAAGGTTGACTCCTCCCAATAGCCAGTGTGACACTCTGCTCATAATAGGACATATGAAAGGTGTCAAGAGGGAAAAGCCAAAAAGGGAAAAGAACTCCTTGGCAATCATGTATTTGTTTACTAAAGGCAGAAGAAAATAAGCAAGGCAGCAAACTCTGCATGGAATTACGGAAGGTAACAGAGTCAAACAAGTTCTTTCCAGAAAAAATCCAAAGGCAATTCTGATTAAAGTGAACACAAATTATGGACAAAAATAGAAGCATTTGGGCGATGAACATGACATAAAAATGAGTTTGTGATTTGCAATTCATCAATTATTTGTTAATGTATCATTTATATATGATTCAAACAGAAATTGACATCACAGGAAGAGACTGAATTTCATCTCGAATTGTTGACTTCAGGCGGCAATCCTTTACAGACCACCGTCTTGGACAGGTCATTTCATAAACCTTGGCCAAGCCCGTTTTCTTGCATCATATGGCCTCAACAAAGCATGAAAAGAAGGAACCCAAATTTGACATCCATCTTTTAATGTGGCATCTCCAGTGCAACCGCCACCCTTTCCCACTTTAGTTTCATGCAAGTTATGTAGCACCCCTCTTGGTGACTGCAAATACCAGCACAGTCCAGAGGGCAAGGATATCCAGCCGAACTCAATAAATCAATCAATCAATCAATAGGCATTTGTAAAGCGCCATACTGTCATGCCTGAGGGTATCTGGGTGCTGAGGGTGCCATATCTCCATCCAAAGCCAGATCTTGAGCTTCTTTCTGAAGTCAGCCAGGGAAGGTGCTGTTCAAAGGTAGAGGGGCAGGTAATTCCAGGTCTTGGTGGAAATTTAGGAAAGCAGCGGCCCCCCTCTGCTGGTGCATTACAAGCCGGAGGTACGTGCTAAGGAGAGTGAGGCAGAGTGCAGGTATCAAGCGGGCAGATGGAAGTTCATTCGGTGGTTGATGTAGGATGGTCTATGGTCATGAAGAGGTTTGTAGGTGTGTGTGTGAGGATTCTGAACTGGCATCTCTTCTAGCTGAGTAGGAACCTGAGGTTTCTGAGCTGTGGAGGGGTGAGGTCCAGGATGAGTCTAGTTACTATGTACTGTATGGTCTGGAGCCTTCTGAGGAGCTGGGAGGAGATTCCATTGTAGAGGGTGTTGCCGTAGTCGAGGTGGCTCATGACAAAGGCCTGAGTGATGGTCTTTTTGGTGTTGATTGGTACCCATCGGAAGATTCTGTGGAGCATGCGAAGGGTGTGGAAGCAGATGGAGGTGACAGCATTAAGTTGTTGTTTTATGGTCAGTTGGCTGTCGAGGATAATGCCGAGGTTGTGAGCATGGTCAGTCGGTGTGGATGTAGGTCTGAGTTCTTCTGGCTACCGGCTTTGGTCCCATACGGAGGTGTTCTTCCCAAAGATCAGTACTTCTGTTTTGCCGGCATTGAATTTGAGGCAGTTGTCTCTCATCCATTTGGCTACACTGGAAATGGTGTTGCAGAAGTTGATTTGGGTGTTGGATGGGTCCTTTGTGAGTGAGAGTATTAGTTGAGTGTCATCTGTGTAGGAGATTATGTTGAGTCCATGGGATCTGACGACATCTTCGAGGGGAGTCATGTAGATGTTGAACAGGGTGGGACTGAGCAATGATCCTTGTGGCACGCCGCACGTGATGTCCTTGGGAGTGAAGGGAGGCAATTCGATGCTCTGTGTGCATCCTATAAAGAAGAAAGCGATCCACTTGAGGGTGTTTTTATCTATGGCAATGTTGTAGAGTCTGTCGATGAGGACCAGGGACACCATTTCTTCCTGGTTGAGGAGAGTTCTGATGTCATCTGTGGCAGCTATCAGCACCGTCTCAGTAACGTGGTTGGCCCAGAATCCTGATTGTGAGGTGTCAAGTAGGTGGTTGGGTTCCAGGTATTCGGTGAGCTGTTGGTTGATGGCTTTCTTGAGTGCTTTTGCCGGGTAGGGACGCAGGGAGATCGGTCAGTAGCTTTTTAGGTTACTGGGTTCAGCAGAGGATTTCATTAGAACCTCTGCGTGTTTCCATCCTTTCAGGAAGGTTGCAGTGGAGATAGAGGTGTTGAGGATTCTTGTGAGCTGCGTGCTGATTGGGTTGGTTACAAGGTTGAAAAGATGGGGGGGGGGCAGAGGTCGGTGGGCGCACCAGAGTGGATGGACAGCATGATGGCTATGGTGGTCTGAGTGGTAAATGGAGACCAAGTGGTGATTATTCGGCTCGTGTTCGCTGGGTGGATGAGGTTGTCAAGGCTGTGCGAGGTGTGTTGGGGGTCGATTTTGTTATACATGGTGCCCATTTTGCTGTGGAATTAGTCTGAGTGGGTGTCACAGAGTTCTTGGGAGGGGTGGATGGTGTTCACTGTGGCTGTCAGGTTAGAGAATTTCTTGACTATGGTTCTGAGCTCTGGGGTGTGCCAGAAGGCTTGTTTTGAGGTTTGGTTGGCTTTTGCTATTTTCAGCAGAGCAACTCTGTTGGTGCAATTGGTGATCCAGGCAGGTGAAGTTGCGGACGGCCTGGTTAAGGTCTGCTGATGTTTCGGATTGTGTGGTGGTGAGGGCCTGTGTCCACCGAGTCTCTGTTACCTTACCCAGAGATGGTGAAGTAAACAATGGCGATGTCGGTTCAGGTGAGTTCTGTGACATGGGTGAATTTGACTCTATCGCTGGAGGTGAAGATGGAGTTGAGTGTGTGTCCAGCTTTGTGCGTGGGTTCAGTGATCGATTGGGTGAGGCAAATGTTGTTCAGGTCCTCTAGGAGGGTTATGGAGTTGGCGTTGTTGGGGTAGTTGACATCAAAACTGAAGTCACAGAGTAGGATGTAGTTATTGGAGTCAACGGTTAGGAGGGGCGATAAGCTTGGGGATGGCATCACAGAGAGCTGGTCATGGTCCTGGTGGTTTCTAGGCGTGTCAAAAAAAACTTAATTCCCTTGGAATTCCTAAACAGAAAAGTCACGCTCACTTATACACACTCGCTTCATGCCAGACTCCTGAGGCATGAGCCTGGAGTCAGTTTAGTATATTTGAATATTTTATTTGTTCTCTGCTGCTATTTCCTGTGCTTCGCTGTTTTAAGAATTTTTATTTCACCCACCTTATTTCTCACCATTTTTTGATCTCTGCCCATTTTCTGTGCTGCTGGTTTTGGGAGGGACGAGCGGGAGGGGTGTGTTGGGTGTATTTGGATCCGATCGAGGGCTCCGATAGTTAGCTACTGCTCTCCGGGATGGTTGCAGTGCGGCGGCCATCTTGGTAGGAGGCGCAGGGATAGCGGGCCAGTTGTTCTGGCCTTGCTTGCCTCGTCCACAGGATTAGTATAAATGTGAACGCAAAGGTGTCCACGCAGCGAACGCGCACAGCAGGTCCGTCTGTGCCCGTCCGCGCTCGCCCATCACCAGTCGCCAGGCCCCCTGCTTCTCTCACTAGTGACCTGCCCTGTTACTCCCGGGAGGAGCTTTAGGGTAGGGCTTTTAACTGTCCCTCCTTACCCTGGACTTTCCAGGAGTCAAGTTTTTGTTGTGAATTCTGTGCTGTTAAATTGGACTTAGCAGCTCAATCTTCTTGCTCACTCAGTCCATCTAACTGCATGGAATATAAGTTTCTTAGCTTGAACTGCCGCTCTTTGGTGAAACACCACGCCAAGGTGTTTGACCATCTAATGGATGAGTCTCCGGATGCCCTGTTCTTAACAGAAACATGGCTCACGCAGGACTCAGTGGCGGAACCGTGGTTAGCCCTCCCACAAGACGATGTGTTAAAAAGTATTATTAGAGAGGGAGGGAGAGGAGGTGGCATCGCAGTGGTGGTCAAGGAAGCTCACTCTATTAGTCTGGATAAGGAGAAGATAACAGGCTGTGAAAGTGCTCTTTTTAAAATTGGTCTTAGTTGTAATTTTACCATGTCTGGCCTCTTAGTTTACAGGCCCCCCGGGCCCTCTGGCCTGTTCAGAGAAGATCTTTTGAGTAAAATTGGGCATCTAGCCAGTAAGGCAGCTAATTTCACTATTTTGGGGGATCTTAACCTTCATCTTGAGAATGGGGGGAAAGCTGAGATCACCAGTTTTTTGGCAGATTTGGAGGCTTTTCAGCTCTCGCAACACATTTTTGAGGGTACTCATGCTGCCGGTCATCTGTTAGATCCCATTTTTTCAAACATCAGTTTTTAAAAAATAGTTCCACCGATTCCACAGGACTGGACTGATCATCCGTTGATCACATTCTCTCTGCAGCTGCAGGAGAGAGTGGCTGTGTCCCGCCCTGCTCAAGTGCCTAAACGCCCATGGTACAAACTAGTCTGCGAATTGCTATTTGTATGGCTTGATGAGCACAGACCCCAACTACCCCCTGACATAGAGGGGGCGGATCAGTGTTTCCATGAATGGCTGACGGCAGGCCTGGATTATCATATTCCAGCTAAGCAGGGTGGAAAGGGGTGTGCAAAATCTATCCTATGGTTCAATAACTCACTGACTCGGTCAAAAAAAGGGCTGCAAGCAGCTAGAGCGGGACTGGCATCGGTCCTACGAGGCAGCCGCAAAAGTTGAATATCGAGCAGCAATTAAGAATTATCATAAGCTCATCCGGAGAGCACGGGCAGACTATGTAGCTGATAAGATCGTGGCAAGTTCAAATCCCGCAGAGACCATCTTTTCGCTGCTCGATAATATGAAGAGTGCAGGCGCTCCTAGAACCTCCTCGATAGCCTCCAATCGCCAGTGTGATGTACTGGCGCAGCGCTTCATGAAAAAAGTGATTCAGAAAAGGGGGTGGTGATGGACAGAGTATCTGAATTAAACAAAACACTCATATCCAGTCAACAGATCAGGGCTTGATCCATCACCGTTTTTTAGCTCACTGCACCATCCCAGCTCAGAACCTGGCTACATGCAAATTAGTCTGTCCCTGGCCCAGTGCATCATGGGAACAGGGCAGACCAAACTACCAAGCCAATTCTTATACTGGGAAGGAAACAAGCTTCCGGGGACCGGTTTCTGGCATTACAGCCGTCTTCGGCCCGGCTTGCTTGAATCCTGATGGTGCAATGAGCAAGGGACTCACATCTGAGTATACCCTTCCACGCTTATGGTGGACAAAACGATTCAGAAAAGGGGGTGGTGATGGACAGAGTATCTGAATTAAACAGAACACTCATACCCAGTCAACAGATCAGGGCTTGATCCATCACCGTTTTTTAGCTCACTGCACCATCCCAGCTCTGAACCTGGCTACATGCAAATTAGTCTGTCCCTGGCCCAGTGCATCATGGAAACAGGGCAGACCAAACTACCATGCCAATTCTTATACTGGGAAGGAAACAAGCTTCCGGGGACCGGTTTCTGGCATTACAGCCGTCTTCGGCCCAGCTTGCTTGAATCCTGATGGTGCAATGAGCAAGGGACTCACATCTGAGTATACCCTTCTACGCTTATGGTGGACAAAACGATTCAGAAAAGGGGGTGGTGATGGACAGAGTATCTGAATTAAACAGAACACCCGGAAGCTTGTTTCCTTCCCAGTACAAGAATTGGCTTGGTAGTTTGGTTTGCCCTGTTCCCATCATGCACTGGGACAGGAACAGACTAATTTGCATGTAGCCAGGTTCTGAGCTGGGATGGTGCAGTGAGCTAAAAAACGGTGATGGATCAAGCCCTGATCTTTGGACTGGGTAAGAGTGGTCTGCTTAATTCAGACACTCTGTTCATCACCACCCCCTTTTCTGAATCGTTTTTGGCCACTATAGGTGTGGCAGGGTATACTCAGACATGAGTCCCTTGCTCACTGCACCATCAGGATTCAAGCAAGCCGGGCTGACGACGGCTGAAATGTCAGATACCGGTCCCCGGAAACTTGTTTCCTTCCCAGTACAAGAATTGGCTTGGTAGTTTGGTTTGCCCTGTTCCCATCATGCACTGGGACAGGAACAGACTAATTTGCATGTAGCCAGGTTCTGAGCTGGGATGGTGCAGTGATCTAAAAAACGGTGATGGATCAAGCCCTGATCTTTGGACTGGGTAAGAGTGGTCTGCTTAATTCAGACACTCTGTTCATCACCACCCCCTTTTCTGAATCATGAATAAAGTGGAGCAGATTTATTGTGGTTTTCCTAAGGCGTCCTCTCCTGCTGAGAACGTAGGGGCGCACGGAGTGGTGGACACCATGGAGGGTAATTGTCTGACATCATTCCAACTGTTAACGCCTCTGGAATTTGAGGCCCTATGCCATAAAATCAAGTCAGGCTCCTCTACCGACCCATTGTCATCAACTCATTTTCAGCAGCTCCATGCATTGATTGCTCCTGTGAGCCTAGAAGTGGCCAATTTGTCTTTGAGATCAGCTGCTGTTCCTACGGCATGGAAGCACGCCAAAGTCATTTCGTTGATAAAAAGAAATCTACTTGATCCAAATGATCCGGGCAACTATTGTCCCATATTCCAGTTGCCTTTTTTGGCCAAGTTAGTGGAAGCACATGTGAATTCTGTGCTATCCAAATTCATTGAACAACAGAGCATTTTTGATTCATTACAGCATGGGTTCCGACCTCGGCATAGCACGGAATTGGCGCTATTGCCGGTATCAGAATCCATTCAGAGTAGGTTGGATGTGGGAGACTCAGCAGCCTTGGTCCTGTTGGACCTAAGCGCCGCTTTTGATATGGTGTCCCATGCGATTCTCCTTGAACGCCTCTGGGAAGTTGGGATCAGGGACGGAGCCCTAGTGTGGATCCACTCTTTCTTGGAAGATCGGACGTTCCAGGTCTCAGTACCACCCTTCCACACCCAGGAATGTGCCCTGCACCAGGGGGTACCTCAGGGCTCTATGTTAAGCCCACTTCTGTTCAATCTATATATGAGACCCCTGGAAGAGGTGGCAAAAGACAGGGGATTGTCCTTGGTGTCGTACGCCAACGACACCCAGTTGGTAATCGCCTTCTCCAAAAACTGCTGTGTTAACTTGGAGAAATTTAAGGAGGATCTGTTAGCTATCTCAGATTGGATGACAGCAAACTGTTTACAGTTAAATGCCAGTAAATCTGAGATAATGCTATTTGGCAAGGACCGGGAGCTCTGGTCTGAGCAGTGGTGGCCAGTTCGTCTGAAACCTGCCCCGTCACCTAGGGAGGCTGTGAAGAACCTGGGCATATGGTTTGACAACGGAATAACGTTTGAGAAGCAGGCAAAAGCTGTAGCTGCTGTCTGTTTCGGGCTCTTGAGAGGGTTGAGACCCTTGCTTGGTTTTTTTCCCCCTAGAGTTCGTCAAACCATTGTTCAGGCGTCCGTTCTCTCTAGGCTTGACTACGTCAACTCTCTGTATTTGGGCGCTAACAAGGCCAGCATCAAACGCTTGCAGAGGGTCCAGAACGCTACACCACGCATTCTGGTGGCCTTACCTAAAGTCTGCTCGGTGGCACATGTGCTCCCCAAGCTTCATTGGTTACCTATTGAGGAATGCGTTCAGTTTAAGGTGTTGTGTATCTCACACAAGATTCTGATGCACCAAGCCCCGGGTGGGCTCCCTTGCCTGCTGACACCTTACGTACAGGGGCGAGCATTGAGATCTGCCGACCTAGCGCTTGTCTATGTTCCTCGTGTTTGGAGAGCAAAGGCAGGGGGCCGTCCCTGCTGCTTTTTAGTGGCAAAAGTTTGAAACTCGCTCCCAGCTCATTTTAGAGCTATTCCCAATCTCTTGGCATTTTGTAAAGCCATAAAAACTTGGTTATTTCCACTCACTGATGTTTAGTTTCTTAGGCTGTGCTCTCTTGCTCTTTGCTCCAGGTCTCTGGTTGCGCTGGGATGCCTCATCGCTGAGGCAGCCATGCGCATTATAAATCTTAAATAAATAAATAAATGCCGCTACCTGGAAAAACCAATAGTTATCAAGGCAAGCGCATCACAATCTTAAAGGGACCCCAAAAACATTTTTTTACGAAAATATGAATTTATTGTAGATCAAAAAGTAAAAACATTAAAATTTCGTAAATACATATTATGCATCTAATCATATCATGAAAGGGCTGAAACAAAGACTTTTCTTACATTAAAAACCATACATGTTATACACAATAAAAGAGACTGGCACTCGAATAGGATAATTAGCAAAACAGAAACTGAGGTCTTACAGAAAGGATTTACCTTTGCACCCACTCCTTTCATTAATAAATTCAATTTGGAAAAAGACTTGAAGTCCTTTTTTCGGAAAATACGACTTAATCTATTTTTCGAGAACAAGGGATAGAATCCAGATGAAAGTATTTCTGGTTTAAAACCGAAATCTGTGTTCACCCCCAATTTGAATATGGTGGATAAAAATGTTGAAACCTTTGAAAGAGTTGTGGAATCCAAGATTAGGAATATCTGGGATAACCCTCCCCCTGTCCATAATAATATGAATCAACAACAGAGAGAAGAAATGATGGCGCTTAAAAATGATTTACAAATCACTATCAAACCAGCGAACAAGGGTGGAGGGGTTGTCGTTTTTGACACCCAAGATTATGAATGTAGGGTTTTAAAATTGCTGGATGTAAAAGAACACTATTCCAAGGTTCCGATGAGACACTGGACCAAACTAAAAGAGAATGTGTTGAAGCTTGTGAATCTTGCAAAAGGTAATGATTGGTTAACAGACAGTGAATATAGGTTTTTAACACAGAGTGATGCCAAAATTCCCGCAATATATGGTATTCCAAAGATTCACAAGAGTGAAATAGACCCGCCCTTTTGGACCATTGTCAGTTCTATATCATCAACTTTGGAACCCCTCAGTAAATATATAGATAGTTGTTTGAGACCAGCAGTGCAAAATCAACGGTCATACATAAAAGACTCAACCCACATAATCAGCATAGTGGATTGGCTTACGATTTGATGAACAATCACAACTTCTTGTAGCACTGGATATCGAGGCCTTATAGACCAACATCCCCAAGGGTGATACCATCGCTGTAGTCACACAGATCCTGGAGGATGTTGGTGTATCCAGAGGCGCAAATGCAGGTTTTATAGTTGAATGTACCAAATCGGTATTGAAAGAGAATCTGTTCTTATTTATGGATGACCTGTACCTCCAACATAAGGGGACCAGCATGGGGGCTACCTGTGCCCCAAGTCTGGCCTGCTCATATGTTGGTCAATTTGAGACCAGAAATATCTTCAAAGAATTAACCCCCTTTTACGAGAATGTGTCAAACTGGTACAGATTCATTGATGATATTTGGTTCATGTGGAATGGGCCTGAAGAGTCGCTCAAGGGTTTGCTTCTGTTGCTAAACTTGGGTGAGGAGAATCTAAAATGTACTGCTCACTATAGTAATAGTGCAGTGAATTTCCTCAACTTAAGTATAAAACATGTAGCAGGAAAATTGGAAGTTGAGCTTTATTCGAAGCCAACAGACAAGAACACCTTACTACATTATAGTAGTTATCATCCAAGGGCTCAGAAGGACAACATACCTTTTGGACAGTGCGTTCGCTTGCGAAGGAACTGTTCCTCACTTACAGAATTTTATACACATTCGCAAAATCTGAAAGTCAAACTAAAAGATAGGGGATACCCCAAGAGGTTGATAAACCACTCTTTTAAAAGGGCAAGGTTCTACAACCGGGAGAGCATGCTTGATAATTCTCAGAATAGCAGACAAGAAAAAGGAGTAATGGATAAAATTGTCTTTGTTAGTCAATTCTCCAGCATAAGTAACAAAATAAAAAACATCATCAATTCTAGTTGGTCGATTCTTAATGATAATGAACAGAATGTGCTGGATCACCCAATCTTTCCATTCAAAAAGAATAATAACTTAAGAATGAATCTTGTGCAGACTTATAGAGAACCAGGGGGCCTGAGACAATTAAATATGGTAGGACAAAAAGCTGTTAGCAATCACAAAAGAGGTACACACAAGATGATGGACGGAATGTTGCACAATGGCAAAACATTCACCCCCAGTCACAGATCTGGGTTTAATCCATCGTTACGTTGCTCACCAAGCCACCCCAGTTCAGACATGGCCATATGCAAATCAGTCTTGACCCTGTGCCTCATAGGAACAGTCCAGCTCGAACGGCCAAGCCATGTCTTTTATGGCCATGTCGGCTGCATAGCTACGCACGCTTATTCATGTGTCTTGACTTATGTTTTTGGAAAGAATAAAAAGTGATGACGTGAAAAATAATATTCTTATCAATGTTGATGCGTTAAAAGTTTGATTGTAAGTTGTCTGCATTGCTCCCACCTCAGTGTAACTCTCCCTCCTTCTTTCATTGTCTAAGCAAAAAGTCTTTCTTGTAAAAGTTGACTGATGTACAGGCATTTCATGAGAAACATAGCTGAGCAGGTACTTTCAGATTGTTTCGTCCACAAACAATGTAACAACAAACAAACTCACTACAACACACTTTCTAAATCAGTGTTACAGTTAAAAAAGAAGCAGCAGCAGAAGAAATAGATACATTTGGTGAAATAGGAATATTATTGTATTTTGTGTTTTTGTCATTAAAAAGTGTATTCTTGGCTTCTGAAAGCACTGGTAAACACAAACGTAAGAACAAAGGGCATACAACGCATGCTGTACAGAGCTATTGAAGAAGATATTGCAGATACTGATGTGCTTTGTACAGACTGCGCATAATGTAGTCCAGTGCCATGGGCGTCCGCAGGGGGGGCAAGGAGGGGCGCTGAATTGATAAGTGAAAGGGTGGATTGATGAATTGATAAGTGTAAGGGTGAATGGATGACGGATGAGTGAAAGGGTGGATGTAAGGCTGGATGAGTGAGTGAAAGGGAAGGTAGATGGACAAAAGGATGGATAGATGAGTGAAAGAGTGAAAGGGTGGATGGATGAGTGAAAGGATGGATGAATGATAGGTTCAATGGATGGACTCATGAGTAGATGGATGGGTGGGTGGGTGGATGGAAGGATGGATGGCTAAGTGAAAGGGGAATTGAAAGGAAGGGGGATTGGTAAATGGAGGACGGAACGGGTGAATGGCTGGATGAATGAGTTAATGGATGGATGGGTGGAAGAGTGTATGGATGGATTGGGTGAAAGGATGGATCGACGATGGATGAGTAAAAGGGTGGATTGAGGGATGGATGAGTGAAATGATGGATGGAAGGAAACGTGATGGGTAGGTTTGTAAATAGATGAATATGGACATGGATGCAGCCGCAGTCGGTAGTGGGAGTAGCTGCCGGGCGGTGACGTTGGGAGGGGGAGGGGCAGGATGGGGGCTAGTAATCTATGGATTACGGAGCTTTACAGGTAAGTAAACATATAAATAAATAAAACTAATTTCATTGCGTGCACTGCATCGCATTTGGGGATGCAGTGCACACAACAAAATTTGTTTCATTTATTTATATGTTTACTTGCCTGTAAAGCTCCAGTAAAGGCTGGATGAGTGAGTGAAAGGGCAGGTAGATGGACAAAAGGATGGATAGATGAGTGAAGGAGTGAAAGGGTGGATGGATGAGTGAAAGGATGGATGAATGATAGGTTCAATGGATGGACTCATGAGTGGAGGAGTAGATGGATGGGTGGGTGGGTGGATGGATGGAAGGATGGGTGGATAAGTGAAAGGGGAATTGAAAGGAAGGGGCATTGGTAAATGGAGGACGGAACGGGTGAATGGCTGGATGGATGAGTTAATGGATGGAAGGCAGAATGACGAAAAAGAGCTAGGTGCAGCGAGAGCATGGGTGGAGCTGGTTCAGAAGCTAATACGCCAACGGAATGAAGGGGAAGAGGAAGAACGCGAACAGGTGCACAGGGATGATAATACCCCAGTAAGAACACCCTAGCTTGTTATTAACACACCAGTATCTATGATGAAGTTATGCAGCAGAACACACCGGTAGGGAGAGGGGGGGAGGAGGGAGTTGTTAGTAGCTTAGTTATTAAGTTTATAGGTAAGCATTGATGTAGTAACTAATTAGAGGGGATTAGAAGCACATAGCATCACACTATTATAATGCGACAAGTAACTAGATAAGTTTATGACCAAATGCAATATAATTGAGTATTGGTATTCAAGATTGTTGTGATATGGGGAGGAGCATGGGTTGATAAGCCAAAAGATGACTAAGTGTTTACTGTGAAGAAACTAATAAAAATATGTTTACAATTTTTTTTTTTTTGGATAGGGTGAAAGGATGGATGGACGATGGATGAGTAAAAGGGTGGATTGAGGGATGGATGAGTGAAATTATGGATGGAAGGAACCGTGATGTGTAGGTTTGTAAATAGATGAATATGGACATGGATGCAGCTGCAGTCTGTAGTGGGAGTATCTGCCGGGCGGTGACGTTGGGTGAGGGAGGGGGAGGGTGGGGTCTAGTAATCTATGGATTACGGAGCTTCCAGGTAAGTAAACATATAAATAAATAAAACGAATTTCATTGCGTGCACTGCATCGCATTTGGGGATGCAGTGCACGCAACAAAATTTGTACCCCTCCCGACGTCACCGCCCTCCGAATATGCAAATGTAGTGTAAGCTTTTAGGGGCAGATTTATAAGCCCCTTGGGCCACTTTTGCTTCGCTTTTCCCGTGTTAAAAGTGATGCAAAAGTGGCACAAGGGGCTTGCAAATCTGCCCGTAGCGTTCAGCTTTTGGGATGCCAGTGGGGTAATTTTAGGGTTCAGGGTGGGTATGGGTTTTGGGGTGGCAGGGATCATTTTAGGGTTCAAGGTGGGTATGAGTTTTGGGGTGCCAGGGGTAATTTTAGGGTCCAGGGCGAGTATGGGTTTTGGGGTGCCAGGGGAAATGTTAGGGTGCAGGGTGGATATGGGTTTTGGGGTGCCAGGGGTAATGCTAGGGTTCAGGGCGGGTATGAGTTTTTGGGGGGCAGGGGTAATTTTAGGGTTCAGGGTGGGTATGGGTTTTGGGGTACCAGGGGGGTAATTATAGGGTTCAGGGTGGGTATGGGTTTTGGGTTGCAAGGGGGGGACATTTTAGGGTTGGGGCGGCTATGGGTTTTGGGGTGCCAGGGAGACAATTTTCAAGTCAAGTCAAAAGATCTTTATTCGGAATAAAAAACATCCATAAAAGTACAGACAAAATACATTTAAAAACATTCAATTCAATAATGACATTTGGAAAATAAATCCGAGAACAAACAAGCATAATCAAATTCCATTTGCAATTTCGCATCTAAACAAAATTTGTCCCTTCATAAAAATGGGTTTTTAAGAGAAAATATTTTACAGTACTGTTTAAAAAACGCTGTTTAAAAACACAGTTTAAAAACACAGTTTTAACGACCATAGTTAAAAAGGATGGCTAGGACATTGTCATAATTATATCTACATACACATGAAACATTTTTTTACAGAGAGATAAAACAGGCAGATAAAAATTCTCTAAAGTGCATAATAGAAAGTGCAGTGTGCGATGGTTATACCTCAGTATTAAGAGTGATTCTCAATCTAACAGCAGCTTTGAGAAAACAGCTCACCCTAAAAGTAACTTCATCTGATCCCAGTAATAGGAAAGACCGAAATGCTGATTTAAAATTAGTCAAACCATTTTTTCTGCAATAAGGCATAAGATAATGTCCAGTGAGCTTTTTGTAGAAACCACAAAAGAACAGGAAATGCATAAGGTTTTGCTTCATGTCCGGGTTACAAGGGCAATTTAAAGTTTCGAGGTGTTTATTATATCCCAGCGGGAAGTTCAGTAAATTAACTATACTCCCATCTCGGAAACGGAACAGTAGACCCCTAACCCGTCTGCCGAGATGCAGACGTAAATATCTGTATGGTGGGCCAGGTTTTTTAGTATGTGGTTCAGAATAGGCCAAATATTTTACAACAGTGCATTTAGTCAAGTTCTTTCTATCACGCTCTTCGCTGTACAGATCATACAATGCCCTTAAAGTGATGGTCTTATGGGAGCGGTTTATTAGGTTTGGTGATGTAAACAGAGAACCCAACCCCACACTTACAAGGCACTCTTTTACTGCTTCAACCATGGTATATGGTGTCCCCTATCACATTTTAGGCAATCCAAAATAATTTCACGGGTCAGGGTAGCAGCCGTGTTGTTCCATATCTTTATCCAGAATAGTGCTGGTCTGGATCTCACGAAATCCTCTATGTATGGAATATTTAATTCGTTGTGACATACATAGTTGGGAGAACAAATAACCCCCCCAGTACCTTACGGCAAAATCTATTTTCTTCTCTTTGGATATGGGAGCAGTTGGTATAACCCCAGACTTCGGCGCCGTAAGTGCCGGTTGGCATACATTGGGTTTGATAGATCTTAACCAGGGGAGTTATTACATCAGCTTGGTTGGGTTGTCTCAAGGAGGTTACACAATTAATGGCTTTACCCAACTTATTCCTGGCGTAAGATACATGTGCATGCCACGTACCGCTGTTTGAAAATAGCAGCCCTAGGTAGGGGAAAGTGCTGGTGCTTTTTAAAACATTTGACCCTGAATTGATCTGGGAGATTTTGTGATTTTTAGGACCACAACTCATGATCAGAGATTTTTTAAAATTAGTTGTTAGGCCTAAGTCGGCCATAAAAAGGACAAAACCTGAAATTAAAATACGGAGTGCCTTTGGAGTGCGGCCCATCAGGACCGCATCGTCTGCATAAAGAAGGGTGGGTATAGGGACTCTATTTATGTAGGGCACATCACTAGTTAGAGTGCTCAGAGAGCCACTTAGCTTGTTGATATACAAAATAAACAGGAGGGGGGCCAGCACACACCCTTGTCTGACCCCCCTGCCAATGCTAATATCGTCAGAGACTTCACCCATTTGATTCACACGCACACATGCTTTAAGGTCACGATGTAAAAAAGCTAAAAAGTGTACCAGATGGTCGTCTAAGCCGTATTCAAGAAGGGTAGACCAAAAGCGGGAGCGATTAACGAAATCAAAAGCCGAGCTCAAATCCATGAAACCAAAATATAAAGGGGATTTCTTAGCAATGTTATATTTTGCCATGATCAGGTTCAAGTTCAAGCATTGTTCCACCGTTCCGACACTGCTACGGAACCCAAGTTGGCTAGGGTGTAGGATGTTGTTCTCATCAGTCCAAGTTCTAATCCTTTTAAATATGATCCGTCCCAAAACTTTCAAGGTGTTATCAATTAAAGAAATTGGGCGGTAGCACCCAGGATCCAGCCTATCGCCCTTCTTAAAAATGGGAACAATAATGCTGCGTGACCATGTTTCTGGAATTTGCCCGTCTGTTAAATTGTTAAAAACATTGCAAAGCAATGGGGCCCAAAAATCGGGCGCACATTTTAACTGATCAATAGAGAGCCCATCAGAACCGGGCGCTTTATTCCCGGCGCTTTCTAATATAGCATCAGCTACCTCGGATACAGAAATATACAATGGGTGTAGGGAGGGTAGCGACAGAGGAGGATTATCTGGTAATGCATACATTTTTCCAAAATGTGCAACCCAGGTAGGACCAGTGATATTACAGTTAATTTCGGTCAAGTTGGAACCAATAGATCTTATCACCTTGACCTCCTTCCAGAACCCAGTGGTATCTTTCAGGTCAGCAGATCGTGCCAGGGAATCCCAGTGGGTTTTAAGTAATTCATTTGATCTGGTGCGTAGGGCACGCTTGTACTCTGCTCTGAGCAACCTTACTCGTGGTATATCCCTCGGTTCAGCTTTTAGGGCAGCTCTAAGCACCCTATTTGCTTTGGAACATGGGGCATCAAACCATCTAGGCGTTTCCTCAGCCTTACTAGAGGCTGGTCTGGAAATCTCACCTTTAATTACAGAACAGAGTTCAGAGAATGATTTAATCACGTTAGCCCCATGGTCCTCGGTAGTAAGGCAGTCTTCGATCAAGGTTGGGTATTTTTTACAAATTCCTGCTAGGATTCCCTTATTGTCTGCTCCCTTCCAGATTACCCTCAATTTATCTGTCGAAACTTCCAAATCCCTTGCACCTATTTCATGTCTTGGACACTTACCCTTCGGCAATGATAAGTGGATGGCAATTGGATAATGATCGCTGTAAATTTTACACACTACTTCGGCCCTTATTAATGCCTTGGCAACTGCGGGTGAGACGAAGACATAATCAATTGTGGTGCCTCCCCCATGTCCAATAAAGGTGGGGAATGGGGAGGCGCTATTTTCCATACCTACATATTCCATGCAATTAACAAGTTCACTAGTAGCAAGAAAATTTAACAGTTCTATGCCTCTTTTGCATGGGGGATTTCTTGAATGTACATGTGCGTTAAAATCCCCTCCTAAACAAATGCCATCAAATTTCCCATGTACCTGTCCATCCATAATTTCATTGATAAAATCAAATAAAAGAATAAAATTTGGGTTAGGCTGGGACAAAAAATCATTGTTATAGAAGTTGATTAGACATAGTTTTATCCTCTGAGTATATGAGAGTGCCATGAAACTAGGACAATTGGTTACTAGATTGTCAATTTTTACTTCTGCAGAAATTTTTATCCAAATGGACAATCCACCACTAGGACGGCCAGATAGGGGGGCTAAAACAGTCCTGTTATGGCAACTGTACCCCTCGAGCAACAAGTCCTCAACACACCAAGTTTCTTGAAACATTAATATGTCGTAGCAATTGACACAGTCCCTCCAGGAAGGAATTCCCATCTTGGTCTTCAGACCCGCGATGTTCCAACTGAGAATTTTTAAATTATTATCATTCCTCAGACGTGGACCCTGGTTAATTCTTGAGGCAGATTTAGTTGTGACATGCCCCTGTTGATCACATAATGTACTAGATGGAGAGGTCTCCAATGTTAACGGGGCTGCCTCTGGAGGTGTTTCCACTAGCTGAAATGCCTCAGAGCACACGGAAGGCAGTTCGGTGCTTTCGGAGGGCAGTCAGTCCAATGTGTCCAGGTCCTGAAATATTCCAAACCTATTATATAACGGAAAAACTGGTGGGGGTTGCATCATCTTGTGGGGAGGACGATAAAAATATTTTAGCGGTAGAGGGGTCACCACAGTAGATGGACCGTGTCGACCAGAGTTGTTGTTCAGCAAGAATTTTGCAGTACCCGGGTTTCTGAAGTTAATTACAATACAGTCCCCGTTGATATTTTTGAAAAGAGGACCAACCCAGGTTACTCGCCGTGTGGTTATGATCTCTTTAGAAATATCATAACCCACCCCCTTATGCTTTGTTAACCAGTCTATACACTTATTGTGCAATTGAACCCATGATTCACCTTGACCTTCCCTAAGCGGTGGAATACCAGCCAGAACTAAAACATATGGACAAGCCTCAGGTGGAAGGTGTAAGGCAGGGCCTTGGTGTTTTATAGGCCTAGTGTCCTCATGCGAGGTCTTTTTATCGCGCTGGCTGGAATCGGCAGGGCCCTTCTGTGCTAAGGTGGTCTGCATTGCTGTATTACTCTTTTTGTTAGTATTAGTTAATGGTCCGCTTGCAGCGTTAGTAGAAACAGAGGGTTTGGACGAGGTGACAGGTCCACGTGTAGAATTGCGTGGAAGTAAGGGGGTGTCAGTTAGAGGGTCAGGCGGGTTACTGCCTGTTGTGCCTTTACTTTTAATCACCGTGGGTGTAACAGACGGCGTTGGATTAGTAATAGCTTGTTGTTCCACAACCCTGATAATGCCATGGTCACTGCTGGTGAGGACACGGGTGGTGGATTCAAGGTCTTTTAGCAGACGTTCTACTCTCATTTTGTCCAGGTTCGCTGTACCTTTTCTCTTGGCATCCTCATTTTTAATTAGGTTCTCCAATTTGTCAAGTCTTTTAAAAATATTATTAAATTGTTTAATCATTTGACCTTCCAGGTTTTTAAAAATAGTATCTGCGATAGTCTCAATAAGGTTCCCCTCAGACTTGGAGTAATGACTGGATTTGTCAGTTCCGTTGGGGGGTTCAGTCTGGGTGGAAATAGATATATAATTTGACCCGTCGTTATTTATAACGACGACGTCACCCAGATGCGGTTGTTCCTGTGTAGGTACTATATGTTGAACCAGCTTCTGTCTCTCCCCCTTATTCCACATACTTTGTGGAGTTGGTTGGTTTACAGTCCTTGGTGGCTGCTTCCGTTTGTTGTGGGTTAATTTAGCAGGGCCCCTCTTTCTCTTGGCTACGACTTTATCAGATACCTTATTGGTAGCCTCTGTGGATGTTGTCACCGGGGCATGTCCAAGAGCTACATCTGGTGCTATGTACGTAACGGTGTCATCATCGTCTAAGACAATTGGTACATCAACAGCAGGATGTGAGGGTTTTACCACAATTACTTCAGGGTTTATATGGGTGTTGCCATTGAGACTGCTCATGGCATGTGGTTGGTTGATGCTCATGGGACCCATAGAGAATCTCCTTTCAGTCTCAACAATCTCATTGAATGCGGTATCTATCAGTGCCTCAAACGACGTTAGCAATGATACAGGGGACTCTGCATCCTGGGTAAGGATGTCAACATTATTACTTGTAACGGTGCAATCAGCCATTGTAAAAACCTGTTTGGGGACTGACCTTGTAGAAAGATGTTGGAGGGGTGGCCCGCCCGACCACTGTTGACCTCTGAGGGCCTCAGAGGGCCCGCCCTTTGCCCGGGCTTCGCCCCGGGCGTCCCGCGACGCGGGGGTGCTCCTCCTTTTCAGCGCCTCTGTTGGCGCTCCCTGTGCGCTGCCGCGTCACTCAGATGCCGGGATTTGGAGTCTCCCGGAGCGGCGGCGCGGAGTCTGATGTCCCTTGACTCTTGGCGGTGGCGGCGGCGTGGGCAATGGCTTCTGCCTTCCTCTGGCGTTCAGGAGGTAAGTTAATGTGACTCTCGGCGGTGGCGGCGGTTTGTGAATGGTCTCCCCCGCTCTGCCGGGGTGCTCCTCCTTTTCAGCGCCTCTGTTGGCGCTCCCTGTGTGCTGCCGCGTCACTCAGACGTGCCGCCGTGGTGCCTGCCGGGATTTGGAGTCTCCCGGAGCGGCGGCGCGGAGTCTGATGTCCCTTGACTCTTGGCGGTGGCGGCGGCGTGGGCAATGGCTTCTGCCTTCCTCTGGCGTTCAGGAGGTAAGTTAATGTGACTCTCGGCGGTGGCGGCGGTTTGTGAATGGTCTCCCCCGCTCTGCCGGGGTGCTCCTCCTTTTCAGCGCCTCTGTTGGCGCTCCCCGTGCGCTGCCGCGTCACTCAGACGCGCCGCCGCGGTGCCTGCCGGGATTTGGAGTCTCCCGGAGCGGCGGCGCAGAGTCTGATGTCCCTTGACTCTTGGCGGTGTCGGCGGCGTGGGCAATGGCTTCTGCCTTCCTCTGGCGTTCAGGAGGTAAGTTAATGTGACTCTCGGCGGTGGCGGCGGTTTGTGAATGGTCTCCCCCGCTCTGCCGGGGTGCTCCTCCTTTTCAGCGCCTCTGTTGGCGCTCCCTGTGCGCTGCCGCGTCACTCAGATGCGCCGCCGCGGTGCCTGCCGGGATTTGGAGTCTCCCGGAGCGGCGGCGCGGAGTCTGATGTCCCTTGACTCTTGGCGAGGGTGGCGGCGTGGGCAATGGCTTCTGCCTTCCTCTGGCGTTCAGGAGGTAAGTTAATGTGACTCTCGGCGGTGGCGGCGGTTTGTGAATGGTCTCCCCCGCTCTGCCGGGGTGCTCCTCCTTTTCAGCGCCTCTGTTGGCGCTCCCTGTGCGTTGCCGCGTCACTCAGACGCGCCGCCGCGGTGCCTGCCGGGATTTGGAGTCTCCCGGAGCGGCGGCGCGGAGTCTGATGTCCCTTGACTCTTGGCGGTGGCGGCGGCGTGGGCAAAGGCTTCTGCCTTCCTCTGGCGTTCAGGAGGTAAGTTAATGTGACTCTCGGCGGTGGCGGCGGTTTGTGAATTTTAGGGGTCAGGGCAGGTATAGGTTATGGGCTATGGGGTGCCAGGGGGCTAATTTTAGGGATCTGGGAATGTATGAGTGTTAAGGGGGTAATATTAGGTTCATATGTGTACTCTATTTGTTGTCCAGTTGCAAATTCAGAATTCACCACTTTTTTTTCTCAGCTTGGGCTGAGCATTACCTGATCCTGATTGTCTGTCATTTTAGCCCCGCCCCTATTGATTAACATTAGCCACGAGCCTTCGTTTGCCAGGTTAACCGCCCCTGGAAAAATTTCTGCGGATGCGGATGCCCATGTCCAGTGCTCGTTTATTGGCGTGCAAAAATGCACAGGGATTGCCTACGCTTAGCTGCAGCTGGCAGTGGTGTTGCGTGGATCTGCAATGTGGCAGAATGAAGCTCTCTCGTGTCAAACTCTTGGGGCTTGGTAAACCTGGTCTCTGTTCATGTCAAAAATAGTTTCTGAATATCTGACACTGACAAAGGGGGCTAATGTAAAAAGGGGCGAGGTGAGAATTAGCACAGACCCACCCACACATTTATAGACCCTTCATACTTCTAATGTAAAATGACTTTCATCCATGTTTAAACACATTGTCACATTACACTTTGGTTTAGCTCTATTTGGCTCGGTAAAAGGAGCGTCATTTGATGAATATCAGCTTGAAAAAGGGCTTTCTCGCAGGCGATTTTGTTTCAAAAGGAATTTCTTAACTTATCAAATAATGTTTCAGTATATGTTTTGTTAAAACCATGCTGAAGACATTACAGCACATTCCAGAAAGCAAATGGCATGGCATTCTCAGCCACTGGAAAGTAATTTCTAGAAGATAATTCAACCCAGACTGTTAATGTGCCACGGGCAATGTTTAAAGAAAACAAAATGTTTATAGAGGGTGTTCATTTAACATCAAAGTGACGTGCCAGGAGTATACATTAAACAAGCACAGGCAAAGCCAGTAGTCTAACTTTAATGTGTTAACGAGTGCAAAAACAACATGGATATGTTGCGTGTTAGTAGTTATTTACTGGGGTGATATGTGAATGTCCAGTCTGCCTCCATGCCTGGTTTCTGATGTCTTCAGGGGGGAGATTCCTAATGTTGGCAGTTGGAAAGAGGCTTTGGCATGGTGAGGCGCAGAGGAGGATTACCTGTGCATTTGTTCCAGTTCGTACCACTAAGCTCTTACTTATCTACAGTGTGGACTCACTCGTGCCAGGATTCTACATTAAACAAGCATACCCAGTAGTCTGACTTACTTGTGCTTAAAAGTCCAAAAAACGCATGAATACATGCTGTTTGTCTACATTAGCACATTAAAGTAATACAAATGGCTTTGCCAATTCTTGCTGTACAAAAAATATGATATGAGATTCAGTTATTCAAGCTCAATGTGTCTTTTCTCTCTATGTTCTCAGAAGTGCCTTTCTTCAGCAGCAGTCAGGTATCAGTTCCCTAGATGCTAAAAGCGATTTGGGAATGGATTTCAGACACTAGAGTGCACAACACGGAACACCTGCAGGGTGAATATTAAGGGAAGTTGGTGCCACCTTTATTTGTTTACTTCTCTTCCACTTCAACACTGCTGTTGGGCTGTGGCTGCTAGAGGTAGGTTTGTGAGTGTCTTTAACTCAATTGCTTTACTTCATCTAGGAGCCTGCAGCCTGGTGGAGTAATGAAGACTGATTCTAGGACATGATTTTCTCATGCTGTCATAGGGCTACATGAGCCTGATGTTGCATTGGGGATGAGGCATGGGTTGCCGGGCAATGTTGCAATGAGAGTCATACATATGGCAACTTGGTTAGATCTATGTCATAAACTAGTTCTTGTCTCTTCCCTACTGCTCAACTGGAATGTGTGAAGACCTTTTAGAATGTTTGGATGCCTGTGTGTGTGTGGAGCGTCAGTTGGTGAATGCAGGCTGAGCAGCCGGGAGACAGCTCCTGGTGGGGCTACGCTTTATCTACTCATCTTCTCCTACTCTTCTACCTGGAACGAAGCTTGAATAAAGTAAGCTTGTTTGTACACCTGGTCTATGGATCTTCCATTTACAACAGTCTACCTACAAACAAGGCATCTGTAAACAATGTTATGTATTCTCAAATGTAGGACATACCAATCAATCCGCAATCACATGTGGATGTGGCAGGGAGACTGTAGAAACACTGAGAGCTACAAGAAGAGAGGTAGAGATAACCCCAAAATCTATCACCTTCTTTCCATGCTTAATCCTGGTGCAAACTTGTTTTCAATGTATAATGGTATAAATTGCCCTCCAACTTTTTTGAGACACTGCTGGGCTCCTGAGTCGGTACCCTTTTCTCTGGGGCATAGCCGGACCGGTAATACTACATCTTTTGGAATTCTATGTGCTTTGGCTCCTGCAGGGATCAGAACGCCAGGGCTCCACTTTCTGAATAGGTGTAAATGAGGGATGGGGTGAAGTGTTAGGATGGTGCTATAGAGTCTTGCTGTACAAGGACGTGCCTGAGACTTATCGTCTCATTATACAAATGTGTAGGTAGGTGACCTGCTTGAATTTGGGGAAGTAGAACCCAGTATCTTGTGTGGAGGCTAACTGAAAGAGAATGAATGACAGAACACAGTTCTTTGAAACTCTTTATACTTTGAGTTGCTTGTATCTCTTTCCTGGCTGTTCCTTCCGAACCACCTTTCCTTTTTGTGCCCTGCGTCTCTGATTTCATTGTAGATGTTCTCCAGTCACCCTGTCTGAATTTCTCTTGGACACTCCTGAAATCACCTTTTTGGGTTCTTTAAATAAATCTCTATTCCTATTTGAAACTGCATCCTACCTCCTGGGAAAGCCATCTATTGTTCATTATCTCAGCCTTAAAGGGTAGGGGCAGCCTTAAAGGGTATTTCCCATCCCATCTGTGTGTGTCTCTCGGCTGCTCATCTCATCCTTGTGCAAGGCTCTCTGTTGTGCATCCCATTTCTGTGAAAAACTGTTTGCCATTCACCCAGTGCCGATGGAAGATTGCCTGCCTTTCACCTTCGAAAACTACTGGCATTTTAGTATTTTTAGGTCTGTAATCTTCCATCGCATTTCACTTCTTAGGACGCAATATGTTTGGGGTATTGGCGTAATCTTCATGGTTTTCTGCTTAAGTACCCCCCATTGTATGTCATATATCCATAGATTCTATTAATTGAGAGCACATCTTTTCATATACATATATGTTTTGCATTTAGTATCTGTTTGCACATGTATAATATATAATATAGCTTTTCTCATAATTTGATAGTGCATTGATTATTCATATATATGAATTTAAGTGATTTATAATACGTGCTGAAACTTTTCCCATGAGTCACAGGGTCAAGACTAAATTGCATACTGCTGGGTCTGAACTGAGGTGGCGAAGTGAGCTAAAGAACGATGATGGATTCAACCCAGACCTGTGACAGGGGGTGAGTGTCTGAAAAGTTTCAGCGCTCCGTCCATCATCTCCTTGTGTTTGCTTTGTTTGCTTTAAGTTGGCAGGGTATGCCCAGACATAGGTCCCTTGCTCACATTGCCACTGGATTCTAGCTAGCCAGGCTGATGGGGGGTGTTACCCCAAAACTGGTCCGGTCCCCGGATACTTGTTTCTGGTTCAGGGAAGACCTGGCTTGGCAGTTCAGGCTGGACTGTTCCCATGAAGCACAGGGTCAAGACTAAATTGCATAGCGCTAAGATGGATTGGTGTCAGTACAACGCGTTGTGTTACAACGCATTCCGTTACAACGCAGATTTTACAACGCGGGATCCATTACAACGGATGTCAATACAATGCATGGCATTACATCGCAGATGCTATTACAACGCATGGCATTACATCGTAAGTATAGGTAAGTATACCTTTTTTTAAAAATGTTATTTAGTTTATTGTAATTAATTTTTTTTAAATAATTTAATTAAAAGACATTTAAAAATTGTCATTAATTTAATTTATTAAAATAATATCTATTTAATAAATGTAATTTTATTAAAAATTGTAATTAATTTAATTTAATTAAAAAAAAGTAATTCGTTTAATGTACATATTTTTTATAATGAAATTAAATTAAAGTAAAAATATTAATTTAATTAATTTCATTAATTTAATTAAAAAATGTAATTAATGTAAAATAATTAATTTAATTTATTAAATATATTTTTAAATGGTAAATATAATTTAATTATCCCTAAACCCAAACCCTGCCCTAAAACCTAAAAACACCCCTGTACCCCAAAACCCAAACCCTGCCCTAAAACCTAAAAACACCCCTGTACCCCAAAACCCAAACCCTACCCTAAAACCTAAAAACACCCCTGTACCCCAAAACCCAAACCCTGCCCTAAAACCTAAAAACACCCCTGTACCCCAAAACCCAAACCCTACCCTAAAACCTAAAAACACCCCTGTACCCCAAAACCCAAACCCTGCCCTAAAACCTAAAAACACCCCTGTACCCCAAAACCCAAACCCTGCCCTAAAACCTAAAAACACCCCTGTACCCCAAAACCCAAACCCTACCCTAAAACCTAAAAACACCCCTGTACCCCAAAACCCAAACCCTGCCCTAAAACCTAAAAACACCCCTGTACCCCAAAACCCAAACCCTGCCCTAAAACCTAAAAACACCCCTGTACCCCAAAACCCAAACCCTGCCCTAAAACCTAAAAACACCCCTGTACCCCAAAACCCAAACCCTGCCCTAAAACCTAAAAACACCCCTGTACCCCAAAACCCAAACCCTGCCCTAAAACCTAAAAACACCCCTGTACCCCAAAACCCAAACCCTGCCCATAAACCTAAAAACACCCCTGTACCCCAAAACCCAAACCCTGCCCTAAAACCTAAAAACACCCCTGTACCCCAAAACCCAAACCCTACCCTAAAACCTAAAAACACCCCTGTACCCCAAAACCCAAACCCTACCCTAAAACTTAAAAACACCCCTGTACCCCAAAACCCAAACCCTACCCTAAAACCTAAAAACACCCCTGTACCCCAAAACCCAAACCCTTCCCTAAAACCTAAAAACACCCCTGTACCCCAAAACCCAAACCCTGCCCTAAAACCTAAAAACACCCCTGTACCCCAAAACCCAAACCATGCCCTAAAACCTAAAAACACCCCTGAACCCCAAAACCCAAACCCTGCCCTAAAACCTATAAATATCCAAACACCCCAAAACATATACCTCAGTACCCCAAAACATATACTCCTATACTCATACTTATTTAAAAAATCACTTAAATTAATATATTTAATTTATAATATTTAAAAACAAAAATAAATATTTTTTTTATTATTAATAATAATTAAATCAATTAAATAATATTAAATAAAATAAAAAAAATTAAATACTTACCAATACTTATGATGTAATAGTATGCGTTGTAATAGCATCTGCGATGTAATGCCATGCATTGTAATGACATCCGATGTAATGGATCCCGCGTTGTAAAATCTGCGTTGTAACGGAATGCTAAGTAAAAGTTGCGTTGTAGGAGTAACATACCCGCTAAGACAGCTTAGACAGGGGATAGAAGGGAGGGACTGGGAAAACCAAGATCTATTCCCATATAATTCAATGAACCTATGAAATACCATCATATTCTTCTACTTCTTTTTGATACTATGTGTATTAATTGGATTTATTGCCACTATTTTATTTATTTCTGATTTTCATCTAGACACATTATCTGCTCTAGATTAAGTTGTTGATTTTAATAAAGTTTTAAAATACATCCATATTGTTGGTTTATGAGTGTTCATTCATGGTAAAAGAAGATTTGCGGCTCACTAACAAAAAATAATCCTTCAAATCTCACAGGAACGATTGCTGCCCAGAATGCAAATACTACGCGGGTGGTTGTGGGTTACAGTCCACCAGGCTTCCTATCTATAGTTGGTAAATTGGTCCAGGTAATCTAATCTAGGGGTGACTTTCAGTGTAACTTTCAGTTGAAATAGCTACATGTGGCTAAAAACTCAAATTGCTATATTTTGCACAAAAAATTAAATTAATGTCATACTTTATTAATCAACTAGCAGCCCGTCCCGACTTTGTCCGGGTATGAATTGCTACCGGCCAGTAGTATATTGTTTTGTAGGATTTCGTTTTGATAGCATTTCTTATCTGTGACAGGCCTGTGAAACGCTCTGATTCACAGTGTACTGCTGATGCAATTAAGAGTGCGCATTCAGTAGTGTGTGAACTCAAGTTTCCCTACTTTATTTTTCCTTGCAATATTATATAGCGCGAACTCGACAACATGGCATGAGCACAATTTACATTACAGAAGAACACATTTATTTGTAGTAGGCACGGGAAGACAAAGCGATTTGCCTGGAATCACAGGATGTTGAGCTGATGCCGAGATTCGAACGAAGCTCCCCAGCTCTAAAGTTCGCCATTCTAGAATTTGTGGTGGGAGGTGTGTCTAAAAGTGTATGTCGGTGATGGCCATCAATGAGAGAGACCTGTGCATTTTTCAAATGGGTGGTGAAAAAATATGAGTATGTTGCTGGAGATGTGGGCCTCCGTGCCACCAATGTACTTACCTGGGGAGGGTAAGCCCATTATTCCGCAACTTTCTTTCCGCATACCATCACTCCACATACTTTCATTACGAAAGTACCATGACTCCGCAATGCCATTATAACGCATGGCATTACATTTTATATGCTTTTACCACACATACATTTACAACGAAATTCGTTGTAAATGCATGAGTGGCAAAAGCATGTTTTTTTTAATGTTTGGATAAGGTAAGTATGGGTATAGGCGTATATATTTTTTCCGGTACTGATGTATATGTTTTGGGGTGTTTGGGTATTTTAAGGGATCAGATATAGTTTTGGGATATGGGGTACAGGGGTAGTTTTAGGGTTTAGGGATAGGTATGGGTTTTGGGCTACAGGGGTATTTTTAGGGTTCAGGGCTAGGTTTGGGTTTTGGGTTATAGGGATATTTTTAGGGTTCAGGGGTAGGTTTGGGTTTTGGGGTACAGGGGTATTTTAAGGGTTCAGGGCTAGGTTTGGGTTTTGGGTTACATGGGTATTTTTAGGGTTCAGGGCTAGGTTTGGGTTTTGGGGTACAGGGGTATTTTAGGGTTCAGGGGTAGGTTTGGGTTTTGGGGTACAGTGTTATTTTTAGGGTTCAGTGTTAGGTTTGGGTTTTGGGGTACAGGGGTATTTTTAGGGTTCAGGTGTAGGTTTGGGTTTTGGGGTACAGGGTTATTTTAAGGGTTCAGGGCTAGGTTTGGGTTTTGGGGTACAGGGGTATTTTAGGGTTCAGGGGAAGGTTTGGGTTTTGGGGGACAGTGGTCTTTTTAGGGTTCAGGGCTAGGTTTGGGTTTTGGGGTACAGGGGTATTTTTAGGGCCAAGGGGTAGGTTTGGGTTTTGAGGTACAGGGGTATTTATAGGGTGCAGGGCTATGTATGGGTTTTGGGGTACAGGGGTATTTTTAGAGTTTAGGGATAGGTTTGGGTTTTGGGGTACAGGGTATATGTATAGGGTTAAGATGGGTTAGTGTTTAAGGGTGTTGGGGTATTTTAAGGAGTAAGGATGGGTTATGATTATGGGGTGCAGGGGTATTTAAAGGGAGCAGGGTGGGATTAGCACATGATATGAGACATGGCATGAAGGGCGGAACGTACCACATGCCCCCAGCGTTTGTCACGCCCCCAGCACACGCCCACAGCACAACGCAGACACGCCCACAAGGGACTACTTTGCTGGCACGGTTCTTTTACCTTTTAAATGTATATGGTGGGTGTCTGCATAGCCTATGTCCTTCTGCTGCAACTGCCCTTTCCAACTCTGTATTGGGTGTTGTGATTGGTGCTGTGGTTCCTGAGATTACCCGCCTCAAAGGTTTGGGCTCTCTCTTTATTATATTAGTATATATACATATGTAGTTCAATGTAGTGGTAAACCCATAATTTTTGTACAAATGTCGCAAAAATATTTTCTAGAAGTGATGTTAGTTTCTAATTTTCCTGGACTGAGGAATCTCCTTGTTAGACTTGACATCCTCGGCATGGGCTTCCCTAAACGTTTTGCCTTCTTTTCTCCTGTTTTTCTGAATTCGTTTTTGTTGGTTATAGGACTCTGCAAACCAATGCTCACTCCTGTCAATATGGTAACATTGGATTACACCCAATTGGCATGTTTGATTTCCTTTGAAGTCCTTAGTAAAGTGGTATTTTACATAACCGGGGCTAGTAAATAAGATGCTACTAGTGGACCTGCAGCATTTATTGTGCCACCTAGTTAACTAGCCATTTAGAAACATGCCTTAGGTCTGCCATTGCAGCCTGTTTGCAAAGTTATAAACTGCCATTTTGACCTGGCAAAATAAATCTTTTTCTAGGCCTAAGCCTTCCTTTTTAATACATATGTCACCCCTAGGGTAAGCCCTAAACAGCCGATAAGGCAGGGTGTGTTGTATTTAAATAGCCAGACATGTACTTTTAAATTTGTCATGCCCGAGAGTGAAAAACACTCCAATTAATTTTTCACTATTGCAAGGCCTACCTCTCCAATGGGATAACATTGGAATAGCTTATTACATTTAATAGGCTGTGATTTTTGCTTGGGGGCAGGTTAGAACCTCATGTTTGATGACTGAGGAATTGTAATTTAAAACCCTCTTTAATGATAAAGTCAGATTTTGTTTGTTTGTTTGTTTGTTTTATAGTTTTATTAGGCGCTGCTTATTACCAGTGAGAGTATCCAGGCACTGTCAATGGACACAGGGAGATTAAGCGATTTGCCCAGAATCAAAGAATTTTGAGACGATTCCGAGACTCGAACCCGGATCCCCAGCACCTCTGGCAGCTGCGCCACATCCTCTCGCCAAGGTAAGTCACAATTCAGAAATTTTTACTTTCAGAAAGTTAGCATTTCCTTGTCTTAACACTTGGTACTAGGGTCACATCACAAGATAAAATTAGCAGTTAGCCTTTCTGTATTCCTCCCAGAAAGCCTCGGGCTCTGAGAACGGACAGTAGCATTTTAATTCTTGTTATTTTAAATAAGTCTTGCTGATTTTTAATTCTTGATTATTGAGTTAAAACATATATTAAGTATGTTGTTTAAAAACTTGACACATTGAACTTTATTCAAGTGCATAATTCCTGACTACTTTTGAGGACACTGCTGGGCGATACGTCGGTTCTGAGGACTGAGGTGGGTGATGCGGGACAAATGGTATGGGGCAAATTCATGCAGCAGCAGCGATGCAGCGGTTCTGCTTGGCGATGAATCCCTCAGCCGACAAGGTGTGTCAGTTCTGGTCGTAGATGTGTCGCTCAGCAGAGAAGATGTGTTGGTAAAAATGTAAATTTAAATTGATACTTGTATAGCGCACTACTCACCGGCAAGGGTCTCAAGGCGCTTGTACGAATACCGCTGTGGAACCCATCCTGGCTTTCCCTGTGAGGCGTCCACTTCTGGGCACCCCCAAGGTGGAGGCCAGGCATCCTTAGCATTGTGGGGGCCGTTGTGGAGATTAAGCAAGCTATTGCCCAGAGTTGCAGAGTGGGACTCCATGATTGGAATAGGCACTGAGGCGAGAATTATCAGGTCCGTGGAATTTTTTAGCCCAAGACCCGCCGAGGTGGGGAATTGAACCCTGGTCCCGGGCTAGACCTCTGCATCAGGGTCTGCCGCTCTAACCATTGAGCCACACTTCTCCATTACTGCTACTGGTACTGCTGGTAAGAACCTTAGTCCCATTTCCATGGGTCCAGGACTCGGGTGGCACACCTTGGCAGGGTAGTGTCACAGATGCCAGAGTCCAGGTTCAAGGTGATTGGAAGCCTGTTATATCCATGATGCTTCAGATCAGTAGGCCAGCCAACTAGCACTTGAAGTCACTCTGGGTTCTGGGTTCAAATGATGCATGTCCATTCCTTCTCACCCAGGCAAGAGGGCAACGGGCAGCAACCAGCAGGACACAGCCTATTTAGGTGTAAGTGAGGCTATGCCCAGCTCTTCCCTTTAATTTATTTATTTATGCAACTTATATAGCGCGCAAATACCCAGCGGTGTCTCAGCGCTTGGGGAGTAAATCAGTGGAAGGGTGTTCCAAAGTCTGGCCCTAGCAACTATGAAACGTCGGTCTCCCCAGGAGGATTTCTTGGTGCGTGGGACGGGAAGTAGATGGGCTGTGGAGGAGCGCAGTGGTCTGTTAGGGGTGTATAGGCATAGTGAATGTTTTAAAAACTCTGGTCCAGTGTTGTTGATTGCCTTGTACGTGATGCATAGTGCTTTGAATTTGGTGCAGCTTCTGCTAGGCAACCAGTGAAGTTGGCGTATGACAGGTGAAATTGATTTGAACTTGGGGGTGCTGAATAGAATTCTGGCTGCTGAGTTTTGAACCACCTGTAGCTTGTTTAGGACTTTCTCTTGGGCATTCAACAGGAGTGCGTTACAGTAGTTGATTTTTGAAAGGATTAGTGTGGACATCAAGGTTTGGCCAGCGGCGGGGGGCAGAAATGGCAAAAGTTTCTTTATCTTTTTTAGGGTGTAGAAGGAAGAGGAGACGACGACATTGGCGTGATGGATGAACGAGAGCTTATCGTCGAACAGGACCCCCAAGTTCCTGACCTTGTTGACCTTGGCATGAGCCAATATTACTATGGTGGGGGCCCCAGCTTGTTAGGCCATCAGGTTTGGGGACCACCCTGGGGTGAGGGTGTCAAAGGTCATTACCTCCGTCTTATCGGAATTAAGTTTTAAGCAGTGGCTCGTCATCCAGGAGCTGATGGCTAGCATTCCCTCCTGGAATCTTGACTCGGCGGTTCCACCATCGTTGTGAACTGCTAGCACCAGTTGGGGTTCGTCGGCATTTGAAGTTAGCCTCATCCCATGTGGTTTGATGACCCTGGCCAAGTCCGACACATAGATGTTAAATAAGGTTGGACTTAGCGAGCTCACTACATATGCGGATTTGTGTTCCAGGTTGTAATTACGCCTCCAACGGCGCTCAGCTTGTCGGAGGACCAATTTGTCCTGCTTCAGTTGTTCTGTGAACCACCGTTGGGCATCATGAGGACATTTAGTCTTTATAACTTTCAGCGGAGCGACTTTGTTACTGGCAGACACCAACCAATGCTCAAGATGGAAGGCCTGGCGGGCTACCGAAGACTGGCCACTAGGAGCGGTGGCAGCTAATATGGAATGAAATTCGGGCAGAATGGCACTTTTCCAGTTACGGGCTGTAAAATTACTAATTGGAGTGGGAAGAATGGACGGTATATAGTTCAGGGAAAAGGAAATGAAACAATGATCAGACCAGGAACAAGGGAAAACTAAGGGGGGGGGAGATTGGAGGTCCAGACTTGGTTCAAAGTGTGGCCTTTACTGTGAGTCACTACTTTAATATGTTGGCTGCATTTCATGCCCAGCAAAAGGTCAGAAAATTCTTCCGAAAGATAGCTTTCCCGTGTATCTGAAGGCCAGTAGTTAAAATCACTGATAATGATGATCTTAGCATGATTGATAATCAATTGGGAGAATAAATCGCCGAACTGTTGGGGGAAGAGAGGCATATAATCCGGAGTCTGTAAACAAGGACACAGATAAAGGAAAACCTGAGGGAAGAGAATTTAAGTATAAGACTGTCAGCTTTAGGGATAATGGCACTTTCAAGAGTCGTGAAATTGTGCTGTGTGCGGATAATGGCTGCAACCCCCCCATCTGCTTTCCCAGCGGGCCTGTTAGCATGCAATATGTAATAGCCGGCGGGGATAGCAGCAAGAATATCAGGGGCAGAGTCGTCAGTCAACCATGTTTCAGATAGAAGGAGAATAGCCGCCATTTTATCATCCAACAACTGAAATATCTTAAGTTGGTGTTTCACCAACGAGCGGGTATTGAGGTAGATCACAACAAGGGGGTGCATCCCAAAAGGCGTAAACCCAGGGGAAGGTACAGGGGGCTCACTAAGGTGCACGGGTATACTAGGTGCGGGTAGGCCTGATAAGAGTCCCGGGGAACGAAAATACCACAGTCCCGAGCAGCGCTTTCTGCGCGGGGATTCTTGGGCCCCCGGATATTGGAACATATGGAGATCAGCGGGCGTATAGGTGATCAGATAGGCATTCTCATTGGCCCCTGGTCCCGGCCAGACGCGGACGGGCGCAGACGGGCTTGCCTTAGGCGCGTCCGCTGCGCTTCCGCCAAAACTCCATATTATATACACCCGGGGGAGTGAGCAACTAGCCCGCAAACCTGCGGGGGTCTCAATGGCAGGGCGGAACTAGTGCAGGATGTAACGCTCACAGAAAGACCCTCCGCAACAAACGGCACAATGCCGGGGCGGACCGGGCCGGGAGCGGGGAAATGCCGGTAAGTAAATTTAAAAAGTTTTAAAAAGGTGCAGAGCTCACACAGTTAAAATCATGAGGCAAACACACAAGATCAGGCCAAAGCATAAAATTAAAGCAAAATTAAGCAACAACACTGAGAGAACCTCATCATGCGGCCTTAATCGCCGCGATCGTCAGAGGAGTATGCTTCTCCCGTGCCTGAAATAGAAAAGGTACTGCAACTACTAGCCCGCTAACCTGCGGGGTCTCAATGGCAGGGCGGGAGTAGTGCAGGATGTAACACTCACAAAAAGACCCTCCGCAACAAACGGCACAATGCCGGGGCGGACCGGGGCCAGGAGCGGGAAATGCCGGTAAGTAAGTTTAAAAAAGGTGCAGAGCTCACACAGTTAAAATCATGAGGCAAATACACAAGATCAGGCCAAAGCATAAAATTAAGGCAAAATTAAGCAACAACGCTGAGAGCACCTCATCATGCGGCCTAAATCGCCGCGATCGTCAGAGGAGTGTGCTTCTCCCGCGCCTGAAATAGAAAAGGTACTGCAACTACTAGCCCGCTAACCTGCGGGGTCTCAATGGCTGGGCGGAAGTAGTGCAGGATGTAACACTCACAAAAAGACCCTCCGCAACAAACGGCACAATGCCGGGGCGGACCGGGGCCAGGAGCGGGAAATGCCGGTAAGTAAGTTTAAAAAAGGTGCAGAGCTCACACAGTTAAAAATCATGAGGCAAATACACAAGATCAGGCCAAAGCATAAAATTAAGGCAAAATTAAGCAACAACGCTGAGAGCACCTCGTCATGCGGCCTAAATCGCCGCGATCGTCAGAGGAGTGTGCTTCTCCCGCGCCTGAAATAGAAAATGTACTGCAACTACTAGCCCGCTAACCTGCGGGGTCTCAATGGCAGGGCGGAAGTAGTGCATGATGTAACGCTCACAGAAATACAACCTATCTTACACTTAGCCCAAATAGCCCAAGACAATGAGATTACTTTCAGGAGTTCATATTCAGAGTGAGGTTCTAAATGCTTGAACTGAATGTCAGCACATTCTGTGTCAGCAACATGATGACCTTGTACCTTTACTGGATCCAACATGTATCCTGGTGTCACGTCCGCTGCTTACTTATGCCTATTTTAGAATGCTGCCAATCTCATAGGATTGCTTCTTGTTTATGCCGATACTTTCACAATTCAAGGTAATATTCATGTTGTTACATAACCTGTACCAGTCAATCATATCCCTCACATCCTAGTCCCTACTAGCTGATAGCACAGATTATTTCTGAAAAGCAGTGACAACCCACCAAGACCCTCAACAAAAAGTCAGAACATACCCTGGATGCGGGAAAAACAAAGGGGTAGAATATAATAACAATTAAGTGCTAATGGCAGATCTGTTGTGTCAGATGTTGAAATCCCTCATGCCCCTGAAAATGTTCAAAGATACTTAACACTGCCAACTAGGCATGGGCGGAAAATCCGTTCCGCTCGCGGATTTTGCGGATTTTCGGGAAATCCGCAATCCGCGAGATTCGCGAATCTCCCGCAAAATCCGCAAATCCGCGAGCAGCGGATTTTGTTCGCACTGCTCGCACTGTTCGCGTGAGTTCGCGCCCCGCGAATAAGTGCAAAATTGCAGAAATACGATCTTAGCAAAACTGAAAGTAACTACTTACCAGGTTCAAAAGTTCAGGCTCATCATTAGTAGCCATTTCCTGTAGTGCTTCCTGAGGGGCCCCTCCAGAGTTCAGTTGCCAGTTGAAACTATTATGTGACCCTGCTCTGAACCTCAGAATAGTTACACATATGCCACAAAGGTCCTGATTTACAGCTAAGGGAGACAAGCAGGAGCCAGGCTGGAAGTTAAAATCCATTAATCAGCCCCTAATTCATTATTGTCAGTTGGGGCAGGGCAGGTGTTGTAACTAATTTTGCAACAATGAAAGCACTTAGCAAGTGCAAAAGATCACTAATCAGGGCGCACTAAGGAAGCAGGTGCCAGCTAAAAAAATATTCTGTGACACATTAATCAGCCCCAAATTAATTCAGGTCACTTGAGGCAGGGAAGGTGTGCTTTGCTTTGCCGAAAATAATGTACACTGGACAACCAGAGGGTGTGGTGATGAAACAGAGGGTGGCATGGGTGGGCCAGAGGGTGGCATGAGTAGTCAGAGAGTGGCAGTGGTGACAGAGAAGAGTGTCCCAAACAGGCTGGACACGTAGAAACAACAAGTTCGCAAAACTTGCGACCCGACAGGTAAGTTCGCAAATTGCGAAATTGTAAAAACCCTCGCGAACTGGCAGAAACACGGGCGAACACAAAAAAAAAAAATCCGCAAATTCGCGGGAATTCGCAGATTTTGCGGATTGCGAATCCGCAAATCCGCAAAATTCGCGAACGCGAGATCCGCAAAATTCGCTCATGCTTACTGCCAACAAACTGGCATCACTTTCACACAGTCAAAGAAAAAACCTCAAATATTTCGTACACAATTGAGCTGAATGCCAGTAAGGGCGTAATTAGAAATCTTGAAAACACATGGAGAAAAAATGCAACCCTTTATTGAGACTACAGAGAAAAATCAACATGGGCCCACTATTTCAAACCTCCCTGAGGCACGCTATGTTGTTACTATATGTGAATAGGCTGAGATTAAATTAGCATAGTAATTTCCCACCAGAGACAAGAGTAGAGAGGTTAATGTCTTCTCCCAGTTATGGAGTACCGTGGAGAAGTGGGCCGCAGAAGGTCAGCATTAGTGGAAAGAGAAGGACATAAACCACACACCAAGTGATCAGAGAGGGCCACATTACGAGTCTTGCAGTCCGAGGACCATCAGACTCTTAGTGGCGCAGCGGTGGTGGTCCACCATGCCGCCCGCCAAACTAAAAATCTTTTAATTTGGCGGGCGGGAGATAACGACTCTTGACGGTGTGGGAGCATGGCCGTGGTGTACCACCTGCACCGCCAAAAGTCGTAATCTAGCCCTTGATGTTTCTGGACTTGACAAAAACTCCATTGAACTGCATGTTCTCACATATGACACAAACGGCGTTCTGTGCTGGTTACCAGATGTTGTAGGATGCCAGCTGCCGTCTTCTCATGTGGGAGCAGTGATAGAGTGTAGTCTGTGCCGTAAATTTCCCTGAAGAGGTCCAAGCACAATAAGAGGGAAAACGAGACCCTTCTTAAAAGGGGAGTGGGGGGACCAGACACTTCAATTTCCTACATCTAAAATACTAATTGGAAGGTGGGGGGGGACACACAGGATACAAAGGAACCAATTAGGGTGATAAGAGGGAGACCTCCAATAGGCCAGTCCCCAGAAGTAACTGATACCCTCTCTTCTGCACAGGGCTTGCAGTTCCTACAGTGGGTCAGCATTCTTATTTTGGATTGTCACCAAGCTACGAATAAGCACTTGAATAATGGAAAAAGAACCTTTATTGGAGATCTCGATTCCAGAATATTCCTCAGACTGCATATACAGAACAAATATGAGATAATGCATGTGTGTTGTAGGCTAGTGAAATGAATACCCAGATTTTATAGGAAGTGCAGTGACTGAGTCATCTCTCTCGTGTGAAGGCCACACACCACAAAGCACTCCTCCAAACCAATAAACACTGTCAACTCAGGTTACAAAAACATCATTCCATGTTTAGTCTATAGTGCCAACTATTTCTCAAGAAAACTGTTAAATAAAACACAATAAATTAAACATTGGGTTACTAAGAATAACATATCCATTCATATAGCCAAAATACGCTGTTAAATGGAAGCATTGTGGCTCTACACACTTTAGTAACCACATTTCTGATCGATATGCACCTAGAAGGCCTCTGGCAGTGATCTTGATTCTAGTGGTTGGCCATACATTGTGTAAGAGTGGGTAAACGGTGTTGTAAAGTTGAGAACTGGCAGTAATACTTCTTTAACATGGTTAGCCATTCTCAATATATTATGTAAACCTATCACCATCCCTCAAAAAGCATACACCTATATATATATATATATATATATATATATATATATATATATATATATATATATATATATATATATATATCTCGCTCCTCCACACGCCATAGGCGGGGCACTTCCTGGTCGGGTGCAATAAACGCGGTGGCGTACCGCGATATAAATCCCAGCTCCAAACTTCCCTCTTATCCTTCAGGAAAGAAAAGCACTCGCGAGGATTCTGTAGCTCAACAGCAATTTATTCAGGACAAACGCGTTTCGGATTTACATCCTTCGTCAGTGTCGTAAGTTCTAAACAAAAATACTGGCGGCCATATTTTATTAAAACATCACATGTCACGTGTCTCGGGGTAATAGAGGACGGACTTGGCGTCATTGTGATAGTATGAGCGCCATTTTAGCACGGTAAATATCGGTCAACAATTGTTCCATTTCATAACAGAACCCACGAAGGTTATCGGTTAGAAATTTCATTTGTCATGCATTTCAACATTTAACAAATTTCATCAATAAAAAAGATATTCATTTAACATAATCAAGCCGTGGATCGGCAATGCAGCCTTTTAAAAAGACTGCTTAGGTCCTGTGTTACCCACATATAATTATGCCGTGTATCGGCTAAAGCGACATGTTTAAAAGCGAAACATTTACAGACAGTGCCTCACAGGTCATTTTCAGATGTCATAGTATTTCATTTATTCAAATGGATGGCCAATTCCTCCCCACTGTTCAACCCTTTTGGAATCTTGGTTCCCAGATCTATAATATAACGTGACTCCAGCCTCCTAAGTTTAAATAGACGATCTCCCCCTCTGATGTTTGCTGGTAAATAATCCAGACAATAATACTGCAACAGGTCCCTGTTGCTGTTATGTTTAATGGAGAAGTGTCGTGCTACAGGATAGCTGAAGTCTTTGTTTTTTATGGCCCGCATGTGTTCCAATATCCGCAATTTAACCATATTGATGGTGCTCCCCACGTACTTCAGTCCGCAGGGGCACACAAGGCAATATACTGCATAGCTAGTTTGGCAGGTCATGAATTTGTTAATCTGTTTGTTTTGCCTCATGCCCTCTACCTTGTATGATCTTACTCTTTTACTTGCTACGCAGGCCTTGCACTTCCCGCAAGGAAAGAATCCTTTCATTTCCCTGAGGGTGGTTTGGGTTTTGGTTGGGGACTTCTCTAGATGACTGGAAACCAAGTCATCTTTCAGGGAACGAGCTTTTCTAAAGGTTATGAGGGGATGGACAGGAATGTCTGAGGCAATAACGGCATCTGTTTTCAGTATGTGCCAGTTTTTCCTCAGAATGTTCCTTATCGTATTGGACTCCTTGGAGAAAGTGGTGATCATCCTAAATCTCCCTGTATCTTTGGTAATCTTTTCTTTAGTTTTTAGCAGATCCTCTCTTTTTAGATCCTGAACTTTTCTGCGTGTGCTCTCTAACAATGTGGTCCTATATCCTCTTGCCTGAAAGCGATCTATGCTTCCTTTGAGAGCTGTATTATAGCTGTCCTCACTCGAACAGTTCCTTTTTAACCTCAAAAACTCCCCATAGGGGATGCTATCTTTTAGTTTTTGAGGATGACCACTGTCCGCGTGCAGAACACTGTTCCCCGCAGTGGGTTTTCTGTATAAGGAGGTATTTATTATCCCATCCTCTATAGATACTTTCAGGTCAAGGTAGCTGACTTCAGTGGTACTGATATCCCCCGAGAAATGAAGATTAACTTCATTGTTGTTTAAAATTCCTATATATTTCTCGGCTTCTGCTGTAGTGCCCTCCCAGATTAAAAACAGATCATCAATGTATCTGTGCCATGCCACTATCTTGTTGGTCCATTCCTGATTCACCCTAGACCAGGCTACCTGCTCCTCCCACCAGCCCACGAACAAGTTCGCGTAGCTGGGGGCGAAGCAGGTACCCATCGCGGTCCCGGATGTCTGTCTAAACAGATCCCCGTTAAACGTGAATATGTTATTGCATAAACAAAATTCAATAAGTTCCAACAGCATGGAGTTGTGGGTGGCAAATCTCATGGATTTCTTATCTAGGAAGTATTTAATGGCTGATAGACCCGCTGCATGGTTGATGCTTGTGTACAGACTTGTGATATCAAGTACCATCATGCAATAGGTTGGTTGCCACATGATTTTTTCAATGCGACAAATAAAATCAGTGGTATCTCTTATATAGGACTTTAGTTTAACCACCGTGTCAAACAGAAAATGGTCGAGGAATTTAGAGAGATTTTCAGTCAGGCTCCCCAGAGAAGACACTATGGGTCTGCCCGGTGGTTCTCTCTCATTTTTGTGAATCTTGGGGAGGTGGTAAAAAGTGGGTAGGGTGGGCTCAGGAGTGTTTAAAAACAGATATTCATCCCCATCAAGCATCTGTTTATCGTGCCACAATTTAATCAAAGCATGAAATTTCCGAATGCTGTCCTGGTAAATCGATGGTGTGCATATTTCATAACAATCAGAGTTTTTTAATTGTTTATATGCTTCCTCTTCATAATACTTTCGTGTCATGAGGACTATATTTCCTCCCTTGTCTGAAGGTTTATATATAATGTCTTTATCCTCTTTCAGACTCTTCAGTGCTTTTTTTTTATCCTTATTTAGGTTTTCATTGTTATAGTTCTTGGTCACATTTGATGTCATCCTTAGTTTCATAAGGTCCTTCGTGACCGCCTCTGTAAAGGTGTCGATGGCATCATGTGGCATTATAGGATAAAACTGGGAGGGGGACTTAAGTCCACTAGTGGGTGCATCTTGGTCTATACCCACATTTCTTATCCTCTGACTCAAAGTTTGTTCAGTTTCAGGTACGGTAGGGTCCTCATCTTTTCGTAGATTCTCCAGAATTTCCAGGGTCGTTAGTTCATTGATAGACAACAGATCCATGTCTTGTTTTTGTGTTTTTAGAAGTTTGGCTTCTTTCGTTGTTGGTCTCAGTTTAAAGAATTTATGGAGTTTCAGTCCACGAGTGAATTTAAACAGATCTATCTTGGTTTGTGTGAACTCAAAACTCGTTTGTGGGCAGAAGGTTAACCCTAACTTCAATACTGACTCCTCAGTTTTGGTCAGTGATTTATTTGTTAGGTTAACAATGGTTAGGTTTTCATCGGTCTTCACCATCGTCTGCCTCTCCGGCTTCTCGTGACTCTGGTCGTTGGTTGAGGTGTTTTTCCTCGGCCTCTTCCCTTTCCTGCCGCCTCGTCTTGTTCTTCTGATTTTTCTGGGGGTCTGGTCTTTCCCCCTCGAAGCCATGTCTGTTGTAGTACTTGATATTCCTGCTGAAAAGGAGTTTCCTCAATATCGGTTGAGGGTCCAGGTACCTCATCTCCTGACTGATCTGCATCCGTCAACTCCGATTCGGAGGTCTCCACTCTTGTTGTTCTTCCCTTGGAAGAAGTTGAGCAGATTGAGGAGCAACTAAAGAAAAACACGGATGTTGCAACTATGGACAAACTAAGAGATGGGATGAAAAACAGACTAGCGAAATATGAAACTAAAATTCGCCAACGCAAAGAAGAAAAATTTGACCGTGACGAGAGAGACTATGCTTTGGGTCGCATTCTCACGTTCTCTAAAAAATATGACCAACCCCGAAAGGACATGGCTAAGAACAAAAATGCTGCCAAGGGAAGAACAACAAGAGTGGAGACCTCCGAATCGGAGTTGACGGATGCAGATCAGTCAGGAGATGAGGTACCTGGACCCTCAACCAATATTGAGGAAACTCCTTTTCAGCAGGAATATCAAGTACTACAACAGACATGGCTTCGAGGGGGAAAGACCAGACCCCCAGAAAAATCAGAAGAACAAGACGAGGCGGCAGGAAAGGGAAGAGGCCGAGGAAAAACACCTCAACCAACGACCAGAGTCACGAGAAGCCGGAGAGGCAGACGATGGTGAAGACCGATGAAAACCTAACCATTGTTAACCTAACAAATAAATCACTGACCAAAACTGAGGAGTCAGTATTGAAGTTAGGGTTAACCTTCTGCCCACAAACGAGTTTTGAGTTCACACAAACCAAGATAGATCTGTTTAAATTCACTCGTGGACTGAAACTCCATAAATTCTTTAAACTGAGACCAACAACGAAAGAAGCCAAACTTCTAAAAACACAAAAACAAGACATGGATCTGTTGTCTATCAATGAACTAACGACCCTGGAAATTCTGGAGAATCTACGAAAAGATGAGGACCCTACCGTACCTGAAACTGAACAAACTTTGAGTCAGAGGATAAGAAATGTGGGTATAGACCAAGATGCACCCACTAGTGGACTTAAGTCCCCCTCCCAGTTTTATCCTATAATGCCACATGATGCCATCGACACCTTTACAGAGGCGGTCACGAAGGACCTTATGAAACTAAGGATGACATCAAATGTGACCAAGAACTATAACAATGAAAACCTAAATAAGGATAATAAAAAAAGCACTGAAGAGTCTGAAAGAGGATAAAGACATTATATATAAACCTTCAGACAAGGGAGGAAATATAGTCCTCATGACACGAAAGTATTATGAAGAGGAAGCATATAAACAATTAAAAAACTCTGATTGTTATGAAATATGCACACCATCGATTTACCAGGACAGCATTCGGAAATTTCATGCTTTGATTAAATTGTGGCACGATAAACAGATGCTTGATGGGGATGAATATCTGTTTTTAAACACTCCTGAGCCCACCCTACCCACTTTTTACCACCTCCCCAAGATTCACAAAAATGAGAGAGAACCACCGGGCAGACCCATAGTGTCTTCTCTGGGGAGCCTGACTGAAAATCTCTCTAAATTCCTCGACCATTTTCTGTTTGACACGGTGGTTAAACTAAAGTCCTATATAAGAGATACCACTGATTTTATTTGTCGCATTGAAAAAATCACGTGGCAACCAACCTATTGCATGATGGTACTTGATATCACAAGTCTGTACACAAGCATCAACCATGCGGCGGGTCTATCAGCCATTAAATACTTCCTAGATAAGAAATCCATGAGATTTGCCACCCACAACTCCATGCTGTTGGAACTTATTGAATTTTGTTTATGCAATAACATATTCACGTTTAACGGGGATCTGTTTAGACAGACATCCGGGACCGCGATGGGTACCTGCTTCGCCCCCAGCTACGCGAACTTGTTCGTGGGCTGGTGGGAGGAGCAGGTAGCCTGGTCTAGGGTGAATCAGGAATGGACCAACAAGATAGTGGCATGGCACAGATACATTGATGATCTGTTTTTAATCTGGGAGGGCACTACAGCAGAAGCCGAGAAATATATAGGAATTTTAAACAACAATGAAGTTAATCTTCATTTCTCGGGGGATATCAGTACCACTGAAGTCAGCTACCTTGACCTGAAAGTATCTATAGAGGATGGGATAATAAATACCTCCTTATACAGAAAACCCACTGCTGGGAACAGTGTTCTGCACGCGGACAGTGGTCATCCTCAAAAACTAAAAGATAGCATCCCCTATGGGGAGTTTTTGAGGTTAAAAAGGAACTGTTCGAGTGAGGACAGCTATAATACAGCTCTCAAAGGAAGCATAGATCGCTTTCAGGCAAGAGGATATAGGACCACATTGTTAGAGAGCACACGCAGAAAAGTTCAGGATCTAAAAAGGGAGGATCTGCTAAAAACTAAAGAAAAGATTACCAAAGATACAGGGAGATTTAGGATGATCACCACTTTCTCCAAGGAGTCCAATACGATAAGGAACATTCTGAGGAAAAACTGGCACATACTGAAAACAGATGCCGTTATTGCCTCAGACATTCCTGTCCATCCCCTCATAACCTTTAGAAAAGCTTGTTCCCTGAAAGATGACTTGGTTTCCAGTCATCTAGAGAAGTCCCCAACCAAAACCCAAACCACCCTCAGGGAAATGAAAGGATTCTTTCCTTGCGGGAAGTGCAAGGCCTGCGTAGCAAGTAAAAGAGTAAGATCATACAAGGTAGAGGGCATGAGGCAAAACAAACAGATTAACAAATTCATGACCTGCCAAACTAGCTATGCAGTATATTGCCTTGTGTGCCCCTGCGGACTGAAGTACGTGGGGAGCACCATCAATATGGTTAAATTGCGGATATTGGAACACATGCGGGCCATAAAAAACAAAGACTTCAGCTATCCTGTAGCACGACACTTCTCCATTAAACATAACAGCAACAGGGACCTGTTGCAGTATTATTGTCTGGATTATTTACCAGCAAACATCAGAGGGGGAGATCGTCTACTTAAACTTAGGAGGCTGGAGTCACGTTATATTATAGATCTGGGAACCAAGATTCCAAAAGGGTTGAACAGTGGGGAGGAATTGGCCATCCATTTGAATAAATGAAATACTATGACATCTGAAAATGACCTGTGAGGCACTGTCTGTAAATGTTTCGCTTTTAAACATGTCGCTTTAGCCGATACACGGCATAATTATATGTGGGTAACACAGGACCTAAGCAGTCTTTTTAAAAGGCTGCATTGCCGATCCACGGCTTGATTATGTTAAATGAATATCTTTTTTATTGATGAAATTTGTTAAATGTTGAAATGCATGACAAATGAAATTTCTAACCGATAACCTTCGTGGGTTCTGTTATGAAATGGAACAATTGTTGACCGATATTTACCGTGCTAAAATGGCGCTCATACTATCACAATGACGCCAAGTCCGTCCTCTATTACCCCGAGACACGTGGCATGTGATGTTTTAATAAAATATGGCCGCCAGTATTTTTGTTTAGAACTTACGACACTGACGAAGGATGTAAATCCGAAACGCGTTTGTCCTGAATAAATTGCTGTTGAGCTACAGAATCCTCGCGAGTGCTTTTCTTTCCTGAAGGATAAGAGGGAAGTTTGGAGCTGGGATATATATATATATATATATATATATATATATATATATACTGTATTATTTCTCAACTGCCCGCAGTATATTAGATGGGTGCACTGATTGTTTATTTCCCTGCAGTCTGAAATATGCAAGGCTTAGCTGTAGTGTGAAGACAGCCATGTTAGATCTCAGTGACTGTCCTGAAACGATATACTTTGTACACAATTTTTCAAAGTGTGCCTTGACTAATTTTACCAAGCAGACTCCTTTCTTCTTGTTGGTTGGCTTACAGTTCAGCAGAGACTGATCTAGCATGACAGGCAATGATATCTGACCACGGCAGGGCCTAGGCCTGGCTCCCAGCTCCATGCGATAAAGTCACTTAAGGTCATGTGCAATATTTGAGTACAGAATGAACATTACCGCACAATTATGTTATGCCTTATAAAGCAAGATTCCTACCTTCCACCTTTGCTCGTCATCCTTATGGTATTGCAGTTTATATTTCACTTCACAATTGCTCAAATTGTGAACATCCTTCGGTGACTGCCACTGCATGACCATCCATCCCAAGTAACCAGGATCCACAAACTGGAAATCGCTGGGTGGTTCAACTACCACAGGAAAGGCATCAACATTTAATGAAAAGGGCACAATCAGTTCACTCCAGTTTTTACCTCTAAGGTACAGTGTCTTAGAAGCAAACATTGGAACAAGTCACACCATTAGTGTCAACGCTTTCATATACTGGGCATCGGCTGGAGGTGACCACAGGAATACATTGTATTTGGTATCCATTTTTCTGTATGAAATAGTGTTTGCTTTCTGAACGTATTATGGTAAAAGTGCTCTGTGCCAGTGGGTGTAAACGAAGTTATCATGCATTATCCCCCATTTTCTGTGCTGGAAAATAAATTGTGGGATCACCCATGGTGCAATCCATAATTGTGCTACATTGATTTACCTCTCGGTTTACTGCTCAGATCTAAATATTGGCCATCCATTGTAACTAATAGGCTATGCATAAAATATTTTAATAAAATATACATAATACTTTTTAAGCTACCTATATGGTTGGCTTCAAGCTTTACAAATCATAAAGAACCCCTCTAGTATTTTTATACGTTTTTTTATTGAAATTCTTGCACAGTTTCTACTTATTAGTAGTTCTATCTTATGATTATTAATAGCATATGTATCATTGTGTCTTCTCCCTCCCTTTTTAATTTGTTGTAACAATATATTATATTACATTGTACCTGTTAAACTTTATTGATATTGATAATCCTCATATATTTCTATTTGGTACTTACATTGCACTAATTTTTGTATTATCTATCTGTTAACTTAAAATCTAATAAACTATTCTGAACAGAATTAAGAACCTCTCTGTGTAGAAGAGGATTGATAGAATGCTGATTTTAACTCCCTCTTCCATAAGATCCTATTATGTGATACAACAACTTTCTCACGTTTAATAAAAGGTTCCAAATGTTTTATATTATACTGCACAACATGCACACTGCAGTGCTAGTGATAGCGATAACATCAGTTCACAAGGTTATTTAGATCAGGTTTCCACACCTGCCTTAGTGTGCAAGGGTAACCATGATGTGTGGTCACTCTGTGTCATTCTGTTTTTATTAGGTCTCAGCCTAGCGTTACACTGCACAGCAGTGTTTGCGCAGCCGAGATTTACTGTAAACAGTGTTTGGAGGCTTGAACCCGCCCCTCTTCTCCATTGGCTGGCTTACTAAATGGAGGCCAGCCATTGGAGGAGAGGGGCATCACTCCATTTAAGCCCCGTCTTTTTGGGACTGAGGGGTGTGTTTTTTGTGTCCTTTCTCTCCCTGAAATCATCGGGAGAGAGCACGCCCCTCATCACCCTGCCTGCACGCGCCAGTCGGCCCTCTGATTGGTGTTCTTTATTAACCAATCAGAGGGCCGACTGGCGCGTGCAGGCAGCGTGAGCAGACTCTGCCTCGTTTCTTGTTTCGTGGAGTGTACAGTTTTTTTCTAATCTTATGTTTCAAGCCGTTCTTGCAAAGCCGTTCTTGCAGGGTGTTGCGGGCGGTTCGTCTTTGGAACTGTTCTGTGGCCTTTTTGATGACCCTTTCTCAATCGTTTCCTGAGGACGTAAACCAATTTCAGATTGTTATTTTTGTTGTTTTGGGTGCTTCATTTTTTTCCGGGCAGGGGGATATTTTGCCATGATCTTATTTTCGGAGTGCTTTATTTAAGGATCATGTATTTGGAGTTTTTTTGTTCGGGTGGGGATTCCGTATTTTTTGTTTCTTGGTATGGAGCCCTGCGGGTTAAGACTCCACAATTTATCGAGGGGGTGGGGGTGTTCTGACGCGATTTCTAGAGGTGTTCCTTTTGCGCGCATTCCTTCCTTTGAGGTACTGGGGTAAAGAATATTCTATATTAGAGTGTTTAGGGCTGTCCTTATTTTGGGGGTGCTAAAAAAGTTGCTTTTTGGGTATCTATTTGCTTTCGGGTATAGCTGTTCTTGACTGGGGGTTGTTTGTGGCGGAGGTTAGTTTTGTGCGCCTTTATGGGGTTTTGTGGCATTTTTGTCCTTACAATTCAGGTCCAGCAGAAAAAGGATCCTGAAAAGCCCAGTTTTCCATTTGTTTTAGAACTGGAGCGGGTAGTGACTATAGCGCTGTGATTATACCATAGCGCTTGATGACAGCCTTGAGGCCTAAATCGAAGCATGAATATGGCGGGTAGTTTATCACTTGCTCGGTGGCCCCCACCCTCTGAGGGACGGAAGCAAAGGTAGCCCGTAGGGTACACACGCCTGCTGCAGCGGCCCGAATTCCCTCAACCGTGTGAGCCTCTCTTCTACCGCCGTGAGATGCGATCACACGAGCCAGGGCCGGCAGAGGCACCTGGGGGCTCACCACCCTGAAAGGATGATTGTGAAACAAGGCCCTGCTTGCAAAAGTCCCAATTCGAGCGGAATAGGTAGCCTTTTTAACAAAAAAATTTTTTTTTACAAGAAATAAGAAATATTTATTTTTGGGCCTTTTTCCGAAATCTCATTGTGCGTAGGTGCTGGAAAAGAGGCTAGATCTCCGGTTCTGCTGGTAAATGCACGAGAATGGGTGAAACAATCTCATTCAAACGTAGGGTTGTAGGCGACGCCTGCGGGGTGATTCTTATTGAAGGGGTGTAGGGGGCGTGAAATGTAAAGCCTGTACCAGGTGCGATCGGGGCATGTGAAAGGCAGCACAAGCGGGCAAACTTAAAATTTTTATTGCACCACAAAGTTCAATGTTCATCCCAGGGAAGGCAACACAATGCACACAGAGCACCACAATAGAACACAATACAACATCATATAAAATACAATGCACGCATACAATCCACGAAAGCACCACATGCACGAACTACACTCGTTATGATTATGCAAAACTCTACTTACAGTGTGCTGTGTTATGTGCAGTACACATTCCTCAACACAAGACGTGTAACAGTGCACAGAATACAAGCAGGTAGTGCACACTCAGAGCACGAACACAGCCAGCACAGTATAACAGCGTAGAAGGCTGCATGAGAGACCACAACACATGTTACACAACACGCACAGCACTGTGAGTGCACAGCAGGTGCTGTGCACTCCGGGTGCTCGTGTTACTGCTTGGCAGTGGGAGCGGCCTGGGCTGGTCTGTGCTTCTGTCCTGTAGGTGAAAGGGGTGCAGCTCCCTCCGTGACACTGATTTAATTTGTTTTCTACACATAAATGCAGCACCATGTTTTGTTAGGGAAATAGAAGCCTGTAGTGCATTATATTATAAGCCTGTTGTGCGTTATAGTAACCCCAGTATTTCGGTGTGAATAGATTATACTCGGTGACAGACCAAGAATTAAAGGAGCAAACCTTTAAATAGAGTCGCGAGTGAGACGCGCAGTCCCGGTCTTCAGTCCCGGTGGCTGGGCCCAGGCTGGCAGCCCCCGGGAGAGGCGGGTGATCAGAGCCCCTCTGATCCTGGCATCTTTTGTCGGATCTTTAGAGGTGGTCCCGGGTATCGGTACACAGAGAAACTAACATTAGGAACCAGCAGTGAAGTTACATAGGCTCCCGCGAGGGAGGGGGGAGCTGCAGGGGGGCCCTCATCACCCGTGCACACGGGCTTGAGAGCTCACGATTGTGTTTGCAGGGGGGGGCTCCACGTGCCTTGCAGCCCCCCTTCAAGTTTCCTTACGACAGTGGGTACCAGGCTTGCCCGTGCCTGGCATCCCATACTCCAGTGCCTGGAGACCCCCCACTCTCCACAGGGGCCCCTCCAGCGGCCTCTCTGCAGCTGCCGGTCGGGTCCCAAGGCCGTTCAATAAAGGCGGGGCTCAGGGTGCCTGGCCCCCAGCTCCAGAGGGTCGCCTCTCTCCGCAGCGGCTTTGAGGGTTCAATGGCCTGGACTCTGTTCTCCCCCAGCTGGTTGTGCCTGCAGCTGCTTTGAGGGTCTCCACAATACCTAATTTTGAGGGCTGAGGTCTCTGCAATAAATCAGAGCGGCGCCCGCGCTCATCCGCTGTCTCTGTAGCTGCTTTAAGGGTCTCCTGATAAACACCGGGGACTCTTTTTGAAGAGACTTCGAGGGGCCCTCCTCGGCCTGATAATGAGGTCTTGAGGCCTGGAGCCCACATAGCTGCCTCTGTGTGAAGACACATTTTTGCCGATTAATATAGCACCAACTCACCAGAAGGTATTCGAGCGCTTTACGATACCTGGAAATTTAGCAGTATAGGGTCATTGCCCGTGATCATTAAGGAGTCAAGATTGACCACCTCTTGACTAGAATACTTAGTTTAGGTGATGAAATACATTTGTGATTAGAAAACTAAAACAGAGTAAGCTATTGGCATTGTAAATGAAAATGCCATTTATTTATCTGTTTTCTAAACCAACACATAAATAAAAATGTTGTCATAAGGAATGCCAATAGCTCTAACTTTTACAAAGGCGAGACTGTTGCATTGTGAATGCTTGTTTGTATAACTTGTTCACAGAAACAAGTCACATCCAATAAAAATCATCATCAAATCATAAAAATGCTAGCTGAAAACAGATGTGAGCAATAATGCGGATCAATAAAAGAGACGGGCTTTCAGCGCCTTGCACTATAATAGTCTCAAAAGGGTGCGCATTCTCACTGGATAAGAAATTTTAGGAATGCCACAACGTTTCCACCTAGTCCGAGTGGCGAACAGTTGCTCCTCACTGGCTGACTTATATGCCAGTATACTTGGTCTCTTCAAACAAATAGGGCCAAGTCCCTGTGACATTTGCAAATGAGGCTAATAACATACCCTACCCATTTGAAATTAAATTAAATGAAAATGTATAAAGCACGGGTTTTCCCGGAGACGTCTTGGCGCTGCTAGCCACGGAAGGGAAAAAAATAAAAAACCCAGATTTCACAGAAACACAGAAATCAAGCATGTCAAGACACAAACCTATTGATTATAAAGCCTTGTTTTTAGCGTTTTCCTACAGGAAAGAAGGCTTGAACTTTTCTTTAGGTGAGGCAGAAAATTCCACAATTTAGCGGCACAAACTACGGCGTTGACTTGTCTGGTCATCGAGAGGGAGGAGTCCAGGATGAATCCCAGGTTGCGTGCGTGGTCCGTTGGTCTGGGTGCGCTGCCCAGGGCAGGGGGCCACCAGGAGTCGTCCCAGGGGAAGGGTGATGATCCCAGGATGAGGATTTCCGTCTTGTCCGAGTTAAGTTTCAGGCGGCTGTTCTTCATCCACTCGGCTACATCTTTCATCCCTTTGTGTGGGTTGGTTCTGGTGGTGGCGGGGTCGTTGGTGAGGGAGAGGATCAGTTGGGTGTCATCGGCGTAGGAGATGATGCTGGCGTGCGATGGCCGCGAGGGGGCTCATGCAGATGTTGAAGAGGGTGGGGCTGAGTGATGAACCTTGTGGTACGCCGCAGATGACTTTGGTGGCCTCGGATCTGAATGGGGGGAGGCGGACTCTCTGGGTTCTTCCGGCGAGGAACGAGATGATTCATTCCAGTGCCTTCTCTTGGATTCCGACGTTGCTGAGGCGTTGTACTAGGGTGCGGTGGCAGACAGTATTGAACGCTACGGAGAGATCCAGGAGGATGAGGGCCGCTGTTTCCCCATTGTCGAGCAGGGTTCGGATGTCGTCAGTGGCTGCGATGAGGGCGGTCTCGGTGCTGTGGTTGGCTCAGAAGCTGGACTGTGAGTGGTCGAGGGATCCGTTTGTCTCGAGGAAGGCGGAAAGCTGTCTGTTGACGGTCTTCTCGATGACTTTGGCCGGAAATGGGAGGAGCGAGATGGGGCGGTAGTTCTTGAGGTCGGTGGGGTCTGCTGATGGTTTCTTCAGGAGGGCGCTGAGTTTGGCATGCTTCCAGCTCTCCGGGAAGGTGGCGGTGTTGAAGGAGCAGTTGATGATGTTCCGGAGTTGGGGTGCGATGACGGAGTCAGCCTTGTTGAAGACGTGGTGGGGGCATGGGTCGGTTGGCGATCCGGAGTGGATGGTGTTCATCGTGTGAATGGTGTCTTCGGTGCTGACCTGGGTCCAGGCGCGGAGGGTGGTGGTGGGAGGCGTTGGTTCTGTGGTTGGGTGCGTGGTCTGTTCGTCGAAGCGGTTGTGTGTGTCTGCGATCTTGCTGTGGAAGAATGAGGCGAGTGCGTCGCAGAGGTCTTATGAGGGAATTATGTTGTTGTTTCCGGCGCTGGGGTTGGAGAGCTCTTTGACGATGCTGAAGAGTTACTTGCTGTTCTGTGCGTTGTTGTCTAGTCGATCCTTGAATGCTGACTTCTTGGTGGTGTGGATCAGCTGGTGGTGTTTCCGGGTGGTGTGATTGAGGGCGGTCATGTTGTCTGTAGTTGGGTTTTTTCGCCAGGCTTTCTTGAGGGTGCGGCAGTTCTTCTTGGAGTTCTTGAGGTCGTCGTTGAACCAGGGGGCTTTCTTGATTCCGGGCCTGCTGGGATGGTTTTTCAGGGGTGCGAGGTCGACAGCGCAGTTGGTGATCCACTGTGTGAGGTTGTTGGCTGCTTGGTTGGGGTCCGTTGGTCTGGCTGGAGGGTTCTGGTTCAGTGATGTGGTGAGGTGGTCGATGGTGATCTTGTTCCAGCTCCTGCGGGGAACCTGTTGCGGGTGGTGGTGAGTCGTGGTCCTTCTGAAGCTGAAGTGGACGCATCTGTGGTCTGTCCAGTGGAGTCCGGTGAGGTGGCTGAAGGAGATGTACTTGCTGGAGGAGAAGACTGGGTCAAGCGTGTGTCCGGCGTAGTGGGTTGGGGGAGTTCACCAGTTGCTTGAGTCCGAGGTTGGTGAGGTTGTCCAGCAGGGTGGTGGTGTTCTTGTCGTTGTTGTTCTCCAGGTGGAAGTTGAGGTCCCCTAGGAGGATGTAGTCAGCGGAGGGGAGGGCTTGTGGGCTGATGAAGTCTGCGATGTCTTCGCTGAATTGTGTACGGGGTCCTGGGGGTCTGTAGATGAGGGTGCCTCTGAGTGTGGTCTTGGGGTCGGTGTGTATCTGGAAGTGATGGTGTTCGGCGGCTGTGAGGGTGTCGTCGGAGTTGGTCATGATGCGGATGGTGTTCTTGTGGACGATGGCGATGCCTCCTCCTGTCAGGTTGACGCGGTCCCTCCGGGTGATCTTGTATCCGTCCGGGATGGCGATAGCGATGTCGCGCGCTGAGGAGGCGTTCATCCAGGTTTCTGTGAGGAAGGCGACGTATGGAGATGTGGTGTCGAGCAGGTTCCATAGTTCCACGGTGTGTCTGTGGTCGGAGCGGGTATTGAGCAGGATGCACTTCAGGTGGTTGCTGTTGGTGCTCGGATTGGCGGGTGCGGTGCAGGTCTGGATGTAGGAGAACTTGCAGGATTGGCAGGTGAAGGGTCCGTGGGTGCGTCATGGGGTGGCTCGGTGGCAGCTGGGGGTCCGGCTGGTGTTGAGTGCATTCAGGGTGGCGTTGTCGTACGTCCGGCGGGTGGGATGGCATCTGCGGGGGCCAGGGGGTCTGGCGCTGGCTGCGGGCCTGGCGCGGATGGGCACAGACGGGCTTGCCTTTGGCTCGCCTTCGGCGCACAATCGGTGTGCCCGCTGCGTGTGAACGCTGCGCGTACGTGCGGACTCTGCCATAAGTGGAGAGTGGGGGGGCAGAGCGGAGTGGCGAGTGGGGAGGGGATCGGTGCGGTGATGCTGGAGGGAATGGGGGTGGGACCGCAGGGGAGCAGCGGCAGGGAGCGGGGTGGAGCAGCGGCAGAAAAAACAATCTGGGGCACAACAGTGGACGATAACAACAATTTCAGGCACAATATGGAGAACGAGGTCGGGGGGCAGATACAATACTGGCGCAAGACTGGGGAGCGAGAACAGGGGCACAACAGATGATGGTGCAAACGATAAAAAACAATTACAGGCACAAACCTGCACAATACAGGTCAGGGGGCAGGGGGCCGATACAATACTGGCATGACACTGGGGAGCGAGAACAGGGGCACAACAGTTGACGGTGCAAATGATAAAAAACAATTACAGGCACAATACTGCACCATACAGGTCAGGGGGGGCAGGGGGCAGATACAATACTGGCAGCGGCGGCAAGCGGATACCGGGCACACTCAGGATGCGCCACGCGGCGGGAGGAGCGACCGGCTCTGACCAGGTCAGGTCAGGTCAGGATAGATCTCCAGAAGGAGGAGGCAAGTCTCCCCAAAGGGAGCCCTCTGAAAAAAAATACAACCTTAGAAATAGGGACAATTTGAGAAAACCTGACAGATATCAAGATATTGATATACGTCCCGCTCGATCATTTCAGACTTCCTCACAGAAATCGGAAAGAAGAGGACGGTCAGAACATAAAGAAGAGCACATCAAGTCCAAAGACAAGGAACCTGCTCATCAAAGTAAAAAATTACAATTTCCCAGAAAGAAGGTAGTCAGTATTAACCCTTTCGATGCTGATGACGAGCTCAGCTCGTCATCACCCACGGGTGTCGTGTGCTGATGACGAGCTGAGCTCGTCATGGTGCCACTAAAATGGCATTTTCCAGCACAGGGGGGGGGAAAGGCCCAGCAGCCATGTGGTTAAAGTAAAACATGCCGAGAATTCTGAGTACACAACTGAAAAACGGAGAGTGGGCCCAGACAATGCTAGACAGCGCAGCAGAAGTGAAAATAGCTCAAAAGATCCTGATGAATCTTCTGGAGACAGTGGACACGAATGAATATATTCAAGTGGAAACTGCAGACACCAGAGTTAGCATGCCCCATAAACTATATGAAATAATATTACGTATAGAGGGAGATAAAACTAGGAAAATAAAAGGTCTCTTCTGGGAGAATCTATCTAAAGGTTATGATAACCTTCTAGCAGAGAAAGACTGGCCACCAGAGTTTGTCAGGGAGTGCCCACAGGACGAAGAAATGATTATGCCTGCCTTCTCAAATCACATTCCAATTAATAAAAAATACACATTTGCTGGAAAATGGGCAGTGGCCCAAGCACCTGAATTATATAAAAATCATGTAGGATGGGATGAAGATTCTCCTCACCATAAAATCCAGTTAAAAAATCAACCTACTGCACAGAGGCAGTATCCTGTTAAGCAAGAAGCTAAAAAACAAGTCAGAGAAATCTTAGATCAACTTGAATATCAGGGGGTGATTGAAACATGCACCTCACAATTGAACAATCCTTTGTTTCCTGTCTCCAAGCCAGACGATTCATATCGTCTAGTTTTGGACTACAGACACCTAAACTCCTGCTGTAAAACGTTTGCAGTACCAAATTCACACAGTGCAGCACTAATGAATAATATCGTGCGCAAAAAATATAAAACAACATTAGATATTTCAAATGGTTTCTTCTGTCAAAACATAGCACCTGAAAGCATATATTTGACCGCTTTCTCCAGCATGGGGACCCAAAAACAATTTTGTCGTCTCCCACAGGGATTCAAGAACAGCCCAGGATTATTTTCAGCCAGGGTAACAGAGTTCCTACAAATTTATGATGATGAGGCATTATCTTATGTCGACGACATCTATCTTACAGACGATGACCTGGAGACACACTTGAAAAGAGTGAACACCATAATACTTGGGTTCGCATCTGAAGGGTACAAATTTAACTTTAAAAAGTCACGAATTGCCCACCACACTGTCCTATTATTAGGATATGAATTATCAAGTGAGGGCAAAAGCCTAGCAGACAACTTCTTAGAGAAGTGTGCAGTACTCCAAGCTCCAAAAACGCAGAAAAACTTACAATCAATTCTAGGTTTCCTGAATTTTGGAAGAACATACATTCTAAATTATGCAGAGAGGGTTAAACCTCTCCACAAACTTATAAAACCTGATTTTAAACCAATTAATTGGACTCAGAAACACACAGAAATTTTACGATCATTACAAACAGACATATTAACTAAAACAAAACTGCAAACACGAGCAAACGAATGCAATCTTGTAATCCGAGTCATCCCAGGAAGATGCGGATTCACATACCTGACCTCTAATGAGGAAGAAACGGTACCAATAGCTTACAAATCACACTTGTACACACAAGCTGAAATGAAATTCAGTTCTACTGAAAAAAATCTGACTGCGGTTCAAACTGCTGTAGCAAAAGAAAGAGCCCTAGCACAAGGTAAATGAATAATAATCGTTACACCGGTTATTGCCCTAGAAGCAGTAACACGAGCAAGCATTCCCAATGCTAAAGCTCTACATCCGAGATGGATACAATGGGTTAATCGTCTTGCTGCATCAGACGTAGTATACGAATTTGATCCCAACTTAAAAACACAAGAATTTCTCCAATACGAATACGAATCTCCTCTGCCGACCGAAATCCTGCATCTTGAACATTACGGCTGTATAATATATACAGACGGTTCAGCACAACCCGCAGTTGGGGGTAAACAAGCCTATAGTGCTGCGTGCGCGATTGTTAAAGGTCATTGGCACGAAGTAAAATTTAGACCACTGGTCACAAAAACAGAATCACTCGGAGACTGTACAGCTCAGCGAGCTGAACTACAGGCTTTTAAGATGGCGCTTGAAAATACTGATTGTGAATTCCCCACACTAATAGTGTGCGATTCATATTACTGCGTTCAGTCTTACAATGAATACTTGCAGAGCTGGGTTCAAAACGGCTTCAAAGATGCAAAAGGTGGCACAATTAAGCATAAAATGCTTTGGGAGCAAGTAGTTCTTTTACAAAAAGAACTACAAAAGACTCACATGATACATACACTGAGTCATCAACGTAAAGGCGTTCACGTTGCAGGGAATTCATTGGCTGATGAGGCCGCAAAACCAGCTTTGCAAACGGCTTCCGTAGCTACCATCACCCGGTCAAAAACTAAAATTGACACCGAGATAATGCAAGCTGTCAGTGCTTCAGTAAAAGACAGTGGTAAGACACTCCCGAAAGGCTTTCCAGTAAAGTACTCATACAAAACTGATGCAAACAATGTTCCTTTTGCTGTAATCCCTGGAGTGGCGAATAGAGCAATTCCAAACATGGAACACAGGTTAGGACTAATTTCAGTGGCACACGAGGGGCTCGCTTCTGCACATGCTGGTGTTTCCGCCACAGTATCATTATTAAAACAAAGATATTGGTGGCCACGCATGAGAAAACAGACTAGGAACTATGTTCTAGAATGTAAAATATGCAAAAAAATGAAAGTATCAACAGTGAAACGACCAGCACAGACGACCCTTCTAATCTCAGACAAACCATTAGCATGTGTTTACTTGGACCACTGTGGTCCCTTACAAAGGGATGGCAACTATAAATATATCATCGTCGCAGTGGATTCCTGCACAAGATTCATTTGGATGTGGCCCCAGCGCTCGGCTGACGCCAGAACTGTTATAAAAGATTTGCGAGTCTTTACCGGCACATACGCAATTGACATTCTGACCAGGGTCCTCGGTTTAGCTCTCGGGCTTAAAAGGCCAGCATGGGCATTGCATTGCGGTGGTCTAGTCCATTCCATCCCGAGGGAAATGCGGTAGTGGAGAGATAAAACCGTGACATAAAGCAATCTATAACGGTGAGGATATTAGGTTCGGGTGACGGGTGGGTCAAACATCTAATAAGTGTCCAACGTAGTCTTAATAATCTGCCAAGAAAATCTCTAGGAGGTATCACTCCGTACAAACTTTTGTTTGGTACAAGAATGATCATTCATGATCTCGATTGTCACAGTTCAGTGGTGAAACAAAAAACCTTTGATATCAAAGATCGTTTGGCTGTTTTACAGGACTTAAATGAAACAAGAAGAAGTCTAAGTAACACAAAGATAAAGCCAACGACCACTGACGAAAAACCACCTGTCCCAGCAAGACCTGACCGGATTCCAAAGATTGGGGATCTGGTCAATCAATCAATCAATCAATCAATCAATGACACTTATAAAGCGCGCTACATACCCGTAGGGTCTCAAGGCGCTGGGGGGCCGGGGGGGGGTGCCGCTACTGCTCGAACAGCCAGGTCTTCAGCTTCTTCCTGAAGGAGAGGTGGTCTTGGGTCAGGCGCAGGTCGGTTGGGAGGGAGTTCCAGGTCTTGGCGGCCAAGTAGGAGAAGGACCTTCCTCCTGTAGTCGCTCTTCGGATGCGGGGGACGGCGGCGAGGGCGTGGTTGGCTGATCGGAGGTGGCGTTTGGGAGCGTAGAAGTTGACTCGGCTGTTGAGGTAGCTCGGGCCTTGGTCGTGTAGGGCTTTGTGTGCGTGGGTGAGGAGGCGGAAGGTGATTCTTTTGTTGACGGGGAGCCAGTGAAGGTCTCTCAGATGTCCGGAGATGTGGCTGTTTTACAGGACTTAAATGAAACAAGAAGAAGTCTAAGTAACACAAAGATAAAGCCAACGACCACTGACGAAAAACCACCTGTCCCAGCAAGACCTGACCGGATTCCAAAGATTGGGGATCTGGTCAATCAATCAATCAATCAATCAATCAATGACACTTATAAAGCGCGCTACATACCCGTAGGGTCTCAAGGCGCTGGGGGGCCGGGGGGGGGGTGCCGCTACTGCTCGAACAGCCAGGTCTTCAGCTTCTTCCTGAAGGAGAGGTGGTCTTGGGTCAGGCGCAGGTCGGTTGGGAGGGAGTTCCAGGTCTTGGCGGCCAAGTAGGAGAAGGACCTTCCTCCTGTAGTCGCTCTTCGGATGCGGGGGACGGCGGCGAGGGCGTGGTTGGCTGATCGGAGGTGGCGTTTGGGAGCGTAGAAGTTGACTCGGCTGTTGAGGTAGCTCGGGCCTTGGTCGTGTAGGGCTTTGTGTGCGTGGGTGAGGAGGCGGAAGGTGATTCTTTTGTTGACGGGGAGCCAGTGAAGGTCTCTCAGATGTCCGGAGATGTGGCTGGTTCGTGGGATGTCGAGGATGAGTCTGGCTGAGGCGTTCTGGATCCGCTGGAGTCTCTTCTGGAGCTTGGCGGTGGTACCGGCGTAGAGGGCGTTGCCGTAGTCCAGTCGGCTGGTGACGAGGGCCTGGGTGACGGTCTTCCTGGTCTCGGTGGGGATCCACCAGAAGATCTTCCGTAGCATGCGTAGGATGTTGAAGCACGCCAAGGAGACGTTGTTGACTTGCCTGGTCATGGAGAGGGAGGAGTCCAGGATGAAGCCCAGGTTGCGTGCATGGTCTGTCGGTTTGGGTGCGGTGCCCAGGGCGGGAGGCCACCAGGAGTCGTCCCAGGCGGAGGGTGAGGAGCCCAGGATGAGGACCTCCGTCTTGTCCGAGTTCAGTTTCAGGCGGCTGGTCGTCATCCACTCGGCTACCTCTTTCATCCCTTCGTGCAGGTCAGGGAGAGGATCAGCTGGGTGTCGTCGGCGTAGGAGATTATGCTGAGGTTGTGTTTGCGTACGATGGCCGCGAGGGGGCTCATGTAGACGTTGAAGAGGGTGGGGCTCAGAGATGATCCTTGGGGGACGCCGCAGATGACTTCGGAGGCCTCTGACTTGTACGGTGGTAGGCGGACTCTCTGTGTTCTTCCGTCGAGGAAGGAGATGATCCATTCCAGCGCCTTGTCCTGGATTCCGATGTTGCTGAGGCGCCGTACTAGGGTGCGGTGGCAGACCGTGTCGAATGCCGCGGAGAGGTCTAGGAGGATGAGGGCCGCTGTTTCTCCCTTGTCCATCAGGGCTCGGATGTCATCGGTGGCGGCGATGAGGGCGGTCTCGGTGCTGTGGTTGGCTCGGAATCCGGACTGTGAGGGGTTGAGGGATCCGTTCGTCTCGAGGAAGGCGGCCATCTGCTTGTTGACGGTCTTCTCGATGACTTTGGCTGGAAACGGGAGGAGCGAGATGGGGCGGTAATTCTTGAGGTCGGTGGGGTCCGCTGTTGGTTTCTTGAGTAGAGCGCTGAGTTCGGCGTGTTTCCAGCTCTCAGGGAAGATGGTGATGTGTTGATGATGTCTCGCAGGTGGGGTGCGATGACAGCGTCGGCCTTGTTGAAGACGTGGTGAGGGCAGGGGTCGGTCGGTGATCCGGAGTGGATGGAGTTCATCGTGCGGATGGTGTCTTCGGTGCTGATCGGGGTCCAGGCGTGGAGGGTGGTGGTGGGGGGTGGTTGTTCGGTCATGGTGTGCGTTGGTTGGTTGTCGAAGCTGCTGTGTATGTCCGTGATCTTGTTGTGGAAGTATGAAGCGAGGGAGTTGCAGAGGTCTTGCGATGGGGTAATGTCGTTGTTTCCTGCGCTGGGGTTGGAGAGCTCTTTCACGATGTTGAAGAGTTCCTTGCAGTTGTGTGCGTTGTTGTCCAACCGGTCCTTGAATGCTGTTTTCTTGGAGGCTCGGATCAGCTGGTGGTGTTTCCGGGTGGCAAGTTTGAAGGTGGTCCTGTTGTCCGGTGTCGGTTCCCTTCTCCAGACTTTCTCGAGGGCTCGGCAGTTCTTCTTGGAGCTCTTGAGTTCGTCGGTGAACCATGGGGCCTTCTTGCTGCCGGGTCTGCTAGGCGGGGTCCTCAGTGGGGCGAGTTCGTCCGCGCAGTTGCTGATCCACTTTGTGAAGTTGTCGGCGGCCTGGCTGGGGTTCGCTGAGCTGGCAGGAGGGTGCTGGCTCAGGGAGGTGGCGAGCTGGTCTGCTGTGATCTTGTTCCAGCTTCTGCGGGCGGCCTGTTGCTGGTGTTGGTGGGTCGTCGTTCTCTTGAAGGTGAAGTGGACGCAGCTGTGGTCCGTCCATTGAAGCTCTGTGGCGTGGCTGAAGTCGATGTCTGTGCTGGAAGAGAAGACTGCGTCGAGTGTGTGTCCGGCGAGGTGGGTGGGGGTGGACACCAGTTGCTTGAGTCCCAGGTTGGCGAGGTTGTCGAGCAGGGTGCTGGTGTTGCGGTCGTTGTTGTTCTCCAGGTGGAAGTTGAGGTCCCCCAGGAGGATGTAGTCAGCGGAGGGGAGGGCATGCGGGCTGACGAAGTCGGCGATGTCCTCGCTGAATTGTGTGCGTGGTCCAGGGGGTCGGTAGATCAGGGTGCCTCTGAGGGTGGTCTTCGGGTTGGTGTGGATCTGGAAATGCAGGTGTTCGGCGCTGGTCAGGGTGTTGTCGACGCTGGCCGTGAGACGGATGGTGCTCCTGTGGATGATGGCGATGCCTCCTCCCATCTGGTTGGCGTTTCGGTCCCTCCGGACGATCTTGTAGCCCTCTGGGATAGCGATGGCGATGTCGGGAGCTGAAGAGGCGTTCATCCAGGTCTCTGTGAGGAAGGCAACGTCAGGGGCTGTGGCGTCTAGGAGGTTCCAGAGTTCGATGGCGTGTCTGTGGACGGAGCGGGTGTTGAGCAGGATGCACTTGAGGTGGGTGCTGCTGGAGTTCGACTTTGCGGGTGCTGGTGCGGGGCTGGACCGGATGCAGGTGAACTTGCAGGCTTGGCAGCTGAAAGGTCCGTGGGTACGTCTTGGAGTGGCTTGATGGCAATGTGGGAGTCGGCCGGTGTTGAGAGCGGTGAGGGTGGCGGCGGAGTACGTCAGGCGGGTCGGTCGGGGTCCTCGTGGGCCAGGGGTCCTGGCACTGGGCGCGGTCCAGGCGCGGACGGGCGCAGACGGGCTTACCTTTGGCGCGCCTTTGGCGCGCCCGCTGCGCGTGACCGCTGCGCGTTCGCACGGTCGCCATTTAAGGCGAAGTGCGCGGGTGGGCGGAGCAGCTGGGAGGCGGGAGCGGGGAGGGTACAAAAAAGAAAAAGGGGCGGGGAAAAGCGGCGGTGGTGGGAAGGGAGGGCGGGGGGCGGCGCGGTAGGCGGACAACAAGGAAGGAAAAGCTAAACACGGGGAAAGTGAAAAAAATACAAACAGGCACTAATTTTCGGCAAAACCAGGGCAAAACGAGATTGAAACAATACAGGCACAAATTCACGACAAAACAAAGGGAAAAAACAACCGCAGCGGAGGCAGCCGGCAACCGGCAAACGAGTCAGCAGCGAGGCAGAAGGCAGGCAGGGGGCACACGCAGCAGCTGGTGGCCGTGCGGCGCGGGGGTGTCCCACAAGTGGGTCACACTCACCTGCGTCGCACGGTCGCCATTTAAGGCCAAGTGCGCGGGTGGGCGGAGCAGCTGGGAGGCGGGAGCGGGGAGGGTACAAAAAAGAAAAAGGGGCGGGGAAAAGCGGCGGTGGCGGGAAGGGAGGGCGGGGGGCGGCGCGGTAGGCGGACAACAAGGAAGGAAAAGCTAAACACGGGGAAAGTGAAAAAAATACAAACAGGCACTAATTTTCGGCAAAACCAGGGCAAAACGAGATTGAAACAATACAGGCACAAATTCACGACAAAACAAAGGGAAAAAACAACCGCAGCGGAGGCAGCCGGCAACCGGCAAACGAGTCAGCAGCGAGGCAGAAGGCAGGCAGGGGGCACACGCAGCAGCTGGTGGCCGTGCGGCGCGGGGGTGTCCCACAAGTGGTCAGAGAAAAGATTGCGGTGAAGAAGGAATTTGGGCCTTCTTACAGAAAGCAGTACCTGTCTTAGCTGTCAGCGGAACAAGATCAGTAGTACTACCGCCCCTTGCTGGTAAAAAGGAGAACCGAGTTCTATCAATCGACTTGGTAAAACCACAATCATGTGGCCAATAATAAGTAGTAGGCCCAGTGGACTCCCAAGAAATAGCAGAAGACCAAATCTTGCTTCAATACAAGAGGTTCAAACTGAGAGACTAATCACATTTGTTAAACCTACAGTGAATTAAAAAGGACTATGCAACAAAGCCATGGAACTTGTGCCTCTTGAAACCCAAATTGCAACAGTTCGTCAAGAAACACCTGTCTACAATGATGTAGCCTCGGACTATGCTAATATGAAAAAGGAAGAAGCAACTACAAAGATTAATAACATTCCTGATGCCATCCAAACAATTGACAGAACTGCATCTGGCTACTTCATCAATTTCGATGACTTTTCTGATGATCCAAGTGAACATGGAGACAAGCCAGCAAACAAAACTTTCAAAAAGAAAATTACAGAGCTCTTTCATCAACTCAGAGAAACATATCTGATTTCACCATGGATTGAATTGTGTTAGGTGCACTTTTCCTCCTTCTATAGATCATCTTGGTTTTAAGTTTGGGTAGATTTATTGATGGAAAATATAGTACAATGGACACAGCAAGTCAGAACATCAACTTGGTCCTGAAACCACACAGATCTTCTAACATCGAAAAACGAGAACTATCATCAGTGAACGTCATAGCAAATCCTATACCTGGTGGTATAGCATGGGACAAAACTGATTACGAAATCTTTGGCCCGGATGAACTCTTGAGATATCCACATCAATTCAAGATCTCCTTAAGTGACTTTGTATCACCTAGTACTTTCTCTGATGATTGGGACTTTGAAAATATTAATAATATGATGTCAGATTTAGAAATGTCAGCAACATTTACAGAACATGATTATTTACAGGGTTCTTCGAATTATGAAGAAATGTATTGCTTCAATCACTTTGGGCATCATTATCTGCATAAATCTGCTAATCCTAGAAATGTTTTCAGGGATAATCAGTGGGAACATTGTCCTACTGCACCAAAAGTAAGTTCAAAAACATTTTATGAAAAATTCCCATACTTCTAAGGGTTTAATTATACTGATCCAGAAACGTTTTATTTCAAAATGTTAAATAAGACAGAAATGAAAAACATGTTGACAAATACTAAACTGATTTATTCTGAAAAATGTTATGTAAAAAAAATCTACATTTGGTTTTGAATTTTGGAAAAATAACATTGAAACAAAAACCATCTCGGGTACAAAAGAGTGGCAGGTACAAGGTTTAGAATCATCATTTAGAGCCTGCATGATCCCAGAACAAATAATGTTCCTGAATGACACCATTCAACAGACAACCTGTCTTGGCCTAGCCAAGATAAAAGATTTTAAACAACCCGTTTATACCAAAGCCTATGCCTGATAAAACTACAGATGAGGGGTTAGACGTGTCCAATATTTTACAACTAAACAGAACTATTCCTGATTGGAAAAAATGGTTGATCTGGCCCACAGACACTAATAACTGTCATGATAGATTCCTGAACAAAACACAGGGGTTCAAACCAAACAGGCCAGACCCAAGATATTCCCAGAGACAACAACCAGGTATAATTACAACATACAGTGTAGGAAAACTATGCCTCGGATGGCTACAGAAATCCACACTACCCGAAATTAAGCAACACTTATCTTTACTTAAAGAAGGTGCTGACTTGTGAGATTTCTTACTGGGACCTCGCAAACAGCGTCAAAAACATTTCATATACACCGGTATATACGCAGCTTACAATAAAGCGTGGAAAATAACACAAAATGAAACTGCAGAAAAAATACGAGAAATTGATCGTATTAATTTGGAAAAATCACTTTCTGTAGTGGACAATGGGTTAACGACTCTGTCCTCCAGAATGTATTCACTGGACAGCATTGTATCATCTGCTGTTGATATAATAGAACAGGATATGCTAATGTTACAACATGGTCAATCCCAATTGCGTTCTATTGTACAGCTAGGCTGGACGTTACAAAACCTCCGTTCAGGGTACGTGCCATGGCGTCTAATCAACACATCATCATTATTTTCTATCTTTAACCTTACTGATAGACAAATCTCGTTGGCACAAAAAGGATCAGACTATACGGTGCTGAGCATTGAAAAACTAGAAAAATTGCCATTGACAATGTCAGAACGACCGGTCATTGAATGGATAATACATGGCACCATTACAATCCCGATAACAACGTTTCAGTTTCAATACTGCCAAAAGTATATACCATCTGGCCTGTATGAAAGGTTGGGTAAAGAATACATCAAGTCAACCTGGAATTTGCCTTATACACATAGATGTTATAGTGACGGGAAAAATGAGGTATTTCTTAGTGGTAACAATTGTAAAAAATCACTGAGCGGTACACTTCTGTGTCAAGGTATTAACTTGCATGGAGCCTGCGAAGGTTCATCAAACAACCTTTCATGTTATCTGCACGGCACCCCTGCTACACAGATAGAGCCCTTTTTCAGACAACTTTCCAACTGTAGCTACGTTATAATAAGTGACCACAGCTATTGTGGAATGATGCCAAGAAAAGCCAATCTCGTGAGCGTTACTTCCAGGGTCATTTGTTGTATGCAAGTATTGTATCCAAACAGTAATCCAGACATTGAGGCAGCATTATGGCCTTCTATGAATATCTCTTCTATTCGAATTGATACTTTAAGCAGAATGAAGTCTATTCTTTTACAAACAACTGTGCCTTTAACCTCGTCCAAAGAGACGTATGATCTGCAAGTTGCAAGGACAACGGCAAAGATACTTACCCTATTATCGACAAATTGCCCCGTGCATTTCGTAGAAATGTTAAGCCATATCTTAAACGTGTCGGATACCAGTAGCATTGCACATGTATTTAAGACAATTTTTTCGGGACTGTTAGCACCCTTTGAAACAGTTCTGGGCATCTTCCCGAATTTTGTGCATTCTTTTTTTGGTGGCCTGCCTCTTATTTTGGGACTTGTAGCAGGAATTTTATTTTTGTTCCTTCTGCTCTGATATGGCAAGCCAAGTCACAGACAAAACTCAGGTTACGATGGAAGAAACGATCCTAGCAATACGATACCGAGAACGTATCACTAAAGTCCTCGGATTTAGCCCGGCTAAGAGATATGAATACTACCTGGTTTCTTTCGTCCAGACCAATCTGGCAAGATTGCATCTTACCTGTGCTTCGATGTCTGCTATGCGGAGAAGAATGCGTGTTGGATGTCTGTCTTACTCTACCATCAGCAGTACCAATGGATATCGATTCTTTGCTTGGTTCGATAACGGCTCATGCAACGTGTTGTCCCCAGCGGCTACCTATTCTGATGACCGCATTCGTTGAGACTTCACCATTACGATTAGGTGGCGGTGAAGTACAAGATGAAAGTGGCACCACACAGGTACAACCTTCTGTGAACATTGCTGATCTAAAACCTATGATGGCAATGCATCGTATGTATGCACTATTTCTGATTTTTCGGAGTTGGCCCAACTTTCACCTACTGTTGTAGACAAATTTTTTGCCGGCCTATCTGAGGTACTGTTCTCTCCTAACAACGGGAATAATATTTGAAATAGAGAGCACAGAGTGTTCCCTGAACTCTGAATTCGGCCTTCAGTTTTCTATAAACAACACTACTGAAAACATTTGGAACTATTTTTTTCCCCACGAAAGCGAAATTATTTTTCTCCAGTTCCCAAAATATTTACCTTTTTTTTTGGCACATGGTACTCTGCTTAACTCCATGCGCGCTAGCGGAATTCCGCTCCTGCGCTGAGTTTTCGTAAATCGCATGTTACGTGACGAGCTGGGCTCGTCATCAGCGTGCGAGGAGGCTACGCCATGACGAGTCCAGCCCAGAAGGGGTTAAAGTAGAACTATTCTTAGAGAACAGAACTTCTATGTTTAGGGACTCTAGAGACATTATTTTGAATCAGCCTCTAGCACATGTACAATCTTGTATAACTATGTGATGAAATGGTCTTGACCTTCTCTTCTGTATTAACCCGTTTAGCGCGCCGAAAATTCCGCCCCAGTGCGGACAGTCGATTGCGCTAACGGGAATGGAACGTTCAGCGGACATGCGCAGCACTAGCAAGGTAGTGCACGCGACGACCGCTGAACGTTCCCCACACTTAAGGGGTTAAGAGCCATTTCATAAATGTAACTTTCGTGATTCATTCAGTCAACATTCTAAATGAACAACAAATATTATCTGAATGATACACTGTTCGAAAATGTACAGTATAATACTCATTTTCGTTTATCTATACCATTTCAAATGCATTTTATGTATTTTGGGGTGGGCTGGAAAACACATGCATACTTATATGTTTATATATTGCTTAGTATTCAGTAATGATGGACATTATACGTGGAGTGGGTGTTGTGAACGTATCTAGGACCCTAATTATATATTCCCGATTCATGTCCTTAATGTGGTTACAAATCATATCCTTATAAAGGCATAAGAATCATACCCATATTTAGTCATAGCCAATGCAGTACAAATACGGAAAGGCTACTTCCCTAGACTCCTAGAAAGTACAACGCGTTCTTTAAACAAACCAAGCCTCCAGCAGCCCGGGAATTCCCCCTGCTTCTGTTTTGATTTGTTCTAGAACTCCTGAGAGTCCTGAAAGAGCTGCCGGTTCTTAGTGACAGTTCTTAATGACGTCTTATGTCCAGCCTTACGTCAAACTCAGCACCTTCCAGGTATAAATATACCAGCATTTGCCTTAAGCAAACACACGGTGGTTTGGAGCAGAGCGGCTATCTACTTACCTAAAGCCCAGCTGATGCGAGTGCCGAAGGAAGCCGACCCTCCCATTTGACGCACTGAGAGAGACGCTGTCTTTTCTCCTGCCGAGAAATCCGGCTCCATTGTTTCCAGTCACCCTTGCGGGTTGCTGGGAGATCGAGTCCTGAGAAAGAGATACAAGACCTCCTTCATTCTAAAACCAAGGTACGGAGCTGATTAGATCCTTAGAGAATTCTTGATTCAGATTCTTGGCAAAACTAACTTAACTTAAACTGCAGCTCATTTACTCCTTCTCACGTACTAGGCTTAGGTTAGGTAGACCTGGGTAGGCGTATTTTAGAAGCACCAGTTGCATACGTTTAGTCAACTTTTATCATTGTATGTATTGTGTATATTTTATCCGTTTTAAGTATCATATGTCTCAGAAACCATATAAATGCTTTTACAGTATTATTTCATAATACTTCTTTTACTGTACGCACTTTACTTTATGATAAGTATTGCAATTGTGGCAATTCACTTCTCTTGCATGAGAAAGAAGACTGCTCAATAAATAACAACTTTTATTGAAAACGCCCGTCTCTATTTCTCTGCACTCTGGTGAAACTAAGCATGTATGATTGACTGAGTGAAATAGCTATCTATTGTTTTCACACGACTCTGGAGATATACTCCTTATTCTGGAGGGAGCAAAGTTGTCATGTTTATGCGGTTGTCAGAAGCTAATCCCTTCTTGTCTATTCAGGAAAGTTAACTCATTCCTGTTCACTCAAGAACGTTTCTAGTGACCTCTGAGCTAGCTGGCATTCATAATTAAGTCTAACATATTCAATAGAGACCTGGTCGACCTAAGTCCTACGTCTAAACTATTGTTTATTTTATTCCAATGCGCAGAGCCTATTGGGAATATAGGAACTACACTACAGTAGGTCAGATTAAATAACTCAAGGTTTGCGGCAGCACAGGTTTTCTGAATGCACTGTCGATTCAGCCCAAGGGATCATGACTAAGTTGCTAGGCACCTAATGGGAATAATGCAACACTACTGCCGGAATCAGAGTCTGTGCTCGTCTCATCATAAGGACTGGTACTGATGGGTGGACGTGTAATGCGGCGAGCCTACAGCAGACTGGAGGGCTTCTTGCCTGCCTTTCAGCACCTGTTGGCAGGGTGGAGGACTAAATCACGAACTCTGTGTGATGAGACCCTTCCTGCGTCTCCGGGGTCCACGTTGGGATCTCGGCTGTGTTGTGTTCAGGCGTCAGGCCGGTAATACGTCGGGAAAGTTTCTGTCCAGCCAGACCCATGCACTACCTGGCGTATCAAAAAATAAAAAACGTTGATTGCAATTGATTTTCAGTTTGGCCGGGAAAAGTAATGCAAACGTAAGACCTGCTGCCCGGACCCGTGCTTTAACTTCCATAAATAAAAATCGTTTACGCTGAACTGCTAGTGTATAGTCTGGGAATCTGGAGATTCTTGCATTATCTACCTGCAGCGGGCTATTATCGCTTGTCACCTGTAACACATGATCCCGAGCCCTATAATTCAGGATATGCATACAAGGTTGCTCAGGCTAGCACATCAACAGCTTACGGCCGCTCGAGAAAAGAGCTGACCTTCTACTGTAGGAAAATTAAGAGGCTCCAGAAGGGCAAGAGGAGCACTAGCAACCCAGACCATCCGAGTTCCATCCAAGCAATTATGAAGTAGGAAGGTCATCAAATTGGCGGTTGCAATTCTGACCCTGAAAACATTAACCTGCAGAGTCCGTCTGGGGAGTTGTAAAGAGCTCACAGCATCTGATCTGTGGTGCTCTGACAGAAAAAAATGAAGGGGCTGATTGCAGCTCATTACCTGAACAAATGGAAGGCAGGTGCTGAGCCAGATAGGACAGTACTGGAGTTGCTGCCCTCTCCCTCAAGGAATATTTGCATACACCAGCCACAAGAGGACCACAGAGGCATACAGTACTGGAGGAGTAAGGACAAAGTGGTGCTGCTTTTGACCAGGGTTATTCAAGATGACAGTCCCCTGGATCCTGATTCAGATAACTGTCATGTTTGGGGAGAATCCAGAACAAGAAAATTCCCCTTGCTAGTGGACTGAGGATTCAAAAGGCTTGCGAGCCATGGGGCAAGCAGGGGGGTAAGAGATGATCCCCATGAATAACACCCACATCCCTGGAAAGGCTTTCAACATCACTGCACCTGGCTGGAGGTGCACAGGATAGCCCAAGCCACTCAGGATAGAGGTATTTATGCAACCAAAGAAAAGTGCTAATCCACAGAAAGGAGTGTCACACTACTTTACTCTGGTAGTCCCCAAAATAGGCAGTACTCACAAACTCGGAGATCAACGGAAGGAGTGCTGGCTCATCAGCATCGCACAATATTTCACCAACGAGGGTATACATGCCCTTTAGTTTAGCAACCTTTAGTATGGACGTGCAGAAAGAACTGAAGACCAATATGGCAGAAAGTTTCCAGTTCCTGAAATTGGAGTTGGGTTTTGAAATTGACATGCTTCATAGGAGAACTCTTGAGGTAAGGGGACGGGTGGACCCCCTGGAAGAGACAAGCACAACTTATTAAGCAGTACTGACAGTCCTGCAAGGTCAAGCACAGTCTGTCATCTTAAAGTGTCAGGACATGGAAAATCGTACCAGGAGAGATAATCTCAGTATCAGGGGTTCACAGAAAGGGATAGATGGATAAGAGCTGTATGCCTTTTCGTTGGGCTTATTCTCCACACTGTTGGGAGATGCTCTCCTGAAATCCTGTAGCAAATGTTCTACCAGATGGGGTCACTGATAGGAGGGCAGCAAAAAAAGTACAAGATGTGGTGGTGAAAATATATACTATGTCATGTGGGGTCTGGAAGCCGTAGCCCAATGGGATTTGAACTAGGGGTTCCGCCATTCGCCATGTGGTGCAATTCTTCTCCTGCAAGGCTCCAGAATACGTGAGCCGGCAAGGGAGATTTGGCGTCCACTAGCATGATTTCCTAAGACAGGGGTCACCTGCATTCACGATCAGAGGGCTGCCGGTCGAATAGATTTGCTGCAGCTCAAGAAGAATTCAAAAGGCTGCGCACTCTTGCGCAATGTATGGTGTAGTTAATGCACTAAATTTCAGCAAGTGCATCACAAACAGCATATTTTCCGCCCATTGGTGGAATTCCTCAGAATCTCGCTGAGTTTTTCTGTAACTCTGTGGAATTCCATGGAGTGAAACTCTGCAAGTTCCGCCCGCCCCTCGGTCATACCCCATTGAGCTACAGCTTCCAGCTGCCACATGACATAGTATACATTTACTCAATAACCTGCAGTGGTGTCACATGCTTTATTAAACTCAACTAGTAAAATAATTTCTATCATTTCTTTGAACGTCAAGAGTCTTAGGGCCAGATGTACGACCCATTTTTGCATGCGCAAACGGGTTTGCGACTTCTTTGTGCATGCAAAAACCTCATGGGCCACGTACAAAGCCTATTTACAGAGTCGCAAATTATTTGCGATTCGCTAAATAGGTTTTGCGGCTCCCTTCTTAATAGTGATCGCAAAGATATGCAAAACACTCGCAAATTACCACCCTCTTAAAGAGGGTGGTAATGCAGTCGCAATTTAGAAGTGGTCCCCAGTGGACCCCTTCCACTTTGTGACTGTCTCTAAAAATATTTTTTAAGGGCAGGTAGTGGTCCGTGGGAAATTAAACGAAAACTTTTCATTTTTTTTTTTTAGATGCATCCCATTTTCCTTTAAGGAAAACGGGCTGCATTTTTTTTTAAAAACTGCTTTATTTAAAAGCAGTCCCAGACATGGTGGTCTGCTGAGCCCAGCAGGCCACCATACCTGGGGGGCCTGTAATTCCCAATGGGCTTGGCAAAGTGCGAGAGGCTCATTAATATTAATGAGCCTTGCAATTTGCGACCCCATTGGGAATCGCAAACAGTGTTAAACACACTGTTGTACATGGCAAATTGCACTTCGCAAATTGCGACTCGCAAATGAGTCTGAATTTGCGAGGTTCAATTTTGCTGGTCGTACATCTGGCCCTTAGTGTCTCTGCCAAAAGAATGCAACCCTGGAGCTTTATGAGGAACTACGATAATATAACATTTCAAGAGACCCACCCGTTAATAGTGGGGACCATACCCAGTTCCAACACAGGTTATAGCTAATGGTCTTTTACTCAACAGCCCAGTCTGAAATAATAAGGTTGCACATTATATGAGTGACAGAGAGGGAACGTATGTGATGGCAAGGGGATGAATGTAAGGTAGTAAAAACATTTTCAAGATGATTTATGCATCCAATATAGTTCAGAATAGATTTTTATGAAACATTTTGCAAACACTGGGGGGGATTTGCAGGGTAAGATGTAATTGCTACAGGAGACTTTAACTCTGTGGAAGATGCTAAATTGAACAGGGCAGGGGTGAAAGGCCCTTATACTTGCATGTTCTCAAATGTGTAGAAGTCTGATATAAAGGACCTTGGCCTCAAAGACATTTGGAGAGAGGTTTTCAAGGGATAAGAGACAATACATTTTTCTCGAATGCTGATAGATCTTACTCTAGGGTCAATTATAGTTGAGTCATAGTTTGGTTGGAACAACTAGAGATGTCTTATTTCAATTAGGAGATAGGTCGTGTATGCAGAAACTGCCAATACATCCCCTGATGAGGCACTCCGGGGGTGATCAATAATATGATTCACAACTCAGGAAACGATTTAGTTCATTTATTTTTGGTGCGTTTATCCAATATCGTTAAACTGATATTAGTAGGATATCAGAAACAGCATACATCAATGGAGGTTAACATATGAACATTTTCTCCAATGCATTTCGGGCAGACATGCCCTTGGTCACGGAGCGCTGTGGAGGAAGGCAAAAAGGAAATGGGTAAGGGAAGGTTCAGGGTAGTGGGTTTAGGGCTCAGGATTTACTCGTGCTTGGCGTGAATGGGGTGTGGATATGAACTATGTACGAGTGAACTAAGTGGCGCTCGATTATTACACGTGAAGGAATGGGGAGTGTCAGGGATTATTACCGCGTGAAGTTAACGGCGCAATACCGGCAGGCAGCGTGTACTTTAAATGACTCTAACATAGCAGAGGACTTACTTCATGGTAACGCGTAGCGGGGACCGCTATCCATACGGCTGAAAAGTCGCTGTCTGATGTGTTCGTGAATGGCGGTGCTTAATACAATGCATTAGAGAGCGTCGAGGGACTCATGCATTAAACGAAGGACTACGGACACGGCGAGCTGGTGGGGAAGGAGGCGCGGCCATATTGGAATGGGGTAAACGCAAAGAAGGGCTCATACTGAGTGATGGGGTATGCAGGAGGGGGGTGGGTGGATTGAGGAGCAAAGTATACAGTTAAACACTACATCCAAACAATACATCATCAATATGTTAAAGGTGACAACTAAATTCAATGCGGTCATTCAGACCATGAGGCTTCAAGGTCTGTAATCGATAGATCCATTCAAGTTCTCTTTTTAACAGTAGTTTATGGTTGTCAATCCCTTCTCGTTTGGGGAGAATTTCCAGTACTATGAATTTCAATTGTGCGATGGTATGGCGTGAATCGGCAAAGTGCATGGCGACATTTGATTTCTCTAGTTTCAACCTGATGTTGGACTTATGTTCATTTAAACGTGTTTTAATTTTTCGTTCTGTTTTGCCAACATATAATTTCCCACAGGGGCATTTTAGAGCGTAAATCAAGTTCGTAGAGTCACATATGGCGTCAACTTGGAGTTTGATATTGTGACCTTTCATGGGGTGTTGGATACTGTTGCCTTTGATGACACTGTTGCAATGATTACAGTTTAGGCAAGGTTGGGTTCCGCGATGATGTGTGATAGTCTCAGTGGGTTTAGAAAGAATCTCTTTGATATTCCTGCTTCTGGTGTGGGCAAATATCGGTGGTTTTTCAAAAATGCCCCGGAAATCAGGTTCCATCTGTAGTATAGGCCAGTGCTTAAATATGATTTTTTTGTATAAGGAGCTGGCTGTGGAAAACTTAGAGACTAGTACCATGCGTTGTTCTGTCTCCTTATTGGTTTTTAGTAGGCTGTCTTTCCTAGAAATTTTAGCCACTCGGGTCTGTGCTTCACAAAGGATGTTCTCAGGGTACCCTCAGTTGCAGAACCGGTTATGCATTTCTTTGATGCGTGTTTCAAATGTAGTTTCATCAGATACAATGCGTTTGACGCGCAACATTTGAGAAAATGGCAGGTGTTTCTTCAGGGAGCCTTGATGGAAACTAGAAAAATGTAGGGAATTGTTATGGTCCGTGCTTTTCCTGTGGAGGTCTGTAACCAAACCTTGGGGAGTGATTTTGATGTGGACGTCCAAAAAGGAAATATCCGTGTCGCTAATTTGCCATGTTAGGTTGATTCGTGGATCCTTAGTATTGACTTCAGTGAGTAGTTTGTTAAGTGAGTCTTTGGTGTCGGACCACATTATGAACAGGTCATCAATGTACCGGACGTACATTTTGGAATTGTTTTGGAAACTGGGATTGGTGTAAATGTGGTGGTTTTCAAAATTCTCCATGTACACATTTGCATACGTGGGGGCAGCGCAGTTTCCCATCGCCATTCCGGATAGCTGTAGGAACCAATGGTCGTCTAGTTTGAAATAACTGTGATAAAGGATGAAAATCATGAGTTCCATTAGGAAGGTTTACATAGCAGTATCGATATCACTGTTAAGTAGAACATGTTCAATGGCTTCAATTCCTCCTTGGTGGGGTATCGGTATCGAGGTGTACAGGGAGCTGACGTCAGCAGTACAAAGAACAAGAGGTTCACTGCCTTGAAATTGGATTTCTGATAGTTTCACTAAGAAATCAGTGGTGTCCTTAATGTAGCTAGCTGATTTGGTGACAAAAGGCTGGAGATATTTATCGATAAATTTGCTGGTGGTTTCGTGTATCGATCCTTTTGTGGACACAATGGGTCTGAATGGAGGGTCCGTGAGATTTTTATGTATCTTAGGACACATGTGGATGGTCGGACTTTTGGGATGCTCAAGTATTAGGTAGTTTTTAGTCCTTTCTTCAATGGTGCCTGCTTGGTTCCAAAACAATTCCAAAATGTACGTCCGGTACATTGATGACCTGTTCATAATGTGGTCCGACACCAAAGACTCACTTAACAAGCTACTCACTGAAGTCAATACTAAGGATCCACGAATCAACCTAACATGGCAAATTAGCGACACGGATATTTCCTTTTTGGACGTCCACATCAAAATCACTCCCCAAGGTTTGGTTACAGACCTCCACAGGAAAAGCACGGACCGTAACAATTCCCTACATTTTTCTAGTTTCCATCAAGGCTCCCTGAAGAAACACCTGCCATTTTCTCAAATGTTGCGCGTCAAACGCATTGTATCTGATGAAACTACATTTGAAACACGCATCAAAGAAATGCATAACCGGTTCCGCAACCGAGGGTACCCTGAGAACATCCTTTGTGAAGCACAGACCAGAGTGGCTAAAATTTCTAGGAAAGACAGCCTACTAAAAACCAATAAGGAGACAGAACAACGCATGGTACTAGTCTCTAAGTTTTCCACAGCCAGCTCCTTATACAAAAAAATCATATTTAAGCACTGGCCTATACTACAGATGGAACCTGATTTCCGGGGCATTTTTGAAAAACCACCGATATTTGCCCACACCAGAAGCAGGAATATCAAAGAGATTCTTTCTAAACCCACTGAGACTATCACACATCATCACGGAACCCAACCTTGCCTAAACTGTAATCATTGCAACAGTGTCATCAAAGGCAACAGTATTCAACACCCCCATATCAAACTCCAATTTGACGCCACATGTGACTCTACGAACTTGATTTACGCTCTAAAATGCCCCTGTGGGAAATTATATGTTGGCAAAACAGAACGAAAAATTAAAACACGTTTAAATGAACATAAGTCCAACATCAGGTTGAAACTAGAGAAATCAAATGTCGCCATGCACTTTGCCGATTCACGCCATACCATCGCACAATTGAAATTCATAGTACTGGAAATTCTCCCCAAACGAGAAGGGATTGACAACCATAAACTACTGTTAAAAAGAGAACTTGAATGGATCTATCGATTACAGACCTTGAAGCCTCATGGTCTGAATGACCGCATTGAATTTAGTTGTCACCTTTAACATATTGATGATGTATTGTTTGGATGTAGTGTTTAACTGTATACTTTGCTCCTCAATCCACCCACCCCCCTCCTGCATACCCCACCACTCAGTATGAGCCCTTCTTCGCGTTTACCCCATTCCAATATGGCCGCACCTCCTTCCCCAACAGCTCGCCGTGTCCGTAGTCCTTCGTTTAATGCATGAGTCCCTCGACGCTCTCTAATGCATTGTATTAAGCACCGCCATTCACGAACACATCAGACAGCGACTTTTCAGCCGTATGGATAGCGGTCCCCGCTACGCGTTACCATGAAGTAAGTCCTCTGCTATGTTAGAGTCATTTAAAGTACACGCTGCCTGCCGGTATTGCGCCGTTAACTTCACGCGGTAATAATCGCTGACACTCCCCATTCCTTCACGTGTAATAATCGAGCGCCACTTAGTTCGCTCGTACATAGTTCATATCCACACCCCATTCACGCTAAGCACGAGTAAATCCTGAGCCCTAAACCCACTACCCTGAACCTTCCCTTACCCGTTTCCTTTTTGCCTTCCTCCACAGCGCTCCGTGACCAAGGGCATGTCTGCATTGGAGAAAATGTTCATATGTTAACCTCCATTGATGTATGCTGTTTCTGATATGCTACTAATATCAGTTTAACGATATTGGATAAACGCACCAAAAATAAATGAACTAAATCTTTTCCTGAGTTGTGAATCATATTATTGATCACCCCCGGAGTGCCTCATCAGGGGATGTATTGGCAGTTTCTGTATACACGACCTATCTCATAATTTTTGGTGTTTGGACGGACAACACCACCCTCGAGAGCACCCTGAACTGCATAAACTTTTGTTCTATACGCCGATTAATTGTGCTGTGCACCCCCCATCTTTTCTTTATTTCAATTAGGCACACTCTCAGACCATACATCGGTGACATTTTTATTGACTCTCTCTGCAGTGCCTTTAGTGTGCAGGTGCTGTAGCATCCCTTAAGAATGCTAAAGGTCAGGGAAATTAAGCTTTAGGGGGATCTGTAGACAAGAAAGTGTGAGCACAAGAAGAAGTCCTCCATGACACTTCTTAATAAAATCATGGCCATATGAGCCACACTGAATACTCCCACTACCAATAAAGCTGAGGTGACACTTCTCTGGCTCAGGAAGAAAACCTATCAACAGGTAAACAGCACAGGATGTATACTCAGACAGACTGAAAATGTGTATGTGCCAGAGATATTTTTCTCCGATGGTCATTCGCTAGCAAAATAAATTGCTAAATTTGAAGTGTTCTGTGACTTTTATTCCATACCCTATACCTCCCTCAATGGCTTCCAAGAGAATTATCTTGATGAGAATGCTCCACCCAACATCTCTACAGGCTAATAAGGTTGCTGTTCCTGATGGCCTCATGGGTTACTTCAATAAGACCTTTGCACATAGCCTGGCCTGTAGACTGACTCCCTTATTAAATTATCTGGTAAAGAGAGGCTATATGGGAGAAGCTGGCATTCCCTTATGCTCAAACTGGGATGAACCTATAACTATTTGCTAAGGGGGAGGGGTCCTCAGGGAACCCCTACCGGTTTGCGACTGACTTACCACCTAAGTGAAGTAGGTGGTAAATTGTGATTAATTTGCAACCACATTCCAGTCGCAAAATAATCGTACAGCCTCTCGCTAATCGCTATTAGGAAGGGACACCCTTGGCACACCACTTCCAAAAAGCGACTTGCAAACACTATTTTGCAAGTTGATACTAGGATTCCGCCACTCAAAATAGAATTTGTACATAGAAAAATGCATTTTACCAGTCGAAAACAGTCCCAATGGGCCATTTGCAATTGGTAAAATGTGTTGTACAACTGGCCCAAAGCCCAGAATAACACGAGTATCCAAGGAAGGGAAGTACGCTAAAAAGTAATGTTTGACTGGTACCTGTACCCAACTGAACGTCACTAATTCCATCCTGGGAGTGCCCCATTATGTTGGAGAGGCGGTGGTATGTTGGGTGATTTAAACACAAACCTTGAATTGAAAATACAAAAGCCAACCTTTTGAAATTCAATGGCACCACATTTTTCTGAATACTTTGGCCATGGAGACGCCTACTTGGGCACTAAACAAAGCTAACACAGATCAGTCTAAGGACCTCTATTGCACTACTGATCAACTGAACTACTAACACCACATGGCTCCGACCTAGGCCTAAGACTCTATGCATATTCTCTTAATAGGTAACAGGGGAAGAATGAAGAGGAGACAGCACTGTGGGCACAGCTTGATTATACTTTGTGAAAGATGCAACAGTACATAGTCTCCATTACATGCAAGGTATCTTTACCCAGTGAACCAAAAAAGGAGGAACACTTATTTTCTGGGGTTTTGGGGCAGTAGCGGATGTTTTGGAACTCCTGGTTTTAATTTCTAAGAGATAACACTGGATCGATGGACATAGTCCTTAGTTAAAGCTTACTGATGACCGCTGTGTTGCCTGTAAGTTATTTTATGAAAAACATAACAAAACGGTATAAAGAGACTTTCTTTGTTGTAAATTACATCTGAGTGTCTACGCCAAATTCATAAAGCATTTTCTGTGAGTAATGGTGTCTTACACCAGGTATAGGTTTGGCTTGCTTATGTGTTCCATGGTTTACTACATGCTTACTAACTTGGTGAATCACAAAATGAGTAGGCATGTTTTAGTTATGACAACATTGTGTGCCAGCTAAATTTAAGTCTGGAGTAGGATATAACTACTAACAGAAAATGTTTTGAAAATTAGGCCTGGACTTTCAGAAGTAATTCACATCTAAGAAAGGAGCAAGACATATAGGGCCAGATGTACAAAGCTGTTTTTCAGCTCCCACTATTTGCGATTCTGTAAGCTATTACCAAATAACAAATTATGTTTGCGAGTCCCTAATAGCAAGTCACAGGTACATGCATGAATGTTTTGTATCTGGCATGTGGTTGCAAAACATTCATTTTATACCAACTCTCTGAAGGAGGTGTTAACCCATTCGCAAATGGGATAGGGTCACCAAGGGACCACTGCCTACTCTTAACAAATTAAAAGGAAACTTTTCATTTTTCTTTTTTAAATGCATCCCGTTTTCCTTTAAGGAAAATGGGCTGCATTTCAAAATAAAAAATTGCTTTAGTTAAAAAGCAGTGACAAAATTGGTAGTCTCTTGACCCCAGCAGGCCACCATCGCTGTGAGTGCTAACCATTCCGAGTAGGTCGTAAATTGCAACCTGCCTCATGAATTTTAATGAGGAAGGTTCCTTGCGACCCATTGGGAATCGCAAACAGCATAAAACACACTGCTGTACATAGTTGTTTGTGATGTCCTAATAATGAATCGAAAAAAATTGTTATTAGGAAATTGCAAACGGAAAACTATGTACATCTGGCCCATACGGCCGGATTTACAAAGAATAGGAATAGCAATCGCCATTTGGAAATCACCATTGTTAATTTATGAAACTGTTTGTTTCAAACTTGCAATTCCTAGTGAGTTGCAAATTGGCCTACTTTATAAATATTATTGAGGTAGGTTGCAGTTTGCAACCCATTAGTAATCGCCTTCATCACAGGGATGGTGACCTGCTGAGGCTAATGGCGTTTGTTTATTGAAATGCAACCCATTTTCCTTAACGGATGGGTTTCAATAATACAAAATGAAGCGTTTTGTCCGCACGACCACTGCCTGCTCTAAAAAAAGATTTCCCAACATTCACAAAGGCAAATTCATTACCACCAACTTTGAGTTGATGGTAAATTGAGGCTGTTGTTTTGCAAGCGCAATTCGGTCACAAAGCATTCCTACATACCAATGCTATTCGGCATTTGGAAGGGAAAATACAAATCACAATTTGGGCTTTGTACATTCCATAAAGCATTTTTCCGGTCACAAATGGGACCGGAAAAATGCTTCTACATATAGCCCATAGACCCGTAGAAAAATATTTGTGTACCTTAACTGCAATGTTACTTTAGGTGTTCATTCTAGAAAGTCTCCAGAAAGGTATTTCTATTCAGTGCTGTTATCCATCCCCACGTAGATCATTACTTAACATGAAGTAAACAGAAGAGCAGCATGCTTAACTAGTGTTCATGTGTATTCAAGAACCTAACTGGCAAGCAGCACAATAGTTAGTTAGCAGAGGAAACTTCTTCGGCCTAGACAAAACTGGTAGGAAAGATGTGGGTGGGTGAGCAGTTCATGAAATTATCGTGGTTTGCAAAAATTAGGCTCATTCTTAATGTACCCATGGAAACACCACAGGTCTATATTTAACCCTCATAAGGTAGTGATAAAAACGAGAATACAGACATGCACTTAATTATACGATAATATTTCTCTTCATTAATGCGAAAATACAATATTTATTCTTACCAGAGGTGAGTATGGATGAAGAGCACACAAAGGGCAATATGGTAAACAGGGAGCATGTATAAATCCGGCCCCACTTCATGTTAATGCAACAATTGTGAACTTCAGCCAAGCAGGCAAGGTTTTTTCTCTAAATATATTTGACAACCTAGGAAATAAACAGCAGAAATAAGTTTGTTACATTCTCTTTAAATGACATGCGAGTTTAAAAGCCGCCTTACACCCATCGTGGAATTTAGAAGAATGTTGACACACTACTAACATTGCAGGGGTATTCTAGAGCTTACGTTCCCCTAAACAAAGCCTCCAGGCGCTATTGGCAGACAACAGAGGTGGTTATTGTTACAGAACAGCTCTCGGAAGAATCAAAGGGAGGCTGAGAGTTCAGGGATGCCTGCAGGGGATGCATTAGTTCATAGAGCCTCAATGCCTAGTCCCACAGTTATTAAAGTACATTTGTACTCACGAATTCTCACTTTCTTTGGCCCTGGGATTCCCTTCTGGACTCCACGCTATCTTCGATTCTCTAAAATAGGAAAAAGCAATTTCCACGTGAAATTTTTACAGTCTGGAGCACGTGAGATGTCACAATGAATTTACGTCGTCACTGGTCAGTGATGTTGTTCTTGTCACACGCATGGGCCCCGTTCGTCAATATTTTTTTCTTTGGCTGCAAAAAGCTGGAATGGCACGAGAAAAGGCCTCTAAAGGCCTTTATAACAGGAGAGGGAACTCCTTTCCACGGAAAAACGTGCTGCGGATTAATAATTTATTTTCTTCCTTACTAGGAGACACAAAGCCGCTTTTGTAAACCCCGTTCATTGATAGGCTGCACACAAGGTCTACCTTACCACAAAACGACACAGAATGCAAAGTTGTCAGAGGTTTGTTGAATATTGTGATCATTTTGGGCGAACAAATAAACTAATTAGCCAGTTTCTCAAAGGTCTGTCATGGGTCGCAGTTATATTTCTCTGTCCCTCTAAGAGATGCTTCCTGCGTTCATAGTGAAGACTGCTGCTGCAGTGCAGGCGCAGGTTCACGCAGCGTAATATCACATATATGGATCTGGACAGTTGGGTTCTATGTATTCGTTAATGGTTATGGGGCACTTTGCCCTATATTTTTATTTTTGGACTCCCAAGAGCTCTAATGCAACTCTCACAATAGGCAGAGAATTTAGAAGCAGCCAGTCCAGACTTGTTAGTATAACATTTAGTGATTGTAAGCAGCCAAATGCACCAGAGACACTTTTGAAGATTTTGCATTGTGTGTTGCCTGGAATGCAAACATCAAAAAATCATTTTTTAGGTCGAGCATTCAAGACCTCTTATATATACTTTAGTATATACAATAATTTTTAGGTCAAGCATTCGAGAACTCTTGTATATACTTTAATATATATTTATACTTTAGTATATACTTATATGTGTATGTACTTATAAGTGGAAGGGGTGTGCCTCAGCGGCCAGGGTGCCACCGAGTCCCTGGTGCTGGCGGCAGGTTAGCCCAGCACCTTGTGACTCTGGGCAATAGCTTGCGTAATGTTCTTGATGGCCCTAAGCGCCGGGACACCTCTCCGGAGGTAGCTGTGCTTTACAAATGCTGGTATTTTTGTACTTTGTGGGCTCTGGAGATCAGCCCTAGGACTTATCTGCTTCCCCTTAGGGACTTTTTTTTTGTTCAACTGCCTCTATTTAACTGTCTTGATGGAAATTGCCCAGTAGAGGTCAGTAAAATACCAGAATTGCTTTCTGCTGAGGCACTTCCTTTTTTAAAATGTTCTGCCAATTGCCTCTATTTAACTTTCTTGATAGAAAACGACCAGCAGGGGTCAGTAAAATACCTGAATCACTTTAGCATTATCTAGATTCCAGTCCATAGAAACTGTCTTCCACGAGCACCCATAAACAATAATATTTTTTTCAAATCTTGTATTTTCAGTGATATGACCACCAAAGGCCCTGATTTTTTGTTTTTTTTTAAACACACTTTATTGATGACTACGTCATATCATATAGCATACATAGTATACAGCAGAGACAGTGTTCTCTCTTTTCTTTCCATATATTACTATACAGTTGGCATATACAAGTTTTGTGTAATATATTCTGTATAATAAACTAGTCCTGGGACCCGGACTCTATTAGCTTTAGTGTCAATAAAGCAACATATTACCAACGTGAGCCACATCAAAATAAAGCTGTAGGTAAATACAGGTAACAGAACTGAACCTAACCTTTCCTGTTCCCTCCCTCCACCCGCCCCTCCCCCCTTGACCCCGGTCGGGGGTTCTCTAGTAGTTTGTAAAAATTAGAGTAACTCACTACAGACATATTACTCCAAGGTCTGATATGGTCTAGGTCTGTAAAGTGTTAGTCCTGTCTCAGAACCTAGGGGTCCACAGCTATATGGCACCTTAGTGTACTATGGGGGTAATGTGGTTTATGGGGACGACAAATCAAGTGTTTCAAGTTCAATCAGCATAGCCTCCCACTCTAGTGAAATGGGTTGTTTCCTCAGCCCTCTCTCCTCCTCTATGCGCAGGGCTGCCCCCTCCGCCCCACTGAAGCATGTCCGCCTGCCAGATGGACACTGCCGGGCATCTTGGGGACTTCCACTTCATAGTGAGGGCTCTCACCTCTAGGATAAATGCTAGATCCAGGAACTTTAATCGCACCTTTTGTATCTTTGAACGTCTCCGGTGACCTATGAGACAATTTAGAGCTTCATCCGGTACTGGGAGTTGTGTAACTGTGTTCAGTGAAGTGCAGATTTGTCTCCAATAATCTCTGGGGCAAGGGCAGGACCATAGCATGTGAATAAACCCTGCCTCATCTTCTCTACAGCGGGGACAGCAGTGGGAGGAATTCGGAAACATGCGATGGATCCGCTTGGGCGTGAGGTATGATCTATGCAGGACCATTGACTGGATACATTTTAATTTCGCGTTGCGCAATACCTTTTTAGGGTGTTCTAACATATATGTCCATGCCTTGTTAGTAATTTCCACGGAAGATTCTTCGGACCATGGTGCTCTGAGAGAGGTGAGTGCAATAGCAGCATGTGCCCTAACCCCTGTATATAACCACCGCACCAGGTGACCCCCAGTTCTCATACAATACAGAAGATGCACCAGGTTGTGTTGCGAGGGTTCCTCCCTCTGTGGGGCCAAGGTAGTCCTTATATAGTGTGTCACAGTGGCATGCAGTAAGAATGAGCGTGCCGGTGCTCCTGTGGCCTGTACAAAGTGGTCATGATCTTGTATGGCGCTGCCGACAAAGAATGCGCCCACGTCCTCCACCCCACATCTGTCCAGTCCCGTATTCTTGCCTTTGATAGTCTACCCTGTTGTGTGGGAATCCCGACAAGGGGGATGTTTGTGGAGTAGGGGATCGCTGTGGTGGTGTACAATAGGGCTCTCTTCCAGCACTGTAGGGCGGTTCTCAATAGGGATGGGCAGTCTGGAGGAATCTTGGCTCTTGGTAATAGTAAGGAATGTAATTTGCCTCGATCTATCCCCTGTGGTGTGAACCCAATCTCCTGTAGGTTTCTCCCTGCCGTCCAGTATGACAGCCATTGGAGCTGGCTGGCGTAGTAGTAGCTTTGAAAATCAGGGACTCCCAAGCAGCCACTGCATAGCTCCAGTTGGAGTTTTCGGAGACTTATCTGTCGTCAACCAGCCCCCCAAATGAGTGTAGTCAACATAGCATTTAGCGTGTTGAAAATAGACTGTGGGAGAACCACAGGTATATTTACAAAATAATATAATAGGCGGGCAGCCTCACCATTTTTGAGACGGCAACTCTGCCCATCACCGAAAGTGGCAATGAGGACCAGAAGGCCACACTAGCGCGGAGGACCATTATGGCCCAGACTATATTACCCTCAATCTGGTCTGTCGGTGTCCAATAGACTTGGATGCCTAGATATTTGAAGGTGGTGGGGGTTACTGGTACTGTATAATTGTCAAACTGTATGTGAGGTGGACGTTGTGAATCCCGGAAAAAAATAAGTAATCGATTTCTCCGGGTTTATGGCCAGTCCCGACAACTGTTCAAAAGTGGCAAAGATGTCGGGGAGAGGGGCATTGTCCGCTGTCAGGTCCCGTAAATACAACAGTATGTCATCTGCATAGATGGATATTAGGTGGTGTGTCTCAGCGATGGGAATGCCGAGCTGAGCCGCTGATCTTCTGAGGGCTAACGCTAATGGCTCCAGTGCAAGTACAAATAACAAGGGGGATATCGGGCATCCCTGCCTTGTGACCCTATGGATATTGTATGGGCCCGAGATGTAACGGCCAGTGCATGCCCTAGCCATGGGAGAGGTATATAATAAACTGACCCATTTAAGAAACGTGTCTGGGAACCCAAATCGTTGCAGTGTCATGAACATAAAATCCCAAGAGAGGGAGTCAAAGGCCTGCTTAAGGTCCAGCGCTATGCACCCTTCCGCTTGGTATCCTCGAGGGGTGGCCTGCATTACAGAATGTAATTGTCTAGTATTCAGGGAAGTACTGCGATTCGGTAAAAACCCGCATTGATCCTCATGGATTAGCATATTAAGGTGTGGTTGTATACGTTTAGCGAGGGCCTTACTTAAAATTTTGTATTCAGTTGACAGTAAGGAGAGGGGCCTGTAATTAGATAGCTCTAAGGTATCTCGGCCTGGCTTGGGTATCGAAGTAACTAAGGCCTGCATAGTGGACTCCGGCAGATGACCCGCCTCAAAGGATACCTTATAGACAGATTCTAGGGTGGGTACCAAGGTCTCCGCGTAATTATGGTAAAACTCAACAGGGAGTCCATCGATCCCAGGGGTTTTGTTGCGATTCAACCCCTAATATCCACACAGATTTTATTTTGAGTGATAGGGCCATCAATGTCCTTTTTCACTGCATCAGGGACCACTGGAAAAGTTAGGTCCTGCAAAAACTCTGTTATGGAATAGCCTTCCACCGGAGCTGGGGGCTCATTTAGCATTGCCAGATGTTCATAAAAAGCTGTGTTGATTTTATTTTGTGTATGAACTATATGACCTACACAGGTACGGATTCTGGTTATGACTGGCGGGTCTGGCCTATCGCTAACTATGCGGGCCAGCAGTGCACCCGATCTATCAACGACAGTGTGTTTTCATTGGAGGAATGCACTATGGTCTATAGTCCGCAATGTTTCCAATGTTTCTGCATGGTCAATGTGGGCATCCTGTAATGCTCTCCATTTGTCTGGGTAGGCTATCGCTTCCCGCTCTAGTGTGTTTAAGCGTTGTTCTATATTTTGTAGTCGTGGGTGCGTTTCCTGTCTGGCCCCAACCACTTGACCAATCGATGCTCCTCTTACTACCACTTTCTGGGCATCCCAGTCAATCAGATTGGAGGAGGCTGTGTTCCAATTTTCGGTCAGATAATTAGTGATACTGTTGGAGAGGGTTTTGCGGAGCGGGCCATCCTCCAGTGGCTGTTGGTTCAGTTTAAAGGTAGGAACAGGGGTGGGCACTGGACCCCAGCCAATCGTGAGCTCTAGGGGGTTGTGGTCGGAGAATGTTGTTGCTAGATAACTGGATTGGTGAATCCTATCTATGATGGATCAGGAACAAAGGAACCTGTCAATTCTGGTGTTTAGTCTGTGTACGGAGGATTAGAAGGAATATTCCTTATGGGTCGGGTGAAGGTGTCGCCATGCGTCAGAGAGTCTCCATCCTTCCGTCCCCACAGTGAAGAAATCAGCCAGTTTACTGGTGTTTGTGCCATGTAGGGGTGGGTGTTATCTATCTAAGCCCATATTCATAACCGCATTCCAATTTCCCCCCCAATATCCAGGGTATGCCATCCAAGTCTTTCAGTACTGCACCCAATCTACGTAGAAACTGGTCCTGGTCAAAGTTAGGGGCATAGATGCTGCCCAGGACAACCACGGAGCCATCCAGTGTGCCTTTCACCAAGATGTACCTGCCTTGGTCGTCGACCCTTCTGTCCAGCTCAAGGAATGGGACCCATGGCGTATCCAAATGGTCGCCCCCCCTAGCGAAGGCGGAGTAATTGGTAGAGTAAATGTGACCCCTCAATTTTTTCGCATTTATTGCGCTTCGGAATCAGTTAGATGAGATTCTTGGAGGAATGCTACCTGTGTCTTACGTCTGAGGAGGTATGCATAAATACGGTGTCTCTTCTGGATTGCCCCCAGCCCACATACATTCCACATGACGAAGGTGTACACCTATGTGGTGTTAGCTTTCCTGGGCATGTCTGTGTAGGTGGTAGGAAGCCCCGCATGTGCGGAATATGTAGACCAATCCCGACCAGGAGTCCCCATTCCCAAAATCTTAACTAAACTCGGTGCAGCATTTGACCCTGCTGTGCCCAACAATAGTGTACAAATAGCACATAACAGATAGCGGTGCATACGCTAACAGGGAGGTGACTATCCTCCCTCAGTCATGGCCATGATTACCGCAGGGTTTGTAACCCGACGGCTCTATGGATCCCCATCCCGGGGGGGGAGTGTTCTCAGGGCCCCTAGGGGGTCGTGTCTATCCTGAAGGACTGGGTTCTTTAAGACCCAGCGGTGCCAGGGCACAACACCTGAAACCTTCGTGGGTAACCTGCTCCGGCGTACGAATCACAGAGACACGGGACACTTCCTTAGGCGTCAAAGATTCAAGGTTTATTTGCTGCAGGGAACACAGAAGTCACGACAAGTACACAACGTGCAACTTGGGGAGACTGCTTCAAATTGGTTCTGTGGATCGCTCCTTTTATACAGTTTTTACCCATAGGATAACATGGCACACAAAAGTTTACAACCCGGTTCCCATCATTATCCCCCAGAGGGGTCGCTTTGGTCACTTTGAAACACATGAGGTCCGGAACATAAGTGCGGAAACATTTGGCGGTTCCCAACTGTAAAAACCCATCTTCCCACCATTAACGAATTCCAATCAGCAGTAAAACAGATCGAAATAGGAACAAGGACAGGTGTAGAGGAAGACGGAGACAGTGGGGAGATCGAAAAGGGTGTAAAAGGGGAGGTATCGGGAAACACGAGATACAGGCATCAAAGAGACGTGCCTAATGAGATGCACGGCTGAGACAATAAGTCCGTGCGGCAAGATGAGCCTCGAGCGGCGCCATCTGCCTTACAGTAGCATCCCCCTCGTCATAAAGACACTCACAAAGAACATGTGTCTTCCGCAAATATCTTGGGAGTCCCAGGGTCGCGAAGCGGACAACGTCCGTTCGCTGGCTACTTGAGGGCAAGAGACAAAATGGATGCCGTATCTAAGATGGAACCCGTGGGTACAGATGAAAAACCCACATAACAAACGAACGGTTTAAGTTAGCACAGCGAAACTGCGCACACTTACTAAACTCGTCATTTACGGTTCATAGATACCAGACTCGACTATATTCGTGCGAGTCGAAAACATCACTTACAATTGTCACGGAACCTCAGACGCTCCTTTTGCCCTCATGTAGGCAAGCACTAGTCGGAATCATATTCGATATTCATCAAACCATCGAGATGTTGCTGTAGCATAGCTCTGTCCAACCGAGTCCCCTTGGTAACAGGTGGTTGTCTTATACACGTTGTAGCACAAACGCCACATAAGGCAGGACCACACTGCACACAAAGGCAACACGTGAACAGGAACACCACAACGACTCCGATGATCATCAGAATCTTCCAACCCCAAGTCGACATCAGGCCCCAAAACCATCCAAGTAGCGTCCAATCCCCTACATCCACGTGTATGGATTCGGAGATCTTATGCAACCTCGAGATGGCTTGATAGACAGTGGGAGCATTATCTGGAATGAAAATGCAGCAGCTCGAATGGATCACCTTACATACCCCACCTCGATCTGCTAAGATGACATCTAAAACCATACGATTTTGTAACGTCATAAGTCTCTCCGCCTGAAGTTCTGTGGTGATATTACCAAGGGCACTGGCAGTAATATTAGCTGTCGATTCTACCACTCGAGTCAACTGTCTCAGGTTCCTACTATTAACCATAGGTCCCCAAAACGGGAGGAAACCCTTGAAAAAGTCTCCTGCCTCTTGACCGGCAGTATCCTCTTCGCTAATTACGCCTCGTACAACTCTAGTCTTATGATAATCGGCATCTACGGTAAACGTCGGAGGCAACAGATTTGCAATGAAACATGAGCCCATGAAGTCAGCGGGCAACCATGTGTATGCACGATCATAGCAGCTAAAGTATGTACCCTTGGCAGCCAGAAACACAGGGGACGAGAACATCGGCAGAATGTAATTTTCAGTGCAAGCACTTGCTCCAAGTCGGGCTTGCGATCTTCGGCCACGACCCATGAGACAAAAATTACCAGTGTGGGGTAAGACCCATATCGGAGGCGAGCTTTAAAGCTGCTTTTCACTAGTGAACGCACTATATTCACCTCTATTTAGGACCCTGTAGGCCTGTATCTCTTCTTCAGGAATAAGCGAAGGATCATAGATGTCACTATCTAAATCCTCTATTGCTATCGACAAAGGTTTTTGATACGAGGTAGGACCAGAGTAGGGGGAACGTGGTTCTCGAATGGGATGGAAACCCAGTGCGCTTCGAAACATTGTTTGAAATGCTCGAGCTGACCCTTGGGAACTATACGGTAACACCAGATATGGAATTCCCTTATCCGTAGTATGTGGCATCAACCCACACACCCAACAATTAGTAGTATTAACCACTAACTGATGCTGATGAAGGAGCTGAATAAAGGAATTGTTGCGGAATTCTACACGTCTAGCCTGCTCGTGTTCGGGTAACATATGAAAGGAATGAGGAGAAACAGTAGAGGTAAGATTAGGGTCAGGAGTAGGAGTAGGTGTAGCAGGTAAGAAGTAAGACATCGTGTAATACACCCCACCCGCCAATAATGCAGAAGCAGTCAAAAACAATACAAACAGTTGGAATATAAAACATTTGGTGCGACTGAGTTGCTGCAGCTTGAATCGATGAACCTGAGCTCCCTCCAAATCATTCAGCTTCGAGAATGCCATTCCCTACGACCGTCCGCAACGTTTCTTGACGCACTTCGTTCTGTGTAGCAATAGTCAATCCCTAGGAGTTCCCAGGAACCGACGGCCTTTAACCTAGCGTCAAGACCTACTATTCAGAAGGAAGTACGCGCGCGGCCCTACGGCCTTCAATGCACAATATGTATGTATGCAAAAACAAAGTCTCTCAGCTGTGGAAGCAAAAAAAGTACAAGGAATGAAGCTCAATATATATGTACAAAAATAATTACAGTAATACGAAAGTTCAAAACTGATCACGGAAAACGGGGTAATGCAATCGTCAATACAGCAAAACAGGATCTTTTATTTGTCCTTAGTGCAAGATCGCAAAAAGTATCGGGTTTTCCCAGGACGTGTCTGCTCGTCAAACAAAGGATCCGTTGAAGAGACAGCGTCCTGCTGATCAGTTGAGTGTTCTGGTCTTGAGTCTTTTGATGCTAATTGTTCAACAGTGTCTTTCTGCTGCGCTGAGGATTCTCCAACAAGCTGTGCGTCGCTAAAAGGCACAAACGCCGGCAATGTTTCTGTTTCAGATGATGCAATGCCTCTCCTTACCCACGGGTCTGCCGGCAAAGGGATGGGGACTCTTTTGGTGTGGGTGGCATGCACCCAATTCTTACGTCCCTCGAGACGAACGGCAGTCCTCGTGGCCAGGAGCACTTGATAGGGTCCGGTAAACCTCGGGTCCAGGTTATTCTTGCGTGAAAAGTTTCTCGTCACCACCCAGTCTCCGGGCTGGAGCTGGTGGCCTGGACCCTCCGTCTGCGTCGGCAATGCGTCGTAAACCTGTTGGTGAATTAACCTCAGTTTAGCAGTCAAGTCATGTAGATAATCGATCAACATTGGGTACTCAAGATCAGAAAACATTCCTGGCCTAGGAACCCCCCACACATTCGCAGGACGGCCGAACACTATTTCATAGGGACTAAGCCCTACTCGGGAGTGTACAGTCGCCCTAGTTGACAGTAATGCTAAAGGTAAAGCGTCAGGCCACGAAAGACCAGTCGTAGCCTGAATCTTCGCTAACTTTAGTTTAAGGGTGCCGTTGTACCCTTCAACCAATCCAGCTGACTGGGGATGATTGGCGCTGTGGAATTTCTGATTAATTCCAAGGCCCTTACACACACTCTTCATCACACTTCCAACAAACTCACTTCCGTTATCTGACCACACGACTCTAGGCATTCCATACCGAGGAAAGTATTCCTTCAGTAGGATTTTCGCAGTAGACAAAGCAGTATTGTCTTTGAGGGGATAGGCCTCGATCCATCGGGAGAATGCGCAAACCACAACTAAAACGTATTTCAGGTTATTGCATCGCTCCATATGGATGAAGTCCAATTGAATCACCTCAAAAGGACATGAAGGGGGAGCAAAACTGCCAGGAGGAGTTGGGGTTCCTTTGCCAGGATTGTACATTATACACACCATACAATTCTTCACCAGGCGTTCAGCACATTTCGTGATACCATCATTCTTCCATACAGGAGCCAGCAACTTACAAATACCTTTCGCGCTAATATGTGCTAACCCATGCGCCATTGTCACAACGGCCAGCACATACGCATCCGGCAACATCCATCTTTTCTGATCAGTCAAATCAATCCAACAACCATTCGCATCCAACTTTCCCGTACTTTCTTTCCACTTCATCTTTTCAGTCTCGGTGGCCTCATTCTGAATTGTTTTCACACTCTCGATAGTGTCCACACACATACTCGATTCTGTAGGCCACCTAACCGAACTCGTCACATACATTCGAGTGCTAAGGTTCCGGGCAGTCTCCTTAGCAGTCTCATCCGCAAACGCATTACCACGACCAACATCATCCGTCACCTTACGATGCGCACTACATTTAACAATCGCAACTTGCGTAGGCAACGTCAACGCATCCAAAAGATCATTCACAAGCTGGCCATGCTGAATCTTCGTACCATGCGACGTCAAGAAACCTCTCTCTCTCCACAATCGTCCAAAACTGTGAGCGACGCCAAACGCGTATTGGCTGTCGGTAAACACATTCACACGTTTCCCTTTTGCTAACACACATGCTCTAGTAAGAGCAATCAGCTCCGCAGCTTGGGCAGAATTCTGATTCAACCTTGCAGTCTCAACAACAGTATTCAACGTTACAACAGCATAAGCAGTAGTCACATCGCCATTCGGCAACTTAAAACATGACCCATCCACATACAAGGTACCATCCGGATCTTCCAATGGAGTGTTTTTAAGGTCCACTCGACCTTTTGTTTCCTCTTCAGTCCTCAAGTAGCAATCATGTTCTGCTACTTCATCTGACTCTGTGCTAAGTGGTAACAAAGTTGCCGGGTTCAAAACATTACAACGTTTTATCTGAATGTGGCTTGCCAAGAGCGTCAACTCGTACCCAGACAACCTCGCACTCGTCAAGTGCTGAGTTTTCGTTCGATTCAAAAGAGTATCGACTGCATGCGGAACCATCACTGTAAGCATATTATCCATGACCAATCCTGCTGATTGTCGGATGGAGACCGCAGCTGCCGCTGTTGCTCGTAAACAACTCGGCAATGCTCTAGCTACTGGGTCCAAGGTCGAGGAAAAATATGCACATGGACGTTGCTTACCACCAAAAGGTTGCGTTAGAACACTCAAAGCACAACCTTCCCTCTCGTGAACATATAACGTAAACGGCTTACTGTAGTCAGGAGTACCTAACACAGGAGCCGAACACAATGAATCACGCAGTTCAGAAAAACTTTTCTGACATTCTTCCGTCCATGGTAAAGGAGTTGAAACATCCTTGCACGTAAGAGCCACTAATGGTTTCGCTAGCAATGAAAAATTAGGAATCCATTGCCTGCAGTACGACGTGATACCTAGAAAGGCACGCACATCTCTTTGGGTTTTTGGCACAGCCATTCGCGCAATTGCTGCAATTCTCCCTGGGGTCAACCTCCTTCCCTCCTTTGACAATAAGTGACCTAAATAGGTTACTTCTTGACAACAATATTGGAGTTTAGAAGGGGACACCTTATGAATCAACTCACAGAGATGTTGCAGCAACGACACTGTAGCAATCTTGCAAATGTCCTGAGTATCAGCAGCCACCAATAAGTCGTCGACGTATTGGATCAAGGCTGCACCAACCGGCAACCTAAACGCATCCAGTTGACCCTTCAAGGCTTGGCTGTAAATAGATGGACTTTCACAGTAGCCCTGAGGAGCGCGTTTGAACCGGAAGCTACGTCCACCGAGAGAGAAACCGAAAAGGTCCCTGCTCTCCTCGGCAATCGGGATGCTGAAAAACGCATTTTTCAAGTCAATCACCGAAAACCACGATGCAGAAGCTGGAATCAGAGTCAGTAGCGCCGTGATGTCAGGCACAACAGGAAATTGAGGAACCACAATTTTATTCACCTCCCGTAAATCGATAACAAAACGATAAACAGGCAGTTTTGAGGGATCAGTACGTTTAAGAATGGGCAGCACAGGGCTGTTGCACACGTTTCCCCGAGTCTCTTCAATAACGTCTTTCTCGATCAAATCATAGATGATCGCTAACAGTGCTCGCTCACCATCAAGGGAGATACGATATTGGGGAATACGTGGCAGTCGCACATTAGATTTCAACTGAACAACATAAGGGGAGATATCAAGTAGGCCCACGTCATTTGGACCCGTTGCCCACAAAGACGCAGGAAGAGAACTCAATTCCGGTGGAAGCTTATCGAGGGACAAATACATAGGAGAGACAACCCTCTCTCCTAACGTAAGCTTTACACCCGCAGGAGAACAATACAAAGTTGCGTACAAACGTTTAAGCAAATCCAGGCCCAAAAGATTTTCACCACAACCCGTAGTCAAAATCAACGGAGCTTCTAGCTCACGTGGCCCAATTTTAAGGGGCAAAGGGCGCGAAACTGGATTGCTAACGGGGGCGCCAGAGAATCCAACGGAAACATTTGTTAAGCCAGACAAAGGTGCGCCAGGGAGTTTCGAATGCATGATAGAACTTTTCGCTGCACCAGTGTCCAACAGAAAAGGCTCAACGACGCCCGATGTAGCAACTGCGACGTAAGGCCCTCTCTGATCAACCGGAACTGATACCACTCCCTCTCCTTGTCTTTGGCTGTCCTAGTAATTACTGTCGTCAGTTCCCTGATCGACGTAATAATCGTCTACATTGTACTGCGCAGATCGTCCTTGCGACGATCCACGTTGATCGAAACAATTATTAGAATTGGATGAGTTATCTGAACGATCGTTCTGAGCACCACGACCTCTACCCCGTGATGCCTGCTGCGAACCACCGCGACCTCCTCTAGATGAGTTACCATTGTTACGTTCATTCAAAACAGGGCAATTGAATTTAATGTGTCCCTCCTGTCTACAATAAGCACATTGATTGTACCCTAACGAGGATCTTTGGGAGGAGGAGTCATTACGATTTTGGGATCTATTCGATTGTGGCTGTGATCTATTTTGTTGCGAATTATTCTGGTTCGACCGTGGAGGATACGCTTGTTGCAACAACACTTTAGTTTTGAGCTCTTTCGTCTTTTTATCAACACGGTCGTTCTCTTCTTTCTCCCTATTCTCATAGTATTGTGCCGTAGCCAATATCTGAGCCGAAGTAGAAACGGCCCATGCACTTTCCGAATTATTGCTCAAATCGGGCAATAAGTTTGAAACAAATTTATCCACAAACAATCTTTGACCACCCTCGGTGCCCATATCCTGTCCACTATGATCAATGAATGCTTCCTCGAACCTCGTAAAGAAGTCGGAAACACTCTCGTCCTTCTTTTGCTTACAAGCTGACAATTTGTCCCAATTTACTCTCATAGCTGGCATAAGAGTTTTCATTAATGTTATTATTCTTTGGGGAAGAGCAGTGATCAACTGGTCAGGTTTAGTAGCAGCCACTTGTCCGGCATCTGCCGCTACAATGGCAGCCCAATCACCGCCTAATTCAGCCGGATGATTTTCCTGCCGAATCTTAGCCCATACCGGTTGCGGTACGACATTGCCGAACAACATATCGATATCGGCAAGATTCATTACCGTAGCATCTACGAGCTGCGATAATTCCTTATAATACCCTGTAGGATTTTTGCGTGGATCAGGCAAAGATTGCTTCACCTGCAGCACTTCCGAGCGTTTCCATGGGAGATGTATCCACACTTTCTGGAAATGCGCCAATACCGGGGGCTGAGCATTAGGATCAGCTGGTATCCAAACCGGCGGAACTTCACGCATAGGATATTGGCCAGACTCGTCTGGTTGTTTTTCAATATCCTCAACGAACAATGCATGAGGGATGGGAGCGGGACGAAAAGATAGCAACCGCTCAACAGCACGTCGAACGTTGGTATCCACTATCAGTCCATTTGCGAACTGAAGCTGAAGATCAGACAGGGCGGTCAGCACCTCGTCAGGCGCATCGGCCGCTATTTGATCATAAAGGAACTTGCACATTTCATTAAACACATATCTCTGGGTTGGTATATTGAATTGACAAAATGTATCAAGGACAACACGGGGTGGACACCTAAGAGGGTTTACCATCCAACCCATCGCCATATTATATAACGCAACGCGTTCTCTGTTTCCAGGAAGCTGACTACGTCTCTGAGGACCATCAGAACCAGCGGACCCATGAACAGGTCCGAGCGAATGAAAGAAGCTAGCCGCAAGAGGAGAATTGCGACTACGAGTAGAGGGAGAAGTATACGATACAGGACTAACAAGAGAAGGAGTAGAAACAGTGGCAACAGCAGGAGTTAACAAAACAGGAGCAGTAGCAGGAGCAATAGCGGGAGCAGGAGTATGTGGAAGTGGAGGAGCAGTAGGGATAGCAACAGGCAAAGGAGCAGGAACAGTCGGAAGAACGGGTGCAGGTTGAGGAACAGGCGGAGGAGGAATAGGCGGAAGAATAGGTACGGCAGGGACCACAGGAGCTGCGGTACCCTGTACGTACGGAGGTGGCGACTTCATAAGATAAGACATTAAGGGATCCTCAACTGGCTCTTCCTTCGTTTCCGACTCCGTAGGCAAAGCGGGGTAACATTTATCTATGGTCATACGCTGTAATCTGTCAAACACTTCCTTATCCTTAACCTCCTTATCACGCTGAAATTGCTCTGCTTTCTTCACTATGGTAGCAACATTATCTCGCTGATTACGTTTAGTCTGTCTGATTTCTTTCTGTCGGGCTTCTTTGCGCCACAACCGAAAGGCATCAAACATGGCCGGCCTTGACTTTCTTTCGAACAATTTAATCTCTAGATTATCTAAGATCGGGGCCTCGAAGCTACCATGAGGTGGCCAACGAAGGTCGCCGTCCTTTTTCGTGTAGTTAATCCAGTAATCGTTAAAGGTAATTGGGCCTAGCCCATGTTTACTATAGAGCTCATAAGTGGGAGTTCCAACCGGAGGTATCGGACACGAGTCCTCCAGTCGGGAATCCGTACCACAAGGTCTGAAACAACTAAACAAAGTACTGCGACCAGGCATCTTGCACACTAGCCGAGTTTCACAAACTTCAAGGGTTACGGGATTTACCAAGTCCCAGCAAAGAACAAAACCCTCGGTTTTTGGCGGCTGCAGTCGTCAAACAACACAACAAAGTACGCTAGCAAAGTGTCACCGACAAAAACACTCACACAGCGTTAACAACAAAAACACTCGCTAAAGTGTCAACAACCAAGAACTCTGGGAGCGACCCACAAATACTTAACTCAAAGATCGATGGCGTCACCAGGAAGGCCCGTCAATCGTCTCGCTCTACCAAGGTCTACGCCAGGCGCCAAAACAGGTCTACAGTCAGGGCAGCAGTCCGTCGCAGCCGTCCGGAGGCGGGAATCTTCGCGGGAAAAGTCTTCGGGCCACTTATTTCGACAACAGGATCGATGAAGCGGAGTGCACCTTCCCTCGGAGATTTCACACGAAGTTCCTCACGATCGTCGGGCTTGGACCGGTACCACTGATGCAGCCCCACGTTGGGCGCCAACTGAAGGACTGGGTTCTTTAAGACCCAGCGGTGCCAGGGCACAACACCTGAAACCTTCGTGGGTAACCTGCTCCGGCGTACGAATCACAGAGACACGGGACACTTCCTTAGGCGTCAAAGATTCAAGGTTTATTTGCTGCAGGGAACACAGAAGTCACGACAAGTACACAACGTGCAACTTGGGGAGACTGCTTCAAATTGGTTCTGTGGATCGCTCCTTTTATACAGTTTTTACCCATAGGATAACATGGCACACAAAAGTTTACAACCCGGTTCCCATCATTATCCCCCAGAGGGGTCGCTTTGGTCACTTTGAAACACATGAGGTCCGGAACATAAGTGCGGAAACATTTGGCGGTTCCCAACTGTAAAAACCCATCTTCCCACCATTAACGAATTCCAATCAGCAGTAAAACAGATCGAAATAGGAACAAGGACAGGTGTAGAGGAAGACGGAGACAGTGGGGAGATCGGAAAGGGTGTAAAAGGGGAGGTATCGGGAAACACGAGATACAGGCATCAAAGAGACGTGCCTAATGAGATGCACGGCTGAGACAATAAGTCCGTGCGGCAAGATGAGCCTCGAGCGGCGCCATCTACCTTACAGTAGCATCCCCCTCGTCATAAAGACACTCACAAAGAACATGTGTCTTCCGCAAATATCTTGGGAGTCCCAGGGTCGCGAAGCGGACAACGTCCGTTCGCTGGCTACTTGAGGGCAAGAGACAAAATGGATGCCGTATCTAAGATGGAACCCGTGGGTACAGATGAAAAACCCACATAACAAACGAACGGTTTAAGTTAGCACAGCGAAACTGCGCACACTTACTAAACTCGTCATTTACGGTTCATAGATACCAGACTCGACTATATTCGTGCGAGTCGAAAACATCACTTACAATTGTCACGGAACCTCAATCCGCCACCGATGAACATTTGCAGGGTTTTCTCTGGGCCCCCTTCAGAACAAAATAAGACCAAAGGAATATTTTGTTTCTATACATGGGGAGGCTTAGCCTCTATCCATAGAACTTACAGCTTGCGCCTTCTACAGTACTACACAAGTCATAGCAGGGTGATACTAGTCTGAGAAAGCAACACTGGTAAAAGCATATAACAATCCTAGGGGCGTGGAGTCCATTGTATCGGCGAACATCCAGGTCACTGTTTTCTTCGCGGGCTCTATGTGCCTGACGCCTGTGGTCAGTTATCAATCATGTCATCGGCTGTTCCAAGCGTGATGGAGGGGAAGAGGGTTATACCATGTTCAGAGTCCGAATGCACAGTACTCTCGTCTGAATCCGTGGACATTTTAATTGCATCGTCTCGGAAACCACCAGCTATTGCAATCACTCCCTCCTGATCCCGTCTCTGCTGCTCTTGCGATGGGCCTGCGCCACCCTTGTTCCGGCTGGGGTTTTGGGAGTGGTGAGAGTTTCGTTTTGGGAGTCTGGTAGAGTCTTGTGAGGAGAAGTCTGTGCGGCTAGTCTGGCTAGAGCCTATACCCATCACCTCCATCCATTCCTCAGCATCCGCTGGACTTTCAAATAAGTGTTTTTTTTTGTCGTGGATAACTTTCTGCCTGGCAGGGTATAAAAGTGCGTATTTGAGTTGCACTTTTTGTTGCTTTTCCTTTATGGCCTGGTAGGATGATCTTTGTCTCTGCACTAAGATAGTATAGTCTGGGTATAAGGATAAACATAGGTTTTCAAACTGGATTAGCACCTTTTCTCTCGCTTTCCTGTAAGAGGATGTCACGGTCTCTATAGTTGAGAATTTTCACTATCAGAGGACGAGGTGGTGCGCCTGGTTTAGGTGATCCGGTCGGGATTCTGTGGGTGCGCTCAACGCAAAAGTATAAGGGGGAGAGCCCCTCAGGAGCTACTTGGTCCCTGAACCACTTCTCCATAAAGTCAGCTGCCTTATTCCCTTCGCTACGTTCCGGCAGGCCAATAACCCGTATATTATTGTGTCTATTTCTGCCCTCCGCTTCTTCCACCCCGTCCATAAGTATCGTCATCTGTTTTTGTAGTTGCTGCAATGTAGACGAGTGGTCTCTAACCCTTGGGGTAAGATCTGCAATGGATTGGTCGTTGGCCTTGACCGTGTCCGCCTTGAGTAGCGTAAGGCCTGTGGTGAGGGTACCTGTCTGCAGTTCTGTGGTAAATTTAAATTACCTATACTTAATTTATGCGGTAAAGTTCAATAAGAATAACTCAGAAAAAATAAGAGGCAAAATCCGTGATATTTGAGGTTTTCAAAAGGGGTTTTATTCCTTAAAAAGGAATGGGTATTTGGTTCGAACCAAAGGTGGCATACCATTCCGTCACCACGTAGGTTCGGGAAGGGACTGACAGACAATACTTTATTGACAGTTAATAGTATATATAGTCAATGCATTACAGTAAAGGCAGATGCAGTAGGCGTAACAGCTGAGAGGAGAGATAAGAATACACATACGTAATGAAAAGGCGTTACAATAGGCGTGCATGAAGGCGTGTACTAGAAACGTCATTAAGGAGATGTCACAAGTGGGTGGATCAATAAGAGAATCCTGCAGTGTCAGCAGAAATACATGGCAGAGATGCGCGCGCAGGCGGCATGACGTGTGATTGACGTGTAACTGGAGGGTGAAGGGGACTTGACATTTAGCCCTACATGAGGAGACAGGAGTCTGGGATGTCAGATCAACCTAATCCCAAATCGTATCTAATATCTCGTGTTTAAGGAACTATATTATCTGAAAGGAAAGGTCTCTCGGGCAGAGGCTATTCTATACTAACTGTGAGTGCGTGTATAAGCGTCTACGTGTCTGCATGAGATGCGAGGGGGCATGGGCCTACCATGGTAACAGGAGCTATGAATTACTTGCACGGAGACAGTGAGGCCGGGCCCTTTGCTCTGCAGCTGGAAGGATGTTTACTTGAACTACTAGACAGGAATGTATTTTTCGAGGAGCGGAGCAGATAACTTGAAGGCTGAATACAGTCTTGGCAGGCAACAGGCTGAACCAAGCACCGTTAGCCGCGCAGGGAGTAAGGCAGAGGTCACGGGTACAGATGCAGGCCCAGGCTGAGGCATTCAGAGTCAGAAGGCAGGAAAAGGCTCGATGGCAGAATTCAGGGCCTACTTCGCCAGAGCTGAAAAACGTGTAAAGTACACCACATAAAGACGTTGGCAAGGCATACTTAGGAACGGAATATTCAACCCATTCATGGTGGATCTGAAAGAGGACATGTTAACGTTGGACGCAAATGTATTTGCGTCTTCATAGCTGGAAGTGGAGGGAACATACATGTACTTGTAGCGCGTACACGGAGTCGTTGGGGTCTAAGATAGGGGACACAATTGATCATAAAAATTCATATTTCCTCATTCCCTCCTTGTCCCCTATGGACCCTTCATGATATATCGAATCTCATGAATCGATCAATCTGTTCACGTAACATCATTTGCTCTTCTTTCTTCTTATGGCGTTTTGAATGGGAACTTGAATGTGGAATACATGATGTGGCACACAGGCCGCAAATCGCTGGCCCACATTGCAGACATAGGCAGCAACTGAATACTATGAGAAGGGCAATGCCTAGGAAGGATAGGACCTTCCATCCCCAGGCGGTCAACGTTGTCCAGAACCAACCGGACCAAGTCCAGGTGCCTGGATTCTGATGTATCAAACTTGCAATCTTATGAAGACGTGTTATAGCTTTATATACTGTTGGCGCGTTTTCTGGAATGAAAACACAGCAGCTCGACCCGATGACCTTACAGGCTCCTCCCCTATCTGCTAGAATGACGTCAATGACAAGACGATTTTGAAGAACAACAACCCGCATAGCGGACTGCTCCTCTGTTAGGTTGCCTAGGGCGGAAGTAGTTTCATTCACCACTGCTTCGAGGGTTCTGGTTAATTTGCGTATCAGTTTACTATTAAAGACAGCACCTAAATAGGGAAAGAAACCTTTATTAAAGTCTGTGTATTGCTCCCATGTCGTTTCAGTGTAATCGACAATCGGGAGGTCTCTTCGGAGTCTATTGTTTACTAGATTGGTATTTCTATGATAATCAGGAGGGGCTAGGAAAACAGGTGGCAGAAGGAATGCAATGTAACAGGTACCATCCCAATCTAAAGGTAAGCGTATATATCCGGTATGACCACAAATGAAGTAGGAATGACGAGTAGCTCTGAATGTAGACTTGCCTTGATCACTGAATTCGACCACAGTAGTACATTTACTATGACCTAAGTGTACTGAACCATTCTTTCTGACACATAATTCACCTGTGACTGGTAATACTGACATAGCAGGCAAGACTGGTGCAGCTTCGGATTCGACATTCAAAATCATGAGGTTAATGGTAAAGTTACCTAATCCATATACTTCATTTTCGAGATCGGTTCCTGTCCTTGTGGGAAGTCCCTCCTTGTTAGGGTAGGAGGCTTTAAGTAAAACTAAGTTCAGGTTTCCCCAAACCCAATTTCCTTCATAAACTATAGTATCAGAATCTAAAGAATTAATCAGTCTAAACCATGCACCACATGAACCATTGTGTGTGAACGGGTACGGAAAGAGGGGCAGAACTCCCTTGTATTTCTGGTAGGGAGGGAGTCGGCCACATATCCAACAATTTGTAGCGTTGTTGGTCAGATGGGAGTGATGTAACATACTAATGAATGTGTTGTTGCGCAGCGCAAGTCTGTAAGACAATTCATGCGGAGGTAATTCGCTAAAAGAATGTTCAGCAGTAACGTTGAAAGCAGAATGTGCACACTTGAAAATAGGGTAATATATATGCAATAATATACTGGCAGCAATAATCAGCAGACTCAGAAAAAACATAATCAATAATGTCACTATACAGTGACTACGAAGTGATTTACAATATGCACGTTTCTTGAGCTGTCTCTGTCTATCTCTCTCTCTTTCTCGGTCTAGGGGATACATGTCAGAAACTAATTTAACCGATTCACCTAGGGGAGGACTTAAACAATTAAACTGTCTGACTTGCTAGACCGTAGTTTCAGTCTATATTCCTCGGAGGCGGTTTTCTCAACCAGGGGGAGTTTTGAGTCAGTCTGTGGAGGAGGGCAGGGCTTAGAGTCCAAATCCGAAGGGAGTCCGTGAAACTTCTTAACGTGGCTTGAGTCTAGCCACCCTTTTCTGCCCTCAACCTTCACAGCGGTCCTCGTCGTCCGAAGAACCAATTTCGGAGTTTGCCAGCGGGGTTCCAGCGGACTTCTCCGGTCGAAATTACGAACAAAAACAAAATCACCAGGAACCACTTCATGGGGCTTCACCTCGGTGTTGTCGGGAAAGGCTGCAGCTACCTGTGAATGACAAGATTGTAGTGCAGACATCAAGGAGGCAAGGTAATCTGTCAGCATAATACAGTCAACATCTGTGATTTTTCGAGGTATAGGCGTCCCCCACATATTTGGTGGCCTACCAAAGACCACCTCATACGGGGATAGCCCGGTTCGAGAATGCGCTACCATCCTCATATAGAAAAGGGCAACCGGCAAGGCTACTATCCAGTCAACACCTTTCTCTCTGCAGATTTTTGAAAGTCGGATTTTCAGGGTCTGATTATGGCGCTCCACGAGACCTGCTGCCTCGGGATGCCGGACACAGTGGAATTTCCACTGGTAGCCTAACAGGAGTGTAATGTGTTTCACAAGCTCGGATGAGAATGGCTGACCGTTATCTGAGTACACGATACGGGGCAAACTATACCGTGGGAAGAATTCACGAACCAGCTGCTTGGCAGTGGTCGGAGCAGTGTAATCTGGGACTGGATATGCTTCTGTCCATCGGGAAAGTGCACATACGATTACGAGGACATATTTGAAACCTCAACAACGTTCCATCTGGATATAATCCATCTGGAGGACTTCAAAAGGGTGATCGGGAGGCTGAAATCCACCTTGCTCTACGGGAATGCTTTTACCTGGATTGAACTGACAACAAATCATGCAAGTACGCACTTTTTGTTTGGCTGCTGCTCGTAAGTTTTTATTGAACCATATGTGTTGAATACTGTCTAGCATGGCTTTTTCTCCTAGGTGTGCTGGGCTATGTATCGTGTTAATGATGACTTGAACCATAGAGTCGGGGAGAAACCATGTAGATTTCCCTTCGTCATCCATCCCTGATCTGTTTGGATCCCTCCTAGTTCAGTCCATTTCTTGATTTCATCTGGTGTAGCATGTGTCTGTATGTCGATTACATCATGTGCGGGATCCCTGACTGTCATGCAGTGTGTCGATGTCGGAACTATTGTCTTTGTCACGTCAGTTACATGAGTTTGATTCTGAGCAGTTTGCTTAGCTGTTCGATCTGCCAGGTCGTTACCCTGGGAAATGATATCGGTGACTTTTGTATGTGCTTTACACTTCATGATAGATATTGCAGTAGGCAGATGTATTGCATCTAACAGGGCTTGAATGAGGGGGCCGTGTTGAATGTTGGCACCGTGAGAAGTTAAGTAACCTCTCTCTCGCCAGAGGACTCCGAAGTCGTGAACAACTCCGAATGCATAACGTGAATCAGTGTATATGTTAACTTTCTTATTTTTGGCTTGAATACAGGCTTGTGTCAGAGCGATGAGCTCTGCTGCTTGAGCTGACAGGGTGTCGATACAATTGGTTTCAATAACTTCGGTGTCTGTCGTGACTGCGTAGGCGGCCACTAATTCACCTGTACTTGTTCTCATACATGAACCATCCACATAAAGTGTCAGGTCTGGATCTGGTAATGGAACGTCTGTCAAGTCTTGTCTGGGTTTCGTCGTAATAGTAATGACTTCAATACAATCATGTGACAATGGGTCTACGCCACTTAATGGCAAAAGTGTGGCAGGATTTAATGTACTACAACGTCTGATTTCTATGTGTGGCTGAAACAATGTTAATTCATAACCTGTCAGTCTTGCTATAGTCAAGTGTTGGGTCTGTGTACGGTTTAAAAGAACTTCCACGGAATGTGGAACTTGCACTGTCAATTGATGTCCTAATACTATGGAATCGCTTTGTCTGCTTGCTAAAGCTGTCGCTGCAACTGATTTCAAGCACGCAGGCAGAGCCTGGGCTACTGGATCCAATGTGCTGGAGAAGTAAGCACACGGTTTGTATGAACCTGCTTGTTCCTGAGTGAGCACTGACAAGGCAGTGCCTTCACGTTCTGTGACAAAAAGTGTAAAAGGCTTACTGTAACATGGTGTTGCTAAAACTGGTGCTTGACATAAGGCTTTCTTTAAGTCTTCAAAAGCTTGTGTATGTTCTTGAGTCCAAGGGAGGACAGTCGATGTCGCTGCCTCCTGAGTTGTCAACTGAATAAGTAGTTTTGCTAGAAATGCATATTGGGGAATCCATTGTCTACAGTACGAAGTGAGGCCTATAAAGGCCCGCACCTCTTTTTGTGTCTTGGGTGGTGACATGTTTACAATTAACTGGATGCGATCAGGTGTGAGCTGTCTCCCCACTTTGGACAGCAAGTGACCAAGGTACACAACTTGCTGAACACGGAATTGCAGCTTTGAAGGGGATACCTTGTGCCCCTTGTCAGCCAGAAAATTTAAAACCGTCAGTGATGCTTTTTCACATTCGGGTTCAATTCGGGCGGTGATCAGCAGATCATCGACATACTGAAGTAGGGCAGTGTTAACAGGCATGTGGATACTGTCAAGTTGTCTTTTCAGTGCTTTGCTATAGATGCTGGGGCTTTCTGTGAATCCTTGAGGTGCGCGTGCAAATTTGAAACTTCGTCCATTTAAACAGAATCCGAACAAGTATTGGCTTTCCGGATCGATTGGGACGCTAAAGAAGGCGTTCTTGAGGTCAATTACAGTAAAGAATGTTGCTTCTGAATCAATAGCTGTCAGTAATGAAGAGATATCTGGATCCACGGGATACTGTGGTACAATGCATTTATTCAATTCGCGCAGATCAATAACTAATCGATAAACAGGTGGTGCATTCGGATCAGTACGTTTAAGAACTGGAATGACAGGAGAATTACATACATTAGAGTCGGTCTCTACGACCACTCCTTGTGCAATGAGCTCGTCAATGATTTTCAGTAAAGCCACTACAGCATCTGGGGGTAACTTGTGTTGCCGAATTCGTGGTAATACCACTCCTGCTTTGAGTGTGACTCGATATGGTGTAATGTGCATACAACCTACATCAGTGGGGCCTTGTGCCCACAAATGTGCAGGGACATTCTGTAATCGGTGATCCATGTCTCTCAATACATAATGACCTTTAAAATCTCGCAAGAATAATCGTACTCCTTCCGGAGAACAGCATATTATAGCTCCTAGAGCTTTCAGTGTCTTTATACCTAGCAAGTTTTCTGGGCATGATTTTGTAAGCAATAAATCTGTAGTCCGTGTCAAAGGACCGACTGCAAGAGGAAGAGGTTGTGATACTTCGTTAATAATAGGTTTTCCTGAAAAACCAAGGGAAACATTCTGTGAGCCTGAGAGGGGTGCCCCTGGAACCTCATCATGACTAATCGTTGTACGGCTTGCCCCTGTATCAATTAAAAACTTTCTGTCTTTCCCTAATACTTGACTGTGTACATAAGGACCCTCTTGATCTACAGGAACCTCAATAAGAGGCAAGCCAACCTCCCTCTCTAGGCTGTTTCATGTGTATCGCTGATAATCGGGGTAGTCATTTTGTGCATACTGATACATCTGTTGTGTCGAGTTTTGTGTTGCGGCAATAGGCTGTGACTGTGGTACTGCTACGGTCTGTTGTGAAGCTGGCATAGGCGGTATATTATGTATGTTCTGTGGTACTTGTTGTTGGGCCTGATCTTGTCTAGGTGGACGCGGTCTCTCCTTGGTCTTACCCGTGGAGATATTGTGTTTCGGAACTGCACAATCGTTTATATAATGACCTGGCTGTTTACAATAGTTACATACTCCTTTAACAGGAGCCGTCGAATTACTGGGCTGGGTCGCACCCTTCTTGTGACCGTCAGCTGGAACTGACTGAGCAACTAACATTTTCATTTTCGTGTCTTTCATTCGTCTTTGTTCGTGTTCTTGTTCTTCTCTAATTCTATTCTGATGGTACTGTAACATTTGTAACATTTGTGAAGGGGTATTAGCTTGCCAGGTACTCTCGACTTTCAATACTCTGTTCTTAACCTGGGGCAGTGAATTCTCGACTAATTTCTTTACAAAAAGATGTGGATATGACTCACTACTTGCTTTCAGGCCGCTATTAATACCAAAACATTTTTCAAATCGGGAATAAAAATTACTAGTGTCCTCATCGGGTTTCTGTTTGCAGGCTGAGATTGCACCCCAGTCTTCCTTTTTCGTACTTAATAAACGTGGCAATACTTGTACTAACAATCCTGGTAACGCTTTAACTTTGTCTCCAAGCCCTAGGCCTGGAACTCGAGTATTTTCTTCGTTTTCTAAAGCAGTCCAATCAATCTTTGCATTTCCCACTTCCCATTCTTTTTCTTTGAGTTTCTCGTAAATACCAGCAGGCAGTAATACTTTCAATATTTTCATAAGGTCTGGATAAGTGTAATCACCCATGAGTAACATGTCTTTTATTTCACGGTGAAAACCTGCCGGATCCTTGTCATGGCTAGGTACTAATTTTTTAATTTCCAATAATTCTATTTTAGTTATGGGCGTGTACACAAACACACGTCTAAGCGTATTGTCGGCATACTGCACTGGGTGCACTTCTCGTAACGGATTCTGTCTGTCTATGTAATACATTTTTCTTTCCATGGAGTGTGCTGAATCAGATTGTGGACACAGGAAGGCACTATATCTGTGCCGATGTTCTAGAATTACTTTAATTAGATCGGTACCTAGACCTCTCCATTTATTCATGAGCAGTTCTGCTAATATATCAGGCAGGGGACCTGGATCAGAGTGTTGGCTTCTATACAATAGGAGTAGGTGTTGTATCATGTATGTACCAGCTAAACGCTGTTCGCTTGGTGTCATATTAAAAAATGTGTGTGCTAACGCATCATCACTATATTTCTCAGGATTGTCAGCCCATTGTACTGCTGACCTAGCTAATTCCTGTTCATCCATAGAATCGAGTACATGGTACCCCATTCGTTCTCGAAGTCTGTTATCAGTGGCTTGGAATAGGTGTTCAGGCGTTCTCGGATTAGACATGGCTTCCTGAAAAATTCTTTTACTTTCTGGACGTACTGGACGCATTGAATTATTATAGGGTCTTCCTTTACCTACATAAGCTATCACTTCTCTAACTGGTAATTGTGCTTGTCCTGTTGCCGTTTCTGGTGGGTCCTCCTCCCCTGAGGATTCAAACTTGTCTGATTCTATTTCTGGTTCTAACTGTCTTTTTTCATGTATCTTTATTACTGCGCTTCTGATTCTTTGATACATGTTTTTTATACAACTCTGTTTATCGTGGTTCCCGTCCGCTATATTCTGACCCCATCTATTAAGTGCTCTCATTTCCTCCGGGTCTACACCCGGCCTATCTTGTTCTCTTATTAGGCAGTTTATAAAAAACCGTAATATCTTGGCTTGAGTGTCAACTTTCTGGTGAGCCATGGCCTGGCCAATACTTTCAGGGCCTTCCCCTGTTTGAACAAAATGATATATTCTATCTAGATGATCAACCATTCCAGGTAGTGTCAATAAAAAGTTGGTAACCCGTCTTAGTCGCACTGATGCAAGCATTAATCTGTCGTCATTTTTACCGGGTACTGGATCATATCTACAGTCCGAAAGACGTTCTTTATATATGTCAAAATCGGCCGCTTGAGGTGTACGTTGTTGTGCTAAATCCCTATAAGTCCACCTATGTGTTGGTGGCGGGGTTTGGAAACCTACCGCCCCTCCGGACAGGAGCTATGAATTACTTGCACGGAGACAGTGAGGCCGGGCCCTTTGCTCTGCAGCTGGAAGGATGTTTACTTGAACTACTAGACAGGAATGTATTTTTCGAGGAGCGGAGCATATAACTTGAAGGCTGAATACAGTCTTGGCAGGCAACAGGCTGAACCAAGCACCGTTAGCCGCGCAGGGAGTAAGGCAGAGGTCACGGGTACAGATGCAGGCCCAGGCTGAGGCATTCAGAGTCAGAAGGCAGGAAAAGGCTCGATGGCAGAATTCAGGGCCTACTTCGCCAGAGCTGAAAAACGTGTAAAGTACACCACATAAAGACGTTGGCAAGGCATACTTAGGAACGGAATATTCGACCCATTCATGGTGGATCTGAAAGAGGACATGTTAACGTTGGACGCAAATGTATTTGCGTCTTCATAGCTGGAAGTGGAGGGAACATACATACATGTACTTGTAGCGCGTACACGGAGTCGTTGGGGTCTAAGATAGGGGACACAATTGATCATAAAAATTCATATTTCCTCAGTTCAAGCGCCATTCTAGATTCACGGACCTCCTTGAGGATAAGGTCTAATTTGTCCAAAGTACCGTCAGCGTAATCAGTAGAAGTTGCTCCAGGCGAGGAGGACCGGCTACCGTGCCCCAACACGCCAGAAGATGGTTCAGCTCCCTGTTGTCCTTCCAGCGTTTTTTGCTCGGACTCTTCCCATGTGTGGCTGTCTCACTAGGCCCTGCATTCGCCCTTTCCAGCAGGTAGCCTGGGAGTAGTGGTGTTGTACTGTCTGCGTCCCCTCGTGGGTACTGTACCGCCTGCGACATAGGGAGTAGGTGGGACCCCGCCATGCTCCAAAGGTCAGCTCCAGTCCGGGAGGGTCCAGTATGTTCAGGGGCACCAAACAGGAACTCCGTCTAGTATTCGCCGGCCGCTCACCTCCTACACAGTATGCACAGCATGTAGCACTGCAGCATTCCCCCACATGTCCCCGAAGCAAACCTCACATGTAGTGTGTTAGCCCAGTACTGGGGGGGTCCATCTGCTGTTGCAGAAGGTGTCTGTTTCTAATAGCAGGAGCTCTGTGCTGCAGAAGAAAGCAGGGGAAGGGGTCCCAGTTTGATCATATGCCAGTTCGAATGCTCCGTGGGCAGCCCTCTGAGGTCTGAGAAGCAGCTGTTCTCCCTGATCCCGGAGTACCATTCCACAGTGGGAAGGTGTTCCCAGGTGCCCTTCTGGTTCGCCAGGCCCTGGGGCGATGTGCAGGGACCAGATCAGAGGTTACCAGGCCACGCCACTCACCGCTATTCCAGTCACGGGGATTCTCCAGTATTTCGCCTCTCTCTCCCTGTGATCCAGCTCCCAATTTGTAAGGGGAACTCCTGTCTAGCTCATCGGGAGATCTGTAGCAATTGCTCCCCTCGAAGAGGCATGGGGCACAAGCAGGGGGCCGCCCAGTCAATGGCAGTGGGTTCCGATGTGGCCAGACCCGATACGGCGTCCGTAGAACTTCACAGCCAATCCGCCTCCTCCTGGTCCCGTTCACAACCGGGAGCCTGCATACATCCCAACCACGGCCCGATGTAGAAAGAGGCGGGCATTGCCAGGCAATAAGGGACTACGCAACCTCCTCACTCGTAGTGTCAGTCTCTGATGCACCCTCCTTGGGAGCCGCCACCATCTTCTCTCCGCGCCTCCGCGGGCAGCGGCGCTGCAGATCAGCGGGGCTGCAGCACGTAGGGAATCATCAGCTGGTCTCCCGTTCCACAAAGGCCGCTGTAGGGTGGGTAGGAACCTCCGTGGGTCCCCATCAGGGGGAAGGAGCCGACGCCCCCGGATCAAGGGGGATGCTCCGCACCGCAACACACCCAGACAGTCACACCGCGCACAGGCCCCACCTCCACTCCAGGCCCCGGTCTCCAGCGACGGCTAGTGGCGTGTAGGCCCAAGACCCCATCAGCGATGCTGGGCAGTCTCCAACGCTGCTTAAGGTACGTCTCTCCATGTCGGGGGCTCCAACACCTCAATACTCATGTTCCCAAGTCGGTAGCCGCCGAGAACACGGCGTAGAAGGAATGATTCCCCCCCCCCGGAGGGTCCGGAGCTCTATCAAGCTACAACTGCCATCTTAGACGGCTAGCCATGCCCCCCTTGATTTTTTATTATAAACAGAGCTTTGCACTATACCATTACCCACTGAAAGGCAATATTTCTCTCCATTTGTTCCCACCTGGCGTGTCACACAGTTTGGTGCTTACTTTACCTCCATGTTAAAAAACAGTAGATTTTTCAGCACCCAGGATAGTGTGCTGCATAGCTAAATACATATAAGGTCCAAAAGGCGAGACTGATTGCATTGCAAATGCTTGTTGATACTAGTTATCTGTTAAGTGTCTACGTTTTTTAACCGCTTAAGTGCTAACGGTCCTCTTCCAGTCTAAGCCCCCGTATGCTGAGCTACTGTTTGGTCTGCCCTTAATGACAGCTTTAATTGGCACACTGATAGAGCGTGCAGGGACCTTCTAGCCCAGTTTTACCATACACATCATGGGCCCATATAACATTCACACTTTGAACTAGCAGTCCTGCCTAACTAATTTACTAATTTTGTCACCCTATCAGTTTGCCCAGAGGTCCGATTTAGGACCTATACCTGTAAACCATGACTTACCAATCCATGTGACCATACTATAAGTCCTGTGGATCGGGGAGTTAGCATAAACAGGTAATATTTAAACACATTTATTTTTCTTATAATAACCACAGACTCAGAAAAAGTTTTAAAACCTTTATCCATGATAGATTTTCTGAGTCGAATGAAAAAGGGCCACAATCTCGTGACCATAAATTTTACAAGCAAGAATATAACCAGCAGGTCATAAAGTTTGTAAGAAATCACAGTAACTCCTTTAGACATTGGTACCTGGGAAAGGTGGGAAAGGGAAATAGCACAAGGACATACCACATAGATTATATTTACCTAGACTGGTGCACTGAATAATCCCGGCCAGGGGCTGGGGCAAATTACAGAGCAGGACCAGGCTCCCGACTAATCAGGTGCCCACGGGGAAAGACAGGTGCAAATAAGGACAGGTGACCTCAGCTAAGTGCAACACCAGCGTCACACCACTCTTTCTAGGAAAGCCAATTTAATACTCCGATTGGGTAATCGATTCTTCTGACAGAGTGCTCTGCCAGCAACTCTGCTCAAGATCGCCTTGGGTCAGTGACAGGTCAGCTATTCCGACAAGTCGTACAATTTCTCTATCTGAGCCTACCTTAGTTATACCATTTCGAGGGCAATGTACCACCCCTAAATGTTGCAAATCTATGTGTTCCCCTTCAGTGATTGGTTGGAAAAAGGAGGAGAGGTCATCACACCATACTAAGATGATGTAATTTCAATTCGAATCATATTGATTGAATCCCCACCCATAATTTATTTTCCCATGATTTTATTCTGCCCAACAATATTGGTAGACGTTTTGAATACATTGTATTTGGTAGCTTCCTTTTTAGAGGTCAGATTATCAGGTTCCCAGTAACATTGTGGGTAAGAAGTGGGCTGGCAGGGGCTCAATGCCAGTGCTTCAGCAAATTCAGAGTCAGAGTATGCATGTGCAGAATCGTCTAAGATGGAAGATGTGTCAGTGATCAGGCCCAAAATACGAGCTAGTAGCAAAATCAAAAAGAAACATTTTAGAATACAGAAATAAATGAATGCACTGCATACCACTTATCTCTACTCTATTCCCATTGCTTTATTTTAATTTGTGCATTAATGATTAAGCAGAACGAAGTAGTTCAGTACAAGCTGCAGCATAAGCATTAGCATGTGAAATTTAAAGCAGGCATTTCTGGCACTAGTGCGCAGAAGCAAGAAGCAAAGTTTTCCCACCAAGCAGAGAGATACTTCATGCCACGTAGATGCGACAGACACATGCGCAGAAGGTTTCCCATGTTTTCGGGGGCCATTCTAATGCATTAGAGTTACTATTAGTAAAATAATATAGGCAAGCTTCCCCTAGATGCTAGAAATGTTGTGAAATGTAAATATTAGTAAACAAAACATGTTGGGTAATGTTCTATATAAATAAAAATGTAAATGTTCGTTTGTTCAAAATCGTAACTCTCCGAAAGTTCTTCACCGATTGCTTTGAAATTTTGACACAACGTTGGATTCGAATACACACGTGTTTTTATATACACAACTTTGGATTCCAATACGCGCGTGTCGAATACGTGCGTGTTTTAAATCAAAAGCCCAAACAGGCACATAAAAATGTCAATGTTCGTTTTTTCAAAATCTTAAATTACGAAAAGTTGTTCACAGATTGCTTTGAAATTTTGACACAACGTTGGATTCAAATAAGCGCGTGCTTATATATACACATCTGTGGATTCGAATACGTGCGTGTCCAATACGCGTGTGTTTCAAATCGAAAGGCCAAACAGACCCTATTGATTTGGTTGCTGCGCAACAACTACAAGTGACGCAAAGAGACAATAGTCTACATATATTAGGATGGACACGTAGGGGGCCCATTAGGATGGCCACCGCCAGCCTGACGAGGGCGATCCACCCGCCATCCTTGCCTGAAAACCCCCCGCCATATTAGGATGGCGGGGGGACCACGGCGGACGGTAAGACCGTCTGCCGCTTTTCTGCCCCGGTCGCTAGGCAACCTCGGTGGAAAAGGTATAATATGGTAGCGGTGTCTATGAGACACTGGCAGCCATATTTTGATGGGCCAATTGGAATGCCTTTCCATGGAGGCTTAGCCGCCACGAAAAAGGCATGCGGAGAATCCCTGCGGGGGCCTGTTGCGGGGCCCCAGGGACTCCGGGGGGGTGGGGAGTGCACAAGGGGGGTACCCCCCCCTCATTTCAAAGTGCTGTCATGTTGTGCTTTGAAATGCACGACGTGCATTTTTACCATTGCGGCGGGTGGCGCTGCAATGGTAAAAATATAGGATGCGCCCGCCGCTGTGGCGGGCGCATCCTAATGCCACCATCGGGACCCCCGCCCTCATGGCAGGCGGTCCCTCTTTCCGATGGGATGGCGGGCGGAAGAAGTCCACCCGTCATCCTAATGGGGTCCTTAGTGTGAGGATGACAGACCGGGAAGTGGGTGGAGGGATGGGGAGGAGTTGGTTCACTTTGCAACATTAAGAAAGGACACATAGAGACAATAGTCTACATATATTAGGATGGACAGTTGGTGTCAGGATGGCTGACCGAGAAGCGGGTGGAGGCAGGGGGTAGGAGTTGGTTCACTTTGCAACATTAGCTCGTGTTTATAGAAACACAACGTTGGATTCGAATAAGCGTGTGTACAATACTTGCGTGTTTATAATCGAAAGGCGGAACAGACCCTATCGATTTGCTTGCTGCGCAACAACTACAAAGGACTTATTGAGACAATAGTCACAAAAACATATTGTATACCCACAAGCATTGTGAAATTAAACATATTAGAAACGTGTGCTTACTCTATTCTTTCTCTGCCATTTAACCAGACTGAGCCACAGCAACGAGTAGAGGAGTTCTGACAACTTTTGGGCCTGGAGCCATTGCACCTGCTGCACCATTCAAATTATGACCCTGTTGTCTGCAAGGTGCCTGCACTTGTGACTGACCGTTTAGTAGTAAAATATAGCAATGTTAGGTATTTAGTGGGGTGCCTTGAGCATTTGGTCCTAGTGCTACCCCACCTGCTGCACCATTCAAATCATGCCCATATTGCCTGCAAGATGAATGCACTTCTGACTGTCTTGTTTAGTAATAACTTTTAGCAATAATCTGGGTTTTGTGGGGTCCCTAGAGCTTTTGGCCCCAGTGCCACTGCACCTGCTGCACCATTCAAATAAAGTCCATTTTAACTAACTGCAATGTAATTGCAATTGTGACTGCCTGTTTAGTAGTCAATTATAGCAATATTATGGGGCACATTAGGACGGCGGGCGGACTTTGTCCACCCGCCATCCCATTGTACAGAGGGACCGCCCATCATAAGGGTGGGGGTCCTGTGCCTACTATTAGGATGCGCCCGCCACAGTGGCAGGTGCATCAAGCATTCCTGACATTGTGGCGGGCGGTGCACACAGCACCGCCCGCCACAATGCCAGGAAGGCATGTTATGCACTTCCATGCACAACATGGCAGGCACTGCGCAGTGCCTGCCATGTTGAGCATGGAACTGCTGGGGGGTACCACAGGTACCCACCATGTGCAACCCCCACCGAGTCCCTGGGGGCCTGTGACGGGCCCCCCAAGCAGACACCGTATGCCTTTCCATGGCGGCAATGACGCCGTTGAAAGGCATTCCCAAAAGCACATTACAATATGGCTGGGGGTGTCAAACAGAAACTGCCACCATATTGCAGCCTTTACCACCAGGTCGCAAGTCGACCGGGGCGGAAATGCGGTGAACGGTCTTTCCGTCCGCCGCGGAACCCCCAGCCATGTACAGGGATGGCAGGCGGATTGCCCACGCCGGGCCGGCGGTGACTACAGCCGGCCTGGCGTGGGCAATTTGCCCCCCATCCTAATGGGCCCCTACGTGTTTAGAGGAGTTATGACAACTTTTGAAACTGGTGTGTGGTTGCCTGTTTAGGAATAAAATATAGCAATATTAGGTGTTTAGTGGGGTGCCTGGAGCTTTTGGTCCTGGTACCACTGAGGTTATGTGGATCCTCCAAAAAACCCTGCAAGGCCTGTTAGAGGTGTCGGTATTAAATAATGATCTCTTAAAATTACAAGGGGAGCAGTCTAAAGCAATGTTGCTTGAGTTGTCTCAAATCAGAGGGCTAATGCCGGCCTTAGTTAGACCGATAGGCAAAGAACAGGAGGGGGTAGGTAGAATTGAAGAGGAGGAAATGGTGTCAAGGGCTCCTAACCTAAAGACAGGGGAACCATCTGTGTATATATATCCCGGCAGCCAATGATTGTGCAAAGATGGGGTGATGGGGTGAAAGAAGATACTATATGAATGGTCTTCCGAGATTAAGGGCGGGGGTGGTCGCCCTTAGAAAAAGACATTTAATAAGGTATTATGTAAGGAAGGAGAGAATAGGGACAGGAGAAAAGAGGGAACAAGATGGTTGCGAGAGGGATACAATGCAAAGATTAAAGGAGAATAAGGCAAAGCCCCTAGCTGAACTAGCTGAACAAGAAGAGCATTGGAAAATCTTAGACAGACCTAAGATTAGTAAAAGTCGTTTGGCATCTACAATGAGAGAGAAGAAGGAGGCAGAAGGGGAAAGTATAGAAAGGAGGAAATTGATTCAAGAGAGACCTGAAACTCTAGAGGTAGTAAGGCCCTATAGAGAAAGAAAAGGGGGATCCTATAACAAAGAAAAGGGAGGCCAGACCAAAGGGGGTTACCCTTGGGGTAAAGGAAGAAGGTAACCCCGACCTATGGGTATTTTTAGAACCTTACAACATCGGTAAAGGTGGCAAAAAAGTTAAGAAGTTAAACCCATTAAATCGATCACAGCTTCTATTCTCCCTGGCAAAATGTGCAAGTCTCAGTAGCATTGCTACTGAGGACCTTAGAGAAGTAGGGTTTGTTAAAAGTAGCATAGGGGGTGAAGTGACCAAGGTTCTGTTTTATTCAGCCTTGGTGAAAGATGCGGTGGAAAATGCCAATAACGAACTGCAAATGGAGGGGATTAGATTGGTAAGAAGGGAGGAAATACAGGGACAGCATTTCCTTACAAATAATGCTGAACTAGGATTACGGGAGATTAGGTTAATCAACTCAAATTGGAATAAGAGGGAGGACTTAACAATAACGGTATTTGATAATAAATCTGTAAGATACGGAAAAGATATATCTGCTGGAAATAGATTTAATGTCCTAGCATACCCAGAATTAGGGAGTATGAAGAGGAGGTCAGTTAACGCTAATTTCCACACAAATTGTAAGGAAGGTTGAAAAGCTGGATCTACTCTGTGATTGGGCTTTAGGTTGTAGGATTCTACTACAGAACTTGGATCCCCGTTATGACGGAATTTGTGTTATAAATGTTTACATACAGAAAGGAAAGGTCCAGGAATATAAGATAAACCTGAGAAGATTGAAAGAAGATATAGCGTTGGTTAGTGTAAAGTACCAGAAGGATATATTATTGATGATGGGTGATTTTAATCATAGATTAGATCCCGAAGGGTGGATAGCTGGCATAAAGATTTATTAGAATCTTATAATATTGAATTGGCAATTTTCCCAAGAGGAGAGCAATCGCCACAGGACGTGACCTTTACCCAGCTGATGGTTTCATTGGGCATGGTATGTGCAAATGGGAGATTGAAGCCAGATCGGCCAGCGGAACGTACTTTTCTGAGGGGCCAGCAACTCTGCCCAATAGATTATGTGTTTTGCCAGGCTTGGTGTTTTGGGCTAATTAAAAACTTTGAGATGGTGGAAATGACGGGTAGTGATCATTATCCATTGAGGGCAGAACTACATTCACTACGTAGGATAAATAGAGAAAGGGTTCTGCAGATACAAGGGAATTATCCAAAACGGCTGACGACTAGTATAACAGAGGAATATATCAAAAAGTTAAAGCTAAGTGTTATATTCTTATATTTACTGTCTCTTTAATTGCTGTACTATGGTCGCATGCCAAGGCATGAGACATGTTTATTTCCAAGTATCTCTAGAGGTTCTAGAGTGTGTTAGTGAAGATAAGGAACTGTTGGGATTCATTACATGCTGAACCTTGACTGTGATGGATGATTATTCGTGCTGCCATTAAATCTACATTTTTCATACTACTTTGTTTGGATCATTTCAACACTAACCCAACAGGCTATTCCTGTAGAAGAGTTCGAATTTAGAGATGAAATTACCTGGTTTGAATCCACCATTGGAAAGCTGGTGGATACCTTAAAGAAAAAATGTAGGTTACAAATGCCAGGTTCTGGGAGCCATAGTACTAATAAAAATAGGAAAACCTGGTTTGACGATGAATGTCGGGTATCTAAGGCCCAGATTAGACAGTAGGAAAGAAGACTAAGGGTAAGGTTTAATGTGGAATTATATCAGTCGCTCCAGTATTTAAGGTTAAAATATAAAACCCTAATTTGGAATAAAAAAGAACATTTAAAAATAAGCGTTGGGTATAAATGTTGGAGGTAATTGAAACTAGCGATGCCAAAGGATTTTGGAAATTAGTGCAAGAAAGTGTAGGCAGGGAAGTAGGTTCCAAGAATGTATGGTCCCGGACGATCACTGGGCGGGCTACCTGGGAGAAATATATGGGAAATGGCCAACGCTAGAAGAACACAGGATTCCAGTTTGGCCGCAGGTGAGGGATGACATAAAGGATTACTTCACCACAAGCTATATAAAGAAAATTATAACAAGTATGAATCTTACCCGTGCTGCAGGCCCAGATAACCTTCCGGCAGTGATAATAAAAACTAGGCCAGATTGGTGGGCTGAGTTCTTTGCAAAGATGTTTCAGGTAGTCTTGAAAACTGAATTATACCAGAAAGTTGGAAGGGTGCAATCATAAGACCTATACATAAGAAGGGCGACTACAAAATACCAAAAAATCATCGGTTGATAAATCTCCTAGATGTAGGAGAAAAGGTCTTTGCCAAAACCATATTGGGTTTATTAAAAGACTGGGCAGAGGAAAATCAGATTATACCCCCGGAACAGGGAGGGTTTAAAGCAGGGCACTCAACAATCGACCATTGTTTTGCTCTCTGGGCAATAGCGCGGAAGTCGACGGAAGTACAGGGAAGTTTGTTCTGCTGCTTCGTAGACTTCCGAGCAGCTTTCGATCTGGTGGATCGGGAACTGTTGTGGGAGGCCCTAACTAGTTTTGGTATTCCTAAAGATCTGCTATGCCTGATTCAATTGCTCCACTCTAAGAACTGGGCACAGTTAATTTTAGATATAGACGGTAGTTTAACTGGTAGAATTGAGATTGGAAACGGGCTGCGGCAGGGATGTGTATTGGCACCTCTGCTGTTTTCCTTGTTCTTAGCAGATCTGCCAAAAATTTTGGGGAATGTGATTGGAGCAAGCCCGAAACAAGATGGTAGGCACATTGCATGTTTGCTTTATACCGACGATCTTGTGATCATGGATCAGGAAGAAGTTGGCCTGCAAAGGAAACTGAATATATTTAATGATTACTGCTCCAGGAAAAAACTTGTAATCAATATGGATAAAACTAAAACCCTGAGTTTTGGTAGAAGGAAAGCCGGGTTCACATGGTGGCTGGGGACAGAGAAAGTAGAATCGGTTACTGAATACAGGTACCTGGGGCTATGGTTTGAAAAAAGTATGAAATGGTCCACCCATCTAGAGGCATCAAAAGTAAGAACTTCCGCATCAATAAGTGGCTTGAAATTGTTTAACAAAGCCTATGGTGAGATGTCAGACAGACCAGTTCTAAAAGCTTATTCGGCCATGGTACCTCCGCAATTTCTGTACGGCGCAGAATTGCTATACCTGAGCGGCAAAGAGAGCTGGGATGTTGAGGAAGGTAAAAACCTATAAAATCTATTTATACTGCCCTTGTCAGCCATGGTCCATGCAGTAAGACTAGAATTAGGACTTACCTCATGGGGCATTCTAGCTGATATGGCCCTACTTCGATTCTGGCAACGTCTAGGAGTAGACAAAGACACCAAAATTTCGAAATGGTGTAAAAACGAAATACGGAATAGCGAATTGAAGTGGGCAAGAGAGACTAGGGCGATTATGATGAAGCTATGTCACACAATGGAGGTTAAATTGTGCCCTACGACCCTTATGATTAATATTGACAAGAAGGTACTTAAGACTTTGGGGAAGGAATTATCCCATGCACAGGACCAAAATTACCATGCAAATAAAATCTCAGTGCATTTTATGTTAGATGCATGGAAAAATGAGCAAAGCTTTCCCTATATTGATAGGCTACGGGACTGCCGATTACGAAGTGAGGTTCTCAGGGTAAGAATTGGGGTGAACCCTTGTTATATGAACAATGTGGCAAAAAACGTAATTATCGAAAAGACGGGAAGATGCACTTGTACCATGGGCACCTCTTGTGACTTGTTACATATTTTACTAGATTGTCAGAAGTTTCTTGACTTACGAATTATGTTTTTAAAACCGATTTTTAAGAAATATGAAAATAAATCTAGGGCCCAGGCTGTAACTTTAATGACTGAAATGATCCATCTAGATAATGCTGTTGCTATTGGGAAATTTATGCAAAGAGTGAAGGCATTCCTTCTTACCTTTTTTAATGAGTTTTAGTAATAATTTAGCTCCAATCCGAGTTATTGGAGGGTTTTATATTGAATATGTTTTATGATATGTTTTAGTGTTATAATGAAGTTTCATTTTAAAGAGAACATTTTAATAGTATATGCTTTTTTTGTGGACCAACGGTCCAAATAAACCTGATTGCAGACCTCTGCAACTCCCTCGCTTCCTACTTCCACAACAAGATCGCGGACATACACGACAGCTTCAGCACTCAACCGACGCACGCCATGACCGCAGGACCTCCACCCACCACCACCCTCCACGCCTGGACCCCGGTCAACACCGAAGACACCGTCCACACGATGAACTCCGTCCACTCCGGATCTCCAACCGACCCCTGCCCTCACCACGTCTTCAACAAAGCCGACGTTGTCATCGCACCCCACCTGCGGGACATCATCAACACCTCATTCGACACCGCCACCTTCCCCGAGAGCTGGAAGCACGCCGAACTCAGCGCTCTACTGAAGAAACCTACAGCAGACCCCACCGAACTCAAGAATTACCGCCCCATCTCGCTCCTCCCGTTTCCAGCCAAAGTCATCGAGAAGACCGTCAACAAACAGCTGGCGCCTTCCTCGAGACGAATGGATCCCTCGACCCATCGCAGTCCGGTTTCCGTGCCAACCACAGCACCGAGACCGCCCTCATCGCCGCCACCGACGACATCCGAGCCCTGATGGAGAACGGGGAAACAGCGGCCCTCATCCTCCTAGACCTCTCCGCGCTTTCGACACGGTCTGCCACCGCACCCTAGTGCAGCGCCTCAGCAACGTCGGAATCCAGGAGAAGGCGCTGGAATGGATCATCTCCTTTCTCGACGGAAGAACACAAAGAGTCCGCCTACCACCGTACAAGTCAGAGGCCACCAAAGTCATCTGCGGCGTCCCTCAAGGATCCTCACTGAGCCCGACTCTCTTCAACGTCTACATGAGCCCCCTCGTGGCCATCGCACGCCAACACAACCTCAACATAATCTCCTACGCCGACGACACCCAGCTGATCCTCTCCCTGACCAACGACCCCGCCACCGCCAGAGCCAACCTGCACGAAGGGATGAGAGAGGTAGCCGAGTGGATGACGACGAGCCGCCTGAAGCTGAACACAGATAAGACGGAGGTCCTCATCCTGGGCTCCTCGCCCTCCGCCTGGGACGACTCCTGGTGGCCCCCCGCCCTGGGCACCGCACCCAAACCGACGGACCACGCACGCAACCTGGGTTTCATCTTGGACTCCTCCCTCTCCATGACCAGGCAAGTCAACGCCGTCTCCTCGTCATGCTTCAACATCCTGCGCATGCTGCGGAAGATCTTCTGGTGGATCCCCACAGAGACCAGGAAGACCGTCACCCAGGCCCTCGTCACCAGCCGACTGGACTACGGCAACGCACTCTACGCCGGAACCACCGCCAAGACCCAGAAGAGGCTCCAGCGCATCCAGAACGCCTCAGCCAGACTCATCCTCGACATCCCACGACACAGCCACATCTCCGGACACCTAAGAGACCTGCACTGGCTCCCGGTCAACAAGAGAATCACCTTCCGCCTCCTTACCCACGCACACAAAGCTCTCCACGACCAAGGCCCGGGCTACCTCAACAACCGAATCAACTTCTACGCTCCCAAACGCCACCTCCGATCCGCCAGCCACGCTCTCGCCGCCGTCCCACGCATCCGCAAAGCCACTACAGGAGGAAGGTCCTTCTCCTACCTGGCCGCCAAGACCTGGAACTCCCTCCCGGCCGACCTGCGCCTGACCCAAGACCACCTCTCCTTCAGGAAGAAGCTCAAGACCTGGCTGTTCGAGCAGTAGCACCCCCCCCCCCCCCCCAAAGCGCCTCGAGACCCTACGGGTAGGTAGCGCGCTCTATAAATGTCTTTGATTGATTGATTGATTGATTGATTTTAAAACTGAAACTGGTACCACTGCACCTGCTGCACTATTAAAATCATGGCACTAGTGCTTTCTAAATAACTGCACTTTTGACTGCTTGTTTAGTTGTAAAATATAGCAATATTAGGTGCTTAAAGGAGTTCTGACAACTTTTGGGCCCGGTGCCACTGCACCTAGTGCAACAGTCAAATAATGACCCTGTTACCTGCAAGATAACTGCACTGGTGACTGCCTGTTTAGTAGTAAAATATAGCACTATTTGGTGTTTAGTGGAGTTATGTCAACATTTGCCCTAGTGCTACAGCACCTGCTGCACCATTCAAATCAAATTACTTTTAACTGCAAGATAACTGCAATTGTCATTGCCTCTTTAGTTGTCAAAATAAGACCTCAGGGTAGAAATGCGCTATATAAATACAAACACATTTACAAATATAGCAATGATACGTGTTCAGAGCAGTGTGGCAACTTCTGGGCCCAATGCTACTGCACCATTCAAATCATGACACTGTTGTCTGCAAAGTAACTGCAGTTGTAACTGCCTGTTTATTACAGCATTTAGAATTTGATTATAATGACCAACTGGATTAAGTTAAAAAAAATCTATTCGATAATGCCTACAAAGTGCAAAGAAAGGTACTGAGGCATGAATAGGAAATGCCACAAAGTTATAAGGCTAAAGCATCTGCTTTACACAACTAAGTAATTCAAGGCAAGCATTCCAGCATCCTGTTTGAAGCTGACTGCCTTTTCCATGGGAAGAGATCTTAGCTTGACAGTGAATGGCGATCACGCAGTGGGAACAGCTGGAAGAAATCTTATCTTTATAGTGAATGCGGCTTAAACAGTGTGAAAAGCTTTAGTAAAAGTATCCTAAATGGGTGCAGCCAGGGAAAATGAACAAAAAAAATATCCACGCAAAAGAAAATGAACACAGTAATATGGAAATGAGAACTAATAAGTGGCCCTTATTAATATATATTAAATACAAGAGATTTCACAAGCACAGCAGCCAAAACCTAATTAGTCCCTCACCACCTGTACTGATGGGCTAATGTTTTGCTTATTTTTTTTAAAAAGAAAAAGAATATTTTTTTCATTTTCGATTTTTTTTTACTTGTGCGAAAGCCCAGCAGCTCCCTACACACTTCTCAGGACAACTTCCTGAATATCTCCCCCAGGTCTGCTTAAATGCAGCTGGTAGGTAAACACCAGACAGAGGCTTGTGCCAGAAATTCCTGCTCACCACTTCACTTTGATTTTGCTTGACAAAAATGACCCCTTGGACTCTCTGGTGCATGCATTTCGGGATATCCCAGAGGGGCAGATGAAGGTGTAAATCCACCTATCTTAGTAGACCATTGACAGATATAGGCATGTCTTGTAAAAGAAATCAGGGTTCCCCATTCCTTTCAATTGTATCCATTTTCCTTTGACATAAGATGTAAAAAAATGGTATGCAGGGACATAAGAGGTCCCCAAATCTGGAGGCTACACCCTTGATCCAGGAAATCAGAAATACTAACATTGTGGGGAAGTTAGACAGGGACATCCCTTGCTTACCACTGGCAACAATTCTAATGTTCTTTTAGTTCTAAGACATGGCAGGACAGTGGATAATGTGCTCCATACCTATTAACATCCCACCCCACATAGGAGCTGAAAGGTTGTTGTCTGACCTAACATTGCTCTATTACCCTTTCCAATGTAAGTTCAAAATATCGACTGCAAGCTCCGCAGCAGGCATAGCAGCAAGTGCCTTTTGATTCCAAGGAAATATTAGCAATACCTACCCCCAACGTAATCATCATAACATTTGAAGGAAAATAACAGTTTAGTTCCAACACATTACACTGATAGAAAGTTCACGCATTTTGTTCTAAAATATTAATCTTTGATTGGTAACTGGAACAGATTTCTCCCATAAGCATCTGTCCCCACCCCCCAAAAAAAAGCCATTTTCAAAATATAAACCCTACACATACCAGTTTTGCATTGTATTGCCCTCTTGACAAGTCATCAGGAGATCACATACTTCTGTCCCGCATGGTCGCAATCTGACTCACTTGCATCTGTTTCATAAATAACATGGCACAGATGCCCGACATATGCAAAGGAGAGTCACCAAATGTAAAGGATGCCTATCTTATACCGAAATGTCCATCAGAAGCCATGGTGTGCTACCATATTCACAATGCCTAGGCACACAATAAAGGAGGGCTATGCCAGAGCAGAATACTGGAGTGCATTCAGATGGCAGGCATGTGTAATCAACCAGAAAAACATGCAAGGTTGTGCAACCCCAATGACACAAACATACATTTTTATTTACTTCCACCATATTACCAATCACAGCTCACAAAGAAATTCACTGGCCCCCATCACGCAATCCAATCCAATTACTGCTGCTTCCTATTCCTCTTCCAACTAGTACCCCCTCCCATGTGGGTAGAAAGACTGTTAGTGCCAATTAGGGTGAAGGGTGTAACCCGGTGATAGGAGGGGCCGGTGTCCCAATTCATTAATCCAATTGGATTTAAACCCCTCCAATCAGAGACAAAAATGCTGTGGGGCTCATTTACAAGCCTTTTGCTGTGCCAGAACGTTACTTTTTGTGACTTTTCGGTGGCGCACAGGGCTCAGCCTTGTCTACAAGACCAGGTAAAGCCACCCTGCAATGCTTTTCAGGCCTTGTAGATATGGAGTAAGGCAAAACAGCACAAGTTGCTGCATTGCCTCACACTACGATGGGGAGGCGTGCCATGGGTGTCATAGTGGGCGTTCCCATTTAACACCTATGGCATTTGACCATTCCCAGATTTACAACAAATTGTAAAACTGGGAATGAGTCACAAGCCTACACAGGGGAGTTGTATGGGGAGGTACAATGAGGAGAAGAAATATTATGTCTCCTCATTATCCTCTTTCTATGTGTGCTGCATTATGCAGCACACATAGAAAGAGGAAATTGCCTCCAGTGATTGATTTTGTGCAGGAAGGTGTGCCCTCTGCACAAAAACTATCATCTCTGTAACGCAGACACCCTTGCACCGTGGTGCAAGGGTTCCTGCGTTGGCATGTGGCAACCAGTTAAGCACCAGCGGAGGGTAAGAAGACCGGAATGAGGCATATCTGATAGATTAAGCACATTCCTTCTATTTTCTTTTGCTGTAAGGCAGTGCAGTAGGAAGGCTTGCGGCGCTGCCCTACAGCAAATTATTGTAAATGAGGCCCTGCATGTTATGAGGGTGCAACTCAATGCAAGGAGGGGCTAGCCTCCCCAAACCATTCACCTAATTAAGGCAGATAGATTGGGGATAACCTTCTTGCGCTTCTGCACTAGGGGTGAAGAACAACATGAGCAGGTGGTCCCCAAACACATTATTGAAAAGTTACCTAAGGGGGCAAAAAGACCCACTCATCCCTGAGGTTTGGGAGATAGGACTTGAGTCTCTGGGACTCCTCAACTTCCCCATCCCCCACATTTCTAACATACCTCCTTCTTGCCCGCTGCCGCCCGACCATCCGGACAGCTCCTTTGCTGTCCCGCTGCTTACACTTCCGGCCCAGGTCACTCCATCAGTGGCGTCTGGTGGCACGGCCGGACAGCTTTGAGACAGTGCCCCGGCAGAGGTCTAACCCTGTCTCATAGTGCTCCGAGTGGAAGTGCTCGAGTACTTGAGTAGGACATTGATGCTTGCACACATGCTCACGAGGCGCTGAGGTGGCATTGAAGAAGTCAACCGACTTGAGGGTATCTGCCACCCTGGGTGGACGACACTGGTGCAAAATGGCCGTGAGGTACAGAATGACGGTGTCTTGAGTCGGTGGAGACCGTACCTTGAGTGAACACTTCACACGATAAGCCGCAGTAGCAGCAGGTATTTAATGGATCAGTGACCTAATATCGAGGGACAAAATGTCGACTTGACAAAATATAGTTGCAAAATTATCGAAAACCACTATATCGAGCACCAATACTTAATACACAAAACCCCAAAATATAATTTCTCACTTTATCGAACATAAAAATATCGAAACAAAAAAAATCGTAATACATTCAAATACCTAACAAATTGCCATAATATCGAATCTCAAAATATAGACAGCCAATATTATCATCTTTTGATTAAAATCAAATAAGTGAACAACAGTTAATTAAATATATCTTCATAAAAAACACACAGTTGAACAATATAAACATATACAACACATTCAATAAATATAAAAATATATTTTACAAACACATTAACACCCAAAAAAATGATGTCTGGAAATATTACTTAACTCCTAAATAAATAAATACTTTACACATATAATACACTAAATATATAACATTTTAATCATTATAAAACACATTTCAAAAACAGAATATAGTAAAAAAAAAAAGTTACAACTTCGTAATTAGCATCTTCCGTATAAGGAAACAAACTGAAAATAAAATTCTAAACTTGCACAACAACAAATAGTAAGCTACCACTAACAAAAAGGACCAATCACATAAATGAAATAATTAATTAAACAGTATAAAAGCCAAAAAAAGTTATGTTTATTTCCACTTCAACACTACAAGAAAAAACGAAGAGGAAACTCTACCGGATTGCTTCCTTTTCACAGAATTCCATTTGAAAACAAACCTTTGAAACTACATTAAGGGGCCGATTCCGATCTGGGTTGGAAAGCAATCCGACAGAGCCAGATCCGGGATGTTTTCCAACCGATCCGGACTCCTGAAGTCTGATCAAGCGAGTACGATGCGGCTGTATGCTGTTGGACTCAGTTCGGTCAGTCTCCCATATAAGTCAATGGGAGCAGGTCGTACGACATGTACATGGGCTCCCATTGACTGAATGGGTACGTCGGGGACAAGTGCACCCCCTACAGTTGGTATGAGTCAGTGCCATCCGCACAGTACATGCCTGTGTTGGGGAGACCCATGGGTCTCCCCCTGTGTCTGAGTCGTAAGCCTGCGGGTATCAGGGGGTCCGACACGGACCCCCGAATTCCAAATCCAGGAGCTATTGCGAGCCAGACGCTCTGACTCGATCCGGCTGTTCGAATCGAGTATTGTTCTAGCTCAGTCGTGAAACATCTCCATTGCGCGCCACAGTTTGCTTGTGACCTAGTCGTACGGAGCAGTTCGAACCCGGAAACGATTCGGATGCAAATTTGGTGCTTGTTCGCATCATACTTCAACTTCCCGACCGTGTACGAATCCGCTGATCCCAAACCCGATTCGGTGACCTTCCGACTGAGATCGGAATCGGACCCCAAGTATTAAATCAGGGAATGTGCTGGACAGTATTATATTTTTTAATTACCCAAATATAGATTTTACAAAAAAATCTACTCTCATAATTAGACTATAAATATTAATAAGATATATAACCCATACAAACCCATCACTACAAATGACATATTTTGAAAACCAATTCAATTAAATATAATAATTATTTTATTAATAATAATACAAATTTAAATATTAATTTTAAATAAATCTCAACATTTAACACCTTGGGTGCTAGAGATATTCCCCTCCTATGCTGAAATATGCAAAAACCCATTGTTCATGACAAACCCAGCTCGTCATAAGCACAGCGCAGGTAAAGCCCATGAATTTACAAATATTTATTCAAAATGTGTTTTCTCTCAACAAAATTTAAAGTTATTTTCAATTTTATTATTTTACCTCTAAATTTAAAAAACATTTATAAATATTTATTAACAGTCAACAAAAACTTTATTTATTTCTATTTTATAAATCTCTACTTTTTTAAAACGCTCCCCACCGTTATACCCTAATAACTCAACATCCCGGTCCTGAAAGTTTATTACAATTTTTTTTCTTTTATATTTTAACAAAATATTTAAAATTTGTAACATTGCTCATTTATTTAATGTATTAATTATTTATAAATAGAACAAACCCATCAGTAAAAATAACATATTTTTGAAATAAAACCAAGTACATATACAAAGAAAAGTTATATTCATAATTATTAAAAAATGGAATTATATTTGTAAAATTATTTCAAAATTTTAACCTCACACTTCACAAAACAATCTTCAATTATTTACTCTCATAAAAATATTATTTTAATTTCAATAAAAAAATTCAAATATTTTAACCTCTAAATTTCAAAAACATTCTAAATAATTATTTACTCTCAACAAAAAATATATATATTTTAATGTTATCAATCTAAATTTTTTTAAAACACTCCCCAACCTTATCCCCGAATAACCCAACATCCTGCTCCTAAAACAAAACTTTATTTTTTACTTTATATTTATCTATATATTTATATTTCCTGCTCTATATTTTTAAAATACTCCTCTCCCTTATCCCCTAATAACCCAACATCCTGCTCCTAAAATCTATATTATATATATATTTTTTAATTTTAACAAATATTATTTACTTTAATGTTTACATTTCTTATTATTACATTAATAACATTTCAATATTTAAACATTTTTTGATATTTTTGACACTCGATATTATTAATTATGATATTTCTTTTTTTTACAATTTAACAATATTTTGTAATTACAATAGTTTGGACTCGATATTTTAACATTGGATTTTTTTTATATGTTGACATTCGATATACATTACATCGATATTTTGGTACATTCGATATTTCAAATTCTATATGTTGTCATTTCGATATTTTAAATTCAATAATATGTCCGTTTACCTATTTAACACCTCCCTTCTGCAGGTGTAAAGCCGGACGACTACCTGAAGTAGGCAACTGATCCCCACACACAGCCATACCAGAAATGATGCCATGGAGCTACTCATCATGCAGCTCGGAACCCAAACAGGGCCACAAAACCCACTGCCACCAACCCCAGGACCACCACCACCCCCAGGACCCAGACCTGCCCCCCCGGACCACCACAGAGACAGTGCAGATTAGGACAGCGGACCTACAGAGAACGCACCAGGCTCACAGACCTAACGCCCGAGGAAATCATTGCCCACTACAGGCTCAAAAGGACAACCATCATCTACATCATACCCACATCGCCCACAGGTTGATGGTCCCAACACAACGGACAATCAACATCCCTCTGCTGAGAAAGCTGCTGGATGTGCTGCACCTGTTGGCCTCTGGTACCTTCCAACCAACAACTGCCAGAGTCGGAGGGGTCTCACAACCAGCTCTATCAAAGATCATTACACCTGTCCTGGATGCCATCATCAGCTTCATACCCCAGTACCTTCACTTACCTCACACTGCGCCGGAACAGCAGGAGACCAAGCAAGGCTTCTATGCCATAGCTGGATTCCCGGCTGTGTTGTGTGCAATAGACAGCACACATGACCCACTTGTACCCCCTGCGGATACTGCACACCACTACCGTAACAGGAAGCTCACGCATTCCATCAATGTGCAGGCAATAGTGGACCACAGGGGACTCTTCACCAATGTTGTTGCAAACTACCCAGGCAGTGAGCACAATTCCTACATCTTCCGACGGTCCATAATCAACAGCGCTTCCAGGATGGCACATATGGAACTGGACTGCTTGTTGGTAAGTGCAAAATCAGCACACCACACGCCTCAAAGCCACCATCACACACCGCACAATTGTGGAAATGCACACGTGACCAAACCACATACAACATGCCAAACAACATGCCCACCTACCAAAGACGACAACACCACTCCATGGTGAACCTGGCCTACCCCTGCACACAATCCAGACATAGAATGGCACCACACCACATAACAGCTGAACGCGTGTAGATGCGAAATGCAGCCATTTGTGTAGGATGCAAGTGACCCGTGAATGGCAATGTACACAAAGGTAAATGAGGTGGGGATGTGTAGGGCAGATATGGGGAGGCAAACCACAGCTATGGCCATGCAGACCACAACTGCTGGTCTCTGGAGAGTAGCGAACAGTGGACTCAGCCATGTTACACCATGCCTGGGCTCAGATAGCGGAAATGTCGCTCGCTCCTAACCCCTGTGTGCGTGAGCATAGTGGGAGGGCCCTGAGTACACCAGGGATGCGCAGGGGTGTGGACAAAAACCCTGTGGCACAGAGCATGATCCTCTCCCGGAAAGGCCAACGTCAATGACAGGGCCGAGCCTCGCAGTCCGCCACAAGGCCGACGCAGTGAGCAGCGGGGCCTTCGACCCTGTGTGCCTGTTGCTCCCCAGGATGTTGATCCCCGGACCAGGACTGCCAAACCAGCGCCACAAGAGCGCACCGCTCACCTGCCAACACTGCTGTGTAATAAAGAGGGCCCACCACAAGCTGGGGCAAGCTCCACACCCCAGTCCTGCAAGCTCCACAGCCTCCACAGACTATTTCTGGCCCCCAAGATGCTGGCCCACATTACTCCTTTCTCAATTACATAATCCACCGACGTCCCCTTAGTCACAGTGGGCCTCACATGTGGAACTGTGTCCTGAGTACTGAATAGAATCGACCCCAAGTCCGTGGCAGCGGCCCAGCGCCAGACTCCCTTCAATCAGTGAGGCATGATTCCATATGGCAGGCTGTTGACACGTGGTGCCACTAACCCTGTGCAACGCAAGCTGTCATCACATGGTGCCAGTAACCCTATGCGACGCAAGCCGGCGACACGTGGTGCCCGTAACCCTGTTCAACGCAAGCGGTCGTCACGTGGTGCCACTAACCCTGTGTGACGCAAGCCAGCGACACCTGGTGCCAGTAACCCTGTTTAACACAAGCTGCCATTACGTGGTGCCACTAACCCTGTGCAACCCAAGACGGCGACATGTGGTGCCAGTAACCCTGTTCAAGGCAAGGTGGTGACACTTGGTGCTACTAACCCTGTGCACCGTGAGTGACCGTCAGCCTCCGGCAGAACATCGTTGGTGTTTGAGCCTGTGGCCTGGGGGTTTTCATCAGCAGAGGGCAGGTACGGACTTGGTGTTTGGAATGAGTCTGTGGCATTCATATCCTACATGTTGCAGGACACAGCTGGCATGTGCCCTCTGCATCATGCCCTAGGGGTCAATCTTCCACTATCCACTGGGTCACTCCGCGACACGCTCCTTTAACTTCGACGAGAACCTGCTCTATACTCCTGACCCTATCCCAGTCTCCCGCAGGTCAGCGTCCCATGGCGGAGGGCCAGTGTCAGCTGCTGTGCATCCGGGGCCACTAACCCTGTGCGACTCAAGTCATCGCCCCTTGTTGTCCTGCCATTGCATGTCTGAGTGCTTGATGACTGTTGGAGTTGTTGCCAGCAACATCTACTCCCTGAGGGCTGGCTTACACTCACCCCACACACAGTCATCACTGGATAAGTGAGCCCGCCATCACATCCTGCCAAACCGAGTATTGACTCTTTTTTTCCCTGCACTGTCACAGGTGATCAAGGATATGCACTCTGCCCTTGGATGATGACACCCCTCCGAGATCCGAACACACCCTCCCAGAGGCAATACTATGCGGCCCACATGCGCAAGAGGGGCATCGTTGAACGCACATTTGGCATGTTGAAGTTACGTTTCAGGTGCCTGGACGGCATGGGTGGAAAGCTCCTGTACAGCCCGGAGATTGTGTGCAAGATGATCATTGCATGTTGTGTCTTGCACAACATCTGTGTACGCACCAATGCCCCATTGATCCCAGTTCAAGAAGTCCAGGATGATGATGGGGATGATGGGGCAGGTGGCCCGCATCCCACTGCAGCTGCGGCAGGAATGGTCCGTAGGAACACCATCATTGACAATTACCTCTCATGAGCACCTTACATTGTTGCTGTCCCTGGCAATCCTGGGCCAATACAAAATGTCCATTGATACAGCATGTGTCAATAAAACATATTTGCAGTTTATAGGTTGTACTAGTACATTGTGATTTCACGGTTACCTGCTGGGCCACATGTCATTTGCCATGTGGTGCCCGTTTGCACTAAGCATGGGCGTAAAATCTGTTCCGCTCGCGGAATTTGCGGATTTTCGGCAAATCTGCAATCCGCAAATTCTCGCAAATTTCCCGAAAATTCGCAAATTCGCATGCAGCGGATTTTTTGCTCGGTGATACAATATTGGGGCGCGCGGCGTTCACTTACCGTCATTCAGCGTTTGCAGAGTTGTTTTTCTCCATGTTTTGCGTGTGCTGCGCCATTTTGGATCTTGCTGCGGGATCCCGCGGGAGTTTGTCGACCGCGATTACGTCATCGCGGCTTGCCACCTTGCACAGCGAGAGTTTGTCAACGCGAGTACATCATAAAGGCCCGTGATCACGCCTCGCAGGAGTAAACAATTGCAAACACGTAGATGCGGCGGGCAGCAACAATCTCGCACTCACGAAATTGCAAAATTTACAATTCTGCACAAGAAATCCACCAGCAAGCAGCATAAACCTTCTGAAAATGATGATGTTTATCAGAATAACTCCTCAGGTTGGCATTTGCCTGTACATTGTTTTGCAAGGAGTCCATTTTGGGGGGGCGGAGGGGGTGGGAGGAAGGAAGGGCCCCACAGTCTCCAACTTCCTCTTCCTGTCCAGCAGGCTCCTCCCAGTGCTTTGTTCATGTCCTGGTCACTTTGATTTGGATCTTGACCTGGAAGGATTACTTTTTGTGGATGCTCCTGGATATTTGGATTTGAGGCCTTTTTGACTTTCTTTGGATCACTTTTGGATTAGAAATTTCACAAGTAAGTTTGTTTGGGGCATTACAGTTGCTGCAACTACAATTTTGGAATTTTCGATTTTTGGGCTGTTGTTGGGGCCTTTGGCCCAGGGGTACTCAGTGGTGCATGGACTGAGTCTTTCTGTGGGGTCTGTTTAATGTAAACATCATGGAGGGCATGGATGGCATTAGATTGTGGTGATTTCTGTGTGTTTTTCGATTTTTTGGGGTTTTGATGGGGCCTGTCCATGTGGGTGGGGGCCATTTTGAGGACTGGTACAGGCAGGGCCTGGCCATGTGGTGAGGTTCTAGGGGCCATTTTGAAGCCAGGCAGTGTGCTTTGTTGTGCCATAGGTCTGCACCCAGTCTGCCATGCTTGTATCCATTATGCCCAGGGGTACTCAGTGGTGCATTGGCCTAGTCTTTCTGTGGGGTGTCTTGAATTTGAACATGATTGAGGGCATGGATGGCATTGGATTGTGGTGATTGTTGTGTGTTTTTCGATTTTTGGGGTGGTGTTGGGGCCTTTTGCCCAGGGGTACTCAGTGGTGCATGGACTGAGTCTTTCTGTGGGGTCTCTTTAATGTAAACATCATGGAGGGCATGGATGGCATTGGATTGTGGTGTTTTTTGTGTGTTTTTCGCTTTTTTGAGGTGTTGATGGGGCCTGTCCATGTGGGTGGGGGCCATTTTGAGGACTGGTACAGGCAGGGCCTGGCCATGTGGTGGGGGTCTAGGGGCCATTTTGAAGCCAGGCAGTGTGCTTTGTTGTGCCATAGGCCTGAACCCAGTCTGCCATGCTTTCATCCATTATGCCTAGGGGTACTCAGTGGTGCATGGGCCTAGTCTTTCTGTGGGGTGTCTTGAATTTGAACATGATTAAGGGCATGGATGGCATTGGATTGTGGTGATTTTTGTGTGTTTTTCGATTTTTGGGGGTGGTGTTGGGGCCTTTTGCCCAGGGGTAATCAGTGGTGAATGGACTGAGTCTTTCTGTGGGGTCTCTTTAATGTAAACATCATGGAGGGCATGGATGGCGTGGAGAAGAGTCTTGCCGGTGGCAGAGGCGGGCTCTATCTACTTAGCGCCTGATCCAGATTGTCACACTGCATGCGCTGTTGTAATAGCGTACTGTTTTTAATTTAGCGAGTTAAGGCTAATTTTAAAGCGTTCCTTTGTGTGTCACAATATTGTAATTTGTGTAACTGCACCTCACCTCCAGGCTGATTCTAGAGCTTGGGGGACCACGCATTCCGCCCACTCCTGCCCCGGTCCGCTGCGTCCATTCATGGGCGTTTGAAGCGGAGGGTGAGGAGGAGCCTAGCACTTCCGGGCTCAGGGCTGACAGGTCAGCGCTCTAGCGATGCTGTGGGTGTAACAGTACTAAAAGGTCAGTGAATCGCACTCGCGCTGTGGAGAAGAGTCTTGCCAGTGGCAGAGGCGGGCTCTATCTACTTAGCGCCTGATCCAGATTGTCACACTGCATGCGCTGTTGTAATAGCGTACTGTTTTTAATTTAGCGAGTTAAGGCTAATTTTAAAACGTTCCTTTGTGTGTCACAATATTGTAATTTGTGTAACTGCACCTCACCTCCAGGCTGATTCTAGAGCTTGGGGTACCACGCATTCCGCCCACTCCCGCCCCGGTCCGCCGCATCCATTCATGGGCGTTTGAAGCGGAGGGTGAGGAGGAGCCTAGCACTTCCGGGCTCAGGGCTGACAGGTCAGCGCTCTAGCAACGCTGTGGGTGTAACAGTACTTAAAGGTCAGTGAATCGCACTCGCGCTGTGGAGAAGAGTCTTGCCGGTGGCAGAGGCGGGCTCTATCTACTTAGCGCCTGATCCAGATTGTCACACTGCATGCGCTGTTGTAATAGCGTACTGTTTTTAATTTAGAGAGTTAAGGCTAATTTTAAAACGTTCCTTTGTGTGTCACAATATTGTAATTTGTGTAACTGCACCTCACCTCCAGGCTGATTCTAGAGCTTGGGGGACCACGCATTCCGCCCACTCCCGCCCCGGTCCGCCGCGTCCATTCATGGGTGTTTGAAGCGGAGGGTGAGGAGGAGCCTAGCACTTTCGGGCTCAGGGCTGACAGGTCAGCGCTCTAGCGGCCCCTACCACCTCTATAAATGTGTCTTGGTCAGCGACTGTGCAGCGGGCGCGTGCAGCGGGCGCGCTGGAAGCGCGCCGAAGTCGAGCCAAAGTCAAGCCCGTCTGCGCCCGTCCGCGACCGGACGGGGCGCGGGGCCACAAACTATGGCTCTCCTAAGTCCCACGATATACGGTATGATAGACAAGAATTGCTGGATCTATGTCCTATCACTACCCTTCCATGTAAACACTCCATGAAGCCATTATCGCTACATAGCTGCTCTACATGTCCCTTTATTCCTGAGAACACCCTTACTAATTCAAGCACGAAAGGGCTGCTAAAAGCGGCACTGCTAAACTGCAGATCCCTTAGGAAACATTGCACTCAAATTTATCATCTACTTGAGGATGAGGCTCTAAACATCTTGTTTCTTACCGAGACCTGGTTAGGCAAACATTCTGACCCTGATATAATAGTGGCCATGCCACCCGGATATTTCCTCTCCAGACTCGACAGGAAGGATGGCAGAGGTGGGGGTATTGCTATTGCCACCAAAGCACCCTTAGAATGCTCCTTATCTCCTCTGATGATAGATCATAGTGAAGCCGGCTCTTTCACCATCATACCAGGGCCGAAACACTCCCTCTCGGGTGTCCTTGGGTATCGTCCCCCAGGAAGGCTTTACGATTTTACTTCCAGCCTAATGGAAGCCACAACTCATCTAGCACTAAGAAAAACCAGATTGCTAGTGCTGGGAGACTTGAATGTCCACTTTGATGATCCCCTTGATAAAGAGGCCTCGGACATTAAGTCTGAACTACTCTCCTTACAGCTAGAGCTTAAGAACCAGGACCCATCACACCAACTAGGACATTTACTGGACCCTATATTTGGGAACTGGACCGGAGTGCATCCTCTGTCTCCTCAACCGGTACCCTGGTCTGATCACTTCGTAATTCCGATGCAAATACAGTTAGCTGAGACCGAACTTAACAAAGACATTGTACAACGCTACCAATGCAGGAAATGGAAAAAAAATTCCCTTGACACCTTTATAAAGTCACTTGAAAATGCTGGTCCTCCAGGAGGGTCTGACTGTGAGACAGCCTATAATCAGCTACAGAAATGCATCATAACTGCTTTAGATAACACTGCCCCTATTCGTACTCTAGCCAACACTAAGAAGGCCAGGAAAACTACTCCGTGGTTTACCCAGGAATTACAGTCAGCCAAATCTGCATGCAAAAAACTCGAACGGGAATGGCGTACTAACTTTTGCCCTAAAATCAAAACCCTATACAAAAAAGCACAAAAAGAATATAATAAAAAGATTCGAGTCTCCAAAGCATCCCACTATAATAATCGAATCGTGGAAGCAGAGAACTCCTCGAAAGAGCTTTTTAAGATCTTCAAGGAGATTTCTGTAATAACCTCGAACAATACATCCAATAATGATTCGGTGGACACTTGCAACAAAATCGCTAAGTATTTTGCCGGCAAGATCACTGACATCTATGCCAACTTCTCTGGTAACATAAAATCAGGCCACAACTTTGTTGAAAGGGAAGATGCCGCTCTCACAGAATCTTGCCTACGTAATTTTACTGTCTCTCCCCCAGAAATATTCATGAAAACCTGCCAAAGCATTAAATCTAGTTCCCCTCGGGATCCTGCTCCTCCCAAAGTATTAGGAGCTAGTCTAACTGTCTTAGAGCCGTACCTTGAACACGTGCTCCAAGTTTCTTTCTCCACTGCCTGTCTGCCTGAAGACTGGAAGAAAGCAATTGTACTGCCCATCAAGAAAAAACCCAATGTGAGTCAGGACACCCTAGAGAACCTCCAACCCATCTCTTTGCTACCTTACCTAGCTAAAGTTGCCGAAAAAATAGCCAACACTCAACTCATGGCCCACCTCGAATCTCACAATGCTTTACATAGCTCTCAGTCTGGTTTTAGGTCGGGCTACTCCACAGAGACAGCGCTCCTGAGAGCGACCGAAACTCTAAGGGAAGGAGCAGATGAGGGTAAGACCATGGCACTCATTATGCTGGACCTCAGTGCCGCGTTTGACACTGTAGCACACTCCATCTTGCTACAGTGTCTAAACAAAGCGGGGGTCACCAAGGAGGCATTGGGTTGGCTGAAAGCCTTTCTAACCAACCGGTGCTTTCAGGTTCAGAGAGGCAACTTTCTCTCGGACAGCATAGCCTTAGAACAGGGGGTACCTCAGGGCTCTGCCCAGAGTCCCACCCTGTTCAACCTCTATATGGGTCCACTGGCAGAGGTGGTCCAATCGTACGGCGTAGAGCTAGTCCCCTACGCCGACGATACCCAACTGCTGATCTCCTTGTCCCAAGCTCCCTCCTTAGCTGCTGACAACTTCAAAACCTGTATGAGCGATCTTGCAGATTGGATGACCCAACACTGCCTCAAACTTAACGGCTCTAAAACTGAGGTGTTAATAATAGGAGGTAAGGACAATAGCTGGACCAAAGACTGGTGGCCACCCTGTCTAGGGCCTTTACCCACTCCTGGTAGGGAAGCGAAGAACTTAGGTGTCTGGGTGGATACCAAACTTTCGTTTGACAGCCATGTAAATAAAATTGTAGGGAAGTGCTTCGGGGTCATGAAAACCCTCAACCGCACCTTGGACCTCCTCCCCTTGGAGGCCAGGCGTACCATGACCCAGGCCCTAGTAACCTCTCGAATGGACTATGGCAACGTGCTTCTTCTAGGTACATCGGAAAAGAACATCAGGAGACTGCAGGTGTTACAAAACTCAGCAGCACGGTTAGTGCTGAGACTACCTAGAAGAGCTGCTTCTAAACCTATCCTGGCTACCCTTCATTGGTTGCCTATTAGGAAGAGAATTCTATTCAAAGCACTTCTCATGTGCTACAGAAGTATCTCTTATAAAGCACCGTCCTACTTGTCTGACCTAGCCGTTCCTTATGAGCCTAACAGAACCCTTCGCTCCATGGGAATGGGCCTTCTCAAGATCCCCCATATAAAAAAATCAAGAATGGGAGGTCGCTCTTTCCGTTTGTTGGCAGCAAACAAATGGAACTCCCTTCCCATCAATATTAGGTTAGCGAACAATGAAGCCACTTTCAGAAAACTGTTAAAGACTTACCTATTTGCCCTTTAGCTCCTCACCCTCTTCCTGTACTCTGACCCTTCTCCACAGTACGGGGATACGCCGGGAGGCGTCACCAGGCGTTTAAAAAAAAAAAATGGCATTGGATTGTGGTGATTTTTGTGTGTTTTTCGATTTTTTGGGGGGTTGATGGGGCCTGTCCATGTGGGTGGGGGCCATTTTGAGGACTGGAACAGGCAGGGCCTGGCCATGTGGTGGGGGTCTAGGGGCCATTTTGAAGCCAGGCAGTGTGCTTTGTTGTGCCATTGGCCTGCACCCAGTCTGCCATGCTTTCAACCATTATGCCCAGGGTAACTCAGTGGTGCATGGGCCTAGTCTTTCTGTGGGGTGTCTTGAATTTGAACATGATTGAGGGCATGGATGGCATTGGATTGTGGTGATTTTTGTGTGTTTTTCGATTTCTGGGGGTGGTGTTGGGGCCTTTTGCCTCAGTGGGGCATGGACTGAGTCTTTCTGTGGGGTCTCTTTAATATAAACATCATGGAGGGCATGGATGGCTTTGGATTGTGGTGATTTTTGTGTGTTTTTCGATTTTTTGGGGTGTTGATGGGGCCTGTCCATGTGGGTGGGGGCCATTTTGAGGACTGGTACAGGCAGGGCCTGGCCATGTGGTGGGGGTCTAGGGGCCATTTTGAAGCCAGGCAGTGTGCTTTGTTGTGCCATAGGCCTGCACCAAGTCTGCCATGCTTTCATCCATTATGCCCAGGGGTACTATTAATTGAAGCGCTACACATGCAACATTTATTTAACTGATGTTCCTCTGGCTTTGTTTGCTTTTAGGTGCAGAAAGACGAATCATCAGCCTCATCGTTCCTCATCAGTGCCAGGAACAAGTCCTGCTGAGGTGTGTGCAGCACAACGTCACGTGTGGCCACAGACAACTCTGCAACTTGTGCAACTGAGGCCTGCTGTTCTGACATCTGAAGAAGATGGCCCCAAAAAAGTTGCCTGTAGCTCCTCTAGCAAGAAAGTTGCCAGTAAGGAGCAGAAGAAGCAAGTGGTGCCACTTACCAAGGAGACTGGTGTGCCAACCGCCGCATTTTTTGGGAAAAAAAAGTACTCCTGCAGCAGCAGCGGGGTCTGCTGGGGACCAAGCTGGTAGCAGCACCCCCGCTCCATTGGGCTCAGTGCCACCACCACCAAGCCAACTTAAGTCCAAGCCCTTGATTGCTGCAGAGGCAGCCAGTATAGGTGTTCAATCACCATCGACCAGTGATGTTGGCTTATCGCAAGAAAGTAGCAGCATCCGTCAATCAACACAGGTTGTTGTAACTCATCTGACGAGTGTTCAACAACCACAGCCGCAACAACAACCACATGTGCAAGTACAAGCCCAAGTACATGTGTAAGGAGAGGCGGCGCAAGGAGATGCGCAAGCAGAGGTGCATGGAGCGGCACAAGTGCCCACAATAGTTGTTCCTCCCGAAGTAGAGGCACATCAGGAAATCAACATTCAACCTGAGGTATCATTTAAGGAAGCCACTCCTCCTGCGCATTCATTGTCTTCCAGATCCCTAGCAATGAAAAGATCAAGGATGGTGTCTACATCTTATTCAAGCACCCTTCCTTCTGATGATATGGATCAAAATTGGGAACCACCACAGTCGTCTGAGAGTGAGGCACACCATGATCTGACAAAGGTAGCTAAGCGTAAAAGGAAGGTCCACGAAGGTATCATAGTTATGGAGTGTGATGATGTCGCTGACCAAGAAGCGGCGTATACTCCTGCTGATGAAGCCTCTCACGACGACAACGCAGTCATCATAGACGTCACAGCAGCCCCAGCGGGCATGCAGCAAACAGACATTTTTACCCTAGCCCGAAATGCTGCTGAGCGTGATGTTGGCAACGTGGCAATGGGACCACCACCAATGCCGTTAACTAGTACACCACCACCTACCGCTTCCATATTTTCTCGCCAGAAGGGACCTCCATCCACCTCAACCTCCATTTCCTCAATTAGTGGTGCTGTAAGTGCACAACGTAGTAAATTTCGGCAACACACATCCTCCACTTCATCTGGCATTAGCATTCCCAGTATCGCCTCCTCCGCCCCCCACAGACATTTGAAGTCTGCAGTTTGGGACTTCTTTAGTGTTAGCCCAACTAGGGAAAACATAGCCATTTGTACCATTTGTAAGCTTCGAGTTAGTCGTGGTAAGCTTGGTATCAACTATGGTACCGGAGGCCAAAGAGGTCATCTTGAGAGACAGCACACTGTCAAATGGCATGCGCACCTTAAGGAGATCAAGGCAGCCCGAATTGCAAGTCAACAAACTGTATCCGTTGATGTTTCATCTGATGATGACGAGGAGGAAGAAGCGTCAAACATTTCTTCACTTACACCCAGTACCACTGTCAGCAGCACACCCCCTGCAAGATATATGAGCCACACTAAGAGTGTGGGAGAGAGTGAGACACCAATGCGAAAAAGTTCATCATCACCGAGCGTAACTGGGTCGAAGAAGTCATCATCATCATCATCCCGTAAAATGGTCCAGCCCACCATTAGAAGCATGTTGTTTTCAGATGCGCCATTTGAACGCAACCACCCAATGATGCGTCTGTATAACACTAAGCTGGCTAAAATGCTAGCGCTGGACCTTCTGCCTTTTTCTTTTGTGGAAGGGGTGGGTTTTCTTGAATTAGTGGCAACGCTCTGCCCTAAATGGAAGGTTCCTAGCCGGTTCTATTTTGCCAGAGTTGCGGTTCCAGCATTACATGAAGATGTGCTGGAGGTGATTGGGGCAGCTTTGCAGAAGAGTGCTGTTCACACTATACATCTGACAACAGACATGTGGACCAGTTGCCAAGCCGTTGATTACATGTGCATCACTGCACACTGGGTCTCTTTTTCAGGGGTTAAAGCAAAGCTAAACGCAGGTGTTGACCCGGACAAAGTTTTTAAAACTGCTCGGAAACATGCAACACTAGCCATGTTTGCCATGGAGAAAAATCATACAGGAGAGAACATTTTGCATGAGTTTAACACAAAGGTCTTTCAATGGCTGTCCCCAAGAAAACGCATGATTGGTTATGTTTCCACGGATAATGGCGCCAATGTAGTTAAGGCCATGGATAAGGGTAACTATTTCAGAGTGCCGTGTTTGGCACACTGTATAAACCTAGTTGTTAAAAAATTCTTGAGTAAAGAAAGTCCAGTGTGCGAGTTACTGACCACCTGCCGAAGAATGTGCACACATTTCAACCATTCTTTTAAGGCCCGGAAGCAGCTGAGGTGCCTGCAACATGAACGTAAACTGCCAGTGAAAGCACTCATCCAGGAGGTGGTAACACGTTGTAACTCAACCTTCTACATGCTTGAGCGTCTGTATGAGCAGTTTGTGGTAGTCGATCAGTATTTCTTGACACAGGGTACACCTATGATGGACATGAGGATACAGGTGGAGCAATGGAAGCTAGTTAAAAGCCTGACAGACATGCTTCTTCCTTTTGAGGTCTCCACGCGTGCAGTCAGCAGGAAGGACTGTAATTTGGGAAAAGATATCCCATTGTTGCCCATGCTAGAGCACCAACTGAAGGCGGTGTCTTCTACGTTTTAAAAAGAGGGAAATGAACAAGCATTTGAGTTGGCAGAGAAGTTATTACAGCGCCTACTTTGCGATGAACGTCTTCAAAAGATCCACACAGAACAGCATTACATTTGTGCTACTATTCTGGATCCAAGGTACAAAGAGGCAGTGGCAGGCAGAGTATTCTTTCCTTTTGATGACGCAGATGTTAAAAAGTACAAACATTGGCTAGCTGTGTCAGCCAGTTGGTTTGAAAGAGAACGGCAGGAAATTGAAGGAAACGGCAGTACATCAGCAGCAGCAGGCCATCCGGAGTCAAATAAATCCACTTCTGCATCTGTGGCTGTGGCAGAAGTGAGTGATTTTCCCTCTCAGCCGTTAAAGACACCAGCAACCGTATCATCTGCACCAGACACAACAGTAACATTGTGTGAAGAAGAGGATTGGCTAACTCAGCTTGGGTTTGCTTCTCAAAAGGTCCCAGCAAAAAGTAAGCAAAGTGGAGGAACCCAGGAGAACCCTGAGTCGATGGTGCAGGACTATCTGAATGACTCAACAGAGGTCTATGTTCATGATGACCCATTGGCGTATTGTCATGGGAAAATAGAATTGTGGCCAGAGATCACCAACCTGGCTATAAATTACTTGTCTTGCCCACTCGCATGGTGTCTTGTGAACATGTTTTCAGTGCTGCTTTTGGCATTGTAACTTGCAAAAGGACCCGCCTCTCGCCCAAAAATGTGGAGAAGTTAACAATGATCAAGATGAATCAGCACCCATACCACCAGATTACAAAATACGAGAATGCACGCAGGAAGAAGAAGAGGAGGACACCAACTTAGATGAGGGAAGTTCTTCTCTGTTAGGTGACCTACTCCAGTCTGAATTCGCAGAGTTTGAGGACAAGCTCTTCTTCCCTGACACCGAGCCCTGAAAATGAGTCAATGAATCACTAACTTTCTTTTTCGTCCTTATTCACTTTTATTCCTGTGTGTCTGTCTTTCTTTGTTTTGCAAAATCTATATAAAAAAAACTTTAATCACCTAATCACAAAAACAAGCCCATCATCAGAACTGTCTTCACTTCTTTGCTTATTGATTTGAAGGTGCCGCAGTCTGCATTCCTCAGGTTCACAAGTTCACGAGAACATGCTCCTCTATCCTCCTCCTCCAGACTCCTATTTCCCTCAAAGCAGATGGCTGGATTACGCCCAATAAAGAAAGACTCTGCACTTGTGGGGGTGTTCTACTTCTTTGTGGGTGAGTTGACGGGTCTGGGGCATTGCTCTGAAGGTCTAATACCGGTAAAAGTGGTTTGGAGAAAATCGGAGCCGAAAAAGATTTTGCGCTTTTGATCATTTGCCTGTATTCGGGGTGCTGTTTGGTGGGCTTTTAGGTTGTTGTGGGTGGATTTTGGGGTCTGGGAGCACTGCTGGCACAGTGTAATGTTGATTGCATTTGTTTTTCAGGAAATCCATGGTGAAAAAGGGGAGTTAGGGCCTAGCTGCACAGCGTATTTGGACTGAATCGAAGGTATTAGCCCCATTTTCGCTTTTTGCCTGTTTGGGGGTGTTCTGCTTTTTTGCGGGTGGCTGCAGGGGTCTGGGGCCATTGCTGGGAATGTCTAATACCGGATAAAAGTGTTTTTGACAAAATCGGAGGTGAATTATTTTTGCGTTTTTGCTGACTTGCTTGTCTTTGAGGTGCTGTTTGGGGGGGTTCCGGGTGTTTGTGGGTGGGTTTTGGGGTCTGGGAGCACTGCTGGCACAGTCTAATGTTGATTGCATTTGTTTTTCAGGAAATCCATGGTGGAAAAGGGGAGTTAGGGCTAGCTGCACAGCGTATTTGGACTGAATTCCAGGTAGTAGGCCCATTTTTGCTTTTTGTCAGTTTGGGGGTGTTCTGCTTTTTTGCGGGTGGCTGCAGGGGTCTGGGGCCATTGATGGGAATGTCTAATACCGGATAAAAGTGGTTTGGACAAAATCGGAGGCAAACATTTTTTTGAGTTTTTGCTGACTTGCTTGTCTTTGAGGTGCTGTTTGGGGGGCTTCCAGGTGTTTGTGGGTGGGTTTTGGGGTCTCGGAGCACTGCTGGCACAGTCTAATGTTGATTGCATTTGTTTTTCAGGAAATCCATGGTGGAAAAGGGGAGTTGGGGCCTAGCTGCACAGCGCATTTGGACTGAATTCCAGGTACGCCCAAAGTTTTTGAAGTGTGGCTTTTCCCGGGTTTTGCCTTTTGGCTTGTTGGGAGGGTTAAACTTGCTTTCTCCCAGGTTGACAGTTCTGGGGCCATTGCTGGGAAGGTCAAATACCCGAAAGAAAGTGTTTTGGAGACAATCCCTGGGGAAAAAGTTTTTGCGTTTTCTGAGATATCTCTCCCTCTACCGTTTTCGGGGGGCTGTTTGTGGGGGTTCCTGGTGTTTGTGGGGGGGTTTGCGAGTCTTGGAGCAATGCTGGGTATGGATACTTTTGCTTGCTTGCAAGTGGTTTGAATACAATCCATGGTGGGTAAGGGGGGATTTGGGCCTACTTTACTTTCAAAGTACGTTTTGTCACCAATTTCTACTAGGCCTCGTTTTTGGAGATCTGATTGGGGGTCTTCTACATTTTTGTGACTGGGTTTAGTAAGGGTCTGGGAGCACTGCTGGGAAGGTCTAATTTTGTTCTAAAACACAGTTTACAGTACACCTAGCTTGAGGGGAAAGATCCGCTAAATTAATTCGCCCATACCTATTTATCCTTCAAAAGGAGACTCAGACAGAGTACGCACTTTCAAAAATATTGTACTGCCTATTAGGAAACTCAAAGTGTGACTTTTTGCACTACACAGCGTACATACCTTATATTTATTTGTCAGTGGTGTTCTAATATCACTTCCTGTTTTTCCATCAATAATTACAGGCCGGGTTTCAGCCTGTGCAGTGGGGAAAAAAGGATGAAGTCAGGCTTCACATTAGCGAGCCGCAATTCAGCATCCGCCAGGCAGGCAGTGGACAGGGTGTCTTCTGGTCACCAACATTGATGGACGGAGCATCAGATGGAATGGAAGAGTCCCGCTAATAGGAGGAATAGTTGGATGCATGCAACTTACCAAATTCAACAGGACAACTACAACAACATACAGATACAGTATCCGTTCTTTTCTAATTATCTTTTAAGTAATGTTATTGATGTGAACTTCTATGAGTGTGACTGCATTTCTTTGATCTCTGCTTCTAAATTCATCCCTACAGCCATTGTATAGGTTTTACTTCTTCTATTTTTCAAACCTAATTTAATGTACGAAGTGTTTCTCTGAGTGCAGAGATAGGCAAGTGAAAACGCATAATTATTACTGCAGCCCTCTACTGTCGCATTCTTTCATTCACGGTTGTCGAAAGTACTACTTACTTTTCAGTAACCATGCATGCAGTAGTGCATGCACTTCCTTTATGTCACTTAAAAGATTTATGGATAGCTTTGTACCCAAAGATTTGTTTATCTTCAATTATTGTTTGTCCATGCTGTGCTTTTTTTTTCTTCTCTCAACAAAACTTTCCCAAAAACCCCCATTCCCATCCATTTTCCAAACCCTAACCCTCTTTCCCCGGGCTGTGTGGTTTTGATTGATGTGTCACTAAATGACAGCAATAATTCCACACACTTGCTGGGGAGGATAAGGCCATAGCAACAGGCTGGTGAAGGAATCCGAGGATATATTCTTACTCAGCTTGACACAGACCCATGACTATTGGCAAATTAAAGCCGATATTCATGTGCGCCATCAACTTGATTGATCATCAAGAACATCCTCCTCCTAGAAGTGGCAAATGATTAAGCTGCTGTGTCCTTCACCTTCAGTACTATTTCTTGTAGTAGTAGCCAATGTCAAAGAAATTCAACGCAAGTAGTAGTTATACTTTCAATACTTTACCATTTGTTAGGCTACATTGTGGCACTGTTCTAGTGTACTGTCACCTGCTATATTCTCTATCGTACCGTTCTAATGCTACGGTAAGGACAAACATGGTTTCATTTTCTTTTTTTTCAGATGCTGCAACTGCCACTGTGTAACACCACTAGTACCACCGCAGTGATGACATTTCATCCGCCCAGGATTGCCAACCTTAATCCCCATTTGCCGTGCAGCCAGCCCTGTGCCTAGCCCTATTTCCAAATGCAAATTACAGGTAAGATAAGCGTTTGGGGGGAGATAGTATAGTGGAGTTTTAGGAGAGACCAGAGACTGACGCTAGTACTAGTAAAGTCCTAGGACTATTGAATTCACTTACTCTGTGAGAGGCACTTAGTTTTGAAAACATTTGGGCAATTAATTACACAACTTGAGCCACTTAAGTTTCAGGAAAACAAACTTACTGTTAAACCCCCACCCACCAGCCTCAAAAGCAGTAAAAAAAACACATATGCTAAGATAAAGTTTAAAGTATATTTATATCCCTAACAAAAATAATCTCCCGCAAGACCCAACCCACCCCCAGTCCCTAACCCCAACGAATGTCCGTGAAAAGTCCAAAAACCCAACTCCCAATTCCCACCCCCAGAAGTCTTTAAAAAAGGGGCAAGGGACAGTCTCCTCCTACTGCTGGCTGCTGTTGACTTTTCGGGCCAGGTCGGCATGCTCCTTGCGGAGGGTCTCGAGCAGGGTTTTGGTGTTGAGCAGCTCCTACTCGAGGTAGGACACCCTGAGCGAAAGGCGGTGCAACCTTTTTTTCTGTACTGCTGTGGGGGGAAGCTGATTTTTTTGCTGCTCGGCGGTGGCGGGTGGCTGCAGTACCCCGGCTCCGCACCGCTGGAGACCTGCTGCGCTGACCGGCTGACCCACGGAGCGCAGAGGAGGATGCACGTGTCGCCGTGGACGTTGTCGACGTATTCTGTGTGTCCTCCTCCTCCTGGGCCACCAGCCGCCGATATTCGGCGACAGTCGCCTCCAGCCTCCGTTGCCGGGCGCTTTTAGCCAGCTCCTTCCATGTTGGTTTGGAAGGAGCATCTATAGGATGGAAGAAAAACATAGTCTGTAACCAATGCTCTTTAAGATTAACACAAAATGATTCAGCAGAAAGTTGTGTTCCAGTAGAAATAGCAACTTGCAAGCGCAGTACATAACTATTGTGGCCAGTATCTATCTAACCTCCCACTTATTCATCCTTGCTCTAACCTTCGTGGGAGTTTAAGGAATCAATTCTACGAGCACTATGGACTCACTCCATTAGAGTCGACTATGACCGTACACCAGTCTTATTATTCTTTTTCTCTCTTCTTTAGCAAAATTGGTACATTAACTTCTGCAAGCCGGCATAATGCCAGCGCAGTCAACTTGCACCCGAGAAAAACAGACACCCGCCATGATGAGTGAGACAGACTTGCGTTACTGTACCAGTCCAGTACATGCAGGTGGTGATGCTCTTACTTTTCTATTACGGGTGGCACTGAGAATACTCTGTTACAAGGGCTACTGCTTAATTAATTTAACTTTCACCCTACAGTGCCAATGAATACTAGAAAAGGAAAATAAAGAAGATAAATAATCTGATTATCTATCACTGCACATGGTATGTATTTGCTTACATATGGGATGACTTTAGGTGCTTTGCTTTTTATTGAGTGAACAGTGATACATCCACACATGAATGACCGAGTTCTACTAAACTTATTAGCAGAGGTAGAGAGTGGCCATCGTAATAGCCGTATATATGCTGTGCTTGCAATACAAACTACTGCTACTATTCATGGTAGTATTCGGACAAACTACATTTAAAACTTCTTTTCCCTGCCTTTCCTACACTGGGACGGACGTGCTGGTGCGGTGTTACATGCTCATCAAAGTAACACTTAGTTCATCCAGTGACCGTCTACTCTCTCTAGATACACATATGCTATCTAAGAGTCAGATAGTACAATGATCCAGGCATCCATCCATTCAAACTATATGTCTATCATTCTTCTTCATGTCTCTCATCTGGACAAACCTTACGTTTTCTCACGGGAAAACAACCTTTTCATTTTCTTTGGGAAACCGCAAGCCATACATCCGTGCTTGACTTGCATTTGAATTTCAACCAAAGGATACATTGCGCACACATACAGTTTCTGTTTCACCCACCCAGGCTGTTCTCCTTCCACCCATCCTTGCTTCCTCCTACACCCAGCCATGCATCATATTCCTTTCCAGCCACCTCGGGCACCAATCAAACACGTATCATTCTTCTTTGTCAGTCATCATTACTTTTAACTTGCTCGTCCTTCCACACTTACTTACATTCTTCTTTCGCTTTTCGTTCATCCCATCCATCAAGTTCGTCTCAGATCTGATTTGGATTCACGAAAAAAAATTCACCGCTGAGTTGAAGTAAATTTAGAGGAGGCTACTACCTGGTTGATAAAAACTTTGTTCTAAATTTGAAAGTCTGCTTAACAGTATAGTAACTTAACTGTTGAACATATATACTACACCCGTGCAGAGAGCACGCTCTGCAGTCTGCAATCTCAATAAGTGAGGAATGTAAGAGCTTACCACTGCCCGCCACTACCGTGGCAACCCGCACAGCAGTTTCCTCTGGCACTTGCACCGCCTCCTCCCCAGAACTGTCCTCCTCCACCTCCGCGCTAGGCCCGGCACCAGATGTTCCACCTACAAAGTACATTTAAGAATGTTAGATGTCATAGACATACACCACTCACTAGTATTTTGTCTAGCAATGAAGAAACGTGAATACAGAAACCAATCTAATAATTTGTGACTGTCTACTCTAAAGTAAAAAAGTCCCTTTTTCCAGGGAAGGGTGTTGTCTTGCTGCACTTTTTGGCACAACTGATGAATGCTTGCTTTTTAACACGCACCATTTTTCTCATAACAGATAGAAGCTTCACTTCTAAGAACAAGAGCAAGATCAGATCATCATCACTAGGATGGAGTGACCAACAATTCAGCACCAAAAAGAAAAATTAAAGTTCAAACCAGGTGAGGGCTCGGCTCGCCCACAATAAATGTGTGAAATAAATCACTAGGCACTTTTCCATTTCTAATCAACCGTTTATGTTTTATGACAAGCTTGATTTTATTAAATGTTTTTCTTTTAATAAAGCTTTAAAACTTAAATAGACTCTGTGCTTTTTGGTCAAGAGTGACTGAGCAAAAGGTTTTGCAATTTGCAAGCATGAGTCCGTGCCTCTGACACTTCTGGACCCTGACTCCGTACTCTTGTCCTGCCTTGGATAATCATCATTGGGGATCAATCATCGATGAATTCGGGAGCTAAATGACTCTGCCACACTATCTAGTCAGTAAGGAGATTGGGGGTTCTTCAAAGTCTGATATCACTGAGGTATGTGGAAAGTCTACCTGCGCCTATTACAATTGATAAACAATGCACTATTTAGTGTCCATAGTTCTGTTTGTGCAGATTTGTCCCTGAAACAGTAGTAGTATGGATTGTCCTCCTATCCAAACCAAAAGTAAAGTAGTATCATATTCTTTCTTGGTGTTCATTCACATTTTATTGTTGGGAATTGTCAAAGCATAAACATTTAGAAGACTTGAAAAGACATTATGGACAATCCCAGAGGACTGCACTCAGTGCATAGAGCTATTGCTGACTAGAATTGGAGTTTCGTTTAACACCTTTTGCCAAATGTGCAATCTTAGTTAGCTACACAGACACACTAATAAGAATAATCTAGTAATACCACAAGGTGTCATAGTAGAGGCAGGATAAGAATTTAGATACAGTCTACAAGAAAATCAAAGACGATTTAGAAAAAATCGAACGAGGAACGCTAGGAAAAAATAGGTACTCTATATTAAAATTAAAACTTACCGGGGCCAGCAAAAGAGCCCTCGCCTGAACTAACCTGGCCTTGTAGAGCAGCAGCAGCTGATACCCCCTCCTCCTCTGTCCTCTTGCCCCTGGGGGGAGCTGATGTACAACATGAAAGAAAGAAAGAAAGAAAGACCCGAAAAACATGGATGATTGTTGTCAACCAAATGAAACATTTCAAAAGAACAATAACAAAATATTTTGGCGAAATAGCAAATAGACAACTATTCCACGGGATATATTGACCTATCTCATGTGGTCAACTACGATATTAGTATTGCTTGATTTGTGGACCGTCGACTTGGAAAGTTATGTAACTCATTAAACAAACTACTAAAAAGGTTCGCCTAGGACTGGCAGGCAGCAGTCCGCAGCACGCGAAGTGACAGACAAAGTCCATCGTGATTGAAGATCAGTGACAACACTAAAAAGTTTCCTACTACATTAACCAATCATTAAAATACTCAAACTATCAATTCACCACCACTATTTCTTCTTATTGCCAGGTGTACAAAGAAGGACTGGAATTGAGTCTGTAGGGGCAGATTTATAAGCCCCTTGCGGCTCTTTTGCTCTGTTGTTGCGTGACTTTTGTGATGCAGCGGCAGAACAAAAGAGGCACCATGGTGCGACATATATTAACAACGTGACGCATATGGGAGATGCATCACGTTGTAAAGCCCTGCGCCATCAGAGGGCGTTCCGGCGCAAGGAAGGGCGTTCCTGCGCAGGAACGCATCCTAAAAGTGGCTGAGGGAAATCTACAAGATTTCAATCAGTCACTTTTAGGACAATGATGCGTCACTCAAATCCCTGCTTCTGCTTGAAGCAGACGTACGGCTTGACGCAGCATTGGGGAGATAGGGCACCCCAGAGCATTGCTGGAGCTGCGCCATCGTTGCGACGCAACTCCAGCAATGCACCGCCTTTACGGCACAGATGCGTAATGCTTCGGTGACGTTTTGGGCCCATGGTGCGCCGCATTGTAAATACGGCGCACCATGGGTGGTGGTGGCGTGGCACACAATTACTGGCGCATCCCTGCTACTTTGCAGGGATGCGCCGGTAATTACAAATCTGCCCCTTAGTGTCTAGCATTACGCAGTTCTGTAAACTACACTCATACATAATCTCTCAGGCCAATGAAATGAACACAAAATCGAAAACAAATAAGCATAGTAGCAACCCTACTGAGAAGGAGAGCAGTGCACCTGAAATGCACAGAAGATTTTGAAATATAATTGACCTACAATGTAATCGGCAGCATTATCGCTTTTGGTAAAAATCTAAAATTTGCAATATAATAACACACAGAGCAGGAAAAAACAGATTAGTGATGAAATAGCTACTACTACTCACCAAGCCCGGGGATCTCGATGCCGAGCAGGTCGAGCAAGTCGCGTTCCCGGTCCAGGAGATCCGTCCAACGGTGGGTGGCCTGATTGTAGGTGCGCCGGACCCGAGAGTGAGAATACATGGCCCGGCACACCTTCTCCCACCGCTTCTGGCGTTCCCGGAGCCCGTAGCCGCTTGCGATCTGGCCGCATGCCGCGATGGTCCTGGGGAGGCGGCGCTGTACATAATACACTAGTGTGGCCACCTCCTCCGAGCTAAAGATCTCCCGTGGCATCACTAGCTCCCCCCTCAAACGCCCGCACGGGAGCCGGGCACGGGGTGCGGGACCCTTCCCCTTCTCGGGCTGCTTCCCGGCTCCCTTTACCATGGTCTGGGCAGAAAGGAAGGTAAATAATGAATAAGAAATAGAATAGGGAAGAAAAGAAAAGAGTTTAAAAAAGTAGTTTAAAATTAACCAAAGGTAGCAGAAAACACAAAAATATAGAGCTAGAAAATTAGAGGGATAGATAATAAGTAAAATAGATTTAAAAAAACTTCAAACAAGCAAAGGATGGCAGAGATTCAGAGAGGATACAGAAAGCATGCCCAGAACCATAGCAATAAATGAAAAACAAGATGGCCGCGCCCGTTCATGACCGCGTGGGTAAGTTTGCGTGAGAGTTCTCCCTCAATCACACGCGAACTTGTACTAGCAAGCCGCACACTTTGCGAGATTACACATAGCGCCCTGAAACAGAAATACGTCACGCAAACATGATGGCCGCGCCCATGTACGACCGCTAGGGTAACTTCGCCTCGTTGTGCTACCAGCGGCTTGAGAAAACGCAAAAAAACACGCAAACTAACAAGCCGCCAAATAACAAATTGCATATTCGCACGAATTCGCGGCTTCCGAATTCGATCTTGTGCAAATTCGCGCCCCACGAATCCCGCGAAATTGCAGAAAAACGATTTTTGCAAAACTGAAAGCACTCAGCAGGTGCAAAAGTTCAAGCTCATCATTAGTAATCATTCCCTGTAGTTCTTCCTGAGGGGCCCCTCCAGAGTTCAGTTGCCTACTTGCAACTATTCTATGACCCTGCTCTGACCCTCACAGCAGGCTCAGAGAATAGCTACAAGTATGCCACAAAGGTCCTGTTAGAAAAAAATTACACTGCAACAGAAAGCAATTACAGATAAGGAAGCAGGTGCCAGACTGGAAGTTCAAATTCAGTGACACATTAATCAACCCCTAATTCATTCATGTCTGTTGAAGCAGGGCAGGTGTGCTTTTCCCCCCATAATCTACAGTGATTGAACCAGAGGGTGGCAGTGATGTACCAGAGGGTGGCATGGGTGAGACAGAGGGTGGCAGTGGTGAAACAGAGAGTGCTGTGATGAACCAGATGTAGAAACAACTTGGTCGCGGCCGTTGCGACCCGATAAGTAAGTTCGCGTTTGCGAACTGGTAAAAAACCCTCGCGAACTGGCAGAAACCCTTGCGAACACAAAAAAAAGAAAAAATCCTCACATTCGCGCAAGTTCGCGGATTTTGGGGATTGCGAATTCGTGAATACGCAAATTCGCGAAGCGCAAATTCGCTAAATTCGCTCATACTTAGTTTGCACCACATGGGCACCAGTTTAGGCGTATGTTCTGTTGTGGCGGTGTTGCTGTTTGTACCGGGATGTTGTCACTGTTGAGGTGCACTCATACTGATGTGCGTATTCTGCACGATTAGTGATTCGCTCATGCAGCTCTGATTTGTCTGCCACTGGTCCCCTTCATGCGGTGTACCTGTCAGTTCAGTGCTTCCATGGTGCGAGATATTGCAGACTTGGGTAACTTGTGCTCTTTGTGGGGTTGTGTCACTTGGGCATAGTTTGTCCACAGACGTGTCATTGGCGTCAAGGGTTGTTTGTGCCGGTTTGACCTGCTACATCCTGGTTGTGGTCCACACTCAGCCACCTCAGTTTTGTGGCGTGTATATTGTCATGGTGATTGGACAGTAGCCATGCTACCCGTCATGTGGTGTCTCTTGCATTGTCAGTGTGGCTGACTTATTTGCCTGTCTGCTGTGTTTTGCATGTGTGCATGTGCTGGTTGGCGCACTGGTTGTCACTGTTTTCTTATCGCGTTTGGGCTCATCGCGTGTTTTTCCGTGTAGTGCTTTGTGTTGTTATCTACGTCGCAGGGTTTGTATCCTGGAAATTGGCTGCGGTTTCAGCAGACTGTTGCATGCTACCGCCTTGTAGTGAATTCCACTTTAACGCATGGTTATTTTCCCGTGATCGGCTGCGATGTGCAAAGGTGCTTTAGCTTTTTTGGTGATGTTTAGCACACGTTCTTGTGAATATACCTCCAAGATTTAGGTTTTTGGGAAAAGAGTAAATACATGTAATTGGTATTTAGATTTACAGGATGGGGAGCAAGTCGACCAATATAAATATTTCTAATTAACCTTCAAAAGGAATTTGAACTGGTATATGCATTGGGATGCCATCATGCAGAAGGCCTTATTGCAGGCCAGCTGTTTATCAAGTTTTATTAGCAGATTTGGGTGCACTCTCTCATCTTCCATTGCTAGGGCCTATGAGGGGAAGATACCGCCACTGGGTCTATACATAGGAGAGGTTTTTATGCTTCACCCGACATATGAATGGGACAGATTAGAAATGGTAGTGCTTAGAAGGCTAAGTCCCCCGGGCACTATGGTTCAGGCCACAAGGAGAGGTTGCAATCTGGTATCTTGGAGCCTGACGGCCTTTACTCTGACTCTAAGATATTTTAATATATTCGTGGAGAACAATGAGGTGTTTAAAGTCTAGAAATTGTGCTGGGAAGAGATTCAATGTAGCAAAAGAATTTAGCAAAGGCTGTAAGAAATAGATTAATTACTCTTAGGAACCTCCATTTAGATAGTGGTGCAATTAGATCTTGGTCCCCCCTTCCCAGGCAAGGATGATTTGGAAGAATCTGTTGCTTTGGTGTCCGAATTGATTGACCTATCTTATCTGTGCAAAAAAACATCCATTCTCAATTCCTTCACTTGGCCAGGACACTCTTTTTTTCTTATTTATCAAAGCTACTAGACCCAGGGCTGTGAAATGAAATATTGAGAGTCAGAGTGGGTTGCAATCCAATTTTTCCATCCCGCCTATACTAGACTAGCGTCCAGGATAACAGTGGTCTCTGCCACTGCCCCTACCCCCTGAAAAGTTGCATGTTCACTTCTGCATATACTGATGGACTGTGTCTTTTAACTTGTAAATTGAATTGTGTTTAAGACCTCTGTTTTTTAAATATGGTGTTGTCCGTCGTAGGAAAGCTGTGGAGCTGTTGACAAAAATGCGTTACTTAGATGTGGCTTTTGGAATTTCTCGTTTTTTACGGTCTGTTAAACAGAGTTTTAATGATGAAAAGTAGTGGGTTGGGGTGTTTGGTTGTTGGGATGGGACGTTTTATATGATCTTAATTGCCTTTGTGTTTTAGAATGTTTTATGGACAATTGTCTAAATAAAATAAACTTACTTACTTACTCCCCCACATCATTCATTTTTTTATCAAAAGATCCAGGTGTTTAGTAAGCTCTTTGCCTTCCTGGGTGTACGTTTTGCAATAAACACATAATCCTCCTATCTGGGGGAGAAAAACTGTGTGGGACCATGCGGATGGGGACGTGCAGACCAATCCCAGGACAGTCTGCCCCCAACACATTCATTTTGTTGGTTTCAGTAGGCTTGATGACACTCCTAGTAGGAGGCTTGGATAAACTCCCAAAAAGGCTGTTTGAACCCCAAGCAAATGGGAGAGTAAGCTATAGTCAAAGTCCAAAGTTTCACAATCTCCCACTAATGAAAACAGACCTGGTGATCTAGTGAATTGATTACGTACAGAAAACTCTTTTCTATAGTGATCTCCAACCAGACGTTCACTTGGGATAGGTACCAAAGAAATGGGGAAATTGGTGCTCAGTGGGGCTCTGAGCAAACACACACTGAAAGAAGCTGCAGCATAATGGCTCACTTTGCAATCAATTACACTTGTAATGTCAGTGCATGATGTGTCCTGGTTGCCATTCACAAAAAATCTTGGGCTGCAGGTGAATATTTTCCAAAAGCCAGTAGTAGGGTCTTGAAGGGGTAGCCCTCTGGTGTGTGCTTCAGAGAATTTCCGACAGCTAGGTAGAATGATGCCCTGTACTCCTGCTTGGTGGATTCTCTGAAATGATGAGGATGAGTCCACCTCAGCACTGTAGTGGTTACATTTATTTACATGGCCTACAAGTGTGTGCAGTGGTGGTTGATTGCTAGGTCTGCCTGAAGATTACACCCCATATCCAATATTCTGCTGCTTGGCGATTTTAACTACTGGTTTGGTGATCAAACAGGTGGCCCCCTTTCTCTTGAATTCACCAACCTTTTAACGAATTTTAATCTTACACAACACATTTTTATGCCAACACATAACAAGGGCCATATATTGGACCAGGTGTGGACAACAAATCCAATCATTTCCGCCTTGAAGGTACTTCCATGTATATGGTCTGACCATTTTCTGGTTACATTCCATCTCACTCTGGCCATTAGGGCTAAATCCCCTCTGGTCGAGGGTGGGACTGTTAGATGTCGGAAATCCATTGATGTACCTGAGTTCACAAACTTCCTGGCCGGCTCAATACCCAGCCTGGCCCAGAATGTGGATTTTTCCGAAACTCAGATCTCTGGCTGGTTAAAAACAGCAAGCGATCACTTTGCACCCCCCAAAAAAATTAAGATAAACCAAAATGCGGAAGACCATAAATGGTTCTCTACAGAACTAAAGGAGATGAAATTATTACTTCGCCAGAAGGAGAGGAAATGGAGAGCTCGCTATGACCCAGGAGACAAGCTTCTTTATAAACAAGAGCAGGTAAAATATAATAAAGCTATTAAGGCAGCTAATGTAGAATATTTTTCCTCCAAGATCTTAACGTCCACCAATAAATCGCGAGAGATTTTCTCGATTGTGGATGAACTATCCAACCCTGATAGAGTGTCATCTAAACCAACCCCTACGCAGGAATTATGTGATAAGTTGAACACATTCTTCCTAGAAAAAATTGCAACAATTAAAGCTAGTATTGTATGCTCTCCATCAGTTGAGATTCCGCCTGACTCCTTCAGGAATAGCTGTACTATGGATAGTTTCCCTACGATTGATGATGAATCGTTTATCTCCTTGCTGTCCAAAGTTAAATCTGGATCTCCTCGGGACTGCTGTCCCCCACACATAATGAGGGAAGTCTTCTTCATTATTCCTCAACCTGCTCTATCCCTATTAAACTCATCACTTACTCAAGGTTGCGTCCCGAAATCATTTAAGGACGCCACAGTGGTCCCTCTGATAAAAAAGGTCGGCGCCGACATGTTAGACCCATCTAATTACCGCCCCATTTCCTTGCTTCCATATTTAGCTAAGGTCTTGGAGTAACATGTCGCTAAATCCATGTCCGCCTTTATAGAACAGTCTGGACATTGGATTCCCATCAAGCCGGCTCCCGCCCAGGCCATTCGAGATGGTCATCTTGGCAGTTCTGGACGAGCTCCACAGGAAGGCTGACATTGGAAACCCTCAGGCCTTGGTTCTTTTAGATCTATCAGCCGCGTTCGACACGGTGGACCATAAGATCTTGGTGGACCGTGTCGGACGGGCAGGCTTTCAGGGCAAGGCCCTGAGATGGATCACCTCCTTTCTGGAAGACCGTACACAGGCCGTACGCCTAGCCAACTGTACAGCGTTGGGGCTGCACACCACATGTGGGGTTCCCCAGGGTTCTTCCTTGTTCCCACATCTGTTCAATCTCTATCTACTCCCCCTGATCAAAGCTTTAAAACAGAGGAAAGTAACAACATTTAACTACGATGACGATCTGCAGCTTTCCTTCACTATAGATAATTCCATTGAATCCGTTACCAACTTTCTGGACACTATGGTGTTCATCCGCCATTGGATGGATTATAACCATCTAAAGCTGAACCCCGGAAAGACGGAGGTACTGATGATAGGAGATAGTCGTATCTCCTGGGGCCCTCATTACTGGCCGGCAGAATTAGGGTCCTTCCCCAAACCCTCCTCTTCCATAAAAAGTCTGGGGGTAACTATTGATAGAGATCTGTCTCAAAACACCCAAGTGGGCACAGTGGTTTCTAAATGTTTCTTTCAACTGCGAAAGATCCAGAAGATACATCACTTGCTCACCCAGGCAGCACTGATACAAGTTGTGATTGGCCTAGTCTTGTCCCTTCTAGATTATGCAAATTCAATCTATCTAGGCCTTCCCTCTTATCAGATCAAGAGGCTCCAGCTTGTACAGAACCAGGCGGCACGACTGATTTACCAGCAGTCCAAGTGGCAATCGGCCAGAACTCTGATAAAAAAGCTACACTGGCTCCCACTGCTCCAACTGGCTACCTTCAAATCTGCTTATCTCACATTTAAATCCTTAAATTGTTATAGTCCTATTTTTATTAATAACTTGATCTTGAGATATATTCCAATCCGTGACCTCCGTTCCAAACACCAAAACTTGTTGGTGAGCGCAAAGTTCAAGCGGAAGCGGCATGGCGGGTGTCGCTTTGGATATCTGCCGCCCCAACTCTGGAACTCACTCCCATGGGAGATCCGTTCCTGTCCCGATCTGCTTTAATTTAGAAAGCAGCTCAAGACATAACTGTTCATACAGGCACATGAGTAAACCAGTCCCATTGCAGTCAACTCAGAACAGCTCGAAATAGCGCCATGAAACCTTGGTCGAGGTGCGCTTTACAAATAGGTTATAACATAACATAACATAACATATCAAGACCAAGTACAGGCATTTGACTGTTCATGCAGGGTTCTAAATGCAGGGCCTGTTCTAACCCCAGTATGCACATAATCCCAACCTTGAGCTAGTCCATGAGCCCAATCCCAGTAAGGATATGCACCCAATGTGCATAATGAGTTCAGTGCAGGACATGGCATCATGCTCTGCACCTAGCCCCCAAGTGGATCCAGGTGACATTCCCACTGACCAAACTAGGCTCTAATATCACATAACGTTTCTACTAGTCCAGCACCAGGATGAATGGCAGACTTTGCATAAATACTCAATTCAATAGAGAAATAATAATTTCTGACATAAAGATGTCACTTTTACTGTAGAGCCTGGTCAATTTTATTGCCATGCCTAGAGATGCTTTGCTTTGCATCAAAGTTCTTTTTTGTTCGTAGTTAGTGCCTTCTTAGCTCATATATATCAATTAGGAGGTAATATTTGCTGTTACCAGTGGCAATATAAATGGGAGGAATTTGAGAAAAATTATTGACACAAAGATATCCCTGCAAACCACTGGGCTTCTGTGGGACTGTATGACTATATTAAAGCAGGATTCTGTGTCACTGGAGAACAAAGAAGTAATATATATATAGAACTGGAATTCATTGCACTCATTTTTTTCAGCTTTTGTCTGATGTTTTAAAAATCAGATGGAAAGCACCTATAATTAGTTTCTAACACTTTCTGCCTTCATACTTTCTTCTGTAAATTCAATCCCACATCCATCCAATGGTTGACAGCCATACCATTTTTAGGACTCGCCTACGCAGTGGTCATGCGCTGCCTAGGAGGTCCTTTAGCCGTCGCTCTGCTCATTTTCAAGCACACACTTGTGCTTGTGGCGGCATCTACCTTGCGGGAGCTAGAAGCAGTGTGCATGCTAATTGGCTGCTGCTCACTCCCACAATGCAGAAGCCGCCACAAGCATGAGTGTGCTTGAAAACAGCTGCTGCTTGTCTCCAGTTATAAAGCACACTTGTTTATTTCACGCGCGCCTTCAGAAGCATTCCATCCCAGGGCGTCAATTCTATTCTGTGCACTTCCCCCACCCCTCCCACTTGTTTGTTTCGCAGGCTGGCCAAAAAGAAGAGCAAGCGCTGTGGCTGTGTGTTCCCTGCAAGCGGCTCATCAACTGCTGCATCTGCAGCAGCTGCAGGAACCGCAAGATGGGACACCAGATCTGCAAGTTTAGGAAGTGCAAGGAGCTCAAGAAAAAGCCCGGCACAGCCTTCCTAGCAGTCAGAGGAGATGATTACTTCTTCCCCTGCCTACCTCAGTCACTGTTATCGGCCGCTACTGCCTCCTCGTCGCCTCCCCCCACCAGCCCCCGTTCCCGAAGTTCTTTTTGTTCAAGCAGTTTCTGGAGGCAGAATTTTTCAAAGGTTACTAGTGGCACAGCATTTAAACTTATCACCTTTGCAGCCTATCATTGACATTATTATAGTTTTGGAAACTCCTAATCCCTTTCTTACATTTCTTTCAGTGCAGCTGTCTTCGGTACTTTTGTAGTGGATGATTTAATTATTTACGCATGATATTTAAAATATGTGCCACGCCCCTTTATTTATACACGCGAGCGTCTGACGTCACACGCCAACGCTCGCTCGTCCCAAACGCGTGGGTAGGCTGGAACGCCACCTCGCGCGTCAGAACACTACATTCCTTCCAACCTTTCTTAAACAAAGAAATTAACAAAACATTGCAGGCAAGAAAAACGATGGATCTGTTACCAGTCTGCCAGTCTCAGTTCCTGATGGTTACCCCATATATCCGGAATACGCAGTTGGCGTCCAGGACAACGTATACGTGAAGCCTACTATCCATACGACTCCTAAGTATCAACAGGAAGCCGTTTAATATAGTTACAACCTTGATGTTTCCCAAAACTGACCGAATCGACTGCTATCTTGAAGCAGGCCTGGCTAACTGCGTGAAGTATTTCTTTTTCACAGCGTTTTTGGTGTATCTACATCTACTATATCTGAATTCCACGATCGTGATTTAACAGACATTACATACATGTATGGACACCTTTTTAAGAGCTAGCACCCTATCAGTTTACCGGTCCAGCCTATACCGTCAGAGCTTAAGTTGAGGTCATCAAAATATATATAGTGTGTTTAATTTTACTATTATTGTTGTACAAAATTTGTGGCTCCTGAAGAAGGCGTGACCCACGCCGAAACGCGTGTAGACTCCATTCGCCACAGACTGTTGGGTTTCTATGGTTTGAAACCTTCAAATGTGTATAAATTGTTTGTATTTTTATGTATGGATTATGTTTTAATTCTTTTTATTGCTATAGGGCAACTATCGTACCATAAATTCTATGATTTTTTAATATGTTTATTAAACTGACATTTTAACTTTAGTTTGCTTTTGCTGTCAATTCATGCTGCTTGTTCTCCATATTGTTACTGCCTAGGAGTTTTTCCACATACACCATATAGTCTGCCAGCTGCGAAGATGGTGCCTGATTCCTTCGCAGGCCATACCAGGACTGTCCACCTCTGTACCGGGCCACCTCCGGGGATCTGTGCTTGGGGGTGTTGTGCTCCCCTCAAAATGAGGGAAAGGGGGGCAGGTCACCCCGGGGTGTGGCAGGCAGGGATTTGGAACTTCGGTCCATCAGATCTTCGTCATCGTCCGGGCACTTGTCTGCGTCCTGTTTTTCACGTGGTTGACTCAGGGGAAGTCTTTCAGGTTCAGGTCCGGAGCCTAGAGGTGTTCCAGGGTAAGCTTTCTTGAAAAAGGATACGTCTCTGGTGACGGTTTCAGTTTCTCTCTGGGCTGTCACCATTGTGCCGGTCCGGCCGGTGACGGTCCACGGCCGGTGTTCGAAGGGAAGTCTGAACTTGCTCCCGGGATACCGATCTTTGACATATACTTGGTCTTGCGATCGGATGGTGGACTCCTTGGCTCCTCTCCGCTTGCTGGCTTGGTTATTTGAGCGAGTTCTGTTGGCTAGGGTCTTCTCCCCACTGGCTTGCGTTGGGACCCAGGTTGGGTGATGGGGGAGTGTGTCACTCACTGCTCGGCCCATGGTTGCCGTTCCTGGCGCTGCCTCTGTGGTGATGTGAGGGGTCATCTTGTACTCTCTCAAGAAGCTATAAATTGCCCTCTCCAGTGGAGATCCATCCGCCAAGGCAATGCGTATTGTCTTGTTGAGGGTACGCATGAACCTTTCCAGTTCCCCGTTTGCTTGGGGCCAGCGTGGAGCGATCTTGCGGTGGTGAATCCCCCACCCTTTCAGATATTTTGCAAACTCTTGTCCCTGGAAGGGGGGTCCGTTATCTGTCTTTAACACTTCGAAGATGCCGTGAGTGGCAATGGTCTTCTCAAACTTAGCGATCACCTCACTGGCTGTCTGGCTTCCCACTATTTCCACCTCCGGGTACTTGGTAAAGTCATCAATAATGACTAGAGCGTAGCGTCCATCCGGTAGGTGCCTAAAATCCGCACTCACGCACTCCCACGGTCTCTGGGGATTTTCCTCTGTGGCCACTGGGTAGGGTCCATCCGCTTGCCCTGCCGCTTGACACCAGTTGCAGGTCTTCACTGTTTGTTCGACCATGGCATCCATGCCGGGGAACCAGACTTTGGACCTTAATCTGCTTTTGGTTTTCACCATTCCTTGGTGCCCTCTGTGCGCTAGGTCTACTGCCTGCTGGGTGAGGCTAGACGGCATCACTAGTCTGGGGCCTCGTAGAAGACACCCTTGGCTGTCGACGGACAGTTCTCCCCTCACCCTCAGGATGGATTCCAGTGTCATCTTGGCTTGGGGTGTCTTCCTGCTTAAAGACTCTTGGATAGTTCTCCAATCTCCTGACTTGACTGCATCCGCAGCTACCTGCAGGCATTTGTCTCCCTTAGAGGCTTCAATGATGGCAGCTAGGCTCCTGGGAATGGGTCGTGATCTTTCAGTCACCAAACGGACAAATTCTTCTGTGTCTTCCGCCTCCTCTTATTCCTCCTTGGTGGCCTTTCGGGGATGTCTGGATAGGTAAGCCACCGGGTTCGTGGATCCCGGTTTGTACTCCACTCGGTAGTCATATCCTTGTAGCTGGAGGATCCATTTCTCAATTCTGGGTGGTGGTTTCGATGCCGACCCTTGGAAAAGAGGTATGAGTGGCTTGTGGTCGGTTGATACCGTGAAGTGGTGGCCATACACATATACATGGAAATGTCTGCAAGCCCAATGAATAGCGATGGCCTCTCGCTCAATTTGCAAGTATCTTTGCTCCGTTTCGGTTAGGGGCCGACTGGCATAGGCGATGGGTGCCCAGTCTCCGTTGATCTGCAACTGAGCCAGTACCGCTCCTAGGCCGTACGGGCTGGCGTCTACGGTCACGTTGGCGGGTATTGCAGGGTTGAAGTACGACAAGGTGGTGTCTGCCGACAGGGCCGCTTTTGTTGCGCTGCAGGCTTGCTCTTGTTCGGGGCCCCATTGCCATGTGGTTGTGGATTTGGTCAATTCTCTGAGAGGCTTGGTAAGGTTGGAGAGGTCGGGGATGAAACGTCCGTAGAAGTTAACCATGCCCAGGAAGCTCCTGGCTTCTCAAATGTCATTGGGGCAGGGGCCTATTGAACGTCCTTCACTTTGTCTGGATCCGGGGCCACCCCTTGATCAGAGAACATATATCCAAAGAAGCTAATTTTGTTCTGTAGGAATTGGCACTTTTCACGGTGCAGAGTGAGGCCGGATTCTTTGATTCTCTTGAGGACTCGTCTCAGCCTCTGGTGGTCTTCTTCAACTGTTGACGCATAGATCAGCAGATCATCGCTAACGTTGAGCACTCCGGGGAGCCCGCTGAGGACCTCTCTAATGGTGTTCTGGAATACCTCAGCTGCACTGGAGATGCCAAAATTCAGGCGCTGATACCATCTGAGGCCTACATTGGTAGAGAAGGTGGTTATATACCTCGAGTCTGGATGGAGTGGCAGCTGGTGATAGCCTGACCGGAGATCCATTTTGGAGAACCACTTTGCCCCGTTCAACTCTCCTAAAATGTCATCGATAGTGGGCGTTAGGTGTCGTGCCCTTTTTACGGCGGCATTGGGAGGCGCATATCCACGCAGATGCCGACCTGTCCGGGCTGTTTCGGCTTCCTGGCAATCACGATCGGGGATACCCATGGGGTTGGCCCGCTGACTTTCTCTATGATGCCTTGTTTTTCTAGGGCCTCCAGCTCCTCTTCGACCTTCTGCCTCAGATGGAATGCGATTCGCCCGTGCCTTAGCGCCACCGGCTGCACAGATGGGTCAATGTGCAGGGACACTTCTTTCCCTTTCAAACACCCAATTCCTTTGAACACCTCGCCAAACTCCTCCATGATAGTATCCAACTCCTCTTCTAATATCGCCATGGCAAACGATTTCAGTTTCAACTCTTCGGCTGATTGCCCGCTCAACAGCATGCCACTGCCTTTCTTCGTGATGTAGATGGTGGTGCCTATCTCCGTCTCTCCGTGCTCGAATTCGGTCTTGAAACATCCGATAAGTGGGATGGGCGTCTTTTGGCCATACACAAATACTAGGATCTTCGCCTCTCGTAGCGGAGGCTTTGTGCGTAGCTGGGTATAGACGTTGATGGCCATTAGCTCAATGGATGCCCCTGTATCAATGGTCGCTTTTACCTCCTGTTGATGGATCATGATGCAACATTTCGGCAGGCGGCGCTTCTTTCTTTGTGGCCGGTTGATTGCGAACACATAGTGGACCGGGTATTCGTCGATGTCCTCATCCATGTCCTCGCTGTCCGGCTCTTCTCGCACCGCTTGTGCGGCCTCTTTCTTGACTCAGGTGGATTTGCACACAGCTGCGAAATGGTTCATCCACCCGCACGCGCTGCATTTCTTCCCTTTTGTTGGGCAATCTTGCATGCGGTGAGGCTGGCCTCCGCAGTACCCGCATTCCTTTTTCTTGGTGTCCGGTTGTCTCCTTCCTCCGGTCTGCCTCACTTTGGGCCTCACCACGTTCACCTTCTCTGCCACGTGGGCTTGTTCTGTCTTGATGGGGCGGTGCAGGGCTGCTTCCATGTGTGAGGCCCTCGCCTGCGACAGTTCCTTCGAACGGCCTAGTGTGAGGATGTCCGCCAGGGGTTTACCGTCTTCTTGGAGGATTGCGACTCGGAGTTTGGATGAGTAGCACCCTTGGATGATCTGTCCTCGGATCTCTTCCTGCTCATCACAGAACCCACACGTGCTGGCTAGCTCCTTTAGTCGGCCATGGAACGCATCTAGGGACTCTTCGGCCTCCTGTTCGGCTTGACGAAAGATACATTTTCGTAGTCTCTGTTTGCCATAGGCTCGAAATGGGCGTTTAAAGCGGTCAGTAGCGTGAGGTATGTCTTCAGAGTGGCTTCCACGATGGTCTTGTATATTCGGTGGATGTCCTTGCCTCCCAGATGGAGTAATAGGGCCCTGTGCCTTGCTCTGGATATCTCTGCCCCCTCAAAATATATTTGGAGGCGCTCGGTCCATTCTCTCCAGCGCTGGGCTAGGGACGACGGGGAACCATCGACGATGAACGGCTCAAGGGCGGGAATCGATGCCATTTTGGCACGTGCTCAGCACGCTGCGTAGGCCGTGTACTGCCCGCTTTGTCGAGGGGCGACGCCTTGTGTTCCTCCTCTGGGCGCTGCTCCTGTCCCCCTGTCTTCTGCGAGGGCGGTCAGTCAGAGATTACCAGCTCAGGCATGAGGGTCCTGGTACATCAGTCCGGCATAGGCATTCCACCTGGCCCAGGAAGTCACTGAGGAACACCGTTCCTCACCTCTCTAACCCGTGGGCCTGTGTGGGGTAATGCTTTCTGGGTTCCGAGGGGAAAATCATACCTCCGACCCTGACACAGCAGCAGCAGACGCAGCTGGGCCTTCCTGGGAGGCTATGTACACGACAAATGCACTATCAGGCTGCAGAGAATCTGGCACAGTAACGGGCAGACATCACCTCCAGGGGGTTCATAGAGACACCCTCGTCGCCAGTGTGGTATTTGCAGATAACGCCATATATTTAATCAGCGCGTTCGCGCTAATAACCACAGGAGCCGGCAAGTTGCTTCTACACGCGGCTCTGACTAACTTAGCCGAGGCCACGCCCCTTTATTTATACACGCGAGCATCTGACGTCACGCGCCAGCGCTCGCTCGTCCCGAACGTGTGGGTAGGCTGAAACGCCACCTCGCGCGTCGGAACACTACAGTCAGTTCACATCAGGTAGAGCTCTGTAAGTCTTCCGCCTGCGGCAGCAAGCTCTCTCTTAGAACAAAATCACATTATCAGCTTTAAAACAATTGCTTCCTGTGAACACTGTGCACCAAAAAGCTGCATCATTGGTCGGAATATCTAACTCGCAGAAACCATCAGAGGGCAACATTCTGCATTGTCTCTGAGTTTTGCTTCAGCCTCATAACTTGTGCTTTAAAGTGCCTTACTATGTGTCCATAAATGTCTACTAATACAAGCATACATTTCTAAATCAGACTACTTGAACTAGTGTGTAGCAGTTGTGCAGCTCTTCAATTCCTGGCTGCACAACACCCAGGAAAATGTGCTGCATGGCTAAACACTTATAAGGTCCCAAAGGTGAGACCTATTGGCTATGCCAATGCTTGTTCTCTTTTAGCATTTTCTTATGTGCTCCCTCATTTAACACATAGTCCTACTCATTCAAGGCTTTGAATTGTGCAGGTTTAGGCTGCTGTTTCCTCTCACACACGGCACACTGCAAATTCTTAATCTTTTTAACTTCTTTATTTGAATTGTACCATATACAGGAAACAGTAACTTTTTATTGTCACGAGAAGTTCTATTCCGTTCTTTAAACCATACACAAATTCAACTATTCTCTGTTAATGGGAAAGAACTCAAGAAGGCCTTTTAAACATGAAGAATAAAATAGCATTTCTTGAAGTAACTGCAAAAGTATGTGTCTGTACAGGCAGTCTGAGGCACAGTTATGTCAGCTTGAGGCCTGGTTTTACCAATTTAAACACATGCAAATAAATATTACTTGAAATAATAAAATCACTTTTTCAGTATCAGTGATATAATTTCTAATGCTATTCCATACATCATGTTCGAAACCAGTAGTTGTGCATTTATGGTTAAGGTTTACCATAAATGGTGGATTTTAGTGTTTTTCTTAATTTGACATTAATTGTGTCTCTCAGCTTTCTAAACAAATATTCATGTCGTATTAGCAACATTAATCATAGCTTATCTCTAGCAAACAATGTATTCAGTGAATTATTAGTTTTTTATATACTGTATCCCAGGTTAATATAGATAACATTTACTGCACTTATCCTTTGTCCAGGAGCAGTGGGCAATATTTACAAAGCATGGCCTGCAGACTGGTCCTCTGCCAGATCTTGTGACTCCTAACTCAATGTACATGAACTTTGGGCATGTGTAGCAGATACAGGCTGCAGAGCCTGCCCCAATTCCTGTTCCAATTAACCATCTCTGCATGACCTTCAGATATCAGCAGGAGGCTAAATGTTCAGGGTCTAATATGTGGCCAGGCCCCGCAACAACCTCCATTTGTGCATGAGCAGTAGGCACCAGTCTACATGCCCATGTGCTCTGTGAGCATGGGTTTTCTGCATAGTTGTAATGTGAATTTTTGTTTAACGTTTTTAAGGAGATAATAATTTGCAGACCTAAATCTATGAACACGTGTGGATTGAGTCCACAAACCCTTTGAGAAAAACTGGAGATTTGTTTTTATTTTTTGTGACTAGTATCTGCCCTTCTGGGATACCCCACATGCTCCATTATTATGCTCTATTTACCCATTTATTCCACCTCTGACAGTTATTTACATGGAATAATCTGCCTGGCATCCTATAGCCTGGATTACAGACCATCCACTGTTTGTGAACTAAATAACAAGACACATAACTGATGTTAGACATTGGGTTACTGGTTGACTGAGGTATGATCCCTTGCCAAGCAGCAACCACAATCATATTCAGGGTAAAGTACAATCAAACACCAAATTATCCTGTGCTCAGCCCCCTGGTAGCTTGGCACAGAGCAGTCAGGTTTAATTTAGAGAAAATATGCAAAGTATTTGTGCAAAACTTCAAACAGTAAAACAGTGGAAACACCACACCCAAGACCCCATACAAGGTTAGAAAAATAGAGCTTACATTATTAAACCAACCATGACCAAAACGGCAAAAATCCAATGAATAGACCCAGAGTTATGTATTTCTAATAATAAACTGCTATATAGCGCCTAAAAGCATAAAGCGACAACCGTGGCTATCTGGTCACGCTAGGGCAGGTCAAAGTCAAAAGCACAGGCCGAATACGATAGAGCGCGGGTTCGGTTACAGTCTTAGATTAGTCCAGCTGAAGGTTTAACTTCTCAAGTTTTGTGCCAAGACTCCTGTTCGCATTGGAGAGGATCGCACGGAGAACGCTGCTGACCGGTATGGTACAAGATGCTTTCTGGGCATCGCTGAGGAACTGGCTGAAGCCTCACGTCTGTGATCCTCCATAGTGACTGATGCTTACTGTGTGAAGAGATGGGCTGGTGGCGGCTTGTTCTAATTTATGGTGCCAGCTCCCAGGTTCCAATTTTAATGGGCCCATTTGCGGTTGCACAGAGACCAAAGCCTGATTTAAGAGCACACTGATCAACACCATGGGTTCAGTACCTGAAAGGCACCCCTTGGGGTCAGGACCTTGATGAAGATCGGTCCAGGAGATGTCAGGGAGCCTCCTATGTCCGTGAGGCTCGGATCAGGCCAGCAGACTAGCCCTTTTAGTCACTAAGGGGTCCTGGGTTCAAAATTTGTTGCAGATCAATTATAGTTAACTTCACACTCCTTCCACATAAACCTCATGTACACAGATATGAAGTTGGTGCCCATGTCTGACACCATGTCTTTGAAGAAATCCATACTGATAAAATTCCTCATAAGGGCCCTAGCCACTACAGGTGTTGTAGTCGACCTCAGAGGGATGGCCTCGGGATACCTAGTGGTATGGTCCACCAAGACTAGGACGAACCTACCTGAGGCTATAATGGGGAACAAGGGCCCCATAATATCAATTCAGACCCTCTCAAAGGGTGTGCCAACAACAGGCATGGGTGTCATGTAAGGTATTAGCATTTCCCTAATCTTTCCACAAGCCTGACAGATGTGACAAGTCATGCAAAAGGTAGCAGCGGATGTCCTCACCTGGGGCCAATCAAAGTGGGTGACAAGCCTGTCAAAGTTCTTGTTCTGTCCCAGATGTCCTGGCAGGAGTATCTCATGGGCTAGCCCCAGTAGGAGAGCCCTGTAAGATCGAGGAATGATCATTACATGAGTTGTCCCATGCTCAGGAGCCTTAAGTTCACTATACAGAAGGTCATTCTCCCAATTTATGAAGGGATCTTCAGAGGTGTCATTAGCTGCCTGGGTTTTCACTCGCCGATTCAAGCTTCAAGGGTTGGTCACTCATTATGCACCTTGCAGAACTCCTATCTGGTGGGCCTTCCTTCCACTTGCCATCTAACAAGTTCAGGCAGGATAGCAAGGGAGGCAATGTCCTCTGCAGTAGACTCTATAGCAGCCTCCTTCAGTGCTCCATCTACCTGTTCTGACAGCCATTCAAGGGTTGGCTTCCCACACCCCTAGCCCTTACCTTTTCTGGCAGCTGTCTGGGCCATTCTTCCAGGCTCTAGTCCTTCTTGGGGAGCCATGGATCTGGTGTTCGCATAGATGTACTTAGGCAACCCCAACATTTTCAATTGTGACCTGAGCTCCACCTCCCCACAAGCGTTGTGCTCCAAGTAATTCTTAACAGACAGTCCATGGGCATAGCAGGGCTCACAGCAACTTTCAGAAGACCGCAAACCCACTCACCCCCACTCACAAGGAACAAGAGCCATGGGGTTGTGGCTTTCCTGGTTGTCTGCTAGCACAACCTGGTGAAATGTATTGGGTATCACCAGCACATGACATCTCCCTTCATGAGCCCATACTCATAACACTAAGATTTAGGGACAAACTTTCCGGTTCTGTGATCTCTGAGGCCTTTTTTGGGGTGGCCAGATTGGAAATGGGACCCTTTCCCCTTTGAATTGTTTTGGGGGCCTTGAGAGAACTCCTTGGTTTTATTTTGATCTTCCTCTTCTTTCTTCTGGTGGGAACCCTTACCACCCTTTTGGGAGCCCCCAGACACCTCCTGAGACACTCTGCTGCTGACCCAGATGTCTGTCTGCTCTGCAAACGTCCTGAGACCAGGAAGCCTGCTATCCACTAGATTCTGGAGCAGTTCTGGAGAAGAAATATTTAACATGTGCTCCCTCAAAATAAGGTTGTACAGACCAGTATAATAATCCACTTTGCTGCCTCTCGCCCAGTCCTTCAGTGCCTTGCTTGCATAATATAAGAAATTTACCCAGTACTGATTTGGGAGCTTGTGGCTGTCCGTAAACCTCTGGTGGTACTTCTCATGTGTCAGTCCAACTTAGCAACAAGGATTTCCTTCATGGTCTGATCCTATGCCTCTAGTTTCAGGATTGTATCCCCCCACCTTGGCCATCGGTTTCCACAGGCAATGCCCCCCTCAGTATTCCTCTAGGACCTAATGTACCACCAATGCAACTTCATAAGCAGCAAACCACTTGTCTATAGCATCTCTCACCACATAATTAGGCACCAGCTCCTGGGGTATGTGGACCCTCGTTTCACCAGCAGACAGTGTTGCTATGCTGCCACCATCACTGTTGGGTCCTGTAGGTGGCTTTGCCTTTAGCTCTAGCTCCCTCATGTTCTTCTCATGCTCCAACTGTAGCTTTTTCTCAGCCAAGGATGTCTCAGCTACAGCATTCTACTTTGCCAAGGCCCTCTCAGCCTTTTCCTTTGCCAAGGCCCTCTCAGCCCCAGCCTTTCCTTTGTCAGGGTGCTCTCAGGCTCAGCCTTCTTTGCCTCTGTGGCCAGTTTCTTTTCCTCCTTTTCCATCTTTAATTTGGCCAACTCTAACTTGATCTCCCTTTCTTCCCTCCTGTCCTCCAACTCCTCTGGGAAGAGGCCCCTGAAAGTCACACTGCTCCCTGCACAGGAGGGAAATGTCAAGCCTGGGAGCAGGTAACCTCCCACCCCCATCAACAGGCTGCACTTCAAGATCCCTCCGCAGTTCCAGCTCTAATCCTTTCTCTACATCCACTCCTCTACATCCACTCCCTCCTAATCATCTGTTTAGTTCAGTGATAGAATATCAATGTTACAAACATCGATGTTCAAAATATCGAAGTAAAAATATAAATACAAAGATATCGGCTCCCTATATTCAAACAGGTAAGTACAAGAATATTGAATAAAAAATATCAAAGTAAAAAAGATAGATGTACAAAATATCAACTTAAAAATATATATAGCAAAAAATAAATATTTTAAATATTATTACTATTGTTAACAATATTAATTACATTTAATATACATTTTAACTAAATATCACTAATAAACTTAATAAAAATATATAAATTCACAAACATAAAAATGTAAACAAATACACATACATACACCTAAATATAAAGTATTAACTAGTATGTTTATTTAATTTATAAAATTTTAAATATATACAAATTAAATATATACAGATATCAATAATGTAAAATTAGGAAACATCACCCTTTTACAATGAATTCAAACATTTAACTAAAAAAAATATGCAAACATACATTTAGCAATACAATAAATACAACAGTAGGGAAAGTGCAGGATTTGCAAGAGGTAAAAATTACTATTCCCACTCCAGTGAGTGCAACAGTAGGGAAAGTGCAGGATAGCGGATGAATAAAAATTACTATTCCCACTCCAGTGATTGCAAGAGTAGGGAAAGTGCTGGATAGCAGAGGGGGAAAAATGTATAATAACATTTAAATATTTTAAAAAATGTAAATAATATAAAAAATAAAAGAATAATCTTATAAAAATAGCAGATTAAATATATTAAACAATAACATTAAATATATTATTTACATATATCAAAAAACTATTATCTAAAATAAATACCTTTATAAACAATATTTATTTAAATTAAGTAAATATTAAGCAACAATTTTTTTTAAATACTATAATATATTTATTTAATTTTCTACCTTATAACACCACACCAATAGAAAAAGGAAACATTTTCATTACAGTTTATTTCTGTAATTAACATAATTATGAATCATTTCACAATTTATTATTAATAAAAATAATTAACAATTATTTCATAAGCATTCTTTAACACTATAATATTCACAACGCACAACAAAAACACAATTAACATAACTAATTGGCAATTAATGAATTACTGTTAAACCTGGCATCATTGGCGAGAGTCTCCCTTCCAATAAAAAGTAATATCTTTGGGAGAGCAGCGCAGCAGGTGGGTTCTCAATATATACCAATCACACCCGCAAAATAGAGGTAAAAACACTAGCAACTAATTCCCCCAACCTGCAAGCAGCACTGATCGGCGGATTTAAAAGCAACAACATCTCAATTCGACTGCTGATAATTAATTGTTATATAAACCCTGCCACACGGCAAAAAAAGCAAGCAATAAAAACTTTAACTATAAAAATGGACAACCTTATAAACAAATACCCCTCACATCTTCCAATCATTGTAGGGGACATGAATACCAGGGTCTTGAGAGATGGTACAAGGGAACCTCCAAATATTATAGAATTGTCTTCTCTACAACAGCTTCATTTTGAGCATAACATGGTTTCCACCCACTCCTCCATGAAAGCAGTGGACCCTCTATGGCTGCCCTTGCCCACCTTCAGGGATAAGTCAACAATTGATTATATCTTTGTCTCTGAAAAAATTCGAACACTTTTTAATGACTTCGAGGTGGGAAACAGGGATGAAAGTGATCACAGACCATTGAGGGCCACTCTTGATATAAATGGGAAAACCGCAAAACACCCCGGAACACTGGGTACCTCAACAGGTGAAGAGTACCATGAAGTACTGAAAAGAATAAAATGGTCCACAACACTAAGTCCACTACTCATAGAGTGGGTCACACACAAAGAGCAGTGCCAAACAGATAGAAGGTTGGCACCTCCACAGGAGCTCTGGAAGTACCTACTTGAGGAACTAAAATCTGTGCTAGGACAGGTCAGAGGCATCCCCAAAGCCCAGGTCTTCCATCCGCAAAACTATTCATTACAACCAAACTCTAGGGACTTAGAGCAAACCAAACGGAGCCTCTCAAAGGCCTTGAAGGCGAGAAGAAATGTTGCCACAAATCACCCATTATTGGAAATAAAAGCGCTTTGTAGGGAACATAGGAAGAAAATATGGGAAATCCGTACAAAGAAAATCGAGGCAGAGTGGCTGAAAATATTTAACCTGCTCAAAGAAAAGGGTCACATTTGACTTTGGAGACACATCAGACAACTGTGCCACACCGGTCAAAGCAGAGAAAATGGGGTGGCAGCCGCCAAGTGGGTTAGTTATGTAAAGCTACTGTACACAACAGACCAGAAAAAGACGGAGACCCAAGACCAAAAAAATCCCTCCAGCAACCAAGGAAGAAGATAAAACACTAGTTCACAACACAGCAGAGATAACCAACTTGATTAAGAAAATGAGGACAGACGGCGCACCGGGTCCAAACAGAATGCCAGTGGCAGTGTTTAAAGCGTCTCATGGATTCTGGGCAGACCAGCTAACCCCACTCTTCAATTACACCTTTGAAACGGCCACCGTTCCATCATCATGGAAAGGTTCAATACTTTTCCCGATTCATAAAAAAGGTGACCGCACAAAACCCGAAAATTATCGGCTTGTGGCTCTGCTAGACATAGAAGCAAAGGCATACGCCAGAGTGTTGCTGAAGGAATTAGAAATCTGGGCCAAGGATCACAACATTCTACCACTCTTCCAAACCGGATTTAGACCTCAATGCTCTACCATATATAACATCCTAGCACTGGGTCATCTGTCCCTACGCACTACTCAGCCCTCTCAACCCCCTTTGTTTTGCTGCTTTGTAGATTATAGCGCAGCATTTGACCGAGTTGATTCGTGGTAAGTTATGGAGAAAACTCACCAAATGGTGCATGCCTCAAAAGTTATTAAAGGCGATAATTGCTCTATATGATGGGACCTAGGTGCGCAATAAAAACAGCCATATGCCGTTAACAGCCAAGGTCCCAACTAATAATGGCCTCAAACAAGGGTGCGTCCTTGCCCCTTTACTTTTTAACATCTACACTCCCGACTTGGGTCAAGCCCTGGAAGGGGCAAATCTAGTTATTCCAAAGTTGGGGAATGTGCGGCTTCAAATCTTCCAATATGCGACGACCTTGTAATCTTGGACCACACTAGGTCAGGTCTACAGAAAGCCTTAGAAGCGCTACATAGATTCAACCAAAATAACAATCTACTGGTAAACCAGGAGAAGACCAAGGTCCTCATCTTTGGGAAGTACCATCGAAGGAAGACAGCTCAATGGCGCCTAGGTGACCTTCAAATCAAATCAGATCTTGTAAAAGCTATAACTACCTGGGTCTCAGGCTAACAGAAGGGGCAAAATCATCAGCTCACTTGAAATATCTAAGAAATAAAGGGGCCGGAATTATTTGCAGCTTGAGAAGTCTTAACCGAAGACTCCACAGTCCATCCACGGAACCCATTCTGAAAGTCCTAAAAGCAAATGTAGTGCTCTCAGTAAACTACGGCCACTTAACCTTTCCTGGTGCCCGTACTAACTTTTTCATGAGCTACCAAATCTCTGTATACAAGAAAGTATTAGGCATCTCATGACAGGCCAGGAGAGCCAGAGTAAGGCTGGAGCTGGGTCTATCTCTCCCAGATATTTTCTGTCTTGACAACACTATAAAGTACTATATTAGCACCCTGTGAGCTCCAGCAACAGCCCTGAAAACGCAAATTAAAACAATCTTTGAAGAAAGTGGATCCCCATGGCATGCGCAATTGTCAGTGGCCACCAAATTGTTAGAAATAGAGGTGCAAAACCTGGACAACTCAAACATTCCAATAGCTGCATGTGAACAGACAGGTCAAGTATATATCACACGCAAGAGACCTGGAAAGCATACATCACAAACTAAATCTTTCTTCACTGGACGTTTCCTATATAGTGGGAAAACCACAGCCTTATCTCGAGCAAGCACTATCTGTCCAAACCCGAAAAAATATCACTAACATGAGGATCCTCGCATTGCCCATCGTGGATTTTAACCAAAGCTGGGCTCGCCCGGACAAGTTAGTTGCATGCAAACTTTGCAATTACCATCAGGATTCCTGGCTCCATCTGGTTTGCTGTTGCCCAAAGTTAGCTAGTGAGAGGCACCGTTTGGTCACCCTAATCTGCAGAGCTCAGGGCCTCACACGATGCAGCGAAATCTCGGACTTGTGTCTCTCTTCGATCTCAACTCAAACAGTTGCACGGCTGGGGAAATTCATAGAACTAATTCGGGCCGCATTGTCCGTGAAAATAGAGCTTCATATAGAAAACAGTCGGCCCGGAAGGATGGGAGCCGCGAACACACCTCCCGTTTAAAACTAATGCACTTTGCCTCAAACTGTATATCTAGAATGTGACACTGTTTTTAAGGTTTTATGCTCGACTGGATCGTAGTAACAAACAGGGAATTTAACTTATCTTCTTTTATACAATTCTTTTATATTGCTAGTATATTGTAATGATTTTAAGTAATCGATAAATAAAATGCTTTTTCACGTTTCACGCCTCCTCTGTTTTGATATGTTTTTGCTGGTTATATGCTTTGGACACTGTGCCACTGCTATTCAGTGCCCTGGTGCAAGTGCTCCCTATGTTAAACTCATGTACTAATTGGTTATCCCATGATTGGGTTATTTGATTTACTTGTCAGACCCTAGTACAGTGCACCATGTGTGCCCAGGATTTGTAAATCAGATGCTGCTAGTGGGCTTGCAGAACTGGTTTTGCCACCCACAGAACAGCTTGTAAAGTGTGTAAAGTCTGATTTGACGTCTGGGTACTGGCAGACCGCCTTGACTGATGGGGTAAGGAGAGGTCAGCATTCTCCACACCAGATGGGCACTACCAATTCTGGGTTATGCCCTTTGGGATGAAGAATGCCCCTTCCACCTTTCAGAGGTTAGTCAACCAGGTGTTGGCTGGACTGGAGGATTTCAGGGCCGCCTACCTGGATGACATTGCAGTGTTTAGCGCCAGTTAGGAAAAACATCTGTACCACCTCTGGAAGGTGTTGATGGCGCTGCGCAAGGCAGGCCTCACGATCAAGGCGAGTAAGTGCCAGATCGGGCAGGGTTCCGTCGTGTACTTGGGTCACCAGGTAGGGAGCGGCAAGGTGGCGCCCCTGCAACCCAAGATTTATACCATCCTGGCATGGGAACCCCCAAAAACTCAGACACAGGTGAGAGCCTTTTTAGGACTGACGGGGTACTACAGAAGGTTTGTCATGGGGTAGGGTAACATTATTGCATCCTTGACTGAGCTGACTTCTAGGAAGCAGACCAAGAGAGATAACTGGACTGACACCTGTCAGAAGACTTTTGACGCCCTGAAGACTGCTATGTGCACAGCACCTGTGCTTCAGGTGCCCAACTTCTCAAAGGAATTCATTGTTCAGACAGATGCTTCAGAACATGGTGTGGGGGCTGTTCTATCACATATCAATGAAGAGGGATTAGACCAACCTGTAGCCTTTATCAGTAGGAGGTTACTTCCACGGGAACAGAGGTGGAGTGTCATTGAGCGTGAGGCTTTTTCTGTGGTCTGGGCACTGAAGAAGTAGAGACCATACTTGTTTGGAACTCACTTCCTGGTTCAGACCAACCACAGGCCCCTCAGATGGCTAATGCAGATGAGGGGTGAGAACCCAAAGTTGTTGAGGTGGTCCATTTCCCTACAAGGTATGGACTTTACGGTGGAACACCGCCCTGGTACAGAACATACCAACACTGATGGTCTGTCCAGATTTTTCCGCCTTAGTGAAGAGAACTCCCAAGGGGAAGGGTAGTTCTCCCCACATTGCAGCTGGAGGGGACACGTGTTAGACCTGGCATCATTGGCGTGAGTCTCCCTTCCATTTTTGACGGATTGCTTCCTCTGTTTATATATGTTTTTGCTGGTTATATGCTTTGGGCACTGTGCCACTGCTATTCAGTGCCATAGTGCAAGTGCTCCCTATGTTAAACTGATGTACTAATTGGTTATTCCATGATTGGGTTATTTGATTTACTTTTCAGACCCTAGTACAGTGCACCGTGTGTGCCCAGGGCTTGTAAATCAGATGCTGTTGGTGGGCTTGCAGCACTGGTTGTGCCACCCACAGAAGCCGCTTGTAAAGTGTGTCTCAGGCCTGCCATTGCAAGGCCTATGTGCAGTCTAGTACTGGCATGTCGACTTGGCTAGTGCACCCACTTGCCAGTCCCTTAAACCTTCCCTTTGCTTCATATTAGACACCCCTATGGTAGGCCCAAGGGCAGGGTGCATTGTAAGTATAAGATCGGACAAGCTCTGATGTGTGTAGCATGTCCTAATAGTGAATTACAGCCATTTTCGATTTTCACTATTGCAGTGCTACCTGTTCTCCATAGGCTAGAATGGGCAGTTTTATTATTACATTTTTATAATCCTAACTGACTCAGGGAACATGGTAGAAATTCAAATTTAGTATGCCTGAACTCAGAATGATAAAATACATCTTTTAGTGAAGTTGGTTTTAATATTCTGTGTTTGCAAATACCACTTTTAGAAGGTAGGTATTTTCTTGCCTAACTGTCCAGGCCTGCCTCTGCTAGGTTGTGTATTCCTTGTCTGGGTTTGTGAGTGACAGGGCTGGGGGATTCCAGGAGACAGGCTTGGGCAGCCAAGTGGTGAATAGAGAGATCTGCATCTACATGGGAGGGAGGAGTTGCACCTCGGACCTGAATAGGGCTGGGCCTTCCCTCTACAATGCTGGCTCCACCTCCTGTTGCCTGTCTGATGTCTCTGGCCTGCACTGTGAAAGGAGAGAAGGAATCTTGTCAACAAAGTGCTCCAGAGCTGTGCCTTTCCTCCCCTGTGCTGGCTCCACCTCCTGTGGGGCGGCTGATGTCTCTGCCCTGCACAGTGAAAGGAAGGAGAGAGTCATGTAAACAAAGTGCTCAGGAACTGGTTTGGACTAGGCAGAGGCCTCTCTGCCTTCAGAGAACAGAGGATTTTGGGGTAGAAATATTGGGACCCTGATCCCAAGAATTTAGATCACTTCTGGAACAAGAAACCTTTTGCCAAGGAGAAGAATCAAGAAAGCTGCAGGAGTTTGACTGTCCCTCTGCCAGTGTGCTATTTGCTGGGTTGGCCTGCAGTGGTTGCTTCATTGCCAAGGAAAGGAGAAGGAACTTTTTAAGGACTATCATCATCTACAGAATATTCTCCAAGGAAATGAACTGTGCTTGCCTCCTGCTGAAGTCTTAGGGACAAAAGACTTCATCTCCAGTTCCCCTGTGAAATTCCTTGCTGGGAATTCTATCTGCAGATATTTGCGTGTCGCTGGGAGCTAGAAGCAGGATGCATCGATAAGAAGTGTGTCACCGCAGCAGCTGAAATCTTCGCATCGCCGGGGAAGCAAGACTTTGCCGCATCTCCCTTGAAGCGTGTGTTCATCGAAGCTGCCTGCTGTCACAACACCGGATAAGCGTGACGCCATCAAGAGAGTCGCCATCGCATCACCGGAGAAGCATGTCGCAGGGCCTGTCACGGCTCCAAAGTACAGAGTCGTTGCAAGGCTGCCAGGGCGCCTACGCATCATCATCGCAGTGTCATTGCATCACAGGCGCCATCTTCTGGCTTCGCAACCGGATTGTCGCATCGCATCAAGGCGCCATCTTGCACACCACAACTGGCCCGCAGGCCGAGAATCTATGCATAACCTCCGCACCGGTAAGGATCACGACGCATCCCCTACTCTGCGCAAGCATTGAGGCACGACGCATCATATCCCCCAGATCACGGTACCGATGCATCTCCCCTTTGGCGAGCCTTTTGTTCACTTTGCGTTACGCATCTAGGTACTTTGTTGAGAACTTTGTCACATTTATCATCAACTTGAACTAAGTAACTTTGAGCATCTTTAAAGCAATCTTAAGTGTAGTTTTGTGGATTTTTGTCATTTGTGGTCTTGTGTTTGTCTATATGAAGAATACTTATTTTTATAAAACCCGTGTTGTGTTCATCTGTAGTGTTTTCACGGTATAACTGTATATATTCACAAATGCTTAACACACTGCTTCTGAGATAAGCCTGTCTGCTTGTGCCAAGCTACCAAGGGGGTGAGCAGGGGTTATTAAGGAGTGTAATCCCCTTATCCTGACTTAGAAGTAAGGGTCCCTATTTGGACAAAGGTGAATACCATTGCCAACTATCCCGGCCAAGCCGGACTACTGTTGGATGGCAGCTATGGCGGTTCCCGCTAGCGCGTAGGTGCGGTGATGCTCCTCCCCCTCATTCAGATGGCGTCTGAGCCCCAGGTGTGTGGAAACACGGAGCCGGGGCGCTTCTGGCAGCTTCTCTTTCAATCCTGATTTTCGATTTACAGCACGGTTACTTTGCTGCCGGTGAACTGATTTAATTTAAGGAGAGAACTGAGGATTTATGTTCTCGTGATGGCTTTGATGGTTTAGGTTGTGTCAGCAAGCCTGCAAGTCTGCCTTTTCTGCTTCCATTTCGTTTGGCACCTCCTGATGACCTGCTTGGTGGTGTGGTGTGTGCAGACTCTGCTTTGCTGGCCTGGGGGCCTGGAGCCTTTGCCTCTATATGATTGAAATTGACTGGACCGGGCTCCTTTGCAGGACGCTAAGAAGGATTATTTCAAGGAAATACGAGACTCAAGACATTAATATGTGAGTACACACTGGCTGTCGGCAATTGGTGATGATTTTACTCAGGAAGGGGAGTGGGGTGAGAGCTAAACATTTTGATATATTGCTCTTTAATTGGTGAATTCCTGGGCAAGGACAAGGACTTGTAAAGGGTAACATTTCTTGGCTCATATAGCAGAGTCTTGTAGTAGGGAAAGGGAAAAAAAAACGAAAGGGAGAAGAAGGTGCTGCTCGTTAAAAATAACTTTCAAACAACTTTTAAGTACCCTAAAAGACTGCATTAGGAGTGATTGGAAGAGCCACGATGATTAAGCAGCACAAGTTGGTGGTCGCAGCGGCGAAAGCGGACGCCATAATCGCCACAAAAAATAAAGCACGCACTGGGAAAGAAAAACTGAATCAGTCTAAAGGGAGATATAAACTACAGCATGCGGAGTCTTCTTTTAGCTCACAAAGCTCTGGGATTGAGGATTCACCTTTAAAAACAACAAGAATGATGGTATCTGCAGAAGCCGCTTTAGAGACCAGAATCTTCAGTCAGGGATTTCTGATGCCCGGCTGAGTCAGGAGGTGAAAAATGCCAAAGAATGTCCTCTTTTCACAAAAAAGACGGCACCTCTCACTATTCCTACAAGTAATTTGAGAAATGATGCTTCTCTTAAAGACACTGTGCAGGAGACTGTGGGGGGTACAACGCCACGCCCCTCAAAGGAGGCTAGCACCTCGCCTCAAGGATCGGTTTCTCTGCTATTGACCGAAGTGCAGGACTCAGCTCTGGATGTCCTGATCCTGACACTTTATAATGGAGCAACAATGGCAGTGGCTGTTGCAACCTCTCTCCCTCTATCTCCCCCCTCTCCTTGTCAAACTGGTTCAAATATTGTTCAAACTCAAACAAATGGCACTATATCGGTTCAGGCCCTGGCCCGGGTTCATGATCAGCTAGACAAGTTAGATCAGCAGCCTTCGACAGAACAATTAATGCTCTCAAGTGGTCCAGGGTCTCAAATTCCTCTGGAAAACAGTTTGAATTCATTTATTGTTGAGACCGACTTAGAGGAAAGTGGACTCCAAACAGATTCAAAGTGCCGTTCTTTATAATCCAGGAAGAGAAGGAAATCTCATGTCAGATGGATATTAAAATAATGCTAAATATGATCCTGGAGGAGATCAGAGACATGACGAAAACGCAGCTACAAGAGATTCAGCAACATTTGGAAAAGATAGAGGAGGCAGTTTTGAGCCTGCCGGGTCATCTTATTGAGACTGAGTGAAGGATTTCCACCTTGGAGGACCAAATGATCGGTGTTCTTCAACAAGTTGAATCAGTGACACAGGAAAAATCAATCATGGAGACTAAGATCAAGGAACTTGAGAATTTTTCCCGTCGTTCGAACCTGAGGATAGTTGGTGTTCCCGAACGGCTTGAAGGGGGTGACACTCTTAAGTGGGTGGAAACATTCATAAAAAAGGCTGTGCTACCGAACTTTGTGGGAGACTTGACTTTAACCAGGGCTCATCGGGTCCCCGCTCATCTTCCTCCAAATGATAAATTTCCCCGTAAGATTCTTGCCAATTTTGAGGATTATCGTGTAAAGGAAAAAGTCCTGTCTTCAGCAATTCAGGCGAGGCAATTTGAAATTGAAAATGGTGGAAGGTGTCGAATTTTTTCTGATATGTAAGTAACAGCCGCTAAAAGACGGAAAGAGTTTGTTAAGAGACTATATTTGTTTAAGGCTCAAGGGGCACAAGCTTCGATCGCACAACAATCAAACCTCAAAGTTCTTGTGCATGGAAAGTTTCATTTATTCACCCGTCTAGAAGATGCACAGGAGTTGCTGAAGACAATTTCCTCTGGAAATTAATGGACAAGTTAATCTTTTCATTTCTTCTTTTTTTTTTTGCTTGCTCTCTGGGGTTTTTTTTTGCTGAGGGGGAGGGAGATCATTTTGAGGTGCAATATTTGGGCACCTGTAAGTGCTAAGGGGGGTTGGAGAATGTGGACAGCTGGACTACCCACATTTTCTTGGATTTAGAGGGTTTTTTGTTGAGGGAGGGTTAGGGTTGTTTGGGTTGTCTGGAAAAGTGAGCAGGGGCTTTAGGGAATTTTGTGAAATGGTGAGGAATCTATTGAAAATAGAATTGCAGTATGTGGAGCTTCTTGTTTTTTTCTTTGTATTTCACAAATGAGTTCATTCAGTAATTGAAAAATTCTTTCTGTGAATGTAAATGGTATTTTGAATAGAATAAATATGGGGGATTGATTAGATGGCTCGTTACTTTAAAACCCCAAATTCATTTTCTAAGGAAACTTATCTGAACTCTAATACTCTAAAATGCTATATCCCAGGAATGTTTTCAAGGTTTTTTTTTGCTTTGGCTGTGGTCGCAATGCGAGGGGTGGCAATTTATTTTTCTCGTGAATTTGATTGGGTATTTCTTCAGGAACAAAGAAATCCTCAAGAGAAGTGGATATGGGTACAAGTGTCATTAAAGAGCCAGATTTAAAATATTGTTAATTATTATGGGCCAATATTTGATGATGAATCAGCATTACGTTCACTCTTTAAACTTTTGATAGGGGTCACAGGTCAAATTGTTCTGGGGCGATTTTAATTATATTCAGGATTTGAAGATGGATACCTCCAACAGAGGGAAGAAAACAATTGATACCTAAAACAAAGAAGCTCTTTGATGCTTTGATAGAAAATCTTCAGCTAGTTGATTCATGGCGACTTTTTAAATCAAACTGATTGTAAATATAGTTGCTTTTCATGCCAACATTAAACTGCATCTCGCATAGATTTTCTATTACTTTCACGCTCCCTGAGCTTCAGGGATGCAGACATTGGCGCTAATGCTTTTTCTGATCACTCTTATGTGCAAGTATGTATAGAACTGGGTCTTGCTGATAGGTGTAGGTCTAAGTGGCAGATGGACCGACTCCTTTTGCAAGATCCAGTATGGATCAATGAATTTAGAGACTGGATAAAAGAGTATTTTTCCATTAATGAAGGGACAGCTGATATGTTCTCTGTTTGGGGGAGTTTTAAGGCAGCAGCCCGTGGGAGGATGACTGCCACCACTGCCAAGAAAACAAGGGAATGTCTTGATAAGATAGCACAACTTCAGCAGTCATTAATTAATGTTGCTAATCAAGTGGCCTCTTTAAATCAGACCAGGTTGGAACAGGCTAGGAAGGCTCTAATAGATTTCTTTATTTTAAAGAAATCAATAGCTCCCAGACTTACTCAGAAAGTTTATGAAGAGAATCAAATGGTGGGTGAGATTCTCACTTGGTCAACTCGGGTTCGACAGAATCCACTTGTATTGTTGAAATAATAGACCATCATTCTAATACAATAGCTACTGACAGAGCTGATATTTCAAGAATATTTCTCAATCATTTTCAACAAATTTATACCACTAATTATTCGGTTGACAAGGAGTTGATTGAGGGTTATTTTGACTCACTTCAAGTCCCCAAAATATCGCACAATTTGGTGACAATGCTGCAAACGAGAATAACTGCAGTAGGGATAGAGGCATTGATAAAATCTTTGGCGGGAGCGAAAGCTTGCGGTGAGGACGGGTTCCCAAGTGAACTATATAAATGTTTCATGAAAGAGTTGACCCCTTTTTTGGTAAAGCTATTTGATTATATTAAAATGGGCGGAGTAGTACCTTCGGAATTTAAAAAAGTGATAGTAGTCAGCTTTGTGAAAAAAGGCAAACCCTCTAATAATTTGAACTCCTATCATCCAATTAGTTTATTGAACACGGATTATAAAACCTTTATGAAGATTTGGGCCCTGCACCTGACTCCCGCAGCTAAGGAAGTATTTCATGGGGATCAAACTGGGTTTATTGCGGGCCGAATGATGTCAACTAAAACCCGCTTTTTGTCTCAAGTTCTTGATTTTTTTAATGTGAATAAGACAGCTGCCTGTATTATGATGGTAGACGCAGAAAAAGCCTTTTATTTAGTTAATTGGGATTCATTATTTTATGCACTTTTTAGGTTCGGTTTTCCACCATTTGTAATAACTATGATTACAAATATTTATCAGGGGGCACAGGCTCAGATTATAATTAATGGGGATCAAGCAGGTCTAATAAAGATAAATCGTGGAATTAGGCAAGGCTGCCCCTTATCACCTCTTTTGTTTACTTTTTTATCGATCCCCTTGCGATTCGAATATGTACGAATAGCAATATTAGAGCCCCTATTGAAGGAATGGCAAAACTAAAACTTTTTGCGGATGACGCCATTTTATATTTAGATCCTGAAAAATTAAAAATACAGTCTGCATTGGTGGAATTTCGGAAATTTGAACAAATAGGGGGTTATAAAATAAATCCTTCCAAAACAGACATTTTAATGTTAAATTCTGGGTTGGAATGTCTTCCAGAAGATTTAAAATACCAGGCAATGAAAACTGATCCTATCAGATATTTTGAGATATACGTTACAGCTTATTATAGGGATCTATTTAAAAATAAATATAAAATCACTAGCATCAAGATCCAAAATATCTTGAATAAGTGGTCCAATCTTCCTCTGACGTTGATGGCACGAGTGGCACTAATTAAGATGTCTATTTTCCCGCTTTTGATCTTTTTGTTTACAAATATTCCGATTTAAGTTAACGTTAGCTTTTTTAAACAAATTGATGCTATGATTAGAGCTTTTGTTTGGAATAGAAAGATTGCTGGAGTTAGGCTCCCAATTCTGCAATTAGATCCAGCATGTTTGCTGTCTAAACCTTATCAGTCAGATCATTTTTTTATAAGCAAGATGATCCAAGAGGCCGGAATACAACTCCCAACTTTCTTAAAGACTTCGAAATTTCCCCCAAAAACGTGTTACAAGACACTAGTAGAGCTTTCAAATCATTTGCATATGGTTTTTAAATAAAAAGATTTCTCTGGTTTTTTTCATTAAAATTAATCGAGTGTTGTGATCTAGGATTATATATTCACTCTGTCTATCTGAAAAAATGGAAAGACTGGTTTAGGAGTTCCGAGTCAACTAGGTATTAACTGTAGGGTGATTACCTGGGAGAAAGCTTAGGCTAGATGCTTGGGTTCAATACATTTTCTTTCTTTGAATTCATTCAAATTAATAATTTAAAAAAAAGTATAATTATAATTTTAACATCCCTCCTGCAAAATTACTTCTGCACTATATGTTGTGAGATTAACTGGAGTGGGTAACTGGTACCGTTTCATGAACCATCAGGATGAATCTCACTTGGTACTAAAGATGTTGGAGAAAGTTGCAGTGCATACGCAATGTGTTTTTTCTTATCAGAAATGGCAAACGATCTCAACTTTAGGTAATAGGGTTTTGAGAGCTGCTAATTGTAAAAGAATGGCATTCTTTGCCAATTGGATGGTGTACTACACTCCAGAAGCACTAAATAAAATGTATCCAGAGGTGCTTGATAGTTGTTTTCGCTGTGGTACTTTAGCAGCCGGTGTTGGCGACATACTTTTTTCCCTTGCCCAAAGTTACAAGTTTTTTGGGAACAAATATTTGTGTATTTTAGTGACGCGATTGGGAACACTTATAAACCTTCGCCAGAAGCAGTTATGTTTGGTATTGGTAATAAGGAGGAAATACTTTCTGAATCTCAGGGGCGCTTTCTTGCTATCGCCATGTTAGTTGCCCACTCTTGGATCTTACAAAATGATTTTTTCTCTGTCGATATTCTTGAGCCACGATGTTTTTGCAACGATATTCAGGTAAGTCGATATTTGTGTTTCGATATTTAGGGGGTCATTAGGATGTCGGGCGGACTTAGTATCCTAATACCCCCCATGGGACCGCCGGCCATAAGGGCGGGGGTCCCATGGGAGGTATTAGAATGCACCCACCACAGTGGCGGGCGCATCATATATGTTTAACATTGTGGCGGGTGGTGCTCTGTTGGATGATCTCAAAGCGTTTGGAATCACTCTGGCCAACCCGGGGGCGACCCATGAGAAGGGTCATCTGCTTGACCCTATTTTCTCTAACTTGGGCCATTTTAATCCTTCTCCGGCGCTGCCCCTGCCCTGGACAGACCATTTCTTGGTGTCCGCAGTGTGGCAATTTGATAATCTACCTCCAATGGTCCCAAGGGTCCACACTTTGGAAAGAGCCTGGCCGAGGCTCTCGATTGACACCTGGTCGGCACATCTGGAGGCAACGCGGCCCCCTCCTGGTCCTAACCCGCTAGTCGCGGAAGCGAATGTACACACTTGGCTTACGGACTCGTTAGATATCCTTCTTCCCAAAAAGAAACAGCTTATGAAGGGGAAGAGAGTGGGTTCGGCGCCGTGGTATACGCCTGAATTGAGATCCCTAAGGAAGGGATGCAAGAGGCTAGAGCGGTCCTGGAGGAAAGACTGGTGTGAAACGAAGCGGAAAGACTATCGGGAGGCCCTGAGTATATACAAATCCGCCATTCGTGCGGCAAAATCGGGATTCTTTGAAGAGAGAATAGGCTCTGCGGCCAACTCTTCTAAAGAATCATTTAGAGTTATCAAGGAACTTCTGAACATCCCCGAACCCCAGATCATCCATGAGGACCCACGCAAAAAATGCACTGAACTGGCGTCCTTCTTCAAAACAAAAATTGATAATATTCTGGCCTCCCTTCCCCACCCAGGTGAGGTATCTTCCCCGGGTGATATCCCTGGTCCGCAGGGTAGGATGCGATCAGTGGAGCTGACCTCCTTTGGTACTGTTACCATGGAGGAAGTTCTCTTGATTTTGAGGACCATGAAGAGTGGTTCCCCGAAAGATCCGGTACCTGTTAAATATCTAAAACAGGTGGCATCTACCATTGGTGGCCCAGTGACGGACCTTATCAACTTGTCCCTCACTCAAGGGGTAGTTCCCCCCAGTTGGAAAGGGGCGGTCGTGAAGGCCCTTTTAAAAAAGCCTAATCTGGACCCCGCCGACTCTGCCAACTTTAGGCCTATCTCGCTGCTGCCGGGCCTTAGTAAGATCGCTGAGAAGCTGGTCAACAGCCGCCTGTCGGACTTCTTGGAGGCCAATTCCCTCTTAGGTGACTCCCAAACCGGTTTCCGTCCCGGTCAGGGGACTGACACCGCCCTGCTGGCGGTTGTGGAGAACGCTAGGAGCATTTTGGATTCAGGGGGATCAGTGGCAGTGATCCTCCTGGACCTCAGTGCTGCTTTTGACACCGTGGACCATCAGGTGCTTCTCCAACGGCTGGCAGGGGTGGGGATCACCGGTCTGGCCCTCAAGTGGTTTGCTTCCTTCTTGGAAGGTCGCACATTCGAGGTATGGGAAGGCCCTGAAAAATCATCTTCAATCCCTCTCCAGTGTGGTGTGCCACAGGGCTCTTCATTGAGCCCTACGTTATTCAACGTCTATATGGCACCCCTGGAGAGTGTGGTACTGCCGCTGGGTATCAAAATCATCAGTTATGCTGATGATACTCAGTTGGTGGTAGGCCTTTCCCAGTCGGCTCACCATCCTGACCGACTGCACTCGTGTCTGGAGAAGATCTACACATGGATGTGCAGCTCAGCTTTAAAGCTCAACGGTTCCAAGACGGAGCTGATGCTGCTGGGAAACTCCTCTCCATCTCTGTCTCCCAGCAGCTGGCCCGACTGCCTTGGACCTGTACCCACTCCCAAGCAGGAGATTAAGAGCCTCGGGGTCTGGCTTGAGCAGGACCTGTCGTTTAAAACCCATGCCAAAAAGACTGCTGGCGTGTGCTTTGGCCTGCTCCGCTCGGCTCGGAAGATTCTACCGCTGCTCCCAGCGGTCACTAGGAGACTTCTCATCCAGGGGCTTATCATCTCGCGGCTGGATTTCAGCAACGCGTTGTTCCTGGGTGCTCCAGAATCTACCATGAACAAACTGCAGCAAGTGCAGAATGCGGCCGCCAGGCTTTTGACGGGCATTCCCAGATATCAATCTGCTCGCCCTGCGCTCAAGGCACTGCATTGGCTCCCTGTGAGGGACAGGGTGAAGTTTAAATCACTTTGCATCGCCCATAAAGTCCTGCAGGGGGCAGGTCCACCTATTCTGGGGAAGATGGTTCAGCCCTACAAAGCCCTCCGCTCTCTCCGGTCTGATCACCAACATCTTTTGCAGGTTGGGAGGGTGAAGAAAGCAAGAACTGGTGGCAGAAGGTTCTCTATAAATGTAGCCACTCTGTGGAATTCTCTTCCCCTTCAACTTCGCTCGGAAGCCAGTTTGCTTCGGTTCCGCAAGCTTTTAAAAACTTTTCTGTTTTCTGCCTAAACCCCCGCATTACTCTGTAGTTTCATTCCCTGGTGAGCGCTGGGATGCCTTGTTGGTAACCAGGCGCTATATAAAACTCAGAATAATAATAATAATAATAATGCTAAAAATGCTTGTGATGCTTTTGCATACACAAAGTGGAAGGCACCGCACAGTACCTGCCGCATTGTGTATGCAAATGCAGGGGGTACCACAGGTACCCCCCATGTGCACCCCCACCTCACCTTCACCATGGGGGCCCTCAGGGGGCCCCCATATCAAGAACCGCATGCTTTTCCGGAAAAGCATCTTCAAAGGCCCATCCTAATATGGCTGGCGGTGTCTGATAGACACCGCCACCATATAAACCCTTTTCCGCCCCGGTCTTAAGGCGACCGGGGCGGAAAAGCGGTGGACGGTCTTTCCGTCCGCCGCGGACCTCCCAGCCATACTAATATGGCCACCGCTGGCCTGGCAGGGGCAATCTACCCGCCATCCTAATGGGCCCCTTAGTCTGTGCACCATTTGTTTCTGTTGTTGTCACCAGCGATTGGTAGACTTTGTCCCAACCCTCAGAACCTTTTGCAGCTCCACCTTCCTGGTGGTGCTCATTCCGGGAAGCCCCCTCTCTTTATAAAAGTCCTTGATCTGGGCCACAGTGCAGAACTCTAGGGTAGCCAGCTCAAACTCCATGCTTGTAGAGGTGGGTTCAGGCACAACAGTCAGAGATAGAACTTAGAAAAGTAAAAAGTCCAATCGTGGAGAATGTATACTCCAATTGGTCTTAGAAATGGGATGATAGTGTACACCAAATCACTGCCAGGCACTGCTCAAACACAAGTCCTGTTCGCACTGCTGTTCACCAATGTTGGAAATTGGGTTACTTGTGTACTGGGGTATGAGCCCAGGTGAAGCAACATCCACAATTCTACTCAGAGTAAAGCACAAGCATACCCCAAATTAACCTGTGCTCAACACCCTGGTAGCTTGGGACAGAGCAGTTGGGCTTAACTTAACAGCAATGTGTAAAGTATGTGTGCAAAACTTCAAACAGTAAAACTGTGAAAACATCACACAAAAAACACCACTCTGGGAAAGAAAAATGAGCATAATTTAATAAATAAAACAAAGCAAAATGACAAATATTTGTCTGTAGAACCGGATGTATGCATTTTTACTGAATAAATTGGTCCGCTGAAGGTTTACCATCTCAATTTTTGTGCCAAGAGTACTGTTTGCATTAAAGAGGATTGCAGGGAGCAACGAGAGCATGCCTGGCCGCGGTGGCATAAGTAGCAGGTCAGGCATCAATGACAGAACAACCAATGCTTACTGTACAAAAAGACAGGCTGGCTGCAGCTTGTGCTGATTTTCTTTGTGAGCAGGGCAGGTCCGGTGCGAACAAGCCTGTATACAGTTGCAAAGAGCCCAAAAGGCTGTTTTAAGAGCACCCTGAGCCACACAAGGATCCAGGACCTGAGGGGCACCTCTTGGGTGTCAGAAGCTATATGGGAGTCTTTTATTGCCCTGAGGCTCAGTTCATGAGGTTAGCAGACTTTCAAAGTTCTCCCTGGTATTGCTTTCTGAGCCCTAGTCACCATTGTAAATGCTTCCCTCACTCAAGCCATCTTCTGGGAAGCTCTCAAGACAGGCCAGATTCTTCCACTCCTAAAGAAACCCACACTACACCCTAATGACCTTGTCAACCATGGGCCCATCACTCACCTATAATTGCTCAGCCCTAAGATCTCATCAATGTTAACCATCTCCTTCAAAACAACTAGTCTGGTTTCAAATCATTGAGACTGCCTCCTAATATTGCTGGACCTCTCAAACGGCTTTCAACACAGTAAACCATTTCTCACGTATAGACATTATGGAGTCTTGAATGGGATTCATAGGCAATGTCCTTCACCGGTTCTCCCCTCCTACCTTTCCAACGGACACCAGTTTGTTGAAATAGGTCCCAAAAGATCACCAGCATCATCATATTCCCCCAGGTTACATACTGTCTCATGTTATCTTCTACCTCTACAAGGAGCTGCATGGTGCTGCACTCTCAGATAACAGCATCAAGAATCACCAATATGCTAATGATACACAACTCTACATCAAAGACTCCCTTGCTTCATACATTCAATGCCTGAAACACTGCCTGCACATCATACAGACCTGAATGTCCAGCACCTACTTCAAGTTCAACACACTTATGATGCAATTACTGTTATTTGCCAAGAACAACAAACAAGAAATAGCCCGAAACTGACTCAGTCAGTCAAATTAACTTTATTCGATTTGTTAAAATCATACAAAGTACATAAAAACAGTATTATTTACAATTTAAAAAGGAATTAAACAATTTCATTTATGAGCAAGTTAATTAGACGAAAAATCAGTACGTTAAAATATTTTAAGAAACACGTTATGTACGTCAAATTTCCAAAATCATACCCCTTCTAGCTCTGGTTGCTGCCACAAGGAAATTGGCCATGGCGAAAGTGATACAGATGTTACCCATTGATTTCAAATATAACATGGCTGGTCTCACCTGGGAGAAGCCCGCATCTCTTAAGACTGGTAGCAGGTATTTTTTCCTTTGGTCGGAGAAGAAGTCGCAAAACATAACAAAATGTAAACTGTCCTGAACAGAAAAATTGTCACAGGTGCATGGGGGAGCTAACTCAGGTTTCATCCAAGTATTAAAATGGCCTAAATAAAAATGAATAGTGTTGAATCTGAATTTTGTTAACAAAAATCTATGGAACGGGTTAGTGACAAAACATAAATAGGGTTCAATTGCAGGTGACTGGAGTGACAAATAATGCATTCGAACAGATGGTTTTGATAATTCGACTTCTTCTCGCAACATGTATGCCCTAGACAAAAACTGTTTTTTTATAGCGGTCACATCCTGCTTTGTGATACACGAGGGAGAGGTGAATAGATCTGGTCGTCCTAATTCATTAAAAGATTTGAACAAATACGCCATCCATGGTATCTTTTGACTGTGCTCTAAACTCATCACATCCCTCATAATCATGTGATTTAACAGAAGTTCAGGGTTTGACCAAGACTTTAGCCAGTATATTAATGGGGCCAATCTCAGTTTGTCCTGGATGTATTCCAAACCAAGTTCTGTGTGAATGGAAAAAACCGGGGAGGATTGGGGGAGGGACAGGACTGAACGTAAAAAGCTATTTTCGGCTACCTGGATTTCTTCTAGTCGTGCGTAGCCCCATAGGGAGGCGCCATACAGAGCCACGGGAAGGGATTTACTGTTGTAAACCTGGATGATTGCCTTCATGGGTCTATGTCCCAGCCTTTTGGCAAAACTTAAGATGGCCCTGGATGTTCTTGTAACCGCTAGGCTTTTTGCACGTATCTGTGGGCCCCAGGTACCCCTGCTATCGAAAAGCACGCCCAGGTATGGAAACACGGGGACTCCTGACACAATCTCCCCTCTACAGAAGAAGGTTTTAGTTCCTCTCTTGCCGCTTTTCCCTTGTAACCCTACAACCATGGTGTGCGATTTGGATGCATTAACCTTCAGATCCAGTCGGTCCATAAAGGTCCCAAACGCATCCAACAATTTTTGGAGACATACCCCTGTGCGTGCAATGAGTACAGCATCGTCCGCGTATAAGAGAGCAGGGATCTTGACTTCTCCTACACGCGGTACGTCACATGCTGCCTCAAGTAAATACTTGCCTAGGTCATTTATATAGATGGTAAACAACAGGGGGGCCAATATGCATCCCTGCCTAACGCCCCGTAGTGATCTAAATCTCGACGTGCATCTTCCCTCTTTGGTTACTCTTACAGCAGCGAATAAGTCCTGATGCAAAGAAGCTATAAAAGCCACCAAGTCGACGTCAATTCCCATATTAATTAGGATTTCCCAGAGTTTCGTTCTGTTGACCAAGTCGAAGGCCGAGGAGAGGTCCATAAATGCTAAATACAGGGTCCCCTCCTTGGCCACCGTATACTTGGAAATCAGAAGGTGCAGGTTTGAGCACTGCTCTAGCGTGCCCCTTTTTTCCCTGAAGCCATACTGTATGTCAGCCAAGCCACCGCAGTCCTCCAAGCTATCTCTTAATCTCACTAAAAGGACTCTGCCCAGGATCTTAATAGCAGAGTCCAGGAGAGAAATGGGCCGGTAGCACCCTGGGTCATCCCTTCTACCCTTTTTAAATATAGGCACTATGGTGGACGTAGCCCATGTATTTGGGGGAGGGGCGGTGTTTGCGGCTGAAAACACTTTAGCCAGGATACCAGCCCAGAGTTTGGGAGAGTGTAAATAAAAATCAGCTGGAACCCCGTCAGGGCCGGGGGCTTTATTTTTTGATGTGGCACAGATTGCTTTTTCCACTTCCCCGCTGTTAAATTGTATAGGAGTGGCCACAGAGCCTACACCCTTTTGTGGAAGCGAGCAGGCACCAGACTCACCATACACAGAGCTAAAGTGGGCCAGCCACTTCTCATCGGGTATTACACAATCGGTATCTAAATTTGGAGAATCTGAGAAATAAGGGTGATTTATTACAGCCCAGAATTGTCTGCTGTCTCTCAAGATGTCAATGTCGTTTAGTTGGTCCCATGCCTCCTGCTTGATGCTATCCCTTCTGGACTTAGTAACGGCCCTATACTCTTTTCTTAATGCTGAGACCAAAGCCCGGTCCCTCGGTTGTGCTTTAAGGGCCGATTTTAGGTCTCTAAGGGCCCTAGTGCAAGCAGAATCAAACCATTTATGCAGCTTTTGTTCACCCCTACCCCTTGATACCGTAAGATTCTCGGCCACTATATGACATATAGATTGAAAGGCGGCCATGGTGTCACTACCTGTCACGGTCGAATCTTGGCAGATTTTGATGTGCTCTTTAATCTTTTGGCCGATGCTAGTGTAAAACTCATCTGCTACCACATTCCCCCATTTCAAGCGCCTGCCTTGGTCTGTTGTGCGAAGGGTGAAGCCCTGTTTAGTATGCCCTGGCATGGGACCCAGAGCGCCCCCCCAACGGATGAACAGAAAAACAGGATTATGATCACTAAAAGGCGAAAACACAGTACAGTAGGAAATAATACAATTAAAAATGGCAGAGGTCACAAAAATATAGTCAATAATAGAACCCATGGGGGAGCCCTTGAACGTTGTTGCTCTAGGTACCCCCTCTCCTGCTGAAAATTCAAGGAGGTTAAATTTGGCTAGAAAATCCTCCAAATCCTCACCACGCCTGGTATGTTCGAAGTGTGGGCCCTCCTGTTCCCCGGCCTCCGTGACTCCTAAAATAGTGCAACCCAAATTACAGGGGTGGATATTAAAATCTCCCATTAACACCAGTTCATGACTGGAGGGGGAATTTTGGATAAAAACAGTTAAAAATGCGTCCAGTTGGTTAATGTTATTACCCCCAAATTCCTTATTAACTGAGTTGTAGAAATTGATGAACAGAATGCTTTTTGATGGGCATAGTTGCCTTTCCACAATTAAACAATTTGGGGAATCATAGTCAATTTTTTTCAGCGAGCCAGAGAGGTCTAAAGAAAAAAAGGTCGAGAGACCTCCCCTCGCTCTGCCTGCAGCACTGGGGCGGGCCGCGACTGAAAAGCCTACGAAACCGTCCAACCATTGATTGGAAGACAGATCCCAAGTTTCTTGTAGGGCAATGACGTCGTGGCTTGCGACGAAGGAGACCCACTCGTTGTCACTCCTTTTTGTGCTAATTCCGGCGATGTTCCAGCTTATAATTTTACAGCCTGTTTCTTCCTTCGGGATAAGTGTCATAGGAGAACAGGGATTTGTAGTGGGCTTAAGCGACGCCCTGCCCCTGTTGGCCTGGTTGATGGTAAATGCATTTGATGGACCTGGGAGATCATTGAGCGGATACCCCTGGGTACAGCCTGTTATAAGATTGCTGACTGCGTCAGAAGTTCTTTTGTCAGCACAGGGCCAGGGAATGGGGTTACCAATAGGTGGTTGTCAATCGCAGTCATCTAAATTAGAGAGTGCAGAAAAACGATTTTCTAGCCCCAAGCCCCAGTCCACAGATGCAACATCCTTTCTCCCTCTTTTGGTCACAATGTTCCATTTAGTTCTTAGGATACTTGCGTTTGGACCGCTACCCTTTCTGGGATAGAAAAAATCCAGAGTCAATGGAACTATAGAGGTTGATCTCCTTTGTGGTGGTAGGATGTTAGGTAGGATGTTAGGCAAAACCCCAGGATCGGAGAAGTGTAGAACGACGCACTCCCCCTGAAACTTTTTCACCCTGTCCCCAATCCATTGGACCCTTCTAGCTTTGACGAGCTCTTGGGAGAGTTGCTGTTTTCCCCATGGAGTGATTACCATATTGTTGGTCAGCCATGACAGAGATTTGTTAATTAGAGAAGATGTTGTTTCCCGCTCCCCTTGAGCCAAAGGAGGAACATTGGCAAGGACAAGTACCAATGGGGAAGCTTCAACCACAAGCTCGAAAGTCCCTTTTTCTGTGGGTGGATCATCAGCAACAGCAGCCGAGGTCGGTGCAGACAGAGGGGCACCCAGAGGGGTGCTGCTAGTAATGTTATTTGTTGGTGGTGGGTTTGAAACGGGGGTAGGGATGAGTCCACTAATAGCTGTGGATACCGATTTATTTAAGGCTTCCTCTATTTTAGCCGCGACGTTATCCGGGAGTTTCCCTATATCACCCATGGTTTGTTGTAATAGTCCTTCCAGTCGGGTGACCTCAGATGTTAGCTTGTCAATTTTACTGACCAGAGGCTTAACCACAGCTTTGATTTTAGAGTCCATCAGGGCCAGTAATTTATTAAATTGGGCGTTTGTGAGTGTTAAATAAGCTTCACTGGACAAGTCTAACTCGTCTTCCTCAGAATGCTTCCTCGGGAGGTTAGCCGCTTTATTTTTAGCTGATCTTAGGCATTCCCGCTTTCCCGGAGCAGGTACTAGTGGGGAAATATGGCGCTCAAGACTGATAGTTGGCTCTGGCGCTGCCTCCAGCACGCTACGCTCTTCAAGACCAGCAACGGTGCCACTAGGCTGGATAATGATGGTATCCGGAAATGGGTTAGAAGTATCGTTGTTTGTACTAAAAGTGCTCACAAGACCAAAGGGATCCTCTGACTCAATGTCTATAAAAGGGGATTGAGTTGATGAATCTATGCCCAGCGAAGCTCTCCTGTCGCAGTTGATTTTTTCAACGACTTGTACCAGGTAGTTCTCTATGGAGTTGCTGTTTATAGGTAACTTTTTAGGAGGCATTATGCTGTTGCCACACGACTAACGTTAAGCGAACACTTACGTGAAAGTACACTGAGCCCTCGATCTCGGGGCAGGAAACCAAGGGACCAGGCCCAACCCAACCGTCGCCAACCTCAGACGGCCTCAGACGGCCCGCCCTTTGCCCGGGCTTAGCCCGGCGTCCCGCTTGCGTCCCGCAAGACGTACACTCCTCTGGTCTTGTAGGATGGGCGTTGGGGGCGGGGCACGCAGGGGTGCGCTGACCGGATGTCTCGTGGTCAAGCAGGGACTCCTGGGATAGTGAGTCCCTGCTGCGCTTCCCCTGCAGCCTCCACAGATGTTCCTTCCGGCGTCAGAGTCCTGGCGAGTTCAGGCGTTGGTGGGTCCTCCCACAGCGAAGCGGCTCCCGCGCAGCGGGAGCGGCGAGGAGCTGAGTTGCAGAGATCACAGGTGAGCCAAAAGCGGGACAAGCACTCCCTCGCAGCGTCTCAGTGCTTCAGACTAGGGTTCAACACACTTATGATGCAATTACTGTTATTTGCCAAGAACAACAAACAAGAAATAGCCCGAAACTGACTCAATGACCTGAAGCTTGACAGCTTTGAACCCCACCTGATCCTGAATGACAAGTCAATTTGATTCATTCACCTGAAATGACTCCTGGCACACCAGAATCCAGGACACAGTCAGACTGGAGACAAGAAAGTGCAAAAAAAAGAACGATGTCACAGGCTTTCTCCGTCTATGCACATGGGATTTGGAACAACATTCCCATGTCTGTTGGACAGCCGAAACCCTGCTCCAACTTTGGTACAAATCAGGTCAGACACTGTAGCATTGATTGAAGGGCAGGCTTTGCAGTCAATTGGCTGCAAAACTCATATTTTTCCCCTGATATGCAATGCCCATAACTTCACCTATGATGTGACATATGCATCCAAATAGCATCAGTAACATCACTGGTAAATTTACATATCACCTTAAGTTGACTTACTCAATACCATCACTATCAATGCAGTATCATTTCTTTATTTGGATATATGTTGTTATTTAATGGTATTGTGTTGGTAGATCCTATTATTTATTGATATAAATATTGTTAGGTCAGGAGTAATGCATTTGGAGTGCATGTTATAATCTGCCTGGCAGGGAAAACACACCAATTTCAAGGTGTTTTCAATGTTGCTTAGTATCCATAACATCCCTTTAATTATGTTTTGCTACGGGAATTTCTTAGGTATTTGTTAAACATGCTTAAATGCCTTTTATGGGAGAGTAACCATAACTTACCATTAATAAAAACAATTTCCAGTGAGTTTTGGGATATTTTGATTACCTACTTCATATGCAATTGTTGCATGAAAGCGCTCCTGCAAATGTCTTCAGCTATATGCTGCAGAGGCTGCTGACCTGAACAAGTCTTGTGCCCAGCTGAGGTTCCGTGACAATTGTAAGTGGTGTTTTCGACTCGCACGAATATGGTCGAGTCTGGTATCTATGAACCGCAAATGACGAGTTTAGTAAGTGTGCGCAGTTTCGCTGTGCTAACTTAAACCGTTCGTTTGTTACGTGGGTTTTTCATCTGTACCCACGGGTTCCATCTTAGATACGGCATCCATTTTGTCTCTTGCCCTCAAGTAGTCAGCGAACGGACGCTGTCCGCTTCGCGACCCTGGGAATCCCAAGATATTTGCGGAAGACACATGTTCTTTGAAAGTGTCTTTATGACGAGGGGGTTGCTGCTGTAAGGCAGGTGGCGCCGCTCGAGGCTCATCTTGCCGCACGGACTTATTGTCTCAGCCGTGCATCTCATTAGGCACGTCCCTTTGATGCCTGTATCTCGTGCTTCTCGATACCTCCCCTTTTACACCCTTTCCGATCTCCCCACTGTCTCCGTCTTCCTCTGCACCTGTCTTCGTTCCTATTTCGATCTACTTTACTGCTGATTGGAATTTGCTAATGGTGGGAAGATGGGTTTTTACAGTTGGGAACCGCCAAATGTTTCCGCACTTATGTTCCGGACCTTATGTGTTTCAAAGTGACCAAAGCGACCCCTCTGAGAGCTAAATGTGGGAACCGGGTTGTAAACTATTGTGTATCATGTTATCCTATGGGTAAAAACTGTATAAAAGGAGCGATCCACAGAACCAATTTGAAGCAGTCTCCCCGAACTACACTCGATGTACTTCCTGTGACTTCTGTGTTCCCTGCAGTAAATAAACCTTGACTCTTTGACGCCGAAGGAAGTGTCCCGTGTCTCTGTGACTTGTACGCCGGAGCAGGTTACCCACGAAGGTTTCAGGTGTTGTGCCCTGGCACCGCTGGGTCCAAAAGAACCCAGTCCTTCAGTTGGCGCCCAACACGTGGGGCTGCATCAGTGGTACCGGTCCAAGCCCGACGATCGTGAGGAACTTCGTGTGAAATCTCCGAGGGAAGGTGCACCCCGCTTCATCGATCCTGTTGTCGAAATAAGTGGCCCGAAGACTTTTCCCGCGAAGATTCCCGCCTCCTAACGGCTGCGACGGACTGCTGCCCTGACTGTAGACCTGTTTTGGCGCCTGGCGTAGACCTTGGTATAGCGAGACGATTGACGGGCCTTCCTGAGGACGCCATTGATCTTTGAGTTAAGTATTTGTGGGTCGCTCCCAGAGTTCTTGGTTGTTGACACTTTAGCGAGTGTTTTTGTTGTAAACACTTTAGCGAGTGTTTTTGTTGTAAACACTTTAGCGAGTGTTTTTGTTGTAAACGCTGTGTGAGTGTTTTTGTCGGTGACACTTTGCTAGCGTACTTTGTTGTTGTATTATTTGACGACTGCAGCCGCCAAAAACCGAGGGTTTTGTTCTTGCTGGGACTTGGTAAATCCCGTGACCCTTGAAGTTTGTGAAACTCGGCTAGTGTGCAAGATGCCTGGTCGCAGTACTTTGTTCAGTTGTTGTAGACCTTGTGGTGCGGATTCCCTGCTGGAGGACTCGTGTCCGATACCTCCGGTTGGAACTCCTACTTATGACTTATATAGCAAACATGGGCTAGGCCCGATTGCTTTTAACGATTATTGGATAAAATATACAAAGAAAGACGGCGATCTTCGTTGGCCACCTCACGGTAGCTTCGAAGCGTCGATCTTAGATAATTTGGAAATAAAGTTGTTCGAACGCAAATCTAGGCCGGCCATGTTTGATGCCTTTCGGTTGTGGCGCAAAGAAGCCCGACAGAAAGAAATCAGACAGAATAAACGTAGTCAGCGAGATAATGTTGCTACCATAGTGAAGAAAGCTGAGCAGTTTCAGCGTGATAAGGAGGATAAGGATAAGGAAGTGTTTGAGAGGCTACAGCGTATGTCCATAGATAAATGCTATCCTGCTTTGCCTACGGAGTCGGATAAGAAGGAAGAGGCAGTTGAGGATTCTTTAATGTCCTATCTTATGAAGTCGCCACCTCCGTACGTACAGGGTACCGCAGCTCCTGTGGTCCCTGCCGTACCTGTTCTTCCACCTGTTGTTCCTCCACCAGTTCCTCAACCTGCACCCGCTCTTCCGACTGTTCCTGCTCCTTTGCCTGTTTCTATTCCTACTGCTCCTCCGCTTCCACATACTCCTGTTCCCGCTACTGCTCCCGCTACTGCTCCTGTGTTGTTAACCCCTGTTGTTGCTAATGTTTCTACTCCTTCTCTTGTTAGTCCTGTGTCTTACTCTTCTCCCTCTACTCGTAACCGTAATTCTCCCATTGCGACAAACTTCTTTCAGTCGCTCGGACCTGTTTTTGGGTCTGCTGGTTCTGATGGTCCTCAGAGACGTAGCCAGCTTCCTGGTAATAGAGAACGTGTTGCGCTATACAATATGGCGATGGGTTGGATGGTAAACCCTGTTAGAAATCCACCTCGTGTTGTCCTCGAAACGTTTGATCAATTCAACATACCAACTCAGAGATATGTGTTTGACGAAATGTGCAAGTTCTTACATGATCAGATAGCGGCCAATGCGCCTGACGAGGTGCTGACCGCCCTGTCTGAACTTCGGCTTCAGTTCGCAACTGGACTGATAGTAGATACTAATGTCCGACGTGCTATTGAGCGGTTGCTATCTCTTCGTCCCGCTCCTATTCCTCATGCATTGTTCGTTGAGGATATTGAGCAGCAAGACGAGTCTGGCCAATATCCTATGCGTGAAGTTCCGCCGGTTTGGATACCAGCTGATAATACTGCTGCCCAGCCAGTTCCGGCACATTTCCAGAGAGTGTGGATACACCTCCCATGGAAAAGATCGGAAGTGCTTCAGGTGAAACAATCTTTGCCCGATCCTCGCAAAAATCCTGCAGGGTATTATAAGGAATTATCGCAGCTCGTAGACGCTACGGTAATGAATCTTGCCGATATCGACATGTTGTTTGGCAATGTCGTACCGCAACCGGTATGGGCCAAGATTCGTCACCAAGATCACGCAAATGAATTAGGTGGTGATTGGAATGCCATTACAGCGGCAGACGCTGGACAAGTGGCTGCTACTAAACCCGATCAGTTGATTGCTGATCTCCCCCAGCGAATCATTACATTAATGAAAACGCTTATGCCAGCTATGAGGGTAAATTGGGACAAGTTGTCAGCCTGTAAGCAGAAGAAAGATGAGAGTGTATCAGACTTCTTCACGAGGTTTGAGGAAGCATTTGTTGATCATAGTGGACAGGATATGGGTACTGAGGGTGGACAGAGGTTGTTTGTGGATAAATTCGTATCGAACTTATTGCCCGACTTGAGCAATAAATTGAAGAATTCAGAAAGTGCGTGGGCCGTTTCTACCTCAGCCCAGATATTGGCTACGGCACAATATTACGAAAATAGAGAAAAAGAGGAAACTGACCGTGCTGATAAAAAGACGAAAGAGCTAAAAACTAAAGTGTTGTTACAACAAGCGTATCCGCCGCGTTCTAATCAGAATGCGCCTCAACAGAATAGATCGCAGACGCAATCGAATCGATCGCAGCCGCGTAATGATTCCTCTTTCCAACGATCTTCATTAGGGTACAATCAATGTGCTTATTGTAGACAGGAGGGACACATTAAATTCAATTGTCCTGCTTTAAATGACCATAATAGCGGTAATTCATCTAAAGGAGGCCGTGGTGGTTCACAGCACGCATCACGTGGTAGAGGTCGTGGTGCTCAGAACGACCGTTCTGACCATTCATCAAATTCTAATAACTGTTTCGATCAACGTGGATCATCACAAGGACGATCTGCGCAGTACAATGTAGACGATTATTACGTCGATCAGGGAACTGACGATAGTAATTACTAGGACAGCCAAAGACAAGGAGAGGGAGTGGTATCAGTTCCGGTTGATCAGAGAGGGCCTTACGTCGCAGTTGCTACATCGGGCGTCGTTGAGCCTTTTCTGTTGGACACTGGTGCAGCGAAAAGTTCTATCATGCATTCGAAACTCCCTGGCGCACCTTTGTCTGGCTTAACAAATGTTTCCGTTGGATTCTCTGGCGCCCCCGTTAGCAATCCAGTTTCACGCCCTTTGCCCCTTAAAATTGGGCCTCGTGAGCTCGAAGCTCCGTTGATTTTGACCACTGGTTGTGGTGAAAATCTTTTGGGTCTGGATCTGCTTAAACGTTTGTATGCAACTTTGTATTGTTCTCCTGCGGGTGTAAAGCTTACGTTAGGAGAGAGAGTAGTCTCTCCCATGTATTTGTCTCTCGATAAGCTTCCACCGGAATTGGATTCTCTTCCTGCGTCTTTGTGGGCGACGGGTCCGAATGACGTGGGCCTACTTGATATCTCCCCTTATGTTGTTCAGTTGAAATCGAATGTGCGATTGCCACGTATTCCCCAATACCGTATCTCCCTTGATGGTGAACGAGCTTTGTTAGCGATCATCTATGATTTGATCGAGAAAGATGTTATTGAGGAGACTCGGGGAAACGTGTGCAACAGCCCTGTACTGCCCATTCTTAAACGTACTGATCCTACCAAACCGCCTGTTTATCGTTTTGTTATCGATTTACGGGAGGTAAATAAAATTGTGGTTCCTCAATTCCCTGTTGTGCCTGACATCACGGCGCTACTGACTCTGATTCCAGCTACTGCTTCGTGGTTCTCGGTGATTGATTTGAAAAATGCGTTTTTCAGCATCCCGATTGCCGAAGAGAGCAGGGACCTTTTCGGTTTCTCTCTTGGTGGACGTAGCTTCCGGTTCAAACGCGCTCCTCAGGGCTACTGTGAAAGTCCATCGATTTACAGTCAAGCTTTGAAGGGTCAACTGGATGCGTTTAGGTTGCCGGTTGGTGCGGCTTTAATCCAATACGTCGACGACTTATTGGTGGCTGCTGATACTCAGGACATTTGCAAAATTGCTACGGTATCGTTGCTGCAACATCTCTGTGAGTTAAATCACAAGGTGTCACCTTCTAAACTCCAATATTGTTGTCAAGAAGTAACCTATCTAGGTCACTTATTGTCAAAGGAGGGAAGGAGATTGACCCCAGAGAGAATTGCAGCGATTGCGCGAATGGCTGTGCCACAAACCCAAAGAGATGTGCGTGCCTTTCTAGGTATCACGTCGTACTGCAAGCAGTGGATTCCTAATTTTTCATTGCTAGCGAAACCATTGGTGGCTCTTACGTGCAAGGATGTTTCAACTCCTTTACCATGGACGGAAGAATGTCAGAAAAGTTTTTCTGAATTACGTGATTCATTGTGTTCGGCTCCTGTGTTAGGTACCCCTGATTACAGTAAGCCGTTCACGTTATATGTTCACGAGAGGGAAGGTTGTGCTTTGAGTGTCTTAACGCAACCTTTTGGTGGTAAGCAACGTCCATGTGCATATTTTTCCTCGACCTTAGACCCAGTAGCTAGAGCATTGCCGAGTTGTTTGAGAGCAACTGCGGCAGCTGCGGTCTCCATCCGACAATCAGCAGGATTGGTCATGGATAATATGCTTACGGTGATGGTTCCGCATGCAGTCGATACTCTTTTGAATCGAACGAAAACTCAGCACTTGACGAGTGCGAGGTTATCTGGGTACGAATTGACGCTCTTGGCAAGCCACATTCAGATAAAGCGTTGTAATGTCCTAAATCCGGCAACTTTGTTACCAATTAGTGCAGAGTCAGATGAAGTAGCAGAACATGACTGTTACTTGCGGACAGAAGAGGAAACAAAAGGTCGAGTGGACCTTAAAAACACCCCATTGGAAGACCCAGAGGGCACTCTGTATGTGGATGGGTCATGTTTTAAGTTGCCGAATGGCGATGTGACTACTGCTTATGCTGTTGTAACGTTGAATACTGTTGTTGAGACTGCGAGATTGAATCAGAATTCTGCCCAAGCTGCAGAGCTGATTGCTCTCACTAGAGCATGTGTGTTAGCAAAAGGTAAACGTGTGAATGTGTACACCGATAGTCAGTACGCTTTCGGTGTAGCGCATAGCTTTGGACGGTTGTGGCGAGAGCGTGGTTTCTTGACGTCGCATGGCACGAAAATACAGCATGGCCAGCTTGTGAACGATCTTTTGGATGCATTGACTTTACCTGCACAAGTTGCAATTGTTAAGTGTAGTGCGCATCGTAAAGTGACGGATGATGTTGGTCGTGGTAATGCGTTTGCAGATGAGATTGCTAAGGAGACTGCCCGGAACCTTAGCACTCGAATGTATGTGACGAGTTCGGTTAGGTGGCCTACAGAATCGAGTATGTGTGAGGATACTATAGAGAGTGTGAAAGCAATACAGAATGAGGCCACCGACACTGAAAAGACGAAGTGGAAAGAAAGTACGGGAAAGTTGGATGTGAATGGTTGCTGGATTGATTTGTCGGATCAGAAAAAATGGATGTTGCCTGATGCGTATGTGCTGGCCGTTGTGACAATGGCACACGGGTTAGCACATATTAGCGCGAAAGGTATTTGCAAGTTGTTGGCTGATGTGTGGAAGAATGATGGCATTACTAAGTGTGCTGAACGTCTGGTGAAGAATTGTATGGTGTGTATAATGTACAATCCTGGCAAAGAAACCCCAACTCCCCCTGGCAGTTTTGCTCCTCCTTCGTATCCCTTTGAGGTGATCCAATTGGACTTCATCCATATGGAGCGATGCAATAACCTGAAATACGTTCTGGTTGTGGTTTGCGCATTCTCCCGATGGATCGAGGCCTATCCCCTCAAAGATAATACTGCTTTGTCTACTGCGAAAATCCTACTGAAGGAATACTTTCCTCGGTATGGAATGCCTAGAGTCGTGTGGTCAGATAACGGAAATGAGTTTGTTGGAAGTGTGATGAAGAGTGTGTGTAAGGGCCTTGGAATTAATCAAAAATTCCATAGCGCCAATCATCCCCAGTCAGCTGGATTGGTTGAAGGGTACAATGGCACCCTTAAACTAAAACTAGCGAAGATTCAGGCTACGACTGGACTTTCGTGGCCTGATGCTTTGCCCCTAGCATTACTGTCAACTAGGGCGACTGTACACTCCCGAATAGGGCTTAGTCCCTATGAAATAGTGTTCGGCCGTCCTGCGAATGTGTGGGGGGTTCCTAGGCCAGGAATATTCTCTGATCTTGAGTATCCGATGTTGATTGATTACTTACATGACTTGACTGCTAAACTGAGGTTAATTCATCAACAGGTTTACGACGCCTTGCCGACGCAGACGGAGGGTCCAGGCCACCAGCTCCAGCCTGGGGATTGGGTGGTTACCCGTAACTTCTCACGCAAAAACAATCTGGACCCCCGATTCACCGGACCTTACCAGGTGCTCCTGGCCACGAGGACTGCCGTTCGTCTTGAGGGGCGGAAGAATTGGGTACATGCTACCCATTGTAAGCGAGTCCCTATTCCTTTGCCGGCAGACCCGTGGGTGAGGAAAGGCATTGCGTCAATAGAAACAGAAACATTGCCGGCGTTTGTACCTTTTAGCGACGCACAGCTTGTTGGAGAACCCTCAGCGCAGCAGAAAGCCACTGTTGAACACTTGTCAGCAAAAGACTCAAGACCAGAACAACCAACTGATCAGCAGGACGCTGTCTCTTCAACGGATCCTTTGTTCGACGAGCAGACACGTCCCGGGAAACATCGATATTCTTTGCGATCTCACACTAAGGACAAATAAAATTTTCTTGCTTTGATGAAATTGATAACTGCAATATCCTCGTTTCCCATGATCAATTTTGAACATTCGTATCATTGAAACTTGTTTTGTACATATATCAAGCTTCTTCCTTGTATCTTTTTCCTTCCACAGCTGAGAAATATTGTGCTTATATATATACATATTGTGTATTGAGGGCCGTAGGGCCGCGCGCGTACTTCCTTCTGGACAGTAGGTCTTGACGCTAGGTTAAAGGCCGTCGGTTCCTAGGAACTCCTGGGGATTGACTATTGCTGCACAGAACGAAGTGCGTCAAGAAACGTTGCGGACGGTCGTAGGGAAATGGCATTTTCGAAGCTGAATGATTTGGAAGGAGCTCAGGCGTATAGAGTCCAGCTGCAGAAACTCAGTCGTACTAAATGTTTTATATTCCAATTGTTTGTATTGTTTTTGACTGCTTCTGCATTTTTGGCGGGTGGGGTGTATTACACTATGTCTTACTTCTTACTTGCTACCCCTACTCCTACTCCTTACCCTAACCTTACTTCTACTACTTCTACTGCTTCTCCTCATTCCTTTCATATGTTACCGGAACACGAGCAGGCTAGACGTGTAGAATTCCGCAACAATTCCTTTATTCAGCTCCTCCATCAGCATCAGTTAGTGGTTAACACTACTAATTGTTGGGTGTGTGGGTTGATGCCACATACTACGGGTAAGGGAATTCCATATCTGGTGTTACCGTATAGTTCCCAAGGGTCAGCTCGAGCATTCCAAACAATGTTTCGAAGCGCACTGGGTTTCCACCCCACTCAAGAACAACGTTCCCCCAACTCTGGTCCTACCTCGTATCAGAGGCTGCTATCAATGGCAATAGAGGATATGGAAGATGAGATCCATGATCCTTTTCTTATCCCTAAAGAGGAGGTACAAGCCTATAGGGTCCTAAGTAGAGGGGAATATAGTATGTTCACTAATGAAAAGCAGCTTAAAAGCTCGCCTCCAATATGGGTCGTACCCCACACTGGTAATCTTTGTCTTGTGGGTCGTGGTTCGCACGCCTCACTTGGAGCAAGTGCTTGCACTGAAAGTTACGTTCTGCCAATGTTCCCGTCCCCTGTGTTTCTGGCTGCCAAGGGTACATACTTTATCTGTCATGATCGTGCATACACATGGTTGCCCGCAGACTTCATGGGCTCATGTTTTATTGCAAATTTGTTGCCTCCGACGTTCACTGTAGATGCCGATTATCATAAGACTAGAGTTGTACGAGGCGTAATTAGCGAAGAGGATACTGCCGGTCAAGAGGCAGGAGACTTTTTCAAGGGTTTCCTCCCGTTTTGGGGACCTATGGTTAATAGTAGGAACCTGAGACATTTGACTCGAGTGGTAGAATCGACAGCTAATATTACTGCCAGTGCCCTTGGTAATATCACCACAGAACTTCAGGCGGAGAGACTTATGACGTTACAAAACCGTATGGTTTTAGATGTCGTCTTAGCAGATCGCGGTGGGGTATGTAAAGTGATCCATTCGAGCTGTTGCATTTTCATTCCAGATAATGCTCCTACTGTCTATCAAGCCATCTCGAAGTTGCATAAGATCTCCGAATCCATACACGTGGATGTAGGGGATTGGACACTACTTGGATGGTTTTGGGGCCTGATGTCGACTTGGGGTTGGAAGATTCTGATGATCATCGGGGTTGTGGTAGTGTTCCTGTTCACGTGTTGCCTTTGTGTGCAGTGTGGTCCTGCCTTATGTGGCCTCTGTGCTACAACGTGTATGAGACAACCATCTGTTACCAAGGGGACTCGGTTGGACAGAGCTATGCTACAACGACATCTTGATGGTCTGATGAATATCGAATATGATTCCGACTAGTGCTTGCCTACATGAGGGCAAAAGGAGCGTCTGAGGTTCCGTGACAATTGTAAGTGGTGTTTTCGACTCGCACGAATATGGTCGAGTCTGGTATCTATGAACCGCAAATGACGAGTTTAGTAAGTGTGCGCAGTTTCGCTGTGCTAACTTAAACCGTTCGTTTGTTACGTGGGTTTTTCATCTGTACCCACGGGTTCCATCTTAGATACGGCATCCATTTTGTCTCTTGCCCTCAAGTAGTCAGCGAACGGACGCTGTCCGCTTCGCGACCCTGGGAATCCCAAGATATTTGCGGAAGACACATGTTCTTTGAAAGTGTCTTTATGACGAGGGGGTTGCTGCTGTAAGGCAGGTGGCGCCGCTCGAGGCTCATCTTGCCGCACGGACTTATTGTCTCAGCCGTGCATCTCATTAGGCACGTCCCTTTGATGCCTGTATCTCGTGCTTCTCGATACCTCCCCTTTTACACCCTTTCCGATCTCCCCACTGTCTCCGTCTTCCTCTGCACCTGTCTTCGTTCCTATTTCGATCTACTTTACTGCTGATTGGAATTTGCTAATGGTGGGAAGATGGGTTTTTACAGTTGGGAACCGCCAAATGTTTCCGCACTTATGTTCCGGACCTTATGTGTTTCAAAGTGACCAAAGCGACCCCTCTGAGAGCTAAATGTGGGAACCGGGTTGTAAACTATTGTGTATCATGTTATCCTATGGGTAAAAACTGTATAAAAGGAGCGATCCACAGAACCAATTTGAAGCAGTCTCCCCGAACTACACTCGATGTACTTCCTGTGACTTCTGTGTTCCCTGCAGTAAATAAACCTTGACTCTTTGACGCCGAAGGAAGTGTCCCGTGTCTCTGTGACTTGTACGCCGGAGCAGGTTACCCACGAAGGTTTCAGGTGTTGTGCCCTGGCACCGCTGGGTCCAAAAGAACCCAGTCCTTCACAGCCTCCTGCCCATCCAAAGCCCACAGCTCAGACCCTTTGCTCATGCACTTCAGGAGTTGCCAGTAAGGCTCTACCACCAATCTTCTACCCATCCACATCAAGCTGTGCACAGCCTTCAGTCAGGTCCTGTTTCCAAGCTTCTGTCACTGGCCTTCTACCAAGTCCTATGCCTAACATTCCAAGCACCCTGCTCTAGATGTGCTCAATTTTATGACATGTACACTGGTGAATGGCTGTAGGGGCCTTTCATCAGCCAGACTCTATGCCCAACTGTTAGACCTGACACCCTTGGCGTGGTTTTCCCCCATCTTTTTGCCTCTGCCTCCTGTATTTTTGATGCTGTGCTGGATTTCGTTTTTGCTGGTTTAGATGCTTTGGACAGTTTGCCACTGCTGATCAGTGCCAGAGTGTAAGTGCTCCCTATGTAAATTGTCATATTGATTGGGTATACCTGATTGGCATATTTGTATCACCATGAAGTCCCTAGTAAAGTGCACTGTGTGTGCCAGGGCTGGTGATGACAGATGCTACTAGTGGGCCTGCAGCGCAGATTGCGCCACCCACATAAGTAGCCCTAAAAAGGTGTCTCAGGCCTGCCAGCGCAGTGGCTGTGTGCAGTCAGTGGACTGCCATGTCCGCCTGGCCAGTGTCTCCACTGGCTGGGCCTAACCCTTCCCTGTCTGTGCACATCAGTCACCCCTATGGAAGGCTCAAGGTACCCCCCTGGGCAGGGTGCAGTGTATGGGTAAGGTAGAGCATGTACTAGTGTAGGTAACATGCTCTGGTAGTGAGCAGCAGCCATTTTGTGTGCTCACTGCTGCAAGGTTATCTTGCTCCATAGACTAACATGGGGGAGGCTGGTCCCAATGGATACCAGCCTATGTTCCCATAGGAACAAGATGGGACATAAGTGATTGATATCCCTGAACTCAGAATTTAATAACACATCTTTTAGGAAAGGTTGTTTCTAAATTCTGTGTTGGAGAATAGTACTTTTAGAAAGTGGCTGTTCTCTTGTCTCACCTTTCTGTGTGCCTGGTCCTACTTGTGGATTGACTGTCTGGTTTGAGGGTGACAGGGGCTGCAGAGCCCCCAGGAGGTTGTCTGAGTCCGCCCGTGGATGACAGGCTGCATCTTCTGCCAGGGAAGTGGGAGGAGATAGCACCTGGGAGTGAATAGGGCTGTGCCTGCCTGACCACAATGCTGACTCCACCTCTCGCTGGGCGACTGTCACCTCTGTCCCTGATACTGAAAGAAAGAAGGAAACCAGGAAGCCCAAGGGCTCCAGCAACACCCAGCACTGGTTTAGACCGGGCTCAGGGCCCACTTGCACAAAGTCTTCAAAGACTTCAAAGACTTTTTGGGGTATAAGAGAAGGACCCCTGACAACAGAAAATCAGATTCTACAATCAAGAGGAACCTCTGCTGGAGGAAGGACCGCTGGAGAACTGAAGGAAGATTGCCGTGCTGTGTGCTCTAAGGGCTGACCTGTTCTGCTGACCAACTGAAGCTTAGGAAAAGAGGGACTTTGCTGTGTGCTGTGACCCTGCCTGCTTGACCTAAGAAAGACTTTGCTGTGTGCTGTGTCTCTGAATCTCCAAGGGCCTGAGAAGAGCTGGCCTCCTGTTTTACAACTCAGGAACAGAAAGGTTGTTAAGGATTACAAAGCTCTGCTGTGACCCCTGAAGCTGCTGTGTGCGGCGGAAATCAGGGGCTGCTCGACTAAGACCTACTGCGTGCCCCGTGAAGCGCGCTGGCTGCTCTCTGATCTGATTGAGAGCGCCGCGCTGACTGCTGCCTGCCGTGTTACGGATCGACATGTTCATCGACACGTGTTTTGAGGTGGCCGGAGGGTTGTGGGCCTCCCCAGTGCGGGGTGTGTTAATTCAGCCTGTCCGCCTAAACACCGCCGCGGGCTGGGGCCCAAAATCGACCTCGAAGGTCCGTTCGCAGCACCGAAGGAGCCGCGCTCTGATTGGCCTACGTCACGGTGGCCTCGTCCGAGCGACGTGCTGCGATTGGCGGGCTGCGGTAAGCTCGGCGTGTGGAGCTGATTGCTCCACTGTGAAGAGCCGCATCGTCACCCAGGAGGCTCGTCTGCCGAGCCACGCAGTGATTGGTCCCCGTAACCGGGACCACTGAGGACGCCGCTGAAGCCGTGTGTTGACACCGAAGCCAGAGAAGAGTGACCCGACCTCGCCGAGGGAGCAACCGAAGCGATCTCTGCCCCTGGCCTGTCGTCCCTTCTCGGAGAGCCGAGCTAGCTCCCCGCCGCTCCCTGGAGTGCTGAGAGCGGGCGGAGGGCTGCCGGGACCAGCCGGGGCTAAGTAAAGTCTGCTCTGCTCGGCGCGAAGGTGCTGAATGAATCATCGGTGAGGCGCGCTCGCATGGCTGGGGCTTAGTAGTCTAAAGGCCAGATTAATAAGTTAATAACACGCGGGCATTGCTTTGTTTACTCATTTTAAGAGCTGATTGGACATAAGTCAGTAGCATTATTTTAAATACTGATTTAAGAGACTTGAGACTATTTTTGTATAATAAAAACTTCCTAAATACAAGTGCAACCATCAAGATTAAGTGCAACCTTTTACTAAAGAAACAACTATAGTGTACTGTTGATTTTTACTGCTGCAACTAGATAAAGTTATATTTTTAAAAATATACTTACCTGTGTGGTCTTTGTTTGTGGTGGATTGGGGATCATTGTGTGTGTTAAGTGCATTTATTATACACATTGCCTTGGGGATAAGCCTGTCTGCTCGAGCCAAGCTACCTAGAAGGTGAGCAGGGGTTATCTACTGTGTGTACTTCTTCACCCTGACTAGAAGCAAGGGTCCCTACTTACCTCTGCCAATTAGAGACCCCCAGATCTAACACCAACTTACTGTGCACACAATATATGTTGCTCATAACATTTAGCCATATGCAGCAGTGCTTGGTCACAGACCCAGACCTTCAGTCAGGCTCAGCCGCTAATCTCATGGCACATGGCCTTTAGCTGTAGACTGCCAGAGTTAGGCAAAGTCCTTCACCTAAAACACCCATCTTTCCATGCATCACCCTTGGCTGTCCCTAAGCCCAACCCACACATGCACCCAACCCTGGCTATACCTGACCTTTAGCCATACCCTAAGCTCAGCCTCCTAAGTACTCTAAAATGCAAAGAATAGGTGTCAGCACTACCCAAGATGTTATTAGGGAAATGGTGTGAAGCTGCCTGATTTGCAACATTCTTAGAATGTACCACTGGGGATACTTTATCACACTCATAAAAACAGGCACAAACAAAACCAACAGTTATTTTTTTGAATAAGGGAATTTTTTCATTTGTTTATTGGTGTTTTTTCTTCGTATGGCTGTGAGAAATGGGTGAGTTAACGAAATCAAGAATAAGTCAATGGATGAATGCATAGATGAATAACTGAGTGAATGACTGGATGACTGACTGAGAACACCGATACATGGTTGGTTGAGTGACTGAATGAATGAATGGATGGGACGATCAATGTGTGAGTAATTGCCTGGTTGGTTGGATGAATGGGTGAGTGTAGGTAGTGATGGACAAGTGAGTGCATGCATGGGTGGATAGATGAAAGGAATATGTTAGAAAAACTTACATAGCCTTGACATGGCATGCTAACAACAAACTAATATGCAATGGGGTTCTGTTCCTCAGCCTAATATTGGTGCAAATCTTTCAGGTTGGGAGCTAGTTTGAAGACCGAGGGGGGCAGGGATCAAAAGGAGATCTTGACTTAGCAGAACATATCAGTGAGGCTAGTTGGTCAGTGGTAACAGAAGAGAACTCAGAGAGACTTGAGGAGGAGGGAGAGGCTTGGAGGCAAGTAGTACTAACTTCCTCAAAGTGGATTGCTTCAAATCTGGAGTAGATGAGGTTAACTTTTTCCTTGAAGCATTGAGCGATTTTGTTGCAGCATGTTGTGGTCTCAGGTGACTTGCTGCCAAGTGGCGAGGAGAGTTTGAAAATCACTTGAAAAAGCGGTTTGGTGGTCAGTCCCTCCTAATGTCTTCCAACCAATCTTCTGATAGAGAATTGAAACATATTTGTGCCCAAGGAACTCATCCTGTTACTCAAGATTTCACAGACAAACTGGCAAATCATTACACGGACAAAGCAGACACGTTGGACTCATACTGAAAACAGAAACAAAGCACCAGCACTAACCCTTGTACAAAACAACAATCCAAGAATGCTCTAACCAAGCCTCTCTGTTCCTTCCAACACATCTCACACAATGAATTCATGGACCTGGTCAGAGAAAGCAGGCCTGCCGGCAGCCCTTCTGACCACTGTCTGCCACAAACTTTCAAGACAATTCTTTTAACAACCTCTGCTGCCACTCCAGTAAGAAGAATCATCAACGATTCCTTAACTACTGGAATATTTCCAGAAGAACTCAAAAAGTCACACATACGCCCTTTACTGAAGAAAACAAACTTGGACCTGCTGAACCTGACAACTACTGACCCATTAAATACGGACCTTTCTTGGGTAAACTGATAGAAAGAGCAGCGTTCGCCCAGATGTCACAATTCATTGAAGAGAATGACATACTTTCAGACTTCCAAACAGGATTCTGTCCGGGAAGAGGCACTGAATCTGCCCTCCTTGCCATCTGGGATGACCTAAAGAATACAGTTGATCGCAATGGGGTTGCTGTGCTCCTCCTCTTGGACCTCTCAGCTGCCTTTGACACGGTTGACCATGACACTCTGAAGCAAAGACTTTATGAAGCCGGCATAGAGAGAACTGCTCTAGACTGGATCGCGTCCTACCTTTGAAACCGAACTAATGTCATCCATAACCTACCTTTCTCGTCCAAACTGTACTCCACAAAAGCAGGGGTCCCTCAAGGTTCTATCATCTCGCCCATGCTTTTCAACATCTACATGAATTCATTACCAGTACTGATCAATAAATTTCACCTCACATGCTACAACTATGCAGATGACACTCAAATACTCCTTCAACTGAAATGCCCCAAAGACATTGGAAAATCACCAATTTTCAGCTGTCTCAGAGCCGTGGATCAGTTGATGACTTGGAGGCATCTCAAATTGAATGCTTTAAAAACTGAAATACTTGTGGCAATTGGAAAAATTACAAACCGCTTGCCGCATGGCCTGATGAACTGGGATCACTGCCTAAAGTATCGAAGGAAGTAAGAAACCTCAGAATGACCATGGACTCCAGGCTGTCAATGAATGCCCAAGTGGATAAACTAGCAAGATCAAGCTTTGCTACTATAAAAACGCTGCGACAAATTTTCCCTCATTTGGGATTTCCACACAAGATCCAAGCAACCATCTCCATTGTTCTGTCCAAACTTGATTACACCAATAGCCTCAAACACGGATCACCTTTAACGACCATGAAAAGACTACAACGGATTCAGAACTCGGCTGCCAGACTACTCTTGCATATCAAACCGCGAGACCACATCCCCCCCTGCCTCGAAAGCCCTGCATTGGTTACTGGTTGCCAGAAGATCCACATTCAAGCTCCTTTGTATCACCCACAAAGCAATACATGGAATAGGACCCCTCTTCATCAGGAATAAAATCACCAAACACATTCAACAAAGGAACCTCGCCTCAAAATCCCACCATACAAGACAAAAAACATGGGTGGCACATCCTTCTCTGTTCAAGCAGCCAAACTATGGAACTCTTTACCCCTCAGCATAAGATCCACCGACAACCACCTTATCTTCAGAAAACTTCTCAAGATTTGGCTCTTCCCACATAAGCACCATACGCAAACAAAAATTTACAGCATATCCCTCAGTATATAAGCATTTGTTTTCACTATAGATATGTACCCATCTTTGTGTATTACTTTGTATAAACATGTAAAATAATTATGTTGTCAATAGAGAAAAAAAAAATAATAATAATAATAAATAAATAAAAATCATCTTTGGTCTACATGTACATACTTCTATTGTGCATCTATGTACCTTCCATGAACTTGGATCTGTGTGTCTGTTACTTTTCTCCTGAAAAAGCATATACAATGCACTACCCTATTTCTCATCCTGTGCCTCTCTCAATATCTTTAATCTACATATACTTACTTCCTTTATATATCTATATACTTTCAATGTACTTATCGATTTATATATTTATCACTTTCTTCTAATTTAGCATTTCCAATGCACTACCCTGTTTCTCAGCCTATACTTCGCTCAATATATCTTCTAGCCCAACCTTCTAACTCATCTCAAGCTTCTTTCTACTACTCTTTCCAATGCACTACCCTATCTCTCATCCTATACATCTATCAATATATCCTCTACATCCACTCTCTCATTTATCCCAAACCCCATACCACTACTATGATCGCCAAAATAAACCGTTTCTAGACTCTCTCCTACTCTACCCCTCCTTGCATCATATGACACCTCTTTTTACTATACCGGTCCCCTAAAACAAACCTTCTGACTCCTCTCCTCCAAAACTCATTTTTACTCATCCAAAAGCCTCCTCCTACTGCTAAGACCTAAAAGAAAATCCTTCACTCTTTTATCCCTCCACTATCCTTTTCAATCAAAATTAACAGACGTTCACTTCTCAAATTCCATATTCAACTATACTAATATACTAACCAAATAACTGAATACCATATCTACTACTCAAATGACTTCATATTTATACTATACTAATTTTCAACACTAATCCTTTATGGGTTCTGGCGTGGCATGCTTCTCGCCAGAAAAGCGCTTCAACACCCATCAGGGGTAACAAGTGCAATATGAATGCAAATCTTTCTTCCCCTTTTATCTCTCCGCTATCCTTCTCACTCCAAGTAACAGACTAATATCCACCACTGAAATTACTTCATATTTCACCATATTAATTCACCACTAATCCTTTATAGGCTTCCTGAATAGCGTGCGTCAACAAGCGCTAAATAAATACAAACCTTTGTCCTCCGCTATCCTTCTGCTATCATTCCAAATCCAAATAACTGACTAACCTATACACCATTTAAAATGTACTTGCATGTTTTACAATACTAATTCAACACTAATCTTCTATCGGACCCTGAGTTGCGTGCTACTCACCGAAAAAGCGCTTTGACGCCTCGTCAGGGGTAGTAAGCGCTATATTAATGCAATTACAATACAATACAATGTATACCCAGAGTATGTCAAGATGTACCACTAATGTGTCACAGTCAGTATTATACTAGGGGTGAACACCATCATGCCAATGCTTCCCACAACAGGCTAGACATTACCAACCTTAAGTCAGAGTCAGCACTATGCCAGAAGTGGATCACATCATGCTAAATGTGTCCCTGGTATTGCTGGAATTACCACCAATATGGCAGGATTAGCATAATGAGAGACATGAGCAATATAATTCCTGCGATTCTTAAATTATACTGGGAATTACCACCATTGTGTGAACAATTATATCCATGTATGCCAGGGTTGACCCATCAAATCGGAGGGTCCAAGAATGTGAGGAATGAGGCAGTAGCTAGAGTGCATGTCACCCCTGCGAGATAGGGATCAGGTCACAGTGGCATCTAAGAACGAATTTAACAGGCAAAGAAATAGATATCTGGCACACTCACACAACCTTCCTCTCCTACACACACACACATGCATGCAGGTGCAAATGAATTCAGACAAGGTCACCAAGACATTCACACTTACAGACAGACTCATTGAGACATGTGAAAGCTGATACATAATTTCACCTACACAGCCTAGCTTCCCATATCATTCAATTTTGTATGTATGTCTCCTTTGCTGTAGCTCATTCTCCCATCCTGGCGATCAATCCCATACACAGTGTTTTTCTACAATATACTGCACTTCTCTTAAATATGATAGTACTCAGCTTGGTTGCCACTAGTTGATAACTGGTTTTATTCACATAGCACCCTGACTGTATCTTCCTCTGTAAGACATTTGGTTGAGGAGGGTGGCAAACTCACTCAGGGAACAACCACAATCCTTGTCAGGGTGAACCACAAATGTCACCTCATTAACCTTTGCTTAACCCTCTGTTAGATTGGCCCAAAGCAGTCAAGCTTAATTTAGAGCCAATGTGTAAAATATTTATTTAGCAAACAAACAGTAATAAAGTGAAGACAAAACACAAGAAAAGTCTCAAACCAATTCGGCGAAATAGATTACACCACTTTAAAAAATAAAATGATGCCAGAACACCAAAAATCCAATAAGTAGAACGGTAGATAGGGAATTTAATTTTTTTGGGTAGATATGGCACCTAAAAACACAAAGCCCCCCTTCTAGTCACTTGGTTGTGCTAGACCGGGGCAAAGTTGTAAGTGCAGGCCAATTGCAATGGAGTGCGGGTCAGATACAGGGACCAGGTTAGTCCGACTGAAAAATGTTGCTTCTCAAAGACAGGCTTGAAGAGTTCAGTTTGCAGATGAGGAGGCTGTGGGTAGCAGGAATTGTGTCATGGATGGTCATCGCTGTAGCATGAAGAGTTATTTGTCAATGGTGGAGCTTCACGTTGGTGGTCACTGTGGGCTGTTGTCACTGTAGTGCAAAGTGAAAATCTCACATTGCTGGCCGTTGTTGTAACATGAACTTCTCTTTGGTGGTCGTCATGGTCAGCACAGTCTCAGTGATGAGCCCAAAACTACAGCAATTTAACTTTCTTTACAGGAGGTGCTCAACTTGCCTCCACCCCCCTCCCGAGACCTATGGGGTGTGGATCTTTTATCTAACAAGTGAGAAATTCTTACTACATGTTACAAAATCCGCCTGGCTAATTTAGAATTTTTTCCATTACCCCTGGCCCTGCATTATGTCCCATTGATCGCTAATCACGAGTGCTGCTCTACATGCAGCCTGAGCAACCGGACCTTGCCTCCTTGTCATAGTGCATGTCTACACGTCTGTCTGGTATCCAGACCAGTGTTTTCCTGCACAAATGTACCTCCTATGACACAGTGGTCACGCATATTGACTAGCCCTAAGCACATTTACTCAGAGATCGGTCTTGCAGAAAACTCAGTAGACAGATCCTATTAACTAAGTGTTTGTCTCTTTGCATGTGTGTACGTCTTCTCTCTCCAGACTATACAGGTTCCTCTGAATTTGAGGTAAATCCCACAACTTGTTGGTTTGTTTTTTTGCACCTATTAATTTTTACACCTGATTTTAACTTTAACGTCCTCTGGTAAGGGTGGGCCTTAGCGCGCCCACACCGCCGAGGTACACTCCACACGGTCCTGAAGAAAGCCCAGTAAATCACACATAACGGGCAGAAACATGTAGACCCCACTTTAAGTGGAAATCCCAAAAACATTATTTGGTAATTTCCCAACACATACTTTTAACCATGTCAGGTTGAGCACTGAATAAAGTTTTTGCGTGGTACACTACCTTGACATTTTTAAACTCACTATTTTGTAGCACACCAGGGAGTCATTCGGCTTCTCCTGGTGGACCCGATGATGAAGCATGTCAGCATCCAGGGTGGTGAGTGAGGGCTTTCCTGTAAATTCCAATGTGATTTACTAAGGTTCACTTATCCTTCATATTTGTGCTTACACACTTACTACGACTGACACTCTTTTGTTGTTTGATAAAGGTGCTCAACTAATGCCGGCGAAAGGTCAAGGACCTAGAGAGGAATCTCTTGGGGTTCAGGAACTCACTCCAGCAAAGGCCAGCAGGGCTCATGCAGGTCCAGTTGTGGGTCCAGTGTATCAGATCATCTAGGCAGTTGCAAGTAGGCCTCTTGAGCTTGTTGTTTCCCTGTAGCTCAGATAAGAGGTCAGCCTACTGACCCTTGGAGCCCATTGGAGTCACTCAGGTTAGCCTGGGATAAAGGAGGCATGTACAGCCTTCCTTCTCAAAGAGCAGGGCAGTCCTCATGCAGTATGGCACCCATCTGTGGGTCAAGGCAATGCTCAAGCAGAAGAGCAGTCCTTTATTTATTTATTTATTTTATTTATTTATTTTTAGCAATTTTTAAAGCGCAAACAAATACCCATAAGGGTGTCTCGGCGCTAATTCACGGAACTCACTAGAGGGTGTCAGGGGAGTCTAGACAAGGGAGTGGGAGGAAGAGAATAGCCATGTCTTGAGGCTTTTTCGAAATTTTAGAAGCGTGGGAGCAGTTTTGATGTGGAAAGGTAAAGTGTTCCATAATTTGGCCGTGGCAACGGTAAAGCGTCTGTCTCCCCAGTTGACCCTTTTAGTTCGATGGACTTTCAACAGAAAAGCTGAAGAGGATCGTAGAGTTCTTAGTTGTTCAACTGGACGGAGGGCTTCTTTTAAAAACTGTGGTCCAGAATTGTTCAAGGTCTTATAAGCTATACACATAGCTTTAAATTTAATTCGGCTCCTGATGGGAAGCCAATGGAGTTTTCTGATGGACGGGGAAACAGATGAGAATTTAGGGATGGACAGTAGCGTTCTGGCTGCAGCATTTTGTACTGATTGTAATTTGTTGAGAACTCCTTCCTGCGCATTCAAAAAAAGTCAATTGCAGTAATTGGTTCTCGGGAACACTAGTGTGCTGATCAGAGTCTTTCCTGCTGATTGTGGAAGGTAGGGAAGCAGTTTTTTTATTTTTTTGAGGGTATAGAAAGCCGATGAAACAACGGCGTTGGCATGGTGGTGAAACGTCAGCTTGTTGTCAAAAATTACTCCTAAGTTACGAACCTTTTCCACCGGCTGGGGTGGGGGTCCCAACTGAGGTGGCCACCACTGAGGAGACCATGCTGGGCGCAAGCTCCCGAATGTCATCACCTCCGTTTTATCGGAGTTAAGCTTGAGACAGTTTGATGACATCCAGGAGCTTATTGCCTTCATTCCCTCCTGGAAGTTGGCTGCAACGGATGTTCCATTATTATACACCGATAACACTAGTTGGGTGTCGTCGGCGTAAGTAGTGAGGGCAATTCCATAGGATTTTATCACCCTCGCCAGGTCCGACGCATAGATATTAAACAGCGTCGGGCTTAGCGAGGAGCCCTGGGGAACACCGCACGGGAGGGAGAAGGTAGCATGGCATTACTCTGGGTAGCAAGGCGGGCCTCAAGCAGCAGAGCAGTCCTCAAGGCAGTCATTCTTCTGTAATATCCAGAGGTCCAGGAGTGTACCAAAGGGTGGCTATGGAGAGCCAATATTTATATCGGGGGCCAGTCTTTGAAGTGGCTGAACCACATATGGTTCTGGAAAGGTCTTCCTTTCCCCTGTCAATAAGCCAAGAATTCTTGGGTGACAAAATACCTGTTTAAGGTTCCTTTGTGTGGTGGAAGCAAGCCCTTTGAAGTGTAAAAGGGGCACAGCTCCACCACCAGCCACTCTGGTAGGATGACCCTTCCTGCCTACAACTAGTCCCCTTTTGTGTCACTGTCTAGAAGGAATACACAAACCCCAACAGCAGAGCCATTAACAGTCATGTTACCCAGGATGCTGGCAGAAGGCACAGATTATTGGGACAATAAAATGCCAACTTTCTAAAAGTGTCATTTTCAGAATTGTGACTTAAAATCTCACTTTACCATTAAGGAGCATTTTTAATTCATTCAAGTGTACACTGCATATTTCTATATGCTACCATTCTAAAGTTATCGCTTATTAAATATAAACTAGTGTTAGTCAAAGGGAGAGATAGGCCTTACAGCAGTGAAAAACGACTTCAGGAGTTATTCACTGCTAGGACATGTAAAACCTAAACCTACATGTCCTACTTTTTAAATACAAGGGTCCTGCCCTATGAGCCATTAGGGCTCTAGTGGTGACTTATATGTATTAAAAAAGAGGCCTGGCAAATGGTTTATTTTGCAGGTCAAAATGCCTTTTTAAAACCCCATTACAGACTGCAATGGCAGGCCTGAGACATGTTTTAAAAAGCTTCTTCAGTGGGCGGCACAATGAGTGCTGCAGGGCCACTAGTAGCATTTATTTTACAGGCCCTGGATAAAAGTAGTACTATTTACTAGGGACTCAAATGTAAATTAAATGTGCCAATTAGCTGTAAGCCAATTTTACCATGTTTGAAAGAAAGAGCATGATCACGTTATCACTTGTTAGCAGTTGTATAGTGCACTTTTGCAAGAAGGTCAGGCCTAACACTTCCAAAGCATTCTTTAGTAGCACTGAGAGGGTGCATAGCAGTAGTGAGGTCTGCTGGGAGCTAAAGGGATTAGAAGCTAACACAAGCAGTTAGGCTGCTGTTGTTGGACATTAATTAAGCCTATACACTGACACTTTTAAGTATGTTGAGCTCTGGCAGCTGCAGGCCAGCAACTAATTTAAAAAAGTATTAAAAGAATGTGTATCTAGCTTTAGTGATCTTGTAATGTAATAAAGTTTGTAAGCAATTCAACAGCCACATTCAGCCAAGACATTTACGGTTATATAACCAAGATATATATCGCTGCGTTTTTGGGCACATAGCGCTGAAAAAGCGGCGATTTTATTATCTCAATATTAGCAAGGCGTCGCTAACATGCATTAGCGCATGTTATTGGCCAAATCTTCAACGCATCTCATGACAGCGATAAATGTCTCTAATGAGATGCAAAGTAGGCGTTCCCTCCTAGGACAACATGTGAAATGATCGCAAAACAAACATCACAGTATTAACAATGCTGCCACTGAACAGCGAAGAGATGACAAAAGGCGCGCTAAGCCCCCTTTATCGCATGATTCTAACACCTGAATCAAACCTGACTTAGCATTACTGCCTATGGGAGGTAGATTGTATGGTTAAGTACATACTCCCCGATTACCAAGCTATTCATTAGCGCTGTGAAATCATCACTGAGTTTCACATGCTAATGATCAATGTTGCAGTCTATCACTGGATTGTACTTCGCCTGTTAGCAAAGCGGTGCTAATACGCCGCTAACACAGCGATCTAATTCAGCGATGGAGGGCAATAATGAAAAAAGGACAATTTGCGATATTTATCGCGTGTTCTTGATAATATGACCCCTACTTCTTTTCTACATAGAATTCATCCCTGTAGTTTCCACCTATTATGCCACCAAAAATGACAGCACGCCTTCTTTAGTGGACTTGTCTAACTACTGCCCCAATCTAATGGCTGTATGTATGCAAAGGTGAAATTCCATACTACATGAATGGCAGTCACAATGAAACAGTGGCTGATGAATGCGGACTGATAAATACATGAATGCACTTTCAACCATCTATAGTTGAGGAGTGGTGAATGTTTGCCACATTCTATACACTGTGTTAGCTCTGATACACATGCAGCTGTATTTAGTAAGATCTTAAACAAGAAGGAAAGGAGAGGGCACCCAGTTAATATCTACTTAATAAATCCAACACTCAGTCAATCAATCAAACAGGATTTGTAAAGTGCTGCTTATCACCCTTGAGGGTATCCAGGTGCCTTGGTGCTGCTCAGATGGTTTAGTCGAAGAGCCTGGTTTTTAGGCCCTTCCTGAATTCCTGTAGCTTGGGGGGTGTTTGGAGGTGGAGGGGGAAGCTGTTCCAGAACTTGGATGACAGGTGCAAGAAGGGGCAGCTGCCGCTCCTGCTACTGTAAATGCAGGGCATGTGGGCTAAGCAGAGGGATGGGGCGCATAGTTTTCGGGTGGGTGGGTGGAAGTTCACCCGTGGTAGAGGTATGCTGATCCCTTGCTGTGTAGGGCTTTGTAGACATGGGTGAGCAGTCTGAACTGGCACCATTTACTGACAGGGAGCCAGTGCAGAGATTTGAGGTGGAGAGTACTGTGGGTCGGCCTCGGGAGGTCGAAGAAGAGCCTGGCTGCAGCATTTGGGATGGTCTGGAGTCTGTTTAGCAGTTGTGAGGTGATTCCCACGTAGAGGGAGTTGCAATAGTCTAAGCAGCTGGTGATGAGGGCCTAGGTGATGGTGTGTCTGATGTTGATGGTGAGCAACTTGAAGATTCTCCTGAGCATGCGCAAGGTGAGAAAGCAGGACAAAACCGCATTTATCTGCTTCCTTATCATGAGTTTGCTGTTGAGTGTGATTCCAAGGTTTCTTGAGTGCTCAGTGGGTGTGGGTGAAGGGCCGAGTCAATGTTTAATTTGAGGCATCTGTTCTGCATACAGTTGTCGGCGCTGGCCATGCACCTGTGGAAGTTAGAGTTGGTGTTAGGGGGTTTGTCGATAGGGAAAGAATGAGCTGAGTGTCGTCCACGTAGGTGATGATGTTCATGTTGTAGGATCTGACGGGAGGGCCAGAGGGGCCATGTATGTTTTGAAAAAAGTTGGGCTTTTGCAGTAGCACTTGCGAGGTCTGAGGCAGCCTGCTGTCTTTTTTAACTCTGTGTGTTTAACTGAGCTATATTAATTTTAATACATGTTGATCTAGCGTTTTTGCACTTTCCTGCCTATTTGCACTGAGGGCCTTTTAATTACCTTTTATCCTGCGTCTGGTGAGCTTTCTTTGGCAACTTCTCCTCGGTCCACCTCAGCCATTAGCAGGCTGATTAATTGGAGGGAGACTCATAGTGCCAATTACTCACTTCAGGGGGGCCGTGCCCGGAATTGGACCAGTTGGCTGATTCAAAAGGAGGTGATGGCGAGGAAGTTTAGCGGACGCGCGCTGCGGGCGCGCCAGTGGCGCGCTGATGGCGTGCCAAAGGCAAGCCCGTCTGCGCATGTCTGCACCAGATCGTCACCAGAGATGCTGCCAAATTCACAGGGGGTTTGCAGATATACACCCGTAGTGACCTGCTAGCGGTCGAAAAACTAGAAGCAGGTGCGAGCAGCCTTTGTGCCGTTGCCTAAGGGCCCGTTTTGCTGCACACACTGTGGTTTTGACTCCTGTGCCACAACGCCACTACGCATTTCTCCTCCCCCACTCAGGAACATGATTAAAGTCTTCAGCCTCAACTGCAGCTCTCTTGTCAAACATTTGGTAAACATTCATGATGTGCTGCAGGATTACTCCCCTGATGTCCTTTTTTTAACTGAGACATGGCTCTCTGATGTCATGGTCGCTGAACCTGGTTTGGCACTCCCCGAGGGCTACTGCATTCTGACCCTCAACAGAGAGACAAGAGATGGAGGCATCGCAGTCATATTTAAATCCTGCTATCCTTGCACACTGGAAAAAGAGACTGTGATTGACTGTGAGGGTGCTCGTTTCAGAGTTTCTTTCAGCCCCAACTACACTATGTCATGGCTGCTAGTATATCTGCCACCTGGGCCGTCCAAAAACTTTAGGACTGCACTCATCGAGGTAGTTAGCTCCCTGGCTGTGAGGGCTGCCAACTTTAGTATCATCAGGGATCTAAATCTACATCTAGATAATCCTTTGGACACGGATATGGCTGACTTTGTTGCAGACCTCGGGTCTGCCAGTTAATCCAGCTGGTTGAAGGACCCACCCACCCTGCTAGCCATCTGTTGGACCCCGTCTTTTGTAACCTACCTTCCCTCACAGTCCACACCCCTAGTCCGATGTGTTGGTCCAACCACTACCTGGTCTCTATGTCGCTCCAGGCTGTCACCCCCTTCGGAAAAGGGGCCAGAAATCCTCTTTTAAGCACCGTGCGCACAAATTAAACTGGGACCAATTTTGTGTCCTTCTCTCCACTAATATTCCCAGTCTGTCAGCTGACCCGGAGGTTGCCATACAGTGATTTATGACTGGATTCTCCAGCCCCTGGATGTCTTAATTCCTACCAAGTGGTCTAAAGAACCACACATTTTAATCCGGCCCTTGGTACAATGACAAACTGGCGACCATGCGCAAGGCATGTAAAAGGCTGGAGCGAATCTGGAGACAAGACTTTGACTCAGTTGCAAATGGGAACTATTGGGCTGCTATTAAAAGCTACCATGGGGCCATTCAATCTGAACGGGCTGCTTTCTATGCTCAGAAATTTAGAGAAAGTTGCAACCCGGAGAGAGTATCTTCTCAATACTCACAGACCTACAATCCCAAAATTCCTCTACAGCACCTCTTATCACATTGAACCAGCAGTGTGAGGACCTTGCCATCTTCTTCATGAGGCTGGTGGAAAATATTTATAAGTCTTTTCCGCCGGTCGAAGCGGGCTTACATGCGGGACCTAGTCCCTGCACTACCTGCACCTTGGAAGCCTTTCCCCCAATCTCTCAAGATCAGCTGCTTTTACTGTGCAGCATAATTAAATCTGGCTCTCCTGCTGACTTTCTCAAGCCCGATCAATTCAGGAAATTTCTAACTGTGCTCTTGGCCCCTCTGGTCCAGGTGATTAATTGGTCTCTTGTCACAGCGGTTGTTCCCAGGGCATAGAAACAGGCCAAGGTGGTACCTCTGCTCAACAACCCCACCCTGGATTAATCTAAGCCAGATAATTTCCACCCTATTTCCCTCCAGCCATGGGCGTCTAATATCACTGAGGCCGATATTAACTCCTTATTTACAGATTTCCTGAATACCAACAATATCTTAGACCCCTCCTGGAATGGTTTCCGTCCTGGCCACAGCACGGAGTCAGCGCTCCTGGCTGTGACCGGACATCTTAGGACTGCACTAGATGCCAGGCGCACTTCAGTACTGATATTGCGGGACTTAAGTGCGGCATTTGATACGGTTTCACATTCCATCTTGCTGCAACGTCTGAGGGAGGAAGGTATAGCAGGCACCGCTCTAGCGTGGCTCTTCTAGTTTCTTGCAGGAGGGACATTTCAGGTGACTGCCCCCCTTTCATTACCGGTGTCAACAATATCAAACAAGGGGTGCCACAGAGCTCCTCCCTGAGCTCATTGCTGTTTAACCTATACGTCAAACCCCTGGCGCTGGTAGCCAAGAGTAGAGGTCTGACTATGGTCTCCTATCCCAATGACAGACAGTTGGTAGTGACACTCTCGGATGACCCCATGCAGTCCGCTCCCTGGGTTCGGAGCAATCTCGCAGCCATCCCCGAGTGGATGACTGCCAAGTGTCTCCAGCTTAATGTTAACAAGTCGGAGGTGTTGTTGGTAGGGAATGACCCCGGGCTCTGGAACGAGCACTGGTGGCCCGAAACCCTTAGTAATGACCCCACCCCCAAAGCAGGTGGTAAAAAATCTGGGGGGGGGGGTGGGTGGACTCAACCCTTAGTTTTCTAGTCCAAACAAAGAAGGTGGCTGGGACATGCTTTGGGCTAATGTGAGGGCTCAGACCTCTACTGGGTGTTTTTTGATGCGCCAACACAGCAAGCCATCATCCAGGCCTCAATTTTGTCGAGACTGGATTATGTCAACTCACTATATTTAGGGTCAAACAAGGCATAAGTTCTGAGACTCCAGAGGGTACAAAATGTGGCTGCCAGAACCCTTCTTGGTCTCCGTAGAGCTTGTCCTGTGTCTGATGCCATTCACCGACTCCATTGGTTGTCGGTGGCCAGGCGTATTGAGTTTAAGGCTCTCTGCTTGACATGCCACTCCAGGAATCTTGGCCGACTTGCTGCTGCCATATGTACCTACACGCCAACTCCGTTCTTTGGGGCAAAACCTGGTAGTGGTCCCCCAGTTAAGGAGGGTTCACAAAGGGGGACGCTCGTTTCGTACTATGGCGGCAAAACTCTGGACTCACTTCCGGTACAGAGCTGCAGTCTGAACAACTACCTAGCTTTCTGGAAGGCTGTTAAAACACACCTCTTTCCTCTGTTTTAGATATGTCTGCCACACCCCTGTTTGTTGCTCACTGCTGTCAGCACCGGGACGCCTCTTTGCTGGAGCAGCTGTCGCACTCTATAAAAAGTTATGACATAACATAATATAACAGCTTAGTGAGAATCTGAGTTGGAGACCACAGATGATGTTTCTTGGGTCCGAGGTGTAAGGTGGGACGCGGACACTCAGTGTTCGTCCGAAAAGAAAGGATGTGATCCATTGGAGTGCCTTCCCTTCGATCCCCATTTGGTAGAGTCTGTGTAGGAGGGTGTAGTGGAACACAGTGTCAAATGCTGCAGGATTGAGGAGAATCAGGGCAGCAGTGGTTTCTCCCGTGTAGGAGAGTTTTGATGTAATCTGTGGCCGCGATCAGGGCAGTTTCGGTGCTGTGATTTGAGCAAAACCAGATTGGGATGGATCCAATAGGTTGTTCATTTCCTGGTGGGTGGTGAGTTGGAGGGTTTTTGTTATTTCCAGCACTTTAGCTAAAAATCGCAGTGGGCCAGGGGGAAGTAGTTTTTAAGGTCTTTGAGATCTGCAGTGGGTTTTTGAGGAGTGGTTTGACTTCTGCGTGTTTGCACCCCTCTGGGAAGAGGAGGCGGAGGTGATGGATTTGTTGATGATGGTGGTGAGTACCTTGATGATGATCCTGTTCCCCAGGTTGAACATGTGGTGGGGGCAGGGATCCCTTGGTGTTTCAGAATGGATGGAGCCCATGATGGTGGAAGAAGTCTGCGCCGAGATTGGTTCCCAAGTGGTTAGTGATATTTTGTTGGAGTCGTTGCGGAGTATATTTAGTTGGGTTACTAGAGTTTGGGGTCAAAGGTTTCATAGATGGAGACAATTTTGTTGTAGAAGAAGTCTGCAAGAGTATCACAGAGCTCCTGAGAGGAGGTGACTGTGTTCTCGGTGGCTGTGGGTTTGAGAATACCTTGATGATGTTATGTTATGTTATGTTATGCGTTTTTATTTGGCGCACAGATGCTCCAGCTAAGGAGCGTCCTGGCGCCCGACAAGGCAGCTGCACAACACAACTAAAAACAAAAACAAACAAATGTACACAGACTAAGGGAATAAAAAGGTTTTCACCGCGCGGCGAAAGGAAAGCAAATCTCCCATAGCGCGAATCGCTGGGGGCAGGGAGTTCCACAGGACCGCCGCGCGCACTCGGAACGAGTGTCCTCCGGCTCTGCTCCGCTTGAAGCGCGGCACAACAGCCAGTTCTAGGTCCGCAGATCTTAAGAGTCGCGCTGGGGTGTAGTTGGCAAGGAGGGCCATAAGGATCGTTGCTGGGGACCCCTTCAGAATTTTATAGGTGACGCAGAGGACCTTAAACTGGATCCGCTGGGCCACCGGAAGCCAATGCAGTGACCGCAGGGTACTGGAGGTAGGACAGAATCTTGGGAGACCCACCACCGCTCTAGCTGCGGCGTTCTGAATCCTTTGTAGGCGCCCGATCTCTGCCTGATTCAGACCAGCCAGCAAGGAACTCGCATAATCCAGCCTGGAGGTGACAGTGTCCTGGATCATGAGCTGCCTGGTGGGGGCATCGAAGAACTTGAGCACAGGACGGAGCCCGCGCAGAATGCCAAAGCAACATGCTGCTGTACGTTTGGTATGGCACACAAACGTGAGGGAAGGGTCCAGCCAGACCCCGAGGTTCTTAAGCTCGGTGACTGGGATGGGAACAGGACCCAAATCCCCAGGCCACCATCTCTCTCCCCACAGATCCGGCTGCCTGGCAAAAACCATGACCTCGGTCTTACTAGCGTTCAGCTGGAGACAGTTGGACGTCATCCAGCTGGCGACCGCCCGCAGTCCTTGTTGAAACCTGGGGGCATCGACTTCGGCATCCCCGCTGATCGTGACCGCTAGCTGGGTGTCATCGGCGTATGACACCATCGTCATACCCCATTGCCTGACAACCTCAGCTAGCGGCCTTACGTACAGATTAAACAGCGTAGGGCTCAGCGAGGAGCCTTGGGGGACCCCCAGGTTCAATGGATGGAATTTGGACTGGTAAGGTGGGACGGTCACGCTAAAGGCCCGGTTGGTTAAAAACGACCGGAACCACTGGAGAGCGATACCGGTGACACCAGCCTCCTCTAGGCGCAGCAGAAGGATCGGGTGCGAGACGGTGTCAAAGGCAGCGCTCAGATCTAATAACACAAGCGCTGCCGTTTGTCCCGCGTCAAGCACGGAGCGAAGATGCTCCACCATATAAAGCAGAGCCGTCTCCGTGCTATGACCAGCCCTAAACCCATTCTGCGTTGCGTCGAGGATATCTGCGCGGCATAGATGTTCCGAGAGGACGGCATTTACATGCGCCTCCATAACCTTAGCCGGCCACGGCAAGAGTGAAATCGGCCGATAGCTCTCAGGCTTGCTGCCGTCCAGGCTGGGTTTCTTAAGGATAGGCCGAACCATGGCTCGCTTCCACTTCAGTAGGACCTCGCCAGATGTTAACGACGTGTTGATCAAGGAACATAGCGGTGAGATGTCATGTACCGCTAGGTCCTTGAACACATCTGGGCAAAGTGGATCCTCTGGGGACCCAGACTTCACTCGACGGGCCAAGGTGTCTAGGCTATCAGATGTTAACAAAGGTAAGGAATGCAATCCCTCAGATGGTAACGGCTTAGGAGATGGATTAGCCGAGGGAGTGGCCAAAGGAAAGGCCCGATAAATGGCATTCACCTTTTCCAAGAAAAACTCTGCCAATATTTCACAGTGCTCAACAGAGATCTGGTGCGTCGTTGTTACTTTTTTGGCAGTAAGGTCTTTCAATACCTTAAAAATAGCCTTAGACGGGCTCGAACTAGTCCTGAATTGTGCAGCATAAAATGCGGCAGGAGTTCTGCATACCGCCCGATGATACACTTTCACAGTCGACAGGTAGAGAACTTTCTTCGTGCTGTTATAGGCTTTACGCCAAGCCCGCTCTGCACGCCTACAAGAGACCTTCAGTGCCCGCAGCGAGTCGTCGTACCAGGGGCTGGCTTTACCAGCTCCAGTTTTACAGCCTACCAAGGGAATAAGGGTGTCCAAAGCCCTGGATACCCAGCTGCAAAACCTGTCATAAACCTGATCAGGCGATCCCAAGATGTCAAATGGGTCAGCCGATCGGAGGTGGAAAAATTCATCCAGCTTAAGTTTGTTCCAGCGTCGTCTTGGAACCGAGCACACCACTGGTTTAGGTTGAATAGCCGCAATAGGGCAATGGATCTGTATCAAATAATGATCAGTCCATGCTAGAGGTGTGTAGCTGGTGATGCAGGCTTCCGTAAGATTAGTAAAAAACGGATCAAGGGTATGACCCCCTGAGTGGGTGGGCTGTGCCACCAGCTGATTCAGCTGGAGCGCCTCAAGGTCTGCCACAAAACTGGACACCGAGGGACTGGTAGAATTGTCAAAATGCAGATTTAAGTCTCCAATGATGGAAAAATTGGAGCACCCCGTAGCCAGTTCACTAATGGCGTCAGGTAGCGCCGCTCTGAAAGCCACTTCACTCCCCGGGGGCCGATAAATCAATAGGCCCGACAGGGTGAAGTTTGATGTAAAAGCTACCTTAAACAGTGCGCTTTCGCAACCCGGGATTTTTTGCCCATGCCACGTACAAGAATAGCAGGATTTAACCGCGAGAGCTATTCCTCCGCCTCTTGAAGCTCGGTTTGAAGTGAATACCGAGTATTCCGGCGGGAAGGCCAGATTGACAATGGCCGTGTCGGCATCCTGCAGCCAGGTCTCTGTCACACAGAATAGATCAGGCAGCTCCTCATCTAGCAGATCATAAATGTCTAGATGATGCTTAACAAGCGACCTGGCATTGAGATTCCATACACTGATACAAGGCTGTGGGCTTATGGCCGCGCGGGTGGCCTCCCTGCAGCTCCTACTTACGGGGGCGGACAATGAGAAGCATCCGCAACCACACGAAAACGGCCCGCATAAGGGATCCACCCGAGATGCTGTACAGGTCACCCAGGACCGGTTAATGGCGACCAGACTGTCTCTAGTGTAGCACCGCATGATGTACAGGAGTACGGCCAGGAAGGGGGTCAGAGTCCAGCCACGTCCAGCGCGTCCTGTCGCGGACGGGCGCAGACGGGCAGGACTCTGGCACGACTCCGGCCACGCGATGCCGAAAAGTTCTTTGCTATGGTTTAAGCTGGCATTGAGGCAAGTGGCTAGGGCGCTTTTCTTGGCGCTTTTGAGTTGCTGGTGGTACTTGTTGAAGGTAAGCATGGGCGAATTTTGCGAATCTGGCGTTCGCAAATTTTGCGAATTTGCGAACTCGCAATCCGCAAAATCCGCGAATTCTCGCGAATTTGCGGATTTTTTTTTTGTGTGTTCGCAAGGATTTCTGCCAGTTCGCAAGGATTTCTGCCAGTTCGTGAGGGTTTTGTACCAGTTCGCAATTGCGAACTTACATGTCGGCACGCAACGGTCACGATTATGTTGTTTCTACGTCTGGTTCATCATCACAGGTTCCCAGCACCCTCTGTTTCACCCCTGCCACCCTCTGTTTCACCCATGCCACCCTCTGGTACATCAATGCCACCCTCTGGTTCATCATCACTGTAGATTATGGGGGGAAAAGGCAAGCACACCTGCCTGCTTCAACTGACATGAATTAATTTTCGGTTGATTTATTAATGTGTCACTGTTTCAAAATTCCAGTCTGGCACCTGCTTCCTTATCTGTAATTTGCTTTCTGTTGCAGTGCAATTTTTTTTTCCAGGACCTTTGTGGCCTACTTGTAGCTATTCTATGAGCCTGCTGTGAGGGTCAGAGCAGGGTCATACAATTGTTGCAACTAGCAACTGAACTCTGGAGGGGCCCTTGTCAGGAAGCACTGCAGGGAATGGTTACTAATGATGAGTTTGAACTTTTGAACCTGCTGAATGCTTTTTTTGTGTTCGCAAGGATTTCTGCCAGTTCGCAAGGATTTCTGCCAGTTCGCGAGGGTTTTGTACCAGTTCGCAATTGCGAACTTACATGTCGGCTCGCAACGGTCACGATTATGTTGTTTCTACATCTGGTTCATCATCACAGGTTCCCAGCACCCTCTGTTTCACCCCTGCCACCCTCTGTTTCACCCATGCCACCCTCTGGTACATCAATGCCACCCTCTGGTTCATCATCACTGTAGATTATGGGGGGGAAAAAGCAAGCCCACCTGCCTGCTTCAACTGACATGAATTAATTTGGGGTTGATTTATTAATGTGTCACTGTTTTAAAATTCCAGTCTGGCACCTGCTTCCTTATCTGTAATTTGCTTTCTGTTGCAGTGCAATTTTTTTTCCAGGACCTTTGTGGCCTACTTGTAGCTATTCTATGAGCCTGCTGTGAGGGTCAGAGCAGGGTCATACAATTGCTGCAACTAGCAACTGAACTCTGGAGGGGCCCTTGTCAGGAAGCACTACAGGGAATGGTTACTAATGATGTGTTTGAACTTTTGAACCTGCTGAATGCCTTTTTTGTGTTCGCAAGGATTTCTGCCAGTTCGCAAGGATTTCTGCCAGTTCGCGAGGGTTTTGTATCAGTTCGCAATTGCGAACTTACACGGCACGCCGCAAAATTGTATCACCAAGAAAAAAAAATCCGCTGCGTGCGAATTTGCGGATTTTCGGTAAATTCGCGAGCGTTCGCGGATTGCGAATTTACCGAAAATCCGCAAAATCCGCGAGCGTAACGGATTTTCCGCCCATGCTTAGTTGAAGGCTAGTTTGAGATTAGATCAATTAGAGTTTGTTTTGCTGATGAGCCAGATCCTTTCAAGTTGCTTGCAGGTGCCCTACCAGGATTTGAGCTTTTGGGGTGAACCAGCTGAAGTGCTTGAAAGATCTGATGAGTTTAATGGGTTTGAGGGGTGTGACTTTGTCGGCGCAGTTGTTGATCCATGCATCGAAGTTTCCGACTGCCCCCAGAGATCGGTGTTGGTGTTGGGGGACGAGGCACTTATGGTGTTGGTCCAGATGTTTTTGGTTACTTTTCACCAGCTAATGTAAGGGGAGCTGGGCTGGGTGGTGGGTGTGGTGGGCCTGGTTGTGATGTGGACAATGGAATGGTCGGACCAGGTGATTTCCGTGGCATGGCTGTATCTAATTCTTTCACTGGCTGAGAATATGGAGTCCAGAGTGTCTCCACCAATGTGCGTGGGCTCCATGACCAGTTAAGAGAGGCCGGGGATGTCCCTGTTCTCGAGTAGGTTAGTTTTGTGGGTGTCGTTGAAGACTTCCAGGTGAAAGTTGAGGTCCCATAGGAAGAGGAAGTCTTTTGAGTTGATAGCTAGCGGGGTGATGAAGTTGGAGATTGCCTCACAGAAGACAGGACCAGGTTCTGGGGGTCTGTAACTAAGGGTGCCTCTGAATATAGCTTGCTGTGGTGTTGATATGAAAGTTAAGGTGTTTTAGGATGGGGGTGGTGCTGTCACCGATAGCTGTGCAGTTGAGGGATTCTTTGTGGATGATGGCTCTTCCATCACTCTGTTTAGTGATGCGGTCCCAGTGAATTCTTTTGAATCCATTTGGTGTGTCTGGACTGGAGCTGATGCCGAGTTTAGCCATGTTTCAGTGAGGAAGATGATGAACGGTGTGAGGGAGGTGATGGTGTCTCAGATCTTGATAGTGTGCTTGTGGAGTGCTCAGGTCTTGATCAGCAGGTATTGGAGTGAACTGTTGTGGTGATGGTGGGCGGGGGCTCCAGAACAAGGGGCTCTGTGTTGAAGTGGAAGGGGCAGTGAAGGCAAGAGAAAGGTCCTAATGTTCATATCGGAGAGGTGAGGTTGCAGTTCTTGATGCGTTGAAACACATTTCAGGGCTAGATGTTCGGCGCTGGTGTATCTGTTGATGGGTGTGGGGCCAGGGATCAGGGGGTCTGGATGCCGTTTAGGTGCAGACGGGCTTGCCTTTGGTGCACCGGCTCTGCTCCCGCTGCATGGCAATGCTGCAGCCTCCATTAAGTAGGTATCCTGGGAGGAGAGTGGGGCACTGGTGTCGTGAGTTCCCTAGGGCCCACTGTAGTTCTCCCCTATGTTAACCTAGCTGTCCGTTCTAGGCCACTTTTGCTTTGCACAGGTTACGAAGTTACATGTTGCACATGTTTTGGTTATTGAGCTCTTCTGCTGGGATTCAGTCTGAATATTTTGTGCAAGGTTGAATAACACTGTGCCCAATTTTTCTCTGTGGTCAATCAATAACACACCTAACAAATAGACATAGACAAAGAGACCCAGGTGCTGTTTTCTACAATGTGAGTGTGTTTCTCACAGAAGAAGTACCTTGGAACGAGCTTGCAAGCCTTGCGAACCTGAGATGCAGATCAGCTAACAGCAAATGACAAGTATGGGGCCCAGCTCTAATCCCAGAGATCTGTGATACATCTTTTGTGCTCACATAGTGAGGTTAGGATTACTTAAATATAACATTCAACATGATAGGGGTTTTCATGGTATACAGTCTACTGATAATGCTAATCCTGTTACTAAATTGCATATGTTTCCCAATTGCAGCACAGTTGCTTCATTATAGAGCACAATAGTTTCAATAAAAATTGTAAACTCACCTTGTGTCTTTCAGTTGTTTGTTGGACATGTGTGAGTCAGAGAAAAAAAGGTGATGACCTGTTACCGCAGTTCCCTGAGGGGACTAGAGGGTTGTTTTCTGGGGAGCCAGTGTACTTACTCCACAGTGGGGAGGTTATGAAGCCAATTAAGACACTATGAGCTAGTCAGGATTTGGGTCCATAAAAGCTGATGTGGCATGGTCACCCAGTCCCTACATATTGACGCTCTGTGATCCGAGCCATAGTTCTGTTTCCAAAACAGAATCCCTGCAACACAAGGTGGGGTCAGCGGGAGGCAGGAAGTGGAAGGGAGAGGCAGCACGAGAAAAACAGGGGGGAAAAATGATTATCCTGAAAAAAACAAAGCAAGGAGGAGGGGAAAAAAGCAAGTTAGAAGGAGAGAAAATTGAGTAAGAGTGCCTGTGAAAGGAAGAGCAGGAGGAAGAACAAAAAATGGAAACCAGAAACTTGTGTCTTTCAGTTGTTTGTTGGACATGTGTGAGTGAGAGAAAAAAAGGTGATGACCTGTTACCGTAGCTCCCTGAGGGGACTAGAGTGTTGTTTTCTGGGGAGTCAGTATAGTTACTCCACTGTGGGGAGGTTATGAGGTCAATTAAAACACTATGAGCTAGTCAGGATTTGGGTCCATAAATGCTGATGTGGCATGGTGACCCAGTCCCTACATACTGACGCTCTGTTATCCGAGTCATAGTTCTGTTTCCAAAACAGAATCCCTGCAACACAAGGTGGGGTCAGCGGGAGGCAGGAAGTGGGAGGGAGATGGAGCATGAGAAAAACAGGAGGGAAAATGATTATCCTGAAAAAAACAAAGCAAGGAGGAGAGGGGAAAAAAGCAAGTTAGAAGGAGAGAAAATTGATTAAGAGTGCCTGTGAAAGGAAGAGCAGGAGGAAGAACAAAAAATGGAAACCAGAAACAGAGAAATATACAGTTAAGGGAACAGGAAAGGAGAAATACAGAAAAAGTTAAGGGGGCCTGAAAGGAGGAATAAAGTTACATGGAAGAAGGTGGGTTAAAAAGAGAAAATACAATTAAGAGAGCCTGAAAGGAGAAATACAGTTACAGGGAAGAAAGCAGGTTAAAGGGAGAAAAATGTAGTTTGGAGGAAGAGTTATTAGGAGCCTACACGGGAGAGATGGTCTGGGGACCTTCTAAATGGGGGTCGTGCTGCGGCCTTCATTAAGTAGGTATCCCGGGAGGGGGGCAGAGCACTGGGAAGGTGGAAGTCAGTCAGAGGAAGGCGGGAAGTGGGAGAGAGAGGGAGCTTGAGGAAAACAGGGGGACAGAGTGATTTTTATGGAAAAAACGAAGCAAGGATGAGGGGGAAAAAGCGAGTTAGAAGGAGAGACAAATGGTTAACGGAGCCTGCTAAAGGAAGAGCAGTTAAGAGGAAAAATAAAAAATGGAAAAAGAGAAAAATACAGTTAAGGGAGCCTGCAAGGAGAAATATATTTATGGGGGTGAAAGCAGGTTAAAGGGAGTAAATTGCAGTCAGAAGTAAGAGTGATTAAGAGCCTGAGTGAAGCAGCAGGGGAAAGCTACCCCGGGGGCACTATGAATTTTATTTCATGTAATGTCTCTGGACAGTCGCATTGAACTACTACTTCTGAAAATATATGGATTATATAAAGCGCTACCTTTGTAGGCAATCCTTGGATGTTTTACAATGACCTTGAATTGGGTGGATCCACTAATGCTTGTAGTTAATTAAAGAAAGTGGGATACCGCTAATTTTCTTTCGTGTTAAAGCTCTAATTCAGTGCACCTACTTGAAAGATTCTGAATTTCGGATAACAACAACTATTCAGCTCCTTGAGGAATTGTATTTGTAGACCAAACATTTTTAAGGTAATTAGGCTTTGTAAACATTATCCTATTGTAATACTTTACTGTTTTTATTTAGGCAATTCACAAAGTATCTATTAGGGTGAAAAGGATAACGACGCCCAATAGTAAAATAATACAACATATCATCCATACCACATATCTCTGGCATGGTGATGAAGTCAAGGTTGTGAAACACAGTAATTTCCCAAGTCTTACGGGGAGAGGCAAAAAGGACCACCAGTATGCCAATATTCTTCACTGGAATGGCCCAATGCAGGCAATGAGTCATTAAAGATTTGCTATCTGTGGCAACATAACCCTGAAAGAACACCTCGTCTCTTTTTGGAGGCTTAATAGATATTGCTATCTCCCTAATTCTTATGAAGCAACATCAGTAAATAACATTAGTCATCATGTGGGAAGCTTTGTTCAGGATATCTTGAGCTAGGAAAATATCTTTAGAGCAAAGTCATTCACCAAGCCATTCTGCAACAGAAAAAAACATGATGTCTCATGCCCTTCTCAGAGTATCATAGAAAGTGCTAAAGAGTAGGTTCCTGAATTACAGCTCTCAATTCCAAGTCAGTGAGAGTCTTCCCTGTGCTAGTCCAGTGCTAGTCCAGACCCTCCAATTGTCCCTCTCCAGTCCTTATTCTAACTGACACCGACATGCTCAACATTGATGGCACCCATTAAAATAATTATAGCTCATTCTCATCACCTAGTCAGCACACCCAGAGGCAGGTGTGGCCACTACCTACTTTATAAAGTAATATCACCATAGGAATGAAAGCATAGTCCCAAGTGTCACCTAAATTGGATTTTATGCTCTCATATTTTGTACTGACAACGCTTAAACTTTACACCTATGTGTATTCCATTGAAGATTCAGTTCCCAAGGAGATTCCAGATGCGCCATATGTAATACACAAGAAGATCAAATTGACCAGATAGCCATGCTTATTCTGAATAGGAGTAGTTGGATAGAGTGTGTCATTGGTTGTGGTGCCACAGGAATGCTGAAGAATATAGAATTATTTAGGGAGCCATATCAGTATACAATAAGACCATGAAACAAAGAACTCTGAAGGCTACTATTGGACTGTTGATAAGGAACTATAGGCCAAATGTAGAAAGCTGTTTTGTGACTGCAATGAGTCCAAGTCACAGATCCGGGCCATTTGTGACTACAAAATGGCCTTTTCTTGTGTACAACACTAACTTGTCATTCGGTAACATGTTACAGAATCGCAATTTAGGTTTGCCATCAAATACCAATTCAGTATTTGGAAAGGGCATGTTTAGGCTGTCCTTTCTAAGTACAAAATCGTATTGATGTGTATTGTTTTGCGGCTGAATTATGGTTGCAAATCATTAATCTTTTACCACCTCCTCGAAGAGATGGTAAGCCATTTGCAAATGATGAAGGGTCCCCAAGGGACCCAGTTACCCTCTGTGAGTGCTGACAGAAAATGTCTTAATAGTGGCCAGTGGTCCCATGGATCACCCCATTATTAAACATTTTTCATGCACAATATTCATTTTTTTAATACATCCCATTTTCCCTAAAGGAAAACGGGATACATTAAAAAAATAATTTATTAAACAGCAATCACAGAGAAAGTGGTCTGCTGATCTCAGCAGGCCACCATCCATCCATGGGATGGCTGCGATTCCTAGTGTATCGCAATTTGGACCTACCTTATTGATATTCATGAGGTAGGCCAAATTGCGACCCAATAAAAATGTGCAATTTGCAAACCAAACTATTAGTACATAGTTTAATTCATTAATAACCACACTGGACAGAAAAATAATTTTGCAACCAGTTTTTAACAAATCCTGCCTTATCTTCCCCAACAGTCCAATTGTAGTCCTTTTTAGAGGAAACAATTCATTTAAATCTTTCAACAGGGTAGAATCATATGCAGTTGCTAAAGAACTCACTGAATGCAAATTTAAACTTGTCTGATGCACAAAAAACCTGCTGAACTATAGAATTGTCCATTCTGGAATTTCCCATAATCAAACCCAAACCAAATACTCTTGTGCTGCTCTTAGCACTGTGCCGGGAGCATATGGAGGAAGCTAAACAAGGCAGTGGTTTCAGAAAGATCAAAAGTGTACACCTTTGTCATCAAGCAATGATTTATAATATGACTGTGCGCAGCATAAAGTCTACAGCATTAAATGCAACAAATAGACAAGAAAGTTAATGAAACAACCCAAAACAAATGCATACGGAAGGCAGGAAAAGTAAAAGTTGTTGGAAGCATATGAAACACACTAAGATGTAGTACATTGGAAATGAGTCCTTGGTCACTGAAGAGAAACAAGAGAAATGGTTATTAAGAGACAACACACGAGAAGGGACATATGCAAGCAACTTAATATCCTGGAAGCAGCCCATAGCAACTGCATTCACAAAGTCATGTGGATCATTCTTTCGTCTTTACCGTAGAGTAAGGCATCCAAGCTGCACTCATTTCTTAAACAAAAAGCCATACATCAGCAATTAAAATGTCATGTCAGCAAAATAAACATGTCAAAGACCTCAAACTAGATGTTAATATCTGGAGTCTCAAAAAAGTACCATTTCATGTAGAAACACCAAAGCCTAATAGTAATACAAATAGGACAATATAATTGTTGGAAAAGGCCCATTTTGCAGGGTTATCCCCAAACTTCTTGTTTCTACCTCCCTTGTTTTTCCTGACATGTGGTTGTTGGCAATAGGACTCTGGGCACTTTACCACGGCTGATCAGTGATAAAGTGCATACGCTCTCTGTATAAATTGTTGTTGTGATTGGTTATCCATGATTGGCATTTGTTTTACCAGTAGGTCCCTAGTAAAGTACACTGAGTGTGCCAGGGCTAGTGATTCAAATGCTACTAGTGGGCCTGCGGCACTGATTTGGCCACCCACATGAGTAGCCCTAAAATGGTGTCTCAGGCCTGCCACCGCAGTGCCTGTGTGCAGTTGCTAACTGCCATGCTGACCCGGCCCACGTCCCCATTGGCCAGTCCTATCCCTTCCCTTTCTGTACACATTGGGCACCCTTATGAAAGGCCCAAGGTACCCTCCTGGGCAGGGTACAGTGTACGTGAAAGGTAGAGCATGTACTAGTGTGGGTGACATGCTCTGATAGTGAAATACTGCCAATTTCGTTTTTCACAATTGAAAGGCTATCTTGCCCATCAGCTATAATGGGGAATGCTGTGTATGTTTACCTGCATATCTTCCCATAGGAGCAAGATAGGAAATTGAAGTCTAGCATCCCTCAACTCATAATTTAATGACCCATCTTTTAGGAAGGATGGTTTTTAAAACCTGTGTGTGAAAACAGCACTTTTAGAAAGTAGCTGTTTTCTTGTCTAACCTTTCTGTGTGCCTATGCCTGTTTGTATATTGACTGTCTGGTTTTCGAGCAACTGGGGCTGGGGTGGCTCCAGGAGGCTGGGTGAGTCAGAGCTAGGCTGAATAGCTTCATCTGCATCTTGAGTGGTGGGAGGGGATAGCAATTGGGCCTGAATAGGGCTGTGTCTGACTTCCACAATGCTGCTCCACCTCCTGCTGGGCGGCTGACAACCCTGCCCCTCTCTCTCAAAGGACAGAAGGAGTCATGTAAACAGAGTGCTCCAGGACCGACCAGAACTGGTTTGGACTAGGCAAAGGCCTCTCTACCTTCAGAGAACAAAGAGAATATTGGTATAAAGAGGGGACCCAGACCCCAAGGCTTTAGATCATCCTGGAATCAAGAATGAACCTCTGCCAAGGAGAAAAGCTGGAAGACTGAATAGGAAGGACTGCCCTGCTGTGTGTGTGTAGGCTGAACTGCAGTTGCTATTCTGCCAAGGAGAGAAGAAGGACTTTGCTGTTGCTGTGTCCCAAGAGATCTCCAAGGGACTGAGGAGAGCTGGCCTCCTGTTAAGAAGTCCCAGGAACAAAAGGACTTCACCCCCAGCTTCCCCCCTGAAGTCTGCTGTGTGAGTTCTGACCTGCCTAGAGTGGTTGTATGGCATTACAACGCAGGCTTTTACCACGCGTGCCATTACAACGCTGTTTTTACAACGCAAGTTGTTACAACGACTTGCTCTGTAAGCGCTGGATAGTGGAATAGTTTAATTTTCTATTCCAACTCCAGCCCATGTTACAGTAGGGAAGATGTTGGAATAGAAAATTAAACTATTCCCTATCCAAAAGCGCACTCCAGCGCAAGTCGTTGTAACGACTTGCGTTGTAATAGCAGCATTGTAATGGTAGCGCGTGGTAATACCCGCGCTGTAAAGGCTGTTCCCCGCCTAGAGTGCTTGATCCATTTGTGGGGCCTCTGGAGATTGTTTCCTGCTGTTTGGGGAACTGGACAAGAAGAAAAGAAGAAAATCTACAATTTGTGCGCATCGCTCTCTTGCGAAGGGCATCGTGGACAGTGCAAGAAGATTCCCGTTGCCGCGAAGATCATCGCAGCGCCTGTTGCCGCTGCAAGAACTGATGCATCGTTTGCTTGCGAGCGCATTGCCCCGGTGCAGGAAGATTCCTGTCGCTGAGAATATCGTCGCAGAGCCTTTCGTCGCTGTGAGAACCAATGGGCGACTTGTTTGCGGACCGCATCCCGTCTCTGCGAAGATCCTCGCAGAGTCCAGCGCATCGAGGGGCCGCGGCAGAAGAGGATCAACGCTGCGCATCGCAGCTGCACCGAAGATCGTCTCTGCCCTGAAGATCGTTGCATCGTGCCTGTGCAAGACGCTTCCTACCGGAGAACCTGCACCCCGGAATCCATACAAGGTATCGCATCGCTCTCCATACAGACCGGATTCGCCACTACACGCCCGCTGCATGCAGCGGGGTTGTTGCATCGCCTCCCCAGGGTCTTAGGAGTGACGCATTGCTTGTTTTTTGACGCTGCAGTTGTCGTTAGGAACTTTTGTCGCATTTACAGGCACTTTGGCCTAAAAATTACGCAACTGTAGATTATTTTGACTCAAACCCTAGAACGTTTTTAAAATCATATTCTTGAACTGTGTATGTTGGATTTTAGTTTTTTCAATCTTGTATAGTTTAGATAAAAATACTTTATTTTTCTAAACTAGTGTGGAGTCAATTTTTGTGGTATTTTCACTGTGTTACTGAGAGTGTTGGTACAAATACCTTTGGGAAGCCTGTCTGCTCGTGCCAAGCTACCAAGGGGGTGAGCAGGGGTTATCTAAAGAGTGTATCCCCTTATCCTGACTAGAAGCAAGGGTCCCTCTTTGGACATTGGTACCTACCTCTGCCAACTAGAGAGCCCCAGATCGAACAATAATCATCCTCAAAATTCTATGACCTTGATGGACAGACCATTCAAGCAAATCATTAAAAAGGTATGAAAGCATAGGATGAAGGGAGTTGATTAAAAGTCCACTCTCTCTGAACTCCCACTTATTGAACTTTTTTAAAGAATTCAAAGCATAAGGTGTTACAGACATATGAAGCTGTCCATAGCAAGATCTACAAATAACCCCTAATATTTCTGTCCTAAGTCTACATTTATAGGAGCTGGCATGGAGGGTGTGATCGATGTAGGATACCTCTGTGGTGGTTCTAGATATTGCTTAGATAAAAGTTGTCTCTGACATGTTAAGACCTCCATCATGGAAAACAAGGAGTTGTGATTTTGAAGCCATTCATATATTTATGTTTATAGTCTTTGCCACTTTATTTTCCTTCCCTATCAGCAATTGCAATGGCCCAGTAGCCTAATTACAAGCTAAACTATGTGAAGGTTGATTTAGAATTCGGCAGAAAGGGAGACTGCATTCTCACCCCAATAAACTCATGGTTCCTCTGCTGCAATTATAGGTGCAGAAACTGCAATGTTTCCTACAACAGAATCTCACTTGGCTCCATCTTTGGAGAGCCTTGACCTGCCAACCCATGTAACACTGGGCCACCTGGCCATAGTGATAGGCACCCCACCCTATGTAGGGTAGGATGACAGTCACTCATTTCCCTGATCAGGTTTGCAATGCAACGCACCCCTCACAAATGTAGAAGAATCCTTGTATGTCAGCGTCGTTGCTTTTTCCTTTTAACGTCCTGCTTTAGGAGTTTGTTTCATTGAAATAAAAAGGTATCCTGAATGGGGCCAAAAAGTGGCACCCACACAAACTACTTCGTCAACTTAAGAGCATATGGACTCCTGTAGAACCCGAAGGCACTGAGAGTCCACTGACCCTGCAGCATCCTGCCAAAGTCTAAATTACCTCATTGGTACCTTTTCAAACGTCCAGACAAGTCTAAAGATATACAGCTCCACCGCCTACTTAAAATTTGCTGGTATCTTACTATACCTTTACCACTCTCTACCACGCTCTAATTTACAATGTCTGACCTCCTGTATAGACTCTCCATTCTACAGAATATGAAATTATGACACTTTTGCATAATGTGTGTAGGTGTCATGCCACCTAACTTTTCAATATACTCCTCCAACACCAACTGAAAGAAATCTACCTCCTCCTTTGCCACACTTAGCTATCTCCTCACTCAGTAGAAAAAAGTTCCCAGCGTTTTGCCATGACCCAATCCCACCTTCCACACAGAGCAATATCAGGCAACAACGAATTTGCTCCTCATTCGCTGATGTTGTTCATACTTATTACCAACAATCATTGGCAAAGCTAATAGATCTGGCATTGTCCACCAGCCTTTTGTCAATTCTTGTTTTGTCACTGTTTTTGTTAATTTTTTTGTTCTGAAAGCTGCCAGGTGTTTGTCGATTCAATAAAAAACATTGACTAGAGACAAAAATATTTTTTGCTTTCAAAAAGTACATATTACCATAGTATTCCCTGGCACTGAAAGGAACTACTTTGTGTGTGGATGTACTAACTATGAAAGGGGAGTATGCTGTAGCTCATAGTAAAGTCAGCCCACGGCAGATGTGGGCTGATGCATTGCCTCTTGATGTAGGTTTGAGTTGGTTGGTGAAAAAGGTGAATGGCACTACCACAGACAGATCGATGAACTGCGGCTAAAAACCCCTAATAGTAACTATGTAAAGGAATGGGTGGTACAAGCAGCAGTGGCCTCCTGATGAGGGCCCCGCCACTTATTTGTTTTACAAATTAAGTACTGCCTGATCAAAGGAGCATTCTAACTGTTAGCAATTGGTTCCTGGTATGGAACAAAGTTAAGCACAATGATACTGACTGCTGCTGCAACTTGCACCTTCTTGTCTACTATCTTCATATAATGCATCTACCTTTGCTTGTGTGCTGTGTCTTTAACTTTTACTGTTTCTTTTTATAGATTTTTTGTTTTTACTCTCTTCTTTCTACCATGAGTGCTAATGTCTACAAAGTTACGTTATTTTCTGCTATTTTCTGTTCCGTTCTTTTACATGCCAGATGATTTAAAGGAATGGGATGACATTTTGGCGCTAGGGCAAATCTATAGCAACCCAGTGTACGTATGAGTAAGAGGTACTGAGCGTGAGAAAGCTACATCGTCAAGGCCTTTCCAAAAGGCCAATGATCTCAGGCATTATTAGCTTTCCTCCAATAAATGCTGACAGCATACAGGAGGTACTGTCTCCTGATAGAGCCTACTTAGTCTGCAAGATAAGAACGAGCCTGGCAATAAAAAATCCTATGGCATCTAAGGGTGAAAAATATCTGCATTGGGGGGTAATTCTGCACTGCTCTGCTAAAACTATTCATGCACAGATCAGATAAGATGATTAATTAAATCAATGCCAACTTGATGAAGCACAGTACAGATATAATGAGTCAGATTTCACACAAACATTTGCAAAACTCAGTTAATCGTTGTCAGTAAATGGCATGACGCATGAGGGAAAATTGTGAAGGGATGGATATACATTTGTAAATTGATTTACATTTACTCACGTTACGCTAGTTTGGTGTAATTTTGCGTGGGATTAAATCGTCTCCCGTGGGACGGGGTGGGATTGCATCAAAAGTCGTTGAACAACACTCGTTTGTGGTTATTTTCAAACTTTTGCTTTGTCCAGTTCTCACACTGGAACTCTCAGAGATTTACCTCTGACCTCTGTAAAGGACAGGAGGTAATCTAAAACCAGGATGTAAATGGGGAAAGAACAACCCCAAAGTGTATGGTGGTGTGGAAAAAGCCTTTCTTTGTGAGTAAAATAAAAGTATATTTCTCACATAGAAAATGAAAAAAAAATTGCAAGTGCAGGTTTTCTTATAGGCATAAAGACGTGGACATCGCGAATACAATTTAGCCAAGACCGCTGATAAGTCGAACTCGCATTAAACGAATTCTCCACATCTGATTGCTTCTCTTGTACTGTTATACCCTGAAACCAATAACACTGTTTTGACATGAAAAGGATGCTGTCCCTCGTCGCACCTTCTCTAGTTTCCAATGCTGCATTCAGTTTGTCTCTGTAGCACATCTTTTCAACATCTGCCCTCCAATTATACCACACCCATGATCCTCTACACATTTTTATGCCTAATCACCAAAACCGTATCTGTTGTTATGCATCGATTTATTGCAATGGGAAACTCTTCCGGAGGGAGGGCTGCCAAACTCAACAGTAGTACAAATCAAACCAGGACATACATTCCTTGCATGCAAACGCACGACCAACCAAATATAATTCATTCCAGAAAACATGCGGGCAGCCGTTCTGCAGCTGCCCCTTCTGGACGCTGAAAACAGCAAGCATGTGTTTTTAAAGAGTTCCGTATAAAACATCCCGGTTAAGCCACCTGATAACTAAAGAACCTTTGATGCTTCTTTAAAATTCTTTAAACGGATATTTCACTTACCAAACCCAGCCACGGCTCCGATTCTTCTCCGGAACGAGTGAGTGAGCAGTGTAGCTACTTTTGGATATATTTTGTTACGGAGACGCTTAAGGCGTGGCTTCGAGGAACAACGCGGATCTCGGTTTCTTGGGAACTGTTCTTCAGGACACTTTGTTCAGGAATAGGCCTCGTTCCCGGTCACGTTCAGGGATGCGCATGTGGTTCACAGATGTAATTATGAAACAATTCATGAGAGTGGGGGTCTGCCATCGAGCTTACTCACAGGGATTCTGAAAAATCCAAGCATCACTCAAGGAATTACTGTTGCAAATGAGCCATGTCCATTCAGCAGGAGAGTGGTAAGGGTGTACACACGGATGTATGACATTACAACGCATGCTTTTACCACACATGCTTTTACAACGCGGTTTTTACAACGAAAACCTTTACAACGCATTGCGCTTTGGGGTGCTGGATAGTGAATAGTTTAATTTACTATTCCAACTCCAGTCCCCGTGGACACTAGGGAAGGTGTTGGATAGTAAATTAAATGTAGTCCCTATCTTAGAGCGCCCCCCAGCGCAATGCGTTGTAATGGTTTGCGTTGTAAAAGTTGCGTGGTAAAGGCACTGCGTGGTAAAAGTTGCGTTGTAAAGGATGTTTCCCGTTACGGGCACCACATTTTCCATTTAAATGACCACTAAATGTGCACAGACTTACAGTTTTACATATAAGACTTTACAGCGCACAAATGATAATGGGTGGAAATTTGATTTTAACGAATATTTGTCATTTGCGCATCACTAAGTAAAGTATCTTGATTTGTTTTGATAATATTAAAATCTTTGTTTTCAGCATACTTCAGAATTAGAACAAGCATTGGCAAGGCAATGGGTCTTGCGTTTCCCGCCAGCCTTTTATCAATCCTTGTTTAGATTTTGCCTTGGTTTATGCAAAACTTTATTGTTCAGGAAGCTGCCAGGCCCTCGTCAATAAAGACAACAAAGTTTGTTTTTTCGGTCAGATGTGCTCTCTGTAAAACAACAGCATGCGCTAACTCTTAGTGGAGTCAACCAATGGCTGAAATGGGCAGACTTATTGCACTCAGGTTTAAAGGGCTACTGAAGCGAGTGGCACTCTTAGTGCTGCGGCAACACTAGTAGCATTTAATTTACAGGCCTGTGGCGCATATAGTGCACTGTATTGCTCTATTACTTACGTGTAACCTTCAATACTCCAGGTCCCGTTGTCCTCGTCCCATTCATTGACAAAGTGGAGATAACCATCTTTCGACAGAAAAAAAGACAAGAGAAATGCTGGGACCCTAATACTGCACCTCCCACCGGAAGTACATAGGCAGTACTTACCCAGCATCCCGCCTCTACAACCAAGCTCACACAGGAAGGCCGGCCGTCTGGAAGGGAGGGGCGTATGAATGGGACGAGGATAACGGGACCCAGAGTAATGAAGATTACTGGTGAGTAATAGAGCATTACCCCCAGGTCCCTTATGTCCTCATCCCATTCATTGAAAAAGTGGAGAATACCAAAGCAGAAAACTGGCCTTCTGAACCCACCAGCACACCCAGGAAACTACACCAAACACAGCAACTCAAGGGAGCACAGAAAGCAGGAACCACAGGAAGCAACCAGCCAGCACCTCAGAACAAGGAACGCAGGGACACAAACAAGAATCGGAAACAACCTAGAAAACAAAAACAGAAGGCCAGAACCACACAAGGAGGCTGCCAACCAGAAAAAATGGAGACAGAGCAACCAGGCCAAAAAAAACAAAAGGACAAGGGCAAGGAAACTCACCGGACACGGACGACCAGCCTAGAACCACCAGGAAGACACCCAGGACCCGGCAGCTGCACAGACAGGGAGAAAACCCCAGAGAAGGCCAAATAAAGATGCCAAGGCCAGGCAACAGGGCTCAGACACAAGCACCCAGACCAACTAGGCCGGAGGGAAGAACACACCAGACAACGGCCCACCACACCTAACCAAAGGAACCGACCCCCAGAAAGACCAGAGGACAAGGCCCCAGAAAAGAAAGGACAGCACTACCAGAGCCGCCACAGACCACACACAGCCCAGAGGGAGGAGCCACATTTAGAGCCAAGGAGCCAACCAGGAACCTGACCCCAACCAAACAGAAAAGGACATGGAAGGAGTCAAAGACCAGAAACCCCAGGAGGCCAAGAGTCCCCACAGGGTGGGAGGCCGCAAAAACAAACCTGGACCGGACACAAAAAACCACAGCACAAGGGCAGAGGAGGCCACCCCAAAGACCCCAGGCCAGAGACGCCCCCAGTATGACCCAGCAGGCAGCCGATCAATCAACCAAAGGCAGCAAAGACCGGGAACTAACAACCCGAAACCGAACCGGCACCGCAGGGGCTGGGACAGAGCCATCGGCCTCAACCCCAAAAGCCCCAACTCCAAAGGGAAGGAAGAACACCACAGGCCACAAGCCCAGGGCCACTGGGAACCCCTGACAGACTCCAAACCAGGAACCAACCAGGCACCAACCCGCCGAACCCCAGAGGGCAGACAGGAAAAGAAGTAAACAAGGCAGAGGACCAGAGAGGAACCAAAGATGGAGCAGAAGCCAAAGGAAACCCAACACCCAGGCCCCACACGCCAGAAGGGCAAGAGCAGCGGAAATGCCCCAAGGCACACCGCACCCCGACTGGAAGGGGACAAGAAAACGGCCAGAACCAGGGCAAAAAGCAAAAGGAACCAGGAAACCAGGATCGAAGCCAAGCAACCAATACACGCAGGAGGACCCCCAGGCCCAACGAGCCCCGAAAGGGGCCCATGCAGAACCCAGGCTTAGCCAAGGACCTGGAGGCCAGCCGAGACTCCCAGCACGGAACCCTGCTGGACAACACAGGGAGCCAAAAGAAAAACAAACAGAGGAAACCGCCAAAGCGGAAGCAGAGAAGCCAGAGGGCCAGGAGCAAGAGACCCCGGACAACTGACAACCAGGAGGCCGGACCCCAGAGAGGCAAAACAAGAACCCCAGAACCGCACCCCACCCAGAAATGGGGGGAGAGCGGCACCCCACACAGACACACACCGGGAGCAGACCCCGGGGAAGCAAGGGAAGACAGGAGCGAGCCAGGACACTGGAACCAGGAAAGAACCGTGAACACACCCCAGAGCCAACAGAGAAGTGGCAGCACAGTCAGCAAACCCAAGGAGGCACAGCCAGAGGCCACGCCGAACCACCAGGCAGCCGGCAGACCAGGAGCAACAGGAGGCAACCCCAAACACAGTAACCCAGAAACAGCGAACACCAGGACCCCACAAAGGCCCGAAAAAGGCAGCTGCATCCCAGGGTAAACAGGGAAAACAACAAAGAAGGATCCCCGGGACAACCTGAAGCCCACCAGCACCCAACAGAAACCCAGGACTGGGCAGAAACACGGAAACCCAATCAGAGGCGAACCAAGCCCAGGAAGAGAACCTCCGGCAGGAGCAGGCCCAGAAGGAAACAGCAGAAAATGGCCCAAAACCAACTGAGCGCCACACCATGAGAGCACAGGCAAGAACACAGGACCGCAGAAGGCCACCACAGGAGTCGGAAAGCCCCAGCATACCCCAGGGGACAATAGCCCCCGGAGCCCAGACAGACCCCCACCTGGGAGAACCGCAGGACAGAAGAGCGCCAGCAGCGAAACACAGCCAGGCCCAAACAGCGGTGCCACAATCCCAGGGGCCCAACAGGCGAACCTCCACAGGGCACACATCCAGGGAGGGCAGAGAAAGGAAGAGCATGAGCCCAACCACACCAGCCAAACCCCAGAGACCCAACATGAGCAGGAGCCGTCAGGGAGGGGAAAGCCTCAGGCCAGAAAAACACTAGGCACAGCACCTGCAGGCATGCCATACACCCAACCAGACAGAGCAGACCAGGAGGGGCGGCCAGGACCCACAGAAGCAAGTCCAAAGGCAAGCACCGTAAACAGAGCAGGGGCGCAGCAGAAGCTGGGGAACATAAGGAAAACCCCAGAAGCGCAAGAGGAGCGCTAGACCCAGACAGAGGAAAGCAGCGGGAGACTGCCCCCAGTCAGCCAGAACCCCAAGAAGCAACGCAAACACACTGAAGGCCCTGGGACATACACGGGCAGCCTCAGGCCGGAGCAAAACAGGGGGCAGAACAGCCTCTAAAGGAAGCAGCACGCAAGCCAACACTCAAAACACGGAGAGGCAAGCCCACGGAATGGCGGCAGGCCAAGAGAGCAAACCAGACCCAAAAGTAGAGGGGGGGAAACACCACACAGAGCCCCAGGAACAAAACCCAGAAGCCCCGACAGGTACCAGGCGCAGCCCAAGGAAACAAGAGGAGGAAGCGAACACCGCACCACCAAACAGGAACCGGGAGCCCCAGAGCAAGGATCCCGCCCGACCAGTCACACAGAAGCCAAGGAACCAGGCAAACACACAGCACACCCAAGCGGAGCACAAGCCAAAACCCGCAGCAGAGGCAAGACCGCATGAGAAAAATGGAGGGCAAAGACAAGGACCCAGTACGCCCAACCCCAGACCACAGCACCTGCACCAGTGACACCCCGAGGAGCCGGGCCGAGCTGGGACAACCAAGAAAAGAGGGGCAGACCCCGGCAGCCACCAGGAACCCAGGAGAGGGCAAACACAAGCCCGCAGAACACCCCAAGCAGATGCTAGAGGAGCACAAACACCTCCCTACCCACAGCTCAGGGGGGAGCAGCAGCGGAGACCTGAAGCGGGGCGGAAGACCAGAAGCATAAGCAACTGGCGGCCACCAGTTGCGGGCGGCGGCCCATACTCCAGAGCAAGCAGCAGGGGGCAGAGCGCAAGCAAGCACGCAGGAGGATCCCAACAACCCAGGCAACTCCAGGAGCAAGCACAGAGCGAGCCAGCGAAAAAGGAACTCGTCACCACAGCAGGGACAGGAACACATGCCAGCCCAGGGCAGTCCTCCAAACACAAAGAATGAATGCCTATAACCACAGAGTTCCAAGCCACCAACTGAACTCAACAGAGAGGTGAACCCTCCCAACAGAGCCCAAAATGACAGAACTGCAATGGCCGAATCACGCGCTGCTAGGAACAGGGGCACTACACGAATACAGCGATCCTGAGTGAGAACTCTCGCTGAAGTATGCAACACCAGGAACCCTACAATGCAGTGCCCATCACCCGGAGCAACCCCCAAAGGAGCACGGACAAGGAAAGGCAGTCGATACCAAAATCACGACATCTACAGGCCACCAGCTACACGGAATGCAACGTGACCCCCGCGCCATCCGCAGTCCGCAGGCGCTGGCGGGAGTCAGAGTCCAGAGCAACTGCATGCGCAACCCTGAAAGAAAAAAGGCAGCGCAGCACCCACCGCCGTGAAGGAGGCGGAAACGAACAACAAATGGCCGGGAAAAGAAATGCGCGAAGCGGACCTCACCCAGAGTGGGGGCCACCACCAGCAACAAGACCTCCACCGCCATCGCCAGAGGGAACAGCAGGAACACTGCAAACGCCCACCAAAGTGATGTGCGCACCAAAGGCAGGGAAACATGCAAACTCAACCGACATCTGGCACACACAGCCTGCCAGCCTGCGTAGAGTCACAAATGCAGAAGAGAAGGGACGGAGCCAGGAATACACAGCAGCAATAAAGGCAGATACCAGCCGTACCCTGAAGCACAGCTGAAACCACGAGCACTGAGAAGCAGGAAAAGAAACGAAATCCGACAAGCGGAACTCACCCGGAGTGGGGGCCAACCCCAGGAATAAGGCCCCCACCTCAATCGGCAGGACTCCAGGAGACCGGCAGGAACACATCAAGCGCTGCACGTCCCACCCGGCCATGCTCAGGAAGATGAACATGCAACCCGGAATAAACCGGGAGACCAACCCCAGCCGCAAAGGGCGGGGAGGGCAGGCAGGACACCGGCTCCAACAGTGACTGACTTCCAGCAAGCCAAGCAGGCCAGGAGACAGCCCAGGGAACCCCGCGCTCGCACAGCCAGGCAGCCGGGAGGAGGGAGATGAGAAGCACGCCACTCCAGCCCAGCAGGATCAGCACCAGCACACCACATCCAAACTGTTGACAGACAGAAAAAAAGAACAGGCGGGATGCTGGTTAAGTACTTCTTATGTATTCCTGGTGGGAGGGGCAGTATTAGGGTCCCAGCATTCCTCTTGTCTTTCTTTCTGTTGGCAGATGGTTATCTCCACTTTGTAAATGAATGGGACGAGGACATAAGTGACTTTGCGGTAATAGGGACTTATAAGAAATTAAAGATGCCAATTGTGCATAAGCCAATGTTACTCAGTTTGGAGTACTGAAATATGCACTTTAGCCCTGGTTAGCAGTGGTAAAAGTGCAGAGAATCCTAAAGTCAACAAAAACAATTTCAGCAAAAAGGGGAGAAGAAAAGCAAAAGGTTTGCGGGTGACCCTGCAGAAAAGGCCAGCTCCACCACATGTAATGAGACAGTAATATTTATGTAAAGCACTGTATGCCTATTTTTAGAAGGAACGTTTCAAAAGGTCTGGCAGACAGCTCTTCTGTCAAGACACCCCAAAAAAAACACATTTGTGTACAAACACGCTCGCTAACTTGCAAGCTGGTGGGTGTGCATAAACATTCAGACTTTCCCTTCATGGAATGCCCATTCCTCACTGAAAGATGTAGATTTACTGTCTGACTAAATCCATTTAAGAACACCAAGCACGTTTTCTGTTTTTCAGTAGTAGTTTAGCACTCTTAAAATGAGCCTCCGCACTTGCCAATAGCTTCAAGAAAGACATACTCTTTCGACCACATGCATCATTTTTGCCGTTTGCGATTTCTTAATTGCGAAAATTAAGGAATCGAAATTAAGATATCGCAAATGGCTATGCACCAAGAAATCGCATTTTTTTTGCGATTTCTTACATTTCCTTAATTGCGATTCACAATTTGCGAATCGTAATTAAGGAATCCCTTCCCATTGATTCCTATGGGCCTAGAGGCCTGTTTGGGTCAAATGAACAATATTGTGCTTTTCCAGGAATAAGGATAACTGTTGACAGACACATTTTTTCAAGCACTTTACTTATAATCAACATCTGCGATATAGGCCTATAACTTTCTGCTAATGCAGGGTCCAATGATGGTTTCTTCAATAATGGTCTCACTATAATGTATTTCCATGAAGGCAGCACTGTGCCGCTCTGAAGCAATAGAGTTAGTATATCTTTCAGGACAGGGTAGATTACATTTTACCCTTGCGTAAGTGCAAAAAGTGGGGCCGTGTCCAAAGGGGAACCCGTTTTAACTATCTTCATCAAACCTTCCACATCTTCTTTCCTGACAGGAGGAAAGGCCTATAAAGTATAATTTGATGAACTGCCAAAGTGAGACTGATTAGAGATCTTATAATGTTCAGCTTTATCTGCAAAAGTAGCATAGATATTATTAACTTTATCAAAGAAGAACGTGGCCAACTTATTTCAACGAGAATCGGATGGAGGGGGCAAAGTGCACATTTTGGAGGGATTTGCTAATAATTTGACTATTTAATTAGCATTATAGCTGAATTGGATGTGTTATTATTCTGTGTAGCATAATATGTGGAGAGTGCTTCCCTAATAGCATAATGGTCTAATTTCATTGCATTCTTATAATTTATTTTTGTATTTGCATCATGTTTTTCTCCACTTTCTTCCCATCCTTCTACTTTCTATTTTAATCTCCATAAAGTGAGTATTGAACCAGAGGGGTTGTGCTCCTCAACGGCCCTTTTTATGAATCCCGATAGGTATAAGCTTGTCTAACAAAGACTTGATCCAATCATTACAATTTGGAATTATCTTTAATATTTCACCTTTTAATTCAGGTATAAGATTTAAAAGGGTGTTTTCCCAATTGGCATTGTCCAGCTTCGAGCAACTTTGACCAACAGCAGCCTAATCTTTGAGGTTGGAAAGGGAATTACTCCTCCCACGGTTAGCAAGGAAAAAGAAAGGAACCACATAGTGGTCCGACCATAAAACTAGAAGGGGAATTCTTGCTGGAATATTAGATAGGTTAGTAAAATCTGGATCAAGCGGTGTCCCTTTTTATGTGTTGGTTCTTCTGCCAACTACACAGGTTTGATAGCTGATAAGTCTTCAAGTACGTTTCTTGCGATCTCACAACTGAGGTCGTCAAAATGCATATTTAAGTCTCCTAAAAATTTGAAATTGGCCTTATGTAGAGCCAGATCAGTCATAATATCAGGTAAAACTTGTAAAATATGAGTGACCGGTCAAGGTGGATGATAAGCCAATACCTCTAAGAAGGTGAAAGTAGGGAAAAGTACATTGAAAAGGAAAGACTCTCACAGCCTGGAATAGTGAGAGGAGAAAACACACCGCTCAGAGTTTCCTTATAAATGATAGCAATACCACCATCCATTTTGTCTGACCGATCGCATGTAGCTATAGTATATCCCGTTGGAAGCACCACCAGTCTGGCAGACCCTTCACGAAGCCAAGTTTCAGTAAGAACCAGGGTCTCTGGCTGACTCCTCAGGGAGAGCATGGAAGGCTAATTTGTGTCTTAGAAATGAGGGGGCAGATCTATAACGAAGTGCCGCAGCGTGGCACCGCAAGCCCTTTGGCTGCGCCATGCTGCAGCACTTCCGAAGCACCGGAATATGACATATTTACAATAACGTCTCATTCCTGTGCTCTTCCCTGCTCTGGCACACAAGCTGCAGATGCCACATGAAGTTAGGAACACTTAGCCAATCAAGACACAGCATTCACAGTACATGCAGTGATCACGCACTTGCCATGCCGGCCATCTTCTCATTTTACCCGCTATCCTCATTGTGTCCATGCGAGGTTGAGGCCTACCTGGATTCCTTATCCAATGCCTTAATTTATGCTTCTGAAGAGGGTTTTGGGGTAGCAGGAAAATGGCGCTCGTACAGGTAACCTTGTCCGATATGGACTTGTGGTGAGTGGGAGTATGTGGTGCAGCCAGAACAGAGGTAAACCCAAAACCTCCGGAAAGGGAGAAATAGCTAAGAAACTCTTACTACAGTATACTTTAACACAATGCTGGGCACACATGTATGATCATAGGTTAATACATTAGAAGTTAATGAAGTGGTCAACACCGGTCGTTTTCTTTTTGAGTAGTTTTTATGAAGATTTTCATGTGAAAAATTACAACACCAGCCTTAATTTATGGCTCCAAAGACAGAGGTACACATTCCTTACCCTAAAAAAGAATCGCCGGAACATTTTATTACACTCAATGAACTGTATAAAAGTCTATGTTTGACCTATTGTAAATTGAGACATTCCTCAGACCATATGCCTGTGGCTGTGCTCCTGGTCGTAATGTTTAATTAAACAAACTGTTCCTGTTTTGCCAAACGCTTCTTATCTTTTTCTTTTCAAGGTATTTCATGTTCAAGCAATATTTTGGTGAGCCACCATTGGAACTCATAGGTACCTCAAACTAGACTGCAGCTAAAGGAAGGGGACCCCGTCCCAATGGATTAAGGTTTGCACAACAAGGAAGGTCAACGGACACCCCAAATGATTGGAAGTTCTGCTGAATCCACTGGGTGGAGGTCCATCCTGAAGCAGCCATCACCGAGGGTTACAGACAACATCAGAACCTTAGTTAAGCATGTGGCATGTGGCATACGGCAAACTAGGGAGAAGCATACAAAGATAACCTAAGAGACCTGTCACAGACTGAAAATCTGGCATAGTACCTATTTTAGATGTCCCAGCTGAGTAGTCGTAATGTAGCCTTAGAGATGTTCTTGTGGAAGTTACCTTTAGTCGATAGTCAGCATGCTAGGAAAGGTGAATAATTAATGCATTTATTGTCAGAGTTGAATCCTCAATCTTATTTTTTAGTCTAAAAGGGTTTTCCAATGTCGCTTGGGCTGCTGGGCATAACACAGATGGTACACTTTTTCCGCTATGCATGACACATTCAGTATTCTTGGACTGCTGGGTGTGACACAGATGGTGCCCTTACCTCCTGGGTGTGATACAGGGTGTGATTCAGTCATTTAGGGGAAAAGATTGGGACCCGAGAGATTAGGTGTAACTTGTGTTTGACCAAGAGGGGCCTGTGTTTCTTGAGTTATTCCTTCTTTCCGCAAACTATTGTTATTACCTTTGTCCCCGAGTGTTGGTAAGTGGATTATTACAAGGGGTGAATGTATATCTGCCTCTGGCAATAAGGCCACTAACAGAGTATAGGGCTCAGAATAGGTCTTAGAAAAATATTCCTATACTGAACACTTGGTAGCTTGGCTGCGAGCAGGCAGGCTTAACTTCAAAGACAGGTATGTAAAGCATTTAAAAACACCATTTCAGTAAGTAATTAAGACACAATGCACAATAAAAATCCAACACAAATTTATAAAAATAAGAAACATGTTTATCTTTACAATGACACCAAAACAACAAAAATCCAATGTAGGGAACCGGAGATATGAATTTTCAAAGATTTAGCAATTTCTAGCATATAGAAACCTATAGCGCCTTATTGGGACATTTGGACGTGATAGACCAGGCCAAATTCAAAGTTTCAGGCCCACCGCGATGGAGCCCTGCTCGGCTACCCCTTACGGTAGGTCTTGGTCACGGTTTTAAGTTTGGACTTAGAAACTTTTCTGGAGCTTTTCTTCCCGGGGTCTCTTGAAGCTCTCAGGCAGTCCGGATGCGGTGAGAGTTTGCCAGATTGCCTTGCAAAAAGCTCCCGGTCAAGCTTATGGAAGTCCGACCTCCGGAGCGTTCCAGCGGGACAAACCAAAGATCCAGGCCGACACACGTTTGAAGGCAGGTGTCTTTGCTTTCGTGGTTGCTCCCGGGCACTTCTTCTTCGTTTGGACTTAGAAACTTTTACAGTGCTTTTTCTCGCGGGGTCACTCGATGCTCTTCATCAGGCTGGATTCCGTGAGGGTTCGACCGGCCTTGGATGTCAACTACTCCCGGTCAAACTCTGGATTAGGACCTACGGAGATTTTCAGTGCGACAAACCTGGATGGCAGGCGGACTCGTGGTTGAAGGCAGGCGGCATGGCTGGCCAGGTTGAGTCGGTCCCCTTATGGAGCTTTTTTCCAAAATTGCTCAAGAGTTTTTCAAACTTCTGGAACTTCTTCCTGAAGTTCCCCAAAGGGTCCCATAGTGTCTCAGACTCACTCCAAGGGTCTGGAAATACCATGATGGTCTTTGAAAGTTGAGGACTTCAGTTCCCACAATCTACTTAGACAAAACCCTTACAAATCCACTATTAGTTCTCAAGGTTGAGGATCCTTGGTGGTGATGTTCCAGGTGAGCTCCGTTAACCTGTAGCTTGGAGAGAGTCTACTCTTTAGTCCTTTTACAGCAAGGTAATCCACAGGCTATAGTTTCAGATAGTGCAGATAGGAAAGCTATAGTATCTTATCCTCTAAACCTACAACACTCATCATGAAGACACCATTAAAACACATGCAGACCATTTTCTCCACACAGGCTAAAAATCATAATAAGGTTTGCCAAGAATGGCACGCACACACAAAGGCACATACATTTCCCTGGCCACAGGAGTGAACGTTCAACACTAACACACTTGAACACATGAGAACATATATATAAACCAAATATACAGGTCAAAAGAAAGATAATAGAGAAGCATTATTAAAACTATTTGTCATCTTCGAGGAGGTCCAGATCAACAGTCCTGCACTAGAGCTATCCAACAAGGCTTCAGCACCTCCCCCACTGTTTGCAGGTATGAAGGTGCTCTCGTCTGCTCTCCCTGCCGTAGGATACTCTAATCCACCAGTTGAAGAAGTTGGCGGGCCCTCCACCGAACAATGAGCACTTATGGCCAGACATGGGAGACTAAGGCAAGCAGGCACAAGCAGTCACAAAGCAACCCCAGTCCGGTGCAAGAGCTCCTTGAAGTTCAACTCCTGTCTGTTGTGCCTGACACACAGAAGAACCCCAGCTGCGCGGAGAATATGCACCCTCACTGATTTAGGCGAGCACACAAAATTGACAGGGAGGTTTGTAGCAGTTCTAGACAGTGATACAGCTAGCAGGAGTGAGGACGAGGGTCCCAGTCACCCGAGATCAGATGATGAGGGTGGAGCTACATAACTTGCCCAGGTACCTGAGAAAACAGAAGAGAGTGAATGTGAGGGCAAAGCTCGACCGAAAAGAACAGCGCATAGCTCAGAGCGAAGAAGGTAACCTAGACGGGATGTAGAAGAAAGGCGTAAGCTAAGGAGGGAAAGAGATAAAGCTTGCATCCAGGAAGCACATCGAGAACACAGAGCAGTGCATCCCCTACATGAGAAGAATGGGAGCAGGCACAGGACAACGATCGGGGACGAGTCTGAAGTAGAATAAGATTAATTCATTTTGGCTGGGATCAGAGCCTCACCAAATCTGCTGCTGCTTCAAAACACGAAGCGCTTCACATCGCCGAAGAAGAGGACCGACGTCACAGCAGACGCCGCTGCATCACCGTGAAGCGTGTCGCAGGAGAAAAGGATCGGCGTCGCATCAAATGCCGCCGCATCTCTGAGAAGCGTGTCCTAGGGCCGGTCGCGGCTCATTGCTGGAGAAGAGAATCGACATCGCCGCAGATGCCGCCGAAACACCGAGAACAGTGTTGCAGGTCCTGTCGCAGCTCGCATCATTGTGGAAGCAACTTGCATCGCCAGGAGAGAGGATTGACGTTGCAGGAGATGCCGCTGCATCACTGGGAAGCGTGCAGCAGGGCCTGTCACGGCTCGCATTCTGTACAGCATCTTGCATCGCCGGAAAAGAGGATCGAAGTCGCAGCAGACGCCGCCGCATCACCGGGAAGCGTGTCGCATCAAGGAGAAAGCGCCATCTTTATTTCATTGCACCAGATCTTCAACACATCACCGTCCTTGCGTGTAAGGGACTACGGCATCACCTTTCCTGCAACACATCTGTTGCCCTGCGTGTCGCATCTTAAGGTACATTGACTTCAAGTGTCGCATTTTAAGATCTAAAGAGAACTAAGCTAATTCTACCAGTTTAAGTACAGTATTGTAGATTTTTGTCGTTTGTGGTCTTATGTTAAATCTATATAAAGAATACTTATTTTTGATATAAAACCTGTGTGGTGTCCATCTGTAGTGTTTTCGCTTGATTACTGTATGTGTGCACAAATGCTTTACACACTGCCTCTGCGATATGCCTGTCTGCTCATGCCAAGCTACCGAGAGGCTGAGCAGGGGTTATTTTAGGAGTGTACCCCCTCACCCTGACTAGAGGCAAGGGTCCCTATTTGTCACAAGTACCTACCTGTGCCAACTAGGGACCCCCAAATCTAACAGCTACTAACATACAAATGGCACCAGTTTTAAAAGGGGCTTTACAAAAAAAACAGAGGGTTTCAACCTAGCTATAGCAGCAGAGGCCAGTGAGGTTGGCAGCAACCAGAACGTAGGGCATGTTATTATTGCCCTAGGATGGGCCACCCGGTAGACTGATGTCGGTTAAAACCTACCATGAACAGAGATCACAAAATCCTAATGCACAAAACCAAGCCCACGGAAATCTGAACACACCTTACATTTAGCCACAGGGAGGCCAGTCAGGTGCCAGACCACCGCAACAGGGATGGTTGTTGGGCAAACACGTAGCAACAGCAACCGCAGACAGGAAACTCAGCCCAACAGGGACCGGTACCACAGCATCAGTAGGGAGGTATAATTGATAAGTTAATGTTTTCACATAAGCAGAGTACAAATATGCAGTAAGATAAAACTCAAGAGTACGGAAATCTGAACACACCTTACATTTAGCCACAGGGAGGCCAGTCAGGTGCCAGACCACCGCAACAGGGATGGTTGTTGGGCAAACACGTAGCAACAGCAACCGCAGACAGGAAACTCAGCCCAACAGGGACCGGTACCACAGCATCAGTAGGCTACTATTGGACTGTTGATAAGGAACTATGGGCCAAATGTAGAAAGCTGTTTTGTGACTGCAATGAGTCCAAGTCACAGATCAGGGCCATTTGTGACTACAAAATGACCTTTTCTTGTGTACAACACTAACTTGTCATTCGGTAACATGTTACAGAATCGCAATTTAGGTTTGCCATCAAATACCAATTCAGTATTTGGAAAGGGCATGTTTAGGCTGTCCTTTCTAAGTACACAATCGTATTGATGTGTATTGTTTTGCGGCTGAATTATGGTTGCAAATCATTAATCGTTTACCACATCCTCGAAGAGATGGTAAGCCATTTGCAAATGGTGAAGGGTCCCCAAGGGACCCAGTTACCCTCTGTGAGTGCTGACAGAAAATTTCTTAAGAGTGGCCAGTGGTCCCATGGATCACCCCATTATTAAACATTTTTCATGCACAATATTCATTTTTTTAATATATCCCATTTTCCCTAAAGGAAAACGGGATACATAAAAAAATGTATTAAACAGCAATCACAGAGAAAGTGGTCTGCTTATCTCAGCAGGCCACCATCCATCCATGTGATGGCTGCGATTCCTAGTGTATCACAATTTGGACCTACCTTATTGATATTCATGAGGTAGGCCAAATTGGGAACCAATAAAAATGTGCAATTTGCAAACCAAACTATTAGTACATAGTTTAATTCATTAATAACCACACTGGACAGAAAAATAATTTTACAAGCAGTTCTTAACAAATCCTGCCTTATCTTCCCCAACAGTCCAATTGTAGTCCTTTTTAGAGGAAACAATTCATTTAAATCTTTCAACAGGGTAGAATCATATGCAGTTGCTAAAGAACTCACTGAATGCAAATTTAAACTTGTCTGATGCACAAAAAACCTGCTGAACTATAGAATTGTCCATTCTGGAATTTCCCATAATCAAACCCAAACTAAATATTCTTGTGCTGCTCTTAGCACTGTGCCGGGAGCATATGGAGGAAGCTAAACAAGGCAGTGGTTTCAGAAAGATCAAAAGTGTACACCTTTGTCATCAAGCAATGATTTATAATATGACTGTGCGCAGCATAAAGTCTACAGCATTAAATGCAACAAATAGACAAGAAAGTTAGTGAAACAACCCAAAACAAATGCATACGGAAGGCATGAAAAGTAAAAGTTGTTGGAAGCATATGAAACACACTAAGATGTAGTACATTGGAAATGAGTCCTTGGTCACTGAAGAGAAACTCTCATATTTTGTACTGACAACGCTTAAACTTTACACCTATGTGTATTCCATTGAAGATTCAGTTCCCAAGGAGATTCCAGATGCGCCATATGTAATACACAAGAAGATCAAATTGACCAGATAGCCATGCTTATTCTGAATAGGAGTAGTTGGATAGAGTGTGTCATTGGTTGTGGTGCCACAGGAATGCTGAAGAATATAGAATTATTTAGGGAGCCATATCAGTATACAATAAGACCATGAAACAAAGAACTCTGAAGGCTACTATTGGACTGTTGATAAGGAACTATGGGCCAAATGTAGAAAGCTGTTTTGTGACTGCAATGAGTCCAAGTCACAGATCCGGGCCATTTGTGACTACAAAATGGCCTTTTCTTGTGTACAACACTAACTTGTCATTCGGTAACATGTTACAGAATCGCAATTTAGGTTTGCCATCAAATACCAATTCAGTATTTGGAAAGGGCATGTTTAGGCTGTCCTTTCTAAGTACAAAATCGTATTGATGTGTATTGTTTTGCGGCTGAATTATGGTTGCAAATCATTAATCTTTTACCACCTCCTCGAAGAGATGGTAAGCCATTTGCAAATGATGAAGGGTCCCCAAGGGACCCAGTTACCCTCTGTGAGTGCTGACAGAAAATGTCTTAATAGTGGCCAGTGGTCCCATGGATCACCCCATTATTAAACATTTTTCATGCACAATATTCATTTTTTTAATACATCCCATTTTCCCTAAAGGAAAACGGGATACATTAAAAAAATAATTTATTAAACAGCAATCACAGAGAAAGTGGTCTGCTGATCTCAGCAGGCCACCATCCATCCATGGGATGGCTGCGATTCCTAGTGTATCGCAATTTGGACCTACCTTATTGATATTCATGAGGTAGGCCAAATTGCGACCCAATAAAAATGTGCAATTTGCAAACCAAACTATTAGTACATAGTTTAATTCATTAATAACCACACTGGACAGAAAAATAATTTTGCAACCAGTTTTTAACAAATCCTGCCTTATCTTCCCCAACAGTCCAATTGTAGTCCTTTTTAGAGGAAACAATTCATTTAAATCTTTCAACAGGGTAGAATCATATGCAGTTGCTAAAGAACTCACTGAATGCAAATTTAAACTTGTCTGATGCACAAAAAACCTGCTGAACTATAGAATTGTCCATTCTGGAATTTCCCATAATCAAACCCAAACCAAATACTCTTGTGCTGCTCTTAGCACTGTGCCGGGAGCATATGGAGGAAGCTAAACAAGGCAGTGGTTTCAGAAAGATCAAAAGTGTACACCTTTGTCATCAAGCAATGATTTATAATATGACTGTGCGCAGCATAAAGTCTACAGCATTAAATGCAACAAATAGACAAGAAAGTTAATGAAACAACCCAAAACAAATGCATACGGAAGGCAGGAAAAGTAAAAGTTGTTGGAAGCATATGAAACACACTAAGATGTAGTACATTGGAAATGAGTCCTTGGTCACTGAAGAGAAACAAGAGAAATGGTTATTAAGAGACAACACACGAGAAGGGACATATGCAAGCAACTTAATATCCTGGAAGCAGCCCATAGCAACTGCATTCACAAAGTCATGTGGATCATTCTTTCGTCTTTACCGTAGAGTAAGGCATCCAAGCTGCACTCATTTCTTAAACAAAAAGCCATACATCAGCAATTAAAATGTCATGTCAGCAAAATAAACATGTCAAAGACCTCAAACTAGATGTTAATATCTGGAGTCTCAAAAAAGTACCATTTCATGTAGAAACACCAAAGCCTAATAGTAATACAAATAGGACAATATAATTGTTGGAAAAGGCCCATTTTGCAGGGTTATCCCCAAACTTCTTGTTTCTACCTCCCTTGTTTTTCCTGACATGTGGTTGTTGGCAATAGGACTCTGGGCACTTTACCACGGCTGATCAGTGATAAAGTGCATACGCTCTCTGTATAAATTGTTGTTGTGATTGGTTATCCATGATTGGCATTTGTTTTACCAGTAGGTCCCTAGTAAAGTACACTGAGTGTGCCAGGGCTAGTGATTCAAATGCTACTAGTGGGCCTGCAGCACTGATTTGGCCACCCACATGAGTAGCCCTAAAATGGTGTCTCAGGCCTGCCACCGCAGTGCCTGTGTGCAGTTGCTAACTGCCATGCTGACCCGGCCCACGTCCCCATTGGCCAGTCCTATCCCTTCCCTTTCTGTACACATTGGGCACCCTTATGAAAGGCCCAAGGTACCCTCCTGGGCAGGGTACAGTGTACGTGAAAGGTAGAGCATGTACTAGTGTGGGTGACATGCTCTGATAGTGAAATACTGCCAATTTCGTTTTTCACAATTGAAAGGCTATCTTGCCCATCAGCTATAATGGGGAATGCTGTGTATAATGTTTACCTGCATATCTTCCCATAGGAGCAAGATTGGAAACTGAAGTCTAGCATCCCTCAACTCATAATTTAATGACCCATCTTTTAGGAAGGATGGTTTTTAAAACCTGTGTGTGAAAACAGCACTTTTAGAAAGTAGCTGTTTTCTTGTCTAACCTTTCTGTGTGCCTATGCCTGTTTGTATATTGACTGTCTGGTTTTTGAGCAACTGGGGCTGGGGTGGCTCCAGGAGGCTGGGTGAGTCAGAGCTAGGCTGAATAGCTTCATCTGCATCTTGAGTGGTGGGAGGGGATAGCAATTGGGCCTGAATAGGGCTGTGTCTGACTTCCACAATGCTGCTCCACCTCCTGCTGGGCGGCTGACAACCCTGCCCCTCTCTCTCAAAGGACAGAAGGAGTCATGTAAACAGAGTGCTCCAGGACCGACCAGAACTGGTTTGGACTAGGCAAAGGCCTCTCTACCTTCAGAGAACAAAGAGAATATTGGTATAAAGAGGGGACCCAGACCCCAAGGCTTTAGATCATCCTGGAATCAAGAATGAACCTCTGCCAAGGAGAAAAGCTGGAAGACTGAATAGGAAGGACTGCCCTGCTGTGTGTGTGTAGGCTGAACTGCAGTTGCTATTCTGCCAAGGAGAGAGGAAGGACTTTGCTGTTGCTGTGTCCCAAGAGATCTCCAAGGGACTGAGGAGAGCTGGCCTCCTGTTAAGAAGTCCCAGGAACAAAAGGACTTCACCCCCAGCTTCCCCCCTGAAGTCTGCTGTGTGAGTTCTGACCTGCCTAGAGTGGTTGTATGGCATTACAACGCAGGCTTTTACCACGCGTGCCATTACAACGCTGTTTTTACAACGCAAGTTGTTACAACGACTTGCTCTGTAAGCGCTGGATAGTGGAATAGTTTAATTTTCTATTCCAACTCCAGCCCATGTTACAGTAGGGAAGATGTTGGAATAGAAAATTAAACTATTCCCTATCCAAAAGCGCACTCCAGCGCAAGTCGTTGTAACGACTTGCGTTGTAACGACTTGCGTTGTAATAGCAGCGTTGTAATGGTAGCGCGTGGTAATACCCGCGCTGTAAAGGCTGTTCCCCGCCTAGAGTGCTTGATCCATTTGTGGGGCCTCTGGAGATTGTTTCCTGCTGTTTGGGGAACTGGACAAGAAGAAAAGAAGAAAATCTACAATTTGTGCGCATCGCTCTCTTGCGAAGGGCATCGTGGACAGTGCAAGAAGATTCCCGTTGCCGCGAAGATCATCGCAGCGCCTGTTGCCGCTGCAAGAACTGATGCATCGTTTGCTTGCGAGCGCATTGCCCCGGTGCAGGAAGATTCCTGTCGCTGAGAATATCGTCGCAGAGCCTTTCGTCGCTGTGAGAACCAATGCGCGACTTGTTTGCGTACCGCATCCCGTCTCCGCGAAGATCCTCGCAGAGTCCAGCGCATCGAGGGGCCGCGGCAGAAGAGGATCAACGCTGCGCATCGCAGCTGCACCGAAGATCGTCTCTGCCCTGAAGATCGTTGCATCGTGCCTGTGCAAGACGCTTCCTACCGGAGAACCTGCACCCCGGAATCCATACAAGGTATCGCATCGCTCTCCATACAGACCGGATTCGCCACTACACGCCCGCTGCATGCAGCGGGGTTGTTGCATCGCCTCCCCAGGGTCTTAGGAGTGACGCATTGCTTGTTTTTTGGCGCTGCAGTTGTCGTTAGGAACTTTTGTCGCATTTACAGGCACTTTGGCCTAAAAATTACGCAACTGTAGATTATTTTGACTCAAACCCTAGAACGTTTTTAAAATCATATTCTTGAACTGTGTATGTTGGATTTTAGTTTTTTCAATCTTGTATAGTTTAGATAAAAATACTTTATTTTTCTAAACTAGTGTGGAGTCAATTTTTGTGGTATTTTCACTGTGTTACTGTGAGTGTTGGTACCTTTGGGAAGCCTGTCTGCTCGTGCCAAGCTACCAAGGGGGTGAGCAGGGGTTATCTAAAGAGTGTATCCCCTTATCCTGACTAGAAGCAAGGGTCCCTCTTTGGACATTGGTACCTACCTCTGCCAACTAGAGAGCCCCAGATCGAACAATAATCATCCTCAAAATTCTATGACCTTGATGGACAGACCATTCAAGCAAATCATTAAAAAGGTATGAAAGCATAGGATGAAGGGAGTTGATTAAAAGTCCACTCTCTCTGAACTCCCACTTATTGAACTTTTTTAAAGAATTCAAAGCATAAGGTGTTACAGACATATGAAGCTGTCCATAGCAAGATCTACAAATAACCCCTAATATTTCTGTCCTAAGTCTACATTTATAGGAGCTGGCATGGAGGGTGTGATAGATGTAGGATACCTCTGTGGTGGTTCTAGATATTGCTTAGATAAAAGTTATCTCTGACATGTTAAGACCTCCATCATGGAAAACAAGGAGTTGTGATTTTGAAGCCATTCATATATTTATGTTTATAGTCTTTGCCACTTTATTTTCCTTCCCTATCAGCAATTGCAATGGCCCAGTAGCCTAAATACAAGCTAAAATATGTGATGGTTGATTTAGAATTCAGAAGAAAGGGAGACTGCATTCTCACCCCAACAAACTCATGGTTCCTCTGCTGCAATTATAGGTGCAGAAACTGCAATGTTTCCTACAACAGAATCTCACCTGGCTCCATCTTTGGAGAGCCTTGACCTGCCAACCCTTCTTACACTGGGCCACCTGGCCATAGTGATAGGCACCCCACCCTATGTAGGGTAGGATGACAGTCACTCATTTCCCTGATCAGGTTTGCAATGCAACGCACCCCTCACAAATGTAGAAGAATCCTTGTATGTCCGCGTCGTTGCTTTTTCCTTTTAACGTCCTGCTTTAGGAGTTTGTTTCATTGAAATAAAAAGGTATCCTGAATGGGGCCAAAAAGTGGCACCCACACAAACTACTTCGTCAACTTAAGAGCATATGGACTCCTGTAGAACCCGAAGGCACTGAGAGTCCACTGACCCTGCAGCATCCTGCCAAAGTCTAAATTACCTCATTGGTACCTTTTCAAACGTCCAGACAAGTCTAAAGATATACAGCTCCACCGCCTACTTAAAATTTGCTGGTATCTTACTATACCTTTACCACTCTCTACCACGCTCCAATTTACACTGTCTGACCTCCTGTATAGACTCTCCATTCTACAGAATATGAAATGATGACACTTTTGCATAATGTGTGTAGGTGTCATGCCACCTAACCTTTCAATATACTCCTCCAACACCAACTGAAAGAAATCTACCTCCTCCTTTGCCACACTAAGCTATCTCCTCACTCAGTAGAAAAAAGTACCCAGCGTTTTGCCCTGACCCAATCCCACCTTCCACACAGAGCAACATCAGGCAACAACGAATTTGCTCCTCATTCCCTGATGTTGTTCATGCTTATTACCAACAATCATTGGCAAAGCTAATAGATCTGGCATTGTAGACCAGCCTTTTGTCAATTCTTGTTTTGTCACTGTTTTTGTTACATTTTTTGTTCTGAAAGCTGCCAGGTGTTTGTTGATTCAATAAAAAACATTGACTAGAGACAAAAATGATTTTTGCTTTCCGAAAGTACACATGGCACTGAAAGGAACTACTTTGTGTGTGGATGTACTAACTATGAAAGGGGAGTATGCTGTAGCTCATAGTAAAGTCAGCCCACGGCAGATGTGGGCTGATGCATTGCCTCTTGATGTAGGCTTGAGTTGGTTGGTGAAAAAGGTGAATGGCACTACCACAGACAGGTCGATGAACTGCGGCTAAAAAAACCCTGTTAGTAACTATGTAAAGGCCTCCTGATGAGGGCCCCGCCACTTATTTGTTTTACAAATTAAGTACTGGCCGATCAAAGGAGCAATCTGACTGTCGTGTTAGCAATTGGTTCCTGGTATGTAATAAAAACTTTGCTGTAAATCCTTGGAGTGTGCCGGGCTGAGCGTGCAGAGATCCATATTGCTTACTTACTGCCAACTTCTCGCGGAACCCGCTTCGCGGGTCCCGCATCGCTGGGATCGCCTGGTTGTTGCCACAGGACTTGCCTGTTTGCTGAGAGGTGGGTCGTAGGAGCTGCAGGGCTGCGAGCAGAGTGCGGGGGCTGGGACTACCTATCCCAGAAGCGCCTGCCGCCCAGATCAACAGCACCTGGGCTGCTCTCCCTGCGGGCCCCTCCCCATCAGCTTGAAATACCCGAGCCTTCGCTCTACCTGTGGGACGCTTTGCTGTAAATCCTTGGAGTGTGCCGGGCTGAGCGTGCAGAGATCCATATTGCTTACTTACTGCCAACTTCTCGCGGAACCCGCTTCGCGGGTCCCGCATCGCTGGGATCGCCTGGTTGTTGCCACAGGACTTGCCTGTTTGCTGAGAGGTGGGTCGTAGGAGCTGCAGGGCTGCGAGCAGAGTGCGGGGGCTGGGACTACCTATCCCAGAAGCGCCTGCCGCCCAGATCAACAGCACCTGGGCTGCTCTCCCTGCGGGCCCCTCCCCATCAGCTTGAAATACCCGAGCCTTCGCTCTACCTGTGGGACGCTTTGCTGTAAATCCTTGGAGTGTGCCGGGCTGAGCGTGCAGAGATCCATATTGCTTACTTACTGCCAACTTCTCGCGGAACCCGCTTCGCGGGTCCCGCATCGCTGGGATCGCCTGGTTGTTGCCACAGGACTTGCCTGTTTGCTGAGAGGTGGGTCGTAGGAGCTGCAGGGCTGCGAGCAGAGTGCGGGGGCTGGGACTACCTATCCCAGAAGCGCCTGCCGCCCAGATCAACAGCACCTGGGCTGCTCTCCCTGCGGGCCCCTCCCCATCAGCTTGAAATACCCGAGCCTTCGCTCTACCTGTGGGACGCTTTGCTGTAAATCCTTGGAGTGTGCCGGGCTGAGCGTGCAGAGATCCATATTGCTTACTTACTGCCAACTTCTCGCGGAACCCGCTTCGCGGGTCCCGCATCGCTGGGATCGCCTGGTTGTTGCCACAGGACTTGCCTGTTTGCTGAGAGGTGGGTCGTAGGAGCTGCAGGGCTGCGAGCAGAGTGCGGGGGCTGGGACTACCTATCCCAGAAGCGCCTGCCGCCCAGATCAACAGCACCTGGGCTGCTCTCCCTGCGGGCCCCTCCCCATCAGCTTGAAATACCCGAGCCTTCGCTCTACCTGTGGGACGCTTTGCTGTAAATCCTTGGAGTGTGCCGGGCTGAGCGTGCAGAGATCCATATTGCTTACTTACTGCCAACTTCTCGCGGAACCCGCTTCGCGGGTCCCGCATCGCTGGGATCGCCTGGTTGTTGCCACAGGACTTGCCTGTTTGCTGAGAGGTGGGTCGTAGGAGCTGCAGGGCTGCGAGCAGAGTGCGGGGGCTGGGACTACCTATCCCAGAAGCGCCTGCCGCCCAGATCAACAGCACCTGGGCTGCTCTCCCTGCGGGCCCCTCCCCATCAGCTTGAAATACCAGAGCCTTCGCTCTACCTGTGGGACGCTTTGCTGTAAATCCTTGGAGTGTGCCGGGCTGAGCGTGCAGAGATCCATATTGCTTACTTACTGTCAACTTCTCGCGGAACCCGCTTCGCGGGTCCCGCATCGCTGGGATCGCCTGGTTGTTGCCACAGGACTTGCCTGTTTGCTGAGAGGTGGGTCGTAGGAGCTGCAGGGCTGCGAGCAGAGTGCGGGGGCTGGGACTACCTATCCCAGAAGCGCCTGCCGCCCAGATCAACAGCACCTGGGCTGCTCTCCCTGCGGGCCCCTCCCCATCAGCTTGAAATACCCGAGCCTTCGCTCTACCTGTGGGACGCTTTGCTGTAAATCCTTGGAGTGTGCCGGGCTGAGCGTGCAGAGATCCATATTGCTTACTTACTGCCAACTTCTCGCGGAACCCGCTTCGCGGGTCCCGCATCGCTGGGATCGCATGGTTGTTGCCACAGGACTTGCCTGTTTGCTGAGAGGTGGGTCGTAGGAGCTGCAGGGCTGCGAGCAGAGTGCGGGGGCTGGGACTACCTATCCCAGAAGCGCCTGCCGCCCAGATCAACAGCACCTGGGCTGCTCTCCCTGCGGGCCCCTCCCCATCAGCTTGAAATACCCGAGCCTTCGCTCTACCTGTGGGACGCTTTGCTGTAAATCCTTGGAGTGTGCCGGGCTGAGCGTGCAGAGATCCATATTGCTTACTTACTGCCAACTTCTCGCGGAACCCGCTTCGCGGGTCCCTCATCGCTGGGATCGCCTGGTTGTTGCCACAGGACTTGCCTGTTTGCTGAGAGGTGGGTCGTAGGAGCTGCAGGGCTGCGAGCAGAGTGCGGGGGCTGGGACTACCTATCCCAGAAGCGCCTGCCGCCCAGATCAACAGCACCTGGGCTGCTCTCCCTGCGGGCCCCTCCCCATCAGCTTGAAATACCCGAGCCTTCGCTCTACCTGTGGGACGCTTTGCTGTAAATCCTTGGAGTGTGCCGGGCTGAGCGTGCAGAGATCCATATTGCTTACTTACTGCCAACTTCTCGCGGAACCCGCTTCGCGGGTCCCGCATCGCTGGGATCGCCTGGTTGTTGCCACAGGACTTGCCTGTTTGCTGAGAGGTGGGTCGTAGGAGCTGCAGGGCTGCGAGCAGAGTGCGGGGGCTGGGACTACCTATCCCAGAAGCGCCTGCCGCCCAGATCAACAGCACCTGGGCTGCTCTCCCTGCGGGCCCCTCCCCATCAGCTTGAAATACCCGAGCCTTCGCTCTACCTGTGGGACGCTTTGCTGTAAATCCTTGGAGTGTGCCGGGCTGAGCGTGCAGAGATCCATATTGCTTACTTACTGCCAACTTCTCGCGGAACCCGCTTCGCGGGTCCCTCATCGCTGGGATCGCCTGGTTGTTGCCACAGGACTTGCCTGTTTGCTGAGAGGTGGGTCGTAGGAGCTGCAGGGCTGCGAGCAGAGTGCGGGGGCTGGGACTACCTATCCCAGAAGCGCCTGCCGCCCAGATCAACAGCACCTGGGCTGCTCTCCCTGCGGGCCCCTCCCCATAAGCTTGAAATACCCGAGCCTTCGCTCTACCTGTGGGACGCTTTGCTGTAAATCCTTGGAGTGTGCCGGGCTGAGCGTGCAGAGATCCATATTGCTTACTTACTGCCAACTTCTCGCGGAACCCGCTTCGCGGGTCCCGCATCGCTGGGATCGCCTGGTTGTTGCCACAGGACTTGCCTGTTTGCTGAGAGGTGGGTCGTAGGAGCTGCAGGGCTGCGAGCAGAGTGCGGGGGCTGGGACTACCTATCCCAGAAGCGCCTGCCGCCCAGATCAACAGCACCTGGGCTGCTCTCCCTGCGGGCCCCTCCCCATCAGCTTGAAATACCCGAGCCTTCGCTCTACCTGTGGGACGCTTTGCTGTAAATCCTTGGAGTGTGCCGGGCTGAGCGTGCAGAGATCCATATTGCTTACTTACTGCCAACTTCTCGCGGAACCCGCTTCGCGGGTCCCGCATCGCTGGGATCGCCTGGTTGTTGCCACAGGACTTGCCTGTTTGCTGAGAGGTGGGTCGTAGGAGCTGCAGGGCTGCGAGCAGAGTGCGGGGGCTGGGACTACCTATCCCAGAAGCGCCTGCCGCCCAGATCAACAGCACCTGGGCTGCTCTCCCTGCGGGCCCCTCTCCATCAGCTTGAAATACCCGAGCCTTCGCTCTACCTGTGGGACGCTTTGCTGTAAATCCTTGGAGTGTGCCGGGCTGAGCGTGCAGAGATCCATATTGCTTACTTACTGCCAACTTCTCGCGGAACCCGCTTCGCGGGTCCCGCATCGCTGGGATCGCCTGGTTGTTGCCACAGGACTTGCCTGTTTGCTGAGAGGTGGGTCGTAGGAGCTGCAGGGCTGCGAGCAGAGTGCGGGGGCTGGGACTACCTATCCCAGAAGCGCCTGCCGCCCAGATCAACAGCACCTGGGCTGCTCTCCCTGCGGGCCCCTCCCCATCAGCTTGAAATACCCGAGCCTTCGCTCTACCTGTGGGACGCTTTGCTGTAAATCCTTGGAGTGTGCCGGGCTGAGCGTGCAGAGATCCATATTGCTTACTTACTGCCAACTTCTCGCGGGACCCGCTTTGCGGGTCCCGCATCGCTGGGATCGCCTGGTTGTTGCCACAGGACTTGCCTGTTTGCTGAGAGGTGGGTCGTAGGAGCTGCAGGGCTGCGAGCAGAGTGCGGGGGCTGGGACTACCTATCCCAGAAGCGCCTGCCGCCCAGATCAACAGCACCTGGGCTGCTCTCCCTGCGGGCCCCTCCCCATCAGCTTGAAATACCCGAGCCTTCGCTCTACCTGTGGGACGCTTTGCTGTAAATCCTTGGAGTGTGCCGGGCTGAGCGTGCAGAGATCCATATTGCTTACTTACTGCCAACTTCTCGCGGAACCCGCTTCGCGGGTCCCGCATCGCTGGGATCGCCTGGTTGTTGCCACAGGACTTGCCTGTTTGCTGAGAGGTGGGTCGTAGGAGCTGCAGGGCTGCGAGCAGAGTGCGGGGGCTGGGACTACCTATCCCAGAAGCGCCTGCCGCCCAGATCAACAGCACCTGGGCTGCTCTCCCTGCGGGCCCCTCCCCATCAGCTTGAAATACCCGAGCCTTCGCTCTACCTGTGGGACGCTTTGCTGTAAATCCTTGGAGTGTGCCGGGCTGAGCGTGCAGAGATCCATATTGCTTACTTACTGCCAACTTCTCGCGGAACCCGCTTCGCGGGTCCCGCATCGCTGGGATCGCCTGGTTGTTGCCACAGGACTTGCCTGTTTGCTGAGAGGTGGGTCGTAGGAGCTGCAGGGCTGCGAGCAGAGTGCGGGGGCTGGGACTACCTATCCCAGAAGCGCCTGCCGCCCAGATCAACAGCACCTGGGCTGCTCTCCCTGCGGGCCCCTCCCCATCAGCTTGAAATACCCGAGCCTTCGCTCTACCTGTGGGACGCTTTGCTGTAAATCCTTGGAGTGTGCCGGGCTGAGCGTGCAGAGATCCATATTGCTTACTTACTGCCAACTTCTCGCGGAACCCGCTTCGCGGGTCCCGCATCGCTGGGATCGCCTGGTTGTTGCCACAGGACTTGCCTGTTTGCTGAGAGGTGGGTCGTAGGAGCTGCAGGGCTGCGAGCAGAGTGCGGGGGCTGGGACTACCTATCCCAGAAGCGCCTGCCGCCCAGATCAACAGCACCTGGGCTGCTCTCCCTGCGGGCCCCTCCCCTTTACCATAGACCTACAAATTGACTAGACCAGCGACGCTGCGCGGGAGCGCGCGGGAGCGGCCGGTAGAAGCCCGGGACAAGGGCGGGACCGTCTGTGGCCGTCCGGGGCCGAAGGAGGCCGGGCTGGGCCACCCAACTGACGAGTAGGACTCGAGATCTGTGTTTTATTGTGTTTTATTCTCGGGAATCCATTGATTCATTCTATTGTGTGCCCCACTGTGTTTATGTACTCGTAAATCCTACCAATAATGTCTCACATGTTAAATACCACCAGCTTACCACCTCCCCATTCTGAGGGTGGTACGACCATTTTAGGTCCCTTGGACAAATTCTTTTTTAATCGTTCCAACCAAGATATAGACAAAGAGATCTCACTGGCAGAAAAACGTGCAGACCGTAGGCTGTCCATTGAGCTTCTTAAAAGTTCCATGGAAAAACGTTTGCCGCAAGCTTATCCGGCATTGGTAACCCCTCTGTCCTCTATAACTTTGCCTGGGGTGATTGAAATACATAACACTTCTCCTTCCACTTTGGAGACTGAGGACGGCCCATTTCAAACATCGGACAATGCCACTTTGTCCACATCTCTACCCATAGACCCCATTGTTCGCCCATCTACAGTGAAAACCATAATTAAAACTAGTATGACAGGCCCAAAACCATGTGTAAAAAGAAAAAGGATTACTGCCCCAAGGAAATCCCATCCTTCCAAACCCCCTAACAAGGTAAGAAAAGTGGTAAAAAATCCATTATTTACACAAAAGGCACACAGCGGGGTAAGTGGAAGTGGCGACTTATTAAATGAGGGGGACAATGTAGTTTTAGAGAGTTCTAATCCACCATTTAGTGACCCCCAGGTGAACGGGTTGGTTGCGAACATTTCTCCAATAGACTCATTGATACCTGAGTTGGAGAAACTATTAAGGTTGCTTCTGACACCCATTGAGGCCAAAGTAAATAAGTTAATGGATCGACTAGACCACTTTGAGCAGGCTACCTTGGACAATATTTTCCATACTAAGTCACTAATTAAATTGCAGCCCAAGATAACTGAGTCTAGTAGGGCTCAGGAAATTCCGGAAAAAGCACAAAATCTGCCTGTTGTTGTAACACTCCCCCAAGCAGGCTGCACTATAAGTAAGACCCAGGCAAAGGGACCAAGTCAACCGCTTATTTCACCAGAGCAGGTCTGTCCGAGCACTAGTGCAAGGGAAGAAGCATCTAAGGTCCAAGACCCTATGGTAAAGGACAAGAATAAGAAGGGCCTACAAAACAGCGACATCATTGCAAGTAACCACCGGCCAACGCCAAGTATTTCCAATCCCCACACAAACATTGGAGTAGAGGGCCTTAATGGCCCCAGGACAACTAAAGCTTTATCCACAAATCCTCAGCTAAAATCAAATATCCCTAACCCTTGTCCTAGTGCCCCGGTTAATAGACCACCACCGACTTATTTGGAGAAACAACCCCGAAAGATTCCTCCTGTGAATCTTACCCCGGATTCCCACCGTTTCGTGGCGGTTCTCACTAATGTTCCACCTCTTTTAGTCGGTCAAAGAGAAAACTTCCAGATGCTCAAAAACAAAGTAATGCACTGGTTGAAGGAAAACAGACCACTCCCGGGGGGGCTGGACGGGTTGATAATAGGGGCAAGGAGGATCGACTGGATTGGGTACACCAGTAAAAACTTGGGGGGTGACTGTATTATCATCAGTTTTCAAGACCCCAGGGTGGCTGGTTGGATTACAAGGCAGGGTTGGGGTACAAGTAGTGGTGGAATTGGTATTGTGGATCTTTCTTTTTTCTACCCAAGGCAAACATGCTTATTGAAAAGCGGTCCCATGAATCTAAATAGTTCCACCAATCCTCCGTTGGTAATGATTGCACCCCCAACCTCTACCCTATTGCAATGGCAACCCCAAAATATTGGTTCAAATCATAATAATCTGGAAGACACCCAATGTTTGAACTGGGGATATTGACCAAAGCCTAGCATAAGGGGATGCCCCTCACACCGGAAGCCAAGTTGGGTCCCCGAAATCCCGGAATTGAGTACTGATGTTGTGTTGAAGGTAACAGAAGACGATGTAAAGGTTGCATCTGTAGAGGAAGATACCAGGGATTCAATGCAAAACATGAGTGGTGAGGTGTCAACGGAACAGAATACTGTGGACAATGATCACATTTTGGGAGATGAGGATGGTGGACAATTGAGTCCCATGGGATTGCCCATTTTTAATATAATGGGTAGTGATAGCCCAGCTACGGAAAGTTTTGTATCTTGGAACATTGCAGGATTGGGGAGTAAGTTGATGTTACAATCGTGGGCCGACTTCATTAATGGGTTTGAACTGTGTTTCTTCCAGGAGACTTGGGCCTGTGATCCTATTTACCTCCAAGGCTATCTAAATTTTTCAATCCCGGCATGTCGAGGTCCTAGGGGTAGACCCAAAGGAGGCCTCACAGTCTGGATTAGACAGAGTTCCGAACTTACTGTGAAAATGTGGGACTTGGGCTGCAGAGATATTCAAATGCTCCGAATTTCCTCAGTAGAGTGGGGTGTGATAGATTTATACAATGTATATGCCAGAGGTTGCAATAATGGGAGTTCCCCCACTTTAGAGGCTCTATTTAATTTTCTGCAATCAAAGTCCCTTGGGAACAGAATAGTAATAGCTGGGGATTTAAATAGGACTTTTGAACCTCTAGACAGTACCGAAAACCCATTAGGGCAGGAAGAGGACAATCTATGGGGTGTTCCCTCCCTGAATCTTGCCCCTGTCAAACGTTGGTCAAAAGATATTCTTTCCTTAAATGCTATGTGTTTAGAATATGGTATGCGTGCCCTCAATGGCAGAACAAAGGGAGATAAGGAAGGAGTGTGTACATATGATAATGGTCATAATAGAAGCAGGATAGACTACGTTATTTGTAGTCTTAATCTTTGGCAGGGGGTTTGTGACATGGAAGTCAAGGGCAGGATAGAAAGTGATCACAACCCTCTCTGCGTGACCCATACCTGGTGGAAGCACACTCAGCCTAATCTACATGCTAGCAACGGGTTGCTCCCAGACCTGGCGAATAATATGCGTAGATTGAAATGGCCCTCAGTGTTGGCGAATGCAGCCTCTATGGATTTCATTGGGTCTGAAGTGGACAAAGCAATTGCTTCCATGGAATTAGCTAGTGCAACACTGCCAGGATCCAGGGTGATCACTGAAATCCATAATAATCTTTTCGCCACCCTAAAGCCATACTTTATGAGAACATGTAAGGGAAATCGCACAGCTCCCTCTAAACCAGCAGGGTGGTTTAACCAACAGTACAGGGCAGCCAGATTAACACTGGGTAAGGCTATCAGAAGCAGGGACAGTGTAGTAATCAAAACTGCAAGGAAGCAATATAACACTAGCATTTCCTTGGCCAAAAAAGACTGGGATGAGAAGCACTGGGTGGAACTGAAGGAGGCCTCTGGAGCTAAGGATTCCAGGCTTTTCTGGAAGATAGTAAAGTGGGGCAGAGGCGGCACCCCAAAAAAAACGGATAATAATGTTGCTGAATCCGATTGGGTGAATTACTTTAGGCCCCAATATGCAGAGACAAAGGAGTGGGGTGGTGGGGATGTAATCTTGGCTGTATTTCCCAAGGATGATTTGTTTTCCGCCAAGGAAGTTGAATTTGTAATTAGCTCCGTTCAAGGGGGCAGGGCCCCGGGATTAGACGGGATACCCTCGGACGTTTTTAAAAATGATAAAAATAGGTGGGGCAGATATGTGCTCCTATTGGGGAACGCAATTGCAAAGGGTGCGCACGTCCCAGAACAGTGGAAGGGAGCTATTATTATACCCGTCCACAAAAAAGGAGATCGATCCCTTCCAGCTAACTACAGGCCCATAAGTTTGATTGCCACCGTCCAAAAAGTAATTGGGAAGATGGTGGTAAACAAACTTATGGACTGGGTGGACGAAAATGATTCTCTTTCCCCTTTTCAGGCAGGCTTTCGAAGGGCTACCAGTACCATCGACCAAGTGTTTCGCTTTACTATGTTACGGTGGGGGACGGTTCTTGTTGGTGGGGGCAGCCTGTATGTCGCTTTTGTCGACCTGCGGGCTGCCTTCGACCTAGTCCCAAGGGGCAAGCTCTGGGCTGTGTTAAGTAAGATAGGCATTCCCGCAGAATTGCTTACTTTAATTATGAGGTTGCATGAATGCAATTTTGCCAAAGTACAGTGGGGGACAAATGGCCAATCCTCAATTGACTTCCCTGTGGAGCGTGGGGTGCGCCAAGGTTGTGCAATGGCGCCCTTGCTCTTCACATTATATATCAATGGGATAGTCAACAGGATGCAGGACGCTAGTGTGGATGCGCCTTCGTTGGCGGGCATCAGGGTTCCAATCCTGATGTTCGCTGACGACACTCTGATAATGTCCAAAACCCCAGCTGGATTGCAACGGGCCCTGAATATTTTTGATGATTTTTGCCAGGAGCATGGCCTGGAAGTTAACATAGGCAAGACCAAGTTGATGGCTTTTTCCCGAGGACAGAAGCCTCGCCCTAGGATACATTTGAATAATACTGGGCTTGAGGTCGTAAGGGAGTTCACCTACCTAGGGGTACAAATTGCAAGTAATTATGGTTGGACCCACCACATAGAAAAGGCGGTCTTGAAACATCAGCAAATATCGGGGGCCTTACGGGTGGAGCACAATAGATCCAAAACTAAACCCATAAAACCTGTCCTCGCTGTATACGATGCTAAGGCAATAGGATCGGCCTTATATGGGGCGGAGCTGTTTGGTTTTGACAACTTAACCTCATTACAGATAGCTGAGAACAGGTTTCTTAGGGGTATTACGGGACTGCCCCAGAGTACACCATTAATCCCTCTTAGTCTTGACCTGGGAAGAAGATCGGTAACCGACCGAGCCAGACTGCGTCCCATCTTATTTTGGAGGCGACTTTGGTCCACCCCTGAAATTAGGCATTATGGGGAAGGCTTCCTGGCAATAATCAAGATTGATACATTCCATAAAATATCATGGCTGAAAAACCTAAGGGTATTGCTAGGTGAACTAGGTCTTTCCAACCTCTGGGACAATCCGTCGGGGGAAGTGTTCCCAAGTAAAAACACACTTAAAGCACTATATTGGGAATGGATAGACGAGAGGCTTTGGAGAAGGGTTAAATCTGACTCAATGGGAGGTCGCTTTCTGGAAAGTAAAATGTGTCCTGCTTTAGAAAATTACTGGGACAGTATAACTGTTCCTAAGGACAGAAAGTTGTTTTTCCAATTAAGATCTGGTTCCCTCCCGTTGAGAGATCTAACAGGCAGGTGGAAGAGTTTGAACACCCAGTGCTGCCCAGCGTGCGGCGCAACTAAGGAAAGTGTGGGACACTTCCTATTTGCTTGTAAGGCTTATGCCTCCCCAAGAAGGGTCTGGTTAACCCCTATCTGCAAGAACCTTGGGACACTCAGTGCGGCCGAGGCGCAGAGAATCATTTGCACTACTTCTGAGGAGCCTATTGTCATGGGAATAGCAAAGTACCTGGGGTGGGCTTGGTCCATTAGGCGGAGAGCCCTTTCTGTTTCTACTAATGTTTCTTGATTATGTTTTATTTGTATAATGTTTTGTTTTACAATGACTAAGCTCGCGCAACTGTTTTAATGTATTGGATGAAATGCCTTGATTAAGTGTGATGTTTTTATAATATGCATGTTGTGCTTTTATGAGTCCATAACTCGAATAAAGCTTTTCTACAATAAAAACGGAACAAAGTTAAGCACAATGATACTGACTGCTGCTGCAACTTGCACCTCCTTGTCTACTATCTTCATATAATGCATCTACCTTTGCTTGTGTGCTGTGTCTTTAACTTTTAATGTTTATTTTTATAAAGTTTTTGTTTTTACTCTCTTCTTTCTACCATGAGTGCTAATGTCTACAAAGTTACGTTCTGTTCTGCTATTTTCTGTTCCGTTCTTTTACATGCCAGGTGATTTAAAGGAATGGGATGACATTTTGGCGCTAGGGCAAATCTACAGCAACCCAGTGTAGGTAGGAGTAAGAGGTACTGAGCGTGAGACAGCTACATCGTCAAGGCCTTTCCAAAAGGCCAAGGATCTCAGGCATTATTAGCTTTCCTCCAATAAATGCTGACTGTATAGAGGAGGTACTGTCTCCTGATAGAGCCTACTTAGTCTGCAAGATAAGAACGAGCCTGGCAATAAAAAATCCTATGGCATCTAAGGGTGAAAAATATCTGAACGTTTTTTTTCATCAGCATTGTGGGCAGTAATTCTGCACTGCTCTGCTAAAACTATTCATGCACAGATCAGATAAGATGATTAATTAAATCAATGCCAACTTGATGAAACACAGTACACATATAATGAGTCAGGTTTCACACAAACATTTGCAAAACTCCGTTAATCGTTGTCAGTAAATGGCATGACGCATGAGTGAAAACTGTCAATGGATGGATATACATTTGTAAATTGATTTACATTTACTCACGTTACGCCAGTTTGGTGTAATTTTGCGTGGGATTAAATCGTCTCCCGTGGGCCGGGGTGGGATTGCATCAAAAGTCGTTGAACAACACCCGTTTGTGGTTATTTTCAAACTTTTGCTTTGTCCAGTCCCCACACTGGAACTCTCAGAGATTTACCTCTGTAAAGGACAGGAGGTAATCTAAAACCAGGAAGTAAATGGGGAAAGAACAACCCCAAAGTGTATGGTGGTGTGGAAAAAGCCTTTCTTTGTGAGTAAAATAAAAGTATATTTCTCACATAGAAAATGAAAAAAATGTTTGCAAGTGCAGGTTTTCATCTAGGCATAAAGACGTGGGCATCGCGAATACAATCTAGCCAAGACCGCTGATAAGTCGAACTCGCATTAAACTAATTCTCCACATCTGATTGCTTCTCTTGTACTGTTATACCCTTAAACCAATAACACTTTTTTGACATGAAAAGGATGCTGTCCCTTGTCGCAGCCTTCTCTAGTTTTCATGTTGCATTCAGTTTGTCTCTGTAGCACATCTTTTCAACCTCTGCCCTCCAAATATACCACACCCATGATCCTCTACACATTTTTATGCCTATCACCAAACCCGTATCTGTTGTTATGCATCGATTTATTGCAATGGGAAACTCTTCCGGAGGGAGGGCTGCCAAACTCAACAGTTGTACAAATCGAACCAGGACATGCATTCCTTGCAAGCAAACGCACGACCAACCAAATATAATTCATTCCAGAAAACATGCGGGCAGCCGTTCTGCAGCTGCCCTTCTCGGGCGCTGAAAACAGCAAGCATGTGTTTTTAAAGTGTTCCGTATAAAACATCCCGGTTAAGCCACCTGATAACTAAAGAACCTTTGATGCTTCTTTAAAATTCTTTCTACGGATATTTCACTTACCAAACCCAGCCACGGCTCCGATTCTTCTCCGGAACGAGTGAGTGAGCAGTGTAGCTACTTTTGAATATATTTTGGTACGGAGACGCTTAAGGCGTGGCTTCGAGTAACAACGCGGATCTCGGTTTCTTGGGAACTGTTCTTCAGGACACTTTGTTCAGGAATAGGCCTCGTTCCCGGTCACGTTCAGGGATGCGCACGTGGTTCACAGATGTAAGTAGGAAACAATTCATGAGAGTGGGGGGTCTGCCATCGAGGTTACTCACAGGGATTCTGAAAAATCCAAGCATCACTCAAGGAATTACTGTCGCAATTGAGCCATGTCCACTCAGTCGTAGAGTGTTAAGGGTGTAGTGTGTAGCTGATGTTGTATTCAGGAGCACACTGTCACAAATATATTACTATCTCATGGTGTGGTGGCACGCTGTTAGTTATGGACGGGTGTATGACATTACAACGCATGCTTTTACCACGCATGCTTTTACAACGCGGTTTTTACAACGAAAACCTTTATAACGCATAGCGCTTTGGGGTGCTGGATAGTGAATAGTTTAATTTACTATTCCAACTCCAGTCCCCGTGCACACTAGGGAAGGTGTTGGATAGTAAATTAAACTTATTCCCTATCTTAGAGCGCCCCCCAGAGCAATGCGTTGTAATGGTTTGCGTTGTAAAAGTTGTGTGGTAAAGGCTGCGCGTGGTAAAAGTTGCGTTGTAAAGGATGTTTCCCGTTAGGGGCACCACATTTTCTATTTAAATGGCCACAAAATGTGCACAGACTTACAGTTTTACATATAAGACTTTACAGCGCACAAATGATAATGGGTGGAAATTTGATTTTAAGGAATATTTGTCATTTGCGCATCACCAAGTAAAGTATCTTGATTTGTTTTGTTACTATTAAAATCTTTGTTTTCAGCATACTTCAGAATTAGAACAAGCATTGACAAGGCAATGGGTCTTGCGTTTCCCGCCAGCCTTTTATCAATCCTTGTTTAGATTTTGCCTTGGTTTATGCAAAACTTTATTGTTCAGGAAGCTGCCAGGCCCTCGTCAATGAAGACAACAAAGTTTGTTTTTTTGGTCTGATGTGCTCTCTGTAAAACAACAGCATGCACTAACTCTTAGAGGAGTCAACCAATGGCTGAAATGGGCAGACTTATTGCACTTAGGTTTAAAGGGCTGCTGAAGTGAGTGGCACTCTCAGTGCTGCGGCAACACTAGTAGCATTTAGTTTGCAGGCCTGTGGCGCATATAGTGCACTGTATTGCTCTATTACTTACGTGTAATCTTCAATACTCCAGGTCCCGTTGTCCTCGTCCCATTCATTGACAAAGTGGAGATAACCATCTTCTGACAGATAAAAAGACAAGAGAAATGCTGGGACCCTAATACTGCACCTCCCACTGGAAGTACATAGGCAGTACTTACCCAGCATCCCGCCTCTACAACCAAGCTCACACAGGAAGGACAGCCGTCTGGGAGGGAGGGGCGTATGAATGGGACGAGGACAACGGGACCCAGAGTAATGAAGATTACTGGTGAGTAATAGAGCATTACCCCCAGGTCCCTTATGTCCTCATCCCATTCATTGAAAAAGTGGAGAATACCAAAGCAGAAAACTGGCCTTCTGAACCCACCAGCACACCCAGGAAACTACACCAAACACAGCAACTCAAGGGAGCACAGAAAGCAGGAACCACAGGAAGCAACCAGCCAGCACCTCAGAACAAGGACCGCAGGGACACAAACAAGAATCGGAAACAACCTAGAAAACAAAAACAGAAGGCTAGAACCACACAAGGAGGCTGTCAACCAGAAAAAATGGAGACAGAGCAACCAGGCCAAAAAAACAAAAGGACAAGGGCAAGGAAACTCACCGGACACGGACGACCAGCCTAGAACCACCAGGAAGACACCCAGGACCCGGCAGCCACACAGATGTAAATGTACATGTATTTATATAGTGCAAATCGCCCACATCGCAGGCATCTATGCGCTTGCTTAGGGAACCCGTCCTGGTATTCCCCTGTGAGACACCCCGGCAGGGTATCCACAAGGTGAAAGCCAGGCATCCCGCCGCGAGGGGCCATTGTGGAGATTAAGCAAGCTATTGCCCAGAGTCGCAGAGTGTGAACCCGTGAGTCGAGTAGGCACCGGAGCGAGAATTATCAAGTCCGTGGAATTATTGAGCCCAACCCCCGTCGGGGAATTGAACCATGGTCCAGGGCCAATCTCAGCTTCCGGGTCTGCCGCCTCTAACCCCTGAGCCACACTTCTCCACTCCACAGACAGGGAGAAAACCCCAGAGAAGGCCAAATAAAGAAGCCAAGGCCAGACAACAGGGCTCAGACACAAGCACCCAGACCAACAAGGCCGGAGGGAAGAACACACCAGACAACGGCCCACCACACCTAACCAAAGGAACCGACCCCCAGAAAGACCAGAGGACAAGGCCCCAGAAAAGAAAGGACAGCACTACCAGAGCCGCCACAGACCACACACAGCCCAGAGGGAGGAGCCACATTTAGAACCGAGGAGCCAACCAGGAACCTTACCCCAACCAAACAGAAAAGGACATGGAAGGAGTCAAAGACCAGAAACCCCAGGAGGCCAAGAGTCCCCACAGGGAGGGAGGCCGCAAAAACAAACCTGGACCGGACACAAAAAACCACAGCACAAGGGCAGAGGAGGCCACCCCAAAGACCCCAGGCCAGAGACGCCCCCAGTATGACCTAGCAGGCAGCCGATCAATCAACCGAAGGCAGCAAAGACCGGGAACCAACAACCCGAAACCAAACTGGCACCGCAGGGGCTGGGACAGAGCCATCGGCCTCAACCCCAAAAGCCCCAACCCCAAAGGGAAGGAAGAACACCACAGGCCACAAGCCCAGGGCAACTGGGAACCCCTGACAGACTCCAAACCAGGAACCAACCAGACACCAACCCGCCGAACCCCAGAGGGCAGACAGGAACAGGAGTAAACAAGGCAGAGGACCAGAGAGGAACCAAAGATGGAGCAGAAGCCAAAGGACACCCAACACCCAGGCCCCACACGCCAGAAGGGCAAGAGCAGCGGAAAGGCCTAAGGCACACCGCACCCCGACTGGAAGGGGACAAGAAAACGGCCAGAACCAGGGCAAAAAGCAAAAGGAACCAGGAAGCCAGGATCGAAGCCAAGCAACCAATACACGCAGGAGGACCCCCAGGCCCAACGAGCCCCGAAAGGGGCCCACGCAGAACCCAGGCCTAAGCCAAGGACCTGGAGGCCAGCCGAGACTCCCAGCACACCACAGCTGGACAACACAGGAAGCCAAAAGAAAAACAAACAGAGGAAACGGCCAAAGCGGAACCAGAGGAAGCAGAGAAGCCAGAGGGCCAGGAGCAAGAGACCCCGAACAACTGACAACCAGGAGGCCGGACCCCCGAGAGGCAAAACAAGAACCCCAGAACCGCACCCCACCCAGAAATGGGGGGAGAGCGGCACCCCACACAGACACACAACGGGAGCAGACCCCTTGGAAGCAAGGGAAGACAGAAGAGAGCCAGGACACTGGAACCAGGAAAGAACCGTGAACGCCCAGCAAAACACACCCCAGTGCCAACAGAGAAGTGGCAGCACAGTCAGCAAACCCAAGGAGGCACAGCCAGAGGCCACGCCGAACCACCAGGCAGCCGGCAGACCAGGAGCAACAGGAGGCAACCCCGAACACAGGAACCCAGAAACACTGAACACCAGGACCCCACAAAGGCCCAAATAAGGCAGCTGCATCCCAGGGTAAACAGGGAAACCAACAAAGAAGGTTCCCCGGGACAACCTGAAGCCCACCAGCACCCAACAGAAACCCAGGACTGGGCAGAAACACGGAAACCCAATCAGAGGCGAACCAAGCCCAGGAAGAGAACCGCCGGCAGGAGCAGGCCCAGAAGGAAACAGCAGAAAATGGCCCAAAACCAACTGAGCGCCACACCATGAGAGCACAGGCAAGAACACAGGACCGCAGAAGGCCACCACAGGAGTCGGAAAGCCCCAGCAGACCCCCAGGGAACAACAGCCCCTGGAGCCCAGACAGACCCCACCTGGGAGAACCGCAGGACAGAAGAGCGCCAGCAGCGAAACACAGCCAGGCCCAAACAGCGGTGCCACAATCCCAGGGGCCCAACAGGCGAACCTCCACAGGGCACACATCCAGGGAGGGCAGGGAAAGGAAGAGCATGAGCCCAACCACACCAGCCAAACCCCAGAGACCAAACATGAGCAGGAGCCGGCAGGGAGGGGAAAGCCTCAGGCCAGAAAAACACTAGGTACAGCACCTGCAGGCATGCCATACACCCAACCAGACAGAGCAGACCAGGAGGGGCAGCCAGGACCCACAGAAACAAGTCCAAAGGCAAGCACCGTAAACAGAGCAGGGGCGCAGCAGAAGCTGGGGAACATAAGGAAAACCCCAGAAGCGCAAGAGGAGCGCTAGACCCAGACAGAGGAAAGCAGCGAGAGACTGCCCCCAGTCAGCCAGAACCCCAAGAAGCAACTCAAACACACTGAAGGCCCTGGGACATACACGGGCAGCCTCAGGCCGGAGCAAAACAGGGGGCAGACCAGCCTCTAAAGGAAGCAGCACGCAAGCCAACACTCAAAACACGGAGAGGCAAGCCCACGGAACGGCGGCAGGCCAAGAGAGCAAACCAGACCCAAAAGTAGAGGGGGGAAACACCACACAGAGCCCCAGGAACAAAACCCAGAAGCCCCGACAGGTACCAGGCACAGCCCAAGGAAACAAGAGGAGGAAGCGAATACCGCACCGCCAAACAGGAACCGGGAGCCCCAGAGCAAGGATCCCGCCCGACCAGTCACACAGAGGCCAAGGAACTAGGCAAACACACAGCACACCCAAGCGGAGCACAAGCCAAAACCCGCAGAAGAGACAAGACTGCATGAGAAAAAGGGAGGGCAAAGACAAGTTTGTTTTTCCAGTACACAAGTTTATTTTATTTGATTCGGAACTCCGAAGAGATCCACAAAAATAAAACAATGAATGCAACAATACAAAACCATTTTTCCGGAAAAAAGAGCAAAGCACATTACAAAGTTACAATTTCTGTACAAAAGGTCAATACGGGTTACAAGAATCAATAATAATGCATACTAAGCTGAAAGAAAAAGCCCCTCAATAAATATCTAAAAAACATTTTAAGACAAAGACAAGGACCCAGTACGCCCAGACCACAGCACCTGCACCAGAGACACCCGAGGAGCCGGGCCGAGCAGGGACAACCAAGAAAAGAGGGGCAGACCCCGGCAGCCACCAGGAACCCAGGAGAGGGAAAACACAAGCCCGCAGGAAACCCCAAGCAGATGCTAGAGGAGCACAAACACCTCCCTACCCACAGCCCAGGGGGGAGCAACAGCGGAGACCTGAAGCGGGGCGGAAGACCAGAAGCAGAAGCAACTGGCGGCCGCCAGTTGCGGGCGGCGATCCATACTCCAGAGCAAGCAGCAGGGGGCAGATTGCAAGCAAGCACGCAGGAGGACCCCAACAACCCAGGCAACTCCAGGAGCAAGCACAGAGCGAGCCAGCGAAAAAGGAACTCGTCACCACAGCAGGGACAGGAACACATGCCAGCCCAGGGCAGTCCTCCAAACACAAAGAATGAATGCCTATAACCACAGAGTTCCAAGCCACCAACTGAACTCAACAGAGAGGTGAACCCTCCCAACAGAGCCCCAAATGACAGAACTGCAATGGCCGAATCACATGCTGCTAGGAACAGGGGCACTACACGAAGACAGCGATCCTGAGTGAGAACTCTCGCTGAAGTATGCAACACAAGGAACCCTACAATGCAGTGCCCATCACCCGAAGCAACCCCCAAAGGAGCACGGACAAGGAAAGGCAGTCGATACCAAAATCACAATTTCTACAGGCCTCGAGCTACACGGAATGCAACGTGACCCCCGCGCCATCCGCAGTCCGCAGGCGCTGGCGGGGGCGGGAGTCAGAGTCCAGAGCAACTGCATGCGCAACCCTGAAAGAAAAAAGGCAGCGCAGCACCCACCGCCGTGAAGGAGGTGGAAATGGACAACAAATGGCCGGGAAAAGAAATGCGCGAAGCGGACCTCACCCAGAGTGGGGGCCACCACCAGCAACAAGGCCTCCACCGCCATCGCCAGAGGGAACAGCAGGAACACTGCAAGAGCCCACCAAAATGATGTGCGCACCAAAGGCAGGGAAACATGCAAACTCAACTGACATCTGGCACACACAGCCTGCCAGCCTGCGTAGAGTCACAAATGCAGAAGAGAAGGGACGGAGCCAGGAATACACAGCAGCAATAAAGGCAGATACCAGCCGTACCCTGAAGCACAGCTGAAACCAAGAGCACTGAGAAGCAGGAAAAGAAACGAAATCCGACAAGTGGAACTTACCCGGAGTGGGGGCCAATCCCAGGAATAAGGCCCCCACCTCAATCGGCAGGACTCCAGGAGACCGGCAGGAATACATCAAGCGCTGCACGTCCTACCCAGCCATGCTCAGGAAGATGAACATGCAACCCGGAATAAACCGGGAGACCAACCCCAGCCGCAAAGGGCGGGGAGGGCAGGCAGGTCACCGGCTCCAACAGTGACTGACTTCCAGCAAGCCCAGCAGGCCAGGAGACAGCCCAGGGAACCCCGCGCTCGCACAGCCAGGCAGCCAGGAGGAGGGAGATGAGAAGCACGCCACTCCAGCCCAGCAGGATCAGCACCAGCACGCCACGTCCAAACTGTTGACAGACAGAAAAAAAGAACAGGCAGATGCTGGTTAAGTACTTCTTATGTACTCCTGGTGGGAGGGGCAGTATTAGGGTCCCCACATTCCTCTTGTCTTTCTTTCTGTTGGCAGATGGTTATCTCCACTTTGTAAATGAATGGGACGAGGACATAAGTGACCTTGCGGTAATAGGGACTTATAAGAAATTAAAGATGCCAATTGTGCATAAGCCAATGTTACTCAGTTTGGAGTACTGAAATATGCACTTTAGCACTGGTTAGCAGTTGTAAAAGTGCAGAGAATCCTAAAGTCAACAAAAACAATTTCAGCAAAAAGGGGAGAAGAAAAGCAAAAGGTTTGGGGTGACCCTACAGAAAAGGCCAGCTCCACCACATGTAATGAGACAGTAATATTTATGTAAAGCCCTGTATGCCTATTTTTAGAAGGAACGTTTCAAAAGGTCTGGCAGACAGCTCTTCTGTCAAGCCAGCCCAAAAAAACACATTTGTGTACAAACACCCTCGCTAACTTGCAAGCTGGTGGGTGTGCATAAACATTCAGACTTTCCCTTCATGGAATGCCCATTCCTCACTGAAAGATGTAGATTTACTGTCTGACTAAATCCATTTAAGAACACCAAGCACGTTTTCTGTTTTTCAGTAGTGGTTTAGCACTCTTAAAATGAGCCTCCGCACTTGCCAATAGCTTCAAGAAAGACATACTCTTTCGACCACATGCATCATTGTTGCCGTTTGCGATTTCTTAATTGCGAAAATTAAGGAATCGCAATTAAGATATCGCAAACGGCTATGCACCAAGAAATCGCAATTTTTTTGCGATTTCTTACATTTCCTTAATTGCGATTCACAATTTGCGAATCGTAATTAAGGAATCCCTTCCCATTGATTCCTATGGGCCTAGAGGCCTGTTTGGGTAAAATGAAAAATATTGTGCTTTTCCAGGAATAAGGATAACTCTTGACAGACAAATTTTTTCAAGCACTTTACTTATAATCAACATCTGCGATATAGGCCTATAACTTTCTGCTAATGCAGGGTCCAATGATGGTTTCTTCAATAATGGTCTCACTACAGTCTATTTCCATGAAGGCAGTACTGTGCCGCTCTGAAGCAATAGAGTTAGTATATCTTTCAGGACAGGGTAGATTACATTTTAACCTTGCGTAAGTGCAAAAAGTGGGGCCGTGTCCAAAGGGGAACCCGTTTTAACTATCTTCATCAAACCTTCCACATCTTCCTTCCTGACAGGAGGCAAGGCCTATAAAGTATAATTTGATGAACTGCCAAAGTGAGACTGATTAGAGATCGTATAATGTTCAGCTTTATCTGCAAAAGTAGCATAGATATTATTAACTTTATCAAAGAAGAACGTGGCCAACTTATTTCAACGAGAATCCGATGGAGGGGGCAAAGTGCACATTTTGGAGGGATTTGCTAATAATTTGACTATTTAATTAGCTTTATAGCTGAATTGGATGTGTTATTATTCTGTGTAGCATAATATGTGGAGAGTGCTTCCCTAATAGCATAATGGTCTAATTTCATCGCATTCTTATAATTTATTTTTGTATTTGCATCATGTTTTTCTCCACTTTCTTTCCATCCTTTTACTTTCTTTTTTAAGCTCCACAAAGTGAGTATTGAACCAGAGCGGTTGTGCTCCTCAACGGCCCTTATTATGAATCCCGATAGGTATAAGCTTGTCTAACAAAGACTTGATCCAATCATTACAATTTGGAATTACCTTTAATATTTCACCTTTTAATTCAGGTATAAGATTTAAAAGGGTGTTTTCCCAATTGGCATTGTCCAGCTTCGAGCAACTTTGACCAACAGCAGCCTAATCTTTGAGGTTGGAAAGGGAATTACTCCTCCCACGGTTAGCAAGGAAAAAGAAAGGAACCATATAGTGGTCCGACCATAAAACTGTAAGGGGAATTCTTGGTGGCATATTAGATATGTTAGTAAAATCTGGATCAAGCAGTGTCCCTTTTTATGTGTTGGTTCTTCTGCCAACTACACAGGTTTGATAGCTGATAAGTCTTCAAGTACGTTTCTTGCGATCTCACAACTGAGGTCGTCAAAATGCATATTTAAGTCTCCTAAAAATGTGAAATTGGCCTTATGTAGAGTCAGATCAGTCATAATATCAGGTAAAACTTGTAAAATATGAGTGACCGTTCAAGGTGGATGATAAGCCAATACCTCTAAGAAGGTGAAAGTAGGGAAAAGTACATTGAAAAGGAAAGACTCTCACAGCCTGGAATAGTGAGAGGAGAAAACACACCGCTCAGAGTTTCCTTATAAATGATAGCAATACCACCATCCATTTTGTCTGACCGATCGCATGTAGCTATAGTATATCCCGTTGGAAGCGCCGGCAGTTTGGCAGACCCTTCACAAAGCCAAGTTTCAGTAAGAACCAGGGCCTCTGGCGTACTCCTCACGGAGAGCATGCAAGTTTAATTTGTGTCTTAGAAATGATGGGGCAGATCTATAACGAAGTGCCGCAGCGTGGCACCGCAAGCCCTTTGGCTGCGCCACGCTGCAGCACTTCTGAAGCACAGAAATATGACATATTTAAAATAACGTCTCATTCCTGTGCTCTTCCCTGTGCTGGCACAAAAGCTGCAGCCATGCGCTGGCGCAGGCACCCTTGCACCATGGTTCAAGGATGCCTGCATCGTGGGGAGATTGTTTTGTGCAGGTAGGGGCACCTTTCTGCACAAAAACAATCACTACAGGCATGTTCCTCTTTCAACGTGGGCTGTAGAATGCAGCACACATTGAAAGAGGAAAAAGCAAGGAGAAATGAAAAAAAATGTCCTCGTTGCGCCTCGCTACGCCACCTCTATGGGGGCTGATAGAATTCACTTTTCGATACCCCAATTACCCATTGATGATGTGTGAGTTAGCATCATATGGCTAACTGATGAAGTTCGTATATGCACCTATGCTGAATTATTTTACTTGCTCCTTACTTATATTCAAATGTACGTGTGACCATATTAGTTCCTTAGCTTAGCCTGTGTGCCACCATTTTGTGTATCCCTCTGTGCCTGCGGGCCCTGCTCGCTCATATGCCCCTCCCGCAGGAATACAGAAATTCACTAAGACAGCAGTTTTCTTTTCTCGGCTTGCTGTGGCCGAAACTAACAAGTCTCTTTATCAGTAATGTTCTCATGCCCAGAGACGCCGAAGCCTAGCTCCATGGCCTTGAGTAGAGATAGCGATGTATCCCTTGCAGGTGCAGATGCCTGCTGTATGATGGCATTGTTCACTGCTCCGAGTTTCGGTGATTTTCCACAAGGGGCGTACCCTTACTACTTGTTTTGCATTATAATGTATTGCTGTGATGCTGAGAGTCAGTCCTCTCGTTCGCACTCCTAGGAGTGAGGTCGGACAGGGCCCTCTCATATGAGTGTTGTTTGGCCTAATAAAGACTTTTGTTTATTCTTCTCCACTGTCCGGCTGACTTCCTATATAGTAACTATAGGTGAGTGCGGTAAGTCACTCGGGTGGATTTGAGCCACGCTTATCAGGGCGTAGCATTCAGACGCATCTCCAGATTTACGATTTTTCGTAAATCTGGAGATGTGTCTTGTTCCATGGGTGTTGGTGGGAACACCCACAGCAACACCCATGGAACGCCCTTTCAACGCAAAGTGCTGCGTGTGAAGGGGCTCTATTTACAAGGAGAGGAAAAGTCACGCAGGGTGGATTTTCCTGTCCTTGTAAATATGGAGGAGCCCCCTGCGTCACGAGTACATCACGAAAAGTGACATACTTGTGGCGCAGGGGGCTTGTCAATCTGCCCGAGGTATGTTAATCACGTGCATCTGCAACGACTCATTCTCATCAGGAGTGAATTTTTGTACACTCTGTTGGGAAGGTACATGTCTATTCCAACCCAAAGTCGCAATTACATGTACAACAAAGCAAAGATACTCTGGATGGAATGGTGGCCTCTCATATAGGAACTCACATTTAACAGATGAAGCTGTTTCAAAGAGTAAGTTAGACAACTGGATGGAGGACGACCAGGGGGTTCTTGCCCCGGCCCAGCTAAACACAGAGGGGAGTTCATTTTAAGGCGTGACCAGATATGGTACAAGAGCACCAACCAAGATGGCGTCTCTAGCTTGTCACAACAATACTACAAACATATTGTGCCGCTAAAACTCCACTCCCCCTATTCGGCACTCTGGCATTTCAGTGCGCTGGATGAGGGCTTAGGAGGAAAACTTAAGGCCCCAGCACATATTCTTTTAGATATTAAGTTCTGACCACATCCAGTCATTTATGGCACATATTGATTCTAAACAGAGAGCAAGTCTTTTTGTCTCTCTGCAACACATGAAATGAAGGCTTTTTAATGAATTTGTCAGTCTGGAATGTCTGCATGATGCTAACACGGCCTTGTAGATGCTTTTTGCATTTCCTCAAAAATGCCTATTTCGAAGTCTTGCAAGAAAAAAGCTTTTTGTTAAACTCAGACGTCGACAACCTTGCCTTGGGAGCACTTGTAAGCGTGCCAGCCCTGGTGCCTTCAGAGCCTTGCCCAGATGGAATTGCGCAAATCCTGAAAGGGCTTAGTTAACTCCTCCAAAGCCTCAGTGGAGGCAAAGAGAGATGCAGCACCAGAGGAGATGGGCCTTCTCCATAAGGACCAGAGGAAACCGAGAGATGGCGACCCTGACGGAATCGTCGATGCAACAGCCACTGCCAAGGATAGAGAATCCCATCACAGGGAGCGGGAGCTCAAGGATCGCCTGCGCAGTGAAGGTTGCTGAAGGACGCAAATAACATGCCACAACGGCAACCCCCCTCCAAAGAGCACACCCTAATCAGCTGAGGATTTGATCTGACTGTGAGAAGTTGGCCTGATATATGATGTTTCCAATTCTGGAACCACCTTGTATCAGTCCAAACAATCACTTATGGTGTCTGGTTGTAAGTCAACCTTATTAGACAAGCTATCTTAAGGGTAGCATACACTAAGCAGCCTTAAAGGCTTAACTCAAGAGGTCGTGTTAAGCGAGCTGTTTTACCAATCACAGTCCTGTAATATCAAATGAAAAGACACCACACAAGTATATATTATAAAAATATATGTATTTATTTCTAAAATAATCCCCAGTACTCTTTATGAGCAAAGGGGCACAAGCGTTAAATCAAAAGCACAGTATAACTTACAAAGTTGCACAGTTATGGATGAGGGTGGGTGGCCACTCAAACCATATATTTAAAAAGTGGTATAAGAGATTCCAATCGAACAGTGGTTAGGCCTAGGTCCTAGGGAATCGCTGGGAGCAGTCGGGACTAGCAATGCTGAAGTCAGGAGAAGCCCGCGGGATTCGGGTGCAGCGCTTAAAGCGCAGCTTGCACCAATGCAATGTCAATGGTGCGTAAAAGTTACACAAATAGAGTTTAAGGATACTTCCGCTGAACCTAGAAGGACCAAACTTTAGACACAGACCCTAGAGGTGTGTACCAGTGTGGGAACACCGGCGTTGCAATGTTACCTCACCCACAGGAAACGGGTGCATAGGGTCGAAGTGGCGTCGGGTTTTGTCACGCAGGTTCTTGGTGCTTGAAGCTGAAAATGCTGCAGGCGATTTGAAGGAGAAGTGTCCGGTGTGATCCAAGGGTGGATAAGAGTAGAAAAGTACCTGAAAGCAGAGGGGACAGAGTCTGGGTCACTCAGCAGTGACCAGGGTGGAACCAGGACAGAACCAGGCAATGTCCGGCGCAATCAGGTGGTTGTCGAAGAGCTTCTCTCCGCTGTCACGTGGGCTCAGGTCACGATCTGTCCCACGCAGGTTCTCACCGTCGGCGCAGTCGGCTTCAAGATTGGAGCAAACAACACTTGGCAAGAGCAATCCACGCAGGACCGGAAGATTGCTTCTCACTCGAACCAGGAGGGTTAGAGCGGGTGCTCCTTATCAGAGAAGCTGGTGCAAGTCTGGAGCAATCAGAATATCAAGTCGATTTTAGGTTTTCATCAGCACAGGGGCCACAAGCCAGCTGGCAAGTGACCGGACCAACGCGTTGAGCCAAAGAAAGCAGAAGGGCCCCACGCAGCACTCGTTGAGTGTAGAGGGGTGAGCTTCGGTGCAAGAGTGGCTCAGGGTTGGGGCTTCTCAGACTCTGGTGTAAAGCTTCAAGGGTCACTCATGGGCTGCACGGTCAGCGTCTCGTGGTCTTTTCAAGATGGCATGCACCACGCTTCCGGTCGCCTCCAAGGGTCTCAGCTCTGCAGGCACTGTGGATCGGGCTGTAAGAAGGCAGGCAAGCTTGACCTCGTCGATCTCAGTCGCTCGAGTTCCGGCAGGAACTGCAACAAAGCAGATGTCGAGGTGCTGGATGGTGCCTGTTTGCACAGGGTGGTCACTTCTTGACCACAAGGGAGATTCTTCAGTCTTCTACGTTGAGTAGGATGTCGAAGGGTCCAGAGTTTTGTTTCAAATGTTTCATCAGGATAATCTGAGTGCGTTGGCACTGCTCCCATTCTTATACCAATCTAGGGGGCTGGATTACCTGCTAGGTCCCCTCCTATGGGTGGGACCCAGGAAGGGTGTGGATACACCCCTTTCCTTTGATCCAGGCCGCGCTGGGACAGGGGCTGGTGTGCCCCAGAACCGGTTTGGCCGGATTATGCAAGGGGCAGCCTTGTGCTCCCCAGGCAGTGTCTGGTTTCTTTCAAACCTCCCTGCTACAATCCACTATCTCCTGTCTGGGGTGGTGTGACACCTCCCTGTGACAGGAAACCCTTTGTTCAGGCCTCCTCTGCTGAGTTTTGGTCGGCAGCAGGAGGTCAGACTTGTGTCTGTGGCAGAAGCATCCATTTTGTGGATCTGAGGCTCTTTTAAAAATCAACGTTTCAGTAAAGTAGCATGCCTTCTCCCTCTAGAGGGGTGGAATTCTTTCCCCGTCGACAGAACTGTTGAGGGGGTAGTATTCCAAATCGTATGACACCTTACACGACATGTTTTGATAAAGCCAAACCAAAGTTGCTTTATAACCGCGAGGATTATAAGGCACCTAATAGTATATGGTATGGCATTATCCCAGAACAGCTTAGGGAGTTGTTCCCGACAGCTGTAGACAGGCTCAGCTCATGCCAGAGCTCCATCTCACATTAAACCACGCACTCTGCCTTCGGGATCGATAAGGCCTTCCATAGGAGTGGCTCACAGGTTTATATGTTTCCAGATATAGGTTTAGATATAGGTATACTATATCTAAGCAAGGGGTGATTACACCCACTTGCCCCAGCTGAGTGATCAGCCAGTTGTGTCAATTTAAGAACCAGCCAGGGGTGGCAAAAGATATTCTGCAGCCCCTGATAGGCCTTGGTGACACCTATGCCCTGAGCACCTATAGTGCATGGTACAGGGGCTGACAAGGAGTCCATTTCCAATTGTGGTATGTACCTATAGCACATGTACTACGAATTTAGAGAGAGAACAGCAGGCTGGGGGTCTGATTAGCAGGCCCACAGCCTCAGTAAGTCAAAAACCAGTGAAGCAAAAAGCAAAAATTGGGGTGACCATAGGATAGCAGACCCTACTCTCCTACACTGACCATTTAATGAATGGCAGCCCAGGGTAGAACACGCTACGCCTGTTCCGTGGAGCTGGGGGGGTGTGGGCCTCCACACCAGCAGATGTGGTTTGGGTGCGCGTCTTCCCTCTCGGCTCACCTCCCAGAAGGATGATTAGAGCTCCACTAACATTTTAGGTTCTATGAAGCACTGATGAGCAAATGGCCGCACTGGAACTGCAAGATTTATGGAGTAGTGTCCCCACCCTCCACCCCCATCCAGCCCCAGAGACATCAGTTGTTTCTATTCTTCTCCTCTCTCCTCTCCTCTATTTCTCTTATACTCCCTTGCTATTGTACCTATTGCTTCTCCATTCATTTACCGCCACCTCGGATTTGTTCTTTCAGTGTGTTTTTTTCCTCAGATTGGGCACAGGGAATTGTTTAAATCCCAGCCTTGGGTGGGGAGTTGTTGATGTGTATGTTGAATTATTTCTTGATTCTGCACTTGAAAGATACTTTGCTAGCAAATACACAAATCGTCTCTACAATATGTCAGGCACTGGCCGAAACTCAACCCCGGGTGGGACTCTTAACCAGATCGGATGGATGACATGGGTGACTGTGGGAGGTGTATCGACCATGATAGAGCAAGCCATGACTAACTTTAAAACCTACAGCCTCATTATGCTGAATGTCAAGGGGATGGGCCACATAGCCAACTACCACTGCAGATACTCATTTGTCCATGAGCAACATTCCTATTGCAATGCTGTAGGAAACACATCTCACTGAAGCAGAAGAGCACCCGCACTCTCATCGGAGGGGACTGCTCTTCTACACCACATTCTTTGCATACTCCAGGGGGGTACGATCTGGGTCAGGCCAAGCGTCCTCTTTCAGCTGGAGGGTCAAAGGATTGACCAAAATGGGAAATATCTGTTCATGTCTATAAGGTTGGATGGTTGTCTCGTTCACATTCTCGGATTGTACCCCCCTCAAACGGGACAAACCTCACACTTACATACCTTGCCTGAGTTCATAGAAAAGTCAGTGTTGGAACTCCTGTTGATGGGAGGGGACGTTAACTGGTCGCATCCACCTCTGCAGGGAGCACAGGTATAAAAGGTATGGGCACTTGGTCTGTAACGGGTATCTGTTAGATTCATTGCATGAGGCACACTTGTTGAATAGGAAATACTCCCATGTCTCCCCTATCCATACCCTGCACACGAGGCCAGACATGTTTCTCACTTCTCAGCATATGTGCATAACGCTTAGTGACCCACTCTGACCACTGCCCACTCATGCAGTTACACCCCCGGGTTCCTTCAAGGGCATTGATCCCCACTAGGTACTTCCAGGGCTCAGTACATAATAGCGTTGGGGACTAATTTCAACATTAATTAGAAACCAATGAAGACTCAGTGTCTAGTCCTTTGATTAAATGGTATGTTTTTAAAGTAGGAGTCTCCAATGAGTAGCTTGTGAGCGACTGGTAGCTCTCCAGCTACCTTTAAGTAGCTCTCCTGTGCACAGCCCACCCTACTAAATTATAAGCTCTTGATTGTGTTATTGGGAAAAGCAATTTCAATATGCATGTATAAAAACGAAATCACATCTTTATTCACAAATTAGCCTGTGTGAACTTAAAGTCAAACCGACTCAGAAATACTTAGTTAGGCAGAACTTGAGACCCAGGTCTGAGGTCCCTGATTGACAGATCATAGGTGGGATGGCACATAGCCAGCAGAAAATCAATTCAAACAGGTAAACCCAGGTCGATCTCACCGATATGTGCAGTGACATCATTATGGTCCAGCGAGATTGGCCCCAATAAAGCGCACATGGCCGTAGGGGTGCGCATGTTCTCAAAACACTATAAAGTCAGATACCATATGAAGTTAGGAACACTTAGCCAATCAAGACACAGTGCACACAGTACATGCAGTGATCACGCACTTCTCATGCCGGAAATCTTCTTATGTTACCCACTATCCTTATTGTGTCCATGCGAGGTTTAGGCCCACCTGGATTCCTCACCCAATACCATAATTCATGGCTCCAAAGACAGAGTTACACATTCCTTGCCAGAAACATTTTACATTACACTCAATGAACTGTATAAAAGTCTTTGTTCGACCTATTGTAAATTGAGACAGTCCTCAGACCCTATGCCTGTGACTGTGCTCCTGGCCGTAGTGTTTATTTAAACAAACTGTTCCTGTTTTGCCAAACGCTTCTGGTCTTTTTCTTTACAAGGTATTTTATGTTCAAGCAACATTTTGGTGTGCCACCATTGAAACTGAATGGTACCTCAAACCCGACTACAGCCAAAGGAAGGAGACCCCATCCCAATGGATTCACGTTTGCGCAACAAGGAAGGTGAACGGACACCCCAAATGATTAGAAGTTCTGCTGAATCCACGGGGTGAAGGTCCATCCTGAAGCAGCCATCACAAAGGGTTACAGACTACATCAGAACCTTAGTCAAGCATGTGGCATATGGCAAACTAGGGAGAAGCATACAAAGATAACCTGAGAGCCCCTCACAGACAGAAAATCTGGCATAGTACCTATTTTAGATGTCCTAGCTGAGTAGTCGCAATGCAGCCTTAGAGGTGTTCTTGCGGAAGTCACCTTTAGTCGATAGTCAGCATGCTAGGAAAGGTAAATAATTACTGTATTTATTGTCAGAGTTGTGTAGTTGTGCAGTCTGGTTAGCCGTAGGAAGATTTTTGCATGGGATGAAGTGTCCCATCTTCGTCAGACTATCTACTACCACTAGGATAGTGTTACATTCCTTTTCCAAGGGTAGTCCTAGAATAAAGTCCATGCTGATCATTTGCCATGGTTGAAACGGAGTGGTCAGGGGAATCAGCATTCCTTTGCTCTTTGTTTGTTCTCCCTTAGCACGGTCACATGACTCACATTGACTGACCGATAGTTTCACCTCTTTGGACATCCCTTCCCACCAGAATTGTATTTGCAGCAAGTGTAAGGTTTTCAGGTGTCCCGGATGTCCTCCTACAACAGAGTCATGGCACTAGTTGAAGGCCTTCAACCTCAGGGCGTGGGTAGGCAAATAGAGTCTATTCTTGTACATAGGAATACCATGTTTAAGAGTTCGGTGAACGACTTGATCCGCCCATGCCTTCCATTGAGTCGGAGATCGATTATTCGTGATTTGCTCAAAGAACTGTTCCACTGTTACTGATCATAGAACCATTTCTGGCTGTATAATGGCCCTCTATTCTCCCTGTTGAGTGATCGCCATCTCTTCTTGTCTGGACAAAGAGTCTGCATTCTTGTTCTCTGGCCCTGGCAGATAAGTGATCACGAACTCATACTCGGCAAAAAACGGCATCCATTGCATTTGTTGCTGCAATAGATGCCAGGCAGTCTTCATGAACTGAAGGGTCCTGTGGTTGGAGTAGACCTTCATAGGATGTTGGGCACCCCCAGAGGTAGTGCCTCCACTCCTAGAAAGCTTTCTTGATTGCCAGGAGTTCCTTCTCGACCACGGTGTAAATAACTTCGGCCGAGTTCAGTTTCTTAGAAAGAAAAGCCACTGGGTGTAGTTAACCAGTATGTTTGTCTCTCTGAGACAATACTGCTCCTAGGGCCGCATCCGCCTCCACCACAAAAGGGATGTCTGATTGAGGATGTCTTAAGATAGGTGCAGTACAAAAAGCTTCTTTCAACTGAACAAAAGCCTCCATGGCTTCAGGTGTCCAGCAAAAAGGAGTTCCCTTCCTCAATAATGGGGTTACAGGAGAGGCCAACTGAGAGATATGCGAGATGAATCTCCTATAATAATTGGAGAACCCCAAAAAACACTGCACCTCTCTCACATTCTTGGGAACAGGCCAATCCTGAATCGCCTCCACTTTCCTCTCAGCCATCCTAAATCCTCGAGCACTCAATATAACTCCCATAAATTCGACTTCTGTGACACTGAACTCACACTTGCTGAGTTTACAATACAAGCTGTTTTCCTGCAGTTTTTTGAGGATTAGGATTACATGGCTCACATGTTGAGCCAGAGAGACTGAATAGAAAAGAATGTCATCAATGTTTATGACAACAAACTGGTCTATGTAGTCTTCATCACATCATTAAAAAAATACTGGAATGCTGCCAAGGCTTTACACAAACCAAAACGGCATAACCAACTATTCAAACAACCCAAAACGAGTTTTGAATGCCGTCTTCCACTCATCCCCATCTCGTATCCTTACCAGGTGATAAGCCCCTCTTAAATCCAACCGAGTGTAGATGTTCGCCTCTCTCACCTGGTCCAGCAGCACAGGAACGAGTGGAAGAGGGTATCGGTTTGTCACTGTGTTTTTGTTTAACTGGCGATAATCTATACACGTTATCAACTCGCCGTTGGATTTTGCTGTAAAAAAAAGAGGAGAGGCTGCCGGGGAACGGGAAGGGTGTATGAAACCAATGGAACCAAAATGATCCTGATACGCCCGTAGATGTTTAGTCTCTGGGTCAGATAAAGCATATACCCGGCATGAAGGTATGACAGCACCTTCCACCAGATCGATCCCACGATTAAAGTCGTGATGTGGTGGTAGTCTCTCTGCCTTTCCTTCACTGAACACGTTCATATACCATTGGTAGTCCGAAGGCAACACCACGTCCTTTTCGGCCGCAGTCGCAACCCGATATAACTGAGCTAACGACAGTGTGTGGGACTCATTGCTTCTCATACGGTTGGATATGCAGTCAGCAGAGTTAAAACTAATAGTCTTAAGCCTCCAATACATGGTAGGATTGTGTTGCGAAAACCACTGCATGCCTAAGATAACCTCAAATTGAGGAGCCTCAATGATGTCTTCCACATGATCCTGCGGATTGCCCTTTAATATCAACTCCACCATCTTGGTGTGTTCGGTGATGGGAACTGACTTTAACGGAGTACCATCCACGGCTAATACAGTCTCGGGTTTTGTGTTAGGCACTCTCACTAGTCCATAACGATGGACCAACCTGTAGTCTATGAAGTTTCCAATGGCTACAGAATCATTCATCGTCCATACCAGGTGTTGTTGTTGTCCTATCCTAAGGATCATGGTACAAAATGATGTGTGATTCTGAGCCCTTTACCCCTGAGACCGCTAACGAAGGTAGCTTCAACTCCTGTGCTGTATTGTCTTCCCTTATGGGCCTCCCACTGTCAGTTCACTCTTTAGAGGTTTTCTCAACTGTCATGGTTGCAACCTGTTTCCCTGAGTAGAAGGTAGTCCTTTTCTTAGGCTTCATGGCACACTCCCTCACATAGTGCTCCTTCTTACCACAATACATGCAGAGGCCTTGAGCATGCCTACTCTCTCTCTCAGCCTTTGATAACCGGGGTCTTATGGCTCCAATGTCCATGGGCTCGGGACCAGAATCTTTCGGGTTAGAATGGACTACCTGTTTCATACCACCCCCTGACCTCTCACTTCTCTTACGATCACCTCCCCTCTCTGCCATTCGGTGATCCAACCGCAAGGTGAGATTGATCAAGTCGGTACAAGTGGTGAGCTGAGGGTCTATTTATTTATTTATTTATTCCAATTGTATAGCGCATTATCACCGATTGGTCTCTAAGCGCTTGTACTCGAAAACTGATCGTTACAGAAAACAGCGGTACAAAAGGGGGTGGTGATGGACGGAGCATCTGAATCAATCAAACACTCACACCCAGTCAAAAGATCTGGGTTTAATCCATCACCGTTCTTTAGCCCACTCTGCCACCCCAGTTCAGACATGGCTATATGCAAATCAGTCTGACCCTGTGCCTCATGGGAACAGTTCAGCCCGAACTGCCAAGCCATGTCTTCCCTGGACCGGAAACAAGCTTCCGAGGGCCGGTTTCTGGCATTCCAGCCGTCTTCAGCCCGGCTTGCATGAATCCAGTGGCAAAGTGAGCAAGGGACTCACGTCTGAGCATACCCTGCCACACTTATGGCGGCCAAAAGCGGTACAAAAGGGGGTGGTGATGGGCGGAGCATCTGAATCAATCAAACACTCACACCCAGTCAAAAGATCTGGGTTTAATTCATCACCGTTCTTTAGCCCACTCTGCCACCCCAGTTCAGACATGGCTATATGCAAATCAGTCTGACCCTGTGCCTCATGGGAACAGTTCAGCCAGAACTGCCAAGACATGTCTTCCCTGGACCGGAAACAAGCTTCCGGGGACCGGTTTCTGGCATTCCAGCCGTCTTCAGCCCGGCTTGCATGAATCCAGTGGCAAAGTGAGCAAGGGACTCACGTCTGAGCATACCCTACCACACTTATGGCGGCCAAAAGCTGTACAAAAGGGGGTGGTGATGGACGGAGCATCTGAATCAATCAAACACTCACACCCAGTCAAAAGATCTGGGTTTAATTCATCACCGTTCTTTAGCCCACTCTGCCACCCCAGTTCAGACAAGGCTGTATGCAAATCAGTCTGACCCTGTGCCTCATGGTAACTGTTCAGCCCGAACTGCCAAGCCATGTCTTCCCTGGACCTGAAACAAGCTTCAGAGGACCGGTTTCTGGCATTCCAGCCGTCTTCAGCCCAGCTTGCTTGAATCCAGTGGCAAAGTGAGCAAGGGACTCATGTCTGAGCATACCCTGCCACACTTATGGCAGCCAAAAGCGGTACAAAAGGGGGTGGTGATGGACGGAGCATCTGAATCAATCAAACACTCACACCCAGTCAAAAGATCTGGGTTTAATCCATCACCGTTCTTTAGCCCACTCTGCCACCCCAGTTCAGACATGGCTATATGCAAATCAGTCTGACCCTGTGCCTCATGGGAACAGTTCAGCCCGAACTGCCAAGCCATGTCTTCCCTGGACCGGAAACAAGCTTCCGAGGACAGGTTTCTGGCATTCCAGCCGTCTTCCGCCCGGCTTGCTTGAATCCAGTGGCAAAGTGAGCAAGGGACTCACGTCTGAGCATACCCTGCCACACTTATGGCGGCCAAAAGCGGTACAAAAGGGGGTGGTAATGGACGGAGCATCTGAATCAATCAAACACTCACACCCAGTCAAAAGATCTGGGTTTAATCCATCACCGTTCTTTAGCCCACTCTGCCACCCCAGTTCAGACATGGCTATATGCAAATCAGTCTGACCCTGTGCTTCATGGGAACAGTTCAGCCCGAACTGCCAAGCCATGTCTTCCCTGGACCGGAAACAAGCTTCCGAGGACCGGTTTCTGGCATTGCAGCCGTCTTCAGCCCGGCTTGCTTGAATATAGTGGCAAAGTGAGCAAGGGACTCACGTCTGAGCATACCCTGCCACACTTATGGCGGCCAAAAGCGGTACAAAAGGGGGTGGTGATGGACGGAGCATCTGAATCAATCAAACACTCACACCCAGTCAAAAGATCTGGGTTTAATCCATCACCGTTCTTTAGCCCACTCTGCCACCCCAGTTCAGACATGGCTATATGCAAATCAGTCTGACCCTGTGCCTCATGGGAACAGTTCAGCCCGAACTGCCAAGCCATTTCTTCCCTGGACCGGAAACAAGCTTCCGAGGACAGGTTTCTGGCATTCCAGCCGTCTTCCGCCCGGCTTGCTTGAATCCAGTGGCAAAGTGAGCAAGGGACTCACGTCTGAGCATACCCTGCCACACTTATGGCGGCCAAAAGCGGTACAAAAGGGGGTGGTAATGGACGGAGCATCTGAATCAATCAAACACTCACACCCAGTCAAAAGATCTGGGTTTAATCCATCACCGTTCTTTAGCCCACTCTGCCACCCCAGTTCAGACATGGCTATATGCAAATCAGTCTGACCCTGTGCTTCATGGGAACAGTTCAGCCCGAACTGCCAAGCCATGTCTTCCCTGGACCGGAAACAAGCTTCCGAGGACCGGTTTCTGGCATTGCAGCCGTCTTCAGCCCGGCTTGCTTGAATATAGTGGCAAAGTGAGCAAGGGACTCACGTCTGAGCATACCCTGCCACACTTATGGCGGCCAAAAGCGGTACAAAAGGGGGTGGTGATGGACGGAGCATCTGAATCAATCAAACACTCACACCCAGTCAAAAGATCTGGGTTTAATCCATCACCGTTCTTTAGCCCACTCTGCCACCCCAGTTCAGACATGGCTATATGCAAATCAGTCTGACCTTGTGCCTCATGGTAACAGTTCAGCCCGAACTGCCAAGCCATGTCTTCCCTGGACCGGAAACAAGCTTCCGAGGACTGGTTTCTGGCATTCCAGAAAACAGCAAACAAATTGTATCAAACCCCACGCTTCTCGAAAGAGCACCGTTTTTAACATTCGCCTAAAAGGCAGTAGATTTGGTTCCTTCCGTAAGCCTAATGGTAACTTATCCCAAGCTGCTGGTAGGGTAGTTGAGAAAGCACGTCCACCTAGGGTGGTCATGCGGTAGCGCGGGCTAACCAGAAGAGTGTCCTCAGACGTGCGCAGGGTCCTTCTAGGGATATACTGCACCAGTCTGGCTTTAATGTAGGTAGGAGCATTACCATAGACAGCTTTATGTGCGATGCACAGACCTTTGAATAAAATCCTCTGCCCAATGGGGAGCCAATGTAATTGGCATAAAAGAGTAGAGGCATGCATGCTTCTGGATTTTCCAAAGATCAGTCTAGCTGCATCGTTCATCACTATTTGCAGTCTCGAGAGTTGTTGCTGAGGGAGCCCAACATAGAGGGCGTTCCCATAGTTCAAACGTCCTAAAATCATTGCGGACACCACCGTCCTTAAAGTAGAAAAAGACAGCATTGGAGAGATTTTCCGTAGTTGCCTTAGGAGGCCAACGCATGTGCCCACCACCGACGACACTTGGTTTTTCATAGATAGGTTACCATCAATGTGGATGCCCAGGCTTTTCACCACCCTAGCTGGTGTCGGGGTCCTACCCAACTCCTGAGGCCAGAGGTAATCGTTCCATGGGTTGCCTGAGATGGTAATGGGCAACACTTCGGTCTTCTCTGGGTTGATCTTCAAGGAGTTGGAGGACATCCAATTACTCGTGAACTTTAAGATGTTATGTAACCTGGCTTGGGCTCCAGGTGAATCCTCAATTTGTATGATAATCTGTGTGTCGTCGGCATAGTTGTAAATCTGACACTCCATCTGATTAAGAGCAGAGATCAGTGGCTGTAAGTATATGTTAAAAAGGAGCGGTGAAAGGGCAGATCCCTGCGGTACTCCACAGGTTATAGCCGCTGATGTAGAGACCAGATCTAACAGCTGGACCCTCTGCGATCTTCCCTGCAGGAATGAAGTTAGCCAGCCCAGCGCGGTCCCCCCGATGCTCAGCTCTCTCATGCTTTTCAACAGTAGGTTGTGACTCACCGTGTCGAACGCGGCTGAGAGATTTAAGAGCACCGGGGCCCGGGGATCTTTTTGTCAGCTCTACATCTTAATTCGTCCAGGATGGAAACCATCACCAGCTCCGTGCTATGATGTTTTCGAAAGCCAGCCTGATTTCGCTCTAACAGAGTGTTGATCTCCAGATCTTTTGAAAGGTGCATCAGAACGTGCTAACACATCCTTAATGTAATCATCTAATCCTTGGTAATACAAATCCATCCTTTTCTCTTCAGGCCACACTGTTTATAAAACCAGCCTGTTGAAGGTTGTCATATAATTCACTAGGTCTTTTCTGCCCTGACGCAAATCCAGTAATTCCCGATCTGCGCTAAGAGTGGTGGCCTGCCGACCAAACACCCTCTCGAATTTTCTCCTAAATGCGGCCCAGTCTGTGAGTAATGGATCATCATTTCTAACCAGCGGGACAGCCCAATTGGCCGCGTCTCCCGTGAGATAGTAGATAGCAAAAGCTACTCTTGAGAGGTTAGTGGGAAAAGAGGCCGGCCTACAAGAAAAATGTAGCGTGATCTGCATCAGGAAAGTCTGGATCTTATGCGGATCACCTGCATACCTTTCCGGTCTAGCCAATGGTATAGGTGGAGGAACAGTCACCTGTATCTGAGGTGTTCCTGCAGAAGCATCAAAGGGATTCCTAGCTTCTCTGTCCATTCTTTCCTTAAGTGCCGCTGTCTCCGCACGGGATGTGGCTAATTCTTGCTGACCTAAAACCAAAGCATGTCAGACATCATCTAATGTAGCCATCTCTAAGTAATCCCCTAACCGGGAGGAGAAGATTTCGTGGGTACGTGATTCTGTCAGGAATTGTCGAACTCCTCAAGATCAGGGTGATACTTATAGGGGTCCACCTCCTGATTTCCCCACACTCTGACTAAATATACATACACAGAGCATAGAGGTAATCAAGCAAGGGATAGGGAAGGGAAGGAGCAGCAACGGAAGGGATACCTGAAACGAGAAGACAGAAGGGATTAACAACATGAATCACTATTTACTCTCAATAATTCTCGCTAGTTTAAGAAAACACACCTAGAATGTTGACATCTTGAGGTGAACCCTTCCTCTCCTGTCTCGGTCTAGTAAGATGTGTCTCTTATCACCTGGATCAGAAAACCCCTAGAATTCAAAGCAGATATTAACATCACCATCAACTGTCTTTATGGTTTAATGGTAAGTACCTAACCTGCCACATACGTACCCTCTCTTGCACTCCTAATATCCAAGAAGGACCCTCTCCAGTACTCAAGGAAACTCTAGGGTAAGTATGTTCACAAAGAGAAAAGTGGAAAGACCCTTTACCAGAGAAGAGTTGCTGCTCAACTTAAAGTCAAAAGAATGAAAGACTCCACAAAGCAACCAGCTGGGTCCAGCAATAAAGTTTGTTGAATTGCCAAAGTTTGAATCAGCCCTAACCTAAAGAAAGCACAATGTTTGAACCTCCAAGAGGGCTTACCGGAACACCCGGGCAACCACTAATTCCAAGGTAATCTGAAGGTTTCAGAAAGAAAACAGCCTCGTAGTGAAACCTGAAATGTTCCCTGCTGCAGCCGCTAGCAGGGGAAAGCATCCAGGAAAAAAGAGAACAATCGCTTCCTCCACGACGTGCTCCGTAGAGGAGGGGGCTACCAATGTCATGCTCAGTCGAGTGGAGGTCAGACAGCTGATTGGGATGAGTCTCACGGGACTCGCAGATCCAAATAACCCTTTCCAGCCACAGCCGCAGGCGGGAAGGGAACACCAGGAAATCCCTGCTCAGCCGAGCAGGGGCATGGAGCGAGGCACAGAAGCATCCGTCTCCTCACAAGGGTTAAATCGCCAGTTGCGCGTCTCAACCGAGAACACAAAATTCCACAGGGAACGACATATGGAAACAGAGCGAGCAGCTCTGTATGCCGAACTAGGAACATACATCTAGGTAAGAATCATGTATGGGGCTACCTGCACGTTGCATGATTAAGTACATTCAGCACCTCCCAGAAGGAAGGCCTTCTGGGAAGTGTAGTCCGGTGGCTCTGCCAAAGCAGTAGGCGCCACAAGTCAGTTCCTGACAAAAAGCCAGGTACAGGTACCTGGAGCTCTAAAACATGTGGGGCCAGATGTGTCACATACAAAGATTGAATTTGTCAAGTGTTGAGCTGTTGGTGCCGTTGGGACAAAGCTATCATGCAGTCCAAGATGACTTGGAAAAATATCCGTGCAGAGGGAGATTAACTGTGCCTATGGACTATGGTGGGGTGGAGGAGATTCAACACTCTGCTATCTCATGCATGCTTTTCGCTCGCTGAAAGCATTGTGGACACGTGTGTTGTCTTACATAGTAACTGGAAGCTGTGTGATCATGCCTTGTGTTACTGTGTGAAAAACTCATAGATGACAATGGCTGGTACTGTGATGGCACTATGGTGGCCGCATGCGTGCACTTTGAGAGTTAAAATTTTAAAAGTGCAGCTGCAAAATACTGGCACTTACTGTTTGAGCACTACAGAGGATGTGAATATTCACTTCTGCTAAGGATTGCCTTGGAGATCCCAGGGCAAAAGAGCCTCGGGAGGGTTGGGGCGATCATGCTCATTATACAGCGAATACTACGCCCTTGCGAGAGGGCGAGATTAATGCCTGCAGAGAGATGTAAGCTGTCTGGTAACTGTGGGACTTAGGCCTTGGCAGGAATGAATGGTTTCTCGAGGCCTCCGGAATCTGCGGGACTAGGAAGTGGAGTGAATGTGGACTAGTGTTGTCCGCATTCCCCTGAGGTATTAAAAAAAAAGGAAGAACTGGGAACCTGTCTGGAGCGTGCAATGTGCACTACTCCGTAGCCCAGAAGCGTCTGCTGGGTGGAGAAAAGTTGCCAGTATGTGTGGCATTTTGAGCCAGCTAGTGGGAGAGAAAACAATGTCAAATAGCATTTATCTCGGGTGGCGGGGGAGGCTGCACTTACATGATTAAATCCACAATTTGCTAAAGCACTACAGAAAGACAATAAGTGACGGCCACATTGGGGGTCCTAGTCCCAGGGCCTTCCAGGTCGTGATGGTCAAAAGACAGCCGACACGTGTTTCGTTACTTGTTATGTAACTTTCTCAAGGCTGCAGACAGAAATAAATAATGACATGTAGTGCTCGTCATACACTGGTTATACACCATCACGACCTGGAAGACCTTAGGATTATTGTCTTTCTGTAGTGCTTTAGCAAATTGTGAATTTAATGTTAACATCACGTCTTATGTATTACATGCATTGTTGACACCCTATGTACTACCTTTGGATCTCCCGGAGCAAAATGCCCAGAGTTTCTTGATGTTTGGTATTACACAATTTGGAATTGAAATAACATTAAATAGACCAAGACTAATGTTTTAATCTTATGATGTTCTCTTCTCTCTTCTTGGAGTAATTATTATGGCGTTTCTTCATGCACGAGTGAATTCTTGTTATATGAATATTTAGCATTGGCCATCTGACATATACGTATTGACCAAATTGCAAATTTCATAAATATAAATCTTAGAGTGCCGAGGTAAAAGCAATTTGTAAGACATCTAACATCAGGTATATTTACCTGTTGACTTGACATCCTTGGTAGTGGGATGCCTTTATTACCTTGAGTGGCACCGTAATCTCTGCATACCCTAAATTGAGAATATACAACTTTTGTACTTTTGGGAGAATTTGATGTGCGACTTGTCTAAACCATCACTACCATCCTATGATAGTGCAAAATAAATACATGTTCACAGATAAGGGAGAGAAGGAGGGATGAGGGAGGTGGTGAACAGGACAATGGGAGGGAGCAGGAGTAAAGGCAACATGGACAGCAGGTAGCGCTTGCACTTGAAAATATGAGCAGATCATAGGAATGCATATAGGGAACGAGAGCGGCAGCAGGCAAGCAAAAAATGTTGCGGGAATATTCAGTGCAAAAAAAAGAGTGCGCTGAACAAATGATAAATATATTCAAGAGTAAGGGCACATGTAACAGGGGTAGTCGCCACCAAAGTAAAAACACACCCAAAGGCGAGATAAAGAGCAGCATTTTACCAATACAAAAAAGCAATTTAGAAATGCACACAGAGCAACAAATGGAAAGTGGTGGGCGTGGTCTAAACCCACTGAGGGATTACAGCATGCGTGTTGCCTCTAGGCTTCACCTAAAAAGTAACTACGGCACCAAGGAGGCGGTGGTACGAGCTGGCAAGGGGAAAGCCCAATAGGTGTACAAAGCAGGTCGTCGCCTCTCAGAACCTTCAGATTTTAACTGTGAGCTGTGTCCTCAGCTCACGTGGTGTTGCATGTTGTTTGAGGCCTCAAGCACAGCCTTTTCTTGCATTGCTTTGAATGTGGTATGATAATAACACAGGAAATTACTTTTGAACTACCAATAAATGGAGGAAAGCACGTTTATTTGTGAACTTGTTTAAAAACATACTCAATGGGCCACTTACTTCAAATGGTACACAGTATTGTGTTGTTACGCGTTTTCATGATATAAAAAACACAACAGGGCAGTTCACCCCTCTGCCATGAGATTACCCTAGCTACATACTGCTACACGTTGTCTAAAAGCTCTTACAATGCACCATTCGTGGCTGCTTCGGCTGATGTCCTGCTTCTTTCTACAGGGTAAAGTGAAACTTGGTTAGCACTGGATATGTGATGGGTGAGGGAACGCAGTGCCTTCCTTTACTAAAGGTTTCTGAAACACAAAATTCTTAACTGTACAACAAACGTTTGATCCGTGTGGTTTTTACTTAGTTTGCAATGGCAGCTAAAACGAGTGTCTCTATTGGGTAATACGTTGATGGCCTCCAAAGACCTTTTTTATTAATTAAGCCATGTCACAGGCTATTTTATGTTGCACAAAGTGGCACCCATAGACTTGACATAGGTTACACTTGAGTGCGGCCCTCGTGTTGACATGTGATCATTGAGGCACCATGTTTCACAACTATGGAGTACTTCATAGCAGTACCGTTGTTAACAGCATCCTAACAACACACAAAGGGCATTTGGGATCGATGGCACTTGTCTCTTGACATGACAGTTTACACAAGAGAGCATAATTAATCAGTGAGGAAAATGATACGGTTATGTGGTTGTGTTAGTAGCACCCATTACTTTAAAGCGTGAACAGGAATTGTCAAACGTGTATTGTGCAAAAGACATGACAACGTCAATATAAAAACACTTCTTTTGAGACATACAACTGTCTTTTTGCACATATCAAATAAAAACAAACATTTCTTGGCTGCCCAGCTTGCACAAATTGTGTGATCCTCCGCAAGCCAATTTACTTTCCGGCATATTGATTCATTTAAGGCTAAGTGGTAGTGTATTTAAAATGGCTACATAAAAGCCTTATGCAAAATATAAGTAAACATAAATAAAATGTCACCTATATATTAGGCAATCTGTACAAAAGGTTGAACCCTACCTTCCAATAGGAACATAAAACTTTAGTAAAATAATTATGTTGACATTGTACACTACAGTCTTAATGCTTTTTGTATTTTATGATTCCCTACTCCATTGGTACTAGTTGCACCAGCCTAGTTGAATGTGCTTGTTATTACGTTTCTATTGTCCCACCCTCCTGACTTTAGTTTCAGTTCTTGGATGTGATGCACAGTTTCTTCACCTTAATAACTCAATGACTGGGCATCATGAACAAATCTTGTTTAGCAGTTGCATTGGTATCTACTAGTGCATTTTCCTGCTGTCCCTGATCACCAGTTTGCTGCCACAGAATTAGTCCATTTAATGCAGTTATTTTTTAACAGTGGTAGCAGAGGTTCCTTGCTTCTACTCCTTTTGACACATGTTCTCTCGCAGCACCCCACACCCCAGGAGACCTCAGTGTGAAATTTGGTATGAAGAGGGCTGCCATGTAGATTCTGTTTGATTTGAATGTGATACCATTTTGCTGCAGTCTTTAATTCTGGCTTTTAGTGATTTTGCTTGTGAATCTCCGCAGGCACCAGCCTTTCTTTGTCAACCTTCGTGCAATAGCCTCTCTCCTCTGGTAGGTGGGACCAAATGCCTCTTTACATCCATGGTAACTCTTGCAATACCTTCTCTCCTATGGTAGGGGGCACCTTTCACCTTGGTCGCTACTCCATCCTATTCATGAACAAAATTACAAGGAGCCCCTGAAAAGCTCCAGCTATGTGCCCTGACATCAGTTTTTTTCTTTTTTTAACACCCAAACACACTTCTGGAGCTTAGCTCCTAACCATTATGTTCCTCACCAAAAAGGCAAAGCTATGTAACAGTTCCACGCCACATAATTCAACTCCAACACATTTCCAATCCACACCACATAATTCGACACCAAACCACATAATTCTGCTCAACAACACAAATACACAACACACCACATACATCCAATCCACACCACAGAATTCCACATCATGCCACAAAATTAAACAGCACACCAAACAATTAAGCCCCACTACATGCCACTCCACAACACAAAATACCATTCCACATAATTACACTCCATGACACACAATCCCACTACACATAATTCCAGTATACTCGATAACACATAATCACTATCCACATATTTCCACTGCATACCATGCAATTCCTCTACACAAATCAATTCCACATCACATAATTCCATGCCACAAATTCCACAACTAACAATGCCAATTCAACCCACATAATTCCATCACACACATACATACACTCCATAACATATGGATAAAAGACATTGTCATTTACAACACCATTAGCTCTAACTCAAGCGAATGTGAGACCTATTAGATTTCCAATGCTTGTTTCCAATACTGTTTCCAAACCTGCACATATTCTCACGCCAGATTTGCAGATTCCCCCCTGTGCTCCCCACCATGATGGCTTCCCTCCCATCTCTCTCCCCTCACCACCCCTGCATGCCATCCCCCACCAGCTACCAGGGACACACGCCTGCCTCATGGAAACACTGGAGTGCTTCTCCCTTCATTGAGCTTTTGTATACCCTTACTTCGCCTCCCAAACCAGAGTTTCAAGGCATCTTTTATATGGGCCTGATCTGACCACAGCACTGTTGCAACTAGGGACAGTGTTAGAACTGGTGGTGCCTGGGGCCACAATCTTTTTTGCCCCACAACATGACGTTATCCTCAGATTCCCTCACTACCACACAGCAAAAGTGCTCCTTTTCTGTCCACAGCCTCCCTATAACATATACTTTAAAGCGCTGGTAAAGGCTGGCTTTACTAATCAACTTAGCTATCCCCAGAAAATGCAAACCTGTTCTTTGCAGTGGACATATTATTACTCTGGGCTACTTTATTGCGTCAAAACTGCCACTGGACAAACTCTGACCTCTCTCTCTAGCAGAAACATTAATCACAAGAGTTATCTTGACATTTTTATTGTTGTCTGAAAGCTGGACGCACAGGGAACTCTGCAGCAGGTGCTTTTCGCCACCCCTCCCACACCAGAGGTCGGTGTCTACCCTCCAGGTCAGCATCCAGTGGGCCGCACCAGTCGCACCCACTAAAGCCGGCCCTGGTGGGAACCGATGACCATTATTTTTTGTTGACATGTTCTGCATCCTGTACATGGTGACAAGATGTGTAACCCTCTCTTTTCTCTCAATGGTATATGCAAGACTTTCAATAAAAATCAATTTCAAAAAGTTGGTTGCAGTCTGTGGCAAAGCAGAGGTAATCGAATTTTTAAATCTTCAGTTGTAAAGTAAGGATCACGTTCAGGAACATCCGGCTCGATTCAGGTGGCTTGGCATGTAAGAAATGCATGGCAGATTGTTGTGACAGAAAGAGTACAACGTGGTAAAGGAAAATACTGGATATTGAATATTAAATACAAAGGCCTACGAGAGGTTTCAAAAGAGTGAAGTGCCCCGACCAGCGTGGAGACAGCAACTGGCGGACACCCAAAGTGACGTCACATTAATACTCTCCGAACATTCGGATATGACAAGTGGTGACGCAAGCATAGTAAACAAGAAAATACTACCCTTAACACAGGCCATAATAAAGGTATGGCTGAACATTACTAGTACATATTCAACATCTTCCTTTCCACAAAATGTAAAAGAAAACATGGACATTGTGAAGTGCACATATAATCATCAAAACGTTTGGGGATTTTGATTTCCCTTCCAGACCTGGTCTGAGGATGTACTTTCTGGTATTACGATTAGTTTTGCATTCTTTCCTGACATTGGGTCTATCCTGGCTACTGGTGTTGAACTTCTCTTCAATGACAGTATCCTCACTAGCAATACTGGAAGTCTTTTCAAATTCATTAGTAGATACGTTCAGGCTTTCATCCAAGTCATAGAAACTTTGGTTGCCAGACATTTCTTCTTCCCAACCTAGACTGCCATCACCGTGGTTCGAACCATGCTCGCATTTCCCTTTCATCATAATCTTCTCTTGCCCTGACTTGCGCTTGACTACATCATCCTTGCTGCGCCATCCTTTCCCCTCTATACACACAGCACCTCTAGAAGCTTTTTTGGACACGAACAGGATTGCTGAACACTGACTCTCCCTTCGCTACCTTGTAGGGTTTTTTTTACAAATACCCAGTCACCTTGTTCTATCACCTTTTTCTAGCCTTATTTGACATGTCAGACTACCTTTTACTTTTCTCTTGCTTAGAAACAATACTCTCCCTGACTCTGACAACATCATCAGCAATTACTTCAGTACTCTCATTTTCTTTGTACCACTTGTATTTAGGTGTGATCTCACTGTTGCATTTCCTCCCCCTCATCAAATAGAATGGAGTGTGCTTGGTTGCATCATTTGGTGTGGTATTGTAAGTGCATATCTGCACACCTATGAACTCTTTGACATTCAAATTAGATGCAAACGCTAACTGGATAACTTCCTTTATAAATTTATTAATTCTCCCCACCTGCCCATTACTTTTAGGACTATACAATGGTGTCTTTTCTTGTGTAATGCCTAGATGCTTTAAAAAAACTGTCATTTGTTTATACAGCAGTTGCGTACCGTTGTCTGAGACTATTATTTTAGGTTGTCCTTCAATAGAGAAAACTTTCTTCAGGAGCAGGATAACTTGTTCTGTGGTCACTGAACGCACAAACTTGTAATGCACCCATTTTGCATAGAAATCAGATAACACAATTATATATCTGCAATCTTCATGCAATACATGAAAGGGACCAGCAAACTCTATTGCAATTTTTGACCAAGGACCATTTGGTATCTCTACCACCTGTAGCTCCCCTTTGCTTACTTTCCAATGTTTGTCTGCCTTTAGACATTGTTCACATTTATCAATGTAGTTGCTAACATTACTACTCATTCCAGGCCTCCAGTAGTACATTTTTAAAATGTTTTTCGTAGAGTTTCTCCCAGGGTGACCTTTGTGAGCAAGTTTTATAAGTTTCATTCTCAATTTTGTTAATGGTATGAACAGGTCACACCTTTTTAAAAATCCACTCTCGATAGTCAGTTCCTCATTTATTTGTTGGAAGCTTTTCAATTAATGTTGTAGATTTCTGATGGGAGGCAATTTTGTAGTTATCTGTTGTATCACCTTTTCCATTATGTTGTCCTCTTTTTTACTGTTTAAGCATTCCTCTTCTGTTATTGACCCATTGCACATCACTGTGGCATCTATTGATGCTACCACACATTCTTAATCATCACATGTACCTTCTTCCTGCTCATGCACAGGTAGTTGTTGCAAACAATCTGCCCTACTGTTTTGACCTCCTTTTATGTGTCTTATCGTAAAATTATACTCTTGTAACTTGGACAACAATCTTACTAGTCTGGAACTTGCCTTACCATTTCCGCGACCATTTCCGTCCATCATGAACACCAATGGTTTATGGTCTGTGACTATTTCAAATTTCCTTCCCCACAAAAATGTTTTTAGTTTCTCCACAGCCCACACACATGCAAGTGCCTCACGTTCAATAGTACTGTAGTTCACCTCTGTTTCACTAAACCTTCTAGATATGAAGGCTACCGTATTCCCCTTTTTCCCTTGAATCTGGCAGAACAGCGCTCCTATTCCTTTTGCACTGGCGTCTACAGTGACAATGTTTTTCAGCTCTGGGTCATATGGTTTTAAAGCCGGTGCTATAGTAATGTCCTTTTTGATGTTTTCAAATGCATGGTTTAGTTCGTCAGTCTATTGATACTTATATTTTTACGCAACAACTTTCTTAACGGTTCCACTTTATTGGCGTACCCTTGTATGAATCTTGAGTAATATTCGCTTAGGCCTAAAAATGATTTTAGAGTTTCTTTGTCATCTGGCTTTGGGGCATCTCTTATGGCTTCCACCAGATCATACTTTGGTGTTAAACCCTCCGAAGTCAAGAAATGTCCTAAATACTCGATTTTACTTTCAATGAACTTGCACTTGTCTTTTGAAACTGTCATTCCTCTACTTTCTAAAATCCTCAACACTTTACGTAGCATTCCGATATGTTCTTCCTTGCTTTTTGAGTGTATGAAAATGTCATCTTGGAATGCCTCAACACCTTTTATGTCACCGAATAGGATGTCCATCAACTTTTGAAAAACTCCTGATGCTGACGCAAGCCCAAATGGTAGCCTGATATATCTGAACTCTACAAATGGGGTTATTGAATGTTGTTAATTTTCTGGATTCTTCTGTTAAACACACCTGGTGGTAAGCAGATTTTAAATCTATTAAGGTAAAGTACTTTGAACCAGCGACTGGTGTTAATATCTCCTGCATTTTTGGGAGCGGGTGGCAATTTACCAATATGTTATTATTCAGTGACCTATGGTGTGCACACAGTCTAATTTCTCCTGTCTTCTTCTTTTTAGAAACTGCAATAGCTGACACAAACTCTGATGCATCGGTTTCTTCAATGACTCCTTCTTGATTTAATTTGACTAACATATCTTTTAACTCATTTTTAACCTACAATGGTACCGTTCTTACCTTGTGCTTTAGTGGCACTGCCCCTTCTTTTAGTTTTATTTCATGCACAAATCCTTTTACACATCCAATCTCATTCTTGAAAACTTTACCAAATTGTTCTAATACCTTTTCCAATCCTTCCTGACATCCTTCTAGTTGTACTGAATTGACAAAATCTTCTTTTAATATTATGGGGTCTTCTTCCCCTGGTTGCAAAATCACTCCTAGTTTCGCCAGATCTTTCCAGCCCACCAAATTCCTGCCTCTTTCTGCCACATTTATTTTTGTACTAATCATTCTTCCCTTGAATGTAAGGGTATCACAAAAATATCCCACCATATCTATATCTTGTTCCCCAAATGCCTCTGGGTTTACATCTGTTTCATACAATTTTACATTTTGCCATTTTTCTTCAAAAGTTTTATCTGAAATTATTGTTTTTGGTGACCCTAACTCTACGGCCCCAATCATTACTTTTCCAATCTGTCCTTTTATTTTACCATCAACCATCTCAATTGACAACACAATATTGGCACACATTTCTTCATCTTCATCACTTAATGCACTTATTTTCATGCTGCCCACTGTTTTTTTTGTTTTAGATAGTGATGTGTACTGACCAAATGTTTTACACTTTATAAATTTCTTACCAAGCACAGGGCACATTTTGCAGTCAGCCAAGTGCTCTTGCGATCCACACCTGAAACAGCTCAAATTTGTTCCTTCTACCTTCTTTTCATTCCAGTTCTTTTCAAAACTTTTATGTTCATGTCTTTTTTATCCTGTAAATAGAACATGTTAGAATTACTACAAGTACAAGACAATTCTTTTGTTGATATTAGCAATCTTTCTATGCCCTTAGCAATATCCACTACTTCCTGCAACGTAGGGTTCCTACACGCTAATAACCTCTCCTGTACTTTCTTTGAATAGCAGTAGAATACCAATTGGTCTCTTATATATATATATCTGTCATTTCATCAAATTCGCAGTCCTTAGCCAATACGTGCTAACTTGCTATATTCTTCAATTGTCTCTCCCCCTTCGTGCTTCCTCAATGCAAATTGTGACTTCCTACCATGACATTGGTTTCCTCTGAGAATTGTTTTTCCAAGTCTTTTTATAGCCTCTAGGTATTCGTTCAGTGGTTTGAAAACCCCTGGTGGGCTTTCGTATTCTGGCAGGCTATCAAATATATCCTGTCCAGCTTTCCCTAGAAGACCAAATAGTAATACTTTTTTTCGCTCTGCATCGTATCCCTTGCCATCAATTGACACTATGTAATTCTCAAATGCTCTCAGCCAACTTTTCCATTTAATTATAGGTTTCCCAGGTTCTTCCAGGAAAAGTAGTGGCACACATATATTATTACTTTGTGCCATGTTAATCAATGTCTTTGTTGATATTTCTATATTTAATGCTGAAAGTTTTCCTTCAAATTCACTTTCCTTTATATTATCTGTGGATTTAATATTCTCTCAGTTATATTCCTGTTTATTTCCTTTTATGGATTCTCGTTTTGTTCATTAGAATGCCCTTTATGGTGTTTCACAAATTACCTCACATATAATCCTATGCGTATATTTTTCTCATTTATTAGTCCATCAATTGAGAACACTGTTTCACGTTTTTTAAATTGCTCCTTTCCGATCTTCACTGGCACTTCCTACGCTTGTATTGTGCGAGAATTTCCTCATACTCTTACGCGTTTAATTCCGTTTTGCCAGTTACCTTAGGCATCTAGCTACGCACTTTGGGGCAGATTTATGAGGCCGTTGCGCCTCTTTGCGCCGCAATTGCATCACTTTATTTGACGCAACTGCGGCGCAAATAATGCGCCCTATTTACAACGTGACGCATCTAGGAGATGCGTCACGTTGTAAAGCACTGCGCCATAAGGAGGCCTTCTTGTGCAGGATGGGGCGTTCCTGCGCAGGAACGCCTCCTGAAAGTGGCTGAGTGAAATCTATGAGATTTCACTCAGTCACTTTCAGGGCAATGCTGCATCAAAACCCTGCGCCTGCTTGAAGCAGGCGTAGGTCTTGACGCAGCATTGTGCACATGGTGTACCCCCGAGCCTTGCTGGAGCTGCGTCGCGCTTGCGACGCAACTCCAGCAATGCGCCACATTTCCGGCACAGATGCGTCACGCATCTGTGCCGTTTTTGAACCATGGTGTGCCGCATTATAAATGCGGCGCACCATGGGTGCCGTAGCTGTGGCGCACGTTAACTGGCGCATCCCTCGGGATGCGCCAGTTAACATAAATCTGCCAATTTATTTTCAGTCAGGCACAAGTGTATGTTTTTCAAAATGGCGGCACGCTCCTGCGTCAGTCTGACGTGTCCGGCTTTACTCCAATTGTTATTAGGAGTTCAGCTTACGCCATTCCCAACATGCAGTTTGTGTTGTCTGACAGGAATTTTCGGCGAAGGCTGCAGCGGTAATTTTTAATGTTTGCTTTAGGCTTTACTTACTTCCAACTGTTGTCGGTTGCAATTGATTCTTTATTCACGTTTTACCGTGCTGCGCCGATTCCGCCGTATACTGTCACTTATTACTTATCAACTCGTCGCTTTATATGTCACTTGTGAGCCCGTCCAGTTGTCCTCGTCGCCAAGTTGTGACAGAAAGAGTACAACGGGGTAAAGGAAAATACTGGTTATTGCCTATTAAATACGAGAGGCTTGAAAAGAGTGAAGTGACCCGACCAGCGTGGAGACAGCAACTGGCGGACACCCAAAGTGACGTCACATTAATACTCTCCGAACATTCGGAGAGGACAGGTGGTGACCAAGCATAGTGAACATGAACAAAATACTACCCTTAACACACGGCATAACAAAGGTGTGGCTGAACATTACTAGTACATATTCCACACAGATACATGTTCAAGCTTCACTCTCACACATTTACATATGCAACAGGTGGCTTTACTGTGCTAACGCATGCAATCACAGGCATGCACAAATGCTTTTAGCATGTATGGCACCTTAGAGCCACACCTACTGGCTTGGACAATTCTTATTTTGTTTGCATATCCCAATATATGAGTATATTTTCGCATGCAGAAATGAACGCAAAACCCTTCCATGGAAAGGTACAACTGGCAAAAGTTTCCAGGCTTTGTGAATTACGTTTTTAAAGCTTTACTCACCGTAAAAATATAAGTGGTTTAACCGGTTATCAAAGGCAGGAAAGTTATGATCTGCAGGTTGAAGACAATTCTTTGCATTAGTCACATAAACTGCGTGAACAATTTTACTAGTTGTTGAATAGCAACACGTGAGTTTTGAAGAAATCTAGATTGATTAACCATGTTCTGGATGATCAAAGATGCATGTCCCTTTAATGACCTCGTCTGTTTCATTTACATTAGAGTACTTTTGCTGAGCGCATTTTCTCATGTGAGTTTCTTGCATTCACCCAATAATCCATGCAAGGCAAGGTAACACCGGTTGATTAAGTGTGGGACTCTAAATGACCCTAAGAGAAGAATATACCAGTACATGAATTCATTGATGAACTGAAAAAAGAATGATTTTTGGTACTAATATTTGTTCACATGTAAGTCAGAAGCAGTGTTCATAGGGCCATCCACATATCCTAAATAGGGTGCCTAATTTGAAAAATAGCATCACTCCAGGCTTTAGTCTAACTCATGCCTCCTTTTTCCACTACCATACACCTTCTACTTCTTTATCTCACTCATGAATTTCTTTTTCACCCCTGCTTCATCTGTCAACTAAAATCCTTTCTTTCCATTCGTCCTTTTTGCGCCTTCTTCTCTCCTGCTCTGGGACAAAGTCTGATTATGAAAAATAAGTCCCAATCCCCAAATGTGAGTCATGCTGCCCACCACCTGCAACCACAGGCACAGATCAAAACACTGACTGTATATCTGAATATTGGGATATTAATGTTTCTAGGTGTTGTACTAACCAGTAGGTGGTCAGAGAGCCGACCTTTCTGTGATCTTCTCGTCATGGGCTCACATCCGAGCAAAGCCAACTCACTCTTGTATCATTCTGAGGTCAGTAAATGTAATACTGTTGCATTGGTATTATTAGTATGATTTACAAAAACAATGTACTATTAATCCAAGCAGATTGACTCTCATGGTTGATTTGGTCAATGTGAATGTCCCATAGACTTTGAGGAAGCTCCATACTTCCATAGTTATTTATGTCCATGCGAAAATCCTTCTCTTAAATTAAACCATCACAAGCGGCAATGTTCATGGCGGCAGTCACTTGGGGACGCTGCCCGAATATTGGCAGGTGCAAAAGTTCCCTGTTTTTGTTGTTTTCTGCATAACGACTATGCGGGGCTCCTCTGAGATGCAGGATGACCCTTCAGAAACACAGAAAACGGACAATTGGGATCAATCCGCAGTCATGTTATGATCAAGAGAAATGCAGGCAGCAGCACGCTCAAAGTCTAGCAGGTTTTACAAACTGGGGAACTAGAAATGTAACGAAACAGGTGCACGTGGCTGCTCACTGCAGGGTTAATTCTGTCCTTACGAGCACAATCCTGCGCTTTGAAATAAAGAGCATGGGGCAGATTTATGAAGGCCTTGCGCCGCCGGTGCGTCATTTTTAACATGGGAAAAAGTGACGCCTCGGCGGCCAAGGCCTTCATAAATCTGCCCCATATGTCCTAAAAGAAGCAAAGTGCATTCACTGTAAAGCGCCAACAGACCAGTGTGCAGCAACATTCAGGTTAGTCAGATGTGTTGAACATTCTTTAAAAGAGTCGCCTCTCCCCAAAAGTAAAAACAGCCGCAACACAAAGTTAAAGACAAGAAGTCGTCAATTGAGTTATTAAAGTAACAACGTTATCATAATTCTTTTTAAATCAAGACAAACGTACGGAAATCGATATTTACTAATGTCAGATTTGCCTTGGACATACTTTCGAAGCACTGCGGAAAGCACAAAAGGCAAACTCCAAGGTCAACAGTCATAATGCGACCATAGAACATTACATGATCATTCAGTATGATGAAAGCACGGAGAAATACGGTGGAAGTGAGCACCAGCAGCTAAAAAACACAATCAAGACAATGAATAACACAAAACAAATACAGACGAGTTCCACGGAAAAATGACAAATATCAGTGGCGCCGTCGGGGGCAAGGTCTCATCCCGCCTTCTCAATTCAACCATAATGGTCCCGACCATGCTGGAGACACAGGTAGGCTGATCCGAGACAGAGAGAATGCAAATACACAGGATGCGGCTAAGAATACATGATTACACACTAGAAGTGCATAACTACATTGTCATACGCTATGGTATTACATTTCAGTGCCTTCGAATTCTAATTATTGACCGCAGTTAAAGTGGCCCGTGAACAGTGTATTCTGTTATGTTATGAAACATAGAGGTGAATTTTATTGGGTACTGGCTGGTAAGGTTAAAATACACTACTAGCAATGATATATGTCAGATAGTGGCCAGCACAATCCTGTTACGTATAGTGAACATTATGTATATGGATTGGCACCAAAGAACTTTGATGTTTGTTTCTGTCTGTAGGTGCATGCTTGCCCATTCCTTGGCATGGGGTGGGCACTCGGTTAAAAGTAACTGGTGCTCATAATAAAGCGCTCCGATAGCTTCGGGTCGATTTCGCGCTATATAAAGTGCAAAATAATAATAATAATCTTTTCAAGTTAGGTGTCTTTCATGCAGCATCTGTGGTCCTGCTACAGATATCTTCAGCTACCTGTCGCTTACAGCATTGTACACAATATTATATAGAGTGGGTGTTGGGTCAGCCCAGAGCTCAAGTTGTGAAAAAGTAAGTCCCAGGGCACTTCACGAGAGGCCACTGCAACTGGCACCACCCAGTGCCCCAGCCGGAGGTGCCAATGGGAGAACCAGCACAACTACTAACCATCACACTCCCACAAGTGCGACAATTCAAACTATTCCAGGCCACCTAAACCTATATCATTGGCATGGTGGCAGGTATTAATCATTTTGAATGTATATGGAGTTATTAAACACTGCTGATGTGCTCATCCCAAAACGAGACCAGCAGCGCCACGATGTGATGGACTGTCATTCATACTGGTGTTGAGAACTTAGTGCCAGTGCTGAGTTCAGGAACCCCCAGCAGCTCAAATTAAATACTAGATCAGCCACTTGCTCATGAATAAATCACTTTCTTATCAGATGGTTTTCTTATTAGCTGATGTTCCTCCATATTCTACATCTGTGCAACTCCTGAAGCACAGCTTGTTTACCCTTTCTTTTCACTGGATAAACTACAACCTTTCATTCTTCATTTCATTTCTTATATAGCACTTTATGGAAGGGCATGTGCTTGTCCTTCCTCTGCTTCATGTATTTTTATTTTTTGGGGAGTTTTATATAGCACAAACAAGACCCATTCAGGTGAAGACCTCTGACCTCCAGGTCAGTGACCCAGCTCTCCACCCATGCAGCTCTGCTGATTGATCCTTTGCTGCTGCTACCCCTTTCACCTCTGCGCCAGGTAGTGGTTCAAGGCCGCTGTCCTCGTGTCCCTGTGTTGTTCTTGCTCGTTATTTGCCTAATTGTATTTTGTTCTGACTCGTTATTTGCCTAATTGTATTTCGTTCTTGCTCGTTATTTGCCTAATTGTATTTCGTTCTTGCTCATTATTTTGCCTAATTGTATTCGTTCTTGCATTTTATTCCACCCTTCCCGTCCACTTCTTTCACCGCAGCTGCCCCGTGGCCCCTCCCCCAGTGCTTAATTTGTAAAATATGAAGTGCAGGTGCTCACAGTTTTGATAGAGGCCACACCCACTTCCCCAGCTCCACCTACTTCCTCCAGTGGCTCCACCCACTTCCTTTATTGGCTTCACCCACATCTACAAGCGTCAACAAATCAGAGCCACCTCCTCACTTCTTGAGTTCCAAAAGAAGCTGAAGGCCTGGCTATTCACATAAGCACCTCAGGCACCTCACACCTGCCAAGTCCCTGGATACCCTCCTGGGTGATTAATGCGCTATGCAAATCAATATAACATAACATGTAGGAAGCCTATGACAACAAATTAAAAGTGAACCCAAATTAGATAATGTGTGTAAATCTCAAAATGCAGCTTTAGAAAGGGTCATTTGAGGACTTGAGGCAGCTTTGCAAATGAAAGAACATGTGCGTGTACTGTGCTGTTTAAAAGAAAGGAAAGGATGAAGGAAGGAATACATTACAGAAGGCAGCATCAAATGCAGACACGAAGAGGCGCACTGGACTAAGGAAATAAGTAATGGATGAAAGAAGAAGGAAATAAGAAAAGAATGTGAAAGGAAGAAATGAAGGGGTAGAGGGAGAAACACACTATGTATGTTTCTAAGCACATATTCACCACATTAAGAATGTTGCCATCTAGCTCAATTGCACTAATTTTATCTAAAGATGAAAGATTGAGTAGCCACACCAAGATTTCAATTTATGACCCTGAGATAGAACACAGATTTGTGGAGTGGATATAAACATATGTGCAAGAAGGAAAATATTTAAAGGGAGAGTGAGGGAGGAGAAAAGGTCCGAAGGAAAAGATATGGTAGACAAAGAAAGGGAAGAGAAAGGTGGAAAGCAGAAATTGGGATTGCAAGATTGGAGTGGAACGGGATGAGACGGAAAAGTGAAAAGAGGAGAAAGGCAAGGGAAGAAGAGTGGACAGCGGGGAGCGTGTGAGAGTAGAGTGGAAGAGAAAGATGGAAAGGTGAACAAGCATTTAATGAGGGTAGGTGGCGATTAAGTAAAAATGCGGATGTAGGGCAGAGAGTAAAAGAAGATTGGAGAGAAGGGAAGGAGTGAGGTGTGAACGAGAGGAAGAAAAGCAGATACTGAAGGAGAGCAAGAAAAGAGTACACCTCTGCTTTAATAAATATACAGTAATTAATTGTGTAAAGTAGAGGGGTTACACAAGTGTATCAATAGCGATTCTTTAACTGTGTTAAGTTTTATGCCATCAAAATATGTTTTGTGCCATCACAATAGGTATTCCTGATAAAACATAATAAAGTGTCAGTTATACAATTGGGATTACACTTTGATGAGGAACCACAATCTCATTCTTCAAACAAATAGTTCTATTACATGATCAGGCTATAAGTTGCGAAATACCACTGCCACCTATTTTTAAACGAAGTCAGGCATTCAACTCCATTCAGAGGGACTTCCACACACACTATTTAACTAATAAAGCACACAATTCAACCGAGTCTGCCGGATGTGCTATACAAGGATGTTAATTTATGATCAGTGAGTAACAAAAGGACGCCTGTGACAAAAAACAGAAACCCACTGAGCTATCCACATAAATACAGGTGTGTCATCTGCATGCTACATGTTCTACATTACCCCTCTGCACTACAGTCAAAACTGCAACTAGACAAAACTCTGAACTCTCTCCAACGGGGACATAAGGCTGCAGGTATGCAGCAGGGGTTTACAGGACATGGGTCTGTGGAGAGGAAGAGACAATTTGGGGCAATAGATCTCAGTAGGCATGTAGGGGTGGTGGGGAGGTACAGCGCACCCAACCCAGCCTAGCCCCTCTGATAGCATGTTTTGAATCAATGCTATTTTTCTCCAGGTCGAAACTAATAAATTCCCCATGTATCCTCTCTCTGGTTGGAGGGATTTGGGAAAGCCTCCGGGTTCGAGTGGCCAAGACTGAGAAGGGCTTCGTGATCTCAGGTGCAAACTCTCAAAGTATGGATGCTCCGGGCCCAGTGCAAGCTTTAATACAAAGCGACGGTGGAGAGGATGGGTGTGAGAGCGAGGACTGGAGCCAAGGTGCACTGTAACAGGAATGAACGAGTAATGTGGCAGAGAGGGGCATTGTGATACGGAGGTGAAGGGGACTGTAAGCAGATGGGTACTGAGATACAGGTGAGAAAAGCACTGTGGAGTGAGGAGCACTGTGATAGCGGGAGAAGGCCACTGTGGAGAGAGGGGCATTCTACGAGGTAGCAGTGGGGACAGTCACAGTGGCAGGGATGGGAGATATTCATCAAGGCGTTTGTGGCTGCAACAGTGTCCATTGCAGAAGGGAGAGGATCGGATTCATAGGGACGAGACGGTCCGGGACAGGTAGGAGCGAGTATGAGTATACAAAGACTTTTCCCACTAGTCTGTGTGTTCTGTGTCATTAAAGCTCTGGAAGTAGCATGCTCCCTGCCAGCATCAGCAAATCCTTTGCCTGCACACGCCTCATTACACTGATACTCTCTACATAATGCTTTATTAATCACTCAGTAACATGCAAGGTATTGTTCGCAAACTTCCCGCCTATCATGATTTATTTAGAATATAGCTTTCTCTGTATCAGATAAATCTAAGTGAAACCGAATTTCACTCTAATTCTTATTGTAATTCCATCAATAGCGAATAATCTAGGTACTAATACACTGACTGGCAGGAAGAAAAGTTTTCACTTTCAGACCACCCCCAGCTCCTTCCCCTATTTTGTTATTATGCTGCAAGGCCTTGTCTGGGCTACTGAGGCAGACAGATTGCTGCAGGTGCCGCTGTGCAGGAATTTAATTAATGTTGTCCCACGGCCAAGGAGCACTATTCTGTCACTCTGTTACCTGTAGGATAACAGTTGTGTGTAAAATAACACACACAAAACTCACCTGACCTCGCAGCTTCAGCTAAACTGGAAAGAACAGACCACTGGCTGGCTCAGCTGAAATTATGCGTGCAGTTTATACTGCGCCTAATACAACACACCTGCCCGGTCCCCACCCTTGATACCAGGCACTAGCTTGCACCAAAGCTAGCACACTGGCAGCATGAACCAAATCTAAACATGCAGGTGCACAAGCCTCGCTCCGGGGCTGGTGCGTTTTATTGGCCTGTGCCCAGTGCTGCCTGTGCTTCAGAGAAAAATTCTATGGACCCGGCCCTGAAAAATAGGTGCCGGTGCTCAGCACCTGAAAGCACCGGCACAAATTAAGCACTGCCCTCCCCCCACCGGTTTTTCCGCTCATGCCTTCCAGCTGCACTTCCCGCTCCCTTCTCCTATTTAATGACGGCCACTGCACGGACGTCTGAGCAGGACCTCTGACCTTCAGTTCAGTGACCCAGCTCTCCGCCTGTGCAGTTCTGCTGACAGCCTTCACCACTGCTGCCCCTTCCACCTCTGCTCCAGGTAGTGGTTAGAGGCTGCTGGCCTCGTGCCGCAGTGTCGCTCTTGCTTGTTATTTTGCCTAATTGTATCTCGTTCTTGGTCGTTATTTGCCTAATTGTATTTTGTTCCTGGTCGTTATTTACCTAATTCTATTTCGTTCTTGCTCATTATTTTTCCTAATTCTATTCGTTCTTGCATTTTATCCCGCCCTCCCCGCCCGTTTTTTTCTGCCGCTTCTGCCCCTGTGGCCCCACCCCCTGCCGTATTTTTCTGCTCCCACCTCCCAGCTACACTTCCTTCCCCCTTCCCCCATTTAACGGCGGCCATGCGAAGCGGGCGCGTCCCTGGCACGCCAAAGGCACCCTAAGGGCAAACCCATCTGCATCCGTCCGTGACCCACCCGCGACCAGCGCCAGGGACTCTGGTCCTCCGACCACTCATCACTACGACCCAGTGGCCCTCTTCGCACTCAAGCCTGGAAGGAACAACAACTGCCAACTGTCGATGCCAAACAACACCCACGGCCAGTTCTCCTGCTGTCACTGCCGCAGAACCCTAACCACCCGCCGCACCTCCATGGGCACCTCTTCCATGTTGGATGCCATCACCAGGAAACCCTGAAGTGCATCCGCCTCAGCGTACGCTCCCTGCTCAGACACACCATAGAGATCTGGGACCTCCTCGACACTCTCTCGCCAGACAATGCCTTCTTCACAGAAACCTGGACCAACGCCTCCTCAGTCTCCAACATTGCCATTGCCATCACTGACAGATACAAGATCCAGATGAAGGACTGCTCCAACTGCCCAGGAGGAGGACTAGCCATCGCAAACAAGAGCTCCCTCTGACTCTTCACCTCCACCACAAATTATTTCTTCTCCACAACCCGAACTCCTTCACTTCCAGATCCAGTCCAGCCCCAGAACCACACTTTGTGGGCCAGTCACCTACAGACCCCCAGACCTCGCGCTTCGTTCACCACTATTTTTGCTGACCTCATCGCACCCCACACCATCACCTCTTTGGACTACATACTTATTGGAGACCTGAACTTCCACCTCAACAACCCCAGCGACCCCCAACTCCACCACACTCCGGGACAATCTCGGCAACATCAGACTTAAACAGCTCGTCACCACCCCCACCCACAAGGCAAGACACACCTTCGACCCCATCTTTGCAGGGGGGAACAACATCCTCTTCAACCACACCACACAACCCCCATGGACAGACCACCTCTGTGTACACTTCCTCATCAACAAACCCACGCCACCCAAACCTGCACCCTGCCATTCACGAAGAAACTGGAGCAAAGTCACCAAGGAAAATTTCAACTCCACCCTCAACGGCGATGCCCCCACCACCTCGACTGACGCCAACCTCGCAGCCAAAGAACTCCCGAGATGGATCTCCAATTGCACAGACAAGCTTGCACCCCTACGTAACCCCGACAGACAGTGCCCCAGGAAGGCCACCTGGTTCACCGCCGACCTCCAAGAATTCAGACTCACCTGCAGATGTCTCAAGAAGAACTGGAGAAACAGCAGAACGTCGGAAGATCACACCACCAACAAGAATGCCATGACGGAATACCACCAATACATCAGATGAACCAAAAGGACCTTCATCCAGAACAAGATCCTCACCAACTCTAGGACCTCCAAGAAACTCTTCAGCGTCATCCAGACATTCACCAAGCCCCCCAGCGAAACCATGGACATCACCCCATCCCAGGACCTCTGTAACACGCTCAGCTCCTACTTCCATCTGAAAATCAAGGGCCTCTACGACAACTGCAAAGACCTGACGCCAAAACCACTTTCAACTCCAGCAATGCCAGCCAGCCCACCATCTCCTCCTGGACCCCAGTCACCACCGAAGACACCACATCGACAATGAAAGGCATCCACTCAGGAGCCCCCACGGATCCTTGCCCCCGCACATCTTCCACAGAGCCACCACCGCCATTGCTCTGGAACTACGACGGACCATCAAAGCTACCTTCTAAACCAGCATCTTTCCCAATGACTGGAAATGCGCAGAAGTCAGACCCATGCTCAAGAAGCCCTCAGCAGATTCCTTGGACCTCAAGAACTACAGACCCATCTCCCTCCTCCCCTTCGCAGCCAAAGTCACAGAGAAGACCTTCGACACCTAACTAACAAAATTCATCGGAGAAAACTCCATCCTCGACCCCTCCCAATCTGGATTCCACAGCAACAACATCACTGAGACTGCTCTACTCGCCACCACAGACGACATCCGCACCCTCCTTGACCAAGGACTCACCCTGATCCTACTCGACCTCTCTGCAGCTTTCAACACCATCTCTCATCACACATTCATCGCCAGAGTCCACGAAGCCGGCATACAGGGAACCGCCCTCGACTGGATCTGCTCCTTCCTCACCATCTGAACCCAAAGAATCAGAGTGCCACCCTTCCTCTCCGAACCCATGGAAGTCAATTGCAGAGTACCCCAAGGATTGTCACTGAGCCCTACGCTCTTCAACATCTACATGGCCCCCCTTGCTGCAATCGTCAGACAGCACTGACTCAACATAGTAACCTATGCCCGAAGACACTCATCTCATCCTCTTCCTCACCAAGGACCCCATCACCACCAGACGCAACTTCCAGGAAGCAATGAAGGATGTTGCATCCTGGATGAGCAGCAGTTGACTGAAGCTCAACTCAGAGAAGACAGAAGTCCTCGTCCTCAAACCCTCCCCCTCTGCATGGGACAACACCTAGTGGCTAACTGCCCTCAGCAGCCCAACCACACCCACGGGCCACCCCCAAAACCTTGGCATTGCACTCGACTCATCCCTCTCCAGGACCCAACAGGTCAACGCCATCGCCTCCAGTTGCTTCAACACCCTTTGCATCCGCCGAAAGACCTTCGAATTGACCCCCCTGAATCAAGAAAGAAAGTCACCAGGCACTCATAACCAGCAGACTGGACTATGGAATCGGGATCAACAAGTCTCTGCTCCGCCATCTCCAGACCATACAGAACACCGCAGCTAGACTCGTCCTCTGAATCCCTCGACACAAACACATCACCCAACACCAGGTTATTCTTCCCTGGCTCCCCGTTGAGAAGAGAGTAACATTCAAGATACTCACCCACTCCTACAAATGCATCCACAACACCGGACCCCAATATTTCAGTGAAAGAATCTCCTTTCACATACCCAAGAGGAACATCCGATCAGACAACTTCCCCCTTGCCAAACCCCTGCACATCCGCAGAGCACAAACAGGTGGAAAAACCTTCTCCTACGTCACGGCCTAGACCTGGAACGAGCTCCCGATCGACATCAGACGCGCTCCCACCCTGCACATCTTCAGGAAGACCCTCAAAACCTGGCTCTTCAACTGACCGAGCTGCATCTCTCCCCCAGTGCCTTGAGACCCTCACAGGTTAGTAGCACGCTTAAAACTCACTGATTGATTGATTGATTAACAGAGCGCTTTTTTAGGTAGTGTACAAAAACATGGGATAGGACGAGAAGAAATAAGAAAACACTAAATAAAAAATAAAAAAATTACAATATATGCAGATATATATATACTGCACCAATTGTAAACAGAAGATAGGAGCACATATTGTAGTATAAGTCCAGGCCTAAGCATATTCCGGTGTGACAAGAGTCAACAAACAAATAGGCAGGGAGAGTCGATAAAGGGGACCAGAAGGTGTGCTCTCAGCATGAGAGGAATTTGTTGGATAGTAATCTCCTTTCTTGAAGATGGATGGGAATGGCTTGTATCTAATCTCGGTAGGGAGAGAGTTCCAGGTTTTTGGGGCAATTCTGGAGAAGGATTGGTTGTAGGTTTTCTTTTTCTTTAATTTGTGTGGTTAAGAGGTAAGGAGCTAGTGCTTCTGCAAGATCTCTTTCCATCCAATAGGGTCAGTTTCTGGGTCAAATAAGAGGGGGTATTGTGGAACAACGCTTTGTGGATCATACAAGCAATTTTAAGATGGATCTTGGCCTCGTAGGGCATCTATTTGAATGATTGAAGGTCAGGGTGTTGGAGGGTGAAATTTTATGGTCTCGGGGAACTGGACCAGGGCGGCTAAATTTGAGGGGGTGCCTCAACATAATATAAGAAAACACACGTGTGAGTGACAGAAATTGAATCAGGTTTGTTTGCACTTTATTACAATGAAACCACTTCAACAAGAGGTGTAAAGAAACACTTTAAAATTCAATAATGAGCCTTGGAGTCTTAGCAAAGACTGAGCATCTAAAGCCACATTTCTGGAATGAAGAACAAACTCATGCAATGCAAATATATTTTAGATCAATGGAAATACAGAGAAGAGAGAAAAAGACAATTTCAAAGTACAATAAGCATTATAGCCTCAGCCAATGATTCTAGATAGATGGCTCAGGGGAATCACACATGCGTCATGACCCAAGGCGTCATTTGAGCAAGGTAGTTCGCTGAATGGAATGAGGAGCAGATCTTTATACTATTCTAATGAAGAACCATTGACCACGGAATTACAACATTAACAGGGGCTTTGAGCGCAGAACATGACGCACTTTGGTCACTTCTCGGGCATATTTAGGAACACAGAAGTGACACCCAGACCACAAAATTTTACCAAAAGGTCACTTGAGGTTTGACCATAAATCATAATGCAAAATACAATATTATGAAAGATTGACAAGCGGCAAGTGGCCCCCACTGTTAGACCTGGCACCATTGGCATGGGTCTCCCTTCCATTTTTGCCATTGCCTCATGTGTTTTGCTGGTGTTAGATGCTTTGGGCACTGTGCCACTGCTGTCCAATGCCACAGTATGAGTGCTCCCTATTGTAAATGAATGTATTGATTAGGGATTCCATGATTTAATGATTTGGTTTACTTGTCAGACCCTAGTATAGTGCACTGAGTGTGCCCAGGGCGTGTAAACCAAATGCTGCTGGTGGGCCTTCAGCACTGAGTGTGCCACCCAAAGAAGTAGCCTTGTAAAATGTGTCTAAGGTCTGCCATTTCAGAGCCTGCATGTAGTCTGGTACTGTCATGCTGACTGGGCAAGTGCCCCCACTTGCCAGTCCCTAAACCTTTCCTTTGCTTGCTTCATACCAGACACCCCTTTGGTAGGCCCAATGGCAGGGTGCATTGTTAGTATAAGTTAGGACAAGCTCTGATGTGTGTGGCATGTCCTAATAGTGAATTATAGCCGTTTTCACTATTGAAAGGCTAACTGTTCTCCATAGGCCAGAATAGGGAGTTAGATTATTATATTCTTATAGTCCTAACTGACTCAGGGAACATGGTAGAAATTCGAGTTTTGCATGCCTGAACTCAGAAGGATAAAATACTTCTTTTAGTGAAGTTGGTTTTAACAATCTGTGTTTGAAAATACCACTTTTAGAAAGTAGGTATTTTCTTGTCTAACTATCCAAAGTATGCCTCTTCTAGGTTGTGTATTACTTGTCTAGAGTTTGAGTGACAGGGCTGGGGGATTCCAAGAGACAGAATAAGTCAGCCCAGTGGTGAATAGAGAGATCTGCATATAGATGGGTGGGAGGAGTTGCACCTGAACCTTGAATAGGGCTGTGCCTGCCTTCCACAACTCTGGCTCCTCCTCCTGGGGTGCGGCTGATGTCTCTGCCCTGCACAGTGAAAGAAGAGAAGGAATTCTGTCAACAAAGTGCTCCAGGGCTGTGCTTTCCCTCCACAATGCTGGCTCCACCTCTTGTGGGGTGTCTGATGTTTCTGCCCTGCACTGTGAAAGGAAAGAAGGAGTCCTGTAAACAGAGAGCTTCAGAACTGGTTTGGACTGGGAAAAGACCCCTCTCCCCTCAGAGAACAAAGGATTTTGGGGTATGAAAATTGGGACCCTGATCCCATGAAATTAGATCACTTTTGGACTACAAGAAGAGATCTCTGCTGAGGAGAGGAACCTGAAGAAACTGAGGAGAGACTACTACTAAGCTGAGGTGCTGCTTAGGGGATTGGCCTGCAGTGGTTGCCTTACTGCCAATGAGAGGAGAAGGAACTTTGTGTGCTTTACTTTCAACTTGTGAAGGATCTCCAAGGGCTTGGAAAAGAGTTTGCATCCTGCTGAAATCTCAGGGACAACAGACTTTAAACCCCAGCTTCCCAGAGTTCTTTGGACGTGCCTGCTGTTGTTTTGGGCCTTCTGAGGGACTGCGAGTCACAAGAGCTAGAAGAGCAACTCAATGAGAAAGAAGCGTATCGCGGGCCGTCGCTGCTCCTGCCGTCGCAACTCCGAAGGAGGGTGTCGCCGCTGTAGCTGTCGTATTGCACTGCATCAAGAGAAGCGTCTCGCAACAAAGAGGAAGTGTGTTGCCGTCGCAGCTGCTGCTGTCGCAACTCCAAGGGAGTGTGTTGCTGCTGTAGCTGTCGTATTGCACCGCATCGAGAGAAGTGTCTTGCAATGAGGAAGAAGCATATCGCCGTCGCATCTTGAATGTCGGCGCTGTAGCTGTCGTATTGCACCGCATCGAGAAAAGCACCTTGCATCCCCCGGAGAAGCGCGCCGCAGTTGGAGCTGCTGCCGTCGCATTTGCATGTCGCCGCTGTAGTTGTCACATCATGCGGAAGCTTCTCGCAAAGGTCGGAGAAGAGTGTCTCAGCTGAAGCTATTGCCATCGCATCGCTGAACAAGGGTGTTGCTGCTGCAGCTGACGCATTGAATCGAGACTTCTCTCATCATCGGAGAAGCGTGCCACATCTGGAAGATCTTCACGTCTTTATTTCTTTGCACCGGAACTTTGCCGCATTTTCCATCGCTGCAACGTTGCTCTTGTGGAAGCGCAAGGAATCGTAAGGTACATTGACACAAAGTGTCGCTTCTTAAGAACTGAACTGAACTAAGCTAAAACTACCATCCTAGGTATAGTATTGTGTATTTTTGTTGTTTATGGTATTGTGTTAAATCTATATAAAGAATACTTCTTTTTAATATACAACTGTGTGGTGTCAGTCTGTAGTGTTGTCACTTGGTTATTGTATGTGGTCACAAATGCTTTACACACTGCCTCTGATATAAGCCTGTCTGCTCATGCCAAGCTACCAAGGGGGTGAGCAGGGGTTATTTTAGGAGTGTACCCCCTTATCCTGACTAGAGGCAAGGGCCCCTATTTGTCACAAGTACTTACTTGTGCCGACTAGAGACTCCCAAATCTAATACCGATCATCAGTTATCACGTGATGTTCCTCTTAGCTTGGGAATTTCCCTGTTCTTGTGGTATCTACGTGGATGTAAGAGAAGAAGAGCACCTCGAGGGACTGGGGACCTGGGTGACTTGTGTACGAAAAGACAGAGCCAGAGTTTCTTGTGTGCCACAGAACAAATAACTTGTATTTCAGCAGAGAGGTTTTTTGGGCCTACTACATTAAAAGTCAACTTAACACCACTCTGTTTGCTGGCTGGTGGGGCCTTATCAGGGCCTCATGCTTCAGGTGTAGACAGAATGGGCCTGAGGCACTATATGGTAAAACAGGACCCTGCTTCATCATTCCCTCCTCTTGTTCATTCTTGAACAAAATTATTACAGCATACCTATCAGGCCCTCCTTCTAGTTGGTGTATCCCAGGGGTGTCATCCATATTAGAACATTGGCTCTCCTGTATCTTGATCAACTCTATATACTCTCCTTCAGGCCTGTCATCTAGTTGTTCATAATGATCTACACTAGGATCCTCCCCTACGAGGTGCCTACCAGGGGGAAGTAGGGGAGCGGTATGTACTTAGTAGTGGGCATCAGGAGGGGTTTGCAACAAGTGTGAGACAGTCATTGTGAGCTCAACTATCTCTAATAGTGCTAATTGATCCCTATTCCCTGGTCCACTGTTCCTACGTATGGACTTCCTAAATATCCCTGTCTTGGCATAGTTCATCCCTACTACTTTAGTACTTAATCTTTTCAAACACTGACATATCATCTGTAGGAGGCAACAAAAAGAGCAAGAGCAAAAACATTTAGAACTGCCACGAAGGTATCCAGTCAAAGTTCAACCAATCAGTGGCTGTGTCTGCTAAGGCACCTCCTCCAGCAATCCTTTTTTTTCTATTTTGTTCAAGTCGTGGATGGCTTTGGTGATGGAGCCATTTTCTTCATTGTTGGCAATGTGCAGCACAAACTCCTTTTTCAAAGGCATACCCTCCTCTTGATATTTCGAAGCCAGAGTGCATTTGCCTTGATCTGGAACATCACAATGATGGTGCCGGAAAAAAGAGCTGGACCCTGTTCAATAGGCAAAACTCCTTTGGTAGATCTTTGAAAGCTGTCCACCCTTAGTACTTTAGCATACTACCAATGTCAGTGGAGCAAGGTAACAGAGCCATAGATAGGCATCGATGTGGGAGATATTTGCTGCTGGAACTATCATGGAGACTTTGTGCAATGTTCTAGTGAGCACAGGTGATCCTTCATGAGGGCTGTTGGAGACAGAGACGTTCTCTGCAGACCCAGTAAAAGTCCATTAGGCTGGAGGTGCCATATAATAATAAATAAATGTCTGAATTAAAAATGGTGCGGTTGTATCCAATTGTTGCGCCCAACAGGTACAGTGCCATTTTCCTAAAAATCAGAGAAGAGTCACTTTAATTTGTAATCTTTTTTAATAATTTTTGAATTTTTTTCCTCAACCCCAATAATACTTCCAGTCTGTCCCATCTTCATAATACTAGTCTACCCTATGTGGCTCTAAGGATGCTGCTCTATACCTGAAGTAACCTGGAGCACTCCATTTGTCACGGACATAAATTTGTAGAAGCATAAAGCTGTTCTGTTCTGGCATGGGCAAAGTATGATGTGGGGCACAGAGCCATGATAGTCTGATAGTGATCCTGTTATCATAAACCCATTGTTCGTACAAAAAACTACACTAAGGTCCATATCAGGAACACCTATCTAAAATATCCTTGTTACCTTCCCTTCTATTCTGCAATTGTCAGTGATAGCCTTGTGCATCATTGGGGTGTGGTCCCATACTGTTCTATTTACAAACACTTCAGAGAACGTTGCCTCAATAATCTGAACTTGTCCCTGTATTCTGTAGAGGAACAGGTGTAGGAGATATTCCACAGTGTATGGTACTACTTCCCTAGGAAAATCAGTCTATATGTGCCTACTGCATGGGGAGTGTTTCAGTCATATACCAGTACTCCTTAGTCTTCTGTCTACCTATTATTGTCATCGGACTGTATCACATGTTGCTGTGAAGGGAATCATAAGCAGCCTGCTGTCTAACTGCTTGGGCAGTATTTACATTATTGCATTATTACTTTCAGCAGGGGAAGTGGATGAGGACACAGGGTGTGCACAAGTATTTGGGGTGCTGACGGAACTGGCAGAGGTATTGGAGGATGTTGTATTACTAAGGAGGTCATTTCCCTCAGTACAGGTGCTAGCAGGTAGATGGGGAGGTGATTTGGGGTGCACAGTGCTATGGGCAACTTCAATAGTTTGAGTAATACAAGCCTTTCTATTAACACATTGAGATATAAAAGTGAACTAATTGAATCTTCCTAGTTCCACTCTGACAATAATGTAAAATATTATACATAACTTCTCATAAGGCACTTCTTTGCGGCGGGTGTTCCTGTTGCGGCTGAATCCATAAACAGCCAAGTGATCACCATTTTCTTTCGCTTGGACAGTCAATGGAAACACAATGCCTTCCTCTCGACAATGCATACAGATGTTGGTGAATAGTCTATTGCTTTAAAATGTTCTAGGACGGATACATGGGAGCTCAGTAATGATGGGGCTCTTCTCCTTTTGCTTGGATACCTGAGTAGAAAGAAACTTCGCAGCGCGTTTTAATTTATACAAATATATGTCTGCTTTCATAATTACATTGTCACTTTTAGGTAGTTGATGTGACTGATATATTTATTAATTGTTCAGTGAGAAGTATATGGGGCATTAGGTGGTGGTCAGAACTTGGAATATTTGTGAGTGAAACAGGGTGATCCATGGGCAATAAACCATTTTTGCTTTCTCTTAATTATTTATTTATTTATTTATTTATTCTTCCCTCAATTGTGGTGCTTATCTTGCCTAGTTTATGTTTGAGGAGTCTGTTCAGGCATTGCTGAAAGCTCTTGCTGCTTTAATATCATAGTGGACACATGGTCCATCTTTGATCCAAATGTGTGGGAAACTTGTAGGGGCCTGTGGCATGACTAACAACCTTTCCTGTTGCAGGCTGCCCATAGATAAAATCTAAGGGCTCTAATTGTACGCCTTCTACATTCAAATACACTTTATATTAGCACTTTTAATTTATTCCTTGCATTTCCTAGCAGTAGGGCATGTGTAGAGGAAGACTGTGTTGTTTGCTAACTGTGATGATCTATGTTAGGGTGGCCTCTAATGTGTCATAAAGAAGAAAAACAAATAAATATTTTAAGAGATGTTCCTATCTCTTTCGTTGGACATGTTCCCGTCCTACTGTATTTTGCCACCTCCTTGGGTTCATAGTCTGCGAAATGTGTCATTGATGGACATGCGTACATTTATGGATCCATGTACACCAAGCTTACTTTATCTCAAGCAGTGGTCAACAACATATTAAAAAAAATTATTTTTTCACTTTCCTGCTACCGGCAAAAACACACTATTTTCTTCACTACCACTCTAACCCAGCACAACACATTTAATTGATGCCAGGCAAAGATGCTGCAAGTAGTACAGTGGTCATAGAGGAGCGAAGCATGTATATATATATATACAGGCTATGGTGATTCTGGACTGGGATTTCTTCATTTATATATATATATATCTATATATATATATATATATCTATATACCCAGTCACCAAACTGCATAATGTGATAGCCTGAAACCCTGTATTTAATCTCGGCTTCCCCCCTTTACCAAATTGTGTGATCCTAGGCAATTCATTTCTCATGTTACTCTTTTTCTAACTAAACTCTATGTTCAATATGCGGGACATGAAACTTTATACACAAAAATATATTATTTTATGTATACATTGTCAAATGTCCTGTTCCGTTTAACCACAGGAACCTTTCTTGCCTGGCTCAACGCCCAGAATCTGTGGTCAGTCAGGAGCGGTGCTTCTAAAGGCAGCACAAGAAAAAATCTATTAACCCATCGTCACCTCGTAACATCTAGAAACATGTTTTATGTTTAATTGTACATTACGCTAAATAGAGCCAATTTAACTTAACATGTCTTTTTTGTAAAGCGCACATTCACTCAGAATGGTATTTTGGCGCAAAATAGCTGATCTTTATTGTTCGCTCAACTCAATGGTACTCCTTTTATCCCCCTCAGAATGATGAAGGGCTTAACAGACCCCGCATCTATCCACCTTAGAAGAATGAAATGCTCAGAAGACCTAGTCGCATGCGACCATGAAGTCAAACATATGCTCCCACAAACCCAATCCACGTTTATATGTGTCATGCATGTTGTGTAATACGCCATATTTTCTAGTCTCTTGCTCCTAAGGGCCTACAATAATGTATTGGACCTATATTTTGAAGCGTATTGCTTTTGATTGGGGATCGGTGTCATTGAATGTTTGGGGCCAGGAAATGTTACGTGTAATCCAAGACGAAAATCGGGTGTAGTTAGTGTGCATTTCATTCCATCAATTCGTCTCCCCTCTTCTCTCCCTGGTTCTGTGCACATGAAATCGAGAGAGAACAGACCTATTTCACTAATTCCTTTCTGCTGTCTAATGATCACCATCTGCTCCGAAATGTACGTTGCTCTTAGTCCAGTGTCACTAGCTCCCTTGTTCATGTTATCTCTGTTGTAATAGCTTACTCCAACTGTGTGTGCATTGTGGCAGCACCTCCTTTATTGGTACTTACATTTGGGCTACTGCTTGTGCCTGGAGAGGTAGGATCTTTGTTACTGCATGGGCTGGTGTTGAATTGGATGCAGGTAGGAGTAAATGATTCTGCACTTAGTATGTTGGGGCTGCAGTATTTTGTGCTGATGTAATCTTCAGTGTGAATCTTGCGTCCATTTGACCTGAATATATTATGCCATTGCTCATTGGGGGAGGGGACGGAAGGAGATGGTCACCAGGGCACCAATGGTTGACTATCATTTGAAGTTTAGGCCAAGTCTAGGGTGCAATAGTGACCAGAAACGTAACTATCACCCCAGAGACACAACAAAACTGGGCACACAAGAGGTGTCTGTGGACTGTCCTAACCGTTAAATCCTTCAGTCTGGTACTGCTGGATGTTGCCCTGTGTGAATGAATTGGAGGAAGAGATCACTGTGCATTCCTGAGGCACAAATGCTTGGGCTTTGGGAACCATTTGATATGTAGGTGCTTGTGACTGTTGCATCTGTGGCTGTGCTGGGGCAGTCGGTACCTGCAATTGTGATTACAACACATTGCGTTCTAGTTGTTGCTGTACCAACTTGGCGGCTGCACTTTCAATTGCTAATCTTCTGCTCCAAACATTTTCTTGCTTGCTGTCCGCTAGTGGGAAACCACCAATTCAGGAGGACAGTAGGGGTGGACTAAGGGCAGTTTTCTTTTGCACGGAATCAGGTGTTTTGGACCACAAACCGCACTGAGCCTAGCTCAACCGCTTCCGTAGTGCACAACTTGCCAAGTAGGCTCCGTAAGGGAACCAGACTCGCCAGACTTTACCACCATTAGTTCACCCTACCCTTAGTTGCATGGTCTCAGATTGTACCTGTCTCAGCTAAATTGGGTGTGTTTGGCACGTAACCCGATGTTCCTGCTGATCACTTCTCACTGCAGTGTGTAATGTATTTAAAGAGGTGTCCTGGAATGCAACTTAGGGTCATATGTGGGTGGCCAAATACTGGTCGGTAAAGCTGAAAATCCGTAAATTCTGGCTTTACCGACCGGTATTTAGCCCTGTGAGATGTACGTATTACCGAATGGCATCGGTAATAACGAATCGGTAAATAATTACCGAATCCTTATTTACCTATCGTAGAACACTGAAACAATGAATACCGAATCGGTAAATAACGATTCTGTAAAAGCCCCAAAATGTAGCAAAAATCGATATTACCGAATTTGACCAAAATCGGTAATAACGATTCGGAATTTACCATGGATCCTGTTCATGTGGTAATCAGGTGCAGTGCATAAAAACAGCCCCAAAATGCAACAGTGTGAACACAATGGCAGGTCTCTACCTCATACCAAGGCCGCTACGCTTGAGAGCAGCAGGAGTGAGGATATGGAGACGGGAAGAGCGGGTGTTCAGATTGCGCATCACATTGTTTCAATTGACTGAACCTGAAATCCATGAAAGGTACAGGCTGCACCCACACACCATCCTTGACCTAATACGGGACCTCAAACCCTATCTTGAGCATCAGACACCAAAGGCGGACGCAATACCCACCCATATCCAGGTACTCTGTTGCCTGCACCTCCTGGTATCAGGAAGTTACCAGGGTGTGATAGCCACAGAGCTGTCTATACCGTTTTTTCAACACCTTCCTGGATGCCATGATGGACAGAATGGAACATTACATTACCCACCCCAGTACACAGGCGGAGCTGCAGAGGACAAAGCTGGATTTCTACCAACTGGCGCAGTTCCCACACGTCATTGGCTGCGTAGATGGGGGCCAAATTCCAATCTGCCCACCTGCAGCAACAGAATTCATTTACTGCAACCGCAAATCCACCCACTCCATTATTGTGCAGGTGATATGTGATGCCAAGTACATCATAACTGACATCGTGGCCAAATTCCCAGGGAGTACCCACGACTCCTACAAATTCCGGAACAGTGGTATCCATACACGTCTGGCTGATGGTGAATTTGGAGAAGGATACCTACTAGGTAAATCAATGTGACACACCCTTATGTACACCTTGGCTCAAGCTATTGGTCACACAAATTAATGGCACTTTCTTTTGCATATAGGTGACAGCGCATATGCCCTCCGGCCTTACCTACTCACACCATACCTCAACCCAACCACCCCAAGGGAGACGAGATACAATGTTGCACATAAGAGCACATGCAACGTGGTGGAGCGAACCTTTGGACTGTTTAAAAGCAGATTCCGTTGCCTCCACAAAAGTGGAGGTGCACGTCAGTACAGCCCCATCAAATGTTGCAAAATTATTGCAACATGTGCAATGCTACACAATCTGGCCACAAAAAAAGGAACAGCAGTGGAACTAACTGACACTGAGGACGAGGACGAGGACAACCCTCAGCCAGAGCCCTGCGCAGCTGGTGTTGCAGTCGAACATGATGGGTGACAGAAAAGGGCAGAGATAACGTCAAACTATTTCTGAGTGAGTAACAAGACAGGGCCAGTGACAGTTTTTTGTGACGGTGTTTTATTAGCACACCACCAGTATTGTGAGCAGTGTCCATTTGGACATGGGTTACATCACCCATCTAATGTTTGGCAATTGGCAGTGGTTCCTACTTTCTGCGTCCACGCGCTGCATGTGCACGTTCCCTGCCAACACTGTCTGTAGTGTCAGACTGTTCCTGCGCTGCACCGTAGCATTCGCTGCACCTCTTGACCTCGGTGGGAGAGGGTGTAATGCGACCCGGCTGGTAGCCTCCTCACTGTCCCCCCCCTTCCATCATGGCCGCCTTCGCATTCTGCAGGAGCTCTAATGCAGAGGTCATTGTAACCATGCCCCGGGCCACATCCTTGCTACAATGCGCCATCTCCTCCTGCATGGCGATGGACCTGCGACACATCAGTGAGGTTGCAGTGGCCAGTCGGTTCCCTGCACCTGCCAAGACGATCCTGCTCCAACTGGCTGCAGAGGTTGTCCACAGAGGTTGCAACTCTCTGCATTCCCTCACACATGTTGTTTCCCATTGCACTGATGCCCTTTTCCATCCTGTGCATGTTTGTTGATGTGTGCCACCTCCCTGCGCATTGATCTCATCTCCCTCCATTGCAGGCGCTGGACCTTCAGCATGTTGCCTTCCAGTCCGGCAAACACACTTCCACCCTGTTCGGATGCTTCAAGACTGTCCGGCCTTTCCCTTCGGCGTCTGGATGTACTGTGGGCGCCCTCATGGACTGGAGACTGTTGGCCTCCTGTGCCCTCCTCCTCCTCCTCCTCCATCTGCTGGAGGGTGGCCACGGCATGCCTCCTGCCTGACTGCGGTGGTGGTGGTTGTGGTGGTGTTGGTGTTCGTCGCAGTGGGGACTGGGCATAAGGGGATGGCAGCACTGCGAGATGTCTCTGCTGTAATGACACAAATGTAGATATACTCACTGCTCTGTCTGCATTTGAATTACATTAAACTTCATGCCTACAGGTCACAGTGATTGTCCTGAGATTGCCAATTACTTTCAAATGCTATTGTGTTTGCTAGCCTGACTGTCATATACATCAGTTCCCTCAGACTACATCTCCCACAATGCATAGCAGGTAATGAGTAAGACATGGAGTGGAGTGGGAGCCCCTATGCCACTATGGGGATCGGTTTGGGGAGGGGGTATCCCAGCATGCTGGGCATGCGTCTTACCTTGTTTCCTTGCTGCTCTGGCAGAGCTGTCTGCGTCTCCCACGCCACTCACACTCTCCGGCTTGAGGGTGGACTCCACCATCAGTTCCAGTGGAGTTGGTGCTGGTGCTCTGTTCTTCCCTCCGCCAGTTTAGCCAGCCTGCCTCTGCCTCTCTGTCATCCTTGCTTCCGCAGTCTTCCTGAGGTCGTACCACCTCTTCTTGATGTCCTCAATGGTACGCTGGGTCACACCTTGGCATTTATTTTGTCCTGTATGCCAATCCAGATCTGTCTCTTTTGAGACTCAGCCACATGGAGAGACTGCTTACCAAAAAGCCTGTCATGGTCCTGACTCACATCCTGGATCAGTACCTCCAGATCCTTTTCGCTGAACTTCAGCTTTCTTTTTCTCTCACTTCCCTCCTTCTCCCTGTCCTAGCTTTCCCATTTAAAAGCAGTTGTTATTTTTTATTTATTTTTTGGTTTGTAGCTGTGATGCTCTGTTGCTCCTAGCTCCTCAGCTCACCTGCCTGCCTCACAGTAAGATCCAGGTTCTGTGCAACTGCCTGGGTTTGGCCACTTCCTGTTTGGGAGGTGATTGGGTGACTCAGGATTGGCTGATTCATCGAATTACACATTTTTGAATTACTGATTCAGTATTTACCGAATCGGTTATGAATTCGGTAATTCTGACTCGGTATTGGTTTTTCAGGTTGTTTTTTTTTTTTACCGATTCGTTCCGATTCGGTATTTTTTACCGATTTTTAACAAATCGGTAAAATGTAACGATTTTTTTTCTACATCGCATTTTCCGATTCCTTAATAGCGAATCGGTAAAATTCGGTATAAAGGAATCGGTATTCATGATTTACTTACATATGGCCCTTAGTAATGTAATTGGGGACTATTGTCAGTCGCTGCGAGTAATGTGGCCAGACAAGGTCTGGACGTGTGGTATCTGGGAGTGTAGGGTGCGGTTTGGCATTTGTATGAGCTGTGCCTGCTGCAGATAATTAAATCACAGTCAGTGCAGATATCCTTATCTCGGATGCTGGCATAAAGTGAACTGAGATAAGGTCTCCCTGATATACTGTTAGGTGAGAAAGTGTATCTGTGTTTACATTCAACACCGAGACTGCTCTATTCTTTAATAAGTGCATTACTAGTTCAGTAATTTGTGGATCACTATTATTATTCATCCCGTGCAGAAATTGTGTTGTACAATATGAGGCAATGCACTTGTCGTGTGGGGGCTACAATTCAGAGGCTTAAATAAAATATTAAATGTGGCAGTGTGCCATTAGATATTAATGTTTAACAGGACTTGGTTGGACTGGGGGGGTGGAGAAGACAGGGTGTTTTTATGTAACAATAATAATCACGGGAGATTCACAGAGTATCAATAAGCAAATAACAAAAACATTAATAATCCGGGTTGTTTCGTCTCGCTAAGCACATAAAGCACGCTTCAGAATCAGTGCACCAGGCAGAAGAGGCGCCACAGCACGGATGTTTTTACAAGAAAACCACAAAAAAAAGCAAACCATAGGATAATAAAAAAATAGAAAGCATGAATGCAATATAATCAGAAACCTTATGAACCCTATGTGACCGTATATGTAAAATGCACCACACTAGATGGGCAGGCAAAAACTGCGCACTTCCTCTGTTTGCCTAAATGAAGACAGAAGGATGGTGTTTAATGCTTAAAAATGTTGCAATAAAAAGACAAGAGTTACTTGTACCCGAAGAGAACAGGAAACCACCACATTCCTTTTCTGTTAGCTATTCAGATGGGAGCGGTTTTTGTTCTATGCCACTCGTTTTCACAAAACCTACTTAAGCACTACTGATGTCGACTTAATGACCAGATACAAAGTTTATGTACTGTCAGTCCTTCACAAAAGCTGGAGAAGTCTGATAACTGTTATCATAAACCCTCACGTGCCAGCCACAAGACGTAAACTGACAAGTTTGTCAGGGACCTGGACCCGCTCCGGACCTTCAATAGCTGGGATATGCAAGGCACAATCCCCCCTTGCCTTCCTGCACAGGCATCCTGCCCCTATTACACAGGCAAAATGTGAAAACGATATCTCTGTAAGCAAAAAATATATCTCTATAAAAACCCACTATTTAATCTTTCAAAATAGCATTACAGTAATTCCTGATTCAGTGCCTGTGTACACACATTTAAAAGGAAAGGATTTGAGTAACATGGCAAAACACCAACTACGCAAGAAACAGTGACTCAGAACCGAAGTGCAACTTCAAATGCCCACCCAAAAATACATACAAACAACACACCTGGGAGAGCCAAAAGATCAAGACAGTGTTACACTCTGATCATGGATTTACCCAAGCGTGATGTCTCTGCACCAAGAGGGAGAAGCACCGAAGGGGCAGCAAGCTGCGTCCGTTGTCACAGGAAACCCTTGCCAGATAGAAAGGTGTTGCACTTTTTCTGTGGTCGCCAGATGTTGGAGGGTGAAATGTTATGGTCTTGGGGACCTAGACCTGGGCTTAATTTGAGGGGTTGCATCTACATAATATGAGAAAACACACGTGTGAGTGACAGAAATTGAATCGGATTTGTTTGTACTTTATTACAATGAAACCACTTCAACAAGATGTGTAACGAAACACTTTAAAATTCAATAATGAGCCTGGGAGTCTTAGCAAAGACTGGGCATTCAAAGACACATTTCTGGAATGAAGAACAAACTCATGCAATGCAAATATATTTTAGATCAATGGCCATGCAGAGAAGAGAGAAAGAAACAATTTCAAAGTACAATAAGCATTATAGCCTCAGTCAATGATCATAGATAGATGGCTCAGGGGAATCACACCTGCATCATGAGTAAAGGGGTCATATGTGCGAGATAGTTCTGTGAATGGACTGAGGAGCAGATCTTTATACTCTTTTTAATGAAGAACCATTGACCACAGAATCACAACATTAACAGGGGCTTTTACAGCAGAACATGACGCACGTTGCTCACTTCCAGGAAATATTTAGGAACTCAGAGGTGACACCCAAACTACAAAACTTTACGAAAAGGTCACTTGATGTGTGACCATAAATCATAATGCAAAATGCAATAATATGAAAGATTGACAGGTGGCTCCCACCATCAGGTATCGCTTGATGTTCTTCTTAGCTCTGGGAGTTTCCTGTTTTTGTGGTATCTACGTGGGTGTAAGAAAAGAAGAGCACCTCGAGGGAGTGGGGGCCTGGGTGACTTGTTTACGAAAAGACAGAGCCGGAGCTTCTTGTGTGTCACAGAAGAAATAACTCGTACTTCAGCATAGAGGCTTTTTGGGCCTACTACATTAACACCATCACTGCTGATGATATCTCCCTCCTGTGCTGGGCCATAATGTTAATGGGTGTGGTCATGACGAGCTCAGCTCGTCATGAGTGCAGCTCCACTTTGCCTCATGATGAGCTGAGCTCGTCATGAGCATGGAAGGGGTTAAGCACAACTGAGACAGTATGGTAAACTTAAAACCACTTTGAATGCTGGCTGGTGGGGCCTTTTCAGGGTCTCATGCTTCAGGTGTAGACAGAATGGGCCTGACGAACTATATGGTAAACCTGGACACTGCTTCAGGGGTGATATGAGCCCTCTTTTTTGATCCAGTAATAAGCCTAGATGCTGCATTCAATGTGGCCTTTAGTGGTACAAATGAGGTTTTCGGAAGGCCCACAAGGGTACTGCTACCAAAAACTAATTTAGATTGCACAAGTGCATGCGCTGCAATTGTGCGTGGAGAAAATAGAGCCTTGGGGTATGTCCAGTGACAGTGGAGACTGATCAGAGATAGAGTGTTATATTAGGATGCACTAAGATATGTTGCATAGAAGAGAGGAGAACCATTTCAGCACGGTGCCGGAGACACCCATCCTGTGTTCTATAGGGTTGAGAAATATAGCGTAATTGATGGTGTCAAAAGCTGTTGACAGGTCTAGTGGGATAAGGAGGCAGAATTCATTCTGGTCGAGTGAGCTTAGGGCATTGTCGACAATGTGGATCATGGCAGTCTCTGTGCTAGGACCCAAAGGGAAGCCAGATTGATAGTGGTCGAGAAGTTGCAATTGCTGGATGTGATTGTGAAGACCTAGGTGCACAGATTTTTCTATGAGCTTGGCCAAAGTAGGGAAGTCAGAGATAGAGCTGTAATTAATAGGGTCAGATTGGTAGGAGTTGTTTTTTTCAGGATAGGAGTAAACCTGGCTACTTTTGAGGCAGTCAGGTAAGAAGCCTTGGGTGAGTGAGGCATTGAATATCATAGTCCATAGAGGGAGTGAGAGGAGAATGGACTCATTGAGGAGGAGTGGGGATCATTGAAGTGGTTAGAGTATTTTAAGGAAGTCAATAGATTTAGGATGCCATTTTCATCAAGGGTTTTGAAGCTAGACCAGATGACGTTATTGTTGGGCGAGGAGGGGGGATTTTTTGGGCATATTTCATGATCAACTGGGGAAGGGTGGAGGGGGTTCATGTGGAAAAAGTCTAATGGCGTTCTGGATATTGTTATTGATAAGTGTGGTTGTCTCACTAGAAAAGGAGGCAAAGGTTTCACAGTTAGGTAGTGTTCTGATGTCAGTGGAAGAGAGATCGCTTCTGCGGGTCGATTTGTTTTCAATAATTTTGAATAGTTTTTTTAGGTCGATTAGTTGCAGTGTCTATCTGATTTTTGATTAAAACTGCTTTGGAGTTCCTAATGGGTCTCCTGTAGGTGCAGCATCTTTGGCGTAGGAGTTTGAGATGAGCCAGGAAGGGGATATATCTTCATGCTCTTTCTGCCAGCCTGAGGTGACATTGTTCTCCGTTAAGGTAACAGTTGAAGCAGGGGTTAGATTTTTCGGACAGGATTTATTTTAGTTGTTTGGAGGTAAGGGTGTCTATGATTTTGGACATGGAGTTGATGTGGTGGTCAGTGTGGTCCTCTTGGGTATCGTTCATGGGGGAGAGAGGGGGTGGGAACAGGATGTCATTACTAATAGTCAATATTGTGTGTTAATTAATGTTGTGGTGTCTCGGATTCAGTGTTTGGCTTTCAATGGTTGGCCCTAATAGGTGATTGACTTTTTTTAAGGGTGAATGTGATGCAGTGGTGGTCAGTCCAATAGCAAGGGAGAATAGAATCATTTTGTTGGGTGTTCTCTTTTGCAATGATTAGATCAAGGGTAGCTCCATTATTATGGGTTGGGTTTTTGCAAGCTTGGCTAAGGTTGAGGTCCTGGAGACAGGATTTGAAACCGTTCACAAGTGGGTCATTGGGATTCTTCCAGTGAAAGTTGAAATCACCAAGGAAAATCTGGTTGTTACGTTCATCATTGTTAGAGGAGATAATCTCCATGGTCTTCTCAATGAACGTGAGGTAGGTATTCACAAGAGGGGAGAACTATAGTGTGAGATTGTTTCATAGAGAGTGAAAATATGAATATACAGACTAGGCCACCACCTGAGCATACTGAATGGTCTAGTCTAATGATATCATGGCTGGGGGGTTAGAGTGTCTTGAGAAGGAGCACAGGAATCATTAAAGCAGGTTTCAGTGAGCATGAGGATGTCTAGGTTCTGGTAAAGTATAATATAGGCTATGTTAGCGGCGTGTTTCATGGCTGAGCGGCAATTTAGTAATGCACATTTCAGGGTTGTATTAGAGGTAATTATGGATGTATGTGCGATGGGCACCTATGTGAGGATTGTTTTATTAATAAACCTAGTGCTGGGGTGAGATGCCCAGACGGGGTGACTGACAACAGTCTCAAATTTTGCAATAAGTAAAGTAGGATTGGGAAGAGCAGCCTGTATGAGTCTGGGAGGGAGAGCATGTTGTAATTTTATTGCGGTCAGACTAACCTGTTGAGTCAGGAGGAGTTGTTAAGGTTGGGTGTGGATCTCCAGCAAGAGTGCCAGATCCCTCTGTAGGCAGGCTTATGGTCAGAGTGTCAAAGTTCTTACCACCAAGCGTTCTGCTTGGTCTACCCGAAAAAATGATTCCTCACGTGTGTGGATGTCCAATGTAGAGTCAGCCTAAAAAGGTATATAATAAAAAATATATAACACTAAGAGCTCGCTGTGCTATCTCCTCAATCTCTATGTTTTTGGCCTTTCACAGTCGCTGGCCCTCGTCCCACCCACAAAAGTGAGGTATCATTTTACTAGGGAGACCAAGGGGAACACTGAGGGGTTATTAAATTAGTTCTTTCATGGTGATCCCACCCTGAAATGTGAGAAAAATGTGATGTTTTAGCTACATTTTAGGTTATCAGAGGGTTCTGGGTAAGAAAACGTCAGGGGATCCATGCAAGCCACACATCCTCAGACTCCCCCGGGTGTCAAGTTTTCACTATTGTCTGTATTTTGTAGGTTTCCCTAGATGGCCGCCAAGCCCGGGACCAGAAGCGCAAAGGTCCTCCTTGCAAAACCAGGTAATTTTGTGATAGATAATTTTTTTTATTTTTTTTAAATTTTTGGTAAACCTTTATTGTACATATAGCAGATACAATCATGGGCAAGCAAAGTAATAAGACCATAAACATGCAGCATTACGTCTCCCAATTGCCCCATTGTAGCTCAGGATAATGTCCGTATCAAAAACGATACCAGGATGGATGAGGTTTCTTTTTTCTTTTTTGGGATTCTAATGAATACAGGATCGATAGCAAGCAGTCTTTGCAGATTCTACAGCTGGATTTCAAATTGTGCAAAGGCAACTAACTGAACAATTAAAGTGGGAGTAGGGGGCAGAGTAAGCAATACTGGGCAGCCATCAGCACGGTCACTATACAGGACAAACCAGTGCCCCACCCCACAAAAACTGAGTACGCCATAGAATTCCCGTAAAATAAGACAGAAAAGAGTAAAGAAAAGGGCCACAGAACCAAAGAGGAAACAAGAAGATACACAGAAACCAACCCCCATCCCCCCACCCCGCACCCCTGCAGAAGGCCATTGCCTATCCCCCCAGCAGTGTGCCCGTCGCCCTAATAGGAAACCCAAAATATAGTTAGAGAAGAAGTGAAGAAAGAAAGAAAATGGAGGAGGAAAAGGCAATCAGTGTGCGAGCTCCCAGCCGCCCACCCTCCGACCCTCAAACTGATGAAGAACCAAATTTCGAATCAGTCAATGTCCCGCCTGTCCCTCATAGTCCCCAGCCGTACGAGCAACAGCAATCAAGAAAACATCCTCAACCTTGCCCCATGCGATCAAGTGCGTCGACGGAGTCCAGCTGTCCAGCCGCCATCTTAGGTGGAGTGGGCGAACGGGATGGCCATAATAGGATAGTAAGCTGCCCACCAAAGTCAGCCAAGACCAATGATGTGTGTTCAATAACAATGTGAAAAGGATCAACGCACAACAGTAATCCCCCAAAGCCGGCGGACCAGTCCGGTAGTATCAGATCCAGGAAAGGAGGGGGAGTCACGCCATCAGACCACAAATGAGTTGCCGGGCATGGCGTCCGGAGACGATTCTCCAACCACTGTACGAGTCCACGAACACCGGATCTCTTCCCGACTATAGCTGTCAGCACCATGGTAGTCTTGAGATCTTGGTCCTCCGGCGCCCCCGTATGCACCAAGGTAGGCAGTTCACCGCGGTCAGGTGCAGGGTATGGCGCAGTGTCCCGCACTCGAGAGCAATCACGGTCAGCCGAGGGCACAGCAGGAGCGATAGCATCCAGCCGACTCCCCAGGTCCTGGGCACTACAATCCAGGGCAGCCCGCAAAGCACCTAGAACGACCAGAATATCACTGATCCCCGGCGGTGCCCCAAAAATAAAGGGTCCAGCATTCCTCCTCACTCGAGGCTCACTGGCAGGTAGTAGCTCTCGAGACCGACCGTTATCATCCCATGCGTCCAACTGATCACCCCGCTGACACTCTCCAAGGTACATTCCGGCCGGGAGCACAGGGGCAGCAGACTCCATACCGTCACCACCTGCAGTGTTGATGCGATCTCGGCAATCACCTGGACCCTCAGTCGTGGTCCAGAGCCCTCAGTGCCAAGCGCCGAGTGCGTGGTGCTCAAAATGGCTCCCACCACAGCGTAGGGAAAGATGAAAGAGCTGTCCGGGCAGTTCACGGGCGGGGAAGAGATACAATGTAACTCCTCAGATCTGCAATGCCTCTCAGGTGTACAGAATCGCAGGGTAGGCTGGATTGCTGCAGCAGGAAGCGCAGTGCGGTAACCTCTCTCCGGCCGGCCGACTCCTCCCCGTCTTCGATGGCCGTTGTTGTTGTGGCAGGGGCTGGCCGTCCCTCACGCACAAAGACCCGGTCTCATAGCCATTAAGGGCCGGGGAAAAAGCGAGGACGCTTCGCCACCGCTACCGCTGAAAACAAGCCGGGGAACACACCAATGGGATCAGAGTCACTTCCCCGTCCCAGAAACTCGGCTCGAGGGCAGGATAAATTGCAGGATGTAGAAGCAAAGTGAGAAGGTCGGCGGAGCCGAGAGTCTAAGCGGCCATCGCGGTTGCAGGCTTGGCTCCTCCCCCTTGATAGATAATTTTGATGTCTCCAGATTACGTTTTGGGCCCATTCCTGTAGCAGGCATTTGGCCTACCCACACAAGGGAGGTAGCCTTTTTATTGGGAGACCCTAAGACAGGGTGGGAGGAATTTTGTGCTTTCTTTTTGAATGTGGAAGAATACGGCACAGTTATGCAAGGAAAATGTGTGACTTCAGTCACATTTTGAGGTCTGCAAGACATTGTGGGTAAGAAAACTTGTTAGGATCCACGAGAGGCACACCATCCTGTAATTCCCTAGGTTTTTAGTTTACGAAAATAACTCAAATTGGTTGCTTGTACCAAATGACAATGTACACCTTGTTAGAGAAAGACAAAAAAAACAAATAATACTTCCCATCCATCTATTCCTCAAGTGCAGACACATACTGGTTGTATTTGGCACGAGAGTGAGTCAAAAGGTAAAAATGTATATTTAAAAAAAGAGATTTCACAAAAGTGAAATATACTGTTAATAATTGAAAGTTCCAAAAACTGAACTAATGACTCAGCTTGTGAGCTGTAAAGCAGCGTCAACACACCAACCACTCTACAAGCCATTCACCCACCTTTCATAAGTGACACACACAAGACCATTCACACTGCAAGTAGCGGGCCCAGCGCATGACAACACTCACATCAACAGACAATTAGAGACAATGTGCACCCTGACAGAGAAAGACAGAAAAGGCAAACATTACTTCATACTCATCTATTCCTCAAGTACACACACATACTTTTTGGATTTGGCACAAGTGTGAGTAAAGGTTCAGAGCGTAAAAACAAGAGATTTCACAAAATTAAATGCACTGTTAATATTTGAAAGGTCAAAAACCTGAATGAATGACTCACAGCTTGTAAGCTGTAAAGACGCAACAAGGCACCAACCTCTTTAGAGCCATTCATACGTGAAGCATACACAGCCATCAAAGCACCAGTCCACGCACACCTCCAATCCACACAAACTGCCAGCCAAACAACAGTCCACACACACGATAGCCAAGTACCAGTCCTCGCACACCACCATCAAATATTTTACACAAAAAAATGCAAACCAATTGGCAGTAGCTACAAAACTAAAATTACAAACACAACAGCTCTAACTAAATACATCAAAGTAATGCCAACCATGAAATCTGAACAAAAAAATAAAAATACATACCAGTCAGTTTAGTTTATGCTGATAATTGCAACCAAAAATGCCATTCCGTGTGGTACAATTTAAAACATGAGGGGGCACACAACCCAGGATTAAGGACAATAAGGGAAGTAAATATGACTCTCCTTCTCGTTTACATCTTCGGGCACAGACTTCACATTTCTTAGCCGGAAAGTTTTTTTTGACCGTGTGACGAATATGATCAGGAAAGTGGCGATCTTTCAATCTAGCAACAATCTTCACCACTTCTTCTCGAGGAACTCTTACCTGTTCCAACACAATAGGGCTGCCTATCAGAGACTGCTGAAACTGAACAAATGTAATTTTTGACTCTGGAGAATAATCTTTAATTACAACTAAAACATTGAAGGCTGCTAAATGAAATAAATTGATAGCCAAAGTCCTATTCCAAACGTATGCCTTAAAAACAGCAGTGTCAGGTTACAAGTTCTGATCTCCTCGATCTACACCATCCATGTGCTTATTGTAGTCTAAAATGCACACAGGTTTGAACACTTAAGCAACCTGACCCCAAACAGTCACAGGTGAAGTACTTTCATCATGGATGGTAGTCAGCATATAGACCCCTCGTCTGTCAGAAAATGTCAGAGCTAGAAGTTTATCGCTACGCAAGGCACTGCTCTGTCCCTTCTCCAGTTTTGTACAATCAAGCATTTTTGGGTAACCTTTACGCTTAGAGCGAAATGTGCAACAAGCAACAGTGTCAACTTTGAACAATTCGCTTAACAATGGCACATCAGTGTAAAAGTTATCTACGTACAAATGGCGACATTTGTTGAAAAGTCCTCTACCAATTTCCCACACAATTTTCTTTGCAACTCCAAAAGTGGACGAACAATTGGAGCGGTCAAAACTGGAATTCCCTACCGGTGTTGACCCTGAAATTATTGACATATCTAATACTACTCTCAGACAACACATGCGTCTTAATCCCAGAACGTGCCCTCTTGCTAGGAATGTACTGCCTTAAAAAATCAGCCCTTGAACAGGGCCAATGACTCATCCTCAGCTATTTCTTTCCCTGGTCACAGATCTCTACCAAGTGATCAAGGACAGGCAGAACCTTAAAAAGATGGTCACAATCAGGTTGATCTTGCGGTATCGCTAAATCATTATCAACAAAATGGAACAGCCGAAGAAAAAGCAAATACCAAATACGACTCATGGTTGCAGGAAATATAGCCATTGCCATCAAAGGATAGACAAGTAAGAAGACAGTGACGGCTTCCTTATCAGGCTCATATAAAAAATGAAACCCAAGAACATCTTCAACTCATCCAGATTTGTGGGAGTCGACCAGGAAGCTCTAGAGTGAGGCTTAAGTCTGGCACTGTTGTCCCTCAAATACTGTTCAGTATAGAAATCAGTCTGCTTAACAATTCTATCCAAAAATACATCATCTATAAACAATAGAAAAAAATGCATAGGGAAAAACCTTTGACAATTCACTCTGCATCTTGCAACACCACTAAAGGCAGGTAACTCCAGCTGGTAACTCCAGCTGCATCATATTTGGATCAACCCAGAGTTGAGCACTTCCAATGGGAAGACGTGCAGCCCCAGGCTGCAATCTAAATGTCTCCTGCTGCACTTTTGGCCCACCAGTGTCTTCCTCTAAAAAGCAGCATTTCATCCGCACTGAGAGTGGCTTCATGATCAGAGGATTCCCCACGGACTGAAAATTCACTGCTTGAATACAGGCCTTCCTCCTCTGCCTCAGATGCAAAGTCAGCCTCATAATCATAATCAGAAGAAACCTCAAAAAGCATACCAACAACCTGCTGAGTGGTCATCCTGCAGCTAGCCATAATCCTGAGTTGGAAAAGTAACATGACAAACAAGTAAACAATACCCAATACGGTGTAAAAAAAGAAAAGTAATAAACAAATTGCAGATTTATTAAACAAAAATAGAAACTACTGGCATATAGCAGTTGCAAGGTAAAGGCAATCAATATAAAGACCACAAAGATCTATATACTGTAAAACAATACCACTCATTTGCCCGAGACAGCGAGACTCACCAGCACCTACTCTGCAGAGACACAGCAAGCACTAAGAATATCCCACTAGAAAAGAAAACAAACTAAAATTACACACAACGCAACACAATACACATTGTGCACAAATACAAGAACAATTTTGTACACTCAAACAGAAGCTAAATGGGCTGCTAATATTACAGCATTTACAAAAAACACATTCATGCAGGTTATTGATACTGCATATGGACTAAACAGTACAAAAAAACGTTTCCTTACCAAACACTTGCAACTACACAAACTGCAGCTCTGCCAGTGCCGAAACCACAAGAACCAAAGTAAAACAAAAGCTTTTCACTATAATAAAAAGGACAAAAAAGAATTATGGTCACAAATGATGACAAAACAGGCAGACCATCAGCCAAACTACATTTCGCACACACACTTCCCCTGGTGGTCTAGTGACTTCTGTCCCCCTGGGGGGCAGACATGCCTAAACAAATATGTCTAATCTGCCCCAGAGGGGTGCAGAAATGACCAAAACATTCACCTCCAAAAGGGAAGCGACTCTTGCCCAAGGGGCCACTTGCCAAAACATTTTGCAGCTAATATAATGAAATCCCTGACTTCTGCCCACCTTGGGGCACATGGTCCTAGAAATATAAGGCCGATCTGCCCCCAAGGGAGCCAGAAATGGCCAAAACATTCACCTCCAAAAGAGGAGTGACCCTTGCCAAAGGAATCACTCTCTGTAGTAATCATACACAATAAATCCTGGTTTCAAGTGGGTTTTGCCTCCCCGAGGGCTAGATCAGCTGAAAAAATGGCCGAGCTAGGTCCAGGGGGGCAAAATCCAGAAAAAACATAGTGCTCCCTCAAAATTTGCAACAATGAAATGCCTGGTGCCCAATGCGTTTCAGACCCACCGGGGGACACACCATGGCTAAACATGCCCCGGGGGAGTGGCCCTCGCCTAAGGGGTCGCTCCCCGAACAACAAAGAAAAACATCCCTGGTGGTCCAGTGGATGGATTCCTGCTACACGATTGACCTCACCCGCGATTGAGGAGCAGCAATATATTCAAAACAGGCACAGGGGGAAAGGTAGAACCCCTCCTTTCCCCCTGTGTCTGTTTACCCCCCCAAAAAAAAACACCTAAAGTAGGACGTACCCTACAAGCTTCCGCTCTCGGGACGCGCTGGAAGCAATTGGCTTCTAACGCGTCCCCAGGAGATTATGTTGATGTCTGGGTTGGGGATGGCAGTGGAAGCACTTCCGCTGCCAACCTGGTGGGGGCATGTAGGTGGATGGCCCATGGGGAGAGTGCCAGCACTTCCCCTATAAGCTGGTGCCAGGATGTAATGGTTACTTCCTTGGCACAGCAGCACAGATGCCAAGGATGTGACCATTACGTCCATTGTATGGAAGGGATTAAAGACATAGGAGCCCATTAGGATGGCGGGCGGACTTAGTCAGCCCACCATCCTATCATAACTGGGGACCGCCCGCCATAAGGGCGGGGGTCCCATGACTGGTATTAGGATGTGCCCGCCACAGTGGCGGGCACACCCTGCATTGTTAGCATTGTGGCGGGCAGAGCACTCAGCACCGCCCGCCACAATGCTAACAATGGAATGCAGCATTTGCATATACAAAGCGGCAGGCACCACGCGGAGCCTGGCGCCTTGTATATGCAAAGGCAGGGGGTACCACAGGTACCCCCGTGTGCACCCTCCACATCACCTTCACTCTCGGGGCCCGCAGGGGGCCCCCAGAGTGAAGTCCGCATACCTTTCCATGGCGGCATCGCCGCCACAGAAAGGCATTCCAAAATGCCCATAATAATATGGCTGGCGGTGTCTATTAGACACCGCCACCATATTAAACCTTTTCCGCCCCGGCCGCAAGGCGACCGGGGCGGAAAAGCAGCAGACGGTCTTTCCGTCCGCCTAGGTCCTCCCGCCATGCTAATATGGTGAGGGGGGAATGAGTGTGGATGTCGGGCGGATTGCCCCCGCCAGGCTGGCGGTGGCTACCGCCAGCCTGGCAGGGGCAATCCGCCCGACATCGTAATGGGCGCCTTAGTAAACACAATTCATGAGGGTTGGTGGCAAGAGGGGGATGTAAGCTCCCTGTTAAGGAGTTATGTTAATTTACAAGAGGAACTTGTAATCAGAGCTACGGATAGTTTCGTTTTGAGGGGTGAGAGATACATGCCTGTGGAAGGAGTGAGGAAGAAATTGTTTTTGTTGGTGCATGAATGCCATATAGGACAAACCCTTATGAAAAAAAAAATCTTAAGGACAGGTATAGGTGGGCAGGAATGGATAGGGATGTGACAGATTGAATGGAGAAGTGTTTGTTATGTAAAGAGAGCAAAAATACATTAAACATCTGAACACAAAGCATGGATCATTGAATGGAAGTGATAGTGGTAGTGCATGGGAAAAGGTATATTTGGACTTTATAGGTCTTATGGACTACTTAGGTGAGAATAAAAGGTTTGCAATGGTTTTGGTGGTGGGTTGTAGTAGACCTTTTGAGTATCATCACAACTAGAAATGTCATATTGAATCTAAGACTAATATTAATGACAGAAGGTTGTCTGGGGATATTAATCACAGATAATGGTATGCAACTAACTTGCATAACGTTTCACACCACGCAAGACTTCTTTAAGTGGAATGGCATAAGACATATACGAACTTTACCTTATAATCCACAGAGAAACAGTATGGTGAAGTATATGAATCGAGTGGTAAAAGGTACTATAGAAATGGCAATACATGGAAAACAGGATGTTAAGAAGAGTGTGGAGAACGTGGAGTGTGGAGAACGTAGTGTACGCGTACAATATTTCTGTAAATTAAGTTACAAGTGAAACTCCTGTCAAAAGGAAATGAGAGGGACAGAAGCAAAAACCAAATGAACAACTCAATGGTTAACTGAACGTAAGTTGAACAAGGAATTAGGAACCAATGGGAGTATGGGAAAGATAGAAGTCAGAGACTTAGTTAAGATCAAATGTGGAAGGAGAGAAGATGGTGCAAACAAGTGTTCATACCCTATGGAGGTGAAGGAAGTACATGTGTGGCATATTGTTTTGAAGAATGGACTAAAATGGAACGGAAGAAGAGTCGATTTATATTGTAAGTAGAGGTAAGCAATGAAGTGTAATCAGGAAGATAAGCATGCAGAAGTGCAAGATTGTAAGGAGTTCATGGTAATGGATGAGTTGGGGATCAATAGTAGGAAAGGAGTTATGTAAATAACGATTTGAAAAGAATGAGGAATTATTTTGGACAAGGAGAAGTTGGTGAGGGAACAGGAGAAAATTAACAGTATTTAAGATCTTCTGCAAGACAACATCGTATGCCAATCACATTTTCCGATTATGTAATGAAATAGGGACCAGATGTATCAAACATTTTTACCCATTCTGTGTCTATGGGAAAATGTGTTCGTATATCTGGCCATAGATGTTTATTAAACATGATGTGCTCACTTTATGATTATACAGTTTTTTAAATAATTAGTAGCACCTTATGTGTAGATTTATGGTTGCTATTGTATTAATGTTTGGGAATGTAGTCTTATTTTCCTAACAGTATGTTGTTATTGATCTATAATGGATTATATTTTTTATTTTGTATTATAGTTTCTTTGTGTATAAAGAAAGTAGATATGTTATAATATGACTTATATTTATAATGCATTTTCTATTGCGAGCTCACGCCCTTGACATTGCATGAGTCTCATGGAATGGGTGTGTCCAATATTTGATGAGAGCCAGGTGACAGTTGACTGGCAGTTAGCGAGACCTAAGCAGGCGAGGGAGCCTCACGCTCGTGGAGGAAGACAAATAAAGCTTTGTGAAGTACTCAGTAGTTGTGTGAAGCCATTACTACATGGCCTATTTTGCCAAACACCTAGTCCCTTTAGTCTCAATATCTGGGGAGAAGAATACACAAAGCCACCTGATAACTATTCAAGGGCATGTTACCCAGGACATAGGATGCAGGTACCAAGTGCTTAGAACAATGTCAACTTTCAAAAAGTTGCCATTTTCAGAATTGTGAGTTATAATTCTAATTTACTATTAAAAAGTATTTTAAGTCACAATTCCTTTGAGACCAAAAATTAGCACTTATACAATGTAATAAGGTCATCAAATGTTATCGTAAGGGAGGGGTAAGGCTAACAGTTGTGAGAAACGAATTTAGGGGTTTTTCACTACTAGGACATATGAAACTTAAAAACAAATGTCCTACTTTTTAAATACAATACATCCTGCCGTATGGGCTATATAGGGTCTACCACAGAGGTGAAGTATATATTTATATGTACTAAAAAAGGTTGTTTAGGTCTGGCGAAAAGTTTATTTTGCCAGGTCGAATTGGCAGTTTAGAACTGTACACAGGCTGCAATTGCAGACCCGAGACTTATTTTAAAGGACTTCTTAAGTGAGTTGCACAATAGATGCTGAATACTTACTAGTGCTTATAGTTCAGAACCAGTTTAGTGTTAAACAACAAGTGAGACACCCACTCATAGCTGGCATTGGGTATAAAAGTGTCATTTTCAGAACCTCTCAACAGAACACTCCTGGGCCTGTGGAGACTTAGAAGAAGGACATCACTGCTATATGAAGTGTGAAGGAACGCTATACCTCATTGCCTTGAATTCAGGACCCCAGATGTGACAAAGAGGGTCAGTTGGTGGAGCTTCTGTTAAAGCCATAGGGAAAAAACATGCTTCCAGAGGCCTTTCCCTGCAACTGCTGAGCTGACCAGTACCAACTGGAACTGCCAGTTAGAGTGAGTTCTAACCTCCTTGGCTTGTTTTAGAGTATATTCCACAGATATAGAGATACCCTCATAACCAAAGGGGACAGGGTCAATTACAGATTTCAAGAGAAGGGTGTTCCTTTTGTATTATACACTTAAACCGTGTGCGCATTCAGAGGATGCATTACCACACAAACATACAGGTCACTATTTTATCACTGAGCACTGTTTTATGTAAAAATGTCTAATTTTATTAAACATAATCAAGTATTTACATATTGTAAAATCATATGTCAATGAAAAATATATTACATGCAATGTTATCCTAATTACTCTTATATAAGTCAATACTATATTTTTGTGATATCATAAAATCACTGTTTACACCATATATATGTGTCATTTCAGTAGTATCTCTGTAAATGTTTTAAAGTTTGTTATTAAAATTTCTGTTTCTCCCAAAGTAACAGAGTAGCAATGATTATTTTAGTGGAACCTATTTCACAAAAAAACTAAAATTCATCATAAGCTGTCAAAGCAACATTTCGGTGGTATTTGAGTTGGTTCACCCCCCTACTTCAGGACATAATACTATAGAACATATATTTTATCCAAAAGATAATGAAATCAATTTCAAACTCCTGGTGTAAGACTTAATAAAATGCAAATTTATATAAAGAGACTTAGTGTAATGTGTTACTCCAAATCATTCCTCACATCAAATATCTCCTTATGTGAAGTTGTCTCGTAATATCAGACTGTTTCCTCATTCATCACTTACATACTATTTTTTTACCTATATTTTTCAAGTGACGGCTTCACTTCATTTATCGCTCTCTAATTTGGCCATAAGTCACTCATTCTCTTAACCACAAAGGTTCTGAGCGTTTCCTAACCTTTAGTATACTTCCTCATAGGTCCTATAATTTGATTATATTACAACTTGTACTCACATACATTCTGATCAAGGTTTTTGGTCTCGTGGCATAGCTTGATTACTTGGTATGTTTTAGCCCTTACGTTGTTTATTGATGGAACTAATTTATCTAACAAAAAATCAAATTTATGATACGTCCTGATTATAGGGGCCCCATAAATGTGGGCAGTCGGGTTGTTTATTTTAAATTCTAACTTACGTTTGATTTTGATTTTTTAATAAATCTTTTTTTAGCAATTTCAATCGAAACAACACCCCCCCCCCCGAACCTCCCCCCACTCAGGGAATAAATAACATTAGTGCAACCAATCAAATTGGTTGCAAGAACAATAATGGCCTCAATCCACAGGTGGTAGGCTACCTAATGACATTTCATCAATAAAAAATTGAGGAATATAAAAAACAGATATAAGCCTCCAGCCAATATTTAAAGTGCAGTGTGCGCAGTCCACAGACGATAGGCGGCGTGGTAACATTTCATCGGTTAATACTTCAGGTATATAAAAACAGATATAAATCTCCAGCCATTAGTTAAAGTGCGGTGTGCCAAGATAAACACAAAGAGAAGGGGCTAAACAATTATTAAATGTTGGCAGTCCTTCCTGGCTCACAAATACAGCATCAGTTTTGGAGTCTAAGTAGAGGTGCCCATATTAGCTGCCCTTTCTTTTTTTGCCTTAGAGTCTTTCCTACAGTAGATCACTTTCTCCATTCTATATATGGCTGATAGGCGGGGAAGCCAGTGTTGGAACTGAGGGGGCTATGGTTCCAGCCAGCCTGAGGCAATTAACAGTCTAAACATTGTCATAGATACAGCAAGGAAAAAATCTGAACACGTGGTCTATTTCTCTTCATATACCCCGAACAGAATTAATATAGATGACAGTGTTACATTTATATTCAATTTGATATTGAGAACATTTTGTATTTCATTTTTGACTGATTCTCAAGATGGACAAGATGCAAACATATGAACGATATCAGCACAGTAAGTGGAACAACGCAGACAGTTGGCTTCCTGCCTGATTCCCACTTTGCGATTCTTACCGGTGTATAATACAGCATAGAACAGGTTTTTAAAAAACTAGACTTGTAAGTTTGGCAACATTCAAACGGGTCGGGATAGGCTCGTTTTCAGAGACAGTCGGCTTGTGCTGCCACGTAGCACACTGTTTATCTAGATCGTCTTTCATTTCATTGTTCAGTGTTTGATAAATCATCCTGTCGCGGATTGAATTCTGTGTTATCAAATTGTCAACCAGTATATATTTTTCAAAGCCGGTGGGACCGCCCACTTTATGCTGGAGGTAATCACTGACTTGTATGTACTTAAAAAACTCTTTATTGTTAATACTGAATCTTGCTTTTAACTTGTCAAACGAGACAAGGCCTGCATGAGTAAAAAAAGTACAAAATGTATCTATACCTGCCGAGTAACAAGCTTGCATATAGCCATAGTTAAAAAGTTCAGGCAAGTTTTGATTTTTCCTAATCCAGGTATAAAAGTTCAATTTTCCCAAACCTAATAATTTTCTGTATAGCGACCCAGGCCTTGTACGTACCTACAATATGCTTAAACCGTACTTTTTTGTGATAACTGCATTCCAGTTGCCTCAGCACACACCTCCAGGCCTCTTTACCTATCAATAGTTCATATATAGAAGGAGTACCATTTTGAGAGGTCATCAACGGGGACTCAGTTAATAAAATCCGGGTATATTATAACATTGAAGCCCAATAATATAACTTGAGATTGGGAAGAGCGCCCCCTCCTTTCTCTTTTGGAAGTGACAAATACCTCAGCGCTCTTCTTGGCTTAGCATAGGCCCATACAAATCTAGGAAATATGACATCAAAGATTTTAAACCATTCGATAGGAAACGCTAAAGGAATTGCTAAAAACAAAATACAAGATTGTAGGAAAGTAGAATATTTTTATAAGATTGCATCGGCCTACCATTGTACAATGCAGATTATCTAATCTTGTCACCCCTTTCTTTGTTTTCTCAGCCAGGGGTTCTAGATTTAGATTGACTATAGTCTCCACCCTCGACGAGATAAGAACACCTAGGAATAATGCTTTTTTAGTTAACCTCTTATCAACCAGAGCGATCTTTGATGATAATTTGTTTCTTCTCTTTATTTAGTGAAAAGCATGAGATAGCCCCAAATGCGGATGCTTCGGTCTCTATGGCCTTGATAGCAGCTTCTGGGTTGGATGTCAACACTGCAACGTCATCTGCATATGCCAGAATTATGGTTTCATGTATAATTATTTGAGGGATAGCAGTGTTTTCCCCAAAGTTTCCTTAGCAGTGGGACAATATAAAGAGCGAACAGGAGTGGAGAACAGGGGCACCCCTGTCGAATTCCCTGCGTGATCTTCACAGGTCCTGACATGATACCAGAAATACAGACTTTAACAGTAGGGTTATTATATAAGACCTTATTCCTTGAACAAATATTGGACCAAAGCCCCTTTAGTACATTGCTTGACATAAAAACTGCCAGAAGACCCTCTTGAACGCTTTTTCTGCATCTAACAAAATTAAAGCCATAGGGTCTCCTGACACTTCTGCAGTGCCAAAGACTGAAATCACTCGCCGAATGTGATCAGTGGTGTCCCTTCCTGCTATTAAACCATGCTGTTGTTGTATAACGAGGCTTTTAATACCCTGGGCTAAGCGTCCTGCTAGTACCTTGGAGTATATTTTGCAGTCTCAATTTATCAATGTCATTGGCCGATATGAGCCAAGCCGGCAGCTTATCCTTCTTAAAAAATACAGCTATTTTGGCCATGGACCAGAATTCCGGTGGTGTGTTTCCATTAAAAATATGGTTAAAAAGTGCAAGCATCTGAGCTTTCAGCTGAGGAGTAAAGGTTTCATAAAATTCTGAGGGGATTGCGTCAACACCAGCGGCTTTACCTAGAGGAAGGCTAGTGATAGTGAGTGAGATTTCTTTCCATGATAGCTCTTTCTCTATGGTATCTCGTTCGTCTATAGCTATTCTACTAACTGGAATTACATCGAGGAATTCTTTAATTAGCCCATGATGATCAAATTTTCCTCTGCATTTGCGAGACTATCTTGTTTATCTTCCATCAGCTGTCCCTCCTGTTTCCCTTTGTTCAGCGAAAACTTTAGAGTCTTCCCCCTAAGACAAGCCATAAATGTGTCTCACGCCGTTCAAAGGGAGGCGCTGGAGCTATTCTCCTTGAAAAAAGATTTTGGGATCCACCTGCTGATGTGTTTTCAGTAATCCTCATTAGTTAGGAGTCCATGTTCAAAGCTCCATGCACTTAATGGCTTTTCCTCTATTCCTTGCAGATCCGAAACAAGAGGATTATGGTTCAAGAGGAACCGTGGGAAACGATCTATTTGGCAGGACATAGCAAACTTATTTGACAGAAAAAATTAATCAAGGCAAATATGCTAGGAATGTGGAGCCAAAAATAAGTGTATACATCCCCCATTAAGTTCATTTTATGCCACACACCTACCAAACCATGGTCTTTACACATTCCTTTAACTGTTTGAAACAACTACAGTTTCCTCCCGGTATATGATGTTTGACCTCCCATATCAAACCTTCGTGGAAGGTTGTTAATAAAATTGCCACATAAAACTATAGGTAAAGGGTGGTGCTTTAACTCTGCAGATACCTGATTAATGGTAGAAGGATCATCTAATATGCTGCCATAGATTGAGCACGTTTGAGCAGGTGGCCTTGTGCCAATACTGCCACCCCCCTAGTGTGAACAACTTGTGGAGGTGCCAGCTACCAATCTCTATCCCAAAGAATTCAGGACGCCCCTATGTGAAGCTTCAATATGTGTTTCCTGGAGGCAGAAAGTCTGCCCTCAGGAGTTTCAACCCCAGGGAGGTTCTGGCTCTTTTCTTAGGATCGTTTAGGCCACACATATTGATGGTTGCTATTCTGATCTTCTGATTGTCAATCATTACATCACTTTACCCAATTTTACCCTGCATCCTTGACACTCCACCTTCAGTATTGTGATAACAATATGATACCCACCTGCTGCCCATTGTCTGATCTCTCTGGTTCTCTCCCTTTTCGCCCAGATCAAGTCAAATTCCCCCACCCGTCCCTAATCTTCCATCCCCCTGACTCCCCCAAACCACTCCACTGAGCAACCAGGCCTAGCCTGAACTGATGCTGTCTGTCAAGACAAATTCCGCTCCCCGGGCCCACCACCCCCTCACTCGTCAAATACCCTATTCTAACAAATTCAAACTGTTTAGCTATTTTTTTGTTTCCCCCTTTATTTTCCCCTTTTGTTTTACTCCTCACCCCCTTTCTTCTCCTACCCTCGCTCCCTCTTTCCTCTTTTTCCCCTCCCTGTTTTTCTCCCTCATCCACAACCACCTACATGCCACCCTATAGTTCTTCCCCAGTGTCCTCAAGAGGGAACGCTTCCATCAAATTGACCTTCCTAATCTGGTACTTTAGGATTACTTTCATAAAAGAAAAAAAAGAGAGAGAAAATCAGACCCCACCCTGCAGTTCAGCTAAATATTCTTGGGCTGGACCTCAGAAAAAAAACTATGGGTGCGCCCTTTAAAGATCACTTTTAAATTCGCAGGATTTTGCATATACAATTCTGCACCCAGCTTCTGAAAGGGAGCAAACAACTGCCTTAACCGCCATCTTCATTCTATTGGAATGCCCAATAGTCTCAAATTGTTTCTTCTCCATCTGTTCTGATGCTCCTCCAGCTTCCACATCATGCCAGTGAGTTTAGGGTCTTGAGTACTCCTTGAGGGTTTCAATTATGCTACCTCTAGTTTTAGGGTATCAGTCCGCACCTCCAAGTTGGGCATCCTATCCGAGATCTCATTACAGGTCTTGCTTCTTTTCCTAACTGCCCCCTGTATTTTCTTAGAGGCTTGACATGCCTGTCGTCTATCCGTTCTGATGTCTGCCGCATCTGCTTGATCATTGCCAGAATCAAGGAGGCTGGGGGCTACAATGTTGTTGAAAGGGCTTCCACTATATATTGTTCTTGATTATCAAGGAGCTGAATGGCGGAATAGTCCCATCTAAGCTTAGAGGTTTCTTTCTTTGGGTTGTCTTCCCGGCTCTCGCTCGCTTTCTTGTTGTTATCCAGCTGTTTCTTTTTCGGGCTTGCAGACTTTTTCATTTTTTTTAGCCTACTGACCTCTTCTTCCGATTTGCCAAGACCATAGATTCATCCAGTGAGCTACTGCATAATGTTGTAGAGAACGTGGAAGTTGAAGTAGAGAAATATAAGTCAGAGTCATCATGCAAAGAAAAAAATTCTCACAGCCCCCTGTATGGTCAAGTGAGGCCAGCTGTCTAAGATCCCCAAAGGGCCACAACCTGCAGATATAGTATACGCTTTTTTTTCTTGGAAGGAGACGAAGATTAGGATACCCCCTAGATCGACAGTCTGGATGCCTCCAAATCTGGGGAGATTCTGCCTGGGTGGAAGATGTTCCTCTAAATCCAATTTGGGGGTGATCACAACATTCACATTCACCTCCTCACCTGTGCGGGGCCGGTCTAATACAGTCTCTACCCCAATCTCTGGTGCCACCTCAGATCGATGGTTAATTTTAGATTTTATAACTGGCCAGGTGACACCAGCACCCGCATCCTGAGTTTTTGGGTTTAGAAAGTTTTAGGGGACAAAAGGTCAGATATTGGCAGTTAACCCTCCATTCCTGCTGTTAAATTATTCCCTCTGGTTGTTCGCTTACCAATAGCAACGGTAGACTCTTCCCCACTTTTTTGTTCATTAGCTCCATTCTGGCCTCTTTGGAGCTCTCCTGGTGCATGCTGGGCTTTGTAGTCCCAGCCCGGGGTTGTCCAGACACGGTGGAGTCCGTACTCAGAGGTCTCGTCTTGGAGGTTTTGGCACCTCTTTTAGCCATCACTAAATCCAAATCAGCAGCAGTCGGGAAGGCCTGTATCGGTCTCTCCTCAAGGATCGCTCGGAACACTGCAGCCAGCTCTGCCAGCACCGCGCAACACCTCCCACCAGACCTCCGCCTCAAAGGCATTCAGCGGAAACAGGCTGCAGGACCACGCTGCAACACCAAAAGCCATAAACCCTCCAGCATCACTGATTTGCCTTTTCACGCTGAGTCTCCACTGCAGAAAGCAGGTTTCCAACCTCAAGTGAGGGGTAAAGCGGGAGCCCTGAGAAAGCAAGCAGCCTAGTCAGACGCCATCTTGCTCGAATGTCGGATAACCCATAACTTACTTTTGAGATGTAGTGATGATTTTCAGCTTTTTATATCCAGGTACCTGTTATTTAGTCATGGTCCCGGATCTCTGGACAATTATAACTCTTAATTTCTATATACCTGCTTATCTTTGGGTTGTCACTCTAAAGGGAAAATACAAAGATATATATATATATATTTGTTTTCAATAACTATATTTCTGTTCAGCATTCTATTATGATTTTATTGACACCTTTCACACTTACCCCGTCATGTCAGTTTCGTGATTAGATGTTATAAATAGATGAGGTCACCTCTATTATACCCTTGTTGCTCCTGTTCAGGGGGGTCACACTTCCTTTGTTGTTCAAAAATAAGTCTTGTGTATAGTCAATGGGGATCTTGAATTGTATCCTCCCTCACGTTCTGCTAAAAATGTCAAAGACAGCACTGTCACCCTACTAACCCTATTGACTCAATCATATAATTATTCAAAGTCCCTTCTGCTATCCGGCTGAATCGGGTTACTCCTACAAATGTGTAAACATGGTCTAACATCTTTTCATTGTGTATCATTTTTATTGTGTAGTCTTCCCTTTATGTTTATGTTTATGTTTATGTCGGTTTATATAGCGCCAAATCACCGACAGGTCACTCTCAGGGCGCTTTTGACCGCAATGACATCACAGCTCGGGCAGCAACAGGAGGCGAGCTAGGTCTATACTGAGCTCAACGCTGTTCTAAATAGAGTTGTCTTTAGGGCTTTCCTAAAGCGAAACAGGTTTCCTTCCTTGCGAAGAGCTTCAGGCAGCTCATTCCACATTTTGGGCAGTAGGACCGAAAAGGATCTTCCTCCTTTTGTTGCTAGCCTGAACCGAGGACATACAAGCAACTGAGCCTCGGAGGACCTTAGCTTCTTTCGGGCCTGTAGATGACTAGTCTTTCCTTGATATAGGAAGGGGCTTGCCCGTAGATGGCCTTGTGGGCTATGCAGAGACTCTTAAAAGCCGACCTTTGCGTCACTGGTAGCCAGTGAAGACTCAGCAACAGCGGGGATGCATGTGATCTCCTTGGTAGTCTGAAGATTAATCTTGCCGCATCATTTAAGACTACCTGCAGTCTGTTTGGTAAGGCTTTAGGTAAGCCCAGGTAGAGCGCATTTCCGTAGTCCAGCCTCGACAGTATGGTGGCAGAAACTATCGTGCGGAGCATGGACTGGGAAAGAAGTGGAACAAGTTTGCGCAGTTGTCTTATGATGCTGTTACAGGCACCCACTACCGCAGAGATTTGATTGGTCATTGAGAGGGCGCCGTCTATTCTAATGCCAAGACTTTTGACCACGATTGCTGGCTTAGGGGTGGGACCTAATTCCTGGGGCCAGTAGAGGTCACACCAGGGGGAGCAGGTGGATGACACAATTAACACCTCCGTTTCTCTGGGTTAATCTTCAGGAGATTCCTGGACATCCAGTTGACTGTGTACCTGAGAATCTCCTGTGCCAGAGACTGGGCCCGTACGGTGTCATCTATGCTCAGCAACAACTGGGTGTCGTCTGTGTAGTATTTGGTTATTGTTAAGAATGACGCGCGTGAACGCACGCGCGTCATTCACAACAATAATACCTTGTGTTGTTATTTGAATGTGAATCGCTGTGTGTAGTGTTCGCGTGAGGTGTGTCAGTGGGTTGGTACCGTGTGTCTGTATGTTCTTTGAATGTGGATGCGTGCATGGAGGTCTGAGTCGCGTGTGTGTGTCGCGTGTGTGTGTTGTTACTTAAATCAGGATGCCTCAGTTAAATAGGTTAGCCGTGCGGTTAAACGGCACTTTAGACTGTACGCTGCAACGGCAGGATGCTATTAAAGTGTTCCCTTACCGGATCTTCATAAATCTACCTTTCTGAAGTGTTTATTGCTTCTTCTACACTGGCGACGATCGGAAACACGTTCCCATACGTGCAACGAGTGCATTTTCAAAGGATTTAACCATTTTCTTCAACAAATCGTGCTGATTGGCTGTTACACAAGGAAGTTTTACACTGATACTTCCCATTGGATGTTGTTCAACGTTTCTCATTGGATTATACTAAATGAACCTGTAAGAGAGTTTTTTTCATTGGATATTTTCTTGGCTTCACAAAAAAAAAAAAGGAAACTTTATTTTTCAGTTCACTTTGAATTTGGATTGCCAACTACTGGACATTTCTTGCTTTGAAGGGTATTTACCAAGAAGAAATTAACCGTAAGTGACATCTGTGATTCACACACACTGTTGTGAGTCCTACATATTTACTTTTCTTGTTGAATTATTTATTATATTTTTTTTTCACTGTTAAATCTTTCATTCTTATTAACTATGACTGGAATTCAACCTCCTCCTTCATTTTTAACTAGTAAAGGTGATCCCCCTATTGAGTGGGATATTTGGGAACCCATGTTTTTGGCATATGTTGAGGTTTTAGAAGAGGAAGAATGTGGAGCAGAAAGGAAATTAGCCTTATTAAAGCACTGTCTTGGTGGAATAGCACTTAAAGAGTTCAAGAGTCTTCCTCCGTTAAGTGACACATCTAATTTGGATGTATATCAAATTGCCACTAGACAATTATCTATTAGATATGGAAAAAAAATCAACATGGTTATGGAAAGATTTAAATTTTATTCGAGGAAACAACAAGCAGATGAATCTATTGACAATTATGTATCCTCATTGAGAGCATTAGCAGTCACTTGTGATTTTGAGCACATTAACTATGACCAAGTTTTAAGGGATCAAATCCTTATGTGTACAAATAACAAGAAAATACAACAAAGACTATGGACAACTTCAGACATGACTTTAAATGCAGCCATTGAAATTGCAAAATCAATAGAACACTCAGAAAAATTTGTAGATGAAATACGTTCACAAAATAACAGTAAGTCTGATATTTCAACTATAAATAAAGAAAATGAGAGATTTAAAGATCCAGGGAAATATGGGAAATTTACTAATACAAGAAATGACAACCAGTATAAGAATGAAAACAGAAATAGATGGCAAAAACCTGATCAGAGAATAAATACATGGCAAAGACCTGATCAAAGGGCGAATATGTGGCAAAAAATCTGACCCTAGAACTTATAATATGTACTGTTTCAGATGTGGTAGTAGTTATCATTTGGGAAATTCAAGATTGTGCCCAGCCTTGGACAGAGTTTGTTCAAGATGTGAGAAAAAAGGGCATTTTTCAAAAGTTTGCAGATCCGCACCAAGAAAAGTCAGTTTAATTCAAGATCAGGAAGAAGGAAATTCAAGTGATTGTGAATTTGATGTGAATACTATAATGTGCATAACTAGAGAACCAAAAGTAAGGAAGTTTCCTTCATGTTTCATTACTATCAATGGAGTCTCTACCAAAGTATTCGTTGACTCTTGCTCATGGTATACAATTTTACCTGATGTCTTGTTTAAATCCAACTGGCCAGATATTAAATTGACACAACCAGATATTACACCAAGTGGTTATACAGGGCATAAATTGCAACTCGTTGGTTATTTCATTGCTGAACTTAAATTTAAAACCTACTCCACATACGGGAAGGTGTACATAACAGAATCTGGTGATTCACTATTGGGTTGGCCACATGCAGAACAATTAGGAATGAAACTTGATCCTAATGCTGATCCTCCTGTTTATTGTATTGATTCTGAATCTAACAAATCTGCACAAAGTAAAACTGGAGAAGACTTAATTTCAAAGATTAAAGAAGAATTTCCTAAATTATTTTGTGATGTTCTAGGCAAATATAAAGGATTCGAACATCGAATAAAAGTACATGCAAATGCTTTACCTGTCCGTCATAAAGTGAGGAATGTTCCTCTTTCCTATAGAGAAAAGTTAAAAGAAATTCTTGATGACATGTGCAAAAAGAATATTATTGAACCCATCGAATCATCTCCATGGGTTTCTCCCATCGTAATTTCGATCAAATCTGGAGGAGATCTTCGTGTATGCATAGATTTACGCAGTTTAAACAATGCTATTTGTGTGGATTCACATCCTTTGCCCAATCTACATGAAATGGTTTCCACATTGAACAATGCCAAGGTTTTCTCATGTTTAGATCTAGCAAGTGCGTATCACCAAGTTGTTTCGCATGAGGATTCAAAAGATTTGACTGCTTTTATTACACCTGAAGGGCTGTATAGATTTTGCAGGATGCCTTTCGGATTAGCAAGTGCAGCCGCTGTGTTTCAGAGGCTAATGAAAGAGACACTGGATGGATTAACCGGAGCAATTGCATTCCAGGACGATATTTTAGTATTTGGAAAAGACATAATGGAACATGACAAGCATTTATTTAAAGTATTGAATGCCTTATCAGAGAAGGGTTTACCCTACGTGCGTCCAAGTGCAAATTCAGGAAGGAAGAAGTAGAATATCTTGGACATTGCATTAGTGCTAATGGCATCAGACCTAAAAACTCACATTTGGAAAACATCAGCAAAGCTCCCATTCCTCAAAACAAAGAACAGTTAATTGCTTTTTTGGGTCTTGTGGAATTCTATGCAAAATGTATTCAAAACTATGCAAGTGTAATTGAACCTTTCAGGATGCTGTTAAAGAAGAATGCAAAATTTGTATGGACAGAAACTATGACTAAAACTTTTGATGCTGTGAAGTTAATGATTACTAAGGCGCCCTGTCTTAAACCATTTGTAATTGGAAAAAAATGTATTGTAACAGTAGATGCAAGTAGTTGTGGTTTGGGTGCTGTATTGATTCAAGAGGAATGGGGTAAGGAATGGATTGTATCTTATGCCTCAAGAACATTGAGAGAGTCTGAACGTCACTACTCAGTGATTGAAAGAGAACTTCTGGCATGTGTTTGGGGTGCTGAACATTTCCGACCTTTCTTATGGGGAACTAAATTCACCATCAAAACTGATCACAAACCCTTGGTACATATACTATCACCAGGGGGAGGACGTACTCTTTCTTCAAGATTGGCTAGATTATCTTCAAGATTACAGAATTTTCAGTATTCCTTGGAATATATCCCTGGGAAGTCAAATGTTCATGCAGATTGCATGTCAAGACTTCCATTAGCTTGTAGAGACTCAGACGTGGTTGACAAAGATGAATGTGAAGTAGCACATGTTTATAATGATGTCAATTTAGTGTTTGGGGAACACTCTGTAGTAGATGAGGAAACATGGAATGAAGAAATGAGCAAAGACTTAGAACTCATGAAAGTTAAGGAGTTTGTATTGCAAGGTTGGCCTGAAGGAAAGAATTTCGTTGGTGGTTTAATGAGTTATCACAAAATTAAGGATGAATTGGCCATAGAAAACGGGATATTACTAAGGAATGACAAATTTATTCCGCCTTTCGGTCTCAGGAAAAGGTTTTTGGATTTAGCTCATGTTGGGCATTTTGGAATATCAGTCACTAGAAGACGTTTAAAGAATAATTTCTGGTGGCCAGGTATTGATTATTTTGTTGAGCAACAGGTGAAATTGTGTGAATTATGTGCCAATAGTGACAAAACAGCCAAGGCCTTGCCCAGTGTACCACAACCTGTTAGTTTACCAGCATCACCATGGAATAAAATTGGGATTGATATCATTGGACCTTTCAGTGTTCTACCACAACAACATTCTTTTGGTATTGTGCTCATAGATTATTTCTCAAAATGGCCTGAGATAAAGACAGTCAAGGAGGTCACTAGCGATGCTATTATACAATTTATGGATGAAGTTTTCTGTAGGGAAGGCATTCCCCAAGAGGTAGTGACAGATAATGGACCGCAATTTGTCAGTAAGCAAATGGAAAGATATTTTAGCAGATGTGGTATTTCTCACAGAAGAATTGCAGTATTCCATCCTGAGGCCAATGGTCAAATAGAAAGATTCAATAGAGTTGTCAAGGAGGCTATACAACTAGCTGTTAAAGGTGGATTGTGTTGGAACAAAGCTCTACAGTCCATGTTATTATCTTATAGAACTGCTCCCAATGCTATTACATTGCTATCTCCTTTTGAGATGTTAAGAGGACGTAAACCTAGTACTAATTTAGTGCCTTGGTGGTTAAAAAATAAAGACAGTAATCGTGTTGACTTTGCAGAAGTGGATTTTGAGGAAATTTGCAAGAAAGTTGATATCTATAAAGAAAAGATGAAGAAAGAATTGTCAAGAGATAGAACAGGGAGTTGCGTGCCTGTTCACGTTGGTGATTTGGTGAGGTTGAAAAAAGGCAGCTATGTACATAAGGGTTTGGCAAAGTGGTCTGATCCTGTTAAAGTGATTGAAGTGTTTAAGAATGCTGTAAGAGTGACTGATGGAAGTGTGTGGCATTTTAGCAGGGTTTCCAAATATAATATTGGCAAGGGAATTCCTGAAATTCCTTTATCAAATGCTGTTTTGAATGAAGATGATTCATCCAATGTATTTTTGGATGTTGACACTAATGATTCCAAGTTATCTGTGTCTCCCACTGTTTCCATTGACAGTGAATCATCTTCTGCCCTCATTGATTGTGATTCACAGGAGTTGTTGAGAAGCTCGAGGTGTCGCAGGATTCCTTCAAGGTTCAATGACTTTGTTCTTTCTTAAAAAAAAAAAGAGGGAGGTGTGTAGTATTTGGTTATTGTTAAGAATGACGCGCGTGAACGCACGCGCGTCATTCACAACAATAATACCTTGTGTTGTTATTTGAATGTGAATCGCTGTGTGTAGTGTTCGCGTGAGGTGTGTCAGTGGGTTGGTACCGTGTGTCTGTATGTTGTTCTTTGAATGTAGATGCGTGCATGGAGGTCTGAGTCGCGTGTGTGTGTCGCGTGTGTGTGTTGTTACTTAAATCAGGATGCCTCAGTTAAATAGGTTAGCCGTGCGGTTAAACGGCACTTTAGACTGTACGCTGCGACGGCAGGATGCTATTAAAGTGTTCCCTTACCGGATCTTCATAAATCTACCTTTCTGAAGTGTTTATTGCTTCTTCTACAGTCTGCATAGTTAAACACCCGACAGCCCATCTCAACCAAGGTGCTTATTAGTGGTTGCAGGTATAGGTTGAACAATAAGGGGGACAAGGCGGAGCCTTGGGGTACCCCACATGTCAGGTCTCCTGCTCCTGATACCTCCTCTCCCAGCTGAATCCTCTGGGTTTGCCCGGACAGGAAGGATTCCAGCCAGAGGTAAGCAGAGCCCCGAAACCCAAACCCGGCCAACCTATCCAGGAGTATGGTATGGCTGACGGTATCAAACGCCGCTGATAGGTCTAAAAGTATCAGGGCGCTTGGTTTCTTTCGGTCAGCCAACCCTCTAAGGTCGTCCAGCACCGAGAGCATGACTAACCCTGCCTGCATCTCATAGAGCAGATGGTTAGACTCCAGGAACGCAGCCAGGGACTTCAGAACATGCTGCTCAAGCACCTTGAATAGAAATGGAAGCTGGGAGATGGGCCGATAGTTTTTTAATACTTTGGGATCTGCCCCAGCTTTCTTGATTAGGGGCTTCACTCGGGCCTCTTTAAAGCTAGCTGGCAGCTGTCCCGTGTTCAATGACCTATTTAGCATGGACAGAATGCGTTCTTCTAGGCTGAGGCGGGCTAGGCGAAACACACTAGGAGGACATGGGTCGACTGGAGAGCCTGACTTTGTTTTCCTCATTAAGGTTTCTAGGCTCAATGAATCAATCGGGGGAAAACTAGACAAGTACATTCCACCTGGAGTTTTAGCAGGATGTAGTTCAGTAGAGCCAACTCTGGTTATTTCTTGTAAAATAATCTCAACCTTTTCTAGGAAATATTTCAAAAAGGTGTCGCAATTGAAGGTGGTCTCTATAGGTTGAGTTCTTTTACTTAGTTCCGTGAGGATTTTAAAAGTTTCCTTCTGAACGTTATCTGCCTTATTAATGCGATTTTCGTAGAATGTCGCTTTAGATTCCTGTATATGTTTTTTATAGGCTCGAAGCAACTGCCTATATTGTTCACAGGATTCGGGGTCTTTTTTTCTCCTCCAGTTTCTCTCAGCATTTCGCAAATCTTTCCTATGCTCTCTTATAATCCACAGCCCTAATGCAGATGTATTCTGGTAAATATAATACAGTATACCCCCCCTCTTGCCTGGGCTTTCTAGAAAAACGTTGTCTAAAAGACTCTTCCCTCTATGTGCTCCACGCATGCATGTTGGTTGTATGACTATAATGCCCGCCATATTGATGTCAGATTTATGTTGGTCCTATACGCAGATGCCGTTAATAAATGAAAAGCAACATGCTTTTTATGTTTGACTTCCTAGATTTTCAAGTATGTTTTATCAATTTCCAGATGGTGTACGATTTTTATATATTTATTTATCGATTTCAGACAGACTACTCTCTGTGGCGCATAACAACGTTCTATCCGTAATTGACAATGTTATGCCTATTTATAATCTCTCCACACATTTACAACTTCTACCTTTAGGAAAACAATTTAATGTCATACTGGGCACCATAAACATTTCAGGCAAAGTGTACCTTCATTGTATGTCCATTTACTCTATTTTTCTTAAATCTGGCTTTTGTGGTTCACGCTGACTAGGACTGTATTTGAGTGGGGCTCGTACTCCTCCCAACACAAATAGCCCAATTTCTTACACCTGTTGTCAACGTTGGTGCATTAAGGCAGGCCTGCCAAGTATCACGCATCAGGCATGACTCTAACGCATTTCAGTGTGGTGCTCTGCATCAACGCACTGAAATGCACTGTCACGCATTTTAATGCCACAGTACTGACTCTCTGCTGCCTGTACCCAGCGCTGAATAAGCGGTGCGCCAGGCTGCTAGCATGCGCCACTCACATCTGCCGTGGCTTTTCTTCTCCCGGCAGACTTTGCGGCCCGGCACGCACTGCCACCAATGCACTGCTGCTACAATGTATCTTAATATGCTGGAAAATTCCCGGGGCGTGGCTGAGTGACTCACTGACGACTACAGCCACGCCTAATGTCACCCGGCCGAGGTGCGCAAAACCGTGGCTGCCAACTGCAAATGTGAGGCGCGAGTGACCTCTACAGACCTCCGACATACTGCAGAAAACTTCAGACTCTGATGATCCTGTTATCTTTTCTTTACCAATCGATGTTTGTGTAGCATGCTCCTAACTCTGAAAAAGCCAGGGCCGACACTGACCCCATGACACACACACCTGGGCTGGCCCTGCTGCCCGCAGCACAGTTCAAGTGGTTTTTGAGAGCGCGCCACCCGGTTTGCATTGGTGACCCATGACCGGACCAAGCTGCCACCGTAGAGTGGTGGTGCGGCCTCATCTTGCTGCCCTGTCGCCATGAATCAATGCCGTAAGACTCACAAGGCATCCTGCACTGTGGCGCTGCCCGGACCACCGGACAGTGCTGTTCCCCTGCCCTGCCTATGAGGTTAGTTCAATATGCAGCTGTAAGTAGAACTATGGGTCGTTGGCCCACTATATCTTGAGCAGTTCATATTAGTGTGAATTCGAGCCGAAGATATTTATTGTTTTTAAAGAAGGCTTTCTTTGTTATACCAGAAAGCTCTTCAAACTAACGCCAAACCTGCTTTCTGTAGATGTTCCCCAAGTACCACCAGGTCCCACATGGAAACACTGTTGGTTGGGGTTGAAACATGTCCGGTGAGCCCAGGCTGTGGCACTATGTTAATTTTCCGTCCGCCAGCCGGGCTGTAAGGCACCCAGGAATCCATTGCTTTTCTGCGGCACGTCATCATGCTGCATGGGTGAGAGTTAATGGAGGAGGCCGGTGTTCGAGAACCTATCACCTGCAATCCTCCTTCTGACCTCGCCATGTGCTGATGCAGGGCCCTGCCAATGCAGAACCAAACTTGTACCCGGACTCACCACTACACGATAAGTCTCATAGTGGGAGCAGGTGGCACTGGCTCGCTCGCTGACTCTCAAGAAGAGAGACTAATGATGTCCGCTGTGCCACCAGAGCTGGACTGGGAACCGAGTCTGGCCCTTGCAAACTGCTCAGCCGCTCACCCCCTCCCACCTTGGGCAGTCAAGCTGTTTGCTAAGGCTGATATTGTCAGCCGCTGGTAACATAAACGGACCCCCAAAGGGCCCAAAACCGACCCCCACCCTGGCAGCCCACCGGGGAAATGCCCGGTGCCCAGCAACGACCAGTCCGGCCCTGGGTGCCACGCCAGCAGCTCCTCTAAGTGGATAATTCCATCAAGGGTCTTAGTAAGTCACATTTTAATATACAAATTTACTGCTGCTGACAGGTAAAATGTTTATTACGAGAATGAGGAGGGGGCTCCAGCACAGCACAGCGCCATGCTGCAAATGTGCACACTAAAGTTGTTTGTCTGTGCTGTAAATGCAGGGCTATCTAATGCAGTAGTTTTGTATAATTAAAATAGTAGTGTTGCTGATTTATTAGTTCAAATGATTTAATATCCCTGCTTGACAGTACATCCAACACCTCAGCCGACGACTTGGACCCCGGAAAAGGCCCTAGTGCACCCACCAGACCACCACCCCTCCTGCCTCCTGGTTTTTTAACCAGGGGCCGCAGACGCGGCCAACCTCCACCCAGACCAGTAAGAAATTGTCAATACCAGCCACAACTAGCAGGCGAACGCCGGACACGCAATCGATTCTACCAATGGGGGCCTACACAGTGAACACGGTGTCAGCAGATTCATCTACATCAGCAGGAGCTGGAATTCCCACAATGGACAATGCCATTATTCCAATCTTCAATCTCTTCAGTCAAAACTTAACGGATGATGAAACTAGACTACTATCCCGTTGCTTGAGCTTTGTCCCCACGGAGAAGACTAATTTCTTGGAACTACAATCCAGCTTATTGCGATTCTTTCGTCGCATGCGACTAAAACTATTTTTTGCTGATGAACCAGACTTAACAGACTTGAACATACAACGTTTTCACCCCCCTTCGACATTCAATCCACTATCCAGCACTATGCCGCCTGAAATCCTGGCATTTGAGAGACTAGTTTTGCTGGAAACTTTGTGCTAAACTACAAATGGAATATCAATATGTTCCATACAACATCTCACGCCAAGAAAAAGACTCCTTGTTGAACTTGAAGAATAAAGAAAATATCATAATCAAGCCAGCGGACAAAGGGGGCTGGATAGTGGTGATGAGTACTGAACAATATGACTCTGAAATCAAACGACAATTTTACAATGCCAACCACTACTGACCCCTTTCTAAAGACCCTCTCACAGACATCCAACAGAAGATTCGGGCAGTCAGGGAACAGGCTAAAGCAACCAATATTATCTCCCAAAAAGAATTTCAATTTCTGAACAACCCCCATCCAAGGACTTCGGTGATTTATGTCCTGCCGAAAATACACAAGGATAACATCAACCCCCCAGGACGCCCCATCGTTTCTGGCTGCAGATCAGTCTTAGAACCTCTCGGCAAATGCATTGATGCCATCTTGAAAGAGTTTGTCCCCCTTACCAACACCTTTATCCGGGACACGATGGACCTCATTATTACTATCGAGGACAGAGCATTTGACATGGACACCGAATTGATGGTGGGATTGGACATTGAGTCCTTACATACAAACATTCCCCACGCAGAAGGCTTACAAGTGATTGAATCAATCCTCAACAATAGACCAAGACCCAATCGGTTTCCCACAACTTTCATCATGGATCTGCTACGGATTGCATTACAAAATAACTACTTCCTGTACAGAGAGACCTTCTACCTGCAAATAAAAGGTGTCTCCATGGGAGCTTGTTTTGCCCCTAATTTCGCCATATTGTTTGTCCATCATATGGAGACCTCGCATATCTTGCATACCACGAATCCATTTGTGTCCAATATAAATTTGTGGCAACGTTACATAGATGACATCCTATTATTGTGGAAGGGCACCCATTCAGGTCTCTCTGCTTTTGTCGACTGGCTCAACAACTCGCAGGAACATCTGACATTTACCAGCGACTGTAGAACAAATGACCTCCCTTTCCTCGATGTCACAATACACGCAGAGGATGGCAAACTTGGGACACGTCTCTTTCGAAAACCCACAGAGAGGAATACCCTCTTACAATATGCAGGCTACAACCCCCGCGGACTACGCGATGGTCTACCCTACGGCCAATTCCTTCGAATTAGGAGGAATTGCAAATGGCGTGCCGACTATATCCCCGAATCTGAAATATTGGCCAACAAACTTATTGCTCGTGGATACCCTAAGCGACTTGTCTCAAGAGCTAAAAAGAGGGCTTGGTTTTGCCATCGAGAACATCTGCTGACCCCACAAATCAAGAAACCAATGAAGAGGATTCCATTTGTATCAAAGTTTAGTCCTTCAAGCAACCAAGTGGCCAAGATAATAAAGAAAAATTGGCTGATACTACGGGCACTCAAACCATTTCAAGAACCACCCCTTTTTTCATACCAGAGAGGTGACAACTTGGCTACTCATCTGGTACATGCCATTACTTGGCCCAACAAAACCACCAACAGAAACACTCTAACAGCAGCATGGGGGCTCCCACCTGTTATTGGCCATTTCAAGTGCCAAAACTGTTCGGTCTGTGACCTTACAGTCAACTCTAAGGTTTTTGCTCACCTAAACAAAACATATAATTTGAGACATTTCACTAACTGCCAGTCTACGAATGTCATCTAAGCCATTAAATGTCCCTGCGACCTGGTATATATCGGCCAAACCACCCAGATGGTAAAAAAACGCATTATCCAGCACAAGAGCTGAATTAACTGTAAAACCATCACAGCACCGTTGGTCACACACTACTTAGAGAAGGGACATAAGGACACAGATATGATCTGGCAGGTTGTGGAACAAGTTTCTGTACCAATCAGGGGAGGTGACATTCGCAACATACTCAATCGATGCGAATGTAAGTGGATGACATACTGCGATTCAGTTAATCGAGGGCTCAACACCCTAGACGAATGGAATAGTACTATTGCCATTTAAGTTTCAACTGTACTATCCCACACTGATCCCCGCTTCTTTGTCCATCATTCACTAATGATTCTATCCTTGCCCCCCATTATTTGCTACATACTTAAATGTATCATATTAGTAGCCGAATGCCCCATGTAGGCAACTCCAATTGTCATTGTCCCGGGCTTGACCGTGATCGTAGGTCCCATGTTGAACTATGTATGAATATAATGTACGTAATGAATCTACAGTCTTACCACTGATACCGTTTTTTCAAAGTATTACTGATTTAAATTCACGTGATGAACTATATATGAAAATATTGAATGTCAAGAATTTATGTTATTTTACACCATCTAAACCGTCATTGTTTATCATTGTATCACCCTAACTGCTGTATGTCACCAGTTTCTCAATTTCATTATGATTATGCGCTTAATTGTGATTTAATCTATTATGAATATGCTCTCAATTGTGTACGAAGACATGTGGTGTCAACTCGTGCAGCCCCCAGCGCCTCACTGCGAGCCAGATATACTTTCATGCTGCCACTGATACGATATACGGCCCGGTGCACAGACACGTGGTGTCAACCAGTACAGCCCCCAGCGCCGCACTGCGAGCCTGATACACTTTCAGGCTGCCATTGAGCTCTGTACATTACTGAGATACGCTGGCGTATACCTCCTGGACCACAGATATCACATGCTCCCTATCCCGAGGGGTACAGCATTTTATCCCGGCTTCCACTACCCATTCGAGGTGCCATATCTCTCTGGTTCTCTTTGATCCAGACATCTAGAGTGATTAAAAACAACTTGGACCCGTTTAGCCTCAATAATCCTAGAACCCTTTTGCATTCTGTTCCCTCCCTCCAGGAAGATATAGTTAGAGCTTTTTGATGTCCATACTCGGCACCTATCTCCCTTTAACTCTACTCCCTCTTGTCCTCTCTACAGCACTGCTCCTTCCTACAACCCTGTCCTGAGGATGATCCAAACTTAATTGGATCGAAACGTCGTCGACTCCCCAGCCCATTCAAAAGGCGCCACCAGACAATGTGACCACCTTCAAATACCAAAAACAATGTGTTCCTATTTAGGATCTAGTCACACTGTATCACTGTAAATACTGTACACTTGTATTTCTTGCGCCATTCACGCTGAGCACGCTTTTCACTTGCGTCGCTATCGTGCCCATCACTTGCACCATGTTTGCACCAAGTACAACTTGGGTTGTATGATTTTAACTTCCAGTGCTGATAGTATTGTCCTTTCTGATTTGTTTGTTCATTTTTGATGCCACTGGAACATAAAAACGGATATACTAAGTCTCTTGTCTGTCAATGATAATGTTTTTACATATCTTTGTAATTGTCTAAGTGAATCATACCTGTTGGGATACTGTTTGTTCAAACCCATATTCTTACCCCAATCCCAACGCGGTTGATGGGTTGTACTCCTGTTCTTTTCACATGACAGTACGAAGCAGAAGGCTTTTATTTTGCAGCACTAAGAGACATGCTTAGTGAAAGTCACAGAAAAGTCTGGTGATTAATGTTCCCACTGGAGAGAGGTCACAGTTTTCTCTACTAGCAGCTTTCACTCTCACCATAAGTAGTGCAGAGGGTTAATATGCCTGATATAAACTAAGTCTGCCACCATTACAGACCTGTATTGGATGTGGATAGCTCACTGGGTTTCTGCTTTTGTGACAGAGATCCCTTTGTTATTTGTGGTCCAGTCGCACCTGGAGCTGTGGTCGGGGTGGAGGGAGCTGATTATTTAAAAATTAAATATTAGCTTTAAAAGATTTTTGTCTGTTTCCATGGACTTCATTGCATCATTTTGGTTGCAAGAAAGAGTCACTTAAAGTGTCACACATTTAGTCACTGAATGTCTCTCATAAATCCACTGAATCTACAAAAATGGCACACATAAGCAATTTGAAACATTAGCAGCTGTGCTTAAATGGGTATAATTTTTTGATATTTATATGTTTCCCTGGTCTTCATTGAGTGATTTGCTTGCTGTAAAGTGTCACTCATATTTGTGGAAATGTCACTCATAATTACACTGAAATTATGAAAATGTCACACATAGCATGGCTTAACGCCACTTTGTAAACGTGGCACCCTTTCTCGCAGGTATCTGCATGAAAGGGGCATGCAATGGGTGTTGCTGTGAGCATTCCACCACAACACCTATTGCTTTTTGGCGCTGCCCCAGATTTACAAGGATCTGTAAATCTGAGCCAGCAACAAAAACTAATGCCATGAAAAAGCAAGCATTAGATTGGTGCAACGAGGAGAAATACTTTTATTTCTCCTCGTCTTTGCTTTTTCTATGTGAAAGAGCAAATCATCTTTAAAGATTGTTTATGTGCAGGAAGGTGTTCCATCCTGCACATAAACAATCATTCCCTGCAACACAGACACCCTTGAACTATGGTAACCGTGTCGGTTTGTCCCACTGAAAGCTCTGGAGCGCCTCAACATCAAGGAGAAAGACTTCCAGAGGATCATAGAGGCATCGCGCTGCAGCAGGCTGCTGTTGCTGAATCGAACTTTGGATCTGAGGAGCCAAAGGACCCGCCAACAATCCCATCGATGAGAGATAAGCTTTAAGAAAAAGATTAAGGGCCTAATTACGAATTTGGCAGTGCAGAAGTAAACAGCCACACTGGGGACCCATTCCCGCACCACCAAACCTGTGTACCCACCGCCCGCTTGATTACGTTTTCTCGTGTCTAGTGGGATTTTTTTTGGCAGTCCCATGGCAGTGCCTCTAAAAATAGGCCCGGCAATGGGAATGCTAAAAAAAGCTCCTGTGTGGCATTGACTGTGAAGTGGGGTATATTTTACCAGGTTATCCTTGCAGACAACAGAGCCACGTGCCATCCTATCACAATTGTGAGCTTGGATTGGAGAGGTGTGACTGGCCCTAAGAAAGTAGTTGTGTCCCCTGCCCTCCCAGTAGAGTGTGTAATGGAAAATAATTTTGAAGCTTCTGAGTGGTCAGGGCAGGAAAGGCAGGTCCATTCTTAGATGTTGGATTTCCCTGCATGGGTTTGCCCTGTGATGAGGGCACAGGCTGCATATCAGAGGAGCAATGGACACTTGATCCCTGCAGCAATGGGCCTAGTCTCCAAGAGGAAGAGCACAGAGTCTTGTGGGCTAGCCCAAGTAGCTCACGAGGTCTAGAAGAAATTCAACCCTGAATGGGAGGATATGGTACCAGAAGGGAAGATTCCACCCCTCTACGACCTGTCCGACTTTGCAGAGTTGACGGGAGCCCCTATTGAATGAATGAATTCTTTATTGTTTGGTTACTCAAAACCATTACATTAAAACGAAATACAAAGTTACAAAATTACAAAAGCTAAAACCAAAGGAGTTTGTGCCGCCCAAGGGGCGGGGTAGAGATGAGTGAGGATCATATTAAGGCGTGGATCTGCTAAGTCTCTATGAGGGGAGGCCCTCCCGTGCCATCAGCAGAGTTCATGTCTGGTAAATGAACTTTCCGAAGGAGGCCATATGCTTTACCGTTGTCAGGGTATAGAGGTAGGTGGTCGCCTCCTTTACCGTGCGGAATCCTGATTGTCTTAGAATTGGCCTAAGATAGAAATTGCGGGCCATGCACAGGGCTGGGCAGCAGAATAGTAGGTGGGCCAATGACTCACGTTTGTACCTGCAGAGCCTGCATTCCTGGAGTTCTGAGCTGGCCGTGCCGAGGGCATATAGTTCTTTGAGAGGCAGCGGGTGTAGTCTGTAGGCTAAGATCTTGTGAAGGGCTGCACGGCCCACAGCCTGCTTGAGGTGGTGTTTGGGATTATGCAGGATATGTGGTAGGACCAAGGACACGTGTAGGTTTTTTTTGCCAGCGACTCCAGGTCCAGTTCTCTTGACCGCGCCCGCACTTGTTTTTTGATGGAGTATTTGATGGCAGTGTAGCTGACATGTTCGGGATTCCAAGACTCAATGGCAAGATTGAGATGATCGTTCGCCGCCTTGAGAGTGGCCGGCCAAGGATTCCCTGGTTCTCTGAAGATGCAATTCAGCGTTGCCTTAAGTGTGTTCTCCTTGGCAGGGGCTGCCATCTCTTCCAAGTATTGCTGGTTGAGTGAAAACTCCAGTCGGACGAGAGTGTTTCTGATACACCTCGGAAGATGGAATAGTCTCTTGTAGGCTCTGCAGTGAATTTTTTCTAGTTCTTTATACAGTTTCCCTGGAAATGCTTGGAGAGCATAGTTTAGGGCCGGCATTAATTTTGCTTTGAGTACACGTTGGATGGCCATTGTGGACGGGCTGTATAAAGAAGCATGCAGCTTGCAAATGGCGTAAGTTATAGATTTGCCTTTGCCTTGAATAGTCTTTAGGTGCGCGCTAGAGAGCCCCGACTCCTGAAAGCAAATGCCCAAGTAAGTGTACCGCTGAGTGCTTTCCAGTAAAAGGTTGCCAAGCCACCATTTTAAAGATTTTTTCTTTGGGTACTTACCGAAAATAATGATTTTGGACTTGGATGAATTTTCTACCAGCTTATTTTTATCGTTATATGCGGCGCAATTCTCGTATGGTCCAAGAGCACCAGGTCATCGGCGTATTGCATAAAGTGGATTTTTGTCCCGCCGATCTTTGTAGTATGCAGTACTGCCCCAGACAAGGCTCTCTCCATGTCAGCTGTATATAAATTAAATAGCATTGGGGCTAGCACGCACCCTTGTTTTAGCCCTCAATCCGTGTTGATCTTTGCGGATGCGTGATCCCTCGAGAGTTTGATTCTTACCCACGTTTTGTAATACAAGGATTCGATCGCCCTCAACAAAGCTGGGTTGATGTTCCATTGGGCCAGCTTTCTCCACAGGATTGCACGATCTACCCCATCGAACGCCGCCGAATAGTCAATAAAGCAGGCGAATAAGGGGGGGCTTTTGCGTGTCCGAGCGTGGTGGACCAAATAAGAGAGTGCAGTAATGTTGTCGACTGGCGGACCCTGGTCTAAATCCAGTTTGACAGAATGGAAGGAGACCTTCAGCGTTCGTCCAGTCTGTAAGGTCCCTCAGGATCGCACTAGCATATGCTTTTCCCTCGATGTCCAGAAGGGCAATCAGGCGATAGTTTGATGGTTCAGATTTGGGACCCTTTTTGTGAATTGGCTGTAATAGCGAGCCTCTCCATGAGTCAGGGACATCCCCCAGGAGCCAGCATTCGGTGTACAAGTGGGTCAGGGTCTTTGACCAGAAGTCGATGTTAGCCCTAAAAAAGTGTCCGGGTAGGCCATTAGGCTCCGGGGCACCATTTTGTCTGATGTTTTTTAGAATTTTGGACACCGACAGTCTTCCCGTCGGGGCAGTCATCTCAGTGATTGACTCTGAGTCAGCTCCAACGTTGATTGTTTCATTTTGTTTGATGACGGGGCCGGTTTCAATGTAGAGGGCTTTTACATGAGCAACCCAGATGGGAGCCTCGAGAGAGTTTTCTCTCTGGTTTGTGCATCGTCCGAGTGTGCTTAGGTAGTGCCAGAACTCCTGCGATTTTCCTGGGCTCAGTAGGTCAAAGATTTTCAGCCATTGTGCTTCGCAGTGTTGTCGTTTTGCCTCCCAGACCTTCTTTGAGTGACTTTTGCTGGCCTCTTGGAGTTGTTCCTTCATTGGGCTTGTGCCTTGTTTATAGAAGAGTTTACGTTTCTTACTCAGTTGTTTGGCGCTGATTTTGAGTTCCACCTTGTTTCCATATGTGGGTTGAGAGTCCCTGTTAAATGTGCTCTTTAAGGTTCTGCGAAGGATCGCGGCCAGGGTCTCAGTGATGGCATTCCAGGTTGCTATTGCGCCCTTTATCTGTTCATTCGGTGTCCAGCCTGGCCACTGGTTTGCCCAGTTGTTAAAGGATGTGATAGAGGTCTGTGCCCATTTAATTCTTCTAGGCAGCTTTATCAGATCTTCGCCATTTGATGCACCAATGTATTTGACCCTGTGACTAGTGTCCGCTATGAGATTCAATGTGATGGTTAAGGCAGCGTGGTCGCTATCATTGCGCGGGTGGACTGTAAAATTTGACATGAGAGGTTGTAATTTTTCACTGAGAATGATGTAATCAATCGTTGTTTGGTTGTTATATGTAGGGCCGACACAGGACCCTGGAGTCAGATTTAAGAGGACTGAGTGCGCTGTCGCCATCTTGTAAGTTTTTAATAAGTCATTCTGAGCAGTGGTAGACCCAGGCTGGAGTCTTCGTGTGGTTGATATCCCTATATTATGGGTATTGAAGTCACCAAGGATGATGCATTCCAAGGCCGGATGTTGGAGGATTAAGGTCTCGAGGAGCGTTGTCAGCGTGGCCAGATTGGATATGGGCCCATGTGAGTTATGATAAAGGTTAATTAATAAGAACGCAATGTGTCCATTTGTCAGGCGACAGCCTTTCAGGATGCCTGCCTGTAAGTTATCCGGGAGATAAGGAATTACCACAAATTCCAGATTGAGTGAATGCTTTATGTAAACGCATATCCCCCCGACGGTCTACCGAATATGTTGGGCTTCTTTGCGGGTTTTCCGTATTCTGCGTATCCTCTTATTGAAAGCGGGTGGAGCTGCCAGGATTCATGTATGCAGATGATGTCTGCTTCTTCCATGAATGTCACAGCATTTTTATTAAGAAGCAGCCTCCTAAGCCCTGCGACGTTCCAAGTCATGATTTTCAGACAGCCCAGGGTTAATCCCTGTCTAGAGGGTTTTGTTGGACGATGATCATGTTGCAGAGAGGTGGCTCGAGGCATCGTGGCTGAGTTAGAATCTTCAGTTTAATGCTAGCGGCAGCCAGGACCAATCTTTACTTACGCGTCCCAAGGTTGCGCATATGCGTGTACCCTGGTTCGTATTAGTTGTTATTTTAATTGGGGTACTGATGGTTGGGCCAGTATTTGTGGCACCTTTGGACCCCTGGAGGATGGGCACCATGTGAGGCCCGTCAATGGGGTGGGCATGTAGGCATGAGATCCCTCCAATTCGCTGAGCTATATTTCCCCTCTGGGATTGTGCGGTTTGAGATTTTAGTGGGAGTGGGTATTTTTGTGTACGCGTAGATTTTATTATTATGCTCCAACTTTCCAATAGCTTGTGCTGGCTTCTCAGGACCTCGGCCTTGTGCGGGCTCACGAAGATCAACTCCGTCTGTCTGTAATTTTAGTTCCCTCCAATCCTGGGATATTTGCAAAAAGTTTTAATAAATTGCTACGGTTAGGTATATCCCACGTCCCCTGGGAGGCGTAGTCAGGGTACAACGTTATCTTGCGATCCTGGGGGTGGCTTATTCGGCAGAGTGAGTCTGCCCCATGGCCTCCTGTTTGTGGTATTTGTACTGTGTCCTGCCTGTTTAACACCAATGGCCCCAAGTGTCGTGGTTGGGCCTCCATCTGTGACAGACTGGGGGCGCTTACGGTTAATGGCGGCTGTTCGATTTCCCTCAGGTCCGTAATAGTCAGGGACGCTTGCGATGCGCAGCCCTTCGCGGATGTTGATAAAGCAGTGACCCGAAGGTCGTATCTGTTTGGGTTTGCTTGAATTACTTCAGCGGAGCTTTGACCATGGGGGTCCATTGCTTGTTTTAGGTGTGGTGCTGTTAAGACTGGCTGGGGGGTTACAAGCGGGGTTGTTGCTGAGTTAGTCGGATGAGTGTCTTCTGCGTTTGACTCGATTGTTTCCAGTATTTTCACAGTTGCTCCCGGTTTGGTCGTTTCCTGATTCACGATGTGGGTGGACATCGCATTCTCAGGCCGTAGCCATTCCTGGATGGTTCTGGGAGCAAGAAATTTGTTTCTGTTTGCCTTGTTGAGTTTTTTAAATTTTTTCTTGTTTTTCCTAGATAAGATGTGAAAGTCTGGGCTGATTGATGTGGTAATGTGCTGAGGCTCATGATTTTGTGTTTTGGTAGTGGTGGCGTCTGACCTGCTCATGCTGAGCATAGGTAGTGGTGCCTCCCAGGCAGTTTTATCTTCTTTATTAATCTGTGTAGAGTGGTTTGTTGGGTTTCTTAAGTCTTCTGTTTTTGGAGGGTGCGGAGGTGGTTCCTGAGAGATCGGATCCTTGATTTTGCCGACTTCATTTTTGAGGTCCTCAACTAGTGTGGTCATGATGTCCGGGAGTTTTCCTAAGTTGTTCAGGATTGGACTGCAGCAGCATGGCACGGGCTTAAAGTGTGTGCTGTCCTGTGCTCTGCGAATCATCGAGTTCAGATGGTCCAATTTACAGTCGATTCCAGATATTAAGTTTGCAACAGTTTGTAGGATGTTTATCTGGGCATCGAGCTTGTCGGCGTGCATTATTGCCGTGCCTGTCATAGAGATGAGTGTCTCATTGATCAGAGTTAGATGGTCTGTGATCACTGGGGGATTCTCCCCCCTATCCGAGCTTCTACTCATTTAAGATGGTAACAAGGTCGTTTTATCTTGGTCCCGGGGGCTCTGATGCGTCAAGTTCGAAGGTGGGGAGTGCCGGGCCAGTGTTTCTGTGATGGTTCCTCCCTCATAAATTTCATGTTTGTGGCTGGTTGCGTCAGGCGTTGCTCCCCGGTTGCCAGGGGTGCGCTACATGTGCTGTTCGATATGTCAGCCACGAGGGCCCCATTTCGGGTCGAGTTCGAATGAGTATCTTCCGGTGAGCGGTGTAAGGGCGTTGTTGGTCTATTTAAGTCGGGTGTGGGTGCTACCCAACCCGGAGTTTCTGGCTTGGAAGATATGCCACCCTGTAGCGTGGTTATAATTGGTGACAGGGGCCTTCCTGGGGCCCGTGAGGCAGTGGGGCTGGAGGGTGGGCTGTCCTCTGTGTCTTTGTTGGGTGAAGTGCAGCTTAAAGTTCTAATTGGTGCACCTGAACTTGTAGCCAGGGGGTAGAAGAAGCTTCTTATGCCTCTGTTTCCTGAAGAGATATTTGCCCCGGGGCTGGGGATAGAGTGAGCCGGGTTATAAAGCCTCCCATCTTGCCCTACTTGCGACGATGTCAGTGCAGGGAACGCAGTTTGTAATCCTAGGGACGCCGGCGCACCCGGTGTTCCCACGGTTCCCCCTCCGACATCCCAGGTCCGGAGTAAAGGCCACCCGCGCCTGGGGGGTAGAAAAGTTTTGCCTTCCATCTCCTGGCTGTTCTGTGTGGTCGAGGCTTTTCTTGTGCCTGCAATAAGGACGAATTTCTAGTCCTCATTGTTTTCTCTCTGTTTTGGCTGTCACTTACAGCAAGGTGGTTGCTACGATATATCTATGACAAACAGTAAGGTGTTTCCCCCGGCGTCTGCCCTTCTGTTGGCGACCACTGAAGATCAAGGTGGAGCGAGCGGGGCACACAGGGGGGGGACCGCTGGCGAGGTCGGACCTAGTCAGACCGGCCTAGGCCACCGCCCCCGGGCTCTTACTTCGCAGCTGCCTCTAACGGCAGCCGCGCTCGCAGTCTCTCTGTTCCGCTGAATTTTCCAGAGTCAGTTCAATACAGTTCTATGGGGTCTTGCCTTGATAGTCGCTTGTTTGTGGCTGGGGAGCGGGCGCGGCAATGTTCCAAGGGGCCCCCTTAAAGAAACACCCACAGCGGGTCTTAGGCTGTAGAGGGGCCACGGGTGGGAGAGAAGACTTTACTGGTGCAGGTGCAGGGGGTGAGTTGAAGAAAGATGAAAAAAAAAATTAAATGAGCCCCAACCTGCTTCTGCAATCCCCCCTCAACTCCAAGTCCTGAGTGGCTCCTGAGTGACTCCACCCACAGCTCCGCTCATCCACCAAACTGCCGCCTGCCTCCACCGCTCAGCTGCCGCCTGTGGAGCCTGAAGCGTGACCCTGGGTAGACCGAGCTGGAGCCTCGATGTGCCCGAACTTTTTTTCTCCCGCGCCGTTCAGCGTTCTCGGCGTTCACGTCGACTCTCACAGACTTCACAGCTTTTCACAGCTTTCACGGCTTAGGGAGCAGCAGACAGGAGCGGCAGCCACTGCGTCCGTCTTGCTTCGGCGATGTCGGCGTTTCTGGCGTTTCTGGCGTTTCCGTTACCGGCTCGTGGGCTCCCGCCAGTGGATCCAAACCACAAATCAGAGAGTTGCAGGGAGCCGGTGGAGCCTCAATAGAGCAGCTGTGCCAGTGACAAAGGGTTTTCCCCACTCTTGAGGGCCTGAGCATACTGCCTCCAGGCAAGAGAAGGGTAATGTCAGTTGTTTCCACAGAGTCTATTGGGAGGATGGAGTCCTCTATACTGGGGCCAGGAACCCAAACCAAGGGCAACCAGGAGAGTGGTGATCCCCCAGAAGAATGAAGAGTTCCTCCCCACATTGGCTCACAACAACCCCTTAGGTGGACATTTAGGATAAATCAAGACCTGGAACAGGCTGTTGAACCATTTCTATTAGCCCGTAATTTCTGAAAAGGTAAAGAAGTTTTGCAGCTCCTGTGTCCCCTGTCAAGCCAGTGGCGAGACAGGTGGAAAGCCAAAGGCTCCCTAAAAGCCCAGTTAATTGTTAGGATTCCATTTGATAGGGTAGGGATTGACATTATTGGTTGCTCAGACCCACCAACTACCTCTGGGAACAGGTAGCTCTTGGTGGTCATGGATTCTAATACTGAATACCCAGAAGCAATACCCCTCAAGATGGTCACTGCTTCCACAGTAGCCTGAGCTCTACTTGGCATCTTCACCAAAGTAGGCTTTCCACAGGAGGTAGTCTCAGATAGGGAACTAATTTTATGTTTGACTACCTTAAGACGATTATTATGGTGTTACCTACAAGTTCACCACCCCATATCATCCCCAGACAAATGGTCTGGTGGAAAGATTTAATAAGACCCTGAAAAGCATGATCATGGGCTTATCTGACAAGCTCAGGGGAAGATGAGATGTTCTTCTCTCATGTTTGGTATTTGCTTACAAAGTGGTGTCACATATTGGGTTTGGTTTTAGTCCCTTTGAGTTGCTGTTCGGCAATTATGTAAGAGGGCCATTCAGTATGATTACAGAAACTTGGGAGCAGCATCTCAAAAAGCCCAAACAAGATGTGCTAAATTAAGTACTAGGCCTGGGGTCCACCATGGCAGAGTACATGAAAAGAACAAGTAGGAAACTGGAGGCCAGCCTAAAGCTTATTAAGCTCTGGTATGACCAGAAGGTCACTATTTCTGAGTACCATCCAGGCTAATTGGTGTGGGTGTTGAAGCCTGTGTCTCCTGAGGCTCTCCAATCCAAGTAGGCTGGGCCTGATCCCATTCTGGAGATAAAGGGTGAGGTTATCTACTGAGGGGCCTTGGTACCCACAGGAGCCCCCATATGACACTCCATGTCAACAGATTGAAACCCCTACAAGACAGGGCAGACATAACCATGCTGTTAGCCACAGATGAAGGAGGATAGGTGCAGAGGGGGCCTCTGCCAGACCTCCTCTCCACCAATGCACAAGATGGGTCACTGGAGGGAGTAGTACTCTCCCCCAAATTGACATACCAGCAGCAGTAGCACTGTAGACATGTGTGGGAACAGTTTTCCGGCCTGTTCTCACTGACCCCTGGACTCACCACTTGGTGTGTCCATGATATTGACACTGGTGACAGCCTGTATGTCAAAAACAAATTGTACAGGCTGTCTGAGCAGGTCAAATAGTATTTACCTCAGGTTACTGGAAGATTGTCCTAAGTCCAGGAGTACAGAAGAGGTCAGCATTTTCCAACCAAGAGGATCACTTTCAGTTCAAGGTGATGCCCTTTGGCATGAAGAATTCTCCTGCCACCTTCCAAAGATCATTGAACAGAGTACTGTTTGGGTTGGAAACTTTCAGTGCAGCTTATCTGGATGATGTAGATCTATTCAGTTCCACCTGGGAGGAGTACCTCTTCCACCTGATGGAAGTGCTTCAGACTCTGCAGCAGGTGTGCCCGTCTATCAAGGCCAGCAAATGCCAGATAGGGCAAGGTTCAGTGAGGGACTTCGGCTATCTTGTAGGTGGAGACACTGTACCACCTCTTCAGCCAAGATCCATACCATCCTGGATTGGGAAGCTCCTACAACTGAGACACACATCAGGGCCTTTCTTGGCCTGAAAGGATACTACAGGATGTTTATGAGGAACTAGGGGACCATTGTGGCTCCCCTGACAAAATGTACCTCAAAGAAACAGTCCGAAAAGGTAATTTGGATCCCAGAGTGTCAAAAGGCTTTTGCCACTGTGAAGCATGCTATGTGTTCAACACCAGTCCTACTGGCCCGTGACTACAATAAGGAATTTCTGGTACAGACAGATGCTTCTGAGCAAGGGATTGGGTCAGTACTGGCACAAGTAAATGAAGAGGGCAAAGTTCAACCAATTCCCTTCATTAGCAGGCGACTACTCTCCAAAGAGCAAAGATTGAGTGCCATTGAGAGGGAAGCCTTTGCTGTGGTCTGGTTCCTTAAGAAGCTGATTTCATACCTGTTTGGTACTCACTTCCATGTTCAAACTGACAACAGGTCTCTCAGATAGCTCATGCATATGAGGATGGAGAACCCAAAATTGCTGAGGTGGTCTATTTCCCTACAGGGTATGGACTTCACTGTGGAACACAGACCTGAGACTGCCCATGCTAATACAGATGGACTTTCCTGGTTTTTCAACTTAGATGATGAGGAATACCAGGGAGTAGGCTAGTTGCCCATCAACGTTTGTCTGGTGGGAGTCCAAATATAGGAAAGTAGATTATTAGTAGGTGGAGGTATTCACCTTCAGCTAGTAATAATCCTGCAATCACTAATCAGTTCAGTCAAGTCTCAAAGATGTAATTCTTGCTCAACCCTTGGTAGCTAAATAGACAAGCAGTCAGGTTTAACATAGAAGACAGGTATGTGTAAATCATTTATTATCACCAAAACAGTAAATAAGTAAAAGGCAGAAGACAATAAAAATCCAAAACCAACTTATAGAAATAAAGATGATTTTTATCATTAAAACTACGCCAAAACGAAATGACACAAATCCAATGTAGAAAACCAGAGATTTGAATTTTTTAAGATTAAATGAAACATTGTGCATTGTAGCGCCAAAAAGCTCATAGCGCTTTCTGGTCACGCTAGACTGAAACAAAGTCAAAGTATTAGGTCAACTGCGATGGAGCTTGGGTCAGATAGCATGAAGGACAGGTCCCGGTCAAAAGTTTACCGTAGGACTTTTCTATTGCCGATGGGCTCGTCGGCACATCCACGGGCTTCTGGGATCTGAAGTTCAATTAGACAAAGGCAGCCTGCTGCAGCGCAATGACTCTTTAAGCCTCTGGAGGTCTTTGTCCTCGACGTTGACAGCAAGGAGCTCCTGAGCTTTCAGCGGTACAGATCAGCACAGTATGTCCGATTCGCGATTTGACGACAATGGCATGACTCTCAATGTCAAGCTGGTCTCCTCCTGGGGTATTTCTGCAAAACTTAGCAGAAAATGTCCTAACTTTGAGATCTGGTTATTTCTGGGTTCCTTTGGGGACAATAAGGGTCCAATATCCCCAGCCAAGGATTCAGAGTCTCTTGATTACCCCTTAGTGGTTAGGACTCAGTTTCCCACAATGTACCTGAACGGTCCAGGAAAAAACCAGTTGCCACTAGTCAGCTGTTGTGATCCTCTCTTTGACCTTGCAGGTGATTCTTTCCAGCTTTGTTGTACCTGTTGCTGATTAGGGAGTCTACTCCTTTTCCTTTGAGTCAGGCACTGTTCTTTCTTTTGTGGAGCCTGTGAGTGTTCAGCAGGTGCAGTCCTTTTGAGTGCTATCCTTCTGTGATGCAGCCATTCATCTTCATTTGTTCCAGGCAGTGTGCGGAAAAGTTCCTGAAGCTCTCCCATGTTTAACCTGCATTCTGGGCTGGCAAGGGGGGAGGGGCATCCCAACCAATTGGTATAAAGATACCTCCCTCTGCTATGACCACTTCTTGCAAAGTGGACAACATGTTTTTACCCAGAATTCACTGTTTTGCCAAAAATCAGAATGGAGAAAATTGCTACTTGGCGTGTGTGTCTGTGTAACCCAACCCCAATTTGTGGCTGGCATCTGACTACACTCCCATTCTGGTCCCTCTCCTAATCTAATTAGGGGGGCTCCCACCTGGCTGGGGATCAAGAAAATGGGGGCTTGCCTGAGTCCTGTGTGCTCTGTTATCCTGCCTTTAAAGTCCAGCTTATCTCTGCAGCACCCTTCCTCTCCCTGGCTCTCCAGAAAGCAAATTTTCTCCCACCAAATGGCTGCATTGTTTCAGGCCCAGACCTTTTCACAACTACTAAAGGAGCAGCTTGGCTGAGTCTATAAAAGAGTGACCAATCAGAAGAGGCTGCTTCAGGACTTCTTTAGGTAACTCCAGGATAGCAAGTTCTAAAACTACTTTCCTGTAATTGTTACATTAAATACAACTTTGGAAAGTTGTTGGATTTAATGTGATCAATCAAAAGTTAAACTTTATTAAGTTCAAGAAATAATTTCTATGTTAGCCTATGGGGCTAGCAGACTACAATAGGGCAAAGTTACTTTTCCTGGTTTTCCCTACTAGGGCATATAAAACATATTTTAAATTGTCCCTACTTTTTATGACAATGCACCCTATCCATGGGTCACCTAAGCAGACTTTAGTGATGACTCATAAGTTATAAAAAGGTAGTTTTGGGCTTTGGAAGTACTTTTAATTCCAACATTGAAAATTGACATAGTTTTATTTTAAAACCAGCCTGCAAAACAAAAGACACTGGACACCACATCAGTGCACACGTAAGTCCATTAAGTCCACTGGGCTCTCTAAACCTATATGTCCGACTGTATACTAGGGTCTTACAGGTACATTATACCAATTACCATATTCTCCACATGAAGCCAAGGACACTTTCAGAGTCAGTAACCACCAGCATCAATCAAAACAATGGGGGTGATAAGGGCAATAAGAATGACTTTCCTAGATTGTAAATTTCCTCACTGAAGGGACTATGAAAAGAGCTGGCTGCTGAAAAAAATCCCTGAGCACCAACACCACCACAATACGCATCACCTTTATTTTGCCCACACATAGCTTGTGCTATCAATCAATCAGCATTTGTATAGCACTGTCACCCCTAGGGGTATCTTGGCACTGTGGGTGTGAAGCCGCTATCAAAGAGCCAGGTCTTAAGTTTCTTCCTGAAGTCAGCAACGGAGGGTGCTGTTCGAAGCCGCGATGTGGCTGAAGGAGCGGCCCCCACTATGACGGATCCAGGGGTGCACATGGGCTAGTAAGGAGGAGCGCAACTGTCTTGCAGGTGGATGGAAGTTCAGTCGTAGTTGATGTAGGCTAGTCCTTGATCGTGCAGACCTTTGAAGGCATGCATGAGTATCTTGAACTGGCATCTCTTCTGGATAGGAAGCCAGTGGAGGTTTCTGAGGGGGTGGGTGATGTGGGTCCATTTGGGAGGTCCAGGATGAGATTGGCTGCAGCATTCTGTGTGGTCTGGAGTCTGATGAGGCACTTGATGGAGATGCCAGCGTAGAAAGCATTGTCGTAGTCAGTGATGAGGGCCTGAGTGGCGGTCTTTCTGGTATTGACTGAGATCCATCTAAAGATTCTCCAGAGCTTGCAAAGGGTGCAGAAGTATGAGAAGGCAACTGCATTGACTTGTCATTTCATGGTCAGTTCACTGTCGAGGATGATGCCTGGGTTGCGTGCATGGTTTGTAGGTGTGAGTGTTTGTCCGAGTTCTGCATAGAGTTGTATTCTCCCAAAGATCAGTAATTCTGTTTAATCTGTGTTGAGTTTAAGGCAGTTGTCTCTCATCCAGTTGGCTACGTTGGCCATGGCGTCGCAGAAGCTGATTTCGGCCGGTGGAGGGTTATTCAGTGAGCAACAGGAATTCTCCACTGGTCTGGTTATATTAAATACATAGAAGCAACACAGAGTAGCAGACTAAGCAAAGTGGAACAGAGGAAGCTCAGCGGGACTACTTGAGTGCTAGATCCGTGCACTTGAGCACACTCGAAAGGCCTCCTTTTTAACCACTTGACCGCAAGGGCTTTATGAAAACTAGTTGACCAGACCAGGTTGGTGTGACTCATGTGAATCCCTCAACGTTTTTCTACCCAGAAGGCCTTGCAAAAGTGAAACCTTGGCTAAAGGCACCTATTTTCCTCACATCTCTGTGAGAGAAATTTCGGGAATCTGAGGGGATTCACAAATAATCTACCAAACAGCATTCTCACACTTGATCTAGAGAGCCGCTGCAGCTCATTGTGATAGCATAAGAGGATGTGGTGGTTCAATGCAGAGCTGACCACTTGCTTTTATGCCCCTGTCGTGTAAAATATGAATTTATTTAACCCAATATTTCTCAAAGTTATTTTTTTACACAGTGCAGCTCAGAAACAGCAACCTTGCTCACTATTCCCAAGTTGTGCTATCTAAACATCAAGCTCCAATACTAAGAACTATTGGGTTAAATTAGTCTACTTTACACACTGCAGGTGCATAAACACAAGCCCTTGGCTCTTCACTGAACCACTGGGGTCTATCATGATTTGGTCCATGGCATTTTATGCAAGGTACATACTAGTGCATTGTGAGCACCCGCCAAAAGACCTCAATGGTGTGGAAATAAAGCATGTTTTTCTCATGCCTTTTGCAAAACTTTATCATTTGGGATGCTGCTGGCCAATTGTCAAAACATTGACTAAAGGCAGATGTCTTTTGGTCTCAAAAAGTTCACAGTCCCTCAACGCACTGAAGAGAACTACTTTTTGTGTCCTTATAAAAGGGTAAAAATCCAAAAATCATAGTGAAGTTAGCCAATGGCTTAAGTGGGGTGACATATTGCACCTTGATGCATGCTTGAGTGGGTTGGAGAAAAATGTGAATGAAACGACAACAGAAAAATGAATAAAGTATGGCTAAAAGACCCTATAAGAAATTATGTCACACACATATGTTTAGTACAATCAAAAGGGCTAACACAGGCCTAAAAAAGCTAATCATTGTGCCATTCACAGTCAGCCTCTTACCTTTGAGAAAAAAGCAAGCACGAATGAACGAAAGAAGGAAAAAAGACAGGAATGAAAGAAAGTAGAATGGAAAGAAAGCAAAAAAGAAAGAAAGAAAGCAAGTAAGGCAAAAAAGATGGAAAGGAGGAAGTCAAAGAAGAAAAGAAACAAGGTGATAAGGAGAGAAAGAAGAAAAGAAAAAAGGCTATTAAGAAGGCAAGGAATAAGTAAGGCAAGCAAGAAGAAAATAAGGAATGCAAAAAGTTGTAAGGAAGGCAAGAAAGAAGGCTAGAAAGACAGATAAATGGAAAGAAAGAAAAGGATGGAAAGAAAAGAAGGATAGAAAAACTGAAAACAAAAAAGAAGTAAACAAGAAATAAAAGAAAGAAAGATAATAAAAAAAGAGAAAAAGTAAGAAAGAAAAGAAGGGAAGAAAAAAGGCCAATAAAAGAAGGGATGAAAACCAGAAAGAATAAATGAAAGCAAGAAAAAAAAGAAGGAATGCAACCAATGTAGATGAAACGAAACATGAAAGAAAAGAAGGAATAAAAACAATAAAAATGAAAGAAGGAATGAAAGAAAGAAATAGGTTAAAAGGGAAAGAAAGAAGGCAAGAGAGAATGACAGCAAGAAAAAAGGAATGAAAGAAAAAGAAAGCTAGAAAGAAGGAAAGTGGGAATAGAAGATTGAAAGAAAAAGGAAAGCAAGAAAGAAATGAAAGAAAGAAGGAAGAAAGAAAAGAAGGAAAGACTTAAAGAAAGGAAAGAAAGCAAAGAAGAAAGAATGATGAAAAAAGAAAGAATGAAAGAGGGAAAGAAACAAGGCAAGAGAGAAAGAAAACAAGAAAAAAGCCAAGATGGAACATAAGAAAATGAAAGCATGAAATAAGGAAAAGAGGAATGAAAGAATGAGAAAAAAGAAATTAAAAAGAAAGGAAAAAAGGAAAGAATTAAAAAGTTGTAAAAAATTAAAGAAAAAGTGAGAAAACAAAAGAAAGAAAGAAGAAAGCAAGAAAGAAGGAAAGAGAAAGAAAGAAAAGAAGAAGGAAAGAAAGGAAGGAAGAAGGGAAGAAAGAAGGGAAGAAAGAAAGGAAAAAGAAACAAACATACAAAGACAGAAATAAAGAAGAGAAAAGGAAAAATAGCAAGAAAACCAAAAGAATGAATGAAAACAAGAAAGATGAAAATAAAGAAATCAAGAATGAAGGAATGAAGGGATCAAAGAAAAAGGAAAGGAGGAATGAAAGAGTGAAAGAAAAAGCAAAGCAAGAAAGAAGGAATGGAAGAAAAATGGAAATCACAAAAGATGGAGAGAGGAAAGTAAATAAAAGAAAAAAGGAAAGAAAGAAGAAATGAAAGAAAGGAAAAAAGGAGAGCGAAAAAGAAAGAAAAATATAATAAAAGAAAAAGGGAGGAAAGGATGAAAGAAAAACAAAAAGAAGGAATGAAAGAAAAAAGGATTTAAAGAAGGAAAGAAAAAATTAATGAAACAAGGCAGGGACAAAGAATAAAAAAGAAACAAAGGAAGAAATGTAAGGGCACATGCTTCAAACTATTTTGCGATTTGCAAATCTGTTTTAGCGAATTGGTAATCGTAAACCTATGCATGTAACATTGGCAAATTGCAAATGTACCAAGATTCGCAATTTTGCACTCGCAAAGTAGCACCAAATCAAATTAGGTAGTTACTAGGTGAAAACCATCCAATCAGGTGGGAACCATTGGCAAACTATTTAAACAGGCCCAGAAGGCCTCAGAATGTTTCACAATGGCAGCGATGTATGTCATGGCGAGGAGGATGAGGCTACAAGCAGCAGCTCGGAGAAGAAGGAGGATACAGGAACGCATTTTTAGAGTGCGTGTTACATTGTTGGAGCAGACAGAGGAAGAGATAAATGAAAAATATAGGTTGGATGCAGACATGGGCTATGATTTGATAGCTGAATTAGATCCCCTACTGAAGCGTCAGTCTCGTAGGACACATGCCATCCCCACTCATGTGCAGGTCCTATGTTCACTGCACCTCCTAGCGTCAGGTAGCATCTAGGGTGTAATGGCTGCAGCTGGAGTGGTTTCACAAAGTGCCCTATGCGCACTGTTTTAACGCCATGTTGCAGAGGATACACCACTACATAAGATTCCCTACAACACCACAGGAATTGCAGCAAACCAAATTTGATTTCTAGCAAATAGCCCAATTTCACCATGTAATTGGTTGCATTGATTGGACGCATGTAGCTATAGGTCCCCCCTCAGTGAATGAGTACATTTACAGGAACAGGAAATCATACCATTCACTGAATATACAAGTTGTATGCAATTCCAAAAATATCATCACAGACATAGTGGCAAGATTCCCAGGTAGTACGCATAATTCCTACATCTTCCGACACAGTGACATACATACTCGTCTCCTGGAGGATGAATTTTCCGAAGGATAATTGCTTGGTAAATATATGTAACACTGTCTTGCTGACTCTCTGGTTATTGTGAAACATCCAACATGCGGATTAGCTATTTTGCAACTAGCAATTTGTCAATCGCTAATTGCGCTTGCGGTTTTTACCGATTCGCTAAAATAATGCAAACTTTTTAATGCATAGGAATTTGCGATTACCAAATAGTGATTCCTTAAAAATCGCTATTTGGTAATAGCAAAATAAATGTTTGATGTATGTGCCCATAAGAAACAAAGGAAAGAAGGAAGGAAATAAGAAAAAGGTTGCAAGTGCTGCAAATTAAACATAATAAAGGCTGGTTTTCTTCCTGGGCAATGTTTATTACAGAAAATCGGTATCATTGAATCCAGAATAAATGTGTTCAGAATAATTGTCAGCTTATGAATCCACATGTATAATATTGAAGCTTTCAAATGGACCCAATCTATTATACTGTGAAATACCAGCAGGCAGATAAAGGGCACTACGAAAGGAATTTGCAAAGGCATTGGCAGGAGACTGATAAAGCATGGATTGTAGCCTGTACTCATGTCGTTTTCTATCTAGGACCCCGATCAATATTGTGACCTTATGCCCCTATACGGCTATAATCAATCCATACCCCTATAATGGCATAAACGATCAGAGCCATATTTCAGAAACTCGTCTCTGCAGCTCATTACAGTACATGACACAGCAGAAGCCACTATCTTAGATTCCTAGATTACACACCGAGTTCTTTCAACAGATAAAACCCCCAGCAACCTGAGAAAGCCCCGCTTGCTTTGTTTTTATTAGTAATAGAACTCTAATGAGCACTGTAAGAACGACCAGTTCTTAGTGACATATTTATTGACGTCTTATGTCCAAAAACTTACGTCAAACAAGGCACCTTCCAGGTATAAATAATACCAACGTTGCCTTAAGCAAATGCGATGGTGGTGGTGAATACAGGAGCAGAACAGCTGTCCCTTGCAGAGCCCAGCAGATGCGAGAAGCCCACGGACGCTGCCCCTCCTCCTCCTTGACGCGCTGAGAAAGACGCTGTCTTTTCCCCTGCAGAGAAAATCCAGCTCCGGCGTTTCCAGCCTACCCTTGCGGGTAACTGGAATATCGAGTCCTGAGGGGAGATACCAGACCTCTAACATTCTATTCCAGAGGTACGGTGTTGACTAAACCCTTAGAGAGAATTCTTGAAGCAAACCCTTGGCAAAACCAACTTCACTTAAACTGCTACTTACTCCCTCCCATGTATTAGGCTTAGGTCAGGTACACCGGGGTAGGCGTAGTTAGAAGCACCAGTTGAGGACGTTAGCTAAATGTATACATGAATGTATATATTTTATTCATTTTAACTATCGTATGGCTAAGAAATCATATCAATGCTTTTACAGTATTATTTCGCAATACTCCTTTTACTGTACGCACTTTTTATAATAACAAGTCTTGCAATTGTGGCAATTCATTTCTCTTGCATGAGAAGAAAGACTGTTCAATAAATAATACCTTTTATTGAAAACGCCCGTCTCTCTAGTCTCTGCATAACTGGTGAAAGTAATCTGCACAACTGACTGAGTGAAATAGCTGTCTATTGTTTCACACAACTCTAGAGATTGACTCTTATTCTAAGGAGCAAAGTTGCCATGTTTATGCAGTTGTTGGAAAACTGAATCCCTTCCTGTCTGAGCCAGGGAAGCTGATCACTTCCTATTCAGTTTTGAAAGTTTCCAGTGACCTCTGAGCTAGTTGGTACAAACCCAATTAAGTCTAACATAGTCAGTAGAGACCTGGAAGACCGCACTTCTACCTCTACACTGCTGTTTATGTTATTCAAATGCGCAGGGCCTATAGGGAAAATAGGAACAACACTACACTCACATTTGGCATAAATTGTTCTTCTATCACATCAGACTCTAAACACAAATGGCCTTATGATGACTTTGGCAGTGTGGCAGAGGTCCACCCCACCAGGGCCCGAAGCCACACCACCAAAGCCATAATGCGACCACCTGTTGTGTCCAACAGGAATCCAGGTCGGGCGTTCCTGCTGCGGCTGGCCCACAATGGTGCAGTGCTAAGGCTCATATGTGAGCCTAAGCAAAGCCCCAAAATAGGAACACGATTGAACGTTCCTGCAGGGCACGAACTGTCAAGTCCATGCTCTGCTCAACTGGGGGTGCATGCAGACAGGGGGCACACCATGTGCCCACCTGCATTCATCCCCTAGCGCAGAGGCACCACATGAAAAGTGGCGGTGAGGAAACACCTAATATGTTTGGTGGTGCTGCAGCGGAGCCACTAGCTTATTAAGGCCCTCAGATAGCTGCAAGACTACCAGGGATTGCAGATCCCTGGCAGCAGCAGTGGTCCCATGGCAGTTTGACCGAACAACTTGTTATAGGGCAGTCGGACCACCAGTGCTGCGGTAGCCGAACAGCCACCATGTGTTTGTCGTACCATCGGACCACCAAACTCAAAATAAGAACTGAAGGCAACATCAATGTAATACATTAAAAACGATAACATTGGCAGAGAAGGGAACTAGCTTGTGTGTGAGGATGTGCTCCTTGTGAAACAGAAAAATGCAGTCACTCAAAGTGAAGTTATCCAGTGGCAGAAGTGGACTGACCCATGCTATATGTTGAAGCGGGCAGAAGCAAATGTGAATAACACACCAACAAACCAATGAATGAAGAAAGCTGACTGAAAGCCCTCTCAGTTAAGCATATTGTGTATATAAAGTTTAAAAAAATCAAAAGGTCTTGACATAAAAATAAGTATTTCGCAGATATGCACACTCCATCCAGGAACACCACCCAAACTTCAATTTCTAAAGCAGAAGTAATGTACAGAGATATTTATACAGCGGAAAGTCGTTTTTTTTAATGGATTCTAATCTGCAGTCCAGAATATTTCACAACATCAAGAATATGTGACTTTGCCTGCAAAAGACAGATAATCCACAAGGATGTCAAGAATCACAGACATTAGTATTTGGACAGAGTGATGCAACCATCATATGAGGAGAATATTAATCACAATAGTGATGCTCAGCAGGGGAAAACACTTCTATGATTGGTGATCAACTTTAGGAAACATCTGTCCTTGACTAATCATCACAATTAAAGATATGCTGCCTTTGGATTGTGAAAATATTCACAGATCTTTTATGGTAACATACATGTTATAAGAGACAGGTACACAGGAATAATTTCTACGAGTTCTGCATTAAAAAAACATGTATGTCATTTTACCAGGGGACAGAGGAGCTAAATCCGTTCAAATTTACATCTCCAATGTATTATCCCCCTTGCATGATGGGCAGGCATCTCTGCAGATCAAATGTATTTTCCTATGAGATGCCAAGGGATCTGGCTATTCTGTTATCTCATTGCACTTTCTGTTTTTTTTCTGCTGTTTAATGTTCCTCTGCAAAATTGATCCACCTTTAAACTAGTACAGGGGACTAAACACATCTATATTGTACAATGCCAGACCAATCAACTAATTTGTCTTGTGACAGTCTATCAACATATATTATTTGTTATTTTGTTGGTTATCCATATAGCTTTAATGGAGTTTGGCTCATTTGAAGCACTCATGGATAACTAGAACAATTAGGGGCTGATTATTAGTCTGGCGGTCCACGGGCCGCCAGACTCACAGGTGCGCTGCAGTGGCAGTCTCCCCACTGCCCTATTATGAGATGTGTTGTGGGACCACCACAGCTGCCAGGGGACCGCCATTCCCTGACGGTGTCCCTGCCAAACATGTTAGGGGTTTCCTCTCCGTCAGGGTTTACATGGTGGTTCCTCCTCCATGTAGCCATTGGTGGAGAGGAAACAGAGGGGGACGAAAGGGCCCCCTGGTGCCTTTGCACCTTGTGGATTCACATAGGCGGTCACAAATGTGCCCCTCTGTGTTCATACACACTAGTTTCTGCAGGGCATGGACTTATCGGTACATGCCATGTAGGAACTGTTTTTGGCATTCTAATTGTGGTGCCTGTTTTTAAAGGCACTGCAGTGGGAATGCCAAAAAAGCCCACCAGGCAGGACGAAACTCCTAATCTGGTCGTTGGCCTCACCAATGGTTTTGGCTGTGTGGTGGCAGGGCAGATCTGGCGCCGCACCCCCAAAATCGTAATCGGGCCCTAGGAGTACATGTATTGTACATTAAGTATTAGGTGTCGGTACAGTAGCAACATACTGGTATATAGCTAGAGATGGACACTCAGAAGAAGTAGCTAATCCATTTTAAATGCTTACTTTGCGAGAAAAGAAAGTGAACCATGTTGCTTATTACTGTAAGCAAGTGGGTGTAGACTGTCTAGATTACTGGAACGTTGACATCTACAAATATTGGTTATTGGCCTGTTACTGTCAACATTGCAATCCCCTCATTTACAAATTTTGACACTCCTTCTGTCCTGCCTTTGCTCAGGGTATGTGAGTCATACAGGGGAATGACTGAGAGGCAGAGGCTCAGGCAAGAGAGCACAGCACGCCTCCAACATCCTCCTCAGCTTTACTGTGTCACTGGAACTATAGGAAGGTATGGGGGAATTCTCTTCAGCTCCTGTGTCTCCTTAGCCTCTGCCAAATGAAGGAAAGTAGTTTGGCAGAGCTGACGGAGAATCAGGGACTGACTTCAGCCTCCTTTTACAGCTGTTGCAATACACTGTTGATAGTTGATAGTTACTGAGGTGGCTGTTTTGCGCATCAACAGCTTTTATATATACACAGGTAGGAGCAGTGAAAAGCTCAAAAGATTTGGAGTTGCAGGCAGGGGAGGGCTTTTAAAAGCCAGTTTCTCCTGTGCAGCATGGGGCAGAATGTTCTAATAGCCTTATAGTCTGCCTTAAATGCCTATACTGGGCTCTAAAGCCCTGCTCCCTTTTTATAGGCCCTCTTCTTTAACACAGGGTTATAAGTCTGGACCAGGCCTTTAATCACAAGTACAGCCAGTTAGTGTGGGCTATATAGTTATATTATGCAAATCATATTTAGGCATCAATTGTGTGGAACACCTTTTGGTGAAAGAGTTAAGTCAGAAGAGACAAAAGGCACAATATCAGTCCTTATTATGCACTCAATTACAACACTGTAGTTTTTCATGCTGTTTGTACCACACTATACATTGCCACACAATTTAAGACTTTGTAAACATATTTTTAACACACTAATTCAATTACTACTGAACAATCAAAATAATATTAAAACTAATTAAAAATGAAATTATATTTGTTACGTGAGATGTGTGCATTCCTCAACCAAGATGGAACACATCTAGTGGCCTATTATGATGATGGGCTGAAAGCCTCAGACCGCTAGTCGGACTACTTCCAATCAACTTGGTTGGTTTGCGGTCCCACTGACCGATTGCGATGTCGGCGGTTGGAACGTAAACCTGACTGTAATCCCATATAGACAGAGCTTTTGCCGTCAGCATTACGATGGCGGTTTCCCACAGCCTTTCTTTGCTGGCCTTTCCAACAGGGAAAGGCTGTCAGAGAGCGACTTTGGAGGTTCCTAGCAGGGTCCCCTTGCCTACATATGGTGCAGGGTTTCAAACACACCCCCATTTTTCTATAGAAGCCTATATCATGGCCGGATTACGGCTATGACACAAGCTCCCATAGAGAACAGCAGGAATCTGACCGAACAGTGTTTGGTCGCACTGTAATTAGGCGGTCGGAACAGCTGACCTCAGGTTGGTCGGTCCTTAGTCCGAAACGGTGTCGGTCAGAGGTAACTCTGACCGACATCGTGATAAGCCCATTAGTGACATATTTGAAAGACGAGATATATATACACACACATATCGGAAAGTACTATCACAAAAACGCATTCCAGTCATATATCAATCAGAAATTAAATATGTACTCCAATACATTATTTTTCTCAAATATTGAAGTCACTTGAAAACACAGATAAAGCCACCAGTCCCCATTTTGTGACCAGTCTGAAGAACAGAGATGAGGCAACAGTGCCATCTATCTTAAAATGAGGGTAAGTACAAAAGTTTAATCAGCAAGCACTAATAATAAATGTTCAGCAAAATTGTACCAAATATAAGAAGTTTTTTTTCACAGATTGCCATTCAATGGCACTGATTTCAAGGACAATTTCCAAAGGATTGTTTAATAACTCATCAGGCAAATTACGTAAACGTTAAGTTGATATGTTAATCAATGTTTATTAACTTCAATACAACCAAGGAAGAAAAACTAACTAAAGATTTTCCTTCTTAACTTTTCAGAAAATAAAAAAGGGTTTCTTAAAAAAGCAATATTTACAAAATATTATACCTTTTTTATTAAAGTTACAGATTATTAAAAATAAACCACTATGGCAAAGCAAGCCTCTCTCTCACAGCTCTCACCGAAGAGCTGAGGGGGCCCCCTTCATTTACTCCCTCTAAAGCAGCCTGCTCTGAGCTGCTCCGGGTGACCCAGGACTGAAGAGAAACAACGTATCACCTTGCATTGTTTCTCTTCAGTCAGAGCCAGGCCGGAAAAAGGATGGGGTGGGGGCCCCAGAGACAGCACTCTTCCCAGGGCTCTGCTCCTCTGAGACAGCACAGAGCTGACAGGTAACAGGAGAATGATTGCCACTCCCTCCAGGAACAGGATCTTCTGGGACCAATTGGAAGGTAATCAAGCATTTGCAATATATGGTTTTGCAATATATGCATTTTCATATATGCAAGTCATATATGGTTTGGGTTAGAATTGTTAGTTGTGGATTTGAGTTGTGTGGATTGGATCTGTGTAGTGAAATAATGTGGCATGGTGTGCAGTGTAATTATGTGGATAGTAATTGAGTGTACTGGAATTTTGTGGAGTGGGATTGTGTGTCTGTAAGTGAGATTATCTGGAATTATATATTGTGTTGTGGAGTGGTATGTAGTGGAGTTTACTGATGTGGTGTACTGTTAAATATTGTAGCATGATGTGGAATTTTGTGGTGTAAATTGTATGTATGTAGCGTAATTGTGTTGTTTGTTTGAAATATGTAGTTTGTTGTTGAATAATGTGGCGTGGAATGGAAATGTGTAGAGTTAAATTTGTGTGACGTGAAGTGTACGCTGTTGAGTGAAAATTGTGTTGAGTGGTATTATGAGGCATGGTGTGAAGTCTAGTTATGTGGAATGTTGCTAGGTGGCATAGATTGGATTTATGTGGAGTGTGTTTATGCAATATGGAGTAGAAAATAAATGTGGAGGTAAATTATGTAGTGCTGAGTGGTATTATGTGGAGTGTAATTATGTTGTGTGATGTTATGTTATGTTAGGTTATGTTAAAGTGCATTTTTATAGCGCTCGGCTACTCTAAAAGAGTGTCCCGGCGCTTTCCACAGGCAACTTACAGTGTATAATCAACATAACAAATAAAACAGAGCCCAAAAGAGAAGGTGAAAGAAACCCACCTAAACAGAGTGATTAAAAAGCCAAGTCTTCAAATTCTTCCTGAATTGAAGCAGGTTGGGAGTGCTACGGAGTGCCAATGGGAGCGAGTTCCACAGCTGGGAGGCCTTAAGACTGAAAGAGCGCCCCCCAATGCGGGCCTTCCTCACGCGTGGGACCACAGCAGTGAAAAGGGATTCCGAACGCAGTGAGCGAGCAGGGCGATAGAAAGCTAATCTTTTCTTCAGGTATCCTGCGCCTGAGCCAAACAAAGCCTTGTGCACCAACGTCATAGATTTGAAGACAATCCGCTTCCGGATTGGAAGCCAATGGAGCGTCTGCAGTAACACAGAAGCCCGTGCTCGTCTATGCAGACCAAAGATAGCCCGGGCTGCAGAGTTCTGTGCCACCTGCAGACGCTGAACCAAATAATCCGGGAGGCCTAAGAAAAGGGCGTTAGCATAATCTAGCCTAGATCCGATGAGCGCCTGCACCGTAATCCGTCTGTGCTCCGCAGACAGTAAGGGAAGAAACTTGCGGAGCATTCTGAGGATGCCGAAACAGGTGCCGGACAGGCCAAGGATGTGCTCTCTCAGAGAAAGTTTGTTATCAAGCTTAACACCCAAGTTCTTGGCAACCAAGGACGATTGTGCCGGAGGACACATGGCAGCCGGCCACCACTGCCGCCACTCGGGATCGAAGGCACAGCCGAAGAAAAGAACCTCCGACTTGCTGGAGTTGGCCTTCAGACAATTTCGCTGGAACCAGCTGAAGACCCTGTCCAAGCAGTCCCGGATTCTCTCCCCATCAAATGTCTGATCTTCACATGTGACGAGGAGTTGTGTGTCATCGGCGTAGGACACGATCTGGGCTCCGTAAGCCTCAACCGCAGCCGCCAGGGGGGACATAAAGATGTTAAATAATGTCGGGCTCAACACAGAGCCCTGTGGAACCCCAACACCCAACGGCGGCATTTCGGCGGAGCTCTGGGAAACCCAGACCGTCTGGCGGCGGCCCTCCAGGAAAGATGTAAACCATCTGAGCACCGTCCCCCTTAGGCCGATGTCGTAAAGCCTGGCGAGCAGCGCCTTATGGGGGACGGTGTCGAAAGCCGCCGACAGGTCCAACATGACTAGCATGGCCTTGCCACCCCCATCCAAGGTCTCCCTGATGATCTCAGAGACCTCCACCAACGCTGTTTCCGTACTGAAATTCGGACGGAAACCGGATTGGGATGGATGGAGCAGATTGTTAGACTCTAGGAAGTTCGACAAGACGCCATGAACATGTTTCTCGGTGATCTTGGCCAGAGCCGGGAGAAGTGAAATTGGCCTATAATTGGCCAAGGCCTCGGCATCAAGACCAGGCTTTTTCAGGAGGGGGATCACCATCGCCCTTTTCCAGGTGCGTGGGACACTCCCCTCGCTCAAGGAGGCATTGAGGATCGGGTTGACCAGGGGATTCACCACTGCCGCCATCCCGGCCAAAAATTTGGCGGGGCAGGGGTCAAGTGGGGAGCCAGATTTAAGACTGGCTAACAGAGTCCGGGACATGTCACTGGAGACAGGTGGAAAGTCCTCCAGGATAGCCATAGGCAAGGCCGATGTTCCAAGTCCTGCCCCAAGATCACAGCAACCCTCCACCGTGCTCTCCGGGAAGGAGGACTGAATAGCCTTAATCTTGTCGGTGAAGAAGGTGGCAAGATCACGCGCCCACGCATCAGGTGATGCAGGCGGAGGTGAATAAGAAGTGGGAGATGTGAACTCCTTCACAATCGTGAAGAACTCCTTACAAGAGTTCGCCGACGCCTCAATCCTCCTGGCAAGGTATTCCCGCTTGGCACCAAGGACATCACGGTGATAGGCCTTCACCGCCGACCTATAGACGAGTTTGGCCTCCCCATCGTAATGATGGCGCCAGGCCCGCTCGGCGACCTTGCATTGGCTGCGAGCCATACGTAGCGCCTCTGTAAACCAAGGCGCAGATTGCCGTTTTGCCGTGGACCGGGGGGTTGCCCTGGGGGCAAGGTCATCTAACCTCTCAGTCAGCCATCGCTGCAGGGCCTCCGTGTCTCTTTCCGGATCCCCCTGATGGATTGTGTGGGGATGAATTTTGAAATTGTGTGGTGTGTGGAATTATGGGGCATGGTGTGGTGTATAATTGTGCAAAGTGGTATTATGCAGCATGTTACAGAGTTGTATTTTGTGGAGGGTAAATATGTCTTTTGCAGCTTGGTGTAAATATAATGTGTGAACAGTGGCGGCTGGTGAGTTTTGAAAGTGGGAGGGTGTAAAGGTTGGGGGATGAGTGGTATATTGTGAATGAGCAAACAAACAAGCCCAACTGAGAACATTTGGGATGAGGGGGGGTTCATCCCAATAATTATTTGAGATAATGAGCGGTAATAGAGAGATGGGAGGAAAGGATAGTGTGTGAAGGGGACATTCTGCTGAGAGAAAGTGCGGACACAGGAAAGAGGAGGTGTTAGAAGGAGGGGAATATAAAGGGGAGATGAAGATGGGAGAAAACACAAGTGTAATTAGGAGAGGGGTGAGAAAGAAGGAGGGAGTAGTGTAAAAAGGTTGAAGTATGTAATAGAAAGAGACCTGGGAGAGGGGGACATTGTAAAAGGGTAGGAAGGAGGAAGAAAGCAAGTGCATAAGATGCATGGAAGACTTGGTGGAGAGAGAGACAGGCAGGTATAATGACCAGTCAGAGAGAGGGGAATGGACAGCTGGTATACGTGCGCTCTAGAAATAATTTTAAATCAAATCAAATCAAATCATGAGAAGAAGCAGGGAGATGTTATGTTAATGTTAATGTTAATGTTAATGTTATGGTGATTTGTATAGCGCACGGCTGCCCCAGCCAAGGGGCGTCCCGGCGCTGCGAACAGACAGTTTACAGAGAAATAGAGGCGCAGAAAATGGAACAGTTATTGAAAGAGATGAGTTTTGACAGCCTTTCTGAAGGCTAAGAGATCCTGAATCCCAAGGATAGCTTCGGGCAGACTATTCCATAACTTGGCAGCCAAGAAGCTGAAGGATCGGCCGCCCACTCTGGCCAGTCTGGTGCGGGGGATGATCGCAAGATGCTGCCCCTCTGAGCGGAGCGATCTTCTAGGGATGTACTCTGACAAAAGCGGGCGAAGCATTGGGGGAGAGGTGGTTTTAAGGATTTTAAAAGCTAGGCACAATGCCTTAAACTGGACCCTTTTGCCCACCGGGAGCCAGTGCAGTTTTTCCAAGGCTCCAGATACCGAAGAATAGCGCGGGAGACCTACCAGAGCCCTGGCTGCCGCATTCTGAACTCTCTGCAATCTAGTGATTTCAGATAGATTTGCCCCCAATAAAAGAGAGCTGGCATAGTCCAGTCTGGAAAGGATGGTCGCCTGGACAATTAATTGGCGAGTGCGGCAGTCAAAGAACTTCAGAATGGGCCGGATGTTACGCAGGATGCCAAAGCACGTGGCAGCTACTTTTTTAGTGTGGTGAGTGAACTTTAGAGCAGAGTCCACCCAGACTCCCAAATTTTTGACGCATTCCTTTGGCATAGGGGGTGGGCCTAGGACATCAGGCCACCAGTTGTCACCCCAGGACGAAGTGTTTTTCCCCAAGAGCAGTATCTCCGTTTTCCCGGCATTTAATTGAAGAAAATTTGCCGTCATCCAGTTGGTGATGTCAGTGAGTGGACATATACATTGAACAGGGTGGGGCTCAGGGAAGAGCCTTGCGGCACTCCCTGTCCAATGTTATGTTCCTCAGAGATGTAAGGGGGGTAGAGACTCTGAAAGACCTGTTGGAGAGGAAGTCTCTAAACCATCCCAAGGCTGTCCCTGTGATTCCAATTTCCTCCAGTCTCGTCAAGAGGACCTCGTGTGACACCGTATCGAAGGCAGCACTGAGGTCCAACAGGACCAGTGCTGCCGTACCGCCGGTGTCAAGGATTGTACGGAGATCCTCTGAAACACTGAGCAAGGCGGTCTCGGTGCTATGACCGGCTCTAAACCCGTGTTGGGAGTCATCCAAGATGTTGTTGGTGAGGAGGAAGTCAGACAGAATGTTATTTACATGTGCCTCGATGATTTTGGCAGGCCAGGGAAGCAGGGAGATGGGTCTGAAGTTCTCAGGAAGCAAGGGGTCTAAAGTGGGTTTTTTTAGGATGGGGGAAACCCAAGCCTGCTTCCATTTGGAAGGAACTTTGGCGGTAGAAAGGGACAGATTGATGATGTCTCGGATGTGTTCAATGATAAATTCGTGGGCTTCACAAAAGGTATCCGGTTTTAGGGCGTCTGCCGGGGAGCCAGATTTAATCTTTTTGCTGATTTTTAGGAAACTCTCTCGCTCAAGCGTAGGTAGGGAGGAGAGAGAGGGCCTGGTAGGGTCAGAGATAGCCAATGGCTGCGGGCCTTTAGGAAAGGTGTCATAAATGTTCTTGATCTTATTGGTGAATAAATTAGCCATATTATTGCAGAGGTCAGGAGAAATGATAGTGGTATTAACGTTTTTTTTTGCAGTAAGGTCTTTCAGAATTTTAAATACAGCTTTCGAGGTATTAGAGCTGTTACTGATTTCATTGGCATAATATGCCGCCCTTGTTCTGCAAACCATACGATGGTAGGTTTTTTGGAGCAGGACATAATCCTGTTTGAGGTTAGCATCGTAATTTTTCCTCCAACCCCTCTCTGCCTTTTTGCATTCCTTTTTCAAAGTTGCTAGTTCGAAATTATTCCAAGGGCTAGCTGTATGGGTGCGAACCTTGGTACATCTGGCCGGGATCAAGGTATCAAGTGCCTGGGTGATCCAGAGGCAGAACTGGTCATAACCTACGTCCAGATCTTCACTTGGGGGTGGGGGATTTAATACCAGGAGATTGTGTAGGTCTTCAAGACGAAGTTTTCTCCATGGCCGTTTCTGAACTAATGGAGTAGGCACCGCTGCAGGTCTCAAGTTGCAAGGGATAGACAGAGTTACTAGATGGTGATCGGTCCAGGTCATAGGGATTGGCGGGCCTGCGGAACAACTTGTGATGTTGGAAAAAATGGGGTCAAGAAGGTGACCCGCTCTATGGGTGGGGCCAAACACAAGTTGATTAAGTTGGAAGGCCGCAAGATCTGCAAGAAAGGTGGCAATTTTGGGCTCGGAGTCCCTGTCAAGATGTAGATTGAGATCACCTATGATCGTAAAATTAGCTGTTTTGAGAATGTTGGTGTCCAGAAACTGTAAAAGTGAATTAATGAAAGGGGTATCTGCGCCAGGGGGTCTGTAGATCAAAAGGCCATTTGCGCAGAACTGTGAGTTAGCTTTGATCGAGAAACGCGCGCTTTCACTGCCTTTAATATCCACTTTGCTAAGTTGGCAATCAAGATGGGATTTGATTATAAGCGCCCTCTCGTGCTCCTATTCACCGTGTGAATGGTATATCCCGTGGGGGTCGCCAGGTTACAGACCGAGTCCATTTCATCGAGAAGCCACGTCTCAGTCATAAACAGGGCATCGAGAGAGTGGTCAGTTAGAAGGTCAAAAATTTCGGAGTGGTGTTTATGCAAAGATCTAACATTAAGATGACCTATCCTAAAAATGTGGGTCTTGGGGGGTTTGGGTTTAGTTTTTATAGTGGAGCAAAGTTGAGAGGGATGTAATAGGGGATGTCGTATATGGGCCGGGTTGCGTCTAGCACAGGAGCAAGTGGGGTGCTGAAGATCCAACAACTCAGCTTTGGAATAGCACATCTTACCGTTTAATAACAGAAAAAAGACCAGGGAGACTGGCGCTTGGCGCTGCCTTAGCGCGGACGGGCGCAGACGGGCAGCTCTTTGGCGGGTCTTCGGCGGGGCTGCGCGCGATCGCTGCGTGCCCGAGGGACTGCAAGGGCTAAGTAGCCTACAGGAAGTAGAACACTAGAGCGCTAACTGCTCTTCCTGCAGGGCGACCGGAAGTGCCCCTACGAGGAGATGCAGGGAGGCGGCTCCAGCAACAGTCAGTGAGGCGTGTGGTGCAGGGGGAAAGTGAATTTTAAAAAGTCACAATTTTACAAGGCGCAAATCAAGTTTCTCAAATTACAACATAAAAGTAAAGAAGTTTTAAAAAAACGAGCGCTATCTTTTTCTTACTGCCAAAGGTCAGAACGCAAAACGGGTCGGGACACTGCCACTGTCTCCTTCCCGCAGCGCGCTGCAGCCCCTGCTCAGCCTAAGTAGCCTACAGGAAGTAGAACACTAGAGCGCTAACCGCTCTTCCTGCAGGGCGACCGGAAGTGCCCCTACGAGGAGATGCAGGGAGGCGGCTCCAGCAACAGTCAGTGAGGCGTGTGGTGCAGGGGGAAAGTGAATTTTAAAAAGTCACAATTTTACAAGGCGCAAATCAAGTTTCTCAAATTACAACATAAAAGTAAAGAAGTTTTAAAAAAACGAGCGCTATCTTTTTCTTACTACCTAAGGTCAGAACGCAAAACGGGTCGGGACACTGCCACTGTCTCCTTCCCGGATGGAGAGAAGATAAGGAAAAATGTAACCGAAAGAAGAGGAGGTATAGGCAAGTGAGGAGCAGTGGAGAGTGAAAGCTTGGAGAGCATGAATGAAGGTGTAGCGGTAGAGAGTAGGGATGAGCAGGAGTACAAACATGGAGAGAGTGGAGACAGAGGGGGATGAGATTCAGCAGTTCCTGGTACAGCGTGATTGGCGGTTAGTCAAGAAGCAGATGAGCGACCCCTCTTACTGAACCTCTGTGCATTACTAGATATTAACTGCCCTTGTCTGGCACTGTGTGCCCTGACAACTCTGGTACAGCACTGTGCACACGATCAGCCTCTATGCAGCGTTGAGCACTCAGTCAACGTTTGTAAAAAATAGTGCCTCTGAGTTAGTTAATATCTGTACAAAGTTATAAAGCTCATATGTGTCGGTGTGTGTATCCCTGCATGTGCTGACGTTGAAAGGGGGCAGCAAAAACGGTGTCCCTTCATCATGGTGGGAAATAAAGTCTAGATTTTGCATTAAACAACTATGGGCCCGATGTAGGTAAATCTCATTTACCGACTCGAGAATACCGAATTTTACTGATTCGGTATTCTAGATTCAGTAAATGAGATGTAGGAAATAATTAGGTAATTTTTACCGAATCGGTATGATTCGGTAATTACCGAATCAGTATTTATCAATTCGGTAATTGCCATTGATTCCTATGGGCCTTGAGGCCCATAGGAATCAATGTCAATTACCGGATCGGTAAATACCGATTCGGTAAAATTACCGATTTGTCAAGGGGACAGGGTGTCACTTTGACACCCTGTTGCGCCCCTGATTCTAGCTTGTGTGCAATGTGACACACATACATGCCCTTAGGGCATGTCTGTGTGCCACATGGCACAGGTGTACATGCACAGAGGTTCATGTACACTGGAATTCGTTATTTACCACAATATATTATTTCGTGGTAAATAACAAATTCTTAAGGGCCTGTGGCACCGATTCTGTAGATGTTAAAGCCCCCTACATATCTAAAACCAAATACCGGTCGGTAACGGCCGAAATTGGCCGTTACCGACCGGTATTTGGTGTCTACATCTGGCCCGGTTTATTGTATTTCGATCACCAAAACCCATTTATTATGTGCAATCTAAGGTTCACACATCAAAAAAGTGATTGGCCTTCGGTATGCTTCTGGCAGTGACGTACAGTATGCAACATGCACATTTTCACAATTGGACTGTTCACTGCCGGGGAGAGGCAGAGAGTAACTGTTTGGAGTGATGGGGGGATAAAGGAGGTGCTGTGCTTGAATAAATTACCCTAACACTATACTCACAGCCATGAAGGCTAGGTGTGGTCGACAACAAATCTATCAGCTTTTAAAAAAGATCATATGAGGAATCACTTCTTGACAGTTTCCATTTGGCAAGCATTTCACTCATGAGTAACTTTCACCATCAATCTATGTCCTGCATCTATTTGATTTGAGCACAGTTTTTAGGCCGGCTGATCATTAGTTTTCGCCTATGTCTTCGCCTACTATCTGTAAAATGCTTCAGTGGACCAATGGCACCCACTGTAGAGATCTGTGTGAAAACTGAACACTACAGCTTCACATCTTGCAGTGCCTACTAAACATTGCATCCTTCCAAGGTCGATTCAGAGTTAGTTAACAATAATAATACTATTAGTGCCTAAAGATGGAACAAATCGTGAAGTGTGCCTTTGTGACTGTACTAATTATTCCGCACACCGGTGCCCTGGCATGTAGGTTTGAACTCTATAGAAACCCTGATTAAATTAAATAAATAACAGTGTGATGAATCTGCAAGATGAGTCACATAATCACAGTTGGCACAGAGTGCCCTGAATTCATTCCAGTGGATTGGACATTATCTAAATAGTATTCCATCCATTTATTTTGGCCTTTTAAACATCAATTCAAAAATATTTTACCGGACAAAGAGCTGGTATGGACGCAACGCTCTGAAATCTTTTAACCTTTTAAAATAATTAAACACAGTCGCGGTTCGCAATACTCGTGGGGGGGTCTCGCGGGTGGCCGGGGGAGTTAAAAATTATTATAAAAACTTACCTGACCGGGTCTGCACTGCCTCTGCTCCTGGGCCGGGGTCCAGCATTGGCGCTCTTCAGCAGGAACAGCTGCGTCACTGGCAACCTCTCTCAGCTAGTACTGACGCTCCTCCAGCAGTGCCAGGATAGGCTTAGCAGGGATACTCCCTGCCCTGTCACCCATTAGGAGACCAAGGGTTTGGTGTTGGTCAACCCTCACTCTCCTAATGCGCAGCTGCAAGCCACAGCTAACACTAGTGCGCATGACTGGGCTGGTCAGAAAATTTCTCCAACACTTGTGCTGCTGCCTGCTGTGCGCTCTGCTCCAACCCCTGGTCTGACAATGCATGTGTGGCGCGGTGGAGAAGCAGACCAGGACAGCAGATAAATATTTAACTATGTGATTTAAATCAAGTTGTTCAAACAGGGGAACTCTGGGAACTGTAGTCCTGGGTTTCCGGCTTCCTTTTCTTCTCTCCTACAAAGGTAGATGCACTCAGGTATGATGGGCTTCTTTCTCTCCAACGAGGCCGGGTACGCCACAAGAAAAAGGGAAAAGAAATAAGGGGTTGTCAGGAAGGTGATTTACTGTCTGTTATTGATGCGGGAAGTGGGGGAGTGCAAGGAATATTCATCAAAACCGTCACCAGTGTTTTTTGATGCACAACGTCAGGAGGCTGCTTAAAACGCCGTTTGGGGTAGATTTCTCTATTCACTGGCACCCCCTCCCTTGTGACTGTCTGTCATACGACCCAGACCCGGTCAAAGCGACCCCGTACCTTATACAGCCACGACCCTCAGGATTCCGCATGTTGCCAGCTATGGTCTGGCTGCCCATCTGTTGCACCTCCAGTAGTCTCCGGTCCCGGGGACACTCGTCTTTCCGTTGCCAACTGCTCTTCTTGCGTCGAAGATTCCACGCTGTTCCAAGGTGAAATTGCGAAGGTCTCCACAAGCTGTTTCTCCTGCTCCGACTCCACTACCTCCGAGGGTCCCCACGAGAACACTGCTTCTTCGGCGTCTTCCGCTTTAAGCCTCAGTAGGTCAGCTGATCCTCTCACGCGACCAGGAAGCGCTACTGTCTTAAAGGTGTAGTGCTCCTCAAAAAGCGTCTGCGAATACAAAAAGGGAGATGGAGAGAGGTAAGGGGGAAAGTGTTCCGCTGACGGGGCCATCACGTAAGGTTCATCATGCTCCTCTTCCTCACAGCATGTCAGTCAGCATGACGCTGGACCGCCCACCCCCTTCAGACTCAGGAGGGTGGGCAGTCCAGCATCATACTAAATTGGGCACTTCAGCGCTGTGGTGTCATCGTGTTGGAATCTTAGATCCCGGCTTCTCTATGCAGAGCGTCCATTTTTGCACATCGCTCCCAGCAGGGAGTCGGAGGTTATCCCGGGTCACAACATCACCCACTTCAGAGCTCCAGTGTCCTTCTCAAGCCCCTAACGTCATTCAGGAACCAGTTCATGCAAATGTCGCACTCGAAGCGGCTGACATCCTAGGGCTGCCGGTGCATGGTGCGCATGCGCCTGCAACAAATCCTTGAGAGACTTAACTTTATGGACACACTACGGAAATATGGCAAAATGTTGTGGGCATAGAAAAGAGACATTCATTACAGGACTACCACACAGGCACAAGCATAACAAAAACTACTGCATCATGTTTAGCAGACAGAGGAAGCACCAGAAAACAGACGGCGGCCACATGGAAGTAATACTACACCAGCTCTGATTAGCAGTACTGGTACCCGAGGAGGCGCGATGCCTGTTATGCGTGATTTTGCATTTCAGGGCAAGGAACTTGGCAGGGTTGAATTAGGTGGCGTGGATTTGGACAAGCTGTGCATGCAAAGGCTTTTATGTCATGGGGTATATAGTGGACGTTTGTCTATTTTTCTTTGTTAAAATAATATGGGCTGTTTCTTTACCTTCCGCTACATTTCTGAACAATTTGTTAAGCTAAATTGTATTGTTGCAAAGTGTGCACATGCAGGGAAGAACGAGTGTCTGGCAGACATGCAAAAAATCATCCTACGTCTCAGTATTAACTTCCACACTTCTAAGCCGTAATTCCAATCCTAGAATGAGTTACCTATTTGCTTTAAAATGGCAGTTAGTAACACAAGTAAGTGCTTGTATAAGTAGCAAAGGTTTTAAAGAGACTTGTTTTCGTGCAAGGTACTGCTTTTCCCAGTTCACGGAAGGGATAAAAACATCTCCAGATAATAATAGGGTTGACTGGAAAGTGCGATAGCAGAATATTGATATGTGTGGATTTGGTGAGGACTGCGGGCAGCAAGTGCTTGATACTTTATTTGCCTAAGAAAATAATATATATTTTTTTTGTTATCCTCCATTAGTTATTAGTAAAGAAGGGGGAAGAGAAGCGCTCACCGACAGCATTCGGTTAGTCTTAGGGAGACAATTAATTCTGTGGTACATGCTGCCCAGAAGGCATAGGTATATGTATCCGGAGCTGCCATTGAAAGGAAGTGGAAATGTGCTTTAGTTGTTGCTGGTATTGATGGGCTGACAGTGGATGGGGAAATGCTACGTTGTCACTGTAGGTTTAATTACATAAATCACACATCCTCTCTGGTGTTTGTCCTTGGGGTACTTGCTGACTGGTGCTACACATGGGATCAGGTTTGCCTTTGACAGGAGGTATGGTTTAGTGGGGTACATAGTGTGAATTAATGTTGGCATGAGGAAACAAAAATTGGACCCTTTCTACATTTAATATTATTGTGTGCATCATGCAGAGGATGAAAAGTAGCAGGAACTGCTTTGATGCCGTAGAGGCTAGCAGGAAGAACTGTTTTGGGGTGGTCAGTTAAAGAAATTGTTTAACATGTCTTAAACTACTACAGTGGCATAGGGGAGGGCAGCAGCTGAAAGGCTCTGTCTTTACTGGTAGGCAGTGGTTAGATGGGGAACGCCGACGGCCATCAGTCTTTCTGTCGGTGGTGGACAGGGGAGCAGTGACCGGAAGACACGGATTCACATCTGAGGGGTAGATTAAAGGCGGGCGGAAAAGCATAACTTCGCATTAAGTAGGGGTGAGAGTAGAGTTAATGGATGTGTTAGTAGCAGACATGAAGGCAGTGGTCTGTGTTTGGAGGTGGTTAACTGAGCGGGCTTCACTTGAAGGTGGGTCATCAAGTAGGAGGATGTGTTGGTGGGCCGGCTGGAGGCAGTGTTATGTAACTTTGCTGGATGGTGCAGCAGCAGCATTTATTGATATATGTAAATTGCCCCGATCAAAGGGCGAATGTGACCAATGTAGGAACCAGAATCCTCTTAAATGGCAGGGGTGAGCCCCTGCATTATGGCGGATTGCTGTCCTGAGAGCTCTTGACTGGCACAGAGAATGGTGGGCCCCCTCCATGTACTTTGCAGGGGGGCCCCCTCAAGTTTTGTTACACCACTGAGCTGAGCATTGGAGGGGTATATTACAACGTGCTGAAGAATACTGAGGACGGCTCAGGAATCAAACCTTTATGGCTGTGGAAGCAGGCATTGATTGCAGTGGTAATTTACTCTCACCTAGGTTTATTTAAATCTTTAAATGACTCACGTTGGGGTGATCGCTCGAATGCAGCCGTACAAGCACAACATTCATGGTCGGACACGTGCAGTAAGACTAGTACTGGGCTTTGACAGTATCATAGAAGGAGTGAATTTGGGGTTCTCGACTCAATGCATCATTAGAACACAGTGCATTTTACACTTCGTGAGGCCATCTTGTTCTGGCTTGTAGCGCGAGCAGCATCTGAAGAATCAAGAAAGTATTGGCATGTCACTGGAACACAGCTCATTTCACGCTGCGTGAGGCCATCTTTCTAGGCCCGTTGTGAAAGCAACAATAGAACCGGTGTCTTCTGAAGTTGGTACAGGTATAGTTTTCATTGATTTGCACGCATTTTCTTCAGCGTATTTCAGAAATGGATGCAAGTGTCCATCACAGTGATTTGCACAACTTTTCAGTGGTGTGTTAAGGCATGGAGGAGACCCGGAGCCTCGTGCAGGCATTGTTTTCGGTGATCTGCATGCCTGAGGTATTGTGCAGGCTAATGTGGTGTACAGCACACACTTAAATTTAAATCACTTTGCGGGATCATTGTACAGGCATCGTTTACGGTGATCTGCACACCTGGGATTTTAGAATCTGAGCAGACTGTCATATTGATTTGGTCTACAGCAAACAGTTATAGTGAAAGTATTGTTCCAGCAGGGATGGCTGCTCACAGTAATATAATTAATCCATCATTTGTTTTAAAAATAACCGGAGCTCCAATATTACCTTGGGAGGATTGGGTAGAAATGTTAGAAAATTACATCTAGCCCTGGATAGACAAGATTTTTTACCAGCAAGGAAGAAGACATTATTGTTAACTGCACACTGTAATGAGGGGCAATGAGTGTTGAAATATTTACCAGCAGTCATGGGACCCTATGGCAAACCCATTGCTAATGTGTATAGAGAGGTAATTAACACCTTGAGATCAGGTTTATAAATGAACTGAATTTGGTTATGATACAGTATAGGTGTTATACTCACCCTCAGGTGGAATATGAACCCATCGTCGAAGTTGTGGCGAGGCTCGGAGAGCTTTCGGTTAAATGTCGCTTTGGCGCTTAGACTGATGAGCTGATTCATGACCAGCTCATTGTCCAGTGTAAAGATAATTCAAGAACAACTATGGACAGCGAAGGATTCCTCTCTTAATGAGGCAATAGAAATGGCTAAGATCAATGAAGAATCTCAAAGATGCATGAAGGAACTCAACAGGAAAGAGGAAGTGGGTGATATCTCCGTTATAAATGATGCGTCATAATGGATAGGAGAAGGTTTGTGTTGCAAAAAGAAAAGATGGGAAACGAGTAATGGTACCCGCAGTCAAAGGGAAAATGAAAGAGTGCACTTGTTGTGGTAGTACATAACATACCGGTGAATCTAAACGGTGTTTCGCCCAATAAAGAGTGCAGGAGATGTGGCCTCACTTTTCTTGCAGATTCTGGTTCTCCTTTTACTCTTATCAATGTGAAGGATTTTAGCAAACTAGAGGGTCTCCAATTGCAACAGTCCAACATCAAGATCTTTGCTTATGGTGGTAAAAGAGTGGAAGTATTAGCAAAGTTCATGACAAATGTAGTTTTTGGTGCCGAGCAAACTACTGAGACTGTTTTTGTAGTAGAAGATGGGGCAAACCTTTTGGGTTGGAATGAGCAATGCACCCTCACCATCATACTGGATCCCAATTATCCCGATAAGGTGGTGTCCCGTAGTGCACTTATTACATTTTGCAATGCGCTTTCTCCTGATTCTTCCAATGCCCCAACTGTTGCTCAGTTAGCTAATGACAAGTGGGTGCATATCTATCCTGAAGAGTTTAAGAGCGAGCTGGTAAACTCAAGGGTTTTCAACATCTCATCGTACTCAAGGAAGGCGCAAAGGCTGTTGCTCATAAAGCACGTAAAGTACCTTTGAGTCTCCGGAAAGAACACAAGCGTGAGTTGTGTGCTGCGGGGGTTATTGAACCCATTGAAGGTTCTGAATGGTTGGCCTCCATTGTTTTAGCATGCAAATCTGACAAATATCTGAGGATGTGTGTGGACTTCAGGGACCTCAACGCCATCATCTGGGGTGATCGTCAACCCCTACCCAACATCAACGAGATGTTGGCTACGTTGGGTGATATTAAGTTTTTAACCACCCTAGATATTTCCTCAGCCTACCATCAGATCGAGATGTGCAAAGAATCTAGACACCTCACATCTTTTATCACACCAGAGGAGGCTTATCGTTACATACGTATGCCTTTCGGGCTTGCTTCAGCAGTGTTCCAACGATTGATGGCCAACTTGTTCAAGGACATTGCTGGAGTCGTGTTATTTCAAGATGACATTTTGATATACTGGAATACTGAGGCAGACACGATGAGAGAGTAAGCATGTTTTAGACATAGTTAGATCTAGCGGCTTAACGTTGAGAGTTGACAAATGTAAATTCCTCCAAGAGGGTGATGATTACCTTTGTCGTCATATTTCTCATACGGGGGTTGAACCCAAGTTGAAAATCATTGAAGCCATTCGGAGTGCACCCACACGTATGAACAAAGATCAACTTTGTTCTTATTTGGGATTGGTAGAGTAGTACTCCAAATTTGGTAGCAATTTTTCCAGCAAAACTGCTTCCATGCATTATTTGTTAAAAAAGAATGTTAAATATGTGTGGGATGATGACTGTAATAACAACTTTGAGTCAATCAAACAAGAAATTGTGCACGCTGGTCCCCTTAAACTCTTCCACATTAATGATCGTTATATCATATCTCCTATGCAAGCAATGTTGGTCTAGGAGCAGTCCTTATGCAAAAAAGAGGTGATGGTCGGGAGGAAACAATAACTTTTGCTTCGAGAACATTAAGGGGATCTGAAAGCACCTACTCAACCATCGAAAAGGTATCTTTAGCCATGTGGTGGGGTGTCCAGCACTTCAAGAACTTTTTGTGGGGTAATGAATTTACCTTGAGGACAGATCATAAGCCCTTAATTGATCTTTTTACCACTAAAGGTGGTGGCAGGGCAACACCTCATATCTCTAAATGGTAGTACAGACTGTATGAGTTTCGCTCTCGCCTTGAGTTTGTGGCTGGGGCTAAGAATCATGTGGCTGATTGCTTGTCCAGATTACCTCTTTCATGTGATGAGGATGTGATGACACATTATGATTTGGAAATGGTTTGTGAGGTTTGTCCTTTGGAGAACACTATTGGTGGTGCTCTTCCTGAACAAGAGTGGCTTGATGGTACGTCTGAAGATGGTGTGGTCTTGAAGGTCATCCACCTTTTAGCTGGGGTGTGGCCCAGTGACAAGGATTGCCTCTCTAAGTTGGTTCCCTGCAAAATAGTTAGTGAAGAGTTATCTGTGTTTGATGGAGTAATGAGGAGGGGCGGTTTGTTAGTGGTTCCCATGTCTATGCACAAATTAAACTTTGGATTTGGCCCACAAAGGTCATCCTGGTATTCGGGCCATGAAACGCAGGGTTAGACAAGATTTTTGGCGACCTGCGTCAGATAAAGATGTTGAGCACTTTGTTCGAGACTGTTGTGTTTGTGTTACTAGTGACAAATCCCAAGTGACTCATCCTTCCTCTGTTGAACTGGTAGTGGTTAGGAATGGTCCAAATTAGCCTTTGACATTGCGGGTCCTTTTGGGCTCATTGGTAGTTCACCCAAATATGCCTTGGTCCTTATTGACTGCATGTCAAAATGGCCTGCGGTCCGATTTGTGGACAATGTGAACTCTCTGTCCATTATCAATTTCTTTCAGGATATTTTTCTTAGGGAGGGTTTTTATGTTGGATAACGGAACCCAGTTGATTTCCAGTGAAATGCAGGACTTTTTTAAAGTCGTTGTTGTGAAGCACATTCTCACATCCCTTTATCACCCCGCAGAAATGGTTTAGTTGAGCGCTTCAACCATTTGTTAAGGAACACTTGCAACTGTCTTTGGTAAATGATTTGCAATGGCGGGGTGCTGTCAGCGACATGTTGTGGGCTGTGAGGACTACCCCCCATGTTAGTGCTGGGATAGCTCCTTTAACCCTACTAGGGGGGAGAGTTGCGGGGTCCATATTGAACAAGAAATGGATGTCCAGAAGGGTGGTGGACATGAGGAATTTGGCCGATGTGGTTGATGTCAGGGCTGCCACCCAAGCTAAGTATGATACTGGGCCTGGGATTCGTACTACCTTGTTTGTGAAGGTGGGTGATTGGGTAAGAATCAAGAGACCTGCTTTTGTTTGCAAAGGTGAGTCTCGTTTTTCTTCTCCCAAGAGAGTGTCTGCAGTGAGATATCACGTTGTGGTGTAGGAGAATGGAAAATTTTGGAACCAAAGTGCAGTTTCCGTGGTACCTGAGTCCATGCTGGGTTGGGTCAACAAGAAATTTGGTGTTCACTCTTCTCTTGTGGGTGTCCCCACTGTGGTTCATGAAAGGGAACATTTTCTTTCTAGTCGCGCTCCTGTAAAATGTGCATCCACGAGATTGAAATGTGTTCCCTCCAAATTACAAGATTATTAAATGCTGTAATGCCTTATCTTGCTATTTTCTCAGACTTATAATGCTGTAATGTTTTACCTTGCATTTTTCCGTGCCTAGTTTTCCCTTTCATATTCTGTTTTACATTGTTATTGTTTTTATTCTTTTGTTTTATTGTTATGAAGGAAGGGGGGTGTGTTGGGTTCTGGCTGGAATGTGGTGGTTGAGCTTGTGTGAGCTCGTGTTGGGATTGTGGGGTTCCATTGTGAAATGGGAGTCCGTGGCAAGACAGTTACTGCTGGGATCTGAAGGGCGCTAGACCGAATAAACTGAGCTCCTACCTCATTCCGTTGTGTCTTCCTTTCACCTTGGCAGAAACAGGCTAAATTTCCTGCTCAGCCCTCCTTGTTGACCAGTACTACTCAGTCTGTGCTGGCCTTCCGACTTATTTGTCTGGGCAATTTTCCTGGCAAAAGCACTCATTGTCGTCTTCAGGTGGCATTAGCATAGCCAAGAACCATCTAAATTAAATAACTCATAAGAGGAAAATAGACAAGTTCACCAAAGGCAGCACTGCGTGTGGGCTGTCCTCTGGTACTCCTGTCTGCTCCAGTTAGCTCAGCATCTCTCAAGCAGCTCATTCATTAAGCAATTCAGAAATCCAGGCCAGCTTTGGAGACAAAGACCAGTGAAGTGATGCTGGGTGTATCACTGTTCCATCAGGATCTCGAAAATGCGGTAGATAAGGCCACTGGGGCAGAGGGCCAAATCTATGAACTTAAGGATTTGATGGGGACCTTATGGGTGGTTGTGGTTTACTTGTCAAGGATATCCAAGGCCCAGAAGAGCAGGTGGAGAATGAAAAGTGCAGGGCCTGACTAAGATTTATAGGGTTTCCTGAGAGAGCAGAAGGAACCAGGCTGAGTTATTTATTGAACACTGGTCACAAACTCATTCTCACCGAAAGACTCAATCTTGCTTTGTAGAGAGAAGGCCATTGGTCAATTACACAGAAACACCTCCGGCAGCCACACCCCAACCATCTATCGCCTAAATACAGAAGACAGTGATGAGATCGAAAGTGTGATATGAGGCCTTAATTGAAGACTGTACGATCTGACAACCTCATGGTGTTTTCAGACTGCACTCTACAACTACAGAGGCAATAAAAATTCTTCAAGTTAGTAAAACACAAATTTCGAGTAATGGATCTTTTATGTAACTGTGTAACCAAAAAAGCTTAAATAGAAATGTTAAGCTCAGTCTTTCTTCTTCGAGATCACTGTTGCAGCGTGGGAGAAGGCTAAAAAGACAACAAATGAGACAAAAGCCTTCACACTTGTCAAAATTTCAACACTGGATGGAAGTTACTGAATATGTGACAATAATTTGAATGCGTTTACAATGCATGCCTTTACAACATGGTCAGTACAACGTTGTTACCGGGCGTACTATTACAACGCAAGTCATTACAATGACTTGCTGTGGGGGTGGGGGGATGGGGGGCTGCAGTTTGAAATAGTATAATTTACTATTCCAACTCCAGTCTGTGCAACAGTAGGGAAGATGTTGGATTTAAAATTCAACACCAAAAGCCCCCTACAGCAAGTGGTTGTAATGACTTGCGCTGTAATGGTATGCATGGTAATAACGCTATCATTCTACTGACCGCTTTGTAATGGCACCCAGTTGTATCAACAGCGTTGTAAACGCTGTTTCCCAAAGTTACCCCACATCAGTTGTGGGAAGAGCAGCGAAGTGCCGGAAAGAGGCACCGCTCCAGACTGGGGTAGGAAGACTACAGAGAGAGGGCTCACCACTGCATACCTCTCCCTTAGCTTCCATCAAATCAGATGTTAGTTTGTTGCCAGAGACTCCCGCTAGGTGTTGATCCAGACATGCCTTCTAAAGATAACTCTTTTTATCATCCAGAATAACTACTGCTGTGGATGTGGTGGCATGTGTAAAGTCGGTCCTGCCTTTAAGAGACTAGTGGTTCATGAGGGTGCTGTGAGACTGGGAAGCAGCAATCTATTTTTTCAGTCAAAATGGAAGGAGAATCTTATGCAATTATTCTTCAACTGCAGTCACTAAACCTTTACTTTTACAGGACCCTAGTGTCATAAATGGCCTCATACTCCAGGATTTAATGCCTTAATAGGTAACATGACTCTTAGTTGTGTGGAATAGAGTTCACTGTGCCCCCCTTTTGTGCGGCTCACAGGGCATTCCCTCACAGATATGGACAACCAATAATTCAGGGTTAGAAGTATATATATTTATTTACTTAGAAGTTACAAGTATATTGTTAGAAGTAAATAATTTATTTGTGTGCTTAATATGCTAATTGTGCATTCATATTTACATTTTAATGTATGGTTGCTGTTTTATTTACATGTAGACACATAACTGTGTTTTTATACAGTTTGATAATGTATCAATAGCTATTTTTTTAAATAATCATAAATCATGACATTTAGGGAATAGCACATTAGATCTCAATAAATATGCAAGGGAAGTTACACATCTGTATTTACCCCATACGTCACAGATCCCTTTTAATTTGTCTCGAAATAATATAGAAATATACTACATAAAGCCTGTGTGAGAGCCTTTCCTGGAAAGAGGAACTTCAGACCAGAATGACCATCTTTAATCAACAGTCTGCATCAAGGTCCCATTCACTACTTGGTATCTGGTTCTCCTAATAATATCAGATTGTCCTCACTACCAGTGGTTTCACTTTACCTGGAGCAATTGTTCATACATTTGAGCTATTCCATAAGACATCCAGTCCCTGTTTGATGGAGTTCCTGAACCACTTCGCTGAGATGCCTGGCCTTCAGTTCAGGTGGATCAAGTCATTCCTCTTTCCAGTCTGTCATTGTGTTGTGAATGATGTGCTCTGGGACTCTGAATTCAATTGGAAACTAATGGCTTCACATACCTGGGCAAACATATTAGTGCCTCTGCAGCTCAATTCTGGACTGGGAATAATAATGAAAAAGGAATTAGATTACTGGTCCTGACTCCCATTTTCCTTGATGGTTAGAGGCGCCATTAAAAATGGTTTTCCTGGCAAAAATGCTTTATGCTCTATGTAATTATCCATACCACATAATTTTCTCCTTCCATGTAACTCTCAATTCCCTGTTTAGAAATTTCCTTAGGGACGGAGAAACCCCAAGAGGCTCCAAGACTACACATTTTAGGTCTCCATATGATGGTGGCCTTGCCATGAGAAAGTTATTCTCTTATTATTATGCTTCACACATCCATGTCACGAACAACTGGCATTTCAGCTCTCAAATGTACCAAGCTTTGTGGACGGAAATCTAAGTCATGGGTAACTGTATGGAGGAAAATCCCCCTCAGGTCTTTCCTTGACATTAAACTAGTTTTTGATGTATGGAGAAACACTGTCAGGCACTAGAATTCTGTAAAAACGTTAACCAATTGTACCACACATAGACGATATCAGGTTCTAGGCTCTAAAATGAACAGATGGCATTATGAGTTGTTGTACAGTACCTGTTGTCCTTCACTTTTACTATTGATAGCCTCTATCATCATCAGAGACTATGGAAGACCTATAAACTCAACAATATTCCTTGGACCAATTTGGAGGATGCTTTTTGATGTAGGTTATGGCATTAAGAAGCCTTATTCCTAATGCCCAAAATGGCGGCCATAGTGTTAAGAGTTTTGGTAGTCTAGCATATTTTTATGAGACTTCCTGTGTGGCAGCCATGTTTAACCGTAAGCATAAAATGAAATGCTCAGCATCTGGCCAGTGCTTCCAAATCACTCTGAAAGAATCCCTGTCTTCATTGGATTTTCACATAATTTGTAATCCCATTGCCTCAAAAACTCTGTCTAAAGGTACGCCTTGTCTTCAGTTTTTGTTGGATGTTAATAGAACTTGTTACTTTTTAATAAAACAAGGGAACCCGAACAATTAGCTGCGGACCACGGGTGTCAATCATATATTTCAAAGAACAAGGGTCCTCAGCATTTTGGGAGATCAATAAGAAATAACATATAGACCATAATAGGTAACTATATTACTCCTGTGTCCAGCCGGACAAGGATTTTATTTTGTAGCAATTTACCAAAAATTAGGAACAAGAATATTGGAACAAAGAATATAGTAGGGCACAATCCTGTACCATGCTTGGGAAAAAGTAATAAGGAGGGAACACATACAACATGAAACAGTTTTCAGACAAAGACTGAGCAAACTTGGCCACTTTTAAATCAATGTATCAAATTATAAGTATTGCCAAAGTGTGAAACACAACAAAATCATACACAGTGGTAAGTTGTGAAACACTAAAAGAAGTCGACGTTTCGATCCTTTGCTCAAAATGACTTAGGATCATCATCAGGACTGAAATTTTAACATTTGCCTGGTAATTGTCAATTAGAAAAGCCCGTGATACGACAATACGTTCCGTGTGGGAAAGGATGCAGGGCGCTGGGTGTCCGCTTGGAAAAGACCAAGATGGTCTCAAATGTAGTTAAGCCCAAGCCCTTTTGTTGCGTGCTGGGCACTCCGGGTCTGCCGGAGAGTTTTCGAAGTGAAGGAAGCTTGCGATCCAGCACAGCATACGGGGTAATTACTGCTCCAGAGAGACAGAAGCAGATTGTTGCAGTCCCCACAACTAACGCATGCGGTTCTCAACACAGACTGCCTTCCTTCACAATCAGTTACAATAATAAGCAAACATTTTCAGATATCAGGATTTCTGTAAAAAACAGTGAGCAAGGTCATTGAAACATCGACGCGTAGATCGTTCAATAATGGTTGACTGCACATAATTAAGCTACATTTGATGCGCTACGGTACTCAGTCCCCACCACTCAACAGAACAGGATAAAGAAAGGCGTAGTGCCCCCAGATACGAAAAAACTAAATCAGGATAAATGACAAAAATATTCACTCCACAGCCTAAACTAACTCCACTAACACCCATCCCCCCACCCTGCACCCCGGCATATGGCTTCCGCCGAATCCCAACTAGCAGTGTGCCTATCGCCCCATCTAACTAAATACTAAAAATAGAAAGGGGAGGAGGGCACCTTCGTACGTGCCCCCGGTCCCCCCTCCCTCCCGCCAGAACTAAGAATCCCCCAGAGTAAATCCACAAATCTATTAAGAAGCTAATGCATTATGCAACAGGGGAAACTGCAAACACCGCCCAACCTCCCGCAAGCATCATGATAGCAGATCCCACATCCATCAAGACCACAATGTCAAACCCAGTCAATCAGTCTCATCCTTGACCCTTCCGATCGGACGTGCAAACCCCTTCCGGACGAACTGCTGCCTCCACAGGATAGTCAAAATACGAGAAAAGTGCAGCAAAGTTCAAACTGTGATCAAGCAAAGTGTTAAGTCACTGAGAACTCCATCAGGTCCAAAGACTCTCCTCACCGTCATGAACTTCCAACTTTCTTTCCTCCGCCATCGTAATGGAATTGGCGGATAGAGGAGAGACGCAGTTTCAAGCCCCAAACAGTTCTCATCAAAAGGCTCCGGAAAGGGAGCACCAATTAGTCCTTCCTCAGTCAGCGTTGATAGTAGGCTTGACGATCCATTCGAAGCACCGATCTTGCTCCCATCGGCCATCACATCGCCCGGAGGCTCCGACACCTCTCGTTGCACGGGGCCTGGTTCCTCTATCGAAATGGCCATTGTGGGTATCTCGAGCTGCTTCATTCCTTGTAGTGGAGCAGGGACCGCTCCAATCCACCCAATTTCAAACAAACGCGCTATAATTTTATGAATAAGGGCTTCTACGTTAGTATGAAGAGCCCCAATGGCTCCCTGCACAGTTCGCAACGACGGTTCATTCTCAGTCGCTCCACTGCTCCTCCCTCGATATCAACCATTTTCACGTCCCCCATAGAGCCCGGTCTCCCTGGGGGAACAGTCAAAAGTGGAACGGACAACAGCAGAGGGGGACTCAATGTTAACAGCGACATCGATGTGCGCTTCACCACTGCAAGCGAAGATCCCAACCCAGCAAATGCCGACGGGTGGCTAACCGGGCCACTGGGTCAGGGACCTCCGCCCACAGCCTCAGTCGTGCATCGTCACCCCTCCTTTGATGTTTACCAACTCAGGAGACCGCCATCAAAATCGGGCCAAGAAAACCTCCACAGCAATAGACCGGACCCTGCCACACGCTCACGGCCGATGTTGTACTCGAGACTCCGGCTTCCAAGCTGGGCTAGGCCGCAAACTTTAACACGATATAACTCTGTCTACCAAACCGGTAGAAATCTCGGGATCGCACCATCGAGCTGTAGTCCGGTTCATACATACGGAGGCAGGGCGTAAAGAAAGGATAAGTGACAGGATCATCTGGCAGGAGACGGAGGTCGGCGGAGCCGGGAGCCTAACCAGCCAACTTGTTTGTTAGCATAGCTCCTCTTCCGCATCCACTTAGTCTTGAGTTGCTTTTCCCACATTAGACCTCTCAACTACAGATTTCTCACGTACATTCTTAACATAAATATTGTCTTCCTTGTTAGCATGTGACTCATCCCTATGAATGATTTCAACACAAGCCTTTGAATTTATTTATTTATTTATTTTTCACATTTTTGAAGCGCACTGTTACCCGGAGGTGTCCTGGCACTGGGTGATCACTAGTGTGTGTGGAGCGGAGTTAGTGAGTAAAGAACCACGTCTTGTGGGCTCTCCTGAATACCAGCAGGTTGTGAAACTGTCTGAGGCTCTGTGGCAGTGCGTTCCAGGCCTTAGCTGCACCCACCGAAAAGCTCCTGCCCCCCCAACGAGCTTTCCTGACTCTTGGGACTATTACCAGCCCCTGCTCGGCTGACCTTAGGGATCTTGCAGGCTTGTACCAATGGAAGAGCTGCTTCATACATTGGGGGCCTAGGCCGTGCAGTGCCTTAAAGATCACGCAGAGAGCTTTAAAAACTATTCTTTTACGAACTGGTAACCACTGTAGCTTCACCAGATCCTGTGCTACAGAGGCAAACTTATGGGTACCAGTGATCAGGCGGGCTGCTGCATTCTGCAGGATCTGGAGTTTGTTTAGTAGTCCCTGTTGGGCATTCAGCAGGAGGCTATTGCAGTAATCCAGTCGGGACAACACTAATCCTGTTACCACTGTTTTCCTGTGTTCATCCGCCAGATACGGCAGCACTTTGCGAATTGTTTTTAACACATAGTGGGTTGTTGAGGATAGTGCATTAATTTGTGGTTTGAAGGACAAGATCTCGTCCATAAATACGTCCAGGTTTTTGACCTTCGCCACCGGTGAAGGGGGGGTCTCCATTTCCTCTGACCACCAACGTGGGGACCAGAAGTTGTCCTTGGACCCAAAAAGAAGCACTTCCGTCTTTGCTGAATAGAGTTTTAGACAGTTTTGTGCCATCCAATTGCTGACCTCTCGCATACAGCCTCTGAACTTGTCTGCTGTGCTTTCTGTTTCACCCGGAAGAAGCGACACCACAATCTGCGTGTCGTCTGCGTACGATGTAAGATTAAAACCAAAGGATCGAATCACTGGTGCTAGGGTGGAGACATACACATTAAAAAGAGTCGCACTCAGGGAGGACCCCTGGGGAACTCCGCATGGAAGCACAAATGGGTGTGATTCAAAGTCCCCCAGGGTAACCGTCTGAGTCCTGTTGGAGAGGAAGGCCTGCAGGATCTTAAGTGCCTTTCCTTGAATTCCGAAGGCCCCCAACCGGTCCACCAATAACTTATGATGGACCGTGTCGAAGGCCACGGAGAAGTCCAGCAGGATCAGGGCAGATCTGCCTCCTGCATCCATCACTCTTCTTATGTCTTCCGCAGACTTGATCAGTGCTGATTCTGTGCTGTGCCCCGCCCGGAATCCATGCTGAGATGGGTCTAGATGTTCTCCTGTCCTTAGGAAGGTGCTCAGCTGCGTGTTTAGTATACCCTCCATGATTTTGGCTGGGAGGGGTAATCTGGCGATGGGCCGATAGTTGTTCAGCTCAGTTATATCCAGGTTAGATTATTTAAGAAGGGGCAGGATGGATGCTTGCTTCCATCGTGAAGGGAATTCCCCGCTATCCAGCATGAGATTGAACAGGGGGGTAAGTCCCGCTGCAATGGTAGAAGGTGTTAGTTTTACAATTGTGGCTGGGCAAGGGTCATGAGGGGAGCCTGACTTTATCCTTTGTAGTCGGTTCGCTACCTCCTCCTCGCTAATTTGAGTGAACTTAAGGAATTTTTCCATTTTGCTATCAGTCTCTGGGTCTGCGTTAGGGGCAAGAGTCCTGACTAGTTTGTCTAGAGAGAAGATCTTTTCTACTTTTCCCAAGAAGAAATTGGCAAGATTTTCACATAGTTGGAGACTGGGGGTATCTCCATAGTCTTGGGAGCTGCTAGGGATGACACCGTCAAGAATAGTTCCTTCGGGGAGTTACTGGCCTCCTTGATCCGTTTCGTGAAGAATGCACATGAATGTTTATGAGTCTTAGCTATGGTGAAGACTTCATGCAGAGAGGGATTATCTTTTTGCCACATGGTTTCTTTGGCTTTTTCCAACATATACCCTAGCATGAACTGGTCACTTAAACACTCATCATTGGAGCCACCTAACACACAAATGGAGGCTAATCTGCACAATTCACTTTTGTATTGCTCTACTGTCTCTCTTTGTCATTGCAATCTCTTCCCAAAGTGGTAGCGCTCAAGGACCGTGCTTAATTTGGGAAGATAATGTGAGTCAGGTTTCCTGAGACAAATATTGTATTCCATTCAGCTCAACTACTTCATCTCCAGGCAGCTCAGCAAGATGCACTAATGCATCTTGCCCTTCCGGACCCAGTGTACCAATAATGAGATCATCCTTTCTGGGTTCGGGGTAGCCCCACACATCCTAGCATAGTGGGCGAAAACTTCCTTCCGCTTGGTACACTGTATAGGTGGTTCCCCAAGTGATGCCAAAAATAAGGGTGGGGTAGTGACATTCTACATGATCACCAAACTCCTAACGTAAGTGACCCACAAGGACATCTGCCCAATGGAGGGGACCGTAATAGTTGAATGGGTAAATGGTCCTTCAATAATTTCCAAAACAAAAAGATTCCTCTTGCATAATTACACCAATACATTCATAAGAATATAGCAATTATACAGCAATAACATGTTTACAAAGTGACTATACATATTCACTATGAAGGCTCTGTAAGCGTAATGTCTGCAACAAAACAGTAATACATTGTTTTGCAAACTGGCTCTACAAGTGAAATGTGCAAATTCTGTAAGTTCAATGGCTATGTTTGCAATTGTGCCAAGAACGACATTTCTAAAACCTTCCCAGAAATTGCTCCACTGTCCCTTTTAGTTGTAAACCATTGTGGCATAAACAATCTGGCAGAATGGGAAAATGGGAAAACAAAGTCACCTAGCTTGTTTGTGACCATTATCTATATCTCAGGGCTATGTGACGAAATGCTGTGTGTGTCACTGGATAACCTTTGCGCTACAGTACCGTGACACCTCCGTGAACAAGTTGTGAGGAGTTGAAGGCAGCATTGACCGGACCCTTAGCCCGATCTAAAATGTCCTCCTGAGGTCAAAGCATGATAGGTGCGCAAGATGAGCACGTTGACACAGGATTGCTGAACAAAGCCCAGCCATAGATCCGTCATCCAAGTCAGAGATCCGTGGAGGAATGCCATCGCAGAGTCCACGTTGGAGTTTGTGTCACAGCTTGTGCCAGCACCGCCCGATTAATGTGGTCGGAACGCACGCACTTCTGCCCAAGCAACCGCTCGCGGCACGGGGACAAGCTCGACCCTCGAGTAGGGAGCTATTGTAACAGTTGCTGAGAAGGTAATACAAGTGTACCTTACTACCATGTATCTCTCCACAGCTAACTCCGTTACATCAGCATCTCCATGTCTCGCAATCACTGCGTTAGGGTCTCCTGTTATTTTCCTTATTTAAATACTTTTTCAGTATCTGAGGTGAAGAAGTCTGTCAGCTCCTGTAAGTTGTAAGCACGTAGGCCTCATTGCCAATATTACGTTGCATAAACTACCCTTAACAACTTCTGGGAAAAGAATAAACACCGTTATTCAAGTTTCCAGGAACAGATAAACCATCCACAGACAGAGAGTCAAGCAGCACCAAACGAGTCTGACCAACTACCTTCTCAGAACCTTCACCTTGCATTCCACTCAATCAATCGATCAATCAAGGGTTTGTAAAGTGCACTACTAACCTGTTAAGGTCCCAAGGCGCTGGGGGAGGGGGGATGGGGGGTGTTGCTATGTTGGGGTCACCTGAAGAGCCAGGTCTTGAGGTCTTTCCTAAACTGCAGCAGTGTAGGGCTTTGCCGGAGGTGGAGGGGGAGGTTGTTCCAGGTCTTGACTGCGAGGTAGGAGAAGGACCTTCCACCTGCTCTGGTCCTGTACAAGTGTGGGATGGTAGCCAGGGAGAGGTCAGCTGATCAGAAGTTTCTCTTGGGGGCATGGAAGTAGAGACAGTTATTGAGGTATTTTGGTCTGGCGTTGTGTAGGGCCTTGCATGCGTGCATGAGCAGCTTGAATGTTGTTCTTCTTTCAACGGGGAGCTAGTGTAGATTGCAGATGTGTTGGGTGATGTGGTTGTGCATGGGGATGTCCCAGATTATTCTGGCAGCCGTGTGCTGGATGGTATGGAGCTTGCGGAGGAGTTTTTTTATTGATTCCAGCTTAGAGGGCGCTGTAGTAGTCCAGTCTGCTGGTGATGAGGGTGTGGGTGACCATTTTTATGGATTTGGAGTGATGATTTGCAGGTTACAGAGCAGCACTTCATCACATGGTAATGGAATATCACCAGGTAACAGAACATCACCAGGTTACAGAATATCACCAGGTTACAGAACCCCAATGTCTTGCGGAATCTGTAACATAAGATAACACATCCCTATTAAGGGGATCCATCTCACTACTCATACATGACAACTGGTAAGAGGATGATCCCTGATGAATGAGGATACTACTTAGCAGTTGTTCTCTTTCCATTTTCCATATCTCCCAGATTTCTCTTGGAGTTTGTTGTCATGCACTCACCTGGTCCCAACCGTGGAGAGGACACTAGAGCTGATGCCGGACATTGTATCCCTCCTGAAGACAGGACATGCCAAAGGAAACAAGAGCTTTCTAGCACAAGTTGTCCTCTTGGTAATGGGGAGTTGGGATAAAAAAAGAATAGAGAGAATTGCAGTACTGGATTTGCTTGGCAGCTGGGCAATACTGCGTAACAGGGTTTTGACACGTCACTGACCTGTGTCTGTAAGGTAGATACACACTGGAGCTGAGCCTCTGGGTTTGCAATGAAGCAATTAACTGGAAATACCAGGAGGAGGCACTTACCATCAGTACACTAACAGGCTTCAACATACAATGACCACGTGCTGACTTCAGTTACATGCGCTTACAGGTTTCGCCCGCAGCACAGCATAGGAGCAGGCTGACCAAAATCACAGTTTGGAGTTAGGCGCTCCTAAGGACAAAACTTAAAACATAGGATGGAGTTAATGGCACTCCCAAAGTAAACTCGGAATCCAGGTTGGAGTTAATGGGACTCTAAAGAGAAATTTGGTGCATAGGTTGGACTTATTAGCCCTCCCAAAGGTAAACTCAGTGCATTGGTTGAAGTTATTTGCACTCCCAAAGGTGAACCCAGTGCATAGGTTTAGGTACAAGGTTCATGCAAATATCAAATACTCACAAATGCTTTCTCTTGAAAATACTGTTCAATCAGATAAACACAGAATTAAGTCTTTAGTCTCTGAGCAATCAGTTCAAGTGCAAAGTTTCAACGGAGGGGAATAAAATAGGAATACACAACAAGCGCTGGCAGAAATCACAGAAAAGGCGCGGAGAAAAGGTCTATAGTCTCTTACGATGCTGGTCCTCAGTCCTGCAAACTACTATAGGAGGATTAGTGTGCACTATACTGATATCAAGTACTAAGCCTAGTTCTTCCTCTTGACTAATGCTCCAAGGAGAACTGTGCTGTGCAGGAGGGAGACATCGAGGGAACTGGAGCCACTGACCAACTATGGACTTGAAGGAGCCTGGAGCGCTTTGTGGTTCTGGCAGTTTTCTTCAGGTGAGTGGGAAGGGTAAAGCTTGTTCTGCAGGGAGAGTAGGTCAAGCAAAGACCCAGGGTTTGGAGGGGGTTTATATACCCTCTTGAGGCTTCAAAGGAAGCAGCTAGGTCACGTGTGGCAAGTGGGACACATCTGGCACCTGGTCTTATGGATGGTTTTTGGACCTTGGAAAAAAACAAGTGTTAGTACACACACTTTGACCTTACAGGAAGGCTATGTGCAATGTGAGGATTGGAACCAACAACAGGAAACAAATGTATTGTTCTTTCTCAAACATGCATGTTGGAAAACAACAGAGGCTCTAGTAACAGTGAGTGCAGGGAATTTCATTGGCTCACAGGACACAGGGGGACGCTTGCAAAGACTCAAAGGGATTGACACCAAGGCCCTAGAAAACAACGGGGGCAAAAAGCTCTATGGGTTCACTGTCTTGGGGTGGGGGATCAAGTGCACAAGAATCACAGGGTTTTGAGGGGACCAGTGCAGAAGTGTGAATGCAATGGAATCATAAGGGTGCTGGGGAAGCATTGCTCATGAGGGTGCTGGGAGAGCATCAAACATGAGGGTGCTGGGGAAACATCAGTTATGAGGAATGGCGGGAAAACATCAGTCATGAGGGAGTCGGGGGAACATAAGTTTTGAGGAATGCTGAGCAAACTTCAGTCATGATGTCATAGCATGCATAGGGAGCCATAGGGGCAAATCATCATGATCCCTGTACATTAGACTACTACATAGAGGGTTCAAGAGGGGGCTGTAACAGATTTTACATGAAAGCACCAGGAGATTTCAGTGAGCCAGATGGAGTATTGCCTATCTCCAGGAGATCCCTGCAGAGGTACTTAAGATCTGACATACATGATCTGTGGAATTCAGTGGGACAGTAAACTGACGTATACTCCTTTGTTGATAGGGTCATTGCTGGGCTAAGTGACCTCTCTTCAAGGTCTTTCAGCTTGAGAGTTCATTGGTATTTCTCTCTAGGATGATGCAAGCAAGCATGCCTTAGCATGTTCTCGGACTTGCTAATTTACTTTGCTCTCCAAAAACCCATTTTTCTTCCATCTCCTGATACATCATATTATCACTCCCTAGCAACAAGATCCAGTGAACATCTAACCTGCACATCTAACATGGGCTTCTATAGGAATTCTATAACGCATATTAGCAAGCCCATTATCGCCGTTTTAGCTGCAGTGTCCTGCCGGCCGCTAAAACGGCGATGATTTTAACGAGGTTCTTGCTCATATGCCCTTTGGTTCCTTGCGGTATTAAAACCATGCCTGAGAACAAGGTAGTGCTTAGCCTTGTTGCGTCTTAAAAAGATCTCACTTAGATTCCAGTCTCTGAGGGCGTTGGCTCCCGGTGGCATCTTTGGCTTCCCTCCTCTACTCCGCTCACCAGAGGACCCACTTCCTGGCCCCTGCACTGCTCAAACTATGAAACCTGTACAGACAGAAACAAAGAAAGGGAAAGAACATTATTGTAAGGTATATCACACTTGCACGCGCAGTGCGCCAAATGCGTATTTGCTTCCATGCACTGCAGACTTAAGGCAGCATGTTTGCCCCTACTAAAAGAGGTATATGCCTTCATTCTACGGCCTACAAATTAAAGCGACTCTTCAAGAAAAGAATCCTCCCTCTTGACTACCTTTGAGACTCGTGTGAAAGACTTTCATTCTCTTGTGAAAGATTGGTGCACGCAATTGGGGTATTGCTGTTACTAACCCCACTTATTATTCCTATATTATGATTATTTTATTCCTTTTCCTTATTCTTTGGATGAACCAAGAAATGTGATGTATCTTGTGCTTAACATCTTGTGAGTAACCAAGAAAGGTGAATCCCATGTGAGAGACTTTGATTAATTCAGAGACTCATTGGATACCAGTTGAGAGGCTGTGTGAACAACAAATGTGAACTGAATGTAGAGTACTATGTGAATGTATACATACGCTAGCTATGTTTCCTAAATTCACTCATGTTGTAGTGTAGTTCCTAGGGGCCAGATGTAGGAGCCTTAATACCGGTCGGAAACGGCCGATTTCGCCCGTTTCCGACCGGTATTTGGCTTTTGAGATGTAGGGGGCATTTTATTTACAGAATCGGTATATTTACCGATTCGGTAAATATACAGAAACGGTAAAATACCGAATCGGTAAATTTACCGATTCTGTAAATCAAGATGTAGGTGGCACTATAATCAGTGCCACAGGCCCTTACCAAATCGTTATTTACCATGGAATACTATTCCATGGTAAATAACGAATTCCAGTGTACATGCACATCTGTGCATGTACACCTGTGCCATGTGGCACACAGACATGCCCTAAGGGCATGTCTGTGTGTCAAATGGCACACAAAACAGAAACAGGGGTGCAACAGGGTGTCAAAGTGACACTCTGTAACCCTTGCAAAATCGGTAATTTTACCGATTCTGTAATTACAGAATCGGTATTTGCCATTGATTCCTATGTGCTTCAAGGCCCATAGGAATCAATGGCAAATACCGATTCTGTAATTACAGAATCGGTAATTACCGAATCATACAGATTCAGTATTTTTACTGATTATTTTACCTACATAGCAATTACCGAATAGTGAATACCGAATCTGTAAAATTCGGTATTTGCCATTCGGTAAATTGCTATTACCTACATCTAGGCCTTGATTCCCAATAGGCTCTGCGCATTGGAATAACATAAACGACAGTGTAGACGTAGGACTGAGGTCGACTAGGTCTCTATTGAATATGTTAGACTTAATTATGTGTGCCAGCTAGCTCAGAGGTCACCAGAAACTTTCTCGAGTAAACAAGAAGGTGTTAACTTTCCTGAATAGACAAGAAGGTATTAGTTTCTGACAACCGCATAAACATGACAACTTTGCTCCCCCAGAACAAGTAGTATATCTCCAGAGTCGCGGAAACAATAGATAGCAATTTCACTCAGTCAATTGTGCATGCTTAGTTTCACCAGGAATGCAGAGAAATAGAGAGACGAGCGTTTTCAATAAAAGGGTTATTTATTGAGCAGTCTACTTTCTCATGCAAGACAAGTGAATTGCCACAATTGCAATACTTGTCATAAAGTAAAGTGCGACAGTAAAATGCGTATTATGAAATAATACTGTAAAAGCATTTACATGGTTTCTAAGCCATAAGATACTTAAAACGGATAAAATACATTCAATGATAAAATAATGACTAAACGTACTCAACTGGTGTTTCAAAGATACGCCTACCCCAGTGTACTTAACCTAAGCCTAGTACAGGGAAGGAGTAGATGAGTTACAGTTTTTGCCAAGAATCTGAATCAAGAATTCTCTGTGGGTCTAATCATCTCCGTACCTTGGTTATAGAATGGAGGTCTTGTATCTCTTTCTCAGGACTCGATCTCCCAGCAACCCGCAAGGGTGACCGGAAAACACTGGAGCTGGATTTCTCGGCAGGAGAAAAGACAGCGTCTCTCTCAGTGCATCAGCAGGGAGGGTCGGCTTCCTTCGGCACTCGCATCAGCTAGGCGTCTGGCAAGTAGATAGCCGATCTGCTCCAGACCACTGTGTGTTGCTTAAGGCAGATGCTGGTATATTTATACCTGGAAGGTGCTGAGTTTGACGTAAGGTTGGACATAAGACGTCACTAAGAACTAGCAGTTCTTTCAGGACTCCAGGAGTTCTAGGACAAATCAATACAGAAGCAGGGGGAATTCCCGGGCTACTGGAGGCTTGGTTTGTTTAAGAACACTTTGTGCTTTCTAGGAGTCTATGGGAGTAGCCTTGCCGTATTTGGACTGCATTGGCTATGTCTCAATATGGGTATGATTCTTATGCCTGTATAAGGGTATGATTTGATATAACCACATAAGGGCATGAAATCGGAAATATTAACTAAAGTCCTAGAATCATCTACAACAATGTTAGTTAAATCGACAAGTAGTACATGTCCAGTATTATGTGTGCACTAATTGTGTGGGTGTCATTAGCAGATACTCCTAACACCAGAAGTAGCAGTCTATTCTGTACCCAGGAACCTACATTCCTATGGCACTCTACACAGCGGCAGGAGAAGAATCCAGATCACAAGTCTCTCTTTTTCTCACTGTCAACCCCCTTCCCTTCAAGGATCAACGGTAGTGCAGTGGTCCACCCATTGTCACTGAACGCGATCCTCGAGAGGATAGGAGCCGTTGGATTGCCCTATCAGAATCTCCTGGAATTTAGCTGAGTGGCTTACCCTGACTTCTGTTATGTACCTGTTGCTTGAATATGGGTCCAGCCAACTGTACCTTGGAGATTTCCTGGAGTTCTGAGTCCACACATGCAGGCTGCATTCAGTAGGGTAGTTCACTACAGCAGAAGATTCCTGGTGCAGCAACCCAAGACTTGGCAGCAAACCAGACCTTAGTCAGCAAGCAGGTCAACAGGGCAAACTTCACAGTCAGAAACGATCGGAAGAATTGGATCAGCGGGTCTGGTGCCAACTTTAAAGTGGGAGAAACTCCTAGGGCCCGATTCACAGAATGAACTTAAGACTAAATCCTAAACGTACTACTATTTGGTATTCACAGAATGCACTTACTACTTTCGGGATTCACAGCATGAACTTACTACGTTCGGTATTCACAGATAGATTTAAGACTACTAACTTTACGTCCGCACTCGGGCCGGAAATTCCGGGCCGGAGGTGGAGTTTCCGGCTTGGGGGCCGAGCTTACGGCCCAGAGGCGGAGGTTCCGGGCCGGAGGTGGAGCTTGTGGCTTGGAGGCGGAGCTTCTGGCTCGGAGGTGGGTATTTAGCCGTGGCTGAAATCTCCACCTCTGGGCCAGTAGCTCCGCCAGTAGCTCCGCCTCCAAGCCACAAGCGCCGCCCCTGCCCAGAAGCTCCACCCCCGGGCCGTTAGCTCCGCCCCTAAGCCAGAATTTCCGGCCCGAGTGCGGACGTAAAGTTAGTAGTCTTAAATCTATTCTGTGAATACCGAAATTAGTAAGTTAATTCTGTGAATCCCGAAAGTAGTAAGTGCATTCTGTGAATACCAAATAGTAGTAAGTTTAGGATTTAGTCTTAAATTCATTCTGTGAATCGGGCCCCTAGAGTCTTTCCCTTACAAAGGTGTCTTGATTTTCCTGCATTCCTGCTCAGGGCCCAAGCTTGTCTGCAAGCACAAAAGACTGATGTGAAACCTATTGTGAGTTTGATGGGGCAGTCCTTGTAATGTGAAAGTGTGGAAGGTGACAGCCCCTCCCCCTCATCCTGACAGATATGGCCCATTCTGACAACACCATTTACCCATTGTCTCACTGTCTGGGAGTACTGCATAAAGACCAACTGCCAGCTATACCTAGTCATGTGACCCAGGATACTGGCCGCAGGTACCAAATGGTTAGGACAAGAACATGCCAACTTTCTTGTAAAAGTGGTAATCTCAGAATCATGATTTCAAATCCAATCTTGACATTAAAGAGGATTTTAACCTAAATGTTTCTAGAAACCAAACTCGACTTTCCTACCGGCTTCCAGTTGAAAGTAATCACTTATTAAATCTAATAAGGTAACCCAATGTTACCGCTAATGTCTCTGAATGGGAGAGGAGGCCCTTGCAGGAGTGAAAAACGAATTTAAGTGTTTTTCACTACCAAGACATGTAAAAGTTATAATTAAATGTCCAGCTTTTTATATACACTGCACCCTGCACTTTGGGCTGTTCAGGGCCTACTCTAAGGGTGCAGTACATGTATTCAAAATTAAGTTTACGGCCTAGCCTAAAGGTTTCATTTGCCAAGTCGAAAATGGCAGTTTAAAACTGCTCACACAGGCTGAAATGGCAGACCGGAGATCTGTTTAAAAGGCTACTTAAGTGGGTGGCACAATAAATGTTATTGGTCCACTATTTGCATTTAATCTACAGGCCCTGGGTACAAGTAGTATCACTTTATTAGGGATGTACAAGTTAATGAAATGTGACATTGGGTTGAAGCCATTGTAGCCATGTTTTGGGGAGAGAGCGCAAGCACTTTAGCATTTGTACGCAGTGGTAAGGCGTGCAGAGCCATAAGGCTGGCAATAATGAAGTCAGCAAAAACAGGGGGATTGAAGGCAAAACATTGGGGAAAACCACATTAAGATTTCAGCTCTAACATCTACCTCTTACTAGAAAGTAAAGAGGCGGCTCTAGATGGATGATATAGCTACCAGCCAAAACTCAGCTTATCCTCATTGGTAAATTTGCGGAAAAGTAGATAGAATCCCGGAATAAAAACAAAACAACCTACTTGACAACCTGCATTCATATTTAGGGCAGGCTGCACCACAGTTGTCAATGATGTACTGAGCATGCCATATAAACAAAATTCCTACCTACTCATACTCCTGGACCTATCAACTTCCTTCACTACCATAACTAGACAACTTCTATCGAGAAGACAATGAGGTTGAATGCGTCAACCTAAATTGATTGATCCTAGCTCCAGCGTTTTTACCAATACATACAACATTTTCTGTCAAGCCCACCATTCTTTCTAGAGGTATGATTTACATAACACTCATTTTTTCTTCACCAAGACTATGGTATACAGGGTTCTCCAGCACGGTGGGGTATCCATCTGCGAAACTCTAAGTAGGGTCATTAATCTCTAAAGCATTCATGTTGATTGTAGGCAGTTATTATCGGTATCTTGCACACAACAACTTGTCCCACTGGCTAAAACACTTTATGCATGAGGCACATCAGATATGTTCTTCGTGTAAAGCCTTCACCGTTCACCATGGATCCTTCACGCCTAGCCTCTTAGATATGCACTCCTAAACCCTTCACTGTTCACCACTTAACCCATCAGTCCCTTAACCCTAAATCATTTGTCCTTAAACCTATTTCCCTTCACTCTTCACTGTTTACAATTAAACCTTTCAGTCTATACACTTCATTGGGCTGTCAGTCCTTCACCCCTAACTCCTTCATCTTTTCCCCTAAACCCTTCCCCATCAACACCTTGCACTAATCAAAAATCATTAACCGTACATTATGTATATGTTTATTCAGTCTACTACTAACAACTAAATTACAAACAAGGAGGTGGTGCACAATTAAATTTCAAGCCTGGAGGAAATGCTTGACAACAACATGAATGCAACCAAATGGTATGTGTAATATTCCCAGCGGTCTAGTGGTCGCACGTACACACGCATCCACACATCCGCAGGCCAGGCGTGGCCTGCGGGGTTGAATAAAAGGAGGACGTCCGCTCGGGGACGTCACTTCCGACTGAGATAGCGTGTGTGCCTGCAGTCTGTTCGCTGCTCTTGCGCGCGCCAGCCCACGCGCACCTAAACCAATAATGATCAAGGGGCCCAGATAAGATCCTCACACACAGGCACAACATTGGCGACGAGCGGAGGGAGCCCGACCCTCGCCCGTGCATCGGTAACTGGAGCGGAACACCCTGCCCCTCCACGCAGCCCTACCGTGTGCCTGCCTGCTGCCTATAACCGGCCTGATCCTTCACTTGGCCACCCCTGCCGCTGCAAGTTGGTGTCGCTGAGGGCCCCAGTGGCTCCCCCAAAGAGTCGACGTGTCTGGAACCGGACCGGCAGCGCAACCCGTTGCTGTACCCCACGCATCTCACGTGAGTCGCGGGTACACGGGGGGCACTGCCAAAGCCAACGCATCTCGCGTGAGACGCTGCAAACAACTCCATACCCTGCAGGGAGTGTGAGCGTCATCCTGCTTCGCGGAGGGGCTCCAGTTTATTTTCCTCGACACACCCAGAAGCTCGTGAACAACTTGACGGAACTGAGGTAGGCCGCGCCCACTGCCACGTGGTCGATGAGAAGGAGGGAATAAGTATCAAAGGCCCACACTATCCAGCAAGCGTGCAGAGCAGGGAGAAGAAGGGGTGATCACCCCAACAATACATCACCATGGCGGATGAAGAGGCGCCAGCAGCCACCATCAACATTCCGTTCCAACATGCTGCATCTGGGGTCCTACCACCGTTCAGCGAAATGGAGGATCCATCAACAGCATCCCCACGCTGGAAAGTATGGCTCGAGAGACTGGAAAACTACTTTGTGGTCACGAGAGAAACGGACAAGGCGCTGAAAAGATCCCTACTACTGCACTATGCAGGGGATGAACACCTGCCCAATACCGGAGCGGCGGATGATTATGACTCTGCCGTAGCAGCCCTAAACGGTCATGTTGACCCACAGCTGAACCTGGACTTTGAAGTTTTCAAACTCGGACAGGCACGCCAGAGGGAAGGCGGAACTATGGACCGTTTCTATGCTCGTGTAAGGGAGCTGCCAAGCTCCTGCACTGATGAGGATTAACCGAAGGCCATACAGAGACAGATCATTCAAGGGTGTCGGGACAAGACACTGAGAGGATCGATACTACGCAAGCCAGGGATCTTGCTCGAGGACATCCTAATCCTGGCCAGGTCACATGACCTCTCGAACGTCAGGGCCACCGCAATGGAACAAGCACTCCACAAACCCCAAGGTAAAACAGAGGCCATCAAGAGTGAGCGTGCAGACGCGGTGAGGACCCAGCCACGTGGGTCACCCCAAAAGGAACACCGGAAAGACCAGTCCCGAGCACGGTGTGGGTATTGCGGGCACGAGCCCCACGCAGCCAAAGACTGCTCAGCCCAGGGCAAAACCTGTGCAAATTGTGGGATTCCAAACCACTTTGAGTCTGTGTGCCGAAGACGAAACACGTCAAGGACCTTCAGGAAGTCACGCACGCCTACCAAAGCAATTAGGCAGTTGTCGGTAGCTGAGCCACCATCACCGAAAACAGAGAAATATCTACCAACAATGGACGAAGATTCGGAGTCCAAGGATGAAGAGGCATACATCATCTCTTTTGCACGGGAACTCAAACAGCGACGACGGCCGCAGCCAACATGCGTTGTGCAGATGGCCGGAAACGAAGTCATGGCGGTAATCGACATAGGGGCCACTGTGAATGTCATGGGTCTGCAGTAATTCAAGAAACTACGCCCGCACCCCCAGGCGCTACCGTCCAAGACGAGGATATTTGCATGTGGTGCCGATAAACCACTACCTCTCAAAGGCAAAATCACAGTACCCATCAAGGCTAATGAATTGGAGGTAATGGCAACGATCCACATAATTAACAGAGAGGCCGACACTCTACTAAGCAGCCACACGGCCGAAGACCTGAAATTAATAGCGTTCGCCAACCGCATCAGAGCACACCAGGTGGATGAGCTACTGGGACGTTTCCCCGAACTTTTCACGGGACTGGGTTGCATAAAGTGTGAGCCAATCAAACTGCACATCGATAAATCCGTTACTCCCATCGACCTACGCCACCGCCGGATTCCGTTCCACTTACGCCCACTGGTGGAAAAAGAACTTGAGAAGCTGGAAAGCTTAGGCGTCATCGAAAAAGTTACTGGACCCACTCCGTGGGTCTACCCAATGGTCATTGTGGAAAAACCAAAGCAACCGGGGGAAATCCAAGTGTGCATTGACATGCGACTCCCAAACGCCGCAATCTGGAGGGAGAGACACCTGACCCCTACCATGGACGATATCATTGCTGACATAAATGGGTCAAAGTGGTTTTCGAAGATCGATTTGAACGCTGGATTCCACCAGTTACCATTGGCGGAGGAGAGTCGTTTTATCACCACATTTAGCACCCACCTTGGATTACGACGGTATAAGAGACTAAATTTTGGTATTTCCTCGGCAGCAGAGGTGTTCCAAAACACCATTAGAGAACTCTTGTCCGGGCTGTCTGGGGTAATTAATGTCAGCGATGACATTCTGATCCACTCTGCCACCGCCTCGGAACATCACAAGCACCTCCGGGACGTCTTGAGGAGACTGAGCGCCCATGGAGCAACACTCCACAAAGAAAAGTGTCTGTTCTTTCAGCCCTCCATAGAATTCTTCGGGTACGTATTTAATCAGGAAGGTATCCAGGTGGACCCGAGGAAGTCCAAGGCAATCAAGGATGCCCTAGCACCAAAATCCCCAACAGAAGTAAGGAGCTTCCTTGGAATGGCCACTTACTGTGGCCGATTCATACCGGGCCTAGCCACCTGGAGTGAACCACTACGGGCGCTGACCAAGACGGATGCTGTCTGGCAGTGGGGTCCAAAAGAAGACGAAGCATTCCGAGGGATCAAGGATGCTCTCCTGGAAAAGGCCACCCTATCCTATTTTGACCCTACGAAACGCATGGAGGTGCTAGTTGACGCCAGCCCGGTGGGCCTCGGCGCGGTGCTGACTCAGAAATACGAACCCGGCCAATGGACAGCGCTAGCATTCGCTAGCAAGGCCCTCACCCTGACCGAGACCAGATATGCCCAGATTGAAAGAGAGGCCCTAGCTATCAAGTGGGCCTGTGGCCATTTCCACCTATACCTGCGAGGACACCCCTTTGTCATGGTCACCGACCACCAACCCCTGGTCTCTCTCTTCAAGGGAACTGCTCCACATCCGCCACCCCGAATAGAACGATGGGTGATCCAACTCCAGCCGTATGAGATGGAAGTCATATACCGACCGGGAGCCAAAAACCCTGCGGATTTTCTTTCCCGCCATCCATCGCTACCCGAGCCAGAGTTGGTGGACGGCGAGTGTGAGGAGTATGCACAGTGGGTGGCACTCATATCATGCCCCCAAAGCATAACACTAGAGGAGGTCAAAGAAGCGGCCATCACCGATAACATCTACTGTAGGTCTGTGAAGGCGGTTCAAGAAGGTTTGTGGGCTGAATACCTTCGCCCTCCCAACTCTTGGTCAGTAGAAGACAGAGAGTCCCTCACAAAGATGTGGAGAGTCAGACATGACCTAAGCGCTACTGAAGAAGGAATATTGCTAAGAGGGTCTCGTTTGGTCATTCCCCAGAGCCTGAGATGCAGAGCTGTGCAACTCGCCCATGGTGGACACCAAGGCACCACAAAGATGAAGGCGTGCATGAGGGAAAAAGTATGGTTCCCGGAACTGGAGAGCACGGTGGAAAAGCATGTGCGGAGATGAATGGCCTGTCAGCTGACGAGCGACCTTGAAAGGCCCCTGCCAGTGATCACTGAAGAAGCCTGCACATCTCCCTGGGCCAAGGTGAGCATAGACTTCGAAAGTTTCCCTGGAGAGGGACACACGCTGGTAGTCATTAACTCTTACTCAAAGTACCCACTAGTGGACAAAGTAGCCTCCACAGCATTCACACACGTGGGGCCGGCACTGGAGAAGATGTTCTCTATGTTTGGATATCCGCTGGAAGTACAAAGTGATAATGGACCCCCGTTCTAGGGGGCCGAATTTGACACTTTCCTCCGAAAAAGGGGAATTCAACACCGCCGCATCACACCCCAATGGCCCCAGGCCAACGGAGACGAGATTTATGCGGACCCTAAACAAAGTATTTCGCATAGCCTTAGTGGAACAAGCCTATTCCGGAGCAGAGGTTACATGAGTTCCTGCGTGAGTATAGGGCCACCCCCCATTGCACAACTCAGAGAAGTCCGTGGACCCTCATGATTCAGGGGCCCCGAAGAGACCTTCTCCCTAATGCTCTGGGGTGGACACCGCCCCCAGCCAACACGGAAGAGGCACAGGAACGGAGGCGCCAAGGGAACCAGCGAGCTAGCCATCGCAGAAAAGCCACCCCTAGAAGAATGAGCCCGGGGACACGGGTGATCATACGGAACCGACGCCCTGGGGGAAGTTTCAAACTTGCTATGAACCCGGCACCTGGATGGTTAAATCCACAAGAGGCACCATGATCACGGCACAGAAGGGAGAGGAAGAAGTGTCAAGGAATGCCTCCTGGTTCAAGGCCACATCGTCGGGAGACAGTCAACGCTCAGAGCCAGAAAGGGAAAACCAGGACTTGAGTGTGATGACTACCCACGACAATGACGCGGTGATGGAAAGACAATCAGAGGAACCGGAGAACGAGCCAACTTCTCCGACGCCATCTGGCACGGGCACTAGTTCGTGCCGAGACGCTGAGAGCGGTAGGGCCAGCTCTCAGCGGTACAACTAGCGGCCCAACCCGCTACCTAGCCAAAGACTAAAAGACTACGCCTGTTTGCTGAGACCCTGAAGCCATCACCAAGGGACATGCAAGTACCCAGGTTTTCTGTTCTAAGTTTGTGATCCGGGACTGTCCTATTTTGTTGTGTAAAAGAAAACAAAAATATATAGTTGGATAAGGATGTAATATCCCCAGCGGTCTAGTGGTCGCACGCACACACGCATCCACACATCCGCAAGCCAGGCGTGGCCTGCGGGGTTGAATAAAAGGAGGACGTCCGCTCGGGGACGTCACTTCCGACTGAGATAGCGTGTGTGCCTGCAGTCTGTTTCCTGCTCTTGCGCGCGCCAGCCCACGCGCACCTAAACCAATAATGATCAAGGGGCCCACATAAGATCCTCATACACAGGCACAACAGTATGATGCCTTAGCAGGCAGAGGTGGGGGTATTGATGTCCAGTTACCCCTCCCAGTCTTGTGCCATCGCCTTTTAATTAAGGGTGGATGGCAGTACTTTGGCAGAAGGAGTACAGTTCTTTCCTTGCCTTTCTTTTTCAACATGTAAATCAGTTCCTACGCTCTATAACTATTGCTAACAATTAAAGTCTTCAACAATCTTTGCACAACTAAAACCTTGCTATAGCTAATACTAAGCTGTGTGAAAACCTGGGTCCATTTGTTCGGTGTGATGTGCACAAAGCATCAGAGAGAAGGATTCCTCTGCTGGTACCACCCTATCATAACTAACATCTGGGCGCCATGCGCGCCTCTGGGAGAAGGATTCATGAACGGTCATTCCTAATGTAAGGCTTTGTAATCACTGGTCCCTTTATGCGGAAATATTGCTGCTGTACACATGTTTGAGATGATTACTACACTGTTTGATCTGTTAATGGTAACGTGTTTTTATTGTACTGAATGATCTAATCAAATAAGTAAATTCTTTGAATGATGCAGACGTGTGGGTATATCGCAAATAACCTTTTTTCACTCTTCTGGCCAGCGATAGTGACTTTACCACAATAATTGTAAATTACTGCCGGATATGTCTCCAGTGTAAACTCATTCTTCAATAGTATTTTATGTGCATACTTTTCAAGGCATTTATATATTTTTGGATTCGAAAGCGGAAATGTTATTGCAATACTTTCATACTGAAAGAAATAAAAATGTAAGTTTTCTCTTTAAATAATGATGAACACTATCATATGAAATATATTCTGTACACCCTGACAAACATGAAACCGTTCAAATAAAGGATGGTTTTGCAGTCTTTCCGAGAGGCTCAAGGAGATGTGGGGAAAAAGGGACACTGCTTTTGAGGGAAAGTCTCGAGGAGATGCGGTCATACACTTATGGTCAGATAAAAACAATAACTTGATTTTCATACATAATTTCATGTCATATTTCTGCAGGATTCTAAGCACTATAACAGGTCATATTTTGCTACTTCCCACACTGGTACTCATTCCACCTACCTTCACTATAATGAACGGCTTAGTTAGGTCAGCTTTGTCGGATCTGGAATCTATGTAGTATTTATATAGCGAAAACCTAGCCAGAAGGCAGCAGGGTGCTGTACACAGTCAAAGGCATGCATGCAGTCAAAGAGTGAAGGAGAGGTAGATGGGTTCTGGGAGCAGAAGAGTATGGCTACTGTATTGCAATGTAGAGTTTTGTCAAGAGGGACATCTTCAACTCTCCTAAACTGGAGCAGCACCGGGGAGGTACTGATGTATACAGGGGTGTTGTTCTAGAGTCTTGATGCATCAGTGGAGAAGGCCTGCTGCCTTGTTAGGTCGAGCATTCGAGACCTCTTGTATATACTTTAGTATATACTTATATGTGTATGTACTTTGTGGGCTCTGGAGATCAGCCTTAGGACGTTTCTGCGTAGGGACTTTTTTTTCTGTTCAACTGCCTCTGTTTAACTGTCTTGATAGAAAACGACCAGCAGAGGTCAGTAAAATACCAGAATTCTTTTTTTAATTTTTCTGGCAACTACCTCAATTTAACTTTTTTGATAGAAAACGACCAGCAGAGGTCAGTAAATTTTCAGTGATATGACCACCGAAGGCCCTGCTTTTATATTAAAAACAGAGCTTTAAACTATACCATTTCCAGCTAAAATGCACATTTTCTTTCCATGTCTTCCCATGCCTGGTATGTCACGCAGTTTAGTGCTTACTTTCCCTCCATGATAAAGAACAGTAGATGTTTCAGCACCCAGGCTAATGTGCTACATAGCTATATACATATAAGGTTGCAAAGGCGAGAGCGATTGCATTGCAAATGCTTGTTTTTTGTTGCTGTTTGCACTGCTCAGTCTACAGTCTGATGGAATCCTGGCTGTGGGAGTGCTGTGAGCCACCAGAGACGGTGAGCATGTCCGCAGGTTAAGCAGGGGTGGGTGCTGTTTGTGATGTCTTTGTAAATGAACCTATAAACTGTTGATCGCTGCGTTATTAGACGTAGAACATTCAGTTCACTGAGCTATTCTTCCAGCAACGATTAGCATGTGAGTTGGTGTAATTTACGCCTGCAATACTCTTGACCTACTCATGAATTTCAGGAGTACTGCAACAGCAATATGGAGCCAGCGCTTTGTAAATCGGGTCCTTACATTCCTCCCAAGTGTCTGACATTATTTTTTACAAATTTTAAACTAAATTCTGCAAACATGCAAAACGTTTTATTAATGATACTTTGATGGTATAAGTGACACACAGGCCGAGTGTCTGAGTAAGACTAATATTACTATTTTCTTGAGCACTCTTTCTTCTTTTATGTTCCTGCTCCTTATGGATATTGTTCGATTCTGTGGCAGGTTCAAGGTCCATTCCAGTTTAGTTTGTTACTAGCATTTCAACGTTCCCTAGCGTGAAGTCTGCTGCCAAGAATTTCGTGTGTGTTTGTTTTGTCAGTTAGGTATAATTCCTAGGAACTGCAAGTTCGAGCCAAAACTTGCAAAAACAACGGAATAATACATTTCCAAGAAGAAGGTCAGACGACATATCTCGCCTGGCCTTTAATTTGTTATTGCATCACGTTGTAACGTACCTAAGCACAGACATTTACTTAAATATCTATTTATCAGGTAATCTTTTACAGTTCGATTACCACATGAATTGAATTACTGTACAAAACATGAAGCTGAAACTCTTAAATGACCGAAATCACAGCTCTTAAAATGAACCCTTTATAAGCTTTGGTGACAGACTCTTTATACAGTCCCATGATAGACCCTTTCAACAGCGGGAACCCCTTGGGGAATTTTATTTAAAAGGGTAAGTTTTTCAACATTTTGCCAAATTAGTGCCTAATGTTTGAGGCCTTGTGGAAGGCAGATGTGAGTTATTAAACAATGCACGGGCATCTAAAAATGCTCCTCAGAAGAAATGCAAAAAAAAGTCAAAGCAAAAAGTGTGCAATGTAGATTGCAACAAATGACATGGGGATTCTGTCTCCAGGGTTATGTGTTACAGGTTCCATGGGTCTCTGCTGAAGGCAGACCCAGCCGGCTGAGTAATACTCATGTTGGGTGAATGTTTCACGCTGGTTGGTCCTTCTCCTGGTACACAATGCAGTCCAGTTCTACTCACCAAAACTCAAACAGTGTTCTTGGTGCTGTAAAACTAACAAACAGCTGGTCATTCACCTGCTATGACCTTATCCAATTGACGTGTAAGGAACCTGCTTGTCTCAGGGAACATCATGCACACCCGTTTCTCCTCCTTGGAAGGATGAGGAGGGGAAAGAAAGGCGGGAGGGTACATATGGGGAGACTCTACATTTGGCAGGAAAGAGGGGAAAGCAGGCAGAACTAGTAATCTTTGGCAAGAGACCTCACCATGAGACTCCCTCTGGCCAAAAACAGACCCACACCCAGAACCCACAACAAGAACCTCGGAATAATAATCAACAGCAAAGTGGACATGACCGCACAAGTCAACGCCATCAATGCATCTTGCTTTCACACCCTGAAGATGCTGAGGGAGATCTTCAAATAGTTCCCAAGCAACACTAGAAAAACGGCCACTCATGCCCTAGCCACCAGCAAGCTCAACTTTAGGAACACTCTCTATGCCAGGATCACTAAGCAAACCATCCAGAACTCAGAAGACAGACTCATCCTCAAGCTCCCACACATAACTCACATCACACCATACCTCAGAGAGCTTCACTGGCTCCTGATGCACAAACGTGCTCAATTCAAACTGCACACACACATATTCAAGGCACTACGCTACTCAAGCTCCACCTACCTGAAGAGTCGCATCACCTCCCACCAACAATCCAGACACAACTGCTCCGTGGGACTTCCACTTGCACACATCCCATGCATACACAGAACCAGATCAGGATGACTGGCATTCTCTTACAAAGTTCCTAAAGCGTGGAATGGCCTCCCACTCCAGAGCTGTCTCCTCTCTCCTTGAATTCTGCAAGAAGCTGAAGACCTGCCTTGTTAATTAACCAACCTACAATAGGCAGGGCGAGGCATGCACACCTGCTTTGCACCAGGATATCCTCGCGGGTGATAGTGCGCTTTACAAATACAAATAACATAACTAAGTTTGTGGGCAGAATAGCAGCTGAGCCCATGGCCTGCAAATGTCAGACTACACGGGCTGTATTTATCCTCACCAAAAAGACAGCTTTTGGATCAAAAAATTCAATGGAAAAATTGTGAATTTGTTTGAAACGCAAATGAGTAAAATCCGGTTTGAGATTGCGCTGATGCCCATTTAGCACCGAGCAATGGCTGTGTTTACATGCGTTGGCACTTTAAATCCTTTACAAAATACAGGCCCCATGCCCATTTTGCACATTGGAAGCACTGGCCTAGTCTGTTCCACTGGACACTTTCAACAGGGTGCACTGGGTGCAGACCGTTTCAGTGCACCCTTTTACAATTAATGTGCTGTTCCCTGGGTAGCTGTGAGCTCACAACAGCTCTAGAGTCAGAGTGTTAGTGGAAGGCAGACCAGCTTCTTGAAGCCATCAATATATCTAGAAGATCTATGCTCAGGTTGAAAACAGGAGGGATCCACCTGAAAATGGATGCAGTGATGGACTGCATGAAGCAGTGGGATACCTGAAGGGTTTTCTACCCCATCCAAAAGGGACTCCATCGAGGGGTGCACAGACTGTTATTCTACCTCACATAGTCTCATTCAGGCACATGCATCAATGTAGGCTTTTGTGATTCATTAATTGTCATTATTAAGGAATCGCGATTAAGGAATTGCAAAAGCCTATGCATGTATGAATCGCAATAAAATTAGCGATTCCCAAACATTCCTTAATTTCTACCCAAAAATTGAGACCACCGCTGTATGACACAGAACCAACAGAGGATGTTGCATCGCAGCTACAGCTCATCCGAACTGCTGATGCAATCCCCAACGCAGAACTTCGTACTGCAAGCCTCCATCGATGCCCTCCCCGACGATGACGTAGGAAATCGCCTCACAAGCCTCATTGACTGCAAGCATTGGACACGCCACTGAGGGCATGTCCTCGACGCAGGACCTCACCTTGCAGCCCGCAGCTCATTGTAACCAACACTGCACGATGCATCCTCAACAAGGGATCTCACAAAGCTCCGCAACCAGGATTTAAGGTACTTTGTTCAACAGGCTAAAGTGGGTCCCTGTATCTGGCCGACACTCTTTTGTGGTCGGCCTGAACTTGTGACTTTTGTCCCAGTCTGGTGTGACCAGATGACCACAGTTAGCGATGTGTGCTTTTAGGCACTGTTTTCACTTACATTGTTTACATTATATATGTCCAGTTCTACTGATTGGATTTTTGCTGTTTTGGTGTCAAATACTTTATGAAGTTTTACTCTATTTTTCTAAATTGGTGTGAGATTTTCCTTGTATTGTGTTTTCATTGTATTACTGTTTGAATCAATCAATCAATCAATCAGTGACACTTATAAAGCGCGCTACATACCCGTAGGGTCTCAAGGCGCTGGGGGTGGGGGGGGGGTGCCGCTACTGCTCGAACAGCCAGGTCTTCAGCTTCTTCCTGAAGGAGAGGTGGTCTTGGGTCAGGCGCAGGTCGGTCGGGAGGGAGTTCCAGGTCTTGGCGGCCAGGTAGGAGAAGGACCTTCCTCCTGTAGTCGCTCTTCGGATGCGGGGGACGGTGGCGAGGGCGTGGTTGGCTGATCGGAGGTGGCGTTTGGGAGCGTAGAAGTTGACTCGGCTGTTGAGGTAGCTCGGGCCTTGGTCGTGTAGGGCTTTGTGTGCGTGGGTGAGGAGGCGGAAGGTGATTCTTTTGTTGACGGGGAGCCAGTGAAGGTCTCTCAGATGTCCGGAGATGTGGCTGGTTCGTGGGATGTTGAGGATGAGTCTGGCTGAGGCGTTCTGGATCCGCTGGAGTCTCTTCTGGAGCTTGGCGGTGGTACCGGCGTAGAGGGCGTTGCCGTAGTCCAGTCGGCTGGTGACGAGGGCCTGGGTGACGGTCTTTGAAGTGCAGCATACATACTTTACATACCCATTGCCTCTAAGTACAGCCTGATTGTTTTGTGGCAAGTTACCAGAGGGTTAAGCACAGGTTAACCAGAGACTGTGAACTACCCTTCCTGCACCTTTATACCAGTTTCATATTTTATAATAGTCCTGCGACACAAACCCAGAGACCAACCGTCACTGTGGTGTCACTGTGTTCCAGATCCTAAAACAATGTTTGAATGGTGTGCACAGGAATGCAAGCAATGTCCAGGAATTTGCTCTGAAGTAATCCAAAAATTCTTTATTGATCAAATGTCATTAATGGTTCACAGAAACAATAAATTCATCCAACACGTTTCGTTGTCCAAGAGAACTTCATCAGGGCTGAAAGTAGACAAAATACAAACATAAATATACACAGAGGGGAAGATCAAAACAAAGAACACATTCTAATTACACATGAAAAAAGCAGAATAATTAAAAAAAACATATATCAATAAAATACATGGCAACCAGGAAAATTACAATACTGAAACACAGATATATATATATTTTTTGTTTCTACATAAACCTCAAAGGACAAAACGTTTTTTTTATATCCTAAACAAAGAAATAACGGAAACATTTAATCATGCATCTATAAAAGGAGAGACAAATCACCAGGAAAAGGACAATCAAAAACAATAATATATTAAGACATTCTTTTTTCAACATTATGAAAAACAATTAAAAAAACCTCATTATGTATAGCTCTTGACGTAGGTCTCTGACAATTATCCCGTTCAAATGAGCAAGAGAGACACAATATTATAAATAGTGCAAAGCAATCATCCATAATCAAGGAAATATTCAATCCAATCACATCTACAATATCCCAAGCTGAATGTCTTGTAGGACAACCAAGCTGAATTAACTGAACACATATGATAAGTATCATCATAGGTATCTGGAATTAAGAAATCTGGCAAACAGAGAATATATATTTCAATTACCCATATTATGGGTTGGACCAGAAACAAAGGGCATGTGTCAAGACATCCAATTAAAAGCTATATATAAAATGAAAAAAGATATAAAATATAAACTCACCTTCTCAGGGTAATACCCTTCTTGAAGGAGAGAACAAATAAGCTCTCATATGCTGTAATTACAGCTGTATCATGTACAACAAACAGGAACCGATTGAACAATGGTAATTTCTAAAAGGAGGCAAGATAAGGAAATTTAGCGATCTGTCACAATACCTAGTCAGATAGAAATATGGCAGGGTTGACAATGAGCGCATCTGACCTTATAAGCAGTGAGTTTCAAAACTGCTATCTTGTTCCCGAAGTTCACAAGGAAATCCACAAAGGTTCCTTCCAACAGCATAGCTGTAATAATTCTAAACCAAAAAAAGAAATTATAAAGTACCATAATAACATTGAGGGAACACGAGAAAAAAATTGGAATTTAGAAGGTATATATCTAACCTAAATCCAAAGAGTTAAATGTATAATGGCCACGGTCCAAGTTCCTTAACACAACATCAAATAGCGCTCTAAATTATCAAAGGGAAAAAACTTTATTTATGTTTCCTTGAATACCATCTCATAATATTGTATCTAGCTCGGTCATCCGGAATACACCTTTTGATGAACTAGTAAGAATTAGGCGCAATTGTAATGAACAAGAGACCTTCACCAGAAATATCAAGGAAGCGAGGAAGCGACTTGAAAACAGGGGATATGCACATAAAGACCTGGAGAAAGTAGAACAGAGAGCTCTCACTCTTAATCGAGAGATGATACTATCTGACAATACTCATAAGAGAAGGGGTAAAAAACAGAAGGGGAAGGTGCATTTTATAACTCAGTATACCACGCACAGCAGTGAGATCTTCAGCCTGTTTAAGCGGAATTGGCACCTGTTACAGGCAATACCAAGTCCACAGGGATCTATAAGTAACAATCCCTTGATTACTTACAGGAGAGGTGTTACCCTCAAAAACAAACTTTGTCCGAGCCATATTACCAATCAGAAATCGGAGATGTGGTTACCAGACAAGCCAAATGGATTTTGTACTTGTTTCTGTAAAATCTGTAAATTTGGGGCTGACAAGATCAAAAGCTTCTGTCATAATGGATCACCTTCATACCCAATTAGACAATTCATTAACTGTAACACAACTCATGTTGTGTATATCATTGGATGTCCTTGTGATATGATATATGTTGAAAGCACAAAGAGGCAACTCAAACTCTGAATACAAGAACATAGGAGGGCCATATTAAATGGGGACAGTAAATATCCCTTGGCAGAACACTATGTGTATGTATGTATGTATGTATTTATTTCTTATATAGCGCAAACCTTTCACCCTACGGGTATCTTGGCGCTCAGCATTCTGCACATGGCCTCCATTGCAGCGGCATAGTCAAATATAGAAAAATAGAATTAACAGCCTCTAGGAAACAGCCACGTTTTTAGGCTTTTCCTGAAGATAGTCAGGGTGTTGGATTGCCTGATACAAAGAGGCAGCTCGTTCCAAAGACGAGCCGCCGCCACACTAAAAGCCCGACCGCCCATCCTAGATCGTTTAAATCTGGATGTTGCCGCTAAATTTAGAGAGAAGGAACAGAGTATCCTCTTAGGCTTATACCAATTAAGCCTGTTTGATAATGGTATTGGGCCTAGATCGTGTAGTCCATTGAACACTGTCCACAAAGATTTAAAATGGACTCTTTCCCGAATTGGCAACCAATGTAGCTCTTTCAGTGCCAAGGAAGTAGAGGATCGACGCTCCCTATTCAAGGCCATTTTGGCTGCTGTAGACTGGACTCTTTGTAGGCTTTGAATAATGTATTGCGGAGCTCCCAAATACAGGGCATTACAATAGTCCAGTCTACTAAGTATCAAGCTTCTAACCACCAAGGGACGAGTCTCATTTGGAAGGAATGGTAGCACCTGCCGTAGCATTCGGAGGAGAATCATACAGACGCTGATTGTCTTATTGGCTTGGGCCTCCATCTGGAGATTATCTTCAACCATAACCCCCAAATTTCGTACCAACCTGACCGGGGTCAGGGGTTCTTCCTCAGGGGTAAGTCTAAACTCCAGTGGTAGTTGATGAGGCAAGGTATTACTAGGGCACAACATTACTTCCGTTTTACCTCCATTAATTTGGAGCTGGTTATTCCTTAGTCAGTTAGAAGTATGTAAAATTCCATCGAGATAATAGCAATTTTTGGTTTTATGGTATTGACCATGTGGTACTCAATAAAAGGGGTGGCAAAAGAGAACTTACCCTGAGACAAGATGAGGCAAGTTGGAATTGTAAATTGAGGGCAATCACATATCATCATAATACTGATGATGAGATGCATTTCTTTCTAAAGAATTGATATATCTTGCTCATAGACATTGTTTCTCTGGATTGTAACTGAATGAATAGGATCAAGAGATTTTTTCTTGAATCACTCTCGATGTATGCTTTTAAAAAGACCTTTTCTGTGACTGCTGATATCTCTCTGAGATTCATGATAGCCTAGCTGTATTCTGCTGATAGGAGCCATTTTTATTTGGATCGCATTGGGCTTGGTATGCCTAGAGATAGGTATTGATAAAGTTTTGAGATCCCTATATTAATTGCGTCTGTTCTAGACTCTCTTGTGGATTAGATACAAACATTTCTGCATGAGGTGTGTGCACCATATCATTTGGAGGAACAGAATGGACTGTTGAATTTGGGGTTAGATCATTGAACTATGTATAATTTTAATGTATATATCTCTGATTGTGTGTTTTTTCTCATATCCGGCTTATTCAAATTATTTTTTGAAAAATCTCCTTATTTCTGTTGTCAATCTAGTCAGATTTTTCAAATAAATTCTTGATGGCATTTCTACGTGGTTTGACAATGCATAGCCCCATTTTAACATCTATACAGTTTCGGTTACACGTTATATATATGTCTTCTGCTTTGGCATCAATAAAGAGACGTAACCGACTCCATTTTCATAGCCAGAAACAGGTATTCTAAGATGAGGGTGCATTCTAGTCTATCCCGAAGAGACTTAACTGATAACTTCTCATAGCAGGAAGTGGCACTCGAAGATGAGGGCGGGTTCTAGCTGTTCCCGATGTGAATGTATCACGTAATTGTGGCCTTTCCGAATGCCAGAAGCCTGCACTCTAGGTGATGGGCGTTTTGTAGTTCCTAACACAATCACTTTGGCCTCGTTTTCATAGCCACGCCCTGACTTAAGCATATACCTTTTGCTCTTTCTTTACGCGACGTGACCGCAGTTACATTTCCATTACCACGCCCATACTGGTGATTGGCGCGCTTTTTGAAGGCCAACGCGGTGATCATTTCATTTGGCAAACTGGACGCTGTCTTGTGAATTTTCAGGTAAGCGCTGGGAAGCTCTCTCGCTTCGCGTTTCTTTCTTTGTTCTTCTTCTTTACTTGTAAACTTTGCTTGTTTGGGTACCTGGTCTTACCATTCTTGACTCCAGCATAGATGTAATGTCCTATTTAACCGATTTTCTAAGGATTTTCTGTTACAGTATTTACGTGACTCCCAGTTCTTGTGATGGGATTTAGATTGTGGTACTTTTAATTGCACCTTGTTGCTTATTCCACAACCAGGAGTGATCTGAATCGGGCATTCCAACTTTGATGTGTCTTTCTGTTTCCTCACTCTTCTGTCTCGGAAATACAATACGATCTAGTCTTATCATTTATTACTTAAAATGCAATTCTTAAGTCAACAGTAATGACTTGGGCGGTGGGGAGGACTTTTACTTAATTTTGTTTTATTTCCCCTGTTTAGGCTGGATCGTAGCCTTGGGTTAGTTCCCTATCTTTACTTCAGAAGTACTACCGGGAGTTACTAGGATGATACTTGGTTCTGCAGTATTTATTAACAGGTAAATTTATTGACTTTAGGGCCCTGTTTTTCTGGAGGAGACCTTTTGTTTGTGTCCATAATTTTTGTTGATACAATGGCTGTTGTGTATCTATTTTTAGATTTACTGTACTCCTATAAGGATCCACCTTTGGATGCCTCTTAATAAGAAGGTGTGTCTTCCAGAACATGACACAGGTGGATGTTGTGACTTATCATTCTCAAATTCCTTTTCTTGTACACTTTTATAAAGTAGCTTTACACAATATTATGAGATGGTATTCAAGGAAACATAAATAAAGTTTTTTCCCTTTGATAATGTAGAGCACTATTTGATGTCGTTTTAAGGAGCTTGGACCGTGACCATTATATGTTTAACTCATCGGATTTAGGTTAGTTATATACCTTCTAAATTCCATTTTTTTCTCGTGTTCCCTCAATGTTATTACGGTACTTCTTTATAATTTCTTTTCTTGGTTTAGAAGTATTGCAACTTTGTTGTTGGAAGCAACCTATGTGGATTTCCTTGTGAACCTCGGGAATGAGATTACAGTTTTGAAACTCACTGCTTTTAAGGTCAGATGCGCTCATTGTCAACCCTGCCGTATTTCAATCTGACTAGGTATTGTGGAAGATTGTTTAATTTCCTTATCTTGCCTCCTTTTAGAAATTACCATTGTTCAATCAGTTCCTGTTCGTTGTACATGATACAGCTGTACTTACAGCATATGAGAACTTATTTTTTCTCTCCTTCACGAGGGGTATTACCCTGAGGACGTGATTTTATATTTTATATCTCTTTTCATTTTAGGTATAGCTTTTAATTGGATGTCTTGACACATGACCTTTGTTTCTGGTCCAACCCATAATATGGGTAATTGAAATATATATAACCAGATTTCTAAATTCCAGCTACCTATGATGATACTTATCATATGTGTTCAGTTTATTCAGCTTGGTTGTCCTAACGGACATTCAGCTTGGGATATTGTGGATGTGATTGAATCGATTATTTCCTAGATTATGGATGATTGCTTGGCACTATTCATATTTTTGTTTCTCTCTTGCTCATTTGAACAAGATAATTGTCAGAGTCCTACGTCAAGAACTATACATGATTAGGTTTTTAATTGTTTTTCATAATGTTGAAAAAAAACAATTTGGCTTTTGTTATATTATTGTTTTTGATTGTCCTTTTCCTGGTGCTTTGTCTCTTCATTTATAGATGCATGATTAAATGTTTCTGTTATTTCTTTGTTCAGGATATAAAAAAAACTTTTTGTCTTTTGAGGTTTATGTACAAACAAAAAATATATATATATCTGTGTTTCAGTCTTGCAATTTTCCTATTCATGCGGTTTTCATGTATTTTAATTGATTTATGTTGTTTTTTTAATATTCTCCTTTTTAGATATATAATTAGAATGTGCTCTTTGTTTTGATCTTCCCCTCTGTGTATATTTATGTTTCTATTTTGTCTACTTTTAGCTCTGACGCAGATCTCTTGAAGAACCAAACGTGTTGGCAGAACTTTTTTTTACTGTGTACCATTAATGAAATTTGATCAATAAAGAATTTTTGGATAACTTCAGAGTAAATTCCTGGACATTTCTTGCATTCCTGTGCACACCATTCAAGCATTAAGCACAGGTTAGTTTGGGGTTGTTTGTGGCTTCACCCTGACAGGAATTCAGGTTGCTGCTTGAGTAGAGTTTCACCCCCCTCAACTAGTATCCCATTTTCCTACTCTTGCAAATTGCAAATGATTGTCAATCTGGCGTAAAGTTATCGCGGGAAGTTTCCAGGTGCTGGCTGCTAAATAGGAGAAAGAACTAGGTGGTGATACCACTTTTGCCCAGGGCTAATTCCTACCACAATTTTAACAAAGTTCTTCCTCCATGGTTACAAGTGGTAACTGACCATACTTATAGTGTTAGTCAGTCTGTGGTGTCAGCATAATTGCAGGTGGCTATGTGCATTGCATAGTGGGGCGAGCACTGTCATTCTTGTGTCTTTCATTTTTCATCACAGCCCTGCAGGGCCAGTGTTGGACTTGTCCCATTTTCCCAACATGTTTCGCTTTTCACCCCCCAGTTTTAGGATATCTCCCCCATGGATGAGGAATATATAGGCCATGTGTGGTGTGAGATGCAGTGACACATGCTGTACAATGGCGTACGCAGATTTATTTGAGCTGCTGTGGAGAAATGTCACTTTTAAAATGGACGCCATTGCTGTGTGCTTTGTGCTGCTTGTCTGCAGTGTGTTGGCAGTCTAGTGTTCTTTCACCGTTGTAGAAATGCACCTTAGTAAAATGTCATTTTTAAAATGGACGCCATTTCTGACTACTTGTGCCGCCTGACTGAGGTGGGTTAGCGGCCTAGTGTTTGAAGTGACAAGGTACTCTATACTTCCACAGTGACAGTTGAGGCTGGAACTGCCAGGGACCTTCTAGGAGCTTCCAGCTTTTCTGGTATATGTAGAGCAGTAGAGATGCCATGTGCTCAGTCAGAGCGTGGATTTAAGAGTGAGGGGACCTGCAGCCAGGGGGTGCCGCCGCATGGGCCTGTGTGCTGGCCCCTGAGCCCATCTGTACCCCTCCACAGTCCACAGGACCAGCAGGAGCCCGCTGCTGGAGTTCAGGCTGCTGTACCAGGAGGAGTGCCACGTTACAGGGGATGATGGTTCCGAGGAGCTGCTGTCCTGTACTGATGAGTACCCACTGACCGCTGACGTGGCCTAGCACTGCCTGCCTGCTCTCTTGCCCTAGCGCCTCGAGCGCTCTACACCTGGGCCCTGACTGATCCCTAGTGCCTGGAAAAGGAGAGCGCTTTGACTGACTGCCAAGGAACACCTTTGACTGCGCCCAGAAGGAGGTGAGGAGCACCACCTGTTGTCCCTGAGTCTGCTGGTGGGACCTAGCGCCTTGTGAGCTGTCCATGTGGACTGACCGTACCCTCCCCCTGCCTTCACTCTAGCACTGTACTGCCCAAGCGCTATATGCAGATGGCCAGTGAGGAGAGAGGAGCCTGGGACCTATGTCCTTAGGTGGAACCCTTAATCTGTGGCAGCTACCTAGCGCCTCATGAGCGCTATATTCACATTGCTGGTGAGGAGCGCTACCTGTCGTCCCTGAAGCCCCTGGTGGGACTGAGCACATCGTAAGCACTATATTCAGGGTGCTAGGGGAAGAGGAGCTAAGGCCTGAAGCGCTGTGCTGTCAAAGCGCTATATTTCAATTCCCCTGCATGTGTGCTGCATTGTGGTGCTGTCAGAGTGCCTTATTCATATTGACTGTGGTCTGCTTGCTGCCAAGGCGCTAAAACTGTGCCCAGGAGAAGAGGAGCGGGCATCTGCAGTGCCGGGATTCTAAAGCGCTATGAGGAATTCCCGGCGTGTGGGATTCCCCCCTGCCTGCTTGGTTGACAGCGGGCAGCTTCAACATTGTGGGGCACTCTTAATTGCAGAGTCCAGAAGAGGGACTCCATTTTCTCCAGGCGCTGTGGGGCCAAAGGCTAACCTGCAAGGCTGATGGCACTTATAATGTGTGCCGCTTTCCCTCAATGACTGCATGGCTGTTAATGTTTTATGCCCCCTTCTAATGTGACTAACGCTAATGTGGTGATCCTAGTGCATTTATGCTAATGTGTCAATGCTAACGCTTTTATGCTTATTGCAGTGCTGCTAAGGTTTAGGCTGATGTCCAATCCAGTGAGGCTGATCCATGCACATTGTGATAAATGCCTAGTGACAGTATTGTGCCCATGCTAATTGTGTTTCATGCCTGCATGCCTCATGTGAGATGCTGCATGCCAATGCCCTTCTGTTGCTCATGAGGACGCCTGCATGGTAAGGGGGCTTAGGCTGGTCTGGTATATAAGGTGTTCTTGTGCCTATGATAGTGCCATGATGTTTACCTTTTATGCCTAATGCTTTGATGTTAAGGATGAAGCCTCTAGGCGCACACGTTCAAGCCTAGTGCTTAAGATTTCTTTTCCCCTAAAGCTACAGCTGCTGGTCTTTACATCTATTTCTTACACCTACCCTTATTCCACATACTCCTGTGATGGTTCTAGCAGCGGCCCGAGTGGCCCTGCCCTATAAATAGTCCCCTTCTGTATATGACTACTGGGTGCCAGTTGGCCCCGTGTTCACGCCTGTGATTACTTGTTTCAGTGTTGTGTATAATGCATATGCTGTTTTTCACCTACACTGGTGTGGTCTCCTTTTGTAGTGTGCCTTGTGTGTCGCCTGTGTGTATTGCGTGGATGCTTTACACATGTCCTCTGGAGTTTGGCCTGCCCGCTCCGCACCATGCTACTCCATTTCTAACAGCCACTGTGGAGGGATAGGCAGAAATAGGGTTTTGGATGCTGTCTGATTTGTGAATGATTACTTTCATGAGTCATACAATACAATACAATATTCTTTCAGAAACCAAACAGCAAAAAAGGATTTTTTTTTTAAATCAGATGGTCGACTCAAAGCTATTGTCCTCGAGAATCACTCGGATGGTGTCTTTGTAGAAGGACCCAATGTTTCTTCAGGTGAAATCTATTTCTTCTGTTGCCAGGTTCACCAGTCACATGCCGTCAACACCCTCAGAGAAAAACAGAAGACCCAGGGAAGTACTTCTGCGTTATATATTTTCAAAATCTCGTTATTTCTTTTTCCTATTAATGTGTTTCCTTCTCCCTATTTACTTTTTATTACTATCACTACTTGGCGAGCATTCTTATTAGTGTAAGGGGGAAAGGGTGCCACCAAACAGGGAGCAGAAGTAGAAATAAGCCTGAATTCCCTATTTATGTCCCTGAGTCTTATGGTGTGTCCTTAACAGTTTCACATACTGGGGTTCAAAAGGTTTCGTGGACCCGTGTGACCCAATCACCCGCTATCTTCAAATATAGGCCCCATAGGGTGAACATAAAGATATAATCTTAGATTAAAGGCCTCTCCAAACCGAAAAAAATAAGCATCATATAGAGAAGGGAAAATACGTTTGTTCACTTCTTTGACCATTTACCCTTCCCCCTTTTTGCACTCTCCCAGTTATGCCACAACTCTCCTGAGTTGTGGAGGGAGATTTCGCAGGGGCTGCTGGCACTCACCAGTCCTCATACCGAGCATCTTCTTCTGCATCGCTCCCCGAGTCTTCTCCCTCAAATTCAGGCTGGTCGTCGTCAGGCTGTCATGGCATCACGGAGTGACGGTCTTCTCACTGGGCATCCTTGTCACTGGCCGTGGTCTCCTCCATGCCCTCCTCCCCAAACTTCTCTACGTTGTGGTGTTCTTGCTCGCTTCCCAGCCTCTACTCCTCTTCCTTCCACGTTGTCTTCTCCTCTTTTTTTCTTTACCCTGCTACCTTCCTGTTGACCAGAGTACCTCATTACTTTTCTTTGCTCTTTCTCTCTCCGCCCCCTTGTGTCTGTGCCCTTTCTTACTTTCCACTCTACTCTTCATCGTTTCTAAGTCTCCTGCCCCTTTTAAACTGCATTGTTTTCTCTCTCTAGATACCATGTGTGTTGTTGCATAGTGGGATCCTCCTCATTCTCTGCCAGATGACAGATCCCATGCATTACAGATTTTGTTTGCCCATGGCAATCCAACGGATTTGTGCTCCACCACGTACAACTGTGCATTCAGCGTATTGCAGATGAATCCTGAACATTAACTGAGGCGCATAGGACCCAACGCACCATGGCAATCCTTGTGATGAATTTTGTTGGGAGCTTGACAAAAAGGAATACCAAGGTTCCTCTTACCAGTACCACATCTTCTTCCAAGGAAGGATAACATAAGGCTCTACTGGCAAGTCCAACCTGGCAGAACCAACCTACATCCCCTGCTATTATTCAGCCCTACCAAGCCATTTGAAAATTGGCATTGAGCAGTGCCTCCTAATTAGAAAATGTTGGATGTTTGGCAGGTGGTCACTGATAGTTCGAGGAAGCAGGATCTTGCAGGAGGGATATTTCCAACATTCTATCTTCAAGATGTAACTTGGTTTTAAGAACTTTCTTAAAAGTATTCGGGAGCTATCAAAATGCCATTTTCTTAACTTCCAGAGATATCTCACATTTAAGAAAATCAATGGAGATTGAGTCAGAAATGTAAAGGCAAGGGGCTGTAGGGGTTATGTTATACTATGTTATTATATGGATATTTGTGAAGTGTCCTATCACCCGCAAGGGTATACTGGCAATAAGCAAGTGTGTATGCCTAGCCCTGCCTATTAAGAGGAGGCGTGTAGTGAGAGTTTAAGACAGAGATCGGAGTACAGTGTTGAAAATTGTCTGAGAAGGTGTTGTATTTTTTTGAAGTCTTGCTACAACTTTTAACCAATACTTTAAAGAGGCATTCTAGTGAATGATGTGTCTGTACATCTCAAATCCCTATCAAATGTCATCACACAAAACAACATTCATGGCGGTTGTAAGTGATGTGGGACTCTCTTTCCCCCATGACCTGGTCATCCTGTCTCTGTATCTCACTCTGTAAGTCTCTCTAGCCCCTCCCATAACTAGATATTACTCAATAGTGGTGAGTCTCTTTTTATCTCTCTCACTTGATTATCTCTCCCTATGCCACTTCTGCAAAGCCAACATAGAGCACAGACACACTCCCTATACCCGCCTAGCCTTGCTCTGTCATGCCTCTTGGTCTTGTTTCTTACCCTCCAACACCGAGCAAGCAAGGAGACATCTCTCTCTTACCTCCCTCTCTTCTCCACTCTAGTCCACTTTCATGTTCTATCACACCTCCAGCTTTTTTGGTGCAAGTACTTCCTGGCCCCTGCTCTCTACCCCTGCAGCTCTGCTGGTCTGCCACTGCCGCCTACACCACGTCTGTAGGTGTTCAAGGCCCACTGTCTGCTTTTGTGTGTTGTGCCCCTGACCTCTTCTCTTGCACTGCTGTGCATTCCTGTGAGTTGTGAATCTGTTTTAAACTGCATCATTATTGTGCGTTCCTGTGCGTTGTGATTCTGTTTCAATTTGTGTTACTGTTCGTTTTTGCCTGTGCCCTATGTCTCCTGGTCCTCTGTCATATTCCCGCTGTTGCTGCTCCAGCGGCCCCTCCCCCTGCCATTCCTGCCTCCCAGCTCCACTTCCCTCCCCTATTTAATGGCAGGCACACACTGGCCTTGCCACTGGCACACCAAAGGTAAGCCAGTCAGCGACCCGACCGCGACCAGCGCCAGGGACCCTGAATCTCTGACCATCCACCGTTACGACTCAGCTGTCCTCCTCCCACTCAACCCCGAAAGGAGAAACAACTGCCAGATGTCCACACCGAGTCCCACCCATGGACAGTTCTCCTGATGTCACTGCCATCATACCTTCACCACCGTCAGCACCCCAACGGCCACTGCCCACACACCGAATGCAAACACCACCGAACCCCTGAAATGCATCCTACTCAACATTCGCTCCCTGCACAGACACGCTGTATTAATTTTGTCCACCTACACATGCTATTATTAACATTGCTGAACAACACATGGTTTACACTGTTTATTATGATTTATAAAATGTTTTACAACGTATGCTATGTGATGTGAAATGGACAATATGACATTCTAAAATGGCCACGATGGTTGCACATTTCTGCACTAACAGCTTCAGCTAACAAAGCTAAAGATATCTTCTCGATCGTTGAGGAACTGTCTCACCCTGACAGGGTATCCATGAAACCTCTCCCCTCACAGGGGCTTTGGGATTCTCTCAATTACTTCTTTGTTGAAAAGATGGAAAAAATCAAAAACAGCATCTCGGTATCGCCCTTACCTGACTCTCCCGGGTCCCCCGCTGACCCCTTCAACCCCCACTCTCTCACTCAGATCTCCCTCATCTCGGAGGTGGACTTTTCCGCTCTTCTAAGTAAAGTCACCTCAGGGTCCCCCACTGATTGCTGCCCTCCCAAGATCCCACGTGAGGCCTTCACTGCTTGCCCAGCCCACCCCTGGCACTCCTGAACAATTCCCTCACTCTTGGCTTAGTCCCTATCTCTTTTAAGGCAGCCGAGGTAGTGCCTATCTTAAAGAAACCTACAACCGACCCCACGATCATGAGCAACTTCCACCCTATCTCCCTCCTTCCCTACCTCAGCAAGGTGCTCGAAACTCACGTCACTAACATCTTGAGCTCATTTATTAAGCAATCTCATTTCCTTGACTCTCAACAGGCCGGGTTTAGACCAGCCCACTCTACAGAAATGGTCATACTCTCTGTCATGGAAGAACTGTGTAGGTGGGCCGACTCTAACATCAGTCAGGTCCTAGTGCTCCTGGATTTGTCGGCCGCCTTTGACACGGTCGACCATGTCATCCTGGTCGATCGTGTCAGGCAGGCTGGCATCAGGGGCACTGCCCAGTACTGGGTTCGCTCGTTTCTCACCAGCCGCCAACAAGCGGTCCGGCTATCCCAGTTCTCCGCTGACAGGGTGGGGTTGACCTGTGGCGTGCCACAGGGCTCCTCTTTATCCCCACTCCTCTTTAAATTATACCTCACCCCCCTGATCCGGTCTCTCCGAGATAGGAATGTCACTGTGTTTAATTACGTGGATGACATCCAGCTGGTCTTCAACATCGACCCCTCGGACCAGTCGGTTTTAGATTTTCAAGCCACCCTCTGTCACATTAGCAACTGGATGGGGGCAAATCACCTTAAGCTTAACCCCGACAAGACCAAATTGGTTCTTGTCGGGGGGCCTTCCAAGCCTTGGAACTCAAATTTCTGGCCTGCTAGCTTGGATCTTCCCCCTCGTCCAGTTGACTCAGCCAAAAGTCTGGGGGTTATCATCAGTAAAGATCTTTGGATGAAGCCCCAGATAAATGCCACTGTCTCTTCTTGTTTTTTCCAACTGCGCAGAATTCTGAAAATCGCACACTATCTTACCATCGAGGCGCTTACCTTAGCCCTCTTGGCGTTAGTCATCTCTAGGATTGACTACGCTAACTCCTTGTACGTAGGCATCCCAGATTATCAACTCAAACGTTTGCAGCTTGTCCAGAACCAGGCGGCACGCCTCATCTTCCATCAACCGAGGCACCACCACGTCCGCCCCCTACTAAGATCTTTGCACTGGCTCCCTGTTTCTGAACGCTGCAAATTTAAGCTGGGATGCCTTGTTTTTAAATCTCTGGCGGGCCTAGGCCCCACCTTCATCTCCTCCCTCATTCATCCCTATGTCCCCTCTCGTAATCATCGCTCGGCTCACTCTGCTTTACTCAAAGTCCCGAGAGTCAAACGTAAGAAATGGGGAGGTTTAAGATTCTCATTCCTTGCTCCATCTCTCTGGAATGCCCTCCCATTGGACATAAGGCTTGCTTCTCCCTATACCCACTTCAGATCCCTCCTTAAGACTTATCTGTTTCGTATTGCGCACAACTAAAATGTTCCTCTTCTCCGGTCTTTTTATTTTTCTCTTTTTTTCCTGTTGCTGCTATGCACTGCCTCGCCCTGCCCAGGTGGTGCCCTCTGTCCTCTCTACACTAGCGCCAAGAAACTGTATAGTGTACGTTGCGCTTTACAAATGCCTTTCACATCACATCACATCACATCACTAGAAGGATGTAAGATTGTCATTGATGAAGTAAGAGGTGTATTTAAACATGGTGGTTTTTCATTGGGCTACGAGCATGATCAACCCGTAATGGCGAAATGCGTCTTTTATGCACATGCCAATTAAAGTTACTGCACGAAGCCTGGGTGTCCGAGTGTTTCCTTCAAACAAGGGGACTTGCAGTATTAATATATATATATATATATATATATTCCCTGAAAAAACCATAGGTTTCAGGCCTGATATAGTTAGCAATTAGCATTTAAAAAACCTTAGAAATTTACTGAAAAAACTGTAGGTTTTAGGGGTGTTATAGTTAGCTGGACATTTCACCCGAACAAAACCATTGAAATTCCTCCGATATAGTTAGTTGTACTAACTATATCTCGCGTGCCCGCAATCCACTGCTGATGATGTCACATATTACATCATTCATGACATGGTCAGTGACATCACTGATGACATCTCAAATGACATCACTGATGACATCACTGGTGTCATCATCCAGTGAACGTAGTTTGCTTCGTTATTTAAATATGTATTATATATATAGCAATTTGCATTGAAGAATGAGTGGATATATACATATAAATATCTGGATGGAGGATTCAGTAGCAGTGTGATTGACTGTTTACTTGACTAATTTAAAATATATTGGATAGTGACTAAACTGTGTGAACATCTGTATCACTTTGTCAGTTGTTGTAAAAACTACTTCTCCAGTTGGTTACTACTTATTTGAAAGTCTATATTAGTCATTGATTAGTTAACTGAGTATTTGTATGGGAGAGTGAATGTGTATGTGGTTCGGTGGGAGGTGTGTGACTGCCCAAAGATGTGTGAATAGTTGTGTAGTAGGTATATGACGTTAAGAATACATGTTATAACAGTTGTTTGGGTGAGAGAATATCTTTATGGGTGTGGTGATGAACAAATGTCTCTCTTAATGGTACATGTCGAACAAAGTAGAAAAATAAAAGGCAATGTATGTGTCAGTTGTTGTTTATAAATAAGTATACATAAGATTCAGTGAATGTATGCGTGACTGTATGGATAACTGTATACTTGTAATAGTGATTTTATAACACACTAAGTATAATTTACTATCAAGTCAAGTCAAGTCAAAGATCTTTATTCGGAATAAAACATCCATAAAAGTGCATACAAGATACAATGGCAAGGAATACAATACAACAAAAAATATAGTCTGTCTACTTCTACAAAAATGCAGATACATATTAAAAAACAGTAAGTACAATGAAAAGATTTTTGAATCATTTTAAAAATAGCGACATCTATGAAGTGTTTGGACAAAAGCAAAAAAAAAAAAAAAGTCAGAACAAATATATGTACAAAATACAAATATACAAAGTTGGTGGAAATGTAAAGTGCGAAGTGCAATGTGCAAATATTAACAGTCAATGTGCAAAGTAGCTTGTGAGCGTACTGCGGCTTTGAGAAAACAGCTCACTCTAAATATTACTTCATCTGATCCTAGCAATAATAAATTCCTCATTGCTATCTTAAAATCTGATAGGTCATGTTTCCGACAGTAAAGCATTAAATAATGGACAGTAAACGGTTTATAAAAACCGCAAAAGAACAAGAAGTGCATAAGACTCTGTTTCATGTTCGGGTTACACGGACAACCTACGGTTTCCAAATGTTTATTATAGCCCAAAGGGAAATTTAATAAATTTACAATGCTCCTGTCCCAGAAGCGGAACAGTAAACTCCTGTTCCATCTACCGAGATGTAAACGTAGATATTTCTGGGGGGGAGCAGGGTAACTGACAGGGGGCTCAAAGTGGTCCATGTACTTTATAACTGTACATTTTGAGAAGTTTTTCCTTTCCCGCTCCTCTCTATAGAGGTTATACAGAGCCCTTTGAATCAGAGTCTTATATGAACGATCTATAAGATTAGGAGATGTAAACAGATGTCCTTGCCCTACACTTATTAAACATTCATTTACGGCTTTAAACCATGGTATACAATGTGCCCTGTCACATTTTAAACAGTCTGAGATTATGTCGTGTGTCAATGTGGCTGCGGGGTTCGTCCATATCTGTAACCAGAAAAGGGGCGGCCTAGATCTAACAAAGTCCTCTATATAGGAAATGTTCAATTAACTATGACATATATAGTTTGAGGAACAAATGACTCCACCCAACACATTCCGACAGAATCTATTTTCTTCTGTCTGGATATGGAGACAGTTTGTGTGTCCCCATACCTCTGCACCGTAAGTACCTGTGGGGATGCATTGGGTTTGATAGATCTTTACTAATGGCATGATCACATCTGCATGATTTGGTTGGCCCAGGGAAATTATCGAATTGATCGCTTTTCCTAATGTATTCCTCGCATAGGAAACATGTGGTTGCCAGGAACCAGTATTTGAAAACAGCAGCCCCAAATATGGGAAGGTACAGGTACTTTTTAAAACATTTTCCCCTGACATAATCTCAGTGATTTTATACCTTTTTGGACCACAGGTCATAATAAGGGATTTTTTTTTTAAATTAGTGGTTAAACCTAAGTCAGCCATAAAACTAACAAAACCTGAAATTAAAATACGCAGTGCCTTTGGGGTGCGGCCCATTAGGACCGCATCATCTGCGTAAAGGAGGGTGGGTATGGGAGTACCGTTTACATATGGTACATCATTTGTTAGGATACTCAGGGAACTACTCAGCTCATTAATGTATAAGATAAAAAGCAGGGGGGCCAGAACACAGCCCTGTCTGACCCCCCTGCTGATAAAAATGTCACTTGATACTTCACCAGTGTGGTTAATATGCACACGCGCTCTTAGGTCGCTATGCAGGTAGGATAAAAAGTAAACCAAATACTCATCTAAACCATAATTAAGAAGGACGGACCATAAACGGGAACGATTTACAAAATCAAAGGCAGAACTTAAATCCATAAAACCAAAATATAAGGGGTATTTTTTTGCAATATTATATTTAGCCATTATTAAATTCAAGTTCAAGCATTGTTCAACCGTGCCCACACTGCTACGGAAACCTAGCTGGCTCTGGTGTAGAATATTACTTTCCTCCGCCCAAGTTCTAATTCTTTTAAAAATTACCCTGCCCAAGACTTTCAGGGTGTTATCAATTAATGATATTGGGCGGTAGCACCCAGGATCCAGCCTGTCGACTTTTTTAAAAATGGGTACAATAATACTGCTGGACCATGTTTCAGGGATAGATTCATATGTTAAGTTGTTAAAAACATTACACAGCAGTGGCGCCCAAAAATTGATTTCACATTTTAGCTGATCAATCGAAATGCCGTCGGGACCAGGGGCTTTATTACCAGCACTTTCTGCGATGGCGTCTTCTACCTCAGGCACTGAGATGTTCAATGGGGTTGGAGGGGGAGGGGTTGCTGCATGGTTTCCAGATGCGGCATAGATCGTCGAGAAATGGTCAACTCACACAGGCCCTATGATGTTACAATTAATTGGTGTTATATTTGAACCAAGAGATCTTAGGTTCTTTACCTCCCTCCAAAACCCTGGGGTATCTTTTAGGGCAGCCATACGTACAAGGGATTCCCAGTGATCTTTAACTAATTCATTAGATCTAATGCATAAGGTAGATTTATACCTTGCTCTCAGGAGCCTTACCTGGGAGATATCCCGCGGTTTGGACATGAGTGCAGCCCTTAAATTCCGGTTTGCTTTTGAGCAGGAGGCATCAAACCATCTTGGGGCTTCCTCACTTTTCCTAGATGCCGGTTTGGAGATTTCACTTTTTATTGCAGAGCAAAGTTCACTAAATGATTTAATCATATTGCCCCTGCAGCTATCAATGGCAAGGCAGTTCTCGATCAATGCAGGATGTTTCTTAATCACACTGGCCAAAACTCCCCTGTTATCCACTCCCCTCCAAACAACTCTTAATCTATCTGTCGAGGCTTCCAGGTTTGTTGCCCCGATTTCAATATGTGATATTTTACCCCCTAATGATTTCAAATAAATCACAATGGGATAGTGATCACTGTATACATTACACACTACCTCAGCCTTTAATAGAACATCAGCAAGGGATGGCGAAACAAATATATAATCGATTGTTGTCGCACTCCCATGGCCGATGAAAGTGGGGACCGGGACAGTGCTTATACCAGTACCGGCAAACTCCATGGAGTTTACGAGTTCTCCAGTTGCAAGGAGATCAAATAGTTCCACACCTCTACTGCAAGGGGGATTTCTTGAATGAATGTGTGCATTAAAATCCCCTCCTAAACAAATGCCATCGAACTTCCCGTATTTCCGTCCTTCCACTATTTCATCAATAAAATCAAACAGATCTAAAAAATTACGATTGGGATGGGATATAAAATCATTATTGTAGAAATTAATCAGACATAGTTTTATCCTTTTAGTATATATCAGTGCCATAAAGCTTGGGTTGTTAGTTTGTATTGCATCTGTGGTTATCTTTACCCAAATCGATAAACCCCCGCTAGGGCGGCCCAATACAGTCCTATTATGGCAACTATACCCTTCAAATAACAGATGAGTTGCACACCAAGTTTCTTGGAACATTAAAACATCGTGGCAATTTACCCAATCCTTCCAAGCTTTAATTTCCACTTTTGCCTTCAGCCCAGCAATGTTCCAACTAATAATTGACAAGTTCTCGTCAGGCTGTGGACAAACATCCAGAATAGGCACCTGGGCAATTGCTATTGGATTAGCCAATGGATTAGATTGTAAGTTTGAAGGTAGGGAAAAGTCAGATGGTATCAAAGACACTTCAGGCAATACTTTCTGTGCAGATTCAATGTCAGGGACCACTGCAGCTAGATCTTCCTGGGTGGCTGGCAGTCAGTCAAAAGTGCCCTGGTCACAAAGTGCCGAAAATCTGTTTTGTAGCGGAAACAAGGGGGGTGGTTGTAACATTCTATGTGGGGGTCTGTAAAAGTAACTCAGCGGTAGGGGGGTCACCACAGTAGTTGGGCCGCGCTGAGTGAAATTCCTGTTTAATAGAAATGTTACTGTACTCGGGTTCCTAAAGTTAATTGCAATACAGTCCCCGTTGATGTTTTTAAACAGAGGTCTGACCCAGGTCACCCGGCGTGTGGAAAGAATTTATTTGGATATATCATAGCCGACCCCCTTATGTTTAGTTAACCAGTCAATGCATTTGTTATGTAACTGGACCCAGGATTCTCCTTGACCCTCCCTAAGCGGAGGTATGCCAGCCAGAACCAAAACATAGGGTCAAGCCTCAGGACGGAGATGTAGATCAGGACCTTGATGTTTTATCGGCCTGTTGTCCTCCGGTTGTCTCCTGTGCTGGCCAGGGTTGGGAAGTACCTTCTGCTTGGCTATGCCTTAGGGGGGGTTACTATTCTGATTATCATTTGTGATGCTGGGTAAGGTGGAGGATGGTAAGGGAATGGATGACGGAGTTGAGGCCGAATGGTTTTGCCTTGTATTTACTTCCACCGGTGGTGATGTAGATATAGACGGGGTACTAGCATTTGATGCCCCTTCGGCCCCTTTAGCTGTGACTGGGTTACAGTTTTTGGTAAGATCTCCGCTAGAGAAGGCGCTAGTAATACACTCTAGGTCTTTTAACAGGCGTTCGCCTCTAATTTTATCTAGGTAAACCATACCCTTCCTTTTAGCTTCATCATTTTTCACAAGGGTTTCCAGTCTATTGAGTCTCTTAAAAATGTTATTAAATTGTTTGATCATTTGACCTTCTAACTGTTTAAAAATTGTATCAGCAATGGTCTCTATGAGATTTCCCTATGGTTTGAAATGATGGCTATTTGAATTAGGGAATTCAGTCTGTGTAGAAATGGAATTTATGCCATCATTTATTATAACAGTACCACAGTGATCTCCTGAGTCAGAGCAGACTATCGGGGGCCCTGTTTGTTGTTTCTTACCCCTAGTCCACATACTCTGTGGAGTTGGTTGGTTGTTACTCCTGGGGGGCTGCTTCCTCTTATTTATTGTGGTCTTGACTGGACCCCTTTTACGTTTAGCTCCAGTGGTCTCAGTATTCTCAGCGTTCGTAGTTGTTAGTGGAGGTGCTAATTGCGACCCGGAATCAGGAACAGCACCAGGAGCTGTATCAGGGGTATTTCCCTCATGTAATAGATCAGACGAGCTGACCGCAGGGGTAGATTTCACCACAATTACTTCAGGGAATATGGGTGTAGTGTGTTTTGGACTAATTGTGATAGTAGGTTGGCTGATGTTGAGTGAACCCAAAGAGAGCCTCCTCTCAGTCTCTGCAATCTCATTAAAGGCAGTGTCTATTAGACTCTCAAAGGAGAGTTGGAAGGATGCAGGAACTACAGTAGCCTGTGTGTCTGTATTGGTAGCGTTGCTGGTAACATTACATTTCCCCATTATTGAGAGAGTGGGCTCACCTTCAAAGGGTTAGATGTGTGGCCCGCCCGACCACTGGTGACCTCTGAGGGCCTCAGAGGGCCCGCCCTTTGCCCGGGCTTAGCCTGGCGCCTGCCGGCGAGCGTCCCGCGACGCGGGAAGTGATGCCCCTTTTTGTGCGCCTCCTGGCGCGCTCAGCCTCGACGCGACTTCCGTCCAGGTCGCGGAGGCTTCTGGGGGTTGTGGTCTCTAACTCCCCCGCTCGGCGGCAGCACAGGTGGTCAGAGGCTGCGGCGGGGGAGGAGACTGGCGATGTCACGGCAGCGTTCTGGGCGGGCAGGCAGGTAGCTAGTGGTACCGGTGAGGAGATCCGCTGTAGCAAGGCAACACCCCAGCCAGCGGCAGCAGCGGACAGGTGAGGGACTCCGTGCAGCCAGAAAGGAACAATTTACTATCTATATGAATAGATAAAGTGGTGTTTGTATAAGGGTATAGCTAAGTAAATGTAAGTATGATCCATTGTTTGCATAAGTGAATAGGATGACTTTATAAGTGGATAGGATGTGTGCTGGTGTGTAATGTCGAAATAGGTGTATAAGTGTATTTGATAGTGTTCTATTGATCATTGACTGCATGTATGAGTGAATCTGTAGGTAAGTGATTAGTGTGTGTATAGATCTAGGAATCACTGAGCGGGTTTTTAGAAACTTGTATTGGTGTGTCAATGGATTCAAATATGGTACTCTGTATTTTGCATTAAGTGATGAAAGGTTATACTAGTGTATGATGAGGTGTATCGTCACGTGGATGATGTCATCAGTGATGTCATTTGAGATGTCATCAGTGATGTCACTGACCATGTCATGAATGATGTCATATGTGACATCATCAGCAGTGGATTGCGGGCGCGCAAGATATTGTTAGTACAACTAACTATATCGGAGGAATTTCAATGGTTTTGTACGAGTGAAATGTCCAGCTAACTATAACACCCCTAAAACCTACAGTTTTTTCAGTGAATTTTTAAGGTTTTTTAAATGCTAATTCCTAACTATATCAGGCCCGAAACCTATGGTTTTTTCATTAAATTTCAAAGGTTTTTTAAATGCTAATTCCTAACTATATCAGGCCTGAAACCTATGCTTTTTTCAGTGAATTTCAAAGGTTTTTTAAATGCTAATTCCTAACTATATCAGGCTTGAAACCTTTGGTTTTTTTGTGAATTTTGAAGGTTTTGTAAATGACAATTTTTAAATGTATTAATTGTTATATTTATTTGTTTTGATACTGATTTACTACGTTTTCATTATAAATATTTGTATTTATTCTATAAGCTATATTTCATATTCTTAATGTAAAAGAACAAAACTAAATTCAAAAATATTTTTTTATTAATTCTTTTTTTTAATACGGGCTGAAAGATGCAGCACTGAGGTCTGTCCTGATAACAGGTGTGTAAATCGGAATTCGTATTTCAGCTGATTTTTACGTTCCAAAACTCCACACTTCCAAGAATTTCCAAGTGAAACCAGTCAATGTTAGCCTAGAGAAGGAAATTCAAGTTACTGTTACTACGATGAGAATTACTTTTCAGGATAAGTAGTGGGCTGAAAGATGCAGCACTGAGGTTTCTCCTGATAACAGGTGAGTAAATTGAAATTCGTAGTTCGGCTGATTTATGAGGAATTTTTTAAAGTTCCAAAACTCCACACTTAAAAGAATTTCCAAGTGAAACCAGTCAATGTTAGCCTATGGAAGGAAATTCAAGTTACGGTAAGTATGGTTAGAATTACTTTTCAGGATCAGTAGTGCGCTCAAAGATGCAGCACTGACGTTCCTTGTGATAACAGGTGAGTAAATTGGAATTCGTAGAATTTCGCGAAGATTCGTCCACCAGCGCCAAAGTTATTCCAAATAGAAAGGTCGTCAGTAGGTAGTTATAATTAGGACCTAGTTTCAATAGGAAATCCACAACATTCTATTTGGAATAACTTTGGCGCTGGTGACGAATCTTCGCGAAATTCTCCAAGAAAATGGCCTGCTCCGCAACGCTCCTTCCCTGAAAGTTTGGAGGTGATTCGTCAAGTGGGGGCTGAGAAAAAAGGGGGGTCCCAAAACATGTTTTCCCCATGCAATTTTCCATAGGACCTTTAGCCAGGGCTACAGCCCGAACGGCTGAACGGAATTACACCAAATTTGGCAGAGAGGTAGAGTTCGGTTCGCAGATTGTGCCTTTTGTTAAATGGTGTAAATCCGTTCAGTAGTTCCTGAGAAAATCAAAAGTAAAATCATATTGATATCTAGACACGAAGTACTGCACGCATACAGAAATCCGTACAATTACGAGCACAAGCTGCATGCTGATTGGATGTCAACTGTCTGTCAACACTCCAAACCAGGAAGTGTTGGCAGCCATCTTGTGCCTCAGTAGAACCGAGTCATGAGAAAACAGCAAAACAAAGTTAAAAAATAAGGAAAGGGGGCAGTGTAGAAACATCCTGACTTTCTAGGCCTGCTCAGGGGGTCCCAAATGGATCTTTTAAATTTTTTTAAAAATAAGAAATCGGTGGGTATAGTATGCGTGCACGGTGGAAAAGGAAAAAATCCTAGAAGTCCGTTTTATTCTTAATTAGCCCCCGGGGGGCCAAATTACTTGGGGCAATATTTTTCCATAATGGGGGTCTTGCAAGGCCCCCCTGCAGCCCCGGGGTCCGCCACCCGCTCTGGGTTTTCTTTTTATTTTTTAAGTATGTTTTCAGCTCCCCCTCCCCCTCCCCCGTTCACGCCCCGGGGACCGCCACCTTCCTGGGGCAGTAATATGTAAAATTACCTTTCAGTCCTGGGGACCTGCACCCCGTGGCTTTTTAATGTTGGGAGGGGGTCGCGCGGCCTCCCTCCTGGAGCCCTTGGTGGCCCTGGGGACCACCGCCTCCCAGGGCCGGCTCCTGCAGTGTCTCGGGGTGCCTACCCCAGGGACACTGCTGTTTGCTATGGTATGAAAGAGAGAGCAAGTTAATCTGCTCTCTCTTTCTAGTAGGAAAGCAGATTGCTTTTCGTTAGAGAGAGGAGCATGTAAGCTGCTCTCTCTGACAAAGCAATGCCGGCTCTCGAAGGACGCGGGAAACCGTCTGGGATCGTGGGGGTATTGGGGCTAAAAAAAAAACAGTTCTTTTTGAGAACTAACTTTACTGGTGAAAAAAAGAGCTATATTTCTATGATAGTATGTGAAACTTTCAGGTTTTTTTTTGTGTACCAGTTGTACTCTCTATGCATGCGCAGTCTCATTTCCAAGCCCATATTTCTTTCTTTTTCATCAAGTTCGCCAAGCAAAGCTGTCCTCATTTCAGGAAATAAATTTGCCGCTTTCTTTTCTCGGGCCGTGTGTGTCATTCGCTGCTATACTTTTGTTATATTTTAATAATTATTTCCTATCTATATTTATTTGAAATGTATTGCTGAGGCGCCAAACGTTGATTACATACTCAGTGCACCGCCATTTTAGTAGATTTACTTCTGTTATTTTTATTATACCTGTTACTTTCATTTTACCCTCTGGCTATCTTCTCTGTGATCAATGAGATTTCCTGCCACAGACACCACGGTGTTTGTCCTTGGCCTCCGATGTTATCAGACTTGGTCACATGCATACCTACAAACGGTTTTGAGGCATGTAAGCCACAGCCATTACAACGCGTATCCGTCACCAGAAAGCCATTATCATGCTTATGCCTTTATCATGGGTGGTAAATGTATACTAGTTGTAAAAGCATGCGTGCTAAAGCCATATGCGTGCTAATGGCTTGGTGGTGATGATCACACGTGCTTATGACCGCGTTGTAATGGCTGTTTTCCCCCAATGAACACTGCAGCAACCGAGTCTGGGCGTCGTGTACTCCAGGGCACTAGGCGGAGGGCCACACAGCTCCTCTCATACAATATAGAATTCTTTGGGGGTTGATTGTTTCCATGTTTTGAAGGGCGTTTTTGAGGCCCACACACTTAATTTTGTAGGGTGGTAGGTTTGCACGGGATAAATGTCACAAGAGGTTTGTAAATGTGGTACACATTTTTTTGTTTTAGTTTGATTTCTTTTATATGTTGTAGTCCATCCAGAGAAAATATAACTTATTGTACAGTTTATACTTTTCAACCCTACTCTTAAACATCTTACTATAGTACTTCAAATAATAAATATTATTTTTATTGTGGACTGTCCCCCTCCAAAAAAGAAGTATGTAGTTTTTTTTCTTAACTTTTAGTAAAACAACAATAACTGTAAACGTAACTTAATGATAACAATATAATAAACAAGTACAAAAGTAACTTTAATGAAACATTATAAACAAATTGTGATGTGGATTCCAAAAGACGTACAATAGGTAATCTGCAAAACAAAAAAGAAAATTAGAGTTTAAAATTATGTAGATGTGAGTAAATGAGGTGAAACATTACAAGTCAAGGTAACACTACGATTTTACTTGTGCAGTGTGCCTGGTACATTTCACTTCTGTTATAGTCTATATGTTCAAGTGGTGTCTATATGGAAGTGCCTACTGCGTAACTAACACAAAAGTGGTACAACGGGATTGTAAATATGCCGATTTATTTCTAATGCATTTAATTGGAGTCATTGTATATCTAGGCCACTGTACTTACCTTGTATAAACATTGCGGCCATCAGAGTTCACAACTTCAATTGAACTCTGTTTGTATATGTCAAAATATATTCAATACGTTGCAGACAATTCCATTGCTGTGGCTTGATATGCCTTGATTGCTCCTGAAGGATGTTTGGTGAAGCAAACAAAAGGACATTTGAGTAATCACCGTAAACTGAGTTGCGAAACTCCTGTCAAAAGTGAATTTTATTGTGAGTACTTAATATTGCGTATCTATACTGTTGCACCCCATTGACTCACAGAGTCTGGAGTTGAGAGTTTTTTAAAAAAAGTTAGACGCAGATTTACAAGCTCCTTGCGCCACTTTTCCCATGTGAAAAGTGACACAAAAGTGGCACAATTTGCTTGTAGATCCGTTCCTCAGACTGTTGTAACCTATCTATTGTCACTTCTCTGTGGTAATTATACATTTCTACAAAGTCAAGCTGCTGCACCCTATTGACTTTCTCCTTTCACAGATAATTTGTTGTTGTGGTTGCGGAAACAAGTTTGTTTGCTTACCTTGTGCCATAGACATGATTAAAAGAGGGTTGAAGCAGGCTTCACTGTAGCCAAGAGTTCACCACTTAAACTCGGGTAAGGTTCTATACGGCACAGTGGAGACAGCAGCGTCCATAACTGTAAAAAACTTGGGTAAGGTTCTATACGGCACAGTGGAGACAGCAGCGTCCATAACTGTAAAAAAAAACAAAAAAAAACGATGTGAGAGACAGTAAGAAAGAGAGAGATAAAAGGACATTTAAACGTGGAAGGGACACAGACGATGGGTGGGGGGCTGAAGCCCCATTAGCCTAATGGGTATTGCGTGCCTGCTGCATTCTACATATTCTCTCCTTTGACAGATAGCTTCTCGTTGTTTCGGAAACAAGGTTTAAGTTCAACCATATACGATCAATTAGAATAGAGGCCTGGGAAGCCCACGTGAGGCAGTAATAAATATTAAAAGTCACAGGAGGATTTGGAGGGGGCAAATACGAAGAAGCACAAAGCATGTTGAGCACAAAAATAAAGTAAAACAGAGCTGGGAAGGGCACGTGACGCAGTAAAAAAATAATACTGTTATATACGCACAATTTATTACAATACAGGCTAAATTACATGACACAGTTCAAAAATACGACACAGAAATTCATGAAAACACAATTTTTTTAAAAAGGCCAAGGAGGGCACCGTGACACAGTTGGAAATATTCAGATCAGCAATATACGATCAATAAGAATAGAGGCTTGGGAAGGCCACGTGAGGCAACAATAAATATTAAAAGTCACAGGAGGATTAGGAAGGAGCAAATACGATGAAGCACAAAGCATGTGGCGCACAAAAATGAAGAAAAACAGAGATGAGAGGGCCACGTAAACCAGTAAAAAAAATACTATCATGCAGGTACAATTTACAGCGGAGGCTGATGTTGTGACGGCTTCTCTTACCTTTGCTTCTGTCGTCTCTTGACTTCAAAGGCTGGGGCTTTGGCTTTGACTGAGCCTGCGGTGGGCTAGGCGCGGGCGCCGCGCCACCTCGCCTATTGTGTCCTGGCTTGGCGGCAGTAGCAGTGGCACCACGTCGAGTGTGCTCTCATTTGACACTGAGAGGGTGATCGCACCATACTTTGTACTGCTAATCATACTCAGCGCGTACCCGCGCATACGCTACGAATACGCTTTGACGTTGCATGTCGACACAAAGCTTCCATGTGACGTCATGTACGGCGCCCTGTACGGGAAAGGCGCTAATGTTTTTAATTGTTTAAAAACATATATATGTATTTAATGTACATACTAAGGGTAGAAATTATCTGGGATAATTATGAAAATAGTTTTTTTAAACTTTTAACAATCGAATATTTCTTTTAAAAGCAATTACACAAATCGTGGTGGAATGTCATGCGCACTCGCATCGTATGAGTACTGTAAGCCCAACGTAAGCGTACGCAAAGCCATGTGACTTTAAAAGAAGGGATTTGATTGGTTCATAACACTTCCTATTCCAACTGTAATAAGTTCCCTCACATTTTAATCATTCTACTTTGACTTTCTAAGATGAAGCATCTCTTCTGAGAATCCTGTCAAATAGAAGGAAGATCACCATAATAACAGCAAAGGAACCTCCAAAGAAGAAAGAAAGAAGCTCTAATTTGGAAGTTTTTTACTTTTCCTGAAGGGCAAAAAAAGGTTAATGCTCCAAAAGTAACCTGTAAAATTTGCCAAACAATTCTTTCAAGGGTTGATCTATCTAAAAAATACTCCTTTGGCACAGCAAATATGGTGCGACACATGAAGAACTTGCACCCCAACAAGACGGAGGTTGCTGGAAAACCCACCTCCTACTGGACCAAGCACATCAACTGCTGCAGCAGCATTTTGAGCAAGCAGTCCACACCCACAAATTGATGCTGATTTTGGTGAAGTAAAATTTATATGCATTTATTGCGATAAACGTTTGTGTTATGGGGAACAGTCTATTGACCTGATAAAACGCAGGAAGCAGGAGCATTGCTGTCCTCGACATTAGATTTTTTTTTTCATTCTTTTGTTCCTGTTGGACACTTTTTGGGTTCCAGATGAATTTTTTTGGTTTTAAAAAAAAATTGTTGAAAAAACACACAAGAAAATAGTAAACTAAAAACACAAAAAACTGTTCTTTTTAGAACTACCTTCACTGGTCAAAGAAAGAAATATATTTATATGTTAGTGTATAAAAGTTTCTCAGAGTGAATGTGTAGTTCATAAATGAATGAATAAATACATTAATAGTGTATGGTGAATGTGAAAGTGCAGAACTATAAGGAACTGCTACAGCATAAATCTATAAGCAGTTTACCTATAGTATCCTCTGAAGAACTTAAATGTAACATATGCACATTAATATGTTACAAGTCTATGCTTCAATTTACACTGCTGGTGAAACTGCCTGGATGAATTTCTATGTGTTACCGGTGAATTTACAACCCCCTTGAGCCTCTTTTAACACAGCAGTTGCGTCACTTTTGTGATGCACTGGTGGTGCAAAAGATGTGCCATGGTGTGTAGTATTTACAATGTGACACATCTGGAAGGTGCAGCACATTATAAAGTCCCGCGCCAGAAGGATGTGATATCACAGTACACAATAACTGGCATATCTCTGGGGATGTGCTACTTACTTTACATCTGCTGATTAGTGTTTTAATGTAGTGAATGGATTCTTTTAGAACAGTGTATAGATAAGCACATTGTGTTGTATGGTCACTACAATACTGAAACAGAAGTGTGATAGTGTTTACTGGAAATGTAAGGATACAGATTGGGGAATTGAAGATATAAAAGACAAGTTTCCCGGTGCATAGAACACCACATGCATAGTCTATAGGGGTTTTCTCAGGAACCACTGAACGGATTTACACCATTTAACAAAAAGCACAATCTGCGAACTGAACTCTACCTCTCTGCCAAATTTGGTGTAATTCCATTACGGTACGATTACCAAAAAAACCTATCAAAAAGGAATTATATAGAATTCAATTTTAATATATTGGAAAAAAAAATAATCCAAAAAATAATTTGCAATTTAGTTTTGTTATTATTTTACAATAAAAATATCAAATATAATTTTAAAAATAAAATAAATATAAATATTTATATTAAAAATGTAAGAAATTAGTATAAAAAGAAAGAAATATAATAATTAATACATTTAAAAACTTTTATTTACAAAACCTTTGAAATTCACTGAAAAAAACATAGGTTTAACACGTTACAGATAGGAATTAGCATTTAAAAAACCTTGTAAATTCACTTAAAAAAACATAGGTTTCACACATGTTTTACTTAGGAATTAGCATTTAAAAAACGTTGCAAATTCATAGAAAAAAACATAGGTTTCACACATGTTATAGTTAGCTGGACATTTCACTCATACAAAACCATTGAAATTCCCCGTTATACTTAGTTCAGCTAACTATAACTTGCGCGCCCGCAATGCACTGCTGATGACGTCACATATTACATCACTCATGACATGGTCAGTGACATCACTGATGACATCACTGATGACATCTCAAATGACATCACTGATGATATCACTGATGACATTGTCCAGTGAATGTGTGTCTTCCTGAAAAATAAATATTTTTTATATATGTATATCTAAAGGTCGATCGAAGAATACATGGGTAAATAAGTATCTAAATGGATGTTTTTTTTGTAAAATTGATTGTATAACTGACTTATTAAGTGTATCATAGTGAATACAAGTATTACCGAGTAATTTTTAAATATTCAAATATCTGTATCAGTGTCTCACTTTGTGTATAAATGTATAGGTGGCCGCATGGGTTGGTGAGTAGCTACATGAGTATCTATATGGGTTATTAGTTGGTTTTTCAACTATCAATATGAGTGTTTGTATGTTTCGGTGGGGAATATTACTTTTCGCTAAGATGCATGAATGAGTAAATCACTGTTTGTATGTGTTTTGAAGACAGCATGTGTGCAGGACTGTATGGGTGGATGAGTGTGTGTATGGGTGTGTTAGTGAGTGAATGACTGTCTCAATAGTATCTTTATGAGTAAGTACATATGTTTTAAACTAGTATATGTGAGTATTAATGTTTATAAGTAAGTATATATGAGTGTGAGAGATTGGAAGAGTTCCTGTATAAATAAGTATGTGTTTCTATAAATGATTGTTTAAGAGAGTAAGTAGGTGTACGTTTCTGTAGAAGTAAGTTTAGTGATGTGTGTATAGCTGTATATGCAAGTAAATGGATGTTTGTTTGCATGTGTGAGTATGTGTGTGAGTAAATTTATGGATGAGTATCAGTGTGTAACAGGATATATAGGTGTATGAGTACATATGATGAGTGAGTACATGTATGAGTGACTAAATAGCACTGTTGTTGTCTGAGTGGATGTGTATGTAGATGTTGGAATTACTGAATAGGTTGTTGTAACTGGTATTTGTATCCCCAATTTTTTGAAAATTGTAGTTTCTATTTTTTAATGTGTCTATCAAAGGTTATATTAGGGTAAGAGGAGGTCTGCCACTCTTTCACAAGCACAGTGCTATCCACGCCGAGATAGAAATAGACAAAGTCTTTTGCCATTTGTACAGCAACGTCTTTAGGCATAGGATTAGCACAGTGCTATCCATGTCGAGCTATAAAATGACAAAAGCCATTTACCACTCCAGTCAGAATATTACAGCTTTGCATTGGTAAAATACCATCCAAGCCAACCTGAAATTAATAAAAGCGCCCCTGACACGTGTTTCGCTGTCATTACAGCTCTTCAGAGTGGTTTAGCTTTTCCAGACACAAGGGAGCACCCAGTATAAGTCAAAACAATTCCCTTGCAGGCATAGAGTGATGCATAAAGTAGGCAAAAAAGAAGGAGAGAAATTCCCCTATTATAGTTATTTGAGCTAACTATAACTCGCATCCCAGAAATGCACTACTGATGACATCACATATTACATCATTCATGACATGGTCAGTGACATCACTGATGACATCACTGATGATATCACTGATGATATCGTCCAGTGAATGTGTGTCTTTCTGAAAAATAAATATTTTTTATATATGTATATCTAAAGGTCGATCGAAGAATACATGGGTAAATAAGTATCTAAATGGATGTTTTTTTTGTAAAATTGATTGTATAACTGACTTATTAAGTGTATCTTAGTGAATACAAGTATTACCGAGTAATTTTTAAATATTCAAATATCTGTATCAGTGTCTCACTTTGTGTATAGATGTATAGGTGGCCGCATGGGTTGGTGAGTAGCTACATGAGTATCTATATGGGTTATTAGTTGGTTTTTAAACTATCAGTATGAGTGTTTGTATGTTTCGGTGGGGAATATTACTTTTTGCTAAGATGCATGAATGAGTAAATCACTGTTTGTATGTGTTTTGAAGACAGCATGTGTGCAGGACTGTATGGGTGGATGAGTGTGTGTATGGGTGTGTTAGTGAGTGAATGACTGTCTCAATAGTATCTTTATGAGTAAGTACATATGTTTTAAACTAGTATATGTGAGTATTAATGTTTATAAGTAAGTATATATAAGCGTGAGAGATTGGAAGAGTTCCTGTATAAATAAGTATGTGTTTCTATAAATGATTGTTTAAGAGAGTAAGTAGGTGTACGTTTCTGTAGAAGTTAGTGTAGTGATGTGTGTATAGCTGTATATGCAAGTAAATGGATGTTTGTTTGCATGTGTGAGTATGTGTGTGAGTAAATTTATGGATGAGTATCAGTGTGTAACAGGATATATAGGTGTATGAGTACATATGATGAGTGAGTACATGTATGAGTGACTAAATAGCACTGTTGTTGTCTGAGTGGATGTGTATGTAGATGTTGGAATTACTGAATAGGTTGTTGTAACTGGTATTTGTATCCCCAATTTTTTGAAAATTGTAGTTTCTATTTTTTAATGTGTCTATCAATGGTTATATTAGGGTAAGAGGAGGTCTGCCACTCTTTCACAAGCACAGTGCTATCCATGCCGAGATAGAAATAGACAAAGTCTTTTGCCATTTGTACAGCAAAGTCTTTAAGCATAGGAATAGCACAGTGCTATCCACGCCGAGATAGTAATGGACAAAGTCTTTTGCCATTTGTACAGCAACGTCTTTAGGCATAGGATTAGCACAGTGCTATCGATGTCGAGCTATAAAATGACAAAAGCCATTTACCACTCCAGGCACAATATTACAGCTTTGCATTGGTAAAATACCATCCAAGCCAACCTGAAATTAATAAAAGCACCCCTGACACGTGTTTCGCTGTCATTACAGCTCTTCAGAGTGGTTTAGCTTTTCCAGACACAAGGGAGCACCCAGTATAAGTCAAAACAATTCCCTTGCAGGCATAGAGTGACGCATAAAGTAGGCAAAAAAGAAGGAGAGAACTCTGGGTAGTTCCCAAATTTAGGTGGAAGGCAGCTCCTGTACAGAGCACCCTCAACACCAGCATCACTCTAATTTTGCTCACCTCAAATATCTGCTTTTCTGTCAAAGTTTTTTAAGCATAGGATTAACACAGTACCATCCAGGCAGAGATAGAAATGGAGAAAGTCTTTCGCCATTTATACAGCAAAGTCTTTAAGCATAGGATTAGCACAGTGCTATCCATGCCGAGCTGTAAAATGACCGAGATAAAAATGGACAAAGTTCTTGCCATATATATATATATATATATATATATATATATATATATATATATATATATAGGTATATATATATATATATATATATATAGGTATATATATATATATATATATATATATATATATATATATATATAAGCAAGCAGACTCCTTGCAAAATGGAAAGGAGAAGAGGCCACAACAGGGAACTTTTCAGGAGCCGTTTAATCGTGGACAGCATGGCAAAATGCATTTCGGCGAATAGCCTTCTTCAGTTGCTGTAGCTGTCACGTGCTGACCCCGCCTGCACCTTTGTAGTGTCCTGTACCACCCTCATTGGAAGGTAAGTATGCTCCCGCCCCCAAGTCACATGTGTATTCAACCATGGTGGCACAAATGAGACTCCAACTCCCAGAAAGCATTTCTTCTGGTGAGCATAGCTTGGGGACGGCAGGCAGCGTTCAGGGCAAAGATGCAGTGATGAAAGGAGGTCAGTACGCCAAGTAAAAGTCACACGCACTCCCTTCAGTCCCAAACAGTTCACACCCCGAGTGCGATGCAGCCAAACAATGAGCCGATGTAAAGCCGAATGTTCAATGAACTCGACTCCTCGTTCGGTAACGAGCTGCCGCTGGCAGTAGGCTGTGGCAGGCAAAGCACTTGAGGCGGGCAGGAAACAATCCAGGAAACGGAGAAACAAACAGGCTTTAACAGCAGATGCCAGCGTTCCTGCCGCTTGTAGAACCGGAGCCTCCAGCGCACCTCTGGCATGTGCGCGAAATTAGATAAGCAAGCAGACTCCTTGCAAAATGGAAAGGAGAAGAGGCCACAACAGGGAACTTTTCAGGAGCCGTTTAATCGTGGACAGCATGGCAAAATGCATTTCGGCGAATAGCCTTCTTCAGTTGCTGTAGCTGTCACGTGCTGACCCCGCCTGCACCTTTGTAGTGTCCTGTACCACCCTCATTGGAAGGTAAGTATGCTCCCGCCCCCAAGTCACATGTGTATTCAACCATGGTGGCACAAATGAGACTCCAACTCCCAGAAAGCATTTCTTCTGGTGAGCATAGCTTGGGGACGGCAGGCAGCGTTCAGGGCAAAGATGCAGTGATGAAAGGAGGTCAGTACGCCAAGTAAAAGTCACACGCACTCCCTTCAGTCCCAAACAGTTCACACCCCGAGTGCGATGCAGCCAAACAATATGCCGATGTAAAGCCGAATGTTCAATGAACTCGACTCCTCGTTCGGTAACGAGCTGCCGCTGGCAGTAGGCTGTGGCAGGCAAAGCACTTGAGGCGGGCAGGAAACAATCCAGGAAACGGAGAAACAAACAGGCTTTAACAGCAGATGCCAGCGTTCCTGCCGCTTGTAGAACCGGAGCCTCCAGCGCACCTCTGGCATGTGCGCGAAATTAGATAAGCAAGCAGACTCCTTGCAAAATGGAAAGGAGAAGAGGCCACAACAGGGAACTTTTCAGGAGCCGTTAAATCGTGGACAGCATGGCAAAATGCATTTCGGCGAATAGCCTTCTTCAGTTGCTGTAGCTGTCACGTGCTGACCCCGCCTGCACCTTTGTAGTGTCCTGTACCACCCTCATTGGAAGGTAAGTATGCTCCCGCCCCCAAGTCACATGTGTATTCAACCATGGTGGCACAAATGAGACTCCAACTCCCAGAAAGCATTTCTTCTGGTGAGCATAGCTTGGGGACGGCAGGCAGCGTTCAGGGCAAAGATGCAGTGATGAAAGGAGGTCAGTACGCCAAGTAAAAGTCACACGCACTCCCTTCAGTCCCAAACAGTTCACACCCCGAGTGCGATGCAGCCAAACAATGATTATATTATTTTCAAGGTTCTTATGCATAAACGGGCACTAGACCCAGTATTCTGTTTTTCTAAGTACCAAAATTGTTTTTGTACTTACACAGTCAATTCGAATGGTATATTTGTGCAAACACATTATGATTTAAAATCTACACAACGCATTCAATTTCTTAAAAAGTGCAATGTTTTTTGGCGTTAATTTTGTAATCGGCAATGAATCAATTGTCCGGTATTTACTTAATGAATTATATGTGGCTTAAGCTTTAATTGCTTTTTATCAAGTAAGAGCGGTTAACTTCACATAACGCTGTAGTTTTCCAGTGAGATTGTAACTGGTAACCATGACTACAGGGAAACCACTGCGAGACCCAATCACATGTTGACATGTTTAAAAGCTAAGACCTATTGTTTGCTCTGTGTTGTGAGCAAGGCGGCTGTGACCGTCGAAACGCGTCAATCCTTTGTGCACTGAGTAAATAAACTCTTGTTCCTGATTGTGATCCCACGGAGTCAGCGCCTGATATTTATTGTTTGGAAGTCGGGTTTGGATACAATATCACGGGGAAAGCCTGAGCCCCGCACGCTGACCCACCTTGATCTGGAGCACTTTCCTCAACGGGCGGAACGTTTTTGGTATCTCTTCGAGGAGAAGAAAGGAAAGCGCCCCCCAAGCCAATCGATCGGAAGGAACCTGCGCGAGCGACCGGCACGAACAGGGTGAGCGGGTTACTTCGTGTGCCGGAGGGCATCGGGGAATCCAGGTAAGCCTGCAAGTGCTGCGAGCAAACGCGTGGATTTCCACACAGGTGGCTTATGGGAGAGGTAGTCCGAAACGGAACTCTCAGATAGACCGAAACGGACAGTGGGTGTCAGGAACGACTGAAATTTATCTCAAAACAAGTGCAGGATGGCGGAGGATTGGGAAAGGGAGCGCTTAGAGGCAGCGCGAGACATCTTTGAAGATGTAGACAAAAAATCCAGCACTGGCAAGGGAAGTAGCAGTGACAAAAATAAATCAACTAATGAATCGGATGTTAAAACACTACTTAGAGAATATGAAAAACTACGTAAACAAGAAATCTCTAAGTGGTGGGAGTGTACTTCTTTGCGTAGGTACCTGGAGGTTAGCAGGGTACCCAGAGGCCTAAGAATTCTTCTTGCCCCAACATATGACAACCCAGATCCCAAAATGTTGGAAGAATGGGCTAATAATAATGCACAGTCATCAAAAAACATGTTGGAAATTCTGATAAAATATGCGACATCCGACAGAGAGAAACTTTTGTCGCAATTATCCAATGTTGCCCAAGATTTAGAAAAGCAAGAAGACCAAGATTTTATAACCAAACAAATGACTGATATAAAAATGCGTGTAAGTAAATATGAACAAACAATAAAAGACCGTAAAGCTGAGAAATTTCAAAGAGACCGCGCAGACTACACCAAAGGTCGGATCTACACGTTTGCAAAAAAGTATGATAGCTACAGAAAGAAAAGGCAAACTACCTCTGAGTACAGAACACCAGAAGAATCGGAAGTAAGTTCTGGAGCCGAATCTGAACCGGGAACATCGGGGACGACGACGGCTGAAGAAGAAATTCCCACTCCTGCAAATGAGTTGGATTTTTTACGCGAGGAAAGACTGAGAACCCTAAGGCCACGTGGCCGAAGGAATTCTACACAACAAGAAAAACCTGCAACCTCACGAAAAGCAGAAAACGCAAAAACAGGAGATGGAGCAAATGCAAACCTGCAAAAAGACAATACAAAGAAACAGAACTACAGAAGATACAACAGGAGATAATGGAAACACAACCAGAGGAAAATATGCAAAATAAAAACACAGTCATCAATCTCACTAACATGGCTCTCACCAAAGAAGAAGAAGAAACCCTATCTTTAGGATTAACGTACTGTAAAAGAACAAACTTCAACTACACTCAAACCAGAATAGATTTGCACCAATTCACAAGGAAACTAAAACTGAAAAAACATTTCTTCAATACTCGAGAAATGAATAGTTCGGAAAACACTGCATCAGGAACCACAAATTGGCAAGTCGATGACATGACCTTTATCAGGGCAATGGCAGAATTGGACAGAGATGTATCAAGTGAAATCATGGACACCCAGGAGGTAGCAGAACATGCAGGTATAAGTATTGGGAGTTCATCTAAAACGAATTTCAAGCCAAAATCTACATTTTGCCCGATCATGCCAAAAGACTGCATAGACATTTTTTCCGAAAAAGTGATCTCTGATCTCAAAACCCTATCATGGTCAAGCAGCAACAATTTCAACAAATCACATGCAAATGAAAGAGTTGCTTATGAGAAGGTAATGACTAAAATAAAAGAAAAAAGTGATGTAGTAGTACGCTGGTCAGATAAAGGCGGCAACGTAGTTCTCTGGCCACTGGAGATGTATAATGCTGAAGCACTGTCACAACTATCTGACAGGGATTGCTACCAGAGGATTAGTGAAACCAACATCATCAGCATAAAAGAAAGATATCACAGAAGCCTGTATGACTGGAAAGCTGCGGGGACAATATCGAAGAATGAATTCGAGTTCCTACGAAACAATTACCCCGTCACGCCGAATCTGTACCTAATCCCGAAAGTGCATAAGGACTCGACTTGCCCACCGGGAAGACCAATAATTTCCGCTATCGGAGGCCTTTTCGAAAACACCAGTAGATTTGTGGATTCCTTCCTACAACCCTTCGTAAAGGACCTACCCTCATATACACGAGACAGTGGAGATTTTTTGAAAAAAATCTATGATATCAAATGGGAATCAGATTTTGTTTTTGTCACACTTGATGTTCAAAGTCTCTATACGAGCATAAGACACCAAGATGGACTTAAGGCTATCAGACACTTTCTAGGGGGCCGTAGCCTAGATCTGTACAAACACACACAAATGTTACTGCAAATGGTTGAGTGGGTTTTGGAAAACAATACATTCAGTTTTAATAAATTACTGTACAAACAGATACAGGGGACTGCCATGGGTACTTGCTTCGCCCCCAGCTATGCTAATTTGCATATGGGCTGGTGGGAGGAGCAAGTACTCAGGGTGAAATACTTGGAAGAAATGACAGAAAATGTAAGGTTTTACTGTCGTTATATAGACGATATCTTCCTAATTTGGAAAGGTAGTGAACTGAGTGCCCAAGATTTTGCGGAAAGGTTGAACGAAAATAGTCTTAACCTTAAATTCACTTGCAATACAAGTACCATAGGGATAAATTTCCTAGATCTGGAACTGTTGGCTACAGACAACACAATTGAAACCAACACCTACCGCAAACCGACAGCAGGCAACACCATCCTGCACGCTACCAGTTTTCACCCTCCTAACCTCATTGAGAGTATACCGTATGCAGAGTGTCTCCGCATGAAAAGAAACTGCAGTACAGTTAGTTCATACAACCAATCCAAAACTGCACTTTTCAACAGATTAAGACTTAGAGGTTACCCAGAAAAAACACTGGAAAAGGCAGAACAGAAGTGTGACCCAAAAGACAGAAAAGAACTATTGTTCAACGAAAAAAATCCAAAATCGAAATCTGAGACCAATACAGACATACCACGTCTCATCACAGGATACAATGCTTACCATAAACAAGTGAGGAGCATAATTTACAGACATTGGCCTATAGTTCGGAATGATCCGATAATAGGTAAATGCTGCACCAGGAACCCACAACTCACGTTTAGGAAAGCAAAAAGTATGAGGGAAGAACTAGTCAACAACACCCCAGTGTTGAAGAAGAAAGAACCGCCATGGCTTAAAACTAAAAATGGTTTCTTCAAATGCACCAAGTGCAAGGCGTGTCAATATGGCACCAACACTACACAGGTGGATGTGCCACATAGAAAAACCCCACTAAAGATACGATCCAACTACTCATGCAAAACAGATTTTGCAGTCTATGTATTACAGTGTAGCTGCAAAAAACTGTACGTAGGCAGTACAATACACCCGGCCCACGTAAGAGTGTTACAACACCTTAGGGCCATAAAAAACAATGACCCTACGTATCCAGTGGCTAGGCACATAAACATATCACACGCAGGCAATGCAGACAATATAAAATACTTTGTAATAGACCATGTGCCATATAGCGCGAGAGGGGGAAACAGACAGCTAGCCCTTAGGAGGTTGGAGCCACGTTACATTATTCTCCTCGACAGTAAGACGCCGCATGGCCTTAATGCTGATGAAGCACTGAGTGTACATTTATGAATCCGTTAGTGAGGTACATCATAAATTTATCTAAGTAACCCCCTGTACCAATCCTCCGAAAACAGAGACTAATATGCAACTATATGTATATATTTCACATGTCACCATCATAATGGAAGTATATGTTATGCTCACTGAATTATTTTGGTTATCCCTGATTCATCTAATCTTTACGGTTAGACATTGCTAGTATGTGAATTAACAATTAGCCTTGTATGATGCGCATGTAGCATTACCTATACAATGTGTTGCCAATGCCCACTTGGGCTCAATTCCAAACGTTTTTTAAACGCACAGCGAACCATTATTTTCAAGGTTCTTATGCATAAACGGGCACTAGACCCAGTATTCTGTTTTTCTAAGTACCAAAATTGTTTTTGTACTTACACAGTCAATTCGAATGGTATATTTGTGCAAACACATTATGATTTAAAATCTACACAACGCATTCAATTTCTTAAAAAGTGCAATGTTTTTTGGCGTTAATTTTGTAATCGGCAATGAATCAATTGTCCGGTATTTACTTAATGAATTATATGTGGCTTAAGCTTTAATTGCTTTTTATCAAGTAAGAGCGGTTAACTTCACATAACGCTGTAGTTTTCCAGTGAGATTGTAACTGGTAACCATGACTACAGGGAAACCACTGCGAGACCCAATCACATGTTGACATGTTTAAAAGCTAAGACCTATTGTTTGCTCTGTGTTGTGAGCAAGGCGGCTGTGACCGTCGAAACGCGTCAATCCTTTGTGCACTGAGTAAATAAACTCTTGTTCCTGATTGTGATCCCACGGAGTCAGCGCCTGATATTTATTGTTTGGAAGTCGGGTTTGGATACAATATATATATATATATATATATATATATATATATATATATATATATATATATATATATATTACCTACTGGCTATCGCCAGTAGGTATATATAGTTAGAATTTTTTCCCTATGGGACTTTTGAAAATTCTATGTCTAATAACTTTGGCGTTTGTGGACGGAATCGGCTGAAATTTTCAGGAAAATGGCACATTTTGTTTCTGAGCAGCCCCTGAAAATTTGGTGGGGTTTCGTCAAGGGGGGGCTGAGAAAAAAGGGGGGTCCCAAAACGCGTTTTTTGCATTGAGTTTTCCATAGGGCGGTTGGACTCACTTTTAGCTCGAACGGCTGAATGGATTTGCACGAAACTTGGCAAAATTGTAGGGACTGTTAGCCCGATGTGCCTTTGCTAGGTCTCAATATATGTGCTCCAGTAGTTTTTGAGAAATTAATGTTCAAACCAAGATATATATCTGTAACAGCGCTCTGGGCAGCGATCCGGTCCGCTTACTTTTCGCTTATCGGAACTTTGCGCGCAGAAAGCTGATTGGCTCTCCGGTGTCTGTCAACATTCTAAACAGTCCGGAGCGGACGCCATCTTGTCTCTCGGTAGGATCGAGAGAGAAGAAGAGGTGGAAAACGAAGGGGGAATTTAATGAAAGGGGGCAAGGTATCCCCCTCTTGACCCCCTAGGAATGTTGTTGGGGTTATTAAAGGGTCCCGTGGGGAAAAAAAAAAAATGATTTTTCACGGTAGAAGCGCGGCCGCGAACTGGTAGCGAAACGGGAATTCGCCATTTTGTGCTTCGTAAATTAAATTACTAGTTATAAGTGGGTGCGGGAGACGTATCCTAATCCCCTATGTTTCCTGAGGGTGGCTGAGGAGGCTGATATATGTTGATACATCTCTTCCAGCGGCTGTGCGTGAGCTTTTTTTTTTTTTTTGCTGCGTGACAGTCCGGAGCGGCCGCCATCTTGTCTCTCGGTAGGATCGAGAGAGAAGAAAAGGTGAAAAACTAAGGGGGAATTTAATGAAAGGGGGCAAGGTATCCCCCTCTTGACCCCCTAGGAATGTTGTTGGGGTTATTAAAGGGTCCCGTGGGGAAAATAAAAAAAAATGATTTTTCACGGTAGAAGCGCTTCACGGGCCGCGAACTGGGCCGCAAACTGGTAGCGAAACGGGAATTCGCCATTTTGTGCTTCGTTAATTAAAGTACTAGGTATAAGGGGGTGCGGGAGACATATCCTAATCCCCTATGTTTCCTGAGGGTGGCTGAGGAGGCTGATATATGTTGATACATCTCTTCCAGCGGCTGCGCCATCTTGCCTTTTTTCGAATGCCACAATTTTGTCGTGCACGGCAGCCATTTTAGATGCCAGGCTGGTTCCAGGCTATCACCTAACCCTGCGGATGTAGTTTATGGCCCCAGCTGTAGAGAATTCAGACATGCCAATCCTCCTGATTCAGGCGTGTGAGTACTGATTTCAGTGCTAGTCTCCCGCCTCCCGATTTCTGCAAGCAAAAACCCGGGGGCATATTACGAACAACTAGCGATAATTTTTGTCTCTAACTTGTTTAGAGACAAAAATTATCGCCGCACATCGGCGATTTTTATCGCAGATAAACCTTGCTATTATCGCAGAAAAGTCAGCGATATTCATGTATTATCGACCTAATGCTCTTAGCCATGTTATCCACCTCCCATTGGATAACATGGCTAAGAACTGCTCAGGGCAGGTGTTAGATTTTGGAGATATTCGCGCTTAGCGCGAATATCTCCAAAAGTTGGTAATAGAAGGTAGCGATGTTAGGGACTGTTTCCAGTCGCTAACATCTTGGCACGCCACTTTGCATGTCATTAGTGATAAGTATCACTGACATGCAAAGCGGGGCCCAAGATGGTCGCTATCTCCTTTTAGCTGTCACTAACTGGTGTTAGCGACAGCTTGATAATAGGGAAATAATTTTATCTCCGCTTTCATGGTTTTTAAAGCCAAAAAAGCGGAGATAAACCCCCTTGATAATATGCCCCACGATTCCTTGGGGGTTTCAGCTGACAGGGCTTGGTATTGTGTTACATGGTAATTTTTCCAGGAAACGTCAGAGGGTCGATGCAGGGGTTCTAGAAGAGGTGATAAACCATTTAAGCCTCATGAACAAGCGCATGGTCTTTTAAAGATTTGTGAAGTACTCGGGGCGGCGGTGTGTGTGTGCCCTCTTTCAGGAGCGGGCGGGGGGGCACTGCCAGCAACTTGCCAGGTCAGGTAGTGTTCAACACGTGCATCACCCTTTCTCTGCCTGCTATTGCGCTCCATGCTTCGGAAAGGTAAGAAAAAGAACGTGCATTTGAGTTTGAAATGTCCGATCCTGCAGCAGCACACTTCCAAAGCCCACACATGACAATAACCCGATTCAAGGCCCCATTCACCCGTTTTTAAAAAAATAGATAACACTCCAACAATGTAAGGTTATAAAACTTTATTAACTACTAACTTTAACAAACGGAACAAAAACTAAAAACATTTAAACATTTCTGAACACAAAAAGCAACAATGGTTAGAAGCTGTCTTTTGTGCGAATAGTCCCAAGGCAGCACAACGTGCTGAGTTCTGGACGGCACCCAGGTGATGTCGCCTGGGTGCCGCACTGGTTTAGGGATCCTACAATGCTGCTCCGAAAATTGGCGTGGGGCGTCCCGGGTGGGGCGGGGGGAGGCCTCGTCAGTAGCGGTCTGTTGTGCGAATAGTCCCAAGGCAGCACAACGTGCAGAGTTCTGGACGGCACCCAGGTGATGTCGCCTGGGTGCCGCACTGGTTTAGGGATCCTACAATGCAGCACAGAAAAACAGCGTGGGGCGTCCCGGGTGGTGCGGGGGGAGGCCTCGTCAGTAGCGGTCTGTGTCCAGTGTCACATGGCTGACACAACATGTACGACAGGCACCCAGGTGATGTCCAGTAAACTGCCGCACTGGTTTTGGTATCCTACAATGCTGCTCCGAAAATTGGCGTGCGGCGGCCCGGGGGGGGGGGGGCGTGGGGGAGCCGGCGTGAACGGGCCTCCCCAGGTGGCGGCCATCTAGCTGAGTTGCGCTCGCTCTTGCGGCCACAGCGTCTCGCTCACCATGTTGTTGAGTTGCTCCCACTCTTGCAGTGCAGCGATAGGCGGCTGCCACATGGCTCTTAAAATGGCGGACAGCTCCTCGGTTTTGGGCCTGGTCCACTGAAATGGTCCTGGGACACTTTGGAACTCGGACGCTTGCCTGCTAGGGCTTGGGTTCCATTCTCGAAAAGCGTCCCCTCAGCCGTGAAGATTGTATAAAAGTCTTGGGGGCCCCCGACTCCCGCAGGCTTCCGGTGGGGAGCGGCTGCCATGATTGCTCGCGGAATGACCACGACGGAGCCACGAGATGGTGGTGCTCTCATGCTGACGCCAGCTTCAGTCTGAATGATCCAGAAACAAGGTGGGGCTTTCATCGTTTGGGAAAAAAAAATGTTCTAAACCAATGAAAAGTGTTATTTTTAGGTCATATGACCAAGCCTTCCATCTTTAGGAAACCAAAAGTAAAATGAACCAATGAAAAGTTTTATAAACAAGTCACATGACCTGTTATGCGACATAGGGCTACAAAAAGCGTAGAAAATCCGTTGGCACGTGAGGCGGCGTCAGTAGCGGACCGATGTGCGAATAGGCCGAAGGCAGCACAACGCGCCGAGATCTGGATGGCACCGAGGTGGTGTCCAGCAAATTGCCGCACTGGTGTGGCCATCCTACAATGCTGCGCCGAAAGACGGCGTGTCCAGCTGAGTTGCGGTCACTGTTGCGGTACAGTGACTCGAACGCGCCGAGATCCGGATGGCACCGAGGTGGTGTCCAGCAAATTGCCGCACTGGTGTGGCCATCCTACAATGCTGCGCCGAAAGACGGCGTGTCCAGCTGAGTTGCGGTCACTCTTGCGGTACAGTGACTCGAACGCGCCGAGATCCGGATGGCGCCGAGGTGGTGTCCAGCAAATTGCCGTACTGGTGTGGCCATCCTACAATGCTGCGCCGAAAGACGGCGTGTTCAGCTGAGTTCCGGTCACTCTTCCGGCACAGTGACTCGAACGCGCTGAGATCCGGATGGCACCGAGGTGGTGTCCAGCAAGTGGCTGCACTGGTGTGGCCATCCTACAATGCTGCGCCGAAAGTCGGCGTGGGGTGCCCCGTTGGCTTATGAGGTGATGTCAGTAGTGGACTGATGTGTGAATAGGTCGGAACCAGCACAAGGCGCCAAGATCCGAATGGCAAGTCCTGGATGTTGAGTGCCTCAGTTGAGATTTCTGAGCAGTGCTTGTAGGACTGTCTGAAGCTTATTTGCACCTGTTGCAGCTTCACTAGGTCCGGCGGAACTTTTTGCCTTTTCCTTTCTGCTTCTTTTCCTACAATGCGTTTCATCTGAAGACACGACCAGGTCCCTGAATGTGTGCAGGGGGACGCTATTGATTGAATGAACGCGCCGAGATCTGGATGGCACCGAGGTGGTGTCCAGCAAATTGCCGCACTGGTGTGGCCATCCTACAATGCTGCGCCGAAAGTCGGCGTGGGGTGCCCCGTTGGTTTATGAGGTGATGTCAGTAGTGGACCGATGTGTGAATAGGTCGGAACCAGCACAAGGCGCCCTGCACTGTTGAGCCTTTTTCAATGTCTGTTTTTTGTTGTTTCCCCTCCATCAAAAACAAAACAAAAATACAAGGCGCCAAGATCCGAATGGCAAGTCCTGGATGTTGAGTGCCTCAGTTGAGAGTTCTGAGCAGTGCTTGTAAGACTGTCTGAAGCTTATTTGCACCTGCTGCAGCTTCACTAGGTCCGGCGGAACTTTTTTCCTTTTCCTTTCTGCTTCTTTTCCTACAATGCGTTTCATCTGAAGACACGACCAGGTCCCTGAATGTGTGCAGGGGGACGCTATTGATTGAATGAAAATGGCGGCTTGACACAAAGCTGACTCAAGCGTTACTGTTGGTGCTATACAGACAAAAATTGGTTTTCAGTTTGTACATTCTTCAGGTTTTTTTTTTCCATCCAAGTCTGATTGAGAGTTTGTAGAAAAATGGCTTCAGATTTTCCACATACTACTCTTCAACATTCTTCCTAAATGTAACAATGTGAAACTCACTAGGAGAACGGCTGTTTCTGTTTCCTTTCAAAATGCTGCCACCAATATTTTCTGAATGGAAGACACCATCTTGTAGCATAAAGGGCCCAAAGGGGTTCTGGTCTGGCCGATGGTTGGTGGAGACATTTTGACTATATCTTGGACCTGCCCGGCCTCGCCCAAAATGGCGCCGGTATAAATGGGACTCGTAACTCTTTGCCCGCAAATGTATATCTAGAAAATGTTATTGTAAGTGGCCCTGTCGTATTTTAATTACAAAATGTACGTCCACCGATTCCGCAACTGTTAGACACCTTTGTTCTTGTCACCTAATGGCCCGCTCGTTACGTTCTTCTACAGTGTAAATGTCTCCTCTTCATATACGATTTCAGTTTGCTCCGTGGCCGGCCCACGTGGTTATAGGCCCGTATTTGTATACTGACATTTTCACAATAAAGGTTTTTAAAACAAAACACGGTAGTAGTATTTTCATTTGTAAAGTTTTTACTTTTAGTGACTGTTTTCGAATCAGTAAAAGGCAAGTGAAATAAAGCAGTCCAATTACATGACGGATAAAAGGTATAATATGTAGGAACGCAGTAAAGATAAATGGTGAAGGGCAGTTGTGTTTTTCATGTCTGCAACATAAAGTGATCGATAAGAATCTGATAATCAGGCGTATCGGCGACTAAGACAGCAGGCCGAATCTCTTTTACTCAACGGCTCCGTCATGGAAGGAAGAAACGCCCTCTTTCTCGAAAAAGGAATATATTTTACTTGCAAGACAGTTGTAAATTTTCCGGGAAAGTACATTAGCCTGGAATATTATAACATATGTTTGAAAAAAAAATATTGTTCGAAAATAATAAAAAGCGTAATTTTTAGGTCATATGACCAAGCTTTTCATCATTAAATTAACAAAAGTAAAATGAACCAATGAAAAGTTTTATTAACAAGTCACATGACCTGTTATGCTTACGTTACGCGCTGCGCGCCGCGCCTCGGATCACTTCCGGGTGCGCTAACGTGGCGTGTCATAAAACGCATTACGCGACAACGTAGGTCAAGAATATAGTCTAAATGTCTCCACCAACCAGCGTTCAGAACACAACCCCTTTCAGCAGTCCAAAAAGTTCTGTTAAATGACAACAGAGGGGACAGGCAACAAGAACCATCAGTCAAAGAGGGGAGGGCAAGTTCTTCTCTTCCGGGTCATGTTGGGGCGCTACCGGAACTGATCGAATTGGTAGTCTACAGTGTTTCTGGATGTTTCAGACTAAAGCTGGCGTCAGCATGAGACCACTACCATCTCGTAGCTCCGTCGTGGCCATTCCACGAGCAATCATGGCAGCCGCTCCCCACCAGAAGCCTGCGGGAGTCGGAGGCCCCCAAGACTTTTGTAGAATCTTCACGGCTGAGGGGACGCTTTTCGAGAATGGGACCCAAGCCCTAGCAGACAAGCGTCCGAGTTCCAAGGTGTCCCAGGGCCATTTTAGTGGACCAGGCCCAAAACCGAAGAGCCGGCCGCCATTTTGAGAGTCCTGTGGCAGCCGCCTATCGCTGCACCGCAAGAGCGGGCGCATCTCAACTACATGGTGAGCGAGACGCTGTAGTCGCAAGAGCGGGCGGAAAACAGCTGAATGGCGGAAGAGGCACAGTGTAGCAAAAGCGGGCGGAATAGCAACTAAAACGATAAAGGGGCGCCCCACTACAGCTTGTCTTCAGGTCAAACGGATTGTGGGACAAGGTCCAGAATTGAAGAGTCATCAAAAGGCAAAAAGTTCCGCCGGACCCCGGGAGCCGGCCGCCTATGTCGGGGGCGATCTCAGGCTACACCAGTGCTATAAGACTTGGGGAGGGTGTCGGAGCCAAGCGTCTTCTCCGAGTCCATGGCCATCACACCGCCCCTCAGGGGCCTCCGTCAAGCTGTTTAGGAAGGTAACATATCACATTGTTTTCTAATGCAGTCAGGTCCACAAACGACACTCACTTACTTTGAGAATAGTGAAGCTGCAGTAGGTGGAAATAAGCTTCAGACAGTCACGGCCACCACACCGTATGTTGAAAATTTGAAGCCATTGTTCTACAAAGTCAACCAAACTTGGATTGAAAAATCTAGAAAAATGTACAAACTGAAAACCAGTTTTGGTCTGCATAGCATCAGTAACAACGTTTGAGTCAGCTTTGTGTCAAGCCGCCATTTTGATTCAACAAAGCACAGGCATTGAAAAAGGCTGAAATTCAGAACTCTAAACTATGGCACCCAACATCCAGGAGCTTGCTATCCGGATCTTGGAGCCTTGTGCTGTTTTCGATCTATTCACACATCGGTCCACTACTGACATCATCTTATAGACCAACGTTATGTAAATAGTTTTTTAATAAAATGTTTTACCCTGTTTCTTTGCTGGTGTGTTGTCTATATTTTTAATATTTGCATAGGGTTTGTCGTTATTTTGTGCGGGATGGGTGATGGAGTCGAGCTGTTTTGCAGCCCTCATGGTGTGGAGCTCAGTTCATCTCACTATTTTCGTATTTCTCAAGAAGGGTTGTTCCTAATATTTCTATTTTAGCGAGGTCAAAAAGAGATCCAATTAGTGGCCTACTGATTTTGTTCGATTACTTTTATTTTTTTACACGATTTTTCACTATCTGCAAAGACTAAACAGAGTATTGCGACTTTGTGCTTGTTTGTAAATAGAGAATGATCCAAAGAGAACCAATTCTAAAACAGTAAATGCTTGGACAACAATCAATCAAATGGAGAGACAAGGAGGCACGACGGATTACAACGGGGGTAAAGGCCTGCGTTAACTACCCTTCAGTATCTGCAAAGAGAGAGTACTACTAAGGCAAAAGAGGGGAGGGGGGGGGCAGCGTTCAAAGCACATCAGCGTGCATAAATACGAAAATGTTTTTATCTATCACGTACTTGACATTTTAAAGCTTTTCATATTTGCTATTAAAAAACCAATGAAATTCACAGAAAAAACCATAGGTTATAGTGGATATATAGTTAGGAATTTGCATTTACAAAACCTTGAAAATTCAATGAAAAAACCATAGGTTATAGGCCATATATAGTTAGGAATTAGCATTTACAAAACCTTATTTTACTCGCATAAAACCATTGAAATTCCATATATAGTTAGCTAACTATAAGCGCTAACTATATATCGCGCACCCGCAATCCACTGCTGATGATGTCACATATTACATCATTCATGACATGGTCAGTGACATCACTGATGACATCACTGATGACATCTCAAATGACATCACTGATGACAACTCAAATGATATCAATGATGACATCTCAAATGACATCACTGATGACAACTCAAATGTCATCACTGATGACATCTCATTTGTCATCACTGATCACATCACTCATGTGATAATACAATGAACCTCTTCAGACTCTAATATAACCTTACATACACTCAGTATAAACAGACACTCACAGACTGTCACTCATCCATGGAGTTACTCACACACCTAGTCAGTCATGCAAAGAATCAATCACACCTCCATTTCCTCAACTATACAGTTATACACATCTTACTTATTCAAACATATAATAACACATATTTACTCTCTTATATAATCCCTGATACAAGCTCACAGTGATCGATACAGCCACTCACACATTCACTGGCTCTTATGTTCAGTTATTTATATATCTCAACTCTCACATGTATTGTGTTTTACATACGTACTTACTTGCACATGTAGCAATGAGAAATCCATTCACTCACCAACACACCCATGCACAGTCAACCGCCCATATAGCTGTTTCCACATGCACTCTTGAACTCATACTCCTAGTGAATCAACTGCTTACACATCTATGCACAGAGTCACGCACCTCCCAGCCACCCACACACACACTCAGCCTCCCATTCAAATACTTGGGCAACCAATCAATAACCCATATGGCCACTCTTATAGCTACTGATCAACACATGCAGCAGCTTACACAACAACAAACATACTGATGCACGAATTAAGACAGTTTAGTCACTAACCCATGTACTCAGTGAGACACATTTAATCACTCACTCATACAGTCAGTCATGCACCTACTAAATTCTTCATCCAGACACTTATACATCCACTCATTCTTCAATATGTGAAACATATTTAAACTTTACAGACACATACAATCACTGGATGTTGTGATCAGTGATGTCATCAGTGATGTCATTTGAGATGTCATCAGTGATGTCATCAGTGATGTCACTGACCATGTCATGAATGATGTAATATGTGACATCATCAGCAGTGGATTGCGGGTGCGCGATATATAGTTAGCGCTTATAGTTAGCTAACTATATATGGAATTTCAATGGTTTTATGCGAGTAAAATAAGGTTTTGTAAATGCTAATTCCTAACTATATATGGCCTATAACCTATGGTTTTTTCATTGAATTTTCAAGGTTTTGTAAATGCAAATTCCTAACTATATATCCACTATAACCTATGGTTTTTTCTGTGAATATATATATATATAGATAGATATGTATATATATCAGGAACACTCCAATCTTCACACTTCAAGAAAGGCACTGACTCCGTGAAATTACGAATTCCAAATAAGTTTTATTCACTTATAGGCTGCTTGACGTATTTTGGCGGTTAGCTCCCGCCTTGTTCACTACATCTCTGCATTCTGTATCTTACTTTATACCCCTATGACAATACATTACGTCATGCATGTTAGACTCTTGTTTCACGGTATGGTTCAGCTTGTTTTACAGTTTTGTTGCCCTGTTGCCATGACTATGCTAGCAACGCTAGGTTTTGGCAGACATAGAAGAGTTCCTGAGGCATGCACATTCCTATGTAATGTCATTCTCGCTTACACGTTTTCCCGTTGCTATAGAAACCTCCCCGCAATGTCAGCCTAGTGATTCCTTCATTCCTGATTACGCGCTGGGCATGTGAGGTTCGGCAGTACCTGTCTGCGGCAGTGTTCTGACAGTGAGTAATACCGTGTGAGTGTGACAAAAGTATCGATACTCGGGTTGCGCGCTGTTATTTCGCATTAGTGTCTGGTTGGGTGTACGTGACTGTTCTCTAGGATATCTGGGGTGGAGTGATTCCGTGATTACCCAGCGAATGTGCACGGGGGCCCTTGTCTACGGGTTGAACTTGTTCGTCATGTCACAAGCCCAGATAAATACAGAGGTCCTGGGATAGTACCCGTTTATGTGGAATAGCCTAACTATGTGTATCGAATGTCAGTCGTGCTGGGCTATTGTTAAAAACCACAGGCGCCTGCACCCTCTTCTCCAAGTGGACTAAGGAGGGAAACCTGTTAGATGTGATATCGTGCCTAAGTGACGGTGCGCCGTATACATGGCTAAAAATTGTGTTGAACTCCACCTGTCTATTACACGGAATCTTTCTAAACACTCCCAATTAAATTATGCATACAAATATACATGTTATTTCTTCCTTGAGAGATTACCATGATACAACCTCGAGAATGACGTTAATACAATGAAATTACACACATATTGCAAAACATAATAATGAGGCGACATGCCTGTCTTAACTAGCTTACATTACCAATAGAAAAGCTGCAGAGTCTCGGGGTGGTGATTGTGCTCATATATACAAAGGGGTGTGAGGTTAAAAAGCGAACAGCAGATGTTTTCTGGAATTGGAAAATGGGGAGTGGGAAGAGGATAGCGAATATAGTAGTATATATATATATTGAAAAAAACATAGGTTTCAGGGACGTTGTAGTTAGAAATTAGCATTTAAAAACCATTGAAATTCACTGAAAACAACATAGGTTTCAGGCATGTTCTAGTTAGAAATTAGCATTTAAAAAAACCATAAAAGTTCTCAGAAAAAAACACAGGTTTCAGGGACGTTATAGTTAGTTAGACATTTCACTCATACAAAACCATAGAAATTCCCCTATTATAGTTAGTTGAGCTAACTATAACTCGCGTCCTAGAAATGCACTACTGATGACATCACATATTACATCATTCATGACATGGTCAGTTACATCACTGATGACATCACTGATGATGTCTAAAATGACATCACTGATGATATCATCCAGTGACTATGTGTTTCTATGAAATGTAAATATGTTTTATATATATGCCAAGGTGTATTGAAGAATGAATGGGTGTATAAGAGTCAGGATTTAGTAGCTGTGTCACTTGTATAAGTGAGTGATTAATTGTGTCTTACTTAATGCATGTGTTAGCGACTGATACAGACATTCACACAGTTTATGTTGTTAGTTGGTGTGTAAGCGGTTTCATGGGTTGGTGAGTAGCTAAATGGGCTATTGATTGGTTGTCTGAGTATCTGTTTGGGTGCCTGAGTGTCTATGTGTGTGGGTGGGAGATGTGACTCTATGCATAGATGTGTGAGTGGATGATTCACTGGGTGTATGTGTTCAAGACTGTATATGTGAAGGGCTGTATGGCTGGGTGAGTCTGTGCATTGGTGCGTTGGTGAGTGAATTGATGCCTCAGTGGTCCACGTGTGAGTAACTGCATATGTAAATCGGCAGTATATGCGAATGTTGGAGTGTATAAATGACTATATCTGAGAGTGAGTGATTGTGAGAGTGCCTGTATGGATCAGTGTATGCTTGTGTTATTTATTGTATTAGATCAGGGGTCTCCAACCTTTTCTGTAGGGAGAGCTACTTCTGCTCAAGGAAAATTCTCTAAAGCTAGTAGCACATTTTATCACTGTACAATAGTGACAATGTATGTAAGCATTACACTATGACCACCCTAAGCAGGATTATCAGTAGTGACCACACAAGCATTCCGGACAAGGCTACCAGCAGAAATGTCAGGAAAAAGTTTACCGTATTAAATGTCTTCTCTAGACTAATAAAGTAACATTCAAATCATCACATTCTCCGTGGCAAAATGGACATAACCACAGTAATACATCTAAATGTGTTTCTGAATTGCAACCTTTTGTCTGTTCAGCATATTGGTTTCTGAGGTTACTCATATTTTTTTCAATCAAATGGAGCTTTCCATTTTGGACAAACAAACTCAATTTTATAGAAACAAAGCCGTTGGTAAAAAATAAAAATAAAAACATAACTATTGGCTTTAACATATGTGTTTTCTTTTTATGAAATACAGCCAGCTTGTCATTTTTATCAACAACTCACATGTACAAATACCTCAAATGGACAGATACTGCTTGGAACCCCATATATTAGAATCACAGGCCATGCATAGTTGCCATAATGCTATAGATGTCTGCATCATGCCAATAATGCCCACAATTAGACCAGGGTCACTTTTATGCACAGGCTTAACAAAATGACTGCTAGGATGGCCACCATTATGTCAGAGATAGTTACAGGTAGACCAGTCATACTCTCACTATGTCACTGATAGATGCCAGTCATGTAATGTAATGTAATTGTAATTTTTAAGTGCACGGCTACCATAAGAAAGGTTTTCTCACAACAACATCAATACAATGCAATACCAATCAAAATCGATGGTAGAACTAGTCTGGTGGGAACAATCAAGTTTTGAGGAGCTTATGATAAGCTGTAAATGATTTACAGGCTCTCAGCATCTGTGGCAAAGTGTTCCAGAGTTTAGTTCCTAGAAACACAAAAGCCCTACCACTTTGATGAGTTTTCTTGACTCTCGTAACCACTGCCAAGTCAGGTTGACTTGAAAGGCGGGAACGTTTGGGTATATACCATGACACAAGATGTCTCAAATACAAGGGCCATGTTTGAAAGAGTCACTTATGCATATAGCGTAAGGCCTTACATTTGACTTGACAATCTATTGGCATCCAATGGAGCATCTATAAAAAGCTGCCTGAAGAAGTGAACCCGGGAGTGTGGAGGAGAATGTGTGCGGCCAGTATGCAACATCTACACCAAGAATGTCCAAAATAGTCAAGATTGGCCATTATTATGTCATTGGCGCTATTATGCCCATGAATAGACAAAAGTGTACCAGACATAAAATCCTTAAGATGGGGGCTAGCATAAACATTTGGCAGTCCTTGACACCAGGTGTAGCTTCCGGTAAGCAACACTATTTATTAGGGTGGGACACAATGTCAGACAGACCACACATAAATGGATGTCGATGAGGCTTTTAATTGTCTCTACTCCAGATTATACCTGTTCTCCTCAGTTCTTGAACTGATCTTGCACACCTTTTCTAACACATTTTAACTCAGGCTCCTAAAGGCCCACACTTGGGTGGAACAGCCTTGGTGACTGCTTAGGCTACTGCTGCACAGTACTTTCATTATCCATTTTGCACACACCTGGTGCACCTAGGAGAGTAGGGTCTACAATATGGCCAAGCTCTGTGTGACTTAGTTAGATTGATATTGGATTCAGATGGTCATGTGGCAGGCCCCATAGACCGATACAATGAGTGTTTGAGTGTTAGAATGAGGCCCTTTCATTGGTTTGGCTGGCAGGCACTGTAAGGGTGTTAAGATGAGCAGTGGTGCCTTATTTTATATGCAGAGACTATCTCAGTTAGACACTGGGTTTGGCTTCACCTCTGAAAGCTACTTTGAGGTTACTGGCAAGCTACCAGTAGCTCCCGAGCTACTCGTTGGAGACCCCTGTATTAGAGTGTAAGTATGTGTTAGTATATGTTTAAATGAGTGAGGTAGTATGTGTATAACTGTACAGGTGAGTAAATGAAAGTGTGATTGAATATTTCCATGTCTGACTAGCTGTGTGAATAACTCCATGAATCAAAGGCGGTGTGTGAGTGTCTGTATAGATGTGTGGGTGCATATGATAATGTTGTATTTTTGGCTGACTGTATGTATTAGTGGCTGTATGGGTGAATGAGTGGATGTGTGTGTAGAGCTAGGAAAAGTGAGTGGATATGTACTAACTGGTATTGGTGTGTTAATGGTTTCGAAAACGATAATCTGTATTTTAGAGTGGGTGAATGAAGTGTTATACTAGGGTGTGATGAGGTGCATCAGATTTTCACGAGGATGATGTGATCAGTGATGTCAATTGAGATGTCATCAGTGATGTCATCAGTAATGTCACTGACCATGTCCTAAATGATGTAATATGTGACGTCATCAGCAGTGCATTACGGGGGCGCGAGTTCTAGTTAGCTCAACTAACTATAACGGGGAATTTCTATAGTTTTGTATGAGTGAAATGTCCAACTAACTATACTGTCCCTGAAACCAATGATTTTTTCAGTGAATTTCTATGGTTTTTAAATGCTAATTTTTAACTATAACGTGCCTGAAACCTATGTTTTTTTCAGTGAATTGCTATGGTTTTTTAAATGCTAATTTTTAACTATAACGTGCCTGAATTTTATTGGTTTTTTCAATGCTAATTTCTAACTATAACGTCCCTGAAACCTATTTTTTTTCTGTGAATTTCCAAGGTTTTTTAAATGCTAATTTCGAATTATAATGTTCATTAAACCTATTTTTTTATGTGTTTTTAAATTATCATCCCATTTTCAACCTGGTCAAAACTGCAAATCTCATCACTTTTCCATCGATACCTTCCGCCCAAAAAATCACCACAAACAAGAGCCACAACTAACGCTAATAATATGCAAAGTAGGCATTCCAGGGGGAAAAAACTAAAACACCACTTCCCCTTATTTTCAACAACCAGCCAAATCTGCAATGCGATCAAAAAAGCAGGTGGTAAGCTGAGTTAGCAGTAAGAAATTAACATCAACCTTTAACTGGTGTAAGGAGGTCAACTATCTACAGCGTGAATTGGACCCAACTCACAGCCACATCTAAAGACCAACACGTGATAGAGGTACTGATCATGCAGCTCCGACACCCAACACCCAGCGCCACCACCACCAGAACCTCCCCCCCGGACCAACCCCCTACTCTCACCAAGGCAGCGCAAAACAGGACAACAGACCTTCCCAAAACGCCATGCCCCTCAGCCACACAATAGCTGAATGTTGGGAGATTTGGGAACCAAATATGTGTGAAGAACACAAGTCACCCATCAATAATATGCACACAATACCAAGTGTAGTGGTGATGTGCTGCACAGACCTCACTATGCAAAGCACAAACCTCTCTCTATGTGGACATGTACTACTGATACTTGTAGTATTGTGCACAGTGGACGCAACCATGTTACCTCAGGCAGTGGAGAAGATCTCGGTCATGTAGCTGTGTTGTCATCCCCGCTGGAAGCGGTAGCGGAATGAGCTGGTCCAACGTATGCCACTCCAGCGTAGGAGTATGAATAAATAAGCTGGGTCTTTAGACGTGGTTCACTTGTGGAAAGACCAATGAGTCTGCCAGATCGGCGGCCCTCACCCTGGCATGTGGCTGCAGCCATAACCGCGGGCCTCCTCGGCACAGGCCCCCTGCAAACCCAGCGGCACAGCACCGCAGGCTTAAATCTGTACTGACTACTGCCTTCGATCTACACTGCATACAGCAGGGCTCACAATTTAAATTCAGTGCCGATTGCAGATGACGCAGTCATGTCGACAAGACACGTTGCTCCCAGTGCAGCCCACACAGACCACGCATGATCGCAGACTGTGCACACGCTGTGTGCTTCAAGTGCCACTAACTCACTGCACCATAAGTCATCACCACGTGGACTTAATAAGGCAGAATTCATTAGACAAAAGACATTGTCCCAGTGCAGCCCGCCAGGACCACGTATCTTTGCAGGGTGCGCACACGCGAAGTGCTCCAGGTGCTACTAACTGTGCAGCTCAACTTAACGCCAGTGCACCCATCCTGACCGCTGCCTCAGGGTGATACTGTGGTTAGCACGGTTCACAATTCAAGATTAGTAGTGATGAAAATTGTGTAAGAGGCTATAATGAGTTAAGAAGACCAAATGCTCCCAATATGGGCAGTTCAAGTCAATGTCACCTGGCTGTGGGCCTTTGCTGACCTGCTGCTTCTGGCCTACACTGTGGAAGACCGGTGACACGTGGTGCCACTAAACCGGCACTACTCAGGCTGGTGGGGCTACCAACGTATGCATGTTGCTGTAGGCCCTTGCTCACCGCTACCTCTGGCCTACACTGTGGAAGACCGGCGACACATGCTGCCACTAACCCTCTTCAACACATGTGAAACTGTGTCCTGAGTCCTGAATGGCAGTGACCCTAAGTACATGAGAGCGACCACAGCACCAGACTCCCTTCGATCAGTGAGGCATTTTTCCATATGGAACTCCGATGACACGTGCTGCCACTAACCGTGAACAACACAAGCTGATCCCACATGTGTAACTGTGTCCTGAGTCCTGAACGACAGTGACCCCAAACCTGTGGCAGCGACCAAAGCACCAGACTCCCTCTGATCAGTGAGGCATATTTCCATATGCAAGACTGGCGACATGTGGTGTTACTAATCCTCTTTAACACAAGCCAATCACACATGTGTAACCGTGTCCTGAGTCCTGAATGACAGTGACCCCAAGTTTGTGGCAGTGACCACAGCACCAGACTCCCTTCGATCAGCGAGGTGTATTTCCATATGCAAGTCCTGCGACAGGTGGTGCCACTAAACCTACCCTACGCAGGCCGGTGGAGCCACCAACGTATGCACGTGGCTGTGGGCCCTTGCTCACCGCTAACTCCAGCCTGCACTACGGTCAGCAGGCCTCACAAATCAGATAGAGTCTCAATTCCACATGACACAGTCCAGTAGGCAAGACACATTGCTCCCAGTGCGGCCCGTTGGCACCAAGCATCATCACAAGCTCCTACAGTCTCAATGCTTCTGGTGCAACTAATCCTATTTAACACAAGCCGATCCCACATGTGTAACTGTGTCCTGAGTCCTGAATGGCCCTGACCCCAAGTCCATGGCAGTGATCACAGCACCAGACTCCCTTCGATCAGTGAGGCATATTTCCATATGCAAGGACAGCAACACGTAGTCCCACAAACGCTCTTTAACACAAGCCGATACCACATGTGTAATTGTGTCCTGAGTCCTGAATGGCAATGACCCCCAACTTCGTGGCAGCGACCACAGCACCAGACTTCCTTTGATCAGTGAGGCATATTTCCATATGCAACTACAGACTCCAGTAGGCAAGTAACTATCACAGTCCTAAACCCTACATATTATCCTTTTAGTATCCTTGCTTCAAGAACTTTTTTTATATCAGTTATAGCTTTGCTACAATGATCAAATTCATCTTCAAATGTAAACCAAAACTCAATAGCAGTCTACACTTCGGGCAGTACAGCTCACAATTCGAATTTTAAATGCTAATTTCTAACAAGAAGATTGTACTCAGAAAGTACAATACTTCGTCAGTGTATTCTATACTTATTTCATATTTTCATGATTCGCCTACACTGCGCTCAGTAGGGTTCACAATTAAAATTATTTCTTGATTCATTAACTAGAGTCCACTAGGCAAGTAACTATCACAGGTCTCAAATTTACATAATATCCTTTTAGTATCCTTTCTTCTAGAACATTTTTTATATCAGTTATAGCTTTAGTACAATAACCAAATTCATTTTCAAGTGCAAACGAACACTCATTAGCAGTCTACACTGTGGGCAGTAGAGCTCGCAATTCGAATTTTGGACATGTGGTGCCACTAACCTTCTTTAACACAACCTGATCCCACATGTGTAACTGTGACATGAGTCCTGAATGGCAGTGACCCGAATTTCGTGGCAGCGACCACAGCACCAGACTCCCTTTGATTAGTGAGGGGTATTTGCATATGGAGAGCTGGCGACAACTAGTGCCACTGAACCTGCACTACGCAGGCCAGTGGGGCCACCAACGTATGCACGTGGCTGTGAGCCCTTGCTCACCGCTACCTCTGGCCTACACTACGGTCAGCGGGCCTCACAATTCAGATAGAGTCCCGATTCCACATGATGCAGGCCAGTAGGCAAGACCCATTGCTCCCAGTGCGGCACGTCCACAGCAAGCATCGCCACAGGCTCATACAATCTCAATGCTTCTGGTACCACTAACCCTATTTAACACAAGCTGATCCCACATGTGTAACTGTGTCCTGAGTCCTGAATGGCAGTGACCCCAACTTTGTGGCAGCAACCACAGCACGAGACTCCCCTCAGTTTTATTTGTTGTTGTCCAACCACACAGGGACACTTCCGGGCCCAAGAAGGTTGTTGGGGGGATGTTGGTAATGTGGGAAGAGGGTGCGTTACCTGCTGATGTGGGGAGAGGAAGCATGAAAGGGGTATTTCTGACAGAAAGAACTCAGATATGTTTTCAGATATGACTCGGACAGATGCCAGCTGACGGACTGAATCACAAAATGATTTTTCAATACTTATGTAGTGTGAGTTATGAATAGTTAACACCCAAGCTTGTAGAGGGACAGCTGCAGCCCCTGGGCTCGACTCATGGAGGGATAACTACAAGCCGTCCGCTCCCACAGGAACAGCAGCTTAGTAGCTTGCAGAGATACAGGCACACTAGCGTACTAGCTCGCAAAGGTAGAGAGCTGCAGGCCGATGGACTGGCTTCTAACGGCATAGCTGTGAAGTGGTGAATTTGGGCAGAGGGATCCTGAAAGAGTTATCTCGCAGAGACAGAGCTCTGCTATATTAAATTGGCCCGCAACCTTTCTTTTATATTTTCACTTGATGCGAGAAAGCGCGCTTTCTAGACCAAGACCTTTCTCCCTGCCAAATTTGGCGTAATTCTGCTCAGCAGTTTGACCTGTAGCCTTGTCTAAAGTTTCCTATTGAAAATCCATTGAGAAAACACATTTTCACCCCCCCACCACACATAGCTACCTGTTCCAGGCGTACTCGCTATTGGTGTGCAGGTCAGTGGTCTGGTTGTCAACATGTTACGGCCAATCCCTGAGGGCAGATTTGCACACACACCACACCCATCCAGCACATGAAAATATAATGGATCGACAACATCACATCCTTTATTGCCGGTGGTGACTGGATGGCAGACGCTTCATGGGTCTGAATCATAAAATCATAAAGAGTCCATGAAGAGTTGAGCAGAGAGTTAGTCGCACCCTGAGCTGTATGGTCGTCAGGGGGCTACTACCACGTGGTGCGGACTTGAGATGCAGAGGGTTAGTGCCACCCCAAGCTGATGTGGGCGTCAGGGGCCTATCACCACGTGGTGCGGACTTGAGTTGCACAGGATTAGTGCCACCTGAAGCTGATGTGGCCGTCAGGGGCCTACCACCAGGTGACACAGATCTGCCGGGCTGCGGAGCTTTGATGGGCACGTGGAGTGCCCACTGGTAGACACTCCGGTGGCAGCAGGTAATTATTTGGTCATAGATGCGCAGGGGCGGCAGTGTCTCTCTTTCTCTCTCTCGCTCTCTCTCTCTCTCTCTGTTCCCTCTCCTCACTCTCTCTCACTCTCTTCCTTCTTTTCATTCTATCTCTCTCACTGTCTCTACTTTCTCCCTTTCTCACTCCCTTTCTTTCCTTCCCTCTCTTTTTCTCTCTGGCTTTTTTTTCCTCCTCTGTTTCTCTGTGCCTCACTCCTTTGATATGCGCATTACAGACGTCCCTATTTTGTTCTTTATTTTCCAGGCTGTGTCGTCGATATTCATGCTCCCCACTGGAGTGTTCCGCATTGTTGTTTTGTGTTCAGTTTGTTAAATTTAGTTTATTAGTTTATCCTTTATATATATGTTTATGAAAAAATATAGTTTGAAAAAAATGAATTTCCATAAAGTTTTTGGTTGTTTTCTTAAGTGCTGTGTGACTCTTTCTCGTTCATATTAGTGTTATTTGGTGGTGTCCACCATGGTGTTAAATTGTGGGGCAGTTATCGCGGAAATACTGATGATGTCTGCAGTTTGCACCAGCTTCCGAATACTGTGTTAGATTTATCTCAACTTTAGTTGCATTAAAGTGCTGAAAATCAAATGCAGAGTAGCCTTTCTGGTGCAAAATGACACGAGGTGCACCTTTGCGATTTATTCAAAATACTAAAGTCCTGTATTGAATTGCACTATGGTAGTGGGTGCACTTACAGTGTACACACAAAATCAATGAAGAAATTTCATTGTATTTATATTGATTGGGAATAGTGGGTCAGGTGCTGGATCTTGACGGGATACACTGCCCAGTTCGTTTATTGTTCTGTACATGAACAAATCACATCACAACTTTCAGAACAACTGCGATGTGAAACAAATTCCGACGAAGAGCCATGTTTGCACAAGGGATTTTACACCTAGTGGAGAAGTGTGGCTCAATGATTAGAGCGGCAGATCCTGATGCAGAGGTCTAGCCCGGGACCAGGGTTCAATTCCCCGTCTCGGCGGGTCTTGGGCTCAAAATTCCACGGACCTGATAATTCTCGCCTCGGTGCCTATTCCAATCATGGGGTCCCACTCTGCAACTCTGGGCTATAGCTTGCTTAATCTCCACAACGGCCCCCACAACGCTAAGGATGCCTGGCCTCCACCTTGGGGGTGCCCAGGAGTGGACGCCTAACAGGGAAAGCCAGGATGGGTTTCACAGTGGTATTCGTACAAGCGCCTTGAGACCCTTGTGGGTGAGTAGTGCGCTATACAAGTATCAATTTACATTTTTTACCTGCTTTCTGCTGGTGTTAAGCAGTACGACTATCTGCAGCATGAAAGGGAACACAACCAAGAGCCACTCCGGAACATCTACAGGTGCCATAGAGTCAATGAGCATGATACAGGGATACCCATGAGGGCCACAACACTCATCGCAACAAACCCAGGAATGCCAACGCCCCCCGAACACGCATCTAAGCAAGTGTGTCCGTGTGGTCATTGTGTTAACACAATGGGCACGGGCACTGCAACATCACAGTATGCTGTCTTCAGCAGACATTACCATGTCACATCAGCGTTGACAGTGACCCTGGACATGTAGCTATGCACACATCCTCCTGCATGCACAAGCAGCGTGTGCTGGTCCGGCGTACACAGGTCAGCGCAGGGGTGTGCCTATCCTGCAAGGGGAACGGGGTGTCTCGAACATGTCCAAGTGCAGGAAGTACGGTAAGTGTGTCTCTGTGTTCTGGTGTGGCTGCCACAAGGGCCACAGCATTCGATTTTGTAAAGTGGTATGCACCACTTCCAAACGGCAGTGTGACGGAATGGTTGGAATGCCACAGGACATGCGCAAATAGGCATTACAATGGTGTGCCGTAGGAGTGCACAGGATACAACAGCGCACGGTACAAAAGTCTGGGGGCTCGTGGGAGGGAGGAGCAGCTGTTTGTCAACGTAACACCCAGTAACCCGCCCATGTGCCACGTGCTGAGCATCTCATCCATGATGACCAGGGTCGCGGACATCCTACAACATCCACAACCGGCCTTTGTACACATCCTATATGAATGCAGCTGGATAAGTTACTGCAGGGATGAAAGGTTCTTTGTCAGAGCCATCTTACACTAGCACATCTGCTGCTACGAGAAGGATATTGCAAGTGGCCAGCCCCCTGATAGATACGATAATATTTCCATTCATCTACCTCACTACGCACTGCCCGCTTTAAGAACAATGAGTACACATCCCACACTCAAAAGTCCTTTGTCATAGTTAGCGTGCATAAAATGGCTTTCATACATACTAACACCACACCCCTGCCCTGCACCCATTACACAAACACCCAGCTCATGGCACATAACTGTGCCATTTCATCCACAACACTGACACACAGCAAGACAGTGCAGCTACAAGCAGAGCCACTGACGCAATGGCAGGGCATCCCAAACACATGGTCAACTTCATTCACGTCCACCTATACCTTGCACATCTACTGCATGTCCTGGGTGCACTGCCTTTGGCAGTACTGCGGATCACTTACTAGCTGAGCTTCCGCGTTGTGGACGTCACCTACGTCAACCTGTATTCCAAAGAAGCACATGCCTATCCGAGTGGTGCATGGACGTGTGCCTCTCCAACGAGTGGGTAGCTGAAATGGATTACGACGGGTGTGTGCGCCCCCTGTTGGCCCTTAACCAGGAGTGTCATGATGATGCCCGTTTATGGCATGCATGGATGTTTGGCATGCAGGTTGGGAATTGGGCCTGGAGGATTCAAAGTGTCGTAGTATGCAGTGAGCAAATTGACCCACTTCCCGACTCTGCTTTGGTGCACATTGGGTACAGTGGTTGGGGTCAGCACATCTGTCCCGGGCAGCTGATGGATTACGTCGACGACATGTCAAATATTGCAGCCAACCATCACTCATTAGAGATAGTGGCTTACGCAGCTGCACTCGCGTTCATGGAACAGTGACAAGGTACATGCAACCACGACTCGCTGTGCCACATTGCACGTGTCCTGCCACATCATTGCACATTGTACATCTGGTTACATGTCCCAAAACAACAGTGGACATGGCTGCATTGGCGTCTAATTATGACCGAGGCACGGACAACCAACGCTGCTTGACACTGACTTGTGTTTGTGATGGACTACCCCGAGGTGAACATGGACGTTTTCCTACGTTCCTTTTTCAGGCATGCCGCTGCATTTGTCTGCATATTGTGGCACTACTCTTGGCTGTACTGACAAGCAGTTTTTTTTAAATAAAGTTTCCACATTTTCACTTATCTCCAAATGTGTTGTGTCTTGATTTGTATATCAAAGTGTGTGTCACTCACTCTCTGGCTGCCTGCCATACATGAATTGCTACTCCATCCGGACTGTGGGTTTGTACTTATGCATTCTCATGTGCCTGTTTCATACTGACGCTTTTGGATGCTTATCTGTCACAGGCGAGTGCATTTGTCTCCTGTGTTCGATTGTGCAAATGTTTGTGTTTGGAAAACATTGTGTTGGATGTTGGTGTCCTCTGCTTCCTATGTGTGTGTGCTGCTTTGTGTATGAGATGTCCCTTCATGTGAGCTTTTGTTCACCCTTCTCCCTTTCAGGCAGTGTTGTTTTCACTTCTATGCTCATTCACTGGTGTGATGTTGGCGGGTTGTGCTAATTGTTGGTGTGTTTCATTTTGGACATAGTTTGTCTATAGTTCTGCTGTACTTATTTGTGCATGTGTGCCATTGTGCTTTTCTCCCTCTGTCCCCCAACTCCCTGCCTCTTTCTCTTCCTGGTACTGTTGGCTCTGTAATTGTGTTGCTCCACACCTAAACACATGTAATGAACAAATTAGAATAGTTCCTTGATTCTTATAGGTTTCAAAACATTTCTCTATTGTTTTTTTTTTTATTTTCTGTATAAACAGTTTTCGAAATATTCAAGGACACATAGAAGTCAGAAGTGCAACGTATTCTATCAACACACTTTCTAGAACATTCTACAACACGTGCAGGCTAAAAGTTCATCATTTATTTCAAACCTAACGATAATTTTTTGCAAATTTTTCTCGAACATTTAATGGCAAGTGCAGGTTAAAAGTTCACGATTGTTTTAAGTTCGAACAGTGCCTCCCAAATGCAAGTAGCAGGTGTGGTTGAGTTGAGCAAATGTTATCCTATGATATGTACTCCACGTTTAAACTGCTTTTTCTTAACCAATCACAAAGATGCTTTTCCACAAAACGAATGTGCACCCTACTTTTAAAAAACAATGCTTTTCATATCCCAATCAGGTATCGTTTTGTATGGCAGAAAAAAGTAGTTTCCCATCTTTAAACATATCTCTTATTCTACGAACGGACTGCATGAGCTACAGACATCTATCCATTTCTCCCAGCCATATCTTCAAAATGCTAGTGTGGATCGTAGGACATACTATGTTTTCTGGTGCAAGAGGTATGCAGAACAGAGACGTATTGACTTAGTCCTAGGTTTACAAAATGTGGACATTACATGGTTTGGACAGAGAGAATTGAAGTGGCACCAATTGTTGCCTTTGGTTAAAACCTGTTTGCATCTCCAACACCCTGACCTCATGATTGTTCACTGTGGAGGAAACGACCAAGGCACATTGACTGGGGTAGGTTTGGAAATGCTAATGAAGGACACCCTTTGACAATTGATGTTGCTTTTAACTCAAACTTTCTTTGTATATTCCAACATATGCCAAAGACAGAAGTGGAAATGGTCAAACCAATTTTGACCTCTGATTGAAAAATCTAGGAAGAATGTTAACAAAGCTGTGTCTGCATACCTCATAGACCTTAGAATGGAGACGATCTACAACAACAACATACATTTTGATATGGCTGATATCTACAAAAGTGATGGAGTACACTTAACAGATCAGGGAAATCATGTTTTTCTGCACAACCTGAAGCTGTGCATCCGTACTTATATGTAGTTCCAACTAATAAACACAAGGGCTCTTTTTAGAGCCACCTTATATTCCCAATATCGGTTAGAGCCACCATATATTCCCAATATCAGTTCGCAGAATGACAGCTGAGATCTAGCTAGCACAGGGAGACCTGTGGACCATCGAGCAGCCTCGCTGAGGGACGCCTGCAGCCCATGGGCTTAGCACGCACAGGGAGAGCTACGGGCCACCGGCTCAGCTAGCATAGTGTGAGCTACGGGCCGTCGGCTCGCAAATGCACACCAGAATGCTAGCTTGCAGAGGGAGAGCTTGGGTCTAACTTGCAAAGGGACAGCCCCTCCTACACCATTCACCCCAAACTTTCAAAATAGCAGCTAATCCAAAAAAGATACACTTTTGAGATAATTTTATAAAGATTCATCAAACAATGCCAAAGTTACAAGCACATAGAAGACTCCACGAGGGGAGCCGCGTAACCCCTCTCCCAACATAAGTGAATCCCTCGGGCTGCGCAGACCACTGCAACTCCTGCGAGTCCCTGCTATTATTTTTTAAGAGATACCCCGGAACATAGCCTACCCAAGGGCCTCATTAAAATGAAACGTGAGAACTTGCGACCCCAGCGCAAGTTTTTGCCGAAGTTTTCTTTTTTTTTAAAAATAATTTTTTAGGCTCTGGGGGTCCCCATGAGCAGACCTAGGGGGTCAGGGTTTTTCTATCCTGCTCCCTTCTATTGTATTCTACCTTTGTTTCTCCGTTTTTGGGTGACTCGCTTCTAATAAGCCACAAGATGGCTGCCAACACTTCCTTGTTTGGAGTGCTGGCAGCCAATCACAGTGAAGCTCGTGCATGCCCATATATCAAAACTTTTATTTTTCTAATTTCTCAGCAACTACTGAACGATTTACACCATGTTTTAAAAAAGGTCACTTTCTGACCCAAGCACTACCTGGCTGCCAAATTTGGAGTAATTCCGTTCAGTACTTTCGGCTCTAGCCTTGCACAAAGTTTCCTATTGGAAAATGTTTTTTTCACTCTTATTTTTTGAATTTCTCAAAAACTACAGAACGGATTCATACCATTTCAAAAAAAGGTCGCTCTCTGAACCAAGCTCTACCCTTCTGCCAAATTTTAGGTAATTCGGTTCAGCAGTTCGAGCTGTAGCTCGTCGCAAAATTTCCTATGGAAATTAACATGGAGAAAATTACTTTTGGGAGCCCACTTTTTTCTCAGCCCCCGCTTGACGAATCACCCCCAAACTTTCAGGATAGGAACTGATCTGGATAGACTTTTTTGGGGAGAATTTCAGAATGATTCGTCAAACGAAGCTAAAGGTATTAGCAAATCAAAAAATGCTTTTTCTGTGGAAACTAGGTTCTAACTATAACTACATACTGGCGACCACCAGTAGGTAATCTATATGTACTTTGTTCTCTTTTCCGGAACTGCACAGCCTATCACTTGGATTGCTCATATATCTGTGCACTGAAGAAGGTGACGGCTAGACTTTATCCCACACCGAAACGTGCATCGGCACTACGCTGGACAATCAATCAATCATTCATTTGTAAAGTGCACTACATACCTGCGAGGGTCTCAAGGTGCTGGGGGGGCCACTACTGATCAAACAGCCAGGTCTTGAGCATCCTCCTGAAGGTCAGCAGGTCTTGGGTCTGTCGTAGGCTCAGTGGGAGAGTGTTCCATGTCTTGGCGGCGAGGTGGGAGAAGGATCTCCCGCCGGTGGTTGTTCTTTGGATGCGCGGGACGGTGGTGAGTGAGAGGTCCGGGGAATGTATCTGGCAGTTGGGGATGTAGAAGGAGAGACGTCTGTTGAGGTAGGCTGAGCCGGTCTTGTGGAGTGCCTTGTGTGCATGGATAAAGAGCTTAAAGGATATCTTCTTTCTGACATGGAGCCAATGCAGGTCCCTCAGGTGAGGGGTGATGTGGCCGTGGCATGGTACATAGAGGATCAGTCGTTTCGAGGCATTTTTGATGTGTTGCAGTCATTTGATGAGCTTGGTCGGAGCTCCCGCGTAAAGGGTGTTTCCGTAATCGAGTCTGCTGCTGACGAGGGCCTGGTTGACTGTCTTTCTTGTATCTGTCGGGATCTGAAGAAATCAAGAAACCTTCCTAGGGGTCCCACTGGTTATTGGTCCTTTTAAACCAACAAAGAAGAAATTGGCACAGAAGCTGAAATATAAAATAACATCTTTAGTAACATCAAATGAGTCAGACTACGTCACACAGAAGTCTTAGCAACTCAATGAGGCAGTCCAAGGAGTGCAGAAAACAGAGGCCTTATATATGCTTGGGGTTACATAGTAAGCATAAGACCAAGGGGCAGTCCTGTCTCATTTAAGCATGCACAATGACTAAGATGGGCATACAAGATCTACTTGCTCAACAAAGTGGGAGGAGAGTTACTTCTCCATACAGCAGCAAAAATAGTCTGACAGTTATACTAGAGAAGCAGGTGTATTCTACTAGCTAGGCCCTTCTGGGTATGTGCGAAGGTGGAAGATGCTAAATATTCGTTTCCAGGCAGATTACAAGAGCAGTCAACACTGAGGGAGGACAGAGCACATGGCGAGCACATGGCAAACAAAATGGCTGCCAGAAAAACAAAATGGCTTTCACAAAACGGATAAAATAACTTCTAAATACAGGATGGCTTCTGCTAATGCTAACCCATTGCTGTCAATTTACAACAGACGACCGTTTTAGCATTAGTGGAAGACATTCCTATGATCCAGTAGGAACATAGTAAATATTTGCACGTTATTTTTCATAATTTTATCAATTTCCTAATTCATTGCTAGGTGGGCATTTTCCCTTATAAACATTTCATTAAGCGGGTATAAGCAGGAATACAAAGGGAACAAAGCATTGGGTCATTATTAACATACAGATAGCAGGAGAAAGTAAGGACCACTATCACAAACAGAATTATCATTTTTCTAGTCCTAAGCAAAAGCAAATCCTAAAATCATCTAGTAAACCTTTTCATGGCTCCTATGCATTTCAGTGACTATTCATTTTAAATTTCAGAATAGCCAACAGCACATATCTAATAAAAACATTTTCCAATTGACTGTTACATTTTCCTTTTATGAGGGCTAGAACATCACTCATATCTGGGACCAGGAGGACCACACAGGGCCATAAGAATTAGATTGAAGAGCTGCAAAGGGCTGCTCCTCCTCAAAAATGGGACCACTAAAGGGGTACATATTGACAAAAAGAAGAAGTCCTTGGGGAAATTGAAGCCGCTGTACAACCAACCAGAGGGAAGTCTTCTCCATGTCTCCGTTTGAGCCTCACAGGCCGACTCTTGTTGTTTCCACGGTGGAGCTGACAACTCACAACTCAAGAATCACAGCCCAATTTCAAAGAAAAAAGTATCTTCTTTCAGGATAGGGCAGTCACCCACCAGGCAAATGCTCTTAGCGATCCTGTCCAGTGTCTCAGGCAGTGCACCAGTTTTCTTCGCTTCAATCTAACAGGCACCAGAGACACAGCACCTGTACCCTAATCTCAAGTCCTTCCCTAACTCCTGTATTGCTCTGCTGGTGCACTTCTCATTGGTTGGGGCCACACATTACATCCAGTGTACCCAGGTATCTCTTGACCAACAAACAAAGGAGCAAACTTGCATTCACTTTAGGACCAGGATGCTAGGATCTCTGAAGCAACCCTTGTTTCAAAAGGGGTCACCTCAAGCAAAGCCTCCTCGCCATTCTGGTCGGTCTGTGACTCTCAGCTGGGCATGATCCACAATTTCTCCTTTCTGATTTGTGATGCCGTCTTTCGCCCAAGACAGTGGCAAGGGTACACACTTGATCACAGGGCTTCCCCCTTCACTGAGGTCCTAGTTGCCAGCAATGCCTGTGCTAGTTACCTTCACTTTGGCTTCAAGATGGACTGTTGCTGACGCTGACTCCCCAGGCTGAATCTGATGTCCAGGCCCCTCTGGCAATGGTTGCAAAGTAGCAAATATCTATTGGTGGACAGAGCAAAAGGTCTTTAGACAAGGCACAGAAACAGTCTATCAACAGAGAGGATAGTCTCAGAACCTTCCTGGTCTTGGGACGCCCCATATATTAGCAAGGCACCCAAGAACCACTTTCATCTATCTATGTAAGAGTAAAAAAACAACAGCCTGGACATATTGACAAGTATAAAAGGAACATCACCCAATCCCAAGCAGCCAAGGAAGTCTGTATTAATTTACTAAACTCAGAGGAAAAGAGAAAAACAACACAGACATACTCTAAATCCTCACATTGGTGTATTCCTGTGTGCTAATCTGAAAACCCTCTAAAAAAGGAAATGTTCTACACTTTTGCTCATAAACTTTACATCACTCGTACGGGACTGCAGACACTTCTAAAATGACTCTTCTTAATAAAAGGCACCTACATATGTACATTGTACGCTTAGGACCATGCTCTCATGTTATAGGAGCAACAGGAAAATCTAAAACTGCTAATTTAACAGGGTTTCTTATCTATAAAACAACATTTTCTTAAAAACATTTTTGCTAAGGATCACATGGGCATCTTCCCTACGTTCTACTTTTCATGATCCCGACTATACAACATCAGCTCTAATAAGGACTGTCAGTTTATTAACACAGACTAGCTAATAAGCTAATAAAAAACTAGCAATGCCCTTGCAAAACTATGTAGCATGGAGTAACATACAATAATAGTGTTAGCACCTAAGAATTTTAGAACAAAAACTACCCACATCTAGCTCCCCTTCAAGGTCAAATAAGGGAACAACATTCCAGACTACTGACCCTGTCATAATTTCATCAAACAAATATTCATTTTATTAATGCTAACAAGGTTTAAAACAGTGTTACTGAATAGCCAATTAGGGGCCAGATGTAGGAGAGTAAATACCGGTCGGTAACGGCCGATTTCGGCCGTTACCGACCGGTATTTAGGATTTGGCATGTAGGGGCCATCATTTTACAGAATCGGTAAATTTACTGATTCTGTAAAATACCGAATCGGTAATTTTACCGATTCGGTAAATCCACATGTAGGTGACACCCCTAAGAGTGTCACAGGCCCTTAAGAATCGGTATTTTACCACCCAATCCAATTGGGTGGTACAATACCGCATTCAGGTGTGCATGCACATCTGTGCATGCACACCTGTGCAATGTGTGACACAGACATGCCCTTAGGGCATGTTTGTGTGCCACATGGCACACAAGTCCGTAATTGGGGTGCTAGAGGGTGTCAAAGTGACACCCCTGCACACTTGCAGGATTCGGTATTTACCGATTCGGTAAATACCGAATCGGTATTGCCCATTGATTCCTATGGGCTTCATGGTAAATACCGAATCCTAACGATTCGGTAATTGTCAATTTGGAAGTACCTACATCTCCCCCCTTCATATTTACCGACTCTTAAATACCGAATCGGTAAAATTCGGTATTTAAGAGTTGGTAAATATGAATTATCTACATCTGGCCCTAAGTGTCTCATTGCTATTTCACAGACAATTTAGACAGGCTAAAAAAATTTAAAAAAGGAGAGAGCAACATACATATTACCTAGCCTTAATTTTTAGAGGAGCTAGCCTCCTTCCCCCATTTTGACAGTAGGAAACCTGAAACAGGTTTCACTTCTGTCAACACTATCAACCCCTATTTGTAACAACTGGCGATAAACAAAGTTATAGGAGGTACATAGAACTTTTGAGAGGGCTAAGAAAACATGAATACCCAAACCCCAAACCCTTTTAGCAAATGTACAAATGTAACATGAGGGCGAATGAATTCAAACTAAATCCCATTGGCTCAGCCCTAGTAAGCACCAAACTAAAAGCATTAGTGCTGTATATATGGCCAAGCTCACATATACAATTGTATTGTGGTATATTCATATGAGTGCATAAAACTTGCTTTTTGCCAAAAAAAAGGTAAAACTTCTCCTTTTTCCCGTCATCTTTCAAAAATGTTCAGAGGTCAAAATGTAAAGAAAACATTACTCTGGGAGCCATGCTATGCTTCTAAATATAGAACTGACATTTAATTCTTCCCAGCTGTCCTATTCTGTGTGCGAATGCAGGCCCATTCCCCTGTTTGTCAGTTTAGAATTAAGAAAATATCTTCTGCTGGTTTTTTATACACATTTTCAATTGTAAGCAGTGTGTAATATACTTGTCTAACAATATAGTAGTCAGCTATTTGTATTATACCTAAATGTATGCATTTACTGAAGCCTAAATGCATCAAAAAATGCTGTTTAACTTTGATATTTGGGGCACTTAAAAATGAATACCCTATAATTCTTTTGCATAATATTCATTATCAAAATGCTCTCTACATATTCCAGAGATTGGACATCAGTGATATCTCATGTTTAATTAACAATCAGAGGGGGGAGAGAGAGAGAAATCAGAATGGATTCATTCTCCCTGGGCATATTTAAATAAACAGTTCAAATCCACTCCTTGAGATTAAGGGTGTCTCCTCCACAGTGGGGAACACCTTTATGTTTTTAGGTCCCCTCACACACCAACAGGCCCCTTGGTGTCATGCTTCATCATCGGGGTCATCGTACCCCTCTACGGGGTACGGCGTGCTGGGACCTACGGAGACGTGGGAGCACTTGTTAGACTATGTTTGGTGTTGGTGAGGGGGTATTTTGAATAAATGTGAGTGTATTGTGGGGTTTGGGAAATAGTGATAGTTAAAAAGAACATGGCTCGTGGGGTGACTAAAAATGATTTAATAAGCCCCCGGGCCGGTGCTGTTAAAAATGAGGGTGGGAGGTCACTACGCTGACAATGTGCGTTACCTCCTTTTTGTGTGCGTCGACATGTTTCGGTGCCAGAAGCACCTTCTTCAGGACGGGGTGCACAAATGCCCACCTTACTCACGTTTCTCTAACTAATACCAGAATTTTCTAATAAAAGTGAGGAAAATTACAGTGCAGGTAAAAGTAATGTACCTAGCAAAAAAGATGTTGTCTATTGATCAACCTGTAAAGGAAAGAAGACAAAAAATGTTTTTCTGGTGGTCTCTCTCTCCATATACATAGGTAAAATGTCCAGTGGTTACAGGTGACATACTATAGCTGTATTCTAGTGCTTATAGTGGGATAAAAATATTTTACAAAAAACACACTAGACTCACTGACACACAACATCATTTCCTGGTCGTAACACTATTGTTGGTAAAGAGGGAAAGGACAAAGTTTGTGTTATATCCCTGTAAAGTGAGGAGAAAAAATGTCAATTTCATGCCATTACATATTTACAACATACTGTTTTGGAGTTGTAGATAAACCTCACGAGTCAAAACGTCAGGATCTGGTTTGCTAACTAGCACCTGTTTGAGAAAGAAAGGCATATTCAGGTCTTGGTTTAACTTACATTCATGTAGTGGTGGCAGTGCTCACAATCATCAGACCTTTCTACTCAAGATTTCTACTAGGAAATACCTCCCGATCGATCCCTACATGGCTCCGGTGATAATGCCAGAAGGAATTTTGAAACCGGGGTTTTATACCTTTTCCCGGGTTGGAGTTAATTAGTTAATTGCATGACTAAGGTTTCCTTATGGCCATATATGGTCATTGTCGGTTTTAGTTAGTTAATTGCATGATTGTGGTTTCCTTATGGCCATATATGGTCATTGTCGGTTTTAGTTAGTTAATTGCATGATTGTGGTTTCTTATGGCCATATATGGTCATTGTCGGTTCCTTACTCGCAGTCATTGTTTTCTTGCGTCTTTCCTTCGCGCATGCGTCCATGCGGTGTGTTTTGTCCTGCTGCGCATGCGCTGTTATGGGTGTCTTTGTTACCTGTTATGCACATGTGCTATCCTGCGCTTGTCTCATATCTCATGATGGTTAGTTATGGCAATACGAATGATGTTTTTCCTCCTAAAGGACACAATGTGCATGGCGTTTCGTTGGAAAAAACGCCCACTTTGTTCATAATACTGTGTTTCATTGTTTGCTTGTTTTCTTTTGCCAAGGGGCAGAGAATACATATTACCAGGATGAGTGGATATATATTCTAAGGATGAATGAAAGATGCAGACCCCCATGCATATTATGGTTCATCTGGTAGATGCTCATGTGGGGAAAGTCTGGAAATCTACATGAGACACTCTGTTTACATAAATTGTATTTACGCTGTGTTGAAGAGGACATTCATCAGGGCATCATCTAAGTTAACTGACCCCAAGGGATATTGTCATTTAGACCTGTAGTGTTAGTCCCCAGTCTAAAAACTCATCTCTGCTCTTTCTCGAAGAGTCCTTGTTCAGATGGGAGTTGTTCAGCTACTGTCCACCTGATGTCATTCACACAATGTCCATTCTCAATGAAATGTGTGGCCATTTTTGTTGTCATCTTCTTACAACGGATATTGCTCTTATGTTCCCCGATTCGTGTTTTCACTGGTCTTTTTGTCATGCCAATATACTCCAAATTGCAAGGGCAGGTTATTATATAAATGACATTTTTGCTGTTGCAGTTGGTTAGTTTCCGTTGTTCCCACCTCGTTCCGTTAGTAAAAGTTAGATTCTTACTTTTCTGAGTCAGGTGACAGCTGGCACAGTTACCACATGGGTAGTGGCCTCCCAGTCCTTGTGGATGGAGTTGTGGCATTTGTTGCAGTTTTGGGCGTGTGTGCACTAGCATGTCCTTGAGGTTTTTGCCTCGTTTGTGGGCAAATAAGGGTTTCTCAATGTTTAGTTTGCCACTTGTCAGGATGCGCCAATGTTTATTCAGAAGTTTGGAAACCTCATTGGTTTGGGGGCTGTAGGTAGTCACGCAGATGGGTCTGGCTGATGCCTGATTGCTCTGGGGATTGTTTTCCAGTAGTGCCTCCCGATGGTTATTTCTCGCCCTTTTCATCACGTTGTTGATTACCTTCTCTGGGTACTGTCTTCTCTGCAATTTGATTTTTAAATCCTTTGCTTGTGCCTTGTAGTCCTGGATTTGTGTGCAATTACGTCTCAGGCGTAGGAACTGACCATACGGCAAATTGGTGCGTAAGTGCCGTGGATGAAAGCTGTCATAGCGAAGGAGACAGTTCCTCGCCGTTGGTTTAAAGTGGGTATTGGTATGTAGTTTTCCGTCTTTTGGGAAGATGTTAAGATCCAGGAACACCAATGTTTCTCTTGACACTGTATGAGTGAACTTTAAGAAATGGTTCTGCTGGTTTAACCAAACCATAAACTCAGATACAGATTCTTGGTCCCCATGCCATATCACAAGCACATCATCGATGTACCTTCTCAATGTGTGTATGTGATATCTGTAAGGGTTGTCGGTATGTAGGATTTTTGTGCTCTCCATGTGGTAGACATACAGGCCTGCCAGGCTCGGCGCGAAAGTGCTGCCCATACTGGTGCCATGGCGTTGGAGGTAGAGGGTCCCTTCATACTCATGTTTACCCTTATAAAAATGAGTTTTTTACGCCTGCGCAGAGTGAAATTTCATATTCATATATCCTCATTATGTGATACAACACAACTTAAATTACATTTTGATGCTAGGAGGTCACAGTAGGAGTATTAAGCTTTATAAATATAAATTTAAAAGCACATATTTCTTTCAATAAGTTTTCATAATTAAAAATGATATATATATTTTTTTTTAATAAAACCAATCATTTTGATAATTCCACATAGGAAAAGCAAGCTTCATTCCTTGCCTATCATATTTAGACGCATTCATCAAAAGCCTAAGCACAGAAGCCTAACTTGAAACATGAAAAGTTTTGCGCCACTTTTTTAAAATGACAGTCATTATTTAACATCAGAACCATGAATATGCTTATAAAAAAGGCTTTAAGAAAGGAAATCCTTACGTTAAATGTTTTCCTGTTATTCAAAATAATGAACCTGATTTTTGTAACTTTTTAAAACAGCAGTCTGAAATGCAGGATTTTACCCCGTGTTTAACTGACAAAAATCCTGGCTGAGCCAACATTCCTGTCTCTCCGTGGCCTACAATCAAAACAACAGGTGCTGCTAAGCGGCAGTTAAAACACAGCTGGTGGAAAGCTTTTTTCAGTGTTGAAATGGAAGCACGGTGACTGTCTATTTAAAACGGAGGCATTTCAATGCATGTTCTATAATATGTGTTTCGTTCAGCAAACATTTACTCAGATGAAGTGTTTGCCTGTTAATATCTAATACAATGTATTTAAGAAAAATGTTGTAAGTCTATTTATTGCAAAACACACAATTTCGTTTTTGAGGCCTATTTTATTCCTATTGAATGTGAATTCTAATTTTATCTTTTAAGCATTGGCAGTTGGTACATGTGCACAATTGCTTACTCTATAAATTAAATAGTAACATATAATTATTTAGCATATCATATGGTTCATTTCTGGATTTTTATTGAATTTTTATTTAATATTAATTAAATGACATTTTACATAACAGACTGATGACAGCAAACAAAAACACAAACACACATATTGAGCTCATTCCAGACATATACAGAAGGGGTCAAACACTCAGGACACATAATACAGCGCGCTTAAGGATAGCAATCCTTACCCAAAGAGTGCAATCACTATTTACTCACAGAAGTTGCAATGTAAAACCACGTACCACATAGACATTTAAACACACATTTAACCCACGGATCAACACTTAAGACAGAAACAAAGGACAGCCCACAGACTGTACTCAAACCAAACCATTTGTAAATACTAGTTGTAAGTCATATTTACAAGAAGCGCTTCTCAATAATGTTCAGAAAGACTGCAAAAACATCCTAACAGACTGTTTTATTTCCAAGAAGCCAACATACACTCAATTCACTAGCTTTGGCTGGCAGAACACCAGAAAATCGCTCTGCATATCTCCATTCATAAAATTGCGCAGAATAAGGATCCTTGTTTTTATTCTGTCCATATTTTAATTCCATGGGGATACAGAATCAGCAAGGAAGAAATATCTTTTTATACCTAAACCTATCTAGCTATTCCCTCAAGGGAGCCGACTAATTTAATGCACATCTCACTATGGTACCTCCAAAAAGCAACACATTCTTCGATGTGTGCTTGAAACAGGCATGCCAAACATAGTGGCAAATATGCAGTATTATGATCAAAGTAGTGCTTAAGGTACTCTTCGTATGTTGCACCGTTCAAACAATGTCAAACAGAGAAAAATCTCCTCATTGCCTGCCTACATAAATTGCAATTTACATATTACATACATACTAATCAAAAGTTGGCCAACGCAAATCTAAGCCACAGTAAGTGTTACTAAACTACCTTACCAATCAAAAGCATCAAAACCAACAGCAAGTGCCGCAGAACGACTCTTACCAAACAAATGGTTGTCCAAATTCTAACTGCCAAGTTCTGAATGACCTAACGGTCTTTTTTAGAATACTCACGCCAAAAAGGTTCTCAGTCAGGGGTAAATTCACTAGGGAGCCCGAGGGGTACTATGTAGACCAGGCAACCCCCACTCACTGGAACAAACCACAATTGAGACCTGGCCTAAAACCTAGAACCAATACATGTGGACCTTATTTCAGTCAGTAGCTGCCACAATTGTGTGTGCTGCTAAGGCAGTGATTCCTACACTGTCTATCTCTATAGGTCCCTGTTCTATGTAAAAAATGTTGTTCCCAGGTAGTGTCTTAAATGCTATTAATACAAGTGAATACCAATTGTGTAGAACAAATGTGTGAGAAGGTATGGGGTGCCTCACGAAAGTAACACCATGGGAGTCTTACTGGTTGGGACTCATCAGTGGACTCAGGTGCTCGTCATCAGCACATCCATACCATAAAGAAAAATAAGAATAAAGGCCAATAAATGATGGTGATGGTGAAGTGTACGTGTGCAATAGAACCAGTAGTGAATTTACTGGTTGCGTGCTGCAGTGCTGCAGTCTCGCCGTTGTCCAGCAGGGTCCTGATGTCATTGGTGGCGGCGATGAGGGCTGTCTTGGTGCTGTGATTGCTGCGGAACCCTGACTGGGAAGGGTCCAGGATTCTGTTTCCTTTGAGGTATCGGGTTAGCTGTCTGTTGACGATTTTCTCGATGACCTTGGCCGGGAAGGGGAGCAGAGAGATGGGCCGGAAGTTCTTGAGGTCTCTAGGGTCAGCCTTTGGTTTTTTCAGTAGGGCGTTGATCTTGGCATGTTTCCAGCTCTCTGGGCAGATCGCGGTCTCGATGGAGAGATTGATGATTTTGCGTAGGTGGGGTGCGATGGAGCTGCTTGCTTTGTTGAAGACGTGATGCGGGAAGGGATCTGATGGGGAGCCGGAGTGGATTGTGCTCATAGTCTTGGCCCAGGCTAGCAGGGGGTTATGGTCGATGGTGTGCGGAGGGACTGTTGTGTTGCTGTCTGTTGAGTCTTTCTGGGTGTTGAAGCTGTCGTAGATGTCTGCTATCTTGCGGTGGAAGAAGGTGGCGAGGGAGTCGCACAGGGCTTGTGACGGCAGGATGTCATTGGTGTTGGAGCTGGGGTTGAAGAGTTCCTTCACGATGTTGAAGAGCTCCTTGCTATTGTGTGCGTTGTTGTTGAGGTGGTCTTTGAACGAGGTTCTCTTGGTGGCCCTGATGAGGTGGAGGTGGTTGCAGATGGCGTCCTTGTATGCTGCGCAGATGTCCGAAGTTTGTTCACTGTGCCATTTCTTCTCTAGTTTCCGGCAGGTTTGCTTGGAGGGTAGGAGTTCTGGGGTGAACCAGCTGGCCCTCTTGATGGTGTCTCTGAGGGGGGGTTTCTTCAGCGGGCGAGGAAATTGGCGCAGTCTTCGATCCAGCGTCTAAAGCTGTGGGCAGCGTCGTCGGTGTTGGAGGGATCGATGGGTGGGCTGAGAGTAAGGTATGCATGTAATTGGTCTTTGGTGGTTTTGCTCTGCAGCGGCGGGGATCGGTTGGGTGCGGTGGTGGGTTTCTGGAAGGGGAAGTGGATACAGCGGTGGCCGGTCCAGAGGAGTTCGGTGGTGTGGCTGACGGAGACGTACGGGCTCGAGGAGAAGACCGAGTCAAGCGTGTGACTGGCAGAGTGGGTGGGCGTTGTGCCGAGTTGCTTTAGTCCAAGGTTGGCAAGGTTAACGATCAGGGTTGTGGAGTTGTTGTTGTTGTTCTCAAGGTGAAAGTTCAGGTCTCCGAGGAGGATGTAGTCATTGGAGGTCAGAGTGTGCATGCTGATGAAGTCATCGATGGAGTCGCTGAACTGGGGGCAGAGTCTGGGGGGTCGGTAGACGAGGGTGCCTCTGAAGGTGGAGTTGGGGGTCTGTGTGGATCTGGAAGTGCATGAGTTCAGCGGTGCGGAGCGCGTCGTCGGGACGAGACCCTGATGCTTTTTTTGTGGATGTTGGCGATTCCTCCTCCGACTCTGTTGGTGCGGTCTCTGTGGGTGATCTTGTAGCTGTCTGGGATGGCTATGGTGATGTCGGGTGGGGAGGAGTCGTTCAACCAGGTCTCTGTCAGGAAGGCGACGTCCGGGGATGTTGTGTCGAGCAGGTCCCAGAGCTTGATGGCGTGTTTGCGCGCGAAGCGGGTGTTCAGTAGTATGCATCACAGGTGGGTGCGGTCATTCTTGGAGGGTGATTCATCGTTTCTGAGGCTGGTGTAGCTGCAGGTCCGTCAGGTGAAGGGACCGTGTGTGCATTTCGGGGCGGCCTTGAAGCAGGTGTGGGTCCATCCAGGGTTCAGGGTGTGGAGTGTGCTTGCATCGTAGCGCCAGCGGATGTCGTGGCGGGAGCGGGGCCAGTGGTTCTGGCGGTGGGCGCGGTCCAGGTGTGGATGGGCACATACGGGCTTGCCTTAGACGCACTCGCTGCACGCGGCCGCGCAGCGGCTGGCATATATGGGGAGGTGGGAGGGAGGAGTAGCTGGGAGGCAGGAGACGGGGGCAGTGAATGGGCAGTGGCAGTCGGGGGGGCCGCAGGAGACACAGTGGCAGGGGCGGTGAGGGACGACAGAGGGAACAGAAGAAAAAAGGGCACAAAATAGGGCAAAAGGGCACAAAAATCAATAACAAACTAGTGGCACAGAAGGCAAAATGGGAACAAAAACATGGGGGAAACAAGTGGCACAGAAAGCAAAAAGGACACAGAAATTCGGGCCAGCTGGGAAACAGAAGGCAAAAGCGGCCAGAGAAGCACAGGGGTAGCAAGGGGATCAGAAAGGAAAACCGGGCGGAAACACAGCCGAGGGGTACAAAAGGAAAGAAAACGGGCGAGGACCATGTACAGGCATCAGGGGAAGACAGACAACAGCAGTCACAGACACAACAAAGAAAATACAGCCAATGCAGTAAAACAGTAAGGCGGAGGATGAACAAATTTATGATTTCCCAGCAGCGGCAGTTGGGGCAGGGGCACACAGGTGGAGGGAACAGAAGGAAAAAGGGCACAGAATAGGGCAAAAGGGCAGAAAAATCAATAAAAAACAAGTGGAGGCCGCTCTTTCTGATATCTGGTACCTCGTTGTTGGAACGAGCTTCCCTTTGCTCTGAGAACAACCTCTAACTTGCTTGTTTTTCGAAAAGAATTAAAGACTTGGCTCTTCTCACAGTAATTTTGTGCCGGCCTGTGGAGGGCGTTGTGTTGTGTACTTTTCTTCTATCTCTCTTTGCCAAAGCGCCGGGACACTCCATGGAGTAGCCGTGCGCTATAGAAGAGCCCTTTTATAACATAACTTAACATAACATAAGTGGCACAGAAGGCAAAAGGGGCACAAAAACGAGGGGAAACAAGTGGAACAAAAGGAAAAAGGACACAGTAATACGGGGCAGCTGGGAAACAGAAAGCAAAAGCGGGCAGAGCGGCACGGGGCAGCGAGGGGAATAGAAAGAAAAAACAGGCGGAGACACGGGGGCAGCGAGGGGTACAGAAGGAAAGAATACAGGCCAGGTCCACGTACAGGCAGCGGGGGAAGACAGACGATAGAGTGCGCGGGGACCAACTAGCTAAGTTTGACCATACTCACCTGGGCCCATAAAACATTCACACTTTGAACTAGTAGTCCTGCCTAACTAATCACTCAGTGTAATCACCCATTCAGTACTTTCTGGTCCTTTTAAGACTTATAACTGTAAACCATGACTTACCAATCCTTGTCACCTTTGCTATAAGTCCTAGGGATCGAAAAGGGAGTTGAGTTTAAATAGGCAGTATTTAAAACTCATTTACTTTTCCTTGTAATAAACCACAGACTCAGGGAAAGTTTTAAAACCTTTATCTATGAGAGATTTTCTGAGTCAAATTGATAGAGCCACAATCTCGTGACTATGAAGTTTACAAGCAAGAATATAACCTGTCGGTCATAGAGTTTGTAAGAAATCCCAGTAACACATTTAGACATTGTTACATGGGAAGGGTGACAAAAGAAAATAGCACAAGGACATACCACATGGATTATATTTACCTAGAGCGGTGCAATGACCAATCCTGGTCATGGACTGGGGCAAAAAGACAAGGGCCAGGCTCCCGACTAATCAGGTGCCCACGGGACAAGACAGGTGCAGAACAGGACAGGTGACCTCCTCTAAGTGCAACACCAGCATCACACCCCTCTCTCCTGGAGAGCCAATTAGTACCCCGATTGGGTAATGGATTCTTCTGACAGAGTGCTCCGCCAGCACCTCTGCTCTCGATCGCCTATTGAGTGCGTTGGGTCAGTGACAGGTCAGCTATTCGGACAAGTCGGACAATTTCTCTATCTAAACCTACCATAGTTATACCATTTTGAGGGCAATGTAACACCCCTAAACGTCTATGTGTTCCCCTTCAGTGATTGGTTGGAAAGACGAGGAGAGGGTATCACACCATACTAAGAAGAGATAATTTCAATATTGGTTTCAATTGATTCCGGTTACAGCCCATAATGTATTTTCCCATGCACTTTTATTCCACCTAGCAATATTGGTACACATTTTGAATACATTGTATTTGGTAGCTACCTCTCTAGAGGTCAGACGAGCAGGTTCCCAGGAACATTGTGGTAAGAAGAGTGCTGGCTGAGGTTCAATGCCAATGCTTCAGCAAATTCGGAGTTTGAGTACGCTTGCGCAGCATCACCCAAGATGGAGGATGTGACAGTATTCAGGCCCAAAGTACGAGCCATTAGCAAAGTCAAAGAGAAACATATTAGAATACAAAAATAAATGAATGCACTGTAAACCACTTATTTATTTATTTATTTTATGCAATTTTTAAAGCGCGCAAATACCTAGAAGGGTGTCTCGGCACTATCATTACAGCACCCACTTCTTGCGATGTAGGGGAGTTTAGGATGAAAACAACCATGTTTTAAGGTTCTTTCTGACTTTTAATAGCGTGGGGGCGGTTTTGATGTGGAATGGCAGTGTGTTCCATAATTTAGCAGTTGCTATGGTGAAGCATCTGTCTCCCCAGTTGCTCTTTCTTGTCCGTGGAACTTTCAGCAAATGGGCTGAGGATGATCGTAAGGTCCTGGAATGTTCCAATGGACAGAGGGCCTTTTTTAGGAACTGTGGGCCTGGGTTGTTGATAGCTTTATAGGCTATACATAGAGCCTTAAATTTAATTCGACTCCTGATTGGGAGCCAATGCAGCTCTCTGATGTAGGGAGAAATTGAGGTACATTTAGGGATGGATAGCAAAGTTCTGGCCGCGGCGTTTTGCACCGTCTGGAGATTATTGAGTACCTTTTCCTGAGCATTCAGCAGGAGGGAGTTGAAATAATCAGTTCTTGAGAACACTAAGGTGCTGATCAAGGTTTTGCCCGCAGACGGCGGTAAGTAAGGTAGTAGTTTTTTTATCCTTTTTAGGATATAAAAGGAGGAGGATACCACAGTGTTGGCATGATGGAGAAAAGTCATCTTATTATCAAATGTGACTCCCAGGTTACGCACCTTGACTACCGGTTGGGGGGGGCACCCAACTGAGATGGCCACCACTGAGGGGACCAGGCAGGCTGCAAGTTCCCGAATGTCATCACCTCTGTTTTGTCAGAGTTTAGTTTAAGACAATTTGATGACATCCAGGAACTTATTGCCTTCATTCCCTCTTGGAAATTGGCTGCGACTGAGGTTCCATTGTTGTGCACAGATAACACTAGTTGGGTGTCGTCTGCGTACGTTGTTAGGGCAATTCCGTAGGATTTTATCACCCTCGCTAAGTCCGATACATAGATATTAAAAAGCGTCGGACTTAGCGAGGAGCCCTGTGGAACTCCGCAGGGGAGGGAGAAGGTCTTTGAGGTGTAGTTACCCATCTTAACTGTCTGGGGCGGTTGGCCAAGAATGAGGCAATAAGATCTTTGGCCTTGCCTCTTATTCCTAAAGCCGAGACACGGTCGATCAAAGTTATATGATCGACCGTGTCAAAGGCAGCGGAAAGGTCCAAAAGTATTAGAACCGCCGCTCCTCCTTTGTCCATCGTGGATCTAATTTCATCTGCTGCTTTAAGTAGTGCTGTCTCCGTTCCGTGACCCTGTCTGAAGCCAAACTGGGTGTCATCGAGTAGATCGTTGTCATTGATAAATTTCGAAAGTTGGGTATTCATTATTTTTTCGAAGATCTTGGCTGGGAAGGGGAGACAGGCAATAGGTCTATAACTAGCAGGGAGAAGAGGGTCCAGAGTTGGCTTTTTTAGAAGTGGCTTAATGATAGCCTTCTTCCAGACCAATGGATAGGTGCCTGTTAAAAACATAGCGTTGCAGATAGTGGTTAATGCAGGAGAGACAGCTTCCGGGATGAGATTCAGGATAGATGGGGGACATGGATCGAGAGGGGATCCAGATTTGATGGTGGCTACCAAGTGTTGAATGTGTTCTTGGTTGGGCGTTTCAAAAGATGAAAAAATCAGAGGGTTACTAATAGGGGGTGCCACGGGAGTAGGGGGGGAGGCGGTCTGAGAGAAGGTCAGAAATATGGAACTAACCTTTTCCTCAAAGAAGCTGGCCAAAGCGTCTGATAAAGACTGTGAGCCTTCTAGGTGCGGGACGGGGGGATTGGACAGATGGGTGACCACCTGAAATTACTCTCCTACCGAGTTTTTCGCCTGGTTGATTCGTGAGGTGAAATAGCGAATTTTTTCTGAGATTGTGAGTTTTTTATAAATAGACAGGGCGTTTTTGTATGTCATTTTGTCCACAGGACTATAATGGCGGCGCCACTGCCTTTCAAGGTTCCTGCAGTACTGTCTCTGAATTCGTAGGGGCTCCGTAAACCACTGAGCTGAAGGCACTTTCCTACTACGGTGGGAGGTTTTAATGGGAGCTAATTTGTTGCAGGCGATATTTAGGTTAATCAAGTAATTGGAAGACGCTAGTATGGGGTCCTGTTCCTTTGAAATGTGGCTCTCATGCATCATCTCTGTTAAGTGAGCCAGGTTGATATGTTTCCAGTCTCTAAAAGAGACTAGAGAGGAGGTAGTGGAAGGGGGTTTAATGAAGTTGATTTTGATAGAAAAGCAGATCGCTGCGTGGTCTGTCCAGATCAGGGGGATGACTTGGGTAATTGCTATATGAGGATTGTTGGTAAAAAGGCCATCTAAAGTGTGGCCTGCTTGGTGCGTAGGTGCTTTTATAGTTTGCAGCAGGCCGGCAGCGGCTAAGTCAGCCATTAGCTGCGTTGTGTCGGAGTCGTTGAGGGCTTCAAGGTGAAAATTAAAATCACCTAGTATGGTAAAGTATGGAGAGCCTGCGGCTGCTTCAATAAGGTTGCCTATATTGACTAAAAACTTAGATCTTGACCCGGGAGGGCGATAAATTAACATGCCCTTAAAAGATGTTTTGGCCGATAGGCCTATGGTAAAAAGAAAGGCCTCATACTCATGGCAGTTTGACTGTACCATTGTAAGTTTGAACTGGTCTTTATAAATTATAGCTATGCCTCCACCCTTTCTTATAGGTCTGTCCAGTCTGCAGACACTGTAGTTGATTGGAGTAGCAGCTCTGAAGTCTGGGCCGGATGATTCATCCCCCCATGTCTCTGTGATGAATAGAAGATCCAATTTATGCGTGTCGATTAAGTCGGCAATTTCCAACTTGTGTTTGGGAAGTGATCTAGCATTTATTAAAGCTGCTAACACTTGTTGTGGGGCAGTCTTAGGGGGTTTGGGAGTTTCCTTTCTACAAGTGGAACATTTGAATGGGCCTAGGATGGGGTTGGTGTATCTGAAATGTGGCAGAGCGTGGGGTATTTCCGCAACATACCTGATGTTCAATAGTTCTGTAAAGGTGTAGGTAAGTCTCATGGTATCAGGAGCCGGACGTGGGGTGGGAGCTGAAGGGGGGGTAGCCCTAGGCCCGTCCTCGGCGCGGACGAGCGCAGACGAGCTTGCCTTATGCGCGCCTTCGTCGCGCATTCGTCGCGCCCACTGCGCTCGTCCGCTGCGCTTCCGGTTACTGTACATGTTTTATCATCCAGCGAGAGTAGCGTGAAGAGGGGGCGTGGTCAGCGCATGTGGTCGTGACCGCAGCTGTCGAATGGCGGCGATGCCCTGGCAACAGTCGACCGCGTCAGCCTTCAATCGGCTGGGCGGCTGGGCGGCTGTCTGCGCACTCGAGAGGTAATGGCCTGGGTCGAATTAGCAAAGTTTAAAAACAGATTATACACAAGTTAAAATGCAGTGCAAGCTCCCGGCTATTCGCCTCTACTCTTACCCCATTACTTTATTTTAACGTTTGCATTTAATGGTTAAGCAAGACGAACAAGCTTAGTACAAGCTGCAGCATAAGTGTGAGCATGTGAGGTTTGAAGCGGCCATTTCTGGCACTAGTGCGCAGAAGCAAAGATTTCCCACCAAAGCAGAAAAGATGTCACCCCACTTGAGTGTGGCAGACGCATGCGCAGTGAAATTCCCACGTTGCAGCAGCCATTTCAATGCATTTGAGTTACTGTTAGTAAAAAGCACATAGGCAAGCTTCCCCTAAATACTGAAAATGTCATGAAATGCAAATATTAGTTAACAAAACATATTGGTTAAAATATTACAGGTTATTTCGAGAGGGTTGAGTACAAGCAAGTTTCTGTACGTACGAAACCTTGCTCCATCACAGACAACAGCAGTCACAAACACAACAAAGAAAATGCAGTCAATACAGTAAAACAGTAAGGCGGAAATGAACAAACATGATTCCTCAGCAGAGGCAGCTGGGGCAGGGGCACACAGGCGGAGCTGTGCAGAGGCGGAGCGACTGACCTGGTGGGCCAAGGGTCGCTCTCCTCACCGCGCAACGGCCAGCATATATGGGGAGGTGGGAGGGAGGAGCAGCTGGGAGGTGGGGCAGCGAATGGGCAGTGGGCAGACAGAGGGGGCGTGGCCGCAGGGAACACAACAGCAGGGGCGGTGAGGGAAGAGGAGGGAACACAAGGAAAAAGGGCACAGAATAGGGCAAAAGGGCACAAAAATCAATAAAAACAAGTGGCACAGAAGGCAAAAGGGGCAAACAAACGAGGGGGAAACTAGTGGCAGATGGTGTGATAAATACAAGAACAGACAAATATTTATTATATAAAGTATATGTATCTTCCATTGCCATCAATGCACTGTTAAATAACATTATCTGCAAACTGTTCTTTGAGTCTATGGTTATACTAGAGATGTTTTCTTGCTCAAAATATTGTATTAATCATCACTATACCACTGTACATTCATGTCCTGGTATCTGTCCTTGTATATATGCAATTATTTTTACTGTATGTATGCACTGATAAGATTGTAGTATAAATGGGATTTGGATATGAATGACTGTATATATGGCTAGGATGCAACTGATTTGATTTTTGTTTCTGCCATGACTTATCGTGTTGGGGGAATTTTACTGTTAGTTGATCCTGACTGAGAAACTGAAAATATCATACACTATTGCTTTTTATTTATTTTTATTGTCTGGAAAATGTATGTATACTTATCTAAAACGATTATAAATATATTTATGGATGTTGAAATCTTTATGTGTTGAATAATTTGAACACACATTCTTTTCTACCCTTTTCTCTAGTTTTTCATTTGCCATTCACCTGTTTTGTTTGACACTTTTAAGCTGTTGGTTTTGCTCCTTAGGTCTAGAACCTACCTCCAATCTAACCTAGTCCTAGGCAGGTGATCCTTTTTCCCCTTTAGGGAGGGTCTCTTTATTCACAGAGCAGTCAGGCCCAAATCAGAAGCAATATAAAGTATTTGTGGAAAACTTCAAATAGTAACACAGAGAAAACACACCACAAAAGGAGCCCACAACTGAATGAATTAAATAGAGCAGTTTTTAATCAATAAAACAAAATAAAAATAATAAAAATCCAAACAGTAGAACCAGAAATATTAAAATTTAAAGATTTTAGTACAAATAGCACCAAAAGGTGTAAAGCAGCAACTATGGATATCTTGTCATGCCGTATTGGGAAGAAATCACAAGTTCAGGTCGATTGCTAGGGAGCAGTGGCTGGTTACAGGGACTCCATTAAGCCAGCTGAACAGAGTACCTTAAATTCTGGTTTGTGGAGTATTGCAAGGATCCGCGTCAAAGATGTGTTGCGTAGCCAAAGTGATGTATTGATTCTGAGATGCAGCAAAGTTGCAGTGCATGGTCCTCTAGAGTCGTCAAAGATCCCATCGCCAAGGGTTTGCGTTGCAAAGTCTGGAATTGGGGATGTGTCACAAACCCAGGGCAATGCCGAGTCCAGCGCTATAGTCAAGGCTGCCGTTAATGAGAGATGCGGAGGCCTGCGCTGAGGATGCATCACTCTGCAGCATTTCGATGTGGCGACAGGCTGTGAGGCGGTGCACCAGTTTTGATCATGCAGCAGCGGCGATGCATCGCTCAGCTCAGGGTTGCACCGTGCAGCAGAGGAGATGCGTCCATTCTGCTGAATCCACAGAGGCTGGCAGAGCACCTTAAGCCTGCTTACAAAAGTCCAGAACTAGGGTGACACTACTTGGCAAGGTAGACTCTCAGATGGCAGAGTCCAGATGCAGGTGCAAGATTGTTGAAGCCTTCTGTCCCTGATGCTGAAGTCAGGGGGCCAGCCAAATAGCTCTTGGAGTCACTTTGGGGTTCTGGTTTCAAGAAACGCAGGTCCAGTCCTTCTTACCCAGGCAGGAGGGCAGCAGGTCAGCACAGCAGGACAGCACCACAGCAGGACAGGAGTCCATCAGAGCAGTAGTATGGCAGAGTGAAAGTCCTTCAGCTGCTCAGCAGTCCGTCTTCCTGGCAGAGTATCCTCAGATCCAGAAGTGTACTTGAGAGTTTAGTGTCTGAGGTCAAGTATTTATACCCAGTTGTGCCTTTGAAGTGGAGGAGAAGCTTCTAGCAGTTTCCTCTTCGAAGACCCCAGGTATCATATCTTTCCTTTCCTTGCTCCAGACTAAATACAGGAGGTCTGCAGCTGTTTGTGTGGAGGCAGGACACAGCCTACTCCGGTGAAAGTGGGTCTGTGCCCAACTCTTCCCTCCCGCTCTGCCAGTGATGGCCCATTCGGCACACCTAACCTGTGTGGCTGATTAGGAAGAATACACAAAGCCCAACTGTCCACTACACCCAGTCATGTGACCAGAGACAGGCTACAGGCAGTGCTTAATTTGAGCTGGTGGTTTCCGTTGCTCAGCACCTGCACTTAATTGTCTTCACCAGCACATAGGACAGCTTGTCACATGGTGGCACTGGTTGTCTAACTTAAAGATAAGCACAACAACAGTTGTTTATTAATTCAACATACATTAAAACATTAGAAATTACTAGTACCTGTAGCCCAAGTCATTCTTACAGCTGTGGGAGCCCGGAATAATCTGAATTGTGTCACATGTGAGAGAGTACTGGTTGGGAATGTATTGGTACTGTCATTTGGCAGCACTGCCAGGGGTAATGGGTGGTGCAAGCTGCACTGGTTTCCTGATGAGGACTCTGGCATTCGTTCATTTATTTTACAAATTAAGCACTGGCTACAGGCAATAAATGGCTAAGGCAGAAAAATGACAACTTTCTAAAAGTGGCATTTTCAAAATTGTCATTTAAAATCTGACTTCACCATAAATTAAGGTTTTAAATTAGGATTGGATTCCAGAGACATCAAACAATAACTGGTTAGATATTCCCATTAGTAAATTACACTTATCAAATATAATAAGGTAACTCAAAAGGGATCCTAAGGGAGAGGTAGGCCTTGCTGTTTCATTACCAGGACCGGTAAAAGTGATAAAAACACATGTTCTGATTTTTAATTGCATTGCACCCTCTCCTATGGGCTGTCCAGGGCTTACCCTTTCATGTATATAAATTAAAAAGGAAGGTTTTGGCCTAATAAAAGGTTTACTTTGACAGATCAAAATGTCAGTTCTAAACTGCACAAACACAGACTGCAATGGCAGGCCGATGGCATGTTTAAAGGGCTACTTAAGTGGGTGGGATAATCAGTGCTACTGGCCAAGGCAGGCATATTTAATTTACAGTCCCTGGGTACATGTAGTACTGCTTTACAAGGGACTTATAAGTAAATTAAATTTGCGAATTGGGGATGAGCCAATATTACAATGTTTTAAGGAGTAAGTAAATGCACTTTAGCACTGGTTTTTAGTAGTGAAGTGCACAGCGACCTAAGGCCAGAGAAAACGAGACCAGCAAAAATGGAGGAAAAAGGTTTCACATTTGTGGGAAGGCCAATCTAAGGCTGACCGGTATAACAACCACCACCACAAGAAACAGCTTTTCTGCCTATATGGACAAAGTTAAACTGGATAAAAGTCAACTGCCTCAAGCTCAATATTTACAAGCCGGAGATAGTGATCTTCAGGAAGAATACCTCACCATGAAACTCCTACTGATGGCCGAGTGAATCGCACCCTCAACCCAGCACCTTTGCCAAGAACCTCGGAATAATCATTGACCACAAACCGGACATGAACACACAAGTCAGCGCCATCACCACATTCTGCTTCCACACACTGAAGATACTGAGGAAGAACTTCAAATGACTCCTAAACAACACCAGAGAGACTGTCACCCAAAGAAAGTCACTGTTACCCATTACCATACTTTGATCAGTGTTCCCAAGCGTTGTGACTCTCGTCTTTCCTTCGGTACCAATATTATGCATCAATATCTTATAACAAGGATGAGATTAAATTTTCTTCTTTGGATAGTAGGATACCCAGCACATGAACACTTATTAAACAATTGTTGCAATGTACTTGTGATGGTCTGTCTAGCCAAACTATGTCCCATATTTTGTTCTTCTGTCATTTTTTTAAAACCGAAAGGAATACGTATATCTTCCCTTTGGTAACAAAATTGAGCATACGCTCTCACTCCTCAGTGCCTTGAAAACTCCTTTTGTTTGTTTCATGATTGCAACATTTTTACAATCAGCTCTTTGGACGAGGAGAAGCTCTACAGAAAGGGGAGTCGTTTTACTTGACCAACTATGTTAATTGTAATTTTTTGTAAATTAATTGGTGTCTGGTTTTAAATATGCTATTTGGACTTGTTAAGAGGGAAGCGCCACCCCAATTGTACGCTGTAACAACCTTCTTTTATAATTAATTCATGTTCGTTTTTAGCTAGGAGGATACTTGTAAATACTGCTATTTTGAATGGATAAAGTATAACAGTAATTATTAATTGATTTTAAACCCTTTATTGATAGGGTGGCATTAGGATAATTGTATTCTGTACTTTTATGCATATATCAAATGCGAATAAAGTTATTTGATTTGGTTTGATTTTTTATGTTACCCAAGGCCTTGTCACCAGCAAACTGGACTACTTGAGCCCCTCTAGGCCAGTACAGTCAATCAACTAGGGGTGGGTGTAACTTGTATAATTCAGTGCAGCGTAATCACACAAACTTACCTACAAAATCTGTGAGATTACACTTGAATTTCATGAGAAGAGTAATTCTGCATTTAGCGCTTCAAAATTAACACAAGGGTGAATTTTGAGTTAAGAAACAGTGCTAGATGCAGCAGAACACAAATAGCAAGCGCAAGCAGCAGCTCACTGTCGATACATGTGCTCTCATGTTAGGATGTTTCACTACAAATTACTCTTAATCACATGAAGAGGAGTAATTGCTTAATTATTTGTAATTCCACATCAAAGACTAACACAGAATTACCAAAATTACTTCGGCATAACTGAAATTGAAATTCCTCCTAGGTCTACAAGCAACTCACCAGAAGAGTACAAACTATTCAGAACTCGGCAGCCAAACTCATGCTCCCACACACAAATAACATCACATCACACCTAAGAAAGCTCCACTGACTCCAGACAAATGTGCCCATTTCAAACTTCTCACAACCAAATTCAAATGTCAACCGTCCTAGGCCTTGCCTACCTGAACAGTTGCATCTCTTTCTACTAGCCCACACAGTCACCTCCCCTCTACAGGACCCCTACTCTCGCACACTCCCCACATACACAAAACCAGATCAGGAGGCCTGGCATTCTTGTACATCACTCATGAAGAATGAAATGATCTCCCACTCCACATGAGAGCCTCTTCCTCCCTTTTTGAATTCTCATGCTTCAGTTAACTACCTGCCTTTAGTGGATCTAGAAACACACACCTGCTCAGCGCCAGGATACCCTCCCAGTGCTAGCACGCTTTAGTAATACTCAGAACATAACAAGGAAATGGAGGCATGTGGATTCTGTTTTGGAAGTCCCTGGTCTATTTCTGTGCACATATTAGAGACGCAGTAGTCTTCCCAGCAGTTGGGGTGTATAGGTGACATTCCTGAAGCTTGAGGGAGAAGACCTAGACAGTGCAGAGGGGAAAGAGCAGACAAGGCTCCTTTATGAATTGTTCTAGATCCAGTTGTAGAGAGGGGGCACTTATTAGTATTTCTCAACACAGTTATTCAGTGGATGTGGGGTGAAGGGTTAAACTGTAGTCTCTGCTGTTCAGAGTGAGAAGGGTCCTTTAGGTGAGGTACCCCTTTTCTCTCATTCCTGATGACTGTTTAGGGTGGCTGTTGACAGCGGTGCATGAAGCTCACTACTCTTTGATCTTCTATTGTTCTCTGGCTTGGGGTCTACCCTGCTTTAAGAAGCATCACTCTATACAAAGGCTGTGTTTGGAGAGCAGCCTGGAAAGGGCTTTGGAAAGTAGACCCACCCCAAACTGGTTCTGATCAAGCACAGAAGGAATCCACATATCCTGTCTGTCTTGACTGTATAACCCACTTGTTGTTTCACTTTCATGTTTTTTATGACCAGGGGAGGGAGTGTGCTACAGAGTACGATGTTCTTTACAAAAAGAGCTGGTGTCTACCTGACAGCCCGCTTCCCAAAGGTGAAAGGACATCACCTGAAGTCTTGCTGGAAGAAATTGATCCTCTGAGCCAAAGTACCTAGTAGCCAACCTGTCTGCTGGAAGTAGAGAGGAACCTGCAAACTTTGTCGAAGGTGTGACTGTCCAGGGAGTACCAGAAGTGCTTGACTTACCATGGTGTGTGGGTCTGTCTTCAGAATTAACACTGTGGAGCATAATGTGCATGCCCTGTAGAGTCTGGACACAGTCTCTCCTTGCAAGTTGTTCAAGACGGGATTCACAGACACTGGCCAATGCTCTATAACCAACTGTGCCTGAGGTGGATTGTGCTGCTACAAAGAAGAGCTGTGCCCAAGGTGGAATGTCGGCCACCAAGACACTGCGACCAAGGCAGACTGTGTCACAGCCATAAAGAACTGTACTTGAGGTATGTTGCTATGCCGCAATCAAGAACTGCGCCCGAGGAGAATTCTGCCACTGCAACCAAATCTTTTGCCCCACCTGCCCTCATGCCACTCCGACCCCTGACCTTTAGTGGCCATTCTACTGCACTTCACCTAAGGTATAGAAATGGGTGAATTGAGCACAAGAGAACATGGATCATCCGAGGTCTGCATCTTTCTTGCAATGATGTTGGGAGGCAGATATGGCTGATGCTCTAATGCTGCCTTCCTCCATCTCATAGGCTGTACCTCCATCCAGTGTGTCTTCTCACAGAAGCAGGAGAAAAGAGAGATTAATGCTGTAGGAAAAGGATTTGTATGCCTGCCCACGGTGGGACAATACTGAAAGGGGACTTTTTGATTACTGTGCACATTGTACTGAATTAACAGGTAATTGGCACGTGAACCCTAATACATACTCAAGGTAGTAAAAACTAAATAGTAGGAAGAAGGGGAAAAGGGGAATGGAATCCAAGGTGCTGTAGCCCAAATGTACCAGTTACTTACCTTCGGTAACGTGATATCTGGTAGAGAGACAGTGTCTAGCTGCAGATTCCTTAACTTTTGAATTCTCCTGAGGTCCCAGTCTGGATCTGGATTATTTTTTTGCAGTACCTCTGCATGCCAGGGGACAGGGTCATACTGCTCTGTGATTACGTCTCACGGATGAGTTTCTTCTAAGAAAACATCTGCGCCAGAACATGGAGCCACTCTAGAAACTGGCTGTAGAAACAGTGTGCCCCAAAAATCTCTTAAAAACAAAAACAATACCAATTATTAACAACATGAAATAGTATGCCAGTACCATCCCAAGGGTATATGGTACAAAAATGTATGGGCTACGTGAAACCCTACACCCTGAATCACAACCATCCTTAAACGGGAAACACCCTCCACTCTATAGACCACTCACCAATGGAAGAGAGAGGTATGGCCATACCAATATAAGACCATGAAACAGCAACAAAAAGTTTATTGAGTCACCATTACTGGAGATAGTGACCACTGGTATACAAAGCAGTATTGATACAGGATATAACCCCTTGTCTCATAGGTCTTTCGCAGAGAAGGGAGGAAGGGGGGGGGGTTAAGAAATCCACTGCTAGACTGTGTCTCTACCAGATATTCCATTACCGAAGGTAATTAACTTTTACAACTTATTGAGACATCTGGCCGTACTGGAGTAGGATCTGCGAACTAATCCTGCAAGTGTTCTCAAAGAGAGCCAGCTGGTCAAAATCAACAACTGACTAAAAGTATGTAGGCATAGTAGGAAAAGAGCCTGCCTCTTAATAGTTTCTATGATCACTATCACAAAGTTTGAGAAGCTGGCCTGGTATATCATGTCCACTAATGTAAGTGAGCACCTTGCAACAGTCAAGACAACCCTTATGGTGATTTAAGAGATCTTAGACAACCTTAGTGAGCTCTCTAAGTGGTAGCTGTGGAGTGCAGCTTTCAGGCTTAGTCCAGAGTGTAAAGGAGCTTGTTTTACTGGAATGTAAGCTTATAGTATGGAAGAGGAGATAGTGTCCGTGGGAATCCAAATGTAAATTCTTGAAGAGAAGTACCTGAAAGCAGGTGGGAAAGAGTCTATGTCACTCAGGCGTGACCATGAGACATGGAAGACGAATGTCATCTGATGTCGGGTGCTTCAGGGGAGATGACGATGACTGTTACTTTGCAGCTGTGAGGACCAGGCGATGCTGAGGAAGACCAGGACCCGGGTACACGCTTTCCCATGAAGGATGTTGAGTGCTGAGGGGCTGGTATCCAGCGGGAGCACCAACAAGCCTTGGCAAAGGCAAGCAACACAGGAATCAAAGAAGAAGCAACGTTGGGACCAGCAAGGTCCAGGGGACTCACCAAAGGCAGGAAAGTCAGGGCAGACCCGAGCAATCAGGGGAGACCAAAAGTAACAAGTGTGACCCTCAAGTAGACTCACAGGCTGGACCTCAAGCAGCTCACCAAAAGATGCAGGCCACGATGCACACGATGTGGTGCAGCTGAGGATTCTGGTCACTAGAGGTACTGGAGGTTGGGGCTACTTGGAGCCCTAAGATCGTCTTGCAAAGAAGCCAACAAGCCCTTGCAACAGCAAGTTGGACGCAGTGCACAGGGGTTCAGTTATTGCAACCTTCACGAGGGATACTGGCCTCAAACTTAGTGAGACGGTACAGCAAGCCTCAGGAGCTGTGGAAACCCACCACATGTGTTGCAGTCCGGAGGAGCTCAGGATCTGCAGACTGGTCGACTTAGTTGCGGTGCCTGCAAATGCAGAGGAGTGACTCATTCACTCCAAGAGAAATTACTTCCATTATCTAAGGTGCTTCAGAGGCCTTGGAAGGTTTCTGTATGATGCACAGGCACAGACAATGCAGCAGTCTGGAAGGGAGATAAAATCAGGCCCAAACAAAGTTTAGCAAAGTCCAGAGTGCCTAGTCGGTAGAAGTGCATTGGTGTCTGATCTGAATTTTATCCTATGACAAATCTAGGGTCCTACACCTAGGTATGCCCTAAAGTACCCTAGGAAAAGGGTTGGGAAGAGATGCAGGGTCTAGACAGGGGAGAGGTAGCTCCCATGTCCTTTGTCCAGTTTCGCACCAGAATAGGAGCCAACGGCTCCCAGAACTGGTTTGAACTTGACTATGCACAGGGACACCAAGTGTGCCCCTCTGAGGTTCCGTGACAATTGTAAGTGGTGTTTTCGACTCGCACGAATATGGTCGAGTCTGGTATCTACGAACCGCAAATGACGAGTTTAGTAAGTGTGCGCAGTTTCGCTGTGCTAACTTAAACCGTTCGTTTGTTATGTGGGTTTTTCCTCTGTACCCACGGGTTCCATCTTAGATACGGCATCCATTTTGTCTCTTGCCCTCAAGTAGCCAGTGAACGGACGCTGTCCGCTTCGCGACCCTGGGACTCCCAAGATATTTGCGGAAGGCACATGTTCTTTGTAAGTGTCTTTATGACGAGGGGGATGATACTGTAAGGCAGATGGCCCCCCTCGAGGCTCATCTTGCCGTGCCGGTTTATTGTCTCAGCCGTGCATCTCATTAGGCACGTCCCTTTGATGCCTGTATCTCGTGTTTCCCGATACCTCCCCTTTTACACCCTTTCCGATCTCCCCACTGTCTCCATCTTCCTCTGCACCTGTCTTTGTTCCTATTTCGATCTGTTTTACTGCCGGTTGGAATGCACTAATGTTGGGAAGATGGGTTTTTACAGTTGGGAACCGCCAAATGTTTCCGCACTTATGTTCCGGACCTTGTGTGTATCAAAGTGACCAAAGCGACCCCTCTGGGGGATAATTGTGGGAACCGGGTTGTAAACCTTTGTGTATCATGTTGTCCTATGGGTAAATTCTGTATAAAAGGAGCGATCCACAGAACCAATTTGAAGCAGTCTCCCCAAGTTGCACGTGTTGTACTTGTCATGACTTCTGTGTTCCCTGCAGTAAATAAACCTTGAATCTTTGACGCCGAAGGAAGTGTCCCGTGTCTCTGTCATTCGTACGCCGGAGCAGGTTACCCACGAAGGTTTCAGGTGTTGTGCCCTGGCACCGCTGGGTCTTAAAGAACCCAGTCCTTCACCTCATGCAGACTTTCTGGTGCTGGCAAGTGCACCTACCTGGTCCCAACATACTAAATCCTGCCTGGGAGGTGGTCACACCTCCCTGTGACATGATGCCTATTGTTCGACCTTCCTCTGCTCGAGCTTGGCAGAAATGTGTTTCTGATCGGCAGCAACCATTATGTGCTGGTACCGGAAACACTGAGAGCCTAACGGAGGGCTCTTCCAGTGCTTTTGGAACCATACCTCCCACACCGTTTACTGTGTGGGGGTATGATACCAAACATGATAGGATTCATTGCATCCTTTTTCGAGATGGTCATCGCATAATTATGAGTTGCCCCCTACATAGTATCTGGCTGCTTCACTGACAACCCGGGAAAGTGGACTCTGTAGGCTGCATGGGTCTCCTGCTCATGCAGGGGCACCCTCTCACTTGGAACCCTAACTTCAGGATTAAAAAGGCCTGCCATAAGTGTGACTTATAGGTTTTAAGAGCAGTGTTCCTTAGATATAGTAAACCTATATCTTAAGTAAGTGGTGCAAGCACCAATTTACACATGCTGCAATGTTAGGCCTGTAGATCAATTTTGCATGGATTGGTGGCATAATGCGTGCTTCAGCCTATAGGAGCCCTTTGGGTTACCTATGCCCTGAGTACCTTAGTACCACTTACTAGGGACCGATAAGGGTACCCCAGTATCCAAACTGGAGTGTACCCAAGTACTCAACACAACCATTGAGGGAGAAAGTAGATAGACCAGGCCTGATTAGCAGGATCACAGTTAGACTAGTCATAATATAGCTTAGCACCAGGCAAAAAGAGGGGTAACCATAGAAGCAGATCCCACTTTCGTACTCAGAGTATATAAATAATAAACCACCCTATAGGCTCAAGCAAATCGAGTCCTGAGAGAAAAGGGAGGGGGTACCATAAATAACAATCTGACAGTTATCAGAAACAATCATCTATTCCCCATATAAATATATCAGCAAAGAACCTTCCTGATAAAATCCCAGGACTCATCCCCATTATAGTAAGATGAATGAACCTAAATACAAAACTGAAGACATAATCCATGTACCATGAAAGAAGAACATACTGAAGAAGGGAGTTTCCCGAAACGCGTCTGTGCGAGCGTTGTGAATAAAATATTATTGACGATCAACCCGCGAGTGCCGTGCTTCTTTCCCGGCTGGGAGAGGGGACCTTCTGAGCGTAAATATATATATATATATATATATATGAGCAGAACTCCTCCAAACAAATGAAGAATAGAGTCCACAGCAGGGGAAAACAGTGGAGGCACCTTTATTCAGCAGCAGTACACCCTTAGCGAATGCATTTCGGCGTCTGTGTCGCCTTCTTCAGCGCCGGGGGTAAGTAACAGGATGTCCATCTGGGGATAAATGCCCTGCCCCATCCTGTTAAGTAGTGCACAAGTCCGCCCCCAAGTAGTTCAAGCATACACTTCCTGTTGGTAACCTGTTATCCGGTTACTACAAGTCCCAGAATGCTGTTTGATGTGGGCCAGTGTTGCGGGGTGTTGTGCCTGATGAAATTAGCCCCCGAGTCGAGTGTAGAAGCCGAACATCACCGCCTCCTCAGCTCCCCACCCGCAGCCACCTCCTTGCCACGGGTCAAATTGTGTAGATAGACCAGGCCTGATTAGCAGGATCACAGTTAGACTAGTCATAATATAGCTTAGCACCAGGCAAAAAGAGGGGTAACCATAGAAGCAGATCCCACTTTCGTACTCAGAGTATATAAATAATAAACCACCCTATAGGCTCAAGCAAATCGAGTCCTGAGAGAAAAGGGAGGGGGTACCATAAATAACAATCTGACAGTTATCAGAAACAATCATCTATTCCCCAGGGGAAAGAGAAATTGTGGACCAAAAGAATCAAGAACAAGACAAAAGCCTTGTCATCTGTATGCTTCATATCAGTAAAGAAATATCAGCAAAGAACCTTCCTGATAAAATCCCAGGACTCATCCCCATTATAGTAAGATGAATGAACCTAAATACAAAACTGAAGACATAATCCATGTACCATGAAAGAAGAACATACTGAAGAAGGGAGTTTCCCGAAACGCGTCTGTGCGAGCGTTGTGAATAAAATATTATTGACGATCACCCCGCGAGTGCCGTGCTTCTTTCCCGGCTGGGAGAGGGGACCTTCTGAGCGTAAATATATATATATATATATATATATATGAGCAGAACTCCTCCAAACAAATGAAGAATAGAGGCCACAGCAGGGGAAAACAGTGGAGGCACCTTTATTCAGCAGCAGTACACCCTTAGCGAATGCATTTCGGCGTCTGTGTCGCCTTCTTCAGCGCCGGGGGTAAGTAACAGGATGTCCATCTGGGGATAAATGCCCTGCCCCATCCTGTTAAGTAGTGCACAAGTCCGCCCCCAAGTAGTTCAAGCATACACTTCCTGTTGGTAACCTGTTATCCGGTTACTACAAGTCCCAGAATGCTGTTTGATGTGGGCCAGTGTTGCGGGGTGTTGTGCCTGATGAAATTAGCCCCCGAGTCGAGTGTAGAAGCTGAACATCACCGCCTCCTCAGCTCCCCACCCGCAGCCACCTCCTTGCCACGGGTCAAATTGTGGCGAGGGCAGGGTCAGAAGTCCGACTAGCCCAACGTGTTCTTAATCAGAACATCAACGCCTTCTTCTCTTCCCAGGCAATGAGGCGGGCTTCAGTCATTTCGTTACCACGGATACAACCAAAGTTCCACCGGAGCAGAGACCAGTAGTTGCTGAAGCCAACTTTGAGCTGCGGGGGCCTCCAAAGCGCGACTCTGGAACTCGCGCTGGAAAATGAGCAGAACTCCTCCAAACAAATGAAGAATAGAGGCCACAGCAGGGGAAAACAGTGGAGGCACCTTTATTCAGCAGCAGTACACCCTTAGCGAATGCATTTCGGCGTCTGTGTCGCCTTCTTCAGCGCCGGGGGTAAGTAACAGGATGTCCATCTGGGGATAAATGCCCTGCCCCATCCTGTTAAGTAGTGCACAAGTCCGCCCCCAAGTAGTTCAAGCATACACTTCCTGTTGGTAACCTGTTATCCGGTTACTACAAGTCCCAGAATGCTGTTTGATGTGGGCCAGTGTTGCGGGGTGTTGTGCCTGATGAAATTAGCCCCCGAGTCGAGTGTAGAAGCCGAACATCACCGCCTCCTCAGCTCCCCACCCGCAGCCACCTCCTTGCAACGGGTCAAATTGTGGCGAGGGCAGGGTCAGAAGTCCGACTAGCCCAACGTGTTCTTAATCAGAACATCAACGCCTTCTTCTCTTCCCAGGCAATGAGGCGGGCTTCAGTCATTCCGTTACCACGGATACAACCAAAGTTCCACCGGAGCAGAGACCAGTAGTTGCTGAAGCCAACTTTGAGCTGCGGGGGCCTCCAAAGCGCGACTCTGGAACTCGCGCTGGAAAATGAGCAGAACTCCTCCAAACAAATGAAGAATAGAGGCCACAGCAGGGGAAAACAGTGGAGGCACCTTTATTCAGCAGCAGTACACCCTTAGCGAATGCATTTCGGCGTCTGTGTCGCCTTCTTCAGCGCCGGGGGTAAGTAACAGGATGTCCATCTGGGGATAAATGCCCTGCCCCATCCTGTTAAGTAGTGCACAAGTCCGCCCCCAAGTAGTTCAAGCATACACTTCCTGTTGGTAACCTGTTATCCGGTTACTACAAGTCCCAGAATGCTGTTTGATGTGGGCCAGTGTTGCGGGGTGTTGTGCCTGATGAAATTAGCCCCCGAGTCGAGTGTAGAAGCCGAACATCACCGCCTCCTCAGCTCCCCACCCGCAGCCACCTCCTTGCAACGGGTCAAATTGTGGCGAGGGCAGGGTCAGAAGTCCGACTAGCCCAACGTGTTCTTAATCAGAACATCAACGCCTTCTTCTCTTCCCAGGCAATGAGGCGGGCTTCAGTCATTCCGTTACCACGGATACAACCAAAGTTCCACCGGAGCAGAGACCAGTAGTTGCTGAAGCCAACTTTGAGCTGCGGGGGCCTCCAAAGCGCGACTCTGGAACTCGCGCTGGAAAATGAGCAGAACTCCTCCAAACAAATGAAGAATAGAGGCCACAGCAGGGGAAAACAGTGGAGGCACCTTTATTCAGCAGCAGTACACCCTTAGCGAATGCATTTCGGCGTCTGTGTCGCCTTCTTCAGCGCCGGGGGTAAGTAACAGGATGTCCATCTGGGGATAAATGCCCTGCCCCATCCTGTTAAGTAGTGCACAAGTCCGCCCCCAAGTAGTTCAAGCATACACTTCCTGTTGGTAACCTGTTATCCGGTTACTACAAGTCCCAGAATGCTGTTTGATGTGGGCCAGTGTTGCGGGGTGTTGTGCCTGATGAAATTAGCCCCCGAGTCGAGTGTAGAAGCCGAACATCACCGCCTCCTCAGCTCCCCACCCGCAGCCACCTCCTTGCAACGGGTCAAATTGTGGCGAGGGCAGGGTCAGAAGTCCGACTAGCCCAACGTGTTCTTAATCAGAACATCAACGCCTTCTTCTCTTCCCAGGCAATGAGGCGGGCTTCAGTCATTCCGTTACCACGGATACAACCAAAGTTCCACCGGAGCAGAGACCAGTAGTTGCTGAAGCCAACTTTGAGCTGCGGGGGCCTCCAAAGCGCGACTCTGGAACTCGCGCTGGAAAATGAGCAGAACTCCTCCAAACAAATGAAGAATAGAGGCCACAGCAGGGGAAAACAGTGGAGGCACCTTTATTCAGCAGCAGTACACCCTTAGCGAATGCATTTCGGCGTCTGTGTCGCCTTCTTCAGCGCCGGGGGTAAGTAACAGGATGTCCATCTGGGGATAAATGCCCTGCCCCATCCTGTTAAGTAGTGCACAAGTCCGCCCCCAAGTAGTTCAAGCATACACTTCCTGTTGGTAACCTGTTATCCGGTTACTACAAGTCCCAGAATGCTGTTTGATGTGGGCCAGTGTTGCGGGGTGTTGTGCCTGATGAAATTAGCCCCCGAGTCGAGTGTAGAAGCCGAACATCACCGCCTCCTCAGCTCCCCACCCGCAGCCACCTCCTTGCCACGGGTCAAATTGTGGCGAGGGCAGGGTCAGAAGTCCGACTAGCCCAACGTGTTCTTAATCAGAACATCAACGCCTTCTTCTCTTCCCAGGCAATGAGGCGGGCTTCAGTCATTCCGTTACCACGGATACAAACAAAGTTCCACCGGAGCAGAGACCAGTAGTTGCTGAAGCCAACTTTGAGCTGCGGGGGCCTCCAAAGCGCGACTCTGGAACTCGCGCTGGAAAATGAGCAGAACTCCTCCAAACAAATGAAGAATAGAGGCCACAGCAGGGGAAAACAGTGGAGGCACCTTTATTCAGCAGCAGTACACCCTTAGCGAATGCATTTCGGCGTCTGTGTCGCCTTCTTCAGCGCCGGGGGTAAGTAACAGGATGTCCATCTGGGGATAAATGCCCTGCCCCATCCTGTTAAGTAGTGCACAAGTCCGCCCCCAAGTAGTTCAAGCATACACTTCCTGTTGGTAACCTGTTATCCGGTTACTACAAGTCCCAGAATGCTGTTTGATGTGGGCCAGTGTTGCGGGGTGTTGTGCCTGATGAAATTAGCCCCCGAGTCGAGTGTAGAAGCCGAACATCACCGCCTCCTCAGCTCCCCACCCGTAGCCACCTCCTTGCCACGGGTCAAATTGTGGCGAGGGCAGGGTCAGAAGTCCGACTAGCCCAACGTGTTCTTAATCAGAACATCAACGCCTTCTTCTCTTCCCAGGCAATGAGGCGGGCTTCAGTCATTCTGTTACCACGGATACAAACAAAGTTCCACCGGAGCAGAGACCAGTAGTTGCTGAAGCCAACTTTGAGCTGCGGGGGCCTCCAAAGCGCGACTCTGGAACTCGCGCTGGAAAATGAGCAGAACTCCTCCAAACAAATGAAGAATAGAGGCCACAGCAGGGGAAAACAGTGGAGGCACCTTTATTCAGCAGCAGTACACCCTTAGCGAATGCATTTCGGCGTCTGTGTCGCCTTCTTCAGCGCCGGGGGTAAGTAACAGGATGTCCATCTGGGGATAAATGCCCTGCCCCATCCTGTTAAGTAGTGCACAAGTCCGCCCCCAAGTAGTTCAAGCATACACTTCCTGTTGGTAACCTGTTATCCGGTTACTACAAGTCCCAGAATGCTGTTTGATGTGGGCCAGTGTTGCGGGGTGTTGTGCCTGATGAAATTAGCCCCCGAGTCGAGTGTAGAAGCCGAACATCACCGCCTCCTCAGCTCCCCACCCGTAGCCACCTCCTTGCCACGGGTCAAATTGTGGCGAGGGCAGGGTCAGAAGTCCGACTAGCCCAACGTGTTCTTAATCAGAACATCAACGCCTTCTTCTCTTCCCAGGCAATGAGGCGGGCTTCAGTCATTCCGTTACCACGGATACAAACAAAGTTCCACCGGAGCAGAGACCAGTAGTTGCTGAAGCCAACTTTGAGCTGCGGGGGCCTCCAAAGCGCGACTCTGGAACTCGTGCTGGAAAATGAGCAGAACTCCTCCAAACAAATGAAGAATAGAGGCCACAGCAGGGGAAAACAGTGGAGGCACCTTTATTCAGCAGCAGTACACCCTTAGCGAATGCATTTCGGCGTCTGTGTCGCCTTCTTCAGCGCCGGGGGTAAGTAACAGGATGTACATCTGGGGATAAATGCCCTGCCCCATCCTGTTAAGTAGTGCACAAGTCCGCCCCCAAGTAGTTCAAGCATACACTTCCTGTTGGTAACCTGTTATCCGGTTACTACAAGTCCCAGAATGCTGTTTGATGTGGGCCAGTGTTGCGGGGTGTTGTGCCTGATGAAATTAGCCCCCGAGTCGAGTGTAGAAGCCGAACATCACCGCCTCCTCAGCTCCCCACCCGCAGCCACCTCCTTGCCACGGGTCAAATTGTGTAGATAGACCAGGCCTGATTAGCAGGATCACAGTTAGACTAGTCATAATATAGCTTAGCACCAGGCAAAAAGAGGGGTAACCATAGAAGCAGATCCCACTTTCGTACTCAGAGTATATAAATAATAAACCACCCTATAGGCTCAAGCAAATCGAGTCCTGAGAGAAAAGGGAGGGGGTACCATAAATAACAATCTGACAGTTATCAGAAACAATCATCTATTCCCCAGGGGAAAGAGAAATTGTGGACCAAAAGAATCAAGAACAAGACAAAAGCCTTGTCATCTGTATGCTTCATATCAGTAAAGAAATATCAGCAAAGAACCTTCCTGATAAAATCCCAGGACTCATCCCCATTATAGTAAGATGAATGAACCTAAATACAAAACTGAAGACATAATCCATGTACCATGAAAGAAGAACATACTGAAGAAGGGAGTTTCCCGAAACGCCTCTGTGCGAGCGTTGTGAATAAAATATTATTGACGATCACCCCGCGAGTGCCGTGCTTCTTTCCCGGCTGGGAGAGGGGACCTTCTGAGCGTAAATATATATATATATATATATATATATATATATATCCGAACTGTGTTTGCCCCGAGTATCACCCGGTCCCAAACCAAATGAAGCCGCCACTCCAGTCAATCCATTTTAAGAAGCAGGTAGATTTATTTTTCGATCCTCTACAGCATACCTCACAGCGAAAACCAACGCGTTTCGTGAGCTCCCCACTCACTTGATCACGGTTGTTAGAAACACTGTTTGCTGAGAATAATTTAAAAAGGGAGTCCCTCCCACCTCGGTCACATGTTTACAACCATACGTTTTCTATCACAATGGCCTTCTGGGACTTGTAGTTTCTAAATTGCATAATGTATTTTCACATTTTATACAAAGAAAATCAGCTTGGATACCCTCTCCCCGCTGATAAACAATTATTGGAAGTGATATAATTTCAAAAAGCGACATTGTCTCTTAATATTTCTATGTGAGCAAGAAAAAACAATAATTATTCCGAATCCTTATCAGACATTTCAAATAAAGGTCGGGTTACTTGCTTCAGTCTAGTTACTACAGATATATTAAATGCCCTCCAGTGGGCTGACGCGATCATGTTAGTCCACATTTTTATTATTCCGTCCCTTTTGAGTGTCCCTCATTTTTTGTTTTTGATCATATTGTTTTTACCCTGAAAAAGGAAATGATAAATTGGTTGCTCTTTCCAACATTTTTACATTTTACAATTTTGAAAAAAACTTATAAACCTGAAATTCATAATGATAAGCAGGGTTCTTTGATCCAGGTCTTAGACCTAGTTTAAGCCCTGAAGTGGGCTGACATTACTGAGGGTGAGGTGTAATTATTACAAAGGAATTCTTATGAGTTGTTGTACTTTTTCTCTTGGCCCAGATCTTGGCTTGTTTCAATAGCTGTGCCGTGGTTTTATGGAGGGAAAAGAAATTGTTATGGAGTACATCAAGAGAAGCTTTCTATGTGTTTTTAGATGTGTACATAAAGTTCTTCAGACTGGTTCAGTCCGTAAGGGGTCATTGTTCGAAAGTTCAAGATATGGCGTGATTCCTTTTGGCGCAACAATTTTTCCCGGTGTCCTCCCCTTTCTGATAGGGGCAGTGTTTCCAATCCCAGAAATTTTAGAAGTCGCCAATTTCCTTCATGATCCGTCTCCATGTGTTTGGCCACTGCATTTCCTCTGTCCTTGTTTGTTGTGGCCCTTGTATGTTCCAAGATACGCTTTTTCAGCTCGCATATTGTACTTCCTATGTAGCGTAGCTTGCACGGACATTCAATCAAATAAACTGTATATTGGCTTTTGCAAGTGATCAATTCTTTTATCTTCCAGGTTTTTCCATTAGCCATTTAGATTTGTTTCGTGGGTTTGGCTATCTCGCAAACCTTGCAGTTGTAACATTTATTGAACCCAACCGTTTTAAGCCAAGAAGTTTTTTTCCGGTTCATAAAATGGCTATGGATCAATCGGTCTTTCAAGTTTGTTGTTCTACGGTATGTGACCACCGGGTGGTCACCCATCTTTTTACCAATTGTTGGGTCCAGTTTTAACAATTTCCAGTTTTTTTTGAGAATCTGGACAACTTGTTTCGATTCCTTGCTATAATCCAATATGAGTCTTATTGGTTCTTCTGTTTCGTTTTCTTTGACTTGTGGTTTGAGACAATCCAACCTTGTTTTCACGTTAGCTCTTTCCCAACATTTTTTAGTCAGGTTTTTTCCATATTTTCTCTTGCGGAATCTCTCCATTGTCATTGCACTATGTTTGTCCCATTCTGTCCTTTCACTGCAGATTCGTTTCACACGGAGGAATTCACCATATGGTATGCTAGAGATTAGGGCAGGTTGATGAAAGCTCGTGGCTTCCAAAGTTGAGTTTGTGGCGGTTTCCTTCCTGTGTAGGGTTGTCTGAACTTTGTTGTTTCTGACATATACTTCTGTGTCTAGGAAAGATATGGACTGCCTGCTGGTTGTGTAGGTGAATTTCAATCCTCTTGTGCTGTTATTCAACAGTTCAAAGTATTCTCCGAATTCACTCTCACTTCCATCCCACACTATGAATAGATCGTCAATGAATCTCTTCCATTGTATAATGTGTTGGGTGAATTTCGTGTTTTGTTGATTCCAGGCTATCTCTTCCTCCCACCAACCCATTGCTATGCATGCATAGCTTGGGCTGAATGAGAAGCCCATCGCAGCGCCATTGCGCTGACGATAGAGCTGTTCTCCAAAGAAAAAAATGTTGTTTGTCAGAAGCAGAGTGATCATTTCATACAACATATCATTATGTTCCTTGTAATGTATGTTGCGTTTTTCAAGAAAATACTTACAAGCCATCAAACCCAAGTCATTGTCAATATTTGTGTATAGTCCGATAACATCCATGGATATCAGAAGATAGTTATCTTGCCAAACCAAATCAGATATTGTACACAAGAAGTCTGTTGTGTCTTTCAGGTATGATTTTAGGTTTTCCACATAGGGTCTTAGAAAGAAATCAATGAAATTGCCCATTGGTTCCATCAACGAACCATTTGCCGACACTATCGGTCTTCCCGGTGGTCTAGTGGGGTTTTTGTGGATCTTAGGTAAAAAGTACATGGTAGCCATTCGGGGGAAATCGACAGTTAGGTATTTTCTTTCTTCATAGTCGATTAGATTTCTGTTTTCCCATGTTAGGAGTTTCTGGTCTAACTCTCTTTTTAATTGATCCATTGGGTTTTTCATTAATTGTTCATAATACTCGGAGTTCGATAGTTGATTCATCGCTTCCTCCGTGTATAAGTCCTTGTCCCAAATAACCACATTCCCTCCTTTATCTGCCATTTTTATTTCCACATTTTTGTCATTGATGAGGGTTGTCAGTGCTACTCGTTCTTGTGGGGTCAAATTGTCTTTGAATTTCATTTTCGGAATGTTATATAATTCCTGTATTACCGCCTCCTGGAAGATGTCGATTTTATTGCCCGGAGTAAGTTGCGGATAGAATTTGGACTTGGCCTTCATTTTGCTGATCCCAGCTCCTAGTTGTGGTATTGCAGTTCCCAGAGTTATTTCATTTTCTTCCTCTGCATTCAAATTTAAAAGGGTTAAATATCCATCTGCGTCTTTCACACTTAGGTCTGAGAATGGTTTCATGGGAATTCTGTTGATTTGAGGTTTGTTTCGTCTCTCTAGAAAGTGTTTGGCCAGTTTTATTTTACGTATGTATAAATACAGATCTATCCTCGTCTGAGCTAGATCCATTTTCCTTGTGGGACAAAAGTTGATGCCTCTCTTTAGCAGAGTCATTTCTGCCGGTGTCATTGTCCTTTTTGATAAGTTGACCACTTGTAATTCTTCCGTTATTTGCCCCTCTTCTGTTTCATACCCCTCGTTTCTGGTCCACTTTGTTGATTTTGTGTGTTTTCTCCTCCTGCCTCTTCTGGTTTTTTTTGGGGTTGTTGTTGTTGGCCTCTTTGTCTGGGTTGCCAGGATCTTCCACGGCCTCTTCCTCTTCCTCGCATTTGTCTGGGCGCCCCCTGCTCCTGTTCCCATTGCCGCTGCTGTAGCACGAGGCGCATATCCCCTAAAAAACGCTGCTGTTCTTCATCCAAGTTTGAATCTTCATCTGTTTGTTCATTTGATGTGATTGAGGAAAGGCTGGAGGATGAGATGGTTTTGTTTTGTGATGGTTTTTTATAGAGGTCATATTTTCGGGCAAATGTGAAGATTCTTCCTTCCGCATAATCATTTGCGTCCCTTACAAATTTATTGTGTTTTCTCAATCTTACAGTTTCCTCATGTTGCTCTATTTGTTTTTCCAAATCTTCTTTGAATTTGGTCATTTCTTGATTTAATTTAAGAGTTTCCAATTCTTTTTCCACTTCTTTGAGTTGTTCCTTTATTTTCTCAGGGCAATCTCGATATGCCTAACTAATATTTTTATTAGGCCCAATGATGAGTTCAGGATGAAAGCTCCCCATTCCTGTAATAATTCATTTGTTACATCCTGTTGGCTTGGCATCAGCATTATTCTGAGTCCCCTTGGAACTCTTTCTGCTTCCAAGTATTTACGTAGTGCGATAACCTCCCAGGACTTATTGATTTCTTTTCTGGTCAATTTTTCCCAGAGTCTTATTTTGCCTTTTATATCATCCTTCGGTGTATCACTCTGTTTTGCTTGAGCTTTCTCCATGTTACCCTTATCGAACATATTGGTGACATGTTCTTTTCTTTTGGCTTCTCTTTTCTCCATACTTTCCAATGCTGTGCTATGCTGTTTTGGATCAATTACTATGATTTATGTTTTTGTTCTGTTTCTTTGAGTGACTGTCGGCGTACAAACTCAATGGGTTGATTTTGGCTCCGAAATGGCTACAAATGTCATAGGATAAATACGCGTGTTTCAGTGTGTCACGCGCTCATTCCGAATGTCTTTGCGCAACAAAATTACACACCCGTTGTTTGATCTGCCGTTGCTTAATCGCCAAGATTTCCTTTGTCTTTTCCAAAAGTTGTGTTCCGTAAGGAAATGTGCACATTAGACGTTATTATTTTTCCGTCTATATAGAGAAGGAGAGAGGGGGATCCCTTCTTACCTCGGATGAGTCCTCCGGGCAGCGTGGGTTCCCGTCCTCTGCAGGGCTTCTCCTGTATGCTTCCTTCGGCTCCAAGTTTTAGCGCGATGAGCACCACAAGAGGAATTTATAAATATTCACCGGACGGTTCAACTCTCCTCTCGTTTCAGGCGCTGCTAGCAAGTGCGTGGCTTCGTGCGGTAGAACATACATAGCGGTTTGGTTCTACCGCATGAAGCCACGCACTTGCTAGCAGCGCCTGAAACGAGAGGAGAGTTGAACCGTCCAGTGAATATATATATATATATATATATATATATATATATATATTTTTTTTTTTTTTGTTTGTTTTTTGTTTTTTACCGGTCGCCAGTTGGTAGTTATAGTTAGGACCTATTATGCATAGGAAATCTGCAACGTTCTATTGCTAATAACTTTGGCTTCGATTGATGAATCTTCTCGAAATTTTCAAAATTTTTGGCCAGCTCAGTTCCGTTCCTTCCCTGAAAGTTTGGGGGTGATTGGTCAAGCGGGGACTGAGAAAAAAGGGGGGTCCCAAAACGTGTTTTCCCTATGCAATTTCCCGTAGGACCTTTAGCCACTGCTAAATTTGGCAGAGAGGTAGTCCTCAGTTTAGACTCATGACTTGTGCTCATTTGGTATAAATCTGTTCAGTAGTTTCTGAGAAAATTAAATTTAAAGTACATATATATCTATGGGCGGGGTGGATCCGCGGATTGTGCGAGAATTGGCATCGTAGCATAAGCGCACCGTCCCGATCACGCGCTCAATGCTAATTGGCTGTCAAGCGGTTGTAAACATTCGAAACCAGGAACTGTTGGCAGCCATTTTGTGGCTCGGTAGAAGCGAGGCTAAGGAAGTCAGTGGAATATGTGTTCAAAACAGAGAAAGGGGCAGGGTAGAAATAATTTTACCCTCTAAACCTGCTTAGGGGGTCCCAGAAGGACCCCGAGGGTCCACATTTTTTTTAAAACCGGGATTCATGTAGGGTGCGTGGACTGTGCCATGAAATAAATCAAATAAAAAGCAGGGTTTTTTAATAATTCGTCTCCAGGAGGGGTTAAATACGGGGGGCAACATTATTACATTTTATGTGGGGCCCAGAGGGGCCCCCCAGCCTCGGGGATTCTCAGCGCCCAGGGCTAAAAAGAAAAAAAATGGTGGGGGAGGGGTCGAAGGTCCTGAAAGACGCGGGGACCATCACCCGTCGGGGGTTTATGTATTGTGGGAGGGGGACAGCGTGGCTCCCCTCCTGGAGCACGCGAGGGCCCTGTTACCCACCGGGGCTACAAAAAAAAGTATGGATAGGGAAGGGGGCTGTAAGGTCTCCAAAGCCCTGGGGACCACCACTCCCCGGGGCATTCTGTATTGTGGGAGGTCCGGCTTTTACAGTGTCCCGGGGTGTCCAGCCCAACCTCTTATAGCAAGGAAATCTGTTCTCTCTTTTAAAATCAAAATCAAATTGGTTTTCCACATGGGAAGTTGTATCCTCAGCGAAACAGACCTTAGCGCTGATAGGTGAAACTCTCCAGGGCTGACATCACGGACTGGAAGCACTGTGGCCACGCCCACCACCCTTAGGCCACGCCCTCCTCGCCCTATAGAAATGTGCTTCCCCCGGAAGCGCAGCGGACGAGCGCAGCCGGCGCGCCTAAGGCAAGCCTGTCTGCGCCCGTCCGCGACCAGATTGCGCCCAGCGTCAGCCGTGCTGCCGGTCAATCCCCTTACACAAAAAGGATACTCTGGACAAGTGTGAAATTATTGGCATTAAATACAGGTAAATCCTGCACGGCGTGCAGGCTCAACCTGACCCAATTGGATCTTCCACCCTCATGCCTGGTCTGTGGCGATCTGCTGGCCAACGCTCCACTCCAACAAAACAAATTGTTGAAAATAATACGCCGACCAATAATTACCAGTTCCCCTACGATCCCGTTTAAGGCAGCTCTACTGAACTGTAGATTTCTCCCTAAACATGTGGATGATATAAACCTATTAATAATGGACTCTGAGTGGGATGCTCTGTTTCTTACGGAAACCTGGCTAAACTTGGACAATATGGCCTCTATCCCTCTTGCAATACCACCGGGGTTTAAAATAAGCCTCGCAAATAGAGAAGAAGATAGAAGAGGTGGTGGAGTGGCGATTATCTTTAAAGATAAATTTACACTGACATCCTCTTCTCCCACCACTATTCCTGGTATAGAGGGGCTACATTTCTGCTTTCAAATCAATCCGCAATTATCCCTAGCCGGCCTGCTCATATATAGACCCCCGGTCTGCCCCTCGACACGCACCAGTGAACTTTGGGATTTAATAACCCAAAGCTCCCTAGCTCACCCTCACTATATGGTCCTCGGTGACTTCAATGTTCACGCTGATAGGCCTGATTGCCCCCAGACTATTCAACTTCTCTCTACGCTACAAGCCGCCAACCTAACCCAAATTATTTCAGGACCCACGCTCCATGCCGGCCATATACTGGACCTAATTTACTCCAACGTGTTGGATTCTACCGCCCTTCCTCCCCTACCCCTGGTCTGGACGGACCATTTTTTAATTTCTTTTTTTATTTCCCTTCCTCCCCATTCCCAGAAAAAAGGCAAACATTCCTACATATGTAGAAATTGGGATAAATTATCTGCTGACACCTTATGTCCGACTCTTGCAGTTGCCCTCCCCACACTGACATCGGATGTGAACTCCGATGCAGTGCTGCTAAACCGCTGGATAGGCAACACAGTGGAATCTATCGCTCCTGCTAAAACTGCCACGTCTCGCAGAGAATCCCCTACCGCCCATTGGTTCTCCGTAGAGTTGATGGAGAAAAAAAGAAATTGCAAAAAGTTGGAGCGCCTCTGGAGGGCAAATTATTGTGAAGCAGCAAAAAACTGCTACAAAAAAGCCCTTCGACGTTTACACCAATCTATAAAAAAAGCCAAAAAATTATTCTTTGCAACCTCCATTCAACAAGCTGAGCAATCTAGTAAAGAAGTCTTTAAGATTGTTCAATCCTTTTTTAAACCAAGAGCCATTGACACTGAGATAATTCCATCAGAGAGACTCTGCGAAGATATCTCAGACTTTTTTGATAAAAAAATTATCCAGGTCTATGAGACCTTTTCAAACCCCACGCCCACTGTAATGGAGGACTTCAACATAAAAGACTCGCCCCCTCCCCCTTAGCCCAATTCCATCACATCTCCCGTGATGAGGCCATGAGTGAGCTAAGCAAATGCAAATCGGGAGGCCCAGGCGACCCTTGCCCACCAAAACTCTGGAAAGTGATGTCGTCAGCTATTGCTACACCTCTCCTCCATATCTGGAATACATCCATTGAAACTGGTACGTTTCCTGACTGCTGGAAACATGTCACCCTCCTCCCTCTAAAAAAAAAGCCAAATGGTGCCCCAGACGACTTGACCAACCTACGCCCCATTTCCCTGCTACCATCCCCCGGAAAAATGCTCGAGAAACTGATTCAACGCCAATTGAACAGTTTCATTGAGAATAACGGTATCCTTCATGAAACACAATCGGGTTTCAGGACTGGTTTCAGCACCGAGACGGCCCTTATCGAGGTTGCTGAGTCAATAGATGGTCTTTAGACGAAGGGGCGTCAGCTATGCTGGTGCTCCTGGATCTATCGGCCGCTTTTGATTCAGTAGACCATGGAAGATTGCTGTTAAGGTTAAGAGACACAGGTCTGGAGGATAGAGCACTGAACTGGCTTCAATCCTACTTAACGGATCGCTCCCAGAAAGTTGCATTGGGCACTTTCTCCTCCAAACCAAAACGGCTCTGGTGTGGGGTCCCCCAGGGGTCTGCACTCAGCCCGTTACTTTTTAATATTTACTTAGCCCCACTTTTTACCTTGATCGCCAAATGGGGGGTCAAGGCAATCTCATATGCCGATGATACTCAATTGGTTTTCCCCTTTGCTGAAGTATCTGAGATTGCTTTAAGTAAAATTAAGGGCTGCCTGAAAGACATAGCCAACTGGATCAACACTAACAAACTCAAGTTGAATGCATCCAAAACGGAAGTGCTATTCTTTGGAAAAAATACGCGTCCTACTCCAGACCTATGGTGGCCCCCCGAAATGGGACCAGCTCCAGCCCCTGGATCTAATGCGAAGAACTTGGGAGTAAGATGGGACGATAATCTCTCTTTCTCCTCGCATGTTCAGCAGGTCTCCACAGGTTGCCTTCACAAACTCAGGAACCTTCGCAAATTTCTATCTCTCCTACCTGCTGAGTGCCGTAAAACGGTAGTCCACGCAACAGTTACCTCAAGACTGGACTACTCGAACGGCCTCTACCTTGGTCTCCCCAAGTATCTGGTGCAGCGCCTGCAGATCGTGCAGAATGCGGCTGCGAGACTTATAAAACCGATTCCTTTTAAACATCATGTCTCTCCGCACCTTCGCGAACTGCACAGGCTCCCAGTGGCAAGCAGAATTAAATTTAAAGTTCTTACCTTGGCGTTTAGAGCATTAAAAGGCACCTGCCCTAACTATTTAAAACTTAGACTCACCCGCTACCATCAGGACAGACATCTACGCTCCAACTCCCTGCTTCAGCTAACTATACCAAGAGTTAGGAAGGCCAGACTTGGGGGTAGATCCTTTTCTGCCGGTACAGCAAAACTGTGGAACGCCCTGCCTCTGGCTATTCAATCCACCTCGACAGAAGCAAGTTTTAAGAAACTCTTGAAGACCTGGCTTTTCATGCAAAAAAACATAGGCATGTGTCATAGCTTCTGTCTTAAGCTGTAGGCTCTCTACTAGCGCCGGGACACCTCCTTGTGAGGTAGCTGTTCGCGCTTTAAAAGCATCAGTAGTAGTAGTAGTATGTTAGTAGCGTGTGATGTGGAAAAGTAATGCCGACTCCCAAACGCGTAGAAGTTGTGCATCAAAGGCGCTGGAGTCGTGCTTCCTACAGATTATGAGGCATGCATCCAGCGCGTGCAGACCAGGGGGCCGCACTGAGCGCTGCGCTGGGTGCGTGACTTGGAATTTTACTGTAAAAAAATAGCCTCTATCAGTCATTTCTAATATCTCCGGGGACCCTATTCAGTAGTTTCTGAGAAAATGACATTTAAAAGTACATATATATCTATGGGCGCGGTGGATCCGCGGATTGTGCGAAAATTGGCATCGTAGCATAAGCGCACCGTCCCGATCATGCGCTCAATGCTAATTGGCTGTCAAGCGGTTGTAAACATTCAAAACCAGGAACTGTTGGCAGCCATTTTGTGGCTCGGTAGAAGCAAGGCTAAGGAAGTCAGTGGATTATGTGTTCAAAACAGAGAAAGGGGGCAGGGTAGAAATATTTTACCCTCTAGACCTGCTTAGGGGGTCCCAGAAGGACCCCGATGGTCCAAATTCATTTTTTTTTTTGTAAACTCTTTATTTTATGTTTTAGGAACACAAAAAAAAAACAGCGGTGACCCCGCACATCTCCCCACACAGGGGGCACAATCAAAAAGGAAATAGTAACGGCAGTCTATGGCAGCAAAGTTGCATCGAGTCCGTATCCAATCAATGCCATAGGGCAGTAGTGCAATAGTGGCAGGAGCATACTGCTAAAGGACAATGTGCGCCAGGTAAAGCCAAAGATGGATAGCCGTCCGTGCCCAGGAAATCATCGTATCCAGATTGAAAAGCCTTGGCCTTCCCTGTGGGTGCCGCAACAAAACCAATAACTAAAAAACCAAACAGCCCCCCTCCCCTCCCCCAGTGGTGGTGACTTCAGACATCGTCGGGGTCCGGTACGAGGGCAACGTAGGTACACTACGGATGCCGAGCGCTGAGGGCGGTGTGCCGAATACGCTCCCACCCCCCTCCTGAGACCCATGGTGTTTACTCTTAACACCTTAAAAGTGCAGAAACGATCAGTAGAAGCCTCCTAAACCAGGAGTAATTAGGAATCAACCTAATATTCCTAATTTTTTTGCACTTTTTTCCATTTCTTATAATTTTCATATCTCACGTCCCTAGGTAAGGGTGGGCCCATACCGCCAGGGTTTATCACACCCAGTCCTGAAGAATTGCCGGGTAAATTGACACCGTTTCGATGGCAAGAAACATGTTGACTACACTCTAGGATCCCACCATTCAATTAATAGTGGATTGGATCCTCACTTATATTTTATACTTTTTGTCTTTAGTGATCATTTAATAAAACTGCTTCAGATACACTACTGACAATTTTAAAATACCCTCATCACTCACTAATTTTTCATTTTCACTCAACACGCCCTGAACTCACCAACCAGCTCCGCAGTAATCCTGGCGTTGCAGCACACCAAAGAGACATTCGGTCTCTTTGGTGGGGCCCGATGATGAAGCATGTCATCACTAGGTGGTGAGTGAGGGCCTTCCTAAACATCCCAGTGTGGTTGTTATTGTGCTCCTAGAATGGTTCATTTTTTTCCAAGACACTCTTCTTTTGTTTATTGACTTCAGACATGCCATTCAAACACACGGACCCCACACTAAACCTGAAAGAGGTGCAGTGATCGCAATGAGGCTGGACAGACCGCAGAAGGTAGACCTTTAGAAAGATAGCTAACCAGGGGGCCCCACCGGAACTGGAAGTTCTTGAAGTTACCCAGGAAGATGTCTGCCACTCTCTCCATACTAAGCAGTCTCCAGAGCCTTGCGTGCCATAAGGAGATTGCCGGCGCCTCCGTCTTTTTCCATGCGGCGGCCAGAGTAAGTTTGGCCGCTCCAAGGCAGAGCCACAGAATCTGTTTGTCAGCGCGCGTCTGATACTCAAGGGCTGGATCACGAAGACCCAACAGAACAGAGGCCATAGAGTCCGCCACAGGATAGCCAAGTATATCCTTGATATGTGAGAGAATCTCCTCCCAATACGGCATAATAACCGGGCAATCCCACCAAATGTGGCGGAAATCCCCAAGCAGGCCACAGTCCCTCCAGCACCTGTCAGAGGTGGCCGGGAATATGCGATGGAGCCTGGCTGGGCACATGTACCAATCCATGAGCGTCTTAAGGTGGGCTTCCCTCAGGTGCAATGAATGATTAAATGCAGCTATATCCCTCCACAGCGCAGACCACTCTTTATCGGAGATATCTCTCCCCAAGATCTCCTCCCAATGTCCCATGTAGCGGGGACGTGGCGTCACTGCTGAAGTGAGCAAGAGCTGGTAAATAAAGGAGATGACCCCTTTCATGGCAGAGGTCCGGAGTATGAAGGCCTCAAAGGGCAAAGGGGGTCTCGTAGCCACCTCAAGAACCTCCGGTGATGTGGCCCAGTGGAGTAATTGGATGTGGTGATATCGTTCCGACGGCAAACACCGTAGTCCCTCATGCAATTGTCAAAGGAGAGGGCATCATGGCAGTGGAATAGGTGGGTTAAAGCCCTGCAACCACCTTCCCGCCATACGTCGAAAGGCACCTCCTGCAGCGCCGGCAAGAAGGCCGGGTTAAAATGTAGGGGCGTGAATGGGGAAGGAAACGTGGTCCAGCGCTCATCAGCGGCCAACGTATCCCAGACCTTCAGAGTGGCACTAGTCAGAGTACTAATGTAGGCGTTCGGAGGCCGGTCCTTCTTGGGCTTCCAGGCCAAGTCCCAGACTGATCTGCCAGCGACACTCCTGTCCATGTGCAGCCAGTGTTTCTCTGATGTTTGTTGGGACCACTCCACCAGCACTCTTAATTGTGCCGCTTTGTAATACAGCTGTAAGTCAGGAAGGCCCACGCCTCCCTCCCTCCGTGAGCGTCGCAAGACGGCGAAGGAGAATCGCGCCCAGCCCCCTTGCCAGACAAATCGTAGCATCTGGGTCCGAAGGCGTCGAAAGAAGTCACCGTCAAGTGGAATAGGCAGTGCCTGAAAAAGGTAGAGGTATTTAGGTAGAAGGACCATCTTAATGGCATGGATTCTGCCCAGCCACAATGAATATTTAGGCTTCCACCGTTCTAAGTCCGCTCGAGTCTTCGCTAATAAAGGTGGGAAGTTAGCCGAGCACAACTTCCCAATCGAAGACGTCAGATGAACCCCCAGGTAGACGATCGAGCCGGAGGCCCGGGCCAATGGCGTCAAGGGGCGCACTCGTTCCACCTCCGAAAGTGAAAGCGTAAGTTCAGGACATATGATTTGCCGTAATTGACTTTGAAGCCGGCCACCTCCTCAAAACGCAACAAGGCCTCACGAATACACGGCAGCGAGTGTACTGGATCCGCGACAGAGAATAGGATATCATCCGCAAAGAGCGTAATTTTATGTTGTTCCCTGGTAAACGGAAGGCCCCGAATCCCCTCGTGCTCCCGCACGGCAATCGCTAATGGCTCAATGCTCAACGCGAAGAGCAGGGGGGAAAGAGGACAGCCCTGCCTAGTGCCGCGAGAATGCGGGTAGAACACTGAAAGATGGCCATTCACCGCTACCCGAGAATGGGGACTGCAGTAATTCGCCTTCACCATAGTGATGAACTTGTCCGAGAAACGGAAGGCCGTCAGGGCATTGAATAAGAAGCCCCAATTCACGGGATCAAAGGCTTTTTCAGCATCAAGATCCACGAGTACCGCCGGGATTCGGAACATGTCAGCCTTTTCTATCAGGTGAACCACCCCCCGAGTGTTGTCGTGGGTCTGACGCCCCTTAATAAATCCAGATTGGTCCGGATGTATAATCACCGGCATCAAATCCTGTGGCCTGTGTGCTATGATCGCGGAGTATAGCTTGGCGTCGATGTTAAGAAGGGCTATGGGGCGGAATGAGGAGCAAAGGGCGAGATCCTTCCCTGGCTTAAGCAAGACCGAAATCACAGCCTCAGCGAGGGAGCCGGCTGAGGAGCCGGTGCCAGCCATGTCATTAAAAAGGGAAACGAGAAAATTGCACACCTCTGTGGCATACGATTTGTAAAAAAGGGCGGTGTAACCATCTGGACCCGGCGCCTTGTGAAGTTTCAGATCTTTGATGGCATCAAGTACCTCCTCCCTAGTAATCGGAGCCTCCAGTAGTTCGTTCCACTCCTTAGAAACCTGTGGAATGGGCAGGTGCCGCAAATATTCCCGTGGGTCGTCAGCGTTAAGATCGTCCCCCTTATATAGATCGGCATAGAAGCGGCCAAAAATGGCAGCTTTAGATTCGTCACGGTACTGCAATTCACCTGACGAGTCGCGAATCCCTCCGATATACTCCCGCTCCCTCTTGTCCCGCAATTGGCGAGCCAGGTGTCTCCCCACCTTATTCCCATGGGAATATGATAGCCGTCTCAGCCGCAACAACGTAAATTTCGCCCTATTATTGTAGTAGGCCCTCAATTTCCCCCGAACCGGCCTCAAAGGACGGAGGGTCAACCTCGAAGGAGTACGTTTATGAGCCTGTTGGAGGACCGCCAACTCTGCCTCCAACTCCTCCCGCTCCCTGCGCCGCATCCGATTAAGATGAGCATTGAGGGCCAAGCAGGTGCCCCTGATCGACGCTTTAAAGGTGTCCCAGGTAGTGGAGACCGAAGTATCAGACACCGGGTTGAGATCAAAAAAATCCCTGATGGCTCTCCGCAATTCCTTATTTGAGGCATCGTCCCTGACCACTGAAGCCGGGAAATACCATTTCCGCTGCCCGTCACCAGCTGGCGACCAGCGCAGGTTGAGCACGAGCAGACTATGATCGGAGACTGATAATGGAAAAATGCTAGAGTCGAGGACATCCCCCCTAAGAGCTTGACTTAGGAAAATATGATCCAGCCGGGAATAGGAGTGGTGAACATGCGAAAAAAAGGTGTAGTCCCGGGACAGGGGATGTGTGGAGCCCCAACTATCAAATAAACCCAGCTCCCCTACCAGCCACTGCGTTTCAGCAGAGAACACACCCGTGTCGGCCCTGTGGGGGCCAGAGCTATCTATCTCCCTATTCCACACCAAATTAAAGTCCCCCAGTAAGAACAGGTGTCCCTCAGCAAAGTCTCCCACCTTCTGCAGTAAGCCTTGTAGGAACCCATTCTGTCCAGCGTTGGGAACATACACCACCACAAATGTGCACAGCCTCCCATGAATAAGACCCTTCACCATCAGCCAGCGACCATTCTTGTCACCGCGCACGTCCACAGGTTGAAAATGCAGCGCTGCACGGAAGAGAAGAGCCACCCCCCTATGTTTCGTGGATGCCGATGACCTATATATGAGGGGAAAGGTTTTATGCCGTAGGCGCAGCTCATCCTTGCGCGCCAAGTGAGTCTCCTGGAGACCCATAACATCTAACTGATGGTCAATCACATACTTCCACACCTTCTGACGCTTTTGCGGGGAATTCAAGCCTTTAACGTTCCATGTCCCAATACTAAGAGGCATCCTTAAACAACAAACCCACCCTAGCCACAATCACATCACGTCTCTTCCCCCCCACGCCTCCAACTCCACCAGCCACAGAGAAAACAGAACAACGTCCCATAGAGCCCTCCCAGCCTCCACCAGCCAAATAGAAGTTTGTCAGAGTCCTCGAGCCTAACCTCACCCTTCCCGTGCACACCACAACCATCCGCACGCATTCCAGGCATACACCCCACCACACACCCACGTCACCACCACCACCCCAACCACCCCCTCCCCCCTTCAACTCCCCAACACCCCCCTGCAGGACCACGCCCCCCCAAAGGAACCCCAAAACAGACCCCAAACCAATGGAAGAAAAAGAGACACCAGAAGGTGTACAGAGGACATGAAGGACCAGAGTACCGAACCACCCCTGAAGGTAGAAGTCCAGGAAGTCCATAAAGTCCTCTAAGGGGCGAGGACGGGACACCTTATGGTGTGTCCCACAGACTACATACTGGGGTGTCTTCCCACAAAGTACAGATTTACCCACGGTACCTGCAGGACCATGTCCCTCCGACGCCAGGCAATGCACATTCCGCGGCTCACGCCGCCCCGGAGCCAAGCTGTGAGTTCACCAGAGTGGCTGATGCTACTGAAGCTACCGCCTCACCCCTCTCCTGGAGACTGGTCACTTGATCTGGTCTTCTCCGCTCCGATTCCCTGCCCACTCTCTGCCAAGAGGAGGACCGCCGTCGTCTCCGCGATGGAGAGCCACTGCTCCCAGGAGGAGGATCCGTGTCCTCAATGCCCAAGAGGTCCTTCGCCACCTGCAGCGATCTAATCTGCGCAAGCCTATTTTGCCATCGGAAAATGAGGCGGAAAGGATGACCCCAGGAGTAAGCAATGTTACGTTCCCTCAGAAAGGTGGTCACAGGGCGAAACTCACGCCTCTTTTGAAGAGTTGATGCCGCCAAATCCTGATACAATTGAGGATGATGACAGCGGAACTGCAATGACGGAGTCTCCCGCGCCTTTCGCAGGATGCGCTCTTTTAACTGAAAATCATGGACACACACCAAGATGTCCGGCGGGGGACCCCCCCCCGCGTCTAGGCAGCCCGACCCTATGAGCCCTGTCCATCTCATGGAGCTCCTCATCATCCAAAATCAGTAGGAAGAGTGCCAGGACATAGCCCCTTAGATCACCAGACTCCCCGTCCCAGGGCACCGACCGTATGCGGATGTTGTTCCTGCGGGAACGATTCTCCAGATCCTCCGCATGCGCTTGAAGGTCCAGGTTCTGCTCTGTGAGCCGAATCACGCCCTGTTGCAACTGGTGCACATCATTCGCCACATTCAAGTCATGATCTTCCAAGGTGGTCACCCTCTCACCGATACCATCCACATCCCTCCTGACCTCGCGGAGGTCCGACACCAGCTGGGAACGTAGTTCCGAAATGTCCTCCTTAATGGAGGCGAACAGCTCCATCATGAACGCCTTGGCAGCGGGAGCCTCATCGTCCTTTGACGTAGGTGAGGCGCTCGTCCCAGGGGACGGCGGCTGCTGGGATCCCTTGGATGGTCCATCCTTGCCAGGCTTCCCTCTCCGCTGGGTAGCGGCCATCACAACACCCTTGTTCACTGCCAACAGCTCCTGGATGCCGTGCGTGTCCCCCCCAACGAGCAACTCTAGATAGTGATCCTGCTCGGTAGTCCTCCGGGAGGGAGCCCGCCGTCCAGGCTACAAACAATGCTCCGCCCAGGCCAGATGCCCACGTGGGCCACTGCGGCACCCAGGAAGATGGACCACCACGACCAGACCCGCCCTGACACGACTAGGCCCGAGTCCCCCAAGAGCATCCAAGCAACGAGCCCCAGCACGTCCGGACCTCCAGGGCCCGAGGCCAGCATCAGTCAGTGCCTCACTCCTCAACGACACTCAGCTCCAGTCACTCCGCGAGCCAGATGGGCGTGAGGGCCGAGTCTCCCCAAAGTCCGTTCCAGGCCCCAGCCCCAGTCCAGAAGCGTCGGCGCTCCGCAGGCAGATACCCGGCCCCACACCTCTGATCCTTAATGGCGGTCCCACGCCGCGGCACCTACTCCAGCCAAGAAGGGAGAAGGGCGTCCCCTGCGTGGCACCTTGCGCCAATCACCCCCATAGGCGGGTCGAAGACTGGTCGGGACACCGCTCAGCAATCGGCGGGGGCCCCACCGCAGCAGCTCGGATCACCCCGCACGAGCGAGGCGGGTCAATCCAATGTCCAACCCTCCGCCGGGGCTCGTCCGCTGTAGGCCTGCTCCTAAGATCCGGCGCACGCCTGAACTCGAGGCCGTGGACTTCCAGGCCACTCTCCGCCATGGCCTCTGCAACGCTGCTGCTCCCTCGTGCCAATCTCCCCCAGGAGCGGGTCCAAAACTGGTCGGGACGCCGCCCCGCAGTCTATGGGGGGGCCGCCCCGCGGCAACGCCGACCCTCCTCGCAGGGCCAAAGTTGCTCTTCCTTCCCTTCCCCCTGCCCCGCGGCGATCAGCGGCAGCCGACAGGTCAGGTATCGGGGGGGAGAAGGGGGTGCTGTACGAGCGAGGCGGGTCACTACAGTGTCCGATCCTTCCGCCGGCGCTCTACTACCGCAGGCCTGCTCCCAAGCGCTGGCGTCCGCCTCAACTCGAGGGCGGGGATTCCCAGGCCGCTCTCTGCCGTGGCCTCTGTAGCGCCCCCGCTCCGTCGTGCCGCCTCCGGGGATCTGTCCACTCAGCCCAATTGCTCTCCTGGGTGGCAAGGAGCGATCCTGGGGTGAGGGCTCCCAAAAACACACTGCTCCGGGGTGCTATACAAGGCTTAGCGGTAATCGGTGCCGGAGGGACAGCAAAATGCGTCTCACTCCGTCGCCATCTTGGCCACGCCCCCCCCAAATTCTTTTTTAAACCGGGATGCATGTAGGGTGCGTGGACTGTGCCTTGAAATAAATAAAATAAAAAGGAGGGTTTTTTAATAATTCGTCTCCGGGGGGTTAAATGCAGGGGGCAAAATTATTACATTTTATTTGGGGCCCAGAGGGGCCCCCCAGCCTCGGGGATCCTCTGCGCCCGGGGCTAAAAAGAAAATAAATGGTGGGGGAGGGGTCGGAGGTCCTGAAAGCCGCGAGGACCATCACCCGTCGGGGGTTTATGTATTGTGGGAGGGGGACTACGTGGCTCCCCCCCTGGAGCACTCGAGGGCCCCGTTACCCACCGGGGCTACAAAAAAATGGATGGATAGGGAGGGGGGGCTGTAGGGTCTCCAAAGCCCCGGGGAACACCACTCCCCAGGGCTTTCTGTATTGTGGGAGGGCTGGCTTTTACAGTGTCCCGGGGTGTCCATCCCACCCTCTTATAACAAGGAAATCTGTTCTCTCTTTTAAAATCAAATCAGATTGGTTTTCCACATGGGAAGTTGTATGTTAGTAGCTTGTGATGTGGAAAAGTAATGCCGACTCCCAAACGCATAGAAGTTGTGCATCAAAGGCCCTGGAGTCGCGCTTCCTACAGATTATGAGGCATGCATCCAGCACGTGCACACCAGGGGGCTGCACTGAGCGCTGCGCTGGGTGCGTGACTTGGAATTTTACTGTAAAAAAATAGCCTCTATCAGTCATTTCTAATATCTTCGGGGACCCTATTCAGAAGTTTCTGAGAAAATGACATTTAAAAGTACATATATATCTATGGGCGCGGTGGATCCGTGTATTGTGCGAGAATTGGCATTGTAGCATAAGCGCACCGCCCCGATCACGTGCTCAATGCTAATTGGCTGTCAAGCGGTTTTAAACATTCGAAACCAGGAACTGTTGGCAGCCATTTTGTGGCTCGGTAGAAGCGAGTCTAAGGAAGTCAGTGGAATATGTGTTCAAAAGAGAGAAAGGGGCAGGGTAGAAATAATTTTACCCTCTAGACCTGCTTAGGGGGTCCCAGAAGGACCCTGAGGGTCCACATTTTTTTAAAAACCGGGATGCATGTAGGGTGCGTGGACTGTGCCGTTAAATAAATAAAATAAAAAGGACGTTTTTTTAATAATTCGTCTCCGGGGGGTTAAATACAGGGGGCAAAATTATTACATTTTAGGTGGGGCCCAGAGGGGCCCCCCAGCCTCGGGGATCCTCAGCGCCTGGGGCTAAAAAGAAAAAAATGGTGGGGGAGAAGTCGAAGGTCCTGAAAGCTGCGGGGATCATCACCCGTCGGGGGTTTATGTATTGTGAGAGGGAGACTACATTGCTCCCCTCCTGGAGCACTCGAGGGCCCCATTACCCACTGGGGCTACAAATAAAAGTATGGATAGGGAGGGGGGCTGTAAGGTCTCCAAAGCCCCGGAGACCACCACTCCCCGGCGCTTTCTGTATTGTGGGAGGGCCGGCTTTTACAGTGTCCCGGGGTGTCCATTCCACCCTCTTATAGCAAGGAAATCTGTTCTCTCTTTTAAAACCAAAATCAGATTGGTTTTCCACATGGGAAGTTGTATGTTAGTAGCTCGTGATGTGGAAAAGTAATGCCGACTCCCAAACGCGTTGAAGTTGTGCATCAAAGGCGCTGACGTCGCGCTTCCTACAGATTATGAGGCATGCATCCAGCGCGTGCCCACCAGGGGGGCGCACTGAGCGCTGCGCTGGGTGCGTGACTTGGAATTTTACTGTAAAAAATTGCCTCTGTCAGTCATTTCTAATATCTCCGGGGACCCTATTCAGTAGTTTCTGAGAAAATGACATTTAAAAGTACATATATATCCATGGGCGCAGTGGATCCGTGGATTGTGCGAGAATTGGCATTGTAGCATAAGCGCACCGTCCCGATCACGCGCTCAATGCTAATTGGCTGTCAAGCGGTTGTAAACATTCAAAACCAGGAACGGTTGGCAGCCATTTTGTGGCTCGGTAGAAGCGAGGCTAATGAAGTCAGTGGAATATGTGTTCAAAACAGAGAAACTTGTATGTGGAAATGCAATCTGCTTTTTATTTTGAGAACAGATTTCTCTGCTCTCTTCTCTGCTCTGCCTTTCAAAATGCAAACTTAGTTTGCTATGGGAGGGCGGGAGTCATGAGACTCCCGCCTTCTCAAAGCAAACAGTAGTGTCCCGGGGTAGGCACCCCGGTACACTGCATGAGCCAGCCGGCGGGCGTTGCGGTCTCCAGGGCTCTCGAGGGCTCTAGGCATAGCGTCACGCAGTCTGTCTCTCACAATACACACATTTCTGGGGGTGGTGGTTCCTGGGGCTTGAGGGGGGTCATTGAAGCCCATACACTTCTAATTTTGTAGGGGAGGACCTTGGAAGCGAAAGTGGTGCAAGGGGGTTGTAAATCTGCTACACAGTGTTTTATTTTACTTTGCTTTCTTTTTTGGTCTTGTAGAGGATCCAGGGTTAATATAACGGTTTTTGAACAGCTAGTACCTTTCAATTCTACCCCCAAACAGCCAAGTTACTGAGCTGGAGTTTTTAAACTTTTCCATAGGAACCGTTAGTTGTAGGTATAGACTTTGGTAAAGATCTGGTAGGGAGTCAGCCTCAGAATTGTACTTCAAATTCTAAATATCATTTCTATTGGGGACCGCTACACCCTCCAAAAAAAGACGTATATACTTTTTTTAAATGAACTTTTATTAAAACAATAAATAACTGGAAACGTAACTTAAAGATAACAATACAATAAATAACTAGAAACATAACTTTAACAAAACAATATATTAAACAAAATGTGATATGGACTCCAATAGAAGTACGGTAGGTAATCTGCAAAACAAAAAAGAAAATTAGTGTTTAAAATTAGATCGATGTGACTAAATGAGGTCAAACATTACAAGTCAAATTAACAGTTGAAGGTATTTCCTTCTTTTAACATGAGCAGTGTGCCTGATACATTTCACTTGTCTTATAGGCTTGCGTTCAAGCGGTGTCTGTATGTAAGTGCCTACTGCGTCAGATTCACATTATAGATCAACAGGTCTTTAAAATGATTCAGAGATGAGACAGAATTAGGTGAGAGATCAAGTCATTATGCAGGACAATATTCTTTAGGGCTTATTTACAAGACTCTTGCACCAGTTTTGTGTTACTTTTCTCCTTTTGAAAGTGACGCAAAAGTGGTGCAAGGGGTTAGTAAAAAAGGTCTTTTATTTATAATGTATTTAATCAGAGGCATTGTACATCTAGGCCGCTCTGCTTACCTTGTGTAAACACTGTGACCAACAGAGTTCACAACTTGAACTCAGCTTTGATTCTACACGTCAGAGTGGACAGCAGCGTTCATAACTTTCATATGTGACATCATCAGCAGTGGATTGTGGGAGCGCGAGTTATAGTTAGTACAACTAACTATAACGTAGGAATTTTAATGGTTTTGTACGAGTGAAATTTCGAACTAAATATAACACCCCTAAAACCTATGGTTTTTTCAGTGAATTTCTAAGGTTTTTTTAAATGCTAATTCCTAACTATAACATGTCTGAAACCTACGGTTTTTTCAGTGAATTTTTAAGGTTTTTTAAATGCTAATTCCTAACTCTAACAGGCCTCAAACCTAAGGTTTTTTCAGTGACACATTCAAACAGTGAGTCACTCATTCATGCATCTATACGCTAAGTAATATCCGCCACTGAACCATACAGACACTCATACTGATACTCAAAAACCCAACTAATAACCCATATACACACTCATGTAGCTACTCACGAACCCATGCAGCCTCTTATGCACAAAGTGAGACACTGATACAGATATTTAAATATTTAAACATTACTCGCTAATACATGTATTCACTAAGATACACTTAATAAGTCAGTCATACAATCAATTTTACAAAAATAACATCAATTTAGACACTTATTTACCCATTTATTCTTCCATCAACCTTTAGAAATACATATATAAATATTATTTATTTTTCAGAAAGACACACATTCACTAGATGATGTCATCAGTGATGTCATGAGTGATGTCACTGACCATGTCACGAGTAATGTAATATGTGACATCATCAGCAGTGGATTGCGGGCGCACAAGTTATAGTTAGCTAAACTAACTAAAATGGGGGCATTTCAATGGTTTTGTATGAGTGAAATGTCCAGATAACTATAACATGTATGAAACCAATGGTTTTTTCTGTGAATTTCTAAGGTTTTTTAAATGCTAATTCCTAACTATAATGGGGCTGAAACCAATGGTTTTTTCAGTGAATTTGCAGGGTTTTTTAAATGCTAATTCCTAACTATAATGTGCCTAAAACCTATGGTTTTTTTCAGTGAATTTCATATGTTTTGTAAATGCCAATTTTTAAATGTATTAATTGTTATATTTATTTTTTTGATACTGATTTACTGAATTTTTCATAATTATTTTAGCTATTTTATTTTGTAAATTACATTACATATTTTTAATGTAAAATAATTTTAAAAAAATCAAAAATGTTTTTTAAAAATTAGTTTTTCAATCTATTAAAATGAATTTCTATATATGTTTTTGTATTTTTTTTGTGGTAAACGTAGGGCACGCGTACCGTCCTCGCACACCCCTAGGCATCTGTAATCATACTGTATGCGTACCCGTGCATACATCACAAATACGTTTTGAATTTACGTGTCGCATTGGCGCTTCCGCTTGACGTCATATACGTGTGTACGGCGCCCAGTACGCGTACCCCACAAAAATGTTTAATGTTTAAAAAGATATATCTATGTATTTAATGTAAATATTAAGGCAAGACATTATCTGAGGTAATCATGAAAATAGTATTCATTTAGTTTTAATAAGCGTATATTACTTTTAAAAGCAATTAAGCGAATCACGGGGCATGACGTACGTACGCGCACCATAAGAGCTGCCTACGCGTACCCCATGTGACTTCAAAACAACAGATTTGATTGGTTCATAATACTTCCTATTCTAACTGTTGAAGGACCCCACCCATTTTACTCAATCTTCTTTGACCTTCACTGAAGAAACATTTTTGTGAAGCAGCTCTTCTTTCAACAGATCTTCAATATGGCTGCGCAGCAAGATGAAGATCTCTCAGAACACTCTTCTGAAGAATAATTTGTTGCACAAGATCCAGTCCCCAAATGAAAAGAGGCACTAATTTGGAAAAAAATTCCCTTACTGATGGAGAAAAAAAAGTAAACGCAGCAAAGGTAACATGTAAGGTGTGTTCAACAGTGCTGTCCAGAGGCAATCCTAACAAGCACTACTCCTTTGGGATTGCCAACATGGTCAAGCAGGTGAAAACTCAACATCCACGCAACTATGCTTGTGCTGCATGCAGCAGACTTTGAGAGGAGACTCCACCAACTGTACCCTGCATATCGGCAGGACCATCAAGTCCTCATCCAGACATCTGTCCAGATTTTGCAGATTTAATTATTTTATGCACATTTTGCAAAGAGACTCTTTCCTATGGAGACCAATGCAGGCGCAAACAATACCGCCTTTGCTCCCATTCTTAATTTTTTTTAGTTTATTTGTTCCAGACTGTTTTGTTTGTGCAGTTCCCTTTTTTTCATTTTAAAAAAACAAAAAGAAATTGTTCAGAAAATACAAAAATACAAAACAACACAAAACTAAAAAAAAGTTATTTTTAGAACTACCTTCACTGGTCAAAAAAAGATCTATATCAGCGTGATAGTGTGTAAAAGTTTTACTGAATGAATGTATAGCGTAATTGAATGAAAGAATACATTGGTAGTGTATGGTAAATGTAAAAGTGCAGAACTATAAGGAGGTTCTACAGCATAACTCTATAAGGTGTTTATTTACAGTGTGCTGTAGTACTTCCGAAGCACATGAATGTAACATATGCACATAAATATGTTACAAGTCTATGCTTCCCTCTGCACTGCTGGTGAAACTGCCTGGGTGGATTTATAAGTGTTTGTGTTTTAACTCAGTGAATGGATTAGTACATACTGATGAATGGGTCACTACAACAGTGCAACAGCAGTGAAAGAGTGCATGGTGAAAGTGTAAGGATACAGACTGGGGAATTGAAGGTGTGAAAGACAAGTGAGCAGGTGGATACAAGACTGCATGCATAGTGGATAGGGGTTTGAAGCAGTCCATGCCCTAAGGCCTACTTTGCTGCATGAGCACTTGGGTACTGACTGAATAATTACAGGTCTGCAAGGAGAGTGCCTGACTGAATGTATAAGTGCTTCAGTTCTGGCAAAGTGAATGGATTAGTACATACTCCTGAATTGGTCACTACAACAGTGCAACAGCTGTGACAGAGTGTGTGCTGGAAGTGTAAGGATACAGACTGGGAAATTGAAGATGTGAAAGACAAGTGTGCAGGTGGATAGAAGACTGCATGCATAGTGCATAGGGGTTTACAGCTGTCCATGACCTAAGGCCAACTTCACTGCATCAGTACTTGGGTACTGACTGAATGATTACAGTTCCTTAAGGAGAGTGCCTGACTGAATTTATAAATGCTTGAGTTTTAATGGAGTAAATGGATTACTATATACTGCTGAATGGATCCCTACAACAGTGCAAGGGCAGTGACAGAGTCTTTGGTGGTAGTGTGAGGATACAGACTGGGGAATTGAAGATGTGAAAGACAAGTGTTCAGGTGGATAGAAGACTGCATGCATAGTGCAGAGAGGTTTGAAGCAGTCCATGTCCTAAGGCCTACTTTGTTGCATGAGTACTTGGGTACTGACTGAATGATTACAGTTCTGCAAGGAGAGTGCCTAACTGAATTTATAAGTACTTTAGGTTTAGCAGTGAATGGATTAGTACATACTGCTGAATGGGTCACTACAACAGTGCAACAGCAGTGACAGAGTGTTTAGTGGAAGTGTAAGGATACAGACTGGGGAATTGAAGATATGAAAGACAAGTGTGTAGGTGGATAGAAGACTGCATGCATAGTGTATAGGGGTTTGAAGCAGTCCATGTCCTAAGGCCTACTTTGCTGCATGAGTACTTGGGTACTGCCTGAATGATTACAGTTCTGCAAGGACTGTGCTTGACTGAATTTATAAGTGCTTGAGTTTTAGGGCAGTGAATAGATAAGCACATACTGCGGAATGGATCACTACAATATGTGCAACAGCAGTGACAGACTGCTTGGTGCAAGTGTAAGGATACAGAGTGGAGAATTGAAGGTGTGAAAGACAAGTGTGCACATGGATAGAAGACTGCATGCATACAGCATACAGGTTTGAAGCAGTCCATGTCCTAAGGCCTACTTCACCGCATGAGTACTTGGGTACTGACTGAATTATTAGAGTACTGTAAGGAGAGTGTCTAGGTGAATATATAAGTGCTTAAGTTTTAGTGCAGTAAATGGATTAGTACATACCGCTGAATGGGTCACTACAACAGTGCAACAACAGTGAGAGAGTATTTGGTGAAACTCGAAGGATAAAAAGTGGAGAATTAAAGATGTGAAAGACAAGTGTGCAGGTGGATAGAAGTCTGCATGCATAGTGTATAGGGGTTTGAAGCAGTCCATGTCCTAAGACCTACTTCGCTCTATGAGCACTTGGGTACTGACTGAATGATTACAGTTCTGCCAAGACAGTGCCTCACTGAACTTATAAGTGCTTGAGTTTTAGCACAGTCAATGGATTAGCACATACTGCTGAATGGGTCACTACAATAGTGCAACAGCAATGTCAGAGTGTTTGATGGAAGTGGAAGGATACAGAGTAGAGAATTGAAGATGTGAAAGACAAGTGGGCACGTGGATAGAAGTCTGCATTCATAAAGCATACGGGTTTGAAGCAGTCCTTGGCCTAAGGCCTACTTCACTACATGAGTACTTGGGTGCTGAGTGACTGATAACAGTACTGTAAGGAGAGTGTATGAGTGAAACTATAAGTGTTTGAGTTTTAGCGCACTGAATGATCAGTACGTACCACTAAATGGGTCACTACAACAGTGCAAGAGCAATGAGTGTTTGCTGGACGTGTAAGTATACAGACTGGGGAATTGAAGATTTGAAACACAAGTGTGCTGGTGGATAGAAGACTGCATGTATACTGCATAGGGGTTTTAAGCAGTCCATGTCCTAAGGCCTACTTTGCTGCATGAGTACTTGGGTACTGAGTGAATGATTAGAATACTGTAAGGAGTTTGTCTAAGTGAATATATAAGTGCTTGAGTTTTAGCGCAGTGAATGGATAAGCTCATACTGCTGAATGGGTCACTACTATAGTGCAACAGCAGTGACCGACTGTTTGGTGAAGTGGAAGGATACAGAGTGGAGAATTGAAGATGTGAAAGGCAAGTGTGCATGTGGATAGAAGACTGCATGCATACAGCATACGGGTTTTGCCCTTTTACGGGTTTGAAGCAGTCCTTGTCCTAAGGCCTACTTCGCTTCATGAGTACTTGGGTACTGAGTGAATGATTAGAGTACTGTACGAAGAGTGTCTGAGTGAATCTATAAGTGCTTGAGTTTTAGCGCTCTGAATGATTAGTACATACCGCTGAATGCGTCACTACAACAGTGCAAGGGCAATGACAGAGTGTTTGATGGAAGTGTAAGGATACAGACTGGGGAATTGAAGATTTGAAACACAAGTGTGCAGGTGGATAGAAGAGTGCATGTATACTGCATAGGGGGTTGAAGCAGTCCATGTCCTAAGGCCTTCTTCGCTGAATGAGTACTTGGGTACTGACTGAATGATTACAGTTCTGCAAGGACAGTGCCTGACTGAATTTATAAGTGCTTGAGTATTAGCGCAGTGAATGGATTAGCACATACTGCTGAATGGGTCACTACAATAGTGCAACAGCAGAGACAAAGTGTTTGGTGGAAGTGTAAAGATACAGATTGGTAATTGAAGATGTGAAACACAAGTGTACAGGTGAATAAAAGACTGCATGCCTAGTGCAGTCCATGCCCTTATGCCTACTTCGCTGAATGAGTACTTGGGTACTGACTGAATGATTACAGTTCTGCAAGGAGAGTGTCTGACTGAATTTATAAATGCTTCAGTTTTACCACAGTGAAGGGATTAGTACATACTGCTGAATGGGTCACCACAACAGTGCAAAAGTGACACAATACAATCACAAGGAGGGGCAAGGGGCTTGTAAATCTGCCCCACAGTGTTTGCAACAGTGTACGTGTACTGACTGGGAATTGAAGATTTGAAACACAAGTCTGATTCTACACAAGCAACACTATTAATTATATGTGGAAGGGCTCAAATACCTGCACACATTCCAACTATGTGTCTGCAAACACAAAACATACAAAAATACTTCTCCCAGAATGATTCCTAAATGTACACAGACTGACAGTGTGATTCTAGACAAAAATATTAGACCTTGCATTTTACCAAAACACATTTACTAGTATAGAAACGGTAAAGTGACTGCACACATTCCATGTATATAACTACTACATTTCAGTGCACAACCCTGACTCATTTTGAAAATACATAAGCAATTTGCTGCATTATTTGTGCCAACATTGCGTAAAAAAAGTGACGCAATGGCAGCACAAAGAGGCGCAAGGGGCTTGTAAATCTGCCCCAGAAAGTTTGCAGTAGTATATGTATACTGAGTGGAAAATTGTAGATTTTAAACACAAGTCCAATTCTAAACAAGCAACAGTATTAACTACTCTAGAACTCGAAAAGTGACTGCACACATTCTACATTTTTTAATACTGCACTTTACTGTACAAAGCTGACTCACCAAAGCCATTAACTTACAAAATGCTTATATCACAATGGTTATCCAAATGAAGACACACTCAGAATGTGATTCTACACAACTAAACTCCTCCTCCTACTTTAGCAGGATAAACACATTACTATTATTAAAAACAAAATGCACCACATACATCCCCTTAAAAATTAACAACTCACCTTTCAAATTAATTTGTAGATTAAGAAGAATGTCAGTCACACACCAGATTTTCTTATACAGAATCTCTGTACTTCACTCATCTTAGCAAAACCAAAAAATGCCAAACTTTCCCTCTCATTCTACACATATATACATGTAAATAAAAAAATTAAATTGCTTCCCACATTAATTCAAAAGCAAACAAACATTTTTGCAGGTTGAACATTTGAACCTTTCCAACTGACATAACTTTGAACCCTACCCCCAATTTGCTTTCTGCTGTTACCATAGTAACAGATCATGCAAAACCCAACTGACCACAGAGGTCAAAAGTTCAGCACACTGTAAAACACTCCTCCTCAACAACTTTAGACACTGCATAGGTACTTACTTATGGGTACCAATAAACACAAAGGCTCTTTTTACAACCAACCAACATCTAAACACATGAGTTTGATAGATATCTGAAAAATATATATTTTTTAAAAAATGTCTTGCTTGGATACGCGTACCAGACTCCTTAGAAATCGGGCAGCATACGTGGTACTATACGCGTACCCAACCCGTGTACACCAGAGGTCACGCTGAGCGTGGCATTGGGTATGCGTACCCTAATTTTATTGTTAAAAAAAAACTCAGGTAGGTGGTGATCACCGGGTCTGGGGGGCCATCAAAGGCCCCCAATTTAAAAATGAGGTGGCGGTTCCTGGGCCTGTGGGGGTGGCTGAAAACCTCCCCACACAGGTTTTTTATTTTATTAATAAAAAGAAGCCCCGGGTGGTGGTCCACAGGGCTGGGGGGCCCCTCTGGCCCCCCACTACAATAAACACTTTGCCCCCGGGACTTGGCCCACCACCAGGAGCTAATTACAACTAAAGCAAGCAAACTTTCCCTCTCAAACTACACACTCAATCTACACACATATACATGTAAATAACAAATCACATTTCTTCCCACATTAATTCAAAAGCAAACACACATTTCAAATGCTTGAACATTTGAAACCTTTCCAATTGACATAACTTTGAACCCTACACCCAATCTGCCTTCTACCTGTTACCATAGAAACAGTTCATGGAACACTTAACTGAGCACACAGGTCAAGAGTTCATCACACAATGTTTCTAATCAAAACAGCAAGTGTGCTTGACTTTTCAACATATCAGCTTATCTTATGTAACGTATCAGTTTTTCTTAACCAACAAAAATCATGCTTTTAAAAAACAGAAACATACACCCTAGTTTTCAGTGTAGAAGGTTGTAAAACAACCAATCATTTCTTTTCTTTTTTTAAAACTGCATCTTATCCACCATTTTAGAAAAATCTTAGTTTTCAAACTGCTATTTCATTTACAGAGACCATCTGAGTGTATCCAGACCTTTCTTCAAGATGCTTAGAGTGTGAATTGTGGGACACAGCTATATTTTCTGGAGCCAAAGGTACGCAGAACAGAAAGGAATTCACAAAGACCTAGGTTTACCAAATGTAGACATTAAATGATTTGGACAGAGAGGGTTAAAGTGGAACCAATTGATGCCATTGGTTAAATCCTTTTTACATCTCCAACACCCTGACCTCATAATTGTGCACTGTGGTGGCAACGACCTAGGCACTTTAACTGGGGTAGGTCTGGAAACGCTTATGAAGGACACCTTTGGAGAATTTATGGCACTTTTCCCCCAAACTGCCTTTGTCTATTCTAGCATATGCCAAAGACAGAAATGGAACAGGTCCAACCAATATTGTCCACAGATTGAGAAAGCTAGGAAACGTGAATAAATCTGTTTCTGCTTTTCTCCTGGACTATAGAATGGGGTCCATTTACCACAACAATCTGTGTTTAAATAAGCATGGCATCTATAGGAGAGATGGTGTACATTTTTACAGATGAGGGGAACAGAGTCTTCCTCTTGAACTTTAGACTTTGCATCGGTACTTACTTGTAGGTACTAAAATCTCTCAATAAACACAAGGGCTCTTTTTAGAGCCACCCAACATCTAAACACATAAACTTGATAAATATTTTACTTTTTCTGGCTTGGATACGCGCAGGATACGTGGTACAATACGCGTACCCAATGCGTGCACATCAGAGGTCACGCTGAGCGCCGCGCTGGGTACTCGTATCCTAATTTTACCGTAAAAAAAAGAAATCTGCCCTTAATTGAAATATTTAGTGCCCCGGGGAGGTGGCGGACCCCGTGGCTTGGGGGGCCTTTCACCCCTCCTGCGGGAGCCGGTATTGCTTTTTTACATGGGGAGCAGCTAACATGCTGCTCCCCATGTAGAAAAGCAATAGTCTTTGGTTTTTGGAAGAAAGAGAAGGTTCCCTGCTCTCTCTTCCAAAAACCAAAGCACTTTGCTATGGTAGGGCGGGACCCGCAAGGCTCCCACCCTACCATGGCAAACTACAGTGTCCCGGGGGTAGGCACCCCGGGATACTGCAGCAGCCCTGGGGGGTTGTGGAACCCAGGACCACCACAAGGCTCCAGGTGGGATGCCGCACATTTAAAAGCCCTCGGGGTGGTGGTCCTTGGGGCTTGGGATACATCACAGCCCCCAATTTAAAAATGTAGTGCCCCAGGGAGGTGGAGGTTCCCGGGCAATGTTAAATCCCAGGGGTGCGGCAGTCAATGGGGCTCGGGGGCCCCTCTGGGCCCCCCATCATTATAAAAAATGTGGCTGTGGGGGGCCACGAGCCCCCCTGCATACGTAACATTAAAGCCCCGGGGGGCCCTTCTGAGCACCCCATTATCATTAAATACATTGCCCCCGGGATTTGGCTCCCCCGGGGGCTAATTTCAAATAAAGCTGGCTTCGTTTTTTTTTTGGCCTTGGGGTTCCTTGTGGGACCCCCTGAGCAGGCCTAGGGGGGCAGGGTGTTTCTACCTTGCCCCCTTTGCGTCTTTTGCGCACTTGTTTTTCAGTTTTCTTGTGCCTCGGTTCTACGGCCGTTATAAATCCAACAAACAAAGTTTCCCTTTTTAAAAAGCCACAAACAGGTAGGTATACATTTCTTAATGATATCCCTGCCTTCTTTTATTAAAGATACAGGAAACTTTTTGAACAAGATAAAAGCTATAGAGTGGAAAGCCAGCTATCTTTTGGTCACTCTTGACATAGTCTCCTTGTACACTACCATTATTCACACACAAGGCTTGGAAGCTGTTAAACACTTCCTAAATTTGCATGCCATTAACCTCTATAACCACAATGAGATGCTTCTCCAGATGATTGACCTTTGCCTGCACAACAATGTCTTTTTGTTTGATAAAATTCTGTATCGGCAACTGAGGGGGGTTGCGATGGGGGCGTGCTTTCCTCCTACCTATGCCTGCCTTTCGGTGGGATGGTGGAAGGAGCACGTCCTCAGAGTGGCCCACAAGAAAGTGTGCGACCTAAACATCAAATATTATGGCAGGTACATAGATGATATTTTCATCATATGGGAGGGTACTGAACAAGAGCCACTGCTATTTGTAACTTCGCTCAACAACAATGCCATGAACTTACAGTTCACTGCCACCATTAGTTCTCAGAGGGTAGAATTTTTGGATGTGGAAGTGTACATCTTGGGTGACAACATGAAAACGAAATCACACTGCAATTCCACTGCTGGCAACTCCATACTGCATGCCAGCAGTGCCCACCCACCCCACTTGATTCGCAGTATTCCTTATGGCGAATTCCTTCGTTTGCTGCACATTTGCAGCCGTGAGACTGATCTTGAAAGTTGTCAGAAAGTAGTCTATCGGTTCTTAGCTCGAGGTTACAAAATGTGCGATCTAGAGGCAGCATTGAAAAAAGCAAATGCCTGTTCCTGTGAATTAAGCCTAATGACCAAACAACAACTTAATATAACCAGTACTTGTGAGAATTCAACTGAAGAATTGAAACCCATCAGACTTATCACCACCTACTGTAAACAGGATAACATTGTTTGCAAGATTATTTACAAACACTGGCCTATTATTTTAACTGACGTAACTCTCAAATTTTTGTTACCTATTCTCCCTGCCATAACTTTTAGGAGAGCACCCTCCATGAGGGACGCCTTAGTGAAATCCAGTCCAGAGCTTACCTGTAAATCTACATGGCTAGCTAGATGTGGCTTTTTTTAAAGTTCATCCTGTCGAGCTTGTAAATTTGGGAGAAATGTTTCTGAGTATTGCACAGCTTTTAGTAACATTCCGGTTCCAATTAAAAGCTATTTTGCATGTTGTACGGACTTTGCAGTGTACGTTCTTGAGTGCACTTGCCATCTCAAAAACATTGGTAGCACTAAGCTTTCAGTCTTACGCATACTATAACATCATCGTGCGATTATTAACTCAGATTCAAATTACCCAGTTGCCCGACATTTTAAAGCCGTCCATTCCAACAAAGTCTGTGATCACAATTACTGTGTAATAGGAGCTGTCCCTCCAGGCACTCGTGGGGGTAATTAGATAAAAAGTTACGCCAGCTGGAGTCTTCCTTTATACTGTCATTCGATACTAGAATACCTAATGGATGAAACACCAGCGAAGATCTCCATCATTTTTTGTAAAATATCGTTTATGGGGAACTTTTTTGCCTTAGTCTGTACTTAACCTCTTTGTGAAACTGTACCTACATGAAATCATTCTGAAATTATATTGGTTTATGATTACATACAACGTGAGTTATTGAATGACATTTTTAGACTTAATATTGAGCTATTACTTATATTGCAAATGTGCACTTATCTCTGACTTCCTATTTGGTAGAACTTTTGCTAGCATAAATTGTTTACATTATCCAGCAGACTTAGCGCGAGCCGAAGCCCACTGGGGCAGGTGATTGCATACTTAATGACTCACTGAGGCTGCACGCAGTGACAATTTTGAGCCTCTGAAGAAATGTGAGAATGCATTAAACCCGTCAGGCACTTGAACTTTTTAAAAGAATCCCTTTGCTTGGTGTTGCAGCTTCCTAGAATAAAACGAAATTCATACCTACCTGTTTGTGGCTTTTTAAAAAGGGAAACCTTGTTTGTTTGATTTATAACAGCTGTCCCTGTCGTGTGAAGAGCCCTGCCATGATTGACTGGACCAGTGCTGTAATCAGCGTGAACAGCATTAACAAGGGCAGGAAGGTCCTTTCTGGGAAGGAAAACATTGCAAAGCGAGATAACAGAGACTCTTTTCTGACCCACTGGGGTTTTTAATTATTGGCACTTTCACTGCGTTGCAAGCCCCTCACTGAAGGTTTACTCTGGCACTACCTTGACCAGCAGTCTTAGCGCGAGCCGACGCCCACAGGGGCAGGTGATTGCATACTTAATGACTGCCTGAGGCTGCAAGCAGTGACAATTTTGTGCCTCTGAAGAAATTCGAGAGCCCATGAGATGCATCAGGCACTTGAACTTTTGAAAAGAATCCCTTTGCTTGGTGTTGCAGCTTCCTGGAATAAAACGAAATTTATACCTACCTGTTTGTGGCTTTTTAAAAAGGGAAACCTTGTTTGTTGGATTTATAATGGCTGTCCCAGTCGTGTGAAGAGCCCTGCCATGATTGACTGGACCAGTGCTGTGATCAGCGTGAACAGCACTAACAAGGGCAGGAAGGTCGTTTCTGGGAAGGAACACATAGCAAGGCGAGGTAACTGACTCTTTTCTGACCCAGTGGGATTTTTAAATATTGACACTTTCACTGCGTTGCCAGCCCCTCACTGAAGGTTTTCTCTGGCACTACCTTGACCAGCAGGCTTAGTGTGAGCCGAGGCACACTGGGGCAAGTGATTGCATACTTAGTGACTGCCTGAGGCTGCATGCAGTGACAGTTTTGTGCCTCTGAAGAAATGCGAGAGCGCATTAAACGTGTCAGGCACTTGAACTTTTGAAAATAATCCCTTTATTTGGTTTTGCTGCTTCCTAGAATAAAACAAAATTTATACCTACCTGTTTCTGGCTTTTTAAAAAGGGAAACCTTGTTTGTTGGATATATATATATATATATATATATATATATATATATATATATATATATATATATATATATATATATATATATATATATATATATATATATAATCCTGCGTTTTACCGATACAAAAAAAGGCGCTGACTCCGTGGGATTCTTGACAAAGAGGAATTCTTTATTCACCCAACGATAATGGCTTTACGCGTTTTGGCGGGAAACCCGCCTTGTTCACAACAACTTCAAAGTGGATGCTACACGAATATATACACAAGGTTTTCGGAGCTTGCTGGTGACGTATATCGGTTGCTATGGTTCCCCTCCCTATTTTCATAGACATGGAAGAGGTAAGTTGCATTTAGGTAAAAAAACATTGCATTACAAGTAGTCTTTCTTTGACATTCAATACACCACGAACAGCAGCAACAATTTGTATAAGACTGTATTCGCATAATTCATTCTATTTGTTTAGGAATAACAATTCATAATGATCTTATTTAAAATCGTACTTTGCAATTAATGCTGTTGATTTTATCTTCTATGATGTATCTGTTTTACCATATAAATGCAGCAATGGTACACAAATACGCAACCATAAGATTATGTGCAAAAATGAAAAATTTGGGATTCTAAACAGTGAAAATAAGACAAAATAAAATTGAAAGTAACTTGACCTAACACAGTACTGAATTACATTATGAGCTTCATTTTACAACCATGTGTCAATTTTAATAGACCATTTGTCGTCATTATTACATTACATTACATTACATTATTATATATATATATATATATATATATATATATATATATATATATATTCCCACGTTATAGTTAGTCGGACTCACTATAACTTGCGCGTACAATGCACTGCTGATGACATCACTCATGACATCACTGATGAGACCATCCAGTGAATGTGTGTCTTTCTGAAAAATAAATTTGTATTATATATGTATTTGTAAAGGTCGATGGAAGAATAAATGTTTAAATAAGTGTGTAAATGGATGTTTTTTTAAAAAAAATTGGTTGGGTAACTGGCATATTATGTGTATCTTAGTGAATACATATATTAGCGAGTATTGTTTAAATATTTAAATGTTTGTATCAGTGTTTCTCTTTGTGTATAAGTGGCTGCATGGGGTTGGTGACTGACTCACTGTTTGTATGTGTTTTGAAGACAGCATATGTGCAGGACTGTATGGGTGGATGAGTGTATATATGTGTGTGTTAGTGAGTGAATGACTGTCTCACTAGTGTCTTCATTAGTAACGACATATGTTTTAATCTAGTATATGTGAGTATTGATGTATATAAGTGAGTATAGTATATATAGTGCGAGATTGTAGGAGTTCCTGTGTAAATAAGTATGTGTTTCTATAAGTGATTGTTTAAGAGAGTAAGTATGGGTAAGTTTCCTTAGAAGTAAGGTGGCAGTGTGTGTATAAATGTATATGCAAATAAATGGATGTTTAATAGTTTATTTGCATGTGTGAGTATGTGTGTGAGTAACTTTTGGATGATTGCTGATGTGTAACAGGATGTGTAGGTGTATCACTACATATGATGAGTGAGTATATATGAGTGACTATATAGAACTGTTGGTGAATGAGTGGATGTGTATATAGATGGTGGAATTACTGAATTGGTTGTTGTTACTGGTTTGGGTATCTCCATTTTTTTGAAAATGTTTGTTTCTATTTTTGAATATGTGTTTCAAGCGTTACATTACACTGAAATTAGGTCTGTCACTCTGTCACAAGGATGGTGTCATCAGTGATGTCATGAGTGATGTCATCAGCAGTGCATTGTACGCGCAAGTTATAGTGAGTCCGACTAACTATAACGTGGGAATTTCAATGGTTTTATATCAGTAAAATTTCCAGCTAACTATAACTGGTGTGAAACCTATGGTTTTTTCAGTGAATTTCATAGGTTTTTAAAATGCTAATTCCTAACTATAACTGGTGTGAAACCTATGGTTTTTTCAGTGAATTTCATAGGTTTTTTAAATGCTAATTCCTAACTATAACTGGTGTGAAACCTATGGTTTTTTCAGTGAATTTCATAGGTTTTTTTAATGCTAATTCCTTTGTATATCGAGTTTCTAACCTTTTTTTTTTTACAATTTGCTGTTTTTTTTAAGTATTCATTTTTTTTTATATTTTTTTCTTTTGCGCTCTGGGTGCGCGCTCCTGGAAGCTTTCAGCTAAGCTCTCCTGTAAGCTTCTCCGAGAGCTCATCTGAAAGCGCACCCAGAGCGCAACTGTCGTTCGTGAAAAAAAAATATGAATGAAAAGTTAATAATAATGCAAAACATTTCGTACCATACAAATAAAATTTGTTTTTTTTAATATTGAAAATGATTATGCATTTCTATTAAAGATTGATGACGTCACTTCGGCGCGCAACGTACGTGCCCTCGGAAGCGCCTACGTGCGCGGCTCCTAAACGCACGCAAAAGCGCCTACGATCGCGCCACGTGTGCGCCCCGGAAGCGCCTACGATCGCGGCACGTTTGCGCCCCGGAAGCGCCTACGATCGCGCCACGTGTGCGCCCCGGAAGCGCCTACAATCGCGCAGCGTAAACGCACCCGGAAGTGCACCCGAGCGCGCAGCGTAAGCGCGTCGGGTCATGTGACCCTAAAATAACACTTTTCATTGGTTGCTAACAGTTTTTTTTTACAATGAATGAAATCCCCACCCATTTCCTTCACTTCTTCTTTCACTTTTGTGACTGAAAGACCTACCTTTTTTGCTGCTCCTTTTTTCTTGGTTCATCATGGCTGCCAGATCATCCAGCAGTGAAGATGACTTCATTGATGAAGAGCCACCTACCCCAAAGGTGAAGGGACATTTCATTTGGAAATTTTTTAAGTTTCCAGAAGGCCAGAAGAAGGTGAATGCACCAAAAGTAGAGTGCAGGATCTGCAAAAAGGTCCTGTCACGGGGTAACCCCCTAAAGAAATACTCTTTTGGCAACTTCACTATGATTCGCCATGTGGAGACCAGGCACCCCCAGAATTTTGCCCGAGAAAGTGTCAGGGCTCTGGCACAGGAGGTTCCCAGAGGTGGGGCCTCTACATCAACAGGAGGAACAACTTCTTCTGGAAGAGACCAATCTCAGGGGCAGGTGCCAAACATCCAACCTGCATTCAACCATGGGGTCGTCAGATGCAGATACTGCAATCAACTCCTCACCTATGGGGAGCAAAGTGTCCTGCTCATGGTTCGGGCATTAGAGAACCATCACTGCCCTTCCCACCCCTAATTTTTTTCTTTTCTTTTTGCTCCTGTTGAGCAGTTTCTATTCCCTGTTTTTGTTCCTCTTCAGTTAAAAGAAGAAAACCAAAAGTTCTTTTCAGAACTACCTCCAATTCTCATCAAAGAGCTATAATCTTTAAAAATGAAGAGTAAGTGAAATATAGTGCATTGATAATTGAAAGGAGAATGAGTAAGAAAGAACAGAAAGGTATGAGAGGTGAAAGGAAGTGAAGTAGGAGGACTGAAAGAAGGTGAGTGTTAGAAAAGAAATTTATGACACAGTGAATAAACTGGAGGCCTCATTTCTGAAAAGTGACGCATCGCTACGTGAAAATAGCGATGCGTCACTTATCTGGACGCACTCCTTATGACATTCCACATATGTCATATTTAATATATGACTAATCAATTCGCAAGGAGTTACAGATATGTCAGTATTTCTGACATATCTCTAAACACAAAAGTAACGCATTGCAGGAGTGCGTCACAAAAGTGACGCAACTCCAGTAATGTGTCCTTTCACATGGAAAAAGCACCATGTGAAAGGTTTGCTGAGAAGCAGGCGCAAGATTTTGGCGCAACTGCATCCTAAAAGTGACGCACTGCGTCATTATTAGCAAGCTTTTTGCAAGGAACACCCCCTCTGCATGCATTATACCTGACACTATTTTTTAAAAAGTGACGCATCTAGGTACATGGGTCACTTTTTAAAACTCTGCGCCATATTGTATCTGCATCAGGTATAATGTATGCAGAGGGGGCAATCCCTCGCAAAAAGCTTGGTAATAACAACGTACTGAAATCTATGAGATTTCCCTGCGTCATTTTTTGGATGCTATTGCGTCAAAATTTTGCGCCGGCCTCGCATCACTTTTATGTTTACACATATGTCAGAAATACTGACGTATCTGTAACTCCTTGCAACATGATTCGTCATACATTAAATATGACACATCTGGAATGTCATAAGGACTGTGTACAGAAAAGTGACGCATCACACCAGCAGTGTAATAAAATGTGCCTCGTTGCACTATATTTAAAGGATGCAACAGCATCCTAAAAGTGACGCAGTGAAATCTCAAACATTTCACTGCGTCGCTATTACAAAGCTTTTTGTGGGGGAACACCCCCTCTGCATACATTATACCTGACGCTATTTTTAAAAAGTGACGCATCTAGGTACATGGGTCACTTTTTAAAACTCTGCGCCATATTGTATCTGCAACATGATTCGTCATACATTAAATATGACACATCTGGAACGTCATAAGGAGTGCGCACAGAAAAGTGACGCATAACACCAGCAGTGTAATAAAATGTACCTCGTTGCACTATATTTAAAAAGTGACGCATCTAGATAGATGCGTCACTTTTTGAATATTGCATAACAATGCGCATTTTTTTACACCGCTGGTGCGTCACAAAAATTGACGCACAGGAAGCGCAAAACTAACAGCGCAAGGCCTTCATAAATATAGTCCTGGATTTAGGGGGTCAGAGGGGGTCTACTCTTCCCCCTTATGATCCAATCAGCTTCCTGCGCGCAAGTCGCTCGTCGCGCCTGGAGCGCTCTCCCGTGCGCGCACGGGAGAGCGCATATGCCCGCGCAAAACGAAAAAAAAATTTTAATGCCCTGCAGGACCCTATTTTAGTCCCTACATCAAACCTAGGGGGTCAGAGGGGGTCTACTCTTCCCCCTTATGGTCATTTGCCCCTTTTTTTTTCAAACCCCTTCTGTCTCGATTTTACCGAGACACAAGATGGCGGCCGCTCCGCACTGTTTAGAATGTTTACAGACAACTGAGATCCAATCAGCTTCCTGCGCGCAAGTCGCGTGTCGCGCCTGGAGCGCACTCCCGTGCGCGCACGGGAGCGCGGCTATAGATATATATATTTTTTTGAACCTTAATTACTTAAAATCCACTGGAGCACATATCTTGAGACATAGCAAAGGCACATCGGGCTACCAGTCCCTACAATTTTGCCAAGTTTGGTGGAAATCCATTCAGCCGTTCGGGCTAAAAGTGAAATCGACCGCCCTATGGAAATTAACATGGGGAAAACGCGTTTTGGGACCCCCCTTTTATCTCGGCCCCCGCTTGACGAATCCCCCCCAAACTTTCAGGGAAGGACCGGACCGCCATGAGACCATTTTCCTGAAAATTTCAGGCAGATTCGTCAACCGGCGCCAAAGTTATTCAAAATAGAATGTTGAGATTTAACATTGAAAATTATCCTAACTATAACTACCTACTGGCGACCGCCAGTAGGTAATATATATATATATATATATATATATATATATATATATGCGCTTTGAATAGAAACAAGCAAGGTCCTAACTATAACTGGTGACAACCAGTTGGATATATATATATATATATATATATATATATATATATATATATCCAACTGGTTGTCACCAGTTATAGTTAGGACCTTGCTTGTTTCTATTCAAAGCGCATTTTTTCGTTTGTCAATATTTCCGGCACTGTTTGAAGAATCTTCGTGAAATTTTCAAAACTAATGGGTAGCTCCGGTCAGCTCCTGTCTTGAAAGTTTCAGCGTGATTCGTCAAGCGAGAAAAATCCATGTTACTTTCCATAGGAAACTTTTGTCGCAGCTACAGTCTGAACTGCTGAACAGAATTACACCAAATTTGGCAGAAAGGTAGCTCTTGGTCCAGAGTACACTCTTAGCTGTACATGGTGTAAAGCTGTTAAGTAGTTCCAGAGAAATTCATATTAAAAAAACATTAATATCTGGTACCTTCGGTGTATTAGTGATCCCTCCCGATCACGAACTTGACTCTAATTGGCTGCCAACACTTCAAACTAGGAAGTGTTGGCAGCCATCTTGTGACTCAGTTGAACCGAATCACGAGAAAAAAAGATTAAAAAAACATGAAAAGGGTCAGGGTAGAAACACCCTGACCCCCTAGGCCCTCTCAATGGATCCCACAGGGACCCAGAGAGCCAAAAAAATGCTTTAAAACAAAAAACATTCTGCGGGCTTTACGTAGGATGCACGAATCCTGCCAAAAAAAAAAAGAAAAATGAAGTGCATGCTCCTGTGATTCGTTTCTTTTAATTCCCCACGTGGGTCTGGTCCTAGTGGCAATCCTTAATTATGTTGAAAAGGCCCACGGGCTCCTGCAGCCCCGTGGACCGCTACCTGCCCAGGGCTTTTTTCTAAACAAAAAGCATAAGGGGGCTCCATCCTACCCCCATGCTGTCTGGGGACCTCCACCTCCCTGGGCTTTAATATTTCAATTGGGGTGGCCTTGTGCAGCCTTTTGGACTGCCACCTCCCCAGGGTTTTTTAACTTACAAGGTGTGGGGGGCTCCTGCCACCCCCACATTGCCTCAGGGACTACCATCTCACTGGGGCTATGCATATGATGGGAGGGATCCCCCTCCAAGATCCCTCAATGGCCCTGGGGACCACCACCCGCCAGGGCAGGCTCCAGCAATGTCCTGGGGTGCCCTCCCCTGGGACATTGCAATTTGCTATTGCAGGGCGGTAGCACTACTCCTGCTCTGCCAAAGCAAACTTCTGCTTTGCTTCATGGAAGTGAGAGCACGAAAACTGTTCTCGCTTCCATGAAGCAACGCAGAATTGCTTTAGGGCAGAGGGAGCTGCATGTTAGCAGCTCCCTTTTCCCAAAAGCAATGCCGGCTCCTGCAGTAGGCGGGGACCTGGCAGGGACCGCTGGGGCATTGGAGCTCCCCCCATGGACCATAACGTGAGGCCATGCCCCTGGGGATGGGGTCCCCGGGCCAAAAGAGGCTGGGAAGGGGCCACTTGCCCCCCTACCTTTTCTTATTTTAAAAAAATGGATGGGCTCCGGGGAATGGGGTCCCGGGACCGAACTTGTCCTGGGTAGGAGGGGCTGTACAGCTTTTGTCCCTGAAAATATTTTTTGTTTTAAATAATGGCCAAGCCCCAGGAGATGGGGTCCCCAGGACCAAAAATGGCCTGGGAGAGGACAGCTAGGCCCCCATGTCCCTTTTATTAAAAAAAAGGACTGATCAAGCCCAGCAAAATGGGTTCCCCAGGGCAAAATCAGCGCGGGGGAGGGCGGCTGCACGCCCCTCCTCCCATTTAAAAAAAAGGCCTAGCTCCGGGGGATGGGTTCCCGGGTTCACAATCGGGGTCCCCATCGGCCACCCTCCCTTTTCATTTTTGTGCTTTGAAATGGCTCAGACCCTGGGGCATGGGTTCCCCGGGGCCCAAAAGGCTCAAGGGAAGGGGGGCCACACATCCTCCCTTCTTAAGATAAAAAAAAGTTACCAGCAACTCGTCAAAGGCCCCGCCCCTCCCTACACGACTCTGTAAATGCGCCTCCTGGCGCTCTCTGGGTTGGGGATTAAGTCCCCTTTGATTCTAAGGGTCTGTAGGGGCCAACTAGGACACCAGGTATGGTAAGCCATACACAGTGGGATTGTTGAAAGGTGGTCTGAGGCAACACCCCTTTTTACAACACTCTGCAAACGCGCCTCTTGGTGCACTGCTGATGAGGTCCCCTTGTGTCCTGAAGTCTTCAGGACTAAAGCGGACTTCATCCCCCAAGCAGTAGTGCACCAGGAGGCGTGTTTGCTGAGTGGTTTAAAAAAGGGGCATGACTACTAGTTAAAGAAGCATTTGCAATGCAATAAATCTCACATTTCCAAGAGTTAGAGCAATTGGCGTTGTAAATGTAAAACATTTTTACTAATGTTTTTTAGAGTGGAGGGGATGTATGTTGTGTGTAGTGAAATTATGTGATATGTTGTGCAGTGAATTTATGTGAATAGAAAGTATGTGGTATTTAGTGTAAAGGAATTATGTGAAGTCAGATTATGTCTTATTGAGAGTAATTATGTGGTGTGGTAGTCTGTGTTGTGGAATGGTAACCTCAGGTTTAGTATTCCTCTTTTCCATAGATGCTAAACTATACACTAAATAAGGCACAAAAAATAAGCACTTCTTGACCTAGTCAGAGGTATGAACAGGGTCACTGGAATTATGCAACTGTTCAGCTGCACCAGTTTTTGCATAATTATAAATTTTCTGCATTTGCCACAAAGTCAATCACCTGCTGCATAATCTGCAGATTTGAAAAAAAAAACTTGTTTCTAGGTCAAACAGCTCAAATGTTACTAAAAAATGCAGTGACCAGTGTTACATCATGGTGGAAAGCCCTTTGCAAAGCTGTAATGGTCACCTGTTACTTATTGCTAAATGTGGGTGTTAAACCCTTCTGCACTGCATGAATATTCACGCTGTGCAGGGGTTTTATGAGTGGGTGGGATTCAGATGGCCGTCGTCAGCACATGGCAACCATCCGGAGCACAAAAAGGGTTAAATTGGTACTAATGCTGCGCAAACAACTCTTGCTTCTTTCTGCGCCTCTCAAGCCTTTTTCTGCACCTCTCTTGTTTCTTTATCCTATTCTTGTCTCTTTCATCACCTCTTTTGCTTTTTTCTTCACTGCTGTTGCTTCTTTCAGCACTTCTCTTCCCTCTTTCCGCACATCTCATTCATACTTCTGACCTCTCTTGCCTCTTTCTTCACCTCTGTAGCCTCTTTCTGCAAGTCACTTACGTCTCTCTGCACTCCTCTTGCCTCTTTCTGCACCCCTCTTCCATCTTTCTGCATCTCTCTTGCCTCTTTCTGCACATCTATTGCTTCTCTCTGCACTTCTGTGGCCTCTTTCTAAATTTCTGTTCCTTCTTTTTGCACTTCTCCTGCCTCTTAGTACATTTCTGTAGCTTCTTTCTGTATTTCTCTTGCCTCTTTCTGTACTTCTCTTGCCTCTTTCTGCACCTCTCTTGCCTCTTTCTGCAGTTCTCTTGCCTCTTTCTGCACCTACGTTGCTTCTTTCGGCACTTCTCTTGCCTTGTTCTGCACCCCTCATGCATCTTTCTGCACCTTTGTTGGTTCTTTCTGCACCCCCCAGACTCTTGTTGTACCCCTCTTACCTATTTATGTACCTCTCTTACCTTTTTCTACACCAGTGTTCCCTCTTTTTGTACCTATCTAGCCTGTCTCTACACCTCTCTTGCCTCTTTCTGCACCTCTGTTGCTTCTTTATGCACTTTTCTTGCCTCTTTCTGCATTTCTGTTGCTTATTTCTGCACTTCTCTTGCCTCTTTCTGCACCTCTCTTGCCTCTTTCTGTAGTTCTCTTGCCTCTTTCTGCTCCTCTCTTGCTTCTTTCTGTACATTCTTTCTGCACTTCACTTGCCTGTTTCTACATTTATTTTGCTTCTTTCTGCACTTGTCCTGCTTTTTTCAGTACCTCTCTTCCCTATTTCAGCAACATTTTGCCACTTTCTTCAGTTGTCCTGCCTCTTACTGATCCTCTGTTGCTTCTTTATGCACTTCTCTTGCCTCTTTCTGCACTTTTCTTGCCTCTTTCTGCACCCCTCTTTCCTCTTTCTGTACCTCTGTTGGTTCTTTTACACCCCTCTAACCTCCTTCTGCATCTCTCCTGCCTTTTTTTGTATCCATGTTCCCTCTTTTTGTATCTCTCTTGCCTCTTTCTGCACTTCTCGTGCCTCTTTCTGCACCTCTGTTACTTCTTTCGGCAGTTCTCTTGCCTCCTTCTGCATTTCTGCTGCACCTTTTCTGCACTTCTCTTGCCTCTATCTATATTTCTCGAGCTTCTTTACGCACTTTCCTTGCCTCTTTCTGCATCCCTCTCGCCTCTTTCTGCACATATGTTGCCTCTTTCTCCACTTCACTTTTGCTTCTTTCTGGATCTCTATTGCTTCTTTCTGCACTTCTCTTGCCTCTTTATGTACCTCTCCTGCCTCTTTCTGTAGTTCTCTTGCCTTCTTCTGCACCTCTGTTGCTTCTTTCAGCACTTCCCCTGCCTCTTTCAGCACTTCTCCTGCCTCTTTCTGCACTTCTCGTATGTTTTTGCAACTCTATTGCCTTTTTCAGCACCCCTGTTCCCTGTTTCTGCACTTCGCTTCCCTGTTTCTACACTTCTCTTGCCTCTTTCTGCACCTCTGCTGCTTTTTTTCTGCACTACTCCTGCCTCTATCTCTATTTCTGTTCCTTCTTTCTACACTTCTCTTGCCTCTTTCTGTACCCCTCTTGCCCCTTACTGTGCTTCTCTTGTTTCTTTTTGCATCCCTCTTGCTTTTTTTCTGCACCCTCTTCCCTCTTTCTGTACCTCTCTTGTCTGTTTTTACCCCTTTCCCTCTTTCTTCACCTCTCATGCATGTTTCTGCACCTCTCTTATCTCTTTCTACATTTCCCATGCTCCTTTCTGCACTACTCTTGCCTCTTTCTGCATTTCTGTTGCTTGTTTCTGCACTTCTCTAGCCTCTTTCTGCATTTCTGTTGCTTATTTCTGCACTTCTCTTGCCTCTTTCTGCACCTTTGTTGCTTCTGTCTGCACTACTCTAGCTTCTTTCTGCATTTATTTCCGTTGCTTCTTTCTGCACTTCTCTTGCTTCTTTCTGCACCCCTCTTCCCTATTTCTGCAACATTCTTGTCTCTTTCTGCAGTTCTCTTGCCTCTTTCTGTACCTGTTGCTTCTTTCAGCACTTCTCTTGCCTCTTTCTGCACCCCTCTTACCTCTTTCTGCACCTCTGTTGGTTCTTTCTGCATCCCTCCTGCCTGATTCTGCACCCCTTAACCATCTTTCTGCATCTCTCTTGCCTTTTTCTGCACACCTGTTTCTTCTTTTTGAACGTCACTTGCTTGTTTTTGCATCTCTCTTGCCTCTTTCTGCACTTCTGTCGCCTCTGTCTGCATTCCTATTACCTCTTTCTGTACTTTTCCCGCCTCTTTCTGCATTTCTGTTGTTTCTTTCTGCACTTCTCTGGCTTTATTCTGTACATCTCTTGCTTCTTTCTGCACCCCTTTTGCTAGTTTCTGTACCCCATTTCCCTCTTTCTACACTTCTCTTGCCTCTTTCTGCATATCTCCAGCCTCTTTCTGCAGTTCTCTTATCTGTTTCTGTACCTCTCTTACCTCTTTCAAAACCTCTGTTGTCTCATTCTGCACCTCTCTTGCTTCTTTCTGCACCCCTCTTGCCTCTATCTGTACCCCTCTTCCTTCTTTCTGTACTTCTCTTGCCATTTTCTGCACCCCTGTTACCTCTTTCTGTACCTTTCTTCACTTTTCTGCACCTCTCTTGCATCTTTTTGCAGTTCTATTGTCTCTTTCTAGACCTCTGTTAGTTCTATCTGCACCCCTCCTGCTTCTTTCTACACACCTCTTCCTTCTTTCTGCTCATCTCTTACCATTTTCTGCAACCCTGTTCCCTCTTTTAGTACCTCTGTTGTCTCTTTCTGCACCTCTCTTGCCTTTTTCTGCCTGTTGGAAATGGCCCTTTTAGCAGGGTTATCCCTAAACATTTTTCTTTTTCCTCCTATTTTTCCCAGACCTGTTTGTGTTGGTTTTAGGACTCTGGGCACTGTACCACTGCTGATAAGTGCTAAAGTGCATATGTTCTCTGTGTAAAATGTGTTATAGATTGGTATTTTCATGATGGCCTATTTGATTTATGTGTCAGTCCCTAGTAATGGGCACTGCGTGTGCCAGGGCCCATAAATCAAATGCTGTCGGTGGCCTGCAGCACTGGATTGTGCCACGCGGGCAAACAGCCCGTAAAGTGTAACTCTGACCAGCCATTGCAGAACCTGTGTGCAGCCTGGGGCTGTATGTAGACTTGGCAAGTGCACACACTTGCCAGTCCCTCAACCTTCCCTTTTCTACATGTGAGTCGCCCCTAAGGTAGGCCCAAGGTACCCCCATAGGTAGGATGCATTGTAGGTGAGGACATGCCCTGGTGTGGGTGGCATGACCTGATAGTGAATTACAGCCTACTTCGTTTTTCACTATTGCAAGGCTACCTGTTCCCCATAGGCCAGAGTGGGCAGTTTGATTATAACATCCTATAATCCTAACTGACTCAGGAAACATGGTAGAAATTCGAGGTTAGTATGCCTGAACTCAGAATGATAAAATAAATCTTTTAGTGAAGTTGGGTTTAACATTCTGTGTTTGAAAATACCACTTTTAGAAAGTAGATATTTTCTTGCCTAACCATCCAGCCTGCCTCTGCAAGTTGTGTATTGTCTGTCTGGTTTGTGAGTGACAGGGACTGGAGGAGACTCCAGGGCCTCCTCCTGTTAAGAAGTCTCAGGGACTGCAAAGACTTCACCAATCTCTGGGTACTGCTCCTGGAACCGCTGTTTCAGTTGCCACAGAGAAGAGGGAACCGCGACTGACTGTCACCGACTCTGTCGCTGGTCTTGTGTCCTGGAGGCACCGCAGGCCGCACTGTCTTGCCCTATACCATAAGCCTCAGTCTCACTGACACCATCTGCATAATTGTCACCGAGCCAATGCATGCACCGCATCGAAAGGTACCGCAGCCCACACCGCCTCCCTTTACTTCATTGGTCTGGTCTCACCAACAAGATTGCCGCTGGCTCGTTACCCGTGACCGCTTCATCACGCACAGCTGTCCGGCTCTGCCAGCCCCAATTCCCGCCAACCGGCTCTGACCCTTGCCTCACAACCTGCCAGCACCCCATCGAGCATCATCTCACCCTGCACCGCATGCCTTGGTCACACCAATGCTGTCACCACAATTGCACCGAGCTGCTGCCTGCACCGCATTGAGAGGATACCACGCCCTGTACCGCTTCCACTTTGCACAGTAACAGCGACGGACCCCACGACCTGCCCTGTCACCTGTACCGCAACCTGCCGGCAAGCCTTCGTCTTACCAACACCGTCTGGACGATCGTCACCGAGCCGCTGCTTGCACCACATCGAGAGGGCACCGCACCTTGCACCGCTTCCACTTTGCATCGCAACCACGAAGGATGCCAAGACCGACTCACACCTCCGTGTGAGCCACACTAAGAAAGGTACTGTTAACGAGTCTGTTCACGCTGTTGCTGGCCCGTACCAACACGCTTAGCTGGAACTGCGAGACTCTGTTGTTTTCAGCATCAAGGTAGGCTCGGACCGAGCTACGGACTCGAACGAACTGTGTTTTCAACATACTTTTGCCATTTAAAGACATCTGGTGAATTTACTATTTTAAAAGTACTGTATTGTGGATTTTCATCGTATTTGGTCTTAGTATACAAAAATATTGGATATTTTTCTAAACAGGTGTGTCCTTTTAAATTGCTTACGCTGTATTACTGTTGGTTATGTGCAAATACTTTACACACTGCCTCTAAGATCAGCCTGACCATTCATGCTAAGCTCCCAAGGGGGTGAGCAGGGGTTATTTTAGGAGTGTAACTCCCTTATGCTGACTAGGAAGAAGGGTCCCTACTTGGACAAAGGTGCAATCCCTTGCCAACTAGAGACCCCCATTTCTAACACTGCCCTTCTATTGTCTCTTTATGCATTTATAATGCTTCTTTCTGAACTTCTCATGCCTCTTTCCGTATTTCTGTTGCTTCTTTCTGTACTTTGCCTCTATGTAAACTGCTCTTTGTGCTTCTATGTACATTGCTCTTGCCACTTTCCGTACTTCTTTTGCCTCTTTCTGCACCACTCTGGCCTCTTTCAGCACCTCTGTTACTTCTTTCTGCACCCCTCATGCCTCTTTCTTCACCCCTCTTTCCACTTTCTGTACTCCTGCTGCCTCTTTCTGCAACTCTCCTGCCTCTTAGTGCACTTCTCTTACCTGTTTATGCACCTCTCCTACCTGTTTCTGCACCCGCTTGCCTTTTTTGCACCCTTCTTCCATCTTTTTGTACTTCTCCTGCCTTTTCCTGTACCCCTGTTTGCTCTTTCTGGACCTCTCTTGCCTCTTTCTACACCTCTTTTGCTTTTTTCTATACTTTTCCTACCTCTTTCCATATTTCTCTTGCCTCTTTCAGCACTTCTCTTACCTCTTTCTGCAAGTTCATTGCTTCTTTCTGTACCTCTGTTGCTTCTTTCAGCACTTTTCGTGCCTCTTTCTGTGCTTCTCTTGCATCTTTCTGCACCTCACTTGCTTCTTTCTGCACCACTCTTGCCTCATTCTGCACCCCTTTTCCCTCTTTCTATACTTCGGTTGCCTCTTTCTGCACCTCTACGGCCTCTTTCTGCAGTTATCTGGCCTCCTTCTGCACCCCTGTTCCTTCTTTAAGCACTTCTCTTGCCTCTTTCTGCACTTCTCTTGCCTGTTTCTGCAACCCTCTTGTCTGTTTCTACACTTCTGTTGTCTCTTTCTGCACCTCACTTGCTTCTTTCTGCATGTCTCTTGCCTCTTTCTGCATTTCTATAGATTCATTCTGCATTTCTCTTGCCTCTACAGTTCACTTGCTTCTTTCTACACTTCTTTCTGCCCCCTCTTGCCTCGTTCAGCACCTCTGTTGCATCTTTCTGCACTTCTCTTGCTTCTTTCTACACTTCTCTTGCTTCTTTCTGCACCTCTCTTGCTTCCTTCTGCACCCTTCTTCCAGAACATCCCCTGCCTCTTTATGCACCTCTCCTGCCTCTTTATGCACCTCTCCTGCCTCTTTCTGCATTTCTCTTGCCTCATTCTGCACCTCTGTTGCTTCTTTCAGCATGTATCTTGCCTGTTTCTGTACCTCTCTTGCCTGTTTCTCACCCACAACTGCAAGGAATTCTTCAGCATCATCAAAGAATTCGCTCAACCCAACAGCGAGACCACCGACAAGCCACTCTCCCAGGACCCCTTTGACAGGCTCAGTGCTTTCTTCCATCACAAAATCAAGCCCATCTATGACAACTACAACATCTACAACCCTCACGAGGAGGGAGGGGGTCCCACCACACCCAGCAGCATGCAACTGACACTTAATAGCCGGACCACCCTCAGCATCGAAGACAATCTGAGGATAATGAAGAGCATACACTCCGGGGCCCCCATTGACCCCTGCTCCCACCACATCTACCGCAAAGTCGCAGACTTTATCGCCCCAAACTTCAACACATCATCAACCGATCCTTCGAGACCGCCTCCTTCCCTGATGACTGAAAACATGCAGTGATCAACCTTCTCCTGAAAAAACCTTCAACGGACCCCACCGACCTCTAGAATTTCAGACCGATCTCCCTACTCCCTCATTCAGCCAAAGTCATGGAAAAAGCCATCAACAACCAACTCGCACTGTTCAACATCTACATGGCCCCGCTCACAGTCATCGTCAAAGCACACAGACTCAACATCGCATAATACGCAGATAACACACAACTCATCCTCTCCCTAGCCAACAAACCAAAAACCGTCAAACTCAACTCTCAAGGCAGGATGGCAGCAGTCGCCCGATGGATGAAGAGCAACTTCCTTCAACTCAACATGGACAAAACAGAGATTGTCATCTTGGGCCCACACCCCAACAGCTGGTATGATACGTGGTGACCCCTGACCTTGGAGCCCCTATCGCCCCTACCGACTGTGCACGCAGCCTCATCCAGGAATGAAAATATAAAATGGAACACCAGGTCAACGCCATCACCTCCTCCTGCTACCACACCCTCCACCTATTCCGCAAGACATTCAAGTGGATCCACCCTGAACACAGGAAAATGGTTACGCAAGTCCTCATCAGCAGCAGACTGGACTAAGTTAACACACTCTACGTCAAGGATACCAAGAACCATACCCGTAAACTCCAGAATGTACAGAATGCCACAGCCAGACTAGTCCTCAACATACCACATCAATGCCACATCAGCCAACACCTGCAGACCCTACATTGGCTCCCTGTCAAAAAGTGATTCACCTTCAAACTCCTTACCTACGCACACAAGCCCCTACAAAACACTAGAGCTGCAAACCTGAACAATCGCTTCGTCTTCCATGCACCCCAACGCTCTCTCCACTCAGCCTAACTCTCCCTCATATTTATACCTCGGATCAAGAAAAGCAGAACAGGTTGGTGCACCTTCTCCCTCCTCACGGCCAAGGCATGGAACTTGCTCCCTCTCTACCTCCGACAGACTACATTGCTCCCAAGTTCCTAAAGGACATCAAGACCTCGCTCTTCAATGGTATGCAGTGAACCTGCTGGACCTGTGGAACCACCCCATCCCCCCTCTCCCTCAGCACCTTGAGGCCCACTCTGGGTGAGCAGCCAGCGGTGTATATATAACAATTGGTTGATTGTTTCTGCACCCCTCTTGCCTCTTTCTGCACCCCTCTTCCCTCTTTCTGTACCTCTCTTGCCTTTATCTGCACCCCATGTTGCCTCTTTCTGCACCTCTCTTCCCTGTTTCTGCAACTCTCTTACCTTTCTCTGCACTTCTCTTGCCTCTCTCTGCACTTCTGGTGCTTTGTTTCTGCACTTCTCTTGCCTCCTAATGCACCCCTCTTTTCTCTCTCTCCACTTCTGTTATCTCTTTCTGCAACTCTGTTGCTTCTTTCTGCACTTCTCTTGCTTCGTTCTGTACCTCTATTCCCTCTTTCTGCACCTCTGTTGCCTTTTTCTACATCCCTGTCCCCTCTTTTTACACATCTCTTGCCTGGTTCTGCGCAGCTCTTGCCTCTTTCTGTACTTCACTTGCCTCTTTCTGCACCTCTGTTGCTTCTTTCTGCACCTCTCTAACCTTTTTAGGCATTTCTGGTCCTTCTTTCTGCACATCTCTTGCCACTTTGTACATTTCTGTTGCTTCTTTCTGCACATCTCCTGCCTCTTTCTGCACCTTTCTTGCCTCTTTCTGCAGTTCTCTTGCCTTTTTCTGCACCTCTGTTGCTTCTTTCTGCACTTCGCTTGCCTCTTTCTATACTCCTTGTTAGACCTGGCATCATTGGCTTGAGTCTCTCCTCCATTTTTTCTGTTTTCCTCCACTGTTTTACGATGTTTTGCTGGTATACTGCTTTGGGGACTGTGCCACTGCTGATCAGTGCCACAGTGCAAGTGCTCCCTATGTTAAATTTCTGTATTGATTGAATTCCATGTTTGGCTTATTTGGTTTACTATCAGTCCCTAGTCTAGCGCACCAGGAGTGCCAGGGCTTGTAAATACAAATGCTGCTCGTGGGCTTGCAGCACATGTTGTGCCACCCACAAGAGCGGCCTAGTAAAAGTATGTCTGAAGGTCTGCCATTGCTAGACCTACGTGCAGTCTAGTACTGTCACGCTGACTGCGCAAGTACACCTACTTGCCAATCCCTAAACCTTCCCTTAACTTCATGTTAGTCACCCCTATGGTAGGCCCATGGGCAGGGTGCATTGGAAGTATAAGGTAGGACAAGCCTGACCAAGTTGGCATGTCCTAATAGTGAATTACAGCCATATTCGTTTTTCACTATTGCGAGGTAACCTACTCTCCATTAGTTAGAATGGGCTGCCAGGATTATTAATGCTATAATCCTAGCTGGCTCGGGGAGCATGGTGCAATGTCGAGTTTGGTATCCCTGAACTCGGGGTTTAATAACGCATCCGTTTGTGTGGATGGTTTTTGGACTCTGGGTTTGAAAATAGCACTTTTAGAAAGTGGCTATTTTCTTGTCTAACTATTTCTGGTTTCTGCTGGTTTGGTGTGTGTGTGACAAGAGCTGGGTGGCTCCAGAGATCTGATGAGTCAGTGTGGGATGAGTGGGACATTTGCATTGAGAGTAGGGGGAGAGTAGTTGCTGATAGCCTGCCCTGCCTGATACAATGCTGGCTCCACCTCCTGCCAGGCGACTGATGGCTCTGTGCCTGCCCTGGACGATCCTAGCCCCACCTCCTACCAGGAGGCCGATAGCTCTGCTCCTGCCAGTGACAATGCTGGCTCCACCTCCTGCTGGGCGTCTGAGGACCCAGCCCTGCTCAGTGAATAGGCCAGGTGCCTCTGCCTGGCTACACCCACTACAGACCCAGGATGTTGGGAAATTCCCCTGCATGGACAAAGGGATCAAAGCCAAAAAGGGGTATAAGAGAAGGACCCCTGAACCAAGAATTTAGATCACTTCTGACAAGGAAACCTGAACCAAGGACAAGAAGCCTGTTGATCCAAGGACTTGCCTACCCCTTCTGCCAGTGTGCTGTTTGCTGGGGGGAATCCTGCAGTGCTTCTTTATTTTTGCCAAGGAACCAGGAGAGAGGAACTGAGTGTGTACTCTCGAGCTTTGCTAAAGAAAATCTCCAAGGGTTGGAAGAGTGCCAGCCTCCTGTTGAAGTCACAGGGCTAAAGGACTTCATCTGCTAAAAGTGCTATTTGCTGGAACCTGTGAACCCAGCACCTCTGAAAGAAACCAGCAATCTCGATGCCGACGGACGTCGCCGAATCCAGCTCGACATCGTGAGTAATGCCTCCAGTGTCCCGCTTCCTCGACGCCGGCCGCCGGGCCTGATCGACGCCAGCAGCAACGCCAGTGAGTAGTGAGTTCGGCTCCAGCTCCAAGGGACCTCGTGTCCGCACCGCTGCTGATCGCATCGACTTCGTGCCCTCTCGACGCCGTGAGCGCTGCTCACTCTTGCAACAGCATCATCGACATCGACGACTACTGAGGCCAGATCGACACCGAAGGCGCGACGCCGGATTGTTCAACGCCGCTGATCATCGTGTGCTTCCTTTTCCTAAGGTACTGTGTAGTTAGGGGTCCGTGTGACTCCGGGCTCGAAGTAGCGCTCCTCGCGGTGGACGCCGAACCCTTTGGATTAACTTTGCCTCGACGTCGTGTGACTCCCGTGTGGGTTACATTGTTGCCAAGAACTGTGTTTCCAAGAAGAAGAGTTGCTTTTGATACTAAAGACTTTGTGCTAAGAAGAAACTACACTTGAACTATTATTTTTCCTTCCAAGAGTATTTATAAGATTGTGGTATATTTTTGTTGTTATTTGGTTTTGTGCTAAGCCTTATATAAAAATACATATTTTTATAATACTACTGTGTCGTGTCCATTTGTAGTGTATTCACTTTATTACTGTATGTGGTCATAAATGCTTAACACACAGCCTCTGAGATAAGCCTGTCTGCTCTGCCATGCTCCCAAGGGGGTGAGCAGGGGTTATCAAAGGGTGTGATCCCCTTGCCCTGACTAGAAAAGGTGTGTCCCTATTTGTCAGAAGTGCATATCTCTGCCAACTAGAGACAGCCGGTTCTAACATTGGTGGCAGCGGTGGGATTTGAACCTTGCATTTATGACCCATGTGCAGTGATTAGTGTGCGCTACATAGTGAAAGCAGACCATAGCACAGCCACAATCTAATTTGGAAGGATTCTATTTTTGTTCTCCACTTTTCTGAAGCTTGATTTTCTGAACACTGCCAGTTTTGACAATGAGTGATACGGGAAGCAATACCCCTGTTGTTGTGGAGGAATTTGATAGAGCAAAGATAAATGTCTACAAATTGAAGGTGCTGAAATCCTTTTGCAGGAAGTTTGAAGTTCCTACCACAGGCATCTCAAGAAAGGAGGAATATCTGAAAGCATTGGAAGCCTGGTTAGAGGCCAGAAATCCCACTGATCCGGTGGTGGTACCGCCAGTGGAAGGGGATGAGGAGGCACCAGTGAATGGAGTCGTGTCCTCTCCCAGTAGCAGTGTTTCCTCCAAAGGTCTTTCCCCTGAAGAAAGAGAAGAAAGGGCTAAAGAGCGAGAATACAACATGGAAATGGCAAGGCTTAAGATAAATGGGCAGTTGGAGTTAGAAAATGCAAGAGGTAGGAGAGAAGCTGATTTGGAGACCAAAAGGTTGGATTTTGAAAGAGAAAAGTTAGCTTTGGAGCGTGATACCAAGTTGAGGGAGTTGGAGATCCAATCTAAGAAGTTAGAATTGAATCCCTCTGGTGGCAGCATCCCATCTGTGCCTGCAGAAAGTAGGTTTTATTTCCCTGAAGATGTGATCAAAGATTATCATAGGAATGAAGATATTGGTCAATGGTTTAAAGCATATGAGTTAGCATTGTTGGCCCACCGGGTCCCTGAGAAGGATTGGGGAGCGGGGTTGTGGGGTCGCTTTGTGAATGAGGGAAGAGATACCCTGTTAGACATGCCTGTTGAGGATAGGATGTCTTATGCTCATATGAAAGATGCTTTAATGTTGAGGTATGGCCTAACCCCAGAAAAGTACAGACAAGCTTTTAGAGAATGTAAGAAGTTGCCTGGTACGACATGGGTTGAATATGTGTAATTTTTTTGCAGAGCCATGGATGGTTGGGTAAAGGGCAGCAAAGTGGAAAGTTATGAAGCTCTTTATGATTTGTTTGCTTGGGAGCATTTGTCTAATAACTGTTTTCCAGAGCTGCGCCAGCACCTTATCGATAGCAAAATATCTAACCCTAGAAAACTTGCTGAGGAGGCGGACCGCTGGGTCAGTACCAGGGTCCACAAGGGTCCAGTGGGAGACTCAGCCAAAGGTGGGCAGGGTCCCCAGCAGAAGAGTGGGGGGGATAAGGACAAACAGAAGGAGTCCCAGAAAGTGCCCCAAAGTAATCCCCAAGGGAACCAAGGGAAGGATTCCCAGCCTCCCCCTGAGAAGAAGTCAGGGGCCCCGACAGGTAAACCTGTTCATAGGGGCCCGGTGACCTGCTATGTGTGTAAGCAGGTGGGGCATCGTTATTATGATCCCCAGTGTCCTGTGAAGGACTCTGGTGCACCGCCGCATGCACCCCCGTCAGTTGGCGAGTGTAGCCCTGGGAGGGGAGGAGATGGTTGTCCCTGGTGGGAGGGGTCCCGCAGAAATGTCCCTGGTCTCGCTAGGAGACATGGAAATGGTCCCTCCACCCCCTCTGCCTAGTAACATTAATAAATATAGGCAGTGGGTGACCATTTATGGCCATAGAGTGGAAGCTCTCAGAGACACCGGAGCGAGTGTGACACCTGTCAAGTGTCATTTAGTGTCTAGAGAGCAGGTGGTTCCCCACGCATTCTACCCCGTGATAGCTGCTGACAACTCCCAGAAGGAGTGTGAGGTAGCTCAAGTTTCCTTTGAATGGGGGGGAGTTTCAGGTACTCTTCAGGTTGCTGTGAGGTCCGCCATGCCTGTTGATTGTCTCCTGGGCAATGATTTAGAAGACTCCCCTTGGGCTAAGGTGGAGAGGGAGACACATTTGAAGATGTTGGGTGTGCCAGAGAGGGTGTGTGCAACCACTCGATCCATGACAGCAAGTAAGGGTGTTGAATTGATGGGGTCCCGGAGCCTGAAAAAATGGCTCAGGACCCAGCTGTGAAGAGAAGAGGCAGGAGGCGCGTGAAACCGGCCCCCGTCGTTCCCGTGGCCCAGGAGGAGGTAGACCCTGAGGGGGATGCCCTGGAGCCCACAGGGGAACAAGTTGCTGAACTGGGAGACCTGCCCGAGCTGACCCATTGGCAGCAGGATGGTGGTCCCTCCAGGGAAGAATTTTGTGCCAAACAAAAAGTGTGCCCTTCTCTTGTGGGTATGAGGCAGCAGGCCTCAGCCCAAACTTCAGGTGATCAGTCAGGGTCGCATTTTGTGTACTGGGAGAACGACCTCCTGTATAGCGTGCCTAAGGCTGCTGAGCCTGGGTCAGTCCGTGTGCTGGTGGTACCCCAACGCTTCAGAGCCTACCTACTGGGTTTGGCTCAAGACGTTCCGTTAGCTGGACATCTGGGGCAGGACAAGACCTGTGACAGGCTTGTCACCCATTTTTATTGGCCTCAGATGAGAAGGGATGTAGACATCCATTGTAAAACCTGTCACACTTGCCAGGCAAGTGGGAAAAGTGGAAGGAAGCAGAAGGCTCCCCTCCAACCTTTTCCAGTGGTCAGTACCCCCTTTGACGGGGTGGGGATTGACATTGTTGGGCCCCTGGACCCCAAGACAGCCCTGGGCAACAGGTTTATCCTGGTCTTGGTGGACCATGCCACACGGTACCCGGAAGCCATCCCTCTCCGAACAGTGACGGCCCCCGTGGTGGGACGGGCACTGATGGGTGTTTTCTCCCGCATGGGGTTCCCCAGAGAGGTGGTGTCAGACCGGGGCACCAACTTCATTTCCAATTATATGAAGTCTCTGAGGAAGGAGTGTGGGGTAACCTACAAGTTCACCACTCCTTACCACCCTCAAGGTAATGGGCTGGTTGAGAGATTCAACCGGACCCTTAAAGGCATGATCATGGGTCTTGAATAAGCATGGGCGAATTTTGCGAATTTCGCGTTCGCGAATTTTGCGGATTTGCGAACTCGCAATCCGCAAAATCCGCGAATTCTCGCGAATTTGCAGATTTTTTTTTTGTGTTTGCCCGGGTTTCTGCCAGGTCGCGAGGGTTTTTGTACAATTTCGCAAACGCGAACTTACCTGTCGGGTCGCAAGTTTTGCGAACTTGTTGTTTCTACTTGTCCAGCCTGTTTGGGACACTCTTCTTCATCACTGCCACCCTCTGTCACCACATGCCACCCTCTGGCTCACCCATGCCACCCTCTGTTTCATCACAGCACCCTCTGGTTGTCCAGTGTACATTATTGTGGCAAAGCAAAGCACACCTTCCCTGCCTCAAGTGGCCTGAATTAATTTGGGGCTGATTAATGTGTCACAGAATATTTTTTTAGTTGGCACCTGCTTCCTTAGTGCTTCCTGATTAGTGATCTTTTGCACTTGCTAAGTGCTTTCATTGTTGCAAAATTAGTTACAACACCTGCCCTGCCCCAACTGACAATAATGAATTAGGGGCTGATTAATGTGTCACTGGATTTGAACTTCCAGCCTGGCTCCTGCTTGTCTCCCTTAGCTGTAATTCAGGACCTTTGTGGCATATGTGTAACTATTCTGAGGGTCAGAGCAGGGTCACATAATAGTTGCAAGTAGGCAACTGAACTCTGGAGGGGCCCCTCAGGAAGCACTACAGGAAATGGCTACTAATGATGAGCTTGAACTTTTGAACCTGGTAAGTAGTTTCAGTTTTGCTAAGATCGTATTTCTGCAATTTAGCGCTTATTCGCGGGGCGCGAAGTTGAACTGGGAAGCCGCGAACTCACGCGAACAGTGCGAGCAAGCCATAAAATCCGCTGCTCGTGGATTTGCGGATTTTGCGGGAAATTCGCTAATCTCGTGGATTGCGAATTTACCGAAAATCCGCAAAATCCGCGAGCGGAACGGATTTTCCGCCCATACTTAGTCTTGAAGAACCAATGAGGCTGAAATGGGACGTCCTCTTGCCATGCCTGTTGTTTGCTTACCGTGAGGTGCCACAGAAGTCTCTAGGGTTCAGTCCCTTTGAGCTTTTGTATGGTCACCCGGTAAGAGGACCTTTGAGTCTGGTCAAAGAAGGCTGGGAGCAATCTCCCAGGAAACCTCCCCAGGATGTGTACAGTTACATGCTGGCCTTTAGGAACCAGACTCGGCGCTTCAGGGATCTTGCTCAGGCAAATCTGGAGGCCAGCCAGGAGGAGATGAAGCGGTGGTACGACCGGAATGCCACTCTGGTAGAGCTTCAGCCAGGTCAAGAAGTCTGGGTCATGTCCCCTGTGGAACCTTGTGCGCTCAAGAACAGGTGGACTGGACCGTTTAAGGTTGTGGAGAAGAAGAGCGATGTCACCTACCTGGTGGACTTGAAATCTCCCAGGAACCCCTTGAGGGTCCTGCATGTCAACCGTTTAAAGCCCCACTTAGAAAGGTCCGAAGTGGGCATGCTCCTAGCTACAGATGCTGGAATGGAGGAGGAGAGTGAGCCTCTTCCTGACCTCCTGTGTGCTAAGGAGCAAGATGGGTCAGTGGATGGTGTTGTCCTCTCTGACACCTGACCCTTGAGCAGAAGCAGGATTGTCGCCAACTGTTGGGACAATTCCCTGATCTGTTTTCCTTGGTTCCGGGTGTCACTCATTGGTGTGTCCATGATGACACCGGAGACAGCCCTCCTGTGAAGCACAAGGCTTACAGGGTGACTGACAAGGTCAGAGCATACATTAAGGAGGAGGTCTCCAAAATGTTTGCCTTAGGGGTGCTTGAGTCCTCTAGCAGTCCTTGGGCCAGCCCAGTGGTCTTGGTCCCGAAGGCTGCAGCGCCTGGTGCTTCACCAGAACTTCGGTTCTGTGTGGATTACCGAGGACTCAATTCAGTCACCAAGACTGATGCGCACCCCATCCCCAGAGCTGATGAGCTCATAGATCGGTTAGGGGCTGCACGGTACCTTAGCATGTTTGATCTAACGTCTGGGTACTGGCAGATCGCCTTAACTGATGGGGCAAAAGAGAGGTCCGCATTCTCCACACCAGATGGGCTCTACCAGTTCCGGGTGATGCCCTTTGGGATGAAGAATGCCCCTGCCACCTTCCAGAGGTTGGTCAACCAGGTCTTGGCTGGACTGGAGGATTTCAGTGCCGCCTACCTGGACGACATTGCAGTGTTCAGCGCCAGCTGGGAGGAACACTTGCGCCACCTCCAGGAAGTGTTGTTGGCCCTGCGCAGAGCAGGCCTCACAATCAAAGCCAATAAGTGCCAGATTGGGCAGGGTTCTGTGGTGTACTTGGGGCACCAAGTAGGGAGCGGCAAGGTGGCCCCCCTGCAACCCAAGATTGATACCATCCTGGCTTGGGCACCGCCCAAAACCCAAACTCAGGTGAGAGCCTTCTTAGGTCTCACGGGTTACTACAGGAGGTTTGTCAAGGATTATGGTAACATTGTGCACCCCTTGACTTCGCTGACTTCCAGGAAGCAGCCACGAAATGTGATCTGGACTGATGCCTGTCAAATGGCCTTTGACACCCTGAAAACTGCAATGTGCACAGCACCTATACTCCAGGCACCCGACTTTTCTAAAGAATTTATTGTCCAGACGGACGCTTCAGAGCATGGCGTGGGGGCTGTTCTAGCTCAGGTGAATGAAGAGGGCAGAGACTTGCCTGTAGCCTTCATCAGCCGGAGGTTACTGCCCAGGGAAACGAGGTGGAGTGCGATAGAGTGAGAAGCATTTGCTGTGGTCTGGGCGCTGAAGAAGCTAAGACCCTACCTGTTTGGGACTCACTTCCGGGTTCAGACAGACCACAGGCCCCTCAGATGGTTGATGCAGATGAGGGGTGAGAATCCAAAACTGTTCAGGTGGTCCATTTCCCTACAGGGGATGGACTTCACGGTGGAACACCGCCCTGGTACATATCACGCCAATGCTGATGGTCTGTCCAGATTTTTCCGCCTTAGTGATGAGCACTCCCTAGGTCAAGGGTAGTTCTCCCCACATTTCAGCTGGAGGGGACACGTGTTAGACCTGGCATCATTGGCTTGAGTCTCTCCATTTTTTTCTGTTTGCCTCCACTGTTTTACGATGTTTTGCTGGTATACTGCTTTGGGGACTGTGCCACTGATTGAATTCCATGTTTGGCTTATTTGGTTTACTATCAGTCCCTAGTCTAGCGCACCAGGAGTGCCAGGGCTTGTAAATACAAATGCTGCTCGTGGGCTTGCAGCACATGTTGTGCCACCCACAAGAGCGGCCTAGTAAAAGTATGTCTGAAGGTCTGCCATTGCTAGACCTACGTGCAGTCTAGTACTGTCACGCTGACTGCGCAAGTACACCTACTTGCCAGTCCCTAAACCTTCCCTTAACTTCATGTTAGTCACCCCTATGGTAGGCCCACGGGCAGGGTGCATTGGAAGTATAAGGTAGGACAAGCCTGACCAAGTTGGCATGTCCTAATAGTGAATTACAGCCATATTCGTTTTTCACTATTGCGAGGTAACCTGCTCTCCATTAGTTAGAATGGGCTGCCAGGATTATTAATGCTATAATCCTAGCTGGCTCGGGGAGCATGGTGCAATGTCAAGTTTGGTATCCCTGAACTCGGGGTTTAATAACGCATCCGTTTGTGTGGATGGTTTTTGGACTCTGGGTTTGAAAATAGCACTTTTAGAAAGTGGCTATTTTCTTGTCTAACTATTTCTGGTTTCTGCTGGTTTGGTGTGTGTGTGACAAGAGCTGGGTGCCTCCAGAGATCTGATGAGTCAGTGTGGGATGAGTGGGACATTTGCGTTGAGAGTAGGGGAGAGTAGTTGCTGATAGCCTGCCCTGCCTGATACAATGCTGGCTCCACCTCCTGCCAGGCGACTGATGGCTCTGTGCCTGCCCTGGACGATCCTAGCCCCACCTCCTACCAGGAGGCCGATAGCTCTGCTCCTGCCAGTGACAATGCTGGCTCCACCTCCTGCTGGGCGTCTGAGGACCCAGCCCTGCTCAGTGAATAGGCCAGGTGCCTCTGCCTGGCTACACCCACAACAGACCCAGGATGTTGGGAAATTCCCCTGCATGGACAAAGGGATCAAAGCCAAAAAGGGGGTATAAGAGAAGGACCCCTGAACCAAGAATTTAGATCACTTCTGACAAGGAAACCTGAACCAAGGACAAGAAGCCTGCTGATCCAAGGACTTGCCTACCCCTTCTGCCAGTGTGCAGTTTGCTGGGGGGAATCCTGCAGTGCTTCTTTATTTTTGCCAAGGAACCAGGAGAGAGGAACTGAGTGTGTACTCTCGAGCTTTGCTAAAGAAAATCTCCAAGGGTTGGAAGAGTGCCAGCCTCCTGTTGAAGTCACAGGGCTAAAGGACTTCATCTGCTAAAAGTGCTATTTGCTAGAACCTGTGAACCCAGCACCTCTGAAAGAAACCAGCAATCTCGACGCCGACGGACGTTGCCGAATCCAGCTCGACATCGTGAGTAACGGCTCCAGTGTCTCGCTTCCTCGACGCCGGCCACCAGGTCTGATCGACGCCAGCAGCAACGCCAGTGAGTAGTGAGTTCGGCTCCAGCTCCAAGGGACCTCGTGTCTGCACCGCTGCTGATCGCATCGACTTCGTGCCCTCTCGACACCGTGAACGCTGCTCACTCTTGCAACAGCTTCATCGACATTGACGACTACTGAGGCCAGATCGACACCGAAGGCGCGACGCCGGATTATTCGACGCCGCTGATCATCGTGTGCTTCCTTTTCCTAAGGTACTGTGTAGTTAGGGGTCCGTGTGACTCCGGGCTCGACGTAGCGCTCCTCGCAGTCGACGCCGAACCCTTTTGATTAACTATGCCTCGACGTCGTGTGACTCCTGTGTGGGTTACATCGTTGCCAAGAACTGTGTTTCCAAGAAGAAGAGTTGCTTTTGATACTAAGGACTTTGTGCTAAGAAGAAACTACACTTTAACTATTATTTTTCCTTCCAAGAGTATTTATAAGATTGTGGTATATTTTTGTCGTTATTTGGTCTTGTGCTAAGCCTTATATAAAAATACTTTTTTTTATAATACTACTCTGTTGTGTCCATTTATAGTGTATTCACTTTATTACTGTATGTGGTCATAAATGCTTAACACACAGCCTCTGAGATAAGCCTGTCTGCTCTGCCAAGCTACCAAGGGGGTGAGCAGGGGTTATCAAAGGGTGTGATCCCCTTGCCCTGCCTAGAAAAGGTGTGTCCCTATTTGTCAGCAGTGCATACCTCTGCCAACTAGAGACAGCCGGTTCTAACACTACTGTTACCACTTTCTGCACCTCTGTTGGTTCTTTCTGCACCCTCCTGCCTCTTTCTGTACCCCTCTGTCTGCACTTCTCTTGCCTCTTTCTGTACCCCTCTTCACTCGTTCTGCATTTCTCGTGCCTCTTTCTGTACCTCTCTTGCGTCTTTCTGCAGTTATCTTGCCTGTTCCTGCACCTCTTTTGCTTCATTCTGCACTTCTCTACAGTCTTTTAGAATTTCAGGTCCTTCTTTCTGCACCTCTCTTGCATCTTTCTACATTTTTGTTGTTTCTGTCTGCACCTCTCTTGCCTCTTTCTGCATTTCTCCTGCCTCTTTCTGTACCTCTCCTGCCTCTTTCTGTAGTTCTCTTGCCTTCTTCTGCACCTCTGTTGCTTCTTTCAGCACTTGCCCTGCTTCTTTCAGCACTTCTCCTGTCTCTTTTTGCACTTCTCTTGTATGTTTCTGCACCTCTATTGCCTTTTTCAGCACCCCTGTTCCCTCTTTCTGCACTTCGCTTCCCTGTTTCTACACTTCCCTTCCTCTTTCTGCCCCTCTGCTGCTTTTTTTTTGCACTACTCCTGCCTCTCTCTCCATTTTTGTTCCTACTTTCTACACTTCTCTTGCCTCTTTCTGCACCCCTTGTGCATCTTACTGAGCTTCTATTGCATCTTTCTGCACCCCTCTGACTCTTTCTGCAACCCACTTGCTTTTTTCTGTACTCTCTTCCCTCTTTCTGTACCTCTCTTGCCTGTCTGTAGCCCTGTTCCCTCTTTCTGCACCCCTCATGCCTGTTCTGCACCTCTCTTGTCTCTTTCTGCATTTCTCTTGCTTCTTTCTGCACTACTCTTGTCTCTTTCTGGATTTCTGTTGCTTGTATCTGCACTTCTCTAGCCTCTTTCTGCATTACTGTTACTTATTTCTGCACTTCTCTTGCCTCTTTCTGCACCTCTATTGCCTCTTTCTGCAGTTATCTTTCCTCTTTCTGCACCTCTGTTGCTTCTTTCTGCACTACTCTTCTCTCTTTCTGCATTTCAGTTCCTTCTTTCTGCACTTCACTTCCCTGTTTCTACATTTCTGTTTCTTCTTTCCACACTTCTCTTGCTTCTTTCTGCACCCTTTTCCCTTTCTCTGCAACATTCTTCCCTCTTTCAGCACCCCTCTTGCTTCTTTCTGCACCTCTGTTGGTTCTTTCTGCACCCCTTCTGCCTTGTTCTGCACCTCTCTTACCTCTTTCTGCACCTCTGTTGCCTCTTTCTGCTTCTCTCCTGCCTCTTTCGGTAGTTCTCTTGCCTTCTTCCGCACCTTTGTTACTTCTTTCAGCACTTCTCCTGCCTCTTTATGTACTTCTCTTGTATGCTTCTGCACCTCTCTTGCCTTTTTCTGCACCCCTGTTCCCTCTTTCTGCACGTCACTTTTCTGTTTCTGCACTTCTCTTGTCTCTTCCTGCACCTCTGTTGCTTTTTTTCTGCACTACTCCTGCCTTTATCTCTATTTCTGTTCCTTCTTTCTACACTTCTCTTGCCTCTTTCTGTACCCCTCTTACCCCTTACTGTGCTTCTCTTGCTTCTTTCTGCACCTCTGCTTCTTTCTGCATCCCTCTTGCTTTTTTCTGCACCCTCCTCCCTCTTTCTGTACCTCTCTTGTCTGTTTGTACCCTTTTCCCTCTGTCTTCACCTCTCATGCATGTTTCTACACCTCTCTTATCTCTTTCTGCATTTCCCTTTCTCCTTTCTGCACTACTCTTGCCTCTTTCTGCATTTCTGTTGCTTGTTTCTGCCTCTAGCCTCTTTCTGCATTTCTGTTGCTTATTTCTGCACTTCTCTTGCCCCTTTCTGTACCTCTGTTGCTTCTTTCGGCACTACTCTAGCTTCTTTCTGCATTTATTTCTGTTTCTTCTTTCTGCACTTCTCTTGCCTGTTTCTACATTTCTGTTGCTTCTTTCTGCACTTCTCTTACTTCTTTCTGCACCCCTCTTCCCTATTTCTGCAACATTCTTGCCTCGTTCTGCAGTTCTCTTGCCTCTTTCTGTACCTGTTGCTTCTTTCAGCACTTTTCTTGCCTCTTTCTGCACCCCTCTTACCTCTTTCTGCACCTCTGTTGGTTCTTTCTGCACCCCTCCTGTCTCATTCTGCACCCCTTAACCATCCTTCTGCATTTCTCTTGCCTTTTTCTGCACACCTGTTTCTTCTGTTTGAACGTCACTTGCCTGTTTTTGCATCTCTCTTGCCTCTTTCCGCACTTCAGTTGCCTCTGTCTGCATTCCTATTGCCTCTTTCTGTACTTTTCCTGCCTCTTTCTGCATTTCTGTTGCTTCTTTCTGCACTTCTCTTGCTTTATTCTGTACATCTCTTGCTTCTTTCTGTACCCCTTTTGCCACTTTCTGTACCCCATTTCCCTCTTTCTACACTTCTCTTGCCTCTTTCTGCATATCTCCAGCCTCTTTCTGCAGTTCTCTTATCTGTTTCTGTACCTCTCTTACCTCTTTCAACACCTCTGTTGTCTCATTCTGCACCTCTCTTGCACCCACAACAGACCCAGGATGTTGGGAAATTCCCCTGCATGGACAAAGGGATCAAAGCCAAAAAGGGGTATAAGAGAAGGACCCCTGAACCAAGAATTTAGATCACTTCTGACAAGGAAACCTGAACCAAGGACAAGAAGCCTGCTGATCCAAGGACTTGCCTACCTCTTCTGCCAGTGTGCTGTTTGCTGGGGGGAATCCTGCAGTGCTTCTTTATTTTTGCCAAGGAACCAGGAGAGAGGAACTGAGTGTGTACTCTCGAGCTTTGCTAAAGAAAATCTCCAAGGGTTGGAAGAGTGCCAGCCTCCTGTTGAAGTCACAGGGCTAAAGGACTTCATCTGCTAAAAGTGCTATTTGCTGGAACCTGTGAACCCAGCACCTCTGAAAGAAACCAGCAATCTCGACGCCGACGGACGTTGCCGAATCCAGCTCGACATCGTGAGTAACGGCTCCAGTGTCCCGCTTCCTCGACGCCGGCCACCAGGTCTGATCGACGCCAGCAGCAACGCCAGTGAGTAGTGAGTTCGGCTCCAGCTCCAAGGGACCTCGTGTCTGCACCGCTGCTGATCGCATCGACTTCGTGCCCTCTCGACGCCGTGAACGCTGCTCACTCTTGCAACAGCTTCATCGACATTGACGACTACTGAGGCCAGATCGACACCGAAGGCGCGACGCCGGATTATTCGACGCCGCTGATCATCGTGTGCTTCCTTTTCCTAAGGTACTGTGTAGTTAGGGGTCCGTGTGACTCCGGGCTCGACGTAGCGCTCCTCGCAGTCGACGCCGAACCCTTTTGATTAACTATGCCTCGACGTCGTGTGACTCCCGTGTGGGTTACATCGTTGCCAAGAACTGTGTTTCCAAGAAGAAGAGTTGCTTTTGATACTAAAGACTTTGTGCTAAGAAGAAACTACACTTTAACTATTATTTTTCCTTCCAAGAGTATTTATAGGATTGTGGTATATTTTTGTCGTTATTTGGTCTTGTGCTAAGCCTTATATAAAAATACTTATTTTTATAATACTACTCTGTCGTGTCCATTTGTAGTGTATTCACTTTATTACTGTATGTGGTCATAAATGCTTAACACACAGCCTCTGAGATAAGCCTGTCTGCTCTGCCAAGCTACCAAGGGGGTGAGCAGGGGTTATCAAAGGGTGTGATCCCCTTGCCCTGACTAGAAAAGGTGTGTCCCTATTTGTCAGAAGTGCATATCTCTGCCAACTAGAGACAGCCGGTTCTAACATTGGTGGCAGCGGTGGGATTTGAACCTTGCATTTATGACCCATGTGCAGTGATTAGTGTGCGCTACATAGTGAAAGCAGACCATAGCGCAGCCACAATCTAATTTGGAAGGATTCTATTTTTGTTCTCCACTTTTCTGAAGCTTGATTTTCTGAACACTGCCAGTTTTGACCATGAGTGATACGGGAAGCAATACCCCTGTTGTTGTGGAGGAATTTGATAGAGCAAAGATAAATGTCTACAAATTGAAGGAGCTGAAATCCTTTTGAAGGAAGTTTGAAGTTCCTACCACAGGCATCTCAAGAAAGGAGGAATATCTGAAAGCATTGGAAGCCTGGTTAGAGGCCAGAAATCCCACTGATCCGGTGGTGGTACCGCCAGTGGAAGGGGATGAGGAGGCACCAGTGAATGGAGTCGTGTCCTCTCCCGGTAGCAGTGTTTCCTCCAAAGGTCTTTCCCCTGAAGAAAGAGAAGAAAGGGCGAAAGAGCGAGAATACAACATGGAAATGGCAAGGCTTAAGATAAATGGGCAGTTGGAGTTAGAAAATGCAAGAGGTAGGAGAGAAGCTGATTTGGAGACCAAAAGGTTGGATTTTGAAAGAGAAAAGTTAGCTTTGGAGCGTGATACCAAGTTGAGGGAGTTGGAGATCCAAGCTAAGAAGTTAGAATTGAATCCCTCTGGTGGCAGCATCCCATCTGTGCCTGCAGAAAGTAGGTTTTATTTCCCTGAAGATGTGATCAAAGATTATCATAGGAATGAAGATATTGGTCAATGGTTTAAAGCATATGAGTTAGCATTGTTGGCCCACCGGGTCCCTGAGAAGGATTGGGGAGCGGGGTTGTGGGGTCGCTTTGTGAATGAGGGAAGAGATACCCTGTTAGACATGCCTGTTGAGGATAGGATGTCTTATGCTCATATGAAAGATGCTTTAATGTTGAGGTATGGCCTAACCCCAGAAAAGTACAGACAAGCTTTTAGAGAATGTAAGAAGTTGCCTGGTACGACGTGGGTTGAATATGTGTCATTTTTTTGCAGAGCCATGGATGGTTGGGTAAAGGGCAGCAAAGTGGAAAGTTATGAAGCTCTTTATGATTTGTTTGCTTGGGAGCATTTGTCTAATAACTGTTTTCCAGAGCTGCGCCAGCACCTTATCGATAGCAAGATATCTAACCCTAGAAAACTTGCTGAGGAGGCGGACCGCTGGGTCAGTACCAGGGTCCACAAGGGTCCAGTGGGAGACTCAGCCAAAGGTGGGCAGGGTCCCCAGCAGAAGAGTGGGGGGGACAAGGGCAAACAGAAGGAGTCCCAGAAAGTGCCCCAAAGTAATCCCCAAGGGAACCAAGGGAAGGGTTCCCAGACTCCCCCTGAGAAGAAGTCAGGGGCCCGACAGGTAAACCTGTTCATAGGGGCCCCGTGACCTGCTATGTGTGTAAGCAGGTGGGGCATCGTTATTATGATCCCCAGTGTCCTATGAAGGACTCTGGTGCACCGCCGCGTGCACCCCCCGTCAGTTGGCGAGTGTAGCCCTGGGAGGGGAGGAGATGGTTGTCCCTGGTGGGAGGGGTCCCGCAGAAATGTCCCTGGTCTCGCTAGGAGACATGGAAATGGTCCCTCCACCCCCTCTGCCTAGTAACATTAATAAATATAGGCAGTGGGTGACCATTTATGGCCATAGAGTGGAAGCTCTCAGAGACACCGGAGCGAGTGTGACAGCTGTCAAGTGTCATTTAGTGTCCAGAGAGCAGGTGGTTCCCCACGCATTCTACCCCGTGATAGCTGCTGACAACTCCCAGAAGGAGTGTGAGGTAGCTCAAGTTTCCTTTGAATGGGGGGGAGTTTCAGGTACTCTTCAGGTTGCTGTGAGGTCCGCCATGCCTGTTGATTGTCTCCTGGGCAATGATTTAGAAGACTCCCCTTGGGCTAAGGTGGAGAGGGAGACACATTTGAAGATGTTGGGTGTGCCAGAGTGGGTGTGTGCAACCACTCGATCCATGACAGCAAGTAAGGGTGTTGATGGGGTCCCGGAGCCTGAAAAAATGGCTCAGGACCCAGCTGTGAAGAGAAGAGGCAGGAGGCGCGGGAAACCGGCCCCGTAGTTCCCGTGGCCCAGGAGGAGGTAGACCCTGAGGGGGATGCCCTGGAGCCCACAGGGGAACAAGTTGCTGAACTGGGAGACCTGCCCGAGCTGACCCATTGGCAGCAGGATGGTGGTCCCTCCAGGGAAGAATTTTGTGCCAAACAAAAAGTGTGCCCTTCTCTTGTGGGTATGAGGCAGCAGGCCTCAGCTCAAACTTCAGGTGATCAGTCAGGGTCGCATTTTGTGTACTGGGAGAACGACCGCCTGTATAGCGAGCCTAAGGCTGCTGAGCCTGGGTCAGCCCGTGTGCTGGTGGTACCCCAACGCTTCAGAGCCTTCCTACTGGGTTTGGCTCATGACGTTCTGTTAGCTGGACATCTGGGGCAGGACAAGACCTGTGACAGGCTTGTCACCCATTTTTATTGGCCTCAGATGAGAAGGGATGTAGACATCCATTGTAAAACCTGTCACACTTGCCAGGCAAGTGGGAAAAGTGGAAGGAAGCAGAAGGCTCCCCTCCAACCTTTTCCAGTGGTCAGTACCCCCTTTGACCGGGTGGGGATTGACATTGTTGGGCCCCTGGACCCCAAGACAGCCCTGGGCAACAGGTTTATCCTGGTCTTGGTGAACCATGCCACACGGTACCCGGAAGCCATCCCTCTCCGAACAGTGACGGCCCACGTGGTGGGACGGGCATTGATGGGTGTTTTCTCCCGCATGGGGTTCCCCAGAGAGGTGGTGTCAGACCGGGGCACCAACTTCATTTCCAATTATATGAAGTCTCTGTGGAAGGAGTGTGGGGTAACCTACAAGTTCACCACTCCTTACCACCCTCAAGGTAATGGGCTGGTTGAGAGATTCAACCGGACCCTTAAAGGCATGATCATGGGTCTTGAATAAGCATGGGTGAATTTTGCGAATCTCGCGTTCGCGAATTTTGCGGATTTGCGAACTCGCAATCCGCAAAATCCGCGAATTCTCGCAAATTTGCGGATTTTTTTTGTGTTCGCCCGGGTTTCTGCCAGGTTGCGAGGGTTTTTGTACAATTTCGCAAACGCGAACTTACCTGTCGGGTCGCAAGTTTTGCGAACTTGTTGTTTCTACGTGTCCAGCCTGTTTGGGACACTCTTCTTCATCACTGCCACCCTCTGTCACCACATGCCACCCTCTGGCTCACCCATGCCACCCTCTGTTTCATCACAGCACCCTCTGGTTGTCCAGTGTACATTATTGTGGCAAAGCAAAGCACACCTTCCCTGCCTCAAGTGACCTGAATTAATTTGGGGCTGATTAATGTGTCACAGAATATTTTTTTAGCTGGCACCTGCTTCCTTAGTGCTTCCTGATTAGTGATCTTTTGCACTTGCTAAGTGCTTTCATTGTTGCAAAATTAGTTACAACACCTGCCCTGCCCCAACTGACAATAATGAATTAGGGGCTGATTAATGTGTCACTGGATTTTAACTTCCAGCCTGGCTCCTGCTTGTCTCCCTTAGCTGTAATTCAGGACCTTTGTGGCATATGTGTAACTATTCTGAGGGTCAGAGCAGGGTCACATAATAGTTGCAAGTAGGCAACTGAACTCTGGAGGGGCCCCTCAGGAAGCACTACAGGAAATGGCTACTAATGAGGAGCTTGAACTTTTGAACCTGGTAAGTAGTTTCAGTTTTGCTAAGATCGTATTTCTGCAATTTAGCGCTTATTTGCGGGGCGCGAAGTTGAACTGGGAAGCCGCGAACAGTGCGAGCAAGCCATAAAATCCGCTGCTCGCGGATTTGCGGATTTTGCGGGAAATTCGCGAATCTCGTGGATTGCGAATTTACCGAAAATTTGCAAAATCCGCGAGCGGAACGGATTTTCCGCCCATACTTAGTCTTGAAGAACCAATGAGGCAGAAATGGGACATCCTCTTGCCATGCCTGTTGTTTGCTTACCGTGAGGTGCCACAGAAGTCTCTAGGGTTCAGTCCCTTTGAGCTTTTGTATGGTCACCCGGTAAGAGGACCTTTGAGTCTGGTCAAAGAAGGCTGGGAGAAATCTCCCAGGAAACCTCCCCAGGATGTGTACAGTTACATGCTGGCCTTTAGGAACCAGACTCGGCGCTTCAGGGATCTTGCTCAGGCAAATCTGGAGGCCAGCCAGGAGGAGATGAAGCGGTGGTACGACCGGAATGCCACTCTGGTAGAGCTTCAGCCAGGTCAAGAAGTCTGGGTCATGTCCCCTGTGGAACCTTGTGCGCTCAAGGACAGGTGGACTGGACCGTTTAGGGTTGTGGAGAAGAAGAGCGATGTCACCTACCTGGTGGACTTGAAATCTCCCAGGAACCCCTTGAGGGTCCTGCATGTCAACCGTTTAAAGCCCCACTTAGAAAGGTCCGATGTGGGCATGCTCCTAGCTACAGATGCTGGAATGGAGGAGGAGAGTGAGCCTCTTCCTGACCTCCTGTGTGCTAAGGAGCAAGATGGGTTAGTGGATGGTGTTGTCCTCTCTGACACCTGACCCTTGAGCAGAAGCAGGATTGTCGCCAACTGTTGGGACAATTCCCTGATATGTTTTCCTTGGTTCCGGGTGTCACTCATTGGTGTGTCCATGATGACACCGGAGACAGCCCTCCTGTGAAGCACAAGGCTTACAGGGTGACTGACAAGGTCAGAGCATACATTAAGGAGGAGGTCTCCAAAATGTTTGCCTTAGGGGTGGTTGAGTCCTCTAGCAGTCCTTGGGCTAGCCCAGTGGTCTTGGTCCCGAAGGCTGCAGCGCCTGGTGCTTCACAAGAACTTCGGTTCTGTGTGGATTACCAAGGACTCAATTTATTCACCAAGACTGACGCGCACCACATCCCCAGAGCTGATGAGCTCATAGATCGGTTAGGGGCTGCACGGTACCTTAGCACGTTTGATCTAACGTCTGGGTACTGGCAGATCGCCTTAACTGATGGGGCAAAAGAGAGGTCCGCATTCTCCACACCAGATGGGCTCTACCAGTTCCGGGTGATGCCCTTTGGGATGAAGAATGCCCCTGCCACCTTCCAGAGGTTGGTCAACCAGGTCTTGGCTGGACTGGAGGATTTCAGTGCCGCCTACCTGGACGACATTGCAGTGTTCAGCGCCAGCTGGGAGGAACACTTGCGCCACCTCCAGGAAGTGTTGTTGGCCCTGCACAGAGCAGGCCTCACAATCAAAGCCAGTAAGTGCCAGATTGGGCAGGGTTCTGTGGTGTACTTGGGGCACCAAGTAGGGAGCGGCAAGGTGACCCCCCTGCAACCCAAGATTGATACCATCCTGGCTTGGGCACCGCCCAAAACCCAAACTCAGGTGAGAGCCTTCTTAGGTCTCACGGGTTACTACAGGAGGTTTGTCAAGGATTATGGTAACATTGTGCACCCCTTGACTTCGCTGACTTCCAGGAAGCAGCCACGAAATGTGATCTGGACTGATGCCTGTCAAATGGCCTTTGACACCCTGAAAACTGCAATGTGCACAGCACCTATACTCCAGGCACCCGACTTTTCTAAAGAATTTATTGTCCAGACGGACGCTTCAGAGCATGGCGTGGGGGCTGTTCTAGCTCAGGTGAATGAAGAGGGCCGAGACTTGCATGTAGCCTTCATCAGCCGGAGGTTACTGCCCAGGGAAACGAGGTGGAGTGCGATAGAGCGAGAAGCATTTGCTGTGGTCTGGGCGCTGAAGAAGCTAAGACCCTACCTGTTTGGGACTCACTTCCGGGTTCAGACAGACCACAGGCCCCTCAGATGGTTGATGCAGATGAGGGGTGAGAATCCAAAACTGTTGAGGTGGTCCATTTCCCTACAGGGGATGGACTTCACGGTGGAACACCGCCCTGGTACAGATCACGCCAATGCTGATGGTCTGTCCAGATTTTTTCGGCTTAGTGATGAGGACTCCCTAGGTCAAGGGTAGTTCTCCCCACATTTATGCTGGAGGGGACACGTGTTAGACCTGGCATCATTGGCTTGAGTCTCTCCATTTTTTTCTGTTTGCCTCCACTGTTTTACGATGTTTTGCTGGTATACTGCTTTGGGGACTGTGCCACTGCTGATCAGTGCCACAGTGCAAGTGCTCCCTATGTTAAATTGCTGTATTGATTGAATTCCATGTTTGGCTTATTTGGTTTACTATCAGTCCCTAGTCTAGCGCACCAGGAGTGCCAGGGCTTGTAAATACAAATGCTGCTCGTGGGCTTGCAGCACATGTTGTGCCACCCACAACAGCGGCCTAGTAAAAGTATGTCTGAAGGTCTGCCATTGCTAGACCTACGTGCAGTCTAGTACTGTCACGCTGACTGCGCAAGTACACCTACTTGCCAGTCCCTAAACCTTCCCTTAACTTCATGTTAGTCACCCCTATGGTAGGCCCACGGGCAGGGTGCATTGGAAGTATCAGGTAGGACAAGCCTGACCAAGTTCGCATGTCCTAATAGTGAATTACAGCCATATTCGTTTTTCACTATTGCGAGGTAACCTGCTCTCCATTAGTTAGAATGGGCTGCCAGGATTATTAATGCTATAATCGTAGCTGGCTCGGGGAGCATGGTACAATGTCAAGTTTGGTATCCCTGAACTCGGGGTTTAATAACGCATCCGTTTGTGTGGATGGTTTTTGGACTCTGGGTTTGAAAATAGCACTTTTAGAAAGTGGCTATTTTCTTGTCTAACTATTTCTGGTTTCTGCTGGTTTGGTGTGTGTGTGACAAGAGCTGGGTGGCTCCAGAGATCTGATGAGTCAGTGTGGGATGAGTGGGACATTTGCGTTGAGAGTAGGGGGAGAGTAGTTGCTGATAGCCTGCCCTGCCTGATACAATGCTGGCTCCACCTCCTGCCAGGCGACTGATGGCTCTGTGCCTGCCCTGGACGATCCTAGCCCCACCTCCTACCAGGAGGCCGATAGCTCTGCTCTTGCCAGTGACAATGCTGGCTCCACCTCCTGCTGGGCGTCTGAGGACCCAGCCCTGTTCAGTGAATAGGCCAGGTGCCTCTGCCTGGCTACACCCACAACAGACCCAGGATGTTGGGAAATTCCCCTGCATGGACAAAGGGATCAAAGCCAAAAAGGGGTATAAGAGAAGGACCCCTGAACCAAGAATTTAGATCACTTCTGACAAGGAAACCTGAACCAAGGACAAGAAGCCTGCTGATCCAAGGACTTGCCTACCCCTTCTGCCAGTGTGCTGTTTGCTGGGGGGAATCCTGCAGTGCTTCTTTATTTTTGCCAAGGAACCAGGAGAGAGGAACTGAGTGTGTACTCTCGAGCTTTGCTAAAGAAAATCTCCAAGGGTTGGAAGAGTGCCAGCCTCCTGTTGAAGTCACAGGGCTAAAGGACTTCATCTGCTAAAAGTGCTATTTGCTGGAACCTGTGAACCCAGCACCTCTGAAAGAAACCAGCAATCTCGACGCCGACGGACGTTACAGAATCCAGCTCGACATCGTGAGTAACGGCTCCAGTGTCCCGCTTCCTCGACGCCGGCCGCCAGGCCTGATCGACGCCAGCAGCAACGCCAGTGAGTAGTGAGTTCGGCTCCAGCTCCAAGGGACCTCGTGTCTGCACCGCTGCTGATCGCATCGACTTCGTGCCCTCTAGACGCCGTGAACGCTGCTCCCTCTTGCAACAGCTTCATCGACATTGACGACTACTGAGGACAGATCGACACCGAAGGCACGACGCCGGATTGTTCGACGCCGCTGATCATCGTGTGCTTCCTTTTCCTACGGTACTGTGTAGTTAGGGGTCCGTGTGACTCCGGGCTCGACGTAGCGCTCCTCGCAGTCGACGCCGAACCCTTTTTATTAACTATGCCTCGACGTCGTGTGACTCCCGTGTGGGTTACATTGTTGCCAAGAACTGTTTCTCCAAGAAGAAGAGTTGCTTTTGATACTAAAGACTTTGTGCTAAGAAGAAACTACACTTGAACTATTATTTTTCCTTCCAAGAGTATTTATAAGATTGTGGTATATTTTTGTCGTTATTTGGTCTTGTGCTAAGCCTTATATAAAAATACTTATTTTTATAATACTACTGTGTCGTGTCCATTTGTAGTGTATTCACTTTATTACTGTATGTGGTCATAAATGCTTAACACACAGCCTCTGAGATAAGCCTGTCTGCTCTGCCAAGCTACCAAGGGGGTGAGCAGGGGTTATCAAAGGGTGTGATCCCCTTGCCCTGACTAGAAAAGGTGTGTCCCTATTTGTCAGCAGTGCATACCTCTGTCAACTAGAGACAGCCGGTTCTAACACTCCCGTTACCACTTTCTGCACCTCTGTTGGTTCTTTCTGCACCCTCCTGCCTCTTTCTGTACCCCTCTGTCTGCACTTCTCTTGCCTCTTTCTGTAGCCCTCTTCACTCGTTCTGCATTTCTCGTGCCTCTTTCTGTACCTCTCTTGCGTCTTTCTGCAGTTATCTTGCCTGTTCCTGCACCTCTTTTGCTTCATTCTGCACTTCTCTAGAGTCTTTTAGAATTTCAGGTCCTTCTTTCTGCACCTCTCTTGCCTCTTTCTGCATTTCTCCTGCCTCTTTCTGTACCTCTCCTGCCTCTTTCTGTAGTTCTCTTGCCTTCTTCTGCACCTCTGTTGCTTCTTTCAGCACTTGCCCTGCTTCTTTCAGCACTTCTCCTGTCTCTTTCTGCACTTCTCTTGTATGTTTCTGCACTTCTATTGCCTTTTTTAGCACCCCTGTTCCCTCTTTCTGCACTTCGCTTCCCTGTTTCTACACTTCCCTTCCTCTTTCTGCCCCTCTGCTGCTTTTTTTTGCACTACTCCTGCCTCTCTCTCCATTTTTGTTCCTTCTTCCTACACTTCTCTTGCCTCTTTCTGCACCCCTTGTGCATCTTACTGAGCTTCTATTGCATCTTTCTACACCCCTCTGACTCTTTCTGCAACCCACTTGCTTTTTTCTGTACTCTCTTCCCTCTTTCTGTACCTCTCTTGCCTGTCTGTAGCCCTGTTCCCTCTTTCTGCACCCCTCATGCCTGTTCTGCACCTCTCTTGTCTCTTTCTGCATTTCTCTTGCTTCTTTCTGCACTACTCTTGTCTCTTTCTGGATTTCTGTTGCTTGTATCTGCACTTCTCTAGCCTCTTTCTACATTACTGTTACTTATTTCTGCACTTCTCTTGCCTCTTTCTGCACCTCTATTGCCTCTTTCTGCAGTTATCTTGCCTCTTTCTGCACCTCTGTTGCTTCTTTCTGCACTACTCTTCTCTCTTTCTGCATTTCAGTTCCTTCTTTCTGCACTTCACTTCCCTGTTTCTACATTTCTGTTTCTTCTTTCCACACTTCTCTTGCTTCTTTCTGCACCCTTTCCCTTTCTCTGCAACATTCTTCCCTCTTTCAGCACCCCTCTTGCTTCTTTCTGCACCTCTGTTGGTTCTTTCTGCACCCCTCCTGCCTCGTTCTGCACCTCTCTTACCTCTTTCTGCACCTCTGTTGCCTCTTTCTGCTTCTCTCCTGCCTCTTTCGGTAGTTCTCTTGCCTTCTTCCGCACCTCTGTTACTTCTTTCAGCACTTCTCCTGCCTCTTTCTGTACTTCTCTTGTATGCTTCTGCACCTCTCTTGCCTTTTTCTGCACCCCTGTTCCCTCTTTCTGCACGTCACTTTTCTGTTTCTGCACTTCTCTTGTCTCTTCCTGCACCTCTGTTGCTTTTTTTCTGCACTACTCCTGCCTCTATCTCTATTTCTTTTCCTTCTTTCTACACTTCTCTTGCCTCTTTCTGTACCCCTCTTGCCCCTTACTGTGCTTCTCTTGCTTCTTTCTGCACCTCTGCTTCTTTCTGCATCCCTCTTGCTTTTTTCTGCACCCTTCTCCCTCTTTCTGTACCTCTCTTGTCTGTTTGTACCCTTTTCCCTCTGTCTTCACCTCTCATGCATGTTTCTACACCTCTCTTATCTCTTTCTGCATTTCCCTTTCTCCTTTCTGCACTACTCTTGCCTCTTTCTGCATTTCTGTTGCTTGTTTCTTTGCTCGATCCTTTGGATCTCGACACCTTAGACAAGGTGGCACGCCAAGTTAAATCAGGCTCCCCATGTGACCCTGCCCCCCCAGATGTCCTGTTGCAGGCATCTAAATCCACCCTGCCAATAATGCTGGAACTTCTCAATTCATCCATCTCTGCGTGCGTAGTCCCCACGGCATGGAAGCAAGCCATGGTGCGGGCGCTGCTAAAAAAACCTAACTTAGACCCCGATGATCATGCTAGCTACCGCCCCATCTCACTTCTCCCTTGGGTCAGCAAGGTTCTGGAGAGTTTATAAACGCCCAACTCGTTCAGTTCCTAGAGAACCACTCTCTGCTACACACATCCCAGACAGGCTTCAGACCGAAGCACGGTACTGAAACCGCCTTGCTAGCAGTCACCGAAGAATCTCGAAGGGTACTGGATCAGGGGGGATCAGTGGCAGTGATCCTCCTTGATCTAAGTGCCGCATTCGATACGGTCAGCCATACCACCTTGCTGAACCGTCTCCATGACATCGGAGTATCTGGTGATGCACTAAGGTGGTTTGAGTCTTTCCTGTCTGAGAGATCCTTTCGGATCTTTGACGGCTAGACAATGTCCTATAGGAAAACCCTCAGCTGCGGAGTACCACAGGGTTCTTCCCTGAGCCCTGTGCTGTTCAACGTATACATGAGGCCGCTGGCGGGTGTCGTCGAACCGTATGGCATCAAAATTGTGTCATACGCCGACGACACTCAACTAGTGGTCTCATTGGCCGCTGGTAATAACAGGCAACGCCCGGCAGATCTGCTAAAATGCTTAGAGGATGTCAAGGGATGGATGACCACCTCCTCCCTAAAACTGAACGGGGACAAGATGGAGCTAATGCTCCTAGGCCCAACCTCTCCAGTGCCTTTCACCTCCTTATGGCCCTGTACATTGGGCCCCTCTCCCACCCCCAAGGAAAGTGTTAAGAGCCTGGGAGTGTGGCTGGATAACAAACTCTCGTTCTCCACCCAGGCCACTAAGTTGTCCGCCACATGCTTTGGCCTACTAAGAATTCTTAGAAAGATCCTTCCGCTTCTACCTTTAGAAGCTAGAAAGGTGGCTGTACAAGGCCTCATTCAGTCCCGTTTGGATTCGAACAATGCCCTGTATGTTGGGGCTCCCGAAATGACCCTCCGGAAATTACAGATCGTGCAAAACTGTGCAGCACGCACCCTGCTACAGATTCCACGATCCCAGTCAGCCAGACCTGCTCTGAAGAGTCTCCACTGGCTGCCAGTGAGGCAGAGAGTAGCATTCAAGGTGTTATGCATGGCACATCACGCCTTTTGGAAAACAGGCCCACCTATTAACAACGACCTTGTCATCCCCTATCACCCAAACAGGAATCTTAGGTCGATGGAAGCCTTCCTTGCTGTTGTTCCCAGAGTGAAGAGAGCCAGGTCGGATGGCAGGCTGTTCTCTCTCAACACTGCCAAACTCTGGAATGCCCTTCCCCTCTCACTCCGATCTAATCCAAATCTGCTTTCATTCCGGAAAAACTTGAAGACACTACTGTTTGCTAAATCCTTCGTGTCTTAATTCTTCCGTTCTTGGTCACTCCGCCTCAGCACAACTCAGCGCTTGGACGCCCCCGGGCAGCAATCGCGCTCAATAAATTTATTTTCATTTCATTTCATTCATTTCATTTCATTTCGTTTCTGCCTCTAGCCTCTTTCTGCATTTCTGTTGCTTATTTCTGCACTTCTCTTGCCCCTTTCTGTACCTCTGTTGCTTCTTTCGGCACTACTCTAGCTTCTTTCTGCATTTATTTCTGTTGCTTCTTTCTGCACTTCTCTTACTTCTTTCTGCACCCCTCTTCCCTATTTCTGCAACATTCTTGCCTCTTTCTGCAGTTCTCTTGCCTTTTTCTGTACCTGTTGCTCCTTTCAGCACTTCTCTTGCCTCTTTCTGCACCCCTCTTACCTCTTTCTGCACCTCTGTTAGTTCTTTCTGCACCCCTCCTGTCTCATTCTGCACCCCTTAACCATCCTTCTGCATTTCTCTTGCCTTTTTCTGCACACCTGTTTCTTCTTTTTGAACGTCACTTGCCTGTTTTTGCATCCCTCTTGCCTCTTTCCGCACTTCAGTTGCCTCTGTCTGCATTCCTATTGCCTCTTTCTGTACTTTTCCTGCCTCTTTCTGCATTTCTGTTGCTTCTTTCTGCACTTCTCTTGCTTTATTCTGTACATCTCTTGCTTCTTTCTGCACCCCTTTTGCCACTTTCTGTACCCCATTTCCCTCTTTCCACACCTCTCTTGCCTCTTTCTGCATATCTCCAGCCTCTTTCTGCAGTTCTCTTATCTGTTTCTGTACCTCTCTTACCTCTTTCAACACCTCTGTTGTCTCATTCTGCACCTCTCTTGCTTCTTTCTGCACCCCTCTTGCCTCTATCTGTACCCCTCTTCCTTCTTTCTGTACTTCTCTTGCCATTTTCTGCACCCCTGTTCCCTCTTTCTGTACCTCACTTCACTGTTTCTGCACCTCTCTTGCATCTTTTTTCAGTTCTCTTGTCTCTTTCTAGACCTCTGTTAGTTCTATCTGCACCCCTCCTGCTTCTTTCTACACACCTCTTCCTTCTTTCTGCTCATCTCTTACCATTTTCTGCAACCCTGTTCCCTCTTTCTGCACTTCTCTAGCCTCTTTCTGCATTTCGGTTCCTTCTTTCTGCACTTCACTTGCCTGTTTCTACATTTCTGTTTCTTCTTTCCACACTTCTCTTGCTTCTTTCTGCACCCCTTTTCCCTTTCTCTGCAGCATTCTTGCCTCTTTCGGCGCTCCTCTTGCTTCTTTCTGCACCTCTGTTGGTTCTTTCTGTACCCCTCCCGCCTCGTTCGGCACCTCTCTTACCTCTTTCTGCACCTCCGTTGCCTCTTTCTGCTTCTCTCCTGCCTCTTTCGGTAGTTCTCTTGCCTTCTTCTGCACCTCTGTTACTTCTTTCAGCACTTCTCCTGCCTCTTTCTGTACTTCTCTTGTATGCTTCTGCACCTCTCTTGCCTTTTTCTGCACCCCTGTTCCCTCTTTCTGCACGTCACTTTTCTGTTTCTGCACTTCTCTTGTCTCTTCCTGCACCTCTGTTGCTTTTTTCTGCACTACTCCTGCCTTTATCTCTATTTCTGTTCCTTCTTTCTACACTTCTCTTGCCTATTTCTGTACCCCTCTTGCCCCTTACTGTGCTTCTCTTGTCTCTTTCTGCACCTCTGTTTCTTTCTGCATCCCTCTTGCTTTTTTCTGCACCCTCCTCCCTCTTTCTGTACCTCTCTTGTCTGTTTGTACCCTTTTCCCTCTTTCTTCACCTCTCATGCATGTTTCTGCACCTCTCTTATCTCTTTCTGCATTTCCCTTTCTCCTTTCTGCACTACTCTTGCCTCTTTCTGCATTTCTGTTGCTTGTTTCTGCCTCTAGCCTCTTTCTGCATTTCTGTTGCTTATTTCTGCACTTCTCTTGCCTCTTTCTGCACTTCTGTTGCTTCTTTCTGCACTACTCTAGCTTCTTTCTGCATTTATTTCTGTTTCTTCTTTCTGCACTTCTCTTGCCTGTTTCTACATTTCTGTTGCTTCTTTCTGCACTTCTCTTGCTTCTTTCTGCACCCATCTTCCCTATTTCTGCAACATTCTTGCCTCTTTCTGCAGTTCTCTTGCCTCTTTCTGTACCTGTTGCTTCTTTCAGCACTTCTCTTGCCTCTTTCTGCACCCCTCTTACCTCTTTCTGCACCTCTGTTGGTTCTTTCTGCACCCCTCCTGCCTCATTCTGCACCCCTTAACCATCCTTCTGCATTTCTCTTGCCTTTTTCTGCACACCTGTTTCTTCTTTTTGAACGTCACTTGCCTGTTTTTGCATCTCTCTTGCCTCTTTCTGCACTTCTGTTGCCTCTGTCTGCGTTCCTATTGCCTCTTTCTGTACTTTTCCTGCCTCTTTCTGCATTTCTGTTGCTTCTTTCTGCACTTCTCTTGCTTTTTTCTGTACATCTCCTGATTCTTCCTGCACCCCTTTTGCCACTTTCTGTACCCCATTTCCCTCTTTCTACACTTCTCTTGCCTCTTTCTGCATATCTCCAGCCTCTTTCTGCAGTTCTCTTATCTGTTTCTGTACCTCTCTTACCTCTTTCAACACCTCTGTTGTCTCATTCTGCACCTCTCTTGCTTCTTTCTGCACCCTCTTGCCTTTATCTGTACCCCTCTTCCTTCTTTCTGTACTCCTCTTGCCATTTTCTGCACCCCTGTTCCCTCTTTCTGTACCTCACTTCACTGTTTCTGCACCTCTATTGCATCTTTTTGCAGTTCTCTTGTCTCTTTCTAGACCTCTGTTAGTTCTATCTGCACCCCTCCTGCTTCTTTCTACACACCTCTTCCTTCTTTCTGCTCATCTCTTACCATTTTCTGCAACCCTGTTCCCTCTTTTAGTACCTCTCTTGTCTCTTTCTGCACCTCTCTTGCCTTTTTCTGCCTGTTGGAAATGGCCCTTTTTGCAGGGTTATCCCTAAACATTTTACTTTTTCCTCCTATCTTTCCCCGGCCTGTTTGTGTTGGTTTTAGGACTCTGTGCACTTTACCACTGCTGATAAGTGCTAAAGTGCATATGCTGTCTGTGTAAAATGTGTTATAGATTGGTATTTTCACGATGGCCTATTTGATGTATGTGTCAGACCCTAGTATTGGGCACTACGCATTTCAGGGCCCATAAATCAAATGCTGTTGGTGGGCTGCAGCACTGGATTGTGCCACGCAGGCAAACAACCCGTAAAGTGTAACTCTGGCCTGCCATTGCAGAACCTGTGTGCAGCCTGGGGCTGTATGTAAACTTAGCAAGTGCACACACTTGCCAGTCCCTAAACCTTCCCTTTTCTACATGTGAGTCGCCCCTAAGGTAGGCCCAAGGTACCCCCATAGGTAGGATGCATTGTAGGTGAGGACATGCACTGGTGTGTGTGGCATGACCTGATAGTGAATTACAGCCTACTTCGTTTTTCACTATTGCAAGGCTACCTGTTCCCCATAGGCCAGAGTGGGCAGTTTGATTATAACATCCTATAATCCTAACTGACTCAGGAAACATGGTAGAAATTCGAGTTTAGTATGCCTGAACTCAAAATGATAAAATGCATCTTTTAGTGAAGTTGGTTTTAACATTCTGTGTTTGAAAATACCACTTTTAGAAAGTAGATATTTTCTTGCCTAACCATCCAGCCTGCCTCTGCAAGGTTGTGTATTGTCTGTCTGGTTTGTGAGTGACAGGGACTGGGGGAGGCTCCAGGGCTGCCTCCTGTTAAGAAGTCTCAGGGACTGCAAAGACTTCACCAATCTTGGGGTACTTCTCCTGGAACCGCTGTTTCAGTTGCCACAGAGAAGAGGGAACCGCGACCGACTGTCACCGACTCTGTGGCTGGTCTTGTGTCCATGAGGCACCGCAGGCCGCACTGTCTTGCCCTATACCGTAAGCCTCAGTCTCACTGACACCATCTGCATAATTGTCACTGAGCCAATGCATGCACCGCATCGAGAGGCACCGCAGCCCACACCGCCTCCCTTTACTTCATTGGTCTGGTCTCACCAACAAGATTGCCTCTGGCTCGATACCCGTGACCGCGTCATCACGCACAGCTGTCCGGCACTGCCACTGCCAATTCCCGCCAACCGGCTCTGTCGCTTTCCTCACAACCTGCCAGCACCCCATCGAGCACCATCTCGCCCTGCACGGCATGCCTTGGTCACACCAACGCTGTCTCCACAATTGCACCGAGCTGCTGCCTGCACCACATTGAGAAGATACCACGCCCTGCACCGCTTCCACTTTGCACAGTAACCGCGACGGACCCTAAGACCGGCCCTCTCACCGGTACCGCAACCTACCAGCAAGCCTTCGTCTTACCAACACCGTCTGGATGATCGTCACCGAGCCGCTGCTTGCACCACATCGAGAGGGCACCGCACCTTGCACCGCTTCCACTTTGCATCGCAACCACGAAGGAAGCCAAGACCGACTCGCACCTCCGTGTGAGCCACACTAAGAAAGGTACTGTTAACGAGTCTGTTCACGCTGTTGCTGGCCCGTACCAACACGCTCAGCTAGAACTGCAAGACTCTGTTGTTTTCAGCATCAAGGTAGGCTCGGACCGAGCTACGGACTCGAACGAACTGTGTTTTCAACGTATGTTTGCCATTTATCATATTTGGTCTTGTTTTAAGTATACAAAAATATTGGATATTTTTCTAAACTGGTGTGGTGTCCTTTTAAAGTGCTTACGCTGTATTACTATTGGTTATGTGCAAATACTTTACACACTGCCTCTAAGATCAGCCTGACCACTCATGCTAAGCTACCAAGGGGGTGAGCAGGGGTTATTTTAGGAGTGTAACTCCCTTATGCTGACTAGGAAGAAGGGTCCCTACTTGGACAAAGGTGTAATCCCTTGCCAACTAGAGACCCCCATTTCTAACACTGCCCTTCTATTGTCTCTTTATGCATTTCTAATGCTTCTTTCTGAACTTCTCATGCTTCTTTCTGTATTTCTGTTGCTTCTTTCTGTACTTTGCCTCTATGTAAACTGCTCTTTGTGCTTCTATGTACATTGCTCTTGCCACTTTCCGTACTTCTTTTGCCTCTTTCTGCACCACTCTGGCCTCTTTCAGCACCTCTCCTGCCTGTTTCTGCACTCCTCTTGCCTTTTTTGCACCCTTCGTCCACCTTTCTGTACTTCTCCTGCCTTTTTCTGTACCCCTGTTTGCTCTTTCTGGACCTCTCTTGCCTCTTTCTGCACTTCTCTTGCCTCTTTCTGCACCTCTTTTGCTTTTATCTGTACTTCTCTTGCCTCTTTCCACATTTCTGTTGTGTCTTTCTATACTCATCCTACCTCTTTCCATATTTCTCTTGCCTCTTTCTGCACTTCTCTTACCTCTTTCTGTAATTTCGTTGCTTCTTTCTGTACCTCTGTTGCTTCTTTCAGCACTTCTCGTGCCTCTTTCTGCGCTTCTCTTGCCTCTTTCTGCACCTCACTTGCTTCTTTCTGCACCACTCTTGCCTCATTCTGCACCCCTTTTCCCTCTTTCTATACTTCAGTTGCCTCTTTCTGCACCTCTACGGCCTTTTTCTGCAGTTATCTGGCCTCCTTCTGCACCCCTGTTTCTTCTTTAAGCACTTCGCTTGCCTCTTTATGCACTTCTCTTGCCTGTTTCTGCAACCCTCTTGTCTGTTTCTATACTTCTGTTGTCTCTTTCTGCACCTCATTTGCTTCTTTTTGCACGTCTCTTGCCTCTTTCTGCATTTCTATATCTCATTCTGCATTTCTCTTGCCTCCCCAGTTCACTTGCTTCTTTCTACACTTCTTTCTGCCCCCTCTTGCCTCGTTCAGCACCTCTGTTGCTTCTTTCTATACTTCTCTTGCTTTTTCTGTACCTCTCTTGCTTCTTTCTGCACCCTTCTTCCAGAACTTCCCCTGCCTCTTTATGCACCTCTCCTGCCTCTTTCTGCATTTCTCTTGCCTCTTTCTGCATTTCTGTTGCTTCTTTCTGCACTTCTCTTGCTTTTTTCTGTACATCTCCTGATTCTTCCTGCACCCCTTTTGCCACTTTCTGTACCCCATTTCCCTCTTTCTACACTTCTCTTGCCTCTTTCTGCATATCTCCAGCCTCTTTCTGCAGTTCTCTTATCTGTTTCTGTACCTCTCTTACCTCTTTCAACACCTCTGTTGTCTCATTCTGCACCTCTCTTGCTTCTTTCTGCACCCTCTTGCCTTTATCTGTACCCCTCTTCCTTCTTTCTGTACTCCTCTTGCCATTTTCTGCACCCCTGTTCCCTCTTTCTGTACCTCACTTCACTGTTTCTGCACCTCTATTGCATCTTTTTGCAGTTCTCTTGTCTCTTTCTAGACCTCTGTTAGTTCTATCTGCACCCCTCCTGCTTCTTTCTACACACCTCTTCCTTCTTTCTGCTCATCTCTTACCATTTTCTGCAACCCTGTTCCCTCTTTTAGTACCTCTCTTGTCTCTTTCTGCACCTCTCTTGCCTTTTTCTGCCTGTTGGAAATGGCCTTTTTGCAGGGTTATCCCTAAACATTTTACTTTTTCCTCCTATCTTTCCCCGGCCTGTTTGTGTTGGTTTTAGGACTCTGTGCACTTTACCACTGCTGATAAGTGCTAAAGTGCATATGCTGTCTGTGTAAAATGTGTTATAGATTGGTATTTTCACGATGGCCTATTTGATGTATGTGTCAGACCCTAGTATTGGGCACTACGCATTTCAGGGCCCATAAATCAAATGCTGTTGGTGGGCTGCAGCACTGGATTGTGCCACGCAGGCAAACAACCCGTAAAGTGTAACTCTGGCCTGCCATTGCAGAACCTGTGTGCAGCCTGGGGCTGTATGTAAACTTAGCAAGTGCACACACTTGCCAGTCCCTAAACCTTCCCTTTTCTACATGTGAGTCGCCCCTAAGGTAGGCCCAAGGTACCCCCATAGGTAGGATGCATTGTAGGTGAGGACATGCACTGGTGTGTGTGGCATGACCTGATAGTGAATTACAGCCTACTTCGTTTTTCACTATTGCAAGGCTACCTGTTCCCCATAGGCCAGAGTGGGCAGTTTGATTATAACATCCTATAATCCTAACTGACTCAGGAAACATGGTAGAAATTCGAGTTTAGTATGCCTGAACTCAAAATGATAAAATGCATCTTTTAGTGAAGTTGGTTTTAACATTCTGTGTTTGAAAATACCACTTTTAGAAAGTAGATATTTTCTTGCCTAACCATCCAGCCTGCCTCTGCAAGGTTGTGTATTGTCTGTCTGGTTTGTGAGTGACAGGGACTGGGGGAGGCTCCAGGGCTGCCTCCTGTTAAGAAGTCTCAGGGACTGCAAAGACTTCACCAATCTTGGGGTACTTCTCCTGGAACCGCTGTTTCAGTTGCCACAGAGAAGAGGGAACCGCGACCGACTGTCACCGACTCTGTGGCTGGTCTTGTGTCCATGAGGCACCGCAGGCCGCACTGTCTTGCCCTATACCGTAAGCCTCAGTCTCACTGACACCATCTGCATAATTGTCACTGAGCCAATGCATGCACCGCATCGAGAGGCACCGCAGCCCACACCGCCTCCCTTTACTTCATTGGTCTGGTCTCACCAACAAGATTGCCTCTGGCTCGATACCCGTGACCGCGTCATCACGCACAGCTGTCCGGCACTGCCACTGCCAATTCCCGCCAACCGGCTCTGTCGCTTTCCTCACAACCTGCCAGCACCCCATCGAGCACCATCTCGCCCTGCACGGCATGCCTTGGTCACACCAACGCTGTCTCCACAATTGCACCGAGCTGCTGCCTGCACCGCATTGAGAAGATACCACGCCCTGCACCGCTTCCACTTTGCACAGTAACCGCGACGGACCCTAAGACCGGCCCTCTCACCGGTACCGCAACCTACCAGCAAGCCTTCGTCTTACCAACACCGTCTGGATGATCGTCACCGAGCCGCTGCTTGCACCACATCGAGAGGGCACCGCACCTTGCACCGCTTCCACTTTGCATCGCAACCACGAAGGAAGCCAAGACCGACTCGCACCTCCGTGTGAGCCACACTAAGAAAGGTACTGTTAACGAGTCTGTTCACGCTGTTGCTGGCCCGTACCAACACGCTCAGCTAGAACTGCAAGACTCTGTTGTTTTCAGCATCAAGGTAGGCTCGGACCGAGCTACGGACTCGAACGAACTGTGTTTTCAACGTATGTTTGCCATTTATCATATTTGGTCTTGTTTTAAGTATACAAAAATATTGGATATTTTTCTAAACTGGTGTGGTGTCCTTTTAAAGTGCTTACGCTGTATTACTATTGGTTATGTGCAAATACTTTACACACTGCCTCTAAGATCAGCCTGACCACTCATGCTAAGCTACCAAGGGGGTGAGCAGGGGTTATTTTAGGAGTGTAACTCCCTTATGCTGACTAGGAAGAAGGGTCCCTACTTGGACAAAGGTGTAATCCCTTGCCAACTAGAGACCCCCATTTCTAACACTGCCCTTCTATTGTCTCTTTATGCATTTCTAATGCTTCTTTCTGAACTTCTCATGCTTCTTTCTGTATTTCTGTTGCTTCTTTCTGTACTTTGCCTCTATGTAAACTGCTCTTTGTGCTTCTATGTACATTGCTCTTGCCACTTTCCGTACTTCTTTTGCCTCTTTCTGCACCACTCTGGCCTCTTTCAGCACCTCTCCTGCCTGTTTCTGCACTCCTCTTGCCTTTTTTGCACCCTTCGTCCACCTTTCTGTACTTCTCCTGCCTTTTTCTGTACCCCTGTTTGCTCTTTCTGGACCTCTCTTGCCTCTTTCTGCACTTCTCTTGCCTCTTTCTGCACCTCTTTTGCTTTTATCTGTACTTCTCTTGCCTCTTTCCACATTTCTGTTGTGTCTTTCTATACTCATCCTACCTCTTTCCATATTTCTCTTGCCTCTTTCTGCACTTCTCTTACCTCTTTCTGTAATTTCGTTGCTTCTTTCTGTACCTCTGTTGCTTCTTTCAGCACTTCTCGTGCCTCTTTCTGCGCTTCTCTTGCCTCTTTCTGCACCTCACTTGCTTCTTTCTGCACCACTCTTGCCTCATTCTGCACCCCTTTTCCCTCTTTCTATACTTCAGTTGCCTCTTTCTGCACCTCTACGGCCTTTTTCTGCAGTTATCTGGCCTCCTTCTGCACCCCTGTTTCTTCTTTAAGCACTTCGCTTGCCTCTTTATGCACTTCTCTTGCCTGTTTCTGCAACCCTCTTGTCTGTTTCTATACTTCTGTTGTCTCTTTCTGCACCTCATTTGCTTCTTTCTGCACGTCTCTTGCCTCTTTCTGCATTTCTATATCTCATTCTGCATTTCTCTTGCCTCCCCAGTTCACTTGCTTCTTTCTACACTTCTTTCTGCCCCCTCTTGCCTCGTTCAGCACCTCTGTTGCTTCTTTCTATACTTCTCTTGCTTTTTCTGTACCTCTCTTGCTTCTTTCTGCACCCTTCTTCCAGAACTTCCCCTGCCTCTTTATGCACCTCTCCTGCCTCTTTCTGCATTTCTCTTGCCTCTTTCTGCATTTCTGTTGCTTCTTTCTGCACTTCTCTTGCTTTTTTCTGTACATCTCCTGATTCTTCCTGCACCCCTTTTGCCACTTTCTGTACCCCATTTCCCTCTTTCTACACTTCTCTTGCCTCTTTCTGCATATCTCCAGCCTCTTTCTGCAGTTCTCTTATCTGTTTCTGTACCTCTCTTACCTCTTTCAACACCTCTGTTGTCTCATTCTGCACCTCTCTTGCTTCTTTCTGCACCCTCTTGCCTTTATCTGTACCCCTCTTCCTTCTTTCTGTACTCCTCTTGCCATTTTCTGCACCCATGTTCCCTCTTTCTGTACCTCACTTCACTGTTTCTGCACCTCTATTGCATCTTTTTGCAGTTCTCTTGTCTCTTTCTAGACCTCTGTTAGTTCTATCTGCACCCCTCCTGCTTCTTTCTACACACCTCTTCCTTCTTTCTGCTCATCTCTTACCATTTTCTGCAACCCTGTTCCCTCTTTTAGTACCTCTCTTGTCTCTTTCTGCACCTCTCTTGCCTTTTTCTGCCTGTTGGAAATGGCCTTTTTGCAGGGTTATCCCTAAACATTTTACTTTTTCCTCCTATCTTTCCCCGGCCTGTTTGTGTTGGTTTTAGGACTCTGTGCACTTTACCACTGCTGATAAGTGCTAAAGTGCATATGCTGTCTGTGTAAAATGTGTTATAAATTGGTATTTTCACGATGGCCTATTTGATGTATGTGTCAGACCCTAGTATTGGGCACTACGCATTTCAGGGCCCATAAATCAAATGCTGTTGGTGGGCTGCAGCACTGGATTGTGCCACGCAGGCAAACAACCCGTAAAGTGTAACTCTGGCCTGCCATTGCAGAACCTGTGTGCAGCCTGGGGCTGTATGTAAACTTAGCAAGTGCACACACTTGCCAGTCCCTAAACCTTCCCTTTTCTACATGTGAGTCGCCCCTAAGGTAGGCCCAAGGTACCCCCATAGGTAGGATGCATTGTAGGTGAGGACATGCACTGGTGTGTGTGGCATGACCTGATAGTGAATTACAGCCTACTTCGTTTTTCACTATTGCAAGGCTACCTGTTCCCCATAGGCCAGAGTGGGCAGTTTGATTATAACATCCTATAATCCTAACTGACTCAGGAAACATGGTAGAAATTCGAGTTTAGTATGCCTGAACTCAAAATGATAAAATGCATCTTTTAGTGAAGTTGGTTTTAACATTCTGTGTTTGAAAATACCACTTTTAGAAAGTAGATATTTTCTTGCCTAACCATCCAGCCTGCCTCTGCAAGGTTGTGTATTGTCTGTCTGGTTTGTGAGTGACAGGGACTGGGGGAGGCTCCAGGGCTGCCTCCTGTTAAGAAGTCTCAGGGACTGCAAAGACTTCACCAATCTTGGGGTACTTCTCCTGGAACCGCTGTTTCAGTTGCCACAGAGAAGAGGGAACCGCGACCGACTGTCACCGACTCTGTGGCTGGTCTTGTGTCCATGAGGCACCGCAGGCCGCACTGTCTTGCCCTATACCGTAAGCCTCAGTCTCACTGACACCATCTGCATAATTGTCACTGAGCCAATGCATGCACCGCATCGAGAGGCACCGCAGCCCACACCGCCTCCCTTTACTTCATTGGTCTGGTCTCACCAACAAGATTGCCTCTGGCTCGATACCCGTGACCGCGTCATCACGCACAGCTGTCCGGCACTGCCACTGCCAATTCCCGCCAACCGGCTCTGTCGCTTTCCTCACAACCTGCCAGCACCCCATCGAGCACCATCTCGCCCTGCACGGCATGCCTTGGTCACACCAACGCTGTCTCCACAATTGCACCGAGCTGCTGCCTGCACCGCATTGAGAAGATACCACGCCCTGCACCGCTTCCACTTTGCACAGTAACCGCGACGGACCCTAAGACCGGCCCTCTCACCGGTACCGCAACCTACCAGCAAGCCTTCGTCTTACCAACACCGTCTGGATGATCGTCACCGAGCCGCTGCTTGCACCACATCGAGAGGGCACCGCACCTTGCACCGCTTCCACTTTGCATCGCAACCACGAAGGAAGCCAAGACCGACTCGCACCTCCGTGTGAGCCACACTAAGAAAGTTACTGTTAACGAGTCTGTTCACGCTGTTGCTGGCCCGTACCAACACGCTCAGCTAGAACTGCAAGACTCTGTTGTTTTCAGCATCAAGGTAGGCTCGGACCGAGCTACGGACTCGAACGAACTGTGTTTTCAACGTATGTTTGCCATTTATCATATTTGGTCTTGTTTTAAGTATACAAAAATATTGGATATTTTTCTAAACTGGTGTGGTGTCCTTTTAAAGTGCTTACGCTGTATTACTATTGGTTATGTGCAAATACTTTACACACTGCCTCTAAGATCAGCCTGACCACTCATGCTAAGCTACCAAGGGGGTGAGCAGGGGTTATTTTAGGAGTGTAACTCCCTTATGCTGACTAGGAAGAAGGGTCCCTACTTGGACAAAGGTGTAATCCCTTGCCAACTAGAGACCCCCATTTCTAACACTGCCCTTCTATTGTCTCTTTATGCATTTCTAATGCTTCTTTCTGAACTTCTCATGCTTCTTTCTGTATTTCTGTTGCTTCTTTCTGTACTTTGCCTCTATGTAAACTGCTCTTTGTGCTTCTATGTACATTGCTCTTGCCACTTTCCGTACTTCTTTTGCCTCTTTCTGCACCACTCTGGCCTCTTTCAGCACCTCTCCTGCCTGTTTCTGCACTCCTCTTGCCTTTTTTGCACCCTTCGTCCACCTTTCTGTACTTCTCCTGCCTTTTTCTGTACCCCTGTTTGCTCTTTCTGGACCTCTCTTGCCTCTTTCTGCACTTCTCTTGCCTCTTTCTGCACCTCTTTTGCTTTTATCTGTACTTCTCTTGCCTCTTTCCACATTTCTGTTGTGTCTTTCTATACTCATCCTACCTCTTTCCATATTTCTCTTGCCTCTTTCTGCACTTCTCTTACCTCTTTCTGTAATTTCGTTGCTTCTTTCTGTACCTCTGTTGCTTCTTTCAGCACTTCTCGTGCCTCTTTCTGCGTTTCTCTTGCCTCTTTCTGCACCTCACTTGCTTCTTTCTGCACCACTCTTGCCTCATTCTGCACCCCTTTTCCCTCTTTCTATACTTCAGTTGCCTCTTTCTGCACCTCTACGGCCTTTTTCTGCAGTTATCTGGCCTCCTTCTGCACCCCTGTTTCTTCTTTAAGCACTTCGCTTGCCTCTTTATGCACTTCTCTTGCCTGTTTCTGCAACCCTCTTGTCTGTTTCTATACTTCTGTTGTCTCTTTCTGCACCTCATTTGCTTCTTTCTGCACGTCTCTTGCCTCTTTCTGCATTTCTATATCTCATTCTGCATTTCTCTTGCCTCCCCAGTTCACTTGCTTCTTTCTACACTTCTTTCTGCCCCCTCTTGCCTCGTTCAGCACCTCTGTTGCTTCTTTCTATACTTCTCTTGCTTTTTCTGTACCTCTCTTGCTTCTTTCTGCACCCTTCTTCCAGAACTTCCCCTGCCTCTTTATGCACCTCTCCTGCCTCTTTCTGCATTTCTCTTGCCTCATTCTGCACCTCTGTTGCTTCTTTCAGCACGTCTCTTGTCTGTTTCTGTACCTCTCTTGCCTGTTTCTCACCCACAACTGCAAGGAACTCTTCAGCATCATCAAAGAATTCGCTCAACCCAACAGCGAGACCACCGACATGCCACTCTCCCAGTACCTCTGTGACAGACTCAGTGCTTTCTTCCATCACAAAATCAAGCCCATCTATGACAACTACAACATCTACAACCCCAACGAGGAGGGAGGGGGTCCCACCACACCCAGCAGCACGCAACTGACACTTAACAGCCGGACCACCCTCAGCATCGAAGATAATCTGAGGATAATGAAGAGCATCCACTCCGGGGCCCCCATGGACCCCTGCTCCCACCACATCTACCGCAAAGTCGCAGACTTTATCGCCCCCAAACTTCAACATATCATCAACCGATCCTTCGAGACCGCCTCCTTCCCTGATGACTGAAAACATGCAGCGATCAACCCTCTCCTGAAAAAACCTTCAACGGACCCCACCGACCTCTAGAATTTCAGACCGATCTCCCTACTCCCTCATTCAGCCAAAGTCATGGAAAAAGCCATCAACAACCAACTCGCGCTGTTCAACATCTACATGGCCCCGCTCACAGTCATCGTCAAAGCACACAGACTCAACATCACATCATACGCAGATAACACACATCTCATCCTCTCCCTAGCCAACAAACCCAAAACCGCCAAACTCAACTCTCAAGGCGGGATGGCAGCAGTCGCCGGATGGATGAAGAGCAACTTCCTTCAACTCAACATGGACAAAACAGAGATAGTCATCTTGGGCCCACACAGCAACGGCTGGTATAACACCTGGTGGCCCCTGACCTCGGAGCCCCTATCGCCCCCCACGATCATGCACGCAACCTCATCCAGGACTGTACATACAAAATGGAACACCAGGTCAACGCCATCACCTCCTCCTGCTACCACACCCTCCGCCTACTCCGCAAGACCTTCAAGTGGATCCCCCCTGAACACAGGAAAATGGTTACGCAAGTCCTCATCAGCAGCCGACTGGACTAAGGCAACACACTCTACGTCAAGGATACCAAGAACCATACCAGTAAACTCCATAATGTACAGAACGCCGCCGCCAGACTAGTCCTCAACCTACCACATCAATGCCACAGCAGCCAACACCTGCAGATCCTACATTGGCTCCCTGTCAAAAAGTGAATCACCTTCAAACTCCTTACCTACACACACAAGCCCCTACAAAACACTAGAGCTGCAAACCTGAACAATCGCCTCGTGTTCCATGCACCCCAACGCTCTCTCCACTCAGCCTAACTCTCCCTCATATTTATACCTCGGATCAAGAATAGCAGAACAGGTTGGTGCGCCTTCTCCCTCCTCATGGCCAAGGCATGTAACTCGCTCCCTCTCTACCTCCGACAGACTACATCGCTCCCAAGTTCCTAAAGGACATCAATGGTATGCAGTGAACCTGCTGGACCTGTGGAACCACCCAACCCCCCCTCTCCCTCAGTACCTTGAGACCCACTCTGAGTGAGTAGCCAGCGGTGTATATATAACAATTGATTGATTGTTTCTGCACCCCTCTTGCCTCTTTCTGCACCCCTCGTCCCTCTTTCTGTACCTCTCTTGCCTTTATCTGCACCCCATGTTCCCTCTTTCTGCACCTCTCTTCCCTGTTTCTGCAACTCTCTTACTTCTTTATGCACTTCTCTTGCCTCTCTCTGTACCTCTGGTGCTTTGTTTCTGCACTTCTCTTGCCTCTTTCTGCATTTCTGTTTCTTCTTTCTGCACTTCTCTTGCCTCCTTATGCACCCCTCTTTTCTCTCTCTCCACTTCTGTTACCTCTTTCTGCAACTCTGTTGCTTCTTCCTGCACTTCTCTTGCTTCGTTCTGCACCACTATTCCCTCTTTCTGCACCTCTGTTGCCTTTTTCTACATCCCTGTCCCCTCTTTGTACACATCTCTTGCCTGGTTCTGCACAGCTCTTGCCTCTTTCTGTACTTCACTAGTCTCTTTCTGCACCTCTGTTGCTTCTCTCTGCACTTCTCTAGCCTGTTTAGGCATTTCTGGTCCTTCTTTCTACACTTCTCTTGCCACTTTGTACATTTCTGTTGCTTCTTTCTGCACATATCCTGCCTCTTTCTGCACCCCTATTCCCTCTTTCTGCACCTCTCTTGCCTCTTTCTGCAGTTCTCTTGCCTTTTTCTGCACCTCTGTTGTTTCTTTCTGCACTTCGCTTGCCTCTTTCTATACTCCTGTTACCCCTTTCTGCACCTCTGTTGGTTCTTTCTGCACCCTCCTGCCTCTTTCTGCACCCCTCTGTCTGCACTTATCTTGCCTCTTTCTGTATCCCTCTTCCCTCGTTCTGCATTTCTCTTGCCAATTCAAATTTAAAGAAGTCTTTATTCGATTATTACATCATAAAAGACATGCATCACAGATTACAATACAAAAATACACATGATGTTTAAAAAAAGTATGAACCAATATTAAAACATCTAAGACCATATTAAATCATTATGCAAAACTTCATTTGAAGAATTTTTTTAAAATTACAATAAATCCTTGATTAAATAACCGTAGTAGCACGGACTCTATAGGTGTTTCACACAGACAATAATGAGCCTAAACTTATAGGTTAGGGCCTAGGTCAGGTTAATAAACCTTGCTCTTAAGATCCAAGCCCATCCTAAGTATTTCGCTACACCAGTTACAATCACAGGAGACAGATCTGTCTTTAGTATTCTACTAGCATTTACTGCTGAGCGTGTTCCCAGGCTTCTGCATACTTGACTTAACCATTTAGCTCTAGGGGCAGCATACAAAGGGCCGACAAAAAGAAAATGGTTTGTACTTTCACCCTGACCTGGGCACCTAGGACAGTGCCCAGACCCACCCATGCCCCACTTTTTAGTAAACTCCCTTAAAGGCAAGGAACCGCATCTATATTGGTGAAATAATTTACGGTCCAGGGGCTTAGTTATAGCATCCCAGTATTTTTCAAAGCAGGGGGCATCCTTCGTAACTACGAAAGTACCAGTAAGGTTACTAGCAGTCAGTCCCGAATGTCTCTTTTGCAAAACCCAATCCCAATATTGTGACTTCAAGTCCTTTTTGGAAGGGAAGGTTGCAGTTGCAGGGTTTGACCACAATTCTCCATGCCCCAGGGCACACAAGGTAGTTCTTAAGTCCTTAAACCAACCTATGTTATATGAGCCTGGGAGATCCCTAACCTCAATACATGCTCTTGCATATAGTTGGAGTTCTGGCGTTGTCCAAAGACGACGCCAGAATGCTAATGGTCGAAACCTGGTAAGGTCCTCCACAGGCTGGCACCCAAGATCGTACAAGAGTGGAATCCGCGGTGTTGACTGTGGAAGGCCTGTGGCCACCCTGAGAAATTTATTTTGTGCGGCTTTCAGGGGATCCAGATTGCTAAAACCCCAAAGCTCTGCCCCGTACAAGACAGAGGGTAGAACTTTCGATCCATAAATCTTCATTAAAGGGTACATGGGCCGGGTGAATGAGCTTTTATGTTCTTTAATCAAGGCTCCTCCTAACTGCGCATGCTTTAGAGCCAAGAGATCAACCTGTCGGGACCAACTAAGGGTCTCGCTGAACGTTACTCCCAGGTAGGTAAACAACTTAGTCTGTTCCAGGGATGTGCCCCCCATGGTAACCCTTGCTGAAATCAGGATGTGTCCTCTTAGTACCATAAATTTTGTTTTAGACACATTCACCTCAAGCTCATGCTCACTGCAAAACAGTTCAAATCTAGTCAGGGCCTGTTGAAGACCCTGTCTGGTCTTGGAAATTAAAAGAGTGTCGTCAGCGAACATGAGCAAAGGGATTTTCATTCCAGCAAGTGACGGGGCGTCGGTGGGGTGATTGGCAAAATATTTAGTAACCCCATTTATATACAAAGAAAAAAGGGTAGGGGCTAATACACACCCTTGCCTTACACCTTTAGCAACTGGAAATCTATCCGTTACCTCCCCTGGTTTGCCCGAGCGTACTTGGGCAAAAGTTTGAGCATGTAGAATCACCAAAAGGCGTACAAGGGAAGCTGGCATACCCAACTCTGCTAGACAGTTCCACAACCTTGCCCTTGGGACGAGGTTGAATGCAGACCTTAACTCCACAAAGGCTGCATAGAGAGTACATTTGCCTAGGAGGACAGTCTTCCAATAAAGGAGGATAAACCGAAAAGCCTGGTCTAGGGTACTCACATGGGACCGAAAACCGCCCTGGAGTGGGGTAAGGATGCTAAACTCACAAATCCAGTCCTGAATCCTGCCAAGAACAAGGCGGGCTGAGATTTTTTGTACCGCATCTATAAGGCTGATCGGCCGGTAGTTGGAAGGAACCGACCGATCGCCTTTCTTGTAAATTGGCAGGATTTCAGCCCCGGCCCAGGACTCGGGGACCTTGGCACCAGAAGCTAAAGCATTAACAAGTTGGACTAGATATGGGACCCAAAGATCCTGATCATGCTGGAATAAATCGGCTGGTATGCAATCAGGGCCTGGTGCCTTGCCCCTCGGTATAGATTGCAAAACATTTTTAACTTCACAACTCGTGAACTTGAGAGGATCAACCAGCACAGGACAAAAAATATCATCCTGTGCACTGCTGTGGTTCCTAAATTGTTCCTCAAAATAACATACCCACTGGTGCTGCCCAACCGAAGCAGGACTTGGACGGTCTTCCTGGGATGAACCCCATTTTAGTAAGTGCCAAAACTGTCGCAAATTCCAAAAGCTACATGCTTCGGTTAGTGATAACCACCGTTCCTCATCCCAGTTGGTCTTGGCTTTGCGCTTGGCATCATTATATGCCTTCCTACGAGATCTAATTAGTCTATGATTCTTGAGCTTTATTGCTTCGAACAAATCCCCTTGGGTCCGACGACACTCCTCATTGAACCAGGTTGTAGTTTTCAGTTTCCCCCTACTACCCTGCTTGGAGATGGACTTCACAAACAGTTTTTTCAACTCCGAAAAAAGACTGGTGTGAATATTAGTGATAGTTGCATTAATAACATCCTGCGACTCACATTTAAAAATTTCTTCCAGTGAGTTAGCAACCAGAGATCTAATCTCCTTACGTGCCTCTACATTAACAGAGATTTTTGGCCACCGTACCCTCCTCATATCGTTACTAAGAACGACTTTATCCTGAACGATATTAGGCCTACAATTTACGGACCCAAGAAAGCTAAGGTCCCTTAGTTCCACCACCAGCGGGTCATGATCACTTTCTGGGCGGGACATTACCTCCATATCCTCAACAGCAGCCCACAGCTTAACATCGACTAAGATATAGTCAATGCGACTACTGTGTCTGCCGTTGCTGAAGGTATGTCTGCCCGTCCTGTCTGAACGCACTCTAACATTTAGTGCTCGTAAGCCCTGGTCCAGGCACAGCCCTTTGATAAATGTGGCAGATTGTGTCCATTTTCCAATCGGGGGTAACTCAAGTTAAGGAATCCCCCAGGCCATATCTTCAACCTCAGTGAGTAAACCATCATCTAAGCTCAGGGGTTCAAAACAGGTATTAAGATCCCCCATCACAACCTTAAGCCCATCTATGGATACACCTGATAGGAATTCATCCAAAAGGAGGAGGGTTGGAGAGACCCTACCTCCCTGGATGCCCCTGACATAGATGTTAATCAGAAGAAGGTTAAGACCTTTGGTGGATTTAATACTAACAATTAGTATATCGGGGCTATCAATTTGTACCTCCTCCACTCTTATTTATTTATTTATTTATTTATACATATGATTTGTAGAGCGCATACGTTTGCCCTTGGGCGTCTTGGCGCTAAGATTACTAAAAGGATCTCTGAGTAATGGCAGCGTTTAGGCGGAAGATTCATTACTGGTTGACTAACCAAGTCTTCACCAGCTTCCTAAACTGGAGGAGAGACTGTGCTGATCTGATAGTCAGCGGAAGCGAATTCCAGAGTCTGGGTGCAGACACTGTAAAGCGCCTATCTCCCCAAGTAACCGTTCTGGTACGGGGTACTGCTAACTGATGTAACTGCATCGATCTCAGTTGTCTTGATGGGCAGTAGATGGAAATCTGCTCTTGCAGAAACTTTGGGCCTTGGTTGTGAGTAGCTTTGAAAGTTAGAAACAGTGATTTGAATTTAATGCGGTTTTTAATTGTTAGCCAGTGGTAACTCTTAATTATGTGACTGACTGATTTGAATTTAGGAGTTCTGGATAATAATCTGGCTGCCACATTTTGGATCATTTGAAGTTTGGAGATTACCCGGGATTGTGCATTGGCAAATAAGCCATTACAGTAGTCCAAGGAGGAGAGCACAAGTGTGCTCACCACTGTTCTACCCGCGCTGTCAGAGAGAAATGGGAGAATTTTCCTTATCAATTTAAGTTTGTGATGAGCAATTGCTACTGTCTGGTTGGCATGTGCTGCAAAATTAAGTTTCTCATCAAAAACTATACCCAAGTTTCTGACCTTAGCTGACGGTGTTGGTGGAGTTCCCAAAGACGGAGGCCACCACTCAGGAGACCATTGTGGGACGATCTTACCAAAGATAACTACCTCCGTCTTTTCGAAGTTCAACCTCAAGCAGTTGGCCTGCATCCAGTCTTTAATAGCCAGCATACCCTCTTGAAACAGTGCCTCTACCTGCTCCCCGTCATTATTGATAGCGAGCACCAGCTGGGTGTCATCAGCATAGGAGGTAAGGCTCATATGGTAGGTTTTAATCACTCTCGCCAAGTCCAACGCATAGATATTAAACAGTGTTGGACTTAGCGATGAGCCCTGAGGAACTCCACAAGGTAAGGCAAGCTCTGGTGATTTGAAAGGACCCAGCGTGACTGCTTGAGTTCTGCTGGAAAGAAACGAGGTGAGTAGTTCTTTAGCGCTGGATCGGATGCCCAAATTTCCGACACGGTCAATCAAGATGGAGTGATTGACCGTGTCGAAGGCGGCCGACAGATCCAGCATAATAAGCACTGCTGTCCCTCCATGATCTCTGATTGTTCTAATGTCGTCTGCGGCTTTAATGAGAGCCGTCTCAGTGCCATGGAGCTTTCGAAACTCAAACTGCGTATCATCCAGCAGTTTGTTTTGCTCGAGATAATCAGCCAGCTGAGTGTTCATTACCTTTTCAAGCACTTTGGCAAGAAATGGGAGGCTGGTGATAAGTCTATAGTTTTTCAACAGCTCCTTATCTAAAGAGGGTTATTTTAAGGAACGGTTTTAGCAGAGTATTGTTTAGCATGTTCGGGTATATCCCTGACCTGAGGATCATGTTACAAACTTGTGTGATGGTGGTGCTGATAACGTCAATCACAGGTAGGTAGACTTTAGGAGGACATGGGTCTAGAGCCGAACCTGTTTTTATGGATGTCATAATGTCCCTAATTTGATCCTCCTCCAATCCTTCAAATTGGGTCAGTAAGCAAGTGGGAGGGTTAATTTGAGTAGCTGGAGGAACATGAGTGCTGTTAATTGAGAACTCAGAATAGATGTCTCTCTTACACCCTCATTTCTCTTGCCTCTTTCTGTACCTCTCTTGCGTCTTTCTGCAGTTATCATGCCTGTTTCTGCACCTCTTTTGCTTCATTCTGCACTTCTCTAGAGTCTTTTAGAATTTCCAGTCCTTCTTTCTGCACTTCTCTTGCATCTTTCTACATTTTTGTTGCTTTTTTCTGCACTTCTCTTGCCTCTTTCTGTACCTCTCCTACCTCTTTCTGTAGTTCTCTTGCCTTCTTCTGTACCTCTGTTGCTTCTTTCAGCACTTCTCTTGTATGTTTCGGCACCTCTATTGCCTCTTTCAGCACCCCTGTTCCCTCTTTCTGGACTTCGCTTCCCTGTTTCTACACTTCTCTTGCCTCTTTCTGCACCTCTGCTGCTTTTTTCTGCACTACTCCTGCCTCTCTCTCCATTTTTGTTCCTTCTTTCTACACTTCTCTTGCCTCTTTCTGCACCCCTTGTGCATCTCACTGTGCTTCTATTGCGTCTGTCTACACCCCTCTGACTCTTTCTGCAACCCTCTTGCTTTTTTCTGTACTCTCTTCCCTCTTTCTGTACCTGTCTTGCCTGTCTGTAGCCCTGTTCCCTCTTTCTGCACCCCTCATGCCTGTTCTGTACCTCCCTTGTCTCTTTCTGCATTTCTCTTGCTTCTTTCTGCACTACTCTTGCCTCTTTCTGGATTTCTGTTGCTTGTATCTGCACTTCTCTAGCCTCTTTCTGCATTTCTGTTACTTATTTCTGCACTTCTCTTGCCTCTTTCTGCACCTCTATTGCTTCTTTCTGCACTTCTCTAGCCTCTTTCTGCATTTCGGTTCCTTCTTTCTGCACTTCAGTTGCCTGTTTCTACATTTCTGTTTCTTCTTTCCACACTTTTCTTGCTCCTTTCTGCACCCCTTTTCCCTTTTTCTGCAACATTCTTGCCTCTTTCGGCACCCCTCTTGCTTCTTTCTGCACCTCTGTTGGTTCTTTCTGTACCCCTCCTGAATTGTTCTGCACCTCTCTTACCTCTTTCTGCACCTCTGTTGCCTCTTTCTGCTTCTCTACTGCCTCTTCCGGAAGTTCTCTTGCCTTCTTCTGCACATCTGTTACTTCTTTCAGCACTTCTCATGCCTCTTTCTGTACTTCTCTTGTATGCTTCTGCACCTCTCTTGCCTTTTTCTGCACCCCTGTTCCCTCTTTCTGCACTTCACTTTTCTGTTTCTGCACTTCTCTTGCCTCTTCCTGCACCTCTGTTGCTTTTTTCTGCACTACTCCTGCCTCTATCTCTATTTCTGTTCTTGCTTTCAACACTTCTCTTGCATCTTTCTGTACCCCTCTTGCCCCGTACTGTGCTTCTCTTGCTTCTTTCTGCACCTCTGTTTCTTTCTGCATCCCTCTTGCTTTTTTCTGCACCCTCCTCCCTCTTTCTGTACCTCTCTTGTCTGTTTGTACCCTTTTCCCTCTTTCTTCACCTCTCATGCATGTTTCTGCACATCTCTTATCTCTTTCTGCATTTCCCTTGTTCCGTTCTGCACTACTCTTGCCTCTTTCTGCATTTCTGTTGCTTGTTTCTGCACTTCTCTAGCCTCTTTCTGCATTGCTGTTGCTTATTTCTGCACTTCTCTTGCCTCTTTCTGCACCTCTGTTGCTTCTTTCTGCACTACTCTAGCTTCTTTCTGCATTTATTTCTGTTTCTTCTTTCTGCACTTCTCTTGCCTGTTTCCACATTTCTGTTGCTTCTTTCTGCACTTCTCTTGCTTCTTTCTGCACCCCTCTTCCCTATTTCTGCAACATTCTTGCCTCTTTCTGCAGTTCTCTTGCCTCTTTCTGTACCTGTTGCTACTTTCAGCACTTCCCTTGCCTCTTTCTGCACCCCTCTTTCCTCTTTCTGCACCTCTGTTGGTTCTTTCTGCACTCCTCCTGCCTCACTCTGCACCCCTTAACCATCTTTCTGCATCTCTCTTGCCTTTTTCTGCACACCTGTTTCTTCTTTTTGAACATCACTTGCCTGTTTTTGCATCTCTCTTGCCTCTTTCTGCACTTCTGTTGCCTCTGTCTGCATTCCTATTGCCTCTTTTTGTACTTTTCCTGCCTCTTTCTGCATTTCTGTTGGTTCTTTCTGCACTTCTCTTGCTTTATTCTGTACATCTCTTGCTTCTTTCTGCACCCCTTTTGCCCCTTTCTGTACCCCATTTCCCTCTTTCTACACTTCTCTTGCCTCTTTCTGCATATCTCCAGCCTCTTTCTGCAGTTCTCTTATCTGTTTCTGTAACTCTCCTACCTCTTTCAACACCTCTGTTGTCTCATTCTGCACCTCTCTTGCTTCTTTCTGCATCCCTCTTGCCTCTATCTGTACCCTTCTTCTTTTTTTCTGTACTTCTCTTGCCATTTTCTGCACCCCTTTTCCCTCTTTCTGTACCTCTCTTCACTGTTTCTGTACTTCTCTTGCATCTTTTTGCAGTTCTCTTGTCTCTTTCTATACCTCTGTTAGTTCTATCTGCACCCCTCCTGCTTCTTTCTACACACCTCTTCTTACTTTCTGCTCATCTCTTACCATTTTCTGCAACCCTGTTCCCTCTTTTAGTACCTCTGTTGTCTCTTTCTGCACCTCTCTTGCCTTTTTCTGCCTGTTGGAAATGGCCCTTTTTGCCGGGTTAGCCCTAAACATTTTTCTTTTTCCTCCTATTTTTCCCTGGCCTGTTTGTGTTGGTTTTAGGAATCTGGGCACTTTACTACTGCTGATAAGTGCTAACGTGCATATGCTCTCTGTGTAAAATCTGTTATAGATTGGTATTTTCATGATGGCCTATTTGATTTATGTGTCAGTCCCTAGTAATGGGCACTGCGTATGCCAGGGCCCATAAATCAAATGCTGTTGGTGGGCTGCAGCACTGGATTGTGCCACGCAGGCAAACAGCCCGTAAAGTGTAACTCTGGCCTGCCATTGCAGAACCTGTGTGCAGCCTGGGGCTGTATGTAGACTTGGCAAGTACACACACTTGCCAGTCCCTAAACCTTCCCTTTTCTACATGTGAGTCGCCCCTAAGGTAGGCCCAAGGTACACCCATAGGTAGGATGCATTGTAGGTGAGGACATGCCCTGGTGTGTGTGGCATGACCTGATAGTGAATTACAGCCTACTTCGTTTTTCACTATTGCAAGGCTACCTGTTCCCCATAAACCAGAGTGGGCAGTTTGATTATAACATCCTATAATCCTAATTGACTCAGGAAACATGGTAGAAATTAGAGTTTAGTATGCCTGAACTCAGAATGATAAAATACATCTTTTAATGAAGTTGGTTTTAAAATTCTGTGTTTGAAAATACCACTTTTAGAAAGTAGATATTTTCTTGCGTAACCATCCAGCCTGCCTCTGCAAGGTTGTGTATTGTCTGTCTGGTTTGTGAGTGACAGGGACTGGGGGAGACTCCAATACTGCCTCCTGTTAAGAAGTCTCAGGGACTGCAAAGACTTCACCAATCTCTGGGTACTGCTCCTGGAACCGCTTTTTCAGTTGCCACTGAGAAGAGGGAACCGCGACCGACTGTCACCGACTCTGTCGCTGGTCTTGTGTCCTGGAGGCACCGCAGACCGCACTGTCTTGCCCTATACCGTAAACCTCAGTGTCACTGACACCATCCGCATAATTGTCACCGAGCCAATGCATGCACCGCATCGAGAGGCACCTCAGACCACACCACCTCCCTTTACTTCATTGGTTTGGTCTCACCAACAAGATTGCCGCTGGCTCGATACCCATGACCGCTTCATCACGCACAGCTGTCCTGCTCTGCCAGCGCAAATTCCCGCCAACCGGCTCTGTCGCTTGCCTCACAACCTGCCAGCACCCCATCGAGCACCATCTTGCCCTACACCGCATGCCTTGGTCACACCAACACTGTCTCCACAATCGTCACCGAGCTGCTGACTGCACCGCATTGAGAGAATACCATGCCCTGCACCGTTTTCACTTTGCACAGTAACTGTGACGGGACCCCACGACCGGCTCTGTCACCTGTACCGCAACCTGCCAACAAGCCTTCGTCTTACCAACACCGTCTGGACGATCGTCACCGAGCCGCTGCTTGCACCACATCGAGAGGGCACGGCACCTTGCACCACTTCCACTTTGCATCGCAACCACGAAGGATGCCAAGACCGACTCGCACCTCCGTGTGAGCCACACTAAGAAAGGTACTGTTAACGAGTCTGTTCACGCTGTTGCTGGCCCGTACCAACACGCTCAGCTGGAACTGCGAGACTCTGTTGTTTTCAGCATCAAGGTAGGCTCGGACCAAGCTACGGACTCGAACGAACTGTGTTTTCAACATACTTTTGCCATTTAAAGACATCTGGTAAATTAACTATTTTGAAAGTACTGTATTGTGGATTTTTATCGTATTTGGTCTTGTTTTAAGTATACAAAAATATTGGATATTTTTCTAAACTGGTGTGGTGTCCTTTTAAAGTGCTTACGCTGTATTACTGTTGGTTATGTGCAAATACTTTACACACTGCCTCTAAGATCAGCCTGACCACTCATGCTAAGCTACCAAGGGGGTGAGCAGGGGTTATTTTAGGAGTGTAACTCCCTTATGCTGACTAGGAAGAAGGGCCCCTAATTAGACAAAAGGTGCAATCCCTTGCCAACTAGAGACCCCCATTTCTAACATTGCCCTTCTGTCTCTTTATGCATTTCTAATGCTTCTTTCCGAACTTCTCATGACTCTTTCCGTATTTCTGTTGCTTCTTTCTGTACTTTGCCTCTATGTAAACTGCTCTTTGTGCTTCTATGTACATTGCTCTTGCCACTTTCCGTACTTCTTTTGGCTCTTTCTGCACCACTCTGGCCTCTTTCAGCACCTCTGTTGCTTCTTTCTGCACCCCTCATGCCTCTTTCTTCACCCTCTTTCCGCTTTCTCTACTCCTGCTGCCTCTTTCTGCAACTCTCCTGCCTGTTTCTGCACCCCTCTTGCCTTTTTTGCACCCTTCTTCGATCTTTCTGTACTTCTCCTGTATTTTTCTGTACCCCTGTTTGCTCTTTCTGGACCTCTCTTGCCTCTGTCTGCACTTCTCTTGCCTCTTTCGGCACCTCTTTTGCTTTTTTCTGTACTTCTCTTGCCTCTTTCCACATTTCTGTTGCGTCTTTCTATACTTCTCCTACCTCTTTCCATATTTCTCTTGCCTCTTTCTGCACTTCTCTTACCTCTTTCTGCAACTTCCTTGCTTCTTTCTGTACCTCTGTTGCTTCTTTCAGCACTTCTCGTGCCTCTTTCTGCGCTTCTCTTGCCTCTTTCTGCACCTCACTTGCTTCTTTCTGCACCACTCTTGCCTCATTCTGCACCCCTTTTCCCTCTTTCTATACTTCAGTTGCCTCTTTCTGCACCTCTACGGCCTCTTTCTGCAGTTATCTGGCCTCCTTCTGCACCCCTGTTTCTTCTTTAAGCACTTCTCTTGCCTCTTTCTGCACTTCTCTTGCCTGTTTCTGCAACCCTATTGTCTGTTTCTACACTTCTGTTGTCTCTTTCTGCACCTCACTTGCTTCTTTAAGCACGTCTCTTGCCTCTTTCTGAATTTCTATATCTTCATTATGCATTTCTCTTGCCTCTACAGTTCACTTGCTTCTTTCTATACTTCTTTCTGCCCCCTCTTACCTCGTTCAGCACCTCTGTTGCATCTTTCTGCACTTCTCTTGCTTCTTTCTATACTTCTCTTGCTTCTTTCTGCACCCTTCTTCCAGAACTTTCCCTGCCTCTTTATGCACCTCTCCTGCCTCTTTCTGCTTTTCTCTTGCCTCATTCTGCAACTCTGTTGCTTCTTTCAGCACGTCTCTTGCCTGTCTCTGTACCTCTCTTGCCTGTTTCTCACCCACAACTGCAAGGAACTCTTCAGCATCATCAAAGAATTCGCTCAACCCAACAGCGAGACCACCGACATGACACTCTCTCAGGACCTCTGTGACAGACTCAGTGCTTTCTTCCATCACAAAATCAAGCCCATCTATGACAACTACAACATCTACAACCCCCATGAGGAGGGAGGGGGTCCCACCACACCCAGCAGCATGCAACTGACACTTAACAGCCGGACCACCCTCAGCATCGAAGACAATCTGAGGATAATGAAGAGCATCCACTCCAGGGCTCCCATGGACCCCTGTTCCCACCACATCTACCGCAAAGTTGCAGACTTTATCGCCCCCAAACTTCAACACATCATCAACCAATCCTTCGAGTCCGCCTCCTTCCCTGATGACTGAAAACATTCAGTGATCAAACCTCTCCTGAAAAAACCTTCAACGGACCCCACCAACCTCTAGAATTTCAGACCGATCTCCCTACTCCCTCATTCAGCCAAAGTCATGGAAAAAGCCATCAACAACAAACTCGCACTGTTCAACATCTACATTGCCCCGCTCACAGTCATCGTCAAAGCACACAGACTCAACATCACATCATACGCAGATAACACACAACTCATCCTCTCCCTAGCCAACAAACCCAAAACCGCCAAACTCGACTCTCAAGGCGGGATGGCAGCATTCGCCGTATGGATGAAGAGCAAATTCCTTCAACTCAACATGGACAAAACAGAGATAGTCATCTTGGGCCCACACCCCAACGGCTAGTATGACACCTGGTGGCCCCTGACCTTGGAGCCCCTATCGCCCCCACCGACCGTGCACGCAACCTCATCCAGGACTGAACATACAAAATGGAACACCAGGTCAATGCCATCACCTCCTCCTGCTACCACACCCTCTGCCTACTCCGCAAGACATTCAAGTGGATCCCTCTGAACACAGGAAAATGCTTACGTAAGTCCTCATCAGCAGCAGACTGGACTAAGGCACCACACTCTACGTCAAGGATACCAAAAACCATAACCCGTAAACTCCAGAATGTACAGAACGCCGTCGCCAGACTAGTCCTCAACCTACCACATCAATGCCACATCAGCCAACACCTGCAGACCCTACATTGGCTCCCTGTCAAAAAGAGAATCACCTTCAAACTCCTTACCTACGCACACAAGCCCCTACAAAACACTAAAGCTGCCAACTTGAACAATCGCCTCGTGTTCCATGCACCCCAACGCTCTCTCCACTCAGCCTAACTCTCCCTCATATTTATACCTCGGATCAAGAATAGCAGAACAGGTTGGTGCGCCTTCTCCCTCCTCACGGCCAAGGCAAGGAACTCACTCCCTCTCTACCTCTGACAGACTACATCGCTCCCAAGGTCCTAAAGGGCATCAAGACCTCGCTCTTCAATGGTATGCAGTGAACCTGCTGGTCCTGTGGAACCACCCCATCCCGCCTCTCCCTCAGCACCTTGAGACCCACTCTGGGTGAGTAGCCAGCGGTGTATATATAACAAATGATTGATTGTTTCTCCACCCCTCTTGCCTCTTTCTGCACCCCTCTTCCCTCTTTCTGTACCTCTCTTGCCTTTATCTGCACCCCATGTTCCCACTTTCTGCAACTCTCTTCCCTGTTTCTGCAACTCTCTTACCTCTTTCTGCACTTCTCTTGCTTCTCACTGCACCTCTGGTGCTTTGTTTCTGCTATTCTCTGGCCTCTTTCTGCATTTCTGTTTCTTCTTTCTGCACTTCTCTTGCCTCCTTATGCACCCCTCTTTTCTCTCTCTCCACTTCTGTTACCTCTTTCTGCAACTCTGTTTCTTCTTTCTGCACTCCTCTTGCTTTTTTCTGTACCTCTATTCCCTCTTTCTGCACCTCTGTTGCCTTTTTCTACATCCCTGTCCCCTCTTTTTACACATCTCTTGCCTGGTTCTGCACAGCTCTTGCCTCTTTCTGTACTTCACTTGCCTCTTTCTGCACCTCTGTTGCTTCTCTCTGCACTTCTCTAGCCTGTTTAGGCATTTCTGGTCCTTCTTTCTGAACTTCTCTTGCCACTTTGTACATTTCTGTTGCTTCTTTCTGCACATCTCCTGCCTCTTTCTGCACCCCTATTCCCTCTTTCTGCACCTCTCTTACCTCTTTCTGCAGTTCTTTTGCCTTTTTCTGTACCTCTGTTGCTTCTTTCTGCACTTCGCTTGCCTCTTTCTTTACTCCTGTTACCCCTTTCTGCACCTCTGTTGGTTCTTTCTGCACCCTCCTGCCTCTTTCTGCACCCCTCTGTCTGCACTTCTCTTGCCTCTTTCTGTACCCCTCTTCCCTCGTTCTGCATTTCTCTTGCCTCTTTCTGTACCTCTCTTGCGTCTTTCTGCAGTTATCTTGCCTGTTTCTGCACCTCTGTTGCTTCATTCTGCACTTCTCTAGAGTCTTTTAGAATTTCAGGTCCTTCTTTCTGCACTTCTCTTGCATCTTTCTACATTTTTGGTGCTTGTTTCTGCACCGCTCTTGCCTCTTTCTGCACTTCTCGTGCCTCTTTCTGCACCCCCTTGCCTCTTTCTAGACCGCATTTGGTTCTTTCTGCACCGCTCCTGCTTGCTTCTGCACACCTCTTCCCTCGTTCTGCACATCTCTTGCCATTTCCTGCACCCCAGTTCATGCTTTTTGCACCTCTCTTGCCTCTTTATGCCCTTCTATTACTTCTTTATGCATTTGTATTACTTCTTTCCACACTTCTCTTACTTCTTTTCACATGTCTGTTGCTTTGTCCTGCACTTTGCCTTCATGTACATTTCTCTTGTTTTTTTCTGCACTTCTCTTGCCTCTTTGTACATCACACTGGCCTCCTTCAGCACCTTTGTTGCTTCTTTCTGCACTTATCTTGATTCTTTCTACACCCCTCCTGCCTCTTTCCGCACCCCTCTTTCTGCACTTCTCTTGCCTCTTTCTGTACCCCTCTTCCCTCTTTCTGCACTGCTCTTGCTTCTTTCTGAACCTCTGTTGTTTCTTTCTGCACCCCTCTTGCCTCTTTATGCATCCCTCTTCACTCTTTCTGCACTTCCGTTGCCTCTTTCTGCATCTCTCCTGCCTCTTTCGGCAGTTCTCTTGCCTCCTTCTGCACCTCTGTTTCTTCTTTCAGCACTTCTCTTGCTTGTTGCTGCACATCTCTTGCCTGTTTCTCGCCCACAACAGCAAGGAACTCTCAGCATCATCAGAGAATTCACCCAACCCAACAGCGAGACCACCGACATCCCACCCTCCCAGGACCTACGTGACAGACTCAGCTCTTTCTTCCATCACAAAATCAAGCCCATCTACGACAACTTCAATGTCAACAACCCCGACAAGGAACCCCCTCCCACCACACCCAGCAGCACGCAGCCGACGCTTAACAGCCGGACCACCCAACCATTGAATACACTGAGGATAATGAAGAGCACCCACTCCAGGATCCCCAATGAACTTCTGATTCCACGACATCTACCGCAAAGTCACAGACTTCTTTGCACTCGAACTTCCACACATCATCAACTGATCCTTTAAGACCGCCGCCTTACCCGATGACTAAAAACATGCAGAGATCAACCCTCTCCTGAAAAAACCTTCAGCGGACCCCTCAAGAATTTTGGCCGATCTCCCTACTCCCTTATTCAGCCAAAGCCATGGAAAAAAAACTCCTTCATGGAAGAGAACAACATCTTCAACCCCTGCCAAACAGGCTTCAGGAAGAACCACAGCACCAAAACCACACTCTTTGAAGCAACAGATGACATCTGCACCCTCCTCAACAGAGGAGAGACCGTGGCCCTCATCCTCCTTGACCTCTCCAAGACACTTCGACACTGTATCGCACTGCACCCTACCCCTCAGACTCCACGGTGCGGGAATCCAGAACAGGGCCCTCAACTGGATCAGATCTTTCCTCTCCGGCAGAAGGCAATGAGTCAGACTTCCTCCATTCCTCTCAGAACTGACTCCAACCGCCTGTGGAGTCTCACAAGGATCACCTTGTTTAACATCTGCATGGCCCGCTCGCAGCCATCATCAAAGCACACAGACTGAACAAGACATCATACGCAGATGACACACAACTCATCCTCTCCCTATCCAACGAACCAAAATCCGCCAAACTCAACTTTCAAAATGGGATGGCAGCCATTGCCAGATGGATGAAGAGCAGCTGCCTACAACTCAACGTGGACAAAACAGAGACACTCATCTTGGGCCCACACCCCAATGCCTGGAACGATACCTGGTGGCCCCCGACCTCAGAGACCCTCCTGCCCCTACTGACTATGCACGCAACCTCAGGATCATCCTGGACTGCAAATACAAAATGGACCATCATGTCAACGCCATCACATCCTCCTGCTACCACACCCTCTGCCGACTCCACAAGACCTTAAAGTGGATCCCCCCTGAAAACTGGAAAATGGTCACGCAAGTCCTCATCAGCAGCAGACTGGACTACGGCAACGCACTCTATGCAGGGATACCAAGAACCATACCTGTAAACTCCAGAACTTACAGAACATCCCCGTCAGACTAACCCTCAACCTACCACGTCAATGCCACGTCAGCCAACACATGCGGACACTACATTGGCTCCCTGTCGAGAAGTGAATCCCCTTCAAGCGCCTTACCCACGCACACAAGGTCCTACACAACACCGAAGTTGCCAACCTAAACAACCGCCTCGTGTTCCGCGCACCAAAGCGCTCTCTTCGCTCAGCTCAAGTCTCCCTCATAACTATACCTCGGATCAGCAGACATAATATTGAAGCACCACTGTTAAATTGTTTGAGAGGGCAATGTGATTGTTTTGACTGATAAAACTGTTGTGATTTACTTATTTAACTTTGTTTTAACTGGTTCTCGTGTATCTTACCTGATTTTTTCTGCAATTAGCATTTTTGGCACTCGACCCGGCGTTGTCCGTCTGTAAGCGCGTGTTTTTTCAGATTACATATGAGCAGACAATGATCTTCATGGTTGGACTGGTGTTTATCTGTACATCTGCTCTAAGAGTAAGGCCATGCTTTAATTGCTGTGAAGAGGTATTTGGGAGACGCCACATGGCTATCTCAAATTAGTAATCTCTGAGAAGGATCGACAAGAGGAGGGTTTATAGAATGAGTAGGATAAGGACTGACAATGTTTAGACCTTTTTCTCTATTCTATGGTTTACCTTTGCTTTACCTTACAGAGCGGGCCTCTATTTCCTGAGCTAGGTCCAGGTGAGGTGAGGTGCAGTCCCCGGTCAAGCTGGTTGAGCATATAAAATTATTTTGAATGAGTAGTAGTATAATGTCAGGAAACAAGCAAATAAGAGAGCTATATTGGAGTAATGTTTTATTTATTTTTTCTACATGCCATCTGCATTCTTTGATGCGGAGGATCAGTACAAGTAGGTTGTATTCGTTCCAACCTCTTAATATGTCTGTATTTTCACTATTAACAGTTTTTTCTTACAAATATTTTTTTCACTTTAAATCAGTATATATTCTGTTTTGCAGTAGCAAAGTTTGAGAGCAGAGGCCCTAAAGAAAGCCGAGAGGATTTTGTTCCCAAGTGGCTTAAACATGTTGGCCTGATTTTTGCAGTTATTTGTTGAAACTGCCCCTTGCACTGTTCTGTTTTTAAATTAGGGGGTGAGCCGATATTTAAAATAAAATGTCTTGCTTTTTCGCCTCACTACCCTATTTTAATCACCACTTTTTGTGTTTTGCACTGCACTCAATTCCCCTGTGATCTGTGATCTAGAAACACATTATATGTTTCTCTTTCCAAGTGATTTTGGGTTTGATCCAATCAAGCTGATTTCCTTTGGTGTGGTAGATAGTCTCTATGATCAAGAGACACACCACCCCGAGAGATGGATGACCAAATGATAAGATTGATCACTATGATAAATTGATTGGAATCCAATAAGTTGCTTCTGGATCACTATTTTGGCTCTCTTATTCTCTCCTCTGGACTTTTATGTGACTTGTGTTCCGACTCACTTTTTGAGGGGTTGAAGTTAGTCAGCTAATTTGTTGGCTTTAGACTCCTGTTCTTTTTGTTATTCGTCTGTAAGCGCGGACATCCCTTACTTCCTTGGGTCAGCACTCTAGTTTTCTCTTCCTCTTCATCTATTTAAACGCCGTACTGGCGTGGGCGCGCTGCGGACATGGGTGCGCCAGCAGTGCGCCAAAAGCAAGCCCATCTGCGACAGTCCACGCTCGGCCCACGCTCAGCGCCAGCCGTACTGCCTGTAACACAGGGACTCTTTGCTATTCAAGTGAGACCCTGCGGGAGATTGGTGTGACTATGAGTGATGAGGTAGGATTACTGAGACTTGAGGGAACTACTAGGATGAACGCTGATATTTATAGGAAGGATGCTTTGAGTTGGGGATTACTGAATGTTCGATCCCTCTCCAAACACTGCACAGAGATCCAACTACTCACTGAGGTAAACCTTCTCGATGTTTTGTTTATGACACCAACTTGGACATACCCTGACTCTGTTCTTGAATTAGGGCTGGCCTGCCCGCCTGGGTATAAGATCTTCCATAAACCTAGAACCTCAGGCAAAGGAGGGGGTGTTGGCACTCTGTTTAAAGATAGCTGGAATTTTGTCCCTATGGATGTCGATATGGTGGAGGGATATGAGCTTTTGGAATTCTCATTAAAAGACAGCAAGGGACACCTGCTAGATGGTATAGTCTGTTACAGACCCCCTGGCCCTTTCAATATGCTTCATATGCAGGCATTGACTTTTGTTATTGATAACATGGCCCTCACGAAATCAAGACTGCTTATAGTTGGAGATTTTAACATGTGGTTCAATGGTAGTCTGGACACGGGAAACTCCAACCTTCTCCAATCCTGTAAGAAACTAGGTCTCGGTCAAGGGGTGTGGGAGCCTACACATAAAGGGGGGCATATGCTGGATTGAATCTTTAGTGAGGATAGTACCACTGGGCATATAAGGGTACTTCCGGCGGAGTGGACTGACCATTTTCTGGCCAAATTCCTGACTTTCATCCCTAGTCGAGAAGTCCCTGTTAATAGGGAATTTCGGAGTTTTCTAAGCAGGGATTGGAAGAGGGCATTAAAAAAGGTAACATGCTCTTCAACGTTTGTCATCAATAAAGATCTTAATGTAGCGAGATCAGTGGAGCACTACGTAGATTTCTGTAGTCAGATCACCGCAACCATCAATCAAATTGCCGCTTTGAAAGTCTGAAAAAATAGAGGCAGACCTTCGGCCAGATGGTTTGATGAAAACTTGAAAAATCTGAAATTGAATTGTAAACAGGCTAAAAGAAAATGGCGAAAGCATTATGCAGAGGACGATAAGGCTGCATGAAAATGGCTATATCCATCTATAAAAAAGCAATTTTCTCAGCTAAAACAGAATACTTTGCAGAAACTATTCTGAAATCATCAAACACATATAAATGTGTTTTCAGAATAGTCGATGAGATCATTAATCCAAAGTGCTCACAAAATGAGATTCTATCAGCTCAAGGTCTCTGCGATAGACTGGCGATCTTCTTTGAGGGAAAAATTTGTACCATCATAAACGGGCTTAAAACAAATATCCCAGCCGTAGAAGGAAGTCGGATCAGTGGAACAATATCTCAACCACCGGTGCAGGAAAGATGTCCTATGTAGAGATAGATGTTGGGATTGTGAATCTGAGCACCCTGGACCATTTTGAACTTATATCAGAGCATGGCTTTGGTGGGCTGGCTCTGGGAGTCTCTTCCGGCTCCCCACCGGATCCTCTTCCTCACAAAATCTAGAAGGAATTTGCCTCTGATCTATTCCCTAGTCTCAGACAGATTTGCAATCATTCACTTTCCAGTGGGGATGTACGATCCAGCTTGAAACAGGCTGTGGTTACACCTCTCCTGAAGAAGGCCACACTTGATCCTGCTCGCCCTGAAAGTTACCAACCTATCTCCCTCCTACCCTACCCAGTGAAGATCCTTGATCACTGGGTCAGCAAATCCTTGTCCGTGTTCTTAGAAAGTAACAAGTTAGCGGACATTCAATTTGGCTTCCGTCCAAAACACGGTACAGAGTCTGCTTTGGTGACCGTGATGGACGATCTTCGCTTGTTGGCAGACAAGGGACAGTCAACAATATAAATTTTGCTTAACTTGTCTGCCGCTTTCGACACGGTCAACCATAGTATTCTGCTCACCCACCTATAAAAGATAGGAGTGGTAGGTACAGCTTTGGCCTGGTTCCACTCTTATCTCTCTGGTAGGTGTCAGGCGGTGGCTCTTCCGCTGTTTCAATCTGCTTTTACTAACATTTGCCATGGTGTTCCTCAAGGGTCTGCCATCAGACCGATTATGTTTAACATCTATCTAAGTCTATCTAAGTCCATTGATTGATATAATTCAGGCTCACAACGTGAAGCTGATAAATTATGCTGATGACACTCAGATTATCCTATCCTTGGGTGTCACACAACCCTCGGCGTTGGAGGCTTTTCATGGTTGTATGCGTGGCACTGCACATTGGCTACAGCTGAATCTTTTACAATTTAATTCTGAGAAAACTGAAATCCTGCACTGTGCAGTGAGGAAGGTTCCCTTACCTCTTACTCATAATTTCTGGCCATTAGGAACTTCCTCCCCCTTGGTCCCGGCTAAAACGGTCCAAAATTTGGGAGTCTAGCTTAGTGCCAATTTGTCCTTGGAGGCACAGGTGAACAGAACTGTGGGGTGCTGTTTTGGTCTCATTAGAGCCCTCAGAAAGATCCTCCCACTGTTACCTGCTTCTGCCAGAGCACTAATAGTGCAGGGCGCTATTTTAAGTTGTCTGGACTATTGTAATGCTTTGCTGCTGGATTCCCCTAATTATTTGATCAATCGATTGCAAGGTGTTCAGAACATGGCGGCAAGGTTAGCTCCCGCTAAACCTCGAAACTTCTCTGCCTCAAAAAGTTTGGCTGAGCTACACTGGCTTCCAGTGTTGCAAAGAGTCCATTTTAAGTATATGTGTTTAGTGTTAAGGGCCTTGTATGGATCCAGTCCAAAGCCACTTCAAGAATAATTACTCTGGTACATCCCCCACCCTACATCTCCACTCTTCTTCGGCCTGTTTGGTGAAGGGTCCTAGGTTCAACAGGGTCAGACTGAGTGGACGAGCTTTCAGCATTGCTGCTGCGAGGCTGTAGAATGAATTGCCAGTCGATATTAGAAATTTAGCTCCCTATTCTTGTTCAGAAAAAGGATTAAGATATGGTTGTTTCCTAGAATATGATCTTGCTCCCCGAGTATGGTCTAATCTTTACGTCGCCCTCCTGATTAACATCGGTTCTTTGTCTACGTAATGGAGCTCCAGGGTACCCGTAGGGTGTTTGTTGCACTTAATAAATACCATATACAATACAATACAACACAAGAAAAGCAGAACAGGGTGGCGCTCCTTCTCCCTCCTCGCAGCCAAAGCATGGAACTCCCTCCCTCTCCACCTCCGACAGACTACATCACTTCCCAAGTTCCTAAAGTACCTCAAGACCTCGCTCTTCAATGGTGCGCAGTGAAACTGGTGGACCTGTGGAACCACCCCCAGCTCCCCTCTCCCTCAGCACCTTGAGACCCGTTCCGGGTGAGTAGCCAGCACTATATAAACTGATGGATTGATTTTTCTGCACCCCTCTTGCCTCTTTCTGTACCCCTCTTCCCTCTTTCTGTACCTCTCTTGCCTTTTTCTGCACTCCTGTTCCTTCTTTCTGCACCTGTCTTCCTTGTTTATGCAAATCTCTTGCCTCTTTCTGTACCTCTCTTGCCTCTTTCTGCACCTCTGTTGCTTTTATCTGCATTTCTCTCGTCTCTTTCTGCATTTCTGTGGCTACTTTCAGCACTTCTCTTGCCTCGTTCTACATTTCTTTTGCTTCTTTTTGCACTTCTCTTGCCTACTTCTGCACCCCTCTTGTCTTTGTTGGCACTTCGTTTACCTCTTTCTGCAACTCTGTTGCTGCTTTCGGTACTTCTGTTTTCTGGTTCTGTACTCCTCCTCCCTCTTTCTGCTCCCCTGTTGCCTTTTTCTATAACCCTGTTCCCTCTTTTTATACCTCTCTTGTCGGTTTACGCACCTCTCTTGCCTCTTTTTACATTTGTCTTGCCTCTTTCTATACCTCTGTTGCTTATTTCTTCTCTTCTGTTGGCTCTTTTTGCATGTCTCTTGCTTCTTTCTGCACTTCTCCTTTCTCTTTCTGCACCCCTCCTCCCTCTTTCTGCACTTCTCTTGCATCTTTCTGCACCTCTCTTGCATCTTTCTGCAGTTCTCTTGCCTCTTTCTGCACCTCTGGTGCTTCATTCTGCACTTCTCTTGCGTCTTTCAGAATTTCTGGTCCTTCTTTCTGCACTTCTCTTGCATCTTTCTACATTTTTTTTGCTTCTTTCTGTAGTTCTCCTGCCTCTTTCTGCACTTCTTTTAGCTATTTCTGAAACTCTGTTGCTTCTTTCTGTACCCCTCTTGTCTCTTTCAGCACCTCTTCCCTCTTTCCGCACCTCTGGTGCCTTTTTCCATATCCCTGTTCCCCCTTTTTATACCTCCCTGGCCTGTTTATGCACATCTCTTGCCTCTTCCTGCACATGTATTGCTTCTTTCTGCACTTCTCTTGCCTCTTGCTGCATTTCTCTTGCTTCTTTCTGCACCTTTCTTGCCTCTTTCTGTACTTCTCTTGCCTCATTCTGCACTTCTGTTGCTTTTTTCTGCACTTCTCTTGCCTCTTTCTACACATCTCCTGCCTCCTTTCTTTTGCCTCTTTCTGTACCTCTCTTGCATCATTCAGCACCTCTGATGCCTATTTCTGCACCTCACTGCTTCTTTCTGCATCCCTCTTACCTCTTTCTGCACTTCTCTTGCCTTTTATATGCACCCCTGTTCCATCTTTCTGCACATCTCTTCCCTAGTTCTGCACCTCTCTTGCCTCTTTCCACTCTTTTCTTGCCTCTTTCTGCACCCCTGTTGCTTTGTTCTGCACTTCTCTTGCCTCTTTTTGCATTTCTGTTCATTCTTTCTGCACTTCTCTTGCTTATTTCTATATTTCTGTGCTTTTTTCTGCACTTTTCTTGCCTCATTCTGCATACCGCTTGCTTCTTTCTACACCCCTCTTCCCTCTTTCTGTACTTCCCCTGCCTCTTTCTGTATCTCTCCTGCTTCTTTCTGAAGTTCTCTTGCCTATTTGTAGGTTTCATCTTGCTTCTTTCTGCACTTCTCTTGCCTCTTTCTGCATACCTCTTACCTGTTTCTGCATTTCTCTTGCCTGTTTCTGCACCCCTCTTGCCTTTTTCTGCACCCCTCTTGCCTCTTTCTATACCCCTTTGCCTCATTCTGCAGCTTTCTTGCCTCTTTCTGTACCCTTCTTGCCTCTTTCTGTACCTCTTTCCTTTTTCTGTACCCCTTTTCCCTCTTTGTGTACCTTTCTTCCCTGTTTCTGAACCTTTCTTGCCTCTTTCTACATTTCTGCTGCTTCTTTCTGTACATCTCTTGCATCTGTGTGCGCTTCTCTATTTTTCTGCATCCCTCTGGTCTCTTTTTACACTTCTTGTATCTCTTTCTGCAACACTATTGCTTCTTTCTGCACTTCTCGTGCTTCTTTCTGCACCTCTCTTCCCTCTTTCTGCACCTCTGTTGCCTTTTTCTACCCCCTGTTCCCTCTTGTTATACCGCTCTTGCCTGTTTCTGTACGTCTCTTGATTCTTTCTGCACCTCTGTTGTAATTATGGGCGAATTTTGCGAATCTCGCGCTCGCGAATTTTGCGGATTTGCGAACTCGCAATCCGCAAAATCCGCGAATTCTTGCAAATTTGCGGATTTTTATTTTTTTTGTGTTCGCAAGGATTTCTGCCAGTTCGCGAGGGTTTCGTACAATTTCGCAATTGCGAACTTACATTTCGGCACGCAGCGGTCGCGATTATGTTGTTTCTACGTCTGGTTCATCATCACAGGTTCCCAGCACCCTCTGTTTCACCACTGCAACCCTCTGTTACATCAATGCCACCCTCTGGTTCATCATTACTGTAGATTATGGGGGGGAAAAGCAAGCACACCAGCCCTGCTTCAACTGACATGAATTAATTTGGGGTTAGTTTATTAATGTGTCACTGTTTTAAAATTCCAGTCTGGCACCTGCTTCCTTATCTGTAATTTTGCTTTCTGTTGCAGTGCATTTTTTTCCCCAGGACCTTTGTGGCCTACTTGTAGCTATTCTATGAGCCTGCTGTGAGGGTCAGAGCAGGGTCATACAATTGTTGCAACTAGCAACTGAATTCTGGAGGGGCCCCAGTCAGGAAGCACTACAGGGAATTGCTACTAATGATGAGTTTGAACTCTTGCCCCTGCCGAGTGCTTTCAGTTTTGAAAAACTCGTTTTTCTGTAATTTGGCAGGGTTCGCGGGGCGCGAACACGCGCGAGATCGGATTCGGAAGCCGCGAAATTCGTGCGAATATGCAATTTGTTTTTTGTGCGGCGTGTTAGTTGGCAAGGTTTTGTGCGTTTTTGCGAGCCGCTCGTAGCGCAAGGCGCGAAGTTACCCTCGCGGTCGTTCAAGGGCGCGGCCATCTTGTTTGCCTGACGTATTTCCGTTTCCGGGCGCGAAGTGTAATCTCGCAAAGTCTGCGGCTTGCCAGTACAGTTTCGCGAGTGTTCGCAAGGAAAATCTCGCGCGAACTTACCCGCGCGGTCGTGAACGGGCGCAGCCATCTTGTTTCTCATTCATTGCTATGGTTCTGGGCATGGTCTTTGTATCCTCTGTCAATCTCTGCCATCCTTTGCTTGTTTGAAGTTTTTTTTGATCTATTTTACTTATTATCTATCCCTCTATTTTTCTAGCCCTATATTTTTGTGTTTACTGCTACTTTTGGTTAATTGTAAACTACTTTTTTAAACTCTTTTCTTTTCTTCTCTTCCCTATTCTATTTTCTTTATTCCTATCCGCCCAGACCATGGTGAAGGGAGCCGGGAAGCATCCCGAGAAGGGGAAGGGTCCCGCACCCCGTGTCCGGCTCCCGTGCGGGCGTTTGAGGGGGGAGGAGGCCGTACCCAGGGAGATCTTTACCCCGGAGGAGGTGGGCCAACTCATTTTTTATGTTCAGCGCCGCCTCCCCAAGACCATCATGGGAGGCGGCAAGATCAGTGCCGGGTACGGGGTCCGGGAGCGCCGGAAGCGGTGGAAGAAGGTGTGCCAGGCCATTTACCACCACTCTCGGGTCTGGCGCACCTACAACCAGGCCACCCACCGCTGGACGGATGTCCTGACCCGTGAGCGAGATCTGCTCGACCTCCTTGGCCTTGAGATCCCCGGGCTTGGTGAGTAGTAGTAGCTATTTCTTTACTACTATGTTTTCTCCTGCTGTGTTATTCTATTGCAAATTTTTGTTTTTTACCAAGAGCAATAATGCTGCTCATTACATTGCAGGTAAATTATATTTCAAAATCTTGTGTGCATTTCAGGTACACTGCTCTCCTTCTCAGTAGTGTTGCTACTATGCTTATTTGTTTTAGATTTTGTGTTCATTTCATTGGCCTGTGAAATTATGTATGAGTGTAGTTTAAAGAACTGCGTAATGCTGCACACTAAGGTTCTGATTTTTAATTACCGGCGCATCCCTGCAAAGTAGCAGGGATGCGCCAGTAATTGTGCGTCACGCCACCATCACCCATGGTGCGCCGTATTTACAATGCGGCGCACCATGGGCCCAAAACGTCACCAAAGCGTTACGCATCTGTGCCGTAAAGGCGGCGCATTGCTGGAGTTGCGTCGCAACGATGGTGCAGCTCCATCAATGCTCTGGGGTGCCCTATCTCCCCAATGCTGCGTCAAGCCGTACGTCTGCTTCAAGCAGGCGCAGGGTTTGAGTCCCACATCATTGTCCTCAAAGTGACTGAGTGAAATCTTGTAGATTTCCCTCAGCCACTTTTAGGATGCGTTCCTGCGCAGGAATGCCCTCCCTTGCGCCGGAACACCCCCTATTGGCGTAGGGCTTTACAACGTGATGCATCTCCCATATGCGTCACATTGTTAATATACGCCGCACTATTGCGCCTCTTTTGTGCTGTCGCTGCGTCACAAAAGTCACGCAGCAATGGAGCAATAGAGCCGCAAGGGGCTTCTAAATCAGCCCCTACAGACTCAAGTCCAGTCCTTCCTTTGTACACATGGCGATAAGAAGAAATAGTGGTGGTGATTAATAGTTTGAGTATTTTAATGACTGGTTAATGTAGTAGGAAACTTTAGTGTTGTCGCTGATCTTCAATCACGATGGACTTTGGCTGTCACTTTGCGTGCTGCGGACTGCTGCCTGCCAATCCTAGGCAAACCTTTTTAGTACTTTGTTTAATAGTGAGTTACATAGGGTAGTTTCCAATTCGACGGTCCGCAAATCAAGCAATACTAAAGTAATAACGTAGTCGACCACATGAGATTGGTCAATAATATATCCCGTGGAGTCGTTCCCTATTTGCTATTTCGGAAAAATATTTTGTTAGTTCTTTTGAAATGTTTGATTTGGTTGAGAAATATCATCCATGTTTTCTGTTTTTCTTTCTTTCATGTTGTACATCAGCTTCCCCCAGGGGCAAGAGGAGGACACAGGAGGAGGAGGAGGGTGCTGTTGACGATGCAGGCCAGGACCAGGCAGGCGAGGGCTCCTTTGCTGGCCCCAGTAAGTTTTAATTTTAATATAGAGTACTTATTTTTTCCTAGCGTTCCTCATTCGAATTTTTCTAAATCGTCTTTGATCTTCTTGTAGACAGGATCTAAATTCTTATCCTGCCTCGACTATGACTCCGTGTGGTATTACTAGATTATTCTTATTAGTCTGTCTGTGTAGCTAACTAAGATTGCACATTTGGCATTTCCATTGGACTCCCATTCTAGTCAGCAATAGCTCTATGCACTGAGTGCAGTCCTCTGGGATTGTCCATAATGTCTTTTCAAGTATTCTAAATGTTTATGCTTTGACCATTGCCAACAATAAAAAGGTGAATGACCACCAAGAAAGAATAAGATACTACTTTACTTTTGGTTTGGATAGGAGGACAATCCATTCTACTACTGTTGCAGGGACAAATCTGCACAAACAGAACTATGGACACTAAATAATGCATTGCTTAGCTTATCAATTATAATAGGTGCTGTTAGACTTTCCACATACCTCAGTGATAACAGACTTTGTAGTTGAACCCCCAATCTCCTTACTGACTAGATAGTGTGGCAGAGTCATTTAGCTCCCAAAGTCACGATGGCAGAGGCACGGACTCATGCTTGCAAAAATTCCAAAACCTTTAGCTCATCCACTCTAGTCTGGAGGACCAAAAACCACAGAGTCTATTTAAGTTTAAAAGCTTTAGTAAAAGTAAACACATTTATTAAAATCAAGTTTGTCATAAAAGTGAACGTGTAACTGAAAATGGAAAAGTGCTTAGTGCTGACGATTAATTGGACACATTTCTTGTGGTCGAGCCGAGCTCTCACCTGGTTTGAACTTGATCCTGCTCGTGTTCTTAGAAGTCAAGCTTCTGTCTGTTAGGAGAAAAAGTGGTGCGTGTTAAAAAGTAAAAAGCAAACATTCATCAGTTGTGCCAAAAAGTGCAGCAAGACAACAGCCTTCCCTGGAAAAAGGGACATTTTTAATCTAGAGTACACAGTCATAAATTATTAAATTGTATACTGTTTTTTTCACATTTCTTTCTTCCTCCTAGACCAAATATTATATAGTAGTGAGTGGTGTATTCTAACATTATTAAATGTACTTTGTAGGTGGAACATCTGGAGACGGGGCCAGCGCGGAGGTGGTGGTGGCATTGGACGAGGAGGACAACTCTGGGGAGGAGGCGGTGCAAGTGCCGGACAAGGACATGCCTGTGAGGGTTCACACGGTGGTGGCGGGCAGAGGTAAGCTATACATTCCTTAGTCATTGAGATTGAAGACTGCAGAGTGTGCTTTCTGCACGGGTGTATTATAAATTAACCAGGTAGTAGCCTCCTCTAAATGTACTTCGACTTAGCTGTGAAGTTTTTGGCGAGAAGAATCCCAATCAGATCTGAGGTGAGCTTGATGGATGGGATGAACGAAAAGCGAAAGAAGGGTGTAAGTAAGTGCGGAAGCACGAGAAATGTAATAATGACTGGCAAAGAAGAATGATATGTGTTTGCTTGGTCCCCGAGGTGGCTGGGAAGGAAAGAAAATGGTATGGTGCATGGCTGGGTGAATGATGAAGCAAGGATGGGTGGAAGGAGAACAGCCTGGGTGGGTGAGACAGAAACTGTATGTGTGCATATACTTTGAATGGATGGATGCCTGGATCATTCATGGTACTATCTGACTCTTAGATAGCATATGTGTATCTAGAGAGAGTAGACAGTCACTGGATGAACTAAGTGTTACTTTGAAGAGCATGTAACACCGCACCCGCACGTCCGTTCCAGTGTAGGAAAGGCAAGGAAAAGAAGTTGTAACGTTGTCCAAATACTACCATGAATAGTAGCAGTAGTTTGTATTGCAACTGCAAGCACAGCATATATCCGGTTATTACGGTGGACACTCCCTACCTCTCTTAATAACTTTAGTTTAGTAGTAGTACGTCATTCATGTGTGGGGGTATCACTGTTCACTCAATAATAAGCAAAGCACCTAAAGTCATCCCATATGCCATCAAATACATCCCATGTGAAGTGATAGATAATCAGATAATTTAGCTTCTTCATTTTCCTTTTCTAATACTCATTTGCACTGTAGGGTGAAAGCTAAATTAATTAAGCAGTACCCCTTTTAACAGAGTATTCTCAGTGCCACCCGTAATAGAAAAGTAAGAGCTTCACCACCTGCATGTACTGGACCGGTACAGTAACGCAAGTCTGTCTCACTCACCATGGTGTGCGTCTGTTTTTCTCGGGTGCAAGTTCACTGCGCTGGCATTATGCCGGCTTGCATAAGATAACGTACCCATTTTCCTAAACAAGAGAGAAGAAGAAGAATAAGAGTGGTGTACTGTCATAGTCGACTGTAATGGAAGTCCATAGTGCTCGTAGAATTTGTTCCTGAAACTCCCACTAATGTTAGAGCAAGGATGAAGAAGTCGGAGGTTACATAGATACTGTCCTCACTAGTTATGTACTGTGCTTTCAATTTGCTACTTGTACTGTGACAACTTTCTGCTCAATCATTTTGTGTTAATCTTAAGGAGCATTGGTTACAGACTATGTCTTTCTTTTTTCATGTAGTTGCTCCTTCCAAATCCAAGACACCATCAAGGAGGAAGGAGCTGGCTCGAATGGCCCGGCAACGGAGGCTGGATGCCACTGTCGCTGAATATCGGCAGCTGGTGGCCCTGGAGGAGGAGGAGACGCAGTCTGGTACAACAACAACGTCCACTGGGAAAGCTGCATCCTCCTCCGTGCGAGCTGCCAGCCAGCGCAGTGCTCCAGCGGTACAAGCCGGGCTACCAAAGCCAAACGCCACCGCCGAGCAGCAAAGAAAGCAGCTGCCCCTCACAGGATTTGCAAGGCACACCGGCGCCGCTTATCCCTCAGACTGTCCTACCTGGAGCAGGAGGTCCATAACTATAAGAACTTGGTGGAGGACCTCCGCTTTGAACTTGCCACCCTCCGCAAGGAGCATGATGCCCTGGCTGCTAATTCCAACAGCACCCTGCCATAGTGTCCCTTGCCCCTTTTTTAGAGACTTTTGGGGGGTGGGAATTGGGAGTTGGGATTTTTGGGGACTTTTGAAGGACAATCGTTGGGGTTAGGGAGGGTCTTGCGGGAGATTCTTTTGTTAGGGCTATAAAAATATACTTTTTGAAACTTTATCTGACCATACCTGTTTTTTACTGCTTTTGAGTCTGGTGGGTGGGGGTTTAACAGTAAGTTTGTTTTTCTGAATAGTCCTAGGACTTTAGTAGTACTACCATCAATCCAATCTCTCGTCTCTCCTAATACTCCATTATACTACCTCCAACCAAACGCCTATCTTATCTGTAATTTCTGTTTGCAAGTAGGGCTAGGCCCAGGGCTGGCTCCACGGGAAACAGCGAATAAGGTTGGCAATCCTGGGCGGATAAAAGTTCCTCATAGCGGTGGTACTAGTGGTGTGACACAGTGGCAGTTGCATGCCTATGAAAAAAAAGAAAATGAAATCTGGTTTGCCCTCCTGAGCAATACAACGGTACAATAGAGAATATAGCAGGTGACAGAAGTACAGTAGAACAGTGCCACATTGTAGCCTAACAAATGTTAAAGTATAACTAATTCGGTTGAAGTTCTTTGGCATTAGCAATGGTTCTTTGTCAAGCAGAGTAAGAATATATCCTCGGATTTCTTCATCAGCCTGTTGCTATCACCTTATCCTCCCCAGCAAGTGTGTGGATTTATTGCTGTAATGTAGTCACACATCAATGAAAACCACACAGCCCAGGGGAAGAGGGTTAGGGTTTGAAAAATGGATGGGTACGGGGGGTTTTGGGAAAGGTTTTGGGAGACAAGAAAAAATAGCACAGCATGGACAAGCAATTGTGAACATAAACAAATCTTTGGGTACAAACCTATCCATCAATCTTTGAAAGTGCATGCACTACTGCATGCATGTCAGTGAAAAGTAAGTAGTACTTTCGACAACTGTGGAAGAAAGAATGCGACAGTACAGGGCGTGTGTGGAATTATTGATAACTATATTCAACATAAGGTCTCTGTTGCCAGATACCTGAGAGCCTTGCTGGTCACTATAAATCCATTCACAACACTCAATGGGGTTGGTCTGGAAGGTATAGTAGATAGAAAAGGAGAAATTGCTCTTTTTCTAGGTGTCCCCTCACTCACCAGGGTTGCCCCTTGGTGACATGCTTCATCATTGGGGCCATCCCAGTCCTCTACGGGCTGGGGCGTGCTGCGACTTGCGAAATACGTAGGAGCACTTACAAATGACTATGTGTGGTGCAGATGTGATAGTGGAGTGGACTAAGTGATGTGTTAAGGGATCAATTTAGAAGCAGAGAGAGATCCAAGAAATGCAGTCACAGTCAGAGAAAAAGACAAAGGATACTGTATTTGTATGTTGTTGTAGTTGTCCTGTTGAATTTGGTAAGTAAGTTGCCTGCAGAAAAAAAATCCTCTTATTAGCGGCACTCCTCCATTGCAGCTGACGCTTCGTCCATCGATGTTGGTGACCAGAAGACACCCTGTCCACTGCCTGCCTGATGCTGAATTGTGGCTCGCTAATGTGAAGCCTGACTCCATCCTTTTTTCCCCATTGCACAGACTGAAACCCGGCCTGTAATTATTCAACGAAAAACAGGAAGTGATATAATATTACAACACCACTGATAAATAAATATAAGGTATGTAGGCTGTGGAGTGCAAAAAGTCACACTTTGATTTTCCTAGTAGACAGTACAATATTTTTGAAAGTGCGTACTCTGTCACCTTTTGAAGGATAAATAAGTATGGGCAAATTAATGTAGCGGATCTTTCCCCTCAAGCTAGGTGTCCTGTAAACTGTGTTTTAGAACAAAATTAGATCTTCCCAGCAGTGCTCCCACCCAGACCCTTACTAAAGCCAGTCGCAAAAATGTAGAAGACCCCCAATCAAATCTCAAAAAACTAGGCCTAGCAGAAAACTGGTGACAAAACGTACTTTGAAAGTAAAAGTAGGTCCAAGTACCCCCTTACCCACTGTGGATTGCATTCAAACCACTTGCAAGCAACCAAGCAAAAGTATCCATAGCCAGCATCGCTCCAAGACTCGAAAACCCCCCCACCCAAACACATGCAATAGAAATACTGCTAACCCTAACGAACCTTAAGTTAAGAATAGTGGCAAAGGCTTTCTTTAACTATGCCAAATCCCCCCTTTCCCACCATGGATTTTCTTCAAATGACTTGCAACCAAAATTACACATTCTCACAAGTGCTCAAAGACCCCAGAACTCAGTTGCAAAAATCTAGAACACCCCGAAACACATGCAATCCTGCTGCTAGGGCTAACCCTAACGAACGCTAAGTTACAAAAAGTGCCAAAAGGCTTTTCCGCGAGGATTTTGTCCCAACCACAGGAATGCCCCAAGACCCGCTAACCCACCCGCCAAGAAGCATAACACCCCCAAACAGGCCAAAAGCAAAATCTCATACTTGCAATATTTCTCGGCCTTCGGTCCAAACGCGCTGCGTAGCTAGGCCATAAGTCGGGGCTGCCACCACGGATTTCCTGAAAAGCAAATGCAATCAAGATTAGAGTGTCCCAGCAGTGCTCCCAGACCCCGAAACGCACCCACAAACACCAGGAAGCCCCCCAAACAGGCCCCCGAAAACGCTACATTGAGCAAAATGTCAGAAATAGCAAAAAAAAATCGGCCTGGATTTTGTCCCAACCACTTCTACCCGGTATTAGACTTTCCCAGGAATGCCCCAAGACCCGCCAACCCACCCGCCAAGAAGCATAACACCCCCAAACAGGCCAAAAGCAAAATCTCATACTTGCAATATTTCTCGGCCTTCGGTCCAAACGCGCTGCGTAGCTAGGCCATAAGTCAGGGTTGCCACCACGGATTTCCTGAAAAGCAAATGCAATCAAGATTAGAGTGTCCCAGCAGTGCTCCCAGACCCCGAAACTCACCCACAAACAGACGGAACCCCCCCTAAGAGCACCTCAAAGGCAAGCAAGTCAGCAAACACACTTAAAAATGTGCGCCTCGGATTTGGTCCAAACCACTTTTATCCGGTATTAGAGCTTCCCAACAATGGTCCCAGAGCCGTCAACTCACCTGCAAAGAGGTAGAACAACACCCCCACAAGTGCTGAGTCTTTCTTCATTGGGCGTAAACCAGCCCTCTGGTTTGATGGAAATAGGAGTCTGGAGGAGGAGGATAGAGGAGCATGTTCTTCTGAACTTGTGAACCTGAGGAATGCAGACTGCGGCAACTTCAAATCAATTAGCAAACCAGTGAAGACAGTTCTGCTGATGGGCTTGTTTTTGTGATTATCTGATTAAAGTTTGAAATATATTAACTGTGCACAACAAAGAAAGACAGACACACAGGAATAAAAGTGAATAAGGACGAAAAAGAAAGTTATTGATTCGTTGTCTCATTTTCAGGGCTCGGTATCACGGTCCAGGAATGAGAATAAGGCTTCGTCATCATACTCTGCGAATTCAGGCAGGGTGAGCTCAGTGTCACCTGACAGAGTAGAAATTCCCTCATCTATGTTGCTGGCCACCTCGTCTTCATCCGGCGCGCTTTCTCGTACTCTGAAATCTGGTGGTATGAGGTGCTGATTCATCTTGATCATTGTTAACCTCTCCACATTTTTGGGCGAGAGGCGGCTCCGTTTGGGAGTTAGAATGCCACCAGCAGCACTGAAAACACGTTCAGAAGACACACTTGCGAGTGGGCAAGACAAGTAGTTTAAAGCCAGGTTGGTGAGCTGTGGCCACAATTCTTTTTTACCATGCCAATACGCCAATGGGTCAGAATTAACATAGACCTCTGTTGAGTCATTCAGATAGTCCTTCACCATCGACTCAAGGTCCTCATCCAAGGTTCCTCCACTTTGCTTAGCTCTTGCTGTGCCTCTGACCTTTTGAGAACCAAACCCACGCAGAGCTAGCCAATCCTCTTCAGCCTCCAATGTTTCTGTTGTGTCTGGTGCAGATGATCCGGTTGCCGGTGTCTTTAACGGCTGAGAGGTCACTTGTGCCACAGCCACAGGTGCAGAAGTGGATTGTTTTGACTGGGGATGGCCTGCTGATGTACTGCCATTTCCATCAATTTTCAGCCGTTCTCTTTCAAACCTCTTGGCTGACAAGGCTAGCCAATGTTTGTACTTTGGAACATGTTCATCATCAAAAGGAAAGAAGGCTTGGCCTGCCAGCGCCTTTTTGTAACGTGGATCCAGAATAGTAGCACAAATGTAATGCTCTTCTGAGTGGATCGTTTTAAGACGTTCATCACCTTGTAGGAGCTCTAATAATTTCTCAGCCAGAACAAAAGAGTCTTGGTTTTTTACATCTTTTTCAAACACAGAACACACCTCCTTTAGTTGGTCCTCCAGCATGTACAACAATGGGATAGCTTTTCCCAAATTACAGTCCTCCTTGCTGACTGCACACGTGAAGAACTCAAAAGGACAAGGCGTTTTAGTGGGGACAGCCAGTTAAGGACCTTTGTGTTAAAGACATCCAAAATGTTTTCTGCTGTGTGACGTTTCTCCAAACCAAACATGGCTAGTGTTGCATGTTTCCGAGCAGCTTTAAAAACAATGTCCGTGTCAACACCTGTGTTTAGCTTTGCTTTAGCCCCTGAAAAAGAGACCCAGTGTGCAGTGATGCACATGCAATCAGCGCCTGCGCCACTGGTCCACATGTCTGTTGTCAGATGTATAGTGTGAACAGCACTCTTCTGCAAAGCTGCCCCAATCACCTTCAGAACATCTTCATGTAGTGCTGGAACCGAAACTCGGGCAAAATAGAACCGGCTAGGAACCTTCCATTTAGGGCAGAGCGCTGCCACTAATTCTAGAAAACCAACCCCCTTCTACAAAAGAAAAAGGGAGAAGGTCCAGAGCTAGCATTTGAGCCAGCTTAATGTTATACAGACGCGTCAGTGGGTGGTTGCGTTCATATTGCGCTTCTGTAAACAACATCTTTTTAATGTTGCCCTGGACCAAGGATTTACGGGTTGATGATGATATCTTTGACCCAGTTACGCTCGCTGATGAACTTTTCCGCATTGATGTCTCACTCTCTCCCACACTCTTAGTGTGCCTCACATGGGGTGTGCTGCTGACAGGGGTACTGAGTGTAAGTGAAGTGTTTGAATCGTCTTCTTCCTCCTCATCATCATCAGATGAAAAATCAACGTTTTCATTACGTGCAATTCGGGCTTCCTTGACCGCCTCTAGGTGCGGAAACCATTGGACAGGGTGCGCTCTCCTAAGATGACCTCTCTGGCCTCCGGTACCATAGTTGGTACCAAACTTACCACGACTAACTCGAAGCTTACAAATGCTACAAATGGCTACGTTTTCCATTCTTGGGCAAACACTAATGAAGTCCCAAACTGGAGACTTGAAATGTCTTTGGGGGCCGGAGGAGGCGGCGATACTGGTGGTGGTGGTCCTGCTGCTAATGCCAGATGAAGTGGAGGATGTGGATTGCCGAACTTCAGTACGTTTTGCACTTTCACCACCACGAATTGAGGTCGAGGTGGATGGAGGTCCCTTCTTGCGAGGAAGAAATATGGAAGCGGTAGGTGTTGGTGTACTAGTTAACTCCAAATCTAATGATTGTTGTGTTTCCATTTCCATTGCCTCCTCATCGACATCATCATCACGCTCAGCAGCTTCTCGGGATAGGGTCAAAATGTCTCTTTGCTGCATGCCCGCTGGGGCTGCAGTGACCTTTATGATGACTGGATCGTCGTCGTGAAGGGCTTCATCAGCAGCAGTATGCGTCACTTCTTGTTGAGCCTCATCACACTCCATAGGTATGAGTTTGTCGACGACCTTCCTTTTACGCTTAGGTATCTTTGTCAGATCATGGTGTGCCTCACTCTCAGAATGCCGTGGTGGTACCCATTCGTCATCCAGATCATAAGAAGGTGGTGGGCTTGAAGAAGATGTAGACACCAACCTTGATCTTTTCCTTGCTAGGGATGTGGAAGACAATGAATAATCATCAGGAGGAGTGGCTTCCAATGATACCTCGGCTTGATTGTCGATTTCCTGATGTGCCCCTACTTCGGGAGGGACAACTATTGTGGGAACTTGTTGTAACCCTCCATGCACCTCTGCTTGCGCATCTCCTTGCGCTGCCTCTCCTTCCACATGTACTTGGGCTTGTACTACTTGCACATGTTGTTGTTGCGGCTGTGGTTGTTCAACACTTGTCAGATGAGTTACAACAACCTGTGTTGATTCAGGGACATTGCTGCTACTTTCTTGCGATGAGCCAACATCACTGGTCGATGGTGATTGGAGAAGTACACTGACTGCCTCTGAAGCACTCAAGGACTTTGACTTAAGTTGGCGTGGTGGTGGAGGCACTGAACCCAATGGAGCGGGGGTGCTGCTCCCAGCTTGGTCCCCAGCAGATCCTGCTGCTGCAGGCGTACTTTTTTTTTTTGCTCCCAAAAAACGTGGCGGTTGGCACACCAGCCTCCTTGGTAACTTGCTTCTTCTGCTCCTTACTAGCAACTTTCTTGCTAGAGGAGCTACGGACACCTTTTTTTGGGGCCATCTTCTTCAGAGCAGGTCAGACAGCAGGCCACAGTTGCACGAATTGTAGAGTTGTCTGAGGCCAGACGTGACGTCGCGTGACGTTATGCTGCACACACACCGCTGCAGGACTTCTTCCTGGCACTGGTGGTTCTCTTGAGTCTTGTGCACCTAAAAACAATGGAAGACAGAGGAACATCAGTTCAGTTATACACCCCAAAAAAATCGAAAAAAACCCCAGAAGAATCAGCACAATCCCATTCCATCCATGCCCTCCATGATGTTTAAGTTCAATACACCCACAGAAAGACTAGGCCCATGCAAGACTCAATACCCCTGGTGAAAAGGCCACAAGTACAGCCCCAAAAAACGAAAATCACTGAAAAATCAGCACAATCCCATTCCATCCATGCCCTCCATGATGTTTAAATTCAAGACAACCCACAGAAAGACAAGGCCCATGCAAGACTCACTACCCCTGGGCATAAAGGTTGAAAAGTAGGCAAAATGGTTGCAGGCCTAACAACAATGCCTGCATTCAAAATGGCCACTTGCCTCCCAGCGCATGGCCAGGGCCTGTAGCAGCACTCAAAATGGCCCCCAGCCACATGGCCTGTCCCTCCCCATGAACACCCCCAAAAATCGAAAAACACTGCAAAATCAGCACAATCCCATTCCATCCATGCCCTCCATGATGTTTAAGTTCAAGACACCCCACAGAAAGACTAGGCCCATGCAAGACTCAATACCCCTGGTGAAAAGGCCACAAGTACAGCCCCAAAAAACGAAAATCACTGAAAAATCAGCACAATCCCATTCCATCCATGCCCTCCATGATGTTTAAGTTCAAGACAACCCACAGAAAGACTCAGTCCACCCACCACTGAGTACCCCTGGGCAAAAGGCCCCAAAACAGCCCAAAAATCGAAAATTCCAAAATTGTAGTTGCAGCAACTGTAATGCCCCAAACAAACTTACTTGTAAAATTTCTAATCCAACAGTGATCCAAAGAAAGTCAAAAAGGCCTCAAATCCAAATATCCAGCAGCATCCACAAAAAGTAATCCGTCCAGCTCCAGATCCAAATGAAAAGTGACCAGGAGATGGACAAAGCACTGGGAGGAGCCTGCTGGACAGGAACAGGAAGTTGAAGACTGTGGGGCACTTCCTTCCTCCCACTCCCCTCCCCCCCTCCCCAAAATGGACTCCTCGCTAAAAAAGTGCTGGCAAATGTCAACCTAAGGAGTTATTCAGATAAAAATCATCATTTCAAGAAGGTGTATGCTGCTTGCTGGTGGATTTCTTGTGCAGAATTGCAAATTTTATATTTTCGCTTGTGCGAGATTGTTGCTCGCCGCATCTCAAATCTCGCAATTGCGAAGTACCGCGAGACGTGATCTCGCCGTACTCGCGTTGACAAACTCTCACTGTGCAAGTTGGCAAGCCGCGATGACGTAATCGCGCTCGCCAAATTCCCGCGGGATCACACAGCAAGATCCAAAATGGCGCAGCACTCGCAAAATATCGAGAAAAACAACTCGGCAAACGATGATAAACGCCGCGCGCCGCAAAAATTGTATCACCAACGCCGCGCGCCGCCAAAAAAATCCGCTGCAAATTTGCGGATTTTGCGGGAAATTCGCAAATCTCGCGGATTGCGAATTTACCGAAAATCCGCAAAATCCGCGAGCGTAACGGATTTTACGCCCATACTTACTCTGTTGCTTCTTTCTGCATTTCTCTAGCCTGTTAAGGCATTTCTGTTCCTCCTTTCTGCACTTCTGTTGCCTCTTTGTACATTTCTGTTGCTTATTTCTGCACTTCTCTTGCCTCTTTATGCACCTCTGTTGCTTCTTTCTGCACTTCGCTTGCCTCTTTCTATACTCCTGTTGCCCCTTTCTGCAACTCTGTTGGTTCTTTCTGTACCCCTCCTGCCTCTGTATGTACCCCTCTACCCTCTTTCTTCACTTTTATTGCCTTTTTCTGTACCTCTTTTCTCTCTTTCTGCACCTCTGTTGCTTCTTTCTGCACCCCTCTCCCCTCTCCCGTCTTTCTGTACTTCTCTCACTCTTTTTGCACCTTTAAAGCCTCTTTCTGTAGTTCTCATGCGTCCTACGCAACTCTCTTGCCTCTTTGAGCACATCACTTGCTTCTTCCTGTAACCCTCTTGCCTCTTTCTAAACTTCCCTTGCCTGTTTGTGCATTTATATTCCTTCTTTCTGTACTCCTCTTGCCCCTTAGTACATTTCTATTGCTTCTTTCTGCACTTCTCTTGACTCTTTCTGCACCTCTCATCCCTCTTTCTGCACCTCTCGTCCCTCTGTCTGCAACTCTCTTGCCTCTTTTTGCACCTCTGGTTCCTCTTTCTGCAGTTCTCATGCCTCTGTCTGCACCTCTGTTGCTTCTTTCTGCACTTCTATAGCCTCTTTCTGTACTCCTATTGCCCCTTTCTGCACCTCTGTTGGTTCTTTCTGCACCCCTCCTGCTTCTAAATGCACCCTTCTTCCCTCTTTCTGCACTTCTCTTGCCTCTTTCTACACCCCTCTTCCCTCTTTTCGCATCTCTGTTGCTTCTTTCTGCAACCCCCTCACCTCTTTCTGTAGTTTTCTCACCTCTTTCTGCACCTCTACTGCCTCTTTCTGTAGTTCTCTTGCTTCCTACTGCACCGCTCTTGCCTCTTTGCACACCTCACTTGCTTCTTTCTGCATCCCTCTTGCCTCTTTCTGCACCCGTTCCTTTTTTTGCACTTCTCTTCCCTGTTTCTGTACCTATTGTGCCTCTTTCTTCACTTCTCTTGCCTTTTTCTGCATCTCTGTTGCTTTTTTCTGCACTTCTCCTGCCTCTTTCTACATTTGTTGATTCTTTCTGCACGTCTCTTGCCTATTTCTACATTTCTGTTGCTTCTTTCTACACTGCTCTTTCTTCTTTCTGCACTGCTCTTGCCTCTTTCTGCACTTCTCTTACCTCTTTCTGTACCCCTCTTCCCTCTTTCTGCGCCACTCTTGCCTTTTCTGCACCTCTGTTGCTTTTTCTGTACTCCTCTAGCCTCTTTCTGCATTTGATTCTTTCTGCACTTCTCTTGCCTATTTCTACATTTATGTTGCTTCTTTCTACACTCCTCTTGCCTCTTTCTGCACCAATGTTGCTGCTTTCTGCACTTCTCTTACTTTTTTCTGCACTCCTCTCCCCTCTTTCTGTACCACTCTTGCCTCTGACAGTACCCTCTTTTTGCACTTTCCTTGCCTCTTTCTACGCTTCTCTTGCCTCTTTCTGCATTTCTGTTGCCTCTTTCCGTACTTCTTTACACTCTTTCTGCATTTTCTGTTGTTTCTTTGTGCACTTCTCTTGCCTTTCTGTAGCTCTCTTGCCTCTTTCTGCACCTCGCTTGCCTTTTTCTACACCCTTGACCCCTCTTTGCGTACCACTCTTGCCTGTTTCGGCACCTCTCTTGTCTTTTTCTGCACTTCTATTGTCTCTTTCTGCAATTTTTTTGCTTCTTTCTGCACATCTGTTGCCTCTCTCTGCACCCCTCTTGCCTCTTTCAGCACCTGTTACTTCTTTCTGTACTTCTCTTGCTGCTTTCTGCACCACTCTTGTTTCTTTCTGTACCCTTGTTGCCTCTTTCTGCACCCCTTTTCCCTTTTTTAGCACCTCTGATGCTTCTTTCTGCAATTCTCTTGCCTCATCCTCCACCTCTCTTGCCTCTTTCTGCAGTTCTCTTGCCTCCTTCTGCACCTTTGCTGCTTCTTTAGGCATTTCTATTGCCTCTTTATGCATTTCTTTTGCCTGTTTCTGCACCTCTCTTGCCTGTTTGTGCACCCCCTTACCTTTTTCTGCACCCCTCTTGCCTTTTTCTGCCCCCCTCTTGCCTCTTCTGCATTTCTGTTGCTTCTTTCCGCACTTATCAGGCTTCTTACTATATTCCTGTTGTTTCTTTCTGCACTTCTCTTGCGTCTTTCTGCACCCTTCTTGTCTCTTTCTAAACTCCTTTTACATCTTTCTGCAACTCCGGTGTTTCATTCTGCACTTCTCTTGCTTCTTTCTGTACCTCTAATCCCTCTTTCTGCACTTCAGTTGCTTCTTTCTGCACCTCAGTTGCTTCTCTAGCCTGTTAGGTATTTCTGCTCCTGCTTTCTGTGATTCTCTTGCCTCTTTGTACATTTCTGTTGCCTCTTTCTGCACTTCTCTTGCCACTTTCTGCATCTGTTTTCACTCTTTCTGCATGTCACTTGCCTCTTTCTGCTAATACTAAGGCCTTGGGGGATCGGGTCCCCAGGGCGCAATGAGGCTCGGGGGGATGTATACCCTCCTTCCATTAGATCTTGTCTCCAGTGGCCCAAAAGGCCTGGGGAGGGAGGCTGTGAGGTCCTCTCCCCTGTGTGCTAAATTGGCCCTGCGGGTGCGGTCCACAGGGCCAATTAAGGGTCAGGGAGGGAGGCTACACACCCCACTCCCCTTAGTACATATGGTGTGCTCTAGGGGATGGGGCCCCTGGGGCCAGAAAGTCAATTCTACACTGTGCACGCCAAATGGTGTAGATTTAATAGCTTCTGGCCAACAAATCGCTGCGCACCACCAAAGGCTGTGTTGCGCATGGCTTTGGCTGCCTCCAGGGAGTTGGAAACAGGTCCTAAGTTGTGTGGCTAACTTCCCACACCATGCACGACCATGGGCCATGCACGAGGACAGGTTAGTTCCCTCTGGGAGGCTACCTGTGGGAAGTTAGACACAGAGCATGGTTGCATGCCTAGCTCTGTTGAAACCCCACAATGTGAGCGACGAAAGGCCATGTGCAACAGGGGTTGGCTGCCTGTGCGGGGTTTGCTGCACCTAAAAAGCCAGGTTGCATCAAAGGGCATGTCCATCAGATTGGCCTGTTCATTGACCGATAAGCGAGTAGTCCTATGACAGGCATGGTGCCATAAGGCAACTGTCGTTGAAATCAATCTGCCCAGTGAATCTGTGATATTTAGGCCACACTGTATGGTGAATTTTGCTGCGCCTCTTCCATCCTTGACTGCTTGGGGGAGCACAGCCGAGCCTTCTCCAAGACATGTGGCAGCACTTCCACAACCATCTACCAAAGGGAGTGGTAGAAACGGCCCAATAAGCAACCTCTTGGATTCCCTATCCGGAGGAGTGGAAGGGAACATGCCCTGGGAAGTAGAGGCTTGCACCACCAAACTTTCAATGGTGGGTGATGACTGAAAAACTTTAGATCACCAGGTGCTGGGTGATGGCAGCGTACAACCATCCTATTCACAGGAGCCCCTGTGATAGGCTTGGACCAAGTGCCTAGAAGGACGTCTGTAAGTGCCTCATTAAAGGGCAAAAGGGTTTCGGAAGTGGAAGCCCCAGGTCAAGAGATTAGTCCTGACCTACACGTAAGGTATTCTAGTCGAAAGACTTCAGCAGCCCTTATTACCACCATGACATAGGATGCCTCCTCCTCCGTAGCCACTGTTGGCAGAGAGCGCATGCCAGTATCTGGAGAAGTATCCAGTCCACTGGCTTCCACAAGTTTCCCATACCAGTCCAACTGCTATGCAGGGTCTACCTGGTGTTCCAGAGGGTCCAGTGGCCCCTCCCAGTCCTCCCCTAAGCCTAGCACATCCTCAAAGTTCTCAGGCAACAACATAGAACCCCTGTGTTCAGTCGACGTCGAAATCAGCATTGAGCGACATGGTTCCGGCTCCATGTGTTCGTGGATGGGGCTGGTACCGGTGGTGCAGTAGGCACTGACATCGGAGGAGGTCGCGTTGGCACAACGGCGTCGACCCAGATCTGGGATCGGATCCATGAGGCCCCACCGGCGCCAATGGCGTCAAACCTAATGGTGTCTCTTCCGACCCAGCGGGGTCCGAGGGCTCACCAGCTGGGTTGGCCTGCTCAAATACACGGTGCATGCCCTCGTAAAACTCTTGTACTTGAGCGGGGGTCGCTCTAGCTCCCGGAAAGGGTGGGAGGTGCGTAGTCGACCCAGGCTCCGGCTCTGCGGAACCGTGCCGAGAGCGTTGGTGCTCCTTACCTCTCTCGTCTGCGAATGACAGCTGAGGTGAAGATGTAGTCCACTTGGACTTCTTCTTATGCCTCTTCCCAGAGTGTCCCGAGGACCTTGAGTAGAACATCCCGCAACATCCTCTACTTCGATCGGGACCGGAACCTCAGTGGAGTCTCACTAGATGGTGTTGACTGCCGGGCAACAAGAAGCTTCATCGCCCACTCTCGTAAGGCCTTCTGAGCCATGGGCCGACAGTCCGAGTTTATTTATTTATTTGTGAGTTTTATAGAGCGCAAACTTGACACGTTAGGGTATCAGAACGCTTTACAGGAAAATATAGCAATAAACAGAACAGGTTTAACATCAACCAGTTAAGGAACGAGTAGAAGGGACAAGGTGCAGGATACATGAGGGAGATAAGGACATGTATTTAGAGGTTACATATCCAAATAGGCATGACACAATAACATCTTACAGATTACATTTATAAATGTTCACGACAAGGCTTCAAGTTTCTGATGAGGTAACTAGATAACCCGAAGGGAGGCTATAGACGGCCTTAGATCAGGGTGATGGTGGAGGCCATGTTTAAGATAGAAATGTACCCATAAGTAAGGTTTTGGCCTCCCTTTTGAAACGAGTCAGAGAGGGATTCTTCTGATGTCAGGTGGGAGAGAGTTCCATATTCTTGGAGCAGCCCCAGAGAAAGCCCGATTGTAAGGTTTTTTTTTTTCGAAAGCGCGCAGGTTGGGGCAGGAGGTCTCTGGCAAATTGGGAGCTTCTGATTCCTCCGGAGATCACAAGTTTCTGCACCAGATATGCAGGGGATTTATAGTTTAACACTTTGTGCGTGATGCAAGCTACTTTGAGCTGTATTCTTGCCTCCAGGGGAAGCCAATTGAGAGCTTTTAGGTGTGGGGAAATATGGTTATATTTCCTTGTGCCGATGAGTAGTCTGGCAGCCGCATTGAGGCAGGCTCTTTAAAGGTGCTAGGGAGATCTTGGGTAACCCTGAGAGGGGAGAGCAGCCATATTCCAGTCTAGGGAAGAGAAGTACTTGGACTGCCATTTTTAGGTCTGGAGCATCGAGGAAAGGTTTCAATTTTCTAAGGTAGCTCAGGTGGAATCTGGCTGATTTGGACATTGAATTGATGTGGTCCCACATATTCAGGTTGATGTTGAGGGTGATTCCCAAGGATTTGGCCGAATCCACAATGGTTGGCGGGCAGTTTAAGGCTGTGATAGTCTTGATTCATGATTGAATCTCAAGGTTGGTATTGGGCGGGGAGATCAGGAGAAATTCTGTTTTCTTTATGTTGAGTTTGAGTTCATTGGCACTCAATGAGTTTCAAGGCTTCGTTCAGGGAGAGAATCTCTTCAAGGATGAGGTTTTGATGTAGATCTGAGTGTCATCAGCGTACATATGATAGGAGATATTAGCAGTGTGTAATACCTTGGTAAGCGGTTCCAGGTAGAGGTTGAAGAGGGTGGGGACAGGGTTGATCTTTGAGGGACTCCAACCGTGACAGGGGATGGTGCCGATAGGTTGCAGTTGATAAATCATCTCTAAGACCGGTTTTGGAGGAAGGTCCTAAACCATTGTAAAACAGTGCCATCCAATCCCATCCTGAGTTTGAGGCGGTCGAGTAGTTATTCATGGTTGACGTATCGAAGGCCGAAGATAGGCCCAGGAGGATTAGGAGACAGGTTTTGCCTTAGTCAAGGGCTTGGAGAGCATCATCAACGATGAGGAGCATAGTCGTTTTGGAGCTGCGCCTTGGTCTAAATGCGGATTGGAAGTCATCGAGGAGGTGGAAGTTGTTGATGTAATGACTTAGCTGCTGCTGCACACATTTCTCCATCACTTTGGCTAAGAGCTGGATGTTGGTCTGAAGTTGTCAGGGGAGGCAGGATCCAGCAATGTTTTTTTCAGAATGAGGAGGACTTGGCCGGCTTTTAGAGCGTCAGACATCGTTCCCTGTGGAGAGAGGCATTAATTATTGTAGTCCAGCTAGGAATAATGGATTGGGCGACATCTGCTAGGCAGTTGGGAGACGGTCATTAAAATGGTTATTAGGGTTTAAGGTAGATAGAATTTTAGAAACTGAGTTTTCGTCAGACTTTGAGGTCAGTCCAGTGAGCATGGTTTTTGGGTGGAGCCTGTGGGGGCGTCGTGGCTGGAGGAGGCGGGTCAGGAAGTTTTCGACGGTATGTGATGGAACTGAGTTTGTTTCCAAGGGCTGAGATTTTGTTGGCGAAGAAAGTGGAGAATTCTTCCTAGGAAATAAGAGACTTGGGGGATTCTTTTGAGGTTTTGTCCAGTTTATTACATTGGGGTTTGACCAGTTCGAAAAGATGGTGGGGTCTGTTCTTGGCCTTCTCTAGTTCTGTTCTGAAGAATTATTTTTTGGACTGGAGTATGTTCCTGTTGTAGACATTTCTGGCCTGGCGCAGGAGTTTTAAATGTGTGGCAAAGGGGTGCTGCTTCCAGGATCTTTCAGCTTGCCCGAGGGCTCTCCTCTCATTAATGAGGGATCCCGTGAACCCGGGGTTTCTGTCTTTGATTTGGATTCTTTTCAGTTTTAGTGGGGCTACCTCATCCAGGATGTTCGATATAGTCGCAGAGTAGTGAACGTTGAGGTCACTGACTGTTGTGATATGCAAGGGGAGGGAGGTCGGATTTGTAGCAAGCCTCAAGTTCACTGCGGTCCAGGTTCTTGGTGTCTCTGATCTCTGATCCAGCGTTTAGGGATCACCGGTTGCGGTGCCCCTGTCTTGTGGGTGCCTGGTAGAAGGAAGGTGATGGAGTGGTGGTCAGACCAGTCGCATGGGTCTATAGAGATGTTTGACTGTTGATTCTTTGGAGATGATCCAGTCAAGAGTGGCCCCTTTTGTGTGAGTTGGTAGTGAGCAGACTTGGGTCAGGGCTTGATCGGCCAGGAGTTCTTTGATGGTGTTGACATGTGAATCCTTAGGGTTGTTACAGTGCAAGTTAAAGTCACCCAGGAAAATATCTTTGGCATTGTTGAAACTCTTGGCTGTAATGATTTCCATGAGGTGGTCAGTGAAGGAATCGTTCATGCTTGACTTTGAGTTGCGGTCGTGCTCGAGACAACCGTGACAGATGAGGTGGAGGCCTTTGACCGGCATCATACGGTGAGAGGCACATCACGGCTTGAAACCTGTCTTCCTCAATGACATCCATTGCACACGAAGCTGAAAAAAATTCTGTATTCGACAAAAAGTGGAGAAAAAAACCTGTACAGAGGGGTAGCTCTTCCCGGATCGCTCATAACTGACGTGGAAAGAAAAGAACAGACGTCTGTGCGCCTGGGTGTCGTCTATATAGGTGACCGCGACATCATAACCTACGCTACCGACGTCACGCAGAGCCGAATGGACCCACCTGACGGGCCTGCAAGGGATATTGTTCAGCAAAACTTTCCAGATCCTGCCTGATGCCAGAGTACAAAATGCATATCATTGTAATTCCCAGTACTGGTATCTCTTACTGACTGCCTCTGACCCACTACTTTGACCACGTCTCATTTTTCTGTCTTTGATGTGGTCAGTCACAGCAGAGTCCAATATACGTTCTCGGGGTTCAGGTTAGCATTTTCAGAAAAAGAAAGGTGCCAGATGTATTTTTAAAAGTCAGGCTGACTTTATATTATGCTTAAAGCAGTCGGTTTGACTGTCTCCAGTCCTGCCTGTAACCAGCTCTCTCAGTATTCATAGATAAGAGATTTGGGATCCTGGGGGATAAAGTGATTATCCTGGGATCACACACTTTGGACAAGCGCGAAAGTTTGAATTAGAACCAGTTCAAAGATGGGCAGCTAAAGCATTTACTCCAAAACTGTGGTGAGCCAAGCTACTCTATTTCAAAGAATCTGTGGGTGATTTGAACAGCAAGTGTCATCTGTTTACCCAGATGATACTCTTTATATATGTCAACTTGACATGTGTCATGGTTAACCGGATGCTTCAGCCTTCAATCCCAGACAAAAGCCTAGCTGAAGTATTATTTACAGAGATGCTTTGCCTTCTGTTTCGGAAAACAGAGCCACAACAGCTTCAGAATCTTTGCCCTAAAAACAACCCAACCCCCCCAACCTGAAAACTACCCCCCCACCCAACTATACAAACTAACCCCCTAAAACTGGCCGTAGCACCAGCCCCACTTACCTCACTACATTGTGTCGTCTCCTGATACTACCAGCTTCTGGTGGCAGCTAGACCACGCACTTCCTTAACCACGCATATGCTACTTTTAAAATGTAAACTCTACCACTGAAACCTTTCTGCTACACATCCTTATCACTCTACAGTGCTCAGCCTTTTATCTTTCATAGGATGAGAACATAGGAGCCGTTTTGATGGAATGTCACACGTCTTCTAGTTTGCTGAGCATTTAGAGTACAGACCTCTTTTAGTAACCACTATATGAAAACGGTGGTGGTATTAAAATGTCTAACAAAATAAACACTCAGATGGGTTTATTGAGGTGTTCAGAGAATATAACATTTGCATCACTACAGACGTCTCTTCTACCAAAGTGAGCTGTGTAGGCGTGCTCACCAGTGAACGTGAGGCACCATACTGCCTCTCGCCAGCCATTTGGGAGATTGAGTAGTGGTGTTGGCAACCACCAAAGATTACTGAATATATAAATACAATTACTCCTGTTAAAAGTAAGTAAATTGGCGAGGCTGCGCCATCCCCCACTGCTGCCCTCGAATGGCGGTGGACACCCAGCGGCAGAATATTGAACACTGGAAGTGGGGGTAGCATGTGAGAACAGCATGTCCTCCATAGATTATGGGAGCCCACCCAACCGAGACACCAACATCCAGACAGCATGAAAGGCCCTGCATTTCCTTGGTTATTGGAGCCGAACCAGCAAATATGCTTGAGATATGCATACTTACAGCTAACACTAGAGCCCCCTGCATCTCTATGGTGGTGGGAACTGCAGATTTGTGGAGGAGCGGTGTAAGGGCCAAGTCCAACAAGCGGTCAATATGTGGTATGGGCATTTTATTGCATTTAGTGCTTGTTGTCTGACTAGTGTAGCTCACATTGGTATTGGGCCGGTTTGGGGGGTATTGCATGTGTCTTTGCGGCAATGGCGACCCTGTCAGAAACCTCCGTCCACAAACCTCCGTCCACCATATCGAACTACATTAGGCTTCAGCCCTCACTGCACAAGCAACCCCCATTACCCGCCCACCTCCAAAACAACAACAACAACACATTCCAAATGGGACTGTCGATTCGATGCAAAATCATTTAATTTTAAAAAGTTTGTTTGTCCCCCCACACAGGGCAAATTCCGTCTGCAGGGCCGTGCTGCTGAAACAGAAGCCATCCTGATCAAACAAGAGCCACATGGGAAACCATCTATTTTTGTAGAGAGGATGTGGCTTAACATGTAGAGCTGCCGACTTCAGAAGTGGAGAAAAGGGTTTGAGTCCCACCTTCTGTTTTCCCCATGCCAACCAAAACAAGCAAAATACGTGAGCCACAGGAAACAGAAAAAGAAGTGCAACAATAAGTAACAAAATAGACAGAAGAGCAATAATTTATGTAATTAGGCCAGTGGCTAGGGACAGGAACCGCCCACCGAAAAGAAGTACAAATGTGAAAATTAGCCACAGAAAGGAAGGGAATTTCAACAGGACACAACGAAACGAATGAAACAAGGGGTGTGATCAAAACCCACAAAGGAGATACAACATGTCTCAAAGATACAGTATGTCTCAAAGAGACAGCGCAAACGCTGCCCAGGTGAGACCTAAAAAGTAACAAACTCATTGGATGATATCAGGAATGATGTAATTTAAAATGTCATTAGTGAGGTCATAAATTATGGAAAAACAACTATTAAAGGAGGGTCAAGGGGAATATATTTATAGACCGTCCAAACTCAAAGAACCCCTATTGGAACTATAAAGAACAAGAAGAGTTGGAGGGTCTGTGAAGAAAAATGCTAAGTCCACAAGGTCCTCAATGAGAGCTACACACTTGGATTGCACTGAACCAGACCCAAGTGGTCACTAGACATTAGGTGTACAGTAGAGATCCTATCAGCCCACCCACTTGGCGGAGCCTCGTCATGTAGGACGTCTAGAACCAAGTTGGTGTATCCAAGCCTAGATGAATTGGCTAGACATCACACAATTATAGTTCACACGATGTAAGTGTCCACGCCACTGGCGGTGCTGGTACAGTGCAGTGCAATGAAAAAAAGTGAGTGAGTGATGTTAAAATGACGGTCGAGGCAAAAGAAAATCCCTTTATTATTATTCACCTGGACGTCAAATTAAAAAGAGGTGCATGACAGTGTGACAAAATCACTGTCTACTTTGCTGTGTGGTTAATTAGGCCAACATGTTTCTGCCATTAGGTGAAACTACGCCGGCATTCTTCAGGGCCACTTGTATAAAATTTGCTACTGCAAAGATACACTCTAGTAGTAGTGCAAAGAAAGTGGAAATGACAGACCAAAAATAAGACTGTCAGACGAATAATGTGGTCAAATTGGACCATCCTACCGTATCCTCTTGAACCGTTTGATGATAGAGGATGCAGTCCTGTAAATGAAAAACAGAGAAAAAAACTACTATTTTGTGTTCTCTAAACATGACAGACTGTCTGGAGCAATTAACCCCAAAAAGGGCTATACTATCATGACATGAAGACCAAACGAGACTTAGCAAGGCAAGTCCGGATTAAAAACGGCCACTTGATTAGTTACTGGTTGCACATAGGATAAACCACAGAAATTTCTGAATACAATTTGAAAAGATAAAGGGACTTACCCAGCAATGTGTGGGAGTCAAGCCTCACCTCAACCGGCAACGGCTCGGAGATTGAGGCCCCGCTCTATGCACAAACAAATATATGTAAACATGTAAACTAGAACGACTGTAAAGATCTAATAAGTATCCTCAGTCAATACTATGTATCAAAAGTTGTGCATACAAACAGCTGGTTATGAGTTGCCCACAGTGATCACAGTCCCATGGAGAAGGAAAGGGGAAGGCATAGAATCTAGTGTAAACTAGTGAAGATACTGACTGACAGGGCAAATAATGTGTTCATAGCACTATTCACCCATAGTGTTGATAAGCCTTGCGAAAACCAAAAGCATGCAAACAACTTCCAGTTTGAAATGCAGTGTAGCACTTACTAAACTGATAGGGATGGCTTAGCTGACTTTCTATTGCAGCCTATTCTTGAGGGAAAGTACAACCTCTAGCTTCACTAGTAGAGCAAAGCAGTGTATCTAATGTTACCCCTCCAAGTCAGTTTTTTAATCACTACACCGCCGAGCAAACAGCTCAATTCTACCTCAGTATGTACCAGAGAAACGAAATTAAGCTAGTTTTAGCAGAACGCGTCGTAACAACTCACCTCTCCGTCGGTACCTCTCGGCTATAACCAAAGCCGAAGGGGAGGCAACGAGGAGAGGTGAGACGCGCATTAAATACCCTCTCTGATTGTTGGAGGTAGCGTTAATGATGAGCAGCTGCTCGTCTGATGCCGGTCTCGCGATGCGCGAATTTCAGTCACAGCGCATGCGCGCCGGTAAGCCACACGTTGTAGCGCTGTGGTCGAAAACCGGAGCATGCGCAGAGTGGGAGTATCAGGGTTGATTGTAAGGGCGCCTGCGGCTTGTGATGTGTGTTCGTTTCTTGCGCGTGCTCAGACCGCTGCAATATGGCATAAGCTGGAACAGTGATATTACAAGCAAGAGCACACCCGCGTTCATGTTAAAGAACACAGATAATGAATAATATTCGAAAAAAACACATAGTGGGCGCTTGAAAATTCGTTGCACGCTTGAGCTATAATGTTGGAGATGTATTACAATATCATCATTGAGGTTTAGAGAAGAACCAGTCTGAGCCTCTTATTATGTACAAAGGACATATCAGTGAGGGGCCCTACAAGAGTTATAGATTATGTAGGTGAATATCAGACAATGTGTAAAAACCACCATAATGTATAATGTCATAATGCATATAGAAGGAGCAAACAATGCATTGGGCTCAAGGAGGATAGGACCATCTCATGTGTATGTTGTATCTACCATGGTCCATTCTGAAGGTAGGGCTGATATTAAAAGATGTTTTATTACGCAGGCTGTACATTGTACAGTTGCCTGGGAGAACCCAGACGGTGTTGAGAACCACAAACCGTATAAGAGAGGCATAGAATTCTAGGAGTTGACAGTGCATGATGGTCAATGCTCTATGGGGAATATAAGCTGGTCATATGGATACCCATGGGATATTATCATTCAACCCTGTCACATCAGTTTTCAATTTAAAAATCCACCGTTGTTCCTTGATGAACAGAAACCGTGAGACATCTGTAATATGTGCAGGGATGAAAGGTTGTTCCAGGACCATCCACCTCAAATCGTCTGCTTTGTGCTTCTTGGCTAGAAAGTGATTCGTTAGGCAGGTGGACTGTTTATTACAACGTATCGTGCTCTTGTGTTCACTGATACGTAATTTGACTTTCCTGGTAGTGTGTCCAATATATGCTAGACCACAAGGGCATGTGATCATATAGATCAATTTCTCCGAGTTACAGTTCGTGTGGTTGGTCAACTTCCATGGTCTGGATGTACCGATGTCAATGGAGAGGGTCTTCTGAGTCTGGGGGCAGACGGTGCAGCCACCACACGGGTAGTGCCCCCGGACCGGAGTAGTATTCCAAATGGTGTCAAGAGTGATAGTAGTATCTCTTCTCTGTGTCTTGGGTCTGGTGTGAACCAAGCTATCTCTGATGCTAGGCCCTCTTTTGAAGGCGAACAAAGGCCTGGGTATTGCACCAGATGCTGTGTTCAGGATCTTCCAATGCTTCAGTACCGTTTTTTTGACCACATTGGATAGGGTACTGAACGTATGCACCATCGTAATCCTGTCAGAAGGTGTCTTACTATGTTGGTGTTCAATCAATGCCTCTCGATTGTTGTTAAATGCTCTTTTGTGCGCCCGACGTATCAGATGATTCGGGTAGTGACGTTCCTTCAGGTTCAGCGATAGCTCTTTCGCATGTTGTTCGTACAAGATGTTAGAGGAACAATTTCTCCGAACCCTCAGAAATTGACCTACCGGTAAGTTGTCACGTAGTGATTGCGGGTGAAAACTCCGGTACGATAGCAGTGAATTCCGAGCCATGGGTTTCTTATATAGTCGACTCTGCAGGCCTCACTCTCCAGGGAAGATGAGAAGATCTAAGAATGGTAGCTGCTCTTTGCTGTGCTCCATTGTGAACCGGAGGTATTGATTTCTAGAATTCAACCACGTGTGGAAATTGGTGACCTCAAGACTTGTGCCTCTCCATATGACAATGATGTCATCAATATATCTGCGCCACAGCAACACCTGACCAAAGAAAGGGTTGCTGTGGTTCAGAACATGGTCTTGCTCAAATTGGTGCATATACAAATTAGCAAGACTTGGGGCAAAGACACTCCCCATTGATGTTCCGGAGACTTGGAGGTAGAGGTCATCCTGGTATTGAAAATAGTTCTCCATCATGGCCAGTCTGGCGCACTCCATGATGAAAGGTATTGGAGTGATAGTATCCAGTGGTTTTGACTCTAGCAAATTCCTTATGCAGTCCAGAGTCTGAGCACGCGCAAGAAACGAACACACATCACAAGCCGCAGGCGCCCTTACAATCAACCCTGATACTCCCACTCTGCGCATGCTCCGGTTTTCGACCACAGCGCTTCAACGTGTGGCTTACCGGCGCGCATGCGCTGTGACTGAAATTCGCGCATCGCAAGACCGGCATCAGCCGAGCAGCTGCTCATCATTAACGCTACCTCCACCAATCAGAGAGGGTATTTAATGCGCGTCTCACCTCTCCTCGTTGCCTCCCCTTCGGCTTTGGTTGTAGCCGAGAGGTACCGACGGAGAGGTGAGTTGTTACGACGCGTTCTGCTAAAACTAGCTTAATTTCGTTTCTCTGGTACATACTGAGGTAGAATTGAGCTGTTTGCTCGGCGGTGTAGTGATTAAAAAACTGACTTGGAGGGGTAACATTAGATACACTGCTTTGCTCTACTAGTGAGGCTAGAGGTTGTACTTTCCCTCAAGAATAGGCTGCAATAGAAAGTCAGCTAAGCCATCCCTATCAGTTTAGTAAGTGCTACACTGCATTTCAAACTGGGAGTTGTTTGCATGCTTTTGGTTTTCGCGAGGCTTATCAACACTATGGGTGAATAGTGCTATGAACACATTATTTGCCCTGTCAGTCAGTATCTTCACTAGTTTACACTAGATTCTATGCCTTCCCCTTTCCTTCTCCATGGGACTGTGATCACTGTGGGCAACTCATAACCAGCTGTTTGTATGCACAACTTTTGATACATAGTATTGACTGAGGATACTTATTAGATCTTTACAGTCGTTCTAGTTTACATATATTTGTTTGTGCATAGAGCGGGGCCTCAATCTCCGAGCCGTTGCCGGTTGAGGTGAGGCTTGACTCCCACACATTGCTGGGTAAGTCCCTTTATCTTTTCAAATTGTATTCAGAAATTTCTGTGGTTTATCCTATGTGCAACCAGTAACTAATCAAGTGGCCGTTTTAATCCGGACTGGCCTTGCTAAGTCTCGTTTGGTCTTCATGTCATGATAGTATAGCCCTTTTTGGGGTTAATTGCTCCAGACAGTCTGTCATGTTTAGAGAACACAAAATAGTAGTTTTTTTCTCTGTTTTTCATTTACAGGACTGCATCCTCTATCATCAAACGGTTCAAGAGGATACGGTAGGATGGTCCAATTGACCACATTATTCGTCTGACAGTCTTATTTTTGGTCTGTCATTTCCACTTTCTTTGCACTACTACTAGAGTGTATCTTTGCAGTAGCAAATTTTATACAAGTGGCCCTGAAGAATGCCGGTGTAGTTTCTCCTAATGGCAGAAACATGTTGGCCTAATTAACCACACAGCAAAGTAGACAGTGATTTTGTCACACTGTCATGCACCTCTTTTTAATCTGACGTCCAGGTGAATAATAATAAAGGGATTTTCTTTTGCCTCAACCGTCATTTTAACATCACTCACTCACTTTTTTTCATTGCACTGCACTGTACCAGCACCGCCAGTGGCGTGGACACTTACATCGTGTGAACCATAATTGTGTGATGTCTAGCCAATTCATCTAGGCTTGGATACACCAACTTGGTTCTAGACGTCCTACATGACGAGGCTCCGCCAAGTGGGTGGGCTGATAGGATCTCTACTGTACACCTAATGTCTAGTGACCACTTTGGTCTGGTTCAGTGCAATCCAAGTGTGTAGCTCTCATTGAGGACCTTGTGGACTTAGCATTTTTCTTCACAGACCCTCCAACTCTTCTTGTTCTTTATAGGTCATAAATTATGCCATAGAGCATGTCTTGAGTAATGTAATGAGTGAGGTTATAAGCAGTGAATGGCAGGGGTGCAAGTTATAGTTAGCATTGCTGACTATATCTGGCCAATTTGAGTTTTCTTTTAGTTCAAACCTTTAATGTTATTCACCTAACTATAACATTACTTTAATCTTTGTTTTTTTCCAGTGAATTTCCAAGGTTTCTTTTTTAAAACCAAAACAGATCTATTTATCAGACCTAACTATACCATTACTTTAACCTTTTTTTTAAAGGGATGTTAAAATTAGGTGAAAATGTCGGTTTAAACATAATATTTCAAATTAACAAAACCACAGAAATATACTAGTTATAGTTGACTCAATTAACTATAACTTGCGCCCCTGCCATTACAGATGTTATCAGTGATGCTATAGAACATGTAATGAGTGATGTAACATTGCTAGGTAATTAGCAGTACATGGGGACAGGTTGAGTAATAGTTACCCTAGGATTACTTGAGATAACTATAACTGGTGAATTGCAGTGCTTTGGTTAGTCTGAAACAGTATGTTTTAACTATTATTTTTAACTATCAAGTCCTTTTAACCTTTGTTTTTTTCAGGGCATTCTAAGTTGTAGTATTTTTATGTAAAGTAACATATAATCACAATTTCAAATAACGTAACTTTAACCTTTGTTTTTTTTCCAGCCATCCCCTGGGACTCACCCTCATGTACAGGGGAGAAGGGAGAACCGCCTTTCTTTCCCAAACCATACGTGGCCGCAAGGTCCCCATCCCCCAGAGCTGTACTATTTTTTAAGAGTAGGGGGGGCACATGGCCCCCCTACTTGGAACCTTTACAGGCCCTGGGGCCATATAACGGGAAGGGGGTGCAATGCCCCCATCCCCAAGCCGTTACAGGCCCTCATAAGACCCTATTCGCAAGGTCCAACATTCATTAAAAGGTGAGGAGGTTTGAAACTGCTCTCCCGAGCCTTTACAGGGGAGAGGGGCGCACAGGCCTCAAGGCCACTGTTCCCAGTAAGGTGCGCGCCTGGGTGTGCGTGCACCTATCTCACCTCAAGCACGCAGTTTGCTGTTTGAAGCGCACATAGGCAAGTTCAGCAGCAAGTGCCTCCTGCACTTACTGCATCTCTTTTGTTGAAAGGGCGTGGTTGTGGGACAGGATTGTATGCCTTTGTTAAAGTAATCATGTTAATCGCGGCACCCATCACGCGCTGCAATTCACATGATTACTCTAACAAAGGCATACAATCTCTCTCGCAGTCGCGTCCTTTTAACAAATGAAAGGCAGCGAGTTTAAAAGCACTACATGTGCTTTCAGGGGATTCTGAAAGCACATGTGTGCTTGTAGACTTGCTGCATTTCTTTCTGTAATAGAGCGAAGCACACAATCTGGCCTGCCCTATTACTAAAAGAAATGCAGTAAGTCTACAAGCACACATGTGCTTTCAGAATCCCCTGAAAGCAAACGTCCTTTCCGAACCTACAATGAGCTCTGGTTTGGGGCCCATTGCCAGAGCTACTCCTGCTCCTGTCTTGATGCTGGGTCGTGTGTGGGTCTGGCCTGTTCTATTCAGAGCCAGCTCTATGGCTGATTTTTGGGGTGCTGTGTTTTTAAGTATGTTACTGTTTTAAAAGCATCTGCTACCGCATTCCCTGTGTCAAGAGATTTTAATACAACAATAACAATGTCTGGATAACTCAGGTGATTAATGTTCTTCCTGGAGTGAGATCAGAGGTTTTTTTGTGGAAGTTTTAACTCAACCACAAGTAGCACAGAGGGTGATATACCTGATGCAAAGTATGTGTACCATGCAGATCACAAAGTGCATATAAGTAGAGAGACCAACGATACAGATACCTGCAAATATTGAACGTTAATTTCTCAAAAACTGCTATACAGATTTACAACAAATTCGAAAAGCATGCTTTCTGGAGCAGGATCTAGCTTCCTGTCAAATTTGGTGTAATACTGTTGAGCCATTTTGGCTGTAGCACGTTCCAAAAATGTTTATGGAAATTACATGGGGACTTTGTGTTTTAGGACCACGCCTTTTTCTATGCTCTCGCTTGACGGATCACCCTGAAACATTCCAGAAGGGAACTAAACCAAAATGAGCATGTTTTTAGGAATTTAAGACAGTTCATCAAATGGTACTAAATATATTAGGTAACTAAAAAACCTATTACCTATGGAAACAGTATCCAAAATATAAATACCCATTGGCGATAGCCTGTTTGTGTGTATACACATACACACAAGGACTTCTTTCAGATGGCTCTCATCATCCATTAGTCTGTTCAACTGTCATTCACGTTTTGCTTCTGTTAACCTCTGTAAGGTGCAATGAGCAAGCCCGCTTGCGCCATTGCTCTCTTGCACACTGAGTGATGGCATTTTTCCTCATCACATGTGCACACCCACTTAAACTAGGTGCACTTCAGTGTCATGGCTAGTGGGCCAATACTTTACCTTGTATTTTTCTTTTTTTTATTCTTCATTTTTTATTTGTAATCATCCTTTTGCATTTAGATTATGCCTTCTGCTTGCAGCGACTTAAAGCCATTATTATCTTTTCTTTGTGCAAACAAGTATTATATTCTCTTGTGATGACCATTAACACTAGACAGGGTTTCTACACCAATTCCAAGTACAACTGCCAGATATGAAGCACCGTTACAGTTCTATTAAAATTACCTGCAATGCTCATTTTTTAATTATATGCAACACTTATGTTTTGAAATTTAATTGCAAGCATATGGGCACCATATTTGGACATTTTAATTTTTATTTCCTCTCATTGTGACATAAGGGGGCAATAAAAAAAATAAAAAAACTGAAACAGATTGCCAGGTCCAAAAGTACTGGTTTTGTCAATGCTTGTTTCTAAAAAGGGAGTGTTAAATTATTTATTATCCCTCTTTTTTCAAACACATAACTGCTGAAGTAGTCTGACATGTCTTCAAGGATCATAAAATTTGGATAAGTGGGAGAACCAGCAACCGGGACTCACTCGCCTTCACCCCCTCACATTCACCCACCCACATTAGGTGTTTCCTCTCATTCACTAACTCACTCAAATTCATTGCCTTGCCTATCCACACAACTCCATATGATTTCACTCAACAGTTACCATACAATTTCACTATTAAAAAGCTAGAGCAATTATTTCTGTCAATGTCAAAAGCCCGTCTCTTGCATCATAATAAAATAATAACCAAGAGCACCACATGCTCTGATCTGAATCTTTCAGAAATTTTCAATAATTTGCTCAAGGGTTTTGAAATTTGGCAAAAATCAAGACATTAAAATGTAAAAACTACAAAAAAGTCGATTACAAATGTAGTAAACAGTCTGTATTTTATACATAGAATATGTACATCATTTCCAGATTTAAACACATTTGTTTATCCATGCAAATTCATTATAAAAACTATTTACAAGAAGAGCAGAAGTGTCATCTTGGGAAACATATACAAGTTGGAAGCGCCAGCAATAATGGAAGTTCAAATCAATGAGTTTTAAAAATTAGAGAAACTGTTTATCGAAAGTAAATTATACAATTAAATATCAAATACATTATCAGTTACAAATATCAATATTTACAACATATACAATGTCTGAGCATGTGCCACAACTTTAAATCAGCAGGAGGTTCCAAAAATCTTCAGATATACAGCAATAGTCTACAAAAATGTAAAGAAAGTCAACAACAGATCGAAATTACTATTATGTACAATGGCTAACTGCAGTACAAACCCCTTCTCATTAAGAGTCGAGAGATGGATATTTGTACAATATATTCTCAGACATTTAACCTAGGACTTATTTTCATTTTCGTAGGGGATATGGAAATGCTTCTCATTGATGTTCATTTTTTAAATCTCTACAATGCAAGTTAAGAATTCCATGATCTGCATCTGTGCAAATGCCCATTTATTTCTTTTGGTTATCAAATGTATTGGTGAAATTATACAAAAATATGAAACACAGTACTGCAAGTTGAATAGGTTTTGCTAATATCCTGCAGAATGTTGATGCCTACATAGGCAAGATACCATTGTGCCAAACAACCTAACTAGGTCTAGAAGTAGGGGATCCAAGGTTTAGATTTACCACGAGTATTTAAGATAACTTTAACATGTATTAATAAGCAAACAATTTTAATGCAATATTGAAACAGAATCATGATAGGAGGATTTTATTAAATGTTTCCAAAATGTGGTTTGATAGATTTTCCAAGTTCGGCCATCAAATAATTGTCTAAAATATGTGTATCCATTAGTAGAACAAATATTGTACTCCAGGTAGAGTACATGAGAATCCAAAAATTAGAAAGCAACCTAATTTTTTCTACAGTGCTTTTCAAATAAATCTGTGAGACAAAACACTGTAAAATTACAAGGAAACTGTGCACACCATTTGGTAAAAAAATGCAAACAAACATTTTGCTCCACAAGTACTGCTTAATACCTTTTTCAACAACATAGAAAGACTATACCAGTGTTCAACTGTTTGCAAACAGTGATGGCCGGTGGTGCATTTAGTACAGTTTCATAGTTTTCCAGAATACTGAATTGAAAATGGAAAGTTTTCATAGTGTACAAGTTCTCTGTGGCAATTGCATTTTGATGTGAATATTTTGAACATGAAAATTATTCTGTCATTGTACAGAACCTACATTACCTGCATGCCTAACTGAGAGCTATCAGAGCAAGTCTTTACAAAATTATGAAATTCTTTAAACAGAAAGTGCTTTGTTAAAAAACTGCAGGTTTAGAAATAAAATGCGAGATCTGCTGGAAGAGGTATGCTAGTTTGAAAGAAAAACATAATGTACATGTTGTAAAAAGAGTAAAAGAAAAATGTAATTCATTACAATCCTCTGTGCTAGTACATTTGTATTCTGCACTCACCAATGTGCTCCAGAAAAAGGATAACAGGTGGGTGTACTATTAGGGAATACATTTAATAAACTACAGGGTTTTCCAAAATTCTAGAAGAGGTTAAATAAGAAACTGTTTCCCTTTCAGCACTATAATTAGTAAGGGTAAGACTGCATTTCCTGAAGAGTTGGATTTATTTTTAAAAACACTGATCTGAGATCTTTAGCGGAAGCAGAAGTAGCCATTCTTGACATTCCTGCTCTTGTAAACATGCTATTAAATTTATGAAATCTAGAAAATAAACCGAGAAGGGTGATTTTACTGTTGAGCATCAACATAAAATGTCAGAAGATATCAGTCCATTAAAATGTAATATTTTTAATGATCTTTTAAAAAGAAATGCTTTTGATATATTATGCAGTCAACAATGATATCTCGTCTACCTAAAAAAGGGGGAAACCTATCCTTCATGATAATTCTAGTCCCATTTAATTTCTTAATCTGTGTGTGTAAGAGAATTTTGGGTATCTCATGTGGAGTAATTCAAGTAAAAACTTTGCTTTATGCTGATTACATTTTTATATCTACTCTCATTTGTATAACATTTTGAGCTAATATCTGCTCATATGATAAACCACAATTTGGAGCATGAAATGATCAGGAAATAGGATAAACTATATAAAATGCTAATTATTTGGCAATAAAAACCAGCTGATGTGACTCTAAATGCTGCGGCAAACTTAAATTGTCCTTATGTGGCAGAACTACCGTAATGCTCAGAAATTATCCCTTTACCATCTTCAGTTAACGATGTTAAAAACATATAAAAATGTGTTAATACTTTTTTATGGGTAGATAGAAAAACTGTAATATTACTAATTTGTGTCGTTAACAAGTGCCATTTCAGGGGGCTTAGGCATACTTTGTTTGGACCAATATTACAATGTAATCACTCTCCATGTTTGATTTAAAGAAGGAGTGTATAATGTACATGGGTGGTTTATGCCAGAACACTTTCTAAGATCTTCTGAAGGCAAATACATGCAGAGATTTTGGCAGGATGTTTCCCAAGGAGTGCAGACACAATGACTGGTGCACAACAGAGCTTATTAATAGGGGGAACAGGCTGTGAAGTTAGATAACCAAACTGAAATGGAAGATTTGGGTTAAAGCAGTTATTACTCTAATTGAGCAAATAGAGGCAGATAATGCACACTAGTGGTTTGATTTGAATACAAGTATAAACTATATAAATGTGAATGATAGAGATACAAGAAGTTTCCATCCTTACTGATAAATCTTTCATCATTGTTGATTGAGGATTACTGCAGTGTGTCTTCTATGTATACTTAAATTAAACATAATATGCTGCCTGCAGCAGTCGTAAATCAATTATTTGTATTGAACCCTCAGGAAAACGAATTTTGTAATTATAGCAACAACGGTCAGATGACATTGGAGATGTAATAACTACCAATGACCAGGAAGGGAGATGTGGAGTACAACTTAAATATGAGAAACATTTAATTTATAGGTATAATCACTACAAAAAAGATGTTCTTATTTTACAGGCATCTAGTAAGAATCTTTTGATAAATGCCGAAATTATAAAAAGGTATCTGCCTCCCATATATACATTATATGGGGGTCTATAAGGGTGGTGTTTTTAGGAGGACATTTTTCAAATGGTACATTGAATTGTGGGCTAACATTAATTGCAATTGTTAAATCAATCACTCTTAATTGAAGGCTGTCTTTGAAGGTATTGATTAAATAAATATATTGTACGATCTCAGTAACTAAAAACAAACAGGAAGTCACAAGTTAAACAATGTTAAGGAATTGCCAGTACAAGCTAAATTTGTACATTTGGAACACAGATAAAAACAATTTCATAAAAGTATGAACAATGTGGTCAGCTTTTAATTATTATTACGTATAATATGAAACCTTTTCTCCCCTATTTTTTAACAGCTAAAAGTGTTTTTAGGGTTTTATGGGGAACACTCTGGGGGCAGGCGGTTGGGGGCCTGTACACAGTGTGCCTTGTGTATATAATAGATGTCATTGTTATTAAGTAATGATCTGTCATTAACTTGTATCATGCTCATCCCGTATTGATGATGTACTGCTAGTACACTTGCCAATAAAATATGCTTACCCAAAAGCAATGAACTTGCGAAAGAAGTGATCCAATTTGGACTAATACAATGCACACATGAGCCACTTCTTTGCTATGTTTGGCCTAGAAATATTGAAAGAAAAGGATTGCCTTGTAAATCTCAAACTTTTTAAATCAGACATAAGTATGTGTTAAATATGAATGCCTTGCATTGGTTTTGTGCAATATGGGAATGGTTTTAGCTCCTAGTCCAGCAGTGACAGAGCCTGTTTCAAATGATCAGTATTCTGATTCCAGCCCAGGTACTGGGAATGCTAAAACAAATTAAGTAGAATGCTGATATATGTTTCCAATACAATTCAGAGTCCATTTATAAATGAGGAGAACACATTGTGGTATTGGTCAGGGCTCAAGGAATGTAATCCAGAGGCACCTCTGTAGTTAGATTAGTATTACCAACTGGTAACACTCCTGAATTGGTAAGGTTTACTCACACAGTGTTAGGAGGGCATAAGAACAATGTCAGAAATAGTTGAAGAAAAGAAGCTACATGCAAGAACAATAGTGCAGGTTCTAGAGTGAACAACATGCCATCAGTCTTCTATTAACTGACTTGGAGCCCAATGCCCAGAGATTCAGAATTGGAGGTCCTGGCAAAAAGCATATCCTCCAGCAACGAAACATAAGAAGCCAACACAGTTTCCTTTACATTTTCTAGCCCACTCTTTAGGACATGGTGCAACTCAATTAATAAAATCTTTCATGATCTATAGCAACGTTAAATGAGAAAAATATAAAGGTATTTAGAAAATGTATGTAACTTATCACCATTAATAAGAGTACACACAGAGACCACAAAGATACAGGGTGAATCAATATTAAAATAACAAAACTAAGTCATAGAGAGTAGTACAAAATATAAATTAATAAACCACTGTTTAAAAAATTGCTCCTCAGACAGAGAGAGATGTGTTTCAAAACAAACAGAAATAAACACAACAAAAGTATCACAGTGACAGTCAAGGTCCTGCTCTGACAATAGCACAAAGCAACTGGATAAAAACATTGTGGATGAAATAAATAAGGCAAGTTATTAAAATGCACATCCTTGAGTTGCTAGGATGCTGCAAGGAGGCTCAGCAATGTCGGGACAAAAGTGTTAGGAGAATGTGAAATTCAATACATGTCATAAGAAATCTCTGATTAACTAGCTCACGAAAACAATCCCTTGCAAACTGGGGAAATGTTTTAACCAGCCACCTAATGCAGTTAGGATTAACAACGATTCAATTTAACCATTCTTAATGTGTACGAATAACTATTGTACATATCCGGCATCTTGACAAAGCATCCTTAGTCAATATTTAATGTAAGGTTGGACAGGTTTTGATTTGCATGAAGGCATAAGGAGGAATTACATTTTCGCTAAAAATATTTCTTTCAGCCTACCGGGGAATTGCACGGATTGTTATAATGTGGTGTTGGTTGAAATTACACATCAATGTATTTATTTAATTTAATTGCCTATTAGCGCCATTATGAAATTACCTTGTCTTCCGATGGCTGAGCACAACATTTAATTAATAACAATTTCACAATTTTTCAGATTTACTATTTGATTCAAATTTAAAATACCTGTATGTGTCTTCTGCTAGTCCTCTAGATCCTAATCTAATTTTGTATCCAGTCTGAATCATTCCCTTTCTCAAAGGACATAGAAAAATAGTATTCCTATGTAGCTTGAAAATAAAGTTCTGTTGCTTCTATAATTACATTTCTGGTGGATACTATATCCCCCCACAGATTCCTAAACTCACAAATATCCTACAAGTCTCAGACTGGACCCCAAAAATATATTCCCCAGCAATAGCTTTTCAATGCCACCAGGCGACCCCAGTCATTGCTCAGTTTGCCCAGGATGTGAAGACTCTACACTAAATATTGCGCCATCTGGCGTGCTGCGTCTGTTCCTTTGAATTTTCCTCATTCAAACTAGGTTTGCAGAGGACAACCAAGAAAGCTTATCAACATTGACTATAACAGTAGAAATACCATTGCGTACCTTGGGATCTATCGACGACTGCACCATGTGAGAACATTTAGAATATTGCAGGGATATACAAAATCCACAAGATATATAATTACTTATGGTGAGTATCTTTTCCTTTAGATGGATACTACTGCCAGTAGACTTATGACCTTAGAAATGAGTCTCAAAGATCTATCCCCTTTGAGGTGTAGCTGAGTCTTGCCAATTAACAGGAACCATGCAGCACAGTCTTGGCCAAAGAGCAACCAGACAATAATTTTTAGCATAGGTATGAAGAGTGCCACCCAGAAAATATCCGCCACTGGACGCCAGAGTTAAGAGCCTGCATGACATGTTGAGGTTTTTCCTGGCCAAGACGTAGCAAGCCTTTATACATGGGTTAACCCAATGTAAAAGAGGACGACTTGATAGCACTTTTCCTGTCTTAGCTTGCTTTGTGTCGTGGCTATTTTTAATCCTTCCACAGAGGAGTCAATCTCAGCAAAGAACACCCGCTTTCCATTAAAGGGCATGCCTATTAAAGCTGACTGGATGTCTCTTGAGAAACCAGTGGAAATCATCCAACGATGCCACCACAGCCATTGTGTTAGACAAATCAAGGAAACCTTTTAGAATTTGCTTAGAAGTATCCCAATCAGTGCCTAGCATGTCTCAGAAAGGTTTCGTCATGCGGTCAGAACATTTTATTATGAATGCCTTTTCAAGTTCACACAAGACAAGGACATACTGCCCTAGAAGACACGTGACATTGGCAATTTCCTGTGGAGTTAAGTTGTTTGGTGCAGACGAGCATTAGTACATATGTCAAAAATTAGCTTTGCTGATGATGCCTGGACCACCATGCCTGCCTGAGAGGAATGTGTGGACAAGAACTTGAGATGGAAAGGTACAGGCACTGATGCACAGCCAAGTGCCTGTTGACTGCTGGACTAGAGAAGGATTCCTCCTAGGAAGCCAATACTGGCTCCAGCAGTGTTTTATTGAAAGGGGTTGAAGGTCGCCAAAGATAGCTGCAGGATTTCCATCCAGATAGTGAATTAGGCTTCTCCAGTCGGTAATGACAACATAAATCTCTCTGCTGCCCTGTGCACTAAAGACACAAGTCAACAGGCTTTCTGAGGACCAGGGCAGAAGGTTATGAAATATCATCCTCTGGGGGATGTTTGAAGGCCAATACCATTCTGGAGATGTACATAAAGTTTAGCAATTGTTGTGATAAAGAAAGGAGTGGTTGTTAACCCACAAATCATCTTTCTTCGTGTGCACACATATCTGGGTATGCATGACTAAAGCCTCATAATCTGAGTCAAAGGGCTTATACATTTGAACTAACCTCTGGACTATAGTGGAAGGATGCTTCGTTAGGGGCAGATCCATAAAGGAAGCATGAACCCTTTCTCTTATCACTCAAATAATTTCTGCTGAATTTGTGGGCTGGGGTGGCGCTTGGTTAAGGGTTTCCTCAGAAGTAGTGCTGAGGCCAGAACATACAGAAGCAAGGAGTCGATGGAGTCAGCACCAGAACTGGTAGAATCACCAAGCCCACATGATCAGGCCGCACTCTTTTAGGATTTGCTCAGACTAGAGGGATGGGGTCGAGAAGACATCTAATAGGGGTCATCATGTCTTGCCAAAAAGCTTTGATCTCAGAGGGGTTGAAAGGTGAACCTGAGAACTTTAGCTTAAGTTTTTTGAGGAACACAATCTGCTATGAAGAAGATGAGAAAGAGATTGCCTTCAGGGATTGGGGCTCCCCAATCTTGAACAGTGTTAGGAGTAGAGCTGTTTTCGAAGGAAAAAGAGGACTTCTCCTCGCTATGATGTTTTTACTCTAGGACCCAGAAAAACTCCTCCCTGTTAGGGAACTCACTGGGAAGATGAGTGGGTACTCCTTAAGGGGTGTCATATTGGACAAGATCCAAGAACAACTTAGGCTCCGTCACTGTGGTAGCCTTTGTGTGCCTAGAGACTCAGGAGTCGCAGGCCAAGAGGTTGTGATTTATCACAAACATCACAAGCAGATGTAGTGAGGATACGATAAATATATTTTAATACGCTCTGTATTCATTAAAATTTCTAAGTTGAAAGAAAAACACAGGAAATGACACAAGCGTGCTAGATGATCTCATTTATAAAATATGATGTAGCCACATCTTGGGCAAACAGAGCCATTGCTGGATCCAAGTGGTGCCACCTGACAGCGCTGGAGAGTTGTTGAGGTAGAGAGAGTTTTATGGATCTAGTCTGGGCTTGGAGAACATTTGTACAGTGAGGAATGTGTGTGAAGAGGACTCCATCAGAAGGTAAAATTGCATTAAAGGACATAGTGAAGCACTCCAAATATTAAATGCATTGGTAGTATAAACCGATCACCGCTACGGGAGAAGTAACTGCAATAAGTGAATTTAGGGGATTTATAAAATTCAGAGAAATGGGGCCGTACTAACATCCCAGGAATTCTTCCAGTGGCAACTACAAATAGAGGTAGGCGCAGCATTTTCTTCTTGCAGGGGGTACTAGAAGACACACAAGCTGAACCAACATGCATTTAGATGTCAAATGAAAAACGTGTGAAAGTGTAGTAACAAATATAGTCAATCTCAGTATACTGTGATCACTTGATCCCAAGTGACAATAATAAAGTAATGAACTGTAAACGGGAAGGAACAAAACAAGGGATCTTTGGAAGGAGAGGTGCATTTGAATGAATTAGGTAAGAATTGAACAAAGATAAAGGGAGACCGTATTTGTGTATATATCTATAACACAGACATTAATATAGCAAAATAAGACAAAATCCATTACTATCATTTAAGCAACATGGAGAACTGACTGAAAAACATCTCTACCAGAAGAATGCAAAATTTGTATTTGATATCACAGGAAGTAGGGGGGCAGATAGATTAGCAAACTCAAAGAGACAGACAATAGCCAAGCTGTCGAGCAAGGAGACAAAATACTGTTTAAACAGTAGTGCTACATGGAAAAGCAAGGGGAAAGTTGTAAGCCTGATAAGAGGGTCTACATCTAGGGCACTACATCTAGGACAAACCTGCAATGGAAACTAAAGATGTATGCCCTCAGTTGAATCTCAAATGCACAAATGGGACTTCAAAAAAAATAAAGCATATAATTAGTAAAGGTGAACATGAATAATGCATTTAAGAGGAATAAGAAGCATTACTGAAAACATTGTTTAACTGTGGTCTAGATATCAAGATGAGCAGATCTGGTCTAGCCTGTCAGACAAAGTGGTAGGGTAATTATGGGAAAATCATGAACTGGTTCAGGGTTAATGTTGAAACTATAGTCTTATTTGCTCAACAGTAAGCTCTTACTAAAGATATCCTTTATTTCTCAAGGTATGAAAAGCCATAAACCTCAACATTGTGCAATAAGCAAGCTTAGCAGATTACTGATCGTACTAGCGTGGTGAAATAAGCCACACAGTAAAAAGGGTATAGATGAGCTGTGGACAATGGGGTGAACAGTAGAGGTCCAGAGAGATCTCGCTAGGGAGCTTTGTTCAAACTCCAGAATTGGAGAGTGATGGAAAAGAAAGGTATTCCATTTTTGGGCTGAGAAGTTAATATGTGACAGAACTGCAATACAGGTGGAGCAAATGAAAAAATAACTTTTGAGTGCAACACCAGGTATCACACAGGGGATTCGAGAGCCTTGAAATGATAGATGTAACCATTACTGCCAAAGCTACATGCAATCATCAGTGGCCATAGATACCCAGTCATGCATTAGCATAACTAGCATCACTAGACGTAGCATGTAACTTGAGTCATGAACGTGTCCAACCCTCCATTCCATGACATATTTCTGCCACTGGAATGGCAAAGATATATTCAAAAATAAACCGAGCAAGTATGAGATGCTGGATGGTCAAAACATGTAAAAATGTTATCATGAGAGATACTGCTGCACCAAGATCTGATCAACGTTTTGCACTGCCGCTGTGCTTTAAGTGTGGTTTGTCCTTTGCTGAAACGTGGCATACAGATATTCCCCATTACATGGCTTGGTGTTCTAGCCTTTTCTTTGGGCAAAATAGACCTTACTCAATTAAAGATGCCAATGTTACTATCCTGCTCTGATAAATGGTAGCAAGCTCTTTTAAATCCTTTTGTTTCCTAAAGAATCAGAATGGGATAGCTAGGTTAGGAAAGAGATGAGCAAAACCCTACTAAACAATGGTTAATTGTTGTTTCATCTCCTCTTAGTATGCACGGTCCATCAATAAAGTGGTAAAACTATAGTTAATGCCACTGTGAATAGAGAAGAATGGCACGCAAGTGCCCACCCAACACATAGGTGAGCTGACTTGAGACATGGGCTTCACTCTACGGCTTTAAATGCATGTTCTTTTACAGTAAGTCCACTATTCAGCTCTGAGGCCGCCCTTTTTCATTTAGTGTTCTTCATAATTCTCTAGCCCTCATCAGTGGAAAATCTGGAGATGATTGATGCCATTGTCGAGATGAATGTTTCAGACTTTCTGCTAGTATAATGTTTGCAAAATGCACTCTTAAAATAAGCGATTTCTCTTGCGAATAACCTTTATTTTACCAATTGCCACTGCTATTATAAGGATTACACACATATTTTTGGCTGACAGCTTTCACATTCGCAAAGAACGGTATCTTCCTCTGGCAGGCATATGATCCTACTGTGCTCTTGAAATATTGCAATCAAATCATTTGTTGTTGCAACAAAGAAACAAACGACTCAAAACAAGTCAACTTATGACTAATTTCTGATAAACTCCCATAGTTCTCAGTTACAGTTAGCCTAAGAACATATATGTGATGGAGTCACCATACTGAAAGCCCAGTATGCCGTATTTTGTAGCAAATCATATGACGAACGTCATACAAAAGAGAGTAAACTTGAATCTTCTGCATCACAGGTCATTGTTTTCCATCTAGTTATCTCGAAAGCGTCTTGCACGCCATTTAAGAGGCCTCCTTAAGCCAATACTTGGTGGAGAAGGAATAAGCCTAAAAAGACATAATAACAGTGCTTCAAATATCACGGCTCAAGTAAGGATTTTCCATTTCAATATGTAGGATTTGCATATTTCCAGATAATGGGCTTTTGACTGTAATACGTCTACCATGGAATGTAACAGTTTGTTTTTTATTTTTATAAGTGAACTATTTTATGTTATCCTATTTCATGAAAAACAATTCTTTTTAAATAAATCACAACTGACCTGACAAATCAATTTTGAAACTATGTGTTAATTGTCTCAAACAACACTTCACTTTACTTAGATACCATGATGGTCTTAGTATAAGTATTTTAAATACAAGTGTCTACATTACTTTACAAGATAGTCTGACAAGAAATGAAGAAAACAAGCTTTTCTTTGAATTCACTGGACTTCCTACAGAGAGGGCAGGAGGAAAAGCCAAGTCTAAGTGCATCACGCAGTAAATCTAATAGTAAAATAGTCACAGTAAAACACTAGAAACGGATAGTATATGCATTTGGTAGAAATGTTTGCTTGACTGGAATGTTGAGCAGACCTTAAGAAAATATCAAGTTAAATGAGTCTTGCACCATCAAACTCCCGAATAAAAGATTACCAAAAAACACAGCTATGTATTCTCAATTTTAATGGAAAGGTAATGAATCACGTTCTTAATAAACTATAGTATCCGAATATGGATAAAATATTCTGTATCTTTAATCAAGGAATCAGCTTTGAATATATTCATTATGGTAAAACGACTCGTTCTACATGAGCTCTTGGACTTTCCCAGTTACATAAAGCATTCCAAGTTGTTCGCCTCTGTTCTGAACGCACGTTGGTGATTAAAAAAAGGTATAGCATCCAGTTTAAAAGAGAAGGCTATATTGCTCAGTTGGTTCACTTGGAGACTATGCTCCACCTGCAGATTCTCCATTTTTGAAAGTTCCCAGGTACAGGGTGGGACTCCAGAAATAGTTTAAATATAGTATCAACAGAAAGCGGTGCCACCTTTGTCACATCCTTGCCTCATATGGATAAACAGCTGAAATAAAGTCTGACAACTGCATAGAATGATTTAAAAGACATTAGATCTCCACGGTCGGAAAGCAGGGCTGCTTCGCTCTATATCTTTCTGTCTCGGAAAAATACATTAAATTTAAATAAATTATGGTATTACAACCAGGGAAACTGTGAAAGCACCAATTTTATAAGGGTGTGGAGACTTAAACAACAGACCCATTATTTAAACCAACATCAAATTCAAGGTACACTAATCCACGATGTAAGGTGCAGAAGGAACCTAGTTCACCAATTCCTTCAAAAACCGAGACAGTGAAAAGCATGATCGGAGTTTCTTAAAAATGTAGAAGATTCTGCCAAATAACGTAAAGCAATCAACATAACCAAACAGATCAAGGCAAAATACAAAAACAAATCCTGTCCCTCTGAAAAAAGAGACTGTGTGTGGATTCAGTTGTCTCAGATTTATTCTGAAGAACCTGAACTACATTTATAGACCCTCTTATGTCTGGCACCCATCATCACACTGAGCAGCTCATCAGAGACACGATGCGACAGAATGTCCTGTGACAGAGAGATGGAGTATTCAAGGAGACATCTGCATCACTGTCAACTGAACGTTCTGGTTCAGTTCCAAACCATGTGGAGCCTCAGAAAAAGGTAAAGGTGGGAGGATATAAATAAGGTCTATCTTCAATTGTTTGATGAGTGAAGCCTGCTGGGAATATTTGTTAGACAATACTTTCCCATTCCACATGATCAGCCTGAGCATTACTGCTTCCCTGCGCTATTTCGCCCACACTTTCTGATATTTTGTATTACAGTGGTGTTAACAGACAACACCAGAAACTGCTTGCCGTGCATTTAGAGAGTAAACACTATCAGAGCTAGTCTGACTCCACTGTATTACAACAAAATGATGGGTAGTTCCAATAAAAAATTACTCATGTTCAGTACCTGCAGATGCGTGTACAGTCTGTTAGAGGGAGGAGGGGTATCTGAAGTCCCTTGACGCTGACACTGCAACTTAAGTGAGACCACCAACCTAGTCAAAGTGTTTAAAGGTTTCCAGGGTCCCAGCATATGGAGCAGATATTTCAAATACAATACATCCTCAGAGAGAACATAATAAATCACTGGGGTCGTGTGTTCATTTTAATAGAGCATAAATCAATCCTGTTCACAATCTAGATTCTAGCATGACTATTTTTTTCTTTTCTCTCCATGGTCCCTTCCTTCAAAAATATTTATTATGGAAAAATAATATGTTCAATAGGAGCTGTTGGCCTTTCCCCAAAGGAAGACAACATCCCTCCATGTTGTTTATTTCTATCGTAATACCACCGTGGTAATTAAGTTGGTTTAAGGTTATGCCAGGGTTAAAAAGTGTAATAAATCTAAATTGGCAAAAGTCAAGCCAATGTTTTTCTGCTCAAGGTCCATAAAAGCAAGGGATTTGCCAGGGGGATACTAATGGTGTAGAAAGTGGAAAAAAAGCAATAAGCAATATGGTTAGAACTACAGATTAGAAAAGGTCTTTTTTTATTCTATTTAGGATCTCCTGCAATTACACAGATGAGACGTTCGCTCATTGCCCATCAGAAAGGGGATTGTGGGCCAGCAAAGGCCTCAGGACAGATCGCACGGTTTTCGTGGCCCAAATATATCATAATGATTCACAGCTTTCCATTATTAACTAGGGACCCATTTCCCATCTCAATGTTACCACTAATTACAAATACATGAGGCTCCTTGTTAGTTTTCTGTAATGTCTATAAACTCTGTGGTAGAAAAAATTATATTGGGGTTGGAAACAATGTAAGAAACATAAATGGAACTTAGATTTTTTTACGCATCTGGTCAGTTCACTGTGCAAACGTGACTCTATTCTGTCATGTTAAAAACTATATGAGAATTATATGCACCACGCTGACATCTGGTAAAGCCAGTTAAAGTTTATGAAACGTCTTATGACCAGCAGTTTGTCTGATGTTTGAGGCATCCAAAAACTAATATAAAAATTCTTCAATGAACAAATCATAAAGTGGTCGCTTTACGATTAAAGGAATTTGATGATTAGAATCCACCTGATGGTTTAGTTCTGGCGATGCACTTAAGATAATAAATACAAAATCCTAAAAAGACAAAATATTTACCTGAGATTTTGGCAGTTTTATCAAAACGTCTGTCAGAATCCCATCCCACGTTCTCATAAATGTTACCTATGGAATTTTATACTATATTTTGCCCTTTTGTGAAAAAATATATATTTAATATCAAATTAAAATGCTAACAAACACAAGATTTTCGATTTTTTGCTTTAAGTAGCATAAATCTCTCTTTTTCTAAACGGGTGTTAGCACCAAACAATTTCAGTAGCCAATAAAAATTTGTGCAATAAGTTAACATAAACATAAACAACAATAAAAATGTGAGGCATATTCTACGCCTTGCACAATACTGACCTTATAAAACCTGTGAAAATACTCATAAAATACACATTGTAATGTATTTCTTCTCATACAAAGAAAACTGAGGAAAACATCTTAAGAATGTCAATTACACAGGCACTTTACATGTAAACCATCTAAAACAAAACAATATTTGGCACCAATCTAACAAAAATAGAAACCGAGATATAAAAAAATATAAAATGTTTTTCTTTTTGTGTCATGTAGAGAACCACATTCAAATAATTCCGTCGATTTTAAATAAAAGAGCAATAAATAATGAAATACTGTAACTCTAATACTGTCACTTAAAAAATACAAGACTCATTAAACGGTAAATGTCTGACAACCACTGACAAAGATGTGAAATAATTACTTTATAAAAACGATTTCAGGTAACCTAATTGTTTGTTAAACCGTCATAAACTTGAAAGCCACTCTAATGGCACTTGAAGTTTGAAAATGTTAAGGTTGTAAACACATCCTGTGTTTAGTAAGAGCCAAAAGTCTGATTTCCCTGGGTCTTTGTCCCTAGAATTCTCGGTCCAGTTTTTCTACAAAGCCCAAAAATTCAAATAAAAGCAGGTGGTATATTTTTTCGGCCTTCAAGTTGTGTATGAATCCCAAAAGAAAACAGTCATGTCTGAAATATCTAGACAAATACATTTCGAAATCGTGGAGGTGCTCTCTGAAGAATGCAGGTGCTTTGGAAATAGACTGATTCAAACTGGAAAGTCAGTAATTGGCTTCTTTTTCCAGAATCTTATCCTTTGCTATACAGAGGAGAGATGAGATGCTTTAGAAGTAGGTAGTTCTAGAAGAGCCTGAACTGTCAAACCAACTTTTACGAGTCCCCGTTCTTCCAAAATATGATGAGGCAAGCAAAGTCTATCCTGAAAGAAAAAAAAAGTCATGAATAAAAGATTATTATTTTTTTTTTTAACAGACAAGTAAACGCAAAAAACGTCGTTGGAGACAACAATGTAAATCAACTGCAAGTGAGATATTCTTCTGCATTATTTAAAGAACTTTGCATAGTTCATCCTCTGCTGTAGATCAAATCAGAAACTTCACAATACATACTGTACCTTCATTGGAAGGTTTCATCGAACATACTGCACGCACTTTCTCCTATCTTATTAAAAGAAGCATTTTACCATAACATAACTTTTGTGTGCGGTGAATGTTTATGTTCTGTTACAGACTTAGATCTTCCAATACTAATTTTTACAATGCACATCATGCAAACGTCAAATAATAACCGCTGGATTACTGTCTCTGTCACGTGTTGCGCGGTAATGGCAGCATGCTATGTTTTGAAGTGTTCATAGTATGACCAGGCCTTTTACCTGCTATTGTTTGAGTGGGAGCCTACTGGTCCACTCACCTGAAGCTCAGGGTGAACCTGAAATGACAGCATTAAGATTCCGTGCAGTGGAGCATGTGCATGTACGCTACAGAAGCAGTGTGCAGTAAACGTGTGTAGGTGTGCACCAGAGTGAAACAGGCCTCTGGCCTGCTCATGTGCACAAGATGGAGGTGAAGTTGCTTTCCCAGAGAGCGGAAGCGTTTTGCTGACATTCCTGAGACTGGAGGGAGAGAACACAGAATGGGGAAAGAGGAGACAGGCTTCCCCTTAGAAAAGTGATTATGGGCTAGATGTAAATGGCTAAATACCGGTCGGTAACGGTGAAATTCAGTAAATCTCACTGTTACCGACCGGTATTTAGCCATGTGCGATGTAGGTATTACCGATCGGCATCGGTAATAAGGAATTGGTAAAATTAAGGGTAAACAGTTACCGAGTCCTTATTTACTGATTCGGCGACAAAAAATACCAAATCGGAAATAAGGAATCGGTAAAGATTCAGTAATGCGATGTACCAAAAATCGGTAATACCCAATTTGCCAAAAATCGGTAATTAAGAATCGGTATTTAACATTAACTCAAAGCAGGTGGTAATCAGGTGCACTGCATAAAAACAGCCCCAAAATGCAACAGTGCGAACACAATGGCAGCCCTGTACGTGATAGCAAGGCGCCTACGTTTGCGCACAGCAGGACTGAGGATCTGGAGATGGGAGGAGCACGTGTACAGAGTGCGTATAACACTGTTCCAACTGACTGAGGCTGAAATCCATGAGGGGTACAGGCTACACCCAAACACAATCTTGGACCTCATACAGGACCTGCACCCCACTCCTGGAGCACCAGACACCAAGGGCGCACACAATACCCACTCTTGTACAGGTACTCTGTTGCCTGCACCTCTTGGCATCTGGCAGTTACCAAGGGATAATAGCTGTGTCAGGTGGAGCCTCACAAAGTTGCCTGTCGCGTTTTTTCCGCAAATTGCTGGATGCCATGTTACAAAGGATGGCACACTACACCAAATTCCCCAGCACACAGGCAGAACTGCTGAAGACCAAGTTGGACTTTTATCAGAAGGCCCACCCATACGTCATTGGTTGCATTGACGGGAAACACATACCAATCTGCCCCCCTGCGTCGACTGAGTACATCTACTGCAATCGCAAGTACACATTCCATCAATGTACAGGCCATATGTGATGCGAAGAACATTATCACGAACATAGTTGCAAAGTTTCCAGGGAGCACCCACGATTCACACATATTCAGGAACAGTGGGATAAATACCCGTCTCCTTGCAGGTGAATTTGGTAAAGGCTACCGGCTAGGTAAATACATGTGACACCCCCTGAATTTTACAACTGTTGCTGCGATTGTACACTGTGTAATACTTACTTACATCTCACACACAGGTGACAGTGCCTATACAGTGCGCTCTTTCATCCTGACTCCGTACCTGCACCCATCCACATCAAGTGAAAGGAGATACAATTTTGCACATAGATCGACACGCAGTGTGGTTGAGCGAACATTTGGACTCCTCAAAAGCTGGTTCCGCTGCCTGCACAAAAGTGGAGGTGCACAGATGTACCATCCCCTGGTGTGTTGCAAAATCATAGCTGTATGTGCCATGCTGCATAACCTTGCCACTAAGAAGGGTACACCTGTGGAAATGTGTGATTCTGAAGAGGAGGATGAAGATGAGGAAGGTACACAGCCACAGCACAGCGCAGCAGGTGGCACTGCTGCAGCAGATGGGAGACAGAGACGGTCAGAGATCACACATAATTATTTTTGAGTAAGTGATGAGACAAAGCCAGGTAATGCATTTATGTCAGGGTGTTTAATACACCTTACATCAGGTACATTTCCAGCACACCATGACACCAGCTACGTGTTCAAAAGGGTTACTTCACCCACTACAGATTATAATTGTAGGGTCGTGCCTATCTCCTACGCCCCCGCACACCAGTGCTGCGTCCTGCATGCACACTATCCTTAGAAGCACTGTGTCCTGCATCAGAGCCATGCCTCACACTGCACCTCCTACTCTCTGGCAAGGGGGCGTTTCAGTGCAACGACTGCTTGCCTCCTCACTTTCCTCCACGTCCCCGGAACCAGTGGCAGCAATCTGGTTTGTCTACATGAGTTCTACGGCAATGGTGACTGTGACCAGGCCCTGGGTAACCTCACGGCTGCACTTTGCCATCTCAAGTTGCATGGCCACAGATCTTCTACTCAGCACGTGGGTCGCATTACACAGTCTGTTCACAGACTTCATAAAGCCTGCAATCACATGCCTGTCTCTCCGCCTTGCAGCCCGCTCCCCCTCCATTCTGTCACTTAATTTGCTCACTGCCTCAGATACTTTCTTCAATCCCTCTGCCATGGTATTGTTGAGGCAGTATATGGCCTCCTTCATTTTATCCACCTTCCTGTTGTTTGCCACCATCTGTCTCTGAATGGTACGCATTGTCTTCCCCTGAAGGCGCTGGACCATCAAGCCTTTGAAGACACTTGATCCTTGAAATTCAGGACTTTGTGACCTCTGTCGCCGTCTACGGACACTGTTCCCGCACGGGGGACTGCGCCCCAGATGGCTGTGTGTCTGCGCCCGGTGTTGTATGTTGGGCTTCCTGCCAGTCCTCCTCTGTGGCATAAATCTCCGGGAGTGGAGCTACTGTGTAACACTTTGACTTTGGTGGTGGTGGAGTAGTTAGTGCAATGGGTAGAGGTGACAGGACTTCCTCCTCACTTCTGTTTTCCTCCCTGGGAGCATCAGCAGTCTCCCCTTCTGCAGCCTGTGGCACTGTTCCGCCTGTGGATACAGAATGTACTATTACTCACTTTTCTTGCAGTAAATGTGTGCAAATAAATTTCACGACTGACATCCTAGCTGTCTGTCCTCTGCTATCTCATCTATAGATGTGTGACAATTGCTTATGCTTATTGGGGAGTGGCTGTTTTGCTACCCATTGATAGGGACTACATTTCCCATGATGCATTGCACAGCTTACATAAAACATGGCCTGGAGTGTTATTGTTGCAGGGGGATTGGGGTTAGGGAGGGGAAACAGCATGATTTAATGCAACTTACCTTGTGTGTTGGAAGGTGTAGCAGAGCTATCCACATCCCCAATGCCACGGAAGCTCTCTGGCTGGAGGGTGGATTATACCAGTTGGTCTAGGGCAGTAAGAGCAGGCGCTGTGGAGCTTTCACCACCTGTTTTTCCAGCTTCTTTCTGGCACTCAGCCATCCTCTCCTTGGCACGTGCTCTCGGGTCGTACCAACGCTTTTTCAAGTCCTCAATTGTCCGTGGTGTGACCCCAATTGCATTTATTTTTTCTTGGATTGGCATCCAAATGCCCCTTTTTTGGGACTCAGGGTCGTTTAGTGACCTCTTCCCAAAGAGCTGGTCATGGTCTTTTACTACTTCCTCAATGAGGACCTCCAACTCCTTTTCACTAAATTTGTGTTTCTTTTTCTCCCAGCTGCAGAATCCTTGCTTTTCTCAGATGTAGCCATGGTGCAGTTTGTCTGTGTGAACTGGGTGTTGGCTGTTCTGCTCCTCTGCTGTTGCTACTGCTTCCTGTCTCTCCAACAGCTACTGATTCAGTGCACTTGCATGGGTGAGGCCACTTCCTGGTTGGGAGTCATGTGCTTGTTCCGGATTGGCTGATTGCACAAATCCAGTTTTTTTGAATTACCGATTCGGTATTTACCGAATCGGTATTTCAGAATCGGTATTACTGATTCGGAAATGGGTTTTCGGTAAGATTTTTAGCGATTTCTATGAAATCGGTAAATATTACCGAAGTTGCCCGAATCGGACATTTTTACCGAATTATTACCTACATCGCAAATATCGACTCCTTATTACCGATTCGGTAAAAATCGGTAATAACGATTCGGTATTTGTGAATTACCTACATCTAGCCCTATGTTCTTTCTGATACCGAGCACTGCTGATTACATTTCTGGAACTGACTTCTGGTGGATGGGAAGGGGTAAAGGGTGAAGTATAGCATCGGTTGCCTGTGCGCGTAGGGTCCTTAGAAGGAGAGCAGCCCTTTATCTCTCTTCCTGGTCACCGTTAGATGTAGCAGGTGATAGTCAGGGTGCAGACTGGTAAACCACATACCATGTTTGCCATCTCTGTAAAAAGTAAGAACAGTTGATCTACCAGTTGTACAATCTTCCTTCAGACACGGAGGGGGTACTCTGCAGAACACTCAGAGGATCACTGCACAATCAAAGGCTAGTATCTGACAGTCAACGGGATTCCCGAGGTGAGGGGAAATCAACTTGAGTCCGATCTGAACAAAGAACTCCTGACTTGTTCTGGGTCCAATGAACCCTGCTGAGTGATAGGGAAGGTAAGCGCTAACCTTGCTGAAGGAGTGGACATTTGGAAGGTACCCTGGTGCAGTGGCCCATCCAACAGAGACTCGCGACATAAGTAATCGGAGTGGTCAAGAGCGGCAATTGATCTAGGCAGTTTCATTAGAGGAACCACGGCATTGTCAAAGTGTGCAGAGCGGTCTCTGTGTAAAATCCGTCTTCAGTGCCAAACGACTGAAGCTTGTGTGCTGGCTCAATTGAAGGAGGCATAGGAATCTTTCAGTGGCACCCACTGTGTTGTGGTGAAGATAAACAGTACTGTCAGTTCTGGCCATGTGGTCTTGAATGACCCGAGAAAGTAAAGACTGCAATCCAGAGGTGCCTGCCCAGGGGACACTTTATGAGTAGAGAACTCACCACGGCCTCAAAGATGTTGCGGAAGCAAGCCATATTCAGAGGATCCGAGCTAGTCACCTAGTGGCACTATGTACTGAAGATAGAGCCTGGCAGCTATGACGCAGAAGACCTCAGCGCCAAATCTGGATATTGTTACTGTGAACAAGGATCTCACTTGGAAATGTGTCCCCAGAGCCCTCTAGAGGAGGACTGCCAACTGCCTCCACCCAAGGAGGCCACAAGAGAATGGACCAGAGAATTACCCGACTCAGCCTGCCAAATCCTTGTGGCTCAACCCACGCTGAGCCGTCATTGGAGCACCTGCTCCTGTCACAGACTCTTTGAGATTCGACATTCGGTCGGCAGCTGTCCCGCCCACTGCCGGTAAACCTGCAGCAAAGATTCAATGTGACCTCTTAGCTGCACTACCATGGACAGGTGAAACTAAAACAGGCCTAGAGCCCTTGAGAGGGTAAGCCTGAAAGTGGGATGGAGAGTGCTGCACACATAACAGAGGGTACACCACATTAACTCTGAAAACCCTCAGACTGAGACAAAAGGAAGAAAGGGTGAGTGGAGTATCAAAAAGGGGGATAGGGCGAGTCCTACTTTGAAGTATCCCTCAGATCCATAAGTCGGGCATTGCTGTGCTGTGTAATAGTTTTCTTCTTTTTGTTCTGTGAAATAAAGTACTTGTATTGTAAAAAGAAAAGCAGCAGGCTGGACAATAATCCTATTGTGCAAAGTGGTGGTATTGAGTGTTAAGCCCGAGTAATCTCACACAAACCTCCCTGAGAAGCCTGTAACAGCTCAATATCCCTTTGACTAAGAGTCAAGTGCTGAAAGGGTTGAACTGGACCCAGTTTGCACAGCCATAGTAAGACAGGCCCAAGGACAGCAAAAGCGGTACAAAAGGGGGTGGTGATGGACGGAGCAAAAGGACAGCAAAGGCACAACTCCACCCCCCACTGCTGTGGCCCAGCAGCTCTTGCCTGGTCCATGGCCTTCCGAACAGCATCTGTCACAGGTGCTATTCAGCTAAGATCCAGATTTACAATGCCCATGTATCAAATTCATATTTGGCCACTTCAATGCTTTTCCTTCGCATGGATCAGATTTCTGATTTTACAGGGATTTACAAAATAATACTAGGGGCTGTAATATGGATACTACCTATGTTTCCATGCTACTTCCAGGGTCAGACTCTCTCTGTAACCGCGCTTATCATTCCCAGGCCTAACAGACATAACAGAGAAGTGTGAAAGTTCGCTTTTTCTCTTTTCCTGGCAGGCGGCACACCAGATGCCTAGCAAATCCAGCAGCAACAAACGGGGCTATTTCTTTGTTTTAAGTTTGGAGTGTTTTATGAAGTTGGCAGCAGGCAATGTGAAATAAACACGTGTGATTGTGTTTCACATGTTAATGAGAGGGTGAGTATGTGAAACTACTGTCAGAGCTGCTGACTTTGGCTCAGGCAAAGCTCTCCAACACTTACCTGTTGTGGTTGCTACATAAAACTGCAAAAAAAAAACTTTCAGGAACTTTCTCAGTTCAGTTTAAAAACTCACTTTTAATAAAACCTTCACACAATCTGATGCACTAAAGGTCAGGGCAACTAGAATTTTGCTGCAAGGGAGCACCAATTATGCAGTGGGGTTGACTAAATTATGCAACAAGAAAAGGCAAATTATGCAGCAGAATGCAGCACATGTTTTGATAGTAGTACTTCATGTTTTGTCATTTACACACATGATAAAACTGTCTCTGCAAAAGATGTCACCTCATTACTACCGGTTAAACAACAAATTGCAGAAACAAGCAACTAAAACATGATGACCGATTGTTAGACTTGGATTTTTCAGTAAGTTTGTCCCCAGACTTTTTTGGCCTCCTCTTTTTGTTGGTTTTATGACTCTGGGCACTTTGCCACTACTGATCAGTGCTGAAGTGCATATGCTCTCCCTGTAAATTGTGAATGTGGATTGGCGTTTCCCTGATAGGCTTGTTTGACTGAGTCCCTAGTACAGTGCACTGTGTGTGCCCAGGGCCTGTAAGTCAAATGTTGCTAGTGGGCTGGCAGCACTGATTCTACAACCCACACAAGCAGCCTTTCAAACGGTTCTCAGACCTGCCACTGCAGTGTCTGCGCGCAGTCTCTTCTGCCATGTCGACCTGACAAGTGCACCCACTTGCCAGGCCCTACCTAATCTTCCCTTCTGTTACATGTGACTCACCCCTAAGGTAAGCCCAAGGAACCCCTGTGGGCAGGGTGCAGCGTATGTGTAAGGTAGGACACATTCTGATGCGTGTAACATGCCCTGATCGTGAACTAAAGGGAATTTAGTTTTTCACTATTGAAAGGCTATCTGTCCCATAGGATAGAATGGGAGTTTATTTATAACATATTATAAATATAACCTTTCATTGGGACAAGATAGGAAGGGGAAGTTTAGTATACCTGAACTCAGAATATAAAAATCATCTTTTAGTAAAGAAGTTTTTTATATTGTGTGTTGGAAATTACCACTTTTAGAAAGGGGGTATTTTCTGGCTTAGCCATCCTGTGTGCCTCTGCTGGTTTGTTGATTAATTTCTGGCTTTGGAGTGACAGGGGCTGGGAATGTGCATTCAGTGTAGACAGCCACAGGGAGGGGTAGTTGTGTCCTGCCTTTCCTGGATGAGTCGGGCTGGGCTGGGCTGAATAGACCTGGGCTGCATTTAGAGACAAGAGAATAGACTTCCTTTCACCTGAATAGGTCTGGTGCGCCTTACACAATGCTGTCTCCACCTCCTGCCAGGAAGTTAGACCAGAGAGGACAGAACTTGTTTTGACTGAGCACTGAGCCTCTCTGTCACAAGAGAACAAATGAAAATGCAGTATAAATATTGGGGCCCAGACACCAGAACTTTAGAATACTTCTGGACTCAAGAGGAACCTCTGCCAAGGAGAAGAGATGGGAAAACTGAAGGAGAAGTACTGCCCCTTTGCTGTGTGCTGTTTGGGGTTGACCTGCAGTGGCTGTTTCTGCCAAGGAGAGAACACATACTTTGCTGTGTGCTGTGTATCCTGCTTGAAGATCTCCAAGGGCTTGAAGAAGAGCTTGTCTCCTGTTCTGAGTTCACCACCAGCTCCCCTGAACTTCCTCGCTTGGAGTACTGCCCTGCCAAAAGGTGCCTGTTGCTGTGCTGGGCCTCTGGAGGTTGTTCTACTGTCGGGAACTGGAAAAGAAATGCAACTACGAGAAGTGTGACGCATCCGCACCCGTTTCCGACGCATCGCCGCAGTAGAAATCGCTGCACACGAATCCCGCTCACCAATCTCTAAAGCCCGCAATCACCGCACCGATTCCGACGCAGGCCCTCCTATAAGGCTACAAGAATCAACGCTTCGTGGGGCCATGGCTGAAGAGACCAACGTAGCACCCTTGCTGCCGCATCAAGAACCGCTGCATCCCCGATCCCCACACATTGCACTGGGGTGCCAAGTCTACAAGAACACCAAGGCCGCAGTAAGAAACCAACGTATCACCTCCCTGCACAGTAAGAACACAATGCATCACCTTCCCTTCAGTAAGGAAGCGGCGTATCACCTCCCCTGCGTAGCAGTAAGGAACCAACGCAACACCTCCCTTGGAGTAAGGAAGAGACGCCTCACCTTCCCTGGGCGTAAGGAACTGAAGAACCACCTTCTCTATAGCTGTTTTTGTTTATGATTGGGACGCATCCAAGGTACTTTGTACTGAAAGTGTCGCATCTATAGTTTGCTGGGGACAGAACTGTTTTTACCTTCTAAGGATTACATTTAGAATACTGTATTGGGGATTTTTGTTGTTTTGGTCTTACTTGGTTTAGATGAAGATTACTTATTTTCCTAAACTGGTATGGTGTTCATTTGTAGTGTTTCACTGTATTACTATATGTGTGCATAAATGCTTTATACTCTGCTTCAGAGGTAAGCTTTTCTGCTCGTGCCAAGCTACCAAGAGGGTGAGCAGGGGTTATTTTAGAAGTGTATTCCCCCTACCCTGATTAGGAAGAATAGTCCCTACTTCGACAAATGTGCAAACCATTGCCAACTAGAGAACCCCATTTCTAACAGTTGTCCAGATAAAGACATCTACCACAGAGTGCTCAAATGGTTCTTAGCCCATAACCTTTTTCTTTTTCAGTGTTACATATGCCATGGGTTCTACAATGGAATTCAATGTACTTGCCCTGTGGTGTCAGCAATGGTCGGGGGATGGAAGGGGATTGAACAGGGTGATGGGTGAGGTGGGAGTGCATCTGTGACAGCATAATAGGTCACTTGGACTGTTATGGGGGATGCCCTACACAATCAGTCACTAAGCCAGTGTCCTACTAGATATGGAAAGTCATGTTCATACTCACCTGAGTTCTCAGAGAGGGCAGACCTCAACGAACAGAAGCATTCCATCGCTGTAGTAAATGCCAACCCCCAGAGCAGTACGTTTCTGAAAGTGACCCAAGTATGAGGAGATGCAATGAAGAAGACTAGCTCAGGCAGATGGGGCAGTGGCATTCAAGGAGGTTAAAGGAGAGATGGCACCTTTTCTGCTATGGAGTGATGGCTGTACAGGAGGCAAGATGGGGGAAGCAAAAAGAAGCAGATTTCCAGAGGCAATCTGCACCGCTCTAATGTGAAAGAAGAACATGCTTGTATACGGAGGAGGGACCAACTCCACTTTGTAGTTAATGGGGAGAAGGGACCTCAATTCCTCGATGCATGGATCCAATCTGGTTTCTAGAGTTAAGACCAGACTTCCTCAGACTGAAAACCAATCCAATGGGAGAGAAGATGCTTATCTACAAGGAAGCATAATCTACTCTGAGTCCTACATAAAGCTTTCATGCAGATAGGTAGTGGAGCTTGTTGGAGGTATAGGACTTTCCCCTGACTGCTCCCTTCTGTAATCTTTCCCTAGTTAAGTGCGAGGAGGGTTTCTTATGGGGAGGGAGGCTATGTCATCAGGCGGGAGGAATATTGGAGGTGTGAGGATTTCTCTTTACTGCTGCCTTGTGTATTCTTTACAAAGGTGCGTCAGTTTTAAAACTCTGACTCAACCCTAGATGACTGAATTTTAGAAGTTATATTTGAGAAAATACCCCATTTCTGTGGAAAAGTGAGAGATATTGGTCCTGTGAGGATTTTATAACTCTGAGAATATATGAGAAAATATTTACCAAGAGTCTGGATGTTGAATATCAAAGTAAAAAATAAACAAAAATTGTATGGAAGCATATTTCTGCCCTGTTCTTCATTCTTCACGGTTAAAAATAGTATGGATAGAATAACTGCACTCCTAACCATCGGCCAGAGGTGTGCAGCAACCCCACAAGAACAGAAAGTGGCAGAATTGCCAATTCTCACATTCCAGATTTTGAATTCAGTAGTGTTTGACACTCTGGGAACAAAACCTTAAGAGCCTCAATTAAAGTTGGAGAGTGAGGCTGAAGGAACCTTCGGCAATAAAAACACATCAAATCTAGAAACGAAAGTTACAAAAAAAATAGGCCCCGTGGCAGAAATCGGATATGCTATTATAAAGGAGTGTACCAAATGCATATCATTTGAGAAAACATAAGTAAATAAAACAATCGGATCACTACTAATACTCCGATAAGCGCCATCACAATTTTCACAGAATTGAGGAAACGGAAGACACATTTCCTGAGGATCTGAGAAGTGATCATGCTGAGTGATCAATTTTTATAGAATTGAGGAATCAGAAGATACATTTCCTGAGGATCTGAGAAGTGATCATGTTGAGTCAGGCATGGCTGAACAGTATTACCAGGATAAAGCATCTGCCAAACAACAGGCTTCCAAAGGGACGATAGAGCAACATGACAGAATCCGCTCTCCATTAAAAACAAGAAACAGATTGCCTCGCATGAACAGTTCTTCTAACAAGCAGGGAGTGGACTACAGGAATACTAAGAAGTGCAGAAAGCATTGTAGTCCGAAAAAAATACTAGGCTGATCAGAAATAATAGTAGCCCACAAAACTCTCCATCCCATTTTTTTCCTAACACAACTATGACAAATACTTACATTCAGGCCGAGATCCCAGATGGGCACATGAACGAAGCTGATGTAATCTGTAAGGCTGCACTACAAATTGAGGGAGCTGTTGATAGAATAATATCAATGGTTGTTTGGACTAATCAGAATAAGCTTATTATACAATATTAGCAGGAGATCACTTGCCTCCTCAATTTGTGATCAAGGCTTAAAACGTTAAGCTGATTTGCAGTACCGTATGGCATTGATGGACCACTGAAATCTTACGGGAGCAAAGGAACTATCCTAGGTTGATATTTACATTAAACACAATCATTTACGTCAGTGATGCTCAAAGTATGGTCCGGGGAATGCTTGCAGCCCTCCTAATATTTATATGTGGTCCCCTGGTGAACTCAGCACTGAGCTGCTGTTTACTTGACTAGCATTCAGAAAGATGTTAAATGAGAAGAATGTATTTGCAGGCTAACTGAAATAAATGAAAAAAAGTATATAATGTCCCCAGCACCAACTTCATTTTCAAAGACATCTTGCAACAAACTGCAAAAATATGATAACATCTCTTCAAAATCCAAAAAGTGTATTTCGTTAACATGCAGATGCATTTTAGCTTAGTACATCAGGTTATATCAGTTCATTGAGGAGTACTTTTGTTTTTAAGTGATAGCTTTCAAACATGAACTCCGCGGCCATCTTGCGTAAGGCAAGAGGCTAGTAGGCGGTCCTCCGCTCAGCGTAATAGTACTTTAGGATGGATGGATCGACGCGCAGCGGGCGCGTCGTAGGCGCGCCGGAGGTGCGCCAGAGGTAAGCCCGTTTGCGCCCGTTCGCGCAACGGACGCGCATAGGGCCGCTACCTCTGGTCCCTCTGGCCCCCACCGTATCACCTACTCCCGGCCTGAACTACTTAGGCTCAGACCCTGTCAGAATGGGGCTAGAACACCAACTACTAAGCGAATCTCCTGTGGACTGCTTAATGTCAGATCTCTCTGTAAGCACCACACGGAAATCGCCTTCCTCATTGAGTCTGAAAATCTCGATGTCCTCTTTCTTACTGAAACGTGGACTCGGGAGGACTGTGAGGTGGAGCTGGGCTTAGCCTGCCCTTCAGGCTACAAAATCAGTCACACTCCTCGCCCGCTCAACCGTGGAGGAGGAATCGGATTTATCTATAAAGAGTCACTTACTCTCTCCCAGCTAAAGATTCGTGAGGTATCAGGTTTTGAACTGATGGGCTTTACAGTCAAACAGCAGGAGCTGAAACTGTGCTCAGGTGTTCTCTGTTACCGCCCCCCAGGTCCAGCACCAACCATAGCACTCCTTATTGATTTGATCTACGAACTCTCCAGTTCCCACTCCAAGCTATTGATTCTTGGTGATTTTAACCTGTGGGCCGGTGGCTCAAGGGATAATGTATTTTTTTCCCTCAGCCAAGCCTGCATGGATATTAAGATGGAACAGCTGGTGAACGCCACCACGCATCGTAAGGGTCATATCCTGGACTTGATATTCGCGGATCCACTATGGGTCTCGATAGAGGATATCAAGTGCCAGTATTGGACAGACCACTTCTTGATCTTGTTTTCTCTCTGGCTGGAGGACCACACCTCACGGGAGGCTGGCCTACCCCAAGCCAAATTAGAGAGACCTTGGTCCCGAATTCTGAAAACCTCCCCTCTGCCGAACATCCTAGATAAGGACTTTGAGCTTGGCAACACTGCCGAGGAGAGCTACGCTCGCTTTTGCCAATCAATCTTGAGTTCATTGGATAAACTGGCACCCCTTCGGAAGGCACGGGGTAGGGTGAACCGAGCTAGCCCTTGGTACACGAGCGAACTTCGCCAGCTCAAACTCGACTGTAAACGTGCAGAAAGGGCGTGGAGGAAACAATACCTAGATTCGGAGAAAATTGTGTTCCGGTCTGCTATACATAACTACAAGGCTCAGATCAAGTTGGCTAAAGCGTCCTATCTTGAATCCACCTTGAATCATGCCCCCAACAAGGCACAGGCCCTTTTTAAAATTGTCAGAGATCTTGCCCATCCCAGTTCTGTCCCCTCATCACAGGCTCTCTGCGATTCTATTGCTGAGGCCTTTGAGGAGAAAATCCGCAGAATCTTGGAGGGTCTGCAGGATCCAGTCAATTCTCCTAATGGATCGGGAGCTCCGGAGGCGATGGCCAGTCGACCCCTGCAGGGGATTCCTTACCCCTGTTTAGAAGCTCCGGCCTCACCTTCCAGTCGACCCCGACCAGAGGATCAGGCTCACAACTTGGGAGCTCCGGCAACTGAGGCCGGTCGACCCCTGTTGGGTAGCTTTTCCCTTCTCTCCGTGGATCAGGCACTCAGTCTGGGAGCTCCGGCGATGGAGGCCAGTCGACCCCAGCTGAGTAGCCTCTCCTTGCTCTTCCCGGACCAGGCCCTCAGTTTGGGAACTCCGGCGAGTGAGGCCAGTCGACCCCAGCTGAGCAGCTCTCCCCCGCCCCCCCTTGGTCCGGGCCCTCAGTCTGGGAGCTCCGGCGACTATGGCCAGTCGACCCCAGCTGAGTAGCTCCTCTCTGCCTCCTGCGGACCAGTCTCTCAGTCTGGGAGCTCTGGCAAGTGAGGCCAGTCGACCCCAGCTGAGTAGCTCTTCTCTGCCTCTTGCGGACAAGTCTCTCAGTCTGGGAGCTCCGGCAAGTGAGGCCAGTCGACCCCAGCTGAGTAGCTCTCCCTCGCCCCCCTTGGTTCGGGCCCTCAGTCTGGGAGCTCCGGCGACTAAGGCCAGTCGACCCCAGCTGAGTAGCTCCTCTCTGCCTCCTGCGGACCAGGTTCCCAGTCTGGGAGCTCCGGCTAGTGAGGCCAGTCGACCCCAGCTGAGCAGCTTCCTCCCGTCTTCCTTGGTCCGGGTCCGGGCCCTCAGTCCGGGAGCTCTGGCGTTTGTGGCCAGTCAACCCCGGCTGAGTAGTCTTCCCTTGCCCCCCCTGGACCAGGCACTCAGCTTGGGAGCTCCGGCGACTGAGGCCAGTCGACCCCTACTGAGCAGCTTTCCCCTGCCATCTTTGGAGGAGTTTAGCAGTCTGGCCCTTACGATCTCATCCGGTTCGCCTCTTGACCCTCTTCCGCCAAAACTCTGGAGGCTGTTTCAGGAGGAACTTTTCCAGCCTTTACATTCCATCTGCTGCCAGTCATTTGAAACAGGGATTGTACCGGGTTGTTGGAAGAAGGCAGTGGTATCTCCGCTTTTAAAAAAACCTACGCTGGACCCTGCCTGTCTTTCCAACTACCGGCCAATCTCTCTGCTTCCTTTTCCAGTGAAAATCATGGAAAAGTTGGTTACCCGCACTCTATCCGACTTCTTGGAAGGAAACACCTGGCTGGATGAGACGCAATTTGGCTTCCGCCCAGCTCATGGGACGGAATCCGCGTTAGTGACCGTGCTTGACAATCTGCGGACGCGAGTCGACAGTGGTCGGGCAGCCTTCTTGGTGCTGCTGGACATGTCGGCCGCGTTCGACACGGTCAGCCATCCAACCTTGATAGCGAGGCTGGAAGAGTGTGGAGTTGAAGACAAGGCTAGGGACTGGCTAATTTCCTACTTGGATAATCGTCAACAACGTGTGTCGCTCCCTCCCTTCAGTTCAGAGGAGCGGAGAGTGGGACAAGGAGTACCGCAGGGCTCAGCCATCAGCCCTATACTCTTTAACATTTACCTCCGCCCACTAGTCCAGCTTATTAAATCTTTTGGGATCTCTGCATTTAACTATGCAGATGATACCCAGCTGGTCTTTTCTCTGGAGGGACAGGGTGCGGTCCCATTGGAGACTTTTCACCGATGTATGCAGGCCACAGCGGATTGGCTCCGTTTGAACTCGTTACAGTTCAACGGTACAAAAACCGAGGTTCTGCACTGTTCCGGTGACCGAATCCCCAGGGACCTCCCAGACGATTTCTGGCCCCCGTCCTTCTCTGAGTCGGTGTCAGTCGCACACTCGGCGCGTAATCTGGGGGTCACTTTTGGGCCTAATTTACAGCTGGATCTGCACGTAAACAAGACCACGTCCACGTGCATGATGCTTATCCGGATGCTGCGTAAGGTTCTACCTCTCCTCCCTGAGCAAGCCAGATCCGAAGTAGTGCGGAGCACTATCTTAAGTCGACTCGACTACTGCAACGCACTACTATTGGATGCCCCTGTAACACTACTGGGCAAGCTCCAAAGGGTACAGAACCTGGCTGCCAAACTCGCTCTGTCCCGCCCCTACTACAGCTCGTCTACAGCAGCATTACAGGATCTCCATTGGCTGCCGATTCATCTCCGGGTCCGCTACAAAGCCGCATGTATAGTGTTCAGAGCTATCCACGGCTTGGGACCTATCCCGCTGCGGAGAATGTTTGCTTGGTATCTTCCAGCCCGAGCCTTACGCTCCTCGTCATCCAAGCTGTTAGTGGTCCCGCGCTTCCAGAGAGTGAGGATGGGTGGCCGTTCGTTCAGAGTAGCGGCGGCCAAACTCTGGAACTCTCTGCCACTATCTCTTAGGAGCCTTGAGGCTCTTCCAGCCTTTAGAAAGGCGTTGAAAACCCACCTCTTCCCGAGGATAGGCTAGTTGCTGAAGCTGTTGTTAGATCAGGGTTCAAAGCGCCAGGATGCCCTTTGTGGTGACAGGCTGCGCTCTATAAGTATACCACAATACAATACAATACAACTTAGAAACACTCATGCCTCCCCCCACAATGACAACAATCCTAGTAGGGAACCAAGGCGCCAGTCACATGTTGTGGGCACACCCTGGGTGGCCTGGGTTACTATTATTACACATGGACAACATTATAGCTTATTAAATCAAAAACAAAAGAATGGTATATACAGCGCACATGTATTTCAAGGTTCTCCTATATGTAATAAAGAAGAAATTGAAGGCAAAGTGAAATAAAACAATTGCCTAGAATGACAATTCAATCAAGTGGGGAAGTCCAGATTGATCCCTGTTTTTCTGGTTTCACACTGCAATTCAGCTAATAGTTCAGTATCCCTTTTCCACTTTTGTTTTAAATCAAAAGTCAATGGTTTGTCTTTAATTCTTGGTGGATGAGGTTAGCCAATCTTTTTGATGTCATTTATTCACACAAATTAATGAAAAGGGATTCTTAACCAGCCCTGAAGAAAGACCCAGACCATTTCAATGGCTTATTAAGGTAGAAACATGTTGGCACATTACAAGGATGCCACAGTCATTGTACCCCCAAGCATCCACAGACTGCTTCTCTCATAGTTTCAAACCCCACCCAAGGTACCACCTAATAAAGGAAACTCCTGTAGTATACCCTAAGGCATATTTAATTTAAACTGGATCCCCCCTAGTGTCCAGAAAATTAGCATAGTTTAAGAACTCCCTTAAAAATACTGAGGTTGAGTCCATCCTGGTAGTACTATCTTCCCAGGGTGGGATGAGGTGGTCAATGATGAAGAATGTCACATTATTTGGGTGAGACCACCTTATCCAAATATACACTATTTTTGGTCACCTACGGATAGAGGGTTAGGATGGGGAAATAGTAGCCTTCCTATAGAAAATCCTCACCTTGCCTTTTGTGTTATTGAGTTCCTAAAGGAGGTAGTATGGTGTCTGATCTTTAATTTCTCCTCATGCGTTTGAGTTAAGATACAGCTGTGAGAACTAAAGTAAAGTGAGTAAACATAAACTAGGAATAGTTTCCAACCTGTAACGCCAGTTCTCTTGGCAGGGAATTTCCATTAAAGTCATGAACACAGAATAGTCCCACCCACGTGCGGGGAGCACTTTTTCACAATATATCTTCTTAGGTGTAGATATTCACCTTTCTTCAGGAAGGCCTACAGAGTCTCTTAAGAAAGCAAAAACTGCAGCCTTTAGGTCTAGGCAACAATGGCCTGGTTCTTCATCTTCTACTTAAAAAAGAGGCCAGGATTATTTTAAATATATATCTCTCATAAATCTGGGACAATTATGGATTTGTTGAGTGCAGCATCCTTTGTTCTTGTGAAATTGAATTGGGCTTGGCGCCCACTGTTGTGCGTATATTATATATACTGACGAAGGCGTACCGCTGAAACGCGTTTGTACCCATTTCTTTTATGCCCAATAAATCCAACAGGTATTTAATCCCCCGCGAGTGCGGATTTTAATTTTCGGAGTATATATATATATATATATATATATATATATATATATACACTGAAAAAAACATAGGTTTTACAGACGTTATAGTTAGAAATTAGCATTTAAAAAACCTTAGAAATTCACTGAAAAATCCATAGGTTTCAGGGACGTTATCGTTAGCTGAACATTTCACTCATACAAAACCATAGAAATTCCACCATTATAGTTAGTTCAGCTAAGTACGCAATGCACTGCTCATGATGTTATATATTACATCATTCATGGCATGGTCAGAGACATCACTGATGACATCTCAAATGACATTACTGATGACGTCATCATCACTCTGTGTCGTCTAGATAAGGATGGGGCTGGCACCGGTGACACCGACTTCGGGTCCGACATCGGGGGAGGTCGTGATGGCACTACCAACATCATCCCAGATCCGGGATCAGATCCCTGAGGCCCCAACCAAGATGTAGTCTGTTCCAACAGTATTGAATCCAGTAGGGCCTCTTCTAACCCCCACGGGCCGCTGGCCGACCAGAGGGGTCGGTGCGCTCAAAAACGTGGCACATGGCCTCCTAAAATTCTTTCATTTGAGCAGGCGTTGCTCTGGCTCCCGGAAAGGAAGGGAGGTGTGAAGTCAACTCTGGTTTTGGCTCCACTGATCCGCGCCTAGAGCTTTGGCTCAATGTAATTTGTATTCTTTGTTCTTTTATCCATCTATACTTCTACTCGGATTGTTCTCGCCCTTGAATGCCTACATACTGGTTCATATGATATCCCCTATCTCCAGATCCTGTTAGCATGCTTATCGTTGTTACATCACACTGTGTTTCTCAATCCCATGCCCTGTTACGAGCCCATGCTACTCATTTATTGGGGTTTATGGTATGCTTTCTTTATACCTAGATGTGAAGTGATAAATCCCTCCAACTAGGTTGAGGAAATATAAATTTTATGGTCAAGAAATGTTCCCTAACGTGTACCCCACCGTCTCCATGTACAAGCTTCAAGTGCATGTAACTTCCCTCCTGTGCCAGCTATGAAGATGCAAATACATTTGCGTCCAACGTTAACATGTCCTCTTTCAGATCCACCCTGAACGGGTTGAATATTCCGTTCCTAAGTATGCCGTGCCAACGTCTTTATGTAGTGTACTTTACACGTTTTCCAGCTCTGGCGAAGTAGGCCCCTGAATTCTGCCTTCGAGTTTTCCTGCCTTCTGACTCTGAAAGCCTCAGCCTGGGCTGTCTCTGTACCCGTGACCTCTGTCTTACTCCCTGCGCGGCTAACGGCGCTTAGCTCAGCCTGCTGCCTGCCAAGACTGTATTCAACCTTCGAATTATCTGCTCCGCTCCTCAAACATACATTCCTGCCTACTAGTTCAAGTAAACATCCTTCCAGCTGCAGAGCAAAGGGCCTGGCCTCACTGTCTCCGTGCAAGTAATTCATAGCTTCTGTTACCATGGTAGGCCCATGCCCCCTCGCATCTCATGCAGACACGTAGACGCTTATACACGCACTCACAGTCAGTATAGAATAGCCTCTGCCCAAGAGACCTTTCCTTCTAGATAATATGGTTCCCAAACATCAGATATCAGATATGATATAGGTACGAGTTGATCTGACATGCCAGACTTCTGTCTCTTTCCGCTAGTGTAAATGTCAAGTCCCCTGCACCCTCCAAGCTTCACGTCAATCACACGTCATGCAGCTGCGCGCGCATCCCGACCTCAGATTTCTGCTGACATTGTAAGATTCCGCTATGTACCCACCTACTTGTGACACTTTCATGTGAGATTGACTCCTTCTGACCCGACTACTTTTGTACCTCTTCATTATCTTTTGTCATTATATATTTCTATATAGCACCCGAGCTACGCCACACCATCAACGCCACCTTCGAATCCGGCATTTTCCCCGACGACTGGAAACAGGCAGAGGTAAAGCCCCTACTCAAGAAGCCCTCTGCTGACCCTATGGACCTGAAGAACTACCATCCCATCTCTCTCCTTCCCTTTGCAGCCAAGGTCATGAGAAAATCGTCAACGCCCAGCTAACCAACTTCATCGAAGAGAATGCCATCCTCGACTTCCCAGTCTGGATTCCGCAGCAACCACAGCACTGAGACCTTCCTCCTTGCCACCACTGGCGACATCCACACACTCGTCAACCAGGGCCACCCGCAGCCCTCAAACTACTAGACCTCTACGCAGACTTCCAAACGGTCTCCCACCGCACTCTTGCAGCCAGACTCCACTACGCTGACATACGGGGAATGGCCATAGACTGGATCTGCTCCTTTCTCACCAGCAGAACCCAAAGGGTAAGACTCCCACCCTTCCTCTCCGAAACCACAGCAATCAACTGCGGAGTACCCCAAGGATTATGGCTCAGCCCCACTCTCTTCAACATCTACATGGCCCTCCTCTCCGCCATCGTCAGACAGCATGGACTCAGCATAGTATCCTACGCCGATAACACCCAGCTCACCTCTCCCTCACGAAGAACTCTGATGACACCAGGCTCAGCTTCCAGGAAGGAATGAAAGGCGTTGCAGCCTGGATGAGCAGCAGCTGCCTAAAGCTTAACTCAGAGAAGACTGAGGTCCTCATCCTTGTCCCTCCCCTACCGCTTGGGACAATACCTGGTTTTCCCCGCCCTCAGAAACCCACCTGCCCCTACTGACCACGCCCAGGACCTCAGCATTGTCCTCGACTCCTCCATTACCATGACTCGCCAGATCAATGAGGTCGCTCCCCCCTGCTTCAACGCCTTCCGCATTCTCTGCAAGACCTTCAAGTGAATCCCATCCGAAGCCAAAAAGACCATCACCCACGTACTCATAGCCAGCAGACTTTACTACGGAATTGCCCTCTACACTGGAATCAACAAATCCCTGCTACACAAACTCCAGACCATCCAGAACAGCGCAGAAGGACTCGTCCTTGGCACCCCACAAAATGAGCACATGATCCAAAAACTGCGAGACCTTCTAAAGCAGTTTTATTAACAGACCGTCCACACTACTCCCCTTCGCTTAGTCTCTTTACCTATCACTTACCTCTTTCCCCGCTTCCAGTACTCTGTCTTGCCTGCTCCCTGAATCCTCTGCCAACGCAAAGACTAGCAAGGTAACATCACACAGACTGTGCACCAGGATTTAAGGTTCTGTGTTCAGCTGGCTTCCCGTCAAGAAGAGAGTAACCTTCAAGCTACTCACCCATGCCTACAAATCACTCCACAACCTCGGACCCAAATACTTCAACGAATGAGTCTTCTTCCACGTACCCAAAAGAAACCTCTACTCTGCCAACCTCACCCTAGCAGAAACTCTGTGCATCCACAGAACCAGAGCTTTCTCCGACATCGCTGCCAAGGCCTGGAACGAGCTCCCAGTCAACATCAGACACTCCCCAACTCTGCACAGCTTCAGGAAGAGCCTATATAAAAATGTACATCGCACAATGACTGAAGGCCATCACAGGGATTACATCAACCTGGGGTCTGCAGACCACCATTTTTTATAACTGCTTTTAACTAAAGCAAACTCCTTCAGCAATCTTTGTTTTTTATCTCACACAGGGGGGCCCTTCTAATTTGTGAATGGGTTGCCACCTCTTTTGAGTCTCTGTAACTTTTAGTAAGTTCTTCCGCAAAACATTGAAACATGACATACAGATTCAGTATTTGGAAGGAACACCTACAACATGCCCTTTCCTGGAGACCCAAAACCGTTCTGACCCCTAAAATGGAATTAGTAGTACTAAAATAGAATTTTAACGGTCACAAATGCTACATCGGAGAAACTGAGACCTTAAAAATGCATGGTCAATCTGGCCCTTACTTCTCCAGGATACTGTTTAAAGGAGCAGGAAAAAAATAGAATGAGCCAACTAACTAGGACAGGGCATGATCGGATACTGATGATCTGTTATGCAGTGACGATACAGTGTCAGTTTACAGTTTCAAAAAGCTCCAGTCTATTTATTAGCAACACTATTCTGGTTTTCTTTGATGTTTCTTTTAAAAAAAAAAGGTTTGTAACACATATTTAATTTTATTTAACTTAAGCACGTACAAAGACATTTTGTTGTCATTAAAGTTAAAAAGTGAGATCGTGTGCTTTGGGGGTACTAATTAAATGTGTATGAATATCAAGAAAGAACTTCTGGAAGAAAAATGTATCTCCTTACTTAACTGCTTTTGAAAGTGCACGTCAACCTTCGAACCTTAATAATGGCTCACTGTGACTTTGCCTTCCCAAGAAACCAGAAAACATAGTATGAAGAAGGAAGAAGACTGCATCCAGATTAGGACTCAATTGAGGCCAAGTGAATCCAGCATTGAAGGTGCTCCATTTAAGTTATGTGCACAATTCACAAAGGATATTGGGGCAAATAGAAAGGACATTCACAAAAACTGGCCTCTCATGACTTCCTAGTTAGAGAACTTTACTCTTGACATTCAATTCTACGTCAGGACCGGAGGCTCCGATTATGCTTCTCATTTCTTTACTACATTTTCAACAGCCAATCAAAACAAAGTTTCAGAAAGCTACAATAGCCATGATACCACCATATCACATGACAAACTATAGAGCATAGTACTATATAAGTCACAACAAAGGTCTCAGTGTCATCTTTCTCTGCTGCTCCGCAGCCAGTTAAGTGCTCTTCACTTATATCTATATAAGTGATGTTGATGCTGTTTAAGGTTTTTACTGCAAGTCATACCGCGTCTATGCGGTTCAATTCGGCATTGCAATTCTCTGCTGCTTGGTTGCTTTATTGCGTTATGGGTTTGAGTCCAGGCTCGCTTTAATTTTGCATCTCTCTCTCACTGCGTGTGTCTTCATTGTTAGAGCAGCACTCCATGTGTATTGCCTTGCTTTGGGGGCGCATTGTCTCCTGACAGAGAGCTGTGAGCCCGCATCTATTTTCCAGTGGAGAGGGAGAAGGGAGCGAGGTCGCGTGCCGGCCGGACGAGCAGTCCTCTTTTTGCATTTGGCGAGCAGTCGGCTCCGCACATGAGCGGCAGAAATTTTTAGTGCCTTTCAGTGTCCGAGAGGCTTAAGTGGAACCAGGAGCAACGTATAGCTGCTCGTGCATCCCAGACCCTCTTGGCTCCTCCCACTGAAGCCCGGTCTGTTTAGCTGCAGAAGGGTAGTCAAATCTGGCATAGGCTTTGCCTAGAGTGGTTTTGGCAAGCCCTCTCTCCACCTTTATATCGTTTTTGCACAATAAATATTGACTGGCTTGCCTGGGGTACCTCCCCCTATATTGCTCCTGAATCAGGGTGTTATTTCCCCCGTTTAGTAATTGGTCCTCAGGTGTGAGGATGCTATCTCTGCACTGCAGACTCTTATCATGGCAGAATTTTATGAAGAAGAGTATTTTGAGGAGGAACCCTCAGTGTCATTGGAGCAAGATTTGGGTAATGCACTAGACGCGGGGGTGCAGCATTCTGTTAACAGGGCCACGGATGCTTTTCTCCAGGACTGGTCGTCCGCTCTGTGTTATGCATTTCCCCCATTCTTAACGATCCCCAGAGTACAGACGCAAATGTGCCGTCAACGAGCAGAACTGATATTGATTACTCCTCTCTGGAGTACTTCTGGAGATGTTGTGTGGATCTCCAATTCTTCTATCATATCATTGGAACCTCTTGCTGGATCCGGAGGGCTCCCCAAATTCAATGATATCATCATGGCAGCTTCATCTGGTAGCATGGCGGGTTTCTGGGACAGATGGAGTGTCCCTGGCCTTTTGAAAGAAGCTAACAGCTTTATCAGTGAGGCCCACAACGTTATTTCTTAGCCTGGAAACGATGGTGTAGCTGGTGCAGTGAACGTAATGCCAATCTGGTTAGTGCACATTTCTCTTTAATGATCAATCTCTTATCTCTTATCTTCTATCGCTTCCTCGGGGATGGCTTACAGAACTGTAAATCAAAATCCGTTGGAGGGTCAAACAGTGGGAGAACATCCCTTGGTGTGCAAACATTTGAGGGGCATTCAGATGGTCCATCCCCCATGCCCAAAATATTCCATTTTATGGGATGTGTCCATTGTTGTACGATTCTTAGAAGCATGGCCATCCAATAAATATTTATCAAAAAACAACCAACCATCAAACTGACCATGTTACTTTGCCTTGTTTATGTAAAAGAGTTTCAGATGTCCGTGCTTAAGATTTAGCAGGACGCAGATTTTCCCCAGAAGGGGTTACATTCTGCATTTCCAGACGAACTAAATGCAATACCTCGTTGGTCTCTTATTCAGCTTTCCGGATAACCCCAAACTATGTGTAGTACAATGTTTGAAGGTTTATGAGGTAAGTACGGCTGAATTTTGTACAGATATAAAGGGTGAAGGACTGGGTTCTTTAAGACCCAGCGGTGCCAGGGCACAACACCTGAAACCTTCGTGGGTAACCTGCTCCGGCGTACGAATGACAGAGACACGGGACACTTCCTTCGGCGTCAAAGATTCAAGGTTTATTTACTGCAGGGAACACAGAAGTCACGACAAGTACAACACGTGCAACTTGGGGAGACTGCTTCAAATTGGTTCTGTGGATCGCTCCTTTTATACAGTTTTTACCCATAGGACAACATGGTACACAAAGGTTTACAACCCGGTTCCCACCATTATCCCCCAGAGGGGTCGCTTTGGTCACTTTGATACACATAAGGTCCGGAACATAAGTGCGGAAACATTTGGCGGTTCCCAACTGTAAAAACCCATCTTCCCAACATTAGCGCATTCCAATCGGCAGTAAAACAGATCGAAATAGGAAGAAAGACAGGTGCAGAGGAAGACGGAGACAGTGGGGAGATCGGAAAGGGTGTAAAAGGGGAGGTATCGGGAAACACGAGATACAGGCATCAAAGGGACGTGCCTAATGAGATGCACGGCTGAGACAATAAACCGGCACGGCAAGATGAGCCTCGAGCGGGGCCATCTGCCTTACAGTATCATCCCCCTCGTCATAAAGACACTTACAAAGAACATGTGTCTTCCGCAAATATCTTGGGAGTCCCAGGGTCGCGAAGCGGACATCGTCCGTTCGCTGGCTACTTGAGGGCAAGAGACAAAATGGATGCCGTATCTAAGATGGAACCCGTGGGTACAGATGAAAAACCCACATAACAAACGAACGGTTTAAGTTAGCACAGCGAAACTGCGCACACTTACTAAACTCGTCATTTGCGGTTCATAGATACCAGACTCGACCATATTCGTGCGAGTCGAAAACACCACTTACAATTGTCACGGAACCTCAAGGGTCAACTGTTGATTGCATTGCAGAAAAACTTCCGTCCGGTGACTCCAGCCACCCTGGCAAGAAGGGTGCGTTGGCTAATGGGCGAAGCAGGTAAAGATGTTTCCAAATTTGGAGCCCACTCGGCTCGAGGGGGTATGGCCTCAAAATCATTTGCATTGCGGGTCAGCCTTTCTGAGATCAGGAATTGGCTGATTGGTCATCAAAGACCACTTTCAAAACTTTTTATTGCAAACCGATTGTGGATGTGGCTTCTGCAGTGGTGACTATGCTTCGAACAAGCATAATCAGAGCCTCCGGTCCTGACATAGAATTAAAAATTCGCAAACATTCATGACAAGAATTTTCAATTCTATTAGGGACATGGAGGCAAGGATTATCCCACACATGGTAAGTTTTTTTTTAATTCTATTTTTTTAATAAAAACTTTATTGTGCAATTCAAAAACGGTTACAACTATGGGCCTACAACGACAGGGGCCGGCCGCTAGAGCACTGAAAAGCAATCATTGAATATCACAAAACTGCGGCCGATCTCCTAGAGGTCCGGCAATACCACAGGATACAAGTCTCAGCAGCACAGGATAAAATCAGGATATAGTTATTTTTGTTTTTTTAGAAAAGAACAGAGAAAAGAACAAACAAGTCTCAAGGCGAAAAACATTATGGACGAAGTCTTGCTCCAACTGGGGGACCCTCAATACAAGATGAACAACTAAGTAAGCAATAGAGATGGTCAGGGGAGGGAGTCAGTGGGGAAGTAAAAAAATCTGGAAAAAAAGAGTAGACTATACCAGAAATGTCGGATCAGGGGGATAGGGAAATGTCCGGATTCTCCTCAAACGGGGATGTACAAATATTTCCTCGATAGGCGTTTCATTGGCCCCAGATTCTACTCCACGCCCCAGTCTTGCCCCTAGCCAAATACACAGTCTTCTCTCTAAACATACACCAGTCCATATTCTCCTTTCATATTGACACGGTGGGGGGCTGTTGGGAACCCCACAACTGCGCAATATCTCTCTTTGCGATCATGTTCCCAAGGGCCGCCCACCGGGCCTGAGCGACGTTATAATCATTCGGCTCCCACACATTCAACAAACATCTCCGGGCCTCATGCAGCAGAGCAACCCCGGTGACACAATCCATTACAGCATGCACCCGAGTCCAATACGCAGCCACCTCCCGGCATTCCCAAATGATATGGAGGAAAGTAGCACTCAAACCACATCCGCGCTTACATAACCCATCCGAGGAGAAACCCATGGCAACCAAACGAGGACCGGTAACATACACCTGATGAAGAATTTTGAGTTGGATAAGACGGAGACGGAGACGGAGACGGCGGGAATGGCTACCTCTTTCGGGGAAGACAGTGCTGACTGCCAGTCTTCATCATCCAGTTCCAGCCCGTCCCCAGTCCAGGCCTCCCTGAGACGCACGAGGAGATCTGCCCGATTGTTGATTAACTTCTTATATATTAATAAAATCGTACCATCGGGCAGATGACCATCGAGTATTCGGTCCTCCAGTGGGGAGGACTCGGGAACATTGGTATCGGCAGCGAAGACCGGTGTCAAGGCATGGCGGACCTGTGCATACCGGAAGAACTCTCTGTCACTCAGCTCTAACTCATTCTGCAGTGCCTCAAAAGTCTTAACCGCACCCTTCACCCAAAGGTCACCCACTCTGCTTATACCAATCATATCCCATTTCTCAAAACCTTTCGTTGTCCAGAGGCATCCCAATCTTTCTGACGCATACAGAGGGGTCGCTCGTGTCAATCGATCCATCCATCCCAGGGCAGCATTTGCATCATTCCACACACGCACAGCAATCTTAGTGGGTCCCGTTAGATTCCCCCCTGCTGCTCTAGAGTAAAGCGCCCTATTGTAATTACCACCCGGCAACTGATGCTTGTCCATCTCAAAAGCCGGATTTGGGCTGGGTACATACATTGCGTGATTGATCGCGCACAGTTGGGAGGCCCAATAGTACCGCCTGATATCCGGGAGCGCCATGCCCCCGTCATATCAAGGGAGAGTCAGCTTAGCAAGAGCAATTTGTGCGCGGCCATCCCAAATGAGCCACCTCTGCAGGCCTTCCAGCTCCCGAAAGTAACCTGCCGGGATGATGTCAAACGAATTCTGGAGTGCGTATAAAAACCGAGGCAAGGACATCATTTTAAAGAGCGCGGCGTGGCCGAGCGGCGACAACAGCAATCTACACCACCGAACCACGTCAAGTTTCAACCTCTGGAGAGGGGGAAGAAGATTGTGCTCATAGCGGGTAACTGGATCTAGCGATATAAAAATCCCCAAATATTTAAAGCCGGATTGGGAAACCTGAATAGGAAATCTACTTGGCAGGGGAGGGAGGCCACCCGAAATGACATATACACAAGACTTAAACCAATTTATGACAAGACCAGAATTCTTGCCGAACGAAGTGAGAACGTCAAACAGGACGTTAAGGGATTTACGAGGGGAGGTAAGATACAAGAGAATATCGTCGGCATACAGCGAGATTCGGTCCTCAAAATCGGGAGCCCACTGAATGCCCTTTATCGACGGATCCCATCGGAGCCAGGCTGCAAGGGGCTCTAGAGCAAGAGCAAACAGCAGGGGGGAAAGCGGGCACCCTTGTCGCGTATCCCTCCCAAGAGTGAAGGACTTGGACACTCGACCGATGACGACCACCTGAGCCAGCGGTTCCCTATACAACAGCTTCACCCACCCGATAAATTCCGAACCAAAGCCAAATGTTGCGAGGGCGGCCCAGAGATACACCCATGGTAAGTTATTTACATTGTGTTAAATGCAATGTGTCTGATTTCAGAATTTTTTCCCTCCCTCTTTTATTGTCATTGCTTTGTGACATATGATATGAGACCAGTGTTACAGTGTTTTCCCTCTACACTAGGTGCGGATTCCAAGTAATCGGCTATGAAAAGGAAGATTCCCATGCAAGCAAACCGTGGTTTGGTGAGAAACAGACCATCTTTGGCCGGACAGTCGTCCGGATGCGAGGCCCTGAGTTAAGTCCCTGTTGGGCTACTGTTGGGTTCACTAGAGAACGGATGTAGCTGAACCCAAATTTTTTATACGAGTTACATGGTTGGAACTTTCTTATCTGTTTTGGATTTGATTCAAAGAAAGAGGACACTGAAAACTTAGTTGGGCTATACTTTATGGTTTATCATGTGATATGGTGGTATCATGGGTATTGTAGTATTACTGAAACTTTGTTTTGATTGGCTGCTGAAAATGTAGTGAAGAAATGAGAAGCATAATCCTCGCCTCTGTGTCCTTAATAGGATTGAATATTCTTGCTACAAATGTTTGCAAATTTTTAATCCTACCAAGAAGCAACGAGACCTTAATGGGAACCCCACCATGAGACCTCCCCTTCTGTAGACCCAAGAATTCGATCTCATTTTACAAGACATGTCACCCTTTGTACTGGGTTTGGTTCCTTTAAACCCGGCTCCTCCTTTGGGCAGGTGGCATAGCCACAAGGAGCCACCAAGCAAGACGTCGACGTAAAACCATCAGCGTCGGGAGATTGTGTTTGGCGGTTTCCACAAAGAGGATCAGTGGATGGAGCTGAGGAAGGACAAGACGACTGCCATTAAGGAGCAGAGACCCCGTTTCCAGAGGAATCCTGCTGAGGGTGGACCACCTGACACAGGGCATAAGAGGTCAGTTGAGGGGAGAGAGCCAGCAGCTGAACGGAGCGGAAGTCTCCAGTCTCACGCAAGTGCCATCCACGCTCCAGAAGGAGTGTGGCTCTAAGAGGTATGTAGCAGCTTGAAGCGCAGGGAGGAAAGGCACATATGGGAGAAAAAACTCTCTAGTGGCATGGGAATAAACACAAGACAGGGACATTCTTATCCTTTGAAAACAAAAGTGTTTGTTTTGTTTTCCCTTTCATTTTCTTTTTTTTTTGCTCGCTCTTATGACACACTGAGAAGCCCTCAAATTGTGATTTGCACAGTATCTACAGTACTTTAATGCACAAGTTGGGACTGTGATTTTGGGCACTATAATGGCACTTTAAATCCACTGGGTGATTGGAAAGCCCAGATAAACAAACAGTTTTGTTAGTTACCTAGCATATGTTTCCCTTTACTGAGGGGAAGCCAGCAGACGTTTGACGGACCACCTTACTAAAGAAGAAGAATAATCCTATTGCCCCAAGGAGGAATTGGGACATTGGTTTATTGGTTCTCCATATCTTTGACGCAGTCAATCATACATGCTCAGTGCCGTACTTCGCTTGAAACAACCCATCCCCCAGTTCACAAGTGGTGAAGAATGCAGGCATAGGTCTGCCATCTGTAGCAAAATGGAGAATACAATAAAATAATTGTTGGCAGACCAGAAGAAACTGGAGTGGGCTCTTGAACTTCATATGACAACTACTGACATAGATAAAACAGTCTTCGCAAATGCCATTGAAGCGCAAGGGGAACATCTAAGCAAGATGTTGGAAGTCCAATTCCATTTAACCACCGGACTAGTTCAGGGGACACCACCCACCCCAATGTTCCTCTACAGTAGTAAGTCTCAGACAAGGATTTACTTATGTAGAATTTCATTCTGGATTTTGAACGAGCCGCCAGGGCCTGTGGATAGATGACCTTTCTACCTTGTCCTGCTTTTGACAGGGGAAGCTCAAGCAGCCTACCAGGCGGCTAATAACTACCCCATATGCAGATGTGAAGAAAGGCATACTTGACTGTCTGGGGCTTAATGACAAAACCCCACATGTTAAATTCAGGAAAGATAGGGGAGTCTCTGAGGGTGTACCAAAACAAGTGGGACATAATAGGGAAAATCTATTAGGCACAGTACTTAGAGGCCCACCCCTATCACACCCAGAAATGGTGGTGCCACAACGCCGGTCTAACCGTGGACCAAGCAGTGGAAATGGTCACAACGTTCTCCTAGGCTCAAGGTCGTGTCTTTTTTGGGAAACATGAAAAAGGGAACATCCCCCATCATTCCCTCCCTGCCAACAGGCCAGAGAAAAAAACGTTGTGCATCCCTGCCCAGGTTAAACCCATCCCTGAAGAACTAACCCAAAACCAAAAACCAGACCTCAGTGATATGAGTTCGGGGAATGGGGACATATCTAGATTCTGCAAAAAAAAAAATGTTTTACTGCAGAAGAACCAATGGACATCAGCTATGTACTCCGCTCCGTCTACTACACACAGAAATGGGGCCAATTCTTTATGGAAGTCTCTTGGTCAACGGAAAGTGTTTAAAAGTCCTTTTGAACTTGGGTTGTCCGCAATCAAGAATATGACCTGGTCCTTTATTCCTGAAAAACAAGTAGGGGGTTCGATGCATTCATGGGGATACCAAAGTGTACCCTTGGGCCACCTTTACTGTAAGAAATCAAGTGAGCCAAAAAAGTAAGGTGGAGATTGGGGTTTTACACCCCTACCTGAATAACTAATTTTGGAGACAGACAACCATTATTTCTTGAATCTTCTCCTGAGTAAACTTCAATAGGGCATTCTTTGTGGAGAAAAAATTCTCTCCAGCCCCACAGGAGAACCTACAAAGAACATGCTCCTCACAACAGAACCATGGGTCCTCGACCGGAATTTAAAGCAACGCAATAAAATTATGCCTCTCTTCAAAATGCATGCCAAGTAGTCAGAGATAGCAAAGCCACTGTTCCTTCCTCATAGCCCAGATTTACCATTGTTAGAGAGCTTCAATACTGGAAGGTGTGGAACCCCAACTTGCTGCTCCCTTTTGATTTTAGGGAGCAAGTATTGTTCTATGTACATTCCCACATGATGGCAGGGCATGTAGGTATAGAAAAAACGAATCAAGCCATTCTGGAGAATTTATACTGGCTTGGTATTTGTGCCCAGATTAAAATGTTTTGTTCTGAACGTGAAATATGTCAGAAAAAGAAAACCTATCAACCCTCTAAAGCACCCTTACAGTTTATTGCCGTAATAGGGAAATTTTTTGACCGAGTTGGTATGGATCAGATAGTTTCCCTTTCCCATTCAACAAGAGGCATCATTATGTTCTGGTCTTGGTAGACTTCTCTACACGATCTCCGGAGGCTATACCTTAAAGCGCCACCATCCCTAGGTTTTCGCATAGCATCTGATTGAGGTGTTCTCTCGTATGGGTTTCCCTCGAGAGATCCTCACAGACCAGGGGATACTGTTTGTCTCCAGACTAATGAAACAAGTCTGTTGACTGCTAGACAGCCTAATCGAGAGGTACAATGGGACCCTAAAGTTAACCCTCAAAAAGATGTTGACCGCAGACGGTAAACAACCGTTTAATATCTGTAGTATTTTGTCCTCAGGTCACAAACCTAAACCAGTTTGTGGGTATCTTCCTTTGACTCTGTTTTAGCAGGAAGAACTGAAACCTTTTGGATATTACAAAAGGGGCCTGGGAATAGGACAGTAGGGAAGAAGCAGGAGACCTTTTTGAATATATCTCTCAATTGAAGTCATGCACGGGGACACTAAGGGAGTTGGCCCATGTAAATCTTGAGAAAGGTCAGGAGAGACAAAAGCATTTTTAAGACCGAAGAAAGCATCATATTATCCAAGTATCTAGCGGTTAATGGTTTATTTTGGGATTTTTTTTTTTAGAGTAATCTAATCCTAGATTCTGGATAAAATTAAAGTCTCCTCCGATGATAATAGGACCTTGTAGAGGGATTAGTAGGTCAGTTATTTTTCCAGTGCTTGGATTTCATCGTTTGTAGGGCCGCAATAGCCGATTAGGTGGAATGTTTGCTCCCACATTTAAATTATCCATCACCCATCTGGCAAGGGGATCGCTCATAAACTAGAGAGTTTCTCCTTGATAGTAGCAGGTAATAAGAATTACGACCCCCCTGACAGCCGAGGCCAAAAAAGCCTGTTTTATCAATTTTGGCCATTTGGGTGTGTGCATTCTTTTTTTTAAATTTAGCTCTTGAAGTAGGATCACATGAGGTTGATTAACCATCAATAATTGAAGTTGGTGCACACCTAATCTAAACAATAATAAGACAAAATAAAATAATTGATTAATCATCAGCCATTGAAGCATGACTCTTAATTTTGTTGTGGTATTGCCTCTGTTGATATTGCATGATGTAACACGAAGCATCTGTTGCTCAACCACTTGGACCAGTTATTGTTTTCTGATTCTAATCTTCCATTGTTTCCACACCTAAACATAAGAAAACTACCCTTGATTAAGGCTGGGATTACTTTAATTTTCTTCTGCTGCCCACCACCCACCCTAAGGTGCCTCCCTCCCTTTGTTTTCCTTCAAATTGGGTCTTACCCGCCATTGACCCTTGCCTACCGTGCCCTGGAACTCTCCCCCAGTGACCCCCTGGCCCCTACTTTTGCACCTTGTCATGGTACTGAGAGCTTCGATCCCCCCCAGCCCCGGAGGAGATTACAATAGTTACCACTATGATAAAAGAAAAGGACAAGGATATCATCTTCAAATCAGACCGAAATGAATGAATAAAAATAACATGTTTAGGAAAGGACTTTTAACATACAAAATGTTCTTCTGTATTTCTATTGTTTCTATATCTGTCCCTCTTATCAGCCTGAATGTGGCTCGTCATTTCCTCTTCCACCCCCTACTTGATGGAGAGAAGCAGTTCCCAAGCTTGTTCTACGGACTGAAATACATGCAATTTCCCTTTAAACAATACTTTGAGTTTGGATTGTTGGATTATCCCGGGTGGTGCATTATGATGCTTGAAATCATCAATCATGCCTGCAAATTCTGTTCGCCTTCGAGCTGCAGAAATGGACATATTCTGAAACGTTCACAGGGGAGGTGAATAATTTTTTTTTTTAAATGCCTGTGATAAAATCTGTTCTTTGACTCCGAAATCCCCAAAGTTGAGCAGGATTATTGTTGGGAATTTGCCAATTGATGGACGAATTGCTGGTGCGCGATGAGCCCTATTGATCGTCAGGTCGCCTACAGCTTTTGCACTTTCAGGCAAAACCACATTGCATATCAAGTCATTTATAAATTGTACCAGTGATTTGCCCAGTTCCCGATTTTCAGGTATACAGATGAATCTCAAATTGGTACGTCAGGCTCGATTTTCCATATCATCCAGTTTGAGTTGCAAATCTTCGAGTGCAGTCTATATCATCCAGTTTGAGTTGCAAATCTTCGAGTGCAGTTTGTAGTTTGATCAAATTACTTCCATGAGCGTTTTGTTTTGTTTCTGGTTAGATACCTTAAGATCAGCCTGTTTCAAGCAAGCTGAGAGTTGATGGAAGTTTTCATTGAGTTGCTCCAGTTGTTCACTGGTTTTCTGGTGTGCCCGTTCATGGGAGAACTTCATATCTCATAGCTCGAGTAGAATCTGGTTGAGGGTGCTTTTGATATTTGTAGATGGTGGAGAGTGGGAGATCAGTCCTGTCGTATCTCGCTTTGTTCTAATTGATTCATTCACAGGTGCTGGTATATGCTCGTCGAATAAACCTCTTTCTGTTATCACATTGCAGGTTACGTCTCCATTGGATATCGATTGTGGGGGTATTGGGAGATTAGATTGAGGCATTGCCTTTGGCACTCCTACAGATAAGAGAGTATAAATTGACTTTTCTACTTTCTGGGGAGTCTTTTTGCTTGTCCAATGGACCTGGAGGTGGTAGATCTGTGTACACTATATAGGGATCAGGTTCTGCCACTGGTGTTGTAGTGTAGTTCCTATATTCCCAATAGGCTCTGCGCATTGGAATAATATATTCAGCAGTGTAGACGTAGGACTGAGGTCGACTAGGTCTCTACTGACTATATTAGACTTAAGGTTTGCCAGCTAGCTCAGAGGTCACTAGAAACTTTCTCGAATAAACGAGGAGTTTAACCTCCCTGGATAGAGAAGAAGGGATTAGCTTCCGACAACCATATAACATGACAACTTTGCTCCCTCAGAATAAGAGTATATCTCTAGAGTCGTGTGAAAACAATAGACAGCTACTTCACTCAGTCAATTGTGCGTTCTTAGTTTCACCAGAGTGCAGAGAAGAGAGAGACGGGCGTTTTCAATAAAAGGTATAATTTATTGAGCAGTCTTCCTTCTCATGCAAAAGAAATGAATTGCCACAATTGCAATACTTAATGTAAAGTAAAGTGCGTACAGTAAAAGGAGTATTATGAAATAATACTGTAAAAGCATTGATATGGTTTCTTAGCCATAAGATACTTTAAAATGGATAAAATATATACATACATATATACACTGACTAACGTACTCAACTGGTGATTCTAAAATACGCCTACCCCGGAGTACCTGACCTAAGCCTAATACGTGAGAAGGAGTAAGTAAGTAGCAGTTTAAGTTAAGTTGGTTTTGCCAAGAATCTGATTCAAGAATTCTCTCTAATGGTTTAGTCAGCACCGTACCTTGGGAATAGAATGTAGGAGGTCTGGTATCTCTTTCCTCAGGACTCGATATCCCAGCAACCCAGAAGGTAAGGCTGGAAACGCCGGAGCTGGATTTTCTCGGCATGAGAAAAGACAGCGTCTTTCTCAGTGCGTCAAAGAGGAGGGGCAGCGTCCTTGGGCTCTCGCATCAGCTGGGCTCTCGGGCAAGTAGATAGCTGCTCTGCTCCAAAACCACCACCATGTGTTTGCTTAAGGCAATGTTGGTATATTTATACCTGTAAGGTGCCAAGGTTTGGAAAGAAGACATCAATAAAGATGTCACTAAAAATTGGCCGTTCTTACAGTGCTCGCAGGAGTTCTATTACAAATCAAAACAAAGCAAATAGGGATTTCCCAGGTTGCTGGAGGTTTGGTGTGTCGAAAGAACTCGTTGTGCTTTCTAGGAATCCAAGGAAGTAGCTTCTGCCGTGCCTTGGACTGCAACGGCTATTTACTTAAATATGGATCTGATTCTTATGCCATTATAGGGATATTATTGATTATAGCCGTACAAGGGCATAAAATAGCAATATTGATTCAGGTTCCTAGATAAAAACACAATAGTGTTGCAACCAACCATGCAAGGCCTGTTGTCCTTATTGGCGCTTTTAACAAGATCCATTTTAATCTTCCTTACCCACAGGGCTCTGTGCCAGGCTCTATCAGGAGATGGAGACAGAGATAGAGATGAGGAAGGAGAGGCAGTTAGCTGTCTGGAGGGGTGAGATGCGATACCGGCGTTATTTTCTTTTGACTGAGATTTCTTCCTCCATGTGTTGCCTTTTTTTTTTAAAGCCGTAGGATCTCTATATAGGCGCTTCGTTGAGTGGACGTTGGGGAAAGGGTAGGAGTTGGCATAAGCAGGTTGCACGCCGCATCCGCAGTAGGCAGACATCCTCCGCGGCCAGCTTAGCTCCCTCCTCTCTTGGTGGAGTCTAGATCTCACCTTCTGAGCTACTTAACCCCCTACTATTACTTTAAAGTTCTCAGTCTCTATATTTCCTCTATTTATTCTTGGCGTTCGGGCATAGCCATCCTTGCTGATCCTTCAAATGCTCTAATAATCCCAGCCAGTCCCCTCAAAAAGAGTATTTTTTTTTCATGATAATGTACAACTATATTGAGATAGACTCGGGATGCAGGGTTTTACGGAATGAGAGAGAACCTAGAAAGAGGAGCGAAGTATTTGATGGGCAAGGTAAATACAAATCAATTAGACAAATCGGTTGTACCCTTTAATCCAAGGCTCACCAGAGCTGTGATGTCGTGATGTCATTATTGAGCGTTGAATTTCCCTGGGCTCTCCAATGAATCACTGTGCGCAGCTCAATTCCACCTCTTTTTTACCCTTTTCGTGCCTTTTCAAAATCCAAATCCGATACGCCCCATCACCCCCGCTCAGAAGACGAAAGGTCAACAAAAGTCTTCTCTTGTATAAAAAAAAAAAAAAGAACCCTCTCTCCAGGTCACTCCTCCCTCTTCTCTCCCTATGGCTGCGATGTAAAATCCAGGTGTCTCCTCTCCTCTCCTCCAGCGGCAGCCTTTGGAACCTCCCCAATTCCTAGCAATCCTTTGCCCCAATACAACTGGGGCCAGCACCAGCCTGTTCTCGGTCCTTGCAGCACTCACAATTAGCTCTAGTTTAGCACAGCAGCTGAGGCTGCGTACGTGACTGTATCCACACTGTTGCGAGGAACCATCCATGCCAAGCGCTGTGACTGAATCGCTGCCCCTCCTCCGGAAGCAAAGCTCAGCCGCAGAGCATGGCGGGCACTCTACGCAGCTCTCTTTCCCCTATATTATCAGACACACCTGGGTGTACTACTTTGGCCAGGCATGACAAACACCAAAGAGGGAGTGGTCGTAAAACAATGACACTACCGAGTCCCTGAAGCTCAGAGACCAATCCTTAAGAGGGAGGTAAAACAAATGTTAGACATCAGGTCATTGTTCCGTCTACCAGTAACTGATGCTCTTCAATAGTACTAATTCCACAACCCGATGGAAGCCTCTGGTTTGGAACAAAGTATCTAAGCTTGATAGCTAGCCCCTTCCTAGAGGATATGAGTTTGTAGGGAGACTGGACGAGGTACGTTTTATCAGTATAATTGATTTAACAAAAGGCTATTGGCAGTTACCCCTAAACCCAAATGATTATGAAAAAACAGCTTTTTAAACCCCCGATGAGATGTACCATTTCACTGTGCTCCCTTTTGGTCTCGTCGGGGCCCCAGCCACATTTCAGAGACTGATGCATACCATATTTAAACACCATCAGGATTATACATATGCCTACTCAGATGATATCATAATCTTTAAAAAGACATAGGAGGATCAACTAACTCACCTACATGCGATACTCGCCGACTTGCAAAAAAACTTGGTTACACAAACATTTTTTAAAATCCTGATTTGCCTGTGGAAAGGTTAAATACCTAGGCTACTTGGTGGCGGTGGGGCTAATCAAACCACAGGTTGATTATGTGAACAACATCTCGGAGACACCTTTTCCTAAAAGTAATTGGGATGTAAGGGCCTTCCTAGGGTTCCAGGGATATTACAGGAGGTTTATTCCCCAATATTCTCATTTGGCCGCCCTCTTCACAGATCTACTTAAAAAGAGCACTCCCTACAGTACTTTCAGGACCCTTTCACCTGATCTGAAAGAGGCTGTTCAACGTATAAAGGCAAATCACCTCCAAATCAGTAATGCAAAACTCTTCATTCCCCAGACAGACACCTAAAATGTTGCTATTAGTGCTGTATTATCACAAGAGGATGACCAGGGAAAGGAAAATCCTATAGTCTACATCAGTAGAAAGCTCTTCCCAAGAGAAACGGGGTTAACCTGTCATCAAGAAGAAATGTTTAGCTATTAAGTGGGCCATTGATAAACTCCATTACTATTTGGATGGGAGGGCCTTCCTTCTTTATACTGACCATGCCCCCCTCACTTGGCTCAGTTGGAATAAGGGCAATAAACCTTGATTTCTCTGTTGGTTCATGTCCTTGCAAACTTATCGTTTTGAAGTCTGCCATAGGAAGGGCAAAAATCAGGGAAACGTGGCCTTCCTCTCGCGTTACCCAATTTTACCATACCTAGAAAATTTTAGGGGGGAGATATATCACAGGGACAAGACCTCAACAGGAATTCCACCATGGGACCCCCCCCACCCCCCATCCTTTGTAGACTCAAAAACTTGCTCTCCTTCTTTGTGAGACATCACACATTGTACTGGACTCAGCATCTTTAAACCTGGCTTCGCCTTCAGGCAGGGGGCTTTGCCACCAGGAGGAGCCAAGCAAGACGTCGATATAAAACCATCAAAATTGGGAGAGACGACATTCGGCGTTTCCCACTAAGAATATCCATGGACAGTGCTGAGGGAGGACGAGACGACCGCCATTAAGTAGCACAGACCCAGTATCCCGAGAAATCATGCTGAGGGTAGGTCACCTGATGGAGCGAAGCAGAAGAGGCCCACTGAGAGGGAGAGCCCAGCAGCCGAACGGAGCAGACACCACCAATTGACGCAAGTGCCAGCCACGCTCCAGGAGGAATGTGGCTCTCACAGGTATGTAGCCGCTTGAAGGGCTGGGGAGAAGGGGCAAACACAGGAGAGATAACCCCTCTAGTGGGTGGGGAATAGATAAAACAGGCATATTAATTGCCAAACCTTTGAAAACAAAACGGTTTGTTTAGTTTCCCCTATTAAATGTTTATTTTTTTTTGCACTCTTATGACACATCAAGAACCCCTAAAAGCGTGGTTTGCACAGTTGGGAATATGCTACTTACCAGTAGGCATCTGTTCTTGGCATGTAGGGCTGCTGACATTCATATCTGTGCATAGATCGCCGCCTAGTGTTGGGTCCGGATGAATGCACATTGTTGTCCTGAAAGAGTCTTCGAAGTATCACGAGATAGGTGGCTCCTCCCCTGGACTACAGTGCGCATGGGCATCCTTTCCATCCTCAGATTGTTTTTTGCCATTGTGGCAGAGATGGAGTATGATACAGTAAGTGATGTCCATGCTAGAGGTCAATTCTGAGTGCTACAGCTGCGACAGGCACCGGGGAGGAGGGCGGGCAATATGAATGTCAGCAGCCCTACATGCCAAGAAAAGATGCATACTGGTAAGCAGCATATTCCATTTGAGGCATGTGGGCTGCTGAATTCATATCTGTGCATAGAATGTATAGCAGTATCCCCCTTAGCGGTGGTTGCCCGTGCCAGCTGCAGCAGTCTGAAAAATAGTCTTGAGAACAGCCTGTCCTACAGCTGCTTGCTGTTTGGAGTGTACATCTACGCAGTAGTGTTTGGTAAATGTGTGTATGGTAGACCATGTGGCTGCTCTACATATTTCTTCTAGAGGAATGTTTCCTAGGAAAGCCATGGATGACCCTAGCTTGCGTGTTGAATGGGCTCTTGGGGGAACTGTTAATGTGCATTTAGCTTTCTGATAACAAATCTGTATGCACTTAACAATCCATCTGGCTAAACCTGATTTAGAAATGGGGTTGCCTTTGTGCTGCGGTGAAAAGGCAATAAACAGTTGCTTAGTTTTTCTGAAATGTTTTGTCCTGTCTATATAGTACAGGGGAGCTCTCTTAACGTCTAGTGTGTGTAGAGCTCTTTCTGCCACTGAATCTGGATTGGGGAAGAACACTGGCAGTTCTATTGTTTGATTGATGTGAAACTGGGATACCACCTTTGGCATGAATTTAGGGTTTGTACGTAACACTACCCTATTTATGTGAATTTGGATGAATGGCTCCTGAATAGTTAGGGCTTGCAGCTCACTAACTCTTCTAAGTGATGTAATCGCCACTAAAAAAGCCACTTTCCACTTTAGGAATTGTATTTCACACAAGTGTAGAGGTTCAAAAGGTGGTCCCATTAGTCTGGTTAGAACCACGTTTAGGTTCCAGACAGGTGAAGGTGGGTGTCTAGAAGGAATCACTCGTTTGAGTCCCTCCATGAAAGCTTTAATAGCAGGCACTCTGAAGAGTGAAAGGTGATGCCTGTTCTGACGATAAGCTGCCACCGCAGCTAAATGTATACGTATGGAACTGTAGGCTAGATTGCATCTGTGTAAATGTAACATATAACATATGATGTTTTGAGTTGATACATCTAGTGGATTTATGTCATTATTGTTACAATAAATGACAAATCATTTCCACTTTGCCGCATAGCATGCTCTGGTGGTAGGTCTTCTTGCTTCCTTGATAATATTCATACAGTCAGGAGGCAAGTTCAGGTAACCAAACTCTATGACTTCAGGAGGCAGATTGCAAGGTTCAACTGTTGCGGATCTGGGGGCTGAATGTCTCCATGGCTCTGCGTTAAAAGACTGGGTGTTAGTCGCAGCCTTTGATGAGGCACCACGGAAAGTTCTAGGAACGTGGTGTACCATGGTTGCCTCGCCCACGTTGGAGCAACTAGGATGAGTGTCATTGAGTGTTGTCGCAGTTTGCGTGCCACTAGTGGTATGAGCGGGGCTGGTGGAAAAGCGTATGCAAATCTGCCTGACCAGTTCATCCATATTACATTGCCCTGAGACTGCGGATGTGGAAACCTGGTGGCGAAGCTTTGGCATTTTGCGTTTTTCCTTGTGGCAAACAGGTCTATCTCTGGGTGACCCCACTGCTGGAAATACGGTTGTAGCACTGAGGGATGTATCTCCCACTCGTGCATCTGGTGGCTGTGTCTGCTGAGCAGATCCGCCATCTGGTTGTTCCTGCCTGGGAGATGTTCCGCCATGAGGAACATGTTTCTCTGAATAGCCCACTTCCACATGCTTTGCGCTAGATGTGACAACTGTGGAGAGTGTGTTCCTCCCTGCTTCTGTATGTAGTACATGGCAGCCATGTTGTCTGTTCGGATCAACACTACTTTGTTGCACAAATGTACCTTGAACGCCTTCATTGCCATAAAGATTGCCATCAGTCCAAGCAGGTTGATGTGCATCTTCTTTTGCTGTGTCGTCCATAGTCCCTGGACTGTGTAATGGAGGACATGCGCTCCCCATCCTAGGAGAGATGTGTCCGTCGTCAGCACTATTTGTGGTACAGGCTCTTGGAACGGTCGTCCCCTGCAAAGGTTTTGTGGGTTCCACCAATGAAGAGAGTTGTATGCGCGACCGGTCACCAACACTAGGTCTTTTAATTGTCCTTGAGCTTGGGTCCACTGTTGTGCTAAGCACTCCTGAAGCGGACGCATGTGTAGTCTCGCGTGAGGGACTATGAAGATGCAGGAGGCCATCATGCCTATCAACTGCATAATCACCCGTGCTGGGAGAGAGTGTTGAGGTCTGAATTTCTGAATCAGTAATTGAATGCTGTTGATTCTTGCTGAGTTTGGCTGTGCCTTTGCAGCAAGACTATCTATTGTCGCTCCCAGGTACTGTCGTTCGTGGGCGGGTTGAAGATGAGACTTTCGGTAGCTTAATGAGAATCCGAGGCTGTGTAGGAGGTGAATAGTGCGGGAAATGTGGCTGGCACATTGCTGGGCTGACTTTGCCGTCGTGCAGATAGGGGTAGACGTGAATATTCTGTCTCCGTAGGTGCGCAGCTACTGTCGCTAGGCACTTGGTAAACACCCTGGGGGCTGTTGTCACCCCTAATGGCAGGACCTTGAACTGGTAGTGCTGATTCTGTATGGTAAACCTGAGATATTTCCTGTGTGCCGGATGTATCGGTATGTGGAAATATGCGTCTTTTAGGTCTAGTGCTGCGAGGAAATCTCCCAGCCTGAGTAATGGTAGAACCAGCTGTAATGTGAGCATGTGAAAATGTTCTGACAAGATGTATTGGTTTAGGGGCCTGAGGTCCAGTATTGGCCTGAGAGACCCGTCTTTTTTGGGAATTAACAAGTACAGCGAGTATACCCCTGTACCCTGTTGTTCTATAGGTACGAGTTCTATGGCCCCTTTTTGCAGCATGCTGATGACCTCTTGCTGCAATAAGTGTATGTGCTCTGCAGACATAGTACGGTGTCTTGGGGGTATGTTGGGTGGAGTGGAGGTTAGCTCTAGACAATAGCCATACTGGATAAGTTGTCTCACCCACCTGTCTGTGGTAATGCTTTCCCAGACTGGCAGGAACTGCTGTAATCGTCCCCCGACCAGTGTTACATGGTCTGGGGGCAGTGACAAGACGTTACTGTGTAGTATTGGCGGAGGATCTGGTGTTGGTATTCCCTCGTCCTCTGCCTTTGTTGCTGTGGCCAGGGTATCCACCTCTATTGTTTTTATTATAGGTGGTTTGCGTGCTCCCTTTATTGTATGGAGTCTGCTGAAATGCCTGTCCTCGTGTAGCTCCTCTGTTACGGGAGGGACGAAAGGAGCCTCCTCTGAATTGTTGTGACTGCAAGGCACCCATAGACTTGGCTGTCTCTGTGTCCTTTTTAATTTTTTCTAATATTGTGTCCACATCAGGACCAAATAAATAATCAGGGTTCACAGGCTGATTTAATAATGCGGTTTGAATCTCAGGTTTGAACCCAGAGATGCGTAACCACGCATGTCTCCTGAGCATGACACTTGTATTGATGGCCCTGGCTGCGGTGTCTGCTGCGTCTAGCGCATATTTAATGGATGCGTTAGATATGAGTTTTTCCGCTTGTATCAGTGTTTCTGCTCCCTCCTTGTAGACATCAGGCAAATGTTGTAGCAGTTGCTCTAGTGTGTCATAGTGAGCCCTATCATATGTGGCTAATAGGGCTTGCGTATTAGAAATTCTCCATATATTAGCTGCTTGAGCAGCCACCCTTTTTCCAGAAGCCTCTAATATCTTAGACTCCTTGTCTGGAGGAGGAGCATCCCCAGTGGTTTGGGAGTTGGCACGCTTACGAGCATTAGATACCACCAAAGAGCCAATGGCAGCTGTCCCTTTATATATGTAGGGTCCACAGTTGCCGGTCTGTATTTTCTTGAGATTTTAGGGTTAACAACCCTTGCCCTTGTGGTTCCTTGAAAATGTCTCCTGCGTGTTTAAGGACACCTTTCAACGTTGGCAATGTCTTGACTGATTTCTCTGAAGTGGAGAAAGTGTCAAATAGGAAGTCTTCTTCAATTGGGTCAGCATGCATCTCCACATCATGATTGTTTGCTGCCCTTTCTATTAATGCGTTAAACACAGCTGTATCCTCTGTTGGCAAAGTCTTGACAGGATAAGAATGAGTGTCAGGAATAGTCTGTGACTCCCCTGGGTCTACAGGGTCTGTCCAGGCTTGAGTCTGGTCATCCTGATCTGTGTCCACAGGATAATTAAATTCCTCATTGTAGTTATACCCCACATCCTCATCAGTGCGTGTGGGTGAGTATGCAAAAGTGTCCTGGCCATGGGACCTTACAGTCTCAAAAAGAACAGGTGATGTGGAAGAATCCCTTTTCTTCTTCAGTGGAATTTTATATGTTTCAAGAGGATTTTCTAGCCTGATCTTCCTCTGATAAATATTAAGTTTGCCAGAGTTTGAGTCGATATGTAACTTTGACTGCTCATCATAGGAGGGCTCTTGGTACACAATGTCCTCTTCTAGAGAATGACTCCTTTTCCCCATCAACACCTTCTTGGGCGTTTCGATCCCCGTTTTTGGTTCGAACGCCTTAGGCCGTGCAGTCGGGGGCAGTCCGAATTTTATCGGTGGCATAGTCTTTGTAGACTGACTGACCTTCTTTGGAGCCGGCGTCGTCATTGGTCCGACCGACTTTGTCTTTTCGCCGATACGTTGTTGGCCTTGCGTCGACTTCAGCGCCTGTTGCGTTTGAGGCGCACTCTTCTGCCTCGACTCGACGTGCTCCTTCGAGCCGCTCTTGGTCTTCGGCTCGAGGCCTTTGACGAACTGTGACCTGTCGACTCGTTGCTTTGGATCGAGAAGCTTCCGAGACTCGAGTCCCTTATTTGTGTTGATGTCCGTCGACGTCGACCTTGTCGGTACGACGTGCTTGACTTTAGTCATGGACTTCAGTGTACCGATCTTCGGTTCGACACCCTTCTTTTTCGTCGAATCCGAGGGATCCGAACTCTTCGATCCGAAGGCTGTCTCCAGCAGTTTCGGTTTCGTTTTCGACTCCAAGGCTTTCGTTTTCGTTTTAACCAGTGACTGGTAATGTTCGACCGATGGCTCGTGTGATATATTCTTAGCCGGGCTGAGACGCGGGGCTATAGAATGTTCGTCATGATCTTGGCTAAGGCCTTCTGGCGATGCCTCGACCTGAGCCCCTGGAAGTCTTTCAGTGTCTGTACCGGGCCCGTACTCACGGTTGGGCCTGGTTCATCGCTCGAGTCGTCATCGACGGCTCCGATGGCTAGTGCTTCGTCCCCTACCTCGTCTACGTTTTCATCCTCGACATTTTGTGCGTCGTCTTCATAATAGTTGGAGTAATGCTCCGAACCGGGATCCGATTGCTGTTCTGGATCCTCAGACTCGACGACCTCATCGAAGATATTTACCGGGTCGGGCGCTGGCTTCGTCATCGTCTGCCTCACTGCGCGTCGAACTCGAAGCCTTTTCTTCGACCTTATGTGAGCACAAGCTAGACAGTTGGCCTCATTGTGCTCCGGAGATAGGCACTTGTTGTACACCGAGTGTGCATCGATGTGTGGGTACTTAGAATTACAAAGGGGGCATTGTTTGAACGGGCTCCGTTCCATCGACGATCGGGCCTCTGGTGTCGAAAAGGCCACACGGCCCTCCTCGACGTCTTGCTCGAAAAGAACTGGAACAAAGTACTCGGCACCGATCGAAATGACAATACCGACGACCCCGAAGGCCTTTAGGCCTTGTAGAAAAGTTTTTCTATCGATTCCGAACTTGAGTAATGAAAGTACATCCGAACCCAATGGCGGAAAAAACAATCTGAGGATGGAAAGGATGCCCATGCGCACTACTGTAGTCCAGGGGAGGAGCCACCTATCTCGTGATACTTCGAAGACTCTTCCAGGACAACAATGTGCAATCATCTGGATCCAACACTAGGCGGCGATCTATGCACAGATATGAATTCAGCAGCCCACATGCCTCGAACCATAAGTTACTTATAGGTATGGGCGGAAAATCCGTTCCGCTCGCGGATTTTCGGTAAATTCGCAATCCGCGAATTTCCCGCAAAATCCGCAAATCCGCGAGCAGCTGATTTTATGGCTTGCTCGCACTGTTCGCGCCTTCCTAGTTCAACTTCGCGCCCCGCGAATAAGCGCTAAATTGCAGAAATACGATCTTAGAAAAACTGAAACTACTTACGTGGTTCAAAAGTTCAAGCTCATCATTAGTAGCCATTTCCTGTAGTGCTTCCTGAGGAGCCCCTCCAGAGTTCAGTTGCCTACTTGCAACTATTATGTGACCCTGCTCTGACCCTCAGAATAGTTACACATATGCCACAAAGGTCCTGAATTACAGCTAAGGGAGACAAGCAGGAGCCAGGCTGGAAGTTCAAATCCAGTGACACATTAATCAGCCCCTAATTCATTATTGTCAGTTGGGGCAGGGCAGGTGTTGTAACTAATTTTGCAACAATGAAAGCACTTACCAAGTGCAAAAGATCACTAATCAGGAAGCACTAAGGAAGCAGGTGCCAGCTAAAAAAACTATTCTGTGACACATTAATCAGCCCCAAATTAATTCAGGTCACTTGAGGCAGGGAAGGTGTGCTTTGCTTTGCCACAATAATGTACACTGGACAACCAGAGGGTGCTGTGATGAAACAGAGGGTGGCATGGGTGAGCCAGAGGGTGGCATGGGTGAACCAGAGAGTGGCAGTGGTGACAGAGGGTGGCAGTGATGAAGAAGAGTGTCCCAAACAGGCTGGACACGTAGAAACAACAAGTTCGCAAAACTTGCGACCCAACAGGTAAGTTCGCGTTTGCGAAATTGTACAAAAACCCTCGCGACCTGGCAGAAACCCGCGCGAACACAAAAAAAAAATCCGCAAATTCGCGAGAATTCGCGGATTTTGCGGATTGCGAGTTCGCAAATCCGCAAAATTCGCGAACGCGAGATTCGCAAAATTCGCCCATGCTTAGTTACTTACCTTCGGTAACGATTTATCTGTAATAAACAGTAGTTAGTGTTAGATTCCTTACCTTAGAATATCCTAAGGCGTCAGACTGGATCCGGAAAGTTTTGCGTAGCAGTACCCCTGCGCATCGGTAGGCGTCGTCTGCGGCTCTGTGTCCGGCGTCGGCGTCGTGGTGGTCGCCGGGATGACGTCTGAGTACTTAGACGACGCCCTCGAGCGCTGACGTCAGTTCTTGTACATAGCTTTCTGCTTCAGGAATGCTTAGCCATGCCAGAGACCTATAAATGGTGGTGTGGCACACCTTAAGTTTTAGTGTTGCTTCAAATGGGTAATCCTAAATAGTCGTTTAGCACATTTCTGGGCGCCTCAGGAAAGGTCCCTTCTGGCTAAGGGACTCTGGATTGAAAACTAGTGTAGAGGGAGTGTGGGAGATTCCCACACTGAATCCTGCAGGGGCTCCTCTGGAGGTATAACAAACCTCTAAATCTCCAATAATATTAGAGTTCAAAAGTCAGTGAATTTCATCAAGATTTTATTCAAGTAGTCATATATTGCTTTCATATAGACTTAAGTGGGGTTGTGGAGTGTCTTATCCATCACAAATGTTTTCAAAAATGCAGAAAATCCCTATGCATTTCGGGACGAAAGTCCCTTCATCAGGGGACTCGACTTTATCTAGAAAGGAAACAAACACTGTTTCAGGAAGGGGACTGGAACCTTAATCTAATAATAAAATGACTGAAAAAAAAGGTGCCAACTAGAGGAAGAATGGTTACAGAGAAAACATAAGTGCCAAAAAGGAGTCAGTGGGTTGGTCGAATACGCTAAAACAGTGCACTGGGAGTGTAGAATGGTAGGATGAAAAACGGAAACTTCAAGCAGTGGTTCGTTGGTTTAAAGTGAATCCGTGCATAAAAGCAGGTCAAACTGAAGAAACCTTAGAAAAACAACTGCGGAACCCACAATAAAAAGCACCCGTAATTGTGCGCGTTACTGTACGTGGTGGGAAATAAATCAAATCAAAGTAACCGCGCGAATGTTAAAAGCTTACCGAAACAAACGGGATATCGCGTTCAGAAGCTGGTGGCAGGAAACGTTATGAGCGAAGGGGAGTGTATTAAAGAAGAAGGTCATGTCAGGTGAAAAGCGAACCGCGGTTCCGCAATCTGCATAGAAAACAGACTGCGGGAAGAAGCAATGACTTGCGTGTAGAAAGTTAATGAACGTACAAACCATACTCGGAAGCCCAAGACATATATGTAAAGTTTAAAGTTTAAAATAAGATGTGGTAACATAGAATACGATTGCGAAATGGGCAAAAATATTTAACAAAAGGTAAACAAGAAAACACCGTTAGGTGTTGGCCATCTTAGGTAGGGGAGGTCAATCTAACGCTGGAATGCAAACAACGGATACAACGAAAAAAATGCAATTGTCAGGTATGGAGGAAATTCAGAGAAAACATTCTGACAGATATTGAAAGTAGCATAAAAACGAATGTAGAGAGCAAGGTCAGATGAAAGTGCGAAAAAATATAGAAAATAGTTGGCACAAAGTCAAAATGGTAAAGTGGAACCAAAAGGGAAAAAAAGTATGAATGAATGTTAAGGAATAAAGAAAGGGGTAAACAGAACATAATTGAACAAAATCAGAGGCCATCAAGACACATGTTTAGAGATAACAACTATATTCGAAGCGATCATTCAGTCCTTTCGGTTGGCACGAGTCCAACAATTTGATCCAGAACAGTTCACGTTGTAGCAGTTTTTTTCGATTATCCACGCCAGATCTCGTAGGTACAACCTCCAGTACAAGGAACCTCAACTGACTGATGTTGTGTTGGGATGCAATGAAGTGGGCTGCTAAAGGAGATCTCAGGTTCTTATTTCTTATGGTGCTTTTATGCTCAGTTAGTTTGACTTTGAGCTTTCTCTCAGTTTTCCCAACATAGGGTAAGCCACAAGGGCATTTCATTAAGTATACCAAATTCATAGAATCACACGTGGTATTGGTCCTTAATTTGATTTGTTTCCTAGATGAAGGATGATTGGTGTGGTTGCCTTTGATTATATTATTGCAGTGACTACAATTGTGGCAAGGTTTGGTGCCAGAAAAAACAGTGTCCGGTGGTTTGGGTTTGAGTTCCAACATGTTTTTTAGGTTGTTTGCTCTTTGATTAGCGAATAGTGGAACGCATTTGAATAGGCCGTGAAAATCTGGTTCGCATTGTATCATCTTCCAGTTCTTTAAGATAATGTCTTTTATGACTGAACTTCTGGAGGAGTATCTGGACACAAATACCGGTCTTTCAGTTTTGCAAATAACAGTGCGAGGGGTTAAGAGATCCGCTCTATTCTTGAGCATCATGCGGCTGCGGGCGGCCTGCAAAGTGACTTCATGATACTTTCTCTCTCTGTATTTTTGCAGAATGTTTTTTTTGGTGTGTAGATATTCCTAAGGTTCGGAACAGATCCTTTTGGCCCTCAACAGTTGAGAAAAGGGTAAATGTTTTTTCAATGCTGGTGGGTGACAGCTGGTGTACAGAAGAGCGTTGTTGCGATCTGTGGTTTTGACAAACAGAGAGGTTTTTAGATTGGCATTATCAAGAGTGACTAAAATGTCCAAAAAAGGTAGGCTCTTAGTGTTTGCATTGTGGGTGAATTGGATGTGGTCATCCACATTATTGATGTGAGAAATGAACTCTGGTATCTCTTCTGGTGGTCCTGCCCAAATTAAAAAGATATCGTCGATGTATCTCCAGAATGTTTTGATTTTGTTAGACCATTGAACGTTGTTCAAAATGTGATCAGTTTCAAGACGGTGCATAAACAGATTTGCGTAGCTGAGAGCTGCGCAATTGCCCATCGAGGTACCAACTAATTGCATGTAGAACTCATTGTTCCAGGTGAAATAGCTGTGGTATAACATGAATTGCATCATCTCAAGTAGTAACACCTTTAGGTCATCGTTCATGGTATTGTTCAGTAAAAAAGATTCCAAAGCTTCAATGCCCCTGTTGTGTGGTATGGATGTGTATAAGGCACACACATCGATGGTTACCAGAGTATATTGAGTGCTAGGATTCAAGGTCACTTTGTTCAGTTGGTTGAGAAAGTCTGTGGAATCAAGTATGTACGTGGACATGCCCCTCACAATGGGCTGAAGGTACATGTCAACGAACTTCACGGTGGGTTCGTGGATGGAATTCTTTGTGGACACAATAGGTCTAAATGGTGGATGATTTAAGTCTTTATGAATTTTCGGCAGCATGTGGATGCTGGGACATTTAGGATGCTTCAAGTACTTCAAGTCTTTTTGGGTGATAGTCCCCATTTCCATGGCTTTTTCAAGGATGGTTCTCAAGATCTTTATGAAAGCATCAGTTGGATCTGACATCAATTTCATGTAGAGGTTCTTGTCGTTCAAATGGACGGTTCCATTGGTCTGGTAAAAATCTTGGTCTACAACGACTAGCGCTCCCCCTTTATCTGCGTTGCAGCAAATGATGTTCTTATTCTCAGTCATTTCTCTGAGAGCTCTATGATCTCTGATATTGAAGTTGCTAAATTTCGTGTGCGGAATTTTGAAATTGTCTTTCAGTGCGTTCAAAGTTATAGTCTCGAATGAGTCAAAAATCTTATGGCTTACAGGAGCCATAAAAGAGCTCTTGCTTCTCAGATGTTTGCAGGTGTGTTCGGTTGAAGGACCTGATGGAGGATTTACATTGGTGAAAAAATGACGTAATCGGAGATTACGCATAAATTTAAAAAAACAAATTTCCAACTCCAATGCATTGGGGTGATAGGTAGGGACAAAATATATTCCTTTCTGTAACACTTTCATTTGGTTGGTAGACAATGGTGTTTTCGAAATGTTGATAACTAAATTCTTTTGCTCCTGGTTGCCTGAGCTATGGATGTTGTTGCTGCGGTAGCTGCGGTTTCTACCCCTCCTGGTTCTACGATGACGCTTGGACCTTTCTCTAAAAAAGGAACCTGGGAAGTAGTGGGAACAGTCTGGGTTGTATTTTCCCCACCTCTTTCCTGGGGGGTCATTCTTTGGGGTCTCCCCTGTGGTTGACCGCGTTTTTGGGCTGTTGATCCAGCTGAAGAGCTGCCTTCATCAGATGACGGGTTGGTGAAAGGTCTTTGTTGTCTTCGTTGGGCACAGACCTCTGCCCAACTGTACACCTCCCCCAGTTTGTAATCCATTGTGTCTCTTTTATATTTCCTTATCTTTCTGTTGTTTATTTCTTTAGTGTACTTATCCAGCTGGATGTTGATGTCCCCAAGGGCTTTGTCTAATTCATCTTTACTCATGTTCTTTTCCAAATTCTGTTGAATCTGGCCAATTTCTTTCTCTAGATCATTAATAACTTTTGAGAGTTCTTCGACAATTAGAAGAATTAAGTCTAGGGAACAGCGGTTTAAGATGGCATACCAGCGTTCCGTGAACTTGGGTTGTTCCAACAGAGAGTAGGCTTTAAGGCGATACGTAGTCCTCTAGGGATTCGTTGCTCTTTATGGTATCTGATCAATGTCCCGGCGAGTAACCTTTGATTAATGATTCGTTTAGACGTGTATAGGAGTTGTCTCAACATGCTTGGGTTAGAAAAGGTGCTCGTCGAGGTAGGGTCCACTTCCTTGACAAGTAAGTAGATCCGTTTTGTTTCCTAGGAATCAAAGCAAAAGGTATTGGCGCGGTTCGCCGTGATATTTGAAAATTCTTCGTAGGACATCTTTATGAGGTGCTCACACTGTGTAGCCAGAGGAATTTGAGAGATATAAATAGTGGTGTGGCACACCTTAAGTTTTTAGTGTTGCTTCAAATGGGTAATCCTAAATAGTCGTTTAGCACGTTTCTGGGCGCCTCAGGAAAGGTCCCTTCTGGCTAAGGGACTCTTGATTGAAAACTAGTGTAGAGGGAGTGTGGGAGATTCTCACACTGAATCCTGTAGGTGCTCCTCTGGAGGTATAATAAATCTCCAATAATATTCGAGTTCAAAAGTCAGTGAATTTCAACGGACACTGTTTTTTCTGGCACCAAACCTTGCCACAATTGCAGTCACTGCAATAATATAATCAAAGGCAACCACACCAATCATCCATCATCTGGGAAACAAATCAAATTAAGGACCAATGCCACGTGTGATTCTATGAATTTGGTATACTTATTGAAATGCCCTTGTGGCTTACCCTATGTTGGGAAAACTGAGAGAAAGCTCAAAGTCAGACTAACTGAGCATAAAAGCACCATAAGAAATAAGAACCTGAGATCTCCTTTAGCAGCCCACTTCATTGCATCCCAACACAACATCAGTCAGTTGAGGTTCCTTGTACTGGAGGTTGTACCTACGAGATCTGGCGTGGATAATCGAAAAAAACTGCTACAACGTGAACTGTTCTGGATCAAATTGTTGGACTCGTGCCAACCGAAAGGACTGAATGATCGGATCGAATATAGTTGTTATCTCTAAACATGTGTCTTGATATCCTCTGATTTTGTTCAGTTATGTTCTGTTTACCCCTTTCTTTATTCCTTAACATTCATTCATACTTTTTTTCCCTTTTGGTTCCACTTTACCATTTTGATTTTGTGCCAACTATTTTCTATATTTTTTCGCACTTTCATCTGATCTTGCCCTCTACATTCGTTTTTATGCTACTTTCAATATCTGTCAGAATGTTTTCTCTGAATTTCCTTCATACCCGACAATTGCATTTTTTTCGTTGTATCTGTTTGCATTCCAGCGTTAGATTGGCCTCCTCTACCTAAGATGGCCGACACCTAATGGTGTTTTCTTGTTTACCTTTTGTTAAATATTTTTGCCCATTCCGCAATCGTATTCTATGTTACCACATCTTATTTTAAACTTTAAACTTTACGTATATGTCTTGGGCTTCCGAGTATGGTTTGTACGTTCATTAACTTTCTACACGCAAGCCTTTGCTTCTTCCCGCAGTCTGCTTTCTATGCAGATTGCGGAACCGCGGTTCGCTTTTCACCTGGCATGACCTTCTTCTTTAATACACTCCCCTTCGCTCATAACGTTTCCTGCCACCAGCTTCTGAACGCGATATCCCGTTTGTTTCGGTAAGCTTTTAACATTCGCGCGGTTACTTTGATTTGATTTATTTCCCGCCACGCACAGTAACGCGCACAATTACGGGTGTTTTTTATTGTGGGTTCCTCAGTTGGTTTATTAAGGTTTCTTCAGTTTGACCTGCTTTCACGCACGAATTCACTTTAAACCAACGAACCACTGCTTGAAGTTTCCGTTTATCATCCTACCATTCTACACTCCCAGTGCACTGTTTTAGCGTATTCGACCAACCCACTGACTCCTTTTTGGCACTTATGTTTTCTCTGTAACCATTCTTCCTCTAGTTGGCACCTTTTTTTCAGTCATTTTATTATTAGATTGAGGTTCCAGTCCCCTTCCTGAAACAGTGTTTGTTTCCTTTCTAGATAAAGTCGAGTCCCCTGATGAAGGGGCTTTCGTCCCGAAATGCATAGCGATTTTCTGCATTTTTGAAAACGTTTGTGATGGATAAGACACTCCACAACCCCACTTAAGTCTATATGAAAGCAATATATGACTACTTGAATAAAATCTTGATGAAACTCACTGACATTTGAACTCTAATATTATTGGAGATTTAGAGGTTTGTTATACCTCCAGAGGAGCACCTACAGGATTCCGTGTGGGAATCTCCCACACTCCCTCTACACCATGCCAGAGACCGACACTGGTGCAATAAAACTAGGGCCCTCAAAGGGAAATACCTTAACCCTAGATATCGGTCCGCAGAACGGGGAGGATGGGTGGGGCGGTAAGGAATCTAACACTAACTACTCTTTCTTACAGATATATCGTTACCGAAGGTAAGTAACTTGTGCATCTGAAAGAAACAGGTTAGTGTTAGATTCCTTACCTTAGAATAAATACCCCAGCAATACCAACACCGGTGGTTGGTCTGCGGACCAAGATCACACCAAACAGTCCTGGAGAACGGAACGGCCGAAAAAGCCTTCTCTCCGGACTTGGCTGCCAGGCAGTAGTGTCTAGCAAACGTGTGCAGCGAGGCCCACGTAGCAGCCTGACAGATGTCCTGCAAGGGGACTCCCCGGCCCAGAGCAGTAGTAGCCGCCGTGGCCGGGTTGAATGGGCCCTCAGCCCAACCGGGGGCTCCTTCTTAGCCAAGGAGTAACAGACCTTGATGCACAACACGACCCACCGAGAGATGGTCCGTTTGTGCACCGCCCGTCCCTTCTTCGTGCCCACGTAACCAACAAAGAGCTTGTCATCCACCCGGAACTGGCGTATGTGATCAAGGTAGAAGGAGAGCGCACGTTTTGGGTTCAGGCGGGGGAGCCTCTCTTCCTCTTTCGAGGGATGCAGAGGCGGAAAGCAGGTGGGCAAGGTGATGGACTGCCTGATGTGAAAGGCCGTAACCACCTTGGGCAGGAAAGAAGGACGCGTTCTTTAAACAACCTTGTCCGGATGGACAGAAAGGAAAGGAGGCTTAGAAGATAGAGCCTGGAGCTCACTCTCCTGGCAGAGGTGATGGCAACCAGGAATGCAGTCTTGAGAGTCAGAAGACGAAGAGGGCAATTGCGAAGTGGCTCGAAAGGAGCGCACATCAGATAGGTTAGAACAAGGTTCAAGTCCCACTGAGGCATCACGAAGGGAACAGGAGGAAACATGTGAGTGATGCCCTTCAAGAATCTATTCACAACAGAAGACTTGAAAAGAGAACGCTGATCAGGAAGCCCCAAGAAGACAGAAATGGCAGAGAGGTAGCCCTTAAGAGTGCCCAGAGCAGAACCCTGCTGGGCAAGAGAAAGAAGGAAAAGGAGAACCTCTGAAAGGGGGGCAGTGAGAGGATCCACAGCCTTTGCTGTGCACCATGCCACAAATTTGTTCCACCTGCAGTCATATACCGATTTTTTGGAGGGACGCCTGGCTGCTAGAATCACATCACAAACTCTGGGCCCCTCTACATTGGCCGACAGAAACGGGTCCTCTTCCTCTGCCCTCCTCGCAGATCCGCAACCTTGGCTTTATCATTGATGAATCTCTATCTATGCGTCAACAGGTCACCAAGGTTGCGGAAACCTGCTTTGCCATTTTGAGATGGCTGAGGAAGATTGTATGGATGTTGCCTGTGTCTACCCAGAGAACCGTAGTCCAGGCCCTTGTCACTTCAAGGCTGGACTACGGTAACATCCTTTACCTGGGAGCTAATAAAGATGTCATGCGCAAGTTGCAGCAAAACGGACCAGGTTTAAGGCTTTAACCTATATGTTCCGTATTAAACACAAAAGAGCCCTCCGCTATTTCAAACACCTAGCCCACCCCTATGTACCTTCCAGCACTCTGTCTGCGGTCTGTCACACAAGCTAAATTTCAGGTCCCCAAGATAAGACTTTCCCGTATGGGCGGTCGGTCTTTTTCATACTTGGGCCCTGTCCTATGGAATGCTCTTCCTCTTTCTCTGCGTACACAATCTGACCTTCTCTTGTTTCGAAAGTCACTTAAAACCTGGCTATTCGGCCAGTAGATTGTTTTTACTTTGCTGCTCCTTGATAGCGCTGGCAAACCCTTGTTGGGTAGCTGTTTGCGCTCATACAAATTTAATAATAAATAAATTAAAAAAACTTCAGGAGGCAAGTCAAATGGCCTCAACTGTCGCCGTTCAATCTCCACGCATGTAGGTGGAGGCTGGACAGGTTCAGGTGGAGAACAGTCCCCTGCTGCTACGACAGAAGGTCCTCCTGAAGAGGCAGTCGAATCGGGGGATCGACTGACATGCTGAGTAGCTTGGGATACCAGTAACTTCGTGCCCAGTCCGGAGCCACAAGGATGCCTTGGGCCTGGTCTTGCCTGATCTTCTTCAGCACTCTGGGCAGAAGTGGTATAGGCGGAAAGGCATACAACAGACCGAATCTCCACTCACGACGAAAAGCGTCGCCGAGCGAGCGCCGCCTTGGAAATTCCAACGCGCAGAACTGATGACATTGCGAGTTATCTTCGGTGGCAAATAGATCTAACCAAGGCTCTCCCTACTGCTATAAGAGACCTTGCGTCACGTCCGAGTTCAGACGCCATTCGTGATCCATCATGCACCGGCGGCTGAGTTTGTCTGCCCTGGCGTTCAGGGAACCTGCCAGATGTTGAACCACTAGGGTGACACCCTGGTGTTCCAGCCATGTTCAGAGGCACAGAGCCTCTTGACAAAGGGTCCAAGACCCCACCCCGCCCTGTTTGTTGCAGTACCACATGGTGGTGGTGTTGTCCGTGAACACCTGCACTACACTTCCCCGGACAGAGGGAAGGAATGCTTTAAGTGCAAGCCAGATTGCCCGCAGCTCCAGAAGGTTGATGTGGAGCCGGGATTCCGCCGAGGACCAGAGAGGCCTCTGATCTCCCTCTCTCCCATGTGGTCTCCCCATCCCAGGAGGGAGGCATCTGTCACTACTACGTGCTCCGTTTGGGGAAGTGAGAGAGATCTGCCGCTGACCCAATCCCGGTTCGTGAGCCACCCCTGCAACTGTTTCGCAGTGCCCTCCGAGATCCGGACGCAGTCGGACAGGTTGCCCTGATGCTGTGCCCACTGAAACTTCAGGTCACACTACATAGCCCGCATCCGCCACTGGGCGTGATGCACCAGAAGGATGCAGGAGGCCATCAGCCCCTAGGAGCCGCAGCGTCAACCTGACCCAGACTCGGGATATAGGCTGAAAGACCGGAATCAGAGCCTGAATATCCCAAACCCGCTGTTCGGGGAGATAAACCCGAAACAGCGTTGAGTCCAGAACCGCACTGATGAAAAGAAGCCACTGCGAGGGGCACAGGTGTGACTTTGGCACGTTGATGGAGAACCCCAGCGAGTGCAGGAGGTCGGCCGTAGTCCTGAAATGGGAGATGACTGTTTGGGGCGAGCCTACCTTCACAACCAGTCATCGAGATAGGGGAAGACTGAAACCCATAACCTGTGCAGATGAGCTGCGACCACCGCCATCACTTTCGTGAACACCAGTGGGGTGCTGGTAAGGCTGAAGGTCAGCACGGTAAACTGAAAGTGCTCGTGGCCTACCGTGAACCGCAGGTAACGCCAGTGGGCCGGCAGGACGGGGATGTGGAAATAAGCGTCCTGCAAGTCCAACGCTACCATCCAGTCTTCTGGGTCTAGGGCAGCTAGGACCTGAGCCAAAGTCAGCATCTTGAACTTTTCCTTTCGGAGGAAGCCGCTGACGCTCCTTAGATCCAAGATAGGGCATAGGCCCCCTTTGCCCTTCTTGGGTACCAGAAAGTAGTGGGAATAGCAACCACGTCCTACTTCTGGCCCAGGAACGCTCTCGACGGCCCCCTTGGCCAAGAGGGCGGTAACTTACTCCTGCAGAAGTAGCAAGTGATCCCCCGACATGCGGTGGCACTGCGGTGGCATGGCTGGAGGGGTCGCCTCGAAGGGGAGGGAATAGCCCCTTCGGACGATTTGCTGCACCCACCTGTCCGATGTGATGGAGCGCCAGTGGAGGAGGTGCTGGCGAACCCTGCCCCCCACTGGCGTCGAATGGGCCTGAAAACTCGGACTAGGAGGATTTTGAGGCAGATGCTGCAGGGGCGGGTGTGGACTGACCTTGCCAGTGTCCCCCGGCACCGCCACGGCGGTTAACACGTCCGCGACTACATTGAGGTTGGTTCTGCGGCCTGTGGCTTACTGGACATGTGGGGGCGCCTCTTGCTTGGCCACGAAAGGGACGAAAGGCGGAAATCTGCTAGCGTTCGCCGAGGCCCAAGGACTTGACCATAGCCCTGGAGTCATTGAAATGCTCCAGCGCGCTGTCCACCTTGTCGCCAAAGAGGCGACGGCCATGTCCATAAGAGAGTCTTGGACATCGCCGAAAAGTTGGCGGACTGTCGTTGCAATCGCCCTGTCTAGCGAATCCGTGGTATCCAGTCCACACCAAATGAAATATGGTGCTGCATCCCTTCCCTCCGCAAGGGCTTGGGTAAGCTTTGCCTGGACCTCCGCCGGGCACTGCGGCAGCACTTACGCAACCATATCCCACAAAGAGTAGGAGTAACGGCCCAAAAGGCAGGCGGTGTTGACAGACCGCATACCCAAACTCAGTGAGGAGAACAGCTTCTTACCAAACTGGTTGTACCTTTTGGATTCCCTATCCGGAGGGCGGTCGGGAATGCGGTCTGGGAAGTGGAGGCCTGGATCACCAGGCTCTCAGGGGTGGGGTGAACAGTCAGGAAACTGGAGTCGCCCGGAACCAGGCGGAGGCGTCGGGCCACGTTCCGATTTACAGGGAGGCCTGTAGAGGGCTTAGATCAGGTGCCCAAACAGAACGTTAGTGAGGGCTTTGTTGAACGGCAGGAGAGGCTGCGAGGAGCTTGCCTGCGGTTTGAGCACCTCAGTGAGGAGGTTAGTCCTCACGGCCGCGACTGGGAGCTCAAGAGCCAAGGCCTTGGCTGCCCTAGTCAACACCACGCTGTAAGCAGCCCCCTCCTCCATAGCCACAGTAGGAGGGGAGACAAAACCAGTGTCGGGCGAAGTGTCCAGACCACTGGCCTCACCCAGTTAGTCTGTCCAGTCCTGGCTCAACTGGCACTGCAGTGCCAGAGGGTCCTCAGACCCCTCCCAATCCCCCTTGTCATCCATCTTCTGAAAGTCAGGAAGAAAGTATGGAGCCGGGTCGTCAGTGAAGGGCTCACCGATTGGCGTCGAACACGGCGCCGGTCCGACGCCGGATCCGGACCGGGGTGGGGATCGGGGATAACGCCGCCCAAGGACGGCGCCGGGGGTGACACCCTTGGTGACGACGTCGGTGGAGGGGTCGTAAGGTCAACCGGCGTCGTCACGGATTCAGGCCTGGATCCTGTGGAACCCTGCGACGTCTGGACCGAAGTCGTCAACGCCGCCGAAGCAGACGGGTCCGCGGGGCCCGAAGGCACCTCGGCGGGACCCGATGTAGGGAAGCACAACCTCATGGCCATGAGAAAGGCGCTGATCTCCTCCGGCGCCGCGTTCAGCCCAGGGACCGGCCGGTATGGAGCGTGACGCGGCGCTTGAGGTTCCAGCGGAGCCGCGTGGGCGGTGCCTCCTGAACCCGCGTCTGGGTCGCGTGAGCGTCGGGGGGAGTCAGAAGAGCGATGTTGCTTCTTCGACTTTTTGTGCCTCAACTTACCTGAGGACTTGGAGCCCGACGAGTGGTGTCGACTTGCCGAGCAGTTCTCCCCTGTTCTTATTCACCGCCCGCATTGCCGCACTGTAATTGTGCCCTCACCGCTATTTGGGCGGCCCTGACCCTCGCGCTCTGGAATTGGTGGGCGCCATCGAGGGTGGGTGTTAGGGAAGCGTTGCACTACTCTGCGCTCTAGCAGTCAGGTGGACTCGCTAGAGCCCTATTTGAATCAGACATAATGGCGCGCAGCGTGTGCGTGCTGCGTGTCCAGCCCGTCTGCGCTGAGGAAGGGCGGGACGGCCGGACGTCTGGTTATGATGAGGTTGACCCTCCGTCCTTTAGGTATTCGTTACAGGAGTTGTTTAGGCTTAAACCTCCTGGACTTTCGTGTTCTCACAAAAGTTCCCCGGACGATTTTTTGGTATCTCTACGCTGTGGGTGCTCTTCGGCAGACCCAGAGGGCTCTGGCTTTCCTCCACCTACTCATTTACTAGAACACCATATTGACTCAGGAGTCAGCGCGCTGAGAGAAGATTGCATTCTCATCAATGCTCGCTCGTTGATTAAAAAAAATATTGCTTTCAAGGAGCTTGTACTCGACAGGAAACCTTTGTGGGTCTTTGTTACGGAAACGTGGGCAAAGGACTCCTCTGGTCCAGACCTTGTTGAAGCAGTCCCTGAAGGGTACTGCCTGGCCCGGCAGGACAGAATGGCTGTGTAGGAGGAGGGTTAGCGATTCTTTATAAGGACAGCTTCCACTGCCACACTATACCAGTCTCTGTTCCCAAGGACATTTTCCAAGCCTTGTATTTTTCTTTAACAGGCGTCCACAAGACCTCATTTAATGGGATCCTGGTCTATCGTCCACCAGGCCCTAGAGCGGATTTTGGACAACAGTTGCTCCATGTCCTTGAACCTTATTTTGGTCGCGAAAACCTAACTGTTCTGGGAGATTTCAATTATCATCTGGAGTTGCTGAGGCCAATGATATTCTCTCCTTGCTGGATGTTATGTCAGCATGTGGACTTACTCCATTGGTGAGAGGGGCCACCCATCGAGCGAGTCATACGCTCGACGGGATCTTTTCTAATGATGAGAGGCTGACGGTAAAAGACCCCTTTTTCCTCTCATGGTCAGATCACTTGGCCGTTCCATTCGATATGTCCTGTCCGACCTTTGATAGGACTGAAAAAATTTCGAGTAAAATGGAATTACGCAGGAATTTTAAGAATATCACGAAAAGTTCCTTCGTCCCCTGGACATCTAGTCTGTCCATATCCCAGGAGGAAAGCGTCCAGTTGGTGGTCTTACAGTACGAAAAGACCGTTACCGAGGCACTGGAAGAACTGGCTCCCATTCGGTTGCGTTATTCAGCTAGGAAAAGGCCATCAGCCCTGTGGTTCTCGGAGCATCTAAGACTCCTTAGACAGGAAGTTAGGAGACGGGAGCGTCTATGGCACACTAGCTGGGATCTAAGGGACAAGGAAGCCCACAAGATCTTGATAAGGAAATATAAGATGGAAGTAATAAGGGTTAAACAAGAATATTTCACGGCCCTCACCACCTCACTCTCCTCTCCAAAAGAGCTTTTTAGGATAGTGGATTCCCTTATAACCCTCCAGACCCCGGATCCTGTCATTGCCTCACAGGAGCTCTGTAATAGTATAGCCTCCTTTTTCCAGACAAAAATCTCGGATATTTATTCCGCCTTGGAGTTGCAGAGATCTCTTACCAGTGAGCCCCCAGTCCCTGTGGATTTGGATCCTGTTCTTTTGGAGAAACTCTTGCCGAGATGTTTGGAATCCTTCCCCCCTCTCTCCTTACAGGATTTAGAGATTCTCCTTAACAAAACCAAATCCGGCTCCCCTCTAGATGCTTGCCCGCTCAAGATCCTTAAGCAGTGTAGAGAATCCCTCCTGCCCCCCCCTTGTTGACATCATGAACAGGGCCATGAGGGCTGGTATTTTTCCTCCTCAATGGAAAAATGCGGTAGTAAAACCTTTACTCAAGAAGCCTTCTCTAGAGCCTGGGGTATTAAAGAACTTCCGCCCCATCTCACTGCTCCCGGCTCCTGCGAAGATGTTAGAAACACACTTGAATAAACATCTCGCTGCCTTCGTGGAAAGCTCGGGCTGTCTGGACCACTCCCAGCATGGCTTCAGGAGGTAACATAGCACCGAATCGGCCCTCACCATAGTGCTGGATAATATCCGCACGCGAGTTGATGGGGGACAGGCCTCCCTCCTGATCCTTCTAGACCTTACGGCTGCCTTCGACACCCTTTCTCCCTCAATTTTAACATCTCGCCTGAGGGAGATCGGGGTCCAGGGGGCAGCTTTGGGGCTACTCACCTCTTTCCTCGATCAACGAGAGCAAAGAGTGAAGCTGGGTAAATTCCTATCTCCATCCCTGTCTGTGCAATGTGGGGTCCCTCAGGGGTCGGCGTTAAGCCCGACCCTTTTTAACATATATGTGACCCCACTTGCCAGACTGATTAGATCTTTTGGGATGGAGGTAGTCTCCTATGCGGATGACTCGCAGATCCTCGTCTCTCTCTCCCAGTCAGTTACCTCGACTGCCTCCAATTTTAGATCTTGTATGGAGGCAGTCGGGCAATGGATGATCTATAATTCATTGAAACTGAATGGGGAGAAGAGGGAGGTGATGGTGTTTGGAGGAAAGGAGGAGGTATGGTCAGCCGATTGGTGGCCAGACTCATTGGGAGCTTGTCCTGTTCCTGCCCCTTTTGCCAAAAATCTTGGGGTCTTGATCGATTCCACCCTCAGTATGTGTCAACAGGTTAACAGAACTGTATCTACCTGTTGGGGTATCATTCATATACTGAGGAAGATTAGGCATTATCTTTCACAGCAGGCAAGGAAACAACTTGCTGTTGCCCTCATCGGCTCTCAGCTGGACTACTGCAATGCGCTAAATGCGGGACTGAAATAAAAGTCTGCTGCAGCGCTTGCTGGTGGTCCAGAACGCAGCGGCCAGGTTTGTTCTGGATCTACCCTGGCGCACTTCGGCTACCTCTGCCAGAAAACTGCTTCACTGGCTTCCTATAGAGGACTGTATACTTTTTAAGACCATGTGCATGACCTATAGGGCCTTAGCAAAAAGAAGCCCTACTGGAATTGGATCCATTTTGTCCCGTTATAGTCCCTCTAGGAACCTGCGTTCCTCTAACAGACTCCTTTTATCAGTCCCTCGCATTCGGAGAACCAAATGGGGTGGTAAAGCCTTTTACATCCTGGCACCTAAGTGGTGGAACGCCCTCCCACTGGAACTAAGGTCTCTTCCCACCCTTCAGTTATTTAGAAATGCCCTGAAAACTCGTCTTTTTGTGCGGACATATTTGTAGTTGTGCTTTGCCTCATCTTTTTCTGATCTGTTTTGGTAGGCGCCTTGATGCCTTCGAGTTTTAGTCGCGCAATACAAATTGTTTTTCATTCATTCATGACTGTAGCCCAGCGACCAGTCCCTCGACCTCCTCCTGGACCGGGACCTTGAGCGGCGCAGGGCCGACTGCCGGATCTCAAGGGGCATACGGGACCGATCCCGCCTAGCCTTCAACGTCAAGGTCTGGCAGTTGGGGCACGACTTGTCATCGTGGGCGGCCCGAGGCGATAAAGGAACCGACGGTGGGGGTCGGTAACCGACATAAGTCGGTTACAGTCGTCGCAGGGTTTGCACCCGGGCATCCCTATCGGCACCGGAGTCGAGAACCTACTCGGGAAGATGCAAAATCTCGAAAAAATTAGTCAAAAAGTGACTAGGAGTACCGCTCTTCCTGGATTTGCAGTTGCTGGCGAGGAAAAAAGAAGAACTGATATCAGCGCGCGAGGGCGGCGTCTAAGTACTCCGACGTCATCCCAGCGACCACGACGCCGACAACAGACGCGGAGCCGCAGACGACGCCTACCGACGCGCAGGGGTACTGCTACGCAAAACTTTCCATATCCAGTCTGACGCCTGGGGATATTCTAAGGTAAGGAATCTTTCACTAACCTGTTTCTTTCAGATCCTACAGTACTTTGGTGCACACATTTTGACTGTAATTTTGGGCACTATAACGGCTGATTGGAGAGCCGAGTCAAACAAACATGATTGTTACTTACCTGACATATGTTTTACTTATACCGAGGTGAAGCCGGCAGACGTTTGAAGGACCACCTTATTAAGGAGAATCCTATTGCCTCAAGGAGGAATTGGAACATAGCTTATTGGTTCTCCATATCTTTGTCTGAAATAAAAATCATGATACCAACAATCCTACGGGCTCCGTGGCATACTTCGCTTGAGACAACTCCCCTAGTTCACAAGGGTTCAGGTGCCTAGAATAAATTGTAGGAAGAAGCTTTGGGTTCAAGGACCTTACTTTTGATCACAACAAACCACTTCTCAGGACAGGACTCAAAGATCTGCTCAGCTTTCAGGTAAATACTCACCTTCAAATAAATTGTCAAAAGTTCAAGAATACTGAATAGGAATACCTCATATGTATTTCTAATCAAACATTTGCAGAGTCAGTTAAGTGTACAACTCTAGCTTCAACACAAACTAGAGCTGTAAAATAACACTGTAAGAGCATTACAAAACCCTGTAAATAAATCAATCATTTGAAAATGTTACTGAACTTTGAGGACAATATTCCTAGTAAATTCCTCACCTTATTAATATCTTCAAGGTGCGACACTGATTTCAGAATTTTTTACCACCAGCAACAGATCTACAGTGTTGCCAGGGGGCCATGCTACTTCAGTTATGGCTACATCTACCCTGGATATTATGACACTACACATATAATGTGCCAACTGTCATACTAGGGCTAGTTTACATAACTTTTTTCTGCAGTTCATTGAGGTATTGAAGAGGAACAAGAGAGCATTAACATCAGTAAAAGTTACAGCAGGTTATAATCAATCAACCAAAGTATTTATAGAGCGCACTACTCACCCATAAGGGTCTCAAGCCGCTAAAGAAAGGGGGGCGGGTAGTGCTGCTACTGATCGAACAGCCAGGTCTTGAGAAGGCTTCGAAGGTCAGCAGGTCCTGGGTCTGTCGCAGGTGGGTGGGGAGTGTGTTCCATGTCTTGGCGGCGAGGTAGAAGAATGATCTGCCACCGGTGGTCGTTCGGTGGATGCGTGGAACGGTGGCGAGGGGAAGGTCAGTGGAGCGAAGCTGGCAATTTGGGGTGTAGAAGGTGAGTCAACTGTTGAGGTATGCTGGCCCGGCGTTGTGGATTGCTTCGAAGGTGATCATCTTGTTGACGGGGAGCCAGTACAGGTCTCTCAGGTGGGCGCTGATGTGGCTGTGGTGGGGATGTCAAGGATGAGGCGTGTGGAGGCGCACTGTATGTGTTGAAGTCTTTTCTGGAGTTTGGCAGTGGATCCCGGGTAGAGGGTGTTGCGTAGTCAAGCCTGCTGCTGACGAGCGCTTGCGTGACCGTCTTTCTGGTTCCGGTGGGGGATCCATCTGTAGATCTTGCGGAGCATGTAGAGGTTGTTGAAGCAGGAGGTGGAGACAGCGTTGACTTGCTGGGTCATAGATAGTGTTGAGTCCAGGATGAACCCCAGGTTGTGTGCGTGGTTGGTGGGTGTTGGTGCATCTCCCAGCGAGGCCGGCCACCAGGAGTCGTCCCAGGTGGGGCCGAGAATGAGGACCCCCGTCTTGTCAGTTCAGCTTCAGGCGACTGGTCTTCATCCATTCTGCGATGGAGGTTGGTTTTGGCAGTGGCCGGGTCTTTCATGAGGGAGAGGATCAGCTGGGTGCTGTTGGCGTATGAGACGATATTGAGGTTGTGCGATCAGACGATGTTGGCGAGCGGTGCCATATAAACGTTAAGAAGGGTCAGGCTTAGGGATGATCCCTGGGGTACGCCGCAGGTGGTCTTGGTGGCTTAGGATCGGAATGGGGGAAGGCAGACTCTCTGGGTTCTGCTGATGAGGAAGGAGGTGATCCAGTCCAGGGCTTTGTCGCGGATCACTGCGTCATTGATATGGGTGTAGGGTGTGGTGGCAGGCCGAAAGGGCCAGGAGGATGAGGGTTGCGGTTTCGCCGTTGCCCAGTAGGGCCCTTATGTCGCCATTGGCGGTGATGAGGGCGCTTTCGGTGCTGTGGTTGCTGCGGAAACCGGATTGGGACATGTCTAGGATGTTGTTCTTCTCTAGGAAGTAGGTCAGTTGTCTGTTGGCGATCTTCTCGATGACTTTCGCAGTGAACGGGAGCAGGGAAATGGGCTGGAAGTTCTTGAGGTCCTTTGGGTCCACCTTGGGTTTCTTGAGTAGGGCGTTGATCTCGGCGTGTTTCAAACTCTCTGGGAAGGTGGCGGTCTTGAAGGAGCTGTTGATGATCTTCCGGAGTTGGGGAGCGATGATGGAGCTCGCTTGATTGAAGATGTGGTGGGGGCAGGGGTCGGATGGTGAGCCGGAGTGGATGGTTATTGTTATTTAAATGTATATCAAGGCTCAACAGCTACCCAAACAGGTTTCCCGGCGCCCTGCGGAAACAACAGAAAAGAAAGAAACAACTTATTAAAAAGCCAGGTTTAAGAGACTTACGAAAAAGTGTAACATTCATCTGTGTACGAAGAGACAACGGAAGAGCGTTCCACCAAACAGGGCCCAAATAGGAAAACGAACGGCCACCCATAAGGGATAGTCTGATCTTTGGTACCTGAAATTAGGCCTGAGTAGTAGATCTTAGAGTGCGTGAAGGCAGATAAGGGGGATTAGATTTTGCACGCACATGGGTGCCATGCCGTGATTGATTCTGAGCATATAGTTCAGAGCTTTAAACCTAATTCGATTTTCAACTCTTAACCAATGAAGGTCCCTCAAGGAAGCAGAAATAGAAGCGGTTTTCAGAGTTCGGCATAGCAGTCTGGCCGCGGAGTTATGAACTCTCAGTAGCTTTCGTGTCACATCTTTGTTAGCTCCAAGATAGAGGATATTACCGTAGTGCAGCTGATATGTAACACGAGCGTGCAATATGGTTCTCTGAGTAGGGCTAGGGAGCATCCACACAATTTTTCACAGCCACTTCAGAATGGTGAAGCATGTTGCAGCAACCTTTGTGGCTTGTTGATGCATAGATAGTGAGTCGTCAATAATAAAGCCAAGGGTGCGAACATGATGAGAAGGTTGCGGTACTGCACCCATTTAAGTGGGCCAATGTTGTGGACCCCAGAGCTCTTTGTCTTCCCCCTATACCAGAACCTCAGTTTTTTCACCATTCAGCTTGAGAACATTGGCATGCATCCAAGATGCCACCTTGCACAGCCCAGCCCAGAGTGAGAAGATAATCTGAGTGTCGTTGGCGTAAGAAAATAACAACAGCCCAGCTTCTTCGACGATCGTTGCCAGGCGTCTAACATAAATGGTAAACAACAAAGGACTAAGGATAGACCCCTGTGGGACTCCATGAGGGGATGAATAAATCTTGGAGTTAGCTTCAGAGGAGAAGACTTGAAGGTGACCTGGTGTTCATGATTATGATGATGTTGTTGTGGTCGACGTGATTCCAGGAGAGCAGGTTGAAGGTGTGCTTGCAGGGCAGTGAGTCTGAAGTGTCGGCGTCTGTAGGGGGGTCTGGGTGTTGAAGCTGTCGTCTGCAATCTTGCGGTGGAAGAAGGTGGCTAGGGAGTCGCACAGATCGTGCAACGGTGGGATGTCAGTGCTGGAGCTGGGGTTGGTGAGTTCTTTGACGACGTTGAAGAGTTTTTTGCTGTTGTATGTGTTGTTGTTGATGCGTTTCTTTAAGGAGGTCCTTTTGGCAGTTTGGATGAGTCGGTGGTGCTTGCGGCTGGCGTTCTTGAGGGCTGCGTGGTTGTCCGGTGTCTGTTCATGGCATCACTACTTCTCGAGTCTTCGGCAAGTCTGCTATACATTAGCATATCTTTGTATACCTTATTAATAACAGCGATAATGCACCATGGTATAAGGTAGAGCAGTAAAGAATATTCTGGAAGATGCATTAGTTACCATAAATACTGTTATCAATGATGACTATATTTTTCTTCTGATGAATACTTCTTCTCACTGATTTCTTACAATATGAATCACCCCCCATAAGGTGGGAATGAATAATGCTAATTAACCAAGGAAGTCCCTTTGCAAATATCAGCCAATGGTGATGTCCGTGGTGAGGGAAAAAGATGCAACCATGGACTTCGTGGAGCAGACTCTAATGGAAGCAGGATGGTGTTCTCAGCTAAAGCATAACATCCTTTTGGTAGAAAGTAATCCATTATGTGACTGCATGCTTGGTTGGAACTTGCCTTTTTGAGCTCCAGCGAAGCCCAAAACAGTGATCATCTACCCGTTCTTCTCCTGCATATCAATATAGTAAGGCAACACACGCCTAGGGTCCAGTCTATGGAGTTTCTCCTTTTCCTTGGTGGGATGAAGAGGACGGAAGACATAAACTTGGCTAAATGGAAGGGCAGGTGTGTCACACCAGTTTGTTTGTTTGTTTCTTAAATCCGTCGGTGCACTCTTACTTCTTCTGTCTTTTTGATCATTTCATCTTGTTTAGATTTTTGTGCAATCACTTCCAAGTGTTTTGTCTGCAAAGACTTTTAAATTATTAATATTCTCTAGACAGGGTGGGAGAATTCCGCCCTTGGTGGTTGTGTGCACATGTATACTTGAAACTGTTGGTCTTTTCACATTTGTCTTCTTTTCAATAAATTCAATTCACTCATTGTTGTGTTTCAAGGAATCTTATTTATTTCATAATTCCGTTTGTTACTTCTTCAGTTTAATGTTATTCTTTGCTTTACAAAAAACTTTATTGTTCCACATTTACCCTATGCATTTCATGTCATAGGTGACCCTTCCTCAGGGATCTGTGTAAAGAAAAAGGAAATTTGAGCTAGCCTCATCAAAATGTAAACTCATGCATTAATTTACAGGTAATTGACTTATATATATGCAATTCAGTGTTTAAATCAACTCGGATACTACATGTTCAAATTCATACTAACTCTCGGTATATGATATCACATATCAACCACTGTGTGGAATATGTTATCCCTAGGTGAAAAGTTAACGCTGTTACCCTCTATAATCTTGCACTCGTACTACTCGTTTTTTGGAAAGTGCGCATCTTTATTTAAAATAGTGGGTTGGTGGCGCGTTCTTCACTATTAATGAATTAGTTAAGTAACCCTCTTATATAAAATTTAGTCTCAATACGCTGAGCGTTCGCGTTTTACTTACGATGGTCGGGAACAAAGTTGTCTCGGTACTCGGTGTTTGTCTTTTCGTGTGTTAGCCAATCCTGTTCGCTCTTTAATTCTATTCTTTCTTAGTGTGTGGATAATCTCCTATCATTGGCTATGGTTGTATCACATGATCGCGGTTTCAAAAAGAGTCGTTATTACTAATTGTTGACAGTTTTTGGGTAATAATAGAAGGTTAAAACTATCTGTTCTATATTGCTCTTCCTTTAACTGTATTATGAGATGTATTCAGGGTCTTTGTGATATTTTAACTCACAGTGTAATATTTCGTACAAGTGTACTTTTTAGTGTTCTTTATTTAAAAGGAAATCTATTTAGTATATCATTATGGAGATTATCCTTAATCTCTTTTATGTGCTAGAGTATAACAGTGCAGTATATAAAATATGAGGCTGATGGGCGGCCATGTTGGATTGGGATATATATGTGGGTAAATAGATGTGTGTTATTACTTATATAATCTGTGCACAGTAGTATAAAGACATTCTAGTTATTATATACAGCATTCCAATAGTTATAAAAAACATGATAATTCAGTCCTGTCATTGAGTCCTTGTGGGTAAAGGCTTCCATTTTTCGAATCCAGTAATATTCTGATCTGAGTCTCTTTTTATGTAAATCAATGTCATTTTGAAGTTTAATCACTTCTAGTATGGTGAATCGCAGTTGTGAGTTATTATGTCCTGCTTCCATCAAGTGTGTGGCTACTGCTGATTTCTGATTCTTCTGACGAATGTTGCTCTTGTACTCCGTAATCCTTAATTTTATTTTCCTTTCTGTTTGACCTACATACATTTTGCCACATGGACATTTTATTCCATATATAACGTTCTTAGTATCACACATACTAGAATGTAGTTTTTTATAACTATTGGAATGCTGTATATAATAACTAGAATGTCTTTATACTACTGTGCACAGATTATATAAGTAATAACACACATCTATTTACCCACATATATATCCCAATCCAACATGGCCGCCCATCAGCCTCATATTTTATATACTGCACTGTTATACTCTAGCACATAAAAGAGATTAAGGATAATCTCCATAATAATATACTAAATAGATTTCCTTTTAAATAAAGAACACTAAAAAGTACACTTGTATGAAATAATATACTGTGAGTAAAAATATCACAAAGACCCTGAATAAATCTCATAATACAGTTAAAGGAAGCGCAATATAGAACAGATAGTTTTAACCTTCTATTATTACCCTAAAACTGTCAACAATTAGTAATAACGACTCTTTTTGAAACTGCGATCACGTGATACAACCATAGCCAATGATAGGAGATGATCCACACACTAAGAAAGAATAGAATTAAAGAGCGAACTGGATTGGCTAACACACAAGAAGACGAACACCGAGTACTGAGGCAACTTTGTTCCCCGCCATCAAAAGTAAAACTCGAGCGCTCAGTGTATTGAGACTACATTTTATATAAGAGTGTTACTTAACTAATTCATGCGCACTTTCCAAAAAACGAGTAGTACGAGTGCAAGATTCTAGAGGGTAACAGCGTTAACTTTTCACCTAGGGATAGCATATTCCACACAGTGGTTGATATGTGATATCATATACCGAGAGTTAGTATGAATTTGAACATGTAGTATCCGAGTTGATTTTAACACTGAATTGCATATATATAACTCAATTACCTGTAAATTAATGTATGAGTTTACATTTTGATGAGAGAGACTAGCTCAAATTTCCTTTTCCTATACACAGACCCCTTAGGAAGGGTCACCTATGACCCGAAATGCATAGGGTAAATGTGGAACAATTGTAAAGCAAAGAATAACATGAAACTGAAGAAGTAACAAACACAACAATGAGTGCATTGAATTTATTGAAAAGAAGACAAATGTGAAAAGACCAAAAGGTCCAAGTATACATGTGCACACAACCACCAAGGGCGGAATTCTCCTACCCTCTCTAGAGAACACCAGTTTGTTTGGCCAGAAATCAGGGAAACCGAAAGGTCATGTTATTCAAGGGCCATGACGAAACAAGATATAACCACAAACAATACGGCCTTTATTTTGAGCAAACAGATCGGTAAAACATGCCTTGGTTCAAATGGCGAAGTCATGAGAAAAGGTTCACAGTGACACCAAACTCACATCAGACTGTGGAACAATGAACGGTGTGGGAAGAAACAGATGCCATAATCATTTCGGAAAATGTGCCACTAGCAGTTGATTGAACAGACAAAATTTCTAAGGAAGACCCATGAAGAGAGGCAAGGCAGCCAAATATCCTTCTATGGTGGCAACACGTCCAAGCAGGCTTGGTAGAACAACTCAGAACATTTGAGAGGCCAGACTACAAGGAATTCAAAGCTCCTCACACCAGAAAATAAACTCTGTTCAGCAAACTGTAGAAACATGTTTTGCAGAGAGCTCCCTGACAGCCAAGATCATGCCTGCTACTGATGTTAAACAAAATGTTTGCAAGCTTGCACCACTCTATCTCCATGTGTGCAGCTGCACAACGATATTGTGGTGGAAATCTCAATCATATGTTGCACCCGCAGTATTCACAGGCAGGAGTGTCCCACGGGAAAACTGCAGTACGGGCCGTTTCCAGATCCTTCAAGGCTTTTATGTGATCTTCTATTAGTAAAGGCTTGTGTTTCCAGGAATACGGCATACTGTCCTATACCCATCAGGACCCTTTTATATGTCATCTGCCTCCTGGAATAACATTCTGATTTATGCAACAAATTTACCATCTCTGTGTTGCACATACCAGGACTATATGAATGAATGAAAGTCGAATGAAAGAATATTAGGTTGAGTGAATTGGAATTAGTAAGCATGAGAGTATGAATGTAGTGTGGTATGTTACTGGGTAGGTCACAATGTAGGATGAATTTTCCTTCTTTTTATCTCTCCCCTCACCAATGTATGTTTTTGATGTTCTAAAAAATACTATGTGGATTTAAAATGCAATCTATTTTTGTACCTTTTGCTATATTAATTCAAAGAATACAAAAAAATAAAAAATATATATATTCTAAAAAAAATTTTCTTTGAGTATACTTGGATTGACCCGTTTCTTGTCATGTACAATGCTGGCTCTTAGATAAATCACCCCGTATACATTGTTTGGATCCTACCTTTAGGACCATTATATCACAAGGCAGGGTTGCTTTCTTTTGTTCTCTTTTATGTGATCTTCTATGTCATTTCCTTTTCCTGTCTGTATACTATTTTAGGACTGCCTTCTTTCCTTTCACTGCTTCTCAATGTAACCATAGTTTTTTTCTGGTGGGTTCGATGCCCACTTATCTCCTTATTTTTACCCCATTTCTTTTCCTTTGCTTCTCCTTGGATTCAGTCTGCAGTTCTTTCCTCAAGAACCCCCCTTGTTGCATTCAAAGGCAATGCGTTCTCCAGTCTTTGTGACCTTCCATTGTGCTGGTGATTTTTTTATCGTGGACTTTCTCCTCCAGAAAACTAAAACCCTTTCAGCGGACACCTGTCTTTTGCTCACTGAACTATAAGTTGGAAGATACTGTGAAATTTTCCCTTAACTCGGACAGGCAAGAAATTGGATTAGGACTATTGATGTGCAGCCGTTAACATCACCCTACTCAAAAAAGCAAGTCCACCCTGTGCGGTAGAGGAAGATAAGATTAAATGCTGAGTGTCAACAGATGAGCATACCAAATATTTCGCAAAATCTGGAGCAATCATGATCAGTTGTGCTCAGTCCTTCCATACCTTCTGCAGCACTCTAAACAGAAGTGAAACAGGAATGCGTGAAGCACTCTGTGAACATTGGAACCCATAGATATTCCCTAAAGAACAATTCAGAGGGAAGCAATTAGCACAAACCCAAGGACACTCGCAGTTCACGGAGAAGGCGAACAGATACATATGAGAATTCACCAGGGCATACCAATCTGGAAAAATCATATCCATCACCTTAAGATGGAGTTTCGACTTGTGGACCTCTATGAAGAGGCAACTTATTGAACATGAGCTCACATTGAGGGTATCTGTTAAGTGGGCAACACCTAGAAAGACCAACCGTTGTGGGCCCAGCACCACAAGCGCAAGGCCTCCCAACATAAGATCCAGAAAGCCACACCACCCTGACAGTTAAAAAAATAGATAGGGATTGTGTTTTCCAAAATGCTCAGAATGATGCTCCCTTGAAGAGAATGAAGAAAAGCCTTCAGGGTAAGACGAACTTCCTGCAACTCCAGCACATTTATTTGTGGCAATGACTCCAAGATAGCCGCAAGTCCCTACACCACCAGAACACCCTGATAAACACCACAGTCTGACAAGGAGGTGTCTGCAATTAAAGCCGCCTGTGACTGCAAAGGAATGAAGGGACAAACTACAGTGAGGCTGAAGGTCCACATCCACCAACAGAGGTCCAGGAGGACACATTGGAATATTTGCACCGGACTTCATACACCACCTATCATATGGCACCAAAATGCACAAAGTCTTCAAGCCCAGCAGATGGAGAACTTGAACTGCATTTTCGAAGTTCAGGTAAAAGGCATCATCCTTGTTATAAGGAGGGAGGTGGTTGTTAGTGTCTGGAAGCTTTAACGTTGTTTTTTTCGATCCACTGAGAAAAATGCACTCTTCGGTCTCTCTCTCTCATCACTTCCACCAATGACAAAGTACACCAAGATATGAGCCAATTATAGAAAAGAGAAAATAAAATGGGATAAGGCAAAACAGAGACACCAGACACAACCACACTGGCTCATCAATTCTGCAATGCATGGATGTCTGCAGGTTGAAGTGGATATTTAACTGTGACATAGGTCTCTTAGTAACCTGCAATGAAGACTTGCATCTAATGATAAAATTGAAGGCATATACTTAATCTGTATCTTTGTATAATCAACTCTCTGTTCTAATATGAATCCTGTTATTCTTGGATATAAAGCATAACAATAGATACGCTTATTTGTGTATGTTCATCTCTATTTTACCTGGTAGGAAGAAAGATACCTCAAGCTGCAGTACATTAGCTAGATTCTTTCAACTCTTTGTGCCACTAGAAAAGTGATTAACAAGAATTAATTCTCTGTGGTTCTTAATACTGGTAATTCAAATAGCACTTGGTAAGAAATAAACTCAAACATTTTGGGCAAGATGTACAACCCTTTCATTTAGCGCCTCGCAATTTGCGACACATTGCTAGTCACAAATTACGAGGCGCTAAAGCACAAGTTACTTACCTTTGATCAAGATATATCTGCAAGAAACACTAGTTAGTGATAGATTCCTTACCTTAGAATTACCCCCAGGAGTCAGACTGGATCCGGAAAGTTTTCGTCAGCAGTACCCCTGCGCGTCGGAAGGTGGCGTTGTGTGGCTCCGCGCCCGTCGTTGGCATCGTGGTCGCAAAGATCATGTCGCAGCAGCTACTTAGTCGCCGCCTTCTCGCGCTGACATCAGTTCTGTACATGACTTTCCATGCCAGGAACGCAGAGCCATGCAACATACTGACCAGTGGTGCATAGAAACTAGGACCCTAAACGGAATTACCTTAACCCTAGAAATCAGTTCGCAGAACGGGGAGGAAGGGTGGGCGGTAAGGAATCTATCACTAACTAATGTTTCTTACAGATATATCATTACCGAAGGTAAGTAACTTGTGCATCTGAAAGAAACACTTTAGTGATAGATTCCTTACCTTAGAATAGATACCCCAGCAATACCAACCCCGGTGGTGGGTCTGCGAACCAAGATCACACCAGGAAGTCCTGGAGAACAGAACAGCCATAGAAGCAGCCTCTCCGGACTTGGCGTCCAGGCAATAATGCTTAGTAAAAGTGTGCAACGAGGCCCACATAGCTGCCTCACAGATGTCTTGTAAGGGGACACCACGTCCCAATGCAGTAGTGGCAGTTGTCGCCCTGGTGGAATGGGCGCGCAACCCCACCGGAGGCTCCTTTTTGGCCAGAGAATAACAGGCTTTAATACACAAGACGACCCATCTGGAGATAGTCCGCTTTTGTATGGCCCGACCTTTCTTGGCGCCTACATAGCCAACAAACGGCTGGTCATCCACCCGGAACTGTTGTGTGCGATTCAGGTAAAATGAGAGCGCACGTTTTGGGTCCAGATGGTGGAGCCTCTCTTCCTCTCTGGTAGGATGCGGAGGCAGAAAGAAGGTGGGCAAGGTGATGGTCTGCCCAAAGTGAAAGGCAGTAACAACCTTTGGCAGAAAGGACGGACGTGTCCTGAACACAACCTTGTCCGGATGGACAGACCGAAAAGAAGGTTTGCAAGAAAGAGCCTGGAGCTCACTCAATCACTCTCCTAGCAGAGGTGATGGCAACTAGGAAATCAGTCTTCAAAGTTAACAGACGAAGAGGACAGTTATGAAGAGGCTCAAAGGGAGCGCACATTAAATATGTGACAACCAGATTCAAGTCCCACTGTGGCATTGCAAAGGGAATAGGAGGGAAAAGAGGACTAATGCCTTTAAGGAATCTATTAACAACAGGGGGCTAGAAAAGAGAGGGCTGATCAGGAAGCCTAAGAAAGGCTGAAATAGCAGAAAGGTAGCCCTTGATAGTCCCCAGAGCAGAGCCCTGCTGGGCCAATAAAAGAAGCTAACTAACAAACACAGTAGGACTTTAGAAAGAGGGGCAGAAAGGGGATCCACAGCCCTTGCTGTGCACCATGCCACAAACGTGTTCCACCTGCAGGCGTATACCAACTTGCGGAGGAATGCCTGGCTGCCAGAATGACATCACAGACTTCAGGAGTCAAGTTGATAAGAATCAACTGCCGCCGCTCAATCTCCATGCAAAGATGTGGAGACTGGACAGGTTCGGGTGGAGGACCATCCGCTGCTGCTGCGATAGAAGATCTTCTCGCAGAGACAGTCGGATCGGGGATTGATGGACAAAATGAGTAGCTCCGGATACCAAACTCTCCAAGCCCCGTCTGGCACCACAAGAATAACTTGGGCCCGGTCGCGCCTGGTCTTCTTCAGCACTCTGGGCAGACGTGGTTTAAGCGGACAGAAGTACAACAGACCGCAACTCATCTCGCGACGAAAAGCATCACCTAGCGAGTGCCGCCTTTGAAATTCCAACGCGCAGAACTGCTGACATTGCGCTTTCTCTTCAGTGGCGAATAGATCTAACCAAGGCTTTTTCTACTGTTGAAAGAGACCTTGTGCCACCTCTGAGTGAAGATTCCATTTGTGGTCAACAAAGGACCTGTGGCTGAGTTCGTTCGCCCTGGCGTTTAGTGAACCTGCCAGGTGTTGAACCACCGGGAAAATGCCCTGATGCTCCAGCCATGTCTAGAGGCGCAGAGCCTCCTGACATAGGGTCCACGACCCCACCCGCCCAGTTTGTTGCAGTACCACATGGCGGTGGAATTGTTTGTGAACACCTGCATTACTCTCCCCTTGACAGAGGGAAGGAATGTTTTCAGCGCAAGTCGGATCGCCTGGAGCTCCAGAAGGTTGATATGGAGCCTGGACTCCGCCGGAGACCAGAGGCCTCTGATCTCCGCCTCTTACATGTGGCCGCCCCATCCCAGAAGGGACGCATCTGTCACCACTGTTTGCTCTGGTTGGGGAAGGGAGAGGGATCTACCAATGACCCAATGCCGGTGCGTGAGCCACCATTGCAATTGCTGTGCATTGCCCTCCGAGATCTGGAAGTAATCTGACAGGTTCCCCTGATGCTGCGCCCACTGGAACTTCAGATCACACAGCAGAGCCTGCATATGCCACCTGGCATGATAGATCAATCAATCAATCAGGACACTTATAAAACGCACTACATACCCGTGAGTGTCTCAAGACGCGGGGGTGCTGTTACTGATCGAAGAGCCAGGTCTTGAGGAGTCTTCTGAAGGTCAGTAGGTCTTGGGTCTGCCGTAGGTTGGTGGGGAGGGTGTTCCAAGTTTTTGCGGCGAGTTTGGAGAAGGATCTGCTGCCGGCGGTCGTTCTTCAGATGCGGTGGACTGTTGCGAGGGCGGTGCCGGCAGAGCGGAGATGGCGAGTGGAGGTGTAGAAGTTGAGTCATCTGTTGAGGTGTGCTGGGCCGGTGTTGTAGAGAGCTTTGTGTGCGTGGATGAGGAGCTTGAAGGTTATCCTCTTGTTGATGGGGAGCCAGTGTAGGTTTCTCAGGTGGGGTGTGATGGGGCTGCGGCGGGGGATGTCGAGGACCAGACGTGCCAAGGCGTTCTGAATATGTTGCAGTCATCTCAGGAGTTTGGCCGACGTTCCTGCGTAGAGGGCATTTCTATAGTCCATTCTGCTGGTGACGAGGGCCTGGGTGACTGTTCTTCTGGTTTCGAAGGAGATCCATTTGAAGATTCTGCGGAGCATTCACATAGTCTTGAAGCAGGATGAGGAGACGGCATTGACCTGCTTAGTTATGGAGAGGGTGGAGTCGAGGATGAACCCTAGGTTGCGTGCATGGTCGTGGGTGTCGGGGCTGTTCCCAGTGTGGTCGCCCACCAGGAGTCGTCCCAGGCCAAAGGGGTGGGGCCGAGGATAAAAAGTTCCGTTTTGTCTAAGTTCAGCTTCAGCCGGCTGTTCTTCATCCATTCGGCGATGGCTCTCAATCCTTCGTGGAGGTTGGTCTTTGCTGTGTGAGGGTCTTTGGTGAGGGAGAGGATCAGCTGGGTGTTGTCGGCGTAGGAGATGATGTTGGGGTCATGCTGTTGGGCAACGTGGGCGAGGGGTTCCATGTAGATGCTGCGCAACATCAGGCTGAGGGAAGAGCCCTGGGGTACGACGCAGATCTCAGTGGCATTGGAGCGGAAGGGGGGATCAGCAGGATGCAGGAGGCCATGAGGCCCAGCAAAGTAAAACCCGGAACAAGGGCTGACAGATCGGAATCATAGCCCCAATGTCCCAGACTCTCTGTTCGTGAGGACAGACACGAAACTGCGCCGTGTCCATAACTGCTCCGATGAAGAGGAGCTTCTGAGAGGGAATCAGGTGCTACTTCGGTACATTGATGGAGAACCCCAGCAAATGCAGGAGGGTGACGGCAGTATGGAGGTGGGAGACGACTGTCCGGGGCGAGCCTGCGTTTAACAGCCAGTCGTTGAGACAGGGGAAGACTGGAACCCCTGATCTGCGTAGATGAGCTGCGAACACCCGAGGGACGCTGGTAAGGCCAAAGGGGAGCAAGTGCTCATGGCCTACCGTAAACTGCACGTAGGTGGAAATATGCGTCCTGTAGGTCCAATGCTACTATCCAGTCTCCAGGGTCGAGGGCAGACAAGACCTGAGCCAGAGTTTACATCTTGAACTTCTTCTTCCGGACGAAGCGATTGACTTCCCTGAGGTCCAAGATAGGACGCAGGCCTGTGTCCTTCTTGAGCACCAGAAAGTAGTGGAAGTAAAAACCACATCCTACTTCTGGTGCAGGAACGTGCTCGATGGCCCCCTTGGCCAAGAGGGCCGCAACTTCCTGTTGAAGAAATGCCAAGTGATCCCCGATATGCTGTGGTACTGGGGTGGCATGGGTGGAGGGGTATTCTCAAGGGGAGGGAGTAGCCCCTTCGGACTGTTTGTAAAACCCACCTGTCCGAAGTGAAGGTGCACCAGTGGGGGAGATGATGGCGAATCCTGCCGCCCACCGGCATTTGATGGGCCTGAAAAACCAGACTAGGAGGGTTTGGATACAGTGGTTGCTGGGGTGGAGGTGGACTCACCCGCCCGCTGGCCCCCTGACCTGGCTTGGCGGGTCCCCATGTCCGCGGCTTCGATGAGACTGTTGACGCAGTCCTGTGGCTCTGAAGCGAACGTTACGGGGGGCCCCTTCCGTGGCCACGAAAGGAGCGAAAAGCAGAAGGCAGAGGAGGCTGCGTGGCGGAAAGGCCCAAGGACGTGGCCGTAGCCTGCAAGTCCTTAAAGCGCTCCAAGGCACTATCTGCTTTGTTGTCAAAAAGGCGAATGCCATCAAAGGACATGTACATCAGATTGTTCTGGACACCCCCAAAAAAACAGTTCACCTCAGCCAGGCCTGGGGACGGAGCGCCATTGTTGTGGAAATCGTCTTGCCCAGCGAGTCGGAAGTGTCAAGGCCACAACGGATAGTGAACTTGGCCGCATCCCTCCCTTCAGCAAAAGCTTGAGAGAGCACTGTCCGGGCCTCCACCGGACATTAAGGCAGCAAGTGCACCACTGTATCCCACACAGAGTGGTAATAACGGTCCAAGAGGCATGAGGTGTTCACCGACTGCAGCCCTGAACTGGCTGAAGAAAAAATCTCTTACCGAACTGCTCCCTGTCCGGTGGTGCGGTAGGAATGCGCGAGAAAGGAAAAGGGGGTTGCCCGGGGGCCTGATGATGGAGTCGGGCCACATTCCTATCCACAGGAGCCCCTATGTTGGGCCTGGACAAGGTGCCCAAAAGAACGTCCAAAAGTGCATCGTCAAAAGGCAGCAGTGGCTCCACAGAGGTAGCTGCCGGCTGAAGCGCTTCTGTTAAGTTAGTCCTGACGGCCAATGTAGGGAGCTCAAATACCACTGCGTAACTTGCACCCTCCTCCGTAGCCACGGTACTAGGAGTTAGCATGCAAAGGTCAGGAGAGGTATCAAGCCCACTGGCATCCCCAGCTCCTCTGTACAATCCGGGTCAAGCTCACATTGTGCTGTGAGCTTGACCCTTCCCAGTCCTCCTTTTCCTCAGAAGGCTGATTAACAGGCCGAAAATAAGGAGGATGGACATATAGATAGAAATCCCCCGTCTGCGTCGGAATCGGTTCCCGAGTGATGCCGGTCCGGCGCCGTAACCACATTGGGCTGAAACCGGGGAAGATGTCGTCCGGTGGGCCGGGCGACGTCGGAGGTGGTGCCGGTGGGGTCGACGTGGGTGGAGGTGTCACAAGGTCAACCGTGATCCAAGTCCGGATCCATGGGGGTCCTGCGAAGGCAAAGTCAGAGCCAACAGTGACGCTAGAGCCCCCCGCAGTATAGAGCTAGGACCCCTAGTCAGGCCCGCGGGGCCCGAAGACGCTCCAGCGGGGCACAATAGCCCAAAGAGGCGAGCCATAGCTGACTGAAATTCCTGCCGCTGGGCCGGAGTCGCCGACGGATCTGGGAAGGGCGGGTAGGCCAGGGGCGACTGCGTAGACTCTGCCGGAGCCGCGGGGGAGACACCACCCGCACCCTCAGCCACGTCGCGCGACCGGTGAGGGGAAGTCAGAGAGAAATGGCATTTCTTCCACTTCTTGGAATGCTTCGCCTTACCTGACCCCGAGTGCAACAACTTTGATCCTGATGAACAGTGGTGGCGGCTCTGCGACCGGTCTCTCGACCTCCCAAGGAACCAGGGCCTAGAGCGGCAGGAGCCTACTGCCGGACTTCCAGCAACTTTCGGTCTTCGGTGCCATGGCCCGGCAGACTGAGCATGAATTGGGGTCGTGGTTGCGCTCCAGGCAGTAAAGACGCATGCGGTGCAGGTCCGTCACCGACGTCATATGAGCACAGTCTCCGCAGGACTTGAAGCCGGGCATCCCTACTGCACAAGGAGTCAATCGACACGAAAAATAGAGACAAAAAACCTCGAAAGAAAACGCAGTCAAAAAGTGACATGGGGTAACGCTCTCTCCGGATCTGCGCTTGTTGGTGCGAGAAAAGAACGAACTGACGTCAGTGCGCGAGGGCGTCGTATAAGTAGCTGCGGCAAAGTTATCTCGGTGACCACGATGCCAACGACTGAAGCGGAGCCGCACGACGCCACCTTCCCACATGCAGGGGTACTGCTGATGAAAATTTCCGGATCCAGACTGACGCCTGGGGGTAATTTCAAGGTAAGGAATCTATCACAAACGTGTTTCTTTCAGATTGAAATGTACAACAGTGTGTTCACACTGTTCTGCGATTCCCAATGGGGTCGCAAATTGCGAGGTCTATTAATAATAATGAGCCTCTCACAATTTGCGAGCCCATTGTGAATGCCAGCCCTCCAAGGGATGGTAGCCTGCTGGGCTCAGCAGACCACCATGTCTGGGACTGCTTTTTAATAAAGCAGCTTTTTTTTTTAAATGCAGTCCATTTTCCTTAAAGGAAAACAGATGCATTTAAAAAAGAAAAATGAAACTTTTCAGTTTCATTTTTTTAAGGGCAGGCAGTGATCTCTGGGACCACTGCCTGCTCTTAAAAAATATTTTCCCACATACTCATAAATGGGAAGGTCCCCTTTGAGAGTGGTTTACTACCTACTTGAAATAGGTGGTAAACTGCTAGTGTTTTGCGGCCACAAAACATTAGTACATAGCATGTTGACTTGCTATTAGGAAGGGACGGGCCCTTCTTAATAGAGAGAGTCGCAAATACTATTTTGCGATTCAGTGACTCGCAAATTCGCATTTCTACATGCCACTATCCTCTTTTGCGGCGGTTTAAACGGGAGGATCTCCCGTTAGCAGCCACAAAAAAGGGTCGAACATCTGGCCCTTTATGAGTAATATTTCTTCCCAAGAGACCTCTTCATGCTTTGATCAACCCCAAGTCTAATGCAACAATTCCAAAGTCAAATGTTCTAATAGGGTAAGATTGTTTTCTGAAAACAACTTGGTCTTCATAATAGTCTGTATTTACAAATGTCCACCTACAAACTCTCAGGGAAGCAAATGTACATTGCAAAAGGAAATCTTGCACTCATATATCAAGGTTCTGGCTGCAGCAACAGTGTAGCATGATTGAATAGCAAGGTTGCCGTAAAACAAGAAAAACGTTACACCCAGTAATCCAAGATGATATCCACATCTCCAACAAATATAAGAGTTCAGCAACTACAGGGAAATGTAGCTCCTCTTTCGGCATCATTGCATAATGCTTTCTCCAAAAAAGCGAAGCATCACTCCCCCCAGTAACAACTCTCTTTGCACATCGCCGGCCTTTCTTTCTCTGAAATGGACTCAGCACAAGTGGCTCTGAAGTACTATGGCCCTGTCCCCCGAGCCACAAGTGGTAAGCTATGTCTCTTAACAGTTTCCAAATCGACTTGCATACATAACTTCTTTAGGCATTTTCAGTGCATTGGAATATGTTCTGAAAATGTCCTCCATTCAGGCGAAACTCTGGAGCCTAGGCTAGTGCTGACTGAGACATGGGTTGATTACTGAAAAATGTGAAAGCCATTTCTTTGGCCATTCTGATAATTCCCACCATTTTGGCAGCTGAAAGTGGGGTTGAATTCTGATCCAAGTGCAGCTGCTGAGATGGCGTTGTAAGCAGCCCAAAAGCACAAAGATGGGTACCACAGAGTTTCCTTGGAAGGGACACCAAGGCTAAAGCCTATGGAGGTGTGGATTTAGGTGGTGACTGGTTCATTGTCGCTGTTATCTCCAAAATCACAGACATGGACCCAACTTTGGGGATTAGTCCAGCATGGCTTGTAGAAAGGCCTCGACCAGGGAAGGGCCTGCAGACAGATTTAGAAACTCCAAACTCAGCCTTTATAGAACTGGAATTGTCTTGGGCAACAAGGAAGGGACAGGTGTTGGGGAACAGAGGAGAATCTTAAGACGGGCCAGGACCATTTGCTCAAAAAAGAAATATGCTTGCTATGTCATTTCTTGTGTTTTTTTTAATTAAGAACTAATCAGGGATCATTACCTGTCCCGTCACTGACTTGAAGAAGGCTGAGGGATCGCTTTGGGCAGGCCATGCAGGCCACAGGCAAAAAAAGTTTTGTCTCCCACTCTCTCGTGGCTTTTGAAAGCATCAAAAAGCAAGAGTTGCAGATTGAGGGGCTCTGGTTGGATCTAAGACACCACATACCGAGGTCATGTGGATCTGATAGGGACATTTTACAACTTCTTCAACAGGCAATAGGGGGGGAATATTTGACTTAGTGGCTGTATTGAGGAATTTTGCCAGTGACAAGAGGCCTAGACCTGTGCCGTTGAAATGAGTCCATACAAACATGGATGTCATTCACTCATCTTCACCTTATATGCCCCAAGGTCATCAAGAGGGATCAAAGCAGCGACTTAAGTTGCATAGCTCTACCTGATAGCAAAGGAGAGCAACTGCAGGAGGGAAAGGTTTCAAGATCCAGCCTGGCGCGTGGAGAATATTCATAATATGAGGAATCTGAGGGAAGAAGGATATACCAGAAAAATGTTTTGCGCTAAACGTATCTGGACAAATCCAAATGTATAGCACAACTGACTTACTCACATAAATAACTTGTAAACATACATAAAATACGTGCATTTATAAGAAAATGTAGATTACCTGAGGAACACCTAGTTTTTTACAGGCCTCAAGAAAGTTTTCTACATTTCTTCGGCATTTTGCCATGCTTAATTTAGGCTGAAAAAAAAGACCAATTTAAATTTGTCAACCAGTTCTAAAATCAAAATTCAAATAAACAGAGCAGGATCTTTTACGTTAATGATATGCACAGACCATTTCAACAATAGCTCATTTCAAGTAACCAACAAGATGGTAAAGCTACTTTGATGGTGATTCCTTTATTCATAGCCCGCAAGCTTTTTCTCATTCTTAACTTGTAGGCACCATGCCCCGTAGTGGTTGTACAGGTACAGGCAACTGCTATTGTAGCTGTTTGTAATTTCAGAGCTTTACAAGGAGTTACCAAACACGTATGCCTGTGTAAGTCAAAAACAGGAAACTGCCCTGCGTACATGTAATCACACCACTGCCAGTTCCCTTCTTGAAATATTTAACCTATCCGTATGCATTTTAGGCTGAGGACTTGGCAGGGGACCATAACGAAAAGAGCCTACCAACTAAGAGAAACAGAGTCACAATTAGGGTAACTTTACCATATTGTTACTTCCTGGCTTTTTTCAACTGTCAAGTTGTTTGTAAAAAACTCAGCAATATGAATTGAGAAAGCAACATTTCTCAAGCTCAACACCAACAAGATAGAAATAGGATTTTCGGCAGGAACACCTCACCATGGGTGGTGGCTGGAAAGACAAGGATCCATACCCAGAACCCACGCCAGGAACTTCAGAATTATCATTTACAGCAAACTGGACATGACTGCCAGGGTCCGCGGCATCACTGCATCCCGTTTCCACAAATGAAGATGCTTAGGAAGATCTTCAAATGGTTCCCAAACAACACTAGAGAAACTGTCACTCAAGCTTCTGTCACCAGCAAGTTAGCCGATGCGAACACCATCTACGCTGGGATCACAAAGTCATTCACTAGAAGACTACAACCCACCCAGAACACAGCATCCAGACTCATCCTCAACCCCCCACACAGAACTCACATCACATCTCAGGGAACTCCATTGTCTGCTGATACATGAAAGCACTCATTTCCAACTCCTTAGGCACACCTATAAGGCACAAAAACTAAGGGCCCACCTACCGGACCAGTTGCTTCTCTTTTCACCAACATCCAGACACCCCGGCTCTGCGGGTCTCCTAGTCGCACACATCCCATGCATACACTGAACCAGATCAGAAGGACAAGTGTTCTCTTACATAGCTCCTTAAGCATGAAACGGCTTCCCACTCAATATAAGAGCTTACTCTTAAATTTCGCAAGTAGCTGAAGACCTGGCTTTTCAATGAATGAACCTCACATAGGCAGGTCTAGGCACACACACCTGCTATGGGGCAGAATACCCTTGTGGAAGATAGTGCGAATGCAGGGCTGGGAGAGACTCCCGAGGGCATGAGAGCGTGAGGATGAGATCGTCTGCAAAGAGCGCCACCTTGCTCTGTCTGCCCCCAAGGGAGATGCCATGTAAATCTGGTGCCTGCCTGATTAGCTCCACCAGGGGCTCTAACACTAGGGCGAATAGCAGCGGAGACAGGGGGTAACCCTGTCGAGTAACCCCGATAAATAGTAAAAGGTACTGTTAGTTGCCGTTCACTCTAATCCGCGCCTGTGGGGCAAGATATGGTGCCATGATCATGGACACCATTTTCTGCCCTAGCCCAACTCCCTGCAGCACCGCCCGAAGGAAGGCCCAATCCACTCATTCGAATGCCTTCTCTGCATCAAGCGATAGGAGGCAGGCCGGGATGTTCCAGTGGTGTGCCTTCCCGTTAATTCCTCAGCAGAGAGAGGGCCTTCCAGCGTTCAAGCATGATAGGGGTGTATTGGGTCCAAGTGCATCTGTCCAGCACTTCTGTTAGGAGATCCGGCGATCGTTCCTCCACCGTGTAGAGGGCAGCATAGTATGCCCAGAAAGCTTCGCATTTGGCCCACTCCGTGGTAACCCTCGCTCCATTCGGTAACTTTATATTAGCTATATGGGCCTTGGCCGCCCGAGCTCGCAAAGGTCTCGCCAGTAGCCTGCCCACCTTATCTCCCCCTTCGAAGTACCTCTGTTTCAGTGCTGCAAGGGTTGCTCCTGGTCCGTTTTTCAGCCAATGTTATGTCCTTTGAGAGAGTGTCTTCAAGATGTCGAGCCTCCCGCACCCGCGCAATCGAGAGAGAGGTGATGTGCCTGCGTATCGTGGCCTTGAAGGCATCCCACAGCACAGGAAAAGGTGTTTCCGGGAGATCGTTATTGGCAAAGTAAATGTCAATGGCGGCACATATGCTATCCACATCAGCTGGGTCCTGGAGGATACTTGGCAGCAAGCGCCACCGCGGGGTAGGGGTGGGGCAGGCGGCCGGTTCCTGCAGGAGCAGCTCAACTTGTGCATGGTCAGAGAGTGATATGTTCGACATCGACGCCACCAGCATGTCCCGCACCAGGGCGTGAGATACAAACAGGTAGTCGATGCGCGAGTAGGAACGGTGGACATGAGAGTAATACTAATAATCCTGCACTCCCGGCGAGTGGTATCGCCACGTGTCTAGGAGACCAAGGGCCAGATGTAGGAAGCCTAATTCTGGTCGGTAACGGACGAAATTACAGAATTTCAGCCGTTACCGACCGGAATTAGGCTTTTCATATGTAGGGACCTAAATTAAGGATTCGGTAATTTACCGAATCGGTAATTTAAGGAATCGGTAAATTACCATATTCCTAAATACTGATTTGGTAAATTACCGAATCCTGATATGTAGGGAGCACTCAAATGAGTGATTTTCCTATTTTAGGATTCGTTATTTACCACCAACTACAAGTTGGTGGTAAATTTCGAAAAGCCCAAAAAAAGCTAATTTATGCAAATAATAAAAGTGCCATGTGGCAGACATATATGCCCTTAGGGCATGTATGTGTGCCACATGTGCACCCATACACAATTCAGGGGTGCAACAGGGTGTCAAAGTGACACCCTGCCACCCTTCAATGTTTCCCCCTTTTTACCGAATCTGTAATTACTGATTCGGTAATTCCCATTCATTCCTATGGGCCTTAAGGCCCATAGGAATACCAGCGCGTTACATCAGCTTTAATTAGGCGAGTTTCTTTTTTCGAAGAAGTTAATATCAGGGTTGTATTGGAGAAGATATCATCATGTTTGCAGACGCTTATTAGGAGAATTAATGGCCCTTAACGTTGAGGGATATTACTTTTAAGGGTCTCGGGAGGTCCCAGTCATGTCCGAACTTAAATTAGTCCTTCCTGTCACTGTAGAAGCAAGCTCAGGGTAAGGGTAAACACGCAGAGGGGTCTATGTCGCACCGCTCTGGAGTCATGCAGCATCTGCAGTATCACCCGCCCGCCATACCTAGTAATCAAGAGAAGATAGAATAGAAAAGTGGAATGAAAAGAAGAGAGAGAGAAAACAGAGAATAGACCAAAATTTGCCACCGGGCCTCAGTGTCCTGTTCCAGGGACGGGACGGGACATCCTACACCCCAGGGTTTGGATAGTCCCAGAGATGTCACTCTCACAAGAACAGTTGGGGTAAGCCTGCAGCTGGGTTCAGATTTATTCCAGGCAAGGAGCTCCGGAACCACCTACGCTGCATTCAGGTGGCCAGAGCAATGTGTGAACATTAGCCTAGTTCTCCTTCCCAGTGTAGAGAGGGGTGAGACCCGGATCACGAAGCACACTCTGTTAGGGGAGCATGGTGTTGCTGTCAAGAGGGTGATGAACGTTGAGTGGCTCCTCCTGCGTCCCCTTCCAAAGACCTAATATGCTCTATAATGTCCTGCGTGGCCTGCGAAGATGAGCGTTCATCTAGAGGAGGCGACGGCGACACACAGTGGACCCTGATGGTCTGGCAGGCACCCACGTCAGAGGTGGGGGACGGGTGACGCTGGCAGGCGGCGTAGTCAAAAGCCGAAGTAGTTGAGCCGCTTCTCTGTAGGACCGCAGCACCCTGCGCTTGTATTCCCACTCAAAAATAAGAGCAAACGGATGCCCCCATTGATAAGAAATGCCCAGGATTCACAGCTTGTCCGTCACTGGCTTGAAGGCACGCCAAGTCCTGGAAGATCTGGATTTTATGCCAGTCGTATGTGAGGTCCTGCTTACTTCGCGCCGCCTTAAGAATAGACTCTTTTTCGGTAAAGAAGTGGACTCTGGTGAGGATATCCGGTAGCACTCCCGGCCTCCGCGTGGGTCCGGACACCTGATGAGCCCGGTCCAGGGTCGGCGGAGAGGCATCGTCGACACCCCACACCTCGTGTAGGAGTAGAGCCACATGTCAGGATGTCCTTTCCCTCTGCTCCGAGAGGAACCCCCCGGATTCGGAGGCTATTCCTGCGGCTCCGGTTCTCCAGGTCCTCCTGCTTAAGCTGCAGTTCTATGTGTTGTTCCTCCAGGATGTCTAAGCGCTGCCATAATTGCTCCTGGTCGTCCGTGCGAGGGTCCACCGTCCTCTCCAGGCCGTCCTCCAGTTCGCCCAGATCTGTCACCTCTTTTCGTAGTTCAGGGACACCGGAGTGCACCTCAGAATGCAGGGAGCCAATCTTCGTCTTCAACTCGGCCATAAGGGAGTCCATAAACGCCTGTGTCACCGGCGGCGAGTCCCCTTCAGGCGGGCGTAGGGTCCATCTCGGCCGGGCTTGACATCCCGGCCCCGCTCCACATTGCTGTAACAGTGTTATCTTTGCGGCTCGCCCACTGGGCCTCCCTATTCCCTTTGGAGTGCGTCATCGCGAAAGAGACCCCTCGGCGTGCTGACGCCCTGGGGCGGCTATAAGTGACACCGATGCTCGCTATGTTTTGCACCGCTCAGGGAGTCTATCAAGCTTCAAATGGAGGGGGCAGCAGGTAGTGCCACTACTGCTTCAGTTTCCAGCGCCCAGGCCCCCCACCGGGGCGAGATGCCTCCAGTAGTTAAAAATCGCAAAGATCAGGGCAGGGGTGGACCACCCCACTTCCGCAGGAAAACACAGCACAGGTGCAAGGCCACCGTGAGGTGGGGTGGCGTTCAACAGGTCTCCGCCACCGGCATACCAGATCGTCGTCCGCCCTCTCCACCAAGATCCCAGTAGGCAACTAGGAATCTGTGCAGCTAGCTCCAACCCAGGGTCAATACCTCCTTAAGAGTCTGCGTTATAGGATTGTCTCTATGCCAACCCCAGGACCCCCCCGGAGCCACAGTTCGCCACTTCAAACACACTAGGGGTCAATAGGGCCATCATCAGCGCTTAGGTCAAAGGGCAAAAGAAAGGAGTCGTGGGGGATCCAGGCTGCAAAGTCGTAGGGGCCAGCTATTGTTCCAAGCAGTCCCGCCAAGCCAGGGGGGCCAATAGGCCCAGGACCGATGCTGCGTCAGCGGCGGTCAGGCTGAAAACCGGCGAGCAAGGCCCCGCAAACCACCCCAGACCCCCACACCCCAGCTGCAGGGCCCACCAGTGAGGCAGTAAGGAAACACAAGTAAGCGCTGGGGAGATGGGCCACGCCAATGTCAGCGCCTGTGCCCCCCTGAGCAACAGAAGTCAATGTGGCGGTCACACCTCCAAAGTCTCTTGGCTCCCCCCCGCCAGCTCTGTCCCCACACTCCTACCAGGGTCTGTGTTGCAGTCTGTGCGCCAGCTCCACCATGCAACGTCAGCTTCTAGGCCGCGCCAAGGGATCTTCAAAAAACCCCAGTGCAGGGCGGCAGCAGGCAGTCCTCGCCCTGGGGTCGTTCCCAAGGCCCCACGGTCTCTGAACCGCCCTCTTGCCCTCACAGCTGCTCTAGGCACAAGGAACCCTCCACAAGACCCGGTCACTACCTACCCACAGCTACTGTGTCTCGGCCCTCCACTCTCCCAACGTCCAAGCCTTTACCCGATACAAGCTGCAGCCTCTATGGGGGTAATGGATAGGGAACGCCACTACCTCCCGGCTTTAAAGGCGCAAGGAGGTGATTGGGGTTACTCGCTTCTCACTGAGGGCCCCTCTGTCCCAGCGCCGGCCCCATCTCCCTTGGAGGGCCTTTTCAGTTTGTCCTTTCCTCTGTAGGATAGGGTGACTGACACACAGGGCTTTAAAGATAATTTGTTGCCTCACTGGAAGCCAGTGGGATGCTAGGGCCTGGATAGAAGGAGCTCTCCTAAGTAGCATTAAAATGAGACGAGCCACTGCATTCTGAATGCATTGGAGTCTTCGCATACATTTGCTATTTGCCCACAGATAAAGAGGGTTCCAGTAGTCCAAGCATGACGTCACCAAAGCGTAGAGCATAGATTTACTAGCTGTAACAGGAAGTGCATCAAGTGTATTTCAGAGTCCTCGCATTATCCCAAAACATTTCCCCGCCACCAACCTGGTGTAGCTCTCGAAAGATAGTTTAGTATCCAGCCACATCCCTAGGTTCTTAACCTGTTTGTGGGGGGGTGGGGTCGGTCCCAGTGTCTGAGGCCACCAGGATGAGGACCAAATTGATGGAGCTTTGCCTATCACTAACACTTCTGTTTTGTTGCCTGTAAGTTTCAAACAGTTATTAGCCATCCACGACGCCAGTTCTTGTAGGCAGGTCAAGAAATTGATGGCTGCCTCATCGTGATCTTGTGTTAAGGACACCACTAGTTGTCTGTCATCAACATATGACACAACCCTGATGCCAAATTGTTCAATAATCTCTGCCAAAGGGTGATGTAGAGTTTGAAGAGGGTTGGGCTGAGTATAGAGCCCTGCGGGACCCCTTGGGCCAGCTTAATACTCCTGGAATAGTGATATCGCTGAGATACCTGAAAACTGAGATTGTGTAAGAAGGACCTCAGCCACTCCAAGGCTCGTCCCGCCAGACCTCCTTTCCTGAGGCGCTGCAGTAGGGTGAAGTGGGCTACAGTGTCGAAAGCGGCACTGAGTTCCAAAAGGACTAAGGCTACCGTCTGTTCCTCATCTACGTTTTTGCGGATGTTTTCCGTAGATAGGAGCAGTGCTGATTCAGTGGTTGCATGAAAGCCTGATTGTGTAGGATAGAGTAAGCTATGTTTATTAATATGAGCTGTCAGTAGAGTATTGACCACCTTCTCTGCTATTTTAGCAAAATACGGCAGAAGTGAGATTGGGCGCAAATTATTCAACTGACTCATACTAACGTTTGGCCTGTCTGATGTAAGGCTCTAATACCTCTAGGCTCCCTCTTAGCACCTCAGGAGTAGTGGGGTCTCTAGGTGAGCCCGACTTGATGCTTAAGGCTATGTCTGTGAGACTGTCACATGGTGGGACAGCAAATCCACAAAGATATTCTGCCTCTGCTAAGTCAGATGTCCCATCACTACCCGGTGGAGTAGATCTTTCCTACCTTCTCCGCAAAGAAGTCTGCCACCAATTTGCAGGAATTCACAGAGCTGATGTTAGGAGCCGTCGTTCTTGCTAGTGACGAGATCTCTTTAAAAATAGTGAAGAGTTCCTTCGAGGAGTTTTCACCTGTCCCTATCCTATTACTATAGTAAGTGGCCCTTGCCAATCCTGGGGGAGGAGTATTGGCACCTCGTCTTAGGATGTGCATTGTTTCAGGAACCCGAGAGCAGCAATCTCTTGACCCAGGGGTCCAGAAACATTTCTGCTGGCGGCAACCTAAGCAGCCACTCAGTCAGGTCACTAGGAGTTGGTCGAGTTTCAGGGGGCATCTCTTAGATGCCCTCTGTTGTGCATTTGACATTAAATCCCTCACTTGCATCAGTGTGGGTTTAATGTGCTGCGAAGTTTGATACCAATCTTCCCAGTCTTCAGTGTAGCCATTATGGTGCTGTGGAGTTCGTAATGACAAAATCCCAGCACCATATACTCTTAATGGCAGCACTGCACTTACAGTGCCCATAAATGGACTTGGGCACTGTAGGGGTACAGGGCTCATACACCTGTACCCTCACCACTGGCATAGGGCACACAGCTAGAGGGGTGACTGATGTATGCAAGGGCAGTGGTTTGTGGGCATGGCACACAGGGATAAAAAGGAGCTTCTGAGAGGGAATCAGGTGAGACTTCAACAAGCTGATGGTGAACCCGAGCGAATGCAGGTCGGCCATAGTCTGGAGGTGGGAGATGACAACCAGGGGCGAGTCTGCCTTCAACAGCCAGTCGTTGAGATAGGGGAAGTCTGGAACATCTGATCTGAGCAGAGGAGCTGCAACCACCGCCATCACTTTCGTGAACACCCAGGTGGGCTGGTAAGGTCAAAGGGGAGCTCGGTAAACTGAAAGGGCTCGTGGGCTACCGTAGGAAACGCTGATGGACCAGCAGGACGGGGATGTGAAAATAAGCGTCTTGCAAGTCCAACTCTACCATCCAGTCTCCAAGGTCGGGGGCATACAGAACCTGAGCCAGTGTCCACATTTTGTTCTTCTTCCGGAGGAAGAGGTTGACGTTCCTGAGATCCAAGATAGGATGCCGGCCCTTGTCCTTCTTGGGCATCAGAAAGTAGTGGGAATGACAACAGCAACCTACTTCTGGGGCAGGAACTCATTCGATGGCTCCCTTGGCCAAGAGAGCCGTAACTTCCTGTTGGAGAAGGGTCAAGTGATCCTCCTACATGCAATGGAATTGAGGTGGCAAGGATGGAAGGGTAGTCTCGATGGGGAAGGAGTAGCTCCTTTAGACTATCTGCAAAACCCACCTGTTTAATGTGATGTTGAGTCAGTGGGTAAGGTGATGGCGACTCCTGCCGCCCACTGGTGAACGGTGGCCCTAAAAGGTCAGACTAAGAGGGCTTGGAGGAAGCTGCAGCAGGGGCACTGGTGGATGGGTCTGCCCGCTGACCCCCAGACCCACGACAGTGGGATCCATGTCCCTCGCCGCGCAGAGGCTGGACAGCTTGCGCAGGCCTGTAGCCATAGGCGAAACGTGGCGGGGTATCCCTTCTGTAGCCACGAAAGGGGCGAAAAGCAGACTGCGCTGGGCGGGAGGTGGAAGCGAGGCCCAAGGATCTGGCCGTAGCCCTGGAGTTCTGAAAGCGCTTGAGTGCGTTGTCTGCCTTGTACCGCTTTTGGCTGCCATAAGTGTGGCAGGGTATGCTCAGACGTGAGTCCCTTGCTCACTTTGCCACTGGATTCAAGCATGCCGGGCTGAAGACGGCTGGAATGCCAGAAACCGGTCCTCGGAAGCTTGTTTCCGGTCCAGGGAAGACATGGCTTGGCAGTTCGGGCTGGACTGTTCCCATGAGGCACAGGGTCAGACTGATTTGCATATAGCCATGTCTGAACTGGGGTGGCAGAGTGGGCTAAAGAAGGGTGATGGATCAAACCCAGATCTTTTGACTGGGTGTGAGTGTTTGATTGATTCAGATGCTCCGTCCATCACCACCCCCTTTTGTACCGCTTTTGGCCGCCATAAGTGTGGCAGGGTATGCTCAGACGTGAGTGCCTTGCACACTTTGCCACTGGATTCAAGCAAGCCAGGCTGAAGACGGCTGGAATGCCAGAAACCGGTCCTCGGAAGCTTGTTTCCGGTCCAGGGAAGACATGGCTTGGCAGTTCGGGCTGGACTGTTCCCATGAGGCACAGGGTCAGACTGATTTGCATATAGCCATGTCTGAACTGGGGTGGCAGAGTGGGCTAAAGAACGGTGATGGATCAAACCCAGATCTCTTGACTGGGTGTGAGTATTTGATTGATTCAGATGCTCCGTCCATCACCACCCCCTTTTGTACCGTTGTCGCCAAACAAGCAACGGCCATCAAAGGGGATGTCTAAAAGTGTTACTTGTACATCACCCGAAAAGCCAGTGGACATAAGTCAGGCGTAGTGTCTCAGGGCTATTGATTTTGAAATCGTCCTGCCTAGTGAGTCAGTGGTGTCCAGCCTACATCTTATGGCAAACTTCGCTGCTTTTCTCCCTTTAGCAACTGCAAGGGAGAGCACGGCCTGGGCCTCCTGCAGGGAATGTGGCAGCAACTGCGTGACCGAGTCCCACACCGAGTGGAAGTTACGGCCCAAGAGACATGCAGTGTTCACTGACCGAAGTCCTAAGCTGGAGGAAGAAAACATCTTCCCAAGGTGATCCAGCTTCTTGGATTCCCTATCAGGTGGTGCGGTAGGGAATGCGCCTTTGGACGTGGAGGCTTGAACCACCAAGTGGTGGGATGTTGGGAGAGAAAAATGGTCTCGGCCGGGCAGTGGGGTCAGGCAATCATACTGTCTTGCACCTGTGTTGGGCTTAGACCAAGTGCCCAAAAGGATGTCTGCTTGGGCCTCATTGAAAGGCAGCAGGGGCACCTCGGTAAGAAGGTTAGTCCTGACCACCACTGCAGATCACTCAAGGTCTAAGGCCTCTGCCGCCATAGGCAACACCACTGAGTAAGATGTATGCTCCTCTGTAGCCATGGTAGGGGTAGAAAGCATGCCAAGGTCCTCTCCAGTCCGGTTCCCCGAACTAGTCTGCCAAAGGGTCCACAGACCTCCTCACCCTCCTCTGGTATCCACTCAGGGCAATAGGGAACACCAGGGGAGAACAGTGGTACAAAAGGACAGGTTAGGCCGGAACCGGCGTAGGTCCGGCTCGTGTCCACATCGAGGGGGAAGCTGGGACCGACATCGACTGGGGACACAACCGTCACCACTGGATTTGGCGCCAGAGGTGTCACGAGGTCGACGGGTGCTGATACAGATCCGGGCCTGGATCCCTGGGGGCACAGCGGCACCGAAGCCCCCTGCATTGAAGGCCAAGAGCTCCCAGCCGAGTTCACAGGCCCGTAGGCGTGCCAGCAGAATCGGGCTGCCCAAAGACGAAATGGAGGACTTCATAAAAGCTACAAAGCTGGGTAGGGGTCGCTCAAGTTCCTGGGAAGGGAGGCAAGGCTAGAATCGACCCAACAGGCTCTGGGGGAGGAGCCGGATGACTACCTTCCGCTTCCCGCGTCGCATCGGCCGAAGGACAGAGAGAATGTGAAGAGCGACGACGCTTCTTCGCCTTCTTCTTGTGTTTTGACTTACCAGAAGGCAAAAACTTTGATGAGGAATAGTGGTGATGGCTCCACGACCGGTCCCGCTACCTCCCTCTCGAGACCTCGAACGGCATGGAGCAGAGAGAGGCGTCCGTGAAGCAGGGGGCAGGGAGCCGAACCCTTTGATGTAGCTCACGGCCGTGAAAAAAAGCAATTAGGGGGGAGGAGAAGTGATGTGCACGCGCTTTTTAGGTCAATGCGCTTGCGCATTGAGCTTGCTTTTCACGGGCACAGCATCAAATCGCCCGTTTAGTTAAGCTCTGGATAAGCCCCGATATTCTCGCAAGCTCAATGCGCAAGCGCATTGACAGACAAGACCTAAAAAGGCCTATCAAGGTCCCGACCAAATGTTGAAGACTATCTTGAACAACAAAGTATTAAAAACGTCCACAAAAGAACGATCTTTTACATCTCCACTGTTGTTTAATAACAAACCTTATGTATAGTTCTGTTCTTATTGTCTAATAATGTTCATAAGCAGGAAGTCACATATATTTCAAACATGTGGGGGGGGTGTGGCTAGCAGCCAAACGAAATGGCCGCTGCCTAGAGAGGCTCTGAGATCGACACGACATCCCCATTAATCCACTGCACAATCGGTCGACAAACGGCAGCAAAAAGCATTGATCCAGACGGGCACCCTTTGACCTAACTGTGAGCTCCGTGAAGTGAAAAATAAAAGAACTTACACTGTGCCTACGAGATGTGGCCTACAACACACAGCAGGACGGGCTCTCGCATGTCATTGAGGCCGAGCGGTGAAAAAAGCGAGGCGTCGGAACCCGCAGGCCGGTGGTGTGGCGTTCACGCGCTGAGTGCGGCGGCACAGACAGAGCTGTGTTGGCCGCCTGAGCGCTGAAACATGTGGCACTGAAATCGAGCTGCACATTAAGGATCCTCACGCCGTGTGAGGGGCCGGCCATGTGATGCAGTGCCACGTTCACGCCCTGCCGACTCTCACTCCTGCAGATAGATCGGCGCCGGTACATACAGGTCCCTGGTCAGAGGCGGCGACGAGAGTGTGAGCGCTCTGTTTGGTGCGGCCAAGGAAGTGCCACCAATACCAACGGGGTAACGCTGAGCACCTTGATCTGGCACATCTGGACCTAAGGAACGCTCCTCGCTCCAGACAAGCAGCATCAGTGATATTGCGCTGGACTGCGTGGAAATTCAGACAACACACTCACTACCCCAATGCAGTCTGTTGACCCCAGTGAAGAACCCCTAAATGGCAAGTACCAGTGCAACTGGACAACAAGCAGCTTCCAAAGCTAGAGGTGAGACATGGAGAGCGCTGTAACACCTAGTGACTGAGGTTGTTTTCTGTCTTGGTGGATTGGTTGCGGTCCCTGTGGGATACGCTGACGCTGTGAGTCTGTTTGAAGCACTAAACACGGCCCGCTACTCAGGTGTTCCATCTGAGTCTTGACTCTGCAGGAGCACCAATAACCCCTGACAAAGGAGATCCGCAGCAGGAAACCCGAAAGACCGAACGTGGCTGACAGTCACGCAGGCTGGCAGCGGTGACTACTGCCACATACCCGCAATACTCCATGTGGTGGCCCTGTGGACTGGCCATAATGCGGGGCTGGGGCCAACGCACTACGCAGCACCTGAAACCGGACAAGTACACGTACAATAAAGATCCGCAGGAATAGGCAGAACGAAACACTACAAGAGAAAAGAGCCTCGCGTCCGAAGGCCCAGCGGAGGTCTTGTTACAAGATATTATATCTGCCCAAACAAGGTCCAAACCACAGTGGGGTCGATCTCCACGGACATCTCGCTTGCAAGCAGACTTTCAGAAAATGACCACGAGAGTGACAAAAGTCGAAACTATCAAAACAACTCTCTCCGCAGATACGGCTGTCCTATAACGGCAAGTATGACAACTAGAAACAGAAAACAAGCTTATAACGGCCAAGCTCGGCGATCAGGAAGGCCGCTTGAGACGTAACAATGTTCGAATTATTGGCGTACCAGACGGTAAGAGGAGCCCTGCATTAGATTTATTTGTTGAAGATCTAATCAAGACCCATCTACAGCCTCAAGGACTGTCAAGTTTCTACTCAGTGGAAAAGGCCCACGGGGTACCGGGAGGCAGGCCCAGACCGGGGCCCCCCAGACCTATCTTAGAGCCCGAATATTTAATTTTCTTGATCGTGACGCCATACTGCCTGGATACCAACGCTCACGACAGCAAAGAGCTCTTCAGCATCGTGAAGGAACTCTCCAGCCCTAGCGCCAACGGCAACGATATCCCGCCCTCACAAGAACTGTGCGACGCACTGGCCACCTTCTTCCACCGCAAGATCACCGACATCCACGACACCTTCAACACCACGACCGCCAAGAGCACGGCAGACACCCCTACCCGCGAACATTACACGCACCAACCACCTGCCCTCATGGGTCAATGTCAACAACGACGAGACACGCAAGGTCATGAACTCAATCCACTCAGAATCACCCTCAGACCCCCGCCCACACCACGTATTCAATAAAGCAGACGCAGCCATCACACCCGAACTACGGAAGGTCATCAACATTTCCTTCGAAACAGTGACATTCCCGGAAAGCTGCAAGCACGCCCAAATCAGCGCCCTCCTCGAGAAGCCCAAGGCGGACCCCAAGGACCTCAAGAACTTCCGACCCATCTCCCTGCTCCCGTTCCTGGCGAAGATCATATAGAAAATCATCATACTGAAACTGGCCACCACCTAGAGGACAACAACATCTTAGACTCGTCCCAGTCCGGATTCAGACGCAACCACAGCACCGAGACAGCCCCATCGCCGCAACAGACGACATCAGGCGCCAACTAGACAACATCGAAACATCAGCCCTCATCCTTTTGTACCTGTCAGCCGCCTTCGACACAGTCTGCCACTGTACACTAAAGACACACCTCCAAGAAGCTGGAATCCAAGAAAAGGCCCTGAACTGGACCACGTCCTTCTTTGCAGGTAGGACCCAGAGCATCCCCCTCCCCCCCTTTCGTTCCGAAGCCACCGACAACATCTGCGGCGTACCCCAGGGCTCATCCCTCAGCCTGACGCTGTTCATCGTCTACATGGCTCCCCTCGCACAAGTGGAATGCCAACACGACCTCAACATCATCTCCTACGCCGACGACACCCAGCTCATCCTCTCCCTCACCAAGGAACAGCACACCGCCAAAACCAAACTCCACGAGGGAATGAAGGCTGTCGCCGATTGGATGAGGAGCAGCTGTCTGAAGCTGAACTCGGACAAGACGAAGGTCCTCATCTTTGGACCCACCCCCTCTGCCTGGGACGACTCCTGGTGGCCAACCACACTGAAAACAGCACCAACACCCACTGACCACGCAAGCAACCTAGGATTCATCCTCAACTCCTCCCTCTCCATGTCAAAGCAGGTCAACGCCGTCTCCTCCTCCTGCTACAACACCCTCCGCAGGATCTACAAGTGGATCCCTACCGAAACAAGAAGCACGGTGACTCAGGCCCTCGTCAGCAGCAGGCTGGATTACGGCAATGCTCTCTATGCAGGAATCCCGGCCAAACACCTGCGACGACTACAACACATTCAAAATACCTCCACCCGACTGATCCTCAACGTCCCCAGCCGCAGTCACATCACCCCCCACCTGAGAGACCTACACTGGCTCCCCATCGACAAGAGGATCACCTTCAAGCTCCTCACCAACGTACACAAAGCACTCCACAACACCGGACCAGCCTACCTCAACGGCAGACTAAGCTTCTACACCCCCACCCGCCAGCTCTGATCCGCCAGCCCTGCCCTCGCCACTGTCCCCCGCATCCAACGAACGACCTCCAGCAGCAGAGACTTCACCTTCCTCGCCGCCAAGAACTGGAACTCCCTCCTTACCCACCTACGACAGACCCAAGACCTGCTCTCCTTCAGAAGACTCCTCAAGACCTGGCTCTTCGAGCAGTCGCAGCACCCCCTTCCCTCAGTGCCTTGAGACCCTCATGGGCATGTAGTGCGCTCTACAAGTACACTGATTGATTGATTGATTGATTGATACTGCAAACGGCACGAGTGACTCCTCCCTTGCGTCTAGAAGGCTGCGTAGTGTCATTGTTTCCAGACTATATGGCAGCGGTAACTAAACAACTGCAGAGTTTTCTGGAGGTAAAGAAAGAACTTAGAAGCTGAGAACTTAATTACTCAATGTTGTTCCTGGCAACGTTGAGAGTAGAAGCGGAAGGTAAAACCTGGTTCTTCGGGACGCCCGAGGAAGCCCATGACTGGTTGGAGGGATGGAGTCAGGCCCCTCGACTGCGAAGAACAAGCAAGAAACAACAGCAATGGCTACTGGAAGCGGCATCGCAAGACTCAAGAGACACAGGCTCAATGGAAGACTTAACCCAGGTGGGGGGGCGCTAGAGGGCGCATGGCAAGATGGCCGCACCGATGTGAGGCTCTGCCTGACCGAGCTACAATCCGCCAAATTTCTACTGCATCGTGACATCTTTGCGCCTGATGTGACCCATGGCGGCTTCCCACTTACTTGCGACTTCTGTTGGCGGTGCTGGGGATCGCATCGGACCGGATCAGTGGGAGAGACAGACCGAATTGCCACGATGCTGTGCTGCGGCAAATGGCGGCTGCGGTAGTGTGCTAGGCCTCCCCTGTGCTGTGTGGACTGGGAGCCTGGTTCAACATCCTGCGCGGCTCCCTTTGCTTTATGAAGGGCTGCGCTGTGCGGCAGATGCAGTGTGCCCTCCTGTGATCTGCGGGACGGCTGTCGGAGGTTTTGAAGAACGGAGACTGCCCCATGTGCGGACGAACCTGTGTGGAGCTCGGAGAGGGGCACTGGCGGCTGTGGAGACGGTCCCGGACAGCGTTTTCCTGGAGGAACTGCCTGGAATGCTGGCGCCTGTCGGCGCTGGCTGCGGTGAGTGGGGCTGTGGTCTGACTTCGGCTCGGGCAGCAGAGGCGGGATCGAGCCGTGGGTTGTGGCTGCGTCCTGCTTGCTGCGGCTAGCGCGGGTCCTAGGCGAAGTGCGTGGGCCGGAGAGGGAGCGCTGTGCCTGCTGCTGACACCCGGCAATTGGGGAGAGTGCAGAGGGCTCCCCATACTGTTGCTGCCAGCCCCAAAGTATGTAGTGGCTTGTTAAGGGTGAGAGCTGCTCCTGTGAGGTCCTCATGGACAGTGGCTGTGATTTCAACAGGAGAGAGGCATTATGAGTCCTACTGCTAGCTGTATAAGTGGGGTCATGCACAGCAATTGAGGAGGAAGAGCGGCGAGGCCACCAATACCGTCTGTGGCATTGTCTCCCTGGAGTCCTATGACTTGAGGCGCGCTGGCCAATAAGGGGGTCCTGGAGTCAATATTTTTCTGCGCATTCTGGAAACATCTATAGGCCTTACCCCGAACTCATGCTGCGGGCCTTCTGCTGTAGGTATATGGGCATTGCGGTGTGTTATCCTATCGCCTCTGGATTACAAGTATACACACACACATGTGGTACACTGGTCTAAGTACTGTTGTGATCTTGAGCTGTCCCAGGGTCTGTGGGGCACACTGGCTGGTTGACCTGTGGGGTGCCTCTGTGGCGGGGATTTTTACTGGAGGTGCGCCCTTTGTCACGGAACAGGGCCCTACGCCAGTGACGTCTGGAACTTTCGGGTGACCCCCTCATCACGTTTTTGTCCGACTGTGGGTCTAGCTCCTCCTGTGTCACTTTCATCTCCAGTTATATTGAGTCACCGTTGCAGCCATGGGAAGGACAGATAAGTCCCAACCATGTCTTACATTTGAGTCAAGGAGGGTCCCCAAGACGCCGCAGACAGCTGCCTCTGACTCTGAAGCAGAGGCGCACACTGACAATCCTCCAACGCTGGAATCTACATTAATGGCTATGCAGCGCACTTTACAATCTATTGAGGGAGCGATGGCCACGGTAAATCATCGCCTCGATCACATGTTATCTCAATTAGAGATACAGAATGCTCGAATGGGGGAGGTGGAACAAAGGGTCTCTGTGACTGAAGATGGATTGACGACGGTGTCAGACAGAACCTTAAGCAAGGAGAAGGTCTTCTCAGTAATGCAGGCTAAAAACGAGGACTTAGAAGCGCGGTCCCGGTGCAATAATATACGAATTACCGTGCTGCCGAATTGATAAATGTGGGCCGGATGGAGACATTTATTGAGCGCCTGATCACGGAAATTTTTGGTGTAGAACACTTGTCCAGTGTGTTCATCGTGGAGCGTGCCCATCGCTCCCTGGCTGCACGGCCGGTTCCGGGGGCTCCCCCACGTCCCATCATTGCCAAGATTTTGAATAATAGGGACCGAGACACTATCTTGCGCCTGGATAGGGAGAAGGGCAACATCACACATCAGGGCAACGCCTTGGCCTTTTTTCCTGATTTTACAGTCGCTGTCCAGGCTGCTAGAAGGGAATTTGGGGCTGTGAAACAGTTCTTGAGGACAGAGGGGGTTCCCTACGCTAGGTTATACCCTACCAGGCTTCGAGTGGGTGCTATGGGTGATGGCAAGATTTTCAGCTCTGCGAAGGCCGCAATGGATCATGCTAAAGTATTGAAGTGCAGGAGACGGGACTCCAAGGCAGGGTCCGAAGATGTTGAATAGTGGGGACTCAGTACTGTTATACTATTTATTGGCATTTTTGTCCTCTCTGTTTCTACTTCTTGCACATGAAGTGATATCTGAAGGGTCACACTGTTATCATGAGCCTTAATGTTAGCATTTAAGATGCCGATCCTGAGGAATTCAACTGTTTCCCTGAACAGTTGTCGGCCAATCACTTATGTAGCCTCCTAACCATTTTGATCGACCTGATGTTTTCCATGAGGCTGTAAATCCTGTTAACTTTAATGTGCAGGGTTCTGTTCTTATTCAGGATTTGTGCTGTACCTTTCTATTACTACACTCAGTACTGTTGATTATTCCTACGGCACGGTAGGCACAATAATATCGATGTAAATGTGATAATGATTTTGCGATGCATTGTTGTAATGTTAGAGCTCGGTCAACTCGTACTATGTGGGAGTGTCTTGGCTCTGTGCCCCCCGCATATGGGTATACCCCAAATATGTTTTGCTATGCTAGGGTGGGGACGGGGGTGTTTGGTTGGGTGTTGGGATGGCTTTGGCATGGTTGGGGTGCTGAAGTGGGAGGGGGGATGGGGGTGTTTGAGGTAGGGATGGGGGACTGTTCTTGGGATTTTTCGAGGCGCACAATTGGAATGTCTGTCAGCAAAAGCTGTCTGGCCTTAGTCAGTTCATGACATTTTGCGAGGTATTTTAGAGTGTTCAGGAGAGGGGGTTGCGGGGAGGTTAGGGAGGCCCTTGGTAAGGTTGCGGGGCAGGGGTGAGAGGGGGTGACTGTTGTGGTGGTATTTTTTTGGTGCAGCTGTGCGAAATGTGTTGGCAATCTATAGTCTCCTACATCTGACAGAACAACCGTTGATTTGTTGCATTGGGTATTGCCTCAGTCTGGTGGATGATGGAAGGGGAAGGTAAAATTAAGTGGATCACTTGGAACGTCAAGGGGTTAAATACCCCAAAAAAACTAGGCAGCTGCAGGCGTACTTGGACAATCATAATGTTCAAGTTGTGCTCCTACAGGAGACGCATCTTATTGAACATACTGCATCTTCTGTAGCCAAAAAATGGGCAGGTGTTTGTTTCGCCTCTTCATATTCGTCATATGCGAGGGGGGTGATGGTGCTAATTAAAAATGGTATCCCATTTGTTAGCATGCATGAGGCGATTGATGCGGATGGCTGGTATAATATAGTGCAGGGGAGGCTCTGTGGCACTTTGATCACGGTGGTGAATGTCTATGGCCCGAACATAGACGATCCGGAGTTTTATAAATTGCTGTGGAACAAAGTTTATAAGCTGCCGGCGTCTGCTATACTCTGTGGAGGGGATTTTAAGGTGGTGCTGGATCACGACATAGATCGGCATTCAAAAATAAGTACTACTGTTAAAAAGGCTGCACAGGCTGTTAATGATGGTGTGTGTGATTTGGGACTTAATGATGTTTGGAGGTTGCGACATCCTGGGTTGCCGGAGGGAACGTGCTACTCATACACACATAACACATGGTCTCAGTTGGACTATTGACTAGCGACGCATGAAGTCAATGCTTGGGTGTCTCATCTTACCCGCACGTTATCGGACCATGCGCCTGTACTGCTTAAGGTGCAACTGCCTACTTATGCTCCGGCCCCGTTTAGATGGATGCTGCAGCCATCGGCTTTGTTAGATCCAGTTTTTAAGGAAGGTTTAAGAGCGGCTATTGAAAATTATTTTGCTGACAATCTCGGATCAGTGCAAAGTATGGGCACCATCTGGGAAGCATTTAAAGTAACCATTTTGTATGCAGGCTTGTATAGGCCTGCAGGCAGGGGTGCTTAAATCTTTGTGCGACTCCATGAGCAAAATAGAACATGAATTGGTGGGGCTGGAGCGGCAGTATGAGGAGGTACCCGATGAGGCTACCCTGGCTACTATACGATCATAGGTGACGGAGTACAATGAGCTGGCAGATCAGGAAGTATGGCATCTAGCGTGGAGATGCAGAGCCCGATACTATGGCAGGCCGGGGAGTGCGTTAGTTGAGAGAATTTCAGAACCGTGGGCCAAGTATTGTAATGTGCAGGGAATTACAGAGGAGGGCGAGTCCATTTCAGACACTGCTGGTATCCTGAAGCAATTTATCAAACACTATAAGAAGATGTATGGGATTCGGCGGACGGCTAGTGAGGAGGAAATAGCACAGTATTTGGATGATGTGGCTTTGGTTTGGTTGTCTAAGGGCCAACAAGATTGTTTGATGCACTCGTTAACCGCTGAGGAAATCAAGGATGCCATTTCTGCATTGCCTAATGGGAAAGCAGCGGGTACTGACGGGCTTCCGCCTAAATTCTATAAAGAGTATGCTGATATGTTGCTGCCCTATTTAATGGCCATGTATGCAGAGGGGTTCGAGCAGCAGCGGCTGCCTGACTCACTTAGAGAAGCATTGATTGTCACACTATTGAAACCAGGCAAGCCAACGGATCGGTGTGAATCGTATAGGCCGTTGTCACTTACGAACACCAATCTTAAAATACTGGCGAAAGTTTTAGCGACACGGCTGCGCCTTCTGTTAAATGTTAAGGTACTTCCGGATCAGTTGAGATTTATCCCTACTCATTCCACGGCGCACAATCTGAGGGCAATTGTTTGCGGTCATGCATCTTTTAAAACCTGAACTGCCAGCGGCTGCGGTTCTTTTAGACGCTGCAAAGGCGTTCTTTTCAATTGCATGGACCTATATGGTTACTGTGCTCCATCGAATGGGGGTACCGCTCTTCACACATTGGATAAATTACTGTACACTGATTCGGTGGCTCTGGTGCGTGTGAATGGACACGTCTCAGAACTGTTTCCGATTAAGCGGGGTACCAGACAAGGCTGTCCGCTATCGCCCTTGATTTTAGCGCTCATGCTGGAGCCCCTTGCGTGTGTGCTGCGACAGGGGCATGCTGGCTCAGCATTGAGATTTTATCAAAGACCAATAGCAGTGTCCATGTATGCTGATGACATGGTCCTGTACGTAAGGGAACCAGTACAGTATCTAGAGCAGGTTATTCGGGAATACATCAGTTTCGAATGGTATTCAGGATTAGCTATTAATTGGAGCAAATCTATAATATTTTCACACACGCAGTGTACTGTGCCATTCGAGCTAAATTACCCTTTGGAGTGGGCTACGGATCCTGTAAAGTATCTTTGTATATGGATACATAGGGATCAGCAGAAGTCATCAGGGCTAATTACGGTGTGGCCATCTCGAAGCTTGAGGATCAGGTGGCTCGGTGGACTCGGCTACCACTGACATTTGCGGACAGGGTTGCTTTAATCAAAATGGTGGTGCTTCCAAAATTCTTGTATTTGTTTTTCAATATGCCTATCACTTTAACACACCATTTTTTTAGTACACTACGCTCATTGTTAATCACTCTTGCGTGGGGGGCAAGAAATCCCGAGTTGGTTGGGAGACTCTAACAAAGTCCTATGCGATGGGTGGATTTTCGTTGCCCGACATGCACTTATATTATTTCTGTGCTCAGGCACAATTTGCTTATTATTGGCAGAATACACCGCCGTTCACGCCACATGTGGCAGTGGAGGCTGGCGCGGTTCATCCCATTCCCCTGAAGGCAATGATTGTCAATCCATATTCAGCCTTTGAGCGAGGAGAGGTGGACACGGTCAAATGTACGGCTCGAGCTTGGGGGAGCTGGGAAAGCGGGCACGGCGTCTAACACTGTACGCTCCGGCTATGCCTCTGTTACATCATGCTGCAATATCTGTGATGGGGGAAACCAGAGCTCATAAGGTTCTACAGGCCGCTGGGGTGCATACATTGGGTGATGCCTTTGTGTATGGGACATTTATCTCAGAACAGGAGTTTGTGAAGGATGGTGCGAGTGAGGCTATGTCCACATTCGTATACACTAGACTTCGGTCTGCCATGCGTAGTTTGTACTCAGGCTTCCCTGAGGAACCTCCCACATTGGGGGCTCTGCAGCTGCTCTATACTGCACAGAATAAGATTAAATTAGTCTTGTGGCTCTATTACGCCTCACAACGGGATGAAGGTGCGGCGCCGAGCAAGTCGCCGCACCAGCGGGATGCAGGGGACTATCAGATCCAGGGCCATCCTTAATGAGATCCCCGCACACTCTGGAAAACATCAGAATTATAGTCTGAATGTCCTGGTCCCTCCACTTCAGGGGGAAGACATGAAACCGCAGTGTGTCAGATTAGTTCCAATTATAGAGAGTGTCTTTGAAGGAGTCAGGTGTCACTTCAATACACTGCAAGTGAACACCAACAATGTTAAGAGGTTTGCTGTTCTCTGGAGGTAGGCGACAAATGACCAGTGAGAGCCCACCTTCATCAGCCAGCTGTCAATGTAGGGGAAAACTGGAACCCTTGACCTCCGAAGATGTGCTGAAACCACCCTCATCCCTGTTCAAGACACCCGAGGCGCACTGGAGAGGCCAAACGGGAGGACTTCAAACTGAAAATGCTCGTGCCCCACCGTGAACCACAGACAGCGCCTGTGGGTCTGCAAGACGGGAATATGGAATAAATGTCCTACAGGTCCCACGCTCGATGGTCAATGGCAGACAGGAGCTATGCTAGATTGAGCATCCTTAATTTGTTGTTCTCTTCTGCAAGAAGGAAAAGATCTAAAATAGGATGAAGGACATTGCCCTACTTTAGCACAAGTGAATAGCCAGAGTATAATCCAGTTTCTACTTATGAGGCCGGAACCTTTATATGGCTCCTGTTGCCAAACTGGCTAGGATTTCCAGCTGGAAGAGGGACAGATCCTCCGCCTACTGCTGCTGTTAGGTGGGTGGGAAATGTGGCAGTGGGAAAAGAAAAGTAACTGTGCTCCTCCGCCCGACAGCCTGCAGGACCCACTTATCTGAAGTGTTGACTTTCCACCCTAACAGAAAATGTTGAATCCAGCATATGACAGGATAAGGTTTTGTGGCAGCAGCAGTAAGGGGCAGGGGGTGGGGACTGGGCTGATTGCTGCCCCTGTTGTCCAGATTGTCTGAGGGTACCACGGCCTCAGCCAAGTAAAGGCTGTAGGGTCTGCTGGCTGGCTACATGAGAAGTACTTCGGCCACAGAGAGAAATTGCTGGCAAAATTGCAACGTTAGGAAAGAGAGGCTCATGGAGAGCACTGTGGCCCTTCCGTGTATAAAGTGCTTGATTGCGGAGTCTGCTTTCTTGCCAAATAGCCATCAAAGAGCACGTCTGTGAGAGGATGGCTTAGTATATGGTGCTTACTTATGTAAGTGTGACACATTGCACTAATCCAGACAACCCTTATGGTAATTTGAGTGGTCTTAGACAACCTTGGAAAGCTCTCAAAGTGGTAGCTGTGGAGAGCAGCCTTCAGGCTAAGCCCAGAAGGAGCGTAAAGCAGCTTATTTTACCAGATCTTAATCTTATTGATATAGGTTAAGTGAAAAAGAACCACAAAATGTATTTATAAAACTATGTATTTATTATCGGACAATCACTAATACAAAACCCGGAGATATAACAGTGCACATAATACTTTGCAAATAAAACAGGTAAATAGCACAAATACACAATGGTCTCCAGGGGTAGGCCAAACCTCATACTAAAATAGTAGAATGTGAACCGCAACCCAAGTCAAGACTGTACCCAGAAGACGTAGAATTGCGAGGGACCCAAGAGACCACACGATGTAAGTACCCAGGAACCCCGCAGAGGCTGTTTGCAGAGTGGGAACACAACAACGTGCTCAATTCGAGTCAATGGGTAAGTCGTATATGCTCCAAACTCTGACTGCCTCAACTTCTTCCCTACTGTGATAGGTGCGGCAACACCATATTTGGGAGCGGGAGAGATTATGATAGGAGACTTCAAATGCGTTCTAGATGGAGCTTTGGACAAAGAAGCTCATCCGCCCCTAGCCCCCCCTCCTTCCCCCACCAGACAAAACACTAAATCGAGGCTGATGAGGACACTTGAGATACTTCAACAGGAATGGTGTTATGGGATATATGGAGGATGAGGAACCCAGTTAAAAGATCCTTTTCCTGTCATACGCTGGAGACTAATAAATTTAGTCGATTGGACCAGTGTTTCCTATCAAGCGACCTGGCTCCTGACGTACTGGACATGACCTACTTACCCAGAAACCTTTCGGACCCCTCCCCGGAGTTGCTCAGACTTGGTGTGAAACACCCTAGACCGGCAATACCTACATAGAGGTTGTGAGTTGAGGTGCTATCAGATCCACCCTTTACAAAGACAATTAAAGAGGAGCATGAGGGTGACAGAATGGGAGGCAAAGAAGTCAGTGAATAGCTGGGTCTGCATCAAGACCTCGTATGGGGTCCGACAACAACTTGAGAGAGACATAAAATCACAGGAGAAGAAATTAGAGGGAATAGAGCCGAATCTCCACACAAACCCACAGCGTATTGAGGAATGGTGCATCGTCTGTAAAGCCCTATTGGAGTCCTTACACCGCCTGTAGAAATTTAATTATATAACATATAGACAACACCAGCACACGGGGGATAGATCAGGGGCTCTGCTAGCTAAGTTAATAAGAAATGAGAAACCAGTATCGCCTATAGTACATATGGAGAGAGCTAAGGGGGCCGTGGTGTATAATCAGATGGCGATTCTAGACGTTCTGATGAAGCACATGGCTGGGGTTTACAACCGCCCCCCAACCCCCAGAAATGATTTCTGAACTATCTGGGGCTCGCCCAGCTAGAGTAGGAGATGAGTGAAATTTCAAGAGAGGAAATATTAGAAACCATCCAAAGACTAAAATCAGCCAAAGGTCCAGGCATCACCGGTTTCCTGTCAGAGTTTTATAAGACGTTTGTACAAACGTTAGTCGATCGCTTGTTAGAAGTATATAATGAGGCTCTGCAGCAGCAATCCCTTCCGGCCTCAATGAGGTTGGCCTTGGTGATTATAATTCCCTAACCAGATAGGAATCCACAAAAGCCGAGTTCATATAGACCAATTTCGCTTTTAAATCTGGACATGAAAATTCGGAGTGGAGTGCTGACTAATGGGCTTTTACCCCATATGCTGTACCTGATACACTCCGATCAATCAGGGTTTTCCTCAAGCGCATCACTACCCATAATTTAAGACGGTTAACACATGTATAGCACTCCCCACCCACAGAAAGAGAGGACCACGCAACGGAGTTGCTTGATATAGAACATGCTTTTGACTCAGTAGATTGGTCATACATATGGCCGACACTGATGGTAACCGGAGTGGGAGCGGGATTCCTCAGATGGCTGCAACTGTTATACACAGCCCCTCAAGCCCACTTGCTTATGGGGGGGGACTGATTTCAAGGGCTTCAGACAGCATTGGGGCACCAGACAGGGATGCCCTTTGTCGCTGCTCTATTTTGCGGCAGAAATTAATTGCTATTATAACAAGCATTGGCATAACCAATAGGTCTCGCCTTTGGGACCTTATAAGTGTTTAGCCATACAACAGCTGATGTTCTTGCAGGAAGGATATTATGCTGCATGACTAAATACTTATAAGGCCCCAAAGGCGAGACCTATTGGCTATGCCATTGCTTGTTTGCATTCTTCTCAGTTTATGCATATGTACTAGCTGGTATGGCATATGCACAGGAGAATGCAGTTTTTCGTGTCATGGGACACAGGGCTCCCGCTTGTGGCTACACCCATAGAAGAGGTGCAGCTGGGCACAAACCAGGGCCTTTAATAATACAGACCCAGCTGTCATATTTTAGGTCAGGCAATGTTCCCAAACACAAAATGGCCGACAAATCTTTCCTGTAGCAACAAATCAAACGTTGTCACAAACGAACTCCTGAAGCTGCATGATTTGATAACTTGTGGGATTTCTTTTGAGTTTGGCAGCAGATAACTGCGTCAAAATGTAGCGGACGTCCCATCCGCAATAATTTTGGATGCCATTGACAATGTTGAAGTTGTAATACAGAGGACAGAACATTCATGTTTTCTTGATGGAGTACAGTGTTCTCCAAACTAAACGAGGGGCTTGGGTTTACTCTGAAAACAAAACTAAAATGCGATTGCAAAATCGTAGCCACGTGTTTTTTTTTTACCACAGACAGCGAGGCAGGAGTCCCTTCCTACCTTTGAAAAGACCTGCCCTTTTTCTTAACTATATGATGAATTCGCACCCCAGGATTTTGCAGCGGGAAAACTCAACGAAGGGCTTTAGCGAGGCACGAGACAGAAAATGTGAGTTTTCAGCGCTGAAACTGAGCGGTTCCTGGATTTCCTGAGCGGTGTTGGCATAGCAACCGATAGAGGTCTTGCGGGGAGAAGCACTGAGGAATGGAAACTGCTTAAAATCAGTCTACGCTTCCAGGAGAGACAGACTCGAGTCCCATTGCATCTCTGCAGCGTATCGCAGAGAAAGTCTAAGGGCAGTCGGGTGACAGGAAAGGGTGCCAAAAGTAAGATGACGGCAGGTTAGTTGTTTATTCGTAGCTCATTAACTTATAGGCGGCAGACGACGCTTCTCCTCTCGGGTGGGTAATCCAACCATATTTTCCCCTATTTTAAAAAAACTCCCTTGGCTTTCCCAGGATGCCGAAATTCTTTTTAAACTTGCATTCACTACCCACACTCCCTGTTAGTTTCTATGTTTCCCAGATATCTTCATTTTACCTCTTTTCAAATGCTATGCTTCACTGCCCATGTAAATGCCTCCTGAAAGAAAATGTCTCCTGCTAGTACCTGGCAAGACTTTTTAAACAGGAGGGAATTCATGCTGATATATTCACAGAATGTCATGACATTTCTGGAAAAAAAATTACACAAAATCTCCCAGTCTTATGAAAAGTCAGGACTGGCTCATAGTCAACAACATGTAATGGGGAAAATTGGCAGCTATGCCTAAACCCCTACACCAGTGCATTTATGACAAGGCCTGCAAGCCATGTCCATTTCACAACAAGCGGCCTTCAACATGGACACGGACAGGGCGGAGCGAGTGGGCGCACGGCTGCAAAAGTGAAAGCAGCTGCAGCGTCCACACGCTTAATGACCCGTGAAAGACAGATGGCGGCTGCGCGCGTGCACGCTCTTGTGAACGCAAGCGCTAGGCCAGCCAAAGCGTGGGGTAGCACTTTGAAAACCCACCTACTAAATGTCTCGCAACGGTATACACCTGTTACAACGCAACAAGGTAGTTGTAATGGTATGCGTTGTAACGTCATACATCCCTCGCAACGCATGTGCTGGCTTAGCGAGACCTGAAAATGATCCTTCTACCACGGTGTTTATATGTGCTACAACACTGGTTCTATGAGATCCCTAACTGCTTTTTGAAAACACTAAATAGACAGATAGTAGGACTGATATGGGGAGCTAAACGTAAAAGGGTGAGTTTAACGACACTGCAGAGAACAGGGCAAAAAGGGGCACTCGAAGTTCCCCATCTGGAAATGTACTACATGGCTTCCCAGCTTCCACATGCAATTCATTGGCTATTTGAAAATGATAATTAGGAGAGAAGCCTACTTGTGGGAGGCTCCCTAGCGGGACTCTTGATGGGGCAGGCATTTCCCACGCCTGACCCTACATAATTCAACACGTGGCACGGATATAGGAACGTACAGTTAAAAAAGCGATACGTCAGGCCGCTCCAGGTGATACAACCTTTCGCAAAAATAGCAGACTCCATGTCAGTCCATAAAAACAATTTATCACCCGCAAAAATGCAGAGGCTATGTTTGAGTTGGGAAGAGGGCAATTTTTACAATACAGGGAAACAGGACCAGAGAACTTTGGTCGTCCTTCCCAGAGGAGCCATTGGTAACAAATGTACTCCAAGTTAGGCTGTACATGGTGCAGGAAGGATGCTTGATTTCGCACTTTAATCGAGCACTCTGAGAAGATCTAATAGTCCCAACTTTGCCAGGCCAGGCGAGATGGGAAGAACCCATGGGAGGGCCCCTATCAGAGCAGGAATCGATCAAAGTACACATAGGGGTTAAAGAAGTGAACTCTAATGCACGATTTAAATTGGTCCAATATAATTTTATACACCAAACCTGTCTCTCCCCTAAAACGTTAAGTTAAATGTTCCTGACTCGTTCTGATGAGTGCCCCAGCTGTAGAGTTCCAGAGGCGGATTTCTTACACATGGTGTGGTCTTGTCCAGTCATGGCTGCTTTCTGGACGGAAATCTTAGACAAACTTAAAAAAGCCACGGGATGGATGGTCCCCAAGGAGATACATACAGTGCTGCTAAGACTATTACCCACCCCCAAATATAAAAAATTAAGTAGGAAATTTGTAATGCTGGGGCTTGTATTGGCAAAAAGATGAATCGCCATATCCTGGAAGAGCCCCAACCCACCCCGCATAAAGAGGAGGCTGAGTGGCTTAGGTGAATTGGCGTCAGCAGAAGCAATATGTATGAAAAGGGTCAGACTGGAAGAAAAAATGGAAGATGACATAAGTGCATGGTCGGTAATGTTGACAGACATTAAAGATATGCAAGCATCAATGGCTACACCCAACACGAACACCCCACAATAATAGCATTCCACAGACAGTAAGAAAACGTCAAATAAGAAAGGGAAATGACATGTGAAAACATTAGATAGACAAATGGAGATTCTGGAAGAGCTGTGACGCTGGGACTAAGATACGGGGAGGGTAGGGAGGGTGGAGTTAAACGGGGAATAGTGGGTACTCTTGCTGTCCAAGCCCTTATATATTAGGGCTTGGTAATAGAGCACAGTTTTGCTATGGTGAAAGGTATAGTAGCAAGAAGAAAACCAGACTCGAAAATTTGCTGTGGTTCTAAATTTATGTTCAGACTGGATGATGCCCTTTTTGTTGGTACAAAATGCCAATAAGGATATTTAATATACTCTGCGCTACTGATGAAATGTGCAGGGTGGTAGACGGCAGTCATTCAGTGGTGCTTGTCCTCCCTCCTTATCTTGTCACCGTCTTATGAAAAGTCAGGACTGGCTCATAGTCAACAACATGTAATGGGGAAAATTGGCAGCTATGCCTAAACCCCTACACCAGTGCATTTATGACAAGGCCTGCAAGCCATGTCCATTTCACAACAAGCGGCCTTCAACATGGACACGGACAGGGCGGAGCGAGTGGGCGCACGGCTGCGCAAAAGTGAAAGCAGCTGCAGCGTCCACACGCTTAATGACCCGTGAAAGACAGATGGCGGCTGCGCGCGTGCACGCTCTTGTGAACGCAAGCGCTGGGCCAGCCAAAGCGTGGGGTAGCACTTTGAAAACCCACCTACTAAATGTCTCGCAACGGTATACACCTGTTACAACGCAACAAGGTAGTTGTAATGGTATGGGTTGTAACGTCATACATCCCTCGAAACGCATGTGCTGGCTTAGCGAGACCTGAAAATGATCCTTCTACCACGGTGTTTATATGTGCTACAACACTGGTTCTATGAGATCCCTAACTGCTTTTTGAAAACACTAAATAGACAGATAATAGGACTGATATGGGGAGCTAAACGTAAAAGGGTGAGTTTAACGACACTGCAGAGAACAGGGCAAAAAGGGGCACTCGAAGTTCCCCATCTGGAAATGTACTACATGGCTTCCCAGCTTCCACATGCAATTCATTGGCTATTTGAAAATGATAATTAGGAGAGAAGGCTACTTGTGGGAGGCTCCCTAGCGGGACTCTTGATGGGGCAGGCATTTCCCACGCCTGACCCTACATAATTCAACACGTGGCACGGATATAGGAACGTACAGTTAAAAAAGCGATACGTCAGGCCGCTCCAGGTGATAGGGAAATGACATGTGAAAATATTAGTGTAGGAAGGGGGAGGCTCTAGTTGGCGCAGTGCAACACTAGCGACAAGCAGGGACTCTCTCTTCCTCGTCAGGGCTGAGGGTTACCTTCCAGACAACCTCTGCTTACCCTCTAGGTAGTGTGGCTTAAGCAGTCGTAGGCTAATCTTTGGGGCACATAGGGTTAAACACTTGCAACAGTACACCTTTACAACCAACCCACCACACAACGAGACCAGACTGTATTCTGTAAAAATATATATCTTTATATAGATTTTAAGCAGGCTTGCGAATACAGTCAATATACTTTATGAAAACGGTTGCAGATTACTCAATTCGGGTTACCACAGTTCTTATGCAGTTCTCTTGAGGCCCGTAGGCCGGTGTTACTCAAAGTTCTTGTGGAGCCGGCGGCTTCCAGGGGATCTGTCCCACGTCGCGTTGCCTTCCCGGGGTCGCTGATCGTTGCGGCTCTTCAGCCGAGCAGGTCACTGGTCATCCGGGGCAGCGGTGTTCTGTGGCGGCAGGGTCCTCTCCTCGTCGTCCGCTCCGACCCTGGAGGTGGCGGCTGTGCGGTGGTGACAAGTGGCAGTACGGTCCCCAAGTGCAGGACGTACCCAGCCAAATGTCGGTGCAGCTGTGGGCTCACAGCTGGGCTGTCGGGCAGGTTACCGACCTTGCGGATTCTCGTAGGGCAACTGTCCGTCTTTGCAGGTGAGTGGCTGCTCGTTATGCAGTCACCTCGGGAGCTCGGACCGGACGGGTCCTCCTTTGCTTTGCTCTCGGGCTCCCGGTGCAGTTGCGGTCACGGTGTTCGGGCCAGCGGCGGCTGGTCCTTACTTTGCTTCCGCTGTTGCTTTGGGCCCCGGTCACGGTGGTCGGGAGGTCGTTGCCTTGGAGGAGATTCCTCCGTCGGTGCTGCGACGATGGTCAGCACCCGCAGTCGCTTTCTTCCAAGGGGGTAGCGTCCACTGGTCCTGGGACGCTGGTCAGGGGGCAAGTTCAGTTGCAAGCCCTTGGAGATCTCTTTAGCAGAGTTTGGCACAAGTAGAGCAAAAGTCTTTTCGTAGTCTTTTTGTCTTCCTCTCCTTCAGCAGCAAGGCACCAGACACAGGCAAGAGTCAGCACCCTTCCTTGTCTCTCACGGTCCTTCTCGTAGGGCAGAGTCCTTCTGTGGCCCAAACCGGATCTAATTTTCAAGGAGCAGGGCTCCTTCTTTTATAGGCCAATTCTTTTGTTCTCGCAGGCCAGGGGGGCCTTTGCATAGCCACTCTCAGTTCTGGAGTACCCCGGCGGGTGTACTCCGGCTTCTGCTTTCAGTGTGAGGGGCAGGCGCATCAGACGCCCCACAGGAGGTGGAGCCAGCATTGTCCGGACAGGGGTGGCCAGAGTACCTTGTTGATGGGGGCTTCGCCCTTCCTGGGCCAGGTGCCGGCAGAGTCATCCGCCGCTCCCCAGGAGGGCGGAGCCAGCATTGTGGTGGCCGAGCACAGTGACAGGTCGAGTCAAGAGGCACTCCTACCTCCCACTAAGGTGTAATCTGCGCATTCACCACCTGTCATCCCTCCAGCCCTGTCACTCACACATCCCAGACAGTCAGATACACATACCAGCAGAGGCGGCTGAAATGGTTAAGCAAGCAAAGGCTAACTTTCTAAAAGTAGCATTTGCAAACCCAGGATATTAAAATAAACTTGACTACAAGAAATATCTTATCATCCTGAGTTCAGGCATACTAAACATGACTCGCTACCATGCTCCTTGAGCCTGCGGGGATTATAGGGTGTAATAATCCTCGCAGCTCAGTCTGGCCTAATGCAGCAGGTAGCCTTCAATAGTGAAATACGGTCTTCGTTGTAAGTCACTACTAGGACATGCCCCGCACATCAGGGCTTGTCCTACCTTGCCCCTACAACGCACCCTGCCCGCAGGCCTACCATAGGGGTGACTAATATGTAGTCAAGGGAAGGGTCGGTGCTGGCAAGTGGGGACACTTGCCCAGCTAGCGTGACAGTACTAGACCGCACGCGGGTTCTGCGGTCGCAGTTCCCAGACACATCTTTACGGCTGCTTCGGTGGGTGGCGCAACCAGCGCTGCAGGCCCACCAGCAGTATTGGCATCTACAAGCCCCGGCACTCTCTCGTGCACTTTACTAGGGACTAACAGTAAATCCAATGCACCAATCATGGATACCAATCGTATGTACAATTTACAGTAGGAAGCACTTGCACTGCGGCACGGATCAGCCGTGTCGCAGTGCCCTGAGTATCGGAAAACCAGCAAAACATCGGAGGCACATCAGCAAAAAGTGGAAGGGAGACTCACGCCAAGGTGCCAGGTCTAACAATTAGATAGACAAATGGAGATTCTGGAAGAGCTGTGACGCTGAGACTAAGATACGGGGAGGGTAGGGAGGGTGGAGTTAAACGGGGAATAGTGGGTACTCTTGCTGTCCAAGCCCTTATATATTAGGGCTTGGTAATAGAGCACAGTTTTGCTATGGTGAAAGGTATAGTAGCAAGAAGAAAACCAGACTCGAAAATTTGCTGTGGTTCTAAATTTATGTTCAGACTGGATGATGCCCTTTTTGTTGGTACAAAATGCCAATAAGGATATTTAATATACTCTGCGCTACTGATGAAATGTGCAGGGTGGTAGACGGCAGTCATTCAGTGGTGCTTGTCCTCCCTCCTTATCTTGTCACCGTCTTTTGCCATGGTGAATCACCAAACTCTACTTTCTAGATTATCTTCACTAGGTGTTAGTGGTCTTGTGTGTCAAAATGGCTAAAATCATATCTACAAGACCGCTGCCAGGTAGTGGCCACACCCCCTTTCTGCTCTAAATTCAGAATAACTCAAAGTGGTGTCCCACAGGGATTTACTCAATTTTGTTTAAATATCCTTATTAAGGCATTAAGCTTGTTAATTAAAACCTACAAGATCAAGGTTATTAACTATGCAGCCGATACTCAACTCATTCTCTCACTTAACAATTAGTCCGTTTCGATCAGTAACTTTTAGGCATGCATATTAGACATCTCCAATTGGATGAGTGAAAATTCCCTGAAGTTAAACAGAGGTCAAACTGAGCTCCTCTGCTCTGTGACCTCTAATATTTGGCCATTGTCCACAGAGACCCCTCTTTGCACCTCGAAGAAGGCCCAAAATCTTATAGTAATGCTGCACGAGACTCTCTCACTTGAAAAGCATGTGATTGGAGTAGCAGGGTTCTGCTTGGCTCTTCTTCCCGGACTCAAGGAAACAGGTGTGTAGTGCTCAGTAGGCTGGACTACTGTAATGCCCTTCTTCCTGGAGCCCACAATTACTTGATTAGGAAATTGGAACAAGTTAAAGTAGCTACAGCCAAACTAACATTAAAAAGACCTCTGAATTGTTCTGTCTCTGGTGCTCTTAGAGATCTTCACTGGCTACCCATCAAATGGAGGATTATTTTCAAATCACTCTGTATTGTATTCAAAGCTCTCCAAAACAAGGGCCCTAAGCTACTGCAGGTTAGACTGAGGAAATACATTCCAGGAAGGCCGTTATGCTCTGAGACACTTAACCTCGTCCAAGAACAGAGAGAGATTTAGCAAGGTGCGTCAAGAAGGACATGCCTTCACCGTTAAAGCTGCACAGATGTGGAATAAGTTACCATCTCAAGTATGATCTAAGACTGACTAGCTTAAGTTCAGGAAAGCTCTTAAAACTTTGCTCATCCCTAAATAACACTGGGAGGACACTTAGATGTATTCTGCTGACTCATCTTTCCTTTATTTCTGACTTTTTGATGACTTTAGCAAAGGACACTATTCTGGTTACAGTGCGCTCTACACATAACCCATGGAAATACTTCAACTGTGGCAACATACAGCTTCACCTCATGGTCCTGGATGGACTGCGGATTTATCAGGGGACAGTTGCTACAGGTCTTGGAGTCATGAGCCGGCCCCAAGGACAAATCTGGTCGGAATCTGTCACACACATGTGCTTGTGACAGTTCCTACAAGGTTTAAACCCTGAAGTTTTAGAGGGTTGACATTTTCTCTTACACACTGATATTTAAAATTACGTTTTGATAAAGTGCTCTTGTGAAGAGCCATGGGATAGCTCAAGATCTGCGTCTGGTGGAGTGTAAGAAAAGCAACTGACATGGGCACATATGGTTAGTGCTCATAAGTGGCTCTGCACATAGGAGCAGAATGATGTTGGGAAGGAGCCTTCAACGTCATCTACCAGCACGCAGAGGGTAGTGCAAATGATTTTCCGGATCCAGTCTGACATATTCAAAATCTGAGGAATGTGCGGTTAAAAGTATCTATCATAAACTACAAATCAAATGCAAAGATGTGCTGTATTTATACATGGCTAAAAATGGTTCACAAAGTTAGGTATGATATATAAATATGTTTTGCAAAGAGCAAAATGTAATACTTTGAAAAGGTCTAACATTCCTAATATGCTTCTCTTTTTCATAAAATGTGATAGAATGCACGCCGTACAGCAGGGAATAGCATCCAAAATGTACTATTTAGACAGAAATTAACTAGATGTGCTTAATTACTTACCACTGCTGGTGATGGTACATGGATACTTCCAACAGAGCGTGGTCTTATGTGATTAGCTAAATGACATAGAACCACACCATCCATTAAAGCTGCACCAATGTCATCTGGTAAAATTACCTTCAACCTTGATTCAAGATTCTAAAGAAAGGAAAAACATATTTTACTTTAAATGCCATCAACAGGCCAGCTTAATATTGCTAGACTAGAATTTAACTAAAACAGTTTTGATACCACCATAATGAATTAAGCCTAGTAATGGTGGACGGGATACTTACGTACGGTAACGCCTTATCTTAGAATTTCCCAGGCGTCAGACTGGATTCAGACTTTTGCATAAACAATAACCTTGCTCACCGGTATGTGGCATTGGTGGGCTCTACATGACATAGTCAGCGGCAGAAGTGATGTCCGCGTCAACTACATAGAAGCCACTTCAGTGGTGTGTTTCGAACAACTAGGACCCTGAAAGGGATCATCCCTGACAGTAAAAACCTGTCCGCAGTGCACAGAGGATGGGTAAGTCGGTAAGGAATCTGTGGTTAGATCATGGCTCTACCAGATAAGGCTTTACCAAAGGTAAATGACTTGTCCATCTGATAGAGATATCTAGCCACAGCTTCCTTACCTCAGAATGGATAAACAAGCAATTCCATCCCCAGAGAAGGGACTACTTAAAAGTTTAGACCAGGAAGTCCTGCAGGACAGAGAGGCCAAAAAAAAACAGTCCCTGCAGACTTGACTGTCCAGGCAATAGTGCTTAGTGAACAGTCTGCAGTGATGCCCAGTTTGCTGTCTGACGAATGTCAAGGTCTTGAACACCACGTTGCAACGCTGTGGTTGCAGCGTCGGCTCTGATGGAATGAGCTCTTAAGCCTTCAGGAGGCTGTTTCTTGGCCAGAGCATACCAAATTTTGATGCAGAGGAAGACCCATCTTGAGATAGTTCTCCTTTGCACTGCACTATCCAATGTGCCCCATGAAGAGTTAGTCTTCCACCTGGAACTCTTTAGTGCAGTCAAAGTAGAACAATGCTCTTTTTGGGTCCACATGGTGAAGTTGCTTCTCCTCTATAGAGGGGTGTGAAGGAACATAGAAAGTGGGCAAGGTAACAAATTGCCCCACGTGGAAAGGTGCTACTACTTTTGGTAAGAAAGAGACCCTAGTACAAGGCACCAACTTATCAGGGAAGATGGTCAGGTAAGGAGGCCTGGATGACCGAGCCTCCAATTCGCTCACCCTCCTGGCGGAAGTTATTGCCACCAAAAAGTCTGTTTTGATGGCAAGCAGCTGGAGGGGGCAGTTGTGCAGAAGTATAATCGCAGCACACATGAGGAAGGTGGGAACCAATTTAGCACCAAGAAACCGCTTGGTAAACGTGCGCTTTATAAAGATTTTAAAATTCAATTTCAAATTCAAGGTCCCACTGAGGAATGATGAATGGGGCAGGTGGGAACATATGTACAAGTCCATAAAGAGCGTTGTCTGGCAGCCTCAAGAAGGCAGAGAGGGCCAACAGATAATCTTAATGAGTGCCAAGAGCAGAGCCCTGTTTCGCAAAGGTTAAAATAAAAAGTAGGACTTGAGAGAGGGAAGCAGAAAGAGGATCAGTAGACTTTTCTGTACAATATTTAACACGTTTTTGCAATTTGCATGCAGACACTGTCTTAGTAGAGGGACGCCTGGCTGCCAAAATAACATTGCAGACTTCGGGAGGAAGGTTGAATGCTATCAACTACCGCCACTCAATATCCATGCAAGAAGGCAGCCTCATCGGAGGATCGATGCTCAGTTGGAGAGGCTCGGGATACCAGACTCTCCGTGCCCAACCCAGAGCCACAAGGATGACTTGGACCCGGTTGCTTCTAAACAGGAGTGGTATTGGCGGAAAAACATAGAGGAGGCCTGAGCTTCATTCGAGGTGAAAAGCGTTGCCAAGTTAGTGCCGTCTTTGAAACTCCAACACGCAAAACTGCTGATGTTGAACATTCTCTGGGGAGGAGAACAGATCTAACCAACACTCTCCCCACATCAGAAAGAGACCTTGCGCCACCTCCAGATGAAGAGGCCATTCGTGATCAAAGGGTGAGTTTATACGCTCTGGCGATCAGGGAACCTGCCAGGTGTTAAACCACAATGGATATGCCCTGTTGTTCCAGCCATGTCCAGAGAGACAGGGCCTCTTGACAAAGTGTTCACGACCCCACCCGCCCTGTTTGTTGAAGTGATAAGACTTTGTTTTTCAACACTCCAGAGGAGGCATGGCACTGGCTTGAGGAGTGCCCCTTACCGAGAACACCCAGTGATATGCCCCCGTGCTCTGGGAGAGCCCCTTCACTGCGCAGGAATACATTTAGATCGCAACATCGTGCAAGGAGGAATAAAGAGACTGCACTGCACACAGCACTCAGACCGACGTCCTACCGGAGTAGGAGAGTGGCAAGGACCGCACTACGAGCATCGGATTCGGAAGGCGTCCCCGCCTGGGCGGCTCAAGGGAGCTAGAGAAGTCAAAGGAACCTGTCATGCGCCACTCCGCGGACTGCACTTACCAGGGCATTACCACGGACTCAGAAGAAGAACACCCTTGATGCACAATATCAACCTCCTGGAATGCACAGGCGAGAACAACATAGAAACTGAAAGTGACACTCGGACAACACCCGTGGAAAATTAGGCTGATGAGTAATAGATGGCCTGGAGAGCGGCAGGAATAGCAGACTAGGAAAAGACACCCCACGCCACCCAGCGTGTCCTGTCCCGATTTTTTGTATTTGTCTCTCTCCTCCCTCTTCCTCTTGGCTTTCCCCTCCCTTCCACCCCCTGTTCCCTTTCCCGTCCTCACCCGCCCTATCCCCCCCTTTTTTTCCTTTCCTTTTCTATTTTGGTATTTTCAAATAATACTCCTTCTCTCAGGTCCGGTCTGTTTGAACTATCGTGGTTCTCATTGAACACTTCCGACCTGCTAGCCAGGCTCTGAGTTTACCAGTGTGCGTGCCCAACCCCCAGGTAGCTTAGTTGGGGCTTGTGAATTCACGAGGGGGGGACGGAGGAACTGAGAAAAGTTTGAGACAATGGGTTTCGGGGGTGGGCGATAGACCTCGCCAATCTGATCATGACACAGTTGGCCCTGTTTACCCTAGGGGTAGTTGGTTGAATGCTGGGGGTGTGTGTGTGGGGGGGGGGGGAGGGGGGGAATGGGGGTTGGGGATTCTTTACAGTAAAATGTCAAAACAGTGGGACAACGGAAATTCTCAGATTGCAGACATTACAGCAGTGGAGAGGGGGAGGTGGGCCAGATGCTAGGCTGGACATTACGCACCATCAGGATGGCTACGCCTGATCAAGAAAAGTACTCTATCATTTCATGGAATTTGAATGGGGTGTGGGGGGAAATAAGATTAAGAGAGGACTAGTGGCCGCAACTTTTAAGAGACTGAAACCTGATGTCATTCTCCTACAGGAGAGTCACTTAAAAGGCAACCATTGTGGTTTTCTAGGCCGAGGCGCATATAAAAGATTAGCACACGCTGAATTCTGCACCAGAGCATGGGGCGTAGCAATATTTATTAGGAAAAGCCCACCCTTCAAACTAGAATGCACTTGGACAGATCCCAATGGTACATATAATGCGGTCAAGGGAGTGTGGAACAGACGAACATCACCTTTATTAGTATGTACGCACCACCTAGGCTCCAACGCCAAACACTTGATAAGTTTGCAGAAATTCTGTTGGAGGCGGGTTCTGACATACATATTATCGGGGGTGACTTTAACGATGTGATGGACCCCACAATTGACCGCATGGCTGTCACAATGAGGGATCCCAAAGAGACGCCGCTAAAGCACAAGTTACTTACCTTTGGTAACGATATATCTGTAAGAAACAGTAGTTAGTGTTAGATTCCTCCCCTTAGAATATCCACAGGCGTCAGACTGGATCCGGAAAGCTTTGCGTAGCAGTGCCCCTGCGCGTCGGTAGGCGTCGTCTGCAGCTCCGCGTCCGTTGTCGCGATCGCCGGGATTACGTCGTCGGAGCACTTAGATGCCGCCAGCGCGTGCTGACCTCAGTTCTTGTACATAGCTTTCCGCGCCAGGAATGCAGAGCCATGCCAGAGACCGACAATGGTGCCATGAAACTAGGGCCCTCAAAGGGAGATACCTTAACCCGAGATATCGGTTTGCAGAACGGGGAGGATGGGTGGGGCGGTAAGGATTCGAACACCAACTACTGTTTCTTACAGATCTACCGTTACCGAAGGTAAGTAACTTGTGTATCTGAACGAAACAGGTTGGTGTTAGATTCTTTACCTTAGAATAGATACCCCAGCAATACCAACCCCGGAGGTGGGTCTGCGAACCAAGATCACAACAGAAAGTCCTGGAGATTGGAACGGACGAAAAAGCCATCTCTCCGGACTTGGCTGTCCAGGCAGTAGTTTTTAGCAAATGTGTGCAGTAAGGCCCATGTAGCTGCCTAACAGATGTCCTACAAGGGGGCTCCGCGACCCAGGGCAGTAGTAGCCGCCGTGGCCCGAGTGGAATGGGCACGTAGCCCCACAGGAGGCTCCTTCTTAGCCAAAGAGTAACAGGCCTTGATGCACAAAACGACCCACCGAGAGATGGTCCGTTTGTGCACCTCCCGTCCCTTCTTAGCGCCCACGTAACCAACAAAGAGCCGGTCGTCCACCCGGAACTGCCGTGTGTGGTCTAGATAAAAGGAGAGCGCATGTTTTGGGTCCAGACGGTGGAGCCTCTCTTCCTCTTTCGAGGGATGCGGAGGCGGAAAGAATGTGGGCAAGGTGATGGACTGCCTGATGTGAAAGGCTGTAACCACCTTGGGCAGGAAAGAAGGACGAGTTCTCAAGACAACTTTGCCCGGATGGACAGTGAGGAAAGGAGGTTTAGAAGATGGCGGCTGGAGCTCACTTACTCTCCTGGCAGAGGTGATGGCAACCAGGAATGCAGTCTTAAGAGTCAGAAGATAAAGAGGGCAATTGTGAGTGGAGAAGTGTGGCTCAATGCTTAGAGCGGCAGACCTTGATGCAGAACGCTGGCCAGGGACCAGGGTTCGATTCCCGCCTCGGCGGGTTTCGGGCTTAAATTCCTCTGACCGGATATTCTCGCCTCAGTGCCGATTCTAAGCATGGGTCCCACTCTGCAACTCTGGGCAATAGCTTGCTTAGTCTCCACAAAGGCCCCCTGATGCACAAGGGATGCCTGGTTTCACCATGGGATGCCCAGGAGTGGACACCCCACAAGGAAAAGCCAGGAGGGGTTCCCTTGTGGTAGGAGTACAAGCGCCGGGATGCCTCCGGGTCACTGTTCGCGCTATACAAATACGCCACATTTACACACACATTTACATTTACACTTTCAAGAACCTATTTACAACGGTATGCAGCGTTTAGAACGCAAGCATTACCACGGAATACCTTTACAACGCGGGCGTAACAACGAAAGTTGTTACCACGCATTGCACTGGGGGGCGCTAAAGGATAGTAAATGATTTAATTTACTATCCCAACACCTTCCCTACTATCCACGGGGACTGGTGTTGGAATAGTAAATTAAATTAATCAATTTTGCGCCCCCCGCCGCAATGCGTGGTAACAACTTTCGTTGTTACGAACGCGTTGTAAAGGTACGCGTTGTCAATGTATGCGTTCTAACGTCATACATCCATTTACAACAGGGGACTTGAAAAGAGAAGGCTGATCAGGAAGCCTCAAGAAGGCTGAAATGGCAGAGAGGTAGCTTTGATAGTGCCCAGAGCAGAGCCCTGCTGGGCAAGAGAAAGAAGAAAGAGGAGAACCTCTGATAGGGGGCAGAGGGTGGATCCACAGCCTTTGCTGTGCACCATACCACTAATTTATTCCACTTGTAGGCGTATACCGATTTTGAGGAGGGACGCCTGGCTGCCAGAATGACATCACAGACTTCAGGAGGCAAGTCAAATGGCCTCAACTGTCGCCGCTCAATGTCCACGCATGTAGGTGGAAACTGGACGGGTTTGGGTGGAGGACCGTCCCCTGCTGCTGCGACAGAAGGTCCTCCTGAAGAGGCAGATGAATCGGGGGATCTACTGACATGCTGAGTAGCTCGGGATACCAGTATCTTCGTGCCCAGTCCGTAGCCACAAGGATGACTTGGGCCCGGTCGCACCGGATCTTCTTCAGCACTCTGGGCAGAAGTGGTATGGGCGGAAAGGCGTACAACAGACTGCAGCTCCACTCGCGACGAAAAGCGTCTCCGAGCGAGTGCCGCCTTGAAAATTCCGATGCGCAGAACTGATGACATTGCGTGTTCTCTCCGGTGGCGAATAGATCTAACCAAGGCTCTCCCCACTGCTGGAAAGGTCTTGTGCCACGTCCGAGTTCAGACGCCGTTCATGATCCATCATGCACAGGTGGCTGAGTTCGTCCACCCTGGCGTTGAGGGAACCTGCCAGGTGTTGAACCACCAGGGTGACCCCCTGGTGTTCCAGCCATTGCTAGAGGCGCAGAGCCTCCTGACAAAGGGTCCACGACCCAACCCTGCTCTGTTTGTTGCAGTACCACATGGCGGTAGTGTCCGTGAACACCTGCACTACACTTCCCCGGACAGAGGGAAGGAATGCTTTCAGTGCAAGCCGTATCGCCCGCAGCTCCAGAAGATTGATGTGGACGCGGGACTCCGCCGGAGACCAGAGGCCTCTGATCTCCCTCTCTCCCATGTGGCCTCCCCATCCTAGGAGGGACGCATCCGTCACTATTACGTGGTCCCGTTGGGGAAGAGAGAGAGATCTGGCCGCTGACCCAATCGCGGTCCGGGAGCCACCACTGCACCTGGCTCACAGTGCCGAGATCAGGACGTGGTCGGACAGGTTGCCCTGATGCTGTGCCCACGGAAACTTTAGGTCCCACTGCAGAGCCCGTATCCGCCACCTGGCGTGATGCACCAGAAGGATGCAGGAGGCCATCAGCCCCAGGAGCCGTAGCGTCAACCTGACCGAGACCTGGGATAAAGGCTGAAAGATCGGAATCAAAGCCTGAATAACCCGAACCCGCTGTTTGGGGGTTAAACCCAAAACTGCGCTGAGTCCAGAACCGCTATGATGAAAAGGAGCTTCTGAGAGGGGCACAGGTGTGACTTCGGCACGTTGATGGAGAACCCCAGCAAGTGCAGGAGGTCGGCCGTAGTCTGGAGGTGGGAGACGACTGTCTGGGGCGAGCCCGCCTTTAACAGCCAATCGTCGAGATAGGGGAAGACTGAAACCCCTAATATGCGCAGATGAGCTGTGACCACCGCCATCAATTTCGTGAACACCCGTGGGGCGCTGGTAAGGCCGAAGGGGAGCACGGTAAACTGCAAGTGCTTGTGGCCTACCAAAGAACCGCAGGTAACACCGGTGGGCCGGCAGGACGGGGATGTGGAAATACGCGTCCTGCAACTCCAGGGCAGCTAGAACCTGAACCAAATTCAGCATCTTGAACTTCTCCAAAGATAGGGCGTAGGCCTCTTTTGCCCTTCTTGGGTACCAGAAAGTAGTGGGAATAGCAACCACATCCTACTTCTGGCCAAGGAACACGCTCGTTGGCCTCCTTGGCCAAGAAGGCTGTACCTTCCTCCTGCAGAAGTTGCAAGTGATCCCCCGACATGCGGTGGTACTGCGGTGGCATGGCTGGAGGGGTCACCTCGAAGGGGAGGGAGTAGCCCCTTCGGACGATTTGCAGCACCCACCTGTCCGATGTGATGGAACGCCAGTGGAGGAGGTGATGGCAAACCCTGCCCCTCACTGGCGTCGAATGGGCCTGAAAGCTCGGACTAGGAGGACTTTGAGGCAGATGCTGCGGGGGCAGATGTGGACTGACCTTGCCGTTGTCTCCCAGCACCGCCACAGCAGTTACCAAGTCCACATTGAGGTTGGTTCTGCGGCCTGTGGCTAGCTGGATGTGTGGGGGTACCCCTTCCTTGTCCACGAAAGGCGGAAGTTTGCTGGCGCTGACCGAGGCCCAAGAACTTGGCTGTAGCCCTGGAGTCCTTGAAACATTCCAGCGCACTGTCCGCCTTGTCGCCAAAGAGGTGACGGCCATCAAAAGGCATGTCCATAAGGGTGGCTTGGACATCCCCCGAAAAAGTTGGCGGACCTCAGCCAGGCGTGGCGGCGAACCGCCTCTGTCGTTGCAATCACCCTACCCACCGAGTCTGTGGTATCAAGTCCACACCGCATTGTAAATATAAATGTAGTATACTTGTAAAGCGCACAGCTGCCCATCACCGGGGCGTCCCGGCGCTGTATAACGCTGTGGAACCCTTCCTGGCTCTTCCTGTGAGATGCCCCTCCTGGGCACCCCCAAGGTGAAGCCAGGCATCCCAGTGTTGTAGGGGCCGTTGTGGAGATTAAGCAAGCTATTGCCCAGAGTTGCAGCGTGGGACCCCATGATTAGAGTAGGCGGCGAGGTGAGAATTATCGAGTCCGCAGACAATGAGCCCAAGACCCTGCCGCGTCGGGAATTAAAACCTGGTCCCGGGCCAGACCTCTGCATCAGGGTCTGCCGCTCTAACCATTGAGCCACACTTCTCCACTGTGGCTTGGGTAAGCTTTGCCTGGACCTCCACTGGGCACTGTGGCAGCACTTCTGCAACTGTATCCCACAGAGAGTGGGTGTAATGGCCTAAAAGTCAGGCGGTATTGAAAGACCGCAACCCCAAACTCAGGTAGGAGAACAGTTTCTTCCCAAACTGATCGTACCTTTTGGATTCCCGATCCGGAGGAGCGGTCGGGAATGCGGTCTGGGAGATAGAGGCCTGGATCACCAGGCTCTCGGGGTGGGGTGATCGGACAGGAAGCTGGTGTCGCCCGGAGCCGGGCAGTGGCGTCGGGCCACGTTCCGATCCACAGGGTGGCCTGTGGAGGGCTTGGACCAGGTGTCCACCAGAACGTCAGTGAGGGCTTCATTAGACGGCAGGAGAGGCTCCGAGGAGCTTGCCTGCGGTTTGAGCACCTCAGGGAGGAGGTTAGTCGTCACGGCCGCGACAGGGAGCTCAAGAGCCAACACCACGCTGTAAGCAGCCCCCTCCTCCGTAGCCACGGTAGGAGGGGAGACAAATCCAGTGTCGGGCGAAGTGTCCAGACCACTGCCCCCCCCCCCCCCCCCCCCCAAGCTCGTCTGCCCAATCCTGGCTCAACTGGCACTGCAGTGCCAGCGGGTCCTCAGACCCCTCCCAGTTGTCCTCGTCATCCATCTCCCGATAGTCAGGAAAAATTGGGAAGCCGGATCCGGACCGGGGCTGGACCGGGAACGACGACGTCGTCCGGGGGCGACACCCTTGGTGACGGCGCAAGCAGAGGAGTCGTAAGGTCGACTGGCGACGTCACGGATCCAGGCCTGGATCCTGAGGAGCCCTGCAGTGTCGGCACTGGAGTCGTCGACGGCGCCGAAGCACTGACGGTGCCGGGGCTGGAGCCCCCGGCCCGCTAGGGCTCCCAGACGAACCTGCAGGGCCCGAAGGCGGGTTCAGACGGAGGGAAGCACAACCTCATGGCCGTGAGGAAAGCACTAATCTCCTCCGGCATTGCATGCAGCCCAGGGACCAGCGGGTATGGAGCTGGACGCAGTGCTTCCGGCTACGGCGGAGCAGCGTGGGCGTTGTCGCCCGAACCCCCTGCCGCGTCACATGAGCGTCGGGGGGGAGTCGGAAGAGCGATGGTGCTTCTTCGACTTCTTTTTGGAGTGCCTCGACTTACCTGAGGACTTGGAGCCCGACTCGTCGAGTGGCAATGACTGCGGCCCCGCAACAGGTCCCTTGACCTCCTCCTGGACCGGACCTCGAGCGGCGCGGGGCCGACTGCCAGAGCTCGAGACCCTTATGGGACCGCTCAGTCAGGCCCGGCAGTCAGGGCACGACTTGTCATCGTGGTTGGCCCCGAGACAGTAATGGCACCGACGGTGGGGGTCGGTCACCAACATCAAGCGGTGACAATTGCGGCGATCACGACGACTGACACGGAGCAGCAGATTACGCCTACCGACGCGCAGGGGTACTGCTACGCAAAACTTTAAGGATCAAGTCTGACGCCTGGGGAAATTCTAAGGTAAGGAATCTAACACTAACCTGTTTCTTTCAGATACAGTTTGCAGACACATTAACACTTACAGACTTATGGCACAGACAGGGCTTAGTCCTTTTACTCATGGGACCACAAAGCCTTTTCAAGAATAGATGACATATTCGCCCCAGTGAGGGACCTAGGGGAGGTGCATAAAGTGGAATTTTTGGCAAGAGGGCTCTTGGATGACTCGCCCCTGTGGCTCACAGTAGGCACCCGCACACACTGGCAGAACAGGGAATGGAAACTTAGCACTTGGTAATTAAAGGATACGCACATTGCGAAAGAACTTAGGACAGAAATGGAGATCTATTTTAACTAAAATGTGGGGTCGGTAGACTCAGCCATCACATTACGGGAGGCATACAAACCTGTACTCCGGGATAGGGCACAAAACATCATAGCTCATAAAAAACGGAAGGAAGAAGAAGAGATCACCGGGAGGGAGTCCTGCTTAATGCAGCTCGAAACACAGGCAAGCACGGGCAATGATCCCTCCCTGTTGCTCAGTTTACAACTTCTTAGACAGGAATATTTCACGCTGGCTTGAAAAGATGCACAACACGCAATACAAGCCTTGCACCAGCGACTGTACGGCACAGGTGATAAGACAGGCAGGTTGCTTGCACGGCTTAGCAAAAAAGAGCTTGACAGTAGATGGGTGACCCAGATACAGGAAGAGGATGGTTGGATTCATGTGACTCCAGTCGCAATAGCTAATGCCTTTGAAGACTATTACAAGGCATTTTATACGCCACAGGCCTTGGCTGTGGCGGCACAAGTACAAGAGTATCTAGGGGCGATACAGCTCAACAAATTAGCGGACAATGAGTCAAACTCCTTAGACAGTAAGATTACAAAAGAAGAAATCATGACGGCCATTGGCCAGTTGAAAACTGGGAAGGTTTCCGGGCCAAACTGGCTCCCCTCGGAATTCTTTAAGCAACATGCGACGCTCTTTAGCCTGCACCTCCTCCAATTCTATCTGGAGGCGCACAAGATAGGGAGTCTCCCTAGAGACCTGCAGACTGCCACGATTGAGGTAATCCCTAAGAAAGACGGACCTCCACAGATGTATAGCTCATACCATCCTATCTCACTTATTAATTTAGAAACCAAAATACTAGCTAGAATATTAGCAAATAGGCTCACAGCAGTAATCTCTGGTCTCATCCACAGGGACCAGTCGGATTTTATGCCGAAAAGGTCGACGAGGCTCAACCTGAGGCGACTGCATAATTGGTTGGAAGTGGTGAACAAAAGAGACGATCCACACCTCATCTTGTCACTTGATGCCGAAAAGGCATTTACTGTTCTTCGGCCCTTTCTTATATCCGAGTTGGAGGAATTCGGCTTTGGGCCACTGTCCCGGCAATGGATCGCCGTACTCTATGACAGGCCCATAGCAAGGGTTAGAGTCAACGGGGTGATATCACGGGAATTCCCCATAGGCAGGGGCACACGCAAGGGATGTCCACTATCCCCTCTGCTCTTTGCTTTGGTGTTGGAACCACTCGCCTGTGTGACCCTAACGCACCCAGACATAACGGACAGGGTCTGACGAGCACATATCCTTATACGCTGACGATATAATAATGTATGTAAGAAACCCGGACAGAACACTCCTTAGTATTATGGAAAGTTGTGAAACATACGGTGCACTTGCGGGATATAAGATTAATTGGGGGAAACCCTATTTATATCCAGCAGATGAGAGGTGGCTAAACCATAGGCCCAAGCCAGCTTCAGTTAGCTCGAGAGGGCATAAAAAACCTAGGGATTTACGTCACGACAACCGCAAAAATAGCGCTGGATCACAATCTTTACAGGGTGCTCAGGGACTTTTGCGCGGACATAGAGAGATGAAGGACCCTGCCACTGACCCTATGAGGCAGGGCAGTCCTGTACAACATGATAGTGCTCCCCAAGTTCCTTTATGTGTTACAAAATACCTATCAGTTAATACCAGTTGAGGTGTTCAATAAAATCGACGACGCACTGCGGACATTCCTTTGGGACGGGCGGCCGCCGAGGGTAGCACTGGCGACATTGCAGTGTAATCAATATAATGGCGGTATTTCCGTGCTGGTTCTTCAGGCATATTACTGGGCAGCTAGTAATAGTTGTGAATGAATGGGAACATATAGAGAGAGATCACCCCACATATGCTCTAGAACTTACACAGTTCAACAAACACCTGTACACACACTATATATATATGGGGGGAGAGGTGTTGCACGACTCCTTACAGCGACACAGATTGTTCTGGCAGCATGGAAACAAGCTGAAAGACAGATGAAATGGGGCGGCCGGATCACTAGAGAAACCCCACTGTGGGTAGGGAACCGACTACAGGAAATTACGAAACTACGAGGCTTTAGGAAGTGGGACTTGCTGGGCATTTCCCAACTTAAGGACATACTATACCGTAAAGAGTTAGACACCTTCACATATCTCCAGACGGAATATGAGATGAACATGACCCAACAGTACAAGTACCTACAGCTGGCCCACGCTTGGCGGGCGCAAGGCTTAGACACTGATGCCATCCCGAAATTCGCACCTTTAGAGGGATGACTCTTGATGGGGGAAATAGCGGGAAAGGCAGTCTCTTGGACGTATAGAACAATAATCAACAACAAGCCAGACACACTGCAGAAGCTGAGGACGAAATGGGAATCAGAGTTGGGAGAGATGGATGATTTAGATTGGGAAATGGCGTTGATGCATCCTCGAGAGGTGGCCATCCGGTCGCGCCTCAATTCAATATAAATATTTGCATAGAGCATATTATGATAAAGCGCGACTACACCGCATAGGGAGGGCGGAAATGCCTAACTGTTTGCGCTGTAATGGGTCAGAGGGTACATTCTTTCACACGGTGTGGGAATGTTTTAAAACTCAAAACTAGTGGACATCTCTGATGGAGGAGCTGGGAAATATCCTGGTGGGGGGGGGGGGAATAATTCCGCTCAGTCCCTCGTTTGTTTTATTAGGAATATCCACAGACATTGACCTCCCCAAACCTAAGTTGACCCTGCTGCTGCAAGATTTAGTGGTTGCGAAACGCGACATTGCTAAGGCATTGGGTGCTCTGGCAGGTCCGTCTCTTGTTGAGTGGAGAAAGAGTATGGATATGTATATGCTAGGGGAGAAGATGACCTACAATGAACGGGGCTGGCCTAAAAAGTTTTGGACAATATGGAAGCCATGGCTCACACACTATGGACTCTCGCTCTCTGTGTCACAATGATTTCCTACGGTCGGGTGCATGGTTGGAAGGGAAGGATGGGGCTCACAATAATGTTTTGGTACATAATAATGCTATCTGACTTTACTGCTGTTTGAATATGATTCTGATGTCAAACTGAACGCGTTTATAAGTCTTATTGATAAATACTGTTTTTGTGCTGCAATTTAGAAAATGCCAATAAACATATTCCATAAAAAAAAATAGACTTAGAAACTCTAGGGGTATAGGGCTCATGCACCTGTACCCTCACCACTGGTATAGTGCACCCAGCTAGAGGGGTGACTGATCTATGCCAGGTCAGGGGGTTGAAGGCATGGCACACAGGTATGTGTGCCAGGTGGACTCTTCACTTTGTTCTGTCCCAAAACACGCAGCCCGGAAAGGGAGTGTGCGAGTGTAATGGTACAGGGCCTCTAAGGGTGGCACAATAAGTGTTGCAGCCCTTAGAGGTCTTCCTTGGTCACAGTACCCTGGGTACCTGTGGTACCATTTACCAGGGGCTGACCTGTGGCCAGAGATGCCAATTGGGTTTGGTTTTAAATGCAGGTTTGGGGTAAGAACATAGGCCCTTGGTACCTGATTGGCAGGAGCCCAGCGCACACTCAGTCAAAGCACATCAGCAGTTCAGCAAAAAGTGGGGGCAACCATGCAAAAAGAGGGTACTTTCTCACACCACCTCCTAGACAGGACTTGGTGTACTGGGCTAGGGTGGGGGTGCTTGTCAACGCTACTAGACTGCTTTTGAAGGGCACATTTGCTTTCCTCCTTGTATACTCCAGTTGGAACCAGTTCAGGGAGCCGTTGGCTCCCACGTTGATGCGAAACTGGACAAAAGCCATAGGAGTATCCTCCCCTCTGTCCAACCCCTCCTATGGGAGGGATCCCTGAATCATCCCAACCCTTTCCTTTCGGTACTTAAGGGCTTAGCTGTGGGTGGCTCTTCAGATTCCTCGTGGGACAAGACTCAGATCCGAAACCACTTCGTCTTTAACTGTCTGGGCATTTAGGACTTCGCTTTGGGAACAGAGACTGCAACTGGAAGACTACTGCTGCTCCTGGTCTCGTTGTCCTGCCAGTCTTCTACATCGTCTGTGCACCAAATAGGTTCTTCTCCAGGCCTGTGGGCATCCAAGACACCTGAAGGAATCTCCCTTGGAATGAAGGGGTCCCTCCCCTGCATCTGCAGGCACCGCAGCAAAGCTAACCGGTCTTCTTATAACAGACAAACATGCCTTTTAGCTGAGCCCTAGTCATCTGCAAAATTTCTGGGGAGGGACTTACTGTGTAAACTGAATTGCACTGTGTTCTGCACACACTAGCGTATTACTTAACATTCTGCAGACTAATGAAAAGTAACATTTAGATGTGTTATGTGAATCTGATAATCAATATATGGAAAGTAAAATGCAAAAAACAAAGCTGACCAGTCGGCTGTTACTGAGCTCCCACGGACTCCGAAAGGTTCAGCAACTTAGGTGGTGGTTCTGCAACTCCCACGAGGTCTGCACTGTCTTCACAGGAGGTTTGAAGCCAGTATCCCTCGTTGAAACCACTGGAGCAGTACCCCTGCGCACAGCGTCGACTTGCTGTTGCCAAGGCTTGTTGACTTCGGGCTCCAAGACGCTCCAGCATCCAGCATCTCTTGATACCAAGACCTTCGTCCTCACCACATCCTCTACACCGTGGGCCTCTATCATTCATGAGCTGCTCCAGTTCCTCTTGCGACTAATGTGCCTCCAGCCTGTGGGTCCTCTTGAGAGTCTTCTTTGGCTCCAGTGGGCTCCCCTGTTTGCTCTGGGCCTACACTGACTTACCTTTGACCTTGCTGGTCCCGACACTACACCTTTTTCCTCTGCCACGTTTGTTGCTGGTGCCAAGGCTTGTTGGTGCTCCTGCCTGACCACCTGGCTCTTGACATCTGACGTGGAATCGCTCGTGAATAGCTCCTGGTCTTCCACAGTGTCGCTGATACAGCTACAGCGTCAAGGTCACTGTCAACTCTACTGCTTCTTCCGACATCGGTGGGCTTTCGTCTTCCATGTCTCCTGGCCACTCCTGAGTGCAGATACCTAGCTTCCTGGCTCCACCCTTTTTCACCAGCAACATCTTTATTGAAGTCCTCCATTGTGATCTACGTCATTTTCCGACGTCACTTCACACCTATGCCCCCGGCTTCCCTTGTGTAGGTATCCTGGTTCCCGGGGTATCCATGGGTGGGGTTACTCTCCAACCTTCCATCTCCCATGGGTATTTTCTTAAGGGTCTTCTGGGAAGGATCCTTCTTCTTGAAAACTGCAACTGTGACTTCCCCGTTGACTTGTATTGAGCATGTGGTCATGCTTCTACTCTGCACACAGCCTCCGTGGGGTTCCTAGTTTCTTACCTTGGGTGGTTCCTTGGGTTCCGGGCTCTTCTAAGTCCTCTGGGTCCAGTCTAGACTTTGGTTGTGGGGGTGCATTCCACTTTATTTGCATATGGTTTAGTCTCTCCCTAGAGACCAATGTGTATTTGTGCTACCTAGGTGTTCTATTACTGAAATAGTGTGGGTATTGGGATTTCATCTCCGGGGAGGAGCTATTGCAATGTGTTACTGAGTGTTTACAATAAATACATATTTTTATAACTACACTGTGTGGTTCTTTTTCACTTAACCTACACTATATAATTAGTACTGGTAAAACAAGCTGCTTCACACTCCTTCTGGACTAAGCCTGAAGGGTGCTCTCCATAGCTACCACTTAGAGAGCTTTCTAAGGTTGTCTAATACCACTAAAATCACCATTATGGTTGTCTGGATTAGAGCAGGGTGCTCCACTTAAAGAAGTGTGCAGCATATGCTAAACCTCCCTCAGTATTGCTCGAGCAAAAGTCTTCCAGAGCCAGCCTGACACCTAGGAAATTCTAAGATAAGGAATCTGCAGCTAGACATCTCTATCAGATTAGTACATTTCTGAAGGAGATAATACTAAGCAAAATGTTTAACAACAAGTAAACTCATTGTTCAATCATTGAAAGTATATTTGACACACTACAAGTGCTAAGAGTGGGTCATTCCAAAAAGAGAAGTATTGGCTTTAACTGAGCGCACAGGCCTTATGTATCATTAATGGGTATGCAATAGCACTCAACCTTCTAGTGGTCTTCCTTCTCTGAAAGAATAAACCAAAGTGAAATACAATACACAAAAGGGAGTGCTTAGGAAGTCCACTGTTTTAATGAAAGTTTTCGTAATCACATATTAATCCAGATTATTCAAACATATGTATTCTTCTTATAGATCCAATTTAACACAGGAACCATGATATGATATTCCATAAAAGATTTTCTTTAGTCTTCACAACATCACACTGCAGCCCAGCCAACATGTTTCATCCCGACTAAAGAGACTTCATCAGGGTTTAAAGATTTCTTAGTGTTTCCTGGTGGGCACGTGTAAGCCTCGCAAAATAAGAGGAGGGTTGAATAATGGTATACCTTCGCGTGAATGGGATACCACGTGTTTCTGCTTAACCTGGTAGCTCCCACTGGGGATACAGATATTCAGCCTTCTCTGGTTTTCACTTATCCAGGAACCTAAGGTGATAGCACTAAAGAACAATGGAATTTCCTAATCACTCCCTTTTTAATATTGCTGAACTGGGTTGTTTTCTTCAAGGGCAAAATTTCTTTCTGTACCATCTAGTGGGTCAACTGTTGGTGCCATATGCCAGTAATCGTAGCAGTCAGGATTGAGGGAAGGCAAGAACTTAAACATTGCGATAATTATTCTGATAAGAGGCAGTTTAGAAGCGAAAAGCTTAAGTAAGAACAACTTAACCAATATGAACTCTGTTATAGCACATCCATACAGCAAACAGTTTATAGTTGCAGGCCGTCTACAGTAGCTAAATTAGGAAATTCAGGCTGATATCTTCTCACAAATATGGGGAAAAAGAAAATGTCAGGAGTTTGTTAAACTTCTCATGGTTGGGTTTGCTTAAGTGGTGGACGATGAATCTCATGCCTAACATCGCAGGATAGAAAGGGGCTTACAAAATCGGGTATACTTAACTTGGATCTATGCTGATCAAACCCCCACTAGCAAAAATATCAGACTGACCAATATGAATCATACTTCAGGAATATATGGGCCTGACGCAGAGGTACTTAGTACATTATATAAACCTGGTTAAACAGACTCCTAAAAACCTCTTCTCTGGAATCCGGCGAGAATCCTTTCACAAAGTTTGCAAATTGAATTGCATTAGGATGACTATTTGTAAAGAGATAGGAAATTAAAGCCAACTATTTCTGTGTTGTACCAATATTCAATCCTGTAGAAAAGCCAAGGACAAAATGAATTCTCCAACAGACAAATAGAATTAAATAAGGTCGGTAATTTGAGAATCATGACCAAGAACACAACTTCATCGACTGACTAAAATATGATCTGGTAAATTGTATTCTTGCAGCAACACCGATATCCCTGATCGTGTCTAACAGATGCTAAGCCCTGTATTTCTTTCGCTCAGGAACCAAGCTCACTGTTGAGAGTTACTCAATATGGGTGGAGAATCTTGCTTCATTCATAGATAGAAGATATCCTGGTTTAGATTTTTGCTCAGGAGGAAGAATGCTCCAATTGCTAAGATCCAGACACCAAGTACCACTCCCCAATCTGGTTTTGATGTATGATGAGAATCTTAGCTGTTATGTAAGGCTTCAGTTTTAGGGTCAACCAAGAAATCACTCAAAAGAGATGAATGTTTGTAGAGTTATGATCCCAGTTGGCATTTAAAGAGTCAGATAAGGTCTCACTGGCATCTCTCAGGAGTAAAAGGGAGAGCCTTCTAGTTAGAGACGATTAATCAGATAAGCGTTCATCATTAATTTATATTTAAAAGAGGTTGAAATCATTTTGTTCAGAGCAGCCGTCGGCATGGTCAGCTAGCCAGGAAGGTGAGAGACCATAATGAAACTTCCCTTGAGAATTGGCCTGAACATTAAAGCCTTCTTAAAGCTATGTTGTATAGAAAGGCAAGCAACGTCTGGTCACTGTCCACTGATATCAAACAATTGAAGGGTAGTCTTGCCACCCTAGTTTCTGAGTTTAAAGTCCTTCTGTAAATGAAACATTTATGTTGCAAATGCACTGCAATGTAACACATTTTTTTTTCATCATCATCATCATCAAAAGGCTTTATTCGAGGATTAGACTCATAAAAGCACAAACATACATTTAAAATACATCATTATAAAATTGGTTCCTAGTTAAATGCAATAATTTAAAAAAGATTATGCAGACATGGACAATGATCAAGAGCAAATAGATATAAAACTTTGATACATAATTACACAGGTGCCAGAAAGGATACCCCAATCGGAATACTCTAGGGGAGAGCCCTCCGTCTAATAGACCATGCCCACCCCAAATACTTAGCTGTTGCTAGAACTACAGGCATATGGGTGGAAGTACAAATAATTTGTAAGGCCTCGACACCCCTGAATGTCCCTAGATTTTTACAAACAGGGACTAACCAAACTTTCCTCAGGGTGGCATAAGCTTTACAAGAGAATAAGAAGTGGCCTATACTTTCATTTTGTGCACCACAAGCAGGACAATATGAGGTGGAGGAGCTCCTCCACCTACCTGTCAATGATCTCAATGGAAGGGCACCTGATCTTAACTGAAGGAAAAGCTTTTGTCCCCAGGGTTGGTTATGCTGTCCCAATAAGGTTCCAGGACTGGATACAGTTTAGCTACCACAAAGCGCCCCATAATGGAGTCAGATTTAGTTTTGTTCCAAACTCTTGCAGCTACATGGTCCCAATATAGATCTTTAATCGCTTTTTTGCTTGGAAAGAGCTCCCCGGTTGGATTATCCCATAAATTTGAGAGACCAAGATCACCTAAAGAAGACCTAAGATTTTTTAGCCAATCTATCCTATGAAAGGTATCAGCGTTTATTATGGCTAGAAACCCCTCTGCATAGTGCAGGATCTCCGGAGTAGTCCAGAGGCGTCTCCAATAAAGAATCGGGCGCAACCTCGCTAGGTCACTGACTGCTCTTCTCCCCAAGTCAAGACCAAGGGGAATCAGTGGGGTACTCTGCGGGAGTCCTGTAATTCCCCTAAAAAACCTGTTCTCGGAGGTCTGCAAGGGGAGAAGCTTCCCAAAGCCCCACAGCTCTGCCCCATAAAGAGCAGACCGAAGAGCCTTAGCGTCATATACTGCCAAAACGGGTTTTATTGGTTTGGACTTAGATTTTTTGTGTGCCACCCGAAGTGCCCCCGAGATCTGTTGGTGCCTCAAGACCGCCATTTCAATGTGCCTGGACCATCTCGAATCATTTGTTATCTGTATCCCAAGATAGGTGAATACAGTAACCACCTCTAACTCAGAACTATTCAAGAATATTTTTGGCCTGGGTCTACGTTTTGGTGCAAAGGCCATCAGCTTGGTCTTACCCACATTGACTTCCAGGCCATGCTCCCCGCAAAAAGAGTCGAAAATGTTTAGAGCTCGTTGCAGACCGCCTGGGGTTTTGGATAGAATTAGCGTATCGTCGGCGAACATCAAGATCAGAACCCTGAGGCCCGCCAACGGTAGCGCATCTACACTGGCGTCTAACATTCGAGCACTATCCCGTTTATGAATAATGAGAAGAGCAGGGGAGCCATTGCGCACCCCTGGCGCACTCCGCGTTCAACCGGGAAGTCAGCAGAGGATTCACCATGCATGCCCCATTGGATTTTGGCGAAGTTGCACTCATGCAACCTCATTACCAGGGTAAGCAGATCTGCCGGAAGACCCATTTCGCTCAAAACTGCCCAGAGCTTTCTCCTTGGGACCAGGTCGAAGGCAGCCCGCAGGTCAACAAAAGCAACATACAGGCTGCCTTCGCCTAGCACCACCGTCCCCCACTGTAACAGAGCAAAACGAAACACCTGGTCAAATGTTCTAGTGGCCTGCCGAAAAGCAGCCTGGTAAGGGGACAGGGCAATGTTCTCGTCAACCCAATCCATCAGTTTGTTAACCACCATCCTACCTACCACTTTTTGACAAGTGGCAATCAGGCTTATCGGCCTGTAGTTGACTGGAAGAGACCGATCCCCTTTTTTGTATATGGGTATGATGATCGCTCCCCTCCATAATTCCGGGACGACCGATCCCTTCACTATGGCATTTCCCAGGCGGAATATATATCTAGCCCACCGCGCCTTATTAATGAAAACATCAGCCGGTACCCCCTCTAAACCCGGGGCCCTTCCCCCGGGAACAGTGCATAGAGCGTCTTCAGTTTCTTTAAGAGTGAATACATTCCCAGTGGAATATACAGCTAAAATTGCTTCCATCCCCTTGTATTGTGCAGTCTCAGCATATTGGGGTTTAAAGTGATCTACCCAGGCACCCTCTGGGACGTTGTTACCGGGTTTATCTGGAATTCCACCTCTACCCCACTTAACAATATTCCAGAATAACCTAGAATCCTTAGCCCCCGAGGCTTCCTTTAGTTCGGCCCAATGCTGTTCGTCCCATAGTCTTTTAGCTAGGGTTAGGCTGGCCTTATAATGCTTTCTGGCGCCACTAATCACTACCCTATCCCTACTGTGAATTGCTCTGCCCAAGCTTAGCCTAGCTTCCCTACACTGGTGATTATACCATTTAGCTAGTCTAGGTGGTTGTTTGCTATTTGTCTTGCGGGGCCTCAGGAAGTGCGGTTTTAAGAGGGAAAAGAGTTTATAATGAATATCAGTTATTTCCCTTGACCCAGGGGTTACTGGGGTTGCATCCTCCATAGCGGTTATTGCAATATCCACCTCGGAGGTTATAAATGCCATGGATTCCACATTAGCCAGTACACTCGGCCAATTCAATCTACGCATGTTGTTAGACATATCAGGCAGCGGACCATCGATCGATTGAGAATTCCATTTTTTTTTTTAACTGGAAAAATACAGTTTTCTTTTAATTTTGGTAGGCTAGCTGTATAAACTCTGAATTTCAAATCCTAGGAAAATACAGGAAAAACGACATCAAAATCCACAAATATGGAAACTGAAAACATAAATTCCTAAGGAAAAGGTTACTTAGCTGTATACTTCTCCAATGTTGGCATCGTTCATGAATTAACATGCCTGCATCATTTCCTTTTGTCGTGGTGGATGCCTCCGGTAACAAATAAACAGCTAATGAAATGATGAAATGAAATGATTACGCACTTGTATAGCGCACGACTACCCGTAGGCATCTCGGTGCTTGTACGAATACCGCCGAGGAACCCTTCCTGGCCTTTTCCTGTGAGGAGTCCACTCCTGGGCACCCCCAAGGTGAAGTCAGGCATCCTCAGCGTTGTTGGGGCCGTTGTAGAGATTAAGCAAGCTATTGCCCAGAGGTACAGAGTGGGAGTCATGATTAGAATAGGCACCGAAGCGAAAATTATCAAGTCCGAGAAAATTGAGCCCGAGACCCGCCGAGGCAGGAATTGAACCCTGGTCCCGGCCAGACTACTGCATCAGGGTCTGCCACTCTAACCATTGAGCCACACTTCTCTGCAAAGCAGAATGGATATCAGCCATCAAGACCTAAGCAAGCTGTTATCACTTTATTAGCATCTCTACCTCATTGAACATGACCCAAAATCTAGACAATGAGTTGGATGTACTTTAAACTCTACTCCACTCGACAGACCATCTAAAGGTTAAGGGCACACCTAACAGCAGTGGAGAAGCAGGGCCGCAGGTGAATTTATGTAAGATATCAAAGCTGGAGAAGAACAAGTTACTTACCTTTGGTAATGCACTTCTTAGTGGATACTCTATCTTACCGCAGATTCCTCACCTTGTGAATATCCTCAAGTGCCAGACTGGATCTGGAAACTCAAAAAGCTGGGCTGCTATGCGCTGGTAGGTAGCGTTGTGTGACTGCGTCAACTCTGTTCCACTCCGAAAGTGACAGAGGAGCCGCATATAAGCTCCAACCATGTGCTCTGACGTCAGTTTCTTTCGCAAGCGCTGCTGCCCTCGTGACATAGAGCCAGTCACCGAATGGGAAGAACCAGTGTGCAGAATCCTAAGTTGGGACATTTTTAAAAAGGAGACTAGTACAGAGAATGGATAGGTGGGAGGGCTGTGAGGAATTCGTGGTTGGATAGTGTATCCACCAGAAACAACATTAAAGTTAGGTAACTGGTTCTTCGGATGTATACTTCTAACTGAAGATTCCTCACCTTGTGACTAGATACCAAAGCAAAACCGCCAAATAAGTGGGTGTGCGGAATGGCTCAGACAAAAAGTCCTGCAGGACCGAAAGGGTAAAATGCCCATCCCGTCAGAAACTACTGTCAACTAAATAGTGCTTTCTGAATGTGTGCACTAGCGCACATGTAGCTGCCTGAGAAATATTCAGGACAGGCACTCTTAGTGGAGAAGTGTGGCTCACCGGTTAGAGGAGGCAGACCCGGACGCAGAGGTCAGACCCGGGACCAGAGTTCAATCCCCGACGCGGCAGGGTCTTGAGCTCAAAATGCCCACGGACTCGATCATTCTTGCCTCAGTGCCTACTCAAATCATGGGTTCACACTCTGCAACTCTGGGCAATAGCTTGCTTAATCTCCACTACGGCCCCACCACGATGGGATGCCTGGCTTTCACCTTGGGGATGCCCAGTAGGGGTTATCTCGCAGGGAAAAGCCAGGATGGGTTCCCAAAGCAAGCGCCTTGAGACTTTACGGTGAAAGGCGCTATATAAGAACGTATGATTTACAAGCAAAGGCAGTGGTGCACAAATTACTTACCTTCGGTAATAATATATCTGTAAGAAATATTAGTAGCGATAGAGTCCTTACCTTAGAATTACCCCCAGGCATCAGACTGGATCCGGAAAGTTTTTCATTAGCACTACCCCTGCGCGTCAGTAGGCGTTCTCGTGTGGCTCGTGTGCATTTTTGGCGCCGGGATGACGTCGCTAGAGCTACTTAGATGCACCCCGCGCGCTGACATCAGTTCTGTACATGACTTTCCACGCCAGGAACGCAGAGCCATGCAAGAAACTGACCACTGGTGCCATGAAACTAGGCCCTAATCTTTCTTACAGATATATTGTTATCGAAGGTAAGTAACTTGTGCATCTGAAGGAAACAGGTAGTGATAGATTCCTTACTTTAGAATGGATACCCCAGCAATACCAACCCCGGTGGTGGGTCTGGAACCAAGATCACATCAGAAAATCCTGGAGAACAGAACGGCCAAAGAAGCAGTCTCTCCGGACTTGGCTGCCCAGGTGGTAATGCTTGGTAAACGTGTGCAGCGAAGCCCACATAGCTGCCTGACAAGTGTCATGCAAGGGAACTCTGTGTCCCAAAGCAGTAGTGGCTGCTGTTGCCCTGGCAAAATGGGGGTGTAGCCTCACCGGAGGCTTCTTTTTAGCCTAAGAATAACAAGCCTTAATGCACAGAACGACCCACCAAGAGATGGTCTGCTTGTGCACGGCCCGACCTTTCTTGGTGCCCACGTAGCCAACAAAGAACTGGTCATCCACCCAGAACTGTTGTGTGCGGTTCAGATAGAAAGAGAGCGCACATTTTGGATCCAGACGCTGGAGCCTCTCTTCCTCTTTTGAGGGATGCAGAAGCGGAAAGAAGGTGGGCAAAGTGATGGTCTGCCCAATGTGAAAGGCAGTGATAACCTTTGGCAGAGAAGATGGACGAGTCCGCAAAACAACTATGTGCGGATGGACTGAGACAAATGGAGACAAAGAAGAAACAGCCTGGAGCTCACTCATTCTTCTGGCAGAGGTTATGGTCACCAGGAATTCAGTCTTTAAAGTGAGAAGACGAAGAGGACAGGACAGTTGTGAAGTGGCTCAAAGGGAGCACACATTAGATAAGTCAGAAGTAGGTTCAAGTCCCACTGAGGCATTATGAAAGGAACAGGAGGGAAAAGATGAGTAATGCCTTTTAAGAATCAATTTACAACAGGAGACTTGAAAAGGGAGGGTTGATCTGGAAGCCGTAAAAAGGCTGAAATGGCAGAGAGATAGCCCTTGATAGTGCCCAGAGCAGAGCCCTGCTGTGCTGAAGAAAGACGAAAGAGGAGGACCTCTGAAAGAGGGGCCGAAAGGAGATCCACAGCCTTTGCTGTGCACCATGCCACAAATGTATTCCACCTGCAGGCGTATACCGTTTTAGTGGAGGGACGCCTGGCTGCCAAGATGACATCCCAAACTTCGGGAGGCAGGACAAAAGACGACAACTGCTGCTGCTCAATCTCCACGCAAGGAGGCGGAGGCTGGACAGGTTCGGGTGGAGGTTCCTCCCCTGCTGCTGCGACAGAAGATCCTCCCGAAGAGGCAGACGAAGCGGGGGATCGATCGCCATGCTGAGTAGCTCGGGATACCATACTCTTCAAGCCCAGTCCGGAGCCACAAGAATGACTTGGGCCCGGTTGCGCTTGATCTTCTTCAGCACTCTGGGTAGAAGTGCTATAAGCTGAAAGGCGTATAGTAGGCCGCAACTCCACTAGCGAGGAAGAGAGTTGCCTAGCGAGTCCCGCCTTGGAAATTTCAATGTGCAGAACTGATGACATTGCGTGTTCTCTTCGGATGCAAATAGACCTAACTGCTGAAAGAGACCTTCTGCCATGTCAGAGTTCAGACGCCATTCGTAATCCATCATGCACCGGGAAACAGGCTGAAAAAAAGGCTGAAAATAAGGAGGATTTAGGGTAGAAAGGCCCCACCAGCGTCGGAATCGGCGTTTGATCGACGCCGTTCCGACGCCGCGTCCGGTTCAGGGCTGAAACGGGGCTGAAACGGGGCACGAAGTTAGCGGTAGTACCGGAAGACGTCGGAGGTGGTGCCGGAGGCAGGGTTGACAACGGTGTAGGTGTTATCAGGTCAACCGGTGTCGTCCGGGATCCGAGCCCCAAAGAGTCGGGCCATGGCAGCAAGAAACTCTTGCACCTGTGCAGACGTCTATCACTAAGTGTTTCAAATGAGCAGCCTTAGCTCTGGTGGAATCCCTCAAAACTCCTGGAGGCTACTTCTTAAACAATGGACTGTAGCTCGTAATACAGAGAACTTTTCCATCATGAGCCCCTTGCCCTTCTTTGCTCAAGAAAAGCCCCACAAAGAGAAAATTATGCGCCCAAAGGGCCTCAGTGAGATCAATTCAAAAGTGCAAAGCTCTTTTGCGGTCCAAGCGATTGAGTCTCTCTCTTTCGAGAGATGAGGCGGGGCAAAGAAGGTCAGAAGGGTTATGGCTTGTCTGACATGAAAAGGTTCCACCACCTTCAGTAAGAACACAGCTTGAGGGCCTAAATATCAGTTTGTTTAGAAAAAGTGTGGTACTTGGCGGCTAGACTGAGTGGGCCTGAAACTCAGTCACACAGAGTGCTGATGTTATTGCAACCAGAAAGATAATTTTTAAGGTGAGGAGGTGCACTGGACAATTTGCAATATTTCAAAAGGGTTACACACGAGAAAAGAGAGAACCAAATGTAAGTCCCGCTGTGGCAGGGGCTTTAGCACAAACGAATGCTAAGCAACTTTAAGAAAACGCATTACAAAGGGTGATTTGGACAGAGACAGCTAGTCATGTAAATGCAGAAAGGTAGAGAAGGCCGACAAGTAACCTTTAAAAGTGCCCACAGCAAGAACGTTGTCAGTCAAAGAGAAAAAAAACAAGAATACATTTGAAAGTTTGGCATGCAACGGTTTTGTCCAGAGGGTGAAGGACCAAGTCACTAACTTATCTCCGCACAAGATATACACTGATTTTGAGAAAGTATGCCTGGCTGCCAGTATTACATCAATGACATCAGGAGTAATGTTAAAGGAGATCAACTGCTGCCGCTCAATGTCTATGCATGGAGGTGCAGGCTCAGGTGCAAAACCTTGCACTGCTGCTGCCACAGAAGACACTACCGAAACAGCAGCCTGTTCAAAGGACAAATACTCAGGCCAAGGAGTTCAGGGTACCACACTTTCTTGGCTCAATCTTGGGCCACCAAGATGACTAGGACCCAGTGGTTTCTGATCATCTTCAGTACTTTGGGCAGGAGAGGCAGTGGCAGGATGACATACAGGAGTCTTGTGCTCCACTCCTTGCAGAGTGCAAAAGCAGTGGCTGGGCATTCTTGGTGGTGGTGTTATTCCATTCCAAGAAGACCGCAGTGCCACCTTTGTGTGTAACAGCTACTCATGATCATCTTGACAATGTTAGTGGAGTTCATCCGTCCAGGCATTTAAAGGTCCTGCCAGATGTGGTATTGTAAGGGAAATACCCTGACGATTCAGCCAGTTCCAGAGGTACAGATTCTTATGGCACAAGGCCCAGTCAACTCCATTCCACTCCCTCGCTCTGCTTGTTGCAGTATTACATAGCAGTTGACTTATCTTTAACAGCCTGCACCAACCTCTCTTTTATAGTGGGCAGGAAGTCCTGCACAGCCAAGCAAATCACACACAACTCCAGAAAACTGATATGGAGGAGGGTCTTTGCCAGAGTCCAGAGTTCTCTGATCTCTAACTCTACCAGGTGACCTTCCCAAACCAGTAGTGACGTGTCCGGCACCACCGCCAACTCTGGGTGGGGTTGGCAGTGGTGGGGGGGGGGAATCTTTTACTGGTCCAACTCAGGTCAATCAGCTACCATTGCAGATCTTTTGCAGTCTCCTCCGACACCTGCATGAAATCTTATAGGTTCCTCTGGTGCTGGGCCCACTGGCACTTCAAATCCTACTGCAGTTTTTATGTGCCATCTGACATGGTCAGCAAGTTGGATGCAGGAGGCTAGCAGGCCAGTACGCCTCAGAACCATCCTGACCAACCTTGCCTCCTACCAGTTGGCTGTATGCAAATAGAGGAGCACTAAAGATATTTTATAGTTATTGCTAGTGGTGGAGGGCATCGGGAGGGGTGATTTGGGAAGTACACTGCTCCCTGATGGCGGGTAGTTGCATTTTGGGACCACAGCCTCGACCTCAAAAGGGTTGGGAAGCCGGTTAAGCGGGTGGTGGGCCCTGATGCAGATGATACACCAACCCCTTGGCATATTCCTGTACAGAGCGAAACTTCTAGATGGATAGCCAGGCTGGTGCCGAAAGGCCCAATGGGTGTGCGTGGCTTAGTTCTCTGCAAAACTTTCTAGGGCCATCGCAGGGGATGTCCATTAGGGTTGCCTGGACAGCACCAGAAAATCCCATGGATCTGATCTATGCATAGTGCCTTAGCACCACAGTTGTCCCAATAGCCCTTATTAAACAATCAGTGGTGTCTAGGCCCAATTGTATGTCGAGCTTGGCCACATCCTAGCCATTCTGAATAGTTTGGGGCAAGGAAGGCCTCAAATCTTCTGGGACTGCCATTGAGATTTCACCAACTATGTACCAAAGTGCATGAGTGTAGCGTACTAGAAGGCACCTGGCATTGACCGACCTCAAGATAAGCCTGGTCGAAGAAAATCTTTTATTTCAAATGTTTCCATACATTTGGACTCTATCTGGAGGAGTGATCGGAAAGACATTAGGCTTCACTCTGCTGGTGGATGCCTGTACCACCACAGGAGTTGGACGCTGGGATAAGTAATCTGGGTTGCCTTGTGCTGTTCTATGGTCGAATGTGACATGGCTTTTGACCGGAAGGAAACACCATAGTTTACCCAAGTGCCCAATAGGTTCTCAGTGAAGGGCTCATTGAAAGGCAGGCAAGGTTGTGTTGGTGTGTGACCAGACTAAAGGGCCACAGTGAGAACATTTGTTTGCACCTCCATACTGAAGAGGTTTATGTTAAGGACTTTAGCAGCCCTCCTAATAACAGCTGCAAACAATGTACTTCCCTCAGCTGTTGGGCCAGGGGGAGGACTAATGTAGTACCAGGTGAGGTATCCAACTTGCTGGCATCTTATAGACCCATATATCAATTATCTTCAGTATAAGTTGAGAGAAACTCTTTTCCTCTACCACAGGAGAGGATTGTTTCAGATATTTTTCTCGAAGGATCCCTAAAATAATACATGAAACAAGCCTCTTGCTGAACAGCCAATAGAAGGACAAGGCTATTAGAAGCTCTTTCGGTAAAAATATGGTAGCACACAATATTTGGGGTACCTGATACAGTTGCTCCAATCCTGTTCATCAGAATGAGTACTCCAGCCAAAGATCTGCCCTTCATTGTCCTCTGTGCCATCATCTTCTGTAATGTCTGGTTTGGCCTGATGTGGATGTGGCCTCAAAGGAAGAGGCTGAAGGCGAGGCTGAGTCTGTGGAGGGAATACAGGCTCTTGTGACCATGTAACTGACAGTGTGGTAGAGAGGAAACCCTAGTGTAATTGTCCGCCATAATGAACTGGAGATAGTTCAGCAGATCCACCAGGAACTGCAAGATAGTTGGCTTATGGTATCGGTCATTATGAAAATCATCCTCTCATTCTGGGTCATAGTGTGGGTATCCCACACAGTGACACTTATCTTCATAATTGAGAAAGTAAAAGAGCTTGACCTCACAGTGAGTAATAATCACCCTACTTAAAAGTCCTCGTCCCACTTGACATTCATATCAGTTAGGATGTAAGTTCGCCCAAAGGGATCACCTTCACCAGGTTTGTCATTACCCTCTTCTATGTCAATGTCCAGAAGTTCACAGGTGGGGAAGGAAACACCATGCAAGATGATGTATGAGCTAGTAACAGAACATTTGGAATGTCCCTGGCAATATAAATTGCCAAAGAATCGGGCATCATCCTGACAGCTAATGATGATGATTTTTCTGTAAACAGGGTAAATGATGGGGAAACTTTCGCTACAATAGTTGTTGACAATTATGAGGCTGACTTATCCAACGGTGGAACAGTCAATTATGAAACTGTCCGCGACCAAGGTCTTGTCGACCAGGAAGTCATAGCCAACAAAGGAGAACAAGAATTTCCAGCAGAGCTAGAGATGGATACTTGGCGTTTGATGATGAAGGCAACTATGACAGTGGTCTTGATAGGAAAATCGATGAACATCGAGGCACCTTCATGTGGGATGAAATTGTCTGCAAATGTAGCTTCTTGCCACAGGCCCCACAGGGTATAAAAAGAGGATTTCGGGATGACCCAACCACGACTAAAGAATTCAAGTCCCCTGGCTCAAGAATTTCCCTGACAAACAATTTCAATGGATGAATCTGCCAAAGGGGTTAAGGTAATCCAGGAAACATGAATTGTAACCTTTTCTGTAGAATGTCGTCTTAAGAAAGGAATATGCACATACAATGTGTGGTAGAAATCTGAGCAATGGAACGGTCGTTCCTGATATTCTTTAGAAATCTGGTCAGTAGTGGTATGGGCGGAAAGGGGTACTGAAGGTCTGAGCTCCACTCGAGACATTCAGAGCACAACTACCTCACTGACTTACATTTAAGTAATTTTCAAATCAGCTAGATCTGCTGCTAAAGTGGAATTTGTCACCTACCTCTCTAGGGTTATTTGCTGTTCTGCACCACTGTTTGTTACTGGAGGGTCCCACCTCGATGATGGAGGAGATTCAAGCATGTGAAACATCCAATGCAGGAGAATGAGAAGTTATATTTGAAAGAGTTGTGCTTTTCCACTGGAATCAGGGGGAATCCCACCAGTAATGTGTAATCATGGGGATGAAACAATGAATAATGTTTCTGAGCACAAAGTAAAAATGCATAGAAAGCTGTACATCGCACACAGGCTGAATTCCTTTTGGGAAGGAAAGGGTGTTGAGGCTGTGATTCAGCCAGTCTCCCTTCTGATATGAGGAAGTGTTGAAACGCCAGTAAACCATAGTCAGCATGTTGGGTAAGGATAACTGAACCAGCCAATGATGGTTAGGAATTAGTAATGCATGGATCATCAGTGTACTCTGAGACTCAGGCAGTTAACATCAGTGCATAAAGTGGTGATTCCGAAAACTGATAAGCATTGCGTTGGAATATTTTATGAGATGCTAAGACGATGCTAAGAAGCCGCTAGCCCAGAAAGTCTCTAGAAACAACTGGCTAGCATTTGATGACAAGAAACAATTCAAGAAAAAGAATCTTTGAAAGAGTGTCCAAGCTCCAAAATGTACAACTGATGTGAAAGTTATGGACTTGTTTATTTTTATGAGGTTGGGAAGTGTGCAAAAATTCTGTGACCATTTGCCTCAGCAGGAAACTAGCAGGAAGTAGCAAAGGGCCCAGCAGGGAAATCACCATTCTTGGTTTCAGAACCTCCCACTGGTTTATTTACTAGCCCCCATTGCCGTGGGTCCAAATATTTTCCTCAGGAACACCTAATCCTCACATACCCGGACTCAAACATTCACCAGCAGATTCCAAACCCCCAAGAACTAAGCTGTTTCACAGCAACCTGCCCCCGCCTCTGAACATAAATGGTCTGTGGATGACATGGCACACTCACCGCCATGGTTCCAACCATATCTCAGGCTTGTTGACACCCTACACCTCTCCCCAAATCTAATACCAGAGCAAGGAGACGGTGCAGTTGCTGAATGTCGACAGATTTCTTTCGTAGTTGATAGGTGTAGGCACTTCCTTGGTGTGGCAATGAGGTACATGGAAACAGTCCAGCTGATTTCAATTTAAACTAGACATAATGACACTGAACTAAGTACTTACATTGCGAAGTTGTTTAATTTGTTCCCGTTCTTCCCTTAAATGCTCCATTTTCCTCCTCATTGTAAATCCTGGATCCACAAATGCACAGTCCTGGCGAGATGAACGACTAAAAGCTGCAGGAAAAATATCTATTATTACACCCCTTTACAAGTAAAACATACATTTCTAATACTAATATCTTTAGAGTTAAACCTTGAACATTATTTCTCAAATAGACAAAAGATTACGCATGTTTAACATGCTTAGTATTAGTGAACAAGTCACTTACCTTCGGTAACGTCCTAGCTGGTAGAGACTCTCTAACTGCAGACTCTACCTTCGAATTATCCTCAGGTTTCAGACTGGATTCGGAAAAGTTTTGTGAGTACTACCCCTGAACGTCAGTAGGTGGCGATGTTCGGCTCCGTATGGCGAAGTCGTTGGAAGTGAAGTGCGCGGTGCCTATATCGGTGCAACCCCAAAGCGCTGACGTCATTAGGTTTTCACAACTTTTCACGCCAAGAGCGCGGAGCCAAAAAGAACACTGACCACTAGAGGGAAAACTAGGACCCTGAAAGGGGAACAGCCCTATCCTTAGAAATCCATTCACAGATCGGGGAGGATGTGTGGGTTGGTAAAGAATCTGCGGCTATTGGGAGTCTTCATTAGATAATGCGTTACGAAGGTAGGTAACTTGTTCATCTGACAGAGACTTCTAGTCACAGCGTTCTTACATTAGAACAGATACCCAAGCAATATCGCCCCAGAGGTGGGTCTGCAACACAACTTCACACTAAAAAGTCCTGCAGGACTGAACAGGCCAAGCGCCCATCCCTACGGACCTGACTGCCCAGGCAGTAGCACTTGGTAAACATGTTCAGAGATGCCCACGTTGTTTATTGGCAGATGTCCAGGACCGAAACTCTGTGTGCTAACACAGTGGTCGCAGCCTTGGCTCTGGTGGAAGGAGTACACAAGCCCTCATGGGGTTGCTTCTCGGCCAGTGCATAGCAGATTTGGATACAGAGCACAATCCATCACCGGATGGTCCATTTCTGTACCGCCTTCCCTTTCTGGGCTCGGACATGAAGAGTTGTTCATCCACCCGGAACTCTTGTGCGGTCATGGTAGAACAACGCTCTTTTTGGGTCCAGCCGGTAGAGTCACTCCTGTTCTTTAGGGGGATGAGTTGGAGCATCAAAGGCAGGTAGGGTGATGGACTGGCCATTTGAATGGGAGTGACCACGTTTGGTAGGAAGAAAGCTGTAGTGCGAAGGACCAGCCTGTCTGGGAAGATGTTGAGGTATGGATGCTTAGATGACAAAGCATGGAGTTTCCCTACCCTCCAGGCAGATGTTATTGCCACTTGAAGGGCCGCCTTGATAGTTAGAAGCCTGAGAGGACAGTTAGGTAGTGGCTCAAAAGAGAGTATATCAGGAAAGTCAGAACTAAATTTAGGTCCCACTGAAGCATGATGAATGGCAAAGGTAGAAACAAGTGTTGGAGACCTTAAGAAACCAATATACAATAGGGGACTTGATAAGGGGCGACTGATCAGGCAACCACAGAAATGCAGAGATGGCAGAAAGCTTGTCTTTTAGGGTGCATAAAGCAGAGTCCGTCTGGGCAAAAAAGAGCATATAATAGAAGGAACTTACACCATGCAACAAACTTGTCCCATTGGCAAGCATATTTCATCTTGGTGGAGGGACGCTTGGCTGCCAAGATGGCATTACAGACTTTGGGCAGAAGGTCGAAAGCATTCAACTATCGGGGCTCAATCTCCACACCTAAAAGTGTTGACAGGTTCGGGTGGAGAACCCTCCTCTACTGCTACGACAGAAGATCCTTCCAAAAGGGAAGCCTGATCTGAGGACCGCTGGCTATGTTCAGCAACTCAGGATACCAGACTCTCAGAGTCTAGCCCTGAGCCACAACAATGACTTTGGCCTGGTCGTTCCTGATATTCTTTAGAACTCTGGTCAGTAGTGGTATGGGCGGAAAGGGGTACTGAAGGTCTGAGCTCCACTCGAGACAAAAGGCGTATCTGTGCGAGAGAAGCCTCAAACTTCAGGGCAAAGAACTGCTGACATTGTGAATTCTCTGCGGTGATGAACCAATCGTACCAAGGTTCTTCCCACTGCTGAAAAAGACCTTGATCTACGTCCGGGTGGAAATGACATTTGTGATCTGCTAGGCATCTTCAGTTGAGTTGGTCTGCCCTGGCGTTCAGAGATCCCGGAAGGTGCTGAACCACCTAGGAAATGCCCTGACTTTACAGCCATGTCCAGTGACACAGGGCTTCTAGGCAACGGGTCCACAAGGCCACCCGCCCTGTTTGTTGCAGTACCACATGGTGTTGGTGTTGTCTGTGAACACCTGTAATAGCCTTCATTGGTGGAGAGTAGAAAGGATTTCAACGCCAGACAGATCGATTGGAGCTCAAGCAGATTATTGTGCAGCCTAGATTCTGCCAGAGACCTCTGATCTCCACCTCTCCCATATGGCTGTCCCATCCCAAGAGTGACACATCTCTCACTACGGTCGTTTTTAGCAATGGGTCTACTTTTGGCTAAACGGCAAGGGGCATGCAGGTGGGGAAGGGGGCGGGCCCCCAAATTCAAGTCCTGGATACTCACTATGACCACCTGGCAAGCCCAATTACACTCTTATGCAGAACTGCTGCCAATCAGATCGCGGAGTAGGGATATATGGAGCCCACTCACTTCATACCTTCTTAGACAAGAGGCAAATGAGGTAGAGGAGATGGAGGGGGCGGGGCAAGCTGGCAACGGGGAGACTTACCTACGCTAGATGCCCTTGTGGAGAGCTCCGGGGAGGTTGAAGATAACGGGTTTATTGTGACATGGGAATGACACCGACGAGATAGAAATGCAAGACTTGTGCCTATTTGGAGTTATGTTAAATTTCCTACACGTACTACCGCAACTTCAGTCATACTGTAATGTGCTGATGAGAAAATGCTGAGATAATTGTTACATTGACATGTTTAAGAATGTCTTCAATATTGCGTTTTACCTTCTGTACACTGTGCATATTGTTTAAGGGGAGGGAGGGTGGTAGTTTATCTTTTTTTTTTGTCATGGACAATATGACTGTAGACACGGGAAGGTGTTGATCCCATGTTTGAAACTTTGACAGATGATTGGATGATTATATTACACTGATGTACCGTGCTACTGAACAATAAAGGTTTTTGAAAGCAAAAAAAAAAACCATCTCTCACTACGGTCAGATCTGGTTAGGAAAGGGAGAGGCGTCTGCAGCTGACCCAATTGCGGTTTGTTACCAACACTTCAGATCTTTTGCAGTGCCCTTCAAGAGCTGGATCATGTCGGAAAGATTCTCCTGATGCAGCGCCCACTGGAACATCAGGTTCCACTGCAGGGCCTGCATATGCCAGAAGGCATGTGTCAAAAGCAGGATGCAGGAGGCCTCACTGTCAGTCTCTCCGAAATCCAGGATAGAACCTGAAACATTGGTATCATAGCCTGAATATCCTGGACGCGTCAGTCGGGAGGAAAAGCCCAAAACTACACTATGTCCAGAACACTTCAGATTAAATGGAGCATCGGAGAATGGGTCAAGTGCGACTTCTGCACGTTGATAGTGAACCCCACTAAGTACAGGAGGTCAGCCGTAGACCGGAGGTGGGAGACGACTGCCTGGGATGAGCCAACCTTCAACAGCGTCATCAAAATAGGGGAAAACTGGCTCACCTGATCTCCGCAGATGAGCTGCTGCCACTGCCATCACCTTGGTGAACACCCGAGGAGCATTGAAGAGGCCTAATGGGAGTATGGTTAACTGAAAGTGCTCATGGCCTACTGTGAACCACAGGTAACATCTGTGGGCAGGCAGGACGGGGATGTGGAAGAATGCATCCTGCAAGCCTAACGCTACCATCCAGTCTCCTGGGTCCAAGACAGACAGTTTCTCCTTTTTCAGGAAGCAATTGAGAGGATGAAGGTCTCCATCCTTTCTTGGGCACCGGAAAGTAGCGGGAACAGCAATCAGGACCTACTTCTGATGCTGGAAGCCTCTCTATGGCTCCCTTGGTCAAGAGAGCCACGACTTTCTGGCAAAGTAAGGAGAAATGGTCAGCCTGTCGTAATTAGCTGGCATGGGTGGAGGGATGATCACAAAGGGGAGAGAGTAGCCCCTTGGACACTGTGGAGAACCCAGCGGTCTGGTGTTATTGATCTCCAGTGGTGCAGGTGATGGTGTATCTTGCTGCCCACTGGTTGTCCATGATGGTCGGATGTCAAACTAAAGTAGCTTGGAGTCTGCGGCTACTGGGGGAACGGTGGCCTGGGCTGACATCTGGCTGCTTGAATCATGTGGTCTGTGATTGTTGTATCCTAGGCTGAGCAGAGGCTCGGAAGCTGGTGTGTCATGGTAGCTGGGCAGGTACAGATACGGTGCAGCTGGAAGCATTGACAGTGGGACTGGCATGAGGGGAGGTCGAGGTGGCTCGACCAGCACCGGTCAGTATCCGTCTGTGGATCCCAGGGGCCTGACTAGCACTGAGGGTGGACCTGCCGAATGCTTTGGGGTGGATGGCGCGACAATCAATGCAAGTCTTAGCGTTGTGCTCACTCTCAAGACACCAGTGACAGACGAGATGCTGGTCCGACACTGGCTTTTGCAGGTGACAGGAGCCTCAGGGCTTGAATCCAGTCTTCCTCGTGGACATCCCTGCCACACCAGGAGGCGAACCTAAAAAAAACTTCGACAAAAAGTAGAAATGAGTCAAAACGTGACTGAGGGTAACTCTCTCCAGATCTGCACTGACTGGCGCACAAATAAAACAACTGACGTCAGTGCACTGGGGTGGCGCCTATATAGGCACTGAGCATGTCATTTCCGGAGCAGATAACACAACACTGCTGATGTCACGTGGAGCCAAACTATGCCACCTACTGGTGCACAGTGGTACTGCTCAAGAAAATATTCCCGATCCAGTCGGACACCGGGGAGAATTGTAAGGTAAGAAATATGCGGTTAGAAATCTCTATCTGATCTCTGATAATTAAGCTCCTCATTTTTAGCTAATAAGTGTGTAATAGCATTAACACCCTAAAATTATTAACACCAGTAGATAGAGTTTACTATGCCAAACATTAATTGAGCACAGCTCCAAATCACAACTTATTAGGTTGTCAATCGACATCAGTCACACATTATATTAGATTCAGTTCAGCATATTACCTGCCAAGCTTGTTTGGCACTTTCCTGCTTTGGCCAAATGCAGCCTCATTACAAGCCCCATAATAATATCAATGAGTTTCCGAATTATGACATCTGTGGTAAACCCAAAGACCTAGAGTGTTTCACCTAAACACTTCTGCTGCTGAAAACAACTGAAATATCAAGGTGAAACTGTGGGGAAAATGAGGAATAATCAGGGGAATATAGTGTGGCATTCCACATCACCCTGGTAATTCTGCATTTATGAAACAACCCTCAGATTACAAAATCTCATGGCATTTCCTACCTTCAACAAGGAGTTATCTATAGCCCCAGTATCAGCAAATTCAAGGACAGTTTACCGCCCTTTTGAGACAAGACCCTCAGAAGGTTACCTCTCAAGACAGTTGCATAAGGTCATAGAAGTGCAAAGGTTCAAGAAAAAACTCATCAATTAAGCAATGGCTATGTATAATTCCCTGAGATGAGAAAGTCTTCTAAATTGAGCAAAAGACTCGTTTGGTGGAAAAATCTATATCGGAGAAGAATATTGTGTAATCTGTAGTGGTTACCAGTTACAAGTTTATGGAGGAAAGTTTACTGTTAGATTTCGTCAAATGAAGCAGCTATGATCGGGGTTTGCATAGTATGGTAAATCAGCTCTTTCAGTGTGTTTTTTAATGTGCAGGTTGTCTCCTACTACATGATGGAAATATTCAGAAGCCAAGAAGTTGAGCAAGGTTATTGGGTCCGTCATCCGTTCTGGATAGGAAACCTCATGTGCACATCAATCTATTAACTATTTCATGTGAGCCAAGAGTGAGTTCTGAATACCATTACTGCAGTGGCTGGAGTAGGGCACTCAAGATATTTTACGTTGTGTTCCAAACACAAGAACCTAAAATGTTAGCATTTTGTGTGTTCTGCCATGGAACTGTCTCTATTTGTGAGGGCACAACTGGCAAAAAAGGTTGGCAAGTTATTGTTGATGATGCAATCATGATACCTCCTGATTCTCCAGTTTAACCGTCTGCTTTAACATTTACCACCCATGGCGACAGATTACAGGAGCGGGTTTATTTGTCAGTCAAGCCAGTGTCAGCAGGCTCGAGCTTCTGTCAAGAGTGTTTATTCCTTACGGCTCTCTGTTCATTCAAGTTACATATTGTAGATGTGCTGTATGTATCATGACCTTTAACGCAAGGGTAGCAAGAAGCATTAGGAGGCTTGATGGGCAGTCCCCAATTAGCTAAGTTTTTGTTCTGAAGAGCTGTGATCATAGACTCAGCTTGTTCCCACAGTTAGTTGCCTGCTGTCTGCCACCATTGCACTTGGCCCCATGGATTTACATACATCAATATCCTGAATAGATTGTTTTTACTCGTTTGCCTACAGTCTTCAAGTCTAGTATGAGTGTATAACTCTGCATTTGGGCTTCTTTTTCCTAGTGGAAAATAGTAGTGTAATACAGGAATGTTGGAAATGGCCCTTTTTAATGGTTATCCCCAAACTTTTTGCTTCTTCCTCCTATTTTTTCTTGACCAGTGGTTGTTGGCTCTGGGCACTTTACCACTGCTGATCAGAGCTACAGTGCATATGCTCTCTGTGTAAATAGTTATTGTGATTGGCTATCCACAATTGCCATTTTTGTTTTACTAGTTGGTCCCCAGTAAAGTGCACTGAGTGTGCCAGGGTTGGTAACTCAAAGGCTAAAAGTGGGCTTGCAGCACTGATTCTGCCACCTACATGAGTAGCCCTGAAAAGGTGTTTCAGGCCTGCCACAGCGGTGCCTGTGCGCAGTTTGTTTACTGTCATGTCGACCTGGCCAGTGCACCCCACTTCCCAGGCCTCACCCTTCCCTTTTCTTACACAGGGAACACCCCTATGGTAGGCCCAAGGTACCCCCGGGCAGGGGTAGGACATGTACTGGTGTGTTTAACGTCCTGATAGTGAAATACTGCCAATTTCTTTTTTCCCTATTGAAAGGCCATATTTCCCAGAGGACTGAATGAGGAATACTTTCTAACATTTTACAAGCATATCTTCCCATAGGGATAAGATAGAAAAATTGAGTTTAGTTCCCTGAACTCAGAATATAACAACACATCTTTTAGTAAAGATGGTTTTTAAATTGTGTGTTGAAAATAACACTTTTAGAAAGTGGCTATTTTCTTATTCAACCTTCCTGTGTGCCTCTGCCTGTTTGTGGATTGACTGCCTGGCTTTGGAGTGACAGGGGCTGGGGAGTTGCAGTGGCTCCAGGAGTCTGGATGAGTCAGCACTAGGCTGAATAGGCCTGATCTGCATTTGGAGTGGTGGAAGGAGTAGCACCTGTACCTGAATAGGGCTGTGCTTGCCTTCCACAATGCTGGCTCCGCCACGCGGCTGAAGAGGACCGACGTAGCACCGCGCATCACCGCCCCATCGATCGCGGACGCATCCCGAAGATCCACACATCGTACCTGTGTGACACGCTTTTCCCGACGCATCACCTGCGGACCGGAACCGGCACAAAGAATCACTGCATCACTCCCCCTACTTACCGGAATCGACGCAACCCTTCCTCTGCGTGCAGCGGGACTGTCACATCGCCGTCTCAGGAATGTCGCATCTCTTTGTTTTCCAACGCTACGGCTGTTTGGATGGGTGAACGTTGACGCAACTACAGGTACTTTGGTGATAAGTCACGCATCCATAGTTTTCTATGGTACAAGCTCTTAAAACCTTTTTAAAAGTCCTATTTTTAATTGTGTATGTTGTGCTTTTGTCATTTTGGTCTTGTTTAGTTTAGATAAAGATATTTTATTTCTCTTAACTGGTGTGGTATCCTTCTGTGGTGTTTGCACTGTGTTACTATGAGTGTTGGTACACATACTTTACACATTGCCTTTGGGATAAGCCTGTCTGTTCGTAACAAGCTACCAAGGGGGTGAGCAGGGGTTATCTAGAATGTGTATCCCCCTTACACTGACTGTCGTAAATATTTAATTTACCGTCTTAATTTCTATGCAGGTAAGTACTTAATCAATAATAACTCAATCGGAAAGAAAGAAACAGAGTCCGTGGTGTTAGAGTTCTTAGGGGTTTTATTCCTTAAAAAGGAATCGTTCCGGAACTGGATATCATGTTCCTGCAACCACAAGGGGTTCAGGAAGGGATAGAGCAATATTTTATTGACAATACATAGCTTATATACTTAATTCACATCATAGAAAGCAATATAGTAGGCGTAACAGCTGAGAGAAGACAAGATAACAACATCCACGTGTTACTAGTACGTAATCAGAAGGCGTGGACTAGGCGTGAACTAGAGGTGTGCGCTAGAAACGTCACAGGTAGGTGTCATAAGTGGGTGGCACAAAACAGAAATGTTGCAATGTCAGCAGAAATCGGAGGCTTGGATGCGCGCGCAGCTGCATGACGTGTGATTGACGTGAAACTGGAGGGTGCAGGGGACTTGACATTTACACTGACGGAAAGAGACAGAAGTCTGGCATGTCAGATCAACTCGTACTTCTATCATATCTGATATCTGATGTTTGGGAACCATATTATCTGAACGGAAAAGGTCTCTGGGGCAGAAGCTATTCTATACTGACTGTGAGTGCGTGTATAAGCGCCTAAGTGTCTGCATGAGAAGCGTGGGGGCATGGGCCTTCCATGGGAGCATGGTAACAGAGGCTATGAATTACTTGCACGGAGACAGGCCGGCTCTTCTGCTCTGCAGCTGGGGGAATGTTTACTGAAACTAGTAGGCAGGAATGTATTTTCGAGGAGCGGACCAGATAATTCGAAGGTTGTAGTCAGTCTTGGCAGGCAGCAGGCTGAGCTAAGCGCGGTGGGCCGCGCTGGAAGTAAGTCAGAGTTCACGGGTACAGAGACAGCCTGGGCTGAGGCTTTCAGAGTCAGAAGCCAGAAAAAGGCTCGATGGCAGGATTCAGGGCCTACTTTGCCAGAGCTGAAAAACGTGTAAAGTACACTACAAAAAGACGTTGGCATAGCATACTTAGGAACGGACTATTCAACCCATTCAGGGTGGATTTGAAAGAGGACATGTTAACGTTGGACGCAAATGTATTTGCGTCTTCATAGCTGGCACAGGAGGGAAGTTACATGCACTTTAAGCTGGTACATGGAGAAAATAAACAATACAATATTGCTGGATTTATTAATACCATTCTACGAAGTCTTGGAATGGTATTTTTAGCCTTTTCCTATCAAACGTTATTATTTAATAACTTCCTGCCATGTTAGCGTATGTGGCATGGGATTTACAATGGGGAAAATGACTTGGGCCCTTTTTCCAGCCCCAGGGCTTATAAAACATATTTTATACATACTCTACATATATCTACAGGACCTCCATCCCAGGAACACCTAGGGGAGACTTTAGGGATTCTGAATATGTAACAATATTGCAGATCCTCCCTCACCAGTGTTCCTTCCACCAGTCGATTTTGGGCAGCACTTTATCACAATGTGGGGAGTAAAATGTGCCATTTAACTTAACCCAGGGCATATAAAACTCATTCTATCAGGGTCTTCCTCATACATACCTGAATTACCACCCCTGGGACACCTAGGGGAGACCCCGCGTGTACCCAATATGCCCAAACACTGTAGGATAACCATTTGTAGTGCCCAAAACACAAAAGTCGACTTTGGGTACAATTTACTTTATTTCCAACGTACCTTGCTGCCTGAAGGAGGAGCGTATTGCACCAGCTGCCCAGCGGACCTGCTTTCACCCCTACGACTCGCCGGACCCGCTTCGCGGGTCCCGCAGCGCGTCGTTCGCCAAAGGATTGCCCTGAGGAGCCAAGGAGGAGCGCGGGGGTAGGCAAGAGAACCAGCGGGGCTGCGAGCTAAGCAGGGGACTCCAGCGACCAGGAGCCCCTGCGCGCCCAACTAGCAACACCTGGGCTGCTCTCCCTGCTGGCCACGCCCCCCCGCCAACGGAGCCAAAAGCTGCTGCTGTCCCTGTGTTTGTGGGACACTTTCCAACGTACCTTGCTGCCTGAAGGAGGAGCGTATTGCACCAGCTGCCCAGCGGACCTGCTTCCACCCCTACGACTCGCCGGACCCGCTTCGCGGGTCCCGCAGCGCGTCGTTCGCCAAAGGATTGCCCTGAGGAGCCAAGGAGGAGCGCGGGGGTAGGCAAGAGAACCAGCGGGGCTGCGAGCTAAGCAGGGGACTCCAGCGACCAGGAGCCCCTGCGCGCCCAACTAGCAACACCTGGGCTGCTCTCCCTGCTGGCCACGCCCCCCCGCCAACGGAGCCAAAAGCTGCTGCTGTCCCTGTGTTTGTGGGACACTTTCCAACGTACCTTGCTGCCTGAAGGAGGAGCGTATTGCACCAGCTGCCCAGCGGACCTGCTTTCACCCCTACGACTCGCCGGACCCGCTTCGCGGGTCCCGCAGCGCGTCGTTCGCCAAAGGATTGCCCTGAGGAGCCAAGGAGGAGCGCGGGGGTAGGCAAGAGAACCAGCGGGGCTGCGAGCTAAGCAGGGGACTCCAGCGACCAGGAGCCCCTGCGCGCCCAACTAGCAACACCTGGGCTGCTCTCCCCGCTGGCCACGCCCCCCCGCCAACGGAGCCAAAAGCTGCTGCTGTCCCTGTGTTTGTGGGACACTTTCCAACGTACCTTGCTGCCTGAAGGAGGAGCGTATTGCACCAGCTGCCCAGCGGACCTGCTTTCACCCCTACGACTCGCCGGACCCGCTTCGCGGGTCCCGCAGCGCGTCGTTCGCCAAAGGATTGCCCTGAGGAGCCAAGGAGGAGCGCGGGGGTAGGCAAGAGAACCTGCGGGGCTGCGAGCTAAGCAGGGGACTCCAGCGACCAGGAGCCCCTGCGCGCCCAACTAGCAACACCTGGGCTGCTCTCCCCGCTGGCCACGCCCCCCCGCCAACAGAGCCAAAAGCTGCTGCTGTCCCTGTGTTTGTGGGACACTTTCCAACGTACCTTGCTGCCTGAAGGAGGAGCGTATTGCACCAGCTGCCCAGCGGACCTGCTTTCACCCCTACGACTCGCCTGACCCGCTTCGCGGGTCCCGCAGCGCGTCGTTCGCCAAAGGATTGCCCTGAGGAGCCAAGGAGGAGCGCGGGGGTAGGCAAGAGAACCAGCGGGGCTGCGAGCTAAGCAGGGGACTCCAGCGACCAGGAGCCCCTGCGCGCCCAACTAGCAACACCTGGGCTGCTCTCCCCGCTGGCCACGCCCCCCCGCCAACGGAGCCAAAAGCTGCTGCTGTCCCTGTGTTTGTGGGACACTTTCCAACGTACCTTGCTGCCTGAAGGAGGAGCGTATTGCACCAGCTGCCCAGCGGACCTGCTTTCACCCCTACGACTCGCCGGACCCGCTTCGCGGGTCCCGCAGCGCGTCGTTCGCCAAAGGATTGCCCTGAGGAGCCAAGGAGGAGCGCGGGGGTAGGCAAGAGAACCAGCGGGGCTGCGAGCTAAGCAGGGGACTCCAGCGACCAGGAGCCCCTGCGCGCCCAACTAGCAACACCTGGGCTGCTCTCCCCGCTGGCCACGCCCCCCTGCCTATCACATAGCTGCAGTGTCTAAAGGAGGGCCGGACCCCCGCTGCGCGGGAGCGACCGGGAGAAGCCCGGGACAAGGGCGGGACCGTCTTAGGCCGTCAGTGGCCGAAGGAGGCCGGGCTGGGCCCCCTCTCTTGATTCCTTTTTGTGCCATAGTCAAGGTAATGCCCTCGCCCACACACCGGGACACCCCCTCAAGGGAGGGGGCCTCTAGCTCCGGGACTTTGGATAACTATTTTAAGTCCAACAAAGGTGAGGCGGACACGGTCGGTTCACTTGAGAAACGCAGGGCGGAGCGGAGGCGCTCTATTGAATCTATGAAAAACAGGCCCTTGACTGACATCAGCCTATGCCCTACCACCCAAGAGGGAGGCGCGCTACCCAGCAGTCCAAACATTTCGTCTCTAGAGGATTTTCCTCTTCTGTTAAGGGAAATCCCCCCCACTCCAGGGATAGCACCTGTACAAAACGTAGAGCCAGCCCCCCTAGAGATTTTTCATTCACCTGTCACCCTTGTAACTCAAACTCCACCTATCCAAGTGGCCAATAAGAGCAAGCCCAAAATAAACGTAGCGGTGGAGCTACATAGGCCCCCACCCAGCAAACGTGCTCGGAAAACAACGGGAGGGCGGGGGAAACCCAAAATATCCCATCTGGATTTTGGCAAGAAACGGCTAAATACTGCTCAACCGGGGAAGCACTTGGAGATGGTGCCTCCTTCCAAGCTCCCAAATACCGGTATTAATGTCACCACCAAAGAGCAAGAGGGCACTACGCCAAACCCAAATAATCTTCTCTCTGCCAAGGGGAACATTGAATTCCTACTCCGCTCCCTTTTACAGCCAATCACAGACAGCTTAAAAAAAGTCGAGATCAGGCTCACCTTACTAGAAACCTCTCTTACCACCCTGAGCACCCTAGTAAGCAAGCAGACCAAGTCAGTGGAAATCCCTCCCCCGGCTGCGGAACCTTCCAAAGAAGACGTGGCAAATATTGCCAGCAGAGCCCCCCCCAGAAGCATGCCACCTGCTCCCCCCCTACAACCCCTTATGGCCCTTCAAACACAGGCACGGCATAACAATCAAAGCACTAGACCCACCCATCTAGTGGACTCAACCCCATACAGCTCACAAATAGAGTCCTCCGGAACGCATCCAGGCCAGGTCAATGTTCCCCCACTCACGCCCGCTTGCCCAGCTCCCAGACCACGGAGGCCAGACCTTCCACCGGAGGCCAATAGATTAATGGTGGTTTTAGCGGGTGCCCCTCACCTAAGATCAGGGGAAAATGAGGATTACCAGTCTCTCAAGAAAAAGGTAATCAAATGGCTCAATTGGAACCGACCCCTCCCTCCCCAATATAATAACAAAATTATTATGGTAAGAAGGGTTCCATGGCTAGGGAAGACCCGGAAAACTATAGTGGGGGACTGTATCATGGTAACCTTCAAGGATCCAGGCACGGTCCGACACATTTGCAGAGGAAGGAACCGATCTCTAGATTCCACTATACAGACCCTCCCAGTATCTTTCTTCTTCCCCCGATTCCTAAGCGCCAGGCTCCAATATGCGATGACTGGACAAGGGTGGAACATAGACGCAATGACAATGGCCCGGTACAACGCCCTTATTTCCAGCCACCAGATAAACCTTTCTGTGATTTCAATCGCTTTAACTGCCTGGACGGCTTGGATGGGGTCGACTGACTGAATGCCCGTAAGACAGCACCAGGGGTTTCGAGCCCCTGCGGGTCGCTGGAGCATTTCATCCTTCCCCTCGGCCCCAGATCTGGCCCATCGAACGATCTATCTGCCATAGATCACGGCAGAATTGAATTCTCTCATTTAGCCACTGATGGAGAAGTTGCTGCTGAGGGGATAACTTTGGCTCCCCTCCATGCGGAAGAGGGGGACAGGGGTCCTATGGTGCCGCATGTAACCTATGTTGCCCTCGCTCCATGTCTTGCACCACAGGAAGATCAAGGCCCGACCTCTTCCAATTCATGTTCTTTGACACCACCTACTCCTGAACATCTGAGGATAATTTGCTGGAACATCGCGGGCCTAGCAAACAAATTGGAAGAGCCGACCTGGGAAAACTACATAGAAACTGGTGACATATGCATGTTCCAGGAAACCTGGGCTAGAGAGGACTTTGGACACCAAGGCTACACCTCATTTTTTATCCCTGCCAAGTGGGAAGGTAAAGGCCGCCCATCAGGGGGCCTTGTGATATGGGTTGCTGCTCACTTGGGCTGTGTGGCATCACGGCTCCCATGCGACTCCGATGACATCCTGGTGGTCTCTTTAACATGGCCAAATAAAGCAAATCTCTTGCTGGTTAACATCTATTCACGGCCGATGGGAAAGGCAAAAGAATCACCGACTTTTAATGAACTCTCGAACTTTTTATCTGAACTGCCGACTGATTCATACTATGTGGTGGGTGGGGATTTTAATTCTCACTTTGAGCCACTCCCCGGCCTTCAAGAAGGGTTCCTATCAGATGAAGAAGCTAGGTGGGCAGTACCTGGGGTTGATGTTCCATCGCCAAAGGCCTGGACCCCATTGGCGCTGCAAATCACTGCCCTTACCCTAAGGTATGGACTTAGAGCGTGTAATGGGAGAGTCGACTCGGACACACCAGGCAAAAATACCTACAACCGCCGGGGAAGAGAGTCACACTTGGACTATGTTCTGGTCCAACTAGCGAGATGGTCTACTATACAAGATTTTAGGGTAATAGACAGGCTGGACAGTGACCACAATGCCCTTGAGTTAGACCTTGTTCATCCAGCACCCCAGGGTTTAGCGACCCAGGGAGAAGGGAACCACCCTATGCTTCTCATAGATAACAGCAGGAGAAGACTCAGGTGGGAGCAAATGGTCACAAAAAAGGACAAACTCCCAATGCTCTATGCCGAGATTACCCCTATCTTGGAAATTGTGGGGGACCTTGATAATGTGGCAAGTAAAATAGACATAGGGAGTAAACTGTCCGATGCCCACAATGAGCTTATAAAAATAGCGGCACCCCACTTCACATGTAAAGCCCGGAAGACAAGAGAGAGGTGCCATGGCAGAACTCAATGGTACAACGCGGCCTGTAGACGGGCCAAAACAGAACTCCTCGGAGTAATAAAGGAGGGCAAAGGAGGGGAATGCCTTAAGCAATGCAGGCATGCCTACAAGAAACTTCTTGCCCAGGCTAAGATAGAATGGGAGGAAAGCCAGTGGGAAGAACTCTCCAAGGCCCTAGCAGTGCAAGACCAACGCCTGTTTTGGAGAATGGTGAACGGGGGATCAGGGAGCTTACATTCGGCTGTAGAGCCTAACATCGCTCCTGGAGTGTGGCAGGCCCACTTCCAGTCCTTATATAGTGAGGAAGCCCGGAGAACTCCCTGCGGTGATCGAACTAGAGAGACAGGGCTCTCAGGCGGTTCAAATAACACTGAGCGAGGTCACTGCTGCCATTTCAGGCCTGGCTTCGGGGAAGGCCCCTGGGCTGGATGGGCTACCGGGAGACCTGTACAAGCAGGAGCCCACCATCTGGGCGCCCTACCTTGTTGCCCTCTTTAATGGCATTCTCGGTGGGATGGAAATCCCTAGTACTTGGCTGGGGGCTGAGGTGGTCCCGATTTATAAAAAGGGATCCCCCCTCCTCCCAGCCAACTACAGACCAATTAGCCTGATCGACGTAGCGCAGAAGTTGTTTGGCAGGGTCCTCCTGAACAGGCTTCAGGAATGGATCGAGGAGGCAGGCGCCCTCAGTCCATACCAGGCAGGCTTTAGGAAAGGGGTATCTACTGTGGACCAGGTCTTTAGATTGAACCTGGTCTACTGGAAGACAGTGAGGTTCGAGGGTGGCAGTTTGTACACGATTTTCGTGGACCTACGAGCCGCCTTCGACCTCGTGCCCAGGGGAAAACTCTGGGTCATTCTGGCAGGGATGGGCGTACCACCAGACATCTTATTGACCTTACAGAGGCTGCATCACAACAATTATGCCCAGGTAAGGTGTGGGAGGTCGGGGGAGTTGACTGAGAGATTCCCCGTGGGCAGGGGGGTAAGACAGGGTTGTGTGCTGGCGCCGACCCTGTTTTGCCTCTTTGTCAACGGGGTAATCGCTCATTTGAACGCTACTAACTACACAGATGCCCCCAAACTAAATGGCAACAGTGTGCCCGCAATAATGTTTGCGGACGACACGCTGTTGGTATCCAAAACTCCCATGGGCATCCAAAGGATACTTGATGCCTTTGTGGCCTTCTGTCAGGACAGAGGACTGGAAATCAATGCCATGAAAACCAAATACATGGTATTGAATCCAAGTCCCAAACAGCGCCCGAATCCACTGCTGGGAGCAGCACGGCTGGAAAGAGTAGCCACGTTTGAATACCTCGGCGTGACACTCAACGAAAATATGACCTGGGGGACCCATCAAACCAGAGCCAACCTTAAATTAGTACAAATTACCGGGGGTATTTCCCGGATGATGACCGGTTCGACCTACCGCCCACTAGGGGCCCTAATTCAGATATATAAGGCACAAGCCAGGGGGGCGATCTTGTACGGGGCTGAATTGTGGGGCCATACTCCATGTCGGAATCTGTTAGCCACGGAAAACAGATTCATAAGGCAAATTACCGCACTTCCTCCCAGCACCCCACTTCTCCCTTTGAGGCTTGATCTAGGGCTACGGCCTCTCGTCGACGAGATAAGTCTAAGACCCATAGCCTTCTGGCGTAGGCTTTGGAGCAGTGACGATCTCGCCGACTATAGGGCGGAACTGGTCGAAGTATTAAAACACCCCAAGGCGCTCAGTATCCCCTGGGTCCAAAATATCCAGTCAGTCTGCACAGACCTGGGGCTCCCCGAATTGTGGACCAAACCAGCAGATACAGCACCCAGAATCTCTAAGAGATTTCTGGCGAATCTGTACCACGAACACAAAAGGGAAAGGGCCTTAGCCACCCAGACAGAGGGGTCCCTTGCCTCTAAATTCCTGCAAAACAAGGACCTTTACGCATTTGAAAAGGCTTTTGATCCCATATATCCCGTTCTCACTAGAAAGCTGTTTCTCCAGTGGAGATACGGCACACTGCCTTTGCGCTCCTTCTCTAGTACCTGGTCGCAAGTCCCTTCCACCAAGTACTGTCCCCTTTGCGTTGACAAAGAGGAAAATGACTTGCATGTGATTTTTTTCTGCCCAGCATATATGGCAGCCAGAAAGTACTGGCTGCTGCCTTTGATCAAGAACTTGGGTGGCAGGGAATATATGCCTATGTATAGGATTTTAAAATGTGATGTTTCCGGCCCAATTGTTTTTGCACTTGCCAAATTTTTTACAAATGTGTGGTATACACGTAATCGTCTTTTAAAAAATGCTGGGTAGATTGTTGAATTGCTTTTAAACACTGTTAATAATGTTTGATGTGGATCTTAAATCATGCATTGATGTTTTATCAAATCTGACACAATTATGTGATTTTTAATTTATGTGTATCTTTTATGACCAAATGGTCGAAATAAAGATTGAAAATGAATTATATAAGTAGTCCTGCAACACAGGGCTACTTTTAAACTGACCTCAGGCTTCAGCAATGCACACATGCAAGTGCAGAAAGTGCTGCTGGCCTCTGAACTGCCATGCTCTATTATATACCAGGAACCGATAGGTAGTTTCAATCCCCCTGCCCTGCTGTGTACTAGCGCCTTATAGGGTAGGTCATGCAAATCACAGGGGTACTCCAACCCATAGTGTACCCTAGTGTATGTATGTGTTTTCACTGTATTCTAAATGTGTCTCTTTCACCATAGCACTGGCCCTGGCCGTGGCCCTGGTTAGGCAGAGCCCAGGGTCAGTCAGTCTATTACTCCAAGTGATAGTCAGCAAAAGGTTTGGGGGGTGTCATAGGAACAGGATGACTTTCCAGCAGTGAGGCAAATGGGTGGGCCTGCCATCCTGGGTCCAGATGAAGTGTATGCTTATGCCTCTGAACAGCACCCTTTCACCAGGGAGAGAGAGGATAAAATCCCCTAAAGAGCCCACCAGCTTTGTAAAATTAAATCTTGACATGACTGACCCAAACCCCACGCCCAAGAGCTGGAATACAATGTATAACGAAAGCAACAGCAAAGTAGTTACATTCAATATACAAACCCGTGTAGAAAAAGACACCCTCATGTATTCCCTCCAATTAGTCTTCAAGCCTAAACACGGACAGATACCAAAATCAACAAAATCTTGTTATCCTGAATGTGCAGTATAGGTTCATTCTCTTTGACCGGCCAGTACCATTTAACATTGTAGACCACACAATCTCTACATAGACACCTATCAGTGGCCTGTATCTCAGATGAAGCAGTCAAATGGTTAACAACTTTTCTGTCCCCCGTACCCCCCACCCAGTAAATAAAGAAATAAATAAAAAAATAACCTGGGGGTAACAGTTGGATACCGGTCCTCACCATACATCCTAGTCACGGGTGGTTACCATGGAGCCCCACTGTCCCCATGCTATTTAATGTTTACATCAAGCCTCAAACTAAATTAGTCTAAAAGTGAAACAATCTTTCTAAATTTACACCTTGTCAAGAAAATTGACTCTTTGCCCCCAACACATGGTAAAAGGGTTGTCATAAAAGTTAGGGGCTAGTTGGAATGCTGTACAGATAGCTGCAGTATTTGGAGCCATATTCCTCCAAAATAAGCAACTCCCTTTGCCTCAAGGTCTCGGCTCTAATGTCCCCATCCAAGCAAAAGTAAGAAACTTGGATGTCATTTGAGTCCCTGACCTCAGCCTCAATTAATGGGAAGGAGCAGTAGTTAAAGCCACATTGCTTCATATGAAACTAGCAAAAAAGTCTTAGTTTGACTGAACAAGAAAACCATAACATGGTGGTACGAGCTCTTGTAAGCTGCTGCCTTGACTATATTAACAGCCTATACGCCAGTCATGAAACATGCCACATCAATAGATTTCAAAAAGCTTATATTGCAATGGATCACTGGCTTCCTGTTCAGAAAATCATCTAAATTAAAATCCTCTGCCTGGTTGTTGGACTTGGCCCTTTTTGGTAAGTTTGCCCCTAAACTTTATGCCTTTTCCCCACACATGGTATTGGTGGTTTTAGGACTCTTGGCACTTTAGCACTGTGGTCCAGTGTAAAGTGTGTGCACTCTCTGTGTTACATTTGTAAGTTTGGCCTGCTCTCCCATAGGAATGCATTGGGGATTCCTTGATCAGTGTGTGTCAGTGGTAATTCCTGTTCTTAGATGAGCAGTGTGGTCAAGTCTGGTATGTATGAAATTGTGTGAACAAATGCTGCGCAATGGTGCACACAAATTTATGGTGGTTATTTTAAAAATGCCACTTTTAGAAGTTGCCATTTCTGTGTGCTATGTGTCTGCCTGCATGATGTGAATTGCATGGCTGGCTTGCGAGTGACAGGAGCTGGGAGGTATGTGTGGCTTCAGGGGGGCAGGATGAGTCAGCGCTGGGCTGAATTGGACATCTGAGATGGGAGTAATGGGAGGGGTAATCCCCTGACTATGAATAGGATGGTGCCTGCCCTAGTAAATGCTGGCTCTGCCCCCTGTGGTGTCTGATCATCTAGCCCCCACCTGACAAAGGGGAAGAGGAGCTTGCAAAACACGTGCTCCAATTCCTCCCTGAACCAGTTGCATCTGGTTCCCCCATGCCCTGCACTTGAGACAAAGGAATTCTGGGTATACGTATAGGGGCTGTGACCCCATGAAGATGTTCAGTTCTGCTGTGCTGGTCCTGCTGGGGGCGTGCTGCAGCTGGGGCCCTGGGGGGGCTGCCATGAGGGCTTGCCTCCCTGGGCCCTGCCCATCATTACTCCCTTGATCCCTAAGGACTTGATGGGACATCTTGCGCCCTGGGAGCGCTTTGCTGGTTATTCCAGGACTTTCAGGACTTTGTGACGCTTCCTGCGCCATGTGAACGTTTTATTTTTACTGTTCCCCAGAAGACCGTGTGGGCTGCGCAGCGCTGTGCTGCACCCCCTTTAAGAGGGAATCCCCATCGTAGGGATTCTCCTTGTGATGCCTAAGCGGCGGGTGCCCATCTCGCATTTTGCTTAATTTTGTGAGTGCCCACCCTGCTTATTTTTTTATATTCAAATCGTGGGAGCCCACCCCACCTATTTTTTATATTTAAATTACAGGTGCCCACCCCGTTTACATGTTTAATTTGTGGGTGCCCACCCCGCATTTCTGGATGGAGAAATGGCCGCCGCGATCGTGCGGCGACCAGGAAGCCAGGCGCGTTCGCCTGACTGTGGGCGGGGCTGGTGAAGTGTGAGGGAGCATCGCGGGCTCCATTTCCGCCTCTCCCGTGGCTGCAGGAGGCTGGAGGGAAGCTCCTAAAGCATAGAGGCAGGGCTCCCGCAGCACCGGTGTGAGCCCTGTAAATGACACCTGCGTGGTCCTGCTTCCAGAGAGGAGGCCCAGCAGGAATCCGGTGGAGCAGCTGGTCAGCGGGGCTCCCGTGAAGCTCAGGGAATACCCCCGCAGACCCCAAAGAGAAGAGAGCAGAATCCCCCCAGGAGCCGGTGAGTGAAGGGCTCTATGTGGGGGGATGCCGATCAAGGGAGAGTGACACTGTCCATGTCCTGAGCGGCCCCTGCCTGATAGGGGGCTGCTCCAACGTTGGGGGGCATTTCTTTTTCCTAAGAGTCCCGAAGTCCTTTCCAACATTGGGGGCCAATTTCATTTAAAATCCCAGTAGAGCCCCGAGGGCACAGATGTGCCAGGGCCCCTTCAGTTTGTTTATCCCAGCTGCCCCGCTTGTAGCGGGCAGCTGCAACGATTGGGCACATTGGTTTGAATGGCACAGTGAGTGCCCACAGTTGATATTCACAGCTGCCCAGCAAGTAGTTGGCAGCTGCAACGTTTAGGCCATCTTTCCTTTGGGGGCATTTTTGCTAGTAGATTGGAGTGAGATGCACTACTCTGCCCCTGTACTTTCACAGCTGCGCAGCATTTAGTGCTAGTTGCTACTTTTAGGTCTGCGCAGGTGCGCACATGGATTTCGCTGCCTTGGCAGCAGCCCTGACTTTTGGACATAGGGCATTTGAGGCCCTTTGAGAAGGCCAGTTGCCCAGGGGGACTGTTAGGTTTGTAGGGCGCCAGGCCCTAAGGTGATTTATGTGGTGCTAGGAAATACGATTCATATACTATGATTTACGCACCCTGACTTATACCTCTAGATGTGGTTTTATGATTATGAGGTTTTGCATACTGTCTTATGTTTGAGTTATTCTCTACTGTGGTTTAGGTATGAGGTTATTGTCCACTATGGTTTAGGTATGAGGTTATTTGCCTACTGTGGTTTATGCTAGTGAGATCATTTTCTAATGTGAGTTATGCTTAGGAGGTGATGGTCTAATATGTTTAGGCTTATGAGGTTGGCGCAGAATATATTCCACGCCTAATGTTATACTGTGCATAATATGGTTTATGTCACAGGATGATGCTGAGTAAAGTGTTTGACATATAGACAGGGCATCGAGCAGTTAAAGTGGAGCGCAATTTATCCATCTAAGTCCCCCAAGTGCATTCCTTTTTGAACATCAGTCGCTCATCATAGAAGGAAAGATTTCGAACTGTTTATCAGCCCACTCTGAAGGAATTTCCATGGTTCCCCCCTGCCGGCCTGCTCCATCTGCAAAACCAGCTACATTGTTTATAAAGCCATCCCGACCAGCAGTCCCGCTTATCTTGCAGACAAGCTCACCAATTCTGAGGGCTCTCGACACATGTTCATCCAGGGCAGATTGCAGACTAAGAAGTGTAAAAAAAGAAAATAAACAAGGTAGCATACCTGTTCCATCTAAGCAATCAGGCTCTAGAATAACATCTCCATATCCACCAGGAGTGCCCCAATGCAGCTCCAATTAAGGAAAGACTTGAAGATTTAACTCTACATCACAATGCATTGACAGTTCAAAAGCCAGCTTCCTCTCTTCTTACTAACTGACTTCATGCTTGTCTTTGACCATGTACAGTTCTCTGCTGCCTTTATCTGGTTTGCGCTACAGAAATACAATATACATACCTATCAATTTTACTGGATGAAAACAGCAGTTTTTGCTCAGCCACTTTCTTGATTACATTTTATTAATTTTCTTCAATACAGGTACACTTCGGCAATCAGTGTCAGGAAAGAATATCCACCACATTAATTCACTTAAACCTAGGGACAGTCTAATGATAAGGTTCCTACAGAGCATTTTCTCCCCACCTCGCTGCACAGCCCTGCATGAAGTCAGTTCTCTTGAGAAATGGCCCGTGCAGGCACCATGTTATTCCCCTCCACCTCTTTAGTGAAGGCGGTGGAATTTCTCCCATGGCTCCTAGATCTTTTACAATCTTTGGGATTTCCACAGGTGAACACTACCTTCTCTACTACCCTATATCAATCAACATTTCTACACCAAGCCTCCATGGAGGGTATTGTGCAAACACCTCACATCCATGCACCATCCCTTTTGGCTACCACTGAGTACCACGTTAAAGAACAAATCAATTATAAGTGTAAACTTAAAGCCCTGGGAAGTCTGGGAGTAAGGTGAAATAGAGTGAAACCAGTGCTTGCACCTTGTGAACTCTAAAAAGGCAGCTGCTGTAGGCACCAAGAAATATTGATCCTTACGCATGTGAAACAACAATCCCTTACCAAACAGGGAAGAACTCATCACCACCGAAGAAGGGGAGGAGGTTCCTCTAGGACTATAATGGAAATGTCACTGCAAACCCTGCCTTTGTTTCACAGAGACTTTGAAATGGATAGCTCAGTGCATGTAATCTTCAATATTCATGTAGCCGTTCCGTTCAAAGATATGTTGCTTATTGATAGGAGCTACTTTGGAGTGGTCGGAGGACGATACTGTCATAAAACAGTAGATCCCTTCATTCTCCATTTGAGGTACCAGTGTCCTAGCAGATGATGCCGCAGATGTTTGGTAAAATTACATAAGAGGGCCAAGCACATAAACCCAAAAAAGAAACCTGGGAAATATGAAATATAGAGAAATAAAGGCTCCCTAGTTATCATTTACAAAAAATAATATTAGTTGGTTTGGAAGGAGGGGGCCTAGAATGAGAGGTCCCATAGATGAGTGCATGATCTGATCGATTCTGCAAAAAACAAGACCACATTTTATGCTTCAAAACATAAATGCTTAATTATTTGATGTATGCTTGGTGTAAGAAACTATGTTTTTGATTGAAGAGGAGGGGGAACGTTCCAAAGCACTACCCAAAATCCTTGTCAGGGTGAACTACAAAAGTCACTAAATTAACCTGTGCTTAACCCTCTGGTAACCTAGCACAAAAGCAGTTAAGCTTAACTTAAGGGCACTGTATAAGTATTTATGCAGCACTTAAAACAGTAACAAAGTGTAAACACCAGAAAACTCCCACACCATCAATATGCTTTTCCAAAAACCATGACAAAACAAAACAAGCACTGGCAAAGGCAAAAAATTGGCAGTCAGTGCGAAACATACAGACTATGCTTGTTTTTAAAAACAGAATGCAATTAGAACTTAATAAATATGTGTTACAAATCTATCACTTCTAAATGTAAAAAACACGTTTCCTCCCCTCTCTCTAAATACCAAAGTCAAAAGTGGCAGAGGCAGTGTGGGGCGCTATAAATGGAAAAATAAAACACTTGAGACAACGATTTGTTCTTTGTTTACATACGCAGACTTACCGGACCTAGGCTTTAACCCAAACGGAGTATGAGAATTACCATCTGTTCTTTCACATTCCTGTTATGGAACAAAATTGAATTTATCAATGCGTTTCAAAGGAAAATGTATTTCTTTGAGGTGCTGAAATTACCTACAAATATGCAACAGTGGTGTAAAAACAACAATAACAAAAGAAATCCAGAAAAAGAAGGTGCTCACTTTAATTATGTTCATTAACACAAAAAGAAGAGTCGCTTTCAAACATACAAATATAGACAAAATATAGTTGCAAATCTAAATCGAAAGAGCAATAAGACACTAATCTGATTGAAAGTCCCCATGAAATAGCTCCTGCTAAAAGGTAATCATGCAGCACCTAGTCAGATAGATATGCAGGAGCCTCTTTAAAGAAGAATGTCTCAATTGATGATGGCATTTGCCACTAAAGCTATTACACAACTCCTTCTGAGGGTATTAGAGCAGATCTAAGTCACTACTTGATTTATATTCACTAGTGGCTGGTCAAAGCTCAGGGTATTTATGAACTTACCCAAGGTACCCAAGATTCTAATCGAAAGTCACAGGTAAGAAAGGTTTCCTTTTCTAGCTATCCAATTTCCTTACTACTACTAAACACCACCTATATATGCATATTACCATGCTTGAATAGTTCCCCATCGTCAGGTTAGAAACCACTAGCATAGTATACAGTTTAATATATACAGAAAATATACAGTTCATAAACCTTAAACAACATAGATTATTTAGTAGCACATTCACCTCATTCGAAAGAACGCAAACTTCAGCCAATGCGGCTTAGAGGCCGCCTTAGCTCAAATTTCCGTGAAGGACAAATGTCAGAACCAATATGATGAGCCTCTGACCGAGGAGGAAGAGGGAGAATTGCATGTGAATATTTAAAAGATACCAATGTTAGAGAACTGGAGTTACAGGTAAGAAACTCATTTTTTCTCCAACGTTGGATCTTTTATATATTCACATACTTGAATCAGAATAGCAAGCAGTACACATTAAAATATACAACAAAGCAGGAAGCAGGCTCACCTTTAATGAAACAGGTTTTCAGGACTGCCTGTCCCAAAGCTGCATCAGTTTCTGCATCCACATTTAGGCAGTAGTGATACATTTACTTATGACCGCTCCTCCACATGATTGCAAAGCAGAGGTCTTTCATGGGCACCTCAGCATAGAGTGCTGCAGTCGAAGCCATGCTCCTGGTGGAATGCGTCCTCTCTTTTCCATGGAGTTCATGCTTGGCCTTGGCATGACAGAAAGCAATGCAGGAAGAGAGGTAACTGACTATACCCTATTTGGATGGAGCTTGACCTTTTTGCGGTTGACTAAACGACACAAACAACTACCTGATGGTGAATGACTGAATTCCGCCCACTCTCGTAGCAGATGTCAGGGCCAGGAGCGCTGCTGTTTTCGGTCAGACAAATTTTAAGTCTGCTCTATGTACAGGGTCAAAGGAAGTAATGTCAGTTGGCCTGGGACTGTATTAAGTTCCCATGAAATCAGAGGATGTCAAAGAGGTGGAAATGCTCTGAAGAGCCCTTTCATGGACTGGCTCATGATCCTTTGAGAAAACAGAATAGACTTTGGTATATCTGTTCTCATAAATCTTGAGATTACAGCAAGATGGTCTCTGACTGAAGAATAATTGAGCCCATTCTTGGCCAAATTTAACGGAGATGGAAGGATCAGAAAAAGCTTTGTTTGAAAAGGATGATGACCTTTATTTCTTACTAGACTCAAAAAGGTTTCTATTTAGTGTTGTAAGTCGTATTAGTCACTGGAGCTCGAGCCTGACCTAAAATTGTTCAAATTCCTGAGGTAGATCCAAATGGCCACATTCTAGGTGGGCAGCTACCATGTTTGCAAGATCAGTGACTTGGGACTGCGGTGTAGAATCTGTCTGGACAGTATCCGTGGATGCACCTTCAAAGGAATGGCTGGACGTGCTGAGAGCTGCAGTAGGTCCCTGTAGCAGTACTGGCAAGGCCACACCAGAGCAATGAGGATCAGGGTGCAATGGTCTATCTTTGCCTTCAACACCTTGGGAATCAGGAGAAAAGGAGGAAAGGCATACACAAATATCTTGGACCAACTGATCAAAAGCGTATTGCCCGTCATCCCTGGATACAAGAACCTGCTTGTGAACAATGGGCCTTTCCTGTTGTTTGGATTGACAACCAGATCGAGTAATGGCAAACCCCACGGATGGAAAATATAATCCACCAGTTTCTGTTCTAGTTCCCACTTGTGATAATCCAACATTTGCCGACTGAGAGCATCCGCCTAATTGTTCTGGCAGCCTGACAGATGCTCCACTGCAATGTCTATCCTGTGAGAAATGACCCAGTTACAAAGCAGTTGAGCTTCTTCCGGAAGGACCTTGGACAGTGTTCTTCCTTGCATGACTATGTAAAACATGAATGTTGTGCTGTCTGTTCTGACCTGCCAATCTAGGGAAGAACGCTTGTAGACCTAGACATATGGGGCGGAGTTCCACACATTGATGTGGAGCCTCTTCTCTGGTTCAAAACTCTTGCAGGCCAGCCCCCATCCATCCATGGACGTATCTGTGGTAAGTATAAACTTTTCTGTTATGGGCAAAAAAGAAAGACCTGCATTTAGATTTGCTGGAATCCTCCACCACATTAGAGCTTGTTTTAAATGCCTTGTGACACTGATCATATTCCAGGAGTCTGCTATCTGCTTCCATTGCAAGTCCAGCTCTTGCTGAACAAGTCTCATACTGAGACTGCAAAACACAATAAGAACTATACATGATGCCATCAGACCTAACCGGGACCTGTATTTTCCCACTGTGCTTTATTGTTTTCCAGGAATAGTATTTGACATTGTCTGTAACTTTCTCACCCTTTCCGCTGATGGACAAGTTTCCTCAATTGAGTGTTGAGTCTCGCTCCCAGGAATTGAATCTTTGTCTGGGGTTCCAACGAGGATAGCAAAAAACAGTATTTGAGGCATCCATTGTCGCATGAATAATGAAAGAAATTCGTTCTCCTTCTTTTGCGATAGCTCTCGCTGTTTCCCTCTTATTCTGTTGTCTCGACTCTCGGACATGGGAGTAAAGGGCCTAGCTCTCACCTGGTTCCAGTCCTACCTCACTGGCAGAACGTTCCAACTTCATTGCCCACCCTTTAAATCATCGCCTCGCAGTGTTAGCCATGGGGTTCCACAGGGCTCTAGTTTGAGCCCAACATTATTCAACATCTATATGGAACCCCTGGCACACATTGCGGAGGAATTTGGGGTGGGCATTGTCAGCTATGCTGACGACACTCAGTTGGTGTTCAAACTAACTCCAGACAGTAGAGAATTAGCTACCAACTTCTCAAACTGTATGTCAGCGATAGCCACTTGGATGAATACTAACTGCCTCCGTCTAAATGGAGACAAGACAGAGGTACTGATAGTAGGAAAAGCTGTCTCTGCTTGGTCTCATGCATGGTGGCCTAGCGAACTAGGGGAATTGCCTACTCCCGTGGAGAAGGTGAAAAATCTAGGCGTTATGTTTGACGCCGACCTCTCAGGCAAAACCCATGTGAATAAGGTGACAAGCAAATGCTTTGGCATATTAAAAGTACTTTGTAAAGTACTTGACCTCTTGCCGACCGAAGCTAGAAAAACCATAGTTCATGCTTTAATATCTCCTCACCTGGACTATGGTAATGTTCTCTTATTAGGCCTGAATCAGAAGGGACTGCACCAATTACAATGTGTACAGAACTCAGCAGCGCGATTGGTGCTCGGTCTCCCTCAGAAAGCCTCCACTAAAAACGCGCTTGCTAAACTCCACTGGCTCCCTATTAAAGAGAGAATTATATTCAAGACTCTCTGTTATGCTCATCGCATTGCCCAGAATAGAGGCCCCGGCTATCTCAAAGGTCTCATCACTATTCACCATCCGATGAGAGATTTGAGATCGTCGGGGATGATGCTATTCAAAGTCCCTCGCATCACAAAAGCTAAAATGGGAGGAAAGTCCTTCCGTTATTTGGCCACTAAGCACTGGAATGCTCTGCTGATCCACTTGCGGATGGAGCCCTCCGAAATGAGATTCAGAGCCAAATTAAAAACTCACCTGTTCCCTAAACAATAATTCCTACGCCGTTTCTCGGACCAAGTTCCTCTCGATGGGTTTGCATTTCGCAGTTAGCGAGGGGACACACAGTTTTGTGCAGCCAGGCGCTCAATAAATGTTTTATTATTATTATTATTATTATTATTCTCAGGAAAACTTTCCAGTCATGGAGCAATGTCATGCCACATCTGGCAATCATAACAAGCTAGAATTGCAAAGACATTGGCTGCCGTAACTGAGGTTGCTGCCCTAATGGAAATATTCCGACCCAGATTGTCAATGAATTTACTATCCTGGTCTGGCGGACTAGATGATGGCGTTATTAGTTTCTTGGTTCCTCTTTGAGCTGCTGAAGCAATTACTGAATCCGGTCTAGTATGACTAGCAAGGCAAGCCGGATCTGATTCAAGGGCCTTACAGTTTTTCTCCGGACGAGGTATTGTCACTTGCAAAGTGACAGGTATCTTAATTAATTTTAAACCTTCTGAACAGGCATATTCATGAATGGGTACAGGGGGGCATGGCCCGGCGAGATGGCTTGGTGGACGCGATTCACCTCGGCTTCCGGTCCGCGCCAGTGTCCCGAGCGCATAAGCACTTTCAAATATCGCCAAACCTACTTCTGAGGATACCAAAATGCTACTGATCTAGTAGAGGCTGAGTGGGTGCCTTGCAGACAGAGATAAGACCCTTTTTGAGCCTCGTCGGGGCTACGTGAGATCGACAGCGGAGCGACGCAAAATGGCGGCCGCAATGCTCAGAGGGAGGAAGGGCGGCTGATGGCTATGTGCCTTATCGGAGCAGCTTGGGAAGACTTGTGGCGATGGAACTCCCATTGTGATCCCTGAATGAGCTGTAAGCGAGACGCTGCATATCGCGATTGGAGGAGCTACATACCGTGACCGGAGGAGCTCTACCGGGACCATCAGTGCGGACGCGTGGCCCCCTGGAGGGTGCAATTCTTCCTTCTGGTGAGGCGGGCACACTAAAACGATCTGGTGTAGTCAAAGGGCATCGGGAGCAATTTCGGTACTGGACAGCTAGACTCTGTATTTAAAACTGCAGCAAACTGGAACCCTGCCTGTCCATGCCTGACCCTAAAATGGCGGCCAGCACTTAGCTGAAGATAGAATAAACAAGGGGGATTTCACAGTAAGTTCCCCAGCTCAGTGCAGCAGGAGGGATGTAAGGAAGTGGGGGCTCTGTGTCTTCTCCAAGATCAACAAGCACTGACAGCGCTCAGCGGTGGACACCCTGTTATAAGATCTAGCCCCCTGGGGACTGATAACACCGCATACCAGGCCCAGTTTGTTAAAAACCGGGGGCATATTGGCACCTCCGGCAGTCAGTGGCACTGAACACCTTGTGGAGGGGGGAGGCGAGTACTCTCCATGGTTGAGGCTGCAAGTACAAACGCAGGGGAGCCACCGTGCCTGCACCTATGCCCCCGAAGAAGGGCACAGACAAAGTCTCCAACTTTTTTACTCCTGCGGAGAAAAGACAACCACCTGAGTAAGGCGAACCCACTGACACCATGGCCCTCAAGAAGGAGGACTTAATGACGTCCTTGACAGAATTTAAAACTGAATTGCGCACTGAGCTCAATCAGGGGATCAAAGCCCCCATCAAGCAACTTAAAACAGACTTAAATACTCACATGGCAATGCCCACCGACATGGACTCGGTGGGCACGAGAGTAGTGGATTTAGAAACCCGAACCCAACAGCTGGACAAGCGGACCACAGACACACAAGAAAAGATACAAGATCTCCAGAGCCAACTACATCTGGCCCTACTGAAATCAGGAGATTTAGAAAACAGATCCCGGAGAGACAACAGTTGAATCCGGGACCTGGAGGAAGGGGCGGAGCTTCCAGATCTGGAGGCCTTCTTTGAGGGTCTCTTTGCGGAGATTCTAAGCCCACAACAGCTCAGGATTAAGTTGGAAAGAGCGCACCGCATAGGGGGTCAGGTAGCTGGAGAACGTCGTCGGACACGGGATAGCCTCACCAAATTCCACTCCTTTAAGTTGAAGGAGGCTATTCTACAAGAAGCCCGGAAAAAGGGCGAGATCTCCTTTCAAGGATTTTGATGTAGCATATACCAGGATCTAGCGCCCACAACGCTGGCGAAGAGGCAGCAATTAATGCCTATTACCACGAAGTTCCGCGAAGACCACGTAAAATACAGATGGAAATATCCATTTGGACTGAGCTTTGAACATAACAGGATGCGCCACATTACAGAGCTTGAAGAGGGTCTGATATCAGGAACACACAAGACACAACGAAGGGAACAGACCGAGGTGGCATTAAAAGACAGCAGTGGAGCACAAGCACTAAGGGAGGCCATAAGTGACCAAAAATGGCTGAGGGGACTTGCTACAAGACCTAACAGTTTCCACGGCAGCAGTGCATTCCAGGGGAGGACATACACATGTGGACAGTGAATTCCTAGGGGACAATGGCTGAACACCGAGGCGCTTTAAAGGAAGCCTTTGAACACCCGAAGTTGTGTACCGATAGATGGCTAACACTTTGAACAGATAGGACGGGCGAGGACGGGGACTACTGTCGAGTCATCCACCAACATGTCCCGACGTGTTGTAACTGACACAGCCAGAGTTCCATTATCCTTTGGGCACATGTTGATGTTGGTTGTTGTTTTTTGGGTTTTTTTTATTGGGGGGGAGGGAATCAGGGATATGGTGGTGGCTGACAGGGTACATTATCCTAGTGCACATTCTAGCCTGTGTAGATTCTACGAGGGGGGTGAGAACAGGTGGATCAATAGCTGGAGCTCAAAGAACTGATACTGAGTATGAGAAACCAGAGGGCGGGTGGGAGGAAACGGGAAATGATATAATGCCATGGTGATTTCCAAGTATCATGGAATGTTAAGGGTTTAAATTCGCTGCTTAAGCGACAAAAAAATTGGAAATACCTTGCGTATCATCATTTTGATATAGTGGCTCTTCAGGAGACACGCTTAAAAAGGGCTGAAGAGATGAGATTATGCCATACCAATATCCCCTTATCTACAGGTCCTCAACAGTCACCAAACAGCGCTGTGTAGCGCTACTCTTCCATAGACTATGTACTTTTATTGCAGCTTACACACCCAATGTGGGCCAGCCTGCCTTTCTGACAACACTTCTGGATCAGGTGGGAGAGTGTGCGGAAGATCTGATGATCCTATTGGGTGATTTTAATCTCGCCTGGCAAGCAGAGTTAGATAGTACTCAACCTCACAGAACAGTTGCCAGCTCCTTCCCCACAAGTGCTTAACAGACACTACACGATCTCGGTCTTAGGGATGCCTGGCGCACGCTCTACCCTTCGACCAGAGATTACACTTTGTTTCACATGTTCATCACACCTACTCAAGGCATGAGTATGCTTTTATTACTCAAAGCCTCTAGGCTCTCTTCAGGAAGCAAAGGTTCTCCGACTCTCGATTTTTGATCACTGCCCTGTATCGATATGTCTCAACTGGAGTCGCACCACACTCAGGACCTCCAGGTGGTATTTTCCGGTTTCCCTTACGAGGGATAGACTGCTGAGAGATGAGTTGAGGGGAGCAATTACGGAATTTTTCAATTTGAATGCACCCCCAAGACACTTCAGCCTTCAATATTTGGGATGTATTCAAAACAGTCATAAGGGAAAAATGCCTAGAACTCAATGCTACTCTGAACAAGCAAAGAGAGAGAACTTAGGGGCTGGACTGGAGCTGGCTGAAAAAGAACACAAGAGAACGCCCACCAGGGGTTCACACCGTAAACTTACTGCGCTTAGAGGGAAGCTTAAAGCAAAATATACCAATTGAGCAGAGTGCACTTTATTGCGGCTACGCCAGATATCCCATACACGGGGGAACAAAATAGGTAGGAACTTTAGCTAGACAGCTCAGGGAAAGGAGAGAAAAGAAATACTTTGGAAGTATAGGGAGGGCAAGTTAGTGACCTTAAATTCAGGAAAGGCCAACTTATTCGGGCATTTTACGAGAGATTATACATAGGGGAGACACGGGAAATAGATGAACAAACTAGATACCTGTAGACACTGAAATTCGCAAAGGTCTCTCGGGCAAGGAATGATATCCTCACTGCACCCATAACACAGGAGGAGGTGGGCGCGCCAATCAAATCCCTTAAGCCCAACAAGGCTTTGGGTCTGGATGGCCTGACGGTCCATTTCTCTAAAACGTTTGCTTCAGATATCATCCCACACAACTTTTTAATAAAATGGCATAAGATGTCGGGGTGACTCCCTCCATGGATGAGGCTGTGATAACTGTGATCCCTAAGCCGAGGAAAAACTGCGCACCTCTGCGCTTACTACCGACCCATTGTACTTTTAACTCTGGATGCTAAGCTGGATTCAGCTATCTTGGCGGAGAGGTTAAATGATCTGATGACAGATCTTGTCCAGCCTGATCAGTCTGGCTTCATAAAAGGCCTGCAGACCTATGATAATGAACGTATAATGGTACATCTGATTGAGAAGGTAACTAAGCGCAAGATACCGGCAATTCTCGTGGGTCAGGATGCCCAAAAGGCCTATGACAGGGTGGGTAGACTGGTCATTTCTTTTTAGCACACTCCAGCACTTCGACATCAAGGACAAATTTATTAATATGATCAGGGCTAAGTATATACAATCTCGATCTAGAGTGCAGGTTAATGGGACTGCGTCTGCCCCATTTCCCCTTAGTAGAGGGACTAGACCAGTGTGTCCGTTATCGCCCCTGCTATTCACTCTAAGCATTGAACCGCTGGCGATGCGTAACTGGGAGACTCCAGAGATAAAAGGAATTCCCTTTGTGGGAGATAATCACAAAATTTCCCTATTCACGGAAGATGTTCTTCTGTCCCTCACTGATCCATCCCTCTCGCTCCCTGCCCTGCAGAAGGAACTGGCCCTGTTTGAGAAAGTGAAGGGATTTAATGTCAATTTAGATAAATCCTTTATACTTTACCTCACGCTCCCGGCGGCTGAGGCTAATGGTCTATGGGAAAGCACTCCCTTTTACAGGACTAAGCACTCACTTCAATGCCTGGGTATACAATTAACACAACACTTAGAGGGGTTATACAAGGCTAACTTTCCGCCCCTCCTTCTTCAGCTTCAACTCGACCTCAAGTGATGGAAGCCTCTTTTTATTTCCTGATTGGGACGCATACATGCGATTAAAATGACAGTGCTCCCTAAATCTTTGTATCTCTTCCAAGCACTACCCATCGAACTAGATAGGGAACTTCTTCCCAAAATCCGATCACAAATTACTCGCTTCATCTGGCAAAACGGAAGGACCCGTTTACCATTTCATACCCTAAAGAGACCGAGAGCTGAGGGAGGGGTAGGTCTTCCTGACTTCGGCTTATATTATAAGGCAGCCCAATTGAGGATAGTGGTGGAATGGTCCAAAAGCGAATCGGAGAAGCATTGGCTGCATATGGATCGGGCCATATCGGGTAGGACGATCTGGGACCTCATATTGAAAGCCAAGAAGGACATACCCATAATGCTTACATTAGCACTCCCACCCGCACTACCCTGAAGGTTTGGCACTCTATCTATGGGGGAGAGGAGTGGACCATGTTCCCATCACCACATACATTGATCCACTTCAACCCGGCTTTTTCCATCCACACTTCGGGAAGGCCCCTTCAACCCATGGAAGGAGGGCGGGTGGCTCATGTTGTCAGACTTCTTCCATAATTACGATATCTTAACATTTGAGAACTGTCGGAGGGAGTTTTACTTAGAACCAGACAAACACTTCCACTATCTTCAGCTCAAGCACTGGGCTCTCACCCCTCAGATTCGAGATGCTGCCACACAAGAGAGAATGAGCTTTGAAAAATGTGTACAAAGGGTAGGTTCCATGAGGGGTGTAATCTCTTTTCTGTACAGCTCCCTACTTGCTGACACCCGATCCCGAGACCTTGATATATGTCCATGTGGGAGTGGGTAGTGCAGAGAGAAACATCCGATAAGGAATGGACTGGCCTCTGATCGGACATTGCCAAATGTAATCACTCCCTAGAATTATGAGAAGCTCACTTAAAAACTTTGATGTATTGGTATTTATATCCCACCAAACTTAAACAGATATTCCCGAATACCTTGGATATGTGTTGGAGGGGTTGTGGTCTCCTCTGCGACTCCCAACATAAATGGTGGGATTGTCCAACAATCAAACCCTTTTGGGAAGAGATACTCATGCACATTAAAGGCATGCTGGGATATCCCATACAAACCTCCATGGAGGGAGTGCTCCTGGGCGTCAGAGATCCGTCACTAGAGCATCAAACCAGGGAGGACGGCGGCGGCCCTGCCCTTTCCTTGTGGCATTCCCTGCTCTGGGAGATACTCTGTCTTGAGAGAATGAAGGATATTTTCTGAGACGATTATAAAAACTTTGAGTATAAATGGGAGCCATTAGACGACTATCTTACACAAGGTCTGCCCCTTGCAGTCTGCCAGCCCTCAATTAGAGATATGCACCTCTTTCAGTTCCAGATCCTATATTCACAGACACCGGGCACAGCTACAGGGATATTCCGGTATGGAAGACTAGAGGAGAACGGCCAAGCCCATGAATCACCAAGGGGTTCACCCCTTACAAGTCTAGGCCAAAGAATGCCCTCCATATTTGTCACCACCACCACTTATTTTGTTTGTTGGGAGGGGGTGGGTTTTGTTTATGGGGGACCTTCCATGTTGGAAGGGTTTGATTTAAAACTTGTAGCAAAAGAATAGACGGGTTGGGCGATCAAGTCTTTTTTTGAAACATCTAGTGCTTTTACATTGACTGAAACTGTGCCTTTGTTTCAATGCACTAAAAAGGGAGAGGCCATGGTTTGTGTTATTCTTGGATGTTTAACCTCAGCATGGCTTAGTATGCTATAACCTGTAAAGCTGCTTAAGCTCCATATGTATTACAGTGTTACTCAGTGTATGCCAAATGCTAATAAAAATAAGTTTGAAGAAGAATGGGTACAGACTTAGCAAATTTCTGAATTTGCTCTATAGTCATAAAGAAAGCATAGTTGATCCACAGGCGCCATTGGTAGGTTGAATTTCTTGCCATATCTTTGAATCAATGAATGAAATTTAGAGATATAATTTCCGGAATACTGTGGAACTGGCCCATCATTTCCATTTGGGACAATGAATTCTTGCTCATTATCATCTCTTCCATCGGCGTCTGGTGATAGCGCTCCTTCTATATCCGAATATGTACAACAATTAGAATAAACATCATCCATGCCTTCCCCATGGATCAAGCCCCTTGGGACATATCCCACATCCAACTGTAAGCTATCAGTGAGGCATATCATGGCCTCTTGTTCTAAATCTTTCACACAGTCTCAAATGCAGTTTGTGAGGCATTAGATTTTAGTCTTACCTATGCCTCGCACCACACCTTCAAGGACATCTTATTGTATAGACCTTCGGGTCCTAGGAACCCCTTTACAACATCATTGGGAAATCTGCTGGACGAGGGGATGTGTGCTAACGCCTATACTATATTAGATTTCAACTTCCATCTGGAGGCGCATACGGATCCAGATACAGCGACCCTTATAGACCTGATGAACAGTGCAGAGCTTAGGGAACAAGTAATCTGGCCCAAACATGTGGCAGGTTACACGTTGGATGGTATTTTTTCTAACTATCCATACCTCTTATTTATGGGCCTGTTGCCCCTAGTGTGGTCAGACCATGTGGCAGTACTATTTCAATGGGCCACTTCAGATCATGGCACGGCTGGTAGGCTCCCTAAAAGACAGAGGGATCCAGAGCGTGGAATAAAGTGAAGGGTTCTTAGTTAGCAGAAATACTCACCTCTACAGCGCACCAAATGCCCCTAGACGTGGAGGAGGCCACCACGCTATATACTAATTGGCTAGAGGCAGCCTGTAATAAACTAGCCACAAAGGAAATCCTATTTCTAAATCGGGTACAACCCTCCACTCCATGGTACATGCAGGAACTCAAAGACCAGAAAGTGTGTTGTAAACGGTTGAAACGAAATTGGAGGAAAGAGTATAAAGAATCGGGGAAAAGTATTTCTAAACAAAGCCTCATGAGTTATAAACAGCTACTTTTCAAGACAAAGAGTTCTTTGCTAACCGAATTAACTTAGCTACAAATTCAGCCAAAGAGCTTTTCAAAACAGTAACTAGTCTGGCACACTCTTGCCCAGCAAATATTTTAATGAACCAGGGACTATGTAATGAAATTGCCAGGTTTTTCTTGGAAAAAGTTGAGGCCATTTTTTTAACATTCAAAGGACCAATAACTAATGGGACAGTGGACCCGATAGAGGGTCATAAGCCAGTTTCCGTCCCACAGCCTATTTTTGACAAGTTTGCACCACTATCCGCTATGGACATTCTTAATCTTCTTATGTCCACTAAATCAGGATCCCCTTATGATCCATGCCCTGTCACGGTGCTAAAACTGAGCTCTGAAACTACTGCCCTGAGACTTACCTCTCTATTTAATGCAATGGTTTTAGATGGGTATTTTCCAAAATCCTGGAAAATTGCTTTAATATTACCACTTCTTAAAAAGCCTAGTCTGGACCCCAAGGATCCAAACAATTTCTGACCCATCTCACGTCTCCCATTCCCAGCAAAACTGGTCAAGAAAAGAATGAATGCACAATTGAGTATTTATCTGCGAGAAGCTCAAGTTCTGGATTCTACCCAATATGGCTTCGGAAAGGGGCACAGCACGGAGTCTGTGCTACTATAATCTACGGAAGAGATCAGGGTAGCCCTAGATCGGGGAGGCAATACTGAAAAGATTATGCTGGACCTCTCTGCTGCCTTCGATACGGTCCATCAGGATCTATTGATGGACCGGTTGCGGGACTGCGGAGTCCAGGGTAAAAAATGGAAACTCTTGAAGTCCTTCCTCTCGGACAGATTGCAAATTGTCTCATTAGGTGAATTTTGCTCCACAACGTTTTGTTTCCCTTGTGGAGTCCCACAGGGGTCATCCATGAGCACCACACTCTTTAATGTGTATGTGTCCTCCTTGGCCCCCCTTATTGACTCCTTTGGCTTTTGCCTCACCTCATGGTGTCGCTGCTACCCGGGCAAGAAATTGGAATAGGAAAATGGTTCCATGATTGCATGGAAGCGGTTGGGAGGTGGATGTCTCAAAACGGTCTAAAACTGAACTCAAGAAAAACTGAAGTTTACTTGTTTGGGACAATCCCAACTTTTGGACCCCAAGCTGGTGGCTGGATTCTATGGGTTCTCTACCGACACCCACCAGGAAAGTAAACAAGCATTGAAAATGCATTAGGTCTCGCCTTTGATTAAGTTAAAGCCATTTGCTTTGCTAATGGTATTGTATAGCAAAGCAAATGGCTTTCACTTAATGAAAGGCGAGACCTATTGCATTTTCAATGCTTGTTTTCTTAAGTCAAGCAGAGGCAGGGCAATGAGTTTTACTCAGGGCGCACCACTGTAGCTAAGTTTCTAATCCCCTCCACCTAACGGAGTAAGCTTTGACTGCTCGTCCTTGCTATCCTGAGCTAGTCAAGTGGCCAAAGGGAGAAATTTGTGTATCCAGCTATAGTGCAGATGTATTGCGACCCTGGGACACTGATGGAAATCAGAAATATCCACATGGGATACAGCCAGCGACCACGGAATACCCCTGAACCCCAAGAAAATGACTTAAAGATGAACAATAGCAACTTGCAAATTAAATCAAGTGTGGGAAACATAAGTGTACCTTAGTAAAGTTATAAGAGAGGTCAAAGCCATACACCTGAAGCCGAGTAATCCTGAGAAGCAGTAAAGGTTGGGCAGTCAAAAAGGAAGATAATCTTGAGGATATCGCAAGGCAGAGGGATTGGGGAGAAGGAGCAAGGGGAGGGTAAAGGAGAGGATGGAGAACAAATATAAAAAAGCATTGGCATAGCTAATAGGTCTCGCCTTTGGGACCCTACAATTGTTGTTGCACCAAGGATATTGTGCTCCATAGCAAATACTTATAAGGTCCCAAAAGCGAGACCTATTGGCTATGCCAATGCTTGTTATATATGTTAACACTGTCTAGGCAAAGGTTTCACCTCATTAGAATCAGTTTAATGTTTAAATATAGCAATCAGGAATTGAACGGTGACCAGATAACCAATGGTGTAACGAAACTTGAGGGGGTCCCCCCTGCAAGGTTCATTGAGGGACCCTCGGTGCGGAATTTAATCAGGAGCTCTCAGGCCAGAGTACTTTGCTGAGGTGGCCCCCAGCAGCTTGGGGCACCCTGCACTGCAGGGGCACGTTATGCTACTGCAGATATTTTTGGGAAAGGGCCTGCTGCTGCACACCAACCGTGTGGCTGCATATTTAGAAACGTTTGACATCCTTCTTCCCAACCTCCCCACCCCTCCCACCTTCTCTCCTAGCAAGCTCCTTAGCACATAGTCAAACTGAAATGCACTGGTTTATTTCCACTGGTATTTTCATTCTGCTCTTGATGAACCTTACCCAATTCAATTCCAACTTGAAAACTTTACGATGGTCCTACTGTTTGTTCACTGTGTTCTATTCATTCACATAACATGTTACTGTTAATGTATCATGTTTTGTTCGAGCATCTCTGGACGACATTAGCGTGGAGGGTTCAGAATAATTATTCACACAGTGAGATAGCGCTTGAGTGGTAACGCAGTGTAATGTTTATCTTTCACGTGCTCTAATTTGTTTAAGAAATGCTAAAATTGCTCCCACCACGGTGAATCTGCAGATACAGTAACTTCATATGTTAGAATAATATATATTTTTTTCAACTTGATTTTTGGGGAGATTTTAAAGACTTTCCTGAAGGCTTGGACGCTGCGGGGGTGCTGGTCGTTTTATTCTTGATTTTGTTGCCCATTCAGGGCTTAGAATAATTTCAAATTTTTGCATTCTCTGTATAACTCTACATCGAGAGCCTTGATGGCATGGACTCTGTTCCGCTTTATTTTAAATCTGGTTATAAAAGAAATCCTCGAACTTAGATTTGATCTAGAATTCAATTATTGTGTGGGTACAATTATTTAATGAATTGTATTTGCGAGATTTTGCTGTTTAGGAAGTGCCATAACAAGGCAACATATTCCCTCAGGAAACTGAGGATTAACACCGTCTCCGAACCAGTGAAATATGGAAGCTCTAAAAGAGGTATTTTGGGGGTATCTAAATTTTGGGGTACTGTTTTGCTCCCACAGGTTGAGAAGGTAGGTACGTTGGGCTAGATGTACAAAAAGGCTGCTCGCCAAAGCAACAATCGAGCCAAGGCACGCAGCAGTAACAACAGCCCTGCTACACAGTAGTATACTAGTTATGTCACCCATCACAGTAACAGGCAGCTCTGTCCCAAACATAAGAGCAGCTAAACAATGCCACGTGGTACATCAGCGACCCAGTTCTGTCAGGTAGCACAGCGGAAGCTTCTCCCTGCCTCACAGCACTGGCAAACCACCAATTTCTGGCAGGCACAGCGCCCACAGTTCTGCACACAGCACTGACAGCTCTGTTACAGCGCACTGAAGCAGCTGGCTCCACCAAACATTAAAGAACTGCGCCCAACACGTCAAATAAACATCCCAGAATCTGCCATAGATTAATCATTAAACTAACCACCATCAGAGCCGGCTTTAGGGCAGTGCGACCAGTGCTACCGCACAGGGCACTGACCAGTGGAGGGCAGAAATGACTTGGAGAGGGTGCTGTGTTAAGCAATGTCTTATGTTTAGAGATGAAGTCCACTTTTGCCCGGTGGTAGTGAGAGAATCCGAGGAAACAGTCATGGGGTGTGGGGCACCAAAAGTGATTGTCGCACTTGGCGCCACCAGCGCTAAAGCCGGCACCGACCACCATATGCGCTCAATCTAGGGTGAGTGAAAACATAACTCTGCCTGGCAGACTAACTTTAGGTTGGTTTGGACTTTTACAGCCTTATTGGTAATTTCAGACCTATACAGTTCCGCCGGGGCTTCTTACAGACGCGGGCACAAGATCACACATTCAAAAAAGATAACTTCTGGTGCTGGGATGGGGCACATCTTTCAAACAGGCATGGGATGGCAGCCATGGTTTATGAGACAAAGTCGGTGTATACCCTCTTGCATACATATACCCCACTTCTGCGGGAGAGCACAGCTGTGTAAAAGCTGCTGTGTGCAAGATTAGAAAACACACAGAAGCAGCCCCCCTCATAAAATACCCAGGGCTGGTTGTCTGGGGCTGGCCAAGCACGCCTGCTCTCGCGTGTGCTTTTGACAGTCCCTCTTCCACCCTTGTTATAAACACATTCCTGCTCTCTGGCACTTTCCTCCCCCTTACCTCGACGAGTTCCTGAACTTGAGCAGCGGCTCTTCCCACCTACGGTAACTCTCGGGGCTGGGACGGCCCTTCCGAGCTCGGCACGGAGGGGGAGACCAGCGCCGGGAGAAGTGGCACGGCCTATATCCACGGTTGCTGTTTGCACTGCAAAAGACAACAATAATCAGGGCTCTGTGGCCCCGGTGCCACTGCACCTGCTCCATCAACGGAAGCTACGCCCCCGACCATAAGCTGCTCTGCGCGGAGCTCCCCACTGGGCCAGGTCAGTTGTTGGATGTGATACAATTCTGGGGTTAACCTGGCGATCGGGAGCGTCATCCGATTCCACCCCTCCCACCTTTCAAGGAGCCTAGCATAAGCGCTCTTCTTTTCCCTCCAACTGGGGGGGAAGAAATACATTCTCCTTGGGACGTATCAGACCCGTTGAGAGAAAGTTCGCTGCCCACGATCACACGTGTAGCAAGATGGAAACATGTCTTCAAGGGGAGGGGGGTGGGGGGGAGGGGCAGAAAAAACTAGTTGTCAACCTCCGTGCCCTACCAAGCAAATACTGAAGCCAACACCGCTTATGTTCCACAACAATCCAGTAAACACAGCTACATCTCTATACATGTATTTAAAAGCTCTCCGCAGAGTGGTATAAGAAGCTAGTAGGCAATAGAATTAGATGCCACCGAGACAACCGTATCACTCTGGACCCACCCCAGGCATTGGTTATCTACCACTCTGCATCTTGTACACACTAAACTGACACACAACAAACCGCAGAACCGGCAGCGGAGATATACAATAACACAAGATTAAGGCACAGCTCAAATGAAACAGGAAGAGAGGGGGGCATGAGAAGCTGCACCCACAGGGGTGTCCGCAGGAATGAGGGCACGTCCTCCCCGCCTCATATATTGGAAAAAGAGTTTAACTCACTATGGCAGCTCAACACCACACAAGCAGAACCCGTCGGAATGCTGGCACTTGGGTGCCCGGAAGAGCGAGGCGGGAAATGTTATGCAAAATGCACTTGTATAGCGCTTAGTACCACGTGCATAGTATCCGCATCGCTTAAATAATTCGTAGACGCAGATAACAACAGCAAGATCAGGGAAGACAGAGATGAAAATTTCACATTAGTTGCTAATCCTGATGGTCAGATTACTGATCTGTAGCGTGTTTAGTGGAATGTGTAACATAGAGTGGTGCCGAACATGAGAGCAGCCCGAGGGTCCAGAGATCGGGGAGTCCCTCCCATTAACGGTGCCATAGCGGGCCGGATCCCGGAAATGAGATTGGAGTGGGACGCTTGGAAGAGTGGCGCAGCATGCCTCGGGTGGGAGGTTGTGCAGAAGTAGGTATCAAAGGCAGGTGCACCCGACCAAGGACTCCCACTAGTCGCAGATACTCCAAGGTCGAGTCAAGGCGGAAAGAAGCGCAAAGGTGAGGTGCGCATCATTATTGACCTCTGCACAACACGTATTGGCAGAGAGGCATTTTATTGTTTTAAATGTCGGAGTGCAGGGGGTGTTGCGATTGAGGCTGACCCTCTGAAAAAAAGAGTAACTCGGTCCGTAGAAAACAAGTCGGCACTGGGTGAAGGGTGGGCGAAGGGGGAGGGGGTGGAGGGCGCCAGCTGCTCGCTCCCGCGAATGAATAGCCAATCGGGTGCTCCTGGCTTGTGGGTTATTCGTGTTTGCTTGCGGTATGAGAGAGTGTGTGTGTGTGCATGTTTCAGCTGTCCGCGTCAGTTTTTATAGTACAAATGCACTCATCAGTGCCAAATTAGTCCTTATGGCATTGCCAGATGGGCCAGTCGGCATAGGTGCCTCGTGATAGCCGGAAAGCAGTCTGCCTTCATCCACCGAATTCCCTTTCCATTCTAAGCTGACCCGAGGATTTAAGATGGGGAAAGAGATGACGGTTCATTCCATAGACACAGCATGCCGTAAGGAAGTGTTTTCAAGCGTGGTCATCTCGGGAACAAATTGGACGACAGCGTTAACGGGGGAGTGGGGTGCTGGGGGGGGGAGGGGGGTCTGTTACAGGCACGAGCGCTGACTGTCCATCCTCCAGCAGCGCGCACAGCCAACTACACAACACTAGCGAGCATAGGGCAGGCAGGCTCGCGGGAGTGGCGACGCATGACTCACGTCAAAGCAAACGCCCAAGAGGAGTGTCCCAAAACATTGGAGCGCACGCGAGGACGTGCTCTGTGGCAGAGGGGTGTGCGTTCAACTTTCGAGCCTAACTGCGCGTTCCAACGTGAACAGAGAAATGAAATGTTGAGAAAGAATTAAGACACTGCATCGCCAATGTGCGAGACCTAACAAAAGCCCGGTGAGGTAAGGGCGGGGGGGGGGGGGGGGGGGGGGGGGGGCGGGTGTGTGTGTGCCTGCCTGCGTGCGTGTGTGCCTGCCTGTGCCTGCCTGTGTGCCTGCCTGTGTGTGTGCCTGCCTGTGCCTGCGTGTGCATGTGTTGTGAACAGCCGGCCGGGATCGGAGCGCGTGACCTGATCCGATTCCGGCCGGCTGCGTGCGCGTGACAGTCTGTTGTCTCCTCTGCCTACTCCTTGAAAGGGAAATGACTGAAATGATCACAATAGATCGCTTTGCGACAGCAGGGGCTTTCGCCCCTGCATTCGCAGGCGCGACCTAAAAACCTGGGAGTTTGAATAGACAGACTCAATTTTGGTGACCAAGTCCATGCAGTAGCCTCGGCCACGTCATATGTCCTTAGAACATGCAAGAAAATACTGCCTTTTTTGCCAAGGGACAGTCAGAGTACGGTGATTACATCATTAACTATGTAGAGGCTAGACTATTGTAATAGCCTATATCTGAACATTCAGGAGCGTTTTCTGCATAAACTTCAACTTTGGCAGAACACGGCTGCTACATTGCTTCGGGCACATCTAAATTTGCATCTGTCTCCAGTGAAATCCGAAGACTTCACAGGTTACCTGTTAAGAAACGAGTGCACTTTAAATCTCTCTGCATGGTATATAAAGCTCTACAAGGCACAGGACCTGACCACTTGAAGCAGCAATTTCAGTGGTATGTGCCCAAAAGACCACTCCGCTCTCTTGGAGCAAAATTGTTGACAGTACCACCTACAAAAAAAGCCAGGTGGGGAGGCCGAAGCTTTATTGCTTGTGCGGCTAAGGCTTGGAATGACCTCTATTTCCATTTGAGGAGTATCACTGGTTTACTTGACTTCAGGAAGGCCTTAAAAACATTTTGAATGATTGATGATCCCGGTCTTAAATCAGGTTTCTCTCGGAGGATTGTAGCTAGTGCCAGGACACCCTAGGGTAACAGTTGCGCTTTACAAATGACTAACGATAACAATAACAATGAATCTGACTGCACTAATTGAACTGGAGGTACATCCGTCACCCTTAATGGTGAAAAAACATTTCCTCCAATGTTTTTTATTGACTGTGTGGTTCCCAATGGTGATGTCGTAGACCGTCATTTCAAACGTCAACATACGGTTGTCAACAGACTGCTCGATGTCCACGGTGTTGTCATTGATGGAATGCTAGTCTTCGATGGAATGCACATTGCAGATGCCATCTTCGACAATGGATATGAATTAGTCGAAGGTCTCGTCACCATCAAAATTTCCTTTAAAATCAGTACCTTAAAAAACTTCTTCTTTGAAACATGTGAATCTCTGTAGTGCTTAGACATATACATATCTGGTCTTTCACCAGAGAAGGTGGCTGTAAGCGCTGTACCAAATTTCATGGAAGTGCTCGGAGGGGCATTTCTCACTGAATCTTCCCCTGAAGAGGGGGTATCTCTTTTAGAAGGACAATTCTCTTCGCTCATAAGAAATAATGACAATCTCCTTTATCTGTCTTTAAGAGTCTTTGCTGAGAAAAACTTACAAATAGGGCATTCTCCTGACTTATGTTTAGGATAAAGACAATAATTGCACAGAGTGTGGGTCATGAGTGATGAAAAAGGTTTAAAAAGGGATTTCTTCACCCCAAGCACGACGCAATACCTGATCGGTTATGTGGACTCCCGCTTTTGCATACGGGGGAGTGGAGAGGAAGGGACCTTTTTCCACATATTGTGGGATTGCGCCAGAATCAGGACGTACTGGTCCAGACTGGCAGGTATCATGTCGGAAGTGGTAGGAACGGATGTTCCAATGGAGGCCAGATGGCATATCCTAGGGGTCACCAGTGACGTCACCTGGCCGAAATGGAACAAGATTTGGTTAGCTCTGGCGAGCATGGTGGCCAAGAGAAATATCGCAAGGTTATGGGGCAGTATTCTCTTGCTTACGGTGGAAGAGTGGGAGAGAGATCTGGATTGGTGCCAACGGGCTGAAAAGGTCATCTACAAAAGTCGAGGTTGCCCTAAGAAATGGGAGAAAATATGGGCGGCTTGGAGGAGGTATAGGGGAGAGTGGCTGGACTCACAGGCGGAGGACGCACCGTCCTGAGGGGAACGGAGGTGGAACCTGTTGCTCCATGTCCGGGCATCCGCCGGGGTAGCCCAGTGAGGCTTGCATTGCACTGGGCTCCTTGGGCAATGGCTATTCTACGACAGGGCATGCTACAATCTTGCTGTGGGGAGGTAGGAGTGGGTGGTGGGTGGGGATTGTAATTGGTCTGTACTGCTGGGTTCAAAATTGGAGGTCTAATGGGGTTTTGACAATGTGTGTGGGGAGGGGTCTGTCTGGGTAGGTGGAATGGATCGTTTTTTATTGAATCTGTGGCTGATTTTCTTTGTAAATTCTCAATGAACTTCTGTTGCTAACTGATGTGCACGTTCTGGAGCAGGTTATTCAAATAAAAAGATTTTTTTTTTAATAAGGGATTTCTTCTCTTTGTCAGTTATGGTGACATTTGATCTGACAATTAACCTCTAATTCCGCTGCGGCGCTGGGGCGGTTTGGGGGTCGCACTGCGCCACCATGCTTGTGAGGGAAGGAGTAGTTTCTGTCCTGTAACTCCAGTTCTGTTCAAGGGGTATCTCTGTTATAGTCATAATCTAGTGAATAGTCCCGCCTTTAAGAGAACTTTCCAGAACTTCTCCCAGTATCCCAGAATGCATAGCAGGTCCCTCTTACTTCAGTTCTTTTTGAAGGCGAAGCACGCCAGACCTGTCGCATTCTTGTATGATGAAACAATCTCCACCGGGGAGGAGGGCGGGCGCTTATGACTATAACAGAGATACCCCTACTACAGAACTGGAGTTACAGGACAGAAACTACTCCTTCTGTAGTAGGGGATCTCTGTGTATAGTCATAATCTAGTGAATAGAATGGCAAGCCCATCCCCACACCAAAGCGGCGGTGGAGAATAATACATAACGCCACTACTGTGCGAACAAATTCCGCAGCGAAGCCTGTCCCACCTGAGCGTCTGCCCTGGCGTCAGCGTCCAGGCAGTAATGCTTAGCAAAGGTATGAACCGACTTCCAAGTGGCTGCCTTGCATATTTCAGCAAACGGCACATTACGGAGCAGAGCCGTCGTGGCAGCTTTGCCCCTGGTGGAATGAGCCTTAGGCTTACCCCCTAAGGTCTTATTAGCTTTCTGATAACACAATTGTATGCAGGACACAATCCACCTAGAGATGGACTGCTTAGAGGTCGCAAGACCCGTCCTGACCGATCCATAATTGACAAACAACTGGTCAGACCTACGAATATCTTTGGTTTTATCCAGATAAAATTTCAAGACCCTCCTCACATCCAGGGAATGGAGAGACCTCTCCGCTGGGGATGAAGGGTTCTGAAAAAACGTAGGCAAAGTTATAGTCTGGTTGATATGAAAATCAGAAATAACCTTGGGAAGAAATTTAGGGTGAGTACGCATAACAACCTTAGCAGCATGAAATACAGTATAAGGTTCATTACAACACAACGCCTGAATTTCACTCACCCTGCGGGCCGATGTAATGGCCACGAGGAACGCCGCCTTCCAGGACAGGTGCTGCAACGAAGCCTTATGAATAGGCTCAAAAGGCTCCTTCATCAATCTGGACAGCACCACATTCAATTCCCACGAAGGCGAAGGGAGCCTGACAGGAGGGAATACTTTCTTCAAACCCTCCAGAAAGTCTTTGATCACAGGGATCTGGAAAAAGGAAGTCTGTGAAGGGCATTTCCTGTAGGCAGTCAATGCAGCAAGATGTACCTTAATGGAATGGACATTAAGGCCAGACTGCGCCAAATGTAAAAGATAAGGAAGGATGACATCTTCCTTGCAGGTAGTAGGATCATGGTCCTTAGAATGGCACCATATACAAAACCTCTTCCACTTGTAAGCATATGAAGTCCGAGTGGAAGGTCTCTTAGACTCCTTCAGTATGTCCATGCAATCATCGGGCAGATTCAGATGGCCATATTGCACTATCTCAGGAGCCATGCCGCCAAACTCAAAGACGAGAGGTTGGGGTGTAACATCCGTCCCCCGAACTTCGTGAGAAGGTCCGGCCTGCACGGCAACCGAATGTGAGGAAGGAGAGACCGGTGAAGTAGGTCCGTGAACCACCACTGCCTGGGCCACTCCGGGGCGATGAGTATCATCCGAGTCCTGGATCGGGCCAGCTTGATGAGCACCGCCGGAATCAGGGGAATGGGAGGAAAGGCGTACAGAAATCTGTTCATCCAGTTGATCCACAACGCATTCCCCAGCGTCCCTTGTTGGAAGTACCTGGAGGCGAAGTCTCTGCACTTGCTGTTTTCGGCGGTGGCGAACAAATCTACGTCTGGAGTTCCCCACCTTGCGAAGACTTCTCCTAGTACTTCGTCGTTTATGACCCATTCGTGGTTTTCCTGAAGCAGCCTGCTCAGTACGTCTGCCTGAACATTCTGCACACCTGGCAGATGGGTGGCCGTTATCGACAGTCCTCTGGCTAGAAGCCAGTGCCAGATCGTCTGCGCCTCCTGAGACAGGGTGCGCGATCTCGAGCCCCCCTGCTTGTTGAGGTAATACATCGTGGTGGTATTGTCCGTCTGTACAAGCAGAGAGTTGGTCCGGAAGGACGGAAGAAAGGCCTTCAGCGCCAAGTGAACAGCCCTGAGTTCCAGGAAATTGATGTGATACGTGGCCTCCATCGGTGACCACGTGCCTTGAATCTGTAGAGTCCCGGAGTGCGCTCCCCATCCCAGAAGAGACGCATCCGTCACGACAGTCTGCTTGGGTATGTCCTTGTGAAAGGGAACCCCTTTTAGGAGATTCCCCGCCGAACACCACCACTTCAGAGACTGAAGAGCATGCAGCGACAGACGAATCCTGTCGTCCCAAGATCCTTTCCTCTGATCCCACTGGTCCTCCAAGCACTCCTGCAACGGTCTCATGTGCAGCCGTGCGTGTGGCGTCAGGAAGATACAAGAGGCCATCGATCCCAGTAGAGAAGACACCGTCCTCACTGTTGTAGATGGAGTCGTCATAAGAGCCTGAGCCTTTCGAAGGAGTGATAATCGTCGCTCTTCCGAAGGAGACACGCTTGCTGACAGCGTATTGATGGAGGCTCCCAAGTACTGTATGCATTGGACCGGAGTCGGGACAGACTTGGCCATGTTGATGTGCAGCCCCAACTTGTTCAAGAGAACGCACGTCTTCTGGAAGTGTGCTCGCGCTTCCGAGAAGGAGGATGCCTTGATCAACCAATCGTCCAGGTACGGGTAGACGAACACCTTGTTCTTCCTCAGGTGTGCTGCTACCACCGCCATGCACTTCGAGAACGTTCTCGGCGCAGACTTCAGTCCGAATGGGAGTACTGTGTATTGATAGTGATTGGTGCCGACTTGGAACCGCAGGAACTTCCTGTGTTTGTGTGCAATGGGCACATGGAAGTAAGCATCCTGTAGGTCTATAGCGCAAAGCCAGTCCCCCTGTTGCAACTGAGGGTAAATCTGATGCAACGACAGCATGCGGAACTTTTCTCTGCGAATCCATTTGTTTGCCTGTCGCAAATCCAGAATGGGCCTGAACTCGTTCTTGTCCTTCTTGCGAACCAGGAAGAACCGGGAGTACAGACCTCTTCCTCTCTGAGACCGAGGTACGTCTTCTATCACCCGTTTCCTCAACAGGATATCCGCTTCCGCCTGAAGCTCGCGCAGCTGAAACTGCGAGCTGACCGGGGGAATAGCTGGAGGAGGGCTGGTGAACCGAAGACTGTATCCATTGCAAACAATATTCAGCACCCACTTGTCCTGAGTAATTTTTCTCCACTCTGCCAGAAAAAGTTGGATGCTTCCCCCTACCGGAGTGGGTAACGGATCCGGGGGAAGTAAGTTCCTAGGGCCTAGGCCCCGCCTGGCCCTTGGGCGCCGGAGCCGATTGCTGGCCTCCCCTGCCCCTCTGCCGCTTCTGGAACGGCTTCCGGAACTGCTGCTGCTGCTGCTGGGAGTGTCCTGAGGCCTGTCCTCGACCTCGGCCCTGTCCGCCGAACCGCCGTTGGAAGGGGCGGTACTGCTTCTTGTTCTCCTTGGGCTTTTCCAGGCCCACAGCCGTCAGCGTTTCGGCCTCCGCCTTCATGCGGGCCATTTCATCATCGGCATGTTTCCCGAAGAGGGTCTCACCGGAAAACGGCAGATTGGCCACCCTCTGCTGTGCGTCCGGTTTCAGGGACGTAAGGCGGAGCCATGCGTGACGCCGCTGGTTGATCCCGTGGCAAAATCCGTGAGCCGCCAACAGGGAAGAGTCCGCAGCCGCGCTGATTATCTGGTTGGCCACCAGCATCCCCTCACTCAGGACTTCCGTGAAGTCTTCACGCTGCTCCCGGGGCAAATGCTCCGCAAAGCGCTCAAGGGAGTCCCAGAGGGCGCGGTCGTAGCGACCCAACAAAGCCGTGGCACTCGCCGCTTTCATGGAGGTCGCGGAAGTACCACAAACTTTCCTTCCTGCCGAGTCCATCCATCTCGATTCCTTGTCCGGGGGAACCGTGGAGGTCGGGGTGGTGGCATGCTGCTTGCGGGCCGCCGTGACGATGACGGAGTCAGGTGGAGGCTCGGCCCTCAAGAAGGCCGGATCCGATTCGGGAGCTCGGTACTTCTTAAGTAATCTCGAAGGGGCCGCCCTCGTCACAGCCGGGGTGAGAAACAGAGCCATAGCAGGTTCTTCCAGGCCCGGCACCAGGGGCAGGAGAGGACGAGACAGATGCCTCTGATGCAGCGTCTCGAAGATGACCGATGTCTTCGGTGTAGGCACCGTCAGGGAGATGCCGAGCTTCGCTGCGCCCCGCAACAGTACGTCCTGAAAGGCCACCAGGTCATCTATCGGGGACACTCTGGTGTCCGGAGACCCCGATAGGGTAGGTGAATAATCCCTGGTCCCAGAGGACCTCGTGTGAGAGCGAGACTCGCGCCTCCTATGGCGGTGCCTCGATCTCGTGGATGATCTGTGCCTCGATCTGTCCTTCCGCCCAGAGCGAGAGCGAGACCTGCCAGCCCGTGGGCGCTCCTTCGGTTTGCGCGGAGGGGTCTTCCTTGGCTCATCACGAGGCGTCTTCGGTGCCTCCCGGGGTTTCGGTTTCGGAGTCCCCTTGGGAGGAGCAGGCAGGGACGGCAGGGAAGTGGACCTCGGAGGAGGAACCTTCGGCTGCGGTGCGGGCCCATGCGGAGGGACCGGAGGTGGAGGAGTGTCCTCTGAAGGCAGTGGTGGTTTGGGCGGAGGGTCCTCCTTAGGCACGGGGGGAGGAGTCGGAGTCCTGGGCCGGGACGGAGTGTACACTTCCGAGTACACCGAGCCCGGTGTCCCTCCAGGCGAGGGGCGCGGGGATCCATCCCCATCCGCAGGCGACCTCTTCCTCTTGCGACCACCGCTGGAAGCAGCGTGACTCCTGGGACTAGAGTCCCTTTTCCGCCGTTTTGGAGCGGGTGACCTGCTCCCCGACGCTGACCGCTGTCTGCTGGACGCAGAACGACGCTCCTCCGGCGTCGAATGACGTCTCCTGGACTCCGGCGTCGAGCGCCGTCTCCTCGGCGTCGACCGCCTCCTCCTCGGCGTCGAACGCCGACTCCTCGACGTCGACCTTCGGCGTCCTCTCGACGTCGGGCGGTCCGCCCTCGACGACGAGCGCCGCCGTCGCCTTGATGTTCCCGACGTCGAGGAGCCCCTCGACGTCGATCGGCGGCGTCGCCGCGATGGAGATCGACGGTGTCGCCTCGACGACGACCGACGGTGTCGCCTCGACGGCGAGCGTCGGCGCCGCCTCGACGGCGAGCGTCGATGTACGTCACTGTGCCTTCGGCGTCGGTATGACCTCGACGTCGACGAAGACGATGACGTCGACGGCGGCCTCGACGTCGGCTTCTCCTTCGCCGTCGAGCCGTCGCGCCGTCTCGACCCGGAGCCCCGGGGAGAAGGGGAGCACGCCGTCGCCATCCCTCTCGACGCCGTCGTCGATGCCATCGACGCCGACGGAGAATGGGACCGTTGGCTGGACTTCCTGCCCCTGGGGAGCCCCCCAGGGGCCTCAGCAGAGGCAGAGGGATCCCTCCCAGGCTGCCCAGACCCACCTGCAGCACGTTGGCGCCTATCCTCCAGGCCAGCCAGCCTGATTTTCAATCTGTCCCTGAGTGTCCTAGCAGAAAGTTGCTGGCAGATAACACACACCTCAGGGCCATGATCGTCTGGAAGGCACACGATGCAGACATCATGGGGGTCGCTTTTGGCCTTCTTCCTCTCACATGCTGGGCACTTGACAAAAAGACCAGGCATTTCGGAGCCCCAAAACGCCTAAAAACAGCACAAAAGTGAGAAGAGAACACCAAGCAGTAACAGCAACACTTTTAAAAGTTAAAAGTGCAAAAACGAATTCAATAAACCCTTGTAAAAGGGAGAGCTCAATGCCAGGGTCCTGTAAGCAGGAGCCGGAAAAAAGAACTGAAGTAAGAGGGACCTGATATGCATTCTGGGATACTGGGAGAAGTTCTGGAAAGTTCTCTTAAAGGCGGGACTATTCACTAGATTATGACTATACACAGAGATCCCCTACTACAGAACCACTCCGTCACGAGCCACAGGCGGTATGTGCTTATCTAGGAGTAGTTCCGTCACAACTCCGCCCACTCACGAATTCGCCCGCGCAGGAGGGGAATCAGTGCCGCATGGGCGGAGCGGCCGCAGCATGACGGGACCACTACGTTATGAGCTTTCGTGCATCAAAATTGAATCTACTGGGAGACGCATCGCTACACCTGTGGGGGAATGACTTGGGACTGCAAGCCCCAGAATACAGCGGGGCAGGAAGCAGACCCGCAGTCCCTCCCTCAGCAGCACCGGCAGGAGCAGTATTAAAACCTTTCGCGCCTCCCGCTTCGCGGGAGATACATCACTACACCTGTGGGGGCACGACTTGGGACTGCAAGCCCCAGAACTCAGCGGGGCAGGAAGCCGACCGGCTGCCCCTCCCTCAACAGCACCAGGAGTATATAATTGACTTCACATTTCCGCCACGCGGGACGCGCCCGGGCAAAGCCCGGGCCAAAGGCGGGCCCGTCTGAGCCCGTCCGAGACTGTCTGAGGCTGGGCTGGGCCACATCTCTTGGTCTTAGTTATATTACTGGTGTGCTTTTAAGGATAGGCTGCAGAGACTGTGAGTAGCCGGTTTGCCCAATATATCAAAGCATCTCCCTTTTGGCAAAGGACCTTTTACTGTCCTTGTAGAACTTTGTTGAATTGTTTGATTAATACTTAATTTATTCAATAGGCTTTGTGTTTGCGGTTCGTGGGCTTGTACTGCATAATACGATATTTTAGAAAATGTCAAAGTGTAAAGGAAATAAAACTCCTGTTGCGCATGCGGGTGTAACCATCGACACTTACCTTGTAAAAGCAGTGAGTGCTATCAATGTCGAAATTGATAGGGCTGAACGCCGACTATCATTAGGATTGGGTAGTCTGCCAGCACTCCCTCTGTACCTCTGACTGAACCCCCTGCAGAGCTTAGTCATTCCTCTAACCCAGGTACTACATCAATTAGCCTCAACACCATTGTGTTTAGAGCCTGTGGACGCCGCCAGTCTGCCTGCCAGTGAGGCACCCGCTTCTAGAGCGAAAAGGGGTTGTAGGAAGCCTCAGCTTAAACAGGGGACGATTAGCGTTGGAAAGGGATCCAAATCTACTCCTGCCTCTAGTACAGGAAAGCGACCAGCTAACACTAACCCCGGGGCTCTAAACGATACACAGGTCAACCAGATTATTAACGCCCTGGATGCCAAAATAGACATAGATCTTAAACCGTTGTACGATAAATTAGACATACTTAATGGAGAAGTCAACAGGCTAGGTGGGAAATTAATACTCCATAATGAGTTACTTAAAACAATGAAAGATACACCTACTGAAGGCCCCAAAAATATTTGTAATTCATATGTAGTAACATCACCGATAGAGGTATCTGGCACCGTTAGGCGGCCGACGCCCGATCCTGGGGGCAATAGTAACCCAATTATTGGCAGAAAGGAGAACACACAGGAGAATAAAATCCAGCTAGAGAGAATACCTATCGAGGGGTAAACGCAGCAATACAATAAATCTACCCCCAGACTGTTCACCATATGTGGCGGTCCTGACGAACGTACCTGTCTTTTACCCGACGCTAATGGAAACCCATGATTCACTTAAGAATAAAACGGTGCACTGGCTTAACCACCACTGTGGGTTTCCAGTGAATCATGTTGACCATATCCTTACAACTAGAAGCGTCAATTGGATAGGACAATAAAAAAAAGAATATACAGGGTGACTGTGTTATCATTAATTTAAAAAATCCTCACTATGCTAGTACTTCCCTGATTAGAGCAGCAACTCTTCCAATTAAAGAACAAGGTGTCACTCTACGCCCGCTTGGCTTCTTTTATAGCCATCTAATGCATGCACCCCCTAGAGGGACAACCCCGGACCAACATATAACCAGAAGGGCTTTACAACCACAATCCCTGTTTGAGGTACCCGTGTCCAATCGATTACAAGCACTTAGTATTCTCGATGTGAACGATTGACAGGACCCGGACCGCCTTATAATTGATATGGCTGTTAACTACAGGTTTGATGCTACAGAAGGGGAAAACAGAGTGGGACAGGCAGCTGTGGTCTTGGACAATCCACAGTATGTTATAACACCAGGGGGCGAAAGTCATCTTATCCAAGATGACCGGTTGCCCCCTGAAGGTAATACTGTCCAACTGATAGAGCCAGAAGTTATACGTAATACCAAAGGGCTCTCTATAGCCAGCTGGAATATAGCTGGGCTGGCTTCTAAGGGGGGAAAGTTGGGTTGGACGGACTTTCTTTGATCTCATGACATCATCTGTCTTCAAGAGACCTGGTGTACTGAATTGGTTAACTATGAAGGGTTTGCCTCGTATAATATACCAGCACAGGGTTCCATGGCTGGCAGAGCAAAGAGGGGCCTCTTAACTCTTATATTAACTAGCTTGCCACTAGAAGTAAAAAGGCACATGAACGGGTCTTATTTGCAGATTATCTGGCTTTATCAAAAACATGCCCGGGAGGTTCTTTTAATTAATTTTTATAATAACATCTTTGATAACACACGGTCCAAAGTTATTAAGGATCTAGAGAAGGCGATTGATAAGTTAAGTACAGAGGAAAATGTTATTTTTATTTATGACTTGGAACTCTTGCAATGTGCAAGAGATGGTTGGGGAAATGTGATACCTACTTTTACTGGTAGGAATACAAACTCAATTATTGATCACATCTTGGTATCCTCAAATATCATCCCCCTGTGTACCGTTCTCAGGATTGAAGAATCCTTACTCAGCGACCATAATTGTATTATTTTGACAGCTGTAATGTGGGAAACCAGGTCTGTAAATACAACAAGAAATGTGGGCAACATTGAAACACATAGACCCAATGGCACTAGAATAAAATGGAAAGGGGTGCATGCGGATAAGGTGTTAAAAAATATTGTTATGGATTGTTTTGTTGAGATATATGACAACCTCAATATTAATTGTGAGCCTGCATTGATCTTAATGAATTTTAGCAAAATTATTAATTCTATTGATAGAATTTTTACAAAGTTTGGTAACGGGGAAACTACTCATAACAAGGGTTGGTTTGACCATGTTTGCACCTCTTCTTTCTCTCAGTTAAAACAGGCGTTGATGAGTAGACCTAGGGACCCGATGCTAGTAATTAAACTAAGAGCAGATTATAAACTTGCCCTTAAACAGAGAAAAAGAGAGTTGCAACAAGAGGCCTGGGATAAACTTACCCAGGCGGCTGAGACCTCAAACTGCCAATTGTTCTGGGCAACAGTTCATTTCCCCTTTTTAAAAATGAGATGGTCCCGGAGTTAATGTCTTGTGTCTGTAGCGAGGCCTGGGTAACCCATTTCTCTGGCATTTTTAAAGCTAGTCATTGTCCAAGCGTTAATTCTATCAACACTAGTACCTGGCCTGTAGTACCGCTAAATATTACCCTAGAAGAAGTGGAACAAGGCATTAAAGCAAGCAAGGGAGGTAAGGCCCAGGGCCCAGATGGGGTCCCAATTGAGGTCTATAAAGTTGTTCCAGCTTTATGGGGCCCCTTATTAACTATTGTTTTTAATGGCGCTGTAACTAATGGAGTTCCTCCTACATGGGGAGAATCCATTATTATCCCAATTTTTAAGAAGGGGATAAATCAGTTGCCAAAAATTACCGCCCAATTTCTCTTCTAGTCTCCTCCATTAAAATGATGACTAGGATTCTGCTAGTTAGACTAGAAGAGTGGGCGGAGGTAAATGGGATTTTAGCCAATACCCAATCTGGTTTCAGGAAAGGGCGGGGAATGATTGAACAGTGTATAAATCTAGATTTATTAATTGGGAAATATACTTATGCTAAGCAAGGTTCCCTTTACCTTTGCTTCGCGGATTTAAGCAGTGCGTTTGATTTAGTGGATCATTCTAATTTTATGGCGAACCCTACTAGAGCTTGGGGCCCCATAGTCAATAATCTACTTTTTGGCATGGCTGTATGAAAGATTACAAACTTCTGTGCGGTACGGGACTAGAGGGGAATGTACGCCCAAATTTAATGTCAGATGTGGCATCCGACAGGGCTGCGTCCTTGCCCCTCTGCTTTTTACCCTTTTTATTAACGAGGTGGACGCAGCGCTCAAATTAGTAAAATCAGATGCCCCACAGGCAAATGGTGTAGAAGTATTGGTACTGCTTTACGCAGACGATGCCGTTTTATTATCCAGGACCCAATCAGCCTTCAGCGGCTGATAGACAGGTTCGCAGATTTTATAACCAATAGGAAGTTGCAGATTAATAAGAGTAAAACCTATACTATGGTATGTGGCAGTAGTCATAAAAAATCTTATTGTTATGTTATGTTATGTTATGTTAAAATAATTTCTAAAGCGCACTTACACCAAGCGGTTTCATGGCGCTGATACAGGAGAACTGAGGGAGTGGGAGGTCATAGATGTTTATTCGTATGCTTGTGTGAACAGGAAGGATTTCAGGAGAGTTCTGAATTGGGAGTAGTGTGTTGTATATCTCAGCTCATTGGGGAGGGAGTTCCAGAAACGAGGAGCCAGAAAGGAAAACCTCAGTCCACCATGCTTTTTCCGTTTATAGGTGGAGACAGTAAGCAGGTGAAGATGAGAGGAACGGAGATCCCGAGGGGGACATAGCGTTGGATTCTGGTAGAGATGAAAGCAGGGCCTTGGCTCGCAAGGGTCTTGAAGATGGTACAGCCCAGCTTGAATTCACAACGTTTGGCCACTAGGAGCCAGTGAAGGCTCTTCATCAGAGGTCTGAGATGTTGATGCTTTGGTTGGCGAAAAATGAGCCTGGCTGCCTGATTTTGAACGAGCTGTAGGCGATGTAGTTGGTATGCTGGGATGCCAACATAGAGAGCATTCGCATAATCAATGCGAGAGGTAATCATGGCCAGGGTGACGAGGATGAGGGCTTCACTGGTCAGAAACGTGCAGATTTTTCGGATACTGCGCAGATGAAAAAAGCAGGAGGAAACTACTGCATTGATTAGGGGTTTTAGGGACAAGTCACTGCAGATGATAACACCAAGGCTCTTTACAGAGATGACTCGACAGGTGGGGGGGGGGGGGGAGGGGGGGGGGGGGGGTGGGAGAGTCCCCAAGGAAGGAGGCCTGAAGCTGGAGTTCCAGGGGTTGGTGGGCCCCCCTGTAAGGACGAGCTAAGTTTTATCGGGGTTGAGCTTTAGTTGACTGGAGTACATCCATTTACTGATGGTAGTCATAGTAGATTGGAAATTACTAATGGAAGTGGAAGAGGAGTCTATATTGAATATCAACTGAAGGTCATCAGCGTAATTGAAAGTTGGGACAGGGCTATTACGCAGGGACACCATCAAGGATTGAATATATAAGTTGAAAAGGAGGGGTGATAGGGCTGAGCCCGGAGGGACCCCACTGGTCAGTTTTGTGTTCTCTGCCACAAAGTTGTCCAGCCTGACAGCCTGGAGCGACCGTGTAAAAAGGAGGTGATCCACTTAAGGGCCAGGCCCCTGATGCCAGCATTGGTGACACGGTCGATCAAGAGTTCATGATCAACTGTGTCGAAAGCCGCTGATAGATCTAAAAGCACCTGGGCCTGGGTGTCGTTCTTGTCAGCACCTCTCCTAAGTTCATCATGAAAACCAAGATGACCGATTCCGTGGAGTGGACAGGCCTGAAACCCGCCTGCTGGGGGTCGAGAAACTTGGAATGCTCAATAAATGAGCTAAGGCAGATCGTGACATGTGCTTCCAGAATTTTGCTAAGGTAAGGGAGCTGCGAGATAGGGTAAAAGTTGCTAGGCACTGAGGGGTCAGCATTAGGTTTCTTCAATATCAGGACAACAACAGCAAATTTAAACGTGTCTGGGACCTATGCCTGTTTTAAGGGAGTTATTAACCCCTTCCATGCTCATGACGAGCTCAGCTCGTCATGCAGTACACTGCTTGTGTGCTCATGACAAGCTGAGCTCGTCATGAACAATGGGAATCGATGATTGTCAGCATAGAGGGAGAATTGCTGTAGCATTGATGTGGTTAAGGAGTGAGAGCGGTGGATCGGGGCAGGTGAGAAAAGCCTCTTTTAGGATATGGGGAGGGCAGCGGTCATTTGGAGAGCCGGATCCCACTTTGTTCGGTAGGGTCAAGAATTCTTCTCTGGAGATCGGAGGGATTTGGTCAAGTGAGAAGGGATTTTTACAAGTTACGGGGAGGGTGGGAGGGGAGATGGGGATGGGGATATTCTCCTTAATCAGGGTGATTTTGTCAATGAAAAAGGAGTTCAGGGAGTCGCAAAGAGTTTGTGATGGGGCGGGTTTAGCCGTCACCCTATCAGGCTGTGCGAGCTCATTGACAATTGAGAAGATATCTTTAGCCTTGGTGGATGAGTTCATGATTTTTTGGGAGAAATAAGCAGATTTTGTTTGGAGGATGGAAGCTTTATAGTTTCTTAACATGGCTACATAAGCCGCTCTCTCCTCAGGGGCGTAGGAACGCCGCCAGAGGCGCTCTGCTTGTCTAAGCACCAGTTTTTCATTCTTTAGGTCATCGGAAAACCATCATTGAGTGTCATGGGGGCGCTTAAGAAGAATCTTCTTCAGAGGGGCTACCTTGTCGCTAGCTACTTCTAGCCAGCGATCAAGGTTGGCGGCCTGAAGGGAGATGGGGTCCGGTTCGTTAGGGGAGGTGGCTATTAAAGATGCATGAAAGTCATCCATGTTGGCCAGTTTCCAGTTTCTGGTTACAAAGTTGCCAGCTGGAGGCACCGGGGTGAAAGGCGTGTACGCCATAGTAAAGGAGATAAAAGCATGGTCGGACCATGTACATGGCGAGACTAGAGGGGGGGAGATTTCAATATTCGAGGTCCAGATCAGATCCAAAATGTGCCCCTTGGCATGAGTGGCCATGTGCACAGTGAAGTTCATGCCTAATAGAAGGTCTGTGAACTTGACCGAGGTGGCACTCTCGTGGGCATCGGAAGGCCAATAATTAAAATCGCCAAGAATGATGATCCTTGCATGATTTATGGCTAGCTGAGAGGTAAGTTCACCAAAGAGTTGAGGGAACAGGGGCATATGGTCGGGGGTCGATAGAAAAGAGCGCAGATAAAAGAAAATCTGGGAGAGTCAAATTTTACAATGAGGCTGTCAAAGTGAGGAGGGCTGTTAATCTGTAGGGAGTTGAATTTGTGTTTATGCAGGATGATGGCTGCTACACCACTGCCAGATTTACCTGATGCCCTGTTTGCATAAAGGATATAATAGCCGGTAGGTATTGCTGCCAGGATATCGGGATTAGAGTCAGCAGTTAGCCAGGTTTCAGACAGAAGTAAGATATCGGGTTTATCGGCATCAAGCAGCTGATAAATGTCAAGCTGATGCTTTACCAGGGAGCACGTGTTTAGGTAAATAATGGCCAAGGGGCCTGTTGCCTGAGTAGGAGAGGTAATAGGGACCAGTGGTTCATTATGCAAGGTTGAAGGTCCGGGCCCCATGTCCTGATAAGGGTGCTCGAGGTATGGGCCACTAAGGATTCAAAATCCCTTCTTTGTTCATGGCTAGCTTGGCGTTGGGGCTGATATCCCAGTTTCCCTGCAATTTGTGGAGTTCACGCGAGGTGTAGGAGATCAAATGGGCATTATGGCTGGCCCCTAGTCCCGGCCGGGCGTGGACGGGCGCAGACGGGCTTGCCTTTGGCGCTCGACGGCGCGCCCGCAGAACGCGTCCGCTGCGCGGTCTTGGCATGGGTTGAATAAATACCCATGGGGGGAGGGGTCAGGAGGGTGCGTGTCTCGCTCTCCCGGCTGCAGTGGACCGGGGTCGGAGCGGGAGGTGTGGGGCGTGATCAGGGGAATGGAGGCTTAGATGCAACAGGTATTTCCCAGTTTTAAAAATCAAAGTGCAAGTTTAAAACGTAAAGATAAACACACACGCGGACAACACAAGGATACGGCCATCACAATCAGCGCACAATGCTTCTGCAGTGCGTCGCGAAGGCTATGGACCTTATGTAGGATTGCTAGGAGACAGCGTCAGGAGGGGGCGTGTCTCGCTCTCCCCGGTCCGCCCTCCACTCAAACAGCAATCAGCTGCGGTGGACCGGGGTCTGAGCGGAAGGCGTGCGGTGTGATCAGGGGAATGGAGACTTGGTTACAACAGGTATTTCCCAGTTTTAAAAATCAAAGTGCAAGTGCAAGTTTAAAACGTAAAGATAAACACACACACGGACAACACAAGGATAAGGCCACCACAATCAGCGCACAATGCTTCTGCAGCGCGTCGCGAAGGCTATGGCCCTTATGTAGGATTGCTAGGAGACAGCGTTCTTTTTTTATAGATGGACAGAAAGTCCAACAAGTGGACAAGTTTTGCTATTTAGGGATCACTTTTGCCAGAGACAGAACATGGTCCCATGAGATATTAAATGTCCGGGCAAAAAGTGTCCACCGAGTCTTCAGATTTGCAGCTAAGTTAGGCAATAGATGTATTAGTGACATGACGCAGATCTACCAGTCCAAATGCGTTTCTATCACACTTTATAGTGCTGGGGTGTGGGGATATTATCCCGATAATTGTCTACAAATTGAGGAAAATAAGTTCCTCAAAAAACTGCTCTGTCTACCAACTTCAGCACCTACAGAGTTAATCCATAGGGAAGTCGGGATTAGCTATCTGTCGGATCTGATAGCCTTAAGGTTCTTATCGATCTGGAGATCCATATGGCAAAATGAAGAGACTGCTTTTAATAGATTAATAATTAAAGATTGCCTTGAATTGGATAACTATCTTATGATACCCTGGTTAAAGTATATTGTACATAGCTTCAAGGAAGTTTTTGATTTAAATATTCTGGATGACCTCAAAGCTGTAGCAGAGATGCCCAAAACAGTAATGAGGAATACGTTTCTGTCACACAGATTAAAGAGGCGCCTGAGCTACAGCGGGCAACTAACAACATGTATGTTTTATAATAGTTATACAGTATTTGAAGGTTTCCAGACATATTTATGCCAGGTAACAAGAACTTCACATAGATATGTTCTCACTAGATTAAGGTTCGGGCTGGCGCATCATTTGGTAGGTTTCACAAACCTCAAACAGCACCTGGCTGGTCCATGCCCTTGTAACAGCCACACCAAACAAAGTACTCTGCACTTTCTTCTTATATGTGATCTTTATATGAATTTTCGCATTGCTTTTTTAAAACCACTGTTTTTAAAATATGGTACTTTTAATGTGGATGCTGCGATGAAGTTGCTTTTTATAATGCAGGAACCAGATATTGGTTTCTTTACTGCAATTTTTATACTTAAATCAATTAATGCAAGAAAGAGCATGATATTTTAACTGCTGTTTTCAATGGTTTATCATCTCTGTATAGTGTTGTCTAAATTTGTATGCTGATGTATTTCCTTTTTTTATGTGCTCTTATGGTTGTTTTTACACGAACCGAATAAAGCTTATTGAAATGAAATGAAAAATGAATCTGCTAATTCATTAAATGATTTGAGGTCCGATTCGCAAAATTAGCTGTTTTATTTTTCTTAGTGGACAATTGGAGGATTTGTATGACGATTCCAGTTCCCAGGTTGATGTCATTTTTAGCTCTCACAAGATGGAATTTATTGAATCTTAATCAAACATGGCGTGGCGTTCAGATGACAAATAACCTCACTTAAATATTTAGTTTCTGGGAACTCTCTTGTCTCTTAGGTACATAAATATTATCATTTGGATACAATGACCCTCACCCTTCGAGGTGACATGCTTAAAATGACGGACCTTGCTCTACGTTGGGTTGTGTGTGCAATACCCAAAGGGCTCTAAATGGAGCTCTTTATGGAAATCCTTTTTAATTGTGGAAAAGCGAAGTGTTGCGGTGCCCCATTTTTAGATCAGGCATGTATTTATATGTAAAAAATATATCTGTGGTCAAAGTAAGTAGTCATAATTTATTACTCTCCCTTTACCACAGTAAGAATAACATAAATACACATGGACTTAATAGACTACAAACCCTACTGAGTTATATTATGGGTTGACATGTTTCGGGCCCAAGAACCATTATGGGTCGGTGGCAGTCATCAGGACCTGGAACAGAAAACCATGATTAAAAAAGGTCAGCCCCTTTCATATCCTTTATTCTTTACTAGCAGGGCCCACACTCATACAGTTTGTTTAGCAATCCCCTCTGATTAAGGCTAATGGTTACTTTGAACCCTTGTCAGTTTTGATATGATAAATAGACCCTATAACAACGGTTCTTTGGTCCCCATTTGGAATGATAATCTGGTGCTCTCTTAGTGACACCTTCATCTCAGGGTGTCACAAATGTCTTGCCTAAATGGAAGTGATTGTATCCCTGAGGATCTATGTGCTCAGTTTGAGGGCGACGAAATATAGTTCTGAATAGGTGGCTCTTTGCCTAGTTTAGCTAAATGTTCATTTTCCTGAGAAAAGCTTCAGAAACAGTTTATTGATGGTAGAAGTTTTGCCTGGATCACTTTCAAAAGTGGAGCAATTGCAGGGTCAGAGTGATTCATGGACAATCTTTTGAAGGCAAATTTTAGTGTTTTGCTGCGTTGTTTTTCAAAGATTGCATATGTGGCCAGATGAGGCCTTGTTCATAGAATTCTACCTACAGAAACATATAGATCTGCACAGTTATGATTGTGCTCCCCCTCCTAGGATCCACGTAATTCCACCGTTTTATTTTCCTCCAAAGAATATCGATCTTTTTAACTGTATTTTATTGATTTTCAAGAAAACAAAGAACATACAGTGCAAGAGGCCTAGTCCACATAAATTGCTCCAGCCATTACTTGAGAAAGGTTATGACAGTCATTATCATAATACAAGTCATCAATCATGAAGAAAAGAGAAAAAGGAGAAACCATTGGGCTACAAAGGTCATCGAAAATTTCAATTATGACATTAAATTAAACTGTGCCTACAAGCAAAATGTTCAATGAGCTGTGTTATACTTACACATTCGGTCGTCATAAATGATCAACAACATTACAATGTCCTCCAAATGTTACTATTTTCATTTTGTAGAGGTTTATCTCTAGTTTACGAACTATGCAATACAGGCTTAATTTGTTTGCGGAATGATGGAGATGAGACCAATTCTGGGCAGCTCCTGCAGGGTGTCATTGGCAAAGTGGATGTCAAGTGCTGGACGTCCACTTAGCTTGCTGGGACAAGCCCATGTGGTGGATAATGTTTTTGATGTCTGCCACATATAAATTAACAGAAGTGGTGTTGATACACAGTCCTGTCTTTTTGGTACACCCAACCCCTTTCCAACCCCACGTGGCCGTCGAGTATGATAGAACTGCGCCCACTCTCCTAGAAGTGGCACTGCACCAACCATACAAACGCCCCCGCCACGCCATTGACATCACCGAAAGATTGCGACCGGCCTGGGATGGACCACGGCCAACACAAAGATACTATTTGCTCCTCAATAACCTTGGCCAAAAACCCGCAAATGCCCCCATTAGAGGACCAAGGTGCCATAGTGTGAGCTCAGAGACTTGGCATCAACAGCTATGCAGATTTATACCGGGAGGAAGGAAGGTCATTGGGCCACCATACCCGATCGACACACCACCTCCTAATTTCTCTGACACACTGTTGTACCATAGTATACGGGGGGTCTGCCACCAGATGCACAGCACATTTCCGGACTCCCCTCTGGCCCTACAGGTCCTAGAGCACATACTCACCACTCCCCCTGCGCACAAGTTAATTACAAGACTCTACTCATCCATACAAACACACTGTCCAGTGAAAACACCAAAACACAGAGAACAATGGAAAGCTGAGTTGCATCCACAGATCACGGAAGAGCAATGGCGATTTAGCTGTGTGCAACTTGAGCAACTGTCCCCAAACTATAAACTCAGGTTAATCCATTTTAAATTCATAAATCAATACTACAGAACACCTACACAATTTTTTTGTATAGGCATTAGGCCAAACGCGGAGTGCTGGAGATGTCACACAGACCAGGCAACTTTTCTACACCTGGCCTGGGACTGTCCCCAGATTGCGTCACATTGAAAAGAGATCTTCAAAAAAATAAGTGAAATTCTCATAACACACATAGAGCCTAGAGCACTAGTGGGATTATTGGGATCTGTCAGGGACGCCCCGGCGGGGGGGTCCACAGGCTATTGGCTATGCTGTTACTATTGGTAAAACGCAGAGTCGCCATGAGGTGGGGTATAAGAAACCCTCCCCTGCTTAAAGACTGGATCCTTGATGTCACATTTTGTCAAGAACAACTCACTACCTTTCTGGAAATAATGCCTATTGGGGCTCGACCACGGGACATATGGGGTCCCTTTGTCACTTGGCTGAGGGCGTCATAAAAAAACGTACCGGAACCTAGCGAAACGTCCACTATTACTTAATTGCCTTCCTGGTTCACATGTTTGTCCTTCATGTACCTGAACTGATAATACCCAATATGATTTTCTGCATGACGACCTTTGATGTGAGAATTGTATGGTATACATATTAATTGTGTTATTTGTTCTTTATAAGAAATAACTGTACCACTTGCTTAATAAGTGCTTCAAAGACTGTGTATATCAAACTGCATGATTATGGAACTGCCAATAAAAACAAGTTTAATACATATATATATATATTCACTGAAAAAACCATAGGTTTCACACCAGTTATAGTTAGCTGGAAATTTTACTGACATAAAACCATTGAAATTTCCACGTTATAGTTAGTTGGACTCACTATAACTTGCGCGCCTACAATGCACTGCTGATGACGTCACATATTACATCACTCATGACATGGTCAGTGACATCACTCATGACAACACTGATGACACCATCCAGTGAATGTGTGTCTTTCTGAAAAATAAATATGTTTTATTTATGTATATGTAAAGGTCGATGGAAGAATAAATGTTTAAATAAGTGTCTAAATGGATTTTTTTTTAATTGATTGGTTAACTGGCTTATTAAGTGTATCTTAGTGAATACATATATTAGCGAGTAACTTTTAAATATTGAAATATATGTATCAGTGTTTCACTTTGTGTATAAGTGGCTGCATGAGTTGGTGACTGACTCACTGTTTGTATGTGTTTTGAAGACACCATATGTGTAGGATTGTAAGGGTGGATGAGTGTGTATATGTGTGTGTTAGTGAGTGAATGACTGTCTCACTAGTGTCTTTATTAGTAACGACATATGTTTTAATCTAGTATATGTGAGTATTGATGTATATAAGTAAGTATATGTGAGAGTGAGAGATTGTAAGAGTTCCTGTTTAAATAAGTATGTGTTTTTTTAAGTGATTGTTTATGAGAATAGGTATGTGTAAGTTTCCTTAGAGGTAATGTGCTAGTGTGTGTATACTTGTATATGCAAATAAATGGATGTTCAATAGTTTATTTGCATGTGTGAGTATGTGTGTGAGTAACTTTTGGATGACTGTCGGTGTGTAACTGGATGTATAGGTGTATCACTACATATGATGAGTGAGTATATGTATGAGTGACTATATTTTGAAAGTTTTTATTTATTTTGAAAGTTTTATATAGCGCGAACAAGATCTTTGCAGATATCAGAGCGCTTTACAAAGCATGGATACAAACAGGAGAGTGAATAACAGGCCATTAGGCATAGAGTAGTTGTAGGTAATAAGTGGGGTGGGGTAGGTACATGAGGGAGCATAGTAAAACAGGTACATCAATAATGATAATAGGTACATGAGGAGAACTGTTGGTGAATGAGTGGATGTGTATATAGATGGTGGAATTACTGAATTGGTTGTTGTAACTGGTATGGGTATCTCTATTTTTTTGAAAATGTTAGTTTCTATTTTTGAATATGTGTTTCAAGGGTTACATTACACTGAAAGGAGGTCTGTCACTCTGTCACAAGGATGGTGTCATCAGTGATGTCATGAGTGATGTCACTGACCATGTCATGAGTGATGTAATATGTGACGTCATCAGCAGTGCATTGCAGGCGTGCAAGTTATAGTGAGTCCAACTAACTATAACGTGGGAATTTCAATGGTTTTATGTCAGTAAAATTTCCAGCTAACTATAACTGGTGTGAAACCTATGGTTTTTTCAGTGAATTTAATAGGTTTTTTAAATGTTATTCCTAACTATAACTGGTGTGAAACCTATGGTTTTTTCAGTGAATTTTATAGGGTTTTTAAATGCTAATTCCTAACTATAACTGATGTGAAACCTATGGTTTTTTCAGTGAATTTCATAGGTTTTTAAAATGATAATTCCTAACTATAACTGGTGTGAAACCTATGGTTTTTTGAGTTTATTTTCATAGGTTTTTTAAATGCTAATTCCTAACTATATATAGGGCCTCAAACCTATGTTTTTTTCAGTGAATTTCAAAGGTTTTTTAATCGCAAATTTCTATTGCTATCAAATATAATATTTTTTATAATGAATCCTATATTGTATATTTATGTAATACTATTTTTATATGTATATTCATTTTTTTTTTGCCCTAGAGCGCTCCCGGTGCGCGTACCGGTGAGCGCACCGGAAAGCGCAGTCTTGCGGCGCGCCCCGGTGCGCGTACCGGTGAGCGTCCCGTTGGCGCTATTGCCGCGAACGAAAACATCATCGTGACGTATCGCATAGCTGCGTCCGCGTGATACACATGGCGTAAGCGCACCCGGAAGCACTCAAGCGCATACGATCGCGCTACGTAAGCGCCCCGGGGCGCGTAGCGTAAGCGCGTCGGGTCATGTGACCTGACAATAACACTTTTCATTGGTTCAGGACAATTTTGTTTTCCTAATGATGAAAGCCCCCACCTTTTTTCCTCATTCTCACTTTGTACTTTGAGTGAGGAAGACCTGTTTCCAAACCTATTAGTACCTATTTGTACTGAGAAATGGCTACAGTAGCAGCAGCAGCAGGAGCATCTCAGCCACCACCAAGAGGACCACCAGAACACCACAGTGGTGGAGATGAAGAAGAGGAGGAGGAGGAGGAGGAGGAGGAGGAGGAGGAGGAGGAGAGGAGGAGGAGGTTCCTGCCTGAAGATACTACCCCATATAAGCCAAAGGAGCACATTATCTGGGAGTTTTTTAAAATCCCAAAGGACCTCAAGAAAGTAAATGCGCCAAGGGTTACTTGTCTAATCTGTGGCACTGAACTTTCCAGGGGGAACCCTAACAAAAATTACTCTTTTGGCAACCACACCATGATTCGCCACATGCAACGCCAGCACCCTAACAACTATGCTGCGGCAGAGGTCAGAGAACTGACCAGAAACCCTCCCCAATCTTCTCCCAGCACCTCCAAAAGTAAGCAACCCACTCCATTGGGTCCAGAGACAAGGGAGATGGTCCCACACATATAAACGCAGTTTGGACAATACAAAATCGTTTGTATATTTTGTGGCAAAACAATTACCTAAGGTGAGCAAAGCATTAAGCTCATCAACCGTGCTGGTGACAACCACAACTGCCCAAAAAACCTTAATTTTCTCCTGATTTTTTTTGCTCCAGTTGAGCCGTTTACAATTCCCTGTTTTTTGTTTGTCCCCATAAAAATAACAAAAAATAAATAAAATTGTTCATAAAAGCCAAAAAAAGTACAAAAATGTTCAAAAAACAATAAAAAAATATAAAACAACAAAAAGAAGAAAAAACAGTTCTTTTTAGAACTTCCTCCAATTAATAAAAAAATGCTACTTTTTGAAAAAATCTGTCATTCTTTTTTTCCCCATGGTACGCTCCCCGGTGCGCGTACTGGGCGCTCCCCCGTGAAAATTGGAATTTTTTTTTTTTGCCCCGCGGGGCCCTTTTATGGCCCCCACATCAAACCTAGGTGGTCAGGGGTGGTCTACCCTGCCCCCTTTTGGTCATTTCCCACTTTGTTTTTGCCACCTCTTGTGTCTTGATCCTACCGAGACACAAGATGGCGGCCGCTCAGGACTGTTTGGAATGTTGACAGACACCCGAGAGCCAATCAGCTTTCCGCTCGCGAACTCGCGTAGCGCGCTTGGTGCGCGCCCCGGTGCGCGTACCGGGGCGCGCTTATAGATATATATATTTTTTTGAACCTAAATTACTCAAAATCCACTGGAGCACATATCTTGAGACATAGCAAAGGCACATCGGGCTACCAATCCCTACAATTCTGCCAAGTTTGGTGGAAATCCATTCAGCCGTTCGGGCTAAAAGTGAGTCCAACCGCCCTATGGAAATTAACATGGGGAAAACACGTTTTGGGACTCCCCTTTTATCTCGGCCCCCGCTTGACGAATCCCCCCCAAACTTTCAGGGAAGGAGCGGAGCACAGCGAGGCAAATTTGAGGAAAATTTCAGGCAGATTTCTCAACCGGCGCCAAAGTTATTCCCAATAGAATGTTGCGGATTCCCTATGGAAAACAATCCTAACTATAACTACCTACTGGCGACCGCCAGTAGGTAATAGTGTGTGTGTGATCAAGGCAGAAGGTGCTGCCGAAAGGCGTCATGGTGGAGTGCTTACATCGGTAATAAATAAATCTTAAGCACTTACTTGGGTCCACGCTCGGTTGTTTGGTGATGAAGCGGGAGAACGGGGATTCTTCATTATATATATATATATATATATATATATATATATATATATATATATATATATATATATATATATATATATATATATATACACAGTCCTGTTACAATATGTTACCTATGTAGATTTTGTTGTTACAATTGTGTTGTTTCCCAGTTTAATCTGAATCCAGTTATTTGAATACAAGATCATTATGCCTTGAATAATATTTCCGGGATTCGCTGCTTTAAGATTGTTATTTATAGTAGTTCTCTACGAATAGTATTAATTGCTTTTTTTACATCTATGATTCAAAAGTACAAGCTGTTTCCTCTTCTGACTGCATTTTAAGTTAAAACATCTAAAGCTAACATTTATTTAGTACCCTACACAACAGAAGCAAATTAAGGCAAGGGAAAGAGGACTAGTAAGCTAATAGAAAGAAAGAACAGACCACAATTTTTAGGAAAAGTGCTACTCCGGCAGACATCTTGAAACATTAGAAACAATAAGTAGAGGATACCCCAATTATCTATTCACTAGGCATAAGATTCATTAATAATCCTCAAATATGGAGGACAATTACCTAGAACTAGTAAGTAGGAACACTCATATCATAAAATACCCAGCCAAGATCTCCAAGAATGAGCCAAAAAATTCAAACACAAACTTATGAGGAAAAACCCGGACACCCTGATCTCTGACAATGCCTACTGCGCGGCTAATAGCTCCATCACAAAAGACTTGATTTTCTTCACTAGAAGAACAGCAAAATGGTGAAACACCGTTATAAAGATGTTGAATATAAAATCCTCAACTAACATCCCACATGGTACCAAATTCATGACCAAAGCATCACAGAGAATAAAAGCGGACCTTTACATAACTATATTCAAGAACGGAATAGTGATGATCCAAGCTTCCAACAACGATCTAGAAAAATTCGACGAGATATTCTCAACATTAAAAAGAAACGTAGAAAACTCAAGTCCAATACAACACAAAAGACCACTAACAGACTATTCAGTCACATCTAACATTACCACCATTGCTGGCAGTCCAACTAGAGAACACCGGGAACTGGCGCAACGTGAAGACACCATCCCACCACTACTTGTGGGTCCTATAGAAGATAACCCAGGCCCACGTGACTACACCACCACAATTAACACACTATCCGATGTTTTACTAGAATCAGATCAACCTTCGCAAACCGGAGACACAATTCAACCACAGCTCCAGAGACCACCAGAAGACTATCCAACCTCATACGTCTCAACCACCGCACCCAGCATTCCAACTAGAGATCTCAGGGAACCAGAACACCCCACACAACTAGAAAACACAATCAGAATAGAAATACCGTTGATATGGAATAACACAGAGAGAAAACAAAATGCCCGTAGCAACAGAGAGCCTACTCTGAGAGATGATGCAACCTTAGACAGCTTACTTACAGAATCAGACCACCCACCGCTACAAAAAGACATCTGCGAAGCATGAGACCCAACAACATTTGAGAACATTAATCAGAGAAAGGAAATGCATACACATCACGAGTACAAGGGTACAGATAATCACCACTTGGAAGAAATGAAGCCGCACATCAGTGCCAGAACATCTTATAGGAACAAATTACAAAAAGAAAAGCTGGAAATAGCTAACCCGGAAAGAACCGCCCATTCTATACCACTAAAATTATCTACACTAAGCTCTCCTACAGCGTTAGACTCCTCAATCAATACCTCAGGAACACAAAACAAAGATAGAGACTTAAACAAGCCAAACAATAGTAATATAATCAACCGTCACACGGGCAAGCAGAACAAGACCCAGATGAAAAACACTAAACTTAAACTGGGGAACAGAAAACGCAAACCTCTAAATGGGCAGAGGACCATTCCCAATACGTCACCCGGGTTCATGAGAAGAAAGATCACAGAGATCCAAACACAAATGAACAATCTCACACGGGATTTACGAAGCGCCCTCATAGGAATAGAAAGTCTTCGGGACATCACAGGAAACACCCACACAGAAATCGAACACATCCAAAAACTATTACATACATCTCTAGGTAAGGGCAAAAAGATGCTTATGCCAATTTCAGGAAGACAAAACAGACCAAATAGGATCCAGAACTTCCTAACCGAAGAAGAGACTCAAGCCTTAGTATACGAATATGAGTCTAAGGAGAACAGTAGAGGGGAGGAAATCAAAAGAGTGCCGATAGATGCCAATAGAATGCCAAAACGGAACAGAAAGAAACCTAATCCTAACAACCTGCAAAAAGTCCATCTGATCACCGAACCGCACAATATCAACTCATGTACAACAGAAAAATCCCTCAAATGCCTACTGCTGAACTGTCGATCCGCAGCTAAACATGCATCTGACATAGCTGACATCATTATTAACCAGGAGATAGACATAACAATCCTCACGGAAACATGGCTATCTGAATCGTCGTCCCCAATCTTGGACCTTCTGGTACCCCCCCGCTACAACATTGTGATACTTGACAGGCAAAAGAAGATAGGAGGTGGTATAGCCTGCATACACAGATCAGACATAGAAGTTAGCCAAATTCAAGCCGACCCTTTACAGGGTCTACATGCACTATACCACCCACCGGGAAACAACAACAATGTGACATTCATCGAGCAACTAATGGAGATAATCACGGCATACACTAACTCAGACGCAAACAACATATTTTTAGGTGATTTTAATCTACACTGGAACGACAACAACGACAAACAGGTCAACATCCTGAAAGACTTCTTAACCGATCTAAATCTATCCCAGGCATGCCTACAACCAACACATTCCAAGGGAGCAACACTGGACTGGATAATATCTAGAAAGGAAAATATCTCAAGTCTCGCAATAGAGCCATGCTATTGGTCGGACCACTATGCCATATCCTTCATGATACCTACATGGATGAAGACACAAACCATCCAACCAATCAAAACCAAAAGATGGATACGTAATACCAGAGACTCGAACATGGAACTTCTAACCGAAAGATGCAAGAAAGAACTAAACTTACCTCTCAACGTGCAAAATGTGGATGAGCTCACGAACCATTACACCACCTCTGTAACGAAAATTGTCAACTCCACCATGCCTCTAAAGTTGAAAAGAGTAACTGAGAAGGATAAAAACCCATGGTTCAATGGATCTTTGAACGAAGATAGACGAAAACTAAGATGTGCGGAAAGAAAATGGAGACAACACCCGTCATCCCCGGAGCTGAAATCCCTCAGAAGACTCAGAAAAGAGTACAACAAAAAGATCCTCAACGCAAAAATGGACTTTATTAGAAATGAACTACAAAATGCCAAACACAGACCACGGAAACTGTTTGAGATCATCAAACAACAATCAAATAAGCAAGCCAAATCTGCCCAAGAAGTAGTTAAAACGCAAATAAGCTGCGAAGAATTTTCCAACTTTTTCATAGACAAAGCCCACAAGCTGGAAAATGAACTTAAGATGGCAGCAGACAACCCTATCGACCGCACACAAGCACTCAACTTCACTACTCCAAAAGACGGGAAAGGGGAGATAAAAAACAAAGCACATTGGGACACCTTCAAATTATTGAATCAATACGACATTACCAAAACGTTAGCGGACATCAAACCCAACAACCACTAAAATGACCCACTTCCGGCAAAATGCCTAAAAGAAATCAACCATATCGTGATCCCTATTTGGACAGAAATCGTAAACGTCTCTCTTTTCCAGGGGATCCTTCCAGAATGCCTTAAAACTGGTCAAGTAGTACCAATCATCAAAAAACCTACAGCGGACCCAACAGACCCAAACAACTATCGTCCGGTGACCAACATTCCACTACTGGCCAAAGTATCGACAATTACTCTTTATTAGATGACTGCCAATCAGGATTCAGAACAGGTCACAGTACTGAAACAGCAATCCTACACATAGTCGATGATGCACTCCAAGCCCTAGATCAAAACCGATCTTGTCTCCTCATCCTCCTCGAATTATCTTCAGCATTTGATACAGTCAACCACGGAAAATTGCTGAACAGACTACAGGACAGGATGGGAATATCTGGCAAGGTACTGAAATGGTTTGAGTCCTTCCTACATAATAGAAGTCGGAGATTCCTGGTTACCCAATCTCTCTCACCTGCATGTCCAAACACAATAGGAGTACCTCAAGGATCCACACGATCTCCATCACTGTTTAATTTGTACATCGAACCCCTCACAGAAATTCTGCGAAATTCCAAAATATCTTACCACATGTATGCGGATGACACGCAGATCTACATCAAGATCGAGAACAGGGAAGACATCATCTTAATGAACTACACCCTCAAAATGACATTAAATTGGCTAACAACCAATCATCTGAAGCTAAACGCACAAAAAACTGAATTCTTACTCATCTCTCCACAAAAGAACCAATCAGAAATTAAGGAATGGACGAAAACTATCACAGCATTAAATTGCACGCCCACGCTAGTCGATTTGGCGAAATCACTGGGAATCATACTGGATGAGAATCTAGATATGAAAGCGAACATCAAAGCAATGGCAAAAAATGCCCGCTTTCATCTGAACTATTTAAGATAATGAAAGCATTTTTAATGGAGACGGATCTAAAACTTGCAGTTCAATCTCTGGTTATCTCGAGGATCGAATATGGATGCACTACATTAGCAGGCTTACCAAAAATCTCCACAGCACCGCTAAAAGCTTGCCTCAACACAGCAGCAAGACTGATCTCAGGAACAAGGAAATTTGACCATATATCCCCGCACCTGAAATCCTTAAATTGGCTACCCTACGAAGCTCGAATTCAGTTAAAAATGGCATGCATTACACACAAGGCGATTCATCACAACACACCAAAATACCTAGCTCAGAAAATTGAAATATCGAGTAGAAACAGACCGGCCAGGAAGACCAAGGAGCTGAGGCTGAGACCAGCCATCTTCAAGAAAAAGAAAACCTACGACAGAGCTTTTTCCGGAGCGGCCCCCAGAATTTGGAACTCTATCCCTCCGAACATTAAAAAAATTCCGAACACCGCAACACTTAAGAGGGAAGCAAAGATCTTCCTCATGAGCAAGTTCCTACCATAAATAATCAGGTCATCATCCAAGCCCGAATTAGAGAGGACTTCTCTACAACAGTCGGGAAGAAACTAGGAAACGGCCAAATCTATAAGGTTACTAGCGGTCGACATGATACTATTCCTGGACCCGATAAACACAAGAAACTATGAAAAGTCTTTAAAACATTATTATACAGGAGAATATATTTATTACCAATCCTACCTCAGTTCTTTGTATCCCACTATGTTTCTGTATTGTACATTACCTTTTTTACTCCTCGTTACCCTCCTTCTATATAGCATGAGAAGAAGGACACCTATGGAACTTCTCCTCTGTAGTTTCATTTTCTATTGTCATGTGAAGCGCTCTGATACCCAAGGGTCTTGTTCGCGCTATGCAAAACTTTAAATAAATAAATAAATAAATAACCAGGGGAGCAAGGCGTTTTCTGTTGTACATTTCTCTAGAAATATTTTGAGTCTATCTCCAGAATGTGAATCTATACGTAGTTGCAGGTTCTTGTTTGTTGCCATTTTGTGGATCGGATGCAAATATGATCCTTGCCAATAGATTCGTATTTTGCCAGAATTGCAGCAGCTCTCGAACAAGTACTGAAAAACCACTAAGCCAGTAACTTGGTTGCATCTTAGAAACTGCTGCTGGTACTGCGTTTGGCCTGTTGCTGCACCTTCCCTGCTATGCTTAACTGCATGAGTTCCTCCTCTGCTAAATTGGAGAGGCATCCTTTATATCTCCAGGGCAGTTAAAATTGCCTGAAAGAAGTTGTGTAGGTCAACCCCCATTATTCCCAGCAGCTTCTGAAGATTTATAAATTTCAATTCTATTTTCCTTTTGGGCTCGTCCGACACATATAATTATTTAACAATTGAACACCATTTTAGAGCATTTACATCATAAATGGCCGGAATACCACGGCAATTTGAAATCTAGTTGGCAAGGACCCAAAATTCTCTCGAGTTCAGAGACAGAGTGGTTTTGTGTAGGAATGCCCACTGTCTTTTTTTGTGCACGTTTTGCTTCCCAAATTATTATTTTTAATATATTTCCATTAGAGTTTATTTCTTTAAATAGGTTTTAATTTTTGTTTCTGGGCAAATTTGCCAGTTTTGATTTTCTTTCAAGTTTCCACATTTTCTAGAGAAAACCAGACTTTTTACCATTTCTTCCACTGCTGTGGGGTGTTCACTGTTTGTGGTAAATTTGAGACAGTTTTTAACGACACAGGGTTGTTTCGTTCCTCCTCTCCTATGATGTTCTTGTTGAAGTATACTTACTTGGATGGTGTTTTGGGCAGCCAAATATAAATCCACTCTTCCTAAACCAAGAGCCAATATAACTCTCTTTATAAAATGAAATCATTTTTTAAAAACAAATCATTAAAATGAACACAAGAACACCAAATGACCTTTTTTCATCTCAAGTAAAGTTAAATTTTAGACAATTTTCAAGACTAAATAATGTAACACGTTTCAAGGTTTCAATCTCCACCTGCAAATGAATATCTCCAAATTTCTACTAACACCTCAACAAATTTTAATCCAATATCAGAAGAATATCAGTCACCAATCTATTTTGCCTGGATAAAATTATTGAGAAATGTATTGCTGATCAACATACTGCAATTGTCGATGAGAAACGACTACTCTTCCCCATCAGTTAGGATTCTACAAAGGCTATAGCACAGATACAGCAACAATACAAAATAGTGGAGAAGGAACAATCCATGACTGAGAAAGGTAACACTAGTCTTCATGCCTTCTCAATTTTTCAGACGCCTTCAAAACTATCAACAATCCATATCATCATAATTAAGAGGCTGTTGGAGTACACTGGTGTATCACGACTAACACTACATGATAGCAGGCATAACGTTATTCTGGCAACAGTATGGGCACTGTGTTGCTAATCTCTTACCAGTTCAGGGCTGGAATCAGCTCTCATAGGTCTAGGCATGCCTGTTAATGTGGGGCCCGCCTGTACATGATGATGAGTGTCGGTACACCAGCTGACCATATCCTAAATAATGTCTCCCGCCTTGGGCGATGGGCTGCAGCTGCTTCTAGCTTGCATCTCATAGCAGTCCTGATACAGCAGAGTACTGCCTGAGTCGACAGCAAGCGTCTGGGTCTCTGCCTCTTGGTCTGGCGATGGGACAAATGTCCATTACGAAGCCCTCAACAAGGCCTGGTGACACTTGTCAGATTCAGCCCCCCTACCACACCGACCCTCTTAAATCACTGTGGGTTAGTCACAAATTCAGCTGATGCTCCCCTGCTCAGGATAGTCACACATTCAGCAATTGTAGCACTGCATGGGCTGACCACAACTTTGGCAGTTGCAGGCCCACACAGGCTGCTCCCAACTGCAGCAACCATAGTTAGCTGGCAGCGTATTTTCTTTTTTTTTCTTTTTATGGCACGTGCTTCAAATAAAAAATATAAAATCCTTGTACCGGCTTGCCAAGGTCAGATTTATTGGCTTTGCCAATGCTTGTATGTATTTATTCAATCACAAGTTAGGCTATAAAGTTTGTAGCCAAAGTTACTGTATTGATATTAAATTGATGTGCTGTTCTAGTTATGCTCAAATGGTTCTTCTATAAGGATATATGTTCATGTAGTTTAAACTAAGGGGAAAACGTGATACTGTTAGACAACATAGTAGGTTAATACACCTGGTGATTATCAGAGGTTTCAGTGTTGAAGACCAAGGTGTTTTGAGAGGTTCATGATGTTAGTAAAATATACATTTCTAAAGATGATTAACTGTTTATTATTACGTTTGCATTTAAGTAAAAATTATGGAGTTTGAAAGCGAAATAAAATTAATATTTTACACTTGGTGATTTTGAGGCAACATTTGCCAAGATGGGCTTTAGCCAAATTAGAGTTGTGTGCACAAGGATCACACAGATAGGTTCTTTTTTCAGTTTTATTTTCGTTGATATATAAAATTATTCCCCATCGCACAGCCCTTCAGCTAAAAAACACATTTCTGGACTTGATCTAGAAACATTTTTAGTTTATAAAAGGCATTGCTGATAAGGAACAATAGGCCAGATGCACGAAGATATTTTGCATTGGCAATCTCTGAGATTCGCAAATTCATTGGTTTTGTGACAAAGTGCATTTTCAAATTGCATTTTTCTACTGTAAAAATACATTTTAGAAGTTGGGAAACTTTTTTAGGGTTGTAAAATGGATTTTGCAATCTATACCAAATTCCAAATTGGTGGGGTTGTGGAAAAGACATTCTTCCAAATTGGTATTCAGCATGGGATATGCAAATGGTTTGCAATCACAATTCCGGTCACATGCCAGTGACCAATTACCAACTCCTAAAAATAATTAGTCACTGATTTGCAAAGAGGAAAGGGTCCTACTGTGACCTCTTCTCTTCTCTTCTACTCACTTGCCCTCACTGCCTCTGAGTTACGGTTGCGGCTGAAGGGAGAGTGACACTCTCGCCCTCTTTTAAAACACGCAAACACGGGCCCTGTCCTCTTGCCGCACCACTGCATAGCTCACATCCCCTTTCCATTTCGAGTTACTGAGATTATGGGGGACAGACTGATTTATTTCATACATCAAGGACACAATCTCCGTGCCTGACCTCAAGATGGCCGCCTCAATGGGTTGCTCCATAATGCTCTACTACTCCTGGACATTATAACTGGCCTACGACTTAGATCTTGATCACAGCCCTCTCCTGACCTTAATACTGCTCACCCTTCTGGACCTTTACATTGGGATCTTTCCTGTGACCATGGAGACTTAGCTATTTGACCAATGACCGGTGGAGCTACCTGATAGCTATTGAGGAGATGGGCTATGGACTCCCCCTCGGGCGTCACCTACCCAGGCGGACTTTGGGCAGACTTTCCTTAGTCTCTCCGTCATGCCCACCTCCCACCCCTACAACCCCCTCCCCCCCCTTCTCCTTTCTTTTCGTCTTCTTTGATGTTTTTCCGTGAAGACTTAGCTATTTGGCTGATGCACGGTGGAGCTACCTGATAGCTATTGAGGAGATGGGCTATGGACTTCCCCCTCGGCCCTGACCTACTCAGCTGGTCCTAGGACAGACGTTTCCTTCATCTCTCCTATGTATCTCCCCCTACTCTTTTTCCCTACCCCCTTACCTTTCTTCACTCCATGAACCTCGTCCTCTAAGCTGCCTAATTGTTTTCATTGGTATATTATGTAATTTGTAACAGATGTAATTGTTGCAACTTTGTGGAACCTTATGTAAAGCGCTCTGATACCTTCGGGTCTAGCCAGTGGTATATAAAACTCTTTCAATAAATAAATACATTCTGGAATTATGGAGGCAACCTCAGGTGCAAAAGCAAGTAGTCCAGGGGACCATTGCCTGCTTTCTCGCATGTTTTCACAACAGGAAACGTCCTTTTTTGAAGCAGCATCTTTTCCTTCGAGGAAGTCAAGCTACATTGGAAAAAATCTATTCTCATTTGGGAATGTAAACACTGCTGCATCCAAACACAGGGGGGGTCACAAAAAGCCTACTAATATTCATTAGGAAGCTCTTTCTGCGATCCCTGGCCAGCGGCAGCCGGCACGGATCTGGGGTGGTGAGGCAGAGGGCAGGGGGGTAAAATAAAAAATTCTCCTTGCCACGTTACTCCTCCGTCTCTCCTCCACATATCTCCCGGCCGGAACAGGAAGCAGCCAGGCTCCCCTAGGCTAATCACAACGTTGCTGCAACGTTGTGACTGGTCTGAGTGCCGTGGTTCAGCATGGAGATGGGGACTGGGAGCCTGGGAATGTTCTCCACCCAGGCTGTAATGCAGACGGCCGCCAAACATTCATGCGCTTTTACAGAGTGCCTACCACTCATCCCCCTGCTCTGAGAGATCTCTTAGTATATCTGGCACTGTGTGTTCTTAACAAGCCTCAGTGTCCATGAAGTTTGGGTACCATTTAAGATATGGAATTTTTGGTGCAAATAGGTTGATCCACACTGACAATTGTTTTTTTTCCTGTGTACCTCCGAGCCAAGAAGCATAAAGAGGAACAAAATCCACATGCCTTTTAAACTAAAATGGTATACTTTCACACATAGGCGTTTTCCTTTCTTTTGGTTAGGCTCAGAGGGCGGGGGGGGGGGGGTCTTTGTTTCCTAGATCTTTACTGTTATATTCATTATTATAGCGCTCACATGGCTGCAATATCCCGATTCGCTTCAATTATTATTTAACAATGAAAAGACCTATGCATTACTGGCTTTGAATAAGGAAACATTTGAGAAAAGCAAAATCATAGACATCCACAAAGCAATATGTTAGCCGTCGGAGGTGCTGACAGGAAGCTCACGGGAGGCATTCTGTATAAGCTGAGCAAGGAGGTTTAATGGTCCAGGAAAAGGAAAAGTAATTTGCATTTCGAGCGCTCATTAACTACCTAGTGGTGGCAGCATTCTTCGTACTAGAACTTCATTCTAAAGAATAAAGTGTTCATCCTCTGATGACTATAACAAGAGCCGAAGAAAATTACCGATCCATATTACTATATTTCCTTGAAGAAAAAATGCTGCCATTATAATAATGTTTGTGAACACAGCTGAACCTTTCATACAGGAAATCTTACCTCATCATTTTCATTTCCATTTGTACTCTTTCTAGCAGATTTGTACTGGAAAAAAAATAAAAAATTATGGTTAACATTTTTTACAGTCTTCCAAATCGTGTAAAATCTATCCAAATTTAGGATGGAGAATCTCGCTTCCGACGGGTTTGTTCTCAAATTAGAGTGCCTAACTCCCAGGAATCTTATACCGACGACTTTCTTCCCTGTAACACCATACTTCAGAAATACTGTGGTTCCCTATTCCAATAAAACTCGATTCTTTGCTTCAAAAAAAGACTCAATTTTAAAAACTCATATGCCTTGATGTTCATATCAAATTTCAGACAGTTTTTTCAGGCATCATTTATCCACAATGAAGATAGTTAATGCATGTTTTTTTTTATCTCACCAAGTTCATTATCTATTGTTTTTTTCCCTTCTAATGAGTGTTCTCCGACTATGAAAACATGCCAGGGATGGGGTTATTTCAGGAGCTCTAAATGCCATAAGGTAATATTAATAGACATTTAAAATGTACATAAAATATAAACATCAACTGTGTCCATGCTTGTCTAAGGCTTATTATTGGATGTCGGGAAAGCATCAACTGCTGCGGGGTTGGGGAAGCAGGGGTAGGCAATCCATTCTATCTGCAGCAGTATCTACATGCCACCCAAGAGGACTCCACCACACAGCCTACCCTTCCTGAATGTCAACTGTTTCCTCATCCCGAGAGGATCCCATTCATCAACCACTTCCCTCTAGAGAAGAGAAATAGGTCTGCGATGTACGCCCCTAGCTTCCTCCCTCTGAAGTGCCCTTCTCTCAGCCCGTGCCCAGGGACTAAAATTAGACACCCATGTCACTGTACTAGGTCCCCTGGGTGATTACCAGGCAATTGCCACACGCCACCTTGCAAAGACAGGGCCAAGTCCATAAATCTATTTCCCACCTTCTTGGGGCCTGGCCTACAGAAAAGAGCATGTAAACCAACAACAGGTGTATTAGTTATCGATCTACACAGGGTCTTATTAAGAAGCAAAATTACATCCCGCCCCCGAACCCTACAGGTCCCGGACAACCCATGTCATGTGTCCAAATTCTGCTCCTAAAGTTGTGCAACGAGGTCAACCGTTTGGCACCCCGCCAAATATTGACTGGATCCTGTGAGGAGTAAGATGTCATTAAATTGAATGTATTTAAGATGTGCGTTGCGAGAAACCTTCTGTAGATAAGCAAGTACCCTCCCCATCTAGTGTCTGTCATATCCCTCCCCAAATGAGCTGACCAACAAACCGGAGAGCAGCCAAAGGTTTTGTTACCATTCCTTTTCGGGCCTTATAGAACCACAAGACCAAATGAGACCCTGATCCCATGGTCAGAAGTAACTAAAGGCCCACATGCGTTGGAGGTTCCACTTTCACGTTCCCTCCACTTATCCCATATAGCACGAGTAAGGGCTTCTTAAGTAATGAACTGTCCCACTGGCAGGCCTGACTGTTCCACCAGTTCACGGAAGGGAATTAAAGCATTCATTTGGAAACAGTGTCCTAGGGTCACCAACCCTACCTCCCCCAACCCCCAGGAGTGCATCTGCCTTGAACTAAAGAAAGACAAATGCTCGCCATGAGGAAGTCCCACCAATGGGAGTTCAGGAGTGTAAGGGGACACTGCAGTGGCGTAACACAGGCACCCGCAGCCCCCGTAGTGCGGGGGGCCCCAAGCTCCAGGGGCCCCCTCAGCACAATACTCTTGCTCTAGAGCTCCTGATCTAACCAGAGGGTGCCCCTCCACGTACCTTGCAAGGGGCCCCCCTCAAGTTTCGTTACACCAGTGGGACACCGTACCAGTGAGCCGCAGCCTACGTCACCAGGATTCCTAACGATGATAAGGCTATAAGCTCTGCGACTCGCCAGCGCTGCTATCTGGGATTTTCTACCCGGCGTTTCTAAATTCGGAGCTGCTCCAAACGAGCCAGGTTTGGATTGACTGCATATACCTGTGCTACAGAAACAATGTAATATTGGATGGTAATATTGAACATACACAGAAAATTGCTGATACACAATTGAGAAGTTCATCACAAAGTAGTTCTACAGGTTCATCCCAACCAAAATACAAGAGACATTCACAAGATTTCTTTCAGACTTTACAATAATAAATCATTGGTCCTGAGGAGATTCCTCATATTGCGGAAGATTCAAAACGCCGAGACCAGAGTTTTGCTTAGGCCAATCAGATTTGATTTATTATGTTGTTACATTTTGAATTGTGTTGAATTGGGTTGATGGCCTTATATTCTAAGTATTGTTTTGTATCTATGACATATTTAATTAAGAGTGCCTTACCAGAAAAAGGGTATCATGAAGCTACCCCAGGGTGGGCATGTGTATGGAGGATGCGAGAATGGACGGATGGATGTGAGGACTAGTCTAACAGGTGTATGATTTCGACACAGTGTGTACGTTGTGTACAGAGTATGTATTTTAGAGAGTGAATGTGAAGTTCAATTCCAAAAGGGGCTCATAAAAAAGAGAATTTAGAGCGACCCTAATAATTAGTGTTCCTAATTTAGAGCAAAAAATATTATAAAATAGACATAAATAAAGTTTTTTGATTGAACTGAAACGGAAAAAGTGATTTTTTGAAGGCAGTAGTTTGATTCATTGCTTATCAAATTAAGGACCAAAGAATAGTGCAGTACTGGCATTTTGTTTTGTTTATTGACCATCAGTTCAGGACATGAGACAAAAGGATACCCAGGCATGGAATCTGGATTGCCGGGCATAACAATGTTGCCAATAGGAGTCCAAGGTTGGGTCACAGCTCACCAGAACAAGATCCGTTAGACTCACTCCAGCAAGCCATCTCGCGATCCAATGGTATTGAGCTGCTAGAAAGTACAATTGAAAGTCCTGGACTCCCAGGACACCCTCAAGTAGGTGCCAACAGAGGGAAGCCAATGCAACCCTCTGGCGCCTGCTATCCCAAATCAGGTCACAAAGGAGTGCTTAGAGTCTCCAGACCCAGGAACCCAGAATTTTCAACTGAAGATTTACAAAAAAGTAGAGAAGTCTAAGGTGCATGATCATTTTAGTAAGTGCAATGCGCACAATGATTGGTAGTTTGAAAGAACGCCAAGAAAGACACACACGACTTCAGTGATTGAATGGCCCCCCATAGCCTCCTCCTGCAGGTCCTCCAGATCACTGAAAATGTAGACACCAAAATATTTAGAGGATCGCGGAGCCCAGAGTATATCAAATTGACAAGAAACTGGGCGATCCAAACCTGTGACCACCGAAAAGACACACGTCTTACTCCTATTTACCCGAAGACCCGAGCACTCCCCAAACATCTCCAGGAGTTGCAGAGCTGGAGGAATATCTGTTGCACCATCACCAGGGTCCACAGACTGATGCCAAGACACCAGGGCTTTTAAGGTCTAGCGGGGCCTTCTAAGGTTTAGCTGAGGAATGTGCTCTCTCAGGAGAGTGGACTGGTCGTAAAGGCTGAACCTGGTTCCCTAGTTCCAAATTCGGCATCTCTGACCAAAGAAGTGCCACTTCCTCTCCACCACTGGACACCATACTGCCCCACTTAGAGAAAATCGCACTGCCTTCAACTACAACCAAATTGTGCCCTTCTATAAACACCTAGATGAGATTCAATTCAAATTATACACTAGACAAGAGTAATACACTGGCTGAAAAAAAGTAAAAACATTCTGGAAAAAGCAAACACTCATAGGGAATACAGCTTAACACTTTTACACTCATTATTCAGAAATCAATGAGAGTTTTTGCCTGAAAAGTTAGGCACATGACTACAGGGCTCGGAAGGGACCCGTCTCAGTGTCCATTCCTTATATCCTTACAAAACATAGGCAGTATGGTTTAAAAAGACCACATCGCTGAACACAGAGCTGCAGTACACATGTTATGAACTAAAATAGGGAAAACAACTGATAAGGATCACATTAAACGTTTTCCAATCCACTCATCAAGCAGGTGTTGCAGTACCTCCATGAATGGCGCACTTTCCCACTTGGAGAAAAATGCTGTTCTAAGAAAGATGAGAAAAGAAAAGTAGTGCTTCATTGGCAAACGCTGTAACGTGTTGCTAATGTGTTTGGGGGTGAATAAAACAAATCAGGCCAATTTGCGACCACTCTCTCTTGCTTTATTTATGTATTTATTGTTCAAATTTTAAATCTTTTTTTCTCTCCCCCCGAGGCTGCATAGAAAAATGTCAGAAAAAGACATTTGCAGTAAATGGGTTTCCTCTTTTTTTGGATCCATTTCGCAGAGGAACGAATGAAGGAAAGCAGAGGAAGGAAAAGTCACGGTTTTCAACAAGTGACCTGGAGCACGACAAAAAGGTAGAGAATAAGAGAAAGAGAGGGGCGGCTACTAGCGATGGAGCAGAAGAATCGGACACGGTCCATGATTTCTCTGGGCAAGAAGGAAACAACAGCCCTTTTCCTTCTCTGCCCGCCCGTCCTTGAACAGCCACGAACGGCCGGGCTATTTCGGCCGTCCTGGGACACACATCTAAAATTATAAAGTAGGGGAACGGACTGTATTAAATTAAAGAAGTGGGGGCACGCCGTGCCCTGCCGATCCCGGTGCCCACTTCGACCACTGGCTCCTGCGAGCAGAGTGCCTGTTGTAGAGTCTTGTGGGCCCTAGGCACTCATGCTCGCAATCACTGACACAGGACACACTGGATACATGGTGCAACTGGCCTAGAGCACGTGGGCTCGGCCTCTTTTATTATAGCTGTGTCACCTGACCAGTGACATCAGTGGTGGGTGGGTGTTCGGTGTAATTACAGGGTTAGCACTAGAATGCTAACTGACTCTGGGCACTACATCCCTCCCAAAATTGGTTAAAAATTAAACCAAACGGAAAAAGTCCAAAAATCTGTGGGGGAAAGAAAACACAGAAATGTAACATTGGACTTGTGTTTTCAAACTGGTCTCTTTGGCTGCTTGCAAGCCGCAGGGAGTATAGTTCTTGCATTCAGGACTAACAGTTCTCGGTGGCAAGGTTCGCAGTTGTTCGGCGGGTTAATTCTTTGTCTGTGCTGTCTGTACGCTGTTCTCAGCCCTGCTTTTACTTCGCCCAATTGGTGATGACAGAGAGATAGATGACATAGGTGTTGACTGTCTTCTGCCTTTTCTTATCCATTCTGGTTTCGTGATCTTTCCGGGCAGGCTTCAGTGTGTTTCTTGGCAGGTGAAGAGAGTAGGTGCAAACATCCCTCTCACTAGGATGCCCCTCTCGCCGGTTTTCTTCTACCACAAGATGTCCGGGAGGACCTCTTAGCCAGGTTTCCACTGGACTGGTGTTTTCGGTCGTGTTGCTCTACCATAGCCTTCGGGCCGTGAGCAAGGCGATCCACGAGCCTCACTGTTGTGTCCTAGCTCCACCTGAAGGTTGAGTTGTCGACTCTTTTCCTTGCTCGCGAGGCTTTCATCCCCGAAGGTCCTGCAGACGCGCATCTGTAGATCTGTCTCCCATGCGGGACTTGCTGCCACCAGAGTCCCTTGAGGCCTCTGCTTCCTTGGTTGTTACGGGCTGTTGTGAGGTGGTCAGTTCCTCAGCTTCCGGAGGAGTGAGCAGTCTTGCTATTCATTCTTCCGTTCAAACCCCAGAGGTAGATATCGCCAACAGTCTAGCTTGCTCTCTTCTGCGATCGCCATGTGGATGGCTCGTAGGTAGCGGTCTTCGGTCTGCGCTGCCAGTGCTCTTGCTAGGCCTTGTCTTCCACTGCACTCAGGTGTTCCAGTGCCTGTCACCTTCCTTCTTTACGCAGGGGCGGCTTCTTCTTGCAGTGGCTGCGTTCCACTCTGATTTCTCTTTCCATGTTTCTCAGTGGCGGTGGCCACTCTGATCTTTCTTCCTTCTTTTCTAGTGGCTGTGGCCACTTTCCTTCTTCTCGCGACGTAACCTGGCCCGATCTTCTTCATCTTTTCTGGCTAGGCTTCCCTGTGCAGTGTGCGCACTCTGCACGTGTCCTCCTGGTCTTGTCCTAGTCCTAGGACACTGTCTTCTTGTCACTTCACTCCCAGGGTTAGCGTCGCGACCTTCACTTCCTCTTTCTGTCGCTTCCATTACTTGTGACGTTGAAGTTCGTTGGTCCATGACCGCGGACCGCACCTTGGCTGAACTTCTTGTACCTCGTGATGGTCCCTTCTGCCGATGTCCCGCAGGTTTGCTTCGTGTTGCTGAGCTTCTTGGACCTCGTGCTGGTCCCTTCTGCCAATGTCCAGCAGGTAGGCTTTGTGGTGCGACCATCTGGCTGGTCGGATTTGTGCTTTGTGACCAGGCTGAGTGGTCAGGTTGCTCTTGTGTTGAGTCTTGCATGCTGCGGGTTGTCTGCGCAACCATTTTCTTTCTTCGCAGTTTGATTGTTTTGGTGCGCATCTGTGTGCGCTCTTCGGGTGTTCCCTTGTGGTTTGCTGCTTTGGGCTAGTGCTGTCTGCACTACTGCGCATTCGTGTCATGCGGCTTTGCACTTCCTGTTGTGGGGTTCCAGAACCATTGTTGGTCCGTGAGGGGTGCTCCTAGTTTTGCCATACTGTTCCAGCAATGACCTGTGGCCACTAGGCATCGCTGTGTTCTTTTCCGGCGTGACCTAGGTGCTTCTGGAGTGTTACTTTTGGAGGGTTGCGTCACACTCCGTTGACGTTCTTCTGGGCTTGCTTCTTTTGTTTGTTGCTGGTTGCGATCGTTGTGAACTTCTTTGGGAGCACTTGCTACGTGCTTTTGAGTGTCCTCTGAGGAGTTGCTGCACTGCTGACGCGTTTCTGAGGTTCTGTCGCGTTCTTGCGCTTCTGGAGCGCGCCTTCGCCTTTTATCTTCTCAGGCTGTGTGGTGGTTTGGTGGCGTTCCGGTGTATCAGTGTTCTTGCGCTTGGTCAGCTTCTCCTGGCGTTGTTGCGCAGTCACCTGGTGCGGAGTTCCTTCACTCCTTGCGCCGTCTTGCACAGTGCTATGCTGTCCTGGTGGCGCTGGTGTGTTGCTGTGCAGCCTCTTTGGTCTGGCTTTCTTGTCGCTGTGTGGCGTTCCTGCGTCAGTCTGGCGTTACTGTGTGCATCCTGTGGTGCTGGCGTGGCACGGCGCAGTGCCACTCTCTGTGATCTGAAGTCCTGTGGTGGTGCGGTGCCACTGGCATGTCTGTAGCACTGGTTTGCACTTTGCTTTGTCCTTTGAACGCTTTCCAGCATGTCTTCCTCTGCTGGGAGTCCGCTTTCCTTTGGTACGCTTGGGGCTATGCTGCAGTGGTCAATTTACCTTTTGGCTTTGCGGCTTTGGGCTGGTTGAGGTTCTGTTACACTGGCTGTAACTGTAAGGGTTGAACCGCCTGTGGTTCTTTCTGTGGGGACCATTAGTCTCTCTCCTTTCGTTCAGGAGGGCCATTTCCACAGGGCCACTGCATCTTGTGCTTTCCTTTTCCCTTGCAGCTGAGTTTCTCATGAACTGTGATCTTTTCTTTGGGGCTGACGTCTCAATCGCAGTTTCCTTTGCCCTTTGTTGTGCTGTGCTCCTGTGGAAGTGTCACAATCCCTTGTGTGTACTGACGCTGGTCTTGGTTGTGTCTCTTGGGTTGCCTTGTGCTTGTCTGTGTTTTAGTGGACGCAGTAGTGTGCTTTGGCCACTAGATGGCAGTGGTGCTTAGTTTTTCTGTGCTGTGCTCGGCTCATTCCTCACCGAGTCTTCCAATGCCTTTCACTTACTGTGGAGGAGTGCCGGTGCAGGCTTCTCGTGGACTGGGCTCGTCCTTATTATCTTTTTCCTCCAGGGCAAAGGCCCTCACAGCCTGGTAGGTGCTTCCTCTTTCTTCTCCTTGTGTGCCTGTGCAAATGCGGTTGGGGCACACGCCTTTTTGCTGCCTCCATTCAACAGCCTGCAGCTCTCCAGTTGGCCAGGGCAGCTTCGCTCACGCTGAAGTCTTCGCCGGGGTGCTTCTCTGCCGCACTGTGGTGTCACCGGCAGTACTTTCGCGCTTCTGGCTCTGCAGGGGGGTTTTGCGGGCGCCGTTCGAACCGGCCGCTAGCCGCACTGTCTCTTCACTTCTGCCCCCGTTATCGCAGCCTCACACTTCCTGCGCTGCATGGGGAGGGGTGACACACATCGCGTTCGCTCCCCTTTCTCTTTTTCAGCGTTGCGCTGGGGCTAGAGCTGGCGTTGGGGATCTCTGGCTCGATGAGGGCAGTTGTACTGTGAATTCCTGATCACGAAGGGGGGCCGCCTCGCTGCCTCTGCTCCCGGCCTCCTTGCAGATCCGCATTCCATCTCCCGCTGTGCTGGGGCAAGAGCGGGCGCGGGACTCTGTCTTTGATATGGGCAGTGTTCAAAGTCTTCGCAGGTGGGCTCCGCTTTCAGTTCTTGGCGCCCGGCAGCTCTCCATACGCTGCGGGCACTCCACTTTGCAATTCATTCACCCCGCCTCCCCACTTCATACACGCTGCGCGGCGGGGGACGCTGCAGGCAGGCCGTGGGTGGGCTCCGCTGGTCTCGCCTCATTAAAGGGGGCAGTAGCTGTCGCTGCTTGGACTTCTCATTTCCATCCAGGCCTGGGGCTCGTCGCGCGCCTCGTGGGTCTCTCGGCGGCCGGCTCCTTTCTCAGGGGGTGTGGTGTGCCTTTGCTGCAGACAGCTCTCTCTTTCCCTTTCCCCTGAAGTTTTCTTTTAGCTGTTTCACGCTGGGCACAGCTCCGCCCTCATCGCCATTGTAGAGTCTTGTGGGCCCTAGGCCCTCATGCTCGCAATCACTGACACAGGACACACTGGATACATGGTGCAACTGGCCTAGAGCACGTGGGCTTGGCCTCTTTTATTGAAGCTGTGTCACCTGACCAGTGACATCAGTGGTGGGTGGGTGTTCGGTGTAATTACAGGGTTAGCACTAGAATGCAAACTGACTCTGGGCACTACACCTGTAACAACGGTGCCACTTCATAGCACATTCCAATGTGGTTCTTGAAGAACTGTTCTTCCAGGGAGAAACAAGGCACTGCATGCTAACAATTGGCCTACGTAGGGTTGTGCATTTGTTTGTGCGATGTTACCACCTGCCTTGTGCTGGTGGTAATGGGGCATGGTATTTATACGCAGTCGCGTCATTTTACAGTTTACGCACGTGACATTATACATGCAGTTTTAGAGCAGAACTCGTTATCTGTGAAAACAGAACGGCGTGTGCTAAAAAGTACGGTAGAATAATCAGCGCTGTATATTTATTGCAACTGTGCCTCCAGGTTCATCCCACAACAAATCCTGGTTCTAAATTCTCCAGAGCATATCTATGAAATGAGGGTTTTGCGTGTCTGTGATATTAGCACAGCGCTTCAATACCCAAGGTGGGGATTGAAGTGTTAACTTGAATACAGAAATCTGTCCAGACCCCCGACAGCAGCTAAATTTACCATGCATCGTGATTCTCAATACATATCTTTTGCAACACTTAATGGTGCTGCTCTGTGATGTCCAAGATGAAAGGGTAATGACACATCCCAAGCACAAATTCATGTGTTCAGACCCGTGTAATCTTCCATCTAGTAAAGAATGCAGCAGAAACACCTTAGTTTAGTTATTTTCAAAGATATGGGTCGATCTTCTCAGGGCTACTGGATTGCACGGAAATGTCGCTATGAAAACATATTAGAGAGTGGCACCTTCAGGCCATAAACAGGTACTGCTAAAAACTGTCAGGCGTGACCCATAATAAAGCAACTGCTCAGTTGAAAAGATATGTGTAAAATACCTTGAAATACTCTTTCCTAATTTGTTTGGTTCTTCTTCTTTCTTCATTATGCCAAATGAAAGACTGTGTTTCCGTCATATGCTGTTCTTCTGTTTCATCCTTTCGTATTTCTAAAGACTAAAGAAAAAGAAAACACTTCCATCACTGATATAGGAGTGACCTCGTAATTCAACGTTCTGAAGTTCTCACATTTCGAATTCGTGCAACTTGGCGCTACTGTTAAATTCCTATTCAGATTACATAATGAAACAATGATAACCCGACCAACCACTACAGAAATGGCATTTCTACCAACCCTCAAAATCTCGGTCTTTTTGCATTAGTTTGTGAGCACAAAATGACACTTCTCAGTTGTGCATTCTGCACCTGCTATGACGTGAACTCGCACTTTATGAACAGACAGTACGAAAGTTAGTGAGGAATTAAACCACTCTTATTTGACTCTATAACTGAGCCCAGAAATTAACAGAGAATGTATCTTTGTGTCTATTTGCAGTGTAGTGGTAAGTAGTACAGTATTTCAAACAGTGTGCGTTATTGAGCAAACACAAGGAGATAATGGATAGAGCACTGAAACTTTGCAGACACTCACCTGTCGGTCACAGATCTGGGTTGAATCCATCATCGTTCTTTAGCTCACTTCGCCACCTGAGTTCAGACCCAGCCATGCAAATCAGTCTTGACCCTGTGCCTCATGGGAACAGTCCAGCCCGAATTGCCAAGCCAGGTCTTCCCTGAACCGGAAAAATGCATCCTGGACTGGTTTCCGGGTAACACCCCTTATCAGTCAGGCTAGATTGAATCCAGTGGCAAAGTGAGCAAGGGACCCACGTCTGGCAATACCCTGCTAACTTAGGGCGAAAAAAGCAAACACAAAGGAGATAATGGATGGAGTACTGAAACTTTTCAGACCCTCACCCCCTGTCACCGATCTGGGTTGAATCCATCATTGTTCCTTAAGCTCACTTTGTCACCCCAGTTCAGACCCAGCCATATGCAAATCAGTCCTGACCCTGTGCCTCATGGGAACAGTCCAGCCCGAACTGCGAAGGCAGGTCTTCCCTGGACCCGCATTCTGGAACCGGTTTCGGGGTTATACCCCTCAGCCAGGCTAGCTTGATTCCAGTGGCAACGTGAGCAAGGGACCCGCGTCTGGGCATACCTAGTCAAAGATCTGGGTTGAACATGCTCCATTTCATTGCATGGAGGTCATTGCTGTTGGATCAAAATCATTGTTTGCGTTCTGTGAACATATTTAAAATACAAACATTGTGGGTTGTGGCTGGAAAGCAGCACTGAGTCCCAACAACCCAGTGGAGGAAAAGAGGACACCTGTATCGTGTTAAATGGAGCCACTTTGGCAGCTACATGATTTAGCCCTCGACATCTTGGCAGGGAACGTTCAAGAAACGGGGACACTTCTCATTTCAACCAATAGACACTACGGGTCCAGTTTATAAAGGGAATCATGAATCTGGACCCCTAAAAGTACTCATGTGCACAGGGGCTTATTTACAATTTTTTCTATATACCAAAAAACTAAGAACTAGTGTGTTTGTAAAGCTGTGCCAGTCACAACACTCTCCGCGAACTACTGAGCCAGTCATGTGATGCTTTTAAACGCTCCTATCTGCATTTATGTCTTCTAGGTACCCTTACATGGATACCTGAAACACAAAAACTTAGCCATTTGTGTCCAAAGATGTAGGTTTACAGTTAAAAATTGCTTTTTGAATGGGCATTAAGAGTGGAACAGGCAATGGAGGCAATAATAAGTAATTATTTGTTTTTATATAATACTTTTTAACACAAAACTAATTATCAGAAGTAATTGAATCAAAACGACAATGTGTTTTAAATGCAAAATTCGGCAAGGACAAATTGAAATCGTAGGTTTCTTCACTGCAAGGATTTTAAAGACCTAATTATAATACGAAAACCGAAACTACAAGTCCCCGAATGCTATTGGCACTAGAGCTCCTAGACTGGTGGAGTGTGTTACAGCAATGAATGGCATCTTGTAGCCAATGCCTTCGTTTATGAATATCAGGAGCGTAGCTTCGGAGACGGGTGGTTGTTTGGGGTGTTACACCCCCCCCAATACATTTTGTTTTGGGTAAATGGTTGGTTAAAGTCGGGTATGGTGAGGTGCCTGCCGTATTTCACTAGGAATGGTTACGTACACTCAGATAAAAATCCACACACACACTCCCTTTCTCTAGTTTGAAAGTCCTAGAAAATGTTGATAAGTTGACAAAATACTGTTTGTAATGGGATGTGGTATTTATAAGCAGTCACGCCGTTTTACAGTTTACGCATGTGACATCATACATACGGTTTTACAGTAGAGCTCAAAATCTGTGACAACAGAACAAAGGGAGGTGGGGGGAATGAAACCCTTCTCAAGCAGCATCCATAATTCTCCTCAGGGTGAAATCACAAGCAAACCCCAAATTAACCTGCGTTTAACCCTCATGTAGCTTGGCACAGAGCAGTCAGGCCTAACTCTGAGGCAATGTTTAAAGTATTTGTGCAACACTTTAATCAATAACACAGGAAAAACACACCACAAAAGTAACCACACAACAGAGCTACAAAAAATCAGTAATTTTTAAGAAATAAAACAAGATAAAAAGACAAAAATCCAATCATTAGAACTGGAGATATTACATTTTAAATATTTGTGTAAAAAGAGCTCCAAAAGGCATACACCGCCAACATTGGATATCTGGTCACGCCATACCGAGAAAAAATCACAAGCTCAGGCCAGCCGAGATGGAATGTGGGCCAGCTACAGGACCCACTTAGGCCCGCTAAACAAAGTACCTTCAATCCTGCTTGGCGGAATGCTTTAAGGATCTGCGACAAAGATGCCTCGCACAGCCGACGCGATGCATCAGTTCCATGATGTGGAGAAGCAGGGGTGCAACATCCTGTTTAACTGTAGTTGAAGATCCCGTCGACAAGGGCATGCGATGCGAAGTTGGGGATGTGAAGCACAGTCAGGGCAATGATTTGGTTGCTAGGCTGCGATGTGGAGTCCGGCATCATCGTCAAGGCCACCTAAGATGAGAGGGCCTCCGCAAAAGATTCGTTGTGCAGTGGCAGTTCCAAATGCGATGTGGTCTGCAGCAGCGATGCCAATCTTTGCGACGGGTCCAATCCATGCAGCTGAGGTGATTTGTCACTTTTTCTCAATGTTGTGCCACGCAACAGTGGAGATGCGTGGGCTCTGCTGAATCCACAGAGACTGGCAAAGTACTTTAGGTCCACTTCCAAGGGTCTGGGACTGAGCAGGCACCACTCGGCAGGGTAAACCCACAGATACAAGGTGCAGGTGCAAGTTTGTTGGAACTTCTGTCCCTGAGGCTCAAGTCAGGAGGCCAGCAGACTAGCCCATTGAGCTACTCTGGAGTCCTGGGGTCCAGATAAGTTGCAAGTTCAGTTCCCCAGGCAAAAGTGCAGCAAGTCAGCAGAGCAACGCAGCAGTTACATTGGAGCAGCAGTCCAGCACAGTGGCAGTCCTTGTAGCTGCACAACCATCCTTCCTGGTAGAAAAGCTAGCGTCTGTCTGCTCTATGAGCTCCCACAGAGAAGTTAGAAGCAGTGAGTACACATAGTATCCTTGAGGGTGTCAACGGCTTTCTGGCAGGCTTCTGTCCTAATCACCTGTCAGGGATGCTTCTTTGAAGTCAGCTCTGTTAAGGGAGCAGCAAAGGTGCCATACTCGGTAACAAGCATCCTATAGTATTCTATGAGGCCCAGAAAATCCCTCACCTCCGTCTGAGTTTTAGGGGGTTGCCAGGCCAGGATAGTCTCAATCTTGGCCTGGAGGGGCTGCACCTTGCTCCGTGACACCATGTGCCCCAGATAAACCACGTAACCCTGCCCTATTTGGCCCTTACTGGCCTTGATAGTGAGACCCGCCTGATTGAGAGCCTGAAACACTTTCTGGAGGTGGTACAGGTGTTCTTCTCAGCTGGAGCTGTAAACAGTTATGGCACTCAGGTAGGCAGCATAGAATGTCTCCTTCCCAGCTAGGACCCTGCTAACCTCCCTCTGAAATGTGGGAGGGGTATTCTTCAAACCGAAGGGCATCACCCTAACCTGAAATTGGCCCTCTGGGCTTGAGAATAGAGACCTCTCTTTTCCTCCCTCAGTCAGAACAATCTACCAGGCGAGGGGAGGATAGAGTGTGTGTCAGTCTCCATGACAAAATTGAGAAGTCGATAGTCCTCACTGAACCTAAGATCTGGAGTGGCACCCTATGGGGCAGCCTTGGGAACCAGCACCTCTGGGCTGGACCAGGGACTTTAGGAGGGCTCAATTACCCCCAACGCCAGAATTGTGGAGATCTCCTTGATACTAGCCCTAAACTTGTCCAACAACCTTATTTTTAACAGACATACTGCCTCCAGTGTCACAGTCATGGACACACAGGTGTATGAGTCCAGGGGTGTGGGAGAACAGAGATAAGAGCTGCTCCCGCAGTTGGTGACAGCCACCCTGCGGTTCTGGGGTCAGTGTAGGGGAGAGGTTGACACCCTCCACTGGCCCATCATGCTGTTGGGCCAACAGGATGTAGGGGACAGGCTCGCTGTACTCTTCCACTCAATCTGGCATCAGGAGCATGTCTACTTCGGACCTCTCAAAATGTGGTTTGAGGGGGTTCATGTGGAGCACCCAAAAGGGATTCCTATAGGTGTTGAGATACAAGTAGGATTACTCCCCTTCGGCTTCTTTACCTCATAGGGGTTTGCACAGCGATCCCAAAGAGCTCAGGGCTCTACAGGCTCCAAACTCCACACCTTACAGCCAGGTTGAAACTCTACCAGAGTGGCCTTCTGGCCATATCAGATCTTCATACCTTCATCAGCATATAGGTGACCACATCCTGAGGGGGCTTACCAGGGGCTTGCTCCCATCTCTCTTTCACGTGGTCATAAAGGAGTGAAAGGGGCTAAACCCAATCGCCTTTCTGGAGCACCTCCCTGTAGGGAAAGAGAAGGCATCAAAGGAAGATGTCTCACTTACGCTCCATGATCTCAGGTAGGTCCATAATCATGCTTTTCAGGGTCTTGTTGAATCACTCCACAATACCATTGGTTTGTGGGTGTTAGGATGTGGAGAACTTATAAGTTACTCCGCACTCATCCCACATGGGCTTCATGTAGACTGACCTGAAGTTAGCGCCTCTGTCAGATACTACCTCTTTGGGGAACCCAACATGGGTAAAAATCCCCATCAGGGCACTGGCCACTGCAGAGGCAATCACCAACATAAGAGGGATGGCCTCTAGCTAGCGAGTGGCATGGTCAATCAAGACCAGGATGAACCTGCTTCCTTAAGTGGTCTTGAATTCCAAGGGCCTTACATGTTGTTGTCTGCCCTCTCAAAGGGAGGGCCAGTGACAGGTAGTGGGGTCAGGGGAGCATTGAGCTTTTTCCCGGACTTCCCAAGGGCCTGACAGGTGCACAGGACCTACAGAATACATCTGAGGCTGTCTTCATCCGAGGCTAACAGAAGTGTACAACAAACTTGGTGTAGGTCTTGTCTTGTGCCAGATGCCCTGCCAAGGGTATGTCATGAGCCAAACCCAGTAGAAAGGTCCTGTAACACTGGGGGACCACCAGCACACAGGCTGCTCCAGGTCCAGAAACCTTAGGCTCGCTATATAGGAGGTCATTCTCCCAATAGATCAGGTGATCTCCAGAGGTGTTGCTTGCTGCATGGACCGCAGCTTGCCTTCTCAAGCCCTCTAGAGTGGGCAACTATCTCTGGGGCTGGAACAATTCCTCCCTGGTGGCCCACCCTCAACTTGCCAGCCAGCAAGCTCAGGCAGGTCTCCCAGGGCGACAATGTTTTCCCGGGTTGGCTATGGGGCATCCTCTAAAATGCAAGTATCAAACACTGAGAAAGAGCTAGGGTTTTTTCCTTAAATAAACTGGTAATTCTAGTTATCCAAGGTTTCTCCCTAACAAAAAACAATGAGGTTTTTAAAAGAACCCTCACCCACTAACATAGTTGGTGGCATGCTTCATCATAGGGTTCCCACCCAAGGGGCCTAATGCCTTATGGGTGTGCTATGACCCCTGATAACAGCGGAGCAGGTTTATTTTTGTTTATGAACATGACAAATTTAAATTATCCTCCAGTTCCTGGGGAAGGATTAAAAATATGGACGTATGTGAGTAAAGATGATCTCATACGTCCCATAAAATAGTGAAAGTGCTCAAAAATGTTAAACGGTCTACATGTTCCAACCAATACTATCCGAATATGTTGGCTTTCGTCAGTAACAAAATCTCAAGTTGCATTTCCAACTCGAGTTGCGAAAGTGTGCACACATGCTAAGGTGTGACTATGTCCAGTGAAACTCAAACTTACGACTTGGTCACCATCGGTTCTATATCTGTAAGCGAAAAAAACTGAAAAAGCAAATGGATTCACAAAAGTGCAGAAAGTAGAGGTAGAAGTGCCCCATCCATCATGCACCCTCTGCTCAGTGCTTTCTATCTCCAAACATAAGTGATAGTGAGTTCAATATGCAAATCATCTTTACAGACTTGGGTGATGATTGCAGACAATCTGCTGGCAAGGCAAGGCTAACAGCTACTTTCAGAGAACCAGTGACCCCCTTCCCACACTCAAAAGGAAGCAGAGCCACCAGCAGAAGACTCTCACAATTATCCATGACTATTACTTGGTGGCAGTGTAAGGGAGGACCTGCTCCGAGGACACCAGCTGACACCTTACAATAGTCATGCTGGCTCCTGACGCCCTCAGAGCCTCCACCGGTTGCCCATTGATGGCGACCCACTGTCTGTACTTAGAAGCATTGGTAGGCATATGGGCTTTTGCCACTATCTCCTTATCCCCCAGGGAAACTAGGGTCACTTCTGTCGGCTCTCCAAAAGTAACTGGAACCACCCCCTCTCCAAGCTCTACACTACCCAACACAGGTGTCTTCCCACTGGTGGGAGGTTGTGCCCTCTTGGGACATTTGAACCCCCCTTGGAGTTCCCATGCTAGTAGCACTCTGTGCATTGGGGGACAATCCTCTCTGTCTACTTATCAAAGAACACCTTCTTTTTTGGCTCAGACCGGGACTGGTGACTGTTGTTGCCTTGGGAATTATTTTGGGGGCCTTTTGAGAACTCCCTTTTTTAAGTTTTTCTCTCCCCCCTTTCTTCTGGTGGGAGCCCTGACCTCCTTGTGGGAGTCTCCCTCAGATCGACACTCTGGTGCTAGCCAAGCAGTCCGCCTCCTCAGCAAGCTTCATAGGGTTAGTTAGCTTGCTGTCTACAAGGTGCTGGTGCAGCTCTGGAAAAAAATACAGAGCAGCTTCTCAGTACAAGCCACTGTAGTCATTAACTTTGCTGCCTTGCACCCAACCATTCAGTGCCTTGCTAGAGTAATCTACAAAATCTACAAAATCCACCCAGGACAGGTTGGAAAGATTCAGGCTGTCCCTGAACCTCTGGGGGTATTTTTTGGCATCAGTCCAAAATTAGCATCAAGATGGCTTTCGTGGCAGAGTACCTGTTTTTGGCCCCAATCTCTAAAGTAAGAAAAGTGTCCTGCCCCACTGTAGACATTTGTTTCCACAAACCACCCCTCCCCCACCCCAATGCTCTTATGGGATCTTATTTACCCTAATGGCTACCTCATAGGCCGAAAACCATTTGCTGATATAATCTCCCAACATATAACTGGGCACCAGATCCTTGGGGATGTGGACCTTTTTTCTCCTTCAAAGACAACAGCTATGCAGCCACAAATGCTCCTTTCATGAGCCAAATCCTCCAAAGCTAGTTTCTCTTCCATGGCCAGTTTCTTCTCTTCCATCTTGAGCTTGGCCATCTCCAGCCTGAACTCTCTCTCCTCCTTCCTTTCGGCCAGCTACTCTGTGGACAGATTGTAGGAAGACACACTGCTCCCTACTCTGGCAGGAAACTCCACTTTGGGGTTCAAGTCACTCCCCTCAACTGCAGCTAATAACACGACAGGCCCTCTCCAGACCCTTCCATCCCATTATCGTCTCCTGTGGGTTTAACCAGAGATTGATGGGCTTCTGACCAGGACCTCAGCTTCTTTTGCGATTCCACCTTCTTGGTGGTGCTCTTGTTCCCTTTCACTGCAGAACTCCTTGAGCTGGGCCACAATGCATACATCCATGTTAACCAGCTCAAATGTAATCTTGCAGGTGTAGTTTCAGACAAAAGAGTCAAAATGTGGCCCGAAAATACACAAAGGCCAATCAGAGAGAATTTAAACTTGAATTGGTCCTATATTTATGTTGGGTGGTAAAGTAACACAGAATTACTGTATGTCACTGTACAAACACAAGTCCAAATCCTCCCTGGTGATCACCAGCATAAGAAATTGGGTTACTAGTTGAGGGGAGTGAAACCATTCTTAAGCAGCAACCACAAGTCTCCTCAAGGTGAAGTCGCAAGCAAACCCTAAATTAACCTGTGCTTAACCCTCGGGTAGCTTGGCACAGAGCAGTCAGGTTAACCTACAGGCAATGTGTAAAGTATTTGTGTAACACTTCAAACAGTAAAATCGTGAGAACACCACACAAAAAATATCCCACAGCAGGTTAGAAAGATAGAGGTGAATTTAATTAAATAAAAAAAAGACCGAAAAGATAGAAATCCAATTAGTAGAACTGGAGATATTGAAATTGATATCTGGTCGTGCCAGAAAGGGACAAAGCTCTAAATTCAGGCCGACCATGATGGAGCACGGGCCAGCTACAGGGACCCAGTTAGGCCAGATGAACAAGACAGATTCAATCCTGGGTGTGGAGCATTGCAAAGTTCTGTGTTATTGTGTAGCCAAAGCGATGCATCAGTTGTGAGATGTGAGATGTAATGAGGTGGCGGTGCGGTCCTTTTTGACGGCGAGAGATGCGAGGGCCTGAGCCAAGGATGCACAGTGCAGCGGCGGTTCCGCCTGCGATGCAGCCTGTGACAGTGATGCAGATCTTTGTGACAGGTCCAATACACGCAGCAGTGAGGATGTCAGTCAGAATATCTTTATTCGGCTTATTTAAAAGCCATACAGCAGTGAGGATGCATTGGTTTAACTCGGGTTGCGTCGAGCAGCAGAAGAGATGCATCAGTTCTGCGGGATCCACAGAGGGTGGCAAAGCACCTTAAGCCTACTTCCAATGGTCCACGAACGGGGTTGCACTACTAGGCAGGGTAGACTCACAGATGGCAGAGTCCAGATGCAGGTGCAAGTATGTTGGAGCCTTCTGAACCTAGCTCTTGGAGTCACTTTATGGTTCAGAGATGTAGGTTCAGTCCTTCTCACCAAGGCAGGAGGGTAGCAGGTTAGCACAGCACACCCAGCATCAGCACAGCAAGACAGTAATCCAGCAGAGTGACAGTCCTTCAGCAGCATAGCAGTCCTTCTTCCTGGCATAGCATCCAAAGGTCCAGAAATATACTGAGGTGGTGGTGTCTGAGGTCCAGTATTTATAACCAGTTGTGCCTTTGAAGTGGGGGAGAAGCTTCTAGAGTGTTCCCTTTAAAGTCTCCAGGCGTCCTGTCTTCCCTGCCCTTGCTCCAGACTAACTCGAGAGGGTATGCAGCCCTTGGTGTGGAGGCAGAACACAGCCTATTCAAGTGTAAGTAGAGCTGTGCCCAGATCCTCCCTGCCAGTGATTGTCCATCTAAGCACACTTACGCTCTCCATTGTGCCTGGCTGTCTAGGAGAAATACAAAAAAGCTATACTGTCACCTAAACCCAGTTATGTGACCAGAGACATGCTACAGGCACTAAATGGCTAAAGCAAGAAAATTCCAACTTTGTAAAAGTGGCATTTTCAGAATTGTAACTTAAAATCTGGCTTTACAATAAATTAGGATTTTAAATTAGCATTCCAGGGACACTGATAAATGAACTAGCTATCTATTCCCAATTTTAAATGATAGCTTATTAAATATAATAAAGTAACTCCAATGTTAGTCTACGGGAGAGGTAAGCCTTGCAATAGTGAAAAACAAATGTGAGAGTTTTTTACGACCAGGACATGTAAAGCTCAAAAGCACATGTCTTAACTTTTAAATACACTGCACCCTGCCCTCTGGGCTCTTCAGGGCCTACCATAGGGGTGACTGATAAGCATAAAAAGAAAACTGCATACACAGGCTGCAATGGCAGGCCTGAGACATGTTTAAAGGGATACTTAAGCGGATGGTGTAATTAGCAGTGCTGCAATATCGCCCCCTGTACCAAAAGCATCAGCAGTGTTTCCCATCAACACCCCCCCACCCCCAGCGGCCGGTCTGACTTAAGTGCCAGGGATGGTTTGCATTCCCAGTTCGGCCCTGCCCCCTAGTAGTATTTAATTTACAGGCACTGGTTACAAGCAGTACCACTTTACGATGGACTTAGAAGTACATTAAATATACCAATTGGGTATGGGTAGGCTGTGGGGTTTTAGGTTTAAACCTATAAAAACTGATAAAACCCCACTGAAAGAGGAAAAAACGCTCACCAGTGAAAACATATAAACACTGAAAAAACACCTGCACAACCACAATCTAAATGCCATTCAAAGAAAGGAAAAAGAGTGAAAGAGTTATTATTTTCTTCCTGAAGGGGCCAATACAATGTAACTTTGTTATACAAGGTAGCAGTAAGAAAGACTGGCTAACATTATTCTGCTTGAGTTTTGATGTTTAGGGATGGCACTAAAATATTGTTTCTTCTTCCTTTTGTTTGTTTCAGTTTTTGTGGTCTTTGGTCTAAAGATGCAGGGTTTAGAAGCATGTTTTAGGTCTCGTTTAATTAATTTATAAACTGTTGAGCATCAGGAAATATCAAAATCATATTTGATAGTTTGGCTGCGTTTGATTATTTCACTGATAGGTAAAGCACAAGTTACTACTTGTGTAACGATATATCTGTAAGAGACATTAGTTAGTGATAGATTCCTTACCTTAGAATATCCCCAGGCGTCAGACTGGATCCGGAAATTTTTGCGTAGCAATACCCCTGCGCGCTGGTAGGCGTCGTCTGCGGCTCCGCGTCCGTCGTCGGCGTCGTGAGCGCCGGGATGACGTCATCGGAGTATATAGACGGCGCCCATGCGCGCTGACGTCAGTTCTGATAACACAGCTTTTCCGCGCCAGATACGCAGAGCCATGATAGAACTAACACTGGTGCCATTGAAACTAGGGCCCTGAAAGGGGATGACCTTAACCCTAAATATCAGTTCGCAGAACGGGGAGGATGGGAGGGCGGTAAGGAATCTATCACTAACTAATGTCTCTTACAGATATATCGTTACACAAGTAGTAACTTGTGCATCTGAAAGAGACACGTTAGTGATAGATTCCTTACCTTAGAATAGATACCCCAGCAATACCAACCCCGGTGGAGGGTCTGCGAACCAATATCACACCAGAAAGTCCTGGAGGACGGAACGGCCAAAGAAGCCATCCCTCCGGACTTGACTGTCCAGGCAGTAGTGTCTTGCGAACGTGTGCAGCGAGGCCCACGTGGCTGCCTGACAGATGTCCTGCAGGGGGACACCGCGGCCCAGGGCAGTTGTCGTTGCCGTGGCCCGAGTGGAGTGAGCCCGCAATCCAGCCGGGGGCTCCTTCCTCGCCATGGAGTAGCATGCTTGGATGCACAAGATGATCCACCTAGAGATGGTCCTCTTGTGCACAGCCTTTCCCTTCTTCGCGCCCACGTAACCAACGAAGAGTTGGTCATCCACCCGGAATTGGCGAGTGCGGTCTAGGTAGTAGGAGAGCGCACGTTTTGGATCCAGACGGTGGAGCCTCTCCTCCTCTTTCGAGGGATGCGGAGGCGGAAAGAAGGTGGGCAAAGTGATGGACTGCCCGATGTGGAAGGCCGTGACAACCTTGGGCAGAAAGGAAGGTCGTGTACGCAACACCACCTTATCAGGATGAACAGACAGGAAAGGTGGAGAAGAAGAAAGAGCCTGGAGCTCACTCACCCTCCTGGCAGAGGTGATGGCAACCAGGAAGGCCGTCTTTAGAGTAAGGAGACGAAGAGGGCAGTTGTGAAGTGGCTCAAAGGGAGCACACATCAGATAGGTGAGAACCAGATTCAAGTCCCACTGGGGCATCACGAAGGGAACAGGAGGGAACATGTGTGTGATGCCCTTCAGAAATCTACTCACAATAGGGGACTTGAATAAAGAAGGCTGATCTGGTAGCCTCAAGAAGGCTGAAAGAGCAGAAAGGTACCCTTTAAGAGTGCCCAGAGCAGAGCCCTGCTGGGCAAGGGAAAGAAGAAAGAGCAGCACTTCCGAAAGGGGTGCAGAGAGAGGATCCACAGCCTTTGCTGTGCACCATGCCACAAATCTGTTCCACCGGCAGGCGTATACCGACTTTGTGGAGGGACGCCTGGCTGCCAGAATGATGTCGCAGACTTCGGGAGGCAAGTCAATGGCCTCAACTGCCACCGCTCAATCTCCAAGCTTGTAGGTGGAGACTGGACAGGTTCGGGTGCAGGACCGTCCCCTGCTGCTGCGACAGAAGGTCCTCCCGAAGAGGCAGACGAATCGGGGGATCGACTGACATGCTGAGTAGCTCGGGATACCAGTATCTTCGAGCCCAGTCCGGAGCCACAAGGATAATTTGGGCCCGGTCGCGCCTGATCTTCTTCAGCACTCTGGGCAGAAGTGGTATAGGCGGAAAGGCGTACAACAGGCCGCAGCTCCACTCGCGACGAAAAGCGTCTCCGAGCGAGTGCCGCCTTGGAAACTCCAACGCGCAGAACTGCTGACATTGCGCGTTCCCTTCTGTGGCGAATAGATCTAACCAAGGCTCTCCCCACTGTCGAAAGAGACCTTGCGCCACGTCCGAGTTCAGACGCCATTCGTGATCCATCATGCACCGGCGGCTGAGTTCGTCCGCCCTGGCATTCAGAGAACCTGCCAGGTGTTGAACCACCAGAGTCACGCCCTGATGTTCCAGCCACTGCCAGAGGCGCAGAGCCTCCTGGCAAAGGGTCCACGACCCCACACCGCCCTGTTTGTTGCAGTACCACATGGCGGTGGTGTTGTCGGTGAACACTTGCACCACGCTCCCCCTGACAGAGGGGAGGAATGCTTTCAGTGCAAGACGAATCGCCCGCAGCTCCAGAAGGTTGATGTGGAGCCGGGACTCCGCCGGAGACCAGAGGCCCCTGATCTCCGCCTCTCCCATGTGGCCTCCCCAGCCCTGGAGGGACGCGTCCGTCACAACTACGTGCTCCGGCTGGGGTAGAGAGAGGGGTCTGCCACTGACCCAGTCGCGGTCCGTGAGCCACCACTGCAGTTGCTTCGCAGTGCCCTCCGAGATCAGGACATGATCGGACAGGTTGCCCTGATGCTGGGCCCACTGAAACTTCAGGTCCCACTGCAGAGCCCGCATCCGCCACCTGGCGTGACGCACCAGAAGGATGCAGGAGGCCATCAGTCCCAGAAGCCGCAGCGTCAACCTGACCGAGACCCGGGATAACGGCCCGAAGATAGGAATCAGAGCCTGAATATCCCGAACCCGCTGCTCGGGTGGGTAAACCCGAAACTGCGCCGAGTCGAGAACCGCTCCGATGAAGAGGAGCTTCTGAGAGGGACACAGGTGTGACTTCGGCACATTGATGGAGAACCCCAGCAAGTGCAGGAGGTCGGCCGTAGTCTGGAGGTGGCTGACGACTGTCTGGGGCGAGCCCGCCTTCAACAACCAGTCGTCGAGGTAGGGGAAGACTGATACCCCTTGCCTGCGCAGATGGGCTGCGACCACCGCCATCACCTTCGTGAACACCCGTGGGGCGCTGGTAAGGCCGAAGGGGAGCACGGTAAACTGAAAATGCTCTTGGCCTACCGTGAACCGCAGGTAACGCCGGTGGGCCGGCAGGACGGGGATGTGGAAATAGGCGTCCTGCAAGTCCAACGCTACCATCCAGTCTCCTGGGTCCAGGGCAGCCAGGACCTGAGCCAAAGTGAGCATCTTGAACTTCTCCGTCCGGAGGAAGCCGTTGACGTTCCGTAGGTCCAAGATAGGGCGTAGGCCCCCTTTGCCCTTCTTGGGTACCAGAAAGTAGTGGGAATAACAGCCACGTCCTACTTCTGGCCCAGGAACGCGCTCGATGGCCCTCTTGGCCAAGAGGGCCGAAACCTCCTCTTGCAGAAGTTGCAAGTGATCCCCCGACACACGGTGGTATTGAGGTGGCATGGATGGAGGGGAAGACTCGAAGGGGAGGGAGAAACCCCTTCGGACAATTTGCAGCACCCACCTGTCCGAAGTGACTGTATGCCAGTGGGAGAGGTGATGGCGAACCCTGCCTCCCACAGGCGTCACATGGGCCTGAAAGCTCGGACTAGGAAGGTTTTGAGGCGGGGGCTGCTGAGGGAGGTGTGGACTGGCCTCGCCGCTGTCCCCGACCACCGCCACGGCGGTTCCCACGGCCGCCACCGCGTTGCTGAACATTCTGCGGCGCGTGGCTGACGGTCCGTGGTGGGGCGCCCCTTCCGTGGCCACGAAAGGAGCGAAAGGCACCCGATTGCTGGCGTGGGGCCGCAAGGCCCAAGGACTTGGCCGTGGCCCTGGAGTCCTTAAAACGTTCCAGCGCATGGTCTGCCTTGTCGCCGAAGAGGCGACGGCCATCAAACGGCATGTCCAGGAGAGTGGCCTGGACATCGGCCGAGAAATTGGCGGACCTCAACCAGGCGTGGCGTCGAACCGCCACCGTCGTTGCCATCGCCCTGCCCAGTGAGTCCGTGGTATCCAGCCCACACCGGATGGAAAAGCGTGCCGCATCTCGGCCGTCCGCAAGGGTTTGGCTGAGTTTAGCCCTGACCTCCTCAGAGCATTGTGGCAGCACCTCCGCAACCGTGTCCCACAAAGTGTGGGTGTAGCGGCCCAAGAGACAGTTGGTGTTCACTGACCGGAGCCCTAGGCTCACAGACGAGAAGACCTTCTTCCCGAACTGCTCAAATCTCTTGGATTCCCTGTCGGGCGGGGCCGACGGGAATGCGGACTGGGAGTTGGAGGCCTGGATGACCAGGCTCTCGGGGGTGGGGTGGGTGGACAAAAAGCAAGGGTCGCCCGGTGCCGGGCGGTAGCGTCTGGCCACGTTCCTATCCACAGGGGGACCTGTGGCGGGCTTGGACCAAGTGCCCAGCAGAACGTCACACAAGGCCTCATTGAACGGCAGAAGGGGCTCCGCGGAGCCGGACTGCTGTTTGAGTACCTCAGTGAGGAGATTAGTCCTCACGGCCGCGACGGGGAGCTCAAGGTGTAGGGCCTTAGCTGCCTTCGTCAACACTACACTGTAAGCAGAACCCGCCTCCGAAGCCACAGTCGGGGGCGACGTAAATCCAGTGTCTGGCGATGTGTCAATACCACTGGCCTCCCCAAGCTCATATGTCCAGTCCTGATGAGACTGGCAATCACGTGCCAGAGGGTCCTCGGACCCCTCCCACTGCTCCTCGTCACCCGGCTCCTGGAGACCAGGATCAACAGCCAGGGCCTCCTCGTGGAGATAGAATTCTCCGAAGGTCGTCGGAATCGGCGCCCAGCGGCGCCCCTCCGACGCCTGAGGCGGACCGTAGGAAGCATTGGGGTCGGCAACCACTACGGCTGCCGGGGACGACACCTGAAGGGACGTCGCCGGTGAGGTCGTAGGGTCGACCGGCGAGGTCCCGGATCCGGAGCCGGATCCAGCGAGGTCGCGCGGCGCCGGGGCCGAAGCACCCGACGTCGTCGGGGCCGAAGCGCCCGACCCGGAAGGACCTCCAGACGGAGCCGATCGGCCCGAAGGCGCCACGGGAACCGACTGAGGAGGGAGGGCCCTCATGGCCATGAGGTACCTCTCGACCTCCTCCTGCGACGCGCCGTGCCCAGGGACCCGAAGGTGTGGGGCAGGCGGCGACGCTTGCGACTCCCGCGGAGCCGCGTGGGCGGTGTCGCCCGAATCCCCGGTCGCATCGTGCGAGCGACGGGGCGGGTCGGAGGACCGATGGTGTCGCTCCGACCTCTCATGCCTCTTATCTGAGGACTTGGAACCAGACGATCGGTGACCACTCCCGGAACGTCGATGACTCCGACCTCGCGACCTCTCCCTCGACCTCCCGTGGGACCGGGACCGGGACCTGGAGCGGCGCGGGGCCGACTGCCTCAGCTCGAGACGCTTGCGGGACCGCTCCCGCCTAGCCTTCGACGTCAGGGCTCGGCAGTCGTCACAGGTTCGATCGTCGTGGTCGAGGCCTAAGCACTTCAGGCACCGGCGATGGGGGTCCGTGACCGACATGAGTCGGCCGCACTTCGAGCAAGGCTTGAACCCGGGCATCCCTGGCACCGATAGTCGAGAATCGACTAAGTAGAGGATCAAAAAGATCAAAAAAGTTTTCAGTCAAAAAGTGACTGGGGGTAGAGCTTCTTCCGGATCTGCGCTAGCTGGCGCGGAAAAAAGAAGAACTGACGTCAGCGCCGTCTATATACTCCGATGACGTCATCCCGGCGCTCACGACGCCGACGACGGACGCGGAGCCGCAGACGACGCCTACCAGCGCGCAGGGGTATTGCTACACAAAAATTTCCGGATCCAGTCTGACGCCTGGGGATATTCTAAGGTAAGGAATCTATCACTAACGTGTCTCTTTCAGATATGGCTGGTTTCATAAGAATCTTTCCTAATATGTGTCATCACATTTACCCACAGAGAATGGGTAAAAACCCTTAATACATAAGCCCACAATTTCTAGTGGGTCAGTATTGATAGTAGTAGAATTGCCAACACCTCAGGCTTTAAACATTCAACGCAAGGTATAGTGACAAGTATATGTATAAACAGCGCTATCACCAAGCATCTGGGATAGTGGTGAAAACATGACACTAGACTTTTGGAAAACATGGAACGCAGTGTCACTTGGAATGCTCTTCAAAAAAAGGTTCTTTCCAAGTTCAACAAAGATTGGAGTGATATTGTTTGTATTTCCAGTGATTCAGCTACGTATATGAAAAAGTTGTGTGATGACCTGCCAAAATTGATACCTGAGCTGAACTAATTCCCTGTAGGAGATTCTTGCCACTTGTTAGATGGTATGCTGAAAGCATCTTTACATTCTTCAGAGTTAATGAGGGATGCTGTTTACTTTTAGTCCATTCTGGAACACTGTGTTCTTATGCACAGGAACTAAAAAGCAAATATTTATCATTTCTTGCTTTGTGTGGCATCAAAGAGTCATCCCAACTGTTTTGGCTGAGTGATGATGCCAAAGGCAGGAAATGTGAGGATCTTTGGTCGCATATTGATAGTGATGTAAAAGAAGAGTACACTCTACTGCATTATTAGATTTTTACAGGAAAACATAACTGCTGTAGTGGACATGATAAAAAAAACTAGAGTCTGAAAAAACCCTTGTCTGCCAAGTGTTCAGCATAATTGGTGTAGATGTGAAACATCCTCTAGAGAGTAGGCTGGGCGGCACCTTTAGTGACTTTGGCACTGCAGCATGTTCCATGTTAGAGTGCTTGCCACTTGGTAAGCAAAGCAATGTTGAAGAGCAATTCAGGAAAATTTATTTTGCAATGTATGAGAAATGGCTTGCAATGATGCATAGAAATGTCCCTTCACCACCAATGGCATTTGATGTCAATGACATCTAACTGTGATACTCTGTACAAGTTCTAGATCCCTTCAGTAAAGGCGATAAGCGCCAGCTCAATGCAAATATTGCAGAACCTGCCTTGAGAATCAAAATGTTCAAGTGCACCAGTATTGGCATGGAAAGCTATGTCAGTGGCCAGAGTTAACATATTGTCTACTGGCTGTTTTGGCATTGCCCATCTCAAGTGCCAATGTTGAGAGGGTCTTTTCACAGAAGTTTACATGGGAAGGAAAGAGCGAGCATACATAACCAAAGACTCACTGAAGAAGTATTGTATGGTGTACTACAATAAGTTTAATTTGCAAAAATCTATTAGGACCTCATATACACTATACGTACACTGTCTATATACCATGTTCTATCAGTGCAGAAAGCAAGCAATAATAAAAGCAAAACGTTCCATAAACACTGGAAAAACACTTTTTGTTGTTGTTTTAAGTGGCGCACAATATGTAACCACTGATAACAACTGTTTTTCAAGGTATTGAAATCACTGAAAAAACCCCACCAGAATTTACCAAAAAAGGAAACTGAAAACAGGAAAGCCTAGGTATGAGCCAATGTTACCATGTTTCAAAGAGTGAGCACATGCACTTTAACACTGCTAATCAGTACTAGAGTTCTAATGCCAGGAAAAACGAGATCAGCAAAAAGTGGGGGAGAAAAGCAAAAAGTTTGGGGGTAGATCACCCTAAGGCTGACAGGTCTAACATCTCCACAATCTCTACTGTCTCCACCACACACTCACTGTATCTTCAGGCAACTTTTCCACATGCACAATTAATATAGGTACTGTGGCCGACCCTACGTAAGGGGGCACAAGGACAAAAAGGACTCCATCTGATCTACCCCCAACACAAATTTGTGTACTCAGAGGGCAGAACTGAAACAAACTGACATGTTAAAAATGAGAAAAACAGGGTGGCTTAGCCGGCGAAGATGGCGGTCGCGGTTTAATTGCGCTTCGACCAGCCCTCTAATATCCTGCAATAATATCCTGCCTATTGACATCAGCTGGGGTGTGCCCTGAGGTGGAGAACCCTAGAACACCCAAGCGGTTCTCCAACGTGAGCGGGGGATCTGGAGGAGGAGCGGTGGGGGCGACCGGAGGTCAGCATACTGTAAAGGCCTAGCAGAGTGACGGCCCGGGAGGAGCCGGGGCTCACATGATTTGCCCAGCCGGGAAGGAGACCTGGAAGACTGCTGGTGGGAGTGCCGCAGGAGAGTCGGCGCTTGGATTCCTGTGCCAGCACCTGCCCCCCCCCCCCTCTCCCCTCCCTGGGGATGTGACACTGGGGGAAGTCGGGAGTGGCGGCTGACGGTGTGAGGAGGCGAGCACTGGTGGCAGCTTCGGGCCGCGGCGCCAGAGTCCCTGGGTGGAAGAGGCCGAGGGAAGTCAGTGGCCATCTTGCGGAGCCCTGGGGCAGCCGCGAGCAGCCTGACAAGCCCGGGGGTGTGGCGGCGGCTCAGGGGGTGCGGGTATAATCTCCTTCATAATACTCTTGTCTACCCCGGCGGACTCCCAGCACTCAGCGGCCGTGTCGGGCCACAGCGGTAGTAGAGGAGGGGCGGTGCCCTGGAGCCCTCGTCTGTCCAGCTACCTGCTCTGGGATAACAGGAGTCTCGAGGCTGCCTGGCGATAGTGGTGCGCGCTGGGCATTGGGTATTCTCTGATGTGCCGCCCAATGGAGCCCCAGAAGCAGCCGAGGGCGACACAGCACAGCCCCCTCGCACAGGTACGCTTGGGCATAACTAGTACAGCAGCATTAGTGGCGCCCCAGACATTGCCAGGGTCAGTGGCAATTATCGGGGTCGGGTCGGGCCATAGAGAGGGGAAGCCCTCCGTGGTGGAGGCGAGGGTGAACTGGAGGCCATCTTGCGTGACCTTGTGGCGGTCGCAACCTGCTGAGGGGCCTGGAGGAGAGGCTATTGACTTGGGGATACGCCTCCTGGATATTGGGCTGTTTCCGCGCTCGGCCGCCTGGGTGGCCGCCCCTACGTGCCCGGGGGAAGCACCTACTATACGACGATGACACACTAAAAGGGCGGAGGAGGCCACATCAAGCAGGGCACCATTGACAAGTTCACTGGAGCGGGTGAGGCGGCAGGGACGGCGGGGTCTTAGGGCCCGGTGCCCGACAACGAGGCGCTCCCGGGGGCCATCACCCAGTCCAGGGACATGCTAGGCGCCAAGATCCGGGCCGTGGGCTCTGATGTCATGCTGCTGCGTCAGGACTTGCGCAATGCGTTGGAATGCATCATGGTGACCGAGACCTGCATATCGGAGGTGGAGGATGACGTCACGACCTTAAAGAAGAAAGTGGTAGCTATGGAGAAGATTCAGAAAGGTCTGGCGCTGCGGGCTGAGGATGCTGAAGGGCAGGCTCGGCGCAACAACCTTCGCTTTGTGGGATTCCCGGAGGGATGCGAGGGAGGTAGCGTGGAGCGTTTCCTGACAGGGTGGCTGGACGGCTGGCTTCCCCTAAATGCCCTATCTCGCTGCTTCGTGCTGGAGCGGGCCCACAGGGCCCTCAAGCAGAAGCCTCAGCAAGGGGCCCGGCTGCGGTCGATCATCGCCAAGTTCTTGAATTATATGGACCGCAACACTATTCTAAAGCAGGCCAGAGCTAAGGAATCCCTCACCTGTGATAATGCAAGCATCCTCATATTCCTGGAATACACTGTAGGAAGGTGGATATCTGACTATGGTTGCCCCCAACTTTTTGCCTGGTGTTTTGCTGGTTTTTCGACTTAGTTGACCTGGGGCCCTGCTATTCAGGACCCCAGGCCCACTGCTCGCTCTGTAAAATGGATTCCATGTACTCTAGGTACATATCTAATTGGATACTGAGTCACCTTATCAGCCCCTGTACAGTGTACCTTAGGTACCCAGGGCATAGGTGCACCCAGGGCCTACCAGGGGCTGCAGCATGTATTATGCCACCCCTGGCTGACACAACTGGCTGATCAATCAGCTGAGGCAAGGTGGTGTAATCACCCTTTGCTTTAGATATAGTATCCCTATATCTAACCCTAAAATGGACACATATCCTCCTATCAGTCACTCCTATGGCAGGCTTTATCAATCCTGAAGGCAGAGTGCTTGGAATTATGTGAGATGGTGCTCTAGCATGAGCTGAGCCTGTCTGCAGCTTTCGGAACCAAGTCCTTTAGCTGTTTCCATGATAACGCTATACCATATACTCTTAAGTGCATTATAATCCTCGCGGTTATTGCCAACTTTGGTATAACATTATCCAAAACATGTTGAGTAAGGTGTCATACGAATTGGAATACTATCCCCTCGCCAATTTTGGCGACGGGGGTAGCATTCCACCCTTCTAGAGGGACACGACATGTATGTAACTGTGAACCCCGGTTAAAGTTAACTCGAGCCTCAGCATCACAAAATGGATGCTGCCACCACAGACACAAGTCTGACCTCCTGGTGCTGGGGGTCCTTCCAGCGCGGGAGGCTTGGACAAAGGGTTTCCTGCCTTGGGAGGTGCTAGCACCACCCCAGACAGGATTTTGTGTATTGGGTAGGACAGGGCTGAAAGGAATGAGAAATGCCTGGGGCACACAAGGTGTCCCTGTGCACACACCGGTCTAAACCAGTTCCTGGGGCACTCCAGCCCCAGAGCTGGCGAAAGACCGGACAAAGGATAGGGGGTGTAACCACCCCCCTTCCTGGTCCCACCCAGAGGAGGGACCTAGTCGTAGTACAGCCCCCTTTAGCTGGATAAAGGTAGGAGCTGGTCCCATTCCAAATTAGATTATCCTGAACAACTTTACAAGAAGAAACTCTGGACTTCGACGATCTGCTCCACAGAAGACTGAAGAAATCTCCTTTGTGGGCAAAGAGTGTCCACCCTGCACAAGCAGGCACCATCAGCGTCCAGCGGCTTCCCTTTGTCGTCTTCCTGCAAGGATCCAGACTTCAGAGCCCGACGAGACCGGATTCCCAGACCTCTCCGACCTCTACCTACATCTGCAGCACAGCTGAGATCCGTGGGTGCGACAAGACACGTGGGACCGGCCATCTTGAAAGAAGCAGCACTTCGCTCCAGCACGACTTCAGAGGCATCCTCGTCCAAGTGCTTTGGGGACTGAGAAGCCCCGACCCCGAGCAGCTCCTGCACCGAAGACCAGCCATCCAGCATCCACGAGATCTGCGTGGGGCCCTTCTGCCTGTTTGCTGCTCGACGCGTTGTCTGGTCACTTGCCGGCTGGCTAGTGACCTCCTAGACGACAAACTCTGAAATCTTTACTGCTGGTCTGGTTGCTCCAGACTGGCCCTTGCTCCCTTTCAAAAGAGGAGTACCCCGGACCCTCCTGATCCACTCCAGACGCCGTTTCCACTCACCGCGTGGGTTGCCTTTGCCAAGGCCTGTTGACTCCGAATCCAAAGCCGACACCGCCGACAGCGAGAGCCTGCGTGGGACAGCTCGTGCCTCCATCCTGGTCGTCGAAGACACCACCTGGTCCACGTGGCTGCAGAGACAAGCGTCCCCCCTCACCTGATCGCGACGACGACATCTGGTTCCACTCCTGGTTCCACTCCAGTCACTGGCTAGTGACTTTGAACATTGTCCCCTCTGCTTTCAGGTTCTTCTCTTCACTGATCCACCCTTGGATCACACCGGACATCTTCCTCCTGGTCGCCTGCAGCACCTTTTCTTCCAGGCTCCATAAACTTCAACGCCGGAACCCGACACGACTTGGCACCTATGCACCCGCAGCCCGTGGGTGAGGTAACACAAGCATTTCGGTGCTCCAGGGTAGCTTGATTCTCCTAGTGTCCAGTTCCACAGTCGTTTTAGTTCTACCTAGTCAGGATTGTCCGTACTCACCTTTTTCTTGAACTGTACTGTCCTTAGACACTGTTACGCATTACGCGTGTGAGTTCACACTCTGCACACGCGTTCCGTGGGCCTCCTATTACCTACCTAGAGTTAGTATAGCGTGGTCCCAGCCTCTGGACAGCTCCATTCCTTTTATCGACTTTCACATTCCACTTACTTAGTATATGGTTTGTCGTGCCCCTAGGGCACCATTGTAATTTGTGCAACTTAAACGTATTTTTCCTAAGAGATTGTCATGTGCTTAGCCCTCTGATCTCAAAAAAGAGTTCAGAGGTGTATGTTAGTTAATAAATACTTGTTTATTTTCATAACAACCTGTGTGGTGTCCTTTCACTTGGTATTCAAGGGGTTATATGTGGTAAAACAGCTGGCTTCACATGCCAAAAGAGTTTAGCCTAAGACTGCTTTGTCCATGCTACCATTAGGATAGCTGGTCTAGAAGGTTGACTTACAACTAATCACCATAAGGGTTGTTTGGACTGATACAAGGTGATCACTAGAACTAGTGAGCATCATATATCAGGCCAACTTCTCACATTGGTGTGCAGCGGTTGGGATTTGAGCTTGCTGTTGTTTTTACCAAATATAATCTTGAGATATCATTTGAAAGATCACATAAGGTACCATAGGTACATATAACAAGCGTAGAAATACTCTGAGTTCTACTGAACCAGCTGTTGTAGTAGAAAGGGAGTAGCACACCCTGACTACAACTCTTAGCAAGGGATCGGTAGGTAAACCCATAGTGTAGGCAAGTGCACCACTTACACCTCACTAGAAAAGCATGTCTATCACAGGAGAGAACACAGTGGCTCCCCTTGGTGATATTGACCCTCCACAGGCCATGTCAGGATATCCAGCCCTTAGCTTCCAGGAGATGAGACAATTGTGTACCTCCAGGAAACTAAAACAGGGTTCTACCCCTACAATTCCTTTTCTGATAGGTCTCTTAGAGACATTTGATGCCAGAAGGGCTTCTAATCCCGGCCCATCTGACCCTACAGAGGGAACCATACCCCCAGTAGAGGAGGGCTCTAATCTCCCTGAAACTGATGAAGTGGAGGAAGATGGAGACTCATCTGATGGAGAGGTAAACCATGGTCAGGGAGGAGTCAGCAGACTTACCAGGGCCAACTTAAGCATACATGAGAATGGAACTGGGGGAGCCCCAGGCCCATCCTCAGGCAGGCTTAACCTTGGGAATAGACGAGTTAGGTCTCACTCCAGAGGCTCTAACAGATCTATTCACACCCATGTCTCTCAGGTATCTTCTCAGAGAGGGATGACATCCCCTCAGAGAAGAGAGTAAGCATGGGTGAATTTTGCGAATCTGGCGTTCGCGAATTAGCGTATTTGCGAACTCGCAATCCGCAAAATCCGCGAATTCTCGCGAATTTTTTTGTTTTTATAGTGTTCGCAAGGGTTTCTGCCAGTTCGTGAGGATTTTGGACCAGTTCGCAATTGCGAACTTACTTGTCGGCACGCAACGGTCGTGACTATGTTGTTTCTACGTCTGGTTCATCATCACAGGTTCACAGCACCCTCTGTTTCAACACTGCCATCCTCTGTTTCACCCATGCCACCCTCTGGTACATCAATGCCACCCTCTGGTTCATCATCATCACTGTAGATTATGGGGGGAAAAGCAAGCACACCTGCCCTGCTTCAACTGACATGAATTAATTTGGGGTTGATTTATTAATGTGTCACAGTTTTAAAATTTCCAGTCTGGCACCTGCTTCCTTATCTGTAATTTGCTTTCTGTTGCAGTGCAATTTTTTTTTCCAGGACCTTTGTGGCCTACTTGTAGCTATTCTATGATCCGGCTGTGAGGGGCAGAGCAGGGTCATACAATTGTTGCAACTAGCAACTGAACTCTGGAGGGGCCCCAGTCAGGAAGCACTACAGGGAATGGTTACTAATGATGAATTTGAACTTTTGCACCTGCTGAGTGCTTTCAGTTTAGCAAAACTCGTTTTTCTGCAGAACAGCAAATGTAATGCCCCAAACAAACTTACTTGTGAAAGTTGATTTCTAATCCAAAAGTGATCCAAAGAAAGTCAAAAGGCCTCAAATCCAAAAAAGGGCAGGCAAATGTCAACCTGAGGAGTTATTCTGATAAAAATCATCTTTTTCAGAAGGTCTATGCTGCTTGCTAGTGGATTTCTTGTGCAGAATTGCAAATTTTGTAATTTCGCGAGTGCGAGATTGTTGCTGCCCGCAGCACCTACATGTTCGCAATTGCGAACTTACGCCGCACACCGCAAAATTGTATCACCAAGTAAAAAAAAATCTGCTGCATGCGAATTTGCGGATTTTCGGTAAATTCGCGAGCGTTCGCGGATAGCGAATTTACCGAAAATCCGCAAATTGCGCGAGCGGAACGGATTTTCCGCCCATGCTTAGAAGAGAGCATGAAGCTAAGATGAGGGAAGTCAATCTGAGGATTGAGAGGGAAGTACTTGCCCTTGCCAAAGAAAGACTTGCCTTTGCCAGAGAGCAGAAATTGAGTGGGGCAGACCCCACTGGTGGCAGCATTATCTCTAGAGATAAAGACAGGAGTTTTGATACTAGACACCTGAGTAAAATAGTGCCCCCCTTTAAGGTAGGGGATGACATCCACAAATGAATGACTGCTCTGGAGAGGGCCTGCACTGTCCAGTGCATCCCCCAGAGTCAGTGGGCAGCTATATTGTGACTCTCCTTTGAAGGTAAAGGTAGAGATAAGCTCCTCACTACTAGAGCTGAGGATGCTAACAATTACCAAGTCCTGAAGAATACACTGATTGATGGGTTTGGCTTAACAACTGAGCAGTACAGGTTGCTGTTCGGAGACACCCAGAAAATTCAGTCTCAGGATTGGGCTGACTTTGTTGATTGTGCCACTAAGGCTTTTGAAGGCTGGTTACTGGGAAGTAAGGTTACTGATTACACAGGATTTTATAATCTAATTATGAGAGAGCAAGTCTTAAATAATTGTCAGAACCAGTTATTACACCAGCAGCTGGTAGACTCTGATCTGACCTCACCACAAGAATTGGGTAAGAGGGCAGACAAATGGGTCAGAACCAGGATTAGGCCAGGGCCCCAAAAATCCTCTGAAAAGGGTGGGTCCCAGAATCCTTCCAATACCCAGAAGAAACCTTATTGCCATATCTGCAAACAGGTAGGCCATTGGAAAACTGACAGCAGTTGCCCATGGGCCAACAACAATAAGGAGAACATACCCCCAAGTAACACTTCCAAGCCTCCTGTTACTACTAGTAGTAATCCCCCAGGTGGTGGGAGTGCCACCAAGAATTTGGGTGGATTTACTTTGGGAGTTCCAGGGGACTCTGGCCTAACCAGGTCCCCTGACTTAGATACTCTTGTCTGTGAGACTGGCATGGGGTTTGCCAATTTCACTGCTTGTCCCAACACTTTGGACAAGTACAGACAGGAGCCCCTCATCAATGGTACAAATGTTGAGGCCTACAGAGACACAGGGGCTAGCGTCACCATGGTGACTGAGAGCCTAGTCCCCTCAAGGCAACTTATACCTGGAGCCACATACCAGGTGACCAGCATTGATGGAGTGCAGAGAGATCATCCCATGGCAGTGATCAATCTCAGCTGGGGAGTTTTGTCACTGGTCCCAAGAGAGTGGCAGTGTCATCAAACTTGCCTGTAGATTGCCTACTGGGGAATGATTTAGAGATCTCAGCCTGGGCTGAGGTAGAGCAAGAAATCCATTCTAAAATGGTAAACCCTCATGGTAAGGTTAGTGGGGCAGTGATAGCCACAGCCCCAGTCCAAGATGTCCTCCCTGAGCAGGTCAGGACGGCTGTGCCAGTCACAGCCCAATCTCAGACAGATTCCTTCCCTGAACAGGTTGACAAGGCTGTGATGGTAACAGCCCATACCCAAACTGAGTCCCTTCCTGAAAAGGTTGGTGGAGTTGTGATGGCCACAGCTCAAACTCAGACAGATAATAGTGTTGTGAAGCCTGAAACTATGGATCACTCCACTCAGACAGAGAGCATTGAGGAGGAAGAGAAATCTCCCTCCCACCAGACTTTAGGAAAGGATCAGCCTCCTCAGGGAACTGATCTGAACCCTTGTGAAGAAACTGCCCCAGAGGTAGTCAGGCCCAGCCTCTGATGTCAGTGGACCCTTCCAAGGTGGGACCCAGTCTGGAGCAGGTAACCTGCCCCTCTCTACCCTACCTCAGTCCGCCCAGGGCTGTAGAGGTCAGGGAGGCCAGTGGTGGACCCCAAAGGGCCCCCTGTCCAAAAGAACTCCCCAATCAGCAGATTAAGGGCACTGAAGCTAGTAGTCCTAGCCAAGTGACAATAAAACAAACTCCTGAGGGATCCCCCTAAACTTAGTTAGGGACCTCCCACAGATGGACACTGCTGGGCACAGCCAAACCTGGGACCTGAGGGCCCCAAACCTGACCTGTCCCTCCAGTAAGCCAAACAGAGGGACCCAGCCTCCAGCGTTAGGTAGCCAGAGGTTGACCCTGAGAGCTCACTGCAACTCAGTCCGGGAAAGAAAGGCACATATGGTGGATAGTGATTGGAGGAAGTTGAGCCCAACATTAGTGGAGTCTCACTTCAGTACTCGATCCCAGCACCAGCCTTTTACTTTGCCAAAACACACCACAGGTAGAGATTCCCTATGGTGGAGACCCTCAGATACCCTTAGGGTGAGGGATTGCTTAGTGGACCATGAGATAGGCGGTAACCATGCCAGTGCATATACCACCTCATATGGCCACTCAGGCAATATAGGCTTACCTGGTCAAGGATAGCCTTATCTTCTTTCGTTTTTTTGGGGGGGGGGGTGGGGGGGGGGGTTATGTAGGAAGGTGGATATCTGACTATGGTTGCCCCCAACTTTTTGCCTGGTGTTTTGCTGGTTTTTCGACTGAGTTGACCTGGGGCCCTGCTATTCAGGACCCCAGGCCCACTGCTCTCTCTGTAAAATGGATTCCATGTACTCTAGGTACATATCTAATTGGATACTGAGTCACCTTATCAGCCCCTGTACAGTGTACCTTAGGTACCCAGGGCATAGGAGCACCCAGGGCCTACCAGGGGCTGCAGCATGTATTATGCCACCCCTGGCTGGCCATCCAAATCTGACAACTGGCTGATCAATCAGCTGGGGAAAGGTGGTGTAATCACCCTTTGCTTTAGATATAGTATCCCTATATCTAACCCTAAAATGGACACATATCCTCCTATCAGTCACTCCTATTGCAGGCCTTATCAATCCTGAAGGTAGAGTGCTTGGAATTATGTGAGATGGTGCTCTAGCATGAGTTGAGCCTGTCTGCAGCTTTCGGAACCAAGTCCTTTAGCTGTTTCCATGATAACGCTATACCATATACTCTTAAGTGCATTATAATCCTCGCGGTTATTGCCAACTTTGGTATAACATTATCCAAAACATGTCGAGTAAGGTGTCATACGAATTGGAATACTACCCCCTCGCCAATTCTGGCGACGGGGGTAGCATTCCACCCTTTTAGAGGGACACGACATGTATGTAACTGTGAACCCCGGTTAAAGTTAACTTGAGCCTCAGCATCACAAAATGGATGCTGCCACCACAGACACAAGTCTGACCTCCTGCTGCTGGGAGTCCTTCCAGCGAGGGAGGCTTGGACAAAGGGTTTCCTGCCTTGGGAGGTGTTAGCACCACCCCAGACAGGATTTTGTGTATTGGGTAGGACAGGGCTGAAAGGAATGAGACATGCCTGGGGCACACAAGGTGTCCCTGTGCACACACCGGTCTAAACCAGTTCTTGGGGCACTCCAGCCCCAGAGCTGGCGCAAGCCCGGACAAAGGATAGGGGGTGTAACCACCCCCGTTCCTGGTCCCACCCAGAGGAGGGACCAAGTCATAGTACAGCCCCTTTTAGCTGGATAAAGGTAGGAGCTGGTCCCATTCCAAATTAGATTATCCTGAACAACTTTACAAGAAGAAACTCTGGACATCGACGTTCTGCTCCACAGAAGACTGAAGAAATCTCCCTTGTGGGCAAGGAGTGTCCACCCTGCACAAGCAGGCACCATCAGCGTCCAGTGGCTTCCCTTTGTCGTCTTCCTGCAAGGATCCAGACTTCAGAGCCCGACGAGACCCGGATTCCCAGACGTCTCCGACCTCTACCTACATCTGCAGCACAGCTGAGATCCGTGGGTGTGACGAGACACGTGGGACCGGCCATCTTGAAAGAAGCAGCACTTTGCTCCAGCACGACTTCAGAGGCATCCTCGTCCAAGTGCTTTGGGGACTGAGAAGCCCCGACCCCGAGCAGCTCCTGCACCAAAGACCAGCCCTCCAGCATCCACGAGATCTGCGTGGGGCACTTCTGCCTGTTTGCTGCTCGACGCGTTGTCTGGTCACTTGCCGGCTGGCTAGGGACCTCCTAGACGACGAACTCCGAAATCTTCACTGCTGGTCTGGTTGCTCCAGACTGGCCCTTGCTCCCTTCCAAAAGAGGAGCACCCCGGACCCTCCTGGTCCACTCCAGACGCCGTTTCCACTCACCGCGTGGGTTGCCTTTGCCAAGGCCTGTTGACTACGAATCCGAAGCCGACACCGCCAACAGCGAGAGCCTGCGTGGGACAGCTCGTGCCTCCATCCTGGTCGTCGAAGACACCACCTGGTCCACGTGGCTGCAGAGACAAGCGTCCCCCCTCACCTGATCGCGACGACGACATCTGGTTCCACTCCTGGTTCCACTCCAGTCACTGGCTAGTGACTTTGAACATTGTCCCCCCTGCTTTCAGGTTCTTCTCTTCACTGATCCACCCCTGGATCACGCCGGACATCTTCCTCCTGGTCGCCTGCAGCACCTTTTCTTCCAGGCTCCATAGACTTCAACGCCGGAACCCGACACAACTTGGCACGTATGCACCCGCAGCCCGTGGGTGAGGTAACACGAGCATTTCGGTGCTCAAGGGTAGCTTGACTCTCCTAGTGTCCAGTTCCACAGTCGTTTTAGTTCTACCTAGTCAGGATTGTCCGTACTCACCTTTTTCTTGAACTGTACTGTCCTTAGACACTGTTACGCATCTCGCGTGTGAGTTCACACTCTGCACACGCATTCCGTGGGCCTCCTATTACCTACCTAGAGTTAGTATAGCGTGGTCCCAGCGATCCTACAGCGTCTGGACAGCTCCATTCCTTTTATCGACTTTCACACTTAGTATATGGTTTGTCGTGCCCCTAGGGCACCATTGTAATTTGTGCAACTTAAACGTATTTTTCCTAAGAGATTGTCATGTGCTTAGCCCTCTGATCTCATAAAGAGTTTAGAGGTGTATGTTAGTTAATAAATACTTGTTTATTTTCATAACAACCTGTGTGGTGTCCTTTCACTTGGTATTAAAGGGGTTATATGTGGTAAAACAGCTGGCTTCACATGCCAAAAGAGTTTAGCCTAGGACTGCTTTGTCCATGCTACCATTATGATAGCTGGTCTATAAGGTTGACTTACAACCAATCATCATAAGGGTTGTTTGGACTGATACAAGGTGATCACTAGAACTAGTGAGCATCATATATCAGGCCAACTTCTCACATACACGCAGCTGGTTCAGCAGCAGCAACAATCCTTTCTGGCAGCCAAAGCTCGCCTCCGAGACCTTAAGCTTCAGTATGCGCTGTTGTATCCAGCCCGCCTGAATTTGGAATTTGGAATTTAAAAACATTTATAGAGCGCTCGTATACTAAAGCAGTTTCTTGGCGCTGGGAGCTACAGTGGTAAAAACAAACAAACGGGGGACGCGGCTAACCAGTAAATGCTTGCTGGAACAAGAGGGTTTTTAAGGCCCTACGATATTCCATATAGGATGGTAGGAGTCTAATTGAAGGGGGAAGGGCGTTCCAAAAAGTGGGGGCCAGAACTGTGAATTTCTGACCACCGGCTCTTTTCTTTTTAAAACGGGGTACTACTAGCAGGCCCAAAGAAGAGGAACGAAGGGCTCTCGGCGGGCAATAGTTTGTAAGTTGATAAATGCCGGAGCTGTGCCCGCTCGGGCTTGAAATGTAAGGCATCCTAATTTGAACAGAGCCCGTTGCTTGATAGGGAGCCAGTGAAGGTTTTTTAAAAGGGGGGTGGAATGGTGTGACTTAGCCAGGCCATAAACCAGGCGGGCTGCCTGGTTCTGGACCAGCTGTAGACGGTGAAGGGCATATGCGGGGGCACCATTGAAGACGATGTTCCCATAATCAATTTTTGACAGTACCATGGCCATGATGATCAGTTTAAGTGCTGACACAGAAAAAAAACGGGAAATTTTCCTAATAGTCCGTAGGGAAAAGAAACAAGAGGAGACAACTGAACTAATATGTGAATGTAAGGTGAGTTGGTGATTAAGAGTAATGCCCAGCGTTTTAACTGAAGGGGAAGGAATGGGAGGGGTGCCTAAGGATGGGGGCCAAAAAAGAGGTGACCATGGATTTGCGACCCCGCCCGTCAGAACCAGCTCCGTTTTGTCCGGATTTAATTTGAGATGGTTAGTATTCATCCAATCACGGATGAATAGCATCACGGACTGGAAGCTGGTTTGACCTGGCCTGAGAGTAGTCTACCGATCTCGCAAGTATTTCTTCGACTCACCGGAGGAAGTGTTTAAATGGACTGACCAGACCGCGAGGGTGCGAGTCCATAAGCCACCTGGCAGGGAGTCAGACTCATCGTCGAGTGAGGTGGCCCGGAGGGGCCACCAAGGCCAACAGAGATGTAACAGGAGATCGAGGTCCAGGCGTCGTTCTCTGTCCAGCTCCGCCCTCCAACAGAGGGATTTATCACCGGAGAGACAGGCTTCGGCGGACTGATTAGTGGGTCGGCAGGGACTGGGACTCTAGAGATTGTGTTTTGATGTCCAAATAGGCAAATTTCATGGGTTGGGAACCCGGTCACGCAGTGGTGGGCGGGAAGGGGTAAGGCCAGAGGATTAAAGGTGGCCAGCTGGGGATCCATTGGAAGGTATGGTTCCTGTCCCCCGGTTGGGGACTCGGCTCCTATCCGAATTTTGAATTTAAATTTGAATTTAAAAACATTTATTGAGCGCACGTATACCTAGCGGTTTCATGGCGCTTTAAGGACTACGACCAGCGGCAACAGCAGAAGGACAGACTAGGCAGCGAAGGCTCTGGAGAATAAGAATGTTTTCAAATTTTTACGGAACTCCAAATAGGAGGATGAGGTTCTGAGTGTCATAGGAAGGGAGTTCCAGAAGACAGGTTCAAGGGCCGCGAATTCCGCCCCGCCTGCTTTCTTTTTCTTGAAACGGGGTATAGCCAGGAGTGCCATATGGGAGGAGCGGAGTTCTCTACCCGGCAAATAGGGGCTGATGGCTGAGCAAATAAACTCAGGGGCGGTGCCCATCCTGGCCTGAAAAGTGAGGCAACCTAGCTTGAATTGGGCCCGCTCTTTCACAGGCAGCCAGTGCAGCGACTTCAGCAGTGGGGTAACCCGGTGGAATTTGGGTAGCCCATGGATCAGGCGGGCAGCCTGATTTTGCACTAGTTGCAGGCGGTGTATAGCGTAGGCCGGCGCGCCATTATAGATTATGTTCCCATAATCGAGGCGCGAGAGCACCATTGCCATCACAATTATCTTAACTGCAGGGAGGGAGAAAAAGCGGGATATTTTCCTAATTGTCCGGAGGGAGAAGAAACAGGAAGATACCACCGAGCTGACCTGGGTGTGTACAGAGAGTTGAGAATTGAGGAAGATCCCGAGGGTTTTAACTTTAGGGACTGGGAGTGGGGGGACACCAAGTGAAGGGGCCAAAAGGAGGGGGACCAGGGGCTGCAACCGACTGTGACAGACATTTCCATGTTTGTGAGGTATGGGGTGGGGGTGTAGGGAAGTTGTTGGGGGGGAGGGGCTTGTTCTGTTTGTTTGATTGTGCGTCCATGTTGGTTGCTTGTAACTCATCATACACACCTGGGAACATATGCACAGGCCACGAGGAGGTAAGTCTTTTGATATGTCTGGCACGAAGATGGAAAGGCAGATAAACCCTGGTTCCCTGCGCGTAGTCAGTTGGAATGTTTGTGGGGCACTGGATAAGGTAAAGAGGGGGGCCATTCTTCATTATGCCAAACAAACTGGGGCCGACGTGCTCCTGCTCCAGGAAACACAATTGCTTGGTACTAAAGCCCTATGCCTACAGCGATATGGACACCATCATATATTTTATTCAGGTTTCACATGGGGCTCGCGGGCGTCGAAATATTGATCCATCGCAGGGTCCCCTATGCACACGAGAGACTTTGTTCGGACACGCAGGGAAGGTATGTCTTTATATAGGGCAGAATTGGGGGAAGTGTCTTGACGCTGGGCAGCGTGTACGCTCCACCGCCATTACAGTGGTCCTTAGTGGAACGACTTCTAACACTGTGGGGGAATATGCTGGATACACTCTCTGTTGTAGGGGGGGACTGAAATGACGTGATGGAGCTGGGTTGGGATAGATGGAGGAGCAGGGATGCTGCTGGGGTGGGAGGATCCCCAACCAAACTACACTACCTGGTAACGGAGCTAGACTGGGCGGAAGTATGGAGACACCTAAATGGCCTTCGCCGGGAGAACACTTACTTCTCCACAGCACACGACTCCTTCTCGAGGCTAGACTACATATTTGTTTCCAGGGGGCTAGTGCAGAGTGTTGTTAGCAGATATTATGCCCAGAGGCTTGTCGGATCACTCATCTGTTGCTCTCACATTCCAGATTGGCCCAGGCGGCAGCCACTTAGATGGTGTATGTCCGAGTGGCAACTGCAGAAGAAGGAATACAGGAAGCATTTGGCCAAAGGATAGATAATTATCCGGTAGTTAATGTGGGGTCGGTCGAATCTCCAGCGGTGCTTTGGGAGGCATTGAAACCCACGCTGCGAGGGGTAGATATTTTGTGGTGTGTGGCTGCGCGGAGGGAGCGGCAGAAGGACCTGGTGCGTCGGGAGGCGGAAGTGGAGGCGTTGGAACGTAGGGGTCGGGAGGCGGATGGTGGCCCGGCCAGACGGCAACTAGTGTTAGCTCAGAAACAATATGCAGCACAACTGATGGATGAGGCTCGTCATGCTTGGCTGGCAACGCGTAGTAGGGTCTATCAATGGGGGGATAAGTCAAGCAAGATGCTCCACCGCCTGTGCCAGGGTACCCTGCACACCCAGCCTCTGCTGCGTGTCCTGGACCCTGTGGGAGCGCCGATTCTTGAGCCCCCAGCTATTGCAGGGAGCTTTGCAGCATATTATGAGGACCTATACGTGCCAAAAGAATGTCTCGCAGCTGTGGTTATTACGAAGTTCATTGATGACCTTTCCCCTAAGACCGTATCGGATGAGGTGCAGGACCAATTAGATAACCCTCTGTCGGATGATGAGTTGGGTACGGCCTTGGGAGAGTTGAATCCCGGCAAGGCACCGAGTCGAATGGTTTCCCCAGCGAATTTTTTTTACATTTTTTTGTACAGCTGGCCCCACATTTTTGGCCAGTGGTGGAGGAGGCGCGGGAGCGCGGCTTGCTTCCCCCATACTGGAGACAAGCGGAGGTGGTAGTGTTCCTCAAGCTGGGTAGACCTCCGGAGCAGCATACATCGTATTGTCCCATCTCCCTTCTTAATGTGGAGTCGAAGGTTTTGGCCAAGGCATTGGGCAATCGGCTTAAGCTACACATCACCGCACTGGTACACCCGGACCAGGCCGGGTTTATGCCTCAGAGTGCGACTCGCCACAATATTAGGCGTGCGCACATTGCTGTATCGGCCAGTGGGCGGCTTGGGGAGCCGGCGGCGCTGCTGCTGGCTGACATTGATAGGGCCTTCGATTCCCTAAGCTGTGTGTACTTGTTTGCTCTGCTGCGGAAGCCTAATTTCGGGCCAAATTTTCTGGCCTATTTGCAGCTGCTTTACACTGATCTAACGGCATCAGTGTCGGTAGGAGGGGCGATTTCTCGCTCTTTCTCTATCCAGCGGGGCACGCGCCAGGGCTGCCCCTTCTCCCCTTATCCTTTTGCGCTCGCCATGGAGCCGCTGGCGGCCTGGGTGCGCATTGATGCCCAACTTCTGGGGTTTGAATGGGCGCCGGGCCTCACAGATAGAATAGCACTTTACGCAGGCGATGTCCTGTTCTTTCTTACCGATTTGGATAGGTCGGGACACAGTTGATGCGCATCCTTCAGATTTTCGGTGAGACCTCTGGGTTGTATATGAATCCATGCAAGTTCACGCTGTGGGTTCTGGGGAGTGGGCCAAGGGTGCAAACCTCAGCCCTTCAACTAGCGAAGAGGGGGCTGAAGTATTTGGGGGTCTTTTTGTCCGACGTACCAACAGTATCCAGGGAACGTAATCTGGTCCCGGTGTGGGATCGGACCCAGGAAGACCTTAAGGTGTGGTCCAGCATGCCCTTATCTATATACGGTAGGTCGGCCATCTTCAAGATGGTAGCGCTTCCCCATCACCTTTATCAATTACAGAATTATCCCTACCAGATTTCACCCCGCTGGTTCAAGCAGGTAAACTCAGCGTTGGGAGGATTCTTGTGGGAAGGGGGTGTGGTGAGGGTGGCCCTACGCACCTGTTTTCCATCTACGTACACCGGTGATCTTGCTACCTCAGTAGTCCTCTCCTATTACCAAGCCGCGCACTTCTTGGTCCTCAATGAGTGGTGGTACAGGGATAGGGGGACCCGGCCTACGCGGTTGAGCGGCAGCTTATGGGCAACAAACCTCTACACACACTACTATATTCCGCACTGCTTCGGAAGCTTTTGCCCCCTGTCACACAAGTGGTTTTTCACGTCTGGAGGCATGCTCAGGGCAGGATGGGGTGGTGAAATGTCTTGACCCGTGAGACTCCACTCTGGGGCAACGGGCGTTTGCCTCAGTTGGTAGCCTTGCAGGGCTTCCAGGGATGGGACTCTAGGTATTTCGGCCCTAGGGTAAGTGATGACTGATCTGATGCTTAAATCATTCCAGGATCTGCGGGATGAATATGGGATGCCATGATCCCAGTTCTTCAGATACTTACAGTTTCGACACGCGCTGGCACTTAGTCTGGAAGGCCTGGAGTCTCTCCCCGACATCAGCCCAATTGAAGCGAAGGTCTTCATGAAGAAACTACCGAACTTCAAGATTTCTCGCATATACCAGACGTTGGTCATTCACTGTTCCACTAATGTGCAGCGGCTTAAGACAGCAAGGGAGGAGGATGTGGGTGATCTGGAGGAGGAGGACTGGGCGGAGGCTTTAGCAAGCCGGCGGGGGGCGGCAATAGCCACGCGCCTGTGATTGATACAATTCAAATACTTACACCGAGTGTATTTCACTAGAGTGTGTTTGTGGATGGCTGGAATCAATCAATCAATCAATCATGGGCATTTGTATAGCGCGCTACTCACCCGGAAGGGTCTCAAGGCGCTGGGGGGAGGGGTCTGCTACTGCTCGAAGAGCCAGGTCTTGAGGAGCTTCCTGAAGGAGAGATGATCCTGGGTCAGCCGGAGGTGGATCGGGAGGGAGTTCCATATCTTGGCTGCCAGGTAGAAGAAGGATCTTCCCCCGGCGGTGGCTTTGCGGATGCGTGGTACGGCGGCGAGGGCGAGGCTGGTCGATCGTAGCTGGCGGGTGGGTGCGTAGAAGGTCAGGCGGTTGTTGAGGTACTTAGGGCCCAGGTCGTGGAGTGCCTTGTGTGCGTGGGTGAGGAGCCTGAACGTTATCCTCTTGATGACAGGGAGCCAGTGCAGATCTCTCAGATGGCCGGAGATGTGGCTGTGTCGGGGGATGTCCAGGACGTGTCCAGCGAAGGCGTTCTGGATGCGCTGGAGTCTTTTCTGAAGTTTGGCAGTGGTTCCAGCATGCAGGGTGTTTCCGTAGTCCAGTCGGCTGGTGACGAGTGCCTGGGTGACCGTCTTCCAGGTTTCGGTGGGGATCCATCGGAAGATCTTACGGAGCACGCGCATGGTGTTGAAGCATGATGACGAGACGGCGTTGACTTGTCTGGTCATCTAGAGGGAGGTGTCCAGGATGAAGCCCAGGTTTCGTGCATGGTCCGTTGGTTTGGGGGTGGTGTCCAGGGCAGGGGGCCACCAGGAGTCGTCCCAGGCGGAGGGCGATGATCCCAGGATGAGGACTTCCGTCTTGTCTGAGTTCAGCTTCAGGCGGCTGTTCTTCATTCATTCGGCGACGTCTTTCATCCCTTCGTGTAGGCTGGTTCTGGTGGTGGCGGGGTCGTTGGTAAGAGAGAGGATCAGCTGGGTGTCGTCGGCGTAGGAGATAATGTTGAAGTTGTGTTGGCGAGCGATGGCTGCGAGAGGGCTCATGTAGACGTTGAAGAGGGTTGGGCTGAGTGATGACCCTTGTGGTACCCCGCAGGTGACATCGGTGGCCTCGGATCTGAACGGGGGAGGCGGACTCTCTTCCGGCAAAGAACGAGATGATCCACTCCAGTGCCTTCTCTCGGATTCCGATGTTACTGAGGCGCTGTACTAGGGTGCAGTGGCAGACAGTGTTGAACGCTGCAGAGAGGTCCAGGAGGATGAGGACCGCTGTTTCCCCATTGTCGAGCAGGGATCTGATGTCGTCAGTGGCTGCGATGAGGGCGATCTCGGTGCTGTGGTTGGCTCGGAAGCCGGACTGCCAAGGGTCGAGAGATCCGTTCGTCTCGAGGAAGGCGGCAAGCTGTCTGTTGACAGTCTTTTCGATGACTTTGGCAGGAAAAGGGAGGAGCGAGATCGGGCGGTAGTTCTTGAGGTCGGTGGGGTCCGCTGTAGGTTTCTTCAGGAGGGCGCTGAGCTCGGCGTGCTTCCAGGTCTCCGGGAAGGTGGCGGTGTTGAAGGAGGTGTTGATGATGTCCCGGAGTTGGGGTGCAATGATGGAGTCGGCCTTGTTGAAGACGGGGTGGGGGCAGGGGTCGGTTGGTGAACCGGAGTGGATGGTGTTCATCGTGCGGGTGGTGTCTTCGGTGCTGATCGGGGTCCAGGCGCAGAGGGTGGTGGTGGGGGGCGTTGCTTCGGTGGTTAGGTGCGTGGTTGGTGCGCCGAAGCTGTTGTGTATATCGGCGATCTTGCGGTGGAAGAACGAGGCGAGTGAGTCGCAGAGGTCTTGCGAGGGAGTGATGTCGTTGTTTCCGGCGCTGGGGTTGGAGAACTCTTTGACTATGCTGAATAATTCCTTGCTGTTGTGGGCGCTGTTGTCCAGTCGTTCTTTGAATGCTGTCTTCTTGGTGGTGCGGATCAGCTGGTGGTGTTTGCGGGTGGCGTGCTTGAGGGCCGTCATGTTGTCAGTGGTCTGGTCGTGGCGCCAAGCTTTCTCGAGGGTGCGGCAGTTCTTCTTGGAGGTCTTGAGTTTGTCGGTGAACCAGGGGGCTTTCTTGCTGGCGGGTCTGCTGGGAGGGTCTCTCAGAGGAATGATTGAATCCCCCGAGTGTCTCCGCTGTAGGTGAGAGGAGGGCATGCTTCCGCAAACAGTCTGGAGTTGTCTGTCACTACATCGCTTTAGGAGGGGGGTATTCTCCTGCCTTTCTGAGGTGTTGGGCTGGGAGCTCCCCTGCACGCCGTGCCTGGCCCTGTTACATGTCATGGAGGGAGTTGGGGGCAATAGATACAAGTGACACCTCTTGTTATTAGGTCTCACGTTGGCGAAAAGGAGTATTGCCAGGGCTTGGAAGGCGCCCCGGACGCCGTCACTGGCTGCATGGAGAAATGGGATGGATTTTTGTATGGGGCTCAAAAAGCCGGTCTTCATTGTCAGGGGGTGCCCCCGCAAGCATTATAAGATTTGGAAAAGATGGGCAGACTACCGGGGACTGGATCTAGATTCGCCACCGGAGGGGGATGTTCACTTGCCGGATTGATGGGTGTGTGGAAGCTGGACTTTGCTGGGTGGCCGATGGGATTGTTGTTTTGTTACGGAGGTATTGTACTTTACCATTGTGGCATGGGCGAAATTGGGTTGTTCTATTATGGTTTATTCACTTTTATAAAAGTCAACGTCACTCTTGTTGTATAATTGATGTGTGCAGCAGTCTCCGGATTGCGGAGCTATGCAGCTTATGTGAACCGTGACAAATAAAATTTGTTTAAAAAAAAAAGAAATTAGAAAAACACACATTATAAATCTCATAAAATATCAAATGTTTGACTTTTAGAGCAAGCTGAATAAAAATAAAATCCTGGTAACTAATCATTATATTCAATCATAAGTGTCTATATTTAAAAATGCATTTTTGTTTCAAGTTCATAGCAATGCCAATAACTTTTTGTCTGTTATTAGCATGTAAAAGCACGCATCAAGATCGATTTTAAACAAGTAGCCTAATAGCCGTAGTAAACCAAACTACTAACGTTGAGCCGGTATTATTACAAGGAAGCAGATCTGTAGAATAATTCCTTTGAGAAAAATGTGACAGCAGGAGCAACGCACAGCTCCGCCTCCACTCCTACAACCAACAACTTCCTGTTTAAATACTTCATTCCTTCCCTATGGAAACCCTCGTATTCCAGAGCGGAATACAAGCAACAAATCCTTAACCTCTTACCAAAATAACATGTTTAAAAGAAAACAAACTTAGTACACCCTCACAACGTCCGCACAGGCTCACTCCTCTCAGACATCATCCGGGTGCGAAGGGGCACTAGGCAAGGCTGCCCCCTATCACCTATACTGTTTTCATTGGCCATGGAGCCCCTGGCCACAATCCTCAGGACCCAGGGACCTGAATGGGGGATACCACTGGCGGATGGCCTGCATGCAGTGTCGCTATATGCTGACGACTTATTGTTGTACGTTAGAGACATAACTGACATCCCTGCCTCCCTAACTGATGTCTTCCGAACGTTCGAGGAGATGTCAGGGCTACGTGTTAATTGGTCCAAATCGGGGCTTATCCCTTTAGCCCAGATATGCCCGAATGTGACATCCGCCTGGGCGGAGGAAGATTGCAACGGTACCCCACCACATTCCGATACCTAGGGATACGAATATACCAGGACCCAAAAGGCGTCCTGGAGGGGAACCTCCTGCGGACAATCACCTCGGTTCGGGCGCAAATCGGCTTCTGGAACACCCTACCCCTCAACGTGCCTAGCCGTATAGCACTGACCAAAATGATTGTGCTGCCTAGACTGCTGTACTATTTCGCCAATATTCCCACATATGTGCCCAATAAGATATTTCGCGATCTGGAGATCCTGCTGCGTAGCCTCAACTGGAATGTGGGCCGGCCCAGCATGGCGCTGACCAAGCTGTACATGCCCACTGAATCGGGAGGCCTAGCGGTTCCCAACATGGAGCTGTACTACCTTTCGGCACAGATGCAATGGGTGACGGGGTGGCTAAGCGGCAACCATCTAGAAGATACTACCTCGGACACTGCTGCCTGGACGCAAGCACAAATTTGCACACTGTTCCATCCGCTAACTCGGACCCCCTGCCCCTCCCAATTGCACCTCGCAGTGGCGCGCAAGTGCTTCCTGCGATGTCTACGACTCACCCGGGCAACGACACTATATGCCCCGATACTACCCCTTCTGGGCACTCCCGGACCGACGGGTGCACTGACTGAGACTCGCTTGACCAGCTGGACACAAGCAGGGGAGAACACGCTGAGTGACCTGTATGCAGATGGGGAACTACTCACTTTCGCGGACCTAGCGGCTGGCACGGACCTCCCAGCTGGTCATTTCCTGTTGCACGCGTCCCTCTTGCGCACGCTTACTGCCTCCTGGGGCGACATGGCAGAGGAACTACCGATGCACACCTTCATGCAATATCTGCACGTTATGGGTAACGGCTCACACATCATACACTGGCTGGCGCAATCCCTACAGACACCCTCGCAACCGTCCACGCTGCCGCTACGGGAAAAGTGGGCAGCAGACAGGGGAAGGGACTGGACTGATAAGGAATGAGCGATGATCTTAGCCGGACCAACGAATATCCCGCGCAACCCCCGCTTTAAAATTATTCAATTCTACATATTACACAGTGCTTATCTCACGCCCGACAAAATAAATAGATATTTTGCAACCACAGATGTCGCCTGTCAACGCTGCTCCCTGACTGGAGCGGACCTCTTGCACATGCTGTGGCACTGCCCTGACATACGAACATACTGGGACGAAGTCACAACGCTACTCACACGCAACACTGACGAACAGATGCCACACACGTGAGAGGCATGCATCCTGGGACTGTACAAGCGCACAAAACTCAATAAAGTGCAGGCGAGCTTCTGGGACATGGGACTCATAACGGCCAAGCGCCTGCTTACTAAACACTGGAAGGCCACGACCCCCCCACACATTCGACACTGGCACGCCTCCTTTACCAACTGGGTGCAGCGGAAAGCACGGTGCTCCTCCGGGAGGAAACTGCGGGACTCCGAAAATTCCCCATTGCTCAGCTATGGGATGACCTCCTTAAAACATTCCAGCGAACCTGCCAGGAGCAGGGGATAACTTGAGATAACAGGACTCGTCGCCACTACGACGTCAGCCAGCATTAACAGTGATCACTGCCCTGTATCCCTTTCCCCCATCCTCTCACCGTTCTTGGCCTTAAGCCCTACCCTCGCAGATACTGGCAGTTACACCTCTCCACCATACAACTGACACTCACTCCGCGCTGCGCGCCTACCACTACCCTCGCCTCAGCCTGCCTACGCCCACGCTGACCGCCATTTCCCCCTTCACACTGCAGAATACCCCGCCATACCTCGCCTCGCAGCAACTGACCCCCCACAAGAACCTATGCTGATCTGCACCCCCTCCCTGACCTCACTTGCCTTCCCAACCCCAGGTTTCCCCGCCATTGCATAGGCAACAGTTAGTTTACTGGTCATGTTTCCCGACCAGGCCCCTTTCTTATTACAGACGAAGACAACAGACGCATTATATCGCTAACACGAAGCAATGCCTTACTGAACACACGCTACCCACCGACTGCTGAGACGCGACAACGCTTACGGACCACAAAAGGTGCAGACTCGTACTAAACCTCACACACACTAGCCAAGGATATGATATGCCGTACACCGACCACCGCCCCAGTTTTTGGGACCTCCCAATAAAACTGAAGAGATACGCATGCACCACGCTGCCGGATATCCGGGCCTTAACACAAAACGGCAGTAGACTAGCTCCGCCGAACATAACCGCTTGCTTCCATGCCTCAGTGAGCTATACCAATACACATTTTACCACACCTGCGTAAGCATTACGAACACGCATCTGGTGATCTGCCTATAAACAGTTCCCCCACTATTGACTAACCTCAGCGGATTCCTAGGTTCTCAGTGGGGACCGGAGCGATGACCACAATGGCACTAATGCTAGGTTAAACCTGCACTGTTCTTATTGATAATAAAAGACAAAACTATAGACCTGTCAATTATTAAGCTGAATACCAGATGATTGTACATGCATTTTCATAGGTTTCGCCGCCGGACCCCCGGATTACCGGCTAAATGGCTGTGTCATCCAGATAAGGACTTACTTGATTATTATCTGCCCGGCTGGCCTTTGAGCGCCGCAAAATGTACACTGTATAATGAGGAAATTGTGCAAAATAAAGGTCTTCCAAAAACAAAAACAAAAAAAACAAAAAAAAAATAGTACACCCTCACAACAAAACAGCTCTCACATACACACAAAAACGCTGAAGTACAACATACGGCGGTTAACATACAATCATCAAAAAACACAATCCTAAACTTCTCCTGGCAGTACCCTCCTTAGTATTCCCCCTTCTATGGCTCCATCACACCTCTCAACATACATGCAGGCATCCTTCTCATGTCTACCACCCAATGTTTCCTTTCCCACATCATGAGCTATGGCAAGCTTATCCTTGTTTCAGCACTTGCCATCTTCCAATTTAACCACACTCTTCCTCGCCACCACCACTTTCTTGGGAGCAGAGAACTGGGATACCCCCTTGGGGTATAACTCGAGGAATTTCAATTCTCATGGAGTCCCCTACCCTCACCTTGGACATTGGTCCTTGTTTTCCGATTAATTTATCCTGAGCTAGTTCTCTCTTCCTCCCTACATCATCCAACTTATTCTTGGAATTGGAGAACTCTCCCATCCACAATCTCATTAATTTAGATGCAGGAACTCTGCCTCTCAACAACACAAAAGTTGACAGACCAGCCTCTGAGTTGGGAGAGGTGCGAACAGCACACAACAATTTCCTTAGTTCCACCTTACAATTCAATCTATTCCCCTTAGAAAACTAAATATTGTCGTTGAGAACTCTATTGAACCTCTCCACTAAACCATTACTCCTAGGATGATATAAATAAGTTCTAGAGTGCCTGATTCCCAAGAAACCTAAAAACCCAGTGGATTGTACAGATGTAAACTGACACTCATTGCCCGACAGGATCTCATCAAGAACACCTTCCTTATCCAAAAAGGAATCAAAAAACTCAATATTCTTAGAACAGCTAGGAGATTTTACAAACGTAACTTCCGGCCAACAGCTGTAAAAATCCACCACAACAATACCATATTCCAACACTCCATCAGTCAAACCCATGTGACTAATGATATCAGTTGCCAATTTACTCTAAACCTTGGACTGTACTTCTTCTGCTTCCACAGGACTAGGAACGTAACTTGAGATTCATTACTCCTGGCACAATTAATGTAATCCCTCAAATAGTGTATCACACACCTGTCCAACCTGGGCCTCCAAATATTCTCTGGTATCCTTCACTTCATCGCACGCATACCTATATGTCACTCATGGGCTACTGCCATAACCTCACCTCTCATTACCACTGGCACTACCAGCACCCTGGACTGAAACAAAAGAATTAATTATAGACAATTCCTCGAAAACATGCTTATAAGCATCACTTTTAACAACATCGGATTTCCATTGAGACTACCCTAGAAGGATTCCATCTTTAGCTTCCTTCAATTGCTCATCCAATTCAAATGCAGCAACCTACTCATTCTCAGATATGGCCCCATGACAATTTTGTTCTACCACACACAACAAATCTGCCTCCATGGACTCATCATACCCCCATTGATCGCAATTAGAAAAGCGAGACATGCACTCCGCCAGCACATTTTTTGCTCTAGGTACGTACTCCAATCTGCCTTCAGTCTAACTTCATCCATGGACTCATCATACCCCCATTGATCGCAATTAGAAAAGCGAGACATGCACTCCGCCAGCAAATTCTTTGCTCTAGGTACGTACTCCATATGATAATCATATTGCTGAAGTCTGTATTGCCATTTGGCAATTCTTGGAGTGGCACGTTCCATTGCCAACTCGCACTGTAAAAATGCCCCATAAGTACATTTTAAAATGTGCAATACCCCCACAAGCACGCTAATGCCTCTCTCTCGATCACCGAATAAGAGGATTCTGCACCCTTCAACCTCATAGAGGCAAAAGCTACAACTTCATCCTTGCCACCTCTGCATTGCAGAAGCACAGCACCGAGGCCCATGTGACTGGCATTTGTCTTTATGATACTTTCGTCCTAAGTTTCAAACGGTTTCAAGGTATTAAATGCATACATTTTTTGTTTATACCTTCAAATTCTCAGTTGCACCCCTCACACCACACACATCGAACATTCTTTTTAAGTAAATTCCACAATTAGAATGTTTTTTCTGCACATTTATGAATGAATCTGGTGTAGAATTTATGTAGACCCAAAAATGTATTGTAATTGATCTTTACTTTCAGGAAGATTAAAAACACCAATAGCAACCATCAATTTGGACTTGGGCTCAATCCCTTTAGGAGACCACTTGCAACCCAAGTAATCAATGCTGAGAGAGTTACACTTGAATTTATCTACACTGAGTGTCACCCCCTTCTCTCTTAGAATGGACAGAACTTGCCGAACTCTCCTATCGTGTTGATCTTGATCCGGGCCAAATACTAAAAGATCGTCCTAAATTGCAATGACACCTTCTAGACCCTTGAGTAGACTTTCTACAACCCTCTGAAAAACAGTTGAGGCTGATGCCAATCCAAATGGCATACGCTTGAAACGGAACCAACTTTCTGGGGTTATGAAGGAACTTAGGTGCATAGAACTAGGGTGCATATCAATCTGACGATATGCTGAAGTCATAGCGAGTAGACTAAAAATGCTCACCCATTTTCAAAGTGGATACAATTTCTGTGTTATTGGGAAGGGGATGGCGATCAATCCAGAATTAATTATTAAGATAGAGCAAATCCACACACGTGCGAACAGAACTGTTAGCCTCTCGTGCTAAAAAATTTGGAGCTACCCAGTCAGAATATCTTACAGACTCGATGACACCTTGCTCACTTAACTTGTGCAATTCCTTCCTTAATCCAGAAAGTAATGCTAAAGGTACTCGCCTAACTCTATGAACTGCAAGGTATGAACCATTTCTCAGTCTTATCTTGAGGGTGAACCCCTTCAGTAGACCTAACTTCTGTTAGAAAATATCAGGGTACTCCTCTCTCCATGCGTTCTTCTCCTTTCAGGAAGAATCAGTAATTCATTTCGCAGTACAACCTGAGCTGGATTGTTGGGATCCAACAATACTGCCAGATTCTTCTGATAAGGCAAGCCCAGTAAACAAGCATTATCTTTAGCCACATATACCACTCCCTTCGAGGTACTTGTTTGAAATTTAAATTCTGCTTTAAATTCTCCCACTACATCTATGGACTTCCCACCATAACCTATGGGACGAATTCTAGATTCTGTTAAATGCCAACTCTTGAAATCCTTTTGCCACACCTTCTCACTCAACATAGTGAATGGGGATCCTGAGTCTGCCATATCTTTTACATCAACTCTATTGATGTTTACAGTACAGAGGGGTCTGACCAAGGTATTCTGAGAAACCCCATACAGAGTGACACAATTCGCATCCTTAACCATGAACACTTCAATTAGTCACTCGTTGAACACTCATCACTAACCTTGCCAGAACCTACACCAGGAATTTTGATTGGTTACGGTCTGCCTGACCTGCATACTCTAGCAAAATGCCGCTTGCACATACACCTAGCACATGTATATTACCTCACCGGATATGCGCTTGCATTAAGATGAGATGTGCTACCACATCAGAAACTCTCTGTCTAAAAGATTGTGTTTTATTTGTCCTGACTGACAATTTTCCAGTGTCCCCCATGACATTTCCTTTCTTGTATTTTGGCTTCATCGCTAAGACATCCTGATGCTGAGACGTCACATCGTGACACTGTCATCTGATCCATGAACCTAGTTGTGCTTTCTATTCTAGACATTTTTTCGACTTCTGAATCAAATGTAAGATTTGGTTTAAATAACAAAGCTTCCTCGTTTTTTTTATTATTTGTTTTTTCCACCAGCTGATTTCTTATAGTTTCTTCTTCAAAATCCTTGTATTCACACGAAACCACGAGAATTCTTAGCAGCCGACTTTCCAGAAATGTGGTCCCTTCTGTAAAACTTGTGTCTCTTCATTATGACATTTTTCCTTGCTTTGAACCTCAAATCCAAGGAGTTGATGGCAGTAAGATACTCAATTATTCCATCACCCTCACCTTCACCATCAATATACACAACAATCCCTCTAGGTATATGATTTAGTATCCTGCGTACTTCAGAACCAAGACCGTGACGAAGAGCAGTAAATTTCTTTTTGGGAGTAAAATATTCTCCCTCCAAAGCATCCCAATAAGCATGAAACGCTTTCTTCCATTGTTCCTAATCCGACTCTGGAGTTGTTGGACTAGGAGAAAAACCTGGAGGAGAAACTGAATGCTGCATAGCTATGATAATTTGCAGAACCAAATACCAATAAGATAAGGTGAAGGCCAATGAACAAATAGATAATGTGCAAGTATGAACATTAGTAACATATGCTGGAAAGCTCACTTAACTAGTGTGTACATTGGTAAAATATGCTGGAAAGTACTGAAAAATGTGTGCCTGTCACTGGGTAACATACAACAAGGGCTGCCATTGAATTTCAATAATCCAGTGTGCCTGTTACTGTACGCACAGTCATAATTGTACAAGATCCAAACTATCACTGACAAGCACTAAACTAGTTCAGTGTGCATGACGCTGAAAATAGCCACGAAGCACGATGCTCTCATAGGGTGAGCCAGTGCCACTACAGGTGCGCGGACTAGATGCGGTGAATGAGGAACTCCCGCAATGCTTGCAGACACCGGTGCAGATGCGCAAGCACACCCGACAAGGCTGGCAATTTCTGCTCACGGCAGCAAGCGTGAGCACTTCTGACACCAGCAATTTACGCTCGTGACAGGGAGTACAAGCACCACTGACCGTCAGCCGCTCTGGTTACATTTCGCGTAAAGACAGTACCTTGTATAGCGTAATAGCTGTACTAAATTTCACCGTGCTGCAAGGTGCCGGAAATTTGGCTCAGGAACAAGAGTCGTCTGGAACCTCCAAAACAGGAGCCCAGTAGCCGTGCTGCGCAATTCACACAGCAAAGACCGCAGACCGATGTGGGTCAATACGCGGGTTGCCATCCTGCTGATTGCTCGTTACCACTACTAGGTAGCAGGTCCGTAGAATAATTCATTTATTGAGAGAAATGCAACAGCTCCGGTTCCACTCCTACAACCAAACGCCTCCTGTTCAACTCCTGCATTCCTTCCAGATGGAAACCCTCGTATGCTAGAGCAGAATACAATAACTAAAAGTATAAAGGGGTGGGGGTATACTCAGAAGTCCTGACTCCCACCACCCTGTACCCCAGTGCAGGTGGTGGAATCCAGCTTGCTGTTTGTTACAAAGTAAGAATCTTCAGGAAGTCAGGTTGTAGGTTCCAAGTATATCTTTATTAGTAGTTCAATTACAGGAAGTTTAGATAGAGGCAAGATGGTAATTAGCCTATGAAGTATGCCCCACCAGGAGCAGTATATCCTTACTAAGTATGGGCGTAAAATCCGTTCCGCTCACGGAATTTGCGGATTTTCGGTAAATTCGCAATCCGCGAGATTCGCGAATTTCCCGCAAAATCCGCACGCAGCGGATTTTTTTTTCTTGGTGATACAATTTTGCTGCGTGCGGCGTTCACTTACCGTCATTCAGCGTTTGCCGAGTTGTTTTTCTCGATATTTTGCGAGTGCTGCGCCATTTTGGATCTTGCTGTGGGATCCCGCGGTAGTTTGGCGACCGCGATTACGTAATCGCGGCTTGCCACCTTGCACAGCACGCATCGCGCGAGTTCGCAATTGCGAACACGTAGATGCAGCGAGCACGAACGATCTCGCACTCGCGAAAGTAAAAAATTTGAAATTCTGCACAAGAAATCCACCAGCAAGCAGCATAAACCTTCTGAAAATGATGATTTTTATCAGAATAACTCCTAAGGTTGACATTTGCCTGCACTTTTTTTTGCAAGGAGTCCATTTTTGGGGTGGGAGGAAGGAAGTGCCCCACAGTCTCCAACTTCCTGTTCCTGTCCAGCAGGCTCCTCCCAGTGCTTTCTTCACGTGCTGGTCACTTTCATTCGGATTCTTCACCTGGAAGGATTACTTTTTGTGGATGCTGCTGGATATTTGGATTTGAGGCCTTTTTGACTTTCTTTGGATCACTTTTGGATTAGAAATTTCACAAGTAAGTTTGTTTGGGGCATTACAGTTGCTGCAACTACAATTTTGGAATTTTGGATTTTTGGGCTGTTGTTGGGGCCTTTTGCCCAGGGGTACTCAGTGGTGGGTGGACTGAGTCTTTCTGTGGGGTCTCTTTAATAAAAACATCATGGAGGGCCTGGATGGCTTGGGATTGTGCTGATTTTTCTGTGATTTTCGTTTTTTTGGGCTGTTGTTGTGGCCTTTTCACCAGGGGTAGTGAGTGGTGCATGGGCCTAGTCTTTCTGTGGGGTGTCTTGAATTTAAACATCATGGAGGGCATGGATGGCATGGGATTGTGCTGATTTTTCTGTGTTTTTCGATTTTTTGGTTGTTCATGGGGACAGGCCATGTGGGTGGGGGCCATTTTGAGTGCTGCTACAGGCAGGCCCTGGCCATGTGCTGGGAGGCAGGGGGCCATTTTGAATGCAGGCAGTGTTCTTAGGTCTGCAACCATTTTGCCTAGCTTTCAACCTTTATGCCCAGGGGTAGTGAGTGGTGCATGGGCCTAGTCTTTCTGTGGGGTGTCTTGAATTTAAACATCATGGAGGGCTTGGGATTGTGCTGGTTTTTCTGTGATTTTCGTTTTTTTGGGCTGTTGTTGTGGCCTTTTCACCAGGGGTAGTGAGTGGTGCATGGGCCTAGTCTTTCTGTGGGGTGTCTTGAATTTAAACATCATGGAGGGCCTGGATGGCATGGGATTGTGCTGATTTTTCTGTGTTTTTCGATTTTTTGGTTGTTCATGGGGACAGGCCATGTGGGTGGGGGCCATTTTGAGTGCGGCTACAGGCAGGCCCTGGCCATGTGCTGGGAGGCATGGGGCCATTTTGAATGCAGGCAGTGTTCTTAGGTCTGCAACCATTTTGCCTAGCTTTCAACCTTTATGCCCAGGGGTAGTGAGTGGTGCATGGGCCTAGTCTTTCTGTGGGGTGTCTTGAATTTAAACATCATGGAGGGCTTGGGATTGTGCTGGTTTTTCTGTGATTTTCGTTTTTTTGGGCTGTTGTTGTGGCCTTTTCACCAGGGGTAGTGAGTGGTGCATGGGCCTAGTCTTTCTGTGGGGTGTCTTGAATTTAAACATCATGGAGGGCCTGGATGGCATGGGATTGTGCTGATTTTTCTGTGTTTTTCGATTTTTTGGGGTGTTCATGGGGACAGGCCATGTGGGTGGGGGCCGGCCCAGTTCATACATGAGAATAGACATTGCCTGTCTCAATACCAATTTAAAGCAGTGTTCAAGTTGGACCTGGGCAAATTGGGTCTGGGTAGAGCCGGTTTCTCCTCGCATTCATTTAGGATTGGCGCTGCCACTTTGGCGGCCGGGGCAGGTCTCTCCCCCGACGCAATAAGGGGTGTGGGACGCTGGGCGTCAGGGTGCTATAAAAGATATGTCAGGCCTGAATTGTTATGACCAGATGTGGCATTCTCGTATCGGACGGTGTTTAACAGTGTCATTTCTCTCCTTCTGACTAGCATGCCTGCATCGGTGGTGTGGGTACTTGGGCACTCGTTTGTACGTCGCGCGACGGTGCGCTTGCAGCAACGACAGGTGGTGAAACCGGTGGCCTTGAGCGAGACCGAATTCCTTTGGCGTGGCGTCGGGGGATGAGAATCCGACACTTGAGGCGGCTCGTCGAGGAACTCAGGACGCAGGAAGGTCACAGGCCACCTGACTGGATTATCTTGCACCTGGGAGGCAACGACATGGTCGACAGAGGACGCTTGGCAGTCAAGGAGGCTTTACTTGCAGAGTTTGCCTGGCTGGGGCACACTTTTCCAGCAGCAAAGATTGTTTGGTCAGGCATGCTCTCACGCAGGACATGGGGCCCGGGAGTCCGTGCGAGATATTTGAATGTCTCAATAAGAAGATTGAACGGTGAACTGGCAAGGTTGTGCTCAGTGAAGGGCCGCTTGCGCTACATGCAACACCGGATGATTTCTGGAGAGGCAATGTACCACCAGGATGGGGTACACCTGTCGGACTTAGGGACGGACACTTTCATAAGAGAACTTTGGTCATTTATCTTGAACGCAGGTGGGGAGGGTGTCAGACCTGAGGGCCTTGGCCACCCTTGTGGCGGAAATGTGACCTGCGATCAATAAACAGTGGTTGATGGGAGGCCGCTTGGCGGACTCCATAGGCCAGCTCTGAGGGGGGATATGGTAAGCTCTCCGCTGGGAGGAAGTCAACACCGGCTGGGGAGGCTAGGGCGACAGATTTCGTGCCTCCCGGGCTTCCCAGAGCAGCCTGGTGGTAGGGGGGTGGGCCCTGGTAATGCCGGACAAGGACCAGGGGTGCGGGCCCTCCACTCTAAGGGGCAGGTGCACGGCACCTGGCATAGGATACCCAGTGCGAGATGCGAACCAGATGGGGCTCCTTCCTTAGTAAATGTGTTTACTTTTAATAAGGCTTTTAAACTTAAATAGACTCTGTGGTTTTTGGTCCTCCAGACTAGAGTGGCTGAACCCTTCTCTGGATGCTTCCCGGCTCCCTTTACCATGGTCTGGGCAGAAAGGAAGCTAAATAATAAAGAAAATAGAATAGGGAAGAGAAGAAAAGAAAAGAAAAGAGTTTAAAAAAGTAGTTTAAAAGTAACCAAAAGTAGCAGAAAACACAAAAATATAGAGCTAGAAAAATAGAGGGATAGATAATAAGTAAAATAGATTAAAAAAAACTTCAAACAAGCAAAGGATGGCAGAGATTCAGAGAGGATACAAAAAGCATGCCCAAAACCATAGCAATGAATGAGAAACAAGATGGCCGCGCCCGTTCATGACCGCGTGGGTAAGTTCGCGCAAGATTTTCCTCGCGAACACACGCAAAATTGTACTAGCGAGCCGCACACTTTGCGAGATTACCCATCGCGCCGGAAACGGAAATACGTCATGCAAACAAGATGGCGCGCCCGTGAACGACCGTGAGGGTAAATTCGCGCCGTTGTGCTACAAGCGGCTCGCTAAAACGCACAAAACCTTGCGAACTAACACGCCGCAAAAAAACAAATCGCATATTCGCACAAATTCGCGGCTTCCGAATTAGATCTAGCGCACGTTCGCGGCCCGCGAAATTGCATAAAAACGAGTTTTGCAAAACTGAAAGCAATCAGCAGGTGCAAAAGTTCAAACTCATCATTAGTAACCATTCCCTGTAGTGCTTCCTGACTGAGGCCCCTCCAGAGTTCAGTTGCTAGTTGCAACAATTGTATGACCCTGCTCTGACCCTCACAGCAGGCTCATAGAATAGCTACAAGTAGGCCACAAAGGTCCTGGAGAAAAAAAATTGCACTGCAACAGAAAGCAAATTACAGATAAGGAAGCAGGTGTCAGACTGGAATTTTAAAACAGCGACACATTAATAAACCAACCCCAAATTAATTCATGTCAGTTGAAACAGGGCAGGTGTGCTTGCTTTTCCACCCCATAATCTACAGTGATGATGAACCAGAGGGTGGCATTGATGTACCAGAGGGTGGCATGGGTGAAACAGAGGGTGGCAGTGGTGAAACAGAGGGTGCTGGTAACCTGTGATGATGAACCAGACGTAGAAACAACATAGTCGCGACCGTTGCGAGCCGACAAGTAAGTTCGCAATTGCAAACTGGAACAAAACCCTCGCGAACTGGCAGAAACCATTGCGAATACAAAAAAAAATCAGCAAATTTGCGAGAATTCGCTGATTTTGCGGATTGCGAGTTCGCAAATACGCAAATTCGCGAACGCCAGATTCGCAAAATTCTGACACCAACTGCCAAACCCCTGCACCCAACAGTCTATGCAGTCATCACATTCTATAGACAACTAGGCTGAACAGGAGGAAAGAGCAAAGGAAGAAGAAGAGTGTGAAATAACCTCACAACACTGTTCTACCCAATGTCCCTGTAAACGGCGAGCAGGGTCTGGCAGTTAGCATTGTGAGTGCTTGGAGGGAGGGGAAGAATTATTGGTGTAGGGTCTCAGCATGGGTTGAGGGTTCCCCCTCTAACTCCAGAAATCAGTGGTTTGCCCCTACTTTTGTGTCGCACTGAAGTCGCATGAAGAATGCACTAAATTCAACATTATGTATTGCCACCCTGACCCTGCCTCTACAAGTGCAGACTCATATAGGAGCTTGTCTGCCACATGTCTGAGCATGCATTTTCCCAATCGGAAGTCCCGTTTCGTCAGTATTTTCAGCCCTGTGTGCTGTATCAGAAGCACAATTCAGTGGTCGTCTAGAGTACTGATCTAGTCAGCTCTCCACACGCTGTGGCGGTCTAGTAATGACATGAAATCTCTCTCCCCTTCACTCTTAACATAGGGGCTGTTGCCCACCGTAGCGAAGACGTCTACTCTGGAACTTCTTTATATTTTTTTGATCTGACTAGTAGACTTCTTGTGACTGTCTTTATCAGCCTCTTGTTGGAGGAAATTCCTCCACTTTTGAATGCCATACTTCATTTTTTTTTTGCGGCCTGAGTTCGCCCATACTGTGGCGCTTTCATTTCCACTGTCAAAATGCTGATAATTCGGCTTTAAGTGAGTATTGTTCCACATTATTTGCTTGTCTCCTGCTTCGGCAGTCATCATGAACCCCGTTCTTTAGTTACTTGAAGCGAAGTGGCAATATATCTAGCATCTGCTTTCTGTCGTTGCTTCACTAGGACCCACTCGCCCTCGAACCTCTGTGGGTTGACCCTTTCTTTTAGTGTCCGTATATCTTGTCATTTTTTTGTTTCTCCTTATCTCTCTGATTCACTTCGTAGTCAGTCTTGCGAGACAATTTGCAACATTTTGTTGTCTCTTTGGTGTTGTACTACGTTGGCTCCTTTTACCCCCGGCTAGCCTCTACAATGAGCGTAATGCGCATTGCAAGTTCAAAAGAAGCCATGTTTTGGTGGGGCTGACTCTCGCTTTGATCTCCTGAAATGCTTGTTGCTATGCAGTCTACTCAAATCTGTGCCCTTGCTGCTTGAGCTCTTGCAGAGCACTGCTGATAGTGGCATAGTCTCTATATACCTGGTGCAGTTGCTGCTCATTCTGATTGGCAACCTGATGTGGCCGACAACCTTGGGAGCAGTTGTGTCATTGAAAGCTTTGAGTGTGTACTGGCCAGGTCAAATTCTTTTATCTGAAAATAGTTTGAAGTAGATAGGATAGATAGTTGACAATACTGAGGAAATAGAAATTTTACGTGGCCAGTGTGTCCCCTACATGCACCCTATGTCTGTACATATACCCCATGTATGTCCATGTCACCATGCAATTCCCTTCTCATGCCTGTAACAATATTGCCTCTGCATTTCCGTCCAATGTTAGCATGTCAGTTATCAGGCCCTCCATGAAAGAAACGTTAATTCTGCACTGAGGCCTATGTTGCCAATGCATTCACATGGTACACGTTTTAATGTCGAGATGAAGTCGTTTTCGTGGCTCAGCCGAGCCAGGACCCGAATTCAGGCTCCAAGCCTCTTGATACTCTGAAAGCTGCAGTTTAGCTATGTATCCCTGACCTCTCATATACTTCCTGCTCAGCCGAGAGGTGCCCAGCCTGGCCTGCCAAGACAGTATTTTGCCTACAGTTATCTGCTCTGCTCCACAGAAACACATTCCTGTCTAATACAAAGGGTAAACATATTCCGCCAGCAGAAGATAGGGCCTAGCCTTTCTGTCTCCATTCAAGTGATTTACAGAACCCGAATCCATAGAAGGCCCATGGCCCCACGCAATGCACGACGAAATATAGGCACACACTAGCATTTAGAGATGAGCAGCCTTTTCAGCCTTTGCTCTAGCGACCTTTAAGTCAGACAATACATCCTCCGAGCTCAGGATATCAGATAATACCAGGGGTGCAGGTCGTCCTGACATCCAAGACTCCTCTACTAGCACGAAAGTCAGCTCCTCCTAGCTTCCCCCAGTTACACGTCAATTCTACGTCATGACCAGTTTGCGCGCACAAGTAGGGTAAAGGTTCCTGCTGACCATGCAGACCCCCTCCATGTATCCACCCACCTATGACACACCTATGACTCATCAAGTGAACACCCATGTGTACGCCTTCTTACACGCCCTTTTCACGCCCATGTGCTCTTATCTCTCTCTTTCACTTGCTCCACCTGTAGCGCTCCGCCTTCTCTATCCAAGTCAATGTATGTTTTAACTATATATAATGTGCTCTGTGAATAAAGATTCAGATGACGATCCTTCCTGGTCCCTAGTGGAGATGGAACCCGATTCTCCATTAATTCGAGTTATTGAATAAAGCCCTTCTGAATCGGACATCACGGACTCTGCCTCTCATTATATGCATGATCCTTGTTAATGTATAGAAACTCCGACAGGGTAATTATTTTATTTACCACATTAATCTGGCGCCCGAATAGGGACCAGTCCCCTTCCCCACGCGCCGGCGATGTAGGTCCAGCCCCCTGCCCCCTTCTACAGCCGTGACGGACTTCAAGTGTACACAACAGTGGGACTTCCTGCCTACTCCCTCAGGCCCACGGAGGAGACGGAGACTGCGACCAGGCATCCACACGAGGCGGTGAGGATCGCGGACCATCCCAACCAGAGCCCAAGCCGAGAGAGCAAGGTCCAAGGTATCACGAGGCCCACCTGTTCCGAGGCGCATGCGCAGCAACAGCAGCAGTAGCAGTCACGCAGTATCGAGTTTCCGAGGCCTTCAGTTCAGCTTCCCGGTGAGTACCGTTATTGGGAACGCATAGAGACGGGTTCATTTATTTGAGCCCGGTAAAGACGTGTCTGGGTACACAGATACGGTAAAGACGTGTCCATTTTGGTGGGCACGGTAAAGACGTGTCTCTTTATGAGACCGGTATGTTTGTGCTGTTTTGCAGTACATAAAGTAAACAGTTTTTTCAGGATCATGTTTCTTTTTCTATGTACCAGTTAAGACGTATCTGTTTCTAATGTTTTAATGTTGTAGTGTGAATGGTTGTTTTCAGTCTATTCTTGTGTATATTGTGTTTTCATTAAAGTTAGTTCCAACATGCCACTGTTTTCGAAATTACGTCAGATAGGGACCAGGAAAGGGATACTTGAAGAGGCAGTCCCTGTCCCGCCTAGGGACACCCCTGGCCATTTCATGTACCAGAAACATGGGTTAGATGCCATACTGTTTTTAGACTTATGGGTAGATTACACGAAGGATCTGGAAGAGAAGTATAGATGGCCTGCCTCAGGGACATGGGATGCTGATTGCATTATGAGAGTAGAGGAAGCACTATGGAAAAAGAAAGCTAGACAGTCCCAGAAAGATGCCATTGAGTTATGACGTAAAGAAGCGCATAGGAGAAAAGAGAAAGAATTCCACAAAGCAGAGAGAAGTAAAGAAGCAGCAGATAAAGCCAGAGAAAAAGAACTAAAGGAAGAAGGGGAACGGGTCAAGGCAGAACAAGCAGATAGAGAAAGAAATGCCCTCATCAGAGGCATGTATCCCGTCCTCGCTGAAGGACTAGCTAAAGTGACCCCGGATTGGAAGTGCCCGGTAATTTGCCGCCACCACTGATCCCGACTAAAGTACGTAGTCATAAACAGACAGCCGCTGAGGTTTTCCTTTCCTCCTATTTAGAGGAGCCCACTCCAGAGTATGCTAATGCAGGTTTTCCTCCTCCTCCTCCTGGCAACAATCCTTTTCTCCCTCTGATCACGTCACAGGATCAGCATGCACAACTGCCTCCGCCACCGACTGTGAAAGACGATTTAGGACAAGGGGCAGTGGGAGGGGGGACGACAAATACGCCGCAAACACCGCCACCAGCACGAGCACTCCAAGAACTAGCATTACAACGAACGCCGCAAATGACGGCATCACCCTATAAGCATAATGTAACGATTTCACACTGTATATACGATCCAGTACCAGGTGTGGGACCAACGCTCATGTTCTCACTACGATTAAGACGCGTTGTAGAGTATTTGATCACATTACCAGGCATGAAAGACAATTTAGACAAAATATACCATTTCATTAGAACGGGGGAGGGACCCGAGAGTATACATGAGGCCATGGCACAACAAAAAGTGGAGGTTCAACGCGCACTTTTACGTTTTTTGATTAATTGTCTGATCAGGGAACAAGACCAGCCAGATAAAGGAGTAACTAGAGGTATGATTGAGTGGAGTGACAACATAGCTTCCTGTAAACATGATACAATGGCAAAGATAGAATGCATGTATAGGAAAATACGAAAAGAAATTCTAAACTTACACAGGAAAGAGTCAGACGAGAAAGAGGACGACTTAGCATCTGATGATGCTGAGCCCGAAATAGAGGAAATAAATAAAATGAATTACGTAGGCAGAGCAAGACAGTTTGACAGGCCCAAGTGCCTCGACTACAGCAAACATGGACCTCCCATACCAGAAAGTTATTCTCTCGAGCACCTATTCCAAGCTACCGAGAATGCACTGAAAAGACGAGTAGGGGGCGGTAGACACCACACTATACACGAACAGGAACTAGCCCGGTCAGCCGTTCAATGGGTGACTAATTCTAACATATATAATAGTGACGTAGTGGCTCAGACCTTTTTGAGCCTTCCCCCGGTAGAACAGCGTTTGGCTGGTATTTACATGGTTCAACATCTGATCACGTTGTACGAGAGTCAACGTTCTGATCCCGGTCCCTTGTATAAATTACTGGATGATATACTCCTAGAGAGATGGATAGGCCTAGGTACCGAATTAATTAATGTCATTCTAGATCAAAGACATAAGTACTTGACATTTCTGACCACGCACATGATTCCTGCCCCACACCACAACAGAAAGAGTTTACACATAGACAGACAGAACCCCCTACGAGAGGTACATCCCGTCAAAAATGCAAACAATGAGCTTCAACGAGTATATGTTTACACACCCTTGACAAAATTAGAAATACTGGAAATGAAAAAGTTGCTTCCCTGCCATGATAAAGACCCAGGGGGATTCCACCGTGAATTAAAAGACATTCTCCGCATAGGGGATTACACGTACGCTGACATCATTAAATTATTAAAGGTACTGTTACCAGCAGGCATTTATGAAAAGCTTAAAGAGAAAGAATGGGAGGTGGGAGAGAAAAAGATAAATTGGACAGAATTGGAAGACGAGGATAGAACACGGCTCCCTGGTGTTGGTCTTGGGGACAAAGCTAAGGAACTACCTGAACTCTTGATACAGGTACTGCCAAGATTATTGGTTACTAAAAAGGAAGATTGGGATGCTATTTCAGCATGTAAACAGAAACAGGACGAAGATACCAGTGATTTTTATTCCAGATTCGAAAAATGTTTTACTATTAATAGTGGCCTTAAGCCAAATAGTGAATCGTATCCACATCTTTTTGTGAGCAAATTAGTAGAGAATTCCTTACCCCTGATCAAGAATAGAGTACTGAAGGTTGAGAGTACCTGGCAAGCAAACAGCCCTTCCCAAATGCTGCAAATGTTACAATACCACCAGAACAGAATTAGAGAGGAACAGGAACATGAAATGAGACGCATGAAAGATACGAAAATGAAAGTGCTAGTCGCACAATCAGTACCAGCTGATGGCCATAAAAAGGGCACGGCACCTGTTAAAGGGAACTGTAATTATTGCAAGCAACCAGGTCACTATGTAAATGAATGTGCTGTCCTGAAACACAATATAGCTACAGGCAAGACAAAAGAAAGACCGCGTCTTCCCAGACAGAATAGCACCCCACAGAACACGCAAACGCCACAGAACACGCAACAGACAGTAGCTGTACCGCAACCAATAGATGCCACACAACATGTCACGCAACAAATGTACCAGTACGCACAGTCAGACTATCCAGAATATCAACAGTACTCATGAAATAGCCTAGAGAGGGAGGTTGGCTTGCCCCTTATTGAAGTTCCTGTAGATCAAGAAGGTCCTTATGTACATAGTCGTGTATTGGGAAAAGACAGAAAATTTTTGATTGACACAGGGGCGAGCAGAACTACTATCAGTCATGACGAGGTTCCAGGGGCACCCCTCTCAGGCTCACAGAATATTTCCCTGGGATTTTCAGGAAAGCCTATTGTTAACAAAGTGTCAAAGCCAGTTTCCCTAGGAGTTGGTCCATTGTCCCGTACCACAGACTTGTTACTTACTACGTCATGTCCAGAAAATTTGCTTGGTATAAAGACCTTGAAAGAACTAGGAGCAGTAATTTGTTGTTCTCCGGAAGGAGTGCGATTGTTTTTACGTGATTTTAAAGGACATTATGTGTTGAAAGATTTTGATCCCAGACTCCGAATGTACCACAGTATTTATGGGCACGAGGTCCGACTGATGTAGGTTACATGCACATTACGCCACACCGAGTCACTCTCAAACCGGGAGTAATACTGCCACGAATCCGACAATACAAGTTACCACCTAATGCCGTAGTAGCATTACTGAAAATTGTTGACGAACTCATTGCACAAGGAGTGGCAGTAGAAACTGATTCAAATGTATGTAATTCACCTGTCATCCCTATTCTTAAACGAACTGACCCTAATGCACCACCAGTCTACAGACTAGTGATTGACCTTCGAGAACTGAACAAATGCATAATACCAGTATGAGTAGGGCTGGCGCACAGCTAATTTAGTGTTCCAGTTAATTCAAAGTTTTAGGTGCTATACGAGTGATGTCAAGCGTCCCGCGACATCCATTGGGAAAACGGAACGCAAAATCAAAACCAGACTCACTGAGCATAAATCGAATATACGCTTGAAAAACATCAAATCAGCACTAGCAGTCCACTTCCACGAAGAAAAACATAACATTGCCCAGTTGAAATTTTTAATACTGGAAACTATTGCTAAAGAAGAAGGCAGAGACAACACCAAATTCTTACTTCAAAGAGAAAACTTCTGGATCTATAGACTCTCAACCCAGAAGCCAATGGGACTTAACGAAAGAATCGAATTTTCCTGTTACCTTTAAAAAGTTGCTCTAGGACTGAGTCCATGACTCCTGATCGATCTAAGGACTTTGCCGTTTATGTTTGCTGTTTATTGTTTTTTACTGTTCCATAGTTTATGAATATCGTTTTACGCATCACACATGCACGTATGGTTTACTTATATACCTTCAATCTATCAAACCACCCTCCATACCAGATTAACCAGCCCGTAGGCACTTCACTACCATTCCCAGAAGGCACCGCATGTTTTACCTAACAGCACACACGCTAATTCGAGACTGTTCCTTTAACGGATAACGAAACCACTCCCACCATCCTCCCACTAACCCTCGTGACCACACATCCCTTTAACGAAGCCAAACGCGGGTAATGGCGTTCCGCCAGAACCAGTGACTAAGAAAGGAGGATCACACGCATTAACCTAAGGTTAGTTTCAGCTTGAAACCGATACTAATACGCTCGTATTCACGAGACATACCACACCGAACTAACACGTTCCTCACGTTTTTCCGTTTCAGGAATCTACCATCCCCTGTGAACAGTACTAGTAAGCACTGTAACTTCCTCTGTCTGTAACATACTCACCGCACCCGGGGTTAACGGGGTCACTAAGAGGTGCCTCGCATTAACAACTGCCACATTATAGCACTTAATCTACGCTGCTAGAGATGCATGTTCATTACGCCGGTTATAATTTAATTTTGCTCATTACGTTATTTACGACCCACATAATTTATTTTTTCAGAGTCCTTTCCCTGATGAAGGGGTGCATTATACCCCGAAATGCATTGGATGCGCATAAGGATTGTACTATAATACACTAAGGATGAATGAATTAACAAAATGCATACAATAAACCAAAGAAAAATCATGAATAAAGAACCATAAGCATAAATTGGTCTTGAAAGTATTTGTGGAAACCTCTGCCACCACAGAGGGAATACAGTGTGCATACAAGGATGGGGCCAGTGTCCTACTGACCCCACTACACAGCCAAATGCATAATACCCCAGTAGCCAGTGGTCCCAGACATTTCTTCATTACGGACTGCAATTGATTCCGAGGCAACGTTCTTTACTGTAATTGATCTAAAGAACGCCTTCTTCAGTGTCCCAATACATCCAGAGAGCCAATACCTCTTCGGATTCTGTTTAAATGGACCCAGCTTCAAATTTACGAGAGCTCCTCAAGGTTTCACAGAAAGTCCTAGTATTTACAGCCAAGCATTAAAGAGACAACTAGACAGTATTCACATGCCTGCCAACACCGCACTGCTCCAATACGTGGACGATATCCTGATCACAGCACGAACAGAACGAGACTGTGAACGTGCATCACTGACAGTCTTATACTTTCTGGCAGACAAGGGGCACAAAGTGTCCCCTTCAAAGTTGCAATTCTGTGCACAGCAAGTGGTATACCTTGGACACTTGCTGTCCAAGAGGGGTAGACAGCTGACACAAGACCGTATTCAGTTAATTGCCAATCTTTCGCAGCCCAAGACACAAAAGGAAGTACGGGCCTTCATTGGCCTCACTTCTTGCTGCAGACAATGGATTCCCCAGTATGCATATCTAGCCAAACCACTCATACAGTTAACAACACAGGAGGCAGCGTCTTCGACTGTCCTCCCTTGGACACAAGAACATACACTTGCATTTGAAGAATTGAAAAAAGCTCTATGTCAGGCACCAGTTTTAGCGACTCCTTGTTACAGCAAGCCTTTTACACTTTTTGTCACTGAACGAGAAGGTACTGCATTGTCTGTCCTTACACAAGATCAAGCAGGAAAACACAAGCCTTGTGCTTATTTTTCTAGTACATTGGATCCAGTGGCCCAGGCTCTGCCTGCGTGCCTGAAATCAGTTGCGGCAACAGCCCTAGCAATAAGACAGAGTGATTCCATAGTGTTAGGACACCCCCTGACAGTACAGGTTCCACATTCAGTGGAAGTTCTCTTGAACAGGACTCAGACACAACACCTGACTATAGCGAGACTGACAGGATATGAACTGACATTATTCCAGCCACACATAGAGATCAGACGATGCAATATACTGAACCCTGCGACACTCTTGCCCTCAAGCACAGCAGACACTGCACCACATGACTGTGTGGAAGTAATTAATACAGTGACGAAACCAAGACAAGACCTGACAGACATTGCATTACCAGACCCCGACCTGACACTTTATGTAGATGGTTCATGCATGAGAACGAGCACAGGAGAGTTAGTGGCCGCATATGCAGTGACCCCTGATACTGAAGTCATAGAGACACAACGAATTGACAGCACAAGCAGCAGAGCTCATCGCTCTGACACAAGCCTGCATACGAGCCAAGAACATGAAAGTAAACATATACACAGATTCACAGTACGCTTTCGGAGTCATTCACGACTTCGGAGTGTTATGGCAGGAGAGAGGTTTCCGGACCTCCCATGGGGCCAAAATTCAGCATGGTCCCCTCATTCAGGCTCTGTTAGAAGCTATACACTTGCCTACAGCCATAGTCATCATGAAATGCAAAGCACATACGAAAGTCACTGACACCATTTCCCAGGGTAACGACCTGGCAGATCGAACAGCTAAACTTACAGCCCAGACTCCAACAGACACGACAAAGACAGAAGTACCATCACTGACAAATTGCATGACAGTCAGGGATCCCTCACAAGATGTACTCGATATACAGACACATGCCACTCCAGACGAGATAAAGAAATGGACTGAACAAGGAGGGGTCCAGACTGACCAGGGCTGGATGACAAAAGGCAAAGGTACATGGTTTCTTCCTGACTCCATGGTTCAAGTCATCATAAACACAGCACATAGTCCCGCACACTTAGGAGAGAAGGCTATGCTAGACAGTTTACAGAATATTTGGTTCAACAAGCACCTGCGTGCAGCAGCAAAACAGAAATTACGTACCTGCATGATCTGTTGCCAGTTCAATCCAGGCAAAGGCATTCCAGTGGAACAAGGTGGATTTCATCCTCCTGACTACCCTTTTGAAGTCCTCCAGATGGATTATATCCAGATGGACAGATGTAGAGGATACAAACATGTCCTAGTAGTTGTATGTGCATTATCTAGATGGACAGAAGCGTACCCAGTCCCAGATTACACTGCTGTAACCACTGCCAGGCAGTTGGTTCGAGAGTTTTTTCCACGTTATGGATTGCCCCGTGTCGTGTACTCAGATAACGGTCAGCCATTCTCCTCTGTATTAATGAAACAAGTATCTCTTCTGTTAGGGTACCAGTGGAAGTTTCATTGTGTACGACACCCAGAGGCAGCAGGCCTTGTAGAGAGACACAATCAGACACTTAAAACAAAATTAGCGAAGGTCTGTGCAGAAAAAGGTATGGATTGGATGGTAGCCTTGCCGGTTGCCCTCTTTTACATGCGTATGGTAGCTCATTCCAGAACAGGACTGTCCCCTTACGAGGTGGTTTTTTGGTAGACCGCCGAATATGTGGGGTACGCCTATGCCAAAAAGAATTACCGATGTTGACAGTAATATGCTGACAGATTACCTGGCTTCCTTGATGTCTGCACTCCTTTCTTGTCGTTCACAGGTAGCAGCCGCCTTCCCCGACAACACCGAAGTTAAGGAACACTCCATCGTTCCTGGAGATACAGTGTTGGTGCGGAACTTTGATCGTTCAAGTCCTCTCGAGCCCCGCTGGCGAGCACCGAAATTAGTACTGCTTACGACGAGGACCGCCGTCAAGGTCGAGGGAAGGAAGGGCTGGATCCATGCCCAGCACGTTAAAAGATTCCATGGACACGGACCTGTAATCGAAACTAAGGACTGCCCAGAAACCAGTGACTCAAAACCCCCTTTGCTAGAAAAGACTCCGCAACAGGTCCAAATTACGGTCTAGTAAGTCAGACAGCGTTTAATTGTTTAAGTCCACCCTGTGGTGAATCGGTTAGACAGGTTCCTGACATGTATAAGATCGTAGACCCGAGTAGTAGACAGAGAGATAAGAAAGAGAAATACTGCAAAACCTTACGCAGCAGATGTAAAGTAACTCTGATCATTATGTTTCTTCTAAGTATATCGATTATATGTATCAGCTTGACGCTACATGTTTTCTTTCTTCCTCTTGGTTCACATATACATTCTCTCTCCAATGACACTGTAGAGCACACATTCAGTAATCTGCCACCTCATGAACTATCATATCGACTAGCACTGCGCAACAATACTTTTATTCGCATGTTGCACTATTCTCATCAGACCAGCAATGTAACAAATTGCTGGGTATGTGGCCGACTCCCACCTTATCAGAAAACGAAGGGAGTTTTGCCCCTCTTTCCTTTCCCGTTTTCGCACAATGGTTCGTGCGGAGCATGGTTTGCTTTAATGTCAGCACAAGACAGAAAGTTCACAGATTCCCAGAGTGAATGGGCCTGGGGAGACTTAAATATAGTAATGAATAAGGCATGTTTCCCAGACAAAGATGGTTTTCCCCAAAGGAAAGGAACAGATCTAGAAAATGAAGTGTACGACCAAGGAAATGTTTCCCTTAACTTTATGATTCTGAATGTCCAGTCCGAGAAAAATACAGGTTCACCGTTCATAACAGTCTTACCAGTAAAAGGTGAATTATGCGTTAGAAAGAAAGGCTCAGTACATTTAGGACACAGTGATTGTAATACTGTAGTCGAGTTCAATGATAAAGGAAAGTCTACTTTCAAAGCTTCCCGCCATTCCTATTTTATTTGCGGTCAGAGAGCCTATGTGCGTCTGCCCTTAGACTGGGGTGGGACGTGTTATATAGCGTTCCTACTGCCACCTGTTTTTCTAGCCCCATCCCATTATCATCGAGATTCCCGGCTAGTACATGTTAGACACAAGAGGGAGACCGATTCCCCAGTTGTCGATCAGACTGAGACAGCTCTGGAGCAATATACAGATTTCAATAGAGGATTCTTTTTCTTCATAGGTCCCGTCCAAAACAGTAAATTAATACGTAGGTTAACAAGAACTCTTGAAGCAGTAGTGAATGAGACTACTTCTGCTCTAGCGAACTTGACAGAGGAGCAGTCTGCGATGAGACTTGTTGTTCTTCAGAATCGCCTTGTTCTTGACGTCATCCTGGCAGATAGGGGCGGGGCTTGTAGAGTGATCGGCTCCAGTTGTTGTGTGTTTATTCCAAATAACGCGCCATCCGTATACGCAGCAATAACAAGACTCCATAAGATAGCTCACGAGATACACCAGAATCCAGGCACATGGACTTGGTCCGGTTGGTTCTGGAGTGTAATATCAGCATGGGGATGGAAGGTACTGTCGTTCCTAGGAATAATACTGCTTGTTATATTCAGTTGCTGTCTCTGTCTACAATGTGGCCCAGCGATTTGCGGCTTGTGTGCCACTGCCTGTATTCCCCGTCCACGTCCACGTGCACGAGTACAAAAGAATAAAGATGAGCAAATGATGCTGCATGATCATATATATGGTATCATGCATATAGATGTGTCCTGAAGGGCACAGTAGGGAACAAGGAGGGAATGAGGAAATAGAAATTTTACGTGGCCAGTGTGTCCCCTACATGCACCCTATGTCTGTACATATACCCCATGTATGTCCATGTCACCATGCAATTCCCTTCTCATGCCTGTAACAATATTGCCTCTGCATTTCCGTCCAATGTTAGCATGTCAGTTATCAGGCCCTCCATGAAAGAAACGTTAATTCTGCACTGAGGCCTATGTTGCCAATGCATTCACATGGTACACGTTTTAATGTCGCGATGAAGTCGTTTTCGTGGCTCAGCCGAGCCAGGACCCGAATTCAGGCTCCAAGCCTCTTGATACTCTGAAAGCTGCAGTTTAGCTATGTATCCCTGACCTCTCACATACTTCCTGCTCAGCCGAGAGGTGCCCAGCCTGGCCTGCCAAGACAGTATTTTGCCTACAGTTATCTGCTCTGCTCCACAGAAACACATTCCTGTCTAATACAAAGGGTAAACATATTCCGCCAGCAGAAGATAGGGCCTAGCCTTTCTGTCTCCATTCAAGTGATTTACAGAACCCGAATCCATAGAAGGCCCATGGCCCCACGCAATGCACGAAGAAATATAGGCACACACTAGCATTTAGTGATGAGCAGCCTTTTCAGCCTTTGCTCCAGCGACCTTTAAGTCAGACAATACATCCTCCGAGCTCAAGATATCAGATAATACCAGGGGTGCAGGTCGTCCTGACATCCAAGACTCCTCTACTAGCACGAAAGTCAGCTCCTCCTAGCTTCCCCCAGTTACACGTCAATTCTACGTCATGACCAGTTTGCGCGCACAAGTAGGGTAAAGGTTCCTGCTGACCATGCAGACCCCCTCCATGTATCCACCCACCTATGACACACCTATGACTCATCAAGTGAACACCCATGTGTAGGCCTTCTTACACGCCCTTTTCACGCCCATGTGCTCTTATCTCTCTCTTTCACTTGCTCCACCTGTAGCGCTCCGCCTTCTCTATCCAAGTCAATGCATGTTTTAACTATATATAATGTGCTCTGTGAATAAAGATTCAGATGACGATCCTTCCTGATCCCTAGTGGAGATGGAACCCGATTCTCCATTAACTCGAGTTATTGAATAAAGCCCTTCTGAATCGGACATCAAGGACTCTGCCTCTCATTATATGCATGATCCTTGTTAATGTATAGAAACTCCGACAGGGTAATTATTTTATTTACCACAATACTGTATATATTTTTAAGCAAGATAAATCTATGATATTCAATAAAGCAAATAGGATCAGGGTCTATATTACATTCATGATACTTTTATTTTTAATTTATTTGTAACTGTTAAACATTTGAGAGATTAAGCCAGCCAACAAGTTTGACCCCTGAGTAGTGCGCAGGCCTGGGGCTTTTTCAAGGCTAATAAAAAGGCAGGACGGGTTTGCTCATATTGTTGTCAAATGATGTGGAAAGAGAATCAAAATAACCAATCCATCTGCTGTGCTTTTTCAAATGCATGCAAGTAAAATAGCTGTTAAGCTAGGGCAAAAATCCTGAGCCTGTGTCAATGTGTCCAGGGTGGGTCAATTATATAGTGAGAACCCCTTATTTGGGTTAAATCCGCATGCAAAAGGACTAGCCCCCAGAGCGATGCTGCAATACAGTACCACTCCGCTCAACAACCAATTTAGGAGAATTGGGGAGCAGAGGCGAGGGACAGAAGAACAGGAGGGGAAAATAGCAAATACATGTATTCTCATGGAGTGCTGAATGCGAACGAAACAATAGGAGTCCTTTAAATGATGCACTAGAATGGTACAACTCATACAATCGGAACACTAGGAGACCAAAATGTTCCTAGGTGGGGAAACACAAGAACTGGGAGATAAGTCATTGAATCAAGAATACACCCAAGGCTAATCCAAAGATCACTCCAAGTATAGGTATTGCAAACAAATGGCGAAAGCGATCTGTAGCCAAGACTTACAAGTTAGTTTAAGCAGCTTGACTTCGTAGTTCCCTTCTAAATCTATGGTAGAATAAGGTATAGCATGGATGCCACATTTACGTGAACCAAACAATGGAAGGCAAGGAAAAATTAAAAAGATATGATTGAATTATATGAAAGCGCGCTGAAAGAATAGTTACAGCACAAAGAAGTTTATTAGGTATCTTCTGTTTTACTTATAGGTGAAATTTGCAGAAACATTTGCAATCTTGGATTCATGAGTGCACGTGGCCTTGACAGCTTAAATTTCCAAAGGCCTACCCCTAGCTGGAATAAGCAACGTGAGCAAGGAAACACTGTGGTTCAGCCACTCATGATCATCAAACAGGACTTATAAAGCGCAGCTAATCATACATAAGGGTATCCACCCGCTGAGAACCCCGTTGCTTGGGAGGGTTCAGTTGAGTCCTTTCCTGAATTTCAGCAGAGAGGATGAGGTTTGTAAGTGTAGTGGGAGGTTGTTACAGGACTTCGCAGCGAGGTAGGAGAAAGAGTGACCTCCACTGTTGTTGCAGCGGATGTGGGGGTGTGAGCAAGGCAGAGGGAGGCAGAGCACAGGTGTCTGGAGGGTTGGTGGAAATTCAGGCCGCATTTAATGTATGCTGGTCCAGGATGTGTACAGCTTTGTAGGTGTGGATCAGAATCTTGAATTGACATCGCTTCTGAATGGGGAGCCAGTGGAGCTTCTTGAGTTGGGGTGTGATTTAGGTCCACTTTGGGAGGTCTAGGAATAGTCTGGCCTCTGAAAACTGTATGGTCTGCAGTCCATTAAGGAAGGTGCAAGGTGATTCCTACGTAGAGTGTGTTGCCGTAGTCCAGCTGCCTGGTTACAAGGGCTTTAGTGTTAGTTCATCTGGTGTTGATTTGGGCTCCTTGCTGGTGCACCATTTCCTTTCAAGTTGCGTGTAGTTGCTTTTCGTGGTTCTCAGTTCTTTTGTGTACCAACTGGCCTTTTTGGAGGCTCTCATGAGTTTAGAGGGCTTTAAGGAGGTGACTCTGTCGGCACATTAAGTGATCCAGGTGGAGAAGTTCTTGACAGCCTGTTCTATGTAAGGTACTGTGTGTGGGTGGGAGGTGTCAAGGGTATCCGTCCACTGGCTCTCTGATACTTTGTTCCTGCTGGGGTGCAATGTGCTGGGCAGCTTGGTGGTGGTACCAGGGTATCCTGAGATGGTGAAGAGGACGATGGGTAGTCTGGCCAGGTGAGCTCTGGGACATGTCTGTACTTGACTCCATCGCTGGTTGTGAAGATGATGTTGAGTGTGTGACCTGCGATGTGTATGAGGTTGGTGACTAGTTATATGAGGCCAATGTTGTTCATGCTTTTGAGGAGGCTGGCGATGTTGGTGTCATTAAGGATGTCAATGTGAAACTTGAGGTCTCCTAGGAGGATGTAGTGTTTGAAGCCAATAGCAGGCAGGGCATCACAGAAGCAAGAGCGAGGTCCTGGAGGTGTGTAGGCAAGTGTGCCACGAATGGTAGCTTGGCTATCGGTTTGGAGTTGGAAATTGAGGTGTTCTATGATTGGGGTGATGTCTGCGATGTGGTGCAGTGGAGGGTTTCTTTGTGGATGATGACAATTCCATCTCTGTGTTTGTTGATGTTGTCTCAGTGTGCTATCTTGTAGCCATTGCGAGTGGCTGGGGCAATCTTGGGCCAGGAGGTGGGGTTGAGGCAGATTTCTGCGAGGAAAATGATCTCAGGAGGGAGGTGATTGTGTCCCAGTTCTCAGTGGCATGCTTTCAGAGATTTGCGTTGCGCAGAAGGCAGTGGGGTTGCTCAGAAGCGTTCATGTTCGGCATGGTGGTAGTCGTCGTGCATGCTGGTGCTTCGGTGTTACAGGGGAAGAGACAGTGCCGACAAGTAAAATCCTACCACTGATCAAGGCAAGATGCAGCAAAGATTGTTGTGAAGTTCAGGGCTCTGAGCTCAGGGAAGGAGTATCTTTGAAAGACAGGGCTCCTGTCACTGGGTGCGGTCCAAGCATGGACAACACAATACTCCTCTTAATATAATGCTGCAGAAAGACACAGGAGTAAATGTATGGATTTTCCCGACAGCACGTTACTGTTCCCAATAAACTACAATAATCCCTCGATTAACAATTTGCCTTGGGTACTGGAGCAGTGTTCTGCCGATGTTAAGCGCTTCAAAGTTTTGTTAGGGCTAATAAGCTCTATACAATTACATGGCAATACAACTGTAACCAAGAGTGAAGAACAAATGACATCAATGTTCTTCAACATTCGTGTGAAGTTTACAAAAGATCCACAAGGTGGCAGTCACGGCTCACTTTTGAGATGAAATGCACGCCGCAGTCTGATGTTTATACAGTGCCGGTATCCATATAAACTGCCAGTGTTTTCAACGGCAGTAAGTAGCAGACATTCAAAACCGTTTGTGTATGCGAAGTCTAACGGTGCTAGAAATTTTTTTTCTTTTGTTTTGTTTTCATCGTTACATTTGTTAATGTGCATGATGAATGTCCAAGGGAGTTGTCATATGTGACATGCACAGTGATGTATGCCCAGCAATGACGCTTGTGAGCTGAACACTCGGGCGAACATAGAGTTCACGGTGATGTCCTGCACTACTTACCTGATGTGTAATTCAATCTGTGATTTTTTCCCCCTTGCTTCGTGACCTGACATAAACAACATGTACTGTATCATATTAGAGATATTGAATAAAAGACAAGAATAACAAAAAAAAATCTAATGGTGTCCAGTACTCTACATAGTATTACTAATTAAGTACGCTTCCTGCTTGCTCGGTCTCATCAGAAAGCCTACAAGTTAACATACACGGCATTATTACACAAAAAAATGCCTTCAAAAGTGATACCACAGCGTATTTACGAGTATGGTTTTAAGACAAGAAAACATTGTGACGCGCTCAATGCTAGCGCAACAGTGCTTTAATTTTTTTTAACTTTAAGCTGGGGTGAATGAGAGGGACTGCAGAGACGTGCACCAAAAGAGAGCACGTTTGAAAAGTAAAAAGAGAGCGCCTGCAATGTAAGTACACTAGTGTCCGCCACCGCAGTAATAGGTCCAGGCACCACAGCAAGACAAAAACTCGACAAAAACTCGACTGAAAACCCAGGAGAAACCTGAGCCGAAAAGGAGGTGCTGACCAATGAAACTCGAGTGACGTGAGTGCCACATGGTAGCCGGCCAATGATAAGTAATGTCATGTGAAAGCCACGTGGGAGTTAGCCAAAGTTAAGTAAAGTTAAGTAACGGGTGTGTTATGAGCCACTTTTAAGATTTTTTTTTTTTTTTTTAAATACAAGAGATTTTGCAAGCGCTATGTTGGCGAAACCTAACAAAGAAAGGCAGCACCTACACACCCCACACTCCAGCAAGTAACATTGCTTGTGTTAGACCTTGATTTCTTGGTGTGATTACCTCTGACTTTTTGCCTCCACCTCCTCTATTTTTGATGCTGTAATAGATGCTTAGGGCACTGCTGATCAGTGTCAAAGTGCAACTGCTCCTTGTGTAAAGTATAATGGTAATTGGTTGTGCATGATTGGTATGTTTGCCTTACTAGTGAAGTCCGCGTTGTCTCCATGTAAACCATCCGTCGTTGCTGGTTTACATGGAGACAACGCGGGCGATACTTTGATAGAGAGGCGAGGCTTGAGATTACTCCCCGACTGGCGTGGAAGCAACAACCTTCGTGGATATACTGAGGATCCACATAAAAGGAATCCATTTGGGGCGACTGCCTTAATTTGAAGCGTTCCCAGTCATAAGTCACCAGTCACCGAGCTGTACTACTTGTTCGAACCCTTTGCATTTTTGTATGACTTGTGATATTGACTTACCTGATTGTTTATGCTACCACTTATTTGTACCTTTATCATTATTGATGTATCTGTTTGTCTATGCTCCCTCATATACCGCCCCCACCCCAATGGTTATTCACTCACATGCTCGTACCCCTCCTCTGTAAAGCGCTCTGATATCTGCAAAGATCTTGTTCGCGCTATATAAAACTTTCAAAATAAAAATAAAATAAAATAAGCCCTTATGAGTAAAGCTGCCCGCAAGAGATTGTGATCTCGTATTTTTGGCTACAGTAGTTCCATACCTGGTTTCAATTATAATTGCCCTCATAGTCCTGATGAGGCCTGGATTAAGTAGAGGCTGAAACGCATCGACACACAGCATTTGAAGACTCCAATACAAAAAAAACTGTATGAATTTTGATGATGAAATAATCTTAAAAGGAGTGCTAGATGGAGATAGGTTAAAAGTGGTTAAACCTTGAACACTCCTTTTGTTGTTTTTGTTTTGGTGATCCAGAAAGAAGGAATGTTATGTGGATTAATTATACATCGACATCGTTGTGTAAAATAAGTGGGGCAAAAGAACCTTGAGTTTGGTTCTAAAAAATTGTATACATGTGTAAGCATCAATACGCTGTCACCAAACACGATGAACACCTCGGGAAAGTTTGGGAAGTCAACCCCAACTTTGAAACCACTTGCTGTTGCAGAGTGTGTGCTGTACACATGGCAATACCTCGACACAGCGGACTGTTGCAAGGAATGCTTTGAGCCTCGGAGGCTGACAGACCTCAGTCTGTGCATTAGTTCACCCAGTCTTGGCGCTGCATGAAAACAGGGTGCCCACTGTCCAGCATGAAGTGAGACATTGTGATTGGGGCTGGAGATGCTATTTAGCAATCTGCTTAGAACATTGTGTTTCATGTATGGCATTAAACATAAAGGAGCACTGGCAACGCTGATAAAATGGATTTAATTTTGAGTAGTGACTAAAACTTTAAAAAAAAGCCTGCATTACAGAAACATGAATTTGCAATGCAATAGGTCTCGCATTTGCAAAAGTTTAAGCTATTGGCATTGTTCATGACAATGCCTTTTTTTATCTATTTTATAAAACAAACTCAAATAAATGCCATTATCATTTACAATGCCAATAGCTAGTGTTGCATTATTATTAGCAATGCCAACTGCTCACACTTTTATAAAGCGAGACCTATTGCATTGCAAATGTTTGTGTCAAAACATATGTGAGGAAAGCGCGCGGGTTCGTGTACCACGGTACCTTTGGTTCAGAGGGCGCTGCTTGCTCTAGGGCATTTTTGACACTTCTGGGACAGGGGAGGGTGAGCATTGGGTCGGCTGTGGCCCGTCACCAGATGCCGGGCCGAGGCACAGGCCCAGGCAGAAGGCACGCCCAGGGATGCGGGGGGCGCCTTGTAATGCCACAAGCCCCAGAGTACTGCAATTTACTCAACATGCTTATATTTGTCCTCGTTTTTTTTACTTCTTTGTTATTGCACTTCTCCCCCTACTAAATGGTTACCATTTTCTTTACTCTGTGGATTCAGTTTTTTTGTGCTTTGTATTTGTGCCTTCCCTTCCCTTCCCTCTTTGGCTCCCCATGTCTCTGTTCCTCTCCCCTGTCCTTGTGTTCTGCTTTGCTGTGTCTCATTCTCCTGCCTCGTCTTCCCTGAGTACCTTCCAGTTTTCGTTTCTTTTGTCAGCTCCCAAACTTCCCCTCCGAGATTGACTCCTTTTTGGTGATTTTTAATAAAAATGGTGAAGTGGCATGTTGTTTTGCGTGCACTCCAGATTCATCACACGATGGTGTCACCTGTTGTAGTTTCCAATGGAGTGTGCCCTTGTAGGGTTCACACACGTGTAAACAGTGCGCCTGCGCCGACGGATTAAACTGGTGACTACACACAATCTTGGGTCTCGGTTTTACTGAAGTGCAGCAATCTGTAACCTGTGGGTTGGTCCCTTAGGGAGCAATTATCCTGTACGGTTTTTGCTGCTCAGAATCCTCTGCAAATAAAACAGGTGATGGACCGAATGTGGATCAATGTCACACATTCCCCCCAGTCCGAAGATCTGGGCCCAAATCCATCGTTTTTTTGCACTCCACGATGGATTTAGGCCCAGATCCTTGTACTGGGGTGAATGTAAGACATTGATCTACATTCTGTCCATCAAATTGTTTTTTGTAATTTTCTCCCTGAGTGTACTGGGGTAGCTCAGACGTGGGTCCCAGAGCCTCCACACCACTGGAGTCAAGCTAGCCGGGCTGATGAGAGGTGTTACCTCGAAACCGGTCCGGTCCTCGGATGCTTGATTCCGGTCTGGGAAAGATATGGCTGTTGTAGTTCGGACTGGACTGTTCCCATGGGGCACAGGGTCAGAGCTGATTTGCATAAAGCCATTATCTGACCCAGGGTGGTGTGGAGTGCAAAAAACGATGCATTTAGGCCCAGATCCTTGTACTGGGGTGAATGTAAGACATTGATCTACATTCTGTCCATCAAATTGTTTTTTGTAATTTTCGCTCAGAATCCTCTGTCAGGAGAAATATGAACACTTTTGAGTCTAAAACTTTTTTCCAGAACTGCTACTGAAAGTGTATTCCGCCGTTTCTGTGAGAAAATCAAATTGCAGTATTTGTAGAAATATATTGTTTTAGATACATGTAGACCTAAATTGAACTTTAAAATTCACTTCTAGGTAGCTTATTTATAAATAAAGGTTATTATTTCGGCAGGAAATGAATAGACTCCTAGCCATCTCTCACAAAACTCATAATATTGTTCTAATAAAAATAAGCTCTGCGGTGAGAAGAAAAGAATGTGCAGGGTGGCTTAAAACCTTAGCGCTTATAGTGTTCGGGAGTTCACCAAGGGTGCGCACTCGGGGGTATTGCAGAGCTCATGAAATATCTTTAACATAAAAGAACTTCGCTGTTGTTTTTTTTTCAAACTAAACTTACAATTCTATCCATTTTATTTCAGTATTACATCCCATTCTCCATGTTTTAGCAATCCCACCTTAAGAGGATGGCGTGTTGGAGTGGGCTAGAACTGAAATAGATAACAGAGTGTGGTATTGAACTCGCTCGCACAACCTACTGCCCTGCCCAAAGAAAATCGGCAGAACAAACTAGGAAGCCTGTGGGCCATTAGTGACTTGGAGATATTGTTCTGTTTGACAAACAGTCGATTGACTGGGTATAACTGGAGGAAAGATGATTATTTTACCCGCAAACCAAGAGGTAATATACACAGAAGAGAAATATCTTTTGTGATCTTGATGTTGTAGCAGTTCAAATTCGTGATAATTACCAATATCCATAAGCATCAGAGAATCATTATGTGTGGGCCGTGCTAGCAAGGATTAGGGGTGTAACGCAGGACCCGGCAGGGCTTCTGGGGCATGGGGGGAGCCAAACCTTTCAGAGGGCCCCCAATCCTTCAGAGGGACTCGATTTGGCCCTTGGCCAATGAATATCTGTGAGATATATGGGAGACTCAGATATCCCTTATTACCTTCTGTAGGGGTGGCAATCATGTTGGTTTACAGGGCTAGCAAGGATCCTAAAAACTGTGCGCCCTGACACAAATTTCCCACTCTCATGCTTCTTGGGCGCACAGTGTTCATCTGGGTCACATTTTACTGTGCCTTTCTCCACCAAGTGAACCCTCCAACTCCACCCCACTCTAGATCACTCACACACAAGCGTGCAGCTTCCTCGTCACAGCTCACCATAAACAAGGTGGGCTCTATAATCTCTCAGCAGCCTGCGACCTAGGCAACCGTTCCACCGCACCTGTGATTTACTACCGTGTGTGACCAGCACCAGCATGGCATTGACAGATTCATCTTCTTTGTCCCTGGTCACTCCTTCTAGATCTCCTGGTAGTAGTTACCCTGCTCATACCATTCTTGGGCGTACAAGGAATAGTTGTGGTGGGTCTATTTACATTCCTCAGTGTCTTCGTCTCGTCCTTTGGATTAGTTGATCATCCCTCTGCCAGCAACACAAATGTCTCCTCCTTTCCACAATTCACCTCCTAACTTTATTCACAGAGATCTCCTTTCCACAAATCACCTTTCAGCAGCTACCTATGTTATATGACATTTCTTTATTAATGTAATAGCTGCACTTTCACAATTGCTTCATTAATCTTCCTACTTTCTCAAATTTGCTTGAAAAGGCACCATTTTCCCACTCTTTTTTAAAACTTTTCGCGGGGGGAGAACCTACTCTTAGGTTGTTCGCAATGGCTCGGTACGCAAGCTTGCTACAGTGCATTTTACGCCTTACCACTTTCAAATGTCACCAGACGCCTCTGCTGCTTTGTAGCGCCACCTGCACCCCACTTTTAACTGAACCTCTGTGACATTTCTGACATTCGCTTGAGAAGAACAGGACACGTTGTTACTCAGTCAGGCGTGTTCTCAAGCGTTGTTACTGCTTTTTTTTAATATACAAACAGGTTGCTTTACATAGAGCATATATTCAGCAGTTATAAGTTGAAAAAAAACTAGCAGAAAAATGCATCTCACCGTACTTTAATAAAGTGAAATTGCTATTGTTTTCACTTGCAACAGTGTTTTTTAGTATTGTACAGTTTTCAATCAAAGTGCACTTTGCACAAATAGCTAAACCTTTTATTAAAACTTCATCGAGCTACCGGAAATACAAATGACCACTAGCACGTTAAACAAATTAGCTATCCTATATTTTAAATTCAAAACTTGAACCTTTTCGCAAGCAAAAAATTTAATTTTGTAATTGGTATCTCTTCCAATTTAAAATCTGCGGGGCTGCAGTGTGATTGCCTGGGAAGTTGAGGTTGAATGAAAGGGTGGCGGGCGGTGGCACTGTATCTCCCTGGGAAGGTGAAAAGTCCTGCAACAGTAAGAGACAAGAGAGCAGTTTCCCATGGGCACCAGCCGGGTGCCGCGTCCAAAGTAGGAGCATGAGGGGGGGCGCATAGCAGAGTCACCAGGATCGGAAATTCAGCTTCCGATACTGGCACAGCTGGGCACGAATACCATAGAGCATATTACCGACTGTAGCGAGGTCAGATGCAAAGCCCGGCTTAGCAGCCTCACGAGATTGTGTGATCCTGGACAAACAGTTTAGCACGCTATGTGACAGACAGGGCTGTGAATTACCACCCAGGGCACAGCCCGTGGAAGTGTCACAGCATGGTGATCCTCCGTCAGTCCGGATGTTAATGGGCATTAAACCAGCTGCCCAACCTTCAGAAAGAACAAGTTACTTACCTTCGGTAATGATATATCTGTAAGAGACATATATTAGTTATGGATTCCTCACCTTAGAATTACCCCCAGGCGTCAGACTGGATCCAGAGAATCTTTCTTCAGCAGTTCTCCTGCATGTTGGTAGGTGGCGTCAGTCAACTCAATGGTCGTCGTTGACGTCATGCTCGCCGGAATGACGTTGCGGTATATACTTAGTCTCTGCCCCTGCGCGCTGATATCAGTTTTTCTTTTTCAGCACCAGCCAGCGCAGATCCCGAGAGAGCAGGCATCAAGTCACTTTTTGGATCTCCTTTTGCGACTTTTTGTCGATATCTTTTCGAGTCGTCCGCCTCCTGGTGCACAGGGATGTAATCTGCACGGACCAGCTTCAAGCCCTGTGGCTGCTGCCACAAGCCGATGTAGGATAGACACGCCGCCGCTGTCCTAGCTGGACACTGCTTAGGTCGGGCGAGTCATCAGCCTTTTATTGATTATGCTTGACTTTATAACATTAAGAAACCTCTATCAGTTAATGCACTGCAGTGCTACATGTCTGTAAGCAGAGAAAAAGACAAACCTATTGGCTTTTGTAAACAGAAAACCGGGTGCGAGCAATAATTAAACAAGCGGCCGCCATTGTCCTGGCTCAAAAAAGAAAAAGTACACCTACTGTGTAACAACCAAGTAAATGGGCCAGTGGCCAAGGGAGGATACAAATAACGGCCGAACTAAGGAATCAAACTCCCGCATTTCGGAAGGACAAAGACACAAGCCAATGGAACATATGGGTGGTGATTCTCCTTCATACTCTACCTACAACAGATCGCCAGAGCAGCGCTTATGTGCTGGCTCAGGCCCAACCTAAAAAGGAAACGCCAGTAAAACATTCATGATAACATATGTCTTGTTAAAGTCATCTTAATTCCCTACTTTAGATTTGCGGCATAAATAAAAAGAATTTTATTGTGTACTATTGACCAATAAAACACTATATTTATATCTTTAAAACACAGAAGCAAGACACATAAAGACAATTAACACCTTAGATGCGGCGCAAATATCCCTCCCCAGTGCTGCGCTGTCCATTGGAACTAGTGCTGAATGGACGTCCAATGGTCGTGCGCAGCACTGGGGAGGTAGTGCTGCCGTCGGCCAACGCCCCGACGCAGCACTTAAGAGGTTAAGATACAAAACTAGTTGCTGTTTGCAAACCAAGGAAGGACATAGACAATAAAATACTTGTAGGAAGGACAGGTATGCCGCAAATTGCAGCCTAAACACTACAAGGGATAAACCAATTAGATTGCCTTTACCACAATTAGTATTACATTATATTAGTGCGCACTAGCATAACTATACTTTATGATTATGGGATGCCAAAGTATCAAGATCAATAAATTATGCATTTAGGACTTCACTCTGGCTACCAATCGCCATCCAGAGCACCACTCAATATAAAGTGCTTATAGTCATAAAGTGCCTGAGTGTCGTAGACAATAAGACTGGTTTAAAGTGCAGTGCATACAATTATAGATAAAACAGGATGAGCAACCTTTATCATCTTGTCAACTATAGAAACTTGTACAAGAGTGCGGCTTGAAATTCAATCTGAGATAATGGAGGGCTTCATTGACTAGTTATCTTGATAGCCATTAGTATTTTATTTATTTATTTTGAAAGTTTTATATAGCGCGAACAAGATCTTTGCAGATATCAGAGCGCTTTACAAAGCGGGGAATACAAACATGAGGGTGCATAACAGGCCATTCGGTATAGCGCAATAGTAGATAATAAGTGGGGTGGGGTAGGTACATGAGGGAGCATGGTAAAGCCGATACATTAATAATGCAAATAGTACATAAGTGTGAGCATAGACAGTCAGGTAAGTAAATACACAAGTAATACGAATCATCGAAGGGATCGAGCAAATAATACAGATCGGTGCAGAGACTTTAAGAATCCATGTTAATGGATCAGGTGTATTTGGCTATGAGGATAGCTTTTACTTCTTTCTTAAAGAGTGCGATGGAGGAGATGAGTCTGGTTTCAGGGGGGAGTGAGTTCCATATCATAGGTATTGCAGGAGAGTAAAGTAAACCTCCATCCAAGCATTACTGCAGTTTCCACTAACCCGAGCAAGCAGTCACAAGGTCTGAATGTCCGCAGCGTCTCTCGGCATATTTAGGGGAAGGATAGCTGAAAGCAGGGTATCTCCGGCCTGGTCCTGCTCTTGTCTCACAGAGGGCAGATGGGCATCAGGATGATACCAGTGGTATACAAATTGGCACTGCACCATGAGAAAGTAGAGCTATAAGTCCGGTACTCCAAATCTCCCTATTTCGTAAGGAAGAATTAATGTGTCCCATTTAATCTGCGGACAGAGGCCTACCCAGATCAGCCGTGTCAGGAGGCTCTTCATAATGGTGAAGAAGCCATTTGTCAAAGATATAGGGATATTGGTGAACAGATATAAAAAGCCAGGGGGCACCACTATCTTAATTGCAATTCTGCCCGCCACAGAGAAAATCAGTTTGATTCAACGTTCAATTTGTGTGGTTAGCCTCTCAACAGCCGGGCCGTAAAAGTGCACCACTGTCTCTTTCTACTTCTGGAGGATGATGTCCATGTATTTGGTTGTCACATTGCACCAGGTCAATGGGTATTCCAGCGCACACAACACTGGAGCGTCTGTCAGGGAAATAGCTCTGATTAAGTCCAATGGATGGAGAGGACGGACAGGCCACTAAAGAAAAACATTCTCTTATTAGGGGGTAGATTTCGACAGATCGCCTAACCAAGAGCAGGATGTCATCAGCGTACCTAGATATTAACAGTGTGGCAGGCCCAAACCTTAGGCCATGATGGAGGTGCCACTTGTGTAGCTGTTAAATAAGGGGATCCATTGCTCAGAACGAATAGCAGCGAGAGGCGGAACCCCTGGAGGGTCCCCCTGGTCACCAGAAATGGATCAGTGAGGGCACCGTTGACCCACAAGTGGGCGACCAGACCGGTGTATACCAACATTATAAGGTCGATGTATCCCATAGGAAGCCCCAATTTGCCTAATGTGGCTCTCAAAAAGGCCCTCTAGTGAAACAAATGCCGCCTCAGCATCTAGAAGGTCCGCCTTGACCCATCTAGGGCGTCTATGGCCTGAACAATTTCATCACAGGAGACAGGCTCACTAAGGAACTGCTGCTGACCATCAGTCAACCATAGCCTTTCTCCCTCAGTCAGCTACTCCGCAACCGCTGCAGTGTTATTGGTCAGCCACACGGTATATAGCTGTCAATAGTAGCGCACCAGCTTCAGCAATATACTTTAGTTGTCTAACTCTGGTTGCCCCCCACGGGCCAGGAGCTCCATGATAGGAACACTCTGTCTACTGGGGTGTAATAGTCGGGCCAGTGTGCAGCTGGGTAGCACCGCATCTCCATGCCTGCAAATATTTACCCAGGCATGCCAACTCCAAGTCCGCTGGTTCACGGAACTCCTCCATCAGCCCTGTGCAGCAGATTCCCATGGCCCTTCAGTGCATCTGCCTTATCGATGCAGAGGATCTCAGCCTCAATTCCTCTGAGATTGGTGCGGATGTCATACAAGATGCCAACGTGCTTAGCGATGCTAACGCCCCGAAGTAGGCCTGGAAGACCTCCCATGGTGTGGCTTGGGTACCAACAGAGCTGGAATTAAGGCTGAAGTATTCCACAAATTAATTGCACCGCCCTGTCTGAAGGACCTGGTCATAGAGAGCGTAACTGGGGGAAGCACCACTGCTGGGCCATGATACGCTAAGAGGTCAACTGCAGCACCAGCCGCACTGGAGCATGATCTGAGAGAGAGGGTGGCAGGTGTGCCAAGTCAGATACGCAAGGAGCAGTGCTAGTGGAAAGAAACCAATAATCAATCTGGGTCCACACAGCATGCAGGCAGAGTAAAACGTGTAAGCAGCGACTGTGGCGTTGCACAGCCGCCAGGCATCGGAGAGTCCGAATGTATTGCCTATATCGCAAAAGACGTGCAGTTCACATGGTTTGCTACCCACCATGGACCCTGTTGTCTCCACCAAAGGGGTGAAGAACCATACTCAGGCCACCTACCAAGAGTATCAGATCCACCTGATCCATCAGGGTAGAAACCCTGTGATAAAAGCGGGGAGTACCAGCACTGGAGGCATATACATTAACCAGCAGGACATGCCGGTCGGCTAGAACATTAGATAATATCACATATCTCCTGGCTTCATCTACAAAACTAGCCTTATGCACAAATAAGGCACGCTTATACAGGGGCGGCTCCCCTGCAATTGACGAGGAACGTCGCCCCACTGGCAGAGCCAGCAGCTATAAAAAAAAAAGATCTTTTATTTTTGTTTTATTTTTAAGCAGCTGGCTCAGCCAGCATGTGAAGGGATGCCCAGGGCCGGGGCATGAGAGGGGGTAGGAGATGGCATATGTGCACTCTCTAAGTGCACGTACGTGTTTGCCCGGCTATCTCAGGTAGACCAAAACACACATGCTCACCTCGGTTTCTCTAGCCCAGCGGAATTGAGCAGCCGGGCTGAAGAAACTCCAGACTCCCTGACCTGAGCAGAGCATCTTTTCAGCCCACTCAGGTCAATCCCCATGCTGGTCTGCAACGAGGGGATTGGACAGGGAGTCTGATGCAGCCCAAGTGCCTGCTGGGACATGGAAGAGGAAGCACCTGGTGCAACGCAGAACAAGGCCATCAACTTAAGGTAGGTTTTTTCTTTTTTTAAATTCTCCCCTCTTCGATCTCCTTCTCGCGCACCGCCCTTTCCTATGTGGCGGATGACACTGCCTCTATGACTGAATGTGCACACTTGCGCGAATAGGAGGTTTAGTAAGAGACGTATCAGAGCCTACCACAGGTCGAACGCACTGGGCAAGTGTCATGGGGTAAAAGATGGGTCTCTTGAAAAGAAAAAAAAAAACCCGATGCCATGTCACACTAGATAGGTTAGTAACCATTTCCCTTTGCGAGGATTGTTAAGGCCTCAGATGTTTCACGTCATGCACACCAGTTCAGTCATCTGTGCCCCCTTAGCCGGCATCCCATTACTTAGCAGAGTGTAAATATTAATCTCTGGGTAACGCGCCTATGAGTCTGTGTGACAGTCTGTAATCAAGGACGTTAAAGTTTAACATGAACCGAACTTCTCACCCCCCAGCCACACTGGATTGCAAAAAATACAGCGTATCTCAACACAACATGAAAAGGTTGTGAAAGGAATAGCTTCGGAAATCGGGAGTGGTATCTCAGGATGTATTCCCTGCAATGCAGTGCCGCCAGCAGAAATCCACAGCATCACCAGGTGTGGCAAATATCTCAGTCTTTCCATTAACTTCAGTCTTCAGGTGGGCCAGATACAGCATGCTGTACTTTAGCCCCTGCTTGCAAAGGGTGTTCTTCACATCTGCAAATCCTCGCCACGCTTCCTGAACCGCCAGCATTAAATCAGGGAAGATGGTGAAACCCTAAAAAGAGAGGGGGGACTCCGTTCCTGGGCAAAGTGCAGAGCCATGCCCCGGACCCGGAAATTTAGCAGGCGTGCTATGAGCGGGTGTAGGGGAGCTCCAGGAGGTAGCTGAGGACAAGCGGTCTGTGCGCCTTCTCCACCACAAACATGTGAATGAAACTGACTAACAGCTCGGACAGCAGGCGCCCAACCAAGTGGTCTAGACGGCCCATTCCTCTGGTTTCCACTCCACCAAGGATACGAAGGTTTTTAAAGCAGGACCGAGCTTTAAGTTCTTCATTCTTAACCATCGCTGACTTCAGCAGTTTTTTTTATCTTTCTCCAGCCGTTTAATGACGAACAATGTGTGATCTTCGACAACCGAAATGTAGCTCTCAGCACCACCAAGTGTTGTGGTGTGTCGATTCAAGTCCTCACCCATGCAAAATAAGCAATGTGTGAGGGCATCGAAGCAGGTGCCAAATGATTTGGAACCTGCTTGCAGCTCCGCTATGATTGGAGCAGCACCATCGGATGTCCCGTCAGCGCCGCCTCCCTCCGTGCCCTTCTCAGTGCACGATAAGGAGGGGGGTTTGTCTCACAGGTTTATTCTGCTCAAACAAGAGCTTCCATTGTTTGGATTGCTCCTCCTAGTATTGCCTGGTGAATGAAGAAGCGGGAGCAAGTTGCCCAGGGATCAGGGTATCATCGAAGGGGTTGTGACGCAGTCTCCTTCTCAGCCAGCATGACTAGGGCCCATCAGAAGGGAGAAAAAGGCTGTCAGGATCACAGGATGTCTATTGAGGTGTAGCGTGAAGCAGGTCTCAGCATAGTACAGCCTTGACAGCAAGCTCACCATGAAAAGGAAGATCAGCCCAGTCTCCCCCGCATGCTTCTTCACACTTTGCATGCTCCATAAGATCTTCAAATGGCTCCCCATCAACATTAGACGAACCGTCACTCAAGCCCTTGTCACCAGCAGGATGGACTATGACAACACACTTTACACAGGAATCCCCTCTCACCTGAAGAGACTGCGGACCATACAGAATTCAGAGGCCAGACTCATCCTCGACCACCAAAAATGGACATCAATGGGCCAAAGATTTTGTAGATTATGTCATAAAACATTTCTTTGGAAGGGGCTGCTGCAGCACCGGGGAAATCGGCTATTGTGGAGCAAGCCATGATGCCAGCTTCACAGGCAGAGGGCAGGACCGGGGCCCAGAAGCACAAGGTTGAGTGGGTGAACCCGAAAAAAGCCTCAACTTATTTTTCATGTGCTTCTACGACTAACCTGACTTCGACAAGGAGGTCTTGGAGGGGGAAGACAATCTTTTTTTGCCATATCCCCTGATGGTTCATCACCTACTCCCGATTCACTTTTGAGTTAATTGACTTGCACTTGTGCAGGCTTTGGGGTCATGACCAGTATGCCCTAGAAAGGTGCGCACCTCAGTGCCCCCGAGCGAGCAATGCCGTGTGTGGGGCACGCACACACATCCCCCAAGAGCATTTACGCCTCCGCTTTTAAAAGGCGAGCGGCACGAAAAGCGGGCATTTCCAGGTTGCAGAGGAAGAGGCAGCCTGTGGGATCAAGGAGGGCGCATTTGCAAAATTTCTTTAGTTTTCTAGAGTGCGGCTGCGGGGCTCATTGTGTGCTTAAGTTTAAGTATTCGTGTTAATTGCAGCGCCCGTCATGAGCTGCGATTAACATGAATACTTTAACAAAAGCACCCAATCTGCCACACAACCGAACTCTAGAAAACAAATGACATGCAGCACCAAACACAGCGTGTGCTTCCAGAATCACCTGAAAGCACACGGAGGGCTCGATTCACAAAAGTAATCTGAGACAAAATCCTAACTTTACGACTTTCGGTGTTCACAAAGGGCATTTAGGAGTAGTAAAGTTAGGATTGCGCCACAGTTAAACTTAAGTTTTGGTCTTAGTCCAAAACTTAAGTTTAACTGAGACAAAATCCTAACTTTCCTACTCCTAAATGTCCTTTGTGAATACCGAAAGTCATACATTTAGGATTTTGTTTCAGTTTATTTAAGTGAATCGGGCCCGCTGCATTTGTAGACTTGCGGCACTTTTTCTCTTAATAGAGCTGTGCTGCGGTGCGATTGTGTGCCTTTTAAAAAGTTTTCATGTAAATTGCAGCTCATGACGGGCGCTGCAATTAACATGAAAACGTTAAAAAAGGCACACAATCACCCCGCAGCTGCGCTCTATTGAGAGAAGAAATGCAACAAACCTACAAACATGGCATGTGCTTTCAGGTGAAATACGCTTAAAAGTGGAAGCACAAACCATTTGTATACCGAGTCATGCAGCTTCTGTCATCAACACTTCTCTGCCCTTTTTCCACAAGAGCAGTTCAAGCATGAATGGTAAAATATCCTGGTTTGCAAATGTTTTCTATATAATTCTGGTACTGTAATATTTGCCTCATAATGCATCATCTGCTGCATAATGTGATGAAACGAATCAAAAGTTACACAAAAAAATGTACTTGTATTTCTGCGAAGTGGGCGGCCCTTTGCAAAGGTTGATTGATCACCTTTCTCACTGCTGGATTTGTATGTTACACTGGTACTAATAAGGCAAAATCTTTCCAGAGACTGTTAGCATGTGTAAAAATTGAAAAATTATAAAGTATCAGCAAATATACTGCGTTACGCTGCAGCCTTTTTTTTTTGCTGCATAATTTAGGCAACACCGCAGCATCATTTTGTCCTCCATTGCTGCATAAATCCGGTGGCCCGAAGCAGGCAGCACATGTTATAAGTGCTTGTGCATGAAGTAGAGAGACAGTGAAGTTTGTGAACTTACTTTGATGTGCTTGCAATTCCTGCATTGCCGACCGCTGATGAGTTACAGCAACTACTGCTGAATCAAGGCCAACAGAGGGACCAATGGGTTAGGCAGCCTGACCTCAAGGGCAGGGCCGGCTTTAGCGCTTGTGGAGCCCTGTGTGACAATATTTGTTTTTGCCCCCACATGACTCCCTCTGCCACTGATTCCCTCACTACCACCCTTTAACAGTGCTCCTCAACTCTCAACTCTTGCTCAGATGAATTTAATTTGAGTTACAGCACCACTGACACCAGTTTAGGGTGTCAGAGCACTTTACCTCACACTCATTACACAGAGACAATTACTCATATGTGTGTAAATCTCTGTATAGGAAATGTTACATAAGACAAAAAACTACAAGGTGTAGGAGTCATATGACATCCATACTAGTAGGCAGTATAGTTTAACAGTGACTGGTCTGGAGAAACACACACCCTGAATTTAGAACGTAATACTACGATTGGGGGTTCTCTTTAATAACCAGAATTGATTTCTATTCAAATGAACCCTTTTTGCAACATTAGGATAATCAGACTGGGGAAAAAACATGCAGCTCTTAGATAGAAGTTAATAACTCACTGTTCTATGTTAGAATTTTGACTTATAAACTGCAAGTAACAAAAGGATCTCACTGACAAAAGCAGTAACCCACAGACCCATTTACATTATGTGCACTTTGTGATCTGGATGGTACATGTTCTTTGCAGCAGGCAAATTAGCCCTCTGCGCTACCTTTCCATGAGTCAAAACTTCCACTTGACAAAACGACATCTCTCTCTTGGAAGAACATTAATCACCAGAGTTATCATGACATTTTGCCTAAAATTGCTGGAGACCAGGAAGGAGGCAGCAATCGCTTTTAGAAACATAATATACTTGCAAGCATGACACCCCACCCGAAGTCCGCCCCCGAGCGATAGCACCGCCAAAGAGCCACCCTGCTCAAGGGTCCTGTGACCTCAGTGACAACCACTGTTGTGCTAGGGTGTACTGTTTCATAGGCCTGCCTGCAAGACTGGAGGTGAAGTTCAGTATGGATTGTGGTTGACAGGCCTTTAAGGTTAACCCACAATTGCCACTGCTAGGGTGCACATGCTGGTGCTAAAACACCAGGGCTTCTAAGGTCTTGTGGGGTCTTCTAAGGTCAAGCAAGGGAATGTGCTACCTCAGGAGAGTGGTCTGGTGGACTGGTCTTGAAGGCTGAGCCTGGTTCCCCAGTGCCAAATTCAGCAACTCTGACCAAAGTGCCACATCCTCTCCTCCAAAGAACACCATACTGCCCCACTGAGAGAAACTTGCGCTGCCTTCAGCTACAACCCAATTGTGCCCGCTATAAAGACCTGGGTGCGACACAATTCAAATTACGCATTAGAAATGAGTAATATGCTGCCTAAAAAAGTAATAACCTCCTGGAAAAAGCAAACACTCATTGACCCTGCGTTTGCAGTTTTACAGTCTAGGGCAAACAACTTTGTTTTCCCCAAGCATGTTAGGATCAAAGTTAGTCCACCCGTAAGGGGAGAGCCTAAAGTTCAAACCATCCTAAAATCATTGGCATTTGCAAGAACGCAGGTGTGGAATCTAAGGCAGCTGGTATTATGGAAAATACTAAGCTTACCCACCAAAAAGGGAGGTGTTTCTGTGTGAGTGGGGATGGAAGCTGGTGTAATTCATAAATGAATTCAGAGCTATGGGTTTGGTGTACAGTTCAGAGTAAATGCCTCCATATTTTGAATACAATAGGAGGTCCAGAAATGGTAGTGAAAGTTTTCTGAACTCGTAGGTGAACTTCAGATGGGGATTTCTCAAATTCAGCCAATTTGCAAAGGTGTCTAGGGAGGCCACTGAACCTTCCCATATTATCAGTATATCGACAATGTATATCTTCCAAACTTCAGATTGGAAGAGTATGGATTCTCAACAGGGTAGATATATTTGGTCTCAAAATCGTGCATCTACAAATTTGCCATACTGGGGGCAAATGTACTGCCCACAGATGTCCCTGTGACCTGTAGGTATAGATTCTCCCCATATTGGAAAAAGTTTTCCTTTAAAGCAAGTGTGGCACATTGCAGCACAAAGGATGTAGGTGTCAAATCTTCACGTTCTCGTTGATTCAGTAGAGATCTTATGGTGTCATGGGATTCATCCTGCGGAATGTAAGTGCAAAGGGACTCTACATCAAAGGATACTAGGATGTGAATCTCTGGATCAAAAGACATCTCTATCAATGTGCTAAGTATGTGCTTGGTGTCTTGCAAATATGAAGGCATCTCTGTGACAAAAGGCCATAGGAACCAGTCTACAAATTAAGAGAGTGGTTCGAGTACGGATCCTATTCTGTATACAATAGGCCACCCCGGTGATGATCCAGTCGGTTTATGGACCTTGGGTAGCACACAGAAGTAAGGTGGAGGAGGGGTTAGTGCTAAAGATCCACAGTCACTGGGCTGTTCACTGGATCAAAAACACACTTAGGATCTAAGGGAGGAAACCCAGATGAGAGCGTATCACTCCCTAACAGTACATCAAACTCAAAAATGGGGCTCCAATGATGAAGCATGTCACCTTCGGATGAGTGAGGGTTCTCATCCTTAAAAAGGAACACTTTACCTTAACCAACCCCCCAGTTGTTGGAGACCGAATCTTTTGTGAGTTTCATGAATATTATATTTCTAACGTACTGCATTTTAAATTTGATGGCGCAGTTGCACGCTGTTAGACAATTTTAGTGTGCTGGTACTGCGTCATTGGCAGTGTGCCTCAATTGCAGTATTGTCAGGGGGCGTTAGAAAGCACATAGACCTTACATAGACCAAAAAGTCCCTCAGCAGAAAGTAATTCTGGTATTTTACTGACCTCTACTGGTCGTTTTCTATCAAAACAGTTAAATAAAGGCAGCTGAACAGAAATAAAATGTCCCTAAGCGTAAGCAGACAAGTCCTAGGGCTGATCTCCGGAGCCCACAAAGTACATACACATAAGTATATACTAAAGTATATACAAGAGGTATCAAATGCTCTACCTATAAACGAGGTCACACTAGTACAAATGCAAGCCAACATGTAGGAGACACACGATACCCTGAAGAAAAGGCAGCCACAAATGCACAGAAAGCGCCAAATACTGGTAGAGAACTAAAGAGAGAATAAAAGACTACTTCCCTGGCAGCGAAGAAAGAGGGGCATTAAGCAGCGACAGATAGGTTGGGGCCTGGCAGCACAGACTGTGAAAGGACTTATAAATCTGTATTCTTTCCCTGGTGTTAATGGAACAACGTAGTTTTTTAAGGTTTTAAATGGCTGCTGTGTTTAATATGTTACAGAGTAATTCTTCGAAGGAAAGAATAACATTGCCGCCGATCCTGACATAGAATCAAGATGACACATTTTTAGCAATGTTTGCTTTAATATCGTTTATACTTTAGTGTCTGCAGGTACTGTTTTATTTTTTTAAACGCAAGATAAAATCGGCAGCCAAATACTATAAACAACCTGGTCGGGGGCCATAGGTTAGGGGAACTTCATGCTAGGACTTTCAAGCCAAGGGTCACGCCGGGTTGGAGCGCCAACTAGCATCTGTCAGAGGCGACCCCCATAGCAGTGTGAAAAGTAGCCTTCACCCTAGCACAGGCAAAGCGGTGATAGGGAAAAGCGGAGTTGCTGTTTTCCTAGTGAAAACAGGACCAGGTATGCTGCACGATCTATCTTAAACTCGAATAGCTGGCTTGCTTCAGCTAAAAATTAAGCAACCAATTCTTGAGCGGGAAAACTTGAGGCTATTCAGAGGTTCAGTGTTCAGAAAACGGCTGTTTAAGATGGAAAATAATAGGGCGAGACAGGCTACGCTACACAGTATCAGCCTGCATGAAACCTACGTTATCTTTTGTACTGTTGAGGCCAATATGAAGTAATCTGATAAATGTCGTTTTGCTTCAGTGTCATGGCCTACGACGTAGGGGTTCCAATACCGCTGGGAGATGTTTGGTGCAGCAGGGTTGGTTTGACAATGTGAATGTAATAGTTTAACCCATTTTTGTTTTACATACAACATTTAATGCACCATCAAAATCAGTAAAATTTTCCTTAACTTACCTGCCAGCTGTACGGAGACAATGGTGAGTTGGAGTCATCGGCCACGGTGCTTAAAAAGAAAAGAACAACTGCCAATTATTCAAGGGAACATTTCTGTTTCTACTACAGGTTTGAAACACCATGTAAAAAGTTAAAGACACGTTTGTATAGATACATTCTATGGTAAATTACAAACAAATTGTATTCCTGTTACATATCACTAACTAATCTTACACCCACGATCACCACTAGCAAAGTAACACACTCCTGTAGAAGCAGCAAAAGGGGTAAACGGAAGGCAGGGACGTGATGTGGACTGCCGGGTGTATGCACCGTTTAAAAGCTCTTCCCCATTGGTCAGGAGTGACCTCCTGCTTGACCCAGAAAACTAGGAATATGTATCTTGGAGGGGCAGAGCCAAATCCGGACTGGCTAAAAGCTTCCAGGGACCCCATGAAGAAAAGCTCCAGAAACGTTTCTAAGTCCTTCTCTGTTCAAGCAGCCAAACTATGGAACTCTTTAGCCCCCAACATAAGATCCACCGACAACCAACTTATCTTCAGAAAACTACTCAAGATTTGGCTCTTCCCCATAAGCACCATACGGAAACAGAAATTTACAGCATATCCCTCTGTATATAAGCATTTGTTTTCACTATAGATATGTACCTATCTTTGTGTATTACTTTATAAAACATGTAAAATATATATGTTGTTAAGAGAAAAGAAAAAAAAAATAATAATAATATTAATCAATAAATAAAAATTATCTTTGGTCTACATGTACATACTTCCATTGTGCATCTATGTAACATCCATGTACTTGGATCTGTGTGTCTTACTTTTCTCCTGAAAAAGCATATCCAATACACTACCCTATTTCTCATCCTGTGCCTCTATCAATATATTTAATCTAAATATACTTACTTCCTTTATGTATCGATACACTTTCAATGTACTTATTGATCTATATATTTATCACTTTCTTCTAATTTAGCATTTCCAATGCACTAGCCTATTTCTCAGTCTACACTTCGCTCAATATATCTTCTAGCTCAACCTTCTGACTCATCTCAAACTTTTCTACTACTCCTTCCAATGCACTACCCTATCTCTCATCCTATACATCTATCAATATATCCTCTACATCCACTCTCTCATTTATCCCAAGCCCCATACCACTACTATGATCGCCAAAATAACCCTTTCTGGACTCTCTCCTGCTCTACCCCTCCTTGCATCATCTGACACCTCTTTTTACTACACCGATCCCTTAAAACAAACCTTTTTAAACTCTCCCCTCTGACTCCCCCCTCCAAAACTCCTTTTTACTCATCCAAAAGCCTCTTCCTACTACTAAGACCTTAAAAAAAAATCCTTCACTCTTTTATCCCTCCACTATCCTTTTCAATCAAAATTATCAGACTAACATGTTCACTTCTCAAATTCCATATTCAACTATACTAATATACTGCCCAAATAACTGAATAACATATCTACTACTCAAATTACTTCATATTTATACTATACTAATTTTCAACACTTATCCTTTATGGGTTCCGGAGTAGCGTGCTATTCGGCAGAAAAGCGCTTCAACACCCATCAGGGGTAACAAGTGCTATATGAATGCTAATCTTTCTTCCCCTTTTATCCCTCCGCTATCCTTCTCACTCCAAGTAACAGACTAATATCCACAACTGAAATTACCTCATATTTCACCATATTAATTCACCACTAATCCTTTATAGGCCGTCTGAATAGCGTGCGTCAACAAGCGATAAATAAATACAAACCTTTGTCCTCCTCTATCCTTCTGCTATCATTCCATATCCAAATAACTGACTAACCTATCCACCACTTAAAGTGTACTTGCATGTTTCACTATACTAATTCAACACTAATCCTCTATGGGTCCCAGGGTAGCGTGCTACCCGCCGAAACAGTGATTCAACGACTCGTCAGGGGTAGTAAGCGCTATATAAATGCAATTACAATACAATACAATACTACTCACCAAGCTGTCATATATAGTAAAGTGAAGGCTGACCTATGTATTTCAATAGCTAAAACACGTAGCTTTTGTGACATATTGTGACTTTTGACCGTGTGGTGAAGTGTTACAATCTGTGTGTTATCGGAGGGCCCCGGTAGAGCAAGGAGAAGTATTCTGGTACTTAACGCATTGAGGTAGGCGCTCTAGCTTATTTTTTCTCTGCCCATAAAAGCACCACTGTGGCGTGGAGGCGCAGTTAAGCCAGTACGGTCCTCAGGTTCAGACCGCTGCTGGCACGCTGCTCGAATTGGGGGAATTTAAAAAAGTCTAATAACATTTTTAATAATGTTAAAGATATTATTGTGAATTTTGTCTGTGTGGTGAAGTGTTGCATTCTGTGTGTTATCGGCGGGTCCCGGAGAAACTAGGAGAAACACTCTAGCACTTCAGGCCTCGCTAGAGAGGCCATTGATTACGCACTCCAGCTTATTTTTTCTTTGCCCATAAAAGCACGACTGTGGAGCAGACGCACACCGCTGGCGTGCTAAAGGTAAGCCCGTCTGCGTCCAGGGGCCAGGACGCCTGCCCCACCCCCCCCCCCAACACAAAATATTATCACTTATTCTGCCAAACAGGTGCAGAACCTGCAGGTTATTGTAAAGCACAGCTGCATGCACACCTGCTCTTGACTCGACAGATCCCAGCTTTTATTGTACAACCTGCTCCTTCCATTTTCAGCCTACCCTTCCTCAGTCTAAAAGAAATAAAGAGGACACATTACGCCTCTTTCTTATGAACTATAGGTCACTGGCCTGCCACAAAAAGGACAGTTGTTCCCCAATAGAGGACAATAGTCCTCAAATCTTGTTTCTGACAGGTAGCTGGCTACACAAAGGCTTTGAACCAGATGTGGTCCAGGGCCTTCCTTCAGTATATCACATTATTCGGCAAGATAGAGTAAACAAAGGAAGCGAGGCATCACCACCATTCTCAAAGACAGTTTGAATGTCGTTATCACCCCCTCCACCCTCCTTGATTGGGAAAGTCTCTCTTTTGTCATCTTACTTAACCCTACTTTTACCTTCTCTGGAATTCTACCTTAGTGGCCTCCTGGTCCTACTCAACACACTTTCAGAGGCAGTTGCTGACTTAGCCTTAAACAAGATCAACTTCACTCTACTAGGAGATTTCAACATTCATGACAAGGATAGCATAGCCAGTGCAGACAATCGTCTCCTCTAAGACCATACTTGAATTTAACTTGAACAAAAGGTCAAGGGTCTCACCCACAACAAAGGAAATACAATTGATTTGGTTTTTAGTAATTCACCTGGCCTTCAAGTTCATCAGCTATCGTCTGATCATTACTTGATCCCTATCATCTTCCACCCCTTTTCTCACCCTATGCCCCTCCTCGGCCTAAGACAAAGAATCGCTGTTGGTTTAAATTAGCTAAAAATCTTTGGAGTGACAATGTTAGCAAAACTAAGTCGACATAGGGGGATCTCATTTTTGGGGATAATTCCAGGCTTTTTAACTGGATTAATAATCGCTAGACACAGTCCTTCCGGCAAAGACTTCCATGGCCCCAAAGAAATCGAAACAGCCACCATGGTTCTCCCCCATCCTGTTACTACTGAAGAAACATTGTAAGAAACTAGAAAGGAAATGGAGGAGGCACTACGACAAAGCAAGTAGGCTAGAATACCAGGAAGAAATAAGGCTTTACCACTGCAAGATTAGAACTGCCCAAGCAACCTATTATTCCACTAAAACGGTGAATGAATCAAACTCACTTAGGGAAATATTCTTAATTCTTAAATCATTAGTGGAGGTGAGATTTGACCCCACAAACCTTGAACCCTCAATTGCCTTTTGCAGTGAGTTAGCCTCTTTCATCTCTAAAAAAAATCTTAGACATGTATTCGTCATTTCCAAGCAACTAAAGGAATTTGTGCCCCATGCAGGTTCCTTCCCACTAATTTGTCAAAACTCTGGGCCTTTCCCCCATCTCTCACAATCAAATGTTACCTTACTGAGCCGAGTGAAGTCAGGATCTCCACTTGACCCAGACTCCCTCCATTACCTAGCACAAGGCCCAGAGATAATTTTTCAAGTCCTATTAGAACTACTGAACCGGTCATTTTCCTCTGTCATAGTTCCCCACCAATGGAACACGCAGTGGTAAAACCCCAGCTGAAAAAAAACAAAGCTTGACCCCTCATGTCTGGGAAACTAGATCCATCTCCTGTTCGCCAAGCATATCCAAACTTCTGGAGAAACATCAGTCATCATGTTTTTTAGAATCAAACTATCTTCTCCACTACAGCCAAAAGGGATTTAGGCTGCTAGCCGTAACTGAAGACCTCAGACAACTTCTTGATCAGGACAGCTCAGCAGCGATTATTCTCCTGGACCTCATTGCGGCCTTCAACACAGTGGATAATACAACACTTGTCACAAGGCTCATGGAGGTAGGGATATGTGACTGTGCGCTGAACTGGCTCAAGTCCTTCCTCTAAGGCAGAACCTTTCAGGTGTGGAACCAAGCATATTCCTCCGATACCTTGTACCTGAAATGTGAAGTACCTCAGAGTTCCACATTAAGTCTTACTCTTTGTAATCTTTACTTGCTCCCTTTAGCAAAGCAAGTCCAGTCTTTTGGCTTGACTATAGTTTTGTATGCTGACTATACACATTTAGTTGTACCTATCACTCCAGAACAAGGCTCTAAATGTAATCAACTTGTCCCCTGCCTTAAAGAGATGGCCTACTGGATGGCCAACTGCTCACTCAAACTGAACAGGGACAAAACAGAGCTTATTTTGGTAGGAAGCAATAAGCCAAGAGGGAGCCTCTACCCTGACCGGAATGCTAGGAGCCACTCCAGGCGAGTACAACAAAATAAAATGTTTGGGTATCTGTTTACGCAACAGGCTTACAATGAAAGTAAGGCAACCTCACAAGCTGCAAAATATTTTGGTATCCTTAGATTTCTAATGAAAGTGTTAGATCTTTTGTCCCCACACCCCGGGTACAGAGACTCATTATCCAAGCCCTGATTATCTCTCAGCTGGATAACGGGAATTCCCTATATTTAAGGTCCCCATGCTATGTCAAGAAAAGGCTACAAATGATTCAAAATGCAGTTGCCTGTTTCCTCCTCAAAATCCCACGCACCTCCTATTCCCTAGGAGGGTCTTGGTGGACCTTCATTGGTTAACCATGAAGCAACAAGTCCAATTTCAATTTCTGCGAATTACTTCCAGGGCCCTTAACAGGAAAGGGACTCAAATTCTTCATGCCATTGTCGAACCAAATAACCCTGGCAGATCTTTAAGGTCCAAGCTTCCTCTCTCGCAATGACACCCACAATTCATAGATGCAGATGGTTGGTTGCTCCTGGCACCTAGACTCTGTAACTCCCTGCCACTCAAACAGCGGCAACTAGATTCCGAACGTATCTTCAGGAAAGCTCTTAAGGCATGGCTATTTTCTAATCTTTCCTCCCTGAGCTCCTACCCAGGCTGATCTTTTTGACCTGCTGGTTTAAATCAACACTGGGAAGACTCCAGGTAGCCATGTGCTATACAATTCGACTAGATGAGATTAGATAGCTTTTAAAATGAGAGTAGACATGCCACTAGCAGGTGACCCTAATCTTAGCCTTAAAAAGTTTCTGCACTATCAGTGTTTACAATACCAGTTTTACTTTCCCACTCTGGAAGTAAGATCCTAGGCAGTAATATCCTCCCAGCATCACCTTGCGTGTAAAAATACATTACTGTTGAGGAAAGCCCTATAGCTAAGGAGCACTCACTTTTCTTCCAATCCATCACTATTAATGAGTGGGGCAAGTACACTTTACAGGGATTCAGCCAAGCAGCCATGTATTCGGCCCATTTAGTCCACCTGGATTTATGCTTATGATTGTCCTATCAGTGGAGGTCTACTGCGTATGAGTCTCATTATCAGAGTCTCACTGATAATAACTTCACAGTTATTGGTCTGAGCATATTTACAACCAGTGTCCACCTTTGATCATAAGGCCACTGCAACACAGCTAGGGAAAGGGGTAATGGGCTGGTTACACGTGAAGACGCTGTGTGTGTGGGCTGCACGTATGAGACCACTGTCATGCGCAGCCCATTAGTTTCACCCAGGTAGCCTGGAGCAGAAAGAACTCTGGAAGACTATGTGTTGACCTACGGTAGGCCTTATATTATTAGTTATAAGTCATAGATAGATAAGTACGGTTTGATGGAAAATCTGAACTACTGAGGTAAACCATATATGCCAAGTTTGTTTTGGAGGATCCCAAGAAACTTAAATGAACATATTATTCCAGGAGAGACAACAAAGGCCTCCCCAAAAACAAGGAGCAATTATTAGAAATTATCAGTGATTGGCTCAGTTCCTGGAAAGGAAAAAGTGAAGAGGAAAATTTAAATCTGGTGATTACACTGTCACACTGCTCCTGGGCAGGGACAGCCCCGGCCCACTGATAAAGGAGGAAGCCCCGATATGCAGCCAACACAGGAGGGCTCGTCCTTGAAAGTTTAGTGTGAAAGGATCTGGCAGTGATGCTAGCTAGGGACAGAGCGGAGGCCCCCATAGGAACCCTTTCTAGAGAAAACTTAGCGGCGTTGTCGCCAAAAACATTTCCATCTTCCATGATGCACATATGTGTAATTTAATGCATAGAGTGAGAGTGAGAGTGAGATTGTGAGTGTGTGTGTGTGTGTGTGTGTGTGTGTAAGAAGACAACTGTGTGTCTACTACTTATAAGCCACTAGTAAAAACTACAAATACATAATTAGGTTATGTTTATCCTTGTGAGACATGCTTCATGCAGGAGAGCAGTCGCGGGTAAGCATAGCATTGTAAGCTGCATCAAATTCACATTCAATTGTGTGGAAAGGACTCTGCTCGGGGGGCGCGGCCAGGGAGGCAATGGAGTAAGACGTGCTTCTCTCGCTCTCCGTCCTCCTGCGGCCCATCGACCAATTTCCTACTGCTAAGGGGCACCAGTTGTCGATTCCGGGGGCTCCTGGTGTCAACTGGCACCAGGTAACATCAATTGGAGCCCGCTGCAACCCAAACAATGTTGACCAGTGCAGCCAGATCCCTGGAGATGATCCACGAAGGTTGCCATTTTGTCTCCGGAGGCCGCCACGCCACCACCGCGCTACAACGCAGAGGAAAACCTGCATCATGCTGCCTGTGGTGTGGGGACACCTATGCTGAGCCCCGGGGGCCTCCGACTTAGTAATTTTCTCGAAGCCAACCGACATTGGGGGAGCCAGTGAGCCCGCCGCACTAATCAGGACTGCACCCCCACGAGCACTGGCCATCATAGCTATGGGCGACTGCGACCTTCAAGGGCCTGGGGGCCACTGATGAAGACAACGGCGGACACCCGTCTCGCGCCCCACCGGAGCTTCCGCGCTGCCATCACTGCAGGGTCAGTCTAAATGGAGAGCTCCCTGTGAGAGTGAGAACAGCTTGCTCTCATCGACGCCAAAGGACCAGACGAGGCAGCTCAGGACTGCACTGACACAGCAGTCCGGCCTGCAGCTTTGCTGGGATGAGAGCGGAGTTCCCCCTGCCACCTTCTGGAGTGGAGCTGCGCGACTACATATCCGGTAGGCGTGGGACAGTAGCTGGGGCCGGCATAGGCCTTAGACCAGGAGCCAACGCAGGCCATCTGAACCCAGGGACATTCATACTTAACCCTGACACATGGCAGGGCACTGGCGGGGGGGGGCACTTCGATACTTGGCCCCAATGCACAACTGCACAGGGAGTATGAACAAGCGCAGAGGGAAGCAAGAGCCCAGAGGCCATAGTGGAGGGCTCCTGGTGGTGAGACTCGGTGGCGGCTCATTGGGGCCTGCTAAGTAGAGCGTCACTAAACACAGAGAGCAGGGGGCACAGCTGCAATCACTGACTCAGTCCAAAGTGCCCGCAGAGCCAGGGTCAGGCCAGCAAAGCTAGGGCTGGCGCACACAGCCAATCGGGCGTTCCCCAAAATGCGCGCCACGTGGAAAGAGTAAGCAGACAAGAACCCTGCCAGGAAAGAACTTGAGAAGCAAACTCCAACTCCTGGCAGGGTCTCTTCACTGACAGCTTCTGGCCCCCAAGCGAACCTCGCATCCCAGACCTGTAGGCCCTGCTGGGAGCACCCGCTCCATCCCTACCACTCCCTCAGAACTAGAGGAATCTGGTGGCAACCAGCAGCAACATACAAGGGAACGTTTCACCCCACGCTCCTAAACGCCTAAGCGGAGCGCCAGAGACCTGGAGCGGACGGTTGATGCTACATCAGAAGATGTTGTGGAGAAGAATAAACACACTGGAGGATCAACATATCGTGCTGCAAACCAAGCAGGAGGCCATGGAAAATAGGAGCTGCAGCAACAACATCTGTATACAAGAGGTGCCTCCAAGCTCAGAAGGCACAGATATCATGAACTTTACAGCAGAGCTACTCCAGGCGATCAGAGGTGACGAGGACGCATCCCTACCTGCCCTGGATCGGGCCCATCGAGTTGTCATGAGGACAGGCCGACAGTGGTCCAGATATCTTAACCAGAGTGCACTTTTTTACGGAATAGGAAGCGATCATGCAAGTAGCTAGGGGCAAGACAGAGCTTAAATTTCAAGGCCACCCATTCCAACTTTACCAGGATCTCTCGCATCACTCTCCGAAAACACAGCAACTTCGAATATATCACTGACAGGCTGCACGCCCAAGGTATCTGCTATCAGTGAGGCCAACCTTTGGCACTTCTGTTCAAATGGGAAGGCAGGCGCCGCTCACTACACTCACTGGCAGAAGCCAAAGCATTACTGGGGTTAGCGGACGATCCTCAGACAAGGGATGAACCACCCCAACCGCGATCCTCAGGACAAGATCTTAAGCACAAATGGACTACGGTCCCCCAGCGTCGACCAAACAGACAGAACCCAGAATTATCCTCCCAAGACGCAAAGGTAGACATCATTAAACATCTACGCACCCTCAGCAGGGGAGTCTCCCCTGACAACTCGACTGCTGGCTCAGTCTGATCGCGCCGCGATCTAAATGTGGACACATGAACAATGCATAGAACCTACTGCCATGTGCCCCTCTTATCGAACTATCACTGAAGGAGATGGGCCTTGGGGTGGCAGGGGACCTTGACGTTCGGGTCAAGTTGTCCCTGCTGCATTACTGATAGCTGCACCCCAAAGAATTTCTCTTCTAGAGGGTGACTCCTCTAGCGGAATTAGAGCGCCTCAGTGCAGATCGCCGCACACTGAAGAAGTATTTAGTTTTTTCTTGCAGGTCGCACACTTTGTAACGTAAGGCAAAAACGAGAGGATGCTTACTACTATAAGAGGTTGGGAGGGGATGGAGTCGTTTTTATGTGGATAATGCCCAGTCCTAAGATGGGCCCCAAACAGACCTGCAATCAAGCTGGGCAAACGTGCAAGTTTTCACAAGAGCAAAAACAGGGGGCGTAGGAAGCTGGGAGAGCCTATTCAACCCTGGATGAGGGACAGCTGTCTGAAGCTCAACTCGGAGAAGACTGAGGTCCTCATCCTCTGACCCTGCTCCACCGCCTGGGGTAACACCTGGTGGCCATCCGCCCTCGGACCCAACCCACCGACCACGCCTCGAACCTCGGGATCATCTTTCACTCCTCCTTCTGCATGAACTTCCGGGTCAACGCTGTCGCCTCCACCAGCTTCAACTGCTTTTGGATCCTCCGCAAGACCTTCAAATGGATCCCCTCCGACTGCAGAAAGACTGTCACCCACGCACTCATCACCAGCAGACTTGACTACAGCAACGCCTTCTACGCCGGAATCAGCAAAGCTCTCCTACACAGACTCCAAACCATCCACAAAGCGGCAGCCAGACTAGTACACGGAACTCCACGACACAAGCACATGACCCAACACCTACACTACCTCCACTGGCTCCCTGTCGAGAAAAGAGTCACTTTCAAACTCCTCATTCATGCCTACAAAGCCCTCAACAACTGCAGACCCACATACCTCAACGAGAGTCTCCTTCCACGCGCCCAAGAGAAACCTCAGCTTCGCCGACCTCGTCCTGGAAGAGGCCCCCCGCATACGAAGAGCCTTCTCATACATCACAGCAAAGACCTGGAACGAGCTCCCGGTGAACATCAGACGCTCCCCAACCCTGCAAACGTCCAGGAAGGACCTCAAGACCTGGCTCTTCGACTGATCTGGAGCCGTCTTCTTCCCCCAAGCGCCTTGAGACCCTCACGGGTGAGTAGCACGCTATATAAAACCCCATTGATTGATTGGCCATCATGCCTACACCACCTCGCTGTCAGCCAATTAAAACAACCTCCCCAGCGCACTAGTCAACCACCCATTTACCTCGGGTGATCTCAAGCTGCTCTCCCTACACATGCGTGGCTTAAACTCCCCTAAGAAGCGGAAACAAATTTGGCGTTATGTATTGCAGCACGACCCAGATGTCCTAATGCCTCGGGAGACTCATCTGGTAAAGGCCGACCTTCATTGCATGGCACACCCGAAATATCCTGTGCGGTACAGGGCTTACAAAATTTTTTAAAACATTAGGGGTGGGTATCCACCACAAAGCTAGCTTCTATACCTCTGCAGTCAAAGAGACCAAGGATAGGGAGGGTCTTCTTTACCAGTCCCTTCAACTGATGCGGGGGCAACGAAAACTGACGCTGCTCAACCTCTACGCTTCAACACTTCCCAAGATGCATATATTAGACATATCCTACAGGAACAACTGGATGGTGTGGAGGACTGCGGGGACTTTAACTTAGTCTGGGACCCCTCTCTAGATACCAGTAATGCGACATTCCAGAATACTGAGGCAATGTCTGCAAATCTAAAGAGGGACATTGAGGACTGCATGGCGTTATATGCACCCTGACGTGAGGGACTACTCCTTTTACTCACATGTGCATGCTTCCTATTCTCGCATAGATTATGCCTTTGTCTTTCCTTCCATCCTACGCCACCTACACACAGCAGAACTATCAGTCATCTCTATCTCCGACCACACCCACATGGTACTCAATTGGGATACTGGAGCATCTCGCCCTGAGCACAACGCATGCTGGCGCTTACCCCCACACGTTCTGCATGACCCATTGGACATAGAAGAGATATGTAAGGGAATCACTGACTTTTTTTGCTTCAGTGCGCTACCTGAGATCCCCTTGCATACACTTTGCTATGGGTTTAAAGCTACCATTAGTGGCACAATATGGATAATCGCTATAGCACAGGGTTCGGAAGAGGAACTGGTGGGATCTAAACTCAAAGCTGAGATTAAGCAGCGGGGGCACCTGGACATGCGACCCCAACCTGAAGAACCAAAAGGCAACTAGCCTTGCTGCGTGGTCAATTGCCCGCACAGGCAAAGCAGAGCATACCCTCTGTCCCTACGTCAGAGATACTATGAGGGTGGCGATAAAGTAGGCAAGCTCCTGACCCGTAAGCTGCAGCACCTGCGCGCTAGGTCACACATTGCCGAAATACAAGTAGAGAACACAGGCTGGGCGAGTGCAGAGAGGGACAAACTAGAGGCTTTCCGGAACTACTATCAGTAACTGTACTCTCGTAAAGACCCTTCCCCCACAAGGCTTCACTCATTCCTCTCTGAATGTTATTGCGAGTCTTTACTCCACACCATGATACCCTCTTAGACAACTCCATCACAGCAGAAGAGCTGAGAGAGGAACTTCGGGACCTCCCCTCTGGCAAAGCTCCCGGATCAGACGGGCTTCCAGTACTCTTTTACCGCCTATTTCTTCCCCAGCTGCAAGACCACCTCCTACGCCTGTTCAACTCTTTCTCACAAGACACTGGTCTTACCCCCACAATGGCAATGGCAGAGATCTCTCTTATACCTAAAGTAGGAAAAGATCTGACACAATGCTCCTCGTACCGCCCAACAGCCCTCTTCAATACGGATGCCAAGCTTTTTACTAAAATACTAGCTACACGCCTCAAACCGTATTTCCCTGGCCTCATTAATCCCGCCAAGGTGGGTTTTAACCACCAACGACAAGGAGTAGATAATGTCCGGCGTATAGCCCATTTAGTAGAAAAAACACACAGACTTGATATCCCTGCCTGTCTTCTCTTGCTTGACGAGGAGAAGGCATTTGACAGTGTAGCCTGGACATATCTCCAAGTGGTATTACACAAAATAGGTCTGGGGCGGGCCATCATCTCCAAAGTCATTGCGTCACACATAGCCCGACTGCCTACATTCGACTGAACGAGAGGGCCACGAGTTTGAGATCTCTCCACTGAGGCACACAACAGGGATGCCCACTCTCACCCCTACTCTTTGCGCTAGCAGTAGAACCCTTCGCTATCCGAGTGCAGGACTCAGATGGGATTAAAGGCATACCCTGTCCTAGCAATGCCCCACTCCCAGGACAGAGGTCTTAAAAGAGGCACAGCTGTGCATCACTTCAGCCACCGGTTGCAAGGCCCAGCCAGCAAGAGGTTTTTATAGTTCCTCAATTAGCCATACATGGTTTTTATTTCCTTGCATGTCTGGAGGGGTGTGGCTCCCTCCAGGTACTCAACTCAATTGAGCTTTGTTTTCTTTGTATTGTGCGAGACAAGGGAGCTTGATCTCACACAAATGATCTGTCACAGACCAGTTTGGGATTTTTATTCCCCACTATTTTGTGCTTTACACATCACTAGTGCTCTAGTTTCCTGCCTCCGCTCCCCGCCAGGACTAAGGCCTTTAAAAAAGATGCTGCTGCACGTGCACGCCAATGGTTTGCTCAGCAAGGCCAATGTCGCCTACCAGCACCTGCAACATCTCCAGCCCCAACCCACATCATTCCGGGTCAGATCTCATACATTACTTGAACCAAGAACTTCTCCCTATTTGTCCTTTCAGTAGGTCTGACCCACTAGATGATAAATGTTTGGCTAACAGTGTATTTGTCCCCTATGCCTCACAACTGGTAATTATCCAACTCAATCCTTCTACTACCGGCTCAATCCGTTCTATAATGAAGAAGAGCCTCCAATGCTGCTTAATTAATGTGCAGTCAATCTCTGGACATGAATAAGACATCTACAAGTTGACAAAACGTTTAATCCAGGCAAAGGGTAGGTCCGTTTCAGATATTGCAGAAGCCATCCCTTTCGGCCATTCTATCTGGCACCTCAACCGAGAGGATAGAAATGGAGGGGGCCTTGCCATTATTTTTAAACACATCTGTACTTGTTATCTTACCTCCATCTTCAATACCGCTAAGGCCGACGTAGATATCTGTAAGCTGTGTTCGATAAACAAATGATGGTGATGTTATAACTATATTATCAGGCTCCAATTTTAAAACCCATGAGGATGTCAATTATCACGTCAATGACCCATTAGATGGTTCAGAGAAACAATTCTTAAAAGATTTATCCTCATTAAACTTGTTTCAAGTAGTTTCACCAGCCACAGATGGACCCACTGACACATACTAGACCTGATTTTCATTAATTCAGGTAGTTTCAATTGTGAAACTCCATAGCTTCTCTCTAATTTGGTCTAACTAGTGGCAGGTCCATTCTCCATCCAACTACCGGACAGTAATAGAAACTGTAATGTGACCTCTATGATGCAAAGACAATGTCATCAGATTTCAGAAGCCGGATCCAATCTGTTTTAGCTTCCTATCATCCACTGCTGACTGACTCTGTAGAGGCTGATTCTAGTCCATATCAGGGAATGGATTACTTCTGCTCTGCCTTTATCACACCAATGCCTTTGAAAAATAAGAACAGCATATCCTGTAGCTTATCTGCCCCTTGGTTTAAACCAAGTTTAATATCACTCACAAGAAAGTGCTGACAACTTGAAAGGCGAAGGAGTAATACTTGAGGTGATATTACAAAAATGTATATCATTTTGGCCACTAAAGAATATCACAAAAAATGTAAACAAGCCAAACCTCCTGTTAAATGCTTAAGACTGAGTCTGCAGAAAACTCTTCAATGGAGGTGTTCACAACAGTTAAATATATGAATCATCCGATTGCTATGAATCAGGAGATTGTTAATTCCCAACATGTGTGATACATAAGCCCCTTTCTTCAAAAACTAAATTATTATTATTCAAGAACGTTTTCCACCCTATTCTATTCTAAATCATCAATTGCTCCAGTCTCACAGTCGAATAACTCGCCCACTCTTAACAGAATGTGCACCTCTCTTTCTTCCAGAAATGTTGATTTTTATAGATAGATTTAAAGCTGGCGAAACTAACAATCCCTGCCCTCTATCGTTTCTCCAATTCGGGGACTTTGATTGCCACCATTGTTCACAATATTGTTAATTCTTACATTCCTTCAGCATCTCTACCAGATTACAGGGAATTAATACAGGTCAACCCTATTCTGAAGAAAACCAGCTCTGACCCTCAGAGCCGCATCGATCTTAAAAAATCTAAAAACTAGGTTCTTCTCCGATGCCTAATCTTAGTGGGATCTTCATTTTACATACGATATCTTTCCCAATCTTTCTTTTCATTAACTTCCTGACCTTTGCTGTTAAAGAGGATAGCGCCTAGAAGCTTATTTTTTTTGCACGAGCCGCACTTTATAAATCGCAATACATACATATATTATGAAAAGCAGGAACAGGTATGTCCCAGACCTACGCAATACACAGATAGATTGTCACCTTTATAAACAACCACAAATACCGTGAGCGTTTGCCCTATTTTTTCAAGGATAACTGTAGTATGAGGCCTGCGGATCAGTGGATATTTGTCTGTTTCGGTCTTCTTTCTGAGAGAACACACGTTGAAAAGAATACCGACAGACTATAAAGCCCAAACGGCCATTTATGTTGTGTTGGCTCCAAAGTCTCTTAGTTTTAGTGTGGCAATGGTGAAAATCATATTATTACACCCTGTCAACTAGGCCTTGGCGGTAAATTGTGTTCCACTCGCAGAATTTGCGGAATTTGGGTAATTTCGCGTTCAGCGGAAAACACGAAATTGCCCAAAATTATGCGTTCCGCGACTTAACGAAATGTTTTGCTTGTTCGCGTTCTCAAAATGCGATTTTCCGAGATATTTCCCCCCGACCATGCAAATTGCAATTGCGAACAGGTAAAAAGCATTGTGAACAAGCAATTCAGCGTGTTTGCTGAATTTCTGCGTGTTCGCAGAGATTTGTTACCGTTTCGCAGACATTTGCACAATGCGATTACGCAAATTCTGCCCACCCCTACTGTCAACCCCAATCTCCGCGCAAATCAAGCGCAGCATTGGACACAGCCATTAAACACCATTGTGATGATTCACATGTACACAGACAGGAAAGTGTTATGTAAATGAGGGGTTAACTTGGATATGAGACAGTGGGTATTTTTGAAGCCTTTACTGAGTGTACAGGAGCAAAGTCTACCGTGGAGTACTGTAAAAAAGGTGCAGCGCTTTACATTAATCTCCTTTCGTTGACATGCGTTTTCAGTTTCTAAAACAAGACAGAGACAATAATTGAAATGATAATGGTATACCACAAATTAAATATACGTAATCCCACGGAAATATACATTTAAATAACGGCATTGATCCCTACCAAGCTACACTACAAACCAGGCTTTTAAAAAACAATTATCAACATTATAGATCTGCGTAACAGTGCTGATCCCCAAGGAAGGCAAAGATCTGGAGTTGCTCACGTAATACAGGCCACGGTGGATGCTCAACACTCATATGAGGTGGCTAAGTAAAGTTGTTGCTAATAGACTGTTTGGAGTGAACGGCTCACTGGCTGCAGCTGACCAGACAGGGTTTATTCCGGTAGGAATACTGGATATAATGTAAGGAGACTCACACTATGCAAGAGTTGGAGGCTCCAGAAGAAGAATGTGCAGTGTCCTCTTTGGGTTTGGAATGCACCTTTGACTCAGAGAGTTGGCGGTGCTTGTGGGCTATCGTGAAGGGCATTGGCCCCATACACATAGGCTGGGTCAAATTGCTCTACAACGCACCTAGGGCCAGAGTACGTACAGGAGGCACAATAGCGGACTCGTGGCTTTTAGAAAGAGGTACTAGGACCTGTTATCACTGCTATTACCTGCAATAGAAATTGGGCCATTGGTCTGTGTTCTCTGGAATAGGCTCCACCCTTGGTGTATACGAACGGGTAATGAAACACATTTTTACCCTACATGCAGGTGACGCGTTGGTATAGTTAAGAGACCCACTGAGATTGGTTCCAGATTTATTAGAAGAACTGGAGAAGTGTATTGCACTGGCGGACATGCACATTAACTGTAGGCACTCCAGGCTGTTCCATTTGAGGGAGATTAGCGGCAAGTGGAGAGGACCTGCCTTCAAGTATAGGACTTGAGTGGGGAAGAAACTGTTTCAGTTACATGGGAGTTTGGGTAATGTGTGCCCGAGAGCCCTATAAACACTTAATATGGCAGAGTGGCTGCTGGACTGGACTGCTGTGTAGAATTTTGGGAAAACCTTCCCTTTCGATTATGGGCTGGATATCTGTAATAAAAATGGTCTTTCTGCTGCCCTGTTTATTTGTACTGCAAATCACAATGTATGTGCCCACTTCTTATGGTGACATTCTGAAGATTAAAGATAGCCTGTTATGTCCCTTAGGATGGGCTCGGAAACGCAGCTAAGGAAACTAGGATTTAATGAATATTGTGTGGGTCTAGGCCTTCCTGAAATGGTCTTGCATTATGCAGCAGTGCTTGCGGCATGTGGCACATAGGCTCGAAGAGGGCCATAACTGTGAGAAGCAACTCTTAGCAGGCAGGGACACGGAATACACACTGCTATTTATGATGGGTTGTGGCGTTCTAGAAAATTCTCCTGGCCTTGTCTGGGGGCTACAGAATTGTGGCATATGGTCATGGTGGGGGTTCTGAGGAGGTCCCCACAATTGGCGGGAGATATTTCTATTTGGCCTCAGAAACCATTCAAAGATATGGAAAAGGACATGTATTTTCGTACTTTGCAAGAAGTGGGACGTAACCTGCCAAAGCCCTGTTCTTACACAATAGATAATAATAATAATAATGATAAAGTATCTTATAGAGCGCGCGGCTACCCCCGACGGGAGTGTTCCGGCGCTGTGCGGAGAGGAGAATAGGTGCAGTTAGCAATGTGTGACCTGTGGGAGCTAGGGGAGGTTGAATAGCCATGTTTTTAGTAGCTTACGGAAACTGAGTTCTGAGGGGGCCTTCCTGATTTGTAGGGGTAAGGAATTCCAGAGGGTGGTTGTTTTAACTATAAAGGAGAGTCCACCTGTTCTGGCTTAGGAAAAACGAGGTGTAACGAGAAGTTCCAGGTGGTTGGATCTAAGGTTTCTTGTCTGGCGGGATGTGTGAATACTTTTCCTCAGGTATTGGGGGCCGTTGCCCATTATTGCTCTATAGGCAATAGTGAGAGCTTTAAATTCTGTACGCCTCATCACTGGCAGCCAATGAAGGCTGCGTAAGTGGGGAGAAATATGGTGCCTGAATGGGATCTAAAACATCTGAACAGGCTGGAGAACACTTTGGGCTCAGAACAGATCAAATCTCACAACATGGCAAACACAAGGAGATGATGGAGGGAGCGCTGAAACTTTTCAGACTCTCACCCCCAGTCACAGATCTGGGTTGAATCCATCATCATTCTTTAGCTCACTTCGCCACCCCACTTCAGACCCAGCTATATGCAAATCAGTCTTGACCCTGTTTCTCATGGGAACAGTCCAGCCTGAACTGCCAAGCCAGATCTTCACTGGACCGGAAACAAGCATTCTGGGACTGGTTTCGGGGTAACTCCCCTCATCAGCCAGTCTAGCTTGAATCCAGTGGCAAAGTGAGCAAGGGACCCATGTCTGGCCTTAGCCTGCCAACTTAGGGCAAACAGAGCAAACACAAGGAGATGATGGACTGAGTGCTGAAACTTTCAAGGCACTCACCCCCAGTCACAGATCTGGGTTGAATCCCTCATTGTTCTTTAGCTCACTTTGCAACAACAGTTCAGACCCAGCCATATGCAAATCAGTCATGACCCTGTTCCTCATGGGAACAGTCCAGCCTGAATGCATGAGCCTGTGTTGTGGATCCTGTAAATGGGGCTTGGGGTGCTAAGGCCGGCATCAAGGATGCAGTGCTCTGTCAGGACGATGCATTAGCTGTGAGGCTGCGATACAGAGTTCGTTTTCAATGCTGCCATTGACAAGGGATGTGAGGTCCGGCGCCGAGGAATGCATCACACAGTGGCATTGTGGGTTGCAGTGCTGATGCAGGTCTTTGAGATGGGTCCAATCCAAGCAGCAGCAGAGATGCATCAGTTCTGCTCGGGATTGCACAGCGCAGCAGCAGCAGAGAAGCACCAGTTCTGCTCACGCTTGCACTGCGCAGCAGAGTAGATGCATCGGTTCCGCTGGATCCACATAGGCTGGCAAAGCACCTTAAATCAACTTCCAAGGGTCCAGGGGCTAGGGTGACACCACTTTGTAGGATAGACTCACAGATGGCAGAGTCTAGGTGCAAGTGCAAGGTTGCTGGAATCCAGTTATGTCCCAGAGACTTCAGATCAAGAGGCGAGCCAACTAGCCCTTGGAGTCACTCTGGGTTCAAGAAAGGCAGGTCCAGTCCTTCTCACCCAGTCAAGGAGGCAGCAGGTAAGCAGAGTAAAGCAGAAGCCCAACAGAGTGGCAGTCCTTCAGCAACACAGCAGTGCTTCTTCCTTGCAGAGTATCCATAGGTCCAGATGTGTACTCAAGTGTTGGTGTCTGAGGTCCAGTTTGAATACCCAGTTGTGCTTTTAAAGTGGGGGGAAAGCTTCTAGAGGTTTCCCCCTTGAACCCCGAAGGCATCCTGCCCTCCCAGACTTAGCTCGCGGCTCACTACAGGGGGTATTTAGTCCAGTGTGTGGAGACTGGACTAAGCTGTGCCCAGTTTCTCCCTCCATCCTGCCTGTAATGGCCCATCCAGGCACACTGTAGCCCCTATTGTGTGTGGCTGTTTAGGAGGAATACACAAAGCTCAACTGTCTTGCAGGCTCTAAATGGCTAAAGCAGGAGAATGCCACTTTTCTAAAAGTTAACAGGTAGGTGTGCCAACATGGGATTTGTTTGTACAGTTAATTTGAGTTATTAATGCAGTTTTATTTCAAGCAAGCTTTTATAATATGCTTGCAAATTAATTACTTTTTAAACTATTTGTCAGTATAACAGCTCATATACTTTTGCCGATTGAGACAAGTGAACGTGCGCCTTGGCGAACTTGCAGAACATTGTAAGCTGCCTACCACAACATCATTCAAATCTTCATTTAATGCATAAGGTGCCTGGACCAAGAGAATATTACGAGACCAGCACCAAGCAGTTGATTTGAAACTTTCGCTCATATCGCCACAATATTATTCAGGGGGCTATCATTGCAATTCCCACAGTCCTGAAGATGGTCGAATAGACGACAGCCCATCGACCAAAAAGTGGACCACTACACTTATTTTCTGTATCACATTTGTATAGGCAATACTTGTTTGTTTTATTCCCTTGTTTTGCTTTATCCGTATTTCAGAAAAAAGTGTACACAATTGTTACTGATAAGCATAATGAATAATTTTTTAAGTCTGCAACTTCCTGTTTCATTGTGCGCACGATAAACCCCTTGATTTTAATACAATAACCTTTATTTTTTCTTTATACACACGAGTTTTGAAACGTTATTTTTTTTCCAAATCTGTTTCATGTACTTTTCTGACAACTGCTGATGTTTTCATATTTCTAGGAAACCAAAAACTATATGAGTTGTTATACTGACAAATAATTTGAAAGTAATTAATTAGCAAGCATAATATAAAAGCTTGCTTGAAAAAAAACTGCATTAGTAACTTAAATAACTGCACAAACCAATCCCTTGTAGGCACACCTACCTGTTTATTTCATATAACCCAAGCCGTCAATGGTTGATTGGGTTACCCATTGTAGTTTTCATCTTTCTAAAAGTGGCATTTTCAGAAATACAATATACAATTCAACTTCACTATAAGTTAGGATTTTATATTGTGATTTCAGAGACACTAAAAATAAAATGGTTATCTCTTCCCATTTGGAAATTACACTTTTAACATTTAATAAGGCAACTCCAATGTTATTGTATGGTAATGTTAGCAACAGATTAATATATAGAAAGGTTCGGCTTTTAGAAGTGCAGCATACCACAGAACAACAGTTGCCTGTGCCACCCAAATTCACCATAAAAAATGTGCTACGGTTTAAGAGTGACCCTTTATCAGATCAACATAACACAGCTGTCCTCTGCTCATCCCTAGCGCTTCCCGTGATGGAGACACCAGATATAGAACAAGCCTCAAACACAGATGGAAGATTGCAGAAGTAAATAACATATGGCACCAGGTTGTAATGCCTAAAAAAACTATTCAGATGCAGACACTCAAACACAAATAAATGTACAGCAGAGGGCCTCCATTCGGCCTAAGAACACAATGCCAGGACAACCGGTCAGTTGGATTCATCACAGGGGCGTAACAAAGGCCCCCGCAGCCCCCGCAGTGCGGGGGGTCCCCAGGCTCACTCATAGTGGAGGGACCCACCCTCAGCCCCTACTAATGTGAGTGTGAGGGGCCCCTTTAGCATATCTTGCAGAGGGGCACACTCACGTTTTGTTACGCCACTGCTACATCAGATAAAGCCCAAACAATGCCTAGTAGTAAGCGTCATCCTAGATAACACACGACACACCCAGCCACCTGACAATGTGACCTTCAGTTGGCAATTATGGCCCATTCTATCAGAGTGGGATCAAGCATCTAAACACACAATTTATGACACACTGTGTCAGTATTTCTTTCCCACAGGGGACGAGCTTTACTTTATTGCTCCCACTGTACAGTATAAAGCATGACATGTACCAAATGCAAATTGAATTCCAGCACGCAACTGTAAGAGATGTGGCTGCTATTGCCAGCCGTTCTTGTTTAATTACACTTAAACTTGTTGCTGATTGATAATCAACATTTGGCGAGCCAGCATAGGAGCTGATCACAGCAGATACCCGGACTGCAAGATCAAGCCTCCCGAGCCCACTCTGCGCACATTTCAGAAGAAAAAGGTGCAGCAGGCACCTCTCTTTACTGCAAGACTGACAGCCCGAGGAGGGCTGGATCCATCCACTGGCGACCGTCGGCAAGAGTAAGATGCTGCAATTAGCTTTTCTTTTTTAACAATACACATAGAATAGCATGGCAAACAGTAGGGGTAAGCGTAAAAATAGGTTCACCCAGCACTTATAGGCATGAGTGGCCTGGAGGTACATGAGCCTTAATCTCATATATTTCAGTTAACCGCAAGCTTAGTGCAGTAGGGTTTTTTAACACACTCTCTATCTGAAAGGAATGTTGAGAGGAAAAAAAAAAGGTGTAAGCCGTTTTCATTTCAGACCATGCATAGTGTACCTAGAAGACTAGGACTAGCTCGAGAAGTTAAGGTAATTATGTACATAGATGCCGTAGGAATGAGGGACTAGTGTTGCCTGAGTGAGGGAAGTCTGCGCTGCAGGAAAGCATTGATGGACAAGTTACTTACATTCAGTAACGCCTTTTCTGGTAGAGTCATGATCTAACCGTAGATTCCTTATCTTTGGGTTTGCCAGGAATCAGACTGGATCCGGAAGCTTTTTCTTTGAGCAATACCCCTGCGCACCGGTAGGTGGAGTAGGTTGGCTCCGTGTGACGTTGTTGGCGTAGTCCATGCCAGAAGGGACACCAGAGTTACCTATGTAGGCGCCACTTCAATGCTTTGACATCAGTTAGTTTTCACTACTTTCCACGCCTGAAATGTGTAGTCATGAAGATTACTGACATTGGTGTTTCTTTAGAAACTAGGCCCTGAAAGGGAACAGACCTGACCATAGAAACTTGTCTCCAGTGTGTGGAGGATGGGTGGATCATTAAGGAATCGGCAGCTATATCATGTCTCTACCAGATAAGGGGTTACCAAAGGTAAGTTACTTGTCCATCTAATAGAGACATCTAGCCGTAGATTCCTTACCTTTGAATAGATACCCAAACAATGCCATCCCTGGGTGAGTGACTGTGGACAATATTACACTAAGAAGTCCTGCAGGGCTGAGAGGGCAAAATGGCCGTCCCTGCAGCTATTTTGCCCTCTCAGCAAATCCACGCAGTAATGTTTGGTCAACGTGCCCATATTGCTGCCTGACATATGTCCAGGACTGGGACTCCATGTTGCAAAGCAGTAGTAGCAGCCTTAGCTCTGGTGGACTGAGCAGTTAGGCATTGATGAGGCTGCTTCTTGGCCAGAGCACAGCAAATGTTTTATTGAAAAGGATTACCCACCAGGAGAAGGTACTCTTTTGCACCGGACGACCTCTCTTCATTCCAACATACTCCACGAAGAGTAGGTCACCCACCGGAAACTCTTTTTTGCGGTCAAGGAAGAACAACACGCTCTTTTTCGGTCCAGGCAATGGAGTCGCTCCTGCTCTTTGGGATAATCTGCGCTAATGAAAATAAAGTGGGCTGCAGAGGTCGGCCTCTTACAGCTGATGTTTTAGCGCACTTTATTTTCATTAGAAGCAAATTATCCTTCCCGGTCCTTATTGTGCCACTAGGCTGACTTTGACAGCCCGCTTTTCTTCATTAGAGAACCGAAACCACGATTACAGCTTCTAGCACCTGGCATAAAGCCACACACAATCCAATGACATATATTTATTCATTCCGATACGAGCTAATGTGGACTTACCAAATTGGAAACCTGCATCTCCACGCAGCTCATTCTATCCTGCTGCCCCCACCCCCTTCCTTCACTAGTCACCCTGCTGGGCCCTAACCTGATAAGACCCCCGCATCCTTTACCGGGTCAAAACATCATACAGTAATGTTATATTAAACCATTTCCAGCCTCTTTAGATTTTAAAAAAAATGGCCAATGTACGACATTGCTCATTCGCAAACTGTAATTTGAGTCCTGAAGTCTTCCTTGACATGGGTGTTGAACCTGGCCCTTTGTTGCAGGATTATCCCCAAATCTTTTGCCTTCCTCTGCATATTTTTCTGATCTTTTTGTTGGTTTTAGGACTCTGGGCACTTTACAACTGCTAGTCAGTGCTAAAGTGCATGAGCTCTCTCTTTTAAAACATTGGTTTACTTGTGTTTGGCATATTTAATTTACTTCTAAGTGGGCTGCAGAGGTCGGCCTCTTACAGCTGATGTTTTAGCGCACTTTATTTTCATTAGAAGCAAATTATCCTTCCCGGTCCTTATTGTGCCACTAGGCTGACTTTGACAGCCCGCTTTTCTTCATTAGAGAACCGAAACCACGATTACAGCTTCTAGCACCTGGCATAAAGCCACACACAATCCAATGACATATATTTATTCATTCCGATACGAGCTAATGTGGACTTACCAAATTGGAAACCTGCATCTCCACGCAGCTCATTCTATCCTGCTGCCCCCACCCCCTTCCTTCACTAGTCACCCTGCTGGGCCCTAACCTGATAAGACCCCCGCATCCTTTACCAGGTCAAAACATCATACAGTAATGTTATAATAAACCATTTCCAGCCTCTTTAGATTTTAAAAAAAATGGCCAATGTACGACATTGCTCATTCGCAAACTGTAATTTGAGTCCTGAAGTCTTCCTTGACATGGGTGTTGAACCTGGCCCTTTGTTGCAGGATTATCCCCAAATCTTTTGCCTTCCTCTGCATATTTTTCTGATCTTTTTGTTGGTTTTAGGACTCTGGGCACTTTACAACTGCTAGTCAGTGCTAAAGTGCATGAGCTCTCTCTTTTAAAACATTGGTTTACTTGTGTTTGGCATATTTAATTTACTTCTAAGTCCCATGTAAAGTGGCATTCCATATACCCTGGGCCTGGAAATTAAATGCTACTAGTTGGCCTGCAGCATTGCTTGGCCACCCCAACATGTAGTATTTTAAACCGATCTCAGGCCTGCCACTGCAGGGCCGGTGTGTTCAGTTTACTGACACATTGACTTGGCATTTAAAAATACATGCTAAGCCTTAAACTCCCCTTTCATTACATACAGGTCACTCCTAAGGTAGGCCCTAGGTAACCCTTTGAGCAAGGTGCTGTGTAAGTAAAAGGTAGGACATGTGCCTGTAAGCGCAGAATGTTTGGGTCAAATTTATAAATGTGGCAAAACCTTTCAATCACCTTCAGGACCCGATCCCGCACCAGTTTTTACTTTCTCAGGTGATGGATCTCATCGTATTTTGATCAAAAGAGCTTCTTCATCATCACGAGCAATTTTAAGTGAAATTTCAAATTTCCGTCAATAATGAGAGTTGTGAGTAGTTTGAAGGGTTTTATTTTCTACTCAAAGTTTAGGAATTCAGAGTCTTTGTGCAGCAGTCAAGTATCACTCAGGTTACAGAATTGCTAATAGAAAAACATGGTTAGTGCAGATAATAATAAAATAATGCATACAACGTGGAGCATAAAGGAAAACCCCTATTCTAAGAAATGGTGTGCAAGTGTGAGTAAGAACCCACGAAGAGTTCAAAAGTAAAGGCAAGAGTGAGATTAGCATGAAGCTAATAATTAATAATTGCAGACTTTCACATAAAGTGAAATAAAGCATAGAAAAAACAGGCCTTGGCAAAGACAATTAGTTAGGTAAGCATAACGCTTGGATTTAATTATAAATGTCAAAAGGACTAAGCCTTTCTCTCGCTCTGGTCTGCTCTGAATCTCACCTCATCTGAATCTCCACTGCCCTCATCTGCTGCTCCATCTGCTCTACGAACCCATCTGATCTAAGATTAGGGGTGGGCGTAGTTTGCGAAGTAGCGCTACGCGAAGCTACTCGAAGTGCACTTCGCACTACGCGAACTTCACGTAGCACTACGCGAGCTAGGTAGTAGCATGTTCGCCCTGTGCAAGATGCGTTTTCAATGATTGCACAGTGCGGGCAAGCATCCGGCACTGTGCAGTCATTGAAAACGGCATCTTGCACAGTGCGAGCTCTAGTTTTCTGCTGCTCGAGTAGATTTTTACTCGAGCTTTCTCAACGCAGACTGGTAGTTTCTCATTGAGAGCGGTCGCGAGCATGCACGACCACTCGCAATGAGAAACCTGACCTCCCCCCGTTGAGAATCTCGCCGGGATGCCATTTTGCTTGCTCGCGGTCGCGAACATGACGTTGAGGACCGCGAGCAGGCAAAAAATGACCGCTGCACTACGCAACGCTGCGCTACGCATGTTCGCACTGTGCTACGTGCAGCTCGCGTAGTGCGAAGTTGCGCAAACTTCGCAAACTACGCAAGCGTAGCGTAGTGCTTCGCCCGGGGTTATCTAAGATCCTAAACTAGGAACATGCTTTTAAGGACAGTAATTCATGTTTCAAAAACATCCAATGAAAATTCAGCATTCTCCAAAAGGAACACTTCTCCTAGATTCATACATGTCATCCGAGCTGGCTATTTTCTCTGTTGCAACAATAAATCTCCACCACATGGCACATTTCCTTAGCTCGAGTCATTATTCAAAATTACTTCTCTTCCCTAACTTTCCAATGAAGCACATTGTATTTTAACTAAACAAAAATCTTTGTGCAAAACATTTCCACAGCTGCAAGGAAAGATTATTAGGCAGGAAATTCATTAGAAATATAAATTGTTAAAAGAAGCATTTTGTTTAATATGTGTATTTTCTCAGCAAGTCGTCAATTGTGAATGGCAAGTAGTCCATTGTGAATGGTGCTCTGTGTGAGCAGATAACATTTAGAAAGTTCCAAGTTACAAGCTGTAAAATATCTACGGCGTCTTTATTTCACAAATGAAAGGTGAATTCCATCCAATGTTATCTTGAAAGCTAAGCTGAGGTCAGCTTTTCGAGCATGTCTGAAAGCATATTGTCAACTATTATTTTAGCAAGCTGTCATTGTGTTTCTGTGCTATTAAATGTCGTATTAATTTAATATAAATGCACTGTAATTCTGCACACGTTTAATTATTGTAAGTTCAGACAAAATCTAAACCAGTCACATTAAAGTTAAACTATCAAATATATTTGTGCATGTTTCAGCCTCACCAGAAGAGCATTACTTATTAAAAGTAAATAGCAAAAACTCTGGCTGAGGCCAGCCGGTAAAAAACGAAAGCGTGTTTGAATAGCAAAAACTCTGGCAGAGGCCAGCCAGTGAAAAATGATAGCGTGTTTTCAGCACCAAATGTCTGCTTGTCATTTTAAAAATTCAATTTTCATGTTAAAAGCCCATGGTACGTTATCATTAATAGCGATTCATTTTTTAGAGGAAATTTTCCACTTCATCATGTCTTTATTGTGTGGCATGTCCTGGTAGTGACAAACAGCCTATTTTGTTTCTCACTCCTGTGAGGCCTGCTCCTCTCATAGGCTAGCACTGGGGGTTCCCTTAGGTATACTTAAGTGGTAATTCCGGATTAGAGAGGAGTAGCGTTGCCATGTTTGGTAGGTTTAGAATGGTAGGGATAAATCCTGCTTACTGGTGAGGTTGGATTTTATAACACTATTTTAGAAATGCCACTTTTAGAAAGTGGGCATTTCTCTAAACTTATGACATTTTGTGCTTTGCAGCCTGACTCCAAACCACATCTGGGCGTGGGTGACAGCTACACTTTGTTGTGCATACTTTCTAGTCAGCCATCGTACAGGAAGGGTTGGGTGTGACATACTGATGGTCTTCCTGCGATGAGAGAGAGAGGGGTGTTCACACTTTACATTTGTATAGGCTGTGTCCTGCCTTCACACAAAGGATTGATTTACCCCCTACTGATGTCTGGAGCCTTGGCTGAGGTTGAAAGGGACTGTTGTGCAATTCTAAGCTTTCCTTCTCATCTCTTGAACAAATACAATTTTGAGTACAAGTACAGGGAACCATGTTTTCAGAGCACTTTTAAGACTGGAACCGAACCTCTGCCAGAACGACTGCTGTGCTCAAGTTGTTGCCCTGCTGCCTGCTACTTGATGGGTGGCATAAAGTACTCATTGGATCGCTTTTCTGCATTGCAGTGCTACAGTGAGGGTTGCTATAGTTGCCATAAGTGGAAAGGGTATGCCCAGACTCGGGCCTGTGCTCAGTGTGTCACAGGTTTCAAGCTGGCCTGGCTGATGAAGGGTGATTCCCTGAAACCAGTACCCGAATGCTTGTTACCAGTCCAGGGAAGACCTGGCCTGGCAGTTCAGGCTGGACTGTTCCCATGAGGAGCGGGGTCCAGACTGATTTGTACATGGCTGGGTCTAAACTGGGAAACCATGGTGAGCAAACAAATTATTGATTAAACCCAGATCAGTGCCTGGGAGTGATTATCTGAGAATGTTCAGCATTCCGTCCATCATCTTTTTTTGCGTTACTACATCTACATTCACCAAACAGTCCCATGTATCTTCTGAAAACAAAACAAACCGTGGTTGTGAATGGAAGAACCCCTTGGAGCTGGAATGACCTAAAAAAAGGAAATGAGCAGAGGTACAAACAATAGAAATACCTTTTCTCTGATCCTTTATTTGGCTTGGACCGGTCTCTTGTGCTTACAGAGGTTGAGTGATTCAGAAGCCTGTAAGTAAACAAACAAAGTCCTTTTAAATTGAGTCTCACCAGATGCACTTCAAGTTTGAACATGAAATCAGGCAATGATGTCCATACGACCGTGTGTTTTTGTTATCCTTACAACTGTATTCTTCCCATAAAAGTTTTACCAATTTTCGCAAATCAGTGTTCTAAAAACTGGCCCGAAAATAAACTGTGTCCATGTGCAGGAAGCATTATACTGTTTCTGTGCTAAATACAGATCTAGTCAGTACTTCAAGGTATCTACAAATAAGTCTAGGCAGATGTGCACGATATGCATTAGAAAAGCTTTTCTCTTAATAAACATGAACTATAGTCACAAAGAGTCTTCTGTTCTTAATAGAAAAAGGGACCACTGAAACCTCTATACATGTTATTTCATCAGTTCAGCAGAAAAAAAGTAAAGTAGAAAATATGTTAACAGTGCGCAGAACAGAGGAAAATCAAGGCTGATGCCCATCGAGGTATGCTCCTTATTGACCATTCTTTTATTAGTTATCTATAATTTCTTCAATGAAAAGGGCATCAACGAATACAGTGTATGCATTCTGACAGGTTCTAAACTATAAAGAGTATCAACTGTCTTTCATAAAAAACTGTGGGTAATTCTTTGCAAAAATATGTGTCATTTGATGGAAACAGCATATAGCAATACAAAAGAAAGCTAATGTCTTTAGACAGTAAATCCTATATCTAGTCAATGCATTATAATAGTGCACAATCAAAAACATACAAACTTTCAAATTCAGATAACATCTCAATGCAATCTTCTTTCTCCATATTATGCGTTCGTTTTTCTTAGCTGTTAGACCTGGCATCTTTGGTGTGGTTTTCCCTAACTTTTTGCCTGCAGACCTCCTGTTTTTACTGCTGTTGCTGACTTCGGTTTTGCTTGCTTTAGGAATCTGGGCACTTTACTACGGCCAATTAGTGCTAAAGTGCTTGCGCTCTATACTTCAGACATGGTAACACTAGCTTATCCACAACTGGCATATTTCATTTACTGATAAGTCTCTAGTAAAGTGCACAGCATGTGACCCGGGTCTGTAAATCCAATGAAACTAGTTAGCCCGCAGCACTGGTTGTGTCACTCACTCAGTTAGCCATGTAAACCTGTCTTAGGCCTGCCATTGTAGGGTCTGTGGGTGCAGTTTTAAACTGCCATGTCGACCTGGTAAGTTAGCCCACTTTCCAGGCCCAAAGCTTCATTTTTATTACATATACGTCACCCCTAAAGTAGGCCTTGGACAGACCAAGGGCAGGGTCAATGTATTTAAAAGGTAGAGCCTGGACCTTTAGTTTTCCCAGTTTTGGTAGTAAAATACTCTTAAATCTATTTTTAATTCATACAAAGCCTTCTCTACCATAAGATAACACAGGGATTGCCTTACTAAATTTTATAAGTGTAAATTCCAAATGGGAGGAGACGGAACCCACAGATTGGATGTCCCTAGAAAAATAATTTAAAAACACACCTTATGCCTGGGAGAAGGTCTAGTCCTGCAGCTCTACATCCCAGAACTGAAGTATCTCCAAGGGTTTGTTGGATTGCCTCCTGTTTTGAAGTCTCAGGGATATTGAAGTCTTCTTTTCAACTTAAAAACATTGCCTGGACTTTGCTAAGTGTTGCCAACCCAGTCCTGGTCCCTTGGAAGTGAGTATAAAGTGCTGCATCCCCCAGAACCCATGCATCAACACAGTTGCACCAATCGGAACCAACGCATCGCCATTGGTGCTGGAACCAGATTGACGCATCACATTTGCAACGCTGCATCACCTCAGAAAAAGCTGCATCACTGCCACTACATGGAGAAAATCAACACATTCCCTCTAAAGAATGCAGAGACCTAGCACATCACAATAAGAACCGCCGCATTGCTCACAGAACTGATAAATTACCGCTGTTGCATGGAGAAATACAGCCTATTTCCCCAACTGCCTGGGATCAGCGACGCATCGGTCAGCTGCACTTCGCAACTTGTCATTTCCAACCAGTATCAAGGTATTTTTGCTCAGCGGGACTAGCATGGGTCCTGTATCCGGCCCACGCTCCATCGCAGTCGGCCTAAACTCTTGACTTTGTCTCGCTCCAGTGTGACCAATTAACTCTCTAAGAGCTAACTGCTTCAAAGACTATTTTCGCATTTACTCTTTAAATATTCATATCTCGACTTCTACTGTTTGGAGATTGTGCTTGTTTTATTAAAAAAATTATTCTCTATTTTTCTAAACTGGTGTGGAGTCTTTCTGTGGTATTTTCACGGTGTTACTGTTTGATGTGTTGCACTAATACTTTACACATTGCCTCCTGAGGTAAGCCTAACTGCTCTGTGCCAGGCTACCAGAGAGTGAGCACAGGTTAACTTATGTTCTGATTGTGACATATCAAAACTTAGGAGTGAGAAGTCTTTACAGAAGATATACACTCATCTTCCCTAACAAAATGTTCAACAAACCAAAGGAGGAAATATCTTGAATATCATATATATATATATATATATATATGTACAGCCCGTGACTGCACGGGGAAGAGGGATCATGGACTCACCGATTCACGGCCCAGCTTGACTGTGTATTCAGGGGCAGAACGTTGGGGACTTGAGCAGGTTCCGGATTTTAGCCTTAGGGTTTGGCCACAACATTAAAACTTCCTCCCTTACCTGGCAATTCAGCGTCCATTGTAGGACAATAATACAGCTCCGCACCCGGAACGAGGGATTTTGGGAGCTGCAGTTCGAACTACAACACTGCAGCTGCTACCTAATTAGCGGAGCCAGCTGACCTCACGGCATTGGGAGGGCCTTAACTCACTAAAGGAGGAAGTTGGACTCCCCTCACCACAGCGACGGCATCTGAGGAAAGCTCATGGGAGCCGAAATGCATTATGCCACACAAGCTGCTAAATAAAGAAATCCTGCTAAGCTCTTCGCTGTGTCCTCTTTGCTTCCGTGATGGAGAGGTAATTTTTTGGATATATATAGATATATATATCTATATATATATATATATATTTTCGCACTCGTTTTCCTCACGGCGACGCGCCCACCATCCAGAGCCCATCAAAAGGAAGAAAACGGAAGACCCAGAGTGCAGGTGAGTTTTTTAATCTTCAGCACACCACGCCAGCATAACGTTTCGGCCTTCGCAGAGGCCTTGGTCACATGACGCACAGAGAGTTGAGCAAAATTTAAAGTGCTAGTGCATACGAAATACTACACTTTGATTGGCTAGTTTCTTTGGGGGGAGATGTCCATAATGGACATAGAAAACATCTTGCGTACAATGCATTGAGAAGAAACAATTCATGTTTTACATGTTTTGCTATATATATACTTAATTTAGAAGGGCGGTGTAAGGACAGTCTTCTCTATGTGCACGCTTCATTAGGCACATCACTTTTAAACACTTATTCACGTGTCATGAATTAATAAGGCTGAACACGAGCAGCTGTGTTTCAATATCATTTAATTAAAGTAGAAGAAAATAATGTTTAGAAAGGAGGCCCATGACTTCACTTCGGATGATTAGTACATTTGTTATTTAAGCTGTTTTGAGATTTCTGTCCTGACACCTTAATGTACGTTTTTTTTAAAGTAATTTGGCTGTTGTGTAAATGGTGCACAAACCCATTTTTTGAAGTTCTCCTTTGAAACAGTGTGACACTTCCACGCATATGGGAATCATAATGCCATTAACTCTGGGCATGCCAATGTCTCCTTGGAAGATGGTTCAGTACAAACTGTCTGAGATTCATTTGATTCGGTGAATCTCTGCCCCAATTCTTTGGTGTTTCCGCTTTAGATACTTTTCGTCCTTATGATGACCCCGCTCTAAATGCCAATGTTGAGGGGTCGAAACGTCGACAAATAACATGTGTGGACTGGGTTTTTAAGAATTTTGATGGTGGATGTCAACTCTCATTTCACGGGTGTGGACTACAAAACAATCTATTGTCCTTATCAGCCACATGTATATATGCTGTACATAGCACAACTATTCACTGTATATCCCTCTCACTGCACCTTCACGTTTTAGGAGCACCTTGCATAAGTACTTCATAATAATACTGTGTGAATTGAACAATATATTCATACATGAGATATGTGTAAATAAATGCACTAAAAGTATAACTGGAACTTACTCATTGCAGTAGTTGTTTCCTCTTTCCCTAATATAACACTATTGCCGTGGTGGTCAAGGGCTACACTAGCCCCATAGGGACCACTTTATTGTTTATTAATTGTCGTGCCCAGGTCCTTGGGTTACTGGGTTGCCATCGTTTTCTATTTAGATAAGGCTTAAGTAGGCTGGTCCATTGACCCATGCTGCAAGCCGTGGTCGGCAGAAGCAAAATGGGAAAGACAACAACAGACCAATGGGTGAAGAAAGGTGGCTGAAAGCCCCTTTAAGGGAGGATATTATACATATTACTTTAGTAAAATCGACACGTTATTGGACATTTCTTAACTGCTTAATCTATAAAAGAAAGAGTGCTGGTGTCGAAAGCTATGTCCAGAAGTCCACAACCCATGCAATTAAATGTCAGTCCCTGAATATCAAAGCAGAGTTCTCTTCACTCCACATCAGGTCTCTTTAATCTATTACCAGACGCTCTCTGACCCTTTATCCAACTCTAGCAGGTTCCTGCGTTCTCCCTATGGGCCATTTTTTTCCAACTTTCTCTTCCCCCGTCATTCTGATTTGTATATTTTCCCCTATCTTGCTCTCAGTTAATGCCTGATGTAGAAAAATAAGAGCTGGTCACCAAAAATAAGTGCCAGTGGTGCCCACCGGAAACCACTAGCTTAATTTAAGCACTGGTCTTGGCTAAGGACAGACCTAAAAAGGAGGCCCTAGGACAGCTGGACCAATTGCATTCTGATTCAATGCCCAGACCCATGTCCTTGAGGCCCTGTAAGAAAGTATGATTTCCAGTAAAACATTTAGTGTGCAGCACCCTCAACTCAGGTATACTTTCTTGGTTTACAGACAGCAGAACAATCACTGGCTCTCTGAGATGGTGGTACCCTGGTCCTTTATCCATTTCCTATATACCCCTCCATTCTCTGTGCAAGTTTCTAAGCATTTGAGTGTACATAAGTGGCACTAGACGCATGGATTTAGTGGCCTATATTCACATGGACAGGAGCAGCTATTCCCTTGGCTCAACCAGGAATGGCAGGTCCATCATCGACAGGGTACTCCTCAGTATATAATGGGGTAAAGTATCTAATGGAATAAAACTGATCTACTGCTGAACTTTTGTAGGGTCATGTATACACATTTTCTAGTTTGTGTAATTGCATTTTATTCAGTTGCTTAACATCTTTGGTCCGATGGTGAGTGGCACTGTGGAATAGTTTACTATTCAAACTAATGGGGAGAATAAGCTATCTAGAGTACATAGACTTGCCAGTCTATGCCATGCACAGGTGGGACATGACATTGTGTTAATATCAGATATCACTTTCCTAACAGACACAACCAATATCGCTTGGGCCCTGCACTGGTTCCAAAGTACAGTTTTCTTCCACTACATGTGGGGCTTGTAGGTCATCCTGACATCAGTAGTGCATGTGTGGGCATTACATTATCAGATATTATAACTCAAAATAGATGCTGCAAATCTCACTGTCCTTGTATGACATCAGTGTGTGCGATTAATCCAGGGCACTTTCCATGCTCAGCTAAGTCTCACCATGAGCATCCTCATTTGATCAAATAATATTCAAGACACTGGGGTGCAGATGTTTTATGAAAGTTAGAGATTTTGGTAATAACCATTTTCTTGACCACTCATTGATAGAGGAAATTAAATCCATCTATCTACTTTGGGCAATAAGTGAGTCAACACAAGCTCCTAGTTCTCTCTAAGGATCTTTTCTATTTCCCAGTGGAAAAGCAGTCTCAAGTAGCGGATCAGTGTTCCCTGCCATTTTATGGGGACTTCCACTACAAGTTATTTCATATTCAGTTCTGACGGCAACATCGCAGACCCGGTCCTTTCCCATACTTGGTAAGCTTCAGCATCAAGTGTCCAAATTTGTTTTAAGGGGTTTAATGGGCAGCAGCATATCATTGACGTACATGGAGAACAGAATCTGACATTTTTCGAAGTAGATATCCCTGTCAAGTTCTCTCCAACTTGCCTTTGGGGACAAGAGGATTACTGTTGCGTAACTCTAGATAATAGAATTGGATTCAACATACGCCATTTGTTTTTACCTTAACCACTGGGTTCACGTACATTAGACCAATCGACTTAAACTCAGTCCCCAACCCAATTATGTTTTGTATCATGGACTAAATGTTCTATTCTACATAGCAGCATCCCCAATCAGTAATATATCAACAGCAGAGTAGTGAAAAATGGAATAAAAAGCATTCCAGTGCCAAACCCACCAGATATCTAGAAACTCAAGTTCGCACATTATCTGCTGCAGTACCTCCATAGCTTTAGACTTTATCTTAGTCTCTCTGTCTGTTTTATCTACGCATGGGTCTAGAATCCTCTTTAAGTAAGTATATTAGACATTATTTTAGAAGGATTGCTGTGGGTTCATTGCAGAATATTTTAACACTACTTTTTGAAAGAAGGAAGGGGCATCTAGGTTTGGCCCGTAAGATTAACAATTGTCTCAACTCATTTCTCTGTGGGTTAATATAACATAGATTTCAAAAGCTTTAGCAGTCACATCAAGCTCTGGTTAGTTTTGGTGTACGGCTGACAATAAGGTACGTAAATTATGGCTGTCATTCCAGCATGGTATTGAACCAGTGTAGGAAACTACCACTTTTTGACATAGTCACTGCCACTTTTTGCTTGATACCCGATATGATTTCGACTGAACGTGCACTGGGTCTCTGCTGACCATGATCCCAGTGACAGAGCTCTTTCCCAAAACAGTACTGATGTTCCACAATTGGCATGACTTCACTTCCCCAATTAGTCCTTAGTAAATGGCACCCCTGGTACCTGGGGGATTGGGACTGATGACGATCCACTAGTGCTGCAGCACGAATGGGACTCCTCACCCATATCATGCAAACTTCCACTGCAGGCTGCGTGACTGCGTGCAGAAAAAAGAGTCAACATGGCACACATCACTGTGCGCCCTGCCTACAGACACTGCATGAGATAGGTAAGCCACCCCTATAGCAGGCCTTACAGCCGGAAGGCAAGGTGCACTATATCCCTGTCTGGACATATCTGCCGGAGCAGATATGACCCTTCAATGTCTAAGTCCATTCTTGGACCTTGTAAGTGAACAGGGAAGACATAACTAGTACATGGGCTGGTCACTCGCCATTAGAAGTTACCCAGTTCTATGATGGCTTCTCTGTCCCCTAAATGTTTGGTACAAACATCTCTTCTTAATAATCCTGCACTGATGCTGGTGTCAGATTTATTAATAAATTCACACAGAGGGCACCTTAGAGGTGCCCCCTCAAAACCTACTACTAGCATGGTTATTGACCGGTCTCAGCCAGCCTGCTACAACTAGGCATGTTTCTGACATCCTAGGGTGAGTGTTTGCTCTCAGAGGCCGGGAACAAAGCCTGCTCTGGGTGGAGGTATTCACACCTCGTTCAAGCAGGAACTGCCATCTAGCACAAGAAGCTTCAAAGGCCATGCCGCCTTTGAAATGTGACCCAGGGATCTCCAGCTAGTGCAAGATACCAATCCCCCTGTCGTGTCCCCACTTCAGGCGGGAGGGCAGGCCGGAAAATTAGTTAGATTAGGAGGTGTGCCCACACCTAGCCAGTACCACACCTAAGGTGCAGCAGCTGATGTGGATTCCACTTTTCCTCCATCTTGAGAATGAAATTAGTGTATTGGGTCAGGGTCATGCCAACTTCCAATAGGAAGTGGTCATGTGGAGTGTGCAGTCACCCTGAAAGTAGGGAGCCCATTGGCTACTTCCTGATACTCCCCTTAATGCCCCCAAATTGAGTATATTAAGTGGCATCCCTCATCCCAGAACTTTAGGTTCGATGAATCTAAAGACGAAGAGGACAAAGAAGAAGTGCTAAACCCGATAACTGAGTGCCTGCCACAGAATTTTGTCCCGAACCCCTGCCTGCCGCTTCAAGACCCGACAATTGAGGGGAACTGACTCATCCTGCTGCTTTGTGGCCTCTAAGAGAACTGCCAGCCTTCGCAAACTGCCCAAAACTCCCTATGAGTAGAGGAGCACCTCCACAGCAGATCGCAGGCACTGAAACCACAGAGTCCAGCCAACCGACTTGTAGTTCCCCGGCTGACTGGTGCAGCAACCAACCAGGAAATCCACCCCACAACGAGTGTGGGGGCACCAAGACTGACCCGAGCAGTGCAGTGCCAATCCCTGGGGTACCGAATGCCCTGCAACCAAGACCGACATCGAAGAGTCCAGTCAGGACTCCGACTCTACTAGAGCTCAGCAGCCGGCCAGGGACGTCACGATCCCTGAGACCCACTTTGAGACTTGCCGAGCAGTCCTGAATTTGCCCCAACCAGCTGTTGGTCCCTGACCGCGAGGAGAACCTTTTTCACAACAAGGCCAGTCAACCTACCTGCTCTGCACCAGCTACACCACCGGCCTGGGTAACAATGAACCGGCAGTGCTTCCGTGTCCCTAAGGCCCTTGTGGCCCTAGCCCCCGTTTGGTAGCTCTCTGACTTACTTCCAAGTCCCCCTGCCCAGCCTGCTTTGAGAGGGCCCCCTCTTCCTCGTAGCGCACCAGCTACCAACTCCACCAACTCCCTGCTCGTGGCAGAATTTGAGACATACCCAATGAACTGTTTGAAGAACAATTAACCCTTGGCTTCCTGCTACTCTAAACCTGGAAGGTGAACCCCAAGAACTGTCTGTGCTGGGAGCTTTACCTACCTGCTTTATCCTCCCAAAGGATTGTATGATGCGTAATTGTGAAAGAGGTTTAACAATTGTCACAAATCATTTCTCATTAGGCTCTGCAGAATAATATTACATCCTTCTATATCTAGTCTGAGGCTGAGGTTGAAAAGAAATAATGGTCTGCAAGAGTCACAGCAGTAGTTGGTGGAGGATTGTGATTGCTAGGCTCATTTGTTTGTTTGCACAAACAATTTTTTTAACAATTTCATTGGTTTTAAATTTTCTTGTACTTTCACTGTGAATTGATAAAAGAGGGAGTGATTGCATAGTAGCTTACTTAGGCGTCCGTGGTCAGGTAGCCATTTCTATTCATTACAGACAACTAGATGCACCATTTTTAGGGCAGCACGCACTCTAGTCCTTCAGAGATTTTTGAGATCTAGATGTCTGGTACCTTTAAAACTGACCAGGCTCGCGGACAAGGGGCAGTAAATGATGGGTGATTGTTCAGCTCATTTGTTTATGGTTTATAATGTTTTTTAATTTTCCTGCACATTTACTGTGAATTGGTAAAAGAGGGGGTGACTGCATTGCAGGTACTTAGGCGCCTGTGGTCGGATAGCCATTTTTACTCGTTACAGGAAACTAAAGGCCCCATTTTTAGGTCATGGCTAGGCAGCGTGCATGCGCTGTCTCTCCGAGACATCTGGTAATCCATATGGGTGTTGAAACTCCGCCCATTGCTTGTTACTTTCTTCAGGCTTGCGATTTGTTACCTTGTGCTTTTTTGTGTTATCAGCCTCATTATTGGCTCTTCATGGCATACCTAACTTCCTTTCATTCCGGAAGCAGCACAGCCTAACTTCAGTATCCTAGCGTACACAACGTAATTGTGTTTAGTTTATAATAGTGCGCATTAACATGCACGTGCATCCCGGCCGCCGAACGCAGTCCCGGACTCACCCCTGCCCGCCCCCACTGCTTCCTTGTTTATCAAGCCTCCTGTGACCTCTGCCCTTGGTTCCTGTGATTGGCCCGGCCTCCTCACAGACCATCTTTACCCAGCTTCCAGTACCCCCGCTCGGCCGGGTTCCACTGCTCTCACTCCCTCAACCCCGCCCCCATCTCCGCACTATGAGTTTGATGCTAATGATATCGGTCTGGTCTGCTGGGTTCACGCCGCTTCCTCCAGTGACATACTGGGATTGCACGCACACCCAGTACGGTACCGGTGCCCCGTCCACTCCCTCAGACCACACGAGCTACACACACCACATAGAGCCCCAATCGTGGTCCCGCCTATGTGTGCTCCGTTTAGCCGGGTTTGGTGTCCTCCTCTCCTGCTCCCAATACACTCCCGCAGTCCACACCCGTCCCTGCCCCATGATGAGTCCACGCCTTCCCATAGCTTCGTTTTAAACAGTGCGGCATCGGTAGTGAGTATGTTTTATATTGGTTTGCTGTGATTTAACAGGGCACACGTTCTTTGCTGATAACTTCGAGCGGAAATCAAAATTAACAATGCTACATATTGCTGTCCGTTTTGCCGGCATATTCATTCCGGTGAATATATAACTTACGAAGTTCTAGACGCGATAATACATACTTTTTAATGGTCTGCCTACCCCTTCACATGCATTCTGTTGCTTTGCTGAGTTTATTTGCAGCTGCCGGGTCAGCCATCCTCATCGGCTCACGTCTCCTCCTCTTTTGAGGTGACTGGTGACCCGCTTTGACGCAGAGTGCAGAAGATGAACCGGGTTCTCTCTCTTCTGGCCTGCAGTACCAGGTGGGGACGGGCACTACGACCCAGGCGATGCGCCACTAAGAGCACCTTCAACCCAGCCCTATGCCCGCTTCTACGACACTCTGTGAGCTGCTGTGGATGGAAGAGGCAAGCCCAGCCTTCTGCTGGAGGAGGAGGCAACACGCCACCACAGACCTCTGCCCATAGTGCGCAAGCTCACCTCACTGCTGCAGCCTGGAGAGTCAGAGCTCGGACTGACATACTGTTGTTGCAGAGCCAGCAGCTGTCCTTAGCCATCCCAGGGGCACATTCCTGACGCCTTATGACAGCCACCAAGGACCCATCCCTCTGACCACCCTGCTACATCACCAGTCTAGAGCCTGAAAACTTATTTCAAAATAGATTTATGTATGTGCGTCTTTATTTTCTGGTAGAGATCTCGGACTGATCACGACCTGCAATGCTTTGATTTTTTTCCATCTGCCTTCCCTGCAGGATTCATGCTGATACAGGTGAAGAGTGAAAGCAGATGTGAAACAGACGTGCTTGCAGGGATGAGGAGCACGGGGTACTATGGCTAACCGCAAATGCCATTCTTGACCAAACTGTGTGATCTTGGGGCAAATCACTATGCTCATCAGTTTCTCCTTTGTCAAGTCAGGGAGAGCTAACAAACATTGTAAAAACAGATGTTTAGTTTAGATATTTTAAGCTACGCCCTTACTTGCATTGCCTAGGGCCACAACAGCATTAGCCCTCCTAGAAAGACTCCTCGCAATACCGGTTGGCGAGAGGTGGGACAATTATGAGCCCTCAATACAAAACGGGGTCAATATCGAAAACAGTTAAGTGGGTAAAAGGTGCTGTCAAATTATTTCTCCCTTAGTAATTAATCACAGGTAGAATAAGAACAAACGTTGTAGGAAAGATATCACTGAAAATAACACGGAAGAAAGGGCAGACTAAGTGGTTGGTGGTATTGTTAGCTGGTTATTGGTATCTCCTAATTTTATGGCTAATAACTTGTAGGTGAACGAAGAAGCGGTTTATTTCATTATCCACCCTCTCCTGGCATATAGACCGTTCAGCAGTCTGCCGATCACATGGTTCCCCAGAAGTATTTGAAAGACAAACTTACCTGTGGAGAGGCTGGGAATCAACACTTCAGCGTCTGGACTTTCGCTGCCCCACTCATCAAACAGAACGATAACAAGTGCAAATTTCCCTGCCTGGTCAGGGTGTCTCTGCATTTAAAAACCGCTACAGATATTCTAGCCTACAGAAAAAAGAACGCTTTTCTTTCTTCACTGTTTGTGTTTGGACTTTGTTACATTTTTAGGATTGCCTTGTAGATTGTACTACTCCCAACTATTGCCTTCCCGTACTACCAATTTATTTTTTATTTATTTAAACACACCTAGCTTGCTTATTAGGCAGACCACTTCAGACGTAAGTTCAAATTACCAGTTGTACACAAATAACACTCTAGATAAGTACTTCTCATTGCAGTTACTTAATGTGCCTAGTAGTGTCAAAGCTTCCACGTTAAAGAGCAGTAGATGTAGCAACAAAGATAATCTGTTGCAATTTCTAAATGCTTATAAGGTCCCAAAGCCGAGACCAATTGCATTGCAAATGCTAGTTAAGGTGAAATTTTTGAGACCCAGATGTCCTGTACCTTTAAAACCGGGACAAGTGCGCGAATGCACAGCGGACGCGCCGGAGACATGCCAAATGCAAACCTGTCTATGCCTGTCAGCGTCCGATAGGAGCCAGCGCCAGCCATTATGCCCAAATCACAGGACATCCTAAGGTAAGAGTTAGTATATTACTCTAGTACCCAACTTCTAACATTAAATACAACCATCTTATGTACCTTCAGGTTTAATCCTCACGAAATTAGGGAATCCTCCAAATATCCCTGATGGGGCTTCCTTGTTAAGCCAGCCAGGAAATCCGAGGGCTACCCTCTCACTCTACCACCACGGGGCATGACTCCTAATTAATGTGCGTCTATGCACTTCTAAGCCAGTGACTGAAATGGTAACCCCTTTGGGATATAAAATATTTAATCCGGTGTGCCTTAATGAGAGGGGTGGTGGCATCGCAACTGTAAACTAACAGGACTACATATGTACTACTTTCCCTGTTGCAGAGTTAGTAGAGACAGAAGCATTTGGTTTGTGCCTCTCACTGAACTCTCAACAGTCAGCAGGTGGGGTACTGATATACAGAATGCCAGGACTGGCTGGTCCTTTTTAGGGCTCGCCTTTCCTATTCCGCAGGAAAAGGAAAAGAGCCCTAATGCAGCCAAACCATACTTCAGGCCAAGCAAGGGCTCTCCAGCGGATTTTCGAAAGTGCACGCCCGTGGACGAGCATGCCCGAGCCTTCCCACTGCCAGCAGCATCTGGCACATTAAAGGCTTCGCTGCCCCGCCCCCGCCGTCACTTATTCACGGCCGCAGGCCGTGCCTCCCTGTGAGTCACTTATTCACGCCCGCAGGCCGTGCCTCCCTTCTACTTCCCATGCTCTCTTCCCCCAGTGCTTGTTTGGTAAATGTTCCTCTTGATCTGGTCCTGAGTTGCGTTTATGCTCCGTCTGCTATAAAGAGCGCATGCACTCTGCGCTGCCTGTCATTAGAGATACTTGGAAACATGTCACCGCTCATTTCGGTAGATTGCCCTCGATTGAGCCAGCCAGTCCTGCTAAAATAGAGCTATGCGCTCTTTCTATCTGTTCTGGATCTTCCCAAACTCAGACTAGTGACCTTTGCTCTCCAACTAAAATGGATGTGCGTATATTGTTCTCTTTACTCTTCAGCGATTACCCTGAATCGCCTTGCAGCCCGTTCTGCTCATAGCTTCTTTTGTGTGCAGATTTTATATAACGCAAACTCGACCCGCAGGTATTGGAGCGCTTCACACTGCTCATAGCTTCTTTTGTGTGCAGATTTTATATAACACGAACTCGACCCGCAGGTATTGGAGCGCTTCACATGAGCACCAGTTATGTTACACAAGGACACTTTCATTGTGTGGTAGGTGCAGGGAGATAAAGTGATTTGATCATAATCACAGGATGCTGAGCCCACGCTGAGGCTCCAACTCGGTTCCCGAGCAGCATTTGGCACATCAAAGGCTTCGCTGCCCCGCCCCCGCCGTCACTAATTCACGGCCGCAGGCCAGCCCTCCTCTTGCTGTCTGTAGTTCCTTTCACCCCCGCCGTCGTCCTGCTGTCCGTGGTAACTCTCACTCATTGCTTCTGTTGCATATGTTTAAACTTGCTGTTATATCGGCCCTTGTGTAGCACAAGCAACGGACTCCAACCTCTCATCGTGAAAATTAGTACAGAAGGAAAGATAGCTCAGAAGAGGAGCGTTGACAACAGAGAAGTGTCACAGACTCAACTCAGCCGTTCACCCTCATGAAGATGATGAAAGGAGTACCCATAGTTATTTTCATAGCTTTCAAGATGTCATGTTTTGATGCCATGCCACATACCACTCACTTGAAATCATTTGCAATTTCTGCCAGGTATTGGAGTGCTTCACATGAGCACCAGTTATGTTACACAAGGACACTTTCATTGTGTGGTAGGCGCAGGGAGATAAAGTGATTTGATCAGAATCACAGGATGCCCGCCCCCCGCTGACACTTATTCAAGGCCGCAGGCCGTGCCTCCCTTCTACTTCCCCTGCTCTCTTCCCCCAGTGCTTGTTTGGTAAATGTTCCTCTTGCTCTGGTCCGGAGTTGCGTTTATGCTCCGTCTGCTATAAGAATGCATGCACTATGCGCTGCCTGTCATTAGAGATACTTGGAAACATGTCACCGCTCATTTCGGTAGATTGCCCTCGATTGAGCCAGCCAGCCAGTCCTGCTAAAATAGAGCTATGCGCTCTTTCTATCTATTCTGGATCTTCCCAAACTCAGACTAGTGACCTTTGCTCTCCAACTAAAACGGATGTGCGTATATTTATCCCTTTACTCTTCAGCGATTACCCTGAATCGCCTTGCAGCCTGTTCAGCCCGTTCTGCTCGTAGCTTCTTTTGTGTGCAGATTTTATAGAACGTGAACTCGACCCGCAGGTATTGGAGCGCTTCACATGAGCACCAGTTATGTTACACAAGGACACTTTCATTGTGTGGTAGGCGCAGGGAGATAAAGTGATTTGATCAGAATCACAGGATGCTGAGCCCACGCCAAGGCTCCAACTCGGTTCCCCAGCAGCATTTGGCACATCAAAGGCTTCGCTGCCCCGCCCCCCGCCGTCACTTATTCACGGCCGCAGGCCTGCCCTCCTCTTGCTGTCTGTAGTTCCTTTCACCCCGCCGTCGTCCTACTGTCCGTGGTAACTCTCACTCATTGCTTCTGTTGCATATGTTTAAACTTGCTGTTATATCGGCCCTTGTGTAGCACAAGCAACGGATTACAAATGCTATAGGTGTCACATTTCCACAAGTTAACACTATTAGCATTGTAAATTACAAAGTTAATAATTTCCAAAATTTCTAAACAAAAACATAAATAATAAATTTGTCATTTACAATACTAATCCCTCAAACTTTACTAATGCGAGCCCTATTGCATTGCAAATGCTTGTTTGAATTTTAGGAGCGAGGCTCTATCCCACCCAGAGGCTGCGTTTCTTCCATTTTATCACGTTAGGTGATTTTAGCATTCACTGAGACTGCTCCTTGGATAAAGAGGTGTGCCACCTGAAAGACATGATGCTACCCTGGGATCCCACTCAATTTTTTTTAAAGTCGGCCCATCAGGGAGGACATTTGATTGACATGGTATTGTATTGTATTGTATTGATATCGCATTCTACAATAAAAGATTATCGAATATCGAAAGCAACTCAAGACCTGGCTTTTTAATCTGTAAACTCTAGCTCCCCTTTGATGGTCAAATACTGCAGATATTCTCTTAGCGCCGAGATGCCCACGGGTCTTCGTTCGCGCTCTATAAATGCTGTTAATAAATAAATATGTCAGACCCTATTCCCTTATTATGATCAGATCATTACTTAATTTAATTAAGTTGGACCATTTCTATGCGGAATAGTCTAAAAAACTGTCTAGCTTTTGTTATATTTTACGGCACATTAATATTACCCACGACAAACTTTGAAGCACTCTGAAAGACTCGACCCCTCGCTCTTCGGTTCGGTAGAAATAGAAGCCATAGTGGTAGAGGATGGAGCTGAAGTCGAGGGCGTGAAGGCTCACAGGGAAGAGACACAAGCCCAGTAACCGCTGACGTACTTGCTGATGGCGCAGTGAAAATTATTTTTTGTTTAGAAGCCTGCTGAGTGGGAACCACTCGAAACGGACCTGACGCTGATGCCAAGCAGGAAAATGTAAGGACAAAAACAGACCTGGAGTGTTCTGGGGTTCGGTGATTGCACTGTACTTAACTTTATTTTGATTTCCTTTCTGGCCTGTCTTTATACCTATAGGATGCAAACTTTTGGAGGAGGATAAGGGTACACGGATGTGTACATAAAATGCATTTACCACAAAATGCTGTGTAGTACGAAACCGAATAAAAAAAGATTGCACACAATTTTTTTATAAACGTATTATGCAGACAAGACTGAGGTTTTCTGCTTTGGCCATAATTTTACTTTAGAATGGCAAATTTCCTGGCTAATGGTGCTTCTCCACCAGGTCGGCACACAGAGGCAGTTAAAAACTTGAGAGTTAAGTTGTCCATCAACTGTCTTTTCAAAATCAAGAAAACACCGTGGTAGGAACAGGTTTTGGCCTTCTTGGTACTGCTAAAACCCTTTTTTCTTTTTCTCTCCCTCCTGGCCAGGAATACTATGATTTTAGCGCTGGTTATGGATTGGTAGGATTATGCAAAAGCACTTTATTCTGGTCTTTCGCAGTACCTAGTAAATACTTGCAGGTAATATAAAATGCTGCTGCTTGCCTAACGCTCAAGATCCTGGTGAGGGCTCACATTTCTTCACACCTTTGTGCCTTGCAATGGCTCTCATCCGATTTACCAAGAGCTTCACCGAACTGGCCCAAGACTTTTATCAGCTAGGATACATTCATATTGCATTAATAGGAAACTGCGGTCTTTCCACAGAGAAGGACCACCGGGGCCTTTGTTACGCCACAGACTACTGATACTAATACCCAGGTTCCGAATGCCGCAAACAGGCGGTCGCTGTTTCTCCGCTTTGGACCCTTTGGCTTGGAATAAACTTTTTCTGGAGCTTCTCCAACCGACTCTGAACAGCGGTTCAAAACGACACGAAAAACTTGCCTCTTCCTCAGAATTCAGTGTAGTGTGCTATTCTTCAGTTATACTGTAGTTATCGCCAGGACACTCCTCGGACTAGCCGTGTGCTCTATAAATCCAGTTTTACTCATTCATTTTTTAAATTTCATTATATAGGGATATCGGCCCAGCTTTAAAAGCCTTATAATATATATGTGAGCACTTCATAATACATTTGTTAGGAAGATGCAAGTAGATACATTTTTTTCTTTTAAAGCTCTACCTCTACAGTCAGGCCATCAGTTCCAGGTGTCCATCCACTATGCGTGCCTTTTTAATTTTTGCTTCTCTTATAGGTGCTCCCAAATCACCTCCATTTGTGTTTCCTAGCCATGCTGATATGGATCTCTACAGGTAGCTGTTAATACACTTCCGGTCAGGTGACATCTTTGATGTGTAGAGTTGCTTTTAGTATGAACTTTTGAGAATGCCTCCTGAATCGTATTTATTCATCCACTCATCTGTGTTTTTCTGAGCTATAGCTCCTGCCACCCAGGGTAAGCAAAGTACAGCCAGATTTAGAGTTTGGTGGATGGATTATTTGGTCACAACCGTGACGGATATCTCATTCGCCTTATTACAAGTGCAGTGTATCCTATATTATGAGTAATAATCCTATGTAAAACTGGAACGAGCAGCATATTTGGATCAACCATTTTCTTACCATCTAAAATCTAAATTTATAGCAATACGCTTTGGTAAATAGCCATCAATTGCAGACCGGCCAAGTTGGAAATATCAGGGCTCAAAATCATGTTGTCTCTGTGGAGCACCAACGCAGGATTTTATTCACTTAGTCTGTATCTGGCCAGCGTTAGGCGAGGATCGCCGGAAATTGATAAGGGGGCCATTCAACACAAGAGGTGTTCGCTCATGCAGAACTGCAATATTAAAATGCATTGACCCAGAAGATCCACAGCCTAACTGTCATTCGATCAAGTTCCTAATTAAACATGAGGAAATATCAAATCAAGACTAGTGGCCAGGCTAAATAGTTGCATGATGTACCTGCGGAACTGTTGTATCAAAATGCCCCGGCAAGGAAGATCTGCAGCCTAGGCCCGGCCAGATTAACTTTATAACCCAGCAGGAGGAACATTTAAAACAAGGCTAGTGGCCTGGTAAAATGGTTGTTTGATGTAACACTTGAGATGTTGTTTGAAATAATAGGCAATGTTATCAAATGCTTTGTTTACATTAGACAGGAAAAAGTGTACATTTTATGATAAGAAATAGGTTTCTCTTTTGGAGAACCAAAAAAGGTAAAACACTTTTTTATTTTATGGATGTTTGTTTTAATATTGCTATGTATAAATTGTTGTGGTTTTAATTAACTGAACAATAAACGTATATTACACTGAGTAGTAGTATGGAAAGGACATCCATCACGCTTGTGAAAGGGTACCTGTCCATCAAACTCTAAACAAGGGCCTTAGTCTGGCCTGAGCATTCTCCCTCTCCATTCACTCTCAGCACAGCATGTCTGTCACTGATTGTTATCACTCCTAGCAACCTCCTCCTTAAATTATGGTGATTTGATAAGGATTTCTGTCAGGTCACTCACTTCTCTTGTGGTTGTGTGACACCTTATCTCAGTCATTCCTGCATCTGCATCTGCATCCCCAAACCACTGCCAAGGTCCAATTACGCAAGACTGTTGGTCTTGATTCGGTTTCCTCCCGGCTGAATTAGTGCAAAGCCCTTTATCCTAACATGAATCAAGGCTCTTTCAGTAAACGTCAGGCTGTACAACACGAACCCACTTGGCTCAATCTTGACATCACCAAATATTAGTTAGTTCTCAGTATCTTACAAAATCGCATTGGCTCCCTGTGAGAAAAACAATTATGTTCAAGGTCTTGTGCCTCTTGCACACAAGGCATTACACAGTCTACAGTTTATAGATCTACATTTCAGTTTTACTCTCCCAAGCGTACCCTTCACTCTGCCATGGGTAAGACTCTTGCCCAGAATTTGAAGTGGAAGATGGGGTGAAGATCTTTTTTTTATGGAACAGCCATGGAACAACCTGCCTCCCCACATAACAGAAATTGAAAACCTGGCGCGTCACTTTCTAATTTTGTTCAGTCCACCCAAGGTTACAGTCCTACATCTCATTGCCTGGCTTTGGGCTAGGAGCTTTATACCTTCTGGTATTTGTGCACTTTATACATTGTTTTTCACTTCATTTACTTTCATTGTGTAAACCAGTGGGGGCCCATGCTCAGGACTGGGCTGACTCAGACGGCCACGCATGATCGCAGTAAATAAAGAAATAAATAATATGGGACCTGCGCGGGGAGCACTGTCGGTCACGTGGTCCTGGGCTCCACTGCAGGCCAACCGGGGAGGGCCACACACCGGCCTTCCCACGAGAATTGTGACAAGGGCACACCCGCGATTGTGAGCAGCTGAGAAAGCTAACCCGGTGACGGACCCCGCGCACGATTCGTCCCAACTGGTAGGTCAGGAGTCGGGAATCTGTCCCTTGGCTCCTCCGGTTCCCGTTAGCCTCTAGACCACCCGTGGGGGTCCCGCAGCCCACGGGTCTCCGACAGGGGCTTCCCGAGGACCGCGCCGCTAGGCCCCTGGTAAGGGGCCACCTCGCAGTAATGTGTCGCGTGTGGGCTGGGGGAGGGGATTTGGGCCGCGACCCCTTCGCCACCAGGTCGAGTGCGGCTTGTGGACCTCCTCTGCAACCACACATCTACTCCACAAGTTAATCTCCTATACCCGCTAGAGGGATCTCAAGGGGCAGGAACCAAATGACTCCGTTACTGATCTTGCGCGCCACAACCACAGCCTCGGGCCCTCGAGCACCCTGGTCGCCATGGAGTGGGGTAGGGGGAGGGGATTGGGTGTAGCGGCATGGGAAGCACTAAGCCTGCTAGTGTGCCCCATGTCCTCGACTGTGACCCACCGCGCCCTCGGACTGCCACGCACAGCAACTAGTCGGCCAGCAATCGCCCAATAATTGCAGCCCCGTGGACCCTCTCCATTAATTTACCCAACGCGAGTTTGACCCACTGGTATTGACGCGCTCACCTAACACATGTCCAGCTCCTGCTCCTGTGATAATGCGCCCAACCTGGGGGGGGGGGGGGGGGGGGGGCGGGCCACGACACTCCCACCTAGGACACCCTCAATCGATCGCGGGTTCCCTTACAGCCCACGGCGAGGCCCGGACCTTCGCATTGCGAAAAATAAAAAAGGGGGGTATTTGGCCGCTCTTGCGCCCCAGTGTCTGCCCTTAATGCTGCACTGAACAGACTGCCAAACAAAGCATATGGCGCATGCAACTTTAGGTCGGGGAGGTTAGGACTATAACAAAGACTGGCACCCGAAAAAACCGAGTGAGCATCGCTTAAAACCCCCGGGGGGCCAACTCTTTCCCCAGAACCCGATGCTTCACATGAGCCCCCCCCCCACCCCTCCCCCCCCCATGGCAGACCGTGCCATGGCCCCTGTACCAACTGGTACTTCCCAGGGATGGGGCGGGGGGAGGGGGCTTGCCGAGCTACACTCACCGGAGGATGACGCTCACTCACAAGCGCCAAACGGCACCTTCAGGCCCGGGGACAGCGATGAGGAGACAACGAGAAAACACGACCTCCTAGATGGCGAGTCGGGCAGCAAAGAGCAACATGCCGATACGAAAAAAAAACACAAAAAACAACCGCCCACCGCCGCATGACGCACAAAAATGGGCGGGATGAATAAAAATCGCCGGAACGCCCACGAATCTGATCGGGGAATGAGTGACGCATCTCTGTTCCAATGGCTAGCCTCCATTTATGGAGCTAGCCAATGGAACAGAGAGGCGGAACAAAGGGCCGGACTGTTCTCAAAAGATTCCGCCTGCGCTAACACTGCTGCGCAGCAGATCGCCAGGCGAAACCTAAAAAGAGTGAATGTGGAAATATAAAATAGGAATTTCAACCAAGCTCAGGAGGAAATACAGCCATAAAGTCTTGTGGGGTATGCTACTCTTACGGATGCACCTGACACTCGGGGAACCCATATGGCAAAAACCCAAGATTAGATGAGAGAATATGGTGTGATGGAAGATCTCGATTTAAAATGTCGTGTCACTTGATCATGTTCTTTAAATTGTTACACCCATTAATGGTTGTTTATTTATTTTTAAATTAGTTTCTTCGATGTTTAGCTCTGTAAAGCACACCAATACCTCTTTCGGTGCATAGACTATTCGAAACAAGGAGGAAAAGACGTACTTTGTGGTTTTGTCAACAATTCATTATTCAGAGTTTATACAGAGTTTCTGGGACTTTAATTACCCATACTACTACTTCAGAAAAATCTATAGAGTTTAATTCGCTATTTTGCCGCTCTACAATGTTTCAGATGGGGCACTCCTGAGAACAGAGTTGCCTTTGTTGCCACTGTTTTTATGGCGTGAGCTGTTACTCTTTCTCAAATTAACTCCAGTGCATTGGTGTTTGTGAAGGTGCTTCACCTGATCAAACCAAAGACTTCTTGTTGACAAGCCTTATAATGTGCGCTCCCTATCTCCAGCATACGTGGTCAGGCTGGAGCTTGGTTCAAGCTCCTGGGAGGAAAGTCCAACTGACAGGCTGCATACAACCATCCTTCACGTTACAGCTGCCATGATTACAGGTGTTATTTGCACTAAATCTTCTCACACTGCATCCGCCTGTCTTTACTGAGCGGGTCTCATAAATAGATGGCAACGTTCTCCAGGAGCCCTTTGTAATATCTGACTTGACATGATATTGCCTTTATGATGAAGGTTAGTAAATTGTAGCATTTACTCACTAGTTGGTGCTGAGTCATGCTTCAAGCTACATGAAGTTCTGTGTTGGCTTCAGAGATGGTTTTCCTCATTGCAATGAGGCTTGACCGTCGTATGAGAACGGATAAACAAGTTACTTATCTTTGGTAACGATGTATCTGTAAGAGACATACATTAGTTATAGATTCCTTACCCTAGAATTACCCCCAGGCGTCAGACTGGATCGCATAATTTTTTTCTGTAGCAGTACCCCTTACGTGTCAAGTAGATGGTGTTGGTCGACTCTGCGTCTATCGTCGAGGACGCCGGGATGACGTCGCGGTGTCTACTTAAATGCCGCCCGTGCAAGCTGATGTCAGTTCTGACACGACTTTCCATGTCAGAAGCGCAGAGCCATGCAAGACACTGACCACTGGCGCAGAAAACTAGGGCCCTGGAAAGGAGTCCCTAATGCTAGATGTCAGTTTGCAGAACGGTTATGATGGGTGGGGTGGTAAGGAATCTATAACTAATGTATGTTTCTTACAGATACATCATTACAGAAGGTAAGTAACTTGTTCATTTGAAAGAGACCATTAGTTATAGATTCCTTACCTCAGAATAGATACCCCAGCAATGCAAACCCCAGAGGTGGGTCTGTGAACTAAGTTCACACCAAAAAGTCCTGGAACACAGAATGGCCAAAAAAATGGTCTCACCGGACTTGGCTATCCAGGCAGTAATGTTTTGTGAGAGTGTGCATAGAGGCCCACGTAGCTGCCTGGCAGATATCAAGCAACGGAACTCCAGATCCCAAAGTAGTAGAGGCTGCCGTTGCCCTGGGAGAGTTGGCGCGCTGTCTTACTGGAGGTTCCTTTTTTTGCCAAAGAATAGCAGATTTTGTTGCATAGTACAACCAAACAAGAGATGGTACGTTTGTGCACGGCCCAACTTTTCTTGGTACCAACATAAGCCATGAAGAGTTGGTCATCCAACCGGAAATCTTTAGTGCAGTCAAGGTAGAAGGACAGCGCATGTTTTGGGTCCAGACGGTGGGCTCTCTCCTCTTCTTTGGAAGGGTGCAGTGGTGGGAAGAAGGAAGGGCAATGTTATGGTCTGACCTATGTGAAAAGAGGAAACCACTTTGGGCAGAAAAGAGGGCCTAGTACGAAGGACCACTTTGTCCAGATGAACAGCAAGAAAAGGAGGTCTGGAGGAAAGAGCCTGAGCTCACTCACCATGCAAGCAGATGTGTTGGCAAGCAAGAAAGCGGTCTTCAAGGTAAGAAGACAAAGAGTACAATTATGTAGTGGTTCAAAGGGAGCACACATAAGGAAAGTAAGAACAGGATTAGAGTCCCACTGGGGCATTACAAAAAGAGAGGGAGGAAAGAGATGAATAATGCCCTTTAGAAATCTATTTACAATCAGAGACTTGAAAAGAGAATGCTGATCAGGAAGGCGCAGTAATTCAGAGATGGCTGAAAGGTAGCCTTTTAGAGTGCCAAGAGCAGAGTCCTGCTGGGCCAAAGATAAAATGAAGAGGAGAGCCTCTGAAAGAGCCTTTGCTGTGCACCATGCCCCAAATCTGTTCCATCAACATGCATATGAAGTTTTAGTGAATGGATGCCTGGTTGCCAAGATGACATTACAGACTTCGGGAGGAAGGCTGAAAGCTGTCCACAGTCGCCGCTCAATCTCCAAGCAAGGAGGTGGAGGCTGGACAGGTTCGGGTGGAGGACTGACACCTGCTGCTGTGACCGAAGATCCTCTCGAAGAGGCAGTCTGATCGGAGGATAGATGGCCATGCTCAAGAGCTCGGGGTACCAAACTATTCATGCTCAGTCCGGTCACGCCCAGACGGAAGCCACAAGAATGACTTGGGCCCTGTCGGGCTTGATCTTCTTCAGCACTCAGGAAAGAAGTGGTACAGACGGAAAGACAGACAAGAGGGCGCAATTCCACTCGCAACGAAAAGCGTCACAGAGCGAGTGCCGCCTTGGAAACTCAAATGCGCAGAACTGCTGACATTGCACGTTCTCTTCAGGGGCGAACAGATCTAACCAAAGAGACCTTGCACCACCTCCGAGTGAAGATGCCATTTGTGTTCCATCATGCACTGGCAGCTGAGTTCGTCCATCCTGGCGTTCAGGGAACCTGCCAGGTGTTGAACCACCAGGGATATGTCCTGATGTTTCAGCCATGTCCAAAGTCAAGTCCAAAGGGGAAGAGCCTCTTGAAATAGGGTCCATGACCCCACCCCGCCCTGTTTGTTGGAGTGCCAGATGGCGTTGGTATTGTCTGTGAACACCTGCACTACTCTTCCTTTGACAGACGGACGGAATGCCTTCAGTGCAAGACGGGTCACCCGGAGCCCCAAAAGGTTGATGTGGAGACCGGACTCCGCCGAAGACCAGAGACCCCTGATCTTAGCCTCTCCCAGGTGGCCGCACCATCCCAGGAGTGATGAATCCATCACTACTGTGAACTCTGGTTGGGGAAGGGAGAGGGATCTGCAGCTGACCAAATTCTGGTTTGTGAGCCACCACTGTAATTGATGTGCAGTTCCCTCCGAGATCTGGACGACATCGGAAAGATTCCCCTGATACTGCACCCACTAGAACTTCAGGTCCCACTGCAGAGCCCGCATATGCCACCTGGCATGATCCACCAGCAGCCTCAGGGTTATTCTCACCGAAATCCGGGATAGAGGCTGAAACATCGATATCATAGCTGGAATATCCTGGACTCGCTGATCGGGAGGATAAGCCCAAAACTACACTGTATCCAGAACTGTTATGATGAAAAGGAGCCTCTGAGAGGGAATCAGGTGTGACTTCGGGACATTGATAGGGAACCCAAGCAAAGGCAGAAGGTCTGCCATAGTCTGGAGGTGGGAGACGAAAACCTGGGGCGAGCTCGCCTTCAACAGCCAGTCGTCTGGATAGGGGAAGACTGGAACCTGATCTGCGCAGGTGAGCTGCGACCATCACCATCACTTTCGTGAACACCTGAGGGGCACTGGTAAAGCCAAAGGAGAGCACGGTAAACTGAAAATGCTTGTGGCCTACTGTGCAGCTTAGGTAGCGCATGTGGGCTGGCAGGACGGGGATGTGGAAATAGGCGTCCTGCAAGTCTAATGCTACCACCCAGTCTCCGGGATCGAGGGCAGACAGGACCTGAGCCAAAGTGAGCATTTTGAACTTCTCCGGTCGAGGGCTCAGAGGTCTAAGATAGGACACAGGCCTTTGTCCTTCTTGGGTACCAGAAAGTAGTGGGAGTAACAACCACAACCTATTTCTGGCACAGGGACCATTTCGATAGCTTTTTTGGCCAAGAAAGCTGCAACTCCAAGGTGGAGAACGGCCAAGTGATCCTCAGACATGCAATGGAGTGCTGGTGGCATCGACAGAGGGGTAGTCTCGAAGGGGAGGGAGTAACCTCTTTGGACTATCTGCAAAACGCACCTGTCCGAAGTGATGTTTTGCCAGTGGGGGAGGTGATGGTGAATCCTGCCACCAATGACCTCAATGTGACCCTGAAAGTTCATACTGACTGTGCCAGTGAGCAGCGACTATTGACCACAGCAATTTCAGTTTGATAAACCTTTTCCAGAAGATGATAACATTTTTCCACCATGCAGGTCCACCGCAATGCAGGGCAGAACATATGCTGGTTATGATGAAAGACTTTATGGCAATCTAATTGGTTATGAATGTTTATGGTTTCAGTGGAGTTTGCAGTGAGGCATGAATCAATAACAGCATAATGACTGCATCTGAGCTCACAGCATGCTAAGTAATAATAGTAAGTAAAGCTTCTCTACTCTTATTCTCTGTAATTACAGTCCCTCTGTACCCGCTCCTTGTTTGTTTGCAGACTCCTTGTCTTCTATTCTAGTGTTCCTGGTTCCTTCAGCATATTTCCAGTCCTGTCCTATTTTTGTGCAGATGTTTTGCCCAGTTTTGTTCCTTGATTTGCTTACTTCCAGTTCTTTTCTTTCTTTTTAGAATCTGCTTGCTTTCCCATAGCCAGTTTTCTTTATTCCGTTCTTCCAGCTCAGTGCCCCTTGCCCTCTGTGTTTATGTTGAAATCGCACGTATGGTCACCAGAGGATGCCAACTGGTTCCAGTGTTCAGTACACTGTGCCCAGAGACTAACTCAGCAGTTCTCTTATAAAAGGGATGCTGGGCGTATTCCAAGACTCTGTGAGATTAGCTGTTCCATGCCTTATTATGAGATCTTTTTCCATTAAAAAAAAAGCTGCTGGCAAGGGGGAGAAGCTTTATCTACCGAACAACCAAATGGTGGAATGCCTTACCTCTTACCTCTTCACTTAAAGACAAGTCCATCCCTGTTTTCTTTTAGAAAGAATCTTAAAATCTATAGTTCTTCTGTTGTATCCACTGACCCTACCGATCTGTGGTAGACTAGCGCCAAGATGCCCTTGGGCATTCGAGCGCCTTACAAAACCCAAATTCATTTAATTTCATTAATGAGAGGACACATTCCATGGGACATGCAAAGTATCATTTATGTTTTTGTATCTATTATTCTTCTTCTTGCACTTTTGTATTAGCTTCCTGCTGTTCATTGTATTTTATTTGCCCTGTCTTACTAGTTTTCCATTTACGGGCTTTAACCAGTCCACGAACAGTGTCTCAACTCCTTCCAAGTTTCAGGTCCTCTCTTGTGTGGCCTAAACCACTTCACCCACTGATTATTCTGTCCGTCCAGAGACAAACATTGTCAGAGTAATACTGAAGAAACTATTTTGGCAAGAACAGCTTGTGGTTCAGGTATGCCGGTCCTACGTCGTGTAGAGCTTTGTATGCGTGAGGAGCTTGAAAGTGATTCTCTTGTTGACTGGGAGCCAGTGGAGTTGTCGGAAGTGTTGCGTGATGTGGCTGCAGCAGGGGATGTCCAATACTAGTCTGGCTGTGTCGTTTTGAATGTTCTGTTTTTTTAGCTGTTTCTGGATGACGCCGGCGTAGCGTGCGCTGCTGTAGTCGAGTCTGCTGCTGATGAGTGTGTGGGTGACCATCTTTCTGGATTCTGTGGGAGTCCATCGGAATGTCTTTCGAAGCAGGCGGAGCGTGTAGAAGCAGGTTGAGGAAACTGAAGAAACTGCGTTTATTTGGCGGTTCATGGTGAGCGATGAGTCCAGTATGATGCCGAAGTTGCGTGTGTGGTCCGTCGGGGTAGGGGGGAGGTCCCAGAGCGGCTGGCCATCAGGAGTCGTCCCAAGCTGAAGGGGTGGGTCCCAGGAGGAGTACTTCGGTCTTGTCCAAATTGAGCTTGAGGCAGCTGTCATACATCCAGGTAGCAACGGCATTCATTCCACTGAGGAAGCGGATTCTAGCAGTTGTGGGTGCTTGTTGATGAGGGAGAGGAACAGCTGGGCATCGTCACGTAACAGGAGATGTTCAGTCAGTGGCAATGTCAGTACTAATGTGTGTGTTGTGTCAACTAGAGGTCATAGGACATTTATACCCACATAGATAATTTAAGAAACACTAAACACCAGGTAAACATATAGGACAGTCATACAGGATAGGACAGTGTCGCTAACTGTCTCCACCTAGCAAGTACTAATTTCCTGTTCCTTGCATTAAAATACTAAGTAGAGCTAACCATACATTATTCTAGGATCAGAGGAGATATAATGAACACATTTCTCAATGAAGTATTTGTAAAGCGTTTTAACTAGGACTCTTTAAAAATTTTGGCAGGCACAAATATTTCAAAATTAATGCACTATTAGAAAAAAAGTCACTGACAAAAAATGAAAAACATTTCAAACTTCTACGAAAAAGAAGAAAAAATCTCAACAAGTTTAAAATGATTAAACTTGTATACTCACTAGTTGACCATCTCTGACGTAGAAGGAAGTAAACTAATATGCAATAGAGATGTGGGATTCCTACTGCCCGATACCAAAGACATGCTGTTTGGGGTTAGAGAAAACGAGTTATCAGGTTTATTTACTGCACTGGACAAGTGGGCAGATTCCCTCCGCAGCAAAAAAACCTTCAGCTGTCAGTAAACATGTGGCACAGTGAAAGAGGACTATTTACCACCAAGATAGTGGAACAAATGCATATCTTGTTCAAACTTGTATGTGACTTGTTAATTCAAAACTTTTACTATTAAGGCAAGTAATCGAAGTAAATACTGTGAGCTAAACCTGCATTACTGACAGTAAATCAAGTATAAAAAGGTGTAAACATGTTTGCAGAATGTAACAATTTGAGGTTATTTATAACACTCGCAGAATGCTCTCTGTTTATATGATAAGAGATACAAGAGCATGAAAGCAAAATTGGTGACTATTTGCTATCAAAATATACTACACACCCAAAAATCTTCAACTTAAAAAAACATTTTGCTAAACTCTTGCGAAACTTTGAATATCATGTGCTCTAGGCATCATTTAGTAAAATTGGTAATAAGGGATTGATGCATGCCAAAATGTACTTTAAAATAAAAAGAATACTGCTAAATAATGAATGTAAAACCTTTAAGGTCAATATTACGAGCCTTATGAAAATAAATGTGGGGGTGCGTGGCCAATCAGCATGGCCGACAGGACGTGAGCTCCACCAGCTCCCGGCATGATGACCCTGTAATCCTGTTTAATTATCCTTTCTGGGCTTGTGGAACACGGAATCGAGGGTCGTGGGTTCACCCCACATCAGTGGCCCTTAACTCGGAAGAGAGACGGCGGGCCCCGTGAGGGCAGCTGGGGATTTGCTGACCTTCGTCTACCCGGGGCCTCTGTCCACGTGAGGTCGGGGACTGCAGCCTGCTCGGAGGGGAGGCGAGGAGGTGGTGACTGGAGCCGGATCCTTCCAGGAGGTGTGGACCTGCTTTTCGGCCACCGGAGCCCGCTGCCAGCTTGGGCACCGTGTCGGAAGGCTCTGCGAGTCCTGGCCGCCAAGACTGCTGGACTGGTGGTGCCCCGGACATCCCTCTGAGCGAGGTCGGGGATTTGCGGCCTGTCCCTCGAGGGAGACGGAGTGGTGGCGATCGGCGCTGGTACCTTCTGGGAGGTGTGGCCCCGTTTGAGTGGACATCGGAGCCCCCTATCAGCCGGGGCTCCGAATAAGGCAGGCAATGCAGACTCCGTGTTAGAAATGGGATCCCTGGCTGGCCAAGGCTTGCGCCAAAGTCAGTCAGAGACCACCACTCCTAAGTCAGGGCAAGGGAGTTACATGCCAAGATAACCCCTGCTCACCCTCTAGGTAACGTGGCGCGAGCAGCAAGGCTAAACTTAAAGGCAATGTGAGTTAAGTATTTGCACACGCACCCCAGCAACAACACCCAAGGCCCACCACAAAGGAAACTTCACACAAGGTTATATATAAAAATAGCCTTTGTATTACACCAAAACACATTAGATAAAACACACACTTTACAATGTGCCAACAGGCACGGGCAGAATTTACAGGGGATATGTACAAGACAGGGCCACATGGACCACTGTCAGGAATCAGCACTTTTAGAACTTAGCACTAGGTAGAATTAACACTTAGAACATAGAATATAAATCACTGTAGCACAAAATAGAACAAAGCACACAAGCAGTAATCACTGGTAACCGGTAAGTACCACCTACGCAATCCTAACCACCTTAGGAACAGGTCACGCAGGGAACCAGGACCTCACTAGCACCACCTGTACTAGCAAGAACAACCACCTAAGTATCACAATACAAGTAGGGGCATCGGCACATTACACATGATGCATCATTATACATTCTGCGGTGTAGGGGAGGAAAACACATGATGCAGAACCTACATTCAGCGGTGTAAGGACAAGGCACATGACGCATAAAAACACATTCAGAGGAGCAGCACAGGAGAACACATGATGCCTAAAAACATTCAGAGGTGTAAGAGAAAGACATGATGCATAAACACACATTCAGAAGTGTAAGGAACAAGGCACATGATGCATAACCAACACATTCAGAGGTGCAGGGAAGGAAAACACATGATGCTTACAAACATTCAGAGGTGTATCAAAGAACACATTTGCGCCAAAATCACCTTAGCAAGTAAGTCACAAGTTGCGCAAAACTCACATAAGTCACCACCTGTGACTGTCCATAGGCCTACTGGCTTGTGGGGGCTAGGACGCCCTGTGTCCCAGTGTCAGGGGCCTAAACGTGGCAGCTGCCCACCAAGTGCTGGGCAGCTGTGAAGCAATGTTGGTGGGGACAACGGGAGCCTCTCAGGCTCTGCACAAAGAACTTGTTTCCCCCTGGAGCCTCGCTGGGCTCTTCATAAGCAGACTGGCACCCAGGAGCCTCTCAGGCTCTTAAACACTCTGTGGGCACTCAAGAGCCCCTCTCAGGGCTCTAAACAAAAAAATGCCCCTGGAGCCTCTCCTAGGCTCGAGAACAAAGTGATACCACGCGGAGCCTCTCAGGGCTCGAAACAGAATGCGGCCTTGTTTGGGGCCTCGGGGCTCACGAACAACCAATGCCCCCACGAGCCTCTCGGGGCTCTACCTACAACTGCGGCGTTGTTGGAGCCTCGGGCTCTGGGATATCACTGTGCCACCTCGGGACCCTTGTGGGTCCGACAAAAATGCTCCCAGTCGTTGGAGTCCCCCACTGGGGACTCTGAAAGCAATGGGCCCTCTGCTGGAGTGGCCCACAACGGCGGGGCCGCTCAGAACTGTAGCCGGGTTGGGACCGGCTACACCGTGGCACTCGTGGAGCCCCCACCAGCCCTCCTTACTCACTGGGACGGCGGGGACTCTGCTCGGGCGCTGCTCCTCAGGCTTGGTGCGGCGGCCGGGCTGCAGGGGAGCTCTCGCTCCTCGGAGCTCTCCCTCCTTTAAGCTGGTCACCACGGGGCTCTCCCTCACTCCTGGGAGCCCCGTGGAAGGTGCCGGCCGCAGGCTTCCTCTCTCTCCTCCTCTCACCGGAGCACGGGGTGGGCTCCCGTCCACTTCCGGTTTTGAACAGAGCACTTCCGGGTGTCCCTCAGTCCTGCCCCCGGCCTGCCTGACTTCCTGGTCGTGGGCCGGGTGGCGATTTTCAGCTGCGGCGGTAGGCACCCTCCCTAATTTACTTAGAAGGCGAGGTGGCTCTCGCTCGGGCCAGAAACAGCACGATCAAGGCAAGAAGCGGCGTGAGCAGCCGCGAAAGGGAAGTAAAGCGCTCCCAGCGCTCCGGGACAATTCACAGCGCTACCAGCGCTAGGGGTGAAGGCAAAGCGCTCCGAAGCGCTAGGGGCTAAAAGTACAGCGCTCTCAGCGCTAGAAAGCAAATACAGCGCTCCCAGGCGCTTGGCAAAGTCCAGCAAAGTCCTATTAGGCAGGGGGAGGCAAGGCTGGGCCCAGAGCCAGCTCACTGGGTCTCTAGGCAGGGAGACAATCCAAGTGGCGGTCCTCCTGGCCCCAGCAACAGCAGCAGCCCCCTCAGGATCCTGGAAGAGAACCTTTTCTGTGGGGACACAGCCCCATTTTTATACACCACATTCCTTTGTCTGTAGGTGCAGGGTGGGGGAGAAACCAGTCGCAGCTGGTTTTGGAGTACCCTTGATGGGCTCATTCCCTAACTCTATTCACTGGCAGGGCTAGGGTCATTAGACGCACCACAGGGGGCGGAGCCAGCATTGTGTGGGGAAAACCCAGCCTCATTCAGGACACAGGTGCACTCCTCTCCAGCCATCAGCATGCTAATCTCCCACTCACCACCGGGCAGACCCATCCAGCCTTCCTGGAGCCAGGCTCACCAGCCAGCTCCAGCCAATCACACTCCAGGCATATTTTACACTAATATGCCAACTCCTAGAAGTGGCATTTGTACACAAGACACAATCATGCCACATACATCATTGCAAAGCATTCACTCTCACGAGTTCGCACATACCAAATTCGAGCATGCACACCTCACACATCAGGAACTACGAGGGACACAGACATTCCCCATGCATTCCTATGGGAGGGCAGGACAACCTTACTCCACGCACTCAGAGTGCGCACGCACTTTCCACTGGGACACAGTGAAAGTGCGCAGAACCCAAAAATCACTACCTCCAATTCACATTTAACAAGCAAAAAGTTTAGGGGTGAACCTGCCAGAAGGGCCAAGTCCAACACTCCGACTATGGCACCTGCTGATCGGGAGTAGCCCTGGACCTGCATCCACGCGAGGTCGGGGTTTTGAAGCCTGCTCCGGCGAGGAGACGGAGAGGTGGTGCCCGGCGCTGGAGAGCTCCGGGAGGTGTGGACCCGTCTTGTTTGGCTCCGGAGCCCGCTGCTTGCTGGGGCTCCGTATTGCAGGGCTCGGAGGGTTCAGCCAGCGGTGACCGCGGAACTGATGGTACCCCGGACCTCCTGCTACGCGAGGTCGGGGCTTTGAGGCCTGCTCCGGTTGGGAGTCTGGAAGGTGGTGCTAGCTGCGGGAGCAGTCTGAAGGGATCCGCGCAGCCTGTCGGGAGACGGAGCCCGCTACCAACTGGGGCCCCGTGTTGGAGGATTTTCCCTGAGGCCGACGGGCCCTGCTGTGGGCCTACCCCGACCGGCACCGGTCCTGCTGAGGTGGGAGCGCGTCGGTCCTGCTGCGGCCGGCCCTCCTCCCTGGTGCTTCTTCGCCTGTGCTGTGCGGGTCCTGGGGCCCAGTGGACGCCGCTTGTGGAAGAGAGACCCCCTTTTGCACCGGAGGCGACGACCGGTTGGGGCGTGGACGGCGCCGGTGGGCCCGAGGTCAGCCCTGGATTGAGGAGGGCCCGGCCTGTGGCCTCCCTCCCTGCTGCGGCTGGGCCCTGGGTCCCGGTGGGTGCGACCCTGGTGGGTTGCGGAGGGCTCCACCTGATTTGTGACGGCACTTGCTGTACCTGGCCGGCCGCCGCGGCCCCCCACGCCGCCCGTGGGGTCCCTGCTGAAGGAGGAGCTGGGAGTTCGAGGAACTGTGAGTGCGGGAGCTGTGGTGGGGGGAGACGGCTTGGGCTACCCGCGGCCTACTGCTCTCTACGGACTTGGTTGCCCCTGGGGCCAGGCGGCGAGGGGAGCCTGCTAACTCTGGACGTCTGACCCCTACCATTACGAATATCGCCGCGTTAGGTCTGGGGGTATAGATTCCGCTTTTGGGGAAGCTCTTGCTGGTAGTTGGATGTGCCTTTGTCCTGCCCTGAAGCGATCGCCGAGGGGATCCTGGGTGACCCGAGGTCTATGACACCCTGAACAACCCGGCCGGCACTGGTGCACTGGAACCCCCTTGGGTTGGTCCTCCTGCAGTACGAGTCCTGCGAGCTGGCTGGGGTGAGATCACTTTCTTCCACGCCGCGGTGAGGCCGAGGTCCTTCGGAGTGTTGGGCGTCTCTCCTGAGTTGTCGCCCCCCGCCGTTCTTGGGTATCGACGTAGTTGGAGGTGCGGCGGGAGTGAGTAGGCCTTGCACCCCCTGCTGGGACCGGAGGGCTTCATCGACGCTGGTGGACCCGTCTAGACGCCTGTCGCCTTGTGCTGGACAAGTGGTTGGGGGCTGAGAAGACCTGAGGCCCGTATTTGTGACCTAGGCGGGCAGCCTGTGCCATATACCTCGGCGGGCGTAGCTCGGGGAGGTCCTAGTCGTCCGCCTGCAGTGTCGATCATGGCCCTTGGGACTCTGGCAATGCGCAAGGATAGGATGTTGCGCTCCACGCAGCCCAACACCATCACTCAATATACCACACAGCGGCTGCGGTCGAGCGGGAGTGGCGGAACGTTTGGAAGCTGGGAATGCTGAGTGCTTTTTGGAGACCTGAATTCTAACGCAGCTATGTCCGCGGGGCTTATCCGATGTTTTTGTCATCGAGAGGGCCCATCGGGCGTTGGTCTCTCCGCCACGTCCAGGAGCCCCTCCGAGAGCGCTGATCGCTAAGATCCTGTATTACAGGGATCGGGACTGTATTCTGTGAGCGGCGAGCGGAGAGGGAGGCAGCTAGTCTCACCATTGAAAACAGTTGGGTGTCCATCTACCCTGACTATACCCAGCCAGTTCAGGAGGAACGGAAATCCTACTTGGGGGTTAAGAGAAGCTCCGGGAGATGAAGTTGCAGTACATGCTGCTATATCCGGCTAAGCTCAAAGTGATCTCCTAAGGAAGGGCGCACTTCTTTGAGTCCCCAGCGAAGGTATGGGAATGGCTGGAGATTCGGGGCGACGACCATCCACCGGGGGAGCGTGGTGGGCCCCGTGAGACGTGGGGAACCCGACCTACGAGGAGGCGACGCAGCCGACGCAGACGCCGGTCTGGATCAGTGGTACCTAAGGAGCCCAGGGTCACGGTGGGTGAGGATGGCGCTATGCTCCTGGAACTGTTGCCTGCGGGGACTGGGCAAGGGGCCCTGGGCACACTCGATCCAGTGGAGGTCCTGGTTCCGAATACTTTGCCTGATACAGTGCAGGACACGATCTTCGCAGCTCCGGAGGTCCCGGAGACTGGAGGGGTCGCGTCCCCTGCGGAGCCGCTGCGGACATGAGGTGATATCTGGCCTTCCTTTTGTTTCCATCTAGCCCGAGTGGCCTTTGGATGTCCTGATTGTATTATTATTGGCCATGGCCGGTGATGTCTGCCCTGTGTTGCTGAATGGGGCGGCGGACTTGCACCAAGAGGGGTCGAGACTGTAAGGTGGGAGGGGGGTACATTTGATGGGACATTGCCCGATCGGGGGCTGGTCCGCCTCATTGAGCCTAGTGACTTTCATGTAAGACTTTCATGTAAGACTTGGGTCCCATGGGGAGCTGGAAAGGGGGGGGGGGGGGGGGGGGGAGGCGGGGGGGTTGGAGTGGGGTTGGGTTGGTTGATTGAGAGTGAGTGTTGTGTGGTGTTTATGGGGTGGCTGTGTACGTCCTGGCACCAGCAGGGCGGGGTGGCATGTGTTGTTGTCATCTTGCTCGTGGGTGGGGGTGGGGGGTTGAACACTACGGGGAGTTGAGGAGCTTGGGGGCGTGGGGGGTGTTGTTGGGGGGTATTGTTGCAGGCATCGAGTGTACAACCAGCCGCCCCGCCCCCGGACTTGGAGGATGCCGTCGGACCTCTTGCAGGACCAGGTGGCAAGGGATTATGTGGAGACAGCCTTGAGGGAAGTGTGGCTCACTGGTTATATCAGGCAGACCCTGAAGCAGAGGTCAGACCCGGGACCTGAGTTCGATTCCCGACGCGGCAGGGTGTTGAGCTCAAATGTCCACGGACTCGATAATTCTCGCTTCGGTGCCTGACCTAATCATGGGTTCACACTCTGCAACTCTGGGCATTAAGCTTGATTAATCTCCACAACGCCCCGCCGCGGCGGGATGCCTGGCTTTCACCTTGGGGATGCCCTGTAGGGGCTATCTCACAGGGAAAAACCAGGACGGGTTCCCAAGGCAAGCGCGGAGATACCCCTTCGGGGGTCGATTCAGGCGATATATAAGAAATGTAATAATAATAATAATAATTATATCGACTTGAACTGGCCGGGGGACGACATGCCATATTCAATCAAATGGGACGCCCTGAAAGCAGTGGTGCGTGGTGAATGCATGGGCCTTACTTATGGGGTCCGGAGGCAGTTGTACCGAGAGTTGAGGGAGGCGGAGGACCGTCTTCAGCATTGTCAGACTCTCTCTAATCCCGATGTCTCGGACCTGGAGGCAGAGCGGACGGCCCGCGAGTGCGTACACGACATACTTTCCCGCTTAGATAATTATACTCTAGGTCAATACCGGCAGCACCTCCAGCGGGAGGGGGACAAGTCTGGGAGCCTGCTGGCCTGGCTCCTCAAGAGGGAGTTCGCCCCGGAATGGATAGTAGCACTGAGGGATCCAGCAGGGGCCATGGTGCACTCAGAGGCAGGCATTCTTGGGGTTCTCCAGTCACACCTCCAGGCGGTGTATGCCGGGAACCCCTTGCTTACGGAGGCTTACTATCAGACTTATCTTCGAGGACTGAATCTCCGGGCCCTGTCGAGTGAGGCAGCGGAGGAACTGGATGTGGCTTTGTCGCTCCGAGAGGTTAAAGTGGCAATGGCCAGTCTACCGGGGGCCAAGTCCCCTGGGAGTGACGGGTTCCCGCCTGAATTTTACCAGGCGTTTGGGGAGGTCCTGGCTCCTCTCCTCCTCCAGGTCTATCATGAGGCACTGGATTGTGGCGCCCTCCCGCCTACCATGAATCTGGGTGAAGTATGCATGGTTCTGAAACCAGGTGGGGACGGTTGCGATCCCGCGGCATTCTGGCCCATAACACTCATTAACACTGACGTGAAAATCCTAACCAGACTCTTGGCCACTCGGCTGGCCCCACACATGGCGCACCTGGTGCACCAGGACCAGTGTGGGTTTATCCCCGGCCGCAACACTGCGATGAATCTACCACGGCTGAACCATATTCTTCATGTGGTGCGAGATAGGGAGGATCCCCAGGTCCTGGTGTCAATCGACCTGGCCAAGGCGTTTGACACTGTCCATTGGGGGTACTTGCTGGAGGTGCTCCGGTTGGTGGGGTTGGGGCCCGTTTTTTGCAACTGGATCCGGACCCCATACGGGGCGCCTCGGGCCTGAGAAAAGCTTGGGTCGGCGCGCTCTGAGGATTGGCCTTGGGGAAGGGGTACTCGGCAGGGGTGTCCCCTCTCGCCGCTCCTCTTCGCCCTGGCGATTGAGACTTAGGCAGTCTCTATTTGTTCGGAAATGGCGCAGTGGGGGATCGAAGTGGGGGATCTCCCTGTATGCGGATGGCGCCTTGTTTTACCTGTCCCTAATTTTCCCCCTGGCGGGCTATGGTGTGGGCCCACACGTTGACCACCCGCAGCTGGGATTGAAATGGGAGGTGGAGGCCTTCCGATATCTGGGAATTCAGGTGGCCTGGTCAGACGAGCAATTACTGGCCCGTAACGCTGAGCGGGTGCTCCGCTCCCTGCAGCAGTCTGTGTCCTTCTGGAACACGCTTCCACTCTCCCTTATGGGACGTCTGGCTGTTGCAAAAATGGTAATGCTGCCAAGGACGCTCTACGTCCTGCAGAACTCTCTAAGTCCGCTTCCCCCGCGAATATTTCGCACCCTCAACACGTTGCTCACTTTGTTAATCTGGGCTGGCAGGCATAGCAGAGTCGCGCTGCACACCGTTGTCCGGTGCTGGGAGGAGGGGGGCCTGGAGGCCCCGTGATTCGATCTGTATTACTATGCAGCCCAGCTCCTGCCGGCAGCGAGATGGTTCGCGGGCACGGATAATTGGGAGATGGGCCTCCTAGCGGGCAGAGCAGATGAGAAGGAGCTACAGGTGGCCCTGATGCAGGGAAGAGGTGAGGATGAGACCTTGCCCTATGTAGTGCGACAAGCTGCTGGAATCTGGCAGCGATTTGTTGAGAGAGTTTTGCGGCGGGCCCCCTTCCACAGAGAGTTACCAGTGTGGATTCTGGCACCCGTGGTCCTTATGGGGGAATCATATGTCCTTCCGGAATTGGCGGGAAGGCGGCTGTGAGACTCTAGCGGATCTTTACCCGGATGACTCCTTTGTCTCCCTAGAACGAGCTACGGAGGCCTTTGGTTTGAGTGGAGGGCAATACCTGCATTACAGGGGACTCCAGGAGATGGCGAGGGCGACCAGGCCGCAGTTCCTGGAGGCGCCTCCAACGTCCCATACTCTTAACATCCTTCTTTCTTGTGGTAGGGGATGACGGCTGATCACGTTGTTGTATTCGGCCATGCGAAAGGACTCTGTCCCGCCGGTCGCCCCGTCCTGGGCGGCCTGGGAGGCGGGTTGCAAACTTCTGGAAGACAGCGGTTGATCGCATTCGGAATGTCACGGGCCTCCGGGTCGCCTTGACCCCCTTACATTGCTTATTGGCACTGGTCCCCAAGCCCAAAAAGAGGAATCTGTCCTATAAGATGCTGCAGTTGTTGTTGGTGTTGGCGAGGAGGAGGGTGGCTATCACCTGGCTGGGACAAAGGGCCCTGGACATATCATTGTGGCTGAAAGATGTCAGGGAATGGTCTTTGGCTGTGGAAACGCACATGCAGCGCACCCGCAGGGACGAGAAGCTACAGGAGGACTTGCTTGCATGGAGGATGATGTGTGCTGTGGGTGCGTTTACCAGTGACTCGGATGCCACTAGTGCTGAGCTATTCACCCCAGAGGAGTTGGGTTCTGAGAGTGAGGGTGGGGGGAGCAGGGAGGGGGAGGAGGGACTTGCCTTGGAGTAGTGCCCTGCTAGCAACGCACGTCCGATTCTTGTTGTTACTGTGATATGCTTTGAATCCCAAGATTTTTTCTATGCTAGTATTTTGTCTGTCTGTATCCATGTGGGCCAAAAGGGGACGAACGAACTGTACATATGTGTTTTCTTCAAGATGCCGATTTGTGGGGGAAACTGAATGTTTATCGTACAAAAATAAAGTTTAAAAAAAAATGTGTGGCCTAATTCTAATACATGTATTTGCTCATGCAAGAATCAGCTATGTAACTGTAAATTCGCATTTCATACAAACATTCGCTTTTCTCCCCTCCTGCCATTATCTAGAAAAAATGTAAAACATTGCCAGTGAAAGAAGTGGTTGGTGAATCTCTAGAAATGTAAGTTTTTGGGTGCACACAGACTTGCAAGACACTCCAAACCTACTACTAGCCATTGTAAGTAGAACTGAGAAATGAGGAAAAATTAGAGCCTTACTAGAGTCCAAACTCTTAGATAATATAAGTCTTCAAACAATCAGAGAGGCAATTATTGAAGCTCTGATATACACTGCTGTTATCTGTCAGCTCACTGCACATCCCATCCCTTGGACAAATATAAATCTTTTCGAATTCCACACTCCTGATGATAGTTAGAGGGCCGGAGGGGGGATAGTGGGTGGGGGGTACAGCACGTGATAACTTGTGCTGCAGGAGAAAGTTGGCAAAATAGAAAACAACTCACTGATCTGCCAAAGGTGGTATACTAACTACATATGCTCCCACCAGAAAGCACATTAAATGACACACGTAGAGGATGCAGGTGATCTAATTTTTGCAACTGAATATTTATAGGACAACCACTATATTGCAAACTTAGCATATACGTTGCAGTTTGTACTAAACACAGCAGTAAGTACACATTGCCTTAATAGTGATCTATGTCAGAAAACGAGACTCACTATATTCCCATTCCAGTTTTTAAGATGATACATGTTTACAGTATGCATTATCCAAATTAGATGCACATTACAGAGCAACAATCAATGACAGTGACTTAGTTTGATTGGACACCTTTTGTATTCCAAGCACTATATACCTTGATGCACGTCCAGCTGCCCTTGTCCTCTGGAAGAGCTTTTCACTAAACGATGTTCTATAACTCAATGGTCTCCGTCTGTATTCAAAGATGACGTATAGCAACCAACCCCAAAGATGAAAGAAGGAAGCAGATTTTGAAAGAAAGGACAGATGAAGTATTAGTGTAGAGACAAAAGTTTAAGAAAAGTTAGTTATACACCTTTGGCAACAAAGGAGCACAGTTATGCTGTCTTCCATGTGCATCTTTTTATCTTGTGAAACATTGTCAACCCACAAGCCTGGGCATATGAACTCTCTCACACCCTCAGCCCCACCCCATCATTCATGAGGTCCTCTGGGTACCAAACACGTCCTGGGTGCCACAGACAGATTGTGCAGAGTCGCTAGAATTGAGGTGTCTCCTCCAGCGTGTCTTTGCCATCAGTTCATAAAGCTACATGCCACCAAGAAGGAGATCAATAATATTTTAAGGAAACCATTTGACTTACGCAGATACATTTAAAAACGAGTTTCCTGGCAGGTTGATGCTTCTATAAGCTTCACCTAGAAACCTTGGCAAAATGTAGAACTGTATGCTCAAGTTGTGTGCACCATTTCTTGAACCATATGGTACACACAAGGAAAATGAGTGATCGTTGTACATTCAATAGACCCCTCAAACATATGAGGTCAGTAATGCAACACATTTTGACAGGTGTCTGTTCTCTTAGCTATGGTGCTGCTTTAGAGCCAAGATGTCATTGGCTGTCCAACAGGAGCCCCATACCATAATGTAGCTGTAGGGAAGTGGATGAACTATAATTAGTTTGCAGAAGCAACACAGTAGCCATCTGAAAATAAAACAATTTTTCTTCTAATGACTATACACGTATTGCGCAATTAAAACATGAAATTCCCAACGATTTTTCTGTCCTCCTTTTATAACATTTTGTCCTATGGCAACTCTAACCGATGCTCCACAAGATGAAATGCAGACTGCAGGCATTGTGATCTACCTAAAACACATTTCATATTCCATACTGAAGTTATTAGGTATAAAAGGGTGTATGAGGGAACTGCAGGTCTACAATATTTAGCCAAATTCTTGGTTCCCTGATTTCCACGGATACTAAAAAGATGACAACGACCCAGGCCACAATTAAACAAAAAGTTGCAACTCAGACCGATAACATAAGCCCCATAATTATTCTCTCGCCGGCTGTGATGGTAAGGAAAAACAAACTATGGAGTAACTCATATTAATGATCAATGTTCAAAAGAGCTTCAGCAAAGGCAATTCTTGACAAAAAAGAATCAAAAAGAAGTCTCGGGGAAAGTTCACCGATTTTGTAACTCATGTAAACTGCTTGTGGAACCATTTCTATGAAACAAATCCGAACTCAAAGTAAACAACATGGTCCAACTTAAAGCTGTTACTGTATCATTTTTTTCAATATCTGTTACTGTTTTACAAAGCAAGAAATACCTCCAGCTGCTCCAACAGGTCACGGGCTTAGGCTTTGGCTTCTAGGTCCAAAAGTTTGAGGCCTTTGTCTGATCCCTCTTTTGAATATAGGGCAAAGGATAGACCCTCTCCAAGCCTCAGGGACTGGTGTTACTTGCAAAGCAATGTTGAAGAGTGTAACAGGACCCATTTTTCGGGGGTTACATTTAAATAGGCTTGTAGGTAGCCCATTAGATCAAGGGGCACCATTGCCTCTCATGTGTCTAATAATATTCTCAACCTTCTCACTAGTTGCTTCAACTGCTGGACTTTGGACTTCATCAGAAGGATAGTCCTATTCACACTGAGTCGACTCTGTTCAATGGCCGGGTGGCTAACTTCCTAGTACAGGAAACAAAGATGGACATTTCCTTGCAGTCCGATATCACGGACTGGGTAATAGGATGAAGGGTTGCCTGCCTGTATACATATATCTCAGATACGTATTTGACCCATGCCGCTTCTAAGACACCGCTCTCCCTTGTTTCATTGGTATTTTTTTATTTATTCACTTGGTCCCAGAAGTGTCCATGATTTGAATCCTCTAGCAAATGAAAGATGGTGGCCCATTCTCTTTGATTCTATCCTCCTTGTGTTCCCAAACGGCTTTTTATGGGTCAATCTCCTATGTAGCTGTTGATTTTGCCTATGAAGTCGCTCGGATATAAGGAGATCTTCATTATGCTGATGATGGTTTTATCGTACTGATATGCTATGCTCCTGACACCACTTGTTTCTTAGAAGTAGGACTTGGATCTATTTCCCTACAGGAGTGATCTCAGGCCCTCCATGCAACTTGCACACTTCCGTAGAGCTGATTCTGGCTGAGTCAGGTTGAAGGCGGGCTCCTGTTTGCGTTACTAGGCGACCACCATATCTGTTCTCCATTTTATTCTTTTTACTAGACTCACATTCTCTTTCCCTGTCAATGTACCCACATGGTTGCTTTCACAGCAGGTTGGAAGATAAGGTTCATTGTCCACCTTAATGGATTATGGTCGCTTACTGAACTTTCAATAATTTCTAAATGAGAAAACTGTGTAGTTAGATGCTCGGAGAGGAAGACTTAGTCAACTGTCAATTTGCCCTTACAGGTCTGTAGAAAGGACGGTTCCTTATCTTTTACTCAGTCTCAGGTTGTGCTGATGTCAGATTGCGGGCTGATAGAAACTCCTGTATGAAGGTGTCTGCACTCTCCCGGGTGAGGCTGCCAGCTTGAAGCCCCAAGCCATGGGTTTAAAAGTCTCCTACAAGTATAATTTAATGAAAAGAGTGTTCCAGAATAAGCGACTCAAGCTTGTCGAGCAGCTCTCTAACCATCTCCAGATTTATTTATTTTTTACAGCATTAATATAACAATTGACCAGGATCAGGACAGTAGCTTCCAGATTTAGTTTCAAGCCTATGATGGTGACTGCTTGGGCCGCAGTATAGCCAAGGTCCAGTATCGTGAGCTCCAGCTTGCTTGAGTGCTTAATAAAAATAGATAGACCCCTCCAGCAGGCGCCCAAACAAGATTGTTTGAAGTGCTGGTGTGAAGGTCTCTTAGAAGCCTGGCAGCATTGTGGGGGCAAGAGACCAGGTCCCCTGGAAGCCTAGAATATTGTTTGTATCTAAATAGGACATCACTTCCCTGCTCATAGGGACACCTTTGAGGCCCGCCACATTCCAGAGGACTACTGGTAGCGTGTTGTTTAATCTCGGTGGCATGTCTATTCGATTTCTCTCGATGCTAGGGCAAGTGGCCCAGACTCTTGGTTACGGCGATTTCGTGCAGCCCAATTTTCCTGCGTACATCTCTTTAAATGTCAGATCGAACCGCTCTCTGGTTGTGCCTACATACGATTGTTAGGGCACATGGCCCCTCTGCTTCTTCCAAGACCCAGCATCGCTTTCCTCCAATTCTGCCCTTCAGGATACGCACAGGTGACTGTTTAGGGTAGAGTTTTAAAAAAGACATACCAATATTTCACTAGAGAGGGTATATCAAAATCAATGCCCCATCCCTCGAAAATGACTATTCCGCCCACACAGTATCTCTATGGGCCTCTTTTTTCCGTACTGACGTGGTTACTTTCCTGTCTGAATTTAGGAATGGCGGATCGGATCATACCCACTCAAGGTCCTCCGAGGTTTTCTGTTTTAGTGCAGATATGTGACTAAACAGCCTCAGCAGATTTCAAGAGTATCCTGGGGGTCTTTTGGAGTAAAACAGTGAATAAACAGCAGTTCTGGGGGATTGTGCCCATCCTCCTCTCTGACAGGCTGGGTTTCTGACGGTTGATAAACATGGTGGGCAGTGGAGGGCCCTTTCCTGATACGCGAGGACTCAGCTATACTATAATTGGAGGTTAGAACTCTGAGCTCATTCTCCGGTGGGTGAGTACATCAGAAGGTATCCGGTTGTGGGTCTAAGTTCACTATGGGTGAAGGAAATGGCTACCAGGCCACAAGGATTAAGCGGAGTTCCTGCCCTGTGAAGGGCACCTGATACAGCCCCCAGAATTAATGGATGTAATGTGAGAGGGACCCACAGTTCGAGTACTGCAGCACCAGCAAGGGCCCACAGACCAGCTTGTGCACACCCCAAGTGGTCCGTCATTCGGGTTGTCGCATTAAGAGCCTTCACACCTTCAAGCTCTTGGGCTTCTGTGATTGGGCTCTTCACCTTATCTTCCCTGTACGGTGTAGGCGTGATCTGCCAAGTGTTATCAGTTGAATCGACAGGTGCAGTTTGGGGGGTTGGCGGATTGGACGCTTGGGTGAACACTGGAAAGAGTTTTGCTGAGTTAAATTCCACCTGTGCAGTGGTAACCTTAGAAGGCAATTGGGTCGTCGTAGTTCTTTTTACCAAAGTTGTTTCTCTGAATGCGTCTTTCTTGTTATTGCCCTCCTTGATAGGCTAGATGTTGGCGTTGGGCAAGGACTATCAAAATGACAGAGTCCTCCTGATGCCTGCTCCCGTCTGCCATTACTAAGCTCAATGTCAGTGAGGGATCAGAAGATATCAAAATAAAGACGTCCTCGTGGTGCCCTCTTATTTCTGATCAAGTCCTCCTTCTCCTAAGATTCCCTTGATGTTCGGCTGAGGCGGAAGCTGCCTGGGTGCAAACTGTGGGTCGTAGCATCAAAAAGTAGCATCACAACTTCTGGGATTATAGCAGCAGTACCTTTCAGCATGCAGGTGCCAGGCTTTGTTGAATTAAAAACCACACTTATGTTACAACTTATTTCTTTAACCTGAGTCTCGGTTCTTGATGCGCTGGCCTTAACTGTGCTCACTAGCTCAGCTTGTCAATAATAGGGGAACAGGGGCAGGGCTTGTCCTTCCCAAGTGCTTTTATTTGGAACTCCAAGTGACTTTTCTTGGACCCGAGTTATGCTAGAGGAGAAGCAAGTGAATGGAATGTATCAGGTAAATTTGTAGGTCCATCCTATTTGATTTTCAGAGCAGAGCCCTAGAAGCTATGTCCTGTGAGGCTCTCATAGCCACCAGCGATTGGGTGTTGGATACAGGCTTTGTGTCCCCGTCTAGCCTAATATCCTTTCCTTGTGCCCCCTTCCCAGAAATGGGGTTTGCCCAAATGCCTCATTTATTTGTGCCTATGTTGGAAAGGGAGTTATCTGAAAGGTTTACCAGGTCCTGGTCAGTAATGCTCTCCCTCATGGTCAACATGGGTGAGTTATTTATGGTTGGAGGCATTTCTCTGATTTGCTGTATGGTGGTTGGTGGGCTTGACAGTCCTGGAGATCACTCTAAAGACAAGTAGACTTTAGCAGCTACCATGATCCTATTTTGCTTCGATTCGATCGTTGTTGGATCACTAATGGTGGGAGGTGTAATTGGAGGAGCGGGCTTGTGACCAGGGCCGGACTGGCCATAGCGGGCACCGGGCAATCCCACAGTGCGCCACACAGGTAGGGGCCGGTTTGGTACCCCTGGGGGCAGTTTTTGTTTCAGGGTCATTTTTGCAGCATAGCTGCAAAATCGGCCCTGTATCAAAATCGGCTGAAAACCGCCGGCCCTGGCAGAGAGATCGGCGGGGGGCGCTGGCCACGCACTTTGCCAGGGACGGTTTTGGTTCCCAGTCCGGCCCTGCTTGTGACTGACAGCTCCCCATTGATGCAACTGTGCCTGGTGGTAGAAAACGTAACTGGCGTACATGGCAGTAGTGATAAATCTATTCTTTAATCAGGGCATTGGTATGTCTAACTTTCAATGCATTAATGAGCTCTAATTTTGCCCGTCTGCATGCTGGGTTAAACCAGGTAAGCTTTTTGCCTGTTTTTTTCCCATTTCCTGCATGGTTCAGGATCTCAGCTACACTTGTGGTCAGTTTCTGATGGACTAGACCAAGTTTGGCAAATACTGGTTCAGAAGCAAAGTCCCGGGACAGGGCAATCACAGCTTCCAGTGCTGTAGCTACTTCTGCATATATGCCGGCCACTATGTCAGGGCGGGTTGCAGCCCTGTCCCATCTGATTCTTTGCCTGTTACTAGACAAGAGGGCCCGGTTGTCTGATCCTCTCCCTCCCTTGGGGCTGTCTCTAGAGCGACCTGGGCAGAGAAAATCTAAGATCAAGGGATTATGATCGCTTTCGGTCCTGGCTACCACCTTGAAGTCAATGACCTTATGCCATGCACAGGCTTCGACGAATATATAATCCAGTCGAGCCTCTTGGCCCTGTTTATTGTAAGTGTGATTTGCTGGTATATCCGAGCCAGCGCGGCCATTGTATGCCCTTATTGAATGGTTTAGTGTCATGGCTAACATTTGTACTGCAAGTGGGACCCATGACTTAGGCGTAGGACCCACCACTGGGGGAATTTTCCAATGGTCATCCTCTTCAAGGATTACGCCATCCCTCAGATCATTCAACGGCTCGTAGTGGGAATTAACGTCTCCGCCTATCACTAGGGTGGCCCCCTGGGGGGGTCCTAGTTAGGAAATTAATCCACCAAGCCAAAGCAGAATGGGAGGCAGATCATTGGGTCAATTTAACATCAAGTTTGGCTGGAAGAGACGCCCGGAAATTCTGGCAAATTGTAAATACCGGCACTATAGAGCAAGTTGAGGCTGTGGTCCCTAACGTAGCCGCCGGGGTGTGGGAAGAGCATTTTCGTACTCTCTATTTGGCGGACGCCCCTGAAGGCATACCGAATCAGATACGTCCAGCTCTTAATAATCAGAGAGGAATAACTGAGTATGAGTTCACAATGGGGGAGGTGGAGACAGCTATCCTCAACCTTCCTTTAAGTGAAGCGCTGGGCCTGGATAAAATAACGGGCGACCTTCTAAAGCATGACCCGGTGGTATGGGCCCCTTATCTGATGACCATTTTCAATGCTATATGGAGAGGCATGGAGGTACCCAGTACTTGGCAGGGGGCAGAGATTGTCCCTATCTTCAAGAAGGGCTCACCCCTGCTCCCTGCCAATTATAGGCCAATCAGCCTCATTGACGTGCCCCAAAACTTTTTGCACGCCTGATCCTAAATCGTCTTTTAGACTGAAATGAGGACCATTCCATTTTAAGCCCCTACCAGGCAGGGTTCAGGAAAAATGTTTCCACTACGGACCAGATTTTCCGCCTATTCATGATCTGTTGGAAAACTGTCAAGATCGGGGGTGGGTCATTATACACTATTTTTGTAGACCTACGCACGGCTTTCGATTTTGTCCCACGCCAGAAGTTATGGACTATACTTCGGGAGCTTGGTATTCCTCCCCCACTCCTGAATATGTTAATACGACTTCATGCCCAGAACTATGCACTGGCCAGGTGTGGCACCAACGGCTTACTGAGAGCTCGATTCCCCGATGGCAGGGGGGTAAGGCAGGGATGCGTTTTGGCACCCACCCTGTTCTGCCTCTATGTCAACGGGGTAATCGCACATCTGGATGCTGTCCACGATAGTGATGACCCAAAGCTTGCAGGGTCCCGGATCGCAGCAATCATGTTTGCAGATGATACGCTGCTCCTGTCTAAAACCCCCACGGGCATCCAGCGTGTCTTAGATGGGTTTGTTTCCTTTTGTAAAGAACGGGGTTTGGAAATTAACACCCCAGAAACCAAATTCATGATTTTTAACCCCTCTACAATAACACGTGCAAACCCCATGATAGATGGTGTCAGATTAGAAAGGGTCCATACCTTTGACTACCTCGGGCTCACCCTCAATGAATCATTCACCTGGGTCCAACATCAACTGAAACAGCACCTCAAAATGACCCAGATAGCCGGGGGCATACTAAAACTCTTGAATAAATCTTCGTACAAACCGATTGGTCCCCCCATTAGAAATTTATAAACTGCGGGCTCCTCTGGTAGTGTCCTACGGGGCTGAGTTGTGGGGCCACAAAACTAGCTCAGCAATTACTGTTGCTGAGAATAGATTCCTGAGGCAGTTGACAGCTCTGCCCGCGAGCACCCCACTAGTGCCGCTAAGACTGGACCTTGGCATCAGACCTATTGAGGAGGAACTGGCCCTCAGACCTCTAACTTTTTGGAGGAGACTCTGGGCCACTCCAGAATTGTCTGAATATAGGTAACAGTTAATGGAAGTATTGGGCTTGCCTAATGCGGCCAGGCTTCCCTGGCTAAAATATGTCAGGAAGGAACTCGAGAACCTTGGACTTGCCTCATTGTGGTTAGACCTGGAGCACACCTGCGCTGGCATTTCACGAAAACAACTGGTCCAGCTGTACCGGGAAAACCGCATGGTTCACTTAACATCAAGCTCCCAACTAGGTACACTCACAGCTAAGTTCTTATCGATCAAAGACTCCTATTTTTTGGAGCAAGTCCTGGACGACATTAGCCCTGCTGCCTAGAGGAAGCTTTTTTTGCAATGGTGGCATGGTTCGCTACCCATCAGATCTTTTACGTCTGACTGGTGCACATCATCGCCGAAGAACTGCCCAGGGTGTACTGCATCTCTAGAAAATGAGATACACATTGTCTTCTTTTGTCCTGCTTATCTAAATTCTACACGGAGGTGGATCACCCCAATTTGTAAAAACTTGGGGATAAGCCACTGCCTCCAGGTGTTTAGAATTCTAAAGACGGATCTCTCTCTGGTTGTGGTCTTTGCTGTTTCAAAATTTATAGCAGCAATGTGGAACACCAGAAGGGCACGTCTGGCCAACCTGTAAAATAGGACATAGAAGGCACATAACAGAATTCTACTGGGGCTGGTGGTAGAATCAAGAGGCTAGCCGGGTCATCTGTTTCATTGGAAATACACATTGTTATGAAATGGTTTTATTACTGTTTTGTTTTTAAAGATTTTATTGTATGATACTGTTTTAATGTAGTGTTCTTTTAAAACAATTTATTGTCGAAATAAAGATGGTCAATCGATAAATCTATTGATGACCTAGCAACTTCTAGCCTAGGGCAAGTATACAACCTGCAAATATTTATCTCAGTGGCTGTCGCGGTTTCTTTGTTTAATTTTTTAGTAATGGCGTGAAGCCTGCTGTCTAAGCTATTGCTGACTGGGCTGGGAGGAAGCCCTGTACCATTTTTGACATTGCACAGCGCAGCTTCATCTGTGAATACATCTGGGTCAGTAACTGTGGCTGTAACTGTAGCTTTATGGAATCATCGACTAATTGTGCTCAATTCTACTTTACAATAATTGTTTCAACTCCTTTAACTTAACTATAGCATGTTTTATTTATCGCGCCAAAATATCATTTTTAAACCTCTAAAATATGCACTGCTTCGTTACCCTTGTGCCTAGCTGTGCCTGGTACAGATACTGAATATATATCTATCTCCCAACAGCTCTTTGCGGACCGGTGAAACATATTGATGGCATTGACACAGTAGTGTGGGGTCATCACAGGAGCCATTTATACTTACTCCCTGCCCCCCACCCCGGCCGAAGTGACGTGCCTTCTCCGAAGGGACCCTAGACACTGGGCTGTCCCGTGTGCCATCTTGTGGCACTAAGGGGGCCGCCCTCTTATGAGGGTCCCCTGCTGGGACAAGTCGGTCAGCCCGCAAGGTCTCGCCTTTGGGACCTTAGAAGTGTTTAACCATGCAACACGATGTTGTTTCACCAAGGATATTGTGCTGCATAAATAAATACTTATAAGGCCCCAAAAGTGAGACCTATTGGCTATGTCAATACTTGTTTAATTTGGGCCTCGAAACGGGTCTCTATCTGGCTTTGTTTTGTGCCCTGGCACAAGCGGTCAGTTTTTTTTCGGACTTAAGTGACAGCAGGCACATCATGTGCGCATGCTTACACTGCTCTCTTCTCACTAGTGACGTCATGCCAGGTGAGCGTTGTAAGGGAAGGGAAATCCTTTAAAGAGAGTCGGTTTCTCTCTGGATTTCCCTTCTCTTTTTGTAATGCAGGAGCAGCAAAATTATCGTGGCTTTAAGTGGAGCTTTTTCAATATTTATACAAGTCATAGTTGCTTAGGGTGACCAGACGTTCCAGATTTGCCCAGACAGTCCTGGTTTTTCACCAGCTGTCCCAGCAGATTGCGGCAATTTTGGCTTACGTCCCGGTTTTTGGAAGGGGTAGACTGAAAACAGTGAAAGTCACTTTTTGGGTGTTCTAAAACGGTACTAGGTAGCAGCTGTTATAAGTAAGCAGTTGAATTAATAGGTATGATGCTGGTTGTAGAAATTACATTTATTTTTATTTTCTTAATGCATCTTCTGTGATCCTATGTTGATGAGAAATTACATTCTGCGCCATTGCGTGGAGGAAAAATTGTAGTCCTTCTTCTATTTTTCCAAAATGTCCCGTTTTTTGGTTCTCAAGATCTGGTTACCCTATAGTTGCTGCTTATTTATCTTATGCAAGTAACAACCATTGACAAAGCCAATAATCTTGCCTTCTTGTAGGTATGATGTTACTTGTTGTATCCCTGAGGTGAAGTTTGCACTAGAAAAGGGTTCGTGATAATTAAGATCCCCTGGTGATGGTGAAATGTGTCGCTTTCTCTCCTTCACTGGTTGGCATTAGCTGTACAATTTCAGCCAGCATCCCACACACAAATCAATGGAACGCCCCTAAATACCCCATAAAACAGTGATGGCAACACGTTACAGACAAAAGACAAAGCAACCACACTTCAGATAAAGCCAGCATATCTCAGGCTTGCTTTGGCAAAGTACAAAATATGAATATGGAGACATCTTGCTACGAAAGAGTAATTTGCGCATTCCCACATCCCTTGACTGTAACGTAGAAAATAGAAGGGAGGGTGCTGGGGCACAAACCCTCCCTTGCCATCATTTCTGACGCTGCCATACGTCCTCCACGTGGAATCCGGAGTTTGTAGTGCATCCCACAGTCCGCGAAAGAATTGTTCACAAATTCCCAGCTTGTTAATTTGAAATATTTCACAAGATAAGGAGCTTACAAAGGATTAATATATTTTTTACAATGAAAAAAGTGAGAACAAGAGAGCAAGAATAGATTTACATAAAGACAAAGAAATGTGACTGTTAAAAGTGTGACAACATATTCAGAAGTTTAGTATAGTTCAGAGGTACTGCAGAGTGAATATACATATAAAATCAGTTACATACATCGCAAATTCAGTTTTTTTTCAATGCAACGTAATTTCTCCAAACAAAAAGGAATGAATATTAGGGTGGATTATTGGCTTTTACCTTTCTTTACTACTGTGCTATTCCAGAAAAATAACTGTATGTAAATATTTCGTGGTCACTCCTGGACTGCCACACCATGGCCTCACTGATTAGATAGAGAAGCAACGCTGATGTATTGAAATGTAGCACTAGTGATGTACATCAGCAGCAGACATGGCCGAGATATTTGTAGTGTTCCTCCACCCATTCTCCTTTTGTTGTTTTCATGAGATGTCCTAAGCAGGACGACTCGCAGGCTCGCTTGGCCGTAGGATCCCAACTGCACCCCATTGATGAGGCCCTACAAGGTTGAAATCTGTTTGGGATTACTTCTGTTCCCATTTAGAGGGAAACTAACCTGGAAGTGTGGGCTAGACTGTTCCAACTAGAACACCACCAGGACTCAGGAGCATATGATAGCTCCACAACTGAAGCATTGCAGTTGGTAACAAAAAGGCAGCCTCAGCCATTGACAGTGGCAAGCATTCCTTTATATTCCCTTACTGCAATGAGGTATGTATGATGGGTATGTCCAGACATGGGTGCCATGCCAGACAGCTCATAATGTACCTCCCTGATTAGGCCTACGTAGGGTGAAACTTGCGTGTTCCTGTTCAGAAAACCCCGGGGGGCAGTTGGGGCGACACTCTTCATACTGGAACACGAACAAGTCTGATTTGCGACTGGCAGTGGCTGAGACTTTTCATAAGTATTCCAGCCATCATCTATGTGTTTCTCTTAATGTGTATATTTAACCTCTTTCAGAATAAAATACATTACTCATAAATTTGATTCAAAGGCAGCCGTGAATATACAAATCCAAAATGTATGTAATTTAACGCAACACAGATGTATCCGATATTCACAGTTTTGATCCAACCTCCCTAATCCTATTTTAGGCAAGAAGTATACAATATGACCTGATATGTGGCAAGTGGCAGCCATAATCCAATACACATAAGGTACTTTAAAGCAGCATGGGTGTTCATCTAAATGCTTGAGTCTTTCCTAAGGAAGAGGTAATGGTGGGTACCACCAAACTGAAGGCCCGATTTTGATTTCGGCAGACAGGTTACTCCGTTACACCAGAAACAGATATCCCGTTCGCCGAAATATAAATCCCATAATATTTTATGGGATTCACATTTCTGCAGACGGGATATCCGCCACTGTTTTGACGGAGTAACCCATTCGCCGAAATCTAAATCGGTCCCAGAGTCTGAGCTCCATTTATTTCTCTGGGGTCAGACTTAGCATAGGATTCACTGCCTTTATTTTAGGTCTTCCCTCAGAATTCCTTTAAGGTGTCAGGACAAGGAAAGAGCTTTGACACAAACTTTGGGCTTCCCTACAGGAATGATAGAAAGCCACACATGAAAACTCGTAGTGCTTTATAAGTAGGAGCAACTGTCCTTATGGCATATTACTATAGGCTAGTTTTAGGCTGAAAACTGTTCAGGGCAGTTATGAGGACGTGGTCCGTACCACATGCATCTTTGCTTGTTCTTCTTCCCTTAGCTTACCAGGTCAATTGTTTGAAAAGGGCCTAGGACTTTAAAAAAACCCTAGTAATGGAGCTTTCTCAACCTTAACATGTTGTCATCAAACTGTCAAATAAAAACACGGTGTTCCGATCAATCAGAAAATTCAGTGACTTCCAATTCCAAGTGTTCCAACAGCAAAAAGAAGGATAATCTGTACTCAGACTATTAATGAACATGGCTTAGAAATGAATGAGAGGTTAAGTTGCAAAGTGATACAGATTGTTAGTCATGTACAAAAAAACAAAATTACCAACAACACAAAATACCTAAAACTTAATCAGACGAATAAAACAGTACTAAAAGAACTCTGCAGTGTCTACAGCAGGTATAACGACGTTTAGAAGTAAAAGGCCATCATTAGATCCGTCTAACACAAGAGTTAGCATGATTAGTAGCACATTTCACATACCCAGCGGTTCACGCCCAAAATGAGATCTACTTTGAAAGTAAAGCATCTGGGTAAACTGCCTGGTAGTTCGATGTGGAACATGGACACTTCTCTAGACATTCAGCCCTAAAATGTCACCCCTGGTGAAGGTTCACCGTTCAACAACAAAAATGCTAGAGTCTGGTGTAGGGCAAAGGCAAGAAAGGAATAAAGAACACAAAGAATACAAGGTTTTAAAAATTAAATGCTGCTAAAAACTAAATTTAAAAATGTTGATGTTAACACACTCAATGTTTTAAATATAAGATTTAAGAAGTTTCGCAGGTCACTTAAAATACAAATCGTGACCCAGAGAGTTATGACAGAAGACTGCACATTGCTCGAAATATGAACTACCCAAAATGGAAAAGTATTGTTTTAATAGCCATTTCAGTGGCCACTTGGTAAATATTCACCAAACCTCTACCTGTTTTGCTTCTCTTGCTGAAGTAGCTGGGCTGCGATTTTCCTTAAATCTGTCACTTCTTTCAGTTCATCATCTTCCTGTTCCTCAGTCAATTGCTCATTTTGTAGCCTAAAAAGTAAAGTAAATGGAACAAATGAGCCTGAAAAGATTTTCATAAAGTAAATAATTTCCGGTTGGCTAGGAGTAGTAATCGCAGGGGAGTTCTGCCGTGGTAAATTATCGGGGAGTGCTCGGACACTATTCTTGGAGGAATCGTAGCTGCCTACACCCTGCTAGTCTGCGGTCAGACAAATATGTAGTCTAGTCTAGAGTAAGAGGTGTGAGAAGTGGGTTTATTCTCTAGTGTCAGGATGTAAATATCTCCACGGATCGTATAAACATAGCCAATCTGCCCAGTCGTCCAATGCAGTCGCTCTCCCTATGGTTCTCGTGTTTTAGTGTTGAGGGATGCTTGCAGGATGTGACCAAAATCATCCCAGATTATGGTACGCCCCCTGGGGCTGCAGCTATGGCATTTCTATAATCCACCAGAGTCTCGTTCGTCAGGCCTGGTGGAATATACACATTAAATAATGAGCACACCCTCCAAACTAATGTGCCTGCAATCCTGAGAAAGCACCCCACGGGTCTTTAAGGATGTCAGTTACCACCAATGGGAATATTTTGTGAGGCAAGATTACCACTCCTCTAGATCCCCTAGTAAACCCTGTGTGGTAGACCCGGTTTCATCCAAAAATACCCAGCAACGTGCAATTACTGCCCAGGGGGTGTGTCTTTTGGAGCAGGGCCGCCGGATGCAGGCCCGTGGCCCTGCACAGTAGCGGGAATTCCGTTCTCCTACAGAACTGTGCATAGAGACCTGGAACCTCGGTGAATTAGGATGGCCCAAAACTCACCTCAGTACCCAAAATCCCCTTACCGAGCTAGCTACAGTGTCTCATTGGTCATAACAAACTCCCAATGCTTAGACAGACCGGAACATGAACTTAGAGTACCTCAGGAATCGTGGAACACATGAACACTCTTTCGTTAAATAATCATCACAAACCAGAACGAGGAGTAAAAGAGGACACATGCATGTTTGAAATATTTATTTACTAATGCAAGGTTCTCAAACGCAGTATCTTGTATAATACTAACAAACATATTATAAGCAACAAAGTTATCAGCATAGTTATCAGTCCATAAAAGGCGAATGGTGAGAGCATACTAATATGCTGAAATGAATAGAAATGAACAATGTCTAATTCACACTCTCCCTATTTAGCATAGTATATTATATCTATGAAGGTCTCATTTGGGTTTTAGCAGGGCAGGCCCATACCTTAAAATCTCAGTGGCAGGACGATCACATCACCTCCCACCAGCTCTCTGCATGCGAAGCATATCAAGTGTGTTTTTGTGCGTTCAGCATCACAGTATAAAACTCGCCTAGAGCCCGATTTTGGCAGCAGCATGTGTATTATGTCTATAAGGGTGCGAAGATCAGTCCTTACAACAACACTGGGTTAAGTTATCCGTGTAGCCTTCAGCACTCGGTGTGCAGAACAAAACTGATATCAGAGCAATAACATATTATTTCTCCAGTAAATCACGAAGCTCTTCTGGGTTGAAAGCTAAAACAACAATTATGTGTCGTGTGCAAAAGTGAAGCAAGAATGAAAAACGGCGAGGAAACATTTAATAAACTCATGCTAACTTAACACAATATGTAGAAAAGAAGTAGCTATATGACCCCCCCCCCCCAATGATCAGAGCACTGTAAAAAAAAAACATCTAAAGGCAGAACCTTGAAGGGGCTTAACCTGAAAACAGAGTTCAATAATAATGAACTAATCTATTCTCCAAACGTATATATGCAGGCCTATAGTGGCCAAATGTAATTGATCCAACCTTTGAAAATATAAGTCAATAGGTCTGGGACGTATATAAAAATTGTTCACACATGAAAAAGGGACACTGTCCAAAAATATAAAAAGCACGTGCCGAAATAAGTAGAATAAACTCCATGGCATCTTACGATAGAATCGAATATGCAAAATATGCAGCCACAGCCTCCAATAAGAAATCACTGTCATCATCCGAAAACAGTTCAGCCATCCAATTAATTAGTGGGAAGGAACATACGTGCTGCTCCGTGACTGGATCCTCTATTACCATCAGAGGACAACTCAGTGGGTTCTCAAGAAAGCTCCTTGCCAAGAACTCATGCGCTGCTGCGATTATATCCCAACGACCCATTAGTCCATGCATCGCTGCCAAGGCCATAATCCTTTCGCCAGTACAAACCAACTCGTGAGCAACTACGGGGCTCATCAGATGATTAAAGTCGACTTCAGGAGACACCGCCAAACAGAGACACAAATCAAGGGCCCAGTGGAAATCGCAGCTCAGGCAATGAAACACAGGCTGGACACATGAGAAATAGGAAAATCGAAACGATAATCCAAACGCCGTGCTTAAGGTCGCAAGCGGCAGGGTGCCATAGTAATCAAGCATCCGGTTGCGCAGCAGTGACAGGAGGGGCTCTTCTGCTCCTAATGCAGGATGGGCAGCCATTTGTAATGAAGCAAAATATCACCAAAACGCCTGCAGCTAAAGCCAGCAAGACAGGGAATCCTCTGAACAAGCTCAAAATAATAGAATGAAAAAAGGCAGGGATGACCCCAAATATTTTTTCAAATGAAGTCACGAGACCACTGCAAACTAATTTAAAAAAGTGAGCCAGGCCGGAAGTGGAGGAGGCATTAAAGATTTGATGAACCAACTCGCTGAAATGTAACGGTAAATCAGTATTTAAAAGCGCTTGCACTTCTGTGCGTGTGCTAGCTGTGTGAAGGACGAATGTTTCTCGGGCCGAACTCAGGGCCACCTCTTTCTGTGACAAAAGGGCTCTTATTCTAGTCATACCATTGAACTCTGCTTTCAAGGTTGGGATGCGCGGCCAGATGGAAACATATGAATTCCCATGCGTAGGGGGGATACATTACATTTTTGCAGCACACCACACGCTCAGATACAGTTACCACATAAGCGATACCGACAATAAGATCACAACACTCCTCGTTATTCAACAGCAAATAACTACCATTTGCCAAAGGTGTAAACGTGGGAACAATTGCGGGTACAGGAGTCCCTTTCAAAACACAGGCCAGATTAGGCCGCACCTGGTTGCAGGAACCATGCAATTGAATGTGTCTGCATATTAATGAATGGTCAAGGGACTCTGTGCATTCTTCTCCATTCAGATAGATTTCTCTGCCGTCTTTCAGGCACCTACATGTGAAGGGAAGAGACCATGCTTCATGGAGGAAGGCACCTCCTAACGGTTCATAACGTCCTATTGCCACATGTCGCATACAACTAGTGAATTTGTACAACGCGAATGGTAATGTAATTAATCTGTGGATAAGCCACGTTGCATCAGCGGCCTCAGCAACAGAGAACGGTAAAGATTCCAACCTCTCAATGTGTAACATGGAAAATGATGCATCTCGCATTGAAAGCATGCGCTGTTTGTCAGTCAAATTAAATGGGCAAAGAGGGAGGAAACGTTCATGTAATTCCATGGCACACGGCCAGATTTGAGAGTCTGTAGAGTCCATGCAAACTGCATCACAGAACGCAGTTGATTTTGGCCATGGTATAAAACAGACACCTCATCATTTACAATATCAACTACAGAAGAAACAATGTTATTCAACGTGTATATGCGGGAAGAAAGCATGTTAATACTGTTATCGACAACTGCAAGCACCTTTTCTAAATTTGCTTGATCAATTGCTCTCTGGTGCTTAGCAGCTTCAATCTGTGATAGCTTCCAAATTTCATTGTCAGCAGCATAAATCCAACGTTTAGATCTACCACTTGCCGGGCCTTTAATGAAATCATTAATATCCACCTCATCAGACAGCTTAGATAGATGTAATTTAACAGCAGCTAATGTAGAATGTTGTAACCAATTTTGACATAATTTGCCAACTGAATATGTTGTAACGGTGTGGTCAGGATCAAAACGTGGATCAGGCCTGATTCGTGTAAAACCTTCAGTTAAACTCAGAAAGCGATGCTGGCAAGAGTCAGAACTTCTGTGCCATAGCAGCTAACCCTTTGGATCAAAACTGGACACATTAAATGATGCATTACCTAGTAACGTCTGCAATTCTCTAAAGGAAAATTTTGTGTAATTATCCCAACCAGGATATTCTTCCAAATCAGGGACAGTAGGAGTATTTAACTTTTTTGAAGTAGACAATCCAAAGCACGTTGTCTGAGAAATAGTAGAATTCAAAAACAACACATGATTCGGGATGAGACATGCACGGTGCAAAGCCTCAGTGCCTTGTACCTGCCAACTTTTAGAACCCCAAACCGATTTAAGGTCAATGGTTTCCTTCCATAGCTCATAGCCTTCTATAGCTAACTTGTCTAAGAAGGACTTCGAATACAACAATTTAGTATCGGTAAGTCTAACTTTGGACATGGGCTTCTGTGTCATCTTAAAATAAAAGGACTCAGGACTTGATTGATTAAAGTCGGTAAAGTAAGTGTACTTCTTCAAAAATGTACTGGAGCTGCCTTGTAATGGTGCTGGGCAATGTTCCCACTGTGTGTACTTTACAGTACTCCTTCTGGAACTTGGTTTATGCAGGAAATGATTACTATAATGTTGAAAGCAAAATAAGTCACCATAATTAGCAGATTCTAAATATAAATCCTCAGGATCAAAGGCAGCATAATATTTTAAATCAGTAAATAATGATTCTACAGCCAGAAAATTCCAATCATCAGAAAGTATGTTTTGTTTAACCACATCCCCCATGTTCACTCTAAGTACATTTGGGACATTAACCACTTCAGTTGGGCCATGAATTTGAAATTTCACTGCATCCCACACAATCCCATCAAGAACCGGCCATGCTGTGATGTTAACAAAGTTCAAGTCTCTTTTCAGCCTGTGTGCAGAATGGGAAGAGGATAAGGGGGCCAAAGTTCCATTAAGATGCCGAATGCATGTTCTCTCCTCGACATAGTGTCCATCCATGAGTCGAAAAAAATAAAACACAAAACCAAAAGACATAAAAAGGTATACTGAAAAAAGCATTAGCCAAATATATGTCCAAGGGGGAACCAAAAAATGTTTTTGGAATAAAGAGGCATAGATTGCACAACTGGAGGATTTTGTCGAAGTCACTGAAGCAGAGTCAAATGAGAATCTAGAGTCTGTGGCCAAACGTGTTTGTAAATCAGGCATCGATAAATCAGCAGGAAAGGAATAATGGAGGTCATCATTGTTATTAACTGGGAAATTGTTTAGCAAAGGATTGGAAATGACAGGCATCTCTAAGGCCACTTCTGGCTCAGCAGCTGCAGTAATGGCCAAAACAGAATTTCTCACAATCGAAGGACATGAGACTGCCGGTGTCATACTATGAAGAATCGGCCACCCTGTGTATCTTGACATTGTCAATTGAGATAAACCTGTTTTCCTTACGACCTGGAAGTGGTGGTAAAATGACTGTTCTCATGCCATTCACGCCAAGAACGGGGACCGGTGCTCGATAGGAAGGACCAAATTCTTTCTTGTTGTCGATCTTCTCTCGAACCAGTTCTCCAACTTTGGGTAGCCAGCCAACTACCGGGATCTGCAAGGCATCATCCGATGTGGAGGGCAAATGTTCTTTTGCAAGACTGTCTCTGGTCTTTTGTATGTCCTGTAAAACAGCACAATGTTCATCTACGTCAAAGGCCGTGGCTTGAGCCACGCAGTCTAGACCGTCGAGGTCAGGGACGTACATCTTGATACCAAAGAGCATTTCGTACGGGGTCCGCCCACCCAGAGACCTTCTAGGGAGATTATTAAGAGCACGCTGCACGCCATTGAGGTGTGCCAGCCAGTTTTTGCCAGTGACTATAACTCGAGCTGTCAAAGATTGCTTTAAGTCACGGTTCATTCGTTCCACTACACTGTTACCCTCAGGTCTGTACGGAGACGAAAACTTGACTTGGACCCCCAACGAAACCATAGCATCCTTATACGCCTTAGAGGCGAAAGCCGGACCCTGATCCGAATGGAAGGTACCACAGGCAAAAATCCCTACAAAGACACGCAAATCTCTTATGACAGTCCGTGAATCAGCGCTGCGATGGGGCCATACCCACACAAAGCGTGTGCATGAATCAACTGCTACTAAGATGTACTTATACCCAGTATCAGAAGAAAAAGGGCAGCAGTGATCTAAATAAACGCATCCTAATGGTTTATTAGAAATGTACAACTGTGTCTGTGGCGGACGCGCAGCAGTCGAAGGTTTTATCTGCTGGCAAATGTCACATTGAAGGACATAATCACGCGTCTGTTTGTACAGTCCCCGCCACCAGAACCTCTGTTGTAGCTGAGTTACAGTGGCAGAGACGCCCGCATGCGCAGACGCCACCCCTTCATGAGCCGCTGTAATCAAAGTAGCTCTGCGATCCGAGTTGGGAACTAAACGTTCGCCAACATCAGGAATTTTCACGTAAGGAACCTTATCGGGACTTAAGTGGTATGTGTACTTCGAAGGGAATCCCGCAGGATATTTACCTCCCTTCTCAGTGGCAGCAACAGCCGCCATGATGTCATCATCTATTTTACTTTTGGACTGTGTAACTGCTGCAACTAAATATTTGGATACTGCTGATTTCGAAGATTCATCAGCAAGCGAATTACCGACAGCGTGGACTCCCACGCACTGATGGCCGAGAGCATGAATCACAAACACAAGTGGCAACTGCTCTTTAAGCTCAGCCACTCTGACCCAGATCATTTTAGGTTTTATTGTGCTACCTTTGGAATCACAAAATTCATTCTGAATCCAATATATTAAGTTCTCATTGTAAGACTGGACACAGTAGTAAGAATCACTTACGATAAAAGTAGTCACCCCAGGATCTGCGTACTCCAATGCAAGCATCAAAGCACGAAGCTCTGCTTATTGTGCAGTGCAGTCTCCAAGTGTCTGCGTGCGCACGACACTGGACTTGAACTCATCGTTCACCATGGCACCAACCACAATGGCGCATGCGGAAATGTAGGCATGTTTAGAGCCATGCGCAACCTGCGCCGAACCATCGGTGTAAATGACGCAATGGAAATCCTCCAGGGGTCGCATTGCTAAAGGAGCTAGATGAACTAATTCATACTGTAAGTACTCCTGCGACCTTAATGTGGCGTCAAAAATAAACGTGACATCCTGAGATGACAAGGACGCTGCCCATTGAATCCACCGAGGGTGCAAAGCTTTAGAATTAGGTACACTGGCTTTTGTGACTGCCTCCAAGGCAGGACACGGGGTAACAACCAACATGTGTTTTCCCTGTGGCAGGGCACGTTCTTTAAGAATTGCCATCTGCACAGCCGTCAAAACTTTCTCCACAGTGGAAAAGCGCAATTCAGCCGAAGTGTACAAGTGTGACTTGTAAGCAATAGGTACTGTGTCTCCTTCATTAAAAGTCAGGTACGTGAAACCTACCGTCCCAGGGATAATTCTTATCACCAGGTTGGTCTGATTATCATGAGTCAGTAAGAATTTAGAAGCGAGCAGATCAGCCTGCAAAGACTGCAGTATAGCCGAATGCTCAGGCAGCCAGCATGACTTGGAAAACGATGGTTGTATCAAAGCATACAAAGGCTTGATACGCTGGGCATATTCCGGAATGTAAGTTCTCCCGAAATTCAAAAAGCCCAGTAAAGATTGTAATTTTTTCAGTGTTGCCGGAGCGCGCAATTGTGCGCATTTCTCCAGGAAGTGAGGAGCCAATCCCTTTCCTTCATTGTTAAGCTCGTAACCCAGAAACAACACTGTGTACTCTGCAATGTGCGATTTTGCAAAGTTGAATTTGTAACCTAAGTTTGCAAAGGTACAAATAATCCCGTTTACAAGACACAGATGCTCCCAAAGTTCGTCGTCTGTGAGATATATATCATCCACATACGAACAAGCATCAGGGTCGATTCTCTCTAAAAGGGAGACTATGCGGGCGGAAAAAACCCCAGGACTATTCTTATAGCCCATAGGGAGACGCCGAAAGTGTTTTTGGACACTGCCACATGTAAAACTGGTCCATTTGGAACTCATAGCATACAATTGGTGGGCATAGAAACCATTAGAAATGTGAAGCGTGATCTTAAACCGTTTACGCACAAGACTATTCACAAGAGCAGAGCCGTGAGTATTCTGTACTGCACAGTTACGGCAATGCGAGTTTAAATGCCGGTAATCCAAAACCAAACGAAACGAACCGTCAGGCTTGTTTACAGTAAAAAGAGGGTTATTCATCGGTGACACACACGTTTCAATTACACCTTGATATTCCAATTGTTCAAGGATTGCCGCGACTGAAGCTTTCGCTTCACGTCTTATGGGATATTGAGGTTGAGGCTGCGGCTGAGACCGTAAAGGTATCTCGTGGCGCGGGGACAATTTATCCCAACCACATTGATTCCGGTACACAGCCGGCGCCAGATTTAGAGCCCACTCTTCTGCAAAATGCTGCGCATTCTCCTTCGAGACTGTGTTCGCCAAACTGGGGAGGATTACCTCCTCCCCTCGCGGAGCTGCGAGCACAAAAGGTGGGGGCCAGTCAGCCTCCGAAAACAAAATGTCATATGTAGACGAAAATTTTTCCCAAAATACCCCTTTTATGGTTCGCTGTATGTCACCTTCAATTAACAGGACAATTTCAAAAAGTCTATCCGGGGGAGCAACTCTTGTGTCAGCTGTTTCAATGACAACATATGTATCAGTCGCTGTCACCTTCAGTAGTGGACGGAGCGCCTCTCTCACTATGGTTATCTCCGCCGCGCTGTCCAGCAAGGTCAGAGCCCACGTCAGATTTCAAAGCCGCGTTCTCACTATCTGGGGCATATCGATGCGCTGTTAAGGCTGCGACTTTCTTCTTTGCAAACTGTGGTCTCCTAGGCGTAGAGCCCTCCTGCTTTTCTGCACCGTTCCTTGGGCGGGGCTGGTCACGTCCTTGCTGACCACCCCGTCCCCTGCCGCCCCCTCCACCACCGGTTGTTGGAGCCGATGAGTCCTGAAAGGAATGAGGAGAGCGTTGGTCAGAAGCCTGAAATCTATCAGGAGTCTTAATCGTCGCGCAAGTCATAAACGCGTTCCGACTGCGTAGGTAACGGAGACGCAGGGCGAGAAACCTGTGTTTGTTGTTGTTGCGGTTGCCTTCCCTGTTTCTGTTTTTTAGGCCAATTTTGTTTATTGGACTTGGGCTGAACATCAGTCTCCGAAGTTTGTCCCTGGGGCTGCTTTTTATCTTTAGCAGAAAAAGGCTTAACGCCCCTACTATTGCGACCAACGGTCTTATAAGCCGCAACAATAATTCTCGCTAACTGACGGGGTTTCTCTGCCTCAGCAAGCGCCGCTAATGCGTTAGCAACCTGAAAGTTCACTGCATCTCCCTTGACATTAGCAAGGATTAGATTGCAAACTACGTCAAAGGTGCCACACAGGCGCATACCCAACTCGACCGCAGATTCTGGTCCGTGATCATCTTGAACACGTTTAAGGACCGAAGACAGCACGGACATAGACGGGGTGCCGTAGCACCGCGCATAGACCGCTGCAAAAGTCTTTCCCCATGTCTCACAGTCAACAAGTTCAGGAGCCAAATCCTTCGGCAAACTAAGCGTAAGAATCCGGTGTTTTTCACCAGGAGTCGTATTAGGAAATACAGCTTCCAGCTGGTCAAATTTCTCGGCAAGCCAGAAAGGAAAATCATCCTTTTCCTGGGGCTTCTTGCCCATTACGGCATTGACCATGACAGGACTGATTTTCAAACCACCCTGCCCTGCCGGAAGCGCCGCACCCCCCGGGGCTCCACCCGGAAGATTGTGGCCCATGTAATGCACTAATGCTCTAATCACGGCAATCGTGACTACATGTAGTCGTCGTATTTCAGCCAAATTACAATTGCCGTGTAGAGGATGAGGAGTAAATCCAGCCAAAACAGGCCAACTAGCGCCTGGAATGGACAAAGGACCCAACCTCGGAGCGGTTAAAGAGTGGGGTAGGGCGCCACAAAACCAAACTCCATGCTGCCAAACATCAATAGGTACTTCCTGTGCTCTGTACGGAGTATACACATTAGGTACAACAGTGGGAGTGTACGTGTGGAATACGCCTGAATTTGCGTCCACTGCCGGAAATGTCACCCATGAATAAAAGAGTTCGTAAGGGTAAGCATGTTCCGCACTCACCACCATAATCACAGCCAAGCCTTCAAGTGGAACATTGTAAGCCCGCAAATGATCTCGCACCGCAATGCGACTATGCAGCGGAATGTCCACGGCAGCCATGATAGCACAGGAAAGAGAAAAAACAAAGTAAACTTTGTAGCACAACTCGGTCGTAATTCAAGGAAACCGTTTTAGTAAGACTCAAGCTTGAAAAGACCTATTTCAAAAATAGGCAGGTTTTTCCGACACCACCGTTTACCGGAAACGTCAGTGAAGGGGTTAAGGTTTGAATGATATACTACTCGAGTGTCATGATATAAGGCCAACAACGTATGGGCGCCATGTAGCGGGAATTCCGTTCTCCTACAGAACTGTGCATAGAGACCTGGAACCTCGGTGAATTAGGATGGCCCAAAACTCACCTCAGTACCCAAAATCCCCTTACCGAGCTAGCTACAGTATGTTATTGGTCATAACAAACTCCCAATGCTTAGACAGACCAGAACATGAACTTAGAGTACCTCAGGAATCGTGGAACACATGAACACTCTTTCGTTATATAATCATCACAAACCAGAACGAGGAGTAAAAGAGGACACGTGCACGTTTGAAATATTTATTTACTAATGCAAGGTTCTCAAACGCAGTATCTTGTATAATACTAACAAAAATATTATACGCAACAAAGTTATCAGCATAGTTATCAGTCCATAAAAGGCGAATGGTGAGAGCATACTAATATGCTGAAATGAATAGAAATTAACAATGTCTAATTCACACTCTCCCTATTTAGCATAGTATATTATATCTATGAAGGTCTCATTTGGGTTTTAGCAGGGCGGGCCCATACCTTAAAATCTCAGTGGCAGGACGATCACATCACCTCCCACCAGCTCTCTGCATGCGAAGCATATCAAGTGTGTTTTTGTGCGTTCAGCATCACAATATAAAACTCGCCTAGAGCCCGAGTTTGGCAGAAGCATGTGTACTATGTCTATAAGGGTGCGAAGATCAGACCTTACAACAACACTGGGTTAAGTTATCTGTGTAGCCTTCAGCACTCGGTATGCAGACAGAGTGCAGAACAAAACTGATTTCAGAGCAATAACATATTATTTCTCTAGTAGATCACGAAGCTCTTCTGGGTTGAAAGCTAAAACAACAATTATGTGTTGTGTGCAAAAGTGAAGCAAGAATGAAAAACGGCGTGCAAACATTTAATAAACTCATGCTAACTTAACACAATATGTAGAAAAGAAGTAGGTATATGACAGCACAGCACCACCCCTCTGTTTATCTGATCATCTAGGCCTTTGCCATTGACTATTTTGTACCCTGGGACCCCTTGGTCCAGTAGACATGATGGGAGCAGGGGCTCCTGGAGGTCTTAAAAGCACGGTTTCCAGGTTCATGGAATTCTTAAAGGCAGGGTGTCAATTTTTTGTTACTGTGATGTTTTTTCATCTATGCAGCCAAAGGGTCAATTGCCTACTACTACTTGCCTTTTTCTCTGAAAATAAAGTGCTGAATTGGAACATTATTGGAATGTATGTTCTGAGTTACAGCAATGATATATGGAATTGCTTTCAGTTGAATGAATTTGATGAGTATCCCCTGGAAGAGAAGGATAAGTTACTTATCTTTAATTCTTGTTCTCTTCCAGAGGTATACTCATCAAAGTCCTAAGCACTGAATAATCCCTGCCCACGAGCGGGACCCTAGAGCATATAGAAAAATACATATATTTGTGTATGTTTAGCTAAAAAAGTACAGAGTAACCTCAAACTGTGGAGTTGGCGCAATCTAAACGCCAACTGCTCTATCTCCATTGGCAAAAAGCAGGGGGGATAACGGGCATCCCTGCCGGGTACCCCGCGATATGGAAAGGGATGAGGATAGGTGCCCATTAATCAGTACCTTAGCAGTAGGCCGAAGGTACAACAGTTGTAGCCATGAAATGAACATCTTGGGAAACCCCATTCTCTGTAGGACTGCAAATACATAGTTCCATTCCACAGAGTCGAAAGTCTTCGAGGCATCAAGAAACACTGCCGCTACTGGTAATTCGGGCGCCACTGTCTGTATTAGAGAGAACAGCGTGCGCAGATTGTGATTAGTGGCCCTACCCGAGACAAAACTAGATTGATCTGGGAGTATGATCTCAGTCATCAAGAGGGACAGCCGATTGGCCAGTACTTTAGCCAATATTTTTGTGTCGCTGTTGATAAAGGACAGTGGGCGCTAGGAATCACAGGCCGTGGGGGGTTTGCCAGGCTTCAATAGAGACGTAATGACCACTTCGCTCAACGACGGTGGAAGTATCCCTACCTCGAGGGACTCTTCAAACACTTCATGTAACACTGGTGCCATAATGTTGATATAGCATTTATATAACTCAGAAGGCAAGCCATCGAGGCCAGGTGCCTTGCCATTCTTCAGTGACCTAATAGCCTCTCGTATCTCATCTAACTCTATCGGAGCACTGAGGAACTTCCTGTGAACGTCTCTAAGCCAGCATAATGCAACATCACCCATAAAGCCTTCGAGATCTATCTCGCCAGTAGTCTTTGTGGTGTACGAGCTAGAATAATGAGATGTAAAAATGTTCAGTATCCCTGTGGTGTCCCTACATGTCTCTTCGTCCGGGCCACTAATCTCCAACACACTGGTTTTAAATCGTGGACATCGCGTAATCTCAGATAAAACTTTCCCCGGCCGCTCCCCTTCTCCATATTGGCGCGCCACCCAATATCGCCCTCGAAATTTAGCTTCCCTATTAGCCTCCTCCTCATATACAGGAAGTTTAACCCTGAATTCTTTCTGTGCTTGTCCTATGTCCCCCCACACCATTAAGTCCTCCAGCTTCCTTAAATTGAGTTCTAAGTTTCGTAAAGTACGCTGTATGTCTTTCAACACTCCACAGCTTTTGGACAGACAGTAGCCTCGCATTGTGACCTTAAAGGCCTCCCATAGTACCTCTATGTTATCCCTGATCCCTTGTTGCGTGAGAAAAAAAATCGGCAATTTCCTCCCCAAACTCGGCCTTGAAGACCGTGTCTAACAGAGCAGTCGGTTGTAAGCGCCATGCCGGTCGAGGCTGATCAAATCCAGGTAAATTAACTGTGATCTTCACAGGGCAGTGATCCGTGCACGTCCTAGGCAAATGTGTAGCCGTGCGAAGGCCCGTACTTAACCCCCTGGATAGTAGACAATAATCTAGTCGGGCCCATGTCCCAGTATGTGATGTGAAGTGGGTTCCCCTTCGTGTAGGATGCAGTCTTCTCCAACTATCTACTAGATCCCCTTCCTCCACTATGCCCATCAACATATCACGAGATTTCGTATGATAATGTGCTACACCATCAGCCCTATCCCGGGCAGGGACCAATGCTGCTTTAAAATCACCCCCCCCCCCCCAAATAACATTCATAGACCCTATATCCAATATTTTACCCCACACGTTCGTAAAAAATTCAGGTGTGTCCACGTTAGGGTCATAGCAATTTGCGATGGTCACAGAGTCCCTACCCCTTCTCCCCCAGACAATGACAAATCTTCCCAAGGGATCAGATATTACTCTACCAAGCGCGAAGGGGACATTCTTTTTAATCAAGATAGTAGTTACTCTGGCGTATGAGGAAAAGGATGAAAATGCACGGACACATGTCCATCTGCTGACGAAGGTGGTATGAGATTGTGGATTTATATGCGTCTATTGCAGTAAGGCTACCTGTACATGTTGTCTATCCAGATATGCTAGTATCTGCCTGCATTTCCTCGCGTCATTTTAACCTCTTCTGTTCCAGGATAGTATAGTCAATGCTGATTCACCCCCACATCCCTGCCATATCGTCCTATGTAGCTTCGTTGAGGAATCACTATTACAATGAACAACGCTATGCCTGTCTGTAACTTGTAGTACCGTACGATAAGATAATGCACATGGTTATCAAACAAAGAACATAATTCCCCCCACTGAAACATCCCAAATATGCCAGTAACATTCTGTACCCTCCCCTGCAACAACCCAAAGAAACAATACAGTAGGGGTATTCCCATTTGGGGATTTCCACCTGGTGAGTCACTTGTACCTCGTGCCTATATAGAGGACCCACCACACTGGTCAGTCCCACCCCGTAGGCAGCAAGGGTGTCCAGTTCATCTCAACCGTGGCTTGACATCTATCTGTAACAGAACCAACCAACCCACCATTACTATCCGACAGCCAAACCATGAACTGGAAAGAAAGAAATATCGTCGATGAGCTACGCGGGGCAGCAATCTGTAGCTCGTGTCCATGACATCCTGTGTTCACACAAATGCGGAATATTTCAGCAAGCTCAGTTAAGATCATTCCACGTCAGATAGTTGCGCCTCCATCTCATCGTCTCAGTCAGGAGTTGTAGATTTTCGGCTCTTGAGTTTCCTCAGGAATTCCTCCACGTGTTTCGGGGACGTGTAAATGGTTTGCTTTCCCTGATGTGTTACCCGCAGGCGAGCTGGGTACAATAGGGCATAGTCCACTTGCGCCTGTCTCAGCTTCTGCTTCACGGCATTGAACTTTCGTCTCTCTTCCTGCACTCAAGTCGTAAAATCAGGAAAGATAGTGAAGGAGACGCCATCGTAGTTCAGCTGTTTCTTCTCCCTCGCCACCCGCAGGACCGCATCTCTGTCCCTGTAATTAAGGAGTCAAACTATAATGGGTCTGGGCGCACTCCCAGTTGGAGGCCTCGATGAATTGCGAAGAGAGCATACCCGTATTGGTGACTGCAGTGAGTACTTTCTCAACGTAGTCCTCTAGGCGCCCCGTGTTTGTACTCTCGGGTTCGCCTAAAATGCGCATATTATTCCGGCGACTACGGGCTTCAATATCCTCGTTCTTTGCATCTATGATCCTCATTAGTTTATCCATTTGGGTCGCCGCAGTTTTCAATTGTTCTGTGACATCCTCCGCATCTGATATCCTTTGTTCCGCTTCTTTAAGGCGCGCGTCGTGGCCCTCTAGCTTGTGCGCAATGGAGTCGATTCGGTTAGTGTGTCCACCTTGTCCCCTATCGTTGTGAAGCCTTGACACATTTCCTCAAGTATTGCGTGCATGAGGAGGAGCTTCGCGGTCGACCAAGTATTGCGTGCATATCGCTGCTAAGTCCAGTTCTGTGCGGCTGCAGTCTCCCTCGCGCTACTTCCTCCCTCCACATCTTGCTGTCTCGCAGTTTTCTTGGCCTCGAACGTGAGGCACGGTTGTCGGGAGTCCATTCTGCCCATGCTATAACGATGGGTCAAAAGAGGGTGTCACCTGTTCCCACTATAGCAGGCGCTTTTCGGTAAGTTGTACAACTGTCAATGTGTTAACCCCTTCCATGCTCATGACGAGCTCAGCTTGTCATGATGCACGGTTGAGCTGTGCTGATGACGAGCTGAGCTCGTCATGATCAATGGACTTGACGATAAGTCAGCATAGGAGGGGAAAACACCTAGCAGCCAAGGTGTTAAACCTACTACTGTGGTGTCTTTACTGCGTCAGAGAAAGCCCCAACTTATGTCAGATGATAGGGGCCAATATAGTACTACACTACATTCAGGGTTCCCAGTATCCTAATCCTGCAATACACTCCCGAGGGTACGATGCTCAGCAATGGCACTCTATGTATCAGAGCTCCGAGACCAGTCCTCCGCCCACAGTCTTAATTGGCCCCAATACTCAGACACCACACTCCATAGGCTCACAGTGCCCGGCGTACGAGAGATCCAATTGCATATCTCCGCAGGTGTGCTAAAGACTACTTGTTACCATCCTTCTGGCAGTATAACTGCAGGTTCAGAGATCGTTGTCCCAATTGCATGGGGGGCCCACAGTCCGCTCCGCACGCACAGCGCCAGTAAGCAACCGAAAGTTACCAAAAAGTGACTCAAAATCCACTGCGCAGCGCTTTCCTGCTGTCGCAGTGTCAGCAACGATAGTTGCAGAACGTCAATATGACCAGGAGCGCTTCTTTCAATAAATGCGATGCAGCAGCGCTCTAAGCTCCAGTCTTTTCACTGGGACGTTGCAGCCGCCTCCATTTTGCCCCCGTCGCGCCGGCACTCCCCATGCACAACCTCGGCACTCTCTCTGTGTCAGGTCCTGGGGGAAGGGGGAGTTATTCAACCTTAAGCCCTCGTATCCGCTCTCAGCTGTCGTTCCGCCGCCCCGTCTTTCCTCTCCAGCAGGCGTGGATAACAGCTGCAGATGAACGCACCCGTGAGGCCCACACGCCTCGTGGCGATCACGGTGCTTGTGCATAGTTGTCCCCCGAACCTCGGCTCCACAGCTCTTGTGTGCAGGAATCCGCTGTAGCACCTCGCAGGGGGATGAGTTCAGCGCACAAAGACTCTCCAGTGCTTTAAACAGCGTAGGAGGTAATTTTAGAACTCAAAAGTCAGATGTAAACCCAGGATAATAGCAGGATTAATCACCGGATGGCGGGAGCCTCACAAACTTGCGGCTGGGAGAGAGGTTGACAGGGGGGGCTGTTTATCAGCAACCGGAGATCCCTCTGTCATGATTTGCATAATATTGATGCTAAGAGAAGAAGACACTTCGATCAACGTTGACCGAATGGACCTCAACGTCGATCTCGGTATTCCCAGCACTTCCCCAGTCATCACCGTAGGATTTTCTTCTCTTGAGGTCGAACAGTGACCTCTCGCGATGGCATAGATTGTGCCACTCTCGACATTGACCGCTTCTGCAGTGAAATATTTACAAACTCACTCCTGTGTGACGATGTCGACTTTCTGTATGCCTGCAGTGGAGTATTGGCGCAGACCGTATCGGTTGTGATGGCGGCGGAGATCTAGACGTCGACCGGTGTCTCAACGTCAGCAGGTGTTTCTTCGAAGTCAACTCAGACTTTGAAGTTGACTTGGATGCCTGAAATAGTATGCCTCGATGGAGGTTTTAGCTGGTTTGACAGTGATCTGTCCCTCAACGTCGTAGCATACCTTGCCTGTTTTCAGAAGTCGATCTCAATGCTGAATGTGAACAATCAAGGATCTGCTTCTTTCTTGATCCTGGCAAGGCAGTACTATGCCGTTTTCTGTGTTTTTCCTGAGAGGAGGGCTCTTTAAAAGCAGAAGTGCTTCCAAGGCCACTTTTTGAAGGTCCCTTTTCTCTCTCCAGTAAGGGACGCAGCTTTATTTTCTCTATGTCCGGAATAATAACATGTGTCTGGATAGTGTGGGGATGGTAAGCACACACTGCAGACCGACTGTGGGTCTGATTTATGCTATTTTCCTCCCACAGGAGGGACATGGTTGAACAAAGCTGGCATTCCTGACAGAAAATAGTTATCAAAAAATGTCAAAAACAACTGTAAAAGTTGCCAGCCATCACCAAACGTCGAGTAGAGATAGCTACGGTTGAAATAAACCAATTTCTGACTAATCAAAAATTGACAAGCTCAATGCGCCAGGATCCTCACAGAAGGAGCAGGCATAAAGAACTGATCTAACTGTCACCTGTGGTGCATGATGGGAGCAGGGGATTACTGAAGTATTAAAGGCATGGTTTCCAGGTTCATGGAATTCTTAAAGGCAGAGTGCCAATTTTTTGTTACTGTGATGTTTTTTCATCTATGCAGCCTAAGGGGTAATTGCTTACTATTACTTGCCTTTTTCTCTGAAAATAAAAGGCTGAGTTGGAACATTATTGGAGTGCATGTTCTCGGTTACAGAAATTATATATGGAATTGTTTTCAGTTTAATTAAAAACCCAATTAATATCGACATATTAGCCTATTTGAGTTGACCCCTCGCAGTCCGGTTTCAAAGCCAACCACTGCACCGAGACCGCCCTCATCGCAGCCACCGACGACATCCGAGCCCTCAGCGGCACTCATCCTCCTGGACCTCTCCGCAGCGTTCGACACTGTCTGCCAACGCACCCTAGTCCAGCGCCTCAGCAACACCGGCATCCAAGAGAAGGCACTGAAGTGGATCCTCTCGTTCCTCGCCGGAAGAACACAGAGAGTCCGCCTCCCCCCGTTTCGATCCGAGGCCACCGAAGTCATCTGCGGCGTCCTGCAAGGATCATCACTCAGCCCCACCCTCTTCAACATCTACATGAGACCTCTCGCTGCCCTTGTTCACTTTGCCACTAGATTCAAGCAAGCCGGGCTGAAGACGGCTGGAATGCCAGAAACCGGTCCTCGGTAGCTTGTTTCCGGTCCAGGGAAGACATGGCTTGGCAGTTCGGGATGGACTGTTCCCAGGAGGCACAGGGTCAGACTGATTTGCATATGGCCATGTCTGAACTGGGGTGGCAGAGTGGGCTAAAGAACGGTGATGGATCAAACCCAGATCTTTTGACTGGGTGGGAGTGTTTGATTGATTCAGATGCTCCGTCCATCACCACCCCCTTTTGCATCACTCTGTAAACAGCTGGACTCTGTAGTGGTGAGTGGGATACTTTTTGAATATTCATTGAACGTTTGGGGCCAAATAACATTATGGTTGAACGGAATACAAGTACTGTAGCACGTAATACTACGTCCATAGACACTATGCTGGAGAGGGCTATGGACCTAGTCAGTACTGAAATCGAGCAGACTAAAAGACGTCTGTCCCTAGGCCCCACAAAATCCCAGCCATCATCACAAACTGAGACTGGTGCTGCTCAAACAAAGGTACTTGGTGAGGATAACCGCCATGCACATCTAATAACCGGAGAAAATATATTAAATGTGGCAGGGCCTGGTCATACAGGAGCAATAGCAGATCCAGATCTTGTACTTGTAAGCAGCCTGAATGATGCACTAGCTTTGGCTACTTCGGCCATATCCCCCCACCCAGAAGTAGGCGGGGAGAAAAGGAAAAGGAAGGCAGTGAAGCTAGTCTATTCCAAATGGAAACAACCACCACGCCAGAACTAAACATTAAACAACTGGGTTAGGGGTTCAAAGGCAGTAGCAGATCCAATTCTCAGTAATGATGCTACTAACCTAGTCTCTCTGGACACTTCAAGCATTTCTGCACACACCCAGACGGAGCCCATACAGACTGCTTTTTCTAATTTCACACTCGGGGACACTGCCATGGACATTATTATTGATACACTGTATGAACGTGTCAAGGGGCTTATAGATGAAAGTTTTGTAAGGTTATGGAAGCGTTTATATCGCTTGGAATCTCTAATTACTAAGGTAAAGCCACCTTGTATGGAACCCAAACAACCATCTCAAGAGACCAGCTCCCAGGAAAATGTAGTTCTGAGTGGGCAAGTAGTGTCCCAAACTGAAAAACGGCCACTTGATAGTAAAACTAAAATCTCTACAGTCCCTTAAAATCGCAGTGGATCTGCCTATACCCCTATATAACCCCTAACGATGCCCACGTTGGCCCGACAGTCTGTACGAATACAGTTGACATTTGTATTAGTGGGGATGCAGAGCGTAATAAGGATGTTTTAAATGTACCCCCTACTTCTTGTCTGTATGTTCTGATTCTTGCAGTGGTACCCCTATTAAAGAAAAACAAATCAGAACCCTGGGACCAATTACGGAACAAATGCATGGATTGGTTGGCGAAATATAAAGGGTACAGGAGATCTGATGTAGAGGAAATTATAATGGCACGAAGGGTGGGATGGGTGGGACCAGCAGAAAAAACCATAAGGGGCGATTGCATTGTCATCAATTTTCGTCGCCCAGGCACTGTTAGATCTATACTGCATACTAGAGAGATTAACAGCCCTCTACCTACAAATATTTGTGTATTACCTCTTGGGTTCTTTTATAGACCACCGGTTACACAATGCCCATTCAGCAGTCCACCCCTCCAGCTAACAAACAGGTTTACTGCATTTCCAACCTAGATACTCTTGATTGACCGTTTCCCCCAATCCCAACCAATCGACTCTGCTCCTATTGTTCCCATGGAGATTTTTATAACTAATATCGACAATGGGGCTGAAATTATTACTTTGGATGATCGCTCTGACCCATCCTTATTACGGGTGGTGAGCCGGAACGTGGCCGGTTTGGCCTCTAAACTAACTATTTAAGAATGGGTTAATATGATCAATCAATTTGACATTCTTATGCTCCAGGAGACTTGGGCAACTAAAGAGTTATACCTTGAAGGATAGGAGTGTTTCAATATTATATCCCCTCACCCCAAGCATGGCAGACCTTCGGGCAGTTTATCGATTTGGGTCAGTATTATTTCAGGTGGTAGAGTGAAATCAATCCCCACCAATAATGCTAACTTCCAAGCATTGATCTATACACGGGGCATTTCTATTGGTTTTATTAATTTTTATAACAATGACTTTTTAACTTCGCCTAATGTTAATTTTGTTAACCTCTTTCATTTCATTTCGGGAATGGATAACTTGCTGGAAAAATATAACCCGGTAGGGATATGTCTGGGTGGTGACTTTAACGCAAAAATAGCAGGGGGAAACATTGTGAGTCCCACCAAACATACCTCAGTTAATCCTTGCAAGAGAGGTTACGAATTAACATCTTAATGATCAAATAGTAGTCTTTTAAATGTCATGGATATCGCAGCCATAAACAACGAGGATAACCTAATACCCACTTATAGGGGTTCCGGACGAGCGTCAATTATAGATTATGTTTTTATATCTACTCAGTTGGAAGATCACTTGGTTTCATCAGAGGTCAGGGTATCAACTTTTGGGGACCACAATCCTATCTTAGTTTCTTTTAGGGCAGCCCCTAGACCCAAAATTAAAAAGGAGCTAGGGTCTGGTAATTTAGTAATCTCTACTGATAACCTAAGCGTTAAATGGCAGGGTATGGACTGCACGAAGATGTTCCAACAGATATTAAAAACGTATCCATCACTTTGCGAGACCTGTCTGACATTTGTAGATCCCAACCCACTGGTAGTACCTGCTTTTATTTTATTATGTGCAGGCATCAAAGAACTAATTTCTAGACCCATAGGCACATCTAAATCTGACCCTAGGTGGTTTGATAGTATTTGCTCCCGGTATAATAGGGAACTTAGAGCTGCCCGGTCAGCTTCCCCAAGAGACCCTGACCTAAGTAGAGTATTAAGGCACACCTATAAAAGTGAAGTAAAGCAAAGGTGGGATGTGGTTTTAAAAGAGCATTGGAGTAACCTGGCTGGCGCTGCCAAGCTTAACAATACAAACGGTTTCTGGTCAGCCACTAAATCACTAAGAGCGTTTGGCACTGTATCTACCCCGCTAAGCTGTAATATAACAAGCGAAGCGTGGGTAGCTCACTTTTCAAAAACATATGCCTCATCATCTCAATATGAAGACATCCTTGAAAATTAGAATCCTGTCCAAATTTTAAAAACTCTGACAGAAGTTGAGGATGCAATTGACCAGAGCTTGGGAAATACAGCTCCGGGCCCGGACGGGCTTCCAATAGACCTTATAAAATCTAGGCCAGAGTTTTGGGGCCCATTGCTACTTAATGTTTTTAATAATTTAATAACAACAAAGATTCCAAACACCTGGTCCACATCGCCCACATCGTCCCCATCTTTGAAAAGGGAGATAGATCTAAACCCAGTTGCTATAGTCCAATCTCCCTAATAGACAATACTCTTAAGATATTGGGGAGAGTTTTATTTAATAAAATCAGAACCTGGGTAGAGGATGCAAACATAATAAATAATTGTAAGTTGGGTTTCCGAAGTCATCTTGGAACGGTGGAACAGTGTCTGAACCTTAACTTAATTATAGGGAAATATACCATTGCTCGACCCAGTCCCCTTTATCTGACATTTATGGACCTTACATCCGCTTTCGACTTTGTTAATCGATCCAGGCTCTGGCAATGTCTCTTAGATTATGGGTTGGACAAAGATATGGTGTATTTTTTAGCATATTTGCACAGGGACCTCAGGGCTCGGTGAGAATAAGTAAGGACGGGGCTGTTTCAGGGAACAACGTAGTAGGTAGAGGCGTTAGACAAGGGTGCGTCCTTGACCAACTTTTATTTATTTTATATATTAATGAGTTACATAATGTCCTGTCTAACCAAATAACAGATGTCCCAATAATTATTGGAAATAAATTGCCCTCCCTACTATATGCGGATGACGTTGTTTTAATGCGGTGCACACCCAATGCCCTACGAATTTTAGTTAGGGGTTTTGTAGCTTTTATGAATAGTCCTAACCTTTGTACAAATTTTAAGAAATCTTTTTTAATGTGTTGTGGCCCTAAAAAATGTTCCATTACTACCATTACCTTGGGCACAGATTCCTTGCTATGCACGCGCATTTTTCCGTATTTAGGCTTACAATTCTCAGATAATGGGTCCTGGACTCCGCATCTGCCACATGGACGAACCAAATTTTTAAAAGCAATACACTCAGTCACTAGCCTCCTCCAACCAAAAAGAATAGAGGTGGTACTATCCTTACTTAAAATCTATAGGACACAATGTGTACCAGTTATGACTTATGGGAATGAAATTTGGGGCTAGATAGACCTGAAAAGTGTTCAAGCAGAAGAAAATAGATTTTGCAGGAGAATTTTAGGTTTACCGATTTCATCATCCACTTTTATCTGTCATAATGAGATAAGTTTACCCTATTTGGAGGACTATATTAGATCCCGCCCTACCCTGTTTTGGTTAAAATGTTGGCAAAACCCAGCAGCCACATTAACAAGGGAAATTTTGTCTGATTGCCTAAAATGTGACGGGGTGGTGAAATACCGTGGATTGCGGAAGTACGGGCAAATCTGATAGCTGTTAACCTTAGCCACATTTTTTATAAACCCAACCAATTAGACAGTATTGATGGAAAGACTATCCGTAAAATATTATATAAACATTACGGGGATATAAGATATGCCCAGGAGTCTATTAAAGTATCCGTGGGACAATACATAACAATGGCTGAAGAAGGAGGTTTTCCATCTTGTTTACCTGCCAATTATCTGTTAAAAGACATTACTCGCTGGGAGCGAAGCCTTCTTTTTCATCTTAGATCAGGGACAACAAAAAATGTGTTGTGTTTTCCCTTAGGATATCAACCCAATATTGATGACCTGGCCTGCCCATGTGGCAATATAGGAAAATAGTCCATGCTGCATTTCTTGTTTTTTTGTACTTTTTATCAAAAATATAGTATGCAGTTATTTATACCGTTCTTTAGGTCAAAGGGGATAACAGACTTTAAGGTTGCTTATAAAATAATCCTGCAGGTTAATAATGATGATTTAATATATCAGGTACGCACCTTCTTGAAAATGGCTATTCGTTCACGCTCTTTTATGAATCCCTGAATGTTGGACTAGGTTGCACTTTATATATAACTTTGGATTGTACTTCTAAATAGGGGAATATACAATACAATTAATATAATGGTGCATAGAGTTGATTGTTTCCAATATTTTCTTGTTTTTTGTACATTGGCACTTTTGTATAATGCCTATTCGTAATTTTAATGCCATTTATTAATTTGCCCACTTCTTGCATATTTGCACATTGCACCTTGCACTTTAGTATTGAAGTTGCAATTGGCTATGTGTTCTTGTAATTTGCACATTGCACTCTTGCACTTTAGTATTGAAGCTGCAACTAGCCATGTGATCTACTAATTTGTTTACTCTTTGCTTATTTGCACATTGCACTTTGGCACTTTAGTATTGAAGTTGCAATTGGCTATGTGTGATAACCTTGTAATATTTTATTGACAACTGTTTTAATAATTTTATTGATGAAGGATTATGTAACCGACAACGAAAAATGCCAAACTATACGCTTGTAATGTAATCAATGTTTAGTTACAACCTTCTTATTAACAACGGCCTATGTGAAATGTATGTACTTTTATGGATAATATTTATCCAAATAAAGATCAAGATTGATTGATTGGCTGAAATAACACATAACAGATTGCATGCTCTAAAGCACTATATTATTTAGAAGATCACCATGACCTAATTCCTCCTTTATGCTAATCATTTCCACCTCCCTTTTCATTTTCTGCATGTTTTTTTTTCTTTTTAAGAAGGTTGGTGCCAATGGATAAAAAAAATGTGATCTACTGCTCTGTAAGTCAAGCAAAGAAAACCTAACCCCCAGATGACTTGTGTTCCAAAAAATAGTTCCTTCATGGGATATGTTTCAGGAAGCGCCCCACGGAGATAAAACACACAGGTGGAGAGACATCAACTCTGGAATCAAAGGAGACTCTCCATACAGTAGAGTCAGACTAGAAGACAGAATATCAGGGTGAACAAGAGCTAAGCTGTAACACTGCACATCCCAGCCGCTGACTGGTGAAGCAGAAGACACCCAAATCCAAAGATGCTTAATGTGGTTAATCTGTGCCTCCATAAAAGGGAGCAAGGACTCCGATGAGGAAGAACTGGTCAGAAGAATTTCGGCTAACAAGCTGGTCATCCGAAGGGGTACGTGAAACCTATTCAAAATCAACCTCAGGTTCATATTCCCAACAACTGGCGCCATGAAAGGACACCTAAAAACCTTTGTGTGACTTTGTAAAAGAAAAGTTCAAGACACCTCTTTGAAGTCATCCACAGATTCATACACATACTCCCCAAAGCCATAATGGATGAAACAGAGAAAAAAGAAGAGCAAGCCCAGCGCAAAGATCTCAGAGTCCAACAATGTGAGGTGAGAGAAGACACATCACTGGTAGTAGTCTCAAAGCCCATACCTACTCCAGCCGACAAGACAGCCAACATTTGAGAGGCCAGATGTGAGACCTCCATAAATGAAGGCCATAGCAAAACATCATCAACTCGAAGTGCCAAAAAAGCTTGCAAGGCCTTCAGTGGCATAGTGGAGTGCATGGGCCAGGACGGAGCTCATCAAGGGAAGGAAGCTGACCTTCACCAAAGAAAAGACTGGCAGCGGAGGGACATACACTGGGGCCAGCATGGAGCTGACCAGGTATTGGAAACCGATCAGTGATGGGGCAGAGACTGCAAGTGGAGGGGCACACAATGGCACCAGTGGGAATCTGAGGAGGACAAAGCATCATCAGTAGTGTCTGGGCAAAAACCCTCACTTGAGGAGGGGTGAACAGTTGCCAAAAAGGCCCAGAGTGGAACTTGCAGCACTGGGCATGGCACCAGAACAGAGGTGAGTTCTGACACCAGGCATCTACCCAGTCAGGCAGGAGCAGATCTGGGTTGATGAAGGGTGACTGCAAACTCACAATCTGCCTCAAGGTCAACAGCGACCTTGGAGAGGAGGAACAACTCTCAAACTCTTGGAAGTAAAGGGTGGGACATAAGACTATATAGACACTTCACCACTTCACTTGCCTGTCATCTGTCCCCCTCCATTGCACATCTTCTCAATCTCTCCCTGCAAGAGGGCTGCGTCCCTTTGGATTGGAAAGCAGCACAGGTTATGCATATCCGTAAGAACACCAAGGCCCGCTGACTGAGCTCTCTAACCTACGTATTATCTCTCTCCTCCCTTAACTGGGCAAGCTATTGGAGAAGCACATAAACACACATCTCTCCAACCATGTCGAACGGACGGGTAGCCTTGATCCCTCTCAATCAGGTTTTCGACCTAAATACAGCACAGAATCAGCCCTACTAGCAGTCACCGATAACATCAGGATGACCCTAGATAGAGGCCACTCTACGATTCTGGTGCTGTTGGATGTATCCGCCGCTTTTGACACAGTTTCCTATAAGATATTGCTCAGGAGATTGGAGGAGATCGGACTTAGAGATTCGGACCTTATGATTGACGAGTTTTATATCTTCTCGTTCTCAAGCGGTGAACCTCGGTCCTTATTGGTCGGCTCCAACAGAGTTGCCCAAGGGAGTACCACAGGGCTCTTGTCTAAGCCCGACTTTGTTGAACATCTATGTGTCTCCCTTGGCCAATCTGTTAAGGAGTTGTGGGTTTACCCCCATCTCATACACTGACGATACCCAGTTGCTCTTTCCATTTGCAAAGTTTACTCCATATGTGCAGGCCACTTTCTCTCTAGGAATGAGAAGTATCTCACAATGGATGAGGAGTAATTTTCTTCAGTGCAATGTGGGGAAGACGGAGATCATGCTTTTTGGTGAGGCTCAACTGCTGTGGACCCCTGACTGGTGGCCTACTGATCAGGGTATCCCCCCCTTCCAAAAACCTGAGTCAAAAATCTAGGTGTTCATCTTGAGCAGGCTGCACAGACAGCCGGCTCCTGTTTCCATGTGCTGCGTCTGTTGCGTCGCAACCTCCCTCTGGTCCCTGACTCGGCCAGGAAGACGCTGACCGAGGCACTCATTTTAAGTCACCTGGACTATAGTAATGGTCTATTGCTGTCCGCCAACGAGGCTGCCCTCGACAGACTACAGGTTGTCCAGAACACGGCGGCACGTTTGATCCTGAACGTCCCCTCCATGACTTCCTCCCGACCTTTGCTTTATCAGCTCCACTGGCTCCTGATACGTGAGCGAGTACAGTTCAATGTTTGTTGTACCATATACAAGGGCTTGTCTAATTCTGGCCCCAACTACCTCGGTGATAAATTCATCCCTTACACACTGCGGAGGTCTCTCCATTCAGGATCCAAATCCCTTCTTGTAGTGCCTGGAATTAAATGGACCAGACAAGGTGGGAAGTCCCTATCCTACCGAAGCCCCTGCTACTGGAATAAGCTACCTCTACAATTAAGACAGTGAACGGAACATCTCCACTTCAGGAAACAGCTCAAGACCCTCCTCTTTTGTTTCTGATTTTCAGTAGACAGTCTTCCACACGCTGCCCGTCCCAAGCGCGTAGATACCCATTCGGGGGTCGTTTCAAAAGTGGAAGGTCCTAAAATATGTCTCCGGCCCGGATCCAGACCAAAATCAGTATCCTGGCACACAATGGCCTCCCCAATCCATCCCAGCACAGTAACGTCCCCCGGAGACAGAAGTGAGAAGTCTGAGCCACTAGGGCCCGGGACAATGCAAATTACTAGTGGAAGAGAACAACAAGGGCACCAGATAAGACCAATAGCATTGAAAAACTTGAAAATTCAAAGAAAACACCAGAGAAGAGTATATCTAAACGGCATAGAAGTATGCCAAAAAACAGAACCAACGTTAAAAAGCTGGTATGCACAATATGAGCCTCCATGACATCTTATCCGGAAAAAGTGTCAGAGTCCTCTGCTAGCTATTGCCCCAACTACCGGCGCAGGAAAGGTATTTCAATGTTTGCAGATCATTATGGGCCCTGGCAGAGTCTCATGATGTGAGCAATATGAAAGGTAGATGCATCCATTTGAATACGTGGATGTTCAGACTAATTAAAAACACTACATTTACTTGCAACTTGCATGCCTTCTGAACCCAAATAACTCAGTGTGATGACACTGAAGAATTCGTTTTTCAACTCCCGGTTTGTAACACTCTTCCTTTAGTAAAACTGCCTTCTACTTCATCTCGGAGATTCGACAATAGTACACAATGCTTTTGTGGTCATCCCATCTGCCCACGCCATATTTTTTGTTTACTTCTAACCTCCTCTCATCCCACCTCGGTGGGCACAGATACCAATAATTTGAAGGAGATGGTGGTTTGCAAGATTTTCTCCCAACTTCCATGGATTTGTTACCATGTTGCTTTGAAACCAGCGTGAATGAAGAGCATCAGGCAATAAATATGTGATGCAAAATATTCTTTCTCTTATATTGGATGTAATCCTGGACTTTGTGTTTCCTTTTTGGAGCAGTTTCTGTGAAAGGTCCTGGAATATTTGGATATGATCTCCCCAGTTCTTTCATCTGATTTCCTACCGCCAAGATTCTGGAATTTGCTTCATCTCTTGTCAGTGCCAACTTCCGCCGGACATCTTCATTAGTAGCAACTCTATGCACCACTCGTAGATTTTAATATACTGACTTGTTCAGGGAACTTTAAATCTCTTTTCTGAAGAGCTGTGTATGTGCAGTAACATGTGTCATCAAATTCTAGTGAAAGTTTGGAGGCACTGTCCCTCCCTTGTACTTCTTTACTGCAAAGTTAACTTCTTATTTCATTTCCAACACGCTCCCAAACACTCCTTTTTTCCTTCATCAAGTCCTGACTGTTTCAGTAAATGTGGCTCTCCTTCTGCTGTAACAAACCTTTACTCTTCTGTCATATGTCTTTCATGTGCTACTTGTCTCTGTAAAAGCAGGATTATAGCAGTGCTGCAAGCATGATGGCTAAACGTTCATTAGCCCGAGTGTGCAATTTCAATGCTTACACAGGAAGTCAGTGAACAGCATTTAGGGTGAAGTACATATTCATGTTTTCTTCTGTGTCTTGCCAATTATTAATGACAGGCTTTTCAAATTACCTCCAGACTATTCTGTTGTATCAACAGGGTTCCTACAATCATGTTATTAACTGGCAGATATCAGTAGAGATCCACAAAATCATAAGGTAAGTACTTTCTTTTACAGCACATCCAACATGAATGACAATCATTGCTTTTTTGATAAATAATGATGACAGTTTTTACTGCGTTTTTATGGTTTGTTACTTAGAGGCCCAGTTAAATGGTGCCCAGGTCTGCCCATTATTAACATATGGCAGGGTCCCCCTCGTTACTTACACACAAGTCTCATGGCATTAGCTTTTTTTGTCTTTTAATACAGTAATACAGTGCAAACTCAACCCAAAAGTACTAGAGCACTTTACACGCAAACCAGTTAAATTACAAAAGGACATATTACATTTTTTCTAAGGCGCAAGGAGATTAAGTTGAGCGCAGAATTTTGAGCTAACACTGAGACTTGAATATGGTTCCTCAGCTCCAAAGTCGGCAGCTCTGGCCGTAACACCACAGCCTCTCCTTTCCTATTAAGAACGAGTTACTCCCCTTTGATAACTCTCTTACTGGGAAAGATTCTAACCACAGATTCCTCAAGTTTTGAATATTCACCAGGGATCAGAATGGAATTGGAAAATCTTTTCTAGTACTCCTGGGTTGCGGCAAGTGGCACCAGCGGCTCCACATTACTGTCGTTCTGCGCCAGATGTGATGTGTGCAGGCCTATATCCACCCATGCATGCCAACATCACTTGCTTTCTAGACTAAGTCTGCAGGAGCAAAGGCCAAAATCAGATAGGAATTGAACAGTGTGCAGATTCCTAAATTGGGATTGTTTATGTGTAGAGTCCAGTTCACTGAACAGACATGTGTGAGGTTCAATGAGAAATCTGCGGTTAGATAGAGTCTACACCATAAAGAGCGTTACCAAAGGTAACTCGTTCTTCCGAAAGAGACTTCTAACCAAATTCCTCCTCCTGTTGAATAGATACCAGAGCAATACCTCCAGGAGGTGGGTTTGTGACTGGCTCAAACCAAAGGGTCCAGAAGGACAGAGCGGGCAAAGTGCTCTTCTTGGTAGACTTGGCTGTCTAGACATTTGTGCCTCCTGACTGCATGGAGTGCTGCCCATGTGGCAGCCTATCAAATTTCCTTGCAGTGCCAGCAGCCTAGTAGAATAAACCTGCAAACATTCATGGGGCTGCTTTTGGACAAGTGCATAGCAGTTCTTAATGCAAAATATGATTCAGTCTAAAATGGTTCTTTTGTGCACTGCCTTGCCTTTCTTTGCTGCAGCAAATTTGATAAAGAGGTAATCGTCCACCCATTGTTCTTTGTTACAATCAATGTAGAAACTGAAAGCCCTTTTTGGATCAAGCTGCTAAGGTATCTTCTCCTCACAGGGATGAGGTGGAGCAAAGAATGCAGAAAGGGTCATGTTCTGGCCAACATGCAAAAGTTACTAACTTCTGAAGGAAGGAGGCTCAAGTCCATAGCACCAGCTTGTCTAAGTAGAAAGCTGTGTCAGGCGGGGTAACAGACAGGGCCTGTAACACACTCAATCGTCAGGCAGATAGATTTAAGACCCACTGGAGCATAAGAAACCGAAAAGGGGGAGGACATAGGTTGTAATCATTTGAGAAACACATCACAACAGGTGATTTAAATAATGATGCAACTGTAAAAAGGCCAAAAGAGCCGACAATTATACTTTAACAGTGCCCAAAGGATGACATTGCTGGAAAAGGGAAACACAACACAAACAACAGAACTTAGGACAGTTTGGCATGTTATGTTATGTTATGTTATGTTATGTTATGTTATGTTATGTTATGTTATGTTATGTTATGTTATATTAGCAATAATTTGTAAAGCGTGCTAACACCAATTGGTTTCCTGGCGCTGATAAAGACCGATAGCGTGGCTGACCATGGAGTAGGCTAGGATTTTGGTGGTATGCTTGGGTATAGAGCCAGGTTTTTAATACGTTCCTAAATGTCAAAAGGTCCATACAGGACCAAATTTCCAGAGGGAAAGTGTTCCATAGACGGGGAGCCAGTGTTCCAAATCTACATCCACCAGAGCGTTTCCGTTTAAACGACGGTGTCTGTAAGAGGCCTAGATGGGCAGAACGCAGGTTCCGGGTCGGGACATGCTTGATGACTTGTTTGTCGATAAACTTGGGGCTCTTGCAGTGAAGGGACTTAAAAATAATGCAACCCATCTTAAAGGTGCTTCGATGGGTCACAGGGAGCCAATGGAGTTTCATCAGTAGGGGGGTAGCTGGCTGCCATCTGGGTTGGTTCAGTATCAATCTGGCAGCATAATTCTGCACCATCTGGAGACGTTTCTGGAAAAAAAGGGGTAAACCCAGGTAGACAGAGTCTGCGTAATCCAGGTGGGAAATCACAGTCGAGATTACTACCTGGGTAATGGCTTCCGATGTTAGGAGTCGCCGTAACTTCCGAATTTTCCTGAGTTGATAAAAACACTTGGAGACCACCGGGCCCACTTGCGTTTTTAGTGAAAGATCACTATTCAAGGTGACTCCAAGTGTCTTTGCCGAGGGGGATAAGACAGGGGCTTGGCTTAGCCTTAACGGCCAGTAGTGTGGGCTCCAGTACCTGGCGCTGTCTCCCGTAAGGAGCAGCTCGGTTTTCCCTGGGTTCAATTTTAGATGATTTTGGTCCATCCAGGCTTGGATGGATCTCATAGTTGACTGGAAATTCGAGATTGATGTTTCAGAGTTGTCGATAGTAAAAACCAACTGCAAATCATCTGCGTGATTGAACACCATTACTTGTAGATCTCTGAGGGCCTGAATTAAGGGGAGGATATAGATATTAAACAAATGGGGCGATAGGGAGGAGCCCTGGGGGACTCCGCATGTAATGATTTGTTTGGAGTGGGTTGATCTGTTCAGCAGCGCACTAGGACTCAAACTTATCCAAATGGCCGTCAAGTACAGGTTTGGTTGAGCGTTGGCTGCAAAGATGACATCCACAACTTAGAGAGGAAGGTCGAAAGCACTCAACTGCCTCCGCTCTGGAAACTCCAAGTCACAAAGCCGCTAACTTTGTGCATTCTTGTAGTGGTGAACGCATCAATCCAGGGTTTTTGCCATTTGCAGAAAACATCCAGCACCACTTCAGTGTGTAACCACCATTCATGAACCTCAAGGAATGGGTGGCTTAGTTTGTCCACTCTGGCGTTCATGAAACTAACCAGGTGGTGTGTTACCCGAAAAGTCCTTTGAGAGCCTAGCCATGCCCAGAGACGCAAAGCCTCCTTGCACAGGGACCAGAATCCCACCGCCCTGTTCTTGCAGTACACATGGGGGTGGTGTTACCCGTGGGCGCATGCAGTAGCTTCACCTTAATTGAGTGCAGGAAGACATGCAACGCAAAAGAAAGAAATGATGGATGGAATGCTGAACAATGCAAACATTCACCCCCAGTCACAACAATCTGGGTTTAATTCATCGCTCTTCTGCTCACCACGCCACCCCAGTTTGGAACCAGGCATATGCAAATCCGTCTTGACCCTGCTCCTCATGCTAACAGCCCAGCCCAAACTGCTAAGCCAGGTCCTCCCTGGACCCGAAACAACCATCCTGTGACCGGTTTCTGGACATCACACCTCATCAGCCAGGCTGAAAAAGCAAAAGAAACAAATGAAAAGAAGACTTTCAATGCACAGCAGACCAGACCAGGACCGAGCGCTACCTTTAGAACTTGAACCATCCCGCGCAGGGTCTTATGGTGGTTTGCAACTAAGAACTTCGCTTCTTGGTCTTGAATGGTTTTTGGGCTGCAATAATCTCTGCTGGCCTTGGAATCATGATCCGACCCCCAGGCACCACTAGCGGACAAGTCACAGACATTTGTTTGCAACATTTAATACAGGGTTTAATCCCTGCCAATTTAGGAGCCAACACATTTCCCTTCAGTAGAAATTTTGTTAAGAATTATCTTAATGAGATACGGTGTACCTCCTGATCCATGTCTGTTTGTGCGGAAAGAAAAAAACTGATGTCATCGTCAAAGGGTTACACCTATGAAGGCCCGTACATGTCAAGCCCAGAATGATGTTTATGTGGAGCCGCCAGCGCCACCTACCAACACTCAGGTGTACTGTTGAAGTTTTTCCAGATCCATTCGGATCCTTTAGGAATACTCAAATGGTGAGGAATCTGTAATTAGAAGTCTCTATCATATTTTTTCTTTTAAGCAGCTGTTTAATTAATGGTCTCCAACCTGATCAATGTTAAGCTTAAGTGCTTCTAGCAGGAAGAACTTAATCAAAGTATACCCTGGTTGGCCAACTGGAAAGCATGCTTGGCTTGTGATGCAGGGCCTGCACTTGGCTCTTCTCAAACAATTTCTTTGGTGAGAGCGGTTTCATACAGAAACCATTGGTTTTGTTTAGTTTGATTCTTATTTACTTCGCCACCTTTTGTATTTTCGTTTTGAAGGAGACCAGCCTGGGGAAATAGTATTGTGTCCGCTCTTAACTACTTCCATATGCCATGTAGTGAGTCTCCAAAAATCTGTCAAAACACACTAATGGAACAGTATAACATATTCCGGTGACAATATAATCTAAGAGGCCAAAGGCCAATTTGGTTCCAAACGTCAACAGTAGCCCAAGAAAGCAATCTAGGACTATCTTACACATTATGTATTTTTTATATTACATGTTTATTTGGAGTAGTTAGTTTTCTTCAAAGTGTAGCTATCAATGGCAATGAATGGAATGTGGGTTTAATGGCTGCAGTGTTAACCACATAAATTATAGATTGACAGCAATTGCCACATAATTTGACTATTTTGGGGATTCCATGTAAAGCCCTGGTTACTAATCACAAGTAAAGTAGTACATTTGTATCCACAGATCTACTTCTATGTGCAGAGCAGGTGCAGATTTCGATCTACTTCTATGTGCAGAGCAGGTGCAGATTTACAACTTTTTGGAATTCACAATTCCTATTAAAATTAGCACAGAAAGCTGTGCCTGGTGCAGATGTCCACTGGCATAATACTATTCTGAACTTATGTTTTCACACCCTTTCCCCACCCCACTTTTTTGTTGGTGTGCTTAGAAAAGATTTTTCCCCTTGATAAAAGTCTTTGCCAATTGCTTCACCAAACGGTTTTCCTTTGCTCCTTGAAATTAGAACCAAGCCAGATATTTGCAAGTATAAATCTCCTTCTGTTTCCAGGACGCCAATGAGTTGGATGAAAGTTTGAGAATGCTGACGAGCTTCCATATTTGTGGCGTTCCCAACCTTTCAAGGCAAGCCACAGCTTCAAACATCCATGTTCAACTGCCTGTAGAGGATGTACGGGTGCGGAGATCGCCGCACCCGTGTTAGAGAGTTCCACGCCTGTATATGGGTTTACACCAGCCCCTATACATTTTCCCTTTGTGAATCCCTGGCATGCATAGAAAAGTAAAATTTCGCCTTAAGCTTAAGTTTTTGACCAACTTTACCTTTCTTAATAGGCTCCCTTGTTTCTAGCTAAAATGGATGAAGCTAATACTGCCAAATAACGTGAGGGATAATGTGCACCGTGGACCCCATACTTTTGATAACCTTTCCACATAATTTGGTCCAACATGCCACATGATTCCAGTACCCCTGACAATGGTAAGGCTCTGTAGAGTGGTTTGGGAGATGTAACTATAAAGGTGAAATCCATACTTCACAGGGAACCATGAACTACCATATTTCAAGTTTTCCTATAGTTTATAATACTGACTTTGTGCAATCAAAGCACCAAAACATATAAGTAATATATACATAAATCTATGACTCAATTTTGGCACTGAACAATTATCCCAACGAGAAAATGCGGTTGATGGTAGGAACATCAATAACTTGAATTGTTAATATAAAAATTAACGTGCTTCCAAACTAAAACAATACGTTTCGAAGTATTTTAGCATAGCACAGTGAGCTACCTTTTTTGTTCCACCCACTCTTCAGTTTCTTCATTTTTCAGCGACCTTTCCAAATGCTTTACTCGTTCCTAAATACAAAAAAACAACAGTAATCATGGGCTCTATTATAAATATATTACAGAATTTATAGAGTTTTCTATCCAAAATTAGGAATTCACAAAAAAGCCTAATGCCTATTTTAAGTGTGTGTTGACTAAGAACCAAGAAGAATGCTGTACTCCTGGCTCAAAATTCCATCTGAAGCACTCACCACTGGTCTCAAAAACAATGCCCTGTGAGCTGAACCTCTTGCAAACTCTTAAAGAATTTCAGTAACTTTGTCTTCACATGGAGGAGAGCTGAGGAACAGCAGCCAGTGCAAAGCTTGTACCGTAACTTAACAAACACCTGGCACTGACAAAAGTTGGAGAGAGCACACAGCCCGGCGTACCAACACACAATTTGCTCAGGTGCATTGTTGTAAATTCAGTGTGTAACACTCACTTTAGTTGAAAATCTTAGGTATTCTGCCAGTGCTGTGTATCTCTAGACACATTTCCGGATATTTGTCCTTCTTCAGTAGAGAGCAACATGTCACATTTGGGGGTGCTGGCTCACAGTTTTCTCAGGTTTATGTACCACTACCAGAGGGCAGAGGCAACCGAGAGATCCTCCGCACAACAGCTCAACAATAAGCATATCAGAATAGGTGGGAGGGAGCACATTACGTGGAATACCAACTCTTTGGGAACCAGTTGAGCGGGAGGCGGAGCTGCAGGCTGCATGGAGGTGACCCGCATGGGAACGGCATCCGAACAGAACAGTTAATTGCTGTTCTCCACGCCCTGCGGTTCCCTGTCCTCCAACTGCTCAACAGTAGTTTGGGCGGGACCCTCCACAAGAGGGTTGACAGGTGCAGCAGAGTGACGACTTCAAAGAGGTAGGGAGAAACTGGTGGCGGTGGCTGCCTGGTCTATATTACCGCACTACTGTGTACTAGGCCCTGCAACATGCATTGGAGGACCTGGGTCTAATCTGCAAAGTTGCCAAAGGGAATAACCCATCGGAGTCTGCATTGTCCTATGGAGGAAGACGCAGATCAAGAGGGCCATCCTAGGTTACCTCAATAGTCTGTTCTACTGTGCTGATTGTGGTTTGCCCAGCTTCCCACTCCCGATACCTGAAGACCCGGAGTACTAACATTGACTTGCACCTTTTGCTGGATTGATCAGACAGTGACTTGTCAAGTCATGACAAACATCAGCAACTACTTCTCTGGGAGGTGAAATATCAATCCAGGAGGTGAGTAGGGTAATTAAGGCCCCGGCCAGGCAGAAGGTCTGACCACTGATGTGGAAAACTAGGGCCCTGAGAGGGGAAAAGTCTTGACCCTAGAAATCTGGTACATAGCAGGAAGAATGGGTCAATGAGAAAGCAATGTACGGCTAGATGGAATCTTTACCAGATACGGAGTTACCGAAAGCAAGACACTTGTTCATCCTTATCTTAAAATAGATACCCAAGAACTACCTTCCTGGAGAAGGGTCTGCAAACATGGTTTAAACCAAAAAGTCCCGCAGGACCGAATGGGCGAACTGCCCTTCCAACTGACATGACTTTCCAGGTAGTAGTGCTTGGTGAACATGTGCAGCGAGGCCCACGTTACTGCCTAGCAGATGTCCAGGACCGGAACTCCGTGGGCTAACCAATGCTTAATTTGTAAAATTTGAAGTGCAGGTGCTCAAATCTTTGTTGGAGGCCAAACCTACTTTCCTTTGACTCCACCCACTTCCTCTATTACCTCCACCCACATCCTCAACTGGCACTGTGAAACGCCAGATGAATTTCAGCAAGGGATCCTGCCTTCCTCATAATAAGCTTTTGATAGGAGGTTCCCCTGCCCTGTGAACATTTTGAAAACATTTAAATCAAAAGTGCATTTAAAGCACAATTTTGGAATAAATTAGATAACATCACTAATGCTTTGAAAATGGACAATAATTCCAGTGCTCTGTATGCTGATTTGGGGAAAGGACAATACTGGGGTAGGGTCTGCCCTTTTTAATAGAGTGTATGAGATCAAAGATACAACTTTTAAATAGCTTATGTGACAAAATAAACCAAAAGCTTGTGAAAACAAACACTAGTCAAAACAGAACAAATAAGCTGAATAGAATCATGAAATACACTTGAAGGAGTCACTGTCATTCCAGTGGCCGAAGGGGTTTGGGATTCATAAATAGCAGAGTTAGTATTTCTTTGAAGCGATTACTTTTAGATGATTAACAATTGGGCTTGTTACTATAAACTCACTGACATGGAGCTACATGTGCATTTATTAGGCATTCTTAATAGTAAAAAATATGGAACATAACTGGTGTTTCCAAATGTAGTTCTGTATCATGCAGACAAGACAGAAATTAGAAGGCATATATATTCTAAATATGACTTTTTAATTAAAGCACAGAAAAATGTCAACTCCCCCCAAAAGTCCAATAGGCACCTAGGCTAAAAGAATAGGTAGTGGCTGGCTGGGCAGTTTGAATTTCGTTATGTCAAGTCATACCCATTAATGAAAAATGACCATAGTACCATACAAAATATAAATAAATAAAGACAAAATAACAAACTAAAATATAGATGAATACAGTGAAATAAATACATGTTCTAAAAAGAAAAACAAAAAAGTATTGTCTTATAAAAACAAAACAATTAACATATATAAAATAGAACAATAAATATAACATCCAAACAAGGAAGAGACGTAAATATAACAAAATATTAAATAAATTGACACTGTAAACAAAATGTTATAATTGCAAATAAATAACCTATATAACCTAGAACAATAATTAATTATCCGAAAACACCCAAAAAAGCCTAACTTTTCCAAAACCTTGCAATGACACGTTTTGTCATTTGGAATTGGCTAGCATCTATTTTTCTAGAAAGGCCCACAAACAGTCTAAATTGCTTGTGCATTCCAGGTCTTACTCTTTCTTGCTTTACTCCTAGTGTCATCAGCTGCTCTTCGTCCTTTTGCAAGCCAATGACTAAACAAAGAGGATGGAGTTGAATCTCTTCAATGGTGGGTCAACAAGATTTAAAAACATTAAACCGTTAACCGCGGCGGTAATTCCGCCGCTGTGCGGGCGTTGCCATGCGCGGGTGGGGCCGTGTCGGCCATTGGACGTGCGCAGCACTACGAAGGTAGTGCTTGCGACGGCCAACGGCAGCACGCAACGGGTTAAAGAACATGTTGTTTTCAGTCAGAAACGATGCTCTTGTAGATGTGCAAATAAGATTCATTTGAGAAAAGCCCCGCTCATATTCTGCAGTACTGATAGCAATAGTGTGTAAGGTCATCAAAAGCTTCTTGAAGTGCCTTTTAAATTCTTTTCCTCCAGATTCCGTAAAACTTTCTGCAAGCACGTATGGTTTCTCGACTGGCAATGTTGAATCTTTTACACAGAGACTCAATATCACTTTCACCATAAAGAACAGGTAGGGCCAGTACTGTTTGTATACAATTTTCACTTTGCTAATCAGTATATTATATTTTGTCAGTAGTTTGCCTCCCTTTTAAGCTTTGGCGTCCGGTATTTCAACAAAAGCAAGGTGTGGTGGCAGTGTGCAGAGTTAGTTACACGCTGATTCACAACAATTATTCCATAATTGAGCCTCAGAGCAGGAATGGGAACCCAAAGCAGCCCTGGCAAGTTTTGTTCCATCAGCCCCCATACGGTGCATAGCAAGCAAGCGCAGCAAGCTTAACAACTGCCAGAGGTGTTTACATGAGAAGACTTCTCCCCTCAAAAACATTTTCCATTACATATTAAGCTGTATCAACTTTCAAAGCATAGTAAATCGTAAATGATGACCTGACATAAGCACTCAGGCTAGAAAGCATGGAAATGTGTCACAGTAACACATAAGCCTCCATTCCAGCCAGGCCATAATCCGTGGAAATATCACACATAAGCACCATGGCCAGAAAGCATGGAAATCTCACACTCTGACACTCATAAGTACTCAGACAAGGAAACATGGAAACGTCACACAAAGCCACCCAGGCCAGAAATCATGGAAAAGTCACACAAAGGCACCCAGGCCAGAAAGCATAGAAATGTCACACAAAGGCACCCAGGCCAGAAAACATAGACATGTCACACAAAGGCACCCAGCCTGGCCAGAAAGTATGGACATGTCACAAAAAGGCACCCAGGCCAGAAATCATGGAAATGTCACACAAAGGCACCCAGGCCAGAAAGCATAGAAATATCACACAAAGGCACCCAGGCCAGAAAACATAGCAATGTCACACAAAGGCACCTGGGCCAGGCCAGAAAGCATGAAAATGTTAAAGAAAGGCATCCAAGCCAATGGGGGTGGAACAATTTTCAGAGTGATGGTGCTGCTCTCAAAGTTACATCACTGAAGAAGTCATAAGATTGAGAAAAATGCAAACATCACACTAAGGACAAACATAGCAAATGAGCCACAGAGTAAGACGGTGACCGGTACATTGATTGGGAGTCCCAGTCTTGTCCATATGTGCATCATATATTATTATTCACATTACCTGCACTTGTGAGAACTGGACCACCTGCATTACTTTAAAACGTATAGCGTTGGCACTGCTTCAAGCATTTAGACACTAGTAGTGTCTAAATGCTTGAAGCTGTGCCAAAGCATAAATGCATCTTCCTGCTCCCAGCTATCTCCAGGTCCGGACAGATGTGATACTCTGTTAGTGGCCTTTTTATCGCCAACATTTTGTCCTTGGTATGACCTTGTGACGTCATCAGCAGTCCCAAGTGTCTTTCTAATAGGTATTGATTTCCTTTCCCTTACAGAAAGACCATGGTCTGAATCAGTCCATGAAGATGCGGTAGGCGCAGTGTGTGCTGGCCTTTTCACTGTTATGTGACTGTGTCTTATTTATTGAGTTATGGCTATAACATTTCATTTTTTTTGTTTGGGATCAGGAATGGAATGGAGGGGAAACTGCTTGATAGAGGGCATGAGGCTAAATCGCTTTATCTGGGAGAGTTTCTTGGAGGGGAGTTTAAAATCTGCATGAGGGTCCATGCCTGCCACCCAGCGAGTTCGTAGTGGGAAGCTGACCACTATGGTATGGTAACAGAATATGTTGTCCGAATATAATGCAGGTAAGGAAATGGACCCCTTGCTGATGCTGGCTTGATATAAAAAAAACAGACATAGTTGATGTGCAGTGGGCCCCTCACACCTAGACCAGGCGTCTGTGCACTAGTAATGCCGGGTCTGGTGGCTGAGTCGACTAATGTGCCCACTATAGGGGCCTGTGTTCAACCACATGGCCACAGATTCAAACCCCACTACTTTCATCCCTCCAAGGTCGATAAAATGAGTACCATTGAGTTGGTAACAATAAATATCTGTTATTCAGCTCCAAGTTGCCCTTAGGTGAGCGTGTGCTTTACAAATACACATGTTAAGTTATGGCCCTGCTTATCTTTATACCTCCACCCTCTCAGCTTCTTCCTCCTTTTCACTCTCTCCGTCCTATCCTCTTTTTCCGTCTCTCACTTCCCTCCTCTCTCTCTCTTACTAGGTTCTCATTCATCTCCGTTCAATATGACATCCTTATTTCTGGACCCATTCTCTAGGTCGTTCTTTGCCCCTTTTCCTCGTCCTGATCTTACTTTTGATCCCTCCCACCCAGTATCTTCTTTTTTGTTTTCAGTCACGTATTCCGCTCCTCCTCTCGTTTCTATATTTCACCCGCTCATTTTCCTTTTTCTTTTCGCTTCTCTATTTTTCGTGTTTCCTCTGGTTCCATTTCCCCTGCAAATAAAATGTAAACAAGGAACTAGCAAGGCCACAGTAGCGCTGCGTTAAAAAAAAAAGAAAGAAAATCTGAGCGGAAGTCCTTTAAAATAACTTCAGCCGGTGCAGGGCAGGATGGAAACACCTAACCCACCTCTAAGTCTCGGTGCCTTTGCACCTGCCGCACCACAGATAGCTAGGTGGGTCCCTGATTCTTTAAGGAAAAGACAGGGAATGTTTACGTTTTGAGGAACTTAACCTTCATTTTCTAAGGCTAAATATCCCCGCCTTTGATGGACTCTTGCTTTTTTTTACAATGTCGCCAAAGATGGTTTGGCTCCACAATTTCCACTGAGAATCATTCATTGCTTCAAAGCTCACTAAAATGTAAGGGGAGCCACAAATTCAACCTTAATGGATGGAGTTATTAACCAAATGGAAATAATAATAATATACTTGGTTGCTTCCAGAGAGGCCCTGCATGCTTCCATTCTATGTATGCGTCGATATTTCGACTGAAATAAAACACACAGAACCTTTTTTCCAATTTTGTCAGTGTCCCTGCCTGCAAGCACATCATGCACCCATGCCAATGCGTAAGACTGAAAGCTCCCACATGGCAGGGCACAGGTCAGGCTGAGCCTAGGCGCTGTAAATCCATGGCTAAACGCGTAAATGTGCTTAGCTTTCTCTGGTGCCACCAGTATTCTAGCACGTTTGTAGAGGACATTGTCAGGGGCGGCCTTAGGCATGTGCAAGCTGTGCACCTGCACAGGGTCACCAAACCCCAGGGGCCACCATGCCAATATATATCCTTAATATAATAATCCTCTGAGGATGGATACATATTTGTGTGGCGGCCCCTGGCAGGGATTTGGCGGCCTCCAGCTCTGTTCCACTTCCAAACACCCTGACACACTCCCCCCCCCCCCCCCCCTCCCCCTTCACTGACCTCCGCGCTCCGCCCGGACCCCCTCTTCCGGGGCCCCCTACCTAGGCTCCCTGCCCAGGGCCACCATGAGCCTAGAGCCGCCCCTGACATTGTTACATTAGTGACAAGAAAACACAAGTGAACAACGTATGAAGTTGAGCCTTACATTAATGCACTATGCAAATACAATCATTTGTGAGAGCGCGAGAAAACTTTTAAAGCACAACACTCCCCTGCGAGCATATGCTTACTTGTCACTCAGTTAACACTGTTCTGTACAAACCTGCCGGGAGACGAGCAGCACCCAGAAGAAACGCATCCTACGCGGATTGCCAAGGATTTACTGTACAGCGCCTAGAGACATACTGGCTCAGAGGCGTGCCCGCAACAAACTTCAGGAACTGGGCTGGCTGGGAGTGGGCTGGCTGGGAGTGGACTGGATGGATCGGATGGTGATGGGGATGGCTGGGACAGAGGACGGGCCGGCCGGGCGCCGGGTACAGTGGCGCCTGGGACCAGTTGAGTGGACGTGGGTAGCCGTGGGACTCTGGACTGGCTGGGACTCTCGCTGTGAACTGCCGGCTGCTGCTCAGCTAACTGTCTGTGTCTGTTTGATTGATTAGGGCTTGCTTTAGGCCTGCCAGGAGGTCCTGTTTCACCTGGTGCAGCTTTTGCCAGATCCTGGCTAACTCAAGGCTCACAACGTCGCCCAGCCGGGTTAATTGAGCCAGTGAGTGAAGGCACGGCCGTTGCGTTGATGGAACCTCAACCACCACCACGAAGACTAGGTGCGGCCGTGGTGCGGGTATGCTGGGGGTCTGACACAGAGGCGAATACGCATGCGCAATCAATCCTCCACAATAATCTTTAATCTGCGTAGTGCACACGCTGCGCGCACAGTCCCAACCCCCAAGAACCAAAATACAGCCCTGCCCAACAGTGTCCCGCCCACTGGGCTGGTGCCGGCAGCTACACTGCAACATTTAGAGCGTATAGCGAGCAGCCAGTCAGTGAGATCAGAAAGAATCTGATCATCATTGAGAGAGAACAGTGTCTTGAAGAAGTGTGCAGTGCTGAAGAAGTGAAGTGACTACAGAGTCTCCGTAATCGGACAAGAAGTAACACTTGAGAGTTCATTCAACAGTAACACTGCCACTCACTGTCTGCGCCACTGCCAAGTCCCGTAGCGATAGCGAAGCAAGTAATAATTACTTATATTGAAATCAATTACGTGCACCAGCATCAGCGTGTGTACCGTAGACCCGGTATATGTGTATATATAGGTATACTGATAATTAGGTGCGGGTGCTAAGCACCGGAAAGCACCAGCACAAATTAAGCACTGGTGCTAACCCAGTACTCACAGCCTTTGCTCTGGTTGAATGAGCACGCAAACCCTCTGGGAGTTGCTTCTTGGCCAAAGCGTAGCTGATTTTAATGCAGACCACAATCCATCGGGAGATGGTCTGTTTCTGCACAGCCTTCCCTTATTTGGCTCCGACATACCCCACAAAGAGTTGATTGTCCATCCGGAATGGTTTTGTGCAGTCAAGGTAGAACGACAATGCTCTTTTTGGGTCCAGCTGAGTCCCTCCTCTTCCTTAGAGGGGCGAGACGGAGCTTAAAAAGTAGGCAAAGTGATGGACTGACCTACGTGGAACAGGGTGACGACCTTCGGCAATAAGGAAGCTTGAGTTTGAAGGACCAGATTGTTGGGGACACAAAGAGAAATAGGAAGGCTATGAGGATAGTGCCTGTATCTCACTGACCATAAGGGCAGATGTAATTACCACTAGAAAAACAGTCTTGATGGTGAGCAGCCTAATAGGACAAGAGTGAAGCGACTCCAAGGGAGTGCACATTAAGAAACTAAGAACCAATTTATTGTCCCACTGATGTACAACAAGGGAGCTGAGGGACACGTGTTGTAGACCTCTAAGGAACCTATTCACAATTGGGGTCTTAAAAAGAGAGGGCTGATCTGGCAATCCCAAAAAGGCAGAGATTTCAGATAAACAATCTTTCTAAGTGCCCAATGAAAAGACCTACTGGGCTAGGATAAGGATAAACCTGGGAAAAGGGAACCGTTAAGGGATCAATCTGTTTCTCAGCACACCATGCCACACATTTATTCTAACAGCCGGCGTATACAGTCTTGATACCAGGCTGCCAAGATAACATTGCAGACTTCGGGCAGAAGGTTGAAAGCTGTCAACTGTTAATGCTCAATCTCCACGAATGAAGGCGGAGTATTGACAGGTTTAGGCGGATAACCCTCCCCTACTGCTGCAACTGAAGATTCTCCCTAAGGGGCAGCCTGATCGGAGGACTGATGCCCATGCTCAACAGCTTGGGATACCAAACTCCAAGCCCAATGCAGAGCCACAAGGATGTCTTGAGCCCGGTAATTCGTGATCTTCTTGAAAACTCTGAGGAGGATTGATATGGGCAGTGGGGCATACAGGAGGCCTGAGCTCCGCTCGAGATAAAAAGCGTATCCGATCAAGAGCCACTTCAGAAAATAGAGCGTGCAAAACTGCTGACACTGTGGATCTCTGCGGTGGCAGTCAGTTCTAATCAAGCCTTTCCCCACTGCTGTAAGAGACCTTGTACCACCTATGGGTGGAGACGCCATTTGAAAATCCGCTAAGCATCTTCGGGTGACTTTGTCCGTTCTGGCATTCGGAGAGCCCACCAGGTATCGAACCACCCGGAAATTGCCCTGATGTTCCAGCCATGTGCTGAGGTGCACGACCTCTTGACAAAAGGTCCACGACCCCATACCGTCCTGTGTGTTGCAGAACCACATGGCAGTGGTGCTGTCCGTGAACACCTGCACTAGATTCCCCTTTATGGAGGGTAGAAAGGCTTTCAAAGCCATCAGGTTGCTCAAAGCTTCAACAGGTTGATGTGGAGTCTGGATTGCACCATAGACCAGAATCCTCTGATCCCCACCTCTCCCAGATGGCCGCCCCATACCAGGAGTGAAGCATCTGTCACTACTGTCAGATCAGGTTGGAGTAGGGAGCGAGGTCTGTCGCTGGTCCAATCGTGGTTTGTTAACCACCACTGTAGATCTTTTACAGTGCCCTCAGTGATCTGGACCATGTTGGAGAGATTCCCCATATGTTGCCCCCTATGGAACTTCAGGTACCACAGCAGAGCCCCCGTATGCCAACAGGCATGTGTCACAAGCAGGATGCAGGAGGCCATGAGGGCCAGCAACCTCAGAGTTAGTCTCAACGAAACCCAAGATAGCGGCTGAAACATCGACATCTGCCACAATATCCTGGACTCGCTGTTCTTGAGGCTAAGCCCGGAACTGCACTATTTCCAAAACAATTTAGGATGAAAGGGAGCATCTGAGAAGGGGTAAGGTGTGACTAGGGCACGCTGCTAGTGAACCATAGTGAGTGGATAAGGTCAGCTGTAGTCTGAAGATGGAAGACGACTGCTTGGGAAGAGCCCGCCTTCAACAGCCAGTAGTCGAGATAGAGTAAGACTGGTAGCCCTCATCTCTGCAGATGAGCCACCACCTTGGTGAACACACAAGGGGCATTGGTGAGGCTGAAGGGGAGCACAGCAATCGTAAAGTGTTCATGGCCTACTGTGAACCACAGGTAACGTCTATGGGCAGGCAGGACAGGAATATGGAAATAAGTGTCCTACTAGTCCAACACCACCATTCAGTCTCCCCGGGGTCATGGCAGACAGGACTTGTGCGAGCATGAGCAAATTGGATTTCTCCATTTTCGTGAAGAAATTGAGAGGGCAGACATCTAGAATGGGATGAAGGCCTCCATCTTCCTTGGGCACAAGAAAGTAGCGAGAATAGCACTCAAGACCTACTTCTTATGCCGGCACCCTCTTTATGGCTCCCTTGGCCAAGAGATCCGCTACTTCCTGATGGAATAAAGAGAAATGGTCCTCCCTCAGCCTGTTGTAAGTGGGTGGTATGGGTGGAAGGGTAGACCCTAAGGGAAGGAAGCAGCCCTTTCGGACATTCCTAGGAGCCCAGCCTCTCGTAGGCTATTGACCTCCAGGGGTGCAGGTGATGGAGGATCCTGCAGCCCAATGGCTGCCCAAGATGGTCGCAGGGTACACTTAACAGGCTTGGAGACTGCAGCTGCCAGGATGTGGTAGAAATGACCAACCTCTGGCTGTCTGACCCACAGGGTCTGTGGGTGCTGTGTCATGTGGTCTGTGGGAAGATTGCGTGCCAAGGTGGCTTGGCGGATAAGAGATGAAGCTGGAAACACCTTCCACGGCCAAGAAAGGAGCAAAAGGCGGACAGAGGTTGAAAGGGGGGAAGCCTTGAAAGGCCCATAGACTTGGTCGTAGCTCTGCTGTCCTTGAAGCGCTCCAGCACTGCACCCACCCTGTCTCATAAGAGACAGGAGATATCAAAGAGCATGTCCTGAAGCGAAGCTTGGATATCCCATGAAAAATCAGCAGTCTTCAGCCAGGCATGGCGCTGAAAAGCCACCGACAAAGAAACCTCTCCGCCTGGCGAATCTTGTGTCCAACCTACATATGATTGTAAACTTAGCTGCGCCTCTCCCATCGGTCATAGCTTGTGAGAGTATGGCGCAAGACTCCTCTGGGAACATAGGAAGCACCTGCACAACCGAATCCCAAAGGGAATGGGAGTAACAGCCTAAAAGGCATACGGTGTTCACAGATAACAATGCCAGGATAGCATAAGAAAACATTCTCTTACCCACGTTGTCCAGCCTTTTGGATACCCTATTTGCTGGAGTGCAAGGGGATGCACCAGGATTTACACAGGAAGTGGAGGCTTGGACCACCAAGCTCTCCAGGGATAGGGTACTGGATGAGGAAAGAGAGGTCCCCTCGTGCAGGGAGATGGCTGCTGGCCATTGTCCTTTCCACAGGAACACCTGTGCAGGGCTTGGGCCAGACCACGAGCAGGACATCCATAAGGGCTTCATCAAATGAGAGAAGCGGTTCTGAAGGAGTGACTCCCATTGAATATCCTCCAGCAAGACGTTAGTCCCGAATGCCAAGGAGGGCCACTCCTTAAAGTGGAGTGGTGTGGCTCACTGGTTAGAGGCGGCAGACCCGGAAGCAGAGAACGGCCCGGGACCAGGGTTCAATTCCCGACGAGGCAGGGTCGTGGACCAGGGTCAGAGGACTCGATAATTCTCGCCTCGGTGCCTACTCTAACCAGGGATCACACTCGGCAACTCTGGGCATTAGCTTGCCTCATCTCCACAACGCCCCCCCACATTCGCCGGGGATGCCTAGTTTCACCTTGGAGATACCCAGTAGGGACCATCTCACAGGGATAGCCAGGATGGGTTCCCCATCGGTCTACAGCGCCACGACGCCTCAGGGCAGCAGTGCGCTTTACAAGACACATACATACATACATACTTTGTCCAGGACCTCGGACACCAGCCTCACCACCAAAGCAAATATGGCAACCTCTTCTGTAGCCGCAGTCAGAGGTGAGACTAAGCCAGTATTTGGGGAAGAGTCTTGTCCACTGTCATCCGCCAATTCCTCACACCAGTCCGTATTCGGGTCTAGGGGCTGATATTCTTCAGGGTCAGTGGCCCCTCCCAATTTTCTCTAGGTCTTAGCCCATAGGAATTGGGCTCAGGCTCTGGCCTGAAGGGAATGGCTCCAGTCATTGTCGGATGATTTCCTTCTGGCTTCGTGTCAGAGTCAGGGATAAGAATAGGGATGGCATTGACAGTGGCACCGTTGTCTGGGAAGGTCGAGGTAACACAACTATTGCCAGTCTAGAACCATCTACAGACGCAAGGGGCCTGACTGGCACAGAGGGTGGACCCACCAGCGGTGAACGAATAAGGGCCCCTCCAAAACCTCCAGGAGCCAGGCCTTCGAGTGAAGACACTCACTTGTTATTTGGGAATCACTTTGACGGACATGGTGACTTCTTGCTCTTCTACTTTTTGTGGGACTTATCGGAGTGCTACGATCTCGACTGCAATGAATATCTATGGCTCCACGACCTTCCTCTCGACTGGGATCGAGATTGTCGTGGTGTCATATGTCAAGGGGAAAGGAGCTTTAGGGATCGCTCCCTAATAGGCCTTGGGGCACGTGGCGCGAAAATCAATGCCGGTCTTTGCATTGAGATTGCCATCAATGTATCAGAGACAGATGAGGTGCAGGTCTGTCACTGCCATTTTCCAGTGACAGGCACCACAGGGCTTGAATCCAGCCTTCCTTATGGGCATCCCTACAACACCTGGAGACAAATCAAGAAAATACATGGGCAAAAAGTTGAAAAAGGGCAGTCAAAAAGTGACTGGAGGTTGTTCTCTCTGGATCTACACTGACTGGTGTGAAAAGAAAAGAACTGACATCAGTGCGCTGTGGTGGCACCTAAACGCACAAGTTACTACTTGTGTAACGATGTATCTGTAAAAGACATTAGTTAGTGATAGATTTCTTACCTTAGAATATCCCCAGGTGTCAGACTGGATCTGGAAAGTTTTCATCAGCAGTACCCCTGTGAGTCGGAAGGTGGAGTCGTGCGGTTCAGCATCCATCGTTGGCGTCGGAAGCGCTGAGATGAGGTCACAGAGACTACTTAGGCACCACCCATCCACACGACTTCAGTTCTGTACACGACTTTGCGCACCAGGAACGCAGAGCCATGCAAGAAACTGACCATTCATGCCTTGAAACTAGGGCCCTAAAAGGGATGACCTTGACCCTAGAAATCAGTTTTCAGAACAGGGAGAAAGGGTGGGGCGGGAAGGAATCTATCACTAACTAATGTCCCTTACAGATATATTGTTGTGCAAGTAGCAACATGTGTATCTGAAAGAGACACTTTAGTAATAGATTCCTTACCTTCTTACCAGAAAGTCACAGAGAACAGAACGGCCAAAGAAGCCGTCTCTCAAGACCTGACTGTCAAAGCAGTAATGCTTGGTAAACGTGTGTAGCGAGGCCCACGTAGCTGCCTGACAGATATCCTGCAAGGGGACACCATGTCCCAAGGCAGAAGTGGCTGCCTTTGCCCTGGTAGAATGGGCATGCAGCCCCACAGGAGGCTCGATTTTAGCCAACAAGTAACATGCTTTGATGCACAGAACGACCCAACGGGAGATGGTCTATTTGTGCACGGCCCGACCTTTTTTGGAGCCGACGTAGCCAGCAAAAAGTTGGTCATCCACCCGGAACTGTTGTGTGCACATCTGATAAATCAAGAGCACACTTTTTGGGTCCAGACAGTGGAGCCTCTCTTTCTCTTTTGAAGGATGCGGAGGCGGAAAGATGGTGGACAAAGTAATGGTGTGCCCGATGTGGAAGGGCGTGACAACCTTTGGCAAGAAAGTAGGACGGGTCCTCAGAACCACCTTGTGCGGATGAACAGAGAGAAAAGGAGGTTCAGAAGAAAGAGCCTGGAGCTCACTCACTCTTCTGGCAAAGGTGATACCTACGATGAAAGCTATCTTTAGAGTGTGAAGACGTAAGAGACAGTTATGAAGCCGCTCAAAGGGAGCGCTCATCAGATAGGTCAAGACAAGATTTAAGTCTCATTGAGGCATTATGAAAGGCACAGGAGGAAAGGTGTGTGTAATACCCTTCAGGAAGCTATTAACAACCGGCGACTTAAAAAGAGAAGGCTGATCTGGAAGCCTTAGAAAAGCGGAAATGGCTGAGAGATAACCCTTGATAGTGTCCAGAGCAGAGCCCTGCTGGGTCAAATAAAGAACGAACAGAAGGACCTTGGAAAGAGGGTCAGAAAGGGGATCCACAATGTTTGCTGTGCACCATGCCACAAATTTGTTCCACCTGCAGGCGTATACTGTCTTAGTGGAGGGACGCCTGGCTGCCAGAATGACATTACAGACTTCGGGAGGAACGTCCAGAGTTGTCAACTGTCGCCTCTCAATCTCCACGCATGGAGGTGGAGGCTGGACAGGTTCGGGTGGAGGACCGTCCCATGCTGCTGCGACAAAAATCCTCCTGAAGAGGCAGTCGGATCGGGGGATCGATAGCCATGCTGAGTAGCTCGGGATACTAGCATCTTCGTGCCCAATCCGGAGCTACAAGGATAACTTGGGCCCGGTCGTGCGGAATCTTCTTCAGCCCTCTGGGCAGAAGTGGAATAGGCGGAAAGGCATACAATAGACCGCAGCTCCACTAGTGACGAAAAGCGCCGCGGAGCGAGTGCTGCCTTGGAAATTCCAACACGCAGAACTGATGACATTGCGCATTCTCTTCGGTGGCGGCTAGATCTAACCAAGGCTCTCCCCACTGTAGAAAGAGACCTTGCGCCACGCATGAGTTCAGACGCCATTCGTGATCCATCATGCAACGGCGGCTCAGTTCGTCAGCCCTGGCGTTCAGAGAACCTGCCAGGTGTTGAACCACCAAGGTAATGCCTTGATGTTCCAGCCATGTCCAGAGGCAGAGAAACTCCTAACATAGGGTACACGACCCCACCCGCCTGTTTGTTGCAGTACCACATGGCAGTGGTGTTGTCCGTGAACACCTGCACTACACTTCCCCGGACAGAGGGAAGGAATGCCTTCAGTGCAAGCCGGATCGCCCGACGCTCCAGAAGGTTGATGTGGAGCCGGGACTCCGCCGGAGACCAGAGGCCTCTGATCTCCGCCTCTCCCATGTTGCCGCCTCATCCCAGGAGGGATGCATCCTTCACCACAGTGTGCTCAGGTTGGGGAAGGGAGAGGGATCTGCCATTGACCCAATTGAGATTTGTGAGCCACCACTGCAATTGTCGTGAAGTGCCCTCCGAGATCTGGAAGTGATCGGACAGGTTGCCCTGATGCTGTGCCCACTGGAACTTCAGGTCCCAATGCAGAGCCCACATATGCAATCTGGCATGTTGCATTAGCAGGATGCAGAAGGCCTGAGGCCCAGGAGCCGGAGGGTCATCCTGAATTAAACCCGGGATAGAGGCTGAAAGATCAGAATCATAGACTGGCTCGCTGCTCGGGAGGATAAACCCGAAACTGCGTTAAATCCAGAACCGCTCCGATGAAGGGGAGCTTCTGAGAGGAACTCAGGTGTGACTTTGGTACGTTGATGGAAAACCCCAGCAAATGCAGGAGGTCGGCCGTAGTCTGGAGGTGGGAGACAACTGCCTGGGGAGAGCCCACCTTCAACAACCAGTCGTCGAGATAGGGGAAGACTGAAATCCCTGTTCTGCACAGATGAGCTGCGACCACAGCCATCACTCTCATGAACACTGGTAAGGCTGAAGGGGGGCACAGCAAACTGAAAGGGCTCTTGTCCTACCGTGAGCCGCAGGTAACACCTGTGGGCTGGCAGGACTGGGATATGAAAATATGCGTCCTGCAAGTCCAACGCTACCAACCAGTCTCCAGAGTCGAGGGCAGCCAAGAACGGAGCTAGAGTAAACATCTTGAACTTCTCCTTCCGGAGGAAGTGGTTGACGTTCCTGGGGTCCAAGATGGGACGCAGGCCCCCTTTCTCCTTCTTTGGGACCAGAAAGTAGTGGGAATAACAACCACGTCCTACTTCTGGCCCAGGTACGCACTCCTTGGCCCCCTTGGCCAAGAGGGCCGTGACTTCCTGCTGGAGAAGAGCAAAATGGTCCCCCGACATGCAGTGGAACGGAAGTGGCATGGCTGGAGGGGCAGACTCGAAGGGGAGGGAGTGGCCCCCTCAGACGATTTGCAGCACCCACCTGTCCGAGGTAACCGAACACCAGTGAGGAAGGTGATGGAGAATCCTGCCGCCCACCGGGGTGGGGTGTGCCCCAAAGCTCGGACTAGGAAGGCTTTGTGGCGGATGCTGCGGGAGCGGACGTGGACTGACCCGCACGCTGGCCCCCTGTCCCACAGAGGCGGGAACCAGGTCCGCTCAGAGTTTGGTTCTGCGCAGGTTTCTAGCTGAACTAACATGTCGGGGCACCCCTTCTGTGGCAACGAAAGGAACGAAAAGCAGCCGTGGCCGGGCACTTGGTGAAGAGACCTAAGGACTTGGCTGTAGCCCTAGAGTCCTTAAAACAATCCAGCTCACTATCTGCCTTATCACCAAACAGGCGAGTAACATCAAAGGGCATGTCCATAGGAGATTTTTTTGCATCTCCTGAAAAACCAGTGGACCGCAACCAGGCGTGGAGACGGAGGGCCACTGTTGTGGAAATCGCCCTAGCCAGTGAATCTGCGGTGTCCAGTCCACACCTGATGGCAAACTTCGCTGCATCTTTCCCCTCTGCAACAGCTTGTGAAAGCAATGTCCGAACCTCCTCCAGACACTGAGGCAGCACCTGCGCAACCGTGTCCCACACAGCGTGGGAATAGCGGCCCAAGAGGCATGCAGTGTTCACCGACCACAGCCCTAAGCTGGCAGATGAAAACAGTTTCTTGCTGAACTGTTCCAGCTTCTTGGATTCCTTATCCGGCGGAGCGGTAGGGAATGCGTTTTGGGAAGTGGAGGCCTGGATGACCAGGCTCTCTGGGGTGGTGAGGGCGGACAGAAAAGCAGGGTCAACCGGGCCCGGGCATGGCGCCTGGCCACCTCCTTATCCACTGGGACCCCTGTGGCTCGTCTGGACCAGGTGCCCATCAAGACGTCAGTTAGGGCCTCATTGAATGGCAGCTAGGGCTCCAAAGAGCTTGCTGACGGCTGACTTACCTCAGTGAGGAGATTGGTCTTGAGGGTCACTGTAGGCAGATCAAGGTCAAGGGCCTCTGCTACTCTACGGAGCACCACAGTGTATGTTGCGCCCTCCTCCACCACAGCAGGAAGGGAAAGAAACCCAGGGTCAGAGGAGAAATCAAGACCACCAGCATCCTCTGGCTCTTCTGTCCATTCCTGTTCCGACCCGCATTGCCATGCGAGATGGTCTTCAGACCCCTCCCAGTCGTCCCCTTCTTCCACTGCCCATGGAACAGGCGGCAGAGTTGGAGGAAGGACAGGGGAATACAAATTGTCGAACGGCGCCGGGAACGGTGTCAGGAACGGCGCCGGTCGACGCCGGTCCCACTCTGTGTCCCAATTAGGGTCCTAACCAAGAGCAAAATTGTCTGGAAACCCGGCAAGGATTGTGGTGGACGGAACCCACTGCGGTGCTAGGGCCGGAGCCGCCGGCGGAGGTCCCTGCGGCACCAGAGCCCTCGGCAAGAGAGGCCCTTCAACTGGGACCGCAGGGTCCGAAGGCGCGCCGGCAGGAGCCCGAGACCTGAAGAGGCAGTGCATGGCTGCAAGAAAATCTTGCACCTGGGCAGGAGTCGCCGACAGACAAGGATAAGGTGGGTAGGCCGCGGGACACACTGGCTCCAAAGGAGCCGCGGGGTGGGGCCCCTGGCCCCCTTGTCCGCAGACCAACGGGGGGGACGTTGGAGAGCAGAAACACTTCTTCCACTTCTTCTTATGATGTCTTTTACCCGATTCCAAGTGTGAAGACTTCGATCCCGAGGAGTGATGATTATGGCTCCGCGATCGGGCCCTCGATTGACCCTTGGACCTCAAACGGCACGGAGACGACTGCTGGGCCTCATGCAGCTTACGGGACCGCTCCCGTAAGAACTTCGGAGCCATGGCAAAACAGTCGGAACATGACCAGGAGCTATGGTCGCGCTCAAGACAGCAGAGACAGGTGCCGGGGATCGGCCACCGACAACGTACAGCGACAGGCCCTGCAGGATTTAAACTCGGCATCCCTACGTGGCACCAGGAGTCAAAGACTCACAAAAGGGGAGACAAAAATTCTCAAAAGTATAGTCAAAAAGTGACAAGGGTACGTGCTCTAACCGAAGAACTGACGTCAGCGCGCATGGGTAGTGTCTAAGTAGTCGCCGTGACTTCATCTCGGCGCTTCCGACGCCAGCGACGGACACAGAGCCACACGACGCCACCTTCCGACGCGCACTGATACTGCTGACGAAAAATCTCTGGATCCAGTCTGACGCCTGGGGATATTCGAAGGTAAGGAATCTATCACTAACATGTCTCATTCAGATAGGCACCACTGAAGTCACTTCCGGTGCAGACTACACCAAGAACACCATATAGAGCTGAAAGACGCTGCCTACTAGCGCGCAGGGTACTTCCCACGAAAAATTTCCAGATCCAATCTGACACCTGGGATAATTTTAAGGTAAGGGATCTGAAGTTAGAAGTGTGTCAGATGCGCCATCATTTTATGAAGTGAACGGCAGAGTTGAAGCGCGCCAGTGTGATAAGTTCAGTCACGGTCCCTGATCCTGTAAGCGACCTATTTTTATGCATTTTGGCGAATAGGAATCACTTAAGGAACTCCTTCGTCCCCATTGCAGCCCTTCTTCCTGTGAAAACTATGGCAGGCCAGCCTATTTGTAACTAATTATTCAAACCACCGCCATCTTGACCCAGGCAGAATTTTTAAAGCTTCCCCCGCCATCCAAAGAGGTCTTCAGTCAAGTATAATTGGGACTTACAAGCGAATCATAGGACCTTTGTCTAACCAGTAAACCTCCAAATGGCTTGCATACATCTGCACTTCCACATATCGCTCCACTAGATGTCCTGTACCCTCAATAGACCTCTCCACATCTTCTCCTGGAATGTCAACGGCCTCCTCGACCGAATCAAGCGCGCATCCGTCCTCCGCACTGCCCATCGCCACACATCCTACATTCTGTTTCTCCAGGAGACGCACCTCATGGGCTCACGATGCAATTTCCTAGCCCGCTACAGGTTTAACCGGGACTGGCACTCTGGTTTCACATGGGGATCCCGAGGGGTGGCGATTTTACTCTGGAAAGGGCTCCCCTTCACCCGACTAGAGCCGACACTGATGCACAGAACCTATATGTGGCCATGTCGGGGATGATTGAGGGACACCCTCTGAACCTCCTGTGCACTTATGCTCCCCGTGCTCCTGGCCTCCAACCTTCGCCGCCTCATGCTGGTGATTTCCTCCTTTCCACAGGGCCTGACTATTGTTGGGGGGGACTTTAACGCCGTCCTGCAGCCGGCACATGACGCAACGGGCACTCCGTCGGCGCACCGTCTTGCCTCCGCGAAGAGTCTAGCGGGTTGGTCATCGGCCCTGTGCCTTCGTGACGCCTGGAGGGTGTGGAATCCCCGCAAAGAACAATACACCCACACCTCGGCGGCTCACTGTACCCACTCCCGTATAGTCCTAATCTTGATGCCCGCAACGGATTGCCAACTGATGTCTGGGGCAATTATATTGCCCAGAGAGATCTCGGACCACTCCCCCGTTTCTCTCCGCATTGGTTCTCCCAATGTTGGCCCACGCACAACATGGTGGCTAAACGTGTGGTTCCTGCAGGACTCGGCGCTGGTGGAGTCCCTTGGACAGGAACTGCGCCACTACTTCTCAACCAATACGGGCTCTGTTCCCTCACCAGGGATGCTGTGGGAGGCCGGCAAGACGGTCATGCGGGGTGTGGCCAGAGGGCTGGTTCACGCGAAACGTGTGGAGCAGTCCGCCCAGCTTGTGCATCTGGAGGAAAAGCGGTTGGGAAGACTCCAAATTTCCGATGATAACGATGGCTCCTCTCGACAACTTGCAATGGTCCGCGAAGAGATTCACCGGATCTCGTGGGAGTCCGCTAAACTGCTCTGGCGCTCTTCGGTGGCGCGTATTTATGGATTGGGCGATAAAAACGGCAAGCTTCTCCATAACCTAGTGTCCTATCCCAAAGTTAACCGCATTATTCCCGAGATTCGGACGGCTGATGGGGTTCATCAGGTGACATCCGTTGCCATTGCACGGACCTTTGCTGGCTACTACGCGACCCTATACGATGCTCGCCCTCCATGTACTCCCCTGACGGACTTGCTGACGGAGACCGGTACTCGGCTGTCGTGTGTCTCCTCCAGGAGATCGCTGATACCTTGAACCACCCTTTTCCCCCGGAAGAAATACACGGGGCGATCTCAATGTTGCATCCAGGCAAAACGCCCGGGCCGGACGGCTACCCCCAGGAGTACTACACGGACTTCCGAGAAGAGTTGGTTACCCATTTAGTGGGACTATTTAAATAATGTAGTGGAAGTGGGGTCCTTCCCGCCTAAAACCGACGTGGCCACCGTCGTGGTCATCCCCAAAACGCAACCGCCCTCCCTGGATTGTGCGGACTACCGTACGATCTTATTGATCAATACAGACACTGCGATAGCCCAGCGGCTCCGCCCACTCCTACAAGATTTGGTCCATCCTGATCACTGCGGGTTCATGCCCGTCAGGGGTACCCGTCATTGCAATTGTCGCCTCCATCTGGCTATGGCTCACCGTCACCACCTGACCCGGTATCTGGTGCTCCTATTCATCGACTTTGAAAAAGCCTTTGATACGGTGGATTGGAGCTACCTTGGGGATGTGCTGGAACTGATGGGTTTTGGTCTTCCCTTCCGCAGCCTGATCAGAGTCCTCTACAACAACCCCAGGCCCCGTGTCCTCATTATCGGCAAACTTTCTGCTGCGTTCCCAATCCGGAGGGGTACCCGTCAGGGGTGCCCCCTCTCCCAGCTCTTATTCGCGCTGGCAAAGGAGCCCCTGACGGTGCTCATCCGAGGCTGGGCCTGGGACCAGACTCAGACTGACAAGATAGCCCTCTACGCAGACGATGTCCTGCTTTTTCTGGCGGATCCAGACCATTCTGGGCCCAGATGCCTAGAGGCCCTTTCTGCCTTTGAGCGGGTATCTGGGCTGCGACTCAACCCGGCAAAATCAACCCTGGTCCCATTGCATCCCTCTCGGGCATGCTTTGACTGGCAGACGACTATCCCCCTCCGGAGGCAATCCTTCAAATACCTGGGTGTGTGGGTTACCCTCTTGCCGGAGCTCGAGTGGGCCCTGAACATTGCACCCTTGGTCACTAGGATAAAGGCAGACCTTAAGAAATGGCAGACCCTACCCCCCTGGGCAGGAGTGCGCTCTTTAAAATGATGATCCTCCGCCCCTTTCTCTACATTCTACAAAATGTCACCATCCACCTCCCAGGTAGCTGGTTCCGGGAGCTGGATGGCGTTCCTACCCGGTTCTTGTGGGAAGGAGGAAGGCAGCGGATGTCCCTGGCACACTGTTGTATTCCTATCTTTGATGGGGGCATGGGGTGACCAATCTCCACCTCTACTACATGGCCACGAAACTCATTGTGATCCACGACTGGTTCGCGGGCGGCTGGTCCGACCCTGCATACCGGGTGGAACTCAGGGCAATAGACTTCATGCAGATCCAGGCATTTCTATATGGTAGCCCAGTGCCGCAGGTTCTTCCCCCTGTTACCAGGACGGTGCTCACGGCCTGGCGTACAGCTCTTCGTCATGTGCAATGGGACCGGAGGCTTACTAGGCAAACGCCGCTGTGGAGTAGTGCATGGCTGCGAGAGGTCTCGTCCTTGCAGGATGTCCGTCAATGGGACCTAGTTGGGATCTCGCTACTGGGAGACGTGTGGGTGGGAGACCACATTCGGTCCTTTTTTGACTTACAGCAATGTCACACCCTTCTTCCTTCCCAATTCTATAAGTACCTCCAACTCAGACACGCACTACACACTCACATTCCATCCCCCGCCTCTCTCCAGGAATTCAGTCCCTTGGAGGCCCAGGTGATGATAGGGAATCTGGGGAAGGGTGGGGTCTCCTGAATATACCGATCTCTGGTGAATATCGGTCCTGCATCCCTGGACCGGCTCTAGGATCGATGGGAAGGTTGGGTGGGTCCCCTGGAAGAGGCAGATTGGCGAGATGCTCTTATGGCACCCAAAACCTTGACAACATCCTCCAAGTTACGGCTGGTCCAGCTTTACTTCCTCCATGCAGTATACCTCACTCCGGCACGCCTTTTCCAGGCCCGTATGCGACCCTCCCCAGCCTGCGCGCGCTGCAAGTCTATCCCAGCAGATTTCTATCACATGGTATGGCAGTGCCCGGCCCTGGCGCCGTTCTGGAGAGGGGTGGAACTCGAACTTACACAGGCCCTCGGATGGGAGGTTCCCCATGACCCGAAGCGCTTGCTACTGGGAGTGTTTGCTGGCCTCGATGGCTCCAGGGCTGACAAGCACTTCCTGGGGACAGCAGTGGCGGTGGCAAAGAGGGATATAGCCGCGCTCTGGTCTCAGGCTAATGCCCCAACCGTGCGGAGGTGGAGGAGGGGACTGGACCGGTGTGGAGCGCAGGAAAAACCTCTTTTTGAGGCACGGAGATGCCCTGAACTATTCAAGAAGGTATGGGGGAAATGGTTTAATATGCTGCCTGTGTATTGGTCCGCCTGCACTGGAACGCTTATAGTGTTTTGAGATTGCCACATTTAATTCTAATGGATCGACTGTACTTTTTGTTGAATGTATGTGATCGAATTTCCTTAATTGTAGGGCTTGATCTGCTACCAATGAATTTACTTGTTTTTGAAAAAACCAATAAAGTTGATTATCAAAAAAAAAACTCCAAGTGGCTTATTTGTAATTCTGTTGTAGCTGTAGACTTTGATCGAATGTCCAACGGATACATTTAAGATATGAAGCTACCATGTTTAAATTGCTAATTAGGTCTGTACCACTAAAGTGCACTACTCAAAATTCTGATATGTTTCTAGGATGTGAGACTAAAGACATAGTATCTAACCCTACCTAACCTCTAATGAGCTACTGAGCTGCCTGGTGACAGGGTTTCTTTAAAGTCTGAAATATAGTTTGTCTATTAATATTGCAATGCTCTCAGGAGGTGATGTTTGGAATATATTAGTACAATGTAGCTTGAACTGCTCACATTGAGTTGGCAATCTCACTAGTTAACGGGGTTTCTAGTTCAAAACATACATCAGGGGATTAATAATCTATCATTCAGTGTGTTGAGTTACGGCTACACTTTGGTTTAGTTGTTGACCATAATACCATGTTGTTTTTAAAACCTCAACAATTGCTCCCCTCTTGAAAAAACATACACTACAACATATACATTGTGTGGTTGTTTTGTTTCCCTGGAGGAGCGGTTCTTCTTCCAATCACCATTCCTGATGGTTACTTTGGGGGAGGGGGTGTCAATTGAGGGGACGGGGGGTTCGATATTTTACCTTATCACCCTCATTTTCTTCATTTCTTTTAATTCTATTCTATGTACAAAATTTGTCAGCACTCATATGAGACGGTACTCCCATACAAGTATAGGTACAGGACACAGAAAATGTTCGAAGCCACCCCAGAATCAAGGTCAGTCTGGTAGAGATGATGATACATATATTATAACTCTCTTACTCTCGACCCAGACACTACATGGAAGCGTGAACCATATAACCCTTAATACATGGCCAGTGGGGTCAACTCCGATTTAAATCATCGTACAAAATTATTCAGATGACATCCCCTTAACAAAACATTTAAATAATCTCCCTGAATGTAAAAGGAATCAACCACTCAATCAAAAAAGGAAAGTCTTTGACTATTTATACAAACAGAAAGGAGATCTCATCCTTCTTCAAGAAACTAAGGTTGATTCCACACAGATCAACGCACTCAGTAATTACCAATTCTCAGATGTAGCATGCTCCAATGCGATTGGTAAGAAAAATTGGGTTTTAACCCTGATCACCAAGAAATCCAGAAATAGTTAATATCTCAGACACACGGGGGGGGGGGGGGTGGATTCTTTCCAAACTAGCCAAAACAACCCAAAGTTTTTTGTGAGTGACATATATGCTCCCACCAAAGATGATCCCTCCTTTTAAGACAATGTTTCCACACAAATCAAGATGATACCAGACTTGGCTACCCTCATACTGGCAGGGGATTTCATATTACCCCTTGATCCTTCACTTGATAGGAACTCACAGTGTACATTCTGCCCTAATAAATCACATAAGGCACTCAAAACCTGTGCACTAAGTTTAATCTGATGCATAGAGACACAGAACCCTACAGAAAGGGACTATATGATGTTCTACTCATTCCACTATAATTCTTACTCACGCATAGATTATTTACTAATATCTGGAAACTCTCTAAGTATGGAAGATCAGACCACAATCGAAACAAGAGTGAGTTCAGATCACTCCTGCATTACCTTGTCTATTGCCGACCCTGTTCCAATCCCACTGGTGATTTAATGATGAAATCTTCTTGAGTCAAAACAACGAACATCTTATTGAGAACTACCTCATAGACAACAAAGAACATGACTCATCAGACCTCGTGAGATGGGAAGTATTAAAGCAACAGTAAGTGAAGTGATTCTCAAAATAAGTTAAAATATGCATAAAGAAAATAACAGCAAAATCCTGATTTTGGAAAAGGGAATCACAGAGCTAGAAAGACAACCCATCCCTAGCAGAGACAACCTTATTTTAATTAAGATTTTTAATAAATTATTTGTGTATAATACAATTGTAATAACTAGAGCAGGAATGTGGGTTAACAAACAAAAAAGTATCAGGTTATGCAAAACCAACAAAGCTGACAAATCCTAGGAGTCACATCTAAAATGTAAACTTCAAAAGTAAAACACCAATGCAATCAAAGACGAGAAATGCACCATACATACCAATCCGAGTAAGATAAATGTAAAATGTAAATGTATTTGAGCTTGTAAAGCGCCCTGCTACCCGTAGGTTTCCTGGCGCTGTATAACGCTGGGGAACCCATCCTGGCTTTCCCTGTGAGATGGTCCCTATTGGGCACCCCCAAGGTGAAGCCAGGCATCCCCGGCATTGATGGGGCTGTTTGTGGAGATTAAGCAAGCTATTGCCCAGAGCTGCTGAGTGGAACCCATGGTTAGAGTGGCACTGAATGCGAGATTTATCGAGCCCGCTGACATTCGCCCAACACCCTGCCACGTCGGGAATTGAACACTGGTCCCGGGCCGACCTCTGCTTCTGGAACTGCCGCCTCTAACCAGTGAGCCACACTACTCCACATAGCGGATATATTCAAATATTTCTACCAAAAACTATATGGAAATAACACCACATTAGAGCATACAAAATGCAAACAAAACAGAAAAAGAAAAAGACTTCATTAATGGTCCGATCCATCCAGAGGAAATAAAAGAAACAATTAAAAAAGCTAAAGCCCAGCAATGCACCCTGCCTTGATGGCTATAACAAAAGTGTTAAAGACTTTTTCTACATCTTTACCCTTAACCCCTCTTAAGACCTTATACAACACTTCGTAATATCAGGTCAAGTTGCTGGTCCCCCAGCTAAGGCTATTACAACAATAATACCAACAGATGGTAATGATACCCTACTCGCAAAACTATATATGCCAATCTCATTAATCAATATGGATTGTAAAATTTATGCCATGATATTATCTAGTCGACTAGAAAATATATATATCCAAAGTTATTCACCCCTCACAAGTGGGATTCCTGAAAAAAAGACTATCCAGTAATAATACTAAAATGTTATGCCACGTCCTAGAGAAAACACAAATAGTAAAATCCCCCACAGTAGCGATTACACTGGACGCAGAGAAAGCGTTTGATAACATTGACTGGGCATACTTAAAAACTTAGCCCTGGAGAAATTCAACCTAGGCGAACATCTGATTTGCATGACCCTCTACCATAAACCAGTCGCTAAGCTTATAGCAGGTGGCACTATCTCCTCTTTCCTACAGTTGAAACAAGGAACCAGGCAAGGTTGCCCCCTCTCACCACCTCTATTTCTATTAGTACCTTTCTTATACCACCTGAGAGAAGAACAATGCATACCTGGCATCACATTCGGTAAAACCACAATCAAAATTTCTGCCTACGGGGGCGACATCTTAGATGTCTCTGAAAAGGCCCACTCCACCATCACTACATGTCAGCAATCAAGGAATTTTAAGGATCTCCGTATACACTCCAAATAAAGACAAGTCCACAGTTAAACCTTTTAATAACAATGGCAGCAAAGACATAACAGGGAATTCTGGGTTGGTATGGCAATCAGGCTGTATTAAATATCTAGGAACAGAATTCGCCAATCGTCTCATAACCGCCCTACAGATCAAAGAAAGCTCTTTATTTAAAAAAAAAAATGAATACACTGCTGGAGGATTGTGATCTGAATTCCTTCATGGTGGGGAAGAGCAGAAACATTAAAAATAATGGTTACAAACCTTGTAAACTACCTCATCAGTATGCTACCTATGACCCTATCTGAAGACTTCTCAAAAAAAGATCAACAGTACTTTTTAAAATTTTCTCTGGTAAGGTAAGAACCCTAGAATCTCATTAAAAAAACTTGGACTGTCCAAAGACAGATGGATCAGGCCTCCTCAATTTCAGAAACTTCAAACAGGGCACCAATTGACACAGGGATACTAACCAGTCTGCGTAGCACTGGAAAAATCACGCATAAAAGACATGACCCTTACTTCAATCCTGACAATGCACACCTCCCAACACCCTCATTCTAAGTCCATTATACAGAATACTAAAAAAGCTCTCTTGAGAATATACTACCTCTCACAGATCAAAATGTGTAACTCCAACATGGCATCCATATAGCATAACCTCAAATTCAAATTTGATGGCCAGCTAATATATTGGCTGGACTAGTCCAACAAGGATATCAATCTAATCAAGGATACTTCTGCGGGTCATCTTCCACACCTCTTCTCCACTCTACAAGCATGATTCGGTCTAGATAACATGGATTTCTGTAATTTTTTGGAAACTGAAAGTACAGATCACAAAGCATTCAAAGCAATCTGTTAGCCTCTCCCTACCCACATTGATAAGACAACTACTTTAATCGGGGCACATTGTGTCCAGACTATATAAATTCCTCCTACCGAACACCCCTATATAAATTCCTCCTACCGAACACGCCTAAGACCCACACTTGAAACAAACGAAAATGGGAAGAAGAACCAAACACCAACATATATTAAATTTGACTTGAAACGCATACAATATTTCACCTCCACTATCACAAACAAAATATATGATTCTTAATATAGCATACTGGACCCCCTCTAAACTCCACAAACTTGACCTTATTCAAGATCCTAAATGTTGGGATTGCAACCTTGATTTGGCCCACATGCTCTTTTCCTGCCCTATACTACAAGCTTATTGGGAGAAAATATTTGATTGCATAAAACAAACTTTCAACATTAAACTCACCAAGGAATTCTCATACATAATCCTGGGCTACCTGGATACTCAACTAAAAACTGAAATGACAGATGTTTACTAGATTTAATGCTCACTCTTGCCTGCAAATTGACTATTAACATCTGGAAAAACTTCAACATCATTTAGCTCGGATGTGGCAAGAATGGCTCACCTTTCTTAGAGGACCAGACAACGCCTCGCTACAGCTCTCACCGCGGCATCGTCCACACAGACCGATGTGGGACTTGCTTGACGCCACTTCCTTTAACTTTGATACCCCTTAAACCCAGACACATGTACTACAGTCGGAGTATATTAGCCCACATCCACACAATCGCGAATCACTATATGGCTACACTTTCCCGTATGGGCTCCTCCAGAGCATCACGCACAAACATGACACTTAGTCATTACCACCCTTTTACTTATCATATTTTTGTGCTGACAGTTGTTCTCCTTTTGCAGTCATAACTGGAATAATATGTTATCTGATACACCGCTGGAATTTGGTACTCAATGTTTAAATGATGTTATCGCAATGAAAATACATACAATATGTAACCAAACTCCCAGATGACCGAACTGAACCTTGGTGTGGAAATATGCACAGTCTTAACCCCCTTCTCTTCTGTACCATATATATATTATATATAGATAATCGTGATATAGTTACCCCCACTTTTTGCCTAGTGTCTGTGTATTTTGACTGTAGCAGTGTTTGTGCTCTCTCTCTCCCATCAATTAATTGGTAAGTACTTTGTACACCCCACAATTGGTACACTGGGGTACCCCTGTAAGTCCCTAGTATATGGTACTAAGGTACCTGGGGCATTGGTACACCAGGGGTCACCCATGGGCTGCAGCATGTATTGTGCCACTCATGGGTGCCCATGCACACCGAGTCTGCCACTGCAGCCTGCGTGAAATGGTGCATGCATCTTTCAATTCAAATGCAAGGTTTTCCTTGTATAAAGGTCACTGCACTTAAAACCTATAAGTCACCCCTAAGATACGCCTTACAGTCCACAGGCAGGTTGCATGGTTCTAAGCGTGAAGGTGCCCCTGCACGAGCAGACACCTCTTCACACCCCGGAGTCTATTCTCTAAACTTTGTAAGCGCAGTGAAGACATTTTTAGGTATGTAGTGGCCACTGACCAAATCAAGATGTCCAACTAGGTAATGGCTTCACAGAACCCAGTCATGTTTGCTATCAAACATGTTGGATCATTTCACTACACCGATTCTGGTGCTAATTGCATGATCCCATGTACTGGGGTGGGGGGGGGGAGGTCTCAATAGAGTACCACCCCCATTTTTACCTGTGTAGGCTTGCAGGGTCTGCGTGCAAGCAAGTGCTGCCCACACCCCTGCCCAGCTCCTCCCCTGGAGGTGTACAGAGCTCTGCCAGGTGGCCATTTTATTCTGCCATCTTGAATCTTAGATGGGCAGAGGCCCCTGGGAGCATCTGACTGGCCAGTCCACCAGAGTAGCGCCCCTGACCTCTTCCTCCCCTGACAGGAGGGTCACCGCAGAAGTAGACCTACCCCTTTTATGGGTTACTTAAGGGCTTCCCTAAGGATGGATCTTTAGATTTGTCCGGACTTCATCTTTAAGAACCTACTGGCTTCGCCTGAAGATTTGTCCAAAGACTCTTCTGCTGTTGGACACTGGACTTTTCTGCTGGAGCGAGCCAGAAACCAAGACAAAGACTGCTTCTGGTAGGAGCGCTCCTACTGCAACTTCATCTCCGTTCTCTTCCAAGTTCTGCAAACTCCGTGGCTGTGCATCCTCCTGAGTCCACCACAACTCTGCATGCATCAAGATCACAAGAATGAATCTCCCTTGGAGTGAAGGAGTCACTCCCCTGCATCAACAGGCACCTTGATGAGGACTACCAGCTTGTGGATTCTGCTGTCCCAACGACATCACTTGGCTCTACAACACAGGTGGTGGTTTGTTGGCTCTCCAGAGGCCTGAACAGTCTTCCCTGCAACTTGAGACTGTAATCCCTCCCAAACATACTGGAACTGGATCCATGTGCACATGTCGGTCTGCTTTGCCAAGGCTTGCTGTCGCTCCTGATTGAAGATCTTCGCGTTTCAAGAAGCACCAGCCTCCAGCATCACACAGCTCCAAGAGTGATGCCCTCTTTGAATCTCCTGCAACGTGGGCATCTATCTTCTGTGTGCTGCCGAGGCCTTCTAGTGCCTGTGGCCAGAGGGTCCTCCTGAGGTCTCCATCGATTTACTTTGGCTCTCCTGCATACTGAGGGCCGGCCCGACTTACTCTTGCTGGGTGAGTCCCACAGACCTTGCGCGTCTTAAACTAAGCATTGTTTCCTGCAACACATCAACTGCGTTTAGCAAGGCTTGATGGTGGTCCTGCCAGCCACTGACATTCCGGCGTGGGACAGTTCCTGCATCGTCGCCTGAGCCCCACAGCTCCATCTTCAAGACCAATGTGCTACAGCAAAGTGCCTCCAACAAGGCTTGGCATTGAGCTCCTGCTCCTCCAGGTGGTTTGGGCTCTGTATCCTCTTTTTGCAGGAACTTCAAGTTTAATATCCATGTCTGGGTTCCACCTACCTTGTCCATGAGACTCTAGCAGCTGGACATCCGAGGATCCCCATTGACGTCAACAGGCAGTTCCCACACCACTTGGCCCCTATGCACCAAGGCTCCCTGGTGTAGGTATCCTGGTTCTCTGGGTATCCACAAGAGGGGGTGTGCTGCAACCTCCCTGGTTCCAACAGGTTTCCTCTGGGTCCTCTGGGAAGGGTACTGAAACAGTAAACCTCTAATCACCACTTTCCCACGTTAGTCTATGAGCACTGACCCAGACAGTAAACCTCCAATCACGACTTCCCCACATTAGCCTATGAGCTCTGACCTGGGGTATCGCCCCTTCATACAAGCGAATAGCAACTCCCAATTATATCCCTGTGGTGGTTCCGTGCTCTCCCTGGTCCCTAGTTCCTCGAGTGTTAGTCTTGGCTTGGTACTCACCTCGCCTTCCATTTACTTAGTATGTGGTTTGCCCCCCGATAGAGGCCCATGTGTTTTATGTGCTCTACTTTCTGGTTTGGAAGTACATTTGGTTGTGTATTGATCTATTCGGGTAGGAGATATACTAAAATAGTTTTACTGTTGGTGTATATTAAATACAAGTCATTTTTCTAACACTAGTGTGGTTCTTTCTTGTGTGTAAGCTTCACTGATTGATATTGTGGTCCTGAATAAGCCTTAACTGCTCCCCAAAGCTACGCCTTGAGAGCTTTGGTTACCAGGGACCGGTTCTACTATCACCAAGGGTTGCCTGGACTACATGCATAGTGTCTCACCAATAGGTGTACACCATATACTGAGCAAGCCTCCTACACGGTCCTTAGGTTTGTTATCTTTTGCAATAAAATCAATAAAAACTACTTGAATAAAAAAATACAAAATAGAAGGTAAGAGGACACAATGCGATATTAAAGCAGGGGAAAATATGTGATAATAAATCGGAATAAAATAAAGCTCTTTTAGCTAATTTTTTCCTCACCTTCCACTCCAAAAATGTGCTAATTTAACCGCCCTTTATCCTCCAGTGTGGTTATGATTTGAATACCAGGAAAAACTGCGTAGCCCAACTGCGCTTTTTCCTCATGTGTACCCCTATGTTTATCCCATAAACATCGCATTTTCACCAACCATAAATTAGGCTGTAAGTGTGTGGAATATTTCTAATAATCCATTGTGAAATAACGGACCTAAATGTCCAATTTCATAATTTCAATGTTTTTAATGGACCACAAAATCACCTATACATGTAACAGATTCTTGCCAAGTGGGTGTAGCGTTATGTAGACAAGGACTCACCTTCAGCTTTCAGTGCTTCCAGATTAGGAGCAGGTGTCTTGTCATAGCCTCGTTTAGAGAATTCTGAAATGATTTATGGGTATACGAAGCAAATAAGTTTGTGTGTGTTTTAGCATATCATGTTGTAAAACAACTAATAGAGGAAGTAGTTCTGGCCTCAGGAAGTATAATGTCAGTTGAAACAGCTGATGTTAAAACACAATTCTCCAGATGTAGTGTGGACATGTAGTTTGAATAACTTTAATCTTGGGTGAAACATTCCCCATAAGAAAGTTTCCCTATAAGAACATTGCCTCTACCCAGGTATTCGTTGTCTTGCGAAATTCAACAACTGAGGAGGAGGCTCTGATGTTCAGGGGTAGATCCGTCCAGGATTTAGGAGAGAGATAGGCGAAGGAATGACAGCTGGATCTGGTTCTGTGTATGCAGTGGGGGTGTGCAAGAAGGAGTCCACCTTAGTAAACGTGTTTAGTAGGTTTTATTCATGGGGCCAGTGTTGTGTAAGGCTTTGAAAGGGTTTGTGAATAATCAGAGTGTGGGTAGGACATTGAGGGTGAGCCTGGCAGCTGAGTTTTGTGAGCTCTGGAGTCTTTCGGTCAATAGAAAGTTGATTCCGGCACAGAGTGCATTGCCATAGTCCAGCTCGCTGGTGATGAGGGCTTGGTTTATTTATTTATTTATTAATTATATTTATAGAGCGCGAACAATGGCCCTTGGGCGTCTCGGCGCTGGATGACGCTTCTACAATTGTTGGTAAGAAGCCATTTGGACATCTTCTTGAGCACCTTCATTGTGTGGAAGCAGGAGACGGAAACTGCGTTCCCTTTACCAGTCATGGTGAGTTGGTTGTCAAGGACTATTCCAAGATTCACTGCAATGGTTTTCAGGAGGGGCGTGGGCCAGAGTTCAGCAGGCCACCAGGTAGGGTCCTAGGTTGAGGAGTCTTTCTGAAGATTACCACCTTAATCTGGTCTGTGTTAAGCTTGAGTCTTTTGGTATTCATCCAGCTGGTGACTTTGGGCGTACAGGCAGAGAAATACGTAGAGGTGTTTGACATCTTCTCGGAAAGGAGGGGTATGATCTTGGTGTCAGAGTAGTATATGATGTTGATTCCAGCGGCGCAGATGATGATGGGAAGAGGGGTCATGTAAGAGTTGAACTGTGTGGGGCTCACTGAGGATCCTTGTGGAACTCTACAGAAGAGAATGACGGTGTCCTAGGTGAATCAGGCCAGGCTGACCGACTGGGATTGGCCTATAAGGAAGGAGAAAATCAAGCAACGTGTGCATCCCGGGATGCTGGCTTCATGCAATTGTTAAATAAGGATGCAGTTTGAGACAGTGTAAATGACAGCGTAAAGGTCCAGTACAATGAGGGCTGTAGTGTTACCTCTATGCATGATCATTTGAATGTCTTCAATGGCAGCGAGGAAGTTGATCTCTGTACCAAGCTTGGGCCTGTAGCTGGACTAAGTTGTGTCAAAGAGTTGGTTGTTATTCAGGTGGGTGTCTAAGCGTTTAGTTTTCATGTTTTATATTACTTTTGAAAGGTAGGGTAACAGTTAAATAGGCCAGTAGTAGTCTGGCACTTTCGGGTCTGCTGAGGGTTGGTTTAGTAGAGGGAGTACTGCGGAGAGTTTCCAGACATACGGGTAGGTGACCATGATGATTAAGTCATTCACAATAGGGGTGAGGGAACCACTGATGGGTACCAGTCTTTTGATGGAAAAGTGGCCAGGGCAGGGGTCCAAGGGTGATCCGTAATAGGTGAACTGCATGGACAGTTTCTAGAATGGTGATGGTAGACCAGGCTGTCAGGGTGGGCCTCTGGGAATTGACTGAGATGGGCAGGAGGGTTACAAGGGTTGAAGGGTCTGGTTGGGGTTAAAACTGATCATAGATATTGATGATTTTGTTGCAGAAGAATAGGGATAGCAGGGTGCTGAGATTCTGAGAGGTGGCAGCTCTGGCTGGACTGTTCCCTTAAGGAGCAGGGTCAAGACTGATTTGCATATGGCTGGATCCAAATTGGGGTGGCGTAGTGCGCAAAAGAATGATAGATTTAACCCAGATGAAATGACTGGGAGTGAATGACTCTTTCAGCATTCTGTCCATTTGTTGCTGCAGCATTTTTCGCCCTAAGAGGTGATAAAGGCATTGAAGTTGGAATTAAGGAGTCTGTAGTTGTGTCAAGGTCTTTGGTGAGAGAATTCAGAAAACAAGGATGCTTTTGAGATTTTTTTCCAGTCGCCTTGCGAAGATTTCATAAATAGTGTGTCTGCAGTGGTGGGGAATACCCATTCTGACTTAGATCATGGCGTGATCGGATCAGGTGCTCGGTGTGAGCTGGTCTACTGTGATGATCCTGGTGCTGGTAATTATGGGGTGAGTTTAAGGTTGGAAGAAGTTGGTTTCTTTGGGAACGATTAGGTCTCTATGTGGTAGATGAAGTCGCTGCAAAGGATGAAGATGCTGGAGTTGAGGATCAGGGGGTAATACATTCTGCAATGATGCTGCCAAAGTTGGTGTGCGGTCTGGGGGTCACGTAGACAAGAGTACCGCTCAGGGTGTAGTCTGCAGTGCTGAGGCGTCAGAAAGTCAATTGTTCTATGTTGCTGGTGGGGTTTTTCGAGGTAGTGGAGCATTGGATGGATTATCTGAAATAATTGTGATTCCGCCTCCAAGTCTGTTACCCTGTCTTGTGATCTTACATCTGTGGTGGGATTGCTGTGGCGTAGACTGGGGCTGATGAGGGAGTCACAGTTTTCGGTCAGGAAGAGTAGCTCCAGTGAGCAGTGGTATAGCAGAGCCCACATTTTGGTGGTGTGTTTAATGAGGGAGCGAGTGTTGAGGAGTATGCAGGACAGGGAGGGGTGCAGTGTAATGGGGGTCGAGTGATTGTACTGGGTGTATGAGGTGCAGGGAGAGGTGAGGTGAATGTGTAAGGGTGCACATACAATAGCAGGTGGTGCAGGAGAACACATTCAGTTTTGGGAAATGAGGCATGGAAGCAGGACTGGGAGATCAATAAGGGGTTCAGGGTGAGGTGGTAAGTGGGAGAGGACCAGGCTTCTTGGCACTGGGCACAGATTGGCTTGCTATTTGTGTGCAAATGGCACCCCACTTTGCACATTCACGTTACGATTGCCACTAAGTAAAGCCAGTTTTGGTAGGAAAGCAGCAATGTCACTTCCTGTCCAGATTGATGATGGAAAATGAGTCCTCTTGTTTGGCTTCTTTTACAGACAGTTTTTGTTAAGAACCAGTGATATCACTTCCTGTGCAGACAGATGATGGGAAATCCAGTGATGTCACTTCTTGTGCAAGATGATGGGAAATCCAGTGATATCACTTTCTGTGCAGATGGATGATGGGTATTTGTTTTGTCTCCAGGATGGGTAAGAAGGAGACTGTACCTGCCGTGGACAGAACTTACAGCCGTGTATGGCTATGTCCAAACTGTGATGCTAAAAATCTCTCTGCTTTCTCACCCCACCCATGATGATGCCATTTGAATTTTACCAGGGTGCATTTGGTTTTCGTCATGAAAAAAGAGTTACAATAGAGTTTCTTAATTTCTAGTTTCTTCCACAGGATGACCCCTATATTGAGCTGTTAGGGACTGTTGGAAAGTAGAATCTGCTTTCATGGTTACCACTTTTTACCTGGTATCAGTATGTTTTGACTGAAGTTTGCTGGGATCCTGTTAATTAGGACCACAGCATCTGTGCTCTCACTCCCAAAATGGCTTTGGTAAGTATGTTTATACCTTCACAATTGGCTACTGGTGTACCCTTAAAAGTCCCTAGTATATGATACTAAGGTACCCAGGGCATAGGTACACTAGGGGACTCCCATGGGCTGCAGCATGTGTTGTGCCACCCATGGGAGCCCACTTAAACTCAGACAACAGGTCTGCCATTGCTTCCTGTGTGATTTGGTACTTGCACCTCTCACGACACATACAGTTTCCTTATATCTGCGGTCACTAAACTTTCAACCTATGTCACTGCTACAGTAGGCCCTTCAGTTCTGAGGGCAGGGTGCTTGGCTATCAGTGTGAGGGTGCCCCTGCATGAGCAGGACACCCCTACAAACCCTGGAGCCGATCCTCCAGGCTTCGTAAGTGTGGTCAGCCATTTTAAGATATTTAGTGGACATCAGTCATTACGAGATGTCGAACTATATAATGGCTTCACTAAACCTGATCATGTTTGGTATCAAACATGTTGCAAACATACCCCAAGACCGATTCCGGTATTGGAGGTATGATACCATGTACTGGGGGCCCCTCAGGGGAGCTCCCTGTACTACCAGTCACAGCCTTTCAGGGCCTCTAAGCAAGCTAGTGCTGCTGATGAATAGAGACACTGTTCTGCCCTCCTGCTGATGAGCTGAGCTTGAGCAGGGGAAGGTAGAACAATAGGCTTCCTGTTACAGGGAGGTGTGACCATCTCGCAGACAGGCGTAGTGTATCGGACTGGGGTGGGTGCACTTTCCACCATCACCAGAATGCATTAAGGGCAGATTTGGTGTCCTCTTTGCATACTCGGATCTGACCCAGTTCAGTGAACCCTTGGTTTCCGCTCTAGCACGAAACTGGACAGGGAAGTATCCTCCCCTCTGTCCAGTCCCTCCTCTGGGAGAGACCCCCGAGTCGTTCCAAACCTTTCCTTGGGTAGTTAAGGCCTCCCCCACGGTTGGGACCTCAGATTCATTGTGAAACAAGACTAACCTCCGAAACTAAGACACTCATTGGCAGTCTGGATACTTGGACTTTGTTGGAACACGCCTGGAACCGAGATTGCATCAAGGAAGACTCCTGCTGCCCCAGGACTCCTGTTTTGCAAGTCTTCTGTCTCGTCTGTGTTTGTGCTTCGCTTAGGTTCTCCTGAAGACCTGTGGGCATCAAGAGTATCCAAAGATATCTCCCTTGGAGTGAATGTGTCACTCTTGTGCATCTGCAGGCCCTGCAACAAAGCTGACTGGTCCGCTGCTCCTGTCGTCCTACGGACTTCCCAAGGCTCAGAAACACAGGTGGCGGTTTTGAGGATCTCCAGGGGACTGGACTGTCTTCCCTGCAATTTGGAGGACAGTATGCCTCATTAGAGCCGCTGGGACCAAACCCATGTGCACCGCATCGAATTTCGTTGCCAAAGCTTGTAGGCTCTGCACCCCAGAGGTCTTCGAGCTACAAGAAGCTCCAGCCTCCAGCACATCATCTCTCGAAGATCTGCATCCTCACTGCATCCTTGACTGAGTTCCACTTGAGGGTCTTCTTCTGCTTTGGTGGGCTCCCCTGCTTGCCCAGAGCCTGCTCTGACTCTCCTGCACTTGGACAGTCCCTTGGACCTTGCTGGTCCCAACAATTGTCTCTTGTCTTCCACGCCAGTTGCGGCTGCCAAGGCTTGTTGATGCTCCCGCAGGTCACCGGCCATCGAGATACCAATGAGCTGTAGCTGTAGGCCGGGTGCCTACAGCTGCAGCGACAAGGTCCACGTCAACTCTCCTGAGCTCCCTGCCAAGGGTGGGCATGGGGCTTCCGTGTCTCCTGGTCACCTCCAAGAGGTATAGACTATGTTCTCTCTGCTTGCAGGCTCTCCGCTTCAAGAATCCCTCCTTGGATTCCACTGGACATCTTCAGAGGTCTTACTTCCCAAGTTTATGGGAAGTTCTAACATCACTTCACCCCCATGCACCCGGCTTCGCTGGAACAGGTAACCTGGGTCCTGGGGTATCCACGTATGGGGTGGCTTTTCAACCTCCCATCCTCCTAAGGGTTTCTTCAGGGTCCTCTAGGAAGGGTCTTTTTTCTTTAAAACTGCAACCACAACTTCTCCATTGACTTTCATTGGGCACGGGGATGTGATTTCACTCTGCACACAGCCTCTGTGGGGTTCCTGGGTACTTATCCTGGGTGCTTCCTGGTTCTCCCAGCTCCTTCGAACCCTTTGGTTCTAGTTTCGTTGTTCCTTGCCGTTAGTATTCCACTTCTCTAGTATATGCTTTAGTCCCTCCCTGGAGATGAGTGAATATTTGTGCTACTTACCTGATTACTTTAGCGTTTTTTCTTTATTATTGTTGATATCTGCGCTAGGAGATATACCAATGTGATAGTGATTGTGTTGTGTAATAAATAGATATATTTTTATAAACAGTGTGGTTTTATTTAATCTAATCTACACTATTGATTAAATGTGGTAAAACAAGCTGTTTACACTCCTTCAAGAAAAGCCTGAAGGCTGCTCTCCACAGCTACCACTTTGAGATCCTAAAGCTATCAAAGACCACTAAAATCACCATAAGCTGTGCCTGGATGAGTGCAAGGAGCATCACTCCTTTAAGCCTTTAAGTGTGCACCATATACTAAGCCAGCCTTCTACAGGGACTTTATAGATTGTTCTAATCTACTCTGTACAGACTCAGACTTGAGTTTGATGAAGGCAAAATCCCTCATCATCAGTCCCTTCCAGCTTTTCCATAACAATTGGACTGAAGTGGGCAATGTGTTGTTTCCCTCCATACATAAGAGTGTGTGAGCAACAGTTTATTTTTATTTGCAGAGACTGGTAGAGCCTGATTAGCCCATTCGCACAGTATTACAGTAGTTAGCAGGGAGTGGTGTTTCAGAAAATAATCAGAATGTGATGAGGTACCACGGAGGTTAGAGAAAAAGTTATATTCTTTGACTTCAGGATGTAGGAGTCTCCAGATACCTATGAGGTTATTGTCTTTGCTGACAGCCAACAGTACAACTCCATCGCTGGTATTTGAATGATCAATAGGCCCGGTTTTCTCAATTAATCGCCAGATGCTTGGCACACTCCAATTGGGATGAAATTCAGTCAGTATTATTGACTGTCTAGCAAGGCAGTTGCATTTGCATACGTTATGGGCTTATAAAGAACCCACTATGAGCACAGAGTACGAAGTCTTTAATTTTGCAAAGACGTATTTCCCGTCGGGATCGCATTAGCAAGGTAACATGTGAGAGGGATATTTTGAGGAATATAGCTACACCACAATGTTTGTGGATTTGGGTTTGACATTTTCAATGTCAGTGGGGTGTGCCTGCCATTATTACTGCCCACTGAGGCTACCCAGTCACATCTCAATTTCAGAGGGTCAGGCTCTGACAAGTGTGTTTTTTGAAGGAGAGCAATATCAGATGTTTCAGTTAGGCCTGGGCAGTGAACTCTGTGGAGCTCGTGGATTTCCGAAAAACTCCGCTCTGTTGACTGGCGTTTTCCCCTCACTCGTGCTCGCCAATGTAAATTGGCGAGCACGAGTGAGGAAAATCCAATGCTAGACGACTACCCAGCGAAATTTCTCAACGCGGGTGGTCATGGATGGTCCCTACAGATCGAGTTGAGAAACTTTCCGTTCGTGTTGAGGAAGCTGCTGCTCGAGTAGAACTTCTACTCGAATAGCAGAAAGAAGCAGTGCCCTCTTGCACTGTGTGTGATGCCTTTCGTTGTGATTTTACAGCATAGGACTAACACTCCGCTCTAAAAATCAGTGTGACCAGCACGAGGGAATGGCACTCCGCCGCTTGCGGAACTCCGTGTGGATGGCAGAGTTTTTTGTCACTTTGCGGAGTTCCGCATAGCGGAACTTTTGCAAACTATGCCCAGGCCTACTTTTAGTATTGTAGAGCTGATCAAAAATCTCTTTCATGGTGTATTCCAAGGTGACTTTCACCATCTTCAGTGGCATTGGATCGCGTTGTCAGATCGCTTTTGGAAAGTGTTTCAGAAAAGAAAAGCTGGCAGATTAGTCGGAATGAATACATGGAAAATCCAAGGTCATACTCTAGCAGGTTGTCCAGTCCAGTTGTCCAGCAATTTTGATAGTAGCAGCCGATGTCAGCAGTAGACTCTACTGGTCTGTAATACCAAGAGACCCAGTGGCCCTAGTGGGATCAGTTGGGGAAGACGAGCCTTATAGGTATAACTTTAGGACATCAGTAGTAAAGTACATACTCTTGTACATCAGCTAGTTCATAGAATGATGCTAATAGCATGGCCTCGACGCCCATTATCGGAAATGTTCCAGGTTGCTAATCACAGGTTAAGCGGTGTGAAGTTGTGTGTATGGACCATGTCCATAGCCTTTGACCAAGCAAAATGTCCAGCTGAAAAGTCGGGATTGAAAGGGCATTTTGTCTGAGATAAGACTCCAAAGAATAAATAAATATGGCTGTATGCTTCTCTTTTCAGCAGTTAGCAACCTTAGCTCTGCAGTCTGCACCTAGGCCAATTGCAGGTATTTCGATTCCAGTTTTGATTTACATTGTGCTCCCTATGTAAACTTCCTTTCTCTGCTGTCCTCTGTTACTCTCTGGCATTTCAAGCAGGTGTCTGTTCACCTCATCGGTAAGAACAATTGTTACTTACCTGTAAACAGGTGGTTCTCCAGTATTGGTGTCTTTCATAGATTCACATGCTTGAATATTCCCCGTCGTCGGAGTGGGAGTCCCACGGTAAATAAAATAGCAATAAATGCTAAATATATAATAATATACAATAAATATATATATACATAATAAGGAAAAACCCAAAAAATGCATACAATAACCATCTGGTACCTAACCAAGAGTTTCCACATAGGAATGCATGGGGAAAAAGAAGTTCCAATGCAGCCTATCCTTGTCATTATGTTAGTCCAAACTGCAGCCAATCAGGCGCCAGCAGCCCTCTAGAACCTTCTCCTCAGAGCTCAAGCCCTCAGATTTTCGTAGCACAAGAGTGACCACAGAGTCTATGAGGAGAAGCGAGCCTCTGAGGGGAGGATGGGAGGGTCGCATGTGAATCTATGAAAGACACCAATACTGGAGAACCACCTGTTTACAGGTAAGTAACAATTGTTCTTCTCCAGTATTGGGGTGTCTTTCATAGATTCACATGCTTGAATATAGAATAGTAAGCAGTCCGTATCCGAACACAAAGTTTCCAGGATGCAATGTATACACAAAAGGTTGGAATCAACAGGTGTAAATCCATGTCATAGAAGTTATAAAACTATATGTATACATAGAGAAGACATGCATAAGACTGGAAACCATAGGAGGAGGGTAGAACAGAGGCTCACCTTATTGAAAAAGATTACGGAGCACAGCTTGTCCCACTGCGGTATCCCCTTCGGCCATGGCACCCAGATTGTAGTGCTTCGTGAACGTGTGCCTGCTGGACCACGTGGCAGCTCTGCAAATCTGATGCAATGGAACTCCGGCAAAGAGTGCAGTCGAAGAGGCCACAGACCTGGTAGAGTGGGCTCTCACTGTAGACTGTAAAGGCTTTCCCGCTTTCTGATGGCAGAAAGCAATCGCCGAAGCCACCCAGCGGGCTACTGTAGGTTTGGTGACTGGTCGCCCTTTTTGAAAACGGCCATAGGCCACGAAGAGCTGATCTGATTTTCGGAACTGGGCCGTTCTGCTGATGTAGAACTTTAAACATCTTTTAATGTCCAAAGAGTGCAGGCGTTGTTCCGCAGGTGATTGCGGATTGGCAAAGAAAGACTTCAGTATAACAGGTTCATTAATATGGAAGTCTGACGGCACTTTTGGAAGGAAAGTAGGGTTAGTGCGTAAAAGCACAGAATCCGGTTTGAACTGTAGAAATGGTTGTTTAATCGTGAAAGCATGCATATCACTCACTCGACGTGAGGACGTCAGTGCAAGTAAAAGCGCAACCTTCCAGGTGACATACTTGAGATCTGCGCTATGGATTGGTTCAAACGGAGCAGTCATTAATTGTGACAGGACAATGTTGAGGCGCCACTCTGGAGGAGGACGCCGAACTGGTGGAAAAGTCCGAAGAAGTCCTTTGAAGATCTGACGTATCAATCTGGATGAGCATAAGGAGGCGCAGGCATCATGGCGGAAGCGTGAGATTGCCGCCAGAAAAACTCTTAAAGTTGCATGTGACAAACCCGACTGAGCCAGATGGAAAAAGAAAGGGAGGAGCTCAGCGGGCGTGGCACGCAAAGGATGTACCCCGGCGTCTGCACACCAGTGGCAAAAGCGTTTCCACTTCAACTTATAGGTTTTTATAGTTGATGGAGCCCTGGCCTGAGCGTGGATGTTACGACACTCCTGAGGGATGCTTAGATGTGCAAATTCACAGTGCTCAGGTTCAAGGCTGACAAGCTCAGGGAACAGGGGTCCGGATGGTAGATTTGACCCCTGTTCATGGAGAGAAGATCCATTCGAGGATGAAGAAGAATGGGTTTGCATTGAGACAGGAGTAGCAGCTCTGAGAACCACGCCTGTCGTGGCCACCTGGGAGCAATCAGAAGGATGCAGCAAGGCTCTCTCCGCATCTTCCAAAGTATGCGAGGCACTAGAGGGATCGGAGGAAAAGCGTAGGCGAAGAGACTCGACCAATCCATCAGAAGGGCATTGCCTTGGGACCCTTTGTGGGGATGCCAGCTTGCGTAAGCGGGGCATTTGCGGTTCTCTGGAGTCGCAAAGAGGTCGATTGCAGGGAATCCCCAACGGTGAAAGACCATATCGAGTGTTGGCTGGTGGAGTTCCCACTCGTGGTTGGATGATCGGGATCTGCTTAGGGAATCCGCCAGGAGGTTGGACAACCCCGGAAGATGTACTGCAGTGATTTGGATTTGATGATTGATGGACCAGTCCCAAATCGCCTCTGCCAGGCGGGATAACACCGGAGACTTCGTTCCGCCCTGCTTGTTTATATAATGCATGCAGGTCGTGTTGTCCGTTTGTATGAGAACTGACTCTCCCTGCAGCACTGGTTGAAATGATTTCAGGGCCAGAAAGATAGCCATCAGCTCCAACTTGTTGATGTGCCAGGTCTTTTGATGGAAAGTCCATTTCCCTTTCACGGACAGGTCTTGGAGGTGAGCTCCCCAGCCCTCCAGGGAGGCATCCGTCGTCAGTGTTATATCTGGGGTGTTGGACAGAAAAGACGTGCCTGCTGCTAGCTGGTGTGGTTGTGCCCACCATCTGAGCGCCTTCTTCATGGGAATGGTGATGGAGACCTGATCGTTGAAGGAACCGGTGACCTGACGCCACTGCTTGTCCAGAGCCTGTTGGTTAGGTCGCGCTCGTAGTCGGCAATGAGGGACAAGAGCGATGCATGACGAAGCCATCCCCAAAAAAGACTTCAACAAGCGGACTGAAACGCACTTCTTTGCGAGAAGTGGCGAAACTAGCCGGAGGATCCTCTGTTGACGTTCCCGGGAGACAAATGCTTTGGCTAGGTTGGTGTCCAACGTTGCTCCTAGGAAATCTTTGCAAGTTGTTGGCTGCAATTGAGATTTCTCCAGATTGATGGACAGACCCAAGGAACGGAATACTGTCTGGCAGATTGCAGTATGATGTAGAAGTTGTGCGCGGGATTGTGATTTCAGAAGGCAGTCGTCGAGATATGGGAATATCTGGATGCCTTGAAGACGAAGAAAAGCCATGACCGGAGCCAACATTTTTGTAAAGACTCGGGGGGCTGAACGGAGGCCAAATGGAAGGACCCTGAATTGGAAATGAAGGTGCCCCACCTTGAAGCGCAGGAACTTGCGATGAGCCGCTAGAATTGGGACATGGAAGTAGGCGTCCCGGAGATCGATGGTAGTCATGAAATCTCTGACTGAGAGCAAACGCAAGATCTCTGTAAGCGTGAGCATACGGAAGGTCTGGTCCTTGAGATAATGATTGAGTGCTCTCAAGTCCAGTATTGGTCTCCATTCTCCGTTCTTTTTGATGACGAGGAAAAAACGGGAATAAAACCCCTTCCCTCTCTGCGACTTTGGCACAACTTCCACCGCACCCTTTTGAAGGAGAAGGCGAACCTGATGAAATAGTTCTTTGAGGTGCGGAGGTGGTGGTCCGGAAGGTGGCGTTGGAGGAGGTACCTCGACAAATTCCAATGCATGGCCTCTCTTCACAATGTCGAGTGCCCAACGGTCCGTAGTAATGGAGGACCATTGAGAACCAAACAGAGAGATTTGACCTCCAATTCTCCGTTCGACAGAGGAGTCATTGACGTTTGTTGGATTGACCTCTGAAATTAGACTTCCCTCTGTAAGTTCTGGCAGGCTGCTGACGGGAAGACTGCTGGCGGTTACCGGTGTAACGCTGGTTACCTTGGTTGAAGGACCGGTATTGACTGCTTCCTCCACGAAAAGTGGACGTAGTGCCACGTCCTCGAGCACCCCGAAAGGGCTGCTTCTTAAACTGAAGGGTACCTAAAGCACGTGCAGTGTCCGTGTCCTTTTTAATGGATTGTAGCGCTTCATCAAATGCGCTCCAAATAATGACTCGCCGTCATATGGCATATTTAGGATTCGTGCCTGAACTTCCTGCCGAAACGAAGTCGAGCGTAACCAACCCTGGCGACGCAGAACGGCCGCTCCAGCGAGCTGGCGAAAACCGGTGCAGGCTACATCCACTGCACAATCTATAAGTTCTTCTGCCGTCCTCTCTCCTTCTTGCAGAATTTTCTGTGCTTCTGCCTTGGAAGCATCTGGGAGTAACGCTATGTAGGCGGCCATGTCAGCCCAAGCCTGACGATCATAACGGCCTAAAATGGCCATTGCGTTAGCTACTCGAACTGTTGTAGAGGACATGGAGGAAAATTTTCGCCCAATAGCATCCAGGCGACGGCCCTCACGGTCCGGAGGAGCAGTGATTGTAGACGCCGGATTCTTTGAACCCCGTTGAGCTGCCTGCGTGACGACAGAGTCGGGCTTAGGTTGACCTGTAAGGCATGCTGGAGATCCTACAGGAGCTTTGTATTTCTTTTCTAACCTTGGCAGCTGTGCTGGTAAAGAGTTTGGCGTCTTCATTATTTTCTCCCCTTCAGACCAGATGAAATCTATAATCGGGACTGTGTGGATCTGTTTCAAGGGCTGGTTTTTGACATCGTATAGGAAACAATCTTCCTCTCGGTGTGCTCGTGGCAATTTGAATCGCTGTGCTGCCCTATCCATTAACTGGTGGAAGCCCGCGATGTCTACTGGAGGAGAATCCGCTGCAGGCACCTGAGAAGGAGATGGTGTTTGAGCACGATAGTCATCCCACTCCGCCAAATGTTACTCACCATCCTCATCTACTTCAGAAACTTCACCATCTTCACGCTCTGGAGGATTCTCGTCATCATCATCCTCTGGATAGATGGTAGTGTGAACACGAACTGATGTAGTTCGGTGAACAGTTACAGGCGACGCTGGTTGAGGAGGAGCCAGAACCGGGTTAGAAACTGGATTTATTACTGATGGGACCGTTGTAACCTGTGGCGTTGGTGGGAAACGCCGATTGTAGTCTTCCAACATACTTTGGAGGTTTGATATCATGGAGATAGGCAACATCGCAGTTGGAATCTGAGTGTGAGTTGTTTGATGTTGGCCATAAACATCTTCCTCGTCGTTACTGAAGTCTTGGCACTTAATATTTAGATCCGAAAGACTGTGAGCTTGGCCATCAGACTCTTGATCAGAATCAGTCGCAAACAGCGGAGATGGAGGATTAATCATCTCTTGCTCTGTAAGAGTCTCGAACTGTGGTTTGCTGGACTGCAAGGGCAAAAGAGGCATTGTAGCAAAAGAAGAGGCCGGCGTCGAAATAGTGTCCTGCGTACGCGTCGACGGCATGACATCAATTGACTTCTGCGATGGGATCGACTTGGATGCCATCGTCGACGAGGAGACCGTCGACGGAGCAGTCTTCAACGGTATCGATGGAGTCATCGTCGACGGAACCTTCACTTTCAATGTCTTCGTCGACGGAGTCATCGTCGACGGAGCGGTCGTCGACGGAACGGTCGTCGACGGAACGGTCGTCGACGGAGCAGATGGAACAGGTCCCCTCGTCGACGGGATAGCCGTCGACGGTGCGCTCGTCGACGAGAGCGTAGACGGAGTCAAAGCCTTCACACCTCTAGTCGACGACGACCGGGTCGTCGACGAGTGAGCTTTTTTCGTCGATGAAGATGAAATAGGAATCACAGAAGACACAGTCTTAGAGCTGAGAACCACTCTCATCGACGATGAAGACGTCGACGCTAAAGCCGACGACGATCCAGAGGCCATCGTCGTTGTGACTGCCGTCGTCGATTTGGAACCAGAGACAGCCATTCTCGTCGACGGAGTAGAAACTCCCGTCGTCGACGGCAAATCCGTTTTCCTCACAGAAAAACTGGACTTTGAAGCAGAAGGAGCCTGAGAGCTTTGTCTCGTGGGCCCAGACGTGGTAGGCAAAGGTGAAGACACCGCAGGGGTCATTGTGAGGGAAACTTTCCTCTTTTTAAGAAATGGTGAAGGCACCTCCTGCACACTACCACGTTTAGAAGCTGCTTGAGAACGGCCTGACCCAAGACTTTCCGCGTCAGAAATTACATTATCTTTGTCTTTAAGCCTCTGAAGCCAGACAAGTAAACGGCCTTCTCTGTCCTTTTGAGTTTTCTCTGAGAATTTTCTACAGAGTTTACAGGTACCCACTTCATGGTCCGGGTAAAGGCAGTAAATACACTTACTGTGTGGGTCATCATGAAATAATCTCAGCTTTCCACATGAGGAACAAGCTCTGAAGAGAGACTTCTTACTTGAAGACATTTTGGAAGAAACTGGAACACTTGAAGAAGAAACTGAGCAGAGCTCAGGGAGACTCCCTTACACACGACGTGCGGTAGAAAATCTGAGGGCTTGAGCTATGAGGAGAAGGTTCTAGAGGGCTGCTGGCGCCTGATTGGCTGCAGTTTGGACTAACATAATGACAAGGATAGGCTGCATTGGAACTTCTTTTTCCCCATGCATTCCTATGTGGAAACTCTTGGTTAGGTACCAGATGGTTATTGTATGCATTTTTTGGGTTTTTCCTTATTATGTATATATATATTTATTGTATATTATTATATATTTAGCATTTATTGCTATTTTATTTACTGTGGGACTCCCACTCCGACGACGGGGAATATTCAAGCATGTGAATCTATGAAAGACACCCCAATACTGGAGAATCTACATTCAGCTAGGCTCCAAATCTCACCTCAGGGTCCAGTAGTCATTCATAGCTATTCTCTCTGCTCCACTGTTATCATGGATAAAGGTGCATGGTTAAGTTCAGCATACACTATTCGCTGCCCTCGGTATCACAAAGGCAAACAATTTATTTCCACTTCCTTGATTAGGTCAAACAGTCAGACTGAGGCATTGCGCCCATAACCCGCATCGGTACCTCAGTGTAAGTCTGAGAGACACATCTATCACTCAGTTCACAGGTGTGTAGTGGCCACCTTCGGAGAATAAGGCTGCAGTGGTTGGTGCAGCATTAATTTCTACTGCAGTCCCCTCACCTATGCTTAGGTGATGTGCCTTTATGTGTATAAACATAGAGGTAGGTGTGTGAGCCCTTGAAAGCTCTAGCTTGTCTCGAACCAGATACCCTCAAGTGGAACACAATCCTAGAATTTCCACTTAATCTTAAGCATAAACCGAGGCAGTGATCACCAACGCTGTCATAGTAAAGCATCTCTGACCAATAGGCAATGTTCCTGTATTGGTGTTTTAACGTATTAATGGCTTTTACATCAGATACAATAAACAGAAAACATAAGAAGATGGCAATTTAAAGCGTGGTCTAGAGCAGTAATGTTCTCTGACTGATAAGTAAACAAAACCAGAAAGGTGATGTTACAAATGAATACAGATGACTTTATTAAGGTCTCTCTAAATATAACCCCTGGGCCTTTGCAGACTTTTAAAACATGGACAAATGGCAGGTATTTTCTTTCAGAAAAGTGGCAACCCTAGGAAGCCAGTGTCAATGCATGTGTCCTTTGAATTTTCAATAACCCACCACCTCCGATCACTACTCTTTAAGGTCGGACAGTGTGAACATTGTCAGGGATGGGCCACAACAGTGTAGTTAGATTTTTCCCAAAGGAACTCCCAGACAACAGGAATGCTAGCTTTTACAGAGCACTTGACTTGGCTGGAAACTTAAAGAGAGTATAACATGCCAGCCCCTTCTTTGGTTTCCCCACCATCTCCCGCATATTCGCAGCTACTGGAATTATGCATTTGACAACCCTTCCAATGGTGCACATGAAGTAAGAGAAGGAAATGAATGAAATGAAAAAAGATTTATAAAGCGCATGGCTGCCCGGGAGCGTCCCAGCGCTGGGGTGCAGTGGAAGTCTGAGGGAAACTCGAGGGGTTGACAGGTGATATTATGGATCTTGTGGGAAGAGGTGTGTCTTCAGGAGTTTACGAAACTTCATGTAGGTCGGTTCGGATCGAAGACTAGTCGGCAAGGAGTTCCACAAGGTTGCTGCAGTGACCGAAAAACGTCGCCGTCCAGTTCAGGCCTTCCTAACTCTGTGAACAGTGGCCAGGTTACCCTGGGAGGAGCGCAGGGTCCTGGTAGTTTTGTAGGGATAGAGCATGTTCCCGAGGATAGGGGGCCCTTTGCCCTGAAGGGATCTGTGGGTGATACACAGAGCCTTAAATTTGATCCTTTCCCGGATAGGCAACCAATGAAGAGCTTTGAGTGCTGGTTTAGCCGATGTTCTTCGGGAGGTGCCTGTCAGCAGCCTAGCTGCTGCGTTTTGGATGCGCTGAAGGATATTGATGGTGGATTTCGGCGCGGCCGTAAAGAGGGCGTTACTGTAATCTAATCTAGATAAGATAAGACCCTGAATGAGCAACTTTCTGGATTGTGTCGGAAGTAGGGAGAGAATCTTACGGGCTGAGCGGAGTAAGCCCACACAGGTGCCAGCAGTCTTTTTGGCCTGTGTCTTAAGGGAGAGGTCTTGCTCCAGCCATACCCGTAGGCTTTTGAGTTCTTTCTTTGGTGGAGGGAGATCCCCTAGGCACATGGGCCAGATGGAGGTGGGAAGGGATGTCATTCACTGGACCAGAAGCATGAGCTCTGTTTTTGTGCCATTTAATTTAAGTCGAGAGTCGCACATCCATGTGTAGATTTCTGAGAGGCAGTTATGCAGGTTTTTGGAATTCTCCTTTTCCAGGAAGAGTGAGACGACCAATTGGGTGTCGTCAGCGTATGTAACAACCTTAATCCCAAAGGGAGTGACAACTTCCTCCAGGGGGGCCATATAAATGTTAAATAAGGTAGGGCTCAATGAAGAGCCCTGCGGCACCCCACACTGGAGGGGGAAAGGCTTGGAGCGCGCGTTCCCTTTCCAAACATGGAAGGTTCTGTTCTTCTAAAAGGATGTAAGCCATCGCAGTGCGGTGCCTCTTACCCCTAAGTTGAAAAGGCGCTGGACTAAGATCTTATGGTCCACGGTATCGAATGCTGAGCTTAGATCCAGGAGGATCAGCAAAGCCGATCCTCCCGAATCCAAGATGCACCTTGCTTCCTCGACCACTGTTAAGAGGGCGGTCTCAGTCCCCTGGCCAGGGCGGAACCCGGTTTGAGAGGTGCAGAGCAATCTGTTGGTTTCTAAGAAGGCAGAGAGTTGTTGGTTTGCAGTTTTCTCTGCGATCTTGCTGAGCCCTGGCAAAAGAGAAATTGGTCGGAGGTTTGCAAAGTCATGGGGGTCAAGTTCTGGTTTCTTTAGTAGTGCCTTCACTACTGCCTGTTTCCAGCCAGGGGGAACCACCCCTTGATCAAACGAAGCATTAATAAGGTCTGTAGCCAAAGGGGAGATGGTAGGTCCCACATGCTGAAGAATATACATGGGAGCCGGATCATTAGGAGATCCACTCTTCATGGCAGTTAGAGCAGTTTGAAAGCCTTCTTTGGATATCTGGGTAAAGGAATCCAGAGTGGGGCTTGTGTTTGCGGCAGTAAGATCCGCAGGGGCAGAGATATGTGACTTTAGCGGTAGGGATTGTAGGATGTTTTTTATTTTGCTCTCAAAGAAGGCCGCTAATTGGTTGCATCTGGTGTCCGACGTGTCCTGCACCAGCGGGGGGTTCGGTATTTTGAGCAGATCTTTTACTATTTTGTATGTCTCTCGAGACGGGTTGGAGGACGTTGTAGAGTAAATATCCACAGAAATCTTGATGATAAGAGTAAGTTTATTGGTAGATTAAGAAGCACTCCCTGCATACAACTGAAGGCTCCAAGTAGTCAGCGGTAACTGACTTGACAGTAACAGTTAAGGCATAGAATACAACATGAACAAACTGTACAGGGTAGCGAGGCATGCACATTCAAGTAATAACATCTCACGAGATATACTCCATAAGCGCGAGTGACGCACAGTGAATGTACACTTGAAAGAAAACACCGGCGCGAGTCACAAAGAGTGAATGCGCGAGCGTTTACTCGTGCATAGAATACACAACACACCTTCCCTCCTTATAAAATGAAACAAAAAAAATCAAACTGAGAATTACATTTTTCCTGTCATGTAAGCAACAAAATCTGATAACCACTTGGGTTTTCTTGTAGTTCTTTTGGGTAAAGAAACACTATGTTGGACAGCAACATTCTGGTTGGTAATACTATTACTTGAACAACAAGGTACTGCAGCTGTATTTTGATTGGTATAACAACTACTTGAGCAACAAGGTATAGCAGCTGTATCATCACAAGCTACACCCACACCTAAATCCTCATCCAAATATGATAGATCAGAATGTTCAGAAATTGGTTCTTTACAATAAACATTCTTATCAGCCTTGAGAATAGAAATCCTACTGAGATTCCAAACTTTATTGTTTGATAATCTCACTGAATTTTTTAATACCTCTAAAACTTCAAAAGGACCCATAAACGAACTTTCACCCTTCTTGACCTTCCACGGTTTTTTAACCTTCACCATCATACCAACTTCCACTGTCGGATCCTTTTTTGAACCAAATTTCTCATCAAAGTACTTTTTATTAGTGCAATGGGTGCGAATAAGGTTTTCTTTAACTTTACCCAGATCCACGTTTGAAGAAGTAGATTTGACCAACCACGGCGGATTCACCTTAGTTCTAGGAATTCTTCCCCTCATGATCTCAAAAGGAGAATACCCAGTCATGGAATTCATGGTTGTCCTGTACATCCAGACTTTCCTAAAAATTTCAACTTCCCATTTTTTGTCATAATTACCAGTAAACTGTATGGCACCCTTCAGAACCCTATTGAATCTCTCTATTACTCCAATCCCCCCTAGGGTTATATAAAGAAGTAGTGGAATGGGCAATGCCAAGTCTTGAAAAATAATCATTGGCTTTCTTTGAATTGAATTGTACACCATTGTCAGATATAATTCTTACTGGTAGTCCTTCTTCAGTAAAAACTTTATCTAGAAAACAAAGCACGGAATCAGTATCTATTTTTTTAACAATTTTGATGATTGGCCATTTAGAGAAAATGTCAATGGCTGCAATGACATACTTAGATTCACAACCAATGGGACCCATAATGTCTATCGCGATAGTTTCCCATGGATTGTTAGGAATGGTATGCGCACCCATATTTGGTTTAAGGGTAACTAAAGACTTATCAGAATTTGCACACACGACACAATTCCTAACTAATCGTTCAATAAACATATCCATCCCTGGCCACCAGAATAAATGCTTAACTTGTTGTTTGGTTCTAACCATGCCACTATGACCTTCATGGCCTTGTAAAACTATAACTTTCCTCACACCCACTGGTGGAACAATGCGTTCACCTCTTTTAATGATGTTCTCACAACATGAAAGCTCTGATCTCACTTCCCAGAAACTTTTCAACTCTGAATTTAAACACTTTTTGTCAGGCCAAGCACTAGTGATGTAATTAGTTACATTCTTTAAAATCTCATCGTCCTCGAATTTCTCCCTCCACAGAGTTTGGTCAATAGAAATAGGACCCTCATCATGAATCATGGCAATCTGGAAATCATCCCATTCATTGTGCAAATCCTCCTGAATGGGTAAGGGCATCCTAGATAAAAAATCAGCAGAAACATTTTCCTTACCAGGCACATATTGTATATTATAAATAAAGTCTTGTAAACGCATGGACATGCGTGCAATACGGGCTGAGGCTCTCAACATGCCTTCTGTAGTGAGAAGCCGTACTAAAGGTTTGTGATCACTCCTCAGTATACATTCCTTACCCCAGACAAACACCCTGAAGTGTTCCAAAGCCCAAATGCATGCTAAAGTCTCCCTTTCTATTGTGGAATACTTTTCTTCAGCAGGAGTAAGAGCCCTGGAAGCATGTGCAATAATGACTTATTTTCCCTCGTTAGTTTTTTGGGTAAACACAGCACCCAGTCCCTTTGAGCTAGCATCAGTAGTGATGATGTTTTGCAGAGAAGGATCAAAACAAGAAAGCACACTTGCTGAGCAAATAGCACTCTTTACATCACAAAACTCCTTCTCACATTCATTTGTCCATTCAAAAACAACTCTATTCTTAATTAACTGTCTGATATTATATGTTCTACACGAAAAATCAGGCACATACCTGGCGAAGAACTCGACTAAACCTAAAAAAGATCTTACACCATCTTTAGACTGAGGATGAGGAGCAGACTCAATTGCTTCTAAAAGCGAAGGTTTTGGTTTGATCCCTTCTTCACAGAGTTCATGGCCTAAGTAATTTACAGAATGAACACCAAATTTACATTTCTCATACTTAATGGTAAGGCCATGTACATTGAGTGCATTTAAAACTTCTTCTAAAGCAGCAATGTGCTTATCTTTGTCGTCATTGAATACTAAAATGTCATCTTGAAAACAGATCGCATTTTTACAATCCTTTAAAATGTCCTGCATAACTCTCTGAAAGATTGCTGCCGCGGACGCCAAACCAAATGGCATCCTGTTGAATCTGAAGCACCCAAATGGTGTAATAAATGCAGTTAGGTCTTTACTTTTGTCATTTAACTCTATCTGATGGTAAGCAGCAGATAAATCGATGGTTGAAAAAAACTTTGACCGCCCAACAACAGATAACATTTCAGAAATACGGGGAAGGGGAAACTGATCTACAACAATATTATTGTTGAGATGGCGAAGGTCAATGCATAGTCTCACCTTGCCATTGGCTCGTCTAGCAACCACTATGGGCGAAACCCATTCAGATGATTCAATTCTATCTATTATGCCCCCTCCCACCAAAGCGTCTAATTCATTTTTTACTTCATCTCTGACGGCAAAGGGAATATTTCTAGCTTTGTGTACTTTAGGACAAGCATTTTCTTTTAAACGAATTTCATGTTTAAAGTTGGTTAACCTCCCAATGCCTTTCGAAAAAACATTTGGGAACTTATTTAACATCAGTGAAGATATTCCGTTCTGTTCATCAATTAACATCACAGGATTTGGACCATTAGGGTTCAGTATGATGTCAAGTTTACCAAAGTCAAACCAGCTAAGCACTGAAGGACCCTTTTTTGAGACATATAATTTTGCAATACACTTTCTGTTTTTAAATCTGAAAACTAAGGTTCTGAACCCTAAAATATCTATCCTTCCACCAGAATATCCTTCAGGGTTGATATCACTTTTCTCTAAGTGACTACCTAATCTTGGCACAAACAATTTATTCCAGACAGATTCACACACTATAGAATAAGGTGATCCAGAATCAGCATACATGTTGATCTTTACACCTCCAATAACCATATCACATAATGGCTTTTTCTTAATAGTAGTGTCATTTACATTCAAAATTACGGATTCTTTTATGTTTAGAACAAAAGAACAGTTATTAGAGTCATTTGTGAAATCCTCATCATCACTATTTTCAATTAGTTCAATGCATTTCACTTTTTGGTTAACTTTACCCCTTCTGCAAGCAGAAGTAAAGTACCCCATTAAGCCACAATTTGAACATTTCTGTTTTAAACCTGGACAAATTTTGTTATTTGCTAGGTGTGATTTGCTGTTGCATCTAAAACATTTAAAGCTACCTTTGAAGTCCTCAGAATTTCCTTTGGAGGGAAATATTTGTTTCTTTTTAGAAAAATCCCTATTTTTATTATCATACTTTTGATTAATCTTTGAAACAACGTCTTTACTAACTGAAACATCTTTGCCTTTAACCTGTTGTGCACTCCTACAGGAAAGTTCAGCTTTCCTTACAATGGATACTACAAAATCTAAGTTTTCATCACCATTTATCCATAGTCTTTCTTGCATAGTTTCATTACTGGAATGCATAACCACCTGATCTCTGATGAGATCTTCCTGTAAATTACCAAATTTACAATCTAATGCCAGAGTTTTTAGAGAATGAACAAAATTATCAACAGATTCCTCACTTAACTGTTTCCTCTGAAAAAACTTATACCTAGAAATTCCTATGCATACTTTAGGAGAGCAGTATTTATCAAAATCATATACAGCCTTATCAAAGACATTCATATCACCACTTGCTTGTGATGTAGGTAGTTGATTGAAGGCTTTTAACCCTTCAGGTCCCAAACTATGTAGGAAAATACCTTCTTTTTCTGGAGCTTTCATTTTACCATTGGCTTCTAAAGTTTCAATATAGTTTAAGAAATAAGCCTTCCATTCACTCCAAGGCATACAAGGAGAGCTACCAGCTGACCAATAACTTTGTGGTGGAGAAAGAGTGTAACCTTGAGCACACATAATGATGGAAATAGAAAGTAAATAAGTTAAATTACCCTCAGTATCAACAACTTGTATCTCATGTAAATAAGCAAATAAATAAATGGCTGTTAAAGAGTAATTCCAATTAGAAGAGTAAAGTACTTGGTTGTTGAAAAAACAGTCAAACGATTCCTGAAGAATAAGAGCGCTTTTCTGTTTTCACTTTTAAAATTACAGCCGCTTTTCTGTCTTTCAATTTCCACTCCGTAGTTAATAAGCCGAAAATCACCGTTTGTAACTGTATTTGGATACAGACGGGAAAAGAAATGAAGTCACCTCTTTTATTTTCATTAATCAGCTAACGGAGAGTAGCGTCTCGAAGGAAGTACAGTGATTGCTTCCGCCCAAAATCATCTACGCGTCAGCATAGATGAAAATATTCATCAGCGCGAAGGAAAACTGAAGGAGAGACGCACTTCAACACGCAGAGAAGAAAAACAAATGGATTCCAAACCTCGGATAGATAGTTTCCGTTTCCGTTGAAAGGTACTGGAAATTATAGAAATGTTCAGTAATTTTCCGATGGTCTTAGAAAAAGAATAAAAATGTAGAATTAGCCAGGAAATGCTTCTTGAAAAGGTCCAAAAATGCTCCGTCCCTCGTCGCCAAATTGTTGAGTAAATATCCACAGAAATCTTGATGATAAGAGTAAGTTTATTGGTAGATTAAGAAGCACTCCCTGCATACAACTGAAGGCTCCAAGTAGTCAGCGGTAACTGACTTGACAGTAACAGTTAAGGCATAGAATACAACATGAACAAACTGTACAGGGTAGCGAGGCATGCACATTCAAGTAATAACATATCACGAGATATACTCCATAAGCGCGAGTGACGCACAGTGAATGTACACTTGAAAGAAAACACCGGCGCGAGTCACAAAGAGTGAATGCGCGAGCGTTTACTCGTGCATAGAATACACAACAGACGTTCTAATTTTCTCTTCGAAGAAGGAAGCTTGGGCTGTTTTCCGAGCTGATTTATAAATCCTCATGGCTGCTTTATATTTCTCTTTATTGAGGGGGTGTCAGGGGGTTCCTACCTGCCACGACTCTGCTGCTGATGTTTGTCCCTCTTCGTTTCCGCCTCGACACACATAGGATGTTCATGCACCTTCCACGGCCGCCTGGGCTCACCCGGCGGCGGGGCCTTCATCGGTGACGTCGTACCCTGATGTCCAATCCTCTTCCACGTCGACGCTGATAACGCGAGGTTTCGAACAGGAGGGCGCGAACGCCGGAGCAACACAGGAAGCATCGGACGTCTTCGCCGCTGGACGGAAGGAACCCGGAACCGGATTGCTCGAGGAGACTGAAGCAGGAGACGGGGAGAGACCGACAGCAGGAGAGCCAGGAGGCCAACGGAACCACGCTTCGCCCAGCCACACTTCACCTGGAGAAGTGTGGCACCGCAAGGTACGAGCTCGTATATGGGGACTCTTTCAGTCAGAGGGAGGAAACGCCTAAAGGGGCGGGCGGGAGTAACTAAGGGACGGGAGTGCATAAGGTGCCGCCTTGGTAGAGAAACACGACAAACGGTGATGGTCCCTGGTGATCCCCCTCACGCCCCTACCCTATCCTCTCCACATGTCAGAAAAACAACACAGTCCAGTAACGTGGCGTTTTCTTTCTTTCTTTTCCTTTCCGCGCAATGCCGCCTGGGAGTAAGAAGATCCTCCTACAGACGTACCAACCGGGAACCCTGGCCTGACGGAAAACGGCTTTGCATTTGCTGTTATCGTATTGACTTTAATAAATCCCCCAGTACCACTATACTTTCCTCTGTGGTTTTGCCTCATTGCTTGCTAACATAGCAACCGCAACCCTTACAAGTGGTGCTGTGACTCGGATTGCCCTTTTGAACCGTCCTCTGATACAAGATGGAAGCCTTAATACAGCAAATGATAGAGGCCCAGACTAAACTCGAGTGGGCAATAGGCCAGACTGCTACTCAGGCTGATACTGACCGCACCACGTTTTCTAATGCCATACAGGCTCAAGTTGATAACCTGGTGAAATTGGCTGAGGGACAGAATCAACTTTTGGCTGTGTTGGGACAAGGCAGAACAAACGCCTCTGGTCCCGTTGTCCCGCTACAAAAGTTCACACCCGGTGACGATCCTTTGGCTTTCTTCCTCAACTTTGAAAGAGCTGCCAGAGCCAGTGCTTGGCCGGGGGATAGGTGGCCATTCTATCTTGCACCATTGCTAACTGGTGAAGCCCAATCTGCTTACCAGACAGTCAATAGAGACGGCACTGCAGTGTATGCCGTCGTAAAGAAATATATCTTGGATCGGTTGGGTGTTGATGAAGAGACTCACAGACTCAAATTCCGACAGGAACGTGGCACCCCCGGAGATCTTCCTAAAACTCTGTTTTACAAACTAAAAGCAGCCGCAGACCTCTGGTTGAAACCGCAGGAAGGTAACAGACGATGTAATGAATAAAATTTACCTCGAACAATTTTTAGAAGCACTCCCTTATGGCACTCAACGCTGGTTGAAACAGCACGCAGGACTAACTCTCGAACATGCCATCGAAATGGCCACCTCTTATGCCCGTGCTCAGGGTCGACCCCTGGTGAAAGAACCGGAAATACCACTGAAACCCGTACCAGCGAGAGTCGAGAAAAAGTATGTAAAACCTCTGTTTGAGCCTCAGCGACCACGCTATCCCAAGCCTGAGGTACAACCTACTCCTGGTCCCCAATGTTACGATTGCGGAGAGTGGGGACACATAGCGAGGTTTTGCAGAAAAAAACCAAAAGAAAGGGAGGAAGAACCCATGGATGTCAGTTATGCACCGTATTCTCTTCTCTTTGCGGAAGAAACTGGACCTGTATTTTACGTAAGTGTCACCATACACGGGAAGGTAGTAAGGGCCCTCCTAGACTCTGGGTGTAAACACTCGGTTGTACGACAAGAACTAGTACCTCCCTCGTGTTTAATGGCGGGAAAAACTGTGCATATACGCTGTGTTCATGGGGACGTTAGGGAATATCCCCTAGCCACTGTTAGTTTGTGTACTGCTGCAGGAACTGTAACGGAAGTAGTGGTGGGAGTTATGCCTTCTCTCCCGGAGCCCGTGATCATAGGCACTGATAACCCGGGATTTTCTGCCTTGTTAAAGGATGCCTTGCAAACAGGTCCACGAAATGCGCTGCTGGTTCCTGAGCCCTGGGCTAGAGATACACACTTTAGAACAGCACAGTTGAATGACGCTACGCTTTCCAATGCTTGGCAAATCGCCCGCTCCAGTCAAGACCCTTCACAGAGAGCCTTCCCCACCTTTATTGAGAAAAACGGGTTGTTGTACAGGTTAGCCAAACCCGATGACACCCCACAACTCTTAGTTCCTGTCGACTTCAGAGACCAAATACTGTTTTTTGCACATGCACATTTGTTGGCAGGCCACTCAGGGGCAGAAAAGACAGGACAGGCTATTCTAAAACACTTCTTTTGGCCTGGAGTATACGCACAGATACAACGTTATTGTCAGGAGTGTCAAATATGCCAGCGAAGAAATCCTTACGTTCCACCACCGGTTCCATTGAACCCCCTACCCATCATCGGAAAGCCGTTTGATAGGGTAGGAATGGACCTTATTGGCCCCTTACCGAAGTCGACACAGGGACATTTGTATGCTCTAGTCTTAGTCGACTATGCCACTCGGTACCCTGAGGCCTTCCCTCTCAGAGCAGCCACTTCTACAGCCATCGCTCAGAAATTGGTAGAAGTCTTTTCCCGAATGGGCTTTCCTCGGGAAATCATTACTGATCAAGGAACCCCCTTTGTATCACGGCTAATGGCCCAAGTATGTAAACAACTGGGAGTCAAACATATCAAAACCTCTGTATACCATCCCCAGACAGATGGCCTAGTCGAGCGATATAATGGTAGTCTAAAACTTACGCTGAAGAAGCTTCTGTCCGGGGATGGTAAGAATTGGGACCAGTTGTTGCCTTTAGCCCTTTTTGTCCTTCGAACCCAAAAACAAGCCAGCCTGGGTACATCCCCGTTTGAGTTGCTGTTCGGTCGTGCTCCCAGGACATTACTGGAGATTACGAAGGACAGTTGGGAAAAGGAGGGAGTTCAAGAGGCCGAGGCTCTCTTGGACTAAACCCGACAACTCCAGTCGAGGCTCCATAAACTCAGAACGCTGGCCCATGAACATCTAGCTGTAGCCCAAAAGAAGCAAAAGACCTTTTACGATAGGGGAAAGAAGTGGAGGGAATTAGATGTGGGTGACTGGGCTTTAGTATTGTTGCCATCCTCTACACACAAGCTCAAGAAAGAGTGGCAAGGACCTTTTGAGATTCTCCGGAAAATAGGAAAAACCACATATGTGTTGCGCGTAAAAGGGAATAAGACCCAAATGTACCACATCAACCTCCTAAAAAAATGGTTGGGAAAACCTCCCCAGTCGGTACAAACTGTTGAGGCCATCCCTCATACGGTGCACAACACCCCTGTCAACCCTGAAATAACGGAGACTCAAAAAGAAGAGATACTGGCCCTGCTTCTCCGATACAAGGATGTCTTTTCTGACCAGCCCGGGAAAACCAACATAGCGGTTCACACAATTCCCACTCCCCAGGGGACTGTAGTGAAGCAAAAACCCTATAGGATCCCGGAGGCTAGAAGACAGGCCTTTCAGGACGAAATCGACCAGATGTTACGTTCTGGAGTGATTGTACCCTCGAAAAGCAACTGGTGTTCTCCGGTTGTTCTTGTTCCCAAACCGGATGGCAGTATCCGTTTTTGTATTGACTTTCGAGCCGTCAATAGGGTCTCAAAACAGGATGCTTATCCATTACCTCATGTGGATGAACTGCTGGAGCGTCTTGGTGAGGCACAATACATTACAACTATCGATCTCACCAAGGGCTATTGGCAGATTCCCCTACACCCAGCAGATCAGGAGAAAACGGCCTTCTCCACCCCCTCAGGCCATTTTCACTTCACTGTTCTTCCCTTTGGCCTCCATGGAGCACCGGCCACATTCCAAAGAGCAATGGACACAGTACTATCCTCGCACCAGCAGTATTCTTCCGCTTATTTAGACGACATTGTTGTCTTTAGTAAAACGTGGGAAGAGCACAAAGAACATCTTGAGAACATACTCTCTAGTCTACGCACCACGGGGTTCCACATTAATGCCAAGAAAACCCGAGTAGCCTTCAAAAAGGTTAAGTACTTGGGATACGTGCTAGGCAATTGACTGATTGAACCCCAGACTGAGAAAATAAAGGCTATCGTGGACCTTTCCTATCCCAAAACCAAGAGGGAATTGAGGGCTTTCTTGGGTTTAGTGGGTTACTACAGGCGCTTCATTCCACAGTTCGCTGAATTGGCCAGTCCTCTCACTGACTTGTTGAAGAAGACGCAATCGTCCCCAAGGCTACCGGCCCCTGGTCCTAAGGAGTTGACCGCCTTTCAGGCCTTACAAACTGTCCTTACGACTTCACCTGTTCTGGTTTCGCCTAACTATAGGAAGCCTTTCATTCTGCAGACTGATGCCTCTGGGGTGGGTATAGGGGCTGTCCTTTCCCAGGAGGATTCTGATGGACTCGAAAGGCCGGTTCTTTTCATCAGTCGTAAACTCTTCCCCAGAGAACAGGCTTACTCCACCATTGAAAAAGAATGTTTGGCTGTCCGCTGGAGTGTGGAAAAACTCCGGTACTATTTGGAGGGTCGTCCTTTTGTCCTGTATACGGACCATGCCCCTTTGACTTGGCTACAACGCAACCGTGGCCACAATGACCGCATCCTTCGGTGGTTTCTTGCTCTCCAGCCCTTTCAGATTGAAGTTCGACACCGCAAGGGTCGTGATCAGGGCAACGCTGACTTCTTGTCCCGGTTTCCTCTTTCCCCCGATCGGGGAAATCCTGGGGGGGGGATGTGTCAGGGTGTTCCTACCTGCCACGAATCTGCTGCTGATGTTTGTCCCTCTTCGTTTCCGCCTCGACACACACAGGATGTTCATGCACCTTCCACGGCCGCCTGGGCTCACCCGGGGGCGGGGCCTTCATCGGTGACGTCGTACCCTGATGTCCAATCCTCTTCCACGTCGACGCTGATAACGCGAGGTTTCGAACAGGAGGGCGCGAACGCCGGAGCAACACAGGAAGCATCGGACGTCTTCGACGCTGGACGGAAGGAACCCGGAACCGGATTGCTCGAGGAGACTGAAGCAGGAGATGGGGAGAGACCGACAGCAGGAGAGCCAGGAGGCCAACGGAACCACGCTTCGCCCAGCCACACTTCACCTGGAGAAGTGTGGCACCGCAAGGTACGAGCTCGTATACGGGGACTCTTTCAGTCAGAGGGAGGAAACGCCTAAAGGGGCGGGCGGGAGTAACTAAGGGACGGGAGTGCATAAGGTGCCGCCTTGGTAGAGAAACACGACAAACGGTGATGGTCCCTGGTGATCCCCCTCACGCCCCTACCCTATCCTCTCCACATGTCAGATAAACAACACAGTCCAGTAACGTGGCGTTTTCTTTCTTTCTTTTCCTTTCCGCGCAACGCCGCCTGGGAGTAAGAAGATCCTCCTACAGACGTACCAACCGGGAACCCTGGCCTGACGGAAAACTGCTTTGCATTTGCTGTTATCGTATTGACTTTAATAAATCCCCCAGTACCACTATACTTTCCTCTGTGGTTTTGCCTCATTGCTTGCTAACATAGCAACCGCAACCCTTACAGGGGGCCCCAGTCTTTTCTCCATCTACGTTCCAGATTCTTGCAGATTTTTCTTAAGTCTCTAAGTTCTTGAGTGTACCATGGTGATTTAAAAACTTTGCTCTTTTTCTTCATTTTTTTCTTGGGTGCTACCGAGTCAAGGGTATTAGTCAGCCAATTGGTAAGATTCATGTCGGCTTTCAGTGTGTCAGCGGGAGGGGCAGTAAGTTCTAGTTCAAGGGTCCAGTTCTCAAAAGAGAGTTTGGACCATGCTCTCTCCAGAGTGCGAGGCACCTGAGCCTGTGGGTAGTCCTAGTTGGTTTGCCATGCGAACGGGATAAAGAAGTGGTCCGACCAAGGTAAGGGGAGAGAGGGCAATATTTCTAGCTGGGGGATGTTTGAGAAAATCGGGTCGAGAAGATGTCCCTTTGTGTGTGTAGCCTCAGAGTTTTTTAGGTGGAGGTCAAACGCATTAAGCTCTGATTTAAGATCGCCTGCTATTTTATCGGAGAAGTCACCGAAATGAAGGTTCAAGTCCCCTAGTCGAATAAAATTAGGTGTCGCGGCACAGGAGGTAATTGTGGTTTCTAGCAGTGAGCCTACGAATTGTCCTAGGCTTCCGGGGGGGGCGGTATATAAGAATACCGGATAAGGGTTTGTTTGGCGTAATTTGTAGGTTAAAATACACACTTTCACAGTCCGAGATTCCTCCCTCTTGTATCCTGCAGGTGAACTTGTCCCTGTAAACTATGGCTAGCCCACCTCCCTTTCCCTGGGTTCTGTTATGAAACTGTATCAGGAATCCCTGGGTAACATACTGACAATATCTGCCTCAGAGTTGGAGGTCAGTCATGTTTCCGTGAGGAACAATATGTCCACGTTGGTATCTTGAATTAGCAGATTGATTTCTATGCAGTGTTTGGGTATAGATCTGCAATTAAGCAGGGCCAGGCTTACATACTTCGGCATCTGGCGGTTGTCTTTCGAAGGCGGGTCACCCTGGTGAAATGATAGTGATTTAGAGGCGGTGATTTTAGTTCTTAGATGCAGGAGTTCATCTTGTGAGTATTTGATCCGATGTTCGGAAGAAATGGGCATAGTGTCTGGCTCTGTGCCCGGACGGGCCCAGACGGGCTTGCCTCTGGCGCACCTCTGGCGCGCCCGCTGCGCCCGCCCGCTGCGCGTTCTGGAAGGGACGTTCATTTTATAGTGACAGGGCCCAAATCGCCCAGTCACTAGAGCACTGTCCTCCACCTGATATAAGATGGCGCCCGAAGTCTGCGCCTCGAGGGGGGTGGATGCAAGTTCACCGGGAGCCCGAAAATCGGCTTCCAATGATGCAGGGTATTCCGCAGGTAAGATGCGGTGCAATGCGGCAGCAAGGGGTGATTTTAAAAATAAAACACAAGTATTTCTATTTGGAAGATAAAAAGTAGCGTAAATTAGATTGTCTACGAAATGATATATTTTTTTAAAAAGAACCTCTATACTCCCGGCTTCCGCCTCAGGAGTCCATGCACACAATGCTTAGGGAGGTTTTACGCTGGCTCTTTTATAGTGACAGGGCCCAAATCGCCCAGTCACTAGAGCACTGTCCTCCACCTGATATAAGATGGCGCCCGAAGTCTGCGCCTCGAGGGGGGTGGATGCAAGTTCACCGGGAGCCCGAAAATCGGCTTCCAATGATGCAGGGTATTCCGCAGGTAAGATGCGGTGCAATGCGGCAGCAAGGGGTGATTTTAAAAATAAAACACAAGTATTTCTATTTGGAAGATAAAAAGTAGCGTAAATTAGATTGTCTACGAAATGATATATTTTTTTAAAAAGAACCTCTATACTCCCGGCTTCCGCCTCCGGAGTCCATGCACACAATGCTTAGGGAGGTTTTACGCTGGCTCTTTTATAGTGACAGGGCCCAAATCGCCCAGTCACTAGAGCACTATCCTCCACCTGATATAAGATGGCGCCCGAAGTCTGCGCCTCGAGGGGGGTGGATGCAAGTTCACCGGGAGCCCGAAAATCGGCTTCCAATGATGCAGGGTATTCCGCAGGTAAGATGCGGTGCAATGCGGCAGCAAGGGGTGATATTAAAAATAAAACACAAGTATTTCTATTTGGAAGATAAAAAGTAGCGTAAATTAGATTGTCTACGAAATGATATATTTTTTAAAAAAAGAAGCTCTATACTCCCGGCTTCCGCCTCAGGAGTCCATGCACACAATGGAGATGGACTTTAGGGCCTGGGGGTACTAAGGACAGGGGAAGGGGTGCTCTGAACTCTGTAGCGATTTCCATTCATCCTCATCCAGAGGGAGGAAAGCACTGCATTATCATACACCAGCAAGGTAAGTGGACCCTTTCCTTCTCCACGTTTCAATTTTGGCATGTTGTGGGTGCTGATTTTTACTGTGGGCTCAGCCCGTAATTGGCTTCTTAGAGCCAAGCCAGACCCCTGGTTCGGTCCACAAAGTTCCACAGCTCACCAATCTCTATATAAACATGGCCTAAGAGATGCAACGGCCCATGCGGTATCATTACAGAGCAGCCTTCTTCACTGCAGCCAAGCTCTGCCCCAATCCTTAATCGTCTCCCTCACTATACACTTTTCTCCATTTAATTCATCCAGAATATTCTGCTCTCGTCAAAATCTATTCAACTTCAATCACCAAGTTTACAAACAACTTCCTGTGCTTAATATATGCATATTTCTTACTTACTGGGGTCGCCAGTAGGTAGTTATAGTTAGGACCTGGTTTCCATCGGAAGAGTGTTCATTTGTTTTACTAATAACTTTGGTGCCGTTTGATGATTCGTCATGAAATGTTCAAAACTAGTTTGCCAGGCACTTCAGCTGTTGTCTCGAAAGTTTCAGGGCGATCTGTCATACGAGGTCGAGAAAAAGGGGGGAGGTCCCAAAACGCGTTTTCCCCATGCAATTTCTCATAGGGTTTTTAGACACGACTTTAGACCGAGCCATTGAATGGAATTAAACCAAATTTGGCACAAAGCTTAGTCTTGGTCCAGAAAGAATGCCTTTTGTAATTTGGTGAAAATCTGTTCAGTAATTTTGGACTTATTGAAATAAAAAGATTAATGTATATCTAGAGACGCCGACCCACAGCAGTGGATCCGTGGAGATTCCCACCAACAGTGATTGGCTGGCCGCAACCTGAGGGGAAAGATGTGGCTGAAATTTTATGCGCCGGGACTCGGTCCCTGCGGGATAATACAATATAAAAGTGATAGAAGGGGTCAGGATGAAAGTGCCCGGACCTCATGGGACTGATGAAGGGGTCTGTGAGGGACCCACCTATGGGCGCAAAATTGTCCCAAAACCTTTTAATGGAGGCGGGAGGGTCCAGAGATTCATTGTGGTGACCATCGCATCTCACCATGTGCTCCGTGGCGACTCCGCAGGACCAGGCCCAAATTAAGAAAAACATACAACCGCTCACAGATACACCTACTCACACAAACACTCAGACCCACACCCACCCACACAGACACTCACCACTCAAGCACATACCCACAAACCACTCACACACCTACTTGCATACCCACACAACTACTCACTCATCCAGCAATTCACACACCCATTCACAGACCCACAAACTCATTCAGACCCACACAGCCACTCACACATGCACTCACACACCTGCACACACACCTGTATAACTGCTCAAATCTACTCACACTCATATATCCACTTACCCATACAACACCTTACACGCCTACTCACACATCCCTATAGCCACTCACAACCACTCACAGACCTATAGAACCACTCACACATCCATTCACCGGTCCACAGCCACTCACATGCACTCACATACCCATTTACATGCCTACACAGTCACTCACACACCATTACAGACACTCATACACCCACTCACAGACCGACAATACAACCCACAGACCCAGAAAGCCACTAACGTATGCACTCACACACCCACTCACACACACTTGTATGGCCACTCACACACCCAGTCACAGACCCACACATCCACTACCATACCCACTTAAACACCCACTCACATACCCATACAGCCATTCATACACCCACTCACATACACATGCAGCCACTGTAGTATGGATTGTGGACTCATTGTCAACATTGCTAAGGTTGCATGAGCTTCACTGCAATGAGGCTGCTTTTGTGCACAACACTTCAGGCGTTTATTTTGCAAGACTTTGTTTGTGCCTTATTTACATGAGAACTGTCTGCTTTTTGCGTTCTCTGCTGAGCTCTGAGGTTTAGACTGCACACAATGTACAAGGTCGATAAACAATGTCCCTTGTTTCTGGTCAGTGCCTCGCACCTAGACATAACATGAGACACATAGCTGCACTACTGAAGTCGTATGCTTTAACATTGTAAGCAAAGCATGTTGTTCAGACAGTTGGAGAGACCTTTCCAGAGAGAAGAGCTGTGCTTGTCCTGAGATGGAAACCTTTCATATACGCCTTGAGATATGGGGTCTGCGGACAAAGCCCGAGGTCTTCTTTTTTTATAATAAATTACTTCTTACCATGGAGAGGGTGGTTAGGCACTGTAGGCCTTTTCCACTGTCTTTATAAAATGATATCCCATTTGTATTCTATGGATTTGTGAAAATGCTGACTATATTGTGTTTATGCATCTTGCTGCTAGTGATGGCACGTGTAGTGTACAATAGTGCGCGCTAGTTAAAATAAACATTTTAAACTATAACGTGACTGATTACTCTTATTGTGTACAAGTATGAGTGAGTGAGCCAAAGAGTTGTCTTGCTCCTGCGATTCCTGAGAGAGTCTGGAGTGTCCTGTTCTGGGTTGTCTAATCATTGGAAGCTTCGCTGTTAGTCGGAGAACGAATGAGACACTATTGCTAGCCAGTTTTTGGGATTTTGGGCAAACACCACTATTCTCCGAGGTCCTGGTTTCCAGTGCATTGTTCTGTATATGTGCAGAATCCCCGCAACACAACTCATAATCCTCTCACAGGCCCACAAAACCACTCACAGACCAACAGTCATAAACACATAAACTCACACACCCATCCTTGTAGCCATTCATACGCCCACTAACAGACCCACAAAACCACTTACCACCTACCTACAGCCACTAACACATCCACTAATACTCCCACACAACCACTCATACACCAACTCACATACCTATGAAGTCATTCACACGCCCACAAAACCACTCACACGCCCACTCACAGCCCCTTGCATACCCTATCGCACTTGCACACCCACTTACCCACCCACACATCCACTGGCACACCCACTCACAGTAGGTAGTTATAGTTAGGTTTCAGTGATGTCATGAGTGATGTCACTGACCATGTCATGAGTGATGCAATATGTGGCGTCATCAGCAGTGCATTGCACGCGCAAGTTATAGTGAGTCCAACTAACTATAACGTGGGAATTTCAATGGTTTTATGCGAGTAAAACTTCCTGCTAACTATAACTGGTGTGAAACCTATGGTTTTTTCAGTTAATATATATATATATATATATATATATATATATATATATATATATATATATATATATATATATATATATATATATATCCACTCTCAAACCCCCTGAATCATGAGAGGACACTCTGCAACATCCCGCCCTCCGGCTTGATTAGGCAATCGCACTTAAGACCTCACATTTTCTCCGTGCCGACGCGTTTCGAAGCATTACAGCTTCTTCTTCATGGGCTGCCAAGAATTGCACACTCGAATCGCATTTGTCAATTTGAAGCGTTTTTATTTCAACAATGCCTCCCTCAGGGGCGTGTCCTTTCTTTACACGCTCATGGTGACTTGTGGGGCATGTAGTCTTCTAATGCGACAATGTTCATAACTTATAGTAAGTTCAAATGATGATATTCAATTGTGGCAGTATTAACGGTGTTTTTTGTCCTTTAGTAGGTGGTGATTAGGCAATCCGCACTTAAGACCTCACATTTTCTCCGTGCCGACGCGTTTCGAAGCAGGTTTGAGAGTGGATTTTGCACGCGATCGCCCCGGCCGCGGAGAGTGGCACCACCATCGGCTGGAGACAAACACATCCCTGGCAGATTGGGGCTGCAGTTCCAACTACGAAGGAAAACGGAGCGTTTGCAGCGCAACATCCATATGGCACGTGAGTCCGCAATTACTTCCCCACCACCTACTAAAGGACAAAAAACACCGTTAATACTGCCACAATTGAATATCATCATTTGAACTTACTATAAGTTATGAACATTGTCGCATTAGAAGACTACATGCCCCACAAGTCACCATGAGCGTGTAAAGAAAGGACACGCCCCTGAGGGAGGCATTGTTGAAATAAAAACGCTTCAAATTGACAAATGCGATTCGAGTGTGCAATTCTTGGCAGCCCATGAAGAAGAAGCTGTAATGCTTCGAAACGCGTCGGCACGGAGAAAATGTGAGGTCTTAAGTGCGGATTGCCTAATCAAGCCGGAGGGCGGGATGTTGCAGAGTGTCCTCTCATGATTCAGGGGGTTTGAGAGTGGATATATATATATCCACGCGCAAATTCCTGTCTGCCACTGGCACAGACAGGCACAGACCTAGAACACTCCCCAAAAAAACACGAATTACAACGTGCTGTTGGTGGAGAGATCAGTGAATTTAATCTTGAATAGTCCACAAAAATCAACAGGCATAATGCCTGCCATGACGAGTTTGACTCGACACAGCGAGCTTGGTCACATGATGCGCCTCAGATCCGGGAACTCATATAAAACCACAAACGTGCACAATTGCCTGTAAAAACAAGTTCACATATTCATGTGCATAAACAACAGACTTCATTTTACGTCTGTAAGTTTAGTTTATATATACCATTAATGTGCGCTGGTAAAACAGACTTGAAATATACTCTGTTCAATTTGTAACATAAAACATTAATATATAAATAACAAATTCTATTATAATCGTATTCTAGTAAACGTTTTAAAATTCATTATTGTAATAGAACGTAGCAAAAGATGCAAGTGCATCTACTCAATAAAACAGTGTTTGACTGATCAATACTTCAATTTAGCAAAGGCACAAATAAATGTTATACTGACTGTGTAAAAATAGGCAAAGAATAATAACCTTTTAGTAGGTTGCTAGGTTGATCAAAAATCAGAGTGGGCATACTAAAAACCTTAAATAAGCTAATATTACCAGCATAAGACAGCATCATTAAACAATAAATTGTATTTGTTGGTTTTGAAAGCGACTAATATCGAACGTTCTAAAACATTAATAAATAAGAATGAGTCATAAATAGAATAGTTCTTAAAATGTAAAGTGCAAGTGCAACCATACTTAGACTCATCAAGTCAAAATCAGCGATCCCGGCTGCCTAAAACCATTCTGATATCAAGAGATGCCATCCACAAAAATGCCTATAAAACCATCATGTCTGTACTGATGACATACTACATAAAGTGCAAGGTGTAGACAAAAGAGTGCTCAATAGTGCTGTGCATCTTACAAATTGATTAGCAGCTTGAAATAAATATATAATTTAGGACTAAAATATCATAAAGTGCAAGTACCAATATCAATACATAGTTCACAGAAAAATACAGTATCCAAAATTGTTTACAACGTGATACATGAACAAGGTTACTCTGCTAAAAATGTATACCAATATGTGCTAATTATACAGCTACAGTCATCCACTGTTTTAATGCTAACCATAGCCAGAAAGTCGAACATTATTCGTGGATGACTGAATAGGTACTTGTACAATGTGCAGGTCAGTCTAGAGAAAGTTAGGCAAATTAGGGATTCTAGTATTTAGGGCTAAAATAAAATGAGACTCACGTTGCCATATTAACCTCTCACGGTTCCCTCACCGTCCGGATATGACCATGTCATGAGTGATGTAATATGTGGCTCCCGAGGTCTTAGCCAATTATAGACCTATTTCCCTACTCCCCGCACTGGCTAAGACCCTGGAGAAGCACGTTCATAACGTCCTTTCTAATTTTCTGGAATCGCACGATCTGCTACATTCCACCCAATCGGGCTTCCGTCCGAATCTTAGCACTGAGACGGCGCTACTGGTGGTCTCCGAGGCTAATAAGGAGACATTGGACTTGGGTGGCAGAGCCATGCTGATTATGCTGGACTTGTCGGCGGCCTTTGACACCGTCCCCCATGAGGATCTGCTGGTCAGACTCTATGAGATCGGTCTGAGGGGGACGTGCTCAGCTGGTTTACTTCCTTCCTAGCTGGCCGCCGACAAACGATCTGGGCCTCCTCTAGCTCTGCTGGGATGCCGCCATTGGGAGTCGGAGTCCCGCAGGGCTCTGTATTGAGCCTGACTCTTTTTAACATCTTTATGACCCCTCTGGCGGCTCTGGCGGAGTCCTTCGGGGCCCAGATCGTATCCTACGCAGATGACACCCAGCTGCTTTTTACCTACCGGAAAGGAGAGGATTTTGACGGAGAGAGCATCCGTGAGTGCCTGAGTGCTGTTTTTAAGTGGCTCCAACTGAACAGCCTCACGTGCAACTCAAATAAATCAGAGGTGCTCTTCTTCGGTTGTCAATCTGATCCAGACTGGCAGGTATGGTGGCCTGCTGACATGTCTCCTCCTGGGCGATCGTCTCAGTTAGCTAAGAACCTGGGGATCAAGATTGACAACGGTCTGACTTTAAGATCATAGGTCCTTGCCCTTACTGGCACCTGCTTCAGTTTGCTCGTATGCTCTGGAAGTGTTTCCCTCTGCTTTCCGAGGACCACAGGAGGATTACGGTACAGGCCTTGTGTAATAATCCAAGAAACTGGTTAAATTCCAAGTAGCTTTATTCAGCAGCACAGCATCATGTAGACAGCTTCAAGTCCAAGTACAACTGACATTAAGATGCAGAATGCATCACTAGGAAAGTTCTGAGAACCAGAACACCATGGAGAAAGGCTCATGCCATTAAAGGGGAAGTAATATAAATACATATATACAGTGCAGGATGTAACACATCCCCCCCCTAAGGAAAACAAGGAAAAAACATATGTACAAAATCAAAAAGCTAACAGAAGAAATATATTATACAAAGTCCCGTAAAGACATGGGTTTCTTACGAAAACGGGAATCCTCCTTGATCCTAGAGGCAATAGTGTCAGAAGGAAGCACAAAATGAGAAGGAGGCACATCATGAGTATTCACATCATATTGGACAGGGCACTTTGCAACTTTGCTTACATTCCAGACCTTTCCATCTTGCGTGATAACAGTGTTGTTAAAAACATTTTTGATCTGAATAGGTCTGCTATATTTGCTCGTGCCCTTGCTAATAAAAGAAGGTCTCATAATCTTGACCCAATCTCCAACAGCCAAACCATGCTCTCTTGCTTTCCACCTCCTGTTATACCATTCAGCCGATTTCTTTTGTTTACATAAAACTCTGTCCGCAAGACTCTTAACATCAACAGTATCTTCACCAAAACCTTTGCACTTCTCCTTGAACCACCAAGGGCATATGACAGATGCTGGATCTCTTCCCTTAAGAAGTTTGAATGGACTAACTTCAGTAGTGGTATGGGGAGTTATACGGTAGTTCCAAAGTTTCTCTCTGAGAGCATTTAACCAGTTACCCTACTCCTTGATGGAGTCAACAACAAAATTTTTTAACACACGATTGAAACGCTCAACCTGACCATTCTCGTGCGGTTCATAGAGAGAAGTTCTGACATGTTTAATATTACAGGATTGTAAAAATGACTGCATCTCTGACGAGACCAATTGAACACCGTTGTCTGATACCAAAACAGAGGGACAACCCTCTCTAGAAAACACTTCCTGGAAAAACATAATAATGACCTCAGAAGTAATCTTGGATACAAACTTTACCTCTGGCCATTTAGAATGATAATCAATAATGACTAGGGCAAAACGAGAAGACTCAGGTAAAATGCTGAACGGGCCAGAAATGTCAAAAGCAATTTTTTTCCACGGAAATTCAGGCCAGACTACTGACTTAAGGGGAGGAACAACAACTTTCAACATTTTATCTTTGCCACAGCACTCATTGCATTCTCTGACAACACGATCCACAAACCTGTCCAAACCTGGCCACCAAAAGAACAATAGTTACTTACCTGTAATCTGTGGTTCTCCAGTATTGGTGTCTTTCATAGATTCACATGCCTGAATCATTCCCCGTCGTCGGAGTGGGAGTCCCACGGTACATAAAAAAGCAATAATATGCTATAAATATATAGTAAATAACAATAAAAACAAACCAGGAAGTAAAGTAGCCAAAGCTACAATAGAAAAAACTTCCACACCTATGACTATCCTAGTCATTTTGTATAGTCCAAACTACAGCCAATCAGGCGCCAGCACCCACCATAAGGTTCTCCCCAGAGGCTCAGGCTCTCAGATTTTCTCGCAAGGAGTAAAGGTAAACCAATATAGCCTAAAAGCCTCTGAGGGGAGGTGGGCGGGTTGCATGTGAATCTATGAAAGACACCAATACTGGAGAACCACAGATTACAGGTAAGTAACTATTGTTCTTCTCCAGTATTAGGGGTGTCTTTCATAGATTCACATGCCTGAATCAGAGTAGATAGCAGTACATATCCTTGCTAGTCAGACGCTATTAGTAGCCAAGCTTGCAAACCTGTGATGCACATAATCACGAATTATATATATATATATATATAGTAACATATTCCAAAGCATGATAAAATGCAATTATGAAGCATGTGCACAATGAAACAGCATAAAAAGCGTCTGACAGCAGCAAAAGGAGGTGGGAAACAGAGGCTCACCTTAGTCGAAAAGGCTACGAAGAACTGCTTGACCCACTGAAGCATCGGTCTCGCTGGCTGCATCCAAACAGTAGTGTTTGGTGAAAGTATGCCTGCTAGCTCAGGTTGCCGCACTGCCGATGTGCTGGAGAGGGACTCCAGCGAACAAAGCAGTTGAGAAAGACCCTGCCCTCGTAGAGTGCACTCTAGGGGCTGCTTGCAAAGGTCCTTCTGCTTGTGCATGGCAAAAAGTGATCACAGCAGAGATCCATATTGCAATTGTTTGCTTAGATACTGCTTGACCTTACGAATTGCACCATAGGTGATAAACAGTTGAACGGGTCTGTGTAACGGAACTGTCCTCTGCAAATAGAACTATAAACATCTCCTAACATCTAATGTAAGCAATGTCCTCTTTGGATAGTGGTGGAGGAAAGAATGTCTTTAAATTGACAGGCTCGTACTGGTGGAAATTCGGAGGCACTTAAAGGTATGAATCTTGGATTAGTGCCAAGTACCACTGAGTCATTTGTGAAACTTTAAGAAAAAAAGGCTGATGACCCCTGCGAACCTGGGTATAGCTGACTCTTCTAGAGGAAGTCAAAGCCCATAAAATTGACCCCTTCCACATAAGGAATTACAGATCAGTTCTGTGGAAGGTCCAAAGGAGGGCACATGAGTTGTGCTAATACCACATTGAGATGCCACGATGGTGGCGGACGACCTACCAGAGGGAAACATTCTGAAAATTCTTTGAAGAAGTGTTGTATAGTTCTTGAAGAGTAAAGAGAAGTGGTCCCATTTTGTCGGTATCTGGAAACTGCTGCCAGAAAAACCCTTAGGATTGCATGAGACAATTTCTAACATGCCAGCTGTACAAAAAAACTGGAAAGATTTGCTCTGTTTTAACAGAAAAAAAGGATGAAGTCCAGCCGAACGACTCCAGATATAAAAAACATTTCCATGTGAGACTGTGCTCTTGCCTTGGTTAATACTTCTTTGCAATCCGCAGGATTGTCTAGATGGGCGAACTCAAGGTACTCAGGCGCCAGGCCGCTAACCTCAGAAGTCGGATCTGGGTGGTAAACCTGACCGCCCTGGATGAAGAGTAGGTCCGGAATTGGACGCTATAGAATTTGTTCGCACTCCGACAGGAAAAAAGAAGCTCGGTGAGCTAGTAGTGGCGAAATCATCTGAAGGTCATGAGAATCAGCTGACACTGCTCCTTCCTCATCTTCTGCAGGACCTTGGGAACCAACGGTATCGGTGAAAAAACGCAAGCAGATAATTGAGACCATTTGATCGGAAACGCATTCCCCTGAAAGTCATTGTGGGGATGCCAACTTGCAAAGAACCGGCATTTGCTGTTCTTCTTGGTCGCAAAAAAGAGGTCCAAATCTGGATGATCCCACTGCCAAAAGATTGAAACCACCGTCCGTTGAATAAGCTTCCACTCGAGAGTGGAAATTGTCGTCCTGCTGAGAGTGTCTGTCCGAATGTACCTGTACCCGGGACATGAACCGTCTGAAGATCGAGTATGTGTCGTATTGCCCCTGCCCCAAAATCCAGGGATTCCTGAGGCAACAGAATTGATCTTGTCCCTCTCTGTTTGTTGACATAGTGCATTTGATTGTCTGTGCGCACCCATACAGTGGCTTCTTTAAGTACTGCGCGAAAAGATTTGAGGGCAAGGAAAATGGCACTTCGCTCACAGATTGATGTGCCAGGCCCTTTGTTTCTGTCTTGGATTCACCAACTACGAAAACCTCTTGCATCCGAGGAGTGATTAGTAATGAGATTTTCGAATGAACCGGAGACTTGCAATCATTGCTTGTCTAATTCCTCTAGCATCTTTCTCATGTGCTATCTGTAGTAAGAAAAACCACCAGGATGCAGGTGGAGGCCGTGGTCAGGAATGACCTTGAGGATCTACTGAAAACGGACCGTAATGTACGTAGAAGAAAACACCAAGTGGTAGCTGCAGGCCCGTCGTTCATGTGAGACAAACACCCTTGCTGGGTTTGTATTGATTGCTGCTCCGAGAAATGTTCATATCAGAGCTAGGACTAGTTGAGACTGATCATGATGTGTTGAAATAAAAACCAAGCTTTAAAACAGTGACTGCCAAGTCTGGGTGTGCTGGATTGCTTGTTAAGAAGATTGAGCCCTGATTATATATTTGTCTAAGTGAAGATGAATCTGTATGCTTTGCAGAACGTAGATAGGCTGCCCCTGGTGCCAGGATCTAGATAAAAACACGTGGAGCGGACCAAGGTCCAAAGGTAGGCCCTTCATTGAAAATGCTTTCAAGCTATTGAAAAACATAGCTACCTCCTGTGCTTTTGAAAAAATTGGCACATGAGCATCGACACCCTGAAGGTCGAGTGCAATTATCAAGTCGTTTGGCAGTAGTACTTCAAGACCTCCTTGAGGTACAACCTTTTGAATAGTTTGTGCAAAGATCTAATACCTGGCGCAACTTCTTGACTTGCTTGGCGATGAGGAACTGAGAGTAAACTCTAACTCGGTTGTAGATTCAGAACCACTCCGACGGTCCCTGTGTGTATCAATATAGACAACTGTGCAAACGACTCGCGCAGATGAGGAGGAAGCGGTCTCTTTGAAGGTGTAGCAAAAGGGAATTTTCCAAGTTCTAGAGCGTGTCCTTTTGACATAACTATAAGAACCCCCAGCAAACAACTGGATCGTTGACAGTATGAAATAAAAGAGATATTCCACCGTCATCCCTCTTAGGATGGACTATGGGTGGGTTCTAATGTAAGTCGTGATCTTGAAGAAGTACCTCCTGCATACGATTTAGAGTCGAATAATACAGTTGAAAAAATGATACGGGGTGGAACTCCTTGGAAAAAAGGATGTGGAACTGCCCTCGGGCACCACGAAAGGGTTGCTCTCTGTACTGGAGAAAAAACACGAAGGCGCAGGTAGCGAGTGCTCAACCTGTTGGCCAAGAAGGAATCTCTATAACGGTTCGACCATTATCTTAGAGTGAACCTCAGAGCGAAGAACCGAAAGTTCTGTCAACCCTATCTCTGCAATACTGCCGCCTCTAGGGGCTGTCTAAAACTTGGAGATGTAATGTGCACTGCACGGTCTATTGTTGATGATGCACTCCTATTTTTCTGTAAAATCCTTGAAACGTCAGCTGAGGAGTATTCGGAAATACGGGCTACCTGTGCCAATATATTAGACTATCTCTGGTAGTGGAACCTGCTAAAAATAGCTAAAAGGGTTGCCTGCTGAACTGTGGTTGCAGCCATTGTGGAAAACTTTTTCTACCTTATAATATGAAGTATCGACCGTCCCGGTCGTGATAAAAGAAGGTCAAAGGAGAAGCGGAGTTGCGAGGACGTGTCTGGGCCGCCCGAGCTAAAGATGGGTCAGGTTGAAGTCGAGAGACAAGACAAGCGGGTTGAATTGTCTAGCGTTTTAAATTTGTGCTCGAGGCGTGACTGAAAACACTAGCGCAGCTCTTGTGCTCAAGAAGAGGTAAAGACCTCTGCCAAATCGTAAAATGAAAGGGAAAAAACGGTCTGAATCTGACCTTGTGACAAGGGTTTGATGAAAACGATCCACCGTTCCCTTCATGAGAAGGTTTAATCCTCCAACATCCGCCAGAGGGTAAAGTAATAGGAGTTCAGGTGTAATTTTTCGCCAAGGAAATAAAACATGGCAGCCTAGCTGGTTCTAAGGAAACCTGAGAGTCTGGCTAAGTTCTTACCCAGTCCAAGAAATATGGCGTTGAGTAAAGAGCCATCACGCCATTACGTGGATGCAGCAGAAAACAGTTTACGGCTCATTATTAGGCTAAAAGAGCACTGTGCATTAACCCCACTAGATTAACCATTGACGAATCTAACCATTCACTGGGTTTAAGCATCCAAGAGGCCAACACGAAAAAACGAGGCCATTTGTGTCAACCTAAAACTGCTGAAGCCTAACGTCTATGGAGCCGACCCTCGACGTGGCCACAGTCGACGAGCGCTCCATCTACACAGTGTTGTCGTCAACGAAACTAGTCCTTGACTATGCCAATGCTCGACAAAGCTCACACTCCACGAGGATGATTGTCAATGGAGTATATTGTTGACAAAGGATACTGTCGACGAGCCACCTGTCGATGGGCCAACTGTTAATGGGCCAACTGTTAATGGGCCAACTGTTAATGGGCCAACTGTGAATGGGCCAACTGTGAATGGGCCAACTGTGAATGGGCCAACTGTGAATGGGCCAACTGTGAATGGGCCAACTGTGAATGGGACAACTGTGAATGGGACAACTGTTAATGGGACAACTGTTAATGGGACAACTGTTAATGGGACAACTGTTAATGGGACAACTGTTAATGGGACAACTGTTAATGGGCCAACTGTGAATGGGCCAACTGTGAATGGGCCAACTGTGAATTGACCAACTGTGAATGGGCCAACTGTTAATGGGCCAACTGTTAATGGGCCAACTGTTAATGGGCCATACTGTTGACGGGCCACCTGTTGATGGGCCAACCGTCGACGAGGCTCTCCGTCGACGAGGCTCTCCGTCGACGAGGCTCTCCGTCGACGAGGCTCTCCGTCGACGAGGCACTCCGTCGACGAGGCTCACCGTCGACGAGGCTCACCGTCGACGAGGCTTCACCGTCGACGAGGCTCTCCGTCGACGAGGCTCTCCGTCGACGAGGCTCTCCGTCGGCATGACTCACCGTCGACGAGGCTCTCCGTCGACATGGCTCACCGTCGACATGGCTCACCGTCGACGTGGCTCACCGTCGACGTGGCTCATCTCACCGTCGACGAGGCTTCTCGACGGCGAGGCTTACCTCACTGCCGACGCTCTCCGTCGACGAGGCATCACCCCGTCGACGAGGCTCTTTGACAATTTCGCAATTCCGTGCGAATTACAAACAGTCCACAAGAGGGCACTGTCCCCATTGTCATCAACGGAATCCAGGAGCCATTGTTGATGCAGAGCACCAGTGACGGCAGAGATTGTCGTCAAGAATACTTCGACCGTATCGTCGACAAGCTGGCACATTTTTAATCAGAAAAGTGCGCAGAGTGAGTCTAGACGCCTGAGAGGAAATCTCGTGGGCGTAAATGTGGGAGGCAGACTCAAAGAAGGCCAGAGACCCTTTAATCTCGATTGTACTTCAACTGGTGAAGTAGAGGAGAAAAACATCATTGCAAACCATCAAGGTGCAGCACAAATAAAAAAAATCCTCCCACATCAGAAGGGGGGTATAGCCTAAGCACAAGACATCCCCTTCTTCTCCTACCATGTCAGAGACAGGCAGAGTGCTGGTCCATACACTCTTCATGAGGGTTCACAGGATAAGGTGTCAGCTTTCCACAAGCGACGCAGGGTCTGCAGATAGACTTTGTAAAATAAGACATTACAAAACTGTGAGATATAGAGTAAAAGCTTAAGAGAAATGTAGATAATTGAAGAAAACTGAGCAGAGCTCAGGGAGACTCCCTTCACACGACGCGCGGTAGAAAATCTGAGAGCCTGAGCCTCTGGGGAGAACCTTATGGTGGGTGCTGGCGCCTGATTGGCTGTAGTTTGGACTATACAAAATGACTAGGATAGTCATAGGTGTGGAAGTTTTTTCTATTGTAGCTTTGGCTACTTTACTTCCTGGTTTGTTTTTATTGTTATTTACTATATATTTATAGCATATTATTGCTTTTTTATGTACCGTGGGACTCCCACTCCGACGACGGGGAATGATTCAGGCATGTGAATCTATGAAAGACACCCCTAATACTGGAGAAGTTCAACCTAATAAGGCGCTTCATAGCAGAAATTCCCGGATGGGTCTTGTGAGCTAACTTGAGTATCAGGTCCTGAACACCAACAGGTGGGATACACTTGTCACCTTTAAAAACTAAGTTCCGGGGCGTGGCCAAGATGGAGGAGTAGAAGGACGTGTCCTTCCCGAGCTCCCGCTCCCGGCCAGGCCCGAAGCCCCTTGAACTGAGCATTTTCTCCCCCCTTGCCTACCTGGGGAAGCGGAGCTGCCTGGGGGTGCTTCCGGTCACCGCTGGTCTGGGGTCCGGACTTGCCGTTGCTGAGACGGCCGTGAGCGGTGCGAGCGGCCCCGGAGCCCAGAGGTGCTGCAGTATAGCGGGCCGGAGCCGAAGCACAGCTGCTGTTGTTGGGGCGCCTGGCGGTCCTGAGGTCCGGGCTGGGAACCGGTACAAGTGGGGTCGGTGACCCGGCGGAGGCGAGCGCCGGAACCCGGTGTGGGAGGAGCGGAGCCCCGAGGACAGCGCCAACCCTGGTGTCTGCCTGCCCCTGAGCCCGCCCCTCGACCAATTGAGGCCGCGGCTGCGGCCTAGACGGAAGGCGGCAGTGAACGGACCATTGGAGGAGCAGCTCCGGTGGCAGGGAAGAACCCAGCGCAGCGGCGGTGCCCGCAGCCCACCGAGCTGCGCCTGTGACCCCCAGCTACAGTGCCCATAGCAGCGCGCACGGTCCCAGGGAGGCCAGGATAGCTGCAGATCAGGAGGAGACGGAGACGGAGCGGCCCCCCCCCAGGCTACTCGGAAAAGGTGAGGAGGCATCAGGTGGGGTGCGGAGACGTGCTGGGGGCCCAGGTGCAAGACCAAACCTGAATTAAAAAGACAGGTTTGTGTTACGACATACTGCCCGAATGCCAACCAACTGAAGAAGGTCATAAAACAAAACTGGCATTTAGTGAAAGACTTGGATAACAGCTTAGTAGACACCCCTTTATTTGCCTTTAAAAAGGAAAACAACATTGCCAACTATGTAGTTCGGGCTGATATGCCAACATCCAAACCAGCTACATTGCGCCAAATGATGGGGATGCCCCCGATTCTTGGACACCATAAGTGTGGCACTTGCCTCTGTTGTGAATCCTCGATTGAGGGCTCATTGTTCCAGCACAACGGAATTTTTTGGAAACATGAATCATTCAGCAACTGCAAGAGCAAGTTTGTTGTCTACGGTATCATATGCCCATGCCGCCTACTTTATATAGGCAAAACCAACCAAGAGATCCGGCAAAGGATCTCGCAGCACAAATCAAGAGTCAAAAAGCGGGTTGAAAATGCACCCCTGGTGCTCCACTGGACACGTATGCAACATACTGTTAGTGACTTGAAGTGGACTGTAATTTCCAAAGTGGAAAAAAATCCGCGAGGTGGTGACCAGAACCTTGCCTTGTCAAAACGGGAAGCCCTTTTGATACTGAAATTCGACACTGCGGTGTCTGGTTTAAATGAATTAAGTGAGATATTCAAGCTTTAACTCTCCCCTCCTGCCTCTTTCTATACTGCAGATTCTATGTATATTACTAAGTTTTGAAAGTGACTAAGGATTGGCCACTCCGGTCCGGGTTTTCATTCTTGCCCCCACTTTTTTCTAAACCGGCCAGCACACCTGGTGGGTGTGGCCGTGATAATGACCGGCATTTAAGGGTGTTCCCTAGCAGCTCAGTCTGCTTAGGCGCCCTTGCCTGAAGGTTACCACTTTGTGCGCGCTCGCCGTCGCTAAGGTCGCCAGCCTGAACCTTTGAAAGTGAGTATTTGAAGTAACTCTCTTTATGTTAGGAGCCAGTAAAAGCCCGATGTTGCTTAACTAATCTAGAAACTTCTGCTTTCTTGGCAGGAATAAATCACCTTTCTGCAGCGTGCTGTGTAATGTTGACGGTAAATTCTTTTTTCTTTTTTCCGCTTTCCCCATATAAACCGCGTGTTGTAATCCGGGCGAAATAGCCCGCTGATACGCTGTTATATCATATCTTTGCAGGATCGTAGAATGGTTTGAACGTTTGCAACCACGGTTAGCGGACCACGCCCGCCGTAATTTAAAACACGGTAAGCCGCTGAGTCCTCCTTTTTTCCCCCTGCTCGCAACTAGTGGCTGTCTCTACTTCATAACCGTAATGTTAAACGCCGCGTGTGCTTTCTTACAGGTTTATTAAACTTTTGAGTTGACAAACCCAAATTGCCGAAGTACGCCGCTGTCAACCCTGTTTAATCCCTGAAGCAATTGCTTATAATAATAAAACATTGCCTACTCCTGTTTCGCAGGCCTCTGACTGAACTTCACTTCTACTCCCACGGCGACAGTGTCTCAAATAAAGCGACAGCGACCCAAAGGACAGCGACATTGGTTATAAATAAGAATAGAGATTTTAAAATATTAGGTAAGGCGAATTGCCACCTGTCGACAACCTGTTGGTGTGACAATTGTAGCAAACCCTCCCTAAAATCTCGCATGTTCACCATCTTTTAGGAACCCTTCAGCCTTTCCAAAGTGACCTCGCACCTGGTAAAGCATCATCTGTAAACACGGTAGCAGGTAATATTAAAAGCCCTTAATCCCCTTTTTTTGCCACCGCATCCAAGTCCGTTATGTAATTCAAGTCTGCTTCGGACATTTCAGGTACAAAATACCCTCTTCAGCATATATGCTGTGAAAAACTACATTCGGATGTTATAACACCGTGTTTTGGTAAGCTGTATAGGAGAGGGTGTGGACTGAGTGTAGAGTCTAATGATGATCCGTTTTAAATACACTTGAGGTCAAACCCCTTGATCTTACTATCACTCTTTTTCTTTTCTTTCTCCAGAACTAAAGGCCCTGATGAGAATCCTCGTACACCTGTAGGATTCGAAACGCGTAGGCCTTCCACCACCTTTAAGTCTGCCTGGGTGACAAGTTGACCTGAATTGTTTTGCCACTTTTTCACCCTTAGTTGTACATTACCTTGTTCATCTTTTTGGTTGACTGCATCAAAAATTGTGACTTGCGTTAGGAATGTACAGTTTATGTAAATAATTCTATAACTAAACTTTTTAGAAATTTAGCAGACTGTGGCCTATTGCACTATTCTTGTGCTTGTCTGTTCACTGTAAATACTGTCCACTGTAATATATGAATTTTCATGTCCCCCACTGTCCCTGTATGATTGATTGTTGTAAGCTTGTGACATGCCTGATAGAATGATAGATTTTTCCTTCCCACATTTTTTGTACCTAGCATGTAATACTGTTTAATTTTGAACCAATTGTTCTTTGATAACATTAAGCAAAATAATAAAAGCTACTGATCAGCTCCAAGCCTTGAATTTTACTTCAGGTTGAGTGTCTTAAATTGCTAAATGGTTACTTGTATCAGTACTGGCATCCCCTTCTTGTTGTTATAGATACTGGCTCAGCCATACTGATTAGAGCCACCCCTTTGTAGTTTTCTGGTGTTAATAGCGGGCGCTGGCTCGCGAGGCTTAACGGTTCACTGATTCGAAGTCAGGATAGACCTGTGGCTATCCCCTCATCACATTTGTAGAGAAATTGTGTTTCATGTACATGCTACTTTTCAACTTTGTCCTTCTTTAGGTCTTTAAATCTTTTTTCTTTTTCACTGTTTTCACAGAGTAATGGCAGAAAAAGACACCTTTGCCTACACGGAGGATCACATTAGAAACTTCCTCAGTGACCCGCCTGTCTTCTCTTCAGTTACCCTAAGCGAAACAGCCACTACATCCAATGAATCGGATAAACTAATCCGTCTTAAGAAAAAGCAGATAAGGACTGATCTTCATGGTCACTTCTTGTTGCGACACCTCCGGGAAGGCACCATCCCAGCCGGTTTGCAAATTAAAAACATACCTGTAATTTTTACAGAAGACCCGATATTCAAGAAAGGCTTCTCTATGATAGAAACTAAATGTAGTAGAGATTTGATGATGTTAACAGTAGAGACAGCAGTCCGTATATCAAAAGAGGAATTGGCTGAAATCTCTAAACTAGAGGCAGACATAAGTATTAACCCTACCATAGCAGATGCTAAGGCTCTCCTGGACAAAGTTAACAAAGAAGTCCAAGAGTTTAAAGATTATACGATAACTCAAAAATCAAACCAATTTGAGAAGGACAAAAAGGGTTTTTCATTAGATAACATATACCCCTACTTGCAGGCCGACTTCTATTCCAAGGTAGAATCGAGACGTTTCCTTCAAGGAAACCAAGGAAGATCACGTAAGCAGTTTATCTCCTTCAGTGATACTTCATCATCAGGAACGGACAGTGATTCAACCAGTAATTACAACCGTCCAAATAGGAATCGTAACTGGAACGCCAACCAACAACAATCAAACCAAACTTCTAACCCTCATTTTTTAGGGAGAGGCCAATCCCTACCCAGGGGTCGAGTGAGAATCAACACCCCTTGGGAAATGAAAACCAGACGACAACATTACAAAAATTAGATATGTCGCCTATTTTCAATCTATCTAAGAGAGTTCTAACAGCTGATGAGGAAAACGTGTTGGCCAAAGGCCTATCATTTGTCCCTTCCAAAAGAACTGACTTCGTTAAAATGAAGTCAGAATTCATTGAATTCTGCAGGAAACTAAGACTGACTCTGTTCTTCAAAGATTCCCCCAGTTCCCAGTCTTTAGAGGTGACTGGTCTTAGGAATAAATCCTCCTTTTGTCCTCCTGCAAGTAAAGTCCCAAAAAACCTTCTGACATTCGAAAAAAGCGTATTGTCAGCGACATCAGCTATGGAAAAAGAAAGAAAATACGTTAAATTTAACACCCCTAAGGCACAAATGACAGCTCTGAACAACCTTAAAAATGACAGTACAGTCATAATAAAACAAGCCGACAAAGGCGGAGCAATCGTAGTATGGGACATCAACGACTATACTACCGAAGTTATGAGACAGCTGGCTGACAACAGCTGCTATCGTAAAATAAAGAAAGATCCTACCTCTGAACTACAAGACCAACTTTTTTCCATCATACAAGAAGGTTTTGATCTTGGCTTTGTCGGACCTAAAGAGCTTGAATACCTTAAAAATTTACATCCCAAGGTGCCGTTGTTTTATGTACTGCCCAAGGTACACAAGGACCCACATCAACCCCCCGGCAGACCTATTGTCGCCGGGTGCGGTTCGTTATTAGAACCGGCAGCCAAATATGTAGACTGTTTCTTAAAAGAATTCATGACCAGCGTGAAGTCCTACCTCCAGGACACAACTGACTTCATTAACAAACTCGAAAACATTGAGTTTCGCGAAGACAGAGACATACTTGTTACGTTGGACGTAACTGCTCTATACACCCAGATCCCTCAGGATGAGGCGATAGCAGTTCTAACACACTACCTTGATTCCAGACTAAGACCCATGCAGGTGCCCACCAAATTCATTGTCGACCTGGCAGCTTTCGCCTTAAAGAAGAATTATTTCTGCTTTAATGGCGAGTACTACTACCAAACCAAGGGAGTAGCCATGGGCTGCCCCTTTGCGCCCGAATTGGCGGTATTATTTATGGCTATGTACGAGGAGGCATATATCTACCAGAACAACCCTTTCACTCAATACATCGGAGCATGGCTCCGGTTTATTGACGACGTCTTCATGACATGGACAGGTGATAGTAACACCCTCGACCAGTTCTACCAGTGGTTGAATAATAGAACTGCTGATATAAAATTCAGCATTTCCAGCTCAACCAAAAGGATTGCGTTTCTAGATGTGGAAGTCTTCCCTTCTGAAGGGAAATTGGCCACGACCCTATACAGCAAGCCCACGGATAGAAATAAATCACTCATGTTTTCTAGTAACCACCCGAGGAACCTAAAAGAGAACCTGCCATATGGGCAGTTCCTGCGAGTTCGTAGGAATTGCACATTCAAAGAGGATTTTCAAAAACATTCAGAGAAATTAACATCTAAATTATGCGAAAGAGGTTACCCCAAAAAACTCGTGAAGAGCTGTATGAGGCGAGCACAATGGACACCGCGTGAGACCACTCTAGTACGCAAGACCAAACCTGAATTAAAAAGACAGGTTTGTGTTACGACATACTGCCCGAATGCCAACCAACTGAAGAAGGTCATAAAACAAAACTGGCATTTAGTGAAAGACTTGGATAACAGCTTAGTAGACACCCCTTTATTTGCCTTTAAAAAGGAAAACAACATTGCCAACTATGTAGTTCGGGCTGATATGCCAACATCCAAACCAGCTACATTGCGCCAAATGATGGGGATGCCCCCGATTCTTGGACACCATAAGTGTGGCACTTGCCTCTGTTGTGAATCCTCGATTGAGGGCTCATTGTTCCAGCACAACGGAATTTTTTGGAAACATGAATCATTCAGCAACTGCAAGAGCAAGTTTGTTGTCTACGGTATCATATGCCCATGCCGCCTACTTTATATAGGCAAAACCAACCAAGAGATCCGGCAAAGGATCTCGCAGCACAAATCAAGAGTCAAAAAGCGGGTTGAAAATGCACCCCTGGTGCTCCACTGGACACGTATGCAACATACTGTTAGTGACTTGAAGTGGACTGTAATTTCCAAAGTGGAAAAAAATCCGCGAGGTGGTGACCAGAACCTTGCCTTGTCAAAACGGGAAGCCCTTTTGATACTGAAATTCGACACTGCGGTGTCTGGTTTAAATGAATTAAGTGAGATATTCAAGCTTTAACTCTCCCCTCCTGCCTCTTTCTATACTGCAGATTCTATGTATATTACTAAGTTTTGAAAGTGACTAAGGATTGGCCACTCCGGTCCGGGTTTTCATTCTTGCCCCCACTTTTTTCTAAACCGGCCAGCACACCTGGTGGGTGTGGCCGTGATAATGACCGGCATTTAAGGGTGTTCCCTAGCAGCTCAGTCTGCTTAGGCGCCCTTGCCTGAAGGTTACCACTTTGTGCGCGCTCGCCGTCGCTAAGGTCGCCAGCCTGAACCTTTGAAAGTGAGTATTTGAAGTAACTCTCTTCATGTTAGGAGCCAGTAAAAGCCCGATGTTGCTTAACTAATCTAGAAACTTCTGCTTTCTTGGCAGGAATAAATCACCTTTCTGCAGCGTGCTGTGTAATGTTGACGGTAAATTCTTTTTTCTTTTTTCCGCTTTCCCCATATAAACCGCGTGTTGTAATCCGGGCGAAATAGCCCGCTGATACGCTGTTATATCATATCTTTGCAGGATCGTAGAATGGTTTGAACGTTTGCAACCACGGTTAGCGGACCACGCCCGCCGTAATTTAAAACACGGTAAGCCGCTGAGTCCTCCTTTTTTCCCCTTGCACGCAACTAGTGGCTGTCTCTACTTCATAACCGTAATGTTAAACGCCGCGTGTGCTTTCTTACAGGTTTATTAAACTTTTGAGTTGACAAACCCAAATTGCCGAAGTACGCCGCTGTCGACCCTGTTTAATACCTGAAGCAATTGCTTATAATAATAAAACATTGCCTACTCCTGTTTCGCAGGCCTCTGACTGAACTTCACTTCTACTCCCAGGGCGACAGTGTCTCAAATAAAGCGACAGCGACCCAAAGGACAGCGACATTGGTTATAAATAAGAATAGAGATTTTAAAATATTAGGTAAGGCGAATTGCCACCTGTCGACAACCTGTTGGTGTGACAATTGTAGCAAACCCTCCCTAAAATCTCGCATGTTCACCATCTTTTAGGAACCCTTCAGCCTTTCCAAAGTGACCTCGCACCTGGTAAAGCATCATCTGTAAACACGGTAGCAGGTAATATTAAAAGCCCTTAATCCCCTTTTTTTGCCACCGCATCCAAGTCCGTTATGTAATTCAAGTCTGCTTCGGACATTTCAGGTACAAAATACCCTCTTCAGCATATATGCTGTGAAAAACTACATTCGGATGTTATAACACCGTGTTTTGGTAAGCTGTATAGGAGAGGGTGTGGACTGAGTGTAGAGTCTAATGATGATCCGTTTTAAATACACTTGAGGTCAAACCCCTTGATCTTACTATCACTCTTTTTCTTTTCTTTCTCCAGAACTAAAGGCCCTGATGAGAATCCTCGTACACCTGTAGGATTCGAAACGCGTAGGCCTTCCACCACCTTTAAGTCTGCCTGGGTGACAAGTTGACCTGAATTGTTTTGCCACTTTTTCACCCTTAGTTGTACATTACCTTGTTCATCTTTTTGGTTGACTGCATCAAAAATTGTGACTTGCGTTAGGAATGTACAGTTTATGTAAATAATTCTATAACTAAACTTTTTAGAAATTTAGCAGACTGTGGCCTATTGCACTATTCTTGTGCTTGTCTGTTCACTGTAAATACTGTCCACTGTAATATATGAATTTTCATGTCCCCCACTGTCCCTGTATGATTGATTGTTGTAAGCTTGTGACATGCCTGATAGAATGATAGATTTTTCCTTCCCACATTTTTTGTACCTAGCATGTAATACTGTTTAATTTTGAACCAATTGTTCTTTGATAACATTAAGCAAAATAATAAAAGCTACTGATCAGCTCCAAGCCTTGAATTTTACTTCAGGTTGAGTGTCTTAAATTGCTAAATGGTTACTTGTATCAGTACTGGCATCCCCTTCTTGTTGTTATAAAGGGGGCCCAGGTGTGGCAGCAATTGACCCCGCGGACTGCATGGGGGCGAAGTGAGGCACGCAGGAGGCAGCTGGAGCCCAGGGTGGCACCCAGTCCAGCAGAGGGGCCTTGCTGGGAACCCGCGCCCCGGACCTTGGCCATTTGGGGCCTTCCATGAGCAAACGGATGTTGGGGTAACGGCGAAGATCGCCGATCCACGTTGCAGGCTTGGGGTGACCGAGGAGCGGCAGCATTGGCCTGGTCACGGAGAGGCCTACCCGGTGGAGAGCAGACAGTACTGTTGCACCACTGCAACCTGGGGGCACAGTAGTGGAGCTGTATTGGGGACTTCCCCGGCCCGTTTGCAGCTTGGGCCCCTGTGGAGACGCGCGCTCGGTGCGGAGGGGCTGAGGTGGAGGCTGGTGGCCCCGGTGCTGCGTACTGGGGCATAGTGACTGGTCCTGTGAAGGAGGTGCTGGGTATTGAGGCGAGTCAAGCACGTACAGCGGGCCAGCAGGCGAGATGGCCGGACAGAAAGGCAATAAAAAGGGGGACCGCACTCTCCCTGAGATGCTAGGCAAGTCCCAAGGCAGGGGCGACAGGAACCAGACATCGCCAGGGGCGTCCGGCAGCTCCCAAGTGGTGAACAATGGAGAACCCCCGGTCACCAGGTCCTTTCTAGAGACCCTTTTTGGGACGCTGAGGGAAGACTTTCAAACCTTGAAGCAGGAAGTAGCAGGGGAGGTACGTGAAATACGCCGAGAAGTGGATGGCCTGGGTGAAAGAGTGGCCTCGGTTGAAAGCTCCACGCAGAGACAGGACGAGGAGATCTCGCACTTGCAGCAGGAGGTGTTGCGCCTCAGAGATCAACACCTGGATCTTCAACTGCACAATGAGGATTTGGAGAATAGGTCGCGGAGGAACAACATACGGGTACGGGGGGTGCCGTCCTCAGAGGAGAATGCTGGCATAGTCGAGTACCTGCAGGAGCTATTCCGGGACATCCTAGGCGAATCAGAGGACTTCCTTATTAGAATCGACAGGGCTCACAGGGTGGGTCCGCCGAGACGAGCAACGGGGCCCCCGCCAGACATCCTGGCCTTCCTACCCGAATTCCCGGTGAAAGAACGGATCATGGCCGAAGCGAGGAGAAAGCAATCGATAACATTCAGGGGTCACCCTGTGGCCCTATATCAGGACCTCTCCACGATTACTCTTCAAAAGCGCAAGTCATTTAAGATAGCGACGGACTTCCTGCGGCAGCACGACACGCCCTACTCCTGGGGGCACCCTTTCCGCCTCATTTTCAGATGGAATGGGGAAACGCACCAATTGAGGTCCCTTCAGGACACCTGCGAAGTGTTGGGAATCACCGCGGAAGAGGAGGAATCTTCCACGCCACGGAGGCGACGCACTACCGAGGAGGGATGGCGGAGAGTCTCGAGGCGCAGGACATCGACTGCATCACGGAGACCGGGCTCGCCCACCATCAGAGCTGGGATGGCAGATGCCATTCAGACGATTTCCAGGGACACGGCAGCAGAAGGTGGAGTTGCACTGACCGCGTAACCTGGCTCCGGGGGGAGAATGACACTGCATCACTGTTGAAGCTGGCTTGGATAGGTGGGGGTGGGGGGGCGGAGGGGAGGATACTGGTGGCAGAACGTCCACTGAGGTGCTTTACCACGGGCTTGTCCGTTATGGGCAGGACTGGGACTATTGATCCTAGGTTTTGGGGGGGGTTGTTGTGGATGGGTGGGGAGGGGGAGTTCGGGGACCAAGTTTGGAGAGAGGAGGGGGGGGAGTTGTGGAGTTGGGGACTGGGGGGGGAGAGGGGACATGTTGAAGGGGGAGAGTTGGGGGCTTCCCTGTCCAGTGCTTTTACAGTATCTGCGAGTAGTGGTCCAGACACACATGTCCACTTGGTAGTCATTGAGATGCCACGCAGTCTAATCTACACACATAGCCAAAGTAGTCCCGACCCTCCATGGCAGAGTTAAAGATAGTCACCCTGAATGTTAAGGGGCTGAACAATCCCACGAAGAGGAGGGCTGTACTTTCACTATTGGAACACTCCCAAGCAGACATCTGTTTACTTCAGGAAACTCACTTATTGGCAAGCGACTGTCACAGGTTAAGGTCCCGCCATTTCCCTACGCAGTTCTTTTCCTCCAACACAACCAAAACGGCTGGAGTTGCCATTCTTTTGTCCAAAGCATTCAAGGGGGAAGTCCTGCACAAATTTGTAGAACAAAAGGGGAGGCTCTTGGCCTACAGATTTAAATTGGGAACCCTGGTATTCACGGTAGGCACGGTTTATGGCCCGAATGAACGACAAGATAGATTTTTACGCCAGGCACTAGAGGATATCACAGCATCACCAGATATACATATTATATTGGGAGGGGACATTAACCTGGTCTTTGACTCTTCAAAGGATAGATCAATGCAGCGACACCCGCAGACTGGGGAACTCTCGCAGGCGGTGAAGGCGCAGCTAATTGATTCCGACCTACACGACCTCTGGCGCGAACTCCACCCCACCGACAGGGACTTTTCCTATTACTCACACGCACACAAGACATACGCCAGGCTAGATCACCTACTGGTCTCTGGACCGGTCCGTAACTTGGCCACTGCCTCAGAAATGGGTGTCATTTCTCTTTCGGACCATGCACCGGTATCGGGGACCTTTCTTCTCCCGCAGGGCTCTGCCCGCAGGGGAGTCTGGCGACTCCGAGATACACTCCTACATAAAAAAGCAGTAGTGCAGAGTATTATGGACTCAGTGAAAGATTTCCAACTACATAACTCTAACACAGATACTTCACTATCGACTCAATGGGGGGCCCTCAAGGCGGTAATACGGGGAGAGTTCATAGCAATTTCCGCTGCGGACAATCGCGAGAGGAAAATAAAACGCGATGAGCTCACACAGAAGGTCAGGGAGCTGGAACACGTACACCGTCGCACTGGGGCTCCGAGAGTTTGGAAGCAGTTGAAAGTGGCTAGGAAACTCTTGTCCTCATTGGACTTGGATAGGGCTGAATATGCTGCGCTACGCCTAAAACACGCCTATTACACGGGAGGGGATCGCTGTGGCCGCCTCCTAGCAGCTAAACTGAGAGTAGCACATCAGAGTCGCCAGGTGAAAGAATTGGCGGGAAACGCGGGTCAGGAGATTTCAGGCGACGAAGAAATTGCTGAGACCTTCCGTCGATTTTACGCTGACCTGTATGCGGCGGAGACCGCACACATGGAAGACCCAGATGATTACCTTGATTCGGTGACCCTATCGTCCTTGACCCCCGAACAGGCAAGCTATCTTGAGAGATAAATTAGGATTGAGGAGGTGGTAGCAGCGATTTCTAAGCTCAAATTAGGGAAAGCCCCGGGCCCGGACGGTTACACCGCCCTCTTCTATAAAACGTTCAGCACGACACTGGCTCCGATCCTGACCAAACTGTTTAACTCCTTTTCTGATCCAGGAGCCATCCCTCCAGACCTCCTACAGGCAACAGTATCGGTAATTCCTAAACCTGGGAAAGACAGGAAACAATGCGGCTCATATAGGCCGATCTCCTTACTAAACGTGGATTTGAAAATCTACACGGGGATCCTAGCAACAAGACTAGCTCAGTACCTTCCCGGCCTGATTGAACTGGATCAGGCCGGCTTCGTGCCACGCCGCCAAACTGTGGACAACACTAAGAGAATAATACACATCTTAGAAAAAGCTTCGCGTATTCCGGGGGAGAGGATGTTGCTCTCAGTCGACGCAGAGAAAGCGTTTGACCGGGTGCACTGGCCCTACCTCGAACGGGTGATGGCGCGGTTGGGAATGGGGGAGAACTTCCGGACCATGGTGTTTAACTGCTATAAATTCCCCTCTGCAACCGTGCGAGTGAATGGCTGTGGTTCCCGGCGATTTGATATCGAGCGTGGAACGAGACAAGGCTGTCCTCTTTCTCCCCTTCTCTTCGCGCTCTATATGGAGCCCTTCGCCCAACGGGTTCGGCAGAATGTGGCAGTGACTGGGGTGCGAATGGGCGGTTACACCCATGCCATAAGCCTTTATGCGGACGATGTACTCTTTACATTGGAGAACCCGGGACAGGCCCTACCTGCATGTATGGCTGAACTTAAAGCTTTCGAGAAAGTGGCGAGCTTTCGAATGAATGTTGAAAAGTCCACAGCCTTGGACATTTCCCTGTCGTCGGCGGTAAAAAGCGACCTACAGGGGCTCTTTCCCCTACGTTGGTCACGTGATAGGGTACAATACCTGGGGATTGCGTTAGCCCCAACATTGCAGGCCATGGTTTCCGTTAACTATGAAGCGATGGGTCTGAAGGTGAGGGAGGAACTTGGGAGATGGAACAAAGGGATGATCTCCATGCTTGGTAGGGTAGCAGCGGTCAAAATGACCGTTTTACCCCAACTCTTATACCTATTCCGAGCACTACCTCTGCAGCCCCCCAAGGGTTGGATTCAACAGATGCAAACCGAAGTGTCCCGCTTTGTGTGGCAGGGCCGTAAGCCCCGAATGCGTCGCGCCCTCACAACCTTAGCACCAGAAGCCGGAGGACTAGGAATCCCTGATCTCCGCAAATACTTCCAAGCATCACAACTGCGTTACTTGGTAGAGTGGAGTAGGTGGGAATCCGATAAACACTGGCTCTTCCAAGACCAAGCAATAGCCGGACGCCCCTTACAGGAAATTCCATTCCTTCGCAGGCCACATCGCCCCCCAAATCTCTATGCTTCTTATATCACACGAGTGCCGCTAAGAGTGTGGGACACTACCAATCGCGCTTTTGAACTCACCTCGTTTCCCTCGCCGTTCACACCGATCATAGGCAATCCGGATTTCACACCAGGAACGGAACAAGGGGCCTTCTCACACTGGAGGGATAGGGGCTGCAGGGCACTTTTCCACATGTATGCTGCGGAGGGGGTGATTTCCTTCCAGGACTTTAGAGAGGAGTACCAGATGGCCGAAACAGAACGCATGAGGTACTGGCAGGTTCGACACTGGGCCTTACAGCCGAGTGTTAGAGACTCAGCAGATAGGAAGTTACTGCCATATGAAAGGTGGCTAATTACCCGCACCTCAGACGCCAAGCTCATATCGGACCTATATAAGATGCTCCAGCTCCCGTCCTCCCACTTCCACATTCCTGGCCGGGAACGTTGGAATAAGGAACTGGGGAGAACACTTAGCCATAAGGAGTGGGACCAAATTTCATACAGAGCGAGGCATTCGGCTTACCACGTGGGCCTCACGGAAACCTTTACTAAGGTTTCCACCTACTGGTATTACACCCCGGAACGATTGCGTGAAATGAACAGGCTCCTTAGTGATACGTGCTGGCGCGAGTGTGGGCAGATTGGTACACTAACACACATCCTCTGGGACTGCCCCGTACTGCAAACCTACTGGTCGGAAGTGATAGATGACATTGATGCATGCTTTGAGATTGAACTGCCTCGATTTCCAGCGTACACTCTGCTGGGTCTCCCTAATGGCTTAATGTACCCGCTGAAATCTAAGAGGGGACGGCAGATTGCTATTATGAGGGCTCGGCTGTACAAAACATACTGATACACTGGCACACACCTACCATTCCATCTCACACAGGTTGGCTTCATAGGTTGTGGCATGTTCTGGGGATGGAAAAGCTGTCACTCATGTTAGCGGGAGATGTTACTGGTTTTGAGGAGCTGTGGCAGCCCTTTCACTCGCTATTGGCCACAGAGTTCAAGGAAATTACATGCCCTAGATACCTAAGACTACTGAGGCTTACGCCGCCGTTGTGAAGCACTGTTCCGCTGGAGGGGAGGGGGCACGACCCCAAGGGTGAGACTGTGACCAGGATGGATTACAAAGTAAAAGGTTTATTTCCACAATACGCAGCACTGGGCAGGGCGGGTGGTGGGGAGGGGAGGGTTGTTGGGGAATATTGTTTATTTATGGAGAGGTACAGGATGGTACGTAGATGCTCCTTCTCCTCGTTTGCATGTTTCCATGCAAGAAGCAGGATACCGAGACAGCCCCCAGGGCTGGGACATAAGAACTCCAATCCTGGAACACTTCCTGCCACTGACATTGCATATCTATGTGTTTGTTTAACTATGCAGCTGTACCTTTCTAAATAAAATACTTTAAACCTAAAAACTAAGTTCCCTTCGCAAAACAATTCATCCGCAACATTAAAAAATGGCACTATATCCTCTCTGACATTGGCTTTGTTGGGCCAACCTTCCAACAAATATTTCCTTAAAGTATTCATCCTATCATCCTTCTCTTGACACTTAAGCCAAAATTGTTCAGTAATATCTTGATACTGAGTACCAACAAAATCCTGCAATCCAGAGACAAAATCAACATCCTTACACCCAGAAATACCATCAACTACGCTAAGACATGGAAGGCGTGATAGACAATCAGCTGTAACGTTTTTCTTTCCTGGTATATATTCTACTGTGAAACTATACTCCTGTAATCTAGATGTAAGTCGCGCAATTCTCGCTGTTGAGTTCCATCCTCCTCCCACTGAAAGAATATGAACAAGGGGCTTGTGATCAGTTCTTAATACGAACTTGCTTCCCCAAATGTATCCTATAGTGTTCGATTGCCCACACACATGAAAGTAGTTCACGCTCGATCACAGCATACCTGCGTTCTGTCTCACTCAAGGGCCTAGATGAGAAAGCAACATTCCACTCTGACACACCATCTGTCTGAGACAACACACACCCCAAACCATACAAACTCGCATCCGTAGTGATAATACACTCTTTGCCCATTCTAAAAGGTCCTAAAGTTGGAGAATTTACAATATCTTTTTTTATCTCTGTAAAAGCCTTTTCTTGCTCTATGGTCCAAACAAACTCATTCTTCTGCCTCAACAGCTTCCTTAAAGGCTCCATTTTTGTGGCAAAGTTAGCAACAAATTTGCTGTAGTACTCGCACATTCCCGAAAAGGACAAAAGCTGTTCCTTATTATTGGGAGCCGGGGCATTGAGAATTGCCTCAACATTAGATTTCTTTGGAATCAAACCTTCCCCTGAAAGAGTGTGTCCCAAATACTCTACCGACTTCTTGAACAAATTGCACTTATGTGCTTTAAGGGTAAGACCATGGCTTTGTAATCTGGAACATACCTCATCTAGATGTACAGAATGTTCAACAACATTTTTAGAAAAAATCAGAATGTCATCTTGAAAGCATTTAACGAATGAATCAAGATCCCTGAACATTTGAAACATTACACGCTGGAAAACGGAAGCGGCTGAAGACAAACCAAAAGGCATTCTCTTGTATTGGAAGAGACCCATGGGAGTAATAAAGGCAGTGAATTTCTTAGATTCTTCTGTCAACTCTATTTGGTGGTACGCGGACCTAAGATCTAAAGTAGAAAATATCTGCGCACCATCGAATAAGGAAACAAGCTCATTAATATTTGGAAGCGGATGGCAATCTATGACAATATTCGAGTTAAGAGCCCTCAAATCAATACAGACTCTCAACTTTTGATCCGGTTTACGTACAAGAACTATGGGCAAAACCCATTCTGAAGACTCTATGGGTTCGATGATGTCATCTTTCAATAAGTCATCAAGCATATCTTTTAACTCTGACCTGACATTGATAGGTACACCTCTTAATTTCTGCTTAACCGGAATAGCTCCATCTTTTAGTACTATTTTGTGTGCAAACCCTTTCAACTTTCCTAGTTGATCACAAAATACTTTGTCAAATTTACTGCTCCACAATGAAGTAACATCCTCCTCCCCATCAGTAATGGAATTAATCATCTCTTGGTCACTACAAAGCTCAATAGGATCTTTGGCTCGTGGATTTAACTTGATGCCAAGTTCCCACTGATCTTGCCACCCTAGAACATTCACACCCTTAATAGCAATATATAATTTGATGTGAGCTAATCTACCTCTGAAAGTTAGGGGAACACACAAAAATCCTTCAATGGAAATATTCCCTCCATTAAAACTTTCTGCTAGGATATCAGATGGTTGTAATTTAGATAAATCACATACATTCTGTAACTTTTCATCAAAATATTGCTTTGTAATAATGGTCCATGGGGATCCAGAATCCACCATCAATTCTATTTCGATACCTAAAATGTTAAACATGCACTTAGGTGACTTTTTACTAACAGAAACAACAGTACCACTTTGAATGATAGAGACGACATAGCCTCTATTGAGTTCCTGTGTAGGGATTTCAGCATCATTAACAGAAGAAACTTTTGCAGGAGTAGAAAAATTTGAAATAGGACGTGGATGTCCTGTTCGCCCTTGAGTATTAAAACGTTTTTCTCTACATACATTCCCAAAGTGTCCCACTTTGCCACATATATTACAGGTTCTATTAAGAGCAGGACAACCTTGGAAGGAAGCAATGTGAGATCTCTTTCCACATCTGAAACAAGAAACTGAACTGTTGTTAAAATCAGGTTTCCTGAAATTACTAACTGACAAATTCTTTGTGCCCAATTGTGTAGCACTGAAATTCTTTCCTTCATTTTTGGGCTTAACAAGGCATACTTCTTCTTCAACACTACTTTTACTAGGATTAGTACTTTGTTTCTCTACAATATTCATCCATTTTTCAGACATTTCTGTAGACTTAGCAATAGCAATACTTTCCTCAAGGGTAGGATCACCTAAACACCACAATTTATCTTGGACTTTTTTGTTTTTGACGTGAACAATAATTTGGTCACGAATCATTTCTTCTGCCATTGTGCCAAAATTACAGCGTAAAGTTAACGCCCTCAAAGCAGTAAGAAAATCATCAAACGATTCATCTTGTTTCTGTGCCCTGGTATAAAATTTGAAACGATTAAGAGCAATATTTGCAGTAGGTTTGAATCTTTTTTCCAATCTGGCAAGTGCTTCAGAGTAAACATTAAGATTATCACCACTCCCAGAAGGTAGCACAATAATAGGCAAAGTTCTAAAGATTTCCTGCCCTTCTGAGCCTAAACAATGTAGTAAAATACTTTTCTTCCTCTCTGACCCCATTCACTCTCCATGAATAGCCTTCATATAATTGAAGAACTCTTCTTTCCATCTTGCCCAAGGCAAGGGAGGATCACCTTTAACTTGCAGAAATTTAGCAGGAGGGTCAAATTGCATATTCAATAACTCAATGACAATGAAAAATGGTAAAGAGAAAATTATAAAATGCACTAAAATATTAACTGTAAAATGCACTGAAATATTATGTGTAAAAATAGTATCATGAATAGATTGTACTATATCATGGACAACACTAGTAAATAAAATGAAATATAAAAGTAAATGCCCAGATAATAAACGTTGGAATTTTGTAAATGATAATAACACAGTGTCCAGAATAAACAAAATAAATTGTTTGTTAAGTTTTGAAAGGTTGAAGAAAGCGCTGTAAATACCACAGAGCGGTGGTTGTCAACAAGAAGTATATTTCTTAATATACGTTTGTTAGTCTTTGCCCGCAAAAAGTAAATCCTTCGTTCTCGATCGGCAAGTAAAAGAAATGCGATGGTTGCTAGGACAACAAACAACAAAATGGCGGCACGTTGCACGCAGCGTGACGTGAGACGCTACTCACGCTGCGTGTGTTGTGAAGAGACGCGTTGCTAGGATCCCTGAATGACGTGTAGAAATATGCACGCGTTGTCAGGAGATGACGCATTCAAAACAAAGCAGGCGTTGTCAGGAGATGACGCGTTGCAAACAGAGCTCGGTTGCTGGGCAGCGTTGACGTGTTGACGCTCGGTTTGTTAAACTCCGCTCGGCGTCCACGTTACATCGGCAGCACCAAGTGCCCAGTACATAAACGCATTCTTCAACATATAAGGGCCATTGTAAATTTCGACCCAAACTATCCGGTCGCCAGACATTTCAAATTAGTGCATAACAACAAATTGAAAGACCTGGAATATATAGTCTTAGGGTCTGTTACCATGTTATGTTATGCTATGTTATTTTGTGTCTTTTATAGCGCTCGGCTACTCAGAAGAGGTCCCGGCGCTTTATTGACAAGCTGAAAACGCCAAACATAACAAACAGATTAAAAGAAACAGGTCAGCAAAAGCAAAAAATCTAGGAAGCAAAAAGCCAGGTTTTCAGGCCCTTTCTGAAAGCCAGTAGATTTGAAGTGCTACGTAAGGTCAGGGGCAAAGAGTTCCAGAGTTGAGGGGCCCAGAGCTTAAAAGAGCGACCTCCCAAACGTGCCTTCCTCACACGAGGGACAGGGACAGCATAAAAGTCCCAAAAAGATTCCAGAAGAGATAAAATTGGGTTCACTCCGCTCCTGTGCTGTAGATGGCTGGAGTCCTCGTCGCATAATTTGTAATAATCCAAGAAACTGGTTAAATTCCAAGTAGCTTTATTCAGCAGCACAGCATTATGTAGACAGCTTCAAGTCCAAGTACAACTGACATTAAGATGCAGAATGCATCACTAGGAAAGTTCTGAGAACCAGAACACCATGGAGAAAGGCTCATGCCATTAAAGGGGAAGTAATATAAATACATATATACAGTGCAGGATGTAACACCTTGATTGGTTCAAGATTGGACTACTCAAACGTCTTATATCTTGGCCTGCCGGAATATCTCCTGCAACGTATGCAGGTGGTCCAGAACGCTTTTGGTACATGTAAAGGGGGGTCCCCGTCAGGGAGAGAAAAGTTGTGTTACAAACCAACAATTGAGAATACAAACACTTTTGAAAGGAAAGGACTAAAAAGTAATCTTGACTATTAGAGATGTGTATTGTAATTTATTCACAATACCACAACACGATACTTTAAAGGAAAATCATATAATTGTCACAGTATTGTGCCCCAGGAAGAGGGGAGGAAGGTGAAAAGGAGTGCTGGAGGGAAGGGTTAGTAGGGATTGGATAAACACAGTTGTGGGTGATGATTACAAACAATATGAACAGGATAAAAGCAATTACAAAAACAACAACTGCCAATTAATTTATAAAGGCATGGATCGATAAATGATTGTCAAAACAAAACTTTCGACGGACACCAAGTCAGTAATGAACTGTATAGGGCAAGTGCCGTAAGTTTGAATGGAGGACACCGTCGACGTTTCGACCCCTATAAGCAGGCTCACTTCAATCCTTAAGTGGGGTCTTCTTCAGGACTAGGAGGGAAGGGGGATTGTGGGGCAGTCCATGGAATCGTGGCTGACTTGGCTCACGATGTGAAACAGCGAAAGGACTGTGGGTGGGTCCCAGGTCAGTCGCCAGGAGAATAAATCTCAAAATGAGCTGTGCAATAGGAATTGTAGCAATTGAGTAGTGGCCAATAATATTGGTCATTGGTTGTCACCAGCTGAGAACGCTGTGTATGGGGTCGCGGTAAATCGGCAACCCGGATCTAAAAGTTTCTTTAGAATGTGTATTTCAGAAAACCGCAGAAAGCCGGTTTGTTTCTGATACACGGTGCACGCGGTCTATGTCAGGCGTCCGTGGGCTCGTAGGCTGAGGTTCAGTCAGAAGTCGTTCAGGTTGCTGTAAGATCCAAGAACTCCGCAAGCACTGCTACTGGTCCAGAACGCGGCAGCGCGTGCCATTTTTGGCCTGCATAGGCGAACTAGAGTCTCTGGCTTATTGCAGTCGCTTCACTGGCGGCCTATCCGCCAGAGGATAGTTTTTAAAGTCTTAACGCTCGCTCATAAGGCCTTTTATGCAACAGGGGCTAAATACCTGCAGAAGAGGTTCGTTTCCTATCGCCCTCCCCGATCTCTGAGGTCTGAGTCCTTGTTCTTGGCCACTGTCCCTCGTGTGAGGATGGCACGTTTGGGAGGTCGCTCTTTTAAGCTCTGGGCCCCTCAACTCTGGAACTCTTTGCCCCTGACCTTACGTAGCACTTCAAATCTACTGGCTTTCAGAAAGGGCCTGAAAACCTGGCTTTTTGCTTCCTAGATTTTTTGCTTTTGCTGACCTGTTTCTTTTAATCTGTTTGTTATGTTTGGCGTTTTCAGCTTGTCAATAAAGCGCCGGGACCTCTTCTGAGTAGCCGGGCGCTATAAAAGACACAAAATAACATAACATAACATAACATGGTAACAGACCCTAAGACTATATATTCCAGGTCTTTCAATTTGTTGTTATGCACTAATTTGAAATGTCTGGCGACCGGATAGTTTGGGTCGGAATTTACAATGGCCCTTATATGTTGAAGAATGCGTTTATGTACTGGGCACTTGGTGCTGCCGATGTAATGTAATGCCGGTGCATATTAATTTGTATATGGCATACTTAGTACGGCATGTGAGATGTTTTTGAATTTCTGTCTCCTTCCCACTAAAAGCTGTCTAATAATGAGTCGCCTTTTTGGCAAACGTGCAGGCGCGACAAGAATTGCACTTAAAGAAACCTTTTTTTGTAAACCAAGTACTTTTAGATTTAACCTCCGGTATAGGCTTAACTAGGGCATCCCTCATCGAGGGATACACACACACAAACATATATATATATATATATATTTGATATATATCAACCTATTTGCATTTTTATCGCATTGTATCTATGAGCACTATGCTCAAATTTTTCTAAAACACCAAGGACGATATTTACATTTTTTAAGATGTGCGTGTTAAACTGTGTAATGTATTTACAGGCAGCACGCTATAAATTTGTTATTTTTACAACCTGTTATACTCGTTTTGCACTCATGTGATCGTTTTCTTTGGTCACATGAGCTTTTATTTCTTTAAATTTGCCGTGCCTACTCCTGACGCGTCATGTGATCAAGCTCTGCGTGCAGAGCGAAACGCGTCAGGGAGAGCACTTGCTTGTCAATGGCAGAATATTAAAAACTGCACTGCTCACTTTATTTCGTGTGATGGCGTCCTAATTCCTGGATTAAGGAGTTGGAGGAAGAAAGAGGTCCGCACCCAACAGAAGCCGTGTCGAGAGCGGCTGGGATTTGTTTTCATATATATATATATATATATATATATATATATATATATATACACACACACACACACAAACGTATACACATACACACACACGCAAACATACACACACACACAAACATACACACACACATATATACATACATACCGTATTTTCCGGCGTATAAGACGACTTTTTAACCCCTTAAAATGTTCTGGAAAGTCGGGGGTCGTCTTATACGCCGGGTATTAAAATTGACGGTATGTTTTACATAGCGCGGACTTCACCCGAAGGTGTCAGACCGCTTCTTAATCGAAAATGGTGCCGCTTAGGGAACTCCAACACTGCGCAAGTATCAAAAGCAAACAAATGGCGCTGTGAGCCCTACCTAGACTGCAGCTGCACATCCCCAGGCAGACGAGGCGCTCCTCCACATGTGCTGATCTCTCTCTCCTTCCATAATTCTTACGCTCATCGGAAGGAGAGGAGCGTCAGTACCACATGATCTCCTCAGTCCATGGAGATAGAAAGGGGACTGTAGGATGTTAGGAAGTGGGGGTAGTCTTATACGGCGAGTATAGCATGAAACCTACATTTTGTTAAGAAAAGTAGGGGGTCGTCTTATACGCCGGGTCGTCTTATACGCCGGAAAATACGGTACATATATATGTATATATATATGTATATAACCTACTCGCAGTCGCCAGTAGTTAGTAGTTAGGACCTAGTTTCCATAGGAAATCCGCAACATTCAATTTGGAATAACTTTGGCGTCGGTTTATGAATCTTTGTGAATTTCTCAAAGAAGATGGCCCGCTCCGCTCCGCTTCTTCCCTGAAAGTTTTAGGGGATTCGTGAAGTGGGGGCTGAGAAAAAAGAGGTCCCAAAACGTGTTTTCCCCATGTTATTTTCCATAGGACAATTAGACACGGCTACAGCCCGAATGGCTGAACGGAATTACATGAAATTTGGCAAAATGGTAGAGTCTGTTTCGCAGATCGGCCTTTTGTTTAAATTGTGAAAATCCTTTGAGTAGTTGTTGAGAAAATTAAGTTTAAACAAATTTATATATCTATAGGCGTGTGCGCACCAATGCGTGCGCGAGCTGAGTTCTGATTTGCTGTTGGACGTCTGTCAACATTCAAATCGGTCGAAATCAGGAAGTGTTGGGCGCCATCTTGTCTTCGAGGCAGAAGGGAGCTCCCAAAAAAAGTGGGAAACATGAGAAGGGGCCAGGGTGGAGACCCGCTGACCCCCTAGGCCTCAAATTTATTTGAAAAATCGGGAGGTGCGCGCACGGTCCACGCTCCCCACGAGGTAGAAGAGCTTTGAAAACTAAATTGGAGAAGGCTGGGTAGAGTCTCCCTGACCCCCTAGGCCTTCTCAGGGGGGCCCTGAAGGACCCAGAAGGGCAAAAAGATTTTTTTTTTTTTAAAGTCGCGAGGTGCGCGCACGCTGCGCGCACCCAACAGCCGCCATTTTGTGTAGTTTCAGAAGAGAGTGAAAAATGAAAGCGGGAAACGTGGTGAAGGAGGCAGTGAAGAGACTCCCTGACCCCCTAGGCTTTCTCAGGGGGTCCCTGAAGGACCCTGAAGAACAAAAAAAAATGTTTCTTTTTTTTTAAAAAATCGCGATGTGCGCCCACGTCAGAAATAAAACTAAAAAAAAAATACAGTTAAATAACAAGTTAGATTTTGGTTGGCTTTAAAAAGAGTGTTAATTGAGTGTTTTTTGTACCTATAAGTAAGTACCGGTGCAGAGTCTAAAGTTTAAAAGGAAGACTCTATTCCCCTCATCTGTGAAATGTACACCATCTCTCCTATAGATGCCTTGCATGTTGTAACGCAAGTTGTTGTGATATATAGAACCCACACCATAGTCTCTAAGGAAAGCAGAAACAGACTTATTCACATGTTTCCTTGCTTTCGCAATCTGTGGACAAAATTGGTTGGACCAGTTCCATTTTAGCCTTTGGCATATATTAGAATATACAAAGGCAGTTTTTTGTAGAAGTGACATCAATTGCCCAAAGGTGTCCTTTAAAAGCATTTCCAGACCTACCCCAGTCAAAGTGCCCGGGTCATTGCCACCACAGTGCACAATTATGAGGTCAGGGTGTGGTAGATGCATAAAGGATTTTACCAATGGTATCAAATGGTGAAATCTCAATCCTCTCTGGCCAATCCACATAATATCCACATTTGGTAAATCAAGGTTGTGAAAGCATCTATTTGCTGCATTCCTTTCACTCCAGAAAACATAGCTATGTCCTACTATCCAGACTTTGAGCATCTTGAAGGTAGATCTGGTTGTACTCAGATGGGCTGTGGAAATGAAATGGCAGTTTGAAAGTAAGAGTTTAGAAAAAAATGTGGTTGAGATTCAGTGCACTTGAAAAACAAGAAATGATTGGTGGTTTCTGATAATTTAAGATTGAAAACTAGGATGCTTCCTATTGTTTTTTAAAAGGAATAATACTATTGGTTTAGAAAAAGTGATTGAAAAGAACATCGCTCAGGATAAGCTGGTTTATTGAGAGGTCAAACACACCTGCTAGTTTGGTTTGGTTTGCAACATAGAGAGAGGAACTTTTCACCTTCTGAGTTCAGTTAGGTGGTCTATAGAGAGTTACCATTGTAACAGGCAGAGAGAGCAGTGGGGGATGGTTGAACATTATGTGAGTTTGAAAGTGTTGAAATGTACAACCAATTAAAATGTTAGTTTGGTTTTGAATTTGCGTGGGAAGAAATTTCATTGGTTATGTACTGGAATATGTGTGAAAAATTAGATTGAATCAGTGCCATTTGTGGTTGTAGTGTCTGAGGTACATTTCAGAGATTCTGCTTATGAAAATCTGGTGTGTGATTGACACTGTTCTAAATATTCAAAAGCATTTTTAAAGGTGAGTTATTAATTTGTAAGGGGATAAATGTTGTGTACTGTAAGTTAATAAGTAAAATGTGTTACTCACTTTCCCTGTCTTTCATTCTCTCTCACTGTCTTCCTTTCTGTCCACCACTGTTCTTTTTCCTTCTTTTTTTTCTAGAAATTGTTCTGTTTCACTTACTCCTTTTTCCTTTTTCTTAATATGCTTTTTTTTTATCATTCTCCTTTCCTTACTCTCATATCTTTTTCCTCACTGTCATTATCCCTTTCCTTTAGTCCTATTTTCTATCTCCCTTTCTCCATGTGATTTACTATTTTTTGTTTATTCCTTCCCTCGTATCGTCTCTCTCATTCTCTCTCCCTCACCCTTGCTCTCTTTATACAACACTACTAGCAAGACCCCCTTCTCCCTCCTTTCACTGTAGTAATCATTTGACTGAATTGAAGGATTTCTGGTATGTTATTGATCTACTGGGAGGGTTTTTTAAGGTATTCCAGATTTGGCAAGGCGCGCACCTGAGTAACCGCAAAGTATAATACTGCTATGGTATAAAGAAATCCAGGCAAAGAGGCGGACGGTAATCCCTCGTAACCGCTCAAGGTTGGATCAAGAGATCCACACAAATTGGCCAGTACAAGAGGAACAATACCATGAACTTTACATCATTTGAATTCCGTTTCTCAACACTATGTGTTCTTTGAACTTTGGAATTTTCGATGTGCACGTTTGAATCTTGATACTGAAACTCGAAGTCACCTTAGCATCATCGTATGTTCTTTTGTCCAGTGCAGGGGCTTTGTTGTTTTTGTGGGATTTCTGGTATGTGTCTAAGGTCACAGAGTGAGTCTCATGTTTGGATGTAATGCTGAGAAAAGAGTGATGTTGTACATTGCAAATGTATTTTGAAAATGACACTGTATTGTAATTCTGAAATAGATAGGTTGTGTTCGGTCTCTTACACTTTTTCGTGTGGTAAATGTGTTGTGATAAAAGTTTGGTTTTATACTTTTTGTCCAGGATCACACTGAGTGTCTGTGTAAATTAAAGAATTATATTTGCACCTTTTTGTATAATCTCTTCTGTCTTTCCTCATAGTGTACCTCTCTCTGCTTATACTGTGTTCTTTCTTCTGATATAGTGTCTAGTTGGATGTAATGCTGGCAAAAAAGTAATGCTGCAAATTGGAAATGTATTTTGAAAATGTCTCAGGTTTCTGCATTGTATTGTAGTTTTGAAATACATAGGCTGTGTTCTGTCTCAAACTTTTTTGTGTGGTAAATGTGTTTTGGTAAAATGTATGGTTTTAAACTTTTTGCCCAGGATCACACTGAGTGTCTGTGTAAAATAAAGAATTATATTTGCACCTGTTTGTATAATCTCCCCTGTCTCTCCCTACAGTCTACCTCTCTATGCTTATCTAATTTTCTGTCTGTACCAATCCTCTCCCACTGCCTGCATCCTCTTATGTGCATCTGCAGAGACCTATTATGATATGGCTGCTGGTGTGTATTAGACAGCGCTTACAAGTTACATCTTTTCCTGCTCGGTCTGTAATCTCGCACCCTCTGTGTGTATCATTTTATCTCTGTCTTTACTAACTCTCCCCGTGTATGCGCCAATTAGCCTCTGCATGTAACAATTCTCTCACTGTTTCCAGCATTTCTTCTCTGTTGTACCATTTTATCCTCTGTGTGTACCATGTCTGTGTCTGCTTGCACTATCTGAGTCTCTGCTTCAACAATCTCACCCTCTCTGCACCATCTTTTCTGTGACTGCACCACCTGTCCCTCTGCCTGAAGCCCTACACCATCAACGCTCTGTGTGTACCATGTCTGTATCTGCTTGCACTATCTGTCCCTATGCCTACAGCCCTCCATCTTCTATCCTCAGTGTGTACCATGTCTGTGTTTGCTTGCACTATCGGAGTCTGTGCTTCAACAATCTCACCCTCTCTCTGCACCATCTTTTCTGTGACTGCACCATCTGTCCCTCTGCCTGAAGCCCTACACCACCTATCCTCTGTGTGTACCATGTCTGTATCTGCTTGCAGTATCTGTCCCTATGCATACAGCCCTCCATCTTCTTTCCTCAGTGTGTACCATGTCTGTGTCTGCTTGCACTATCTGAGTCTCTGCTTCAACAATCTCACCCTCTCTCTGCACCATCTTTCCTGTGACTGCACCATCTGTCCCTCTGCCTGAAGCCCTACACCATCAACGCTCTGTGTGTACCATGTCTGTATCTGCTTGCACTATCTGTCCCTATGCCTACAGCCCTCCATCTTCTATCCTCAGTGTGTACCATGTCTGTGTTTGCTTGCACTATCGGAGTCTGTGCTTCAACAATCTCACCCTCTCTCTGCACCATCTTTTGTGAGACTGCACCATCTGTCCCTCTGCCTGAAGCCCTACACCATCAATGCTCTCTGTGTACCATGTCTGTATCTGCTTGCACTATCTGTCCCTATGCCTACAGCCCTCCATCTTCTATCCTCAGTGTGTACCATATCTGTGTCTGCTTGCACTATCTAAGTCTCTGCTTGAACCATCTCACCTTCCTCTGCACTGAAAAAATCATATGTTTCAGACCAGATATAGATAGAAATTAGCGTTTAAAAAACCTTGCAAATTTACTGAAAAAACCATAGGTTTCACACGTTATAGTTAGGAATTAGCGTTTAAAAAACCTTGCAAATAAACTGAAAAACCATAAGTTTCACACACGTTATAGTTCGGAATTAGCGTTTAAAAACCTTGCAAATTCACTGAAAAAACCATAGGTTTCACATATGTTATAGTTAGCTGGACATTTCACTCATACAAAACCTTTGAAATTCCCCCATTATAGTTAGTTCAGCTAACTATAACTCGCGCGACCGCAATGCACTGCTGATGACGTCACATATTACATCACTCATGACATGGTCACTGACATCACTCATGACATCACTGATGACATCTCAAATGACATCACTGATGACATCATTTTTCTGAAAGAGTGGCAGACCACCTCTCACCCTAATATAACCTTTGATACACATATTCGAAAATGGAAACTACAATTTTAAAAAAATGGAGATACCAATACCAATTACAATAACTTATTAGGTAATTTCAACATCTACATACATATCCAGTCATTCGACAGTTCTATATAGTCACTCATACATGTACTCACTCATCATATGTACTCATAAACCTATACATTCTGCTACACACTAATACTCATCTATATAGTTTCTCACATACATATTCACACATGCAAATAAACATCCATTTCTTTGCATATACAGCTATACACACCACTACACTTACTTCTACAGAAATGTACACATAGTTACTCTTTTAAACAATCAATTACAAAAACACATACTAATTTACACAAGTACTCTTCCAAACTCTCACTTTCACATATACTCAATTATACACATCGATACTCACATATACTAGTTTAAAACATATGTAGTTATTTAGAAGTTTTCTATAGCGCTAACAAGACCCGAAGGTAGCAGAGCGCTTTACAGTAAAAGGAATGAAAAGGTGAACAAAAAGACACGTAACAAATAAAGGCGATCATCGAATGACAATTAAGGAGGAGGAGAAGTTCGTACAGTAGGACTTCTTGGTAATAGGATACAGAGATAACACATAGTTCTGGGGATGGTTGTTGATCCTAGTTACCCAGGACCTAGGGAACGGATGAGGAACAAGGATTTGAGTTGGCTCTTGAATTCCGCATAGGACGGTATGGTTCTGATATGCGGGGGGGATAGAGTTCCATATTTTGAGGGCATTTCCTGTGAAGGAGCAGTCCGCAGTTTTCTTCTTTCTGGTTTTTGGTAGGATGAGCAGCAGGGAGTTAGAGCGTCTCAAGTTTCTACTTTGGCCAGCTTTTGTGAGCTTGTTTGCCAAGTATTCTGGTTTTCCGGTGTGGAGGGCCTTGTGGGTTAGGCAGGCCGTTCTGAAGGTGCTACGCATTTCCACCGGGAGCCATTCAAGTTCTTTGAGAGCTGGGGAGATGTGGTCAGATTTTTTGCATCCTGTGATCATTCTTGCTGCCGCATGCAATGTTGTTTTTAGTGGAGCCAGGTGTGATTTGGGGATGCCTGTTTAGGATTGAGTTCCCATAGTCCAGTCTAGATAGAACTAGAGATTGCGTGGCTAGTTTAAGGTCCTTGTTGGGAATGAAAGGTTTGATTTTGTTCAGAAGTCTGAGGTTAAAGAATGCACTTTTTGCCGAGTTCTTAATGTGGTTTGTCAAGGTTAGTTTGGGGTCTAGGGTGAAACCCAGAGATTTTACGGAATCAGCTAGCGTGAGAAAACCTTTAAGAGCATCGATCGACTTCAGCCACTCGATGATTTGAGGGTTGTCTTCTTTGTTTGAGATGAGAAGAGTTTCGGTCTTGTCGGGATTGAGTTTCAGGTGATTCTTTGTCAGCCAGTCTTGAACATCATTTAAGACGGCATTTAGTCTGTGGATGTCGTTAAGTGAAGAAGTTTCCAGGTAGATCTGTGTGTCATCCGCCTAGAGGTGGAAGTGGATATTGGCATTCCTGAGTAGTTTGGTGAGCGGTTCCATATAGATGTTGAAGAGCTGAGGAGAAAGTACTGATCCTTGGGGGACACCTTTGTTGACTTGCTGGGTTTCAGAGGTGAAGTTCTTCATTTTTATTATTTGCGAGCGGTTGTGTAGAAAGGAGAAAAACCACTCGAGAACTAGCTCGCCGAGGCCAGCTCTTACTTGCAGAGTCTTGATGAGGAGCTTATGGTCCACTGTGTCGAAAGCTGCGGATAAATCAAAGAGTATGAGGAGGCAGCACTTGTCAGCGTCAAGGGAACCGTGAATGTTGTCTATGATGTTCAGCATCGCGGTTTCTGTGCTGCTGCCTTGCCTGAAGCCGGATTAGAGGGGGTCCAGGAGATTGATGTTATCCAGATGATGCGTCAATTGCAGGAGAACGCATCGTTCCAGTGTTTTGGCGAGTAGGGAGGTTAGAAATCTGTCTGAAATTGTTTAAGTCAGTAGAGTCAAGACCGGGTTTTTTCAGCAAAGAGGTGACTTGTCCCATTTTTAGACAGTCGGGGACCACTCCGCTTTGTAGGGAGCTGTTTATGATTTTGCCCCAGATAGGTGCTAAGGTGAGCTTCATTTTTTTGATTAGTGAGGGAGGAATGGTGTCTGAGATGTGAGCTGATGGTTTGGAGGTCGAGATCAACGAGATTATCTCAGTTTCCTGCACGTGGCGAAAGCTTAGCCAAAGGAGGGGAGAGGTGCCGGATGGTAGGGCCTGTGGGATGGCCGCGTTGTTCTTCGGGAGGTGTAAGTTGTTGATGTCTAGAGATAATTCGATTTTTGGGACTTGAAGAAGGTGGCGAAGTTATCGCATAGTTCTTTGGACGCCTGCAGGGGTGAGGGCAGAGGCTTGGATGTTTGATGTCTGATTATGTTGTAGAGCTCCTGAAGAAAGGTCTTTACCTGAAACGCGTCTGGCATTTTATTTCTGAAAAGCTGTTCCTCGTGAGTTCCTGCTGGCAGGCAACCATAATAAAGAGAGCTGACAACCTTCGTGTGGCACGTCTCTTCAAAGGGTTTCCTGTTTGTGTGTGTAATGTAAAGGCGGCCGTGACCCGGTCGCGAAGAGAAGCCCACCGCTGTGACGGGTCAGCTGCGGCACCACGTTGGATGCTGCAGCGTTTGTGAACGAAGGTGAGCTGGAGCCTTTGCAGGGAGGGAGCCAGCTCGCAAGCTACAATTTGGTGGTTTTAAAGCTCGGCAGGCACTATCTTGGACAATGCAAGATTTATGAGTTCATTCAGAGACTGCAAAAACAGCGAACCCACTGGGGTAATACAGGAATTGCACTACATCACCCACAAGGCCATGCAAATGACCACGCCCACAAGGACAGGTGCTGGAAATTATAAACTGTGCAGTTCGAAGCGCTTGCAGTCTCTTACAACCACATGCCACTGAAGAAAGGTCTTTACCTGAAACGCGTCTGGCATTTTATTTCTGAAAAGCTGTTCCTCGTGAGTTCCTGCTGGCAGGCAACCATAATAAAGAGAGCTGACAACCTTCGTGTGGCACGTCTCTTCAAAGGGTTTCCTGTTTGTGTGTGTAATATATATATATATATATATATATATATATATATACACACACACACACACACACACACACACACACCTATTCACTGAAAAAACAAAAGGTTACAAGGACGTTATAGTTATGAAACAGAATTGGGAAAAAACCTTAAAAATTCACAAACAATCCAAAGGTTACAGGGACATTATAGTTAGATTCGGATTTTACACAAACTAAACCACGGAAATTCAGCAGTTCGAGTTATCTCAAGTAACTATAACTCATGCCCTAAGGTAGCTATATCTCGTGCCTCTGGCGTAAATCTACAAATCAGAGTAACAAATGTAATTTCTAGTTAAGGTTTTAAAACAAGATTCAATTTCGCAAGCCATATTATTGCTACTATTAACCAAGCCGCACCACCTTTGTAAAGATCTGTCTGGGGAAAGAGATATAATGCGATCAGTCAAGAGTTCCCAAGTCTGTTAGCACATTCGGAGCTTAATGCTGTAGGTAGACTTTGGTGTGCTATAAAGTGCAAGAACTATAATTAACTCTGAATGAGGTGCCGGGCCTAGGGCCAGTTACTATGCCCATGGCCTCTAAACGGCAGATAGGGTATTCCAGGGAAGAACTCTTGAAGCTACAAGTCAAGTCAAGTCAAGTCAGAGAATTTATATAGCGCGCTACATACCCAGAGGGTCTCAAGGCGCTTGAGGAGGGGAGGGGAATTACTTGTCAAATATCCACGTTTTAAGTTGCTTTCTGAATTCTAGGTGGTTCTGGGTAAGGCGAAGGTAAGTGGGAAGTGAGTTCCAGGTTTTAGGTGCCAGGTAGGAGAAGGATCTACCTCCCATGGTGGTTTTGTTGATGCGAGGTACAGTGGCAAGGGCTTGGTTGGATGATCGTAGCTGGCGGGAGGGGGTGTAGAAGGACAGTCGTGTGTTGAGGCATTCTGGTCCGATTTCGTAGAGTGCTTTGTGTGCGTGGGTTAGGAGCCGGAAAGTGATCCTCTTATTGACGGGAAGCCAGTGGAGGTTTTTCAGGTGACCAGAGATATGTTCTTTACGCGGGATGTCTAATATGAGCCTGGCTGAGGCGTTTTGGATTCGTTGGAGTTTCTTCTGGAGTTTAGTGGTAGTACCGGCGTAGAGGGTGTTTCCATAGTCCAGTCGGCTCGTGACCAGAGCATGGGTGACCGTTTTCCTAGTTTCGGTGGGGATCCAACGAAATGTTTTTTGAGCATGCGAAGAATGTTGAAGCAGGATGAAGAGGCGGCGTTGACTTGTTTGTTCATCGAAAGTGAGGAATCCAGGATGACCCCCAGGTTCCGTGCGTGGTCTGTCGGGATGGGTGCTTTTCCAAGGGCTTCTGGCCACCAAGAGTCGTCCCATGCAGAGGGGGAGGTACCTAAGATGAGGACTTCTGTTTTATCGGAGTTCAGTTTCAGACGGCTGTGTTTCATCCATTCGGCTACTTCTTTCATTCCTTCGTGTAGGTTAGTTTTGGCGGTGCTGGGGTCATTGGTGAGTGATAGGATCAGTTGAGTGTCATCCGCGTAGGAGATGATGTTGAGGTTGTGTTGGCGGGCGATGGCCGCGAGGGGGCTCATGTAAACGTTGAAAAGGGTGGGGCTGAGTGAAGATCCTTGCGGTACACCGCAGATGACTTCAGTGGCCTCTGACTTGAATGGTGGAAGGCGGACTCTCTGGGTTCTTCCGGTGAGGAACGAGGTGATCCATTCTAGTGCTTTTCCTTGGATTCCGATGTTTCTGAGGCGCTGTAGAAGGGTGCTATGGCGGAGAGGTCGAGGAGGATAAGGGTGACTGTGTCTCCATCGTCCAGTAGAGTTCGAATGTCGTCTGTTGCTGCGATGAGGGCGGTCTCCGTGCTGTGTTTTGCTCGGAAGCCGGACTGTGAGGAGTCGAGGGATTTGTTGGCTTCGAGGAAGGCGGCGAGCTGGTTGTTGACAGCTTTCTCGATGACTTTGGCCGGGAATGGAAGGAGCGAGATGGGGCGGTAGTTTTTGAGTTCGGTGGGGTCCGCTGTGGGTTTTTTCAGAAGGGCGCTGAGTTCAGCGTGTTTCCAGCTTTCCGGGAAGGTGGCGGAGTTGAGGGAGCAGTTGATGACGTCTCGGAGGTGCGGTGCTATGATGGAGTCTGCTTTGTTGAAGATGTGGTGAGGGCATGGGTCTGTGGGGGATCCTGAGTGGATGGAGTTCATCAGGCGGATGGTGTCCTCAGTGGAGATTGGGTTCCAGTCATTAAGGATGTTCGAGGGGGGTGAAGGTCCAGCAGATGGTTGGGTGGGTTGGTCTCCGGGTTGGTTGTCGAAGCTGTTGTGGATGTCTGCAATTTTGTTGTGGAAGAATGAGGCTAGGGAGTCGCAGAGGGCTTGAGAGGGGGTGATGTCGTTAGAGTTGGCCGAGGGATTGGTAAATTCCTTGACGATGTTGAAAAGTTCCTTGCTGTTGTGGGCGTTGTTATCTAGTCGGTCCTTGAAGGCGGTTTTCTTGGCCTTTCGGATCAGTTGGTGGTGTATGCGGGTGGCGTTTTTGAATGCGTCCTTGGTGCTGGTGGTTGGGTCTTTTTTCCAGGCCTTCTCAAGGGAGCGGCAGAGTTTCTTGGATTTCTTAAGATCATCGTTGAACCAAGAGGCCTTCTTGCTGCCAAGTTTGCTTTGTCGTTTTTTCAGTGGTGCTAGGATGTCGGCGCTGTTGGATAACCATAGGGTGAGGTTGGTGGCGGCTTGGTCGGGGTTTGAGGAGTGGGCTGGGGGGTTTAGAAGAAGCGATGAGGAGATCTGGTCGATGGTGATTTTGTTCCAGTTTCTTTGCAAGACAAGGAAGGCTTGTGGTGTCGCCAGTTTGAGAGTTTTGACAAACAATTCAGTCGGTGCAAGCTTTGTCCGAATCCCACCTCAACGAGGGAAACTGGTAAGGAGGTTTACACGGATCTTGGGATGGCACTTCTGAACTGTAAATCCCTACCGAAGCACTCTGTAGAGATCAACCTTTTGATTCAAGAAGGCAATCTCGACGTGCTCTTCTTAACTGAGACGTGGCTATCCCCAAATTCTGAGTTTGATATCACCACTGCCCTTCCGGATGGATTTTTTATCCAGTGTCATCATAGGCAACAAGGGAAGGGAGGAGGGCTTGCCATAGTCTACAAAGATAAACTAACTTGAAGAATTGAGGATGGTGATATATCAGACTCAGAAATTGTCCGCTTCAGTATACAAATAACACCTACCAACTCTCTTTCAGGATTCCCGATCTATCGCCCGCCGGGCTGTATAAGACAGTTTGCAGGATCCTTGTTGGAATCTACTTTAGCGGCAGCTGCTTTATCACCTAATTTCCTGGTTTTGGGAGATCTGAACCTGCATTTTGATAACCCTAATGATAAAGTGGCCATAGATCTTAGTTCTGACCTCAATTCTTTTGAACTGAAACTCATAAATAAAGAGGCAACTCATATCAGAGGTCATCTTTTAGACCCCATATTCTCAAATAGCAACCAGCTTATGACTAGCCCCCCACTGCCTGTGCCATGGTCTCACCATTTCGTAGTACCATTCTCGTGGAAAATCTGTACAGAGGGAAGATGTGCAGCACTACCCCACACTCTAGAGAGAGCTTGGCCCAAGTTATCTGTGGAAAAGCCAACACTAGCCCTAGAACAAACTGCCCCTGTCATAGAATCAGACCCTCGGGTGGCAGATATAAGCTTTCGTAATTGGCTTAATAATTCCTTGAATGCGGTACTACCTCTCACTAAGAAAAGCAGTACTTTCAAATCGCCGTGGTACACTGCAGAGCTCAGAGATCTCAGAAAAACCTGCAAACAATTGGAACGCAGATGGAGGAAAGACTGGGCGGTTAACAATAAAGCGGCCTATCGATCTGACCTGAGACTCTATAAAACCTCCCTGAAAAAAACTCAGGTGGCTTTCTTCGATAATAAAATCAATGTATCATCTAATTCCTCGAAAGAAACGTTTAAAATAGTTAAACAACTTCTTAAGGTCCCTTCCCCGGTAATTTCCCAAGAATATACTGAAGCAAGGTGCAATCAGTTAGTGGATTTCTATGACACCAAGATACAAAGAATCCTTGATAGCCTACCACAGAACGTCGCTATGTCCTGTGGCAACACTCACTTGGTACCTACCTCTGGCCCCTTACTGGACTCTTTTAGTTGTATCACCAGGGAGGATTTTTGTAAAGCCCTATCTTCCTTGAATAGTGGATCTCCATCTGGCCCGGCGCCTATGTACATCCTTAAACAGATTGCAGACACTATTGCCCCCCTAGCAACAGAGCTGCTAAACTCCTCATTTGCCTGCGGGGTTGTTCCACCCAGCTGGAAACAGGCCAGAGTCAAAACGCTCCTAAAAAAACCGGGGCTTGAAACCTCGGACCTGGCTAATTTCCACCCGATCTCATTACTACCCGGTTTGGGCAAAATTGCTGAAAAAATGGTCAACCAGCAGCTCTCGGGGTTCTTGGAATGCAATGGGCTGCTGAGTGACTCCCAAACCGGTTTTCGCCCTGGACAGGGCACTGATACAGCCCTGATAGTGGTGGCAGAGGAGGCAAGGTGCATCTTAGATTCAGGAGGATCCGCAGTTGTGATCCTCCTGGATCTAAGTGCAGCGTTCGATACGGTGTACCATGAAATATTAGCCCACCGTCTCGCCAGATTGGGCATAATCCTTTTTGAATAAGCGATCGTTTAAGATTTGGGAAAGTGGTGTACTGTCTAAATCGACCCCCTCCAGTGTGGAGTCCCTCAGGGCTTTTCTTTGAGCCCTACCCTGTTTAACGTTTATATGGCCCCGCTGGAGGAGGTGGTGGCCCCTTTTGGGATCAAAACAGTCACCTACGCAGACGACACCCAATTAGTCGTCTTGCTAACCCAACAAGATGGATGTCTGGACACTCTTTCAGCCTGCCTTGCCGGAATATTCTCCTGGATGACTGGTTCACGGCTGAAACTCAATGGAGCAAAAACGGAGATCATGCTCCTGGGCCATCACTTTACATCTCTCCCTAAAGCTTCTTGGCCTCCCTGTATGGGTGAGCTGCCCACACTGAAAGAAAAAATCAAAAGCTTGGGGGTGTGGTTTGAGCCCGACCTAACCTTCAGGACGCATGCACAGAAAGTCGCAGGCATCTGCTTTGGCCTGCATCGAGCAGTGCGGAAAGTTCTTCCCATTCTGCCTTTCCAGTCCAGGAAACTATTGATCCAGGGATTCATTTTATCCAGACTGGAATATAGTAATGCCTTATTCCTAGCGGCTCCTGAAGCCACCATTAATATCCTGCAACGGGTGCAGAATGCAGCAGCCAGGATGCTTTCTGGGGCCTCAAGAATATCGTCGGCCAGACCAGCGTTGAGAGTTCTTCACTGGCTGCCAATACACGAAAGAATTGTCTTCAAATCGCTATGTATCACCCACAAGGAGCTCCAGGACAAAGGACCCCCGGCTCTCAGGAGCCTGATCTGCCCCTATAAATCCTCCCGGGCTCTCCGGTCGGATGTGGGAAACCTAGCCATAGTTCCAAGAGTGAGGAAGACACGCACTGGGGGACGCCGTTTCACGGTAAATGCGGCAAAAAATTAGAACTCTCTCCCCAGGCGGACCAAACCCTGCTATCTTAAGTTCCGAAAGTCTCTTAAAACGTTTCTCTTTCCCAAGAACCTCTAAGGAACAGTACCCCTCTCAGTTTGTTCCTGTTCTTTGTTTTGTTAGCGCTGGGACGCTCTAGGGCAGCCATGCGCTTTATAAATCAAATTTCATTTCATTTCATTTTCCAGACATTATAAATTTTAGGTCTGCACTTTTCTTTAAAGTATTAGATGCCAATTCACATGTATTGAAGAGTGATACCTTAGTTGTAGGGTTTGTGAATTTGCAAATTCGTTTTCTATATCAGCAAAGCTATTAACATTTTTAAAATGTGTTTCTGAAAGGTTGAGGCCTTCAGAAAAAAAACACAGAAAACACTAATTTGCAATGTTTATGAGCTCTAATTTGAACAACCCAGCCTTTCAAACAGCAATTTTAACACATTTAGAATTTGAAATAGACATTCTTTGGTTTCTCGGAGCTAGAAGGTTGACTAGATGAACCTCCAAGGCGGTGGTGGTACTTAAGCTTGTCTTTGTAAAGAATTAGAACTGCATGCCTGCATTATACAAGATCAGTGTTTACAACTTGTCATCTGTGCATCAAGCTTAACGTCACAAATGAACTGTACAATACACAGTGTGACCATGTTTTTAGAACAAGAGCTTACCTTCATATAAGATACAAATGGCCCACTAAGATGTACATCTCCTTGCTCAGGAACAGCAGAGTCGTCTGCATTTGGGTCAATGTAGACGTACAACTCCTGATCTTTATAGCAATCAGAAAAAAAAGAACATAAATTATTCCATGTCTTACACACAAACTGCGTCATACAGTCAACAAACATAATGAAAATGAGAACCCCCACACACTGCTTCATGCGATTATCTGGAAAATTGATGTGAAACTTAGCGTAAATCAGTTTTCAAGGATACAAATAAAATGAATAAGTAGCTACTGCAGCAGATTAAAGCTATCTAGTTCTTCACAGTAGGAATCTATATGTAAATAAAAAAACCACCAAAATAATTCTGGTCCGGTATGAAAGCCTCTACCTTTTCATACAATAAATACCTTATTTATTATCTATGTATTTTTCACATGCAAACACTACAGTTTGTCTCAGGCTGTGTTGCCGAATGTAATGTGTCTTTCATAATAGATACAGCCAATCGAGAGTCAAGGATGCTCTTAAATTAAAAGAAAGGCCCAGGGGTGTGGCCAAGATGGTGGAGTGAGCGGATGGAAGGCTCCTGAGCTTCCGACGGCCGCCCACTTAGCAGCGGCGTCCAGGCCACTATAGCGTTTGATAGCTGCAGCGGAGGAGGTGTCTTGACCTGTGGGGGCCTCGGTGCGGTTGTTGGCGGCAGAGGGGGCTGCCGCGAAGTGACCTACCGTCTAGAAGCTGGAGGAGTCCGATCTGCGGCGGAGCCCCAAGGAGGTGGTGTGACGCAGACAGGGGGCTTGTGCGGCAGCAGTGGAGATGATGCCGGCCAGAGCGAGTGCTGTTGGAGGTCCGGGCCGGCCTCACACGGTGAGAGATTGAGGCCGATTGGAGGAGCTCGCGGCAGCCTAGGAGACAGCCTTGAGTTGCAGCTGTGCCGCCATTTTGACGTGGCGGAATCCCTGGGCCCCGGACATCCGTACTGGGCGAGGCCGTGGCGGCGCAGAGACGGGTGACGTAGCGGGGACCCCCCGGAGGTGGCGGCGGTGTACCGCGAGCGTCGCCCAGCCGTGAGCTGCCCTGGAGAGCAGGTGGGCCCAGTGGGGTTTGCTTTGGCCGGGGCTGCACGCAGGGCACCTCTGGGACTGAACATTACATCTCGAGAGGCCGGTGCCTGGGGAGAGTAGAGGCGACAGCTCCCTTTGCTGAAGGTGAGCATGGAACCGCGATTGGCAGGTCCCCCCTGGGAGCTACTGCGGGGATGGAGGAGTGAGGGGCCTCAGACACGGACTTGGCTATTGGGGTACTAGGGAGTGCCAGCAGTGGACCCGTGGAGGCCTTTACTGGACTGTGGCACCTTGAATGATTGCGCTGTGGGTGTGGCCTAGGGCCCTTTGGAGGAAAACTGTTAGCTGGCAGAGAGCAGCGGCGGAGAACAGCAGCGGTCCCTAATCAAAGAATAGACGCGCGGATCGGCTGGTGGCCTGAGTGTGGGCGCAGTAGGTTTGGCGCTCTACTGTGAGGAGACGGTGTTTGGAAGAGCTGTGGTGGACCTCGTGGCGCCGTAGGAGAGGAGTGGGGCCGCAGACACGTCACGAGTCAACCGTCGCCTCTTGGTCAAAGCAGTGGACGGTGCATTCACCAGGGAGGAGAGCATCAGTAGTTTTGCTGCAACAGGAGTGAAGCAGGCGATCAGGCCTGGCACCCCGGCGGTGTACGGATACAGATTGAGTGGAGATCGTAGGGCGGGCGGGCGATAAAGACGGTGAGGCTGCTGTCCGGAGACTACCAAGTCGAGGGCTAATCAGAGGAGAGTGCTGGCGTCAGGGGCGGGCGATGTCTACTTCCAGGGGGCGCAGAGATAAAACAGTGAAAGATCTCATCGCAAAGGTCCAGGAAAACCAACAGAGGGAGGCCATGGCCTCTGCCGCGCTACAGGCCTCGCCGGAGCCCTACCCGGGCTCAGAATAAATTACTAAATCTTTTCTGGAGTCCTTGTTCACCTACCTGAGGGATGATATTCACACCTTGAAAAAGGAATTTAGGAGCAAACTCCGGGAAGTCCGCGGCGGCGTTGATGGTATAGGGGAAAGGGTTGCGGAGTTTGAGACCAAGATCGATAATACTGACACCGAGCTAGCGGCTCTGCAGCAAGAAATCGTAAGGCTCCACGATCAGCCGGTCGACCTCCAGACGCATTTGGAGGATTTGGAGAACCGCTCACAACGTCATAACATAATGATTCACAACGTACCCTTAAATGAGGAAACAAAGGACCTGTTTCGCTACGCCAGGGAACTTTTCAATCATATCTTAGGGTGCCCGTTGGACACGGAGCTGCAGCAAGATAGGGCTCACCGTGTTGGGTCCTTGCTGGCTGCATCAGCAGCCCCCCAGACATCCTGGTCTGTGTACAGGATTTTCGCACGAAGGAGGAGATCCTGCAGAAAGCCCGGCAGATGCAGTCACTGTCGTTTCAAGGCCAGTCACCGGCCCTTTTCCAGGATCTTTCAGCGCTTACTTTGCAAAAGCGTAGACTGTTTCGACCTGTCACGACCCACCTACAGCAGCAGAACATTTCTTATAGTTGGGGCCACCCTTTCCACCTGGTATTCAAGTTGGAGAACAAACTGTATCAATTGCGTTCAGTTTCGGAGGCCTGCCGAGTATTGGGCATTGATCCACCTGCAAAGGAGTTTGAGACAACACACCAGGCGGCTGACATGGATGACACTAAGCCTCGGTGGTCCATGCAGGGTCGGCGACGGAGGGTGAAGAAACCTCCGGCTGCAGTGATTGCGGAAGGCCAGAGAGCTGCGGTGGAGGCGGCTGCCTTGGAGACTAATCCTCCTCAGACTGGGTGACTCTTGGGAAGTAATTAGGCCTGCTGGCCTGTCTTTTTCTTCTTTTTTATTGAGGGGCTGTCGGTGGGAGGGGGAGCTGTGGAGTGTCTCATGGGTTACTCAATTATCCCTTTTTTCCGGACATCCGAGGATGAAGGATTATTTGGACATATTTGGGTTGTTCTTTTTTGGAGTTCTTATTGGGGTGGGGTCGGCGGGAGGAGGGTTAGTTTGTTCCAAGTCCACGAAGCGATATTGAAGGGACCCAGAGTGCTGCTCCAACTGGGCTTCGGGGGGCGAGGCGTTGCCCATTCACCCCACTCGCAGTTGGCAAGGCCTTGTTGGCACCTTTTTGTATTTAGTATGTAATGCCTGAAACTACACTCAAAGATCTCACGTTGATTGTCAGGGAGTTAAATAACCCGGTGAAAAGCAAAGCGGTCCTGTCTTTACTAGAGCACTCACAGGCCGATATCTGCCTTTTACAAGAAAAACATGTGTTACAGAGGAACTGCCACCGCCTTCGGTCTCGTAGTTTTCCCCCATCAATTTTTTTCCCCCGCTACCACGAAGTCTGCAGGCGTCGCGATTCTGGTGGCCCAGCGATTTCTTGGTAAGCTCTTGTAGAAGGGGGCTGAGATGCGAGGGAGGCTATTGACATACAGGTTTTCCCTGGGTTCTTCTGTGTTTACTATAGGTTCGGTGTACGCCCCTAAGGAAGGTCAGGAGAAGTTTTTTCATCTTGAACTTAGTGAGGCGCCAATATAATAGATCGTCATGTCCTACTGGGAGGGGACCTTAATCTAGTCTTTGATAACTCCCTAGATAGGTCCTGTCAACGCACTTCTCAGTCGGGTGCACTCTCCTCCGGAGGCTTGGCTCATTTGCAGGAGGTGGGTTTGGTGGACCTCTGGCGTTGCAGTCACCCTGGAAACAGGGAATACACATATTACTCTAATGCACAAAAGACATATGTTCGCTTGGATTACCTACTTGCTTCCACATCACTTCACTCACTAATGACGGGGGTAGATTTAGGCATCGCATCCCTTTCGGATCATGCGCCAGTGACCGTTGTGTTTTCCCTCCCATCTGCCTCGCGCGTGACCCGGAGCTGGAAGCTGCGGGAACCGCTGCTGCACCGTAAAGAGGTGGTCACACGTCGCAAGGGGGTCATTTCTGATTATCTTGAGCACAACAGCAATACTGACACCACATTGGCGACACAATGGGCAGCTTTAAAGGCAGTGCTGCCGGGTGAGCTCATTGCGATATCGGCAGCGGATAATGCAGAGAGTGTGTGTAAGAGAGAGGAGCTTACACAGAAGACGAGAGAGTTAGAACAAATGCACCAGCGGACGGGGGACCCCCGGGTTTGGAAACAACTTAAAGCTATGCGGCAACAGTTGGCAGCGCTGGTCCTGGACCGGGCAGAGTATGCTGACTTGCGGATGAAGCACACATTTTATACTGGAGGTGATTGGTGCGGGCGCCTGTTAGGTAATAGGCTGCGAGAGGTACGACAGCAACAGGCTGTGCAGGAGATTCACACACCGGGGGGCGCGTTACAGAGAATGCTGCTATAGCCTCCGCCTTTAGCGATTTTTATGCTGCTCTTTATGCCGGGTCCTCCACTGAGTCTTGCACGAGTGAGTCCTTTCTTGCTTCCGTCCCTCTCCCCGCACTTAGGAAGGAGCAGGCGGATCTCTTGGATCGTGACATCAGGGAAGAAGAAGTCGTCACGGCAATTTCTCGTCTCAAACTGGCTAAGGTGCCTGGGCCAGATGGCTTTCCGGCAAGTTTTTACAAGACGTTTGGCGCACAGGTGACCCCCTTGTTGACTGCCCTTTTTAACTCATTTCCAGAGCCGGGTGCGATCCCCGGAGAACTATTGGATGCTACCATCTCGGTCATTCCCAAGCCAGGGAAAGATTGTTCACAGTGTGGGGCGTACCGTCCCATTTCTCTTCTCAATGTTGACCTTAAACTTTATACAGGCATCTTAGCGGCACGGCTGGCGCCTTTTATGAGTGGTCTGATTGACCCGAATCAAGCCGGGTTCATCCCAGAAAGCCAAACCGCTGATAACACCAAGAGAGCCCTGCATTTGATAGAGAAGGCCACACGTATGCCTGTAGAATTTATGATGCTAGCGATCGATGCCGAAAGGGCCTTTGATCGGGTCCATTGGCCTTACCTAGAGCGAGTTCAAGAGAAGGCAGGCATAGGGGAGAAATTTCGCACTTTTGTAATGAATTGCTACAGGTCCCCCACCGCGACGGTCCGTGTTAATGGCTGTACCTCTCCCCGATTTGCTATTGAACAGGGTACGCGACAGGGGTGCCCGCTGTCACCTCTTATTTGCTCTGTACATGGAGCCGCTAGCGCAGAGGCTGCGGCTGGACCCGAAGGTGCAATGGATCAAATTTAGTGGGTACACACACACTATTAGTTTGTATGCAGACGACGTGCTGCTCTCTCCTTGTCTCAGCCCAGGGAGTACTTGTCGACATGTATTGACGCCCTTGATGCGTTTGCGCAGGCAGCTGGTTTCAAGGTTAATATGAGTAAGTCCATGGTCCTAGACTTGTCTTTGGACGATTCCACGTGGAACTTTTTGCAGGAGTCCTTTCCTTATTGCTGGTCGACTGACGCTATCCCATACTTGGGGATTCAGTTAGCGCCTACACTCCCTGATGCTGTCCGGGTAAATTATGCACGGCTGCCCCAGACGATCAGGCGGGAGCTGGGTAGATGGAGACACTTTCCCTGTCGTGGCTGGGAAAAGTGGCGGCGGTAAAGATGACGATCCTTCCTCAGATTTTGTATTTATTCAGCACTATTAACCTGCAGCCCCCGGCAGGTTGGATTCGTCAGACCCAATCGGAACTGGACCAATTTATTTGGAACTGGAAAAAACCCCGGATGTAGCTAAGACGGTTCCCCCCTGAAAAGGGCGGTCTCGGCTTCCCGGATCTGCTTCTTTATTTTCAAGCCGCTGAGTTGCGCTTTCTTGTAGAGTGGAGCAGATGGGAGTCTGAGAAGCATTGGCTTTTTCAAGACCAAGCGGTTGCGGGTCACCCGCTCCAGGAGATCCCCTTTCTCTGCCGGCAGCATAGACCCCCTAACGTGTACGCTTCATATATAACCAGAGTCCTCATGGAAATGTGGGATAGCACTAGCGTCAAATATGAACTCACCTCTTTCCTGCGCCCCTCCACCCCCGATGGATAACCCTGATTTTACACCGGGACAAAACACTGTGGCCTTTGAAAAATGGCGTCCGGCGGGGTGACGCTCCTTGTATCACCTTTATGCAGGAGGGGGTGTGTTATCCTTTGCGGATTTTCGACAGGCATATGGTTTTCCTGAGTCGGAGAGGCTTAGATATTTACAAGCTCGACATTGGGCACTTAATGGTCAGGTGCGCGGCGTGGCCGACAGACGCTTATGGGCATATGAGTTCTGGCTAATCATGCTCAAATCTGACAAAAAGCTTATCCCAGACCTCTATAAAATGTTACAAACTAAATATGCGCACATTTACAGTTCGGGGAAGGCACGCTGGGAAAGGGAGTTGGGACGGAGCCTCAGCCATAAAGAATGGGAAGATATTTACTACAGGGCCCAGCATTCTTCATACCACATGGGCCTTACAGACACGCTTACTAAGGTTGTAACGTATTGGTATTATATGCCAGAGAGATTACATGAGATTGACCGTTCTAGGGAGGTGACTTGTTGGCGGGTGTGTGGTAAGACAGGCACACTGGTCCACCTGCTCTGATATTGTGGTCAGTTTCAGGGGTATTGGAACCAGATCCTGGACGAAGTTGATGCCCATTTTGATACTGAGATCCCACGGTTCCCCTCGTATGTGCTGGTAGGGTTATCTAATTCCATCACATACCCACTGTGCTCACGTAGGGGTCGCCTAATCGCTATTGCCTTGGGTTCTGCGATCCAGAACATTCTGTCGCATTGGTGCACTGCACATACCCCCACATTTCAGGGCCGGCTCCACCGTTTGTGGCCTGTGTTGGGTATGGAGAAGCTTTCCCTGACATTGGCAGGAGAGGGTGCTAGATACACTGAGTTGTGGAAACCCTTTTTGTCCTTGCTAGCCTCGGAATTTCGAGAAGTCACTTGCCCTTGCTATTTGCGTCTATTGAGGCTATCAGATGTGGACCAGCCGGGGAAGGATTGAGGAGACTAAGCCCTTGATAGATGGGAGCGGTGGACTTGGAACATGGCTGGTGGGTGGGTTGTGGGGGGGTTTGGTAGTTTTTGGTTCCTTTTGTTTTTGGTAAAATTTGTTCGCATGTACAGTGTGCCCATTCTTGGAATTAAGAAATATAGGGGGGGGGGGGCGTGGCTGGCGGCCGAACATGGCGGCAGCATAGAGGACTAGCTCCGGCAGGGAAGCGGCCTCTCCATCTATCCGCACGATAATCCGTGACTAATTCTTACCTCCAACGGCAGCACCGAACGCCCGAGACCGGGCGGAACTGGCGGCAGGTCCCCGGACGGAAATCGTGAATTGGACGACGGAGTTATCGTCGAGTGCTGATCCGACCGGAACACAGGCCCACCTCCGGGCACTTTAGTGGCGACTGAGGCCGACCGGAAGTGCAGCCCGCTCGGCTACTGCAGACAGGAAGTGGTCGGTGTTGGAGGACCACGGCCAGTGACGGTCCCGCCCAGTAACAAACAGCTTGCTATACCCAGCGGAGGTTCATAGGAAGGGTGGCCGTAGATTATCAAGACGGTTATCCGAACTTTGTCCTGCAGTCTGCCCTGCGTGGACCATCGGGGCGTCTCCCTCATTGCAACGGAAGCCCTCTTCACACTGCACCAAGGAACGTACTGTGACGGTGATTTCTCCTGGTATCCCATCGAACCGACGAACTGTATTATCTCCGCGACCGAACAATGGCCGGGAAAGGTGTGAAAGGCGGTACAACCCAGACTCGTATTGACCGCTTCACAAACGATAGAGCCGCCTCCCCTCTGGCGGATGGGAAGAATCCCCCCACAAAACCAGGCGAGCCTGCGGGGACGAAGAGGGCGACGTTGGATGATGTTATGAAGGCACTCTCGCAGGTCCAGACGACGGTGGGCTCTATCTCAACCGAAATCACCCTTATCCGAGCGGACTTCCACAAGATGGCCGAAAAAGTAGGCTCGCTAGAGCTTGTCACGAAATCGCTGGTGGAGGATGTCTCGGAATTGCAGACGGCCATGGAAGCGGTCATGGCGGAAAACAAGCTCCTTAAAGATAAACTCGACGATCAGGAGGGCCGCTCCAGGCGGAACAATGTGCGCATTCTTGGCGTGCCGGAGACTGAAGGTGTGAGAGCGATGGATTTGTATGTGGAGGACCTCATTAAAACTCATCTTCAACCTAAAGGCCTGTCGGCCTTCTTTTCAGTGGAGCGGGCACACAGAGTTCCGGGGGGCCAACCTAAACCAGGGGCTTCGCCTAGGCCGATCCTAGCGAGACTGTTTAACTACCGCGACCGGGACGTCAGCCTCCAGGCGGCACGAGTCTCACCACCGGTGAAAATCCTCAACTCAACGGTGGCGTTTTTCCCGGATTACACGGCGGAGGTGGCCAGGCGACGAAAAACCTTCTTGGATGTCAAAAAGGAACTCAGAAAACGTGAACTTCCTTACTCCATGATCTTCCCGGCCAGGCTCCGGGTGGTGGCGGAGAACAGAACCTGGTTTTTTGACGACCCTGGAACTGCAAGAGACTGGCTGGATGGCTGGCGCCCTGCCTCTCACTCTCGCCGCCCTGGACGGACTAAGAGCGGCTCACATCAACCTGACCGAAACGATGTTGGGGACGCTGGTATGAACAGTGGCAGGAGCTCACCGGTAAGGGACGACGCTGACCTAACTCAAGAGGTGGACCCATGAACATATATATGAGACATTGAAGTTTTGGGACTGCGGCTGGAACCGCTGAGGACACTGGGCCGAGGGCCCCCGTGGAGGGTACGAGGGGTCGCTAATTCCGGAGTGCTCCTCACCCCCAACGAGCAAGTAACTGTGTGTTTTCTTTGGGATGGGCTTAAGCACTCTGCTAAATTGGGGTGGCGGGCAGTTTGGAGTCCGTGTAGCAGGGAAGCAGGGTGGGTGGGGGTATTGGGAACGGGGGAGTTTTGTTGGTTTGTTTGTTTGAATTGTATGGCTCTACTCGTCATTTTGAAACTGCTAGTAGTCACATTTGACCGTATTCCTGGCACCGGGTGTGTCGCCTCTGATCCTCTAACACTGCTATGGCATACACGTGTGAATAGTTGCACAGGGATGGGACACTCTTGGATCACTATGGCTCCGTTCTACCCCATGGGACATCACCTTACACGCATGATTACAAAATGGCGGATCTCTCACGTCCTACCATCGTAGCACCTGACACTGGGGCGGGGTCTGTGCCACCGCTACAGGTAATGTCTTGGAATGTTCGGGGGTTAGGAGATAAAGTGAAGAGGGGACTGGTCCTACAATGTATTAAAAGACTGAATTGTGACATCGCCCTTCTTCAGGAATCGCACTTAGTGGGGGCGGCCACCAAAGCTTTGGATAGGAGAGGCTATCGCATGGTAGTACATTCGGACTTCACTTCAGGGTCCCGGGGAACGGGGGTTTGGGTGAAAAGAACATCACGCTTCATACATCACTCCACGAAAGCGGACAAACATGGCCGCTTCGCGGCAGTGTGTGGGCAATGGGAGGGCGTGCCCATTAATGTGGTGTCTGCGTACATCCCACCAGCGCTACACTCATCGGCACTTCCGGATCTGGGCAAATTCCTTCTGGAGCTCCCGGCGGGGGACCTGCTGGTGGGCGGGGACTTCAATGCACTGGCCAATACTGACATGGACAGGTTTCCGGTTCGCTCCCTCCCCACTGGCCCAACGAAATTCAGGGACTTCTTGGAGGCACAGGGTCTGGTTGACATTTGGAGACAGCTCCACCCTACTGATCGCCACTATTCCTACTATTCATCTACTCATGACTGCCTGTCTCGCATTGACTATTTCCTCACACTGGGGGGTGGCAGACTCACATTTGCCGATGTACAGATTGCGCCACGGGGTATATCAGACCACTCCTCCTTGATCGCTACACTGTCCTGCACAGCCATGGCTCGCAAACGGCTCTATCCCATTTGACCAAAACCATCTTTAAAACCATAAAGGACTTGATGGCAAAGAGAGTTCCCCCACAGTTGGACAGTTCCACCGCCCACTGTGAAGCCCTAGCCACCTTCTTTCTGGACAAAGTCAGGAAAATCTATCTGGCGTTTCCAAGCACACTGTCTCCTGTGACTCCCTGGAGCGGCTCTAGCAGCTGTCCATCGCTGCACTCCCTTCCTACCATCTCTGATGAGGAGTTTGCAAAGTGGGCCCTGCGAGTCAAGTCTGGATCGCCTGCAGACCCGGTAAGATCTGCTCTTTTCAGGGACGCTGCTTTTCAGGGACGCACAGCAGTGTGCTCCCTGATTAACCTCTCCCTGACCTCTGGCCTGGTCCCTGCCAAATGGAAGCAAGCGGTGGTTTCCCCGATCCTAAAAAAACCATCTTTGGATCCGTCGAGACCTGAAAACTACCGCCCAATATCTCTGCTCCCTTGGCCGGCCAAGGTTATGGAGGCCCATGTAAATGTGGCCCTCACGGAGCATATGACCCTTGTGAATGTCCTGGATCCCACGCAGAATGGGTTTCGTGCTGGCCACAGCACTGAGACGGCCCTTCTGGCAATGGTTGAGCATTTGCGAAGTGTGCTCGATGCAGGTCAAACGGCAGCGCTTATTTTACTAGACCTGAGCGCTGCCTTTGACACTGTTTCCCATCGCATCTTGCTACACCGCCTACAGGACATTGGCATTTGTGGTTTAGCTCTGCAGTGGTTCCGCTCCTTCCTCAGTGATCGCTCCTTCTGCGTTGCCACCCCTCCTTTTCAGTCCAAGTACCATCCTTTGGACCTGGGGGTCCCTCAGGGCTCCTCGCTGAGTCCCACGCTTTTTAATCTGTACGTGCAGCCGCTGGCTGAGGTCGTCAGGCAATGGGGCCTAACCATGGTCTCCTATGCTGATGACACTCAGTTGGCGGTTACGATCAGCGGGGATGCCAAGCAGGATGCCCTCAGGTTTCGAAGTGGACTGAGAGAGGTGGCCAGCTGGATGAATAACAACTGTCTCCAGCTGAACGCGACAAAAACAGAGGTGATGATCGTTGGAAGGGAAGCGGACCATTGGGGGGACGAATGGTGGCCTCCAGAGCTGGGATCAGCGCCGGCCCCGGTCCTGGAACTCAGGAATCTGGGAGTATGGCTTGACCACACGCTAAGCTTTGTGACTCACACAAAGAGAGTGGCGGCCTGCTGTTTTGGAGTATTACGCGGGCTAAGACCCCTGCTGCGATTCTTCGATGCTCCTACAAGACAGCTGGTCATTCAAGCAATGATCATCTCGCGGCTGGATTACGCCAGTTCACTCCTTTTAGGAGCGAACCAAGCCGAGATTCTCCGTTTACAGCGAGTCCAGAACGCGGCGGCTAGGGCGGTGGTTGGTCTGCCTCGAACCTGCCCTACCTCTAACACCCTGCGGTCCTTGCACTGGCTCCCGATATGCAAGCGTATCCAATTCAAGGCTCTCTGCCTGGTTTTTAAAATTCTGAGAGAGCTGGCACCCGGGATACTCAATACTCTGATCTCTCCCTATGTTCCTACCCGCTCACTACGATCCCTTGGACAGTCCTTGGTGGTCGTCCCCCGTTTTAGACTTAGTCGGATGGGGGGTCGCTCCTTTCGCGTGAAGGCTGCAGCCCTCTGGAATGCGCTCCCCTTGGCAATCCGCCTTTCGAATGACCTAATGTCTTTCCGTAGGGCCCTGAAAACCTTCCTGTTTTAAATGTTCCTTGCTTTTAATGTTTGTTTTTTGTTACCGGACCTAGTGTTGTGTTGTGTTCGCCTTTCCCCGCGCCAGGACGCTCCTTCGCTGGAGCAGCTGTGCGCGTTAAAATGCAAATAACATTAACATTAACATTAACATTACCCCAGTTATCTTAAAATCCCTCCGATCCGAAAATCCCTCAAAACCGCCACCAAGCATTACTTCCAGGAGAACTCCGGCTCGGTGTCCTCACCGACGATACTGTGGGAGGCGTACAAGACAGTATTGAGGGGCCAGGCAATCGCAACCATAAACGATCAAAAACGTAAGCAAAAACAAGAACTGTTGGAGCTGGAACTGCAGTTAGAACAGGCTAACGTAACTCATATGACCGCACCGTCAGATGACACTCGACACGCGCTGACCCTTTGTCAGCAAAGACACGACGACTTTCTCCGTAGACGGGTGTTAGAACATATAGAGTCGACTGCATGCAGAGTTTATGATGTGGGTGACAAAGCCAACAAACTGCTGGCCTGGTTGGACAAGACACGGGACGGAGGCAGACACATTCTGCAGTTGCGGGACCGAGAAGGGACGTGTCATACGCACCCTCCTAAAATTGTCGACCTCTTAGCAGACCACTTCCAAGGGGTATACACTCCAGAGGTGGTGATCACGGCAGAGGCGGCAGAATTAGCACTCCAAGATGTAGAATTAGAGACATTATCACCGGAAGCGGTGACCGAGCTGGAAGCGGACCTCACGGTAGAGGAGCTCCGTATGGCGACAGGCGCGTTGCATACAGGCAGAGCATTGGGCCCCAATGGGATACCAATCGAATGGTTTCAAACAATGTCGGACATACTGGGCCCGCCACTGCTGGCCATGTTTGAGAACTGTCGTGAGTCCGGAACACTGCCTTTGGACCAACGCCTGGCGACGATAGTGGCTGTCCCAAAACCTGGCAGACCCCCGGAGGAATGTACGTCTTACCGCCCGATCTCGCTCATTAATGCAGAGGCGAAGATCCTAGCGAAATTGATTGCTAATAGGCTGACTCCATATCTCTCCCAATTGATCCACCCTGACCAATCCGGCTTTATGCCACACAGGAGTACAGCGTTAAATCTCCGTAGAGTGCACGGCGCACTGGCACGAGCACGTTCCCTGACTGAACCGGCGGCCATCTTGTCCCTGGACGCCAGAATGGCTTTTGACATGGTAGAGTGGCAATATCTGTTCGCAGTTTTGACCCGGATGGGCTTCGGACCGAAGTTTCTATCATGGGTCCGCCTGCTCTACACGGACCCAGTAGCCCACGTGGCGGCCAATGGCCACATCTCACGAGCGATTCCTCTAGCGCGTGGGACTCGCCAGGGCTGCCCCCTATCCCCATTATTATTCGCCCTGGTCCTTGAATCTCTCGCGATTGTCATTAGAAAGACACCATTGTTGAAGGGTATTAGATGGACGGAGGCCTGGGAAAACAGAATATCATTGTATGCCGATGACATGTTGGTTTACTTATCTGCCCCCGAATCGAGTGTTCCGATACTACTGGCACTCTGCGATAAACATGGCTCGGCCTCCGGCTATACTATCAACTGGACAAAATCGGTCCTCTATGTTCTGAAGGGCCCTCGGCCAATCCTCCCTGACCACTGTCCTTTAGTGTTGACCGATGTCTCCTTCAAGTACTTGGGCATCCATGTCACCAGCGATACGGCCGTCTTCTACGACCGGAACTTAGCAGCCCCCCTCCTTCGTCTAAAGGCAGACGTACGACATTGGTCATCCCAGCCACTCACGCTCCTGGGCCGCGCTGCCCTGTTCAAAATGATGGCGCTTCCGCGCCTCCTGTACGTTTTGGAAAATACCCCAGATATAATCCCGCCCTCCTACTTTTGTAGAATCACCGCAGTTATCACCACCTTGCTCTGGAGTGAGCGTCCTCCGAGAATAGCTCACCTTAAACTTAACCGCGGCTGGTACGATGGGGGGATAGCGCTACCAAATGTGCAGCTCTACTACTGGGCGTCTCAACTCAAGGTACTCAACCAGTGGCTCCATGCACCGCACGATGACCCGGCATACCAGGCTGACAGGGCCCAACTGGGAACACATAGTCTGTTGGCCCCCCTATACAACCCAAGTCTCCTCAAAGACCTGATTGGCCCCACTAAACACACAGTCACCTTATGGTACAGGGCGCTCACTAGACTACAATGGAAGGGGATCATCACAAAGCTTACCCCGCTTTGGGATACCAAGAAACTAGGCTGCCTCAGGACCAGTAAGGGGTTCACCCAGTGGGATAATATAGGCATTTCTACGGTGGGAGATCTCTGGTCGTCTGCAGGGGTGATCCCCTTCGAGCAACTTCAACAATATGCCTTAGGCCCCACTGAAACATACAGATACATCCAAATCAGGCATGCTCTCCTGGCGGTGCTGGAACCAGGGACCACGGTCCCGGAGTCCTCACCCCTGGAAGACCGGCTTCTTACGGATTTCTTACAATCCCGGGCCACCTCACTCACGAACCGCAAACTGCTTAATAATCTTCCAGACCCCCTACAGAAACTGCGAGAAAAGTGGGAGGATGAGTTGGGAGCTATGGATGAGACAGACTGGAATGCTGCTATGGCGTCTCCAAGGGAGGCTGGGGTGTCGGCTAGGTTCAGGCTCATACAGTTAAAAGTGCTGCACAGAGTGTACTATACAAGGACCACCCTACATAAAATCCACAGGGCTGACTCCCCCCACTGTCTCAGGGGTTGTGGGGAGGACGGCACATTGTTACATACGCTGTGGGGTTGCCCTCTCGTCGCCAGGTATTGGCAACAGGTCATGCGCACGATCTCACAGGCCCTTGATACCTCCCTCACACCAGAGCCACGCCTCTGTCTCTTGAATATATGGGAGGGCACTGATCTTAACCTCAGACAACAGCAGTGGGTTACAATTGGTACAATGGTGGCTAAGCGCGATGTGGCGCAGAGATGGGGGGTGGCGGAGATACCTACTCTGGCGTTATGGTGTCAGAACATGGACAAATTGATGCTTACTGAAAGAACTGTCTATAAACTCAGAGCGAACCCAAAGAAATGGAATAAGGTGTGGGAGGCATGGAATAGGTACAGAGGGGACCTGTGCGACCCGCTGCAGGAGGATGAAGACGAAGACTCGGATGATGAGGAGGAAATGATTGATTAACCTGTGGGGTGTCCTGGGGTGGGATTAGAAATGTAACATTGTTGTTAGGACTTCAGTTCACACTGTGCTTGGGGGCAAAGGGGTATGGCCTGGGTGGTGGGGGTCGGCGTGTTCTACTAGCAACTCAGTTTCCATATTGCTTTATGTCTATTCACTACGAATGAGCCACTACGTTTGGTTTGGTTTCTAATTTTTATAAAAAGTACAAAACAAAAGAAGGACTTAAAAAGTAAAACTTCATGGCTCCGAAAAATGCATCCTAAAGTTTTGCCATATCGTCCTCACCATGCGCTGCCGGACCGGAGGGTTGTCGGCTGAATAGCTGTGTAAACAAACATAATATTCTTCTGCCTCACGTCATACTTATTGTATAAATGTACTGCTGTCACTTGGATGATGACTGTCAATAAAAGTTTTACACCAAAAAAAAAAAAAAAGAAATGTAGGGGGGTGGGATGCACACCGTAGTTCTCATACTTTCCACGTTTTAATCCATTGTAATCCATTATAATCCAATTTGTGTGCAACTTGGCTTAGTGTCATGCCCAAATGACACGATTTAGACAATAACCCCAATACAGGAAGATTTTTCTCCCCAAATCAAGTGCACAGCAAAGATTTGCCAGGGATAATAGATTACCATAAATGCTTGAGAACAACAGGGTTAATACTGATGTGAGGAAATGAGAAGTTTTAACTGAGGCAAAATGTGGGAAACTGCTTGGTACAAATTAGAGAATGTAAACATGATGTGATAACCACAATAACTGTCAGTTAAGTGAAGAGCATGGGATTTAACGAAATTTGGTACTGAAATATTTTTCGGCACATTAATTTGTAATTCTTCCTGACATTAATATGCACTGATTACGGTTTTATCTGTGATTGTTTTAGTGACCCCTGACGAAGGGTTACTTAAGCCTGAAATGCATTGGGTTGTAATGCGAATAAAAGCTGCTTTTTATGAACAGCGCTTCAGTCGTGTTCCTGATTTAGGTCTGGATGGGCACTTTGGGGACATAAGAAACTTGGAAAAAGTGTGTATTCCCACCTGTGGACTAAAAGTGTAGAATTGAATAAAAGCAACATGAACGTGAATGTAAAAATGCTGACAAGAATAAGAATGAGTAAAGAGATGAATACGCCTAAGATGGCAAATCTTCGCTGTGCACTGGTTTGGGGAGAAAGGTATTCCTGTATTGGGGTTACATTCTTGGAATTGGCCACATAGCGTGCCATGGCTCTGTTTGTGTTACTGTCTGAGCTGTCTATTTCATGATGTTCTGCGGGGCTGGGGCCATAATTGTTTATGTATGCACCTGAAAAGTCAATAAAGAAATTTAATACAAAAAGAAGGGCCCAACAACCCTCTTTGTTTACCATTATGGAAAAGGAAAAATATGAACAAATGGAGGGAAATGGACCCAAATAGGTAACAGCTCAGTGGAGGTGAAATTGAAAACACATGCCTCAGGGTTGACAGCAGCTTCAATACCCCATATTCTGCCGTTTATTATAGCGCTATCAATTACTTTGATAGGGACTAAGGATCCCCACTGGATACATTTCACAATGCTAAAACTAGCACCAGGCATGGAGGTGGACTGTTTAAGACTTCAATGATACCCACAATGGAGACCTAGAATTACAGATGGGCATATTTTTTCTTTTCCATCGTGGGAACTTTATTAGTCAAACATTTTCCAAGAGTAACAGAAACACTCAAGAAAGGAGTTGGAAGGCTATAGTATAGCAAAACATTGTACAAGTAGGAAGAACCTGGGGTGAACGATCAGAAGGAGGCTCTTACATTGGAGGAGCTGAGAGCTGCTATGCAAGAGCTTAACAAAGCTAAAGCCCCTTGGAGGAGGGGGATGGCAGGAACAGGGCTTCCCTGTAGAATTTTTTCAGACCTACTCAGCGACAGCCTCCGAGAAACTCCTGGAGGTCTTCTTTCAGGCACAGAAGGCTAGGACCTTGACCCATACCATGTGTGAGTGAATTATATGCTTAATGCTAAAACCAGGGGGGACCCCAAGGAGCCCTCCTCAAACTGACAACTCACCATGATCAACTCTGATGTTAAGGTACTCTTTAAACTGTTGTCAAAGAGTTTGCAGGCAGTGGTGCGTGACTTGGTCCACGAGGACTAATGTGGGTTCATGCCGGCACGCTGCACGGCCTACAATCTTAGGCAGTTGACTCATGTACTACAAGAGACCAGAGGAGAGGATTAGAACATGGCACTTGTATCAATTGGCCTGGAGATGGACTTTGATGCGGTCAAGTGGGGGTTCTCATGACGGTGCTACCAGGGATGTGTTTTGTCCCAGTCATTCAGGAATGGGTGCGGTCAATTTATACTAACCCCACAGCCTGCATTAGTGTGGGGTGGGGGGGGGGGGGGGGGGGGGTCTTGGAAGCCTGTTCTGTAGAAAAGGGCACCCAACAGGGCTGTCCCATTTCATCACTCCTGTTTGCTGTGGTGGTAGAGCCTATTGCGATTATGCCACATAGCTGGATCCCTGGAGGATAGGGGAGGTATCAACTATCTCATTACATGCAGACAATGCACTGATTTATATTTTATTAGCCTGCAGAGGCGGTGCCACAACGGACGCGGCATATGGCAGACTTTGGCCATCTTATGAGTTAACATTAGGAACAACTTGTTGTTCCCGTTGGGGAGAATGGCGTTGGGGCGCCACAGCAGTTGCCTGATCATGGGTTCTGATGGGAGGGCTTCGGATACTTTCGGATAATGGTCACACACACGCGGGCTGTGCATCAGCGCCTAAACGTAGATTAAGTTCTGAGGGGCCAGACCAGGTTGATTGGAATCTGCCCCTGTCAAACATGGGATGAGCGGCTGCCGCTAAAATGGTCTTCCTCTCAAAGTGTTTATATCTGGTCCAGAATTCACTGTTTACTCTTGAAGCAGCTTTTTTTCAGAATCTCAATAGTATGTTCATCTCCCTTGTGTGGACAGGAGGGCTCAGCTGGGTGACCATGTCAGTCCTGAAGCGTGATATGGAGGAGGGGGGCTGCCCATCCCAGACGTGCAACTCTATTACTTTGCAGCACACCTGTAGCATACAGCCCGATGCTGGACAGACACTGATAACTGGAAAATAAGGCTGCTGCGGGGTGTTTCCGAGGAGGATTCACTGGCACACCTACTGATGGGGCAGCACTCTGAGGCATCCGTTCCCTATCTGACACAGCGCACAGATATGGGAAACGGCGGAGTGAAAGGTATTGGGCAAGGCCTCTTTCGACAGGGAATTACGACTATGGGACATTGAGCCCTTCAGAACTATTGCACAAGATATGTCTTTGGACAAATGGAAAGACGTGGTTGACTTTTAGCAGGTGACCTATACTCAGGGGAAATGTTTCTCACGTTCCAGGATACACAAGACACATTTCACGTGGGACGGTGATGCTTCCTCCACTATGCAAAGCTAGGCAACACGCCTACGGAGATACGGTGCATGCACCCTGTGGCACAGTCCGTAGGAAAGTAAGATAATTCTGGCATAGGTACCCCCACTTTTTGCCTGGTGCTAATCTGTTTTGACGGTAGTTAATTGGGATCCTGCTCACCAGGATCCAAGTGACAGTCCTATCTCCTCCAAATTCATTGGTAAGTACTTTGTACATTTCACAGTTGGTATGCTGGTGAACCCCTGTAAGTCACTGATATATGGTACTGAGGTACCCAGGGCACTGGTACACCACGGGTCACCCAAGGGCGGAAGCATGTATTATGCCACCCATAGGAGCTCACGCAAACTGTGTCTGTAGAGCTGCTATTGCAGTCTGGTTGAAATGGTAAATGCACTTTTCTCTTATAAGATGTAAGGTTTTCCTTATTTCCCGGGTACTGCACTTAAGACCTTAAAGTCACCCCTATGGTAAGCCTTACAGCCCACAGGCAGGGTGCATGGTTCTAAGTTTGTGGGAACCCCTGCACGAGCAGAGGTACCCCTCACAACCCTGAATTGCATTGTCGGAGCTTTCCAACCCCAGCTCCAACACTAACGACATCCCGCCGTCGCAAGCCCTGTGCGACTCCCTCGCCACTTTTTGATACCGCAAGATAGCAGACATCCACGACAGCTTCAACACCCAGACAGCCCCAACAGACATCAACACAACACACTCCGAACACCATCGACCACGACCCCCTGCTAGCCTGGGCCAACGTGAGCATCGATGACACCATCAAGACCATGAGCACAATCCACTCTGGCTCCCCTTCTGACCCATTTCCGCACCGCATCTTCAACAAAGCCAGCATCTCCATCGCACCCCATCTGCGCAGCATCATCAATCTCTTCCTTGAGACCGCGACCTTCCCAGAGAGCTGGAAACACGCCGAGATCAATGCCCTACTCAAAAAACCCAAGGCGGACCCAAGAGACCTCAAGAATTTCCGGCCCATCTCTCTGCTTCCGTTCCCAGCAAAGGTCATAGAGACGATGATCAACAGACAGCTAACCCGATACATTGAAGAAAACAGAATTCTGGACCCTTCCCAGTCAGGGTTCCTCAGCAACCACAGCACCGAGACTGCCCTCATCGCCGCCACAGACAACATTAGGACCCTGCTGGACAACAGTGAGCCCGCGACCCTCATCTTCCTGGACCTCTCCGCCGCCTTCGACACAGTCTGTCACCGAACACTAGGCGCACACCTCCACGCCGTAGGGATCCGAGACAAGGCTCTGGAATGGACCACCTCCTTCCTCTCCAGCAGAACGCAAAGTGTTTGCCTCCCCCATTCTGATCCGAAGCCTCCAAGATCATCTGCGGCGTACCCCAGGGGTCTTCCCTCAGCCCGACACTGTTCAATATCTACTTGGCCCTGCTCGCACAAGTCACCCGACCTCAAAATAATCTCTTGCACCGAAGACACTCAACTGATCCCAGAAGTGCCCTTGTTGGGTTAGTCCCACATACCATGCTGGTCTGCAACAAAGCATTGTTTCCTGCAACCCGACTGTTGAGTTTGCCAAGGCTTGTTGGTGGTCCTGTAGGCCTCGGACCCATCTGCATTCTTCAACCATTGTAGGACAGCCCATGGATGCTCCTGTGCTCCTGAATAGTCGCCTGGGCTTCACAACTGCTTCATCAAGACCTTCGGGCTACAGCAGGTACCTCCGACAAGGGGTGCCATCGTACTCCTGCTTCTCCTGGACATCTCCAGGTGGTTTGGACTATCTTCCCTCTGCTTTCTGGTACTTCTCGTCCAGAATTCATGTTTGGGTTCCACGGACCTGGTCAAACGAGATGCTGTAACCACCGGACTACCAAGATCCTCCATTGACATCAACAGGCAGTTCCGACACCACTTCACACCTATGCACCTGGACTCCCTAGTGTAGGTATCCTGGTTCCCTGGGAACCCACAGGTGGGGTGGCTCGCCAACCTTCCTTAATCCAACTAGTTTCCTATGTGTCCTTTGGGAAGAGTCCTGAAACAGTAAAATACCAACTGTGACTTTCTCCGTGCTAGCCTATGGACATTTGACCGGGTGTACACTTCTGCACCAAGGCACCCGGGGTCCTTGCTACTCACCTTTGGTAGTTCCATGCTTCCCCTGGCTTCTTTACCCATGGGTTTCAGTCTTGTGTGTTTACTCAACTCACATCCCATTTTTTAGTATTTGGTTTGGTCCCCCTCATAGGGGCCCATGTGTTTTCCTATGCTTTCCTAATTTAATGTATTTCTTTCTGTGTACTGATTTCTCCACGTAGTAGATATACCATGTAGTTCTTAGTGATGTGTTGAATAAATACAGATTTTTCTAACACTGGTGTGGTTATTTCTTGTGTATAAGCTTACTGACTGGCTACTGTGGTAAATACACCCGCTTTACTCCCTCCGGCATAAGCCTTAGCTGCTCCCCACAGCTACCCCTTGGGAGCTTTGGTTATCAGGGACCATTACAACTATCACTAAGGGTTGCCTGGACTCTGTGCATGGTGCCTCACCACTATGCAAGGGTATAAATTAAAAAAACTGTTCTAGTAACTGCTTAGAAGTAGGCATTATTTACAAAACTTACATTACACAATGTTATATTTCAATGTAAGAATGAAAACAACTTGGAATTTGCACAGATATGATCACAACCCTCACCCTAATGCACATAAATATACATTTCTCTACACTGTTGTTTGAACAGGATTGTATTATGGTTATGATAATGACAATAACCATGGTCTATTTCAGATGTTTTTAATTCTTAGATACAATCCTAATGTTCTTAAATGTAAATCTGTCTCATAATTTGTGTCAAAGGTTCTCCCCCCCGCCCCAAATCAGTTATAAAGAATTCCACTAAAATACCTTTATTGAATAAAGTTAGTGGTTTATGGACATACACATACACACACACATACGTGTAGAAACTAAAGATTCTGGTATGGGACAAAACTTCTAACAGGTTGCACATATTTTGAACTATCATAATACAAGACTGTGGTGTTGGATAGGAGACAGGTTCCAATATGACTGGGAACACTAAGTTAAGTCATAATGAGAATATTTCTAATACGGAAAAAATCGAGCACCTGTCTCAAAGTACTGAATACTTAACAATCTTAACATTAAAAACCATCATAGTTGAAATTTGATTTACCTTTGTGCAAATCATTTTTACTTCCTATTAAGTGATTGTCATTTTTCAGCAACTGATCTCTTGCCGATTCGGACACCTGAGAGTGAAGGCTGATTGTATCGTCGTCAGAAGGCTGAAAAAATATGTGCATAATTACAACACAGGTAACACAATTTTAATGGTAGGTCACACTCATGATAAGAACAAACAATGATGTAAAGTAACTATAGTTACTCCAAGTTATATTTTGATGTAACATACAAAGAGTAGTGACTTCGAATGGGTGATTGAGGAGCTAAGCTACCTGCAGGATCTCTATAGAGATGGCCAGTCTGCAGGACGTGCAGGAGGGGTCCACAAGATCCGAAATCAGCCAACCTTTTATAGGCTAACCCAAGACTGCACATGTGGGATTCTCAACAGACAAGCAAGGCCCAAACGCGATCATCTTGTAAAGGAGGTACTTGGATGGAGCCCTAAGGAAAGAATCTGTAAATAGTTGAAAAACGCAAATCTATACAAACAAGCTCCTCTTTAACTGAAATCAATAGAACACCTTGGTCTGAAAAATGTGTGACCCTCCCAAAAGGTACAGGGGCTATTACTATGTATTTTTATCTTTTTACATTTGGGGCATTTGTAAAATACAAATAGCACATGTTACAACGCACGCGTTTACAACGCATGCCATTACAACAACCGCATTGTTACTAGGCATTCCATTACAATGCAAGTCAGTACAACTTGTTGTAGGGGGGGCGCTAGAGTTTGGAATAGTATAATTTACTATTCCAACTCCAGTCTGTGCAACAGCAGGGAAGGTGTTGGATTTAAAATCCAACAACTTCTGACCCCTACAGCAAGTCATTGTAACGACTTGCTTTGTAATGGTATGCGATTTAACAAAGCAGTTGTTGTAATGGAATGCCTAGTAGTGGAGAAGTGTGGCTCACGGTGTAGAGCAGGCAGACCCGGAAGCTGAGGTCAGACCCGGGACCAGGGTTCAATTCCCGACGCGGCAGGGTCTTGAGCTCAAATGTCCACGGACTCGATAATTCTCGCTTCGGTGCCTGCTCTAATCATGGGTTCTCACTCTGCAACTCTGGGCATTAAGCTTGCTTAATCTCCACAACGGCCCCCCTGAGGCGGGATGCCTGGCTTTCACCTTGGGGATGCCCTGTAGGGGCTATCTCACAGGGAAAAGCCAGGACGGGTTCCCAAGGCAAGCGCCGGGAAACCTCCGGGTAGCTGTGCGCTCAATAAATGCAATAATAATAATAATAATAATAATAATGACCGCATTGCAATGGCATGCACTGTGTCGCATGCGTTGTAAACGATGTTTACCGGACTTACAACCTGTCCTAACGAGGGAGCAGAGTGTTGTATAGAGCAATGGTTACACAGAAAAATGGGGTAACCATGACACACTTGTATATTCCTAAGCATGGCTCATGTTTGTTTCAAGTTAGTGGATTTAAATTTTTATTATCCAACATTATTTGGCAAACTGTGTTCTGGGATTTATTGATGTGAAGGTGTGGGCAGATAACAAAACAAAAACAGGTTTTATTGAAAGGTATCCTTACAGGGCGGCTGAATTACAGAAATGATCACAACAGGAATGCTTTTAAACCCTTCCTGAATGGGAAAGGTACTGGTGCAGACTTAGGTTTAGGACAAGTAATTCCAGAATGTGGGTGTCCAAGAGGAAACCGCCTATATTCAAGTATCTTCCTTATCGTCTCTCTTGATTTCTAGATGGACATTACCGACATTACCGAGACAGCTTGTTGCTCTTCTATCCTCAAGATTATAAGCCTATTTCCAAGATAGTCTGGTTTGCTAGTAATTAAGAAGTACCTTCTGACAGAGAAGGTTTTATGCTTGATGTGGACTAGTAGGGGGTCCTGTTAGAAATTGGGTTCTGATTGGCAGATGTATGCACCCTGTCCAAGCAGGAACCCGTAATCCTAGTTAGGGTAAGTTAGACACACACAATAAATTAACCCATGCTCATCCTCTGTTAGCTTGGCACAGAGCAGTCAGGTTTAACTTAAGAGGCAATGTGTAAAGTATTTGTGCAACACTTCAAACAGTAACACAGTGAAAACACTACAAAAGATTCCACACCAAGTTAGAACACTAGCTTTCATTATTATGAACATAAGAAGACCAAAATGAGAGAAACCCAATAAGAATAACCAGAGTTATAAATTATTAAAGAATACATGAAAATATAGTGCTTAAAAGCTTAAATCGCCAACCGGGGACGTCTGGTCGCGCTTGACCAGGGTAAATCTAAAGGTTTAGGCCAACTGTGATGGCGCACCAGTCAGATACAGGGATCAGGCTTGGCTAACTGAAACAGTATCTTGAATGCGTCAACGTCAAAGACGATGCGGGGAGCAGGGGAGGGGATGCGTCATTGTTGAACCTTTCAATAAAGGCAATGCGTTGGTTCTGAGCTACGCAATGTCGAAGATGCGTTAACATACAAGGAGCACCTAAGGAATGAGTCGTCCTTGAACCAATGGGTTGTAGGCGATGCAAACAGCACAAAGCAAAGCACCAAGCCGTGCAAAGTCAGGAATGATTCGGACCCTGGAGTCGATGTGCCACATAGGCAGCGATGCTTCAGCGTCGAGGGAGATGCACTGGTTCCGATCGGCACAACGTCGTCAATGCTTGGATTGCAGTTGTTGCAGCACTTTATACCCACTTCCAAGGGCCCAGGACTGGATTGACACCACTTGGCAGAGAAAGACTTGCAGCAAGCAAAGTCCAGATGCTGTTGCAGAGTGATGAGTCTTTGATATCCCTGAAACTTAGAGCAGGGGGCAAGCCAGCATGCCCTTAGAGTCACTCTAGGTTCAAGTGAGATGGGTCCAGTCCTTCCTCAGCAGGGCAGAGGGTAGCAGACAGCAGGGCAGCACAGCAGAAAAGCAGTTCTTCCAGAACAGCAGTCCAGCTGAGCGGCAGTCCTTGTAGCAGCACAGCAGTATTTCCTTCTGACAGGGTTTCTTCACAGGTCCAGTAGTGTCTGACACGGTGTAGTTATACCCAGCAGTGCCTTTGAAGTGGAGGTGACTTGCTATGGGGGGTAGGCATCCCTCGGTGTGGGGACAGGACACAGCCCATCCAGGTGTGTCAGCTCCTCCCTCCCATCCTGTCCTGGCTGACCCATCAGGATGTGGATGACCACTCAGTCACACCTAAGCTTCCTTTGAGTGTGGCTATCTAGAAGGAATGCACAAAGTTCAGCTGTCACCCACTACAGACAGCTGCAGGCACACAGGGCTAAGAGCAGAAAAATGCCATCTTCCTAAAAGGGCAATTTTTGAAAGGGTAGTGTTGTGAGGTACCAGACGTAGCCAAGTTGCATCTTTGTAGTTTCTTTATTGAGTATAATTTACGGGATGGTTTCCCTGTAAAGCAGCTTTATCATTACCATTCCAGTGATATGGAACATGACAGAGTTACTCCTTCTCAATCAGAAATTGAAGCTTCTAAGTGTAATAAGGAATTCCCAATGTTAACCTATGAGTGGGGTAGGCCTCACATTAGCGAAAAACTAATTTGGGTGTTTTTCACATCCAGGACATGCAAAACTCAAAAGTACATCTCCTACCTTTTGAATACAAAGCCCCCACCCCTTATGGGCTACCTAGGGACTACCTTAGGGTGATTTATCCATACTAATATAATAAAGAGAGAGCCCAAACCTTTGAGGCGGGTAATCTCAGGAACCACAGCACCAATCACAACACCCAATACAGCGTTGGAAAGGGCAGTTGCAGCAGAAGGACATAGGCTATGCAGACGCCCACCATATACATTTAAAAGGTAAAAGAACTGTGCCAGCAAAGTAGTCCCTTGTGGGCGTGTCTGCCTTGTGCTGTGGGCGTGTGTTGGGGCGTGACAAACGCTGGGGGCGTGTGGTACGTTCCGCCCTTCATGCCATATCTCATATCGTGTGCTAATCCCACCCTGCTCCCTTTAAATACCCCTGCACCCCATAATCATAACCCACCCTTACTCCTTAAAATACCCCAACACCCTTAAACACTAACCCATCTTAACCCTATAAATATAACCTGTACCCCAAAACCCAAACCTATCTTTAAACCCTAAAAATACCCCTGTACCCCAAAACCCAAACCTATCTTTAAACCCTAAAAATACCCCTGTACCCCAAAACCCAAACCTAGCCTTGAACCCTATAAATACCCCTGTACCTCAAAACCCAAACCTAGCCCTGAACCCTAAAAATACCCCCTGTACCCCAAAACCCAAACCTAACCCTAAAATACCCCTGTACCCCAAACCCCAAACCTAGCCCTGAACCCTTAAAATATCCCCGGAACCCCAAAACCCAAACCTCCCCCTGAACCCTAAAAATACCCCTGAACCCCAAAACCCAAACCTAGCCCTGAACCCTTAAAATACCCCTGTACCCCAAAACTCAAACCTACCCCTGAACCCTAAAAATACCCCTATACCCCCAAAACCCTAAACTAGGCCTGAACCCTAAAAATACCCCTGTACCCCAAAACCCATACCTATCCCTAAACCCTAAAACTACCCATGTACCCCATAAACCAAAACTATATCTGAACCTTTAAAATACCCAAATACCCCAAAACATATACCTCAGTACCCCAAAACATATACCCCTATACCCATACTTACCTTATCCAAACATTTAAAAAAACATGCTTTTACCATTCATGCATTTACAACGAATTTCGTTTTAAATGTATGCGTGGTAAAAGCATATACAATGTATTGCCATGCGTTATAATGGAATTGTGGAGTCATGGTACTTCCGTAATGAAAGTATGCGGAGTGATGGTATGCGGAAAGAAAGTTGCGGGATAAGGGGTGTTTACCCTCCCCCGGTAAGTACATTGGTAGCACGGCAGCCCACATCTCCAGCAACATACTCATATTTTTTCCCCACCCATTTGAAAAATGCACAGGTCTCTCTAATTGATGGCCAGCACCGACATACACTTTTAGACACACCTCCCACCACAAGTTCTAGAATTGCGAACTTTAGAGCTGGGGAGCTCGTTCGAATCTCGGCATCAGCTCAACATCCTATGATTCCAGGCAAATCGCTTTGACTCCCCGTGCCTACCACAAATTAATGTGTTCTTCTGTAATGTAAATTGTGCTCATGCCATGCGCTATATAATATTGCAAGGAAAAATAAAGTAGGGATACTCGAGTTCACACTCTACTGAACACTGTGAATCGGAGCGTTTCACAGGCCTGTCACAGATAAGAAATGCTATCAAAACGAAATCCTACAAAACAATATACTACTGGCCGGCAGCAATTCATACCCGGACAACGTCGGGACGGGCTGCTAGTATGTAATAAAAGGGAAATTTCAGGCTTGGCAAGAGGCTTTAACTACCAAGGCAACATGGCAGTGTAAAACTGCACACATGGGGTCTGCCCTGGAAGGCCTGAGGCATGTATAAAGTGCTACTTGTGTGGGTGACACAATCAGAGCTGCAGGCCCATTAGCACCATTTAATGGACACACCCTGGGAACAGGTGCTGCAATCTACTAGGGACTTCTAGATAAATTAAACATGACAATTATGGATAAATCAATCAAACCATGTTTTAGGGGAGAAGCACATATATTTTAGCACTAGTTAGCAGTGGTAAAGTTCTCAGAGTCCTAAGGCCAACAAGAAGACTTCAGCAAAACTGGAGGCAAGCAGGCAAAACATTTGTGGGATGACCACCTAGGTCTGTCAAATCTAACCGGTGCCAAGGCACATTTGTGTAGATTTGAAGATGGTGTTGATTTGATAAAAAGTTCAATGACCAGTGTTTACATGAGTGGCAGTGTGAATGGTTAAACCTTAAGAGTGGTGAATGTGGAGTCTCACACACTATTCAACATGGTATTCCTGTGATCAAAGTGGGAGAGAGGGACAGCTTGAACAGTGGTGCACAGGTTAGCGGAATGAGCAAAGATATTACATTATGTGTCAAATGCATATGGTACCAAGCTATTTGCGCCATCTTGCTCACAAGTCTTGAATGAAATGGCAATCAATGCAAATCAGAGGGCACTCTGGCACTGAGCACATGGGGTTGAATCACTTCAAAATCATATACTGGTGGACAGGCTGTGATGCAGAATCTATTTGTGCAAGGTGAACCTCATTGCCATTTTCTGCTTTAAATCAAGCAAATGAATGCCTAAAAAAATCAGTGCTGAAGAAGAAAGAAATTGCATACTTGTATCTGCAGTTCTCCAGCATTGGTATCTTTCATAAAATATCTTAACACCTGAGGAAGGGGTAACAGGTTGAATGTAGAATAACTCCGGGGCAATTGTAGGAGGCTGGGCTTAGTATAGGGTGCACACGTATTCAAGTGATGCACCTTTCGCTAATCCAGACAACTCTTATGGTGACCTTAGTGGTCTTTGATACCTATAGAAGGCTCCCTAAGTAGTAGATGTGGAGAGCAGCCTTCACGCTTATCTTGAAGGAGAGTAAAACAGCTTGTTTTACCAACTGTAATCAATAGTGTAAGTTAAATGAGAAAGAACCTCACAGTGTGTATATAGAAATAAGTCTATTTACTACACAACACACTCACTAACACATTGGTATGTCTCCTACCAAGAGATACCAATACAATACACAAGAATACTTTGAAGTAATCATGTACTTAGCACAAATATACCCTGGTCTCCAGGAGGAGGCCAAACCATATTCTTAGGATAGATTTATACGTTTCTACGACCATGCCTGTTCCAATTATTTATTTTTGGAAGTATGGACAGGTTTCAGGGTTTCAGTGCTGTTTAACGAAATGGCATTTAACTAATGGAAGAATAGACAACATATTCTTAGTACAATGCTATCGTTCTACCTTTTCCTACTCAGGCTTGGCTCAGCAGCAGGAGGACAGATTCGTTTCAGTGGTCGGCAGCAGCACTAGCATGCTGTCAGACCCTGAAAGTCTGTAACCAGAAGTCCATGAGGGTACCCAATACATGGGATCATACACCAAAAACTAAATTTGGTGTTTGGGTATGTTTCCAACATGTTTGATACCAAACATGACAGTGTTCGGTGTAGCCACTATATAGTTAGATATCTCGTAATGACTGATGTCCGCTAAATGTATTAAAATGGCTGACCGCACTTACAAAGCCTGGAGAATTGACCTCGAGGTTTGTAGGGGTGTCCTGCTCATGCAGGGACACCCTCACCCTTATAACCAAGCACCCTGCCTTCAGTACTAAAAGGTCTGCCATATGGGTGACTTATAGGTTTTAAGTGGGGTGACCTCAGATAAAAGAATACATATCTGTTGTGAGGGGTGCTTGTACCCACTCACACAGGCTGCAATGGCAGGCCTGTAGTTACTGTTTGAGTGGTCTCTCATGGGTGGCACAATACATGCTGCAGGTGTACCTATGCCCTGGGTACCTCAGTATCATATACTAGGAACTTACAAGTGTAGACCAGTAGCCAATTGTAGATGTACAACAACACTTACCATGGTCAATTTTGGGAGGAAACACCGTCAATGGAATCCTGATTACCACGATCCCAGTCAGACTAGTCAAGAATACATATTGACATCAGCAAAAAGTGGGGGTAACCATGAAATCAGATCCAAATTTCCTACAATGGCTTTTCTGCGCACCTCCTGGAGACCCTTGGAGCAACCTCTCTCTTTGACCCCACCTGTGAGGTGAAGGAATCCTCAATTACCTCATCAGAAGTGACAGATTTAAGTTTCTGTAGTACCAATAATAGCCTCATCTCTCTGAACGTGAGAATTTTTGAGGAAAGGGTTAGACATATTTCGCAGTCTATTACCTTGTTTTCAGCTACTGTGACATATTAGTGCCAGGGTCAGAGAAACAAAGCATGAAAATAATCTTGGATGAACCAAAAAGAAGCAGTAGCTGAAGAAACTGAGCAGAGCTCAGTGAGACTCCTTCACATGGCATGTAGTGGCATATCTGGGGGACTCAGCCTCTGTTGGGAGTGTTTGAAAGGGTGATGTCACCTGATTCGTTATAGTTCAAGTTTGGTCCTTTTTTTAAATAAAACATAGATAGGCCATTAAACTGACTATGTCATTGCCATTATTGCCTATGATAGTTATACATGCTATTTTATGATGGTACAGTGGGACTTCCATTTTGATTCAAGCATGTGAATCTATGAAAGATCTAGTACTGGAGAACCGAGGTCCCCATTTTTCCCTGCTTGTTGCAGTACCATATGGTGGTGGTGTTGTCCATGAGGACCTTTACCACCCTCCACTTGATTGGTAGCAACAAGGTCTTTAGAGCCATACGAAAATGTTATTCATCTTCGGAAACAATATTTTTAGTAGATGCTTCATCTACCAGCAAATACCTCATCTGTTGAAAATTCTCAGGCATCAGCCTAGACCTGGGAAACTTAAAGGCTCCATGTAACGCCAGTAGGGGAGGTCCTGGTTTTCTATGGACACCAGAAGTGAAGTTGGGCAATATTCCTGAAGCCACATAGTGCTCATGCCAGTGCAACAATGTCTGTTTCTGTTCAATTTTCCCAAGCCTTAGAACCCAGCAGAAAGAGAAACCTCAAATAGAATAAAGTGCTGTTCAAAATGTATAACTGGCATCTGGATAATCTATTCCTGTACTTCCTTCCTTAACCCCTTGCACGCTCATGACGAGCTGGGCTCGTCATGGCGTAGCCTCCTCGCACGCTGATGACGAGCCCAGCTCGTCACGTAAAGTGCAGTTTTAAAAAACTCAGCACAGGAGCGGAATTGCGCTAGCGCGCATGCGGTTAAGACAAGGAGGTTTATTGGATCAGTGAGGAATCTTCAGATAGGTCCACCAGAAGGAAAATGCTACTTACCATTATGCATATGTTCTTGGCATGTAGTGCTCCTGACATTCATATCTTAGCATAGATCGCCGCCTAGTGTTGGGTCCGGATGTTTGCACCTTGTTGTCCTGGAAGAGTCTTCGAAGTATCACGAGATAGATGACTCCTCCCCTGGACTACAGTGCGCATGGCATCTTCTCCATCCTCAGATTGTTTTTCGCCATTGTGGCAAAGATGGAGTATAGAAAAGTAAGAGATGACCATGTAAGTGTATGTTAAGAAGGTAACCCTGCAGCTGTGATAGGTACCAGGGAGGAGGGTGGGCGATATGAATGTCAGCAGCCCTACATGTCAAGAATAGATGCATACTGGTAAGTAGCATTTTCCGTTCAAGGCATATGGGCTGCTGAATTCATTTCTTAGCATAGACTGTATAGAAGTTTCTTCTCTAGCGGTGGTTGCCTGTACCAGCTGCAGTAGTTTGAAAAAGAGTTTTTAGGACAGCCTGGCCTACTGCAGCTTGTTGCTTAGCTTGCACGTCAACACAGTAGTGTTTAGTGAAGGAGTGTATGGTAGACCATGTAGCTGCCCTACATATGTCTTCTAAGGGAATATTTCCTAGGAAAGCCATAGATGCCCCCATTTTGCGCGTTGAGTGGGCTTTTGGGGGAACTGTTAAAGTGCGCTTTGCCTTTTGATAGCATATTTGAATGCATTTAACTATCCATCTGGCTATTCCTGTCTTTGAAATGGGATTACCTTTATGTTGTGGAGAAAAAGCAACAAAAAGTTGCTTTGTTTTTCTGAATGATTTAGTTCTGTCCACGTAATGTAGCAGAGCTCTTTTGACATCTAGTGTGTGTAGGGCTCTTTCAGCTACCGACTGCGGGTTTTGAGAGAAAACTGGCAATTCTATGGACTGATTGATGTGAAAAGTGGATATAACTTTTGGCATGAATTTAGAGTTAGTACGAAGCACCACTTTATGGTATTGTATTGTATTGTGGTATACTTGTATAGCGCGACCTGTCACCACCAAGGAATCCTGGCGCTTTTGGTGTATTTGCATGAAGGGTTCCTGAATGGTTAGTGCCTGTAGCTCACTCACTCGTTTGAGGGAGGTAATGGCAATTAAATATGCCACTTTCCATGTTAAGAATTGTAGTTCTCATGAGTGGAGTGGTTCGAAAGGTGGCCCCATGAGTCTGCTTATTACTATGTTTAAGTTCCAGACTGGCGAAGGAGGATGCTTTGGAGGGATAATTCTTTTAAGTCCTTCCATAAAAGCTTTGATAGGTGGTATTCTGAACAGGGACACATGTTGCCGGTTTTGAAGATATGTTGCTATAGCAGCAAGGTGTAGTCTTATGGATTAGTATGCTAGATTACATCTTTGAAGATGTAGCAAGTAACAGATTATGTTTTGGATGGAGGCATCTAATGGATTGATTTGGTTGTTATGGCAATAGATTACAAATCTTTGCCATTTAGCTGCGTAGCATGCTCTAGTAGTGGGGCGCCTTGCTTCCTTGATAATGTTCATGTAGTCTGGAGGCAAGTTAAGGTATCCGAACTCTAAGACCTCAGGAGCCAGATCGTTAGGTTCATCTGACTGGGATCTGGGTGCCGGATTTCGCCATGGTTATGTGTTAGCAATTGTGGCAACAGGCGTAGTCTTTGGTGCGGGACTACTGATAGTTCTCGGAGCGTTGTGTACCATGGCTGTCTTGCCCATGTGGGAGCAACCAGGATCTTGTGAGTGACTGTTGTTTTAGTTTGCGTGCCACTAATGGAATCAGTGGGGTTGGCGGAAAACGTAAATCTGCCTGACCAGTTCATCCATATCGCATTGCCCTGTGACAACGGGGGTGGGAACCTGGCGGCAAAGGACTGGCATTTTGAGTTTTCTTTTGTGGCAAACAGATCTATCTCTGGTTGTCCCCATTTTTGGAAGAATGGTTGCAGAACTTGAGGGTGAATCTCCCATTTGTGTATTTGTTGGCTGTGTCGGCTCAGTAGATCAGCGATCTGATTGTCTATTCCTGGGAGGTGTTCTGCCAGGAGAAAGATGTTTTTTGGAATTACCCACTTCCATATGCTCTGCGCTAGGCGAGACAGCTGTGGAGAGTGTGTCCTTCCCTGTTTTTGAATGCTAGAAATACTGCTAGTAACTCTAAGTGATTTATATGCAATGTCTTTTGTTTGACTGTCGAGAGACCTTGGACTGTGTATTGAAGGAGGTGGGCTCCCCAACCTGTCAGTGATGCGTCCGCAGTCAACATTACTTGTGGAACTGGCTCTTGGAACAGTTTTGTGGGTTCCACCACTGAAGAGAGTTGTAAGTGTGATTGTCTACCAACACTAGGTCTTTTAGTTGTCCTCGAGCTTGGTTCCACTGTTGTGCTAGGCATTCCTGCAATGGACGCATTTGAAGTCGGACATGAGGGACAATGAATATGCAGGAGGCCATCATGCCTATAAGCTGCATGAACACTCGAGCTGGCAGGGAGTGTTGTGGCTGAAATTTTTGAATGAGAGACTGTATGTTGGATATCCTGGCTGGATTTGGATATGCCTTCCCCACTGAGGTATCTATTGTTGCTCCCAGATATTGTTGTATGTGGGAGGGCTGCAGATGTGATTTTGGGTAATTTATGGAAAATCCTAGACTGTGCAGAAGTTGTATTGTCTGAGACGTATGGTTTGCACACTGTACGTATGAGTTGGCTTTTATGAGCCAATCGTCCACGTAGGGGAACACATGGATGTGTTGCCTTCTGAGGTGTGCTGCTACTAGTGCTACTTATTAAACAATTTGGGTAACCCAATAGACCCTTGTAGGCTTGGGCAGTATACAGTACAGGGTGAGAGTTGTCTACAATGATTTTGTTTGTTAACTGGTTCAGTTTATTTGTTAGCGTAAGTCATTGAGTTTGTTATCCAGCAACAATGAGGGAAAGCTCAGCTTCCCGAAAACGCTTCTGGTTGCTGGATCGCTATTGGTGTGCTGTTGAAGCCGTTAATTAATACGGACAACCTTCTACTTGAAGAGCCTTCTACCTGAAGAGCTTTCCCTCATTGTTGCTGGATCGCTGGCCCGAATCAATTAATACTGCCTTCAAGAATTCTGCTGATTGCTGCAGTTACATATCTCCACCCATAAGCCATACGAATCTAGAAATTCCGCTTCCATCGCAATTCTCTAAGGGGCTTCCTCTGCAATACACAATTGTCCTGATGATGGTCTTATAGACAACTGCAACAAAGACCGAAACGTCGACCTCTTCATTATCTCCCAAGAAATTTATGTTCTTAAGAGCAACTTTTGCTCATCATTGGTTTTAGTTGCTTTTTTGCATTTATAGGAGCTGATGTTTTGTTATGAACTGATTTGCTGATTTGTTCTATACATCTGTTCATGACACTTTGCTTATGATTAACTACTTCATGTTTCCCCTTGAATTTATTTCTGATATATAAAATATATTATATTTTCATACAAATAGTATCTCCTGTGTGCTTTTTATCTTTGTGATTAATATCAATACATATCACTGTTGTCCTATGGACACATTTGAGCTACTACTGCTAGGCATTTTGTGAAAAACCCTTGGTGCTGTAGTTACCCCGAAGGAAAGAACTTTGAATTGGTAGTAGTGACCCTCTATTGTGAACCTGAGGTATTTCCTGTGAGCTGGATGTATAGGTATGTGAAAGTATGCATCCTTGAGGTCTAATGTAGCGAGGAAGTCGCCTTGCTGGAGTAGCGGGAGTACTTGTTGTATAGTGATCATATGGAAATGCTCTGAAAGTATATATTGGTTCAGAGGTCTGAGGTCCAATATTGGTCTGTGGGACCTGTCTTTTTTGGGAATAAGGAAGTATAGAGAGTATACCTCTGTGCCCTGGTGTTGAAAAGGGACTGGCTCTATGGTTCCCTTTTCTAGCATGGACAGCACCTCTTGTTGTAACAGCGTGATGTGTTCTTTTGCCATTGGACAGTGTTTGGGAGGTATGTTGGGTGGAGTAGAAGTGAGTTCCAGGCAGTAACCATACTGGATAATTTTTTCTCACCCACCTGTCTGTGGTAATGGCATTCCAGACTGGTAGGAATTGTGTTATTTTGCCTCCGACTGGTGTTAAGTGGTCTGGAGGGAGTGTGAACAAGTCACTGTTTGTTGGTGGCGAAGGTTCTGGTGTTATTATTACCACGTCCTCTGCCTTTGTTATTATTTCCTCTGTAGCTTCCTCTGTTGGAGCCTTTATTAAAGGTGCCTTGGGTATTTGTTTTAAATGATGAAGAGGTTTGTGATGTGTTGCCTCTGCCTGAGCCTCGAAAGGAGGAGCGGCGAAAGGAGCCCCTAGACTGTTGGAATTGAAGTGCACCCATGGATTTTGCGGTGTCAGTATCTTTCTTCATCTTTTCTAAGATGGTATCAACTGCTGGGCGAAACAAGAAATCCTGGTTAATGGGTCGATTAAGTATGGTAGACTGTACTTCATTTTTAAAACCTGAGATGCGGAGCCAGGCATGCCGGCGTAGCAACACAATAGTGTTGACAGACCGAGCGGCTGTATCGGCCGCATCATGGGCACATTTTATAGATGCGTTAGTGATGAATTTCCCTTCTTGAATTAGGTCGTTAGCTTTTGCCTCACAAGGTTCTTGTAGGTGTTGTAATAATCCTTTCAGTTCATCATAGTGTGCTCTGTCATAGCGTGCTAAAAGAGCTTGCGTATTGGCGATTCTCCAGGTATTTGCTGCCTGAGAGGCCACTCTCTTTCCTGAGGCTTCTAAGATTTTTGAATCTTTGTCAGGAGGGGGGCATCACCTGTTCTTTGAGAATTAGCCCTTTTTCTGGTGTTAGAAACAACCGGAGAGTCTAGTGGTAACTGAGACTGGATATAAGAGGGGTCTGTAGGGGCTTTTTAATATTTCTTTTCAATTCTTGGATTGAGGACACGCGCTCTGGCTGGGTCTTTAAAGATGTCCGGTGCGTGCTTAAGTACTCCCTTTAGCATATGGAGTGTGCGTATACTCTTCTCTGATGTTGGGAAGGTATTAAATAGGAAATCCTCCTCTATAGGGCCAGTGTGCATGCTTACACCATGATACTGAGCTGCTCTGTCAACTAGCTGGTTGAAAGCAACCGTGTCTTCAGTAGGGGATGGCTTAGTGGGATATGTGGAGGGATCTGGTATGGGTTGTGTGTCATATGGGTCATTAGGGTCATTTTGATCTTCCCATGTGTGATCTTGGTTTCCCTGATCATCAGGGTCTATAAAGTCCTGATGAGGGTCTTCACCCATGTCCTCTTCATCATCATAATGTGGAGGTGTAGGAGAATATGGAACATAAGGCATGTTAGGAATGAAAGGAGGAGGTGTAAAAGGTCTAGAAGGGGATGTCCCAAAGTCCTTTTTCTTAGAGGGAACAGGAGAAGGAGCCTCAGTGTCCAGTCTTCTCTTGTTCTTATTGTAGACTGTTATATGTCCTGTATTAGGGTCTATATGCAGTCTATTTTGGTCTGGCTTCACTGGATCAGGATGGAAAAGTTCTTCTTCCACTGTCCGTGGCTTCGGCGCCGATGTTTTTGGATCGGTCGCTTGCTTGTTTTTATTTTTATCTTGAGTTATTTTCGGCTCGTCGTCTCTTGTCGGCTCGACAACTGTTTTAGGCTCGACGCCCTTGTTGGACATGACCACCTTCTTATGTTCGACGGTCTTTTTCGGGTCGACAGCCTTTTTCGGCTCGATGTGTTTTTTCGGGTCGACGACCTTCTTCGGTTCAACTGCCTTTTTCGGTTCTACGGCCTTTTGCGGGTCAGAGGCAGTGTTCGGATCGACAACCTTTTTCGGGTCGATTCCTTTTTTCGGCTCGATGACCCTTTTTGGGTCGACGGTCTTTTTTGGTTTGACGCCCCTGTTTGGGTCGACCGTTAACCTTGGATCTACGCCGCCCTTTTTCTGGTCGACAGTCTTTTTCGGATCGACAACCTTTTTTGGTTGGCCGGTATTTTTCGGACCGACGACTTTTCTAGTGTTGTGGCCCGTTTTAGTCTGTGAAACAGTCTTCGAGTCCATGGCCTTTTTGGAAAGGGTCTTGCTCGGTCCGGGGGTACCGGAAGGCTTAGTAATGGTCTTCGGAGCAGAGCCGGAAGGCGGGGCTTCTAAAGCGGTGTTTCGGTCGCGGCGAAGACCTTTTGGCGATGCTTTGACCGGAGCATTGTCTGGAGGTGGAGGCAGGGTAGGGGCTTTAGTACTCACGGTTTTCCCCGTGGGAGCTCTAAACGGAGTCCGACTGGTGACTAGCTATAGGTCGGAGTCCGCTGCCTCTGGAACTTCATGTTCGTCGTCGAAAATGTTTTCCGGTTCAGGTGCCTGCCGCTGCATCTCTTGTGGAGCAGCTCTTCGGTTCCGGATAGTTTTCTTCGATCGAAGCTGAGCACAAGCTGGACAATCTTCCTCATTGTGCTCCGGAGACAGGCATTTTGTTACATACTGTATGCTTATCGCTATGTGGAAACTTGGATTGGCATTGTGGGCATCTTTTAAACGGGGTTCTTTCCATCGGCGGTAGGCCCACGTGGCGTCGAAAAGGCCCAACGGCCTGCGTCGACTGCCAGAGATGGATGGAAAGAGTTGTCGAGTCGAGGGATACCGAGCGGAAACATTACAGTCGAAATTATGAGGTTTTTGACTTTAGGAATTAGGACACTTTCGATCCCGAAGTTGGAGTTGTCGAAGTGCATCCGAACCCAATGGCGGAGAAAAACAATCTGAGGATGGAGAAGATACCCATGCGCACTGTAGTCCAGGGGAGGAGTCACCTATCTCGTGATACTTCGAAGACTCTTCCAGGACAACAAGGTGCAAACATCCGGACCCAACACTAGGCGGTGATCTATGCTAAGATATGACTTCAGCAGCCAACATGCCTCGAACAGATAATTATCTAAAGTAACTTTTTCTTCTGATGGATACTTCTACCTGCACATTGCTCACCTGTTGAATAGATTCTCAAGCAGTGCTTTACTGCTTGGTACCTTACCTGGAGGAGGACTGATGGATAGTTGCATAATGAAATCTTGTAGAACATACCTGACCAACCTGACACACCTTCGAGTGCCCACATTGCTGCCTTGCAGATTTCTGCAATAGACCTTTTATGGGTGAAGAAGACGAGGACTTAGAACTGATGCAGTGAGCTCAGATTGCTTCAAGTGGCTCCTTCTCAGAAAGTGCGTAGCACATATTGCTGCAAAAAATAATCCAGTTGTAGAATGTACTTTTCTGTAGCTCCTTTCCTTTCCTACTACCACTGTAACCTACTAATTGTTGGTCATCCACTTTGGTGCATCTAGTGCGGTCAAGATAAAAACTGACTGCCCACCTGGGGTCCAGGTGATGCAGCCATTGATCCTCCTTTGAGGGATGGGGCACGGATAGATGGATGGGAGGGTAATGGACTGACCCAGGAGGAAGAAGGTAACCACTTTTGAGAGGAAAGCAGCCCAGATTCTTAATAGCAGCTTATTTGGGATAAAGGTTGAACACGGCGGGCAGGCACTCAGGGCCTACAGCTCACTGATCCACCCTGCCACAGTGGTGGCCACCATAAATGGTGCCTTTATGGTTAACAAGCACAACTGGCAACTGAGAAGGGGCTCAAACGGAGATTTCATCAGAAACGATAAAATAAGATTTAGGACCTACTTGGAGTTAAAGGGTACAGATTGGGCAACACCTTATGGAACCTTATCACAATAAGTGACTTAAATAGGGAACTCTCTACTAGGAGACTCTGAGGTAGAGAGAGAGCAGAGTTATAGGACATCTGATAGTCAGGCTTGTAAAGATTCCACATGGTTGACTGCCCACCATGAAACAAAACTGTTCAATCTCCCAGAATAAACAGAGTTTGTAAAGGGTGATGAGCTGATAGAATGAAATCCATCCCCTCAGGTGGTATCTGAAAGAAGCTTAGATATCCCTGATCAATCTCCAAGCATAAAAGGTAGAGGCCTCACAGACTGGGGCGTAGCACCATCCCCTTATATGCACCCGAGGAGTGCGCTGTTTGGCAAAGATGCCCATAATAACCAAGACTCCACTCATGATCTGTAAAGAAACGCAGGCTCAAGATGTTGGATCTGATATTCAGTGACACAGTTGGGTTATTAGTTGTTAATCAAATCCCTTGACAGCCTCATTGCTTCCGGCCAGAAGTATAAGAAGTTGGAATAACTATACTTTCTGGAGATGGGTGAATAGAAAAAAAGGATGGGTCGCCAGGTGTTGGCCGATAGCATCATGCTACTAGTCTATTTACTGCCCGCATTTAAGCACTCCTGCACCACCAGAACTAGTTCCAAGACTAATTCCAATAAGGCATCATTGAAAGGGAGCAAGTTCTCTGGAGCAATTTGTTGACAGTGGGAGGACCTCTGTGAGGACATAAGTCTTGATGTACATGGAGGGAAGTGACAAGCTTAGCACCTGCACATCTTTTTGTCACTACTGTGTAAAGGATGAGACTTCTGGGGTCAGAGGACCAAAAGGGAACTCCATTTCTGGGGAGATATTCTCACCACTGGCTGAGGAGATGTCAGCAAATTCAGTGAGCTGATCAGAGGCTTCCCCATCCCATATAGGTCGAAGGGATAAGAATTTGAGCAGAAGAGTTCATGGATCATTTAGTCACAGGACATGCTTTCATAGTGATACACCTCTTCCTTCAACAGCATTTCCGCCTCACTTACGGATTTGTGCTGTGCCACTGGTTCTGCTACGAGGGTATCCTAATGCAGCCTGGAGGTGTGGAGTCCAACATCGCTGGAAGGAATGATCATGGTATAGTAACATTGGTAGCCCTCAAAACCGAACAGGTGAAGGTGTATCTCTGTGCCAGCGTTAAGAGGGGCACCTGAAAAACAGCAGGCACCAGTAGTGTGCCTACGAATGGCAAAGGAGCAAGAGACATAAACAGAGGCGTGCCCTACTCTCTCATAAAGCCTGTAGGTGCGCCAGAGGGGGCCATCTCCCAGGCACACATAATGAACACCGTGTTGCATGATTCTACCCCAGGCACCAGAAAGTTTGGTTCTGCCGGTATAAATGCTGTTAGATGGTTTGTTTTCTTGAGGGCCGGCTATGATTACAGAGCCAGGGAGAGAGGCAGGTGACCAATCCAACAGTTCCATCACTAACTGCAGCTCCGAGCATGAAGATCCTGTGGGAATTGTAGAGGACTTATGAAACTTACAGTTGGAATGTTTTATGTGATTCCTATGTTTCTTCCTTTTACTGCTGGAGTGGGGGGAAGGTGACCACAAGCGGGCCCGCAAGCGTCGTCAGCCTCTTTTCAACACAGGCCCGAACAAAGAAAAGTTTAGCCTTGAGTTAATTAGCGTGGAGTTCATGCTGAGACAGGATTTTCAAGATTTGGAGTCATAATACAACCCCACAACACCAAAGACAGAAAGAGAGGGAGTCAGTGATGGGCATTGAACCTTCCCAGTCCCTACAATTCTTGAAGCTGGAACGCTTTGGGGGACACATATAACTGCTACTTTTATTACATTTTTGTGAGAAGAATTTTCACACACTCTCTCTCGGAGCAAGTTCTGGATCTGCAACGAGGATTTGTGAAAAAAGGGAAACTGACATTGTTGTACTAAGGTGAGCGCTATATGGCTTAGGTGAAGTTGCCCAATGTAATTTCTCGCATCAATACAAAGACAGCACCCCATCCCTGCATGATACAGCATATAAGTTTTTCGGATCGGGTCTGACGCCGAGGATTATACGACAGTTCAGGATTCTGCATTTAGAAGTATCTATCAAATGAATGCAAGCAACTTCCGGAGGATGATGCAGAGGCAGTCCTCCATTGGAGACAAAGCCATATGATATACACCTACACCAGGTGGCCCAATATGCCAGCCCAGCAGCAATGTATCTGTCACCACTGTCAGTTCTGGGAGAGTAAGGAACGGTGGTCTGCCGCAGGACATAGTGCATTCTTCAGCTTCTACTGGCAATCTTGAGCTGTCTCCTCTGGGACATGAATTGTGTCAGAAAAGCAGCTTTGATGCTGGGCCCACCGAGATTGCAAAGCTCATATGTTGTATCTGACATGGTTGACAAGCAGGATGTACGAGATAAAGAGGCAAAGAAGGCTCAAAACCATACTCCACTGGTTCCAGAACTGAAACGGCCACAGAGATGTTAACTATTATTATGTTTTTCCTAGACCTTACCACTAAGATGTCTCTGCCTTGCCCAACACCAACCAGATGTAGTGAATTAGCTGTATTTTCCCAGTAAGATCAGGTCAAATTATGCTATTTTCCCGGATTCTGCTATGAATGAATGAATTCGGATTTCTAAAGCGCGGGTAGCTGCCCTGAGGCGTCCAAGCGCTAAGCATATCTCTGAGGTGTGAGTTAGGAGGAGGGCAGATTCAGTACCATGGTTATGTGGTGAACAGGAGCGTTTTCAGCTGTTTGCGAAAAGAGAGAATGTCGGGGTTTGATCTGAGATGCTGGGGTAGGGCGTTCCACTTTTTTGCCACATTGAAGGAGAAAGAGCGGCCTCCGGATCTTGATTTCTTTATTTGCGGTACAATGGCTAGATGTGCAGAAGTGGAACGCAGCTGTCTAGTGGGTAGATAGGGTGTGATAAGAGGGAGGTTGATGGTCGGGCCTTGCGACCAGAAAGTCTGGTGTGCGATGCAGAGTGATTTGAAGTCTACTCTTTCCTTTACGGGGAGCCAGTGCAGTTTCCTCAGTCCGGGCTTTACTGAGGATCTGCGGGGGATTTGTAAGAGTGTTCTGGCTGCACAGTTCTGTATTAGTTGTAATTTGCGCAAGGTGAAGTCGGGAGCTCCGAGATATAATGCGTTTCCATAGTCCAGCCGCGATTGAATCAGGCCCAGGACTACGGTTTTTCTTGCATCAAAGGGGAGTAGCGGCAAGATCTTCCTAATGACTCTCAGGATACCAAAACAGGTGGCAGAAAGTTTTGTAGCCTGTTGGTCAAAGGACAGGGACCTGTCGAGCCAGACACCAAGGCTCTTAATGGCGTCTTTAGGTGTTCATTTCCTAAATCAAACCTCCAAGTTGTAGACATATTCTCTCCTGTTCCCAACCTCTTTCAATACCTGCTTTGTCTGCATTCGCTGACACGAATAAATCAATTTCCCCTCTGGATCCAGCTCAGTCAAAGATTTATCAAGTCACTTCCACTGTTATGTATCCTTTATTGGTGGAAGTGTTGAACATTGCAGTCTCTTCGGCTACTGTACCTCCGGCATGGAAGCATGCAGTGGTAGCACCCCTGGTTAGAAAGTCTAATGGAAGCGGTCAAGCCTGAAAAATGTAATCCCATCTCCTTGTTGCCTTTTGCCACTAAACTGCTTGAAAAACATATCAATCAACAGCTCTCAACTTTTAATGAGGCACAAAATATTCTTTATGCTTCCCAGTTTGGCTTTCAGCCTCATAGTAGAATGGAATCTGCAAATCAGGCGACATCAAAGGAACTAAATTGGATGTTGGACAGGGGCGAAACTGCTGTTATCTTACTAGATATCAGACACAGTTTGTCATAATCCAACCATACACAACAGACCATAGTTAAGGAGCCTATCCTCACTCACCTGGAAAATAGCACTGTGCTCTATCTGTGGGTCTTGCAGTCCTCCCTCAAACAACTGCAGACAATATGAAATGCTGCAGAGCAACAGCTACTCCGCATATCTAAATATCATTCAGTGTCCGTTCACTTGACTCTACTCGCCTGGCTTCCCCTGGAAAAAAGGATTAACTTTAAGGCACTATGAATTGTTTACAGGACCTTCAAAGACTATGACCTAAGTTCATCAAAGGCCTGATTCGGCCATACGATCCAATTTAGCAATACAACCAAGGTTCAGGAGAGCCAGAGCTGGAGGATGCTCATTTAGTTATTGGTCCTCAAAACTGTGGAACTCCTTCCTGCTTCAGCTTCGTCTTAATCCCAGTGAAACAGTGCGCAAGAAACATCTCAAAACATGGCTCTTTTACTCAGCATCACTGTGTTAATTCCTGCTGTATTAGCACTGGAAAGACCTGTATGAGTAGCTATGTGCTTTATTAAAACTAAACATCAGGATCATAGCCCGAACATCATGAGGTTGTTGCAGCAGAGAAGCCCTAAACTCCACCAAGTCCAGGATAGCCCCCGTGAATGGAAGCATCTGTAAGGCAATTAGGTAGGACTTCAGCTCGTTATTGATGAAACCCAACAATGTTCCACCGTAGTAGGGAGGTAGGCCACAACTGTCGGCGGCAGGCCCTCCATCAGCAGCCAGCCATCCAGTACAGTAATACAGCAACCCTTGATGTCCCTGGCCGTACCACACTCCTAGGAGCTTCGTACTGGCCTGTGCTACTCTCGTCCTCAAAGAAAATTTCTTCGAATACGACGGCACCTTCTACCTACAAACTAATGGTACATCAATGGGCAGTGTTTTCGCGCCGAGCGTGGCCGAATTGTATGTCCACCATTTCGAAAGCACCAACATCAATGCAGATTCCAACCCGTTCAGACATCATATCCTGAAATGGCACAGGTATATCGATGATATATTGGTCATATGGCAAGGCACACAACAAGAACTGGACAACTTTCTGAACTGGCTTAACAGTAAAGACCCATACCTAAAGTTCACCAGTACAGCCAGCAACCACCGACTCCCTTTTCTGGACCTGGAAATCACAGCGAAAGACGGAACCCTGGTAACTACCACATATTACAAACCCACAGCGAGGAACTCATTACTCCACTACACCAGTTTCCACCCGCGTCCTCTCAGAGAAAACCTACCATTTGGCCAGTTTCTCCGCATCAGAAGAAACTGCACACATCTGAATGATTACAAATCACAATCAGCAGACCTAGCCACCAAACTAGGAAACCGCGGGTACCCAAAGGCAATCATCAATAAAACACAGAAAAGGGCCAGAAACCAAAACCGTGAAGCACTCCTTGAAGACATCGTTAAAGAAGATGAGGAACAACCCACTACATGTGTCACCACTTACAATACTGCCTCCAACGAAGTTGCGAAAATAATCAAAAAACACTGGAAGATTATTAATTCAGGACAAAGGAGCTGGGAACTCCCTAGGTTTGCTTATAAGAGGTGCCACAATCTGCGAGACCAACTTGTCAGCACCCGACCAAAACCACCACCAAAACCACCAGAGAACACAATACTCAACGCATGGGGCTTGCCTAGAGTAACTGGACACTATCCCTGCAATGACTGCAGTGTGTGCCACCTGACTTCCCATACCAAAACTCTGAACCTTGAACCTAACAAGACCTGGTCTCAAAAGAGCCACACTAATTGTAATTCACGGAATGTAATCTACCTCCTCACATGCACGTGTGGCCTCAGATACGTGGGGATGACCACACGTAAGGTCAGAACCAGGATAACTGAGCATCGCAGCACCATGCGGTGCAGGAAAAACATCAGTAAACTGACCAACCATTTCATCACCCACAACCACACTCCCAATGACTTCACCTGGACAGTCATTGAGCAAATCCCTGAAAACCCCACCAACAATGACAAGAACCTACTCAGCAAAGAGCAGAGATGGATATACCGCCTCTCTACCGCTACACACGGTCTGAATGACGCAATTCCCTGGAACTCCTTGACCAACCTGTAACTCCAGGTCCCCCACTCTGTGCCCCCCTACCAGTACTAACCATTGCACCACCTCCTTGAGCTTAATGGCTCTGCATATGGGCTCGCTTTGCGCTATGGGCTCGCTTTGCCCTACAGACTTGCTGGAAAGTGCACATATTCATTCCCCAGCCTGAACGCTTTCACCCCTTATTAACCACCCATCTGCATTAGATGAGTATTACCATTGGAGCCGACACGTGCTCTAACCATCATGCCCCCCAGTGTAAACGTACATCCATACTATATTAATGCCCAACATCAGGTGCGTTTCACTTTATGGACACTTGTACCAATTACCACGATCCCAGTACAAGTACACTGGCACCTGTCGCGCTGATCTCGCGCGCATCAGAACAGGATCCCGGTAGGCAATGCCCCCACCACACGCATGCGCAGCAGCTCGCGTCTGCCGCGCATGCGCCCATTGCACTGATCTCCGCCGCGCATGCGCCGAGATCGTCCACTACGCCGCGAAGCTACGCGGAAGAGCCAGCTCCCCACCTAGCGCGATCATGACTCGGCAATACGAGTCTTTCCATCATTTCCCTCATTCTCCCGGTGCACCCAATTAGCCACAGTATATAACCCGGAACTAACGGCCACACTTCACCGGTTCCACGAAGGAGGCACATTAGGTCCACAGCCGGCACGGACCAGAAATCCTGTGAGTATGCTGTCACTACCATCACCACCTGGGTAAGCACAACCTCTTTTTCCCTACAGGTCTCCTAACCCCAATGGTCCACCCTTTATCTCCCTCATAGGGTCCACCCATTGCCACTTCATTATAACCTTGAAGAGGATACCATTAAAACTAGCGTAAGACACAGTCCTTACGCCTCTTTTGTTTTTCACTTCTTTCACCATTGTTGTTATTTCGTTTTTACAAAAACCACTTCACTAACGAAGTTCTAGTGCGATTTGTCACCATAATGGTACCACCAATACCATTACACTTGAGCCGCTTATAGCCAGCACCTACCGCTATTTAGCCGGCTGCCATGATAATTGGTTCATACCTCTGAGTGACTCTTTTTCCTTTGTATGTTTTGTCCTTGTCCTTCATGTTATGTGTACAGGTGATCTTGAGAAGGGAATCCCCCCCTCTCACAGTTAGATACACTTTAGGGCGTGTAGACACATAGCCTACACGACACACCCACTAGTTTTAATCACACCCACACCCATTTTAACTGTCCTGAAGAAAGCCAGCATATCAATAAGGCACTGGCTGAAACATGTTGACACTCTAAGGACGTGAGAGGTCGTAACTCGCCTCCCACGTCCCACTGCCTTATTTTTAACCGCTGACGGAGGCCCTATTAATAAAGTCTTTTTACAGGGACCCCCGCCAAGCCGTTTTAAACTCACAATCTTAACATCCCTCACCGCACACACAGTGACATACCTGCTCCGCTGTATTCAGGCGTCGTAGCACACCCGGGACACCCTAAGTGTCACTGGGTGGGCCCGATGATGAAGCATGCCACCAACTAGGTTGGTGGGTGAGGGCTTTCTAAAGACACCCATCAGGTGCCACCCCTGACCGACAAAACTACCTGAGTCACCATGATCTTTATAATGTAAACATCGACCCCCCTCCCCCTTCCCCCCCATAGCTAGTCTCTTTTTGATTAATCGTCCCTTTATTAAAACTAAACATCAGGATCATAGCCCGAAAATCATGAGGTTGTTGCAGCAGAGAAGCCCTAAACTCCACCAAGTCCAGGATAGCCCCCGTGAATGGAAGCATCTGTAAGGCAATTAGGTAGGACTTCAGCTCGTTATTGATGAAACCCAACAATGTTCCACCGTAGTAGGGAGGTAGGCCACAACTGTCGGCGGCAGGCCCTCCATCAGCAGCCAGCCATCCAGTACAGTAATACAGCAACCCTTGATGTCCAAAGAGGGACAGCAACCACCACCATCACTTTCGTGAACACTCGAGGGGCACAGGTTCAGCCGAAGAGAAGCATGCTAAAATGAACGTGGTCCTGGCCCACCTTGACCTGCAGGTAACACCTGGGGGACTGCAAAACAGGTACAGGCAAATACGCATCCTTCAAGTCCAAGGATACCATCCAGTCTTCCAGGTCCAGAGCAGATACGATCAGAACTATTGTGAGCATTTTGATATGTTCTTCATAAGAAGGCAATCAGGGGTTGGAGGTTCAATATAGGCCTGAGGCCACCCGTTTTTCAGGGACGAGGAACTAGTGAAATTAACAACCCTTGATTTCTCGAAGTCTGCTACCTTCTCTGTGGTACCCATGATGAACAACAGGCGTACCTCTGATATGCCAAAAAGAAACGGTAAGGCATACCCTGTTTGAACAATTTGCAAGACCGATCTGTCCGTTGTGATGGATCACTAACCTAGAAAGAAGGGCTTCATGTTGCCCTACCCCTCCCCCGCCCATCTGGTTTGGCTTGTGCTACTTTAGGCAAACTAACACTGTTTGTTGGACTTTGTAGTAGGGGATGAGAAGGTAAAACTGGTGTCCCACATATTGGACTGGGCTGTATGCTGCATCACTGGTTGGGAATGCTGTCCCTCCCTACATCCCAGACCACTGGAAATGTCCCTAAATGTTCTGAATTGCTGCAGAAATTCTTTAGCTGGAGTCAACAGACCCAAAGTATGCAGTGTACCTTTGCTACCCTTAAAGGTCTTCTTCTCTCCAAAGAGGCTAGACCGATCAAAGGGCATGTCAATAAAAAATGTGTGCATTGCCACAGCACCGGGTGCACCTCACCCAGGCATGTCTATTAAAGTAAACATTGGTACCAACTCCCCTACTATGGTAATCCGTGGTATCTAGACTTTCACAGTTAACACAATTGTCAGCATCCTGCCCATCATGTATTGTCCGAGCCAGAGAGGCCAAAAAATCATACTGTACTACGGGACTGCTGCCAAGATCTCACTGGCATGTGTAACGTCCGAGCAGACAGATCAAATTTACAGACTGCCTTGCCAAGCTGGCAGAGGAAAACATATGTCAAAAATGTCAATCCTTTGGATTTTCTGTCTGCAGGTGAGTTACCATTTACTTCACTTGTCAGGTGCTTTGGGTGGAAATCAGGAGCACTGTGCGCCAGTCTATGACGTCTGCACACTTGCCTGTTCACAGGCAGGCAGGAACATGGTTTCGACAAGGTAGTCATCAGAGCTTCTGTAGGCAAAAACTCAGAAGTTGAAGGCCCAGGATATAGAATTTCCATCAGATCATTTGTTGAACTCTCAATGGAGGGCACGTAAAGTCCTAGAGTTACAGCTGCCCTCCATTGAGAGTGAAACAAATGGTTTGATAGAAATGTTATAGCTTGGAACTTCAACATCTAAACCTTTGCTCCCATTTAACAACATGCAAATGAGGCACTTTTTCTCATTAGTTGCCCATGTGGCAACTCAGGCTCTGTCTCAAGGAAGGTATCAATCCCACAAGCATTTTTTAAATAAAGGTATAAGTTATCAACAGTGTAATGAGGGGGGGGGCAAGCTATCCTCTCCATCATCATCATCAATAATCCTGAGGTGTACCCTCCTCTGTCACAGGATCAGAATCAAAGCAAAAATGTAAATGAAGCCTATGTTGATAGCTGCAACACAGTAGAGGGACAGGATTATAGTTAGGGTACATTTAGTGTGTTTTGCTTTTGTATTCTCATAGTGTGACTCCTGTCGATCTCGAGCTGGCATTGGTTTAAAATCAGAAATGGGCATCAGCAAGGGATCATTCACCAGTGCCAGCAGAGTTAGCATTAGCACAAAAACAATGGATTTAGGCCCAGATAGCTGACTGGAGGTGAGTGTTTGAAATTGTTCAGCATTCCATCCATCAATTGTTCTTTTTGCATATTCTGTTGCTAGCACTCTCTCCCTCTCCTCCCACTGTCCTTTTCTCACCACCCTGACCCCCTCCTCCCCCCATTCGTTTTTGCAGAGTGCCCGGTAGCTTTGCACAGCCCATTTCCCACACCTCCCTAAAAAACCTTTAGAGGTGTTTGCACAGTGTTTGTAGAGAAAGCGCTGCCTCGCTGTGATCCAAGCATGGGCTGTTTGTGGTTTGCTCCTGGAAGGTGCAGGAGCACACATTAAACCCAGAAATTACTGGTCCCGTAGGTACATGTTTAATTTTCGACAAGCACTCATGTCTCTGCAGTCCTGTTAATTTAGGTGCTTTCCCTTACTGTGAAATTCACATCTTTGCAACACATATTGCAGCAGTATTTTCAGGAAAATCTTTTAACAAATCAGAACACTGAGTCCCTTTTCCTGTGCAAGTAGAAAGGGTGTTGTGGCGCATCGTGCAAGAGATGATGTCACCTAACGCCCAGCGATGTGGTCAAATTCAGCCATAATTAGGCGCAGAAGGCCGCGCATACCAGGTCGCCCTGCATTATTAATAGTCACTTCCCGGTTTACTGCCCCTTTGAGCTTATTATCTGATCAAAAAAGGAACGAGGGGACAAATACTTATTAAATCCTGAAAGAGACATTCCTGGGCTCCTCCTAAGGCCACTTGAAGCTCTGGTGGACAGACAGCCATAACTCGGCTGCTTGTAGAAGCCCCGCCTGCCGGTGCCTGATATTTTAGATCTGTTCAGTGAATAATCGGCCTTAAGTACAAGTCAATACCCTCTCGCAAGCAGAACGCAAGCAGGCTATTAACTGCATTACTTCACACGGCTGTTTCAATACAATCTACCTATCTTAATTGAAACTTTCTTAGTAGACGTAGTTGCTGAAGCAGATAAAGGACACAGAGCGCATGCACTGAAACAATGCAGACATAACAGATGGAGCTTGCATCATATTTTTTGCCGTAGAATTTTGAGGAAAATTGTATGCCAACTTTTGTACATGTTGCACAATTAAGCTGCAGTGAATCATGGATTAAAATAAAAAAACGCTATAACACTCCCAGCATTGACCACAGCATAGCGCCTTTTTTAATCTATTTTTTACTTTAAGCCATATTGCACAGCAACTCAAATACATGTAAAAGAAACTTTGACAGAGGCAATACATTTTGCATAGGCAAAACCTATTACCTTTGCCAATGCTTGCTTATTAGGTTAATAGTGAATAATTGTATTTCACTCACTATTAGCATAATAAAAATGAAACATCCAGACATGGAACAGGGCCTTATCTGGTTGCTGTGGTAAGTACAATGAAATGCTTTTAAATGTATGCTGTGTGGATGCGGAGAGGGTAAGCATGTGTATGTGTGCGCATTTGTGTGTGTGAGCATGTGTATGTGTGTGCATGACACTGAATAACAATGAGCAACAAGTAGTGAGAATGAGAGACAGTGACAGATTGTGGGGCAGATTCATCAAGACTATGTGCAGGTGCAACGTCACGCAAACTGGTGCAAAGACTTGATAAACTATTTACTTTCCAGTGCAAAACTTTTTTTCCACTGGAAAGTAGCTTTAAAGTAGCATCACAGGGTCCGTATTGGGTATTATATGGGCGTTTCCATGCTACAACCCAGGTCTTTTGATTCAAAGTGCTATCTTCTAAAAATGTCAGGCAGGACTTAAAAAATAACACCTTCTTGAGGCAAGCATTAAGTTGGAGAAATGTTTTAATTTTACACTTGGCATGTGTGCTGCAATATACAACTCACATGCAATGTCTGAAAAGTATTTAAATGTGTCTAGGCATTTCATTTTGTACTGAAAGGTTACCCTTCGAGTAAAACACCTATGCTGCATATCATGCGCACACCTTTGCATCATGGTGTAAAGCAATATGCGTGGTGCTTGACTGCCTGTTTGTGTGCCCACGCCGGGAAAGAGAGCAGCAGTACCATATCTTAGTAGATACGACTCTGAAATGCTATTTTGCCTTAGCACAACGCAGAGAAGCAACTTTGGTTTCTGCGCTGCATTGCACTATTTTGGTTTTAGTAAATGTACCTCTAAGTGCCAGTGAGTACGAGTAGGTCTGTCAATGAGAATACGTGAGTGAGACAGAGTGACTCCAAAAAATTGAGAGAATGTGGGTGAGAATGAATGAGCATGAGTGTGAAAGAAGTATGCCAAAGAATGAGTGAGTAGCAGTGAGTGAGAGTAACTATGAGTGGGAATGAATTAGTAGAAGTGAGCAACAATGAATGAGTGAGAGCGTGAGTGAATGTTGGAAAGTGGGTAATCAGTAGTGTTAACTATGCAGCTACCACTGGCAATAAGGCCACCAACACAGTCTAGGGTTCAGTATAGGTCTCAATAAAGTATTTCCATGCTCATCCCTTGGCAGGTCATCAGCCAGGCCAGCTTGAGTCCAGTGGCAACGTGATCATGGGACATACATTTGGGTATACCCTGCCAACTTATGGCAAACAAAGCAAACACAAGGAGATGATGGACAGAGCGCTAAACCTTTTGAGACACTCACCCCCCAGTCACAGATCTGGGTTGAATCCATCATCGTTCTTAACTTAGGAGACAGGCATGTAAAGCATTTAAAAACATCAATTCAATAAATAATTAAGGCTCAACACACAGTAAAAATCCCACACCAATGTATAAAAATAGGATTTTTTTTTAGAACGACAAAAAAAAAAAAAAAAACGATTGGGAATTGGATATATTATTTTTTAAAGAATTACCACTTTATAGTGCTTAAAAGTCTTTAGGCCACTTAGGACATCTGGTCGCGCTTCACCTGGCCAAAGTCAAAGTTTGAGGCCGACCGCTATGGAGCACAGTGTGGCTGAACCAATCGGGAGGCCCTGGTCAAATTTTGCCTTCAGACTTACACATTTTTCTGGAGCTTTTTCTTCCGAGGTCCCTTAACACACTTCACCAGTCCAGATTCTGAGAGGGTTCACCAGCTTGACTTTCAGGGACCTCCCAATCAAACTCTGGGAGTCGGACCGCCAGAGCTTTTCAGCAGGACGAACCTGGAATCCGGATCACGGTTGAAGGTGACAGTCTTGGGTCTCCCAGTTGAGTCGGACACCTTATTGAGCGGGTCAGAGGGGATGGGGTAGGCAGTCCTGACATTCCCTGCTTGCCCTGTTTCTCCTTTGAAGCCTCATGCTTTACGACCTCCACCCCTGCAATGGCATTCCTGTGTAGCAGAGCCATCTCCAGCAGATAGTCTCTCTCCTGGTGAGCCACTTATCACTTCATGAACTCAGCCTGGCTAATCATCTTAACTCTAACCAATTAGGGAAGACTGCAACAAAATTTTGGCTTACAGACAGAAAAGTCTTAAAACTTATTTTCGGTACAATTTAGGATAAATTCAGTAATGGTGAATTGCTACAGTTATCAATACCATTCTTTTAAGTCTTTGAATTATATTTTATTCAATTCCTAGCAATATTTATGCAGCAATAAACTACTGCAATGTTATCCTTTTGGCTACCTATCTACAATGGGGAAAATAATGTGCAATTTCTCCATCACCACACAAAACATCTTTTATAAAGACCCGGCTTATAGTTACATCACCACCCACCCCATGGACACATAGGGGAGACCTTGGTGATCGAATTTATGTACAAACCAATGTGGATTCTCACCTCACAGTGCTCATAGCACCACAGTCAATTTTGGGAGGGACTTTACTACAACGGGGGGAAGTGAAATGTGAAATTTCTCTATCACCAGGGCATTTAAAAACATCTTTTATAAGGACTCTGCTTATAATTACATGACCCCCTCACCACTGTGTCACCAAGGGCACTCTGATTGCACCTAATATGTAAAGATAATAAAGATTATGACTTTTTAAGTGTCCCTTCCACCAAAGTCGATACTGTCACCGGCAAACTCAATGTAATTCTTGGCAAAGCGACACCTGTGGAAAACTCCTGGCGCTGGCATACTGTAATAAATTTATAGCAAGGGGCACAATGCACGAAAAAAGGTGGTGCTGACAAACTGAAGGGTATTTTTCAAATAAGGGAGGACAACCATGGTATACAGGAGGGAGACATTCAGGACACAAAGCTGGCCTTGACATAATTTTTGACATAAGGGTCACCCATGGTTTATGGACAGCACTAATCACAAAATTCCAGCAGTGGCAAACAATATGTAATTTTTAGACTAAACGGACACCCATGACAAATTCCTGGACCCGGCACAATCAAGGTAATTTGTGACCTATGGGGCATCCCTAGCAAGTTTTGGAAAAAATTGCATCCCCTCTGGGGGAGAGCAAAGTTAATTTGGCTTGCCTTACCATGAAAGTTGATTATTTAACAAGTGCTTTTTTAGAGCCTGAGGCTTTTTAGTAAATTTAAAATACAATATTTCTTTACATTTTCTCAAACTTTTCTTGGGGGGAGAACCTTCAGAACTCTCCCCAAAAGATGTCAGGCTCACTCGCTACAATCGAGGGAAAGTATTACGCCTCACCACTTTAAAAAACATAACCAGCGCTGACTCCAAGAACAGAAGTTAAACAGTACCTTGATGAACACGGTTAACTTTCTGCAGCTTCCGCTGGGACTCAGACTGGACATCACGTTAGGTAAAATTTATAAATTCAGTGTGCAATGTGCCTTCTTCTGATTAAATGAGGAATGAACTGAAAAGAAGCCTTTTTAGACAAATTACTACCATGTTTTATTACTGTGAGCACATGAAAAATTAAGTGTCTGAATAGAACCTTCACCTCTGTGCTTCCCACGAATTATATAGCCTTTGAAACTATCTTAAATCAAAACGTACTAACATTAAGAAATAATTTAGGCCAATAATATAGCTCATACTCAATATATGGTCTACACCAATTAATATATGTGGACATAACTATTCCCTATTTAAACCAATTATTTTCTCTCTCTATGATATATCAACACATTTCTCATTGCCGTTGGGAAACTATTACATCGGGACTATTGCGGTATCAAACATGTAGATTCCCAGTGCTGTTGTATAGAACTATATCTTCAAGTAATACTAAGAGAAGCGAGTAATAATCCCTTTGAATATCATGGCAGCACCTAATTCAAGCGGTATTTGAAATAGACAGCTTAGGTTGTGTCATTTTATTAATCATGCATTTATTGTGGCACTTCAATGGTGTCAATTATTATGATGTCATCAGGGTTAAGTCCTTATGGCATCACTTCCTGGGAAGATCAAGTGTCAAAGGTCATATGATGTCACTTCCGCTAACCCTGGCATTTTGGTGAATCGACATTCATGCAGTACAAAGGAAAACTCGGATGCGTTGCAAACAGAATATTTACATATTTACAGTACATTAAATACATTCTCTCAGGCTGAATGACAAAGGAATCAACAGACTCTGGCTTGGAGCTCGAAACTTACTTCTGTTGTAGATAGTCGTTTATCCCCGTTATCACTGCCAATGCCTGAGTCGGGGCCGTGATTCTTATTGGGATAAAAGTCTTCCATGCTGTAAGGAAAGACGATCAACAAAACACGGGTTAACTTTCGTGGAGAAGATACACTGTGCAGTGTGTTATTTAAGCGTGTGCTGCACTCTTGCACAAACACCATTCACATCTGAATATTACGGCTGGAGTCTGGTCTTCACAGAAAAACAACTGACTATACAAGTATTTCTGACTATTTTCTACCTAATTTCAACGATTCAACATCACAAAAAAGGGTGACTGCTTCGGGGTTGTTTGGCTTACTTAAACCATCTATTGCAACCATCCTGGAGCAGTCATGAATCCATTTATCTTCAGTATTGCAATTCAGTAGACGGCAGGGTTGGTATGAACAAAAGGTAACAATGGTGCAGGCTAAATTAGACTGCAAAAAAATACGAGATTAACAACAAAGAAGAGGCAGAACTATTAAGAACTGTTTTGAGACGAGCCTAGAGCATTAGACGTGTTTTTGGCTTTGGCAATCGTCTGGCCGTGTGGAACGAGGGCAGGGACAGAGAAATAGAGGCAGGGAGGGAGAAACAGAGGCATTGGGGAGAGAAAAAGCAGGGACGCCGTAGGAAGAAGAAACAAGGACGAGAGAGTGGGTGGACGGTTAGAGAGAAAAGAGGGAGGGGTTGGGGTTAAGTTTAAAAAGAGAAGTGGCAGGTGAGAAAAGGAGATGAAACCGGTACGGGAGGGCAGGTGGGAGGTGGAGAAGTAACAGGGACGGGCGATGAAACAGGGAGGGTGTTATAAGGTCTTTCCTCCTCTTCCTTCTATCCACCCTGTCTTCCTTTCTTGTTCAGCCTAGCTATACTTAGAATGTTCACTATGTCATAGAATGTGCTATGGCTGCTGTGTGACAGTTAACTCTAGGCTGAGCTAAGTGAAACAGCTCCTGGTGGGGCGTACTTACAGAGATACTTACAGGCCTACTTACCATCCTGGCTAAAACATCATACTTCTGTAACCTGTACTTCAATAAAGCTTCTTGGAACTTACCACCTCTGGACTTTCCATACTTTGTAACATTGGCGACGATCTGGTCTTCCCTGCGCGATTCAATGGACATATTCTTCAAAGAAATTCTTCTACTTATACCATTTAAGGATTCATCTAAGCAGCTAAGGATTCTATACTACGATTTCATCAAAGAACCCAAGCTTATACCATCATATCATTACCTGCTGGCAGCCCCAGCCCCACCAGTGACAAATGACACCGTCAGCCTCAACTCGTGCGTGCCAGTACTTTTTTTGCAAGCTTGGTGAGTCTTCTTTTATATTACTTCTCTGCCTTGGCTTCACTACTCTATTCATCAAATGACTGCTGTGTGTTAGTGGATCTCCTTCTCATCAACTGCCCTGCTATACAATACCCTGTCTCTTCAGACATACTTTTCACAGAGTTACAGTCAGCCTGATCACTCTTCTGCATTTTTCTGTGTAATTTACATCAGAGTCAGTGACTTTCTACAACTCAAACAATCTGTTTTCCCCAACTGTTTGACTCAAGTGGCACCGTGATAAGCATATTTACGAGAGCAGAGTCTTTACTCTATTATTCTAGAGCAGTCATCACCTATGTGTAATTTATTTGGAGCTGTGTCTAATTGTGGCTTTACTTTCCTTCAACGACCTTCCAAATAATTTTTTTCAGTGATTTGCCACGTTATTTTATTTAAGAGGAGCTACACCTTTTGCTGAATTTCGGAGTGTTTTTTTTTTGGGGCCAAGCAATGATTGTACTTTGTTTTCGTAAAATTCTCATTTTTCTTCGTGTTGCCCCCTGAGGAAAACTAACGGCAGCGCTTCATTCAAATTTCAAATATATTCACGCGCACCTCACCTGCTTCAGTGTCTCGTGCTTGCAGAATGCCTGTGCTCCTTTCTTCCACCCTTCATGACGCGGAGTTCTTTTCAGCTGCCTTCTTAAGCCTGCATTCCTCTGCGTGCCGGGAACCACCCAGTACAACTATGCAGGAAACGTGCATCCATTTTGCGCCTACCTGCCATCTCTGTCAACAGCATTTGCACTGCATTCTCATCCTTGTTCTACATCGGCGTTTCTGCTGCAGCGAGTGTGAATCGTATTTTGGGAACTTCGCCTTCATGGAGCACTGACGTTATGGAGGTACTTTTCTTATCTTCAAAACAACTTGTGATTTCTTCTCTTCAATAACATCAACATGCGGCTATTTGGCACTGTATTTCCCATGGTCCGGGACAATTTTTCTTCTCAACATTTTCAATTCGTTTTTTTTTCCTTTCAGAAGCACCGAATACTGTTTATTGCTCTTTTTGATATCCGTGTAGCTGTACTCAGTGCGCCATCTTCTGGTTTATTTTGATATTGCTTACTGCTTTATTTTTAACAGGTTTCTTCTCATGTGAATCCAAACTCGGGTACTAAGTCGGGTACCGGTGTTATTTCTTTCGTGGTTTAATTTCCATGTTTTTTTGATATAATATTGCCTGCATTTTCATATTTCACTATTATTTCATTTGATTTTAGCTTGCCATACTTTTTGTCTTATTTATTCTGCAGGTCTATTGGATTTTAGTCTGATGTTCAGCCATATTCAATTATTTGAGGGAGGTTACTTACATTTTACTGGTTCTGGTTTCAATACTTGCACCTACTGTTTTTATATGCGTACCCCACTATTATTCTATTCATTTGCGTTTTCTGGGGGTCTGAATTCATACTTACGTTCTTTCTTCTTGATATTCTGTACTAGGCCTGGTTTCTAATCCATTGGAATTCTTATTGCATTGTTTCCAATATATTGATATTCTTATTGTCTAGTTTGTAATATTTTTATATGCTCATTGCCTAGTTTCTCACTGTTTTTTCTTGGCTTACCTGAGACGTCAGGTGTTTACTTCTTATTTATTGCATTTGACCTTTTCGTTTACATTTTATTCTTCTTTGTTCTGTAGGCTTACACTTCAGCCATGGCGTTTTTTTTTTCTTTTCTATTTGCCTACGTTCCTCAGTACTCACTCACACGTTTCTTTACTTTGCAGCGCTGGCTCGCTGTTTTCACAGTTTCATTGTACTTTGTGTTTGCCTTGACATCAGGCGCACTAGTTGTGGTGTGTGTGTTCTGTCCTTTCTACTTTCGACTCAAGTTTCCTTGGGTTTACTATTCCCTTGGGAAAAAGAGGGATGGTGTTGTGCCTTGTTGTTTGGTGTTTGTGCCTTGTTGTTTCTACATTTTCTTGATTGTAGGAGTTCTTTATTCTGACTTGGTGTTCGTGCCTAGTCTTATTTCTATTTTTCTTATGATAGTAGTTCTTTTTCTTGTCTGTAGTAGTTCTTTTATTCTATTTTCTTCTTATTCTTATATTCTATTGTGTTTGCATTTCTGCGATATACTGTTTATTTTGTTTTGCATATGGTTATCTCATATTTGATCTTGTTCCTTCTTCTTTCCTTTCTATTTGTAAGGAAAGAGGATATGTTAAAAGGTCTTTCCTCCTCTTCCTTCTGTCCACCCTGTCTTCCTTTCTTGTTCAGCCTGGCTATACTTAGAATGTTAACTATGTCATAGAATGTGCTGTGGCTGCTGTGTGACAGTTAACTCTAGGCTGAGCTAAGTGAAAAAGCTCCTGATGGAGCGTACTTACAGAGATACTTACAGGCCTACTTACCATCCTGGCTACAATATCATACTTCTGTAACCTGTACTTCAATAAAGCTTCTTGGAACTTACCACCTCCAGACTTTCCATACTTTGTAACAGAGGGGTTGGTGATAAATTAAGAAAAAAAAGAGCGGGTGGCGAAACAGAAAAACATGGACGAGAAACAGCAACGTGAGTGAAGGTGAGGAACAGAAGAAGAGTGAGAGAATTCAGTGCAGAGGAGAGAAGAAAAAGTCCAGCAGGGAGGCAGCTGAAAAGCACACGCTGTCTGGTAGAGTGCTTGATCACAAAGAAACAAGTAGCAGTGGATGGAGATAAGTACTTCAGCCATGCTCCAGAATCGGTCAAACAAAAGAGGAAGTAAAGCCCTTGCACGCTAACCAATAAGAAGCAAGAAAATTACAGTGACAATAAAGCAAACAAATGGTAAGCAATGGGCGGGCTCTAAGCCTATTGTAAGCTAACAATACGTCTCACAACAGGGAGTACATATGCCGTCTAGTAGGTGGGACATAAAATGCCCTGAACTACCACCAAATAATTATTTCAATCTTTCCCAACATACCTACACACACAAAAAGCACAGCTGTGGTAGCAGAAATCCACCAAAAGAAACGGTCATCACTCTGGCACACTAAGGAATGCAGTATACCAAAAAGTTACCATTCTTTTTGACAAATGTACATGGCAATGTTAAGGCACATTGTGCAATTAATTAGAACACTTATTTCAGTTAAATAAACTGTTCTACACTACAAGCGGAATGTGAAAATTCGTAATAGATTCTTAGGCTTCAAAACCATTGTTAAAATAAATGTTACTATAACGATCATGGCTCATCAATCACATAAGGTTGATACATGAGTTTGACTTTGCCAAGACGTTAGTTAGGAAACCAGGGTTGTTAGTTTTTTTTTCCTCTCCAAAAAGGTTCCCAAATTAGTAAAAATAATGGGTACTCGAAACAGTACTCCAGAGGACCTGGTACAGGTGGAGGAACTCTACCTCATACCTTACGTGTCCTTGCCAATGAGACAGCTTAGAGACTTGTGTAAAACGTATGGCCTCAAGACTGGATCAAACCCTACCAAATCACAGCTCCAGGAGCTTTTGGAAGAGTATGACAAAGAGCATCCAGAGGATGACCATGATCTTACAGAAGATCAGAACACATTAGACAGGAGGGCAGCTATAGAAGCCCAACTCATAGCTATAGAAAAAGAGAGAAAAGAGTTGGGGCTAGGACCCATTTCTGGTGGCAGCATATTAATAAATAGGGAGAAAAGTGATTATTTTGATCCTAAAAACCCCAAAGGGTTTGTCCCCAAATTATTTCAGGGTGATGATATCACCAAGTGGTTCATTGACTTTGAGAGGGTCCGCCTTAGCAGACAAGGTCAACAAGAAACTGTGGAGTGCTGTGCTGTGAGAAATGTTCTCAGGAAAGTGCAGGGATAGACTCCTGGTACTCAATGAGAAAGATGCTGCATCCTATGATCTCATGAAGGGTACCCTGATTGAGGACTTTTCTATTTACCACTGAAGAGTATAGAATCTGGTTCTGGGAGGCTAACAAAAAACAGAGCCAGACCTGGGTAGATTTTGTAGACTACTCAGTGAAATCACTAGGAGATTGGTTAGCTGGCAACAATGTACAAGACCTTGAAGGGCTTTATAATTTGATAATGAAGGAGGATCTTTAAAGTAATTGTTACCAAAAGAAGTTACTTCAATTCCTGGTAGACTAGGTCCCCTTTCTCCTCAAGAGTTGGGGAAGAAGTCAGACCACTGGGTCTAAACAAGGGTGACCAAAACTACCACTGGTAAGGAGACCAAAAGAAAAAGGTCAACACCCCTCCCCCCATGGAAAGAGGGTAACTCTAAAAACAAAGTCTTCGCCAGGCCCCAAAAACCCTCTTCAGGAGAGAGGGCCCAAGGCTAATCACAGCCAAATGGCGGGTACCAGGTTAAGAACCGGGATCCCAAGATGGCTTGGTGCCAGGACTGTAGAAATGCAGAGCACTAAACCACAGACTCTGGTTGTAAAAAGTAAAACAATGCCTCTAGTCCACGTGCAGAAATTGGAGTTGCCAATCTCCAGATGGGATCTCAGGAGAGTACTGGCCATGTCAGGGAGCTCAGTGAGGTGACTTTAGTATGGGATGTGGATGTAGCCACAGTAGATGTCTGCCCCACTAATATGCAAAAATACAGACAGCATCCTATTATTAATGAGGTTAGGGTGGAGGCAGTGAGAAGCACTGGTGCTAGTGTAACCATGGTGAGTAGGCAACTGGTGTCCTCTGAAAGGTATCGGCCTGGAAGGACCTATCCAGTCAACAGTGCTGAAAATATAACAACAAACCATGCCATGGCGATGGTGTCCTGTGACTGGGGGAAGGTTGCTGGACAAAAAGAGGTTGCAGTGTCTTTATTCATTCCAGTTGTTGTTTGCTTTGCAATGATTTGGAGTCCTCAGCATGGGCTGAGGCAGAACTGAGAATTCATGCAGAAATGCTTGAAATCAAACAATGGGTGTGCATCAAAACCAGAGTGGAAAATAGGTGCTGTAGTCTGGAATAATGTCCCAGCCCTCCAGGAGAAATGGCAGGAAAGCTGGGATGGAATAAGGTCCCAGCCCTTCAGGAGAATAGGCAGGAAGGCTGGGGAACCAGCTTCAAATCAAACACAAGACCCTTCTACTCAGGAGGAAGACGAGTCAGCCCTATAGGGAATCGAGCCTCAGGCGCTGGAGCCTTACTAGGCTGAGCTTTTGGGCCTAGGGGGACTCTCTAAGGAAGATCTGTGCCTCAGGGGCGGAAAACCTGTCCCACTCTTTAAATTCTGCGACAGAAAGCTGCTGCTCAGGAAGGAGGTGATGTCAGTAATTTCCACAGGACCTATTGGGAGGAGGGAATCCTGTACACTGAGGCCAGAGACCCCAAACCTGGTGCCACTAGGAGATTGGTAGTGCACCAGACATTTAGGGAATTCCTTCTCACTTTGACCCATGATATTGCCATAGATAGATACCTTGGCCAGACCAAAACTTGGAGTAGGCTAGTGAGCCCCTTCTATGGGCCAGGGATACACCAGAAGGGGAAGCAGTTTTGTAACTCCTGTGCCACCTATCAAGCCAGTGGTAAGACAGGTGGCCACCCAAATTCTCCCTTAATTCCACTTCCAGTGGTTGAGGTTCCCTTTGAGAGGGTAAGGATTGACATTGTTGGTCCCCTTGACCTTCCTATAGCATCAGGAAACAGATATATTCTGGTGGCAGTAGATCATGCGACCTAGTATCCAAAGGCATTCCTCTTAGGACTACCGCCCCTGTAGCGGCTAGAGCCCTCATTAGTATCTTTACCAGGGTGGGCTTCACTAAGGAGGTGGTGTCAGACAGAGGTATAAACATCATGTCTGGCTACCTGAAACACAATTGAAAGGAGTGTGGAGTGACCTACATGTTCACTACCCCCTACCATTCTCAGTGTAATGGCCTTTTTGAAAGATTCAAGACCAGGAAAGGTACAATTGATGGAGTCCTTGAAAAACTCAGGAGATGGGAGGTCTTACTTCCATGTCTGCTTTTTGTTCTACAGGGACGTGCCACAGAAGGGAGTGGGGATCCCCCCCTTTGAACTTTTATTTATCATCCTGTCAGGGGACCAATGTTAATGTTATGTTAATGGGAATTTATTCGGCGCACTTACACCGGGTGGCTTCATGGCGCTGACCAGAGAGCAGAAAAGTACTGAAGTCAGACTCAACAGACTACAGCTGTCAATTATCCCAAGTTATAAGCTAGCCAAAACAACCAGGTCTTGAGGAGCCTCCTAACCCAATGTGCTTTATGAAGGAAGGATGGGAGCAACCTCTTGTTGAGCCTGAACAAGATATAGTGAACTATATACTTGGCCTCCGCTATAGGATGGCTGAATACATCGAGAAAGCAAATAAAAAACGCAAGGCCAGCCAGGAGCTCCATAAGCAATGGTATGACCAAAAGGCTGCTATGGCTGAATTCCAACCACAGCAGAAGGCGTGATTTTTGGAGTCAGTGGCTCCTAGGGCTCTCCAAGATAAGTGGAGTGGACACTACCTTATCCTAAAAAGGGGAGGTCACCTATCTGGTTGACCTTGGCTCTTGCAGGAACTCCAGGAGGGTCGTATATGTAAACTGCCTTAAATCCTACTATGACAGGGCAAATGTGACCATGATGATGGTTACAGATATGGATCAGGAGACAGAGAGTGAACATCTCCATGACCTCCTGTCTAACCATCCAAAAGATGAGTCGTCAGTGGATGAAGTGGTCTTGTCAACCAGCCTCACTGCCCACCAGCGGACTGATTGCAAGCAAGTCTTAAATCAGTTTGCTGAGCTCTTCTCTCTGGCCCCTGGTCAGACTAGCTGGTTTACCAATGATGTGGACACTGGTGAAAATCTACCTATATAGAATACAATATGCAGGTAGTCTGATCATGTGAAAGAGAACATCAAAACTGAAGGAAGCAAAAAGCTGGAATTGGGATTCATAGAGTCATTTGAGTTTCTCTGGGCCAGCCTAGTCCCCAAGCATTAACCAGGGTGGTAAGGAAGAGATGAGATTCTGTGTGGACTATAGGGGCCTCAATGCTGTGACCAAAACTGATGCACAGTCCAGCTCGACCAGATACTCAAGTAAGTGCTTATTGCTTCTAAGCAAAATGTTACTATTTATTCTTTACACATTCATATATCAAGTTCTACTTATTGGATGTTTTTCACTTTGGTAAAAAAATTTTTTTTAAATATTTTATTATTTTTTTTATCATTTATACAAACATTACCAACAAGTGGTTCCGGTACATAAAATATATCAAAGCATGATCATACACAGTACATAGGATGACTCCGCATTTGAGAATAGCAATAGAGGCATATAAATGTGCTGGAGACATCAATAGTAAGTCCTGTCAACGCAGCCATCTTTCATCCACCACATATGCATATTGAAAAACACAAACAGCACCAATTGACACACCATAGTGATATCCAGAGTACATTTGCCCCAAAGGACAACAGAATGCAGACACCTTAGGGACGCTGTGAACATGAGTCCATAGTCTATGTAAGTGGATGTTCTATGAGATACACAGTTAGGGGGTCCCAGATGTCCCGCGGCAGGGACGATAGGGGAAGGCGCTCGGAGTACGTATGTATTTGTTTCTGCCAAAGGATCATATTGATGAGCCATTCCCTAAATTTCGGCGATCTGCCTCTGCCCCACCTGCAAGCCACCCTTCGTCTGGCCGTTGTATACTAAATGTGACAAATTTACGCTGAGCAGCTGGTATCGCCTCCGCATATCCAAGAAGTGCCAATAGTGGGGAGCGTGGAATTTCTAGGATAGTCATGAGCTCCAATGCCGCAAGAACCTGTTACCAATATGCGTGTACTGCGCTACAATCCCAGGCAAGATAAGGAAAGTCGAAGGAGCGGATTAATATTTTGGATTGGGTTCTTCACATATAAAGTGACATTGTTCGCATAAGGAGAGTTCAATATGGGACGAAGAAAGCATCAAAGGGCTTTGTCTTGATGGTGCTGCTGGATTTTCGCCGCAAGGGACTCTATCGCAAGAGTGAATAGTAAAGGGGAAAAGGGGCAGCCATGGTGGGTGCCCCGTGTGAGCGGGATAGGGGAAGAAGTGGGGCCATTTATCCTCACCCGTGCTGTCAGAGAGGTATAGAGGAGGCGGATCCATGAGCGAAAACCAACAGGGAGAGCCATACATTGAAGTACGGTGAAAAGATAATCCCACTCTACTGAGTCAAAGGCTTTCGTGGCGTCTAAAAAGACAGCCGCGAGCGCCAGTTGGGGGCAACGTTGTGCATAATGGAGAATAGCATGCGCAGGTTAAAGGAGGTCGCCCTCCCTGGAATAAAACCTGCCTGATCAGGTAACACCAACTTCTCCATTAAAAGGCTGAGACGGTTTGCCAGAAGTTTTTTCTAGTATCTTTGTATCTGTATTAATAAGAGATAGAGGCCTGTAGGAATCGCACTGATCCGCAGGCTTCCCGGGCTTCAGGAGTGAAACGATAAGCACCTCCCTCATAGAGTCTGGAAGAATTTGGGCCTCCTGAGCTTTTGATTCCAAGGTAAACCTCCCGTAACACTGGGATCAACTGATCTGAATAGGATTTATAAAAATCAACAGGTAGACCATCGGAAACCGGGGCTTTCCCCGATTTCATTTTTATAATCGCTTCACCAAACTGCCCGCCTGGGGGAGGACGTGGACATAGGAAACGATGCGCCCTCTCCACAATAAGCGGGGACAAGAACGGGTCTTCCTCACTGGCCCCCTGCAGTAGCCGCTCGACATACTCCTCCATGTGGCCAGTGTTGGAGCTTTCCGGTATGCCAATTATTCGAATGTTCTTCCGGCGACTGTGAACCTCAAGGTCTTCATTCTTGGCAGCTATCACCTTGAGGAGTTTATCCATTTGTGACACAGAGGTGGGGAAATGATATCGCCTGATGCCCGAACCATGTTGATGTTTATGTTGGGCAAGAAGATTTAATGTCTATTTTGTCTGACGGACAAGTAGACATTAAATCGCTCAAGTAATATCCAATCTGTGACCACTCTGTGGCTCAGAGCCAATAAGAAATTGCGACAGAAACTCAGAGAACCTTTGGAGGCCTTTGATCAACATGAGCACCGGACCGTGCTCCCCTCCCCCGCGTCACCATCATGCTAATACTTTTTTAAGACACAAGGGGGACCCAACGGATAGCTAAGTACCATGGGTATAACTACGTTATAGTGAACAAAGGTCCTTAGCTTATTTGAGAATCAAAACAATACAGTATAGGCACACAATGGAAAGCTATACGATTTAAGGCTTCCAAACCCAGCCGGGAAAGGAGTTTATTTTTGAGAAACAATGTCCAATATTTCAATACAAACGAGATAACATGACACAAGCCTGTGCCGTACCAAAAAGAGGGAAAGGAAAGATAGGATTAGGGTGAAAGGGGTGTCTTTCAGGCAAATGAAGAGAGCAAGGACAGGGCACTGTAAATAAGTCAAAGATTAATAACAGTGTCGCCTGGAGTAGAGTATACACAATCTCATTTGACAATATTGTAAGTGTAAACCCACTCATAGATGTCGACTCTAGCATGGTGCTCCAACATTACCAATGTCTTCTTTCTCTGCCTTTGCCTGGAAATATATGATGTGATCTGGTTGCAGTAGCACTCCAGCTAAAGGCTCACTCCAAAGTGTGTTTGGCAGCTATTAAGACCTAATTGCTTCCTAGATTGCTACGAATCTATATTTAGCAATCTACGCCCAAATCACTTCTGGCTAAAGATGTCACGGGTGTGAAGAAACAGTAGCACATTTGTGGGTTCTTGTATTTACATTTTATCTGGAATGAAGGTTGGGGCAACTACTGGAGGGTCTTGAACCTGCAACCATCAGCAGTAGGTGCTGTATACATTGCTTTATGTTCCAGGTATTAATTAGGGGTGTTTACTGTATTTACTGTCAGTGCAAGGCGTGTGTTTCTATTTTGCCTGAAGTAGTGGGTAGGTTCATGTTGAGAGGTGGTGTAGATTTTCCTTAATTGCTAAAGTATCAAATGCACTATAATGATGGGGTCGTGTGTATTTTAAGGCATTTGTGCAGTGCGTTGGTCCATGCTCTAAACATGGTTTTGGTGTACCCCTGATCCCTTCCTCCTACAACCTTTTGTGGTCCTTCAGGGAAATACTAGATGTGAATCAGTCTGCAGAAGGGTTTAGATGATGGTCACAGACCACAATGACAGAGGAAATGAAAACGAGTAGTGGCACTTTTGGATGTTTGTTCAGCTGAACAGTTAATATTGGTTTTAGACATCCTGGTAGCTGAAGCATAAATAATCTTTATTAATCAAATTTACCTTGAATATCCATCACCCCAGGAAAGGGTTTTCAACTCTACTTTGATTGAGCCCAGGTGTCCTTGCTAGGTGTGACATGGAATGCGGAGTCTTTCCAGTGACTCACTACCCCTCCATCTCAATTATCCTGATCCCTCTACTTCTAGATTGACTGTTTCTTTATCTCAGCTGTCTTTCCCTGTGCTGTGAGAAGGGAACGAAGTTGTATTTGCCGCTATGTAAGCATGTGTGTTATATGTTCTACATAACGTTTATTCTGAGTTAGACAAACTTGCACATCTACTCAAGAGTTGCATCTGTTCATGTCAGTGAAGCTTACTTTGCTGCTTCCGCCATTACTACACCAGTACTGTGCACGAGAACCTTTTACTGATACTGCCAGTTTTGTATATGATCCTTGTGTGAGAGAAGACTGTGTAGATGTTGCCTTGCATACACCATAATATAATCACATTACACCTCTCCAGGAGTGTAAAAGGAGAAATTGATTTAACTTCCCCATTAAAAGTATAGAAACCCTGACAAGAATTGTGGATACGATGAACCACAGTACCTCTGCTACGTGATTTTGCTGCCCATGAAGAGTTGATAAGCTCGGCCAAGAAGTACAGTTATTTTCATCCACACATGTTTATCAGAACATCTATTGCATATTTGTGAAGTTGGAGAGCTATTAGTTGGCCATACCAAGGAGAAATCACTTCTGTCCTACAGGTTCATATTCCGACACAGTTGGGCCCCAAAGACAGCAAGAAATGTAGTCAATTACCAGTCTGCACTCTGCCTATAGGAACAATTTCTTTACATATGAAAATCTGTCACAGACAAACTTGCTGATACGTGGGTGCAGTGCACAATGACATCTTCACACATGCTGTATAAGTAGCCAGTTCAACATATGCATATAAGTGTGCATCACCATTCCCTGCACAATTGTACTGGCATTTAAAATATTAATTGCACGTATGTTACAATGATGTCAGTGCAGGCTCTCTGTGTGCAGACCTAGCTTAGTGACTTGTGGAGTAGGTAGGGCAATCAGATATTTACAGAGGGCAAGTCGATTTCTGTAACATTTTGTCCCTTGGCCAAGTAGATTTCTAAAACAATTCCACACCCCAGGTGATACCTGGAGCTGCAGTTGTGAGGTAGTAACTTCATTATCCAATATGCGTCGCTCACCTTCCTTAATCTGACCACCGTGCTTGTCCACCTTCTGGACTAGGAAGTCCAGCCGGTTGTTCATGGTGTCAATATTTCCTGACATATCAGACAGGCTATGTTGCAGGGCAAGGAGTAGCACCTTAACTTCATCCCCAGGAGGCGAAGACTGTGCTTGAAACGACTCTCCAACTGTCAGGATCGAATACTCCGAGGCCGATCGCATGGCAAATTTCTTGGCATCTGTTAGAAATGGCGTTCCCTAGTTGGCATTCTTGGCATCTGTTAGAAATGGCGTTCTTTAGTTGCCAGTGGCTGGCGCCAATGTCCAAATAGGGACCCGTCTTCCTAAGTGAGGGCAAGTGGGATATCCCCTTTGACAACCCCTGCTCAACCCTGTGGTAACGTAGCATGAGCAGTTGGGCCTATCTCTGAGGCAGTGTGTGAAGCATTTATGACCATGCATAATAAGGCAGTAACAACACCACAAAAGGACACAACTCAAGTAGGTATAGATAAATAATATCTTTATCTAAAGTTTAACTCAAGACTCTCAAAGCGTTTCAACAAGCTACAATGCACGTAAACCAGATGGGACTCAAAAAAGGCAATAACGTACTCACCAGAATGTGACAATGACTGAGTTCAAGGCCGGCGCCTACGCGACCCGTTGCGCACCAGGTACCTGCCATTGGGAGGGGATACAGCACGCAGCTTCTCGAAGAAGCAGAGACAGTGACAGGCGGACTCCCAGCGACCACAAGTCTTGGCTGCAGGGGTCCGCAGCGTGCACCCACAATGATTCGGGCACTCGGGGACAGGTGGGCAGCATGCGGTTGCGGCGGCCCGGGCCTGTCGTGGCGATGACAATCGTCTTGCAGTTCCTTGGTGGGCTCACAGCGGCAGCAGCTGTCTCTTGGCTGTGGCGCGCCACAGGATGAATCCCGGTATTGCAAAGTTGGCAAAGGTGCAGGCACTCAATGGCAGCAGCTCTCACTTAGCTGTGGTGGCCCACAGGACAAATCCTGATGATGCAAAGTTGGCAAAGGTGCAGGCACTCAACGGCAGCAGCTCTCTCTTAGCTGCGGCGGCCCACAGGACAAATCACGATGATGCAAAATGGGCAAAGGTGTGGGCTTCAACGGCAGCAGCTCTCTCTTAGCAATGGCGGCCCACAGGACGAACCACGATGATGCGAAGTTGGCCAAAGTGCGGGCACTCAGCGGCAGCAGCGCTCATTTAGCTGCGGCGACCCACAGGACAAAGGATGATCTCAACCACGCTAGCACAACGGTGGGCGCTCAGCAGCTACAGCTCTGTCTTAGCTGCAGCGGCCCACACAGATTCAGCGAAGGGTCCGAAGGTTCAACTACAGACGGGCTCTCAGCGGCGGCAGCTCTTTCTTAGAAGCAGCGGCCCGTAGAGATTTAGCGAAGGTTCTGAGGGTTCAAAGCAAGGCGGGTTCTCAGCAGCGGCAGCGCTCTGTTAGCTGTAGCGGCCGACGCAGATTCAGCGAAGGTTCCGAAAGTTCTAATTCAGACGGGCTATCAGCGGCGGCAGCTCTCTCTTAGCTGCAGCGGCCCGCACAGGTTCAGCACAGCGTTACCAGTCTGTGTTCCTCACAGTAGAACTAGAAGCTCCAGATTACTCGACTGATGCCTCACCTGCAAGTAGGATTCCTCGCACAGGAACTCCGACAGCTGACGGGGTGAAGTCTATTATCCCCGAGACTTCAACAGGAGGCACTCTTGATTCAGGCCCTCGGTCAGTTTCTTCAGCAAACTTGGTGAAAGTTTCAAAGTCCTTTCCTCTGTTGACTCGGACAGAGTTTGGTCTTGACATCCAGAAGGAACTTACTGAACAAGGTTTCAGTGCAGCGTTTTATACCTAAAAAGTCTTTGTTCTCTAAAGTCACAAAATACTGTATTCAGCCAGAACCAGTTTGGTGGGGTCGGGAGCACTTGGTTTACGCAGCAGCATTCTGCCCTTTGAGAATGAGGGGGTCTGCTATCAGACGCCCAGTGGGAGGTGAAGCCAGTTACGGCTTTGCTCGGATCAAAGAGTCACCCCGTTCCCATGCTCTGAAAACCAATCTCTCTCTCCAGCCAGGTCTGACCCAGCTTGCCCTGCCGCTCAAAAAACAGACGGCTAATACACATACTAGCAAAGCCTACTGTAAGGTCTGGGAAAGATACTACTGCGTTTTCAGAAGAGGCATTTCCAAACATGGAATCTATAAATGGTCCTTACTAAAAAGGTGTATGTCAATGTCCTGAGCATATAAACATATCAAACTCGAAGTTCCAATTAGGTTCCTGGGGTCAGATAGGATTATAGAAGGTAATCCTCAACCTGCCCATTTCGGCCTATACTGTATAGTCCGCACAGTAGGGATGGGCAATAGAGCACTGTCTAGCAAACTAATTCAGGGACCAGTACCTTCACTGTGGCCAGTATCCCTGGCGTGCATCCAGCTCCCCACTCCCAATGCAGCAAATGGCGCCCTCACAACAGCCGTGCAGCAGCTCGTAGTACTGCCCTAGACCACACCGTGAACTCCCTATGACATTAATGACTTTCAATACAGCACAGATGGGCCTGATCTCCCTCTGTCCACCAGTATTTATTATGAAATGTCAATGTGCAGCGGGGAGCTCAGTACGAGCAGGGCCGTGTCCTTTCACCAATAATTGTATGCCTTGAATGCAGGCGCGTGATTCCCCAGTGTGGAATGTATGAAGTTAAGCAGGGAGGGCCCAGATACCGTCACAGCAGTCGGGGAATGCAGTCTATGTGGTGGGTGTCTGATATTTCGTGCCACTGTACTAACGATCCCCAGCAGAGTGTACTCACCACCTGTATGTAGCCCTGTCACACAGTGGGCCAGACAGAAGTATGTCTGAGGTTAACTGATAGGGCTGGCACCCCTCCCCAAAGCACACTGCCCGTCAGAGGCCCACCGACCACGTGGGCACCACGGAGCTCGTGTGCCATCCGCCGCTGAGCAGAGCCCCAGGCAGTCACTGGCACGCACCTCGCTGAAATCTTCACTTGGCCCTGAATTCCACAGGGAGCGCCGTCCGTCCACAAAAACAGCTCCGGAGATAGCAGGCGTGCTTATAAGCAGTTACCATAGGCAACAAACAGGATTTCCCCGCCCGCAGTTGCGAAGGATAAATGCAGGATTTCACAGCCAAGCAGCCGGAGCCTCATAGGCGTGTGGTCATCACGGTCGTGCGCTCCATAGCGCCCCATTTTGGTTGAATTTTATTTATTAAAGTAAACACTATTTTTCTAACCTGGTGTGGTATCTTTTTGTGAGATGTTTACACTGCTTTACTGTTTTGAAGTGTTGCACACATACTTTACACATTGCGGTATGCTCTGTGCCAAGCTACCAGAAGGTGAGCACAGGTTAATTTAGAGTTTGCCTCGCTCTTACCCTAACTAAGATTGTGGTTGCTGCTTCATTAGGGCTTAAACGCCAGTCAACCTACAACCCAATTTCGAACAAACTCATTTTTAGAAGTCCTTAAGTTCACATTGAAACACTCAACTTAAGATCTGGGGAACAATATCTAAATAACGTTTCACCTTCCCCCTCTGCTAGGGAAAAATGCATAGAAAAGGTGCTAGACATGTCATAAAGTTAAAGACATCAGCAGTGTGTACTGTTCTTTTAAGAGTTCATCAGCTACCCTCTCCCAGCATGCACTGTACTGGCTACTTGCCTTACAACCTCAGTTTTTTTCTGGTCTTGTTCAGAGAAGAGAACCTCATTACACATCAGGGTTTAATTACCCCGATTTTCAGCAACATTTACTTCAGATTTGAAGTTCTCACTATTTCATTCAACATCTGCAATGTCTAGCAACCTTTTCTTTACTTTTTATCAATTTGTTAATTGAATTATTCACAGAAAAAACATCCTTTTTGCAAAATGTCCTCCAGTTAGCAAAATAAAAGGCTTCTTCAGACCCTCAAGCAGTCTGTATGTGTTTTCCTTCCACACATTTGATGAAGGCCTGCGAATTTCATCCAAAAATAACAATGAGCACGCTCAAGGACAGATCGGAAACCCACTGTAGCGGGACCTGCTGTATACAGTTGGGGAATCAACGCAGTGAGGCCCAACCAAAGTTGCACAAAATAAAACACTTACACTCAGTATGGGTATGGGCCCCACGAGCGGTCTCCACCTATTTATTATGTAGCCTTTGGCCATGCCTGGCCAGATGATGCGCATAGGAGAGTGGTTCAGGGGCAGCCCGCTACTGCGGGGGATGGGTTAAGTGGCCATTACATACCTACCTGGCGATGAAATCTGCTGTCGCACATGGCATGCAAAGTCTCTGAGCCTCCGGTTTAGTGGCTGGATAGGCCTGAGGATATACAGTTGGTGATGGGAATATCCTCTTGTCTCCTCACGGTCCTGGCTACCCTGGGGGTTGGTCTCGGGACTTGCCCCGGCACACCACTGTTCAGTATCACGATCTCTCGGTAAAGTTTATTCCTAGTCTTCAAGTCCTTGTGAGTTCTCCCACACAGTGTCATGCTCTTCCGTTTCTGGCTCGGACGGACGGTGGAAGTTCACTTTCTGGGACCATGATATGTTGCTAGTGACTATTTCACCTCCTTTGCAAGCGGTGACCATAGTGCCATTCACACCAGAGACAGTCCATACTCCTGGCTCGAAAGGTGTTCGGAATATCCACCACGGCCTGCAGTTTCTGATTAAAACGTTGTCACCCAGTGAAATCACCCGAGTCATGGCTCACCGTTGTACACCAGGGCTCACGTTGGTTTCGGCAGGCAGAGTCTGAGTACTCAGACGGTCATACTGCGGCGGAGTCCACTCTGGAGTGACCGGGATCGTGTCCCTTTGGTAGCTAGTGAACATTAAAGACCAGTGAGAGTGTAGCTGCGCGACACAATGGACAACCTCATTCTGAGGGGTCAGTGACTGGTAATCCCAGAGAGGCTCCAGCACCAAGTGACTGAGCGTGCTCATGGTGGGCATCAAGGAACAGCGAAGATGAAATCTTGCATAAGAGAGAAGGTCTGGACCCTTGGTCTGGAAGCAGCTGTTGACAAGATGGTAAGGCAGTGCCCATCATGCCAGCTTACCAGCTCTCAAGAGAAACCTGTCCCTGTCAGGAAGGACCAAGCAGAGTGCTGTGGTCCAAAGTGAGGCTTGACCTCAAGAGTTATTGTGACAGGAGAGCGACAGTAGTCATAGTCGACGGTTACTCAAAGTACCCCTCTGTCGAAGTAGTCGACTTCACAGTGTTTGCAATTTGGCTCCAGTGCTGGTAAGAGCTTTTGCACTATTTGGCCTGCTTAGGAAATAAAAACGGGTAACAGATCGCCGTTCCAAGGATCCATATTCATAAACCTGCTTGAGAACCTAGGGATACAGCACCACTGCATCACAGCCCAATGGCACGAAAATTAAAAGCACATTATTTATTCATATGGGGGGGGGAAGGAATTTATGCAAGTAGAAGGCTGCATTGGTTATTATTGGGCACTAGTTTGACTGACCATTTTCCCACAGTTTATGAGTGGAGTTCTGTCAGAATTAACATGAAAAAGGGATGGCATACAATGCTCTACATCAAAAAAAACTCAATCCACATATTGTTATAAAAGATCCACTTATCACTTTGAACTAGAATGTTTCAAACTGGCATATATACACAATGTGTAGAAATTCATCTTTTACCTGTCTGTCAGAGGCTGAGAGGCTATTTTTTTGTTTAAAGAAGGTAGGTCGAGCGAGTCTGGTTTCTTATCTGCTCTGCAGCATGCTTGAATGTTGAGGAACTTAAATATATGCACTTTACCCTTTAAGCATATCTGTTGGGAAAAATAATTAGCTCAGTATTTTCTGTTCACAAGAACGGTTATCATGCAGTATGTGATCATTTTACAAGGTATTTTGGCACAATTCTGAATTTCAGCTCTTGTAATAGAAGGGTTTGAGAAAATGCATTATTGTATATGAAACACTGCAAGTTGTCTAATGGCTTCCATTACAGGGCGATTTAGTAACCAAACAGATCACTTATCTTCAATTAAATATTGATGCTAGTTAACTTCATTTAAGGAGATTAGTCCTGGTATATTTCAGTGTAATACTAAACACATCGTTGTAGGTGGTTCATCAGGAATAACAACTATTTGTTTATTCTGCATCACGATATCGTTAACATTGTAGAAAAAAAAGTTAAGTAGAAAGCCCGTAATCAGAATATTTTGGTAATCAAAATCAACAAAATGTAATAGCTAGAGCATCCACATGAGCATACAATAAAGTGGGAGGGTACGGGTGCACTCTTGCTACTCATTCTCCTCCATTACTTGAAATTCGGTTAGGCGAGCTGTTTAACCCTCTATGGATGCTGACAATACCCTAAAAAATGTACATTTCAGAAGAAAAACGAATTATGCACCAAGTAAGGATGTTCTTACTAAACATCAACACAAATCTAACAATGTACACACTTGTAAAGAACAGTAAGACAGTGGATACCCTTCACCTGTTTGCTTTGCCTGTACAAAAGTGGAACCCACTGTCCAACTTGTGTTTTTCTTTTCCATGTTCTCTATGACCAATGCAGGGAATACTCAGCAGATTAATCAGAGGACTGTTGTGCAACCAGAGCTGGTGTTTATCTGACACCCAGCTTCCCAGAGGTGAGGGGACATCACCTACGTCTCTACCCCTTGCTGGAGAACTGCTCAACTGCCCATAAGTACCTAGAAGCCAGTCTGCCTGCTGAGAGAAAGCGGGAGCCTGCCAATCCTAAAAGAGAACTAACTATCCACTAGTGAGATGCAGTGTGCTTATGGTATGATGGGTCTGCAGAAGAATATGTCGGCAGTGAGCGATTTATGTGACTGGAATTGGCAGACTCCAGACTATCCACTGCGAGTCTAGGTGTAAAATCGTAAAGCTCCAGTGTGACCCTGAACCTATTCTGTGAAGTTGCAGCATGACTTGATGCACTGCATCCAAATTATGAAAGTGCAGCATGGCCTGAAGCCACTGCACCTAGTTGTAGTGTGACACAAAGTTGCTGCAAGAACTAACAACTCAGTATGCCTGAAGCTGTGGTCTACTATCTAGCTAGCGAGGTCTGTATGAGGCCTTACCATCTGCTCAAACATGGCCACATATGGCTGAACCTATGTAGATCCTGCACCTATGTTGATCCGAACAGCAGACGAAGGGCTGCACTGAGCACCGACCAGGTGCGCATAGAAGAGTGGTTCCGGGGCAGCCCACTACTGCCATGATAAGATCCAGCAGTGCCCAGAGTGGCCCTCCATGAATGCAGTCACGCCACCCACACACGACAGCTGAGGATGCAGCGATAACCTACTAACTCGCATTCAGCCAGTCCAAGGGTCAGCAGGTGAGTATCAGTGAAGGTGGACAGCCACCCATGAAGAGCCAGACCATTCATGGATTGAAAGAGACTCGCTGGATGAGAACCAGTGAACTGAGTTAATAATATTGTGCACTAACACAAGAGTATGAGAGTAAACTGCACCTAGGCCTAAACACGCTAGAACCAACCCTGAAGAGGGAACTCTATGGACCATAATGGGGGAGCTTGTATCAATAGCAGGAAAAGGTACCAATCTACTCTAATGTCAGGAAACTAAACTGTACAAATTCCTAAGAGTAGCATTTAGGTCTAGTGTGCATTAAAATAAGTCTTGGACTCTCAATTTATTATACTACTGTGCGTTTGATGAGTGCTGAACTCCCTGGGAAGCCAGTCACTCTTCGCGAAGCCTAATCATTTCAGGGCAGGATGGAAAAACGTCCTTGCAAGGTAGGCTTTCAGGTTGTTGTTTTATTTTAACACTGCCAAACACAAAGTTCTTGATGTCTGGGTGCAGAGTTTTAAACCTGTGTACCTGAAACTGAACAGATTGACCTCAAGAATTTTGCAGTTGTATCTGACTTATCATTTCACAATAATATTTAAGAACATTTAGAAAGAGTTTGGTAACATAATTCAATACTATACATTACTACTTGAATATTTAAATTGTCAAAGAATATATATGTATATATTTATTTACATTTACATACTATTAGAATCTAGCCTAATCTCCACAAACATGTGGTCCATTTCCACTAACACAGTCATAGCGGCCGATACGATTGTAGTTACGTATTTTATGATGCAAACATTAAACAGTCTACCTGACTATATTATCTAGTGTGCCTTGCTAGATGTCAAGTTGTGATGCAGCGCCATTGAGGGAAATCGAGCCAGTGGGTAATTACTGACATTAGTTTCTATTCATGACATTGCATGCCAGAAGCGCGGAGCCATGAATAACACTGACCAATGGTGTGGAAAAATGAGGCCCTGAGAAGGATTAGCCCGGTCCCTAGAAATCCGTTAGCAGAGCGGGGAGGATGGGTGGGATGTAAGGAATATGCGGCTAGATATAGTGTACCAGAAAAGGTGTTACCGAAGGTAAGTAACTTGTTCATCTGATAGAGACTTCTAGCCACAGGTTCCTTACCTTTGAATAGATACCCAAGCAACACCTCCCCTAAGGTCGGTCTGTGGACCAATTTCACACAAGGAAGTCCTTCAGGACCAAACAGGCAAAGTGCCCATCTCTGTGGATGGTATGTCCATCAGTAATGTTTGCTGCAAGTGTGCAGGAAGCCTACATTGCAACCTGAAAGTTGTCCCAAACCGAAGCTCAGCGTGCCAATGAGGTGGTCGCATCTTTAGCTCTGGAGCAATGAACTTGCAAACGTTCAGGAGGTTGCTTTTTTGCCAGTGCGTAGCAGGTTTTGATGCAGAGTATGACCCATCTAGAGATGGTCCACTTCTGAATGACCCAAACCCTTCTTCATAAAAAGATACCCCAAGTAGAGTTGGTCATCCACCTGGAACTGCAGTTTGCGGTCAAGGCAGAATGACAACTGTCTTTTTGGGTCCAGACAGTGGAGTCACTCCTCTTCCTTAGAGGGGTGTGGATGAGCATAAAAGGTAGGCAGGGTGATGGTTTGGCCAACATGAAATCTGTTGACCACGTTAAGGAGAAAGTAGGCCCTCGTGTGAACTACCAGTTTGTCAGGGTAGACTGAGAGGTAAGGCAGCTTGAATGACAAGGCCTGCAGCGCACTCACTTTATGAGCAATTGTAATCGCTACAAGAAAGGCTGTTTTGATTGTCAGAAGCCTAAGATACAATTATGGAGTGGCTTTAAAGGAGCTCACGCTAAAAAAGTCAAAAGCAGGTTAATGTCCCACAAAGGCATAATAAATGGTGAAGAAGGAAAGAGATGGCCAAGACCTTTTAAGAACCTATGTAAAATTGTGGACTTGAGGGTTGGTCAGGAAGCCACAAAAAGGCAGAAAGAGTAGATAGATAGCCGTTAGTAGTGCTAAGAGCAGAGCCCTTCTGGGCAAGGGAAAGAATGAAGAGTAAGACTTCATAAAAGGGGTTCAGAAAGGGGATCAATGTATTTTTCTACACATCATGCCATACATTTTTCCCAATGCCAGGCGTACCGTCTTGGTGGAGGGAAGCCAAGATGACATTACAGACTTCAGGAGGAACGTTGAAGGCTGTCAACTGTTGCCGCTCAATCTTCACGCAAAAGGCGGAGATTGGACAGGTTCGGTGGAGAACCCTCCCATGCTGGTGCAACCGAAGATCCTTCTGAAGGGGTAGCCTGATTGGAGGATTGTTGGCCATGCTCACTAGCTCGGGATACCAGACTCTCCATGGCCAATACGGAACCACAAGGATGTCTTGGGGCCCAAATGTTCCTGATTTACTTGAGAATTCTGGGCAGGTGTGGTATGGGCGGCAAGGCATACAGGAGGTCTGAGCTCCACTTAGATGAAAAGCGTATCCAAGTGAGAGCCGCTATGGATAATCCAGCGCACAAAACTGCTGACATTGCGCTCTCTCAGCAGAAGCGTACAGTTATAACGAAGGCTCTTCCCTCTGTTGAAAGAGACCTTGCACCACCTCCGAGTGGAGACACAGTTCGTAATCCGCTTGGCATCGGCAGCTGAGTTTGGCCACCCTGGCATTCAGGAAACCTGTCATGTGTTAAACCATCAGGGATATGACTTGCTGTTTCAACCATGTCCCTAGAAACAGGGCCTCTTGACAAATGGTCCAGGACCCCACACTGTCCTGTTTGTTGCAGTACCACATGGCGGTGTAGTTATCCGTGAACACCTGCACTAGCCTTCCCCTGATGGATGGTAGAAAGGCTGTCAATGCCAATCGGTTCAGCCGGAGTTCCAGCATGCTTATGTGAAGTCTGGATTTCACCGAAGACCAGAGCCCTCTGATCTCCACCTCTCCCAGATGGCCACCCCATCCAAGGAGTGACACATCTGTCACTACTGTGAGATCTGGTTGGGGAAGGGAGAGGGGTCTCCCTCTGACCCAATTGCGGTTCCTTAGCCACCACTGCATATCTTTCTCAGTTCTCTCAAGATCTGGACCATGTTGGAGAGGTTCTCCTGATGCTGTGCCCTTTAAAACTTCAACTCCCACTACAAAGCTTACATATGCCACCAGCATGAGTTACCAACACGATGCAAGAGGCCACGAGTCCATACAACCTCAGGGTCTGCCTAATCGAAAACCAGGATAGAGACTGAAGCACAAGTTACTACTTGTGTAACAATATATCTGTAAGAGACATTAGTTAGTGATAAATTCCTTACCTTAGAATATCCCCAGGCGTCAGACTGGATCCGGAAAGTTTTGCTTAGCAGTACCCCGTGCGTCAGTAGGTGGCGTCCTGCGGCTCCGCCTCCATCACTAGCGTCGTAAGCACCGAGATGACATCATGGAGACTACTTAGGCGCCTCCCATGCGCGCTGACGTCAGTTCTGCACACGACTTTCCGCACCAGGAACGCAGAGCCATGCAAGAAACGGACTATTGGTGCATGAAAAAAGGGTCCTGAAAGGGATGGCCTAAACCCTAGCAATCAATTTGCAGAACTGGGAGGATGGGTAGGGCAGTAAGGAATCTATCACTAACTAATGTCTCTTACAGATATATCATTACACAAGTAGTAACTTATGCATCTGCAAGAGACACGTTAGTGATAGATTCCTTACCTTAGAATAGATACCCCAGATTACACCAGAAAGTCACGGAGCACAGAATGGCCAAAGAAACAGTCTCTCCGGTCCTGACTGTGAAGGCAGTAGTGCTTGGTAAACGTGTGCAACGAGGCCCACGTAGCTGCCTGACAAATGTCCTGCAAGGGAACGCCACATCCCAAGGCAGTAGTGGCTGCCGTTTCCCTCGTGGAATGGGCACGCAGCCCCAGAGGAGGCTCCTTTTTAGCTAAGGAGTAACATGCTTTAATGCACAGTCCGGGAGATGGTCCGCTTGTGCACGGCCCAACCTTTTTTGGCGCCCACGTATTAAAAAAAAAAGAGCTGGTCATCCACCCGGAACTGTTGTGTACGCTGCAGATAGTGAGATAGCGCCCGTTTTGGGTCCAGACGGTGGAGCCTCTCCTCCTCTCTAGAGGGATGCGGAGGCGGAAAGAAGGTGGGCAAAGTGATGGTCTGCCTGATGTTGAAGGGTGTGACAACCTTTGGCAAGAAAGAAGGACGGGTCCTCAGAACCACCTTATCCGGGTGAACAGAGAGGAAAGGAGGTTTAGAAGATAAAGCCTGGAGCTCACTCACCCTTCTGGCCGAGGTGATAGCTACCAGGAAAGCCGTCTTGAGAGTGAGAAGACGTAAGGGACAGTTATGAAGGGGCTCAAAGGGAGCGCACATCAGAAAGGTCAAGACAATATTCAAGTCCCACTGAGGCATTATGAAAGGCACGGGTGGAAACATATGCGTAATGCCTTTGAGGAAACGGTTAACAACCGAGGACTTAAAAAGAGAAGGCTGATCTGGAAGACGTAGAAAGGGGGAGATGGCCGAAAGTTAACCTTTGATAGTGCCCAGAGCAGAGCCCTGCTGGGCCAAAGGTAGAAGGAACAGAAGGACCTCAGACAGAAGGGCAGAAAGGGGATCCACGTCCTTTGCTGTGCACCATGCCACAGATTTGTTCCACCTGAGGGTAAATACCGTTTTAGTGGAGGGATGCCTGACTGCCAAAATAACATCACAGACTTCAGGAGGAAGGTTGAAAGCTGTCAACTGTCGCCGCTCAATGTCCACGCATGGAGGTGGAGGCTGGACAGGTTCGGATGAAGGACCGTCCGCTGCAGCTGTGACAGAAGATCCTCCCAAAGAGGCAGACGAATCGGGGGGTCGACCGCCATGCTGAGTAGCTCGGGAAAACAGTATATTCGTGCCCAATCCGGAGCACAAGGATGACTTGGGCCCGGTCGCGCCTGATCTTCTTCAGCACTCTGGGCAGAAGTGGTATAGGCATACAACAGACCGCAACTCCACTCGTGACGAAAACTGTTGCCGAGCGAGTGCTGCCTTAGAAATTCCAACACGGAGAACTGATGACAATGCACGTTCTCTTCAGTGGAGAATAGATCTAACCAAGGCTCTCCCCACTGCAGAACGAGACCTTGCGCCTCGTCCAAGCTCAGACGCCATTTGTGATCCTTCATGCACCAGCGGCTGAGTTTGTCTGCCCTGGTGTTCAGAGAACCTGCCAGGTGTTGAACCACCAAGGTAATGCCTTGATGTTCCAGCCATGACCAGAGACGCTGAGCCTCTTGACAAAGGGTCCAAGACCCCAACCCGCCCTGTTTCTTGCAATACCACAAGGCGGTGGTGGTGTCCATGAACACCTGCACCACACTTCCGGACAGAGGGAAGGAATGCCTTCAGTGCAAGTCGGATCGCCCGCAGCTCCAAAAGGTTGATATGGAGCCGAGACTCTGTCGGAGACCAGAGGCCTCTGATCTCCACCTCTCCCAGGGGACTTCCCCATACCAGGAGGGACACATCCGTCCCCACTGTGTGCTCCGGATGGGGAAGGGAGAGGGATCTGCCACTGACCCAAACTCAATTCGTGAGCCGCCTCTGCAATTGTTGAGAAGTGCCCTCCGAGATCTGGGCATGATCGGACAGGTTGCCCTCATGCTGTGCCAACTGGAACTTCCGGTCACACTGCAGTGCCCACATATGCCATCTGGCATGTTGCACTAGCAGGAGGCCATCAGGCCCAGGAGCCAGAGGTTCATCCTGACTGAAACCCGGGAAAGAGGCCGAAAGATCGGAATCACAGCCTGAATATCCCATATCCCGGACTTGCTGCTCGGGAGGATAAACCCGAAACAGTGTCAAATACAGAACCTCTCCGATGAAGGGGAGCTTCTAAGAGGGACTCAGGTCCGACTTCAGGACATTGATGGAAAACCCCAGCAGATGTAGGAGGTCGGCCGTAGTCTGTAGGTGCTGACTACCGTTTGGGGTGAGCCCGCCTTCAACAACCAGTCGTCGAGGTAGGGGAAGACTGACACCCCAGACCTGCGCAGATGAGCTGCGATCACCGCCATCACTTTTGTGAACACCCAAGGGCCGCTGGTAAGGCCGAAGGGGAGCACGGCAAACTGAAAATGCTCCAGGCCCACAATGAACCGCAGGTAACGCCGGTGGGCCGGCAGGACAGGGATGTGAAAGTAAGCGTCCTGCAAGTCCAACACTACCATCCAGTCTCCAGGGTCTAGGGCAGCCAAGAACTGAGCCAGGGTCAGCATTTTGTACTTCTCCTTCCGGATCAAGGGATTGACGCCCCGGAGGTCCAAGATGGGGCTCAGCCCCCCTTGTCCTTCTTGGGGACCAGAAAGTAGTGTGAATAACAACCACTCTACTTCCTGCCCCGGAACACACTCGGTGGCCCCCTTGGCCAAGAGGGCCGTGACTTTCTGCAGAAGAAGCGCAAGAGGGTCCTCTGACATGCGTTGACACCGAGGTGGCATGGCCGGAGGGGAGGACTGACAGGGGAGGGAATAACCCTTGCGGATAATCTGCAGCACCCATTTGTCCGACGTGATATAGTACCAGAGGGGGAGGTGGTGGCGGATCCTCCCCCCCCACTGGCATGGAGTGCTCCACAAAGCACGGACTAGGGAGGTTTGAAGGAAGGAGCAGCAGAGGTGGACTGACCCATGCGCTGATTCCCCAACCCACCCTGGCGGAAGCAGCGGCCACGGCTGCGAAGGAGCTGGGTATGCACAGCTTGTTGTAGGAACGTGCCTGGGTACCTCTGCTCTGGCCACAAAAGGAACGAAAACCAGGAGTGGCTGGGTTTTTAGCAGAAAGACCCAAAGACTTGGCTATGGCCCAAGAGTCCTTAAAACGCTCCAAGGCACTGTCGGCCTTATCGCCAAACAAGCAGGTGCCGTCGAAGGGCATATCCATGAGCGAGCCATGGACATCGGGCGAGAACCCAGTCGAACGTAACCAGGCGTGGCGTCGCAACACCACCCATGTAGACATCGCCCTGCACAACAAGTTTACGGTGTCCAAACCACACCGAATGGCGAACTTAGCCGCATCCTTTCCTTCAGCAATCGCTTGAGAAAGGACAACTTGGACTTCCTCAAAACACTGAGGCAACACTTGAGCAACGGTATCCCACACAGCGTGAGAGTAGCGGCCCAACAAGCAGGCGGTGTTCACCGACCGCAGCCCCAAGCTGGCCGAGAGAACAACCGCTTACGAAACTGGTCTGGTTTCTTGGAGACCTTGTCCGGCGGAGCCGTGGGAAAAGCACTCTGTGGCGTCGAGGCCTGGATGACCAGACTCTCAGGTGTGAGATGGGTTGTCAGAAAGGAAGGGTTGCCTGGCGCCGGGCGGTGGCATCTGGCTACGTTTTTATCCACACGAGCCCCGTGGCTGGTCGCAACCAAGTGGCCAAGAGGACGTCAGTAAGGGCATTACTGAAAGGAAGCAACGGCTCCGACATAGTAGACGTTGTCTGGAGCTAACGGCGGAGCCGCCGGGCCAACGGGATCTGGACACGGGACCACGGGGCACGAAGGCACGAAGGCGCGCCGGCGGGAACAAGAGGCCTGAAAAGGCAGTCCATGGTAACAAGAAACTCTTGCACCAGTTTAGGAGTCGCCGACGGACCCGGGTAGGGCGGGTGGACCGTGGGACTCCCATTCTCAAGAGGAGCCTGTCCCCCTAGTCCGCCTCCGAGAAGCGACGGGGGGACGTCGGAGAGCGAAAACGCTTCTTCGACTTCTTTTTATGACGTGGCTTACCAGAATCCGAGGGCGAAGACTTGGAGCCCGAGGAGCGACGGCTCCAGTCCCACAAGCGGTCCCGGGAACGGCCTCTAGACCCGGAGCGGCGGTGAGTGGAATGCCGGCCCTCCAGCAATTCCCTTCGGGGTCATGCCTCGACAGTCCCGGGAGTCGTGATCAGTCTCTAGGCAGTAGAGGCACACATTGTGGGGGTCCGTCACTGAGATATTAAGGTGGCAAGCCCCACAAGACTTAAATCCAGGCATCCCTACGTGCACCAGGAGAAAAAAAGCGCGCATGGGTGGCGCCTACGTTGTCTCCGTGACGTTATCTCGGCACTTATGACGCCAGTGACGGACATGGAGCCGCAGGACGCCACCGACTGACGCGCAGGGGTACTGCTAAGCAAAACTTTCCGGATCCAGTCTGACGCCTGGGGATATTCTAAGGTAAGGAATCTATCACTAATATGTCTCTTTCAGATACATTGGTACATAAGCCATAAACTGTACTGTGTCCAAAACTGCTTCAATGAAAGGGAGCGTCTGAGAGGGAGTCAGGTGTGACTTTGGCATATTGATAGTGAACTCCAGTGAGTGGAAGAGGTTTGACGTAGCCTGGAGATGGGAGACAACAGCCTGGGGCGAGCCCGCCTTCAATAGCCAGTCATCGAGCTAAGGGAAGACTAGCACCTCTGATCTCCACAGATGAGCTGCAACCACCGCCATCACCTCAATAAACATGGCGCTCGTCAGGCCGAAGGGGAGCACGGTGAACTGAAAATGCTTGTGGCCGACGGTAATCTACAGATAGAACTGGTGTGCAGGAAGGACAAGAATGTAGAAGTGGGCGTGCTGCAAGCCCAATGCTATCATCCAGTCTCCTGGGTCCAGGGCAGACCAGACCTGAGTCAACTTGAGAAGTTTGAATTTCTCCTTCTTGCGGAAGAAGTTATGGGCCATAGATCTGCAATAGGCCTTTGTCTTTTTGGGAAGCAGAAAGTAGCGGGAATAGCACCACAGCCTACTTCTGGCACCGGAACCCTCTCTATGGCTCCCTTGGCAAGGAGGGGGGTTGAAGGACGATTTCCAAAAACCCATCTGTCCGATGTAATGGACTGCAGTGGGGCAGCTGATGGCGAACCCTGCCGCCAACAAGATGCCCATGGTGGTAAAGGGACACATTAGGAGGGTTTGGAGGCTGCCTGGGGCAGGGGAGGAGTGGTAGGGCAGGGGGGTGGACTGACCAGACCACAGGCTACCCAACCAATGACGTCTGTGGAACTGCACTCTTGGCCACGCAGAAGTTGGGGAGCAAGCGCAGTCCGGTAGCTAGGAGGGAATTGATGTGGTCAGTATTCCATTCTGTAGCCACGAAAGGAATGAAAGGCTACTTGGAGGTGACATGGGGCCCTAGCAATGCACTAGGACTTGACTGTACAGCCTCTCCCTGAAGCACTCCAGTGCCGAATCTGCCTTGTCTACAAAAAGGCCAGTGCCATCACCCAATTCCTGACACCAGTCTATGCTAGGGTCTTCCTCATATGGCTGGTATTCTCCAGGGTCCAGAGACCACTCGTATTTTGCCCATGAGTCCTAGCCCAAGGAAATAGGGCTCGGGCTCCAATCTAGGAGGCAAGGCTAATGTACACCCCAGAGTCAGGAATCAGAATGGGGATGGCGTCACCAGCGCCTAGAGCGTCGGCATCGAGACCAGCGTTGGGGTAGGTAAAGTTGGTACGCCGGCAACGGTCCGTATCCAAGAATGGATCCATGGAGGGTCCGCCGGAAACCCCGGCGCATAACAACATGGTGGTCCTCTCCAACAACACGGTGCTCGGAGGCAAGCTAGAGGGGTCGGAATGCCCAAATATGAGGCGGATGGCCTCATAAAACTCTTTTAGATGGGTGGGGAGATGCTCTGGCTCCCGGAAAGTCAGGGAGGTGCAGAGTTGGCCAGGGCACAGGCTCAACCGCTGAGCAAGACCTTGAATGTCGATACTCCCTCCTCTTATCAGTCAACAGACTAGGAGAAGTCAAAGACCTCTAACTTCTTCTTCTTCTTCTTGTGCTTCGACTTACCAGAATCTCCCAAGGAATTGGAGTGGGACAAAGACATCGGGCTCCGCCACCGCTCCCTTACTCTCGACCGGGCCCTCAAATGACATGGAGTTGCATGCTGGTCCACCATGAGCTTGAGGGACTACTCCCGCAAGGCCTTGAGATCATGACACTGTAATTGGAGCACGGCTCCGGGTCGTAGTCGCGCTGCAGACCACAGGCAGACACAATGCAGGTCCGTCATCGGCATAAGCCAATGACAAGCTCAGCAGGGTTTGAATCCTGTTTTTCTAGATGATATAACTACACACCAGATGGACAAATCTCAAAATCACTCTGCAAAACGTAAACAAAATCCAGTCAAACAGTGACTGAGGGGTAGCTCTACTCCGGATTAGCGCTGTGTAGCGAGGTGGGGAGGGAGCATACCCAGACCAACTGGTGGGTCGCTACATCGGGCCCCGCTGACTCTGACTTTCCTCCTTCCCTTCAGAAACATTGGGATACCGAGCCACTACTCCAAGACGACATCGAAAAGGGAGAGGGCGCCTTTAATTGGGCGTTTTCCGAGGATGGCAAGACCACACAGGAAGTGCTCTACACCGTGTGCAATGTCACCCCGGAGGAAGAAGGCGGAGAGAGAGGTGGACAACGAGAAGCGGTCGTGAGAGGAGGCGAAGCGTTTGGAGAACGGAGGAGTGAGGAAAGCGAGGAAGTGAAGCCAGGAGGCAAACGACCCTGCGAAGCGCCGTGCCACACTCCCGAGGGAGGAGTGTGGCTTTCACAGGTACGGAGACGTTTGGCGGCCTGGGCAGGGAGAAGGGGAGAAGATCCTCCTGTGTAAATAACCCTTGCATAAATCCCTGACCCTCCCTCAAACCTTCCCTCGCCTGTATACCTTCCCGGTCTAACTGCATCACGTGACCGATTCCCTTTCCCTGTTTTCCGTTCCCAGTGTTCCGTTCACAGTATTCTACCCACAACCCTTCACTATACCTCTTTGTAAAGCACTACTCAGCGGTGTCCACTGCACTCCGGGCTTCCCTAAGGGCGTATATTGCTCTGACTGTGAATTGACGGCGTTCCCTTTGTTGGTTCTCTTTTGGGGTTGGACGACGTCGAAAATCCGAGGGACGAATTACAGGACGTACCATCAACAGCAGACAAGGAATTCCCACATCTACATCGTATTCCTGGGTGGCCACCACGGATCCATCACAGTTTGCCAGAGAAAGACTAACATCCCGCCGGACTGGAGTCCAAAGGGAAGGACCACAAATTGGTAATGGGTACCGGGTATGGTAAAATGAAGATACTTGTGATGTTTTGGAAGTATGCAAATATGGAAGTAAGCATCTAGCAAATCCCGGGATGTCATGTAGTCTTCGCTGTTTAATAGGTGGAAAATATCAGAAAGAGTAATCATATGAAAATATTGTTTGCGTAGAAATTTGACTCCTGAGGTCTAGGATGAGTCTCTACTCTCCTAATTTCTTTTGAATAAGGAAAAAACAGGAATAGAATCCCATGCCCATTTGAGAACAAGGAACCCTTTCTCTGGTAACTTTTGCCAGCATTATTGGAGCTTCTTTACTCGGAAAGTGAAGACGAGGTGGGTATGCTCTATTTGGAGGACTGTTTGGTGTTCTTTGCACAAACTCTATGTTATGCCCAAAGGTAGCTAAGTCCAAAATCAATTTGTTTGATCTAGTCTCCTTCCGTTGGGGAAGTTAGTTGGAGATATTCCTGCTCACAGAGGCGGAAAGAGTGGATGCAGACCGTACCTGGTCCAGGTAGGTCACCGTTTGCGGCCAGTATTGCGACCCGGGGGGGAGGGGGGAGGGGGGGGGGGGGGTTTGCTTTCTGCATGGGCATTGCTTGGTGTAGACTGCTGAAGGTTGGTGGTGGTAGACCTGACTAGTTGGTAGGCCCTTACTAAGATTGAGGCCTATAATGCTGAGGTCGCATAGCCGCCTCTAAAGGTTGAGAAAACTCTTCCTCTAGCTCCTCGAAAGGACAGTTTCGTACTGAAGCATGCCAAGAGATCTGTTGGTGTCTCTCTTTATAGCTAATACGGCATCATCGATATGTTTCCCAAACAAAGTCTCACTGTCAAAAGATATGTCTAGTATCTGTCTAGCCATCCTCAAGTGGCTGCTTGCTCTTGCCAAATGACGAAAGCCTGTGGAGGCCATGTCAAGAGCACAGTTGATGATCTCCGATGAAGTGCGTTCACCTTCCTATAAAGTTTTCATTGCCTCCAGCATTCTGTCTTCAGGAATCAAATCAAGAAGGCTGCTTACATCTGACCACGTCTGGCGGGCTCAGCGCTCCAGGATCGCTAGTGAGTTGGCTGCTCGAATGGAAATGAAAAACATGAGGGAGAATCTCTTCCCTATATTGTCCAAGTGACTGCCCTCTTTGTCTAGTGGTGCCAAAATTGGTTAGAGAGATGACAGAATCCGGCTTAGGATGACTGATGAGGCAAGCAGGAGAATCATGATTAGCCTTGTATTTTTTGTCAAGGCGAGGTGGTACTGGTGCTACTGTACCTGGATTTTTCATGATCTTTAGCTACTCCCTCCAGATATGGTCTATAATGGGGATGGCTCTTACAGACTTTCTGGCTTGCTCCGTAAAGTCATGCAAAAAGCAGGGACTTCTTGACAGAGGTAGGTAGATGGAATCGGGTTTCATTTAGATCCATCAGATTATGAAAGCCCCTGATGAGGTGGCGGGGGGATGGAGTAGGGTCCAGGAATACATCACAAATTCATTTCATTGTTGTTGAGGATCAGGGATCTCTCCTTCTCTCTTTGTCTGAGGACGAGTGGTTTTCCTTTGGAGGAGATATGGGAAGTAGGTGTTATACCGGGTGTTATTGGTGGAGGGATGCTCCTTGGTGTGGCAGGAGAAACAGGCTAAGGTGGCATTGGTTGCTGGTCTTGTGGAGGATCCTTCAGCATGGCCTGTGTATCTTGCACTAGAGAACTTGGCATGTCCATTTCATCATGTCTGGGCTGAGGATGCTCATGATATTCATAAGGTTCATAATGCCACCTAGTTGGGGCATAATATGACTGGTAGTATTGCTCTTCATCCTCATCATCTGACTCTTCCTCCTGGTAATTCACCTGGAGCACATCTCCAAAGGGCCCATCATCTGACTCTTCCACATCCAGTAAATGGCTAGGAAGTAAAGGTAAAAAAACGCACGCAGCATAAAATACAGTTTTCTACGAATGTTTACGGATAAGGGAAGGAGTACATTTTCACACTTACTTGTCTTTTGCTAAGCGATTTACTGTCCTAAAAGTGATTCTGCACCCCATGGATTTGTGAACCAGGATCAAGTAAGGAGCAGAGTTAAAGAATTGGTCACTTCGAAGACAGTGATACACGGACGAGCTGGAATGGACTATGGAGTTACGCAGTAACTCTTCGAATGTGAACTAGCATTTGATTTCAAAGACCGTTAAACCGAGTCCCGCCCCGTTTTTAATATATCAACTAAGAGCAAGAATAAAGTTATTTCGCCCACTAGTTAGATATTTTTAACTCACTCCACTCCACTTACACAACTGCACTACACATAGTTCCTCACAAAACAGTGCTCCTACATAGTGTCACAAGTTGTAGCACGCCTCAACCCGCAGCGGTTTGAGATAGCCCCTATGATGAAGCATGTCACCGTGGGGAAACCCTGGTGAGTGAGAGGACTCAAGAAAGGAAAATGTTCCTTTTATGCCAGATTTTCTGACTCTGACTGAGCGAAAATCTTTTTTTCTTTTTCTTTTTTTCTAGCTAGGTCCTGTATCCGAGATTAAGGATTTTGAGGGTCTACGATTGGAACAGGAGGGTGGACCTAGCATATCCCTCTTTCTTCCCCCATTTTTGATTTTGTCTTTTTAATGTGCCCTGTCCCAGTTATGAGAGGTCCAGAACCTGTTCTGTGAACTGAAACAGTAAAACAAGCTTGCCCTCATAGTGGGCCTTGGACTGCTGTTCATGCTCTGGGTGCATCACATTAAGTGGTGGTAGCTGCATACCATTTTTTCAATCTTTAGCATAAGAAGACCTTTTCTCTCTCTACTAGCTCCTGTCGTGCAAAGTTATGGGACACCCAGAACTTTGCGCCCACATTCTGTGTGCATGTGGATGGCGTGTATGTTCAGTGAGTGCGTAGTGTTAGTACTCAGGCCAGAGGAACCCTTTGCCCCTGGTTAAGCATGGCACAGTGCTTTATTTGTAAAAACAGACACCATGTCCAAAGGAATCCACTGCAGCTGGTACCACCCACATCTGTTGCTACTACTGCTGAATGGCAGTGCCAGCATTTCCTTATAACCATTACATTTAAACAAGTGAGACATTTTGACTATTGCAGGGCACCTCAAGCTATAGGGATGGCTTGGAAGTGTGAGTTTTATTATTTTATAATAGCTTGAATGGCTAAACTCTCGTGCTGTGCTAAAAAGAAAAATAGGCAGAGAACACCACCATGAGGTGTACTCTAATAAATAAGTACTGGTGTTTAAAAGTAAGTACTGGTGTCGAGCTTCAGAAGACACTGGCGCAAATTAAGCATGTGCATGTCACACAATAAAAGGTTGAGAGCAGATTCCTCACACAGTGGAAGTGTATTGTGTTCATTCCTGTGGCTGTAAGGTGGAGCCACAGACAATGATGTGGAGGAGGATGGAGACATAGATCACTTTGAATATAATGAGGACTTTCTCAGCAAAGAGCTGATAATTAGCTCTTCCTGAGCTTTGCCACTTGCTAGAAGGGGTGGTAGGTGTTATTGGGGTTTCCACTGTTCAAGGTGTGGAAGTTTCTGAGCAGGGCCTGCCCTTCTGTCTATCCACAATTGTTACTTCAGGAAGGCTGATGACAGTCCAGTGAAGAGATCTCACACTTCACTGAGCCCATGATTTGGATACTCCTGCTTGGAGCCAGGCAAGTTGTTACTTGCTGGAAGAGCCATTGCCTTACACAAAGGCTGCCTCGGAGGAGAAACCTGAAAATGACATTTGAAAGACAACTAAGCTAAACAACCCCAGTTAGTTCCACTTCCAAGTTCTTCAAGACCAAAAGAAGGAGTACTCCATAGACTACTTGAAAAGTTGCCGTAGAAAGAGTATCTGCCTGACAGCTGGTCTCCCTGTGGTGAGGCGAAGAGGACATCACCTGAAGACTTAACATTTTGCTAAAGGAGCTAGGGGTCTGCCTAGTGCGTAGAAGCCTCTCTGCTTGTTTTGAGATGGAATTAGAGTCCCTGGCCCTGCAGGAGGAAAGATGGTACAAGGAAGAGAAGCTCAATATGTTCCCTGCGTGATGAACGACCGGAGAAAACGGATTATCGCAGATGCCCAGGAGTGATGTGATGTGATGGCCTCCCTCATTCTCTCTTTGTATTTCCCTTTGTGAACTGCACTCAGACTCTACAAGCACAAGTACCAGTGTTTCATCTGGCAGTCGCTGTGGGCCTGTGAGCTGGTGCTGCCACTGTGGACGCCAAAAGAAAGGAGCAGCTTTGACACAGAAGTGAAGCCTGGTCAATCTGCACCTGCTGCTGAAGGCATATCACTGCTGAGAACTGGTCTGGTAGTCACAACTGACTTGCTAGAGGAACCATCTATTGTTGCTGAAACCACAGCAACATGTGAGTTGTAACATCCTCAAGGAGGGAATGATGGGCTTAGCCTGCGAACGGAACACAGGCTAAACATGAGCCAAAGAACTGGGCATGAGGAAGGAAAAGTTACACACCTGTAGGTATAGTTGTGCATTGTAGATATCTTAATTGAAGTCATAAGCCTTGAATAATTCCAAACTCCCTGTGCGGACCCCAGAATAACCTCTATAATAAATGTAGAACATCCAGAAAAAAGATCTGTAAAATGTCCATCACTGAAAGTCACTTTCCATTCATTTATACATTCATAGTGTTGTATATAGTGTAGACTGTCAGGGTTGTATTTCCTGGAGAATGCTGATAGAACCTGCTGGAGATATGAACTGCAAAGCTTACAACACATTTTCACAGGAAATGGGACTGCGCCTGAAAGACTAGAATGAAAGGAAAAAAACAGCCTGATAGGCTAACTCTAGAAAGCACAAAATGTGACCTGTACCTTTAGGAATCCCAGAGGAACCCCATCCCACAATGCACTGCTGAGGCAGTTTGCCTGTGAGAGTCAGTCCTTTTTTACGGGAAGTACAGGATAAGAATATTTTACAGCCTGACAGCCAGGGAGGAGGGAGGGTGTTTATGACTTCAATAAAGATACCCACGAGACAGAACTATACCTAGAGGTATGTAACGTTTTCTTCTGCACTGTAGGATCTTCACTGATAGTCACAAACCTTGAATAGAATAGCAAGCTAATTAAACTCAGTATAGCGTCGGTCAGGTGTGTATATATTTATATTCATCCTGTAAAACCATAAAGATCATTAAGGGAAGAGCTTATTCACCATAAGAAGAATAGAATAGGGGAACAAGAAAACCTATTTAAAGAGTTTTGTTAAAGTTCCCTAAAATTACCTATTTAAAGAGTTTTGTTAAAGTTCCCTAAAATAAAAGTCGGCTAAAGCGTTCAATTCTAAACAGTAATGGTTTGTGAATGAATGCAGAGAGCTCCAAGTTGCTGTTTTGCAAATGTCCTGAATATGCATTTGCCTCACCAAGATGTGGTATCAGTTTTCCTCTTGTTGAGTGAGCCCTAGGTTTGCCTGGTAACGCTTTGTTGGCTATGTGGTAACATAAGGGTAATGAACAAAACTATCCACTTATCTATGGATTGTTTGGAGGTCCGTAAACCTTGTCTCATAGCCCTATAATATATGAACAGTTGGGGAAGATTTTCGAATAGAAAATAAGGACTCTTATGATCGAGCGAGTGTAATGCGCTCTCCGCTGCAGAAGTAGAATTTGAAAAAAGGTAGGTAGACTGACAGATTGATTGAGATTGGACTCCAAGACTACCTTCAGCAAGAAAGGGGGGAGGTGTATGTAAAGCAACCCTATTGTGGTGAAAAGCTGTAAAGGGTTCCTCGGCAGATAGTCCGCAATTCACTGACTCTACAAGCCGAGGTAATTGCAAACAAAAAGGCTGTTTTCCATTATAAGTGTTAGGGCAATGCTTCATGGATCAACTCGAAGATCAGACCCATTACTTTCGATACCCCTTTATTCAACTTCCAAGGAGGAGAGGGGTTTCTCAGTGGAGGAAAAAACTTTTTGAGGCCTTCTAGAAAGTCTTTAACAACTGTAAACTAGAAAATAGTCTCTAGCATTGGAGATTTACGATATTTAGTGATAGCTGTTAGGTGAACTCTAATAGATGTCAGCAGCAGGCCAGACTTGGCTAGATGTAGTAAATACGGCAGAATGATATCTTCCTGTACTGTGATGGGATCAAAGTTCCTTGTAGGACACCATATGCAGTAACGTTTCCACTTTAAAGCGTAGCAAGCCCTTGTAGAAGGGTGCTTCGCTTCTTTTAAAATGTTCACGCAATCTTCTGAAAGATTTAGGTGTCCATACTGGGTAACCTCAGGAGCCAGGCTGCCAAATTTAATGATTGGATCAAAGGATGGAGAATTCTGCCCTGATGTTTTGAGAGAAGGTCCGATCTGAGCGGGAGACGCTTGTGGTGGGTTATGTACAAGCGCAGTAGATTTGTATACCACAATTGTCTCAGCCAATCCATAGCTAAGAGGATCATTGTGATGCGTGATCTTAGTAGCTTTTGGATCACCAGCTTACAACAAATTTTAACTGATTTCAAAGATTTTTACCAAACCCCTTTTTACTTTCTCAAAAAATTGCAATTTAGAATGAAAATGTTTACGATATATTTTGTATCAATGGTTTTAAGTAACTATGCTAATAAAATAAACTTGAAACTTGGATCACCAGCGGAATTATTGGAATTGGTGGAAAGGCATACACAAATGGAGTCGACCAGTCTATCGACAGGGTATTACCCAGAGACCTCAGTTCAAGAGCCCTAGAGGCAAAGTCTTGGCATTTTGAATTTTGGGCGGTAGTGAACAGATCTAATGGTGTGGTGCCCCATTTTTGGAAGACGGAATCTACTACTTTGTCGTTGTGGACCCATGCATGATTTTCCTCGTGGAAACAGCGGAGGAAATCTGCTTCCACATTTAAAATTCCTGGATTGTGAAAGGGTGCAATGAAGAGCCCTCATCAATGTGAACAACAAGGACCCCCTGTGCAAATACTGGATTTGTAATGCAGGGAAATAAACAATGTGTGAAGAGAATAAAGCATTTGATAATACAACTGGGGAAGAGACCAATATGTAAAGCACAGAAATCAATTAAAAATTTAACAAATTCGATTTATTAATAAAATTACATTCTCAAAAGTTTATACAAAAACATATTCACTACAATGTTAAAATACACAAAATTATGTATGGCAGAAAAATTCGTAACACAATTTTACAAAAAAATGCTTAAAACATAGGTGGCAAACAATACAATTTATCGACGCGCGTTTCGGCGTTGTCAGAACGCCTTCATCAGGAGCCACATGCAATCTAGTGAACACGGAATAGGTGCTCTCTACTAGTTCTGGATACAATCCAACATCTGATTTCTTAACCATAACCGACACTTTGATTAGTCTGGTTCGAATGTTTTGGTAATATATATTAAAAAGTGTTGATGACGACGCGATCCCAACCCTGAATGCCGCTGTAGTATCGGTATGTTAACAACGTGCAAAGACACTGGGGAGGTGAGCCGTGGCTTCAACCTGTCAAGCGCCAAATAAGTCACAGAGTGTGGTATTATGGAAGCGTCTCGCAGCCGTTGGTATTTATTAATCGGTTCCCGGAATAAAATGAATTACAAGCCGTAAATACATCCTGTAGGGCGCCAGGGAAGGATCCGTCTCTTTGGGTCTATAGCGGCGTGTAGCAGCCGTTGATTTACACGTATTACGTCCGAAAAGGATGGAGATCGGTCCGTGTCTTCAACCTGCGGGCGCCGCGTACAAGATCTCAGTCGGCGTCCCGCAGCCGTTGGAAAGGAATAATTATTCCATAATACCACACTCTGTGACCTATTTGGCGCTTGACAGGTTGAAGCCACGGCTCACCTCCCCAGTGTCTTTGCACGTTGTTAACATACCGATACTACAGCGGCATTCAGGGTTGGGATCGCGTCGTCATCAACACTTTTTAATATATATTACCAAAACATTCGAACCAGACTAATCAAAGTGTCGGTTACGGTTAAGAAATCAGATGTTGGATTGTATCCAGAACTAGTAGAGAGCACCTATTCCGTGTTCACTAGATTGCATGTGGCTCCTGATGAAGGCGTTCTGACAACGCCGAAACGCGCGTCGATAAATTGTATTGTTTGCCACCTATGTTTTAAGCATTTTTTTGTAAAATTGTGTTACGAATTTTTCTGCCATACATAATTTTGTGTATTTTAACATTGTAGTGAATATGTTTTTGTATAAACTTTTGAGAATGTAATTTTATTAATAAATCGAATTTGTTAAATTTTTAATTGATTTCTGTGCTTTACATATTGGTCTCTTCCCCAGTTGTATTATCAAATGCTTTATTCTCTTCACACAATGAAGAGCCCTCATGCCAGAGCCCAATACCACAGTGTTTGCGCCTGGTAAGATAGCTGCATGGACCTTGTTCCACCCTATTTGTTGATGTAAAACATCATGGTAGCGTTGTCCATTTGATTCATCAGGTCCTTTGATTGTAGAGACAGAAAAAAAGCTTTGGGGGCCAGTAATACTATCTTCAGTTCTATAAGATTTATGCGGTATTTCTTTCCTTTTTGGGACCAGAGACCTTGGATGGTCAGATCGTTCATGTGGGCACTCCATCCTGTTAGTAATGCATCTGCAATGATTTTATGAGATGGTGTCACTTTTTGAAAAGGAACCTGCGTTAGCAGATTGTTCGAGTTGGACCACCATGACAGAGATTGGCGTGCATTGATTTGGATGTCAGGAGAATCTAACCTTCCCAAAAGCTTGTCCCCTGAGACCATTAATGTGCCAGGTCTGTTGCAGAATTAAAGAACTTTTGATTTGAATTGAAAACACTCTCTCCTCTGAAGGAGACATCCTTTATTTTCTAGTGTCCAGAGCAACTCCTAGAAATGTGAGGTACTAAACCGGTGCTGCAATAGACTTCTGTGCATTGACCTGGAGACCTAGTTTTACAAGGAGAGATGTTGTGGTGGTGTAGACCTCCTTAGCTTTGTGAAAAGACTCTGCTCTGATGAGCCAGTCTTCCAGGCATGGATATACGAAAATACCTAGTTTTCTTAGTTGAGCCACAACCACTGTCATGCACTTGGAAAAAGTTTGTGGTGCTGATTTTAGACCGAAGGGGAGCACTGCATATTGATAGCGGAGAGCGCCCACTACAAATCTGAGAAATTGTCTGTGATGTGGTAGTATGAGAATATGAAAATACCATCATGTACACCTACTGCATAGAGCCAATCGTCTTTTCCCAAGTGCAGAGAAATATGGTGCAGTGAAAGAATTCTGAATTTCTCTCTCTTTATAAATTTGTTGAGGAACTTAAGGTCCAGAATTGGACGAAACTGTTGTAGGTGATTTCTCTGTTCCTTTGATGTTGTGGGACTACTTCTATGGTTTTCTTGTGCAGTAGAACTGATATTTCCTGCTTGAGGTCATGCAAATGGGCAGTTATGGTTTGTTGTGCAGGGACTGGTGGTGAAGCACTGATGAAACAAAGAGCGAAGCCCCTCTCAACCATATTTAGGGCCCATTTATCCCTTGTAAATTTTGTCCACTCATCCTAATAAGACTGTACTCCCCCCTCCCCCACCGGAGTGGATGACTATGGAGGTGGCATGTGATGCTCATTGCTTCTACTGAGAACGTTTACCCTTGGTCTGCGAGGGCTTGTGCAGAGAGGGTCTTCTTCTTTGAGATCGGTTTTGAAAAAAGATGGTTGAGTTTGTCTCTGTTGTTGGAATTGGAAGGACCACCTAGGAGGTTGAACCCTTTGGTAGAAATGTATTTTGTCCTTAGGTTTAAACTGTTTGAAGAATTGTTTTGTTCCTCTATACCTACTGCTTTAAGTGTTTCTGCTTCATTTTTCATATGCAGCATTTCCTCTTCCATGTCCAGTTCTAAGAGGGAGGATCCTGAGAAAAACAAATCAGCAATCTTCAGCTGGGCATCTGGCTTTAAAGATCAAAATATCAACCAGGACGTATGTCATTGGGAAATGCCATGGGAAAATGCAGTGGCAGATGGTTCAACTGAGTTAACCGAGTTAACCGAGTTAATCGCAGCACAGATGGATTGATTTGAGATTAGGGAGCCCTCACTGATCATTTCTATATAATCCAGTTGTCTGTGCTCAGGTAGATTAGATATGACAGACTTCATTCCATCCCAAATCTCCCAAAGATGCCTGCCCAATAATGCTGCTGAATTGGAATTGGGCAAATGTGTAGCTGCTGTACGACACACTGTCTTCCCAATAGCATCCATTTGATTGCTTTCTCAGTGAGGTGGCGCCATGGTCTCTGGAACAGAGGCGTGTTTCCTGCGTACAGCTGTGACAATTATGTAGTTCAGTTTAGGATCAGCCATGAGGAAGTCTGGATCCTGAGGCTTAAGTTTGTATTTCTTTATTAGGCTCGGAGTTGCAGATTTTACTGTATCCAGGGTCAGAAACATTTCCTGAACTATGTCTATAAGGCCCGGAATAAAAGGTAAAAGATTCCATGGTGCAGCTCTAGGTTGCAGAGTTTCCAGTATAACAGATATGTATGGCTGAAGAGTATCAACTTGAATGTTGAGCTTAGAAGCTCCTCTGACCCGAGCATCATGAAAGGTGAGGATATCAACTGGTGAAGATCCAGATGGAGAGCAGGCAGAGATGTTGGTGTAGGAGATGTTGCTGTACATAAAGAAGAGGAATCTGGAGATTCTGTTTGTGATGGAGTGGACGGTGACAGTGGGCGACTGGGAGATCTAGGTCGTGTGGGAGTTTTTATAGGTGAATGGTCTTTCCATTTGCAAATAGGTGACATTGATGCCACTCTTAAGTGCCACTGCACAGGAGAAATGTTAAGAGGTTGTAAAGGAAATGGAAGAAGATCAGAAGGAGGAATAACAGGACGAACTGGTGGACGACTTGTATCTTGTTCCGGCGAGGAACGGTTCATACTGTGTGAAGAACCAGACCAATGAGAAGAGGATGAAGAGATCTTCTTCTAAATGAAGTTCGACGTCGAGAAAGAGGTGCTTGACGTCGTACGCTGTCTCTTAGACAAAGCCAGAGATCTTGGTGGAGAGACATGTCTTTTGACGTTGAGTGTTTCAACGTCGAAGTCTGGCATGATCGGGACATGAATGACGTGACGGCAAACAATGAGAACATGACGTCGACCAGTAAGATCGTGACGTTGATCGGTGTCTTTCCGTCCAATGAAGAGATGCGGACACTGAAAGAGAGCATGACAGCGGCTCCATACCTGTCTTTGGTGTTGAAGAAGGCCTTACAGTCGATAAAGACATGAATGGGGCGATGTGACGTTGAGCGTTCCGTCGAAGGTGAGCGGGACGGTAACACACTTCTCAACATTGACATCGACTGCTTTGATGTTGATGCAGGACGATGATGGTGGTGGTGTTGGAAATGATATTTTTTGGATTAGGATCTCTTCTTAAGTGAGCCTTTATCCATTTTACCTCTTTTCCCAGAAGGATGAAGAGAAGGAGACCTCTCCAGTCTTCTCCTTTTTCTTCTTTCTTTGTCTGCCTTCAAATCTTTCATCCATTCACGAAGTCTGATATCTTCTCTGTCTTAAAGGGTCCTTTCTGCCATTTTACTGTAAATGTCACACCCTTTTGTGAGGTGCTGAGGAAATAGACGCACCACACAAACCTTGTGGGCATTGGACGAAGCTTTCTGCCACAGGAAGGGCACTTTGTGAAGAGAGCTGGTATATTTGACACAGGTTTCCTCAGAAAAAACAGTAAAAGTATTTTACTTGACAGAAGAGGTGATAAAATGTCAAGAAAAAAACTTAAAAAACACAAAGAGTATTTTAAATTAGTAATAAAGGTGAAAACAAATCACCAGCCAGGCTATTGTTCAATGCCATGTTTTTTAGAAGAAAAAGACGAATAAAGATTTATTGCAAGAAGAAATCTTCTCCATACACATTTGTTGTGTCTCAGTACTATACTGTCATGAACATTTTTGTTACGGAATGTATGGGAATTCATGCATAAAGTAAAAGCACTTTATTACACATTACCACTAACTTTGGGTGCTGAATCACCACTATCTCATTTTGTCAAGGAAAGAGTTTTTCATTAGGAGTATAAAAGTGTTGTACTCAGATTTCGTTGAACCAACTGTAACACTTGAACTTTGCCTAACTTTTTGTTGGCAAGAGCAGGATCTTACTGCCTCAACCCTTCTTTTTCCTGCATAACATTATCTACCATTGTGTACTTCTTGTCCAATCTGGGGATCAAAGCAGCTACTGTTATCATTTGTATTAGTATATTGAACTCAATAAACATGATCGTAGGTATAGCTTTGATAGATTCCTGGACCGTTTTATAAAGACATACAAAAAGCAGACAGTTTCCTTTGCTAGGGGGCTTGAGTCTTTCTATAAAACCAAGGAACCTAGTAATATCATCCAGTGGTAAGTGACCAGAGGAAATCCGGTCAGTTCACTCACCTGGACTATGTAATCGTCCCATTCACGTATGCAAGCTCTCAGGTTTTCCGAATGCTCTCCTTTTGCAGTCATCTGAATGTGGATCATCATCTGATGAATTAGCCTCAATTTGTTTTGGTGGCAGGTTTTCCTGTAAACAGAATTTTGAAGCACTGGACTTGCATTTGATGGTATTGCCTCTGCTGGCTGCTGAGGCTCTGAATGTGGCTGTAGTGTAATTGGTGATGGAAGACAAATATTCTGAGGAGTCATCAATGGTAGGAGTGTAGACATGGAAGATGGTTCAGCTGGAAATTGAGCATACTCATTTCCCATTATGTTGTGGCGATTTGTAAGTAGATCGAATGGCACTGCATCCTTAGTTTATGGAATTCTTCATAGTCTCCCTCATATGGGTTAAAGTTACCCTCATAAAGGGCATAATTCCTCTTACTATAATCATGGGTAGTTGGGGTGATAATGTTGTGGTTATAGCTGGTTTACACTGTGCTGTATGAGGTCAACTGGAATGGACTATACTGCTGTCCACTCAATAGCAGCGTAGCAAGGGCCTGAGGTTGGCATGTTGGTTGGGCAAGAGTGTTCTGGCAATACTGAAGATAAATGTCCTTTATCTAAACACTATTTTCCTGTTTTTGGACCTGCAGCGGCCAACAGGACTATTGGTCACAGAACAGGAGTCCACGAGGCAGTCATCAGCACTTCAGCACCATCAGTTGGCACACACAAAGACAGTTGTTTTATTATGTATGTAGGTGGGCTCAACAAAGCAGCATCTTCAAGAGCACGCAACATATTTTTTTTTCCAACAGCAAGAATATTGTCAACAGTGAAATCATTCAAGGGAGAACGGTTGACAATGACTTTAACTTTTGTGTTGTAGGAGAAGATGGTGGTGGTACAATAATCGATGAAGACTTATATATTAACTTTCTCTTCTTTACATCACATTAGGTTCAGGAGAGGCATGTGAATGTGATCTTTTTCAAGAGACTTTTTGTGGATTTTTACCTTTGGCTCATAAGTTTTTTCATCCATCAATGATGCCTACTCTGGTGGTGTAGAAATCTCCAAAAGGTGCTGTGCACTTTCTCCTAATGCACAGAAGGAGTGCTTTGGATGGTGTAATTTCTAGAATAGATGTCTGAAGCCACCCCAACTGCCTTCCCTCACAATTAGGGAGGCTTTTAGAAGAACATTTTATTCATATGTAAGCAGTCTTTCAGTTTGTGTTCTGGATAAAGGCAGTATGTACACATCCTGTGACAACCATCAGTGTAGACGGTTAATTTTCCCCATGCCTCACGGGCTATAAAGAGGGATTTTGTGTCATTTTCAATGAGGATATTATGTTTCTAAAGTGTGACTGGAATAAGGCCTTTCAAGTTTGGTGTATTTCATACTGCTACTGTAAAGTTGCCACAAGATTCCCACCACAACAATGGCAAATGAGTGCAGCATGTTATGAATAATTTACTGCTATAGAACTTCAGGTATTGAAGCGATATAAAATATCCCATTTTGGTGGAAACATCACGATCATCAGTTAACTACCTCTGTAAAACTTTGCAAACATCAGCACACATGGGAATGGGATCCCACTCATAAGAATTACATCGCATTTAAGAGAAATTAAATGGCACATACTAGTTGTACAATACGGGGTATGTAAACATGGAATTCTGCAAGGAAACGGAATTACTTGTAGCCATTTGGCACAAAGATCTATATAGGGTTTGGTAAAATTAGAAAAGTCAATACCTAGTGAGGTCATCAACTGACAACACAAATATACTTTTTGTCAACGGTGTATAAGCATGTCTATGATGAAAAATTCAGCTGTGTGGAATCTGAGATCTTGGTTTGGTACGTGACCTATTTACTCACATAAAACCATAAATCGATCAGTTGTCAAAGTGCTCTAGTGCTGAGTACGCCACGTAAGGAAGTTAATTTGATTACTATCAATGCATATCAAATTCACAATCTGGTACTTACTTGTGCTGGTGGAACCAACATAGGGTTGTTTTCCAAAATAATTACTTGCAGTTGGCGTAGTTTTCTATAGCAGACAGGGATCTCAGTAATTCTGTTACACGAAAAGTCCAGCTTTACCAAGGGAAGAACTGCCAACTCTGTTCACAAAACAAAACAATTAGTTGTAATGATCTTCCACACACATTCAATTGTCTATCAAAATAATTAGGCTTTATACCTCACCCTCTGGTAATAGGTGAAGATTGTTTCTTCTCAAATTTAGCTCTCTAAGTGAGTGTAATTTTCCCATTTGCTGTGGGAGGATCTGAAGTTCATTGCAGCTGATATCCTGTAAAATGAGAGCAAATGAAGTCACATTTCTGTAATAAACTACATCAGAGTAATCAAAGCACAATATATTTTTAGATGGGGAATTGACATGGCAGGCAATTCCTGAAGCATTTTGACACTTAACTATGCAAACATTATGTAAGCTCATCTAAAAGACAAGCCTAACCTCCAACTGCATGTTTCACGTAACACTCACTGTAGTTTGTATGCACTGAATTCTGAAAGATGGAAGTTACCCTTATGACAACTATTCTGCTCTTATTCCACTGCTTCTTTCCAATTATCAACTTTGTAAATACCTTGCCTCTTCGGTGGAGAGCACATTAGTTACCTATCTACTGCCATGTTCTGAATAAGTTTGCTAAGTACCCCTGGAAGGGCTCATTTCGGTGCCCTAACCACTATATGATTAAGTCTTAAACTACTAACACTTGAAGCCATGGGAGAGGCTAAAAGGCTCAAAACAATAAGTTTTGTGATCAGCCAACCATTGCAGGACAGACTGGAGAGCAAGAACCCCAAGCCTTCCCAGATACCCAGTCACGCACAGCATTTTTATTATCTTAAGTGGAGATGCAGACTCTTGGGCAATTCCCTTTGTTAACAAGGATGACTCGTTGTTGCACAATGGGAGTCATTTAAAGATTGAGTTGGAAAAAAATCTTTGATTGGAATACTATAACTAGGCCGGTTGGTCATGAAATCCTGGAACTAAAGTGTGGTAATAAAGGCTTATTTACTTATCTACCCATTTTTATAGTTTAAGATGCCGGAACCAAATGGCCAGAAGCAAAGATGGCAGGAATCTACTACAAAGGCTTAAAAATGAAGGACGTGTTAGGGTAAATTAGGGGTCTCCAATGAGTAGCTCGGGAGTTATTGGTAGCTCGCCAATAACCTCAAAGTAGCTCTCATAGGTGAAGCCAAACCCAGTGTCTCACTGAGATAGTCTCTACATACTAAATAAACCAGCACTGCTTATCTTAAGACCCTTATAGTGATTGCCAGCCAAACCAATGATAGGGCCTCATACTAATACTCAAACACTCATTGTATTGGTCTATGGGGCCGGCCACATGACCATCTGTATCCAATATCAGTCTAACTAAGTCACACAGAGCTTGGACATGTTGTAGGCCCTACTCTCCTAGGTGCACCAGGTGTGTGCACAATGGATCATGAAAGTACTGTGCAGCAGTAGCCTAAGCAGTCACCAAGACTGCTCCACCCAGGTGTGGGACATTAGGAGCCTGAGTTAAAATGCATTAGAAAAGGTGTGCATGATCAGTTCAAGAACTGAGGAGAACAGGGTATGATCTAGAGTAGAAACAATTAAAAGCCTCATCTGCATCCATTTATGTGTGGTCTGTCTGACATTGTGTCCCACCCTAATAAACAGTGTTGCTTCCCGGAAGCTACACCTGGTGTCAAGAAGTGCCAAATGTGTATACTAGCCCCCATCTTAAGGATTTTATGTCTGGCACAATTTTGTCTATTCATGGACATAATAGTGCCAATGACATAATAATGGCCATTCTGGACTGTTTTGGACATACTTGGTGTAGATGTTGCATACTGGCCGCACACCTTCTCCTCCACACTCCCAAATTCACTTCTTCAGGCAACTTGTTATAGATGCTCCATTGGCTGCCAATATAGCGTCAAGTCAAATGTAAGGCCTTATGCTATATGCATAAGTGCCTCTTTCAAACAGGGCCCTTGTATCTGAGACATCTTGTGTCGTGGTATATACCCAAACGTTCCCGCCTTTCAAGTCAACCTGACTTGGCAGTGGTTACGAGAGTCAAGAAAACTCATCAAGGTGGTAGGGCTTTTGTTTTTTTAGGAACTAAACTCTGGAACACCTTGCCACAGATGTTGAGAGGCTGTAAATCATTTACAGCTTATTATAAGCTCATCAAAACCTGGTTGTTCCCACCAGTTTAGTTCTTCCATCGATTTTGATTAGTATTGCATTGTATTGATGTTGTTGTGAGAAGACTAGCACTGGAAAACCTTTCTTATGGTAGCCATGCACTTAAAAATTACAATTACATTACATTAAATGACTTGCATCTATCAGTGACATTGTAAGAGTATGACTGTCTACCTTTAACCATCTCTGACATAATGGTGGCCATCCTAGCAGTCATTTTGTTAAGTCATTGCAGAATAGTGACCCTGTTCTAATGGTGGGTATTATTGGCATGATGGAGGCATCTATAGCATTATGCCAACTAATGCATGGTCTGTGATTCTAATGTATGGGCATTCAAAGCCGTATATGTCCATTTGAGGTATTTGTACATGTGAGTTGTTGATAAAAATGACAAGCTGGCTGTATTTCATAAAAGTGAAAACAAATATTTGAAAGCCAATAGTTATGTTTTTTTTTTTTTTTTTTTACAAAAGGTTTTCTTTCTGTAAAATTGAGTTTGTTTGTCCAAAATGAAACGCTCCATTTGATTGAAAAAAATATGTGTAATCTCAGAAACGGACATGCTGAACAGACAAAAGGTTGCAATTCAGGAACACGTTTAGATTTATTACTGTGGTTATGTCCATTTTGCCAAAGAGAATGTGATGATTTGAATTTTACTTTTTTAGTCTGGTGAAGACATTTAATACTGTAAACTTTTTCCTGACATTTCTGCTGGTAGCCTTGCCCGGAATGCTTGTGTGGTCCCTACTGATAATCCTGCTTACAAAATGCTTACATACATTGTCACTATTGTACAGTGATAAAATGTGCTACTAGCTCGGGAGAATTTTCCTTGAGCAGAAGTAGCTCTTACAACAGAAAAGGTTGGAGACCCCTGGCGTAAATTGACCTTGGCCACGTACCTGTACAGACCTCATTAATCTCACCTTAGGACTTGACCACCATATCGCTGAAAGGCGAGGGAAATGCAAAAATTTGATAAACCAATTCTAAAATTCAGGGAGAAAGTAAATTAGTCTGGAGACAATTCCGAATTCATGAAAATAGGGACTGTCCGGAGTCCACTGTCTAAGCATAGTGCGACAAAAGGCGAAAAAATGGGTTATGCATGTCCTCTGGAAATAAAGGGCATTTCAGTAATGAATGTCCACCCAAACCAGACTTCACTAAACACAAATCAAGGGCAAACTAAGAGTCCCATTGTGCAATCAGGAGTCTACTTCAGGACCTGACAACCTTTCTCTTGACTAACGGTAACCAATATCGTACAAACTGCAGGGCCTCATTTCATACTCTAAGCCAAAATTAAACTTTCCAATTAAGAGTCAGTTGTGGTAGAAGTTATAATTGAGGAAGACACAACGGGTACTTTCATAGATGACAAACATTTCCATCAGCTGAGGATAGAAACCCAGCATAAAAAAAAAACGGAAGCAGTGAGGGGTGTTGAAGGAACAATGTTAACTTCGGGTCCATCATTCGGCAAAATGTCCTTGTAATGCTATGGTGTACCGAAGCAATGTTTTGTTCTCATGAAACTATACAGTTTGATGTCATTGACTTTCCTCAATTCCAATTGATCCTTGGAATGTCGTGGCTCACACTGTACAATTCTGAAATTAACTGGAAACAGTGGCATATAGCATTTAACTTATCCTTTTACAGGGACATGTGTAACAGTAGGGAAGATGGTATCCATCATTTAGATCATACAGCTGCCGAAAAGGAATTTAAATTGCCATCACAATACAAAGCATTTGCTGATGTGTTCAGTGAGTCAAAAACTGCAACCTGCCCCCAACCCCTTGACCTCAACAACCTGTGCTTAGCAGTCTGGAACCCTGTGGGAAGTGACATTCACCAGGGCCCCACTGGTGGTGGCATTGCAGCCACTTTATCTCTTTGAAAACTACCAAGCTCGCCCCTGCTCACTCCAAAAGGACAGCCATCAACTAAACAGTCCTGCTCAACTCAAAATGGCATGCTTCTAAAATTTACTAGGTCTAGATGGCCGCCATAGCTGAATTCTTGCAAGACTACGCAACCTTTTGGAGGTCATCTTGGATCAGTCTCTATTTAAGAACACTGTGACGAGCAATACCTGGCTGTTGTTGTAGAGCAGTGGTCAGAGGATCCGGCAGCACAGACATAACAGCAATGGAGTTTCTTGCTGGGGAGTAAGGAGAAGAGTTTGTGTACCGGTACTGGGCCAAGGCGGCAGGTTGGTGGAGTTGTAGAGTACAGGGATCTGGTAGGACGGTTCAATTTTATTTAACGACAGGATCTTCTGACAGTGTGTAACGCAGTGAGGACTTCCGTTGAGGAACTGCAGGACAAGGTGAATACCACTGCGAATATTTTTTTTTTTTTTTTTTTTTTAACTGCGAATATTGAAGCTGGTGCTAAAGAAACCACCCTACACTACTAGCAGTAGTGTGAGAGTTCTATCACAAGTTCTGAAAGACATACTGCATGGACTGGATGACTTACTATTGCGCTATGTTGATGCTGCGATGATTAATTGTAACCCAAGTGTGATGTAACAAAGGGGTGATACCTGTGATACGTAGTGTGATGTAACACAGACTCTGAATCAGGAAGAGAGAATTGATTCCACTTTAATCTTGACATATACTTGCCATTAATTCTCAAGAACCTTAAACAAGGTTTATTGTTTATGTCAAATGATAAGGCATTGCCCACTGACATAAGAAAACTATTAAGCTATATATGTTATATATTACTGTTTTCCTAATTCCTCTATTGAATTTCTAATCTGAGTCAAAGCTGCAGGCATTAGACTTCTGGAAGCTACTGCTTCTGAGGATCCTGTGTCCTGATATCAACGCCCTGGGTCTACCTCCTCCCTGATAAACCTTGGACTGTTTGACTGTGTTACATAGGTGTAAAATTAAGTTGAAATTAAATAACTGAAGATTCAATATTGAGAATAAAGAAGCAGCTTTAATCCAAGAATGAAAGGTCCCATCAATCCAGTGGGCAAAGTCAGGTCCAACTGACCAGCTTAACATAATGATCACCAGCCCCAAGTTCTATCTCCATGATGCTACTCAAATGCATACAGATTAGCATAGGCAGGGAAACACAATGAGTATTTACATACAAGTACATTGCTGAGGTACATTGTACATTACTACACACCTTCCCTCTTCATAAAACAGAAAACTAAGTACAAGAAAAAAGAAAACAAACAAAAACAACATCAAGACAAACAACTATAATAAGAATCATGACATAACATAGTCGTTGAATTTAGAGGGTTGTCTAGAAGCTCTTATTTCTCTTTGCCATGCCACTGTCCTGGCATCTTTGCACGGAGTAGACTCCTTCGCTCGTGGTGAGGATAAGTTTAAAGACAAATCATTATTCTCATTTCCTGCAAATTTTGTGTTCTTGATAACCACAACTCAGTTTAGATTCCAAATACGTGAATCCTCTGTCTTAATATCATTAGTTAAAACTTTAACTACTTTTTGCAGTTTCTGAAACAAACTGGACCCCTTTCTACCAAAAGGTGCTCTTATCATGACAATATCGCCAATTTTGACTGAGGTGAATTTAACACTTTTCTTGGAATCAAAAGTTACCTTGCGTACCTCAACCTTTTCACGTTTCTTAAGTTTCAACTTACCATCTGTCAGACCCCTCCTTCATTCAGCTTCATTAACCCAATAAGGAGCAACCAAGGTGTTAGGACGCATTCCCCATAACAACTCAAAAGGAGAGCGTCCAGTGGTGGCATGAGGAGAAATTCTGTATAGTTCCACCTTTTTAACAATTTCCTCCTTCCAATCTAGACAATTCTGCTTAGCCATGGAAATGGTTTCTTTAAGGATATAATCACAACGTTCCACCATACCATTTATCTCGGGATGGTATAGTGAACATTGCTTGTGCTTGATGGAACAACTTAGCAAATAGTCTTCCAAATCTTTTGAGACTAATGAACTCCATTGTAAGTATGACTCCAGTTTAACCTTCTCGTCCAAACACATCTCTGAGGAATGAAATGGCATGTCTGGTCTCAATACCTCTGGTGATTTATACTTCCGGCCATCTGGAAAACATGTCTATGAGTACGAATGCAAAATTTTCACACCCATTCCCTTGTATGGGCCCCAAAATGGCATACGCCAATTCTTCCCAGGCCCCCTTGGGACATTCTCTGACAATCATAGGTTGAAGCCTAGGTTTAAGGCTCTTCTCACTCAAACTGCACTGCACACATTCTCTAATCAAACGCTCAACCTGCAGATCCATCCAAGGCCACCAATAATTGAGTCTACGTCTTTCTTTTGTTTTGGACACTCCCGGATGTCCCTGATGGGCCAAATCCAGGAGTTCTTGACGAAGAGAAACCGGTGGAACCAATCTGGTCCCTCGAAATACGAGACCTTCACATTCAGACAGTTCATGCCTTACGTTCCAATATTTTGTGCAGTCCCCTTTAACCTTGTTGTCCCATCCTTTTTTGAGTAATGAGGACAACTCCATAAATTCTGTGTCCAAACTACATTGCTCACGCCATCTGCTTTCCTTCATGCCATCACTCTCAATGTTGCAAAACCATTCATTGAATTTGTCACTTCCAACACTTAAATCACAATAATTTCGTGGAAAGAGTCTAGAAAGCGTGTCAGCAAAACTATTTTTGGTTCCTGGCAGATATTCAACTTCGAAGACGTATCCCTAAAGTGCAACCCCCCATTGGGATATTCTTCCTGAAATGGCATCAATGCCCTTTTTATGAAACACTTGACACAGAGGTTTGTAATACGTCCGCACTACAAATTTCAGACCCCATAGGAGAGTTTTGAGTTTCTTTACGGCCCAATGAACCGCAAGTGCCTCCCTTTCAATAACTGAATAGCATAATACAGCCCCGCGAAGGCGTTGTGACAAGAATAGAATTACGTTCTCTCCATCACCATCTCTTTGTTGTAGAACAGCCCCAACACCTTTCAAGCTATCATCTGTGATAAGGATGGACTTTTTGGAGGGATCGAAACTCTTCAATTTAGGGGTATTACTAAGAATTTCCTTGATTCCTTTAAACTTTGCCTCACAAGCATCAGATCAAACAAAATCAAAATCCTATACACAGTAAAATCTGCATATTAACACACTTTACATCAAAGTCCTTCATGAATTTGCTGGAATACTGAGCCATACCAAGAAATGTCATTAGTTCTTTATCAATTGGAGAGGCTAAGTTTTGCAAGGTATCAATCAAATCTCCCTTGGGTTCAACACCTTGGCCTGAAATAGTGTGACCTAGATAATCGATTGGCATGGGGCAGCCACCTCATCCATCATTGCCGCTCGGAGCTGAGGCTCAGTGTCGGCCCTTCACCTCGGCTTCCTGAGCAAGCATCCCACCGTGCCTTTTTCACACCTAAAACGGCGATCTTGCTGCCGGAATGCAGGCAGATCACCGGAAGATCTCTGCCGCTTTTATCCTATCTGGCATCGTGGAGAATTTAACCTTTATGTTCCCGCCTGTGAAGAGGCTAAGATGATGCCTGCAGAACGGAGTGATCTTGCCAAGAGCCAGGGCATCTGCACCCGTGAGGCCGCCGGCTCCCGTTTCATCCAGCTAATCAACTCACTTTTCCCAGGGTCCACATCTTGAGCTGGGGGCCAATCACTTTGGCGATTAGCAGCAGGTAGGGCAGGGCACCGTGCGTGAACACAGGGTCGTACAGTGATGAGAGCTCCGTCCGCGCAGGTGATAAAGGGCGCGCTACCACTACATTTGCCATCCCACATTTGAGAGCAGGAGCCCCGTATTAATAGGGGGGCTCGCACACCTCGGACAGAATGCTGCAGTACCCTTGGTGTTCATGGGGACCGAGGCCTGACCCCAAAATGGCGCACACAACAAATCGACATTCAAGCTGACCAGGGCGATCTAACGCTGAACCCGGGGGTCTTCCCTCATCAACACAGCTCTGTTTTTTTTGGCAAGAGCTCCTTAGCGGATGTCATGGTGAGTCGTTTCTCACCCTCCTACAGACCCTGCGTTAATTTACTAGTCCTACAGAGTATGAAGTTGTCTGTCACTTCTACCACACTTGTCTCAGCAATCTTAACGGCGTGTAGAGTATCCGACATGTCTGATACTTACCACGCTTTCATGGCTCCATCATTATAGAGATCAACTAGTTCCTATTGTGAAAGAGAGGGATATAGGAGATGCCCAGCCTGATCCGAAAATGGCGGCTGTCTCTCTCCCTTGTTGCCAACTCGCGACAATACTCTACTCCATGAGAGACTAGCGGACACTGGCACTGGCCTCTAGCTGCTCCATTGTTCTTCAATCACCTCCCCTTGAACGACAGATTTTATTGGGGATGGCTGAATACAACGCTGAGGTCAATATTCCCCTGCCTAACCCCAAGATGGCTGCCATAGTGGTCCCCTTCACGTTGTTTTACTTCCCTGGAACAATAATTGGACATTGACCAGACCTTGAACCTATTCCCTAACCTGCTATCGCATCAGGACTTGGAACCTGCAGAACTTACCCCAGACTGTGGAGACCAAGCGATTTGGCCGATGCCTGGTGGAGCTACCAGATAGCTAAAGAGAATATTGGTTGTGGACTCCACCCCCCCACACCCCCACCCCCCCCTGCCGTCACCTACCCAGCCAGACCTTGGGCAGATTTTCCCCTCATCTCTATGTCCTATCTTCCTCCTACCCCTTTACCCTATCCCCTTACCCTTCCTTGCACCATTATCCTTGTCCCCTATGTTCTTTAAATGGTTTTCTTGATACTTATGTAAGTTGTCACTGATGTAAAATGGTAACATTACTGTTCCTCATGTAAAACGCTAGCTCCTATCCCCTCTTCCCTGAATTTCTCCCCTTGCCTGCTACACCGCCTAGCCCCCTGTCCTTTGTGCCCTTTGACTAAGCACTCATTCTCCCCTTGTTGGGGAAAAATCCAATATTTATACTCTGGAGTCTCAGCGAACCCGCTGAGAGAGTCCACAGCGCCATGGGAGCCACTCACAGATGAGGTATGGTATTGCACCCCTTGCCAAAGCACTCCCTCTCCCCTTTTTGGGGAAGGATCCAGTATGTAGGCCTAGGAGTCTCAGAGACCCCTCTGAGAGAGTCCACTGCATAAAGGGAGCCTTTCGCAACAGAGATAGAGAAGTGATACCACTTCCCCTAGGATCACAGCTTACTGGACTTTGGACTTCGCTTTGACTCGTCTACCGGTTTGTGTTCCCGTCGCCCTCCCCCTCCTCTTTCCATGCTGTGTCTCTCATACTCTCCTCCTCTTTCCCTTCTTCATTCTCTGTCTACTTCCCTTGCTCCTAACACCCCTCCCCTGAATTTCTCCCCTAGCCTGCTTTTTCCCTTACGTATATGTGCTTATTGTTTATCTCGACCTTACAAGGAACTATGTTGTCATGCACTAATAACTGTGTAACCTTTGTAACGATGTAACCTGCAACTATGATCTGATACTCATGTAAAGCGCTCTGATACCTCGGGTCTAGCCAGCGCTATATAAAACCTTTAAAATAAATAAATAAAATAAATCATTAGAAGATCTCCTGAATTTACATTTGTGTAACCTAACAGTAAGATTGTTATCATGGAATCTTTCAAGTACTTCATTGAGTCTCCTATCATGTTCACTTTCGTCCATCCCATATATCTTGGTAGATCTTAACCGCTGATTGTCCTTTCAACACTTTTTCCAATGCTCTCTGAAACACTGATGCTGGTGACACCAGCCCTAAGGGAAGTCTTATAAATCTAAAAGTCCCAAATGGTGTAATAAAGGACATCAGGTCCTTGGATTCTTCATCCAACTTATTTTGATGGTAGACGGCCTTTAAGTCCGCAGTAGAAAATACGTTGGCTCCTTGCAATAACATCAACATATCTGAGATTTTTGAAGAGGATACCTATCTACTATGACCTCCTTATTAAGTTCCCTCAAATCAACGCACAAACGAAGACTTCCAATGGCCTTTCTGGCTACGACCACAGGCGCCAACCAAGGTGTACCTTCAACCTCCTCAATTATCCCTTCAGCTTAAAGTTTTTCCAATTCTCCCTTCATCTTTTCTCTAACTGCGACAGGAACTCCACGCACTTTCCCAGCTACAGGAACAGCTCCTGAAACTAATCTTATCTTGTGAACATAACCAAGCAAACACCCCAATTCATCCCTGAAGACCCTGGGAAATGTTTCCTTGAGAGTTGAGGTGAAATCATTATCACTATCATTGGATGACACATCACTCACTACAAGGTTCTCCTTCAAAATGATAGGAGGTTCATTATTGGATCCAGCATTACACCTAAATCCCTCTGTTAAAACCAGCTAAGGATGCTAACACCCTTTCGTGAGACATACATTTTTCCTGATGTAAATCTTCCTTTGTACTCTATTAAACCAGAAAAATATCCCATAAGTTTTATGGGATCTTCACAGTGTTTATCAAATTAGACACAATGGTGATTTTCGCCCCTGAATCCAAAAGTACCTTTGTGGTTTTACTTTCAACACATATATCATCCAAGGGGCCTTTCTTGGAATTGTCACTAACCTGAGACAGAATTTGACCATAGTCAAATTCCGAGCAAACATCGCTATCACTATTGCTGTCACAAGCAACTGCGTAAACCTTACCTTCGGTTTCCTTGGCCTTACAAACAGCAGAGAAGTGACCAATCTTTTTGCAATTTGAACAAGTAGACTTAAGAGCTGGGCACTTTACGCCATTGGCTGAATGGCCATCTTAACCACACCTACAGCTCTTGGCTGCAAAGTGCTGTAAGATTTAATTTGTGGTTTAGCATACATTTTTATATCCGGTTTAGTAAACAGACTTTTCTTTGTATTTTTCTCTTTCAAATTCCCTTTTACGAAATGAACACTATTGTCCTTTGTTTCACACTTGGTAATAACTTCCACACATTTTAAAGAATGTTCTATTTGTTTAGCAATATTGGTAACCTCATCAATCGATGGCTCATCCTTTTGCCACAGATCACTCCTGACTTTTTCAACTTTGCACCCTAACATGAATTGATCATGTATCCTTTCCTCCACCAAAGTACCAAATTTACATGACAAAGCTAACTTTCTTACAGCAGTAATGCAGTTTGCCACAGACTCACCCTCATTTTGTGTCCTGCGACCAAAATGATAATGTTCTAGGATAATGCTCACCTTGGGTAAGAAATGCTTGTCAAGTTTCAAAATGCATATTTCGTATTCATTTAGGCTTTGATCGTCAATATCAGGTAAATGATCAAACACCTCTTGACTTTCAGAGCCAAGACAATGCAGAAGAAGAGCAGTTCTCCTTTCTGCGCTGAGGTTTGTGCCACACACTTTAGCATATCTTTCAAAAACCTTTTTCCACTTTTGCAATTTGATGGGGGGGCTCATCAGCAGATGAAAGAAAGGTGGTGCTGCAACGTTTTGCATGATCTAACACACAAAGGAACAAAAATTCTAACTTGAAGTGAAAGTACCCGGTTAGCTCAGGTCAAAAGTGTCAATAAAAAAAAATATAAAGATAAAATGAGGGAAAGGAATGACTATCTAGACCATAATTAGAAAATTGCTAAAGACACAGGATAAATGCAACAAAATGCGCAAAAGTCTCAATTAAAATCACCTGAAAATGAGTGAGGTTAACTTAAATCCAGTGAAAGTGAAAACAGTAAACTTAAGTGCAGATGGAATAAATAGTCCTTAGAAAATAAACGTATGAACGCAGTAAGTTAAAGTCAGTGGCAGAATAGTTCCTTGAAAATCACTTTGTGGTTGGGAAGAAAGTCTGCGGAAGTAAAAAAAAATGTCATGTATATCAATATAAAAGTAAGTCTTACTCGATGTTGAAACAAAAGTTTGACGAAAATCCGAAATCACTGCTGCAACTTGTAAGCTTGGAAACCATAGTTAATCTTAGGAAAAGCTTCAAACTTCAGGTTTCACCAAGATGGCTGCCACGTTACGCACTTACTGTAAAGGAGTGTAACAATGTGCGTAGCGTGGGACAATGACGTAGGAGTTCACTCCGTATACACAGTGACAGAGGAACGGCAGAAAGCAGCGTTCGGAGCATGTCGTCTTGAAAAATGCAGATTCTCAAGAACACCACCAAGCACGATATCAAAGTAAGAGTTAAACAGCATTCAAAAGTAAATAGGCTTGTAAATGTTGAGGTTAAATCCCAGTAGGCATTTCTTTTGAAAAGTTAAACAATAATAAAAACAAAATTACATACTCAGTGAGGAGTAGAAATATGATGCCTCCAATCTCACACCTAAAAGCTGAGAAGCAAAAGTATTCCCAACTCAAGTAAGCATTTACTGTTGAGCAGCTTATGGTGAATTGTCTTAACATATGAAATCCCGCACAAGAGACTCCGAACCCCAATAACACAGCAAGAGGTGAGGCATGCAGCAAATGCTTTGTGAAAGAACTGCTCACAGAAACCTCCCAATGTTAAAGGATGAGGGGAGTGTTCAGAGTTCAAGGTGAGAAGGAGATGTTGTAGATAGAACACTTACAGGTTGCTTTGGATTTCCTCCTCGTAAAATGCTACAGGTTGTTCAGACCAAATACTTCTTGTAGAGGAAAAATAAAAGTCACTTCTTGAAGCTTGAAAAGAATCGGTTACTTCCTCAGTTCATCGCCAGTGTAAAATTAAGTTGAAATTAAATAATGAAGATCCAATATTGAGAATAAAGAAGCAGGTTTAATCCAAGAAGAAAAGTTCCCATCCACCCAGTGGGCAAAGTCAGGTGCAACTGACCAGCTTAACATATTGATCACCAGCCCCAGGATCTATCTCCATGGTGCTACTCAATTATATACATATTAGCGCGGGCAGTGAAACACAATGAGTATTTACAAAAAAGTACGTTGCTGAGGTACATTGTACATTACTACAATAGGAAAGTCAATTTCTGAAGGGGCTCTTGGCCCAGTTCAGGATCCACAGTAGGTCAGGCACCGGAACATCAGGAGTAAAAGCTCTCAAATCCCAAGTGTGGGAACAGTAGCTCCCACTTGCCTCACGGCCCTCTGACAGACATGGGCTCTGACACCACATCTGTCTCCTTGAACATGCAGAGGGTTAGCTGGGCTTACAAGGGAACATTAGAAGGACAAATATTTGATTCAATCGAGGGAGGGGCATTCAACTGCTCATTAACTGAGCAAGAGCTGGAACCGACAGGAGTGCAGCCAGGATATTACTTCATTGTAAAACGAGACTCATACCTAGAACACGAAGAGAAGCCACACATAATGGGCAGCATTTAGGAATGTGGATCATGATAGTTGGCAGAAAGAGAAAAACCTAAATATATTAGATGGTGCAAATGCAGAGTGCAAAATTGAAAGAACATGAGCTATGAGCATGAGCATTGCTACTCAGAGATCACTAGTAACACTCTAGCTTTGTCAAGGCAAGAATATGCTCTTTAGAATAAGGCTTACTTAAAAATGTACATGACCTGCTGTAATCACAATTTTAGTGCCTGGGGATCAAAAGTAACTCTGGTGGAGTAGAGTGTCTTTTGTTAACACAATGATCCTGAGGTGGAGGGGAAATATACCTTGTGCCAGCTACCAAGGTAAATGCCTAAGGCAAGATAATTTAGCAAAGTGGGCAATTGAGCTACTTAATTTAAGTTTTCATGAGAGAATTTCAATGAGGGCTGTGAGGCACAGTATTACAAGAAAGGTGGTGAATGTTAGGCAATATGTTCTGGACGAATAGGCATTTGGTAGTGGTCAGGGAATTTAAACAACATTTCTTTAGAATATGTTTTATTTATAGGAAAATGGCATGGGTTGATAACCAAATTATTAGTGAATATCTTTCCCTGAACAAACTTAGGCGTACCTCTGATAATAATGGCACAAAGCTGTACACTTTTCTTCAGAAAATTGACATTAGGTATTTAAGCAGCACCAAATCCATACTACATCAGGAAACCGAACAGCAAAAATCCAAGAAAGTTTTTAGTAAAATTGAGAAAACATATAATCAAATTACAAATATTGTATAAGAAAATCCGATGACAGACAGTATGGTAAAATACATTGTTAATCAATATGCATTACACAAAGAGAGCACTGGAGCCCATTCTTACACCAAAGTGAAAACAGGAAAAAGTTACCGGCCAACTTTTCTGCCTTACTCGGGTCAGGAGATTAGTGGCAGTCAGTAACTTTCCATGATTATCAGGTGGCTTCTTGCTGTTCACTGCTCACTCTTACAGCTCCCAAACAGCTTGCAAGGCCTCTTGGGTCCATGTCACAGTATAGCAGTGGGACACCCGCTCAAAAACTCACTTCAGTCATGGCTCCACCACAGTATGTATGTTTGTATTTTGTAAAGCGCATGGCTACCAGAGGGCTTCCCCGCGCTGGTGAGATCTGAGCTGAGAACGGGTCCTCTGGTACATTAACAGGGAAACAGCCATGTCTTAAGTTTCTTCCTCAAGGAAAGTTCATTTTCCAGTGCTCTGATACTGGGCGAAAGATCGTTCCACAACTTTGGTACTAAGTGTGCAAATGATCTTCCTCCCCATCTCATCCTTTTTACCCTGGTTGTACTGAGGAGATGAAGATGCGGGGATCTCATGTGTCTAGTTGGAGCATAAGTGGTTACCAACTCTATGAGCTTTACTGGACCCTCGTTATTTATGGCCCTATGAGCAGTACAAAGGTATTTATACCTAATCCATGCCTCAATTGGAAGCCAATGCATCTGTTTGAGGGGTTCACTTGCGGAGACGTAACTAGGAACCTTTCAAAGGAGCCTTGCCGCCGCATTTTGCACGGTCTGAACCAAGAACCCAGTACATTTCAAAAGTCGGAGAGAGACACACCATTTACTCTACCCAGATTACCAGCACAGTTCGGTGCAGCCCATTCTCAACTGGTCAACTAATCCATGCAAAAAGAGAGAGCCCTAATGCAACCTTTTCAGTTCCTGAATCTACATGCGACCAGCTTTTCTAATTCTTGGAAAGACTTCCAGAGCTTGGAAATAAAGGTGGGCAGTTCTACACAGGCTAGTAAGCCTTCTTTGTTATGCTCACTATCTAGTAACTGGTGACAGCTCCTGATCATAACAGAATTCCCACAGTCCAGCTACGTAAATGTTTAGTAGATTCTGTTTGCTTTAGTCAGAATATTGTGGAGAACTTTTCCCTAGGGCTTTCTAAGATGACAAGAGAACTGCCCAAAATACAGCGCTGCTAAACCTCATGCCTTACTGAAACAAAGATCTGCTACTGTCATACCTTTCCAGACAGGTTCTGAAAACAGGATACAACAAGCCTGAACCAAGAGAAGATGGCTGGGAGAGATCCCAGTTCAAAAGCCCTCCTCAAGCTACGGCCCTGTTTTGTATACATGTCAAAAGGGCATGCCCAATGCCAGGGCTTTAAGTGGGGAAAAAACTGGGGGTGCTCTAAAAGGGGCATGGCAAATTTATTAAAGGGGCGTGGTCTAAATAGTAATATTGTAACAATATTTTCGAATTCTGGGGAAATAGTGGTGCTCAATATTTTCCTTGATTTCCCTTCGGAGAGCTGTTCAATATTTTCTATGCATACGCAGTGCTTTCTATGAGGGTGCTTTACCACCGCATATAAATCAATAAACAGAAGAAGTCAGCATTGGCAGTGAGAGTGTTTTGAAAAAGATGAATGGCACTTTGCGGCGGAATGAGAAAGCTGCGGGGAAGGGGATTAAAAAAACAGCCATTAAAAAACTCACGTTGCAGGCTTGCAGGCTGGGAGGGCAAGTCTTGTGTGGCTTCAGAAGGATCCTGGCTGAGGCAGCTCTGATGCAGAGACAGGGTCCCGACAGGCTGGTAGGGCTGGGGAGGCGTCACAAAGGTAAGTTTCCTTTTCACTGCTGCTGGATTCTGTTGCAGACCCTCGTCCCTCGCTTGCATTAAGGCAGAGCAGGGTCACACTGGTTGCTGAAGAAATCTTGCTGCAGGCCGTAAAAGCATGGTTGTGCCGATTCTAACCAATGGTTGGCATGATGACGTAGGTGGCGCTGCGTGTTCAAAGAGAAGTGAAATCCCAAGAGAAAGTGTCTCTCTTCAAAGGATTTTCCTTCCTGCTACAATGACGTCACGCCTTAACCAGTGCGCGCGCATGCTCACCCGAAACACCAACAAAAACCGGGATGTCTGGTCACCCTACCTTTGACCTTTGAGGCCCGAAAATAGAGCACCCTAGAGACCCCTTTCGAGGCCCCCCAAAAAAACTGGGGGGGGCTAAGACCCCCACAGACACCCCTCCCACCCCCCACTTGAAGCCCTGCCCAATGCGGTCTCTGGGGCAGATAAATACTTCACACCTCATTTGGATTTTAATTGTTGCCAATGGAGAGAAAGGAAGCCAGCAGTTTGGAATTAATTGCTGCTATAACCCTAAGGCGGTCTTGAAAAATTTGTAAAATCCAGGGACACCAAACAGGAAGGCAAATCTCTCTACTTACTGGATGAAAGAATACAATGATTTACATTACTGAACCAAGACAGAGAAAAAGAGTACATTACATGATCCATATAAAAACCACAAGCAATCAAGGACAGTCAGGAAAACTAATGTGTATATGCTCTGATTACTAATGTTTGTTTCAACTTTATTTCGGCTATTATAGCCATAAAAGCAGGAAGTACAAAAAAAAACATTTACAGACAAGTATATACACTACCCTATACGAACAAATAGTCACATGATCAGTTTACAATAAATAGAGTGGGGCAAACAAACAATTGATACATATCAATGATATTACAAGTACCGCATTTAAATCAAGATCTCACTTTATAATGTAAATAAAAGCGTTATTTATCATGATTTAAAAGCCAGAATTTAAAACCTTTAAAAACCACATTTAAAAGATAAGATCAGTGCATTCTATGGTAACTTATGCAGGGTAGAGAAGACTACGGACCCCATTATTACATTACAGCTTGTGGCCAAGCTGTTTTCTGAGGTACACGTTAAATAAAAACCTACTTATGCAAAGCACTACCAGTTGGGAGGTATTAGACTTAATTATACGCTCTGCCTCTTTGTAGGACCTAACGCCCATATTTTTACAGAGGGGTCTAATCCAACGGTCTCTAGGTGACTTATAGACCGGACAAAAAAACATTAGATGGACGTCGTCTTCTTTTGCCTTTAGAGAGCAGAGGATACAAATGCCACTATCATTTTTACCCCCCACCTACAAGTATTTGCATTCGTCTGGGGCACCCAATATCTAAATTGCAAGTATAACGTTTTTGCTAATGGTGGTCCTATCTCGTCCATGAATGGTTCAAATCCAGCATTATCCTTTACAATCAGAAATTTCTGGGTCAATATGCCAATGGATGAACTATGGAGTAGCTCACCATTGACATAAGACCAGAAAGTGAACTTTAGGAGCTTTTTACACGGGGTGTCCTATTCTGAGGTTCTTCCCAATAATGGGACAACCCTAACCTGATACACCAAAAGGAAATATGTTTTAACCATGCGATTTTGTTATACTCATCAATCTGAATGATTTGTATCAATCCACTTTTATAGTTACACAGCTCCGGGGTTGTCCATAGCCTTACCCAATACAACAATGGCCTTAAGATTGCTTGGTAATCTGTCCGTTTGAGATCAATATCCAGGAACACTGGGACTAGGGGAGTTCTAGTTGGTAATTTGAGCAACCTACGTATAAAGTGATTTTCTTCCCATTCAAAGTTGCTCTTACAGCAATGCCCCCAAACCTCAGCGCCATAAAGTGCCACTGATTGGGCCTTTGCCTTAAATACTTCAAGTGCCGGCGTGATAGCTTTAGAATGACTTGCGCCATGCACTTTTAGGATGGGCATCGAATTTTGTTTGAAGGACAATCTACTTTTTACCAGATGCCCCTTCCATGAAAGGGCACTATCCAACATAATACCTAGATAGTTGAAACTCCCCACATACTCCAGTTTTTGATTATTTAAGGCCAAATTCTTCCTAAAGGACTTTTGTGGATTTATGGACATGTATTTTGTTTCAGATGAATTTATTTCTAACCCCTTCTCTACACAGTAACCATAGAATGAATTCACCAGATTTTGGAGACCCTTCGGACTCTGTGAGATGAGGATTGTATCATCGTCAAAAAGTAGTGCCGTGATCGCCTCATCTCCTAGCTTCGGGGAGTCATGGTCGCAGTCCCTTAGGTATGTAGGTATATCATTAACATATAATGAGAAGAGCGTAGGCGCCAGCACACAGCCTTGGCGCACGCCTCGACTCACAGGTATGGGCTTTGAAACTTCACCTCCCTTCCCCCATCTGACTTTGGAGTAGTTCCCTGTGTGTAGTCTAATGAGTTCTTTGAGTAGCTCACTGGGGACCCCCATATTTCTTAGTGTGGTCCACAGGAGATTACGTGGGACGAGGTCGTCTATGAACGCCACGTACAAACTGCCCTTTCTTATATTAATGTACTTCCAGCAGATGCACGTGAACCTAAATACTTGATCCACCGTACTGGTTTTTGATCTAAACCCTCCCTGGTATTTAGTCAATATCGGAGTCCCCTCTATCCATTCTAAAAGTCTATTTAAAATATGTCTGGCAAAAACCTTCTGTAAAAGATCAATTAAACTAATTAGGCGGCAATTGCCCGGATCATAACGATCCCCTTTTTTAAAAATTGTTACGATTTCTGCCCCTTTCCAACTATCGGGGATTGGCGTTCCAGCCACTATAGAGTTACATAAAAAGTTAATATAAGGCCCCCATACTTCCACATCGTGCTTCAATAAGCCGCCGGGGATCTTATCAGGTCCTGGGGCTTTGCCTGCTTTAATGGCCTGTAGTGCCTGCATGGTCTCCTCTATGCTGAATCGTAAGGGAACAATACTCAATGCTAAGTTGCTCTCTTGGTCTTGTATGGGCAACCCCTCTTCATCGTGTGAATAAAGTTTAGTAAAATGGTTACACCATGTTTTTTCGTCTAGGTAGAGGTCCTTAGATGATCTACCCTTTCTATTCCCCTTCTATATTAAACTCCAAAAGGTACCCTGTTCTCTCAATTTAGCTGCAGTTAGTAGATCATCCCATAATGCGTCATCCCAAGCTTTTTTCGCCTGAGTCAAGATTTTATTATATGCATGCCTGCTATCTCTTATGCACTGGAAATTCTTGGTTTTAACAGCCTGAATTAAGTGGGACTTAGCTAGACGACATTCTTTATTGTACCAAGGATTAGCTAACTCTAAATGATTTCATTTGAGTTCTTATCCCTTTTGCAAATTTTACTCAAAAAGGGAGTTAGAGCATCTACCAATTGATAGTGTAGGTCTAGAACACCCTGGGTGCCCAATAAGGGCTCCTGGCAAGATGCAATGGTGTCGGAAAAAGTATTATAAATATTTAGCATCGTCGCATCTTTAGCCAGGATGTAGGGCCATCTCAGAGCACGCCTATTATTTGATACCTGAAGTTCCCCAAAAGAACTATTTAATGCGACCTCTTCGGCTGGTTTAGATATAAAAGGCTGAGGATTTAGCCATAGTTGAAGTGGAAGATGGTCGCTGTCTGTCCTAATATCTATTTTGAAGTCAAAATTAAATACCATAGACTCAGAGAGACCAGTATAAAGTCTATATGTGACTTACAGTTTCCTTTACAAAAAGTTGGGGCTGCTGGTCTATCAGACTGTAAGCGGCCATTACATGCCCTTAAGTCGTGACCCACGGTCAGCTGTAGAATTTGAATTGCTGCTACAGTACTTTTAACTGACCCAGTGGAATCCAGAATCGGGATATCATTTTCCATGTCCTGATCATCGAGTAGGTTATCGAGGCCCAACACTGGTTCATATTTACAGTTGAAGTCCCCTCCTACTACCACTTGCGCATTTGGTCCTAGTGTATCTAAAAAGGAGTCCAGTAGCTCTACTACCTTAGATTCCTTATTTGATGGATGTGGTCTATTATATATGTTTATTAGATATACAGATTCTTTTTTTCCTTGTCACCATCTTTAGTCCCAATAAATCAGGGGAAGGAATGGACAATGGAATAACTTCTATTTTTAAATTAACTCTTACCCAGATCACCAGCCCCCCCCCGACGCTCTCCCTCTTACAGAGGGAATTGCGTCACGATGAAAAGTTTTATACCCGAGCCTATGCGGAGTTTCTAAGGCCCAAGTCTCCTGGAGGAGGATGACATCATAATCCTCAATGTAGGTGCACCAAACTATGTCCCGTAGATTCCTAGCTAAGCCTGCTATGTTCCATGATATTAATCTTATGGGTAAATGTTCCTTGAGACTGAGTGGGGTGCATCCAACAATATATCTTGCATAGGTGTACTATCTAGAGGAATAGTTATAATACTTGTTTCTTCCATTGGAATATTTCCAGTAATGTTTCCCTCAAGCGCGGTACTACTGATACAGCATAAACCGACCTCTCCTGGGCTGCCATTGCTATCCCCAGCACAATTAGAAATCTGATCACTCACCGCTGCCATTAAAGCAGAGCCAGGTCTAGGGCTGTCATCATAATGCAATGTGCGCCCCACTGTCTGTGATTGCTCAAACTCTAGGTTATTCATATTTAGCTTCCCAACCTGAGTATTTGAAGTTACCCCCAAGCCAAGGCTGCCAACCAACAAGAGTCAATCATTCTGATCCAAGGTACTCAATGCATGATATCTATTATGAGTTGGGATCTCGAAGATTGGACATCTGCTGGAATTTGGAGGCCTGCTTGTGGTATTATGCTGAGGAACCTTGGCTAAATGGCTATAGAAATATCCCAAAGGATGCACACCCACACTATTCTCACCCAATTTCAAGGATGCTGCTTTAAGTAAAACAGTTGCAACGTGTTGAGGGTGTCTAAAATTAATAATGATACATTCACCCCTACAAGTTTTCCTGGCATTACCGATCCAGGGTACCCGTCTAGTTGTTAATATCTGGCCTGAATAGTTTATCGGAAACCCACAGTTCTTATTCAGCCAGGAAACAGTTTTGTGTTTAAGCGAATCGTGTGATTCCTGGCGGAAGTTGGGCTGTGTAGAGTCTACGGGTGGGACATTGGAAAGTACGACAACATATGGTTCACAATCTGGTGGGAGATTAGTTGGGCGCATTTTCCTCGGTGGGACTGATGAATCTAGACACTTCAGCTGTCAGGAAATCTATTTTTGCCACTAGAGGCTTAACAACAATTTCTAATTTAGCCTCAAGCATCTTGGCTATATGGTCCAAAAGGTCAGAATTCATGTTGGTGCCACTGTTAATGGTCATGGTCTCCTTGTGACCAACGGTGCTCCTCTGCACTGTTTCAGGTATTTTCTTGTGGTGTGTTCCTCCCCGCTTAGTCTGTGTTTTCCTACATTTCCTTACTGCTCTCTTAACTGGAGAGCGCCGTAGTGAAGTATCCATGGAATCATCTGGTAAATCCTGGTCTGGTACGTCCTGATCTACAACTGATATTGCCGGGATTTCCACTAATGGGACATCAGTAATAACATCAGTAATAGGAGGAGAGGCCAAATTCGAACCACTACTGGCACCAGGGGGTGTAGTAATTATCACTGGCGGATGTTCCCGACCCAGTGATTTCCTTCTATCATTATTAATCTTACTCACCATTTTGACTAAATAATTGTCCATAGTCGATTTGTTCTTAGCCATTAGTATTAACTAAATATTAACCCCAAAAACGTTAGTACCGTTAGATTCACGGCTAGTTGGGAATAGGCACACAAAAAAATAACTATAACCTTGCAAAGTACTTCCTATCTAATAGTGTGAAACAAGGGGTAATTTTAAAAATGGAATAAACAGTCATAAAAATATGTCCAGATGCTTACTTTTCAGGTAAAGCAACAACCAGGGGGGGTGGCCCTGCCCTGCCTCGGTCTGCCCGGACTGCACAGACTGCACAGACTGCCCCGCCCTTGTCCCGGGCTTCTCCCGGGCGCGCCCGCGCTCGTCCCGCGGGACAGGAGGCGTTCCGGTGTTTGTAGGCGCCTCCGGGCGCAGCCTGCGACGTCCCAGGTGCGCCTATGCCACCGGGGCACCTGGGAAATGAGTCCTCAGAGCTGGGGTTGCCTGCCCGGCCGTTCCCCTCACGGCGCTCGGTGGGCTGGAGGATGGCGGTAAGGAGGTGTGGGGCTGGGCAGCTAGCCTTCACGTACTGCCAAGCAAGTTATGTCCCCCTACTAATGGTTATTCCAATTTTTCAATTTCTCATCTCTTTATTTTGCACAATCGCCGCTTAAATTCACAATAAAGTGGGACATGGGGCACTTGGTGTCATAGGTAATTAATGACTGCTCCTAGAAGGCATTAGGCAAATACAGCAAAAAACTAATTGATCTTGCAAATAATTTCAGGAATGAGGAAGATGCAGTGAAAAGTAAAATGTTAGGGCAGGGGAGTTATGGAATGAAAGAAAAACAGGAGGACATGATCAGAGAAGGAGTGCATTCCAAAGATACCCATATTTCAACTTACAATGCAATATCATATTCATCAAACATAACTAAAATACAGCATCAAAATTGCACAGCCAGTCTTTATACATACCAATTCCATTAGGTCTTTCAATTTTCCAATTTCTTCGGGAATGGATACAAGTTTATTATTGCTAACGACCAATACTTTAAGAGGCAGGTCAAACAGGTATTTTGGCAACGTTGATAACAGATTACGACTGGGAAAAAAATAGTTTAACTGAAGTTAGTTTCATCAATCATGTTTTAAATTAATAAAAACAAATATTTGATATGCTTGATCCTTTTGGGGAGAGTCTAAGGAGTTCTGGGATTAGTGATTATCTGTATTGAGAGGAATGCAAGAGGAGTAAGTTACTTACCTTTGGTAATGATGTTTCTGGTGGATACTCTACCCACTATGGATGTCCTATGACATTGCGCTGGATCCAGAAAAGTTAAATACTTCTCTTGTACTAGAAATGGTGCCTGGCTCCAATACTACTCTGGTGCCTCACTGGATGTGATGCCACACAACAGTATATGGTGCCACCCAGAGTCTTGGAAGTCAGGTCTCTACTGTTTTTCATCACAATATGAAGCTAATATTCTATTGATAAAAATTACAGAAATGCAGTGTAGAAAAACTAATTTGGAATCTTAATAAACATGCAACAATTCTCATCATAAAGGGGAGGTGGATGAGAGGTAAAGAATGTGCAGGTAGATGGAGAATTCACTAGATGGAGTATCCAAAAGAAACATCAGGAGTATAGGTAAGTAACCTATTCTTCTGCTGGATATTTCTACCTGCATATTTCTTGCAAATTCCTCAATTTATGATTAAATACCAAAGCAATAAACCTGACGAGGAGGGTCTAGCAAGAAATGCACTCAAGAACTGCGCTATATGGACTCATGAAGGCAAACAGCCAACAAGCCCAAGCTGCAATCAATGACGTACGACACAGAACGAACCTTGCTCAAAAATCCAATGCATACTCCTGCTGTCAGCAGTTAGGATAATGGGAAAAAAAGAGGTCTCACTCGGACAAACAACCAGGTGGCACAAAACATGTATTAAAGGATGCCAAAAAGTCAATATCATGCCATGCAGGTTGTCTGTGTTTTTTTTAAACAACAAAACAATGCAGAGTAAAACGGTCACCTGGACACGTTGACTGGAACCTTCTATTAATATATGCCCCCCTCCCAGTGGTAGGGACAGAAAACACTGAAGAAGTAGAAAGTCCCCGACATAGCAGCTCTCTCACATCAAGAGAGATTGGGAACACTGACCTACCCGAAAGTCCAGAAAGAACTGGCTTAAATAAGAATAGTTATAACGTGGCTCAAAGTAAGCCGTTTCAAACCCAACCCACAACCATATTCAAGAAAGCCGCTCTGAGGGACAACACAGGAAAACACATATTTTACAATCCAAAAGATGCACCAGCAACCTTGAACGTAAGGACAGTGTTGAAGATAATACAACACAAACTGCCCCTCTGTGTAAAAATATTCCCAGCCTGGTATCCGAAAAACGCAATCCATCAGATAACACATCCTTTGAGGATAATGAGTAATCAAGTGAAGATCCCCATTTAAAAGGGAATGGAAAACATCCTACAAAATCACTATAGCTACCTGGTCCCAAAGAAACCATGCAATAACAGTTTGGAGGAAGGAGAACATGACATACCTGTAACAAATAGTTAGCAGCTTATATTTCTGTAGATAACGTGCTTTGCATGCCCCTGCTGTCTAGGTTGGGCACTGATGTTGCAAGTTGTCTCTGAAGAAGAGGTTTACATTTCAATGTAGCATGTGATACCTCCCCAAATCTGCATTCCTTCACGACAAACTCCACCTTAGATTATGGTTTCCCACATGGGAGGGAGTACGTAGGTGTAGTGATATGAAGCAGGATAGTCTAGGTCTATTGGGGTATAAATAACGTTAAAAACGTCATACTGGAATGGCCAGTGAGATCGACAAAAGCGCTGTATCCATTCGGAAAGGGTTTTGACTGTGAGACCCCTGTGGATCATACCACGGCTGCTAAGAGAACACAGACAACGTAATCTACATACTTCAGAGATCACTAAAACAGCATAGAAGAGTTGGAATAAGTTTGCAGCACAGACGGTTTTGAAAACGTTCCCTATCCCCATACACTCGAACCCACAATGCAAGTCGGCGCTAGTTGATCGGTGCTTCCTTAGTTGGAGGATAGGTTAATGTTGAACCCTGACTGATATGCTTAAGGGAGCCACAATACAATCATTCCAGGAATGTAGGAGAGCTCACGCGGCACACGAAGCTGGGAAGACGGGACTCTGGCGACCACACGCAGACTTTAGAGATTCCTGTCAATATTTGACTCCACGAGGAGTTGGATTTCTGTACTCCCCACAAGAATTCCTGCACCACAGGGTCGGATTGGGATCACAATTCGGCCCGGGCACTGACGAAAAAAGTGGCCCACTTTCAAGAGGCGTGGCACATATTTAAGGGGCGTGGCCCACATTCAAGGGGCGTTCACTTTCATGAAACACCATTTGCACAGACAAGGAATGAAAGTGGGAGGATACTGTTCTTGCACACAACACAGGGCCAAGGTGACAATGGCCTACATGCTGAGCAACTAAAAAAAATAGCAAGGCCCCTTTTTGTCACAAAATTATTCCAGCCCTCCAGCACAGGAGCACCTGAAAAGCAGCAAAGCCCCTGCTATTACTAACCTACTCAGCCCTCCCCAGACCTTCAGCTCAGGAGCACATGAACAGAGGTAAGGCCCCTGCAATTAGTAAATTAATCAACCCTCCAGGCCTTGGGACAATGTCCTGGCAGGGGAGCACAAAACACAGCTTTCTGGGTCATCCAAGGTAGCCAGGTAGCCAGAGGGGAGGCTGAGGTGAAGCTGGTGCATGGAAAGTGCCTTCCCAGTGTGTTCTGGCAGTTTGAGTATTTACCATTTACTGTAGTATTACCCTTGTACCTGTGTATGGTACCCTTTTGTAACTTGCACAAGTCACTTTTCTCTTGTAACACAGTTTGCTACCTCTCACTTTTGTTTGCTTTAGATACTTGCACAAGTGCCACCATTGCCTACGTAACGTTTGTTCTTGTGCTGGAGTGTCTGCCATTAATTGCAGTATTATACCTCTACTTGTATTTTGTACGCTTTTGTAACCTGCACACATATCTCTTTTTCCTCCTGTAATGTATCGTTTGCTCCTCTTGTATTTTGGTTGCTCACTATTGTCACTTTTGATTCATGTAACTTAACGTTTGCTTTTGTAATTTGTCCACTTATAATTTTCTCCTCATGTATTATTGCTGTTCCTAGTGTGAAGCGCTCTGACACCTTCGGTAAAGTCCGCGCTATATAAAATCGAATAAATAAATAAATAAAACAAAAAAATTCCAAAGATCACCAGGCCCCCACAGCAAGACCCATTCTTCCTCGCCCACTATGCCCTGAATGTGAAGGGCTGTGGGCGAGGTGTTAAGACTAACACCGTTTCTGGGCTGCATGGGCGCCAGGGGGCCGAGGTGCAAATGGCTCAAAGGCCTGAGAAACACCTGGCCCCCAGGGAGGACGATTATTGCAAACAATCACCCCTCCCCAGCCCAGCCTCAGCTTGCTTGCTTAGCAGGGCAGGGGTGAAGGAGAGGCAACAGCTGACAATCGCTGTCTGGCCGCACAGCGAGGCTGCTTTCATTTTCTCCGTCTCTGTCTCCGTGCACTCCGTGGGACGTTTTTTTTCTTCTCCTCTTTCCTAGTCCACTCTCTGTGGAGAGGGACAGGGGAGAAAAAAAACGGCCCACAGAGGGCACTGAGGCACCGGCCCTTCGGCCCATTCCGAATGCCCGCCTTGCCAATCCGCCCCTGCTGCACCATAGAGATGAAAGTACCGGAGACAGCGGGAGAAGGAGCTGGGGCAGAGTGTGAGGAGAAAGAATTGGGCAGGGAGCTATGTGACGAACATGCACTGTTTGCTCCAAAGGGAAACAGACTATAAAATCCACATGCAGTCGTATCGGACGCTAGAAAGGTTAAAACGCATGTTCCACAATACCTCAAACAGCTGTTAGCGATGCAGGGAGTGTGTTAGCGCCAGTGCTTAATTTGTAAAAAAAAAAATAATAATTACTTGAGGGCACTTGTCAGAAAGCCACTGCAGCTTGCACCAACTAACGCCCCTGCGAGCACTGTCAATAATAGTACCAACACATCTACTAACCCTCACAAGTGTGACAATTGAGACTATTGCAGGTCACCCAAAGCGATAACAATGGCTTGGGCAGCAGGTATTAGTCATTTTTAATGAATATCACATTATTAAACAACTGTTAATGTGCTCGTTTCAAAGTGGACAATTAAGCGCTCGTGCCAAGCACCAGAAACCACCAGCTCCAAAATGACACAATGGTTGTCGTGATGTTCCACACGAGGTGTTATTCAAAAGTTAAAATGTTTGAGATATTTTGGCAGTTACTTTACTTCACTGGGCTTATTTGAAGTGGGATTGTTTGCGTTGGATGATATTTGAGGGTTGCTCTTATTGTGGTAGAATGTCCCTAGATAGATAGAGGAGATCAGATTAGTTGGAGGGGTGAACTTATTGGGGAGGAGATTAAGAAAGGGGGGGCAATGATGTCTTCTGATATGGATCTATCACAGGCTATTTCATTGCTTCAGACTTGTGTTGTTATAGAATATTATTAGCTCTTCTTAATCAGGGTGAGCTGGATGGGCCAAGCGATAGTCAATGGTGCAGCTTGACGAAGGATTGCATAAAGTTACTAAAAGTTGCTTAATCCTTCCAAAGGATTCAGGTCAATCAATACAGTCACAGGAGTATGGGGGCGTGGCTAGCAGCCAACCGCAATGGCCGTAGCCTAAAAGAGCTCCTACCTTCCATCGACACAATGTTTACCTTTTTCTCTAATGCTCACCGTAGTCTGTCACGTATTGACTGCTTCCTTACACATCGGTCCTCAGTGGGTAACTTTGCCCAATACAAAGTGCTGCCTAGAGGGATCTCGGATCACTCCACGGTCTAGACGGAATATACGCAATGGGAACGTCAACCGCCTGCCACGATAGTAATCAACCGCTGGCTCCTACGCATCCCAGACATTAGAGACGAACTTAGCTTGCTTAATCTCCACTACGGCCCCTCGCGGCGGGATGCCTGGCTTTCACCTTGTGGACACCCTGCCATGGTTTCTCACAGGGGAATACCAGGACGGGTTCCCTAAGCAAGCGCCGGGACGCTTACGGGCAGCTGTGCGCTTTACAAGTCCAGCACATTTACATTTACATTTACATTCAGTACACAGAGCCCGAATCATTTTACGGAAAACGTGGGTTTTGTTGACTTCACGCAAACCATCTGGAAGGCCTTCACAGTGGTGATTAAGGGCTTAGCTAGGTCGTTAAAGACGGGCTACATTGCCAAAAAGCAAGAACTCCTGGCTAAGGTTGAAAGTGAACTCGTTGACCTGGAGCATGAATACTCGCAGGATCCCTCGCCCGACACCAGTCATAGGCTTCTCCTGAAACAGGATGAGTTTCGGTTAAAAACTAGGGAGCAGATAGTGGCCAGGCAACGAGCGACTCAACACAGACTATTAGCTAAGGGGCAGGGCAGGCTGGAGAGGGGGGAGCAAGGCTCTAGATGGGTTCATAGACTGACGACGCCGGACGGGGACATGGTAGCACACCCGAAAGACATAGTGGAACAATTTGCCGATTATTTTGAAGGGGTGTACTCCCCTTCTACTAGTTATACAGAGGACAATTCACATCAGCCCCTCACAGACAGCAATGTTCCATGCCTCTCGTAGACAGATAGAGACGTTCTGGAGGCCGACATCTCCATGGAAGAAATAGGCAAGACTCTGCGGCAACTTAAATCAGTGAAGGCAACTGAGCCTAATGGAGTCCGGTGGAGTTTCTGAAGGCTACAGCCTCTTTAACTATACCACATCTAAAAGCCATGTATGAGGAGAGCTTGGAAAAGGGTCAGCTGCCCCTAGACTAGCGCCTGGCCACTATTGTAGTTATTTATAAACAGGGTGAATCAAACGACAATTGCAGCTCCTATAGGCTGATCTCATTGGTAAATGTGGAGACGAAGATATTAGCAAAAGTCTTGGAGAATAGATTGGCGACGGTTATCACCTCCTTGGTCCATCCAGACCAGTCTGGCTTTATGCCAGGGCGCAACAAAGCTCGCAACTTGCGCCGGGTAAACAACGTCATGGCTAGAAGGCAGTACTACGAAGAAGACGCAGTGATACTGTCCCTTGACGCCTCTGTGGCGATCGACTCAATAGAATGGCCGTACCTATTCAAGGTGCTGCAAAGGGCAGGGCTAGGCCCCAAATATGTGGCTTGGGGCCCCTATACTGGGGTATTGGGACAGGTGAGAGTAAACGGTTTCACCTCTCAGACGTTCGAACTCCGTAGGGGCACGAGGCAGGGATGCCCGTTGTCCCCGCTGATCTTTTCCCTCATACTGGAGCCACTCGCGGCCTGGATCCGAAGAGACGTAATGGTGTGTGGCATGCGCTGGGTGAATGATGTGGAAGACCGCATATTGCTCTACACGGATGATATCCTTCTTTACTTGGCATCCCCATATAGATCGATCAGTGTTGTCTTAGACATATTCACGAACTTTGGCAAATACTCGGGGTATGCAATTAATTGGCGCAAATCAGTCCTGTTAATGTTGAAAGGAGAGGTACCGCGTCTTCCAGCACAGTGTGTGATAACGGTAGCCACTGACTGTTTTTGATACTTGGGGATCTTTGTTACCTCGGACACAGTCTGTTTTTACGACTCAAATTTGGCCCGCCTCTGGCTAGACTGCATGCAGATTTTAGGCATTGGAGGACCCTGCCCTAATACTAGTGGGGAGGGCAGTGCTTTTTAAGATGCTGGCCCTTCCTCGCTTCCTCTATGTTCTACATAACTGCCCCTACAAAGTCCCAGATTCGTATTTCAGAGCTGTTGAAGGTGAAATCACCACGCTGCTATGGGACGAAAAGGCCCCTAGGATTGCTAGGCAGAAACTGACAAAAAGTTGGTATGATGGGTGCATAGCCCTCCAAGACCTGCAGCGCTAATACTGGGCGGCGCACCTGGTGACTGTTAACCATTGGATATATTACCCTCCAGACAACCCAGCGTATGTCCTGATAGATACCAGACTGACCGCTCAGGTTATTTGGGGGCTCTATATAACACTGATAAGAAAATTAAAGGGAAGTTCTTTGGACCGACCATACACACGCTTGATATTTGACGCATAGTCACGTCTCGACTTGGTTGGACAGACACACTATCGTTGGCCACGCCACTATGGTTAGCTCAGAAACTGGGAAGGCTAGGGTATCAGCCCGGGATTGATAAATAGGACCTCATCGGGCTGTTCACAGCGGGAGACCTGGTCAAAAAGTGGGCGATATTGACCTTTAGTGAGCTCCAAGACAAATATCAGTTGGCTTAGGGGGAAATTTACCGATACTTACAAATCAGGCACGCGTTACAGGCAGCCTTTCCGTCTTTTACGGACATACCGGAGTCTTCACCTCTGGAAGATCGCCTGCTTGATGAACCTCTCAGGTCAAAGGCGATTTCCTTAAGCTATAAGAAATTGAGTGACAACCTTCCAGATACCTTTCCGAAGCTCAGGGAATGCTGTCAATATGATATGGGCCCTATAGAGGAAGAGGACTGGCAGTCAGCACTGATGTCGCCACGTGGGGTGGCCATCACTCAGAGATTTCGCCTGATCCAACTTAGAAAACTTCACTGCTCGTACATAACGGGGACAGTTGTGGCAAAAATAGGGGCTAAACCGGACGATAGGTGTGGAAGGGGGTGTGGCCAGCAAGCCACATTTTACCATACTTTGTGGACTTGCCCCAAGGTACGCCCCCTCTGGGAGGGAGCAACAACACATGTCCACTGCCGTAGGAAAAGAAATAGCACTAACCCCACAACTCTGACTACTGAACATTTGGGAGGTCAGTGACTTAACGGAAATCGAACAACAGTTTACAACATTGGGTTACACACTGGTGAAGAGAGGTGGCTAGGGGTTGGGGGGACAAAAACCCGCCTCGTTTCACCTTGTGGGGCAAAGAAATAGACCGGTGTATGCTGCCAGAGACGGAGGTCTATAAGGCGAGGGGGTGCCCTAAGAAATGGGACAGGAAGTGGTGACATTGGAACAAACACAGAGGAGACACATGTGTGTCGCCCAGGATCGAAATGGAAAAGCGCAGACAAGAGAGATTGGTAGGAGATGTGTCTTAAGTACTCTTGACTGATGTTGACTTGTAATTTTTTGATGGTAATATCCAATAAGTCGTTCAGTCATGTACTGTGCTACTGTGATTTCATTCAATAAACAAAGTTTTTTTTTTTAAATACAGTTACGGGGTTCATCTGAAATCCAAAACGTATGAGGTCCTTTCTGAAGTCGACTACGGTTGGGGGGAAAATTTGGCAAATCGATGGTTTGAGAGAAGTTGAATGGGGAGAGGTCTCTGGGCAGAAAACATGGGTTTGTTCTAAGGGCGACCAAGTCTTTGTGCACTTAAATAAATGACTCCTCCACTGTTAAAGTTTACAGTTCACTAACTCCACAAAGGGATGTGACAGTAATGCTAAAGGCCACCATCCATGATCGAAACTGCAGTGGGAAAGTGTCACAGCTCAAACTGAAGGCCCATTAGCCTGGTGAGAACAATGTTGAGATTCCATGAAGGAACTGGTGGGGCTCTTGGAAGGGTCAATATTTTGAGCCTTTCCATAAATCTCTATATACTTTTGCTTATTGACAGTTTCGGTAAAAATTTTTAGTAAACGGTAACTGCGAATAAATGTATCTTGATTGAAGTTTGCATCTTGATTGACGTGTGTGCCTAGTCCACTTTTTGTAGGTGCAACAAGTAGTAGAAGCAGGTATGGCTTGCTAATTTACACCAGGGCACTAGTGGTCATATATTTTACATATGGCCACATAACGAACCCTCATTGGGGTTACAGGCCTCAATTAGCATGCACTCTTCTGCGAGTTGACCATACCCACACTCTATGATTTCCAGTGCCAAATCATAAAATTTAGTACCCTGAGTTTGGGATACTGACATCGACTGATAGTGTTGTTGTGTGAGGGGGTCTAATCGTACAGGCAGCCTTTAATGTGGATGTAAAAATATTTTGAGATGTGGTGTGTACCACAGTTTTCTTATCCAGATGGGGGCTGTATGGATGAGCCACATGGAAGCATGCCTTATTATCCTCACAACATATAGCATTAGTGATGGCGAAAAAGCATATAAAAATATCCCTAACCAGTTAATTCAAAAAGCAATGCTCATCGACTTGCGTCTTAGTTCCTGGAGGCAAAGCTTTGACATTTTGTGTTCTCAAGAGTGGCAAAGAGGTTGACTGCTGGGGTCCTCAACAGAAAGGTATTGCTGCAGGATATGGCTGTTGATCTCCCATCAAATGTGTTTATGAATGCGTTCTGCTGAGCATATTAGCATGGTTGTTGTTTACACCATGGAGGTGGTCTGCCTGGAGGACTTAATGCTGAAAAAGGCCCAATGCCAGACTGCCAGCGCTACAAACGATAGCATTAACTGAATTGCTATTAGATCTGGTATGCTGATGTGCAGAGTCTATTGCTGAGAAGTCAATTGGTCATTGATTGTCAGTTAGCCTAGACACGGATCAAGGAGCAACCTGCCCAGAAATACATTCTTATTGATACAATGTTACATTTGGGTCCTGACTCTGGACTTTACCAAGGTTAGATCTTCCCGCTGACCAGTTTCTTGTGACCAATATCAGAAAAGGCACTTTTACAGAAGATGTATTTGCATCTGAGCATTTGGTACTATTGCAATATAAGACATCATAATTCCCAACAGTTTCATTATCATTCTGAGTGACAGTACACAGCATTTAGTAAAGGAAATGCCACCTCTGAGATGCTATCACACTCTCATTGCAGAGGAAGGCTTTGCTGGGTATCATATTCAGTAGGGCTCCCAAGAACTGTTGCATTAGTTCGGGAGAAAGTTGAGATTTATTTCACCTTGTGTGTAGATCCTGATGTGTGGAGGAGCGATATTTCTTGTTAGGTGTGAGAGGCACTGCCATTGGCTGTACTTCAAGTTCCTGTAAAATAAGAATGGCATGGTGATGGAAGATGCACACCTGTGGGGATCTTGTGACCCTGAAATGGTAGTACTTTGAACAGACAATGCTTTCGCCTATAAGAGACCGGAGGTACTGGTGGTGTGCAAGTGGATAGGCATATTGAAATAGCTTTACTTGATATCAATTGTTCCCATGTAGTCTCCGACACAAAGCAGTGGAAAGACATATTGTAGAGTAACCATTCTGAATTGTACTACTTGAAGGGAATAGGATTGCCTGCAATGTTCCATCTTTTTTGGGGATAAGCGAATACAGGGAATAAATGTCTGATCCTCACTGATGTGGTGAGACTGGTTGTATTGCTCTTTTCTGAAGCAGTGCCTACTATCTAGAAGCAGTCTTTGTTGGTCTTAACTGATCCATAGGTGTGCCTGGTTTCTTGAAGCAGTCTTTGGTTGGCTTAATTAATCCTGAGTTGGTGTAGTGAAATATTGTGAGGAAAGGTACGAAATTCTAGGCTGAGGCTATGTGAAGTACCCACTTGTCTTCTCTTGCTAGAGGATAAATTGCAATAGACAACTCTTTTTTTTGCAAAAGTATTTTTTTTTCTGTTGACCGTTACTGGATTGTGTCATTGTATATGTTATTTTATGTGATGATATTGCCTTGATTGTCTTTGAAAACCTGAGCTTAAGCAGGTTTTATTGACACTTATAGCATATTCGCCATGTTTTACAATACTATATATGCAGTCTTATCTTCTTTTATTGAAATGCTCGTTCTAACTGTTTAGATGTAAAACGTGTAAGTGCTGAGCTCATAGTACGTACTTTGTAAGAGTGCACCATGTACGAATTGCCCCAATGATTTGACAAACCAAAATTAGGACAGCATTAATTGAATTGTATTATCCAATACTAAAAATGTCATGGCTTCCCCACTAAAGCACTTGGGGACTAAGCTCCCCAAACAAACAACAAGACTTAACCCCTTCGCTGCTCATGACGAGCTCAGCTCGTCATGCAGCACACTGGTCGTGTGCTCATGACGAGCTGAGCTCGTCATGAACAATGGGATTCTGCATTCCTTAGCACACAGCGGGAAAATGCACCGCATGCATGGGGTTGATAAGTTTTGCCAAGAGTGGCATTTACACACAAAGATACACAGATTTCCCTGACCTAAGGAGGGAACATCTGACACAAACGCACACCAAAGCACATATACAGGTCAGAAAAGAGACAAAAGGGAAGCAGTGTTAGAATTGTGGCTATCTTTGAAGAGGTTCAATCCAATAAACCTACAATGCAGATGGCAAGCAAGGCGTCGGCGCGTCCCCAAACATATGCAGGGATGGAAGTGCTCACAACCGCTCCCCCGGCATTAGGATACTCAAACCCAATAGTAGTAGAAGCTGCAAGCCCCCCACCGGAAGAGTGTCACACAGGTCCAAGCACGAAAAATCTAAAAGCAAGCACATAGACTCCGACAGCACAGCCCACATTTCTAGGCAAGGTCCCCAAAAGCTCAACTTCCCGTATACCACACTCGACATACCACACCTCAAAGGAAGGTAAACTACACATTCACTCTAGGTCAGGCAAGCATAAAAGTGTGTCAGGGAAGTTTTGGGCGTTGCTAGACAGTAATACAATGAGCTCCGGAGATGAAGGGAGCCTCAGTCTCCGGAGAACCGACGATGAGGGTGTGGCCACAGGGTTTGCCCAGGGAGCCAAGGCAGGTACGGAAAGTGAATTTGAGGGTGAAGTCAGATTGACTAAGGCAGCACGAGGCTCTGAGCAAAGGGAACAGACCAGACGGTGTGGAAAAGAAAGGCATAAAGAGACGTTTAAGAGAGAAAGGGCACTTAACAGGGAGTTAGAGCAACGCTACTGGGCAGCACAATCTCGTCCTGACAGAAGCAAAGCCAGGTATAGTGCGCCACACTGAGAAAAGTCAGAGGTCGATGAAAGGCTGTTAGCAGAACAAACAAGATGGCACCAGTGCACACACACGAGGGGAGCAGCAATGAGGATACGCATTGCTCCTCACCGGTGCATGATAAAGACAGTCAAACCCCAATGAATATAAACGCTAAGAGGGAAGGCAAGACGTTTGTGTACCCATTTTACAACCGTCAGCCGACTGGACTGATGAGAGAGACAACTATGACAGGCCTTAACCAAGGGAAGGATAGTTTGTGCGAGAAGTGTGACCTCCTCTACATGCAGCGATGCCTTGCAAGATGTGAACGCTAGGTCGACGGTAGATCCCTAGAGTTACCTAGCGTGCAAGTGTGCCCATTACTTCAGAAGGGTGCGGCTGGGATTATATACGTACCATGGGCCCAGATGGATAAAGAGGGGTTGGAAATCAAGTTCCCGCCATTGCTGGATAGGGCTGGGAAGTGGATTACATGCTTTGAGAAGAACACCGAAGGTATCAACCTAGCGATAGGAGATATTAAGAGTCTGCTAAGCAGTCTAATTGGGTAGCAGACAGACACAGGGTTCACATGAGCTCCCATTCCAGCAATCACGCTAACAGATACCCAACATGACGGGCTGCAATTAATAAGCTGTGACGTGGGGGACCCGGACTCGGGCCCCCCTGACCTGCCTATTCACGTGTTTCCTTGTTTTACACAGCACACCGACTCATGGAAAACCACGGACGTGGTCAGCTGCCTTCCTGTGCTGGACAGTGAGGGACCCTGTACCTTTAAGTGGGCGGCGCCGGAGCTGACACCCACCTTCGTCAGCTCGGTAAAACCCTGCCCTGAAACCTCACAGCTGTGTGTTACACCCGGAGGAGGAGAGTGGAGACTGGAGAGCGAAGAAGGAGAAAAAGCGGAGAAGGAGCGAGGACGAAGCGGAGCGGAGAGGGAGCGAGGACGGAGCGGACTGGTGGAAGAGCGAGGACGGAGTGGAGCGGAGGAAGAGCAAGGACGTAGAGGAGTGGTGGAAGATCGTGGACGGAGCTGAGGAGAGAGAGAGTGACGAGCGTAGCGGGAGCAGGCGAGACCAGACCGAACCAGGAGCGGAGAACCGAGGAGACAGCCCTGCGGAGCAGCGCGACTACAGCGACACGCCAGGAGGCCACCGAGAAGGCGCATCGCCCAGCCACGCTTCCCGGGAAGTGTGGCTAGGACAGGTACGGTCTCGTTTCCTGGGTTGGGCGGGACGTAAGCGGGGCAAACCCCCTTGACCCATGCGAGGCATCACTGCCAACTATCCCCCTACCTTCACAGTCCCTCACGAATAGCGGGGTAGATAGATTGCACGTGTGTATCCTCACCACCCCTCCCTTACCGTTGTTCGGCAGACCAGCCGAGTAATACTGGTTTCTTTTGTTGTTTATTTCCTTTTTGGTATCGCCACCCGGAGCCCTCGCGACCACGGCGGAAGCTAGGACTACGCCTCCCAGAAGACACCGGGAGACGAGACGACGGGGTGGAACTCGGGAAGCTGCAGAGGAGGCAGCCAATCCGCTTCCCTACTACCGGATACCTGTTCTAAAGCGGAGACTATACAAAATAATAAAACCTGCACTTCCTAAAACCCCTTTGTCGGTAGATTTGTTCGGTGACCCCCCTGAGTCGCCACATAAGCACAGACACAGGATCTGTACTACCCAGAGGAAATTATTCCCTGACCGCCAAGATGTAGGAGGACTTATGGCAGAGACCATAACGCCAAAGGAAAGCATAAACGAATTCCTGAATAGAATTAGGGAGAGATAGGTACAAGAAACCAGACAGCCGTGGACAGATACAGGCCCATCAGTCACATTTTCCTACGATATTCTTAAATAAGTGTTGCCCACTGAGATACAAAGCAGCTGTACAGCGTAGTGGGGCTAGACACCAAATCCTTGGAGGGAGATACAAGCTCATATACTCCACTACCACAAGAAAAAGCAAGGTTAGGATAGAGAGAGGAAGAGAAAATACAATAAATAACATTTATAAAGCGCACAGATGCCTCCGAAGAGGCGTCCTGGCGCTAGCGGTTTTGAGGTGTACTGACAAATTAGCCCAAACCATATTAGGGAGCCTACTTATCAAACAGGTATGTTTTCAACAATTTGCGGAAGGTTGATTCAGAAGGTGCGAAGCGAAGGGTTGGCGGTAAGGAGTTCCAGAGTTTGGTGGTAAGGTAAGAAAAGGAACGTCACGTCTTATACTCTTGTTGATCCTAGGGACAAATAAATGTTTTTGTTCCTTGGACCGAAGTGCTGTCACCTGATGATATGGAATTAATCTTAGAAAGAAATTGGGACAGAACGAGGGTACCACAGTGAAACCACCGGAAAGCACCTGTGAACCGGTAGCCCTGGGAAGAACAGCTTTAGTCACATTGGCACACAAGGCCTCAGTAACAATAGGGGTATGGCCGCAGAGATTCAGAAAGGACAAAGTATGTAGTAGAGGGAACCAGAGGAAGTAGTATGCAGTGGACAGAAAGAAATGGCCAAACAACACAATACTCCTAATGGCAAGGCATGCTCACAGTTCTTCCTCAGCTCCCAGAAGTAGATAGGTCACAGGGACAACAATGGCAGACCCAGCGTCCAGTGGATGGGGGACACACACATCCACACATGCCCTGCATTATCATGCGTCGACTGGAGGTAGAACGTACCATTACATTGCTAGTAGATAACACTCCTTACAGCATTACTGATAGACCCTGGTGCAACAAAATCATGCATAGGGAAAGGCACAGTCCCTATCAAAAGAGACCATGGACACTTCTAGAGTTGGACAAAGGAGACAGTCGTGTGCAGGGGCAACGGTTGTATAATTCCTCGCCTCCAACTAACCTATTGGGACAAGCTTTAGTGGGCACAGTAAACATGACCACTCACTTCTCTGACGATGGGATGATAGCCTGCTCCACCCGTGGGGTTTCACCCTTAAGACTCATGTCATTAAAACACCCCAACAATACAGATGAACCGATGAGACCATCACCTGCTGACCAGACATCCTTCACTAAGGCAGTCATAACTATTGTCGCTACAGCGCTGGAATTGCTGGGACAGAAGTTGATGCGGCCCAAAAAATTGTATACCGCTGGGAGAGACACCATGACTGGGAATCCCACAAGGAAGTATTGTTCTATTTAGAGACCGTTTTACTATGGCCCACTTATGGGGTCCTGCTAGCAACAGATCGGGCAAACGTGATGTGGGCATGTGCATCTTCCTAACACCTGGTCTCGGTGTACGGGAGATAACAGATGACCATCTCTTTGTTGACCGACTGGGAGCTTCAGAAATTATTTTTGCAGATTCATTTGAGGTTAGGGTAGAGCTATGAAATAGGGCTCCAATATCCGTGGCAGTACGGACAACCTTCCAGGAGCAGGACTTGTCAAAAGTGCAGCCGCAACATTTAGCGTGGGGGCCGTATGATGTGGGTCTTGTTAATACCGCTGAACCTAAAAAAATAAAGTTGATAGAAGATGCCACCCTACCGAGAGTGCGCCAATACCCACTCTCTAAGGAAGTCTACAAGAGTATATCACCCACTACCCAGAAACTAACTGATCAAGGGATCCTCTACATGGAAGTATCCCTCTGTAATACGGCGGACTTTTCAGTCATAAAGAGTAAAGGGGGAACGTGAGGCCTACGCCTCCTCAATAACATTGTGGTCCCAGAGTTCCTCATAGTACCAGATCCCTTCATCATCTTAACTAATATACTGGCAGAAAAAGTCACTTTCCATTATAGACATCCTGCTTCACCCCAACAGTCTGTACCTGACAGGGTGTACATTTCAAGGTGTTCAGCTGCTATTAAGGAGATTACCACAAGGGTACTGTCAGTCCTCAAATAACTTCAATAGAATACTAACAGGGGACCTAGCTACCTTCCAGTCGAGTAGCACCCTGATACAATATGTGGCTGATATCTTAATATACAGCCCCTTCTAAGCAATAAATTGTCGGGACACGATAGCTCCCCTTACTGCTCTAGACAAAACGGGATACAAAGTGGTGAGGAGCAAGGTGCAATATCGGCAGCAGATGATTAACTATCTATAACAACTGATCTCGGGGGCCGGTCGGCGAGTCACCAAAGATGGTGGGAATTCCATCAGGGCTATACTACCACCACAAACTAAAAAGAATGAACAAACTTGCATCAAGAAACTAATGTGGACACCTGAAATGCACTATATCTTCTGTAAACTTAAAACAGAGATACAGCGCTCACCTGTGCTAGGAAAACCAGACTATAATAAGGAATTCTTCTTATTTAGCCACAGTGACGGGCGAGTCATTTTAGCAGTCTTGACGCAGAAATACCCCTTGGAACACAAGCCCCTTCCGTACTATAGCAGGCACTTAGACTCAGTCATGCAGGGCCACATCCCATGCGAGCAGGCTCTGACAGCAGCAGCTTTTGCCATAGATAATAGCAGTTCCATTGTAGTGGGGGCACCGTTGACACTGTGCAGAACATTCAGTATTTGCGGTCATACAAACGAGCAAGAACATGTTGACCGTGTAACGAGTTTCAAAGTATGAACTGATGCTCTCCCAACTGACATTCAAAATAGTGTGATGTCACCTGGTGAACCCAGCCACCTTCATAGCCCATAAAGCTCAGGAGAGGGAGGAGATCCACGATTGTGCAACATATATCCCTGACGGGATCAGAAAGGCAGAGGAGGATCCCAACCCAGACAGTGAGGCAATGGTCGTCGACGGATCCTCAATGACAGACCAGGAGACAGGGGTAAGACATACAGGGGCAGCAGTAGTGACAGCTCTTAGCCAAGACCTTTGGAAGCACTGCAAGTCACATCATAGTTAACTCTCCTACCACACCTCTTCGCTGAGGCGGCAGAGTTGATAGGGCTGATTAAAAGGCCTCACCCAGAGTATGGGCAAGACAGTGACTATCTACTCAGTCAGCCTATGTCTCCACTGTGGTGTATTTAAGCACAGGGAGGTGGAGAAGCGGAAGGGTTTCCTGAAATTGCACAGTACACCCGTCATTCCGAAGGACATCCTCAAACTACTAATCAATGCACTAACCATAGATAAACGCCTAGCTGTAGTAAAATGTGCTGCGCATACTTGGGGCAAGGACTATTTTTAACTGGGGACATGCACTAACCAACCAAATGGTAAAAGGGGAGACACATATACTCTCCATACAAAAGGATGCAGAGACAAAACTCGTACAGAACAGACCTTACACGGAAACAGCAAAAATATAACAGAATTAGAAACAGCATTATCACACAAGAAAGAGCTATGGGAAGCCAGGGGCTGCACACCCACAGTAAAACCAGTCATGTCCCAGAACTTAGTGAACATAGCAGTGCTCCAATTGCACCTCCCAGCTTACACTGCAAAAGAAAACATGTTGGGGGAGCTTCAGACAAACTGGTTCATCCCCAACGTCATGGAGACGGTAACAACGTACTTAAACAAGTGCACCGTTTCCCAATTATACTCACGGTCATAGCCTCATTTATGCCTAGACCAAATGGACCCTTTAAGGCATTGCAAATAGACTTCAGCAACATGACTGAGTGATATGCTAACTACAGGTATTTAATTGTAGTGTTGGTCCGTACTATAGATGGATGAAAGCCGGCCCTTGCGTACAATGTGATGCCAAAGCAGAAGCAACCTTCTTGGTCAGGCAATGGGAAATACTTTGTCAACACCACGTTCCACGACATCTGCACCTTGTAAAAAGAAGTGGCTCTACTGTCTGCCCCCTAGCCTTATTTGCACTAAGAAAAACACTTAGCAGCGATCACCATCTCACACCACACCAGATAGCAACTGGTAGACTGATGGGGAAGTCCATCCCGAACACCAGGACCAGTTTAAGTCCTGAGGCTTGCTCTAAGGCATTGGGAGACAAATTGCATCTATACCGGACAGAACTAACCAAAACCGTGAGGTTCTCATCCAAACAGGTCAGCCACCGAACACCCAAGTGCACCAAAGCTAAGCTGCCATGTCAAATACCTCGGCCCGTACAAGAAGTGTACATTCGGAACTTTGTAAGAATATTGAGAGCGGCCAAGGTTGAGAGGCCCTACCAGGTGATTGTACTGACATCCGCGGCCCTCAAAGAGGAGGGAAAGAATGTATGGGTCCATCTCTCAGGCGTACCGTTAAAACCATCCACAACGAACCCTCCATGAACTAAAAACCACCAACATTTTTTTTAACTGATCATGAGCAACATTGCTATTGCAGGGGCACAGAAGACTTCTAGGGGTCCTGCATCATGAGCTAAAGTTTCACGACAAAAGTTATGTACATTTCTGTGGATATGTGCCCTCTGTCCACTATGGGTAATCTCACACCTACATACCACTGAGGAACTGGCAAGTCAAATGAGATTTACAAATGGGGAACTACAGAGCCTGCATAGGGATCTCTCATACATCACCAACACTTAGACTAAGCTGAACAATAGCATCCCCCACACACTACATGGCATCATCCTACACAATACTTGGTATTAACACATGACCTCAGTTGGATCCCAAGCATCAGCTAGTTCATGTTATGTCTGTTCGCTAATCCCATACTAGTAGGCACAGATAGGCTTTACCTGCCCCAAGAGGTAGCCACCGAGAAAGCAAAATGCCTGATTCCCCTTTACTCATGTAGGATAAGGGTCAAGATTAAGCCTAACAAGACAGAACCACATGGGGTAATTGTTAAACTGACACGATACAACACTGACCCACCAGCATTACACCTTTTTACTGAACCCAATGATATCCAAACCAAGCTGGATAGAATGCGAAGGAAGGACACCAGAGGGGAGATACAGGGGGGCCTGAGATTTCCCAGAGAATAGATTCTTGGAGGTAGCAAAACCCCAACTCAGTGTACAAATATGTCAGCTCCAGCATCCATTGTGGACCGAGGATGGCCCTTAGTGTTTCTGGGGCTGTCTTCTTTAACAACAAGTGGTCTCCTGGCATGGAACTCCTGTGTAGGGCCGTCCAGCTTAGGGCTAAAAGGGGGAATGGGTCACATGGGGAGAGGGCTCAATGAAAATATGGCTAACCTTTGTCAGGAAATCTGGGACATCGAGGTGGGTGGATACACATGGATAGAAAGTGTCAACCACAGATTGTACAGAAACTTAGACGGTGTTTCTGTGGGAAAGGAACGCTCCAATGGGCGTGAATGCTAACTGTGGAGTGATTTTGCAGATTCCAGATATGCAATGGGGCACCTCCACGCTGACAGATTTCTGCTGGCAGTGCGGTGAACACACTTAACCTAACTGGTTCCCGGTTGGAGGGGACTGTGCTCCCTTGTGACCTTGCACACCCCAACCCTTGTCATTCATGGAGAAGAACTAACAGAGTTGTACCAGCACCCGTTAAAGAAAAATACCCTTTTGCTGCACCAAGCTCACAAAAAAAGAACAGAGGACTATTTTGGCTGGGCACAGTTCAAAGACATTCAAGAAGAATTCAGGCTGTTCACAGAAGCACAGCTGGAGGCAGGGGGGTTGATACCCTTCTTCACCCAACAGACAAAAGCAAACACCCGCTGACACCATATCACCCATTGGGAAATGATCAAGATCATGAACAGCACTGAGCTCAGCCTCAATCCGATCAAGGAAAAGACAGAAGCCATTTGCCTCAAGGTAATGCAGCACTGATATGTTGGGAGGGGTCCGCGACAAGACAGGAGGCTCCGGTTGCACATTTATCGCAGGGATCGATGGGACAATGGAACACTGACACTTGCCATCCAAGCACTGCATAACCTACAGAGAAGCATGCATGAAGATGGAGGTGCTCCTGAGCACGAGTGGTTCTTGAATTGGTTACCCTAACTCCCATGGTGGATATCAGGTCTGTGTAAATCACTGTTGCCAGTTGTTGTTGTGTTTCTATTGGTTTGCTTGGTTATACAATTGGGGATCACCTGCTGTAAAAACACAGTCCTCAAACTAGGTAAAATACAAGCAATTAGGAAGGTTGTCGTAGTCAAGAGTGAGCATAGGGAACAGCAGGACCCAAATAAAATAATGGTACAAATGCATGAGTTTGATAGTGTAATTGAATACTCAACTAGAGGGGGGAATGTTAATATGGAAATTGTTGAGTTTGTCGATAAAAATGAACTACCATCTTAATTAAAAGAGTCTTCCGTTGTGACCTCCACATGTACCTCGATAGGCAAGTACATGGTAAGGCAGGTCATGCGACCTAGGCCGAGATCACTGATTGATAGGTCACAGGTGGGAAGGTAGCTGACAGGCAAACATTCAGTTAAGAAACTCTTGATTATTTCCACAGATAGGCGCAGTAACAGTCAGGGGAGATTGTCCCAATAAAGCACAAATGGCCAGTTGGGGTACCCACTCCTAAAAAACACCATAAAGTCAGATGCCACATGAGTTAGGAGCACTTAGACAATCAGTGTATAGCACACGTACGTAGTGAACACCTGCTCCCCATGCCAGACTTCTGGACACATTCCCCACTTGCCAGCCTGTGTCCACGAAGATCAAGACTCACCTGTAGTAACCACTGACCATTAACCAACATTCCTCACCATACATGGTACACCGGAAATGTTTTATGGCTATTGTAATATTGTATTTAAAGAAGCTTCAAACTCCATGTAGATTGAGGCAGTCCTCGGACCTAATGCCTGCAATTGTTCTCCTGGCTAAACTGTTTAATTAAAGAAACTGATCCGGTTATGCCAAACGTCTTTTGTCTTCTATTTTTTAAGGAAATCAGATTTGAGCAACACCAATCAGGGCAGAAGGAATGGGTTTTGGAGAATGTGGCACCTAAGCCCCCCAGGAAAAATGGAGTGGTCCCTACCCCATCCCAGAATGAAAAGAGGAGGTCACCTACTTGGTGAACTTTGGCACTTCCAGGACCCCTCACAGGGTCATCCATGTGAACCGCCTTAAACTCTTTCATGATAGGGCCAATGTGGCCATGCTCATGGTCACTGATGAGGATCAGAAAGAAGAGATTGAACCTATCCCTGATCTCCTGTGCCACAACCCTAAAGATGGGTCTGTTGATGGAGCTGTCTTGTCAGACACCCTACTGTCCAACAGCAAACTGATTGGAGGCCAGTCCTAAGGCAGTATGCTGAGCTCTTTTCTCTGACTCTTGGGACAGCCATCCTGAACGCTGGAGAAGCCTACCAGTCAAAAACAAAAATTTACAGGCAGTCTTACCAAGTCACAGAAAGCATCAGAGTGGAAGTCTGAAAAATGTTGCAATTAGGGATGATTGAACCCTCAGAGACCTTGGGCCAGCCACGTAGTCTTAGCCCCCAAATCTTATTCGAAAGGAGGAAAACCAGAGCTGTTTTGTATGGACTACAGAGGTCTCAATACTGTTACTAAGACAGACACACACCCCATTCCAAGAAGATATAAGCTCATTGGCAGGTTAGGGGCAGCCAAGTTTCTCAGTACTTTTGAATTGATTTAGGTTGCTGTAGTGGTTCCCGGTCAGTACGACACTATCCTGCTGTTAGGTCTAGGGTGTGACTTCATTCACCATGCCAAGGCAGAGCCTGATAAGCCCAGCTGGACTGGTGCACTTAAGCAGTAGCAGAGAAGCGCAGCATGGGTTGTTATTGCATTTCTCTGCCCGCATCCTTGGATGCTATCCTGCAGTTAGGTCTGGGGTGAGACTTCAACCACCAGACTCCATCTGGCCAAAGTGGGGCCTGAGAAGCCCAGCTGGACTCGCACACTTAAACGCAAGTCGAATCCCGCAGCAGGGGACCCGCCCTGGCAAAGACCAGGCCAAGATGGGCTTCCTAACCTGGGGTGAGTGACATTTTTTTCTCTTATTGTAGGCTTTTTGGTTCCCTAACTGCTCCTCCGCCCATGCCCGTTTGAAGCCTTAGGTTGCATTGCATCAGAATGTTATACTGTTTCTTGCCTGTGGCTTTTTTCCTGTGAGGCAACAGCACTGTGCCCTACACTGATAGCCCATTGGGCTAGACGTTTATCTTGGACCTCAGAGGTCTGCACTTCTTGTGTGTTAGAGCTCCTTACGCTCATTCTGAGCAGGCAACATGGTTAAAAGATGTTGGGTCATCAGCCATTTGCCCTCCACAAGACCACTTCAATTGATCGGATGCTGCAGCAGATTATGGGGGTTATTTCTACGGAGATCGATTTAACTGAGAAGAGGCTGTCTCTGGACTCCGGTTTGCCCCACCCTCACATATGCATCTGCTATTAATACACCTACTAGTACGACAAATGGGGCCTCCTGCATTTTGGACAAGGGCCAAGCCCTACCTGCTTGTTCTTCTGAAGCTGTCCCTCCCTCAGTGGTGTATCATAAAAAGTGTCACCAATGTCTAGAAGGGTGACTCAGCCCAAATTCATGTAGTATGGCTTTCAAGTAGATATAAACTTAGGTCAGCTTCACAGCGAAGTGCCCTCCAGTGTTGCGCTGGGGGGGTTGGAGGTGGGGTGTTGGGAGGACCAACCTCAGCCCGCCACCTTGGATGGCACAATTAGTGGTAGATCTGGTTTCCTGAGTCAAGGACATCTTGCGTTTGGAGCTTGCCCCAATCTTGGCACACCTCATGGCAGTGAACTTAGGACTCAATGACATCAGAAAAGCGCAGCTTCCTACAAAAGAGCAGCTTACTACCTTGCAATTTCACAGGCCTGTTGGCAGCAGCAGGGTGGAGGGCTCTTCCAGCTTCACCCCTCCCCCCTCTGCCATTTCTAGGGCTGTTACACCTTCTACCAGTGTACCAAACTGTGGTGATCTAGGTTCTTTTAGCCTATACTATGTTATGTCCGATTATCCCATGCAATCAGGCAAACCGAGTTACCAAAGGGGTCCACTGCTCCATAACGGAAGCATCAATGAGTCCCAAGGATCTCGTGGTCCATTTTGTAGCCGGAAACTTCCTCTGATAAATGAACCCCACATGTAGTCCATATGTGGCAATTTTTAAAGGAATTCTCCAGCTGCGAGAGGATCAGCGAGAATCACACGATAAGCTATTGACTATTACTGGCTCATGCAGAATAAGGATTTTTCTCTTTTTTTGGCTATTAATAAATTATTCATTCGCAGGATGACTCCAGGGGGGACTCATGTAAATAAGATTAACCTGGCGGGAGTGGTGAGGAGGGGTTTCTTCAATTGTTCCAGCTTCACTGTTTGCCAGGAGGTTCTAGGGCATTTCTGACTATCTGCTGTGTACGAACCAGTCAGACATTTTAGTCAGCGGTCTCTAAATGGGGAGAAAATGAAGGTCTTGGTAGTTAGAAACAACCCATCTTTAGGGAACCAACTTACCTCGCCTCCGTCCTTAGGAGATCATCCATCTCCTAAACCAGAAGCAAAAAGTCAGGGCGTCACTCTGGTCAGAAATCTTACTTTGGCACTACAAGCAAAAAATGTTTCAGTTATGCAATTTGGCCTTCTCAGAGCATTGAGGAAAATGATCAAATGGCTCCCTAAGGAGCTGCGACGAATAGTGGTACAGGGACCCATACTAACACGCCTGGATTATGGCAATTCTCTGTTTTTAGGCTGTCTGCTTTCAGTGATTAGCAAACTGCAGGTCATACAGAATGCAGCAGCACAAATGTTGTTGGGTGTCCCCAGGTTCCAGTCAGCTTGCCAACAGCTTGCCACTCTGGCTGAAAATAAACAAAATAATTCAATTCAAAGCATTATACATTGCTCAACATGCTAAACATAAAGCAGGCCCATAGATTCTTCATCAACCCTCACAAGGCTAACAGGGAACTTAGGTCAACTATGTAGGGCCTTCTCACAGTTCCAAGAATTAAGAGGACAAGTGGTGGCAGCCATTCTTTTTCATTCCTTGCCCCAAAACTATGGAACTCTCTACCCATTAGTCTGAGACTTAATGACAACCGGAAAAAGATTTAGAAAGCAACCGCAAACCTACTTGTTTGCTTAATTGGTCAGGCCTTGAGCAGGGATAGCTAGCTCTGTGAAGCCCAATTTGGGTAGCTATGCGCTCTATAAATGCTGTAATAATAATAGGGGGGTTGGATTGGGCCGGGCCGGAGTCGGTGGATCGACCAGAGGACAGTAATAATCAACTTCAAGAATCCACATTTGGTACACCAGGTACTCTTTGAGCATGTGGGACACAAGGAAGGTTATGTCTGCAAGCCCAGCAATTACATCAGGCATGACCGTTCCCTGCCGAAGCACAACTTCAGAACACCAGATTTTGAGGGCCTGCAACGTAATTGTGTGGTTTATAATTAGGGCTCCCAGTTTTCCGTTTTTACTGATTTTTACAGATAAATACAGACAGAAAACTATTTTTTTCCTGTCTGTATTTATTTTTAAATACAGAAAAATATGGAAAATATGTCTTCTTTGGATGTTTTTTCTGCTGTCAATCAAGAGTGCCAGGTCAGTAGGTGTACAGATTGAGAGTTAGGAATGAAAAAAGGCAACAGATTTCCTAGTTAAGCTTAATTAAGTGAAGATTTACAGTTATTGATGCTATTCTACAATGCTAGTGTTTTCAGATAACGCTATTGCACGGTTTACTGCTGAAACCTTTTGGGCATTCAAAGGTGAGTATACATTTATCAGTGAATAAAATGTGGAAAAATACCCATGGCAGCTTCATTTATACAGAAAACACAAAATAGAAATGGATAAATACAGAAAAAATTGGCAAAAAATAAATATGGATAAATACAGACGGAAATGTAGAAAAAATAAATACCATAAAACCGGGAGCCCTATTTATAATGTCCTCCTTTCTAACTGATATGCCACCCTTGAAGGGGTCGACTGACTCTTCGATACCGGGGATGTATTGTCCGACAATTGAAACTAGCAACCATCGTAGTTTGGACAAGTAGTGGCATGGGGGGGATAGTTTTCTCACCTCAATCGGTGGTGGCGGGATGCAAGGTGACCACCCCCTAGTCTGCCAGCTAAGAACTGTGCTGAGCATTGGAGCCCTTATTGAATAAGTAGGTCATTCTTATCTACCCATGGAGGAGAAAAGTTTCAATTCTAGCCCTGTAAGTAGTAGACCATTGACTCCTGCTCGTGTGGCTGAACCTTTGATTAAAAACCCCTTGGTAAGCCCTGCCCCAGTTAGACAGGCAGTAGGGGGATGAAACTTTTAAGGGCATGGTCTACAGATCCCACTTTACATGGTACCATAGGGGTGGTCTCCTGGAAAGGGAATCTGTGTGTGTGTGTGTCTGACTTCAACTGTGAGTTTGAGCCCCTGGGCAACAATGCCACTCATCTATTGCAAGAGGAATATAGAGTATGGCTCATTCCTGATTTAGCAATTCCTCCAATCAGAAAATGGTTCCCCTGGCTCTTCAACGAAACGCTTTAGTTTTAAAACTGTGTAGTCGCTCATGAAATGGTAGAACCCTTTATGGCAGGATTGGGAGGCATTCTTTTAACTGCATCTCTTGGACTAGCCTTATAAATTACATACAGATTCATGTGAGAACTTGGGCTTTTCTTACTGACTTGGTAGTCACACCCAGACACGACAGCGACCATAACGCTCTGGTTCTTACTATAGGTTTTACCTGATCAAAGGCGGTTAGATATTCGCTTACATCTGCTTGACAACAGGATTGGATTATCTACCAACCGGCGTAGAATTAAGTGGAGTTCTATGTCATGCTCACAAGAGCAGGTCAGGTCTATATAAAGATTTGTGGAACGAATAATTGAGAAACTGTTTTTTTTTTAACCTGGATCAGGGAGATTCCCTTCAGAAGATTGGGGTTGTTCATAAGTCACTGTTTAGGGGCTTAACAACTACTTTTTTGTGGTATCAAAGCCTGCGATTGGCAGAAGGAGGCAAGCTTCATGGTTTAACCAAACCTGTAGATTTGCAAAGCTTGCACTTATTACCTCTATTAAGCAATGGGATATGGAGATGATACCTCTCAGAAGGGCAGCTTATAAAGTAGCTGTCCTCAATGCAAACAAGAATTGGGATCAAGGGAGGTGGGATGGCCTAACAGCTGCTGAAGAGGGAGACCAACGTTTGTTTTGGAACCTAGAATCCACTGGTAGCAAAGAGGGCTACTGCCCTTTAAAGAACAATAATGCAGCTGCCAACTGGATAGCACACTTTTCTGGCCTTTATGCCCTTCCGGTAGGTTGTGCGTAGTTTCCTCCTACTAAGAACCGGGAAGTGTGTTTAGCAATACAGAAGAGTACCCACAACCAAGTGCCAGGGATTGATACTATTACGGGAGACATGTTCCTTGTAGATATTGATGTTTAGGGTGGATATTTTACACTATTTTTAATGCTCTAATGAGTGGGATACCTATCCTCGATCCTGGGTAGGGGCTGAAACCTTACCAGTTCACAAAAAAGGGATCTCCTCTTCTACCATCTAATTACAGGCATATTAGCCTAATAGACAGTACATAAACATTTTCGGTAGAATTATTCTTGATCGACATCAATATTGGATGGTGTCTAATGACATCTTTACCCCACTACAAGCAGGTTTTCGGGACCCCACCTCTACTATTGATCAAGTGTTTAGAATCCAGCTACTACACTGGGAAACTGTGGCACTGAGCAGATGTTCTAGGAACTCGCCATAATGAGTTACCCAGCTACATAATGGCTTCACTGAAACCTATGGTGGTTGGTATCAAACAACTTGGCTTAATAAATCCATACTGAGTCCAGTATTGGATTTATTACGACAGGCACCCAGATGGGCCCTTAGAGCAACCTTCTGAACCCTCCTAGTCTTCTAGTGTGCTGGCTGACTCGAATTGTCCAGCCTGCCATCAAAGTCAAGTTTCTGACACCCTCTACGTGAGAGCTAGCGCTCTCCGAGTTCCGGAAACAATGTCTGCACCATAGAAAGTGTTATCATATCCTCCAGCAGGATGGCTAGCGAATCTACATACTAAGGCCAGAGGCTTCAAAACCTCTGTCACCTGTGATATGTGACCCCAGCTTCCTTCAGACCTGGAGAATGCCGCCCGCTGCCCTGAGGCCCATTTGGAGCCAGGACAGGCGGGAAAATAGCTAATCAAGTAGGCGTGTTGCACCTCCAGGCTAGTCACACCCCTAAGGCGGGCTACCTGATTTGCTACACGGAAGAAGGGTACCACCATCTTGTTTTTGCAGGAATTAGGAACTCTGGGACAGGGTAATGCCCACTCCCCACAGAAAGTGGTCATATAGGGGGTGTAGAGACCCCAAGGGTAAGTAGCCCTACTACCCTCCACTCCCATTAACGCTCCGAATATTTAGGTGGCCTCCGGACGCCAGGAACTCAGATTCTTCTGCCTGAAAGAAGAAGCACAAAGAAGAGACGAAGAGATGAGAACTGTGAACCAGCATCAAACTTGCTGCAAAACCCTGTCTGCTGCTGTCCCGACAATCACCAAGCCCGACTCGTCCAGAAGCGGAACAGCCTCCCCAAACCCTTGGAGGTCTGCCCTGCACTTCATCAACCCAGCAACATCTCCCTTGAAGTAGAGAAGCTACTTCCCAGCCCCAGCAGACACCGACTGCATCTCCCCATTACAGCACTTGTTTGTGTTCAGTCGGAACACCAACACTGCCAAAACGTAACTGCACCTCAAAGGACTTCGAAGGAGGTCAGCCCCACATCGAGAGTAGCTCTTCTGTGTTTCTTTTCCTTGAACCTCAAATGTCAATTGCCTTTATTCCTTAGATGCACCCATTTCAAGTTGTGATTCCTGCACTGTATCTAAAAAAGATACTGTTTGTGAAGAGGAGGGAAAAGTTTCCATAGTAGTGGTAGTAGTTCCAGTGCTTGTGGTAGGATTTGTAATGATAGAAGTTGTCAAGGAGGGGGGTTTACACTAGGGTGACTGTAGCTTTCTGGTAGAACGTTTGCAAAGTGTAGCATAGCTAGTTGAAGTTGCACCCTGGTGCCCCCCCCCCCCCTGCTCTACAATTTCCCCTGAAATTTCAAGTTTTAAAATGTTATTATTGCCAAACTAACAGTCTTTAATACATTTTGCCAAATATTTTGTTACATTATAAACAACATTGCATTACAATAGTGTACACTCAAATCCCATAGGTAAAGACAGATAACTGTTTAATCTTGTATATAATACGTATATGGATATTAATTTAACAATTACGTCCTAAACATTTATCTAGATTTATATCTTCAAAAAATACAAACCTTTTATTTGATTTTTTTTTATTAAATCGTGAAGACCGCATTTGTCACAAACTTTAAAATGCAAGTCCTTTTTAATTCATATATATGTTATGAATAGCCCATATAATGTGAAGCCTTATGCTACAATTTCCATAGCATTAGAAGATACATGGCTTTATAAATTATTTGTTAGTTTTTCATTTAAAAAAATTACATTTATTGTACCTTACCAGACTCCTCAGCTCCAATCACCTCACTGACTTTGAGTTACGAAAGGAAAGGGGGGGGGCTCGGCCCCCACGCACACATGGCTGGGCCCGGCCCCCCTCATCCGCCCCGATTGGTCGGTGGGTCCCGCCATTGACCCGGAAGCAGTTTGTACACTTCCGGGTAACGGGAGCGGGACCATAGGCAAGGGGGGGTTGAAGAGCCTGGGGAGCGCGGGAAGCATCCTCTTTGTGCCCGCGCTTCCCAGGCTCGCTCCTCATAATTATGATTGTGATTTTCTTCCTTAGGCCTTTTTTGTCGTGTACAGGCAAGATTAATCATAATATGCTTAATTGGTTGTGTTGATGTGTTTGCATTGATTGTTTTTTCCTTAGGCCTTTTTCCCTTCATAGGTTATAATTGTCGTATTTATTAGGTGGGTCAGGCGGTAAGGTCATAATCGGTGAGCAGCAATTTAAGGTCCTTAGGGGGCGGCTCCATTAGCGGATGGGGTTGCCCAGGGGGAGGGGCCAATGGGTTCTCCCAGAACTTCAGGGGCAGGATATCCGCTTGCTTGGAAGGGTGCAGGGGAGGGAGTCACGCTTTCCTCGGGCTGGTAGCCACCCCGCACATACACTATGACGTCAGCAAATGGCGCGAGTGTAAGGACCCTCCTTTTTGGTTAAATGGAGTTCACGGAGCGTACGAGGGTAACCAGGAGAGGGACGAACTCTCCCGGTAACCGGGCCCTTGTCGCGCATGCGCACTCAGACATGAGGGCGTAGCTGGGTAAAGGATCTGACACCGGTTAACGACCTTGCTGTAGGACCAGAAATTTTTAGAATGCAAAATTGATATGTAGGATGTTAGATTCGGTTAGGAAACACGCTGTATTAGACATTTGTTAAGGTTAGCCCATCATACCTGTCTAACTTGCTGTAAATCTAATGTCTGAATTTTGCATTTAATAATTATGTAAATAATGTTATTTTAATAAATTTTTAATTTGTGCCCGCGCTTCCCAGGCTCGCTCCTCGCCCCGCTGTGGGGCTCGTAATTTTCGCTCTCTTTATTTTTCAGGTGCTGCAGTTCGCGTCGGCCGTCAGCGCTTTTTCGTGGCAGAGCGGAGGAGCCTGCGGTACGTCGCCGTAGCGAGGAGGGAGCCCGACCCGCTTTTAGCAGCGGCACTGGGAAAGCGAGGACGCGGCCGTTGTGAACAGGATCAGTGCCGGTCAGGGGATTCGAATTCCAAATCAGGCGCGAGGTAGTGTACGGGCTCTTGGGGCAGCGGGAGAGCGAGGATCGGCTCATCGGAGCGTGTGGGAGGCTCTGCATAGAATCAACGTAATTCAAGCAGTGCTAAGCAGGGTCGGTTGGGTCAGCAGCCCGATGGGAGACTAAAGGCTTTGTTTTATAAAATTGTCTCGCTCAATTACAGTGGAAATCTAAATTTGGTTGTGGACTGCCTGATATCTCCTAGGGGAGAACGCTGAATATTATTCAAGGTAGACATTGGGGATACACCATTTAAATGATATTGCCCATTGAAAGGAATACTTTGGAGGAATAATTGTGAACATGGTAGTGAAAGGTTGGTGAGGGGGGATTTAATCAGATAAATTCCATAATAGCAAACACTAGTAAGGGCACTTGCCAATAGATGAGAAAGTGGTCTGTGGGAGTGCGTTTTTTAACAGCATACAGACAGCTTGATAGTATTTTAGCAATCCCTCCCCTTACAATTTTTCATTTATCAGCTAGCTACGCAGGTCAGGTTGGGAGTGGTGTGCTATTTTCAAAGGAATTTGCTGTGTGATGTACCCAAGAGTTGGTTGTAACATCCCTTTCATCGTAGGCTCACGCACAGGGGCCGCTGCTGACCGATTAGCCGAGGAGCTCACCGTGGACTGCGGAATCTGAGGACACGGGCAGGCCTGCATTTCACTGCTTCTGGCAGGCCGAAGGGCTAGAGTTCGCTCGCCCAAACACTCCAGGCTAGCTGGGGTGTGCAGTCACAGTTGCGTTGTGCTTACGACCAGCCTGTGAGCCTCCAACTTGGAACAGGTACAGGGCACATTGTGCCGATAAGTAACGCATTGTGCAGTGTAGGTGCTAGAGCAGTAGGAATGTCTCCCAGACGGGGTGCAGGGAATTTGCGCATGGAGCTAATGTTTCAAACTATGATGCGCAGAATGTCAGCAATGGACAAGAGATTGGGGAAGGTGGACAAATTGGGTAAGACTGTCGCTGAGTTGGGTGCGAGGGTCGAGGCACAGGCAGGGCCAACAGGGAGGCCCAAGCGGAACATAGTGCCACCCAGACCGAGGGGGGAGTTTGAGACACCACCAAAAGGTAGCAGAGCTAAGAAGGGTTGTAGTCGCCCCCTCAAGCCCCTTGTAAGAGGGGGGTCTCCAGGGCCAGTCCCGAGTGGAGCGCCTACCGCACCTGGGTCGGCCACGCCTACACCGCAAATCCTGGTAAGTGTGCCGATAGCACCAGTCACGCCACCCATTCACCCAGTCCCTGTAGTTGTCCCGCCTGTAATTCCTGCAAGCCCATCACCTGGGGCGGGTCAGGTACCCCCAGAATTAGCAGCGCAGATAGCAGCTGTGCTTCCATGGTTGGGGATTGGGGGAATGTTACCGCCCGCAGCTGACCCCACGGCAGAGGCACAGAGAATGGTTGCACAAATCATGGTGGCCAGGGCCGAAAGTAGCATGCCGAGCGCACCGATTTCTCCCTAAACAGGTCCAGCAAGCAATGAGGGCACAGTCAAGACCGTTGAACCAAAGCAACCCGCTGAAAGTGGTAAGGAGGTGGCCCTACCGGTACTGGGCGAATGCGCGATTCCCTCCAGGGGGGAGAATTTGGCGCAACATGTTTCCCAAAGTGTGAAAGAATTGATTTGGGCAGATAAATATATAAATATTTTCTCATTGCTGATTGACAACAGGGAGTGGGAATATGCCAAATCACAGAAGGAGATAATGTTGCCTAGTGAATGGCGGTCTCAGTTGTACAAATTTAGAGTGGAGGGGACGCTCATCAACTGGATCAGGGCTTTCTCTGTGTTTATGGCGGTTACCGCCGAGCGTTCCCCCGGTATGCAGGCTGAGATGGCTTACTATCAGAGTAGGATTACAATGTTCAATGAGAATCATGGGGGTAATTCATGGAACGAATATGACATAGCTTTCAGGAAAGCTAGGGAGTTTAACAGATCGTTAGCCTGGGACAAAGTTGACTCAATTTCCTGGCACTCTCAGTTTGAAAGGGGGCAACCTGCAGGCGCTAGCACTAGCTGGAACAAAGGATATTCGCCCAAGCCCCAGCAGCCCTTTCAGCAGCCCTTTCGGTCAGCGCAAAGCGGGGAAGTGGCCAACGAGGCCAGAGGTAATACAGGTGGGAAGGGAGTGTGCTGGGATTTCAATAGGCGAACTTGCACCAGGGCACCGGGCACGTGCAAATTCAGGAACCCGTGTTACATATGCGGCCACCCTTCCCACCCAGAAACGGCATGCCGGTCAAAGGGTAGTGCTTCAGGTAACCGGGGGAGAAGGAAACCAGAATAGCGGAGAACACTCCCAGGTTGCGCACTCACCTATTGTTGTGGCTGCTATGATTCCTTGGCTCAATAGATACCCAAACCATACTTCGGCAAGGATGCTCCAAGAAGGTTTCGCACATGGTTTCCGGATTCCAGCTGGGGGTTATACCGGGACGCCGCAGTGTAGGAACCAGTTGTCAGTCAAGCACAATCCCGGGGTGGTAGCAAACAAAATAGAGAAGGAATTGGGTCTATGTAGAGTAGCGGGTCCTTTCCCTGACATTCCTGTACCAAATGTTGTCTATTCACCTCTGGGAGTGGTCCCGAAGAAAGAAAAGGGCGAATTCAGACTCATACACAATCTGTCAGCACCCAGGGTCCTATCATCGAATGATGCGATTGATGAGACCATTTGTTGTGTGAAATACGTCTCTTTTGACCAGGCAGTGGAGATGTTGAGAATTTTGGGTCGTGGGGCACTGATGGCAAAATCAGACATTGAGTCAGCGTTCAGACTACTGCCAGTGCATCCAGCAGACCAACACCTGCTAGGTTTTTTCTTTGAAGGCAAGTATTATATGGACATGTGTATGCCCATGGGTCGCTCCATTTCATGTGCTTACTTTGAAACATTTAGCTCTTTCCTGGAGTGGGTTCCGAGAGGGGCCACCAGTATGTGATGCACTACCTCGACGACTTTCTCTTCCTGGGTGTGGCGGGCTCACAGGAGTGCGTGTGGGCACTGCGTGAGTTTTGCATGCTCATGCGTGCTTTTGGGGTCCCGCTCGTGCCGGGAAAAACGGTGGGGCCATCGACATGCCTAGAATTCTTGGGCATTGAATTTGACTCCGTCGAGGGTTGTTTCAGGTTACCTAAAGAAAAATTTGAGAAGTTCAGGGAAACCCTTCAACAATGTTTGCTGAAAAAGAAAGTCACATTGCAGCAGTTGCAGCAGACAGTTGGCCAGCTGAATTTTGCATTGAGGGTCATCCCTATGGCACGCCGCTTTTCCCGCTCAATTGCGCAAGCCATGAAGGGCTTGTGGGACAAGCATTATCGCACACGACTGTCAGTCGAGGTTCGCCAGGACATGCAGATATGGATTGCATTCCTGGAGGATTTCAATGGCAGAGTACTGTGGGGTGCCCCCACTCTGACCTCAGCAGAGTTAGGACTATGGACTGACGCTGCCGGCGGTGTAGGGTCTGGCGCCATACTTGGCAATAAGTGGGTGGCACAACGATGGCACAATTGGTGGGAAGAGAGTGGTTTGACAACAAACATTGGGTTCCTAGAACTGTTCCCAATCTGGGTGGCTTTAAAGGTCTGGCCTGAACAATTGACTAATCGGTCTGTCATTTTCTGGTCAGATAACAGGACTGTAGTGGAATGCATCAATCAACAGGCGGCACGGTGTAAGTTCATACTGCGCCTGATAAAGGAGATTGTGCTGAGGTGCATGAAGCTGAATGTAGATTTCACGGCCAAACATGTTCCAGGGGTCTTGAATAACGCAGCTGACGCCCTTTCTCGCTTTAAGATGCAGGTATTCAGGGAACACCTACCAGCTGCAGAGGCCTCCCCCGCTCACTTCCCATCAACACTTTGGCAGATTGGTGCCCCCAACTACATGACCTTGTGGCAGCCAGCCTAGCTCCCAGGACTAGGACAGCTTATGAAGGGGCGTTCAGGTCTTACTGTAAATTTCTGGGACAGGATTGGGAGACCAAATGGGATCAGGAGGCACATTTTAATGGGTACATTGACACATTACACAAGGAGGGGCGCTCAGCGGCAACGGCTAGCAGAGATAAGGCAGCCGTTTCCTTTTTCGCACAGACAAGGGGAGCCAGGGATCCTACGAACAGCTTCTTAGTACAAAAGGCGTTGAAGGGGTGGTGGCGCTTACAGGCAACCACCGCCGATGGCAGAAGGCCAATAGGTCTAGAACGGTTGGCAGTAATATTGCTCGCCCTGCCGGACACATGCAGCTCTGCGGGAGAGGTACTACTATTCAAAGCCGCCTTTTCCCTGGCTTTTTACGGGGCGTTCCGGGTAGGCGAACTAGTGGCTAACAACAAACTCGACAGGATAGGTGGCCTCCAGCTGAGAGATGCTACTATACAGGGCGACAATGCGGTTTACCATCCTGAAATCCAAGACTGATCAGGAGGCATGGGGAGAGATTTTGGTACTACATCGGGCACTGAATAACCCGTGCTGCCCGGTGTCGCATGTGGAGGCGTTCATCAGACAACAGGCGGGTGAGGCAATGGGAGCATTGCTAATGCATGCAGATGGTACCCCTTTGACCAGGTTTCAGTTCCAAAGAGTTTTAGCAAGGAGTAGTTTCTGTCCTGTAACTCCAGTTCTGTAGTAGGGGTATCTCTGTTATAGTCATAATCTAGTGAATAGTCCCGCCCATGTGCGTGGACCCCGGCAATCAAAAATAATCTCTTAAGTTGTCAAAATAATGCAGAAACTGCAAGACACTTAAGAGAGAATTTAAAGACAAATAATGCAGCCTATATCCACAGGCTACACTGTCCAGTACTTCAACTGGAAATTCCACCAAAAATCACCACACACAGCACAGCCTGCTAGTTTCTACCATAGAGAAACCTGCCTCCCCCAGTCAAAGACTCAGGAATGATAGAGAGGAAGGTAGGGACAGACAAGCCCCATAGGCTGCCATTATGTGGCTTAAATAGGATACTGTGCCTTTAAGAGAACGTTCCAGACTTCTCCCAGTATCCCAGAATGCATAGCAGGTCCAACTTACTTTCAGTTCTTTTTGAAGGCGTATACAACGCCAGACCTGCAGCATTGTTTACATGAAGAATTCTCCACCGGGGAGGAGGGAGGGCGCTTATGACTATAACAGAGATACCCCTACTACAGAACTGGAGTTACAGGACAGAAACTACTCCTTCTGTAGTAGGGGATCTCTGTGTATAGTCATAATCTAGTGAATAGAATGGCAAGCCCATCCCCACAAACAAGCGGCGGTGGAGAGTAACTACATAATGCCACTACTGTGCGAACAAATTCCGCAGCGAAGCCTGCCCAACCTGAGCGTCTGCCCTGGCGTCAGTGTCCAGGCAGTAATGCTTAGCAAAGGTATGAACCGACTTCCAAGTGGCTGCCTTGCAGATTTCAGCAATCGGCACGTTACGGAGCAGAGCCGTCGTGGCAGCTTTGCCCCTGGTGGAATGAGCCTTAGGCTTACCTCCTAAGGTCTTATTAGCCTTCTGATAACACAATTGAATGCAGGACACAATCCACCTAGAGATGGACTGCTTAGAGGTCGCAAGACCCGTCCTGACCGATCCATAATTGATAAACAACTGGTCAGACCTACGAATATCTTTGGTTTTATCCAGATAAAATTTCAACACCCTCCTAACATCCAGAGAATGGAGAGACCTCTCCGCTGGGGACGAAGGGTTCTGAAAAAACGTAGGTAAAGTTATAGTCTGGTTGACATGAAAATCAGAAATAACCTTGGGAAGAAATTTAGGGTGAGTACGCATAACAACCTTAGCAGCATGAAATACAGTATAAGGTTCAGTACAGCACAACGCCTGAATTTCACTCACCCTGCGGGCCGATGTAATGGCCACGAGGAACGCCGCCTTCCAGGACAGGTGCTGCAACGAAGCCTTATGAATAGGTTCAAAAGGCTCCTTCATCAATCTGGACAGCACCACATTCAATTCCCATGAAGGCGAAGGAAGCCTGACAGGAGGGAATACTTTCTTCAATCCTTCCAGAAAATCTTTGATCACGGGGATCTGGAAAAAGGAAGTCTGTGAAGGGCATTTCCTGTAGGCAGTCAAGGCAGCCAGATGAACCTTAATGGAATGCACATTAAGGCCAGACTGCGCCAAATGTAAAAGGTAAGGAAGGATGACATCCTCCTTACAGGTCGTAGGATCATGGTTCTTAGACTGGCACCATATATAAAACCTCTTCCACTTGTAAGCATATGAAGTCCGAGTGGAAGGTCTCTTAGACTCCTTCAGTATGTCCATGCAGTCATCGGGCAGATTCAGATGGCCATATTGCACTATCTCAGGAGCCATGCTGCCAAACTCAAAGACGAGAGGTTGGGGTGTAACATCCGTCCCCCGAACTTCGTGAGAAGGTCCGGCCTGCACGGCAACCGAATGTGAGGAAGGAGAGACCGGTGAAGTAGGTCCGTGAACCACCACTGCCTGGGCCACTCCGGGGCGATGAGTATCATCCGAGCCCTGGACTGGGCCAGCTTGATGAGCACCGCCGGAATCAGTGGAATGGGAGGAAAAGCGTACAGAAAGCTGTTCGTCCAGTCGATCCATAACGCATTCCCCAGCGTCCCTTGCTGGAAGTACCTGGAGGCGAAGTCTCTGCACTTGCTGTTTTCGGCGGTGGCGAACAAATCTACGTCTGGAGTTCCCCACCTTGCGAAGACTTCTCCCAGTACTTCGTCGTTTATGACCCATTCGTGGTTTTCCTGAAGCTGTCTGCTCAGTGCGTCTGCCTGAACATTCTGCACACCTGGTAGATGGGTGGCCGTTATCGTCAGTCCTCTGGCCAGGAGCCAGTGCCAGATCATCTGCGCCTCCTGAGACAGAGTGCGCGATCTCGAGCCCCCCTGCTTGTTGAGGTAATACATCGTGGTGGTATTGTCCGTCTGTACAAGCAGAGAGTTGGTCCGGAAGGACGGAAGAAAGGCCTTCAGCGCCAAGTGAACAGCTCTGAGTTCCAGGAAATTGATGTGATACGTGGCCTCCATCGGTGACCACGTGCCTTGAATCTGTAGAGTCCCGGAGTGCGCTCCCCATCCCAGAAGAGACGCATCCGTCACGACAGTCTGCGTGGGAATGTCCTTGTGAAAGGGGACCCCTCTGAGGAGATTCTCCGCCGAACACCACCACTTCAGGGACTGAAGAGCATGCAGCGATAGGCGAATCTTGTCGTCCCAAGATCCTTTCCTCTGATCCCACTGGTCCTCCAAGCACTCCTGCAACGGTCTCATGTGCAGCCGTGCGTGTGGCGTCAGGAAGATACAAGAGGCCATCGATCCCAGTAGAGAAGACACCGTCCTCACTGTTGTAGATGGAGTCGTTATGAGAGCCTGAGCCTTCCGAAGGAGTGATAATCGTCGCTCCTCCGAAGGAGACACGCTTGCCGACAGCGTATTGATGGAGGCTCCCAAGTACTGTATGCATTGGACCGGAGTCGGGACAGACTTGGCCATGTTGATGTGCAGCCCCAGCTTGTTCAGGAGAACGCACGTCTTCTGGAAGTGTGCTCGCGCTTCCGAGAAGGAGGATGCCTTGATCAGCCAATCGTCCAAGTAAGGGTAGACGAACACCTTGTTCTTCCTCAGGTGCGCTGCTACCACCGCCATGCACTTCGAGAACGTTCTCGGCGCAGACTTCAGTCCGAATGGGAGTACTGTGTATTGATAGTGATTGGTGCCGACTTGGAACCGCAGGAACTTCCTGTGCTTGTGTGCAATGGGCACATGGAAGTAAGCATCCTGTAGGTCTATAGCGCACAGCCAGTCTCCCTGTTGCAACTGAGGGTAGGTCTGGTGCAACGACAGCATGCGGAACTTTTCTCTGCGAATCCACTTGTTTGCCTGTCGCAAATCCAGAATGGGCCTGAACTCGTTCTTGTCCTTCTTGCGAACCAGAAAGAACCGGGAGTACAGACCTCTTCCTCTCTGGGACAGAGGTACGTCTTCTATCGCCCTTTTCCTTAACAAGATATCCGCTTCCGCCTGCAGCTCGCGCAGCTGAACCTGCGAGCAGACCGGGGGGATCGCTGGAGGAGGGCTGGTGAACCGAAGACTGTATCCATTGCAAACAATATTCAGCACCCACTTGTCCTGAGTAATTTTTCTCCACTCTGCCAGAAAAAGTTGGATGCTTCCCCCTACCGGAGTGGGTAACGGATTCGGGGGAAGTAAGTTCCTAGGGCCTAGACCCCGCCTGGCCCTTGGGCGCCGGAGCCGACTGTTGGCCTCCTCTGCCCTTCTGCCGCTTCTGGAACGGCTTATGGAACGACTGCTGCTGCTGCGAGTGCCCCGAAGCCTGTCCTCGTCCTCGGCCTTGTCCTCCGAACCGCCGTTGGAAAGGGCGGTACTGCTTCTTGGTCTCCTTGGGCTTCTCCAAGCCCACAGCCGTCAGCGTTTTGGCCTCCGCCTTCATGCGGGCCATTTCATCATCTGCGTGTTTCCCGAAGAGGGTCTCCCCGGACAACGGCAGGTTGGCCACCCTCTGCTGCGCGTCCGGTTTCAGGGACGTCAGCCTGAGCCATGCGTGGCGCCGTTGGTTGATCCCGTGGCAGAACCCGTGAGCCGCCAACAGGGAGGAGTCCGCAGCCGCGCTGATTATCTGGTTGGCTACCAGCATCCCCTCACTCAGGACCTCCATGAAGTCTTCGCGCTGCTCCCGAGGCAAATGCTCCGCAAAGCGCTCGAGGGAGTCCCAGAGGGCGCGGTCGTAACGCCCCAACAGAGCCGTGGCACTCGCCGCCTTCATGGATGTCGCGGAAGTCCCACAGATTTTTCGCCCCGCCGAGTCCATCCACCTAGACTCCTTGTCCGGGGGAACCGTGGAGGTCGGAGTGGTGGCATGCTGCTTGCGGGCCGCCGTGACGATGACCGAGTCAGGCGGAGGCTCCGCTCTCAAAAAGGCCGGATCCGAGTCGGGGGCCCGGTACTTCTTTAGTAGTCTGGACGGGGCCGCTCTCGTCACCGCCGGGGTGAGAAACAGCGCCATAGCCGGTTCTTCCAGTCCCGGCACCAAGGGCAGGAGAGGGCGAGACATGTGCCTCTGATGTAGAGTCTCGAAAATGACGGATGTCTTCGGAGTAGGCACTGTCAGTGTAATGCCTAGCTTCGCCGCGCCCCTCAACAGGACGTCCTGAAAGGCCACCAGGTCATCTATCGGGGACACTCTGGTGTCCGGTGACCCCGATAGCGTAGGTGAGTAGTCCCTGGTCCCAGAAGATCTCTTGTGAGAGCGGGACTCGCGCCTCCTATGGCGGTGTCTCGACCTCGTGGAAGATCTGTGCCTAGAGCGCGAACGAGACCTGCCATCTCTAGGGCGCCCCTTCGGTTAGCGAGGAGGGGTCTTCCGTGGTTCCTCACGGGGCCTCTTCGGATCCACCCGGGGCTTTGGTTTCGGGGTCCCCTTGGGGGGAGCCGGCAGGGACGGCAGTGAGGTGGACCTCGGCGGAGGTACCACCGGCTGCGGGGTGGGTCCATGTGGAGGGACCGGAGGTGGAGCAGGATCCTCCGAAGGAAGCGGTGGCAAGGGCGGAGGGTCCTCCTTCGGTACGGGTGGAGGAGTAGGAGTCCTGGGTCGAGAAGGAGTGTACACGTCCGAGTACACCGAGCCAGGTGACCCCTTAGGGGACGGGAGCGGAGATCCATCCCCATCCGCAGGCGACCGTTTTCTCTTGCGTCCACTGGAGGCGGCGTGACTCCTGGGGCTAGAGCCCCCTCTATGTCGTTTTGGAGCGGGAGACCTACTCCTCGACGCTGACCGCTGTCTGCTGGACGCAGAACGACGCTTCTCCGGCGTCGAATGGCGCTTCCTGGACTCCGGCGTCGAACGTCGTCCCCTCGACGTCGACTCTCTCATCCTCGGCGTCGAACGTCGACTCCTCGACGTCGATCTCTTGCGCGACCTCACGCGCCGCCCTCTCGACGCCGGGCGGTCCGCCCTCTGCGTCGATTGTCGTCGTCTGGATGTCCACAACGTCGAGGAGCCCCTCGACGTCGATCGGCGGTGTCGCCTCGACGACGATCGACGGTGTCGCCTCGACGACGACCGACGGTGTCGCCTCGACGGCGAGCGTCGGCGCTGTTTCGACGGCGAGCGTCGATACACGTCCCTGCGCCTTCGGCGTCGGTATGAAGACCTCGACGTCGACGAAGACGATGACGTCGACGGCGGCTTCGACGTCGGCTTCTCCTTCCCCCGTCGAGCCGTCACGCCGTCTCGACCCGGAGCCCCGGGGAGACGGGGAGCACGCCGTCGTCATCCCTCTCGACGCCGTCGTCGAAGCCCTCGACGTCGACGGAGAATGGGACCGTTGGCTGGACTTCCTGCCCCCGGGGAGCCCCCCAGGGGCCTCAGCAGAGGCAGAGGGATCCCTCCCAGGCTGCCCAGACCCACCTGCAGCACGTTGGCGCCTATCCTCCAGGCCAGCCAGCCTGATCTTCAATCTGTCCCTGAGGGTCCTAGCAGAAAGTTGCTGGCAGATAACACACTCCTCAGGGCCATGATTCTCTGGAAGGCACACGATGCAGACATCATGGGGGTCGCTTTTGGCCTTCTTCCTCTCACATGCTGGGCACTTAACAAAAAGGCCAGGCATTTCGGAGCCCCAAAACGCCTAAAAAACAGCACAAAAGTGAGAAGAGAACACCAAGCAGTAACTGCAACACTTTTAAAAGTCAAAAAGTGCAAAAACGAATTCAATAAACCCTTGAAAAAGGGAGAGCTCAATGCCAGGGTCCTGTAAGCAGGAGCCGGAAAAAAGAACTGAAAGTAAGTTGGACCTGCTATGCATTCTGGGATACTGGGAGAAGTCTGGAAGGTTCTCTTAAAGGCACAGTATCCTATTTAAGCCACATAATGGCAGCCTATGGGGCTTGTCTGTCCCTACCTTCCTCTCTATCATTCCTGAGTCTTTGACTGGGGGAGGCAGGTTTCTCTATGGTAGAAACTAGCAGGCTGTGCTGTGTGTGGTGATTTTTGGTGGAATTTCTAGTTGAAGTACTGGACAGTGTAGCCTGTGGATATAGGCTGCATTATTTGTCTTTAAATTCTCTCTTAAGTGTCTTGCAGTTTCTGCATTATTTTGACAACTTAAGAGATTATTTTTGATTGCCGGGGTCCACGCACATGGGCGGGACTATTCACTAGATTATGACTATACACAGAGATCCCCTACTACAGAATGACTATTGCCAGAGCAGGTTTAAACCTCAAGGAATTTGGGACACATTCTTTCCGGATAGGGCAGCCACCGAGGCCACTGCGAGGGGATTGAATGCCAATAGTGTGAAGAGGATTGGGAGATGGTCTTCCAATGCCTCTAAGCGTTATGTGCTGCTGCACATGTTGTGAGGGTCAGTCCACACCCCCTGATACCTGCTTGGTTTATGTTTATCTTTTAGTTGCTCATGCCTGTGATCAAAAGCAACCATCAACATCTCGGCAACGGCAGGAAGACAAAAGGAGGACTCATGTAGTATGGGTAGTCGGTCATTCTTATGTGAAACGTGCTAAACCAATTTTTCTTGCAGGAGAGGGTAGACGGAGGGCGGAGTGCGGGGTTTCAATGTTTCCTTTCATGGCAGTGGGGGGCTCCGCCTCAGTCAGCTTAGGGGCTACATCTCAGACTTACTCGAAAGACACACCCCACCGCCCTCAGTGGTCATCCTGCATCTGGGGGGGAATGATTTCGTTGAGTTAGGCAGAAGGGTCCTGTCGGAAAAAATCATTTCAGCGGCAGGTTGGCTGGCGAAACTGTTACCGGATTGCACTATAGTGTGGTCACAGTTTATACCTAGGCTTCAGTGGAGGGGGGGTGAATCAGTCAGGGCGTTGAATCACTTGGTAAAGATGGTCAACAATAAAATAGACAAGCTGTTTCAAACTCCTCACCTACAGAGTATCCCACATGGTTGCATTTGGGGAGAACAGTTCTACTTGCGGGATGGGGTCCACTTGACAGAGGCAGGGAATGACCTACTGGTAAGGAACATACTGGCATGGGTAGAATGTTTTGCTAGGAGGGTATGACCTTTCAGTGTATGCATTTGGGGGGGCCAGATAGTTGGTCAACTATGCTGGCCTGTGGCAGTACGGTCATAATCGGTGAGCAGCAATTTAAGGTCCTTAGGGGGCGGCACCATTAGCGAATGGGGTTGCCCAGGGGGAGGTGCCAATGGTCTCTCCTAGAACTTCAGGGGCAGGATATCCGCTTGCTTGGAAGGGTGCGGTGGAGGGAGTCACGCTTTCCTCGGGCTGGTAGCACCCCCGCACATACACTATGACGTCAGCAAATGGCGCAAGTGTAAGGGCCCTCCTTTTTGATTAAATGGAGTTCACGGAGCGTACGCGGGTAACCAAGAGAGGGACGAACTCTCCCGGTAACCGGGCCCTTGTCGCGCATGTGCACTCAGACGTGAGGGCGTAGCTGGGTAAAGGATCTGACACCGGTTAACGACCTTGCCGTAGGACCAGAAATTATTAGAATGCAAAATTGATATGTAGGATGTTAGATTCGGTTAGGAAACACGCTGTATTAGACATTTGTTAAAGTTAGCCCATCATATCTGTCTAACTTGCTGTAAATCTAATGTCTGAATTTTGCATTTAATAATTATGTAAATAATGTTATTTTAATCAATTTTTAATTTGTTTTCATATTTTAATACATATGGCCGGGGGTCGCGAGACGCTGCAGATTACTCCTACTGCGAGCATCGCATTTGAGGTCAGGAAACGGAGCGCTCTCCATTATCTGGGTCTGCTAAGGGTGTTACGGCACCGGTTCAGACTACTTCTTGAAGTTTACTATTTGGTCCCGATGATCGCAGATATCCTGCAACTTCTGTTGGAGGGGTTTTCTTGGCCTCTGTCCTTCCCTTGTTAACTTGGATACGCCATTCCCGGCGCGGCAGGTTTCTGGACCAGGGTCAGCGGACTCGATAATTCTCTCGCCTCGGTGCCCACTCTGATCAGCGATCACACTCGGCAACTCTGGGCATTAGCTTGCCTCATCTTCACTAACGGCCCCACCAGACCGCCGGGGATGCCTGGTCTCACCCTGGAGATACCCATTAAGGGACGCCAGGAAGGGTTTCGCAGCGGTCGAAGCGCCTTGGGACCCTCCGGGTAAGTAGTGCGCTATATAAATGCCTATACATTACATTACATTTACATTACATTACATTACATTTATTGTTGAGCTTTTTAAGTACTATCAAGTGCTTTCAGTCGAGTGGAAAACGGCCTATTCACAGGCACTAGAGTTATACGACTAGTGACGAAGCCGTGCTGAGAAACGGCCTGGGTTGATCTGGTTCTTTGGTTACAAGCCGAAGCCAGGTTGAGGACCGTTATGTGTGAATTGATTACCTGGTTTAAAGAAGCGAGCCATGATAGTAAGTAACGGCTATTAACATTCTGAAGTAAAGAGTGTTCAGAGGAGATACCTTTGCTATTTCCGGTGGCGTGTGTACGCAAATGTTTCTTCCGTTATTTTGCAAACAATTCATTAATGCATGCTTATTTATGTCTATTGTAACAGGGGTGTAAACGGGATTGGTGAAGCCATCCCCTGTGATGTTCAAAGAGGCACATTTAATGGTGGGTATGACATGAAGAAGCATTATAGTGATCCGATAATAGTTGCACTAGAATGATGGTAACTGCATCTTTGTTATTTAGATTCACAGTTGATAATATTATTTCTTGGAACCATCCATCATAGTCTATCGTTTTCAGAAGACTAGAAGAAGGTGCTGTCTTTTTCTTTACAGGTAATGAACAGAAGGTATACCAAGGGCTTTAGTGTTAATATGTTTACATAGTGCAAGGGCTAGTAATAATTGATTGTTCTTTCACTTTCCAGATCTCCCTCCCTGCTGTCCCCTTCCTTTCCTTCCCTCACTTGATCCTATCAAACTTCTGTGCTAGAATAGCATCCAGAATTGAGACGATCAAGAGGTGGGCCCCTTTTGTGCATCGTGCCAACTCCGAGGTATCATCAGAGTTTACAAGAGCTACAGAAGCGGACACTTTGGCTGGGTAGAAACTGCAGACCTTGCATTAATATTCTGCATCTGGCTTGTACCCACTTCTCCAAAGGTTTGGCTTTTACCATGAGGCATGGGCCATCTTTACAATTCTTTGATAAAAACTAGATGCTCCCTCTTAAAAATATGTGAGCTTCCTTATTCTTTTGAAGACAAGGTGTGAGGATGCTGCACACATTTTGATCCCTAAAGGCTCCTAGTAAGTTCATGGTTGTGAGTTGAACTAACACATTTTCACCTTGAAAAGCAATGAGCAAATGGCTTACAGTTCATTACTCCACACTAGGATCCAGGAGGGGGGGGCTTAAGCTTCTAAATGACCAATCACTGGTGCCATATGACCCAACTGCCTTTGTGAGGCTCACAAAAATAATGTATTTCCTTTTGATCATGTCATTTTGCTGGATTGGTATAATTTGAATGTGTGGTAATTCGATATGTGTCTGGGAATTCCTGGCACGCTAAAATCAGATGTGCTTTAACCAGGTGCGATTCCACTCCTGGTAAATCCGATGCCATGGGATCCGGAAATAAATTATTCCATTCCCCAGGCCAAGATTTTAGACATGGTGATTACCATACAGTAATAAAAGAACTCATAATGAGAACCTATGTGTGAGGACCTATGTGTCCTTGTGAGGGTGTCAGTGATGCTTTGTACTGTTGATTAAATTGTTTTTACTTTAGAGTATGAGTTTTTCTCTGACAATACACGGCTTGCTCTCTTTTCTTTGTAAGTCCTTTAGTTGGATTTGCTTTATTTGTTTCTAATCCTTCTGATAGTGGTCAGTATAGTCTAATGTATTGTTTATATATTGCTTTCATGTAGTATATTTGTAACTTATTCTTTATATGCTGTATTGGGAGACAAAGTAAGCCATCTTTCTGCTTAGGCATCTCAGCGCTTTTATTTTTCAGCTGACTTTATGCATTCTTGTTTCCTGGTTATGGGCTTAATGGCCTCCTATAAATGTTTTCTACATTACCTGTTAGGGATTCTGTTAGAAGATTATAATGCTTATTTTTGTTTTTGCTATCTTCCTACACTTTTTATGTTCCATTGGGATCAGCAGTTTAAAACTTCCATTTTAAAAATTACTTTTTTATTCATATTGTATTGTGCAGATCTTTAGAGTCACTTAGTATTGTATCAAATGGATAATTTGTGTACAGTTATGTGGAAAGTCAATGGGATATATCATCTAGTAAAAAAGACATAGAATATGTTTTCACTTCGCCAAAAATAATTTATTTTCAAATTGTGTTGTTACCAGAAATATCTATCTTATGATCCCATTAACAAATTATAGAGAACCTGGGTTGGCAATACAACCTTCTCTAGCTGTTAATAACAAAAATGTTGTGGTAATCCATGGTCATAAATCCTTGAAGCTGAGGGTTTTACCCAGGAAACAGATTTAGAAATCAAATGGGATTTAATGTTTTTTTTAGTTTTTATATAGAGCAAACTTTACCCAAAGGTAAAGGTACCAAAGTTCTTTACATGAGCACCAGTTGCTTACACAAGGACACATTTTTTTGTTTGTTATGCATGGGTAGATTAAGTGATTTGCCCAGAATCACAGGATGTTGAGCGTCATTGCAGAGACTCCAACCCGGTTCCCCAGATTTGAGATTGACTGCCCTAGCCATTAGGCTACTTGATGGGATCCTAAAATGGCATTTATAAGTGTTTTATCCCTTGGCCTTGACTTTGCCTAGAAAACAGATTAACATTGATCAACAAGAGGAAAATATTACAGCATGGCTAGCAGATGCCAGCAATATACATGCTCCCCTTTGGAAAGTCAGGCTTGCCAGGCGCCACAATGGCTAGAAATGGTTCTCCAACGATCTAAAACTTGCCAAATAGCTCTTCGCCGAACTGAACATAACTGGTGAAGGGAAGTTATGTTATGTTATGTTAAAAACACTTTTATAGCGCGCAGCTGCCCCAGCCAAGGGGCGTCCCGGCGCTTCAGAGAGTAACAAACACAACACAGCAGCTACGGATAAAAGTGCACAGAAAGGAGGCTAAGCTGAGTGAGGGAAAAGATGAGTTTTAATAGCCCTCCTAAACTTCAGGAGCTCATCCATCTCACGGATATGGAGCGGAAGGGAATTCCAGAGTTTTGCGGCCAATACCCTAAAGGACCGACCGCCAGCTCTCCACAGTCTGAACCGAGGAACAGTTACCAAATTCTGTCCCAAAGATCTCAAGGTTCGGGCAGGCACATAAGGCACCAAAATATTGTAAAGATTCTGGGGGGGGAGGCCAGCTTGAGGATCTTAAAAGTGAGGCACAGGGTTTTAAAATGGATCCTTTGTGCCATAGGCAACCAGTGCAGCGAACGGATGGTACTTTCCGCAGAGCAGAATCTAGGTAAGCCCACCAGGGCTCTGGCTGCGGCGTTCTGGACACATTGCAACCGAGCAATCTCTGCCTGATTGGCTCCCAATAGGAGCGAGCTGGCATAATCAAGCCGAGATAAAATGGAAGTCTGTATAACCAGCTGCCTGGTGGAAGGATCAAAGAACCTCAGAATAGGTCTTAACCCTCGTAAGATGCCATAACAAGTGGCCGCCACTATTTTTAGTGTGACCACGAAAACTGAGGGCAGGATCAAGCCATACCCCCAAGTTTTTTTATTCCAGAACAGGGATGGGAGTCACACCCAACTCAGGGGGCCACCATATATCACCCCAGAGGTCAGTCCGCTTGCCCACAATCATGACCTCCGTTTTTTGGGCGTTTAACTGGAGACAGTTGGTAGTCATCCAGCTGGCCACTGCAGAGAGTCCATTCCAGAATCTGGGGGCGTCAAGGTCGGAGTCACCACTCAAGACGACCGCCAGCTGAGTGTCGTCAGCATACAAGACCATGGTAATGCCCCATTGCTTGACGACACCCGCCAGCGGTCTCACATAAAGATTGAATAGTGTGGGACTCAACGACGAACCCTGCGGCACACCCAGCTGCAGCGGGTGGGACTTGGACTCAAAAGGTGGGGTGACAACTTTAAAGGTCCGATCAGCAAGAAAAGATCTGAACCATTCAAATACAATTCCCGATACACCTGCCTCACCAAGACGTTGAAGTAAAATCCTATGTGAGACCGTGTCGTACGCGGCACTGAGATCCAGTAGGATCAGTGCCGCAGTCTGACCAGAATCGAGCACGGAACGAAGGTGCTTTGTCATAGAGAGCAGTGCAGTCTCAGTGCTGTGACCAGCACGGAAACCGTGGCCCACCTTAAAAATATAAAAGTTCTATTCTACAAGCCAAAGCTGTATTTTTTTCTTGAAAAATTGTGCACTCTTCTAACAAATCCAAGCATCTATTTGCGTTTGAGTTCGAACTATCAAACCTTGATAGTGACTGTAAAAATACCTCCTACTCAATCCTTTTGTGAAGCACTCAATTAATTTGTGTTTAGAAAAAATAAAGTAATCAAAGACAGAATCCTTGCCTACAATCAGTACGGCACATTTCATTAACCTCTTGGTTAAAGTAAAATCAGGCATTCCTTCTGATATTGGTCCCAATAGTGGTCCCACTATTAAAATAAACTGGTGCTGATCCATACATATTGAATAATTACAGACCCATCTCATTGCTTTCCTACTTGGCTAAAGTTCTGGAAACTGTTAGCACAAAAATGTGCAACTAACTATATGCGACTCTATGCGGAGCGACACACAGGGGCACAAGAACAATCACACCTGATATTACAACACCTCAATGAAACAGACACTCTCGAAGAACCACTTACGGCGTCCAAAATATTGGCAGCCATCCAATCACACCCCACAGGAAAACACTGGGCCCCAATGGTTATCCACTGATATTTTTTAAGAGATTCACCTCACCACACTGTTGCTAGACATGTACACAGAAACCCTGGAACAGGGAGCACTGCCACATGACCTGTTGGAAGCCACGATTTCTGTCATCCTTAAACCTCAGAAATTTCATACTGGTGTGATTCATACAGGCCCATTTCCTTACTTAATATATAAAACTAAAATCCTTTCGAAAGTAATGGCATCGCGGTTAGTTGAGGTGATCATGGTGGTCCACCCAGACCGGAATGGATTTGTGCCAGGAACCAGCACACAACACTACCTGAGACACCGGAATACTGCATTGGCAATAACTGGAAAGACACAGACCGCTGATATCGATAGATTTCAAGAAGGCATCCGATTCGGTCAGATGGAAGTTCATGTTCAGCTTATTGGGCTGGAAGAACTTTGGACTGTGCTTCCATAGATATGTTTCAATGCTATATTCCTGACAAAGGGCACAAGTTAGAATCAACAGGAAACTCTCCCCAACCTTTCAGATCAAATGAGGAGCCAGACAAGGAAGGTCTATATATTGGGAAGGGGAGCTCCCTACTGCAGCTATTCTACATGCTGCAGAACTATCCTCATGTTATACCACCTCAGTTCTTTCAAGGATTGAAATCAACATTAGTAAAATTCTCTGGGCCAGAACCCAACCACACGTCGCTTATCATAAATGTGCACTCAACACCTATGACCGGGTCTTAGGAACGTTTTATTACTGGGACAGTCAGATAATACCTATAAATGTCTGGCTCCATTTGGACCACAATGAACCGGTAATAGCAGTAGAGATGGGTGTGCTTGAACAACGCATCATGCGCCACTTATTCTATAGTTCTAGGGCAGACGTCAACGTCCTCAAGTGACCCACCCATCCCTAGCCTGTCGGCACCAGGCACTGAGATGGATCAAATGGCACGGAGTGGCAACAGTGGAAAGTCCGTTATGGACCGGGACGTGGCTTCACCACACAAACAACCTAAAAGGATTCTGGGCCTAGGATATCATATGCATCTCTAAACTGGGAGACAGACAGGAGGTGAAAACTATCTGCTCCTTTCAACAGCTATGAGACACTTAACAGATGCACAACGCCGAACTCTACCACCACATGCAACTTTAGCATGCCCTTGAGGCATCACTGACCCGGACACAGAGCCGCACAAAAATTAACCCATTGGAAGTACAGGTCACCTAATCTAAATTAATATCAAAGGAAATCATATACATCTACAGCACACTGAACACCTGTGATCGAATCTGACCTTCGGTCTCTTACCTTTAGATCTGGTTTTATTTCCTTGTAACTTGCACTTGGTATGCAATCGGGAGGTGCCTGGGTCCCGCAACGTGGGTGCCATATTGAATAGGGGTTCTCAGCATTTGTTCTTCATTTTAAATTTACCTGTTTCTTTCCTTGTAATTGCACTTGAAGTGCACTCGGGAGGTGCCGGACTCCCACAACGTGGGCGCCATATTTTAACTGGTGTCCTCACTGGTTTTGTTTTCCTTATCTACTTTAAACAAAATACTATTTTAAACTTTGCGCGTCAGCTGAGCGTGTTATTGGCATGTTTAAAAATCTTTTTGCCTCATCGGCTCATAATCCGGGCCTGGACGGGGACACGCCACCTCCCACATGGGAGAGTTCTTAATCATGACCTCAGTGAGTCCGCGCCAGCGGCAGGCCATAGGTAAGCCAGTCTGCGCCCATCCACGCTCAGCTCAAGCTCAGCCTCAGCCACTCTGCCCATTTCACTCCATCTCTACAACAGCAGGTTCATTATTCAAGGAGCTAAACCCAAGAGGTAAGGAAGATTTGGTTTGTCGTGAATTGAATTGGGAGGGGAGTGCTTGGCATCATGTATGTCCTGCTTGCAAGGACGCCCTTACTATATTTATTAGACAGGGTGTCAGGCAGTCGGTGGTACCTAAAGTTAAAGATGCAAAACATAGAACTTTTTCCCTTACGTAATGCTAGATCTTTAGTTAAACATAGCCAGGAATGTGCTGAATTTATAGAAAATCAAGGATGTGATATCATTTCTATTACAGAGACGTGGACTGATGCAGCTTCTGGTCCCAGCCTAGCAGAAGCTACCCCGCCAGGTTATGGGATTTTCACACTTGATAGGAAAGATAGGAAAGGTGGGGGTTTGACTATTCTCGATCGATAATCATTCGCCGTCACCGTCTCTTCTTCAACCTTGCCGGTAAGTGAAGTTCTATCTTTTATTAATCATCTTAATGCCTAACAAAATATTAAGAGCATTTTAGTTTATCGGCTGCCATGCCCTCGAGGAACTTCTCTAGATAATCTCCAAAATCTCCTAGAAGATCAGCTAGCTGCCTCCAACATTGTTGGGGTATTTAAGCCATCACAGAGGCGGACACAGCTAACCTGTTGGATCTCATGAAGAGTTTTGGGGTCTCACAATGGGTGAAGGGGCCTGCCCATCAGGCCGGACATAGGCTTGATGGGATTTTTTCAAATAATCTATTAATCCTAGTCAAAGATATCCTGCCACTTGTCAATATTGGCCCACTAGAACCCGACCCCCAAACTGGGGGTATAGCCAGAAGTAGATCTGTAAGAGCCTGGAATAGGGTTAATGAACAGAAATTTCAAGAAAACCTAGCTAGTTCCCAACCAGAGTATGGGGATGATGTAGATGTAAATGCTTGCTACTACAAACTTTGGTTGAAAACACACAGTTCACAATTAGCATGCTAGATCTCTATTTGCTCGAAAAGCAGCCGCCAGTCAGCCCCTTGGTACTCTGATAGGCTGAAGGACTGCAAACTAGGCTGTAAAAAACAGGAACGTATTTGGAGAATAGCCTACTCTCCTGTAGAAGGGCAAAAATACAAACATAGCCTGAGCAAATAGAAGTACATGATCAGGAGTGAAAAAACTAAACATTTTTCACAAAAAATTAAGTGCGTACAAATATTCTTCCAATGAAATATTCAGCACTGTGCTATTGCTTACCTCGCCTCCCATTCCTGAAACGGTGCCAACTCAAGCTCTATGTGATGAGATTGCTAGGCACTTTGTTGATACAGTGGAAAACATTTTTAATGAAGTAAGTAGTTGTAGAACTAAGGCAAAATCTTTCAGTTCCAATACTGAGCCAGTAGGAGATAGTTCTGTCGGGAACCATGTTTTAATAACTTTGATGACCTAGATAAGGTGCAAGTGATGGACCTCATTGCTAACTCCAAATCAGGTTCACCCATCAACCCCCTGTCCTGTGACATTGGTAAAACTGGCACAAGGTATCGAAGCAGACAGCCTGGTAAAAATCTTCAATTACATTTTTAGGACAGGAGTGTTTCCTAAGCTATGGAAAAGGGCATCAATCTTGCCTATCCCCCCCAAAAAACTATATTTTCAGCAGATGTTAACAATTATCGCCCTATATCATGTCAACCCTTTCCTGCTAAATCCTAGAGAGCTGTGAATAAACAGCTGATGGAGAATATTAACTTACATAGCTGCCTAGATGAAACGCAACATGGATTTAGGACAGGGCACAGCACGGAGTCGTTCCTGGTCAAATCAGTAGAGGAAATCAGGGCAGCTCTAGGTAACGGTGGAAGGGCTGCCCTTATTTTATTAGACATATTGGCAGCCTTCTACACTGTTCACCATTCTGCTTTGGTGGACAGGTTAGCAGGGATCGGTGTGCAGGGTTCAGCACTTCACCTGCTTAAATCGTTTTTAGAAGAACATGGATTTAGGACAGGGCACAGCATGGAGTTGTTCCTGGTCAAATCAGTAGAGGAAATCAGGGCAGCTCTAGATAACGGTGGAAGGGCGGCCCTTATTTTATTAGACTTATTGGCGGCCTTCTACACTGTTAACCATTCTATTTTGGTTAGCAGGGATCGGTGTGCAGGGATCAGCACTTCACCTGCTTAAATCTTTTTTAGAAGATAGGATGCAATTTGTTGCTATGGACCTGTACCAATTCAACTCTTTTCAACTCCCTTGTGGAGTGCCACAGAGGCTCCTCAATTAGCCCTACTCTTTTTAATGTTTACATCGAAGCCCTGGCCTCAATCTTAAAAATGTTCGGCTTTGCCATAAATTCTTAAGATGACGATACACAAATTGCCGTAGTAGTCACAAAACAACCATACTCCATTAGTAAGCAGTTTAGTGATTGCATGTCAGCTGTAAGTTTATGGATGAGCTCAAACAGCTTAAAATTGAATTCTAATAAAACGGAAGTGGTCCTTTTTGGAAACGACCCCTTTTTTTGGTCTCCGGAGCGGTGGCCAGCAAATTTAGGCAATTTACCAAAACAGGTAGAAAAGGCAAAAAATCTTGGGATAATTGTGGACAATAGGCTTACGTTCGCCAAACAAATCAATCCTATTACTTCTTCCACCTTAATAATGTTTTGAAAAATTAGAACGCTCCTCTCTTTTATCCCAGTAAATTATCAAAAACTGGTCATCACAGCTTTGGTATTGGCCAAATTAGATGACTGTAATGGCCAATATCTTAATATGCAGGCCCAGCATCTGAGCAAACTCCAGGTATTGCAAAATACAGCTGCAAGAGTACTTAATCGCACTTCTAAAAATGTTTCAATTAGGAATACAATCAAACAGCTACACTGACTGCCAGTGAAAGAGAAGATCCAATTCAAAGCTTTGTGCTTTCAGTACAAAGTTTTGCACAATATATGACCTCAGGACTTCGCTCAGAAATTTAGATGGTACTTTCCTAGTAGAACACTTAGATCTTCCAATTCTAGAACTCTGATGGTACCAAGATTTAAAAGAACAAGTTGGGGTGGCAGACGTTTCTACCTGGGTACCATTACGATCTGGAATAAACTCCCGTTATCCATCTGCTCAGCCACCTCCCTTCTTAATTTTAGACGAGAGTTAAAAACTTGGTTGTTTAGTAGATCAGAATGATTACTGCTTTCCGGTTTGTTTTTAGGTTCGCGCCAGGACACCGTTTGGTAACAGCACGCTCTATAAATCCCCTACATTAACATTAACGCACAAGTTACTACTTGTGTAACGATATATCTGTAAGAGACATTAGTTAGTGATAGATTCCTTACCTTAGAATATCCCGAGGCGTCAGACTGGATCCGGAAATTTTTGCGTAGCAATACCCCTGAGCGTCGGTAGGCGTAGTCTGCGGCTCCGCATCCATCGTCGGCGTCGTTAGCGCCGGAATGACATCGTCGGAGTACTTAGACGCCGCCCATGCGCGCTGACGTCAGTTCTGATACACAGCTTTTCTGCGCCAGATACGCAGAGCCATGATAGAACCAACACTGGTGCCATGAAACCAGGGCCCTGAAAGGGGATGACCTTAACCCTAGATATCGGTTCGCAGAACGGGGAGGATGGGTGGGTCGGAAAGGAATCTATCACTAACTAATGTCTCTTACAGATATATCGTTACACAAGTAGTAACTTGTGCATCTGAAAGAGACACGTTAGTGATAGATTCCTTATCTTAGAATAGATACCCCAGCAATACCAACCCCGGTGGTGGGTCTGTGAACCAATAATCACACCAGAAAGTCCTGGAGGACGGAACGGCCAAAGAAGCCATCCCTCCGGACTTGGCTGTCCAGGCAGTAGTGTCTTGCAAACGTGTTCAGCGAGGCCCACGTAGCTGCCTGGCAAATCTCCTGCAGGGGCACTCCTCGGCCCAGGGCAGTTGTTGTCGCTGTGGCCCGAGTAGAATGAGCCCGCAATCCAACAGGGGGCTCCTCTCTATCTCTATCTCTAAATCTCTATAGACAATTGGACGAAGGCCCTTAGCACCACTAGACCTATACTCTCCCATGACCCAACAGCAAATAATAATAAATACAGCGAGTGGATCACCGCCTCTCTTGACCTGGTTCTCCCTTCACACCTATCTGGGTCAAAGAGGCAGAGTAAATCAGCACAGTGGTACACAGAAGACATTAGGGACAAAAAGCGCTCCTGCAAGAGACTAGAGAGGAAATGGTGTATGACCTACAATCCTACTGATAAAGTCACTTACAGGGACGCTATCAGGAACTATAAATTGTCAATAAAAACTTCACAAGCAGCCTACTATAATGACAAAATAACAATGGCTAAATCTAAGCCGAAAGAAATATATCGGATAGTGAGCTCCCTGATAAAATCTCCTCCGCCCGTCGCAGATAATAGTAGTTCCCCTTCTAAATGCAATGAGTTGGTTGATTTCTTTTTTCAAAAAGTTAATAAAATCTACCTTTCCTTTCCCGATCCAGCCATTGATTCACCCACACAACGCTCTGACTCAGCTTTGGACTTGGTAACTCCTTGTTACAATAAGCTAGAGTCTTTTCCATTGTTGAATCTGGAAACATTGGAGTCTCTAGCACAACAAATAAAATCCGGCTCACCGTGTGACCCTGCTCCGCCGGGCTCGCTGGGGTTGGCCAGCAAAACCCTTCTCCCTACTCTCGTGGAATTGTTGAACTCCTCCATTTTGAGTGGGATGGTACCTGCGACATGGAAGCATGCAATGGTACGGGCCTTGTTAAAAAAAACCTTCCCTCGACCCAGCTAACCCTAGCAACTACCGCCCGATTTCTCTGCTCCCATGGGCATCTAAGATCCTGGAGAAGCACGTCAATACCATTCTGACGAAGTTCCTCGAGGAAAACCACCTCCTCGATGCTTTCCAGACGGGCTTTCGCCCAAAACATGGGACAGAGACTGCTCTATTGGCTGTGACAGAGGAGGCAAGACGGATCTTGGATCGGGGGGGGGGGGGTGTGGGGTTCAGTGGCAGTGATCCTCCTCGATCTGAGTGCCGCGTTTGACACGGTACATCATAAAATTCTGATGAACCGTCTCGCCGATCTAGGAGTGTCCGGAGAAGCCCTGGTCTGGTTCGAGTCTTTTCTATAGGACAGAACCTTCCAGGTCTTTGACGGCACATCCGTGTCATCGAGCAGGCCTTTGGGGTGTGGAGTCCCGCAGGGTTCATCCTTGAGCCCTACGCTCTTCAACGCATACATGAGGCCGCTTGCTGGGATTAATCGTCCGCATGGTATTAACATCATTTCCTATGCGGACGACACCCAGCTGGTGGTCTCCCTTGCGCAGAAGAGTGGCCTCCAATCGCCGCTCAATCTAGCGGCGTGCCTGGAGGAGGTAAGGAGTTGGATGATGAGCTCATGTCTGAAGCTCAACGACGACAAGACCGAGCTCATGCTCCTGGGCCCGGCAGCCCCCTCTACTTTGGAGCTCCTATGGCCCGCGAGCACGGGGACGGCCCCTGCCCCCAGAGATAACATCAAAAGTCTGGGGGTATGGCTAGATAAGTCGCTGAGCTTCAATACACAGGCCACCAAGGTGGCGGCCACCTGCTTTGGCCTCCTTAGGGTGATCAAAAAAATTCTTCCCCTTCTTCCATTTGAGGCCAGACAAATAATCATTCAGGGCCTCATCCAATCCCGCCTGGACTTTAATAATGCCCTCTATCTTGGAGCACCGGACTATACCTTGCAAAAACTTCAGCGCACTCAAATAGGTGCTGCTCGTGCGCTACTTGCAGTCCCACGAAGAACTTCAATAAAAACTGGCCTAAGAACTCTACACTGGTTGCCTGTCAGGGACAGAGTTAAGTTCAAAGCTCTGTGCATTTCTCAACAGACCCTCTGGAAAATGGGTCCAGAAATCAACCGTTCCTTGATTTCCCCTTACCTGCCCAACAAGGTGCTTCGATCCTAGACTGCATCACTGGCCAAGATTCCTAGAATCTTTAGAGCCAGAGCAGGAGGACGCTCGTTCTCTTATAATGTGTCAAGATTGTGGAACACCCTCCCTCTGCATATGAGAGGCAACTCCCTGTTCATCTGAGGGCATTTTTGTTTAGTCACAGCGGCTGGACGCCTCAGGGCACCTGCAGCGCTTTACAAATTTCATTTTCATTTCATTTCATTTCATTTTTGGCCAAGGAGTAGCATGCCTGGATACACAAGATGATCCACAGCGAGATGGTCCGCTTGTGCACCGCCTTTCCCTTCTTCGCGCCCACGTAACCAACAAAGAGTTGGTCATCCACCCGGAACTGGCGTGTGCGATCCAGATAATAAGAGAGCGCATGTTTTGGGTCCAGACGGTGGAGCCTCTCTTCCTCTTTCGAGGGATTCAGAGGCGGAAAGAAGGTGGGCAAGGTATTGGACTGCCCGATGTGGAAGGCCGTGACAACCTTGGGCAGGAAAAAAGGTCTCGTCCGTAACACAACTTTGTCAGGATGGGCAGAGAGGAAAGGAGGTGTAGAAGAGAGAGCCTGAAGCTCACTCACTCTCCTGGCAGAGATGATGGCCACCAGGAAAGCAGTCTTCAAAGTAAGAAGACAGAGAGGACAGTTATGGAGCGGCTCAAAGGGAGCACACATTAGGGAAGTAAGTACAAGATTTAAGTCCCACTGGGGCATCACGAAGGGAACAGGATGGAACATGTGTGTGATGCCCTTCAAAGACCTATTTACAATGGGGGACTTGAACAAGGAAGGCTGATCAGGTAGCCGTAAGAAGGCGGAAAGGGCAGAAAGGTACCCTTTGATAATGCCCAGGGCAGAGCCCTGCTGGGCAAGAGAAAGAAGAAAGAGGAGAACCTCTGAAAGGGGGGGCAGAGAGAGGATCCACAGCCTTTGCTGTGCACCATGCCACAAATCTGTTCCACCTGCAGGCGTATACCGACTTTGTGAAGAGACGCCTGGCTGCCAGAATGACATCACAGACTTCGGAAGGCAAGTCAAATGGCCTCAACTGCCGCCGCTCAATCTCCAAGCTTGTAGGTGGAGACTGGACAGGTTCGGGTGCAGAATCGTCCCCTGCTGCTGCGACAGAAGGTCCTCCCCAAGAGGCAGACGAATCGGGGGATCGACTGACATAATGAGTAGCTCGGGATACCAGTATCTTCGTGCCCAGTCCGGAGCCACAAGAATTACCTGGGCCCGGTCGCGCCTGATCTTCTTCAGCACTCTGGGCAGAAGTGGTATAGGCGGAAAGGCGTACAATAGACCGCAACTCCACTCGCGACGAAAAGCGTCTCCGAGCAAGTGCCGCCTTGGAAATTTCAACGCTCAGAACTGATGACATTGCGCGTTCTCTTCTGTGGCGAATAGATCTAACCAAGGCTCTCCCCACTGCTGAAAGAGGCCATGTGCCACGTCCGAGTTCAGACGCCATTCGTGATTCATCATGCACCGACGGCTGAGTTCGTCCGCCCTGGCATTCAGAGAACCTGCCAGGTGTTGAACCACCAGGGTCACACCCTGATGTTCCAGCCACTGCCAGAGGCGGAGAGCCTCCTGGCATAGGGTCCATGACCCCAACTAGCCCTGTTTTTGCAGTACCACATGGTGGTGGTGTGGTCCGTGAACATCTGCACTACACTCCCCCGGACAGAGGGGAGGAATGCCTTCAGTGCTAGTTGGATCGCCCGCAGCTCCAAAAGGTTGATATGGAGTCGGGACTCCGCCAGAGACCAGAGGCCTCTGATCTCCGCCTCTCCCTTGTGGCCTCCCCAGCCCTGACGCGTCCGTCACAACCACGTACTCCGGGTGGGGTAGGGAGAGGGATCTGCCACTGACCCAATCGCGGTCCGTGAGCCACCACTGCAACTCTCTTACAGTGCCCTCCGAGATCAAGACGCACAAGTTACTACTTGTGTAACGATATATCTGTAAGAGACATTAGTTAGTGATAGATTCCTTACCTTAGAATATCCCCAGGCGTCAGACTGGATCCGGAAACTTTTGCGTAGCAGTACCCTTGCGCGTCGGTAGGCGTCGTCTGCGGATCCGCGTCCGTCGTCGGCGTCATGGGCCCCGTGATGACATCGTCGGAGTACTTAAACGCCGCCTCCGCGTGCTGACGTCAGTTCTTAGACACAGCTTTTCCGCGCCAGAAAGGCAGAGCTATGCCAAAAACCAACACTGGTGCCTTGAAACTAGGGCCCTGAAAGGGGATGACATTAACCCTAGATATTGGTTCGCAGAACGTGGAGGATGGGTGGGTCGGTAAGGAATCTATCACTAACTAATGTCTCTTACAGATATATTGTTACAAAAGTAGTAACTTGTGCATCTGAAAAAGACACGTTAGTGATAGATTCCTTACCTTAGAATAGATAACCCAGCAATACCAACCCCGTGGTGGTGGGTCTGCGAACCAATAATCACACCAGAAAGTCCTGGAGGACGGAACGGCCAAAGAAGCCATCCCTCCGGACTTGACTGTCCAGGCAATAATGTCGTGCAAATGTGTGCAGTGAGGCCCACGAAGCCGCCTGGCAAATGTCCTGCAAGGGCACACCTCGGCCCAAGGCAGTTGTAGTCGCAGTGGCTCGAGTGGAATGAGCCCTCAGCCCCACAGGGGGTTCCTTCTTAGCTAAGGAGTAACATGCATGGATACACAAGATGATCCACCGCGAGATGGTCCGCTTGTGCACCGCTTTCCCTTTCTTAGCGCCCACGTAACCAACAAAGAGTTGGTCATCCACCCGGAACTGGCGTGTGCAATCCAAATAAAATGAGAGCGCACGTTTTGGGTCCTGACGGTGGAGCCTCTCTTCCTCTCTCGAGGGATGCGGAGGCAGAAAGAAGGTGGGCAAGGTGATAGATTGCCCAATGTGGAAGGCCGTGACTACCTTGGGTAGGAAGGAGGGCCTTGTCCGTAACACAACCTTGTCCAGATGGAATGAAAGGAAGGGAGGTTTACAAGATAGAGCCTGGAGCTCACTCACTCTCCTGGCAGAGGTGATGGCTACCAGGAAGGCAGTTTTCAAAGTTAGAAGGCGAAGAGGACAGTTGTGGAGTGGGTCGAAGGGAGCGCACATCAGAAATGTAAGAACCAAGTTCAAGTCCCACTGAGGCATCGCAAAGGGCACAGGAGGGTACGTATGCGTGATGCCCTTCAGGAATCAATTAACAATAGGGGACTTGAACAAAGAAGGTTGATCTGGCAACCTCAAAAAGGCTGAAAGAGCAGAGCCCTGCTGGGCAAGAGAGAGAAGAAAGAGAAGAACCTCAGAAAGAGGGGCATTGAGGGGATCCACAGCCCTTGCTGTGCACTATGCCACATATCTGTTCCACCTACAGGCGTATACCGACTTTGTGGAGGGACGCCTGGCTGCCAGAATGATGTTACAAACTTCAGGAGGCAAGTCAAATGGCCTCAACTGTCGCCGCTCAATCTCCAAGCATGGAGGTGGAGACTGGACAGGTTCGAGTGGAGGACCGTTCCCTGCTGCCGTGACAGAAGGTCCTCCTGAACAGGCAGACGAACCGGGGGATCGTCTGACATATTGAGTAGCTCGGGATACCAGTACCTTCATGCCCAGTCCGGAGCCACAAGGATGACTTGTGCCCGGTCGCGCCTGACCTTCTTCAGCACTCTGGGCAGAAGTGGTATAGGCGGAAAGGCGTACAACAGACCGCAACTCCACTTGCGACGAAAAGCGTCTCCGAGCGAGTGCCGCCTTGGAAATTCCAACGCGCAGAACTTATGACATTGCGCGTTCTCTTCGGTGGCGAATAGATCTAACCAACTGCTGAAAGAGACCTTGCGCCACGTCCGAGTTCAGACGCCATTCATGATCCATCATGCACCGGCGGCTGAGTTCGTCCGCCCTGGCGTTCAGAGAACCTGCCAGGTGTTGAACCACCAGAGTCACGCCTTGATGTTCCAGCCATTGCCAGAGCCTAAGGCAGAGGGTCCATGACCCCAACCCGCCCTGTTTGTTGCAGTACCGAAGTTGCCGGCGGCGTCGGGGCCGAGGCACCCGACGGCGTCGGGGCCGAAGCACCCGACCCGCTAGGGCCTCTAGCCGGGACCGTCGGGCCCAGAGGCGCCGCGAAACCCGCCTGAGGAGGGAGGGACCTCATGGCCATGAGGTACCGCTCGATCTCCTCCGGCGTCGCGCCGTGCCTAGGGACCAGAAGGTGTGGGGCAGGCGACGAAGCATGCGACTCCGTCGGAGCCGCGTGGGTGGGGTCACCCGAACCCCCGGCTGCATCGTATGAGCGTCGGGGTGGGTCGGAGGAATGATGACGTAACTCCGACCGCTTATGCCTCTTACCTAAAGACTTGGATCCTGACGACCGATGTCCACTCCCGGAGCTGCGATGACTCCGACCCTGCGACCTGTCCCTCGACTTCCCGTGGGACCGGGACCTGGAACGGCACAGGGCCGACTGCCGGAGCTCGAGTCACTTGCCGGAGCTCCCGCCTAGCTTTAGACGTCAGGGCCCGGCAGTCGGAGCAGGTGCGGTCGTCGTGGTCGAGGCCTAAACACTTCAGGCACCGGCGATGGGGGTCGGTAACCGACATCAGTCGGTCGCACTTCGAGCACGGTTTGAACCCGGGCATCCCCACCGGCACCGTTAGAATCGAAGACTCAAGTAGAGAAATGATCAAAAAGATCACAAAGTTTAGTCAAAAAATGACTAGGGGTAGAGCTTCTCCGGATCTGCGCTAGCTGGCGCGGAAAAAAGAAGAACTGACGTCAGCGCGCATGGGCGGCGTCTAACTACTCCGACGACGACATTCCAGCGCTAACGACGCCGACGACGGACGTAGTGCCGCGGACGACGCCTACCGACGCGCAGGGGTATTGCTACGCAAAAATTTCCGGATCCAGTCTGACGCCTGGGGATATTCTAAGGTAAGGAATCTATCACTAATGTGTCTCTTTCAGATAGGAAAACAACACAACTGATACCATGAAGGGATTGAGGGAACAGTGGGAACAGGACATAAACACACGAGAGGAAGAGGACTGGACAGAAACAAAAATGGCACCAAGAGCGCTAGCAATCTCTATACGATTAAAACTTATAGAGCAGCAATACCTCCAAAGAGTGTATTACAGCCCTACACCACGACACAAGATGAACCAAAGGGCCGATCCCCATTGCCTACAGTGCAAAACGAATATGACTTGTGACAATGCGAGTTATCACAACGCGGTCGTTACAACGACCGTGTTACCACGCAAAGCCATTACTACGCAAGTCATTACATTGACTTGCAGTAGATAGCGCGCTGACATTAGAAATGTATAATGTACTATCCCAACTTCAGCCTACGTAACAGTGGGGACGGTGTTGGAATAGTAAACTATACTATTTGTAATGTTAGCACACTATCTACTGCAAGTTGATGTAACAACCACGTTGTAATGGCATTGCGATGTGATGCCGGCTTTATTAAGTTTGTTTCCTGTGCAAAAAGGCCATGGGCACATTCTTTCACACTATTTGAAAAATGTCCAATAATACAAAACTACTGGTGCAACATAAGTGCTATCCTGAGACATGTTGTGGGGAGGTCGATTGCACCAGAGCCCAAACTGAAGTTACTGAGACTAATGGACGAGTGGGGCGGCAGGATCAGTACCAGGCTTCTGGTTGCCATGAACTTTTTGGTTGCCAAAATGGACATTGCACAACATTAATTATGGCCATATGAAAAATGGTGGCAACCCATTCGCAGATTGAAAGGGGTCCTCAAGAGACCCCTTCCCCTTTGAGAATGGTTGGCAATATATTTTTTTAGGAGTTAGGCAGTGGTTTTGTGGACCACTGCGAACTCTCAAAAAATTAAATTTCAAAGTTTAATTTTTTTTCTATCTAAATGCTTCTTGATTTGCTTTGAGGAAAACAGGCTGTGTTAAAAGGAGAGCATTTGCTCTGCACTTTCTGCATTAAATTTTCCACTGCTTTTATCTGATGGTGTGATGGCATTTTACTTCTGAGCCTAATCCACGTAATCGAGAAGAGGTCTGCGCCTGCTGGGTTACCGCTTCGAAAGCGGTCAGGAGTGCTGTTTTAAGATATATATATATATATATATATATATATATATATATAAGGATGTCTTGTCCGAAACGCGTCTGATGGCTTGCACCACAATGGAATAAACTATCTGTAAAATTTGAAGACTGGCTTTTGGCGTTATTTGCAGTCTGCAAACCTGTCAGTGCAGCAAAGCACTATTAAAGACAAGTCGGAGAATCATATACATATACATACATATATATATATATATATATATATATATATATATATATATATATATATATATATATATTGCTTTATTTAAAAGCAATTGCAGACATGGTGGTCTACTACCCCAGTAGGCCACCATTCCTATGATGGCAACGAATTGTAGTGGGTCAAAAATTGCGACTTACCTCAGTAATATTCATGAGGTAAGTCTATTAGTGACCCACTATGGAACGCTAATGAAACTCAAAAGAGTTTCATACATATTTAATCTTTAGCTATATAATGAGCAACCATAATCCGTTTCAACTGCATCCTTTTCGTTGTGGTCTTAAATTTTACTTACATGGGGCAGTCAAGTCAAGTATCCATGTTAAAATATAGATTTCATAAACACAACACAAAACTAGACCATAAAAACGTCTAATCAGCTGTTCATTCCAAAATCCAGTAAAACCCTGTGGGCGGGACGGGCGGAAACAGAAGTGAGGAGGCCGTATCGGTGTAATATTGGGGTGTTTTATTGTCAAAAGGTGGATTACAAGTATACAGGTGGATTATAAGTGTACCAGTAGTCTTTCAACATAATCAAAATTATTAGAAGTCCCTCTCAAAACAAGTGTTGGAAAAAAGTTGTTGTTCTTGCACTTGATTTCATTACAAGAACGGAGGCTGACATTATGCATAATCTTTTAATGCAGTCTCCAAGCAGCCGCATACATCACAATACCAAAAGTTCCAGAATAGAACATAAAGAATACATAAAAGGCATGAGCTGACAGTAATCTGCCTCTTTTAAATGCGGCTCCGAGCAGATAAATAACTCTTTTGTTCTCTAATATTTTAGAATTTGATTGCTTACTGGCCTTTTTCCCTAGCATGGGCTAACTCGCCCCTTGCCTCTACCTCACTTCCTTACAGATCTCCAATTTATGGAGATCTACCGTTCTCTCCCAATTTTGGCTCGAGTAGATATGCACTGCTTTAATAATTTGCTTCATTTTCAGGCATTAACCTTCTCTTTTCTTTTTAGGTTCTTCTCCTCGTAAGTATGCCCTTACTTCATATGGGATTCCGAACCCCACCCTCCCATCCCTTAATACCCTACTTCTCGGCACTTTCCGCGCTTCAAATGTGGCCGTTCTGAATCTGGGGCTCAAGTTCGAGTCTTCATTTGACCCCGCACACTTCAAGACCCCGCACGCCTCCTCTATTTCTGCGCTTCCCCCTTCCGCGTTACCTATTCGGAGTGTGCCCGCATCTGAGAGCAGCGTCTCAGTCTTTCAGTGTAAAATTAAAAGAAAGTAACTTGGCAACCTGGGTGTGGCGACCCCCGGTTGCCAAGGGCATTTCCTCAAATGTAGCCCGGACCTCCATGACAACAGATGATTACACTTGCGAGCAAGCATCAGTTTACTTGTTTATTTCATAGTGATCGGTTCTCAACCACACTTTTGCTCATTTATTGGTATACCATTGCCAGTATATAAACCATTTTTTTAGAAAGAGAAGGCAATTTGATATTTCTGATTCCTCTATATATTCTCTATTCTTCTTACATTGTATCAACTGTGGCTCAGTATATATTCCTATCTCTAAAGCCTCTTTCTTAAAACCTTATCACTAACATGTCTGACTCGGATTCAGACGAGGCTACCGCCACCACCCCTAATATCGATAAAGATACCTTCAGGAAAATCATTGAAAAAGAAATGAGGTCCTGCATGATGGAAACCTTTAACTAGGTCATCTCTTCTAAAAGATCACTCCCTACCCAGGAAGATGATCCTTGTGAAGTCTTTTTTGACGATTCTGCAGAAATAAGTGGTAAAAGATCTAAGGAGTGCAAGAATATTGATCTTGCCCCAAAGAGCACTCCGGGAAGTCCTAGTACCTCTTCAAATCTGGGAGGTCTTAGCACCTCAACACTTAATGGAGGCCCTCGCGCCTCGAACTCCCTGGGTGTCCATCGTGGCACGACTTATCTGGGTGCCCACAGCGGCAAGAAACAGCTGACAAAACATCATAGTGCTCAATCACGGGAGACGATTCATTTTTTATTGACAATGATTCTTCCCATGTTCCAGACGAGTATATCCTAGACCTGCATGAAGAAGAGGTAGATTTCGACATTGCAGAGGTCGAACTCCCTACTTCCTATAAGGATAATATCCTAAGGATAAAAATGCTGTGTTGGGAGGTAGCGAAAGGTCGCGCGAAACCCAAAGAGAATTCAGGAGGGGAAGCAAGATCCACCACCACAATCTGACAAAGATGGCTTTCTTCCTTAGCCGCCCGCCAGACCGTCACACTCTTTGGGTTTACGTACCACCTTTTGCCGCAACTATCTAGAGTTGGGGTAGCTCTTGGGCGGCCTCTGGTGACCACCACTCCTCGCTCCACTCGGCTGCGGCTTCCCCAGTTTCGTCGTTTTCGTCCCTCGCATCCTCTCCTGTGGCTGCTTCTTTGCAGGTGTCTCGCCCGGTCTCTCCTCATCTGCTTTCTTCCCTGCCTCCTCCTAGATCGAGTCCTCCCTTTGTTTTCTTTTCTCCTACTGTAAGGTAGCGGGTTGTGTCTTTTTCCGCTCGTTGATTGGCCCATTAATCATGACGAAGAAAGCCCTTCCTGTGAAGGTGAAGCAAAGTCCATTTTCACTGTTTGTTTATTGTTGCAGCACCCGATGTCGTCAGTGGTATCCGGCAAGAATGGAGACCAAGTCGGGTTTCGGCGGGAAGGTACGGAGCACCTGTCCGCCTCAAAAACTCACTAAACGAAACTCATGTTTTAACTTCAATATCAGCATTATTAGGGAAAGTGACAGATGGTGAGATCAGCTGTATGTCCAAATTATTGCAGGCACATATTTTACTATGGTCTTTATTCTGCAAGCTACATTTTAAGTCACTATTTTGGTCTATGCCTTTCTGCTACTCTTCCAATGTAATTCATACATTATTTAAGGTGTTCCTTAATACCTTACCACAGGATTTCTATATCGAAAGCACTCCAAGTTATTGTGCAAAATCATAATATATAACATATTGTCACTCACCTAATGTTTAGGTATGTCAACATCTGCAGGTTTCTAATACCTTCTGGGATGCATTTAATGCAGTTATGATACAGGTTTAAGGTCTCAAGTGGTGCAAACAAGCAAACGTCAGCAGGGATTTCAATAAATCTGTTTTTTGAAAGATCTGGAAGAGAAAGCAAAACATGTTTTGCTTTAGATTCTTAATAGCAAATATGTACATGATTTCACGTCAATTACAGCCACATTAAAAAACCAGAAACCATACATCCCTTGTGTGATCAAATGATAACACTGCCTTGGCTATAAAGATTGAAATATTTGCCACAAGTGTCACAGATGAAGTAACTAAGTTTCAAGACTCGAGTTCCAGACAAAAATAAGAAATTATTATCTTGTACATCATGTAGTGTAGGTTTCATTCTTACATGTTACTCACCATAATGGTTATTGTACTCTTGTTACTGCTACATCCCCAACCATTCTGCCATCTACATCCTTTTACAAGTGTTAAAGGGAGTAAACAATATTGGAACCACATGGTTTCGGCAAAAGTTGCCTACCAGCAAGGACTCTCTAAACTGGAGTCTAGTCCTAACTACTTCAATATGCATGCAATCCTGCAGGGTCAAACTGGACGGGATTAGTACGAGAGGGTTTTCACGGAGAAATATCTTGGTATTTGAATAGCAGAAATCGACCTGAAAACAATGGGGTGCTCTACAAAAGGGATGGAGTACGCAGAGACGAGGCGGGCCAGGTGAAGAAGGCTTGAGAGGGCAGCAGAATCAGGGGTAAAAGACTGCGGGTTGAGCCACATCAAGGCAGACAGGTGGGTAAGGGATGTGGTAGAGCAAGGAGATACCAGAAGAGATCCAGTGTATCAACAGAGGAGGAGTACTTTTCAGCAACAGGGGCTGGAGGATAGTCAGGCTGATTCAAAGAGTTTTCGTCAGATAAGTTTGCTAACCGAGGGGCTCTCCAAAGTGATATTTCATTATGTAGAGCATCTTCCAATAGCCAAATGAGGAACTGGAAATTTCCTTTCCTGGAATTAGGTGGAATCAGAGTTTAGATTTCGTAAGAGAAACCAAAGGACTATGGGCCTCATCATGAATGCATCAGTAATTCGATACGCAGTATCATCTTCTTGTGACAGAAATTAAACCAACTGCTGGTTACGACATTTCCATCCATCAAATTAGGACACCAGTAATATAGAGCTGCTGGCACCAACACTGATTAGCATATTAATAGAGAAAGTGGTTTAACATGTGGATGGGACAAGGGCCCCCAATGACCAGTTCTTAATGCCTTGGTACCATGATGTAGAAAGGTGTGCCCAGCACATTGCACATTGTTTTTAAGCATTTGGATGAGTTATGAAATGAGAATATTTAACACCGATTAACAGTACTAATGATGTCCGTGCTTCCCCTGTAAAACATGTGTATTGCATTGGAATTCCATTTGGCCGTTTTAACTTCTGATAATTCCTAAATGCACGTATGGATAAAGGAATACATTAAAAGTCAATGTGTACAGATCTTCTCACATGTAGCAAGGTGCACTACTCAAGCCCTTACGGTGCTTTTGGTTGAAGAGTAGTTTTCTTGCTTGAGCAAAAATATACGACTGATTATCATCTATTCAACATAATCTGTATATTCACAAAACTGTCATTTGAATGGTTAATCAAACACAAAAAGATCAATGAGCCTAAATGACAAAATTAACAGTGTTGCTTTTTCAATCAACTCTTGGTTGATGTAACATTTATTGGACAATTCATTTATACAGGATATTCCACAAATCATATTCTGTGCCATTGTTCCCAATGCATTTCGGGAGTCCCTTCATCAGGGGAACACTCCAAATACAAATGATACAAAATTTGAAATCAAAACGTAATTCCAATTCAGAGTCAATAGTCAGAGCTTTTACAGAGAAAGATCCTCATCCCAAAACATCCAGTATATTCATGCTATTGTCCGCCAATGATCAGGAACAGAGTGACCAGTTTGAGACGCCTCTAAGTAAGTCACATGAGGTTTTTTTGTTCAGGATTTAACGGGTGTTAGTATAGAACGGAGATGCATTTCAACACGGGACATCTGCCTATGGGATGAATTTTTCTACACAGCTTTGGAAACACGTACCTACTTTTAGACTACGATCGGCTTGACGTGTACCCATTACTACATCAGTAAGTGATTCAGTGGGTGTGACCCATAGTTTACAGAGTTAGCATGTTTGTTACGGTAACATGCATATCTTGTATTCGCAGTTATTCTTGCCGCATTGGTGGTCCATGTTGACCAAGGACCGGTTAGGTGAGAGTTTATTGGGTCTTTAGGAAATGGTTATGCACACGATCTAAGGGTGTTGTGCTTATGTTGCACTTTATTTGGCATACAGTTTGTTGTAAGGCACATGAGCATTGGGCAGCAATGGGCTTGGTGTATTAGATGAAGAGCTTTCACTAGGCATCAGATACTCGTACACTTGAGGGCAGCACTGCCTTGTGGGCAATAGCATGAATATACTGGATGTTTTGGAATGAGGGTCTTGGTCTGTAAAAGCTCTGACCATTGACTCTGATTTTGATTTACGTTTTAATTTCGAATTTTGTATCATTTGTATTTGCAGTGTTCCCCTGATGAAGGGGCTCCCGCAATGCATTGGGAACAACGGCAGAGAATATGAGTTGTGGAATATCATGTATAAATGAATAGTACAATAAATGTTATATCAACTAAGAGATGATTGAAAAAGCAACACTGTTAAATTTGTCATTTAGGCTCATTGTTCATTTTGTGTTTGATTAACCATTCAAATGGCAGTTTTATGAATATACAGATTATGTTGAATACATGATAATCAGTCTTATATTTCTTCTCACACAAGAAAAATATTCTTCAAACAAAAGCACTGTAAGGGCTTGAGTAGTGCACCTTGCTACATGTGACATGCTCTGTACACATTGACTTTTGATTACACAACCTGATGGGAGCCGACCAGGGCAACAAGGTAGCACACATTGATACAAATAGGCTAATTTGATTAGAGTTATCCATTAAATAGGTGTGTAGGTTATATCCATTTTGAATAAAGGAATAAATGCCATATGTGGGCTGCAGCATGCATTTTCAACACTCGAAAATATGAAAAAATAACAAGTTCCGTAACTTCAGTAATTTTCTTTCTTGTGGGTACCTTATTTAACCAGATTCCTCAAACATAAGCTCAGTCACCACGCATGGAGGTGTAGACTGCACAATCCCAGCTTCAGGACCCTACCCTGCTCGGCTGCTTTGACTGAAGATTCTCCAAAGTAGCAATCTGATCAAAAGGACAGGCCCAGAAGTTTCAGGTACCACACTCTCCTGGCCCAATCCAGAGTCACTAGGATGACTTGGGCCCAGACATTCCTGATCGTCTTATAAACTCTAGGCAGGAGAGGTAGAGATGTGAAGGCATAGAGCAGTCCTCAGCTCCACTCTAGTTGCAATTCATCTCCAAGAGGGGGCAGTCTTGGGAACTTCAGTGCGTAAAAGTGTTGACAGTGCACATTCTTGATGGCAAATCCATAGAGCCAGGGCTCTCCCCGTTCCTAGAAGATGCCCTCCACCAGCTTCAAGTGTAACTGCCTTTCATGATCTACTAGGCGTTTGAGTTTGTCCACCCTGGCATTTAAAGATCCTGCCAGGTGGTTTACAACCAGGAAAATGCCTTGAGGGCTAAGCCACTTTTAGAGGCACAGGGGCTCCTGGCACAATACCCCACCCTTTCTTGCTTGTTTCAGTACTAAATGGGGTAGTGTTGTCCTTGAGAGCCTGAACCAGTCTTCCACTGATGATTGGCAGGAAGGCCTACAATGCTAAGCAAATCGCTCCCAATTTCAACAGATTGATGGAGGCAGGTCTCCGTCAAATACCTGAGACCACTGATATCCACCTCTCCCAGGTGGCCTACCCAACCCAGCAGCAACACATAAGTCCCCACCTTCAGGTGTGGGTGGGGTAGGGAGAAAGTTCTGCCACCGGTCTAGTTACAGTTAAGCAGCCACCACTGCAGGTTTTTTGCATACTCCTCCAGAACCTGGATGGAATCAAACAGGTTCCTTTAGTCCGCATGTGTCACATGCAGACGACCAATAAGTTTCAGGGACACTCTCATAGAGACCCAGGACTGAGGCTGAAACAGAGATCATAGCCTGAATTTTCTACACTTGATCACACCCCAAGGGAATAATCGAAACTAACAATTTCCAGAATGGCTCGGATGAACAAGAGCCTCTGCGAAGGACAAAAGGTGTGACTTTGGCACATTGATCGAAAATTACACATATTTTGAAGTGTTCCAGCCATCACCTGAAGGTGGTTCTGGACTGACCGTGGCAAGGTGGCCTTAAAGAGCCAGTCGTCTAGGTATGGGAAGGCTGTTATAACCATCCTGCGAAGGTGTGTTGCGAGGACACCATCACTAATGTGAACACTCAAGGGGAACTGGTACGGCTGAAGGCGAGCACAGATAACTGAGAATGCTCCTGGCCAACTATAGTAACACCTGTGGGAAAATAGTCTGCCTGCAGGTCAGGCGCTTGCATCCAGTCTCCAGGATCCAAGAAAGATAGAACATGGGTCAATATGAGTAACCTGAATTTGTCCTTTTTTTCAGGAAGAAATTGAGATGGTGAGCATCTAAAATAGGATGAAGGCCTCTGTCCTTCATCAGCACTGGAAAGTAACAGGAGTAGGATCCAGTCCCTGTTTCCAAAGCCTGCATTTTTCTATATGGCTCTTTTATCCAAAAGAGCCTGGACTTCTTGCCCATAATGGATAAATGGTCTCCTGAAAGCTGCTCTGATATGGGTGGGATATGCAGCAGGTCTGACAAAAAAGGCAGGGCGTATCCTTGTTGAATGATTTGGAGCACTGATTTAGAGCACCCATTTGTCATATGTGGTGCTTTGCCAACCTTGGAGATAAATAATGTATCCTGCCTCCTACAACGTGGCAATAAGCTGCTGAGGGCAAACAGAAGCACAGACGCAACGAGGAAGCTGAAGTGGGGGAGGGAGGGGTTACTGACCCTGCTGGCCTGGATGTTGTCGATTAGATCGTCAAACCCGACCTTGTAAAAGTTTCTGAGGCATAGGGCCTTGGCACCGAAGTCTAGAAAGGGGTGAAATTGCTGGGGCCACTGCCAAACTGGAAAAAAGATCTAGGAAGCTTGTTGTGGCCCAGCATTCTTTAAAGCACCCCAGGGCCAAGTCTGCCCTAATTCCAAAGAGATGAACGCAGTCAGATGGCATATCCAATAATGGCGCTTGGATGTCACCCAAAAGCCCGTGGACCTCAGCCACACTTGGCGCTGAACCACCATGCTGATTCCAATTGCCCTGATTAAACAATCAGTAGTGTACACAACAGGATATATAAAGTAATTTGTTGCATCTTGGTCATCCTGGATGATTTGGGCTACCTTGGAGTGAACTTCTTCAGGGACTGTAAGCAAAATCTTACTGACCATATTCTGCAATGTGTAAGAGTGTCTCCATACGAGCCAGCTAGCACTGAGAGTTAAGGGTGAGACTAGCAGTAGAAAACTCTTACTTTTCGAAATGCGTCCATATGTTTGGATTCCCTGTTAGGGTTGAGGCATAGGAAATGGGTTTCAATTAATCCTGCTCATAGAAGTCAGAACAACCAGCATTTCCAGTGTATGGTGTTGGATAGAGAAAGTAGGGTCTTCTGGGGCAGGTCTGTGATGTCTAGCCACTTGCTTATTTACAGCCAGGCAAAAGCAAGATTGGCCCAGGTGCCCATTAATGTATTAATAAGAGTTTTGTTAACAAGCATTTGCAATGCAACGGTCTCGGCTTTAGTTAAGCATAAGCAATTCTGTTTGTAATTAGGTAGCTTTTAGCTTTGCTTTCATTAGTGTTTTTTAAACGTTTATGTACATACCATGCATAGGTATGTATATGTATGGATGCATTAATATTGGTATGTATATAGATCTGCAGATGTTTATGTTTATATCTGTATGTGTATATATATATATATATATATATATATATATATATATATATATATATATATATTTATATATATATATTCACATTCACTGAAAAAACCATAGGTTATAGACCATATATAGTTAGGAATTAGCATTTACAAAACCTTGAAAATTCACTGAAAAAACCATAGGTTATAGACCATATATAGTTAGGAATTAGCATTTACAAAACCTTATTTTACTCACACAAAACCATTGAAATTCGCATATATAGTTAGTTGCACTAACTATATATCGTGCACCCGCAATCCACTGCTGATCATGTCACATATTACATCATTCATGACATGGTCAGTGACATCACTGATGACATCACTGATGACATCTCAAATGACATGACATTTGAGATGTCATCAGTGATGACATCAGTGATGTCACTGACAATGTCATGAATGATGTAATATGTGACATGATCAGCAGTGGATTGCGGGTGCGCGATATATAGTTAGTGCAACTAACTATATATGCGAATTTCAATGGTTTTGTGTGAGTAAAATAAGGTTTTGTAAATGCTAATTCCTAACTATATATGGTCTATAACCTATGGTTTTTTCAGTGAATTTTCAAGGTTTTGTAAATGCTAATTCCTAACTATATATGGTCTATAACCTATGGTTTTTTCAGTGAATTTCAATGGTTTTTTGATAGCAAATATCAAAAGCTGTAAAATGTATTCTTCTTTTAAAGGAAAAATATATTTTATATGTATTTAATATAATGTTTTTATGTACCGGTATATACATTTTTTGAGGGAACGAATTTATCAACTATCATGCTGAAGAAGAGTGTGGGGAGAAAAAAACAAAGAGGAGGACTAAGAGGAAAGAACAATCAGTTCAAAAATACAATTGCTTTAAAGCATGAAGTGCTTTTCCACACATTTACATTTAAATAACCCATATTAGACAACTTCTGGGAGGGGAGTCATGTAGGTATTGAATAGGGTAGGGCTGAGAGAAGATCTTTGGTGTGCACGCATATGATGTTCTTGGGTGCTGAGGTGGAGGGAAGCAGCTGGATGCCCTGTGTGCATCCTGTAAGGAAGGATGCCATCCACTTGAGGGCGTCTTGCTGTATGCCGAAGTTGTGGAGTCTATTGATGAGGGTGCTGTGGGAGACAGTGCCAAAAGCTGCAGAGAGGTCAAGAGGATCAGAGCCACAGTTTCTCTGCCATCGAGGAGAGTTCTGATGTCACCTTTGGCGTCAATCAGCACAGTCTCTGTATCGTGGTCAGCCCAGAATCCTGAGTGTGAGACATCCAGTAGGTAGCTTTGTTCCAGGAATTCAGTTAGCTGTTGGTTAATGGCTTTCTCAAGTACTTTGTTGGGTAGGGGGGAACAGGGAGAGTGGTCTATAGTTTTTGAGGTGAGTGGTGGGTTTCTTTAGGAGAGGTCTGACCTTGGCATCCTTACATTTGTTCAGCAAAGTTGGTGTGGAGATGGAGGAGTTGAGTATGCTAGTGAGTTCAGTGCTGATTGCTTTAGCTCCGAGGTTGAAGAGGTGGTGGGGGCAGGGGTCGGTGGGAGCCCCGGAGTGGATGAAAGACATGATGGCTGTGGTGGTCAGAGTAGTGAGGGGACACCTGGTAGCAACTGTTTGGCTGGTGTTTGCTGATTGGTTGAGGTTGTTCAGGTCGATGGTGGTGGGTTGGGGGCGGACGTTGCTCTAGAGGATGGCACTCTTGTTATGAAAGTAGTTAAGAGGATGTTGCAGAGCTCTTAGGAGGGGTAGATAGTGTTCTCTATGGTGGTTCCATGGGGGAATTCTTTGGTTATTTTGAAGAGTTTCTCAGTGCTGCTGGCCACGGTGTTGATGCAGGCAGTGATGGCTGATTTCTTGACTTCCTTGATGTGTCAGTTATTTGTGCTTAGGGCTATCTGGAAGGCGGCTCTTCCGGTGAGGTTCTTAGTGCTGCGCTATCTTTTCTCCAGTTGGTAGCAGTTGCACTTGGTGGACCTGAGCTGTAGGGTGTACCAGCTGGCTTGTCTTGTGGTTTTGTGGTCTTTAGTATGTTTCAAAGGGGCAACACTGTTGGCGCAGTTGGTGATCCAGTTGGAGACATTCTGGATGGCCTGGTTGAGTTCTGTTAAGGCTTCGGGTTGGATGGTGGTGACGGGCTGGCTCCGCTAAGATCCAGTGACCTTGCTCCAGATGCGGGGGGATGAGGTGTAGTAATGATGTGCTGGGTATCAGAGATTGTGAAGTGTACTATGGTGTGGGCCGTCCAAGGGATTTATGTGGTGTGGCTGAATTAAATTATGTTGATGGAGGTGAAAATGGGGTTGAGTGCTTGTGTCCATCCTTGTTTGTGGGCTCAGTGACCAGTTAGGTGAGACTAATATTGTTCAGGTTTTCTAGGAGGGCAGTGAAGCTGGTGTAATTGAAATTGAGGTCGCTGAGTAGAACTTAGTTGTAAAAGTCGATGGTCAGGGGGGCGATGAGGTTGGAGATGGCATAGCAGAAAGTTGGTTGGGGTCCCGGGGGTCTGTAGTCGAGGCTGCACCTTATTGTGCTTTTTGCTTCTATCTGTAATTAGAAGCTGAAGTGTTCCAAGATAGGCATGGGGTCATTGTTGGTGATGGTGCATCTGATGATTTCCTTGAAGATGATGGGGATGCCTCTGCTTTGTTTGTTGGCGCAGTCTCTATGAATCACTTTGTAGCCTATGGGAGTGGCAGTGGTGATGTTGGGGTTTGAAGAGGTGTTGAGCCACATCTCAGTGATGAAGATCATGTCCGTGGAGAGAGTTTGTGGGGTGTTTGCAGAGGGAGCATGCATTGAGCAGGATACATTGGAGTGGTTATGGGTTGATTGCAGTCTTCTTGGCAGGGATGGTGTGACAACCTTCATCAGTAGTGGTGCTGGAGAAGTGGCAATGTCAGCATATGAAGTGTTCTTTGGTTGAGCAAGGTGCAGCGGAGGAGCAGCTGATGTATCGGTCCACAGGGTAGCTGGAGTCCCTTGGGGGGTGTATCGGAGGGTGGCGGGAGAACCAGGGGTTCTGGCGCTGGGCACGGATGGGTGCAGACGGGCTTGCCTTTGGCGCACAGGTGGCGCGACCGCGCAGCGCACTGCATTTGTATTCTTGGAAGGTGGGAGGGACTAGCAGAGAGGCGGGAGGCTGAACATCACAGCTGCCACCAAACCAAATGTGACAAAAAAGAGCTTTCAGGATTACTACTGGGAGGGTCTGAGCTATGTCCTACAGATGGCTCGATCACCTGAGAGCACTTTTTAACTTGGCCAAAGCAGTGTACTTCTACAGAAAATGTGCGTTCCCTCCAAGAAGCTGTGATCATTGTTTTTTATTTTATTTATCAAGTTGTGCGAGCCTGTCTGCTACTATTTTTCTCTAGAGATGGCTTACTAACTTGGCCTGTATTGCACTTGCTGTTTAGGTCACTGTTAGACCGGATATCCTTCGCGTAGTATTCTCCAAAACATTTTGCCTTCACTTCTCCTCTTTGCTGAATTCATTTATGTTGGCTTTAGTAATAAAGTGTGTGTGCGCTCACCTACAAACATGGTAAATATTATCCAACACCAAATTGGCGCATTTGAAATATATCCATTGCCTATAACTTAAATACTACTCGTCGGCCTGCAGCACTCCTTGTTCCACCCACTAAAGAAGCCTTTTGAAACATGTCTCAGGCCTGCTACTGCAGTCTGTAGTGCAGTTTTAAACTACTACTTTCATCTGGCAAAGTAAACCTACTCGTCGGCCTGCAGCACTCCTTGTTCCACCCACTAAAGAAGCCTTTTGAAACATGTCTCAGGCCTGCTACTGCAGTCTGTAGTGCAGTTTTAAACTACTACTTTCATCTGGCAAAGTAAACCTTTTTCAAACCTTCCTTTCTAATACTTCTAAGTCACCTCTGAGATATATCCGAGCGGCTCATAGGGCAGGGTGCATTGTATTTAAAAAGTAGGACATGTGTGTTTAGGTTTTACATGCCTTAGCAGTGATAAACCAGCAAAGTTGTTTTTCACTTTAAGACCTATCTCGCCCATTGACCAACGCTGTGTTACCTCATTACATTTAGAAAGTGCTTACCTTAGACTGGAAGCAGATAGGAATATGCTGTTAAACTTCAAATTAATTTAAATTTAAAATCCTCTATAAAGAAGTGGGCATTTTCTTGTCCCAACCAACTATGCCTTCTGCCAGTGTCCTGGATCACATGACTGTAAATGGGGTTTTGTATTCCTTCCAGACCATGACACAAAAGAAGTTTAGATGCGGTCAGGATGGGCCATTCTGGCAGGAGGACTGTGGAAGGGCTGTGCCCAGCCCATTTAGACTTCAAAGGGGTTGCCTCCTGCGCACGCAAAGGAAATGGACACCAGGCCTGCCCAGCCTATTGTCACCCCAGACAGTTTGGAGCCTTGACAGGTGAAGGGGAAGAACTTTCCAGACCACGTTTTGGGAGTAGATCAGGGAATCCCCTCACAGACACAAACAGACAGACCAGATATAAATACTGGACCGCCAGAGTTGCTCATGAGAACACTCCTGGACCTGTTCTGTGGAAGTTACAGAAGGAGGAGTTCCCGGCTGACAGAGGACTGCCTTTCTGCTAGAAGGTCGGCCTGGCAGTCTATGAAGGAAGGTTGGACCAGTTTGCCTTCATCACTGGCTAAGCAGCGTGACAACAAATGTCAGTTGGCTGACTTGTGTGAGCTACAAGGACATAGCAAGCTTCAGAGGCCACCCTGCAACCACCCAGTTGCCCTGCTGCAACTGGACCTAGCAAGAACTGCAACTGGACCTGCCTGAGCCCTGCTGGCCTCTGCTGGATTGAGTCCCTGATCCCCTAGCGGTGCACCCCCCATGTTCAGGACCATAGGTTCGCATCACAGTTTACTGCTCCTAAAGAAAAGGTGAAGATCCTAAAGTTAAGGCTTCCCTTAACTATAAATGGGCCCGTTCACGCCAAGACCCTGCCGCCCGCGAGACTGCCATGCAAAGCTAGGGTGAGACATACTCTTCACATTAACAGCGACCGCCAGCAATTCGAGACCCGCCCTTTGTGCAACATTAATGACCGTTCGCGACAAATGCCAACATGAAGCCTCAACAATGACCATCCGCAACACTCGGCCTCCTCCACGACAAATGGAACTCTTCGCACAAGACTTAAAAGGTAACTTTTCAGCAGAATTAACCTGTTCTCTATATCCGACCCGTGCTCCATTGCGGTTTGCCTGAACATGCAACTTTCACCCAGTCTAGCACGATCAGATGAACGAGAGTGGCGCTTTGTGCTTTTAGGTGCTCTTTTCACTTAAAACTTTTACATTTTATATCTATGGTTCTACCAATTAGATTTTTCTCATTCTGGTATAATTTTATTTATTAAAATGTATTCTATTTTTCTAAATTGGTTTGGTCACTTTACTACTGGGTCTGTGCTGCTTAAATGATTGACGCATTACCTCAAGATTAAGCCGGACTGCTTTAGGCCAAGCTACAAGAGGGTTAAGCACAGGTTAATATAATGTCTTTTGTGGTACACCCTGACAAGGATTGTGGTTGTTGCCCGAATGGTGCTTCCACCCCCCTCCACCAATAACCCAATTTCTTACAGTCACAGACATGTCACTGCATGCTTTTAAATGAAGGTCTCCTATGTAATCAGACATTTATGGTGTTTGGTCTTCTCTAGCAGCAGCAGAGATAGGAAATAAACAGAAAGGAGGAGGTATTTGATGTATAGCAGGCTCACCCCTCCATCATCAACTTCAGAGAGCAGTTTTGTTTTCGAGATCCATATGGAATTTACAAGTTTACGTTAATCTACATGCAATTTGTACATACCTTAACATACCTTGAGAGAATGGTGTTTTTCCTTTCTCATTTAGAGTATGAATGCCGTGCAGGGTGATCAATGTTTGAGCGTGCAGGGTGAGCAGGGTGAGCAGGGTCTGAGCGTGCAGGGTGAGCAGGGTCTGAGCGTGCAGGGTGAGCAGGGTTTGAGCGTGCAGGGTGAGCAGGGTTTGAGCGTGCAGGGTCTGAGCGTGCAGGGTGAGCAGGGTCTGAGCGTGCAGGGTGAGCAGGGTCTGAGCGTGTAGGGTCTGAGCGTGCAGGGTGAGCAGGGTCTGAGCGGGCAGGGTGAGCAGGGTCTAAGCGTGCTGGGTGAGCAGGGTCTGAGCGTGCAGGGTGAGCAGGGTCTGAGCGTGCAGGGTGAGCAGGGTTTGAGCGTGCAGGGTCTAAGCGTGCTGGGTGAGCAGGGTCTGAGCGTGCAGGGTGAGCAGGGTCTGAGCGTGCAGGGTAAGCAGGGTCTGAGCGTGCAGGGTGAGCAGGGTCTGAGCGTGCAGGGCGAGCAGGGTCTGAGCATGCAGGGCGAGCAGGGTCTGAGCATGCAGGGCAAGCAGGTTCTGAGCATGCAGGGCAAGCAGGGTCTGAGCATGCAGGGTAAGCAGGGTCTGAGCATGCAGGGTAAGCAGGGTCTGAGCGTGCAGGGTAAGCAGGGTCTGAGCATGCAGGGTCTGAGCGTGCAGGGTAAGCAGGGTCTGAGCGTGCAGGGTAAGCAGGGTCTGAGAGTGCAGGGTAAGCAGGGTCTGAGCATGCAGGGTGGGCAGTATCTGAGCGTGCAGGGTGGGCAGTATCTGAATGTGCAGGGTGAGCAGTGTCTGAGCGTACAGGGTAAGTCCGGTCTGAGCGTGCAGGGTGAGCAGGGTCTGAGCGTGCAGGGTGAGCAGGGTCTGAGCGTGCAGGGTGAGCAGGGTATGAGCGTGCAGGGTATGAGCGTGCAGGGTGAGCAGTGTGAGCGTGCAGGTTAAGCAGGGTCTGAGCGTGCAGGTTAAGCAGGGTCTGAGCGTGCAGGGTAAGCAGGGCCTGAGCGTGCAGGGTAAGCAGGGTCTGAGCGTGCAGGGTAAGCAGGGTCTGAGCGTGCTGGGTAAGCAGGGTCTGAGCGTGCAGGGTAAGCAGGGTCTGAGCGTGCAGGGTAAGCAGGGTCTGAGCGTGCAAGGTGGGCAGTATCTGAATGTGCAGGGTGAGCAGGGTCTGAGCGTGCAGGGTGAGCAGGGTCTGAGCGTGCTGGGTGAGCAGGGTCTGAGCGTGCTGGGTGAGCAGGGTCTGAGCGTGCTGGGTGAGCAGGGTCTGAGCGTGCTGGGTGAGCAGGGTCTGAGCGTGCAGGGTGAGCAGGGTCTGAGCGTGCAGGGTGAGCAGGGTCTGAGCGTGCAGGGTGAGCAGGGTCTGAGCGTGCAGGGTGAGTAGTGTGTGAGTAAGTACAGTGAGTAGTGTGCTTGTGCATGGGGAGCGGTGTATTAGTATTAGAGTAAGTAGGGGACGAAGGGGCACTGTGAGCTGTGTGTACGTGCAGGAAGAGTGGTGTGTGTGAGAACTGTTTGAGTGAATTGTGAGAGGTGGGTGAGTGCAGGGTGAGCTTTGGATGAATCCAAGGTGAGGAGCAAGAGTGCAGAGTGTCAGATGTATGTCCAGAGTCAGCACTGGAAGTGCTAGGTGTGATATATGTGCGCAGTGTGTGCGTAAATGGTGAGTAGCATGAGTGCGGTCTGTGCAGGGTGAACAGTGCATGAATACTGGATGTTGGAGTATAGTGTCAGTGTACAGAATGAGTAGTGCCGGAGTGTAGAATGGGGTCTGTAAGAGCAAGGTTAGTGATGCATCAGTGTTCATGGTTAGCGGTGTCTGCGTGCATGGTAAGTGATATTGGTGCCGTGTGTGTACATAATGAATGGTGTGTGTTGTATGTGTGCAGAGTTATCAGTACGGTATGATGAGTGGAGGGTGAGAGGTGTGCAACTGAATGGTTAGTTGTGGTGTAGGTGATTTGTAGTGGAGTTTGAGCGGTTTAGAAGTACATGGTGAGCAGTACCTGGTTCACTGTGAGTGGTTTAAAAGTGCAGGCATGTGATGTGTGAATAAAGGGTAAGTGCTGGAAGAGTGGTGGGTGAGAAGTGTACGAGCGCATGGTAGAAAGATTGTGATTGCAGATTAGGCCGTTTGTGAGTACAGAGTGACCGGTGTACCCCTGGGAAGTTAATGATCTCATAAAGTTAATAATACTAACTGTTTGAAATGCATGAATTAGTCAACAAATGCACCTTTATTAAACAGTACACGTGGGCAACTTGCTGAAATTGCAAATTCTAATTCATTTATAAATGTGAAGTAAAAAAACATTAGAAATGTGATTTGCGTAGTAAAATAGAGTAAATTGCTTGATTCATGTTGCGTAGAAAATTATACTGTGGCAAAGAATGCAGATGTTAAGTAAAATGGCTTTAAATGTCGCTTCTGCTAGGTAATACCTAACACAGGTCTTTAGAATGGTGGGTGGAAAACCGAAAGGCTTACTTTCTATGTCTAATTTTGTTGTGTTTTGTTCTTATATTAGTTTCATGCGGGCCTGTTAGGGCCACTTCAAAAATGGCCATCGGAAATGGTAAAGGTTACAGAATGGCCCCGCGCATGAGCAGAGTGGATGCTCCAGTCACGTGTATGCAGCCTGTGCTCGGAGTTAGAGATGTCAAGGCCAGCCTGACCTGCAGCAAGCGTCATGCCACGAGCTCAGCATGAATGCATGGGAACGGATGAGGGAATCGAGCTACAGAGGATGAACTAATGTGTGACCATCAGAGTTTGCTACAAAATACATTTACAAGTTGAATTAACTTTGGACATTGCAGATCATGAGAACTATTGTATACGTTATTGTCTGCAAACCGGTTTGAACAAGGAGGGCTATGAGGTGACCATCACCACCCATCAATGGACCAATTAGTGTGATTTCTGCCCCCAAAGATTGCAACTTTTGAGTGTAGTGAGCCAGAGAATGGGGTATAAGAGAGTCTGCCCTGAAGCAGTTGTGGTTGCTGTCGCTTCACCTACCCTGATGCTGCGAGAGACTCTGTCATTCTAGACTTTTGAACTTTGACTGGGGAAGGAACAAGATCGTTGCGGGAGTTGCTTCGGGAGGAGATTGCATCCAAGGAGGTTAGCGGGACAGTCAGTCAGTTTTGGGAGTCCTATCTAGTGACCTGCACTTCATCCATCACTCATGGGGAACCATTCTTGTCATCGCCCTATGGCCAAGGGTAATGAATATTTCCGTTTGTATTCTCAAAATTTTGCTTGAATTCTGATTAATATATTAAATGTATTTTGCCTAATAAAGAACTTTACTTATCTGCTCAAAGAATTTAGATAACATTTTATGCTAACACTAAATGAGTCTGTGGTTCTTTGAAGTAAATAATGATTTATAGATGTTAAAGGTTTAAATTATGATTGAGCTGAACTTAATCTCCATCAACTGATTCTAATAGGTGGTCCATCGACCAAATAGCGGAGTACTTTGATGTTTTAAACCGACAGGATCCTAAGTTAATGTATATATTGTGTAAGTTATAATAGATGTTATTTCAACAAAGCACTCTGTTCGTCCAGCAGCTTATTTCCTTAGCGGTTGATCCAGAGAAAATTAAGTGAATATATGTATGTGGTGTTATGGGCCCCACGACATAGAGTTAGTATAATTGAGGTTGTGTAGATGTTTTTCTGGATTAGTGTTATAAGGAAAATGTATTTTAGCCACGCTGGATCACAGACATCAATAGAAAGCTATTGTATAAATATTAACCAATGTTTAAAAAAAAAAGAAATACAAATAATTAAAAATATATATATATTTTCTGATACCGTAAGATGTCAAAAGAAAATACAGCTACTTAGTGGTGGAACATGAAAGTAATTTTCACGCATAAGCCACGGCCCTGAATGACCCCGCAATCACGTTTCTGCACACGTTTTCGATTTTTGTTTCAGGCTCAGTCATGCATGTGAGCTGAGCTCCACTCTAGCTAGCTAGTACAAAGGGATATGAACTCAGAGAGGGACTCTGGTCTGGAAGGAGGCACCCAGTGTTCCTTCCATACAGAAGGAGACTACTGTACCTTCATCGAATTGTAAGGTACTGCTAGTGATGGCAGTGCAAAGTGTTAGTTGTAGGACAGGGCTTTTCCATGATTGCTACAGAGGCGGGTGGCCAACCACCTCAGTGAATAACCTCTTAAGTTCCATAAAACCGGGTCCTACAATATATTCCAGCGTGTGCGACTGTCATGAGCGCATTTTCAACCGTGCATTCCTTCAGTGTATGTCAGAAGTATACTAGTATGTGTACTATTTTAGCCATTTTGATTCCACTGTGTGAGTACTGTACACAAATAGCAGGTCTGCAAGGTGACCTCCATCCTCCTATGTCAATTGCAAAACGCGGACAAACACCCGCACTGGTGCAAAAGATAAGGCTAGCTGATTGGCCAGTGTGAAAGGTGTTCCCTCCTTTATGTGCTGGTCTTTTCTGTATCCTACTACCCTAGCCCTCAAAAGAAATTTCTTTGAGTTCGAAGGGTCCCTATACCTACAAATAGGGGGCACATCAATGGGCAGTGTTTTTGCGCCAAGCGTAGCGGGTATGTATGTGTATGATTTTGAGAAAAAATACATCCTCTCACCTAACAATCCATACCTAGATAACATCAAATTCTGGCGCAGATATATTGATGACGTGCTAGCAATCTGGAAAGGCCCACAAGAAACTTTAATAGCATTTATAACTTGGCTCAACACTTGTGACCAACACCTCCACTTCACCCACAATATGGATACGAATGAAATGGTCTTCTTAGACATACAGATCAAAAGAGAACAAGAAGTCCTGACCACCAAAACACACTTCAAGCCTACAGCAAAAAACAACCTCTTAAGATTCGAGAGTTTTCACCCACGACCGCTGAGGGAAAATCTTCCCTATGGCCAATACTTACGACTACGTAGGAATTGCAGCAAACTCACGGATTACAAAGAACAGGCTGAAGACCTCACGGTGAAATTAGTACAACGTGGTTACCCTAAAAAGATCACAAACAAATGCCAAAAACGAGCCAGAAATCAACCGCGCCAAGCTCTTTTGGAAGAAACCACAAAAAACAATGACAACACACCCCTAACATGTGTGACTACATACAATGCGATTTCCAACCAAGTCAGCAAAAGCATCAGGAAACACTGGTCCATAATCAACTCTGGAAGCTTTAACTGGGAAAAACCTCTTTTCTCATACAAAAAAGCCCCTAGTCTGAAAAATACTTTGGTCAACACAAGACCTAAAAGCAGCACAAACACCAACGATCCGACCTTGACACAGATATGGGGCCTCCCCCCAGTAACGGGACATTCCCGGTGTGGAGACTGTAGTGTCTGCCACCTGACAGAAAACACCAAGACACTCAGCTTGGAACCCGGCAAAGTGTGGGAGCAGAGGTCCCACACTAACTGCAACAGCAGCAATGTCATCTATCTCATCACCTGCACCTGTGGTAAACCTTACGTGGGTATGACGACTCGCAAAATCAAACAGCGCATTTGCGAACACAGAAGTACCATAAGATGCAAAAAGAATATAACAAAACTCACCGATCACTTCCTAACGGTCAACCATACCACCAATGACATGAGGTGGACAGTCATTGAACAGCTGCAACCAGGTCCCAACATCCAAGCCCGTTTGTTCGAGAAAGAACAGAGATGGATATACAGACTTTCCACACATAAAAGGGGTCTTAATGATAATATCCCGTGGGGCTCTGTACTCAAATAGGACAACTGTTTGTAACATTCACATTCCTTTGTATAATCCTACCTAACATGCATGCGCAGCAAACCTACCTGAAACTTTTGATAAACCCAACACCACGCATGCGCAGCATTTCCTGTCTCCATGACAACCCATTTTCCCCACGGGCCTCCGTAGTAGTCACATGACCACACCCGGAAGCCAGCCAGTAGTTAAATAATCACCACGTTCATCCATTTCTCATAGCCGAGCGGTGGACGGTAGACGTAGGTGATTAGCCTCTCTCCACGACAGCCAACTGTAAGTCACCTTCCTTCCATACAGGATCTACCATTGCCTAAATTCACGAGCCACCACCCAGGCCTGCTTCCGTAGACCTATCCATGTGATATACATCTTTTCACTTAGAATATGTTGTAACGCGTGAAGCACCTACCCCCTGCTCGTTGAAGCCAAACAAGAGAATTCCTCTAGTAAGCCTGCTCTCTGACATGTCACATTCTGTGACATCCTTCGTGTTCTATGTTTTTGTGAGTCTGGTATGTCTCTTTTTCTTAAACACCACAAGTCCCAAATAGGACATCTTCTAGCTCACCTGCTAGAAATAGTAGCCATCTGGCATAGTTCACAACTCTTCGCCATTTAAGTAATGAGCATAAAACCCTTCTTTACTTAATATAGCGCTGATGCATGCTTTTCAGGCACGCACTGAGAACAACATCAATCATTTTTTGCATAGCCTTAAATATCCTCCAATGAAGCGTACACTCTCACGATAAGAGCACGCTTCTACTAGCTAAGAAGGCACACCCTCAACTCCAGAAGGCACTTTTTCCAAAACACCACCGTGGAATGCAAGTACGACTGCACGTATAATGCACTAAGAATCTGCACTACGTTACAGGATAGTAATCACTTCCTTTTCCTTTCTCCTTTTTCTCCACAGGTTTTTTTCTGGCACCCTATATTTTTAGGAGTGTCTTCCCAGTGGAACACTTTTTCCTCTGGATGACTTAGGATTTAGGACAGGGTGCGTCTTTTAGGGGACCCACACCTCCCACTTCCTTCATTGGTCCTGATGAATACCGGGGATCACCCCAAATGGTTGAAACATGTTGACCAACACATAATTGAGATACGTAGGTCGTAACTCCCCTTCCAGTATCTCACCTATATTTTAATATTGTCCAGTTGCTTTTTTATTAAAATTGTAATACAAAGTCATAAACCAGGACAATTTTTAACACTCACACTTTTTTTGTTTGCATCCACACTTCACAACCTGCTCCACTGTAACTCAGGTGTCGAAGCACACCCAAGTGACGCTAGACCACTTGGGTGGGCCCCGATGATGAAGCAAGTCACCACTAGGTGGTGAGTGAGGGGTTTATTAACAAGGAACACTGATTCCACGTTTGGAAAGCCTTCACCTCTCTCATCGGGTAATACTCCTTCATTTGTTCTTTAAAAAACTTTTCTGGATCCTTACAGAGAACTTACCAGGCACACCTTCCTTCCTGCTATACTCTGACACAGAATATTAGACCTTGCTAGAAGTCTTTTATGGCAGACATAGAATCAACAAAGGATATCTGAAATGACTGCATAGACCGACTGGACCTTTAACTCAATGCTCTAGGGTTTCGAATGACCAAGGGAGGTTGCACCCACTAGGGTGTAGAAGGACTACTGTGATCCAAGGCTAGATTCTTGTACTAAAAAAATCAATGAAAGGAGAGGGAAACTGTTGAAAATGTGGGAAAGCCCCTCAGTTTTGCCTAACTGATATACGTAAACCAATAATGGAGGGTGACTCTGAAAACAGGCAATACCCTGTTCCTTAGTGCTCATCAGGCACACTATATGTGTTCTTATGGAACCCTCACCCACACACTAAGCATCTGCATTCTACATGATCGAGATCAGGTCCTCACCTAGTGAGGTACGGACCACCAGGTGTGCTCAACCACGCAGTGGGAAGGAGCACTTTGATATTCTCTATATTCTTAGTGGGATTATAGGTAATAAAACATTAAAAAATACCGCAGGTGACCCAGTTCTTTAGTAAGAGAGGCCCTGTCATATGGTTAAAAACATAACATGACACAAAGAGGAATTTACTAAACAAAAGTGTCTATTCTAGGTCGTCTCGTTTCATTTGCTTCGCAAGATGAGCAAATTTCATCAGGGCCTCTAAGACCCTTGTTCTCCCAGCCTATATGGAGAAGGAGTTATGCATTCACACGCATTCTATGCAAGATCAAGCGATAGTACCCAACCCTTCTATAAGGGGTGAGTTGATTGGAAACTGGAGATTATCCACATCAAGAATCCTAAAAAATGAGAAGGAACACAGAAACGAAAATAAGTCTGTATTAGAACAGGATTAAACAATCGACCTTGAGCACTGCACTACACACTCTAAAACAGTGAGATCTCTAACATTAGAGATACCACAATCTATAAGCCAGGGTTAGTTACCTGGTAAGAGTTAAAGTACTTGGAACAGCTAGTGTTCAAAATATCATGCAGGCATCTCATTATCCAAGTGTATTCATACAACGCATCACATATTCATACACAAAGAGGAGAGCAAATATATGAATATAAGCCATCTGGCTCCTAGTGTTTTAGGTGAGGACATACGTGTCAATGAAGATTATCCAGGCCTTGTGGAACAAAATGCGGGGGCTTGCTGGGATCAAAGCTCACACACTAAAATGGGAGAGATATCCCTACATTACTAGCAAAGAAAAATAAATACACCAACAAATGCCCCAGAGGTCAAGGGCATTACTTAATGTACCAAGATTATCAAGGACAAAATCTTAACAGAACATAACATGTGTATTTGCAAAGCGCACGTTCACCCAGAGGTATCTTGGCGCTGAATAACGGATGTTCATTGTTACCCAATTCAATGGTACTCATTGAATCGACCTCAGATGGATGAAAGGCTGAGTGGACCTGTCGGGATTTGAACCTGTGACCATGAGGTCGAACACAGGCCCCTGCAATGAACGTATTAGCCCTCTGAGCCACCAGACCCATAAAGTAGACTTGGCACTTGACACCTGGTTGATTCAATTCAACAATACCCGATTTTACAAATAATGGACTATGTCTAAATAGAACTAAAGACAGTGACAACTGATAAGTGAATATGACAATTCTTGTGTAAACAAAATAAAACAAACAAAAAGAAATAAGAACATTTCCCTAGGGCCAAGGTTGCAGTAGAATAGTAAGGTTGACCTATTTAAAAGAAGATGAAGCAGGACTAGGGATGCCTCACAAAGGGCCAGATGTAGGAAGGCAAATACCGGTCGGTAACAGACTATTTCAGCCGCTACCGACCGTTATTTGAAGATGGAGATGTAGGGGCATGTTAAAATACAGATTCGGTAATTTTACCGAATCGGTAATTTTACCGATTCTGTAAAATACCAAATCAGTAAAATTACCAATTCTGTATTTTGACATGTAGGTAGCACTGCAATCAGTGCTACAGGGGTTTAAGAATTCGTTATTTACCACCAACTAGAAGTTGGTGGTAAATAATGAAAACCCTTGAAAAAGCATTTATTTTGCTTTTTAACACCTTCGCTGCGGCGGCTATTCCGCCGCAGCGCTAAGGGGAGGCGGGGCCGCGTGGCGGTCCAGTGCTCGTGACGGAACCGCTCCGTCGCGGCCCGCAGGTGAGCTGTGCTTGTGACGAACGGTTCCGTCACGGCCCCGCCTGCTCTTCAGAATGTCCAGCGCAGGCGCGGAGTTCGCGCTGCGCAGGCGCGGCGAGCGGGCCGTGACGGAACCGTTCCGTCACCAGCACAGCCCACCCGAGGCTCGTGACGGAACAGTTCTGTCACAAGCATGGGAGGGGTTAAACAGTGCCATGTTGCAGACATACATACCCTAAGGGCATGTATGTCTGCAACATGTGCACCCATGCACAATTGAGGGGTGCAACAGGGTGTCAAAGTGACACCCTGCCACCCTTCAATGTTTCCCCCAATTACCGAATCGGTATTTACCGATTCGGTAATTGCCATTCATTCCTATGGGCCTGGAGGCCCATAGGAATGAATGTCAATTACCGAATCAGTAAATACCGATTCGGTAATTGCCCTAAGGGCATGTATGTCTGCAACATGTGCACCCATGCACAATTGAGGGGTGCAACAGGGTGTCAAAGTGACACCCTGCCACCCTTCAATGTTTCCCCCAATTACCGAATCGGTATTTACTGATTCGGTAATTGACATTCATTCCTATGGGCCTCCAGGCCCATAGGAATGAATGGCAATTACCGAATCGGTAAATACCGATTCGGTAATTACCGAATCATACTGATTCGGTAATGAAATCGGTAAAATTACCTAAATCCCGATTGCCAGTTCTTAAATACCGAATCGGTATGATTCGGTATTTAAGAATCGGTAATCTGGGATTACCTACATCTGGCCCAAAGTCTATTATTTATAAGCTGAATGAAATATCCACAAGTTGATCACTGAAGGTGTTACTTATTTTGCATAGGTGGAAATCAATGCAGAATATTACATCTGCTATACTCTACTGATGCTCTGACTGTAGGCAAACATGTGTTCCCTTACCACGGCTAGATGTATAATAGCGAATGCTGTTAGACTAAAAGTCATTGCAATGGCATTCATAAATCTTTTAGTTGGTAAGAGTATTAACCCAAGAGATAGAAACACTGAGATCTATACCTGCACCTACATCACCTACACATACAATAGATGAGATAAAATGTAAAATTTAATTTATAGATGCTTAAAATAGAGAATTCACATCCTATGTTTATTCAAAATATTTTCAGGAATGCATATTCGGTATAGATGGTAAGGACTGTTATGTCCATGCATATTTACCTGTTTCAGCTACTGAGGATGTAACATAACATCTTATTCCCATGTCATATGCAGTTACATGTAGTATATGGCTTCACCTATTTTATGGACAGCATTGCTTTGAATATTATTTTTCTAATTACGATTTTATTGTTTCTAAAATCACTCTCCATAAAATAATAAATCCCACCCAAAAGCTAAGGAGATGGAGAGAGCTTGGTATTTCTTTTGATTCCCTACAAATAGAGATACTGATAAGGCATATGAACAAAATATGACCTGCTTAATTGAGTCATTAGTAAAGAAATTAATTTAGGCATTAGAGGAAACGAGAACTCGCACATTTCATAAGGCAACAAAACAAGAAGATGTTTTTAAGAATGTGTGGAATGAAGAAGAAGAAGGTGTATAAAAAGAAAATTATATATTTCAAATTGAAATGAGAAAGACACCAGGCAGGGAAACTATGTTTTTACAAAACTGGAAATTACATTAGAACCATACACATAGGGATAAAAAGCTGTAAACATACGATTGAAGTTCTTGGAGGGCCTGTCCAAATATTTGCTGGGGAGAAAGCAGTTGTCCCTGGAGCCTTTTTACTGTTACCTGCTGATTCGGAGGGTGTTTGGTATTTAGATTTACAGTTCCCTAAATATATTGTATAAATAGCAAAGATGTCCTAACAATGAAAATATCTCAAACATAAACGCAGTACAATTGATGGGACACAATTAGTGGGAGATATTTTGGGAGCAATCAGTCCCCTGTGGGAGTAGTTCTAAAGGACGAGAACATTCGAAGCTTTCTACAGTAGTAGATAAGTTAGTCACTAGTACATTTGGTGATTTTCTAGCAGTCAATACAGGAGGAGTAGATATTAGATCATAGGTTTTTAAGATAAATTAGATTTAGATATACTTCTGGCACAGAAAGACTGAGTCTGTAAGATGTCAAAAACTCAACACTGCAGTTCATATATACCCGATAAGAGTAAGATGATAGAATAATCTGCAAAGAAACCTTAGAAAAAACCAGGGTGTTAGGAAACTTAGGTAAAGGAGCTTATGCTAAAAGTAGCTGGTTTGGAAATACCTGTTGTAGATTTTAGGGATTACATGAAAACCTATATTGATCATTGGCATTTGCTTAACATGCTTATTTGCTATGTATAAAGGATTTTGATGTTACAGAAAAGAAATAAAGAAAGCAAAAGGCAAAGGAGGGAAGAAATAGAGTAAAGAAAGAGTACGGCTTACAAATCGTTAAAAGCAAAGCTAGAGTATAATAGATGACTCAGCAAAGAAGGAAGATGGACCTTAGAGATTCGCTTGTGATAAATTGTGATGGCTGTTCTAGCCATGGTTGGAGGTAAGAGGAGTTGATACAGCAAACCATCTCATTTTGTAAACAAAACACATTTAACTGGAAAGTGCACAATTTGATACTACATAACACACATATAATAAAGGCAAAATTAGTAGTAGGTAACCGGGTATTGCAAGCATAAACAAGGTAACAATTTATTGACTTTGGTTAGCCTGACCACCAATTTCAAGTTAATGTTGAATTTAAATGCTAGGTTTAAAAGGCCTGTTTTCGTATTAAATTGTTGTCTTGCCAAAGATGTTTTTCTTTTCCATTACAGATGGTGTAACTTCACAGAAGCCTTCTTTTAGCTAGTGACTAGGCATCTGTTATATATTAGAAAGCGGACAGTGAGGTTCTCACAGGAAAGGAGGAAATGGCAGGAAATGCGCCTCTCGGGAAGGACTGTTGGAACCACAAGATGTGGATGATGTATCTCTTCTTGGATAAGATTTGGTAGTATTTTGTAAAGACATGAGAAACTAGGGAGTTCACCTGCCCCCAGGGTTTGCTGAAACTTGATGGGACGTTGGGTACAGGAAATGCATCAGTTGCTAAATTATGTTTTAGCAGATTTATATTAGTGTGTGTTCCTAGAACAGGGTAGTGGAATTAGGGATTTCTTTTATTGGAAGAGATCCCTCTGAGCCCGTCTCTTTCTCATCTAGAATGTCTACCGATTTATATCTGAGAAATTTTCCAGCTTGCAAAATTCTGCATTCCAGCTCTCTCATTGGAACCATTTATTTGGGTTTCTGAGATGACACCTTTCTTTACTTATATAAGAAATTGCCAATCTTATGAATAAACTGAATTAGCCTAGATTAGGGAATTCCTTTGTGGAACAAACTTGCTATATTTTCTCTATTTTATTTGTAATAATCACTAATGCTGTATTCTATCTTGCATTGAAATACCGACTAATAGATTATTTAACTCTGTAATGGGGATGACAAAATATGAATACTTATTGACTAAATAATTCAAGCTGAATTAATTTGTCAATAAAACCCTTTTACTTACACCACTTCTCTTTAGTAATTCTTGTGAGGCCCCAAATGGGCTTTATCGCTCATGGTGTATAATGTAACTGATTGCTCCTTCTCAATTCTCCTTGTTGATGAACAAAGGTCACTATGACCAATGGCGGGTGTTATTTAATGATTACACTTGAAGCATGACATTTTCCACTCCGGCAAAACTAAACATAGCAGCAGGTGTCCATCTTGCATAAGTATTGTAAATAGTCTATCATTGTTTCAAATTCGGAGGGTGGCCGCCAGAGTTAGACCCAAAGTGTTGGCCATCTTGGAATGGTAAAACAATGATGCACTATGGACAACAGCTTTCCGGAATAGAATGGACAGCAAGCAAGCAACCCTAAAATCATTCCCTACAGAGGGACTCTGTGCCTTCTCATGTAACCAAATACCTATCTATAAGTTGTAATACAGAGTAATAACAAATACCCTTACCGTATTTTCCGGCGTATAAGACGACCTTTTAACCCCTTAAAATTTTCTGGGAAGTCGGAGGTCGTCTTATACGCCGGATACAAAAATTGGCGGTTTATTTCACATAGCGCGGACTTCACCCGAAGGTGTCAGACCGCTCCTCAGTTGAAAATGGTGGCGCTTAGGGAACTCCAGCACAACAACAAAGAACGTAGGCGATGGTTGCACTGTGCAACAACACAATATCAGCCCGTCGGCGGTCTTGAAAATAAATTACCGGTACTGTACTTGTACAGTTACAGCCCGTCGCCAGCCAGAGGCAACTCAAACGCTGCGCAAGGTTTAAAGTACGGTAAAACAAATGCCGCCGTGAGCCCTACCTAGACTGCAGCTGCACATCCCCCCAACTTTTAAACTAAAACAAATGAACAAATGGCGCCGTGAGCCCTACCTAGACTGCAGCTGCACATCCCCCAGGCAGACGAGGCGCTCCTCCACGTGTGCTGATCTCTCTCTCCTTCCGTAATGCTTACGCTCATCGGAAGGAGAGGAGCGTCAGTACCACATGATCTCAGTCCATGGAGATAGAAAGGGGACTGTAGGACGTTAGGAAGTGGGGGTCGTCTTATACGGCGAATATAGCATTAAACCTACAGTCTGTCAATGAAAGTAGGGGGTCGTCTTATACGCCGGGTCGTCCTATACGCCGGAAAATACGGTAAATGTATATTGACATTAACAAACGCTTTTCAAAATAAAAATGTTGTGTATTCCCCCTCAACTGAGAACTTTTTGACACTGTATATTGTTTTGTTAATTGTAATGGTTTTAATTAATCACACAAAACTTTGAAATGAAACAATTAGACTTTAAACTTTATCATTGGCTAGTCGCCATAACCAACTCAGACCTACTGTGTTGGTCATAATGCTCCTCACTAGGCAAAGATTGAGTACATTGTATTAAAATTACAAACATACAAACTCATTTGTCACAACAATACAAAACCCCTCATTATAGATTCAAATGAGATTACCATGGTACAACTCGCCTTTCCCCATGTTGGGTTATTTGGGCGACTTACCAAAACTCTTGCTTATTATGCTCATCTGGGAGTTTCATGTAATCAAATACTTTTCTACAGTTTGTAACATAATGTGATAATCCACATTTCGAGGCCTATTAATTTTACCATAAGCTTTTCACAATAAGTAAACCAGGCCTTTGTAATAACTTGTCATAATAAACAGAGTAGACCTATGGCATCTTGCATAACATTTCCCTGCACCCCAACCAAGCCTATATAGCCTTTATCATTGGCATGTCACTATAACCAACTCAAGTTGCCCATATTGAGCATAAACCTTCCCCAAAAGGCAGCTGTTAAGCAAACAGTCTAAAAAATTACAAATGTTATACATAATTACAGTTGGCAAAGCAATATACTATCTCTCCAAAGAAAGCCAAACAATGGTTAATGATGTGCATATTTTCTATTCCCACTGTTTAATAGTATCACCAACACCAAAATCCTTACCTTCTAGAGTAATATGATATATTCCAAGAAACAAAATACTAATCTATAAGCTTTAAAGTATAGTAATAACAATCCATACTTAAATGTCTATTACATTTAACATATGCTTTTCATAATAAGTACGACAGGGCTACTGTCTTTATCATCGCATCTATACTACTATTATAAAGAGAGAACTTGCACCTTTTGGCCAGGTAAACTTGGGAACCACAGCGCCAATCTACACACCTGATACATCGATGAAAATGTCAGGGTGTGTAGATGGACATAGGCTATATAAATGAGAAAAAAAAGTACATTTAAAAAATTACGTTTGTAAACAAAGTAGTCCCCTGAAAGTAGCGCCGGCCGGGACCTAGCGCTGGCCTCGACGTCACGTGCGTGATGACGGCAAGGAGGAGGGCGGTGCAGTAATGCCTCGATTTCAGTCTCTATACTCTGGTATTGTCTTTCTTCTTTTACTATTATCAGGTTTTGTCTTCAGGGCCGTGTCTCTCTTCTATGTCTACGGCTCTGCAGCGAGCTGTGTGCGGGCCTTGGAGCGGTCACTTTTATACACACTAAAGATGGTGACAACGGGGGAGCCGAGTGCCAGGCTGGAGAGTCCGAGCGACGAGTGCGGTGGAGCGGAGGGTCCGCGCTTGAGCGCACTGCCCGGAGAGTTGCTGGAACGCATCCTCTGCTCCCCAGGACTTACTGCCGCTGACATCTGCCGCGCGGCTCGGAGCTGCCGAAGGTTGCGGGATCTTTGCGGGGCCCGAGGAAAGGTGTGGAGGTAGCAGTTTCGGAGGAGGTACTGGGGCGCAAAGGGTTTAGAATTAGAACAACAATTCTCGAAATTATGACAGAGAGGAGAAATAAGGATAGGGTAAAGTGGGCAGTTAACCTGCATTAGATGGCGGATTTTAAGTAACAGGAGAACGGAGTCGACATCAGTGTAAGAGCGAACAGAGATGTATGTGTAGGAGTGCTGCGCTGCAGTGGATTACTCGGTACGTAGTGCAGATAGTGCTGGGGCAGATTATTAAAGAAGAGTTTAAAGCAAACAACGGACGTGGTATATGTGGGAAGGAGTGTGTAAGCACATGCACGTAACGGGAAGAAGATGGGGTAGCAGTGCAAGAACTGATAAAAAACATAGGAAAGTTTAACAGATCTGGGCGAGCCAAATCTATTCTATACGCGAGTGAGTCGGGGCGGGAGGGAGTCGGTGCGGGAGGGGGTCGGGGTGGGAGCGGGTGTACTGCCCCCAGCCCCTTTCTGCCCCAGGCAACGCTGGGGCGGGCTGCTAGTTTTATAATAAACAGATCAGATAAATAGCCATGATCATTGGCTTTCCACTATAACACACTCAGTCCTGCTGTATCGAGTCACAAGCAAACAGGTGCAGTGCAAGCTGTATTTTTAGTGGAAGCACATAAACATTGCCCAATCAAATTCTGTACACAAGGAAACCAACAGGTGGGTGGAGCCAAAATCCCTCTCTCAGAAGTACTCTGAAAGCTCTTTTTGTTGATCACATAAGGTAAAGCGGCAGCTGCACTGTCAAGCCAAGCCTAAAATTCCATTAGGATTAGTGTAACCCTGGGCATCCCATACTGCTCTCAAGCACAAAACTGTACTCTGAAGTTAATGATGGAACGCGAAGATGCTGGAACTGCTCTCATTTGTACTGTTGTTAAAGAAAACTAAACACCAAAAATTATCTAGCTATTAAGGACACTTTAAAAGGATTAGAATGTCATCTGCGTGACCCTCAAATATTCAGGCTCAAACAGACATACTGCTGGTGGCTCAGCCAGCTGGATAAACAAAATAATCACAGCTGTGTGAAAGGGAAGAACTTTCTTGTGTGGAAGCACACAACTTCTGCACTCAAAACATGAAGTCCTAACTACCTACATATGGGCAAAACCAATATCTCTGTAATTCTCCCGATTGCTTTCTTTTAGGTTGATCGCATTATGTCTGGCAACCGCTGCTCCATTTTTTTTTAAATGTTATTTTATTTATAAAGTGCAGCCATCATCCTCATAGGGACAATACGGCTCTAGATCAAACACCCAGAGGCTCTGCAAATTCAATGTCACTAGAGAGGGTGAAGCCAGATCTTCAAGCACTTACAAAACGCAAGGAGATCCTACTTGCGGTGAATTTTCAAAGGTTGGGAATTCCAATATTGTGCTGTTAGATGACCATATGAGCAGACACCCATTCTGTCTTTCCTGATTCGTGTACTGCGGATCAAGGCTTGAGGAGAAGAGCACAAAGCTCAAGAGGGTTTATAAGAAGTAACTTTGCCACGCAGTCTCGCTGGCCCTAAGTCATGGAGTTACTTTGGGGCGTAGCAGAGTAGTTTAAACCTGCCTCCTTCCACACTCCAAGCCAGTGCAGCCAATTGAGGCAGGCTGATGCTGAGCTTCTATTGTGGCTATTACAGATCAGTCTGGCTGCCTCGTTCTGTATGAGATGCAGACGGCTAAACAGGTAATCAATCATCCCTTAATATATGGCATTGCCATAATCTAATCTGCTAAGAATGAGAGCCTGGGTAATTGTCCTGTGGTAGGCTATAGGGATCCAGCTAAATAGCTTTCTCAGTATACGTAGGAGTACAAAACATCCCACACACACCAAGTTTACCTTATCTTGCATCACAAGAGAGTCATTTAACACGAATCCCAGGTTCTTGACTGCCAAGCATCTTCCACCTGGTACCACCCCCCTCCCATACATAATATAGCGCCTGGAGTGCTGAGGGCCCACGGAAGCCTATTCACTTGGACAATAACGCCATAGTAGGGGGGAGGCCAAAACGGCACTTTGAGATCGGCCTTGCACAACGCAGCCCGGATGAAAAGGCACAGTGGAAGTGAGACATACAGTGAGAAGACGACGATATCTGCGTAGTAACAGAACCTGGAATACCATGACCCAATTCCTGGGTAGTTAGCCACGCTAGACACGGCACACAGTGAGTTGCAGATATCTGGAGCCCCCCTTCACCCATTTGATGGTCCACAGCGAAACTGAGCATCAGGGCTGGCGAACAACGCTACTGTCAAGTAGAACACAGGCCCACTTCCCATATAAGAGTCAACTGCGGGAACTTGGGCTAGATTATGCCATGTTGTATCCTGCAAAATTGAGAGTCAACCGGCAGGGGCATTCCCATATCTTCATAGATCCTAAAGCGCTGCAGCAGGCCCTGAAGGGATGGTCCAGAGAACATCGCAGAGACACTAACAGCCAGGCAGAAGGCGAAGACAGTCGGAGCCAGCTCAAGGAGCAGGATTGAAATGGCCCTATAACCGGCATGCGGAGATCTAGTGTGAACAGGTGAATATTGGCTAAACTGACTGTTCTGCGTCCTGGATTGCGCTGAGGTTGACACCCACTTCGCTCCTTGGTCGTGGGCTAGCAGACTCTTTTCCGGCGGAGGACTGGGGAACTGATGGAACTGTCTGTGGGTGAGATTACACTGATGTATGAGTCATGTACTACGATTGCTCAGTGGGGTTGTTAAGAGACCGCTGGCAAACACTAGATTGGAGGCGAAGTATAGGCAAGTGAAGTTGCTTAGGATTTCTACTGCTGGCCAGTACAGGACTTCTGATAATTAACGCTAAAACATTCCTATTAGCTGATGTAAGATATGGTGCAGCAGGGACCGGAGTGGGGTATAGGCAAGTACTGTAACCAGCTCACATGTTTTTTGCCCGGCAACCTCGGCCACCTGCGCAACTTGCACCTTGAATGCCCGATGAGGGGTTCATCAATTTGGAATAAAGTTGGGAGGGGGGAGGAAGGGGTTCACTCATGCGAGGCTTGTTGGGGTTGGTCTGCTGTGGGAGGGGGATGAAGGGTTTGTGGGGAGGGAATGTTCAGTAGTTGATGGGGGTGTTATATCTGACTTCCCACAAACCACAGATCTGGGATGCAAACGTGACATTCACTCTTAGGGCACACACGATACATCTAAACGGATGACACGACTAACGAGGACAATATTGCGCATGCTCCCAAGCTCAGGGCCCTCACATGGACCGTGCGCGGCCTAAATGACCACCGTAAAGTTAGGAAGATCATTAGCTACCTACAGCGCCACCACATAGATAGAGCCCTACTGCAAGAGACCCACCTTCCGATGGCCAGTAATATGCTACGTAGCAGGGGGCTAGAGTGCAATATAGCAGCCGCAGGCTTCACGTCGCACTCCAGAGGCGTACTAACCTGGGTGAACCCAAAATCAAAACTCACCATACAAACCCTGAAAGCTGACGCTGAGGGCAGATTTGTCATTTCCAAATGTATCGGACCTGGCTTCGAACTTGTGATTATTAATACATATGGCCCTAATTATGATTCTCCAGAATTTTTTCAGACCCTGGCGGCCATGGCCAGGCAATATGACGTAGACAGCCTCCTATGGGGTGGGGACCTAAACTTGACTCTGGATCCCGCACTGGACAGGTCGGCCGGCCCTCGTCGCAGACCCTCGGCAGCCGCCTTGGCACTTGGAAGTGTATTAACAAGCATAGGACTGGAAGATATATGGCGATCTCGTAACCCGGAGAGGGGGGATACACACACTACTCTGCTTACCACGACATCCACACCAGGATAGATTACTGGCTGGCACCCACTTCTAAACTAGGACAGATTAGAGACTGCAAGGTATTTCCCAGAACCTTGTCTGACCACTCGCCTGTACTCTTGGAAATGAACATTCCGGGCAAGACCACTCTGCCCTTCACGTGGAGATTTCCACCTTACTCCCTTCTAGACACAGCGTTCAGAGCAGAACTTGCGGAAGCCATTGACGGTTTCTTTGAGACCAACGTGGGCTCCGTGGACACCTTTCAAGTGGTCTGGGAAGCATTTAAAGTGTATATAAGGGGTATAGCAATGTCTAAACATTCTGGAGTACTCAAATCCATCAGACAGAGACTGGCTGACCTTGAGCGACAGCTATCTGCCGTGGAGGGGAGACAGAGTAGGCAATCGGACAGTACAGTAGATGAGGAGATAAAGACACTACTCGCTGAATACCATGATGAAGCAGACAGGGAAGTGAAACATATGGGGAAGTAAGCAACAGCTAGGACATACAGAGAGGGGGAAAGATCTAGTGCGGTGCTGGACTGGATCTTGGGTGGGAAGAGAGGGCAACAACACATTTCTGAGGTTCAGTCCGGAGATGGGGGGTGCTCACAGAGGAAGCTGCCATAGCGAATGCCTTCAAGGCCTACTATGCTGAACTATACACGTCCAAAAGTGGAGACCTTGAGGACGATATTATGGACTACCTCGACCACATCGACATACCCACATTGACGAATACGCGTAGGGAATTCCTTATGCTCCCCATAGAAAAGGACGAAATACTAGAGGCTCTGTCAAGTATGAGATCTGGCAGCGCACCGGGCGCAGATGGCCTCACAGCGGAGTTCTACAAGACTTTCAAGGACCAATTGCTTCCCCACCTCTCTGCGCTCTTTGATGCCATCTGCATGGAGGGCAGCATGCCACAATCCATGGGGTAGGCGCTTCTGGTCACGATACCGAAGCCAGGCAAGCCCCGTGATGAGTGTAGCTCGTACAGGCCACTCTCGCTGCTGAACGTAGACACTAAACTGTTCGCTAAAGTGTTAGCTAACCGCTTGGCGCTACTTGCACCACAGCTGGTTGCGCCTGAACAGACTGGCTTTATTCCCAGCAGGAACTTGGTATATAACATCCGTACGGTATTAGGTACGATACAACACGTACGACAGGATAGGAAGGCACTAGCAGTATTCCTCGACATGGAAAAGGCCTTTGATTCAGTAGAATGGCCTTTTATGCGCTTAGTGTTGCAGCGGATGGGCCTGGGACTGCCATTCCTTCAGATGGTAGGAGCCCTGTATAACCGGCCGAGGGCCAGGCTCCGGCTGGGCAGCCTGGTCACGGAGTCCTTCTCCATCAGTAGAGGCACCAGACAAGGGTGCCCACTCTCGGGCCTTCTGTACGCCCTGGTGGCAGAACCACTAGCCTGTGCACTTCGGGAATACCATGGCAATGAAGGCATAGGCTTCCCCACGTACAAGATTGTGGTGTCAACGTACGCAGATGACACCCTGCTGTATGTCCGCGACCCAGACAACAATCTCACTTCGGTGCTGAGAGAGGTGGTCCGCTTTGGCGCCCTATCGGGCCTTAAGGTCAATTGGTCAGAGTCACTAGCCTTCCCCCTAACCTCTATCACACAGAACATAAAAATGGAGTATCCACTGCAGTGGACTACAGACACGGCCAGGTACCTAGGGGTGCACCTCCACACTGATGCAGAGGTCCTATTTAGGGCAAACTATGGCTCAGTCATTAGCAGGCTGGAAGATGACGTCGAGGCCTGTTGCAGGCTCCCACTCTCCTTTCTGGGACGGATATCTATAACGAAAATGGTTGTGCTGCCTAGATTGCTGTTCCTATTTATGACTCTCCCGATAGTACTCCCTAAATCCTTCTTCCAGCGACTACAGCAACTCATGGTAAAACTGGCTTGGGCAGGGAGACAGCCTCGGGTCAAGTGGACACTACTCACGCTGCCCTATACCATGGGTGGGCTCGGCACCTCTGACCTGGAACTTTACTATAGAGTGGCCCAGGCTGCGCACCTGCATACTTGGCTCCATGGAGATCGTAGTATTCCGCATGTTCGCATGGAGACACTATTTGCCAGACCTCTCTCGCTCCCGTCCACGATTTTCCAACCGGTGGTTCGAAGGACTGGTGTACTTGACTCAGTCGCTGCAACAAATCACGCTTGGCACAGCCTCTTGCAGGTGCAGGGCGGTGCTCTGCTATACTACCCTATAATGTTGGTAGACTGGGCTAGATGGCTGCCTCCTATCAAAGAGAAAGGGGTGATCCTAGCATTGCAAAAATTGAAAGTTAAAGTAGTAGGTGATCTGTTCCATGACAGAGTAGCTAAAACATGGGAGCAAGCAACGACCAACAATGAGGCTCCACCACTCCTGACACGCTTTCAGTTTCACAGGGTGCGCTGCGCTCTTACTGACTTGCCGGGTGAAGATATGGCAGAACCACCTTAAGTTTCGGAACTCACGCACGTTATAAAGACTGACTCTCCCCAAAAACTGCTATCTAACCTATATAAATTGTCCCAAGCGCATAGAGAGCACACATACACCAAAGCGCGGCTGGCATGGCAGGCTGATCTGAAGATAGTTATCGACTGTGACATGTGGCGATACTGCTGTACTAACACCAGGAAGCTTTCACTCAATGGCAGACACAGGCTGGTACAGTTCAAGTTTCTCAACAGGGTTTATTACACACTGGCTAGATTGCACAGGTATGGCCTTCAGGACACAGCAGACTGCGAAAGATGTCATGCCCCAGACGCAGGGTTCCTACACCTGGCATGGCAATGCCCAGGAGTATGGGACTTCTGGGACAAGGTCTTTGCTGACATTAGTAATATAGCAGAAATAGACCTCACGCCTGACCCCTCGCTGGCTCTCCTAGGATACACGAAAAAACTCCCCAGGGCTGCACGGAGATTGGTGGACATGAGATTTCTCATGGCCCGGAGGGTGGTGGCATGCTGCTGGATGAGAGGCCCCATCCCCACGCCTAAACGCTGGGCGCACAACATGCTGTATTGCTGCACACAATCTGAGAACTACAGTGAGTTGCTGCCCACTACTAGTAGACCCCCAAAAAATTGGGGGCTATATCAGACATACCTGAACAACAAAAGGAGGCCCAGGAGTACTAGATAGCCACAGCGTGGAGGGGAATAATATTGAGGCACTCAGGGCTGAGACTACTTTCGCACCGCGTGACATGCCCACTTACTGAGGGCGGGGAGTAGAGTAATTCATTTACGCACGCAATGTATGTTTTAAGATTGCCGCCTGCCCACCTGTGGGTTGTTGGCTAAAGGGCTGTGTATTCACCGGATAGGGAATAGTCACGTTGTTGTCCGTACTAGATATAGGGGAAGAGTCAGATTGGCGGGAGGGGGGATTTGATGACTGTAACGCTTTGCATATTGTTAACCCAATAAAGAAATTTAAAATAAAAAAAGTTGAGTTTCCACGATGCTTTAATCTTTAGAGAAGTTAATGTTCACTCAACTGACACCAACATAGAGCCAAATAAGGACAGGCTGATGGGAAAGATGTGAAATAATGAGGAGGGCTAAATGTTAAAAAGAATGGGTAGTAGTACGGATCCTTCAGGGACCCACTGCTAATGTCCATTTCCTCAGAGAGGTACTGGCTCAGGATTAGACAGAGCGGTGGTGTGTAAACTGTCTTTTACATCACTTTTTTCATAATAAAACTTGTCTTCCTCTTTGGGGACTTCTGGTTCAAACCCCTCTTTATGGCTGAGATATTTGAGACAGTATTTGAGCTGGCCGTTGTTAGGAAAGTATCAGGCTTTGGAGGACAAATCAGTTTAATGTCACACACACGCACCCACACTGCAGTCTTACCCCAATTCAAACACGCACACTGCAGTTTTACCCCAATTCAAACACGCACACTGTAGTCTTACCCCAGTTCAAAACGAAGCTATGTGATAATCAGCTGCTATGTACTGCAAAACTGATAGTGGCAGAAAGAATGTCACCACCACTCTTTATATTAAGTGCTGCTACAAGACACCAAAAAGTATGTTACACACAGGAGCAGATCAGCTGCACAGAGACATAAGTTATAACGTCACTGACTGACATTGGGGACCTGTGTGGTAAGCTTACAATAAGGCAATTAGTAATCTGAAATCTAAAACTAATCAGGTTAAATATATCCATAGCGTTTACCTTGCACTTGGGAGTGACAGAGTTTTTAAGATGTAGATATACAAAATATCGTAGTGCCACAATGCGGCCAGTTTCAAGAAAAAATGTGAGCCACCGAAAACAGAGCATGCTGGTGTAATAACAATGGATGCTACTGCATTTTCTAGGATGCAGCTTTGAAGGAATTGGCTAAATATTGCTATTACACAGTGTCTTTGTCAAACCTGACCCGACCCTCCCTGTTACCAAAATAAAAGTGTCCTTGAAAAAGCACATCATCTATTCTCCAAAGCAGATATAAAACATGTCATTACCTCTACTCAGGGCTGGCTTTAATGAATTGAAGAACGCACGTTGGGAGACCATCTTAATTTACATATTGAAATGGTGCCCTCTAGGCCTAATTTCTTTTTCCCTTGGAATATCTTGTTAACATAAGCGTTAAAACGCCGCAGATCAAAGGAAACATCAACGAACGACGAACAATGATATGCGGGCTACAAATATGTGGGACAGTCAGTACTGCAGTACCGTGGCCATTAAGCGAGCCTTCTCAAGACATGTTTACCTCTCGATATATTAGTTGAACAGACTTCGTTTTCAATATCCAACAGCTATACCCTCGGGAGATATTTGTACAACTGATCTCCCTGCAGAACAGTAATGTTCTCCCCATTTATATTAATTCCGCTTACTAGACAGATTTGTGCTGGAGTCGCTTTTCAAGGTAGGCTGAGTAATAACTCTAATCTGATGTGACATGTTGAGGTTAATCATCTCTGACACAGTATCTACTCTCTTCGACAAAACAAGGCTGCCCAAGCCAATCTTGCATTCCAATCGGCGTTATTTTTAATCTATTGTATTTTACTAATTCTGCTATTTAAAAAAGTATTATTGGGGGGAGGAGCCAAGCTCGCGACCGTGATGGCCGCACTGTAGCTCGGCTCCGTCAGCCTTCCTGCCTGAATCGTAAATCCTGTACTTTATCCTGCCCCAAGGAGACACATTCAACGGAATATGGAAATATGAAAGGTTGCTTGCACTCACCGTTTGTCCCGGGAGCTCCTGGGTGCCGCGGAACTTGAGCTGTGCCCTTGTTTGCTCCGGAGCCTCCGTGGCGTGCAGGCCGGGGACTCGCCTGCGACGGTCGGCCGGAGCGGAGTATCGACGCCGACCCCTGGTGGAGGAGAGGAGTCGGCTGAAGAGGCCATTGTGCGGTTGGACCGGTGGCGACTGACCGGGCCCGGTCTGGTGGCCCGGGGGCCCAGCTGCGGGGCGCGGCCTCCCTCGGACGGGGGTTGACTGTACGGGAGGCTTGTCCCCCCTTTGTTCTCCTGTCCGGCCATCTTGAAGCCCTTCGCCCGGAATCGGCGGGCGGCGCCCATGAGACGGTGGCGCCGGCTACCCCCTGTGTCTTGGCGACCCATCTTTCTGCACCAAGATTGCCATTAGCGGGACCCGGCGAGACTCCGCTGGGCCTTGCTTGACGGTCCGGACCAGGGTTGAGGAACGGAGCGGCCTTGTTGTGCCGACAAAATGACGGTCGGCGCCCTGGGTCTCGGACCTGTTGGGGGCGGCGAAACTGGTCTGTCGAACTGCACGTTGGCTGAAGAGTGTGGGAGTGAGCCCACGATTGGCAATGTCTTCGCCGCCTTGTGTTCCTGGCGTGCGACCATGGCCTTTGCCGCAGCTGTGCAAGATAACGGTTCTGCCGCCGGGCCAGTTGGGCCGCCCCCCATGTGTGAGGCCCGACCGAGGGAATGTGCTGATTTGTCGCTCCCGGCTGTTGAAGGGAATGCGACCGCCGTTCATCTGGGAGTTCATATGTCTGTTGCCTCGAGTATCCAGGAGGTTTTGCTTGAGGTGGATGCGGGAGAGGGCCCCACGCTGGGGTCCGTCCAGGTCAGTTTTGCTGGGGTACCCGGCGGCTTTTTGACTCGAATTGCTTTGAGGGGGTCCCATGGTTGTTCCGTGGGGGACACCTCCCCCCTTTGGTCGGCGGGATTGCACCCACGCTGCCTGCTGCTCCTGACGTTGCTCTTCGCCAGCTTGGTCCGCGGCCGCCATTGTTTGTATTGCTGCTCGAGTCTTGGATCCCCTGTTTTGCACCCTTGGCCTGCCTTGTTCCGATCCGGTGTACACTTCGTGCCTAACTGCTTGCTGTATTCTCCTTTACTGTGTACTAAAGTAATAATTAGGAGAGGACAGGGGTGAGATGGACTCGCCTCGGCGGACTGCGAACTAATGTGTGGAGATGATGACTGCTCGCAGCTGTAACAGTATGACCAATTCCTCTTCATGTTCCTGATGTTTGAGTTTGTGTCGATTTCATCTCGATGTGGGTCCTAATTTTGTTAAGGCGGGGGGTGGGAGCTGAAGGTTCGATTGCATATCTCCTCTCCCACTGATTTTTTCTTCCCCCTTTTTATCTGTAGTGTTCTTTCCTTACTTTCTGATTCTTCTGTATTTCGGGTCCTACTTAGGGCGACAGGCACGCTGCCGGGGGGGTAGGCCGTAGCCTTGTGCAGGGGTGCAGGGTGGTGTGGGTAGGATGGGGTCTGTATATTGTTCGTTTTTTCTTAGTTCTATGGCTCTTTTGTATCCCTTTATCGGGACGCTGTGTCCACACGCATACTCCATGGGGTGTTCGCTGGCAGTGTAGGACATGACTTCTTCGTGTTAATATAATGATAGCACACTTACACGTCCTACTTGCCTTGACCCCGATTGTGGGTCTTGAGTATTGTGTGCCTTATTCGCCATGGGGCGCGTACTGTGGCGCTGCGTTCTTTCTTCATTGTTTTTCATATTCCTTCTTCTACCCTTCCTCTCCTTTTCCCCTTCTTTCGGTTAGTATAGCGGATGGCTATCTTTGTGTTACTGTTCTGACTCCTCTGATTGGTACCAGCACATATTCAAGTGGTGACGGGTGGACGGTGGGCAGCGGTGAGAACTGATTCGAAACGGGGGAACTGTGCGTTGCCCTTGCCAAGTGTTGCTATTATTCCTGATTTTAACTTCTCCCTTGTACTGCTGCTTCACCAACTGCCCGCCATAGGAATTCGGAAATTAACAGTTGCAATTGTTCCTGCTATACTTCCTACTATATTATAAAATTAACCTTCTCTTATCCTGCTCCTAGCGGTTATATTGGGCCTTTTACTGTTTACTGATTGTTCATAGAATGCTGAGGAACTGCTGGAGAATAGCCATCCGCTATACTGCTGGAGAATTTCTATCCTGATTTTGTGCGCTCGTAATGTGTTGTGGCCGGCCTGATTGGTTGTAGGCCCGTATTTGTACGCTTCTGCTTGCACAATAAAGGTTTTCACAAAAAAAAAGTATTATTCCAAGCACTTTAGCTGTCAACACTAAGCATTGCTGCATAAAAAGTCCTTTACTTACTTGGGCTGTCATTGGCGTGCTCGAAAAGATACATTGCATTGATACCATAGAACACAGTGCTCCTTCACCAAAGTTAGAACCATAAATCAGAAATCACAATGACAGAGAGCCGGGGGAAACAACAACAAGCATTTGCAAGGGAATAGGTCTCGTATTGCAGATAGTTTGAGGTATTGGCATAGCAAATAATAATGCAACGCCAATAGCTCATACTTTCAGTAATGTGAGAACTAGTGCATTGCAAATGCTTGCTAGTGAGCCAGGAACCAGCATTGCATGTCTGAGTGCAACAACACAAGCTGCTCCTAGAGGTCCCTAGTGAGCAAGGCACCAGCACTGCATGTCAGTACAGTACCGCAAGCTGCTCCTAGAGGTCCCTAGTGAACAAGGCACCAGCACTGCTTGTCTAGGTGCAGTACCGCAAGCTGCTCCTAGAGGTCCCTAGTGAGCATCATAAATGTTTGGTAACATATGATCCTGCACCCTGCAGAAGCTGTGATACATCCACTCTACCCATAATGTATTGCATGCAAGACAGTGCCATGAGTACATTCAAGAATCTATGTCCATCTGTAGAATCAGTAGCTTTGAAAGGTGACAAAAGAATTATTATTTTAATTCAGGATTAGGTTGTACTCTAAGTGGAGCTGATGAAGGGAAATTTACATGAAGTACCGCAATATGGTCCTAGAGGTCCCTAGTGAGCATCATAAACTTTTGGTCACATATGGTACTTTCATTTCATCTTTATTTCGACAAGAAAAATGTCATAAAAGTATACACAATAAAATTCATCATAAAACATTACAATAATTAAAAAGTACAAAGGTACAGGAACCATACAATTCATTTTCAATAAAACCATTTATCTAAGATCAAAGGCCAATCAGCCGAAGTCACCTCGAGTCAGCTCACCCCCTGTATCACCTCAACAGTTGCATAATTAGATTTCCTCTCAAATTACCAAATATTTTCTTCTAGTATTCCACATGGCGGCCAGGAATTTTGTGACCGCAAAAACAATTATTGGCGATAAGTCTGTTTATATGGTACTACACCCTGCAGAAGATACAGTAAATACACCCTACCTATAATGCATTGCATGTAGACAGTACCACGAGTACATTCAAATAGCTATCTCCATATATACAATTAGTAGCTTTGACATTTGACAAATGAATTATTATATTCATTACAGATTAGGTTGTACTTTATGTGGAGCTGATGAAGGTAAATTTATAGAAGGTCTAATATAATTGTGAGATGTGCTAGCGAGTAAATTAACCACTGCCAACCTAGTTTAGGACCAAGTGAGTGTCCTGTCTGAAGGCCTTTAAAGAAAATAGTACCTTGAGGCTGTAATTAAAACCTAGGGCGTAACAACACATGTAACAGGGGGTGTCCTCATGAATGGGTAGCATATACACGTCTTACCACAGAAAAAAAAACAATGATGCCACAAGTCCACAAAAAAAAGTTCTGAGCTTTGGGAAAAGATCAAGGGGGTAATTCTGACAGGAGATAAATCAACAATATCCTTTCCACACAGACAGCACAAAAGGTCGCTGGTACAAATACATGGAACAATGACGCAGTACTGTGAACAATAAGTCGGCCTTTTTAAGACAACAGAACGATAGTGGTTTACCCCATTGTTGGCAATGTCAATGGCAACAAGCTCTGACATCTCTGGTGGAATGGATTCCAATGTTTCAGAAGGCGAGTTCGGCAGCACGTTTGATGCTTCTTCTTTGTTTTATTCCGTTTATTAAGGTCAAACAAATGCTAAGACGCATTCTGGCACAAGGCACCAAACTGGACGCAGTGGCGCGAAGCACTAAGAGACAGGGGGTTAAAATTGTACCTGGATTGTCATGCTTTGTCAAAACAATAACCAAGGTGAACAACATGTTCAAAAAAGTGACAGAAAAACATGCTGATTAACAGGGTAACGGATAAGACAAAATATGTTATGAGACATTCAGCAGGGGTGGCTCCTCCGCTATGGCGGAGGATCATTGCACCTCCTGCCAGCACCCTCCAAAACATGAAAAATAAAACAATAATTAAACCCTGTTATATTTTCCTTGCGCCGAGTCTTGGGTGCGGGGGCAAGTGACCACAGGCAGTGAGTGGAGTGGTATGTACACTCCCTTCACTACATATGATGTTTTGGCCAACCGTCTCAGGCCGACCAGACAGTCGTGCAGAGAAAGTTCTCTCTAACCCAGCAACGCACCTGGGTAGGAGAGAGCAGTCTGTCCTGGAACGCAATTTGAGGGCACTCAGGCCAATCCTGAAGCTGCTCTCATGCGTTAGAGCAGTTTCAGGACTGGCCGCAGGGCAAGCTGGGAGTCTGGGCCTTTGGAAGAGGGAAGCAGACGAGCGCGAAGCGATGGTGGAGGGCAGCAGGTAAGTTCTTTTATGTTTTACATTTGTCTCCTTCGTGCCTCTTTCCGCCCCCTACCCCTGACACCCCCCCCACCTGCCTCTTGTCCCCGACATAAGCCGTGCCTGTATATTTATAGAAGGCATTTTCATGCACGTTTTGAGTCCCCTGATGCTGAAGATAGAAAGAATAGGGGTAACACATACTGAGGGCTGCGTATTTCACTGACTTTAGGGTACATAGCCTTAAAGTTCAGGCTGGACTGTTCAATTCAATTCATGAAGCTTTATTCGGTACAAAAGAAATGACCATAAAAGCACATATAAAAATACATAATACATGATTCATTAGTTTAAAATAGGTTTCTATACAATACAGACCAATACACTAAAATATCATACTTTTACGTACACTGATGGATTTGATTAAAAACGCGGCAGTATAAAAACAGATATCAGCAGCTTTCATGTTAAAAATAAGACTCATTGCCTCGTCCACTGTACGTACCCCATATTTAACAAATAAAGGCTTATGGTACAAAATTCGATAGTTCAGGTACAGTTTACATATAAGTAAAAAGTGCAGGGTGCTCTGTTTTGATATACCATCACACTGGCACGTCCTTTAGGATGTTGCTTTATGTTAGGCAAAGACACCAACTCATGTACTATTCCGAACCTAAGTCTGGTTAAGACAAACTTATGCGATTGCCTCGACTGTTCGTACCAAAGCAGATCCATCCCTTATTTACATAAAATGGTTATTATCTGGTTTAGATTAAAGCATTCCATCATCAGTTTTTTACTGTTCAGAACAAAGTGCGACAGATTTGCCCAGAAGTGGGTTGCATGCTCACAGTGCCACGGGACTAAGGATGAACTTCATTGTAAATTCCCAACAAGGTTTAAAACAATGGACTGGAATGTGGTCTACAATAATTACCACTGACTGATTTTAATTCAAGAACTCCACCCCCTACCTTTTTCATTTTTTTTGTACCGTGCCATGGCCAGATTTTAGTGAAAACTGGAGAGAATTCTACAACATCACACCTTAGTACCTAAATGTAGGGCCTCTGGATTTGGTGTAAATAGTGGGACTTTCAGCAACAGTTTTCTGTGGAGGGACAGAACATTTCTCATTAAGTAGTCTCAGAAACTTAGATGAAATGTTTTCATCAAACAAAATGATTTGCTGTAAAACGTCATATGGAAGGTTTGCTGACAAATAAGGATTTAAGGCCAACTAGACCGCATAGACCTGAAGGACCGAGGTTCTTATGTAGTCAGATTTATCTGCACCTCTGGGTACTCCCATAGAGCTGGAGTAAGGGACTCCAAAGCTGCAACAGTTCCGCCCCAGTACTGGACTAAGTAGGACTTATTTGGGGCTGCATGGAGCTGCACGTACCCACTTATTGACTTTACAGTCTTTGAGCAGGCTGCATCGATCTGATCCCGGCCACATGCTCCCCCAATGGGAGAAGTACAGGATAACCTTAACAATGAACTGTGGCAGGGGTCCGACAAGTAAGGTGAACAGAGTTGGACTGCTGCTACCCCTAAACCGTCTGATTGAGGCAAGTCCTCTCTCTTGGGTCCTTGGAAAGCTACATGTATCCGTGATGCCTTTACAGATGGCTGGTAGCCCTCTCCTTTGCAATTTTGATTTTCTGGTACCCTTTATATGGCAACACTGTGCAGCAGCTTTCCGCAGGGGGCTGCGATTAGTTTTTAAAGGGGTTGAAAAATGTTGACACCTTAACACGCCCTTCCCATGGGATCCTGTCATAAACTAAGGCTAGAGTGCATCCACATCACGCATCTTGGACTGTGAAATTCGGGGTGCGGAGGTTGCCCAGGACCTCTCCCTCCTTGCGTTCAGACATGGATAAGGATAAGTCGGGCCCGAATTAAGAGCAGGCTACTATGAACAGGTTCACCAGATTGGCCACAGCAGCCTACTCATCCCGATCCTCTTCAGGAGAAATGGGACGCCAGACAATGCAACCTCCTCTATCCTACAGGTCTCAAGGGACACACACTTTTTGCTGGAGACAAAATTCTGCGAGGTCTGGACCTGCCCCTTCTTTATCCAGACCTCCACATTGTGGTTGATAGGATAACTGAGTCAGAGGGCAGGACTTCGAGGGTAGAGGCTAACCTGTGCAACCTCCAAGGCCAGGTCGCTCAGCTTCTCAAGGCCACCAGAGATCTGGAGGATTGGGCAGAGGACACAAAGGGGCACGTCCCAGCACAACAGCATCCCTATGGTGTGAGTAGCAGCTGGGATGGACAAAACAAATCAAACTCAATTTATTACTACATGGCTTTAATCCAGGGTACCATCGAAAGACTTGTCTCAATGCTATCGGGTGGAAAGGGAGCACTGCTCCCTGGCATCAAGACCCTCCCTTGGTGCCCCTCAATTGGAAAGACAGCGATGCAATTCTCCATGTGGGCAGGAAGGAGGGCGTCCTGACTTTTGGGCAAGCACCACGATAATCTTCCCAGATTATACCCTCAAATTCCAGAAACAACACAGTTAATTCTCAGAAGTAAAACAAAACTCTAAGCCATGCAGCAAATATACATGATAATTTTCCCGACTCCGTTGAAGGTACTCTATAACGGGTAATAACACTTCTTTGACACCCCCAAATGAGCCTAGAATGGTTTACAAGAAAGGAAGAATCTCAAGCCACCCCTGGCCCTCCCCAGAACCATCCATCTTGCGCCAAGATCTGGGTGGTGTGGCTCAATCATAGCAGGCATGCATCACTTCAGGAGGAGCACAATTGCTGGGATGCTGAGGAGAGTCACCCTCCCGCCCAACCCCGCCCGGACAGTTGACAGGTTACCAAATATGAGGGGAAACCACTCAATTTTCAATAAATATGTAAATAAATGCAAACCTAAGATGGTGCACTAGAGAGAGAAATGAACATTGTGTGATATGTAGATCATATGAAGAAATGTAGAAGAATATGGTTATAATGGTCCAAAAGACAAAGATTAGAAAAATTGTGAAAACAGCACCAGTACTTTTTAATAATGTATTATTGTTATACTCTTTGTTTAGATGTTTTTAATAATTGCAATCAATGTCCTGAAGAAGGTGCTGATACTGTAGAACACCGAAACGCCGCGTCAACAAGTTGTTCCATAAGAACATTACATTTGGGATTTTTTGATTGTATAAACATGTTTTTAATTTTCAATTTTGAAATGTATATGTTTTAATATAATATGATTAAGTGTTTTTAAATGTTGATAATGATTATGACAATGTATTGGTGACTTAAGAACAATCATAATAAAAAGAAGATATATATCACATTCTGGTATTTTTGTTACACTTGATTTGCTTTACATATGTAATCACAATGTATTGAAACGAGTTTTGTAAATTTGGTAACCTGGGTAAACTCTGTCCCCACACTACATCACTCTTCTCACAAGAAAATAGGGAGCTTATAGGATCTCCCCCTTACACATTCTTTGGAAAAGGGAACTTTCTGTTTGAACCTATCTACCCATTCCTTTTCCAGAAAAAGGGTATCTCCCTCTATATTTAAACCTCCCAAGAACCATCCATCTTGCGCCAAGATCTGGGTGGTGTGGCTCATTCATAGCAGGCATGCATCACTTCAGGAGGAGCACAATTGCTGGGATGCTGAGGAGAGTCACCCTCCCGCCCAACCGGGCACGACGAAGAGGCAGTGGGGAATTCCGGTCTTGCTCATCGACACTCACTAGGACCACAAGTTGATCATTGAGCCAGCTACACAGCTGAACCCAAACTCCATGAACCCTCAGATGGCGTCCAACACTACATATTGACTGCTGGAGAAAAACACTTGCTCATTAACCCCTGAAATGCATTAAATTAATGTGTACAGGGTGAATGGATACCCATGATGTTTTGATTGTAAATATTGTGATATAAGCATGTTCACTGGACTGGAGTGGTTCCCCACTACACTTGGACCCCAGCTTGAACTTTGGGCTAGTTCATGTAGTTCTGCATTAATAATGTTTTATTTTACAGGTTGATTGTGGGTGACAGAGGTGGAAGTGTGGGAAGGGAAGTGGGTGGCCAGGGAATTCAGTTCTTCTCTTAATCAAGGAGGATGGAGTTTCTCACAGTTTGTGGCAGGCTACATGGAGCTACTGGCACTTACATGACACCTAATGGCTAATCAAGCAGAGGCCTCGCGCTTCACTACATACAAAATCTTGTTGTAGTAAGTTAGCTGACATAAAAGTAAGATTAAAAGAGGAGCTGTTGTGCAATTTGTCAAAACGTATGCCCCTGTCTTCTCTTTCTACAATACGCCCACCTCCTGGACACAAGATATAGATTTGTGGGGCTATACAACTGTGTTACCGTAAACCATGAAGGGGTCTTGTCTGGGTCTCAGGAGTGGCAATGCTGCTTTAAAGGTTCTTCCTTATTTTAATTAATCAATCTGGAGAAGACCCTCAGGGCAAGTATGCCCTGGTTACGGGATCCATACACAGTTAACAATGGTTGCTACTGAATGTACATGATCCCCTACCTCCCCACGTAACATACTGAAGAAGCTCATCAAAATCCTAGACGCCCTGACATCTAGTAAACTCATAATCAGTGAGGTCTTTAATGCTGTCATGGACAATCTAAGGGATGTATGGCAGACAGGCTCCTCAGCCACACATCGCTCCACTGGGCTTCCAGACAGGGTGAACTCTCTGGACCGGGAAGACATCTGGTCCCACAAGAAGGGAGGGGGGAGGGAGGGGCGGGGGTGAGAGTGTTTACCTTCCACTCATTGGCATATGGCTCCTTCTCCCGCCTTGATTATTTCTTATTGCAATTCACTGACATCCACGACATTGCAAGTATAACTGTCCTCCCCAGGCACATATAGGAACACAGCCTATTGCTACTGGAAAGGCACGGGTCATGGCGTAGAGACATCTGGCAGGTCAGTTCCTGGTGGCTGTGGATGGCGACCTTATGGTGGGGGGACTGTGAGGAATATTTTGAATAAATAAAAAAACAGTCCAATTCTTGCCCATGGCACTAGTTTGATCCTGGAAGGTACAATGAGAGATTGTTAGACCTGGCCCTTTTTGCCGGTTCATCCCCAAATCTTTTGCCTCCTTTATTTTTCTGACCCTGTTTTTGTTGGCTATAATACTCCGGGCACTTTACCACTGCTGATCAGTGCATATGCTTTCTGTGTAAATTGTGATTATGATTGGTTATCTACGATTGGCATACTTGATTCACTGATAAGTCCCTAGTAAAGTGCACCGAGTGTGCCAGGGGATGTAAATCATATGCTCCTAGTGGGCTTGCAGCACTAGTTGTGCCACCCACATGAGTAGCCCTGTAAATGTGTATCAGACCTGCCATTGCAGTGTCTGAGTGCAGTTTTAAACTGCCATGTCCACCTGGCAAGTGTACCCAGTTGCCAGGCCTTAACCTTCCCTTTTCCTACATGTAAAGCACCACTCGGGTAGGTCCAAGGTACCCCTATGGGTAGGGTGCACTGCATGTGAAAGGTAGGGCATGCACTGGTGTGTGTTACATGTCCTGATAGTAAAATTCTGTGCATTTCATTTTTCACTGTTGAAAGGCTGTCTATCCCATAGGTTAACATAGGAGCTGACTTGTAATATCTTACAAGTGTAACTTTCCATTGAGACAGGATAAAGAAATGGAGTTAAGGCTCTCTGAACTCAGAATTTATTAACACAACTTTAAGCGAAGGTGTTTTTTAAATTAGGTGTTTGAAAATGCCACTTTTAGAAAGTGGGAGTTTTCTTGCTATACCATTCTGTGTGCCTCTGTCCGTTTGTGTATTCACCTTCTGGGTTTAGAGTGACAGGAGCTGGTGATGTGCATTCACTATAGAGAGTCACAAGGGGGGTTGAGATGTGTCCTGCCTTTCCTAGGTGACCCACAGTCAGGCTGATAAGACATTTCTGCCTTTAGAGTGGTGGGAGGACTTTTCACTAGTACCCAAATAGGCTCAGTCTTCACTGAATAATGCTGTTTCCACCCTCTGTGGTCAAGCTGGACCAGGAAGGACAGAACTAGTTTGTACTGAGCTCAGAGACTCTGAAACAAAGACTACAATGAGAAAACGGGGTATAAGTATTGGACCTAAAACACCAGTGTTAGAACTGTGGGTCTCTAGTTGGCAGAGGTAGGTACCACTGTCCAAATAGGGACCCTTGATTCTAGTCAGGGTAAGGAGGAAACCCTCTGGGATAACCCCTGCTCACCCTCTAGGTAGCTTGGCACGAGCAGTCAAGGCTAATCAGAAGGCAATGTGTAAAGTATTTGTACCAACACTCACAGTAACACAGTGAAAACACCACAAACTGACTCCACAACAGTTTAGAAAAATAAAGGTATTTAATCTAAACTACACAAGACCAAAACGACAAAAATCCAAAATACACAGTTCAAGAATATGGTTTCAAAAGAGTTCTTAAGATTGCAATAAAAGTTCTTTAAGTTGCAATAAAATAATCCACAGTTGCGTGAAAAGTTCACAGTTGGGTCACGTTTCAGACACAGTACCTTTAGTTGCGACAAAGTTCCAAAAGCAGAAGCTGGTGCGGTGGAAAACAAGCGATGCGTTGCTCCTGAGACCCTGGGGAGGCGATGCGATAGCCCCGCTGCAGCAGCGGGCGTGTTGCGACGAATCCGGTCTGTATGGGGAGGAAGGCCACTTGTTATGGATTCCGGTGCGTAGGTTCCCTAGGAAGTTTGTTCTCGTAAAGGCACGATGCGTCGATCTCTTAGGGGCTGTGACGATCTCCAGGGCGACGATGCGCGATCCAGCGGTGATCCTCTCTCTCGCAGCTCCTCAATGAGATGGTTTCGGCAATGACTCTCGCAGAGACGTGATGCGGTCCGCAAGCAGGCGGTGCGGCGATCTCACCCAGCGACGACAGGCTCTGCGATGACACTCGCAGCAATGTTAGACTTCCCACACCGATCGGGTGCGTCCTGCAAACGAAGGATGCGACGGCTTTGACAGCGGCAACAGGCGCTGCGACGATCTCGACCTTCGTAGCGGCGGGAATCTTCTCGCACTGTCGGGGATGCGCTCCGCAGCGAGCGATGCGATAACTTTTATTTAGCAAAGTCTCTCAAGCTTAGATTCCAGCTTCCCAACACAGGTACAACTTTTAGAGGCACCACACATGGGACAAGCACTCCAGGAAGGACAGAACTCTCTCAGTAGAGCTCAGGGGAAGCTGGGGGTGAAGTCCTTTTGTTCCTGGGACTTCAGAACAGGGAGCCAGCTCTTCTCAGGCCCTTGGAGATTCCTTCAAGCAAGGGGACACAGCACAGCAAAGTCCTTCCCCTCTCCTTGGCAGCAAAGCAACAGCAGGGCAATCCAGCAGAGCAACAGCTGGACAATCTTCCTTCTTCAGTTTCAGCTTTCTCCTTGGCAGAGGTTCCTTCTTGATTCCAGGATGATCTAATTTTCTGTTGCCAGGGGTCCTGTACTTATACCCCTAAAGTCTTTGTTCTCTTTGTGCAAGTGGGCCCTGAGCCCGGTCTGAACCAGTTCTGGGTGTTTCTTGAGCACTTTGTTTTCCTGGCTTCTCCTTTCCTTTCAGAGTTAGGGGCAGGGTCTTCAGCCACCCAGCAGGAGGTGGAGCCAGCATTGTGGAAGGCAGGCACAGCCCTATTCAGGCCCAGGTGCTATCTCCTCCCACCACTCAAGTTGCAAATGCAGTCATTCAGCCTAGGGCTGACTCGGCCAGCCTCCTGGGGAATCCCCAGCCCCTGTCACTCTCAAACCAGACAGTCAATACACAAACAGGCCAAGGCACACAGAAGGGTCAGACAAGAGAACAGCAACATTCTAAAAGTGCTGTTCTCAAACACAGGATTTAAAAACAACCTTTCCTAAAAGATGTGTTATTAAATTCTGAGTTCAGGGATACTAGACTCTTATGTCCTATCTTGTTCCTATGGGAAGATATGCTGGTAGCCACTGTAGCCAGCATCCCCCATGATAGCCTATGGAGCAAGATAGCCTTGCAGCAGTGAAACACGAAAATGGCTGTAATTCACTACCAGAGCATGTCACCTGCACCAGTACATGCTCTACCTTTCACATACCCTGCACCCTTCCCAGGGGGGGACCTTGGGCCTTCCATAGGGGTGACCAATGTGCACAAAAAGGGAAGGGTTAGGCCTGGTCAGTGGGGACACTGACCAGGAGGACATAGCAGTTCACAGACTGCACACAGGCACTGCGGTGGCAGGCCTGAGACACCATTTTGGGGCTACTCATGTGGGTGGCACAATCAGTGCTGCAGGGCCACTAGTAGCATTTGTCATCACCAGCCCTGGCACACCCAGTGCACTTTACTAGGGACTTCATGGTGATACAAATATGCCAATCATGTACATCCAATCACAATAACAATTTACACAGAGAGCAAATGCACTTTAGCACTGATCAGCAGTGGTAAAGTGCGCAGAGTCCTATTGCCAACAGCCACGGGTCAGGAAAAATAAGGGAGGAAGAAGCAAAAAGTTTGGGGATGACCCTGCAAGAAGGGCCAGTTCCAACACCCAGAATTTAGATCACTTCTAGAAACAAGAAGACCCTGCCAAGAAGAAGAGCTGAAGTAGTGCTGCCTTTTCTGTGTGAGGGTGGGTTGGCCTGGAGGTGCTGCTTATATCTGTGTACACAAGAAAAGGACTGGCTCTTTTTGCCCAGCTGTGGTATCCTGCTTGACAAAGATCTCCAAGGGCCTGCGTGTGCTTGCTCCTGTTGGAAGTCGCAGGGAAATGAAAGACTTCAAAAGATCCTTGCTGGATCCAAAAGTAACCTGCCTGGAAGGAGAGTTGGGAGAGGAGTGCTGCCCCTGATGTGTGTGTGGTGTGGGTTGGTCTGTAGTTGCTGTTTCCATCTGGAGCAGGAGAAGGACTGGACTGTTCTTCATCTAAACAAAGAAGGAAGAACATTGTGAGCGCTTTATGCCTCATTTCAAGAGCAGGCTAACTTGTTATGGGTCCAGCAGTTAGTGAGTGGTGAGTGCTATTTCTGCGTATAGGATCAGCACATGGCTGATCCCCTTGGTATTGTGAGCTTCAAGCGAGAGGAGCCCCGACCGATCAATCCTGTGATTACCCTCAGCGCGCCAAGTTCTCGTTGCATGAGCAGCAACGACTGCACTGCAAAAACCATCTCAGTGGGACTCCATCACCAAGGAAGCCTCGCTGCCGCTCTGGTGGGTTGCAGTAGCAACCAGGAAGCAACACCAGCCGACGCGGAAGGCAAGGAGACATCCGATCGGCATCTGCATTGTGCCAGAGAGCAGAGCTGCTTAAAGGGAGCCTCAAGGCATAAACCAAAAGCGGAACAGAAGAACACCGGTTGTGTTGTGTCGTGGAGTGGACAGAGTCGGCCCGCTCAGAGAAGACGCACAGTCCCTTCACTAACTGACTGTCCGCCACCCCTAGGGATGTGCAGACTACTTTGCGACTAAGTAGAGAGTCTCAGGGGGAGGGAGTTATCCAGTTGTCCTTAGTCCCAGCTGAGGGCAGCTCCGGTCTTTGCTAGTCAGCAGCTGCTGCTCCGCATACTCGCAGCAGCTGACTTTGCATTCCCTAACACTGAGGACCCAGCAAGGTCTCCCCTCAGGATTCAGTATTTTGAGACACACCCTTGTGTTGGTGCATACCTTGTGGGGGCACCTGGCATCCATAGTGGTATCAGCACGGTGTAAAAACCTCAACGAGGCCCCCACTCCTTTTAAGAAACATCACTGGAATTACCGCATTCACTGTTGTAGTTAGGCCCTGCCACTACATGTTGTGGAAGAGTACTGTATTATGGGTATTACGAGCACAGAGGTGCTGTGCTCTATGAATTTTGGGTGATACTGAATGTTATTTCATAATATGTGGTGATTATGTGTTTTACTCATGACAGGCTTCATGTGTTATGATCATACTTGGTGATGAGGTGTCTTATTTACGACAGGCTGCACATGTATGATATTACCTAGTAATTTATGTGTGCTTGCTCTAACACCACTTGCATTTTTTGCCCTGATGTTATGATTTAAGTCTTTTAGTCATTGTAAGTACAGGATAATGAGTATCATTTCAGGAACTGCATATTATGTACAGTGATGGTGTTTTTAATGACTTGTGCAACCTATACGTATTTTCTTTATTGCACTACCTATGATGTTATGACAATTGCCTTGTTGGCAAATGATTTACGAGTAATGTGATTGTGGTCTATATTTTTATATACAATTTATGAGGTTGGTATATACTATGGTGTGGAGTGAGTGAGGAAGTGAACAAGTGGTGTGTGTGTTTTTGTTTGTTTTTTACACATCGCCTCTGGGATAAGCCTGACTGCTCTACCAAGGGGGTGAAGACGGGGTTATCTTGGGTGTGGAATTCCCTTACCCTGGCTGAGTGGTGAGTTCTGGCGCCTGTGGTGCATACCCTAGCCAAACTAAAACCCAATTTCTAACAGAGATAAATATCATAAATGTACAATAACCTATGGCAACTCAAGTCTTTAAAATAAATGTATCTAGATTAGGGGCTCACAATAACATTAAAGCTGGGTGAAAACAACACAACTATGTAACAATAATCAAAATTAAGAATATTTTTTAAAACAGACAAGATTATATCCAATACCATTGTTGTGTTGGTATACATGAACAATGCGTATTCATCTAGGATGTAATGCTGCACTCATATCCAATATCAGTCATACATATCACTGAGATACTAATAGCAGAGTACCAAAATCTATGCAAGAGTGAAGTCTCCAAAACAATATTCTGGAACTATTATCTATAGTTTTCACAGACACTCATTATGCTGATATTTTTGAGAGTACATAGATATACATGGATGCATTATATTCAGTCTTCTTGTGGCTTTTCATGTACATGCGTTTCAGCATAGCAACACCTTCATCAGGAAAGCCACCTTCACATAAGAATAGTATTGAGTTCCTGCAAATACATCACACATTATGAGGAGACCTAAACCTAAATAAAATGACTTAAAAAATCAGCGGCAGCTGGTAGGGAACGGGGGTGACGAGGGAGCAGGGAGGGGCGTTGAAAAATATTTTTTCTAAAAACACCCCTTTCATTGTCTCTCCTCGTCGTCTCTCCACTTCTCTTTCTGACTCAGAGTCCGGAAGAAGCAGGAAGCACACAGGCTCCCCTAAGCCAATCAAAACGCTGCAATTGTGATTGGTCTGGGCTCCGTGGTTCCACTCTCAGCTAGGGACAGGGAGCCTGGGTATGTTCTCCACCCAGGCTGTGTATTGCAGCCCATTTGAGAACATGCATAGTGCACATTACTGTTTGGCCCGCCCAGGAAGGCCGGCTAAACCATCAGGCGCACTTAAGCACATGGACCACAGCTTCTCCCTGGACCACAGCTTCTCCCTGTGCCACCAGCCCCGCTTCTCCCTAACCCAATCCTGCAACAGATAAAATGATTTTTCCGCTGCAATGAGAGCAATGAGGCGATGCTCCTCTGCCTTAGCGGAGGAGCTGCCCCTGTTAAAAATATGGTTTGTAACCAGTGGCCAAACGTTGTCAACATGAAAAGACAGTCACCAAGTGTATGTACAAGGCCATTCGCTAGAAGGGTAAGAAATTGCACACATAGTCCCATTACCAAGAATGATGCTCTAGGTCATAAGTATAGATGCCCAGAATAGTGAGTATACAAAGAGGCAAACATGCCTCATAGAAATTATTTAAAAGAGAAGAGGCACTAGACAGAAGGGTTGAATAAAAATGGAAGGTAGTACCAACTTGCATATATAAATAGCCTGATATTGAGCACATGAATGCAACGATTGGAGTCTATGGTTGATGCTCATTACGAATACTGAAAAAGTGCATGAAGATGACAATAAACAGAGAGAAATATAACAAGAGAAGTGACACAGTGTAATGCATGGCGCTGGGGCCACATACACTATGCTTCTACTATGTATGAAAACCAGGCCAGGGTCTATAAAATTATCAAAGATCCAATATCTCAGCTCAAAATTTTACATCGCACGTATTCTACGAGAGTACTTCTCCACAAGATAGGGAGGGCGGACGCCCTGCACGGTCTTAGAGAATGTGGGGAAACAGGAACATTCTATCATACCCTCTGGAGTTGCCCCAAGATAGTGGGATATTGGATGGCGATAATGAGGACGCTCTCCCAGGTGACGAGGATCACTCTGTTGCCAAGTCCGAGATGCTGACTACTCAATATTTGGGACCCAACAGACTTAAACATGACGGCCCAGGACTGGGTAACGTTAGGTATGACAATTGCCAAAAGGAACATCGCGCAGTGCTGGGGTTCCCACCCTCGCTCAGTGGTGCAGGGATATGGACTTGGCTATGGTTGCAGAGCGTTCGGTCTATATTAATAGGGGATGCCCAAAAAAGTGGGAGAGGGCATGGGGGGGATGGAACACCTACCGAGGAGGGATATGTGAAACCCCCGCCATCTGAAGATTCAGATTCTGATGTCAGTGACTGAGCAAAACGTGATGTATAATTTTATGCAAAGGGCCACCGTGGGAGAGGGAGGGTTGAGAAGGGGGAAATTGGATAATAATGTTGTTTCTTGTACAATATCAGAGACGTGATGTGCTTCTGGCAATAATGTGTTTACAAGATGTGCAAAATCCATTGTCATTGAAATGCTCTGCAAACTGTTCAAATAAAAACTGTTTAAAAAATAAGAATCCAATATCTGTACAACCTTGGAAACAACGAAATGCAATCCCTCACCTGTAAAGTAAAGGCAGAGGCTGAGAAAAACCTCCAGCAAGGATAAAGTGCTTTAATGAGCTGGACTAAAGTATATGGCATTTAAATTGGATAGTAAGCAGGTAACATTAAGGCTCTGCACCAGATTGGGTGAAGGATGACAAGAGCATACCTAAATCGCATTATGGTGGAATATGGAAGTATTATTTCTTCTTGCCATTCACAGTCACCCACAACATCATGAGTATAACTGTCCTCCCCAGGTGCATATCGGACCACTGCCTATTACTACTGGAAAACCACAGCACCGGGTTGTGGCTGTGAGACATCTGGCAGGTCAGCCCCTTGTGTCATGCGCATGGAGGCCTAGTGTTATCACCAGTACCCCACCTATCCATCGACAATTGGAGAGTTCAATTAAATTGTATTCAGCCAGGTGGATAGTGTCCCAAAGTAGAACATACGAAGCAGGAGATAAATCACGTAAGTTAATGGCTAGCCACCAGCGAGTCTGTAAAGAGGGTGATCCAAAGAATCACCGATAGCTTGGGTAGTACAATTTCAGGTGCCAAATGCATAGCAGACACTGTCAGTTCCTATTACAGATCACTATATACAAAACGTATACCATCTAAGGCAGAACTAAATAACCAGTTCATTTCAGACCTGGTCAGAAATATGCAGCATGCAGATAGCAATGCAATGGACTCCCCTGTAACAATAGTATAAATAGCATAAGCAACATTGGCACCGCAATCTGGGAAAACACCAGGTCCCAATGTCTTCCCAGTAGAATTCTTAAAGAAATTCTCATGCCGGTCCACCCTCTGTCTACAGTCTTTATCTTATGAGAAAACCCAAGCCTGTTGCTTGTTCCGAGAGTTGCCCTGGGCTACCACTGCTGTAATCCCTAAACCTGGTAAATGCCCAGAACAGTTACATTGCCTGATTTCACTTATTAATGTAGAAGCCAAAATGTTTGCCAAAATTCTGGCTACCTGACAAGTGAATAACCTAACCTCCTTGGTCCAGAAGGGCCAGAACGGATATATGCCGGCCAGAGTATTCGCCAATGTATTGGAAGGTTGCATCTGATCTTGGTCAGGCGGCAAGAACTGGTTTTCCACCATTCTCTCCTCCTAATAGACTTTGGAAAAAGCCTTTAATTCCACAGGGTGGGATTTCCTGTTACATGTCTTTGAGAACCTTTGAGACTGTGGTCCCCGTTTCTTGGCATGAGTCAGGGCCTTCTACTCTTCACGGACTATGCGAATCAAGGTAAAAAAAAATCCTTTTCAAGTCCTGCTCGTTGGAGAGGGGCACTAAACAGGGATAACCCCTCTCACCTCTTCTTTTCGCCTTGGTGTTTTAGTCCATGGGTGAGTGGATCAGAATGGATACGTTGATGGAGTTCTTTGAGGGGGAAGGACAACTGGAAGATCGTTTTTTTTTAAATGTATGCGGACAATATGCTTTTTATTCCCCTCAGTCGGTGGGGCCACGTGTAGTGTGAATACTTAATTCAAATAATAATGCATCCAGCCTACCAGTCAATTGGAACAAATTAGTCCTGGAACCATTCACTGAGGTGACGGTGGGGGCAGGGGTTGACAAGGCAACCAAACCTTCAGATCCAAATCAAAAGTTTTTAAATATTTGGGTATGCAGATTGCACTTCAGCCACACCTAGCATGGGTCTTTACCAATCCCCCTCTGATGACCCACATCAATAATGACATATGTAAATGGACTGCCCTTACCAAACTTGCATGTGCTACAAAACTTTCCGCAAACATTCTTTGACAGTTTACAGGCTAACTTTAGGACGTTCCTGCGGATGGGTAGGCAACCTAGAGTAACCATGGTCAAATGCATACAGTTGACTTATGAAGGTGCGCTCAGCATGACAGGGGAATGGAACAACCTTAACATTTGTGTCTGATGCATAAGCAGTCAGTGAGAACTTCAACCCAGACCACTGATCAAATGCTGGGTCAGAACATGAATATCACACAGCAATGTGATGTAGACTCAAATTAATGGGAACCATTGAGACAATTGAAGGACTCATCTCCCCAAAGATACAGATACCTCCCTTGAGACAGGTAGTAATGCAGGTCCCAAATACTGGCCACCTTCCCTACTAAACCCTTACACCAGATGCAGTATGTGGACTATTTGTAACTCAATCACAAGTCTTTATTTATCACTTGTTGACTCGTTTTGCTTTTTGTATTTATTAATGGATTACATATTACATGATGCAGCTCTCCTGTTACTGTAACAGACTGCGTATACAGACTGATGTTCTTGCTACGTTTTGATCAATATCCTTACCTGATCGTGTATATGAATTAAAATTCTATTGTGAAACAGATAAGTTATTGTTTGAAACAACTAACCGAAACATGCATGAGAATCGTCACAAGATGCGATTAACTAGTACATGTGAAAACCCTTATATTTTAGTATGTCTTTTCTTGACACTCAGTAAACTCATTGGAAATATGAAGAATAAGTACTGGAAAACATTAAATAAAATATACTATTTATAAAGAACTTTGACGTTTGTTATGAAAGCAACAATTATGCATGTATCTGTAAAGAAAATGAGATGTGGAGGAAGAGAGAGAAACCAATGCTAGGGAAAAACAAAAGTAAGGGGTGGTAGGAAGAGTGACTTGAAAGAAGAGAGAACGAAAAGTAAAGGGCTCTTAGCGTTAAAGAAGGATGCACAGGGATTTTAAGAAGTAGCCATGAAGAGTAAGGCAACACATGGAGTTTTAGAATTGGTCAAGAAAGGGAAGCAACAACCGTTGATTAATAAAGAGGCACAGGAAGGTGTTAAGCGGGGTCGATGAGCTGCTATGCAGGCCAGTGTTTTTCACTGTTTGCAGGATATACTTCCAAATTAGTATAAAGTTCATGAGCAGTTAAAATCCTCTCACAATATACCATTCATTTTTCAACCATTCGCAAAATGTGATCTTTATTCGGGCATTTGACATTAACGCAAAACAGAATATATTTCATTACCACACAAAAATGACAAGATGCCACCATTCCTGCAGGGCGCATGAGAAGTATGTAAATATCTACCAAAGAAGGCCCATCTAGCTCCAACAAAATCATGAATATATTCATGATGCATGAACATTTAGTTTCCAAACTACAGCTGTTCATACTTTGGATAAACTGCAAGTGCTTCTCAGCTAATTTTAGAACAAATGATTGCACAACAGTACTTCATTAATTAGCATTCTCTTGCAGCAGAGAAAGAAGCCCGCTCTGAAGTGTAGCACATTCCCTGCTACTTATAGTCTCATTAAAAATAGTCAAACATATATTTCTTTTGAAACCGGTGTGCTTTAAAATGTCTCTTATTTAAAAATGGGCCTTAAAAATCAATTTCCAATTAGTTTTATTGATTATCAGTGGTGGAGAAAACAGATTACATGCAGCCATCTACCCATGAACAAAAACAGTAAGGTCACCCTAATTTCTTTTGAATCGGTATCCAATTGCCATGTGAGAACCGCACTATTTTCTTTCTAATTGAAATTGAATTAAGCCCCGTTGTAGTACATCTCCAGCTCTGCACTCGCTTCCTGTGAGGCTCTTCCTCCGAATTTGCATCCTTGATATGTAGTTTGAATTTCTCTTGTGTTTTTGGTACCTTGTTTGAAATATTAATCAGGCCAGAAGCATTTTTAACACTGAAATGACAGACAGAGGCATTCTGAAAGTAAATCCGTTTATTCTCCGTCAAGAATGCAATGTCCTTTTCGTTTCTTTTAGGGGCAGTGTAGGAAGTGATGGACACTACCGTGGTTTTATTGAGTTCAATGCCCGGTGCAAGTTGAAATTGACTGTAACACAGAGCAAGCCTATTTATTCTAAAGCAGGCATCTCGGTGTACAATATTACCACTAGAATTTAAATAGAATAATATATCATTACGGAACGACACGCGCGAAATTTTATCACATTAGTGCAAAAAGTTCTGAACGTTTTTTCGGGAGATTTGAGATCTGCACAGACTGCGGCAGGTCACTGGAGGAGTCCGACTTTCTGAACGGATTCTCAGTTCCAAATGCAGTATAGATTAAAGTGTTATGGCAAGCCTGGGAGTTGATCTGTAATGGGGTGTTATATTGATGTCAAAAGGCTACTGTGCTGCTGCAATAAACGTTACTATTGTATTTATTTATTTATGGTGTATTTTAAAAAGTGCAGGATTTCATGCAAAAGCGTCAACATGCCCTCATACTTCAACCACATCAAAAAGCAATAGCATCCCAAGAAGGTTACCAAATTAAGTTCTAAAGAGCCGAGTGTTCAATCTTTTCCTAAATCTAGGGTACTTAGCCACTAAAGGGAAATTTACAGTAAGGCAAATGTAATCAAGATGGGTACCAAGTACACAAGAAGCCTTTATGAATGGCACACCTTTGTGGGCGCCCCATTGTTGATGCAATGGGGTATCTGAATGCAAGCTCACATGCCATTTTCAGCAAGCAGATGCTTGGCCTATTCTTTTAGATAAACACAAAGGATGCGATAAATCCTAAATTATATTTGGCCATTCATGTAATTTATGCAAAGGTTAGCATCTTCTCCTACTTCAAAGTACAAACTCAAAAGCACATCCCACACTGCATTTCTACTGCCTTTGGTCGCACTGAGTTGAAATCAAAGAAGTCTTACGTTGGGTCAGGAGTCCTAAATTCATTCCAGAGTTTGATGGTAATTTACAACAATGGAAACTTGTTTAATTGCATGCAAATTCCGACTTTTTGAGATATTCGGAAAATCGGTCATGCATCCAGGCTTTCTGGACCTAAACTGTAATGCCCTATCACAGCCGGGGACCTGGGAAAAACGGTTTGGGCTCCTTCAGTGCACCCAACAGAGAGGGATTCTACCCCACCCCAGGAAAGATCGCGCGCCACTGGTGGTGCAAAAATACCTGGCCAATACGTGGCTGGGTGATGTTTTGAACCCTCCCCAATGAGGGGACAGAGCCGCATGCCAGGAGGGGACAATGTGGGGCTATAAGCGCACCGCCATCCCAGCACAGGTTACTTTTGGAAGCTGGGGCCTGTGCACTGTACAACTTTCGAGACTCACTCACCCACACCGAGCAACAGCATTGTCGCAGTGCTGGTCAGCAGGTTAGGTGGCTCTGAAAGAGTACATTTGTTGGTAAGGAGGCACACTGGCAGGGTGGTGTGCAGGAGGAAGGCCACTCACCTTGGGATGCCTTACGGCAAAGTGAGTAGGCCGGAAGGAGGGGACAAGCGGAGAAGGCACTCGCAGCCCAGACCCGCCGAATGGCAGGGCACAGCATGGACAAACAAGGGATCGAGTTGGGGCCAAACTCCAGGGAGAGGTTACCCCCGCCCCACGCAATCAGCGTGAAAACCAACAGGGAACTTTATGACCTCATAAAACGGCATGTATGATGGCCTGAACAAACTATGAGGTGTCACAAGTATGGTAGACAGATAACAGAACGTGACTGTTATGTCAGATATGATTTATGAGCTGCCAGCCGTTGTGAATTATGATGTGCTGTGATTTACGAGCCTGTCAAAATGATTTATGACTGCTAAATGTATTGATTAATGAACTGTCATGTCTATGACCTTGTCAAAATGATTTATGACATCCTGTGACGTTGGTTCATGGCCTTGTTATAGCGGGTTATGGCCACAATACTGTAACGCAAAAAGTAATTTGTACATGTTATGCAAAATAAACTGTGGCCGACATATAGCACAAGAAACAAGACACAGACGTGTTGGCAAACTTTATTAGACAATATATGTGAAGAATGACATGCATGGCAGTTTGGGAGTGGGCCCAGTGCGGAGGTGAAGCTGGTGGCATCATACTTTACTCTAGAAGCTTTTAATTGACATGAATAATTATTGATATATTAAACAGCCAGCTCTTCATATCATTACACATACAACTCTGTGAATGGCAGAAGATGATTGGAATAAAAGCATAACAAATGAAAGTGTACATCACAACTGAACGTCTCAAGAATAAAATGCTTTAGAATCAAACTAAAGGGTATTGGTTTTAGTCAACCCCAAAGTGATGAAAAAAAAGAGTCAGCCCTGCCAGTGTTCAAACCTATATATCAGGTGCCAGGGTCAGCACTCTCACTTGTATGCATGCATATTGAGCTTTTACTCACATATTCCTTACTGCCCCCAATCTACACCTCACAGTTCTGAGGAGTGGTCTTGCAGTTTATAAATAATAACGAGCTAAATTAGTTTTGGTGACATTGCCTTCTGTCAATGACTACATTTGTCTCATCTCTGCCATTTAAGGCATGGAAAAAAGTACAGGAACTGATGTTAGTGCATAATGTGCAGTTACATATGGATTTGTGTCATCATAGTCAAAGGAGAGACCGGAGCCAAGCAGTAACGCCTAGTAGCACTGAGGGCTATTGCAAAGTTTCCCGTTGCAGTCTGGTGTCTAGGAAAGATTCAAAGACGAGAGGCATCAGCAGGCAGCAATAGCCATCGTAAAGAAGTGCGCTGCTCCTGAATGGACCAATACAGCGCAACCAAACTGATCGTAATCCTACAGGTGGTCAGCTAATAGCAGTTGGTTAGGGGAGAAAAGGATGGGATTGTGGAATACAGTTGTAAGGCAAAACATGAAACAATCTTGGATAAGGTGCGTTATAAAGATAAAACGCTAAGAGTTTACACAGCAGCCCTTTAAGAAGCTTCGATAGGAGCTGTGTAACAGTACCACATAATGTTTAGGGGGTCGGGGTCCTAAATACCTATGGCACCGAATGAGGAAGGATGAAGGTGGAGAGAGATGCTGCCAAGTGCAATGCCATGGAATTTGCATGTCCATACCTACTGTCGCGCCCCCCCTTTACATACCACAGGAGCCTGGAGTGATGGTTGACACGTCTTTATTTACTCGTGTCCTACTCCTAACTAACTTTCCCTTCTCCTCACTTCCTCTTCCTCCCCACGCCCCTTCCTGCCCTGCCTGTCCTGTCGCAGACAGGGGGTCAGGCAGTTACGATATGACATCTCCCCCTTTTGTACAAAGTCTTACTGCTTCTTAGATCACTTCAATGAGGCGCACTGGCCGTCTGGTCTGTCGCCTGGGGCGGTCAGCCTGTTCCGGTGTCCTGGTTCGGCGGCGCGCTGTTATCCTGTCTTGCCGGACTGGGATGACTTTGGTCACTGCTTCTGCTTCTGCTGTCTGAGTCAGTGGTGGACTCCCAGTATTGACTTTCATGCCATCCATGAGGGTTGCATTTCTTGAAAATTGAGATGTTTCGAGTGATCCGTTTGTGATCACCTTCTGCTGTAATCATAGTTCCTTTCCAGCGGCTAACCTTCAGAGGATGGGCGAGGTAGCGGCTGTCTGCTTTTGTTCTTCGGTCACGTCGGACCATCACCCAGTCTCCCTCTTGGATGTCGGTGTCTCTTGCGTGTCTGCGCTGATCAGCATATGTCTTCATTTGTAGTTTCTTGTCGTAATAAATTTTGACCAGTGTTTCGTGATCAATGTTTGTAACTTTTGGTCGGAGTGCACTGTCCAGGGTGGGCAGTCGAGTGCGTGGGACTCTTCCCAGCATCAAAGTGGCTGGGCATCGGTTGGTTGTGTTATGAGGCGTGGTGCGGTATGCTCTTAGCACTTCATTCAGGGCTTGTTGGATGTCCCGGTGATTCAATTCCGCTTGTTGCACTGCTTTCTTCAATGTCCCCATGAAGCGTTCTACCATGCCGTTAGCTTGGGGCCATAGGGGTGTGATCTTTTGATGTTTGAAATTAAGGTGTTTTGCGAATTCTGCGAATTTGTGTCCATTGAACGGTGGTCCGTTATCTGATTTGACTCGCAATGGGATGCCCCATGCTGCGAATGTTTCATCGAGAACTGGAATTACTGCAGTTGCTTTGGTAGATGATATCAGATGTGCAAAGGGAAACCGGGAGTATTCGTCCATAATGACGATAATGTATTGGCTAGATTTTAGAGGGCCGAAGAAGTCGACTGCGACCTGCTGCCATACTCCTTCTGGTAGTTCTGACATTTGTAAGGGAGCAGGTGGTTCATCACGGCTTACCAGCTGGCATGAAACACAGTCTTTGAGCGTGGCTTCTACCATCTGGTCGAGTGTCGGAAACCAGACGCGTTCTCGTAGAGCCTTTTTTGTGGCACTTATCCCTCTGTGGCCCCCATGAGCGAGGTTGATTACTCCTTGCCTTAATCTTTGGGGAATGACAGTCCTCCCCCCTCTCAAGATCAAACCGTCTTCACTGATAGATAGTTCCTCGTGGATGTGTTTAAAGGCGGACAGTTCCTGAGCTTTCTGGCCAGAGTCCTGAGACATGTCTTTCACATGTCGCCACAAGTTATTACGTATGCGATCCGTGACATCTTGAAGGATGGGATCCTGGGCGGATGCTTCTTGGATCGCTGCTAGAAGAACTGTGGGCGGGCATGCCGTGTCAATGACAAAGTGGATATAGTCCTCAGCCAGTGAGCGCACCCCATTGGTGGTTGTCCTAGGGTGTCAGGACATGTAGTCCGCTGGATTTTCCGACTTCCCTGGCTTGTGGACAATGGTGTATATGTAGTCTTGGAGTCGCAGTCCCCATCGTTCAATGTGTGGAGGCATCTTGGCTTTTGGATTACCAAAGATGGTGACGAAAGATTGGTGGTCTGTAATGATGGTAAAATGTTTGCAGTAGACGAAGAGATGGAAGTGTTCGCAGGCCCATACCACCGCTAGACTCTCTCAGTGTTGGTGAGACTGCGACTGGCATAGGCGATGATGTGGCGTTGGTCTGAGTCCTCCTGATATTGGGTCAGGATGGCGCCAAGGCCCACCGGGCTGGCGTCAACAGTGACTTCAGTTTGTTTCTTTGCATCAAAGTAGGCCAGGTTGATGGCGGAGCCAACAGCATGCTTGATGTTGTGAAAGGAGTGGTCACACGCAGCTGTCCATGTAAAGGGTTGACCCTGACGAGTGAGCTCTCTAAGAGGGTGGCTGATGGTGGCGAAGTCCTGGATATATCGTGCACAGTAGCTTGCCATTCCAAGGAAGGAACGGAGGTCACTGACGTCACGCGGTGTTGGTGTGTCCTCAAGGGCAGACACTTTGTCTGGATCCCGCTTCATGCCATATTTAGAAAAGATGTGTCCGTAGAATTTCAGAGTTAACCTATGAAATTCACATTTTGCTGCATTCAGAGTCAAATTTGCCTTCAGTAGTGCGTGACATACTCTGTCTAAAGCCGTGTTGTGTTCGGTCTGGTCTTTTCCGAACACCGGCAGATCGTCACTGTAGTTGAATGCATTGGGGATCCCTTGGATCACACGCCTGATAGCCTCTTGAAATATTTCAGCCGCTGACGAGATGCCAAAGTTCAAACGCTTGTAGCGAAAAAGCCCTTGATGTGTTGTAAAGGTGGTAATGTAGCGTAACTTGTCGTGCAGCTCTAGCTGATGGTACCCCTTATTGAGGTCGAGTTTTGAGAATACCGTGGCTCCGTTGAGGCGAGCGATCATATCACTGATGTGTGGCCCAGGGTGGCGTTCTCTCTCAATGGCCACGTTGAGTGCCCGCATGTCTACACACAGGCGCACTTTGTATCCTACCCCTTCTTCGGTACAACCACTACGGGTGACACCCATGGAGTTGGTCCCAAGGTGCGCTCAATTATGTCCGTCTGTAATAGGTCCTGGAGCCCGCTCATCAATATGTGGTTTCACCTTGAATTGATTTAGTTTTCCTAGCCCCTTAAAGAGATTTGGGAACTTTGCAACAATGTCCGGGGCATCTTCAGTCATGTAGAGGAGTTCCACGAGGCTCAATCTTTCAGCTGTCGGCAGGCTGAGCAGACAGTCAGCTACATCTGGGCCTTCGACAACGTGAATATAAGCTGGGATCTGTCGGTCCTTGTACGACAACGTCGTGTGGAAACGGCCTAGGCATGGTAATGGCTTCCTGGACATCCACGTGAGTATCCTGACAGCCGCAGTTTCTAGTTTGGGTCGTGTTTTCATGCTCTGATATTCCAGTGCGCAGATGTAGTTTAGTGAGGCTCCAGAGTCTAAAACAAACTTAGCTGGGTGTTCTCCTATCCGGATGTCTAGCTTAGGATATTTTTTTAATCGATCCGGGTCAGATACCATACACATATATTCGTCACTGTCTTGTGACACAGGCGTGCGGGACGACTCGCTGGATGTTGACCTTCGTGACCGGTGTGAGCTCACAGATCGAACACTCGATCGGGAGGAACTGGAGGAACGTTCTTCTCTCCCTTTCACTGCACGGGCGTGATGCTGGGTGGATGGTCGAGTTTTTGATGACCTTCACCCTGAGCGTTGAGTCTGATTGACACTTTCAAAATGATTATTCCTGCCACAGCGGTGGCATCTCTGACCAATGGCTGGGCATTGTCCTGAATGAGGATAGTCCTGGCCACATCTGTAACACGCAGGTGCAGATCTGTTAGATTTGGTGTGTCGCGATTCGTGTCGTGACGACGGCCTCTGAGAAGACTTGAAGTGTGTTGGTTTGTTCGTTTTATGATTGTCAGTCCGGTGTTTTCTTTCCTAGTGTACTTGCATTCTGAATGCTTGCTCTTTTCTATCCGTTTTATTCGTTTCCATCCTTTTTACGTAATCCTCCGCCTGGTCGTTGATCCGTGTCATTTCTTCAATTTCTTCGAGATTGTAGTGCTTCTTCAGTAGTCGCCGACGTAGTGACTCGGAGTGACACCCTTCAATTATGCGGAGCCGCAATGCATCCTCGGTATTGAAGTCGTCAAAGTCGCAATGGCGAGCTAGCAGTCTGATGCGCACGATGAAATCGCACATGCGCTCATCTCTCTCTTGAGTGGCTAAGTTAAATGTGTAACATTCGTAGTCTAAATTGCGCTTGTGTAGGAATCTTCGGTAGAGGGCTCCCTTGACATCGTCATATGAGGCGGTGGCCGTGTTAGGCAGTTCTTTGATAATCTGCGCGATGTCTTTCCCCACCAAGTTCCGCAGGGCTATTAACTTCTGTTTGGAGTCTTGTACCTGAGACCCAGTCATGTAGTCTTCAAAATCCTCGGCCCAGCTCTTCCACTTGGGTCCCATGCTGTTGCCGGACGTTAGTTCCAGGGGGTCCAGAGGCCGTAGGTATGGCACCCCCATGAATGCCTGTGGGGTTTGTGCAGGCGGTGGCGGGTTGCCTGGGGCTGCCGGTGCTCCTCCTGTGGCACCTGTTGAGCTAGTGACCGACATCTCTGTTTGTGGGTTTACTCAGCTGGGTGTTGTTGTTTGAATCAGTATTCCAGCTTCTCCAGTGTCCACGGAGTAGTTTATGCAAAGTTCTTATTCTTTGGTGATGCCTGACTCTAAGATGGCCGACACCAAAATTCTAATGGGTGTCTATGGACAGTGCCTGACCTTAAGATGGCCGCCGCTCGGGACACATGGCCTCATGCAACTTGCACACTCAATGTCTCTGGAGTCACTTCTTTCGCTTATTTAGTCTTTCAGGTAGGTCCGCAGGCCTTTGGGACTCACCCTCTCTCTGTCGATCATGGCAGTCTGTTCCCAGGCACTCTTAAGTCTCTGTGCCGTTTTCGCTCCGTTTTCTCACTTCCGGCCATTTCCTCCCGACTTGGGGTGCTTCAGGTGCTTCAATTGGCCTTCCGACCGTGCAGGCAGCTTCTCTGCACTGTTTCGGAGTTGTGGTGCAGCACTCGAGCGAGGCGTGTAGGGCGTCCCGTTTTTTCGCACTCTTCGCGCGCTGCGCCGACACAGGCTGCAAGCTCTCTGTTCTCGGGCCGTTCACGGACGGCAGGGGTCTGGGCAGTGTGGGCTTCAGCAGTTATCCCACCCTCGTCACCGCACCCCCCCCTTTACATACCACAGGAGCCTGGAGTGATGGTTGACACGTCCTTATTTACTTGTGTCCTACTCCTAACTAACTTTCCCTTCTCCTCACTTCCTCTTCCCCCCCACGCCCCTTCCTGCCCTGCCTGTCCTGTCGCAGACAGGGGGTCAGGCAGTTACGATATGACACCTACCAGAAACAATGTTGCTTGTAACATGATGTGACAGTACCAACTTTAATGTTGACAATTTTCCTAAAGCTGGAGATCTGGAGAGCTCCCCAACAGTTAACTTAAATGTTCTTAGCCCTCTCACAATGAGACTGCAAACCAAAGAAGTTATTTCGGAGTGCAATAAAATATAAGATTTACTGGAGAAACAACATTGAAGTATTCTGAAGCCAGCCCACCATAGGTAGCATTGCTCTGCTTACTTACACAAGTGGCCCTATTGCTCATGTGAGGCAGCTCATCATATAGGATACACTGGCAATACTGCTTAAGAGGTTTGATAAGACTGTGGGTACACTTTTGTTCTTTACTGCTCTTCTGCCTGGGAGGGAGCAAATAACTATATCGCCAGGCTATTCTGCTGCTGTGGACCCTGAAGGCGAAGAGGACAAGGAGGAGCTACATGCTATATTGTGTGCTCTGCTCTGTTCTCCCACAGTGCGGAAAATGCCCAGGTTGTGCCCGACCGAAGACCAGGCTGATAAGGCCTGTCTGCATCCATCAGAGCCTGGTACTGTCTGGGCTCAGACCCCACTTATTGTCCTCCATTTCGCACCCGCCACCTTCCTGTTCAATGGAGAAACGAAAGACACCAGGTAATTCTAGGTCGGTTTAAAACAACCTCTCTCACTCCTCCATTGACTGTATTTGAGCATGCCTTTGCTCTAATCTCTAAAGAAATTGAACTGGCAGAGAGGAGTCTACTTTTCCCTTTCTCCCTCCATATCCTGATTTCAACACTTACAACAACAGGCCCTTCGTCACCCATGTTCTTTTCTGGTTAGACCTCTGATTCAATGCCACTTCCTTAATGAGAGGAGGTTACCGTTTCCCATCTTTTCAGCCCTGCTGCCAAATGGTAGAAAAAAGTGTTGAAGTCTCGCTCCAGAGCGCCTATATGCCACTGTAAGATCTCAGATAAGCCAATGTCAGCTCTTGTAGTTAAGGTGTCTTAGCATATTGGAGAAAATGACCTCTGCGATTAATGCACGTTTTAAAAACAGCTGAAAACTGGCTGTCTTGTTTTAAACATGCACAGATTAGATGTCCTTTCACTACTTCAGTTTCTCTGACATGATCTACCACTGCTCTCACACCTAATTCCACCCATGCCTGTGGTGCTTTAATAAGCTCTGATGCACCCAACACTGCAGCTTCTTTGGACTGTGCTTTTGCACCCGTTACTGGCTACTGTTCCACCACCCTCTATTTCTAACCTGTTGAATCTTCTAGTCATGACAGCCAACAAATCGCATTCAAGTTTATTACTTCTACTAGACACATCATAGGTTCATCCAACAAATGTATTTCTTCCCCTTTCACTCTGAACCTAATTCCTGAATCTTTCTCTAATTTTGACCATTGTTTCTGTTTTGTGCCCTATTGCCACCTTTCAACTTAACCTTTTCCATGCGGCCCCCGGGAGTCTGACGTCACGGTTGGCGTGTGCGTCAGACGTCCGAGGCCGTCCGAACTGCGCACGCGTAATTTTTTTCTACACTGTGGCAGAATGTCCGTACGGCGAAGCAGTTCAGAATAAGGTGATTCTTAGACCAGACATACATGGCGTGGTATTTTCCTAAACTTTACGCATTCACCGCTACTGTTTGCTGAATTTGTTTTTGTTGGTTTTAGGACTCTACGCACTTTACCACTAACCAATCCTAAAGTATTTGTGCTCTCTCGCGTAAAGATTGTAAAATTGGCCTACACGTAATTGGCATATTTAACGTACTTTTGAATTCCTAGTAGATGGTGCTACATATATTTAAGGCTTGTAAATGAAATTCTACTAGTGGGCCTTGAGCACTCATTGTGCTATATGCAAATCAGTCTTGACCCTGTGCCTCACGGGAACAGTCCAACCCAAACAGCCAAAGCAGGTCCTCACTGGACCAGAAAAAAGCATCCTGGGACCAGTTTCAGGGCTTCACCCCTCATCAGCCAGGCTAGCTTGAATTGAGTGGCACAGTGAGCCCAGGTCCCACGTCTGTGCATACCCGGTGCACTGAGGGCGAGAAAGCAAAAGACACACAGATGATGGACGGAATACAGAGCAAATCAAATATTCACCCCTCATCAAGAGATCCGGTCCCAGGAAGCTTGTTTCTGGTTCAGGGAACACGTGGCTAGGCAGTTCGGACTGGACTGTTCCCATGAGGCACAGGGTCAAGACTGATTTGCATATAGCTGTGTCTGAACTGAGGTGGCAGAGTGAGCTAAAGAATGAGGAAGTATTCAACCCAGATCTGTGACTGGGGATGAGTGTACCCACCCTCCCCCCACACCACCTTTTTTTTACTATTTGGGGTAGTTTGCGCCTAGGTCTGTAACCTTTTGAAAACTTAAGGTATCCACGCCAAATGTGCATCCTTTTCTTCCAACATCCTGAGGATTCTAACGGTACCCAGGGTTTGTGTGTTCCCCTGGAGGGGACCAAGAAATTAGCCAAAATGCAGCTACATTTTGTTTTTTGGGGGGCAAAATTGGGAAAAATGTAAGGCAGAAGAAAGCATCTGTTTTTTTCCCACTGCAAATTATATCAATGCAGGGTTTTTGATGCTAAAATCACAATCTTGCCAGCTTTCAGGAATAGGCAGACTTTTTGGTTAGTCAACCAACTTTTTCAACACAGGTTTGGCATTTTACGGGGACATACCCTATTTTTCCTATTTTTTGTGCTTTCAACCCCATTCCAGTTAGTGGTAGAAATGGGTGTGAAACGAATAATAATGGATCCCAAAAAGCTATAGATTTCTGAAACGTAGGCATAATTCTGAACTCAGTAAAGTGTCTTTTGTGTAGATCTTCAAGGTTTTCCTATAGAATGTAACAGTTGAAAGGAAATAATATTGAAATTGAGTTGAAAAAAACAGCAATTTGTGCCTAGGTTTTCACCTTTACCTCTTTCGAACTATGACAGACTTTTGAAAGCAATATACCGTTACGTCCGCTGGACCCTTTTGGTTGCAGGGATAGATAGGATTTGTTGGTTCACCAAGAACCCAAGGTTCCAAGAGCCAACAACTGAGCTGCATCTTGCAATGGTTTTTCATTGTGTATCGGGTATACAGCAATTCATTTGGTAAAATATAAAGAGTGAAAAATAGATATCAAGGAAACCTATGTATTTCCAAAATGGGAACAACATATGGAATGTAGAAGCAGTGGTTATTTGCACATCTCTGAATTTGTCGGCACCCATACTAGCATGTGAATTAAAAGGCATTTTTCAAAATGACTTCTTTTCTACACTCTGTCTTGCATTTGGAAAGCAGGAATGCATCAGAAGACAATTAATAATGATACTTGTTCTATCTACTATTCAGTGTTCCCCTACTTCTCCCAATAAAAATGTTTCCTCACTTGTGTGTGTAGGCCTAGGGCCTGTGACAGGAAACAGCCCAAAACACAACATGGACACATCACGTTTTTCCACTGAAAACTGACCTTTTTTTGTGCAATGAGCCTTACTGTGGGTTTTGGGCCCTAGCTAAGCCGGCACCTAGGGAAACCTAGAACACCTGTATATTTTTGAAAACCAGGGAATCCAGGAAACTCCAGGATGGTGTGACTTGTGAGGCTCTCACCAGGTTCTGTACCGCGAAATTCCTTGCAAACCTCAAAGTGTGTCTAAAAATGCATTTTCCTCACATTGCTGTGATGGAAAGTTCTGGAATCTGCAAGGAGCCACAAAATTCCGCCCATCCGGTATTTCCCCATGTCTCCTGATAAAAATGGCAGCTCAGTTTTTCGGGTAGGCCTAGTGCCAGTGACAGGAAATGGCCCAATACTTACTGTGGAGACTTCAAAAGTATCAGTCCACAAACCGACCTGGTTTTGCGAGGCAGTCTTCTGTGTTAGTCCCGAGCTCAACGGCCATCTAAAAAAACCTACCAGAGTCAGACATTTCTGAAAACTAGACACCTGGGCGAGTCCAGATAGGTGTGGCTTGCATGGATCCCCTAACGTTTTCTTACTCAGAATCCCCAACAACCCTCAAACGCCAGTGCATGCAGCCCGTCAGCCGAACTACAGTTCACACTCACACACAGAAACATTCCCTGGTATTTAGTTGTTTTCTGATGAGCGTAAAAATATCACTGATCTCTGGGGGCAGAAACGGCTAAAATGTGTGGTGAAAAAATTAACGAGGCTGGTAAGGGGCTCAATTTCCTTGCTTGCTTTGGGGCCCAATGCATTCTTGCTAGGCCACTAGACCCTACCAATAATAGTGAACATGGTCTTGAATTGCACCTTTTAAAAATTAAGCCATACTGCTTGTTGAGTCCATTGGTGCAAAAAGGAAAGGACCACCAACCTTGCGCTTAAACACCATAATAATTCCCAGAAGCTCAAAATGAAATTTGAAACTAAAGATCAGACACGCTCAATAAAGTAAACTCTACCCGCAATAATGACAATTTTGCCAATGGTTATCTAAGAAACCGTCTTTGAGGTGATGAATTAGGACTGCAAATGGAAGCTACTTTCTCCTTTCCACCCACGAGTATAAACAAGGTTCACCTTACAGTTATTGACTTGAGGGAAAAAGCTGTGCACAGCTTCATCTGCAATGTAGAAACGTAAAGAGAATAAAAACATTCGGTATGGATTTATATGAATAAACGGACACAAATTAAAGTAAAATATTGTTCGAGGAGTGATGGCAGTGGGAAAGAAATGATATCTAAGGTCAACATGAGTTCTACTAAAATAAGTAATTACATTATGGATACCAAGGGACATGCAAGATGCCTTGTCAAAGCAGAGCTTTTATATATTCCGTCACTGGATTAAGTAGTAGAATCAAGGCATCTCGTGTAATTCGGGGATGAACATGAACTTTCTTCTATAGGTAGAAAAACGTGTAATCATGGAATCTATTCAAGTACAGTCATAAAGAATGCTATAGTTGTTCCCAGTACATAGAAATGAAAAGTATTGTCACAGTGTCCAGTCAGAAATAGGTTGGAAGAGTATGACTCCGGCCTCTTCTGAGACCACTGACAGCACATGCTCAACAAAATCCCAGATTGTATGGGTGGACTGGCCCAAGAGACATGCAGTGTTCACAGATGGGGTGTTCCTCTTAACAAAAGTATCCAGCCTCTTATATTCCTTACCCGGGGGAGTAGTTGGGAACTCCTACAACAGTAATCTGAAACAAAGTGAGAAATAAGGACAAATGGGAACGAAAATGAAAAGTTTGGGAAGATACATGTGCATTTGCCACGTTTAATACTAATAATGTTTTGATTAAAAAAAAGACAATGAGCTCTTTTTGCACGCCAATGCACATCGCAAGAAGCCTGGAATGGAGATATATTTACTTCTTAGAAAATATGGAGCCTAATTATTTCTAAAATCATATTCATATGTCCAATGTAGTGATCACCTATGAATGCAGCCTCGAGTGTGGGCTTTTCAAGTTGACAAGCGAATCAGCGACTGCCACTTCACAGCGCTCCTTATGCAAGGAGCTACTGTTTGCTGGAATATGTGATTAAAATCCCCCAGAAGTGCATGAAGCATGTCCTGCACATTGTATTTTTAGAGTTTCAATTATATTTGCTTATTTTTCAGAAGGAAAACAAAGGAAACGAGATAAGTACATTTTGCAGTAGGCAAACAGATCCAAAAGAAGCAACGACGGGGGGAAGCAAAATAAAAACAATCCCTTCAAAAAGGATCACAAGTTGTATCACTGACAATGTCCAATAACAGTCAAATATGTCCACGGTTTGCATGTGCTCCCAATAAAAGGTTCACACTGTCCATTAGAAGGGAGTGCCAAGATTTACTTTTCTATGGAGGTCTCTTCGGTATAGAGGAGCTAATAAATAAAGCAATGCACCTCAAGTTATTACAATTAGCCTAGACTGATTTAAACATTTTCACGTCTCGTTTTGTTTTTTTAACTAATCCTAAAATCTGGTTTCTCGGACGTCTTGTACAGGTCTGGTAGGGCCTCACATGAAACTGAATGCAGCAATTCGCTTGGGACTGGAACAATATGTACCTAAAGGGACACAAATATACCATATAGACAAGTGGCAACACTTGACTTTCCACACCTGTAGTTCAAACTGAGACTGTGGCACCAACTATGATGGTGAAAGATAAGATGCAAAGGACGGCAAACATCCTCCAACAAGACAATACACATGGCAGGCTAGGGACTGCTGCCTGACTTAGATTAAAACAAACTGGACAAAAAGTACATAATTTCAATCAGTTGGCTGCTGGAGTATTAAAAGTACACTGCTAGGTACAACATTGACATGGAGTGGAAAGCAGAGGAACAGTCAATAATGCTCCCCGCAGAAGACAACTCAATTACTGAATAGATCCAACCAGGTGTACTGTCTGCACTGGCCTGTGAGAATTCTCTGTAGTCCTCTATAATTTTAAAATTAAGCCAAAGGGAACATCATGAGTTGGGGGATGTGGAAGGTTTTTGAGCTATAAACAATGTTGTAGGGTGGAGGCTATGTTGGCCTTTCTTATTTGCAACATTTGCCCTGGTGTCAAATGGTAGACGTTTGACACCAAGGCTTGGTATAGGTGGTCTGACTGAGGTAAGAAGAGGCAGAGAAGCAATGATAACTACTCCAAACCATGATACACTCAACTGTATGGTGTATAAAGTCAACAGGCAGAAGAACAAAATTTAAAGTGGAATAGTGCAGAAAACACTGTCTACACAAGGGGTATTTTGCCTTCAGAATTCCACCAGTGCCATGTAAAAGGGCAACAAAGTAATATTGATGAATATCTACCTGCCTCCCCACCCCCTTGCCCCCCCTGCCTTTAGGGAAAGATACAAAGTCCAGGGCTCACTGCTTATGTGCCCCCCAGGCAATGCTACAGCTGGGGGAACACTTCTTTCTTGTGAACATACTCACCGGCTTAAGAAATTGGAATACTTCAGGGCTATCAATACCGGATGGCATCTGGGACTCTGACGGTATAATCCCATTAATGCATCTTAAATAAAGACTACACCATGTACGATTCCCAAACCTTTAGATACACACCTCAAACATACACGGTCAGAATGTACTAAGGAAGGTAGAGCCGTTCACCTTTAGAAAACAGGGTCATGTAATAATAATAATAAAGGGGTTTCTAAAGCGCCTGGTGACGCCATCACGGCGTATCCCCGCGCTGTGGAGCGAGAGTCAAGAGGGCAGAGGCATCCATCCCTAAAGGGCAAACAGATGTGTTTTTAAAAGTTTCCGGAACATAGTTTCAGTTTTGGCTAGTCTGATCACAGCTGGAAGGCTGTTCCACTGGGTGGCTGCCAGCACCCGAAAGGAGCGGCCTCCCATCCTGGCCTTTCTTACACGAGGAACTGTAAGGAGACCCATACCCACAGAGCGAAGTGCTCTTTGGGGTAGATAGGGGATAGCCAAGTCCTTCAAATACCCTGGCGCTTTTGCAGAAGTTATCCTATAACAAAAGAGGAGGGCTTTAAAGAGGATTCTTTTCTTTATAGGAAGCCAGTGAAGGGCAGCCAAAGTAGGCTTGGATGCTGTTCTTTTGGGGAGTCTGAGGACTAAACGGGCCGCCGTATTTTGCAGCACTTGCAGTCTTCTCAGGTTCTTCTCCGTAGTTCCTAATAACAGCACATTCGCGTAGTCAATACGAGAAGTGACCAGAGCTTGGATCATAATGCGTCTGGCCTCAAGTGGCAGTAGGTCCAGAGTGCGGTTTAGGGTCTTCATAACCCCAAAGCATTTCCCCACCAATTTGTCAACATGACTCTCAAAAGAGAGTTTAGGATCAACCCAGACCCCCAAGTTCTTGGCCTCACTGCACGGGATGGGCAGAGAGCCAAGGCAAGGCGGCCACCATTCCTGAGTCCAGCTCGCCCCATCTCCCCCTATCACTAGCACCTCCGTTTTAGCCCCATTGAGCTTCAGGCAGTGTTGATTCATCCAGCCAGCAAGCTCCTGCATGCAGGTTTTAAAATTGGCTGCTGCTAACTTGGGTGACTGTGACAGGGAGATAAGCAGCTGCGTGTCATCGGCATAAGATACTAGATCTATGCCGTATGACTGAACTACAGCTGCCAATGGAGCCATATACAGGTTGAACAGGATGGGACTCAGGGCAGAGCCCTGAGGCACCCCCTGTTCTAAGGCAACGCTGTTGGAGAGGAACATACCTCTCTGAACCTGGAAACTACGGTCAGAGAGAAAGTCCTTGAGCCATCCCCATGTACACACCTATGTACTGAAAGGTAATATCCATGACATACACGACTCTCATGAATAATATGTGCAATAAGCCCATGAAGATGAGAAATTGATGGGATCAGAATGTAGGGAAAAATACTAGACAATGTGTGGCAAGAGGTCATAAGTGTTAATCACGACTAGCTTTGGCTAATGCAGCTCAAGATTCTACAGAGGTTTAACAAATGTAGAAAGGGCAATGTCTGCTAAATGAAAGCTAATAAAGAGGGGTAAGTGGGAAATTGCAGCGAGTGATGGAGGAGCTCAAGAGGTACGGCTTCGACCATGCGCCTCAGAATGTTGCATGCCACATATTTAAATTGATACCAAAAGGTTTTATTGAGTCAAAGGTTTAAGATAGCAGAGGGACATTGCCGGAAAATGGGTTAATCCTACTATTCCAATGCTTAAATTTTAGTCTTACATTTTCACTGTGATAAAAGTATACTTGAAATGCCATTTTAATTGCCTATTCACATAATTAAGGAACTGAAATTACTTAATTCTGCATTCTAAGGAAACACTATTTCTTATCCTTATAAGCATTTATATCAAACTCTTCTGACATTAGAATTTACCTGAGAAGGGCTAGGTATATGGGAGCGGAGAGGGTGATATACCAGAGTCATGGGTGTCCCAACAAGGGTGGGAAATCTTGGGGAACTTTAGGACCTAGATAAGATTGGGTAATATAGATACTTAAATATAGGAATCTACCTGTGGAACCCCTGTGAGTTATAATCGTGTATATCAGTGGTTCCCAAACTGGGGTCCGCGGACCCCCAGGGGTCCGTGACACATTCCCAGGGGGTCCGCAGCCAGCAGTTTTAAAAGCACTGCAAAGTTCCTTGTATAATCAGCTGGTTTTGGACAGCCATAAAAGTGTCAAGATAACTCCGGTGATTAGCTGAAGACAGATGGGGGGTTTGTCCAGTGGCAGCTTTGACTCATCTAAGGAAGCACAGATGGTTAATAAGCCTGCTGCGAAAATGTCTACAATGCATTTTTTTAAAAAGCAGTATTTTGTTTTGTGCATAGCTCATAGGGTTCTGGCTTTTGTCATAGAGATACTTTTGTTATTGTGCAGTTCACAAGTTCCAATCGTAATCTAGCACAGTGAGCTATGAATTACCATCAAAAAGCTGCATGCAAACTGCATGATACAAGTTAGTAAGTTATGCTTTTACCCGGTCTTTTATTATCCCAATGCTTCTAAAAAAGTTTGTTTGGGTAGAAATAAATCCTTATTATTAAAGTCAACGCTAACCCCTGTGTTATGTTCTGAATCCTGAGTTTGTGCTTCTCCAGACTAAGCACTCTTAAAAAATGCCTACCCATTTGAATGACGTGAATCCTACACATTGTAGTCCCCTTTGCCTTATGTAAAATTTTCTATTCACTGATTTACACACGTATGATTCATTGTCTCTGTATGTGTGTGATGTAAAGTGTTCTGACACTCTACAGTGGTATAAGGGGTGCTATAAAATAAATTAAATACATGTGACATTGGGGCTATGGGGAGATGAGAGGCACTGTTGGAGGGTAGTAGTGAGGGAATCAATGAAGATTGCCAAAATATGTTGTATCCTGGTGCATAGTCAGGTCATTATTTACTATGCTTTAAAAGCTAAAACAATTCAATATATAATGACAAATGTGTTGTAAAATACACCATTTTCCCCCAAATGTTTTCTGGGAAGAGCCCCTCCAAGCCCCATTTGTAGTGGTCAGGCTCACTCACTGCACTTTGTGTGCACTGTACAGGGACTGGTGTGACAACATTTGCCAGGGATGCTTTGGGTTTCCAGTCCAGCCATTGGCAGGAGCAGGAGCCTCGGGCAGCGAAATAAAACCAAACAATGATAAGTTAGTCGCAAGATGCAGCACATTATTTTTCGATTTTTGCAAATATTTTTTATATAAAAATACTAAAATAATTAGTAAGTCTAGTCTTTGTTTGATGTGCACACGTGTGTTAATGTTTTCGAATTACAGTTTTAATGTTTGACATTTAAATCATACAAATTGCTTTGGGGTCCCTGGCTTCCAGTGATGACTCAATGGGGTCCTCAGGAGTGAAACGTTTGGGAACCACTGGTGTATATACTATAGACAAGAGCTAAGCTTGATCCCACAGCCTGTGTATGTAAGTTGAAATGCCGAACTGACTAAGTATGCAATTTGCAAATTGCCAGAAATAAGAAGTATAAAGGAGTCACATTGGCCACCAGCTACCTCATTGTCAAAGTACATATGAACTCGCCGACTACAGAATTTTTATTTAATACAATTTTATGATAGGTTTAAAAAAAAAAAATTTTAAATGAAGAAAAATGATCAAGGATATCGCAGTTGCAGGTGTCAATTTCTTCATTTTATTAACAAGGATTTCCGGTCTATAGATATTTCGATTTCGTGCTTGATCCTTTAAGTGACAGAAAAATAGCTGCAAAAGCCAGAGACAAAAAGGAAGCTAAATTTACTGACAGACCACTTAACTACTATCATCTGCATGTTCAGGGGTTTTCATCAAGGTTAGAAAATGTTAAGTAACAGTGAGAAAAAAAATATTAAGAAAACTATTAATGAGCCTTTCACCAGTTTGAGTGGCACACCCTGAACGTCACAGACACTTTCCATCTATTGTCTCACACACACTACCGACCTCAGCTTTGCTCCAATGGGCACTCTATATTAAGCTATTCTCTAAAGTTGTATGCAGTGACACATATTCTCAGTCATTAACAGCTAAACAGCTACACGTTGCATTCCCACGCCTGAGCCTTTAGAACGGTCAGCCAATGCCCATAAAACCTCAGCCACATCCTTCACACCCTTAGCCAGGGCTTGAATGTTAAGCGATATGGCCATCCACTTTAGATCAGGTTCTTAGGACTCTTTACCATGTTCTTTGCATTTAGCAAGGTCCTGCATGTACTTTGTTTCTCCATGCACATCCTTAGTGATGGCTGTCTACACTTCAGTAAGTAGATAGTACTGATCACCCACGATAGTCCCAGGCGTACTGATTTGAGCCAGCGTTCATTGCCACCAAGGGGCTACAGGATGCCTAATATTTAGCCTAAGGTCACCTGCACAAACAAATGGTCAAAAATACTGGAACATTGGTGAACAGTAAAGTCAAGTTTTATTGTGCTGTGCCTTCAAAGCAGAAGTGAGAAGAGGCGGTAGGGCTACCACCCAAAACAAATCATTAAGAAGACCAGCCTGTAATTAATTAAGAAGGCTGGGACCTTAGGATACTTCCTAACTTTGCACAATAAAGCACTAAAATAGAGTACTAATGCTTATTAATTACTGAATTATAAATTCAGACAAGCAATAAAGACAATGACAGACATATCATATATAAGATTACTGGACCTCCAAATGTTCCTCTTTTTCTCACCATTGTAGTAGCAACCCACATAATGACCAAATCCTGAAGGTTTATTCAACCTAAGATAGTTCCACATCATAGAGCTGTTCTTCTAAACATTACTGAAACTCAGATCTACAGTAAAAGAGAAACTAATACGGTGGGCTATGCGAGGTAATTTTGTAATTTCTTTTCATACATTGCTAAGTTTATTTAATTTAACATGAGAAGCCTGGACAACTATACTGATGATCCCCTAAAGTATTCCTTAGGGTCAAACAACCCTGCATACATAACAAAACAAAATAATACAATGAATATATGGATTTCAAGTATTACATATGTACATAGCACCAAAACCCATACTAGCAGCCAAGAGCTAGGACAGGTGCATTAATAAGCAAGAACTAAAACAACCGGGGTTCAACTGCTTACAGGAAGCAACTGCACATTCAATTTTGACAATTCAGACACATAATGTCTTCCTTAAATGCATGGGTAGTGTACCTGGAAGAACAATTCAACCCCAAACAGTGATCCAGATTACCATGGGAACCAATAACAAATTGCTGTTTGAGGAAGAACATTCAAGTGTGTGAATTGGGGTGGTGTGTTCATCTAATGCAGCCCGCACAACACAGTACCTTTAATAGAATGTGTTTATTAGGATGCTGTGAAGATTTGTAAGTTATAGATCAATTATAGCCTTTGGTGCTGTATGATGCACCGTGAGTTCAACAGAATCCTGAGAGTGTCTCACTCTTCTTTTGTTATTGTACGCCTATTGCTTTTGGGAATGTCAAACACCAGCAGATGTTTCTAATAAAATGATTATGGCAGGCAGAGTCCTCAATCCAGGGTATCAAGGAAGTCACTCTGTGCAACCATTAGCTCATTTTCCATTGTAAATAAAATCAAAAGCCCATTTGACTCCATTAATTGTATAGGGGATATGTTTTTCAATATATTATAGAAAGTTGAAAAATGTCAGTCGACACAAAAACTGCTATGGATAGAGAGTAACGTTTGCAAACACACAAGCAGAATCTGTGACTTAGGTAGCACTGTTTTCATACAAAGGACTGTTTTTAGCTGATCGAAAAGTCTGAGAGACATGCCTTCTCTTCCCACTTACTTGTGCTCCCACAGCTGATTTGAGGGCTACACCAAAAATCGGGATTCCTAGGAGACTTCTATGGGCAATGTTCCCCTATGCTGGATGCCAGGAATCCCAAAATATCAATTATCCATTTTCTGCTCTGACATTTAGTAATTGGTGACCTTGGTTCTGGATTTGACAGATGAAAGAAAAGGAGAAGCTAGACTGCTCTAATGTAATTGGACCAACAATGCACGATAATTTAAAACGTATGATCAATATAGTCCTAAAGTGGAGCATAATTTTAAGGAGGTCCAGAATTTACAGATATCCACCAAGGCAAGCATATGTCTAAAGTGTCCGCCGGACACATTAGGAAAGTCTAGTGAATGAAACACTCACAAAAAACAAAGGCAGTTTATCACAAAATTCCTTTGTGGTGCAGTGTTTCCTATTATAATTTTCTTAGCTTCAGCTATCCTCAATCAGTGTTTCATAGCAGGATTAAAAGCAGAACTAATCACCCAAGTTGTGAATGGAAATCAAAAAATCTTCCCACTTTTGCATACATATGCCTCCGTCTCAAATCAGCTACTTTTGATTTAATCATAGATAATCCCAATATAAAACACATTCTTCAATCATATTTATTACTGAAACAGCTAGGTTTTTGGCAATTTCACCTGTCAAGAAGGATGACATCCATGACCCATGATCCTAAATTCTAAAAGTTTGCCCACTGCACTTTCAAGATTAAATTTAGGCAATAAGTTGGACCTTTGAAAACATTGAGCAAATTTAGAAATCAAAAAATGGAGGCCCTGTCCACAAAAGATAAGCATCATGCAAACTGCTATGAATAGGTTCATCGCATAAAAGGGAATCAAATACAATTGCTGCAAGATACTCAAAACATGATGAAACCAAAGAGCACAACCACGGTTTATTGTGTATTCCGATTTAAAGGATCTGCCAGACCCTACATGTAAAGCGAGACCCTACTTTTTAGGTCTCGCGCCTAGCGTTGCAGTGCGAGACCTCTTGTAAGGGGGTTTTGAAAGCTGACCACACTCTTGTGGTTGTGATTAGGCTTTCGCCACCACCATTGGCTTTAGTTTTTTTTTCCAACAAAAATAAGGCACCTAATTTGGCAAAGGCGAGCACATGTCCCGCCTTTGCTCCGCCCATTCCCGTCTGTGTCTAGGACGCGCATCAGTGCGAGGCACAGACAACAGGCTCCCTCCCGCGCGCACCACAGGTTTCGATTCCGTGCTTGTAGTTAGAGCTGCCCCTTTTCCTCTGAGTTTGCTGGTTCAGGTAGTATTGCTTGAATTAATACATGCCTTTCATTATTAGTTAGAGTGCGTGAACTTGCAGTGTCTGTTCGTCAGTGTATATAGCTATTACCCAATCTATTAATCTATGTTATAGTTGAGTAGCTGTAAGAAAGTGTATGTTTTGGCATGTGTGCGTTTGCTTTCATGTGTGCATGTGTTGCAGCCTGGGAGGTTTTTCGGAGACTGTTTGCTTAGATACATCCTTCTTTTGTGGACCGTTGCTGTGCGTCCAGTCCTTTCTTCCCCCCCAACCCCCCCAAAGTACTACGAGCATCAAGGAAGTGCGTGGAGCAAGGCATCAAGGCAGCTTGCAGGTGGATTATACGGCATTCGCGCCCACTGCAGCATCTGAGCCATGCAGGGGGACTTGCGTGAGGGGCTGCAATGGTTTCAGTGCAAATGGCTGGCAATTCACAATGGCGGCAGAACCCATCGGTGAATCCTGCTGACGTGCAAGGCCCTGCATCGGCCCGGGATTGGACTACCCACCACCTGGCCTCACTCCGCTGCTATCCCTGTGAGTCGATATTGACTGGAGAGCCGCGCGACGATTAGGTAAGGCAGCGTTGGTGGTGTTAACAGGTGGCTCGTCGTGCCTCATGGGAGCAGCTGGAGGGCGAGGTCTGTTACTGTTGGGGGCACTTGGAGGAGATCTGTAGCCACCAACCGCATATGTACAGGGGGAGGCCCCTTTGATGCTGAATTAGATGCCTCCAGTTTAAAGTACCAATAGAGCAGTTCCATGGTTACATTTGGGTCTACTGTACCCATATTAAACTACTGCACGTACATTACGTGAGCAAATGCAAAATATTGTATCTGATCCATTTATGAAACATGAACTCACAATAAGTAAGTAGATAGATGGCAAACCAGGGTTATTGTGTAGTTCATCCCAGCGTCTGGTAATGGTGCAGGTATCTTTGTACAAGAGTAACTGTAACAATATCACTCAGGATTTTTTTGGGGCGTGTACAGAGCAAAGGACACCACATTTCATAGGAGACATTTTCAGTTAATATACTTGTGTCCTTCTGCTACTTGACTGAGTGATTATTTTAACTTTCACAACTGCATGCATTTCTACGATGTCCACTGCATCATGTTGGCACCCTTCTGTGTTGCTCTCTGTGACCATATGTGATTTTGTTTCTTTAGTTATCATATTTTGTTACTTGGCACTGCTAGCTGCTACTGTGGTCTCTTCAGTAATTTCTCCATCTTACAAACAGTGCTGCGAGCTGCTACTCAGGTCCCATCGGTAATTTCTGCATTTTAAGTCTTCTAGCTATTGCTGCAGCTGTGTCTTTTTCACACTAATTATTCCTTATTCTTAGTCCACTAAGCAGTGCTGCTAGCTCCTTCTTTAGTTCCGTCGGTATTTCCTCATTCTAAGTCCTCTAGGCAGTGCTGCAGCTGCATCTTTGGTCCTGTCAGTAATTCCCCATTACCGCTGGTTTAATGTGCCAATGCTTGACTTTTCAACAAGACTGCTCTCATTTTAATGGATCAGTGGCGGAACTTCGCAGCAGGGCTCTTATACTTTTGATTGAACAGCAACAGGAAGCCCTGATGTAATTGCTGCACTCTTCAGCAGATCTGCTATTCTTTAATGTTATAAATGTGGATATTCTGAGCAGGGCTTTAAACTTTTAAGTGGGTACTGATTTGATTAAACAGTAGTGGCACTTTAATTTCAAGCTCATATCTACACCCGTGTGTTCCTGTTCACAAGCTGGCCGAACTCTTGACCAGTAAGAGTTTTTACTAACCAGCTGACTGCTCCTCGTTGCATCAACCTTAGGAAGACGACAGGCTGAGTCAGCCCTGCTACAGACTGAGCGCGTGAGTGACCTGCATGTTACAAACAGATCTTTGCAGCTGGTGCTTAACCCACCGAGCGATCTCACCAGCTGCTCCAGGCTTTGGAAGCACAAAAGAAATGTCCGTCCTGAGTTTTCTATAGAAAAAAGCGTGCTTTATGGACATTATGGATAACTTTCCATAGATTTGACAAACAAAACGCAGGTTTTCTGTGCACTGCAAGGAAACCAAATCTCCGGTGCCCGGCTACTGCTGTGAATAGTGTTTATTGTTAAGGTGCTGACTACCATCCGCCTTGCAATGCAATAGGTCTTGCATTACTGAAAATCACAGCTATTGGTGTTGCATTATTATTTGAAACGCCAAAAGCTCAAACTTTTACTAATGGGAGACCCATTGCATTGCAAGTGCTTGTTTGATTATGTCATTCTGCGATGTATCCCTGTCCCTGGTATTTATTGTCCATTCTTGTATTATGTGATGAGCATGTTTAATAAAAAGATCTTTTTTTTAAAACCAAGATGAAATATTTTTAGATACAGGAGGACATTAAAAGATCCATTTTGAACATGTTGATCATGAGCAATATATGTTTTAGGTAGACTGAGTTACTAAAATAAACTCCTGATATAAGGATGACACTGATAGCCAAAATTATGTGAAGAAGGGATAGAAAAACTCTGCAAAGCGTCCTAAACAGTAGAAGAACGCTTTAGATGTGGCAGCCAGTTCATTATTCAATGAGAGATTAGAGCCAGCAATAGGCCCAGAAAACAACATGTTCATCATAATGCAGCTAAAACAGTTAGTAAGCCAATTCGTCCTACATCAACTACATGGAAAACACTCTACTTGTTGGAAAGTATTTGCACTAAAACTGTTATGACCATGTTAAGTAGGGAATATTCACAGCATAGAGTTAACTTCGAACAGGTTTATTTAAGAAAAAGTCCCACAATGCATTCAACCAGGAGCTACACTGATAACAGATGAGTACATCCTCAATACACCGATAGATTTCACCAATTGTTGCACCATGCCCGCAGGTCATCGTTGTACATAGCGCAGCACCTGCTTACACATGCGTCCGATTACGGTTATTGCTCACCATTAGTTCCACCATTAATTCATATTGTCTGCGGCATGTACGTATCGCTTTCACGGGACTCGGTCGTTCCACCACTAGTCTCACGACCATTTCGCCGTTTATCGTCACCAACCGATCATCACTTTTTTGCACTCACGACTGTAAAATTACGAAATCATCATCACCATCACGGTTTTTCAAAAGCTACAATTCTTTCACTGTCTTGTGAAGGTATAATCACGGCACCTTTATAGTTCTCTCACAAATGTGCCTCTTTTTCTCTATATTATTCTATGCTGTACCGTGTATGATTTCTTTATTTCTTTCTCTTCTTTAGGCTATCATGGCTTGTAAAAATTAGGCAATATCTTGTCCTGATGATGATCCCTGTGATTCAGTAAATGGGATCGAAACGCCGTCGACTCTTAAAACACCATATACTGTAAAATGTACAAATTGCCATGTTTGGCAAGTAATGGTGTTAAATGGAATTTCTGTCATTGAAATATTTACAGGAAATAACAGCTTCTGCCTAAAAATTCTGTTCTATGTTCTGACTACTTTCCTCTCTATGCCAAATTGTATGTTTGGGTACAGGCTTGTGCCCCTCTCTCTGGAAATGTTGAAGGTATCTCTTCAGAATATTCATTGTTAAAAGTAAAAATTGGACCTCTGTCCGGCTGGACAAGTCACTATTTAATATAGTTTCCATTGTGTCTATATTAATTTTGTGCTACTAATTTTCTTGTGCTTGGGACCACTGTTGTTTTCTTAAATATGTTCCCCGAGGTCCTGTGCTGACTCGAATGGGTGCCCTTGTTGTTTTATATAAGTAAAGAAAGAGAAGCATAACCCCATACCCTTAATAGAATTGAAATTTCCTTACGTGATAGCTAGAAACATTTTTATTCATTCCAGTTTCATATTCACAGTGCCAGCCTGTGAGCTGCAATTTAACCAGTAAAGCTCCTGGAGTCGAGGTGAAGTTCACAGGTGGAAGCTGTGAAGTGTAATGGGGCATCTCTTTCAGTGTCGTCTTTTGGGTTGACGATAGACAGGTAGCCTAATACGAAGAGACAGTCAGCTTAAGCAAGCCATTCAAGCACAACCAGAGAGAACGGTGTTGGAGATATGTCACACCCTGACAAGTGAGTGAGGCTCAAGGAATAATTCTACCTATAAATGGTTGCAATACTCTTCATGAAATATAATTCAGAGGAGCACAGATGAGTGTCTTTATTGCAGGAGTTCATATACGGAGAGAAGCAGCTTTTATAAATTCTAAATACATGTCCAGTAACAAGGATAAAAGGGGGCGTGGCTTAGATAGTCAAGATGGCGGTCGCACTCTACGACTGCTCCGGACAACTCCGTCATCCGCTCGGAATCCCACAGAAATCGGCAGCCTATTCCTGTCCTCTGAGGCTAATCCTAATTCCCCGACACAGGAATCAAGCATTGGGACGAGTCCTAAGCCCGTGGATTCTGAATGCCACGAAAACGCCACCATCCCAAACTGTGGCCTACAACGGGATGAGGCAAAATGGCAGACTTGGCCCGCTCTCGTGAGAAGCCAAGAGCCCGGTGGAAACCCATGATGCAGCACCGAGACTGGACTCCACCAGGGACCCAGCAACCCTACCTGTGAGCTCCAGACAGCCTCCGGAGCCAAGAAGATCCGTGCCTGGCCTCTGTTTCGTCCTGCAGTCTCTGCCTTCCTCCTGGGCCCAAGCAGCATTAAAACCTACCCAGAGGCCTGCAGCGCTGGCCGTGAGATCCAGAGCTGGTCTCTCTCCTGGAGCCCTGTTGGCACAGCGGAGCGATGCCCTGGGGTTCCACTGCCTCAGCTTGCGGCCTGCTCTGGGATCGGATGGAGCGGCCCGCATCTGTGAAACCCAGGCACCTGAGGTGACCCGCCCGGGAGGCCGGGGAAAGCTTTGTCCTGCCACCCTGCCAGTGAGCCCCAGGCAGCCAAACACAGCAAGAAGAGCTGCGCCTAGATCCGGTACATCCTGCGGTCCCCGCCTCCCTCTTGGGCCATTCACTGCTGAACTCTGCCCCAAGCTTACCGTGTCAGAGGGAAGACCGGCCTGGCCGACCCCCTGTGGCCTCGATCGGCACAGCCGAGGAGCACTGGGAAACTCCGCTGTCCCAACCTGCGGACTGCGAAGTGACTGCGAAAGGGTATGACCTGGCCCCGCTCCTGCGAGGTCTCAAGGACGACCCGTGGTGTGAGATTGGGGCCGGATCCCAGCGAAGGTCCTGCCGCCCTGTGGCTGATCTTTGGGCAGCCCCCTGCGCCGAAGGGAGCCGCGCCCCGCCGAGCAGTGAGCCTTGCGACCTCTGCCTCCCTCCTGAGCCCATTCAACACAAGACTGCCCAGGGACCTGTAACACCAGCGGGGAGACCCGGAGGAGGCGTTCCTCCTGGAGATTTGGCTTACGCGCAGATAGGTGCTGGGCCCCCGCTGCCTCCATTAAGTCTGAGACTTTGCATGCCGATTGGGGTTCCAGCCCAAGGGGATACCACCATGGGCGTCCACAGGGGGGTGGGGGGGCAATGAGGGGCGCTTGCCCCCCCGGAGCATCCCTCCTTGCCCCCCCTGCCAGGGTCTGCTCTAGGGCGTTACAACCGGTGCCATTGCACCGGGTGCTGGCATCCTTGGGGCGCCGTGTTTACAATGTAATTATGATTTTAAAAGCACCTGCTGCCCGTTCCTTTCCTCCTGCAATTACGGGGCCTCACAGAAATGTCAAGATAAATCCTGTGATTAATGTTCTTCCTGGCCAGAGAACAGAGTTTTGTGTAGGTGAAGTTTTTGACTTATGTGAAAGAAGTACAGAGGGCCTACTGCAAAGAACGGGTACCAAGTAGATTACAGAGTGCATTTAATGTAAATAGATCAGCAGGTTACTGCTTTTAAAAGAGCCATACCTTTTGTTACTTTCAATTTATAACTTAAAGTCCTAATATAGAAGAGTGAGGTATTAACTTTCATCATAGAAGTACATACACTCTGCTAAGTATAGAACATTGATTAATGTTGCAAAAAGGGTTAATTTGGGTAGAAATGGATTCTTATTAAAGAAAACTCCTAACTATGCTGTTTCTTTTTCGACTCCGAGTTTGTCCTTATCCACACCAAGCACTCCTAAACTATACTGCCTACCAGTATGAATGACGTGTGACTCCTGCACTTTTAGTACTTTGGCTTATGTAATTCCTATACACTGATTTACACAAGTATGATTGATTGTCAGTGTAATGTGGGTGTGATGCAATGTGCTCGGGCATACTTTAATGGTATGAGTAGCGCTATATAACAAATTCAATGCATCTGAGAGAGAGTGGTTATGGAGACTTGGTCACTTTTAAAGGGAACTAGTGAGAGAATCTGTGGTGGAGGTGGTAATCGGGGGCGCCAACTAACATTGTCGCACTGGGTGCCACCAGCACTAAAGCCGGCCCTGCCCCCTGCGGACGCCCATGCTACTATGCATTGCACATGGTGCTCCAGCCACTGACCCTATCCAGCTCGCACTCTCTGTTCTAGTCTGAAGCTCCTCTGCATCCCAGGGCTCATGTAGGACAAGACAATGGCTTCATTTTCCTGCACCGTCCCTTTGGCACTCTCTTCTAGGTGAACTCCTGTGCATCTCATCGCACGTCACATCTAGACAACACCTGGAGACTCTGCTCTTCTCTAGATCCTTCCAAGTACCCTCTGACCCCCCCCCCCTCCATCTTATAATTTAGTCAGAAGCTCCAGGAGACCTCTGACTTTATAGCGCGCTCTGACACAATAACAAGATTGAGGCAAAGTCTTTTCAAATAATTATTGGATTATAGTGATGGACTGCCTAGATCAGTTGCTGTTAAGTACATTACTAAGCAGAAAGAATAGTCACATTTGAATTAAAGAGTATATTTTAACATAGGCACCGCTCCGACATAAAATGGTGGACATCAATGGATGATTTTTGATTTAATAAGTTGCATTTATCAAGAAAGATACCACAAACAGAAAACGAATGGAAATGAAGTGTTAGACATAAGTCAGTACAGAGGGGGATATCCAGCTGGGTTAGGAAGCGTGAATGCTGAGAGGAGAGGGGCTGAGTCCATGTGTAGTCACCACTGTAGTCCAGAGCAGGGAGGAGGCACAACGAGCAGGCATATATAAAATGTATACTAGAAGTGTAGGGTAGAGCACCGCTTTTTCTACTTGAAATTTCTCGATGTTTTCGTGCCTCCGGGGCTCTCTCCCCGTCTGGAGAGATATTAGTTACAGCCTCCGATAGCAGCTATACCTGGTTGGGTATAGCTGACCCCCCGGGCACCGATGTGTGCTGTATCAGCTCTAGGTTTGCCTGTTAATCACATACCAAATTTTTCTTGACGTGTATTTCAAAATAAAGCAATTATTCCATTGGTTCTGAATATTTCATTTAGCTATCGGAGGATATATAAAATGTATCCATGAGTCAAAATTATCATACAGCCCTTCCGAGTCTTACTCATTGAGGGTTAGAGCAACTTGTTCTGGGCACTTGCCCGCATTGCAGCAACATTACAGATTTCTCATGCAACTCAGGGATGTATTCTTTAAAAAAAATGTTCTTCCGCCCAATGGAATAGATAGCCAAACAGCGGAAAGTTTACATCCATGTGACTGATAGGCAGGGCACTGGAATTATGCAATTGTGCAGCGATTTTCGCATAAATTGTATATTTGCTCCATTTGTTGCATAATCCAACATATGCTGCATAATCACCAGAGTTTAGGAAAAAAATAGTTTCTAGCTCAAACGGTTCAAAAGTTAGTAAAAACGCAGCAGCACATGTTGCCGGGCAGTTGAAAGTCCTTTGCAAAGGTTTACTGACCAACTTTCTGTAGTTTGATGCAATATTTGGGTGTTTAACTAGTACTAATGAGGTGCAACTAATGCCCAAACAGTGTTAACAAGTTTAAAAATGACAAAATGAAGTTATACTGATATACCGCACCCTAAATAATAATTGCCGCTGTATTACTCAACTCGATCCGACACAGATGGGAGGAATGGTTGGGCCCCTTGGCGGACGAGGATTGGAGGGACGCCCTTATGGGCCCCAAGACCATTACCACTTCCGCAAAACTCAGACTAGTTCAATTATACTACTTGCATACCACCTATCTCACCCCCAAACATCTTCATAAGGCAGGCCTATGCATTTCACCAGACTGTACACGCTGCAGGCAACTTTCAGAAGGCTTCGTTTACATGGTTTGGTCCTTGTAGTAAAGAGGACTACACAATGAGTAGGTTCAAGCAGGTTTAATGCAGGAAGACAGCTTAACAACCACAGCAGGTAACAGGTATCCTCATCCAAGAATCATAGGCCAGTACAACTCAAGGATAAACATTCCAACAGTAGGCACACTGCTGAGTGACATAGGAGAGTTCTAAATGACATGTAATGGAATATACCACACACCTCCCCCCCTTTAAAAAAAAACAAATAAATAAATAAATAAATAAATAAAAAAAAATGAAGTGCAAAAGAAATTCAAACTCTAATAAAATCTTTGAACTTAGAAGGAGCAAACTTGGCACGTTCGCTACGTCTTAATGAGATCTCTTCACACACAACATCTGATTGATTGTCTATGACAACATTAGGAATCGGTAGAGAATCAGGATTGATTCGAAAATCAGAGTTACTTACAGGTTTTTTTTCCAAATTGTCATAAACTTCATGCGTGCCAGAGAACCCATCTGAGACATGGTCTGAGAGAAGTTTCTGCATACCGGAGGAATTATCTGAAACAAGTTTCTCTGGACAATCTGAAACAAGTTTCTCTGGAAGAGAAGACTTCTGAGAAGGAGTAACAAAGGGTTTGCATAAGGAAATCCTTCTCAAATTCCATATTTTCCCCCCTTCAACTCTGACAGCTTTGCTAAAGATTTCAATTACTTTGATGGGGTCAGACCATCTAGAGACATTCTTGTGAAACAAACCACCCATTTTAACACGAACTCGATCACCCACCTTTACACTGCAAGAGTTATACTTCTTTTTGGCAGAGTGCTGGGTCATGCTTTCTTGGTATTTCCCAATCCGATTCTTTAATGCCTTGAAATCTACCTCGTAGGGAGTATCACTTTTTAACCACCAGGGAAAGAGTTGAGAACCTGGTTTCCTCCCTCGCAATAATTCAAATGGGGATAAACCGGTGACAGAATTGGGAGACAACCGATAAGTTAATAGAGTAGCCTGGAGAGCTTTCTTCCACTTCAAACCACTCTTAACGGCCAATTGACAAGATTCTTTGATGACTTTGTTGAACCTTTCAACTTGGCCATTGGCTTGTGGAAAATAATTAGAAGTCCTTTTGTGAATAACCCCACATTTTTTCAAAAAACACTCAAACTCATTGCTGATGAACTGTGGCCCATTGTCTGAAATAAGTTCCTCTGGCAAACCTTCTCTAGCAAAAATTTCATCAAGGAAATCAATTACATGTTCTGAGGAAATCTTCTCAACAATTTTTAATTCAGGCCACTTAGAGAAGTAGTCAATTAAAACTAAACCATACATTTCCTTACCAGACTGATAACTGAAAGGTCCAATAATATCAATTGCTAACCTACGCCAAGGACCATTAGCGTACTCAATGGGTGTGATGTCGACAGCCAAACTCTTCACAGATTTATCACTTAAAGAGCAAGGGGAACAATTCCTGACCCAATTATCAACCATGGCATCAATGCCAGGCCACCAATAGTGTTCCCTGATCCTTCTCTTGGTGGTAGACATTCCCATGTGCCCTTCATGAGCTAATTTGCAAATCTTTTCTCTCAAACTAGAGGGAGGTATGATCTTATCAGACCTTAGGATAATGTTTTCAGATAGCATTAAATCATCCTTCACTTTGTAGAACGACCCCAACTCACCAGAGAGCTTCCTTTCTTCAGGCCAACCTTTAATCAAATATTGTTTAACAAGATTCAAAACAACATCATTCTCCATGGCTTCAGACCAATTCTTTTCTGAAAGAATTAAGGAGCTCTCTTGATCTGATGTTATGTTAATGTCTGCAAATGAGTACGCAACATCACAGTCTATACTCTCACCAACTTCCACACTGGCTGGGAAACGGGACATACAGTCCGCGTGAACATTTAAACGACCTGGAACATAAACAACTTCACAGCGGTATTCCTGTAATTTGGCTGCTAGTCTCGCTAAACGAGCAGTAAGAACTCTACCACCACCTGCGGCTAGCATGGTGATGAGAGGTTTATGGTCAGTTCTTAAGGAAAACTTTGTTCCCCACAGAAACTGTCTGAAATGCTGAGAAGCCCAAGTACAAGCAAGTAATTCTCTCTCTATGGTAGAGTAATTTTTCTCAGCGTCACGTAGGGCTCGAGAAGCGTAAGAGACAACAAACTCGCCAGTTTTGTCTTTTTGCATTAGAACGGCCCCTAGGCCTACATTGCTAGCATCAACATAAACAATACATTCTTTACCCACAGAATAAGGTTTCAAAAACGGGGCTTCAACAATTTTTTTCTTTAGTATTCCAAAGGAATTCTCTTGCTCTTTCCCCCAAACAAATTTTGCATTTTTCTTTAGTAGAATTCTTAAGGGATGCACAATATCAGAATAATTTTTAACAAATTTGCCATAGAACTCGGTCAACCCTAAAAAGGAAAGTAACTGTTCTTTTGAACTTGGAGAAGGAGCATTCACAATATTTTGAACATGATTAATTTTAGGTTTGATACCATGACTTGATATTTCATGTCCAAGATACTCAACTTTGTCTTGCCTGAATTTGCACTTATTATATTTCAGAGTAAGACCCTTGGAACGGACTCTAGCCAGAACACATGAAAGATTCTCATCATGATCAGTATGGTCTTTCCCAAAAATCAAAATATCGTCTTGAAAAGCTATAGCCCCTTTGCAGTCTGCTAATAGTTCTTTCATGAGACGCTGGAAGACGGAGGCTGCACTTGCCAACCCAAAAGGCATGCGTAAATACTGAAACATGCCCTCTGGGGTAACGAAAGCAGTCAATTTCCTTGAATCTTCATCTAATTCTACTTGATGATATGCGCTAGCTAAATCAATTGAGGAAAATACGGTAGCGCCTGACAGTGCGGAAATTAACTCCTGAATGTTTGGTAAAGGATGTTTATCAATCCATATCTCTTTATTGAGACTGCGCAAATCTGCACATAAACGGAGTTCGCCAGAGCTCTTAAGAGAAATAACAATAGGCGAAACCCAAGGAGAAGATTCAATAGGTTCTATTATGTTCCTGTTTACTAAATCATCTAGGATTTCTTTTAACTTGGACCTATAGGCTAAAGGAACATTCCTTACCCTATGCCTGACGGGGACAGCATTATCATTTAAAACAATCTTATGTTTGAAACCAATATATTTTCCCAACCTGTCATTAAAAATTTCAGGAAAGTTCTTCAGTACACTCTTGGTGAAATCGGTATTGCTAAATGTGTTCAAAGTTAAGTTGATTAATGAGTCTGTAACATGTTTCTCAAACCGGGGCTCATCTACATAAACTGGTGGAACAGCATTTGGATCGAGCTTTATTCCTAAAGCGCGTTGATGAGGCCAACCAAGAATGGAAACACCCTTGGTAGCCACATAAACCTTAGCTTTGATATCCCAGTTCTTAAAAAACAACTTAGCCCAAAAGAAACCCTCTAAAGCTATTTTGCGTCCTGTGTACCCACCGGGATATATGTCTGGGTTTAAGAGCTCTCTCTTACTCCAAAGTTGTTCAAAAATATCCTTACCAATGATGGTGTACCAAGCACAGGAATCAACAAAAATTTCAATGGGTTTGTCATCAATGTGAAGTGTACAAGAAGGAAAATTATTTTGGATACATTCATCCACAGAAAGTATACAGTTTAGACTATTTAAAACTTCTTCTTCTTCAGGAGAAATATAATTAATTCTAAGACCAGATCTGCACACATTGCCAAAATGTCCCTTCTTCTTACATTTGACGCAGATTTTATCCCAGGCAGGACAACCTTTGTAATTGCCAACATGGTTGGTGCTACCACATCTATAACAAACTATTGTGCTCTTCTTAGTAAAACTCCTATTATCACTCGAATTCTTTACATATTCCTTCTTAAAGTTAGGTCTAGCATTGAAAGTGTTCGAAGAGGAATTACCGGAATGAGTTTTAACAATGGCTACTTCAACTTCAGGAACATTACCTTTAACATTTTTGCTTCTTATTTCAGATACAAACATTTCAGAATGTTCTATACCCTTAGCTATATTCACAACCGCGGAAAGAGTAGTCTCAGTCCCTAACCAAAGCCTTTCTTGAATCTTTTTGCTTTTTGTTTTCATCATGATTTGGTCCCTGAGAACTTGCTCGTATGATATAGTTTCGAAAGAACAAGTGCAAGCAAGAGAGCGTAAAGCTGCAACGTAATCTTCAATTGTCTCATCAGGTTTCTGTTCACGAGAATAAAACTTGAATCTTTCCATCACAGTATTTATTCGTCTACCAAAACGAATTTTCATTTGCTTAGAAGCTTTACTGAACACATCCATATCACCGGCATCTTCCAAAGGTGGTAAATTATCGAATTCTTTTATTCCTGCACCACCAAGGCAATGTCTTAGAAGAGCAAGTTTTCTTTTTGCTGAACAATCCTCTTTCTCTAATACATCAACGTAAGCGATAAACATTGGATACCAAAGATCCCATTCAATAGGAGGATCACCTGCAACTTGAAGAAAATGAGGTGGTGCTGCAATGTTAGACATTTGTAAATAAGAGATAAAATGAACAACCTGAACAAATGAATGAGCATAAAACAAGGATGAAAGGAATAATAATAATAGGTGTGCAAAACAAAGTAATGCTAGATTTGCTGCAGTGTAAATGTAATTGGTGTGCAAATCACCGTAGAAAAGGATTTGCTGAAATTGCCTTTAAAAGTCGTTTTTTTTTTTTTTTTCTTGTAAATAGGTGTAGTTTCTCTTTCTTTAGGTCACAGTTAATTTGTATGAAAGTCGGGTTTATTCTGTTTAAGAAACGCTTTGAATTGTCAAACGCTGTACTTGAAAGTAATTCAGAAAACGTTTTGACGTTTTCGAAGATAATACTTCAGCCTTTACAAAGATGGCCGCCAAAAGCGTCTGTAATGCGCGATGACGTGCGCAATCGCGTGACCCAGAATGCAATAGATGACAACAAAGGCAGCGCGACTCGAGGGATGCCCCGTGAGGAGAGCGAGTCGGGAATTGCCTCGTGAAAGAGAAACGGCTGACTCCAATGCGCTCGAGGTAAATTTAACCAAAAATAAACAACAGCGCTTTGATTGAGGAGCGTATTTAAGCAACAGATGTAAAGTTAGTATTACTTTGAAAATAACACCGCTCGATAATGTGGTCGAAAATAGAAATTCAAAGTAGGTAGAAAAGTCTGAATAACTCACGTTTGAGCTGAAGCTGTAGGAGAATTTGATGATGGCAATAAAACGAATGAACACAGGTAGCCGAGAATGACAGCAGAAAACCCTTGGTTTTGATAAAACTCCTTACTTCTTGTCAGAAACGTGATGAAGCTCCTTACTTCTCAGAAGGATTACTGTCGGTAGGCAAAATCCAATTTTGCATAAAAAACAAAAACAATTGAAACGAGTGAACGCTGTCTTCCCAAACAGCACTGCTCCCGTCGTCGCCAATAATTGTTAACAACCACAGCAGGTAACAGGTATCCTCCTTTAAGAATCATAGGCCAGTACAACTCAAGGATAAACATTCCAACAGTAGGCACACTGCTGAGTGACATAGGAGAGTTCTAAATGACATGTAATGGAATACCACAGTCCTGTCCCCAAATCACCACGTTCTGGAGTAGGGTAGAATCTGAACTTACAATTGTCCTAGTTGGCAGATGCCCCACAACCCACTACACCTTATCCTGGGAGTTATGGACAGCCAAGATGGGTCCCGAGCGGACAAACGGTTTCTAGGGAAGGCCACCACGGTGGCCAAATGCGATATTGCAGCGGCATGGTCACAATCTGACCCCCTGACAGTAGCTACATGGCGCCGAGGGGTGGACTGGTGTGCTGCCCTGGAGAAACCCCTGTTCATAGCCAGTGGTTTCCCAAAGAAACATGAAAGGATATATGGCAAATGGTTGCAACAACTACGTTGCAATGTTAATGTAAATGTTAGTTTCTTTTCCTCTGTAAATTCTCTTTCTCAAAAATCAAAAAAATTGATTATCAAAACAAATAATAATAATAAGGGTGAAAGCTCCAAAATATCTGAGTAGAAATAAGATCTGTGAGATTCAATTTAGATGAATTATTAGAGCTGGGACTGAGGTTGGAGGTGAATTGATAAAAGATATGAAGGAACTAGGATTGAAGTCCATTTTCAACGCTGTGATGACTCAATATTGATGCCTGTAAACTAAGCATTGATGGGTCCAGGGTGGAGGTGAATTCAAAGTGCATCAAGGGTCTCAATACAAATGTGCATTGGCAGAGTTGTCTGTCGGTTCCCATGACAAAGCTGCACTAGCTGGTAGAATTTCGAGGGACATTATAAACCTACAATGGGTAGGCAGAAGTCAAGATGGAGATGCACTGAAAGAGCTGTCTGGAAGCTGATGATGGCCAACTCTTAATATAGAGGTGATGTGAACGGAAGGCACAAGAATCTGTGTACCCCCCATTACCAAATTCATCAAAATGCTTCACTCGACGAAAGAAAAATGAAAAGGGCAAGCTATGTAGAGTGAAAGACTTACTCGATTCCCAGTCTTCTTTATAGTTGTCGTGCTTCAGGCTCTTATTGTGTGTCTATCACCAAAAGTGGCGGCATCAACTGCAACAGTCTTCGAGAGTATATGGAATAGAAGTCAAGTAGGGGTCATGAAGCTAAGTTTGGAAAGTGTCTCTGAAAGTCTTGAACTTATAAGATTTTCATCAGCAGAACTCATTAATGGCAGGGAAATAATAACAATGATCTGATATTTATACTGCTCTTTCACAAAAGTGGTTTACACAGAACACGTTATACCAGTGACAAAATGCACTCCATATAAAGGTATAAAATAATATTAAATTGTTAGTGTGAGAAATTGGCTTCTTCGTTGAGGGAGATGTGAGCCCTTCTCAAGTAACAGTCACTATCTTTGTCAGGGTGAACCACAAAAAGTCACTAATTTAACTTATGCATAACCCTCTTGAAGGTTGGCACAAAAGCTGTCAGTCTTACATAGATGCGATATGCAAAGTAGTTATGCAGCACACAAACAGAAATAAAGAGAAAAAACAACACAAGAAAAATCCCAAATCAATTTACGAAAATAGAGTAAATTTTTATAAATTACTTGGGACCAAAATGACAAAAATCCAAACAGTACAACCGGAGATATGCAATTACAAAGATTTAAGATAAGCACAGTGCTTAGAAGCATAAAGAGGCAACAGCAATTATCTGGTCATGCGAGACCAGGTGAAAGCTACAAGTTCAGGCTGACCGCGATGGAGTGTGGGCCAAATACAGGGACCAGGTTAGGCCCACTGAAAAAGTTATTTTCTAAAGTGCAGCACGAAGAGTTTTGTTCGCGGTGGAAGAGGCTGAGAGGAGCAAGAAGAGTGTCACAGATGGTCATCACTATAGCACAAAGAGAATGCCGGGCATCGCAGATGGTCATCCCTGTAGCGCGAGCATCCTGTCGTGCCTCAGAGATGATCGGTGCTGGAGATTCACGTTTGCGGTCACAGCGGGCTGCCTATGCTGTAGCGTGAAGTACAGATCTTGTGTTGTTGGTTATTACTAGCTGTTGCTGAAGAGTCGGATTCACTGGAGCATTGGATTGGCGGGTGGCAAAATCTTGGCACGAACGAGCCTGGTCACCAAGAGCCCAAAACATCAGGATTTCTTTACAGGAGGAGTTCAACTGATGCAACACCAAGGGTCCAGGATCTGGGAGGCACCTCTTAGTGATCAGGAACTCATTCCAGCAGAGGCCAGGAAGGCTCGGGCAGGTCCAGGCATGACCAGTGGAACAGGTCAGCTAGGCAGTTGCAGGGAGGCCTTGGTGCTTGTTTTGTCCCTGTAGCTCAGAATAGGAGGTCAGTCACCTGACACTTGGAGTCACTTCAGCCTCAGATGAAGAGTGCAGGTCCAATGTTCCTTCTGAGACAGCAGGACAGTCCTCAAGCAGCAGGTCAGTCCTCTAGAAGCACGGTCAACCTTCTTTTGTAGTATCCAAAGGTCCAGGAGTGTACTGAAGAGTCGTCTGAGTGTCCCCTTTTCATACCTTGTACCCCATTTGAAGTGGAAGAAGCTTCTGGAGGTTTCCCCTAACAGAAGTGTCTGGAATGTCCTGCCTCGCTGACCTGGTCTCAGTCTAACTGCAGGCACAACATGCTAGTGTGAAGTCGTATGAGTGAGTGCTGGGTCAGTGTCTTTGAATTGCAAGTGTGGTAGGTGACAGCTCCACTCTCCCATCTAGTCAGGATAGCCCATCCTGACAAAATCCAGGCCAACTGCACATAGTCATATTAGCTAGGAAACACCTGCAGGGACAAAAGGCTTAGGACAAGAAAATGCTAACTTTCTAAAAGTGACGTTTTTAGAATTGTGACTTAACATCTGACTTTAACCAAGAGGGTTTTTAATTACAATTCCTCAGGCACTAAACCGGACATTCCTACCTGCTCCCAACAAAAAGTTATCACTTCTTAAATGTGATATGGTAAACCAAGGTTATCCTATGAGAGAGGTAGCTAAAATAGTGAAAAAATGAATGTAAGAATTTTTTACTACCAGGACATATAAAACTTTAATGTACACGTCCAACTTTTATATACACTGCACCATGTCCTATGGGTTGTTCAGGGCCTACCCTAGAGGTGACATGCATGTATTAAAAGCAGAGATTAGATGTGGCAAAAGGTATATTCTGCCAGGTCAAAATGTCAGTTTAACAGAATGCACACATAGGCCTACCATGTTTAATGGAGAGAACACAAACATTTTTGCACTGGTTAGCAGTAGTAAAGTGTACAGAATCCTAGAGCCAACAAAAACAAATTCAGTAAAAGAGAAGAGAAGGTAAAATATATGGGGCTGACCCTGTAGAGAGAGTCAAATCCAACAGCAGTTATCTGCAGCCCCTACTGGCGCCCTATAGCCATAACCAGCATGCTTGTAGTGACAGCAGACAGCCCTGCCTAGTGCCTCTATATATATGCCACAGCTCCAAATATTCTTGCCCGGCCTGGACACAAGCACCTGTATTCACACAGAGCACCTAGAGCCAGGATAGTATCCGAATCCAATATGTCGAAGCACCGCAAATAAGTACGACCAGCAAAGGCTGTCAAGGCTTTCTCCATATCAATGGAGAGTGCGACGGCTTGTGATTGTCCGGCTGGCAGTCCATCCAGCACATAAAATAGGGTCTCCTGTTCGAGGACATGCTTTGGCTAGGCACAAAGCTGCTCGGATTTGACTGAACCAAAGATTACAAGTGTGGTTGGATACGGTTCGCTAGTACCTTCCTCATGATTCTGCAATTCAAATTAAGGCTGGACAAGGGGTCAACCTTATGCATAGGGCATAGGAAAATTAGGGTATCCCGTGATGACTGAGGCAGAGTATGTGTCTCTCGGGCCACTTTGTATATTGATGCCAGTTGTTGGAGGAGGTCTGCCTGGAACATTTGAAAACCTCAAGCGGGAGCAGTAGTAAAGTGCACAGTGCTAAAAGTCAACAGAAACGGGTTCTGAAAATAGGAGGAAAGGCAATAAGTTTGATGGTGACTCTACAGAGAGGGCCAGGTCCAACAGTTAGCATAAAAGGCACTAATATCAATCTAGGAATTACGAAAAGCCAAAGTCAGCCTTACCAGGCTTCTAAGCGCTTATCTGACATGTGAAACTTATCAAGGTTTTCGTAAGTTGTGATTTTGAACAGTAAACATTTTTATGCAAATGGGCTAGTCTTCCCAGAGTTAGAATAGGCAGTGGCAATGTATAGCACGTACTTGAAAAATATTACCTGCAAGTTGGTGGTTAACAGAAGAATTGGCCTAATTTACAGCATGCAAATAAAAAGTCTTTTTTTGGCGGTAAGGGACGACGGTGGCAGCATCTCCCCACCCCGCTTGGCGCCTACACTGGTATTTGAGCGGAAGCGCTGTCACAAGGCGCTCCAATTTACTCACTGCTAAAATTGAATAATAATTTTAATACGCTCCAGCACTGACCCCGTATTTTTATGTGCATTTCATTTTAAAATTGATGTGAAAATTTTAAAGTTTGGATGTATTTGCACTGACTGGTTTTAGAATTGATATAATAACTTTTAAAACCACCCGTTTTAACTTACTAGCGCCTGACAGGGCTCAGAGGGGCTCCCACGGCATTTAATTGTTGTCTTGGCTCAATACTCAAGCCTGCCCGCCCTGGTCCGACTCGGTAGCCTATACCGTTGAGCGGAGGGCGGGGCAGGCAAGAGCAAGACATTCCCAGGAAGGCGAGCGATCAGCGCTGCAGCTCTCCTCCCCATAAGGCTATATAGGCAACGAGGAGGCAGGGGTTCCTGGCGGTAAGGGACGACGGTGGCAGCATCTCCCCACCCCGCTTGGCGCCTACACTGGTATTTGAGCGGAAGCGCTGTCACAAGGCGCTCCAATTTACTCACTGCTAAAATTGAATAATAATTTTAATACGCTCCAGCACTGACCCCGTATTTTTATGTGCATTTCATTTTAAAATTGATGTGAAAATTTTGAAGTTTGGATGTATTTGCACTGACTGGTTTTAGAATTGATATAATAACTTTTAAAACCACCCGTTTTAACTTACTAGCGCCTGACAGGGCTCAGAGGGGCTCCCACGGCATTTAATTGTTGTCTTGGCTCAATACTCAAGCCTGCCCGCCCTGGTCCGACTCGGTAGCCTATACCGTTGAGCGGAGGGCGGGGCAGGCAAGAGCAAGACACTCCCAGGAAGGCGAGCGATCAGCGCTGCAGCTCTCCTCCCCATAAGGCTATATAGGCAACGAGGAGGCAGGGGTTCCTGGCGGTAAGGGACGACGGTGGCAGCATCTCCCCACCCCGCTTGGCGCCTACACTGGTATTTGAGCGGAAGCGCTGTCACAAGGCGCTCCAATTTACTCACTGCTAAAATTGAATAATAATTTTAATACGCTCCAGCACTGACCCCGTATTTTTATGTGCATTTCATTTTAAAATTGATGTGAAAATTTTAAAGTTTGGATGTATTTGCACTGACTGGTTTTAGAATTGATATAATAACTTTTAAAACCACCCGTTTTAACTTACTAGCGCCTGACAGGGCTCAGAGGGGCTCCCACGGCATTTAATTGTTGTCTTGGCTCAATACTCAAGCCTGCCCGCCCTGGTCCGACTCGGTAGCCTATACCGTTGAGCGGAGGGCGGGGCAGGCAAGAGCAAGACACTCCCAGGAAGGCGAGCGATCAGCGCTGCAGCTCTCCTCCCCATAAGGCTATATAGCCCTCTTCGGCCACTAGCGCGCAGTGCTTGCGCGCAGTGGGGCGCCTCTACCAACGCCGAAGACAAGCCAAAGACCTGCCCGTCTACGCCCGTCCACGACAGGACGGGGCCAGGGGCCGAAGGCTATGGAGGGACACGCCGGCAGAAAGCTAACGTATACCTCTCAGGCATTATTAGAAATACTAAAGTCTTCACTAACGTTCTGCCCAACTGAGGCGGAACACAACATAGAAGGCCCTTTCTCATGCCGATTATGTAAATCACAATTTACTACTGCAGCGGTAGCTAGTAAGATTTCTCCCGCAACCGCTAAGCAGCGTCCTCATGGTAGGAAAAAGATGGACTCTAACCCCCAATCTATGGGAAATGAGAAGAATCACACTCCTCTTAAAACTAAAAATCTGCTATGCAATATAAGATCCCTACCGAAGCATTTTACTGAAGTATGGGACCTGATCAATTCCCATCAACCGGAACTATGCTTCTTAACTGAAACATGGCTTAAGCCTCACTCCGTCCCTGCCATAACATTGGGAATCCCTACAGGGTACAAAATGGTCAGGATGGACCGTCCTATTAAAGTTGGCGGAGGGGTAGCAATTGTACATAAACAGGAAATAAACATAACGGTATTGGATGAAATCTGCACCCCAAACCTAGAAGTATTAGTTTTCAAAATCCATACTTTGAACAAAACTAGCAGAAAGGGAGCAGTGGTATATCGCCCCCCTGGGCCATGTGCAAATGTATCCATCACTCTGATGGAAACATTAGCACCCCACATATATGAAGACTCTGACTTCCTCCTTTTGGGAGATTTTAACATCCATAGTGAGCTGGATTCTAACAGCGAAGCCCAGACACTGCTATCAGACCTCGCCACTCTGGGTCTAAAGCATATCAATGATGAACCCACTCATCAAGCAGGACACACGCTAGACCTAATTTTAACTAACTCCCTGCAGGTCGAATGTAAATCCCCCTATCAAGTGGAGTGGACTGACCACTTTATAATAGAATTCTACACTCCCACCCTCATCTCATGTGGAAACGGAAACCTCACCCTAGCGAACAAAAGAAGACCCTGGCATAAGCTGACCCAACAAGACTTTAATAAAAAATTTGTGGGACCAATTTTAAATGAGAAAGAGAACATTGACAATGCCCTACAGACTTATGAGGAAACTCTCCTCAAAGCTATAGACAACATTGTTCCATTAAAAACCTTTAAGCCCAGACCTGCACATAAGCAGGAAATCTGGTTTTCAGAGAACCTTAGAGTGCTCAAACAAACCACCAGAAAACTGGAGAAGAAATGGAGGGCATCTCGTCAAGATCAGGATAAACAATCATACAAAAGCTCTCAGAAATTATACCACAAAGCCATCCGAGCAGCAAGGAAAAACCACATTGCGTCGCAAATATTAGCAGCTGGTAACAATCCCAAGACTCTTTACCAGATTTTAGAGACTTTTTTTAAACCCACCGCATGCGAAAGTGCAGAAGTAGCGTCACAAACACTTTGTGACAACATCTCTCAGTTCTTCAACCAAAAAATAGATGCCATTTATAATAAGATTACGCTTCTGAATTATCAGAACACCGCTGATAACGAGCTCATCGTAAACCTGGAACCAGAAAAGCCGATCAGGCATTCCCTCTCTGCCTTCCCCCCCATATCTATGGAGGAAGTAATAGGAAACATCTCTATGATAAAGAGTGGATCCCCTACTGACACTATCCCTGCACGGATCATGCCCATCCTGGCTGCGGCTCTGGGACCCTCTATCCAGCAAATTATCAATCTTTCTTTAAGTACGGGACAGGTTCCCAAGGGATGGAAAAAGGCTTTGGTGAAACCACTGAGGAAAAATACTGCTACTCCTTGGGAAGAATTAGCTAACCTCAGGCCCATCTCCCTGCTCCCATTTCTAGGCAAAATTGCTGAAAAACATGTTAACAACAAATTATCTAAATACATTGAATCCAACGAAGTACTGGACCAGTCCCAATCTGGGTTTAGACCCAAACATAGCACGGAGACCGCCCTGCTGACTGTCGCAGACGATCTACACATGTACCAGGACAGGGGTTACTCTGCTGTCCTGGTGCTGTTGGATCTGTCTGCGGCATTTGATACCGTATCCCACTCTATTTTGATCACCAGACTGGCTAACATCGGCCTAAAACAGGAAGCCTTGGCATGGTTAAAGAGTTTCTTGAAAGACCGCACCCAGCAAGTAGCTATGGGTGCATACAGGTCAGAGGAAGTTGAGATCACCAAGGGGGTGCCACAGGGCTCTTGTTTGAGCCCTACCTTATTCAACATCTATGTGGCACCCCTGGCCAACATCATGAGAAGATATGGTTTTATCCCAATAACTTACGCAGACGATACTCAACTCCTCTTTCCTTTTAAGATCTTTACACCTGAAGTCAGAAACTCTTTTTCCAGGGGCATGAAAGCGGTGGCACGATGGATGTCCTCCAACTACCTGCAGTGCAACGTGGGGAAGACGGAAGTCATGATGTTTGGGGAGGCAAAAATGCTCTGGACCCCAGACTGGTGGCCACAAGATCTTGGCCCAGTGCCCAAACCTAAACAAACTGTCAAGAATCTGGGGGTCCGTCTAGATCAGGAGCTTACCCTCAAACAACATGGCAACCAGGTGGTGGGAGCATGCTTTCATGTTATTGGCATGCTACGGAAAATCTTCCCATTTCTACCTGATGCAGTTAGGAAGACACTGGTCCAGGCACTCGTTTTGAGTCGCCTGGACTACTGTAACGGCTTGCTCCTGTCTGCCAACGAGGGAGTCATGAACAGACTCCAGGTAGCTCAGAATACGGCCGCCCGCCTGGTTCTGAATGCTCCTCCCCGCACGCCCTCCAAACCCCTGCTGACCAAATTGCATTGGCTATCTGTCAGACAGAGGGCAAAATTTAAGGTATGCTGCATCATACACAAAAGCCTACATGGTATGGGCCCCGCATACTTAACCACCAAATTTACGCCCTACATTCCCACTCGGACACTAAGATCAAGTGAACAAGGTCTCCTGTGTGTACCCAGAGCTAAGAAGGCCAGACATGGAACTAAAACCCTATCAATAGCTGGCCCCTCTCTCTGGAACAGCCTCCCTGTATCTCTTAGGCTATGTGTAGACCATCTCCCCTTTAGGAAAAGGTTGAAGACCTTTTTGTTTGAACAGTAAACCCAGACTGGATCAGCTTTAAAGACTCCCTCCCTCAAAACCCTCTGTAGAAGCCAGAGGCGCGGAGATACTCCCTTGGGAGTGAAGCCAGCGCGGTACAAACCTGCAAATAAATAAATAAACATTTAAATTTACACCAAAACTACAATGTCTGCAAATTCAGTGTTTCAGAATGTGCCAAAACTCTGTGAGGCATATTCCAGCCGTATGCACCTTCAGCACCTAGAAATGGCAGTAAATCTGCCAAAAGAACCAGTGAAAAATCCACCCAGTACACAGTGCAACAGCTCACATGAAATTGCAGCAATGTGAGAACAACTACTGGCAAATCCAATAGATCTCACCTATGCGAGAGCTATTGGCTTTGGCAATGTGTTTTAGCCATGTTGTACACCAGTTTGGCGGCTGTTCTGCATGGCTAAACGTTAGTGACGTGGTGTGGTTGGTGGGGTAGATTGCGTTAGAATGGACTGGGGTAGACTGGAGTATCGTGGAGTGGGGTAGGCTGGTATAGAGTAGCGTGGAGTGGGGTAATTTGTAGTGGGGTATATTGGGTTAGAGTGAGGTAGACTGGAGTGGGGTAGGTTACAGTGGGCTAGAGTGGGGTAGATTGAGTGGAGAAGAGTGGGGTAAATTGTAGTGGGTGAGGTAAACTGCAGGGGAGTGGGATAGAATGAAGTGGAACTGGGTGGGGTAGATTGGAGTTGAGTGGGGTAAATCAGGGTAGACTCGGGTAGAGTGGAGTGCGGTATATTGCAGAAGAATGGAATGTGTTGGATTGGAGTGGAGCAGGGCAGATTGGAGTGGGGTACTTGGAGTGGGGTAGATTGGGTGGATTAGAGTAGGTTAGATCGGAGTGTAGTAGGTTATAGTGGAGTGGGGTACGTTTGAGTGTAGTGGGGTAGATTGGAATGGAGCAGGGTACTTGGAGTGGGGTCGATTAGGTGGATTAGAGTAGGGTAGATTGGAATGGTGTGGGGATGTTTGGGGCAGAGTGGAGTGGGATATATTGGAGTGGGGCGGGTGGAGTACAGTAGATAGAAGTGAAGTATATTGGAGTTGATTAGTCTAGACTGGAATACAGTAGGCTGGGGTGGAGTGGGTTAAATTGGAGTGGCGTGTGGTAGACTGGAGAGGGATAGTTTGGAGTGTGGTAGGTTGGGGTAAAGTGAAGCACAGTAGATTGGCGTGGGGTAGATTGGGTCATTTGGAGTAGGATATAGTGTGGTAGATTAGGTGGATTGGAGTTGGGAAGAGTGGAGCGGGGAGATTGTGGTAGAGTAGGGTAGACTGGAGTGGAGTGGGGTAGAGTGGGGAAGAGTGGAATTGAGTTGAGAAGGTTAGAATGGGGCACATCGGAGTAGAGTAGGTTGGGTGGATTAGAGTAGGGTAGATTGAAATGGTAGATTGGAGTGGAGTGAACTGTATTGAAGTGGAGTAGGCTATATTAGAGGGGAGTGGGGTAACTGGGTTGGGGTATAGTGGAATGGTATGGCACAGAGTTGTAAGGCATAGTGTGGAGCAGAGTGTTGTAGAGTGAAGTGTTGTAGAGTGAAGTGGTGTATAGTGTTGCAGGGAGAAGTAGTGTAAAGTGGAGTGGCTCAGTGTGGCGTATGCTCGGTGTGATAGCACACTGCTATTACAGACAACAAATTTCCAATTGAAAATGGGCATTAGATTTGCACGAACATACAGTTTTAGGGCACACAAATGATAATGCGTGGAAATGTCATCATCAAGTGTATGGATTTGTTTCCACCACACTTCAGAAACACAAACATAAATGTGCTTTATTTCTACTGTTCCCATTCTGATGTATTCTGATATATCGGCACAGTTCCATTTTGTTGTGTCCTAGAAAAGATAACATACTACAGCCTGTCCTCTTGCATGGGTACTCAGCAGGATGGATTTTCACAAAAATTCTCTCACTTTGTAGTCAGCAAAAGAAGAGTTAACAGCAAGTGCCAATGGAATACGAAGCCTGATATTTGACCTCTGTATTCAAATACACAGCAAATGAGACAAGATAAGCACAAGATTTAAAGGCCTTTTTACAGATAACGAGTAATCATGGGAGAGTCAAAGTCAAGCTGGACAGCCTAAAAATAAAAGCAAAAAACAGAGCCAGATAGGAAAGATGCACTCTGTAGAGTGGCTCAACAAAAAGAAAAAAAATAGGTTCTAAAAGTGCAAGCAGTGTAAGGACGCAAGTATTTGGGCCATGCTCTAGGGGAGAGTCATATGCAAGCAGAGGGAAGTACCAACTGCAGAACTGACCAGCAGGAAGCAGGCAATTGAAAGTGGCTTTGGAGCCCACCAATGGTAAGTAATGGGAGGGCTCCAAGCTCACTAACAGTAAACTAACAGTAAACAAAATGTCTCGAAGAGAAGCGCATGCACTGTCCACGCGAGATCTAAAATAGCCTGGCTACTATGCTTTTTACATGGTGGCTTGCGAAAAGAAGCAGTGCAGTATCTTTTTACATGCTGGCACAAGATGGCAGTACTGCAGCATAAGTGCATTAGACGTCATCCCGGGGCATCATGGTATCAGCTATTATGGTGTTTTATTGTCAAGCACATAGATTTAAACGAACTGTCAAATGGTACAGCTAATGTACGGTGTCATCCCGGGGCATCATGGTATCAGCTATTATGGTGTTTTATTGTCAAGCACATAGATTTAAATGAACTGTCAAATGGTACAGCTAATGTACGGTATTAAAAATAATTATATTATTGCCATCAAATTTGGTATGCCCATTTTTTTCAAATTGTATCATATAAGACATTCTTCTAGTGCATCATAAACATTTGCCTGGTGTGTATACAGTGTTTTATATTGGTATACAATTCTTGTATAAGCAAATACATCATTTGCTGCAAAACAAAAAATTCTGATAATGGAAATTATGGCGGACCCTAAAATGTTGTAATATTGTAACACATCCCTGTGGCCCTTTAAAGTTTGCTTGTAAACTATTTTCCTGATTTTTAAAATTATAATCAGCACCTTTTACCCCAAACTGACTCAATGTTAACCTCCCCCACACTCGGGGAGGGTAACATTGAGACAGTCTGGGAGGCATTACATGTTTACTGAGATGCTTTAGGTTCCCATTCCAATGGAGTTTCGGATACTAGAAGGAAACCATGCGGATGTTGCATAACCAAACTTAGGATCAGGAAACCATTTAAGGCGCACGAGAACACAGAAGCAAGCATACTACTAGCCCCCCCCCCCCAACAGAGATGGAAAGTGGACCTCTGCAGCCAGCTAAAATCCCAAGTCAGTAAAATCTACTAGTTAAAAAAAAATCCTACTAATTCTCATGACGTCCAACAGTAATCGGAAATAGACTTGGATACAAGGGTGGCTTTGGAAAACAGTCACTACGGATTCCTGTCACAGATCATTTTGAATTTACAGGGAGAAGCAGCGAGGTCCTCTTCCCCCTTAAGTTACTGTAGGATAGCACTGCATTTCTTTAATAATAATAATAAAAATAATAACAATAGTAAGAAGAGCATAGCGCTTTCTAAGTTATACACAGGCCACAAACACATCTTTATATCGCTCAGTTCTGTATTTCAACTGAATAGCTTCAGTGTCACAGAATTTCTATTAAACCGGCCAATACTCCAATACAAAACGTATATCAACCAGGCCACGTTTTTAGAATACAAAAGAGTAACTCTTAGGGAGGATAGCTACTTTTTAGGTACCCCCTAGCGAACGCAGCGCATGCGCTTTCGCCTTGGCGAGACTATTGTTGTCGGTTTGGTTCGGAAGGGAGACAAACCATATGCGTGCATGGACAGGCGATGTGCATGCCCATGGCGTTTCCTCTGAAGGGAGACAGGAAAGGTGCACTCCGTACGCGTTCACATCTCCTGTCCCCGCGTGAACACAGCGCAAGCATGGCGCGTTTATTTTGCCGTATGGAGAAGCAACCATTTTTGTATAGCGCACAGTGTACAGAACATGCATTCTAAGAGCTGGGAGGTGTTCGGTGGTAACAGGATGGTGGTCTTCTCTGCGGTGGAAGATAAAGGTTGTGACCGATGCTCATTCTCATGCCCGCCCGTTACACGCTGCGGAATGTGAGGCACTGGGATGGCCTCAAAGCACTAGCTTTTAATGCCTCTCCCATGTCTTTCGAAATGAAGACGTTGGCTAGCATTGTGCATAGCGCTTCTTGCACAGCCTCCCTTCTACTGGGCAGTGTTTGCTACCAATGAGTATGGTGAAAGAGAGGGGTTTAAACCATTGAATTAAATAGCGGGCGGTCGTAATCAACCAATCGTGACAAACTTCCTGCCCTGTCCCCCATGCTTGACCTGTGTACTATAGGGTCCAGGTGTGGCACCGCCTCGGCTCGCGCCTTCCATGCACCAGGCCTTCAATCATTCCAGTGGCCCCCAGCTTTCCATCTATCGCTCCAGCACGGAACCAGTTCAACTTCCCTCCTAACCTCTGCCACATCCCCCAGTTTGGCCCACCCTTTTCTCCCTATCCCAAATCCCATGACCCATTTTGTCCCTTTTTAAAGCTCCTGCCGTCAAACCGCCTCCCCTTGCCCCCCCAACCAGGGTCATGCCTAACTTCAAACCATATGGGTGCAGATGGGAGACGTATGCCCCTGGCCCCCTCTGCCCACGCTCTAACACCTTCCTGGTTCCATTGTTTGAAAAATAGAATACCACCGGGGGGTGTTTAATCTGTCTCTGCCCCTTCCCATACACCCGTCAGTCAAGCACCCTCTCCCCGCGCCCCATCCTCCACCCACGGCCCATCCCACCAGCCTTGGCTCGACCACACAGGAGCAGCCAGAGGAAGGGGAGGCTGCGAGGAACGCGGGGAGAGAGCAGCCCCTTTTATCTCAAATGCAGTGGATGCACCGATGGGGACGGGTTCAAACATATATATTTGGATAGGAACAAATATTGGGTTGGAAACAGAGATGATATATTTGTCCAGTAACCCCTTTGTGGGTAAGAGTTTAAATTCACGGTTAGTGGAAGGAGTCAGTGACACTCCTTCCCTACTCCCATATTTTGGATGCTGTGAATCGACCAATCAGAAGGATGTCCCCCTTGCAGATGGGTTCAACCATGCTTCTCCATCATTGAGACTGTGCTACGCAAACCCAAAGCGCGGGCTGGGCCCAGGTCTGTGAATGGAACATGTGTGCGGTCTGCTGCCTCATGGAAGCTTTGGTAGATGATAGATTAACATTGCATTAGTGCACAGCAAGCATTTTCAATGCAGTAGGTCTCGCATTTGCGGAAGCTTGAGCTGTTGGCATTGTAAATAGCAATGCCTTTTATTTATGTGTTGGTTTTTAAAACATAAATCAAAGGCATTGCCATTTACAATGCCAATAGCTTAAACTCGTTCTGCTGTTGCCATGCAACAGACTTCATGGTGCAGGGCACAAGATCATTGATCATGTACCGGTTTCTATTCACAGCATACGCACTGGTTGGCAGAATTTATAGCTGTCAAACCATGCATAGTTATGACCTGCAGAGACGACTTTGTGAGCGGCTCGTGTGCTCAGCAGAGATGTGCGTGGCATCTCTCTCCTCATACAATATCTGAGCAATTTCTAAAGGAAATGGCACATTACAATGATTTGAATGAATTTTTTACACAACATAAACAATATAAAAAACAATGTCATTTACAATGCTAATAACTCAAAACAATGTCACTGTGAGACCGATTGAATTGTAAATGCTTGTTCCACAGAGGTAGGGAAAACGAAAATGTTTATAAAGGCAGTAGCACAGAGCGCAGTCAAAATGAGGAACAAACACCGGAAGGCACCATGTTTGCCACCAAAGCATTTAGTAAATTGCGACAGTAGCGTGTGAACATGTACTGCTTCCCCCAACCCACAGAAGGGAACACTGTGAACTCATGTCTAGCTTTTAGTCCTTGCCAGTTTCTTGATAGGACACAAATCCGCAGCACTTCCCTTTTTTCCAAGGCCACATAATACCCAATTAAAAATACAATGATGGCGTCAGGCATCGTTCTGTGAGCAGAGAAAAAAAACATGGTAAATCAGCAATTAAACATGTCTACATCTACAAACCTGAAGCTAAGAAACTCCGTCTATTTTTATTTATGCTGTTCTTTAAGCACGGACAAGGATATCAGAGCTCTGGACAAGGAATAGTTTTATTTAAAAGAACGTGCAATGTGCAGAAAAGTTGGTAGAATATACATACATTATTAGATGACTGACAAACGGCACATTTTCAGAAGACAATTTTCAACATGTGGATGATTTCCATCGCAACAGAAAACAAATTCAAAGAGTGAAACATAGATCAACATACGACAACGTAAATGGATAAAAACAAAGATGAAAAAGACAAAAATCACACTATCCCACTGCAATGCACCCTACATAAAGAAGAGTCATCAGAGCCACGTAAAAAAAACCCTACTCAGCATACATAACTGAAGCCGGCTGCCCTTCCAAAGAACTTAATTTCAGATCCTAGTAAAATTCTGCAATCCAGATTGCACCACAGCCGCAAGACTTCTGTGACAAAATCTCCATGGAATTGACCTCAAAACGTATAAAGATAGTAAATGATGTGTGACTGCATCCTGAAGAGATCCGTGAGGCTCACCTCCAATTTTATATCAGGACTCAAAGCCGAGGATTAGGCATTTCTTTTTTTTAAAAAAAATAATAGCAGCGATTTTCACATAAACTGCAAAATAGGACTTAATTTCCCATGAAACCTAGGAAAACCATGAGGTTCAAGCAGAAAACATGTCCATTCAATCAGGAGTCTTCAGCTTTATCAACCGGCATTGTCCCTCATTGGACTCCCTCTTTCTTCGCTTCTGCAGCTAGTGTCAGGTAAATGTGGAGATGTGGTCTCCTTTTTAGGTCTCGTCTAGCATTGCAGCGCATGAGCTGCTAGCTGGGTGAGAGATATTGTGGATGAGGGGTTTTCAGAAGGGAACTCGAAGCCCTGCCCCTTATTTTCATTAGCTTGCATCACCGTTTATGCTTAAAGCGGCCTGCCATTGGAAATGGGATGTTTTGGTTGCCGCCCTTTCGCCTTTTCGTCTGGCCCATCCGGACTGGCTCGTCTGCTTTGCGGCCGTCACAAAGCAATTTCTTTTCTTAACTAAAAGTGAAAGCACGATGCAAACAGAAACACGTGGCTGAGTGAAAACAGATGGCCTACAGGCTTAACTTCTCTTTGTTTCCCACATGTAGGCACTGGAGGTAACTGCACCTGCAAATCTTATGAGAGTTCAGAATTTGCAATCTTACAGTTATCGACACATTTTAAGAACCTTCGCAAAAATGGTTTACTTCGGGTTTTCCGTTCCACTCATGATGAGGCGCTTTTCAATTATAACGGTGTCTGACCGACTAAGAGCCCATGAATCCATGGGTGACAGAAAGAGGGCAACTCAAAGTTGCCTCTTTTCAGAGGGGTGGGGGAACACTCCTGGAATATCTGGATGCCATGCACTGAGATGAGCTGGCACTCGTCAATCCATTAAAAGATGTGCTTGACAACAGGACGTGATGAATGCGACACAATTGGTGAACGTGTTGTGGGCTCGTCTTCCCATTCGAATAACAGACGCCATCAGAAGGTTTATTCTACTTGGGACACACTTGGCAGTCGGAAAATACACCAAGCAGGTTACATTAAATAGCCCGACTCTCCCACACAGAAATGTTCTGTTTCCTTTCATTTTTAAATGCCTAGCATGGGATTTTCCACAGATGCGTGGAAAGAAGCCAGCCGGAATTGTCGGTTACTGGGCTGAAAGCGGATAGGGTGGGTTAATAGGGGAAGCGGGTTACAAGGTGCACGGCTGATCACTTTCCATGTTATGTTATGTTATGTTAATTTCGATTTATATAGCGCCAAATCACCGACAGGGCTCTTAGCGCTTGCTTTGGGAACCCGTCCTGCCTTTCCCTGCGAGATAACCCCTACTGGGCATCCCCAAGGTGAAGACCAGGCATCCCATCGCGGTAGGGCCGTAGTGGAGATTAAGCAAGCTATTGCCCAGAGTTGCAGAGTGTGAACCCATGATTCGAGTAGGCACCGAGGCGAGAATTATCGAGTCCGTGGACATTTTGAGCTCAAGACCCTGCCGCGTCGGGAATTGAACCCTGGTCCCGGGTCTGACCTCTGCATCAGGGTCTGCCTCCTCTAACCAGTGAGCCATACTTCTCCTCCAGTGAGCCACACTTCTCCTTAAGGAAGCCTCCTCTCCATAGGGGCTCTGTGTTCACGTGGGAGAGACGCTGGTGCTAGGGTTTGTTTTATGTAAGTGTCTTTGTTCACCTTCCATTCTTCCTTCGGAAAATACACCAAGCAGGTTACATTGAATAGCCAGTCTCTCCCAAACAGAGATGTTCTATTTCCTTTCATTTTTAAATGCCTAGCATGGGATTTTCCACAGACGAGTGGAAAGAAACCAGCAGGAATTGTCGGTTCCCTGGTCTGAAAGCGGATAGGGTGGGTTAATAGGGGAGGCAGGTTACACAGTGCACGGCTGATCACTTTCCGTAGGTGCTCTGTCTTTATGTGGGAAAGACGCTGGTGCTAGGGTTTGTTTTATGTGTCTTTGTTCGCCTTCCATTCTTCCTTGTCAACCCTTGATTTCAGCTCTTTACCTGCTACTGTGTTTGTGTCTTAACTTCCCATTTCCCTGGCTCTCCAATTATTGCTCCCCCATATTTTCTATCATTTGGCACCCTCTGACATTCATTTATTTTATTTTTTCCCACAAATCCATCAGCTGTAGTTTCTTTGGCGCCTGTGCCTTCCTGCTTCGTTCCTCTGCCGCCTCTTCATTTAACATAATTTAAGTATTAATTGACTGCTACATGCTACTAAAAAAAAAAAACTTAATTCCAGGACATGGCCTCATCGACAGGAGCGATCCTGTGGATGGTGCATGATGTGCTACTGAAACTATCGACTCACTGGGATGCTCTCAATACCAGTGCTTAATTTATGCCAGTGGTTTCCGGTGCTCAGTACGACACCTAATTGTCAGAACAGGTGCTTGTGACAGTTTGGCTCAAGGGACCTCTGTCTGGCTAATTTAGAGATGACCAGAATACAGTTATTAATTCAGTATACACAAAAAATGACTATTACCTGCCGCCCAAGCTATTTTTCTAGGTTTGGGGGCTAGTGCTTAATTTGTAAAAAGCATAAGTGCCATGGCCCTTGTCTGGAGGCTGCTGCAGCTCGCACCACCCATAGCAACTACCAACACTGCCAGTGACGGTACCTCCGCAACTACTAACCATCACACAGCTACAATGTGGTAATTCAGACTGTTAGCGGTCCCAAAAGTTATAAGAAGGGTATGGGCGGAGGAGGAGCTACGCGGGCATCCAAGATGGTCGCGTGAGCAGAGAGCTCCTGAGACTCGCGCCGCCCTTCTTGATTTATCCTTCTGCTATCCTGGTCATTTCGACGGGCTTTTGAAGTGCTACTCTCCCTGATACCGTCGATCCTTTTTTGGCCGAGATCGGACCTCAGGGACCATTTTTACATCGTCTCCTACTTTCTGGCCTAACCCCCGACGAGACCGGGGTCTCTGCTGCCTCATATGGCCGAGCTGTAATGCAACAACAACGGCTGCCTGGCATCTGCTCCACCGGTGGTGTGCCACTTTCACTTTCGGTTTCCAGCCCTCTCGTCTCTGACTCCTTGGGACCTGCTACTCCATCCTGGTCTGCTGCTCTCACTGAGAACGCTTTCTCTCGCGGTGCCGGCTAGGTGGCCCGTGACAATTTTTTGCGAAACTAGACTTTTGGGGTTTGAGACTCGTCACCATTCAGCGGCACCCGGGTGTCCCTGGCCGGTGCTGAATACATCATGGCAACGAAAGCCGATGCGGAGAAGCGCAGGAAGACTAATACTCGCGGGGGGGTCGATCCAGTCCAACATGATCGAACGCTATACCCAACCGAGAGGTTCCCCCGGCGCCGCCAGTCGAGGCTTGGAAGATCCGAAGACAGACATGTCGTCTACCTCAGAAGTGTCCCTTCAGGACCTGCTGGCCGCCATTGCAGGCCTCAAGGCCGATATGAGTCAACAATACGAGGCCATCGTGTCCAAGATAGACACGGTGGCGGTGGATGTTACTCTTATTCGTGCCGATTTGGCCAAGACGAACGAGAGGGTCAAGGCAATGGACTTAAAGGCATCGAGTTTGGTGATGGACATGGCGGAGGCACAGTCTGAGATAGGAAATTTACGTTCCTCGCAAGACCTTTTGCTCAAACGCATGGAGGACAACGATAATAGGGCCTGGCGGAACAACATACGCTTGGTCGGAGTGCCGGAAGACAATTGTGCTGCCTCGATCGATCTATTGGTCGAGGAACTCATTGTCGCTAAACTCGCTCCCGCAGGCCTCAGCAAGTTTTTTGCGGTCGAGCGTGCCTATCGCTTCCCGGGGGGTCAGGTGAAGCCGGGGGGGGCCCCCGAGGACTATCATTGCTAGGCTGTTTCACTTTCGGGACAGAGACGCCATCCTTCAGGCCGCTCGTAAACACGGCCCGTTGAAGTACGATAATAACTCTGTTTCGATTTATCCTGACTTCACTCCCCAAGTGCAACGGCAACGTTCTGGTTTCCTTGGAGTAAAACGTCGCCTGAGGGATTTGGGACTGAAATATGCAATGCTGTTTCCTGCTCGCCTGCGGATTGAATACAGGGAGCGTGCCTACTTCTTCGATCAGCCTGATCGTGCTAGTGACTGGGTGGACTCGTTGCCAAAAGATGACACGAGAGCGGAGGCTCCGGAGGCGCGGACGGTGGTGCGACGGCCCAGGTTTAACTTGGGGCCCCAGAGGTTCGGCTTGAGACTGTGAACTTTGCGGAGTAACTCATATCGTATGCTTTATGATTATGTACATGGTGGTGCGGGTACGGGTGGTTTCTCCCTTCCTCCTCGGGGGTTTCTTTGTGTAGATCAGATGGGGCGACAGGCACACTGCAGTTCGGGGTGGCTCTTTAGTCAGCAGGGGTGCAGGGTGGGGGGGCGTTGTAACGGGTTTCTGGTTGGGGGGTGGTTGGCGGGGACTTGGTTGTGTTGTGTGTTTCTTGTTGTTTTTCTCTTTTCATGGTATATTATTGATTGCAAGCATTCTTGATCTGTGGTCACGGGAGGGGGATGGGTTGGGTCGTTCTTGGGATGGGAGGGGGTGAGCTGAAGGTTTTTTCTTGGAACGTCAATGGTTTGGGTGACAGGATTAAACGTGGCATTGTGTTACAATTTATAAGGCGTCATGCTCCTGATGTTGTGTTCCTTCAAGAAACCCACTTGATTGGTAATGCCTGTAAAGCTCTTGACCGTCGGGGCTACCGATTGGCCGCCCACGCTGGTTTCACGTCCGGCTCCCGGGGAGTGGGTGTAATGGTTAAATCCTCCCTGGCCCTTGAGATTGATGATGTTATCCTGGATGATCGGGGACAATATGCTGCTGTCTCGGGGAGATGGGAAGGGAAGCCAATTGTGTTAGTAGCTGTCTATATCCCCCCGGGGCTGCAGGCGACCACGTTTGCCGATCTGGGCAAGACTCTTCTTGGTCTCCCCGATGGTTTGCTGATTATGGGTGGGGATTTTAACTCTGTGATGTCTGGCGAATGTGATCGATTGCCCCCTAGAGTTCTGCCGCAGTCCCAGGTGTGGCTCAATGATATGGCTGAAACTTTTGGTCTGGTGGATGTTTGGCGTTCGCTGCACCCCTCCCAGACGCAGTATACCTTTCACTCTGGTGCGCATGGCAGTCTCTCTCGGATAGACTACTTCTTTATGCTGGCTTCTACCCTATCCTTGGTGCGGGAAGTTCGACATCTCCCCCGGGGTATCTCGGACCATTCCCCCTTGCTGATTGAGGTCTCTGTGGGTGGCCTTTCTGGTAATAGAGTTCCCCCTGTTTCCCCCTGGCACTTTCGGAACCCCCGGCTCCGCTCAGATTTGGTGAAGGCTATTGATTGTTATTTCGATGAAAATGTGGGTTTGGTGACCTCCCCTACGGTTCTCTGGGAGGCCTTTAAAACGGTCATACGGGGATCCGCACTGTCTCTTATTGCTGCTGAACGGAGAGCTAAGAGGGAGGCCGTTCTGGCCCTTGAGACTGAAATTACAGCACTTGAAAGTGAGCTGGGTGGGGATGACACACCTGCGCTTTTACACACTCTGGAGTTGAAACAGGCGGATTACAAAGCTTGTGTGACCGATGCTGCTAAGTTGATGCGAGCTAATCAATTGGGCCGGCTGTATGATGTGGGTGACAAGGCTAGCAAACTCCTCGCGTGGCTGGATAAGGCTGAAAGAGCGAATCGTGTGGTGCCCGTCATTGTCCGTGAGTCTGGTGAATGTGTGTCTGACCCCGGTGAGATTGTGGACTGTTTTGTTGATCATTTCCGGAAGGTTTACACCCCGGTGAGTGATCGCGATGAGGCTGATTCTCGTTTACTGTTGCGTGGAGGAGGGTCTGGCTCTGGAGGCTCCCTTTACGGTGGATGAGATTGCCCTCGCTATCAGATCCTTGCGCTCGGGTAAGACGATGGGGCCCAATGGTCTGCCTATCGAGCTTTATAAACCTCGACCAGACAAGATGGCCGCCCATTTGCGGACCATGTTTCTAGACGCGTTCGAGGCCGGAGTCCTTCCGCTTGAACAGCGCCTAGCTACTATAGTGGTCATCTATAAGGATGGCAAGCCTCGTGATCGCTGTACCTCCTACCGCCCCATTTCCCTGTTGAACGCGGAACCTAAAATCCTTGCCAAGGTTCTGGCCAATCGGTTGTTGGCGGTGATCTGTGACCTGATTCATCCGGATCAATCCGGCTTCATACCACATAAGAACACGGCCCTTAATCTGCGCAGGCTTCATGGTGTTCTTGCGAGAGCTGCAACTCTCACGGAGCCTGCTGTGGTGGCCTCCCTGGACGCTACAATGGCTTTCGACACCATTGAATGGCCTTATCTTTGGGCGGCCCTCTCCAAATTCGGCTTTGGCCCTAACTTCATCGCGTGGGTGAGGCTTCTTTATGAACAACCGCTGGCCCATGTCGTGGTGAATGGTAGAAGCTCTGACCCATTTCCATTGGGACGCGGCACCCGTCAGGGGTGTCCGCTTTCCCCGCTTCTGTTTGCGCTGGCGCTTGAACCCCTGCGGCGTGGCTCCGGTGGGAACCCTCGATTAAAGGGATCCGGTGGGCGCCAGATCTGGAAGATCGCGTCTCACTGTATGCCGACGACATCCTCCTTTATTTTACTTCCCCCCAAAAGTCCTTGAACGTGCTCTTTGACGTTCTCACATCCTTTGGCAAGAATTCCGGATTGGTCATCAATTGGACCAAATCCTGTGTTTACGTCATAGCGGGGGTGTTGCCGCGGCTGCCCCGTAGGTTTCCAATCCTGGTGGCGGATGACGGTTTCAAGTATTTGGGGATCTATGTCTCCACGGTTTCTGCGGTGCGTTATGAACGGAATCTTTATGCTCCGCTTCGTCGTCTTAAACAGGATGTGAGGCGATGGCGTGAATTGCCCTTGTCCCCGCTGGGGCGAGCAGCGCTCTTCAAAATGATGTCCCTCCCCCGATTTCTCTATGCGTTGCAGAATTTCTTCGACCCGGTCCCCGCTCGCTACTTCGGCGAGATCGAAAGTCTACAGCGGCAATTGATCTGGGACGGACGTGCCCGTATGGCGCTGTCTAAGCTCACCCTTCCCTGGTACGACGGCGGTATTGCTTTGCCAGATATCAAACGATACTACTGGGCCTCGCACCTGAGCGCCATAAACCACGTAACGTATTCTTCGGAACCCGCTCCAGCCTTTGCCCTGGACAAATTTTTACTGCCCGGTGGCAACTTCAACAGGGCCCTGTACTCGAAGTCACCAATCCGTCTCCTTACAGGTCCTACGAAGTGTGCGGTGCGGGCCTGGAGGGATGCGACTGTGGCTACGGGCTGGAGTGGCAAGCTGACGCGTATGACCCCACTGTACGACTCTGATCGGTTGGGCAACCTTTGGCAGACGAAAGGGTTTGACAGATGGGATATGATTGGGATCAGTAAGGTGGAGGATCTTTGGGCCAGGGGCACTGTGAAGTCCTTTGAAGCCCTAAAACTGGAATATCAGCTCGATGATAAGGAGTGTTTTCGCTATATGCAGGTTCGGCATGCCTTGTCCTCAGCCTTTCCCCCTGGGACTGATATTCCACAATCCTCCCCATTGGAGGATCGTATCCTAGACGGCCACGTCCCCGATAGTACGATTTCCTTAATATATAAGAAGCTCATTAACAACAGGGCTGACCAGCTAGGGAAACTTCGTGCTTCCTGGACGGCGAACGGGCTTGAATTAGACGATGAGGACGGGAAGTCGGCTGTTTCTTCCCCTAAGGAAGTAGCTATTCCGGCCCGGCTTCGTTTTGTTCAACTAAAGATCCTCCACCGTGTGTATGTAACTGGTATGCAACTGGTGCGAATGGGGCTTGCTACGGATGGACGGTGTAGGCGTGGGTGTGCTATGGATGGTACTTTTCTTCATGTCCTATGGGAATGCCCGGCTGTCTCGGCCTTCTGGTCCAGGGTGCATGATGTGATGGGACGTGTCACTGGAGTCCCTCTCCTTCCTGAGGCACGGCGCTGCCTGCTCATTGTATGGGAACCTACGGATTGTACTGCTGCTCAGACGTTCTGGGTCACTCTGGGCAACATGGTTGCCAAGAGGGACATAGCTCAACTCTGGGGCTCCGCCAGGCCACCACGGCTCAGTGCCTGGAAGGACAACATGGACTGGTGCATGTTTCGAGAAAAGACGGTGTACGAGGCACGGGGTCGCCCCAGAAAATGGTCCAGGGTTTGGGCACAGTGGAATTCGTACCGAGGCGATATTTGTTCCCCTCCACTCGATTATGACGTTACTATCCCCTCCTCCCCATGATTGGCGTTCCCTTTTTCTTTTGTTTCCTATATAACCTTTATCCTCTCTTCCTCCATGGTCATCCCCCAACGTCAGATTTGTTCCTTCATATATGTACTCCTCCCCTTCCTCCCCCGCCTCTTATGACCCTTGCCAGTATAATGCCATGTGTTTGGTGTTTTATTTCGACAAAATTATAAAATTAAACCTTCAATATCCTTTAAGTATTGCTTTGTGCACCACACCACATTGTGCGCTCAGTGATAGTCTCTAATGTGTACTGTCCTGCTTTATTCTTTCAATATGTGTCATAGCGGCCGGCCCCGAGAGGTTGTAGGCAGACGCTGTGTAACGTCATTTTGTAAATAAAGGTTTAAAAAAAAAAAAAAAAAAAGAAGGGTATGGGCTACATGCATTCGTTCTTTTCAAGTATTAAACAACTCTTTGCCCTACTCATCTCCAAATTACACAAACAGCTGGCAGTTGTCACAAGTGCAGGTGTTGACAATTAAGTGCTGGTACCGAGCACCCGAAACCACTGGCTCAAATCTAAGCACTGCCTGAAATAGTTAGAATTGTCACACTTGTAGCAGTGTGATGATTAGTAGTTGTGTTGTTACTATCATTGGCAGCAGGGCAGGGACAATGTGTGGCGCAAGTTGAAGTGACCTCCTGACAAGAGCCCTGGCACTTTTTTTTCTTACAAATTAAGCACTGCACAATGCTCACAATTAACCTACCCTTTCAAAAGCAGCCCTACCTGCTGCGGCATGACTATTGTCAGTTAGCAGGTGTTTCAACCACGCCACACCTGTGCTCATGTCGCTGCAGTGGCTTCCAGTGGCATTGAGATGGACCGGTAAAACAGCTTGCCTAGGGTACAAAATCTTACACCCTGTCCCAGTACCTAACTCCCACCAACTGTCTGCTGCAGATCTTGAAAATCTCAGTTGGCCGCTGCTCTCCCCTTAGTATTGAGTCTTTTCTCGTGAGCCCCCTACATTAAAAAACAGCACACCATGAATCATCCCTTCTCCGGCATGGCTCCCATTATTTGGAACTCTCCACCTGTATTGACCCTCCCACTCTACCTTCAAGGGAGAATGTCTTCTCTTCAGACGTCACACAGCTTTCCCACCTTAAGTTCTTCTGCCTACCTAATAGAGCTGGTCTCAACACCTACACATGTACATTGCCTCTACGGAGACATGCTTAGTTGCCCATATCTCTGTTGCAAATACTTTAGTTAATCAGTATCTGTGAATAATCTATATACTCCCTTCTTAGGATTTTTTTAATGAAAGTGTCAATTTAATTTCTATATTACCCAGCGGTTTTCAATTTCCTGAGTGCTTTGTTGTTTTCATATTTAGCACTACAAATGCATATTGGTTTCATGTTCAATACGGAAAGGGCACTGTTGTTCACCAAGGATATTGTGCTTCATTACTAAAAACTTATAAGGTCCCAAAAGCAAGACCTATTGGCTATGCCAATGCTCTCTGCCCCCCAACACACTTTTTCTTTTTTTAACTTTAATAAGCGTGGCGCTGTCTTCACGGACACCGCGCTATGCAATGCAATAGGTGTTGCTTTTGGTATTGTAAATAACAATGCCTTTTAATTTTTTTTAAAGGCATTGCCCTTTACATTGTCAATTGCTCAAACTTATGTCATTGCAAGACATATTGCATTGCAAATGCTTGTTCTTCCTTTATTGTGCTGATTGAATGCTACTGTGGTTAGGAAATGAGCCCAGGCTGCTGTGTTCCCTGCCTATGTGAATTAAGGGTGTTTGGTCTGCTTGGTCTCTAGGACGTATTAACCCTGCTGTGAGCTTGGGTTGTCCCAGAACTAAGGGCCTGTTTTCTCTGTCCCCAGGGGAATTATTGCACCTGTGAAGGACCATTGCAGTTCATTGTTGATTTCTGCCCCTAACACCCACCCCCCCTCCCCCCGACTCCTTGCTCCCTCTTACCTGGTGGGTGGCCACCCTTACCTATCTCTACCTCCTGCAGCCGCCTAGAGCTGGTTTACTTACCTCATGGAGGATTTTTAGGATTACTACAATGAGGAGGACGTGCAGTATTACCCGGTCACAAATACTGGTAGGAATTACACAAGAGAAACCTAGGCAACGGACTTGTAACCAAGCACCTCATAACATATACTAAAAAGCTATTAAGGAAATAAAACGTGCACACTTCTCAGCACCCATTGCCCTTTGGTGTTTACAGATTCCTAAGTTATTTTTCATATTGAGCAGTGTGCCGAAAAAAAGAGAGAAATCAAATATAAGTCTCTAGATGTTTTCTTTTCAATTCTTTATTTGAGAAATCCAAGTGATATTTCACTTCAAACAGCAGCCAACGTGTTTAGTTCTAAACCGCCAAACAAGCCAAGAGAACTTCTTCAGGTCGACTGTGGGCCTTAGAGGCTGTTCGTGAAGCGTGTTAGATCACTTATCAAGGTGGATTTTATCCTATTGGGGATTGTGATTACGGAATAGGGGTACTATCTCCCCTCTTTTCAGTGTACGTCAGTATAAGAATTTTCCCTTTATTGTATTGGACATGCTGAATGGATTTTTATATTTGATATTATACATGAACTAGAACATCTTATACATTTTTGTACCTTTCCAGTAATCGACCGGATTGGGGACATTAGCTACGAGTCCCTTTATTTGTACATATAAGCCCTCAAGCAGTTCTCTTGGCTGGTTTGCTGTTTTAGAATGAAACGCATTGGCTGCTGTTTGAAGTGAAATATCATTAGGATTTCTCAAATAAAGAATTGAAAAGAAAACATCAAGAGAATTATATTAGGGGGGGGGCGTGGCTTGGCGCCGATGTAGGCAGCAGCGGACTTCGAAGCTCACGGTACCGCAATTTGTGGCGGAATACCTGGTGCTACCCTAGATGCACTTTCAAGACGCTGGAGAGACAGAGTGCGGAGAAAACGACAATTTTCCCTTCAGATCGCGCTTCGACTCGACTGCGGGCAAAATGGCGGCCGCGACTTGGAGAGAACACTCCCGCTGCTAAAGAAGTCTGATATGCTTGGTGCGCCTCCTGACCGGGACGTGAGGCTTGAGCGACGACGGGAATCCACCTGTGAGAAAACCAGACGGCGTAGGTGAATCGAGGTGAGCGCTGAAGCGCGCCCTCCAAAACCCTTGGAGAAGACGCCTGAACTCAAAATGGAGGCACGGGAGCTCTTGGTGCGCTGCAATATTGCCAGTAACTGCTGAGCTGGCTTCTCTGCACAGGAACATTGTGAATTGCACTGGCGAACTACCCATAGCAGCCTGCAATCGGGGATGCTGCATTGCCACCAGGAAATCGGAGCATGCTGGGAGCCCCAATAACAGTGCCTGCTAGAGACCGGAAGGACCGTGGGCCAGCGAATCAACGGAAAGAGGGGTGCACGCGGAGCTCGGAGTTTTCCTGCGCTGCAATGTGGCTGTAAAGGAACATCGGTGATCCCTGCTGAAGCGGAAAGCCGATCACGGCGCTGCCATCCTAAGTTCAGAGGCACCAGAGGGAAGTTTTGAACTGCTTGGGGTGCAAGCTGTGAAACACCCTGGAAGCTGGAGAGTATCGACCTGGGTTCACAGGTTCTTGATCGGGCCTCCTACAAGAATAGGTAGCGCCAGACCCAGACTCTGCTGACGGGAGGCTCTTAAGAGGTAACGGAGCACTGCTGCCTGATTGCTAGACCCCTGTATGGCGCAGGGCCTCCGCTGCTGACTTGATCACTCCTGCGTCTCTGTGAGCCCTGAGGTGACCACCCAGAGTCCCTATGTATTGAAGTTGTCTAGCCCGTGTGCAGGAGACCTCTCAGTTTCCCTCCAGACGGAGGCACGATTGCGCTTCTTGTGGGGGTCCACGAGAACTAGAAACCTGACGATATTGCGCCTATTAGCATGCGCTCAAACATACCCTGACTCGGGGGCCTGGGGCTTACGAAACTCCTGCACCAGCTTACTTCTTCCTCCAACAGATCGCATGATGGGAAGGGTGTCCAGAAAAAAGGGGTTTGAGGTCCTGTGGGTGGACAAACCAGAGCAACACACTGGCGAAGATGAGAGCGCGTCTGGAGGGCGAGCGGAGAGAACAACCGGGGACCCTACCCTGACCGACATCATGCAGGCCATCACCTCCTCACGAGAGGCGCTGGAGACAAAGATGGACGCCATAGGGACGGATCTCACCCTGTTAAAAGACGATCACCAAAAACTTAAAGAGAGAGTGATAACCAATGAGAACACCATGAAGGACATTCCGGAAACGGTCGCCACCCTGCAGGATGCTCTGAAAGCAGTGGAAACCAGGATCAAAGTACTGGAGGTGAGGGCTGAGGATAGCGAGGGGAGTTCACGACAAAATAATCTGCGCATAGTAGGAGTTACGACGAGAGGGGGCAGATGCGGTCCAGTACTTGGAAACTTGGCTGAAAACAGAGGTGGGCCTGGAGGGTCTCTCCCCCTTCTATGCCCTAGAACGTGCCCACAGGATCCCGGCCAGACCACCTAAACCTGGGGCCCACTCTGTCCACTGGTGGTGCAATTGCTACACTATAGAGATCGAGATTTTCTTCTACAGGGAACCCACGAGAAGCAGAATCTACAGATCGGGAACAGCAGGGTGATGATCTTCCCAGACTACACTAGGGAGGTGCAGCGGCAGAGACCTTCCTTTCTGGCTGTTAAGCAAAAGTTGCACCAGCTTCACCTCCCCTAAGCGATGTTGTTCCCAACTCGCCTTAGAGTAACTGCAGATGTGGAAACACTTTTTTCTTACCCCGCATGACGCTTGGGACTGGCTAGAAACTCGACGCGGCAATGGGAAACGCTCTCCGCATTTTGACTCACCCTGACGGCGGTCGACCTCCTCTTCGTCATCTCAGAGGGCCCCCTCGCCTGCTGGGCGGCGCCAAGAACGAGATAGAGCAGTACAAGCAGTAGCGGACATTAGTCATGGAGATGCAAGCCCGATCAGCAATGTTACGGACCCCGAACGAGACCGATCTGAGAGCTCGAGCAGTATCCACGGGCTCTCTGACACTGAACTTCTGGACGTTACCCCACAGACAGCAGATGGTGTTGGCTTATCAGACCGCAGGTTGTATGTACGGAGGATTGCCTGTTGACTAATGTTGGCCCTTGGCCCTAGAGGCCTAGTTTGTGTACTGTGGGAGGGCACGCTGGTGCTATGGGGGCTTACCGAATGATCTATGCATGGGGGGGTCTGGGGGTTCTGGGTCCACTGATAGCGGAGCATGTTCTGCCACTTTCATGATTCCTTGTTTGAGTGCTTTTGTTTGGATGGGGACCTATTTTCGTGAGCCTGTCCTAGAGAGTGCATACTATGAGCCGACGACACAAAATACATGCTCATCTGATAAGAAGAGGAGTGCAAATTGCATTACTACAAGAAACCCACCTAACGCAGAAAGGGGCAGCGCTACAGTGCTGCTGCAGGGGGAAGGTGTTCCACACTACGTATTCAACGTTTGTGGTGAGCTCGCTATGGACATGATGAAAAGGCTCTACCATAACCCTTACTCCTTCTGTGAGCTGTAATGTCTTCTTATCCAACACCATCAACATAGCCTGCCCGGGCCGCCCCATTTTGCCTTTACTATTCCCGATAGAACCATTAGTGATTGCAATTTATTAATCAGAGGAGATCAAGGGTGTAATCACTTCGGCAGAAGAGGCAAAATTAATTTCTACTTCGATGACATTCTACTAACTATATCCTCACTCATGTTTTCTATTCCTGTACGGATGTCAGTAATTTTTAGCTTCTCTGCATTCTCAGGATACAAAAACAAAAAGTGAAATAATAGTGAAGCACTATGCCTAACTTAATTTACAACCGCAATTCCTTGGTGGGTCAGCCATTTTTTGGATGTAAACTAAATTGATATCTGGAAATTCTAATGAGTGGCAACACTTCCTGCATGCGATGGTTAAAGGAGGCCATGAAAAATCTACATGCCAACTCGATATGAAGAGCGAGCTATTTTTAGGACCTACTAGTCGTCTGTGGTGAGAGAGCCGGAGCTTGCAAAGGACAGGTGTTCTGTTCATTTAGTTAGTGAATGAGCAGTAAAGATGCCTTTAAATCTTGTTTTTATCTTATCACATTTGCTGTGCATTCAAAGAAAGAGATAAAACGTCAGTGTATGTCTTCTTACAAATTGCTGCTTATTTTGTCCTGGCGATTGGAGTTTACTTTTCTTTCTCTGACTGCAAAGTTAAAGGATTCCGTAAAGTGGACAGTCTGACAATGGTGCTAATACACAACATTTAAATATCTTGTAAATGAAATATATCAACATTTTTCAGAAGTTAGGAAAGTACATTTCTTTGTAATTCTGAAGAATGATGAATACAAAGATTGTTTTCGGATCAAAACAAATCAAAGAACTTTACTTGAAAAGGTGCAAATGATAAATATTTGCTAAAACCAAATTTCCATGCATTTTTGTTTGAATACTATATAGCTTTATCAGTAAAACTGCATGCAAGTTGGAAGTTTTGTGGCCATTTCAATGAAAAATGTGCTGTCTGTAAATATTAGTGCACTATCACATCATGTTTTAGTTATATATTTATTAAACGTGAGAGTTTTTCAAACATTCTTGCCCCTGCCATGCTAACAATGCTGTTAATGTACTCTGAGGCAAGTTTGGGTTCTGAGTATCCTATATGTGGGCTAGATTCTTAATTTACTTGGAGAAAAAGTTTAGTCTATTAAAACAAACAAAGGAGTTTTTGTACAGCATATTCACAAATTTGAAGATGCCTCAAATATGATTGTAAAGATAAAGGTAGCTCAGTGACAAACCTTTTGCCTAGGATCACACAATTTGAGGCCTGTTTATGGCTCAAGAATGTTAACGTTAGGTCTAGTGGAATATTCAAAGCACTAGACTTCCAGGTCTAGTAATATTTGTATAATTTTTCGAGACTTGTAAAATAATGTAGACATTCAAATTAGTCACATGCAGAGAGATTTCATGAAATGAACCGCTATGTGACAGGATACAGACTGCAAGTGGGGATGCCTCAATTTAATTATGAGCTTGTGATGCTGCATATCACAGTACCCCATTCTCTGCTTCAAGACAAACTGATTAATTAAAAAATACCTATTGCAGGAACAAAGGCAAAGATTGGCTACGTTAAAACTCAATGCTGCTACTTCATCTAGCGGTCTGCAGAAACTACAACTGTATTATCCAACTACTGATGAAAGATTCTTTAAAATTCCTGCCGGACCCATGCAATGAACTCCAGGTGATTCAAAACCAACACAGTGGAACTACATACAACTCCGAACTTACTTACAGAAGAAGCTGGTGAAACAATCTTTTAACAATTATCAAGCTTGCTCTCAGTAATGGGGAAGCTAGAGGAAACTGCTATCAGGCATTTATAAGACTTTGATTAACGATCTCTATTTGAAACCAACAGTCAGTCGCCTTTAACATTAGTGACAGCTGAGATTCAGGGTTGCGTTGGCCATTCGATCTCAGATGGTTTTCTGGTGCACCCTTCCACTATCGGTCATGGGACTGATAGCCCTGCGGAAAATGGTGGTCCAGGCGCGGCTGTTATACTATTTCACTAATTTGCCCCACTATGTTGTGCCCCCTTTTTTCGCGCATTCAAGCGCACCCTGAGGGAGTTTATTTGGAATGGCTCCCGCTGTAGTGTGGCGCTCTCCGAGAGGATCAGGAGTTTATTTGGAACGGCTTCCGCTGCAGTGTGGTGCTCGCCACATGGATCAGGAACATCTGGCTGTCCTAATATGGAACAGCATTATATCGCTTCTCAACTACAGTGGATACCCAGGTGGCTGGCGGGATTGCACTTCACCGACACTATTGTGCACTTGTCTCCTTCGTCGCTCCAGGCATTGCTTCTGTTTCATCCCTGTGCTCGTGGTCATCTGCCGACCCCCTACTGCTTGGAGTTGTGTATGGCTCCTGTCGCAGGAGCTTGCATCTCACTCAGCAAATGATTCCTTACTTTTTGGTGCTAGCCATACTGGGCACCCTTCGCTGTCTAGTAGTGCCTTCGTCAGCAGAACTGTGGGGGGAAGCTGGCCTCCATACATTAAGTGATCTTTACTGAGAAGGAGCCACCATTTGATACATTAATTGAGGAAGATGGTTTGCACCCTGGACAACTTTTATTGTATACCTCCACGCTCGCGGCCTTGGGAAGCCGATGGCAAGACATGTCGAGCGAACAACAGACCCACCTTACCGTTTAATATTTGCATGTGATGGAAACGGGTAGACACCTGACCAGATGCTTTGCGGCCTCGCTGTGGCACCATTGCGCATTCCCCTGAGGCGACGCTGAGAGGCAGACCTTGCCCCAACCTTGCTCAGACAAGGAATGAGCTGCAATTCTGGAAAGCCTTAACGGGATTCCCCGAAATGCCTGTTTTCACCTAATCCAATATTTCATTACACAGAGAGCATATCTTAGCCCAGAGAAAAGCAACAGATCCTTCCATCGCACCGATGTGCTTGCTCCAGATGTTATGTGATGGGCGAGTGCGGCCTCCTTCTAGCGGCTTATATGGCACATGTTGTTATGGACTTCTCGCTCTTCAACAACTAGGGGAGGCCGGTGGACCTCGGCGGGCAGTGATTTCTAGTCAACTAGCAAATGGATGACCCTATGTGGATAGAGAAGGGCCTACTTTTTCCTGTTATTTATGATTTGTTCCACCCCTTCTCCCTTCCGCCTCCAGAATTTCACAAAGTTAACAGGATAGACGACCGGTCACTCTCATGCATAAGGGTATTCCTAGTGCACTGCCAATGGGGGCCCACTTCTCCCGGTCACTTAAGGACACATGGCATCACCTGCATTCTCCAGAGTTGCTCCCAGCCCAAGACTTAACATTGCTCTTACTGCCTGTATTCTTTGTTGGGCTGGGGTATGAAAAGCTACATGATTAGCTGTACAATGTAAATGACACTGGTTAGTAGGGACGTGGTCACTTTATCCTTAGCTGTTATGATATACTCTACCTTATAGATGCAAACGTGGAACAGTATGATTCATGTGACTACCTGTTATAGGTTTTTTTGTTACCAGTTGGTCATAATGCATGAATCTCATTCCACTGTTAGATGGGATTTATCCGTTGTATCGCCTATTCTGCAATTCAATTACAGGAATCGTTCGTCAGAAGCGTGCTTCCTACGCAGCTCTGCATTGGCAAGTTAGTCCCAAAGTTGTGCTCACTATTATGACTGAACTGTAATGTGGATAAATTAAGTTTATTGCAATATCTTGCTCACGCTGAATGTCCTCGCATTATTTACTGTCTGTAGTACTACCTGTAGTTTGCTTCGGTACTGTAATGTTTAAACTGAAACATTTTAATAAACCGATTGAAACAAAAAATGGGTGACAGTTGAGATTTCAAAATGAAATACTCAAGAAAAAACAGGTAGAAGATACTAGTTCCTCATGACACAGGACTCCAAGAGTCTAGATTGAAGTTCAGCTCCCTCAAAATCTTATGGACTGGCACTGGTCGCTAGATAAACTACACAAAGCTAAACTCATTGCAAAGTCCACCTCCTGGAGATGGCAATATGCTGGGGTGACATGCTGTGTATCCTGCTGAATTGTCCTAATCTGAACTCATACTGGGGCTTCATTTGGAATCAAATAAAATCCACAAGCAAGTTTTATATTCATTCTTTCAACAGAGCTAGCCATTTTTCATGATTTTTTTGAGATTCTGGGAGTCACCAAAGATAAAAAGTGCTGAATCGACACCTCCCAAGCAGTGGCTAAAATCTGTGTCTTGAGACATTGAAAATTCTCACTGACTCCCTCTCCAGAAGAAGGATCAGGGTCTGTGGCACTAAAGACGGTTCAGGAACATTTGACTTACAAACTGAACGATCAATTAGCTTATTTAGACGATATATGAGACCATAAATTCATACCTTAACAATGTCTTAATTGGAGCAGCTACGACAGCAACTAAGATGGCCGCATAGTCTCCCGGCTCCGCCGACCTCCGCCTTTCGCTTGAAGATCCTGTCATCTATCCTGATATTCCGCCCCATATCCGTGTCTATGAACTAATCTGCAGTCCGATGGAGCAATCCCGACACTTTTCCGACATTGTGGAGTGGAGTAATGTCGAGGTTTGACTTGAGGCCTAACCCAGTCTGGAAGCCGGGGTCTCGATTGCTGGTCCAGCCGGGTCCTAGTTGAACAACAGCGGACCGGTGAGGGCGGCAGGGTCCGGTCCCTGGAACTTTCGACATCTTTTGGACTGCTTTGCTGCCGATCTGCTGCCTGGTCTCGTATCGAAGGTGAGGAGACAAGTGATGCCCGAGGCGGTGTGGCGGGGGTCCCTGACCCGGAGGCTTAGCGTTCGCACCGCAGGTGCCTTTGGGTTGGGGACTTGGCGCGCACGAACGCATGTTGACGATCCGTCCCTCACGGTTCATCCCTCCTCCGCCTAATCTTCCCCCGGGGAGAGCGGCACTCCGAGGGGACTACTATACCTGATGTTATGCGAGACCCGGCGGAGCGGGCTGAGTGCGGCCCGTCATTGCGGTTAGTGCTGGCAGCCCTCGAGGCACTTCAGGTGACTATGGATGCCCAGGTCTGGAAATTGATGTCAGCAGCAGATGGAATTAGGAGATCGGGACCGGACCCCGATTCGTCGCTCGGGACTCGGCGGTCAGCTCTGCTCCCAATAGACACCCCAGCGATGCATTCAGACCCGGTGCATGGAACTGTGCCTGCCCCTACAAAAGTGGAACTGATCGAACATGCTGAGATCTGTGTATCGACTATATGGTCGGAATCTTTGGCTTTGCTACCAGTGGATCATTTAACTGCTGTTCCCCCTCTGGAAACTTTTGGTCGGCAGTGTCTGGCCTTGGAGTCGGGGAGGGGCTCGTTGGAACCGGCCATGTACTTTGGGGTTTGCTATCCTTTCTCCAGCTAGCAGACTATATTTCGGCAACTTCTATGTATATTTTGACAATTTGTGGACGGGGCTCTACTTACCAGAGGGAGTTAGCAAGCTTGATCGACGGGGTCAAGGCTTAGACTGTTGTTTTGGGTTTACTATTGTGGTTTCAACGGTAACGGGATTTGCTTTAGTAGGTTAACAGAGACCGGGCGGGGTTTATAGTTTCCTCCGGTGTAATCTTCTATTGTGTTCTGCTCAATTGCGTCAGTTTTGTGGGGGATTCTTTGTTAAGGCGGTGGGGGGAGACCGGGAATGTGTACGATAATAGCCCTCCTCCATTTCCACTTTTAGTGTAGGGGTTTCATTCTTCATTTATTTCTCTTTGTTCTTCCTATATTTCGGGTTTCAGTTATTTGGGGCGACAGGCACGCTGCTAGGGGGGTAGGCCGTAGTCATCTGCAGGGGTGCAGGGTGGGGGGTTGGGGGAGGGGATTTTTTGTTTTGCCTTTATTGTTTCTATGGCCTTTTTTCTCTCTCATATCTTTCCTTTTGCCTTTTCTTTTGTTTCTTCCTTTTTCGGGTCAGCGTAGTGGGTCCTTTCTTGTGTCTATTATTGATTTTTCCTTATCTGTGCCTATACTATCTATAGTATATCAGTATCAATGGGCGGGCGCTTAACTGGTGCGAACTGTGATTGTATGCTTGTTTATCCTGAATTGTATGCCTTAGCGCCACTGTTCTAATTGTGATCGATCTAACTGTGAAAGTCCTACTATTTTGCCCGCCCTTTATGCGACTCTGTGATATTGTATGGCACCTGCTCCTTTCATTTTTATATTATAGAATGGAGCCTTTAGAATCCTGTCATTTGCTTGATATGCCTAATAGCCAGTTTCAACCGAATTTGTGGTACCTTCGCTTCCCGGGCTGCCGAGGCGTGTCCTAACTGATTTGCTGTGATGAAACTGATTAGCGGCCGGCCCTGGTGGTTGTAGGCCCATATTTGTAACTGGTTGAAATAACAATAAAGGTTTTCCCAAAAAAACAACAACAAAAAACAATGTCTTAATTTTAATGTAATCATGGGCAAATACACCACTGCGCAGGCTTCCCTAATCTATTTGGCTTTTATGGATTTGGCCTCACATTTTGACCTTGTTAATAGGTGAAAGCTCTGTTCAATCCTTCTGACCTATGGATTAGATGAGAACCTGGTGTATTTCTTGGTGCACCTGCACAAAGATCTCAAAGCCCGTGTGAGGATTGGTTGCGGGGGCGAGGTTACTGAAGCCATCGATGTGGGCAGGGGGGTCAGGCAGTGTGCTCTGGCCACTCTTTTCATTATCTACTTTAATGGACTGAATAAAACCTTAAAATCACTAACCAAAGACGTTCCAAAAATCAATGGCAAACCACTCCCCGTACTACTTACATGGATGATGGGGTGCTTATGGGCCGCACTCCAAATTCCCTACGTACACTAGTGCAGGGCTTTGATAATTATATGGGCAGCTTAGACCTACGCACTAATTTTAAAAAGTATTTTATAATGTTGTGTGGTCTAAAGAAATGCCAAGTTACCTCTATGTCTGTGGACAACCAGAAGCCGATGAGCACCAGCACCTTCCCTTATCTTGGGGTGGTCTTTGCTGCAAACAGCTCCAGGAGTGAGCATATGGCTAACTCCAGGAGTAAGTTCTCAAAGGTCTCCAACTCAATTCTCAGCCTCCCACGCCAAAGAGAATAGGTGCCATTTTAGCTATTTAAAAAAAAAATGTAAGTCCCAGTGTGTGCCAACAGCTTTGTACGGTGCTGAGGTTTGGGGCTTCGCCAATAGTACCTGCATCCAACAGGAAGAGAATAGATTTTGCAGCAAGTTTAGGCATCCCAATCTCCACACCCAAATACACCTGTCATAAGGAACTTAACGTACATTTTATTGAAGATTTTATTAGGGCCCGACCTGCCCTTTTCTGGTTATCGGTCTGGAAAAACCCGGCCGCATCCCTAACAAGAGAGATCATTAGAGACTGTATAGGATGTGCGAAAGGGAGAGACATACCATGGCTCTCATGGGTGTAGCAGAGCCTTTGTAGCGTTAATAAGGGAAGAATCTATTCAGATCCTAGCACAGCTAGGGCCGCAAACAAAAATGAGCTTAGGAGTGCGCTCTATTCGCTATATAGAGCAGAAGGGTTCGAAAAGGAATCCAAAAAATACCTTGTTCATAGCTACATGGCCATTGAAAATCCTCCACACCCACAGGCTAATTATATTACCCTGCGAATGAGACACTGGAAGGGGAGCCTTTTGTTTCATCTAAGGGCTGGCACCATTAAATTTGCATTATGTTTTCCCCTTGGATACCACTCTGACCTTGATTGTATTCCTAGTCCGTGTGACGGCCAGAGTGGCCAATCTATTTTGCACTTTTAGTTTTTTTGCAAATACTATGTAAAGTATATTAAGTGGCTTTTAACTCAGTATTTTAAAAAGCACATGCCCATTAGCTTGGAAAATGCTTATTTAAAATTCCTTACCCTGGATGATGAAGAGTTGGTCTTTCGCACAGGCACTTTTTTGAGAATTGCAGTTTGAGCACGTCAAATGATATCAAACCCTTGACCTCTTACATTACCTATTAATGAATTTTTATGAATATGCTGCTCTGGTTTTATTATGACTCGCTTATTTGTACATTTTTAACTTGTCTGTTGTTGTGTTTTTGTGCTTTTATTGATGTGATGTTTTCCAAATAAAGTGTCTTTGAACCTTGAACCATACCTTAGCCCTAGAATTTCTTGGCTGAACTATGAATCTCTTGTTGAATTGATAGAAAAGCAGAATAAAGGTTGAGGGTTGCAGCGATGGGTCTTTAGGCCTTGAACAGTATTGCGGTCATGTATATCTGTTGGAGATTATATCTACCTCTTAGCGATAAGAGCTACAAACTGGAATGCCGCACTAAGCTCTATTACAATAAAGTGTACTGTTTGTGTTGACTGTGGAGGTTATACGCCCTTTGTAATTCTCAAACAAAATCTAATACAAAGAGTCAAACCAAAGAAAGATAGAAAATTACCTTTGGAGAACACAAAGAGATCACTCAAACATATGACCCTATAAAACTTAGAAAGAGAAAAAGCAATCTTACACCACTACATACTTTGAATTCCCTCTCGGAAAAAAAAAATTCTCAACATTATCATTGCAAACAGACCATCGGGATCACCTTTAGACCCAGTTATTCTAAAGATCTTTAAAGGTATCCTTCGCCCAACTTGTGCAGGGGAGGTTGCTGACTGCTTACCCAACAAGTCCATGTAACTAGGTTCATTCCCACCAAAGCTAAAAACAACTTTAATTAGACGATTCCTCAAAAAGAAAACATTTTGACTTGTTTGACCCAGCAAACTAAAGGCTCATATCAAATGGACCATTCCTTGCAAAAATATTTGATAGATTAGTATTTACACTACTTTCAAAAGTTACAGAATAAAATGACTTCGTGTCAGACCGACAGCTTCAAACCAGGCAGAGAGACAGCCATCATATACATTTGGGATGACCTAACACAGTGGACAAGAATGGAGTTGCTGCCTTATTTTTGGGGGAGAATAACTCATTTGACATTGTGCTACTATAACGACTCAGTCATCTCAGAATACGTGAAAATGGTCCACAATTGATTGCTTCTTACCACAAAGACAAACTGTTGTTTACCCAACACCTTTCACAGTAGCTCCTCGTACCCAAAACTGTGGCGTCATATTTATCCAACTCCCTTGCAAAACTTGATTAAATCATTCAACCTATCCTGCTACAACTATGGAGACGACACCCAATCATTCTAAAAATGAATGGCTTGGAAGATGTCTACAATTCAAAACTTGACAACTAGGAGGCAAAGAACTTAAAATGTTTATCAGAATTAACCCATCTTGTTTTTCTTCTACATCATACCAGCATGGCCATTGAATGCAGACATGGCTTTTGTACAGATTAGTAGGTAACACGTTTATTGTATTGATTAGAAATAATTTACAATAACAGCAGCATCAATAAGTACACACTGGCTGGCATGGTCAGCAAAAAGTAAAAGGTTGATAGTCAAAGTCAACATCAGATATTCCAAACACTACAGACATTAAACAGCTGCAGACCGTTATACTAATATCTTTACAGATATGTCATAATTTTTAAGATTGTTTTTTCAAGTCAGTATTGGCTCGAACTTACAAAGTGCACGGATCAATGTACTGGGATAAGACCTAAAACAAAGTTCAGTGTCTTCAGGGACAGGTCTGTGGCTAGACTCGCTGAAGAATACATTTAGCAACTTTATTCAGAGATCAAGCAAAGATAGACAGAGAATATGCTCTAGTGATTTTGTAGCTCCCAGACATAAGCAACAAGAGCTACACTTTCAGATGCTAAGGCCAAGACCCTATAAGATAAAAGATGGAAGTGTAGAATAACCCATAGCTTATAATCAGTGAGAATTCTGCATACTCAATTTGCCAATAGTGGTTGGATAGCGGAATTCTAAACAAAACAAGAGCTTCTTTGTGTATCAGAGCTATTAAAGAGCCGCTATCATATCTGACACAACTACAGAAATAGACGATCAGTTGACTTAAATCTAATAGTATAACAAGAAAAGTCCATGTTTAAGACGTATAGGACAGTGAGAGGTTGAGTATCTCAAATTTAACAAGGAATGAATGAGTTGATTGCGTAAACATAGTGTCTATCTTACATTTTTTTGGGAGGGGAACCGATGGAAAAACATAATAATATAGAGAACTACTTGATATTTTTACCAACATCCTTAGTCCTAGAAGTTTGTCAAACTGGGTGTTGCAATTCTCTTTTTGATCAATAAGAACATCTAAATATGGAGGAGGAGCTTCGCGCGCATCCAAGATGGCCGCGTGAGCTAAGGGCTCCCGAGACCCTTGTACCCTCCCGAATATATCCTGTCACTGATCCTGTTTGCGGTTGAGTGCCCGAGTAGATGAACCACGGGAGAAGTGAAAGCGGAAAACTGCGTCCCGATCGGACCCTGGGGTCCGGAGTTGTGGTGTGGAGAAGTCTGCGGCCTACGCCTCCTGGATGCCCGGCGCTTGAGTTGGCATGGTGCCTGAGGTATAATTGAACAACATCGGCACAGATTAGCGGAGGCGACCGGTCCAGTCCCCCTTTCACTTTCGGTTTTGGCACTTGGACTGGTTTTGAGTCGGGAGATGCCTCATTGCGGCGGCTCGTATTCCTGTTGGTGCCTGTGCGTTTCAGACAATATATGATGTGTCGGACTTTAGCCTGGGGACACGGCGTCCTTTGTTTGGGCTAATTTAAGTGCGTGGGGCCGTTTTGTGCTTTCGCTTTTCTACTTCGGAGCCGGAAAGAGACATTGGGCGTATATCCTGGAAGATAGATCCTATCTATGGCTTACTAGACCGGAAACTTGATCCCCCTTCTCCTGAGCTGGGCATCGACTTGAGATTGTCCTGAAATGGCGAGCAGATCGGAGGGGGACAAGCAGAAGTTGAAAACCACCAGAAGGGGTGGATATACCCAATCCAATGTCATGGTTCGATATGCCCAAGTTAAAGGGTCACCCAGTGGACCGGGTAGGTCACTGGAGGAGGCTAAGGATTCCTCGGCCCTGGCAACCGAACTGACATTGCAGGACGTTATGACCGCCACTGACGGCATTAGGTCATCCCTCGAGAAGCAAATGGAGACCTTGGCACACAAGTTAGACACCGTGGCCATTGATGTGAATCTGATTCGCACGGACCTTACAAAGACAAATGAGACGGTCAAATCGTTAGACATAAAGACATCCAGTTTAACGGATGACGTCGTCGAGTTGCAGACCGAGGTCCGAAACCTGAGGGCCTCGAATGATATTGTTGTCCGTCGCCTTGAGGACTTTGAAGGGAAGGCCCGAAGGAATAATGTTCGTATAATTGGAGTTCCAGAAAAGGCAGAGGATCAAGCAGCCGACCTTTTTGTGGAAGACCTTATCATCAACCAGCTAAAGCCCAAGGGACTGAGCAAGTTCTTTACTGTGGAGCGCGCCCACAGGATCCCTGGTGGAAGACCGAAGTGGGCGCCCCGCCGAGGCCTATTATAGTGCGGATCTTTAACTTTCGAGACAGAGACGCTATCCTCCAGGCCTCTCGAGCAGGTGGGCCCTTGAAATTCGAGAACTCAACTATGAGCTTTTATCCAGACTTCACTCAAGCGGTCCAAAGACACCGTTTTCTGGGGGTGAAGAGGAGATTTCGTGATCTGGGTCTCAAATATGCCATGCTTTTCCCGGCCAAGTTGAGGATCGTACATGACGAGCGGACCTATTTCTTCGATAAGCCCGAAGTGGTGGCCGATTGGTTGGATACTTTGCCGGCCCAGCAAGGTCCTGAGAGACATTCTGATGAGACTGAGGGAGGAACTATGGAGCAGGAATGATCATAATTTGTCTGGTTCCTGGGGACGCTAGGGTATTTCATATTGTGGTGGTTCTAGTCTCTATGTGCATTTTCACGCAGATGGTATGGCGGGGTTACTGGGCCATCGGGGGGTCTCTCTCCTCCTCAGCCTAACTTTTTGTAGTTTAGTTTAGATGTGGGGGCGACAGGCACACTGCGAGTTGGGGTGGCCCTATAGTCGGAAGCAGGGGGTGCAGGGTGGGGGGTTTGTAACGGGCTGTTTGGGTGGGGGGTGTTGGTTTTCAGTTTTGTTTTTCAGCAAGGCTTTATATTGCAAGACACTTGTATTGATGTGCTGGGCTCGGATGGAGGTGGGTCTTCTTTCTGTTTCATGATGGGGGGTAGGGGGTTGATGTTGATGAGCTGGAATGTTAATGGGCTGGGGGATAAGATTAAACGTGGGGTGGTGTTGCAACTCCTGAAACGGCAATCTCCGGACGTGGTTTTACTTCAAGAAACCCACTTAGTTGGTAATACATGCCATGCCATGAATAGAAAGGGATATCGTTTGGTGGCTCATGCTAGGTTCTCATCTGAGTCCCAGGGGGTTGGAATCCTCATTAAGAATTCTCTTCCGTTAGAGATGGAATCAACGGTCCTCGATGAGAGAGGGCGCTATGTGGCTGTATCGGGACGGTGGGAGGGTCGCACGCTTTCCCTGGTGTCTGTTTATGTTCCTCCTGGCCTGCAGTCTACTACCTTTGCTGACCTGGGACGGATTCTACTCGATCTCCCTGGGGGGTTACTGATACTGGGTGGCGATTTTAATGCAGTGGTGTCTGGTGTGTTGGATAGGCATCCACCTAGAGATCTCCGGGGGGCTCATGGCTGGCTGCCTGACTTCATTGACACGATGGGAATGGTGAACTGCTGGAGGTTGCTCTACACTACTCAGCAATAGTATACCTTTTTTTCGGGCGCCCACTGTAGTCTCTCCAGGATAGATTATGTCTTAGTGCTGGCTGCACAGGCAGCCTATGTTGCGGAGGTCAGACATATGGCTCGGGGTATTTCCGATCACTCTCCGCTTTGGTATCGGTTTGAACTGGCGCTGGGCTCCGAGGGAAGGATAGCTCCTATTAACCCTTGTGTGGGAGGGCAGGCTTGATAAACAGGCGTGGAGGCTTAAGTATAGGTTTGAAAGATGATTTATTGACAAAAGAGGGAACTGTAGACTGTTGAGATGGGGTCCCCGGACGGTCTTCCTCTTCATCCGATGATTCCCGTGAGCGGGAAGGGTCTGGTGAGGATAAAGGTGTTGCCTCGCTTTCTGGTTGTCCTTGACCGTGGTGGTCACCCCGGAGGCTCATAGGAGGATGAAGAGAGGAAAAGGAGCCGTCAGAATGTTGTATGGCACTATTTAGGGTATACTCCCATCACCACACCTTGGTGCGCTAGATTCTTAATGTGCCTATTCTAAAGTCTAGAGTACCAAAAACCAAGGGAAAACAAAGGATATAAGGAAGACGAAATCGGGGAAAAGAAAAACGGTAAACTCCGTAATAGGAGTTTAAGATTAGGTGCTTAGGATGAAAAGAAGAAGGGTGCACAATCATGCGACTTATAGCAAAGTTCTCTTCTTTTAAAGGCCGATATTTCACAAAAGGGATTCACCACTTTGACTACCCTCCTGTTTACGCCCCTTCCCCGGTATTTCCCACCTACTTCTTCTCCCGCCCCTCTCCCTGTTACCCCGGAGCCACAAACACTCACCTGGATCCGCCGTAACTCTCCTGAGTCACGGCCGCTCCTCAGCTTCCTCTGGATACCACCAGTCCTCGGACCAACTTTCTTCACCGTCCTCGGGGTTTCCTGGCGTCCAGGTCTTCAACGTGTCTGGTCCTGCGTCTTTTCTCTCCAAGTCGGGTCCCGCGTATTCTCTCTGTATAACAGGTCCTGCGTCTTCTTTCCGTTGGTCGGGTCCCGCGTCTTCTTTCTCAACGATCTCTCTCCAGCGTTCTTCCTCTCTCTCCTCAGGCTAATTCTCCTCCCCTGTTATTGGCTCCGGGCTTCTTCTTCCGGTTTGTGGGGGCGGTACTTCGGGGGCATAACTCTGACCGCGTCCCTGTGGAAATAGAGCAGAGGTGTCTGGATCTCGTGATTTTGTTGATCGGCGCGGAACCATCACCCATGAATGTGGACCTCCCCTTGCTGTTCCTTTGGTAAGTGTCTCGCTCCGCAAGGCATCTTCCTCACACCTTGGTATCTCCGTAATCCTAAAACTCGCAGTGCACTTGTAAACATTATTTCCGGGAAAATTAGGGTTCTGTTTCTTCCTCGATATCGCTATGGGAGACTTTCAAGACAGTACTTAGGGGTCAAGCTCTCTCTTTAATTGCTGGTATTAAAAAAACAAAGGAAGAGGACGTGGTGAGGATAGAGACGGAGATAGCTGATTTGGAATTGGAATTGGAGAAAGAGATTACCCGCTCTAGATTGCATGTCCTGCAATTGAAGCAGCTGGAGTATAGAACGTTGGTAACGGATGGTGCAAAGGCCCTTAGTCGGGAACAACAGGGGCGTCTATGGCGTTGGGGACAAGGCCGGCAAATTAGTAGCATGGTTGGACAGGAAAGACAGAGCTGGTCGTGTTGTACCGGAAATTGATACCGAGAGTGGGGTTCTGGTCACCGAGCCGCAGGAGATAGTGGCATGCTTCGCTGATCACTTTCGCTCTGTGTACTGTTCCGTGTCGGATAGACCGGAGGAGGACTCATGCTTGTTGTTGCGAGATATTGCGCTCCCGTGCCTGTCTGAGGCTGACCGAGACCTTATGGACGGTAAGATCACTTCAGATGAGGTAGCGTTAGCAATGCGCTCCCTGAACTCTGGTAAGGCGATGGGTCCCAACTGTCTCCCGATTGAGCTTTACAAGCTTCGCCCGGATAGGATTGCTCCGTATTTGAGAGACATGTTCCTAGAATCCCGAGATCGTGGTCTCCTCCCCCGTGATCAGAGATTGGCGTTGATTGTGGTAATTCATAAGGAGGGAAAACCGAGGAATAGGTGTGCTTCGTATCGGCCGATCTCATTATTAAATTCTGAACCTAAGATTCTTGCTAAGTTGTTGGCTAATAGATTAATCAAGGTTATTAGTGATTTGGTTCACCCGGATCAATCTGGCTTTATCCCGCACAGGAATACGGCGTTGAACCTTAGACGCAGGGGCGGCCTTAGGCATGTGCAAGCTGTGCACCTGCACAGGGCCACCAAACCCCAGGGGCCAGCACACCAATATATATCCTTAATATAATAATCCTCAGAGGATGTATACATATTTGCGTAGTGGCCCCTGGCAGGGATTTGGCGGCCTCCGTGTCTGTTCCACTTCCAAACACCCTGACTGTTCCTCTTCAATGGCCTACATGCTCCGCACCGTCCAGATCCCCTCTTCCGGGACCCCCTACCTATGCTCCCTGCCCAGGGCCACCATGAGCCTAGACGCCTGCACGGGGCTCTTGCGAGGGCCTCAACGCTGCGTGAATCGGCCATTTTGGCGTCATTAGATGCCACAATGGCGTTTGATACTATTGAATGGCCGTATCTGTGAGCGGTGCTGGCTAAATTTGGTTTTGGTTCGGATTTCATCAGCTGGGTGCGTCTTCTTTATACAGACCCTCTTGCCCAGAGAGTGGTTAATGGTCGCGTCTCGGACCCATTTTGTCTTGGGCGGGGTACTCGCCAGGGTTGCCCGCTGTCTCCTCTTTTATTCGCGTTGGCCCTCGAGCCTCTCGCGGCTTGGATCCGTTGGGATCCCTCGATGAAGGGTATTAATTGGTCTCCACAGTTTGAAGATCGTAATTCTTTATATGCGGACGACATCTTGCTGTATTTGACCTCCCCCAGGAAATCTTTGGTAGTACTCTGCGATGTTCAGACCTCCTTCGGTAGAAACTCTGGCTTGGTCATTAACTGGGCAAATAATATCTGTACGTTCTTAGTGGCGAGATACCGATCCTACCACGTAACTGTCCTATTCAAATAGCACAAGAGGGGTTCAAGTATCTCGGGATTTATATTTCGATGGACCCCATGGTTCGATACGAAAAGAATCTTCTCCCTCCTTTGACTCGGCTAAAGCGAGATGTTACGTGCTGGCGGAAACTCCCGTTGTCGATGCTTGGGCTGGCGGCCCTTTTCAAAATGATGTTGCTTCCTCGTTTTCTGTATGCCCTTCAGAACACGCTTGATATCGCCCCAGCTAGTTATTTTCGTGTGGTGGAGGGTCTACAAAGGAAACTGTTGTGGGGCGGCAGACCGCGGATTGCGCTTGCTAAATTAACGCTCCCTTGGTATGATGGGGGCATTGCTCTCCCTGATATTAAGAGATATTATTGGGCTTCGCAATTGGGAGCCATCAATCACGGTATGTACGGCCCTGAATTAAACCTTGGCTTCGCCATGGATAGGTGGCTACTTCCTGGGCGCAATTAATATAGAGCGTTGTACACTAAATCTGTGGAGAAGACTTTGACAGAGCCAACTAAGACGGCGGTGCGGATCTGACGCGACGCTACCATTTTGTTAGGGTGGAAGGACCGTCTGACTTTGGCTACCCCGCTTTTCGGCTCTGATAAGTTTGGTAAACTGTGGAACACTAAAGGGTTCGACAAGTGGGATTTCATTGGCATCTCCAAGGTGGGAGACCTATGGGTGAAGGGACAGGTGAAATAGTTTGGGATCTTGCAGACCGAGTTTGAATTGGGAGGGACAGAATACTTCCTTTCTGCTCATGTCCGGCATGCGCTAATGTCTATTTTCTCGGAAGGGGAGGTGATACCGGAGTCTATCCCGTTAGAGGATCGTATCTTGGATGGCCATATGCCTGATAGTACCATTTTCCTGGTGTACAAGAAACTGATCAATCACAGGGCGAACCTTCTATTGCAACTGCGTGATCAGTGGACCCGTGACGGCCTTGAGCTTGACGATGAAGACTGGCAGTCCGCGATCTCCTCACAGAAGGAGGTCGCGATTCCACCACGACTGAGACTAGTTCAGCTCAAAATACTACATAGGGTCTTTGTCACGGGTCCCCGTCTGGTCAGGATGGGTTTTTCTGAGGAGGGTCTGTGTCAGCGGGGTTGCGGTCAGCTGGGGACGTTCCTCCATATAATCTGGGAATGTCGGGAAGTGTTTGACTATTGGAGTAGGGTCCATGAGGTGATGCAGGAGGTTAAGGGGGTGGCTCTCTTACCGGAGGCCAGACGCTGTTTGTTGAATGTTTGGGAGCCCACTGATCATAATGTGGCACAGACTCAATGGGTGACTCTAGGGGCCATGATTGCCAAACGGAACATCGCACAGTTGTGGGGGTCCCAGAGGCCTCCCACTCTTGAGCTGTGGGTAGAGGGCATGGATTGGTGCATGTTCCGGGAGAAAACGGTGTACTTGGCTCGGGTCGCCACCGGAAATGGCATAAAGTGTGGGGTCCATGGAATCGATATAGAGGGGACATCTGCGTACCACCTGTGGCTGCTGTCCTTGATGTCCCGCTTTCCCCTGACCCTTTATTGTTACTGATAATTTTCGTAGGATTTCTGTGTTCTCTTCTCCTCCCCCCCTTCCCTCGTCAATACATTGTTTATTGTAATGTTTGATGATATGATGCTCAACCCTCGTGGTCCTTACATTCCTATGTTTTGTACATGCCTTGTTTTGTTTTGTTTTTTTCAATAAAAAGAAATATAAAAAAAAGAACACCTAAATATGAGTAGTTAGTAACCTATTCAATTGGAGCAGAATCAATTAACCAATTAAACACGGGTTTCAGACATTCAATTGACATAATCTTGTAGTCAGGTAAGTTGTCTTTGTACGTTTACCTGTGTTATGGACACAGTTCTAACACCATCAGCATATGGGAGAGGAGTTGGCCTTACGGCTAGGGCGGTAGACCTCGAATACTGGGAACTGGGTTCGAGTCTCGGCAATGACACTGAACACCCTGTGATTCTGGGCAAATTACTTAATCTCCCTTTGCCTAACAAAAATTAATGTGTCCTCATGTAATGCAACTGGTGCTATGTAAAGTGCCCGGATACCAGATTCGGGTCAAGTTCGCGCTATATAAAACTCTGTATAATTTTTTTTTTTTTTTTTAAGAATATGCAAGGTTGCTGAACCTTGTATCTCCCAGTTTCGGACATACCATATCGCTGATCCAGATAATCAAGCCATGTATTGGAAAACAACAGAGGTGCTAGAATGCACCCCTCTGTCAACCCACTGGCAGTGTAAATATTTAAGATTGGTCCACTGTGAATGTCTGAACTTTTGATTGTGTCTTCTATTTTATCAGTACTACAATCACCATATACAAGTAAAACAGTTGAGAAACAACAGAAATACACTGAATGGTCAGAGAGGAAACAGAATAAACTGCGGGGCTTTCCTACCCACAGTGTAACCATACAGTCACCTTTGTGCAAAGTGCTACAAGAGGGCAAGGCAGAGACACCAGAGGCCTGCATACACTACCATCACAAAACAAGAAGTGGCATAGTCAAGAGACCTGACTTGCATTTTCAGTTATAAGTCACAACTTTTGGCTGTGCCAAATCTGCCCATTGCACAGAATGTATATTTCAGCAGCCAAGCAGCAAAAAAAGAAGAACTGCTGAACTCACTGAATTTTAGTAGTGGCCTAGCACCACAAAGTGGGGGCACCAAATCGTTGTTTCTCTACTGGAAACCATTAGAGAAACTATGAATTAGAGTGCCTGGCAAATCGTTTTATAAAGTGGACCAATACGTCTTGTAGTGGAAAAAATGGACAACCATTATGTTTTTGTATGTAATGTATATATGTATGACAAAAACAACAGAATGTGGCAAAGCATACTTTTCAGATGTAAAATAGTGTCCTGCGCATTCCAATGGACATGGAACAGAAGAAAACATCATAAAAGCCAATAGCATAAGGGTAAGACTAACATACATCCTTGGGCTTGTCCAAGGTGGTTTGACAATGTCTCAAGCCAGTGGCTGAGGCGGGACTGACTCAAAGCCCACTCTCAGTGTACTGAACTCAAGAGACTGACGTTGCCATAGCTAAAAACCATGATTAGCAGCCCAGTGGGAAAAAGCTAGTTGCAAGGAGACAATTAAAAACATGTGTCGAGGACAACACAATCACAAGAAACATATTATAAAAGACAATAGTATTGATTTGTTATACTGAATGAGGTTTGGTACCGGTATTGCCCTGCCAATGGTTTAGTTAAGGTCTATAGACACGTATGATCCTGTGGCTGAGTTGCAGGGCGCATCAGCACAAAATCAGTCAGATTTGTCAGTTCTTGGATAATGACATTCTCTTTCAATTCATACTTTCTAATAAATGTAACAGCCTGATCATTTCTTAAGGAAAATGTCAATTCATTAAATGATAAAGAGGGTTAAATGAAATTGAGACTCTAAATAAGGGTTAGTTGTCAGCTATGTGTCACGAGCGTGTCAGTACTGCTCATTTCCTTCCTTTGAGAGTTTCTCCCAAGCAAAACTCGGACCTAAAGTCCAGGCGACTATGTCGCACCCAATGCACACGTTTTCCCTTGCTTTAGTTGTTGTTCAGACTGGTAACCAGTGACACATGTAGCCTTGTGACTGCTGCCGGTGGGAGGCAGGTAGAGGAGACAATAAGGTTGTGGTCACAGCACGGACCACAAGACAGTACTGAGAAAGAATTATACTGAAACGCAGAAGAGACGAAGGAAGAGAAAGAAAGAAAGGAGAAAAAAAACTGAAAAAGGAGGAAGAGTGTGGAAGATACAATGATGGAGTGAGGGGGGAAGAAAGATTGAGATGACGGAAGGACTTAACAGGAGGGGGACTGGGGATAATGTTACAGGTAGATGTTACAGCAGGAGGGAGAGAGTGCAATAGAGAGACAGGCGATGTGAGAGTTATGTTATAGAAAGGAGAAAAAGAGGAAGAGTGTAAGAGAACAAGAATGCAGGTTTGCTTTCGCTGACAGAACTGAACATCAGCGAAAGATCTGCCACCACAGCACAGAGGTAAAGGACCGCCTGGTCATGGATCTAAACTTCCCTATCAGTTACCAGAGCAAGCATGATGCACACACAAGGCTAGTGTGAGTAGCAGGCCCTACTACCATGTAGATGGGGGTGCTAGCACTGGTAGCTGGTTTAAGTAGCTGGCATTAGTAGGCAGTGCGAGGAGCTTGAACTGGTAGGCAATGTAAGGGGTTGGCACTGGCAGGCAGTGAGGCGACGGTTAGCAAAGCGAGGAGTTCACACTAATGTCCACAAAAACCCTGGTTCTTTCAAAACACCATCTTTGACAAGCACCCAATTCAGTCCCGATGTTCATGCAATTATCTGTTGTACAACACAATTAGTCTGTATGAGAGGTCAAAGAACATCAATTCGAAAAGGCCAAAAAGATCAACATATCACACATTTAGAAACTATGTCTTGTCTCTAAAATCACTTTATAGGACTTTTAAGTTAGTTTAGTGTTAATGTTCACCTTTAAACACTGGTCGTGATGAATCTACTCAGATCTGCTCTTCTGCTTTTGTGAGTAGGATTTCAAAGTGTTATACTCATGAATGCAATTTGGTTGTACATTCACGTAAAGTTTAGGAAAATTACTTTAAATCATTTCCTGAAATATTTTGTTGAGGAATGACTATGAAAAGTGTTCCATTTTTATTAAGCAATGATTTGGATAGAACAGGATTACTGTTCCATGCTTACACCAATGCGCACTGAGATACAATGCACAACAAGGCAAGAATATCGCATGTGCCTTCTAACTTCTTGTGCAATTTGCTCAATTTCTTATCTATTTTAATACAATAGTTTCCTTCCAGTTGTGCTTAGCAGCACAATTATATAAAAGACTTCTCAAGCCAAGCCTCTAAGCATCTTCCCTGGCACAAGCAGTAGATGCATACTTTTACTTTTAGAAGAAGATAAGGAAAAACAGAATAAAGCACTGTACGACACAAAGTAGTAGAAACCTCTCTCTACATCTACTGCACTATTTGAGGCTGATCCACAAATATTTTTCTTTGAGTGCATTGGGCCTAGTCTTGGCTTACTCCCGAATTTACAGCAACAAATCACAACTACTCGCAGAAAAAAAATATTTTATCAGAGCTCTGATAAGCCTAGATGCACACAACAGAGCGCTTGTAAGTGCTGGCTATCCATGATGTCTGAAGCACGACAGGCAACTCTATCACCAAAAAACAACGTATATAATCCCCCAAAGTGCACAAAACAACAGAGCCTTGAATTAACATTCACGAAATGGAAGGCCAATCAGTTCAGTGTCAATGAAGTGCTGAGAAAGCGCATTTTAGCAGTGCTGCACACCTTCAGGGTAACTGCACTTGCTTTTACCTTCACAAGTCAAGAAAGACCACCAATTATAACTCATCTCGCTCCCAACTGAAAGCATATGTTCTCTTCAGCAAGGTAAAACAAGCACTGGCGTTGCCAATAGGTCTCGCAGTAGGAAAGTTGGAGCTATTACAATTGCAAATAACAATGCCTTTTATTTTTGTTTTCATTTTAAAAACATAAAGGGCTTTGTCATTTACAAAACCAATAGCTCCAACTTTCCTACTGCGAACAGGTCTTGCCTTTAAGTTAAAGCCATTTGCTTTGCTAATGGTATTGTATTATAGCTATGTATTACTGAGTGTATGTATGTGATATGTTGTTATTTTATGTTGTCAGAATTGTATGTGTTACCTATGTGTTTTGATTTGCAGTGGCCTTTGGGACCTTATACGTGTTTAGCAATGCACTTTCCAGCATAAGTAGCTAAATAAATACATACAAAAGATACACAGGATCTGACCTTGTGTAATGTAATAGGTGCTTATGCAAAACACTCCAATGCGTTTAGCCACATTTGCTGTTGAGGACACTGCATAAATAAGAAACATGGCAAAAGAAAGATGCTGCAATAGAGGAACACATCCAAAGGGCAGCTTAGCATAAAGCCCCACTACTTCCAGACCACAAAATTAACAACAGACTGCGAAAGGGCGTAGACAGTGATAGACATATCGGGGAAAAAAATAGTCAAGGCTGGATGCTTGTTTAATGGACATTGATAAGTGAAATCCTGCAGCCACAGGTGTTTTTATTTTACTGCCCTTTTAGCCATTGTAAGATTACCTAAACACGGGATGCAGAAACATATCTTTAAAAGTTGAACTGTTGCATACAGCCATGCATTATAGATGTACAATCGAGAGTGCTGCTTGTTGCAACCTACACTTGGCTCTGGAGTCACTACAATTTAGATTACTATAAATTCAGAGGCTCAACATAAAGGCAGTTACTTATAAAGTGGCAGTCAACAATCTCCCTTAAACCGGTTCAACAATCTTAATAACACTGGAGAGCCGATGATGGTAGGGCTTAGTTCTTATGTAGGTTTTAAAATAACTTGGTCTCTGTGGCTACAAAATACCAAACAAGATCAACCAAGAGGGTGAGAGGGTCGAAATCAAGTGGGGCATAGGGCTTTAGAAAACATACAACCCACAGTGTTTACGAATGACCACATTTTGCAGTGAGGCCCCTCATTTTGTGTAACTCACTGCACTTCCACATTATTACAGCATTACAACAAAGCCATTAAGTGAGCTAGTAATAATTTGGTGCACAAACCTGTACAAAAATTACACTTTCAATTTATCAGAAGGCACCCTGCTCATCTACTTAACTCTGGAAAATGTAACAATTAAGGGACCTCAACCCAAGATGATCCTGAATGAAATTGATAGCCCAAGCGATTGGCAACTGTTTTAGTTGCCCCCGTGCCAGACGTACACCCTTCGGTTATAAGCAGAACAGCGGCCTGCGTGCTGGGCTCGCTCTGGAACACAGGAGGAATTGTGACTGAATGAGCAGCCTCTGACAATCTGCCTCAGTGTAAAAGGGGCTAAACTTGAAAACAAATGCAATTCAATGTTTCACTCATTGTGCTTAAATTCAGATTTTGTAAAATAAAAGCCAGCATGAACCAGTCATCACATCGGCCGTGGACGATATACGCTACTAAAGAGGCAGTGCCGCTCAGTGGAGGCACTGGTGGTAACAGCCCGCTGGGGCATCTCTCCCCCGCCTCACTCGCCTGTTAAAGGCATGGGCTGAAGACGGAGCTCTGTGTGTTTAAGAGATCAAGTGAGTGCCGGTAGAGGGAGGCTGAAAGAGAGAGAGAGGGAGAGAAAAGAGCAGGAGAGAGAGAGAGGGAAGAGCTAAAATGAAAGAGAAGAGCGAGAATGAAAGAGAAGAAAAGCGAGAATGAAAGAGAAGAGCGAGAATGAAAGAAGAGCAAGAATGAAAGAGAAGAGCAAGAATAAAAAAGAGCGAGAATAAAAGTGAGAAGAGTGAGAATGAAAGAGAATGAAAGAGGAGAGCAAGAGAGAGAACAGCAAGAGAGAGAGAACAGCAAGCGAGAGAGAGACAAAACGGCAAGACTGGAAGAGAGACTGAAAGAAGCGAGAAAGAGAGGAGGGAGCAAGACTTAAGGAGACGGATATTAAACAGAACCACGAGAGAGAGAGAGCAGGAAAGAGACACGAGAGCGAAGCAGACTGCGCTTGTGCAACTAAGTCATTAAATAAATAAACAAGCACTGTCGAAGCGGACCACGCTTGTGCAACTAAGTAAATAAATAAACAAGGTGGCCCAAACGGACCGCCCTCGTGCGAGCTGGCTCAATATCCTGTGACTCAAATGTGTGCTTACACGAGATGAATGCGTCCTTCTGTAAACCGATGAAATATCTTCCACCTGCAACCATACTCAAGCAGACGGCCAGTACATGTACACACATGGGGCATGCAAAAGAAGACGAAAACAACAAGCATTGAATAAAAAAAATTAATAAAAACAAGCGTTGGCAAAGCAGGCAAGTTTTCCGTGCTGAAAGTGAGACCAGCTCTCGGCATTGCTGTGGTGGGGGAGGGGGGGCGGGGGAGAGGCAAGCAGGGAACAAGTTAAACGAGGTCTGGCAGGGAACAGATGGCCTGGGCGTGAAGCAGGGGGCGGGGCAGCGCTGGGGAAGCCTGTGGGAGGGTGATTGATGACTTTGATGTGGGGAGGGAGGAGAGCCTTTTGCGAGCCTGCAGGAGAAATGCTGCCGATGCATGTGCAGGTTTAATCACGTGGTTCACGTGAACTGCATGAAAACCGCGGGGCTGAAAGCCCGTGGTTTGAAGAAGGTTTTCGCCACTTGAATTCTCGCTCCGCTCGATGCGCTTGCGCACATCGATAGGTCGCGAGACCTAAAAAAGACATGATGGTGTAAAGTAACTCAAAATCTAATCAGTTTTGTGAGTTTGTTTGGGATTGCAGCACAACAGTAAGCAACAGGGAAGAGCTAACTAAGCAAGCATGGAAATTCACACGAGTTCCAGAGGACTCAAGCGAATAACTTTACATTCTCTTTTATTTCTACGTTTGTATTTTCTACTCTACAACATACTTCTATTATTAAGTAAAAATCAGGGATCATGTGTTGTAAATACTTGGGTACTTAGTTTTCGGTTTCTGTCTCACCACAACAGTAAACCCAAACCTCAATTAAGTTCTTTCTTGTCAATATGTCAACCAGAATAGACAGGCGTATTCGTTCATAAACGGATCTGTGATTTGGTGAATATCAACATTTAAACCGCCCCACAGAAGATTTGGTAAGACAAATTATAATATTGTCATGAGGGAAGGCTTCAGTTTTCTAAAGATAATCAACATTTTTGTTTGTCATTTGCAGATAGACAAGTGTATCAGTTTTTGCCAGGAAGGTTTTCTTTCACTTGTTCTATTTCCACTACAAACTGTTGTTTGACAAAGGACTACCTTGCACCAAAGCCTAAGATAAACAAAAAAAGGTAGTGAGCAAAAAAAAATGTTTACTTCGGGAATAACTTACAAAACCTATCAAACAAAACAAATAAAACTAAAAGAGATAGCATGTGGAAAATTAACATAGCAGTCAATATCATTGGCCAACAGTCTGGCGCCGAATAAAGCAAGACTGTGAATAAATAGGGAGCTATAAATGCCCCCATTTCGCTATGTGTGGAAATCTTAAATAGCTCCAAGGGAGGTTTCAAATTTCTGACACTGGTATCTCTCAATAATGGCAGCAACCATTTACTCTTTGGGGAGGCATGCAAGGGCAAAAATAGAAAATCTACCATGTCTCTGGAGCAAGTGGCACAGCAAGGAAAGTGAGGGAGGGGTTTGTGAAAATTAGCAATTAGAACTAAAAAAGTTCAGTGACAAAATGCCCCAACCTGAGTTTGAGTAACAAAGATTTGGTTTAATAAAGTCTTTCTATTAGCATATTTGTAATTATATTAACAGCAACCAACATCGTCTGAGGCTCTGGTTCGCCAAAACAAATGTATATCGGTGCAGCATGAATGAAAACACACAACCACTCACCCCCCAGCCCCAGAGCACCCAGCCACCCACGGAAAGTCACCTCCAACATATTGTAATTATATTTATATAGCGCTTAAAACCCCTGACGAGTTGTCAAAGTGCTTTTCGGGCATTAGCAAACTACTCTGGAACCCAAAAAGGACTAGTGGTTGATTAGTATAGGGTAATATGTGTTAATTTGAGTGGTGGACATGCGAGCCTGTTAGTGTGATCGAAGAGATTAATGGAGGGATATAAGAGGGAAGAGTCTAGAAAGTTATTTGTGAGACAGTAGTAAGATGAGGCTTGGGCTGAGTAAAAGGAAAGATGTAGGAGGAAGAGTCTCTGGAAAGGGATTAGGGAAATCATAGTAGTAAATTGAGGATTAGGATGAGTAAAAGGGAGGCATACATGAGGGAAGAATTTAGAAAAGGGATGTTTTGGGATAATAGGAGTAAAAGGAATTTTCGGGTGAGCCAAGGAGAGATAGAAGCGGAGGAAAGTCTAGAAAGGTTTATTTTGGAGATCACAGTAGTAAAATGAGGTTAGGGATGAGCCAGAGGGGGAGGTAGAGGATATATTGAGAGAGGTATAGGGTGAGACCAAGTAGTGCACTGGAGAGAGTCAAAGCTGTGTTTTTTTAAATTCTTCTACAGTAGGAGTAAATTAATAAACATATTGACAAACAACTACATAGACAGGGTTTACATGTATAAGGAAGAGGATATATTGAGATTTTAAGTTGTATTGTACAAACTCAGACGTTCAAGTGCTGCTGTACTTGAAGCTCATATATTTGTTTTTTATAACTTTTTATTTGATCTTTTCCTCAATATTTCAAAAGTGAAGCACTTGTAGGTAAAATAGGTATGACTGTATTTACATATTGTGAGGAATAAAACAGGGACCCATAAGCATTTAATCAAATAACTTGTATGAAGACGATGCAGTGACTTATTAACATGTTAAGCATAGAATAATATATATTTAACTAGAAGTAATATGTACATTTCTTAAGCAGACCTAAAGAATATATATTTTCAAACCATAGTTACTATACGTATTTGTACAAAGAAATACATATATCTAAATACATAAATACAGTGTTTGAGAATGGTGGTTATGTAGGAAAGAGCCAACTCTTGAGTTGTTTCTGAAGGTAAGATAATTATCCATGGATCTTATGTTTAGGGGTAATTCATTCCACAGTTTGGCTACTTGAACAGAGAAAGATGTACAACATTTGTTTTTTTTCTTGTGGTTTTGAGGCAAGGTACTAATCTTTAGTGGAGGGTCCTTTGTTGAATATATTTGGCAATTTGATTCCTGACGAAAAGCAGTCCTGTTCCATGTATTGCTTTGTGGGTGATACAAAGCAGCTTGAAGGTACATCTTCTGGCATCAGTAACCAATGTAGGGTCCTCAAAGCAGGGGAGATGTGGGCTTATGGCTTTACAAGCAGGAGTAGTCTAGCAGCAGAGTTCTGAATCCATTGCAGTCTTATCATAGTTGAAAAAGATGAACCATGGTAGAGGACATTGGCATGATCAAATTTAGCCAGTACTAGAGAGATAGTTGCCTAGACCTTGTGTGGAAATACCAGTTGGGGGAAGATGTGTCGCAGAGTCTTCATGGTAATGAAGCTTGGTCTTGCTAATTTGTCCACCTGGGCATTTTACTGATAACTTGGAGTCCATGGTAATTCCAAGTGTTCTTACTTCCTTAAACACTTTAGAAAGTGGTTCCGGGTAATCTGGCCAGGTGCAAGGTGGGTAATACATTTTCCAATCGCCACATGTGAGTATTTCAGTTTTGGAAGCATTCAATTTGAGATGGCTCCATGTCAATACACTGATATTTGTGAGTCTCAATGTCTTTGGGGTTTCCCAATGTAAGGAGTACTTGTGTGTCATCTACATAGTTATAGCATGTGAAGTGAAATTAATTGATCGTTGCCAGTAATGACTTGACATAGATGTTGAAAAACATGGCTGAGGGATAGAGCCTTGAGGGACCCCTGCTTTTGTGAAGTATGGTTTGGATGAGAAAGGGGAGAATGGATGACATTTGTTCTGTTTTGAAGGTAGGGTGTGATCCAATCGAGACCAGTTCCCTCTATGCTGGCTTCGTAGAGTCCTTGTATTGGAGTGTCATGATCAACTGTGTCAAAGGCAGCTGAGCGGTCCAAGAAAAGTAGTACAGCAAACCCGTTCCAGGCTATTGTGTTTTTAAGGTCATCCCAGAGGGCAACGGGGGCAGATCCTGTGCCTCTTCCTGGGCGGAATATTGTTTTATAGTCTGAAAGTGTGGAGTTCTTTCAAAGAATTGTGACATTTGGGCAAGCGCTGCTCTTTCTATCAGCTTGCCCAGGAACAGTCCATTTGTAATTGGTCTGTAGTTGTCGGAGTTATGTGGGTCCAGGTTAGTTTTTTTTTAATAATGGCCCTATGTATGTCTTTTGGAACGAATTCCCCTATTTAAAGAAGTATTAGTGATTCCTCTTACTGGTGTGGCAGCAGAGGTAGTTAAAAGAATGTTCTTGAAGATTTATGGTGGGCAAGGGTCACTTTGTGATATTTATTTGAAGGAACGCAGAGGCTGGGTTAGCCTACTATTGAAGGGGATTTTTGGAAATGGGTTGGTGCTGTTGGTTTCTCTTTGTTTTACATAGGAGTCCAATGTGTCTAGTAAAGTCTTTTCATTAAAGACCACAGTCTTCCCCCCTACAATCCAATGGCCTCCATGTTGTCAATCTTTTCAAATACTTAGCCAGGCAACCACAGGCCTTATACACACTTTCTTCAGCAAGTCCACATTGGTTCAATACCCATTGTCATTCCTTGAGAGTGGGGGCGGGGGAGAGGGAGGCGGTCACAACCCCTCTACTTCCATTGGAGTCCAGTCACCACAACTGCCATCCCACCCATCTATAATCACTGATAATACAATTTTAGGGTCCAAGGGAAAGGATTATCCCACCACCCATACCCATACCAGACAATGAAGAATCCTGCCCCAGCAGTTGGATATACTGGGCAATCTCACACTGTATGCAGAAAATGTGTCTTGCAGACTACCACATTTCGGACAGTTGGGCGAAGGGGCCCTTCCCAGTTTCCATAGCCTAACAGCATGAAAATAAACCCTATGCAAGTATTTAAATTGCATTGACCAGAGCCACTTCAGTATGGACAGAACACGAGGTACCATCCTCACTTCAACTCATTCTTTCTCATCAAGATCTTCCAGATCACGTTCTCATCATCTACGGAGGTCCTAAAAAGAATCTGGAGTTATAACCGATCTGTACACACTGCAGGCCTCGAAAAATCTACTCCTCCATTTACTACGGCGAGTCAGATTCTATCTGGGGGACCTCATTTTAGGGCTTGTTAGCCTGTTCTGGCAAGTGAACTGAAGCTGGCAAATAGTAGATGTTCTTTTCGTTCAGAAAGTGAATGAGCACTAAAGATGCGTTTAATTCTTGTTTTTATCATGTCACTTTTTCTATGCGTTCAAAGACAGAGGTCAAATGTCCGTTTATATCTTCTTAGAAATTCCTGAGGTTTTTTTTAATTTTTATTTCTCAGACTGCAAAGTTAGAGATTTTGGAAAGTGAGGGTACAATTCACTGGTAATGGAAAGCTAGGCCTCCCTTTAGCAGGGAAAACACAATTTGTGGCAGTATGGATCAGGTCCTGTGCCAAGAGATGGGCAGGACTACTTCAACTTCGTAAGTCCCAAGCGTCTTATCTTATCTTATCTTAATGTTTTGGTGAAGCGCTACAGCTGCCCCGGCAATGAGGCGTCCCGGCGCTGAAACCCAGATCCGATCCTGAGCTAGAAGGTCCAAGGACAGAGGAAGTTTACAGGCAAGGGAATAGAAGAGTTTTCACTGCCTTCCGGAAAGCAGATAAGTTGTCCAGCGCGCGAATATGATGTGGAAGTTCATTCCACATCTTGGCTCCCAGGAACCTAAAGGAGCGTCCGCCCATGCGGCAGAGTTTTATGCGTGGGACGCAGAGAAGGTTTTGGTTGGAAGATCTTAGGTTCCGTGACGGCGCATAGGGAGTGAGAAGGGGTTGGAGCAGAGGGGGAGTGTTAAGTTTGAGAATTTTGAAGGTCATGATGAGGGTCTTAAACTTGATTCTGGAGTCAACCGGGAGCCAATGCAGTTTTCTGATGGTTGCTCTGGCTGAGCATCTGCGGGGAAGGCCGACCAGAGTTCTAGCGGCCGAGTTCTGCACGCGTTGGAGTCGTGCTAACTCGCATTTGTTGGCGCCAAGAAGGAGTACATTGGCATAGTCTAGACGCGAGAGGATGGTGGCTTGGATGATGAGTTGGCGGGTCTTTGCGTCAAAGAAGCCTAGTATGTGGCTAAGGCTTCTCAGTAAGCCAATGCAGGTGCCGGCAACTTTCTTGGTGTGAGCTCGAAAGTTGAGTGAGTCGTCCATCCAGACACCCAGGTTTTTCACTAGGGTTTTGGGGGGAGGGATGGTACCAAGGGAGGATGGCCACCAGTGCTCATTCCAAAGGCTGGTGTTTTTGCCAAGGAGAAGCACCTCTGTTTTTCCGCCGTTGAGTTGTAAACAGTTTGTGGTCATCCATTGGGCAACCGCAGAGAGTCCGTTTTTAAAATTAGAGGAAAAGTTGGAAGGTCCGTCTGAAAGGGCAATGGCCAGTTGTGTATCGTCAGCGTACGATACCAATGTCAAGCCCCATTCTTTGGCCACTGCCGCCAGAGGCTGAACATAAAGATTAAAAAGAGAGGGGCTTAGCGCAGAGCCCTGCGGGACTCCCTGTTCAATAGGGTGGGGTTTAGATAAAAAGGGGGGGGCAGAGACTCGAAAGGACCTGTTTTCGAGGAAGGATCTGAACCACTCCAAGGCATGGCCCGTTACTCCAAAGGTCTCCAGACGTTTAAGAAGGATGACATGGGATACCGTGTCAAAGGCCGCGCTGAGATCCAGAAGGATCAGCGCAGCACCTTGACCGGCATCCAAGATCGTCCGGAGGTGCTCTGTGGTAGCTAAGAGAGCAGACTCAGTGCTATGGCCTGGTCTGAACCCATTTTGTGATGGGTCCAGAATGTTGTTTTTGACCATATGCTGGGATAGAGCGCTGTTAACATGCGCTTCAGCGAGTTTGGAGAGCCATGGAAGCAGGGAGATAGGACGAAAGTTCTCCGGTTTAGATGGATCTAGGGTGGGTTTCTTGATGATAGGCGAAACCCACGCTTGCTTCCTGGCAGATGGTACACACGCTGAAGTAAAGGAGAGGTTCAGGATGGCGGTTAACGCTGGTAGGAAGAAGTTGAGTGAATCTAGGAATTGAGCCGGGCGCATGGGGTCTGCGGGGGAGCCAGACTTGACTTTATTGCATAGTCTGATAAGAATGTCTTTGGAGATTTCTGGGATGTAGGTCAAGGTCGAGTAGCTAGGAGAGGCGGAGGGATAGCTGATGGTATTAGGGTCATGCTGGGGGGAAGGAGGTGTAGATTTTCTGCACCTTGTCAACGAAGAACTTAGCAAGTTCTTCGCATTGTTGCTCAGAGGAGATCATAGGGGGGGGGTGTTTTGCTGCTCTGTAGTTCTTGTACGAGTTTGAAAATTTCTTTCGCGGGGGTGGGGCTAGATTCAATTTTATCGGCGTAGAAGGCGGTCCGTGCAGCACGGATGGCTTTATGATACGTTTTTTGTAGCAGAAGGTATTTAGCTTTGTCTTCTTTATTGTATTCCCTACGCCAAAGGCGTTCTGCCTTTTTACACTCTTTTCGTAGATTTTTGAGTGTGTCGTTGTACCAGGGGTTCGATGGCGAGTTACGACCTTTTGTCCATTTGGCAGGGATAAGACTGTCTAGTCCGCCCGTAATCCACTCGTGAAACGAGCTGTAGTTAGCGTTGATGTCAGCGTTAGAGTCAGGGTGGAAATCCCCTAATGTCTTGTGTAGGTCCTCATGAGACAGTTTGTGCCACGGTCTTTTTAAACAGCTGGTCGGTGCCGTATTGTGTCTGCTTTTGTTGACCGGAATGGCCAATTTAATAAGGGAGTGATCTGTCCATCCCATAGGAAGGGGTGGCTCTGAGGTGAGTTCTTCTAAGTTGGAGAAGACTGGGTCTAGGATGTGGCCGGCTAAGTGAGTTGAAGTGGAGATGAAGGGGTTGAGTTGTAGTGCAGAGAGATCTGCAAGGAGTGTTTTGATCGTGGAGTCATTAGGTAGATCAAAATGGAGATTAAGGTCTCCCAGAATGGTAAAATTGGGGTTTTTGGTGATTAAAGAGGTTGTTGACTCAAGGAGGGCCTCAATGAATTTTGAAGAGGGGCCAGGTGGGCGGTAGATGTAGAGACCCGACACGGTGAAGTTGGGAGTTATGGTAATTTTGAAGTTGGCGCATTCAGAGCCTACCAGATCTTCCTTGACAAAAGAACAGGAGAGCGTTTTTTTGTGGATTATAGCGAGACCGCCTCCTCTACCCTCTCTGTTAATGGCCGACATCAGGTAGTCGTCTGGTAGAGTAAGATTGGGAATGGTGGAGGTGCCATCGCGAAGCCATGTTTCGCAGAGGAAGAGGATATCTGGATTTTCATCCAGTATTAGAGTGTTAACCTCCAGGTGGTGTTTAACTAGTGATCTAACATTGAGGTGGAGTATCGTGATGGAGGTGGTTTTGTCCGGACTTATAAACTGTTGGACGGCGTGGGGTTTAGTAGTAGAGAAACTGCAGGTTTGGCATTGTAGGCAGGTGAGACCGGGCTTACCTGTAATGTTTACGCAAGATCTTCCGGGGTTCCAGCTATGAAGCGTCTCACTATCATAGGCGAGGAATGGTGATGATATTTGGCCAGGGGGTCTGGCGAGAGGCGATGACTTGGCGACGACGGGCGCAGACGGGCGCAGACGGGCTTGCCTTAGGCTCGCCTTCGGCGCGCAAACGGCGCTCCCGCTGCGCTCGTCCGCTGCGCTTCCTATACAGGCACATATCAAGGGAGGGAGGGGGTGTGGCCTGAAGGGGGCGGAGTCAGCGCGCACGCCTGGGAGATTGGCGGCAGCTGAGAAGCGCGAGGTGGGCGCGTCAGCTCAAGGGCAGCTGTGCGCTGAAGCAATGAGGCGCTTAGGTGAGTGTTGTAATCTTAAAAACACAGAAAACAGTGACACCACACAAAGCAAGGAAATAGTGAATTTTTGTTCAATTTTAAAATTTTTCGAGTACCTCCAGCTCCCGGCTTCCGCCTCAGGACTGGGTCAAAGGTTTGTTCGTTGCCGCTGGCAGTCAGCGGTTTAAGTATAGCCAGCAGGGGGCGTGGCCTGAAGGGGGCGGAGTCAGCGCGCACGCCTGGGAGATTGGCGGCAGCTGAGAAGCGCGAGGTGGGCGCGTCAGCTCAAGGGCAGCTGTGCGCTGAAGCAATGAGGCGCTTAGGTGAGTGTTGTAATCTTAAAAACACAGAAAACAGTGACACCACACACCTCTTGCGTAGAGTACATCTGCTAAGGCAGAAGGTTGGCTAAATACGGATGTCAAACAATGGGGTCAAAATACCAGCATTCCAGGTAAGAAGACTGAGGGAGAAATCGTTCTAAAGGTACTTCTGAAGAGGGAAGAGAAGCCTCTTTAACAGTAACCATCCCAAAATTATTTTTGCTCTGGACTGTGGCAGCACCATAATCCCTGAACAGGTGACTCTTCAGGAGGGGCAACATCACCCGCCAGACAGGGTTCCTGATCAGTGATCACAGCACAGCAGCAATTCTAGAACAAGATTCCTTTTTGAGAGAGGCATCGATGGAATGTAGGAGCAGATGGAAGTGTGTAAATTCTTTGTCCCTTGACCTGTCCACCTCAGGTGACCTGAATTGCCCCCTTAAGCTCTAGCGTCATTCCTAGTAAAAAAAAAAAATAGAAACAGAGTGAGGGGTTGGGCTCTCTCGCAAAAGGTGTTCCTTTCACTCAGGCCTCTACCCACCATCTCCTTTGCTTTCCTTGCACCTTGGGGACACATTAGGGAGCAACAAAACTCACTGGCAAGATTACAGAACTGTTGGAAAACCACATTAGAGCAACACATTTGCGGATCATCTGATTGCTATGCACAACTGAGGGATCAAAGCTCAAGTTGACCAAAAAGCAATGGCTGCAAGAAAACGGTGACTTAACAGAGGAGGTACCCACGCTAGAAACTTTAAACTGTTGTATTCGACCCACCTCTGTGGAAGCCGGAAGGCAATAGAGCAGGACAACAATCAGGGTCCAATTTACACACAAACATACCTGATGCAGAATCTTGAGCAAAGATAAGAAAAAAAAAGGTGAAGTTAAATCACTTTTAGAGCATAGTATTTCATTATCTGCCAAAGCTGGAACCAGTGAAGAAAGCTTTTTTTAAAAGGGGGACTTCACGCTGCCCGCAAACAGAGGGATTTGAGATCACAAACTTACCTTTTTCCGATGCAGACCAGGTCAGCTCCCTACTAAAAGGCAGAAGTTAGACGTGGCAATTTGAGGAGAGGCCAATAGGACAGCAGATTGAGTTAGATCTCCGAGAGGGTACCCATAAAATAACTTGCATTTTTCCAAATTGACAGGGAATTTACATGTAGACATTAGAAGCGATTTAGCTATCTCCAGGTCGGAGGTAAGCTTTAGAAATGGAGGCTACCTTGGTATCCCTCCCTGGGAGAGAATAAGATGGAAAAGACACGAGCCACACAAACAATATTTTAAGACTGGGCTTTGTTTTTATTTGGGCTGTGATTTTTTTGTTTCATTGACATTTATATTTTTAACAGTACAGCACAACAATAGTTAAATGGCCACAATCGCCCGGTAAGGATACTGCAGCAAAGGCGTCGTATTAGCTGCGGTAGCGTGGGTGCACTGTCTCCTGTGGTGCAGTTGGGTTGTCCACAATGCCAGAACCCTTGATTTAAGATTGGGATTTGTTGGTGCTCGTTAATTTCTGGCAGTTCAAAATTTAATTAGGGTGCACTCTAATTTTTGGGGACTGCATTTTATAAAAGTTTAAAAAGATATTTTTTTATTAAAGACAGTCTTGAAGTCTATCAACTTTACTTTGTTAGAAGCAAGTGAGCAACACTCAGAGAACACATGCCTTTTCAACACAGTAAATAAACACTATCAAACCTCAGGTGAGAGCATTTAAATGCTATAGCAGGACAAATCTCAACCACAGATTGCCACAAATGTGCAGGATGAATCGGTTACAATCATGGTTTACCTGGACTATTTCTCAAATCATTTACAGACCCATTAATGACCTTATTTAAAATTAGGTTTAACGTGTAAATACCATACAGCCCCACCTGATTCAAAATCAAACTAATTATATAGGAGTAGTAATAACTGATTATAGCTCCAATTTAAGAGCGCTATTTTAACACAAAATGATGTTTAATATTGTCACCCAGGTTCCTCGAGACCCCCACTGACCCACTCATATGTCTCATCCAACCAGATAGGAAATTGTCACATAATCTAGTTGTAGTGTCCCACTCCAACTGTTTCTTCGCCATATGATAAGCATTTCGATTCTTGTGTGTGTACCACTGATGATCTCCCGCGGGGCACTATTACTGTACTGTCACATGTACATTTTGCAGAGAATGTCAAAGAAAACTTTAAGTGAAAACAGTCACACAAAGGTTACAAAACCAGAGCACCCACTTGCGAAAAAACTGTCCTATAAAGTACAAAATATCTAAGAAAATTAGAAAATAATACATTCATGTGACTAATATGGGGCAATTTTGCAGCGTGTTATACAAACATACATAAATCGCCGTCTGACATGATCACAGAAAACAAACGCTTGCCACTGTTTGCGATGGGTCCCCAGGCAGATAACGTAAATAAGATGTGTAAGGCGTTTATTCGTGTGGAGTCCCAAGTCCTAATTATCACCAAAGCGTTTAAAGCTCCACCAAAGCCGAAGTCAACGAAAACAGAGGTGTGCCTAAAAGCAGAACAACGAAAACGTTTGAGGCAACATCGGTAAACGATTGTCACAGATGGGTGACAAAAATGCAATGCTTAAGCGCTCCCTCGGAAGATAACTGATTATTCACCAGTCCATGAAGAGCCGTTTAAATTAGCCGAAAAACGGAAACGGCTCCATACCGAAAATCTGCCCTGCACGGCAGAAACTGCCATTTGACCAAGCAAGAGAAACGCGGTATATTCCGGTTTAGAGTGCCCACCTGCTCAATTAAAGGGTAATATGTATTACATTTACAACATCCTCAAAGGTACGAGGTGTAAAAAAATCTAACAGGCCGTAAACGAAACAAACAAATGTAGACATCCTTAAGTAATTAATATACAAGAAACAACACGTATACAAAAAATGATATCGTCTATGTATGAGAAACACGAGGGGGGGATACGAACTAACAGTAATCCCCCTCTTTCGAACGTGCTGCGAGGCCCTTGTATCAATCACTAAGAGGGAGCTTCGTGTATGGGCACAATCTAACAGCACAAGAGGCCTAGGACAATTCTCTTGAAAAGTCAAATGGAACTCTGGAATAAGAATCCTGTTCTAAACTGGGGTGAATCAGAGCACTTTCATCTCAATAGAAGATAATGCGCAGCCATGGCCACACATTTAATGAAATCATGGAAGTCACTACTAACTTTCAGAAATGAACAATGAACACCTTAAACGAGAGAGACACCTATTGTAGCGTTCTAGCAATAGTCATGAAACACACGAAAACGGAGGCTCCAAGGCGTAACCCATATGAAGACAGATGTGATTGCAGAAAAGAAGTAATCAAACTGTCACCAGAAAAAGTGATGAACAACAAAATGGTCCATATATCTCACCTCAAAACAAGTGGAAAGTGTCACAAGGGGATCATTGCTAAATATCTGAAAAGAGAGGACCAGTGCCGCACAAGACCAGTGCATATGAAAACAGAAATCTGCAGGGCCTAAAAGACTAGTGCAATTCTTCTAAAAACAAAGGGCCATCAAGCAAACCACCAAAGAGATAAACGCAGTCTGACAGCTGTATGGGGGAAATCACAGCACCAGATGGCTGTAGTTTTGAAAATAGTGGCATTCACATTACCCAAGGAATCAGCATTACCACATGGAAAGGTGGACAACGGTTACCCAAGTCACTGGATCGGTTTATCTGGAACAGCAGGTGTGAATAGCATGCAGCAGACAAACCAATCAGATAAAGACTAGTGAATTCCTCACACGATATCCTTCAAGTGCTGACAAATGTGAGGTAGCCACAATCAAGTGCTAGTTTCCAGTTAAATCACTGTATAATGCAGAGTGATCGAAGGTGTGTTATACTTTGTATAATGGAGTTATAAAGAACATTGTGTTGAGAGTACCTTGCGATAGGCGTAAAAGAGCACTGAGTGCAGAAAGCGCTCCCAGAAAATTTCAACAAGCAGTGTCGTAGCAAGGACAGGTGGTACACGGTGCGGAAAAATTATTGTCAGCCCCGGCTTGACAAAATGGCAAAAATAGGTGTTTAAAACACATATTTTGGCCATTTTCTCACCCCAGCCCCCCTCAGTGATGACACCCGAGATGGCCCGCACCCTCCTCTCTACGCCACTGTCAACAATGAGCATTCTCCTGTTTCTGAAATGGTCAAACTCACAGAGGTCGAGTGGTGCTAAAACACGTAATTCTAACAGGTACAAGACATTGAATTGGGATTTGTTTACATTTCAAATGTCTTTCCAGGCTGCTCTCCTGACACAGCCTTAGTGTAGTGATGCTCCTCAATGCAGTACCATCTCCAGCCTGGAGCACCCACAACAGGAAAATATGATGGAACAATGCATTCGAGTGTAACGCATGCCGTTACAACGCAAATGCCATTACCAATCATAACCTTTACCACGCACGTTTTTACGATTATGCCTTACCACGCATGCCTTTACAACAAATTTAATTCCCATTCCCACTCTAAATCCTATGAATTCCCTTGCCACCGAAAAACCCATGCCCACCCTAAACCCGACAATTACCCTTGCCTCCGAACAACACATACCCACACTAAAATGACCCTTGCCACCCAAAAACCCACTCTCACCCTAAAATGACCATTGCCCCCAAAAACCCATTCCCATCCTAGACCCTAAAAATGCCATTGCCACCTAAAGACCCACACCCACCCTAAACTTACCCTGGCCACCCAAAAACCCATACCCACCCTACACCCTAAAATTACCCAGGCCACCCAAAAACGCATACCCACCCTAAATCCTAAAATTACCCCCGTCTCCCAAAAACCCACACCCACCCTTACTGCTGAAATTATCCAGGCCACCCAAAAACCCACATCCACCCTAAAATTATCCTTGCCACCAAAAATTCTATGCCCACCCTAAATCCTAAAATGACCATTGCCACCCAAATACACACCCACCCCAAACTCTAAAATTACTCTTGCCACCCCACTGTGAACCCTAAAAATTCCCTTGCCACCCAAAAACCCATACCCACCCTAAAATTACCCTTTCCATTCAAAAACCCATACCCACCCTAAACATTAATATTTCCCTTGCCACCCAAAAAACTCAACCCACACTAAATATACCCTTGCCACCCACAAACCCATACTCACCCTAAACCATAAAAATGCCCACCATAGACCCTTTCTAAAAAACACATACACATATATACACATATACATACATATATATATATATATATATATATATATACATATATAATCACTGAAAAAACCATAGGTTTCCCAACAGTTATAGTTATCTGGAAATTTTACTCGCATAAAACCATTGAAATTCCTGCGTTATAGTTAGTTGGACTCACTATAACTTGCGCGTGCAATGCACTGCTGATGACGTCACATATTACATCACTCATGACATGGCCAGTGACATCACTCATGACATCACTGATGACACCATCCAGTGAATGTGTGTCTTTCTGAAAAATAAATATTAGTGAGTAATGTTTAAATATTTAAATATATGTATTAGTGTTTCACTTTGTGTATAAGTGGCTGCATGGGTTGGTGAGTAACTACATGTGTATGTATATGAGTTATTAGATGTTTTTTTAGTATCATCATGAGTGTCTGTATTGTTTAGTGTGGGTATTACTTACAACATTGATGCATGAGTGACTGACTCTCTGTTTGTATGTATTTTGAAGACTGCATATGTGCAGGACTGTATGGTTGAATAGTGTGTATATGTGTATGTTAGTGAGTGAATGACTGTCTCACTAGTGTCTTTATCAGTAACTACATATGTTTTAATCTAGAATATGTGAATACTGATGCATATAAGTGAGTATATGTGAGAGTAAGAGATTGTAAGAGGCCCTGTTTAAATAAGTATATGTTTCTATAAGTGATTGTTTAAGAGAATAAATATGTGTAAATTTCCATAGAAGTAAGGTGGTAGTGTGTGTACAGCTCTATATGCAAATAAATGGATGTTCAATAGTTTAGTTGCATGTGTGAGTATGTGTGTGAGTAACTTATGGATGACTGTCGGTGTGTAACAGGATGTATAGGTGTATCACTACATATGATGAGTGAGTATACGTATGAGTGATTATATAGAACTGTTGGTGAATGAGTGGACGTGTATATAGATGGTGGAATTACTGAATTGGTTGTTGTAACTGATATGGGTATGTCCATTTTTTTGAAAATTTAAGTTTCTATTTTTGAATATGTGTTTCAAGAGTTACATTACAGTGAAAGGAGGTCTGTTACTCTGTCACAAGGATGGTGTCATGAGTGATGTCATGAGTGATGTCACTGACCATGTCATGAGTGATGTAATATGTGACGTCATCAGCAGTGCATTGCACGCACAAGTTATAGTGAGTCCAACTAACTATAACGTGGGAATTTCAATGGTTTTATGCGAGTAAAATTTCCAGATAACTATAACTGGTGTGAAACCTATTTTTTTTCAGTGAATTTAATAGGTTTTTTAAATGCTAATTCCTAACTATAACTAGTGTGAAACCTATGGTTTTTTCAGTGAATTTCAATGTTTTTTTAATAGCAAATCTCTATAGGTATGAAAAGTAATATTTTTATAAAGAATTTTATATTGTATAATTATGTAATAATATTTGTTATATTTGTACTTTTTTTATGTAATTTTTTTTTGCCCCGGAGCGCTCCCGGGGCGCGTACCGAGGAGCGCCCCGGTCAGCGCAATTTTGCAGCGCGCCCCGGGGCGCGTACCGGGGAGCGTCCCGTTAGCGCTATTGCCGCGAACGAAAACATCGTGACGTTTCGCGCAGTCGCGTGATGCGTCATATGACGAACTGCCTAAGCGCACCCGGAAGCATACGCTCGCGCAACGTCTCACCGCGCTTACGCCGCGCGCCCCGGGGCGTGTAGCGTAAGCGCGTCAGGTCATGTGATCTGAAAATAACACCTTTCATTGGTGCAGATCAGTTTTGGTTTCCAAATGATAAAAAAGCCTGGGTCATGTGACTTGAAAATAACACTTTTCATTGGTCCAGAACAGTTTTGTTTTCCAAATGATGAAAGCCCCCACCTTTTTTCCTTATTCTGACTTTGTCTTTTGACTGAGGAAGACCTTTTTGGAGTTCTATCTTTACTCTTTACTAGTTTGAAATGGCTACATTAGCAGCAGCAGCTGGAGGATCTGCCCCACCACCACCACCACCACCATCTAAAAGACCACCAGAAGATTACATTGGTGGTCAAGAGGATGAGGAGGAGAATGATGAAGAGGAGGAACAGAGAAGGGAATTCCTGCCTGAAAATAAACAGCCCTACCAACCAAAAGAGCACTTTATTTGGGAGTTCTACAAAATCCCAAGGGGTTTTAAAAAAGTCAACGCTGCTAAGGTGACTTGTTTAATTTGTGGTGCTGAGTTGTCCAGGGGGAACCCTAACAAAAAGTATTCCTTCGGGAATCATACAATGATTCGCCACATGATGCGTTTGCATCCAAACAATTATTCTAATGCAGAGTTAAGGGACCTCTGCAGTAAGCTACCCCCATCAACGTCTAGACCCTCAACATCAAAACAACCCACTCCATCGGGTCCGGGGGCAAGAGACACATTGGCTACTATTCAACCTAAGTTTGCCGATTACAAAATCGTGTGCAAATATTGTAACAAGACACTTTGCTATGGTGAGCAAAGTATCGAACTTATCATGGTTGCTGGTGATAACCATAAGTGTCCAAGAAAACCCTAAATGTTCCTGATTTTTTTTTGCTCCAGTTGAGCCATTTACAATTCCCTGTTTTTTGTTTCTCCCCATAAAAAAATACAAAAAAATATAAAAGTGTTCAGAAAAGCCAAAAAAAGTAAAAAATGTTCCAAAAAACAATAAAAAAATATAAAACAACAAAAAGAATAAAAAAACAGTTTTTAGAACTACCTCCAATTTATAAAAAAAAATGCTACATTTTTTGAAAACTCTGTCATTCTTTTTTCCCTATGGTACGCTCCCCGGTGCGCGTACCGGGCGCTCCCCCCGCGCAAATCGAAAAAAAAATAATAAATTGCCCCGCGGGGCCCTTTTATGGCCCCCACATCAAACCTAGAGGGTCAGGGGGGGGTCTACTCTGCCCCCTTATGGTCATTTCCCCCTTTGTTTTTGCCACCTCTTGTGTCTCGATTTTACCGAGACACAAGATGGCGGCAGCTCCGGACTGTTTGGAATGTTTATAGACACCCGAGAGCCAATCAGCTTTCTGTGCGCAAATCGCGTGGCGCGCCCGGTGCGCGCTTATAGATATATATATTTTTTTGAACCTAAATTACTCAAAATCCACTGTAGCACATATCTTGAGACATAGCAAAGGCACATCGGGCTACCAGTCCCTACAATTTTGCCAAGTTTGGTGAAAATCCATTCAGCCGTTCGGGCTAAAAGTGAGGCCAACCGCCCTATGGAAATTAACATGGGGAAAACACGTTTTGGGACCCCCCTTTTATCTCGGTCCCCGCTTGACGAATCCCCCCCACATTTTCAGGGAAGGAGCGGAGCGGAGCGGGCCACGAACTTTGAGAAACTTGCAAAGATTCGTCCACCGGCGCCAAAGTTATTCCCAATAGAATGTTGCGGATTTCCTATGGAAAGTAGATCCTAAATAGAACTACCTCCTGGCGACCGCCAGTAGGTAATATACACACATATATACGTACATATATATACATATATATATATATATGTTTTGGTTTAGCTTTCACCCTAGCCACTTCTTCGGCGGGCTCACGGCAGGGGTAGCCGCCCCCATATATCCAACAAACAACCAATGCGCAACTCCGCCTTAGAAGGCGTAAAACCAACACTGGAGCCGTGACCTCTATTGCAAAGTGTGTTTATTCCATCAGCACTACGTCTAATGTGTTTCGGAGTTGAAAACACTGAATGAGTGTTTTCAACTCCGAAACGCGCTGGACGTAGTGCTGATGGAATAAACACACTTTGCAATAGAGGCCACTGCTCCAGTGTTGATTTTACGCCTTCTAAGGAGGAGTTGCACATTAGTTGTTTGTTGGAGATATTTATATATATATGGTTTAGATGGATCTAGGGTGGGTTTCTTGATGATAGGCGAAACCCACGCTTGCTTCCAGGCAGATGGTACACACGCTGAAGTAAAGGAGAGGTTCAGGATGGCGGTTAACGCTGGTAGGAAGAAGTTGAGTGATTCTAGGAATTGAGCCGGGCGCATGGGGTCTGCGGGGGAGCCAGACTTGACTTTATTGCATAGTCTGATAAGAATGTCTTTGGAGATTTCTGGGATGTAGGTCAAGGTCGAGTAGCTAGGAGAGGCGGAGGGATAGCTGATGGTATTAGGGTCATGCTGGGGGAAGGAGGTGTAGATTTTCTGCACCTTGTCAACGAAGAACTTAGCAAGTTCTTCGCATTGTTGCTCAGAGGAGATCATAGGGGGGGGGTGTTTTGCTGCTCTGTAGTTCTTGTACGAGTTTGAAAATTTCTTTCGCGGGGGTGGGGCTAGATTCAATTTTATCGGCGTAGAAGGCGGTCCGTGCAGCACGGATGGCTTTATGATACGTTTTTTGTAGCAGAAGGTATTTAGCTTTGTCTTCTTTATTGTATTCCCTACGCCAAAGGCGTTCTGCCTTTTTACACTCTTTTCGTAGATTTTTGAGTGTGTCGTTGTACCAGGGGTTCGATGGCGAGTTACGACCTTTTGTCCATTTGGCAGGGATAAGACTGTCTAGTCCGCCCGTAATCCACTCGTGAAACGAGCTGTAGTTAGCGTTGATGTCAGCGTTAGAGTCAGGGTGGAAATCCCCTAATGTCTTGTGTAGGTCCTCATGAGACAGTTTGTGCCACGGTCTTTTTTAAACGGCTGGTCGGTGCCGTATTGTGTCTGCTTTTGTTGACCAGAATGGCCAATTTAATAAGGGAGTGATCTGTCCATCCCATAGGAAGGGGTGGCTCTGAGGTGAGTTCTTCTAAGTTGGAGAAGACTGGGTCTAGGATGTGGCCGGCTAAGTGAGTTGAAGTGGAGATGAAGGGGTTGAGTTGTAGTGCAGAGAGATCTGCAAGGAGTGTTTTGATCGTGGAGTCATTAGGTAGATCAAAATGGAGATTAAGGTCTCCCAGAATGGTAAAATTGGGGTTTTTGGTGATTAAAGAGGTTGTTGACTCAAGGAGGGCCTCAATGAATTTTGAAGAGGGGCCAGGTGGGCGGTAGATGTAGAGACCCGACACGGTGAAGTTGGGAGTTATGGTAATTTTGAAGTTGGCGCATTCAGAGTCTACCAGATCTTCCTTGACAAAAGAACAGGAGAGCGTTTTTTTGTGGATTATAGCGAGACCGCCTCCTCTACCCTCTCTGTTAATGGCCGACATCAGGTAGTCGTCTGGTAGAGTAAGATTGGGAATGGTGGAGGTGCCATCGCGAAGCCATGTTTCGCAGAGGAAGAGGATATCTGGATTTTCATCCAGTATTAGAGTGTTAACCTCCAGGTGGTGTTTAACTAGTGATCTAACATTGAGGTGGAGTATCGTGATGGAGGTGGTTTTGTCCGGACTTATAAACTGTTGGACGGCGTGGGGTTTAGTAGTAGAGAAACTGCAGGTTTGGCATTGTAGGCAGGTGAGACCGGGCTTACCTGTAATGTTTACGCAAGATCTTCCGGGGTTCCAGCTATGAAGCGTCTCACTATCATAGGCGAGGAATGGTGATGATATTTGGCCAGGGGGTCTGGCGAGAGGCGATGACTTGGCGACGACGGGCGCAGACGGGCGCAGACGGGCTTGCCTTAGGCGCGCCTTCGGCGCGCAAACGGCGCTCCCGCTGCGCTCGTCCGCTGCGCTTCCTATACAGGCACATATCAAGGGAGGGAGGGGGTGTGGCCTGGAGGGGGCGGAGTCAGCGCGCACGCCTGGGAGATTGGCGGCAGCTGAGAAGCGCGAGGTGGGCGCGTCAGCTCAAGGGCAGCTGTGCGCTGAAGCAATGAGGCGCTTAGGTGAGTGTTGTAATCTTAAAAACACAGAAAACAGTGACACCACACACCTCGTGCGTAGAGTACATCTGCTAAGGCAGAAGGTTGGCTAAATACGGATGTCAAACAATGGGGTCAAAATACCAGCATTCCAGGTAAGAAGACTGAGGGAGAAATCGTTCTAAAGGTACTTCTGAAGAGGGAAGAGAAGCCTCTTTAACAGTAACCATCCCAAAATTATTTTTGCTCTGGACTGTGGCAGCACCATAATCCCTGAACAGGTGACTCTTCAGGAGGGGCAACATCACCCGCCAGACAGGGTTCCTGATCAGTGATCACAGCACAGCAGCAATTCTAGAACAAGATTCCTTTTTGAGAGAGGCATCGATGGAATGTAGGAGCAGATGGAAGTGTGTAAATTCTTTGTCCCTTGACCTGTCCACCTCAGGTGACCTGAATTGCCCCCTTAAGCTCTAGCGTCATTCCTAGTAAAAAAAAAAAATAGAAACAGAGTGAGGGGTTGGGCTCTCTCGCAAAAGGTGTTCCTTTCACTCAGGCCTCTACCCACCATCTCCTTTGCTTTCCTTGCACCTTGGGGACACATTAGGGAGCAACAAAACTCACTGGCAAGATTACAGAACTGTTGGAAAACCACATTAGAGCAACACATTTGCGGATCATCTGATTGCTATGCACAACTGAGGGATCAAAGCTCAAGTTGACCAAAAAGCAATGGCTGCAAGAAAACGGTGACTTAACAGAGGAGGTACCCACGCTAGAAACTTTAAACTGTTGTATTCGACCCACCTCTGTGGAAGCCGGAAGGCAATAGAGCAGGACAACAATCAGGGTCCAATTTACACACAAACATACCTGATGCAGAATCTTGAGCAAAGATAAGAAAAAAAAAGGTGAAGTTAAATCACTTTTAGAGCATAGTATTTCATTATCTGCCAAAGCTGGAACCAGTGAAGAAAGCTTTTTTTAAAAGGGGGACTTCACGCTGCCCGCAAACAGAGGGATTTGAGATCACAAACTTACCTTTTTCCGATGCAGACCAGGTCAGCTCCCTACTAAAAGGCAGAAGTTAGACGTGGCAATTTGAGGAGAGGCCAATAGGACAGCAGATTGAGTTAGATCTCCGAGAGGGTACCCATAAAATAACTTGCATTTTTCCAAATTGACAGGGAATTTACATGTAGACATTAGAAGCGATTTAGCTATCTCCAGGTCGGAGGTAAGCTTTAGAAATGGAGGCTACCTTGGTATCCCTCCCTGGGAGAGAATAAGATGGAAAAGACACGAGCCACACAAACAATATTTTAAGACTGGGCTTTGTTTTTATTTGGGCTGTGATTTTTTTGTTTCATTGACATTTATATTTTTAACAGTACAGCACAACAATAGTTAAATGGCCACAATCGCCCGGTAAGGATACTGCAGCAAAGGCGTCGTATTAGCTGCGGTAGCGTGGGTGCACTGTCTCCTGTGGTGCAGTTGGGTTGTCCACAATGCCAGAACCCTTGATTTAAGATTGGGATTTGTTGGTGCTCGTTAATTTCTGGCAGTTCAAAATTTAATTAGGGTGCACTCTAATTTTTGGGGACTGCATTTTATAAAAGTTTAAAAAGATATTTTTTTATTAAAGACAGTCTTGAAGTCTATCAACTTTACTTTGTTAGAAGCAAGTGAGCAACACTCAGAGAACACATGCCTTTTCAACACAGTAAATAAACACTATCAAACCTCAGGTGAGAGCATTTAAATGCTATAGCAGGACAAATCTCAACCACAGATTGCCACAAATGTGCAGGATGAATCGGTTACAATCATGGTTTACCTGGACTATTTCTCAAATCATTTACAGACCCATTAATGACCTTATTTAAAATTAGGTTTAACGTGTAAATACCATACAGCCCCACCTGATTCAAAATCAAACTAATTATATAGGAGTAGTAATAACTGATTATAGCTCCAATTTAAGAGCGCTATTTTAACACAAAATGATGTTTAATATTGTCACCCAGGTTCCTCGAGACCCCCACTGACCCACTCATATGTCTCATCCAACCAGATAGGAAATTGTCACATAATCTAGTTGTAGTGTCCCACTCCAACTGTTTCTTCGCCATATGATAAGCATTTCGATTCTTGTGTGTGTACCACTGATGATCTCCCGCGGGGCACTATTACTGTACTGTCACATGTACATTTTGCAGAGAATGTCAAAGAAAACTTTAAGTGAAAACAGTCACACAAAGGTTACAAAACCAGAGCACCCACTTGCGAAAAAACTGTCCTATAAAGTACAAAATATCTAAGAAAATTAGAAAATAATACATTCATGTGACTAATATGGGGCAATTTTGCAGCGTGTTATACAAACATACATAAATCGCCGTCTGACATGATCACAGAAAACAAACGCTTGCCACTGTTTGCGATGGGTCCCCAGGCAGATAACGTAAATAAGATGTGTAAGGCGTTTATTCGTGTGGAGTCCCAAGTCCTAATTATCACCAAAGCGTTTAAAGCTCCACCAAAGCCGAAGTCAACGAAAACAGAGGTGTGCCTAAAAGCAGAACAACGAAAACGTTTGAGGCAACATCGGTAAACGATTGTCACAGATGGGTGACAAAAATGCAATGCTTAAGCGCTCCCTCGGAAGATAACTGATTATTCACCAGTCCATGAAGAGCCGTTTAAATTAGCCGAAAAACGGAAACGGCTCCATACCGAAAATCTGCCCTGCACGGCAGAAACTGCCATTTGACCAAGCAAGAGAAACGCGGTATATTCCGGTTTAGAGTGCCCACCTGCTCAATTAAAGGGTAATATGTATTACATTTACAACATCCTCAAAGGTACGAGGTGTAAAAAAATCTAACAGGCCGTAAACGAAACAAACAAATGTAGACATCCTTAAGTAATTAATATACAAGAAACAACACGTATACAAAAAATGATATCGTCTATGTATGAGAAACACGAGGGGGGGATACGAACTAACAGTAATCCCCCTCTTTCGAACGTGCTGCGAGGCCCTTGTATCAATCACTAAGAGGGAGCTTCGTGTATGGGCACAATCTAACAGCACAAGAGGCCTAGGACAATTCTCTTGAAAAGTCAAATGGAACTCTGGAATAAGAATCCTGTTCTAAACTGGGGTGAATCAGAGCACTTTCATCTCAATAGAAGATAATGCGCAGCCATGGCCACACATTTAATGAAATCATGGAAGTCACTACTAACTTTCAGAAATGAACAATGAACACCTTAAACGAGAGAGACACCTATTGTAGCGTTCTAGCAATAGTCATGAAACACACGAAAACGGAGGCTCCAAGGCGTAACCCATATGAAGACAGATGTGATTGCAGAAAAGAAGTAATCAAACTGTCACCAGAAAAAGTGATGAACAACAAAATGGTCCATATATCTCACCTCAAAACAAGTGGAAAGTGTCACAAGGGGATCATTGCTAAATATCTGAAAAGAGAGGACCAGTGCCGCACAAGACCAGTGCATATCACCTGAAAACAGAAATCTGCAGTGCCTAAAAGACTAGTGCAATTCTTCTAAAAACAAAGGGCCATCAAGCAAACCACCAAAGAGATAAACGCAGTCTGACATCTGTATGGGGGAAATCACAGCACCAGATGGCTGTAGTTTTGAAAATAGTGGCATTCACATTACCCAAGGAATCAGCATTACCACATGGAAAGGTGGACAACGGTTACCCAAGTCACTGGATCGGTTTATCTGGAACAGCAGGTGTGAATAGCATGCAGCAGACAAACCAATCAGATAAAGACTAGTGAATTCCTCACACGATATCCTTCAAGTGCTGACAAATGTGAGGTAGCCACAATCAAGTGCTAGTTTCCAGTTAAATCACTGTATAATGCAGAGTGATCGAAGGTGTGTTATACTTTGTATAATGGAGTTATAAAGAACATTGTGTTGAGAGTACCTTGCGATAGGCGTAAAAGAGCACTGATTGCAGAAAGCGCTCCCAGAAAATTTCAACAAGCAGTGTCGTAGCAAGGACAGGTGGTACACGGTGCGGAAAAATTATTGTCAGCCCCGGCTTGACAAAATGGCAAAAATAGGTGTTTAAAACACATATTTTGGCCATTTTCTCACCCCAGCCCCCCTCAGTGATGACACCCGAGATGGCCCGCACCCCCCTCTCTACGCCACTGTCAACAATGAGCATTCTCCTGTTTCTGAAATGGTCAAACTCACAGAGGTCGAGTGGTGCTAAAACACGTAATTCTAACAGGTACAAGACATTGAATTGGGATTTGTTTACATTTCAAATGTCTTTCCAGGCTGCTCTCCTGACACAGCCTTAGTGTAGTGATGCTCCTCAATGCAGTACCATCTCCAGCCTGGAGCACCCACAACAGGAAAATATGATGGAACAATGCATTCGAGTGTAACGCATGCCGTTACAACGCAAATGCCATTACCAATCATAACCTTTACCACGCACGTTTTTACGATTATGCCTTAACACGCATGCCTTTACAACAAATTTAATTCCCATTCCCACTCTAAATCCTATGAATTCCCTTGCCACCGAAAAACCCATGCCCACCCTAAACCCGACAATTACCCTTGCCTCCGAACAACACATACCCACACTAAAATGACCCTTGCCACCCAAAAACCCACTCTCACCCTAAAATGACCATTGCCCCCAAAAACCCATTCCCATCCTAGACCCTAAAAATGCCATTGCCACCTAAAGACCCACACCCACCCTAAACTTACCCTGGCCACCCAAAAACCCATACCCACCCTACACCCTAAAATTACCCAGGCCACCCAAAAACGCATACCCACCCTAAATCCTAAAATTACCCCCTTCTCCCAAAAACCCACACCCACCCTTACTGCTGAAATTATCCAGGCCACCCAAAAACCCACATCCACCCTAAAATTATCCTTGCCACCAAAAATTATATGCCCACCCTAAATCCTAAAATGACCATTGCCACCCAAATACACACCCACCCCAAACTCTAAAATTACTCTTGCCACCCCACTGTGAACCCTAAAAATTCCCTTGCCACCCAAAAACCCATACCCACCCTAAAATTACCCTTTCCATTCAAAAACCCATACCCACCCTAAACATTAATATTTCCCTTGCCACCCAAAAAACTCAACCCACACTAAATATACCCTTGCCACCCACAAACCCATACTCACCCTAAACCATAAAAATGCCCACCATAGACCCTTTCTAAAAAAACCATACACATATATACACATATACATACACATATATATATATATATATATATATACACATATATAATCACTGAAAAAACCATAGGTTTCCCAACAGTTATAGTTATCTGGAAATTTTACTCGCATAAAATCATTGAAATTCCTGCGTTATAGTTAGTTGGACTCACTATAACTTGCGCGTGCAATGCACTGCTGATGACGTCACATATTACATCACTCATGACATGGCCAGTGACATCACTCATGACATCACTGATGACACCATCCAGTGAATGTGTGTCTTTCTGAAAAATAAATATTAGTGAGTAATGTTTAAATATTTAAATATATGTATTAGTGTTTCACTTTGTGTATAAGTGGCTGCATGGGTTGGTGAGTAACTACATGTGTATGTATATGAGTTATTAGATGTTTTTTTAGTATCATCATGAGTGTCTGTATTGTTTAGTGTGGGTATTACTTACAACATTGATGCATGAGTGACTGACTCTCTGTTTGTATGTATTTTGAAGACTGCATATGTGCAGGACTGTATGGTTGAATAGTGTGTATATGTGTATGTTAGTGAGTGAATGACTGTCTCACTAGTGTCTTTATCAGTAACTACATATGTTTTAATCTAGAATATGTGAATACTGATGCATATAAGTGAGTATATGTGAGAGTAAGAGATTGTAAGAGGCCCTGTTTAAATAAGTATATGTTTCTATAAGTGATTGTTTAAGAGAATAAATATGTGTAAATTTCCATAGAAGTAAGGTGGTAGTGTGTGTACAGCTCTATATGCAAATAAATGGATGTTCAATAGTTTAGTTGCATGTGTGAGTATGTGTGTGAGTAACTTATGGATGACTGTCGGTGTGTAACAGGATGTATAGGTGTATCACTACATATGATGAGTGAGTATACGTATGAGTGATTATATAGAACTGTTGGTGAATGAGTGGACGTGTATATAGATGGTGGAATTACTGAATTGGTTGTTGTAACTGATATGGGTATGTCCATTTTTTTGAAAATTTAAGTTTCTATTTTTGAATATGTGTTTCAAGAGTTACATTACAGTGAAAGGAGGTCTGTTACTCTGTCACAAGGATGGTGTCATGAGTGATGTCATGAGTGATGTCACTGACCATGTCATGAGTGATGTAATATGTGACGTCATCAGCAGTGCATTGCACGCACAAGTTATAGTGAGTCCAACTAACTATAACGTGGGAATTTCAATGGTTTTATGCGAGTAAAATTTCCAGATAACTATAACTGGTGTGAAACCTATTTTTTTTCAGTGAATTTAATAGGTTTTTTAAATGCTAATTCCTAACTATAACTAGTGTGAAACCTATGGTTTTTTCAGTGAATTTCAATGTTTTTTTAATAGCAAATCTCTATAGGTATGAAAAGTAATATTTTTATAACGAATTTTATATTGTATAATTATGTAATAATATTGGTTATATTTGTACTTTTTTTTGTAATTTTTTTTTGCCCCGGAGCGCTCCCGGGGCGCGTACCGAGGAGCGCCCCGGTCAGCGCAATTTTGCAGCGCGCCCCGGGGCGCGTACCAGGGAGCGTCCCGTTAGCGCTATTGCCGCGAACGAAAACATCGTGACGTTTCGCGCAGTCGCGTGATGCGTCATATGACGAACTGCCTAAGCGCACCCGGAAGCATACGATCGCGCAACGTCTCGACGCGCTTACGCCGCGCGCCCCGGGGCGTGTAGCGTAAGTGCGTCAGGTCATGTGATCTGAAAATAACACCTTTCATTGGTGCAGATCAGTTTTGGTTTCCAAATGATAAAAAAGCCTGGGTCATGTGACTTGAAAATAACACTTTTCATTGGTCCAGAACAGTTTTGTTTTCCAAATGATGAAAGCCCCCACCTTTTTTCCTTATTCTGACTTTGTCTTTTGACTGAGGAAGACCTTTTTGGAGTTCTATCTTTACTCTTTACTAGTTTGAAATGGCTACATTAGCAGCAGCAGCTGGAGGATCTGCCCCACCACCACCACCACCACCATCTAAAAGACCACCAGAAGATTACATTGGTGGTCAAGAGGATGAGGAGGAGAATGATGAAGAGGAGGAACAGAGAAGGGAATTCCTGCCTGAAAATAAACAGCCCTACCAACCAAAAGAGCACTTTATTTGGGAGTTCTACAAAATCCCAAGGGGTTTTAAAAAAGTCAACGCTGCTAAGGTGACTTGTTTAATTTGTGGTGCTGAGTTGTCCAGGGGGAACCCTAACAAAAAGTATTCCTTCGGGAATCATACAATGATTCGCCACATGATGCGTTTGCATCCAAACAATTATTCTAATGCAGAGTTAAGGGACCTCTGCAGTAAGCTACCCCCATCAACGTCTAGACCCTCAACATCAAAACAACCCACTCCATCGGGTCCGGGGGCAAGAGACACATTGGCTACTATTCAACCTAAGTTTGCCGATTACAAAATCGTGTGCAAATATTGTAACAAGACACTTTGCTATGGTGAGCAAAGTATCGAACTTATCATGGTTGCTGGTGATAACCATAAGTGTCCAAGAAAACCCTAAATGTTCCTGATTTTTTTTTGCTCCAGTTGAGCCATTTACAATTCCCTGTTTTTTGTTTCTCCCCATAAAAAAATACAAAAAAAATATAAAAGTGTTCAGAAAAGCCAAAAAAAGTAAAAAATGTTCCAAAAAACAATAAAAAATATAAAACAACAAAAAGAATAAAAAAACAGTTTTTAGAACTACCTCCAATTTATAAAAAAAAAAGCTACATTTTTTGAAAACTCTGTCATTCTTTTTTCCCTATGGTACGCTCCCCGGTGCGCGTACCGGGCGCCCCCCCCGCGCAAATCGAAAAAAAAATAATAAATTGCCCCGCGGGGCCCTTTTATGGCCCCCACATCAAACCTAGAGGGTCAGGGGGGGGTCTACTCTGCCCCCTTATGGTCATTTCCCCCTTTGTTTTTGCCACCTCTTGTGTCTCGATTTTACCGAGACACAAGATGGCGGCAGCTCCGGACTGTTTGGAATGTTTATAGACACCCGAGAGCCAATCAGCTTTCTGTGCGCAAATCGCGTGGCGCGCCCGGTGCGCGCTTATAGATATATATATTTTTTTGAACCTAAATTACTCAAAATCCACTGTAGCACATATCTTGAGACATAGCAAAGGCACATCGGGCTACCAGTCCCTACAATTTTGCCAAGTTTGGTGAAAATCCATTCAGCCGTTCGGGCTAAAAGTGAGGCCAACCGCCCTATGGAAATTAACATGGGGAAAACACGTTTTGGGACCCCCCTTTTATCTCGGTCCCCGCTTGACGAATCCCCCCCACATTTTCAGGGAAGGAGCGGAGCGGGCCACGAACTTTGAGAAACTTGCAAAGATTCGTCCACCGGCGCCAAAGTTATTCCCAATAGAATGTTGCGGATTTCCTATGGAAAGTAGATCCTAAATAGAACTACCTCCTGGCGACCGCCAGTAGGTAATATACACACATATATACGTACATATATATACATATATATATATATATATATATGTTTTGGTTTAGCTTTCACCCTAGCCACTTCTTCGGCGGGCTCACGGCAGGGGTAGCCGCCCCCATATATCCAACAAACAACCAATGCGCAACTCCGCCTTAGAAGGCGTAAAACCAACACTGGAGCCGTGACCTCTATTGCAAAGTGTGTTTATTCCATCAGCACTACGTCTAATGTGTTTCGGAGTTGAAAACACTGAATGAGTGTTTTCAACTCCGAAACGCGCTGGACGTAGTGCTGATGGAATAAACACACTTTGCAATAGAGGCCACTGCTCCAGTGTTGATTTTACGCCTTCTAAGGAGGAGTTGCACATTAGTTGTTTGTTGGAGATATTTATATATATATGGTTTAGATGGATCTAGGGTGGGTTTCTTGATGATAGGCGAAACCCACGCTTGCTTCCAGGCAGATGGTACACACGCTGAAGTAAAGGAGAGGTTCAGGATGGCGGTTAACGCTGGTAGGAAGAAGTTGAGTGATTCTAGGAATTGAGCCGGGCGCATGGGGTCTGCGGGGGAGCCAGACTTGACTTTATTGCATAGTCTGATAAGAATGTCTTTGGAGATTTCTGGGATGTAGGTCAAGGTCGAGTAGCTAGGAGAGGCGGAGGGATAGCTGATGGTATTAGGGTCATGCTGGGGGAAGGAGGTGTAGATTTTCTGCACCTTGTCAACGAAGAACTTAGCAAGTTCTTCGCATTGTTGCTCAGAGGAGATCATAGGGGGGGGTGTTTTGCTGCTCTGTAGTTCTTGTACGAGTTTGAAAATTTCTTTCGCGGGGGTGGGGCTAGATTCAATTTTATCGGCGTAGAAGGCGGTCCGTGCAGCACGGATGGCTTTATGATACGTTTTTTGTAGCAGAAGGTATTTAGCTTTGTCTTCTTTATTGTATTCCCTACGCCAAAGGCGTTCTGCCTTTTTACACTCTTTTCGTAGATTTTTGAGTGTGTCGTTGTACCAGGGGTTCGATGGCGAGTTACGACCTTTTGTCCATTTGGCAGGGATAAGACTGTCTAGTCCGCCCGTAATCCACTCGTGAAACGAGCTGTAGTTAGCGTTGATGTCAGCGTTAGAGTCAGGGTGGAAATCCCCTAATGTCTTGTGTAGGTCCTCATGAGACAGTTTGTGCCACGGTCTTTTTAAACGGCTGGTCGGTGCCGTATTGTGTCTGCTTTTGTTGACCGGAATGGCCAATTTAATAAGGGAGTGATCTGTCCATCCCATAGGAAGGGGTGGCTCTGAGGTGAGTTCTTCTAAGTTGGAGAAGACTGGGTCTAGGATGTGGCCGGCTAAGTGAGTTGAAGTGGAGATGAAGGGGTTGAGTTGTAGTGCAGAGAGATCTGCAAGGAGTGTTTTGATCGTGGAGTCATTAGGTAGATCAAAATGGAGATTAAGGTCTCCCAGAATGGTAAAATTGGGGTTTTTGGTGATTAAAGAGGTTGTTGACTCAAGGAGGGCCTCAATGAATTTTGAAGAGGGGCCAGGTGGGCGGTAGATGTAGAGACCCGACACGGTGAAGTTGGGAGTTATGGTAATTTTGAAGTTGGCGCATTCAGAGTCTACCAGATCTTCCTTGACAAAAGAACAGGAGAGCGTTTTTTTGTGGATTATAGCGAGACCGCCTCCTCTACCCTCTCTGTTAATGGCCGACATCAGGTAGTCGTCTGGTAGAGTAAGATTGGGAATGGTGGAGGTGCCATCGCGAAGCCATGTTTCGCAGAGGAAGAGGATATCTGGATTTTCATCCAGTATTAGAGTGTTAACCTCCAGGTGGTGTTTAACTAGTGATCTAACATTGAGGTGGAGTATCGTGATGGAGGTGGTTTTGTCCGGACTTATAAACTGTTGGACGGCGTGGGGTTTAGTAGTAGAGAAACTGCAGGTTTGGCATTGTAGGCAGGTGAGACCGGGCTTACCTGTAATGTTTACGCAAGATCTTCCGGGGTTCCAGCTATGAAGCGTCTCACTATCATAGGCGAGGAATGGTGATGATATTTGGCCAGGGGGTCTGGCGAGAGGCGATGACTTGGCGACGACGGGCGCAGACGGGCTTGCCTTAGGCGCTCCCGCTGCGCTCGTCCGCTGCGCTTCCTATACAGGCACATATCAAGGGAGGGAGGGGGTGTGGCCTGAAGGGGGCGGAGTCAGCGCGCACGCCTGGGAGATTGGCGGCAGCTGAGAAGCGCGAGGTGGGCGCGTCAGCTCAAGGGCAGCTGTGCGCTGAAGCAATGAGGCGCTTAGGTGAGTGTTGTAATCTTAAAAACACAGAAAACAGTGACACCACACACCTCTTGCGTAGAGTACATCTGCTAAGGCAGAAGGTTGGCTAAATACGGATGTCAAACAATGGGGTCAAAATACCAGCATTCCAGGTAAGAAGACTGAGGGAGAAATCGTTCTAAAGGTACTTCTGAAGAGGGAAGAGAAGCCTCTTTAACAGTAACCATCCCAAAATTATTTTTGCTCTGGACTGTGGCAGCACCATAATCCCTGAACAGGTGACTCTTCAGGAGGGGCAACATCACCCGCCAGCCAGGGTTCCTGATCAGTGATCACAGCACAGCAGCAATTCTAGAACAAGGTTGTATGCACCTCCCGCTCACGCTACACTTGTGCTTGGACTAAAGGTTTTGGAGGTCCTGGGGACCCGAGGCAAGACTGTCTGTTTCCTTTTGTGGGTAACGCTTTGCAGAGCTCCACTCCCACAGCTATTCCACAAACCGTCCCCCAGCATTACTTACCTAGGAGCCACTGTTGCATCCTGGGCATTGGAGTCCTTTGATTGCCTCGGACCCTTAACACTAACACCTGTGATACTTTGGCTGAGGGGCGGAGTTGTCATTCTCACCTATCCGGTGCGGAGGGGTGCACTTTAAACTGCAGAGCGGTAGGACTCCCGTTTTCACCACCGCAGGCGCTGAAGAGGCCACACCGGCCGAAATGCATACGCCATCAAATTGGGAATAAATTGTTTTGCCTTACCCCGCTGAGGTTCCTGCCTTTCTTTCACAAGAGGGACTGCTTTTTTCATATGTCACGCGTTTTTCCAGAGGCGCGTTTCAGGAGCCCCCCCAACATAAGTGGCCTGGAGATTCTGGAGTCTGCTTCGGCATTGCGTGTTTCCACATGTTCCTGATTTCTCCAGACCCGCCGGCGGTCCGAGTTGCTGCAGCGATACAGCGAGACATTGTTCTCAGCCAGGGCGGGTTGTATGCACCTCCCGCTCACGCTACACTTGTGCTTGGACTAAAGGTTTTGGAGGTCCTGGGGACCCGAGGCAAGACTGTCTGTTTCCTTTTGCGGGTAACGCTTTGCAGAGCTCCACTCCCACAGCTATTCCACAAACCGTCCCCCAGCATTACTTACCTAGGAGCCACTGTTGCATCCTGGGCATTGGAGTCCTTTGATTGCCTCGGACCCTTAACACTAACACCTGTGATACTTTGGCTGAGGGGCGGAGTTGTCATTCTCACCTATCCGGTGCGGAGGGGTGCACTTTAAACTGCAGAGCGGTAGAACTCCCGTTTTCACCACCGCAGGCGCTGAAGAGGCCACACCGGCCGAAATGCATACGCCATCAAATTGGGAATAAATTGTTTTGCCTTACCCCGCTGAGGTTCCTGCCTTTCTTTCACAAGAGGGACTGCTTTTTTCATATATATATATATATATATATATATATATATATATATATATATATATATATATATATATATATATATATATATATATATATATATATGCTGCAAGGACTCGTCTCAGTTTCTCGAACGAAACCGACAGCCAGAACACGCAAAAAGACGAGGTAGACCCAATTCGGTGCTTCTTTTTTATTTTGCTTTAAAGTGCAACCACATCAGCCACTGACGCGTTTCGGCAGATCCCTGCCTTGATCACATGACAACAGTGTCGTGGGATGCACCTCCTTTTAAAGTGCCAGTGCGTGAATGGACATAGCAAGTTTTTTTTTTCACAACAAGTTTATTGATAAAGATGGGCATATGTAATAGGATGGACCCCCACAATCAGGATGGCACCATCAAGCATTCCGGTACAAACAGGAAAATAGACCTGAGTAGTCAGTCGAAAATCATTACAACACAAGGATACAAGAAAAGATCATCTCCGTCTTTATCATCAAATTACCCACTCTCCCCAACTCCCGGAGCCCTCCCCTGGATCCCACCCTAACCCTATGCATGTGTGTATATACGGTGTCGATGAAAATTCCTACAGTGGCAAGTGTATGTGTGGGGGAACGGGGCCGTCCGGCCACAGGGAGTTAAAGATCTTCCTCTGGTTCTGCCGGGGGGTCCAGTGACAAGCCCCTGTAGTCCGCCCATCTCTTCCATATCTTAAAGTGCTTACGGGGGCACCCCCGGGCTTCAAAGATCGGCTGTTCCAGACCCATGCAGAAGTCTATGCCAGCCTTCCACGCACTCAGGGGGGGGGGTCTCACATCCTTCCATACTCGGGCTAGGTCTCTCTTGGCCACCACCAGCCCCAGGAGGAGCAGGTGTCTCTTGTAGATATTGCCACCAACCCCCTCTAGAATATGCAGCAGACCCAGACGGTGGGTACGAGGGAGGGTCCAGCCCAGCACCTCCGACAGGCAGTCCCACACACCCCTCCAGAAGCCAACCAGCCTAGGACACGACCACATTGTGTGGAGCAACGTACCCATCTCCACTCCACATCGCAGACAGTCTGGGGACTCTATCAGTCCCGCCTTCCACCGACGCTCACGAGTATAGTAGGCCCTGTGCAGAATTTTAAATTGTATGAGTCGAAATCTGATGGCGATGGCCGCGCCCCTCGGGGATTCCAAGGCCTCTCGCCAATCATCTTCATCCAGCTGACCAATGTCTACCTCCCAGGCCGCCTTCAGTGGGAGGAGGGTGGAGGAGCAATGGATGACCATTGTCTGGTATGGACATAGCAAGTTTACTATTAACAGTTTTCTTTCTTTCTCGTGTGATACGTAAAATACAGGTTCACTAAATAATAATTGTAAAATACAGTATTATAAAAATAATGCATAAAAGTTGAGCTAAAGAAATTTCATGTATAATACATTGTACCTATTGTCAACTACATTGCATTTTGATAACCTTCAATTCATAACATATCAACTGTTGTTATTTCAAATATCCATTCACAAAATACTAAAGTGCATCACCGTGAATCCAAATAAATGAGACTAAAATAAAAATACTAACGTGATAAAAAAAACACTTTTTTCCAATAAACAAAATTGATGCCCTGTGTGAAAAACAATTATAATGACCTTATATTGTACCCTACCGAAAAACAATTTCATTTTCTTTGAAAAGATAAATACAAGGAAAGACATATATCTAAAGGGTTCTTCCAATTAGCTGCAACCAAATATAACTGTCTAATGAATGATTCCCACAATTGACAACATCAAAAATTCATTATTTGTGTTATTCAATTCACTCATAGTTCATTTAAAATTGCATAAATAATTAAAACCCTTTTAGTATCAAATATATATATATTCATCTTTCATCTTGTAAAATCCACTATTTACAGTATAAACAAGCTATCAAAGTCTAAGAGGTTACGGATATATCAAACATTATTTTACATTAATGAAGACCACATGGGATTAAAGTGCATAATACAAAGCCATCATCTTAATAGTCATTCTAAAAATGTATACAAGTCTTCACTCATATTAAGACCATTCGGCTGCTTGGTATCTAAAGTGAGAATGTAGTGTGTTTCAAGCCTGCGAAGCATACCTTCCCTATCCCCTCCTCTTCTCTGGATTGGGACTGTGTCAATGATGTAATACCTTAGATCTTTCGGGTTTCCACCATGAACATCATGGAAGTGCCTCGCCACAGGGTAATTGGTGTCATTGTTATTAATCGCCCTAATGTGCTGTAAGATCCTCTTATGGCTTGGAAGCTTCGTACTGCCTACATACTTTAAATTACAACTGCATTCTAGTATGTAAACCACAAATTCACTTTTGCATGTTAAATGGAATTTGATGTTTTGTGGTTTCGAGCTGAAGGCTGTTAGATAAGAGGTTTTATTTACCCCATATGAGCAAGCCTTACAGCTGGGGCATTTGTAAAAACCTTTCCGCGCTAGGGACCAACCTGTGTTTTCCTTGTACTCTGGGCTACTTTTTACCAACACATCCCCCATTGAAGTGGCTTTTCTGTATGTAATTGCTGGATATTCAGGGAGAGTGTCACCAATTACAGGATCTTCCTTAACAAGATGCCAATTGCGTTGAATGATTTTGCGCAGTTCCCTATGCTGGCGATTGTAGCTCATAATCAATCTAGGTACATCCTCAGATGTTGTCATGCTACCTGTGTTTTCCAACATGGGGGTTTCCATATTGCGTAAAAGCTCATCTCTTGATTTTAATCTGGATTTAGCAATTGCCGCATCAATTGTTTTAGCACTGTAGCCTCTTTCCAGGAATCTACATTTGCTCTCCTGCTGGTGTTTTCTAAATTCTCCCTCATCGCTACATATTCTGCGTAGCCGCAGCATCTCCCCATACGGGATGCTATGGATAAGATGGCTAGGATGTGCACTACTTGCATGTAGCAAGGTATTCCCTGCGGTTTGCTTTCTATACAAGGTGGTCATGATTCTGCCTTCATCAATCTTAACTAAAACATCTAGGAAGGAAACTTGACTATTACTTATGTCTGATGTAAAGCATAAGTTTATATCATGGACATTGATGCTGTTGATAAAAGTCTGTGCGTCCTCTTTACTACCTTTCCACACAATTATCAGATCATCAATGTACCGTAACCAGGATACAATGTTGTTCATACAGATGTCCCGATATTCCCCCCTGAGGACCAGCTCCTCCCACCAGCCCATAAATAAACAGGCATAACTGGGGGAGAAGCTGGCCCCCATGGCGACACCTTGAACCTGACGGTACATTTGTTTATTGAAAAGGAAAAAATTATGTTCTAAACAAAATAATAACATGTCAATAAGCATTTTGTTGTGCATTGTGAATTCAATGGGTCTCTTAGATAGGAAATGTTGGACAGCTTTTATTCCGTCTATATTCCTGATGCACGTATATAATGAGGAGACATCAAGGGTTATTAGATGATATCCATTTTCCCATCTAACCTTTGCTATTTTTGACAAAAAATCTCCAGTGTCTTTTACATATGACTCCAATTTAAAAACATGTTCTTGTAAAAAGAAGTCTATGTACTGTGACAGATTTTCAAGTGGCCCATCACATGCCGCGATGATCGGTCGTCCTGGAGGAGTTTCCTTGTTTTTATGTATCTTTGCTATGAAGTAAATCACTGGCGTGCGAGGATGTTCTTTTTTTAAAAATTTGAATTCCTCCATATTCAAAAGTCCTAAACTTTTCCATGCCAGTAGTTTACTGCCCAATTCATCCTGCATCTGTTTGTATTTAATAGGAGAGCTGTGATGGTAACATTGTACATCGCTGAGCTGATTGTTTGCTTCAGTGAGGTATTGTGAAAGGGGCCATAACACTATGTTTCCTCCCTTATCTGAATTTCTTATCACCACTTTATTTTCCTTTTTTAGTTTTTCCATTAAGAGATCATACTGAATTTGTTCCTTGGTTTTTCTTTTCTTAGTCATCTGAATTTTTGTGTGTAATTTTTTGACTTGGGCGACCACAGTATCATTAAAAACATCTATTGAGTCTTTAGTCGTAATGGGCACAAATTTAGATTTTCTTTTAAATGGTGTTTCCGGTTTTTTATTTACCAGACTCCTGGCTTGTTGGGAGTTGAGGATTGGAAAGTCCTGCGAACTTTGCATGTTTTGTGACTCCGTGTCATTCTGGATACTGTTTCGTGAATTGATTATGCCTTGGACTGAAATTAGCAGCTCATAGTCATCGGCTGCCAGGTTTGGAGAGTCTACAGGTTGATCTTCTCTGGCCTTGTTTTTTGATTTATTAGCCAGTTGAGTTTTGTGGAACTTTCGCAATTTCAATGTGCGTATAAACTGGAACACATCAGCCCTGGTTTTAGTATAGTGAAAATTACTTTCAGGGCAGTATGACAGCCCTAACGACAACAACTGTTTCTCCGCTGTTGTCAAGTCAATGTTCGCCAAATTTATAATGGTATTAGCGTCTGTGCTCGTATTTCGCGTTCCTATGTTTTTTTCACCTGTTTGCTCTTCCAGGATCCGCGGCCCCGTCCCCCTCGCTTTGCAGCGTTTCCTCTGGGCGGCCCTCCGCTCCCGCCTGCTCCTTGTTCGTTTTTTGCCGGTTGTTGATTACCTGCTGAGCGTAATGTCTCACGCCTAGTCTTGCGGATATATTCTAGCTCCTCACCCATGGTTAATCTTGTGGTTTTCGTTAGTTCATCTCCACATTCTGATCCGCTTTCCGTGTACACACTGGAGCCTGATGCAGAGGATGTTTCTAATTGTGGTTCACTCTCGGGTTGTGACGAATGAGAGGGTTGCGGGGTTTGGCGCGTCTTTTTATTATTTGGTTTGCCAGAATTGTTTTTTCGCATAGAGTCATATTTCCTAGAAAATGTGAAAATCCTTCCGTTTTCATAATCCTCTTTATCCCTCCTAAATTTGTATGTTTTACGATTTTTTATTTTATCTTCTTCCTTTTTCAGTTTGTGTTCCATTTCCTCCTCGAACTTTACTTTGGAAGCTTGTGGGTCACTCATTGCTTGAATCTCGCTGCGCAAAGCTTCTATTTTTGGAAGAATTTCCCCTCTGTCCTTTTCTGCATGCTTCACTAATAATTCCACTAATTTTCTTGAGGAATCTAAATTGCATTGCGCCCACTCAGCCATTAATATCGGATTTGGAGTGTCATATGTGGGCGCAATCATGACTCTTAATCCTCTGGGGATTCGATTCACCTCGAGATACCGACTGAGGGATTTCGCCTCCCACCATTTGACCATTTCAGTGCGCATAAGATTCTCGAGTGCCTTATATTTATCTTTTAAATCAGTCCCTTCAAGCACGTTTTTATCTGTGTTTGTATTCTTTGTTTTTGGTCTGGTTGCCTCATTAGAGAACACCTCCTTCGCTGCGCTCTCTCGGTCCTTCACTGGTGCCGCTGACATGGTTGCACGTTTATTTAAATAAATGTCATTGACTTCACCCGCTGCGTTTATATCGCTCTTAAAAAAGTCTGCTTGTTATCAGCTTCCTTTCCGCTTTCTTACAGCTCACACGGGTTACTGTTTAGCACATACCTCCCACCTTCCGATCCGTATCGGAGTTGCCCGGTACCTGATAGAGTTTGTCGTCCGCTTTCACTGTCCTACAACCGCTCCTCCGAGCTGCGCCGGACCGTTTCAGGCAGACGCCTTCTCCTCCACAGACCTCGGCAATGCTTCCACCACGGAAGGGGGTTGAGCAGGTTTCCGTTTCCGGTGCGTTCCGAATGGACGCCTAGCTCCGCAAAACCATCCGCAGAGATTCAGCTACCGCTGCTTTCCTTCTTTGCGCTCAAACCACTTGCTGGAAGGGGGGTCTACGACGCTGGGAAAAGCAATCCAGCGAAATATGCTGCAAGGACTCGTCTCAGTTTCTCGAACGAAACCGACAGCCAGAACACGCAAAAAGACGAGGTAGACCCAATTCGGTGCTTCTTTTTTATTTTGCTTTAAAGTGCAACCACATCATATATATATATATATATATATATATACACACATACACTACTATTATAAAGAGAGAACTTGCACCTTTGAGCCAGGTAAACTCGAAAACTACACCACCAATCTGAACACCCAAGACATCTTAGAAAACCTCAGGGCAAGCAAAAGGACATAGGCTACATAAAAATAAAAAATAAACGTTGTTTACAATATTTACAAATAAAAATAAAGTTGTCCCTTGCAAGTAGCGCCGGCTGCGACGTATGCGTGAGGGGAATAGCGTCGTTCACGAGCAACAGGAAGAGCGAGACATGAGGAGCGTCTGCGTGAGGGGAGGAGCGGAGTTCACCAGCAACAGCAATACGGGAGAAACATGAGCGCCAGGAGGAGCTGCGGAGCGTTGAGAAGCAGAGAAGCAGTGGCAGCGCGGGGAGGTAAGTCGGGACCTGGGAGAGGGGGGTTACAAAGCAGGGGCAGGAGGTGGGAGGCGGGCGGGAGGCTCCAGGTGTGAGGCGCGAGGTGGGAGACGGTAGGCGCTATGCGCTATGCCCAATGTCGGGTGGGGGGCGGCGGGCGGCGGGCTCAAGGCGGGAGGCGGTATAGCCAAAGTCGGGGAGGGATGCAGACTGGGCAATGTCGGGGGGGGGCACAGAGGCTTAAAATGCTGCCCCCAGCCCCTTTCTGCCCCAGGCAACGCTGGGGCGGGCTGCTAATATATATATATATATATATATACACATACATACACATACATACACACACACGCTTAATACTTGCCTAATACATTTAAAACGCATATGCCTTTACAACGTAATTTGTTGTAAAGGCATGCATAGTAAAGGCATGTGTGTTTGTCGTAAAACCCTGCTTGGTAAAGGTTATGCATTGTAACGGCTACATTGTGATGGCTGTTTCACCCACAACAGAGGCACAAAGAGGCGTGAGGGCTTTGCACTGAAGGGTGGTCAAAGTAGACAAATGTATTGACCTCACCTTAAGGGTCTCCGCCAAACCCACAGCTCCAATCCTTTTTACCCATATCTTTAAAAACAAAAACAAACAAAAAACAGCAGTGATTCAGGAAGTCCAATCAGCAGCTGTTTGCTAACAAAAGTGTTCATAAAATTCGCAATGGGAGTTCTTTGACCATCCCCACACTACACCAGTGTTTGCTGTTATGCCCTGCAGCCACTGGAATGCAAGTAATACACTTCCACTGGGTAAGAAGCTATCCCCATCTTCAAAATGGTGCCAACGCACACCAGATGCATTCAAATGGATTCCACACTACTTGGTAATTAATGCTGTAAACCAAACCGGAGGATGAACACCAAATAGACATCAACTTCCAGCATTTGCAGAATCTCCTTTTCAATGCGTACACCATTTCCTCTGTATATTATCACAGTGCTATGATCTTGAAGTTACTGCTTCCGCTGAGTGCAGACTAAAGCTCTTGATATTTCGGAACATATGTGTCCAGCCATTTTTTTTCACTGTCAACCCTTGAACAAATCAACTTAGCTTGTGGATCAGTGGTCTAGCAGTAACCTAGCAGTGGAGAGATGGTTAACCGCATTTTAGTGCATTTCAAAAATTCCAAATATAGCAAAATCTTCACAAGTCAATAATGTTTCTTTCTACGTTATTTCGCCCGCAAATTGCATGCCGTCTCAAAAATATTTTATACATTGCTTAAATCCGGCATTAAAAACTGATCTTTAATTAAAACTTCTGTTTGTCACCTCTCCTTTTTTTCCTTGGCATCCAAATATAACTCTTTTCCTTCCATCCACTGCATGCCTCCTATCTTTCTGCCCAACCTACTGGGACACATGCATGTTTAGCCTGATTTCAAATTTCAGAAAATTTCCCACAACTCGTTTAAAAGATCCCAACCTCTCCTGCTTCATCTTAAAGTCATAACTATGCAACCTAAAAATATATAATCTAACTCTTATTAATCCCATCAACCATGTGGATGAACTCAAATACCCTATACTAATGAAAGCAAATAGCCACAATTAATTTAGTCCATGAAGAAACTGGAATGACTGCATGGAATGGTAGGTTTTGAGCAAACAAGACTATTCCCAATAACTAACAGTAGCCAATAATACTGGACTTGCCAGGAACCTTGAGTTCCAGTGCAGCACGCTACGCTTCAACACCTCATCAGAGGTAGTAAGCGCTCTATAAAATGCAATTACAATTAAAATGACATGACTGCTTGAAGGCAGTTATGGGTAGCGGCTGCTACCTCTGGCTTGCACCTTGGTAGCCCTGCCACTGCTCATGTTACTCGGGGTCTCAGGCGTCCTGAAGACAATTGCAGGAAGAGAAAGAAACAGGTCTCTAAATGATGTTTACCTTCTATAGTCTCTGCTCTTTACTCTCCCTTTAACCACTCAGCCTTAAACAGGAGGCTGATAACTGGTTGAAGCTGGGACAAATGGCCAAATCTGTAATATCAGAGGTCAAAGCGTGCTCTGCATCGTATAAGCAATCATCACATTTTGGTGGAAACAACTTGAGACAAGCAACCTCATAGCACCAGCGTAACAAAACATCTGTATAATGTAGACATGTTTTATAGGCTACCTGAAATGGCAGTTAACTGATGTGCAAATATCGTGATAACTAACTAGGGGCCGTCATAACACTCAAGAGGGCAGAGTGCATCGCCTGATAAAAAGGCCAACACCACCACCGAATGGGCCATCTCTTGTTGTCGGATATCTAGCACAAAGCACTGTGAGGTGCACAAACAGGACGATTCACAATGTTCATGCACCAACAATTCTGGTCGATAAGCATGGCTACTGGATTACTGCCGGACCCATCCACAGACCAATAGTAATCTGGCCGCTGGCCTAGCGACCGATGATGCTGTGAATTCAAGCGCTATCAGACTACCTCGGGAGAGAGGTCTGCACTCAAAGGACGTACAGCACCTTCCCAAGCAGTGAAAGGATAGACCAAATATTTCCATTAGTGTAGGGCTGCTCCTCTGTAGCCACCTCCCTAGGTTGTGAATTTTCCCCTCACACAGTTCCCCCGTCAGTGTGCAGAAGTACCCTGCAATCTGCCTTGTCAGTTCAAGGCTATCTTTTTCTTTTATCCTTTCCCAGTCTCCACCGTTGCAGTATTAAAACCCACAAATGCCGAGCGCACCTGCTTGTGTGGTGTCCGTCAGGTCGTAGCCGCCCCCAGGGAAATCGCGCAGTTTGCGGCCGCTCAGGCTGAGGATGCCCGAGGTAACCGCCTCCTCCATTGCCCGGTCCAGACTGCGAGCCGTGTGTTGCTGTTGCAGGGTACCCGCCGCGGCCCACGGGCCGCCGGGGGTCTGATATTGTAGCTGTGGGTAGGGCGGCGGGGCAGCAGGGGAAGCGGGGGTCGCCGCTACCGCGGATCCGCCGCCGCCTCCTCCTCCCTGGGCCGCCGCCATGTTGCGGAGACAAAACTGACACTGACAATGCTGCGGGGGACCGGGGTCGCTAGGAAATCCGCCGCTACAGCTAACGGGACATGCGCGAGCGCTAGAGTGACCAGGGGGCGGGTCCGAAAAGGAGATGTGCAAGGGGTTGGGAGGGGCCAAGAAGCTAACTGACAGATGCTGGTGAGACCAGACCACTATACAAGCGCCAGAAAGAAGGCGGGTACAAAAGTGACAGCTGAGTGGGAAGTGTTTGTGAGGGGAAATGGGCGGAGCCACAAAGAGGACTGTCAGTGGGAAGGACGAACAACGGACTGGAGACAGTGGAGGAGTGAAGCCGTTGGTCCAATTAAAGAAGGGGCGGAGTTTCTCGCTATATGCAAAGCGTATCAGTGCTACCCAGGTAGCCAGCCCTGGTCCGCTTCAGTCATCTGTGTAGGGTATTGGCTATTGCAAGCGCGGAAATCTTATACAAATGTTACATCCAGTTCCACTGTCTTGCAGACTTACTAAATGAAGATCCAGTTTTCAGGCCTATTTCTTCTTTTGGTCCTTGAATCTGTGCCACCCTTTTAGAATGGAGCATAACCTGAATACATTGCTAAATTATCATCAACTTACGACTTATAATGTTCAAGCAATGATTACAAGCTAAATTAAGTTTTCGCAGTAGCAGCAGGCATGGCTCATAGGTTGGGGTGGAAGCGGGGGCATATAGGGTGAACAACTGGCACGGGTGCAAATTCAGGACAGTAAGTGTGAAAATTCAGGGCAGTGGGTAAAAACTCAGGACAGAAGGTCGAAATTCAGAACAAACCGGGGGGCGTGGCTTGGACGCCGAGGAAGATGGCGGGTTAGATCGTCTCTCCTCCCGTCACGAGCGTCTTTAACTGAAATTGGAACACCTTTAAGTGCCTACAGCTGGGATGTGACCGAAGACTCGAGCATCGGATCACTCCCTGACTGTAATGTGCTGATTTACGTGACCGGGGCTGCAGCGGATCAAGAGCTGCACCGAGTGAGGCTCCAGGCGTTTATGGAGGCAGCGCGACGGAAGGACGGAAAGCGGAGCGCGAAGCAAGCTCCTGCAGAGCAGAGCACAGCGGAAAGCCCGGCAGCGCATGAAGGAGCTGAAGTAGGTGACCGCGTTCGCAGAATTTAGCGCACCGGGGCGGGCAGCTGACTTCACCGATCGCATGAGTGCAGTGCAATCGGCCATGCAAAGACTTCCTTAACCTTTACCAAGATGGCGGCCGCCACTCGGTAATGCTGGAAAAACCGAGGCAAATCATTTCTCCTCACTGTCTCTGCACAATAAACCGGATCTTGACACCAATCGAGCACTGGTGAGAAAGTAGTCACACACACCTGTGCTAGACTGGGGAGATGGTTATTACTACGCTGTGTGCCTGGATTGCCTGCCATTAGTACATAATGCATTATTTACAGCCACAGTGCATGGCAAGCTCACAGTATCTGATAGTATGTTTGTGAGAGCTTAAACCTGCTGGAAATGAACGCCTGGATTGCTTGATACCAATACACAGTGGGCTCCCTAATGCTCCAATCTCGACAAGCGCCATGTGCATATATTGACTGAATAAATGGGATGCCCTGTTCCTCAAATGCCTCTTGTGAAGTGTTATTACCATCAGTGAACTGTGTTTTGGCTGACCAAACCCCTGGGTAAGCTGGTATTGGTTCTTTTGCCCCACGTGAGTGCCGAAGGGGAGCTTTCAGGTCACTGTCCAAAATTCTAAGCAATCCTGAGAAGGAGCTAACGATCGCAATGGATACCAAAGATCAAGGAACCCTCAAGAGGCTTAAATCAGATCACTCGAACCCGGGATCACCAAACAAACCAAAGAAAGTTACCCCGGACGCACTTGACATGATATTGAATAGGTTAGATGAAGTGAAGGACCTAGCCAAAGCCACTAAGGAGGAAGTGGTAGCAATCCGTCAAGACATCAGAGATACTAATGCGCGCCTAACAGAAACAGAATCCCGAATCAGTCGCCTGGAAGACATAGAGGTTGAAACCACCAAGGCTCTGAAGCACCTACACATCTCCTGTGACCAGACAACTAGACGACTGGCCGAGTTGGAAGACAGGAATAGGAGGGGGAACCTACGCATTTTTGGAATTCCGGAAGGGTCCGAGGAGTCGGAAGGTTCATGCATTCAGTTTTTGGAATCATGGTTCACTAAAGCCACGAACCTGACTTTTACCAACCCTCTTGAATTTGATAGGGCACACAGAGTACCAGGGAGAATCACTAAGACACAGAGAGGACCAAGGCCCATCGTATGTAAACCGTTACGCTACCAACATGTTGAGCAAATCCTGGCCTTCGTGAGGAAGCACAATCATATTCTGTGGAAGGATACCAAGGTCTACATTTCTCAAGACTACAGTAAGGAAACCGTAGAAATAAGGAAGGCCTTCCTTGCGCTACGTCAACAACTGTCAGCGAAGGGATATCAATATGGCTTTGTGGGCCCAGCAAAGTACAGGGTGACAATACGTGGATCGTCTTCCTACTTCACGGGCCCCAGGAAGCTCAGACGTATGCTTGAAGACGTGGAAGAACGGGACATGGAACGCGATATGGAAACTAATAACCCAGAAAGTCAAGCAGCCTCGGCGTCAGGTTACAGATGACCACATCTGAGGTTTAGTGCTCTCGCTAGGATATCTCTGCTATGTTAATTCCACAAAGCCCAACGAGCTTGTCAATTGCAAGACTACCATACTGTAAGGTTTCAAGTTGACGGATGCCTCATTGCACCGAGAACTCTACGTTGCCTGAAAGGTGGCCTGAAGGTCTGAACTAAGGTCCTGGAGTCTCCTTACTTTATTTCTCTAGGTTGTACTTGACATGGCCTGTTGCTAGTGATCTAAACTTTTTGATTGGAGCTGGTCTGCCCTGTTTGATTAAAATGAGGAAGATACCGGTGTAAGATGTGTTAAGACGTGTATGGCTGAACCCAAAATCCGGTGCATTGGCAGGATTGATCAGAATAGACTGGTTTCAGACTGGCCGTGCTGGGGCTCTTTGTTTAAGGAATGATTACTGGCAGGTTTTCGTTTTTGACTAGGTTCTTCACCACTGATGCATAAACCTAGATACCAATAACCATTAGGGGCCCTATGCTGAGGGTATGAAGCTATAATACCTTCCAATAGGCTATGTGGCTGTATTGTCAAATTTCTGCTCGACAGCATCACTTTGGTAGATATACTGTAGGTATATTGGTTTGTTTCTGATTTATCAAAAATGTGCAGAAGGAACGTGTTACTATATCTAAGTTAGTTCTGCCGCATCACTCCAATATTCCACTGTTTGCATAATGTTTGCATAATGTTTGTCGGCACTCTACGTTGTGCATAGCTGTTCCAATGTTTACACATGACTAGTTTTAGACGGGAGGGTTACTGCGGTTTTCCTCACGTCGCCATGCTTCTGTACTACAGTTGGGGAGGGTGGGGTGGGGGGATGTGGGGTATTGGGGGGGGGTGGGTGTTATGTTCTATGGTTTGCATTTTTTGTACTTTCCCTTCTCTCTCCCTCTTATTCCTTTCCTCTTCTCTTTTCCTTGCTTTTTCTTTCCCCTCTGACCTGTCTCTTTGCTCTTATCTGGACAATCTGTATCATGCATATGTTGTATTTGTATACCGGTACTCAGACCAGCCATGCCCCATCCCTGGGCGCCCAGATGATGGACCATGGTCTCCGCCTGTTTTACACCATAGGGGGCAAAGCAATGTGTTCCTTCCATAATGCGCTGTGTAACATGTCTTTCCATGGCTCTCGTGGAGCACTCATGATACCTACACTGTTATAAATGTCACTAACAACACTTTCCACTCCGCTTGGGACAACCTCACTTGACCGATTAAAGATTCTGTCTATGAATGTTAAAGGTTTAAATCAGCCCGTTAAAAAACAAAAGATATTAGACTATGTGCGCAGACAGAAGGGAGACATTGTACTGCTGCAAGAGACTAAACTAGATGTTAAACAATTTTACACTCTGCGCAATAAGTTTTATTCAGAGGTTGTAGGTTCTGGTGCAGTTGGAAGAAAGAATGGTGTTCTGGTACTATTGTCAAGAAAGTCCAAGGTAGAATTACTGTCTTCCTCATCAGATGAAAAGGGTCGTTGGGTCACAGTGAAACTTTCCAAAGATAACACAGAATTCTTTGTCACTAACGTTTATGCACCTAACGTTAATGACTTAGAATTTTGGCAAGACTTAGCCAAGCAGATTGCAACGATACCTGATACGGTGGTGCATATCCTTGGGGGTGATTTCAATCTTCCATTTGACCCGGCCTTAGACAGGGACTCAAAATGTGTATTCAAACCAAGCAGATCACATAATGCCTTTATCAAATTATGCCAACAATTTCACTTAATTGACACATGGAGAATACAAAACCCTACTGATAGGGACTATACTTTCTACTCTTCCCCTCACGATTCGTTCTCCCGCATTGATTACATATTCATTACACAAAATGGCGTTGCAAGGATAGAGGATACTTCAATTGAACCTAGGGTTCTATCAGACCACTCTTGCATATCTCTATCCATCACTAACATTAAACCGTCCCCTAAACAAACGTCCTGGAGACTCAATGAGGAAATCTTGAGTAAAGAACAAAACAGAACTGAAATTCTATCAGCCATTAGGTCTTATTTGGAGATTAATGCGAAAGGGGACACTTCGGACCTAGTGCGTTGGGAGGCTTTGAAAAGTACAATTAGGGGGGTGTGCATCAAAATTCGTTCAGCAATGAACAGAGATTGTAATGCAAAGCTAGAAGGGTTAGAGACGGAAATAGCCATCCTAGAGAACAAACACCAAATGACGAGAGACCGGAAGACATTCAATATCATGACCAACAAAAAATACGAATATAACAAGCTAGTAAGCGAAAGGGCGGGGGTGTGGCTAGACAGAAAACGAAGGTTTAAGCTATGTGAATCTAATAAAGTCGGCAAGAGCCTGGCGGCATATTTGAAATTTAAGGTCCAAAGGAATGCTATTAATGTTATCAAGGACTCGGCGGGAGTTACTCACTCGGATCCCCAAAAAATAACCGAAGTCTTTAAAGACTTCTATAAGGACTTATACGCCAAAAACGAATTGGTGGCTGAAGACAAAATTCAAGAATATCTTCAGGAGTGTGTATTACCAAAGTTAAAGCCTGAGGAACAACTCAGTCTTAATGAGCCGATCTCGGCTACTGAGGTGGAAAAAGCGATCAGGGGACTGAAATGTGGGAAGGCACCGGGCCCGGATGGCTTTACTGCCAAATTTTACAAAACCTTTCAATCAGACTTAGTTGACCCTCTTCTGAGCCTCTTCCACGAATTTACTGAGTCGGGGGAAGTGAGGGGTACGTTAGCAGAGGCGACTATTGCAGTTCTGCCAAAGGACGGCAAAGACCCGTCGCTACCAAAAAACTATAGGCCGATTTCCCTGATTAATTTAGACTGTAAATTGTTGGCCATGATTCTATCAGCTCGCTTACAAAAGGTCCTTCCTACTCTTGTACACCCATCTCAGGCGGGTTTCCTAAAGCATAGACTGTCTAGTGATAACACCAGGGTGCTAGCCCATGCCCTAGAGAAAGCAAAACTTCTGAATACTCCCACGGTAGCTGTCACGCTGGATGCAGAAAAAGCATTCGACAAGGTGGATTGGTCCTTCCTTAAGGCGGTGTTACACCATTTTAACTTAGGAGAAACGTTCACTAAACTCGTAATGGCTTTGTATGCCGGCCCCACTGCAAAAGTCAGAGCAGGTGGCTCCTTCTCATCCTCTTTCTGCCTGAAACAAGGGACGAGGCAAGGTTGCCCATTATCACCATCTCTGTTCTTACTGGCAATAGAACCCTTTTAGTGGCATATTAGACATAACGAAGCCATCGCTGGTATCCCATTTGATGACTGCACTGTAAAATTGACGGCCTACGCCGATGATGTGCTGATCTTAACGGAAAAAGCCGACGAGGCTATCCCGGCCTTGATGGACACAATCGAGGGTTTCTCTAGAGTTTCAGGATATAAACTGAATAAGGACAAAACAGAAGTTAAATTGTTAAACAATATCGGGAGTAAAGACATTCTAGGCTCCTCTGGCCTTACCTGGCAACCGAAAGCTTTTAAATATCTGGGCTTAGATTTTGAAAGGGATTTGATTACGACTCTGAAGTTAAATGAAGACTTAACATTAAAAAAGATATCCACATTGCTAGATAGCTGGTCACCAAAATATCTATCCTGGTGGGGTAGGGCTGAGACCCTTAAAATGATGTGCACGCCTCTAGTTAACTATCTAGCCTGCATGCTCCCTATGACTTTTTCAGAAGAATTCATCAAGAAGGTGGACAGGTTGTTCGGAGAATTCCTGTGGCGAGGGAAAAAAGCCAGGATATCACTAAAAAAGCTGCAGTTAGCAAAAGACAAAGGCGGCCTGGGCCTGCCCTCGTTCAGGAACTACCAAACAGCCTTCCTCTGTAAACAAGGGGCCCTTTGGCTAGTTGATGATACATCCTACACTCCAGTGTGGCTAAATATCAAAAGGTCGTTAATGGCGTGTGCACCCCTCTCGGCTCTCCTCACCATGGATTTGGCCCATATACCTCACTCTAAATACATTCTACTAAATACTAGAAGAGCACTCCTCCGACTTGACCAATCCCATAAGACTGCTTCGGTGATTAAGAGATCTACTCTACTCTCATTATGGCATAACCCTATGCTCAGGATAGAGGGGAAGACCCTTTACTGGGAACTGTGGGCGACTAAGGGTATACATATAGTGAATGACCTCTATGAAAGTGGTAGGCCTCTACCCTTTTCGATATTGCAAGAGAGATTTGACTTGCCTCCCATAGAATTTTACCAATTCCTGAAATTGAAAGCTGCTATCTCCAAACGTCCCCTTTCTACAGACCCGCCTTGGCTGGTGAACCGCCTCCGATTACTGTACCATGCTAATCATTTTGTTTCTAGAGTATATAAACTGCTCCTCCCCCTGCCCAAGAAGCCACATAAGTTGACCGAAACCAAGTGGGAATCAGAGCCTAACTCCACAGGAATAGTGATCGATTGGGAGGTCATACATAACACCGCACTAACAAACAAGGTTTCCCCGATCCTATGCCAAACGAAATATATGTTGTTGAACAGAGTGTTCTGGACCCCTCAGAAACTGTTTAAATGTAAACTGAGGGACACGCCTAATTGTTGGAACTGCCAAGAAGCACCAGGTGACTTGGCACACATGCTTTTTAACTGTTCCCTACTGCGTCCATTCTGGAATAAAGTATTTTCATATATTCAACAGATATTTGGAATAACTCCTACTCAAGAATTTATATATGTCATTCTGGGCCCTCTGGAGGAACAATTGCCAGAGATTCATGATAGACAATTGCTTGATATCATGTTAACATTGGCGTGCAAGGTCATACTTTACAAGTGGAAAAATTTTGCTGAAGTCAACTTTAAAATGTGGCTGGAATGGCTTTCCTTTCTAAGAGGGGCGGACAATCCTGCGCTACAGTCAGCCACTTGGAAGCCTTCGAACAACAAACTCTGGTCATCCCTGGATGCGTCATCCTGCCACTTTGAACCCCCATGAGGCACATCTCAATGGTCAACTTGTTCCATAGAATTGATATTGAATTTTAGTGTGTTCAACCATATATGCTTACTGTATACTTCCTAATACATGCATGCCGAACCAGGTTTGGGTAAACTGGTTATGACCGCTCTATGGATACACCTGTCCTCTCTCTTCTCTACTCTCTTCTCTTCTCTCTCGTTCCTCCTCTCCTTTTCTCTCCCCTTTTCTTCTATCTCCTCTTTGACTTGATTTGATTACTGTAAGTGTCTTGGTGCCATAATTCTATTCATTTGTACCTTGGAAGAGTCATTGTATTGTTTTTATTTTCAGCTTTGTTCTTCAATAAAAAAGATTTGAATTAAAAAAAAGAAATTCAGAACAAACCTTCGGTACAAAAGTTAAGCTTTACAGACACATCAGAGAAAGTTGTGCAATAGTATAAAAGTAAGTAAATAGACAACCACTTGTCAAAATAAGTTTTATATGAGGTTGAGACAATCATGCACTTCACAGTTTTTTGGTATGCGTGCAGCTTAGGGCAACTGTGCAGGTGTTTTTGTGGTATATCATATGATAATAATTATTTATATGGTTATTGCACCAGGTTGTCCAGTCTGATATTTTGTTTACAACTCATGGTCCTGAGCAGGTGATGGAGCAAGGTCTTGTGAATAAGGAAACTTGCTCGGATGCAATCTTCTCATGTAACTACATACCTCAGATTAAAACTTGTTTGTGGAAATAACATGCATTTACAAAACAATTGAGTATTAGAACAAAGCTTGCCTATGTGTTTTACTAACCAGTAACTTGAGAGTGATGCTAAGATGGCCGCTAATTGAAATTCTTTAGTGTGCATGTGTCTACTGCACCTACGTAGTGTGACGTATCTATGCTTGGGGGAAACTTTCTGCACTTGTGCAGTAGCTAACAAGAAGGTCGTTTGAAACTCACATGCTTGCCACCTGCTTTCTGAAAAACAAATTCCAGCTATTTACTAACGCTAATGCTGAAAGAGTATTATTAGGTAAATGGGATTAGAGTAGAGGTAGGTGGTATACAGTGAAATCATTTATTTTTGATTTTAACATTTGTCTTTTTGACTCTTTCAATAGTAATTATTATGGGCCTGCAGTCATAAGCCACAGTCTATTCCCTCTCGTTCCGCTACACATGCATGATGCAACCTAGCTGCAAGACGCCATGTCAACTTGAACATCGTCCAAGGCTGAAAACTGCGACATTCATGTGAACCAGAACGACAGTCCCTGAGAACTGTTTTTTCTTCTAAAATGTGATAATTACATTGTGAATACGGGTGGGAATAAAGACTGATGTATAAAACTTAAGTGGTGGGATTTTAAACATAGAACTGAAATAAATAATAAGAAAATAGGCATGGTGTGATGATCACCTCCCCTTGCCTGTCTAATCAGAGTTAGGACTTTCAGAAATTTGAAACATTAATGGGTGGTACTAGCATTCAGAAAGGTATAACTGAGGTAGCATTAGTTAGTTAGTGAGACTGAAGTTTGGAGATGCTAGAGGCCGGGATGCTGTTGGAGAGCATAGAGAAGTCCCAGACTTAGATGCTGAAGAAGAATTTAATTACTGAACCAATTATCCTAAGCAAATTAATTTAGAAGAAGATTGCAGAAGAATCTTGAGGAGGAAGAGAGTGTCAGAGAGGGTTGCTATGCAAGCATCGGTGATAGAGAGGTTGTCTGTCCTGTTCTAAGTGTGGGAGGGTATACTCAGACGTGAGTCCCTAGCTCATTGCACCATCAGGATTCAAGCAAGCCGGGCCGATGACGGCTGAAATGCCAGAAACCGGTCCCCGGTAGCTTGTCTCCTTTCTGGTGAAGAATTGGCTTGGTAGTTTGGTTTGCCCTGTTCCCATCATGCACTGGGGCAGGAACAGACTAATTTGCATGTAGCCAGGTTCTGATCTGGGATGGTGCAGTGAGCTAAAAAACGGTGATGGATCAAGCCCTGATCTCTTGACTGTGTAGGAGTATTCTGCAACATTCAGAAACTCTGTCCATCACCTTTTCCAAAATTGATTTTATCCACACTAAGTGTGGGAGGGTATACTCAGACGTGAGTCCCTAGCTCCTTGCACCATCAGGATTCAAGCAAGCCGGGCCGATGACGGCTGAAATGCCAGAAACCGGTCCCCGGTAGCTTGTCTCCTTTCTGGTGAAGAATTGGCTTGGTAGTTTGGTCTGCCCTGTTCCCATCATGCACTGGGGCAGGAACAGACTAATTTGCATGTAGCCAGGTTCTGATCTGGGATGGTGCAGTGAGCTAAAAAACGGTGATGGATCAAGCCCTGATCTCTTGACTGGGTAGGAGTATTCTGCATCATTCAGAAACTCTGTCCATCACCTTTTCCAAAATTGATTTTATCCACACTAAGTATGCGAGGGTATACTCAGACGTGAGTCCCTAGCTCATTGCACCATCAGGATTCAAGCAAGCCGGGCCGATGACAGCTGAAATGCCAGAAACCGGTCCCCGGTAGCTTGTCTCCTTTCTGGTGAAGAATTGGCTTGGTAGTTTGGTCTGCCGATTTCCCATCATGCACTGGGGCAGGAACAGACTAATTTGCATGTAGCCAGGTTCTGATCTGGGATGGTGCAGTGAGCTAAAAAACGGTGATGGATCAAGCCCTGATCTCTTGACTGGGTAGGAGTATTCTGCATCATTCAGAAACTCTGTCCATCACCTTTTCCAAAATTGATTTTATCCCCACTAAGTGTGGGAGGGTATACTCAGACGTGAGTCCCTAGCTCATTGCACCATCAGGATTCAAGCAAGCCGGGCCGATGACGGCTGAAATGCCAGAAACCGGTCCCCGGTAGCTTGTCTCCTTTCTGGAGAAGAATTGGCTTGGTAGTTTGGTCTGCCCTGTTCCCATCATGCACTGGGGCAGGAACAGACTAATTTGCATGTAGCCAGGTTCTGATCTGGGATGGTGCAGTGAGCTAAAAAACGGTGATGGATCAAGCCGTGATCTCTTGACTGGGTAGGAGTATTCTGCATCATTCAGAAACTCTGTCCATCACCTTTTCCAAAATTGATTTTATCCACACTAAGTGTGGGAGGGTATACTCAGACGTGAGTCCCCAGCTCATTGCACCATCAGGATTCAAGCAAGCCGGGCCGATGACTGCTGAAATGCCAGAAACTGGTCCCCGGTAGCTTGTCTCCTTTCTGGTGAAGAAATGGCTTGGTAGTTTGGTCTGCCCTGTTCCCATCACGCACTGGGGCAGGAACAGACTAATTTGCATGTAGCCAGGTTCTGATCTGGGATGGTGCAGTGAGCTAAAAAACGGTGATGGATCAAGCCCTGATCTCTTGACTGGGTAGGAGTATTCTGCATCATTCAGAAACTCTGTCCATCACCTTTTCCAAAATTGATTTTATCCACACTAAGTGTGACAGGGTATACTCAGACGTGAGTCCCTAGCTCATTGCACCATCAGGATTCAAGCAAGCCGGGCCGATGACGGCTGAAATGCCAGAAACCGGTCCCCGGTAGCTTGTCTCCTTTCTGGTGAAGAATTGGCTTGGTAGTTTGGTCTGCCCTGTTCCCATCATGCACTGGTGCAGGAACAGACTAATTTGCCTGTAGCCAGGTTCTGATCTGGGATGGTGCAGTGAGCTAAAAAACGGTGATGGATCAAGCCCTGATCTCTTGACTGGGTAGGAGTATTCTGCATCATTCAGAAACTCTATCCATCACCTTTTCCAAAATTGATTTTATCCACACTAAGTGTGGGAGGGTATACTCAGACGTGAGTCCCTAGCTCATTGCACCATCAGGATTCAAGCAAGCCGGGCCGATGACGGCTGAAATGCCAGAAACCGGTCCCCGGTAGCTTGTCTCCTTTCTGGTGAAGAATTGGCTTGGTAGTTTGGTCTGCCCTGTTCCCATCATGCACTGGGGCAGGAACAGACTAATTTGCATGTAGCCAGGTTCTGATCTGGGATGGTGCAGTGAGCTAAAAAACGGTGATGGATCAAGCCCTGATCTCTTGACTGGGTAGGAGTATTCTGCATCATTCAGAAACTCTGTCCATCACCTTTTCCAAAATTGATTTTATCCACACTAAGTGTGGGAGGGTATACTCAGACGTGAGTCCCTAGCTCATTGCACCATCAGGATTCAAGCAAGCCGGGCCGATGACGGCTGAAATGCCAGAAACCGGTCCCCGGTAGCTTTTCTCCTTTCTGGTGAAGAATTGGCTTGGTAGTTTGGTCTGCCCTGTTCCCATCATGCACTGGGGCAGGAACAGACTAATTTGCATGTAGCCAGGTTCTGATCTGGGATGGTGCAGTGAGCTAAAAAACGGCGATGGATCAAGCCCTGATCTCTTGACTGGGTAGGAGTATTCTGCATCATTCAGAAACTCTGTCCATCACCTTTTCCAAAATTGATTTTATCCACACTAAGTGTGAGAGGGTATACTCAGACGTGAGTCCCTAGCTCATTGCACCATCAGGATTCAAGCAAGCCGGGCCGATGACGGCTGAAATGCCAGAAACCGGTCCCCGGTAGCTTGTCTCCTTTCTGGTGAAGAATTGGCTTGGTAGTTTGGTCTGCCGATTTCCCATCATGCACTGGGGCAGGAACAGACTAATTTGCATGTAGCCAGGTTCTGATCTGGGATGGTGCAGTGAGCTAAAAAATGGTGATGGATCAAGCCCTGATCTCTTGACTGGGTAGGAGTATTCTGCATCACTCAGAAACTCTGTCCATCACCTTTTCCAAAATTGATTTTATCCACACTAAGTGTGGGAGGGTATACTCAGACGTGAGTCCCTAGCTCATTGCACCATCAGGATTCAAGCAAGCCGGGCCGATGACGGCTGAAATGCCAGAAACCGGTCCCCGGTAGCTTGTCTCCTTTCTGGTGAAGAATTGGCTTGGTAGTTTGGTCTGCCCTGTTCCCATCATGCACTGGGGCAGGAACAGACTAATTTGAATGTAGCCAGGTTCTGATCTGGGATGGTGCAGTGAGCTAAAAAACGGTGATGGATCAAGCCCTGATCTCTTGACTGGGTAGGAGTATTCTGCATCATTCAGAAACTCTGTCCATCACCTTTTCCAAAATTGATTTTATCCACACTAAGTGTGGGAGGGTATACTCAGACGTGAGTCCCTAGCTCATTGCACCATCAGGATTCAAGCAAGCCGGGCCGATGACGGCTGAAATGCCAGAAACCGGTCCCCGGTAGCTTGTCTCCTTTCTGGTGAAGAATTGGCTTGGTAGTTTGGTCTGCCCTGTTCCCATCAAGCACTGGGGCAGGAACAGACTAATTTGCATGTAGCCAGGTTCTGATCTGGGATGGTGCAGTGAGCTAAAAAACGGTGATGGATCAAGCCCTGATCTCTTGACTGGGTAGGAGTATTCTGCATCATTCAGAAACTCTGTCCATCACCTTTTCCAAAATTGATTTTATCCACACTAAGTGTGGGAGGGTGTACTCAGACGTGAGTCTCTAGCTCATTGCACCATCAGGATTCAAGCAAGCCGGGCCGATGACGGCTGAAATGCCAGAAACCGGTCCCCGGTAGCTTGTCTCCTTTCTGGAGAAGAATTGGCTTGGTAGTTTGGTCTGCCCTGTTCCCATCATGCACTGGGGCAGGAACAGACTAATTTGCATGTAGCCAGGTTCTGATCTGGGATGGTGCAGTGAGCTAAAAAACGATGATGGATCAAGCCCTGATCTCTTGACTGGGTAGGAGTATTCTGCATCATTCAGAAACTCTGTCCATCACCTTTTCCAAAATTGATTTTATCCACACTAAGTGTGGGAGGGTATACTCAGACGTGAGTCCCTAGCTCATTGCACCATCAGGATTCAAGCAAGCCGGGCCGATGACGGCTGAAATGCCAGAAACCGGTCCCCGGTAGCTTGTCTCCTTTCTGGTGAAGAATTGGCTTGGTAGTTTGGTCTGCCCTGTTCCCATCATGCACTGGGGCAGGAACAGACTAATTTGCATGTAGCCAGATTCTGATCTGGGATGGTGCAGTGAGCTAAAAAACGGTGATGGATCAAGCCCTGATCTCTTGACTGGGTAGGAGTATTCTGCATCATTCAGAAACTCTGTCCATCACCTTTTCCAAAATTGATTTTATCCACACTAAGTGTGAGAGGGTATACTCAGACGTGAGTCCCTAGCTCATTGCACCATCAGGATTCAAGCAAGCCGGGCCGATGACGGCTGAAATGCCAGAAACCGGTCCCCGGTAGCTTGTCTCCTTTCTGGTGAAGAATTGGCTTGGTAGTTTGGTCTGCCCTGTTCCCATCATGCACTGGGGCAGGAACAGACTAATTTGCATGTAGCCAGGTTCTGATCTGGGATGGTGCAGTGAGCTAAAAAACGGTGATGGATCAAGCCCTGATCTCTTGACTGGGTAGGAGTATTCTGCATCATTCAGAAACTCTGTCCATCACCTTTTCCAAAATTGATTTTATCCACACTAAGTGTGGGAGGGTGTACTCAGACGTGAGTCCCTAGCTCATTGCACCTTCAGGATTCAAGCAAGCCGGGCCGATGACGGCTGAAATGCCAGAAACCGGTCCCCGGTAGCTTGTCTCCTTTCTGGAGAAGAATTGGCTTGGTAGTTTGGTCTGCCCTGTTCCCATCATGCACTGGGGCAGGAACAGACTAATTTGCATGTAGCCAGGTTCTGATCTGGGATGGTGCAGTGAGCTAAAAAAGGATGATGGATCAAGCCCTGATCTCTTGACTGGGTAGGAGTATTCTGCATCATTCAGAAACTCTGTCCATCACCTTTTCCAAAATTGATTTTATCCACACTAAGTGTGGGAGGGTATACTCAGACGTGAGTCCCTAGCTCATTGCACCATCAGGATTCAAGCAAGCCGGGCCGATGACGGCTGAAATGCCAGAAACCGGTCCCCGGTAGCTTTTCTCCTTTCTGGTGAAGAATTGGCTTGGTAGTTTGGTCTGCCCTGTTCCCATCATGCACTGGGGCAGGAACAGACTAATTTGCATGTAGCCAGGTTCTGATCTGGGATGGTGCAGTGAGCTAAAAAAAGGCGATGGATCAAGCCCTGATCTCTTGACTGGGTAGGAGTATTCTGCATCATTCAGAAACTCTGTCCATCACCTTTTCCAAAATTGATTTTATCCACACTAAGTGTGAGAGGGTATACTCAGACGTGAGTCCCTAGCTCATTGCACCATCAGGATTCAAGCAAGCCGGGCCGATGACGGCTGAAATGCCAGAAACCGGTCCCCGGTAGCTTGTCTCCTTTCTGGTGAAGAATTGGCTTGGTAGTTTGGTCTGCCGATTTCCCATCATGCACTGGGGCAGGAACAGACTAATTTGCATGTAGCCAGGTTCTGATCTGGGATGGTGCAGTGAGCTAAAAAATGGAGATGGATCAAGCCCTGATCTCTTGACTGGGTAGGAGTATTCTGCATCACTCAGAAACTCTGTCCAACACCTTTTCCAAAATTGATTTTATCCACACTAAGTGTGGGAGGGTATACTCAGACGTGAGTCCCTAGCTCATTGCACCATCAGGATTCAAGCAAGCCGGGCCGATGACGGCTGAAATGCCAGAAACCGGTCCCCGGTAACTTGTCTCCTTTCTGGTGAAGAATTGGCTTGGTAGTTTGGTCTGCCCTGTTCCCATCATGCACTGGGGCAGGAACAGACTAATTTGAATGTAGCCAGGTTCTGATCTGGGATGGTGCAGTGAGCTAAAAAACGGTGATGGATCAAGCCCTGATCTCTTGACTGGGTAGGAGTATTCTGCATCATTCAGAAACTCTGTCCATCACCTTTTTCAAAATTGATTTTATCCACACTAAGTGTGGGAGGGTATACTCAGACGTGAGTCCCTAGCTCATTGCACCATCAGGATTCAAGCAAGCCGGGCCGATGACGGCTGAAATGCCAGAAACCGGTCCCCGGTAGCTTGTCTCCTTTCTGGTGAAGAATTGGCTTGGTAGTTTGGTCTGCCCTGTTCCCATCAAGCACTGGGGCAGGAACAGACTAATTTGCATGTAGCCAGGTTCTGATCTGGGATGGTGCAGTGAGCTAAAAAACGGTGATGGATCAACCCCTGATCTCTTGACTGGGTAGGAGTATTCTGCATCATTCAGAAACTCTGTCCATCACCTTTTCCAAAATTGATTTTATCCACACTAAGTGTGGGAGGGTGTACTCAGACGTGAGTCTCTAGCTCATTGCACCATCAGGATTCAAGCAAGCCGGGCCGATGACGGCTGAAATGCCAGAAACCGGTCCCCGGTAGCTTGTCTCCTTTCTGGAGAAGAATTGGCTTGGTAGTTTGGTCTGCCCTGTTCCCATCATGCACTGGGGCAGGAACAGACTAATTTGCATGTAGCCAGGTTCTGATCTGGGATGGTGCAGTGAGCTAACAAACGATGATGGATCAAGCCCTGATCTCTTGACTGGGTCGGAGTATTCTGCATCATTCAGAAACTCTGTCCATCACCTTTTCCAAAATTGATTTTATCCACACTAAGTGTGGGAGGGTATACTCAGACGTGAGTCCCTAGCTCATTGCACCATCAGGATTCAAGCAAGCCGGGCCGATGACGGCTGAAATGCCACAAACCGGTCTCCGGTAGCTTGTCTCCTTTCTGGTGAAGAATTGGCTTGGTAGTTTGGTCTGCCCTGTTCCCATCATGCACTGGGGCAGGAACAGACTAATTTGCATGTAGCCAGATTCTGATCTGGGATGGTGCAGTGAGCTAAAAAACGGTGATGGATCAAGCCCTGATCTCTTGACTGGGTAGGAGTATTCTGCATCATTCAGAAACTCTGTCCATCACCTTTTCCAAAATTGATTTTATCCACACTAAGTGTGAGAGGGTATACTCAGACGTGAGTCCCTAGCTCATTGCACCATCAGGATTCAAGCAAGCCGGGCCGATGACGGCTGAAATGCCAGAAACCGGTCCCCGGTAGCTTGTCTCCTTTCTGGTTAAGAATTGGCTTGGTAGTTTGGTCTGCCCTGTTCCCATCATGCACTGGGGTAGGAACAGACTAATTTGCATGTAGCCAGGTTCTGATCTGGGATGGTGCAGTGAGCTAAAAAACGGTGATGGGTCAAGCCCTGATCTCTTGACTGGGTAGGAGTATTCTGCATCATTCAGAAACTCTGTCCATCACCTTTTCCAAAATTAATTTTATCCACACTAAGTGTGGGAGGGTATACTCAGACGTGAGTCCCTAGCTCATTGCACCATCAGGATTCAAGCAAGCCGGGCCGATGACGGCTGAAATGCCAGAAACCGGTCCCCGGTAGCTTGTCTCCTTTCTGGTGAAGAATTGGCTTGGTAGTTTGGTCTGCCCTGTTCCCATCATTCACTGGGGCAGGAACAGACTAATTTGCATGTAGCCAGGTTCTGATCTGGGATGGTGCAGTGAGCTAAAAAACGGTGATGGATCAAGCCCTGATCTCTCGACTGGGTAGGAGTATTCTGCATCATTCAGAAACTCTGTCCATCACCTTTTCCAAAATTGATTTTATCCACACTAAGTGTGGGAGGGTATACTCAGACGTGAGTCCCTAGCTCATTGCACCATCAGGATTCAAGCAAGCCGGGCCGATGACGGCTGAAATGCCAGAAACCGGTCCCCGGTAGCTTGTCTCCTTTCTGGTGAAGAATTGGCTTGGTAGTTTGGTCTGCCCTCTTCCCATCATGCACTGGGGCAGGAACAGACTAATTTGCATGTAGCCAGGTTCTGATCTGGGATGGTGCAGTGAGCTAAAAAACGGTGATGGATCAAGCCCTGATCTCTTGACCGGGTAGGAGTATTCTGCATCATTCAGAAACTCTGTCCATCACCTTTTCCAAAATTGATTTTATCCACACTAAGTGTGGGAGGGTATACTCAGACGTGAGTCCCTAGCTCATTGCACCATCAGGATTCAAGCAAGCCGGGCCGATGACGGCTGAAATGCCAGAAACCGGTCCCCGGTAGCTTGTCTCCTTTCTGGTGAAGAATTGGCTTGGTAGTTTGGTCTGCCCTCTTCCCATCATGCACTGGGGCAGGAACAGACTAATTTGCATGTAGCCAGGTTCTGATCTGGGATGGTGCAGTGAGCTAAAAAACGGTGATGGATCAAGCCCTGATCTCTTGACTGGGTAGGAGTATTCTGCATCATTCACAAACTATATCCATCACCTTTTCCAAAATTGATTTTATCCACACTAAGTGTGGGAGGGTATACTCAGACGTGAGTCCCTAGCTCATTGCACCATCGGGATTCAAGCAAGCCGGGCCGATGACGGCTGAAATGCCAGAAACCGGTCCCCGGTAGCTTGTCTCCTTTCTGGTGAAGAATTGGCTTGGTAGTTTGGTCTGCCCTGTTCCCATCATGCACTGGGGCAGGAACAGACTAATTTGCATGTAGCCAGGTTCTGATCTGGGATGGGGCAGTGAGCTAAAAAACGGTGATGGATCAAGCCCTGATCTCTTGACTGGGTAGGAGTATTCTGCATCATTCAGAAACTCTGTCCATCACCTTTTCCAAAATTGATTTTATCCACACTAAGTGTGGGAGGGTATACTCAGACGTGAGTCCCTAGCTCATTGCACCATCAGGATTCAAGCAAGCCGGGCCGATGACGGCTGAAATGCCAGAACCCGGTCCCCGGTAGCTTGTCTCCTTTCTGGTGAAGAATTGGCTTGGTAGTTTGGTTTGCCCTGTTCCCATCATGCACTGGGGCAGGAACAGACTAATTTGCATGTAGCCAGGTTCTGATCTGGGATGGTGCAGTGAGCTAAAAAACGGTGAGGTATCAAGCCCTGATCTCTTGACTGGGTAGGAGTATTCTGCAACATTCAGAAACTCTGTCCATCACCTTTTCCAAAATTGATTTTATCCACACTAAGTGTGGGAGGGTATGCTCAGACGTGAGTCCCTAGCTCATTGCACCATCAGGATTCAAGCAAGCCGGGCCGATGACGGCTGAAATGCCAGAAACCGGTCCCCGGTAGCTTGTCTCCTTTCTGGTGAAGAATTGGCTTGGTAGTTTGGTCTGCCCTGTTCCCATCATGCACTGGGGCAGGAACAGACTAATTTGCATGTAGCCAGGTTCTGATCTGGGATGGTGCAGTGAGCTAAAAAACGGTGATGGATCAAGCCCTGATCTCTTGACTGGGTAGGAGTATTCTGCATCATTCAGAAACTCTGTCCATCACCTTTTCCAAAATTGATTTTATCCACACTAAGTGTGGGAGGGTATACTCAGACGTGAGTCCCTAGCTCATTGCACCATCAGGATTCAAGCAAGCCGGGCCGATGACAGCTGAAATGCCAGAAACCGGTCCCCGGTAGCTTGTCTCCTTTCTGGTGAAGAATTGGCTTGGTAGTTTGGTCTGCCGATTTCCCATCATGCACTGGGGCAGGAACAGACTTATTTGCATGTAGCCAGGTTCTGATCTGGGATGGTGCAGTGAGCTAAAAAACGATGATGGATCAAGCCCTGATCTCTTGACTGGGTAGGAGTATTCTGCAACATTCAGAAACTCTGTCCATCACCTTTTCCAAAATTGATTTTATCCACACTAAGTGTGGGAGGGTATACTCAGACGTGAGTCCCTAGCTCATTGCACCATCAGGATTCAAGCAAGCCGGGCCGATGACGGCTGAAATGCCAGAAACCGGTCCCCGGTAGCTTGTCTCCTTTCTGGTGAAGAATTGGCTTGGTAGTTTGGTCTGCCCTGTTCCCATCATGCACTGGGGCAGGAACAGACTAATTTGCATGTAGCCAGATTCTGATCTGGGATGGTGCAGTGAGCTAAAAAACGGTGATGGATCAAGCCCTGATCTCTTGACTGGGTAGGAGTATTCTGCATCATTCAGAAACTCTGTCCATCACCTTTTCCAAAATTGATTTTATCCACACTAAGTGTGGGAGGGTGTACTCAGACATGAGTCCCTAGCTCATTGCACCATCAGGATTCAAGCAAGCCGGGCCGATGACGGCTGAAATGCCAGAAACCGGTCCCCGGTAGCTTGTCTCCTTTCTGGAGAAGAATTGGCTTGGTAGTTTGGTCTGCCCTGTTCCCATCATGCACTGGGGCAGGAACAGACTAATTTGCATGTAGCCAGGTTCTGATCTGGGATGGTGCAGTGAGCTAAAAAACGGTGATGGATCAAGCCCTGATCTCTTGACTGGGTAGGAGTATTCTGCATCATTCAGAAACTCTGTCCATCACCTTTTCCAGAATTGATTTTATCCACACTAAGTGTGAGAGGGTTTACTCAGACGTGAGTCCCTAGCTCATTGCACCATCAGGATTCAAGCAAGCCGGGCCGATGACGGCTGAAATGCCAGAAACCGGTCCCCGGTAGCTTGTCTCCTTTCTGGTGAAGAATTGGCTTGGTAGTTTGGTCTGCCCTGTTCCCATCATGCACTGGGGTAGGAACAGACTAATTTGCATGTAGCCAGGTTCTGATCTGGGATGGTGCAGTGAGCTAAAAAACGGTGATGGGTCAAGCCCTGATCTCTTGACTGGGTAGGAGTATTCTGCATCATTCAGAAACTCTGTCCATCACCTTTTCCAAAATTGATTTTATCCACACTAAGTGTGAGAGGGTATACTCAGACGTGAGTCCCTAGCTCATTGCACCATCAGGATTCAAGCAAGCCGGGCCGATGACGGCTCAAATGCCAGAAACCGGTTCCCGGTAGCTTGTCTCCTTTCTGGTGAAGAATTGGCTTGGTAGTTTGGTCTGCCCTGTTCCCATCATGCACTGGGGCAGGAACAGACTAATTTGCATGTAGCCAGGTTCTGATCTGGGATGGTGCAGTGAGCTAAAAAACGGTGATGGATCAAGCCCTGATCTCTTGACTGGGTAGGAGTATTCTGCATCATTCAGAAACTATATCCATCACCTTTTCCAAAATTGATTTTATCCACACTAAGTGTGGGAGGGTATACTCAGACGTGAGTCCCTAGCTCATTGCACCATCAGGATTCAAGCAAGCCGGGCCGATGACGGCTGAAATGCCAGAAACCGGTCCCCGGTAGCTTGTCTCCTTTCTGGTGAAGAATTGGCTTGGTAGTTTGGTCTGCCCTGTTCCCATCATGCACTGGGGCAGGAACAGACTAATTTGCATGTAGCCAGGTTCTGATCTGGGATGGTGCAGTGAGCTAAAAAACGGTGATGGATCAAACCCTGATCTCTTGACTGGGTAGGAGTATTCTGCATCATTCAGAAACTCTGTCCATCACCTTTTCCAAAATTGATTTTATCCACACTAAGTGTGGGAGGGTATACTCAGACGTGAGTCCCTAGCTCATTGCACCATCAGGATTCAAGCAAGCCGGGCCGATGACGGCTGAAATGCCAGAAACCGGTCCCCGGTAGCTTTTCTCCTTTCTGGTGAAGAATTGGCTTGGTAGTTTGGTCTGCCCTGTTCCCATCATGCACTGGGGCAAAAACAGACTAATTTGCATGTAGCCAGGTTCTGATCTGGGATGGTGCAGTGAGCTAAAAAACGGTGATGGATCAAGCCCTTATCTCTTGACTGGGTAGGAGTATTCTGCATCATTCAGAAACTATATCCATCACCTTTTCCAAAATTGATTTTATCCACACTAAGTGTGGGAGGGTATACTCAGACGTGAGTCCCTAGCTCATTGCACCATCTGGATTCTAACAAGCCGGACCGATGACGGCTGAAATGCCAGAAACCGGTCCCCGGTAGCTTGTCTCCTTTCTGGTGAAGAATTGGCTTGGTAGTTTGGTCTGCCCTGTTCCCATCATGCACTGGGTCAGGAACAGACTAATTTGCATGTAGCCAGGTTCTGATCTGGGATGGTGCAGTGAGCTAAAAAACGGTGATGGATCAAGCCCTGATCTCTCGACTGGGTAGGAGTATTCTGCATCATTCAGAAACTCTGTCCATCACCTTTTCCAAAATTGATTTTATCCACACTAAGTGTGGGAGGGTATACTCAGACGTGAGTCCCTAGCTCATTGCACCATCAGGATTCAAGCAAGCCGGGCCGATGACGGCTGAAATGCCAGAAACCGGTCCCCGGTAGCTTGTCTCCTTTCTGGTGAAGAATTGGCTTGGTAGTTTGGTCTGCCCTGTTCCCATCATGCACTGGGGCAGGAACAGACTAATTTGCATGTAGCCAGGTTCTGATCTGAGATGGTGCAGTGAGCTAAAAAACGGTGATGGGTCAAGCCCTGATCTCTTGACTGGGTAGGAGTATTCTGCATCATTCAGAAACTCTGTCCATCACCTTTTCCAAAATTGATTTTATCCACACTAAGTGTGGGAGGGTATACTCAGACGTGAGTCCCTAGCTCATTGCACCATCAGGATTCAAGCAAGCCGGGCCGATGACGGCTGAAATGCCAGAAACCGGACCCCGGTAGCTTGTCTCCTTTCTGGTGAAGAATTGGCTTGGTAGTTTGGTCTGCCCTGTTCCCATCATGCACTGGGGCAGGAACAGACTAATTTGCATGTAGCCAGGTTCTGATCTGGGATGGTGCAGTGAGCTAAAAAATGTTGATGGATCAAGCCCTGATCTCTTGACTGGGTAGGAATATTCTGCATCATTCAGAAACTATATCCATCACCTTTTCCAAAATTGATTTTATCCACACTAAGTGTGGGAGGGTATACTCAGACGTGAGTCCCTAGCTCATTGCACCATCAGGATTCAAGCAAGCCGGGCCGATGACGGCTGAAATGCCAGAAACCGGTCCCCGGTAGCTTGTCTCCTTTCTGGTGAAGAATTGGCTTGGTAGTTTGGTCTGCCGATTTCCCATCATGCACTGGGGCAGGAACAGACTAATTTGCATGTAGCCAGGTTCTGATCTGGGATGGTGCAGTGAGCTAAAAAATGGTGATGGATCAAGCCCTGATCTCTTGACTGGGTAGGAGTATTCTGCATCACTCAGAAACTCTGTCCATCACCTTTTCCAAAATTGATTTTATCCACACTAAGTGTGGGAGGGTATACTCAGACGTGAGTCCCTAGCTCATTGCACCATCAGGATTCAAGCAAGCCGGGCCGATGACGGCTGAAATGCCAGAAACCGGTCCCCGGTAGCTTGTCTCCTTTCTGGTGAAGAATTGGCTTGGTAGTTTGGTCTGCCCTGTTCCCATCATGCACTGGGGCAGGAACAGACTAATTTGAATGTAGCCAGGTTCTGATCTGGGATGGTGCAGTGAGCTAAAAAACGGTGATGGATCAAGCCCTGATCTCTTGACTGGGTAGGAGTATTCTGCATCATTCAGAAACTCTGTCCATCACCTTTTCCAAAATTGATTTTATCCACACTAAGTGTGGGAGGGTATACTCAGACGTGAGTCCCTAGCTCATTGCACCATCAGGATTCAAGCAAGCCGGGCCGATGACGGCTGAAATGCCAGAAACCGGTCCCCGGTAGCTTGTCTCCTTTCTGGTGAAGAATTGGCTTGGTAGTTTGGTCTGCCCTGTTCCCATCAAGCACTGGGGCAGGAACAGACTAATTTGCATGTAGCCAGGTTCTGATCTGGGATGGTGCAGTGAGCTAAAAAACGGTGATGGATCAAGCCCTGATCTCTTGACTGGGTAGGAGTATTCTGCATCATTCAGAAACTCTGTCCATCACCTTTTCCAAAATTGATTTTATCCACACTAAGTGTGGGAGGGTGTACTCAGACGTGAGTCTCTAGCTCATTGCACCATCAGGATTCAAGCAAGCCGGGCCGATGACGGCTGAAATGCCAGAAACCGGTCCCCGGTAGCTTGTCTCCTTTCTGGAGAAGAATTGGCTTGGTAGTTTGGTCTGCCCTGTTCCCATCATGCACTGGGGCAGGAACAGACTAATTTGCATGTAGCCAGGTTCTGATCTGGGATGGTGCAGTGAGCTAATAAACGATGATGGATCAAGCCCTGATCTCTTGACTGGGTAGGAGTATTCTGCATCATTCAGAAACTCTGTCCATCACCTTTTCCAAAATTGATTTTATCCACACTAAGTGTGGGAGGGTATACTCAGACGTGAGTCCCTAGCTCATTGCACCATCAGGATTCAAGCAAGCCGGGCCGATGACGGCTGAAATGCCAGAAACCGGTCCCCGGTAGCTTGTCTCCTTTCTGGTGAAGAATTGGCTTGGTAGTTTGGTCTGCCCTGTTCCCATCATGCACTGGGGCAGGAACAGACTAATTTGCATGTAGCCAGATTCTGATCTGGGATGGTGCAGTGAGCTAAAAAACGGTGATGGATCAAGCCCTGATCTCTTGACTGGGTAGGAGTATTCTGCATCATTCAGAAACTCTGTCCATCACCTTTTCCAAAATTGATTTTATCCACACTAAGTGTGAGAGGGTATACTCAGACGTGAGTCCCTAGCTCATTGCACCATCAGGATTCAAGCAAGCCGGGCCGATGACGGCTGAAATGCCAGAAACCGGTCCCCGGTAGCTTGTCTCCTTTCTGGTGAAGAATTGGCTTGGTAGTTTGGTCTGCCCTGTTCCCATCATGCACTGGGGCAGGAACAGACTAATTTGCATGTAGCCAGGTTCTGATCTGGGATGGTGCAGTGAGCTAAAAAACGGTGATGGATCAAGCCCTGATCTCTTGACTGGGTAGGAGTATTCTGCATCATTCAGAAACTCTGTCCATCACCTTTTCCAAAATTGATTTTATCCACACTAAGTGTGGGAGGGTGTACTCAGACGTGAGTCCCTAGCTCATTGCACCTTCAGGATTCAAGCAAGCCGGGCCGATGACGGCTGAAATGCCAGAAACCGGTCCCCGGTAGCTTGTCTCCTTTCTGGAGAAGAATTGGCTTGGTAGTTTGTTCTGCCCTGTTCCCATCATGCACTGGGGCAGGAACAGACTAATTTGCATGTAGCCAGGTTCTGATCTGGGATGGTGCAGTGAGCTAAAAAAGGATGATGGATCAAGCCCTGATCTCTTGACTGGGTAGGAGTATTCTGCATCATTCAGAAACTCTGTCCATCACCTTTTCCAAAATTGATTTTATCCACACTAAGTGTGGGAGGGTATACTCAGACGTGAGTCCCTAGCTCATTGCACCATCAGGATTCAAGCAAGCCGGGCCGATGACGGCTGAAATGCCAGAAACCGGTCCCCGGTAGCTTTTCTCCTTTCTGGTGAAGAATTGGCTTGGTAGTTTGGTCTGCCCTGTTCCCATCATGCACTGGGGCAGGAACAGACTAATTTGCATGTAGCCAGGTTCTGATCTGGGATGGTGCAGTGAGCTAAAAAAAGGCGATGGATCAAGCCCTGATCTCTTGACTGGGTAGGAGTATTCTGCATCATTCAGAAACTCTGTCCATCACCTTTTCCAAAATTGATTTTATCCAAACTAAGTGTGAGAGGGTATACTCAGACGTGAGTCCCTAGCTCATTGCACCATCAGGATTCAAGCAAGCCGGGCCGATGACGGCTGAAATGCCAGAAACCGGTCCCCGGTAGCTTGTCTCCTTTCTGGTGAAGAATTGGCTTGGTAGTTTGGTCTGCCGATTTCCCATCATGCACTGGGGCAGGAACAGACTAATTTGCATGTAGCCAGGTTCTGATCTGGGATGGTGCAGTGAGCTAAAAAATGGTGATGGATCAAGCCCTGATCTCTTGACTGGGTAGGAGTATTCTGCATCACTCAGAAACTCTGTCCATCACCTTTTCCAAAATTGATTTTATCCACACTAAGTGTGGGAGGGTATACTCAGACGTGAGTCCCTAGCTCATTGCACCATCAGGATTCAAGCAAGCCGGGCCGATGACGGCTGAAATGCCGGAAACCGGTCCCCGGTAGCTTGTCTCCTTTCTGGTGAAGAATTGGCTTGGTAGTTTGGTCTGCCCTGTTCCCATCATGCACTGGGGCAGGAACAGACTAATTTGAATGTAGCCAGGTTCTGATCTGGGATGGTGCAGTGAGCTAAAAAACGGTGATGGATCAAGCCCTGATCTCTTGACTGGGTAGGAGTATTCTGCATCATTCAGAAACTCTGTCCATCACCTTTTCCAAAATTGATTTTATCCACACTAAGTGTGGGAGGGTATACTCAGACGTGAGTCCCTAGCTCATTGCACCATCAGGATTCAAGCAAGCCGGGCCGATGACGGCTGAAATGCCAGAAACCGGTCCCCGGTAGCTTGTCTCCTTTCTAGTGAAGAATTGGCTTGGTAGTTTGGTCTGCCCTGTTCCCATCAAGCACTGGGGCAGGAACAGACTAATTTGCATGTAGCCAGGTTCTGATCTGGGATGGTGCAGTGAGCTAAAAAACGGTGATGGATCAACCCCTGATCTCTTGACTGGGTAGGAGTATTCTGCATCATTCAGAAACTCTGTCCATCACCTTTTCCAAAATTGATTTTATCCACACTAAGTGTGGGAGGGTGTACTCAGACGTGAGTCTCTAGCTCATTGCACCATCAGGATTCAAGCAAGCCGGGCCGATGACGGCTGAAATGCCAGAAACCGGTCCCCGGTAGCTTGTCTCCTTTCTGGAGAAGAATTGGCTTGGTAGTTTGGTCTGCCCTGTTCCCATCATGCACTGGGGCAGGAACAGACTAATTTGCATGTAGCCAGGTTCTGATCTGGGATGGTGCAGTGAGCTAACAAACGATGATGGATCAAGCCCTGGTCTCTTGACTGGGTAGGAGTATTCTGCATCATTCAGAAACTCTGTCCATCACCTTTTCCAAAATTGATTTTATCCACACTAAGTGTGGGAGGGTATACTCAGACGTGAGTCCCTAGCTCATTGCACCATCAGGATTCAAGCAAGCCGGGCCGATGACGGCTGAAATGCCACAAACCGGTCCCCGGTAGCTTGTCTCCTTTCTGGTGAAGAATTGGCTTGGTAGTTTGGTCTGCCCTGTTCCCATCATGCACTGGGGCAGGAACAGACTAATTTGCATGTAGCCAGATTCTGATCTGGGATGGTGCAGTGAGCTAAAAAACGGTGATGGATCAAGCCCTGATCTCTTGACTGGGTAGGAGTATTCTGCATCATTCAGAAACTCTGTCCATCACCTTTTCCAAAATTGATTTTATCCACACTAAGTGTGAGAGGGTATACTCAGACGTGAGTCCCTAGCTCATTGCACCATCAGGATTCAAGCAAGCCGGGCCGATGACGGCTGAAATGCCAGAAACCGGTCCCCGGTAGCTTGTCTCCTTTCTGGTGAAGAATTGGCTTGGTAGTTTGGTCTGCCCTGTTCCCATCATGCACTGGGGTAGGAACAGACTAATTTGCATGTAGCCAGGTTCTGATCTGGGATGGTGCAGTGAGCTAAAAAACGGTGATGGGTCAAGCCCTGATCTCTTGACTGGGTAGGAGTATTCTGCATCATTCAGAAACTCTGTCCATCACCTTTTCCAAAATTAATTTTATCCACACTAAGTGTGGGAGGGTATACTCAGACGTGAGTCCCTAGCTCATTGCACCATCAGGATTCAAGCAAGCCGGGCCGATGACGGCTGAAATGCCAGAAACCGGTCCCCGGTAGCTTGTCTCCTTTCTGGTGAAGAATTGGCTTGGTAGTTTGGTCTGCCCTGTTCCCATCATTCACTGGGGCAGGAACAGACTAATTTGCATGTAGCCAGGTTCTGATCTGGGATGGTGCAGTGAGCTAAAAAACGGTGATGGATCAAGCCCTGATCTCTCGACTGGGTAGGAGTATTCTGCATCATTCAGAAACTCTGTCCATCACCTTTTCCAAAATTGATTTTATCCACACTAAGTGTGGGAGGGTATACTCAGACGTGAGTCCCTAGCTCATTGCACCATCAGGATTCAAGCAAGCCGGGCCGATGACGGCTGAAATGCCAGAAACCGGTCCCCGGTAGCTTGTCTCCTTTCTTGTGAAGAATTGGCTTGGTAGTTTGGTCTGCCCTCTTCCCATCATGCACTGGGGCAGGAACAGACTAATTTGCATGTAGCCAGGTTCTGACCTGGGATGGTGCAGTGAGCTAAAAAACGGTGATGGATCAAGCCCTGATCTCTTGACCGGGTAGGAGTATTCTGCATCATTCAGAAACTCTGTCCATCACCTTTTCCAAAATTGATTTTATCCACACTAAGTGTGGGAGGGTATACTCAGACGTGAGTCCCTAGCTCATTGCACCATCAGGATTCAAGCAAGCCGGGCCGATGACGGCTGAAATGCCAGAAACCGGTCCCCGGTAGCTTGTCTCCTTTCTGGTGAAGAATTGGCTTGGTAGTTTGGTCTGCCCTCTTCCCATCATGCACTGGGGCAGGAACAGACTAATTTGCATGTAGCCAGGTTCTGATCTGGGATGGTGCAGTGAGCTAAAAAACGGTGATGGATCAAGCCCTGATCTCTTGACTGGGTAGGAGTATTCTGCATCATTCAGAAACTATATCCATCACCTTTTCCAAAATTGATTTTATCCACACTAAGTGTGGGAGGGTATACTCAGACGTGAGTCCCTAGCTCATTGCACCATCGGGATTCAAGCAAGCCGGGCCGATGACGGCTGAAATGCCAGAAACCGGTCCCCGGTAGCTTGTCTCCTTTCTGGTGAAGAATTGGCTTGGTAGTTTGGTCTGCCCTGTTCCCATCATGCACTGGGGCAGGAACAGACTAATTTGCATGTAGCCAGGTTCTGATCTGGGATGGGGCAGTGAGCTAAAAAACGGTGATGGATCAAGCCCTGATCTCTTGACTGGGTAGGAGTATTCTGCATCATTCAGAAACTCTGTCCATCACCTTTTCCAAAATTGATTTTATCCACACTAAGTGTGGGAGGGTATACTCAGACGTGAGTCCCTAGCTCATTGCACCATCAGGATTCAAGCAAGCCGGGCCGATGACGGCTGAAATGCCAGAACCCGGTCCCCGGTAGCTTGTCTCCTTTCTGGTGAAGAATTGGCTTGGTAGTTTGGTTTGCCCTGTTCCCATCATGCACTGGGGCAGGAACAGACTAATTTGCATGTAGCCAGGTTCTGATCTGGGATGGTGCAGTGAGCTAAAAAACGGTGATGTATCAAGCCCTGATCTCTTGACTGGGTAGGAGTATTCTGCAACATTCAGAAACTCTGTCCATCACCTTTTCCAAAATTGATTTTATCCACACTAAGTGTGGGAGGGTATGCTCAGACGTGAGTCCCTAGCTCATTGCACCATCAGGATTCAAGCAAGCCGGGCCGATGACGGCTGAAATGCCAGAAACCGGTCCCCGGTAGCTTGTCTCCTTTCTGGTGAAGAATTGGCTTGGTAGTTTGGTCTGCCCTGTTCCCATCATGCACTGGGGCAGGAACAGACTAATTTGCATGTAGCCAGGTTCTGATCTGGGATGGTGCAGTGAGCTAAAAAACGGTGATGGATCAAGCCCTGATCTCTTGACTGGGTAGGAGTATTCTGCATCATTCAGAAACTCTGTCCATCACCTTTTCCAAAATTGATTTTATCCACACTAAGTGTGGGAGGGTATACTCAGACGTGAGTCCCTAGCTCATTGCACCATCAGGATTCAAGCAAGCCGGGCCGATGACAGCTGAAATGCCAGAAACCGGTCCCCGGTAGCTTGTCTCCTTTCTGGTGAAGAATTGGCTTGGTAGTTTGGTCTGCCGATTTCCCATCATGCACTGGGGCAGGAACAGACTTATTTGCATGTAGCCAGGTTCTGATCTGGGATGGTGCAGTGAGCTAAAAAACGATGATGGATCAAGCCCTGATCTCTTGACTGGGTAGGAGTATTCTGCAACATTCAGAAACTCTGTCCATCACCTTTTCCAAAATTGATTTTATCCACACTAAGTGTGGGAGGGTATACTCAGACGTGAGTCCCTAGCTCATTGCACCATCAGGATTCAAGCAAGCCGGGCCGATGACGGCTGAAATGCCAGAAACCGGTCCCCGTTAGCTTGTCTCCTTTCTGGTGAAGAATTGGCTTGGTAGTTTGGTCTGCCCTGTTCCCATCATGCACTGGGGCAGGAACAGACTAATTTGCATGTAGCCAGATTCTGATCTGGGATGGTGCAGTGAGCTAAAAAACGGTGATGGATCAAGCCCTGATCTCTTGACTGGGTAGGAGTATTCTGCATCATTCAGAAACTCTGTCCATCACCTTTTCCAAAATTGATTTTATCCACACTAAGTGTGGGAGGGTGTACTCAGACATGAGTCCCTAGCTCATTGCACCATCAGGATTCAAGCAAGCCGGGCCGATGACGGCTGAAATGCCAGAAACCGGTCCCCGGTAGCTTGTCTCCTTTCTGGAGAAGAATTGGCTTGGTAGTTTGGTCTGCCCTGTTCCCATCATGCACTGGGGCAGGAACAGACTAATTTGCATGTAGCCAGGTTCTGATCTGGGATGGTGCAGTGAGCTAAAAAACGGTGATGGATCAAGCCCTGATCTCTTGACTGGGTAGGAGTATTCTGCATCATTCAGAAACTCTGTCCATCACCTTTTCCAGAATTGATTTTATCCACACTAAGTGTGAGAGGGTATACTCAGACGTGAGTCCCTAGCTCATTGCACCATCAGGATTCAAGCAAGCCGGGCCGATGACGGCTGAAATGCCAGAAACCGGTCCCCGGTAGCTTGTCTCCTTTCTGGTGAAGAATTGGCTTGGTAGTTTGGTCTGCCCTGTTCCCATCATGCACTGGGGTAGGAACAGACTAATTTGCATGTAGCCAGGTTCTGATCTGGGATGGTGCAGTGAGCTAAAAAACGGTGATGGGTCAAGCCCTGATCTCTTGACTGGGTAGGAGTATTCTGCATCATTCAGAAACTCTGTCCATCACCTTTTCCAAAATTGATTTTATCCACACTAAGTGTGAGAGGGTATACTCAGACGTGAGTCCCTAGCTCATTGCACCATCAGGATTCAAGCAAGCCGGGCCGATGACGGCTCAAATGCCAGAAACCGGTTCCCGGTAGCTTGTCTCCTTTCTGGTGAAGAATTGGCTTGGTAGTTTGGTCTGCCCTGTTCCCATCATGCACTGGGGCAGGAACAGACTAATTTGCATGTAGCCAGGTTCTGATCTGGGATGGTGCAGTGAGCTAAAAAACGGTGATGGATCAAGCCCTGATCTCTTGACTGGGTAGGAGTATTCTGCATCATTCAGAAACTATATCCATCACCTTTTCCAAAATTGATTTTATCCACACTAAGTGTGGGAGGGTATACTCAGACGTGAGTCCCTAGCTCATTGCACCATCAGGATTCAAGCAAGCCGGGCCGATGACGGCTGAAATGCCAGAAACCGGTCCCCGGTAGCTTGTCTCCTTTCTGGTGAAGAATTGGCTTGGTAGTTTGGTCTGCCCTGTTCCCATCATGCACTGGGGCAGGAACAGACTAATTTGCATGTAGCCAGGTTCTGATCTGGGATGGTGCAGTGAGCTAAAAAACGGTGATGGATCAAACCCTGATCTCTTGACTGGGTAGGAGTATTCTGCATCATTCAGAAACTCTGTCCATCACCTTTTCCAAAATTGATTTTATCCACACTAAGTGTGGGAGGGTATACTCAGACGTGAGTCCCTAGCTCATTGCACCATCAGGATTCAAGCAAGCCGGGCCGATGACGGCTGAAATGCCAGAAACCGGTCCCCGGTAGCTTTTCTCCTTTCTGGTGAAGAATTGGCTTGGTAGTTTGGTCTGCCCTGTTCCCATCATGCACTGGGGCAAAAACAGACTAATTTGCATGTAGCCAGGTTCTGATCTGGGATGGTGCAGTGAGCTAAAAAACGGTGATGGATCAAGCCCTTATCTCTTGACTGGGTAGGAGTATTCTGCATCATTCAGAAACTATATCCATCACCTTTTCCAAAATTGATTTTATCCACACTAAGTGTGGGAGGGTATACTCAGACGTGAGTCCCTAGCTCATTGCACCATCGGGATTCAAGCAAGCCGGGCCGATGACGGCTGAAATGCCAGAAACCGGTCCCCGGTAGCTTGTCTCCTTTCTGGTGAAGAATTGGCTTGGTAGTTTGGTCTGCCCTGTTCCCATCATGCACTGGGGCAGGAACAGACTAATTTGCATGTAGCCAGGTTCTGATCTGGGATGGGGCAGTGAGCTAAAAAACGGTGATGGATCAAGCCCTGATCTCTTGACTGGGTAGGAGTATTCTGCATCATTCAGAAACTCTGTCCATCACCTTTTCCAAAATTGATTTTATCCACACTAAGTGTGGGAGGGTATACTCAGACGTGAGTCCCTAGCTCATTGCACCATCAGGATTCAAGCAAGCCGGGCCGATGACGGCTGAAATGCCAGAACCCGGTCCCCGGTAGCTTGTCTCCTTTCTGGTGAAGAATTGGCTTGGTAGTTTGGTTTGCCCTGTTCCCATCATGCACTGGGGCAGGAACAGACTAATTTGCATGTAGCCAGGTTCTGATCTGGGATGGTGCAGTGAGCTAAAAAACGGTGATGTATCAAGCCCTGATCTCTTGACTGGGTAGGAGTATTCTGCAACATTCAGAAACTCTGTCCATCACCTTTTCCAAAATTGATTTTATCCACACTAAGTGTGGGAGGGTATGCTCAGACGTGAGTCCCTAGCTCATTGCACCATCAGGATTCAAGCAAGCCGGGCCGATGACGGCTGAAATGCCAGAAACCGGTCCCCGGTAGCTTGTCTCCTTTCTGGTGAAGAATTGGCTTGGTAGTTTGGTCTGCCCTGTTCCCATCATGCACTGGGGCAGGAACAGACTAATTTGCATGTAGCCAGGTTCTGATCTGGGATGGTGCAGTTAGCTAAAAAACGGTGATGGATCAAGCCCTGATCTCTTGACTGGGTAGGAGTATTCTGCATCATTCAGAAACTCTGTCCATCACCTTTTCCAAAATTGATTTTATCCACACTAAGTGTGGGAGGGTATACTCAGACGTGAGTCCCTAGCTCATTGCACCATCAGGATTCAAGCAAGCCGGGCCGATGACAGCTGAAATGCCAGAAACCGGTCCCCGGTAGCTTGTCTCCTTTCTGGTGAAGAATTGGCTTGGTAGTTTGGTCTGCCGATTTCCCATCATGCACTGGGGCAGGAACAGACTTATTTGCATGTAGCCAGGTTCTGATCTGGGATGGTGCAGTGAGCTAAAAAACGATGATGGATCAAGCCCTGATCTCTTGACTGGGTAGGAGTATTCTGCAACATTCAGAAACTCTGTCCATCACCTTTTCCAAAATTGATTTTATCCACACTAAGTGTGGGAGGGTATACTCAGACGTGAGTCCCTAGCTCATTGCACCATCAGGATTCAAGCAAGCCGGGCCGATGACGGCTGAAATGCCAGAAACCGGTCCCCGTTAGCTTGTCTCCTTTCTGGTGAAGAATTGGCTTGGTAGTTTGGTCTGCCCTGTTCCCATCATGCACTGGGGCAGGAACAGACTAATTTGCATGTAGCCAGATTCTGATCTGGGATGGTGCAGTGAGCTAAAAAACGGTGATGGATCAAGCCCTGATCTCTTGACTGGGTAGGAGTATTCTGCATCATTCAGAAACTCTGTCCATCACCTTTTCCAAAATTGATTTTATCCACACTAAGTGTGGGAGGGTGTACTCAGACATGAGTCCCTAGCTCATTGCACCATCAGGATTCAAGCAAGCCGGGCCGATGACGGCTGAAATGCCAGAAACCGGTCCCCGGTAGCTTGTCTCCTTTCTGGAGAAGAATTGGCTTGGTAGTTTGGTCTGCCCTGTTCCCATCATGCACTGGGGCAGGAACAGACTAATTTGCATGTAGCCAGGTTCTGATCTGGGATGGTGCAGTGAGCTAAAAAACGGTGATGGATCAAGCCCTGATCTCTTGACTGGGTAGGAGTATTCTGCATCATTCAGAAACTCTGTCCATCACCTTTTCCAGAATTGATTTTATCCACACTAAGTGTGAGAGGGTATACTCAGACGTGAGTCCCTAGCTCATTGCACCATCAGGATTCAAGCAAGCCGGGACGATGACGGCTGAAATGCCAGAAACCGGTCCCCGGTAGCTTGTCTCCTTTCTGGTGAAGAATTGGCTTGGTAGTTTGGTCTGCCCTGTTCCCATCATGCACTGGGGTAGGAACAGACTAATTTGCATGTAGCCAGGTTCTGATCTGGGATGGTGCAGTGAGCTAAAAAACGGTGATGGGTCAAGCCCTGATCTCTTGACTGGGTAGGAGTATTCTGCATCATTCAGAAACTCTGTCCATCACCTTTTCCAAAATTGATTTTATCCACACTAAGTGTGAGAGGGTATACTCAGACGTGAGTCCCTAGCTCATTGCACCATCAGGATTCAAGCAAGCCGGGCCGATGACGGCTCAAATGCCAGAAACCGGTTCCCGGTAGCTTGTCTCCTTTCTGGTGAAGAATTGGCTTGGTAGTTTGGTCTGCCCTGTTCCCATCATGCACTGGGGCAGGAACAGACTAATTTGCATGTAGCCAGGTTCTGATCTGGGATGGTGCAGTGAGCTAAAAAACGGTGATGGATCAAGCCCTGATCTCTTGACTGGGTAGGAGTATTCTGCATCATTCAGAAACTATATCCATCACCTTTTCCAAAATTGATTTTATCCACACTAAGTGTGGGAGGGTATACTCAGACGTGAGTCCCTAGCTCATTGCACCATCAGGATTCAAGCAAGCCGGGCCGATGACGGCTGAAATGCCAGAAACCGGTCCCCGGTAGCTTGTCTCCTTTCTGGTGAAGAATTGGCTTGGTAGTTTGGTCTGCCCTGTTCCCATCATGCACTGGGGCAGGAACAGACTAATTTGCATGTAGCCAGGTTCTGATCTGGGATGGTGCAGTGAGCTAAAAAACGGTGATGGATCAAACCCTGATCTCTTGACTGGGTAGGAGTATTCTGCATCATTCAGAAACTCTGTCCATCACCTTTTCCAAAATTGATTTTATCCACACTAAGTGTGGGAGGGTATACTCAGACGTGAGTCCCTAGCTCATTGCACCATCAGGATTCAAGCAAGCCGGGCCGATGACGGCTGAAATGCCAGAAACCGGTCCCCGGTAGCTTTTCTCCTTTCTGGTGAAGAATTGGCTTGGTAGTTTGGTCTGCCCTGTTCCCATCATGCACTGGGGCAAAAACAGACTAATTTGCATGTAGCCAGGTTCTGATCTGGGATGGTGCAGTGAGCTAAAAAACGGTGATGGATCAAGCCCTTATCTCTTGACTGGGTAGGAGTATTCTGCATCATTCAGAAACTATATCCATCACCTTTTCCAAAATTGATTTTATCCACACTAAGTGTGGGAGGGTATACTCAGACGTGAGTCCCTAGCTCATTGCACCATCTGGATTCTAACAAGCCGGACCGATGACGGCTGAAATGCCAGAAACCGGTCCCCGGTAGCTTGTCTCCTTTCTGGTGAAGAATTGGCTTGGTAGTTTGGTCTGCCCTGTTCCCATCATGCACTGGGTCAGGAACAGACTAATTTGCATGTAGCCAGGTTCTGATCTGGGATGGTGCAGTGAGCTAAAAAACGGTGATGGATCAAGCCCTGATCTCTCGACTGGGTAGGAGTATTCTGCATCATTCAGAAACTCTGTCCATCACCTTTTCCAAAATTGATTTTATCCACACTAAGTGTGGGAGGGTATACTCAGACGTGAGTCCCTAGCTCATTGCACCATCAGGATTCAAGCAAGCCGGGCCGATGACGGCTGAAATGCCAGAAACCGGTCCCCGGTAGCTTGTCTCCTTTCTGGTGAAGAATTGGCTTGGTAGTTTGGTCTGCCCTGTTCCCATCATGCACTGGGGCAGGAACAGACTAATTTGCATGTAGCCAGGTTCTGATCTGAGATGGTGCAGTGAGCTAAAAAACGGTGATGGGTCAAGCCCTGATCTCTTGACTGGGTAGGAGTATTCTGCATCATTCAGAAACTCTGTCCATCACCTTTTCCAAAATTGATTTTATCCACACTAAGTGTGGGAGGGTATACTCAGACGTGAGTCCCTAGCTCATTGCACCATCAGGATTCAAGCAAGCCGGGCCGATGACGGCTGAAATGCCAGAAACCGGTCCCCGGTAGCTTGTCTCCTTTCTGGTGAAGAATTGGCTTGGTAGTTTGGTCTGCCCTGTTCCCATCATGCACTGGGGCAGGAACAGACTAATTTGCATGTAGCCAGGTTCTGATCTGGGATGGTGCAGTGAGCTAAAAAATGTTGATGGATCAAGCCCTGATCTCTTGACTGGGTAGGAATATTCTGCATCATTCAGAAACTATATCCATCACCTTTTCCAAAATTGATTTTATCCACACTAAGTGTGGGAGGGTATACTCAGACGTGAGTCCCTAGCTCATTGCACCATCAGGATTCAAGCAAGCCGGGCCGATGACGGCTGAAATGCCAGAAACCGGTCCCCGGTAGCTTGTCTCCTTTCTGGTGAAGAATTGGCTTGGTAGTTTGGTCTGCCCTGTTCCCATCATGCACTGGGGCAGGAACAGACTAATTTGCATGTAGCCAGATTCTGATCTGGGATGGTGCAGTGAGCTAAAAAACGGTGATGGATCAAGCCCTGATCTCTTGACTGGGTAGGAGTATTCTGCATCATTCAGAAACTCTTTCCATCACCTTTTCCAAAATTGATTTTATCCACACTAAGTGTGGGAGGGTATACTCAGACGTGAGTCCCTAGCTCATTGCACCATCAGGATTCAAGCAAGCCGGGCCGATGACGGCTGAAATGCCAGAAACCGGTCCCCGGTAGCTTGTCTCCTTTCTGGTGAAGAATTGGCTTGGTAGTTTGGTCTGCCCTGTTCCCATCATGCACTGGGGCAGGAACAGACTAATTTGCATGTAGCCAGGTTCTGATCTGGGATTGTGCAGGGAGCTAAAAAACGGTGATGGATCAAGCCCTGATCTCTTGACTGGGTAGGAGTATTCTGCATCATTCAGAAACTCTGTCCATCACCTTTTCCAAAATTGATTTTATCCACACTAAGTGTGGGAGGGTGTACTCAGACATGAGTCCCTAGCTCATTGCACCATCAGGATTCAAGCAAGCCGGGCCGATGACGGCTGAAATGCCAGAAACCGGTCCCCGGTAGCTTGTCTCCTTTCTGGAGAAGAATTGGCTTGGTAGTTTGGTCTGCCCTGTTCCCATCATGCACTGGGGCAGGAACAGACTAATTTGCATGTAGCCAGGTTCTGATCTGGGATGGTGCAGTGAGCTAAAAATTGGTGATGGATCAAGCCCTGATCTATTGACTGGGTAGGAGTATTCTGCATCATTCAGAAACTCTGTCCATCACCTTTTCCAAAATTGATTTTATCCACACTAAGTGTGGGAGGGTGTACTCAGACGTGAGTCCCTAGCTCATTGCACCATCAGGATTCAAGCAAGCCGGGCCGATGACGGCTGAAATGCCAGAAACCGGTCCCCGGTAGCTTGTCTCCTTTCTGGAGAAGAATTGGCTTGGTAGTTTGGTCTGCCCTGTTCCCATCATGCACTGGGGCAGGAACAGACTAATTTGCATGTAGCCAGGTTCTGATCTGGGATGGTGCAGTGAGCTAAAAAACGGTGATGGATCAAGCCCTGATCTCTTGACTGGGTAGGAGTATTCTGCATCATTCAGAAACTCTGTACATCACCTTTTCCAGAATTGATTTTATCCACACTAAGTGTGAGACGGTATACTCAGACGTGAGTCCCTAGCTCATTGCACCATCAGGATTCAAGCAAGCCGGGCCGATGACGGCTGAAATGCCAGAAACCGGTCCCCGGTAGCTTGTCTCCTTTCTGGTGAAGAATTGGCTTGGTAGTTTGGTCTGCCCTGTTCCCATCATGCACTGGGGTAGGAACAGACTAATTTGCATGTAGCCAGGTTCTGATCTGGGATGGTGCAGTGAGCTAAAAAACGGTGATGGGTCAAGCCCTGATCTCTTGACTGGGTAGGAGTATTCTGCATCATTCAGAAACTCTGTCCATCACCTTTTCCAAAATTGATTTTATCCACACTAAGTGTGGGAGGGTATACTCAGACGTGAGTCCCTAGCTCATTGCACCATCAGGATTCAAGCAAGCCGGGCCGATGACGGCTCAAATGCCAGAAACCGGTCCCCGGTAGCTTGTCTCCTTTCTGGTGAAGAATTGGCTTGGTAGTTTGGTCTGCCCTGTTCCCATCATGCACTGGGGCAGGAACAGACTAATTTGCATGTAGCCAGGTTCTGATCTGGGATGGTGCAGTGAGCTAAAAAACGGTGATGGATCAAGCCCTGATCTCTTGACTGGGTAGGAGTATTCTGCATCATTCAGAAACTATATCTATCACCTTTTCCAAAATTGATTTTATCCACACTAAGTGTGGGAGGGTATACTCAGACGTGAGTCCCTAGCTCATTGCACCATCAGGATTCAAGCAAGCCGGGCCGATGACGGCTGAAATGCCAGAAACCGGTCCCCGGTAGCTTGTCTCCTTTCTGGTGAAGAATTGGCTTGGTAGTTTGGTCTGCCCTGTTCCCATCATGCACTGGGGCAGGAACAGACTAATTTGCATGTAGCCAGGTTCTGATCTGGGATGGTGCAGTGAGCTAAAAAACGGTGATGGATCAAGCCCTGATCTCTTGACTGGGTAGGAGTATTCTGCATCATTCAGAAACTCTGTCCATCACCTTTTCCAAAATTGATTTTATCCACACTAAGTGTGGGAGGGTATACTCAGACGTGAGTCCCTAGCTCATTGCACCATCAGGATTCAAGCAAGCCGGGCCGATGACGGCTGAAATGCCAGAAACCGGTCCCCGGTAGCTTTTCTCCTTTCTGGTGAAGAATTGGCTTGGTAGTTTGGTCTGCCCTGTTCCCATCATGCACTGGGGCAAAAACAGACTAATTTGCATGTAGCCAGGTTCTGATCTGGGATGGTGCAGTGAGCTAAAAAACGGTGATGGATCAAGCCCTTATCTCTTGACTGGGTAGGAGTATTCTGCATCATTCAGAAACTATATCCATCACCTTTTCCAAAATTGATTTTATCCACACTAAGTGTGGGAGGGTATACTCAGACGTGAGTCCCTAGCTCATTGCACCATCTGGATTCTAACAAGCCGGACCGATGACGGCTGAAATGCCAGAAACCGGTCCCCGGTAGCTTGTCTCCTTTCTGGTGAAGAATTGGCTTGGTAGTTTGGTCTGCCCTGTTCCCATCATGCACTGGGTCAGGAACAGACTAATTTGCATGTAGCCAGGTTCTGATCTGGGATGGTGCAGTGAGCTAAAAAACGGTGATGGATCAAGCCCTGATCTCTCGACTGGGTAGGAGTATTCTGCATCATTCAGAAACTCTGTCCATCACCTTTTCCAAAATTGATTTTATCCACACTAAGTGTGGGAGGGTATACTCAGACGTGAGTCCCTAGCTCATTGCACCATCAGGATTCAAGCAAGCCGGGCCGATGACGGCTGAAATGCCAGAAACCGGTCCCCGGTAGCTTGTCTCCTTTCTGGTGAAGAATTGGCTTGGTAGTTTGGTCTGCCCTGTTCCCATCATGCACTGGGGCAGGAACAGACTAATTTGCATGTAGCCAGGTTCTGATCTGAGATGGTGCAGTGAGCTAAAAAACGGTGATGGGTCAAGCCCTGATCTCTTGACTGTGTAGGAGTATTCTGCATCATTCAGAAACTCTGTCCATCACCTTTTCCAAAATTGATTTTATCCACACTAAGTGTGGGAGGGTATACTCAGACGTGAGTCCCTAGCTCATTGCACCATCAGGATTCAAGCAAGCCGGGCCGATGACGGCTGAAATGCCAGAAACCAGTCCCCGGTAGCTTGCCTCCTTTCTGGTGAAGAATTGGCTTGGTAGTTTGGTCTGCCCTGTTCCCATCATGCACTGGGGCAGGAACAGACTAATTTGCATGTAGCCAGGTTCTGATCTGGGATGGTGCAGTGAGCTAAAAAATGTTGATGGATCAAGCCCTGATCTCTTGACTGGGTAGGAATATTCTGCATCATTCAGAAACTATATCCATCACCTTTTCCAAAATTGATTTTATCCACACTAAGTGTGGGAGGGTATACTCAGACGTGAGTCCCTAGCTGTAGGAGAGTAGGGTCTGCTATCCTATGGTCACCCCAAATTTTTGCTTTTTGCTTCACTGGTTTCTGACTTAATGTGGCTGTGGGCCTGCTAATCAGACCCACAGCCTGCTGTTCTCTCTCTAAATTGATGCCAATGCACTTTAGGTGCATTACGAATTGGAACTGGTTCACCTTATGAGCCCCTGTAAGAGTGCACCCTAGGTGCCCAGGGCATAGGTGTATCCAAGGCCTACCAGGGGCTGCAGCACGTATTGTGCCACCCCTGGCCTGGCCTCCATCTTTGACACAACTGGCTGATCACTCAGCTGGGGTAAGTCGGTGTAACCACCTCTTACTTAGGTACAGTATGCCTGTGCCTAACCCTAAACTGGACACATATGTTCCTATCAGCCACTCCTATGGAAGGCCTCATCAATCCTGGAGGCAGAGTGCTTGGAAATATGTGAGATGGTGCTCTGGCATGAGCTGAGCCTGTCTGCAGCTGTCGGGAACAACTCCCTAAGCCGTTCCGGGATATTGCCATACCATATACTCTTAAGTGCATTATAATCCTCGCGGTTAAATGCTATCTTTGGTTTGGCTTTATCAAAACATGTCGAGTAAGGTGTCATACGAATTGGAATACTATCCCCTCGCCAATTCTGGCGACGGGGATAGCATTCCACCCTTCTAGAGGGACACGACATGTGCGTAGCCTTAACCCCGGTTAAAGTTAAACAGAGCCTCAGCTTCACAAAATGGACGCTGCCACCACAGACACAAGTCTGGCCTCCTGCTGCTGACCGAAACTCGGCAGATGGTGGCCTGGACAAAGGGTTTCCTGCCTTGGGAGGTGCGAGCACCACCCCAGACAGGATTTTGTGTATTAGGTAGGACAGGGCTGAAAAGAATCAGACATGCCCGGGGCACACAAGGTGTCCCCGTGCATAGGCCAGCCCAAACCGGTTCTGGGGCCTTCCAGCCCCAGTCCTGGCGCGGAGCTGGACAAAGGAAAGGGGGTGTAACCGCCCCCCTTCCTGGTTCCTCCCAGAGGAGGGACCTAGTAGGTGATCCACCCCCAGTTTGGGAATAAGAGGGGGAGCAGTGCCATTGCACAGCAGATCATCCCGAAATCAACTTAAAACTAAGAAGAAGACTGGACTTCGACATTCTGCTGCACAGAAGACTGAAGAAGAATCTCCCTTGTGGCCAAGGAGTGACCACCCTGTGAACACAGGTACCAACCAGCAACTCGACGTCTGCTTTGCCGCCGCCTCCCGCCGGAGACCGAGCCCAGAGCCCGACAAGAACCAGACTCCCAGACCTCTCAGAGCCCGATCCACAGTCCCTGCGAAGAAGGGACCCGTGGAGGCACCGAGTGACGTGGGACCGGACCTCTTGAAAGACACTCGAAAAGCTGACTGCGCAGCTTCTGAGGCATCCTCGACGTTGTGCTTTGGGGATTGAGAACCCCCACCACCGAGCAGCCCTTGCACCGAAGATCAGCCCCCCAGCATCTCCACGATCTGCGTGGGGCCCTTTTGCACCGTGCCACTCGACGCGCCATCCCGGCCACTAGCCACGTGGTCAGCGGCCATCTTGGCGACGAACCCGAAGATTTAAACAGCAGGTCTGGTTGCTCCAGACCTACCCAAGCTCCTGTGAAAAGGAGCCCTCGCTCTGACCTTGCTGGTCCGAGTGAACAGCATCTTTCAACTTCTGCGTGGCTTGCATTGGCCAAGGCCTGTTTGCTCCGATCAGGTCGCCGACACCGCCGACAGCGAGAAGCCTACGTGGGACAGCTCGTGACCGACTCCTGGACGTCCTCGACCCCGGGTATCCACGTGGCTGCAGAAAGAAGCTACCCGACAACGCCTGTTTGCACCCGACATCGCCTGGTTCCACTCTGGTTCCAGGGCAGTCACTGGCTAGTGACTTTGAACACTGTCCCCTCTGCTTTCAGGTCTTCAACTCTTCCGATCCACCCTTGGATCCACCGGAACTCTTCTCATCGAGCCGCCTGCAGCATCTTCAGCTCCAAGCACCATCGACCAGCGTGACGAAACCCGACACATCTTCGACCCTGTGCACCCGCTTCCTGTGGGTGAGGTAACTCAGCTCCGCCGGTGCTCCTGCACTGGTACACATCCCAAGGGCCTGTGTTTTAAGTTTCAGCTCCGTAGGTCACTCGGAAGGTTCCTAACTTTCTAACTTTGTGCTTTTTACGCACCATAGACTTTGTATTGAGAAGTGCGTGCACTTTGAACACTGCACCCGAGTCCCGTGGGCCTTTCCCGACTTAGTTAACTCCAGTCTCGAATAGCTCCAGCGATTCCCAAGGCCCTAGGCCTCTTCACTTTCCTTTAGGTATCTCTTATACCACTTAATTAGTATATGGTTTAGGTGGCCCCTAGGGCTCATCCATATTGTGCAACTTTTGTGTATTTTAAACTGTCTTGTGATTTAACGCTTGTGCTTCTGTGCTCATAAAGAGTCCAGGGGATTTTAATAGTTAATAAATCAATATATATTTTCAATATATATCTGTGTGGTGTCCCTTTCATTTGGTATTCAAGGGGGTTGTGTATGGTATAACAGCTGGCTTCACATGCCTTTCAGAGTTTAGCCTAAGACTGCTTTGTCCACGTTACCACTAGGATAACTGGTCTACAAGGTTGAATTACAACCATCATCATAAGGGTTGCTTGGCATGGTACAAAGTGATCACTAGAATTAGTGAGCATTATATACCAGGCCAACTTCTCACATTGGTGAGCAGCGGATTGGGATCTGAGCTTGCTGTTGTTTTACCATTACAATCTTTGAGATTATCATTTGAAAGATCATACAGGTACCTGCTAGGTACATATAAAACAAGACTAGTATACATAAGTTCTACTGAACTTAGTTGTTGTAGAGCAAAGGGAGTAGCACACCCTAGCTACAACTACTAGATAGGTTTAGTAGGTAAACACCAGTGTAGGTAGATTGCAACACATCCACCCACACTAGAGCAATGTCTGGAACAGAGGGGTCCAGTGGACTTACTCCTGTTGAGAGTGACCCTCCAAGGGCACCATCCCAGTTTGCTATATTTCCCTTTAAGGAATTAAGACAGCTTTGTGTCTTAAGGGGTCTGAAGACAGGGCCTTCCCCTACTACAGACCACCTAAGAGAGCTCTTGGATCAGTCTGAGGCTCTAAAGACCTCTAAAGCAAACCCCACAGGGAATGCTGAAGGAGGCCATCCTTCAGAGGATGACACTGTAGACACCCCTACCCCTATCATCCTAGTAGATGAGGAAGCCTCCACCACTGGAGCTCCTCAAGTAGATGTAGAGGAAGAGGAAGAAGAAGAGGAGGAGGAGGTGGAAAGCAGTGAGTCAGATGATGACAGAGATAGTCAGGTGCTGGTCAGTAGACTGAACCAGGCTAACTTAAGTCAACTTGGGAATGAATCAGGTAACAACCCATTCAGACCCCCAGGTGGACTTAACCAGGGCCATAGGAGGAGAAGGCATCACTCAGGTGAATCCAATACCTCCCATGTCTCTAGAGGCTCTCATGGTCACTCCAGAAAGGAGATGACTAGCCCTCAGAGAAGGGAACATGAGGCCAAGATGAGAGAGGCTGAGCTTAGGATCCAGAGGCAAGAGTTAGAGGTTGCCCTGGCTAAGGAGAAACTTGCTAGAGCAAGACAGCCTAGAGAGAGTGGGGTAATAGAACCCACTGGTGGCAGCAATATCCACAAGGATAAAGACAGGTCTTTTGATAATAGAAACCTGAGTAAGATTGTGCCCCCCTACAAAGCTGGGGATGATATCCATAAATGGATTACTGCAATGGAGAGAGCCTGCAGAGTACAGCAGATCCCTCAGGAGCAGTGGGCAACAATCTTGTGGCTCTCCTTTGAAGGTAGAGGCCGAGACAGACTCCTCACAGTTAGTGATGGGGATTCTAGAAACTACCTGGTCCTGAAGAGTGCTCTGATTGATGGGTTAGGCTTAACCACTGAACAGTACAGGTTAATGTTCAGAGATACCCAGAAGACACAGACTCAGGACTGGTCTGAATTTGTTGAGTGTGCCACTACGGCTCTGGAGGGATGGTTGCTGGGAAGCAAGGTTACAGACTATGAAGGATTGTATAATTTGCTGATGAGAGAACAAATTTTAAATAATTGTCAGAACCAGCAGTTGCATCAACATTTGGTTGACTCAGATTTGACCTCTCCCCAAGAATTGGGAAAGAGGGCAGATAAATGGGTAAGAACCAGAGTTAAGCAAAAGAACCAGAACCAGAACCAGGGTGGTGACCAGAAGAAAACAGACCAGAAGGGTGGGGAGCAGAAAGCTAAAGACCAGAAGTCTTCAACAGGGCCCCAAACTGAGACAGAGGGTGGGTCCCAAACTTCCAAGAAGAAGAAGAAAGAAGGTCAGAAGAAACCCTGGTGTAAAACTTGTAAGAACACCTCTCACTGGACAAGTGAGTGTAAAAAGGGTGGAGCCCCCAGCACTGCAGCCCCTAAGGCACCTGCACCCACTAGTACAGTTAGCAGTGTTGGTCCTCAAGCCAAGGGTTTAGTGGGAATCACTTTGGGAACTGAAGGAGATTCTGACCTAGTCAGAACCCTTACACAGGCTGTTCTGGTTTGTGAAGAGGACATAGATTTGACCCCTGACATAAGTCCCAGTAACCTGGGCAAATACAGACAGACACCTTTGATTAACAACAAAGTGGCTCAAGCTTACAGGGACACATGTGCCAGTGTCACTATGGTGACACCTAACTTTGTGGACCCTGGACAATACATGCCAGGCGATGATTACCTGGTGACCAATGCCAGCAATGTCACTACTACACATAGTGTGGCACTTGTTAACTTTTCCTGGGGAGGGGTAACTGGCCTAAAGAAAGTTGTGGTTAGTGCTGATCTCCCAGTAGAATGTTTGTTGGGCAATGACCTGGAGAACTCTCTATGGTCAGAAGTTGAGTACAGGACTCATGCAGAGATGTTAGGGATATCATCACATGTCCTTGCTGTGACCAGGTCACAGGCCAAAAAGTGCCTCTCTGAACCTCAGGTCTTGGATCCTGGAACAATGGACCAAGTACCTCCCAAGAAGAAGAACAGGAGGGTTAAGGCTGCGCCTTCCCAACTGCCTACAAGTGAGGATCAGGCTTCACAGGAAACTGATCTTGAGACCCCTGAAGGAACTGTCCCTGAAGAGCTTGAACCTGATCAGGTTGAGTTTCTGGGGACAGGGGGACCTTCTAGGGCAGACTTGGGGCAGGCTCAGTTAACCTGTCCTTCTCTTGAACCCCTCAGACAGCAGGCTGCTGCTGAGGCTGCTGGGAATGCACAAGGTGCCCATAAAGTATATTGGGACGATGGACTCCTTTATTCAGAGGCTAGAGACCCCAAGCCTGGTGCTACCAGGAGGTTGGTTATACCTCTGCAATTTAGGGGCTTCCTACTCACCTTGGCCCATGATATTCCTTTAGCAGGACACCTAGGCCAGAACAAGACTTGGGACAGGCTTGTCCCTCACTTTCACTGGCCTCACATGTCTGAAGACACCAAGGAGTTTTGTCGCTCCTGTGAAACCTGCCAAGCCAGTGGTAAAGCAGGTGGAACAACAAAGGCCCCCCTGATACCACTACCTGTGGTGGGGGTTCCCTTTGAGAGAGTGGGGATTGATATTGTTGGTCCAATGGATCCCCCTACAGCATCTGGGCACAGATTCATACTGGTGGTAGTGGATCATGCCACCAGGTACCCAGAGGCAATTCCCCTTAGGACCACAACAGCTCCTGTTGTGGCCAGGGCCTTACTTGGAGTTTTCTCCAGAGTGGGGTTTCCTAAGGAGGTAATATCAGATAGAGGTACCAACTTCATGTCTGGATATTTGACAGCTATGTGGAAGGAATGTGGTGTAAACTACAAGTTCACCACTCCTTATCACCCACAATGCAATGGGCTTGTTGAAAGGTTTAACAAGACCCTAAAGGGCATGATTAAAGGATTACCTGAAAAGCTCAGGCGAAGATGGGACATCCTTCTGCCCTGCCTTTTGTTCGCTTACAGAGAGGTCCCTCAAAAGGGGGTTGGCTTCAGCCCCTTTGAATTGTTGTTTGGGCACCCTGTAAGAGGACCCCTGTGTCTTGTGAAGGAAGGATGGGAGTTACCTCTCAAAAAGCCTAAACAGGACATAGTGGACTATGTGCTTGGTCTCCGCTCCAGGATGGCAGAGTACATGGAAAAGGCATCCAAAAACCTTGAGGCTAGCCAAGAATTACAAAAAGCTTGGCATGACCAAAAGGCTGTCCTTGTTGAGTTTCAGCCTGGACAGAAGGTATGGGTGTTGGAGCCAGTGGCCCCAGCAGCACTCCAAGACAAATGGTCTGGACCCCATACAATTCTGGAAAAGAAGGGAGAGGTTACCTACTTGCTGGACCTAGGAACTCCCAGGAGCCCCCACAGGGTGCTCCATGTGAACAGATTGAAGGCATATGTCAGCAGGGCAGACATGGGCTTGCTCATGGCTACAGATGAGGGACAGGAGGAAGAGAGTGACCCTCTCCCAGACCTGCTCACTCAGAACCCTGAGGATGGTTCAGTTGATGGTGTGGCCTTAGGTGGCAGCCTCACTGAACATCAGCAACATGACTGCAGACAAGTTCTACAGGCATACGGGCATATGTTCTCCTTGACACCCAGTCAGACTAACTGGTGTACACATGTGGTGGACACTGGTGACAGTCTTCCTGTAAAGAGCAAAATTTACAGGCAACCTGACCACGTCAGGGACTGTATAAAGACTGAGGTGCAAAAGATGCTGGAATTAGGTGTCATTGAGCCTTCAGAGAGCCCCTGGGCTAGCCCAGTGGTTCTGGTCCCCAAACCTCACACCAAAGATGGCAAGAGAGAGATGAGGTTCTGTGTGGATTACAGAGGACTCAATGCTGTCACCAGGACAGATGCACACCCTATTCCAAGGGCAGATGAGCTCATTGACAAGTTGGCTTCTGCCAAATATTTGAGCACATTTGACTTGACAGCTGGCTACTGGCAAATCAGGTTAGCTGAGGAGTCTAAAGCCAAGACAGCATTTTCTACCCCTAGTGGGCATTATCAGTTTGTGGTGATGCCCTTTGGTTTGAAAAATGCACCTGCCACCTTCCAAAGGTTGGTGAACCAAGTCCTCACTGGGTTGGATGACTTTTGTGCAGCTTATCTGGACGATATTGCTGTCTTTAGCTCCACCTGGGAGGATCACCTGATCCACCTGAAGGAAGTGCTTGAGGCTCTGCAGAAGGCAGGCCTCACTATCAAGGCAACAAAGTGCCAGATAGGGCAGAGCAAGGTTGTATACCTGGGCCACCTTGTAGGTGGAGGCCAAGTTCAACCACTGGAGAGTAAGATCCAGACCATCAAGGACTGGTCCCCTCCAACTACCCAGACTCAGGTCAGAGCTTTCTTGGGCCTGACTGGGTACTACAGGAAGTTTGTTAAGAACTATGGGTCCATTGTGACTCCTCTTAATGATCTGACATCCAAGAAGATGCCCAAAAAGGTTCAGTGGACAGAAATCTGTCAAAAGGCATTTGATGACCTGAAGAAGGCCATGTGCTCTGCACCTATCCTGAAGAGTCCTGACTACTCAAGAGAGTTCATTGTCCAAACAGATGCTTCTGAGTTGGGAGTGGGAGCAGTGCTTTCACAGCTTAATGTAGATGGCCAGGACCAGCCCATTGCTTTCATTAGCAGAAGGCTGACCCCCAGAGAGAAACGTTGGTCAGCTATAGAGAGGGAGGCCTTTGCTGTGGTGTGGGCCCTGAAGAAGCTGAGACCATACTTATTTGGCACTCACTTCAAGATTCAGACCGACCATAAGCCCCTCCTATGGCTTAATCAGATGAAGGGTGAAAACCCCAAACTACTCAGGTGGTCCATTTCCCTACAGGGGATGGACTTTACAGTGGAGCACCGCCCAGGGACTGACCATGGCAACGCAGATGGTCTCTCCAGGTACTTCCACTTAGAACATGAAGACACAACTGGTCAAGGTTAGTCTAATGTCCCTGCGTTTGGGGGGGGGTTATGTAGGAGAGTAGGGTCTGCTATCCTATGGTCACCCCAAATTTTTGCTTTTTGCTTCACTGGTTTCTGACTTAATGTGGCTGTGGGCCTGCTAATCAGACCCACAGCCTGCTGTTCTCTCTCTAAATTGATGCCAATGCACTTTAGGTGCATTACGAATTGGAACTGGTTCACCTTATGAGCCCCTGTAAGAGTGCACCCTAGGTGCCCAGGGCATAGGTGTATCCAAGGCCTACCAGGGGCTGCAGCACGTATTGTGCCACCCCTGGCCTGGCCTCCATCTTTGACACAACTGGCTGATCACTCAGCTGGGGTAAGTCGGTGTAACCACCTCTTACTTAGGTACAGTATGCCTGTGCCTAACCCTAAACTGGACACATATGTTCCTATCAGCCACTCCTATGGAAGGCCTCATCAATCCTGGAGGCAGAGTGCTTGGAAATATGTGAGATGGTGCTCTGGCATGAGCTGAGCCTGTCTGCAGCTGTCGGGAACAACTCCCTAAGCCGTTCCGGGATATTGCCATACCATATACTCTTAAGTGCATTATAATCCTCGCGGTTAAATGCTATCTTTGGTTTGGCTTTATCAAAACATGTCGAGTAAGGTGTCATACGAATTGGAATACTATCCCCTCGCCAATTCTGGCGACGGGGATAGCATTCCACCCTTCTAGAGGGACACGACATGTGCGTAGCCTTAACCCCGGTTAAAGTTAAACAGAGCCTCAGCTTCACAAAATGGACGCTGCCACCACAGACACAAGTCTGGCCTCCTGCTGCTGACCGAAACTCGGCAGATGGTGGCCTGGACAAAGGGTTTCCTGCCTTGGGAGGTGCGAGCACCACCCCAGACAGGATTTTGTGTATTAGGTAGGACAGGGCTGAAAAGAATCAGACATGCCCGGGGCACACAAGGTGTCCCCGTGCATAGGCCAGCCCAAACCGGTTCTGGGGCCTTCCAGCCCCAGTCCTGGCGCGGAGCTGGACAAAGGAAAGGGGGTGTAACCGCCCCCCTTCCTGGTTCCTCCCAGAGGAGGGACCTAGTAGGTGATCCACCCCCAGTTTGGGAATAAGAGGGGGAGCAGTGCCATTGCACAGCAGATCATCCCGAAATCAACTTAAAATTAAGAAGAAGACTGGACTTCGACATTCTGCTGCACAGAAGACTGAAGAAGAATCTCCCTTGTGGCCAAGGAGTGACCACCCTGTGAACACAGGTACCAACCAGCAACTCGACGTCTGCTTTGCCGCCGCCTCCCGCCGGAGACCGAGCCCAGAGCCCGACAAGAACCAGACTCCCAGACCTCTCAGAGCCCGATCCACAGTCCCTGCGAAGAAGGGACCCGTGGAGGCACCGAGTGACGTGGGACCGGACCTCTTGAAAGACACTCGAAAAGCTGACTGCGCAGCTTCTGAGGCATCCTCGATGTTGTGCTTTGGGGATTGAGAACCCCCACCACCGAGCAGCCCTTGCACCGAAGATCAGCCCCCCAGTATCTCCACGATCTGCGTGGGGCCCTTTTGCACCGTGCCACTCGACGCGCCATCCCGGCCACTAGCCACGTGGTCAGCGGCCATCTTGGCGACGAACCCGAAGATTTAAACAGCAGGTCTGGTTGCTCCAGACCTACCCAAGCTCCTGTGAAAAGGAGCCCTCGCTCTGACCTTGCTGGTCCGAGTGAACAGCATCTTTCAACTTCTGCGTGGCTTGCATTGGCCAAGGCCTGTTTGCTCCGATCAGGTCGCCGACACCGCCGACAGCGAGAAGCCTACGTGGGACAGCTCGTGACCGACTCCTGGACGTCCTCGACCCCGGGTATCCACGTGGCTGCAGAAAGAAGCTACCCGACAACGCCTGTTTGCACCCGACATCGCCTGGTTCCACTCTGGTTCCAGGGCAGTCACTGGCTAGTGACTTTGAACACTGTCCCCTCTGCTTTCAGGTCTTCAACTCTTCCGATCCACCCTTGGATCCACCGGAACTCTTCTCATCGAGCCGCCTGCAGCATCTTCAGCTCCAAGCACCATCGACCAGCGTGACGAAACCCGACACATCTTCGACCCTGTGCACCCGCTTCCTGTGGGTGAGGTAACTCAGCTCCGCCGGTGCTCCTGCACTGGTACACATCCCAAGGGCCTGTGTTTTAAGTTTCAGCTCCGTAGGTCACTCGGAAGGTTCCTAACTTTCTAACTTTGTGCTTTTTACGCACCATAGACTTTGTATTGAGAAGTGCGTGCACTTTGAACACTGCACCCGAGTCCCGTGGGCCTTTCCCGACTTAGTTAACTCCAGTCTCGAATAGCTCCAGCGATTCCCAAGGCCCTAGGCCTCTTCACTTTCCTTTAGGTATCTCTTATACCACTTAATTAGTATATGGTTTAGGTGGCCCCTAGGGCTCATCCATATTGTGCAACTTTTGTGTATTTTAAACTGTCTTGTGATTTAACGCTTGTGCTTCTGTGCTCATAAAGAGTCCAGGGGATTTTAATAGTTAATAAATCAATATATATTTTCAATATATATCTGTGTGGTGTCCCTTTCATTTGGTATTCAAGGGGGTTGTGTATGGTATAACAGCTGGCTTCACATGCCTTTCAGAGTTTAGCCTAAGACTGCTTTGTCCACGTTACCACTAGGATAACTGGTCTACAAGGTTGAATTACAACCATCATCATAAGGGTTGCTTGGCATGGTACAAAGTGATCACTAGAATTAGTGAGCATTATATACCAGGCCAACTTCTCACACTAGCTCATTGCACCATCAGGATTCAAGCAAGCCGGGCCGATGACGGCTGAAATGCCAGAAACCGGTCCCCGGTAGCTTGTCTCCTTTCTGGTGAAGAATTGGCTTGGTAGTTTGGTCTGCCCTGTTCCCATCATGCACTGGGGCAGGAACAGACTAATTTGCATGTAGCCAGATTCTGATCTGGGATGGTGCAGTGAGCTAAAAAACGGTGATGGATCAAGCCCTGATCTCTTGACTGGGTAGGAGTATTCTGCATCATTCAGAAACTCTTTCCATCACCTTTTCCAAAATTGATTTTATCCACACTAAGTGTGGGAGGGTATACTCAGACGTGAGTCCCTAGCTCATTGCACCATCAGGATTCAAGCAAGCCGGGCCGATGACGGCTGAAATGCCAGAAACCGGTCCCCGGTAGCTTGTCTCCTTTCTGGTGAAGAATTGGCTTGGTAGTTTGGTCTGCCCTGTTCCCATCATGCACTGGGGTAGGAACAGACTAATTTGCATGTAGCCAGGTTCTGATCTGGGATGGTGCAGTGAGCTAAAAAACGGTGATGGGTCAAGCCCTGATCTCTTGACTGGGTAGGAGTATTCTGCATCATTCAGAAACTCTGTCCATCACCTTTTCCAAAATTGATTTTATCCACACTAAGTGTGGGAGGGTATACTCAGACGTGAGTCCCTAGCTCATTGCACCATCAGGATTCAAGCAAGCCGGGCTGATGACGGCTCAAATGCCAGAAACCGGTCCCCGGTAGCTTGTCTCCTTTCTGGTGAAGAATTGGCTTGGTAGTTTGGTCTGCCCTGTTCCCATCATGCACTGGGGCAGGAACAGACTAATTTGCATGTAGCCAGGTTCTGATCTGGGATGGTGCAGTGAGCTAAAAAACGGTGATGGATCAAGCCCTGATCTCTTGACTGGGTAGGAGTATTCTGCATCATTCAGAAACTATATCCATCACCTTATCCAAAATTGATTTTATCCACACTAAGTGTGGGAGGGTATACTCAGACGTGAGTCCCTAGCTCATTGCACCATCAGGATTCAAGCAAGCCGGGCCGATGACGGCTGAAATGCCAGAAACCGGTCCCCGGTAGCTTGTCTCCTTTCTGGTGAAGAATTGGCTTGGTAGTTTGGTCTGCCCTGTTCCCATCATGCACTGGGGCAGGAACAGACTAATTTGCATGTAGCCAGATTCTGATCTGGGATGGTGCAGTGAGCTAAAAAACGGTGATGGATCAAGCCCTGATCTCTTGACTGGGTAGGAGTATTCTGCATCATTCAGAAACTCTTTCCATCACCTTTTCCAAAATTGATTTTATCCACACTAAGTGTGGGAGGGTATACTCAGACGTGAGTCCCTAGCTCATTGCACCATCAGGATTCAAGCAAGCCGGGCCGATGACGGCTGAAATGCCAGAAACCGGTCCCCGGTAGCTTGTCTCCTTTCTGGTGAAGAATTGGCTTGGTAGTTTGGTCTGCCCTGTTCCCATCATGCACTGGGGTAGGAACAGACTAATTTGCATGTAGCCAGGTTCTGATCTGGGATGGTGCAGTGAGCTAAAAAACGGTGATGGGTCAAGCCCTGATCTCTTGACTGGGTAGGAGTATTCTGCATCATTCAGAAACTCTGTCCATCACCTTTTCCAAAATTGATTTTATCCACACTAAGTGTGGGAGGGTATACTCAGACGTGAGTCCCTAGCTCATTGCACCATCAGGATTCAAGCAAGCCGGGCTGATGACGGCTCAAATGCCAGAAACCGGTCCCCGGTAGCTTGTCTCCTTTCTGGTGAAGAATTGGCTTGGTAGTTTGGTCTGCCCTGTTCCCATCATGCACTGGGGCAGGAACAGACTAATTTGCATGTAGCCAGGTTCTGATCTGGGATGGTGCAGTGAGCTAAAAAACGGTGATGGATCAAGCCCTGATCTCTTGACTGGGTAGGAGTATTCTGCATCATTCAGAAACTATATCCATCACCTTTTCCAAAATTGATTTTATCCACACTAAGTGTGGGAGGGTATACTCAGACGTGAGTCCCTAGCTCATTGCACCATCAGGATTCAAGCAAGCCGGGCCGATGACGGCTGAAATGCCAGAAACCGGTCCCCGGTAGCTTGTCTCCTTTCTGGTGAAGAATTGGCTTGGTAGTTTGGTCTGCCCTGTTCCCATCATGCACTGGGGCAGGAACAGACTAATTTGCATGTAGCCAGGTTCTGATCTGGGATGGTGCAGTGAGCTAAAAAACGGTGATGGATCAAGCCCTGATCTCTTGACTGGGTAGGAGTATTCTGCATCATTCAGAAACTCTGTCCATCACCTTTTCCAAAATTGATTTTATCCACACTAAGTGTGGGAGGGTATACTCAGACGTGAGTCCCTAGCTCATTGCACCATCAGGATTCAAGCAAGCCGGGCCGATGACGGCTGAAATGCCAGAAACCGGTCCCCGGTAGCTTTTCTCCTTTCTGGTGAAGAATTGGCTTGGTAGTTTGGTCTGCCCTGTTCCCATCATGCACTGGGGCAAAAACAGACTAATTTGCATGTAGCCAGGTTCTGATCTGGGATGGTGCAGTGAGCTAAAAAACGGTGATGGATCAAGCCCTTATCTCTTGACTGGGTAGGAGTATTCTTCATCATTCAGAAACTATATCCATCACCTTTTCCAAAATTGATTTTATCCACACTAAGTGTGGGAGGGTATACTCAGACGTGAGTCCCTAGCTCATTGCACCATCTGGATTCTAACAAGCCGGACCGATGACGGCTGAAATGCCAGAAACCGGTCCCCGGTAGCTTGTCTCCTTTCTGGTGAAGAATTGGCTTGGTAGTTTGGTCTGCCCTGTTCCCATCATGCACTGGGGCAGGAACAGACTAATTTGCATGTAGCCAGGTTCTGATCTGGGATGGTGCAGTGAGCTAAAAAACGGTGATGGATCAAGCCCTGATCTCTCGACTGGGTAGGAGTATTCTGCATCATTCAGAAACTCTGTCCATCACCTTTTCCAAAATTGATTTTATCCACACTAAGTGTGGGAGGGTATACTCAGACGTGAGTCCCTAGCTCATTGCACCTTCAGGATTCAAGCAAGCCGGGCCGATGACGGCTGAAATGCCAGAAACCGGTCCCCGGTAGCTTGTCTCCTTTCTGGTGAAGAATTGGCTTGGTAGTTTGGTCTGCCCTGTTCCCATCATGCACTGGGGCAGGAACAGACTAATTTGCATGTAGCCAGGTTCTGATCTGGGATGGTGCAGTGAGCTAAAAAACGGTGATGGATAAGGCCCTGATCTCTTGACTGGGTAGGAGTATTCTGCATCATTCAGAAACTCTTTCCATCACCTTTTCCAAAATTGATTTTATCCACACTAAGTGTGGGAGGGTATACTCAGACGTGAGTCCCTAGCTCATTGCACCATCAGGATTCAAGCAAGCCGGGCCGATGGCGGCTGAAATGCCAGAAACCGGTCCCCGGTAGCTTGTCTCCTTTCTGGTGAAGAATTGGCTTGGTAGTTTGGTCTGCCCTGTTCCCATCATGCACTGGGGCAGGAACAGACTAATTTGCATGTAGCCAGGTTCTGATCTGGGATTGTGCAGGGAGCTAAAAAACGGTGATGGATCAAGCCCTGATCTCTTGACTGGGTAGGAGTATTCTGCATCATTCAGAAACTCAGTCCATCACCTTTTCCAAAATTGATTTTATCCACACTAAGTGTGGGAGGGTGTACTCAGACATGAGTCCCTAGCTCATTGCACCATCAGGATTCAAGCAAGCCGGGCCGATGACGGCTGAAATGCCAGAAACCGGTCCCCGGTAGCTTGTCTCCTTTCTGGAGAAGAATTGGCTTGGTAGTTTGGTCTGCCCTGTTCCCATCATGCACTGGGGCAGGAACAGACTAATTTGCATGTAGCCAGGTTCTGATCTGGGATGGTGCAGTGAGCTAAAAAACGGTGATGGATCAAGCCCTGATCTATTGACTGGGTAGGAGTATTCTGCATCATTCAGAAACTCTGTCCATCACCTTTTCCAAAATTGATTTTATCCACACTAAGTGTGGGAGGGTGTACTCAGACGTGAGTCCCTAGCTCATTGCACCATCAGGATTCAAGCAAGCCGGGCCGATGACGGCTGAAATGCCAGAAACCGGTCCCCGGTAGCTTGTCTCCTTTCTGGAGAAGAATTGGCTTGGTAGTTTGGTCTGCCCTGTTCCCATCATGCACTGGGGCAGGAACAGACTAATTTGCATGTAGCCAGGTTCTGATCTGGGGTGGTGCAGAGAGCTAAAAAACGGTGATGGATCAAGCCCTGATCTCTTGACTGGGTAGGAGTATTCTGCATCATTCAGAAACTCTGTCCATCACCTTTTCCAGAATTGATTTTATCCACACTAAGTGTGAGAGGGTATACTCAGACGTGAGTCCCTAGCTCATTGCACCATCAGGATTCAAGCAAGCCGGGCCGATGACGGCTGAAATGCCAGAAACCGGTCCCCGGTAGCTTGTCTCCTTTCTGGTGAAGAATTGGCTTGGTAGTTTGGTCTGCCCTGTTCCCATCATGCACTGGGGCAGGAACAGACTAATTTGCATGTAGCCAGGTTCTGATCTGGGATTGTGCAGGGAGCTAAAAAACGGTGATGGATCAAGCCCTGATCTCTTGACTGGGTAGGAGTATTCTGCATCATTCAGAAACTCTGTACATCACCTTTTCCAAAATTGATTTTATCCACACTAAGTGTGGGAGGGTGTACTCAGACATGAGTCCCTAGCTCATTGCACCATCAGGATTCAAGCAAGCCGGGCCGATGACGGCTGAAATGCCAGAAACCGGTCCCCGGTAGCTTGTCTCCTTTCTGGAGAAGAATTGGCTTGGTAGTTTGGTCTGCCCTGTTCCCATCATGCACTGGGGCAGGAACAGACTAATTTGCATGTAGCCAGGTTCTGATCTGGGATGGTGCAGTGAGCTAAAAATTGGTGATGGATCAAGCCCTGATCTATTGACTGGGTAGGAGTATTCTGCATCATTCATAAACTCTGTCCATCACCTTTTCCAAAATTGATTTTATCCACACTAAGTGTGGGAGGGTGTACTCAGACGTGAGTCCCTAGCTCATTGCACCATCAGGATTCAAGCAAGCCGGGCCGATGACGGCTGAAATGCCAGAAACCGGTCCGCGGTAGCTTGTCTCCTTTCTGGAGAAGAATTGGCTTGGTAGTTTGGTCTGCCCTGTTCCCATCATGCACTGGGGCAGGAACAGACTAATTTGCATGTAGCCAGGTTCTGATCTGGGATGGTGCAGTGAGCTAAAAAACGGTGATGGATCAAGCCCTGATCTCTTGACTGGGTAGGAGTATTCTGCATCATTCAGAAACTCTGTCCATCACCTTTTCCAGAATTGATTTTATCCACACTAAGTGTGAGAGGGTATACTCAGACGTGAGTCCCTAGCTCATTGCACCATCAGGATTCAAGCAAGCCGGGCCGATGACGGCTGAAATGCCAGAAACCGGTCCCCGGTAGCTTGTCTCCTTTCTGGTGAAGAATTGGCTTGGTAGTTTGGTATGCCCTGTTCCCATCATGCACTGGGGTAGGAACAGACTAATTTGCATGTAGCCAGGTTCTGATCTGGGATGGTGCAGTGAGCTAAAAAACGGTGATGGGTCAAGCCCTGATCTCTTGACTGGGTAGGAGTATTTTGCATCATTCAGAACCTCTGTCCATCACCTTTTCCAAAATTGATTTTATCCACACTAAGTGTGGGAGGGTATACTCAGACGTGAGTCCCTAGCTCATTGCACCATCAGGATTCAAGCAAGCCGGGCCGATGACGGCTCAAATGCCAGAAACCGGTCCCCGGTAGCTTGTCTCCTTTCTGGTGAAGAATTGGCTTGGTAGTTTGGTCTGCCCTGTTCCCATCATGCACTAGGGGAAGGAACAGACTAATTTGCATGTAGCCAGGTTCTGATCTGGGATGGTGCAGTGAGCTAAAAAACGGTGATGGATCAAGCCCTGATCTCTTGACTGGGTAGGAGTATTCTGCATCATTCAGAAACTATATCCATCACCTTTTCCAAAATTGATTTTATTCACACTAAGTGTGGGAGGGTATACTCAGACGTGAGTCCCTAGCTCATTGCACCATCAGGATTCAAGCAAGCCGGGCCGATGATGGCTGAAATGCCAGAAACCGGTCCCCGGTAGCTTGTCTCCTTTCTGGTGAAGAATTGGCTTGGTAGTTTGGTCTGCCCTGTTCCCATCATGCACTGGGGCAGGAACAGACTAATTTGCATGTAGCCAGGTTCTGATCTGGGATGGTGCAGTGAGCTAAAAAACGGTGATGGATCAAGCCCTGATCTCTTGACTGGGTAGGAGTATTCTGCATCATTCAGAAACTCTGTCCATCACCTTTTCCAAAATTGATTTTATCCACACTAAGTGTGGGAGGGTATGCTCAGACGTGAGTCCCTAGCTCATTGCACCATCAGGATTCAAGCAAGCCGGGCCGATGACGGCTGAAATGCCAGAAACCGGTCCCCGGTAGCTTTTCTCCTTTCTGGTGAAGAATTGGCTTGGTAGTTTGGTCTGCCCTGTTCCCATCATGCACTGGGGCAAAAACAGACTAATTTGCATGTAGCCAGGTTCTGATCTGGGATGGTGCAGTGAGCTAAAAAACGGTGATGGATCAAGCCCTTATCTCTTGACTGGGTAGGAGTATTCTGCATCATTCAGAAACTATATCCATCACCTTTTCCAAAATTGATTTTATCCACACTAAGTGTGGGAGGGTATACTCAGACGTGAGTCCCTAGCTCATTGCACCATCTGGATTCTAACAAGCCGGACCGATGACGGCTGAAATGCCAGAAACCGGTCCCCGGTAGCTTGTCTCCTTTCTGGTGAAGAATTGGCTTGGTAGTTTGGTCTGCCCTGTTCCCATCATGCACTGGGGCAGGAACAGACTAATTTGCATGTAGCCAGGTTCTGATCTGGGATGGTGCAGTGAGCTAAAAAACGGTGATGGATCAAGCCCTGATCTCTCGACTGGGTAGGAGTATTCTGCATCATTCAGAAACTCTGTCCATCACCTTTTCCAAAATTGATTTTATCCACACTAAGTGTGGGAGGGTATACTCAGACGTGAGTCCCTAGCTCATTGCACCATCAGGATTCAAGCAAGCCGGGCCGATGATGGCTGAAATGCCAGAAACCGGTCCCCGGTAGCTTGTCTCCTTTCTGGTGAAGAATTGGCTTGGTAGTTTGGTCTGCCCTGTTCCCATCATGCACTGGGGCAGGAACAGACTAATTTGCATGTAGCCAGGTTCTGATCTGGGATGGTGCAGTGAGCTAAAAAACGGTGATGGATCAAGCCCTGATCTCTTGACTGGGTAGGAGTATTCTGCATCATTCAGAAACTCTTTCCATCACCTTTTCCAAAATTGATTTTATCCACACTAAGTGTGGGAGGGTATACTCAGACGTGAGTCCCTAGCTCATTGCACCATCAGGATTCAAGCAAGCCGGGCCGATGACGGCTGAAATGCCAGAAACCGGTCCCCGGTAGCTTGTCTCCTTTCTGGTGAAGAATTGGCTTGGTAGTTTGGTCTGCCCTGTTCCCATCATGCACTGGGGCAGGAACAGACTAATTTGCATGTAGCCAGGTTCTGATCTGGGATTGTGCAGGGAGCTAAAAAACGGTGATGGATCAAGCCCTGATCTCTTGACTGGGTAGGAGTATTCTGCATCATTCAGAAACTCTGTCCATCACCTTTTCCAAAATTGATTTTATCCACACTAAGTGTGGGAGGGTGTACTCAGACATGAGTCCCTAGCTCATTGCACCATCAGGATTCAAGCAAGCCGGGCCGATGACGGCTGAAATGCCAGAAACCGGTCCCCGGTAGCTTGTCTCCTTTCTGGAGAAGAATTGGCTTGGTAGTTTGGTCTGCCCTGTTCCCATCATGCACTGGGGCAGGAACAGACTAATTTGCATGTAGCCAGGTTCTGATCTGGGATGGTGCAGTGAGCTAAAAAAACGGTGATGGATCAAGCCCTGATCTATTGACTGGGTAGGAGTATTCTGCATCATTCAGAAACTCTGTCCATCACCTTTTCCAAAATTGATTTTATCCACACTAAGTGTGGGAGGGTGTACTCAGACGTGAGTCCCTAGCTCATTGCACCATCAGGATTCAAGCAAGCCGGGCCGATGACGGCTGAAATGCCAGAAACCGGTCCCCGGTAGCTTGTCTCCTTTCTGGAGAAGAATTGGCTTGATAGTTTGGTCTGCCCTGTTCCCATCATGCACTGGGGCAGGAACAGACTAATTTGCATGTAGCCAGGTTCTGATCTGGGGTGGTGCAGTGAGCTAAAAAACGGTGATGGATCAAGCCCTGATCTCTTGACTGGGTAGGAGTATTCTGCATCATTCAGAAACTCTGTCCATCACCTTTTCCAGAATTGATTTTATCCACACTAAGTGTGAGAGGGTATACTCAGACGTGAGTCCCTAGCTCATTGCACCATCAGGATTCAAGCAAGCCGGGCCGATGACGGCTGATATGCCAGACACCGGTCCCCGGTAGCTTGTCTCCTTTCTGGTGAAGAATTGGCTTGGTAGTTTGGTCTGCCCTGTTCCCATCATGCACTGGGGTAGGAACAGACTAATTTGCATGTAGCCAGGTTCTGATCTGGGATGGTGCAGTGAGCTAAAAAACGGCGATGGGTCAAGCCCTGATCTCTTGACTGGGTAGGAGTATTCTGCATCATTCAGAAACTCTGTCCATCACCTTTTCCAAAATTGATTTTATCCACACTAAGTGTGGGAGGGTATACTCAGACGTGAGTCCCTAGCTCATTGCACCATCAGGATTCAAGCAAGCCGGGCCGATGACGGCTCAAATGCCAGAAACCGGTCCCCGGTAGCTTGTCTCCTTTCTGGTGAGGAATTGGCTTGGTAGTTTGGTCTGCCCTGTTCCCATCATGCACTGGGGCAGGAACAGACTAATTTGCATGTAGCCAGGTTCTGATCTGGGATGATGCAGTGAGCTAAAAAACGGTGATGGATCAAGCCCTGATCTCTTGACTGGGTAGGAGTATTCTGCATCATTCAGAAACTATATCCATCACCTTTTCCAAAATTGATTTTATCCACACTAAGTGTGGGAGGGTATACTCAGACGTGAGTCCCTAGCTCATTGCACCATCAGGATTCAAGCAAGCCGGGCCGATGACGGCTGAAATGCCAGAAACCGGTCCCCGGTAGCTTGTCTCCTTTCTGGTGAAGAATTGGCTTGGTAGTTTGGTCTGCCCTGTTCCCATCATGCACTGGGGCAGGAACAGACTAATTTGCATGTAGCCAGGTTCTGATCTGGGATGGTGCAGTGAGCTAAAAAACGGTGATGGATCAAGCCCTGATCTCTTGACTGGGTAGGAGTATTCTGCATCATTCAGAAACTCTGTCCATCACCTTTTCCAAAATTGATTTTATCCACACTAAGTGTGGGAGGGTATACTCAGACGTGAGTCCCTAGCTCATTGCACCATCAGGATTCAAGCAAGCCGGGCCGATGACGGCTGAAATGCCAGAAACCGGTCCCCGGTAGCTTTTCTCCTTTCTGGTGAAGAATTGGCTTGGTAGTTTGGTCTGCCCTGTTCCCATCATGCACTGGGGCAAAAACAGACTAATTTGCATGTAGCCAGGTTCTGATCTGGGATGGTGCAGTGAGCTAAAAAACGGTGATGGATCAAGCCCTTATCTCTTGACTGGGTAGGAGTATTCTGCATCATTCAGAAACTATATCCATCACCTTTTCCAAAATTGATTTTATCCACACTAAGTGTGGGAGGGTATACTCAGACGTGAGTCCCTAGCTCATTGCACCATCTGGATTCTAACAAGCCGGACCGATGACGGCTGAAATGCCAGAAACCGGTCCCCGGTAGCTTGTCTCCTTTCTGGTGAAGAATTGGCTTGGTAGTTTGGTCTGCCCTGTTCCCATCATGCACTGGGGCAGGAACAGACTAATTTGCATGTAGCCAGGTTCTGATCTGAGATGGTGCAGTGAGCTAAAAAACCGGTGATGGGTCAAGCCCTGATCTTTTGACTGGGTAGGAGTATTCTGCATCATTCAGAAACTCTGTCCATCACCTTTTCCAAAATTGATTTTATCCACACTAAGTGTGGGAGGGTATACTCAGACGTGAGTCCCTAGCTCATTGCACCATCAGGATTCAAGCAAGCCGGGCCGATGACGGCTGAAATGCCAGAAACCGGTCCCCGGTAGCTTGTCTCCTTTCTGGTGAAGAATTGGCTTGGTAGTTTGGTCTGCCCTGTTCCCATCATGCACTGGGGCAGGAACAGACTAATTTGCATGTAGCCAGGTTCTGATCTGGGATGGTGCAGTGAGCTAAAAAATGTTGATGGATCAAGCCCTGATCTCTTGACTGGGTAGGAGTATTCTGCATCATTCAGAAACTATATCCATCACCTTTTCCAAAATTGATTTTATCCACACTAAGTGTGGGAGGGCATACTCAGACGTGAGTCCCTAGCTCATTGCACCATCAGGATTCAAGCAAGCCGGGCCGATGACGGCTGAAATGCCAGAAACCGGTCCCCGGTAGCTTGTCTCCTTTCTGGTGAAGAATTGGCTTGGTAGTTTGGTCTGCCCTGTTCCCATCATGCACTGGGGCAGGAACAGACTAATTTGCATGTAGCCAGATTCTGATCTGGGATGGTGCAGTGAGCTAAAAAACGGTGATGGATCAAGCCCTGATCTCTTGACTGGGTAGGAGTATTCTGCATCATTCAGAAACTCTTTCCATCACCTTTTCCAAAATTGATTTTATCCACACTAAGTGTGGGAGGGTATACTCAGACGTGAGTCCCTAGCTCATTGCACCATCAGGATTCAAGCAAGCCGGGCCGATGACGGCTGAAATGCCAGAAACCGGTCCCCGGTAGCTTGTCTCCTTTCTGGTGAAGAATTGGCTTGGTAGTTTGGTCTGCCCTGTTCCCATCATGCACTGGGGCAGGAACAGACTAATTTGCATGTAGCCAGGTTCTGATCTGGGATTGTGCAGGGAGCTAAAAAACGGTGATGGATCAAGCCCTGATCTCTTGACTGGGTAGGAGTATTCTGCATCATTCAGAAACTCTGTCCATCACCTTTTCCAAAATTGATTTTATCCACACTAATTGTGGGAGGGTGTACTCAGACATGAGTCCCTAGCTCATTGCACCATCAGGATTCAAGCAAGCCGGGCCGATGACGGCTGAAATGCCAGAAACCGGTCCCCGGTAGCTTGTCTCCTTTCTGGAGAAGAATTGGCTTGGTAGTTTGGTCTGCCCTGTTCCCATCATGCACTGGGGCAGGAACAGACTAATTTGCATGTAGCCAGGTTCTGATCTGGGATGGTGCAGTGAGCTAAAAAACGGTGATGGATCAAGCCCTGATCTATTGACTGGGTAGGAGTATTCTGCATCATTCAGAAACTCTGTCCATCACCTTTTCCAAAATTGATTTTATCCACACTAAGTGTGGGAGGGTGTACTCAGACGTGAGTCCCTAGCTCATTGCACCATCAGGATTCAAGCAAGCCGGGCCGATGACGGCTGAAATGCCAGAAACCGGTCCCCGGTAGCTTGTCTCCTTTCTGGAGAAGAATTGGCTTGGTAGTTTGGTCTGTCCTGTTCCCATCATGCACTGGGGCAGGAACAGACTAATTTGCATGTAGCCAGGTTCTGATCTGGGATGGTGCAGTGAGCTAAAAAACGGTGATGGATCAAGCCCTGATCTCTTGACTGGGTAGGAGTATTCTGCATCATTCAGAAACTCTGTCCATCACCTTTTCCAGAATTGATTTTATCCACACTAAGTGTGAGAGGGTATACTCAGACGTGAGTCCCTAGCTCATTGCACCATCAGGATTCAAGCAAGCCGGGCCGATGACGGCTGAAATGCCAGAAACCGGTCCCCGGTAGCTTGTCTCCTTTCTGGTAAAGAATTGGCTTGGTAGTTTGGTCTGCCCTGTTCCCATCATGCACTGGGGTAGGAACAGACTAATTTGCATGTAGCCAGGTTCTGATCTGGGATGGTGCAGTGAGCTAAAAAACGGTGATGGGTCAAGCCCTGATCTCTTGACTGGGTAGGAGTATTCTGCATCATTCAGAAACTCTGTCCATCACCTTTTCCAAAATTGATTTTATCCACACTAAGTATGGGAGGGTATACTCAGACGTGAGTCCCTAGCTCATTGCACCATCAGGATTCAAGCAAGCCGGGCCGATGACGGCTCAAATGCCAGAAACCGGTCCCCGGTAGCTTGTCTCCTTTCTGGTGAAGAATTGGCTTGGTAGTTTGGTCTGCCCTGTTCCCATCATGCACTGGGGCAGGAACAGACTAATTTGCATGTAGCCAGGTTCTGATCTGGGATGGTGCAGTGAGCTAAAAAACGGTGATGGATCAAGCCCTGATCTCTTGACTGGGTAGGAGTATTCTGCATCATTCAGAAACTATATCCATCACCTTTTCCAAAATTGATTTTATCCACACTAAGTGTGGGAGGGTATACTCAGACGTGAGTCCCTAGCTCATTGCACCATCAGGATTCAAGCAAGCCGGGCCGATGACGGCTGAAATGCCAGAAACCGGTCCCCGGTAGCTTGTCTCCTTTCTGGTGAAGAATTGGCTTGGTAGTTTGGTCTGCCGTGTTCCCATCATGCACTGGGGCAGGAACAGACTAATTTGCATGTAGCCAGGTTCTGATCTGGGATGGTGCAGTGAGCTAAAAAACGGTGATGGATCAAGCCCTGATCTCTTGACTGGGTAGGAGTATTCTGCATCATTCAGAAACTCTGTCCATCACCTTTTCCAAAATTGATTTTATCCACACTAAGTGTGGGAGGGTATACTCAGACGTGAGTCCCTAGCTCATTGCACCATCAGGATTCAAGCAAGCCGGGCCGATGACGGCTGAAATGCCAGAAACCGGTCCCCGGTAGCTTTTCTCCTTTCTGGTGAAGAATTGGCTTGGTAGTTTGGTCTGCCCTGTTCCCATCATGCACTGGGGCAAAAACAGACTAATTTGCATGTAGCCAGGTTCTGATCTGGGATGGTGCAGTGAGCTAAAAAACGGTGATGGATCAAGCCCTTATCTCTTGACTGGGTAGGAGTATTCTGCATCATTCAGAAACTATATCCATCACCTTTTCCAAAATTGATTTTATCCACACTAAGTGTGGGATGGTATACTCAGACGTGAGTCCCTAGCTCATTGCACCATCTGGATTCTAACAAGCCGGACCGATGACGGCTGAAATGCCAGAAACCGGTCCCCGGTAGCTTGTCTCCTTTCTGGTGTAGAATTGGCTTGGTAGTTTGGTCTGCCCTGTTCCCATCATGCACTGGGGCAGGAACAGACTAATTTGCATGTAGCCAGGTTCTGATCTGGGATGGTGCAGTGAGCTAAAAAACGGTGATGGATCAAGCCCTGATCTCTCAACTGGGTAGGAGTATTCTGCATCATTCAGAAACTCTGTCCATCACCTTTTCCAAAATTGATTTTATCCACACTAAGTGTGGGAGGGTAAACTCAGACGTGAGTCCCTAGCTCATTGCACCATCAGGATTCAAGCAAGCCGGGCCGATGACGGCTGAAATGCCAGAAACCGGTCCCCGGTAGCTTGTCTCCTTTCTGGTGAAGAATTGGCTTGGTAGTTTGGTCTGCCCTGTTCCCATCATGCACTGGGGCAGGAACAGACTAATTTGCATGTAGCCAGGTTCTGATCTGGGATGGTGCAGTGAGCTAAAAAACGGTGATGGATCAAGCCCTGATCTCTTGACTGGGTAGGAGTATTCTGCATCATTCAGAAACTCTTTCCATCACCTTTTCCAAAATTGATTTTATCCACACTAAGTGTGGGAGGGTATACTCAGACGTGAGTCCCTAGCTCATTGCACCATCAGGATTCAAGCAAGCCGGGCCGATGACGGCTGAAATGCCAGAAACCGGTCCCCGGTAGCTTGTCTCCTTTCTGGTGAAGAATTGGCTTGGTAGTTTGGTCTGCCCTGTTCCCATCATGCACTGGGGCAGGAACAGACTAATTTGCATGTAGCCAGGTTCTGATCTGGGATTGTGCAGGGAGCTAAAAAACGGTGATGGATCAAGCCCTGATCTCTTGACTGGGTAGGAGTATTCTGCATCATTCAGAAACTCTGTCCATCACCTTTTCCAAAATTGATTTTATCCACACTAAGTGTGGGAGGGTGTACTCAGACATGAGTCCCTAGCTCATTGCACCATCAGGATTCAAGCAAGCCGGGCCGATGACGGCTGAAATGCCAGAAACCGGTCCCCGATAGCTTGTCTCCTTTCTGGAGAAGAATTGGCTTGGTAGTTTGGTCTGCCCTGTTCCCATCATGCACTGGGGCAGGAACAGACTAATTTGCATGTAGCCAGGTTCTGATCTGGGATGGTGCAGTGAGCTAAAAAACGGTGATGGATCAAGCCCTGATCTATTGACTGGGTAGGAGTATTCTGCATCATTCAGAAACTCTGTCCATCACCTTTTCCAAAATTGATTTTATCCACACTAAGTGTGGGAGGGTGTACTCAGACGTGAGTCCCTAGCTCATTGCATCATCAGGATTCAAGCAAGCCGGGCCGATGACGGCTGAAATGCCAGAAACCGGTCCCCGGTAGCTTGTCTCCTTTCTGGAGAAGAATTGGCTTGGTAGTTTGGTCTGCCCTGTTCCCATCATGCACTGGGGCAGGAACAGACTAATTTGCATGTAGCCAGGTTCTGATCTGGGATGGTGCAGTGAGCTAAAAAACGGTGATGGATCAAGCCCTGATCTCTTGACTGGGTAGGAGTATTCTGCATCATTCAGAAACTCTGTCCATCACCTTTTCCAGAATTGATTTTATCCACACTAAGTGTGAGAGGGTATACTCAGACGTGAGTCCCTAGCTCATTGCACCATCAGGATTCAAGCAATCCGGGCCGATGACGGCTGAAATGCCAGAAACCGGTCCCCGGTAGCTTGTCTCCTTTCTGGTGAAGAATTGGCTTGGTAGTTTGGTCTGCCCTGTTCCCATCATGCACTGGGGTAGGAACAGACTAATTTGCATGTAGCCAGGTTCTGATCTGGGATGGTGCAGTGAGCTAAAAAACGGTGATGGGTCAAGCCCTGATCTCTTGACTGGGTAGGAGTATTCTGCATCATTCAGAAACTCTGTCCATCACCTTTTCCAAAATTGATTTTATCCACACTAAGTGTGGGAGGGTATACTCAGACGTGAGTCCCTAGCTCATTGCACCATCAGGATTCAAGCAAGCCGGGCCGATGACGGCTCAAATGCCAGAAACCGGTCCCCGGTAGCTTGTCTCCTTTCTGGTGAAGAATTGGCTTGGTAGTTTGGTCTGCCCTGTTCCCATCATGCACTGGGGCAAGAACAGACTAATTTGCATGTAGCCAGGTTCTGATCTGGGATGGTGCAATGAGCTAAAAAACGGTGATGGATCAAGCCCTGATCTCTTGACTGGGTAGGAGTATTCTGCATCATTCAGAAACTATATCCATCACCTTTTCCAAAATTGATTTTATCCACACTAAGTGTGGGAGGGTATACTCAGACGTGAGTCCCTAGCTCATTGCACCATCAGGATTCAAGCAAGCCGGGCCGATGACGGCTGAAATGCCAGAAACCGGTCCCCGGTAGCTTGTCTCCTTTCTGGTGAAGAATTGGCTTGGTAGTTTGGTCTGCCCTGTTCCCATCATGCACTGGGGCAGGAACAGACTAATTTGCATGTAGCCAGGTTCTGATCTGGGATGGTGCAGTGAGCTAAAAAACGGTGATGGATCAAGCCCTGATCTCTTGACTGGGTAGGAGTATTCTGCATCATTCAGAAACTCTGTCCATCACCTTTTCCAGAATTGATTTTATCCACACTAAGTGTGAGAGGGTATACTCAGACGTGAGTCCCTAGCTCATTGCACTATCAGGATTCAAGCAAGCCGGGCCGATGACGGCTGAAATGCCAGAAACCGGTCCCCGGTAGCTTGTCTCCTTTCTGGTGAAGAATTGGCTTGGTAGTTTGGTCTGCCCTGTTCCCATCATGCACTGGGGTAGGAACAGACTAATTTGCATGTAGCCAGGTTCTGATCTGGGATGGTGCAGTGAGCTAAAAAACGGTGTTGGGTCAAGCCCTGATCTCTTGACTGGGTAGGAGTATTCTGCATCATTCAGAAACTCTGTCCATCACCTTTTCCAAAATTGATTTTATCCACACTAAGTGTGGGAGGGTATACTCAGACGTGAGTCCCTAGCTCATTGCACCATCAGGATTCAAGCAAGCCGGGCCGATGACGGCTCAAATGCCAGAAACCGGTCCCCGGTAGCTTGTCTCCTTTCTGGTGAAGAATTGGCTTGGTAGTTTGGTCTGCCCTGTTCCCATCATGCACTGGGGCAGGAACAGACTAATTTGCATGTAGCCAGGTTCTGATCTGGGATGGTGCAGTGAGCTAAAAAACGGTGATGGATCAAGCCCTGATCTATTGACTGGGTAGGAGTATTCTGCATCATTCAGAAACTCTGTCCATCACCTTTTCCAAAATTGATTTTATCCACACTAAGTGTGGGAGGGTGTACTCAGACGTGAGTCCCTAGCTCATTGCACCATCAGGATTCAAGCAAGCCGGGCCGATGACGGCTGAAATGCCAGAAACCGGTCCCCGGTAGCTTGTCTCCTTTCTGGAGAAGAATTGGCTTGGTAGTTTGGTCTGTCCTGTTCCCATCATGCACTGGGGCAGGAACAGACTAATTTGCATGTAGCCAGGTTCTGATCTGGGATGGTGCAGTGAGCTAAAAAACGGTGATGGATCAAGCCCTGATCTCTTGACTGGGTAGGAGTATTCTGCATCATTCAGAAACTCTGTCCATCACCTTTTCCAGAATTGATTTTATCCACACTAAGTGTGAGAGGGTATACTCAGACGTGAGTCCCTAGCTCATTGCACCATCAGGATTCAAGCAAGCCGGGCCGATGACGGCTGAAATGCCAGAAACCGGTCCCCGGTAGCTTGTCTCCTTTCTGGTAAAGAATTGGCTTGGTAGTTTGGTCTGCCCTGTTCCCATCATGCACTGGGGTAGGAACAGACTAATTTGCATGTAGCCAGGTTCTGATCTGGGATGGTGCAGTGAGCTAAAAAACGGTGATGGGTCAAGCCCTGATCTCTTGACTGGGTAGGAGTATTCTGCATCATTCAGAAACTCTGTCCATCACCTTTTCCAAAATTGATTTTATCCACACTAAGTATGGGAGGGTATACTCAGACGTGAGTCCCTAGCTCATTGCACCATCAGGATTCAAGCAAGCCGGGCCGATGACGGCTCAAATGCCAGAAACCGGTCCCCGGTAGCTTGTCTCCTTTCTGGTGAAGAATTGGCTTGGTAGTTTGGTCTGCCCTGTTCCCATCATGCACTGGGGCAGGAACAGACTAATTTGCATGTAGCCAGGTTCTGATCTGGGATGGTGCAGTGAGCTAAAAAACGGTGATGGATCAAGCCCTGATCTCTTGACTGGGTAGGAGTATTCTGCATCATTCAGAAACTATATCCATCACCTTTTCCAAAATTGATTTTATCCACACTAAGTGTGGGAGGGTATACTCAGACGTGAGTCCCTAGCTCATTGCACCATCAGGATTCAAGCAAGCCGGGCCGATGACGGCTGAAATGCCAGAAACCGGTCCCCGGTAGCTTGTCTCCTTTCTGGTGAAGAATTGGCTTGGTAGTTTGGTCTGCCGTGTTCCCATCATGCACTGGGGCAGGAACAGACTAATTTGCATGTAGCCAGGTTCTGATCTGGGATGGTGCAGTGAGCTAAAAAACGGTGATGGATCAAGCCCTGATCTCTTGACTGGGTAGGAGTATTCTGCATCATTCAGAAACTCTGTCCATCACCTTTTCCAAAATTGATTTTATCCACACTAAGTGTGGGAGGGTATACTCAGACGTGAGTCCCTAGCTCATTGCACCATCAGGATTCAAGCAAGCCGGGCCGATGACGGCTGAAATGCCAGAAACCGGTCCCCGGTAGCTTTTCTCCTTTCTGGTGAAGAATTGGCTTGGTAGTTTGGTCTGCCCTGTTCCCATCATGCACTGGGGCAAAAACAGACTAATTTGCATGTAGCCAGGTTCTGATCTGGGATGGTGCAGTGAGCTAAAAAACGGTGATGGATCAAGCCCTTATCTCTTGACTGGGTAGGAGTATTCTGCATCATTCAGAAACTATATCCATCACCTTTTCCAAAATTGATTTTATCCACACTAAGTGTGGGATGGTATACTCAGACGTGAGTCCCTAGCACATTGCACCATCTGGATTCTAACAAGCCGGACCGATGACGGCTGAAATGCCAGAAACCGGTCCCCGGTAGCTTGTCTCCTTTCTGGTGTAGAATTGGCTTGGTAGTTTGGTCTGCCCTGTTCCCATCATGCACTGGGGCAGGAACAGACTAATTTGCATGTAGCCAGGTTCTGATCTGGGATGGTGCAGTGAGCTAAAAAACGGTGATGGATCAAGCCCTGATCTCTCAACTGGGTAGGAGTATTCTGCATCATTCAGAAACTCTGTCCATCACCTTTTCCAAAATTGATTTTATCCACACTAAGTGTGGGAGGGTAAACTCAGACGTGAGTCCCTAGCTCATTGCACCATCAGGATTCAAGCAAGCCGGGCCGATGACGGCTGAAATGCCAGAAACCGGTCCCCGGTAGCTTGTCTCCTTTCTGGTGAAGAATTGGCTTGGTAGTTTGGTCTGCCCTGTTCCCATCATGCACTGGGGCAGGAACAGACTAATTTGCATGTAGCCAGGTTCTGATCTGGGATGGTGCAGTGAGCTAAAAAACGGTGATGGATCAAGCCCTGATCTCTTGACTGGGTAGGAGTATTCTGCATCATTCAGAAACTCTTTCCATCACCTTTTCCAAAATTGATTTTATCCACACTAAGTGTGGGAGGGTATACTCAGACGTGAGTCCCTAGCTCATTGCACCATCAGGATTCAAGCAAGCCGGGCCGATGACGGCTGAAATGCCAGAAACCGGTCCCCGGTAGCTTGTCTCCTTTCTGGTGAAGAATTGGCTTGGTAGTTTGGTCTGCCCTGTTCCCATCATGCACTGGGGCAGGAACAGACTAATTTGCATGTAGCCAGGTTCTGATCTGGGATTGTGCAGGGAGCTAAAAAACGGTGATGGATCAAGCCCTGATCTCTTGACTGGGTAGGAGTATTCTGCATCATTCAGAAACTCTGTCCATCACCTTTTCCAAAATTGATTTTATCCACACTAAGTGTGGGAGGGTGTACTCAGACATGAGTCCCTAGCTCATTGCACCATCAGGATTCAAGCAAGCCGGGCCGATGACGGCTGAAATGCCAGAAACCGGTCCCCGATAGCTTGTCTCCTTTCTGGAGAAGAATTGGCTTGGTAGTTTGGTCTGCCCTGTTCCCATCATGCACTGGGGCAGGAACAGACTAATTTGCATGTAGCCAGGTTCTGATCTGGGATGGTGCAGTGAGCTAAAAAACGGTGATGGATCAAGCCCTGATCTATTGACTGGGTAGGAGTATTCTGCATCATTCAGAAACTCTGTCCATCACCTTTTCCAAAATTGATTTTATCCACACTAAGTGTGGGAGGGTGTACTCAGACGTGAGTCCCTAGCTCATTGCATCATCAGGATTCAAGCAAGCCGGGCCGATGACGGCTGAAATGCCAGAAACCGGTCCCCGGTAGCTTGTCTCCTTTCTGGAGAAGAATTGGCTTGGTAGTTTGGTCTGCCCTGTTCCCATCATGCACTGGGGCAGGAACAGACTAATTTGCATGTAGCCAGGTTCTGATCTGGGATGGTGCAGTGAGCTAAAAAACGGTGATGGATCAAGCCCTGATCTCTTGACTGGGTAGGAGTATTCTGCATCATTCAGAAACTCTGTCCATCACCTTTTCCAGAATTGATTTTATCCACACTAAGTGTGAGAGGGTATACTCAGACGTGAGTCCCTAGCTCATTGCACCATCAGGATTCAAGCAAGCCGGGCCGATGACGGCTGAAATGCCAGAAACCGGTCCCCGGTAGCTTCTCTCCTTTCTGGTGAAGAATTGGCTTGGTAGTTTGGTCTGCCCTGTTCCCATCATGCACTGGGGTAGGAACAGACTAATTTGCATGTAGCCAGGTTCTGATCTGGGATGGTGCAGTGAGCTAAAAAACGGTGATGGGTCAAGCCCTGATCTCTTGACTGGGTAGGAGTATTCTGCATCATTCAGAAACTCTGTCCATCACCTTTTCCAAAATTGATTTTATCCACACTAAGTGTGGGAGGGTATACTCAGACGTGAGTCCCTAGCTCATTGCACCATCAGGATTCAAGCAAGCCGGGCCGATGACGGCTCAAATGCCAGAAACCGGTCCCCGGTAGCTTGTCTCCTTTCTGGTGAAGAATTGGCTTGGTAGTTTGGTCTGCCCTGTTCCCATCATGCACTGGGGCAAGAACAGACTAATTTGCATGTAGCCAGGTTCTGATCTGGGATGGTGCAATGAGCTAAAAAACGGTGATGGATCAAGCCCTGATCTCTTGACTGGGTAGGAGTATTCTGCATCATTCAGAAACTATATCCATCACCTTTTCCAAAATTGATTTTATCCACACTAAGTGTGGGAGGGTATACTCAGACGTGAGTCCCTAGCTCATTGCACCATCAGGATTCAAGCAAGCCGGGCCGATGACGGCTGAAATGCCAGAAACCGGTCCCCGGTAGCTTGTCTCCTTTCTGGTGAAGAATTGGCTTGGTAGTTTGGTCTGCCCTGTTCCCATCATGCACTGGGGCAGGAACAGACTAATTTGCATGTAGCCAGGTTCTGATCTGGGATGGTGCAGTGAGCTAAAAAACGGTGATGGATCAAGCCCTGATCTCTTGACTGGGTAGGAGTATTCTGCATCATTCAGAAACTCTGTCCATCACCTTTTCCAGAATTGATTTTATCCACACTAAGTGTGAGAGGGTATACTCAGACGTGAGTCCCTAGCTCATTGCACTATCAGGATTCAAGCAAGCCGGGCCGATGACGGCTGAAATGCCAGAAACCGGTCCCCGGTAGCTTGTCTCCTTTCTGGTGAAGAATTGGCTTGGTAGTTTGGTCTGCCCTGTTCCCATCATGCACTGGGGTAGGAACAGACTAATTTGCATGTAGCCAGGTTCTGATCTGGGATGGTGCAGTGAGCTAAAAAACGGTGTTGGGTCAAGCCCTGATCTCTTGACTGGGTAGGAGTATTCTGCATCATTCAGAAACTCTGTCCATCACCTTTTCCAAAATTGATTTTATCCACACTAAGTGTGGGAGGGTATACTCAGACGTGAGTCCCTAGCTCATTGCACCATCAGGATTCAAGCAAGCCGGGCCGATGACGGCTCAAATGCCAGAAACCGGTCCCCGGTAGCTTGTCTCCTTTCTGGTGAAGAATTGGCTTGGTAGTTTGGTCTGCCCTGTTCCCATCATGCACTGGGGCAGGAACAGACTAATTTGCATGTAGCCAGGTTCTGATCTGGGATGGTGCAGTGAGCTAAAAAACGGTGATGGATCAAGCCCTGATCTCTTGACTGGGTAGGAGTATTCTGCATCATTCAGAAACTCTGTCCATCACCTTTTCCAAAATTGATTTTATCCACACTAAGTGTGGGAGGGTATACTCAGACGTGAGTCCCTAGCTCATTGCACCATCTGGATTCTAACAAGCCGGACCGATGACGGCTGAAATGCCAGAAACCGGTCCCCGGTAGCTTGTCTCCTTTCTGGTGTAGAATTGGCTTGGTAGTTTGGTCTGCCCTGTTCCCATCATGCACTGGGGCAGGAACAGACTAATTTGCATGTAGCCAGGTTCTGATCTGGGATGGTGCAGTGAGCTAAAAAACGGTGATGGATCAAGCCCTGATCTCTCAACTGGGTAGGAGTATTCTGCATCATTCAGAAACTCTGTCCATCACCTTTTCCAAAATTGATTTTATCCACACTAAGTGTGGGAGGGTATACTCAGACGTGAGTCCCTAGCTCATTGCACCATCAGGATTCAAGCAAGCCGGGCCGATGACGGCTGAAATGCCAGAAACCGGTCCCCGGTAGCTTGTCTCCTTTCTGGTGAAGAATTGGCTTGGTAGTTTGGTCTGCCCTGTTCCCATCATGCACTGGGGCAGGAACAGACTAATTTGCATGTAGCCAGGTTCTGATCTGGGATGGTGCAGTGAGCTAAAAAACGGTGATGGATCAAGCCCTGATCTCTTGACTGGGTAGGAGTATTCTGCATCATTCAGAAACTCTTTCCATCACCTTTTCCAAAATTGATTTTATCCACACTAAGTGTGGGAGGGTATACTCAGACGTGAGTCCCTAGCTCATTGCACCATCAGGATTCAAGCAAGCCGGGCCGATGACGGCTGAAATGCCAGAAACCGGTCCCCGGTAGTTTGTCTCCTTTCTGGTGAAGAATTGGCTTGGTAGTTTGGTCTGCCCTGTTCCCATCATGCACTGGGGCAGGAACAGACTAATTTGCATGTAGCCAGGTTCTGATCTGGGATTGTGCAGGGAGCTAAAAAACGGTGATGGATCAAGCCCTGATCTCTTGACTGGGTAGGAGTATTCTGCATCATTCAGAAACTCTGTCCATCACCTTTTCCAAAATTGATTTTATCCACACTAAGGGGCCGATTAGGATGGAGGATTTTCCGCCTCCTCCGGGCCGGCGGAAGCCACCTCCGGCCCGGAGGAGGCGGAAAATCCATTGCGGGCTCACCAAAGACCCACCGCCACATTACGATGGCTGGTGGGTCTTGGTTTCTGTCCGCTGCTTTTCTGCCGCGGTCGGATTACAACCGCGGCGGAAAAGCTCTCATTTGGCTGGCAGTGTCTATCAGACACCGCCGGCCAAATTAGGAAGCATTTGAAAACATGCTTTTCCGCGGCGGTTTTTCCGCCGTGGAAAAGCATGTGTACTTTTGATTTTGGGGACCCGTTGCGGGCCCCCAGGGTGTTGGTGGGTGGGGGGTGCACATGGGGGGTACCTATGGTACCCCCCAGCATTTACATGCACAATGCGGCAGGCACCGCGCGGTGCCTGCCGCTTTGTGCATGTAAATGTTACACATGCACTTTTAACATTGCGGCGGGTGCTGCTTGAAGCAGCACCCGCCGCAATGTTAAATATCCAGGATGTGACCGCCAGGGTGGCGGTCACATCCTAATCGCACATGAGGGAACGCCGCAGCCCATGCGGACGTTCCCTCATACTCTGGGGTCGCGGACGGACTCAAGTCCGTCCGCGATCCTAATCGACCCCTAAGTGTGGGAGGGTGTACTCAGACATGAGTCCCTAGCTCATTGCACCATCAGGATTCAAGCAAGCCGGGCCGATGACGGCTGAAATGCCAGAAACCGGTCCCCGATAGCTTGTCTCCTTTCTGGAGAAGAATTGGCTTGGTAGTTTGGTCTGCCCTGTTCCCATCATGCACTGGGGCAGGAACAGACTAATTTGCATGTAGCCAGGTTCTGATCTGGGATGGTGCAGTGAGCTAAAAAACGGTGATGGATCAAGCCCTGATCTATTGACTGGGTAGGAGTATTCTGCATCATTCAGAAACTCTGTCCATCACCTTTTCCAAAATTGATTTTATCCACACTAAGTGTGGGAGGGTGTACTCAGACGTGAGTCCCTAGCTCATTGCATCATCAGGATTCAAGCAAGCCGGGCCGATGACGGCTGAAATGCCAGAAACCGGTCCCCGGTAGCTTGTCTCCTTTCTGGTGAAGAATTGGCTTGGTAGTTTGGTCTGCCCTGTTCCCATCATGCACTGGGGCAAGAACAGACTAATTTGCATGTAGCCAGGTTCTGATCTGGGATGGTGCAATGAGCTAAAAAACGGTGATGGATCAAGCCCTGATCTCTTGACTGGGTAGGAGTATTCTGCATCATTCAGAAACTATATCCATCACCTTTTCCAAAATTGATTTTATCCACACTAAGTGTGGGAGGGTATACTCAGACGTGAGTCCCTAGCTCATTGCACCATCAGGATTCAAGCAAGCCGGGCCGATGACGGCTGAAATGCCAGAAACCGGTCCCCGGTAGCTTGTCTCCTTTCTGGTGAAGAATTGGCTTGGTAGTTTGGTCTGCCCTGTTCCCATCATGCACTGGGGCAGGAACAGACTAATTTGCATGTAGCCAGGTTCTGATCTGGGATGGTGCAGTGAGCTAAAAAACGGTGATGGATCAAGCCCTGATCTCTTGACTGGGTAGGAGTATTCTGCATCATTCAGAAACTCTGTCCATCACCTTTTCCAGAATTGATTTTATCCACACTAAGTGTGAGAGGGTATACTCAGACGTGAGTCCCTAGCTCATTGCACCATCAGGATTCAAGCAAGCCGGGCCGATGACGGCTGAAATGCCAGAAACCGGTCCCCGGTAGCTTGTCTCCTTTCTGGTGAAGAATTGGCTTGGTAGTTTGGTCTGCCCTGTTCCCATCATGCACTGGGGTAGGAACAGACTAATTTGCATGTAGCCAGGTTCTGATCTGGGATGGTGCAGTGAGCTAAAAAACGGTGTTGGGTCAAGCCCTGATCTCTTGACTGGGTAGGAGTATTCTGCATCATTCAGAAACTCTGTCCATCACCTTTTCCAAAATTGATTTTATCCACACTAAGTGTGGGAGGGTATACTCAGACGTGAGTCCCTAGCTCATTGCACCATCAGGATTCAAGCAAGCCGGGCCGATGACGGCTGAAATGCCAGAAACCGGTCCCCGGTAGCTTTTCTACTTTCTGGTGAAGAATTGGCTTGGTAGTTTTGTCTGCCCTGTTCCCATCATGCACTGGGGCAAAAACAGACTAATTTGCATGTAGCCAGGTTCTGATCTGGGATGGTGCAGTGAGCTAAAAAACGGTGATGGATCAAGCCCTTATCTCTTGACTGGGTAGGAGTATTCTGCATCATTCAGAAACTATATCCATCACCTTTTCCAAAATTGATTTTATCCACACTAAGTGTGGGAGGGTATACTCAGACGTGAGTCCCTAGCTCATTGCACCATCTGGATTCTAACAAGCCTGACCGATGACGGCTGAAATGCCAGAAACCGGTCCCCGGTAGCTTGTCTCCTTTCTGGTGTAGAATTGGCTTGGTAGTTTGGTCTGCCCTGTTCCCATCATGCACTGGGGCAGGAACAGACTAATTTGCATGTAGCCAGGTTCTGATCTGGGATGGTGCAGTGAGCTAAAAAACGGTGATGGATCAAGACCTGATCTCTCAACTGGGTAGGAGTATTCTGCATCATTCAGAAACTCTGTCCATCACCTTTTCCAAAATTGATTTTATCCACACTAAGTGTGGGAGGGTATACTCAGACGTGAGTCCCTAGCTCATTGCACCATCAGGATTCAAGCAAGCCGGGCCGATGACGGCTGAAATGCCAGAAACCGGTCCCCGGTAGCTTGTCTCCTTTCTGGTGAAGAATTGGCTTGGTAGTTTGGTCTGCCCTGTTCCCATCATGCACTGGGGCAGGAACAGACTAATTTGCATGTAGCCAGGTTCTGATCTGGGATGGTGCAGTGAGCTAAAAAACGGTGATGGATCAAGCCCTGATCTCTTGACTGGGTAGGAGTATTCTGCATCATTCAGAAACTCTTTCCATCACCTTTTCCAAAATTGATTTTATCCACACTAAGTGTGGGAGGGTATACTCAGACGTGAGTCCCTAGCTCATTGCACCATCAGGATTCAAGCAAGCCGGGCCGATGACGGCTGAAATGCCAGAAACCGGTCCCCGGTAGCTTGTCTCCTTTCTGGTGAAGAATTGGCTTGGTAGTTTGGTCTGCCCTGTTCCCATCATGCACTGGGGCAGGAACAGACTAATTTGCATGTAGCCAGGTTCTGATCTGGGATTGTGCAGGGAGCTAAAAAACGGTGATGGATCAAGCCCTGATCTCTTGACTGGGTAGGAGTATTCTGCATCATTCAGAAACTCTGTCCATCACCTTTTCCAAAATTGATTTTATCCACACTAAGGGGCCGATTAGGATGGAGGATTTTCCGCCTCCTCCGGGCCGGCGGAAGCCACCTCCGGCCCGGAGGAGGCGGAAAATCCATTGCGGGCTCACCAAAGACCCACCGCCACATTACGATGGCTGGTGGGTCTTGGTTTCTGTCCGCTGCTTTTCCGCCGCGGTCGGATTACAACCGCGGCGGAAAAGCTCTCATTTGGCTGGCAGTGTCTATCAGACACCGCCGGCCAAATTAGGAAGCATTTGAAAACATGCTTTTCCGCGGCGGTTTTTCCGCCGTGGAAAAGCATGTGTACTTTTGATTTTGGGGACCCGTTGCGGGCCCCCAGGGTGTTGGTGGGTGGGGGGTGCACATGGGGGGTACCTATGGTACCCCCCAGCATTTACATGCACAATGCGGCAGGCACCGCGCGGTGCCTGCCGCTTTGTGCATGTAAATGTTACACATGCACTTTTAACATTGCGGCGGGTGCTGCTTGAAGCAGCACCCGCCGCAATGTTAAATATCCAGGATGTGACCGCCAGGGTGGCGGTCACATCCTAATCGCACATGAGGGAACGCCGCAGCCCATGCGGACGTTCCCTCATACTCTGGGGTCGCGGACGGACTCAAGTCCGTCCGCGATCCTAATCGACCCCTAAGTGTGGGAGAGTGTACTCAGACATGAGTCCCTAGCTCATTGCACCATCAGGATTCAAGCAAGCCGGGCCGATGACGGCTGAAATGCCAGAAACCGGTCCCCGATAGCTTGTCTCCTTTCTGGAGAAGAATTGGCTTGGTAGTTTGGTCTGCCCTGTTCCCATCATGCACTGGGGCAGGAACAGACTAATTTGCATGTAGCCAGGTTCTGATCTGGGATGGTGCAGTGAGCTACAAAACGGTGATGGATCAAGCCCTGATCTATTGACTGGGTAGGAGTATTCTGCATCATTCAGAAACTCTGTCCATCACCTTTTCCAAAATTGATTTTATCCACACTAAGTGTGGGAGGGTGTACTCAGACGTGAGTCCCTAGCTCATTGCATCATCAGGATTCAAGCAAGCCGGGCCGATGACGGCTGAAATGCCAGAAACCGGTCCCCGGTAGCTTGTCTCCTTTCTGGAGAAGAATTGGCTTGGTAGTTTGGTCTGCCCTGTTCCCATCATGCACTGGGGCAAAAACAGACTAATTTGCATGTAGCCAGGTTCTGATCTGGGATGGTGCAGTGAGCTAAAAAACGGTGATGGATCAAGCCCTTATCTCTTGACTGGGTAGGAGTATTCTGCATCATTCAGAAACTATATCCATCACCTTTTCCAAAATTGATTTTATCCACACTAAGTGTGGGAGGGTATACTCAGACGTGAGTCCCTAGCTCATTGCACCATCTGGATTCTAACAAGCCGGACCGATGATGGCTGAAATGCCAGAAACAGGTCCCCGGTAGCTTGTCTCCTTTCTGGTGTAGAATTGGCTTGGTAGTTTGGTCTGCCCTGTTACCATCATGCACTGGGGCAGGAACAGACTAATTTGCATGTAGCCAGGTTCTGATCTGGGATGGTGCAGTGAGCTAAAAAACAGTGATGGATCAAGCCCTGATCTCTCAACTGGGTAGGAGTATTCTGCATCATTCAGAAACTCTGTCCATCACCTTTTCCAAAATTGATTTTATCCACACTAAGTGTGGGAGGGTATACTCAGACGTGAGTCCCTAGCTCATTGCACCATCAGGATTCAAGCAAGCCGGGCCGATGACGGCTGAAATGCCAGAAACCGGTCCCCGGTAGCTTGTCTCCTTTCTGGTGAAGAATTGGCTTGGTAGTTTGGTCTGCCCTGTTCCCATCATGCACTGGGGCAGGAACAGACTAATTTGCATGTAGCCAGGTTCTGATCTGGGATGGTGCAGTGAGCTAAAAAACGGTGATGGATCAAGCCCTGATCTCTTGACTGGGTAGGAGTATTCTGCATCATTCAGAAACTCTTTCCATCACCTTTTCCAAAATTGATTTTATCCACACTAAGTGTGGGAGGGTATACTCAGACGTGAGTCCCTAGCTCATTGCACCATCAGGATTCAAGCAAGCCGGGCCGATGACGGCTGAAATGCCAGAAACCGGTCCCCGGTAGCTTGTCTCCTTTCTGGTGAAGAATTGGCTTGGTAGTTTGGTCTGCCCTGTTCCCATCATGCACTGGGGCAGGAACAGACTAATTTGCATGTTGCCAGGTTCTGATCTGGGATTGTGCAGGGAGCTAAAAAACGGTGATGGATCAAGCCCTGATCTCTTGACTGGGTAGGAGTATTCTGCATCATTCAGAAACTCTGTCCATCACCTTTTCCAAAATTGATTTTATCCACACTAAGTGTGGGAGGGTGTACTCAGACATGAGTCCCTAGCTCATTGCACCATCAGGATTCAAGCAAGCCGGGCCGATGACTGCTGAAATGCCAGAAACCGGTCCCCGATAGCTTGTCTCCTTTCTGGAGAAGAATTGGCTTGGTAGTTTGGTCTGCCCTGTTCCCATCATGCACTGGGGCAGGAACAGACTAATTTGCATGTAGCCAGGTTCTGATCTGGGATGGTGCAGTGAGCTAAAAAACGGTGATGGATCAAGCCCTGATCTATTGACTGGGTAGGAGTATTCTGCATCATTCAGAAACTCTGTCCATCACCTTTTCCAAAATTGATTTTATCCACACTAAGTGTGGGAGGGTGTACTCAGACGTGAGTCCCTAGCTCATTGCATCATCAGGATTCAAGCAAGCCGGGCCGATGACGGCTGAAATGCCAGAAACCGGTCCCCGGTAGCTTGTCTCCTTTCTGGAGAAGAATTGGCTTGGTAGTTTGGTCTGCCCTGTTCCCATCATGCACTGGGGCAGGAACAGACTAATTTGCATGTAGCCAGGTTCTGATCTGGGATGGTGCAGTGAGCTAAAAAACGGTGATGGATCAAGCCCTGATCTCTTGACTGGGTAGGAGTATTCTGCATCATTCAGAAACTCTGTCCATCACCTTTTCCAGAATTGATTTTATCCACACTAAGTGTGAGAGGGTATACTCAGACGTGAGTCCCTAGCTCATTGCACCATCAGGATTCAAGCAAGCCGGGCCGATGACGGCTGAAATGCCAGAAACCGGTCCCCGGTAGCTTGTCTCCTTTCTGGTGAAGAATTGGCTTGGTAGTTTGGTCTGCCCTGTTCCCATCATGCACTGGGGTAGGAACAGACTAATTTGCATGTAGCCAGGTTCTGATCTGGGATGGTGCAGTGAGCTAAAAAACGGTGATGGGTCAAGCCCTGATCTCTTGACTGGGTAGGAGTATTCTGCATCATTCAGAAACTCTGTCCATCACCTTTTCCAAAATTGATTTTATCCACACTAAGTGTGGGAGGGTATACTCAGACGTGAGTCCCTAGCTCATTGCACCATCAGGATTCAAGCAAGCCGGGCCGATGACGGCTCAAATGCCAGAAACCGGTCCCCGGTAGCTTGTCTCCTTTCTGGTGAAGAATTGGCTTGGTAGTTTGGTCTGCCCTGTTCCCATCATGCACTGGGGCAAGAACAGACTAATTTGCATGTAGCCAGGTTCTGATCTGGGATGGTGCAATGAGCTAAAAAACGGTGATGGATCAAGCCCTGATCTCTTGACTGGGTAGGAGTATTCTGCATCATTCAGAAACTATATCCATCACCTTTTCCAAAATTGATTTTATCCACACTAAGTGTGGGAGGGTATACTCAGACGTGAGTCCCTAGCTCATTGCACCATCAGGATTCAAGCAAGCCGGGCCGATGACGGCTGAAATGCCAGAAACCGGTCCCCGGTAGCTTGTCTCCTTTCTGGTGAAGAATTGGCTTGGTAGTTTGGTCTGCCCTGTTCCCATCATGCACTGGGGCAGGAACAGACTAATTTGCATGTAGCCAGGTTCTGATCTGGGATGGTGCAGTGAGTTAAAAAACGGTGATGGATCAAGCCCTGATCTCTTGACTGGGTAGGAGTATTCTGCATCATTCAGAAACTCTGTCCATCACCTTTTCCAAAATTGATTTTATCCACACTAAGTGTGGGAGGGTATACTCAGACGTGAGTCCCTAGCTCATTGCACCATCAGGATTCAAGCAAGCCGGGCCGATGACGGCTGAAATGCCAGAAACCGGTCCCCGGTAGCTTGTCTCCTTTCTGGTGAAGAATTGGCTTGGTAGTTTGGTCTGCCCTGTTCCCATCATGCACTGGGGCAGGAACAGACTAATTTGCATGTAGCCAGGTTCTGATCTGGGATGGTGCAGTGAGCTAAAAAACGGTGATGGATCAAGCCCTGATCTCTTGACTGGGTAGGAGTATTCTGCATCATTCAGAAACTCTTTCCATCACCTTTTCCAAAATTGATTTTATCCACACTAAGTGTGGGAGGGTATACTCAGACGTGAGTCCCTAGCTCATTGCACCATCAGGATTCAAGCAAGCCGGGCCGATGACGGCTGAAATGCCAGAAACCGGTCCCCGGTAGCTTGTCTCCTTTCTGGTGAAGAATTGGCTTGGTAGTTTGGTCTGCCCTGTTCCCATCATGCACTGGGGCAGGAACAGACTAATTTGCATGTAGCCAGGTTCTGATCTGGGATTGTGCAGGGAGCTAAAAAACGGTGATGGATCAAGCCCTGATCTCTTGACTGGGTAGGAGTATTCTGCATCATTCAGAAACTCTGTCCATCACCTTTTCCAAAATTGATTTTATCCACACTAAGGGGCCGATTAGGATGGAGGATTTTCCGCCTCCTCCGGGCCGGCGGAAGCCACCTCCGGCCCGGAGGAGGCGGAAAATCCATTGCGGGCTCACCAAAGACCCACCGCCACATTACGATGGCTGGTGGGTCTTGGTTTCTGTCCGCTGCTTTTCCGCCGCGGTCGGATTACAACCGCGGCGGAAAAGCTCTCATTTGGCTGGCAGTGTCTATCAGACACCGCCGGCCAAATTAGGAAGCATTTGAAAACATGCTTTTCCGCGGCGGTTTTTCCGCCGTGGAAAAGCATGTGTACTTTTGATTTTGGGGACCCGTTGCGGGCCCCCAGGGTGTTGGTGGGTGGGGGGTGCACATGGGGGGTACCTATGGTACCCCCCAGCATTTACATGCACAATGCGGCAGGCACCGCGCGGTGCCTGCCGCTTTGTGCATGTAAATGTTACACATGCACTTTTAACATTGCGGCGGGTGCTGCTTGAAGCAGCACCCGCCGCAATGTTAAATATCCAGGATGTGACCGCCAGGGTGGCGGTCACATCCTAATCGCACATGAGGGAACGCCGCAGCCCATGCGGACGTTCCCTCATACTCTGGGGTCGCGGACGGACTCAAGTCCGTCCGCGATCCTAATCGACCCCTAAGTGTGGGAGAGTGTACTCAGACATGAGTCCCTAGCTCATTGCACCATCAGGATTCAAGCAAGCCGGGCCGATGACGGCTGAAATGCCAGAAACCGGTCCCCGATAGCTTGTCTCCTTTCTGGAGAAGAATTGGCTTGGTAGTTTGGTCTGCCCTGTTCCCATCATGCACTGGGGCAGGAACAGACTAATTTGCATGTAGCCAGGTTCTGATCTGGGATGGTGCAGTGAGCTACAAAACGGTGATGGATCAAGCCCTGATCTATTGACTGGGTAGGAGTATTCTGCATCATTCAGAAACTCTGTCCATCACCTTTTCCAAAATTGATTTTATCCACACTAAGTGTGGGAGGGTGTACTCAGACGTGAGTCCCTAGCTCATTGCATCATCAGGATTCAAGCAAGCCGGGCCGATGACGGCTGAAATGCCAGAAACCGGTCCCCGGTAGCTTGTCTCCTTTCTGGAGAAGAATTGGCTTGGTAGTTTGGTCTGCCCTGTTCCCATCATGCACTGGGGCAAAAACAGACTAATTTGCATGTAGCCAGGTTCTGATCTGGGATGGTGCAGTGAGCTAAAAAACGGTGATGGATCAAGCCCTTATCTCTTGACTGGGTAGGAGTATTCTGCATCATTCAGAAACTATATCCATCACCTTTTCCAAAATTGATTTTATCCACACTAAGTGTGGGAGGGTATACTCAGACGTGAGTCCCTAGCTCATTGCACCATCTGGATTCTAACAAGCCGGACCGATGATGGCTGAAATGCCAGAAACCGGTCCCCGGTAGCTTGTCTCCTTTCTGGTGTAGAATTGGCTTGGTAGTTTGGTCTGCCCTGTTACCATCATGCACTGGGGCAGGAACAGACTAATTTGCATGTAGCCAGGTTCTGATCTGGGATGGTGCAGTGAGCTAAAAAACAGTGATGGATCAAGCCCTGATCTCTCAACTGGGTAGGAGTATTCTGCATCATTCAGAAACTCTGTCCATCACCTTTTCCAAAATTGATTTTATCCACACTAAGTGTGGGAGGGTATACTCAGACGTGAGTCCCTAGCTCATTGCACCATCAGGATTCAAGCAAGCCGGGCCGATGACGGCTGAAATGCCAGAAACCGGTCCCCGGTAGCTTGTCTCCTTTCTGGTGAAGAATTGGCTTGGTAGTTTGGTCTGCCCTGTTCCCATCATGCACTGGGGCAGGAACAGACTAATTTGCATGTAGCCAGGTTCTGATCTGGGATGGTGCAGTGAGCTAAAAAACGGTGATGGATCAAGCCCTGATCTCTTGACTGGGTAGGAGTATTCTGCATCATTCAGAAACTCTTTCCATCACCTTTTCCAAAATTGATTTTATCCACACTAAGTGTGGGAGGGTATACTCAGACGTGAGTCCCTAGCTCATTGCACCATCAGGATTCAAGCAAGCCGGGCCGATGACGGCTGAAATGCCAGAAACCGGTCCCCGGTAGCTTGTCTCCTTTCTGGTGAAGAATTGGCTTGGTAGTTTGGTCTGCCCTGTTCCCATCATGCACTGGGGCAGGAACAGACTAATTTACATGTTGCCAGGTTCTGATCTGGGATTGTGCAGGGAGCTAAAAAACGGTGATGGATCAAGCCCTGATCTCTTGACTGGGTAGGAGTATTCTGCATCATTCAGAAACTCTGTCCATCACCTTTTCCAAAATTGATTTTATCCACACTAAGTGTGGGAGGGTGTACTCAGACATGAGTCCCTAGCTCATTGCACCATCAGGATTCAAGCAAGCCGGGCCGATGACGGCTGAAATGCCAGAAACCGGTCCCCGATAGCTTGTCTCCTTTCTGGAGAAGAATTGGCTTGGTAGTTTGGTCTGCCCTGTTCCCATCATGCACTGGGGCAGGAACAGACTAATTTGCATGTAGCCAGGTTCTGATCTGGGATGGTGCAGTGAGCTAAAAAACGGTGATGGATCAAGCCCTGATCTATTGACTGGGTAGGAGTATTCTGCATCATTCAGAAACTCTGTCCATCACCTTTTCCAAAATTGATTTTATCCACACTAAGTGTGGGAGGGTGTACTCAGACGTGAGTCCCTAGCTCATTGCATCATCAGGATTCAAGCAAGCCGGGCCGATGACGGCTGAAATGCCAGAAACCGGTCCCCGGTAGCTTGTCTCCTTTCTGGAGAAGAATTGGCTTGGTAGTTTGGTCTGCCCTGTTCCCATCATGCACTGGGGCAGGAACAGACTAATTTGCATGTAGCCAGGTTCTGATCTGGGATGGTGCAGTGAGCTAAAAAACGGTGATGGATCAAGCCCTGATCTCTTGACTGGGTAGGAGTATTCTGCATCATTCAGAAACTCTGTCCATCACCTTTTCCAGAATTGATTTTATCCACACTAAGTGTGAGAGGGTATACTCAGACGTGAGTCCCTAGCTCATTGCACCATCAGGATTCAAGCAAGCCGGGCCGATGACGGCTGAAATGCCAGAAACCGGTCCCCGGTAGCTTGTCTCCTTTCTGGTGAAGAATTGGCTTGGTAGTTTGGTCTGCCCTGTTCCCATCATGCACTGGGGTAGGAACAGACTAATTTGCATGTAGCCAGGTTCTGATCTGGGATGGTGCAGTGAGCTAAAAAACGGTGATGGGTCAAGCCCTGATCTCTTGACTGGGTAGGAGTATTCTGCATCATTCAGAAACTCTGTCCATCACCTTTTCCAAAATTGATGTTATCCACACTAAGTGTGGGAGGGTATACTCAGACGTGAGTCCCTAGCTCATTGCACCATCAGGATTCAAGCAAGCCGGGCCGATGACGGCTCAAATGCCAGAAACCGGTCCCCGGTAGCTTGTCTCCTTTCTGGTGAAGAATTGGCTTGGTAGTTTGGTCTGCCCTGTTCCCATCATGCACTGGGGCAAGAACAGACTAATTTGCATGTAGCCAGGTTCTGATCTGGGATGGTGCAATGAGCTAAAAAACGGTGATGGATCAAGCCCTGATCTCTTGACTGGGTAGGAGTATTCTGCATCATTCAGAAACTATATCCATCACCTTTTCCAAAATTGATTTTATCCACACTAAGTGTGGGAGGGTATACTCAGACGTGAGTCCCTAGCTCATTGCACCATCAGGATTCAAGCAAGCCGGGCCGATGACGGCTGAAATGCCAGAAACCGGTCCCCGGTAGCTTGTCTCCTTTCTGGTGAAGAATTGGCTTGGTAGTTTGGTCTGCCCTGTTCCCATCATGCACTGGGGCAGGAACAGACTAATTTGCATGTAGCCAGGTTCTGATCTGGGATGGTGCAGTGAGTTAAAAAACGGTGATGGATCAAGCCCTGATCTCTTGACTGGGTAGGAGTATTCTGCATCATTCAGAAACTCTGTCCATCACCTTTTCCAAAATTGATTTTATCCACACTAAGTGTGGGAGGGTATACTCAGACGTGAGTCCCTAGCTCATTGCACCATCAGGATTCAAGCAAGCCGGGCCGATGACGGCTGAAATGCCAGAAACCGGTCCCCGGTAGCTTGTCTCCTTTCTGGTGAAGAATTGGCTTGGTAGTTTGGTCTGCCCTGTTCCCATCATGCACTGGGGCAGGAACAGACTAATTTGCATGTAGCCAGGTTCTGATCTGGGATGGTGCAGTGAGCTAAAAAACGGTGATGGATCAAGCCCTGATCTCTTGACTGGGTAGGAGTATTCTGCATCATTCAGAAACTCTGTCCATCACCTTTTCCAAAATTGATTTTATCCACACTAAGTGTGGGAGGGTATACTCAGACGTGAGTCCCTAGCTCATTGCACCATCAGGATTCAAGCAAGCCGGGCCGATGACGGCTGAAATGCCAGAAACCGGTCCCCGGTAGCTTTTCTCCTTTCTGGTGAAGAATTGGCTTGGTAGTTTGGTCTGCCCTGTTCCCATCATGCACTGGGTCAAAAACAGACTAATTTGCATGTAGCCAGGTTCTGATCTGGGATGGTGCAGTGAGCTAAAAAACGGTGATGGATCAAGCCCTTATCTCTTGACTGGGTAGGAGTATTCTGCATCATTCAGAAACTATATCCATCACCTTTTCCAAAATTGATTTTATCCACACTAAGTGTGGGAGGGTATACTCAGACGTGAGTCCCTAGCTCATTGCACCATCTGGATTCTAACAAGCCGGACCGATGACGGCTGAAATGCCAGAAACCGGTCCCCGGTAGCTTGTCTCCTTTCTGGTGAAGAATTGGCTTGGTAGTTTGGTCTGCCCTGTTCCCATCATGCACTGGGTCAGGAACAGACTAATTTGCATGTAGCCAGGTTCTGATCTGGGATGGTGCAGTGAGCTAAAAAACGGTGATGGATCAAGCCCTGATCTCTCGACTGGGTAGGAGTATTCTGCATCATTCAGAAACTCTGTCCATCACCTTTTCCAAAATTGATTTTATCCACACTAAGTGTGGGAGGGTATACTCAGACGTGAGTCCCTAGCTCATTGCACCATCAGGATTCAAGCAAGCCGGGCCGATGACGGCTGAAATGCCAGAAACCGGTCCCCGGTAGCTTGTCTCCTTTCTGGTGAAGAATTGGCTTGGTAGTTTGGTCTGCCCTGTTCCCATCATGCACTGGGGCAGGAACAGACTAATTTGCATGTAGCCAGGTTCTGATCTGGGATGGTGCAGTGAGCTAAAAAATGTTGATGGATCAAGCCCTGATCTCTTGACTGGGTAGGAATATTCTGCATCATTCAGAAACTATATCCATCACCTTTTCCAAAATTGATTTTATCCACACTAAGTGTGGGAGGGTATACTCAGACGTGAGTCCCTAGCTCATTGCACCATCAGGATTCAAGCAAGCCGGGCCGATGACGGCTGAAATGCCAGAAACCGGTCCCCGGTAGCTTGTCTCCTTTCTGGTGAAGAATTGGCTTGGTAGTTTGGTCTGCCCTGTTCCCATCATGCACTGGGGCAGGAACAGACTAATTTGCATGTAGCCAGATTCTGATCTGGGATGGTCCAGTGAGCTAAAAAACGGTGATGGATCAAGCCCTGATCTCTTGACTGGGTAGGAGTATTCTGCATCATTCAGAAACTCTTTCCATCACCTTTTCCAAAATTGATTTTATCCACACTAAGTGTGGGAGGGTATACTCAGACGTGAGTCCCTAGCTCATTGCACCATCAGGATTCAAGCAAGCCGGGCCGATGACGGCTGAAATGCCAGAAACCGGTCCCCGGTAGCTTGTCTCCTTTCTGGTGAAGAATTGGCTTGGTAGTTTGGTCTGCCCTGTTCCCATCATGCACTGGGGCAGGAACAGACTAATTTGCATGTAGCCAGGTTCTGATCTGGGATTGTGCAGGGAGCTAAAAAACGGTGATGGATCAAGCCCTGATCTCTTGACTGGGTAGGAGTATTCTGCATCATTCAGAAACTCTGTCCATCACCTTTTCCAAAATTGATTTTATCCACACTAAGTGTGGGAGGGTGTACTCAGACATGAGTCCCTAGCTCATTGCACCATCAGGATTCAAGCAAGCCGGGCCGATGACGGCTGAAATGCCAGAAACCGGTCCCCGGTAGCTTGTCTCCTTTCTGGAGAAGAATTGGCTTGGTAGTTTGGTCTGCCCTGTTCCCATCATGCACTGGGGCAGGAACAGACTAATTTGCATGTAGCCAGGTTCTGATCTGGGATGGTGCAGTGAGCTAAAAATTGGTGATGGATCAAGCCCTGATCTATTGACTGGGTAGGAGTATTCTGCATCATTCTGAAACTCTGTCCATCACCTTTTCCAAAATTGATTTTATCCACACTAAGTGTGGGAGGGTGTACTCAGACGTGAGTCCCTAGCTCATTGCACCATCAGGATTCAAGCAAGCCGGGCCGATGACGGCTGAAATGCCAGAAACCGGTCCCCGGTAGCTTGTCTCCTTTCTGGAGAAGAATTGGCTTGGTAGTTTGGTCTGCCCTGTTCCCATCATGCACTGGGGCAGGAACAGACTAATTTGCATGTAGCCAGGTTCTGATCCGGGATGGTGCAGTGAGCTAAAAAACGGTGATGGATCAAGCCCTGATCTCTTGACTGGGTAGGAGTATTCTGCATCATTCAGAAACTCTGTCCATCACCTTTTCCAGAATTGATTTTATCCACACTAAGTGTGAGAGGGTATACTCAGACGTGAGTCCCTAGCTCATTGCACCATCAGGATTCAAGCAAGCCGGGCCGATGACGGCTGAAATGCCAGAAACCGGTCCCCGGTAGCTTGTCTCCTTTCTGGTGAAGAATTGGCTTGGTAGTTTGGTCTGCCCTGTTCCCATCATGCACTGGGGTAGGAACAGACTAATTTGCATGTAGCCAGGTTCTGATCTGGGATGGTGCAGTGAGCTAAAAAACGGTGATGGGTCAAGCCCTGATCTCTTGACTGGGTAGGAGTATTCTGCATCATTCAGAAACTCTGTCCATCACCTTTTCCAAAATTGATTTTATCCACACTAAGTGTGGGAGGGTATACTCAGACGTGAGTCCCTAGCTCATTGCACCATCAGGATTCAAGCAAGCCGGGCAGATGACGGCTGAAATGCCAGAAACCGGTCCCCGGTAGCTTGTCTCCTTTCTGGTGAAGAATTGGCTTGGTAGTTTGGTCTGCCCTGTTCCCATCATGCACTGGGGCAGGAACAGACTAATTTGCATGTAGCCACGTTCTGATCTGGGATGGTGCAGTGAGCTAAAAAACGGTGATGGATCAAGCCCTTATCTCTTGACTGGGTAGGAGTATTCTGCATCATTCAGAAACTATATCCATCACCTTTTCCAAAATTGATTTTATCCACACTAAGTGTGGGAGGGTATACTCAGACGTGAGTCCCTAGCTCATTGCACCATCTGGATTCTAACAAGCCGGACCGATGACGGCTGAAATGCCAGAAACCGGTCCCCGGTAGCTTGTCTCCTTTCTGGTGAAGAATTGGCTTGGTAGTTTGGTCTGCCCTGTTCCCATCATGCACTGGGGCAGGAACAGACTAATTTGCATGTAGCCAGGTTCTGATCTGGGATGGTGCAGTGAGCTAAAAAACGGTGATGGATCAAGCCCTGATCTCTCGACTGGGTAGGAGTATTCTGCATCATTCAGAAACTCTGTCCATCACCTTTTCCAAAATTGATTTTATCCACACTAAGTGTGGGAGGGTATACTCAGACGTGAGTCCCTAGCTCATTGCACCTTCAGGATTCAAGCAAGCCGGGCCGATGACGGCTGAAATGCCAGAAACCGGTCCCCGGTAGCTTGTCTCCTTTCTGGTGAAGAATTGGCTTGGTAGTTTGGTCTGCCCTGTTCCCATCATGCACTGGGGCAGGAACAGACTAATTTGCATGTAGCCAGGTTCTGATCTGGGATGGTGCAGTGAGCTAAAAAACGGTGATGGATCAAGCCCTGATCTCTTGACTGGGTAGGAGTATTCTGCATCATTCAGAAACTCTTTCCATCACCTTTTCCAAAATTGATTTTATCCACACTAAGTGTGGGAGGGTATACTCAGACGTGAGTCCCTAGCTCATTGCACCATCAGGATTCAAGCAAGCCGGGCCGATGACGGCTGAAATGCCAGAAACCGGTCCCCGGTAGCTTGTCTCCTTTCTGGTGAAGAATTGGCTTGGTAGTTTGGTCTGCCCTGTTCCCATCATGCACTGGGGCAGGAACAGACTAATTTGCATGTAGCCAGGTTCTGATCTGGGATTGTGCAGGGAGCTAAAAAACGGTGATGGATCAAGCCCTGATCTCTTGACTGGGTAGGAGTATTCTGCATCATTCAGAAACTCTGTCCATCACCTTTTCCAAAATTGATTTTATCCACACTAAGTGTGGGAGGGTGTACTCAGACATGAGTCCCTAGCTCATTGCACCATCAGGATTCAAGCAAGCCGGGCCGATGACGGCTGAAATGCCAGAAACCGGTCCCCGGTAGCTTGTCTCCTTTCTGGAGAAGAATTGGCTTGGTAGTTTGGTCTGCCCTGTTCCCATCATGCACTGGGGCAGGAACAGACTAATTTGCATGTAGCCAGGTTCTGATCTGGGATGGTGCAGTGAGCTAAAAAACGGTGATGGATCAAGCCCTGATCTATTGACTGGGTAGGAGTATTCTGCATCATTCAGAAACTCTGTCCATCACCTTTTCCAAAATTGATTTTATCCACACTAAGTGTGGGAGGGTGTACTCAGAAGTGAGTCCCTAGCTCATTGCACCATCAGGATTCAAGCAAGCCGGGCCGATGACGGCTGAAATGCCAGAAACCGGTCCCCGGTAGCTTGTCTCCTTTCTGGAGAAGAATTGGCTTGGTAGTTTGGTCTGCCCTGTTCCCATCATGCACTGGGGCAGGAACAGACTAATTTGCATGTAGCCAGGTTCTGATCTGGGGTGGTGCAGTGAGCTAAAAAACGGTGATGGATCAAGCCCTGATCTCTTGACTGGGTAGGAGTATTCTGCATCATTCAGAAACTCTGTCCATCACCTTTTCCAGAATTGATTTTATCCACACTAAGTGTGAGAGGGTATACTCAGACGTGAGTCCCTAGCTCATTGCACCATCAGGATTCAAGCAAGCCGGGCCGATGACGGCTGAAATGCCAGAAACCGGTCCCCGGTAGCTTGTCTCCTTTCTGGTGAAGAATTGGCTTGGTAGTTTGGTCTGCCCTGTTCCCATCATGCACTGGGGCAGGAACAGACTAATTTGCATGTAGCCAGGTTCTGATCTGGGATTGTGCAGGGAGCTAAAAAACGGTGATGGATCTGAGGTTCCGTGACAATTGTAAGTGGTGTTTTTGACTCGCACGAATATGGTCGAGTCTGGTATCTATGAACCGCAAATGACGAGTTTAGTAAGTGTGCGCAGTTTCGCTGTGCTAACTTAAACCGTTCGTTTGTTGTGTGGGTTTTTCATCTGTACCCACGGGTTCCATCTTAGATACGGCATCCATTTTGTCTCTTGCCCTCAAGTAGCCAGCGAACGGACGCTGTCCGCTTCGCGACCCTGGGACTCCCAAGATATTTGCGGAAGACACATGTTCTTTGTAGGTGTCTTTATGACGAGGGGGTTGCTGCTGTAAGGCAGATGGCGCCGCTCGAGGCTCATCTTGCCGCACGAACTTATTGTCTCAGCCGTGCATCTCATTAGGCACGTCCCTTTGATGCCTGTATCTCGTGTTTCCCGATACCTCCCCTTTTACACCCTTTCCGATCTCCCCACTGTCTCCGTCTTCCTCTGCACCTGTCTTCGTTCCTATTTCGATCTACTTTACTGCTGATTGGAATTTGCTAAATGGTGGGAAGATGGGTTTTTACAGTTGGGAACCGCCAAATGTTTCCGCACTTATGTTCCGGACCTTGTGTGTTTCAAAGTGACCAAAGCGACCCCTCTGGGAGCTAAATGTGGGAACCGGGTTGTAAACTTTTGTGTTCAATGTTATCCTATGGGTAAAAACTGTATAAAAGGAGCGATCCACAGAACCAATTTGAAGCAGTCTCCCCGAACTACACTTGATGTACTTCCTGTGACTTCTGTGTTCCCTGCAGCAAATAAACCTTGAATCTTTGACGCCGAAGGAAGTGTCCCGTGTCTCTGTGACTTGTACGCCGGAGCAGGTTACCCACGAAGGTTTCAGGTGTTGTGCCCTGGCACCGCTGGGTCTAAAAGAACCCAGTCCTTCAGTTGGCGCCCAACGTGGGGCTGCATCAGTGGTACCGGTCCAAGCCCGACGATCGTGAGGAACTTCGTGTGAAATCTCCGAGGGAAGGTGCACCCCGCTTCATCGATCCTGTTGTCGAAATAAGTGGCCCGAAGACTTTTCCCGCGAAGATTCCCGCCTCCTGACGGCTGCGACGGACTGCTGCCCTGACTGTAGACCTGTTTTGGCGCCTGGCGTAGACTTTGGTATAGCGAGACGATTGACGGGCCTTCCTGGTGACGCCATCGATCTTTGAGTTAAGTATTTGTGGGTCGCTCCCAGAGTTCTTGGTTGTTGACACTTTAGCAAGTGTTTTTGTTGTAAACGCTGTGTGAGTGTTTTTGTCGGTGACACTTTGCTAGCGTACTTTGTTGTTGTATTTGTTTGACGACTGCAGCCGCCAAAAACCGAGGGTTTTGTTCTTTGCTGGGACTTGGTAAATCCCGTAACCCTTGAAGTTTGTGAAACTCGGCTAGTGTGCAAGATGCCTGGTCGCAGTACTTTGTTCAGTTGTTTTAGACCTTGTGGTGCGGATTCCCTGCTGGAGGACTCATGTCCGATACCTCCAGTTGGAACTCCTACTTACGATTTATATAGCAAACATGGGCTAGGCCCGATTGCTTTTAACGATTATTGGGTTAAATATACAAAGAAAGACGGCGACCTTCGTTGGCCACCTCACGGTAGCTTCGAGGCGTCGATCTTAGATAATTTGGAAATAAAGTTGTTCGAACGTAAATCAAGGCCGGCCATGTTTGATGCCTTTCGGTTGTGGCGCAAAGAAGCCCGACAGAAAGAAATCAGACAGAATAAACGTAGTCAGCGAGATACTGTTGCTACTATAGTAAAGAAAGCTGAGCAGTTCCAGCGTGATAAGGAGGATAAGGATAAGGAAGTGTTTGAGAGACTACAGCGTATGACCATAGATAAATGCTATCCCGCTTTGCCTACGGAGTCAGATAAGAAGGAAGAGGCAGTTGAGGATCCTTTAATGTCCTATCTTATGAAGTCGCCACCTCCGTACGTACAGGGTACCGCAGCTCTTGTGGTCCCTGCCGTACCTGTTCCTCCACCTATTGTTCCTCCACCAGTTCCTCAACCTGCACCCGCTCTTCCGACTGTTCCTGCTCCTTTGTCTGTTTCTATTCCTACTGCTCCTCCGCTTCCACATACTCCTGCTCCCACTACTGCTCCTGTGTTGTTAACCCCTGTTGCTGCTACTGTCTCTACTCCTTCTCTTGTTAGTCCTGTGTCTTACTCTTCTCCCTCTACTCGTAATCGTAATTCTCCCCTTGCGACAAACTTCTTTCAGTCGCTCGGACCTGTTTTTGGGTCTGCTGGTTCTGATGGTCCTCAGAGACGTAGTCAGCTTCCTGGTAACAGAGAACGTGTTGCGCTATATAATATGGCGATGGGTTGGATGGTAAACCCTCTTAGAAATCCACCCCGTGTTGTCCTCGAAACGTTTAATCAATTCAACATACCGACTCAGAGATATGTGTTTGACGAAATGTGCAAGTTCCTTCATGATCAGATAGTGGCCAATGCGCCTGACGAGGTGCTGACCGCCCTGTCTGAACTTCGGCTTCAGTTCGCAACTGGACTGATAGTCGACACTAATGTCCGACGGGCTATTGAGCGGTTGCTATCTCTTCGTCCCGCTCCTATTCCTCATGCATTGTTTGTTGAGGATATTGAAAAACAAGATGAGTCTGGCCAATATCCTATGCGTGAAGTTCCACCAGTGTGGATGCCCGGCGATGCTGCTGCCATTCCTATTGTTCCGCCGCATTTCCAGCGGGTATGGATACATCTCCCATGGAAAAGATCGGAGGTGTTACAGGTGAAGCAATCTTTGCCTGACCCTCGCAAAAATCCTGCAGGGTATTACAAGGAATTATCGCAGCTCGTAGACGCTACGATAATGAATCTTGCCGATATCGACATGTTGTTCGGTAATGTCGTACCGCAACCGGTATGGGCGAAGATTCGTCAGGAAAATCACGCAAACGAACTAGGCGGTGATTGGGCAGCCATTGTAGCGTCAGATGGGTTGCAAGTCGGTGGTGCTAAGCCTGAACAATTGATTACTGCTCTTCCTCAACGAATCATAACATTAATGAAAACGCTTATGCCAGCTATGAGGGTAAATTGGGACAAGTTGTCAGCCTGTAAGCAGAAGAAAGATGAGGGTGTATCAGACTTCTTTACGAGGTTTGAGGAAGCATTCATTGATCATAGTGGACAGGATATGGGTACTGAGGGTGGCCAGAGGTTGTTTGTGGATAAATTCGTGTCGAACTTGTTGCCCGATTTGAGCAATAAATTGAAGAATTCAGAGAGTGCATGGGCCGTTTCTACCTCAGCTCAGATATTGGCAACGGCACAATATTACGAGAATAGAGAGAAAGAAGAAAATGACCGTGCTGATAAAAAGACGAAAGAGCTAAAAACTAAAGTGTTGTTACAACAAGCGTTTCCGCCGCGTTCTAATCAGAATGCGCCTCAGCAGAATAGATCACAGTCGCAATCGAATCGATCGCAGCCGCGCACTGATTCCTCTTTCCAAAGATCTTCGTTAGGGTACAATCAATGTGCTTATTGTAGACAGGAGGGTCACATTAAATTCAATTGTCCTGCTTTAAATGAACGTAATAGTGGTAATTCATTCAAAGGAGGCCGTGGTGGTTCACAGCACGCATCACGTGGTAGAGGTCGTGGTGCTCAGAATGATCGCTCTGACAATTCATCAAATTCTAATAACTGTTTCGATCAACGCGGATCATCGCAAGGACGATCTGCGCAGTACAATGTAGACGATTATTACGTCGATCAGGGGACTGACGACAGTAATTACTAGGACAGCCAAAGACAAGGAGAGGGAGTGGTATCAGTTCCGGTTGATCAGAGAGGGCCTTACGTCGCAGTTGCTACATCGGGCGTCGTTGAGCCTTTTCTGTTGGACACTGGTGCAGCGAAAAGTTCTATCATGCATTCGAAACTCCCTGGCGCACCTTTGTCTGGCTTAACAAATGTTTCCGTTGGATTCTCTGGCGCCCCCGTTAGCAATCCAGTTTCGCGCCCTTTGCCCCTTAAAATTGGGCCTCGTGAGCTCGAAGCTCCGTTGATTTTGACTACTGGTTGTGGCGAAAATCTTTTGGGTCTGGATTTGCTTAAACGTTTGTATGCAACTTTGTATTGTTCCCCTACGGGTGTAAAGCTTACGTTAGGAGAGAGGGTAGTCTCTCCCATGTATTTATCCCTCGATAAGCTTCCACCGGAATTGAGTTCTCTTCCTGCGTCTTTGTGGGCGACGGGTCCAAATGATGTGGGCCTACTTGATATCTCCCCTTATGTTGTTCAGTTGAAATCCAATGTGCGATTGCCACGTATTCCCCAATACCGTATCTCCCTTGATGGTGAACGAGCTTTGTTAGCGATCATCTATGACTTGATCGAGAAAGATGTTATTGAAGAAACTCGGGGAAACGTGTGCAATAGCCCTGTACTACCCATTCTTAAACGTACTGATCCTACCAAACCGCCTGTTTATCGTTTTGTTATCGATTTACGGGAGGTAAATAAAATTGTGGTTCCTCAATTCCCTGTTGTGCCTGACATCACGGCGCTACTGACTCTGATTCCAGCTACTGCTTCATGGTTCTCGGTGATTGATTTGAAAAATGCATTTTTCAGCATCCCGATTGCCGAAGAGAGCAGGGACCTTTTCGGTTTCTCTCTTGGTGGACGTAGCTTCCGGTTTAAACGCGCTCCTCAGGGCTACTGTGAAAGTCCATCGATTTACAGTCAAGCTTTGAAGGGTCAACTGGATGCGTTTAGGTTGCCGGTTGGTGCGGCTTTAATCCAATACGTCGACGACTTATTGGTGGCTGCTGATACTCAGGACATTTGCAAAACTGCTACAGTGTTGTTGCTGCAACATCTCTGTGAGTTAAATCACAAGGTGTCACCTTCTAAACTCCAATATTGTTGTCAAGAAGTAACCTATCTAGGTCACTTATTGTCAAAGGAGGGAAGGAGATTGACCCCAGAGAGAATTGCAGCGATTGCGCGCATGGCTGTGCCACAAACCCAAAGAGATGTGCGTGCTTTTCTAGGTATCACGTCGTACTGCAGGCAGTGGATTCCTAATTTTTCATTGCTAGCGAAACCATTGGTGGCTCTTACGTGCAAGGATGTTTCAATTCCTTTACCATGGACGGAAGAATGTCAGAAAAGTTTTTCTGAATTACGTGATTCATTGTGTTCGGCTCCTGTGTTAGGTACCCCTGATTACAGCAAGCCGTTCACGTTATATGTTCACGAGAGGGAAGGTTGTGCTTTGAGTGTCTTAACGCAACCTTTTGGTGGTAAGCAACGTCCATGTGCATATTTTTCCTCGACCTTAGACCCAGTAGCTAGAGCATTGCCGAGTTGTTTGAGAGCAACTGCGGCAGCTGCGGTCTCCATCCGACAATCAGCAGGATTGGTCATGGATAATATGCTTACGGTGATGGTTCCGCATGCAGTCGATACTCTTTTGAATCGAACGAAAACTCAGCACTTGACGAGTGCGAGGTTGTCTGGGTACGAATTGACGCTCTTGGCAAGCCACATTCAGATAAAACGTTGTAATGTCCTAAATCCGGCAACTTTGTTACCAATTAGTGCAGAGTCAGATGAAGTAGCAGAACATGACTGTTACTTGCGGACAGAGGAGGAAACAAAAGGTCGAGTGGACCTTAAAAACACCCCATTGGAAGACCCGGATGGCACTCTGTATGTGGATGGGTCATGTTTTAAGTTGTCGAATGGCGATGTGACTACTGCTTATGCTGTTGTAACATTGAATACTGTTGTTGAGACTGCAAGATTGAATCAGAATTCTGCCCAAGCTGCAGAGCTGATTGCTCTCACTAGAGCATGTGTATTAGCAAAAGGGAAACGTGTGAATGTGTACACCGATAGCCAGTACGCTTTCGGTGTAGCGCATAGTTTTGGACGATTGTGGCGAGAGCGTGGTTTCTTGACGTCGCATGGCACGAAAATACAGCATGGCCAGCTTGTGAACGATCTTTTGGATGCATTGACTTTGCCTGCACAAGTTGCAATTGTTAAGTGTAGTGCGCATCGTAAAGTGACGGATGATGTTGGTCGTGGTAATGCGTTTGCAGATGAGATTGCTAAGGAGACTGCCCGGAACCTTAGCACTCGAATGTATGTGACGAGTTCGGTTAGGTGGCCTGCAGAATCAAGTATGTGTGAAAATACCATAGAGAGCGTGAAAGCAATTCAGAATGAGGCCACCGACACTGAAAAGACGAAGTGGAAAGAAGGTACGGGAAAGTTGGATGCGAATGGTTGTTGGATTGATTTGTCAGATCAGAAAAGATGGATGTTACCGGATGCGTATGTGCTGGCCGTTGTGACAATGGCACATGGGTTAGCACATATTAGCGCGAAAGGCATTTGCAAGTTGCTGGCTGATGTGTGGAAGAATGATGGCATTATAAAGTGTGCTGAACGTCTGGTGAAGAATTGTATGGTGTGTATAATGTACAATCCTGGCAAAGGAACCCCAACTCCCCCTGGCAGTTTTGCTCCTCCTTCGTATCCCTTTGAGGTGATTCAATTGGACTTCATCCATATGGAGCGATGCAATAACCTGAAATACGTTTTGGTTGTGGTTTGCGCATTCTCCCGATGGATCGAGGCCTATCCCCTCAAAGACAATACTGCTTTGTCTACTGCGAAAATCCTACTGAAGGAATACTTTCCTCGGTATGGAATGCCTAGAGTCGTGTGGTCAGATAACGGAAGTGAGTTTGTTGGAAGTGTGATGAAGAGTGTGTGTAAGGGCCTTGGAATTAATCAAAAATTCCATAGCGCCAATCATCCCCAGTCAGCTGGATTGGTTGAGGGGTACAATGGCACCCTTAAACTAAAACTAGCGAAGATTCAGGCTACGACTGGACTTTCGTGGCCTGATGCTTTGCCTCTAGCACTACTGTCAACTAGGGCGACTGTACACTCCCGAATAGGGCTTAGTCCCTATGAAATAGTGTTCGGCCGTCCTGCAAATGTGTGGGGGGTTCCTAGGCCAGGAATATTCTCTGATCTTGAGTATCCGATGTTGATTGACTGCTTACATGACTTGACTGCTAAACTGAGGTTAATTCACCAACAGGTTTACGACGCCTTGCCGACGCAGACGGAGGGTCCAGGCCACCAGCTCCAGCCCGGGGACTGGGTGGTTACTCGTAACTTCTCACGCAAGAACAATCTGGACCCCCGATTCACCGGACCTTACCAGGTACTCCTGGCCACGAGGACTGCCGTTCGTCTTGAGGGGCGGAAAAATTGGGTACATGCCACCCATTGTAAGCGAGTCCCTATTCCTTTGCCGGCAGACCCGTGGGTAAGGAAAGGTATTGCGTCAACAGAAACAGAAACATTGCCGGCGTTTGTACCTTTTAGCGACGCACAGCTTGTTGGAGAACCCTCAGCGCAGCAGAGAGCCACTGTTGAGCACTTGTCAGCGAAAGACTCAAGACCAGATCAACCAACTGATCAGCAGGACGCTGTTTCTTCAACGGATCCTTTGTTCGACGAGCAGACACGTCCCGGGAAACATCGATATTCTTTGCGATCTCACACTAAGGACAAATAAAATTTTCTTGCTTTGCTGAAATTGACAACTGCAATATCCTCGTTTCCCATGATCAATTTTGAACATTCGTATCATTGAAATTTTTTGTACATATATCAAGCTTCTTCCTTGTATCTTTTTCCTTCCACAGCTGAGAGACATTGTGCTTATATATATACATATTGTGTATTGAAGGCCGTAGGGCCGCGCGCGTACTTCCTTCTGGACAGTAGGTCTTGACGCTAGGTTAAAGGCCGTCGGTTCCTAGGAACTCCTGGGGATTGACTATTGCTGCACAGAACGAAGTGCGTCAAGAAACGTTGCGGACGGTCGTAGGGAATGGCATTTTCAAAGCTGAATGATTTGGAAGGAGCTCAGGCATACAGATTCAAGCTGCAGCAACTCAGTCGTACCAAATGTTTCATATTTCAATTGTTCGTGTTGTTTCTGACTGCTTCTGCATTTTTGACGGGTGGGGTGTATTACACTATGTCCTACTTCTTACCTGCTACGCCTACTCCTACTCCTTGCCCTAACCTTACTTCGACTGCTTCTCCTCATTCCTTTCATATGTTACCGGAACACGAGCAGGCTAGACGTGTAGAATTTCGCAACAATTCCTTTATTCAGCTCCTCCATCAGCATCAGTTAGTGGTTAACACTACTAATTGTTGGGTGTGTGGGTTGATGCCACATACTGCGGGTAAGGGAATTCCATATCTGGTGTTACCGTATAGTTCCCAAGGGTCAGCTCGAGCATTCCAAACAATGTTTCGAAGCACACTGGGTTTCCACCCCATTCAAGAACAACGTTCCCCCAACTCTGGTCCTACCTCGTATCAGAGGCTGCTATCGATGGCAATAGAGGATATGGAAGATGAGATCCATGATCCTTTTCTTATCCCTAAAGAGGAGGTACAAGCCTATAGGGTCCTAAGTAGAGGGGAATATAGTATGTTCACTAGTGAAAAGCAGCTTAAAAGCTCGCCTCCAATATGGGTCGTACCCCACACAGGTAATCTTTGTCTTGTGGGTCGTGGTTCGCAAGCCCCACTTGGAGCAAGTGCTTGCACTGAAAGTTACGTTCTGCCAATGTTCTCGTCCCCTGTGTTTCTGGCTGCCAAGGGTACATACTTTATCTGTTATGATCGTGCATACACATGGTTGCCCGCAGACTTCATGGGCTCATGTTTTATTGCAAATTTGTTGCCTCCGACGTTCACTGTAGATGCCGATTATCATAAGACTAGAGTTGTACGAGGCGTAATTAGCAAAGAGGATACTGCCGGTCAAGAGGCAGGAGACTTTTTCAAGGGTTTCCTCCCGTTTTGGGGACCTATGGTTAATAGTAGGAACCTGAGACAGTTGACTCGAGTGGTAGAATCGACAGCTAATATTACTGCCAGTGCCCTTGGTAATATCACCACAGAACTTCAGGCGGAGAGACTTATGACGTTACAAAACCGTATGGTTTTAGATGTCGTCTTAGCAGATCGCGGTGGGGTATGTAAGGTGATCCATTCGAGCTGCTGCATTTTCATTCAGGATAATGCTCCTACTGTCTATCAAGCCATCTCGAAGTTGCATAAGATCTCCGAATCCATACACGTGGATGTAGGGGATTGGACGCTACTTGGATGGTTTTGGGGCCTGATGTCGACTTGGGGTTGGAAGATTCTGATGATCATCGGAGTTGTGGTAGTGTCCCTGTTCACGTGTTGCCTTTGCGTACAGTGTGGTCCTGCCTTATGTGGCCTCTGTGCTACAACGTGTATGAGACAACCATCTGTTACCAAGGGGACTCGATTGGACAGAGCTATGCTACAACGACATCTTGATGGTCTGATGAATATCGAATATGATTCCGACTAGTGCTTGCCTACATGAGGGCAAAAGGAGCGTCTGAGGTTCCGTGACAATTGTAAGTGGTGTTTTTGACTCGCACGAATATGGTCGAGTCTGGTATCTATGAACCGCAAATGACGAGTTTAGTAAGTGTGCGCAGTTTCGCTGTGCTAACTTAAACCGTTCGTTTGTTGTGTGGGTTTTTCATCTGTACCCACGGGTTCCATCTTAGATACGGCATCCATTTTGTCTCTTGCCCTCAAGTAGCCAGCGAACGGACGCTGTCCGCTTCGCGACCCTGGGACTCCCAAGATATTTGCGGAAGACACATGTTCTTTGTAGGTGTCTTTATGACGAGGGGGTTGCTGCTGTAAGGCAGATGGCGCCGCTCGAGGCTCATCTTGCCGCACGAACTTATTGTCTCAGCCGTGCATCTCATTAGGCACGTCCCTTTGATGCCTGTATCTCGTGTTTCCCGATACCTCCCCTTTTACACCCTTTCCGATCTCCCCACTGTCTCCGTCTTCCTCTGCACCTGTCTTCGTTCCTATTTCGATCTACTTTACTGCTGATTGGAATTTGCTAAATGGTGGGAAGATGGGTTTTTACAGTTGGGAACCGCCAAATGTTTCCGCACTTATGTTCCGGACCTTGTGTGTTTCAAAGTGACCAAAGCGACCCCTCTGGGAGCTAAATGTGGGAACCGGGTTGTAAACTTTTGTGTTCAATGTTATCCTATGGGTAAAAACTGTATAAAAGGAGCGATCCACAGAACCAATTTGAAGCAGTCTCCCCGAACTACACTTGATGTACTTCCTGTGACTTCTGTGTTCCCTGCAGCAAATAAACCTTGAATCTTTGACGCCGAAGGAAGTGTCCCGTGTCTCTGTGACTTGTACGCCGGAGCAGGTTACCCACGAAGGTTTCAGGTGTTGTGCCCTGGCACCGCTGGGTCTAAAAGAACCCAGTCCTTCAGATCAAGCCCTGATCTCTTGACTGGGTAGGAGTATTCTGCATCATTCAGAAACTCTGTCCATCACCTTTTCCAAAATTGATTTTATCCACACTAAGTGTGGGAGGGTGTACTCAGACATGAGTCCCTAGCTCATTGCACCATCAGGATTCAAGCAAGCCGGGCCGATGACGGCTGAAATGCCAGAAACCGGTCCCCGGTAGCTTGTCTCCTTTCTGGAGAAGAATTGGCTTGGTAGTTTGGTCTGCCCTGTTCCCATCATGCACTGGGGCAGGAACAGACTAATTTGCATGTAGCCAGGTTCTGATCTGGGATGGTGCAGTGAGCTAAAAATTGGTGATGGATCAAGCCCTGATATATTGACTGGGTAGGAGTATTCTGCATCATTCAGAAACTCTGTCCATCACCTTTTCCAAAATTGATTTTATCCACACTAAGTGTGGGAGGGTGTACTCAGACGTGAGTCCCTAGCTCATTGCACCATCAGGATTCAAGCAAGCCGGGCCGATGACGGCTGAAATGCCAGAAACCGGTCCCCGGTAGCTTGTCTCCTTTCTTTTTTTTTTTTTTTTTTTTTTTTTTTTGGTGTAAGAGGTTTATTTGCACTTACCACATTGGAAAAAGCATTACATGTGATTCGCCTACAACCAGTATTGGCCGGCTACAATAGTGCGTGCCCAATCGGGCTCTTCAGGTTATGTACACAGCCCATCAGCCGACATCCACAGGACCGGCGGCGCTTTACATTGGAATCATATACACAAAAAGAAATAACAAAAGTAAGTGCTATAGCCATGTGTACTCCTGCTAGTGTTCTTACTTTTTTGGTTACTTTTCTCCCAACTTTAACTGGATGGTCTCGCCCCTCAATTAACCTCGGCGTGTCCATCAGAAACATATTCTCTGTGTCACAGCATCCTCCCTCCCTTTCCATACCACTTGTTTAGCGTACAAATGTTGTTCACCCTGCATGCATCATGCTCAATTATCCGTATTCACTTCCTCTTCTGTCCCCTGTTCCAATAAGTAAGTTCTGAGATATTCCCAATAGTCTTTGGGCCTTGACCTAGCTGGCAGTTCCTCCTCATACGTGTTTAGAGTATCACGGCAGTACACCATATCTTCTAACCATCTCTTAACCTCAGGCCCTTGTGTACCGTTCCAATGCAGGGAGACCCTTCTCTTTGCCAGTAACAGCGCCACTGCGCAGAACTTTCGCCTCGTCGCCCTCAATGTCGTTTCAATACCCAAGAGACACATTTTGGGATCGCATATCAGAGAGGAGTCCAACATGCCATTCAGCGTTTGCACCACCTGTTCCCAGTAGCCCGCCACCTTACGACAATGCCACGCTAGGTGCATGAAATCTGCCCCCTCCTGTTTACATCTTTTACACTTTGAATCCTCCCGTAGCCCATATCTCTGTAATCTCTGCGGTGTGTAGTATACTTGATGTAGGTATTTGTAGTGTATGATTCGCAGGTTACCGTTCGGCGTCAGCATGTCTGTTAGCATGCACGCTGACGCCCATTCCTCCTCCGTGAGGGGTGTCATTAGTCCCTCGCTCCACCGAACCCTAGCCTTGACTGTACCACCCCCTATCGCTCCCTGTAAACTAGTGTATAATTTGGAAACCAGGTGCGATGCCGTAGGCGTTGTGAGAAGGAGTTGCAGAGGTGCTAGCTGCTTCGGCTCCTCCGGGTGTGTCGGATAATGCTCCTTAAGCGCCCTCTGGAGCCTATAATAGTTAAATGTGAATAGTAGGGACGGGTTGCTAATGTACTGCAATGTGTTTAACGTTTGAAAGACCCCATTGGGATACAAGTCACCCATTTTATCTATTCCCACCCACCGTAGTTGATCCATGCCTATCCGTTCTTGTGTTACTGAGACATGGGGGTTGTGTGCCAAAGGTAGAGCCGGTGCGTATAACGGTAGTGCATTAGCCGCTTTGCCCATCAATCGCCATGCTTCCGTGGTGGTGTCCACGGTGTTTATGTCTCTGTCATGCAGCCTAGGTCGTTTATGTAGCAGTATGTTTGAGCTTGTCTCCTTTCTGGAGAAGAATTGGCTTGGTAGTTTGGTCTGCCCTGTTCCCATCATGCACTGGGGCAGGAACAGACTAATTTGCATGTAGCCAGGTTCTGATCTGGGATGGTGCAGTGAGCTAAAAAACGGTGATGGATCAAGCCCTGATCTCTTGACTGGGTAGGAGTATTCTGCATCATTCAGAAACTCTGTCCATCACCTTTTCCAGAATTGATTTTATCCACACTAAGTGTGAGAGGGTATACTCAGACGTGCGTCCCTAGCTCATTGCACCATCAGGATTCAAGCAAGCCGGGCCGATGACGGCTGAAATGCCAGAAACCGGTCCCCGGTAGCTTGTCTCCTTTCTGGTGAAGAATTGGCTTGGTAGTTTGGTCTGCCCTGTTCCCATCATGCACTGGGGTAGGAACAGACTAATTTGCATGTAGCCAGGTTCTGATCTGGGATGGTGCAGTGAGCTAAAAAACGGTGATGGGTCAAGCCCTGATCTCTTGACTGGGTAGGAGTATTCTGCATCATTCAGAACCTCTGTCCATCACCTTTTCTAAAATTGATTTTATCCACACTAAGTGTGGGAGGGTATACTCAGACGTGAGTCCCTAGCTCATTGCACCATCAGGATTCAAGCAAGCCGGGCCGATGACGGCTCAAATGCCAAAAACCGGTCCCCGGTAGCTTGTCTCCCTTCTGGTGAAGAATTGGCTTGGTAGTTTGGTCTGCCCTGTTCCCATCATGCACTAGGGGAAGGAACAGACTAATTTGCATGTAGCCAGGTTCTGATCTGGGATGGTGCAGTGAGCTAAAAAACGGTGATGGATCAAGCCCTGATCTCTTGACTGGGTAGGAGTATTCTGCATCATTCAGAAACTATATCCATCACCTTTTCCAAAATTGATTTTATCCACACTAAGTGTGGGAGGGTATACTCAGACGTGAGTCCCTAGCTCATTGCACCATCAGGATTCAAGCAAGCCGGGCCGATGACGGCTGAAATGCCAGAAACCGGTCCCCGGTAGCTTGTCTCCTTTCTGGTGAAGAATTGGCTTGGTAGTTTGGTCTGCCCTGTTCCCATCATGCACTGGGGCAGGAACAGACTAATTTGCATGTAGCCAGGTTCTGATCAGGAATGGTGCAGTGAGCTAAAAAACGGTGATGGATCAAGCCCTGATCTCTTGACTGGGTAAGAGTATTCTGCATCATTCAGAAACTCTGTCCATCACCTTTTCCAAAATTGATTTTATCCACACTAAGTGTGGGAGGGTATACTCAGACGTGAGTCCCTAGCTCATTGCACCATCAGGATTCAAGCAAGCCGGGCCGATGACGGCTGAAATGCCAGAAACCGGTCCCCGGTAGCTTTTCTCCTTTCTGGTGAAGAATTGGCTTGGTAGTTTGGTCTGCCCTGTTCCCATCATGCACTGGGGCAAAAACAGACTAATTTGCATGTAGCCAGGTTCTGATCTGGGATGGTGCAGTGAGCTAAAAAACGGTGATGGATCAAGCCCTTATCTCTTGACTGGGTAGGAGTATTCTGCATCATTCAGAAACTATATCCATCACCTTTTCCAAAATTGATTTTATCCACACTAAGTGTGGGAGGGTATACTCAGACGTGAGTCCCTAGCTCATTGCACCATCTGGATTCTAACAAGCCGGACCGATGACGGCTGAAATGCCAGAAACCGGTCCCCGGTAGCTTGTCTCCTTTCTGGTGAAGAATTGGCTTGGTAGTTTGGTCTGCCCTGTTCCCATCATGCACTGGGGCAGGAACAGACTAATTTGCATGTAGCCAGGTTCTGATCTGGGATGGTGCAGTGAGCTAAAAAACGGTGATGGATCAAGCCCTGATCTCTCGACTGGGTAGGAGTATTCTGCATCATTCAGAAACTCTGTCCATCACCTTTTCCAAAATTGATTTTATCCACACTAAGTGTGGGAGGGTATACTCAGACGTGAGTCCCTAGCTCATTGCACCATCAGGATTCAAGCAAGCCGGGCCGATGATGGCTGAAATGCCAGAAACCGGTCCCCGGTAGCTTGTCTCCTTTCTGGTGAAGAATTGGCTTGGTAGTTTGGTCTGCCATGTTCCCATCATGCACTGGGGCAGGAACAGACTAATTTGCATGTAGCCAGGTTCTGATCTGGGATGGTGCAGTGAGCTAAAAAACGGTGATGGATCAAGCCCTGATCTCTTGACTGGGTAGGAGTATTCTGCATCATTCAGAAACTCTTTCCATCACCTTTTCCAAAATTGATTTTATCCACACTAAGTGTGGGAGGGTATACTCAGACGTGAGTCCCTAGCTCATTGCACCATCAGGATTCAAGCAAGCCGGGCCGATGACGGCTGAAATGCCAGAAACCGGTCCCCGGTAGCTTGTCTCCTTTCTGGTGAAGAATTGGCTTGGTAGTTTGGTCTGCCCTGTTCCCATCATGCACTGGGGCAGGAACAGACTAATTTGCATGTAGCCAGGTTCTGATCTGGGATTGTGCAGGGAGCTAAAAAACGGTGATGGATCAAGCCCTGATCTCTTGACTGGGTAGGAGTATTCTGCATCATTCAGAAACTCTGTCCATCACCTTTTCCAAAATTGATTTTATCCACACTAAGTGTGGGAGGGTGTACTCAGACAAGAGTCCCTAGCTCATTGCACCATCAGGATTCAAGCAAGCCGGGCCGATGACGGCTGAAATGCCAGAAACCGGTCCCCGGTAGCTTGTCTCCTTTCTGGAGAAGAATTGGCTTGGTAGTTTGGTCTGCCCTGTTCCCATCATGCACTGGGGCAGGAACAGACTAATTTGCATGTAGCCAGGTTCTGATCTGGGATGGTGCAGTGAGCTAAAAAACGGTGATGGATCAAGCCCTGATCTATTGACTGGGTAGGAGTATTCTGCATCATTCAGAAACTCTGTCCATCACCTTTTCCAAAATTGATTTTATCCACACTAAGTGTGGGAGGGTGTACTCAGACGTGAGTCCCTAGCTCATTGCACCATCAGGATTCAAGCAAGCCGGGCCGATGACGGCTGAAATGCCAGAAACCGGTCCCCGGTAGCTTGTCTCCTTTCTGGAGAAGAATTGGCTTGATAGTTTGGTCTGCCCTGTTCCCATCATGCACTGGGGCAGGAACAGACTAATTTGAATGTAGCCAGGTTCTGATCTGGGGTGGTGCAGTGAGCTAAAAAACGGTGATGGATCAAGCCCTGATCTCTTGACTGGGTAGGAGTATTCTGCATCATTCAGAAACTCTGTCCATCACCTTTTCCAGAATTGATTTTATCCACACTAAGTGTGAGAGGGTATACTCAGACGTGAGTCCCTAGCTCATTGCACCATCAGGATTCAAGCAAGCCGGGCCGATGACGGCTGAAATGCCAGAAACCGGTCCCCGGTAGCTTGTCTCCTTTCTGGTGAAGAATTGGCTTGGTAGTTTGGTCTGCCCTGTTCCCATCATGCACTGGGGTAGGAACAGACTAATTTGCATGTAGCCAGGTTCTGATCTGGGATGGTGCAGTGAGCTAAAAAACGGTGATGGGTCAAGCCCTGATCTCTTGACTGGGTAGGAGTATTCTGCATCATTCAGAAACTCTGTCCATCACCTTTTCCAAAATTGATTTTATCCACACTAAGTGTGGGAGGGTATACTCAGACGTGAGTCCCTAGCTCATTGCACCATCAGGATTCAAGCAAGCCGGGCCGATGACGGCTCAAATGCCAGAAACCGGTCCCCGGTAGCTTGTCTCCTTTCTGGTGAAGAATTGGCTTGGTAGTTTGGTCTGCCCTGTTCCCATCATGCACTGGGGCAAGAACAGACTAATTTGCATGTAGCCAGGTTCTGATCTGGGATGGTGCAATGAGCTAAAAAACGGTGATGGATCAAGCCCTGATCTCTTGACTGGGTAGGAGTATTCTGCATCATTCAGAAACTATATCCATCACCTTTTCCAAAATTGATTTTATCCACACTAAGTGTGGGAGGGTATACTCAGACGTGAGTCCCTAGCTCATTGCACCATCAGGATTCAAGCAAGCCGGGCCGATGACGGCTGAAATGCCAGAAACCGCTCCCCGGTAGCTTGTCTCCTTTCTGGTGAAGAATTGGCTTGGTAGTTTGGTCTGCCCTGTTCCCATCATGCACTGGGGCAGGAACAGACTAATTTGCATGTAGCCAGGTTCTGATCTGGGATGGTGCAGTGAGTTAAAAAACGGTGATGGATCAAGCCCTGATCTCTTGACTGGGTAGGAGTATTCTGCATCATTCAGAAACTCTGTCCATCACCTTTTCCAAAATTGATTTTATCCACACTAAGTGTGGGAGGGTATACTCAGACGTGAGTCCCTAGCTCATTGCACCATCAGGATTCAAGCAAGCCGGGCCGATGACGGCTGAAATGCCAGAAACCGGTCCCCGGTAGCTTTTCTCCTTTCTGGTGAAGAATTGGCTTGGTAGTTTGGTCTGCCCTGTTCCCATCATGCACTGGGGCAAAAACAGACTAATTTGCATGTAGCCAGGTTCTGATCTGGGATGGTGCAGTGAGCTAAAAAACGGTGATGGATCAAGCCCTTATCTCTTGACTGGGTAGGAGTATTCTGCATCATTCAGAAACTATATCCATCACCTTTTCCAAAATTGATTTTATCCACACTAAGTGTGGGAGGGTATACTCAGACGTGAGTCCCTAGCTCATTGCACCATCTGGATTCTAACAAGCCGGACCGATGACGGCTGAAATGCCAGAAACCGGTCCCCGGTAGCTTGTCTCCTTTCTGGTGAAGAATTGGCTTGGTAGTTTGGTCTGCCCTGTTCCCATCATGCACTGGGGCAGGAACAGCCTAATTTGCATGTAGCCAGGTTCTGATCTGGGATGGTGCAGTGAGCTAAAAAACGGTGATGGATCAAGCCCTGATCTCTCGACTGGGTAGGAGTATTCTGCATCATTCAGAAACTCTGTCCATCACCTTTTCCAAAATTCATTTTATCCACACTAAGTGTGGGAGGGTATACTCAGACGTGAGTCCCTAGCTCATTGCACCATCAGGATTCAAGCAAGCCGGGCCGATGACGGCTGAAATGCCAGAAACCGGTCCCCGGTAGCTTGTCTCCATTCTGGTGAAGAATTGGCTTGGTAGTTTGGTCTGCCCTCTTCCCATCATGCACTGGGGCAGGAACAGACTAATTTGCATGTAGCCAGGTTCTGATCTGGGATGGTGCAGTGAGCTAAAAAACGGTGATGGATCAAGCCCTGATCTCTTGACTGGGTAGGAGTATTCTGCATCATTCAGAAACTCTGTCCATCACCTTTTCCAAAATTGATTTTATCCACACTAAGTGTGGGAGGGTATACTCAGACGTGAGTCCCTAGCTCATTGCACCATCAGGATTCAAGCAAGCCGGGCCGATGACGGCTGAAATGCCAGAAACCGGTCCCCGGTAGCTTGTCTCCTTTCTGGTGAAGAATTGGCTTGGTAGTTTGGCCTGCCCTGTTCCCATCATGCACTGGGGCAGGAACAGACTAATTTGCATGTAGCCAGGTTCTGATCTGGGATGGGGCAGTGAGCTAAAAAACGGTGATGGATCAAGCCCTGATCTCTTGACTGCGTAGGAGTATTCTGCATCATTCAGAAACTCTGTCCATCACCTTTTCCAAAATTGATTTTATCCACACCAAGTGTGGGAGGGTATACTCAGACGTGAGTCCCTAGCTCATTGCACCATCAGGATTCAAGCAAGCCGGACCGATGACGGCAGAAATGCCAGAAACCGGTCCCCGGTAGCTTGTATCCTTTCTGGTGAAGAATTGGCTTGGTAGTTTGGTCTGCCCTGTTCCCATCATGCACTGGGGCAGGAACAGACTCATTTGCATGTAGCCAGGTTCTGATCTGGGATGGTGCAGTGAGCTAAAAAACGGTGATGGATCAAGCCCTGATCTCTCGACTGGGTAGGAGTATTCTGCATCATTCAGAAACTCTGTCCATCACCTTTTCCAAAATGGATTTTATCCACACTAAGTGTGGGAGGGTTTACTCAGACGTGAGTCCCTAGCTCATTGCACCATCAGGATTCAAGCAAGCCGGGCCGATGACGGCTGAAATGCCAGAAACCGGTCCCCGGTAGCTTGTCTCCTTTCTGGTGAAGAATTGGCTTGGTAGTTTGGTCTGCCCTGTTCCCATCATGCACTGGGGCAGGAACAGACTAATTTGCATGTAGCCAGGTTCTGATCTGGGATGGTGCAGTGAGCTAAAAAACGGTGATGGATCAAGCCCTGATCTCTTGACTGGGTAGGAGTATTCTGCATCATTCAGAAACTCTGTCCATCACCTTTTCCAAAATTGATTTTATCCACACTAAGTGTGGGAGGGTATACTCAGACGTGAGTCCCTAGCTCATTGCACCATCAGGATTCAAGCAAGCCGGGCCGATGACGGCTGAAATGCCAGAAACCGGTCCCCGGTAGCTTGTCTCCTTTCTGGTGAAGAATTGGCTTGGTAGTTTGGTCTGCCCTCTTCCCATCATGCACTGGGGCAGGAACAGACTAATTTGCATGTAGCCAGGTTCTGTTCTGGGATGGTGCAGTGAGCAAAAAAACGGTGATGGATCAAGCCCTGATCTCTTGACTGGGTAGGAGTATTCTGCATCATTCAGAAACTATATCCATCACCTTTTCCAAAATTGATTTTATCCACACTAAGTGAGGGAGGGTATACTCAGACGTGAGTCCCTAGCTCATTGCCCCATCAGGATTCAAGCAAGCCGGGCCGATGACGGCTGAAATGCCAGAAACCGGTCCCCGGTAGCTTGTCTCCTTTCTGGTGAAGAATTGGCTTGGTAGTTTGGTCTGCCCTGTTCCCATCATGCACTGGGGCAGGAACAGACTAATTTGCATGTAGCCAGGTTCTGATCTGGGATGGGGCAGTGAGCTAAAAAATGTTGATGGATCAAGCCCTGATCTCTTGACTGGGTAGGAGTATTCTGCATCATTCAGAAACTATATCCATCACCTTTTCCAAAATTGATTTTATCCACACTAAGTGTGGGAGGGCACACTCAGACGTGAGTCCCTAGCTCATTGCACCATCAGGATTCAAGCAAGCCGGGCCGATGACGGCTGAAATGCCAGAAACCGGTCCCCGGTAGCTTGTCTCCTTTCTGGTGAAGAATTGGCTTGGTAGTTTGGTCTGCCCTGTTCCCATCATGCACTGGGGCAGGAACAGACTAATTTGCATGTAGCCAGATTCTGATCTGGGATGGTGCAGTGAGCTAAAAAACGGTGATGGATCAAGCCCTGATCTCTTGACTGGGTAGGAGTATTCTGCATCATTCAGAAACTCTTTCCATCACCTTTTCCAAAATTGATTTTATCCACACTAAGTGTGGGAGGGTATACTCAGACGTGAGTCCCTAGCTCATTGCACCATCAGGATTCAAGCAAGCCGGGCCGATGACGGCTGAAATGCCAGAAACCGGTCCCCGGTAGCTTGTCTCCTTTCTGGTGAAGAATTGGCTTGGTAGTTTGGTCTGCCCTGTTCCCATCATGCACTGGGGCAGGAACAGACTAATTTGCATGTAGCCAGGTTCTGATCTGGGATTGTGCAGGGAGCTAAAAAACGGTGATGGATCAAGCCCTGATCTCTTGACTGGGTAGGAGTATTCTGCATCATTCAGAAACTCTGTCCATCACCTTTTCCAAAATTGATTTTATCCACACTAAGTGTGGGAGGGTGTACTCAGACATGAGTCCCTAGCTCATTGCACCATCAGGATTCAAGCAAGCCGGGCCGATGACGGCTGAAATGCCAGAAACCGGTCCCCGGTAGCTTGTCTCCTTTCTGGAGAAGAATTGGCTTGGTAGTTTGGTCTGCCCTGTTCCCATCATGCACTGGGGCAGGAACAGACTAATTTGCATGTAGCCAGGTTCTGATCTGGGATGGTGCAGTGAGCTAAAAAACGGTGATGGATCAAGCCCTGATCTATTGACTGGGTAGGAGTATTCTGCATCATTCAGAAACTCTGTCCATCACCTTTTCCAAAATTGATTTTATCCACACTAAGTGTGGGAGGGTGTACTCAGACGTGAGTCCCTAGCTCATTGCACCATCAGGATTCAAGCAAGCCGGGCCGATGACGGCTGAAATGCCAGAAACCGGTCCCCGGTAGCTTGTCTCCTTTCTGGAGAAGAATTGGCTTGGTAGTTTGGTCTGCCCTGTTCCCATCATGCACTGGGGCAGGAACAGACTAATTTGCATGTAGCCAGGTTCTGATCTGGGATGGTGCAGTGAGCTAAAAAACGGTGATGGATCAAGCCCTGATCTCTTGACTGGGTAGGAGTATTCTGCATCATTCAGAAACTCTGTCCATCACCTTTTCCAGAATTGATTTTATCCACACTAAGTGTGGGAGGGTTTACTCAGACGTGAGTCCCTAGCTCATTGCACCATCAGGATTCAAGCAAGCCGGGCCGATGACGGCTGAAATGCCAGAAACCGGTCCCCGGTAGCTTGTCTCCTTTCTGGTGAAGAATTGGCTTGGTAGTTTGGTCTGCCCTGTTCCCATCATGCACTGGGGCAGGAACAGACTAATTTGCATGTAGCCAGGTTCTGATCTGGGATGGTGCAGTGAGCTAAAAAACGGTGATGGATCAAGCCCTGATCTCTTGACTGGGTAGGAGTATTCTGCATCATTCAGAAACTCTGTCCATCACCTTTTCCAAAATTGATTTTATCCACACTAAGTGTGGGAGGGTATACTCAGACTTGAGTCCCTAGCTCATTGCACCATCAGGATTCAAGCAAGCCGGGCCGATGACGGCTGAAATGCCAGAAACCGGTCCCCGGTAGCTTGTCTCCTTTCTGGTGAAGAATTGGCTTGGTAGTTTGGTCTGCCCTCTTCCCATCATGCACTGGGGCAGGAACAGACTAATTTGCATGTAGCCAGGTTCTGTTCTGGGATGGTGCAGTGAGCAAAAAAACGGTGATGGATCAAGCCCTGATCTCTTGACTGGGTAGGAGTATTCTGCATCATTCAGAAACTATATCCATCACCTTTTCCAAAATTGATTTTATCCACACTAAGTGAGGGAGGGTATACTCAGACGTGAGTCCCTAGCTCATTGCACCATCAGGATTCAAGCAAGCCGGGCCGATGACGGCTGAAATGCCAGAAACCGGTCCCCGGTAGCTTGTCTCCTTTCTGGTGAAGAATTGGCTTGGTAGTTTGGTCTGCCCTGTTCCCATCATGCACTGGGGCAGGGACAGACTAATTTGCATGTAGCCAGGTTCTGATCTGGGATGGGGCAGTGAGCTAAAAAATGTTGATGGATCAAGCCCTGATCTCTTGACTGGGTAGGAGTATTCTGCATCATTCAGAAACTATATCCATCACCTTTTCCAAAATTGATTTTATCCACACTAAGTGTGGGAGGGCATACTCAGACGTGAGTCCCTAGCTCATTGCACCATCAGGATTCAAGCAAGCCGGGCCGATGACGGCTGAAATGTCAGAAACCGGTCCCCGGTAGCTTGTCTCCTTTCTGGTGAAGAATTGGCTTGGTAGTTTGGTCTGCCCTGTTCCCATCATGCACTGGGGCAGGAACAGACTAATTTGCATGTAGCCAGATTCTGATCTGGGATGGTGCAGTGAGCTAAAAAACGGTGATGGATCAAGCCCTGATCTCTTGACTGGGTAGGAGTATTCTGCATCATTCAGAAACTCTTTCCATCACCTTTTCCAAAATTGATTTTATCCACACTAAGTGTGGGAGGGTATACTCAGACGTGAGTCCCTAGCTCATTGCACCATCAGGATTCAAGCAAGCCGGGCCGATGACGGCTGAAATGCCAGAAACCGGTCCCCGGTAGCTTGTCTCCTTTCTGGTGAAGAATTGGCTTGGTAGTTTGGTCTGCCCTGTTCCCATCATGCACTGGGGCAGGAACAGACTAATTTGCATGTAGCCAGGTTCTGATCTGGGATTGTGCAGGGAGCTAAAAAACGGTGATGGATCAAGCCCTGATCTCTTGACTGGGTAGGAGTATTCTGCATCATTCAGAAACTCTGTCCATCACCTTTTCCAAAATTGATTTTATCCACACTAAGTGTGGGAGGGTGTACTCAGACATGAGTCCCTAGCTCATTGCACCATCAGGATTCAAGCAAGCCGGGCCGATGACGGCTGAAATGCCAGAAACCGGTCCCCGGTAGCTTGTCTCCTTTCTGGAGAAGAATTGGCTTGGTAGTTTGGTCTGCCCTGTTCCCATCATGCACTGGGGCAGGAACAGACTAATTTGCATGTAGCCAGGTTCTGATCTGGGATGGTGCAGTGAGCTAAAAAACGGTGATGGATCAAGCCCTGATCTATTGACTGGGTAGGAGTATTCTGCATCATTCAGAAACTCTGTCCATCACCTTTTCCAAAATTGATTTTATCCACACTAAGTGTGGGAGGGTGTACTCAGACGTGAGTCCCTAGCTCATTGCACCATCAGGATTCAAGCAAGCCGGGCCGATGACGGCTGAAATGCCAGAAACCGGTCCCCGGTAGCTTGTCTCCTTTCTGGTGAAGAATTGGCTTGGTAGTTTGGTCTGCCCTGTTCCCATCATGCACTGGGGCAGGAACAGACTAATTTGCATGTAGCCAGGTTCTGATCTGGGATTGTGCAGGGAGCTAAAAAACGGTGATGGATCAAGCCCTGATCTCTTGACTGGGTAGGAGTATTCTGCATCATTCAGAAACTCTGTCCATCACCTTTTCCAAAATTGATTTTATCCACACTAAGTGTGGGAGGGTGTACTCAGACATGAGTCCCTAGCTCATTGCACCATCAGGATTCAAGCAAGCCGGGCCGATGACGGCTGAAATGCCAGAAACCGGTCCCCGGTAGCTTGTCTCCTTTCTGGAGAAGAATTGGCTTGGTAGTTTGGTCTGCCCTGTTCCCATCATGCACTGGGGCAGGAACAGACTAATTTGCATGTAGCCAGGTTCTGATCTGGGATGGTGCAGTGAGCTAAAAAACGGTGATGGATCAAGCCCTGATCTATTGACTGGGTAGGAGTATTCTGCATCATTCAGAAACTCTGTCCATCACCTTTTCCAAAATTGATTTTATCCACACTAAGTGTGGGAGGGTGTACTCAGACGTGAGTCCCTAGCTCATTGCACCATCAGGATTCAAGCAAGCCGGGCCGATGACGGCTGAAATGCCAGAAACCGGTCCCCGGTAGCTTGTCTCCTTTCTGGAGAAGAATTGGCTTGGTAGTTTGGTCTGCCCTGTTCCCATCATGCACTGGGGCAGGAACAGACTAATTTGCATGTAGCCAGGTTCTGATCTGGGATGGTGCAGTGAGCTAAAAAACGGTGATGGATCAAGCCCTGATCTCTTGACTGGGTAGGAGTATTCTGCATCATTCAGAAACTCTGTCCATCACCTTTTCCAGAATTGATTTTATCCACACTAAGTGTGGGAGGGTTTACTCAGACGTGAGTCCCTAGCTCATTGCACCATCAGGATTCAAGCAAGCCGGGCCGATGACGGCTGAAATGCCAGAAACCGGTCCCCGGTAGCTTGTCTCCTTTCTGGTGAAGAATTGGCTTGGTAGTTTGGTCTGCCCTGTTCCCATCATGCACTGGGGCAGGAACAGACTAATTTGCATGTAGCCAGGTTCTGATCTGGGATGGTGCAGTGAGCTAAAAAACGGTGATGGATCAAGCCCTGATCTCTTGACTGGGTAGGAGTATTCTGCATCATTCAGAAACTCTGTCCATCACCTTTTCCAAAATTGATTTTATCCACACTAAGTGTGGGAGGGTATACTCAGACTTGAGTCCCTAGCTCATTGCACCATCAGGATTCAAGCAAGCCGGGCCGATGACGGCTGAAATGCCAGAAACCGGTCCCCGGTAGCTTGTCTCCTTTCTGGTGAAGAATTGGCTTGGTAGTTTGGTCTGCCCTCTTCCCATCATGCACTGGGGCAGGAACAGACTAATTTGCATGTAGCCAGGTTCTGTTCTGGGATGGTGCAGTGAGCAAAAAAACGGTGATGGATCAAGCCCTGATCTCTTGACTGGGTAGGAGTATTCTGCATCATTCAGAAACTATATCCATCACCTTTTCCAAAATTGATTTTATCCACACTAAGTGAGGGAGGGTATACTCAGACGTGAGTCCCTAGCTCATTGCACCATCAGGATTCAAGCAAGCCGGGCCGATGACGGCTGAAATGCCAGAAACCGGTCCCCGGTAGCTTGTCTCCTTTCTGGTGAAGAATTGGCTTGGTAGTTTGGTCTGCCCTGTTCCCATCATGCACTGGGGCAGGGACAGACTAATTTGCATGTAGCCAGGTTCTGATCTGGGATGGGGCAGTGAGCTAAAAAATGTTGATGGATCAAGCCCTGATCTCTTGACTGGGTAGGAGTATTCTGCATCATTCAGAAACTATATCCATCACCTTTTCCAAAATTGATTTTATCCACACTAAGTGTGGGAGGGCATACTCAGACGTGAGTCCCTAGCTCATTGCACCATCAGGATTCAAGCAAGCCGGGCCGATGACGGCTGAAATGTCAGAAACCGGTCCCCGGTAGCTTGTCTCCTTTCTGGTGAAGAATTGGCTTGGTAGTTTGGTCTGCCCTGTTCCCATCATGCACTGGGGCAGGAACAGACTAATTTGCATGTAGCCAGATTCTGATCTGGGATGGTGCAGTGAGCTAAAAAACGGTGATGGATCAAGCCCTGATCTCTTGACTGGGTAGGAGTATTCTGCATCATTCAGAAACTCTTTCCATCACCTTTTCCAAAATTGATTTTATCCACACTAAGTGTGGGAGGGTATACTCAGACGTGAGTCCCTAGCTCATTGCACCATCAGGATTCAAGCAAGCCGGGCCGATGACGGCTGAAATGCCAGAAACCGGTCCCCGGTAGCTTGTCTCCTTTCTGGTGAAGAATTGGCTTGGTAGTTTGGTCTGCCCTGTTCCCATCATGCACTGGGGCAGGAACAGACTAATTTGCATGTAGCCAGGTTCTGATCTGGGATTGTGCAGGGAGCTAAAAAACGGTGATGGATCAAGCCCTGATCTCTTGACTGGGTAGGAGTATTCTGCATCATTCAGAAACTCTGTCCATCACCTTTTCCAAAATTGATTTTATCCACACTAAGTGTGGGAGGGTGTACTCAGACATGAGTCCCTAGCTCATTGCACCATCAGGATTCAAGCAAGCCGGGCCGATGACGGCTGAAATGCCAGAAACCGGTCCCCGGTAGCTTGTCTCCTTTCTGGAGAAGAATTGGCTTGGTAGTTTGGTCTGCCCTGTTCCCATCATGCACTGGGGCAGGAACAGACTAATTTGCATGTAGCCAGGTTCTGATCTGGGATGGTGCAGTGAGCTAAAAAACGGTGATGGATCAAGCCCTGATCTATTGACTGGGTAGGAGTATTCTGCATCATTCAGAAACTCTGTCCATCACCTTTTCCAAAATTGATTTTATCCACACTAAGTGTGGGAGGGTGTACTCAGACGTGAGTCCCTAGCTCATTGCACCATCAGGATTCAAGCAAGCCGGGCCGATGACGGCTGAAATGCCAGAAACCGGTCCCCGGTAGCTTGTCTCCTTTCTGGAGAAGAATTGGCTTGGTAGTTTGGTCTGCCCTGTTCCCATCATGCACTGGGGCAGGAACAGACTAATTTGCATGTAGCCAGGTTCTGATCTGGGATGGTGCAGTGAGCTAAAAAACGGTGATGGATCAAGCCCTGATCTCTTGACTGGGTAGGAGTATTCTGCATCATTCAGAAACTCTGTCCATCACCTTTTCCAGAATTGATTTTATCCACACTAAGTGTGAGAGGGTATACTCAGACGTGAGTCCCTAGCTCATTGCACCATCAGGATTCAAGCAAGCCGGGCCGATGACGGCTGAAATGCCAGAAACCGGTCCCCGGTAGCTTGTCTCCTTTCTGGTGAAGAATTGGCTTGGTAGTTTGGTCTGCCCTGTTCCCATCATGCACTGGGGTAGGAACAGACTAATTTGCATGTAGCCAGGTTCTGATCTGGGATGGTGCAGTGAGCTAAAAAACGGTGATGGGTCAAGCCCTGATCTCTTGACTGGGTAGGAGTATTCTGCATCATTCAGAAACTCTGTCCATCACCTTTTCCAAAATTGATTTTATCCACACTAAGTGTGGGAGGGTATACTCAGACGTGAGTCCCTAGCTCATTGCACCATCAGGATTCAAGCAAGCCGGGCCGATGACGGCTCAAATGCCAGAAACCGGTCCCCGGTAGCTTGTCTCCTTTCTGGTGAAGAATTGGCTTGGTAGTTTGGTCTGCCCTGTTCCCATCATGCACTGGGGCAGGAACAGACTAATTTGCATGTAGCCAGGTTCTGATCTGGGATGGTGCAGTGAGCTAAAAAACGGTGATGGATCAAGCCCTGATCTCTTGACTGGGTAGGAGTATTCTGCATCATTCAGAAACTATATCCATCACCTTTTCCAAAATTGATTTTATCCACACTAAGTGTGGGAGGGTATACTCAGACGTGAGTCCCTAGCTCATTGCACCATCAGGATTCAAGCAAGCCGGGCCGATGACGGCTGAAATGCCAGAAACCGGTCCCCGGTAGCTTGTCTCCTTTCTGGTGAAGAATTGGCTTGATAGTTTGGTCTGCCGTGTTCCCATCATGCACTGGGGCAGGAACAGACTAATTTGCATGTAGCCAGGTTCTGATCTGGGATGGTGCAGTGAGCTAAAAAACGGTGATGGACCAAGCCCTGATCTCTTGACTGGGTAGGAGTATTCTGCATCATTCAGAAACTCTGTCCATCACCTTTTCCAAAATTGATTTTATCCACACTAAGTGTGGGAGGGTATACTCAGACGTGAGTCCCTAGCTCATTGCACCATCAGGATTCAAGCAAGCTGGGCCGATGACGGCTGAAATGCCAGAAACCGGTCCCCGGTAGCTTTTCTCCTTTCTGGTGAAGAATTGGCTTGGTAGTTTGGTCTGCCCTGTTCCCATCATGCACTGGGGCAAAAACAGACTAATTTGCATGTAGCCAGGTTCTGATCTGGGATGGTGCAGTGAGCTAAAAAACGGTGATGGATCAAGCCCTTATCTCTTGACTGGGTAGGAGTATTCTGCATCATTCAGAAACTATATCCATCACCTTTTCCAAAATTGATTTTATCCACACTAAGTGTGGGAGGGTATACTCAGACGTGAGTCCCTAGCTCATTGCACCATCTGGATTCTAACAAGCCGGACCGATGACGGCTGAAATGCCAGAAACCGGTCCCCGGTAGCTTGTCTCCTTTCTGGTGTAGAATTGGCTTGGTAGTTTGGTCTGCCCTGTTCCCATCATGCACTGGGGCAGGAACAGACTAATTTGCACGTAGCCAGGTTCTGATCTGGGATGGTGCAGTGAGCTAAAAAACGGTGATGGATCAAGCCCTGATCTCTCAACTGGGTAGGAGTATTCTGCATCATTCAGAAACTCTGTCCATCACCTTTTCCAAAATTGATTTTATCCACACTAAGTGTGGGAGGGTATACTCAGACGTGAGTCCCTAGCTCATTGCACCATCAGGATTCAAGCAAGCCGGGCCGATGACGGCTGAAATGCCAGAAACCGGTCCCCGGTAGCTTGTCTCCTTTCTGGTGAAGAATTGGCTTGGTAGTTTGGTCTGCCCTGTTCCCATCATGCACTGGGGCAGGAACAGACTAATTTGCATGTAGCCAGGTTCTGATCTGGGATGGTGCAGTGAGCTAAAAAACGGTGATGGATCAAGCCCTGATCTCTTGACTGGGTAGGAGTATTCTGCATCATTCAGAAACTCTTTCCATCACCTTTTCCAAAATTGATTTTATCCACACTAAGTGTGGGAGGGTATACTCAGACGTGAGTCCCTAGCTCATTGCACCATCAGGATTCAAGCAAGCCGGGCCGATGACGGCTGAAATGCCAGAAACCGGTCCCCGGTAGCTTGTCTCCTTTCTGGTGAAGAATTGGCTTGGTAGTTTGGTCTGCCCTGTTCCCATCATGCACTGGGGCAGGAACAGACTAATTTGCATGTAGCCAGGTTCTGATCTGGGATTGTGCAGGGAGCTAAAAAACGGTGATGGATCAAGCCCTGATCTCTTGACTGGGTAGGAGTATTCTGCATCATTCAGAAACTCTGTCCATCACCTTTTCCAAAATTGATTTTATCCACACTAAGTGTGGGAGGGTGTACTCAGACATGAGTCCCTAGCTCATTGCACCATCAGGATTCAAGCAAGCCGGGCCGATGACGGCTGAAATGCCAGAAACTGGTCCCCGGTAGCTTGTCTCCTTTCTGGAGAAGAATTGGCTTGGTAGTTTGGTCTGCCCTGTTCCCATCATGCACTGGGGCAGGAACAGACTAATTTGCATGTAGCCAGGTTCTGATCTGGGATGGTGCAGTGAGCTAAAAATTGGTGATGGATCAAGCCCTGATCTATTGACTGGGTAGGAGTATTCTGCATCATTCAGAAACTCTGTCCATCACCTTTTCCAAAATTGATTTTATCCACACTAAGTGTGGGAGGGTGTACTCAGACGTGAGTCCCTAGCTCATTGCACCATCAGGATTCAAGCAAGCCGGGCCGATGACGGCTGAAATGCCAGAAACCGGTCCCCGGTAGCTTGTCTCCTTTCTGGAGAAGAATTGGCTTGGTAGTTTGGTCTGCCCTGTTCCCATAATGCACTGGGGCAGGAACAGACTAATTTGCATGTAGCCAGGTTCTGATCTGGGATGGTGCAGTGAGCTAAAAAACGGTGATGGATCAAGCCCTGATCTCTTGACTGGGTAGGAGTATTCTGCATCATTCAGAAACTCTGTCCATCACCTTTTCCAGAATTGATTTTATCCACACTAAGTGTGAGAGGGTATACTCAGACGTGAGTCCCTAGCTCATTGCACCATCAGGATTCAAGCAAGCCGGGCCGATGACGGCTGAAATGCCAGAAACCGGTCCCCGGTAGCTTGTCTCCTTTCTGGTGAAGAATTGGCTTGGTAGTTTGGTCTGCCCTGTTCCCATCATGCACTGGGGTAGGAACAGACTAATTTGCATGTAGCCAGGTTCTGATCTGGGATGGTGCAGTGAGCTAAAAAACGGTGATGGGTCAAGCCCTGATCTCTTGACTGGGTAGGAGTATTCTGCATCATTCAGAACCTCTGTCCATCACCTTTTCCAAAATTGATTTTATCCACACTAAGTGTGGGAGGGTATACTCAGACGTGAGTCCCTAGCTCATTGCACCATCAGGATTCAAGCAAGCCGGGCCGATGACGGCTCAAATGCCAGAAACCGGTCCCCGGTAGCTTGTCTCCTTTCTGGTGAAGAATTGGCTTGGTAGTTTGGTCTGCCCTGTTCCCATCATGCACTAGGGGAAGGAACAGACTAATTTGCATGTAGCCAGGTTCTGATCTGGGATGGTGCAGTGAGCTAAAAAACGGTGATGGATCAAGCCCTGATCTCTTGACTGGGTAGGAGTATTCTGCATCATTCAGAAACTATATCCATCACCTTTTCCAAAATTGATTTTATCCACACTAAGTGTGGGAGGGTATACTCAGACGTGAGTCCCTAGCTCATTGCACCATCAGGATTCAAGCAAGCCGGGCCGATGACGGCTGAAATGCCAGAAACCGGTCCCCGGTAGCTTGTCTCCTTTCTGGTGAAGAATTGGCTTGGTAGTTTGGTCTGCCCTGTTCCCATCATGCACTGGGGCAGGAACAGACTAATTTGCATGTAGCCAGGTTCTGATCTGGGATGGTGCAGTGAGCTAAAAAACGGTGATGGATCAAGCCCTGATCTCTTGACTGGGTAGGAGTATTCTGCATCATTCAGAAACTCTGTCCATCACCTTTTCCAAAATTGATTTTATCCACACTAAGTGTGGGAGGGTATACTCAGACGTGAGTCCCTAGCTCATTGCACCATCAGGATTCAAGCAAGCCGGGCCGATGACGGCTGAAATGCCAGAAACCGGTCCCCGGTAGCTTTTCTCCTTTCTGGTGAAGAATTGGCTTGGTAGTTTGGTCTGCCCTGTTCCCATCATGCACTGGGGCAAAAACAGACTAATTTGCATGTAGCCAGGTTCTGATCTGGGATGGTGCAGTGAGCTAAAAAACGGTGATGGATCAAGCCCTTATCTCTTGACTGGGTAGGAGTATTCTGCATCATTCAGAAACTATATCCATCACCTTTTCCAAAATTGATTTTATCCACACTAAGTGTGGGAGGGTATACTCAGACGTGAGTCCCTAGCTCATTGCACCATCTGGATTCTAACAAGCCGGACCGATGACGGCTGAAATGCCAGAAACCGGTCCCCGGTAGCTTGTCTCCTTTCTGGTGAAGAATTGGCTTGGTAGTTTGGTCTGCCCTGTTCCCATCATGCACTGGGCAGGAACAGACTAATTTGCATGTAGCCAGGTTCTGATCTGGGATGGTGCAGTGAGCTAAAAAACGGTGATGGATCAAGCCCTGATCTCTCGACTGGGTAGGAGTATTCTGCATCATTCAGAAACTCTGTCCATCACCTTTTCCAAAATTGATTTTATCCACACTAAGTGTGGGAGGGTATACTCAGACGTGAGTCCCTAGCTCATTGCACCATCAGGATTCAAGCAAGCCGGGCCGATGATGGCTGAAATGCCAGAAACCGGTCCCCGGTAGCTTGTCTCCTTTCTGGTGAAGAATTGGCTTGGTAGTTTGGTCTGCCCTGTTCCCATCATGCACTGGGGCAGGAACAGACTAATTTGCATGTAGCCAGGTTCTGATCTGGGATGGTGCAGTGAGCTAAAAAACGGTGATGGATCAAGCCCTGATCTCTTGACTGGGTAGGAGTATTCTGCATCATTCAGAAACTCTTTCCATCACCTTTTCCAAAATTGATTTTATCCACACTAAGTGTGGGAGGGTATACTCAGACGTGAGTCCCTAGCTCATTGCACCATCAGGATTCAAGCAAGCCGGGCCGATGACGGCTGAAATGCCAGAAACCGGTCCCCGGTAGCTTGTCTCCTTTCTGGTGAAGAATTGGCTTGGTAGTTTGGTCTGCCCTGTTCCCATCATGCACTGGGGCAGGAACAGACTAATTTGCATGTAGCCAGGTTCTGATCTGGGATTGTGCAGGGAGCTAAAAAACGGTGATGGATCAAGCCCTGATCTCTTGACTGGGTAGGAGTATTCTGCATCATTCAGAAACTCTGTCCATCACCTTTTCCAAAATTGATTTTATCCACACTAAGTGTGGGAGGGTGTACTCAGACATGAGTCCCTAGCTCATTGCACCATCAGGATTCAAGCAAGCCGGGCCGATGACGGCTGAAATGCCAGAAACCGGTCCCCGGTAGCTTGTCTCCTTTCTGGAGAAGAATTGGCTTGGTAGTTTGGTCTGCCCTGTTCCCATCATGCACTGGGGCAGGAACAGACTAATTTGCATGTAGCCAGGTTCTGATCTGGGATGGTGCAGTGAGCTAAAAAACGGCGATGGATCAAGCCCTGATCTATTGACTGGGTAGGAGTATTCTGCATCATTCAGAAACTCTTTCCATCACCTTTTCCAAAATTGATTTTATCCACACTAAGTGTGGGAGGGTGTACTCAGACGTGAGTCCCTAGCTCATTGCACCATCAGGATTCAAGCAAGCCGGGCCGATGACGGCTGAAATGCCAGAAACCGGTCCCCGGTAGCTTGTCTCCTTTCTGGAGAAGAATTGGCTTGATAGTTTGGTCTGCCCTGTTCCCATCATGCACTGGGGCAGGAACAGACTAATTTGCATGTAGCCAGGTTCTGATCTGGGGTGGTGCAGTGAGCTAAAAAACGGTGATGGATCAAGCCCTGATCTCTTGACTGGGTAGGAGTATTCTGCATCATTCAGAAACTCTGTCCATCACCTTTTCCAGAATTGATTTTATCCACACTAAGTGTGAGAGGGTATACTCAGACGTGAGTCCCTAGCTCATTGCACCATCAGGATTCAAGCAAGCCGGGCCGATGACGGCTGAAATGCCAGAAACCGGTCCCCGGTAGCTTGTCTCCTTTCTGGTGAAGAATTGGCTTGGTAGTTTGGTCTGCCCTGTTCCCATCATGCACTGGGGTAGGAACAGACTAATTTGCATGTAGCCAGGTTCTGATCTGGGATGGTGCAGTGAGCTAAAAAACGGCGATGGGTCAAGCCCTGATCTCTTGACTGGGTAGGAGTATTCTGCATCATTCAGAAACTCTGTCCATCACCTTTTCCAAAATTGATTTTATCCACACTAAGTGTGGGAGGGTATACTCAGACGTGAGTCCCTAGCTCATTGCACCATCAGGATTCAAGCAAGCCGGGCCGATGACGGCTCAAATGCCAGAAACCGGTCCCCGGTAGCTTGTCTCCTTTCTGGTGAAGAATTGGCTTGGTAGTTTGGTCTGCCCTGTTCCCATCATGCACTGGGGCAGGAACAGACTAATTTGCATGTAGCCAGGTTCTGATCTGGGATGGTGCAGTGAGCTAAAAAACGGTGATGGATCAAGCCCTGATCTCTTGACTGGGTAGGAGTATTCTGCATCATTCAGAAACTATATCCATCACCTTTTCCAAAATTGATTTTATCCACACTAAGTGTGGGAGGGTATACTCAGACGTGAGTCCCTAGCTCATTGCACCATCAGGATTCAAGCAAGCCGGGCCGATGACGGCTGAAATGCCAGAAACCGGTCCCCGGTAGCTTGTCTCCTTTCTGGTGAAGAATTGGCTTGGTAGTTTGGTCTGGCCTGTTCCCATCATGCACTGGGGCAGGAACAGACTAATTTGCATGTAGCCAGGTTCTGATCTGGGATGGTGCAGTGAGCTAAAAAACGGTGATGGATCAAGCCCTGATCTCTTGACTGGGTAGGAGTATTCTGCATCATTCAGAAACTCTGTCCATCACCTTTTCCAAAATTGATTTTATCCACACTAAGTGTGGGAGGGTATACTCAGACGTGAGTCCCTAGCTCATTGCACCATCAGGATTCAAGCAAGCCGGGCCGATGACGGCTGAAATGCCAGAAACCGGTCCCCGGTAGCTTTTCTCCTTTCTGGTGAAGAATTGGCTTGGTAGTTTGGTCTGCCCTGTTCCCATCATGCACTGGGGCAAAAACAGACTAATTTGCATGTAGCCAGGTTCTGATCTGGGATGGTGCAGTGAGCTAAAAAACGGTGATGGATCAAGCCCTTATCTCTTGACTGGGTAGGAGTATTCTGCATCATTCAGAAACTATATCCATCACCTTTTCCAAAATTGATTTTATCCACACTAAGTGTGGGAGGGTATACTCAGACGTGAGTCCCTAGCTCATTGCACCATCTGGATTCTAACAAGCCGGACCGATGACGGCTGAAATGCCAGAAACCGGTCCCCGGTAGCTTGTCTCCTTTCTGGTGAAGAATTGGCTTGGTAGTTTGGTCTGCCCTGTTCCCATCATGCACTGGGGCAGGAACAGACTAATTTGCATGTAGCCAGGTTCTGATCTGAGATGGTGCAGTGAGCTAAAAAACCGGTGATGGGTCAAGCCCTGATCTCTTGACTGGGTAGGAGTATTCTGCATCATTCAGAAACTCTGTCCATCACCTTTTCCAAAATTGATTTTATCCACACTAAGTGTGGGAGGGTATACTCAGACGTGAGTCCCTAGCTCATTGCACCATCAGGATTCAAGCAAGCCGGGCCGATGACGGCTGAAATGCCAGAAACCGGTCCCCGGTAGCTTGTCTCCTTTCTGGTGAAGAATTGGCTTGGTAGTTTGGTCTGCCCTGTTCCCATCATGCACTGGGGCAGGAACAGACTAATTTGCATGTAGCCAGGTTCTGATCTGGGATGGTGCAGTGAGCTAAAAAATGTTGATGGATCAAGCCCTGATCTCTTGACTGGGTAGGAGTATTCTGCATAATTCAGAAACTATATCCATCACCTTTTCCAAAATTGATTTTATCCACACTAAGTGTGGGAGGGCATACTCAGACGTGAGTCCCTAGCTCATTGCACCATCAGGATTCAAGCAAGCCGGGCCGATGACGGCTGAAATGCCAGAAACCGGTCCCCGGTAGCTTGTCTCCTTTCTGGTGAAGAATTGGCTTGGTAGTTTGGTCTGCCCTGTTCCCATCATGCACTGGGGCAGGAATAGACTAATTTGCATTTAGCCAGATTCTGATCTGGGATGGTGCAGTGAGCTAAAAAACGGTGATGGATCAAGCCCTGATCTCTTGACTGGGTAGGAGTATTCTGCATCATTCAGAAACTCTTTCCATCACCTTTTCCAAAATTGATTTTATCCACACTAAGTGTGGGAGGGTATACTCAGACGTGAGTCCCTAGCTCATTGCACCATCAGGATTCAAGCAAGCCGGGCCGATGACGGCTGAAATGCCAGAAACCGGTCCCCGGTAGCTTGTCTCCTTTCTGGTGAAGAATTGGCTTGGTAGTTTGGTCTGCCCTGTTCCCATCATGCACTGGGGTAGGAACAGACTAATTTGCATGTAGCCAGGTTCTGATCTGGGATGGTGCAGTGAGCTAAAAAACGGCGATAGGTCAAGCCCTGATCTCTTGACTGGGTAGGAGTATTCTGCATCATTCAGAAACTCTGTTCATCACCTTTTCCAAAATTGATTTTATCCACACTAAGTGTGGGAGGGTATACTCAGACGTGAGTCCCTAGCTCATTGCACCATCAGGATTCAAGCAAGCCGGGCCGATGACGGCTCAAATGCCAGAAACCGGTCCCCGGTAGCTTGTCTCCTTTCTGGTGAAGAATTGGCTTGGTAGTTTGGTCTGCCCTGTTCCCATCATGCACTGGGGCAGGAACAGACTAATTTGCATGTAGCCAGGTTCTGATCTGGGATGGTGCAGTGAGCTAAAAAACGGTGATGGATCAAGCCCTGATCTCTTGACTGGGTAGGAGTATTCTGCATCATTCAGAAACTATATCCATCACCTTTTCCAAAATTGATTTTATCCACACTAAGTGTGGGAGGGTATACTCAGACGTGAGTCCCTAGCTCATTGCACCATCAGGATTCAAGCAAGCCGGGCCGATGACGGCTGAAATGCCAGAAACCGGTCCCCGGTAGCTTGTCTCCTTTCTGGTGAAGAATTGGCTTGGTAGTTTGGTCTGCCCTGTTCCCATCATGCACTGGGGCAGGAACAGACTAATTTGCATGTAGCCAGGTTCTGATCTGGGATGGTGCAGTGAGCTAAAAAACGGTGATGGATCAAGCCCTGATCTCTTGACTGGGTAGGAGTATTCTGCATCATTCAGAAACTCTGTCCATCACCTTTTCCAAAATTGATTTTATCCACACTAAGTGTGGGAGGGTATACTCAGACGTGAGTCCCTAGCTCATTGCACCATCAGGATTCAAGCAAGCCGGGCCGATGACGGCTGAAATGCCAGAAACCGGTCCCCGGTAGCTTTTCTCCTTTCTGGTGAAGAATTGGCTTGGTAGTTTGGTCTGCCCTGTTCCCATCATGCACTGGGGCAAAAACAGACTAATTTGCATGTAGCCAGGTTCTGATCTGGGATGGTGCAGTGAGCTAAAAAACGGTGATGGATCAAGCCCTTATCTCTTGACTGGGTAGGAGTATTCTGCATCATTCAGAAACTATATCCATCACCTTTTCCAAAATTGATTTTATCCACACTAAGTGTGGGAGGGTATACTCAGACGTGAGTCCCTAGCTCATTGCACCATCTGGATTCTAACAAGCCGGACCGATGACGGCTGAAATGCCAGAAACCGGTCCCCGGTAGCTTGTCTCCTTTCTGGTGAAGAATTGGCTTGGTAGTTTGGTCTGCCCTGTTCCCATCATGCACTGGGGCAGGAACAGACTAATTTGCATGTAGCCAGGTTCTGATCTGAGATGGTGCAGTGAGCTAAAAAACCGGTGATGGGTCAAGCCCTGATCTCTTGACTGGGTAGGAGTATTCTGCATCATTCAGAAACTCTGTCCATCACCTTTTCCAAAATTGATTTTATCCACACTAAGTGTGGGAGGGTATACTCAGACGTGAGTCCCTAGCTCATTGCACCATCAGGATTCAAGCAAGCCGGGCCGATGACGGCTGAAATGCCAGAAACCGGTCCCCGGTAGCTTGTCTCCTTTCTGGTGAAGAATTGGCTTGGTAGTTTGGTCTGCCCTGTTCCCATCATGCACTGGGGCAGGAACAGACTAATTTGCATGTAGCCAGGTTCTGATCTGGGATGGTGCAGTGAGCTAAAAAATGTTGATGGATCAAGCCCTGATCTCTTGACTGGGTAGGAGTATTCTGCATAATTCAGAAACTATATCCATCACCTTTTCCAAAATTGATTTTATCCACACTAAGTGTGGGAGGGCATACTCAGACGTGAGTCCCTAGCTCATTGCACCATCAGGATTCAAGCAAGCCGGGCCGATGACGGCTGAAATGCCAGAAACCGGTCCCCGGTAGCTTGTCTCCTTTCTGGTGAAGAATTGGCTTGGTAGTTTGGTCTGCCCTGTTCCCATCATGCACTGGGGCAGGAATAGACTAATTTGCATGTAGCCAGATTCTGATCTGGGATGGTGCAGTGAGCTAAAAAATGGTGATGGATCAAGCCCTGATCTCTTGACTGGGTAGGAGTATTCTGCATCATTCAGAAACTCTTTCCATCACCTTTTCCAAAATTGATTTTATCCACACTAAGTGTGGGAGGGTATACTCAGACGTGAGTCCCTAGCTCATTGCACCATCAGGATTCAAGCAAGCCGGGCCGATGACGGCTGAAATGCCAGAAACCGGTCCCCGGTAGCTTGTCTCCTTTCTGGTGAAGAATTGGCTTGGTAGTTTGGTCTGCCCTGTTCCCATCATGCACTGGGGCAGGAACAGACTAATTTGCATGTAGCCAGGTTCTGATCTGGGATTGTGCAGGGAGCTAAAAAACGGTGATGGATCAAGCCCTGATCTCTTGACTGGGTAGGAGTATTCTGCATCATTCAGAAACTCTGTCCATCACCTTTTCCAAAATTGATTTTATCCACACTAAGTGTGGGAGGGTGTACTCAGACATGAGTCCCTAGCTCATTGCACCATCAGGATTCAAGCAAGCCGGGCCGATGACGGCTGAAATGCCAGAAACCGGTCCCCGGTAGCTTGTCTCCTTTCTGGAGAAGAATTGGCTTGGTAGTTTGGTCTGCCCTGTTCCCATCATGCACTGGGGCAGGAACAGACTAATTTGCATGTAGCCAGGTTCTGATCTGGGATGGTGCAGTGAGCTAAAAAACGGTGATGGATCAAGCCCTGATCTATTGACTGGGTAGGAGTATTCTGCATCATTCAGAAACTCTGTCCATCACCTTTTCCAAAATTGATTTTATCCACACTAAGTGTGGGAGGGTGTACTCAGACGTGAGTCCCTAGCTCATTGCACCATCAGGATTCAAGCAAGCCGGGCCGATGATGGCTGAAATGCCAGAAACCGGTCCCCGGTAGCTTGTCTCCTTTCTGGAGAAGAATTGGCTTGGTAGTTTGGTCTGCCCTGTTCCCATCATGCACTGGGGCAGGAACAGACTAATTTGCATGTAGCCAGGTTCTGATCTGGGATGGTGCAGTGAGCTAAAAAACGGTGATGGATCAAGCCCTGATCTCTTGACTGGGTAGGAGTATTCTGCATCATTCAGAAACTCTGTCCATCACCTTTTCCAGAATTGATTTTATCCACACTAAGTGTGAGAGGGTATACTCAGACGTGAGTCCCTAGCTCATTGCACCATCAGGATTCAAGCAAGCCGGGCCGATGACGGCTGAAATGCCAGAAACCGGTCCCCGGTAGCTTGTCTCCTTTCTGGTGAAGAATTGGCTTGGTAGTTTGGTCTGCCCTGTTCCCATCATGCACTGGGGTAGGAACAGACTAATTTGCATGTAGCCAGGTTCTGATCTGGGATGGTGCAGTGAGCTAAAAAACGGTGATGGGTCAAGCCCTGATCTCTTGACTGGGTAGGAGTATTCTGCATCATTCAGAAACTCTGTCCATCACCTTTTCCAAAATTGATTTTATCCACACTAAGTGTGGGAGGGTATACTCAGACGTGAGTCCCTAGCTCATTGCACCATCAGGATTCAAGCAAGCTGGGCCGATGACGGCTCAAATGCCAGAAACCGGTCCCCGGTAGCTTGTCTCCTTTCTGGTGAAGAATTGGCTTGGTAGTTTGGTCTGCCCTGTTCCCATCATGCACTGGGGCAGGAACAGACTAATTTGCATGTAGCCAGGTTCTGATCTGGGATGGTGCAGTGAGCTAAAAAACGGTGATGGATCAAGCCCTGATCTCTTGACTGGGTAGGAGTATTCTGCATCATTCAGAAACTATATCCATCACCTTTTCCAAAATTGATTTTATCCACACTAAGTGTGGGAGGGTATACTCAGACGTGAGTCCCTAGCTCATTGCACCATCAGGATTCAAGCAAGCCGGGCCGATGACGGCTGAAATGCCAGAAACCGGTCCCCGGTAGCTTGTCTCCTTTCTGGTGAAGAATTGGCTTGGTAGTTTGGTCTGCCGTGTTCCCATCATGCACAGGGGCAGGAACAGACTAATTTGCATGTAGCCAGGTTCTGATCTGGGATGGTGCAGTGAGCTAAAAAACGGTGATGGATCAAGCCCTGATCTCTTGACTGGGTAGGAGTATTCTGCATCATTCAGAAACTCTGTCCATCACCTTTTCCAAAATTGATTTTATCCACACTAAGTGTGGGAGGGTATACTCAGACGTGAGTCCCTAGCTCATTGCACCATCAGGATTCAAGCAAGCCGGGCCGATGACGGCTGAAATGCCAGAAACCGGTCCCCGGTAGCTTTTCTCCTTTCTGGTGAAGAATTGGCTTGGTAGTTTGGTCTGCCCTGTTCCCATCATGCACTGGGGCAAAAACAGACTAATTTGCATGTAGCCAGGTTCTGATCTGGGATGGTGCAGTGAGCTAAAAAACGGTGATGGATCAAGCCCTTATCTCTTGACTGGGTAGGAGTATTCTGCATCATTCAGAAACTATATCCATCACCTTTTCCAAAATTGATTTTATCCACACTAAGTGTGGGAGGGTATACTCAGACGTGAGTCCCTAGCTCATTGCACCATCAGGATTCAAGCAAGCCGGGCCGATGACGGCTGAAATGCCAGAAACCGGTCCCCGGTAGCTTGTCTCCTTTCTGGTGAAGAATTGGCTTGGTAGTTTGGTCTGCCCTGTTCCCATCATGCACTGGGGCAGGAACAGACTAATTTGCATGTAGCCAGGTTCTGATCTGGGATGGTGCAGTGAGCTAAAAAACGGTGATGGATCAAGCCCTGATCTCTTGACTGGGTAGGAGTATTCTGCATCATTCAGAAACTCTTTCCATCACCTTTTCCAAAATTGATTTTATCCACACTAAGTGTGGGAGGGTATACTCAGACGTGAGTCCCTAGCTCATTGCACCATCAGGATTCAAGCAAGCCGGGCCGATGACGGCTGAAATGCCAGATACCGGTCCCCGGTAGCTTGTCTCCTTTCTGGTGAAGAATTGGCTTGGTAGTTTGGTCTGCCCTGTTCCCATCATGCACTGGGGCAGGAACAGACTAATTTGCATGTAGCCAGGTTCTGATCTGGGATTGTGCAGGGAGCTAAAAAACGGTGATGGATCAAGCCCTGATCTCTTGACTGGGTAGGAGTATTCTGCATCATTCAGAAACTCTGTCCATCACCTTTTCCAAAATTGATTTTATCCACACTAAGTGTGGGAGGGTGTACTCAGACATGAGTCCCTAGCTCATTGCACCATCAGGATTCAAGCAAGCCGGGCCGATGACGGCTGAAATGCCAGAAACCGGTCCCCGATAGCTTGTCTCCTTTCTGGAGAAGAATTGGCTTGGTAGTTTGGTCTGCCCTGTTCCCATCATGCACTGGGGCAGGAACAGACTAATTTGCATGTAGCCAGGTTCTGATCTGGGATGGTGCAGTGAGCTAAAAAACGGTGATGGATCAAGCCCTGATCTATTGACTGGGTAGGAGTATTCTGCATCATTCAGAAACTCTGTCCATCACCTTTTCCAAAATTGATTTTATCCACACTAAGTGTGGGAGGGTGTACTCAGACGTGAGTCCCTAGCTCATTGCATCATCAGGATTCAAGCAAGCCGGGCCGATGACGGCTGAAATGCCAGAAACCGGTCCCCGGTAGCTTGTCTCCTTTCTGGAGAAGAATTGGCTTGGTAGTTTGGTCTGCCCTGTTCCCATCATGCACTGGGGCAGGAACAGACTAATTTGCATGTAGCCAGGTTCTGATCTGGGATGGTGCAGTGAGCTAAAAAACGGTGATGGATCAAGCCCTGATCTCTTGACTGGGTAGGAGTATTCTGCATCATTCAGAAACTCTGTCCATCACCTTTTCCAAAATTGATTTTATCCACACTAAGTGTGGGAGGGTATACTCAGACGTGAGTCCCTAGCTCATTGCACCATCAGGATTCAAGCAAGCCGGGCCGATGACGGCTCAAATGCCAGAAACCGGTCCCCGGTAGCTTGTCTCCTTTCTGGTGAAGAATTGGCTTGGTAGTTTGGTCTGCCCTGTTCCCATCATGCACTGGGGCAAGAACAGACTAATTTGCATGTAGCCAGGTTCTGATCTGGGATGGTGCAATGAGCTAAAAAACGGTGATGGATCAAGCCCTGATCTCTTGACTGGGTAGGAGTATTCTGCATCATTCAGAAACTATATCCATCACCTTTTCCAAAATTGATTTTATCCACACTAAGTGTGGGAGGGTATACTCAGACGTGAGTCCCTAGCTCATTGCACCATCAGGATTCAAGCAAGCCGGGCCGATGACGGCTGAAATGCCAGAAACCGGTCCCCGGTAGCTTGTCTCCTTTCTGGTGAAGAATTGGCTTGGTAGTTTGGTCTGCCCTGTTCCCATCATGCACTGGGGCAGGAACAGACTAATTTGCATGTAGCCAGGTTCTGATCTGGGATGGTGCAGTGAGCTAAAAAACGGTGATGGATCAAGCCCTGATCTCTTGACTGGGTAGGAGTATTCTGCATCATTCAGAAACTCTGTCCATCACCTTTTCCAGAATTGATTTTATCCACACTAAGTGTGAGAGGGTATACTCAGACGTGAGTCCCTAGCTCATTGCACCATCAGGATTCAAGCAAGCCGGGCCGATGACGGCTGAAATGCCAGAAACCGGTCCCCGGTAGCTTGTCTCCTTTCTGGTGAAGAATTGGCTTGGTAGTTTGGTCTGCCCTGTTCCCATCATGCACTGGGGTAGGAACAGACTAATTTGCATGTAGCCAGGTTCTGATCTGGGATGGTGCAGTGAGCTAAAAAACGGTGATGGGTCAAGCCCTGATCTCTTGACTGGGTAGGAGTATTCTGCATCATTCAGAAACTCTGTCCATCACCTTTTCCAAAATTGATTTTATCCACACTAAGTGTGGGAGGGTATACTCAGACGTGAGTCCCTAGCTCATTGCACCATCAGGATTCAAGCAAGCCGGGCCGATGACGGCTCAAATGCCAGAAACCGGTCCCCGGTAGCTTGTCTCCTTTCTGGTGAAGAATTGGCTTGGTAGTTTGGTCTGCCCTGTTCCCATCATGCACTGGGGCAGGAACAGACTAATTTGCATGTAGCCAGGTTCTGATCTGGGATGGTGCAGTGAGCTAAAAAACGGTGATGGATCAAGCCCTGATCTCTTGACTGGGTAGGAGTATTCTGCATCATTCAGAAACTATATCCATCACCTTTTCCAAAATTGATTTTATCCACACTAAGTGTGGGAGGGTATACTCAGACGTGAGTCCCTAGCTCATTGCACCATCAGGATTCAAGCAAGCCGGGCCGATGACGGCTGAAATGCCAGAAACCGGTCCCCGGTAGCTTGTCTCCTTTCTGGTGAAGAATTGGCTTGGTAGTTTGGTCTGCCGTGTTCCCATCATGCACTGGGGCAGGAACAGACTAATTTGCATGTAGCCAGGTTCTGATCTGGGATGGTGCAGTGAGCTAAAAAACGGTGATGGATCAAGCCCTGATCTCTTGACTGGGTAGGAGTATTCTGCATCATTCAGAAACTCTGTCCATCACCTTTTCCAAAATTGATTTTATCCACACTAAGTGTGGGAGGGTATACTCAGACGTGAGTCCCTAGCTCATTGCACCATCAGGATTCAAGCAAGCCGGGCCGATGACGGCTGAAATGCCAGAAACCGGTCCCCGGTAGCTTTTCTCCTTTCTGGTGAAGAATTGGCTTGGTAGTTTGGTCTGCCCTGTTCCCATCATGCACTGGGGCAAAAACAGACTAATTTGCATGTAGCCAGGTTCTGATCTGGGATGGTGCAGTGAGCTAAAAAACGGTGATGGATCAAGCCCTTATCTCTTGACTGGGTAGGAGTATTCTGCATCATTCAGAAACTATATCCATCACCTTTTCCAAAATTGATTTTATCCACACTAAGTGTGGGAGGGTATACTCAGACGTGAGTCCCTAGCTCATTGCACCATCTGGATTCTAACAAGCCGGACCGATGACGGCTGAAATGCCAGAAACCGGTCCCCGGTAGCTTGTCTCCTTTCTGGTGTAGAATTGGCTTGGTAGTTTGGTCTGCCCTGTTCCCATCATGCACTGGGGCAGGAACAGACTAATTTGCATGTAGCCAGGTTTTGATCTGGGATGGTGCAGTGAGCTAAAAAACGGTGATGGATCAAGCCCTGATCTCTCAACTGGGTAGGAGTATTCTGCATCATTCAGAAACTCTGTCCATCACCTTTTCCAAAATTGATTTTATCCACACTAAGTGTGGGAGGGTATACTCAGACGTGAGTCCCTAGCTCATTGCACCATCAGGATTCAAGCAAGCCGGGCCGATGACGGCTGAAATGCCAGAAACCGGTCCCCGGTAGCTTGTCTCCTTTCTGGTGAAGAATTGGCTTGGTAGTTTGGTCTGCCCTGTTCCCATCATGCACTGGGGCAGGAACAGACTAATTTGCATGTAGCCAGGTTCTGATCTGGGATGGTGCAGTGAGCTATAAAACGGTGATGGATCAAGCCCTGATCTCTTGACTGGGTAGGAGTATTCTGCATCATTCAGAAACTCTTTCCATCACCTTTTCCAAAATTGATTTTATCCACACTAAGTGTGGGAGGGTATACTCAGACGTGAGTCCCTAGCTCATTGCACCATCAGGATTCAAGCAAGCCGGGCCGATGACGGCTGAAATGCCAGAAACCGGTCCCCGGTAGCTTGTCTCCTTTCTGGTGAAGAATTGGCTTGGTAGTTTGGTCTGCCCTGTTCCCATCATGCACTGGGGCAGGAACAGACTAATTTGCATGTAGCCAGGTTCTGATCTGGGATTGTGCAGGGAGCTAAAAAACGGTGATGGATCAAGCCCTGATCTCTTGACTGGGTAGGAGTATTCTGCATCATTCAGAAACTCTGTCCATCACCTTTTCCAAAATTGATTTTATCCACACTAAGTGTGGGAGGGTGTACTCAGACATGAGTCCCTAGCTCATTGCACCATCAGGATTCAAGCAAGCCGGGCCGATGACGGCTGAAATGCCAGAAACCGGTCCCCGATAGCTTGTCTCCTTTCTGGAGAAGAATTGGCTTGGTAGTTTGGTCTGCCCTGTTCCCATCATGCACTGGGGCAGGAACAGACTAATTTGCATGTAGCCAGGTTCTGATCTGGGATGGTGCAGTGAGCTAAAAAACGGTGATGGATCAAGCCCTGATCTATTGACTGGGTAGGAGTATTCTGCATCATTCAGAAACTCTGTCCATCACCTTTTCCAAAATTGATTTTATCCACACTAAGTGTGGGAGGGTGTACTCAGACGTGAGTCCCTAGCTCATTGCATCATCAGGATTCAAGCAAGCCGGGCCGATGACGGCTGAAATGCCAGAAACCGGTCCCCGGTAGCTTGTCTCCTTTCTGGAGAAGAATTGGCTTGGTAGTTTGGTCTGCCCTGTTCCCATCATGCACTGGGGCAGGAACAGACTAATTTGCATGTAGCCAGGTTCTGATCTGGGATGGTGCAGTGAGCTAAAAAACGGTGATGGATCAAGCCCTGATCTCTTGACTGGGTAGGAGTATTCTGCATCATTCAGAAACTCTGTCCATCACCTTTTCCAGAATTGATTTTATCCACACTAAGTGTGAGAGGGTATACTCAGACGTGAGTCCCTAGCTCATTGCACCATCAGGATTCAAGCAAGCCGGGCCGATGACGGCTGAAATGCCAGAAACCGGTCCCCGGTAGCTTGTCTCCTTTCTGGTGAAGAATTGGCTTGGTAGTTTGGTCTGCCCTCTTCCCATCATGCACTGGGGTAGGAACAGACTAATTTGCATGTAGCCAGGTTCTGATCTGGGATGGTGCAGTGAGCTAAAAAACGGTGATGGGTCAAGCCCTGATCTCTTGACTGGGTAGGAGTATTCTGCATCATTCAGAAACTCTGTCCATCACCTTTTCCAAAATTGATTTTATCCACACTAAGTGTGGGAGGGTATACTCAGACGTGAGTCCCTAGCTCATTGCACCATCAGGATTCAAGCAAGCCGGGCCGATGACGGCTGAAATGCCAGAAACCGGTCCCCGGTAGCTTTTCTCCTTTCTGGTGAAGAATTGGCTTGGTAGTTTGGTCTGCCCTGTTCCCATCATGCACTGGGGCAAAAACAGACTAATTTGCATGTAGCCAGGTTCTGATCTGGGATGGTGCAGTGAGCTAAAAAACGGTGATGGATCAAGCCCTTATCTCTTGACTGGGTAGGAGTATTCTGCATCATTCAGAAACTATATCCATCACCTTTTCCAAAATTGATTTTATCCACACTAAGTGTGGGAGGGTATACTCAGACGTGAGTCCCTAGCTCATTGCACCATCTGGATTCTAACAAGCCGGACCGATGACGGCTGAAATGCCAGAAACCGGTCCCCGGTAGCTTGTCTCCTTTCTGGTGAAGAATTGGCTTGGTAGTTTGGTCTGCCCTGTTCCCATCATGCACTGGGCAGGAACAGACTAATTTGCATGTAGCCAGGTTCTGATCTGGGATGGTGCAGTGAGCTAAAAAACGGTGATGGATCAAGCCCTGATCTCTCGACTGGGTAGGAGTATTCTGCATCATTCAGAAACTCTGTCCATCACCTTTTCCAAAATTGATTTTATCCACACTAAGTGTGAGAGGGTATACTCAGACGTGAGTCCCTAGCTCATTGCACCATCAGGATTCAAGCAAGCCGGGCCGATGATGGCTGAAATGCCAGAAACCGGTCCCCGGTAGCTTGTCTCCTTTCTGGTGAAGAATTGGCTTGGTAGTTTGGTCTGCCCTGTTCCCATCATGCACTGGGGCAGGAACAGACTAATTTGCATGTAGCCAGGTTCTGATCTGGGATGGTGCAGTGAGCTAAAAAACGGTGATGGATCAAGCCCTGATCTCTTGACTGGGTAGGAGTATTCTGCATCATTCAGAAACTCTTTCCATCACCTTTTCCAAAATTGATTTTATCCACACTAAGTGTGGGAGGGTATACTCAGACGTGAGTCCCTAGCTCATTGCACCATCAGGATTCAAGCAAGCCGGGCCGATGACGGCTGAAATGCCAGAAACCGGTCCCCGGTAGCTTGTCTCCTTTCTGGTGAAGAATTGGCTTGGTAGTTTGGTCTGCCCTGTTCCCATCATGCACTGGGGCAGGAACAGACTAATTTGCATGTAGCCAGGTTCTGATCTGGGATTGTGCAGGGAGCTAAAAAACGGTGATGGATCAAGCCCTGATCTCTTGACTGGGTAGGAGTATTCTGCATCATTCAGAAACTCTGTCCATCACCTTTTCCAAAATTGATTTTATCCACACTAAGTGTGGGAGGGTGTACTCAGACATGAGTCCCTAGCTCATTGCACCATCAGGATTCAAGCAAGCCGGGCCGATGACGGCTGAAATGCCAGAAACCGGTCCCCGGTAGCTTGTCTCCTTTCTGGAGAAGAATTGGCTTGGTAGTTTGGTCTGCCCTGTTCCCATCATGCACTGGGGCAGGAACAGACTAATTTGCATGTAGCCAGGTTCTGATCTGGGATGGTGCAGTGAGCTAAAAAACGGCGATGGATCAAGCCCTGATCTATTGACTGGGTAGGAGTATTCTGCATCATTCAGAAACTCTTTCCATCACCTTTTCCAAAATTGATTTTATCCACACTAAGTGTGGGAGGGTGTACTCAGACGTGAGTCCCTAGCTCATTGCACCATCAGGATTCAAGCAAGCCGGGCCGATGACGGCTGAAATGCCAGAAACCGGTCCCCGGTAGCTTGTCTCCTTTCTGGAGAAGAATTGGCTTGATAGTTTGGTCTGCCCTGTTCCCATCATGCACTGGGGCAGGAACAGACTAATTTGCATGTAGCCAGGTTCTGATCTGGGGTGGTGCAGTGAGCTAAAAAACGGTGATGGATCAAGCCCTGATCTCTTGACTGGGTAGGAGTATTCTGCATCATTCAGAAACTCTGTCCATCACCTTTTCCAGAATTGATTTTATCCACACTAAGTGTGAGAGGGTATACTCAGACGTGAGTCCCTAGCTCATTGCACCATCAGGATTCAAGCAAGCCGGGCCGATGACGGCTGAAATGCCAGAAACCGGTCCCCGGTAGCTTGTCTCCTTTCTGGTGAAGAATTGGCTTGGTAGTTTGGTCTGCCCTGTTCCCATCATGCACTGGGGTAGGAACAGACTAATTTGCATGTAGCCAGGTTCTGATCTGGGATGGTGCAGTGAGCTAAAAAACGGCGATGGGTCAAGCCCTGATCTCTTGACTGGGTAGGAGTATTCTGCATCATTCAGAAACTCTGTCCATCACCTTTTCCAAAATTGATTTTATCCACACTAAGTGTGGGAGGGTATACTCAGACGTGAGTCCCTAGCTCATTGCACCATCAGGATTCAAGCAAGCCGGGCCGATGACGGCTCAAATGCCAGAAACCGGTCCCCGGTAGCTTGTCTCCTTTCTGGTGAAGAATTGGCTTGGTAGTTTGGTCTGCCCTGTTCCCATCATGCACTGGGGCAGGAACAGACTAATTTGCATGTAGCCAGGTTCTGATCTGGGATGGTGCAGTGAGCTAAAAAACGGTGATGGATCAAGCCCTGATCTCTTGACTGGGTAGGAGTATTCTGCATCATTCAGAAACTATATCCATCACCTTTTCCAAAATTGATTTTATCCACACTAAGTGTGGGAGGGTATACTCAGACGTGAGTCCCTAGCTCATTGCACCATCAGGATTCAAGCAAGCCGGGCCGATGACGGCTGAAATGCCAGAAACCGGTCCCCGGTAGCTTGTCTCCTTTCTGGTGAAGAATTGGCTTGGTAGTTTGGTCTGCCCTGTTCCCATCATGCACTGGGGCAGGAACAGACTAATTTGCATGTAGCCAGGTTCTGATCTGGGATGGTGCAGTGAGCTAAAAAACGGTGATGGATCAAGCCCTGATCTCTTGACTGGGTAGGAGTATTCTGCATCATTCAGAAACTCTGTCCATCACCTTTTCCAAAATTGATTTTATCCACACTAAGTGTGGGAGGGTATACTCAGACGTGAGTCCCTAGCTCATTGCACCATCAGGATTCAAGCAAGCCGGGCCGATGACGGCTGAAATGCCAGAAACCGGTCCCCGGTAGCTTTTCTCCTTTCTGGTGAAGAATTGGCTTGGTAGTTTGGTCTGCCCTGTTCCCATCATGCACTGGGGCAAAAACAGACTAATTTGCATGTAGCCAGGTTCTGATCTGGGATGGTGCAGTGAGCTAAAAAACGGTGATGGATCAAGCCCTTATCTCTTGACTGGGTAGGAGTATTCTGCATCATTCAGAAACTATATCCATCACCTTTTCCAAAATTGATTTTATCCACACTAAGTGTGGGAGGGTATACTCAGACGTGAGTCCCTAGCTCATTGCACCATCTGGATTCTAACAAGCCGGACCGATGACGGCTGAAATGCCAGAAACCGGTCCCCGGTAGCTTGTCTCCTTTCTGGTGAAGAATTGGCTTGGTAGTTTGGTCTGCCCTGTTCCCATCATGTACTGGGGCAGGAACAGACTAATTTGCATGTAGCCAGGTTCTGATCTGAGATGGTGCAGTGAGCTAAAAAACCGGTGATGGGTCAAGCCCTGATCTCTTGACTGGGTAGGAGTATTCTGCATCATTCAGAAACTCTGTCCATCACCTTTTCCAAAATTGATTTTATCCACACTAAGTGTGGGAGGGTATACTCAGACGTGAGTCCCTAGCTCATTGCACCATCAGGATTCAAGCAAGCCGGGCCGATGACGGCTGAAATGCCAGAAACCGGTCCCCGGTAGCTTGTCTCCTTTCTGGTGAAGAATTGGCTTGGTAGTTTGGTCTGCCCTGTTCCCATCATGCACTGGGGCAGGAACAGACTAATTTGCATGTAGCCAGGTTCTGATCTGGGATGGTGCAGTGAGCTAAAAAATGTTGATGGATCAAGCCCTGATCTCTTGACTGGGTAGGAGTATTCTGCATAATTCAGAAACTATATCCATCACCTTTTCCAAAATTGATTTTATCCACACTAAGTGTGGGAGGGCATACTCAGACGTGAGTCCCTAGCTCATTGCACCATCAGGATTCAAGCAAGCCGGGCCGATGACGGCTGAAATGCCAGAAACCGGTCCCCGGTAGCTTGTCTCCTTTCTGGTGAAGAATTGGCTTGGTAGTTTGGTCTGCCCTGTTCCCATCATGCACTGGGGCAGGAATAGACTAATTTGCATGTAGCCAGATTCTGATCTGGGATGGTGCAGTGAGCTAAAAAACGATGATGGATCAAGCCCTGATCTCTTGACTGGGTAGGAGTATTCTGCATCATTCAGAAACTCTTTCCATCACCTTTTCCAAAATTGATTTTATCCACACTAAGTGTGGGAGGGTATACTCAGACGTGAGTCCCTAGCTCATTGCACCATCAGGATTCAAGCAAGCCGGGCCGATGACGGCTGAAATGCCAGAAACCGGTCCCCGGTAGCTTGTCTCCTTTCTGGTGAAGAATTGGCTTGGTAGTTTGGTCTGCCCTGTTCCCATCATGCACTGGGGTAGGAACAGACTAATTTGCATGTAGCCAGGTTCTGATCTGGGATGGTGCAGTGAGCTAAAAAACGGCGATGGGTCAAGCCCTGATCTCTTGACTGGGTAGGAGTATTCTGCATCATTCAGAAACTCTGTTCATCACCTTTTCCAAAATTGATTTTATCCACACTAAGTGTGGGAGGGTATACTCAGACGTGAGTCCCTAGCTCATTGCACCATCAGGATTCAAGCAAGCCGGGCCGATGACGGCTCAAATGCCAGAAACCGGTCCCCGGTAGCTTGTCTCCTTTCTGGTGAAGAATTGGCTTGGTAGTTTGGTCTGCCCTGTTCCCATCATGCACTGGGGCAGGAACAGACTAATTTGCATGTAGCCAGGTTCTGATCTGGGATGGTGCAGTGAGCTAAAAAACGGTGATGGATCAAGCCCTGATCTCTTGACTGGGTAGGAGTATTCTGCATCATTCAGAAACTATATCCATCACCTTTTCCAAAATTGATTTTATCCACACTAAGTGTGGGAGGGTATACTCAGACGTGAGTCCCTAGCTCATTGCACCATCAGGATTCAAGCAAGCCGGGCCGATGACGGCTGAAATGCCAGAAACCGGTCCCCGGTAGCTTGTCTCCTTTCTGGTGAAGAATTGGCTTGGTAGTTTGGTCTGTCCTGTTCCCATCATGCACTGGGGCAGGAACAGACTAATTTGCATGTAGCCAGGTTCTGATCTGGGATGGTGCAGTGAGCTAAAAAACGGTGATGGATCAAGCCCTGATCTCTTGACTGGGTAGGAGTATTCTGCATCATTCAGAAACTCTGTCCATCACCTTTTCCAAAATTGATTTTATCCACACTAAGTGTGGGAGGGTATACTCAGACGTGAGTCCCTAGCTCATTGCACCATCAGGATTCAAGCAAGCCGGGCCGATGACGGCTGAAATGCCAGAAACCGGTCCCCGGTAGCTTTTCTCCTTTCTGGTGAAGAATTGGCTTGGTAGTTTGGTCTGCCCTGTTCCCATCATGCACTGGGGCAAAAACAGACTAATTTGCATGTAGCCAGGTTCTGATCTGGGATGGTGCAGTGAGCTAAAAAACGGTGATGGATCAAGCCCTTATCTCTTGACTGGGTAGGAGTATTCTGCATCATTCAGAAACTATATCCATCACCTTTTCCAAAATTGATTTTATCCACACTAAGTGTGGGAGGGTATACTCACACGTGAGTCCCTAGCTCATTGCACCATCTGGATTCTAACAAGCCGGACCGATGACGGCTGAAATGCCAGAAACCGGTCCCCGGTAGCTTGTCTCCTTTCTGGTGAAGAATTGGCTTGGTAGTTTGGTCTGCCCTGTTCCCATCATGCACTGGGGCAGGAACAGACTAATTTGCATGTAGCCAGGTTCTGATCTGAGATGGTGCAGTGAGCTAAAAAACCGGTGATGGGTCAAGCCCTGATCTCTTGACTGGGTAGGAGTATTCTGCATCATTCAGAAACTCTGTCCATCACCTTTTCCAAAATTGATTTTATCCACACTAAGTGTGGGAGGGTATACTCAGAAGTGAGTCCCTAGCTCATTGCACCATCAGGATTCAAGCAAGCCGGGCCGATGACGGCTGAAATGCCAGAAACCGGTCCCCGGTAGCTTGTCTCCTTTCTGGTGAAGAATTGGCTTGGTAGTTTGGTCTGCCCTGTTCCCATCATGCACTGGGGCAGGAACAGACTAATTTGCATGTAGCCAGGTTCTGATCTGGGATGGTGCAGTGAGCTAAAAAATGTTGATGGATCAAGCCCTGATCTCTTGACTGGGTAGGAGTATTCTGCATAATTCAGAAACTATATCCATCACCTTTTCCAAAATTGATTTTATCCACACTAAGTGTGGGAGGGCATACTCAGACGTGAGTCCCTAGCTCATTGCACCATCAGGATTCAAGCAAGCCGGGCCGATGACGGCTGAAATGCCAGAAACCGGTCCCCGGTAGCTTGTCTCCTTTCTGGTGAAGAATTGGCTTGGTAGTTTGGTCTGCCCTGTTCCCATCATGCACTGGGGCAGGAATAGACTAATTTGCATGTAGCCAGATTCTGATCTGGGATGGTGCAGTGAGCTAAAAAACGGTGATGGATCAAGCCCTGATCTCTTGACTGGGTAGGAGTATTCTGCATCATTCAGAAACTCTTTCCATCACCTTTTCCAAAATTGATTTTATCCACACTAAGTGTGGGAGGGTATACTCAGACGTGAGTCCCTAGCTCATTGCACCATCAGGATTCAAGCAAGCCGGGCCGATGACGGCTGAAATGCCAGAAACCGGTCCCCGGTAGCTTGTCTCCTTTCTGGTGAAGAATTGGCTTGGTAGTTTGGTCTGCCCTGTTCCCATCATGCACTGGGGCAGGAACAGACTAATTTGCATGTAGCCAGGTTCTGATCTGGGATTGTGCAGGGAGCTAAAAAACGGTGATGGATCAAGCCCTGATCTCTTGACTGGGTAGGAGTATTCTGCATCATTCAGAAACTCTGTCCATCACCTTTTCCAAAATTGATTTTATCCACACTAAGTGTGGGAGGGTGTACTCAGACATGAGTCCCTAGCTCATTGCACCATCAGGATTCAAGCAAGCCGGGCCGATGACGGCTGAAATGCCAGAAACCGGTCCCCGGTAGCTTGTCTCCTTTCTGGAGAAGAATTGGCTTGGTAGTTTGGTCTGCCCTGTTCCCATCATGCACTGGGGCAGGAACAGACTAATTTGCATGTAGCCAGGTTCTGATCTGGGATGGTGCAGTGAGCTAAAAAACGGTGATGGATCAAGCCCTGATCTATTGACTGGGTAGGAGTATTCTGCATCATTCAGAAACTCTGTCCATCACCTTTTCCAAAATTGATTTTATCCACACTAAGTGTGGGAGGGTGTACTCAGACGTGAGTCCCTAGCTCATTGCACCATCAGGATTCAAGCAAGCCGGGCCGATGATGGCTGAAAGGCCAGAAACCGGTCCCCGGTAGCTTGTCTCCTTTCTGGAGAAGAATTGGCTTGGTAGTTTGGTCTGCCCTGTTCCCATCATGCACTGGGGCAGGAACAGACTAATTTGCATGTAGCCAGGTTCTGATCTGGGATGGTGCAGTGAGCTAAAAAACGGTGATGGATCAAGCCCTGATCTCTTGACTGGGTAGGAGTATTCTGCATCATTCAGAAACTCTGTCCATCACCTTTTCCAGAATTGATTTTATCCACACTAAGTGTGAGAGGGTATACTCAGACGTGAGTCCCTAGCTCATTGCACCATCAGGATTCAAGCAAGCCGGGCCGATGACGGCTGAAATGCCAGAAACCGGTCCCCGGTAGCTTGTCTCCTTTCTGGTGAAGAATTGGCTTGGTAGTTTGGTCTGCCCTGTTCCCATCATGCACTGGGGTAGGAACAGACTAATTTGCATGTAGCCAGGTTCTGATCTGGGATGGTGCAGTGAGCTAAAAAACGGTGATGGGTCAAGCCCTGATCTCTTGACTGGGTAGGAGTATTCTGCATCATTCAGAAACTCTGTCCATCACCTTTTCCAAAATTGATTTTATCCACACTAAGTGTGGGAGGGTATACTCAGACGTGAGTCCCTAGCTCATTGCACCATCAGGATTCAAGCAAGCCGGGCCGATGACGGCTCAAATGCCAGAAACCGGTCCCCGGTAGCTTGTCTCCTTTCTGGTGAAGAATTGGCTTGGTAGTTTGGTCTGCCCTGTTCCCATCATGCACTGGGGCAGGAACAGACTAATTTGCATGTAGCCAGGTTCTGATCTGGGATGGTGCAGTGAGCTAAAAAACGGTGATGGATCAAGCCCTGATCTCTTGACTGGGTAGGAGTATTCTGCATCATTCAGAAACTATATCCATCACCTTTTCCAAAATTGATTTTATCCACACTAAGTGTGGGAGGGTATACTCAGACGTGAGTCCCTAGCTCATTGCACCATCAGGATTCAAGCAAGCCGGGCCGATGACGGCTGAAATGCCAGAAACCGGTCCCCGGTAGCTTGTCTCCTTTCTGGTGAAGAATTGGCTTGGTAGTTTGGTCTGCCGTGTTCCCATCATGCACTGGGGCAGGAACAGACTAATTTGCATGTAGCCAGGTTCTGATCTGGGATGGTGCAGTGAGCTAAAAAACGGTGATGGATCAAGCCCTGATCTCTTGACTGGGTAGGAGTATTCTGCATCATTCAGAAACTCTGTCCATCACCTTTTCCAAAATTGATTTTATCCACACTAAGTGTGGGAGGGTATACTCAGACGTGAGTCCCTAGCTCATTGCACCATCAGGATTCAAGCAAGCCGGGCCGATGACGGCTGAAATGCCAGAAACCGGTCCCCGGTAGCTTTTCTCCTTTCTGGTGAAGAATTGGCTTGGTAGTTTGGTCTGCCCTGTTCCCATCATGCACTGGGGCAAAAACAGACTAATTTGCATGTAGCCAGGTTCTGATCTGGGATGGTGCAGTGAGCTAAAAAACGGTGATGGATCAAGCCCTTATCTCTTGACTGGGTAGGAGTATTCTGCATCATTCAGAAACTATATCCATCACCTTTTCCAAAATTGATTTTATCCACACTAAGTGTGGGAGGGTATACTCAGACGTGAGTCCCTAGCTCATTGCACCATCTGGATTCTAACAAGCCGGACCGATGACGGCTGAAATGCCAGAAACCGGTCCCCGGTAGCTTGTCTCCTTTCTGGTGTAGAATTGGCTTGGTAGTTTGGTCTGCCCTGTTCCCATCATGCACTGGGGCAGGAACAGACTAATTTGCATGTAGCCAGGTTTTGATCTGGGATGGTGCAGTGAGCTAAAAAACGGTGATGGATCAAGCCCTGATCTCTCAACTGGGTAGGAGTATTCTGCATCATTCAGAAACTCTGTCCATCACCTTTTCCAAAATTGATTTTATCCACACTAAGTGTGGGAGGGTATACTCAGACGTGAGTCCCTAGCTCATTGCACCATCAGGATTCAAGCAAGCCGGGCCGATGACGGCTGAAATGCCAGAAACCGGTCCCCGGTAGCTTGTCTCCTTTCTGGTGAAGAATTGGCTTGGTAGTTTGGTCTGCCCTGTTCCCATCATGCACTGGGGCAGGAACAGACTAATTTGCATGTAGCCAGGTTCTGATCTGGGATGGTGCAGTGAGCTATAAAACGGTGATGGATCAAGCCCTGATCTCTTGACTGGGTAGGAGTATTCTGCATCATTCAGAAACTCTTTCCATCACCTTTTCCAAAATTGATTTTATCCACACTAAGTGTGGGAGGGTATACTCAGACGTGAGTCCCTAGCTCATTGCACCATCAGGATTCAAGCAAGCCGGGCCGATGACGGCTGAAATGCCAGAAACCGGTCCCCGGTAGCTTGTCTCCTTTCTGGTGAAGAATTGGCTTGGTAGTTTGGTCTGCCCTGTTCCCATCATGCACTGGGGCAGGAACAGACTAATTTGCATGTAGCCAGGTTCTGATCTGGGATTGTGCAGGGAGCTAAAAAACGGTGATGGATCAAGCCCTGATCTCTTGACTGGGTAGGAGTATTCTGCATCATTCAGAAACTCTGTCCATCACCTTTTCCAAAATTGATTTTATCCACACTAAGTGTGGGAGGGTGTACTCAGACATGAGTCCCTAGCTCATTGCACCATCAGGATTCAAGCAAGCCGGGCCGATGACGGCTGAAATGCCAGAAACCGGTCCCCGATAGCTTGTCTCCTTTCTGGAGAAGAATTGGCTTGGTAGTTTGGTCTGCCCTGTTCCCATCATGCACTGGGGCAGGAACAGACTAATTTGCATGTAGCCAGGTTCTGATCTGGGATGGTGCAGTGAGCTAAAAAACGGTGATGGATCAAGCCCTGATCTATTGACTGGGTAGGAGTATTCTGCATCATTCAGAAACTCTGTCCATCACCTTTTCCAAAATTGATTTTATCCACACTAAGTGTGGGAGGGTGTACTCAGACGTGAGTCCCTAGCTCATTGCATCATCAGGATTCAAGCAAGCCGGGCCGATGACGGCTGAAATGCCAGAAACCGGTCCCCGGTAGCTTGTCTCCTTTCTGGAGAAGAATTGGCTTGGTAGTTTGGTCTGCCCTGTTCCCATCATGCACTGGGGCAGGAACAGACTAATTTGCATGTAGCCAGGTTCTGATCTGGGATGGTGCAGTGAGCTAAAAAACGGTGATGGATCAAGCCCTGATCTCTTGACTGGGTAGGAGTATTCTGCATCATTCAGAAACTCTGTCCATCACCTTTTCCAGAATTGATTTTATCCACACTAAGTGTGAGAGGGTATACTCAGACGTGAGTCCCTAGCTCATTGCACCATCAGGATTCAAGCAAGCCGGGCCGATGACGGCTGAAATGCCAGAAACCGGTCCCCGGTAGCTTGTCTCCTTTCTGGTGAAGAATTGGCTTGGTAGTTTGGTCTGCCCTGTTCCCATCATGCACTGGGGTAGGAACAGACTAATTTGCATGTAGCCAGGTTCTGATCTGGGATGGTGCAGTGAGCTAAAAAACGGTGATGGGTCAAGCCCTGATCTCTTGACTGGGTAGGAGTATTCTGCATCATTCAGAAACTCTGTCCATCACCTTTTCCAAAATTGATTTTATCCACACTAAGTGTGGGAGGGTATACTCAGACGTGAGTCCCTAGCTCATTGCACCATCAGGATTCAAGCAAGCCGGGCCGATGACGGCTGAAATGCCAGAAACCGGTCCCCGGTAGCTTTTCTCCTTTCTGGTGAAGAATTGGCTTGGTAGTTTGGTCTGCCCTGTTCCCATCATGCACTGGGGCAAAAACAGACTAATTTGCATGTAGCCAGGTTCTGATCTGGGATGGTGCAGTGAGCTAAAAAACGGTGATGGATCAAGCCCTTATCTCTTGACTGGGTAGGAGTATTCTGCATCATTCAGAAACTATATCCATCACCTTTTCCAAAATTGATTTTATCCACACTAAGTGTGGGAGGGTATACTCAGACGTGAGTCCCTAGCTCATTGCACCATCTGGATTCTAACAAGCCGGACCGATGACGGCTGAAATGCCAGAAACCGGTCCCCGGTAGCTTGTCTCCTTTCTGGTGAAGAATTGGCTTGGTAGTTTGGTCTGCCCTGTTCCCATCATGCACTGGGCAGGAACAGACTAATTTGCATGTAGCCAGGTTCTGATCTGGGATGGTGCAGTGAGCTAAAAAACGGTGATGGATCAAGCCCTGATCTCTCGACTGGGTAGGAGTATTCTGCATCATTCAGAAACTCTGTCCATCACCTTTTCCAAAATTGATTTTATCCACACTAAGTGTGGGAGGGTATACTCAGACGTGAGTCCCTAGCTCATTGCACCATCAGGATTCAAGCAAGCCGGGCCGATGATGGCTGAAATGCCAGAAACCGGTCCCCGGTAGCTTGTCTCCTTTCTGGTGAAGAATTGGCTTGGTAGTTTGGTCTGCCCTGTTCCCATCATGCACTGGGGCAGGAACAGACTAATTTGCATGTAGCCAGGTTCTGATCTGGGATGGTGCAGTGAGCTAAAAAACGGTGATGGATCAAGCCCTGATCTCTTGACTGGGTAGGAGTATTCTGCATCATTCAGAAACTCTTTCCATCACCTTTTCCAAAATTGATTTTATCCACACTAAGTGTGGGAGGGTATACTCAGACGTGAGTCCCTAGCTCATTGCACCATCAGGATTCAAGCAAGCCGGGCCGATGACGGCTGAAATGCCAGAAACCGGTCCCCGGTAGCTTGTCTCCTTTCTGGTGAAGAATTGGCTTGGTAGTTTGGTCTGCCCTGTTCCCATCATGCACTGGGGCAGGAACAGACTAATTTGCATGTAGCCAGGTTCTGATCTGGGATTGTGCAGGGAGCTAAAAAACGGTGATGGATCAAGCCCTGATCTCTTGACTGGGTAGGAGTATTCTGCATCATTCAGAAACTCTGTCCATCACCTTTTCCAAAATTGATTTTATCCACACTAAGTGTGGGAGGGTGTACTCAGACATGAGTCCCTAGCTCATTGCACCATCAGGATTCAAGCAAGCCGGGCCGATGACGGCTGAAATGCCAGAAACCGGTCCCCGGTAGCTTGTCTCCTTTCTGGAGAAGAATTGGCTTGGTAGTTTGGTCTGCCCTGTTCCCATCATGCACTGGGGCAGGAACAGACTAATTTGCATGTAGCCAGGTTCTGATCTGGGATGGTGCAGTGAGCTAAAAAACGGCGATGGATCAAGCCCTGATCTATTGACTGGGTAGGAGTATTCTGCATCATTCAGAAACTCTTTCCATCACCTTTTCCAAAATTGATTTTATCCACACTAAGTGTGGGAGGGTGTACTCAGACGTGAGTCCCTAGCTCATTGCACCATCAGGATTCAAGCAAGCCGGGCCGATGACGGCTGAAATGCCAGAAACCGGTCCCCGGTAGCTTGTCTCCTTTCTGGAGAAGAATTGGCTTGATAGTTTGGTCTGCCCTGTTCCCATCATGCACTGGGGCAGGAACAGACTAATTTGCATGTAGCCAGGTTCTGATCTGGGGTGGTGCAGTGAGCTAAAAAACGGTGATGGATCAAGCCCTGATCTCTTGACTGGGTAGGAGTATTCTGCATCATTCAGAAACTCTGTCCATCACCTTTTCCAGAATTGATTTTATCCACACTAAGTGTGAGAGGGTATACTCAGACGTGAGTCCCTAGCTCATTGCACCATCAGGATTCAAGCAAGCCGGGCCGATGACGGCTGAAATGCCAGAAACCGGTCCCCGGTAGCTTGTCTCCTTTCTGGTGAAGAATTGGCTTGGTAGTTTGGTCTGCCCTGTTCCCATCATGCACTGGGGTAGGAACAGACTAATTTGCATGTAGCCAGGTTCTGATCTGGGATGGTGCAGTGAGCTAAAAAACGGCGATGGGTCAAGCCCTGATCTCTTGACTGGGTAGGAGTATTCTGCATCATTCAGAAACTCTGTCCATCACCTTTTCCAAAATTGATTTTATCCACACTAAGTGTGGGAGGGTATACTCAGACGTGAGTCCCTAGCTCATTGCACCATCAGGATTCAAGCAAGCCGGGCCGATGACGGCTCAAATGCCAGAAACCGGTCCCCGGTAGCTTGTCTCCTTTCTGGTGAAGAATTGGCTTGGTAGTTTGGTCTGCCCTGTTCCCATCATGCACTGGGGCAGGAACAGACTAATTTGCATGTAGCCAGGTTCTGATCTGGGATGGTGCAGTGAGCTAAAAAACGGTGATGGATCAAGCCCTGATCTCTTGACTGGGTAGGAGTATTCTGCATCATTCAGAAACTATATCCATCACCTTTTCCAAAATTGATTTTATCCACACTAAGTGTGGGAGGGTATACTCAGACGTGAGTCCCTAGCTCATTGCACCATCAGGATTCAAGCAAGCCGGGCCGATGACGGCTGAAATGCCAGAAACCGGTCCCCGGTAGCTTGTCTCCTTTCTGGTGAAGAATTGGCTTGGTAGTTTGGTCTGCCCTGTTCCCATCATGCACTGGGGCAGGAACAGACTAATTTGCATGTAGCCAGGTTCTGATCTGGGATGGTGCAGTGAGCTAAAAAACGGTGATGGATCAAGCCCTGATCTCTTGACTGGGTAGGAGTATTCTGCATCATTCAGAAACTCTGTCCATCACCTTTTCCAAAATTGATTTTATCCACACTAAGTGTGGGAGGGTATACTCAGACGTGAGTCCCTAGCTCATTGCACCATCAGGATTCAAGCAAGCCGGGCCGATGACGGCTGAAATGCCAGAAACCGGTCCCCGGTAGCTTTTCTCCTTTCTGGTGAAGAATTGGCTTGGTAGTTTGGTCTGCCCTGTTCCCATCATGCACTGGGGCAAAAACAGACTAATTTGCATGTAGCCAGGTTCTGATCTGGGATGGTGCAGTGAGCTAAAAAACAGTGATGGATCAAGCCCTTATCTCTTGACTGGGTAGGAGTATTCTGCATCATTCAGAAACTATATCCATCACCTTTTCCAAAATTGATTTTATCCACACTAAGTGTGGGAGGGTATACTCAGACGTGAGTCCCTAGCTCATTGCACCATCTGGATTCTAACAAGCCGGACCGATGACGGCTGAAATGCCAGAAACCGGTCCCCGGTAGCTTGTCTCCTTTCTGGTGAAGAATTGGCTTGGTAGTTTGGTCTGCCCTGTTCCCATCATGTACTGGGGCAGGAACAGACTAATTTGCATGTAGCCAGGTTCTGATCTGAGATGGTGCAGTGAGCTAAAAAACCGGTGATGGGTCAAGCCCTGATCTCTTGACTGGGTAGGAGTATTCTGCATCATTCAGAAACTCTGTCCATCACCTTTTCCAAAATTGATTTTATCCACACTAAGTGTGGGAGGGTATACTCAGACGTGAGTCCCTAGCTCATTGCACCATCAGGATTCAAGCAAGCCGGGCCGATGACGGCTGAAATGCCAGAAACCGGTCCCCGGTAGCTTGTCTCCTTTCTGGTGAAGAATTGGCTTGGTAGTTTGGTCTGCCCTGTTCCCATCATGCACTGGGGCAGGAACAGACTAATTTGCATGTAGCCAGGTTCTGATCTGGGATGGTGCAGTGAGCTAAAAAATGTTGATGGATCAAGCCCTGATCTCTTGACTGGGTAGGAGTATTCTGCATAATTCAGAAACTATATCCATCACCTTTTCCAAAATTGATTTTATCCACACTAAGTGTGGGAGGGCATACTCAGACGTGAGTCCCTAGCTCATTGCACCATCAGGATTCAAGCAAGCCGGGCCGATGACGGCTGAAATGCCAGAAACCGGTCCCCGGTAGCTTGTCTCCTTTCTGGTGAAGAATTGGCTTGGTAGTTTGGTCTGCCCTGTTCCCATCATGCACTGGGGCAGGAATAGACTAATTTGCATGTAGCCAGATTCTGATCTGGGATGGTGCAGTGAGCTAAAAAACGGTGATGGATCAAGCCCTGATCTCTTGACTGGGTAGGAGTATTCTGCATCATTCAGAAACTCTTTCCATCACCTTTTCCAAAATTGATTTTATCCACACTAAGTGTGGGAGGGTATACTCAGACGTGAGTCCCTAGCTCATTGCACCATCAGGATTCAAGCAAGCCGGGCCGATGACGGCTGAAATGCCAGAAACCGGTCCCCGGTAGCTTGTCTCCTTTCTGGTGAAGAATTGGCTTGGTAGTTTGGTCTGCCCTGTTCCCATCATGCACTGGGGTAGGAACAGACTAATTTGCATGTAGCCAGGTTCTGATCTGGGATGGTGCAGTGAGCTAAAAAACGGCGATGGGTCAAGCCCTGATCTCTTGACTGGGTAGGAGTATTCTGCATCATTCAGAAACTCTGTTCATCACCTTTTCCAAAATTGATTTTATCCACACTAAGTGTGGGAGGGTATACTCAGACGTGAGTCCCTAGCTCATTGCACCATCAGGATTCAAGCAAGCCGGGCCGATGACGGCTCAAATGCCAGAAACCGGTCCCCGGTAGCTTGTCTCCTTTCTGGTGAAGAATTGGCTTGGTAGTTTGGTCTGCCCTGTTCCCATCATGCACTGGGGCAGGAACAGACTAATTTGCATGTAGCCAGGTTCTGATCTGGGATGGTGCAGTGAGCTAAAAAACGGTGATGGATCAAGCCCTGATCTCTTGACTGGGTAGGAGTATTCTGCATCATTCAGAAACTATATCCATCACCTTTTCCAAAATTGATTTTATCCACACTAAGTGTGGGAGGGTATACTCAGACGTGAGTCCCTAGCTCATTGCACCATCAGGATTCAAGCAAGCCGGGCCGATGACGGCTGAAATGCCAGAAACCGGTCCCCGGTAGCTTGTCTCCTTTCTGGTGAAGAATTGGCTTGGTAGTTTGGTCTGCCCTGTTCCCATCATGCACTGGGGCAGGAATAGACTAATTTGCATGTAGCCAGATTCTGATCTGGGATGGTGCAGTGAGCTAAAAAACGGTGATGGATCAAGCCCTGATCTCTTGACTGGGTAGGAGTATTCTGCATCATTCAGAAACTCTTTCCATCACCTTTTCCAAAATTGATTTTATCCACACTAAGTGTGGGAGGGTATACTCAGACGTGAGTCCCTAGCTCATTGCACCATCAGGATTCAAGCAAGCCGGGCCGATGACGGCTGAAATGCCAGAAACCGGTCCCCGGTAGCTTGTCTCCTTTCTGGTGAAGAATTGGCTTGGTAGTTTGGTCTGCCCTGTTCCCATCATGCACTGGGGTAGGAACAGACTAATTTGCATGTAGCCAGGTTCTGATCTGGGATGGTGCAGTGAGCTAAAAAACGGCGATGGGTCATGCCCTGATCTCTTGACTGGGTAGGAGTATTCTGCATCATTCAGAAACTCTGTTCATCACCTTTTCCAAAATTGATTTTATCCACACTAAGTGTGGGAGGGTATACTCAGACGTGAGTCCCTAGCTCATTGCACCATCAGGATTCAAGCAAGCCGGGCCGATGACGGCTCAAATGCCAGAAACCGGTCCCCGGTAGCTTGTCTCCTTTCTGGTGAAGAATTGGCTTGGTAGTTTGGTCTGCCCTGTTCCCATCATGCACTGGGGCAGGAACAGACTAATTTGCATGTAGCCAGGTTCTGATCTGGGATGGTGCAGTGAGCTAAAAAACGGTGATGGATCAAGCCCTGATCTCTTGACTGGGTAGGAGTATTCTGCATCATTCAGAAACTATATCCATCACCTTTTCCAAAATTGATTTTATCCACACTAAGTGTGGGAGGGTATACTCAGACGTGAGTCCCTAGCTCATTGCACCATCAGGATTCAAGCAAGCCGGGCCGATGACGGCTGAAATGCCAGAAACCGGTCCCCGGTAGCTTGTCTCCTTTCTGGTGAAGAATTGGCTTGGTAGTTTGGTCTGCCCTGTTCCCATCATGCACTGGGGCAGGAACAGACTAATTTGCATGTAGCCAGGGTCTGATCTGGGATGGTGCAGTGAGCTAAAAAACGGTGATGGATCAAGCCCTGATCTCTTGACTGGGTAGGAGTATTCTGCATCATTCAGAAACTCTGTCCATCACCTTTTCCAAAATTGATTTTATCCACACTAAGTGTGGGAGGGTATACTCAGACGTGAGTCCCTAGCTCATTGCACCATCAGGATTCAAGCAAGCCGGGCCGATGACGGCTGAAATGCCAGAAACCGGTCCCCGGTAGCTTTTCTCCTTTCTGGTGAAGAATTGGCTTGGTAGTTTGGTCTGCCCTGTTCCCATCATGCACTGGGGCAAAAACAGACTAATTTGCATGTAGCCAGGTTCTGATCTGGGATGGTGCAGTGAGCTAAAAAACGGTGATGGATCAAGCCCTTATCTCTTGACTGGGTAGGAGTATTCTGCATCATTCAGAAACTATATCCATCACCTTTTCCAAAATTGATTTTATCCACACTAAGTGTGGGAGGGCATACTCAGACGTGAGTCCCTAGCTCATTGCACCATCAGGATTCAAGCAAGCCGGGCCGATGACGGCTGAAATGCCAGAAACCGGTCCCCGGTAGCTTGTCTCCTTTCTGGTGAAGAATTGGCTTGGTAGTTTGGTCTGCCCTGTTCCCATCATGCACTGGGGCAGGAATAGACTAATTTGCATGTAGCCAGATTCTGATCTGGGATGGTGCAGTGAGCTAAAAAACGGTGATGGATCAAGCCCTGATCTCTTGACTGGGTAGGAGTATTCTGCATCATTCAGAAACTCTTTCCATCACCTTTTCCAAAATTGATTTTATCCACACTAAGTGTGGGAGGGTATACTCAGACGTGAGTCCCTAGCTCATTGCACCATCAGGATTCAAGCAAGCCGGGCCGATGACGGCTGAAATGCCAGAAACCGGTCCCCGGTAGCTTGATTCCTTTCTGGTGAAGAATTGGCTTGGTAGTTTGGTCTGCCCTGTTCCCATCATGCACTGGGGCAGGAACAGACTAATTTGCATGTAGCCAGGTTCTGATCTGGGATTGTGCAGGGAGCTAAAAAACGGTGATGGATCAAGCCCTGATCTCTTGACTGGGTAGGAGTATTCTGCATCATTCAGAAACTCTGTCCATCACCTTTTCCAAAATTGATTTTATCCACACTAAGTGTGGGAGGGTGTACTCAGACATGAGTCCCTAGCTCATTGCACCATCAGGATTCAAGCAAGCCGGGCCGATGACGGCTGAAATGCCAGAAACCGGTCCCCGGTAGCTTGTCTCCTTTCTGGAGAAGAATTGGCTTGGTAGTTTGGTCTGCCCGGTTCCCATCATGCACTGGGGCAGGAACAGACTAATTTGCATGTAGCCAGGTTCTGATCTGGGATGGTGCAGTGAGCTAAAAAACGGTGATGGATCAAGCCCTGATCTATTGACTGGGTAGGAGTATTCTGCATCATTCAGAAACTCTGTCCATCACCTTTTCCAAAATTGATTTTATCCACACTAAGTGTGGGAGGGTGTACTCAGACGTGAGTCCCTAGCTCATTGCACCATCAGGATTCAAGCAAGCCGGGCCGATGATGGCTGAAATGCCAGAAACCGGTCCCCGGTAGCTTGTCTCCTTTCTGGAGAAGAATTGGCTTGGTAGTTTGGTCTGCCCTGTTCCCATCATGCACTGGGGCAGGAACAGACTAATTTGCATGTAGCCAGGTTCTGATCTGGGATGGTGCAGTGAGCTAAAAAACGGTGATGGATCAAGCCCTGATCTCTTGACTGGGTAGGAGTATTCTGCATCATTCAGAAACTCTGTCCATCACCTTTTCCAGAATTGATTTTATCCACACTAAGTGTGAGAGGGTATACTCAGACGTGAGTCCCTAGCTCATTGCACCATCAGGATTCAAGCAAGCCGGGCCGATGACGGCTGAAATGCCAGAAACCGGTCCCCGGTAGCTTGTCTCCTTTCTGGTGAAGAATTGGCTTGGTAGTTTGGTCTGCCCTGTTCCCATCATGCACTGGGGTAGGAACAGACTAATTTGCATGTAGCCAGGTTCTGATCTGGGATGGTGCAGTGAGCTAAAAAACGGTGATGGGTCAAGCCCTGATCTCTTGACTGGGTAGGAGTATTCTGCATCATTCAGAAACTCTGTCCATCACCTTTTCCAAAATTGATTTTATCCACACTAAGTGTGGGAGGGTATACTCAGACGTGAGTCCCTAGCTCATTGCACCATCAGGATTCAAGCAAGCCGGGCCGATGACGGCTCAAATGCCAGAAACCGGTCCCCGGTAGCTTGTCTCCTTTCTGGTGAAGAATTGGCTTGGTAGTTTGGTCTGCCCTGTTCCCATCATGCACTGGGGCAGGAACAGACTAATTTGCATGTAGCCAGGTTCTGATCTGGGATGGTGCAGTGAGCTAAAAAACGGTGATGGATCAAGCCCTGATCTCTTGACTGGGTAGGAGTATTCTGCATCATTCAGAAACTATATCCATCACCTTTTCCAAAATTGATTTTATCCACACTAAGTGTGGGAGGGTATACTCAGACGTGAGTCCCTAGCTCATTGCACCATCAGGATTCAAGCAAGCCGGGCCGATGACGGCTGAAATGCCAGAAACCGGTCCCCGGTAGCTTGTCTCCTTTCTGGTGAAGAATTGGATGGTAGTTTGGTCTGCCGTGTTCCCATCATGCACTGGGGCAGGAACAGACTAATTTGCATGTAGCCAGGTTCTGATCTGGGATGGTGCAGTGAGCTAAAAAACGGTGATGGATCAAGCCCTGATCTCTTGACTGGGTAGGAGTATTCTGCATCATTCAGAAACTCTGTCCATCACCTTTTCCAAAATTGATTTTATCCACACTAAGTGTGGGAGGGTATACTCAGACGTGAGTCCCTAGCTCATTGCACCATCAGGATTCAAGCAAGCCGGGCCGATGACGGCTGAAATGCCAGAAACCGGTCCCCGGTAGCTTGTCTCCTTTCTGGTGAAGAATTGGCTTGGTAGTTTGGTCTGCCCTGTTCCCATCATGCACTGGGGCAGGAACAGACTAATTTGCATGTAGCCAGGTTCTGATCTGGGATTGTGCAGGGAGCTAAAAAACGGTGATGGATCAAGCCCTGATCTCTTGACTGGGTAGGAGTATTCTGCATCATTCAGAAACTCTGTCCATCACCTTTTCCAAAATTGATTTTATCCACACTAAGTGTGGGAGGGTGTACTCAGACATGAGTCCCTAGCTCATTGCATCATCAGGATTCAAGCAAGCCGGGCCGATGACGGCTGAAATGCCAGAAACCGGTCCCCGATAGCTTGTCTCCTTTCTGGAGAAGAATTGGCTTGGTAGTTTGGTCTGCCCTGTTCCCATCATGCACTGGGGCAGGAACAGACTAATTTGCATGTAGCCAGGTTCTGATCTGGGATGGTGCAGTGAGCTAAAAAACGGTGATGGATCAAGCCCTGATCTATTGACTGGGTAGGAGTATTCTGCATCATTCAGAAAATCTGTCCATCACCTTTTCCAAAATTGATTTTATCCACACTAAGTGTGGGAGGGTGTACTCAGACGTGAGTCCCTAGCTCATTGCGTCATCAGGATTCAAGCAAGCCGGGCCGATGACGGCTGAAATGCCAGAAACCGGTCCCCGGTAGCTTGTCTCCTTTCTGGAGAAGAATTGGCTTGGTAGTTTGGTCTGCCCTGTTCCCATCATGCACTGGGGCAGGAACAGACTAATTTGCATGTAGCCAGGTTCTGATCTGGGATGGTGCAGTGAGCTAAAAAACGGTGATGGATCAAGCCCTGATCTCTTGACTGGGTAGGAGTATTCTGCATCATTCAGAAACTCTGTCCATCACCTTTTCCAAAATTGATTTTATCCACACTAAGTGTGGGAGGGTATACTCAGACGTGAGTCCCTAGCTCATTGCACCATCAGGATTCAAGCAAGCCGGGCCGATGACGGCTGAAATGCCAGAAACCGGTCCCCGGTAGCTTGTCTCCTTTCTGGTGAAGAATTGGCTTGGTAGTTTGGTCTGCCCTGTTCCCATCATGCACTGGGGCAGGAACAGACTAATTTGCATGTAGCCAGGTTCTGATCTGGGATGGTGCAGTGAGCTAAAAAACGGTGATGGATCAAGCCCTGATCTCTTGACTGGGTAGGAGTATTCTGCATCATTCAGAAACTCTGTCCATCACCTTTTCCAAAATTGATTTTATCCACACTAAGTGTGGGAGGGTATACTCAGACGTGAGTCCCTAGCTCATTGCACCATCAGGATTCAAGCAAGCCGGGCCGATGACGGCTGAAATGCCAGAAACCGGTCCCCGGTAGCTTTTCTCCTTTCTGGTGAAGAATTGGCTTGGTAGTTTGGTCTGCCCTGTTCCCATCATGCACTGGGGCAAAAACAGACTAATTTGCATGTAGCCAGGTTCTGATCTGGGATGGTGCAGTGAGCTAAAAAACGGTGATGGATCAAGCCCTTATCTCTTGACTGGGTAGGAGTATTCTGCATCATTCAGAAACTATATCCATCACCTTTTCCAAAATTGATTTTATCCACACTAAGTGTGGGAGGGTATACTCACACGTGAGTCCCTAGCTCATTGCACCATCTGGATTCTAACAAGCCGGACCGATGACGGCTGAAATGCCAGAAACCGGTCCCCGGTAGCTTGTCTCCTTTCTGGTGAAGAATTGGCTTGGTAGTTTGGTCTGCCCTGTTCCCATCATGCACTGGGGCAGGAACAGACTAATTTGCATGTAGCCAGGTTCTGATCTGAGATGGTGCAGTGAGCTAAAAAACCGGTGATGGGTCAAGCCCTGATCTCTTGACTGGGTAGGAGTATTCTGCATCATTCAGAAACTCTGTCCATCACCTTTTCCAAAATTGATTTTATCCACACTAAGTGTGGGAAGGTATACTCAGACGTGAGTCCCTAGCTCATTGCACCATCAGGATTCAAGCAAGCCGGGCCGATGACGGCTGAAATGCCAGAAACCGGTCCCCGGTAGCTTGTCTCCTTTCTGGTGAAGAATTGGCTTGGTAGTTTGGTCTGCCCTGTTCCCATCATGCACTGGGGCAGGAACAGACTAATTTGCATGTAGCCAGGTTCTGATCTGGGATGGTGCAGTGAGCTAAAAAATGTTGATGGATCAAGCCCTGATCTCTTGACTGGGTAGGAGTATTCTGCATAATTCAGAAACTATATCCATCACCTTTTCCAAAATTGATTTTATCCACACTAAGTGTGGGAGGGCATACTCAGACGTGAGTCCCTAGCTCATTGCACCATCAGGATTCAAGCAAGCCGGGCCGATGACGGCTGAAATGCCAGAAACCGGTCCCCGGTAGCTTGTCTCCTTTCTGGTGAAGAATTGGCTTGGTAGTTTGGTCTGCCCTGTTCCCATCATGCACTGGGGCAGGAATAGACTAATTTGCATGTAGCCAGATTCTGATCTGGGATGGTGCAGTGAGCTAAAAAACGGTGATGGATCAAGCCCTGATCTCTTGACTGGGTAGGAGTATTCTGCATCATTCAGAAACTCTTTCCATCACCTTTTCCAAAATTGATTTTATCCACACTAAGTGTGGGAGGGTATACTCAGACGTGAGTCCCTAGCTCATTGCACCATCAGGATTCAAGCAAGCCGGGCCGATGACGGCTGAAATGCCAGAAACCGGTCCCCGGTAGCTTGTCTCCTTTCTGGTGAAGAATTGGCTTGGTAGTTTGGTCTGCCCTGTTCCCATCATGCACTGGGGCAGGAACAGACTAATTTGCATGTAGCCAGGTTCTGATCTGGGATTGTGCAGGGAGCTAAAAAACGGTGATGGATCAAGCCCTGATCTCTTGACTGGGTAGGAGTATTCTGCATCATTCAGAAACTCTGTCCATCACCTTTTCCAAAATTGATTTTATCCACACTAAGTGTGGGAGGGTGTACTCAGACATGAGTCCCTAGCTCATTGCACCATCAGGATTCAAGCAAGCCGGGCCGATGACGGCTGAAATGCCAGAAACCGGTCCCCGGTAGCTTGTCTCCTTTCTGGAGAAGAATTGGCTTGGTAGTTTGGTCTGCCCTGTTCCCATCATGCACTGGGGCAGGAACAGACTAATTTGCATGTAGCCAGGTTCTGATCTGGGATGGTGCAGTGAGCTAAAAAACGGTGATGGATCAAGCCCTGATCTATTGACTGGGTAGGAGTATTCTGCATCATTCAGAAACTCTGTCCATCACCTTTTCCAAAATTGATTTTATCCACACTAAGTGTGGGAGGGTGTACTCAGACGTGAGTCCCTAGCTCATTGCACCATCAGGATTCAAGCAAGCCGGGCCGATGATGGCTGAAATGCCAGAAACCGGTCCCCGGTAGCTTGTCTCCTTTCTGGAGAAGAATTGGCTTGGTAGTTTGGTCTGCCCTGTTCCCATCATGCACTGGGGCAGGAACAGACTAATTTGCATGTAGCCAGGTTCTGATCTGGGATGGTGCAGTGAGCTAAAAAACGGTGATGGATCAAGCCCTGATCTCTTGACTGGGTAGGAGTATTCTGCATCATTCAGAAACTCTGTCCATCACCTTTTCCAGAATTGATTTTATCCACACTAAGTGTGAGAGGGTATACTCAGACGTGAGTCCCTAGCTCATTGCACCATCAGGATTCAAGCAAGCCGGGCCGATGACGGCTGAAATGCCAGAAACCGGTCCCCGGTAGCTTGTCTCCTTTCTGGTGAAGAATTGGCTTGGTAGTTTGGTCTGCCCTGTTCCCATCATGCACTGGGGCAGGAACAGACTAATTTGCATGTAGCCAGGTTCTGATCTGGGATGGTGCAGTGAGCTAAAAAACGGTGATGGATCAAGCCCTGATCTCTTGACTGGGTAGGAGTATTCTGCATCATTCAGAAACTCTTTCCATCACCTTTTCCAAAATTGATTTTATCCACACTAAGTGTGGGAGGGTATACTCAGACGTGAGTCCCTAGCTCATTGCACCATCAGGATTCAAGCAAGCCGGGCCGATGACGGCTGAAATGCCAGATACCGGTCCCCGGTAGCTTGTCTCCTTTCTGGTGAAGAATTGGCTTGGTAGTTTGGTCTGCCCTGTTCCCATCATGCACTGGGGCAGGAACAGACTAATTTGCATGTAGCCAGGTTCTGATCTGGGATTGTGCAGGGAGCTAAAAAACGGTGATGGATCAAGCCCTGATCTCTTGACTGGGTAGGAGTATTCTGCATCATTCAGAAACTCTGTCCATCACCTTTTCCAAAATTGATTTTATCCACACTAAGTGTGGGAGGGTGTACTCAGACATGAGTCCCTAGCTCATTGCATCATCAGGATTCAAGCAAGCCGGGCCGATGACGGCTGAAATGCCAGAAACCGGTCCCCGATAGCTTGTCTCCTTTCTGGAGAAGAATTGGCTTGGTAGTTTGGTCTGCCCTGTTCCCATCATGCACTGGGGCAGGAACAGACTAATTTGCATGTAGCCAGGTTCTGATCTGGGATGGTGCAGTGAGCTAAAAAACGGTGATGGATCAAGCCCTGATCTATTGACTGGGTAGGAGTATTCTGCATCATTCAGAAACTCTGTCCATCACCTTTTCCAAAATTTATTTTATCCACACTAAGTGTGGGAGGGTGTACTCAGACGTGAGTCCCTAGCTCATTGCATCATCAGGATTCAAGCAAGCCGGGCCGATGACGGCTGAAATGCCAGAAACCGGTCCCCGGTAGCTTGTCTCCTTTCTGGAGAAGAATTGGCTTGGTAGTTTGGTCTGCCCTGTTCCCATCATGCACTGGGGCAGGAACAGACTAATTTGCATGTAGCCAGGTTCTGATCTGGGATGGTGCAGTGAGCTAAAAAACGGTGATGGATCAAGCCCTGATCTCTTGACTGGGTAGGAGTATTCTGCATCATTCAGAAACTCTGTCCATCACCTTTTCCAGAATTGATTTCATCCACACTAAGTGTGAGAGGGTATACTCAGACGTGAGTCCCTAGCTCATTGCACCATCAGGATTCAAGCAAGCCGGGCCGATGACGGCTGAAATGCCAGAAACCGGTCCCCGGTAGCTTGTCTCCTTTCTGGTGAAGAATTGGCTAGGTAGTTTGGTCTGCCCTGTTCCCATCATGCACTGGGGTAGGAACAGACTAATTTGCATGTAGCCAGGTTCTGATCTGGGATGGTGCAGTGAGCTAAAAAACGGTGATGGGTCAAGCCCTGATCTCTTGACTGGGTAGGAGTATTCTGCATCATTCAGAAACTCTGTCCATCACCTTTTCCAAAATTGATTTTATCCACACTAAGTGTGGGAGGGTATACTCAGACGTGAGTCCCTAGCTCATTGCACCATCAGGATTCAAGCAAGCCGGGCCGATGACGGCTCAAATGCCAGAAACCGGTCCCCGGTAGCTTGTCTCCTTTCTGGTGAAGAATTGGCTTGGTAGTTTGGTCTGCCCTGTTCCCATCATGCACTGGGGCAAGAACAGACTAATTTGCATGTAGCCAGGTTCTGATCTGGGATGGTGCAATGAGCTAAAAAACGGTGATGGATCAAGCCCTGATCTCTTGACTGGGTAGGAGTATTCTGCATCATTCAGAAACTATATCCATCACCTTTTCCAAAATTGATTTTATCCACACTAAGTGTGGGAGGGTATACTCAGACGTGAGTCCCTAGCTCATTGCACCATCAGGATTCAAGCAAGCCGGGCCGATGACGGCTGAAATGCCAGAAACCGGTCCCCGGTAGCTTGTCTCCTTTCTGGTGAAGAATTGGCTTGGTAGTTTGGTCTGCCCTGTTCCCATCATGCACTGGGGCAGGAACAGACTAATTTGCATGTAGCCAGGTTCTGATCTGGGATGGTGCAGTGAGCTAAAAAACGGTGATGGATCAAGCCCTGATCTCTTGACTGGGTAGGAGTATTCTGCATCATTCAGAAACTCTGTCCATCACCTTTTCCAGAATTGATTTTATCCACACTAAGTGTGAGAGGGTATACTCAGACGTGAGTCCCTAGCTCATTGCACCATCAGGATTCAAGCAAGCCGGGCCGATGACGGCTGAAATGCCAGAAACCGGTCCCCGGTAGCTTGTCTCCTTTCTGGTGAAGAATTGGCTTGGTAGTTTGGTCTGCCCTGTTCCCATCATGCACTGGGGTAGGAACAGACTAATTTGCATGTAGCCAGGTTCTGATCTGGGATGGTGCAGTGAGCTAAAAAACGGTGATGGGTCAAGCCCTGATCTCTTGACTGGGTAGGAGTATTCTGCATCATTCAGAAACTCTGTCCATCACCTTTTCCAAAATTGATTTTATCCACACTAAGTGTGGGAGGGTATACTCAGACGTGAGTCCCTAGCTCATTGCACCATCAGGATTCAAGCAAGCCGGGCCGATGACGGCTCAAATGCCAGAAACCGGTCCCCGGTAGCTTGTCTCCTTTCTGGTGAAGAATTGGCTTGGTAGTTTGGTCTGCCCTGTTCCCATCATGCACTGGGGCAGGAACAGACTAATTTGCATGTAGCCAGGTTCTGATCTGGGATGGTGCAGTGAGCTAAAAAACGGTGATGGATCAAGCCCTGATCTCTTGACTGGGTAGGAGTATTCTGCATCATTCAGAAACTATATCCATCACCTTTTCCAAAATTGATTTTATCCACACTAAGTGTGGGAGGGTATACTCAGACGTGAGTCCCTAGCTCATTGCACCATCAGGATTCAAGCAAGCCGGGCCGATGACGGCTGAAATGCCAGAAACCGGTCCCCGGTAGCTTGTCTCCTTTCTGGTGAAGAATTGGCTTGGTAGTTTGGTCTGCCGTGTTCCCATCATGCACTGGGGCAGGAACAGACTAATTTGCATGTAGCCAGGTTCTGATCTGGGATGGTGCAGTGAGCTAAAAAACGGTGATGGATCAAGCCCTGATCTCTTGACTGGGTAGGAGTATTCTGCATCATTCAGAAACTCTGTCCATCACCTTTTCCAAAATTGATTTTATCCACACTAAGTGTGGGAGGGTATACTCAGACGTGAGTCCCTAGCTCATTGCACCATCAGGATTCAAGCAAGCCGGGCCGATGACGGCTGAAATGCCAGAAACCGGTCCCCGGTAGCTTTTCTCCTTTCTGGTGAAGAATTGGCTTGGTAGTTTGGTCTGCCCTGTTCCCATCATGCACTGGGGCAAAAACAGACTAATTTGCATGTAGCCAGGTTCTGATCTGGGATGGTGCAGTGAGCTAAAAAACGGTGATGGATCAAGCCCTTATCTCTTGACTGGGTAGGAGTATTCTGCATCATTCAGAAACTATATCCATCACCTTTTCCAAAATTGATTTTATCCACACTAAGTGTGGGAGGGTATACTCAGACGTGAGTCCCTAGCTCATTGCACCATCTGGATTCTAACAAGCCGGACCGATGACGGCTGAAATGCCAGAAACCGGTCCCCGGTAGCTTGTCTCCTTTCTGGTGTAGAATTGGCTTGGTAGTTTGGTCTGCCCTGTTCCCATCATGCACTGGGGCAGGAACAGACTAATTTGCATGTAGCCAGGTTTTGATCTGGGATGGTGCAGTGAGCTAAAAAACGGTGATGGATCAAGCCCTGATCTCTCAACTGGGTAGGAGTATTCTGCATCATTCAGAAACTCTGTCCATCACCTTTTCCAAAATTGATTTTATCCACACTAAGTGTGGGAGGGTATACTCAGACGTGAGTCCCTAGCTCATTGCACCATCAGGATTCAAGCAAGCCGGGCCGATGACGGCTGAAATGCCAGAAACCGGTCCCCGGTAGCTTGTCTCCTTTCTGGTGAAGAATTGGCTTGGTAGTTTGGTCTGCCCTGTTCCCATCATGCACTGGGGCAGGAACAGACTAATTTGCATGTAGCCAGGTTCTGATCTGGGATGGTGCAGTGAGCTAAAAAACGGTGATGGATCAAGCCCTGATCTCTTGACTGGGTAGGAGTATTCTGCATCATTCAGAAACTCTTTCCATCACCTTTTCCAAAATTGATTTTATCCACACTAAGTGTGGGAGGGTATACTCAGACGTGAGTCCCTAGCTCATTGCACCATCAGGATTCAAGCAAGCCGGGCCGATGACGGCTGAAATGCCAGAAACCGGTCCCCGGTAGCTTGTCTCCTTTCTGGTGAAGAATTGGCTTGGTAGTTTGGTCTGCCCTGTTCCCATCATGCACTGGGGCAGGAACAGACTAATTTGCATGTAGCCAGGTTCTGATCTGGGATTGTGCAGGGAGCTAAAAAACGGTGATGGATCAAGCCCTGATCTCTTGACTGGGTAGGAGTATTCTGCATCATTCAGAAACTCTGTCCATCACCTTTTCCAAAATTGATTTTATCCACACTAAGTGTGGGAGGGTGTACTCAGACATGAGTCCCTAGCTCATTGCACCATCAGGATTCAAGCAAGCCGGGCCGATGACGGCTGAAATGCCAGAAACCGGTCCCCGATAGCTTGTCTCCTTTCTGGAGAAGAATTGGCTTGGTAGTTTGGTCTGCCCTGTTCCCATCATGCACTGGGGCAGGAACAGACTAATTTGCATGTAGCCAGGTTCTGATCTGGGATGGTGCAGTGAGCTAAAAAACGGTGATGGATCAAGCCCTGATCTCTTGACTGGGTAGGAGTATTCTGCATCATTCAGAAACTCTGTCCATCACCTTTTCCAGAATTGATTTTATCCACACTAAGTGTGAGAGGGTATACTCAGACGTGAGTCCCTAGCTCATTGCACCATCAGGATTCAAGCAAGCCGGGCCGATGACGGCTGAAATGCCAGAAACCGGTCCCCGGTAGCTTGTCTCCTTTCTGGTGAAGAATTGGCTTGGTAGTTTGGTCTGCCCTGTTCCCATCATGCACTGGGGTAGGAACAGACTAATTTGCATGTAGCCAGGTTCTGATCTGGGATGGTGCAGTGAGCTAAAAAACGGTGATGGGTCAAGCCCTGATCTCTTGACTGGGTAGGAGTATTCTGCATCATTCAGAAACTCTGTCCATCACCTTTTCCAAAATTGATTTTATCCACACTAAGTGTGGGAGGGTATACTCAGACGTGAGTCCCTAGGACATTGCACCATCAGGATTCAAGCAAGCCGGGCCGATGACGGCTCAAATGCCAGAAACCGGTCCCCGGTAGCTTGTCTCCTTTCTGGTGAAGAATTGGCTTGGTAGTTTGGTCTGCCCTGTTCCCATCATGCACTGGGGCAAGAACAGACTAATTTGCATGTAGCCAGGTTCTGATCTGGGATGGTGCAATGAGCTAAAAAACGGTGATGGATCAAGCCCTGATCTCTTGACTGGGTAGGAGTATTCTGCATCATTCAGAAACTATATCCATCACCTTTTCCAAAATTGATTTTATCCACACTAAGTGTGGGAGGGTATACTCAGACGTGAGTCCCTAGCTCATTGCACCATCAGGATTCAAGCAAGCCGGGCCGATGACGGCTGAAATGCCAGAAACCGGTCCCCGGTAGCTTGTCTCCTTTCTGGTGAAGAATTGGCTTGGTAGTTTGGTCTGCCCTGTTCCCATCATGCACTGGGGCAGGAACAGACTAATTTGCATGTAGCCAGGTTCTGATCTGGGATGGTGCAGTGAGTTAAAAAACGGTGATGGATCAAGCCCTGATCTCTTGACTGGGTAGGAGTATTCTGCATCATTCAGAAACTCTGTCCATCACCTTTTCCAAAATTGATTTTATCCACACTAAGTGTGGGAGGGTATACTCAGACGTGAGTCCCTAGCTCATTGCACCATCAGGATTCAAGCAAGCCGGGCCGATGACGGCTGAAATGCCAGAAACCGGTCCCCGGTAGCTTGTCTCCTTTCTGGTGAAGAATTGGCTTGGTAGTTTGATCTGCCCTGTTCCCATCATGCACTGGGGCAGGAACAGACTAATTTGCATGTAGCCAGGTTCTGATCTGGGATGGTGCAGTGAGCTAAAAAACGGTGATGGATCAAGCCCTGATCTCTTGACTGGGTAGGAGTATTCTGCATCATTCAGAAACTCTGTCCATCACCTTTTCCAAAATTGATTTTATCCACACTAAGTGTGGGAGGGTATACTCAGACGTGAGTCCCTAGCTCATTGCACCATCAGGATTCAAGCAAGCCGGGCCGATGACGGCTGAAATGCCAGAAACTGGTCCCCGGTAGCTTTTCTCCTTTCTGGTGAAGAATTGGCTTGGTAGTTTGGTCTGCCCTGTTCCCATCATGCACTGGGTCAAAAACAGACTAATTTGCATGTAGCCAGGTTCTGATCTGGGATGGTGCAGTGAGCTAAAAAACAGTGATGGATCAAGCCCTTATCTCTTGACTGGGTAGGAGTATTCTGCATCATTCAGAAACTATATCCATCACCTTTTCCAAAATTGATTTTATCCACACTAAGTGTGGGAGGGTATACTCAGACGTGAGTCCCTAGCTCATTGCACCATCTGGATTCTAACAAGCCGGACCGATGACGGCTGAAATGCCAGAAACCGGTCCCCGGTAGCTTGTCTCCTTTCTGGTGAAGAATTGGCTTGGTAGTTTGGTCTGCCCTGTTCCCATCATGCACTGGGTCAGGAACAGACTAATTTGCATGTAGCCAGGTTCTGATCTGGGATGGTGCAGTGAGCTAAAAAACGGTGATGGATCAAGCCCTGATCTCTCGACTGGGTAGGAGTATTCTGCATCATTCAGAAACTCTGTCCATCACCTTTTCCAAAATTGATTTTATCCACACTAAGTGTGGGAGGGTATACTCAGACGTGAGTCCCTAGCTCATTGCACCATCAGGATTCAAGCAAGCCGGGCCGATGACGGCTGAAATGCCAGAAACCGGTCCCCGGTAGCTTGTCTCCTTTCTGGTGAAGAATTGGCTTGGTAGTTTGGTCTGCCCTGTTCCCATCATGCACTGGGGCAGGAACAGACTAATTTGCATGTAGCCAGGTTCTGATCTGAGATGGTGCAGTGAGCTAAAAAACGGTGATGGGTCAAGCCCTGATCTCTTGACTGGGTAGGAGTATTCTGCATCATTCAGAAACTCTGTCCATCACCTTTTCCAAAATTGATTTTATCCACACTAAGTGTGGGAGGGTATACTCAGACGTGAGTCCCTAGCTCATTGCACCATCAGGATTCAAGCAAGCCGGGCCGATGACGGCTCAAATGCCAGAAACCGGTCCCCGGTAGCTTGTCTCCTTTCTGGTGAAGAATTGGCTAGGTAGTTTGGTCTGCCCTGTTCCCATCATGCACTGGGGCAGGAACAGACTAATTTGCATGTAGCCAGGTTCTGATCTGGGATGGTGCAGTGAGCTAAAAAATGTTGATGGATCAAGCCCTGATCTCTTGACTGGGTAGGAATATTCTGCATCATTCAGAAACTATATCCATCACCTTTTCCAAAATTGATTTTATCCACACTAAGTGTGGGAGGGTATACTCAGACGTGAGTCCCTAGCTCATTGCACCATCAGGATTCAAGCAAGCCGGGCCGATGACGGCTGAAATGCCAGAAACCGGTCCCCGGTAGCTTGTCTCCTTTCTGGTGAAGAATTGGCTTGGTAGTTTGGTCTGCCCTGTTCCCATCATGCACTGGGGCAGGAACAGACTAATTTGCATGTAGCCAGATTCTGATCTGGGATGGTGCAGTGAGCTAAAAAACGGTGATGGATCAAGCCCTGATCTCTTGACTGGGTAGGAGTATTCTGCATCATTCAGAAACTCTTTCCATCACCTTTTCCAAAATTGATTTTATCCACACTAAGTGTGGGAGGGTATACTCAGACGTGAGTCCCTAGCTCATTGCACCATCAGGATTCAAGCAAGCCGGGCCGATGACGGCTGAAATGCCAGAAACCGGTCCCCGGTAGCTTGTCTCCTTTCTGGTGAAGAATTGGCTTGGTAGTTTGATCTGCCCTGTTCCCATCATGCACTGGGGCAGGAACAGACTAATTTGCATGTAGCCAAGTTCTGATCTGGGATTGTGCAGGGAGCTAAAAAACGGTGATGGATCAAGCCCTGATCTCTTGACTGGGTAGGAGTATTCTGCATCATTCAGAAACTCTGTCCATCACCTTTTCCAAAATTGATTTTATCCACACTAAGTGTGGGAGGGTGTACTCAGACATGAGTCCCTAGCTCATTGCACCATCAGGATTCAAGCAAGCCGGGCCGATGACGGCTGAAATGCCAGAAACCGGTCCCCGGTAGCTTGTCTCCTTTCTGGAGAAGAATTGGCTTGGTAGTTTGGTCTGCCCTGTTCCCATCATGCACTGGGGCAGGAACAGACTAATTTGCATGTAGCCAGGTTCTGATCTGGGATTGTGCAGTGAGCTAAAAATTGGTGATGGATCAAGCCCTGATCTATTGACTGGGTAGGAGTATTCTGCATCATTCAGAAACTCTGTCCATCACCTTTTCCAGAATTGATTTTATCCACACTAAGTGTGAGAGGGTATACTCAGACGTGAGTCCCTAGCTCATTGCACCATCAGGATTCAAGCAAGCCGGGCCGATGACGGCTGAAATGCCAGAAACCGGTCCCCGGTAGCTTGTCTCCTTTCTGGTGAAGAATTGGCTTGGTAGTTTGGTCTGCCCTGTTCCCATTATGCACTGGGGTAGGAACAGACTAATTTGCATGTAGCCAGGTTCTGATCTGGGATGGTGCAGTGAGCTAAAAAACGGTGATGGGTCAAGCCCTGATCTCTTGACTGGGTAGGAGTATTCTGCATCATTCAGAAACTCTGTCCATCACCTTTTCCAAAATTGATTTTATCCACACTAAGTGTGGGAGGGTATACTCAGACGTGAGTCCCTAGCTCATTGCACCATCAGGATTCAAGCAAGCCGGGCCGATGACGGCTCAAATGCCAGAAACCGGTCCCCGGTAGCTTGTCTCCTTTCTGGTGAAGAATTGGCTTGGTAGTTTGGTCTGCCCTGTTCCCATCATGCACTGGGGCAGGAACAGACTAATTTGCATGTAGCCAGGTTCTGATCTGGGATGGTGCAGTGAGCTAAAAAACGGTGATGGATCAAGCCCTGATCTCTTGACTGGGTAGGAGTATTCTGCATCATTCAGAAACTATATCCATCACCTTTTCCAAAATTGATTTTATCCACACTAAGTGTGGGAGGGTATACTCAGACGTGAGTCCCTAGCTCATTGCACCATCAGGATTCAAGCAAGCCGGGCCGATGACGGCTGAAATGCCAGAAACCGGTCCCCGGTAGCTTGTCTCCTTTCTGGTGAAGAATTGGCTTGGTAGTTTGGTCTGCCCTGTTCCCATCATGCACTGGGGCAGGAACAGACTAATTTGCATGTAGCCAGGTTCTGATCTGGGATGGTGCAGTGAGCTAAAAAACGGTGATGGATCAAGCCCTGATCTCTTGACTGGGTAGGAGTATTCTGCATCATTCAGAAACTCTGTCCATCACCTTTTCCAAAATTGATTTTATCCACACTAAGTGTGGGAGGGTATACTCAGACGTGAGTCCCTAGCTCATTGCACCATCAGGATTCAAGCAAGCCGGGCCGATGACGGCTGAAATGCCAGAAACCGGTCCCCGGTAGCTTTTCTCCTTTCTGGTGAAGAATTGGCTTGGTAGTTTGGTCTGCCCTGTTCCCATCATGCACTGGGGCAAAAACAGACTAATTTTAATGTAGCCAGGTTCTGATCTGGGATGGTGCAGTGAGCTAAAAAACGGTGATGGATCAAGCCCTTATCTCTTGACTGGGTAGGAGTATTCTGCATCATTCAGAAACTATATTCATCACCTTTTCCAAAATTGATTTTATCCACACTAAGTGTGGGAGGGTATACTCAGACGTGAGTCCCTAGCTCATTGCACCATCTGGATTCTAACAAGCCGGACCGATGACGGCTGAAATGCCAGAAACCGGTCCCCGGTAGCTTGTCTCCTTTCTGGTGAAGAATTGGCTTGGTAGTTTGGTCTGCCCTGTTCCCATCATGCACTGGGGCAGGAACAGACTAATTTGCATGTAGCCAGGTTCTGATCTGGGATGGTGCAGTGAGCTAAAAAACGGTGATGGATCAAGCCCTGATCTCTCAACTGGGTAGGAGTATTCTGCATCATTCAGAAACTCTGTCCATCACCTTTTCCAAAATTGATTTTATCCACACTAAGTGTGGGAGGGTATACTCAGACGTGAGTCCCTAGCTCATTGCACCTTCAGGATTCAAGCAAGCCGGGCCGATGACGGCTGAAATGCCAGAAACCGGTCCCCGGTAGCTTGTCTCCTTTCTGGTGAAGAATTGGCTTGGTAGTTTGGTCTGCCCTGTTCCCATCATGCACTGGGGCAGGAACAGACTAATTTGCATGTAGCCAGGTTCTGATCTGGGATGGTGCAGTGAGCTAAAAAACGGTGATGGATCAAGCCCTGATCTCTTGACTGGGTAGGAGTATTCTGCATCATTCAGAAACTCTTTCCATCACCTTTTCCAAAATTGATTTTTTCCACACTAAGTGTGGGAGGGTATACTCAGACGTGAGTCCCTAGCTCATTGCACCATCAGGATTCAAGCAAGCCGGGCCGATGACGGCTGAAATGCCAGAAACCGGTCCCCGGTAGCTTGTCTCCTTTCTGGTGAAGAATTGGCTTGGTAGTTTGGTCTGCCCTGTTCCCATCATGCACTGGGGCAGGAACAGACTAATTTGCATGTAGCCAGGTTCTGATCTGGGATTGTGCAGGGAGCTAAAAAACGGTGATGGATCAAGCCCTGATCTCTTGACTGGGTAGGAGTATTCTGCATCATTCAGAAACTCTGTCCATCACCTTTTCCAAAATTGATTTTATCCACACTAAGTGTGGGAGGGTGTACTCAGACATGAGTCCCTAGCTCATTGCACCATCAGGATTCAAGCAAGCCGGGCCGATGACGGCTGAAATGCCAGAAACCGGTCCCCGGTAGCTTGTCTCCTTTCTGGAGAAGAATTGGCTTGGTAGTTTGGTCTGCCCTGTTCCCATCATGCACTGGGGCAGGAACAGACTAATTTGCATGTAGCCAGGTTCTGATCTGGGATGGTGCAGTGAGCTAAAAAACGGTGATGGATCAAGCCCTGATCTATTGACTGGGTAGGAGTATTCTGCATCATTCAGAAACTCTGTCCATCACCTTTTCCAAAATTGATTTTATCCACACTAAGTGTGGGAGGGTGTACTCAGACGTGAATCCCTAGCTCATTGCACCATCAGGATTCAAGCAAGCCGGGCCGATGACGGCTGAAATGCCAGAAACCGGTCCCCGGTAGCTTGTCTCCTTTCTGGAGAAGAATTGGCTTGGTAGTTTGGTCTGCCCTGTTCCCATCATGCACTGGGGCAGGAACAGACTAATTTGCATGTAGCCAGGTTCTGATCTGGGGTGGTGCAGTGAGCTAAAAAACGGTGATGGATCAAGCCCTGATCTCTTGACTGGGTAGGAGTATTCTGCATCATTCAGAAACTCTGTCCATCACCTTTTCCAGAATTGATTTTATCCACACTAAGTGTGAGAGGGTATACTCAGACGTGAGTCCCTAGCTCATTGCACCATCAGGATTCAAGCAAGCCGGGCCGATGACGGCTGAAATGCCAGAAACCGGTCCCCGGTAGCTTGTCTCCTTTCTGGTGAAGAATTGGCTTGGTAGTTTGGTCTGCCCTGTTCCCATCATGCACTGGGGCAGGAACAGACTAATTTGCATGTAGCCAGGTTCTGATCTGGGATTGTGCAGGGAGCTAAAAAACGGTGATGGATCAAGCCCTGATCTCTTGACTGGGTAGGAGTATTCTGCATCATTCAGAAACTCTGTCCATCACCTTTTCCAAAATTGATTTTATCCACACTAAGTGTGGGAGGGTGTACTCAGACATGAGTCCCTAGCTCATTGCACCATCAGGATTCAAGCAAGCCGGGCCGATGACGGCTGAAATGCCAGAAACCGGTCCCCGGTAGCTTGTCTCCTTTCTGGTGAAGAATTGGCTTGGTAGTTTGGTCTGCCCTGTTCCCATCATGCACTGGGGCAGGAACAGACTAATTTGCATGTAGCCAGGTTCTGATCTGGGATGGTGCAGTGAGCTAAAAATTGGTGATGGATCAAGCCCTGATCTATTGACTGGGTAGGAGTATTCTGCATCATTCAGAAACTCTGTCCATCACCTTTTCCAAAATTGATTTTATCCACACTAAGTGTGGGAGGGTGTACTCAGACGTGAGTCCCTAGCTCATTGCACCATCAGGATTCAAGCAAGCCGGGCCGATGACGGCTGAAATGCCAGAAACCGGTCCCCGGTAGCTTGTCTCCTTTCTGGAGAAGAATTGGCTTGGTAGTTTGGTCTGCCCTGTTCCCATCATGCACTGGGGCAGGAACAGACTAATTTGCATGTAGCCAGGTTCTGATCTGGGATGGTGCAGTGAGCTAAAAAACGGTGATGGATCAAGCCCTGATCTCTTGACTGGGTAGGAGTATTCTGCATCATTCAGAAACTCTGTCCATCACCTTTTCCAGAATTGATTTTATCCACACTAAGTGTGAGAGGGTATACTCAGACGTGAGTCCCTAGCTCATTGCACCATCAGGATTCAAGCAAGCCGGGCCGATGACGGCTGAAATGCCAGAAACCGGTCCCCGGTAGCTTGTCTCCTTTCTGGTGAAGAATTGGCTTGGTAGTTTGGTCTGCCCTGTTCCCATCATGCACTGGGGTAGGAACAGACTAATTTGCATGTCGCCAGGTTCTGATCTGGGATGGTGCAGTGAGCTAAAAAACGGTGATGGGTCAAGCCCTGATCTCTTGACTGGGTAGGAGTATTCTGCATCATTCAGAACCTCTGTCCATCACCTTTTCCAAAATTGATTTTATCCACACTAAGTGTGGGAGGGTATACTCAGACGTGAGTCCCTAGCTCATTGCACCATCAGGATTCAAGCAAGCCGGGCCGATGACGGCTCAAATGCCAAAAACCGGTCCCCGGTAGCTTGTCTCCCTTCTGGTGAAGAATTGGCTTGGTAGTTTGGTCTGCCCTGTTCCCATCATGCACTAGGGGAAGGAACAGACTAATTTGCATGTAGCCAGGTTCTGATCTGGGATGGTGCAGTGAGCTAAAAAACGGTGATGGATCAAGCCCTGATCTCTTGACTGGGTAGGAGTATTCTGCATCATTCAGAAACTATATCCATCACCTTTTCCAAAATGGATTTTATCCACACTAAGTGTGGGAGGGTATACTCAGACGTGAGTCCCTAGCTCATTGCACCATCAGGATTCAAGCAAGCCGGGCCGATGACGGCTGAAATGCCAGAAACCGGTCCCCGGTAGCTTGTCTCCTTTCTGGTGAAGAATTGGCTTGGTAGTTTGGTCTGCCCTGTTCCCATCATGCACTGGGGCAGGAACAGACTAATTTGCATGTAGCCAGGTTCTGATCTGGGATGGTGCAGTGAGCTAAAAAACGGTGATGGATCAAGCCCTGATCTCTTGACTGGGTAAGAGTATTCTGCATCATTCAGAAACTCTGTCCATCACCTTTTCCAAAATTGATTTTATCCACACTAAGTGTGGGAGGGTATACTCAGACGTGAGTCCCTAGCTCATTGCACCATCAGGATTCAAGCAAGCCGGGCCGATGACGGCTGAAATGCCAGAAACCGGTCCCCGGTAGCTTTTCTCCTTTCTGGTGAAGAATTGGCTTGGTAGTTTGGTCTGCCCTGTTCCCATCATGCACTGGGGCAAAAACAGACTAATTTGCATGTAGCCAGGTTCTGATCTGGGATGGTGCAGTGAGCTAAAAAACGGTGATGGATCAAGCCCTTATCTCTTGACTGGGTAGGAGTATTCTGCATCATTCAGAAACTATATCCATCACCTTTTCCAAAATTGATTTTATCCACACTAAGTGTGGGAGGGTATACTCAGACGTGAGTCCCTAGCTCATTGCACCATCTGGATTCTAACAAGCCGGACCGATGACGTCTGAAATGCCAGAAACCGGTCCCCGGTAGCTTGTCTCCTTTCTGGTGAAGAATTGGCTTGGTAGTTTGGTCTGCCCTGTTCCCATCATGCACTGGGGCAGGAACAGACTAATTTGCATGTAGCCAGGTTCTGATCTGGGATGGTGCAGTGAGCTAAAAAACGGTGATGGATCAAGCCCTGATCTCTCGACTGGGTAGGAGTATTCTGCATCATTCAGAAACTCTGTCCATCACCTTTTCCAAAATTGATTTTATCCACACTAAGTGTGGGAGGGTATACTCAGACGTGAGTCCCTAGCTCATTGCACCATCAGGATTCAAGCAAGCCGGGCCGATGATGGCTGAAATGCCAGAAACCGGTCCCCGGTAGCTTGTCTCCTTTCTGGTGAAGAATTGGCTTGGTAGTTTGGTCTGCCCTGTTCCCATCATGCACTGGGGCAGGAACAGACTAATTTGCATGTAGCCAGGTTCTGATCTGGGATGGTGCAGTGAGCTAAAAAACGGTGATGGATCAAGCCCTGATCTCTTGACTTGGTAGGAGTATTCTGCATCATTCAGAAACTCTTTCCATCACCTTTTCCAAAATTGATTTTATCCACACTAAGTGTGGGAGGGTATACTCAGACGTGAGTCCCTAGCTCATTGCACCATCAGGATTCAAGCAAGCCGGGCCGATGACGGCTGAAATGCCAGAAACCGGTCCCCGGTAGCTTGTCTCCTTTCTGGTGAAGATTTGGCTTGGTAGTTTGGTCTGCCCTGTTCCCATCATGCACTGGGGCAGGAACAGACTAATTTGCATGTAGCCAGGTTCTGATCTGGGATTGTGCAGGGAGCTAAAAAACGGTGATGGATCAAGCCCTGATCTCTTGACTGGGTAGGAGTATTCTGCATCATTCAGAAACTCTGTCCATCACCTTTTCCAAAATTGATTTTATCCACACTAAGTGTGGGAGGGTGTACTCAGACATGAGTCCCTAGCTCATTGCACCATCAGGATTCAAGCAAGCCGGGCCGATGACGGCTGAAATGCCAGAAACCGGTCCCCGGTAGCTTGTCTCCTTTCTGGAGAAGAATTGGCTTGGTAGTTTGGTCTGCCCTGTTCCCATCATGCACTGGGGCAGGAACAGACTAATTTGCATGTAGCCAGGTTCTGATCTGGGATGGTGCAGTGAGCTAAAAAACGGTGATGGATCAAGCCCTGATCTATTGACTGGGTAGGAGTATTCTGCATCATTCAGAAACTCTGTCCATCACCTTTTCCAAAATTGATTTTATCCACACTAAGTGTGGGAGGGTGTACTCAGACGTGAGTCCCTAGCTCATTGCACCATCAGGATTCAAGCAAGCCGGGCCGATGACGGCTGAAATGCCAGAAACCGGTCCCCGGTAGCTTGTGTCCTTTCTGGAGAAGAATTGGCTTGATAGTTTGGTCTGCCCTGTTCCCATCATGCACTGGGGCAGGAACAGACTAATTTGCATGTAGCCAGGTTCTGATCTGGGGTGGTGCAGTGAGCTAAAAAACGGTGATGGATCAAGCCCTGATCTCTTGACTGGGTAGGAGTATTCTGCATCATTCAGAAACTCTGTCCATCACCTTTTCCAGAATTGATTTTATCCACACTAAGTGTGAGAGGGTATACTCAGACGTGAGTCCCTAGCTCATTGCACCATCAGGATTCAAGCAAGCCGGGCCGATGACGGCTGAAATGCCAGAAACCGGTCCCCGGTAGCTTGTCTCCTTTCTGGTGAAGAATTGGCTTGGTAGTTTGGTCTGCCCTGTTCCCATCATGCACTGGGGTAGGAACAGACTAATTTGCATGTAGCCAGGTTCTGATCTGGGATGGTGCAGTGAGCTAAAAAACGGCGATGGGTCAAGCCCTGATCTCTTGACTGGGTAGGAGTATTCTGCATCATTCAGAAACTCTGTCCATCACCTTTTCCAAAATTGATTTTATCCACACTAAGTGTGGGAGGGTATACTCAGACGTGAGTCCCTAGCTCATTGCACCATCAGGATTCAAGCAAGCCGGGCCGATGACGGCTGAAATGCCAGAAACCGGTCCCCGGTAGCTTGTCTCCTTTCTGGTGAAGAATTGGCTTGGTAGTTTGGTCTGCCCTGTTCCCATCATGCACTGGGGCAGGAACAGACTAATTTGCATGTAGCCAGGTTCTGATCTGGGATGGTGCAGTGAGCTAAAAAACGGTGATGGATCAAGCCCTGATCTCTTGACTGGGTAGGAGTATTCTGCATCATTCAGAAACTCTGTCCATCACCTTTTCCAAAATTGATTTTATCCACACTAAGTGTGGGAGGGTATACTCAGACGTGAGTCCCTAGCTCATTGCACCATCAGGATTCAAGCAAGCCGGGCCGATGACGGCTGAAATGCCAGAAACCGTTCCCCGGTAGCTTTTCTCCTTTCTGGTGAAGAATTGGCTTGGTAGTTTGGTCTGCCCTGTTCCCATCATGCACTGGGGCAAAAACAGACTAATTTGCATGTAGCCAGGTTCTGATCTGGGATGGTGCAGTGAGCTAAAAAACGGTGATGGATCAAGCCCTTATCTCTTGACTGGGTAGGAGTATTCTGCATCATTCAGAAACTATATCCATCACCTTTTCCAAAATTGATTTTATCCACACTAAGTGTGGGAGGGTATACTCAGACGTGAGTTCCTAGCTCATTGCACCATCTGGATTCTAACAAGCCGGACCGATGACGGCTGAAATGCCAGAAACCGGTCCCCGGTAGCTTGTCTCCTTTCTGGTGAAGAATTGGCTTGGTAGTTTGGTCTGCCCTGTTCCCATCATGCACTGGGGCAGGAACAGACTAATTTGCATGTAGCCAGGTTCTGATCTGAGATGGTGCAGTGAGCTAAAAAACCGGTGATGGGTCAAGCCCTGATCTCTTGACTGGGTAGGAGTATTCTGCATCATTCAGAAACTCTGTCCATCACCTTTTCCAAAATTGATTTTATCCACACTAAGTGTGGGAGGGTATACTCAGACGTGAGTCCCTAGCTCATTGCACCATCAGGATTCAAGCAAGCCGGGCCGATGACGGCTGAAATGCCAGAAACCGGTCCCCGGTAGCTTGTCTCCTTTCTGGTGAAGAATTGGCTTGGTAGTTTGGTCTGCCCTGTTCCCATCATGCACTGGGGCAGGAACAGACTAATTTGCATGTAGCCAGGTTCTGATCTGGGATGGTGCAGTGAGCTAAAAAATGTTGATGGATCAAGCCCTGATCTCTTGACTGGGTAGGAGTATTCTGCATCATTCAGAAACTATATCCATCACCTTTTCCAAAATTGATTTTATCCACACTAAGTGTGGGAGGGCATACTCAGACGTGAGTCCCTAGCTCATTGCACCATCAGGATTCAAGCAAGCCGGGCCGATGACGGCTGAAATGCCAGAAACCGGTCCCCGGTAGCTTGTCTCCTTTCTGGTGAAGAATTGGCTTGGTAGTTTGGTCTGCCCTGTTCCCATCATGCACTGGGGCAGGAACAGACTAATTTGCATGTAGCCAGATTCTGATCTGGGATGGTGCAGTGAGCTAAAAAACGGTGATGGATCAAGCCCTGATCTCTTGACTGGGTAGGAGTATTCTGCATCATTCAGAAACTCTTTCCATCACCTTTTCCAAAATTGATTTTATCCACACTAAGTGTGGGAGGGTATACTCAGACGTGAGTCCCTAGCTCATTGCACCATCAGGATTCAAGCAAGCCGGGCCGATGACGGCTGAAATGCCAGAAACCGGTCCCCGGTAGCTTGTCTCCTTTCTGGTGAAGAATTGGCTTGGTAGTTTGGTCTGCCCTGTTCCCATCATGCACTGGGGCAGGAACAGACTAATTTGCATGTAGCCAGGTTCTGATCTGGGATTGTGCAGGGAGCTAAAAAACGGTGATGGATCAAGCCCTGATCTCTTGACTGGGTAGGAGTATTCTGCATCATTCAGAAACTCTGTCCATCACCTTTTCCAAAATTGATTTTATCCACACTAAGTGTGGGAGGGTGTACTCAGACATGAGTCCCTAGCTCATTGCACCATCAGGATTCAAGCAAGCCGGGCCGATGACGGCTGAAATGCCAGAAACCGGTCCCCGGTAGCTTGTCTCCTTTCTGGAGAAGAATTGGCTTGGTAGTTTGGTCTGCCCTGTTCCCATCATGCACTGGGGCAGGAACAGACTAATTTGCATGTAGCCAGGTTCTGATCTGGGATGGTGCAGTGAGCTAAAAAACGGTGATGGATCAAGCCCTGATCTATTGACTGGGTAGGAGTATTCTGCATCATTCAGAAACTCTGTCCATCACCTTTTCCAAAATTGATTTTATCCACACTAAGTGTGGGAGGGTGTACTCAGACGTGAGTCCCTAGCTCATTGCACCATCAGGATTCAAGCAAGCCGGGCCGATGACGGCTGAAATGCCAGAAACCGGTCCCCGGTAGCTTGTCTCCTTTCTGGAGAAGAATTGGCTTGGTAGTTTGGTCTGCCCTGTTCCCATCATGCACTGGGGCAGGAACAGACTAATTTGCATGTAGCCAGGTTCTGATCTGGGATGGTGCAGTGAGCTAAAAAACGGTGATGGATCAAGCCCTGATCTCTTGACTGGGTAGGAGTATTCTGCATCATTCAGAAACTCTGTCCATCACCTTTTCCAGAATTGATTTTATCCACACTAAGTGTGAGAGGGTATACTCAGACGTGAGTCCCTAGCTCATTGCACCATCAGGATTCAAGCAAGCCGGGCCGATGACGGCTGAAATGCCAGAAACCGGTCCCCGGTAGCTTGTCTCCTTTCTGGTGAAGAATTGGCTTGGTAGTTTGGTCTGCCCTGTTCCCATCATGCACTGGGGTAGGAACAGACTAATTTGCATGTAGCCAGGTTCTGATCTGGGATGGTGCAGTGAGCTAAAAAACGGTGATGGGTCAAGCCCTGATCTCTTGACTGGGTAGGAGTATTCTGCATCATTCAGAAACTCTGTCCATCACCTTTTCCAAAATTGATTTTATCCACACTAAGTGTGGGAGGGTATACTCAGACGTGAGTCCCTAGCTCATTGCACCATCAGGATTCAAGCAAGCCGGGCCGATGACGGCTCAAATGCCAGAAACCGGTCCCCGGTAGCTTGTCTCCTTTCTGGTGAAGAATTGGCTTGGTAGTTTGGTCTGCCCTGTTCCCATCATGCACTGGGGCAGGAACAGACTAATTTGCATGTAGCCAGGTTCTGATCTGGGATGGTGCAGTGAGCTAAAAAACGGTGATGGATCAAGCCCTGATCTCTTGACTGGGTAGGAGTATTCTGCATCATTCAGAAACTATATCCATCACCTTTTCCAAAATTGATTTTATCCACACTAAGTGTGGGAGGGTATACTCAGACGTGAGTCCCTAGCTCATTGCACCATCAGGATTCAAGCAAGCCGGGCCGATGACGGCTGAAATGCCAGAAACCGGTCCCCGGTAGCTTGTCTCCTTTCTGGTGAAGAATTGGCTGTGTAGTTTGGTCTGCCGTGTTCCCATCATGCACTGGGGCAGGAACAGACTAATTTGCATGTAGCCAGGTTCTGATCTGGGATGGTGCAGTGAGCTAAAAAACGGTGATGGATCAAGCCCTGATCTCTTGACTGGGTAGGAGTATTCTGCATCATTCAGAAACTCTGTCCATCACCTTTTCCAAAATTGATTTTATCCACACTAAGTGTGGGAGGGTATACTCAGACGTGAGTCCCTAGCTCATTGCACCATCAGGATTCAAGCAAGCCGGGCCGATGACGGCTGAAATGCCAGAAACCGGTCCCCGGTAGCTTGTCTCCTTTCTGGTGAAGAATTGGCTTGGTAGTTTGATCTGCCCTGTTCCCATCATGCACTGGGGCAGGAACAGACTAATTTGCATGTAGCCAAGTTCTGATCTGGGATTGTGCAGGGAGCTAAAAAACGGTGATGGATCAAGCCCTGATCTCTTGACTGGGTAGGAGTATTCTGCATCATTCAGAAACTCTGTCCATCACCTTTTCCAAAATTGATTTTATCCACACTAAGTGTGGGAGGGTGTACTCAGACATGAGTCCCTAGCTCATTGCACCATCAGGATTCAAGCAAGCCGGGCCGATGACGGCTGAAATGCCAGAAACCGGTCCCCGGTAGCTTGTCTCCTTTCTGGAGAAGAATTGGCTTGGTAGTTTGGTCTGCCCTGTTCCCATCATGCACTGGGGCAGGAACAGACTAATTTGCATGTAGCCAGGTTCTGATCTGGGATTGTGCAGTGAGCTAAAAATTGGTGATGGATCAAGCCCTGATCTATTGACTGGGTAGGAGTATTCTGCATCATTCAGAAACTCTGTCCATCACCTTTTCCAAAATTGATTTTATCCACACTAAGTGTGGGAGGGTGTACTCAGACGTGAGTCCCTAGCTCATTGCACCATCAGGATTCAAGCAAGCCGGGCCGATGACGGCTGAAATGCCAGAAACCGGTCCCCGGTAGCTTGTCTCCTTTCTGGAGAAGAATTGGCTTGGTAGTTTGGTCTGCCCTGTTCCCATCATGCACTGGGGCAGGAACAGACTAATTTGCATGTAGCCAGGTTCTGATCTGGGATGGTGCAGTGAGCTAAAAAACGGGGATGGATCAAGCCCTGATCTCTTGACTGGGTAGGAGTATTCTGCATCATTCAGAAACTCTGTCCATCACCTTTTCCAGAATTGATTTTATCCACACTAAGTGTGAGAGGGTATACTCAGACGTGAGTCCCTAGCTCATTGCACCATCAGGATTCAAGCAAGCCGGGCCGATGACGGCTGAAATGCCAGAAACCGGTCCCCGGTAGCTTGTCTCCTTTCTGGTGAAGAATTGGCTTGGTAGTTTGGTCTGCCCTGTTCCCATTATGCACTGGGGTAGGAACAGACTAATTTGCATGTAGCCAGGTTCTGATCTGGGATGGTGCAGTGAGCTAAAAAACGGTGATGGGTCAAGCCCTGATCTCTTGACTGGGTAGGAGTATTCTGCATCATTCAGAAACTCTGTCCATCACCTTTTCCAAAATTGATTTTATCCACACTAAGTGTGGGAGGGTATACTCAGACGTGAGTCCCTAGCTCATTGCACCATCAGGATTCAAGCAAGCCGGGCCGATGACGGCTCAAATGCCAGAAACCGGTCCCCGGTAGCTTGTCTCCTTTCTGGTGAAGAATTGGCTTGGTAGTTTGGTCTGCCCTGTTCCCATCATGCACTGGGGCAGGAACAGACTAATTTGCATGTAGCCAGGTTCTGATCTGGGATGGTGCAGTGAGCTAAAAAACGGTGATGGATCAAGCCCTGATCTCTTGACTGGGTAGGAGTATTCTGCATCATTCAGAAACTATATCCATCACCTTTTCCAAAATTGATTTTATCCACACTAAGTGTGGGAGGGTATACTCAGACGTGAGTCCCTAGCTCATTGCACCATCAGGATTCAAGCAAGCCGGGCCGATGACGGCTGAAATGCCAGAAACCGGTCCCCGGTAGCTTGTCTCCTTTCTGGTGAAGAATTGGCTTGGTAGTTTGGTCTGCCCTGTTCCCATCATGCACTGGGGCAGGAACAGACTAATTTGCATGTAGCCAGGTTCTGATCTGGGATGGTGCAGTGAGCTAAAAAACGGTGATGGATCAAGCCCTGATCTCTTGACTGGGTAGGAGTATTCTGCATCATTCAGAAACTCTGTCCATCACCTTTTCCAAAATTGATTTTATCCACACTAAGTGTGGGAGGGTATACTCAGACGTGAGTCCCTAGCTCATTGCACCATCAGGATTCAAGCAAGCCGGGCCGATGACGGCTGAAATGCCAGAAACCGGTCCCCGGTAGCTTTTCTCCTTTCTGGTGAAGAATTGGCTTGGTAGTTTGGTCTGCCCTGTTCCCATCATGCACTGGGGCAAAAACAGACTAATTTTAATGTAGCCAGGTTCTGATCTGGGATGGTGCAGTGAGCTAAAAAACGGTGATGGATCAAGCCCTTATCTCTTGACTGGGTAGGAGTATTCTGCATCATTCAGAAACTATATTCATCACCTTTTCCAAAATTGATTTTATCCACACTAAGTGTGGGAGGGTATACTCAGACGTGAGTCCCTAGCTCATTGCACCATCTGGATTCTAACAAGCCGGACCGATGACGGCTGAAATGCCAGAAACCGGTCCCCGGTAGCTTGTCTCCTTTCTGGTGAAGAATTGGCTTGGTAGTTTGGTCTGCCCTGTTCCCATCATGCACTGGGGCAGGAACAGACTAATTTGCATGTAGCCAGGTTCTGATCTGGGATGGTGCAGTGAGCTAAAAAACGGTGATGGATCAAGCCCTGATCTCTCAACTGGGTAGGAGTATTCTGCATCATTCAGAAACTCTGTCCATCACCTTTTCCAAAATTGATTTTATCCACACTAAGTGTGGGAGGGTATACTCAGACGTGAGTCCCTAGCTCATTGCACCTTCAGGATTCAAGCAAGCCGGGCCGATGACGGCTGAAATGCCAGAAACCGGTCCCCGGTAGCTTGTCTCCTTTCTGGTGAAGAATTGGCTTGGTAGTTTGGTCTGCCCTGTTCCCATCATGCACTGGGGCAGGAACAGACTAATTTGCATGTAGCCAGGTTCTGATCTGGGATGGTGCAGTGAGCTAAAAAACGGTGATGGATCAAGCCCTGATCTCTTGACTGGGTAGGAGTATTCTGCATCATTCAGAAACTCTTTCCATCACCTTTTCCAAAATTGATTTTATCCACACTAAGTGTGGGAGGGTATACTCAGACGTGAGTCCCTAGCTCATTGCACCATCAGGATTCAAGCAAGCCGGGCCGATGACGGCTGAAATGCCAGAAACCGGTCCCCGGTAGCTTGTCTCCTTTCTGGTGAAGAATTGGCTTGGTAGTTTGGTCTGCCCTGTTCCCATCATGCACTGGGGCAGGAACAGACTAATTTGCATGTAGCCAGGTTCTGATCTGGGATTGTGCAGGGAGCTAAAAAACGGTGATGGATCAAGCCCTGATCTCTTGACTGGGTAGGAGTATTCTGCATCATTTAGAAACTCTGTCCATCACCTTTTCCAAAATTGATTTTATCCACACTAAGTGTGGGAGGGTGTACTCAGACATGAGTCCCTAGCTCATTGCACCATCAGGATTCAAGCAAGCCGGGCCGATGACGGCTGAAATGCCAGAAACCGGTCCCCGGTAGCTTGTCTCCTTTCTGGAGAAGAATTGGCTTGGTAGTTTGGTCTGCCCTGTTCCCATCATGCACTGGGGCAGGAACAGACTAATTTGCATGTAGCCAGGTTCTGATCTGGGATGGTGCAGTGAGCTAAAAAACGGTGATGGATCAAGCCCTGATCTATTGACTGGGTAGGAGTATTCTGCATCATTCAGAAACTCTGTCCATCACCTTTTCCAAAATTGATTTTATCCACACTAAGTGTGGGAGGGTGTACTCAGACGTGAATCCCTAGCTCATTGCACCATCAGGATTCAAGCAAGCCGGGCCGATGACGGCTGAAATGCCAGAAACCGGTCCCCGGTAGCTTGTCTCCTTTCTGGAGAAGAATTGGCTTGGTAGTTTGGTCTGCCCTGTTCCCATCATGCACTGGGGCAGGAACAGACTAATTTGCATGTAGCCAGGTTCTGATCTGGGGTGGTGCAGTGAGCTAAAAAACGGTGATGGATCAAGCCCTGATCTCTTGACTGGGTAGGAGTATTCTGCATCATTCAGAAACTCTGTCCATCACCTTTTCCAGAATTGATTTTATCCACACTAAGTGTGAGAGGGTATACTCAGACGTGAGTCCCTAGCTCATTGCACCATCAGGATTCAAGCAAGCCGGGCCGATGACGGCTGAAATGCCAGAAACCGGTCCCCGGTAGCTTGTCTCCTTTCTGGTGAAGAATTGGCTTGGTAGTTTGGTCTGCCCTGTTCCCATCATGCACTGGGGCAGGAACAGACTAATTTGCATGTAGCCAGGTTCTGATCTGGGATTGTGCAGGGAGCTAAAAAACGGTGATGGATCAAGCCCTGATCTCTTGACTGGGTAGGAGTATTCTGCATCATTCAGAAACTCTGTCCATCACCTTTTCCAAAATTGATTTTATCCACACTAAGTGTGGGAGGGTGTACTCAGACATGAGTCCCTAGCTCATTGCACCATCAGGATTCAAGCAAGCCGGGCCGATGACGGCTGAAATGCCAGAAACCGGTCCCCGGTAGCTTATCTCCTTTCTGGTGAAGAATTGGCTTGGTAGTTTGGTCTGCCCTGTTCCCATCATGCACTGGGGCAGGAACAGACTAATTTGCATGTAGCCAGGTTCTGATCTGGGATGGTGCAGTGAGCTAAAAATTGGTGATGGATCAAGCCCTGATCTATTGACTGGGTAGGAGTATTCTGCATCATTCAGAAACTCTGTCCATCACCTTTTCCAAAATTGATTTTATCCACACTAAGTGTGGGAGGGTGTACTCAGACGTGAGTCCCTAGCTCATTGCACCATCAGGATTCAAGCAAGCCGGGCCGATGACGGCTGAAATGCCAGAAACCGGTCCCCGGTAGCTTGTCTCCTTTCTGGAGAAGAATTGGCTTGGTAGTTTGGTCTGCCCTGTTCCCATCATGCACTGGGGCAGGAACAGACTAATTTGCATGTAGCCAGGTTCTGATCTGGGATGGTGCAGTGAGCTAAAAAACGGTGATGGATCAAGCCCTGATCTCTTGACTGGGTAGGAGTATTCTGCATCATTCAGAAACTCTGTCCATCACCTTTTCCAGAATTGATTTTATCCACACTAAGTGTGAGAGGGTATACTCAGACGTGAGTCCCTAGCTCATTGCACCATCAGGATTCAAGCAAGCCGGGCCGATGACGGCTGAAATGCCAGAAACCGGTCCCCGGTAGCTTGTCTCCTTTCTGGTGAAGAATTGGCTTGGTAGTTTGGTCTGCCCTGTTCCCATCATGCACTGGGGTAGGAACAGACTAATTTGCATGTCGCCAGGTTCTGATCTGGGATGGTGCAGTGAGCTAAAAAACGGTGATGGGTCAAGCCCTGATCTCTTGACTGGGTAGGAGTATTCTGCATCATTCAGAACCTCTGTCCATCACCTTTTCCAAAATTGATTTTATCCACACTAAGTGTGGGAGGGTATACTCAGACGTGAGTCCCTAGCTCATTGCACCATCAGGATTCAAGCAAGCCGGGCCGATGACGGCTCAAATGCCAAAAACCGGTCCCCGGTAGCTTGTCTCCCTTCTGGTGAAGAATTGGCTTGGTAGTTTGGTCTGCCCTGTTCCCATCATGCACTAGGGGAAGGAACAGACTAATTTGCATGTAGCCAGGTTCTGATCTGGGATGGTGCAGTGAGCTAAAAAACGGTGATGGATCAAGCCCTGATCTCTTGACTGGGTAGGAGTATTCTGCATCATTCAGAAACTATATCCATCACCTTTTCCAAAATGGATTTTATCCACACTAAGTGTGGGAGGGTATACTCAGACGTGAGTCCCTAGCTCATTGCACCATCAGGATTCAAGCAAGCCGGGCCGATGACGGCTGAAATGCCAGAAACCGGTCCCCGGTAGCTTGTCTCCTTTCTGGTGAAGAATTGGCTTGGTAGTTTGGTCTGCCCTGTTCCCATCATGCACTGGGGCAGGAACAGACTAATTTGCATGTAGCCAGGTTCTGATCTGGGATGGTGCAGTGAGCTAAAAAACGGTGATGGATCAAGCCCTGATCTCTTGACTGGGTAAGAGTATTCTGCATCATTCAGAAACTCTGTCCATCACCTTTTCCAAAATTGATTTTATCCACACTAAGTGTGGGAGGGTATACTCAGACGTGAGTCCCTAGCTCATTGCACCATCAGGATTCAAGCAAGCCGGGCCGATGACGGCTGAAATGCCAGAAACCGGTCCCCGGTAGCTTTTCTCCTTTCTGGTGAAGAATTGGCTTGGTAGTTTGGTCTGCCCTGTTCCCATCATGCACTGGGGCAGGAACAGACTAATTTGCATGTAGCCAGGTTCTGATCTGGGATTGTGCAGTGAGCTAAAAATTGGTGATGGATCAAGCCCTGATCTATTGACTGGGTAGGAGTATTCTGCATCATTCAGAAACTCTGTCCATCACCTTTTCCAAAATTGATTTTATCCACACTAAGTGTGGGAGGGTGTACTCAGACGTGAGTCCCTAGCTCATTGCACCATCAGGATTCAAGCAAGCCGGGCCGATGACGGCTGAAATGCCAGAAACCGGTCCCCGGTAGCTTGTCTCCTTTCTGGAGAAGAATTGGCTTGGTAGTTTGGTCTGCCCTGTTCCCATCATGCACTGGGGCAGGAACAGACTAATTTGCATGTAGCCAGGTTCTGATCTGGGATGGTGCAGTGAGCTAAAAAACGGTGATGGATCAAGCCCTGATCTCTTGACTGGGTAGGAGTATTCTGCATCATTCAGAAACTCTGTCCATCACCTTTTCCAGAATTGATTTTATCCACACTAAGTGTGAGAGGGTATACTCAGACGTGAGTCCCTAGCTCATTGCACCATCAGGATTCAAGCAAGCCGGGCCGATGACGGCTGAAATGCCAGAAACCGGTCCCCGGTAGCTTGTCTCCTTTCTGGTGAAGAATTGGCTTGGTAGTTTGGTCTGCCCTGTTCCCATTATGCACTGGGGTAGGAACAGACTAATTTGCATGTAGCCAGGTTCTGATCTGGGATGGTGCAGTGAGCTAAAAAACGGTGATGGGTCAAGCCCTGATCTCTTGACTGGGTAGGAGTATTCTGCATCATTCAGAAACTCTGTCCATCACCTTTTCCAAAATTGATTTTATCCACACTAAGTGTGGGAGGGTATACTCAGACGTGAGTCCCTAGCTCATTGCACCATCAGGATTCAAGCAAGCCGGGCCGATGACGGCTCAAATGCCAGAAACCGGTCCCCGGTAGCTTGTCTCCTTTCTGGTGAAGAATTGGCTTGGTAGTTTGGTCTGCCCTGTTCCCATCATGCACTGGGGCAGGAACAGACTAATTTGCATGTAGCCAGGTTCTGATCTGGGATGGTGCAGTGAGCTAAAAAACGGTGATGGATCAAGCCCTGATCTCTTGACTGGGTAGGAGTATTCTGCATCATTCAGAAACTATATCCATCACCTTTTCCAAAATTGATTTTATCCACACTAAGTGTGGGAGGGTATACTCAGACGTGAGTCCCTAGCTCATTGCACCATCAGGATTCAAGCAAGCCGGGCCGATGACGGCTGAAATGCCAGAAACCGGTCCCCGGTAGCTTGTCTCCTTTCTGGTGAAGAATTGGCTTGGTAGTTTGGTCTGCCCTGTTCCCATCATGCACTGGGGCAGGAACAGACTAATTTGCATGTAGCCAGGTTCTGATCTGGGATGGTGCAGTGAGCTAAAAAACGGTGATGGATCAAGCCCTGATCTCTTGACTGGGTAGGAGTATTCTGCATCATTCAGAAACTCTGTCCATCACCTTTTCCAAAATTGATTTTATCCACACTAAGTGTGGGAGGGTATACTCAGACGTGAGTCCCTAGCTCATTGCACCATCAGGATTCAAGCAAGCCGGGCCGATGACGGCTGAAATGCCAGAAACCGGTCCCCGGTAGCTTTTCTCCTTTCTGGTGAAGAATTGGCTTGGTAGTTTGGTCTGCCCTGTTCCCATCATGCACTGGGGCAAAAACAGACTAATTTTAATGTAGCCAGGTTCTGATCTGGGATGGTGCAGTGAGCTAAAAAACGGTGATGGATCAAGCCCTTATCTCTTGACTGGGTAGGAGTATTCTGCATCATTCAGAAACTATATTCATCACCTTTTCCAAAATTGATTTTATCCACACTAAGTGTGGGAGGGTATACTCAGACGTGAGTCCCTAGCTCATTGCACCATCTGGATTCTAACAAGCCGGACCGATGACGGCTGAAATGCCAGAAACCGGTCCCCGGTAGCTTGTCTCCTTTCTGGTGAAGAATTGGCTTGGTAGTTTGGTCTGCCCTGTTCCCATCATGCACTGGGGCAGGAACAGACTAATTTGCATGTAGCCAGGTTCTGATCTGGGATGGTGCAGTGAGCTAAAAAACGGTGATGGATCAAGCCCTGATCTCTCAACTGGGTAGGAGTATTCTGCATCATTCAGAAACTCTGTCCATCACCTTTTCCAAAATTGATTTTATCCACACTAAGTGTGGGAGGGTATACTCAGACGTGAGTCCCTAGCTCATTGCACCTTCAGGATTCAAGCAAGCCGGGCCGATGACGGCTGAAATGCCAGAAACCGGTCCCCGGTAGCTTGTCTCCTTTCTGGTGAAGAATTGGCTTGGTAGTTTGGTCTGCCCTGTTCCCATCATGCACTGGGGCAGGAACAGACTAATTTGCATGTAGCCAGGTTCTGATCTGGGATGGTGCAGTGAGCTAAAAAACGGTGATGGATCAAGCCCTGATCTCTTGACTGGGTAGGAGTATTCTGCATCATTCAGAAACTCTTTCCATCACCTTTTCCAAAATTGATTTTATCCACACTAAGTGTGGGAGGGTATACTCAGACGTGAGTCCCTAGCTCATTGCACCATCAGGATTCAAGCAAGCCGGGCCGATGACGGCTGAAATGCCAGAAACCGGTCCCCGGTAGCTTGTCTCCTTTCTGGTGAAGAATTGGCTTGGTAGTTTGGTCTGCCCTGTTCCCATCATGCACTGGGGCAGGAACAGACTAATTTGCATGTAGCCAGGTTCTGATCTGGGATTGTGCAGGGAGCTAAAAAACGGTGATGGATCAAGCCCTGATCTCTTGACTGGGTAGGAGTATTCTGCATCATTTAGAAACTCTGTCCATCACCTTTTCCAAAATTGATTTTATCCACACTAAGTGTGGGAGGGTGTACTCAGACATGAGTCCCTAGCTCATTGCACCATCAGGATTCAAGCAAGCCGGGCCGATGACGGCTGAAATGCCAGAAACCGGTCCCCGGTAGCTTGTCTCCTTTCTGGAGAAGAATTGGCTTGGTAGTTTGGTCTGCCCTGTTCCCATCATGCACTGGGGCAGGAACAGACTAATTTGCATGTAGCCAGGTTCTGATCTGGGATGGTGCAGTGAGCTAAAAAACGGTGATGGATCAAGCCCTGATCTATTGACTGGGTAGGAGTATTCTGCATCATTCAGAAACTCTGTCCATCACCTTTTCCAAAATTGATTTTATCCACACTAAGTGTGGGAGGGTGTACTCAGACGTGAATCCCTAGCTCATTGCACCATCAGGATTCAAGCAAGCCGGGCCGATGACGGCTGAAATGCCAGAAACCGGTCCCCGGTAGCTTGTCTCCTTTCTGGAGAAGAATTGGCTTGGTAGTTTGGTCTGCCCTGTTCCCATCATGCACTGGGGCAGGAACAGACTAATTTGCATGTAGCCAGGTTCTGATCTGGGGTGGTGCAGTGAGCTAAAAAACGGTGATGGATCAAGCCCTGATCTCTTGACTGGGTAGGAGTATTCTGCATCATTCAGAAACTCTGTCCATCACCTTTTCCAGAATTGATTTTATCCACACTAAGTGTGAGAGGGTATACTCAGACGTGAGTCCCTAGCTCATTGCACCATCAGGATTCAAGCAAGCCGGGCCGATGACGGCTGAAATGCCAGAAACCGGTCCCCGGTAGCTTGTCTCCTTTCTGGTGAAGAATTGGCTTGGTAGTTTGGTCTGCCCTGTTCCCATCATGCACTGGGGCAGGAACAGACTAATTTGCATGTAGCCAGGTTCTGATCTGGGATTGTGCAGGGAGCTAAAAAACGGTGATGGATCAAGCCCTGATCTCTTGACTGGGTAGGAGTATTCTGCATCATTCAGAAACTCTGTCCATCACCTTTTCCAAAATTGATTTTATCCACACTAAGTGTGGGAGGGTGTACTCAGACATGAGTCCCTAGCTCATTGCACCATCAGGATTCAAGCAAGCCGGGCCGATGACGGCTGAAATGCCAGAAACCGGTCCCCGGTAGCTTATCTCCTTTCTGGTGAAGAATTGGCTTGGTAGTTTGGTCTGCCCTGTTCCCATCATGCACTGGGGCAGGAACAGACTAATTTGCATGTAGCCAGGTTCTGATCTGGGATGGTGCAGTGAGCTAAAAATTGGTGATGGATCAAGCCCTGATCTATTGACTGGGTAGGAGTATTCTGCATCATTCAGAAACTCTGTCCATCACCTTTTCCAAAATTGATTTTATCCACACTAAGTGTGGGAGGGTGTACTCAGACGTGAGTCCCTAGCTCATTGCACCATCAGGATTCAAGCAAGCCGGGCCGATGACGGCTGAAATGCCAGAAACCGGTCCCCGGTAGCTTGTCTCCTTTCTGGAGAAGAATTGGCTTGGTAGTTTGGTCTGCCCTGTTCCCATCATGCACTGGGGCAGGAACAGACTAATTTGCATGTAGCCAGGTTCTGATCTGGGATGGTGCAGTGAGCTAAAAAACGGTGATGGATCAAGCCCTGATCTCTTGACTGGGTAGGAGTATTCTGCATCATTCAGAAACTCTGTCCATCACCTTTTCCAGAATTGATTTTATCCACACTAAGTGTGAGAGGGTATACTCAGACGTGAGTCCCTAGCTCATTGCACCATCAGGATTCAAGCAAGCCGGGCCGATGACGGCTGAAATGCCAGAAACCGGTCCCCGGTAGCTTGTCTCCTTTCTGGTGAAGAATTGGCTTGGTAGTTTGGTCTGCCCTGTTCCCATCATGCACTGGGGTAGGAACAGACTAATTTGCATGTCGCCAGGTTCTGATCTGGGATGGTGCAGTGAGCTAAAAAACGGTGATGGGTCAAGCCCTGATCTCTTGACTGGGTAGGAGTATTCTGCATCATTCAGAACCTCTGTCCATCACCTTTTCCAAAATTGATTTTATCCACACTAAGTGTGGGAGGGTATACTCAGACGTGAGTCCCTAGCTCATTGCACCATCAGGATTCAAGCAAGCCGGGCCGATGACGGCTCAAATGCCAAAAACCGGTCCCCGGTAGCTTGTCTCCCTTCTGGTGAAGAATTGGCTTGGTAGTTTGGTCTGCCCTGTTCCCATCATGCACTAGGGGAAGGAACAGACTAATTTGCATGTAGCCAGGTTCTGATCTGGGATGGTGCAGTGAGCTAAAAAACGGTGATGGATCAAGCCCTGATCTCTTGACTGGGTAGGAGTATTCTGCATCATTCAGAAACTATATCCATCACCTTTTCCAAAATGGATTTTATCCACACTAAGTGTGGGAGGGTATACTCAGACGTGAGTCCCTAGCTCATTGCACCATCAGGATTCAAGCAAGCCGGGCCGATGACGGCTGAAATGCCAGAAACCGGTCCCCGGTAGCTTGTCTCCTTTCTGGTGAAGAATTGGCTTGGTAGTTTGGTCTGCCCTGTTCCCATCATGCACTGGGGCAGGAACAGACTAATTTGCATGTAGCCAGGTTCTGATCTGGGATGGTGCAGTGAGCTAAAAAACGGTGATGGATCAAGCCCTGATCTCTTGACTGGGTAAGAGTATTCTGCATCATTCAGAAACTCTGTCCATCACCTTTTCCAAAATTGATTTTATCCACACTAAGTGTGGGAGGGTATACTCAGACGTGAGTCCCTAGCTCATTGCACCATCAGGATTCAAGCAAGCCGGGCCGATGACGGCTGAAATGCCAGAAACCGGTCCCCGGTAGCTTTTCTCCTTTCTGGTGAAGAATTGGCTTGGTAGTTTGGTCTGCCCTGTTCCCATCATGCACTGGGGCAAAAACAGACTAATTTGCATGTAGCCAGGTTCTGATCTGGGATGGTGCAGTGAGCTAAAAAACGGTGATGGATCAAGCCCTTATCTCTTGACTGGGTAGGAGTATTCTGCATCATTCAGAAACTATATCCATCACCTTTTCCAAAATTGATTTTATCCACACTAAGTGTGGGAGGGTATACTCAGACGTGAGTCCCTAGCTCATTGCACCATCTGGATTCTAACAAGCCGGACCGATGACGGCTGAAATGCCAGAAACCGGTCCCCGGTAGCTTGTCTCCTTTCTGGTGAAGAATTGGCTTGGTAGTTTGGTCTGCCCTGTTCCCATCATGCACTGGGGCAGGAACAGACTAATTTGCATGTAGCCAGGTTCTGATCTGGGATGGTGCAGTGAGCTAAAAAACGGTGATGGATCAAGCCCTGATCTCTCGACTGGGTAGGAGTATTCTGCATCATTCAGAAACTCTGTCCATCACCTTTTCCAAAATTGATTTTATCCACACTAAGTGTGGGAGGGTATACTCAGACGTGAGTCCCTAGCTCATTGCACCATCAGGATTCAAGCAAGCCGGGCCGATGATGGCTGAAATGCCAGAAACCGGTCCCCGGTAGCTTGTCTCCTTTCTGGTGAAGAATTGGCTTGGTAGTTTGGTCTGCCCTGTTCCCATCATGCACTGGGGCAGGAACAGACTAATTTGCATGTAGCCAGGTTCTGATCTGGGATGGTGCAGTGAGCTAAAAAACGGTGATGGATCAAGCCCTGATCTCTTGACTTGGTAGGAGTATTCTGCATCATTCAGAAACTCTTTCCATCACCTTTTCCAAAATTGATTTTATCCACACTAAGTGTGGGAGGGTATACTCAGACGTGAGTCCCTAGCTCATTGCACCATCAGGATTCAAGCAAGCCGGGCCGATGACGGCTGAAATGCCAGAAACCGGTCCCCGGTAGCTTGTCTCCTTTCTGGTGAAGATTTGGCTTGGTAGTTTGGTCTGCCCTGTTCCCATCATGCACTGGGGCAGGAACAGACTAATTTGCATGTAGCCAGGTTCTGATCTGGGATTGTGCAGGGAGCTAAAAAACGGTGATGGATCAAGCCCTGATCTCTTGACTGGGTAGGAGTATTCTGCATCATTCAGAAACTCTGTCCATCACCTTTTCCAAAATTGATTTTATCCACACTAAGTGTGGGAGGGTGTACTCAGACATGAGTCCCTAGCTCATTGCACCATCAGGATTCAAGCAAGCCGGGCCGATGACGGCTGAAATGCCAGAAACCGGTCCCCGGTAGCTTGTCTCCTTTCTGGAGAAGAATTGGCTTGGTAGTTTGGTCTGCCCTGTTCCCATCATGCACTGGGGCAGGAACAGACTAATTTGCATGTAGCCAGGTTCTGATCTGGGATGGTGCAGTGAGCTAAAAAACGGTGATGGATCAAGCCCTGATCTATTGACTGGGTAGGAGTATTCTGCATCATTCAGAAACTCTGTCCATCACCTTTTCCAAAATTGATTTTATCCACACTAAGTGTGGGAGGGTGTACTCAGACGTGAGTCCCTAGCTCATTGCACCATCAGGATTCAAGCAAGCCGGGCCGATGACGGCTGAAATGCCAGAAACCGGTCCCCGGTAGCTTGTGTCCTTTCTGGAGAAGAATTGGCTTGATAGTTTGGTCTGCCCTGTTCCCATCATGCACTGGGGCAGGAACAGACTAATTTGCATGTAGCCAGGTTCTGATCTGGGGTGGTGCAGTGAGCTAAAAAACGGTGATGGATCAAGCCCTGATCTCTTGACTGGGTAGGAGTATTCTGCATCATTCAGAAACTCTGTCCATCACCTTTTCCAGAATTGATTTTATCCACACTAAGTGTGAGAGGGTATACTCAGACGTGAGTCCCTAGCTCATTGCACCATCAGGATTCAAGCAAGCCGGGCCGATGACGGCTGAAATGCCAGAAACCGGTCCCCGGTAGCTTGTCTCCTTTCTGGTGAAGAATTGGCTTGGTAGTTTGGTCTGCCCTGTTCCCATCATGCACTGGGGTAGGAACAGACTAATTTGCATGTAGCCAGGTTCTGATCTGGGATGGTGCAGTGAGCTAAAAAACGGCGATGGGTCAAGCCCTGATCTCTTGACTGGGTAGGAGTATTCTGCATCATTCAGAAACTCTGTCCATCACCTTTTCCAAAATTGATTTTATCCACACTAAGTGTGGGAGGGTATACTCAGACGTGAGTCCCTAGCTCATTGCACCATCAGGATTCAAGCAAGCCGGGCCGATGACGGCTGAAATGCCAGAAACCGGTCCCCGGTAGCTTGTCTCCTTTCTGGTGAAGAATTGGCTTGGTAGTTTGGTCTGCCCTGTTCCCATCATGCACTGGGGCAGGAACAGACTAATTTGCATGTAGCCAGGTTCTGATCTGGGATGGTGCAGTGAGCTAAAAAACGGTGATGGATCAAGCCCTGATCTCTTGACTGGGTAGGAGTATTCTGCATCATTCAGAAACTCTGTCCATCACCTTTTCCAAAATTGATTTTATCCACACTAAGTGTGGGAGGGTATACTCAGACGTGAGTCCCTAGCTCATTGCACCATCAGGATTCAAGCAAGCCGGGCCGATGACGGCTGAAATGCCAGAAACCGTTCCCCGGTAGCTTTTCTCCTTTCTGGTGAAGAATTGGCTTGGTAGTTTGGTCTGCCCTGTTCCCATCATGCACTGGGGCAAAAACAGACTAATTTGCATGTAGCCAGGTTCTGATCTGGGATGGTGCAGTGAGCTAAAAAACGGTGATGGATCAAGCCCTTATCTCTTGACTGGGTAGGAGTATTCTGCATCATTCAGAAACTATATCCATCACCTTTTCCAAAATTGATTTTATCCACACTAAGTGTGGGAGGGTATACTCAGACGTGAGTTCCTAGCTCATTGCACCATCTGGATTCTAACAAGCCGGACCGATGACGGCTGAAATGCCAGAAACCGGTCCCCGGTAGCTTGTCTCCTTTCTGGTGAAGAATTGGCTTGGTAGTTTGGTCTGCCCTGTTCCCATCATGCACTGGGGCAGGAACAGACTAATTTGCATGTAGCCAGGTTCTGATCTGAGATGGTGCAGTGAGCTAAAAAACCGGTGATGGGTCAAGCCCTGATCTCTTGACTGGGTAGGAGTATTCTGCATCATTCAGAAACTCTGTCCATCACCTTTTCCAAAATTGATTTTATCCACACTAAGTGTGGGAGGGTATACTCAGACGTGAGTCCCTAGCTCATTGCACCATCAGGATTCAAGCAAGCCGGGCCGATGACGGCTGAAATGCCAGAAACCGGTCCCCGGTAGCTTGTCTCCTTTCTGGTGAAGAATTGGCTTGGTAGTTTGGTCTGCCCTGTTCCCATCATGCACTGGGGCAGGAACAGACTAATTTGCATGTAGCCAGGTTCTGATCTGGGATGGTGCAGTGAGCTAAAAAATGTTGATGGATCAAGCCCTGATCTCTTGACTGGGTAGGAGTATTCTGCATCATTCAGAAACTATATCCATCACCTTTTCCAAAATTGATTTTATCCACACTAAGTGTGGGAGGGCATACTCAGACGTGAGTCCCTAGCTCATTGCACCATCAGGATTCAAGCAAGCCGGGCCGATGACGGCTGAAATGCCAGAAACCGGTCCCCGGTAGCTTGTCTCCTTTCTGGTGAAGAATTGGCTTGGTAGTTTGGTCTGCCCTGTTCCCATCATGCACTGGGGCAGGAACAGACTAATTTGCATGTAGCCAGATTCTGATCTGGGATGGTGCAGTGAGCTAAAAAACGGTGATGGATCAAGCCCTGATCTCTTGACTGGGTAGGAGTATTCTGCATCATTCAGAAACTCTTTCCATCACCTTTTCCAAAATTGATTTTATCCACACTAAGTGTGGGAGGGTATACTCAGACGTGAGTCCCTAGCTCATTGCACCATCAGGATTCAAGCAAGCCGGGCCGATGACGGCTAAAATGCCAGAAACCGGTCCCCGGTAGCTTGTCTCCTTTCTGGTGAAGAATTGGCTTGGTAGTTTGGTCTGCCCTGTTCCCATCATGCACTGGGGCAGGAACAGACTAATTTGCATGTAGCCAGGTTCTGATCTGGGATTGTGCAGGGAGCTAAAAAACGGTGATGGATCAAGCCCTGATCTCTTGACTGGGTAGGAGTATTCTGCATCATTCAGAAACTCTGTCCATCACCTTTTCCAAAATTGATTTTATCCACACTAAGTGTGGGAGGGTGTACTCAGACATGAGTCCCTAGCTCATTGCACCATCAGGATTCAAGCAAGCCGGGCCGATGACGGCTGAAATGCCAGAAACCGGTCCCCGGTAGCTTGTCTCCTTTCTGGAGAAGAATTGGCTTGGTAGTTTGGTCTGCCCTGTTCCCATCATGCACTGGGGCAGGAACAGACTAATTTGCATGTAGCCAGGTTCTGATCTGGGATGGTGCAGTGAGCTAAAAAACGGTGATGGATCAAGCCCTGATCTATTGACTGGGTAGGAGTATTCTGCATCATTCAGAAACTCTGTCCATCACCTTTTCCAAAATTGATTTTATCCACACTAAGTGTGGGAGGGTGTACTCAGACGTGAGTCCCTAGCTCATTGCACCATCAGGATTCAAGCAAGCCGGACCGATGACGGCTGAAATGCCAGAAACCGGTCCCCGGTAGCTTGTCTCCTTTCTGGAGAAGAATTGGCTTGGTAGTTTGGTCTGCCCTGTTCCCATCATGCACTGGGGCAGGAACAGACTAATTTGCATGTAGCCAGGTTCTGATCTGGGATGGTGCAGTGAGCTAAAAAACGGTGATGGATCAAGCCCTGATCTCTTGACTGGGTAGGAGTATTCTGCATCATTCAGAAACTCTGTCCATCACCTTTTCCAGAATTGATTTTATCCACACTAAGTGTGAGAGGGTATACTCAGACGTGAGTCCCTAGCTCATTGCACCATCAGGATTCAAGCAAGCCGGGCCGATGACGGCTGAAATGCCAGAAACCGGTCCCCGGTAGCTTGTCTCCTTTCTGGTGAAGAATTGGCTTGGTAGTTTGGTCTGCCCTGTTCCCATCATGCACTGGGGTAGGAACAGACTAATTTGCATGTAGCCAGGTTCTGATCTGGGATGGTGCAGTGAGCTAAAAAACGGTGATGGGTCAAGCCCTGATCTCTTGACTGGGTAGGAGTATTCTGCATCATTCAGAAACTCTGTCCATCACCTTTTCCAAAATTGATTTTATCCACACTAAGTGTGGGAGGGTATACTCAGACGTGAGTCCCTAGCTCATTGCACCATCAGGATTCAAGCAAGCCGGGCCGATGACGGCTGAAATGCCAGAAACCGGTCCCCGGTAGCTTGTCTCCTTTCTGGTGAAGAATTGGCTGTGTAGTTTGGTCTGCCGTGTTCCCATCATGCACTGGGGCAGGAACAGACTAATTTGCATGTAGCCAGGTTCTGATCTGGGATGGTGCAGTGAGCTAAAAAACGGTGATGGATCAAGCCCTGATCTCTTGACTGGGTAGGAGTATTCTGCATCATTCAGAAACTCTGTCCATCACCTTTTCCAAAATTGATTTTATCCACACTAAGTGTGGGAGGGTATACTCAGACGTGAGTCCCTAGCTCATTGCACCATCAGGATTCAAGCAAGCCGGGCCGATGACGGCTGAAATGCCAGAAACCGGTCCCCGGTAGCTTTTCTCCTTTCTGGTGAAGAATTGGCTTGGTAGTTTGGTCTGCCCTGTTCCCATCATGCACTGGGGCAAAAACAGACTAATTTGCATGTAGCCAGGTTCTGATCTGGGATGGTGCAGTGAGCTAAAAAACGGTGATGGATCAAGCCCTTATCTCTTGACTGGGTAGGAGTATTCTGCATCATTCAGAAACTATATCCATCACCTTTTCCAAAATTGATTTTATCCACACTAAGTGTGGGAGGGTATACTCAGACGTGAGTCCCTAGCTCATTGCACCATCTGGATTCTAACAAGCCGGACCGATGACGGCTGAAATGCCAGAAACCGGTCCCCGGTAGCTTGTCTCCTTTCTGGTGTAGAATTGGCTTGGTAGTTTGGTCTGCCCTGTTCCCATCATGCACTGGGGCAGGAACAGACTAATTTGCATGTAGCCAGGTTCTGATCTGGGATGGTGCAGTGAGCTAAAAAACGGTGATGGATCAAGCCCTGATCTCTCAACTGGGTAGGAGTATTCTGCATCATTCAGAAACTCTGTCCATCACCTTTTCCAAAATTGATTTTATCCACACTAAGTGTGGGAGGGTATACTCAGACGTGAGTCCCTAGCTCATTGCACCATCAGGATTCAAGCAAGCCGGGCCGATGATGGCTGAAATGCCAGAGACCGGTCCCCGGTAGCTTGTCTCCTTTCTGGTGAAGAATTGGCTTGGTAGTTTGGTCTGCCCTGTTCCCATCATGCACTGGGGCAGGAACAGACTAATTTGCATGTAGCCAGGTTCTGATCTGGGATGGTGCAGTGAGCTAAAAAACGGTGATGGATCAAGCCCTGATCTCTTGACTGGGTAGGAGTATTCTGCATCATTCAGAAACTCTTTCCATCACCTTTTCCAAAATTGATTTTATCCACACTAAGTGTGGGAGGGTATACTCAGACGTGAGTCCCTAGCTCATTGCACCATCAGGATTCAAGCAAGCCGGGCCGATGACGGCTGAAATGCCAGAAACCGGTCCCCGGTAGCTTGTCTCCTTTCTGGTGAAGAATTGGCTTGGTAGTTTGGTCTGCCCTGTTCCCATCATGCACTGGGGCAGGAACAGACTAATTTGCATGTAGCCAGGTTCTGATCTGGGATTGTGCAGGGAGCTAAAAAACGGTGATGGATCAAGCCCTGATCTCTTGACTGGGTAGGAGTATTCTGCATCATTCAGAAACTCTGTCCATCACCTTTTCCAAAATTGATTTTATCCACACTAAGTGTGGGAGGGTGTACTCAGACATGAGTCCCTAGCTCATTGCACCATCAGGATTCAAGCAAGCCGGGCCGATGACGGCTGAAATGCCAGAAACCGGTCCCCGATAGCTTGTCTCCTTTCTGGAGAAGAATTGGCTTGGTAGTTTGGTCTGCCCTGTTCCCATCATGCACTGGGGCAGGAACAGACTAATTTGCATGTAGCCAGGTTCTGATCTGGGAAGGTGCAGTGAGCTAAAAAACGGTGATGGATCAAGCCCTGATCTATTGACTGGGTAGGAGTATTCTGCATCATTCAGAAACTCTGTCCATCACCTTTTCCAAAATTGATTTTATCCACACTAAGTGTGGGAGGGTGTACTCAGACGTGAGTCCCTAGCTCATTGCACCATCAGGATTCAAGCAAGCCGGGCCGATGACGGCTGAAATGCCAGAAACCGGTCCCCGGTAGCTTGTCTCCTTTCTGGAGAAGAATTGGCTTGGTAGTTTGGTCTGCCCTGTTCCCATCATGCACTGGGGCAGGAACAGACTAATTTGCATGTAGCCAGGTTCTGATCTGGGATGGTGCAGTGAGCTAAAAAACGGTGATGGATCAAGCCCTGATCTCTTGACTGGGTAGGAGTATTCTGCATCATTCAGAAACTCTGTCCATCACCTTTTCCAGAATTGATTTTATCCACACTAAGTGTGAGAGGGTATACTCAGACGTGAGTCCCTAGCTCATTGCACCATCAGGATTCAAGCAAGCCGGGCCGATGACGGCTGAAATGCCAGAAACCGGTCCCCGGTAGCTTGTCTCCTTTCTGGTGAAGAATTGGCTTGGTAGTTTGGTCTGCCCTGTTCCCATCATGCACTGGGGTAGGAACAGACTAATTTGCATGTAGCCAGGTTCTGATCTGGGATGGTGCAGTGAGCTAAAAAACGGTGATGGGTCAAGCCCTGATCTCTTGACTGGGTAGGAGTTTTCTGCATCATTCAGAAACTCTGTCCATCACCTTTTCCAAAATTGATTTTATCCACACTAAGTGTGGGAGGGTATACTCAGACGTGAGTCCCTAGCTCATTGCACCATCAGGATTCAAGCAAGCCGGGCCGATGACGGCTCAAATGCCAGAAACCGGTCCCCGGTAGCTTGTCTCCTTTCTGGTGAAGAATTGGCTTGGTAGTTTGGTCTGCCCTGTTCCCATCATGCACTGGGGCAAGAACAGACTAATTTGCATGTAGCCAGGTTCTGATCTGGGATGGTGCAATGAGCTAAAAAACGGTGATGGATCAAGCCCTGATCTCTTGACTGGGTAGGAGTATTCTGCATCATTCAGAAACTATATCCATCACCTTTTCCAAAATTGATTTTATCCACACTAAGTGTGGGAGGGTATACTCAGACGTGAGTCCCTAGCTCATTGCACCATCAGGATTCAAGCAAGCCGGGCCGATGACGGCTGAAATGCCAGAAACCGCTCCCCGGTAGCTTGTCTCCTTTCTGGTGAAGAATTGGCTTGGTAGTTTGGTCTGCCCTGTTCCCATCATGCACTGGGGCAGGAACAGACTAATTTGCATGTAGCCAGGTTCTGATCTGGGATGGTGCAGTGAGTTAAAAAACGGTGATGGATCAAGCCCTGATCTCTTGACTGGGTAGGAGTATTCTGCATCATTCAGAAACTCTGTCCGTCACCTTTTCCAAAATTGATTTTATCCACACTAAGTGTGGGAGGGTATACTCAGACGTGAGTCCCTAGCTCATTGCACCATCAGGATTCAAGCAAGCCGGGCCGATGACGTCTGAAATGCCAGAAACCGGTCCCCGGTAGCTTTTCTCCTTTCTGGTGAAGAATTGGCTTGGTAGTTTGGTCTGCCCTGTTCCCATCATGCACTGGGGCAAAAACAGACTAATTTGCATGTAGCCAGGTTCTGATCTGGGATGGTGCAGTGAGCTAAAAAACGGTGATGGATCAAGCCCTTATCTCTTGACTGGGTAGGAGTATTCTGCATCATTCAGAAACTATATCCATCACCTTTTCCAAAATTGATTTTATCCACACTAAGTGTGGGAGGGTATACTCAGACGTGAGTCCCTAGCTCATTGCACCATCTGGATTCTAACAAGCCGGACCGATGACGGCTGAAATGCCAGAAACCGGTCCCCGGTAGCTTGTCTCCTTTCTGGTGAAGAATTGGCTTGGTAGTTTGGTCTGCCCTGTTCCCATCATGCACTGGGGCAGGAACAGACTAATTTGCATGTAGCCAGGTTCTGATCTGGGATGGTGCAGTGAGCTAAAAAACGGTGATGGATCAAGCCCTGATCTCTCGACTGGGTAGGAGTATTCTGCATCATTCAGAAACTCTGTCCATCACCTTTTCCAAAATTAATTTTATCCACACTAAGTGTGGGAGGGTATACTCAGACGTGAGTCCCTAGCTCATTGCACCATCAGGATTCAAGCAAGCCGGGCCGATGACGGCTGAAGTGCCAGAAACCGGTCCCCGGTAGCTTGTCTCCTTTCTGGTGAAGAATTGGCTTGGTAGTTTGGTCTGCCCTCTTCCCATCATGCACTGGGGCAGGAACAGACTAATTTGCATGTAGCCAGGTTCTGATCTGGGATGGTGCAGTGAGCTAAAAAACGGTGATGGATCAAGCCCTGATCTCTTGACTGGGTAGGAGTATTCTGCATCATTCAGAAACTCTGTCCATCACCTTTTCCAAAATTGATTTTATCCACACTAAGTGTGGGAGGGTATACTCAGACGTGAGTCCCTAGCTCATTGCACCATCAGGATTCAAGCAAGCCGGGCCGATGACGGCTGAAATGACAGAAACCGGTCCCCGGTAGCTTGTCTCCTTTCTGGTGAAGAATTGGCTTGGTAGTTTGGTCTGCCCTGTTCCCATCATGCACTGGGGCAGGAACAGACTAATTTGCATGTAGCCAGGTTCTGATCTGAGATGGTGCAGTGAGCTAAAAAACGGTGATGGGTCAAGCCCTGATCTCTTGACTGGGTAGGAGTATTCTGCATCATTCAGAAACTCTGTCCATCACCTTTTCCAAAATTGATTTTATCCACACTAAGTGTGGGAGGGTATACTCAGACGTGAGTCCCTAGCTCATTGCACCATCAGGATTCAAGCAAGCCGGGCCGATGACGGCTGAAATGCCAGAAACCGGTCCCCGGTAGCTTGTCTCCTTTCTGGTGAAGAATTGGCTTGGTAGTTTGGTCTGCCCTGTTCCCATCATGCACTGGGGCAGGAACAGACTAATTTGCATGTAGCCAGGTTCTGATCTGGGATGGTGCAGTGAGCTAAAAAATGTTGATGGATCAAGCCCTGATCTCTTGACTGGGTAGGAGTATTCTGCATCATTCAGAAACTATATCCATCACCTTTTCCAAAATTGATTTTATCCACACTAAGTGTGGGAGGGTATACTCAGACGTGAGTCCCTAGCTCATTGCACCATCAGGATTCAAGCAAGCCGGGCCGATGACGGCTGAAATGCCAGAAACCGGTCCCCGGTAGCTTGTCTCCTTTCTGGTGAAGAATTGGCTTGGTAGTTTGGCCTGCCCTGTTCCCATCATGCACTGGGGCAGGAACAGACTAATTTGCATGTAGCCAGGTTCTGATCTGGGATGGGGCAGTGAGCTAAAAAACGGTGATGGATCAAGCCCTGATCTCTTGACTGCGTAGGAGTATTCTGCATCATTCAGAAACTCTGTCCATCACCTTTTCCAAAATTGATTTTATCCACACCAAGTGTGGGAGGGTATACTCAGACGTGAGTCCCTAGCTCATTGCACCATCAGGATTCAAGCAAGCCGGACCGATGACGGCAGAAATGCCAGAAACCGGTCCCCGGTAGCTTGTATCCTTTCTGGTGAAGAATTGGCTTGGTAGTTTGGTCTGCCCTGTTCCCATCATGCACTGGGGCAGGAACAGACTAATTTGCATGTAGCCAGGTTCTGATCTGGGATGGTGCAGTGAGCTAAAAAACGGTGATGGATCAAGCCCTGATCTCTCGACTGGGTAGGAGTATTCTGCATCATTCAGAAACTCTGTCCATCACCTTTTCCAAAATGGATTTTATCCACACTAAGTGTGGGAGGGTTTACTCAGACGTGAGTCCCTAGCTCATTGCACCATCAGGATTCAAGCAAGCCGGGCCGATGACGGCTGAAATGCCAGAAACCGGTCCCCGGTAGCTTGTCTCCTTTCTGGTGAAGAATTGGCTTGGTAGTTTGGTCTGCCCTGTTCCCATCATGCACTGGGGCAGGAACAGACTAATTTGCATGTAGCCAGGTTCTGATCTGGGATGGTGCAGTGAGCTAAAAAACGGTGATGGATCAAGCCCTGATCTCTTGACTGGGTAGGAGTATTCTGCATCATTCAGAAACTCTGTCCATCACCTTTTCCAAAATTGATTTTATCCACACTAAGTGTGGGAGGGTATAGTCAGACGTGAGTCCCTAGCTCATTGCACCATCAGGATTCAAGCAAGCCGGGCAGATGACGGCTGAAATGCCAGAAACCGGTCCCCGGTAGCTTGTCTCCTTTCTGGTGAAGAATTGGCTTGGTAGTTTGGTCTGCCCTCTTCCCATCATGCACTGGGGCAGGAACAGACTAATTTGCATGTAGCCAGGTTCTGTTCTGGGATGGTGCAGTGAGCAAAAAAACGGTGATGGATCAAGCCCTGATCTCTTGACTGGGTAGGAGTATTCTGCATCATTCAGAAACTATATCCATCACCTTTTCCAAAATTGATTTTATCCACACTAAGTGAGGGAGGGTATACTCAGACGTGAGTCCCTAGCTCATTGCACCATCAGGATTCAAGCAAGCCGGGCCGATGACGGCTCAAATGCCAGAAACCGGTCCCCGGTAGCTTGTCTCCTTTCTGGTGAAGAATTGGCTTGGTAGTTTGGTCTGCCCTGTTCCCATCATGCACTGGGGCAAGAACAGACTAATTTGCATGTAGCCAGGTTCTGATCTGGGATGGTGCAATGAGCTAAAAAACGGTGATGGATCAAGCCCTGATCTCTTGACTGGGTAGGAGTATTCTGCATCATTCAGAAACTATATCCATCACCTTTTCCAAAATTGATTTTATCCACACTAAGTGTGGGAGGGTATACTCAGACGTGAGTCCCTAGCTCATTGCACCATCAGGATTCAAGCAAGCCGGGCCGATGACGGCTGAAATGCCAGAAACCGCTCCCCGGTAGCTTGTCTCCTTTCTGGTGAAGAATTGGCTTGGTAGTTTGGTCTGCCCTGTTCCCATCATGCACTGGGGCAGGAACAGACTAATTTGCATGTAGCCAGGTTCTGATCTGGGATGGTGCAGTGAGTTAAAAAACGGTGATGGATCAAGCCCTGATCTCTTGACTGGGTAGGAGTATTCTGCATCATTCAGAAACTCTGTCCATCACCTTTTCCAAAATTGATTTTATCCACACTAAGTGTGGGAGGGTATACTCAGACGTGAGTCCCTAGCTCATTGCACCATCAGGATTCAAGCAAGCCGGGCCGATCACGGCTGAAATGCCAGAAACCGGTCCCCGGTAGCTTTTCTCCTTTCTGGTGAAGAATTGGCTTGGTAGTTTGGTCTGCCCTGTTCCCATCATGCACTGGGGCAAAAACAGACTAATTTGCATGTAGCCAGGTTCTGATCTGGGATGGTGCAGTGAGCTAAAAAACGGTGATGGATCAAGCCCTTATCTCTTGACTGGGTAGGAGTATTCTGCATCATTCAGAAACTATATCCATCACCTTTTCCAAAATTGATTTTATCCACACTAAGTGTGGGAGGGTATACTCAGACGTGAGTCCCTAGCTCATTGCACCATCTGGATTCTAACAAGCCGGACCGATGACGGCTGAAATGCCAGAAACCGGTCCCCGGTAGCTTGTCTCCTTTCTGGTGAAGAATTGGCTTGGTAGTTTGGTCTGCCCTGTTCCCATCATGCACTGGGGCAGGAACAGACTAATTTGCATGTAGCCAGGTTCTGATCTGGGATGGTGCAGTGAGCTAAAAAACGGTGATGGATCAAGCCCTGATCTCTCGACTGGGTAGGAGTATTCTGCATCATTCAGAAACTCTGTCCATCACCTTTTCCAAAATTAATTTTATCCACACTAAGTGTGGGAGGGTATACTCAGACGTGAGTCCCTAGCTCATTGCACCATCAGGATTCAAGCAAGCCGGGCCGATGACGGCTGAAGTGCCAGAAACCGGTCCCCGGTAGCTTGTCTCCTTTCTGGTGAAGAATTGGCTTGGTAGTTTGGTCTGCCCTCTTCCCATCATGCACTGGGGCAGGAACAGACTAATTTGCATGTAGCCAGGTTCTGATCTGGGATGGTGCAGTGAGCTAAAAAACGGTGATGGATCAAGCCCTGATCTCTTGACTGGGTAGGAGTATTCTGCATCATTCAGAAACTCTGTCCATCACCTTTTCCAAAATTGATTTTATCCACACTAAGTGTGGGAGGGTATACTCAGACGTGAGTCCCTAGCTCATTGCACCATCAGGATTCAAGCAAGCCGGGCCGATGACGGCTGAAATGACAGAAACCGGTCCCCGGTAGCTTGTCTCCTTTCTGGTGAAGAATTGGCTTGGTAGTTTGGTCTGCCCTGTTCCCATCATGCACTGGGGCAGGAACAGACTAATTTGCATGTAGCCAGGTTCTGATCTGAGATGGTGCAGTGAGCTAAAAAACGGTGATGGGTCAAGCCCTGATCTCTTGACTGGGTAGGAGTATTCTGCATCATTCAGAAACTCTGTCCATCACCTTTTCCAAAATTGATTTTATCCACACTAAGTGTGGGAGGGTATACTCAGACGTGAGTCCCTAGCTCATTGCACCATCAGGATTCAAGCAAGCCGGGCCGATGACGGCTGAAATGCCAGAAACCGGTCCCCGGTAGCTTGTCTCCTTTCTGGTGAAGAATTGGCTTGGTAGTTTGGTCTGCCCTGTTCCCATCATGCACTGGGGCAGGAACAGACTAATTTGCATGTAGCCAGGTTCTGATCTGGGATGGTGCAGTGAGCTAAAAAATGTTGATGGATCAAGCCCTGATCTCTTGACTGGGTAGGAGTATTCTGCATCATTCAGAAACTATATCCATCACCTTTTCCAAAATTGATTTTATCCACACTAAGTGTGGGAGGGTATACTCAGACGTGAGTCCCTAGCTCATTGCACCATCAGGATTCAAGCAAGCCGGGCCGATGACGGCTGAAATGCCAGAAACCGGTCCCCGGTAGCTTGTCTCCTTTCTGGTGAAGAATTGGCTTGGTAGTTTGGCCTGCCCTGTTCCCATCATGCACTGGGGCAGGAACAGACTAATTTGCATGTAGCCAGGTTCTGATCTGGGATGGGGCAGTGAGCTAAAAAACGGTGATGGATCAAGCCCTGATCTCTTGACTGCGTAGGAGTATTCTGCATCATTCAGAAACTCTGTCCATCACCTTTTCCAAAATTGATTTTATCCACACCAAGTGTGGGAGGGTATACTCAGACGTGAGTCCCTAGCTCATTGCACCATCAGGATTCAAGCAAGCCGGACCGATGACGGCAGAAATGCCAGAAACCGGTCCCCGGTAGCTTGTATCCTTTCTGGTGAAGAATTGGCTTGGTAGTATGGTCTGCCCTGTTCCCATCATGCACTGGGGCAGGAACAGACTAATTTGCATGTAGCCAGGTTCTGATCTGGGATGGTGCAGTGAGCTAAAAAACGGTGATGGATCAAGCCCTGATCTCTCGACTGGGTAGGAGTATTCTGCATCATTCAGAAACTCTGTCCATCACCTTTTCCAAAATGGATTTTATCCACACTAAGTGTGGGAGGGTTTACTCAGACGTGAGTCCCTAGCTCATTGCACCATCAGGATTCAAGCAAGCCGGGCCGATGACGGCTGAAATGCCAGAAACCGGTCCCCGGTAGCTTGTCTCCTTTCTGGTGAAGAATTGGCTTGGTAGTTTGGTCTGCCCTGTTCCCATCATGCACTGGGGCAGGAACAGACTAATTTGCATGTAGCCAGGTTCTGATCTGGGATGGTGCAGTGAGCTAAAAAACGGTGATGGATCAAGCCCTGATCTCTTGACTGGGTAGGAGTATTCTGCATCATTCAGAAACTCTGTCCATCACCTTTTCCAAAATTGATTTTATCCACACTAAGTGTGGGAGGGTATACTCAGACGTGAGTCCCTAGCTCATTGCACCATCAGGATTCAAGCAAGCCGGGCCGATGACGGCTGAAATGCCAGAAACCGGTCCCCGGTAGCTTGTCTCCTTTCTGGTGAAGAATTGGCTTGGTAGTTTGGTCTGCCCTCTTCCCATCATGCACTGGGGCAGGAACAGACTAATTTGCATGTAGCCAGGTTCTGTTCTGGGATGGTGCAGTGAGCAAAAAAACGGTGATGGATCAAGCCCTGATCTCTTGACTGGGTAGGAGTATTCTGCATCATTCAGAAACTATATCCATCACCTTTTCCAAAATTGATTTTATCCACACTAAGTGAGGGAGGGTATACTCAGACGTGAGTCCCTAGCTCATTGCACCATCAGGATTCAAGCAAGCCGGGCCGATGACGGCTGAAATGCCAGAAACCGGTCCCCGGTAGCTTGTCTCCTTTCTGGTGAAGAATTGGCTTGGTAGTTTGGTCTGCCCTGTTCCCATCATGCACTGGGGCAGGAACAGACTAATTTGCATGTAGCCAGGTTCTGATCTGGGATGGGGCAGTGAGCTAAAAAATGTTGATGGATCAAGCCCTGATCTCTTGACTGGGTAGGAGTATTCTGCATCATTCAGAAACTATATCCATCACCTTTTCCAAAATTGATTTTATCCTCACTAAGTGTGGGAGGGCATACTCAGACGTGAGTCCCTAGCTCATTGCACCATCAGGATTCAAGCAAGCCGGGCCGATGACGGCTGAAATGCCAGAAACCGGTCCCCGGTAGCTTGTCTCCTTTCTGGTGAAGAATTGGCTTGGTAGTTTGGTCTGCCCTGTTCCCATCATGCACTGGGGCAGGAACAGACTAATTTGCATGTAGCCAGATTCTGATCTGGGATGGTGCAGTGAGCTAAAAAACGGTGATGGATCAAGCCCTGATCTCTTGACTGGGTAGGAGTATTCTGCATCATTCAGAAACTCTTTCCATCACCTTTTCCAAAATTGATTTTATCCACACTAAGTGTGGGAGGGTATACTCAGACGTGAGTCCCTAGCTCATTGCACCATCAGGATTCAAGCAAGCCGGGCCGATGACGGCTGAAATGCCAGAAACCGGTCCCCGGTAGCTTGTCTCCTTTCTGGTGAAGAATTGGCTTGGTAGTTTGGTCTGCCCTGTTCCCATCATGCACTGGGGCAGGAACAGACTAATTTGCATGTAGCCAGGTTCTGATCTGGGATTGTGCAGGGAGCTAAAAAACGGTGATGGATCAAGCCCTGATCTCTTGACTGGGTAGGAGTATTCTGCATCATTCAGAAACTCTGTCCATCACCTTTTCCAAAATTGATTTTATCCACACTAAGTGTGGGAGGGTGTACTCAGACATGAGTCCCTAGCTCATTGCACCATCAGGATTCAAGCAAGCCGGGCCGATGACGGCTGAAATGCCAGAAACCGGTCCCCGGTAGCTTGTCTCCTTTCTGGAGAAGAATTGGCTTGGTAGTTTGGTCTGCCCTGTTCCCATCATGCACTGGGGCAGGAACAGACTAATTTGCATGTAGCCAGGTTCTGATCTGGGATGGTGCAGTGAGCTAAAAAACGGTGATGGATCAAGCCCTGATCTATTGACTGGGTAGGAGTATTCTGCATCATTCAGAAACTCTGTCCATCACCTTTTCCAAAATTGATTTTATCCACACTAAGTGTGGGAGGGTGTACTCAGACGTGAGTCCCTAGCTCATTGCACCATCAGGATTCAAGCAAGCCGGGCCGATGACGGCTGAAATGCCAGAAACCGGTCCCCGGTAGCTTGTCTCCTTTCTGGAGAAGAATTGGCTTGGTAGTTTGGTCTGCCCTGTTCCCATCATGCACTGGGGCAGGAACAGACTAATTTGCATGTAGCCAGGTTCTGATCTGGGATGGTGCAGTGAGCTAAAAAACGGTGATGGATCAAGCCCTGATCTCTTGACTGGGTAGGAGTATTCTGCATCATTCAGAAACTCTGTCCATCACCTTTTCCAGAATTGATTTTATCCACACTAAGTGTGGGAGGGTTTACTCAGACGTGAGTCCCTAGCTCATTGCACCATCAGGATTCAAGCAAGCCGGGCCGATGACGGCTGAAATGCCAGAAACCGGTCCCCGGTAGCTTGTCTCCTTTCTGGTGAAGAATTGGCTTGGTAGTTTGGTCTGCCCTGTTCCCATCATGCACTGGGGCAGGAACAGACTAATTTGCATGTAGCCAGGTTCTGATCTGGGATGGTGCAGTGAGCTAAAAAATGGTGATGGATCAAGCCCTGATCTCTTGACTGGGTAGGAGTATTCTGCATCATTCAGAAACTCTGTCCATCACCTTTTCCAAAATTGATTTTATCCACACTAAGTGTGGGAGGGTATACTCAGACGTGAGTCCCTAGCTCATTGCACCATCAGGATTCAAGCAAGCCGGGCCGATGACGGCTGAAATGCCAGAAACCGGTCCCCGGTAGCTTGTCTCCTTTCTGGTGAAGAATTGGCTTGGTAGTTTGGTCTGCCCTCTTCCCATCATGCACTGGGGCAGGAACAGACTAATTTGCATGTAGCCAGGTTCTGTTCTGGGATGGTGCAGTGAGCAAAAAAACGGTGATGGATCAAGCCCTGATCTCTTGACTGGGTAGGAGTAGTCTGCATCATTCAGAAACTATATCCATCACCTTTTCCAAAATTGATTTTATCCACACTAAGTGAGGGAGGGTATACTCAGACGTGAGTCCCTAGCTCATTGCACCATCAGGATTCAAGCAAGCCGGGCCGATGACGGCTGAAATGCCAGAAACCGGTCCCCGGTAGCTTGTCTCCTTTCTGGTGAAGAATTGGCTTGGTAGTTTGGTCTGCTCTGTTCCCATCATGCACTGGGGCAGGAACAGACTAATTTGCATGTAGCCAGGTTCTGATCTGGGATGGGGCAGTGAGCTAAAAAATGTTGATGGATCAAGCCCTGATCTCTTGACTGGGTAGGAGTATTCTGCATCATTCAGAAACTATATCCATCACCTTTTCCAAAATTGATTTTATCCAAACTAAGTGTGGGAGGGCATACTCAGACGTGAGTCCCTAGCTCATTGCACCATCAGGATTCAAGCAAGCCGGGCCGATGACGGCTGAAATGCCAGAAACCGGTCCCTGGTAGCTTGTCTCCTTTCTGGTGAAGAATTGGCTTGGTAGTTTGGTCTGCCCTGTTCCCATCATGCACTGGGGCAGGAACAGACTAATTTGCATGTAGCCAGATTCTGATCTGGGATGGTGCAGTGAGCTAAAAAACGGTGATGGATCAAGCCCTGATCTCTTGACTGGGTAGGAGTATTCTGCATCATTCAGAAACTCTTTCCATCACCTTTTCCAAAATTGATTTTATCCACACTAAGTGTGGGAGGGTATACTCAGACGTGAGTCCCTAGCTCATTGCACCATCAGGATTCAAGCAAGCCGGGCCGATGACGGCTGAAATGCCAGAAACCGGTCCCCGGTAGCTTGTCTCCTTTCTGGTGAAGAATTGGCTTGGTAGTTTGGTCTGCCCTGTTCCCATCATGCACTGGGGCAGGAACAGACTAATTTGCATGTAGCCAGGTTCTGATCTGGGATTGTGCAGGGAGCTAAAAAACGGTGATGGATCAAGCCCTGATCTCTTGACTGGGTAGGAGTATTCTGCATCATTCAGAAACTCTGTCCATCACCTTTTCCAAAATTGATTTTATCCACACTAAGTGTGGGAGGGTGTACTCAGACATGAGTCCCTAGCTCATTGCACCATCAGGATTCAAGCAAGCCGGGCCGATGACGGCTGAAATGCCAGAAACCGGTCCCCGGTAGCTTGTCTCCTTTCTGGAGAAGAATTGGCTTGGTAGTTTGGTCTGCCCTGTTCCCATCATGCACTGGGGCAGGAACAGACTAATTTGCATGTAGCCAGGTTCTGATCTGGGATGGTGCAGTGAGCTAAAAAACGGTGATGGATCAAGCCCTGATCTATTGACTGGGTAGGAGTATTCTGCATCATTCAGAAACTCTGTCCATCACCTTTTCCAAAATTGATTTTATCCACACTAAGTGTGGGAGGGTGTACTCAGACGTGAGTCCCTAGCTCATTGCACCATCAGGATTCAAGCAAGCCGGGCCGATGACGGCTGAAATGCCAGAAACCGGTCCCCGGTAGCTTGTCTCCTTTCTGGAGAAGAATTGGCTTGGTAGTTTGGTCTGCCCTGTTCCCATCATGCACTGGGGCAGGAACAGACTAATTTGCTTGTAGCCAGGTTCTGATCTGGGATGGTGCAGTGAGCTAAAAAACGGTGATGGATCAAGCCCTGATCTCTTGACTGGGTAGGAGTATTCTGCATCATTCAGAAACTCTGTCCATCACCTTTTCCAGAATTGATTTTATCCACACTAAGTGTGGGAGGGTTTACTCAGACGTGAGTCCCTAGCTCATTGCACCATCAGGATTCAAGCAAGCCGGGCCGATGACGGCTGAAATGCCAGAAACCGGTCCCCGGTAGCTTGTCTCCTTTCTGGTGAAGAATTGGCTTGGTAGTTTGGTCTGCCCTGTTCCCATCATGCACTGGGGCAGGAACAGACTAATTTGCATGTAGCCAGGTTCTGATCTGGGATGGTGCAGTGAGCTAAAAAACGGTGATGGATCAAGCCCTGATCTCTTGACTGGGTAGGAGTATTCTGCATCATTCAGAAACTCTGTCCATCACCTTTTCCAAAATTGATTTTATCCACACTAAGTGTGGGAGGGTATACTCAGACGTGAGTCCCTAGCTCATTGCACCATCAGGATTCAAGCAAGCCGGGCCGATGACGGCTGAAATGCCAGAAACCGGTCCCCGGTAGCTTGTCTCCTTTCTGGTGAAGAATTGGCTTGGTAGTTTGGTCTGCCCTCTTCCCATCATGCACTGGGGCAGGAACAGACTAATTTGCATGTAGCCAGGTTCTGTTCTGGGATGGTGCAGTGAGCAAAAAAACGGTGATGGGTCAAGCCCTGATCTCTTGACTGGGTAGGAGTATTCTGCATCATTCAGAAACTCTGTCCATCACCTTTTCCAAAATTGATTTTATCCACACTAAGTGAGGGAGGGTATACTCAGACGTGAGTCCCTAGCTCATTGCACCATCAGGATTCAAGCAAGCCGGGCCGATGACGGCTGAAATGCCAGAAACCGGTCCCCGGTAGCTTGTCTCCTTTCTGGTGAAGAATTGGCTTGGTAGTTTGGTCTGCCCTGTTCCCATCATGCACTGTGGCAGGAACAGACTAATTTGCATGTAGCCAGGTTCTGATCTGGGATGGTGCAGTGAGCTAAAAAACGGTGATGGATCAAGCCCTGATCTCTTGACTGGGTAGGAGTATTCTGCATCATTCAGAAACTCTGTCCATCACCTTTTCCAAAACTGTCCTGATTCCTGCCCTGAAGCCTTTGTTCACCAGTTCTTTCCTGGGGGACCCTTCCCAATTCCTAGGCCTGAGAGTTGGTTTTCACGCTATTCTGGGAAAATATTTCTACATTTGTTTATGCGCTTATGTGCTTTTCGCTTTGTCTTCTCCCTTTTCATGCAGTGTCATTGCAAAGTATAAATGAAAACATATGATTGATTATTTGAATCTTCCTTCCTGTGAGAGACAGAGTTTATTCTGTGCTGTGTAAGTAGTTCACATGAACTTTACTCTAAGATAACATTTTAAAAGTCATCCCAACTCTGTGATCATTTCCAATGTGTAAGTATATTGAAATCTTATGTCATTTCACCATCAACTAGTTCCAACTAATGGTCCATTTACCAGAGGAAAAAACTTTAGATCAGTGAAAGATTGGTTAGGGACTAGAGATAACTAATCTTGAGGATTATAAAAACATGATCCCAGCGGTTATTGCCAGCATGTTGTGAATGAATGTATGGGCCCATACAAGTATGTGGTATTAGATTACCTGTTGCTGGTAACCTGCTGGATCACAGGCATGTTTGATGAGAGAAGTGGTCAGGAAGATCTGCTTGGAGAGACGTTTTTACTAGCATCTCAATTTTGACTGCCATTGTGAGATGTTAAGCGGCATGCATAGGTGAACTAAAGGGAGGATTACTGTGATGAACCCACTATAGGGAACGCATTATAGGTGTCTCAGAAAGTGGAACATAAAATATGGACTCTGACTTTGCTTATGGGGGCTTTGCAGAGAGTTGCAATAGCTGTCGGAAGTCGCAAAGGCACTTTTCCTTGCAGCTTTCTTTAAGACGGCACTGTCTATACACTATTACATTGTTTATTTTTGACGCCTTGTCTATTGCTACAAACACACTATACATATCAAGCACAGCTCATGGCACTATGAGGCTCTCCCTAAAACCTTACACCTAAAACAAAGCATGCACACATTTACAATTACTTGTGTAACATTCAGTTAGCAGTTGGGTGTCACTCAAAATGTAATCTATGAATTCTTTAATCTATCATTCAGTTTTTCACTATTCATTCTGCCCTTCCATCTGTGTGTCCATCCATATCCAAACCTTTTTAACCATTTGCAAACCTATCTATCATGTAAACTTCCATCCATCATTTCCCTCATCAATCCCTTCATCCACCCTTTCACTTATCGATCTATCCACCTGTGAGAAAAACGGTGATGGATCAAGCCCTGATCTCTCGACTGGGTAGGAGTATTCTGCATCATTCAGAAACTCTGTCCATCACCTTTTCCAAAATTGATTTTATCCACACTAAGTGTGGAAGTGACAGATGAGTGAGCCAAACCCTCCCACTCAGCCGCTAACGAACAGGGGTCTAGTCTCAACTAAAGCAAGCAGGGAGGGGCCTCTGACGTCAGCGGAGAGTGAGGACCCAAAAGGAGTACAGGCAGAATCCGAAGGAGAGGAGGATGGAAGAAAGCGAACGGAGAAGGCGGAAGTGAGTGGCAAGAATGATGAAGACGAGCAAAGCGAAAAGACGTAGAACCAGAGGAGCGTCTATTATACAACGCTCAAACCCAGCGGGCTGTAGAAGACGCCCCGGTTCCCTACGCCACAGCTCTGGGAACGGGTCATGGCTTAAGGCGAGTACCACTCAGCAGATCGCTTTGATGGGGGTGGTGGGGAGACACTAGGAGTTAGAGCACGCAGGTTAGTTCTACCCGAGCACGCGATAATCCCTCACGGTTCCCCTCCCACTATGTGGTGACTGGTGACTGTAGCACTAAAAGAACAAGGGAAAACCGAGAGTTTGGCTTTAACCCCAATCAGTTTTTTTTCTTTTCCTTCCCCGCACCTTTGCCCAAGAGAGAGAAAGCAAGAGGCCCTAAAGCCCAGAAACATTACAAAAAGGGGGGTTGAACCCAAGCAGTCACGGGGACCTGGGCGATATTAGGTACATGAAAAAGGGGATCCCCGCAAGAGAAATGTGTTGTGTCAAAAAACCAACAGTTATTGTTCAAACAACTTCATGAAACAAGAAAAACATCAAAAGTTTTTTCAAACTGGGTACTGTAATTTATTAACAATACCTTGAGGTAGCAACACAATCAAAGAATTTAATGCAATTATTGCAATTTTTGCCCCAAAAGAAGGGGGGGAGGGAGAAAAGGAGTGCTCAAGGGAGTGTAAGAAAGGGATAGACACAGTTAAAGAGACAAGTGATGAGTACAAAAGTTACCAACACAATCAAAATGAATACAAATACATAAACCCCAAAATCTGGGCACACAATGATGAATTATTTCACAAAAAAACTTTCAGCGGACACACAATCAATATAAAACTGTAGAGGGCTTGTGCCGGAAGTTTCAGAGGAAAACCGTCGACGTTTCGACCCCTATATGTAGGCTATGTTCAGTCCTTAGGTGGGGTCTTCATCAGGACATATGCGACAGGGGGAAGTGAGGGGCAATCCTGTCAGGTAAATTAATAATAAATTAGTAAGTATTACACCATAGCCAGTCTGATTCAGACTATGATGAAGGTTTGGAATGGTAATTGAAAAAATTAGTTACCATGGAGTCGTGGCCCGACAGAGCTCAGGACATGGAATTATGATGGACTGTACAGGAGTCACAGGTCGATCACAGCGTAATTAAATCGCAAAGCTACAGAGGAGAAAGGACAACCAGTGAAAAAGGGCCTTTGACATTACTATTGGTTAAACAAATTAATATACTCCAGACCTGTGTTTGATCAGGTGGGTAAAGGTCCTAAGGATATTTGGACTGGTGGATAAAGTCCACTAAGTTGATGTGGGTTTAAAGGATCCACAGAAGGGCCTTTGACATTAATATTAGTCAAATATTTAACTCCAGACCTGTGTGTGATCAGGTGGGTCAAGGTCAGAGAAGTCCCTAAGGATATGTGGGCTGGTGGATCAAGTCCACTGAGTTGGGGGAAGTATTGGTGAATATAAATTATCCACAGGAGTTGTAAATTGGGACCCAATGTTACAACCGGAACAACTTTCTCAATGCCAAAGTGATGGGATTAGGGGTCTTAGCAAAAGCATCATGGTACGATGACCCAGGCATGTACGGATGCTTGACATACCTGTGGTGGAAGGGATGCGAGGGCGAATTGTTCCAACCGTTAATTTGTCAGAGCCGAAAGAGCCCAGCGGTCTGTCTGAAGCCGGTAACTTGAATACCAGCGTGGATCGTGCTGCCACCACGTCGGAGCCGATGCAGGGGTAAGTCTAAAGGAGAGCGAGGGTGAGCGTGTTAGGAGCAAGGAAAGTAAACTCCCACAGTTGAATAATGAATTACCGCTCATTCAGCCACGTACCACTTCGCTTGTACGGCGTCCATGGGCAGTAACTCCGCAACCACCGCTACGCGGAGTTTCAGTGGGCGGGGTCTGAATTAAAACGCCACCCAGAAATGGAACGGGAAGAGTTACTCCGCGAACACCCGTATTCGTCACTAACAAATCTACTTAAAAATCGGGTAGAACATTCATAGAATCATTTTGTTTGAAAGATAAGAGAAATTATTTACAATAAATGAATTTGTTTGGTGAGTGTGTACAACTCGCATGGGGCTCTAAGGATATGTCGAAGTTACAATGGTCATTCACAATTATGATCAGGGGGTCATAGCACTTTTAGAACAATCCGCGCAACTCTCAAACATGAGGTTGAAGGCGGGTCATAATCAATTGCAATGGTCATTCACAAATATGATCAGGGGGTCATAACACTTGTTAGAACAATCCGCGCAACTCTCAGACATGAGGTTGAAGGCGGGTCATTAAGCACCTCAAGTGGGTGTAAAACATTAAATGTTGTGAAGACAAAGGCATGCAGAACCTGATATACATTACAATGTGTGGAATAATTATCAAATTATTCAAGAAATACTCAGAAAAGCATGACATAATTGGCAATACCCATGCAACTTTCAAACATGAGGTTGAAGAAGGGTAGCTATTTGTGAGCTCAAGAAAAAATGACAATAGCACGCGTCATGATTTTCAGATGCAATCCCATGGTTCATACTACCCACCCAGTATCCGGGAATGGGGAGGGAGGCGTATTACTATTAATAAGAGTTCAGATAGGACTGCAACATTCATTGTCAGATATACGAGGAATCTCAGTAACATAGTTAACCCAAGGCTGCCAACTGGGCTAAACTGCTGTCTTCCTCGTTAAGGCCATTTTTAATGGAATCTAAGAGGGACATCCATTTGGATTCGCGGGTGTTTAGTACTGCCAATATATTGCCTCCTCTTCTCCCCAAAGAGACCTTTTCAATCACAAACCATCTCAATTCTGAGACGACATGTCCGGCCTTTTGCCAGTGTTCTACTAAAGGGGCACCAACAACATTGCAGCGTAACCTGCTACAATGGGATGATATACGTGACTTAATCTTTTGTTGTGTTTGACCCACATATACATGTTTGCAAGGGCACTGGACAATGTAGATCACACGGCTCGAATTACAGTTTGTGTGGTGTTTTAATTTGTAAGACCGTCCACCATAGTCAAAGGTCTTAATCTGAATGGTAGTCTCACATGCAGTACATGTGCCACATCTGTAGTGTCCCAATAATGGAGGTAGATTCCACATGCTTGTAAGAGTGGGTTGGCTCGCAGGTTCCAAATACGAGTGGACCACCATGTCTCGTATGTTTTTGGTATGGCCAGTTCCGTTTGGGTCATTCAAAGAGCCAGGTCTTGAGGTCCTTCCTGAATTGGTGCAGTGTTTGGCTCCATCTGAGGTGAAGGGGGAGTTCGTTCCAGGTCTTGGCTGCGAGGTTGAAGAAGGATCTTCTACCTGCTCTGGTCCTGTAGACGTGTGGGACAGTGGCTAGGGAGAGAGTGGCTGAGCTGAGGTTTCTCTTGGGGGTGTGGAAGGAGATTCGGTCATTGAGGTATTGGGGTCCAGTGTTGTGGAGGGCCTTATAGGCGTGCGTGAGCAGTTTGAAAGTAAATCTGCTTTTGACGGGGAGCCAGCGGATTTCGCAACGGTGTCGGGTGATGTTGTTGTGCCGTGGGATATCGAGGATTAGTCTGGCTGCAGCGTTCTGGATGGTCTGGAGTTTGCAGAGGAGTTTTTTGTTGATTCTGCCATACAGGGCATTGCCATAGTTGAGTCTGCTGGTGATGAGTGCTTGAGTTTCCCTGGAGTCGGGTGGAATCCACTTGAACGTCTTGCATAGTATGCGGAGGGTGTTGAAGCATGCGGAGGAGACAGCATTGATCTGGCGATTCATGGTGAGTGATGAGTCCAGTATGATGCTGAGGTTGCGTGCATGGTCCGTTGGGGTGGGTGGATTTCCGAGGGCGGGGGGGCCACCAGGTATCTGAACTCACCGCCCTTCTGAAAAAACCCACAGCGGACCCCACCGAACTCAAAAATGACCGCCCCATCTCGCTTCTTCCATTCCCGGCCAAAGTCATCGAGAAAGCCGTCAACAACCAGCTCGCTGCCTTCCTCGAAGCCAACAAATCCCTCGACCCCTCACAATCTGGCTTCCGAGCAAAACACAGCACTGAGACCGCCCTCATCACAGCAACAGACGACATTCGAACTCTACTGGACAATGGAGACACAGTCGCCCTCATCCTCCTCGACCTCTCTGCAGCATTTGATACAGTCTGCCACAGCACCCTTTTACAACGCCTCAGAAACATCGGAATTCAAGGAAAAGCACTCGAATGGATCACCTCGTTCCTCACCGGAAGAACACAGAGAGTCCGCCTTCCTCCATTCAAGTCCGAGCCCTCTGAAGTCATCTGCGGCGTACCCCAAGGATCCTCACTCAGTCCCACCCTCTTCAACGTATACATGAGCCCCCTCGCGGCCATCGCACGCCAACACAACCTCAACATCATCTCTTACGCGGACGACACTCAACTGATCCTTTCTCTCACCAATGACCCCAGCACCGCCAAAACTAACCTACACGAAGGAATGAAAGAAGTTGCCGAATGGATGAAACAAAGCCGTCTGAAACTGAACTCAGACAAAACAGAAGTCCTCATCTTAGGTACATCCCCCTCTGCTTGGGACGACTCCTGGTGGCCGGAAGCCCTCGGAAAAGCACCCATCCCGACAGACCACGCACGGGACCTTGGCGTCATCCTGGATTCTTCACTCTCAATGAACAGACAAGTCAGCGCCGTATCCTCCTCCTGCTTCAACATTCTTCGCATGCTCAGAAAAACATTCCGCTGGATCCCCTCCGAAACAAGGAAAACAGTCACCCACGCTCTGGTCACGAGCCGACTGGACTACGGAAACACCCTCTACGCAGGTACCACCGCTAAACTCCAGAAGAAACTCCAACGAATCCAAAACGCCTCAGCCAGGCTCATATTGGACATCCCACGCAACGAACACATCTCTGGTCACCTTAAAGACCTCCACTGGCTACCCGTCAATAAGAGAATCACTTTCCGACTGCTTACCCACGCACACAAATCACTCCACGACATCGGACCAGATTGCCTCAACTCTCGACTGTCCTTCTACACCCCCCCCCGCCAGCTACGTTCTTCCGGCCAAGCCCTCGCCACTGTACCTCGCATCAACAAGACCACCATGGGAGGCAGATCCTTTTCATACCTGGCTGCTAAGACTTGGAACTCACTCCCCGCTTACCTTCGCCTCACCCAGAACCACCTAGCATTCAGAAAGCAGCTTAAAACGTGGATATTTGACAAATAATCCTCCTCCCCTTCCTAAGCGCCTTGAAACCCTCTGGGTATGTAGTGCGCTATACAAATTTTTTGACTTGACTTGACTTGACATGCAGATGGGGTGCAGCCTAAGATGAGGACTTCTGTTTTCTCCGAGTTGAGTTTCAGGCAGCTGTTCTTCACCTAGGTCGCAATGGCTTTCATCCCTTCTTGAAAATTGTGCCTGGTGATGTTGGATTCCTTTGTGAGGGGGAGGATGAGCTGGGTGTTATCGACATAGGCGACAATGTTGAGCCTATGGTTTCTGACAATGGTTGCAAGGGGGGCCATGTAGACATTGAAGAGTGTGGGGCTGAAGGAGGATCTTTAGGGTACTCCGCATCTGATCTCCGTCCGATCTGGGAGTAAGGGCGGGAGTCTTATTCTCTGTGTTCTGCCTGAGAGGAATGATCATAGCCAGTGTAAGGCCTTTCCTTGGATGCCGTTGTCGTGGAGCCTTGTGGCTAGTGTGCGTTTGGAGACAGTGTCGAAGGCTGCTGATAGCTCCAGGAGGATGAGGGCTACCGTATGGCCATGCTTCAGGAGTATGCTGATGTCATCGGTGGTGGCGAGGAGGGTGGTCTCGGTGCTGTGGTTGCTTTGGAATCCGGATTGAGAGGTGTCTAGGATGTTGTTAGTTTCAATGACATGTGCTAGCTGGATGTTGATGACCTTTTGATGACTTTGGCTGCAAATGGAAGCAGTGAGATGGGCCTGAATTTCTTGAGGTCCGTCGGGTCTGTGGAGGGCCTCTTTAGGAGGGGGTTGACTTCGGCATGCTTACAGTTGTTGGGGAATGTGGCTGTCTCGGAGAAGCAGATGATAGTTTGACGTAGCTCAGTGTGATGGCAGTGGCTGCCCTGTGGAAGATGTGCAGCGGGAAAGGGTCGGACGGTGTTCTGGAGTGGATGCTCTTCATGGTCTTTAGGGTGCAGAAACTAAATATCGAATCACAAGAATCGACTTACCTGAATATCGTTACAAGAATATTGTGGCTCAAGAATATCGACAGAGAAAATATCGTGGTGCAGAATATCGACTTTGGGTAAGTAATATCGATGTAAAAAATACTGAAGTGTTTAATATCGTTTGCAAAAATATAGATGTTAAAATATCGATTTTGTATTAATGTTATGTATGTTAGTATATATTTTATGAGTGTGATGCATGTATTTTTTGTACAAGATTTGTTTGTATTTTTATTATATGTGTAAACATTTTCGTAGTTATTACATTTTTTTGGCTTGAATTTTGCGTTTTTAGTTCCGTAGAGGGTTGTGGGTATATAGGGGAATAAGGTGGGGAGTAATTTCATTATATAAAATGTATTGAATATTTTGAGTAGGTATTAATTTCTTTTAATTAGAATTTTGTGGTTTTAGTACCGTAGCGGGTTCTGGGTTTATAGGGTAATAGGGTGGGAAGTAATTTAATTATATATAATGTATGGAATATTTTTCAGTTATTAATAATTGTTGAATTGAGATGTTATAGTGTTAAATGTGTAAAATAATTTTGTATCAATTATGTATTAATTAGTTGTTAAATAATGTTAATGTTAATAAATGAATTAATTGGCAACTAATTATGTTAATGAATACCACTCTGCATGCATTAAAGCTCGAGCCCTTTATGTAGCGAATACCATCAATACAGCACCTAATAGGGCAAGAACACTCTTTAATATTGTAAAAGAACTTGCAGGTGCGCAAACGACCGCAACTGCCTGCCCACTAAACAAAAAACAATGCCAAGATCTCGCCTCCTTCTTCACTGGAAAAATTGACAAAATCATCCTCTATAATAATTCAAACACCTCCGCAAACGACCCACAAGAGGTTATGCCCCCTTGGTCAGCCGAAATAAACACCTTAGAATACTGGCCTCCTATAACCTTGGAATCACTTAGGTCCACCCTCAAGACCATCAAATCAGGCTCCCCTCGTGATCCATTACCCGTTAGTGTCTTGAAACAAATTGACGTCCCATCCCTGACCATTATCACAGATACTCTAAACTCTTCCCTTCAACTCTCCACAGTCCCTTCACTCTGGAAACATGCTATGTTCAGTCCACTTCTGAAAAAACCCACAGCCAACCCCGAAATACTAGCCAATTACCGACCCATATCTCTTCTCCCAGCCTTTTCAAAACTTCTGGAAAGACACATTCACTCCGCCCGCACACTTTTCACTGAAGAAAATTCCCTCCTTCACCCGTCACAGTCTGGTTTTAGAGCTGGCTTCTCCACCGAAACCGCTCTACTGGGAGTAACCGAAACCATCAGGAAACTCCTAGATGAGGGTCAAACAGTCGCACTCATTCTGTTAGACCTGAGTGCGGCTTTTGACAACATCTCACACAACAAACTTCTGGCCACACTTGGTAGAAATGGTATCCGGGGTGCCGCACTACAATGGATCAAGTCTTTTCTGACACACAGGACGTTTCAGATCACATCCTCCCTCGCCTGTTCTGATACGTTCAGTGCCCCACATGGAGTACCACAGGGCTCCATCCTGAGCCCACTGTTCTTCAACCTCTACCTCATACCTCTGGCTGATTTAGTAGACAGGTCAGGACTCACCCTCATGACCTATGCAGATGACTCTCAGATCATCTTCTCACTGTCAGAGTCTAACCCCTCAGCTCCATCCCTTCTCAGACAGGGGTTCCAAAATATCTTCAGCTGGATGTCCACCAATCAGCTGAAGTTAAACGGAGACAAAACAGAGATCCTCCTTCTGGGGAAAAATAAAGACCTGTGGAACCCCTCCCACTGGCCCTCCGAGTTAGGTAACATCCCTACACCTGCCACCCATGTAAGAAACCTGGGGGTTACCATCGACAACGCCCTATCCATGAAACAACAGGCCAACAAAGTGGTAGGCCTCTGTTTCACCATTATGAAGTGGCTGAAAAAAATCCTATGGATGCTGCCTCCTGCAATCCAAAAGACCGTAGTCAATGCACTCATCACATCTCGTTTTGACTACGGCAACATTCTTTACCTGGGCTTAAATCAGGCTGTCATTAAACGGCTGCAACTTGTCCAAAATTCAGCTTCAAGACTCTTATGCAAAATCCCGAAAACTGCCAGTGAGTCGAAGCACCTGAAGGACCTGCATTGGCTCAGGGTGGAAAACGCATTAGGTTCAAAGCCCTGAGCTATATGTTCAGGATAAAAACCGGTACGGCACCGAAATACCTGCAAGCACTAGCTACTCCCTACATCCCGGGAAGGAAGCTGCGCTCCCAAACCGCAGCAAACTTTGTGGTTCCCAGGTTCAGACTGGCGAGAATGGGAGGGAGATCCTTCTCTGTCCTAGGGTCCACTCTCTGTAATAGACTCCCCCCTCACATTCTCAAAGAAGAAAACTATAACACGTTTAGGAAGAACATAAAGACCTGGCTTTTCCAGAAATAACCCTAATGACCGAGCTCATCCCATACCCCTGTTCAGTGACATGTCGTCGGCGCCGGGAAACCCTTTTTGGGTAGCTGTGCGCCATATAAGTGTAAAAAATAAATAAATAAAATAAATTGTGTAATTAATTTTATGTGTGTGTTGTGCTGTTTATAGGTGGAAATGGTGGAAATGCTGGGAAGTAATTTTGGGGCCTATTACGATGGGGGGATCACCACCGCCGGGCCAGAGGTGGCCTCCGCATCGCGATCATCACCTTGAAAACCGCCAGACAGATCATGATGGCGGTGGTGACTGCTGCGGTGTAAAAATCCGTCTGCCTCTTTTCCGCCTGTAGCAAACTGGACTGGACTGCTAAAATGGTGCTGATGCCTAGCTTTTTCCGCCATCTGGATTAGAATGCATATGGAAGCCAGCTTTTTCGCTGCGGTCTCTCTGCTATGAAAAGGCTGGTGGGGATTGTGTTTGTGGGCCCGTTGCGGGCCCCCCTCGTGTTGGGGTATGTGTGGGTGCAAAGGAGGGGTACCCGTGGTACCCCCCTACTTTTCACTGCATCAAGTGGCAGGCACAGTTTAGTGCCTGCCACACAGCGCAGTGAAATTCACAACATGCTTGTTTTTGCGACGCAGCGGTGCTGGCAGCACCGCCTGCAAAATGCTAGCGCTGTGGAATGCGACTGCTGCGGTGGCAGACCCATCATAATTCAAAGCGCGGGACCGCTGGAAGCATGGCAGACGGACCCAATCACCGCCATGCATGCAACGGTCACATCATAATACCATGGGCCCGACCGCCGCACACAATTTAGGGCCCCATTACGATGGGCACAGTAATGGAAAATGGGACCGACTGCCAGAGATGCGGCGGTCCCATGAGGCCAATTAAGATACGCCTGCCACACTGGCGGGCGCATTCTGGCCTTTAACATTGCGGATGGTGCTGCTGGGTGCTGCTCCATCCGCAATGTTAAATGTGCATGGTTTGCATTGCCGTGCACAACGTGACTGGCACCTCGCGGTGCCTGTCACCTTTTATATGGCAATGTAGGGGGTACCATAGGTACCTCCCAAATGCAGACCCCCTAATCTCTGGGGGCCTGTAACGGGCCCCCAAAGCAATTTCCGCCGGCCTTTCCATGGCAGCATCGCCGCAGTGGAAAGGCCTTTAAATTTGCACATCATAATATGGATGGCGGTGCCTGCTCGGCACTCCCACCCTATTATGCCCCAGATCCGCACGGCAGGCAATCGTAATGATTGCCTGCTGGCGGAAAAGAGGTGGACAGTCTTTCCATCCGCCGCTGTACCCCCGCCATACTAATATGGCCTGGGGGGAAAATCAGGTACAGATGGCGGGCGGATCACCACCTCCGGTCCGGTGGTGGTGATCCGCCCACCATCAAAATAGCCCCCTTAGTTTTTAATTTAAGATTCAATAATTAGTTGTTAATACATTTTAATTATGTAATTGGTAATTAGTTATGTTAATTGTGTAATTATTTGTATGTGTGTTGTGCTGTTTATAGGGGAAAATGGTGGGAATGGTGGGAAGTAATTTAGTTTTTAATTGATTTATTAATTAGTTATTAATACATTTTAATTAATTAATTGGTAAATTATATGTTAATTGTGTAACATTTCTAAGCATGTTGTGGTGTTTATAGGTGAAAATGGTGGGAAGTAATTTAATTAATATTAGTTAATTAATTAAAATAATGAATTAGTAATTAATTATGGTATTTGTTAACTTTATTTTAGGTGTGTGTTGTGAATTACATAGTGTTAAAGAATGCAAATTAAGTCAATGTTTATTAATTATTTGTATTAAAAATAAATAGTGAAATTATTAATAATTATGTTAATTATGGAAATACATTATAATTGTTTTATAGTGTTGGTGTTATAGGATAGGAAATTAAATAAATATATTATAGTTTTTTTTTATTTGGTGGTTAATATTTGCTTATTTGAAATAAAGAATTTTCATAAATTTATTTATTTTAGATAATAGTTCTTCCTTTTTGATATATGCAATTCATATATTTAATGTTATTGTTAATGTTTAATTAATTGAATCTGCTATTTTTAAAATATTGTTTATTTTTTTATATTGTTTACATTTTTAAAAATATGGAATTGTTATTACTAATTTTTGTTTGTCTGCTATCCAACACTTCATTACTGTTGCACTCACTGGAGTGGGAATAGTAATTTTTACCCCTCTACTATCCAGCACTTTCCCTACTGTTACACTAACTGGAGTGGGACTAGTAATTTTTACCCCTCCGCTATCCAGCACTTTCCCTACTTTTGCACTCAATGGAGTGTGAATAGTAATTTTTACTACTCCACCATCCAGCACTTTCCCTACTGTTGCACTCACTGGAGTGGGAATAGTAATTTTTACCCCTCCGCTATCCAGCTCTTTCCCTACTGTTGCACTCACTGGAGTGAGAATAGTAATTTTTACCCCTTTGCTATCCAGCACTTTCCCTACTGTTGCACTCACTGGAGTGAGAATAGGAATTTTTACTCATCAGCTACCCTTCACTTTCCCTAATGTTGCACTCACTGCAGTGGGAATAGTCATTTTTACTCATCTGCTATCCTGCACTTTCCCTACTGTTGCACTCACTGGAGTGGGAATAGCTATTTTTACCCCTCCGCTATCCTGCACTTTCCAACTGTTATTGCATTGCAAAATGTATGTTTTATTTTTTTTTGGTTTTTGTTAAATGTTTGAATTTATTGTAAAATGGTGATGTTTCCTAATTTTAAAATTTTGATATATGTACATATAAAATGTTTATATATTTAAAAGTTAAAAAATTAAATAAAGATTATAGTTAATGCATTATATTTAAGGAAATATAGGTATATGTATAATTTTTTATGTTTGTGTGTTTATATTCTTTTTATTAAGTTTATTTGTTATATTTAGTTAAAATGTATATTAAATTAAATGTATTTTGTTAAAAATATTATTACTATTTAAGCAGACATGTACAGATGACCAAGGCCGATTCGCAGCACTGGCATGTCAATGGGAGGGTCGGATGGTCACATCATTTCTGTCTATCTCCTCCGGCGCTTCACTCGTTAGGATACCCATCACTTGGTGAGTTTCTGCTACAGCTCCCTCAGGGCAACTTAAGTATAGGCGGCGACCTTAATGCCACATTGGATGATATCTTGGACCGTACACCCCCAAGACAACAGCACCGTACGCACTTGGCCCTAATGGACTTCTTAGAAACCACGGGCCTAGTAGATATTTAGGAGACTCCGCTTCCCACAGACACGACAATACACATACCACTCAGGCGCACACAACAGCTTCTCCAGAATAGACCACATACTGGCACTGGCAGGCGAAATAGGTAATTTCCTAGAAATCGCACACTTGCCAAGAGGCATCTCAGATTATTCTCCTGTCAGTGCCATCTAGACATGGCAGACTACAACACGACATAGGATATACCCCATATACCCCATATATTTGAAGAATCCTGAGATATGGAAGGGTTTATCAGACACCACCACACACTACTTCAGTGAGAATGCACCTTCAGTTTCCTCCCTACTCACTTTATGGGATGCATATAAAACAGTATTCCATGGGCAGGCAATTTCGTTGATAACAAATCAAAAAAAGGGAAAAATACCGGATAGTGGAAACACTTGAAGAGGAGGTAAATGACCTGGAAAAAAAACAGGGGCAGGACTCCTCAGACGCCACCACACATCTACTACTCAAAATACAGGAATACAAAGACCACCTCTGGGAAGAAGCAAAGATACAGCTCTCTGCAACACACGATATTTGAAGTAGGTGACAAGGCAGGCAAGCTTTTGGCCTGGCTTGATGAGCGAGAAAAGGCAGATAGGTGGATAGCAGAGCTTCAAATCACTACGGGTAACACTACGCAGGACCCCCAAGACATAGTAGACCTCCTAGCATACCACTACGAACAGGTTTACACCTCCACACACACAATAACGCAGAATGGGACAGAGGATTTCCTCCGCGATGTACGACTCCCTAAACTCAGAGAGACTGAGTCCCAGCTTCTGGAAGTGGAGCTCTCGATGGAGGAGTTAGGGATAGCAATCAATACAATTCAGTCAGGAAAAGCCCTCGGCCCTAACGAGATCCCCATAGAATGGTATAAATGTATTGCAACAGCACTCGTGCCCTATCTTGTAGCAATGTTTGCAACCAGCCTAGAGGTGGGAAAACAACCGCTGGATCAAAGAACGGCAACCATAGTGGCCTTCCACAAACCAGGTAAGCCAGCAAGGGAGTGTGCCTCATATAGGCCCATCTCGCTGATAAACACTGAAGCCAAGATACTGGCCAAGACCCTGACCAATAGACTTACACCATACCTAGCCAAATTAATACACCAAGGCCAATCAGGATTCATGCCGGGGAGAAATATGGCCCAAAATCTGCAACGCCTCCATAATGTCCTGGAGCGCAAGCACACTATACAAGAAGACCCCATTGTGCTCTCCTTAGACGCGAGAAGGGCCTTCGATAGGGTCGAATGACCCTTTATGTTTGCTGTTCCCAAAATATTGGGTTTTGGGCCAACATTTTGTTCCTGGATAAAATTACTCTACACTAATCCCCTAACACATGTAGTGACAAACGGGCACATATCCAGGGAGTTCCCACTGCATCGGGGCATGTGACAAGGCTGCCCGTTATCGTCACTGCTCTTATATTAGAACCCCTGGCGGCCTGGATATGACAGGACCTGGTCATTTGCGGGCTCTGCTGGACTGCCGACTGTGAGGATCGTATATCTCTGTGCGCAGACGATATCCTCCTATACCTGGCCTCTCCCAGGCGAACTCTGTCCTATATATTGGACATCTGTGGCTCCTACGGGAGATACTCAGGATACACGATAAATTGGATAAAATCTGTACTGGATGTCCTGCAGGGACCTCCTCCACGATTACCAGCTGGGTATAACGTGACAATAGTGGAGGAGCATTTTAAATACTTAGCAATCCACGTCATGCATGATCCAAAGGTCTTTACGACTTTAAATCTCCAAGCCCCCGTACAACGGCTTCAAAGAGACACCAAACACTGGCAATCATTACAGCTGATGCTCCTGGGAAGGGCGGTGCTTTTTTAAAATGATGGCACTACCAAGATTCCTCTACGCCCTTCAAAATACGCCCTTCCCAGTCCCTCAGTCCTACTTCTGAGCCATAGAGGTGGAGGTCACCAAGCTCCTGTGGAATAACAAACCAGCCCGAATAGCGATGGTAAAACTGTAACGAACATGGTACGATGGTGGAATAGCTCTTCCAAGTGTCCAGACATTCTACTGGGCATCCTAATTAACTGTAATTGATCACTGGCTTCACGTCCCTCACATGGACCCAGCCTACAGTTTGGATAGGGTGGAGCTGGGAGAGGGGGGCACGTACCACGCACTATACAACAAACCGCGGACCCTGCAAAGCCCAACAAACCACACGCTCCAGATATAGCGGACAGCACGTAAAAAATTGGGGTGGCACAATACGATCACACAGGCAACACCACTCTGGGTCACAGATAGGTTAGGCAGATTGGGCAACAGTAAGGGCTTTAAGAGTTGGGACGCTTCAAGAATATCCAAAGTCGGGGATCTCTGGGTTCGTGGGAAGATGCTTACATTAGCGCAACTCCAATCGCAATACGAAATGGCACTGACGGATCAATTCCGATACCACCATATAAAACATGCCTTAGAGACAGTAATCCCCCCTGATACTAACCTACCTGAGGCCTCACCATTAGAAGACAGGTTGCTTATGGAACATATGGGCAAGAAAGCAATCTCTATGACATACCGAAAAATAATTAATAACATGCCCGACCCCATGCAAAAACTCCGAGACAAATGGAGCGGGGAGGTGGGAGAGCTAGAAAACACTGATTGGCAGGACATACTGGCATCACCTAGGGAGGTGGCGATTCCATCCAGATTTCGCCTGATACAGATCAAGATATTACATAGAACTTATTCTACAAGACCGACTCTTTATAAAATAGAAAAAACTGACACCCAGCTTTGCCTGAGGGGATGTGGGGCGATTAGTACTTTCTCCCGCACTATCTGGGCCTGCCCTGCCATAACGACATATTGGACGTCTGTAATGGGCACTATCACAGGAATGAGCGGGACCCCAGTCCCACCAGAACCCAAACGCTGTTTATTAAACATATGGGAAGCCACAGACCTTAACTCCACAAGGCAAACATGGGAAACACTGGGAATGATGTTAGCTAAGAGGAACATCGCTAAACATTGGGGAGCCTCCACCACTCCAACACTCATGGGGTGGTGCAAAGATATGGACATGGCCATGGTGGCAGAAAAGACTGTGTATGTGCGTGGAGGATGCCCGAAAAAATGGATACTACTCTGGGAGGGAGGGGACACCTAAAGAGGAGGGGTATGTACCTTACCAACCATACTTCAAGATCAGGAAGTAATTTAAGGTGATTTATAATTAAGTTGTAATGTGATGAACCCACACTGTTATAATATGTGAGCAACAATGTACTGTTGTGAAGGAAGACTTCAGATATTGATATGAGCAACTGAATGCAAAGTTATAATGCTAAAATGCTATCTAATCTGCCTTTTCTGATGATATAATAAAAGGAATATTTAATATATTTATTTTATGTTATATATATTTTAAGTCGATATTTTGTACATCTATATTTTTTATTTCAATATTTTTTATTCAATATTCTTGTTTAATATAGGGGGTTGGGCGTTGAAATGTTTGTGTTCTATATTTTGACTTCGATATTTAGAACATCGTTTGTTACATCGATATTCTATCACTGAACCGGTCATTAGGGTATCTTCTGTGGTGAGAGGGGTCCAGGTGAGAAGGGTCTGTTGGGTGGCATCATTGGTGGTGGGGGTTGGGCGGTGCAGGGGTCTTGGTCATCGAAGTTGTCGTAGGGCGTCTTGATCATGAGGTGAAAGAAGGGTCTGAGTCTGTTGCATAGGCCTTGGGAGGGAGAAACGTTGGTTGTTTTGCTGTTGAGTTTGGTGAAATCTTGTATGATGGCGAAGAGTTCCTTGGAGTTGTGGGCTTTGGGGAGGATTCTGTCTTGGAGGAAATTCTTCTTTGCAGATTTGATGAGTTGTTGGTGTGCTGTGATGGCTGTTTTGTAAGCAGAGCGTGTTTCCGTGGCTTTACTGTTTCTCCACATCTTTTCCAGTCATCGGCAGGACCGCTTGAGTTCTTGGAGAGTCGTGGTAAACCAGTTGGCTTTCTTGTGGTGTTGCCTTGTGGTGTTCTGGAAGGGGGGAGAGAGTTGGCGCAGTTGGTGATCCATTGGTGGAGGTTTCTTGCCGCAGTGTTGGAGTCTGTTGTCGTTGGGGGTTGAGTGCAGGTGAGGGCGGAGGTGAGGTATTCTTTGGAGACTTTGTTCCAGATTCTGCATGGGAGGCGGGGCGTGTGCTTGTGTGCAGTGGGTTTCGTAAAGGAGAAATGGATGCAGTGGTGGTCGGTCCAGAGTAGTTCAAGTGGTGTGGGTCAAGAGAATGTTGTTTCCTGCAGTGAAGATTGGGTCGAGTGTGTGTCTTGCTGTGTGAGTGGGGGCGGAGCCAAGTTGCTTCAGTCATATGTTGGTGAGGTTCTCTAGGAGGGCGGTGGTTTTGGGGTCGCTGTGGTTGTCCATGTGGAAGTTCAGGTCTCTGAGTAGTATGTAGTCTGTGGAGGCGAGGGCGTGGGGCGCCATGAGGTCGGCGATGATGTTGGTAAAGGGGGTGCAGGGTCCAGGTGGTCAGTAGGCGAGTGTTCCACGGAGCATCGTTTGGGTTGAGCTGAATCTGGAAGTGGATGTGTTCCATAAGGGCTGAGGCGTCGTTTGAGTTGGTGGTTGTCAATTGGAGGGAGCTTTTGCGGACGATGGTGAGGCCTCCTCTTGGGCGGTCTTCTCTCAGGATCTTTTATCCGTTGGGGATTGCAGTCGCAATGATGAGTGTGGAGCGGCCGCAGGGGCAGCAGCGGTAGGGAGCAAGGGAAGTGGGGAGGGAGGCAGGGAGGTAAGGGGCAGAGAAAAAAGGCACAAAAGAAAAAGAGAAAAGTGAGAAAAGGCACACAAGAGAAAGAGGCACATAGGAGAAAAAGGGTAACAGAGAAAAGGGCCCAAAAGAGGTAGACAAGTAGAAGGGCAGACAGCGAGAATGCAAGGACAACAGGACAAAGAGGATGAGCAGAAGAGCAGGGTGCTCTTCCACTAAACTACCAGGGATGAGGCGCAGGCAGGAGGGCCTCGAAAACCTACCTAGAAGGGGCTCAAGGTCAGAGCCTTAACGGCGGAGCTGCGCGGGGGAAAGCAGTGACCCTGACCAAGGAGGTCAGAGGTCTTGCTCTTCTTGCAGTGCAGCAGAAGACATTAAGTAAGGGTCCGGGAAGGGCGATCACCTGGGAGGTGGGAGCGACACACTGGTGGGGGAGGGGCTGCAGGAGCAGCAGCGACGGGTAGCGCGGGCAGGGAGCAAAGAGGCACAGAAAAAAGGCAGAAAAGAAAAGTGAAAAGAGAGAAAAAAAGGCACACAAGGGAAAGAGGCACAAAAGATAAAAAGAGGCACAGAAAAAAGGCACAAAAGAAGAAGATAAAAGAGAAAAAGGCACACAAGAGAAAGAAGCACAGAGGAGAAAAAGAGAAACAGAGAAAAAGGCAGACAATTGAAAGGGCAGACAGCGAGAAAACAAGGACAACAGGACAGAGTGGAACAGGGTTGCTCTTTCACTAGCCCACCAGTGATGAGGCGCAGGCAGGAGCCTGTGGGGGGAGGAGGGCCTCGGACACGTACCTGGAAGGGGCTTAAGATCAGAGCCTTAACGGTGGAGCTCCTGGTCCTCTGCCCCAACAACTCCCCTGGTGTGCCGCTGCAACTGTCCCCTATACCTCTCGGTGAAGGTAGGTGTTTGAAAACCTCTTCCACCCACAGGCTCCTGCCTGCGCCTCATCCCTGGTGGGCCAGTGGGAGAGCCTTGCTCTCCTGCTGGTTGGCTGGTGTCTGTCTTCATGTTTGTGTCCTTTTTTCTGTCTTTTATTTAGTTTTTTGTCATTTTGCCTTTAATTTTCTGCATTTAATTGTATTCGTCTCTGTACCTGTGCCCTTTGTTTGTGTCCTCCGTGCCCATTTTTCGCCTACCTTTACCAGCCGCTGCTGCCCCCTGGCCCCTCCCCCCTGTTGGTTCCTGCTTCAGCCACCCAGCTTTCCACCCCCTTCCCTATTTAATGGTGGCCTTCCGGCTGGTACGCCGAAAGCACACCAAAGGCAAACCCGTCTGAACTCATCCATGCCAGGGACTTTGGTTCTCCGGCCACCCACTGCTACAACTCAGCTGCCTCCTCGCACTCAACAGCAACTATAAGCTGTCTACGCTGACCACCACCCACGGCCAGGTCTCTTGCCAACACTGCTGACAAAGTTTCACCATCTTCCGCAACCCCACGGCCACCGCCTTCTCGCAGGACGTCAGCACCCCCAAAGCCCTAAGATGCATCCTCCTCAATGTGCACTTCCTGCACAGACATGCTGTAGAGATCTGGGACTACCTCTACACCCTCTTGCCAGATGTCACCTTCTTCAGGGAAACGTGGACCTACCCCACCTCTGCCCGAACATCACCACCGCCATCCCTGACAGATACAAGATCCAGAGGAAGGACCGCCCGGACCGCCCAGGAAGAGGACTCGCCATCACACACAAGAGCTCCCTCAGGCTCACCACTTCCAGCACGAACGACCCTCCCGTCCACCACCGAACACCTCCATTTCCAGATCCAGACCAGCCCCAGAATGACCCTACGCGGCACCCTCACCTACAGAACCCCGGACCTCAAATCGCGTTAAACACTACCATCGCCGATCTCATCATGCCCCACGTCATCCATTCCATGGATTACATACTAATTGGAGACGTCAACTTCCACCTGGACAACCTCAGCGACCCCAAATTCACCACCCTCCTGGACAACCTCACCAAACTCGGACTGAAACAACTCGTTATCACCCCTACCCACAAGGCAGGACACACCCTCGACCTGATTTTTGCAGCAGGTAACAACATCCACTTCAGCCACACCACGCAACCCCTCTGGATAGACCACCACTGTGTACACTTCCACGTTGACAAATCCACTGTCCTCAATCCTGCACCATGCCCTCCGCGAAGGAACTGGATCAAGGCCACTGATGAGCACCTCAACTCAGCCCTCAACTGCGATGCCCCGCCACCTCGTCCGACGCCAACTCCGCAGCCAAAGAACTTCACAGACAGATCACCAACTGTGCAGACAAGCTCACACCCCTCTGCAAGGCCGCACCACATACAAGAACTCCATGACAGAATACCACCAACTCATCAGATCCACCAAAAGGACCTTCATCTGAAACAAAATCCACGCCAACGCCAGCAATGCCAAGGAACTCTTCAAGATCATTCAATTATTCACCAAGCCCCCCCAGGGGAGCCACGGATGTCACTCCCTCCTAGGACCTTTGCAACAAACTCAGCTACTACTTCCACCTGAAAATAAGATCCCTCTATGACAACTTCAACGTACAGACTCCGGACGCGAAATCCACTCCAGCAACGACAACCAGCCCACTATCTCCTCCTGGACCCCGGCCATCACCGAAAACACCACATCGACAATGAAAGGCATTCACTCAGGAGCCCCCACGGACCACTACCCTCTGCACATCTTGCACAGAGCCGCCGACACCATTGCACCTGCGCTACAATGCACCATCAACGCCACCTTCAAAGCTGGCACATTCCCGGATGGCTGGAAATGCGCAGAAGAGGCCCTAGGCGGATCCGACGGACCTCAAGAACTACGGACCCATCTCTCTCCTCCAGTTCGCTGCCAAAGTCACTGGGAAGATCGTCAACGTCTAGCTAATGAAATTCATTGAAAAGAACTCCATCCTCGACCCTTCCCAATTTCAGATTCCGCAGCACCGAGACTGCCCTTCTTGCCGCTACAGACGACATCCACACCCTCCTCGACCTAGGCCACCTGCAGCCTTGATCCTACTCAACCACTCTGCAGCCTTCAACACCATCTACCACTGCACTCTCACCACCAACTCCATGAAGCCGGCATACAAAGAACTACCCTCTACTGGCTATGCTCCTTCCTCACCGGCAGAACCCAAAGAATCAGACTTCTGCCCTTCCTCTCCAAACCCACAAAGATCAACTGCGGAGTACCCCAAGGATCATCTCTCAGCCCCACCTCTTCAACATCTACATGGTCCCCCTCGCCGCATCATCAGTAAGCATGGACTCAGGATAGTATTGTACGCCAACGACACCAAGCTCATCCTCTCCCTCACTAAGGACCCCCCTCGCCACCAGACTCAGCTTCTGGGTTGGAATGAAGGACATTGCATACTGGATGAGCAGCAGCTGCCTGAAGCTTAACTCGGAGAAGACAGAAGTCCCCGTCCTTGGACCCTCCCCCTCTGCATGTGACACCACCAGGTGGCACCACCATCTGCAGCCGCCCCAGGGTCCATGGCACATGCCAGGAATCTTGGTATTATACTCGACTCCTCCCTCACCATGACCCGACAGATTAACACCGTGGCCACCACCTGCTTCAACACCTCTACATCCTTCGCAAGACCTTCAAATGGATCCCCCCAAATCAAGAAAGACCATCACCCATGCACTCATAACCAGCAGACTGGACTATGGAAACACCTGCTACGCCGGGATCAACAAATCTCTTCTCTTCAAGCTCCAGACCACACAGAACACCACAGCCAGACTCGTCCTCGGCATCCCTTGACACGAACAAATCACTCAACACCTGCGCGACCTCCACTGGCTCGCTGTCGACAAGAGAGAAACCTTCAAGATACTAACCCACGCCTACAATTGTCTCCACAACACCGGACCCCAATATCTCAATGAAAGAATCTCCTTCCACATACCCGTGAGAACCATCTGATCTGCCGACCTCGTCGACACCCCGTGCATCTACAGAGCCAGAATGGATGGAAAAGCCTTCTCCTACATCACAGCAAAGACCTGGAAAGAGCTCTCGATAAACATCAGATGCGCCCACCACTCTTTACATCTTCAGGAAAACCCTCAAAACCTGGCTTTTCGACTGACTGGAGCTGCACCCCCCCCACACCCCCCAGTGCCTTGAGATCCTTACGGGTCAGTAGCGTGCTTCACAATTACCTAATTGATTGATTTATTGAATGGAGCTGCGCGGGTGAGAGCAGTGACACTGACCAAGGAGGCCGTAGGTCTTGTTCTTCTTGCCGCAGGCACCAATAAGTAGGGTTTGGGGAGGGCGATCAGCTGGGAGGCGGAAGCGGGAGTGACACGCTGGGGGGAGGTGCTGCAGGGGGAGCAGCAGCGAGGAGCGCAGGAAGCAGGGAGGGAGACAGGGAGCAAAGAAGCACAGAAAAAAGGCAGAAAAGAAAAAGAGAAAAAAGGCACACAAGAGAAAAGAGGCACAAAAGAGAAAAAGAGGCGCAGAAAAAAGGCACAAAAGAAAAAGAGAAAAAGGCAGAGAGGAGAAAAAGAGAAAGAGTAAAATGTACACAAAATATACTTTGTTCCTTAACCAATACCAGTTTAATTTATTATGTAAACATTTCTAGACAAACAAACCAAAGTATCATCTGTGTTATCTTATTTTTGTGGGAATACTCCTGCCTGGATTATTCCACTAGTAGAAAATTATGATCCCTTGTTATAAAAAAAATGTTTTCTTCTGATAACAAAGGCTGAAACACTTGTTTGATCAAAAACAATCACAAAGTTGCATAACCATCTTTGATCATCTGGTAGTTGACAATGGTTGACCTGAAGAGAAATAGATCTACTTTGCTCTATCAAGCATTACAAAGTGAATTGATAGTGTACTGGCACAAGTAGTTACTCCTCCTACAGTGTGAGAGGAGCTTACATCTGATGGTGTAGTTAGATCATTACCTGAGATTACCAGACAGATTATTGGGAATTGTAAGGGTTGGCGGGGTGCAGGAATACTCAGTGTTGACAAATATTTTTACTTAGCGATTGACCGTCCACTCGACCCCGCCTAATACTTTACCTAAGATTCACCCAGGAAAACCCATAGTGGCTGGAGTAGGTGGACCTAAAGAGAGAGACTTCCACAGTATGTAGATGTTTTTCTGAGGACTTATGTGGAGAACCTTTCGCCCTATACCCAGGACTCTAAACATATTTTTAACCTACTGAATGATGTCACTTGGGAAGTGGGAATGACAATGGTGACCAAGGATGGGGTCTCTTTATACACTAATATCTCACATGATCTCGGGATTAAATCCCCGAGATATTTTCTCACCACCCGAGCTACTGAATACCTGGAACGAACAGAGATGCTTTTGGATAGGACCAGACTTATTCTTCAGAATAATGTTTTTTAGTTCAGTGGTACTTGGTATAAGCAGCTACACAGAACCACAATGGGTTACAGATTTGCTCCGTCTTTTGCCAATCTCTTTAGTGGATCTGGGGTGTGAAAGGAGTAAAATGGATTGACAGCATACATTACTGGGAGAGATACATTGATGACTGTTTTATGATTTGGACTGTGGACTTAGAACACTTAAATGACTTTTGCACTTACTTGAACTGGAATGACTGGAATATGTATTTTACATCTGCACATAGTCAATAGAGTATGGTTCTCCTGGACTTGGAACTGTTTACTCATGGTACAAAAATCTGTAGCAAAATGCATAGAAAGGAAATTTCAAGTAACTCAATCTTACATGTAACTAGCTCGCCCCAGACAACTGCAAATCAATTATATCCTTTATGAGGAAATATTAAGGGCTCATAGAAATTGCAGTGAAAATACTGATTTTGATACAGCATTGTTAGACATTGAATGTCGGTTGCTGGAGAGTGGCTATGATAAGGTAGTTGTGGAAAAGGCGAAGGAAAGGGCCTGTCACCTATCTCACTTGTCAACACGCAAACAGAAACAGAAGGGCTCAGGGGATACGTTAAAGAAAATACGTCTTTTCACCTATTATTACCCTGACTTAGGCAAACTATACAGTTAATTAAGGCGACACTGGCACTACTTGCTTGCTGATAAGGCTTCACATCCATACTTATCAACTACATCCAGTATAACTTTCAGAAGAGGTACACCATTGGCCAATTTGATTAGCCCTAGCTATCCACACTGTTAGAAATGGGATTTCTGGTTGGCTGAGGCTTGCGCCAAAGCCAGGCAGAAACCACCACTCTAGTCAGGGCAAGGGAGTTACACGCCAAAGATGACCCCTGCTCACCCCCTTGGTAGCTTGGCACGAGAAGTCAGGCTTATCCTTGAGGCAATGTGAAAAGCATTTGGACACGCACCCACCAGCAACAACATCCCAGGCCCTCCACAAAAGGAACTCCACACAAGGTTATATAAAAATCGCCTTTGTATTATCAAAACACATCAAAATCATAATCACAGGATGTACATTGTGCCAACTGGCACGGGCAATATTTACAAGGGATTATGTTCACCTGACAGGGCCACATGGATCACTGTCAGGATCATCACAAAGTGAACTTGGTAAAGGTGAACTAAAAACATACAACTAAAAATAGGTCATAGATCGTACAGTAAGTAGACACTGATAATCACTGCACTTGCAACAGTCTGTGCCATGAAATCTATCATGCACAGTATCCCATCAGTCTAACTACATTAGACCCTCACCACCTAAGTAAAACCTTACACTAGGGGCGTAAATCACACAGGGAAGTACAATCTCCCTAACATACCTAAACAGGTAAAACAACCTCCTATGCATACATCATATCTATAGGTATAAAGACACAGGGTGCGCCAAACATACTACACACAGTACATTTCCTAACACCCAAAAAGTAGTACATAAATCACATTAAGGTCCAGATTGCGCCACTGCGCCAAAACCTTATCGTAGCACCTGCCCACTACTTGCTGGGCAGCTGAGGACAAGAACAGGGCCTAAATACTGCAGCTGGCACTAAGTGCTGCACAGCTGTGGAAGGCCAAAGTAGGGGTGAAGGTGTGCGACTCACTCCTGAGTCCAAAGACATGTCCCTAGGAAGAAAAACCTAAACGGTGCAGCAGCCCACTACTTTCTGGGCAGCTGTGAAGTAGAATTGCGGCATGGGCCCTCACTGGCCCTTTAAACAAATTGCGCCAGACTGAGCCAGCTGGCTCTAAAAGTAATGTGTCCACAGGAGCCATGTAGGCTCCTGTGGACACAATAATTCAATAATAGATTTGCTGGGAAACCATTTTTTTGTAACTTGTAAAATGAAACCGTTTATTGTGTGGGGCCTTCCACGAGTGCGTAAATTACTATTGAATTGTATGATGATGGGATATGGTGTCAGACCGTATTTAACTATCAGGCCATGAATTTACACCTGAAAGCGGAGTGCATGTTATTATTGCACTGTTTCGGTACTGTTTTTTCTATATAGTAGGAATGTTTGGTACTAATGAAACCCATGCTGTAGAATCACTGAGGACTTAATGTTGGTTCATGTAAAACGGGAATGCTTATACTTAATTGTTACATGTATATTTTGTAACAGGATGTAATTTTGAGACAGGGAAGGGTATAAACACTACCACCTTATCACAAAAAGTTTGGGCACACTTATGGATCTTGCAGGTTACTGTTTTTGTATATATATTTACTTTTCTGTCCCTATTGATGGCTTATTGTCTTCCTTGGGTACTGCAGGGTGAAGAAATGTTTCTTGTATCTCCTAATTAGCGGAGTACATTTTTTGATGAACGGTTTTGGTACTGTTCTATTAATGATCATGTTTGCACTACTATGACTATTTGTGTGAATATTTGTGAGACTTCTATCATGTTGGACTAGGTAATATGGTATAAATCTATTTGCTGACTATATGTTTCCTGATTAGGAACAGATTTATAATGGGAATTACGATTGGCTTTACTGACCTAGCACAAACCTACTCTAAGCTTTTGAATTTTGCAGGTTACTTTTTTCTTGTATATATATATATATACCTTTTCTTTTTCTTTACTTGGTTGTGTGGCTTAAACTTCAAGGTGCACTTCCTGTTTATTACCTTTCGCATTTTGAGTTGATTTTCTAAGTTTCTTGATTTAGCGCATTATGTTTTAAATTGTGTACTCTGATCCTATTATACACATTAGATTGCATATGTGCACTGGATTCACTCACACCTTTCTGGTTGGTGATGGTGTGTTCTCAATACAATATGATAGTAGTTCTTATACAGGTTATTTTGATGTCATATTGCAGCCTGAGGAAGTAAAAGGCATATTTGCCATACAATGAAACATGTGTTGGCTGCTTGCTCTTGCATCAATGCCACATGAACTACAGGATGGATATGGAATAGGAATAGGTGAGAATAAAGAATACTTGAACCTTTGATGATTAACTTTTGAGTGCTCAGGACTCTCTCTTTGTTTAAATCATTGTTTGACCATGCGTAGGTCGGAGAAAACCAAAACTCATCCTGAAGTGTTTGTAGAACATCAAAAAATGGATAAGTTAATCACAATCGCAGATATGTATTAAACCATTCTGTTGTCCTGACAGGACTGCCTATCTTTCCTCTGCACTATTGCTGGCACCACAATGTGTATGTTTTGATATTCTGATATACAATAATTAGAAATTGAGTTAGAGGAAATAGATGAAAATAGAAATTCTGAAGATCCTGAGCCTACGCAATAAGGTAGTGCTGATGGGCCATTTCCTAAAGAAGAAAAGGAAAGAAGACTACATTTAAAATTTGTACGCATTGTGGAAAATCTGGAAACTGTGAAAGATTGACAAGTAAACCTAAGCTTCTTAAGAGTAAAGAAGTGGTTACATCACATTTAAGGAAAGTTTAGCTGATGGAAAACTTGATTCTTCAACAATGAAGAAAGCAGCCTTGATGAGTGAAGAAAGTGTCAGTTCTACTCGAGCATTGAATACCATGCATTCTTCAGTTGAATGGTAAGTGCATACGCAAAGACTCATTCATTTTGTTACCTCCCTGATTTCAAATTGGCAGGCTTTTGAAGGACGTCACTCAATTCCACATCTAACCAATCATTATGCTGCAATTGCTGAATTTGGTTTTTACATTCTGATGCCCGAAAGTGAGTGAACAAGCCTCCATTAGCTGTCACTTCATGACAGTACATCCTTCTCAAGAGTTCGACTACAGGTTTGAGTTTGAAAGCTTTGCTGAAATGAATTGTTGAAATATCGAGGAGTGTTAACACTGTTAGCAGACTACAATGATCGCTCCTTAGGGCCATAATCCTTCCAGTCAATCGAATACATCAGTTTAGCCCAAACATTTTTAGAATCCAGGAGTGCTTTCATTTCATACACAGTGTCTTCTCTTAATAAAACTGGTGGTAGCACTGGAATAATTTGAGTATCTGAGGTAACAGGGTTTGCCTGGTACCCATGGAAAACTGAGTGAATTTGTAGATTAGATGGAAGCACAGTTTTTCCCACTACAGTATTTATACTTTGATCAATAGGATAGGGATGAAAATATACAGACTACATTTTGTGTTGTCCTTTAATATTTTTGGTTCAAAGCCGGACATGATATCCTGCCTTGTATTTTGGAGCTGGTCCCTTGAGAATACCTTTTATACCAAATCTCTTGAATAGTGGGGATATTCTGTGGAGGCAGGTTAATTTCCCCAATCATTCTAGGAAGAAAACTAATAGAACAGAAAAAATGGGGAATATCCCAAAGACGAAAGCATGCTATTGTTGCATGCTTACTCTTCCACCAGAGAGAGTCAACCCAGTCATCAACATCAGATGTTAACTGACAAAGCAAATATTGTTCCAATGCCTAATTGATCCTCTCTGTCTGGACATCCATCTGAGGGTGATGGCTAGATGATAAGCGTACAGTAATATCCAACAGGTTACACAGCAATGTCCACAAATGAGAAATGAACTGCAGCCCTCTGTCAGAAATAGGCACAGAGGGAAAGCCATGGACTTGGAGTCCGAAAATGGATGCAAGGATGCATTTTGCACTATGAAAATAGCACAGCCAACATTCTGAGTTGTATGCAGTGGTTTCTAAACTTTAGAAACCACTGCATATCACTTGGTGCCTGAACCTTAGATACTCTGCAGTAATTAAAGCTTTTAAGCACTGCAGAGTATGAATGGTGCCAGTTAGTGGCATTTGCAGTGGCTTCTAAAGTTTAGAAACCACTACATACATCACTCAGCACTCTCACAATAGTGTCACTCGTGCTTTCTTTCGCTCAGAGAAATATACAAACAATACAGGGAGGAGCGTTTTCAATATTTATTTATTTATTTATTTATTTATTTTTTAAACTCTTTTTATTGAAATATGCTCATCACAGTATACAATTACCGAGTGTTATAGCTCGGAGATTTAGACCTTACATTTGTTACATATCAATGCGATAGGTATATTTGCAATATAATCAGACTATGTTCTTCCCCATTCAAGCCCTCCAGCAACCCCACCACCCCCAACTAGCAAAACAACTGAGCGCAAGGTCGGTGAAATTTTTCAGCGTACACCCCCACTCCACCCCTTTAAGCCTTTGGAAAGGGAACAGACGATGATGTAATAGGGGTTCATTATTGATTTATAACCCCCTGTATGTTTGCCATCTTCTCCAGACTTTATCCCACTTTTTAGGGCAGCCCCTACATTTTATACCGTTTTTTCATCCAGGCTGCACTATTCCAAATCGGACTTCCAGCATGCAATTTTGGGAGACATCGCTGCCCCCCAGCATCTTGCCACATATCTTTTTGCCACTACCGCTGCTAGGTGCAGCCAAATTTTCGTGTATCGAGGCCATACTTCCTCTCCTGTAATGTGCAACATGATCTTTCTGGGTTCTATGGGTACCGGCTGGTCTACTATGCTGGCCATGATCCCGCCTATCCTTTGCCAGTATGTCTGAATGACCGGACACTTCGATAGGATGGGTACAAGGTCCGCTCTTGGCCACACCCTCTCTGGCACTGGCGTGTCTCAGAGCACCCTATGCGTTGTGTGAGGGTCCCAAACCTGGGACACTGACCAGGTGCGGGGTAGCACGGGGGTAAACAGGATATACAGGATCAGGGAGAGCACCAATAACTCAGACACACTCTGTACTATACTCGGCTGGATTGGAAGCCACGAGCGACCCCGGCCCGTTTATTTATGCCCTCTGGCCACGCCTTACCAGAGAGTGAAACATTGTGTGTGGGTGCTTCCGGAGCTCTGCCAGCCAGCAGAGCAACTAGACCACTACATCCCATCCCAAGTTAGTTCTTTATAAACATTCTTTTCAAACAAAGTTCAACACAAGAAATGAGCAAGTCTCTGGCTAGGCCGAGGGTTGGGCCTCAGGTTGTATGGCCGTCGATTGTCCTCATTCTCCCGCCCAGAGTTCTCCTCGCCCTTATTCTGCACGGGTGCTCCTGGGCTGGCCATCGGCGATCCGCTCGGACCAGCTTCCACGACACTCACATCCGGACTTGTCGCTGGTACCACCTCTGCACCGGGAGGTGCGTCAACTACTGGAGGAATTTGCTTAAACCACGATACGTTGCGGGTCACTACTTCACCACTTCTCTCAACTGTGATGGCTGTTCCGTTCATTGACTTGACAGTCCATGGTCCCGCTTCATACGGGGTCCGGAACTTTGCACCAGGTCGTCGGGTTCGTATCAGGACCAAATCTCCTAGGACCAGCATCCGGGAACGAGCCCTCCTTTTCCGACTGGCCTTTTTGTTGGTGTTTTGTCTTCTCTCTTGGGCTGCTTGAGGGTCATAGGGCTCAGGGACCCAGGTCTCCGCCATGGGCAACATGTCCCGCCTTGGACCGGTCAGCATAAGCGACCAGGGCGAGCGCTGCGTGGTGCAATGCGGGGTACTCCTGTATTCTCGCAGGAAGTGTTGAAGAGCTGGCTCAGGGTCTTTTTTTTCAGCCGTGGCGATGTGCAGTAGTTTGTTGATGGTTCGCATGAACCGCTCTACCTCCCCGTTTGCTTGAGGCCAATGGGGGGTGATTCGGTGATGTCTGATCCCAAGCTCTTCCAGGAATTCCTTAAATTCACTCCCTTGGAATGGAGGTCCGTTATCTTTTTTGAGGACCTGGGGCAGTCCAAATAATGCAAAGACCTTGGTCAGAATCGGCTGTACGTTGGCAAAACTTGTCGATGGCACGACCTCCACAATGGGGTATTTGGTGTAACTGTCCACCATCATTACTGTGATCCTCCCATCAGGGAAACTTCCGAAATCAAGGCTCACCCAGGACCACGGGGACGGTGCTGGATCTTCTGTAATAATGGGAGCGGGGGCCTCTGACGTGCTGGTGAGCTAGCACGATTGGCAGTTGCAAACCACCGTGTCCACGCTTTTCTCGAGGTTGGGGAACCATACTTTCTCCCTCACCCTTGACTTCATTCTTCTCGTTCCTTGATGACCCTCATGCGCAAGAAGGGTAGCTTGTTCTTGTAGATCCTTCGGGATTACAATTCAAGATCCTCGGAGTACTACACCCTTGTCTGTGATACTGAGCTCATTGTGTATTTTCCAGAACTGCCCCAACCTAACTCTGTCTGCCTCATTCCATCCATGAATGTCTCAGAGGAAACCTTCCCATGTTCCACTGCTTAGTGCTTGGACCACTCGCTTGAGTATGACATCAGTGTCCATGTTCGCCTTGATCACATCGATCGACATGGCCCGCGGGCATGACCATTGAGAAATCATGTTGATGAATTCCTCGGTTGTCGACTCCTGTTCAGCCTCGGATCCATCTATCCCGCAGGGTGACGAAATAGAAAGTCAGCAGGGTTCTTGGCTCCGGGCCGGTACACTAGGTCCATTGAGTCCTGCCCTTGGGCACCACTCCCAAATCAACGGACCACGCACGCAACCTGGGTTTTATCCTGGACTCCTCCCTCTCGATGACCAGACAAGTCAACGCCATCTCATCATCATGCTTAAACAGCCTGCGCATGCTCCGTAAGATCTTAAGATGGATCCCCACTGAAACCAGGAAGATGATCACCCAGGCACTCGTCACCAGCCGACTGGACTACGGAAACACCCTCTACGCCGGAACCACAGCCAAACTTCAGAAAAGACTCCAACACATCCAGAACGCCTCCTCACGACTCGTCCTGGACATTCCCCGACACAGCCACATCTCCGGCCACCTGAGAGACCTACACTGGCTCCCCATCAGCAAGAGGATCACGTTCAGGCTCCTCACCCACGCACACAAGGCCCTCCACGACCGGGGCCCCAAGTACCTCAACAACCGCCTGACCTTCCACACGCCCACCCGCCAGCTATGATCAACCAGCCTCGCCCTCGCCGCCGTAACACGCATCCGCAGAGCCACCGCCAGGGGAAGATCCTTCTCCTACCTGGCAGCCAAGACATGGAACTCCCTCCCGATCCACCTCTGGCTGACCCAGGATTATCTCTCCTTCAGGAAGCTCCTCAAAACCTGGCTCTTCGAGCAGTAGCGGACCCCTCCTCCCCAGCTCCTTGAGACCCTTCCGGGTGAGTAGCGCGCTATAGAAATGTCCATGATTGATTGATTGATATTGTTGCACCTGGATAGCCCACCGATCTATTCGGGGTGGAGGATGTGGCGCCGTGCCCTTGTACAAAGGGATGAGTGGCTGATGATCCGTCACCACCCGGAACGGGTGTCCACTTACGTACAGATGAAAAGGGTTACAGGCCCATTTCACCGCTAGAGCGTCCCTCTCGATTTGTGAATATCGCGATTCCGTGGTAGTGAGAGCTTTTGCTGGCAAATGACTGCGGCGCCCACATTCTGGGCTCAGTCTCTTGCGTGAGTAGCACCCCTAGCCCAACAGGGCTGGCATCGACCAATATCTCGGTGGGTCTGGTCATGTGGAAATCGGCCATCGTGGTACTGTCTAATAGGGACTTCGGACTTCAGAAGCACTGATTGGAGCAGGAGCACCTTGAATGGCCTGTGACTTTCGGGGATCAACCTTCACCCCGTCGGAGCTAAAAACGTAGCCAAAGAAATCAATTGTCTTTTTGAAGAATTGGCACTTTTCTTTGTGGAGTGTTACACCATGCTCCGCAAGTCGTTTTAGCGTGGCTCTGATACGTCGATGATGTTCTACAATGGTTTTGGAATGGATCAAAATGTCCTCACTTACGTTCAGTACGCCTTGAAGCCCGGATAAGATTTCCTTTGCAGTGTTCTGGAAAATTTCCGCAGCTGATGATACACCAAAACTAAGTCTCTTGTATCGGCGGAGGCCTAGATGTGTTGAGAAAGTTGTTATGTATCTGCTCTCCTCCGCTAACCTTAGTTGGTGATAGCCGTTGTTGAGATCCAGCTTTGAGAACCATTGCGAGCCGTTCAAGTCGGCAAGGATATCATCAACTGTCGGTGTGAGGTGCCTCTCCCTTTTAATTGCTCGATTCGGCATCCTCATATCTATGCAGATTCTGATCTTGCCAGGCTGCTTTGGTTTTTCAGCTATGACCATGGGCGACACCCACGGGGTGGGGCCCGACACCTTTTCAATTACTCCTTGTTTTTCCAACTTCAGGAGCTCCTGTTCAACTAGCGGACTCAAATGGACCGGGATCCTCCGGTGTCGCAGTGCTACTGGCTGTACAGCAGTGTCAATATGAAGTTTGACCGGTGGCCTTTTGATCGTTCCTAACCCGGTGAACAGCTGTGGGAACAACTCGGTCTGGAGCATCTTCACACCATTTGCAAATGCTATTAGCTGAAGGTCTTCTGTGGTGTGGCTTCCCACAAGTAGGTCCGCCTCCCAGTCGACCACATGGAACGTGGTCGTAACTTTGTCTTCTGCCTTCACATGGACTACCGTTTTCCCACAGAGTGGAAGTGGGGTCTGACTCCCATACATCAATACGGATTTTGGATGGAGTGAGTTGCAGCCTCGGGTTTAACTTCTTGCAGTGTTGCAGTCCCATTACATTGACCGTGGCCCCTGTGTCAATGAGACCTGTGACTAACGATCCATCGATTTCGATGTTGCATTTGGGCTCTGGCCTCCGACTTTTCTTGAGATCACTCGCAAACGATACGAAATAGCATTCTTCATCGTCCTCCGTCGACGAATCATCCAGACGCTGATAACTGCGGGAAGGCGTCTTTACCGCTCGTGTCCCCGTTGGCTCTTCTTGCGATAGATGCCTTACCGCACCAGCTACGGACTTCTTCCCCGTGGTGTTCTTGCCTCTAAAACCTCCTCGACATACACTCACAAAGTGATTTGGGATTCCGCATTTGGAGCACATCTTGCCTCTGGCTGGGCAACCGTCCTCGTTGTGCTCCTCCCGGCCACAATATCCGCACGGGAATGTCTTGTCGTCTTTGCAGACCATCTTCCTTGTCCACTCCGTGTCGGTGTGTGCACGGCATCCACCCTCTCCGTTTTCACACTTGCTTGCGCACTCGCCGATTGATTGAGTGCGGCTTCCATCGCCGTCGCCCGAACATCAGAGAGTTCGTGGGAGCGTGCAAGAATCAAGATCTCCTCCAGAGTGATGCGTGACTGTCGGAGTATGAGTGTCCTTAATGTTTTGTTGCGACACCCTTGGATTAGTTGTGAAGTAACTTCTTTCGCCTGATCATCTTCTGGGCACGTGCTCACCAGTTCTCTGAGCCTTGTGTAAAAAGCGTCCATTGATTCTCCTTCTCTTTGCCTCGACTGCCGAAATTTAAAGCGTTCGTAGTGCGGGTTCAACTGGGGGTCGAAATGGGCATTGAGGGCCCTGACCGCTGCAACGTAGTCAGTCGGGGGACCAGTGTTTGGGAGGTGCATGAACAACTTGTAGATCTCATCGCCCCCAAAATGCAACAACAATGATCTCTTGACTGCCCCGTCAGTTTCTTGTGTTGCGACGAAATAGTTGTTCAGACGCCCGATCTATACAGCCCACCTTGGTGCTGCAGTTGACGGATCAATCAACTCAATGAATGGGGGTAGTGCCTGGATTTGTGAATGTGCTGGCGGTGGAGGCGGCAGAACTGGCGCTGCGTCCTGTTGCTGAGGTGCATTCTGTGCTTGTGTATTGGACATGGTGCACCCTGGCCAGTAGCAGGGTGTGCTTGGATGTAGGAAGACCTTGTGCTACTTTCTCTTGGTCTTGATCTTAGCTGTCTGTATCAATGCTTGTCGACCAGCTGGTTCAACCTCTGAGGTTGAGGAACCTGTGTGTTACTGATTCCGCCCACTGTGGTGCTGCCCCTCTTCTCCTCTCAACGATTCTGCCACTAGTACATGTGCAGGCACTTGATCAACATTTCCTTGACTTTGCCAATGTTTGTTGGGTTGTTATCCTGCTCACAGCCTCTGCGCGCCCTTGCTCGCGCTGCTCCAACTCTCCCCCGGGGCCTGCCTTTACTGAATGCTCCGCCAGCTCACCGCGATGCGTGGCTGCCTTCCTGCTCACGTGCGGCTTCAAATTGCTACTGCGCATGCGTGCACTGTTTCTCCATGCTGTGGGCCTCGCTGCAGGAGTCGGAGACACGCTGGATGCTCCGGTGAGTTTCTTCACCTTCTCTTTGCAACGCTGCTCACCTCCTTTCTGCTCCACTGCTTCGACCTCTCGCTGGGCATCTCTTCTCCGTCTTGCGAGTTGAGGCAGGCGCCCTGGGCTCGTCGCCGCACTTCTCCGCCTCGGGGTGACGCAGGTCACAGGGCTCGGGTTCTGCCCCCCCATTCAACCAGACAATCCCACCCTCGTCACCAGTGTAGGGGTCCCACAGCTGGTATGCTGACCAGGTGCGGGGTAACACAGGGGAAAACAGGATATACAGGATCAGGGAGAGCATCAATAACTAAGACACACTCTGTACTATACTCGGCTGGACCGGAAGCCACGAGAGACCCCGCCCCGTTTATTTATGTCCATTGGCCACGCTTGGCCAGAGAGTGAAAAATTGTGTGTGGGTGCTTCCGGAGCTCTGCCAGCCGGCAGAGCAATTAGACCGCTACACGTTGCAGTAGTGTTCTGGCATAGAAAGTCGAGTGTACATTTTTAAGTTATATCAGTCTAAACCTGGATCTTATTGCTGCCTTCCTAGGACCCTGCAGTGCCTCCACCCATTCCTCTTCGTCCAGGCTACCCAGATTGCCATCCCATGCCATTTTCAGTGGGCCCTTCGTATCGGGAGAGTTGTTCATTATTTTTTTGTATATCAGTGATATTGCTCCAGATGTAAGCGAGTCTTGAGCAACTGATATTCTAATGGAGAGGCCTCCGCTATTGCCTCTCCCTCGACCACATGCACCCTAAGGGTCTGGCCAAGCTGTAAGTAATTCAGCCATTCACCCTTTCCCATTTCATATTCCTGCTGCAGTATTTCATATTTAATATAGGCCTGATTCCTCCACACATCCCCAAGTATCTCTAGGTCCAGTAGCTTCCACTTACTAAAGTCCTTCAGTTTGCTGACGTGGCGAATTCTCTCATTATCCCACAGAGGGGTTATTTGTGTCAGCATCCCTTCCCAGCCCAGGTATTTATTAGCTGTACTCCAGACTGAAAGTACTGTGTGAGTGTGGGCAGGCAGCTCACTGCGCTCCCTCGTGTTGTAGAGCAATGAGAGGCACCCCTTTTCCCCATCTTCACCCTGTCCAGCCTCCATGCCGGGTCAGTTCGATCCCTAAACATCCAGTCATTGACCGTAACCAATTGTGAAGCCCAATAGTAACTTTTGATGTCTGGAAGAGATATACCACCCTCGTAGGCTCCCCTCTGTAGTTTCGGAAGCGCTAAGGGTGGGGCGGGAAACAGCCTTTACTACGTGACCGTTACAATGCATGCTGTTGCAACGAAAAAGGTGTGCAGCAGTGGGTAGAAGGTGTTGGATTTACCTCCAACACCTTCCCTACTGTTGCACAAACTGGAGTTGGAATAATAATAATCCACATTTGTAAAGCGCGAACACACACCTGTAAGGGTCTCTAGGCGCTGAGGGCCGTCGGGAAGATTAAGCAAGCTATTGCACAGAGTACAGGGGGAGAGGCCTCCGGTGAGGGCCCTCTCCGGTAATCGTACAGACAAGTGACTTCCCCCCCACAGATAGACACCACACAGAGATGAGTTCTGCACACTTTTATATATATATCTTGAGGCACGGTGATGAGCGATACAGCAGGACCAGGATACGAGGATCCTGTCAATTCTAGTCTCTTTGGGGAAAAAGGGTAGCGGGACAGTCTGAGTACCGGTCCGGTACAGAAGCAGCAAAAGGTGGAGCTCACAATCCTCGAGCTGGCAGGTTCGCAAGGAGGGGCCGCGGCAGCGCCAGCAGGCCTTGTAGATGGTTCACGTTGAGGAGGGCCGCGGCAGCGCCAGCAGGCTTCGAAGATGGTTCACGATGAGGAGGGCCACGGCAGCGCCAGCAGGCTTCGAAGATGGTTCACGATGAGGAGGGCCGCAGCAGCGCCAGCAGGCTTCGAAGATGGTTCACGATAAGGAGGGCCGCGGCAGCGCCAGCAGGCTTCGAAGATGGTTTACGACGAAGATGAGCCGCGGCAGCTCCAGCAGGCCTTCAAAGGGAGTTCACGAAGAGGAGCCGCGGCTGCGCCAGCAGGCCTCCAAGGATGAGTTTGTCTCGGTGTCTCTCGACTCCAGGATACAACTGCCTTCCTGCTCTGGAGCTGCCCCAGTTATAGGTCTGGCGCCCTTTGATGTCCGGACCCTCGCACTTGGAGGTCGGGAGGTCCGGGATGAGGGAGTCCAGACACCCAGCAGGGGGGTGGAGGCAGCGCCCAGGGAGGCTGGGGGCGATCGACACCTGGCGGAGGGGAGCCATCAACACTCCTTCTCCCATTGACCTGCCAAGTGGTCTCTTCACCCCCTGGGCGGATGGTGGTGCCTCGATGTCGGGGCCTGGCTGGGCCCGAGGCCGAGGTCGACCCGAGGCCACGAGGCCTGGTCATGTAGTGTCCAAGATGGCGGCTGGGCCGGAGACCAGGGTTCTGGAAGGGACCCGGGCCAGCCGATACGGTGGGGTTCAGGAGCCAATGTTCCATCGGGGAAGGGCTGGTGGATTGCCCCGGCGGGTTGCACGGGTGGTTTTTGTCCGGGGAACAGGAGGAACAGGGGTCTGCGACCCGCCATGCGGGGAGGGGACGGCCGGCCACGAGGCCTGTCCAATACCTCTCAAACCCCCTGAACATGATATTTTGGACTATGTACTTGGTCTCCGCTCAAGGATGGTTGAGTACATGAAGAAGGCATCCAAAAACCTTGAGGCTAGTCAGGAATTGCAAAAGGCTGTGCTGACTGTTTATCAGCCAGGACAGAAATAATGAGTGTTGGAGCCTGTGGCCCCAGAAGCCCTCCAAGACAAGTAGAGTGAACCCCATACAATCATTGAGCAGAAGGGAGTGGTTACCAACCTGGTGGACCTTGGAACTCACAGGAGCTCTCATTGGGTGTTCCATGTGAACAAGCTCAAATCATATGTCGACAGGGCAGACATGGGCTTGCTCATGGCTACTGTTGAGGGACAGGAGGAAGAGAGTGATCCACTCCCTGACCTGCTCTTACTGTACCCTGATGATGGTTCTGTAGATGGTGTAGTCTTGGCAGGCAGTCTCACTAGCCAGCAGAAAACTGATTGTAGGCAAGTCCTGAATAAGTTCAGACATGTTCTCACTGACTCCAAGTCAGACTACTTGGTGCAGTGCACAAAGGTGACAGTCTGCCTGTTAAAAATAAGATTTACAGGCAACCTGACCATGTCAGGGACTGCATCAGGACTGAAGTCCTGAAAATGTTGGATTTGGGAGTGATTGAGCCCTCAGATAGCCATTGGGCTAGCCCAGTAGTCTGGGTACCAAAACCACACACTCAGAATGGCAGGAGAGAAATGAGGTTCTGTGTTTACAACAGGGGTCTCAATGCAGTCACTAGGACTGATGCCCATCCAATACCCGGAGCAGATAAGATGATAGATACTTTGGCCATAGCCACGTTTCTGAGCACATTTGACCTGATACCTGTCTACTGGCAACTCAGATTAGCTGAGGATGCAAAGCCAAAAACGGCATTCTCAACCCCTAGTGGGCACTACCAATTTATGGTGATGCCCTTTGGCTTGAAGAATGCACCTGCCACTTTTCAAAGGTTGGTGAATGAAGTCCTTACAGACCTGGAAGCCTATAGTGCAGCTTATCTAGATGATATTGCTGTCTTTAGCTCCACCTGGGAGGATCACCTGGTCCACCTGAGAAATATTTTGGAGGCCCTGCAGAAAGCAGGCCTCACTACCAAGGCCACCAAGTGCCAGATAGGGCAGAGTCAGGTTGTATAGCTAGGCCACCTTGTTGGTGGAGGTCAGGTTCAACCATTGCAGAGCAAAATCCAGACCATCATGGACTGGGTTGCTCCAACCGCCCAAACTCAGGTCAGAACTTTCTTGGGCCTGACTGGGTACTATAGGAGGTTGTCAAAGGAAATGGATCCATAGTGACCCCTTTGAATTATCTAACTTTTTAAAAGGAAGCCCAAGAAAGTTCAGTGGACAGGTAGCTGTCAAAAGGACTTTTGATGACCTGAAGCAGGCCATGTGCACTGCTCCCATTCTGCAAAGTCCTGACTATTCCAAATAATTCATTCTTCAAACTGATGCATCTGAGTTGGGGGTAGGGGCTGCGTTATCACAACTGAATGACGAGGGTCAGAATCAGCCAGTAGCTTTTATTAGCAGAAGGCTGACCCCCAGAGAGAAACGCTGGTCAGTTATTGAGAGGGAAGCCTTTGCTGTGGTTTTGGCTCTGAAGAAGCTGAGGCCAATCTTATTTGGCACTCACTTCATTGTTCAGATAGACCATAAGCCCCTCTTATGGTTAAAACAGATAAAGGGTGAAAACCCCAAACTTTTGAGGTGGTCCATTTCCCTACAGGGGATGGACTATACAGTGGAACATAGACCTGGGAGATACCATGCCAATGCAAATGTACTCTCCAGATATTTCCACTTAGAACATGAAGTCTCAACTGGTCAAATTTAGTTTAATGTCCTTACGTTTGGGGGGTTATGTAGGAGAGTCGGATCTGCTTCTTATAGTTACCCCCACTTTTTGCTGATGTTTCACTCTTTTCGACTTAGACTGATTGGGATCCTGCTATTCAGGACCCCAGTCAAGCTGTTTTCTCCTCTTAATTGATTGCATGTGCTTTAGGTACACTCCAGATTGGATTCTGGGGTACCCTTATAAGTCCATAGTATATGGTATACTATGTACCCAGGGCATAGGTACCCCAGAGGCCTCTCAGGGGCTGCAGCATTTATTATGCCTGAGAGACCATTCAAACTTACACCAGAGGTCTACTACTGCAGCATGTGTAAGGTGGTGCATGGACCCCTTACTTAGATATAGGTTCACTATATCTATTCTAAATCATTACACATATAAACCTATCAGTCACCCCTATGGCAGGCCTTATCAATCCTGAAGGCAGGTTGCTGGGTTTTATGTGAGAGGGTGCTCCTGCGTGAGCAGAGCCCCTCTGCAGCCTTGGAACCTATTTTCCTGATGCAGCCAACATATATTTTTAAGTGCATTATAATCTCGCAGTAAATGCTAACTTTAAAACGGCTGCTTATAAACATGTTGTGTTTGGTGTCAAACACCTTGGAATCATACCTCCACACTGGTAACTGGTGTGAGAGGTATGATTCCTCCCTTGTAGATGCACTACTGTGGGTCACCAGGCTGCCCGGTACCAGCTTTCTCGACCTGGGCATCACAAAATGGATGCTGCCAGCCACAGACAAGCGCCTGCCCTCCTGCTGCTGTGCTGAGCTTGAGCAGGGGAGGCTGTACAATATGTTTCATGTCACAGGGAGATGTGACCACCTTCCAGACAGCTCGGGGTCAGGACTACACGTAGCCAAAAGCACAGCCTCAGAGATTTCCAAAAAGCATCTGCTACTGCAAAAGTACACAGTGTAATGTAATGTACACAGTGTAATGTAATGTACACAGTGTAGTGTAATGGGGCTGGGTAGGTGCGCTCTGAGAGTGTTTAAAGTCTGCACTGGGGGGGCACATTTGGTGTCCCTGTGCATAGTCCAGTTCAAACCGGTTGCAGGAGCCATTGGCTCCTGCTCAGGTGCAAAACTGGAGAAAGGACATGGGTGTAACCACCCCTCTGTCTCGAGCCTCCCATAGGTGGGTCCCCAGAGTTTATCCGACCCCTTCCTTGGGTATAAATTAGGAACCCCGACTACAGGACTTTAGATTTTACCTGGACTAAACTCTGTAAGCAGAAACCAAGTACTTTGACGATCTACACTACGCTGGTTGACTGAAGAATCTCCCTTGGAGTTAAGGAGTTACTCCTCTGCGAAGCAAGCCCTTTTAACACATCTGACCAGTTTGCATCTTCCGAGCTCCTGGAAACTCTGAAGATTTCTACAACACAGGAGGTGGGTTCCTGAGTGTCCCTGAGGTTGATCTGCTCTCTCAGCAATTCTGAGACCAGTATCTCACGTGGGAACTGGGCAAACCAATCCCCTGTGCACTGTGTACTTTTGCAGCAGCAGATGCTTTTTGGCAATCTCTGAGGCTGTGCTTTTGGCTACGTGTAGTCCTGACCCCGAGCAGTAATTTCACTGAAGATTTCCGGCCTACACTCCACGAGTATTCCGTGGGCTGGTATTTTGTGATTCAGCTCAAGGTCCCTTCGTGATCCCTGGTCCGTTGCCCTGTGGGTCCCTGCGAAGGTAACATTGATTTCTCTTGGGCTTTCCTGGTTGCTCCAGACATGCCCTAACCTCCTATAGCTTGGAGAGTCCCTGGGACCTTGCTGGTCCACAACAGGCCTGCTTACCTCTGCCCGCATGGGTTGCATTTGCCAAGGCTTGTTGGTGTTCAATCCGGACACTGTCCCCTCAGCACTCGACATCCTTTGTGGGACAGCTGACTTCCAGACTTTGGTCATCGTCGACATCTCCTGGTCCCCGTGGCTTCAGTCATCTCACCTGAAGCACCGGACATCGGTGAGCATTCGTCTACTGAGCCCCTGGTCACCCTGAAGTGACCCAGACTCTGTCCCCTCTGCTTTCAGGTTCTTCTCACCTCGGATCCTGGCTTGGGGTTCACCGGACACTTTCCATCTTCCTGACAGCAGCACTTCATAAGTCACGCCATTGAAAATGACAAAGGTTTCCGACATCACTGAACACCTATGCACCCGGCTTCCCTGGGATAGGTAACATGGGAGTCACAAGGGTGCTGGCCTTAAAACCTTCCATGATCCAAAGGGGTTTGCTTGAAGTCCTCTCCAAAGTGTCCTTAATCTTTAATTTTCCAACCGCGACTTTCCCATAGAGTTCTACGGAGCTCACGCCTGTGTTCTTACACTGCACCCGTCCTCAGTGTGTTCCCTGTGGATGTATGACGTTACAACGCATACTATTACAACTACCTACCGTTACAACGCGACCATTACAACGCATACCATTACAACGCATAGCGCTTTGAGGTGCTGGATAGTGGTAAGTATTATTTACTATTCTAACTCCAGTCCCCGTGGACCGTAGGGAAGGTGTTGGATAGTAAATTATACTTATTCCCTATCCTAGAGCGCCCCCCAGCGCAATGCGTTGTAATGGTATGCGTTGTAAAAGTCGCGTTGTAATGGTAGTGCGGAGTAAAAGATGCGTTGTAACGGGTGTATACCGTTCCCTGTGTCACTACTTTGGGTGATTCCTTGTGGTCCCAGAGATTCTACGTGCTCTAGGCACTGTGTTTAGTTAAGTCGTGGTTGTTATACCACTTTCTTAGTATATGGTTTGGTGTCCCCGTGTATATTGTGCTATTTACTGTTGTTCTAGTGATTTAATATTGTGTGCTTTGTGCTCTAATCTCATGAAGAGGTTAGTAGAGAGTGTTTAGTAATAAATACATATATTTTATATATCTCTTGTGTGGTTCTCCTTTCATTTGGTTATTCAGGAGGTTACAATCTGGTAAAACAAGCTGCTTTACATTCCTTTGAGACTTAGCCTGAAGGCTGCACTCTACAGTTACCACTAGGATAGCTTTCTTTAAAGGTTGTCTTTGACCTAATCATCAATAAGGGTCATTTGGACTGGTACAAGGTGCCCACTTTAATTAGTGGACAGCATATACCAGGCCAACTTCTCACAGTAATTACATGTTTACTTTACCTGGCTCTAGTATACCTCATCTGTAACGATTTTTCATCAAGGTCCTTTTAAACGTGGTACTTCGTATTTTAACATAAAATGAGGCACATCAAAATAATGGACAACATAAAGACACATTTAACTCATAATGTCAAATGGCTCCATGTCTGGGGGAACTGACTGGCTATTCTTAGTGTTCCGGCAAATAAATCTAAGGACGATGGTGCTTGTGATTCCGTTCATTTTCCAAGTAAGACCCTTGAAATCACTGTTTTTTCAAAGGATTTTTAATAGATCTTCATGGAGTGACTCATTGCGAGATGTGACTACATAATAACTTGACGACTCTACTAAAGTGAAATCTCGCGTGGAAGGGCAATAGGTCTCGCCTTAGTGAAACTTTGAGCTATTAGCATTGCAAATGCTAATGCTAATGTTTGTTTCTTGGTTAAAAAAATATCCCAGCAGTAGCATAAATACTAAATCATGTGGAGAAGGGTGGCTCAATGGTTAGAGCAGCAGACCCTGATGCAGAGGTCTGGCCCGGGACCAGGGTTCAATTCCTGCCTCAGCGGCTCTTGGACTCAATCTCCCCGGACCTGATAATTCTTGCCTCAGTGCCTAGTCTAATCATGGGTCCCACTCTGTGACTCTGGGCAATAGCTTGCTTAATCTCCACAACAGCCCCAGCAGCGCTTGGATGCCTGGCTTCACCTTGGGGTGCACAGGAGTGGACATCTCACAGGAAAGCCAGGAAGGGCTCCACAGCGTTATGAATACAGCGCTACGAGACCTCTGGGTAGAAGGCGCTATATAAATACAAACACATTTACAGATGCAATTTTTCTCTTTATAATTAAAAATGCCCTAGCTATCGCAACGGAAAGTTTCAATTCTATGAAGGACTCGGAGGCAAGGATTATGCCTTCTCTCTTTGCTTTTATTCAACAGCAGCCATCGTTAAAAGAAAATATAAACTACACTACCCATGAACACTTTGGAAAATGTAGTAGAAAAAACAATATCCAATAGGAGAACAGTCCCATAACATCCAATCAGGAGGTCCATCAACCCTAACATAGTCCTTCTTCGCTGGCCATTCACCCTCTTTTGTCTCACGAAGTCAGCCAATGGATCACAATCATGAATCCTGTTTATTAGCATCAGATCCTATGAAGACAAGGGGATAATGTCACTAGATGAACACATAACCACTAAAACCTGCGTAACAAATTTGCAATGAAAGCAGTTATTGTGTCATCGAACCAAGTAAGTCAAACAAGACCATTTTTTAAAACTCAAGCAGTATTACTTACTCTTATACGGGGAGGGCAATCTGCTTCGGGAAACTCTAGGGTGGGATAATCCTCGCCTCTGAGTCCATAATAGAATTGAAACTTTCCGTTATGATAGCTAGGACATTTTTCATTCTATGTCAGGACTGGAGGCGAGGATTATGCTGGTTTAAAGCTTGCTCACCACTAGGTGAGCCATATTCAGCACCGGCTTGAAGTAAAACCTCTTAAAGGTAGAGTCGAAGACCAATCTGCCGCGTTGAGGATATCCTCCATACAGGCACCCAAACCAAATGCTTTAGAGGACATCACACCTCGTGCCGAGTGGGCCCCAAAAATCTGAAGGTTAATACCTGCTTCCTGCATCACCCATCTAACATACCTAGCTATGGTGGGGAAAGAAACCGCCTTAAAAGGATTACGTAGTGAAATGAGGAGCTGTCGCTGTACCGGAGGGCGAAACTCTTCTGTCATTTCCTCATAAGCTTTCCGGAATTGATCAACACACAACTTAGGAGAGTCTGGAAACTCTGGGTAAGTTATTTTCTTGTATGGCATTTCGTTCTTCTGTGGAGAGTGAACTTTACCCATTGGGGAGAAAATTCTACTTGTGATGTCTAATGCCCTCACATCCGAGACGCGACAGCAAGAGATGAGGCAGAGCAGCCTAGCCAGCTTGGCAGATAATTCCTTCCTGGACTTTAAATGGTTCACCTGCCAGGAGAGGAACAAGTTGAGAACTTGGTTCACATCCCAGAGGGCTGAGTAGCGGGGCTCCAGAGGTAGAGAATGCCTGATATCTCGTAACAATCTGCATACTTGGGAGTGTTCCCCTACTGCTGCATCATTGATGGGTACATGGCCAGCTGAATTGGCTGACCGAAAGGTGTTCATTGATCTGTAAGCCAGACCACTTGAAGCTAACTGTGCTAAAAAATTGGGAGTTTGTACTACATCTGCGCCCAGGGGTTTAAGACTCCATCGCATACACCAACAGGACCATCTGCCTCATGCAGATCTGTACCTTTTGACAGTACTATCCACCCAGGCCTTGGACATGAAGATTTTAGCCCTTTCCAAAAGGCCAGGGACCTCCCATTGTCCCCTGCTATCCATCACGCCATGAGCCACACGAGTTCCCCTGAATCAGGGGATGGGGAACTTTGGTGGGATTCAACAGGAGAGTCAAAAATTGGTTGAGTAAGATTGGAGAATCTCAGGAAAGTTCCAGTGGAACTGGAAACCAAACTTGCGATCTCCAAAGGGGAGTGATCAGAACCATGTCCGCCCTTTGCCTTCGGACCTGCACTAAATTCCTTGTAATCATTACGAAGGAGGCTAAAGCATACCCCTTCTCCTCGCTCCAGTCCTGGAGGAAGGTATCTGTGGCCACTGCTAGTAGGTCCAGCCTCCAGCTGAAGAAGCAGGCAGCTGGTGGTCTAGTCTCGAGGCAAAGAGGTCCCCTGACAAAGGACCCCAATGGTTGTTCAATATTGCAAAAATCTCCTGGTCAAGTTTCCAAAGACTGGAGTCCCTGAAGTTGCTGGACTGGAAGTCCGCCTCCTGGTTTTCCCAGCTGAGGAAGTACTCTGCTGTGACCGACACCTGATGGTCCAGGTAATACTGCCAAAAGCATGGAGTGAGATCTGAGGGGGCTTTGGACTGCCTGCCCCCTAAGTAGTTGATGTAGTGTACGCCTGAGCTGTTGTCCATCTTAAGAAGGACACACGACTGGATTGAATCTCTTGTCCAACAGCAAACTGCAAAGGAATCTGCTAGAAGCTCTAAGTAGTTGATATGTAACTTTCATTCTTCTGGAGACCACAACCCTCCTGTAGAAAAGGTGCCGCATTAGGCCCCCCAGCCTACCCTGCTGGCGTCAGTTACTATGACCAAGTCTTGGGCCGACCCGAAGATTGCACGGCCAATCCAGGCCTCTGTGTGGTCTGACCACCACTGAATTTCTTCTTGTGCCTCTTCAGAAAAAAAAACCTTGTGAGAGTAAGGACATCCCCTGCGAAGGTGGGCAGCCTTCAGACTCTGCATGGCCCGATAGTGGAGAGGCCCTGAAAAGATGGCCTAAATTAACACGGAGAGGAGGCCTACAACTCGCCCAGCTATCTGAGGACCCCTGATGTTTGGTGAGAGTACATCTCAGTTTGTGCCAAATTTTCAACACCTTCCTGGAGGGAAGACTTAGAGAAGATGAGGTGGAGTCTATTACGAATCCTAAAAAGGTCAAGTATTGAGAAGGTGTCAGGAGTGACCTCTTATCGGTGATCACAAAGCCTAAGCTCTGAAGTAGATCCACCACCATCTGGGGGTGGGACAACAGCTGGAGTGGGCATGGACCCTTTAAGAACAGATCGTCCAAGTAGACAATCATTGGTATACCCCGAGCCCTCAGGTATTCCACCACTGGCTTGAAAACCTTGGTGAAACACCAAGGAGCTGAAGATAGACCGAAGGGAACAGTAGAGAACTCGTACATCTGTTGCCGCCATATCAACTGGATGAACCGGCGATGATGCAAGAAAATTGGGATGACCAGGTAGGCGTCTTAGAGGTCCAGCCGTACCATCCAATCCGAGGGCGAAGAGCATCCCTGAGGAGGTGGATGTCATCCATTTTGAAATGGCGGTAAATCAGCCACTCATTGAGCTCACTGAGGTTTATAACAGGTTTTTGGCCCCCATCGGTCGACCAGAAAGATATTGCTTATTAGCCCCCGTGGATGAGGAGATGAAGGGGAAATAGCGCCCTTGGAGAGAAGGGAGACAACTTCTTTGTCTACCAGGAAGGCCTCTTGCTGTGAGAACTGGATGGGGCGGGGTCTGGCCCGCTGGGAGGGATCCCCAAGATACTCTATGTGGAATACCTGAACTGTCTGAAGGACCCATGCGTTCCCTATGATGGAAATCCAAGTCTGGAAAAAATTTGCCAGCCGACCGACCTTTAAACAGGAAGAAGGGAGAACATTCGCTGGGGCATGAGGAGGTTGCTGCTCAATGGTGTCCTCTGCCTTTGCCACGCCGACCTCTCATGGGGTAGAAATTCCCAAATCAGGATTGGTCCTAGTACTGGCCTTGCTTGTAGCATTTCCCTTTTGGAGGGTACTGGTTGGAAGGGAGGACGGTCGAGCGGCCCCAACCTCGATCGGCTCTGCGGAAAACACAAGGGAACACCTTTCTGATAGATGTCTGGGTTTTGTCAAGGGAGGTAAAGGTGTTTATGTATTTTTTTAACTCCTTGACAAAAGACTCTCCAAAGAGCCCTCCCTGCGCAATGGCCCTGCCTACAAATCTGCCGGGTCTCCCAGCTGAGGTCCACCCTAATAAGATGGGTGTGGTGACACTCTGCGGACAGGATGCAATTTGTATTGCCCAGAAAGATAATGGCTCTTTGAGCCCACCCTGAAAGTGTCTCCGGGTAAATCAGGGAGCCAGATGACTTTGCCTCCTCGGCCATATCCAGGACCTTAGTGAGGGGACCCAGAGTATCTAGGAGCTTGTCCTGGCATGCCCGCTAGGACCTATTGATTCCTTTTTTGGGATCTTTGATGAATTTCTGTAGGAAAGTAGCCATATGTGTGTCTATTCCTAGGGTGAGAGCCACTTTCCCCTCCAGAGAAGGGCAAGGGCCTTCGGCCCAGAGACAATTACAAGTCTCTTTCTCCAGCGGTCGGCCAATGTGCCCCACCGCGTAACTTGCGACCTTGTCATCCGAGGCTCATTCAAAAGACCGAGGGTGAATGATGTCATCAGGCAGAGGTTCATAATTTGTATCCGCAGTATCGTTGGAAGGGGCAGGGTTAACTAGGGCCTGTAGACCCTTGTCCCCCACTGGTAAGGGAAGCTGACTAGCTCGAAAAGCTTGTTCAAGCCTATCAAAGTCAACCCCCATATCACGGGCTCGTTTACCCAGAGGTGGCGCTGAATCCACCTACATGTGGATCCCTGGTACCTTAGGGTTGGGGGGCTGTGGGAGGTGGAGTTAACTTTGCGAATGCCTGGGCAATCTGTTGGGAAAGTCTCTCCTTCAAAGGAGTCATGGCTTCCACCACTGCCCGGTAAATAGAGGCGTCCACAGTGTCGTAAAAAGCACAGTCCCAAGGGGAGTCGCACAGAGGGTCTTCCACTCCTTGGTAGTCATCCTCATAGTCAATAATGTATTACCCAAGGACTAGAGAGGTGCACGCCTAATAAAGGAGCGATCTGGGGGACAGACCAAGGGCATTCTAAAGAGGCGTTAAATTACTTTTCTTTTTTGGGGGGCTGGGTGGCAGCCTGAAATTCTATATTGCAAGGGTCTCACTACTTCAAATCAGGTCACAGCCCTGGAACACCTTATGCTGGTGCACGATATATGAAGAGATAGAGCCGGCCTGGGTTGATGTCCCACAGGCCACTGGGGCTTGAGATACAGACCCACATGGGCGTAATGAAGAAAACACAGACTCTCCAGCCTTTCCCTAGAGGGAGGCTCTCACAGGCTGCGGATCATCGAATATATTTTTGCTCGATCAGCCTTAACCAGCACTGACTAAAGGCCGATCGGCCTACAGACCTCATCGCGTGTCTCCCTCAGGCCGGAAGCTCAGAGACTCACGGCATGCCGAGTGAATTCCTCTGAGGAAATTCAAAGTAGCGCGCAGTGGTCTTGCGTCGCCTCCAGTGCCCTCAAGTGGTGGTAGGTCCACGACATGAACTGCAACAGAACCGGGCTGCGTAGGAGCAGAAAACAATCCCGTGGCCCTGAGCTGCCAATGAAAAACAAGCATTTGCAATGCAATAGGTCTTGCATTAGGAAAGTTTGAGGTATTGGTATTGCAAATGACAAATATTTTATTTATGTGTCTGTATTGAAAGTAGCGAAATTATTTGCTTTGTTATTTACAATGCCAATATTTTTAACTTTTGCAAACGTGACACCTATAGCATTCTAATGCAATATGTTTTGTATTTACATGACTTTGAAGTATTAATATTATAAATGACAATGGCTTTTATTTTTATTAATAATGAATACTTAAATAAAAGTTATTGTAATGTATAGTGGCAATAGCTTAAAGTTTTGTAAATAACTTATGGGAAGATTATGTTCAGTGTATTTTACTGTGAGGAAAATCCAAGAACATAAGTGAAATATAACCATTATTTTGTAACATTTCTAATAAAGCTTAAAACATTGAGAGAACATCTTAGAACCAGTTGTTGTTGATTGATTGCAAAGAGTGATGCTGTGGCGTTCAGTGATGCTGTGGCCTTCTGTGTTGCTGAGTGATGCTGTGGCTTTTAGTGGTGTTGAGTGATGCTGTGGCCTTTAGTGGTGCTGAGTAATGCTGTGGCCTTCAGTGGTGCTGAGTCATGATGTGGCCTTCAGTGTTGCGGAGTGATGCTGTGGCATTAAGTGTTGCTGTTTTGTTGAGTGGTGCTGTTGCGTTGAGTGTTGCTGTGGCTTTGAGTGGCGTTGAGTGATGCGGTGGCGTTGAGTGATGCGGTGGTGTTGAGTGGTGCTGTGGTGTTGAGTGTTGCTGTGGCGTTGAGTGGAGCTATGGCGTTGAGTGGTGGTGTGGCGTTGATTGGTGGTGTGGCATTGAGTGGTGCTGTGGTGTTGAGTGGTGCTGTGGCGTTGAGTGGTGCTGTGGCTTCGAGTGGTGCTGTGGCGTTGAGTGGTGCTGTTGCATTGAGTGGTGATGTTGCGTTAAGTGGTGCTGTGGTGTTGAGTTGTGCTTTTGAGTTGAGTGTTGCTGTGGTGTTGTCTGGTGCTGTGGCGTTGAGTGGGGCTGTGGCGTTGAGTGGTGCTGTTGTGTTGTGGTGTGCTGTGTTATTGAGGGTTGCTGTGGCATTAAGTGGTGCTGTGGCATTGATTGGTGAAGTGACATTGAGGGGTGGAGTTGGAGGTTGGAGTTGGAGGTTGGAGTTGGAGTGTGGCATTGGAGTGTGGCGTTGGAGTGTGGAGTTGGAGGGTGGAGTTGGAGGGTGGAGTTGGAGGGTGGAGTTGGAGGGTGGAGTTGGAGGGTGGAGTTGGAAGGTGGAGTTAGAGGGTGGAGTTGGAGGGTGGAGTTGTAGTTGGAGGGTGGAGTTGGAGTTGGAGGGTGGAGTTGGAGTTGGAGGGTGGAGTTGGAAGGTGGAGTTGGAGTTGGAGGGTGGAGTTGGAGTTGGAGGGTGGAGTTGGAGGGTGGAGTTGGAGGGTGGAGTTGGAGGGTAGAGTGGGTGTGTGAGTTTGTGAGGGTGAGTGGGTGTGTGAGTTTGTGAGGGTGAGTGGGTTTGTGAGTTTGTGAGGGTGGAGTTGGAGGGTGGAGTTGGAGAGGGTGGAGTGGGTGTGTGAGTTTGTGAGGGTGAGTGGGAGTGTGAGTTTGTGAGGGTGAGTGGGTGTATGAGTTTGTGATGGTGAGTGAGGGTGAGGGTGAGTGAGGGTGGTTAGGGTGAGGGGTTGTGAGGGGGTGAGGGTGAGTGTAGGTGAGGGAAGGGGTTTGAGGGTGAGTGAGGGTGTGTGAGGATGAGTGGGGAGGGGGTGTGAGTCTGTGTGAGGATGAGTGAGGGGGGTGTGGGTGTGTGAGGGTGAGTGAGGGTGGTTAGGGTGTGAGGGTGAGTGTAGGTGTGTGAGGGGTTGTGAGGGGGTGAGGGTGAGTGAGGGTGTGTGAGGGTGGGTGAGGGTGAGGAGGTGTGAGGGTGAGTGAGGGTGAGGGTGAGTGAGGGTGGTTAGGGTGTGAGGGTGGGTGTAGGTGTGTGAGGGGTTGTGAGGGTGTGTGAGGGTGAGTGATGGTGTGTGAAGGTGTGAGGGTGAGGGGGTGATGGTGAGTGGGTGTGTGAAGGTGAGTGGGTGTGTGAGGGTGAGTGGGTGATGGTGAGTGGGTGTGTGAAGGTGCGTGGGTGTGTGAGGGTGAGTGGGTGTGTGAGGGTGAGTGGGTGTGTGAGGGTGAGTGGGTGTGAGGGTGAGTGGGTGTGTGAGGGTGAGTGAGGGTGTGAGGGTGAGTGAGGGTGTGAAGGTGAGTGAGGGTGTGTGAGGGTGAGTGAGGGTGGTTAGGGTGTGAGGGTGAGTGTAGGTGTGTGAAGGGTTGTGAGGGGGTGAGGGTGTGTGAGGGTGAGTGATGGTGTGTGAAGGTGTGGGGGGGTGTGAGGGTGTGGGGGTGATGGTGAGTGATGGTGTGTGAGGGTGTGAGGGTGTGTGAGGGTAAGGGTGTGAGGGTGTGTGAGGGGGTGATCGTGTTTGAGTGGGCGTGCGTGTAAGTTTGTTGTGATGATGTGTGAGGGTGAGTGGGGGGTGAGGGTTGTGATGGTGAGGGTGAGGGTGTGTGAGGGTGAGGATGTGTGAGGGGGTGTGAGGATGAGGGAGTGAGGGTGTGTGAGGGTGTGAGGGTGAGGGTTGTGATGGTGAGGGTGTGAGGGTGAGTGAGGGTGAGGGTGAGTGAGGGTGGTTAGGGTGTGAGGGTGAGTGTAGGTGTGTAAGGGGATGTGAGGGGTGAGGGTGAGTGAGGGTGTGTGTGGGTGAGGAGGTGTGAGGGTGAGTGAGGGTGAGGGTGAGTCAGGGTGGTAAGGGTGTGAGGGTGAGGGGGTGATGGTGAGTGGGTGTGTGAAGGTGAGTGGGTGTGTGAGGGTGAGTGGGTGTGTGAGGGTGAGTGGGTGATGGTGAGTGGGTGTGTGAAGATGAGTGGGTGTGTGAGGGTGAGTGGGTGTGTGAGGGTGAGTGAGTGTGTGAGGGTGAGTGGGTGTGAGGGTGAGTGGGTGTGTGAGGGTGAGTGAGGGTGTGAGGGTGAGTGAGGGTGTGAAGGTGAGTGAGGGTGTGTGAGGGTGGGTGAGGGTGAGGAGGTGTGAGGGTGAGTGAGGGTGTGTGAGGGTGGGTGAGGGTGAGGAGGTGTGAGGGTGAGTGAGGCTGAGGGTGAGTGAGGGTGGTTAGGGTGTGAGGGTGAGTGTAGGTGTGTCAGGGGTTGTGAGGGGGTGAGGGTGTGTGAGGGTGAGTGATGGTGTGTGAAGGTGTGAGGGGGTGTGAGGGTGAGGGGGTGATGGTGAGTGATGGTGTGTGAGGGTGTGTGAGGGTGAGGGTGTGAGGGTGTGTGAGGGGGAGAGGGTGTTTGAGTGGGTGTGAGTGTAAGTTTGTTGTGATGATGTGTGAGGGTGAGTGGGGGTGAGGGTTGTGATGGTGAGGGTGTGAGGGTGAGGATGAGGGTGTGTGAGGGTGAGGGTTGTGATGGTGAGGGTGTGAGGGTGAGTGAGGGTGAGGGTGAGTAAGGGTGGTTAGGGTGTGAGGGTGAGTGTAGGTGTGTGAGGGGTTGTGAGGGGGTGAGGGTGAGTGATGGTGTGTGAGGGTGGGTGAGGGTGAGGAGGTGTGAGGGTGAGTGAGGGTGAGGGTGAGTGAGGCGGGTTAGGGTGTGAGGGTGAGTGTAGGTGTGTGAGGGGTTGTGAGGGTGTGTGAGGGTGAGTGATGGTGTGTGAAGGTGTGAGGGTGAGGGAGTATGAGGGTGAGGGGTGATGATGAGTGGGTGTGTGAAGGTGAGTGGGTGTGTGAGGGTGACTGGGTGTGTGAGGGTGAGTGGGTGATGGTGAGTGGGTGTGTGAAGGTGAGAGGGTGTGTGAGGGTGAGTGGGTGTGTGAGGGTGAGGGTGTGTGTGAGGGTGAGTGGGTGTGAGGGAGAGTGGGTTTGTGAGGGTGAGTGAGGGTGTGAGGGTGAGTGAGGGTGTGAAGGTGAGTGAGGGTGGGTGAGTAGGTGTGAGGGTGAGTGAGGGTGAGGGTGATTGAGGGTGGGTGAGGGTGGGTGAGGTTGAGGAGGTGTGAGGGTGAGTGAGGATGTGAAGGTGAGTGAGGGTGTGTGAGGGTGGGTGAGGGTGAGGAGGTGTGAGGGTGAGTGAGGGTGTGTGAGGGTGGGTGAGGGTGAGGAGGTGTGAGGGTGAGTGAGGCTGAGGGTGAGTGAGGGTGGTTAGGGTGTGAGGGCGAGTGTAGGTGTGTCAGGGGTTGTGAGGGGGTGAGGGTGTGTGAGGGTGAGTGATGGTGTGTGAAGGTGTGAGGGGGTGTGAGGGTGAGGGGGGGATGGTGAGTGATGGTATGTGAGGGTGTGTGAGGGTGAGGGTGTGAGGGTGTGTGAGGGGGAGAGGGTGTTTGAGTGGGTGTGAGTGTAAGTTTGTTGTGATGATGTGTGAGGGTGAGTGGGGGTGAGGGTTGTGATGGTGAGGGTGTGAGGGTGAGGATGAGGGTGTGTGAGGGTGAGGGTTGTGATGGTGAGGGTGAGTGAGGGTGAGGGTGAGTAAGGGTGGTTAGGGTGTGAGGGTGAGTGTAGGTGTGTGAGGGGTTGTGAGGGGGTGAGGGTGAGTGATGGTGTGTGAGGGTGGGTGAGGGTGAGGAGGTGTGAGGGTGAGTGAGGGTGAGGGTGAGTGAGGCGGGTTAGGGTGTGAGGGTGAGTGTAGGTGTGTGAGGGGTTGTGAGGGTGTGTGAGGGTGAGTGATGGTGTGTGAAGGTGTGAGGGTGAGGGAGTATGAGGGTGAGGGGTGATGATGAGTGGGTGTGTGAAGGTGAGTGGGTGTGTGAGGGTGACTGGGTGTGTGAGGGTGAGTGGGTGTGAGGGAGAGTGGGTTTGTGAGGGTGAGTGAGGGTGTGAGGGTGAGTGAGGGTGTGAAGGTGAGTGAGGGTGGGTGAGGGTGAGTAGGTGTGAGGGTGAGTGAGGGTGAGGGTGATTGAGGGTGGGTGAGGGTGGGTGAGGTTGAGGAGGTGTGAGGGTGAGTGAGGGTGAGGGTGAGTGAGGGTGGTTAGGGTGTGAGGGTGAGTGTAGGTGTGTGAGGGGTTGTGAGGGGGTGAGGGTGTGTGAGGGTGAGTGATGGTGTGTGGAGGTGTGAGGGATGTGAGGGTGAGGGGGTGATGGTGAGTGATGGTGTGTGAGGGTGTGAGGGTGTGTGAGGGTGAGGGTGTGAGGGTGTGTGAGGGGGTGAGTGTGTTTGAGTGGGTGTGAGTGTAAGTTTGTTTTAATGATGTGTGAGGGTGAGTGAGGGTGAGGGTTGTGATGGTGAGGGTGTGAGGGTGAGGGTGAGGGTGTGTGAGGGTGTGTGAGGGTGAGGGTGTGAGTGTGAGGGTTGTGATGGTGAGAGTGTGAGGGTGAGTGAGGGTGGTTAGGGTGTGAGGGTGAGTGTAGGTGTGTGAGGGGTTGTGAGGGTGTGTGAGGGTGAGTGATGGTGTGTGAAGGTGTGAGGGTGAGGGGGTGTGAGGGTGAGGGGGTGTGAGGGTGAGGGGGTGATGGTGAGTGGGTGTGTGAGGGTGAGTGGTTGTGTGAGGGTGAGTGGGTGAGTGGGTGTGTGAGGGTGAGTGGGTGTGAGGGTGAGTGGGTGTGTGAGGGTGAGTGATGGTGAGTGAGGGTGTGAAGGTGAGTGAGGGTGTGTGAGGGTGGGTGAGGAGGTGTGATGGTGAGTGAGAGTGAGGGTGAGTGAGGGTGGTTAGGGTGTGAGGGTGAGTGTAGGTGTATGAGGGGTTGTGAGGGGGTGAGGGTGTGTGAGGGTGAGTGAGGGTGAGTGATGGTGTGTGAAGGTGTGAGGAGGTGTGAGGGTAAGGGGGTGATGGTGAGTGATGGTGTGTGAGGGTGTGAGTATGTGTGAGGGGGTGAGTGTGAGTGAGTGGGTGTGAGTGTAAGTGTGTTGTAAGTGTGTGTTGTTGTGAGCTTGTGTGTGTGTCTGTGTGTGTTTGTGTGTGTGTGCGTTCTGAGTACGGATATTGGCCTAGTATTAGAATTAGTCCATGTCCTCTCTTTTTGAATGATTCCCTGTGCGTAAAAATGGCGGGCGGTACCCTGGGCCATAATGCTACCGAAGTTTTTAGGTTGGTGTTCTAGTTTTTTCCCCTTATTTACCTTGCATTTTGATTGACGTCTATTCCGTCCAATCAAATTGCAACGTTGTCTTACGTAGCGTTGCAATTGTGTCACGTCAATTGGGAAATTTCCAGATCTTCGCGAGCCGGTGGGTTTGGAAGCCGTGTCGTGCTTCCTGTGCTGTTGCGGTATGTGTAAGAAAGGGGTCCCCGCAAACAGAACGTGTTGTGTACAACACACGCTAACACAATTATGAATAAACCAAACAATAATCAAAAACCAAAAAAGTACTTGTAACAGGTATTGTCCTTTATTTAACAATACCAGATTTCAATCATTATGAAAACGCATTCACATTTAATGAATAAATAGCCCCAGTTGGGGAAGGGAAGAAAGGGAAGGGAAGAGTGTGCTCAGGGCGGTGTAAAGTCAAAAGAGAATAAACATAGTCAAAAAGAAGGTAAATTGTAACAGTCTTTAAATGAGAATTGAAACAAATCAAATACAAAAAGCCTAAACAATTAAGGCATCCATTGAAACACTGTTAAACTGGGGATATTCAACGGTCACATACATAGTTCAGAGCAATCAGGGGCATGTGCCGGACGTCCCAAGTGAAAAAGAAAAGCCGTCGACGTTTCGACCCCTAGCTGTAGGCTACGTTAGATCCTTTAACGGGGTCTTCATCGGGACATGTTCAGGAAGGGGGGGGAAGCAGGAATTGGATGGGGCGATCCTATCTGTGAAAATTAAAACCAGAGGTCAGACTAATAAATTTGTAAGACCTGATAATCGTCATTCTATTTGACGCAGTAAAATAGCTCTGATTTACCATGGAGTCCGGGCCCGAACGGGCCTCCGAACGTGGGAATTGAGTGAGACCAAACCAGAGGTCATGGTCAAACTCAACGATATTAAATCGTGACAACAGAGGAGAAGTAACCAATGTGGGATAAAAGCAACGTTTTGAAATATTCTGTCATGCAATAATACATACTAGATTTAGCATCAGGATTCAACTTACATTAGCTTTAAAAATTCAGCCAATCGGTGAAAGTATAGAGGATTACAATCCCAATTGTCGATATCCCAAAGGAACAGGCTGCTGTAAGTGTACACCGGCTGTGGGTTGGAAAAAGTATAAGACTGATTTAGTCAGGTGATATTCGTAACAGAAGCCAACGTAGTGGCGTGTAGATCACCTCGTAACTTACATTAAACATGCAGAGGTAAGGAACGCTGATAGTCTTTGCAAATCGGACGTAGTTCCTGGTATAACTCTGTAACACTATAAGTCACTGTAAGAATACAATAAAGACCGTGTTGGTAACATACTAGAAGAAGCTATCAACCTAATAGAGAGCACCGGGGCTCCGTGACATACCTTTGAAATTAGCCGATCTTTCCTTATATTTGGTAGCGGAGTACTATAGGGTAAAGTCGCTGCGTTTAACACCAGCCCAAAAATAACGCGAGGCAAGGTGGAACAGCCGTTCCGTAAGTGACCGTGATGATTGAATCCGCAGGGCTGCTTCGCTGAGTTAGAGCGGAATCAATACTTGACACCCTCCGCGGTGATTAAATCCTACAAGGGAAGGAAACCACCAGTCAAGGAGGAATTGCGTGGTCTCTAATTTGATTTTTAGCAAAAGCCGCGGTTGCTCGGGAAGGCGGAATGCGCTACTACTTACAGGCACTCGAAGGGGCCGCTGCAGTCAGACACTCATCTCTGCGGACTCCGCAAGGCTGCTACGCGGAGTTGGGGGCGGGGTCAGTACTTGACTAACATTAAGGACATTGATGTAAATAATTAATTTACTCTCTTAATTTCTATGCAGGTAAGTACTTAATCAATAATAACTCAATCAGAAGGAAAGAAAACAGAGTCCGTGGTGTTAGAGTTTCTAAGGGTTTTATTCCTCATAAAGGAATCAGGATATCATGTTCTGACCACCACAGGGGTGTCAGAAGGGATAGATGAGCGCGCTCTCGTTTATTGACATTACATAGCTTATATACTTGATTTACATCATAAGTTTCAATGTGAGAGGCGTAACAGCTGAGAGAAGACAAGATAACAGTATACACGTGGTACCAATACATCATCAAGAGGCGTAAACTAGGCGTGAACTAGAGGTGTGTGCTAGAAACGTCACTGACAGGTGACGCAAGTGGGTGGCACCAAGGGGTGGTGCTAACAGAATGTTGCAATGTCAGCAGAAATCGGAAGCTTGGATGCGCGCGCAGCTGTATGACGTGTGACTGACGGGGTGCAGGGGTCTTGACATTTACACTGACGGGAAGAGACAGAAGTCTGGCATGTCAGATCAACTTGTACTTCTATCATATCTGATATCTGATGTTTAGGAACTATACTATCTGGGCGGAAAGGTCTCTAGGGTAGAAGCTATTCTATGCTAACTGTGAATGCGTGTATAAGCGCCTGAGTGTCTACATGTGAAGCGTGGGGGCACGGGGCCTTCCATGGAAGCATGGCAACGGAGGCTATGAATTACTTGTATTAAGACAGATCGGCCTTTTGGCTCTGCAGCTGGAGAGGATGTTTACAGGATCTAGTAGGCAGGAATGTATTCTCGGGGAGCGGAACAGATAACTCGAAGGTTATAGTCAGTCTTGGCAGAAAGCAGGCTTGAGCTGAGCGCGAGGGGCCGCGCTGAATATAGGACATAGTTCATGAGTACAGAGGTAGCCTGGGCAGAGCCAGGAGCCACAAAAGAGGTTCAGATGGCAGGAATTCAGGGCCCACTCTGGCTAGAGCAGGAAAAAGTGAAAAGTGTACTACAAAAAGACGTTGGCATAGCATACTTAGGAACGGACTATATAATCCATTCATGGTGCGTCTGAAAGAGGACAAGTTGACGGTGGACGCAAATGTATTTGCGTCTTCATAACTGGCACAGGAGGGAAGTTACATGCACTTTAAGCTGGTACATGGAGCCGGTGGGGTACGCGCTAGGGAACACAACATGGCCAAAATTTAATTTTCCTCATTCCCTCCTTGTTCCCTACGGACCCTTCATGAAATATCGATCCTCATGAATCGATCAGTCTGTTCTTGTAACATCATTTGTTCTTCTTTCTTTCGGTTACGTTTTGAGTGAAAACTGGAATGTTCAATGCAAGAAGTGGCACACAGTCCACAGATCGCTGGCCCACACTGTAGGCACAGACAGCAACTGAATACTAGGACTAGGCCAATGCCTAGGAAGGATAGTATTTTCCATCCCCAAGCTGTTAACGTTGTCCAGAACCAACCGGACCAAGTCCAGGTGCCTGGATTCTGATGTATCTGATTTGCAATTTTATGAAGACGGGTAATAGCTTGATATACAGATGGTGCATTCTGTGGAATGAAAACACAGCAGCTTGACCCGATGACCTTACAGGCTCCACCTCTATCTGCCAAGATGACGTCAATTACAAGACGATTCTGAAGGACAACAACCCGCATAGCGGACTGCTCCTCTGTTAAGTTTCCTAAGGCGGAGGTAGTTTCATTTACTACAGCTTCAAGTGTTCTAGTTAATCTGCGTATTAATTTACTATTCTGGACAGGGCCTAAGAAGAAAAAGAACCCTTTATTAAAATCAGTGTACTGTTCCCATGCCGTTTCTGTGTAGTCGACAAGGGGGGCATCTCTTCTGGGTCTATTCTTTATTAGATTGCTATTTCTGTGGTAATCAGAAGGAGCTAGAAAAACGGGTGGCAAAAGGAATGCAATGTAACAGGTACCATCCCAATCTGGAGGTAGACGAATGTATGCGGTATGACCACACACAAAGTAAGAATGACTGATAGCTTTGAAGGATGACTTTCCATCATCACTGAATTCGACCACAGTAGTGCATTTACTATGACCTAAGTGTACTGAACCTTTCTTCTTGATACATAATTCACCAGTGACTGGCAGTACTGACATAATAGGTAGAACTGGTGCAGCTTCGGATTCGACGGTAAGAATCATAAGGCTAATTGTGTAATTACCTAATCCATATACTTCATTTTCTAGATCAGTTCCTATTCTAATGGGGAGTCCCTCCTTATCCGGGTAACAGACGTCTAGTAGGACCAAGTTCAAGTTTCCCCAAACCCAACCCCCATCGAAAACAGCAATGTCTGGATCTAAAGAATTAATTATCTTAAACCATGCCCCGCAGGAGCCATTGTGAGTGAACGGATACGGAAAGAGAGGCAGTGCTCCCTTGTAATTCTGGTAGGGAGGGAGTCGGCCACATATCCAGCAATTTGTAGCATTGTTAGTTTGATGAGAATGATGTAACATACTAATGAATGTATTGTTGCGCAGCGCCAGTCTGTAGGAAAGCTCATGAGGAGGTAGCTCACTAAAAGTGTGTTCAGCAGAGACATTGTAAGTAGATTGTTCACGCTTGAAGATAGGATAGTATATAGATAACAAGATACTAGCAATGATTATTAATATACTGAGAAAAAACATAATTATTAGTGTCACTATGCAGTGACTACGAAGTGATTTGCAATATGTTCTTTTCTTTTCCTCTCTCTCTCTAACTCGATCTAGGGGATACATGTCAGAAACTATTTAACCGATTCACCTAGGGGAGGACTTAAACAATTAAACTGTCTGACTTGCTAGATCGTAACTTCATACGATATTGTTCTTGAGGAGTTTTTTCTCGTTTGCATTCGGAAAAGTCTTTGGGATCACAGTCTTTGGTGGGGGTGGGTGTGTCTTGTTCCGGTTTCAGTCCTGGGAATGTTTTGATATGGCTTAGGTGGACCCACCCCTTTCTTCCTTCCAATTTGACTGCGGTCTTTGTTGTTAGAAGAACGGTCTTCGGAGACTTCCAGCGGGGCTCCAACGGACTTTTCCTGTCGAAGTTTCGGACTAAAACAACGTCACCGGGGCGGACATCATGCTCCTTCACATCGGTGTTGTCAGGGAAGGCAGCGGCAACCTGTGAACGACATGATTGGAGTGCAGACATCAAGGAGGCAAGGTAATCTGTCAACATATTAGAATCAACATCGGTTATCTTTTTAGGAATGGGCGTCCCCCACATATTCGGTGGTCTTCCAAAGACCACTTCGTACGGAGATAGCCCTGATCTCGAATGGGCGACCATTCTCATATAGAATAGTGCCACCGGCAGGGCGACTATCCAGTCGACCCCTTTGTCCTGACATATTTTGGCAAGGCGAATCTTTAATGTCTGATTATGCCTTTCTACAAGGCCTGCTGCTTCTGGATGTCGGACACAATGGAACTTCCACTGGTATCCCAATAACAAGGAAACTTCTTTCATTAGGGCAGACGAGAACGGCTGACCGTTATCTGAGTACACGACACGAGGCAAGCCGTACCGTGGGAAAAATTCACGAACCAACTGTTTGGCAGTGGTCGGAGCAGTGTAATCTGGGACTGGATATGCTTCGGTCCAGCGGGACAGAGCACAGACAACTACGAGAACATATTTAAATCCTCGACAACGGTCCATCTGGATATAATCCATCTGGAGGACTTCAAAAGGGTGATCGGGAGGATGAAATCCACCTTGCTCTACAGGGACGCTTTTACCTGGATTGAACTGACAACAGATCATGCAAGTACGCACTTTCTGTTTTGCGGCTGCTCGTAAGTGTTTATTATTCCAGATATTTTGCAAACTGTCTAGCATTGCTTTCTCTCCTAAATGGGCAGGACTATGTGCTGTATTTATCATGACTTGAACCATAGAGTCAGGGAGAAACCATGTAGATTTTCCCTTCGTCATCCAACCCTGATCTGTCTGGATCCCTCCTAGTTCGATCCATTTCTTTATTTCGTCTGCAGTAGCGTGTGTCTGAATGTCAATAACATCTAGGGTGGGATCTCGGACTGTCATGCAGTTCGTCGGATCTGTTGTCTTGGTCGTGTCAGCTGTCTGAGTGTGAGTCAGTGCTGTATGTTTTGCTGTCTGATCTGCCAGGTCGTTACCCTGGGAGACAGAATCTGTGGCTTTAGTATGGGCTTTACACTTCATGACTGATATGGCTGAAGGCAGATGTATTGCTTCTAACAGTGCTTGAATGAGAGGACCGTGCTGTATCTTGGTACCATGAGAGGTCAGGAAACCACGTTCCTGCCAGAGCATACCAAAGTCGTGTACGACTCCAAACGCATAACGGGAATCTGTGTATATGTTAACATTTCTGTTCTTCGCTAGAATACAGGCTCGGGTCAGAGCGATGAGCTCTGCTGCTTGAGCAGACAGTGTATCAATACGATGTGTTTCTTTAACTTCAGTTTCAGTGGTCACGGCATATGCGGCCACTAATTCTCCTGTACTTGTTCTCATGCATGAACCATCCACATAAAGTGTCAGGTCTGGATTTGTCAGTGGAACATCTGTTAAATCTCGTCTGGGCTTTGTTACTGCATTAATAATCTCTATACAATCATGTGGAGCTGGATCTGTCATAACTGTAGGTAACAATGTTGCTGGGTTCAAGATACTGCAGCGTCTGATTTCTATGTGTGGCTGGAATAATGTCAATTCGTAACCTGTCAATCGTGCTATAGTCAAGTGTTGAGTCTGGGTTCTGTTTAACAGAACCTCTACAGAATGTGGAACTTGTACTGTTAACTGATGACCTAAAACAATTGAATCGCTTTGTCTGATTGCTAACGCTGTTGCTGCTACTGACTTTAAGCATGCAGGGAGTGCCTGTGCTACTGAATCCAATGTACTTGAAAAATAAGCGCAAGGCTTATGTGAACCTGCTTGATCTTGAGTGAGGACAGACAATGCTGTACCATCACGTTCTGTAACAAAAAGTGTAAACGGTTTGCTGTAACATGGTGTCGCTAAAACTGGTGCTTGGCATAAAGCTTTCTTTAATTCCTCAAAGGCTTGTGTGTGTTCCTGGGTCCAAGGAAGGACAGTCGAAGTCGCTGCCTCCTGTGTCGTTAACTGGATGAGTGGTTTAGCTAGAAATGCATATTGAGGAATCCATTGTCTGCAGTACGAGGTGAGGCCTATGAAGGCCCGCACTTCTTTTTGTGACTGGGGTCGGGGCATGTTTACTATTAACTGAATGCGATCGGGAGTGAGCTGTCTCCCCACTTTGGACAGCAAGTGACCCAAGTACACAACTTGCTGAACACAGAATTGTAGCTTCGAAGGAGACACCTTGTGTCCCTTGTCGGCCAGAAAATGCAAAACTATCAGAGATGCTTGTTCACATTCGGGCTCACTTCGTGCGGTGATCAGCAGATCATCGACGTACTGTAGTAAAGCTGTATTAACTGGCATTTGAATACAATCTAGTTGTCTTTTCAGTGCTTGACTATAGATGCTGGGGCTTTCTGTAAATCCTTGAGGTGCGCGGGAAAATTTGAAACTTCGTCCATTTAAACTGAATCCGAAGAGATATTGGCTCTCCGGGTCAATGGGTACACTGAAGAAGGCGTTCTTGAGATCGATTACAGTAAAGAACGTTGCTTCTGAATCAATAGCAGTTAACAGGGTGGAGATATCGGGAACCACAGGATACTGTGGTACAATGCATTTGTTCAGTTCTCGAAGATCAATCACCAGCCGGTATACTGGCGGTGCATTGCGGTCTGTACGTTTAAGAATTGGAATGATGGGGGAATTACAGATATTGGAGTCGGTCTCTACTACCACTCCTTGGGCAATAAGCTCTTCAATGATTTTCAGTAAAGCCACTACAGCATCGGGTGGTAACTTGTATTGTCTGATTCTGGGTAGAACAACACCTGTCTTGAGTGTAACACGGTATGGTGTGATATGCATACAACCTACATCAGCTGGGCCTTTTGCCCATAAGTGATCTGGTACATTTTTCAATCTGACATCAAAGTCACGTAGAACATAATGACCCTTGAAATCTCGTAGAAAGAGTCTGACTCCCTCCGGAGAACAGCAAATTATAGCTCCTAAAGCCTTTAGTGTTTTAATTCCTAACAGATTTTCGGGACATGATTTCGTAAGTAACAAATCTGTAACTCGAGATAATGGACCCACAGCTAGTGGTACTGGTTCTGATACCTCATTTACAATAGGCTGTCCTGAAAAACCAAGGGAAACATTCTGTGAGCCTGAGAGGGGTGCCCCTGGAACCTCATTATGACTTATAGTAGTGCGACTTGCCCCTGTGTCAATTAAAAACTTTCTGTCTTTTCCTAATACGTGACTATGTACATATGGACCTTCTTGATCTACAGGAATTTCAATAAGAGGCAAATCACTTTCCCTCCCTAGGCTGTTTCATGTATAACGCTGGTAATCTGGATATGCCGACTGGGCATACTGGTACATTTGTTGTGAGACTTCTCTAGTTGCAGCAGCGGGCTGTGTCTGAGCATGCTGTGGCTGTGGTACTGCTACTGTCTGTACTGTATGGGACTGATCATGCATAGGCTGTGTATTCTGCATTGGCTGTTCGTTCTGTGAGGTCTGTTGATGACCCTGTTCATGTCTAGGCGGACGCGGTCTTTCTTTAGTTTTACCTGTCTCGATGTTATGTTTCAGGACTGGACATTCATGTACGTAGTGACCTGGCTGCTTGCAATAATTACATGTCCCTTTAACGGGAGCGGCAGAATGATTTGTCTGAGCCCCACCTTTTCTATGACCCTCGGCTGGAATTGTCTGAGCTACTAACATTTTCATTTTCGTGTCTTTCATACGTTTCTGTTCCTGCTCTTGTTCTTCCCTAATTCTATTCTGGTGATATTGTAACATTTGTAACATCTGTGATGGCGTATTTGCCTGCCAAGTACTTTCAACCTTGTACACTCTATTTTTAACCAGTGGTAGGGCGTTCTCTACTAATTTCGTTACAAAAAGGTGTGGATATGACTCACTACTTGTTTTTAGGCCACTATTGATAATGAAACATTTCTCGAATCTCGAATAAAAGTCACTAGTATCTTCATCTTGTTTCTGTTTGCAGGACGAGATTGCGTCCCAATCTTCCTTTCTAGTTGTCAATAATCTTGGCAGAACCTGTACTATTAAACCTGGTAATGCTTTAGTCAGATCCCCAAGGCCTAACCCTGGGACTCGTTTCTTTTCTTCGTCTTCTATCTCTGCCCATGCTATCTTTGACTCTCCCACTTCCCAATCCTTCTCCTTTAATTTCTCGTAAATGCCCGTGGGCAACAGTACTTTTAACATTTTCATAATATCATCATACGTGTAATCTCCCATCAATAACATGTCTTTAAGCTCTCTGTGAAAACCTGCAGGGTCTTTATCATGGCACGGAACTAATTTCTTCATTTCTAGTAGTTCTAACTTAGTCAGTGGTGTGTGAACATACACACGTTTCAGGTTATTATCGGCACCCATAACTGGATGTACTTCTCGTAAGGGATTCTGGCTTTCAATGCCGCCACCGCATTGCATGTGGTACATTTTTCTTTCTGGAGGCGGGGCGGGAACATATTCAGAGCTCAGGAAGGTGTTATACTTACGTCGTTGTTCTAGAATTATTTGTATTAATTTGGTACTAAAACCTCTCCATCTATCCATGATTAGTGCTTCTAATGTTTCGTGTAAGGGACCTGGATCAGAATGATGGTTTCTGAACTTGATAAGGAGGTGCTGAATCATGTATACACCTGCTATTTTCTGCTCTTCCGGGGAAAGGTTCAAGAATGTCTGCACTAACGTGTCATCATTATATATGTCTGCGTTTTCGGCCCACAACACGGCCGACCGGGCTAGTTCCTGTTCATCCATAGAATTGAGTATATGATACCCTACTCGATCTCGAAGCCTTTTATCAGTTTCCTGGAACTGATGTTCCGAAGAATTCGGATTGGTTAAAGCGGAGAAAAGAACTCTCTTGCTCTCCGGACGGACACCTTTCCTAAGGTAGTTTCCCCTACCTACATACGCTATGATATCTGTAGACTTTTCTGATGTTTCATCTTCATCTTCCTCCCCGGAGGAAGTTTTATCAGTTTCTTCCTGATGTGCAGTTAACACTGCCTTTCTAATTTTCTGGGACATAGTGGCTATACAAGTTCCCTTGTCATGTTTCGCGTCTGCTATATTTTGGCCCCACTTGTTTAATGCGTCTAACTCACTTTGATCTGTCCCGGGCCTGTCTCGTTCTCTTATCACACAATTAATGAAGAATCGTAATATCTGTTTTTGAACGTCAACTTTCTGTTTATACATGGCAGCTTTAACACTGTCGGGGTCTTTCCCCGTCTGTATGAATTTGTATAGTCTGTCGAGAGCTTCCTGCATTCCTACATAGCATAGCAAGTTATCGGTGGCAGATCTTAAGCGCAGTGATGCTAATACCATCAGATCGTCTGTTCCGGGTACTGGATCATATCTGCAGAATGACATCCTATCTTTGAATGCGTCAAGCCGGGCTGAATAGGGAGACTGGAAAGGATTCTGTGTGTCCTTTAAATGCAATCTGTGTGTCGGTGGCGGGGTCCGTAGACCCGCTGTCGCACCCCCTGAGGCGGATGCTTGGGCATTATCTCTCCGTGGAGTCTGTATCTGGACTTGTATCTGTCTTTTAGTAAGATCAGGTAGTACTGGTTTCGGTAGGTCTGTCTTAAGTACGGGGGGTGGCGGAGCTGGCGGAGCGGGAGAGGTCTGTTGCGGTACCGGTGGAGCTGGATCTGGGGGCGCAGTGCCCCCCCCATCCCTGTCAGTAGGCAGGGCACGAACAGGCATGTTGGTATAAGCTGGTGCTACATCCTCTAGATATGAATTCAGGAATATGTCTTTAGTAGTTTTATGCATTACTTTAGTTGGAACTAACGGTGTCGGTAAGTTTGTTGGTATCTCTGATTCAGTTTCGGATGGGCCATCTGCTACGAGATACATACCGTTTACAAGATTATTTCGGGCACGGTCTATTTGTTCTGTTTTTACTCGGATCCCTTCAGTAACTAATTCGTTTTCTCGCTCTTTATCTGATTCTTTAAGTCTGTCTTCTCTACGGAGTGCTTTGTCCGCACGCTTACGTGATTCCTTACGCCAAAATTCTATGGCGTCCTTCTGAGATTGCCTAGCTTTCTTTTTCCATAATGCTTCTTCTACCCTCATGATGCACTCGGCATCCCACGTTCCGGTAACAGGCCATCTGTGTCTCTCGTCTAGGTGTTTGGTGTAATCGGCCCATAAATCTAGATATAATATGGCATCTATGCCGTGCTTTTGATACATAAAATTGCCTGGAGTGTCCCTAGGGGGGATAGGAATTTCTTCCTCTAGTAACCCTTTCCTAGTTCCGATCTGTTTTAACTTACTGAGAAACGGCATCCTGCTTACTTATTTACTGAATGCTAGATCTTTTATTCCTTGATACGAGTTGCTAGTTGTTACAAGAAATACAATAATACACAGTAAAACAGTCACATTCATACCACAACATTAATCACATGAAAACATTGAAGACATAGCTAACTACCCCCTACACTGAATGTACCGCTCAACGGTACGGATACACTGCTGTAACAGTGCAGAAATTCGGAATCCTAGATATACTGCTAAACAGTACAGATACACTGCCTAAAAACAGTGCAGACCGGACTTGCGTACCCAAACCCGTCTAGATACGACCCAGCAATGGTACTCACCGGGAAGCACGGAAACAGAAGGCCTCGGAAAACTCGACTGGACTCGACTCGGAACTTCGGAAAACTTCGGAAAACTTCGGAAAACTTCGGAAAACTGGTGGGCCTCTTCACACCTCGGACCTTGCTTCTTTCGGCTGGGCTCTGGTCGGGATCCTCCGCACTCCTCACCGCCTCGTCTGGGCACTGATCGCAGTCTTCGTCACCTCCGTGTGTCAGAGGGGGATGCAGGAAATCCTGCCAGTACACGTGTTGTCCGTCTAACTGATGGCAGGGGACACGGATTGCAACGCACCTTCCGGCGCGTGAGGTGGGGGAGGGGTCCCTGTTCGGGCGCCAAAATGATGTAAATAATTAATTTACTCTCTTAATTTCTATGCAGGTAAGTACTTAATCAATAATAACTCAATCAGAAGGAAAGAAAACAGAGTCCGTGGTGTTAGAGTTTCTAAGGGTTTTATTCCTCATAAAGGAATCAGGATATCATGTTCTGACCACCACAGGGGTGTCAGAAGGGATAGATGAGCGCGCTCTCGTTTATTGACATTACATAGCTTATATACTTGATTTACATCATAAGTTTCAATGTGAGAGGCGTAACAGCTGAGAGAAGACAAGATAACAGTATACACGTGGTACCAATACATCATCAAGAGGCGTAAACTAGGCGTGAACTAGAGGTGTGTGCTAGAAACGTCACTGACAGGTGACGCAAGTGGGTGGCACCAAGGGGTGGTGCTAACAGAATGTTGCAATGTCAGCAGAAATCGGAAGCTTGGATGCGCGCGCAGCTGTATGACGTGTGACTGACGGGGTGCAGGGGTCTTGACATTTACACTGACGGGAAGAGACAGAAGTCTGGCATGTCAGATCAACTTGTACTTCTATCATATCTGATATCTGATGTTTAGGAACTATACTATCTGGGCGGAAAGGTCTCTAGGGTAGAAGCTATTCTATGCTAACTGTGAATGCGTGTATAAGCGCCTGAGTGTCTACATGTGAAGCGTGGGGGCACGGGGCCTTCCATGGAAGCATGGCAACGGAGGCTATGAATTACTTGTATTAAGACAGATCGGCCTTTTGGCTCTGCAGCTGGAGAGGATGTTTACAGGATCTAGTAGGCAGGAATGTATTCTCGGGGAGCGGAACAGATAACTCGAAGGTTATAGTCAGTCTTGGCAGAAAGCAGGCTTGAGCTGAGCGCGAGGGGCCGCGCTGAATATAGGACATAGTTCATGAGTACAGAGGTAGCCTGGGCAGAGCCAGGAGCCACAAAAGAGGTTCAGATGGCAGGAATTCAGGGCCCACTCTGGCTAGAGCAGGAAAAAGTGAAAAGTGTACTACAAAAAGACGTTGGCATAGCATACTTAGGAACGGACTATATAATCCATTCATGGTGCGTCTGAAAGAGGACAAGTTGACGGTGGACGCAAATGTATTTGCGTCTTCATAACTGGCACAGGAGGGAAGTTACATGCACTTTAAGCTGGTACATGGAGCCGGTGGGGTACGCGCTAGGGAACACAACATGGCCAAAATTAAATTTTCCTCAACATAGAAGAGTTACTGGATAATTGCAATGAAGCGGCACTAAGCGAAAGCAACTAGTGCTCGGAAGCATGGTATATGCATCAAAGTCAAGGAGATTAGAATTGTTAATAAAGACAAAGATTTACTGATTAGGTATATTACAATCTTAGAATGTTACTCAGCTCGAGCAACTCTCTCACAGGAGGTTGTACACGAGTAGTTGTAGCCATACATTGATACAGATTAATATGTCTGAATAAGAATGGTGGTTGGCATAGTATCTAATATATTTCATTATTAGAAAAAGTACAAATAAGTCCCATAATACAGCTTGTGCACTTCTCTAACATGAGAGTGTAGACGAGCGACATCAGGTACATTTAATGCGATAATATACATAACAAAAGTTTGCTCAAGTCCGTGTAGAACAACTCGTGCACTTCTCCAACATGAGAGTGTAGACGAGTATATTCGAGTATATTTAGTGTGATCAGGTACACTACCTGGTCTACTCTTGGATGTTTGTCAAAAGAAACTGTAGATGAGTAAACTCAGAAACCTCTGGAGCGTTAAGCAAAATAACACATGAAGGGTTAAACAGAATACATCAGCAATGATCAGATACATCAACCAAGTGCTGCCAATTGTGCCAAGCTACTGTCTTGTTCATTGAGCCCATTTTTTATCGAGTCTAAAAGAGACATCCATTTTGATTCACGTGTATTGAGAACTGTCGGTAAATTAACCCCTCTTCTCCCTAGGGATACTTTTTCAATGACCAACCATCTCAAGTCAGACACCATATGTCCTGCCTTTTGCCAATGTTCTACCAAAGGCGCACCTACCACCTTACATCGTAGTCTACTGCAATGGGAAGAGATGCAGGATTTGATTTTTTGTTGGGTTTGTCCAACATATACCTGATTGTATGGACATTGTACAATGTAAATCACACTATTCGAGTTACAATTTGTGTGATGTTTTAGGGTGTAAACCCGTCCACCATGGGCAAAAGTCTTGGTCTGAATGGTGGTGTCACATGCAGTACATGTGCCGCATCTGTAATGTCTAACCAAGGGAGGCAGATTCCATAAGGTTGTCAGAGTTGGATGACTAACTGGTTCCAGGTAGGAATGGACCACCATATCTCGTATATTTTTAGCCCTTTTAAAGGAGTGAAGGGGGAGATGCGGTTGTTTAATCTCGTCTGCTACCAAGGGCCAGTTCTTGTTTATGATTTGTTTGACCTCATTGCTTCGTGTCGAAAAGGTAGTAACACAGATAATACGGTCTTGCTCTGTTTGGTTGGTACTTTCTGGGTTTAGCAGACTGTCGCGTGGATTGTACCATGCCCGTTTCCTGGCGCGTCTAACCATTCGAACTGGGTATCCACGTGAGATTAGGCGCTCATTTAGGATCTCAGATTTCTTGATGTAATTCGCTCGAGTGGAGCAATTTCTCCTAATTCTGAGAAATTGCCCAACAGGCAGGTTGTCCTTAAGACCTCTGGGGTGGTGGCTCCCATATTGCAACAAGGAGTTACGCTCAGTGGGTTTCCTAAAAAGTGTAGTCTGTAAATGATCCTTATCCACATAAATGGAAATATCCAAGAACGGTATAGCCTCATTGCTAGATTCCATTGTAAATTAAATATGGGGATTTCGTAGATTGAGCCAATCATGAAATTCTTTCAGTTGTTGTTTATTGCCCTCCCAGATGCATAGGACGTCGTCAATATATCTGACCCATAGGGTCAACGTGGTCTGAAAAGGGTTGTTGGATGAGAAGACGTGTTGTTGTTCGAAATGGTCCATGAAAATGATGGCCAGATTTGGGGCAAAAGTAGCCCCCATGGCCACCCCCTTGGTCTGCACATAGAATTTATCTTGAAAGATAAAGACGTTGCTTTTATCCCACATTGGTTACTTCTCCTCTGTTGTCACGATTTAATATCGTTGAGTTTGACCATGACCTCTGGTTTGGTCTCACTCAATTCCCACGTTCGGAGGCCCGTTCGGGCCCGGACTCCATGGTAAATCAGAGCTATTGTACTGCGTCAAATAGAATGACGATTATCAGGTCTTACAAATTTATTAGTCTGACCTCTGGTTTTATTTTTCACAGATAGGATCGCCCCATCCAATTCCTGCTTCCCCCCCTTCCTGAACATGTCCTGATGAAGACCCCGTTAAAGGATCTAACGTAGCCTACAGCTAGGGGTCGAAACGTCGACGGCTTTTCTTTTTCACTTGGGACGTCCGGCACATGCCCCTGATTGCTCTGAACTATGTATGTGACCGTTGAATGTCCCCAGTTTAACAGTGTTTCAATGATTGCCTTAATTGTTTAGGCTTTTTGTATTTGATTTGTTTCAATTCTCATTTAAAGACTGTTACAATTTACCTTCTTTTTGACTATGTTTATTCTCTTTTGACTTTACACCGCCCTGAGCACACTCTTCCCTTCCCTTTCTTCCCTTCCCCAACTGGGGCTATTTATTCATTAAATGTGAATGCGTTTTCATAATGATTGAAATCTGGTATTGTTAAATAAAGGACAATACCTGTTACAAGTACTTTTTTGGTTTTTGATTATTGTTTGGTTTGTTCATAATTGTGTTAGCGTGTGTTGTACACAACACGTTCTCCTTGCGGGGACCCCTTTCTTACACATACCACATAGCGCCCAGGTCCCCGCGACTGCATGGGTTCAACCCCCCTTCTTGTAACGTCCTCTGAGCAGGTGCTGACCGGCGAGGTTTCCTGTATCTTAATTTATTTTAAGTAAACCATGGTGGAATCTGAGTTACTGTCTTTCACAGAGGAGTATATTAACCAATTGACCAAGGATCTGTCCACCACCTTTTTGTCTACATCCGTCCCCATAATTGACATCACTCTAAATGATAAAATATCTCGTTTAGAGAGATTAGAGAAAAAACTCATTAGAACACGACTACATGGGCATTTGTTTACAAGATACCTCCAAGAAAATATAATCCCGGTGGGATTACAGATAAAAATCGAGCCAGCAATATTTGTAGACGTCCCGAAGTTTAAAGAAGGGTTCAGCTACGTGGCAAATAATTGCTCCTGGCACTGGATGGTGCTGGGGGTAGAGACAGCTGCCGAACAAGTTGTTACGCTCAGCAAGGAAATTGCTGACCTCAAAGCTGAAATTCTAGGTGATAGCACACTTACCAAAGCAAAGGAGGCTCTGGAAAGTTTGGAAGCTTCAATTAAAGATTTCGATGTAACAGCGCAGACCAAGAAATTGGAGAAACTAGCCAGAGACTTGATATTATTTGACAAAAAGACTGTTTATCCCTACCTGCAACCTGATTATTATAAGCAGGACACTCAAGGACGCTTCTCAAACCGCGTCGCGGTGGTTATAGAGGGAGGCGAAATTTTACAACTTTTTCCGACTCTTCCTACAGCTCAGGCAGCGACAGTGAAGCCGGTCCGAGTACTTCCTACAATTATCCACCCCAGATACAAGCTACCAACAGTACCCTCTACAATTTCAGCCTCATTTCTTAGACCAGGGCCGTGGACAATGGCGGCCCCCACGAGGACGCGGCAACAACTGGGCGCGAGGACAGGGGAGAGGCCAGCAACAGAATTCCGGATGGGATGGCAACAGGGGCAAACAGCAGAAACGGGGGACATTCCGCCCCGAAGCACATGGAGAAATCTCGACCCGGAGAAACACCTACAGGTGGTGAACTACACACCCACCATTGGATTAAATACATCCAGCACTAGCAGGTCTACCCCCAACCCTGTGATCAACATCTCTAAGTATAAACTACAGGATGAAGAGATAAAGGTCTTAAGTAAAGGCCTTTCTTATGTACCAACGGCCCCAGCTAACAAATTTTTGCTTAAGATGGAATTATATAGATTCTTCAGAAAGATCAGACTGAGGTATTATTTCCGCAACCAAACTACCAGGCAACAATGCTCCATTACTGGCCTGAGGGAACCTTCCACTTTCTTCCCACCCACTTATGCAATGAGCCATAAGATCTTGGCTTTTGAAGAAATCGTGACCACATCAGTGGATCAAGCACTGGACCAAAGCAAGTTTGTCAGATTAAACCTCAGCAAAAAAGAGAAAAGGGCATTAACTGATCTGGGCACCAATAAAGAAGTCGTCATCAAACCCGCCGATAAGGGCGGGGCTATTGTTGTGCAAGATCTTTCTAAATATAAGGAAGAAATCTATAGACAATTGTCAGATGGTGTCAGCTACCAGCAACTACCAAGTGACCCTTCAAGAGATTTGGCTCTTACAATTTTGGCTACTACACAGAAGGGTGTGGATGAAGGATTCTTAAGTGAGCAAGAATTTAAATTCCTAAATCAAAAATTCCCTAGATTGGCCACAATTTACACCTTACCAAAGGTACATAAAAACCTGGACAGCCCTCCGGGGCGCCCCATCGTGTCAGGCTGTGGATCTATGTTAGAACCTTTGTGTAATTATATTGATTTTTTCCTAAAGCCTATCGCCCTTACCACCAGGGCCTATCTCCGTGACACTACACAAACCATTAATTTGATAGATGAGACCCTTCGACCCAGCAACTGCACTCTTGGTGACGTGCAACATTATATCGCTTTACACTAGCATCCCCCAACAGGATGCTTTGGACGTGATGCGAGAGGTTTTAGACAAAAGACCGGCTCCTGTCCAAGTCCCAATGGACTTCATAATTGAGTTGCTAAGCATCGCCATGAAGCAGAACTTCTTTATCTTTCAAGAGAAATTCTATGTGCAGACCAAGGGGGTGGCCATGGGGGCTACTTTTGCCCCAAATCTGGCCATCATTTTCATGGACCATTTCGAACAACAACACGTCTTCTCATCCAACAACCCTTTTCAGACCAGGTTGACCCTATGGGTCAGATATATTGACAACGTCCTATGCATATGGGAGGGCAATAAACAACAACTGAAAGAATGTCATGATTGGCTCAATCTACGAAATCCCCATATTCAATTTACAATGGAATCTAGAAATGAGGCTATACCGTTCTTGGATATTTCCATTTATGTGGATAAGGATCATTTACAGACTACACTTTTTAGGAAACCCACTGAGCGTAACTCTTTGTTGCAATATGGGAGCCACCACCTCAGAGATCTTAAGGACTACCTGCCTGTTGGGCAATTTCTCAGAATTAGGAGAAATTGCTCCACTCGAGCGAATTACATCAAGGAATCTGAGATCCTAAATGAGCGCCTAATCTCACGTGGATACCCATTTCGAATGGTTAGACGCACCAGGAAACGGGCGTGGTACAATCCACGCGACAGTCTGCTAAACCCAGAAATTACCAACCAAACAGAGCAAGACCGTATTATCTGTGTTACTACCTTTTCGACACGAAGCAATGAGGTCAAACAAATCATAAACAAGAACTGGCCCTTGGTAGCAGACAAGATTAAACAACCGCATCTCCCCCTTCACTCCTTTAAAAGGGCTAAAAATATACGAGATATGGTGGTCCATTCCTACCTGGAACCAGTGAGTCATCCAACTCTGACAACCTTATGGAATCTGCCTCCTTTGGTTGGACATTACAGATGCGGCACATGTACTGCATGTGACACCACCATTCAGACCAAGACTTTTGCCCATGGGGGACGGGTTTACACCCTAAAACATCACACAAATTGTAACTCGAATAGTGTGATTTACATTGTACAATGTCCATGCAATCAGGTATATGTTGGACAAACCCAACAAAAAATCAAATCCCGCATCTCTTCCCATTGCAGTAGACTACGATGTAAGGTGGTAGGTGCGCCTTTGGTAGAACATTGGCAAAAGGCAGGACATATGGTGTCTGACTTGAGATGGTTGGTCATTGAAAAAGTATCCCTAGGGAGAAGAGGGGGTAATTTACCGACAGTTCTCAATACACGTGAATCCAAATGGATGCCTCTTTTAGACTCGATAAAAAATGGGCTCAATGAACAAGACAGTAGCTTGGCACAATTGGCAGCACTTGGTTGATGTATCTGATCATTGCTGATGTATTCTGTTTAACCCTTCATGTGTTATTTTGCTTAACGCTCCAGAGGTTTCTGAGTTTACTCATCTACAGTTTCTTTTGACAAACATCCAAGAGTAGACCAGGCAGTGTACCTGATCACACTAAATATACTCAAATATACTCGTCTAATCTCTCATGTTGTAGAAGCGCACAAGTTGTTCTACACGGACTTGAGCAAACTTTTGTTATGTATATTATCGCATTAAATGTACCTGATGTCGCTCGTCTACACTCTCATGTTAGAGAAGTGCACGAGCTGTATTATGGGACTTATTTGTACTTTTTCTAATAATGAAATATATTAGATACTATGCCAACCACCATTCTTATTCAGACATATTAATCTGTATCAATGTATGGCTACAACTACTCGTGGACAACCTCCTGTGAGAGAGTTGCTCGAGCTGAGTAACATTCTAAGATTGTAATATACCAATTTCGAACAACACAAATTGTACTAACTTTGTGTTTCCAGTATCGTTTTCGTTGTAGTGGCTGGTTATTTCCGAATATTTAGCGATGGTTTTTTCTTTTGTTATTTTAGATATGTGTTTGGGTAGCCTTCCTTAAAGGTGTGGTTTTTTGATATTGTCTCGTTTGGTTTGTGTATTTGGTGCTCGTGTATATTTATTGTATTTGAGTTTTAAATGAGTCTTTTGTATTTGTTGTTTAACCTAATGTTATTTGAGACCTTTTCTGAGGTATTTTGTGTTAGTTTTTGGTCATTTTTGCTGGTGGTGTGTTATAGCTGTATTTTTGTTATAAGATTGTTTTATTTTCATTAATAATTGAATTGTGGTAATTCCTTTAGCAGTTAATTTATGTATTCTAATAGATACTGTTTTTTATTTTTTGTACTTTGGGCTGTATGCACTGATTGTGGGCTGTCTGCACTGTGATTGAGGGCTGTGTGCATTGAGTGTTGGCTTTATGCACTGAGTGTGGGCTGTATGCACTGTGTGTAGTGTGAGTGATGGCTGTGTGCCCTGCGAGTGAGGCTTGTGTGCAGTGTGATTGAGGGCTGTGTGCACTGATTGCGGGCCGTGTGCACTTTTAGTGATGGCTGTGTGCACTGAGTGATGGCTGTGTGCACTGAGTGATGGCTGTGTGCACTGAGTGAGGGCTGTGTGCACTGAGTGAGGGCTGTGTGCACTGAGTGAGGGCTGTGTGCACTGAGCGAGGGCTGTGTGCCCTGAGGGAGGGCTGTGTGCACTGAGTGAGGGCTGTGGGCACTGAGTGAGGGCTGTGTGCGAAAACTCCCAAAAACATGTAACTTGTAGCATATATCAATATGCAATACCGAAAACAGCAAACTACCAGCCATGTGCCACACTTGCTACTTATAATGTGACTGTGGATGGTCTGTTGTTTCGTTTCATTTCCTTTAGCTCCGATTTGCATTTCACAGGGGATGTCCGCCAACAGATAAGAATCTTTATGGCTGTGGTTAAAGCACTTTGGTATCCTGGTGTGGTATCGTCCCCAGACGGCGCCCCCAGTCCCTTGAAAAAAAAAAAAGAAACCTGATGGTCCACCGAATAGTGTGAAGAGCGTGCATGAGAGTGAGGGGGCGGGGGGGATAAAGAACGTGCAGCTAAGTGACAGAGAGGCTGTAGTCAGCGTGTTTGCGCGCGGTAGAAATAAAATCTAAAATAATTTAAATTAAACAAAACATCAAAGTTGTCTCATATATTTAGATATGTGTTTGGGTAGCCTTCCTTAAAGGTGTGGTTTTTTGATATTGTCTCGTTTGGTTTGTGTATTTGGTGCTCGTGTATATTTATTGTATTTGAGTTTTAAATGAGTCTTTTGTATTTGTTGTTTGATGGATACAGCCAAATCCAAATCGGGCGCCACACTTTTACTGATGTTGTGACTTGTGATGCAGTGACGGATACAGCCAAATCCAATTCGTGCGCCACACTTTCTTCTTATGTTGTGACTTGTATCACATGAAAAGTTTGTCCGCCGTTCTTAATTACTACAGCTAAATGTTGTCGTGCTAGAGAAGGGGGGGGACGGGCAGATGAATGTGAGAGAAGTGCGTGTGCGTTTTGCCGCGAGTTGAAAGGCAGGAAGTCGTATGCTTGGAAAGAGTGCACGTCTGAATGTTGTCGTACTACAGAGGAAGGGGTGGGTTCAGCAAAAGGCGCGCGCTGGACCTTAGAGAGGGTAGAAGGAAGAAGCAGATGGTGTGCGTGAATGTGAAAGAGTCTGGGGCTGTTGGTTGTGTATTAAAATGTTTTGAGAGAAAAGCGGGCATAAAAGTAGAAGGGGGGGTGGGAGAACGTGCAGATGAATGAGAGAGAAGCTATGGTGTGCGTGTTGCAGTGCGTGAATGGGAGAGAGTCTGGGGGGGGGGAGAACATGCAGATGAATGAGAGAGAAGCTATGGTGTGCGTGTTGCCATGCGTGAATGGAAGAGAGAGAGACTGGGAGTGTGGGGGGGGGTGGGAGAGAGAGTCTGTGGGCTGTTTGAGTTTGGTGTGCGTGTTTCCGCGAGTGAAAGGCAGGAAGAGCTCAATCCGAATATATCAGAGCACTTTTCATGAGCACCAGGCAGTTGTATTACAGAGGGACACATTCATTTCTAGGCACCGGGAGATTGCATGATTTGCAAAGAATCACAGGATGGTGAGTGTCCCAGCCGAGACGTGTTTGCGTGTTTGACAGAGGAGGAAAGGTGGGAGGGAACACGGCCTGGGGGAAGCTGGCTGGGGAGGGGGAGGAGAAGTCAGAGTAAGTCGTATGCTTGGAAAGAGTGCACGTCTGAATGTTGTCGTGCTACAGAGGAAGGGGTGGGTTCAGCAAAAGGCGCGCGCTGGTGCTTAGAAAGGGTAGAATAAAGAAGCAGATGGTGTGCGTGAATGTGAAAGAGTCTGGGGGCTGTTGGTTGTGTATTAAAATGTTTTGAGAGAAAAGCGGGCACAAAAGTAGAAGGGGGGTGGGAGAACGTGCAGATGAATGAGAGAGAAGCTATGGTGTGCGTGTTGCCATGCGTGAATGGGAGAGAGTCTGGGAGGGGGGGGGGAGAACGTGCAGATGAATGAGAGAGAAGCTATGGTGTGCGTGTTGCCGTGGTGAATGGAAGATAGAGAGACTGGGAGTGTGGGGGGGTGGGAGAGAGAGTCTGTGGGCTGTTTGAGTTTGGTGTGCGTGTTTCCATGAGTGAAAGGCAGGAAGAGCTCGACCCGAATATATCAGAGCACTTTTCATGAGCACCAGGCAGTTGTATTACAGAGGGACACATTCATTTCTTGGCACAGGGAGATTGCATGATTTGCCAAGAATCACAGGATGGTGAGTGTCCCTGCCGAGACGTGTTTGCGTGTTTAACAGAGGAGGAAAGGTGGGAGGGAACACGGCCTGGGGGAAGCTGGCTGGGGAGGGGGAGGAGAAATCCAAGTAAGGCTGTGGAACAGATGGCTAGGCAGAAATGCGAGTCATGGTAATCAAGCAAATGGTAAGGGGAGCCTTTGAAGAGCAAGGCAGGGGGATAGAAGCGCGTTCACGGGCATGTGCACTTCTACAAATCCGGATCATAAAAAGTCAGCTTTGTGGTTTGGTCGCAATAGGTCTCTCTGCGAGACCTAATGAACAAGGCAGCAATTAGACCCTGCGGCGCTGCGTAACCTAAACCTGATAAAAGAATACAAACAAAAGGGTACTTAAGAGACACTGCTGTGCAGCGCTACAATAAAGGCAGGCATAATTTCCTGCAGTAAATCAGGGAAATGAACACAATGATAATCGCTATAAGAGAATAAAAAAAACCAAGCACAAAGAAAAACAGTATGAGGTACTTAACATGGCAGCGCAGCGGCAAAGAAAGAGGGTGAAATGCCAGTGAAGAAGGACTATGTTGGGACTAATGGGCCTCCTGATTTGATGTTATGGGACTGTTCTTCTATTGGATATTGATTTTTCTACTACATTTTCCCAGGTGTTAATGGGAAACATAATTTATATTGTCTTTTAACAATGGTTGCTGTTTAATAGGAGCAAAGAGAGAAGGCATAATCCTCGTCTCCAGTCCTGACATAGAATTGCATTAAAGGTGGAGTATCGTGGCTAATAGAGGTCCTTCTGCAACTCCACAGGGACACCTACTAACAGCCTGTGGTACTGCACCCTTTCCTTTCTTTGAGGAATATGTTTTAGTACTTATGCTATTGTTGAGATATTTTTTTACCAAATAAAATAAAAACATTAGCATTTGCAATGCCAATAGCTCAAAGTTTATTAATGTGAGGCCTATTGCATTGCAAATGCTTGTTTATAAGGGTTGCACCTTAATGAGGCTGAGGGGGCGAAAGTTTAAATAATGTACATATTAATTCTACCACACACTCCTACTCAGGGTATGCTCGAGGTGCAGCAGTTTGGTTGAGCCTAGGTACACCGTTCAAGGTCACTGAAAAACAGATAGACAACAGTGGCCACTTCTTCCTGCTCCGAAGTCAACTAGCTGGTCAAATGCTGGTCCTAGATAGCCTATACTTTCCAAACACTGACCAGGCCAGTTTCTTAGATGACCTGACAAGAGGATTAGCAGACTGGATGATGCCCCATAGGTGCTAGGAGGCGATTCCAATAGTGTGCTGGATGCAGCCCTTGATTGTCTCATCCCGCCATTACAAGGAACATCTACAGTATGCAACTCAAAAGCCCTCGGTATGTGTCTTAGGCATAGATCCCTACTTGACAAGCCGGAGCATGAGAGTATTTGTACTATCCCACAATGCATAAATGCCACATCCCTTTGGATTGCATACTATGCTCGACAGGCCTCCAGAGACCCTTTTACCTGACTGACTACATGGGAAAAACAAAATATGATCAATGCCCCTTAGACATGGGTTTGAATTGGGGTACCATACCCTCACCACTTCCCACATGGAGACTCCAGTTAACGTGGCTTGAAGATCTTGAATTTTGTGATGAACTTCACTGGAAATAATAGATTATTTCGAGAACAGTGCAACACAAAAAGATGATGGACGGAATGTTGAACATTGTTAAAACATTCACCCCGAGTCACAGATCTGGGTTTAATCCTGTCAGGCTCCTCCGTTCCGAATCCTTAGGACTGTGCTGATGCTCTAAAGGGGCCCACCTCTGGACAACCCCAAGTCTGGCATATAGTAAAACACAGACTGTTGGGGTAATTGAGCAGGGGAAGGAAAGGGTAGGGAATGCGGGAGGAAGATCTGAGAAACATACAATAACACAATATAAGCACAGTGTCTGACTATACTAGGATACTGAAATGGTAAATGGCAATAATCACCATACACAATGTCTCCCATACCTCACCTGTAAAACAAAGAAGGAGTAACCTAGCATGCAGAAGAGAGCAGAGGGCAGCAATAGGTTCACCTCACACAACTAGTGTTTTAAGACAAGAAAAAAAAAAGAACATATGTGCACTTCAGGGTTCACAACATATGAGAAAAATGCATGATTCGGTTCCCCCTAGTTCACTTACCAACTCATGCTCGCAGTGAGACTAATATGCCTAGCTTATGTGGCAACACACCCTCTCTGGAGGCTCTCTCCTATAGTAGGTATAGAAAATCACAAAAACAAGAGAAACAATTGTGAAGGTTTGCTTCTGGATTTTGGAGCAATAAGCATTTTGCTTTAGCCAGATTGCTGTGTGCTAGCATTTGTTATATATCCACAATGTCACCAGCATATCAAGTGCAAAACAATCCAAGTAAAATAGTATCTGCTCCCCCTGTATCTCTGAAGTGATGTTTGCCAGGGATATTAGTATAAGCAATACTAACAGAGGTTCCTCTGCAAGAGACCGACAAACCACGGGTCTCAGACAACAGAGTAATATGGATTTTGTAGGGCAAAGAAAAAAAGGCTCCTCTGCATGAGACCGGAAAATGGGTCTCAGCAAACAGAGCAATTTGGAGGTTGCAGGGCAAAGAAACAAAGGCTCCTCTGCATGAGACCAGAAAACGGGTCTCAGCCAACAGAGGAGTATCAAGGCTACAGAGAACTGAAACAAAGATTCCTCAGCAAGAGACCGGCAATACCCGGATCTCGGCCAACAGACTAGTATGAGGAGGTAACAACAAGGTTCGCCTTGCTCCGATGAGTGGCGATATAACCAGAGGTGCTTTTGCACTCTGACACCCCTTAACGTTGCTTTCCTCGAGATACAGCTTCAGGCTCATCGAAACGAATTATCAGCAAAGAGGAATCCTTCAGTCGCCTTTTACTTCCGTGATCGACGTCACGTTGCATCACGTCTCACGTGATTCACAATGCCTGCCGGGATGTGTAGTTTCGGCAAGGCCGTATCCTAAAGTCCGCTCTACATGAATGTACGGCAGTCAGTGTACTACCGGTAGCGGAATCATGACAAATCCATTGTTATTTTGCTGACCATTCCATTTCAGTTTGGACCCAGTCAGATGCAAATCAGCCTTGATCCTGTTCCCCATTGGAACAGTCCTGCCCAAACTGCAAGGCCAGGTCCTCCAAACAAGCATCCTGGGACTGCTTTCGGGGTATCCTCCCTCATCAGCCAGGCTAGCTTGAAACCGGTGGTGTAGCGAGCACGAGACCCACGTCTGGGCATACCCGTCCAGTTAGGGTGAAAATGCAACACAAAAAGATGATCGACTGAATGTTGAACATTGTCAAACATTCATCCCCAGTAACAAATCTAGGTTTAATCCATTGTTGTTTTGCTTACAACGTCATTACAGTTTGGACCCACCCATAACTAAATCAGCATCAACCATTTTTACCTTGGGAACAGTCCATCCAGAACTGCCAGGTCAGGTCCTCCCTGGACCGTAAAACAGGCATCCTGGGACAGTTCAGGCTGGACTGTTCCCATGAGCAACAGGGTCAAGGCTGATTTGCATATAGCTGGATCTGAGTCTGAGTGGCGAAGTGAGCTGAAGGACGATGATGGATAAATTCCAGATATGTGATTTGGGGTGAGTGTCTGAAAAGTTTCAGCTCTCTGTTCACCAACTCCATGTGTTTGCTTTGCTTGCCCTTTTTAAGTTGGCAGTGTATGCCCAGCCGTGGGTCCCTTGCTCACTTTACCACTATATTCAAGCTAGCTTTGTTGTGTATCGATTTAGATTCCATATGATTTTCCAAATTCATGCTCTTATATAGGTACAATTCACATTGCCCTTATTTAGGCATAGAAATCCAACCCTTATTTAGGCATAGTCCATGCTACCCTAATACAGGCATGGCTACTTACATCCATTCAACTACGTCACAACGAGTTCCTGGAAAACCAGACTCTTAAGCCTTAAGGACTTCCCGTTGCTTGAATATTGATTTCTCCTAGAGCTCATTTATTATGCATGAACATCTATTCTTTAGGGGTTCATTCATGATGTTCTTATACCTGACTTTTATGTCAATACTGGCATTCCTAAACACCTTCAAGGTATAAATATACCTTCACCTGCTATGGCAAGGCACGGTACAGTGCGGTTCGGCTACCTACTTGCACGACGTGGCTCGCCACAGCAAGTCCCGAAGGAAGTCAACTTCCCAACTGACGCACTGACCAGACACTGTCATCTTCCTTGCCTAGAATCTAGCTCCAGTGTTTCTGACTCCCCTTGCGGGGTGTTAGAGATCGAGTCCTGGGAAAGAGATACCAACCTCTCTCATTCTAAGGTATGGAGCTGATTAGAACCTATAGAAACCTTTGGCAATTCTTGGCACAACCAAACTAAACTATAGCTAAAACAGCACCTATTTCTTCCCTTGTACTAGACTTTGGTTAGGTACACTGGGGTAGGATTATTTTAGAAGCTCCAGTTGAGTATTTTAGCCTGTGTTATTTATGTATTTTTATATATGTCATAGCTACAGACCATGGTATTACAGTATTATTTCATTTACTGTCATAGCTCAACACATTATACTTCGCATTCTGTCTTAAAATTGTAGCAGTTCATATCTCTTCTATGAGAAAGAAGATTGTTTAATGAACCGTTTTTATTGAAACGCCCTGTCTATCTATTTCTATGCAACTCTGTAGCAACGAAGCATGCACGATTGACTAGGTGAAATGGCTATCTATTGTTTCCACAACTCTGACAATATTATTCCGACTCTAAGGGAACCAAAGTTGTCATGTTTATGCGGTTTTCAGAAACGAATCCCTTCTTGTTCATTTGAGAAAGTTTCTAGTGACCTCTGAGTTAGCTGGCACACACAAGTAATTAAGGTTAATGAATTCGATAGAGACATACTGACCTCAGTCCTATGTCAAAACTATAGTGTATATTATTCCAATGCTCAGAGCCTATTAGGGATATAGGGCCCGATGTAGGTAGGCCGTTACCAATCGGTAACGGCCGAAAATACCGATTTTGGGCCCTTACCGATCGGTATACTGCCATCGAGATGTAGGGCAAAGAAAAAAGTCCAAATCGGTCCAAAAACCGAATCGGAATGATTACTGAATCGGAAATAATCCGATACGTACATACCGAAAATCGGATATGTAACGAATCGGTAACACACCGAATCGGATTAAAATACCGAATCGGTCCATGTACCGAATCGGTAGTGACACCGAATCGGACATAAACCGAATCGGTCCATGTACCGAATCGGTAGTGACACCGATTCGGACATAAACCGAATCGGTCCATGTACCGAATGGGTAGTGACACCGAATCGGACATAAACCGATTCGGTCCATGTACCGATTCGGTAGTGACACCGAATCGGACATAAGCCGAATCGGATAACCTACCGAATCGGTAGAATCACCGATCGGGAAAGTCCCCGATTCGGACAGATGGGGAGATGTAGGGAAGCACAGAAACACCGATTTCGGCTCAAATTCGGTGTTATACACTCGGTATTTACCATGGATTACAATCAGGTGGTAACCAACTCCAACACATAAAAACAGACCCAAAATGCATTGCAACTTGCAGGATGGCAGCTTTTTATGTCATTGCGAGGCGGCTACGGCTACAGCAGGAAGGACAGAGGGAATGGCAAAGAGAGGAACAGGTCTACAGACAGAGGATCACCCTGTTCATGCTCACAGAGGCAGAGATCCTACAGAGGTACAGGCTGGAGTCAGACACCATTCTGGAGCTCATCAGGGACCTCAAACCACTGTTGGACCACCCCACCCCAAGGGCACACGCCATCCCAGCACACGTCCAGGTGCTATGCAGCTTACACCTGCTTGCGTCTGGCAGCTATCAAAGTGGAGTTGCGGCGGTAGGAGGGGTGACCCAGAGCAGCCTGTCAAGGTTCTTCCACACATTCCTTGACGCCATGATACACAGGATGGACCAATACATCTCTTTCCCTGCAACCCACGCAGAACTGCTACAAACTAAAGCTGACTTCTACCAGATGGCACGATTTCCCCAAATCATTGGCTGCATAGATGGCACGCACATTCCGATTTGCCCCCCAGCTGACACAGAATACATATACCGCAATCGGAAGTCTACGCACACCATCAACGTGCAGGTGATCTGCAATGCGAAGTGCACCATCACAGACCTGGTAGCAAAATTCCCAGGGAGTACCCACGACTCCTACATTTTTCAACAGAGCGGCATCTATGCACGGCTGATGGCTGGCGAATTTGGTGAAGGATACCTCCTAGGTGAGACACATCATCAGACCCCCATAACACAAAGTAGCTAGGTGTGATACATGTATGCATGTGAGTAATGTTACCCCTTTTCCTTCCAGGCAACAGTGCATATGCCCTCCGCTCTTTCATACTCACCCCCTACCTCAACCCCTCCACACCCAGCCAAAGGAGGTATAACCGGGCCCACAAAAGCACAAGGAATGTAGTTGAACGGACCTTTGGCATCTGGAAAAGTCGATTCAGATGCCTGCACAAGAGTGGAGGTGCAAGGCAGTATACCCCCATCACCTGCTGGAAGATCATAGCTGTCTGTGCAATGTTGCACAACCTTGCGGTGAAGAAGGGCACTGAGGTGGAGTTGTCTGACTACGAGGACCATGACGACGACGATGCTGTGCCACTAACACAGCCTGCTGGGGTGTCTACGCCAAGTGATGGCAGATACAGACGTGAGGAGATTACAGAAAACTATTTTTGAGTGAGTACAGATGCACAGACAGGTAAATGGTTGTGGTGAAAAGCAAATTTTAATAACGTTGCAACACCGTTACTGCACTGATGTGCAACAAAATAATATGTAAAAGTAAAGAAAACAAATGTCCAAGGTCCGAGTTGCCTCACCCGCCCTGGCAAGCCTACTTCTTGGAGCGCTTGGCAGCCCCACTGGGGTGTGCCTCACCCCCTTCCGCATGTCCTGCGGCTTCTGCGGAGCGCCTGGTGCTCCTGCGCGGCTCTGACGCAGCGCTGGCCGGGCTGCTGCGGCTGCTGCTGTCCCCAGCATCCCCCAGGTCCAGGGCTGGATTGGCGGCAGTGTTGGAGATTATCATTGCCTCCATGGCTGTAGTGATGCGGGCCATTCCCCTGGTGACCTCGGCGGTGTTTTGAGTGAGACTTGCCTCCATATTGGCACCACGCTGACACAGTTGCGCGGTCGCAGCAGCAAGGCGGCTAATGGAGCGGTTTTGCACGCGGGCATCCCGCCTGCGCGAATGCTCATGCTCCTCAAGTCTTCCGCACAACTGTGTTATGGCTGTGGTCAGCCTGCCAAGACCTGCAGCTACCTCCTTGTTAGTGTCTACAAATGCCTTGAAACCTTTCACCATCTCGCCCATCTGCAGGTTGTGCTGGCGGAGCTGGCGCTGGCAGGCCATGATGGACTTTGCCTGCTGCCGTTGGATTTTTACCATGCTGCCTTCAAGGCCCTGGAAGACACTGCCCTCAGGTGCCGGCGCTGCAGTGCTTGAAATAGCACGCCTCCGGGTACTGCTGCTGCCGCCCTGCTGTGTGGGCTGGGGTGCCACTGGTGTGGGTGTGGTGGTGGGCGGGGCCTGACCCGCTGCTCCCTGGATAGGGTTGACTGGAGCCACAGCCATACTCGTGGCAGGAGGTGGTGTAGGTGCAGGGTGGGCCCTTGTCGGAGAGTTCTCAGGGGAGAACAGCAAGGGGGGTGTGCCTGCCATTTGTGGGGAGTGTAGGAATGTATAGTCAATTACCAGTTCTCCCTCATTACCCTGGTCAATGCTGTTGTCCTCCTCCTCCTCCTCGGCAGCCTGACTCGTGCTAGGCCCTGCCGCCGCACTGGTAGTTGGTGCTGGTGCTGGTGCCTCTGAAGGTAGTGGTCCTCCGCCTGATGGTGCCCCTAGGTATAAAGAAGCATTTGTTAATTGAGTGCCGATGTATTACAGTCACTACAATTAAAGCATTGCACATGTCCTTGCATCTCCTTTGAATGTGTTCCACTCTTTTCTATCTTGTGGTTCTGCACTGCCATATTTTGCTAACTTCTGCTGACTACATATACCATGATGCTTTTCTCTTGTATGTTGGTTATAGTACTGGGCTGGGGTTTGCCTGTGCATTGTGTCTAAAGGGGAGGTGTCTGGTCGGGTGTGTCATGATGCGCATGCTTCTTACCTGTAGCTGTAGCTCTGGCTGAGCTGTACAGGGTCCCGATCCCTGTCACACACTCCCTCTCGATGGTGCTGGACACCAGTTCCTCCAGCTCAGTGAGGGGTGGCGCCGGGTTCCTGCCCCCACCTGTCAGTCCTGCTTGCCTCTGGATCTCAGCCATCTTTCGTTTGGTCAGGCTGCGAATGTCATAGAAGCGTTTTTTCAGGTCATCAAGGGACCTGGGGGTGACACCTACTGCGTTGACCTTTTCTGCTATCTCACTCCAGAGCCTCCTCTTCGTGCTGTCCGGCACAGTGAGGGACAGCCTCCCGAAGAGCTGCCTGTGCACCCTCACCACCTCCTCCACCAACACCTGCAGCTCCATGCTACTGAACTTTGGCTTTCTCTTCTGGCCAGCCTTCTGGCTCTCACTGGTGTTTGCCATCTTGCTCTACACAGTTCTCTGCCTCCTGCTCCCACTGCTGCTCACTCTGAGTGTTCAGCTCAGGCTGGCTCTCCAGAATGTTCTTAATGAGCTGCACCTGCCTGGGCTGCCACTCCCTGCTTGGGTGGGGGAGGGGAGATCCACCTCATTGGCTGTAGCGGATTTTACCGAATCGGATTTTACCGATTCGGATTTTACCGAATCGGATTTTACCGAATCGGATTTTACCGAATCGGATCGTTCAATGCATTCCTATGGGCTTTTTGGCCATGGGGGTGTATTCCGACCTCCGAATCGGTAATTGCCGAATCGGATTTTGCCGATTCGGTAATTTCCGATTCGGTGGTAGCCGATTCGGTACTTTTCGACTCGGTCCGTGCCGATTCGGTACGTATCGAATCACACTACCGATGCCGACCGAATCGGTATTTTTTCGGTGTTTTTTTCCTACATCTCGTTTTCCGATTTCTGAATACCGATTCGGCCCGCCTCGGTATTTTGAAATCGGAAAAACCCATTTACCTACATCGGGCCCATAGGAACTACACTACATGGCGCCCAACGGTTTAGTAAGGCACTAGTTTAATGCTAGATACTGAAGTAACTCAGTCGTGCTTTTCTCAGAGACCCTTACTCATAATACTCCAAAAGACGTATGGAGTGGGTAGGGATAATATCCGCCATAGCTGAGTAGGATGAAAATCCTATGTATTAGCTTTTTTGGTTTGTTCAACGTTGAAGGATACAGTGTTCCAAAATATTGTGCACCTTATATTTGTTACCTTGAATCTTGATCTGCAATTTTCATTAAACAAAATGTCCCTAAAACGGGGATAACAACACTGAAACCGATAGAGCTGCTGGCGACAACGCCATACCAGCTTTCAACTCAACAGGTTTTAATGAAACCGAAGTGAATGCAATAAGCATGCCTCCAAATTTAAGGAGAACTCTCACTTTAAAACTTATAAAACATAGCCTAATATCAAGAGGTGGTAAAGCAGTTTTTGTGATAGAGGCACACGAATATCACCAGACAGAGGTATTCTATTCATGGATAGTATTCCCAGAATCAAATCCAGTAACACAATTGTTTCACTTCTACAAAGACGATGATCCACCAGAGGAATATATTCCTTTCTAGGATATTGAAATTCCACTCACAAATCAGGAGCATGAGCTCTGGTTTAAAGGTGCCCTAAAAGATTTAAATCACATTACTAGGTTCGGTCCACTAGGTAGGCCAGGAGCAACTTGGCCGATTTTAGCCGGCTATACACCTGACCCTGACATTGAAGCAATGTCGGACGATGAATTACTTAGTAATATACAAAGATTAGTATAATTATACAATTAAACTACAACTCTCTGAAAGTCCTGATAAGGTCTTTACTTAAAACACTCCTACCTCTTCTAAAAATAAAGTGGGAAAATAGCAAACAAACTTACAAAGAGAAGCGTTCTCATTCCAGAGGTAGGTCTCCTCAAAAGGAGCACGCCAAAAGGAGGTATAATCTCAGGAATAGTGATAATTTGAGAAAACCTGACAGGTATCAAGATACTGATACACGTTCCTCTCATACCTTTCAGATATCGTCACAGACATCCGAAAGAAGAGGACGGTCAGAAAACAAGGAAGAACGCGTGTAGTCCAAAGACAATCAACACGTTCAGAAAAGTAAACCAAAACCTCAATTCACCAAAAAGAAAGTAGCAGGTCTAAAAATCAGACATGCCGAGGATCTTGAGGACACAACTCAAGAATGGATAATGGGCTTAGACAATGTTGGACAGCGCAGCAGAAGTAACAATAGCTCGCCAGAACCTGAAGGAACTTTTGAGACAGTGGACTTGAATGAGGATATTGAAGTTGAAACTGCAGATACTAGGGTTAGTTCTCGACACAGGTTATATGAAATAACACTCGATGGAGGGAGACATAGCAAGAAAAGTGAAAGCACTCATTTGGGAGCGACTTTCAAAGGGTTATGATATACTTCTAGCAGAAATAGACTGGCCACCAGAATTTGTCAGGGTTTCCCCACATGGTGAAGACATCATTATGCCAGCCTTCTCCAACCATGTTCCAGTTCATTTGAAATATACTTATGCCAGGAAATGGGCAGTTGCCCAAGCCCTAACATTATACAGAAATCATGTAGGATGGGATGAGGACTCACCTCACCATAAAATCCAATTAAAAAATCAACCAACTACACAAAGGCAGTATCCAATTGGGCAAGAAGCTAAAAAACAGGTCAGGAAAATCTTAGATCAACTTGAATACCAAGGGGTGATTGAAACATGCACCTCATCAATGAACAATCCTTTGTTTCCTGTTTCCAAACCGGACAATATATATCGTCTAGTTTTGGATTACAGACACTTAAACTCTTGTTGTAAAACATTTGCAGTGCAAAATGCACACAGTACAGCATTAATTAATAACATTGTGCGTAAAAAATATAAAACCACATTAGACATTTCAAATGGTTTCTCAAAAATGGGGACCCAGCGTCACTTCTGTCGTCTCCCTCAAGGATTCAAAAATAGTCCAGGGTTATTCTCAGCAAGGGACCATTATACTGGGCTTCGCCTCTGAAGGGTAAAAATTAATTCTTAAAAATATCAAGAATTGCCCATCTCAATGTCCTTTTTCTAGGATATGAACTATCAAGTGAAGGCAAAAGCCTGGTAGCCAACTTGTTAGAAAAGTGTGCGCTGCTCCAATCCCCAAAAATTCTGAAAAACTTACAGTTGATTCTAGGTTTCCTGAAGTTTGTAAGACCTTACATTCTAAACTATGCAGAAAGGGTTAAACCTCTCTACGAATTAATCAACCCTGATTTTAAAACAGTAAATTGGACATAAAAACACACAGAAATGTTGCTTTCACTACAAACAGACATGTTAGCAACCAAACATTTACAAGCATGCGTAAATGTACGCAACTTAGTGATCATTCCCGGTCAATGCGGATTCACCTACGTAACTTTTAATCAAGGTGAAAAAATTACCAATTGCATACAAATCACATTTGTACACACAAGCAGAAATGAAATTCACTTCTACAGAAAAAATTCTGACAGCAGTTCAAACCGCTGTAGCAAAAGAAAGAGCCCTAGCACAGGGGAAACGCATTATGGTCATAACTCCTGTACCGGCCTTAGAGGCAGTGACAAAAGCGAGCATTCCGAATGCTAAAGCTTTACATCGAAGATTGATACAATGGGTTAATTCTCTTGCGGAAACCAATGCTGAATACGTTTTGATCCTTATTTGAAAACACAAGCATTCCTGCAATATGAACAAGAATGTCCTCTGCCTACTGAAATTGTACCTCTAGAAAAGTATAAATGTATAATTTATACTGATGGAGCAGCACAACCCGCTACGGAGGGTAAACAAGCTTATAGTGCTGCATGCACAACCGTTAAAAGTCATATGCGCGATGGCAAATTCAGACCTATGGTCACAAAAACGCGATCTCTAGGAGATTGTATAGCTCAGCGAGCTGAACTACAAGCATTCATAATGGCACTTGAAAATACGGATCGCGAATTCCCCACACTCATAGTGTACGATTCTTTCTACTGTGTGCAATCATATAATGAATATTTACAGAATTGGCTTCAAAATGGTTTCAAAGATGCAAAAAAGGAACAAATAGTTCAATTGTGAAACGGACTACAAAACACTCACGTGATACACACGCTGAGTCATCAGCATGATGGCGTTCACGTTGAAGAGAATTCATTAGCTGATGAAGCCTTGAAGGGGGCTGTGCAATTTGCTTCTGTAGCTGCAATCACTCGTTCAAAAACAAAAATAGACAGTGAAATAATACTGTCTGTCAATGCTACAAGCAAAGGCCGCAGTAGTACATTACCTAAAGGGCTTCCACTCAAATACTCATATATAACAGATACAAATAATGTTCCGTTTGCTTAAATCCCTGGAGTGGGGGATAGGGTAATACCAAACATGGAAATAGATTAGGACTAAATCTAGCAGCACATGAAGGGCTCGCCTCTGCTCATGCAGGTGTTTACGCCACAGTATCTTTATTGAAACAACAATACTGGTGGTCCGGCATGAGTAAACAGGCCAGAAACTACGTCTTGGACTGTGAAATATGTAAAAAGATTAAAGTCTCTACTGTGAAACGCAGATGCCCCTGTTAATTTCAGATAAACCATTAGCTTGTGTTTACCTGGACCCCTTACAAAGGGATGGTGACTATAAATATATCATGGTCGCAATGGACTTTTGTTCAATGTTCCTTTGGATGTGGCCTCAGAGCTCGGCTGACACTTAAACTGTTATAAAAGATTTGCAAGTCTTTATCACCACACACGAAATAGCCACACTACATTCTGACCAGGGCCCTGCGTTTAGCTCTTGAGCTTACAAAGAAGCCATGGCCAGTTTGGGCGTTAAATTGCAGTACTCTTTCTGAGGGAAATTCTGTTGTGGAAAGAAAAAAACGGGACATAAAGCAGTCTATAACAGCTAGGGTATTAGGTTCGGGTGACGTGTGGGTCAAACATCTAATTGGGGTTCAACGTGCTCTTAACAACTTGCCAAGAAGTTCTCTAGGGGGTATAACTCCATACGAGGTCCTATTTGGGACAAGAATGTTGATTCCGGACCTTGATTGTCATATAGCCTGTGTTATTTATGTATGTATTTTTATATATGTCATAGCTACAGACCATGCTATTACAGTATTATTTTACATTACTGTTAACGCTGTACGTGTTATATTTCGCATTCTGTCTTACGATTGTAGCAGGTCATATCTCTTGCATGAGAAAGAAGACTGCTCAATAACCCTTTTTATTGAAACGCCCCGTCTATCTATTTCCATGCAACTCTGTAGAAACCAAGCATGCACGATTGACTAGGTGAAATGGTTATCTATTGTTTCCACGACTCTGAAGATATTATTCCGACTCTAAGGGACACAAAGTTGTCATGTTTGTGCGGTTGTCAGAAACTAATCCCTTCTTGTTCATTTGATAATTCTAGTGACCTCTAAGTTAGCTGGCACATTCAAGTAATTAAGTTTAATGTACTTGATAGAGACATACTGACCTTAGTCCTATGTCAAAACTAGAGTGTATATTATTCCAATGCGCAGAGCCTATTGGAGATATAGGAACTACACTACAGCCTGGCTGAGGAGGGGTGTTACCCCAAAACCGGTCCCAGGATGCTTGTTTCCAGTTCAGGGAAGACCTGGCTTGGCAGTTCAGGCTGGACTGTTCCCACGAGGAACAGGGTCAAGACTGATTTGCATATGGCTGGGTCTGAACTGAGGTGCGAAGTGAGCTGAATAACGATGATAGATTCATTCAAGATCTGTGACTGGGGGTGAGTGTCTGAAAAGTTTCAGCACTCCGTTCATCATCTCCTTGTGTTTGCTTTATTTCCAGGACAATACAGCCTCCAGTTCCTCAGACTTTACTGAATGGGAGGCTTTTAAGGTCGTTATCGGGGCTTTCATCTGCTTTACTGGTGCAGTGATGAAAACATTAGAGATGGAACTCCAGACAGCAGAGAGGCAACTACACATGCAGGAAATAGCACATAGCTCAGACCTAGCTAAGGAGGCCGAGCTGTCAACAGCACAGAAAGCTTATGGGAACCTCCTAGAACATGTTTTGTACATAGACTGTGTAGATATGGACAGCTAAAACATGGAGAAGAAGACAGGATGGGTAGAATGCTAACTGGGCTTATCAAGCCACCACTGTTAGATCCTCCACTCAGGTCCATAACAAATTGTAGCGGCCAAATGGTCTAGGCTCAAATTGGCATTAATACAGCCGTTAAAGATCACAAAGCCCCACCAACTGGCCCGTCAAGAGTGGGGGAGTTCTTGACAAGCCCGCCCCTCCCTCAGATCTCCTACAGAGGGGGTACTTAGTTCTGCCACTAACAGAACAGGAAATAAAGCAGACCATACGATTGCTGGCCAAAGGCAAGGCTCTGAACTCTGATGGGCTGCCCCAGATCTTTACACTATATACAATACCCTACTGGCCCTAGAACTGTTCATACTGTATACCTCAGCCAGAACAACTGGCTGCCTTCCTGCTACCACTCAGGAAAAGCTAGTCACCTCCATCCTGAAGCCTGGGAGAGAACCTACCATGATGGGTTCATACAGACCTCTCTCCATTTTGAACACTGATGACAAAATATTATATAAATTATAAGCAGAAAGATTGCTCCTGCTATTACCTGATCTAGGAGCATATGTAGGTAATTTCCATTTTGCGATTCTCAAATAGCGATTTTTAAGGAATCGCTATTTGAGAATAGCAAAAAGGAATGTAGGTAACAATTCTCAATTTTTTTGAAAATCTCTAACATTCCTTATTTGCGAATAGCAAATTGTGAATAGCAATTAAGGAATCAGTGTCCCGTTCATTCCATGGGCCAAAAGGCCCATAGGAATGAATGGGGATACATTCTCAAATTGCGATTTTCTGTGAGAAAATCGCAATTTGAGAATCGCAATTCCAAGGGTGCCAGGGTGTCCAAAGGACACTTGTTGCACCCCTGGATTGTGCCTGTAAATACATGTTACGCACATACATGCCCTAAGGGCATGTCTGTGCGCCACATGGCACTTTGAATTTGTTGAAAAAATGCATTTTTAGAGGAAATCGCAAAATACCATCTACTTGAAGTAGGTGGTATTTTGCGATTCCTTGAATACTATAAGCAAAATAAGGAATCGCAAAGTTTGCGATTCGTTATTCTGCTAAGTGCCACCTACATACCAAAGGGGCGTTTGCGATTCGTAAACGCTGAAATTCGGCGAATTTCGGCATTTGCGAATCGTAAACGCCTACCTACATATGCCCCCTAGTTCATGCCGACCAAAAATGGGTTTATCCTTTCCTGAAACACGTCCTTGAACATGAGACGGGTGTATCAAGTTATGAAGCAGTCACCTATATCCTGACCCCACTAAGCCTCTATAGCTATAAACATAGAACAAGTTTTCGATACCATACGCTGAGACTACATATATTCACTCCTGGGGCAGTACTGATAGGCTGGATAAAAATACCTTACTCAGCACCCACCACAAGAGCAAGAACTCCTATTCGCTTTGGCCCTTAGCAGCGAAACTGGCAACTCTGAGCGATGAACCAGGGATCTGCATAGATGGAAAGACATATATTGTCTCCTTATATTTAGACGAGATGCTGCTTTATGTACGAGTTGTCCACACCAGACTGAACAGAATTTATGAACTCTTTAATGAAGTCTCAGAGCTAACAAACAATCATACTTAGTCATGTGCCTTTCCACTGCGCCTATCCGAACCCCAATGCCCACTCTCCCTGGGGGAGAAAACACTTAAATGGGAGTCTTACACCTTTAAGTTTAAATAGCATTTATTTGAGTTGTTGCTTGTAGCAAACACATTACAGTACCCTCCAGGGTAAATAACCCAACAAAAGTGTCTGAAACCCTCCCATCCGTTCCAGTCCTACACCAAAACAATTGTATAATAAATGATCAGGTATTATACGTCAGAGACAGGAGTATGTTAAGTGTGCTAAAGTGAGGGGTTATCATTGGAACGAGTAGGTCCAGTGCACAGAGTTTCGGGGGCATGTCTGCGCTTGAAAGTCAGAGTTCAAGTAGTAAGTAATGGTCCCATAGTTTATGAAAGAGTTGTGGTTTGTCCACAGAGTCATATGCGATATTTTCAGAGCTTAGCAGTTGCCACAGTTTGTGAAGCCAAAGTTCGTAGGAGTGAGTTTCCCCTAAAGGGAAATAATTGTGTTTGGCGGCTAAGAACAGGTTGGAAATGTGCTTGTCTACTGTGGAGTGGAGCAGGTAAAAGTCTTCAGCAGGTCTGCCTTAGATAGCACATTTTTGAAGTTTGTCCAGATCCCAGACTCGAATCTGGGAGATTGCGGAGAAGGCAGCACCCCAAAAGGTCTCCAAGTGGGAGCATGACCATAAGATGTGTATGAGGGTACCGGTGCCAACGCATCCATGCCAGCATGCCTTGGGAGGTGCCAGTGGTACAACATTTTATATAGGATCTCCCTGGCCTTGACCGTAATGGGCAAAGTTAGTGGTGTGGTGGAACACTTCTTGCCATTGTTTACTGTCTAGAATAATCTGAAGGTCATTCTCCCAGGGTAGTTGGAATGACATTTTGGTTGTTGCCGTCTAGGTGTTACGGAGTCTATTGATAGTAGCGACCAGGTACTTATCAGAGGTTAAGTGCTGGAGAAACATTTTGAATGAGACCTGCACTCTGATTCTGGTGTGAGAGACCCCGTGGAGGATCTGGATGCCGTGAAAACGCTCAGATTCAGGGATCTCAGTTTCTTGAACATTTTCACTCGGTCTCCCTTGACAAAGTCACAGAGACGAAAGCAGCCCTTCTCTCTCTCGCTAGGCTTTAAAGGCCTGTTTTGCGAGTCCAGGGGTGAATTGGGTGTTGTCTAGGATGAGTGTGAGTGGGGAGAGAAAATTGTGATCGAGTACCAAACTGCTAGGGTGGCTCTAGTGACCAGGGAGGCCTATAGGAATCTGCCTCTCCTTAACTTGGGGACCCATGGGTTCTCACCTAGTGGTCTGGTTGCTAGGTTCTAGTCTATGAAGCATCTGGGTGTATCGGTTTCTCCTTTGAGGCACTCAATCATGTATATAATAATGATAATAGCAAAGCAGGTGTGGCACTCACATCCATCTTGAGAGTGTTGACTACAGGTCTGTAGGGCTGGTCTGTGGCACCCCCCTTCCCAGATGTATGACATACAAGTCATCTGGAAGCGGGCAATGTCCTCTTATCTCACACCTTTTAATATTTGGCAATCAATATATATCATGAAGACCAAGACATATTAGAAGGCAATCTGCACCAGGCCATAAGATCGCTGCGCTCCCAGTTGTCACTCGGGACCAAATTGCCACAGTAAGTAGCTGGACGCATTGCACTACATCTAAACTGGTAATGCTCCTCTTGAAAGAGTCCAAAATATTGAGTGGGGCAAGATGGCCGCGGCTGGACGGTGCTGAGAGGTCGCACTCACCTCTTCTCCCACACCGGGATGTAATCGGGATGTAACAACAAACCCTGATGTCCTTTTCAAACTGGGGGCATGCAAGCCTGCTCACTGGCTTGAGGAGTTTTGATATCGATGGCAACATCCTCAGTAGTACTACCGAAAGACTAAGGAAGTGGCTCGCGACTTTGAAACAAAAGATTACTTGGAGCCGGGTACAAGTACAAGTAGTGATAAAAACAAACACATTACTGAAAGGAGCCGGATTTGTAAGGTATCAGCAAGAGGCGGCTAAAATGCGTCCTCCAAAGCCAGAGAGAGGGCATGGCAAGGAGAAAGGACAGGTGGTTCAAGCCTTGGTAAAAACTGCTGCTACAGTGGGGGTGAATGAGACGGCGCTCAATTTGGATGGCCCGCCGCGCTCTTCAGGCGCAGTACGGAAGAACATCGTCCTCCCCCCGAGAAAGAAACCGGAGCCACAAGGAAAAGTAAACACTCCAGGAGGGCAGGGAAATGTAGCGGCTGCGAGCGACACAGACGCGGCAAAATCATCGTACAAGCATAAGGACAGAGATAAACTCAAAAACAAAGAACCACCCCTGCGGCAGTCTACCTTAGTGGGAGTTTTTTCTCCAAGGATCCCATGGGCTGAGCGTGGAAAACACGAACAGCAGCGGCGGTGTGGCTGAAGCCGGCAGTAGCGGTGTGCCTGAAGTCGGCAAGAGCACCCGCGAGGACGCTGAGGGCGCAGGGAGCGTCGAACGCAGGGTTGCTAAGCAACTCCCCAGCCCAGCCCTGGACGGCAAAATCAACGATGTCAGTACTGCTGTAAGCACAGAGACGCTACCAGATCAGACAAGCGCTCACAGCAGAAGAAACTCGACGCCAGGCTCAGTGGTAGACCCAGCAGACCCTGTACTCCCAGAAGGTGAGATGAGGCGAGGCTCATATGAACTAGGAAAAACTGATATGTTGGGAGCCATAATGTTGATGGAAGCTGAGCTGGGCATGGGACAGAAAACTGATAAAACATGGGGAAGTGATGCAAGTTTGCTGGAAAAAAACACAATAATCAGTAGTAAAAAAAACTATGAAGGGAGGTTAAATATGAATGGGGAAGGAGCCTCAACAGAGGGAGAGTTATTTTCACCCAATGAGGGTACTGAAACGGATCAAACTACCGAGGGAAGTTCAGATGAGCGTACAAGCTCAGGATTAAGTACCTCTGGTAAAGACACAACTAGAAAAAAACTGAAAAGACTATCAATGTTAAGCAGGCGCCACACTGAGACACCATCTGGGGCTGGTAATCGATTAACATGGGATTACTCTGCTACCTCTCTAACCTATTCTGAGGAGAACAATACGAGGGAACAACCTCCTGAGGCTACAGCGCAATCAGCTCCTTTCGATATTCTGCTCAACACTCTAAAGCAAATGCAAACAGAAGCAAGGACAGAGAGCCGGAGAGCGAGGCAGGCTTCGAAAAAAATACAGAATACAATGAGGAAGATGAACAAACTATATGACGAGATTGCGGATAGAGTTACGGAGGTAGAGGAACGCACCGGCAAACTAGAGGATGATGTCGGGAGCTGGCAGACTTTTCAAACTACGCAGGAAAAACTGTCCGAGGACTTCCAATGGAAACTGGAAGATTTCGAAAATCGCCAGAGGTGAAACAACGTTCGTCTTTTGGGTGTGGCAAAAGGGCTCGAAGGACAAGATACAAGATGCTTTGTGGTTAATTTACTAAAAAGTGCATTTCCCGAGTCCGACTGGCATTGGGAAAAAGAGGTACAGAGAGCGCATAGGTTCCCCTTCACATTGAAGAAAGCCCAAGGAGGGGGGGGGGAGCGGTCAGGGGAACCTACCACGGGCGATCCTTGTAAATATAGGGAACTACCTGTTAAGGGAAGAAATTATTGAGAAAGCTAGACCCGACAATAGGCGTACAATAGAGGGCGTCACCTTCTTTGCCAGGCCCGATTTTTGTCACGCCACAGTGGAGAGAAGATGGAGGCTAAGGCAAATGATCGTGCCTCTACAAGCACAGGGTTCAGAAGCATACCTCCTCTTTCCAGCAAAGCTCAAAGTAGTAACGAAAGGAAGAACTAGATTTTTCTTGTCAGAGATCAAAGCCCAACAGTTCCTAGATGAGTTAAAAACCCAGAAGGGTGGGTAGTAGAATAATGTAATATGGAATAGATAACATTCGATCAGGGGAGTATCACTGGGTGGTAGGATCCTGGGTGGGAGGAGGGTGCGATTGGCACTATCCAAAAACGGTCACACATAGGTCTCACTGACCTATTTGCCAGAAAAGGGTGGAGGGAGGGATCAGATGGGGTGGGGGGGGTAAGGGGGGTTAAAAGGGGGTTGAAAAGGGGAAAAATATTGGTTAATTTCACTGAACTGTTTCAGCACAGTGTATTTTTTACTTCTATGTTGATATCTGTGAGTACACTTGGTATGTGGTATATAAAATTTGCAATGGGTTCTAGAGATGTGGGAGTCATAGGCTATATTTCTTTGAACTTTTTTCTAAGTGGTTGGGGAAGAGGACTAGGAAATAAGAAAAGCTGTAATGAGCTGTAGAATTGCGAGTATTAATGTGTGTGGGTTAAATGATGCCAATAAGAGAAATAAGGTGGCGGCATTGTTGGGTGTGTTACAATTGGATGTAGTATGTTTACAAGAGACCCATGTAGAGGTGGCACAAGCTTACCTTTTAGGACAACTAGGATTTACGGTTTTAGCCAATTCAAAACAAGGTACAAGGAATAGGGGGGTGGCGATCCTAGGGAAAATCAGGGATGTGGTAGTAAATAAAAAACAGGAGTATGAGTGGGGGCGTTGGGTCATGTTGGATTTGACATTTAGGGGAGAGGAATTTACACTGGTAACTGTATATGGCTCAACGCAGGATGACCCCGAGATATTTCAATACTTAGACTTGGAATTGGCAAACTGGCCTGAACCGATTGTGTTATGTGGAGATTTGAATATACATGATTTTAGGAATCCTCTACTGCAGTCAGGGACTCCTTACTCAGGGAGGAAAAAAAGAACTTATAGGGCATTATGTGATCTGGTTAGTAATAACTTCCTGTTTGATCCTTGGATAGAGTTACACCCAGCCATAGATGGTAGCACATTTTATTCTGCCCCTCATAGAGTGATGGTTAGGTTGGACAACTTTCTAATTTCTGTGTCCCTCATTAACGCAACTGCAATAGAAAAATATCCCCGTTTAATTTCAGATCACAGCCCTTTGGTTTTAACTATTAAAATAGGCCAAGATAGGAGGGAAAAAAGGGAGTGGACATTTGAAAGGGCATTACTGCAGGAGGAGGGGTACAAAGAACATATGGGATCCTGGATTAGAAGCTATTGGGACATCAACAGGGGTACTGCTAGCTCGGGGATGGTGTGGGATGCTTTTAAGGCTGGGGTAAGGGGGGGAGACCCTGAGTTACGTCTTAGCTACAAGGGCAAAGGAAAAAAATAGGATGACGGAATTGAATACGAAACTCCTCGAGGCAGAGAGGGGACTGGGAGAAGCGATTCATCAACAGCTGTCTCTAGAACCATTTTTATTGAAAATGGTGTCACTTAAGGCAGAGGCCACTGAGTATATGTCAACCAAGGTGGTGGGGAAATACCTGGCTAAAAAAGAGGGGATATATGAATTTAGTGAAAAAGTAAGACATCTACTGGCTGCACGCACTAGGCACCGAGCGGCTGCAGCTAACATTTTGGAGATGATAGATCAATATGGAAGTCGAGTAGTAGGGGCGGACGGGATCCGAAAAGTCTTTAGGCAGTTCTACGAATCGCTATATAAGGAAGATACGGAGGGGGATTCTCAAGAAGTAGAGAGATATCTGAGAGGTGTGGTTCCAGCAGGTATTTCTCCAGAAAGCAACGAGGAGTTAGAGGAGCCGTTTAAGAAAGAGGAGTTCACAGAGGCAGTAAATCTCCTCCCCTCCGGTAAAGCTGCAGGCCCTGACCAGTTACCTGTGGAATTTTATAAAGTCTTTTTCGGTGTGCTAGGTATGGACATGTTCGACGTTATGAGTAAGGCACAATTGGGGGAAGCAATTCCTAATACTTGGGGGGGGGGGGGCGGATGTAGTTGTGATCCTTAAAAAAGGTAAACCCGCAAACCAACCAGGATCATATAGACCAATTACGTTAATGAACGCGGATGTGAAAATTTACTCCAAAATCCTGGCTAGAAGGTTGGCAGGAGTTATTGAAAAATTAGTTGTCAACTCCCAACACGGCTTTATACCAGGTAAGGGGACCACACAACATACGAGGCAGGTATTAACATTCTTTGATGCAGCTAGTATTCCAGGAGACTCTACGGCAGCAATTTTCTTAGATGCTGAGAAGGCCTTTGATAGAGTCTCCTGGGAGTTTCTGTGGGGGGTACTGTGGTGGAATGGCATTGGCAAGAAATACATCAAAGCAATGCAGACACTGTATAAAAACCCTACAGCTAGAATTAGGGTGTGTAGGGGGCATTCAGAAGGAATCAGTATTGAAAGAGGAACAAGGCAGGGATGTCCGTCGTCACCTCTTCTATTTGCACTATATTTGGATCCCTTTCTGCGTAGGCTTGAACTGAATGATGGGATTCCTAGGATGAGACTGAATGGGTGTGAAGTTAAAACACTGGCATACGCGGATGACGTGGCTATTTTAACTCCATATCCAGAGGAGACGATGGTGGAAGTAGAGAGGGAGGCCGAATCTTTTGGACAAGTCTCCGGATATAGCTTAAACAAAACTAAGACTCAAATAGTGTGCAACCGATATGCACAAAATGGACAATATGGGGTAGATCCAAGAGTGGTCAAATCTGCAATTTACTTGGGGGTGGAGATATCTGCAGATTTGGAAGTAGTGGTGCATAATAATCTGGCTCCCCTACTTGTGAAGGTAAAATCCGATTTAGAACGGCTCAATAATTTACACTTGTCCTTGGTGGGATGTGCAAATGTGATAAAAATGCTGATACTCCCAAGATTTTTGTATTTTTTTAGGGCAATTCCGTTATTCTTTGAAGCAAAATGGTTCTCAGCACTGGAGAGAATACTCAATACATTTATTTGGGCCCATGGCAAAACGCGCAGGGCTTATCGGTATATGACACTTCCCAGAGAAAGAGGTGGTTGGGGCGCACCCGATTTTAAATTGTATTATTGGGCTGCGGCCATTCAAAATATGCAAGGTTTAATAGGGGGGGGGAGAAGATCTAAGGGTAAGGGATTGCTCTTCTAGAATTTATAAGGCCGTACTTGGTGAAGAGGTGGAAAACTGCTTCATAGCTTGTGTGGAATATGGGCGTCTTAAAAGGACTAGATATAAGACGGTGGAGGCAGGAGTTAAGATATGGACGGCGTATATGAAAAAAGTGGGACTAGGAAGGTTCAATCGATACAGGAGGTTGTTTAAAAACAGGTCATTCCCAAACGAGGTGTTTGGAGACATGACAATGGAGAGGTGGATGCAAAAGGGGGTAGTAAGTATTGGAGATCTTTGGGGGCTACAGGGCATAATCACCTTTTTGGAGTTGAGCACTAAGTTTGGACTGAACAATAAGGGTTTTTTTTAAGTATTTACAAATTAGGAGTTTTTTGGAAAATAAGCAAGGTGGGCTGGTTGGATACAATAAGGTAGAGATAATGGAAAAAATAAGAGTAGGGGGGGATTGCTCAATAAGAAGCCTATACGCCAGCTTTGTGTGTGGTATGCAGGATAACTTGGATAAATATAGTGAGAAGTGGGCAGAAAAGTTAGAAGGGGAACCAGGGTGGTTCCAGGATTCTTTGGATTTAGGACGCACAGCTCTTTGCTCGGCATCTCTACAGTCGCAGCATTACAAAACTATATATTCCCTCTACTACACACCGGCAAGGATAGCGAAATGGGGAGGGACGGAGGGTACAACCTGTCCGCGTTGTAATTCAGGAGATGCGGACATAATACACATGTTCGCGCTATGTCCACAGTTACACACATTGTTACGAAATGTGGAATATTTCCTAGAGACTTCATTGAAGATGAAGCTGAAACTTAAGCCAGTGCATATACTTCTAGGAATAATACCAGAAGAAGGGGAAGGGTACCAAGAGTTTGTTTTTTTGGCTATGACAGTATATAGATTGTGTATTGCTAGGGCCTGGCTAGACCCTAACCCCCCTTCACTACAAGTATGGCTGGCTAACTTATTGTCCTCATATAACATGGAAAAGCCAATCTATGCAAGGAAAGGCAGGAGAGGAAGGGAAAGAGGGTTGCGTATCTGAAAGCCAATAGCAGATTGGCGTAGTGGGATAGGATAGGTTACAGCTGGAGAACAAAAAAAACTGGACGGGAATTCGAGGAAACGCTTTATGTTCTATGTTCTTTGATATCTTTGGTTAACTGCCTCTAAACTGTGAATTTCATAGGCTGTGTATGTATTGGTTTCCTTTTTTGTTGTTTTTTTTTCTTTTTTTAATAGATTGTATATTATTGTGTACTGTGCTTTAACAGAATAATACATTTTTGGAAACAAAAAAAAAAAAACTGGTAATGCTCCCATAACTCCTGCATTATTTTGCCAGCCACTCATTCGTTTTGCTGGCATGTCCATTCATGTATCTCTATACACTACTGGGACAACTAATATTGGCCACAGACAGATGGGGAGTGGCTCTGAGATTACCAGCAGACAAGGGAAACCTGGGGGCACCAGACTTGAGGAATTATTTATTTGCTGGACAACTCCAGTGGGTTGCATGTTGGCTCTCTGACAGACACCTGGGGGAGATGGGTCTTTCCAACCAGAATATAGCGGAGGGGTGTCCAGGAATTGTTCTTTCCTAGGCCCACATCGTCTACAACACCTGCCCCTAGTCCATACCACGACCCTGAGCTGTTGAAAATTAGCGCTGGCTTGTACACGTACTGCAGCCCCCTATGCCTCATTGATCCCACTAAAGGAAATTATAACAAGCACTGCCTCCCTGGGCTGTCACGAGATACAACTATGGGAGGCTGCTGGCATTGATACCATAGGCGACTTGTACACTGAAGGTAACTTAATACCATTCCCAAGTTGGTGGAACAGTGAGACCTCCCTCATGGTCAATTCTTACTACATGGTAGAATCCAAAAAAAGCATTACACTATCACTGGATAACAATATCAATAAACCTTCAACACATTTCCTAGTGAAAATGCTACATATACGATAAGTTTGGGTCTCCACATGATTACGTGGCTTTACAACGCCCTGCTTGAACACATGGGGGTGAAAGAGCGTAAACATTTCCTTTAGAATTTAGCATTACTAATGACAAAACTGCCTTGAGTTTCAGAAATTAAACTGCATTTTTAAAGTGACACACAGACATTTGGTTCTGCAAAATGAAAACATGAGGCTTTGATATTCACAGTCTTTAGTTAGACACTTGACGCTCCATGTAACACATTGCACAATTAATTCATAGCTTGATTTTAATATGGCTAGTTTAGATTTGTTCTCACTATAAAATGTGATTTAAATTTGTAAAAATGTTACATGTATGTATTAGTAGAATATAAAATATATTACAATTAACAGAACATTTTAAAATGTAGAAACACAGAAGCTCATGATTTAGCTCTTGCTCCAGTTGGCCTTTGAGATAAGCAAAGGAATGTCTCAGTGTGAAAGGGAGAGCACTTGGCATAATTTACAGCATATAACCTGGGAGCCTTATCTATTTAGCTGCAGGAAATGTTTAAACAAAGCCTCATTTAATTTTTTGTTTTACAAATAGAAAACATCCCTATTTTAAAAGTGCAATACCATGCTAGGTTTAATGTTTCTTACTTAATTAATAAGTTCTTTTGCAGCTAATGTTATGTGTTTAGTTAAAAACTAAATGTTTCTTTAAAAGAAGGTTAGGAGATAAAATTATATTAAATAAGATGCAGAATATGTTGTGGGAAGGATATTGCCTGTCTGATGGATGACGTATGCAGATTGCCAAGGGAGTTGTTTCAGACTTCAATGCATAATTGAAGGGAGCAGAGAAGATGTGATTTGCAGATGCACGGAAGGAGATGGAATACTTTGATGAAGTACAGAACTGAGGCAGAGGAAGCAAGATTAGATGCAGGTGCTGTTCCATTCTGACTTTTATTCAAAATCCCAAGCTTTATGCTGATGCTCATGAGGAGCTCAGCTCGTCATGAGGCACAGTGGAGCTGTGCTGATGACGAGCTGAGCTCGTCATGAACAATGGGAGTCATGAAATATCAGCACAGGAAAAAAATCTCCCTAGCAGCCAAGGTGTTAACTGGGTTTGCCTATGCTTATTAGCTCCATGCTTTATTTTTCTTTATGGCAGATTCTGCAATTATTAGTCATTGATTAAGCTTCATGCTAATCTCACACTTGCTTTTACTTGAACTCTTCATGAGTTCTGACTGACATAATGTGTGCCTCAGTTTCTTAGAATAGATATTCTTTCCTTTATGGAACGAGCTGTATGGAAATTATAATATGCTCTGTACTAACTTTATTTTCTCTATTATCAATCCTGTAACCTGATTGATACCTGACTAACGAATGAAGAGTCCGATAATCTTAAATATGAATTAGAAAATAAATCCCTTTAAAACTACCCACAACTATCATTATTGTCTAAAAGGTTTATTTGCATGTGATTATTTGCCCATGTTTATGGAAGAGTACTTGTGGTCAAAATACAGTGGCCAAGATCCATCACCTTGAGCAGAAACAAGGGTAATGGTAATTTAAGGTAATGGTGCCACATTTTCCATATAGAGATTACCCTAAGATTTCCATGTTATCAGTTGTGAGCTGCAACCCCTTCAGGACAAATGGGACACAGTGTTTGTGTGCAACTTACACGATAAAGAATTGCAAAAAGCCTTGGATTACCGCCACAGGGTCTCACGCAATGTTAGGTTCAAATTCATACACTTTAATATCCTACATATTGCCTATTTTACCACTTGTGCACTTAAACAGATTTTCCCCTCCATATACCCTCTTTGTCCCCGATCCCCTGCACAACAGGCAGGCTTCCAGCATATGATGTGGGCTTTACCCAAGGTTGAAGACTACTGTGCGACAGTACTAGGAGAGGTAACAGGCCATGAGAACTTCCACTCTGTAGAAAGCTGCTTACTAGGCATTTTTCTTAGTCTGAAGGTATTCCCATTGCTGTTAAAATCTTCAAAGGGTAGAAAATATTGTTTTCTATACTTTCAAGATAGCCACCAAGTTGTTTGATGCAATGTGACGATGTAACCCGGCAGCAATTATCTTTAAAGTATAGAAAACGTTTTCATATATTCAAGATGGGCGCCATATTGAATGAGTGACAACGTGAGAATGTAACATCTAGACTAGAGAGTATGTGTCCTATACTTTAAATTATAGTAAACAATTTTTTCTGTATGTTTGACATGGTTGGTTATTATTGTTATTAGTGCTGATGCAGTTTAGACACATCTGGCAACAGCTGCGGAGGAGGGAGAAGAGACAGGGAAAGGGAAATGAAGAGACACGGGAAAGTGCCATTGGACAACATTTGGGGCATTCCGTAGCCCAATAGAGGACTACTAAAGGAAGTGTTGGAAAAAAGGGATATGGTGGGAAAGGTTTGCGGTGCAGGACAACATAAAGTTCATCACAAAACCTCTACCCAGCAACTGGCACACAAAGAAGGAGTAGTGGTGGGAAACCTGCTGCTAAATAAGAATTAATACGAGAAAATGGAAAGGTACTTTCATGAATAATTTGTCCAGTCACAATCATTGTAAAAACGTTATGCTTCAAGAGAGGGACAGCCGCAAGAATGGAAAAGAAGTAATACAATTAAGAGCATCCAAGCCATCCAATCAGAGTCAAGGGACTGACTCAAAACGAGGGCTACCTATACCTATATTTCTTTATGTTTTGCTTTACTGACAGGGCCAAGAGTCCACATCTGTCAATTAAACTCTCAATTTGCAGGTCTCACTTGCAACTTGGGTTAAACACCCGAACATCCACAAAATCAGGGTGTCTTCCAGAAATGCACTTAGATGCATGTGCGTGATTTTTTCAAAAAGGACTAATCCTGTGTTTCAGCGATCAGTTCTAACGAAATACTGATTGACCCCATTGTCAGCATATGACCCTCAATCCTTGGTGCTATTGACCTTCATCGCTGAGCCCCTTGGGGAAGGAGGGAAGGAGTGAACAGTGACAGAGCTCTCTCTACTCACTGAAGTAAGCTATACAATCTGGCATACCGAGACTTTATGCGGGGCGCATCCTGCCAGGCAATTAAAAACAGGTTTTGATACTGATCCCTACCAGGCCCAATATTCATGGCCTTAACTTTATTGGAAAAACACTGATCAATTACTCATCAATGAGAAGCATTAATGAGTTTGCATCTGTCAATGGACCATGCAACCATCCTAGAAGGGGCAATAGAGTCTCTCTACCCTCCTGGGGCTAGATAGGAGGTTTACCAGGATTGTGGGTTAGCCCGTAATCTGCCCCTCAAAGGGTAGAATCCCTACTAGATACCAGGCAAAAAACGGATGCAAAAAGAAGTAATGGGGCTGGGGTGGGGGGAAGGCCAGGCATTGATCTGTGCCTCCACCCCAGAAATTCTTCTCCCCTAAGGTTGATTGGGGGTTTACCGTAATTGGCGGGGCTGGGGCACAAAGAGCCCACTAGACACCAGAGATCATTTTTTTAAACTATAAAACAAATTGAGGTGTGGGTAGGCAAGTCTTGCATTGGGCCTATTGTCTACCCCTAAACCCTCCCCACCCCAACAATCTATCTGCCAGCCTGGAGTGAAGAGCATCTCCATGGCAAACAAGAGAAAATATGGATTCTTTAGGGTGTAGTTTTGACATATGTACTGGCAGAGTGGGGCAGTAGTGGCTGGAGTGCGGACCGAGTGGCGGCACGCTGTGGGGATGGAGTGGACGGACGACGTGGACGAGGAGAAACGGATAACAAACATTTTTTTTTAAACGTACCTTCTGTCTACCAGGTCCTTGCTGCAGTACAGGCTCCCAGCCTCCCCTGCAGCCAATCCTGACGCTGCTTTTATGTTTGAAAACAGCGTCAGGCTTGGCCTGAGTGCTGGGTATTTGCACTTGCAGAAAGACTGAGAGCCTGTGCTTTGCTGTCTTCAATCCAGCAACGCAGCTTGGTTGGAGACAGCTTAGTGCAAATGTTGGTTTGGCCGGCATGAGACGGCCAGCCAAACCCACATTGCCACTGATAGCAGTACTGCCCAACACTTCCTCTCCTGACTCCCCTGCAAATGCCCCGCCCCTAGAACGAAGCACATAGAAGTTGAAAAATAAAACAATAATAAACTTGTTTTATTTTTCAACTTTTGAGGGTGGCGGGGGCCGAACCACCACTAGACTGGCCGTAAATTCTAATTTTCTACCACTAAGTGTCTCCATACTTTTGCTGATAAAAAAACAATTCCCCATCTGTGTGGCTCAGCCTAGTGCCAACTCCACTAAAGCCCCCAAAACGCAATGTGAAGACTTTGGCAGTAGGGGTAGCTGTTGTATTTGGGCCCAGGTTTGATCTGTTGCATTCACAGGCACTCGGCCCACCCACACAGTTAGGGTAGTGTTTTTATCAGGACAAATGTGAAAACCCTGCTTGGTAGGAATTATGTAGATCCCTGCAGCTTGTAGAACTTTCTCTCACAAAAATATGAGGAAAATACATATTTTAGCAAAAATGTGAGGTTTGCAAGACCCTATGGGTAGGAGAATTTTGTGGGATTCATGAGTCACACGTTCTCTGTGCCTGCTGGATCTAATAGTGCTGGCTTCCCTTTTTTGAATTATTGTTAAGGCTTATTCCACAACCTTTATTGTAGGTTCAGGGACAGGTTGCGGCTCCTTAGCATGCTATCAGATACCAGTCCAATGATCAAGGTCCCTCCCCTCAGTGTGGGTCAGGAAGAGATGCATCTGAGCTCGAGTTGGGTGAGGACAATAGAGAGTACTTCGTGGGTACTTGCTTGAGTAAATTTCCTGCAAGTTCCTGCTCTGAACTGTAATCTTGATGTGTTTTCTTCTTGAAGAAGAACTCTATAAGTTTTGCAGAACTTTTATTATTGTTTTTTCTTTGTTGAGTGGGCTCAGGTAATAGTCCACATAGTGGTGGCATGATTGTTTTGAGTGGTTGAGTTGCTGCGCTGTTTCAGTGTTGGTTATTGCTATTTTTTGTTAAGATTAAAAGGTCTGACTGCACAGGTACTCAGCTATCTTGGCTTTGCTTTCAGACTGGGTTCTTGTTAGGATGATTGGGACAACTGGCTCTCTCACAGACCCACAAGGAGGCGCTGGCTGCTTCTTCCACCTGTCTGGACTTTGACTTCAGACCCTTCCGTTTTGCCATTGTCAAGTCAAGTCATAACATTTGTATAGCGCACTACATACCCAGAGGGTTTCAAGGCGCTTAGGAAGGGGAGGAGGATTATTTGTCAAATATCCACGTTTTAAGCTGCTTTCTGAACGCTAGGTGATTCTGGGTGAGGCGAAGGTAAGCGGGGAGTGAGTTCCATGTTTTGGCAGCCAGGAATGAAAAGGATCTGCCTCCCATGGTGGTCTTGTTGATGCGAGGTACAGTGGCGAAGGCTAGGCTGGAAGAGCGAAGTTGGCGGGAGGGGGTGTAGAAGGACAGTCGAGAGTTGAGGCAATCTGGTCCGATGCCGTAGAGTGATTTGTGTGCGTGGGTAAGCAGTCGGAAAGTAATCCTCTTATTGACGGGTAGCCAGTGGAGGTCTTTAAGGTGACCAGAGATGTGTTCGTTGCGTGGAATGTCTAATATGAGTCTGGCTGAGGCGTTTTGGATTCGTTGTAGTTTCTTCTGGAGTTTAGCGGTGGTACCTGCGTAGAGGGTGTTTCCGTAGTCCAGTCGGCTCGTGACTAGAGCGTGGGTGACTGTTTTCCTTGTTTCGGAGGGGATCCAGCGAAATGTTTTTCTGAGCATGCGAAGAATGTTAAAGCAGGAAGAGGATACGGCGCTGACTTGTCTGTTCATTGAGAGTGAAGAATCCAGGATGACGCCAAGGTTCCGTGCGTGGTCTGTCGGGATGGGTGCATTTCCGAGGGCTTCCTGCCACCAGGAGTCGTCCCATGCAGAGGGGGATTTACCTAAGATGAGGACTTCTGTTTTGTCTGAGTTCAGTTTCAGACGGCTTTGTTTCATCCATTCGGCGACTTCTTTCATTCCTTCGTGTAGGTTAGTTTTGGCGGTGCTGGGGTCCTTGGTGAGAGATAGGATCAGTTGAGTGTCATCCGCGTAAGAGATGATGTTGAGGTTGTGTTGGCGGGCGATGGCTGCGAGGGGGCTCATGTATACGTTGAAGAGGGTGGGACTGAGTGAGGATCCTTGTGGTACGCCGCAGATGATTCCAGAGGCCTCAGACTTGAATGGTGGGAGGCGGACTCTCTGGGTTCTTCCGGTGAGGACCGAGGTGATCCATTCCAGTGCTTTTCCTTGGATTCCGATGTTTCTGAGGCGTTGTAAGAGGGTGCTGTGGCAGACTGTGTCGAAGGCTGCAGAGAGGTCGAGGAGGATGAGGGCGACTGTGTCTCCATTGTCCAGTAGAGTTCGAATGTCGTCTGTTGCTGTGATGAGGGCGGTCTCAGTGCTGTGTTTGGCTCGGAAGCCAGATTGTGAGGGGTCGAGTGATTTGTTGGCTTCGAGGAAGGCGGCGAGCTGGTTGTTGACGGCTTTCTCGATGACTTTGGCCGGGAATGGAAGAAGCGAGATGGGGCGGTAATTTTTGAGTTCGGTGGGGTCCGCTGTTGGTTTTTTCAGAAGGGCGGTGAGTTCAGCGTGTTTCCAGTCTTCTGGGAAGGTAGCGGAGTTGAAGGAGCAGTTGATGACGTCTCGGAGGTGCGGAGCTATGACGGAGTCTGCTTTGTTGAAGATGTGGTGAGGGCATGGGTCTGTGGGGGATCCAGAGTGGATGGAATTCATCAGGCGGATGGTGTCCTCAGTGGAGATTGGGTTCCAGGCGTTAAGGGTGTTAACGGGGGGAAGATGGTCAGCAGATGGTAGGGTGGGTTGGTTTCCGGGTTGGTTGTCAAAGCTGTTGTGGATGTCAGCAATCTTGTTGTGGAAAAAAGAGGCTAGGGAATCGCAGAGGGTTTGAGAGGGGGTGATGTCGTTGGAGTTGGCCGAGGGGTTGGAAAATTCCTTAACGATGTTGAAAAGTTCCTTGCTGTTGTGGGCGTTGTTGTCAAGTCGATCCTTGAATGCTGTTTTCTTGGCTTTTCGGATCAGTTGGTGGTGAGTACGGATGGCGCTTTTGAAGGCGTCCTTGTTGCTGGTGGATGGGTCTTTTTTCCAGGCCTTTTCAAGGGAGCGGCACAGTTTCTTGGACTTCTTGAGGTCATCGTTGAACCATGAGGCCTTCTTGATGCCAAGTTTGTGTTGACGTTTTTTCAGTGGTGCTAAGGTGTCGGCGGTATTGGATAACCAAAGGGTGAGGTTGGAGGCGGCTTCGTTGGCGTTAGAAGAGAGGGCTGGGGAGGTTTGAAGGAGCGATGTGGAGATCTGCTCCGTGGTGATTTTGTTCCAGTTTCTTTGTAGAGTTGGTTGGAGGTGGATGATGGGTTTCGGCTTGTTGTAGGTGAAGTGAACGCAGCTGTGGTCAGTCCAGAGGAGATCCGTAGTGTGGCTGAAGGAGACATGGTTGCTGGAGGTGAAGATGGGGTCGAGTGTGTGACCTGCGATGTGGGTGGGGGAAGTGACCAGTTGTTTAAGTCCGAGGTTGGCGAGGTTGTCCAAGAGGGTGGCGGTGTTGTGGTCGTTGATCTTTTCAAGGTGGAAGTTGAGGTCTCCCAGAAGGATGTAGTCTTTGGAGGGGAGCGCGTGTGGGGTGATGAAGTCCGTGATGTCTTCACTGAATTTTGCGCGGGGTCCTGGTGGTCTGTAGAGGAGGGTGCCTCTGAGTGTGGTCTTGGGGTCGATGTGGATCTGGAAGTGAAAGTGTTCGGAGTTAGCGAGGTTGGTGTCAGAGCTGGTTGAGATGCGGATTGATTTCTTATGGACGATAGCGATTCCACCTCCTGTATGGTCGGTGCGGTCCTTGCGTGTGATCTTATAGTCATCAGGGATAGCGATGGCGATGTCAGGGGCGGAGGAAGCGTTCATCCATGTTTCCGTTAGGAAGGCGACGTCAGGAGAGATGGTGTCTAGTAGGTTCCAAAGGTCAATGGCGTGCCTGTGGACCGAGCGGGTGTTGAGAAGGATGCATTCTAGGTGGTTGGGGTCGGGAATCTGTGTTGTGGTCGTAGCGGAGATGTTGTCGGTGCCGCTAAATTTGCAGGAGAAGCAGGAGAACGGTCCATGGGTGCGTCCAGGAGCGGCTTGGACGCAGTTGGGGGCGCGACCGGGGTTAAGGGCTAGGAGGGTGGCGGCATCGTAGGTAACGAGGGGGGCTGGGCAGCGCGAGGGGCAGGGGGTCTGGCGCTGGGCGCGGTCCAGGCGCGGACGGGCGTAGACGGGCTTACCTTTGGCGCACCTTCGGCGCGGGTTGGGCGTGGACGCTGCGCGCGGGAACAACTGTCATATATGGATAGTGGAGGGGGAGGGGCGAGGGCGTCTCAGCTGGGAGGCGGGGCGGGCACACGAGGACGACGAGCACAACAAATAAACAAAATGGAGGCGGAGGGGGGGAACAGAGCGGAGCACAACGCGCAAACCACGTAAACAACAGCAGAAACTATGAACACAGCGCCAATGAGTCCAATAGCAACTGGGCACAAGCAGGCAATATTAAAATCAACTTTGCAGGCAATGAGCGGAGCGCTGAGGGCTGAAGCGCTAAACACGTTAAAACACAGTGCAGTCAAAATGAGATACAGCGACAATGATTTTTAGCGCTAGCTGGGCACAGGCATATTTACAACAAGGGGTGGTGAGGGACAGAGTCTCTGAATTAAACAGAATACTCTCACCCAGTCAAGAGATCAGGGCTAGATCCAACACCGTTTTTTAGCTCACTGAACCATCCCAGTTTCAGAACCTGGCTGTATGCAAATTAGTCTGTTCCTGTCCCAGTGCATGATGGGAACAGGGCAAACCAAACTACAAAAGCCAATTCTTACACTGGGAAGGAAACAAGCTACCGGGGACCGGTTTCTGGCATTTCAGCCTCTTCGGCCCGGCTTGCTTGAATCCTGATGGTGCAATGAGCAAGGGACTCACATCTGAGTATACCCTTCCACGCTTAGGGTGGACAAAAATATTTACAACAAGGGGTGGTGAGGGACAGAGTCTCTGAATTAAACAGAATACTCTCACCCAGTCAAGAGATCAGGGCTAGATCCAACACAGTTTTTTAGCTCACTGCACCATCCCAGTTTCAGAACCTGGCTGTATGCAAATTAGTCTGTTCCTGTCCCAGTGCATGATGGGAACAGGGCAAACCAAACTACAAAAGCCAATTCTTACACTGGGAAGGAAACAAGCTACCGGGGACCGGTTTCTGGCATTTCAGCCTCTTCGGCCCGGCTTGCTTGAATCCTGATGGTGCAATGAGCAAGGGACTCACATCTGAGTATACCCTTCCACGCTTAGGGTGGACAAAAATATTTACAACAAGGGGTGGTGAGGGACAGAGTCTCTGAATTAAACAGAATACTCTCACCCAGTCAAGAGATCAGGGCTAGATCCAACACCGTTTTTTAGCTCACTGCACCATCCCAGTTTCAGAACCTGGCTGTATGCAAATTAGTCTGTTCCTGTCCCAGTGCATGATGGGAACAGGGCAAACCAAACTACAAAAGCCAATTCTTACACTGGGAAGGAAACAAGCTACCGGGGACCGGTTTCTGGCATTTCAGCCTCTTCGGCCCGGCTTGCTTGAATCCTGATGGTGCAATGAGCAAGGGACTCACATCTGAGTATACCCTTCCACGCTTAGGGTGGACAAAAATATTTACAACAAGGGGTGGTGAGGGACAGAGTCTCTGAATTAAACAGAATACTCTCACCCAGTCAAGAGATCAGGGCTAGATCCAACACCGTTTTTTAGCTCACTGCACCATCCCAGTTTCAGAACCTGGCTGTATGCAAATTAGTCTGTTCCTGTCCCAGTGCATGATGGGAACAGGGCAAACCAAACTACAAAAGCCAATTCTTACACTGGGAAGGAAACAGGCTGAAATGCCAGAAACCGGTCCCCGGTAGCTTGTCTCCTTTCTGGTAAAGAATTGGCTTGGTAGTTTAGTCTGCCCTGTTCCCATGATGCACTGGGCCAGGGACAGACTGATTTGCATATAGCCAGGTTCTGAGCTGGGATGGGGCAGTGAGATAAATAACGGTGATGGATCAAGCCCTGATCTTTGGACTGGGTAAGAGTGGTCTGCTCAATTCAGACACTCTGTTCATCACCACCCCCTTTTGTAAATCGATTTTGGCCACTATAGGTGTGGCAGGGTATACTCAGACATGAGTCCCTTTCTCACTGCTCCATCAGGATTCAAGCAAGCCGGGCCGAAGAGGCTGAAATGCCAGAAACCGGTCCCCGGTAGCTTGTCTCCTTTCTGGTAAAGAATTGGCTTGGTAGTTTAGTCTGCCCTGTTCCCATGATGCACTGGGCCAGGGACAGACTGATTTGCATATAGCCAGGTTCTGAGCTGGGATGGGGCAGTGAGATAAATAACGGTGATGGATCAAGCCCTGATCTTTGGACTGGGTAAGAGTGGTCTGCTCAATTCAGACACTCTGTTCATCACCACCCCCTTTTGTAAATCGATTTTGGCCACTATAGGTGTGGCAGGGTATACTCAGACATGAGTCCCTTTCTCACTGCTCCATCAGGATTCAAGCAAGCCGGGCCGAAGAGGCTGAAATGCCAGAAACCGGTCCCCGGTAGCTTGTCTCCTTTCTGGTAAAGAATTGGCTTGGTAGTTTAGTCTGCCCTGTTCCCATGATGCACTGGGCCAGGGACAGACTGATTTGCATATAGCCAGGTTCTGAGCTGGGATGGGGCAGTGAGATAAATAACGGTGATGGATCAAGCCCTGATCTTTGGACTGGGTAAGAGTGGTCTGCTCAATTCAGACACTCTGTTCATCACCACCCCCTTTTGTAAATCGATTTTGGCCACTATAGGTGTGGCAGGGTATACTCAGACATGAGTCCCTTTCTCACTGCTCCATCAGGATTCAAGCAAGCCGGGCCGAAGAGGCTGAAATGCCAGAAACCGGTCCCCGGTAGCTTGTCTCCTTTCTGGTAAAGAATTGGCTTGGTAGTTTAGTCTGCCCTGTTCCCATGATGCACTGGGCCAGGGACAGACTGATTTGCATATAGCCAGGTTCTGATCTGGGATGGGGCAGTGAGATAAATAACAGTGATGGATCAAGCCCTGATCTTTGGACTGGGTAAGAGTGGTCTGCTCAATTCAGACACTCTGTTCATCACCACCCCCTTTTGTAAATCGATTTTGGCCACTATAGGTGTGGCAGGGTATACTCAGACATGAGTCCCTTTCTCACTGCTCCATCAGGATTCAAGCAAGCCGGGCCGAAGAGGCTGAAATGCCAGAAACCGGTCCCCGGTAGCTTGTCTCCTTTCTGGTAAAGAATTGGCTTGGTAGTTTAGTCTGCCCTGTTCCCATGATGCACTGGGCCAGGGACAGACTGATTTGCATATAGCCAGGTTCTGAGCTGGGATGGGGCAGTGAGATAAATAACGGTGATGGATCAAGCCCTGATCTTTGGACTGGGTAAGAGTGGTCTGCTCAATTCAGACACTCTGTTCATCACCACCCCCTTTTGTAAATCGATTTTGGCCACTATAGGTGTGGCAGGGTATACTCAGACATGAGTCCCTTTCTCACTGCTCCATCAGGATTCAAGCAAGCCGGGCCGAAGAGGCTGAAATGCCAGAAACCGGTCCCCGGTAGCTTGTCTCCTTTCTGGTAAAGAATTGGCTTGGTAGTTTAGTCTGCCCTGTTCCCATGATGCACTGGGCCAGGGACAGACTGATTTGCATATAGCCAGGTTCTGAGCTGGGATGGGGCAGTGAGATAAATAACGGTGATGGATCAAGCCCTGATCTTTGGACTGGGTAAGAGTGGTCTGCTCAATTCAGACACTCTGTTCATCACCACCCCCTTTTGTAAATCGATTTTGGCCACTATAGGTGTGGCAGGGTATACTCAGACATGAGTCCCTTTCTCACTGCTCCATCAGGATTCAAGCAAGCCGGGCCGAAGAGGCTGAAATGCCAGAAACCGGTCCCCGGTAGCTTGTCTCCTTTCTGGTAAAGAATTGGCTTGGTAGTTTAGTCTGCCCTGTTCCCATGATGCACTGGGCCAGGGACAGACTGATTTGCATATAGCCAGGTTCTGAGCAGGGATGGGGCAGTGAGATAAATAACGGTGATGGATCAAGCCCTGATCTTTGGACTGTGTAAGAGTGGTCTGCTCAATTCAGACACTCTGTTCATCACCACCCCCTTTTGTAAATCGATTTTGGCCACTATAGGTGTGGCAGGGTATACTCAGACATGAGTCCCTTTCTCACTGCTCCATCAGGATTCAAGCAAGCCGGGCCGAAGAGGCTGAAATGCCAGAAACCGGTCCCCGGTAGCTTGTCTCCTTTCTGGTAAAGAATTGGCTTGGTAGTTTAGTCTGCCCTGTTCCCATGATGCACTGGGCCAGGGACAGACTGATTTGCATATAGCCAGGTTCTGAGCTGGGATGGGGCAGTGAGATAAATAACGGTGATGGATCAAGCCCTGATCTTTGGACTGGGTAAGAGTGGTCTGCTCAATTCAGACACTCTGTTCATCACCACCCCCTTTTGTAAATCGAGCTGGGCACAGGCAGACAGGTGAGAAGCAGCTTATGAGGCAATGCAGCGAGAGGCAGCTTATGAGCAATGAATGCAGCGCTACGATACCAGGTCTCAGCAGAGGCACTGGGAGCGACCACTCGGCTCGTTAGAGAGGAGCGAGTCACGGTGAGCGAAGGGTGAGGAGCGCTACTTCTGGACAGTGGGAGGGCGCCTCAGCTGGGAGGCGGGGCGGGCACACGAGGACGACGAGCACAACAAATAAACAAAATGGAGGCGGAGGGGGGGAACAGAGCGGAGCACAACGCGCAAACCACGTAAACAACAGCAGAAACTATGAACACAGCGCCAATGAGTCCAATAGCAACTGGGCACAAGCAGGCAATATTAAAATCAACTTTGCAGGCAATGAGCGGAGCGCTGAGGGCTGAAGCGCTAAACACGTTAAAACACAGTGCAGTCAAAATGAGATACAGCGACAATGATTTTTAGCGCTAGCTGGGCACAGGCAGGCAGGTGAGAAGCAGCTTATGAGGCAATGCAGCGAGAGGCAGCTTATGAGCAATGAATGCAGCGCTACGATACCAGGTCTCAGCAGAGGCACTGGGAGCGACCACTCGGCTCGTTAGAGAGGAGCGAGTCACGGTGAGCGAAGGGTGAGGAGCGCTACTTCTGGACAGTGGGAGGGCGTCTCAGCTGGGAGGCGGGGCGGGCACACGAGGACGATGAGCACAACAAATAAACAAAATGGAGGCGGAGGGGGGGAACAGAGCGGAGCACAACGCGCAAACCACGTAAACAACAGCAGAAACTATGAACACAGCGCCAATGAGTCCAATAGCAACTGGGCACAAGCAGGCAACATTAAAATCAACTTTGCAGGCAATGAGCGGAGCGCTGAGGGCTGAAGCGCTAAACTCGTTAAAACACAGTGCAGTCAAAATGAGATACAGCGACAATGATTTTTAGCGCTAGCTGGGCACAGGCAGGCAGGTGAGAAGCAGCTTATGAGGCAATGCAGCGAGAGGCAGCTTATGAGCAATGAATGCAGCGCTACGATACCAGGTCTCAGCAGAGGCACTGGGAGCGACCACTCGGCTCGTTAGAGAGGAGCGAGTCACGGTGAGCGAAGGGTGAGGAGCGCTACTTCTGGACAGTGGGAGGGCGTCTCAGCTGGGAGGCGGGGCGGGCACACGAGGATGACGAGCACAACAAATAAACAAAATGGAGGCGGAGGGGGGGAACAGAGCGGAGCACAACGCGCAAACCACGTAAACAACAGCAGAAACTATGAACACAGCGCCAATGAGTCCAATAGCAACTGGGCACAAGCAGGCAATATTAAAATCAACTTTGCAGGCAATGAGCGGAGCGCTGAGGGCTGAAGCGCTAAACACGTTAAAACACAGTGCAGTCAAAATGAGATACAGCGACAATGATTTTTAGCGCTAGCTGGGCACAGGCAGGCAGGTGAGAAGCAGCTTATGAGGCAATGCAGCGAGAGGCAGCTTATGAGCAATGAATGCAGCGCTACGATACCAGGTCTCAGCAGAGGCACTGGGAGCGACCACTCGGCTCGTTAGATATGTCACTGATGGAAGAGTCTGTGGTGTGGATTCCACCCCAGTAGGAATTGGCTGGGTAGCTTGATTGGTCCTTATGTTCTCCATATACATTGAGAGAGTTGACACCTTATATCAGGCCGGTGTATGGTTGAAGACATCCCATAGTGCCCTAGCAATGTTTAAACCCAATAGCCTAGTTCCCTGTGATCCTGTACTCGGTCGCAGGGATTCCTAGATGGCCGTCACAGGCTACCTGCAGGGAGCCAAAGGTTTTGTACCAGCACACCTGCCACACGTGACAGGAACTTTACCCACCAGAACTATGATAGAGAGAGGAAGACACCAAGGAGGTTGGAGGGGGAAAAACCCAGAGTGGAGAAAAAAGAAGAAGAGAACGCCGAAGAAGGAAACCACCCAGAACAAGGAGAGTCGACAGAGATATGACCCATAATGACAATACCCAGCTGGGAAGGAGAAAAGCGGGAAGCAGAAGATGGAAGCGGAGGACAGCCCGGCAAAGAGCCTGCCAGAGACCGGACCGTGGACGCAAGTGGTCAAGACTGCTGACTCGAAAAGGAGAGAATGCCAAGATAACCCATGCTACAACCCAGGAGGGCATGGATGGCCAAAGGCAAGTGCCTATTTCTACTTTTTGGTCACTGATAAAGTGGTGGGCGGAAAAAGGAGCACCAAATCACTGAGTACCTACTCAGAGATGCATGTGAGCACTAAACCCGGGTTGTGCTAGTGGCGTACTTAACAAACAAAATGTGCAAACCAAATCAAGGTTCCTGACCCATGTTTTCTTATTTTTATTTTATTTTATTGAGGCGTGATCCTTGATTTCTTTTCCTTTTAATATCCCACGAGGGAGAGCCTACTGAAGAAGGAAGGCTGCAACTATTAACGAAACCCCAAGGAAAAAAAGAAATGGAGGGAAAAAAGATGAAAAAAAGGAGGAGAGATGCCATCAGTCTGTATTACATTTTCTTTGGTTTCTTTCTTTTCATAATTTAAAAAAAGCTAACTCAAAAAAAAGAGAAGAAAAAGAGACAAAGTTTCCGCCACCTTATTATTTAGACATTGACTTTTTCTCATTCCTTTTCACACACCCTCCCACCGGACTACAATGGTGTCAGAAGTAGGATTCTGTGTCTGGAAATAATGACACAACCCTTCACCATGGGAGCCATGATTACACAACTGGTGGAAGGCCAAATACACCTATAGTTGGCTCTGGAGCAACACAATATAAATGCCCAGAAAGACAGATAAGTACTCTAAACAACCCTGAAGGTACAAGCTGCCCTCATGACCTCGACCAGCAGGTCCAGGATTCTGCCATCCTACGCTTGACTGATACCATCTCAAGTGCTAGTGTTCCTCTGAATGCTCCTGGGTCTGTTCTGAGAAATTTCAAGAGGGAATGACCATGATTACTTTTTTGTAAATTTTGAAAGGGTAGCCTCCACAACTCCATGGCCCCCAGAGAGATGGAGTCAATATATTGCACTATTGTTATCGGGAAAACTGCAGGCTGCCCATCAGGCAGCTAATCCCGCAGGGGTCACCCCTTATCCAGAGATAAATAAAGCCATCCTAGAATGATTGGGTTGTGATCAGAAATACCATAGGCGCTAGTTCCGTAGGGAGAAATGGACTACTGACGACAATCCTAGAGCCATATATTATCGCATAAGAGACCTAGGGAACTCTTGGTTACAACCTCTGACAATGTCAATGGAAGTGCTTCATGAAAAGGTTTACCTGGAGCATTATTTAGAAGCACTACCAACTAATAAGCTGCTGTGGGTGTAACAAAATCCTAACCTTGTGGCGCAAACTGCTGTTGATTTGGCTTGTGTATACGACTGGTCGCCCGAGTTCAAATTCCCTGTTCTAAAAACCCAGTCACAGGTTCTAGCACAGTAACAAAAATAGGAGGTCAGAGAGGAGGGCATCAAACCCTTTTACCAAATAGACCTGTGAGCAAGCCCAATATGGGCACTGTTACTCCTCAACGAGCTGCCCAATGTTTTAAATGTGCTGAGTGGGGGCTCATAGTCCACCACTGTCCCCTTAGGACAAACACGGTGGTACCCAGGGAAGTAGGATTATCTTATGGCAGGGTATTGACTACTGGATAAACAAAAAAACTGTACATCTGAATGGTAGACCAGTAATCACACAGTAGTCTGTAGGGACATAATTCCATTGGCCTAAATGAAGACGGGGTAAACAGTACAGGTGTCATGTGTTCATGGGGATGTGCATAACTACCTGTTAGCAGAGGTGCTAATTGAGATTGACATAGATACACAGGTACACAAGGTGGGTGTCGTACCATTCTCAACAGGGAAGATTCTTTTAGGTACTGATCCATCCTGATTTGCTTAGTATTTGGCTCGGGTAATCAAACACAATAGAAGTATCAACTGTTTGAGTGAATCCCCCTTTTCCTCCGCAGAAATAGACAATCCCTCGACCGAGTAGGGAAAAGCAAAGCAAAGAGGAGAAGGGGGAAAAAGAAGTATCAAACCCTATACAAACCAGCTATTACCTGTCTTCTTTCTTCTTCAGAAGTTGGGAATACTCCTTCACAGAGTTTCTGGCCCGCTCAAAAAGAGGACAGCACCCTTATGCATGGATGGGAGCAAGCCCATGAAGAAAACCCAGATGTTAGGACCTTATTTCTGTATTAAAAGGGTTTAATGTAGAGGATCAATGGGAGGCCGGGCCACCATCCAGACAGTTATTAATCCCTGTAGCTTTTTGGGAACAAGCCTTACACCTTGCTCATAGTGAGGCTGGGGGTGAACACTACGGGCAAGAACACACACTTTAGTATCTCCTAAAAAAAAATTTGGGCCAGGTATTTATAAGAAAGTGGCTAGGTTCTTTGGTGCCTGCCCGAGATGTCAGTTAAGCCAGCAGGTGTAAAAAAAGCTCTCTTACAATCCCTTCCCATAATCGATATACCTTTTCAACAGGTCGGGTTGAACAATGTAGGACCTGTAACTTCCTTCGCCAGAGGACACCAATATATTTTGGTACGCGTGCATTACGCCACTTAGTACTCAGAGGCCATGCCCCTGACTAGCATGTCCACACTTACAGTAGCTCAAGCTATGATCTCCTTTTTTTCACGAGTAGGATTTCTCAGAGAGATACAAATGGACCAGGAAACTCCATTCATGTCCCATCTAATGAAGCAGGTCTATCAACTTGTAGGTGTCCACCAGATCCGTACAGCAGTATATCCCCCTCAAATTGACGGACTGGTGGAAAGATACAACAAAACTATCAAAACCATATTACCAAAACTATTAAATAACTCCGGGAGAGACTGGAATTGTAAACTGCCTCTTGTCCTGTTTGCCATCAGAACCCACAAACAAAAGTCTTCCAGTTTCTCCCCATTTGAATTGTTATTCAGGAGAAAACCATGTACCCTCCTGGAAATGGCAGCTGAACAATGGACTGAAGAGGAAGAAGAAGGGAAACCATTGTTAGCTTATAGTGCCTCCTTAAAGGAAATCTTGCCCACTTTATATGAAGAAGTCCACAGTAATATGGAGAGGGCTCAACAAAAACAGAAACAAAATTACGATACCAGCAGTAAACTAAGGGAGTTGTGAGGAGGGAAAAAGTGTTTACCCATGTCTGAAAAGAAGCTATTAGCAACAAGGCAGGGACCCTATAGTATCGCCGAAAAGTGAACTTCACTTACTTACTGGGTAGCTATTCGTATTGAACAAACCTATGATATTAATCTGTTCAAGAAATGGGAAGAACCAGAAAAGCAGATAAAAGAAAAGTTGGTGCTAGTGGGTCAAGTTGCTCTCTCCAAACCTCCAGAAATACTCCTACAACCCTTCGGCGTTACCTCAGTAGAGAGACCAAGGATGGAGGCCAGTTTGACTACAAAACAACAACAGATACTTGAGATGCTAGACCAGTATACTGGTCTGTGTTCTAGCAGTCCTCGACAAACTTTTTTAATTACACATGACATATTAACCAAAGGGAGACAGGTAATAAAAATAAAACCATATCAGATTTCAGAAGCCAGGCTGTTAAACAAGAAGTGGAAGCCATGTTAAAAGCTGATATAATTGAACCATCGCAAAGTGCCCGATGCTTGCCAGTGGTGCTTGTAGCAAATCCAGACAGGAGTATCCGATTTTGTGTAGATTTCCAACAACTAAACGTTAACTCTCATTTTGGTACTGATCCTATGCCCAGAGTGGATGACTAAGTAGAAAGACTAGGTGGAGCAAAACATATGTCAACAATAGATCTGACAAAAGGCTAGTGGCAAATTCTGCTTAAAAAAAGCCAGAGAGAAGACCGCATTCTCCACTCTGTTGGAACTATATCACATCACAGTCATGCCCTTTGGTCTCCACAGTACCCCTGCTACTTTTCAGAGACTTATGGACATATTATTATGGGCATAACACACATACGCTGTCGCCTATTTAGACAACATTGCCGTTCACAGCCCCAACTGGGAGAGTCCTGTACAGTACTTGGAACGAGTACTTAAAACTCTTAAAGAGGCTGGCCTAACTGTGAAACCTAAGAAAACCACTCATACCGTCAACCATGTAGACTATTTGGGATATACCATAGATTCAGGTACGATTCAACCCCAAGATAACAAACTAGAGGCTATACAGGACATCCCTCAACCTACAACAAAAAAGAGAGTTGGTCATTTCCAGGACTTGTGGGTTACTAACTGATAGTCATCCCTCAATTTTCTGAAATAGCCAGCCCTCTCACAAACCTACTCAAACAGAAAGGCATACAAGACAAGATTGTGCAGACCAATGCCCAAGAAGAAAGTTTTTAACAATATAAAAATCTCCTATCATGCACCAGTTTTAATGTGCCCTGATTTTAAAAAGCAATTTGTTCTTCAAACTGATGCTTCAGGCAGAGGGCTAGGTGCAATCCTATCTCAACTTTCCCAACAAGGTGATTTACGACCTGTTTTGTTCCTCAGTAGAAAACTCTTTCCTCGCAAAGTGTGATATTCCACTATGAAAAAGGAGTGCTTAGCTCTTAAGTGGGCCATGAAAGCTCTTCAATATTATCTACCTTCATCCTCTTGACAGATCTTGCCCCCTTAACCTGGCTTTCTACACATAAAGATACTTACCCAAAGATTCTCTGTTGGTTCTTAGCTATGCAACCTTTTTTATTTCCAGGAATTCCATGTACCTGGAAAGCTACAAGAAAATATCAATTTTCTAGCCCGATATACTACTTGCCATACGGCCCAAATATCCATACTTAGCAGGGAGGCAATGTGATCCCCTACTTGGTTGCGGGGATTCCATGAAGGCCACCACCGTCTGCCTGGAGAGAGCTGAAGATAGCATACCAGCACGCCTGCCACACTTGACCAGAACATCACCCACCAGACCTATGAAGAGAGAGGAAGACGCCAAGGAGGTCGGTGACGCCAAGGAGGTCGGTGGGGGAACACCTGGAGTCAGAAAAAATACAAAGAAGCGAACGCCGAAGAAGGAAACCACTCAGAACAAGAGGGGATGGGGGGGACGACCCATAACGACAACACTAAGCCGGGAAGGAGAAAAGCAGGAAGCAGAAGATGGAAGCGGAGGACACCCCAGTGAAAAGCCTGCTGGATACCGGACAGGGGACGCAAGTCAAGACGGCTGGAGAAGGAGAGAACTCAGAGATAATCCCTGCCATGACCCAAGAGGGAGGTGGGCAAAGGCAAGTGCCTATTTCTACTTTTTGGTCACTGAAAAAGTGGTGGGCAGCAAAAGGGGTGTCTGCAGCAAATCACCGAGCACCTACTCTGAGATGTGTGTGAGCAGTGAACATGGGTTGCGGTCGTGGCACACTTAACCAACAAAATCTGCAAACCAAATCAAGGTTCCTGACCCATTTTTCTTATTTTATTTTTTTGAGCTGTGACCCTGGTTTTCTTTTCCTTTTAATATCCCATGAGAGAGAGCCTACCAGAGAAGGAAGACAGCAACTATTAAAGAAACCCCAATGAAAAAAAATTAAAAGGAAAGAAAGAAAAAGAAGAAAAAAAGGTGAAGGAGAGACGCTATCAGTTTCTTTTCATAGTTAAAAAAAGAAAAAAAGATAAGAAAAAAAAGATAAGAAAATAAGAGAGTTTCCAACACCTTATTATTTGGACATAGACTTTGTCTTATTCCTTTCCCCACACTCTCCCACCGACTACATCCCCTTTGTTGGTTTAGAGGATTTTGCGTGTCATGGTTTGTTTAGAATCAATCATTTTTATCATGTGGGAAAGCATCTTGGTACACAGCCCAGCTGCCTACATCAACTTGCCAGCAGGGTGTACTCTCTTGGTAACAACACAGCGTCTGGGCCTACACCCCAGAGGGCGACCCTGCATAGATGAACGAGCTTTAAGAGCAGCCCCGTCCGTGCTATAGCCATCACTTTTATAACAGAACAAACAAAAGAAACAAACATCCCACCCCCGACTGCCCTCCCACCACCCCACATCAGCTTCTACCTCCAACCTTCACCTCCAGAATCCACCAGTTCTTTGAAGCACCGCTGAAACAGCAGTCGCAGCCCGCCTAGGCTCTAAGGATAAGTTGCAGGATCTGCAGATTTTTCGGGCATGTCACTTCTCGTAGGTCTTTAGAAAGGAGCTGTAAAAACGGACCCTAGAGCTTCGCATAGTCAGAGCCCTTTCCATCCATGCCCAGCGAAAGCTGCTCCATAGCTAAAATGTGCCAGAGCCTTTGAATCCAATCCCGAGGATCGGGTATGACCGGGGAACCCCACTATGCTAAGAGGACTTGCCTCGCCACTAGCAGAGCTAATGCAATCTGTCTACCCCGCAGCGAGCACAAGGGAAAGGACTTAGGGTGATGGAGCCCCAACAAAACATGCTCTGGCGCCCGGGGAAATGTAATCTGAAACTTATCATCTAGCTCATCCAGCGCCATTTTCCAATATCGCCCCAGCTTCAGGCAATGCCACAACAAGTGTACCAAAGTCCCTGAAAGGCCACAACCCCACCAGCAGAGGCCTAATTTCGTTACATCCCACGCCTTAATGCACGCCAGGGTATAGTACCTATAGGCAGCCACTTTGTAGGCCGACTCAGTACCCGCAGAGTTAGAAGCCGTGTGGTGTACGTGGTAAAAGATGTGCTCCCACTCCTTTCTCTTCAAGGGACGCCCTAACTCCGTTTCCCAGCGAACCTGCGCCTTCGTACGTTGATCCTTAGGATATAACTCAGAGACGATCCTGCGGTCTTCCTTCTTGCAGACTAACCATTTTTCAAACACGACAAGGGGCGAGACATAGAGGCAATATTACCTAGTTGGGTCACCCAGTGTGCCACCTGCGAGTAGTGGAAAGTGTCAGACTTCGGTAGCTGGAAGTACTCGTTACATAATCGGGTGAACGGAATCAGGCCATTCAGGTCAAAAAGGGAGCCCATCCTCTTACAGCCTTCCTCTCGCCAGCGATGGAAGACTGGAAACGCACATCTTGGTGGAAAGTCCGGGTTATCCACAGTAGGAGCCATTGGGGAGGGAAAGGTAATCCACCACCTGCGCTGCGCCGGTTGGTCCCATGCCTTTAGGGTCGGGGAGGGCACCGGGGAAGAGTAAAGACCCCATGCCCTATGTTTGCGCGGTAACCACAGCTCCCGCCAGATATTACAACCTGCCACCGTCTGATCCGTAAAGTTCCAGTGCTTGCTAGTCAGGGGCCTGTTCCATTCTGCGATATAGCGGAGACAAGACGCCTGATAGTAAGCCATCGACAGGGGGAAGCCCAGCCCGCCCGCAGCTTTCGGGGCAGTAGCGAGGGACAACGCCAGCCGTGGCCGCTTATTGTTCCATAAAAACCTATTGAGAAGCCCCTGCAGTTTCCGCAGCGTGCCTGGCAGGGGACTCAAAGGTAGCATTTGGAAGAGATATAGGACCTGTGGGAGTACAGTCATTTTCACCGCAGCCAACCTCCCATACCGGGCCAAATTGAGGCGGGACCGGTCAGAGAGGGCTTTGGAGGTGTGCTCAACGAGCATCCTATAATTAAGGGACACTATTTTAGCAAGAGAGGGGGACAGTTGAATTCCGAGATTTGGAATTTCGGAATGCACCCACTGAAAGGCAAAGTCTTGCTGCAGATCCTGCACATCCGCATCAGGGACGGAGATGTTAAGGATTTGTGATTTTAGGCAAGTTTACTTTAAAGCCTGCTACCTTTTGAAATTTGAGGAGTTCTGCCGACAGACACCGCAGGGAAGAATGAGGTTGGGTTAGTGACAAAATAACATTGTACGCAGTCAGGCTAATCTTGTGGGTATCAGAGCCAAATTTAATCCCTGTGATGCTTATGTTGGACGGTACGCGCTGGGCGAAGAGCTCCATATAGAGTGCGAAGAGCAACAGGGATACGGGACATCCCTGTCGCGTTCCACTAGTAATGGGGAAGAGAGCTGATTTACAGCCATTCACCCGCACCGCCGCCTTAGGGGCCGCATAGAGGCACCAAACTCAACACAGGAAGTTGTCTCCCATCCCGAATGCCCTCAGAGCATCGAACAGGTAGTCCCAGTCTACAAGGCCTTCTCTGCGTCAATAGAGAGTAAGAAGGCCTGAGTCCGAGAGCGCTTAACCAAATCTATGAGGTGGAGCAGCCGTTTGGTATTATCCCCCCTTGCCGTGTAGGGATAAATCCTGCCTGATCCGGCTCAATGAATCCGTGCATTAAAGGGCTGAGTCTCGCAGCCAACACGCCCGCGAACAGCTTTGGATCAATATTGAGCAGCGAGGTCGGTTTGTACGACCTGCAATCCTTAGGGTCCTTCCCGGGTTTAGGAATGACCGTAATTGCCGCCTCAGCCATGGATGGAGTCACCGCTCCCGTATCAAGAAAGGAATTAAAGAGACGGGTTAGAAGAGGAGCCAGCTCCACACAGTAAGTCTTATAAATATGGCAGAAAAGCCATCCGGCCCTGGAGATTTAGCTATTTTCAGCCGCGCAATCGCAGATATGACTTCCTCTGTGCGGATCGCTGAGTCCAAAGCTTCCGTCTGAAGCGGGGGCGTAATGCCACAAGACGCCAAATAGTCTGCCATTCCCCAGAGGCCGCGTCCTCCCTCCTGTACAGAGTCTGATAAAACTGTCGAAAGGTGTCTACAATGGCGACATCAGTGGCTTGTTCAATTGCTTGAGGGTTGCAAATGGACTAGATAGTGTTTAATTGAGTTTGCGCCCGCAATCTGTGCGCTAGCATCTTCCCCCTTCCTCCCCACTGAGGTAGAACTTGTGTCGCAAGTGCAATAAAGCATGCGCAGCCCTGTCCAGGTCAAGGTGTTTTAACATGCGTCTTTTCGTCTCCAACTCCCTCCCCCCAGTGCTTTTATGTATGGCCTCTAAGCCACCAACCTCCTTCTCCAGCTCAGCGCGTTTCTCTTTGCACAGTGAGGAATACATCGCTGCAAGCGCTGTAAACTCTCCCCGCACAGCTAATTTCAATACCTCCCAGACCGTGCTAGGGGTGTATCCTCTAAATCCTTATCGGCAAGATAGTGGGTAATAGTGTCTCGCATCCTCGTGACCACCAAGTCCGAATGAAGCAAGGAGTCACGAAGGCGCCAGACAGAGGGCGGCGTCCGATCGCCATGGGAGGTAAGCAAGACTGAGATGAGCGAATGATCCAACAAGGAGCGTAGCGTGATTTCAGCTGCCGACAGATGAGGTAAAAGAGAGGACGGGGCCAGGAAGTGGTCCAAGCGTGCGTACGTTTTATGAGCTGCAGAGTAGTAGGTGTAATCGCGCTCTTGGGGGTGCTGAAAGCGCCACACATCATGCAACCCTCCCTCCAAAAGCCACTGTCTCCGTCCTTGCGACATTGCCCCTGCCTGGTGGGACCTCTGCTCGGACCTGTCCACTCCCGAGTCCATCACATTTTTTTAGATCACCACCCACAAGGATCAAGGCGCCCGGCGACGCTAACACCTGAGAGAGGGCCACCCTCAAGAAAGGCTCCTGCCTCTCGTTCGGAGCATATAGGGACCCAATTGTGAGCTGCATCTCCCCCCATTGGACGCGGACAGCAAAAAATCTACCTTTAATGTCCACTACCTGAGAGAGAACTTTGCAATGCGCACGCGCGGTAAAAAGAACTGCCACCCCATGCTTCTTGGCCGGACCGGAGGACCAAAATTGCAGCGGAAAGTGTTTGTCTGCCATGCGCTTAACATCTTTAGAGAGGAGATGAGTCTCCTGCAGCAGGCACACCCCACCTTCCGCATTCTCTAGGAGGGAGAGGATAGCAGAGCGCTTCACTGGGCTATTCAGACCCCTAACATTTAAGCTCACAACCTTTAAGTCCCTACCCACCATATCTAGAATAGGGAGGGAAAGCCAATAAAACTCCCATCTCTGATGCCTCTACGGTGCCACCGTGCCCCGACTGCACCCCTGTTGCTCTCCTAGGCAGGGCCGGAGTGGCTACCGGGCCGTTGTGTGTGCTGCCGAGCTGGGGGCTAATTTCTCTGTGGTGGGGCCTTATTTCGTTGATGGGGACCTGCGTGCGTATTGAAATAAAAAAAGGAAAACGAATTTCGTTTTTCACACGCAGGTCCATATCAATAAAAACAGCCCCCAGCTCGGCTCCTAGGTCCCTCGTAAGCTGATGCGGAGCGCCCAAAATAAACCCCGACCAAATCCCCCACCCCAGCCCCAACCACATGAAAACCCCAAAGGAAAAAAGACTCATATTTCGCAAAAGGTAACAACAGTCTGTTAAACAGGCCCTAATAGCAGGAGAACATGGCGCCTTCATCTCACCCTTCCAGTTCCTGATACAGGGCACACCAACCTCCAAGGACATAGGAGTGCTACAGCACTTTATTGGAAAACCGTCCTCCTCTGGCTCCAGATATAGGCCCATATGTATCAAGGATACGATTTGCGATTCCGAATTTGCGATTTTTACCGAATTGCAGATTAGAATCGCAAATCAGTATGTATGAAAGAAATCGCTGATAAATAGCGATTCGGAAAAAATTGCTATTTATTTGTGATAACCCAAAAAGCAAATTTCTTAATTCCAAAAAAATCGCTAAATTGCGATTCCTCAACGGAAAAAATCGTAATTTAGCGAATTTCGCAAATCAGCCAATCGGAATCACTGGTGCAGACTGATGACATCAGTACCAGGAAGTGACTGACTACCCATGCTGCACCAGTGTTGCTGAGTGAGAGTCACAGTGAGGTAGAGTGGGAGAGTGGACAGTGCTACAGAAACACCATGGCTGAAAGTGGAAACATGGCAATGCCAGAAACGCAGCAGCAGCAGGATGGAGACACACCCAGAAAAAGAAAGCTAAAATTCTCTGAGGCTGAACTGGAGACATTGATACAGGGGATCGTTCCAAATCACGATTTGCTGTTTGGAAAGAATTCCCTCAAGGTTCCAGAGACCCGTAAAAGATGCATTTGGGCATCCATACAGGCAAAAGTGAACGCGCTGGGAGTGACACACCAGAGTGTGGATGTACTACGCAAGCGCTGGTACGACCTGCGCCAGCGCTCCAAAGAGAAGTTGGCTGCCAGGCTGGAGCAGTCACGGTGCACCGGTGGAGGGACCTCAACTGTGGCGGAATCCAAACCTCTGGAGGAACTTGTGGAGGGTACCCTGCTACCAGAAAGCATGACGGGCGTGGCTGACCTAGACAGCTCTGATCAACAAGCATCCAGACCAGGTAAGAAGCATGCCATCACACCCCAAACACCCCCCCCCCCCACACCCCCTGCAGCGACCTAGGGGCAGGGAAACTAAATTTCATGCCAGAGCAGGTACACAGGCAGACACAGCAATGCATCCTGGGAGATGTAGTCACCTGAAAATCAAAGTTGTGTTAATAAGCCACACTAGTCAAATATTGCATGTGCAGGTCAGGAAAGGGAAATAAAAAAGTAATGTAATCCCAAACTGTGAAATAATTTATTTTCACATTGCAAATGAGTAAAGTTAATAAATGTGTGCTGTTCTGTCCACAGCACCATCAACTACAGGCAGTGGAGGAGTCAACGAACATCCAGATTCTGGAGACGCAGGCCAGGAGCTAGGAACAGATGGGGAGGACAGCCCTGTCAATCCTCCAAAGAAACAGAGGAGAAACATAGGGATGTATGACATTACAACGCATGCTTTTACCACGCATGCCTTTACAACGCGGTTTTTACTACCAAAACCTTTACATAGCGTTTTGGGGTGCTGGATAGTGAAAAGTTTAATTTACTATTCCAACTCCAGTCCCCGTGGACACTAGGGAAGGTGTTGGATAGTAAATTAAACTTATTCCCTATCCTAGAACGCCCCCCAGCGCAATGCGTTGTAATGGTTTGCGCTGTAAAAGTTGCGTCGTAAAGGCACTGCATGGTAAAAGTTGCATTGTACGGATGTTCCCAGAAACATAGTGAGGCCACTACCACCAATGGAGGACGAGGCAGAGGAGAGCAATGGTGATTTGCACCCTGAACACGCACGGCCACAGCAAGAGTCCCGTCCACAAGAAAGCCAAGGCCGACAAGGCACAGCCAGGCGCAGGCATCACAACACCAGCAGCTTCGGAGACCAGGGTGACGAATCAGTGTTTGCCTGCCTTGAATTGAATATGCTACAAGTGCAGCGCCTGCAAGCAAAAAACATTAAGGCGTTACAATGCGAGATGAGGGCAGGGCTCAGGGAAATACAAGGCGAACTGAGGGGTGCCATGCATGCGCTGTGTGATGAGCTGCGCGCAGAACGTGCTGCTAGGCGCAGAGAGCTGGAGTGCATGGACCGTTCTACACGGGCCATCAACCGCTTGGCCTCTGCCACTAACATCCAGACCAGGCGCAGCATTGTAATGCAGCGGGAGTTTTCACATGGCATCCAGGACATCGCTACAGCAGTTGTGCAGGCAACATCTGCTCTTGATGAGCTACGGGCCCTCGTACTACAGGTCCTGGAGTACTAATTCCCAGTGAAGATGACACACAGTCAGTGCGGAGCAGCAACACCCCACCACACATCCTGGAGAGGCGCCATAGTGGCAGGAACAATAGGCCTGCTACGTACAGTTAGAAAGAGTGGCGCAACAACAACAATCAGCAGGGGACACATTTTGTTAGCATTGGGAGAGGTCAACTAAAGACTTGACTTTGCATTCACTCCGGTTTAATTGCTGCACTGTGACTTAAACATGTGCATGATATTAGGAGTGTTAGTAGTTGCCATGGAGGATGTGTGGCATTGATTTTCCTGCAATTAAAACACAGTTACACACATAAGAGTTGTCATTGTGTCATTCTTTCTTACCTAGAAGTAGTTGCACGTAATTTCATCACGCCTCTGGCGCCCAGCTGCAGCACCAGCTACACCAGCTGCCATGTGTCCAGGTCCAGGCCCCTCGACGTCAGAGGATTCAGATTCGCTCAACTCCACTGGTGTGCCTTTCCTGGTGGCGATGTTGTGCAGCATGGTACATGCTACCACTATTTTGCAACATGTTTCAAGGCTGTATTGGAGTGCTCCTCCACTTTTATGTATGCAGCAAAATCGGCTCTTCAGTATGCCAAAAGTTTGTTCAATGGTGCCTCTTGTGGAAATGTGTGCTCGGTTATAACGCCGCTCCCCAACATTAGCAGGATTGAGGTAGGGTGTCATGATGAAATCCCAGACTGCATAAGCACTGTCACCTGTGGGTTGAAATGTGAATTGTTAGTCGCTGAAATGCACATGGTAGTCAGTAGATATGTGCCCTATGTTTAAATGCATTTACCTAGTAGGTATCCCTCGCCAAAATCACCTCTTGAGAGTGTATGGTATAGCCCACTGTGATGGAAGATGAACGCGTCATGTGTGCTGCCTGGATACTTTGCTACTATGTCAGTGATGATGGTTTTTGCATCACACAACACCTGTATGTTAAGTGAATGGTAGCATTTCCGGTTCCTGTATACGTACTCATTGTTTGAGGGGGGGATATTGCGACATGTGTCCCATCTATGCATCCTATGACGTGGGGGAATTGGGCAATATTGTAAAAGTCCTGCTTGGCCTGGGCTAGTTCCTGTGGGGTGCTGGGGAAGTGAATATGGTGTTGCATCCTCTGTGCCATGGCATCGAGGAACGCATGGAAAAAGTGTGACAGGGCACTTTGTGACTTTGTGACACCCCTCCTACTGTGGCTATCACCCCCTGAAAACTACCTGAAGCCAGTAGGTGTAGTGAACACAGGACCTAGATGTGAGTGGGGATGGCTTGTGTCCTGCGTGTGGGGTGTTCAAGATAGGGTCTAAATTCTTCAATTAATTCTAGTATACTGTCTTCCTCCAGTCTGTAGTGGGTGTAGATGTCCTCCTCAGTGCGCTGGTAGATGGTGATGCGCGCACGGAATATCCGCTCCTGGCGTCTCCTCCTCTGCGCAGCAGCTCTCAGTCTTCGCCTCCTCGCTATCACTTAGAGCCCAGACATTCTGGAAAAGAGTCTGTTGCATCGTGGGCTTCCTTAAATACTTTGCACCTGGTTACCACCTGCTCCCACTTGGTGGTAATAGCGATTTCCAAAATTGCGAATTTCGTGAAATCACAATTTGCGATTTTTTGATACATTCCATTGCGATTCCTTATTTGCGATTTCCAGATTTGCGATTATCGCTAGCTGGGATGATCGCAAATTAAGGAATCGCTATGGAAATAGCAGAATTCAGTCTCACGCAATTTAGGGAATCGCTATTTCAGTGATTCCTTATTTTACGATGAATTTTTGCTTCATACATTGGGATTAGCTAATTTTTATTCGCAAGCGCTATTTTTAGCGATTCGCAGCGTTTGCGACTAAAGATTAGCTTGATACATATGGCCCTAAGTCCCTACTAGCGCCAATCTGCTGGGCCTCAAGAGACCCCGGGTTTATCGGTTACCAAGGCCACGGAGGCAACAGCAGTCCCCCCCTCCAGTAAACATTGCGTACAAGTCCGGCTTCACAGATGTAGAGGGCTTCCCAACACGGTGCCATTTCGTGGAGTGCCTGCTCTGTCTAGCAGGCGACCTGCCGCTTCCAGGTGTAGATGTGGTCCATTTCAGACCCAAGATTTCGAAGGCCAATTCCAAAGAGGGAACTTGAACCATCTTGCTATTGAATTTGAAAATCAGCCGGAACTGTTGCCCCCATGAGTAGGGAATGCCTTGCTCCCGCAAGTGATTAGTGATGGGCTTAAAGTCCCTAAGTTTGATGAGGGTGGAGTTCCCCAGATCCTGGAAAAGCGCTGGCTGGTGGTCCCGAAAGGAGATGGGGTTAAGATCACGGGCTTTCCGGAGAATCCTCTCCTTAAGCTGAAAGTCATCGACACATACCAGTATGTCCGAGGGAGGGGCCTTGGTCCTCCGTGGCAGACCAACGCGATGGACACGATCCATTTGAATGTCCTGGACCTCCTCCTCACCAAGGATTTGACGAAAAAGTGCCCCAACATACTCGCGCAGATCATCCCCCTCTCCTTTCCACGGAACCGCCCAGATTCTAATATTGTTCCGCCGGGACCTGTTCTCCAAGTCCTCGGTGTGCGCCTGGAGGTCTAGGTTCTGTTCCGTGAGGCGAATGACATTTTGCTGGAGTTGGTGAATGTCCTCTGCTGTTCTCGGGTCGTGCTCCTCTAGGGTTGCCACCCATTCCCCAACAGCGTCCACATCGCGCCTCATCTCACGCAGGTCCGAGGTAAGCTGCGAACAAAGCTCTAAAATGTCTTCCTTTATGGCCGAGAACAATTCTAGCATGAAGGTCACCGCTGCCTCATTGTCCCCAGAGCGCGGTGATCTGTCCGTAGGCGGAGATGCAGACTGTCCCGCCACCTTCTGGGGCAGATCCTTGAGGGGTTTATCCTTCCGATTTCTGGCAGGCGCCATCTCGGCCCCGGGAGGGGCCCGCGCCCCCAAGCACAGAAGTAGAGCAGAGGCGTAGCCAATCAGAGGGCCCACGTGCTTGCACCCAGTCTCCATCCTAGACTGGAGCCCAGCACCGCAAAGTACCTCCTAGGCCTTGCACTCCTCTGGGGGGAGGGGAACCACCACACGATCAGGGCCCGATCGGTGTCCGAGAGGCCCAGCCGCCTCCCCAGGCCACAGCGACCGCTTGTCAGGGGGAGAGGGGCACCACCGAAAGGCCAGGCAGGAAACAACGCCACATGCGCAGGGGTAGCTAGCGGGGAGGCCGACCACTCACCTTCACAGCAGAATCTCTTAGGGCAGGGCCGCCCCCGGTGCCTAGTCACGTTGCACCGCCTTACACCGAGACAGGGCCGAGAAGGCGGCTAATGCTCCTCTAGCCCCACCGCAGCAGAGATGAGGCTTCAGGTGTCACCCAGGAGAGCAGACTCCCTCCACGCGCCTCCCCCAGCCGCCAACCAAGGCGTGCCACCTCCGCAGATGCAGAGATGCCGCCCGCCGATCCGCGGGCCGAATGTAGGCCGCACTCTCCCTGTAGGCCTTCCCGGGCTCGGTCCAGGCCTCAGTCTCTACCGACACTCCGCTGTATAGGGCCACTCACCCCCGCTGCCAGCTCACAGACTGCACCGCCACAGACTCCCATGTGCGGACCAACACCATGCTGGGTCCCCTTACACACAGCTCCGAGCCCCACCGCAAGTCAGGCGAGGGGGGGGCACCAAAGCGTTTCAGGCATCAAGGGCTCACTGAGAGCAGAAAGCGAAGAGCAGGAGCCCCGCACTCACCGCGAGGCCCACCCCGCCGTCCACCAATGCGTGGACCAAAATTGCGATCCCAGGCCAGCCAGCCCGCTGCCACCGCTCGCCCCTCCTCACCTCCGGCTCTCGGGTCTCCGCCTAGCCGCTCCAGGCAGCACCACAGCTCCCCAGGAACATCCGAACGGCCACCGCATGCAACAACAGTCGCCGATTCTGCCTTCGAACCACTGGGCCTCTCCACTCTAGGTCGCAGCCAGGTCTGGTCTCAGCTCACCACCACGCTCCAGTCCGGGCTGCAGCGGAAAAAAATGGCAGCCACTGCCTGGGGCCGCAGCCGCCGCCTCCACACCGCCGCTACGTTTCTCAGCTGATCATTTAGTCAGGGAGACATCCGTCCCCCTGCACCTCTGAGCCGCAGCCGAGCACCTTCCGACTGTCACGCTCCGACCACCGGTCCGCCACTGCGCCCGGGCCGCACTCCTCCATAGAGCCGGACACCACGCCGGGGCACAGAAATAGGGCTCCCTCCAATGGCTGGGATGCGAAGGGAGGCAGCAGACCCCTGCGGCCAGCTCAGATGGACAATAGCAGGGCTGAATTCAACGCGATGCACAGGCGGCGCCGGAGGGACTGTAAAACACGTCCTACTCCGCCGCCATCTTGGCCACGCATCCGGCATGGTTTGTTTAGAGGCTAACTCGCAGCTTAAGATACTGCAGGCACTGTAAGCAATGTTGTAGTGTTGCAGTGTCATAAATAGTGGCTTTGTTGAGTAGCTGGTGGCTGCTGATGCAGTTGATGGAGCAAGATGAAGAACAAGATTTTGTTCAAACTTGTGAAGTTAATCTCTCATAACAAAGTAACCAGATTAATAAGCTTGTGGTGAAATTATTTATCAACTTAGTTTAAAAATGCATTCATCATTACACGCGGGATAAACTAATGTGCTCTATGTTGCAAACACAAAGAAAGAATAATAAACTAACCTTGTCTATTGTCTTTGTCAGTATTAAATGCGGCAGTTAAGTTAAAAGCATGTGCTTATTTTATGTGCTTATGTTATGTCTTTCGTGATAAAAGCTCATGGAGTTCCTGCTGTACGAAAAAGAGAAGTAATTATGATGCTGCCTATTTGTGCTTTGCTAGGTAACATAATTAACAGGATTAATTAGTAAAGGAGGAGGGTAACAAAATGGGTCTCAATTCATTAATTAATTGATGTCTTGTGTTTGTTTAATAATAGTTTCCAAAGTGAGGCCTAAAAGATGGTTCAGAAAATATGGCTGACAGAGCTACAGACAAAAAAGCTTATCCAGAGTGAACTCTTACGCATGCGCAGCAGTGAAGATTTTTGCTGCATTGTCATCGTGAATTAAAAAGCAGTTCTTTAGTTGCGTTGAACGTGCTCATGGAAAGATGACCCAAGGACAGGAACTTGATTTGTCTGCCAAGGTTAGGAAGTGAACCTTCAGAACTCGAGGAAAAGTTACTTTCTTGAGGAAGCTGAATTACATGGACGTGAAAGACAATAGGGTTTATGTGAAGCCTGGGCTTGGTCAAGAGTCGGAGATGACCTAAGAATCTTATCATGGACTGACACAGGACAGCCAATGAAAAGCTTGGATTTTCATAGAAGAATGTAATATGTAGAAAGTTTCGCTAGAGAAAAAGGTATAACACCTGACACAATGAGCAGGGAAAAAACTCTTGCTTTCCGATTCCTGAATGACGTGACACGCTGTTGGACTTTGGCTCACGTAAGGATAGCAGACTTTAAATATTATTTTCCTTTTCAGGTGAAGTAAGTAATAGACAGGGAAATAGATTTAGGGAATGGAAATTATTATTCTGCTAATATTTCATGATTCTGAACTTGCTTGATAATGTCAGTTAATTAATTAATTGTCCATATTAAAATGCTGCTTTCTTATTTGCTAATAAAATAAAGATTCTAAAACGTAATTTTTTTTTTCTTATGAAGAATCAAAGTTAATAAAATTAGATTTTAAAAGACAAGTTGGTCTTGTTTATTCATGGTCTAGCTTCCATCAGTTGATCCAATCACCTTAAGTGATTTGATTATAGGTAATAAAATGTTTAAAGCCATGGTAAAGAAAGATAAACTGCAGTTGTATATAATAATGTAAATATTATGTGACTAGATTTATTAATCAAATCACCTGATTCAGTTGCTCAAAAATTGTCTCATTGGTGTTATGGGCCTGTATATGTGTTTCATGATTAATGGTGAGCATTAAGGTGATAGGTAGTGTTTGTGAGATATTTTTCAATCCGAGCACTGGATCAATTACTTGGTAGCAGAGGATGGTTACTATGGTAACTAGCATGTTACATGGTAACATATAGGATTAATGTCTAAAACATGTTAAGTTTGTTTAGTTGTTATATGTAGTCGAAAGGTTTTTTCCAGCAGTGTGAAAATTCCTGGTTTGTGCCGGCATAAGTAGTGTGGCAGGTGAAGTTACACAGTGCATTTGTTCTGTTTCAAAATAGTGGTATTGTCGTATATCACAAGTGTTGTGGTCGTACAGCACAAGTTTAGGGATTTTAGGTGTGTAAGGTAGAATATATAGTAAGGATTGTCTATGAAATCGTAGCTTTCGAGTATAGGGACATCTGTCCTGTTTTAAAACTCACTGTGAAAAGAGTAGTAGAATTTATCTAAGCTTGAGTGAAGGGTAAGGAAGCGTCGTCTATCTTACTGGCGAGTGTGGTTTTCTATTGGTGGGTTAAAGTCCTACTAAATATTTATGTATGCATGGTTAGGGATTTTTCCGTATGAATGTGCATAAATGAATTTGTAATGTATGATCGAGTGAAACTCTAGATTGTCTCTAAGGAGGTGTAAAAATCTCTGTATGTGCATTTGGAGAGAAACGACTTTATTATTACCTGCTAGAAGGGTAAAGTAACCTTACTTTATCAGCGAATTTAAATATTCTGTGAAAATAGCGTCGTCTATTTCACGTAAAAAGAATACTTGAATGTTTGATAAAGCCATCACTTTATATTAGAGAAACAGACAAATGGTTTGTTTTTTGTGGAGTTATTAACTGAATACAATTGAAAGTTTTGTAAATATGGCGCTGTGAAAATGTTTTGTAAAGGAGGGGTCAGTGTAAGGAGCAAAGTGAGAGACAAAGTAGCTGCAGCAGTAGCATACGTCACAAGAGTCACGCTGTGATTGGCTAACATACGTCACAGTATTCGCGTACAGATTGGTTCACGTGACTAGACAAGCTTACAGTTGATTGGCTCATCCTGAAATACAGTAATTCTATTGGTTGAGCAAAAGAGTGACGAAGCTTAACCTGATTGGTTTATTGGAAAGTTTCGCGCACGGATTGGTTGGTGTTGTGGAATAACAGAGAAGTTGTTACAATCTTTTCCGAAGTAAGGGAAATCATTTAAAATCATGGATTATTATTACATGAAGGAGAAAAAGAAACTTTCATGGTTACAGAAATTGAAAAACAAAATTAAACCTGACAAGATAATTTCAACGCGAGGTGGTAGATTAATTCATAAGTATAAGACTCCAGCAGCTTATATGTTTGGTTAATATGGTTATCATACTTGTATTTGGATTGAGAATTGGATGAAGTATACTGAAGATGATGGTGTGTTAGCATGGCCAGAAGATGGATCATTTAACATAGCGGTTTTGAAAAATTTAAGAGAAAGAATGATAAAACTTGTACCAAGGCCTAGACCTATTCAATTTGAAGCTTTAGTTGAATGGGACGACGAAATGCATGAATTACAACGAGAGAGTAGTGGAATACAAAGGGGAACAAGATTAGGTCTTGACAGAGAAACACATCAGGATAGAATGCGTTGATGGAGAAGTGCAGACATGTGTGATGGCTTGTACCCAGTGAGATTAAAAGAGGTAACTGGAAAAAAGCATACCCAAAAGAAAAATATTATTAGTGAAGAAAGTGATTCAGAAGATGCGGTATTAGAAGAAATTTATACTAAAAACCAGCCACCTTATCAACCAGTTTGTACATGGACTTCTCCAAGTGCTCCGCAAAGAGAAATAATTGATGAGACATCTCCTGAAACAAACCTGAATAATAGAAAAACGCCTGAAAGAGTAGAAACAGGATGTAATTCAAATATATCCGGAGAAAATAGTAATTTTATGAAACTCCAGTTCAAAGAAATGAAACCCCACGAAATGAAAATAGAACAGAAAGGTATGAGGGATTACTAGATACTTCAGAATATATTCGTTCTGCGAATGAATTATTACAACAGTTAACTAAAAGCATGGAAGCAGTAACAGTGCCTGTAACGATTGGACCTGTTCTTCCAGTATTTAATCCAAAGGAAATTAGACATTCAGCTTTAACTGATCCATTAAATTCAGAAATACAGAAAGTGACTGAAAAATTCTATTCAGACTTAACTGAAATACATCGAGAGAAAATGATGATGCCTGATTTTACTTTTAATCAAAGTTTATCATGTAAAACCCCAACTGGTGCAGATTCTGATTCTGGATCTCTGGTAAAGAGTCTGAGGAAAAACACGTTTAACACAAACCCCAGAATGCAAATTACTTGTTGTTGGAAAGTTGAAGGCAGATTTAAAGGAATTAATAATTGGTACAATTGGAACTGACAGTTTAAAAGCATATCAGGATGATGAATTATTATTTATGATCAATTGGAAGATATAGCTGCTGAATTTGAAGTAGATTTAAGCAAGCAGAAGAATTTGCAGAAAAATTATAGAGTGGATTTCTCTGAAAAAGACATTTAAAATATGAATACCACAGGAAGAATTACTCATAAAAAAGATTTAATTGTGATTTTGAGAAAATGGGGTGAATTAAGTAAATGGAGAGCAAAATGGACAAAGAAAAGAGATGAAGACAGAACAAGTTTAGCTTTTCCTGTCAGAGAAAAGGAAAAAGTAGTAAATGAGTTTCCAATGAGAGAAATAGCAGGAGGAGGATAGGTGCATGTCCCTTGGACAAGACAGGATATTTTACTGTTCACAAATGATTTTCCCCGATTAAGAGAAAAGCCTGTAGAATGGTATCGACAGGTAGAAAGATTTGTGAAAGTTTCAAAAGTTTTGTGGGTTGATCTTGATGGATTGTTTGACATAGTAGTCCCATCAGATCTTTGGACAGAATGTAAAACTACTATAGGTTGGCCTAGTGAAGAATATGAACGAGATAAAGTAACAGGTGCTCCTTCTCCAGAGGTAATGAGAAAATACGAACAAGTAATTGTGTTTTTGAAAAACAAGATTCCCCCAAAATAGATAGATTGGGTTAAAATAGATAGAACAATTCAAGAATCAAAAGAATCAGTACATTCATTTTATGAAAGATTACTGCTGGTATTTAAACAATACAGTGGTTATGCTGGTTATGAGCATCTAAGTAAAAAGGATATGAGCCATTTTATATACAGATTTCTATATGGCTTGAGACCTGAAATTAGTGAAATGGTAAGAACTGGAATAGTTGGTTGGCAATCTCACACAGTAGATGATATTTTGAGAAAAGCAAAATACTGTAGTGATGAGATAGAAGCTAAACAAAAGAAGCTGAAAGAAAAAGCAATGTGGGCACAGGTGAAAGTGGCTGAACAACAATTAGCAACTTTGGGAAATAAAAATATTGATCAGAATCAAGGGAAATTTAAAGGTAATTATAATAAACCAAAATTGATGGGAAATATAGAAGAGTTAAAACAGAAACTCCCATGTTTTAATTGTGGCGAAATTGGACACTGGAAGCGCGAGTGTAAGAATCCACCCAGAACTTATTTCAAAAATACATAAGTAAATCCACAGATGCAGAATGAGATAAATGAGCAGCTACAGCGACAGGTAGTGAAGCAGCAAAGTCAGTTACCACAACCGCCACTTCCAAACTGTGTAAATTCGCAGAGATACAATACAGAAACAGGATTCAGCGGAGGTGAACAGGTAAACAGATCACCGAGAGTGAATGTGCCGAATGTGTCTCAACAATTTTGGTTGAAAGAAGATGGAGGGAGTGAATCTGAGGATTACTTCTGACGGTGCCTAAGAGAGGAGGAAGAGTGTGTGCTTGGAGCCACTCTTGAGGTAGATCAATCTGGTCCATTTGTAAATGGTAAAGTGAATGATGTAGAAATTACTTTCCTAGTGAATACAGGTGCTACCCGTTCTACTGTTAGATCAGTGGAAATAGAAAACCTTCCTCTCTCTGGTGAAAAGATCCAAGTAGTTGGTGTAGCTAATCAACAAATTAAAACAGATTTAACTGAACCAGTTGAAGTTGAAATAGGTAAATTTTAAGACATGCACAGATTTGTAGTTTGTGAGAGCAGTCCTGTAAATCTATTTGGGAGGGATATTCTCTGTAACATGAACTGCGCAATATATTGCTCACCGGATGGTATAGAGCTTCAAACTCCAGAAGAAGAGGGGCTTTACAAATTAACAATGTCAATGGTTGAGGCAGAAGAAAGTAAATTATTTCCTGTGTTTGATAAAAATAATTTACCTGAAGAATTAAAAGACACAGTGAATGTAAAAATTTGGGATTTCACTGGAGATGAAATGGGTTTGATGAAAAACGTAGATCCAGTACAAATATCATTAAAACAAGGAGCAGATTATCCAAACATTCCTCAGTATAAAATGAAAGCAGAAGTGATTGAAGGAGTAACTCCTGTAATAGATAAATTCATAAAACAAGGTGTTCTAAAAGATATCGAGAGTAGCCCATGTAACTCACCGATTATGGGAATTAAAAAGCCAAACGGAACTTACAGAATTGTTCAGGACCTGAGAAAGGTTAATAAAATTGTTGTTCCATGTTGCCCAGTCGTACCAAACCCAGCGGTAATTTTAAATCAGATTCCGCATGATGCAGAATGGTATACAGTTATTGATTTATGTAACACATTCTTTACTGTTCCATTGCATCCAGAAAGCCAACAAATGTTTGCGTTCCGGTTCAAAGAGCGTATTCTAGCATGGTGTAGAATCCCTCAAGGGTACACCGAAAGTCCATCTATTTTTAATCAGTTGCTAAAGAAATCTTTGGAAAATCTGGACTTACCTGGAAAATCTACATTAGTGCAGTATATTGATGATCTCCTTCTAGCTGCAAAAACAAGAGATAATTGTGTAACAGATACCATTACTCTTTTAAATCATTTGGAAGATGAGGGGCATAAAGTATCTCTTGCGAAATTACAGTTTTGCAAACAAGAAGTAAAATATCTTGGTCACAGAATTGCTAAGGGAATCAGACAAGTGACAACAGAAAGAATAAAAATGATTCAAGCAATGCAACCTCCAAAAACACAGAGACAGGTTAGAATGTTTCTAGGAATGGTAGGTTATTGTCGCCAATGGATTAGTGGATTCTCAGTAATCGCAAAACCACTGAAGAGACTAACAAAAGCAGACATAAAAGACCCGATTAGCTTAACAAAAACTGAATTAGAAGCTTTTGAGCAGTTAAAGAAAAGTTTGTGTGAAGCTCCAGCATTGTGAATGCCTGATTATGAAAAAGAGTTTGAGCTGTATTTCAGTGAAAGAGAAGGATGTGCATTATCAGTTCTGATTCAAAGACATGGAAAACTGAGAAAGCCAATAGCATACTTCTCAGCTGATCTTGACCCAGTTGCAAAAGCATTACCAGGTTGCTTAAAAGCAGTAGCTGCCAAGAGTGTGAGTTTGGAACAAAGTGAAGGAATAATAATGGGATTTCCTGTAAACGTATATGTGCCACACTTAGTTGAAATTCTTCTTACCAGAAGCAAAACACAGCATTTGACAAACAATAGGCTGACAAAATATGAAAAAGTTATTCTTGGATCAGACAATGTTTCAATTGCGAGATGTGTGAATTTAAATCCTTCCACATTATTACCTGACACTACTGAAACAGAAATCAGAGATGTTTGTTGATAGTTCATGCTTAAGAAACGATGAAGGTGTTCTGAGTGCAGCATATTCGGTGTGCAAAGTTGCAGATGTGATTGAAGCTTCCAGTCCCAAAGGAATTTGTTCAGCTCAAGTAGCAGAATTAATTGCTTTGATTCGTGCATGTGAATTGAGAAAAGATCAAAAAATTACCATAGTGACTGATAGTGAATATGGTTATGGTATAGTCCATGATTATGGCCAGCTCTGGTCTCAAAGAGGTTATTTAACTTCTGCGGGATCACCAATAAGAAATGCTCAGCTAATCAAAAGATTGATCGATGAAATTCAGTTACCAGAAAAAATTGCAGTAGTTAAATGCACAGCACATAAGAAAGGAGAGGACTATATAACAAAAGGAAACTCATATGCTGATTCAATAGCAAAATTCTGTGCAAAGCATAATGTATCAGTTAATCGGAAAAAAGAAAATGAACATGTTTTGAACTCACTTATGTTAATATCTGTAGTTGAAACTTGGTAAGGAGTAAAGCAGTTGCAAAATGAGGCGAGTGATGAAGAAAAAGACACATGGTTAAAAGCAGGATGCAGACAAAGAGAAGAAGATGAGGTTTGGGTTTACAGAGACGATAGAGTAGTAATGCCAAACAGTATGATTTCTGACATGGCACGCATGTATCATGGTCCAGGACATATTGGAAGAGACTCAATGATTAGATTATTTAGGCAGATATGGTACAATCCAAAATTCAGAATAATTGCAGAATCCATTTGTCAAAGATGTCTTATCTGCCAACAGATCCACCCATACAGAAAAACTGTTGTAAGCATGGGAACCATAGGACGGAAGGGTGGTCCATTTACCAGAATACAGCTTGACTTCATTGAAATGCCACCTCACAACAAACTCAGATATGTTTTGGTAATAATTTGTTTGTTTTCAAGATGGGTGGAAGCATTTCCAACACGTCACAATGATTCAATTACTGTGGCAAAATTGCTTTTGAGAGAAATCATACCAAGGTATGGATTTCCAGTGTCGATCGAGACAGATCGCGGCACACACTTTGAAATCAGATTGCTAAAATTGATTTGTGAAGCACTAGGTATAAAGCAAATATTACATTGTGCTTACAGACCAGAACCATCAGGTGTTGTTGAGCAAGTGAATGGTACAATAAAAAACAGGCTAGCTAAAATGTGCTTAGCAACAGGAATGAAGTGGACAGATGCACTTCCACTTGTTTTGATGTCTTTGAGAAGCATTCAGATAGAAAAACAGGATTAAGCCCTCACGAGATTCTAATGGGAAGGGTCATGAGGCAAGCATTTGTTCCAGTTGATAAACTGTTGAGCATTAATGATAGCTTCATTATGGATTACTGCAAAAATCTATCTGACGTGGTGACTTCTGTGTTCCATCAGGTAGGAACTGAAGTATTTACAAAAGAGAAAGAACAAGCTCATGATCTTTTACCAGGAGACTGGGTAAGGACAAAGGTACATCGAAGAAGAAATTGCCTGGTACCACGGTGGCAGAAGGCAAGACAGATGATATTGGTCACAACAAATGTAGTGAAGTGTAAGGGATTGAAACGATGGATTCATGGTAGCCACACCATACGTGTGCCTACACCTGAGAATCCCGACGAAGGTGATACAACAGCTGATTCAGATTCAGAAGAAGAACCTGAAAGAAATCTAGATTCTGAAGATCGACAAGAATGTCGAGATCTTGAAGATTCAAATGCAAATGAAGCACTGAATGAAAAAAATAAAGAAATTGTAATACAAGATTCTGAAGAAGAAAATGATAAAGATCTGCTAGATCAAGTAGCAGAAGAGGAAACTGAACAAGAAGTGATTCAAGATCAAGATCAGGAGAGTATTGAAAAGCAGATTGAACACTTTGGAAGAAGGAACGAAAATTCTGAAACTGGTGAACTGGAAGTAATTGAGGAAGAAGAAGAAGAAGAAATTCCAAGTACCAGCTATAAGGATGCTGTTCCTAACAAAGTGAAACTGCTGAGTAAAGAAGTACCTGAATCTGAAGAAGAATCTGACACAATAAAACTTATTATTAAAGAATCAGCTGATAACACAGAAAGTGAAACAGATGACAGTGAAGATGAGTCAAAATTGAAAAGTTCAAGGAAAAGAGCTTGGAGAATGGAATATAATTTGGCGGAACTAAAAAGGAGATTAATTAGAAAAGGAGATAATTGGCCAAATGAAAACGAAGGTCTAAAATTTAAATTAGTGAATAAAGCAAAAGAACAGGTGAATGAGATCACAAGTCAAAAAGAAGAAGACTTAAATAAGAAAAAAACAAGCAGGAAAAAGAATAGAAGTGATCAGTAGCAGGCCAAAGAGAACAATAAAGCCAAATCAGAAGTACAAATCACCTGAGTGGACCTATATCATTATTCCACCAGTAGTAGAAGTAAATAGTAGTCAAGATAATTTGGATGATGAAAGTGATAATGATTGATTTTATTCTTTAGGGGACACAAGGTTGAAGAAATTGTGTTAGGTGACACAAGGTCAAAGAAATTGTGTTAGCTGGTGGAAAACAGATTTGATGTATGACATAAGGTCGAAGAGGAGCTGTTGGAAAAAAAAGTTATCTGAAAAAAAAAGAGGGGAGTATATTTAGTAATTTTTCATTTTTCTTTTATTTTTAGGCTTTTGTTTGAAAGTAAAGATGCCTTATACTAATGATAATTTGAGATGCTCAATTCTCAAAAGATGTTGCAAACTGTCTTCAATATGTGTAATATTGATAATTTTAGTTTGGTTAATTTTAGCTGTCATTTTTCCTTTTGGAATAGATAAAGAGGTGTATAAAGCTAACCTGACTAGTAAAATTTTGGATAATCATGACACAAATGATAAGACTAGTAGAATTATTGTACATAAACCAGAGATTCATCAAGATAGATCTGTTGGAGATTTTTCTAACAATACCTTTTCAAGGCTTTTATCTGAATATGTTATGGTGATGGATGCAAAAGATTGTTACATCTGTGTGAAATTACCTTCTTCTGTGTCTGAAGGTGTTACATATAATATGCGTCCTCTTACTTATGGTATAACATGTAGCGTAATAGCTAGTTTGTTTTATAAAACTGGACGTTTGTAATATTACTATTCTGATTTTGATGACATTTTTGCAAATCTAAAGATTGTAGATAGCTTGAATAAAGTGAAACATGCTAAACAGATGAGGGAATTTTTCCTAACAACTAGTGAACTCACTTATGAGTATGCTTTTAGAAATAATTTAACATGTAAATTGAGAACAGAAGAGAAGTTGTTCTTAAATATGGTGGAAGAGAGAAGGGCAATTTACAAGCAAAATGAGATGTTAAAAACTACTAAGTCAAAATTTTGGCAAATGGAAGATAAAAAGCTTAATGGTAGAAATGAAAATTTTGCAATTCATATAGATAAACCTGTTGGAGGAAAATTTTGTATAAGAAGAGATAATACTTTGTTTGATAATTATTTTGTTGGTTCAAGTCAATGTGAAGACACTTATCGTATTATGGGGGGTTGGGTATTTAAAGGAGGCAAAGATCCAATTTTTCCTGGAATTTATTTTATTTGTGGGAATAAAGCTTATTACAGTCTCCCAGACCACTGCTATGTAGGTTTAGTTTTTCCAAACAATTTTCATGTAGATAGAAATGCAAAGGGTTCATTTGAAATTGGCAATCACTCGAATAGATTTAGAAGAGAAAGCTTTACAGAAATAATGGGAGATATATTTGGTGCATTAATACCTATGGTGGGAATAACTCTGAATGCAAACAAAATTAGAAAAATGTCTACAATTGTTGATAGATTGTCAACAGACACTGCAAGTGGATTTCAATTAGTGAATACAGAACTTATTGCAATGAGAACTATGGTGATGCAGAATCGTCTTGCATTAGACATTCTGCCAGCAAAAGAGGGTGGAGTCTGTGCCATTTTGCATGTTCAACACTGCTGTACATACATACCTGATAAAAGTCAGAATATAGAATTGTATATAAAAAACATTACAGAATTACATAACGAAGTAGAACCTTTAGAAGACGAGAGTTTTTCAGAACGTTTAAGTAAAAGATTTGCAGTCATTAAGCACTGGTTTCAAGAGATTGGTAGTTCAATTATAGGTAAAATCGTTTTTCCTCTAATAATCATAGCAATAGTGATACTTTTGTTAAAAATTAGTTGCATGATACACAAGAAAGCTGAATTACATGGAAGTGAAAGACAATAGGGCTTATGTGAAGCCTGGACTTGGTCAAGAGTCGGAGATGACCTAAGAATCTAATCATGAACTGACACAGGACAGCCAATGAAAAGCTTGGATTTTCATAGAAGAATGTAAAATGTAGAAAGTTTCGCTAGAGAAAAAGGTATAAAACCTGACACAATGAGCAGGGAAAAAACTCTTGCTTTCCGATTCCTGAATGACGTGACACGCTGTTGGACTTTGGCGCACTTAAGGATAGCAGACTTTAAATGATATTTTCCTTTTCAGGTGAAGTGAGAAATAGACAGGGAAATAGATTTAGGGAATGGAAATTATTATTCTGCTAATATTTCATGATTCTGAACTTGCTTGATAATGTCAGTTAATTAATTCATTTTCCTTATTAAAATGCTGCTTTCTTATTTGCTAATACAATAAAGATTCTAAAACGTAAATGTTTTTTTTCTTATGAAGAATAAAAGTCAATCAAATTAGATTTGAAAAGACAAGCTGGTCTTGTTTATTCATGGTCTAGTTTCCATCAGTTGATCCAATTGCCTTAAGTGATTTGATTATAGGTGATAAAATGTTTAAAGCCATGGTAAAGAAAGATAAACTGCAGTTGTATATAATAATGTAAATATTATGTGAATAGATTTATTAATCAAATCACCTGATTCAGTAGCTCAAAAATTGTCTCATTGGTGTTATGGGCCTGTATATGTGTTTCGTGATTAATGGTGAGTATTGAGGTGATAGGTAGTGTTTGTGAGACAGTTTTTCAATCCGAGTGCTGGATCACTGCTAATGCGGCTGAGGATGAAGCTGACACAGACGCTGCTAAGTCTTGAAGCGCCTTTGTTTTTCTCCAATGTGGTGTTGCATGTCCAGAGAGAAGAAGAGCGAGCATGGGGAACCTAACACACCCACAAGCTGCACTTGGACCTAGCCAGGCTGCCTCAGGTCCTCCAACCTGTGGTGGTCTCCAATCCTCCCGCTCTCGCTGGCTTGCCAGACTTCTCCTAACTTCAAAGGTCACTGCTTACTCCTGATTGTCTAATGGGGTCACAAAAGATTTGTCTGGCTTTGCAGCTGGTAGCATTCCGGCTTCAATTTGGGGGATAGCTGGTGAGCTGGTGGAATGATGTGCATAACAGGCAGATGGTGACCGGTGGGGATTTGAAGATGTAGTTTCAGCAGGGAGTAGTAGGGAGCGACCCAAGCTTGTCGCTTAGGCCATGAAAACGTAAGTCTGCTCAAATCACCTCAGTGGTTGTGACAATGGTTGGTAATTGCTGCAGGGGTTGACTTCCCCTTGCAGCTGCCACCGCTGCTTACTTCCCCACTGTTGTGTGCCCTACTCTGCCGGACCACAGAGGCAGACGGTGGTTGGCAGGTTTGGTATTGGAGGCTTACAGCTTAATAAGAACAGCTTAGATTGTCAATATGGTCATGTGGTGAATGGGTGAGGGGCAATGAGATGATATGCCGGAGGGAGCCAAACTCCTCCCCACATGCTCTGTATCAATCACTTTTGAGCGATAAAAAGAGGAGTGGAGGGACAGGAGAGAGACCGCTACAGCCTCTACAAAAGCTCCAGAGGTGTGCGGTGCAGTGCACTGAGAAGGACTTGGACTGAAACAGGCTGAAACGGGGCCCGCTGCTCCCACGCCATTCCCACACTTACTGTTGCTTCTCTGCCTCTCTGCCACCTGTTTCTCACCACCCATCACTGTTTGCTTCTGCTTACCTCTCAAGGAGGCCTCTCAGGGAGGCCTCTCAGGGAGGCTTCTTGGCATCCAACGTTAACTTGTAGGTGTGACCACCTGACTCGTAGGTGTATGCAATGCATGATGATGCTGCACGCCCTGGACGTTTTTGGGTGTCTAGTTTTCTGGAATGGCTGGCTTTGGTAGGATTCCCTGGGTGGCAGTGGAGCCCAGGCTCAAAATCCACAGCTATCCTCATTGCCAAAAAAGTTGGTTTTGAGAGGAAAAGGTGATCTATCCCCGTTTTGTGTTGGGGCCATTCTTGATGCGGGCACTGATCTACTTACACAAGCAGGATCCCATATTTATCAGGATAAGTGTGAGAGTGATAAGTTTTATGAATTTTGTGGATCCCTGCAGTTTCTGTAACTTGCACAGAAATGTCAGGAAAATGTCTGTTTTTCCCCAAATTTGAGGTTAAGGGGCAATATGAGCAAGAAAAAATAGAGGAATCCATCAAAGCTGGCCCATCCCGGACACTCCTGGGTGTCTAGTTTTAAGAAATGTCTAGGTTTGGTATGTTTCTCTGGGTGGCGGCTGAACTAGGGCCTAAAGTTTGCAACTACCCACATTGGGAAAGAAGCATTGGTTTTGCTGGGTGATAGATGATGTTTCTAGGTTGTGTTTTAAGGAGTGTATGTCACGGACACTAGGCCCAGGAACACATGTGTAGGGTACTGTTTTTATCGGGAGATCTTTGGGAACACAGAACAAAGATCATTTGTTATTACCAATTGGATTTGTCTGCATGTTTGGCTTCCAACTATAAGCACGTTTTCAAGAAAAAGCATCTTTTGCAAATTGGCCTCTTAATCATATTGTAATTGTATTGTCATTGTTTTGTATTGTAATTGCATTTATATAGCACTTACTTCCCCTGACGAGGCGTTGAATTACTTTTTCAGAAATTAGTACGCTACTCCGGAACCCATAAAGGATTAGTGCTGAATTAGTATAGTGAAATATGAAAGTCATTTGAGTGGTGGATATGTTAGTCAGTTATTTGGATTGAGAAGGATAGTGGAGGAATAAAAGAGGGGAAAAGGTGTGCATTTGTATAGCGCTCACTACCCCAGATGGGGTGTTGAAGCATTTTTTTCGATGAGTATCACGCTACTCTGGAATCCATAAAGGATTAGTGGTGAATTAGTATAGTGAAAAATGAAAGTAAGTTGAGTGATGCATATGTTAGTTAGTTATTTGGTTGAGAAGGATAGCGGAGGGATAGAAGATGGACAAAGGTTTGCATTTATATATCGCTTGCTACCCCTGATGAGGTGTTGAAGCTCTTGTTTGCGAGTAGTACGCTTCTCCGGAAACCATAAAGGATTAGTTGTGACTTAGTATAGTGAAATATGAAATAAATTTGAGAGGTGGCCTGAATGGAGTGGTTTCAGTGACCATAACCCACTTGTCTTGGAGCTGATGTACAGGGTGGGCTCAAGAAATAGAGACCAACGCACAATCATAGAGAGGGCAACAGATCAAGGCAGGAGACTAAAGTGGTCCAAAATAGACAGGGAAACGTTTTATAAGGACCTGGTGGACGCCGGCAAACTTGCCATCAATGACTGTTTAGATACAGAAGTCCATGGACCGAGGCTACTGGAAGCATTCGATCAGATTGCTAATCTGATTGATGGCTTACTAAAGACTAGTGTGCCCTTAAAGAACCACGGTAATCCTCGATGGTTCGATAAAGACTGCTCCAAAGCTTTGAGGGAGCTGAAAAGCTGCCTTAAATCTAAACCAAGGGTTCCCCAAAAAATCAAGGCGTGTAGAGAAAATCATAAAAAAGAGATTAAGAGGAGGAAACTTGCCTTGCAGGCAGAAGCGTGGGCAGATTTAAGAGAAGCAGGGGAAAGAAAGGATTTAGCGGGTTTCTGGAGAATCATTAATAGCCCAACCTTCCAGGAAAAAGATACCCCGGAGATAGGGGCTAATATCCTCCCAGAACAGTGGGTCACCCATTATAGGAGTCTGTATAACCATGAGCCCGGCACTATTGTAGAGCTACCGGTTATTCCAACTAAGGCTCCACCGGTTGTATTTACCATCAAGGAGATCACTGCAGGGATAGAGGGTTTGACCAAAAACAAAGCCCCGGGTCCCGACGGAATTCCCCCAGATCTGTTTCTGAGTAGCGTTGAACTTTGGGCCCCTTTAATGACAAGGGTCATTAACACTGCCATTACCTGTGGCCTGCCACCGCCCTGGTCCAAAGCGGTAATTGTGCCGATTTTCAAGAAGGGCAACAGGGACGATCCTAAGTGTTATCGCCCGATTTCCCTGATTGACGTATCGGCAAAACTCCTGGGTAGGGCAATCCTTAACAGACTGTCCGAGTGGACCGAAGAAAATAACATCTTCTCGGACACTCATATGGATTTAGGACAGGGAGGTCCACTAGTGATCAATGCCTGAACCTTTACATGCTGACTGCCAAATATACCATGGCTAGCGATGAATCCATTTATATGGGATTCATGGATTTGCAGCGGCATTTGATCACGTCAATAGGGAGAAATTGTGGGTCATGATGTCTAATATGGGGATAGAGAGTGGCCTAATTAATATACTGAGGGAACTACATAGCGACACCACGGCTAAGGTTCGATTCAATAGGGAGGGGGGACCGACCAACTCTTTTCCCTGTATGAGTGGAGTCCGACAAGGCTGCATCCTCGCCCCTTTTTTGTTTTTCCTTTATATTAATAATTTGGAGCAGTTTCTGTTAGGTCTAAAGGCAGATTGCCCAAGGGTGGGGTCGGGTCATATTCCTGTTCTGCTTTACGCAGATGACGCGGTGCTGATTGCACGTACACCCAGGAGCTTACAAATCTTGATCGATCGATTCGTTAAGTTCATGGGTGCCCTGGACCTCTTTGTTAATTTGGGCAAATCCTATGTGCTCCTGGCGGGGAAAAAAACGACCTCCAAATTCACCTACACAATAGGGAGTCACATTGTAGAAGAGGTTAAAACGTTTCCCTATCTTGGTGTAACATTTGATGGCACCTTACAGTTTGATTCCCTGGTGGAGGAGCGTTGTGGTAAAATGATTGCATCTAATGGGGCAATAGCTAGCTATGGCAGGAGGCTAGGAAGATGGTCCCCGGAACAGGTGATGAACTTGTACAGCTCTGTATCATGCTCCAAAGTAATTTATGGGGCAGAAGTATGGGGCTTTGTTAATACCACAAGAATCCAACGGGAAGAAAACAAATATTTGAAATCTATCCTGAGGGCACCCCAAAGTACTGCTGGATTTGTAGTCCATAGGGAGTTAGGGAGGCCATATATAGAAGACCTGGTAAAACTGAGGCCTATTGCGGCCTGGTTAAAAATCTGGGTCAATCCTGATGCGTCACTCAGTAGAGAAATCTTATCGGATTGTTTAGAGAGGGACAAATGTATGCGCATTCCCTGGCTCCATTATGTAAAGAATAACCTGGAGGAACTAGGGTTTGGGAACCTCTTTACTAACCCCGCAACAATTGTAGCCCAGAATAAGATGCAAGTAGGGAAAATTTTCCTAGAGCGGAAAAACCTATGCAGAGCTGAGGCTGAAGGGTGTAAAAAGACAGTGAGGGCCCATAACCTGGTGAAAAGCGTGGAGGGTATGGAGCCATACTTGTACCTCATGTATAACGCACAGGATAGATTCTTGATGTGCCGTTTCAGACTGAACTTACTCCCTTTTATGTTGGCATCACCAGCAGGATTCGCAACATCAATTGAACAGAAGGGGCCCTGCGGCTGCGACAACAGGTCTCCGCAGGACTCCCTTCACTTTGTCTTACTCTGCCCCTTTTATTCAATGCCCAGGCGCAGATTTCTTGTAAACCTCTTAAAAAAACCAAACTGGCACACGCTAGGGAGGCATTAGTCTTCTTACAAAAAGCTTCGGACCCCTTAACAATGTGTAGTATTATGAATTTTATTAAGGTAGCGGTCCGTTTAAGGTTAACTAGGGGAGATGAATGAAATGTTTCTAATTTTATCTTTTTAAAGTGTTATATAATTTCTTTTCCTGTCTGTATTTTATGTTTCGCTAACACTTTGAAATTGAGAGGTGGTCTGTTATTTGGATCGAAAAGGTTAGTGGAGGGATTGAAGAGGGAAGGAGTTGGACATGTTTTAGTTGTTTGCATTGGATGGCATAGCAGTAGGAGTAGTAAATAAAAGGGGTGTGGAGTGGGAAGAGACATGGGGGGTTTTGAAAAGGCTTGTTTTGGGGGATCGAAATAGTAAAAGAGGTATGAGATGATGCAAGGAGGGGTAGAGTATGGAAGAGTTTATAAAGGGTTATTTTGGGGATCATAGTAGTGGTATGGGGTTTGGGATGAATGCTAGTATGGGTAACCCCAAATTCAGAGGTCTACAAATAACAGTTGTTCATAAACTCAGTATCTTGTGCATTTTTCAGAAATACATGTTTCCTTCATACCCTGTCAGAACCCCATTCAGAGGCCCATGGGGGTTGAGGCTTTTTACTCCTGATGTCCCAGGGCTTGACGTAAATAAATAATCTCCAGCTGGAAACTCGCTTTTATTGCAAAAGTGATATTTATTTATGATCACAAAGTGAAATGCGTCATACACAAACAACATAACCAGCCCTCCTAAGGCTGACACTTTAGCGCTATCCAGGATGTGTTCTGACTCTCACGTCCCTGTCTATTGGCAGGGGTTAAACCCATTTACGATATATAAAATTCAGGTTAGGTACTGCTGATCCAGCGAAAGGCCACGGATAAACGCATCACAGTCAACAACGTTTCAAATAGGCCCATATACGCATTCAAGTTTCCTGGTTGTTTCGCTGGGGGTCAAGTTTTATAATTCACTTTCATCTTGTTTATTTAACCCACTGGAGATTCAATTTTATTTATGAGAAGTTTCATTCAATGTCTAATTAATCTTCCCAGATCAACACTCTTGCTTTTGGCTGATGGACCATTAGTTCAGTGGTTGATGGTGATATGAGCAATTAACTAACTAATTTACAGATTTCAGTAAAATAACCACAAACTCTGGGTAAGAGTCAATGGATTTTATTTAAATCTCAGTCATAAATGAACGCTCCTTTAGTACAAATTCACAGTGCAAACTCCCTCACCTTCATGGGAGAGAAAATTCATTTAGCAACACATTCAATTCACAGATTTATTCAACAAATTAATGCATTAAGAGTGGATAGATGAAGAGGTAAAAGGCATAATAAATCATTAATTTGCAAAATATATGCAAATGTAAAGACAGACTAATAATTACCCAAGGATGATAACGGGAAAACCAGCCCTATGGCCAAAGAACTGGTGGAGGTCCCATGAGAAATAATCAGGAGACAAAGACTATAGGACAGGATCAGGACAGGGCAATACTTTCTATATAGACCCGATGCACCTTCTCTCTCACTCTCTTCCTACTAAAAATTCTTCCGGTGTCGTTCAGAGGTGAATCTTCCCAGTCTGTTCTCTCCTTTCTTAGCAGCAGTAATTCTCGCCTCTCTCCTGCACTCGTTTTTGCCTCACCTCGCTTACATGCATGACCGCACTTAAAATTTTAAGCCACTATAGTTATAGTCTTCATATCTGCATGTCCCACCCTCAAAAGTTACAAATCTTGATGAAATACGAACTCTGATTGGGCAGGGACAGGGGAGTTGTCATCAACTCATGCTGACATGTTTAATTTCTTCATAAACTCTTTTGTCTAACAAACCCTTCCCCTTTAGCTCATTCATTTATTCTGTCTTATTACTTTTCTCGTATATTTATTGTTGCGAATCTAATATATCTTGTATGCTGTTTCACAGTCAAGAAGAGGTTTCACACAGCTGTTGTCCTTGCCTCTTGGCAGTCTGTCAGCGACACGGTCAGTGGGTCACATGATGATTCCACTGCGCAGGCTTAGCTTGCCTCCATTTTCGTTGCCATCTTTTTCTCTGGCATGCCATATTAGACCCAAACGTACACCATCATTAAAGGAATCATAAACAGATGTTAATTTCTCAAATATGTGATTTTCACTGTTCACCACCCACTTCTACTCAATCCCATGTTATTTTCTCTTTACTTTAAGCAAAAGCAATAACAGCAACAGCTCTCTTTAAATTCAGGCAAGCATATGTCAGGTATGAAACTAGTGAAAGAACGAATGCAGTGACTGCATTCGTTCTTTCACTAGTGTTTGTGTTATTTTGATTATTAGTCACCATTAGAACAGGTATTACAACAGTTAACAGTAACCACATCAACATTAGTATTGTAATACTACATAAACAACACTTAACACATTTCCATTTTAAACTAGATTTCGGACGTTCAGTCACTTTCACTTCTGCCATTTTTTAGTATCTAAAATTTTTCTAAAAAATATAAAAATTTAAAAAGTCTTTGGGTGATCCCACACTTCAAAAGCTTTCAGCTTTAGTTAGCCCTTTTTCTTTGGAATCTTTGTTTGATAAATGTTCTATAAATCCACCTTTTGTGCAAAAAGACTTTTCTTTAAGGTGGTCTCAATCCCCTTTCATCAGATCCTTCAATGGTGTCACTTTCTCTTCATGGATCATGTAAATTCACTCTGGAGCCTTATATTTTCTACTTGGAACCCTAATTCTTTTTGACAATTTTAATAACCTTCTTCTTGATTGTTCTTGCTCAACCTGACTTGACACCTTATTTACTTGTTCTAATTCTTTCCCTGTTTTTCTTCTTAGAAAGTATCTCAGTATTTTTACTCCACTCTGCCAGTTATCACCCTTTCTAACCCTTTTTGTCTGTACTGCTTTTTCACCTTCTTCACCGATTGCAAGAGTCCTTTTAGTTTCTCTTTCCTTCTCTTTCTGCCTTTTCCTCCTCTGTTTGTTGTATTTGTTCTGGACCCTCTGGTCTCTTCTTTTCTTCTTCTGACTGAAATTGATCTGGATTGTTGGTAGTTGATTCTTTTTATTCTTTGCTCATTTTCCTGGTCTTTCAAGCTCTGGCTCTTTCTTAGCCTCTACAACAGTTTCTTCAGTACCAGTAACTGATGCCCACTCTACTTGACTTGTACTTGGTTGTTCATTGTCAATGCATTCTTCAGAGTCTGTTTCTATGGTTTCTTCAACTTCACAACTTTCAGCTTCTGGTTCTTTTCTTTGTTCTACCAGTTGCTGCTCTTGTCGTTCAGGTGGACTTGGGACTCTCTGGGTATGGCTGATGTGCAGTGGCAGCTGGTGGAATTAGAAACTGGTGAGGCGTATGCAGAACGAATGAATGTATATGAGCGAGCGCAGCCAGCGAGCCCAACTGCAATTAGGGGGGGTTCGCCCCCCGTAAAGACATTTAAAAAAAAATTGGTATCTTTTTGGTGCAATTTTCAGCACTATTTCTGTGATAAATGGACTAAAAATTCAGTTCTTCTAGGCATTCATAAAAGAAAACTCATACATTATTTCAGAGAATTTCTGGGTTGCCAAGCAAGTCTGACTTCTGAAGAGGGCTAGGGTACTAAGCAAGACTTCTTTCCAATAGAAAACACTAGTTAGTGATGTGAACACATTCAATGGACAAACCTGGGGACTAGGGAGAGTCCCTCTCCTGAGATAGAAATTTAAAAAAGATTGTCAAATGGTGCATTTTAAAGCAAACCTGAAGGTGTGAACAACTGCTCAGTCAATACTACTGTTTAGAGTTGTGGGAGTTAAGAAACCTTATAGAAGTTTGACACATAATGAGAATGCTCTGAGAATATGGAACTAAAATAAATAACAACATAAACTGCAATTTACTGGTACCACAGTAGCACAACTATTCGTAATCACACTGGATAGAACCACAAGCTAACATGTAGAATACCATGATTGACAGGGTGATGAATTTACTTGGACACCAGCGCTAAGGGAATGTAGCTCATCATTTTATCATACAATGACAATTGCTTCCTTAGGATTATAGTATCCCTCAGCAGATCACGATGGGTGACTCCTGTGGTGACAGCACAGCAGCAGTCACTAAGAGAGACGTCTTGGAGTAGGTCCCTTTGAGAGACTGCAAGCAGCATCCCACAGCAGCAGCTGTGAGAGGCTCCATGAAGACACGTCAGTGATACTGAGAAACTCCTGCAGTATTCCTCCGCTGCTCACTGAGGGAGACTCCATGCCCCCTCCATCAGCAGTCACTGTGCAAGGCTACAGCTGCAGCATGCAGTGTCAGCAGTTCACTAGACTCACTACAGCCGGAGAAGGCTCCATCCACCTCCCACCAGAGGCTCTTTAGGAAACCCTCTAGTCTGCCCCAATATCATGCGGCAGACTCAGCCTTGATGTGTTTTATCTAGGAACCCGATTCAATATTGTGACTTTATGCCCCTGTACGGCTATAATGAATAATATCCCTATAATGGCATAAGAATCAGATCCATATTTCAGTAAATCGCCCTTGCAGCCCAAGGCATGGAAAAAGCTACTTCCTTAGATTCCTAGAAAGCACAACGAGTTCTTTCAACACACCAAACCTCCAGCAACCTGGGAAATCCCCGCTTGCTTTGTTTTGATTTGTAATAGAACTCCTGCGAGCACTGTAAGAACGGCCAGTTCTTAGTGACATCTTTATTGACGTCCAAACCTTACGTCAAACTCGGCACCTTTCAGGTATAAATATACCAACGTTGCCTTAAGCAAACACACGGTGGTGATTTCGGAGTAGAGCAGCTAATCTACTTGCTGAGAGCCCAGAAGATGCGGAGAGCCCACGGACGCTGCCCATCCTCTTTGACGCGCCGAGAAAGACGCTGTCTTTTCTCCTGCCGAGAAAATCCAGCTCCGGCGTTTCCAGCCTACCCTTGCGGGTGACTGGAATATCGAGTCCTGAGAGAGAGATACCAAACCTCCTACATTCTATTCCCAAGGTACAGTGCTGACTAAACCCTTAGAGAGAATTCTTGAACAGATCCTTGGCAACAAACCTACTTAACTTAAACTGGTACTTACTTACTCCTCCCCATGTATTAGGCTTAGGTCAGGTACACCGGGGTAGGCGTATTTTTGAAGCACCAGTTGAGCACGTTAGCCTTTGTATATATGTATATATATTTTATCCATTTTAAAGTGTCTTATGGCTAAGAAACCATATCAATGCTTTTACAGTATTATTTCATAATACTCCTTTTACTGTACGTACTTTACTTTACATTAAGTATTGCAATTGTGGCAATTCATTTCTCTTGCATGAGAAGGAAGACTGCTCAATAAATAATACCTTTTATTGAAAACGCCCGTCTCTCTATTCTCTGCACCCTGGTAAAACTAAGTATGCACATCTGACTGAGTGAAATAACTGTCTACTGTTTCACACGACTCTAGAGATTGACTCTTATTCTGAGGGAGCAAAGTTGTCATGTTTTTGCGGTTGTCGGAAGCTGAATCCCTTCTTGTCTGAGCCAGGGAAGCTGATCACTTCCTATTCATTCAAGAAATGTTCCAGTGACCTCTGAGCTAGCTGGCGCAAACCTAACTTAAGTCTAACATAGTCAGTAGAGACCTAGAAGACCTCAGTCCTACTTCTACACTGCTGTTTATGTTATTCCAATGCGCAGGGCCTATAGGGAAAATAGGAACTACACTACATGGCGCCCACCGTTTGGTAAGGCGATAAAACTAACGCAAGACGTTAGAGTAACTCAGTCGTGCTTTTTCACACAGACCCTTTCTCCCAAAACGGAAACTGGACGAGGTTAATCTATAATTTGACTCCTTCAGTGACTACATTGTTAAAAGGAAAATTGAGAAACTCAAAAAAGACATTTGGTACTTCTCGGAGGAGAGAGTATATCCATATCTCCATGCCCAATATTACACTGCTCAGGACACCAACCAACAAGGGGACCAACAATATTGGTCTAGTAGAAAAATTCGGACCTTCTCTGATACTTCTGAATCAGAAAATGAAGGGGGCGCTGTCTCTAATGATTATCCCTCTAATAGACGTACCAACTTTGATGGCCACCAAAGATCAAATCGTTTTTTAGGGAACTGCCGGGGGACGAATCGTGTTCGGTTCAGACCCCAGGAGAGTGGACGGTATCAGCAGATGGGCCATCAACAGACAGAGCCACGTTTTCTGGAAACAAGACAGAATCGATATTGGAGAGAGTAGATATAAGGAATGATCTTTCTCTTATTCCCATCTTCAACTTGTCAAAAAAACCTTTACAGAAAAATATTATTGATCTTTTATCTTGTGGACTTTCTTTCGTCCCTAGTACCCCCTTCAATGCATTCGAATTAAACAAGGATGTACAGGCCTTCTTCAGGAAGATAAGGCTCAAGAAGTTCTTCTCGGACAAAGAAATAGAAGCCACTAATAACATCTCTGGTTTTCGCCCACCCTCTGTTTTTACCCCCTCCCTTGAACAGGTTGGCCCTGAAGTGGGTATTTTTGAGAAGAGTGTTTGTGCCAAAATTGCCAACATGACGAAATTTGTCCCGAAACCACCTTACAATTTGAGCTATGATGAATATCAAGCCCTGAAACAGCTTACAGCTGACCGCACCCTTACTGTGAAACCCAGTGGTAAGGGGGGTGGTATTACTGTCCTGGACAGTGCTGAGTATAAGGACAAATTCTTTCTATGCTCAACAATCCTGAACACTATCTCAGGGTTTCTGTATACCCAGCAAGGAGAATTATGACTGAAATTACTAATGTTACCCTCAGTGCCTTACAACGTGGCTCCATCTGTGACCAGGAATATGACTTTTTCAACAAATCCTTTTTCAAAGTGCCGGTCCTGTACGGACTGCCCAAAATGCGCAAGAGCCTGTCCTCACCTCCCTATAGACCCATTGTGTCCACAATCGGGACTCTCACGGAACCGCTGTCCAAATTTGTGGACGCTTGCCTTTCACCCATCGTTTATCGCCTTCCTACTTTTGTCCGAGATACAGGCCACCTGATCAGTAAGATTGAGGGTCTGAATTTCAACAATAATTCGGATATACTTGTCTCAATGGATATTGAGGGATTATATTCTAACATCCCACAGGAAGGCGCGCTAGAGGCGGTCAGAAAGATACTCCATGACTCAGACTGTCCTTCTGAGAAATTGTTTGTGTTGGAATGTTTAGCCATTGTACTTAAAGAGAATTACTTTGAGTTTGATAAAATCACATATAAACAAGTGCTCGGAATCAGCATGGGTGCGGCCTGTGCCCCCAATGTAGCCAATGCTTACATGGGGGTCTTTGAGGAAAAGTTTATCTATAACGAGGTTGCCCCGTTCTTCGAGAACGTTACCAACTATAATCGTTATATTGACGAATTTTTTTTTCTTCTGGCGAGGCCCCCAGGAACAACTTAATGAATTTATCTTCTGGATAAATTTATGTGACCCTCATCTCAAATTCAGTGCCAACATCAGCTCATGTAAGATTGAATTTCTTGATGTATGGATCAAAGTGGTGGATGATCACATTGAGGTTTCTCTTTACACTAAGCCTACGGCCCGGAACACCCTCCTTCTCTACGACAGCTTCCATCCGCGCAGTCAGAGAAACAGTATACCTTTTAGCCAGTTTCTTTGGCTCCGCCCACCCTCCCTAAAGCTCATAGTGGAACTATTGAATACATCTCTTAGGGAGGCTAAGGTCCCCAACTCCTGGAAACCTGCGATGGTCGTACCATTGCTGAAAAAGGCCAATGCTGATCCAAGTAATCCCGCCAACTTCCGACCAATTTCCCTTCTTCCAGTCTATTCCAAGATTCTGGAAAAACATATAAATAAACAACTTACTAGCCATATCGAATCTCATAATATCTTACACCCTTCACAATCTGGTTTTCGTTCTGGTTTTTCTACAGAATCGACTCTGCTGGGAGTCTCTGAAACCATTCGTCATCTGGTGGACAGAGGGGAGACCATGGCACTTATTCTATTGGATTTAAGTGCCGCATTTGATACGGTCTCCCACCCCATTCTGATTAACACTTTAAAAACATCTGGCATCACTCATTCCGCCCTTGAATGGCTCATCAGCTTCCTGTCCAATCGGACGTTTCAAGTCTTTTCGGCTACCTCGACGTCTAAAATTCATACATCTGCATATGGTGTCCCACAAGGCTCCATCCTGAGCCCCCTCCTTTTTAATTTATATGTCAGACCCTTGGCGGCTATTGCGGAGCAGGCAAGGCTCTCCATATTTTCATATGCAGATGACACACAGATCATCTTTTCTCTCTCCACCAGTCATCTTTCCACTACATCATCCCTCTGTCATGGTCTCAACAATATTGCCTCTTGGATGTATAACAATAAGTTAAAACTGAACGGAGGGAAAACTGAACTCCTCCTATTTGGCAACAATCCTGCCTTATGGGGACCCTCTCACTGGCCTGTTCAAATGGGCACCCCTCCCAACCCTTCGAAAACTGCCCGTAACTTGGGAATAATATTCGATGACCAGCTGTCCATGAGACAACATGCCGTGAGAGTCTCCTCCATTTGTATAACCATCCTCAAATGGTTGAGGAAAATCACCTGGATGCTTCCTCTGGAAACCCAGAAAAACATAGTCCAGGCGTTAATAACATCTCGCCTGGACTATGGTAATGTTCTCTTTCTGGGAGCGGGCAAAGAGGTTATTCGGAAATTACAAACGGTTCAGTACATGGCAGTCCGTCTCCTGTGTAAACTACCTTATAAATCCTCCACTTCCCTGCACCGTCGTAGTCTTCACTGGCTAAGCATTGACAATCATTGTAAATTCAAGGCTCTTTGTCTTGTACATAAAATTAACACTGGCAAGGCCCCCCAGTATTTGAAATCTCTTATTCACCCATACCTTCCTTCCCGCACTCTTCGCTCATCCAGTCAACATAAACTTCTGATCCCCAGGACGAAGAGAGCCAGAATGGGAGGTCGATCTTTTGCTTTTTTGGCCCCATCCTTGTGGAACTCTCTCCCTTTATCAATTAGGATTGAATCCAACTATCTTAAATTCCGAAGAGATGTCAAAACATGGCTTTTTGATCTTTAGTTTTGCTACTGTACACTTTCCTCACTGGTTTAGCGCCGGGAAACCTCCGGGTAGCTGTGCGCTCTATAAAATTAAATATAAATAAAATAAATAAAATAAAATTGCACTGATATGAGAGACTTTGAACTTCATGCCGCACAAATGAAAACCAAATTCCAGAATAGGGGTTACCCTAAAAGGCTTATTAGGGACTCTTATAAAAGAGCCAAGTACTTTGACCGAGAGGCCCTTTTGAATCCTAGGGAAAAAACTGAGGATCAGAAACTTGTAATTGTTACTACCCACTCGAATTTTAATGAAAAATTGCAATACATCATCAACTCGCAATGGTATCACCTTAATATGGACAAAACTGCCGAAAAACTGGACAAACCTATTTTTGCGTTTCGCCGCAATAAAAATCTGAGAAATGCCCTAGTCAGGGCCTCCCTGACCGACAGTTCTTCTGTCAGTCAGAGAAGCATCACTGGCCCCAATCCCATCACGGGTAGCCACAGATGTGGCGGATGCCATGCCTGTGAGCGTTTCCATTCCACCTCGGAACTGAAATGGGGTAAAAAAAGAATCCTACTGAAAGAGATGACGAACTGCCGGACCAGTAATGTCATTTACCTCCTCCTTTGTCCATGCTCCAAGGGCTATGTAGGAGAGACAGGCAGGGAATTTAGGACCAGGTTCTCTGAACATAAATCTTGTATTAGGAACCTACGCATAGGTGCCCCCCTGGTTGCTCATTGGAAAGCCTTTAACCATTCCTTGGATGATCTGAAGTGGCTAATACTTGAACGAGTCCACTGCCCCAAGGATGGTAATATTGATGCCCTTAGAGGAAAAAGGGAAGTTTTCAGGATTTTTTATCTGGAGACGGCTGTCTCTGGACTGAATGAACATATTCCCTGGGAGAATACCATTCTTTAAAAGATTATCCGTTCCTTCTGAATTTATGGGTCTGGTTCCCCCTTTCAGAACCTCTGACCGATAGGCCCTTTTGAATCCTAGGGAATAAAATTAGGATCAGAAACTTGTAATTGTTATTACCCACTCGAATTTTAATGAAAAATTGCAATACATCATCAACTCGCACTGGTATCTCCTTAATATGGACAAAACTGCCGAAAAACTGGACAAACCTATTTTTGCGTTTCGCCGCAAAAAATCTGAGAAATGCCCTAGTCAGGGCCTCCCTGACCGACAGTTCTTCTGTCAGTCAGAGAAGCATCACTGGCCCCAATCCCATCACGGGTAGCCACAGATGTGGCGGATGCCATGCCTGTGAGCGTTTCCATTCCACCTCGGAACTGAAATGGGGTAAAAAAGAATCCTACTGAAAGAGATGACGAACTGCCGGACCAGTAATGTCATTTACCTCCTCCTTTGTCCATGCTCCAAGGGCTATGTAGGAGAGACAGGCAGGGAATTTAGGACCTGGTTCTCTGAACATAAATCTTGTATTAGGAACCTACGCATAGGTGCCCCCCTGGTTGCTCATTGGAAAGCCTTTAACCATTCCTTGGATGATCTGAAATGGCTAATACTTGAACGAGTCCACTGCCCCAAGGATGGTATATATTGATGCCCTTAGAGGAAAAAGGGAAGTTTTCTGGATTTTTTATCTGGAGACGGCTGTCTCTGGACTGAATGAACATATTCCCTGGGAGAACGCCATTCTTTAAAAGATTATCCGTTCCTTCTGAATTTATGGGTCTGGTTCCCCCTTTCAGAACCTCTGTAGCTTTTTAGTGACCTGCAGCCTCTACGGTACTTGTTCTCATTTCCTATTCTTCCCTTTTTTAATACATCTTTGCTTATTAGTTCCTTCCTTATTTTCATATTTTCATTATTCGGATTTTATTTCTCCTCCAACTCCTTATTCTGCCCCGTTTTTATCAGAGTTATATTATTTTTTCTCCTTTGGATATTTTGTCTATTTCTATCTCCCCTTTCTTAACGTTAGTTTTCATCTTATCTTCTTATATTATTTTGTCTATGGGCACGAATGTTTCTTATTGTTACCTTGAGTTTTGTTCTGTATATTGCCGGGTTCTTTAGCAGAGCACCCCCCCTCTCCGTCCCACTGATACATTTATGGGGGACTGTTAGCTCGGGCCTCCATTTTTACCACTGGGAACATGAAGTTTCTCGCTCTAGTATCTCGGCCGGATTCTAGGCTCAGGTGTCTTAGTTTTCGTTCTTTATATCCGGTATTTATACTCCTCCCCCGACTTCGCAGTCACCTTAGCCATCTTGCGCAGCCGAGGGGCTGTGCTGCCCTTTTATCATCTTAGGAGGTCGATAGTCCTGCCTTAAGGTAAGCACTGATACAGAGGGACGGGACTAGTGGTAAATTCTTCTGTGTATCAACCCCCGCTCTAGCTTCCTTTCTGCCTTGTTCCAGGCTGCTGACTCAGACATGCCGCCTTGCCTTCAAGCTCCTTAATTTCTTTCCGTTCAAGCCGTCCATCGAACGCCCGGAGGTGAGCACATACCGAGGGGGGTAGGGACGATTCCATTCCCCTTCTTTACACATCCCTCGCTTCAACTTTGTTTGTTGTTTACTCTAGGCTGCCTATCCTTGCAAACCGTCTTATATTCAAGCCATCTAGCTGCCTTCCGTTTGTGTCATCATTTTGATTTACTTCAGGTGAATATATACATAATTTTCTGTAATGTATTGTCAATCAGTTGAGGCTGTTCGTCCTCCTGTATACCCTACTCGTTCTAGCTTCACGGATTAGCTTTAGCTGTATCCCTTTTCATTTTTCATATTTTGTGTGTCACTTGTTTAGGCCAGCCTTGTTTTAACATTTCATGTACCTTTCTGACACCACCCGGCACTTATTTTTATCCAGGTTCACCTGTTGTTTTCCTGAGATGCCGTATTGCTCCGGACTTCTTTATTCTAGCTGAAAGCAGTGTCCAGTGATACCTATCACCCATATGTGCTTGGGCGGAATAGCCGAGGTAAAGTTTCTCTGCTTTATTATTTCTCTTCTCAGTTTCTCGCTCATCCAATGACAGGGAGTACGTTAAAGCGAACCGTCCATTCCACTCTTTAGAAGAAATACCTGCTCCACTGTAGAGTTCTTTATTTTCAGTTTAGACTTATTCTTCTTCTGTTCTCTATTTATGTTTTCATCAGCTTTCCTTGTTCCTGTCTTATCTGACTTGCGTGACGATTTTCCATATCTCTACAGAGGACAAATTTGTTTTGTCTTTTGTTCCCTTATTTATCTTTAAGGGACCTTTCGGCTGACAGACTTTATGGTATGTGTCCAAACATGATATTGTTTTTATGATTCCATGTTTTGCCAACTTTCTTTAGAACTATTTTTTGTCTTTAGCAGCACCTTCCTACACACACCCCTCTTCTTTTTTCTATTCTGGTGTTGGATAGTCACACTGCTTTGTGTCACTGGTTTTATGTATGGTATATAAGGTGCCTTTCAGTTTTTGCACACTCATGTAAATACGCTAACTGCGTGTACTTTGTCGCTTGGATGTGTATTTGGACTCTGCTTTGACTCGCATTTTGCCCTGTTCATTTTTTATTGTAGTGCATATTTTCTTAATTTTGTTTTTTCTGCCTGCAGATTATTTGTTCCAGCCACGATTGTCACTAGGACACCTTCCCAGGATTGGGTTGTTGGATCCTGAAAGACCTCGCAAATCCATTTATTCTGTATTTTTGCGCCCTGATGAAGGAAACTTGTATTGGCATTTTTCCGAAACGCGCGTCGGCGCTTTCTTTGGTTGTTGCATGAATGTGATTGTGTGGATTGGTGTGGGCTTGACTGGAAGAGTGAATGAAGTGTCTGTCAATCTTTTAATGCCCCTTTGTGTCCTTAGGCTGTTACTATAAAATTCCCTGTATGTGCTTTTTAAAGATAAATCAGAGAGGAGAAAAAAATTATGAAAAAGAAATTGATGATGTATTAATTTTCTGGAACTAAAATATTTCTCTATGATAATAAAATAAATATTTTCATATTCTGCTTCTCCCTGGGCTTTTTACTGCTTAGTTTGGAATTATTCCTCTTTACGATTGGGAACCCCCCCTTTCATGTTTTTTTGACATTTATCTCGCCATGGCGGGTTGTTCCCTACTTAGTGGTTCTTAGATTTCAGGGCCCCTCTCCTGTTTGTTGTATTACCTTTCTCCCGTAAATACTCCAATAGAAGTCTGGTAGGAAGGGATTCCTATGTAGAGTTTTTGGTTTAGTCAACGTTGAAGGATACAGTGTTCCAAAATAATGTGCACCTAATCTTTTGTTTTCTTGAAACCTGATCTGCAACACAAAAACCTTTCTGCCAGTAAAACTGCCAGATAGTGAAGACGAAAGGGAAGCAGCTAGATTAGCAGCCCAACTAATGGAGGATGACACGAGTCTCCTACAGAATGACCGGAATGCTATCCTCATTCCGGTCAACATAAGAAAAACTATAGCTTTAAAACTTATAGAAAACGGACTGACATCACGAGGTGGTACAGTCATTTTCATGATAGAGGCAAACGAATATCGGCAGACAGAGGTATTCTATACATGGATAAACTTTCCAGCGGCAAACGCTACAACACACAAATTCCACTATTACAAAATAGAGGAACCTCCGGAAGAATATACACCTTTCGAGGATATTGAATTACCACTAAATTACCAAGAGCACCTGCTCTGGTTTAAAGGCGCCCTAAAACATAATGATCACATCACCGGGCTCGGTCCACTAGGTAGACCAGGGGCAACGTGGCCGGTTCTAGCCAGCTACACACCACATCCTGACATAGAAAAAATGTCAGATAAAGAACTTTTAGCACAGCTAAAATTAGTAATTATAATTCACAGACAGTTAGTCCAATATGTAATGCGGACTGCAACAGTCCAACCAGCTGTTAATATTCCACAGCTGACCCCTCATCAGGGGAACACAAATAAAATTACACCACAGAACATACAATCATGTCTGGGAAAAACACCCGCAAAACGGGAACAAATTCCATTCTGGCTAGCACAGAAAATAACTCAAATAGAGGCAGTATTCCCGAATACTACCCCTATTGAGAAACACAGAATTCTGACTTTCTGCCTTCCAATGGGGGTCGCACCACATGTGGAGGACTGTGACACTTGGGGCACAGTTTTTGCTTCCATTTACACAAAAACACATGGTGTTCCGTCTCTGGCGGTGATACCAGATGTACTAAGACAGATTTAAAATGAATACGGTCCAGAACCTGCTTTAACTCTTGGTATGAAATTACTGAAAGACTTCAAGCAGGTCTCGGCTATATTATTAGCCAACATAAAAGGAGAAGCAGCATCTGTGGCGATCCGCCAAAAATTGAAAGAGACAGATATAACAGATCAACCAATTGAGCTTGCCAGAATCCTAGAAAAATGCTACGAAGAACTAGGTAGAGATAGTTTGGGTGGGAAACCAGTAAAACCCCAACTACTTGAAAATCCTGAAAAGATATTTATTAAAAATAATCTAAACACTCCTAAAAAGAGCTGGGATAGAAATAAACAATCCACTCCCAAAGAAAAAGGTTTCCAGTCCAGAGGAATGTCTCCTCAGCGGAGAGAAATAGTTCCGAGCCGAGAACACCAGTCTCCCCAAAGGGAGCCATCTGAAAAAAGATACAACCTTAGAAATAGGGATAATTTGAAAAAGCCTGCTAGATATCAAGATATTGATACACGTCCCTCTCGATCTTTTTCGCAGAAATCGGAAAGAAGAGGACGGTCAGAACAAAGGGAAGAGCACGCCAAGTCCAAAGACAAGGAACCTGCTCAAAGTAAAAAATTACAATTTCCAAGAAAGAAGGTAGCCAGTATTAAAGTAATCAAACATGCCGAGGATACTGAGGACACAGCTGAAAAACAGAGAGTGGGCACAGACAATGCTAGACAGCGCAGCAGAAATCAGCATAGCTCGCAAGATCCTGATGAATCATCTGGAGACAATGGACACGAATGAATACATTCAAGTGGAAACTACAGATACCAGAGTTAGTGAACCTCATAAAATATACGAAATAACATTGCGTATAGAGGGAGATAAGGCTAGGAAAATAAGGGGTCTATTTTGGGATAACCTCTCAAAAGGCTATGACATCCTGTTGGCCGAGAAAGACTGGCCACCAGAGTTTGTCAGGGAGTGCCCTCATGGCGAAGAAATGATTATGCCTGCCTTCTCAAATCATATTCCAATTCACAGAAAATATATATATGCAAGAAAATGGGCAGTAGCTCAAGCGCCTGCATTATATAAGAATCATGTAGGATGGGATGAGCATTCTCCTCCTCACAAAATTGAGTTAAAATGTCAACCTACTGCACAAAGGCAGTACCCAATTAAGCAAGAAGCTAAAAAACAGGTCAGGGAGATTTTAGATCAACTTGAATACCAAAGGGTGATTGAAACATGCACCTCTCAAATGAACAATCCTTTGTTTCCTGTCTCCAAACCGGATGATTCATATCGTCTAGTCTTGGACTACAGACACCTTAACTCATGTTTCAAAACATTTGCGGTACAAAATTCGCACAGTGCGGCACTAATGAATAACATAGTTCGCAAAAAATACAAAACAACATTAGACATTTCTATTGGATTCTTTTGTCAGAATATTGCACCGGAAAGCAGGTACTTGACCGCTTTCTCAATAATGGGGTCACAGAAAAATTTCTGTAGACTCCCACAGGGATTCTAGAATAGCCCAGGATTATTCTCAGCCAGAGTAACAGAGTTACTACAAATGTATGATGATGAGGCCTTATCTTATGTCGATGACATCTATCTCACAGACGACGACTTGGATACTCACTTGAAAATTGTGAACACCATAATACTTGGGTTCGCAGCAGAGGGTTACAAATTCAACTTTAAAAAGTCATGAATTGCCCATCTAACGTTCCTGTTTTTAGGATAAAAATTATCAAGTGAAGGCAAAAGCCTAGCAGACAACTTCTTAGAGAAGTGCGCTGTACTCCAAGCACCAAAAACGCTGAAGAACTTACAATCGATTCTAGGCTTCCTAAATTTCGGAAGAACTTACATTCTAAATTATGCAGAGAGGGTTAAACCTCTCTATGAATTAATAAAACCTGATTTTAAACCAATCAACTGGACTCAGAAACACACAGAAATGTTGAGATCACTGCAAACAGACATGTTAGCTAAAACAAAATTAGAAACTCGTGATAATACACGCAACATTGTAATCCGAGTCATCCCAGGAAGATGCGGATTCACGTACCTGACCTCTAACGAGGGAGAAACAGTACCAATAGCTTTCAAATCACACTTGTACACAAAAGCTAAAATAAAATTCAGTTCAACGGAAAAAATTCTAACTGCGGTTCAGACTGCTGTACCAAAAGAAAGGGCCCTAGCACAAGGTAAACGTATAATAATCGTTACACCAATACCAGCCCTAGAAGCAGTAACAAAAGCGAGCATTCCAAATGCTAAAGCTCTGCATCCGAGATGGATCCAATGGGTTATTTCTCTTTCTGCAACAGACGTAGTATATGAATTTGATCCTAATCTGAAAACACAAGAATTTTTACAATATGAATATGAATGTCCTCTGCCAACCGAAATCCTGCCTCTAGAACACTACCGGTGTATAATATATACAGACGGATCAGCACAACCCGCAGTTGGGGGTAAACGAGCTTACAGTGCTGCGTGCGCGATTGTTAAAGGTCGTTGGCACAAAGAAAAATTTAGACCACTGGTCACTAAAACGTAATCTCTAGGAAATTGTACAGCTCAGCGAGCTGAACTACTAGCATTTAAGATGGTGCTTGAAAATACCGATCGCGAATTCCCCACACTTATAGTGTGCGATTCATATTATTGCGTTCAGTCTTATAATGAATACTTGCAGAATTGGGTTGAAAACGGGTTCAAAGATGCAAAAGGTGGCACAATCAAGCATAAAATGCTTTGGGAACAAGTAGTTCTTTTACAGAAAAAACTACAAAAGACTCACGTGATACACACTCTGAGTCATCAACGTGATGGCGTTCACGTTGCAGAGAATTCATTGGCTAATACAGCCACAGCGGTAGCAACTCAACCGGCTTCCATAGCCACAAAAAAGCGTTCAGAAAAATACATAGACGGGGAAACCATGCTGGCGGTAAAAATGTCTTCGAAAGGCAACTATGCAGCACTACCCGTGAACTATCCACTCAATTATACATACGTAATAGACGCAAACTCCGTTCCTTTTGCTCGAATCCCTGGAGTGGGGGATAGAGTAATTCCAAACATGAACAGGAAAGTCTTATTAATAGCAGACGCACACATGGGTGAAGGTCCAAGGCACAAACAGATCAAGGAATCTCTGACAGAATTACAATCAAAATACTGGTGGCCGGGGATGAGCCTGCAAAATTATACATTTGCAAAAAGCTGCCCAGACTGCAACAGAGACCGCAGTAACGAGCCAACCGGAGTATTGCCATGGCCATTTCTGTAGTTAGCATAAGGCTATCTATACATAATATCCAGCGTCCTATTAATTCCTTTTAAGACTATATTCACTTAAAAATGTGGCCCCAGCGCTCGGCTGACGCCAGAACTGTTATAAAAGATTTGCGAGTCTTTATCGTCACATACGCAATTGCCATGCTTCATTCTGACCAGGGTCCTGCTTTTAGCTCTCGAGCTTATAAGGAGGCCATGACCAGCATGGGCATTGGGTTGCGGTACTCTTGTCCCTTCCATCCTGAGGGAAACGGGATTGTGGAAAGAAAAAACCGAGACATAAAGCAATCTATAACAGCAAAGGTATTAGGTTCGGGTGATGGGTGGGTCCAGCATTTAACAAGTGTCCAACGTAGTCTTAATAATCTGCCAAGAAATTCTCTAAAAGGTTTCAGCCCGACCGAACTCTTGTTCGGAACTAGAATGTTTATTCAGGATTTAGATAGTCAAGCTTCAGTGGTAGAAGATAAGAAAAAATGCTTTGACATCAAAGATCGTTTTGCTGTTTTACAGGACTTAAAATGAAACAAGAAAAGCCCTGAGCAACATAAAGTTAAAACAGGAGCCAACAGCCACTGAAGACACACCACTTGTCCCAGCAAGACCTGTCTGGATTCCAAAGATTGGGGATCTGGTCAGAGAGAAGATCGTGGTTAAGAAGGAATTTGGGCCTTCTTACAGAAAAGCAGTACCTGTCTTAGCAATCAACGGAACAAGATCAGTTGTACTACCGCCCCTTGTTGGAAAAAAGGAGAACCGAGTTGTAACAATCGACCTGGTAAAACCACAATCATGTGGCCAATAATAAATAGTAGGCCCAGTGGACTCCCAAGAAATAGCAGAATACCAAAATGTGCTACTATCCAAGAGGTTCAAACTGAGAGACTAATCACATTTGATAAACCTGCAGTGAATAAAAAAGGACTATACAACAATGCCATGGAACTTGTGCCTCTTGAAACCCAATTGAAAAAAGAAACACCAATCTACAATGATGTAGCATCAGAATGTGCTGATAAAAGGCAAATTGAAAAAACAATCCCAACAATTGACAGAACTGCATCTGGCTACTTCACCAATTTCGATAACTTTTCTGAAGATCAAAGCGAACCTGAAGAACTGCCAAAAACAAAAACTTTTAAAGACAAAGCAACAGAACTCTTTCATCAACTTAAAGAAACGTATCTGAATGCACCATTGATTTAATTTTTTTATTATATCAGGCGTACTTACACTCCTACTTTTTCTAATTTTAGGAAAATGTATTACAGTACAATGGACACAGCAAGTCAGAACATCAACTTAGTTCTGAAGCCACACAAGTCATCTCACATCGAGAAAAGAGAACTATCATCAGTGAATGTCACAGCCATTCCAATACCCGGCGGGGTAGTTTGGGACAAAACGGATTACGAAATATATGGCCCGGTCGAACTCTTGAAATATCCTCATCAGTTTAAGGTTTCATTAAGTGACTTTGTAAAACCAAGTACATTCTCTGATGATTGGGACTTTGAAAGCATAAATAATATGATGTCAGATTTAGTAATGTCAGCAAAATTTACAGAACATGATTATTTGCAAGGTTCATCGAATTATGAACAGATGTATTGCTATAACCACTATGCAGACCACTATTTGCATACATCTGCTCAACCTAAAAATGTTTTTAAATATAATCAATGGGAACATTGTGCAACTCCACCTAAAAGCAGTTCAAAAACATTCTATGAGAAATTCTCATACTTCTCAGGGTTTAACACAAGTGATACAGAAACATTTTATTACAAACTGTTAGATAAAACAGGGACAAAAAACATGCTGACAAATACTAAATTGATCTATTCGGAAACATTTTATGAAAAAATGATTACATTTGGTTTTGATTTCTGGAATAAGAACATTGAAACAAAAACCATCTGGGGAACAAAGGAATGGCAGGTACAAGGCCTAGAAGCATTATTTCGAGCCTGCATGATCCCAGAACAAATAATGTTCTTGAATGACACCATTCAACAAACTACCTGTTTTAGCCTAGCCAAGATAAAAGACTTAAACAAACCGTCTATTCCAAAGCCAATACCTGATAACGCAACCACAGATATTGAGATAGACGTATCCCAAATTTTACATAAAAATAGAACACATCCTGATTGGAAAAAGTGGTTAATCTGGCCAACAGACACAAATAAATGTCAAGATAGATTCCTGAACAAAATACAGTGGTTAAAAATGACCAGACCAGACCCTAGATACTCCCAGAGACAACATCCAGGGATAGTAACAACATACAGTGTAGGGAAACTATGCCTTGAATGGCTACAAACATCCACACTGCCAGAAATTAAGCAACACTTGTCTTTACTTAAAGATGGTGCTGACTTGCGCGATTTCATAATGGGACCATGCAAACAGCGTCAAAAACGTTTCATAGCGGCCAGTATATACGCTGCATACAACGAAGCTTGGAAAGTGACTCAAATTGAGACAGCAGAGAAAATACGAGAAATTGATCGTATTAATTTGGAAAAAACACTTTCTGTTGTGGACAATGGGTTAATGACTCTGTCCTCCAGAATATATTCACTGGACAGTATTGTATCATCTGCTATAGATATAATAGATCAGGCCTTGCTAATGTTACAACATGGTCAGTCCCAATTACGTTCTATTTTACAGCTAGGCTGGAGGTTGCAAAATCTGCGTTCAGGCTATGTGCCTTGGCGTTTAATCAACACAACGTCATTGTTCTCTATCTTTAACCTTACTGATAAAAAATCAGTTTGGAACAAAAAGGAGCAGAATATACGATTCTGAGCATTGAAAAACTTGAGAGATTACCATTGACAATGTCAGAAAGACCTGTCATTGAATGGATAATACACGGAATTATCACAATTCTGATAACAACTTTCCAATTTAAAAATTGCCAAGAGTATATACCGATTCAGAAAAGGGGGTGGTGATGAACAGAGTGTCTGAATTAAGCAGATCACTCTTACCCAGTCCAAAGATCAGGGCTTGATCCATCACCGTTATTTAGCTCACTGCACCATCCCAGCTCAGAACCTGGCTATATGCAAATTAGTCTGTCCCTGGCCCAGTGCATCATAGGAACAGGGCAGACCAAACTACCAAGCCAATTCTTCACCGGAAAGTAGACAAGCTTCCGGGGACCGGTTTCTGGCATTTCAGCCATACGTCGGCCCGGCTTGCTTGAATCCTGATGGTGCAGTGAGCAAGGGACTCATGTCTGAGTATACCCTGCCACGCCTATAGTGGCCAAAAACGATTCAGAAAAGAGGGTGGTGATGAACAGAGTGTCTGAATTAAGCAGATCACTCTTACCCAGTCCAAAGACCAGAGCTTGATCCATCACCGTTATTTAGCTCACTGCATCATCCCAGCTCAGAACCTGGCTATATGCAACTTAGTCTGTCCCTGGCCCAGTGCATCATGGGAACAGGGCAGACCAAACTACCAAGCCAATTCTTCACCGGAAAGGAGACAAGCTTCCGGGGACCGGTTTCTGGCATTTCAGCCGTCGTCGGCCCGGCTTGCTTGAATCCTGATGGTGCAGTGAGCAAGGGACTCATGTCTGAGTATACCCTGCCACACCTATAGTGGCCAAAAACGATTCAGAAAAGGGGGTGGTGATGAACAGAGTGTCTGAATTAAGCAGATCACTCTTACCCAGTCCAAAGATCAGGGCTTGATCCATCACCGTTATTTAGCTCACTGCACCATCCCAGCTCAGAACCTGGCTATATGCAAATTAGTCTGTCCCTGGCCCAGTGCATCATGGGAAAAGGGCAGACCAAACTACCAAGCCAATTCTTCACCGGAAAGGAGACAAGCTTCCGGGGACCGGTTTCTGGCATTTCAGCCGTCGTCGGCCCGGCTTGCTTGAATCCTGATGGTGCAGTGAGCAAGGGACTCATGTCTGAGTATACCCTGCCACACCTATAGTGGCCAAAAACGATTCAGAAAAGGGGGTGGTGATGAACAGAGTGTCTGAATTAAGCAGATCACTCTTACCCAGTCCAAAGATCAGGGCTTGATCCATCACCGTTATTTAGCTCACTGCACCATCCCAGCTCAGAACCTGGCTATATGCAAATTAGTCTGTCCCTGGTCCAGAGCATCATGGGAACAGGGCAGACCAAACTACCAAGCCACAATCCCGTTTCCTGAGGGAAACGGGATTGTGGAAAGAAAAAAACGAGACATAAAGCAATCTATAACAGCAAAGGTATTAGGTTCGGGTGATGGGTGGGTCCAGCATTTAACAAGTGTCCAACGTAGTCTTAATAATCTGCCAAGAAATTCTCTAAAAGGTTTCAGCCCGACCGAACTCTTGTTCGGAACTAGAATGTTTATTCAGGATTTAGATAGTCAAGCTTCAGTGGTAGAAGATAAGAAAAAATGCTTTGACATCAAAGATCGTTTGGCTGTTTTACAGGACTTAAAATGAAACAAGAAAAGCCCTGAGCAACATAAAGTTAAAACAGGAGCCAACAGCCACTGAAGACACACCACTTGTCCCAGCAAGACCTGTCTGGATTCCAAAGATTGGGGATCTGGTCAGAGAGAAGATCGCGGTTAAGAAGGAATATGGGCCTTCTTACAGAAAAGCAGTACCTGTCTTAGCAATCAACGGAACAAGATCAGTTGTACTACCGCCCCTTGTTGGAAAAAAGGAGAACCGAGTTGTATCAATCGACCTGGTAAAACCACAATCATGTGGCCAATAATAAATAGTAGGCCCAGTGGACTCCCAAGAAATAGCAGAATACCAAAATGTGCTACTATCCAAGAGGTTCAAACTGAGAGACTAATCACATTTGATAAACCTGCAGTGAATAAAAAAGGACTATACAACAATGCCATGGAACTTGTGCCTCTTGAAACCCAATTGAAAAAAGAAACACCAATCTACAATGATGTAGCATCAGAATGTGCTGATAAAAGGCAAATTGAAAAAACAATCCCAACAATTGACAGAACTGCATCTGGCTACTTCATCAATTTCGATAACTTTTCTGAAGATCAAAGCGAACCTGAAGAACTGCCAAAAACAAAAACTTTTAAAGACAAAGCAACAGAACTCTTTCATCAACTTAAAGAAACGTATCTGAATGCACCATTGATTTAATTTTTTTATTATATCAGGCGTACTTACACTCCTACTTTTTCTAATTTTAGGAAAATGTATTACAGTACAATGGACACAGCAAGTCAGAACATCAACTTAGTTCTGAAGCCACACAAGTCATCTCACATCGAGAAAAGAGAACTATCATCAGTGAATGTCACAGCCATTCCAATACCCGGCGGGGTAGTTTGGGACAAAACGGATTACGAAATATATGGCCCGGTCGAACTCTTGAAATATCCTCATCAGTTTAAGGTTTCATTAAGTGACTTTGTAAAACCAAGTACATTCTCTGATGATTGGGACTTTGAAAGCATAAATAATATGATGTCAGATTTAGTAATGTCAGCAAAATTTACAGAACATGATTATTTGCAAGGTTCATCGAATTATGAACAGATGTATTGCTATAACCACTATGCAGACCACTATTTGCATACATCTGCTCAACCTAAAAATGTTTTTAAATATAATCAATGGGAACATTGTGCAACTCCACCTAAAAGCAGTTCAAAAACATTCTATGAGAAATTCTCATACTTCTCAGGGTTTAACACAAGTGATACAGAAACATTTTATTACAAACTGTTAGATAAAACAGGGACAAAAAACATGCTGACAAATACTAAATTGATCTATTCGGAAACATTTTATGAAAAAATGATTACATTTGGTTTTGATTTCTGGAATAAGAACATTGAAACAAAAACCATCTGGGGAACAAAGGAATGGCAGGTACAAGGCCTAGAAGCATTATTTCGAGCCTGCATGATCCCAGAACAAATAATGTTCTTGAATGACACCATTCAACAAACTACCTGTTTTAGCCTAGCCAAGATAAAAGACTTAAACAAACCGTCTATTCCAAAGCCAATACCTGATAACGCAACCACAGATATTGAGATAGACGTATCCCAAATTTTACATAAAAATAGAACACATCCTGATTGGAAAAAGTGGTTAATCTGGCCAACAGACACAAATAAATGTCAAGATAGATTCCTGAACAAAATACAGTGGTTAAAAATGACCAGACCAGACCCTAGATACTCCCAGAGACAACATCCAGGGATAGTAACAACATACAGTGTAGGGAAACTATGCCTTGAATGGCTACAAACATCCACACTGCCAGAAATTAAGCAACACTTGTCTTTACTTAAAGATGGTGCTGACTTGCGCGATTTCATAATGGGACCATGCAAACAGCGTCAAAAACGTTTCATAGCGGCCAGTATATACGCTGCATACAACGAAGCTTGGAAAGTGACTCAAATTGAGACAGCAGAGAAAATACGAGAAATTGATCGTATTAATTTGGAAAAAACCCTTTCTGTTGTGGACAATGGGTTAATGACTCTGTCCTCCAGAATATATTCACTGGACAGTATTGTATCATCTGCTATAGATATAATAGATCAGGCCTTGCTAATGTTACAACATGGTCAGTCCCAATTACGTTCTATTTTACAGCTAGGCTGGAGGTTGCAAAATCTGCGTTCAGGCTATGTGCCTTGGCGTTTAATCAACACAACGTCATTGTTCTCTATCTTTAACCTTACTGATAAAAAATCAGTTTGGAACAAAAAGGAGCAGACTATACGATTCTGAGCATTGAAAAACTTGAGAGATTACCATTGACAATGTCAGAAAGACCTGTCATTGAATGGATAATACACGGAATTATCACAATTCTGATAACAACTTTCCAATTTAAAAATTGCCAAGAGTATATACCGATTCAGAAAAGGGGGTGGTGATGAACAGAGTGTCTGAATTAAGCAGATCACTCTTACCCAGTCCAAAGATCAGGGCTTGATCCATCACCGTTATTTAGCTCACTGCACCATCCCAGCTCAGAACCTGGCTATATGCAAATTAGTCTGTCCCTGGCCCAGTGCATCATAGGAACAGGGCAGACCAAACTACCAAGCCAATTCTTCACCGGAAAGGAGACAAGCTTCCGGGGACCGGTTTCTGGCATTTCAGCCATACGTCGGCCCGGCTTGCTTGAATCCTGATGGTGCAGTGAGCAAGGGACTCATGTCTGAGTATACCCTGCCACGCCTATAGTGGCCAAAAACGATTCAGAAAAGAGGGTGGTGATGAACAGAGTGTCTGAATTAAGCAGATCACTCTTACCCAGTCCAAAGACCAGGGCTTGATCCATCACCGTTATTTAGCTCACTGCATCATCCCAGCTCAGAACCTGGCTATATGCAACTTAGTCTGTCCCTGGCCCAGTGCATCATGGGAACAGGGCAGACCAAACTACCAAGCCAATTCTTCACCAGAAAGGAGACAAGCTTCCGGGGACCGGTTTCTGGCATTTCAGCCGTCGTCGGCCCGGCTTGCTTGAATCCTGATGGTGCAGTGAGCAAGGGACTCATGTCTGAGTATACCCTGCCACACCTATAGTGGCCAAAAACGATTCAGAAAAGGGGGTGGTGATGAACAGAGTGTCTGAATTAAGCAGATCACTCTTACCCAGTCCAAAGATCAGGGCTTGATCCATCACCGTTATTTAGCTCACTGCACCATCCCAGCTCAGAACCTGGCTATATGCAAATTAGTCTGTCCCTGGCCCAGTGCATCATGGGAAAAGGGCAGACCAAACTACCAAGCCAATTCTTCACCGGAAAGGAGACAAGCTTCCGGGGACCGGTTTCTGGCATTTCAGCCGTCGTCGGCCCGGCTTGCTTGAATCCTGATGGTGCAGTGAGCAAGGGACTCATGTCTGAGTATACCCTGCCACACCTATAGTGGCCAAAATCGATTCAGAAAAGGGGGTGGTGATGAACAGAGTGTCTGAATTAAGCAGATCACTCTTACCCAGTCCAAAGATCAGGGCTTGATCCATCACCGTTATTTAGCTCACTGCACCATCCCAGCTCAGAACCTGGCTATATGCAAATTAGTCTGTCCCTGGTCCAGAGCATCATGGGAACAGGGCAGACCAAACTACCAAGCCACAATCCCGTTTCCTGAGGGAAACGGGATTGTGGAAAGAAAAAAACGAGACATAAAGCAATCTATAACAGCAAAGGTATTAGGTTCGGGTGATGGGTGGGTCCAGCATTTAACAAGTGTCCAACGTAGTCTTAATAATCTGCCAAGAAATTCTCTAAAAGGTTTCAGCCCGACCGAACTCTTGTTCGGAACTAGAATGTTTATTCAGGATTTAGATAGTCAAGCTTCAGTGGTAGAAGATAAGAAAAAATGCTTTGACATCAAAGATCGTTTGGCTGTTTTACAGGACTTAAAATGAAACAAGAAAAGCCCTGAGCAACATAAAGTTAAAACAGGAGCCAACAGCCACTGAAGACACACCACTTGTCCCAGCAAGACCTGTCTGGATTCCAAAGATTGGGGATCTGGTCAGAGAGAAGATCGCGGTTAAGAAGGAATATGGGCCTTCTTACAGAAAAGCAGTACCTGTCTTAGCAATCAACGGAACAAGATCAGTTGTACTACCGCCCCTTGTTGGAAAAAAGGAGAACCGAGTTGTATCAATCGACCTGGTAAAACCACAATCATGTGGCCAATAATAAATAGTAGGCCCAGTGGACTCCCAAGAAATAGCAGAATACCAAAATGTGCTACTATCCAAGAGGTTCAAACTGAGAGACTAATCACATTTGATAAACCTGCAGTGAATAAAAAAGGACTATACAACAATGCCATGGAACTTGTGCCTCTTGAAACCCAATTGAAAAAAGAAACACCAATCTACAATGATGTAGCATCAGAATGTGCTGATAAAAGGCAAATTGAAAAAACAATCCCAACAATTGACAGAACTGCATCTGGCTACTTCATCAATTTCGATAACTTTTCTGAAGATCAAAGCGAACCTGAAGAACTGCCAAAAACAAAAACTTTTAAAGACAAAGCAACAGAACTCTTTCATCAACTTAAAGAAACGTATCTGAATGCACCATTGATTGAATTTTGGATTATATCAGGCGTACTTACACTCCTACTTTTTCTAATTTTAGGAAAATGTATTACAGTACAATGGACACAGCAAGTCAGAACATCAACTTAGTTCTGAAGCCACACAAGTCATCTCACATCGAGAAAAGAGAACTATCATCAGTGAATGTCACAGCCATTCCAATACCCGGCGGGGTAGTTTGGGACAAAACGGATTACGAAATATATGGCCCGGTCGAACTCTTGAAATATCCTCATCATTTTAAGGTTTCATTAAGTGACTTTGTAAAACCAAGTACATTCTCTGATGATTGGGACTTTGAAAGCATAAATAATATGATGTCAGATTTAGTAATGTCAGCAAAATTTACAGAACATGATTATTTGCAAGGTTCATCGAATTATGAACAGATGTATTGCTATAACCACTATGCAGACCACTATTTGCATACATCTGCTCAACCTAAAAATGTTTTTAAATATAATCAATGGGAACATTGTGCAACTCCACCTAAAAGCAGTTCAAAACATTCTATGAGAAATTCTCATACTTCTCAGGGTTTAACACAAGTGATACAGAAACATTTTATTACAAACTGTTAGATAAAACAGGGACAAAAAACATGCTGACAAATACTAAATTGATCTATTCGGAAACATTTTATGAAAAAGTGATTACATTTGGTTTTGATTTCTGGAATAAGAACATTGAAACAAAAACCATCTGGGGAACAAAGGAATGGCAGGTACAAGGCCTAGAAGCATTATTTCGAGCCTGCATCATCCCAGAACAAATAATGTTCTTGAATGACACCATTCAACAAACTACCTGTTTTAGCCTAGCCAAGATAAAAGACTTAAACAAACCGTCTATTCCAAAGCCAATACCTGATAACGCAACCACAGATATTGAGATAGACGTATCCCAAATTTTACATAAAAATAGAACACATCCTGATTGGAAAAAGTGGTTAATCTGGCCAACAGACACAAATAAATGTCAAGATAGATTCCTGAACAAAATACAGTGGTTAAAAATGACCAGACCAGACCCTAGATACTCCCAGAGACAACATCCAGGGATAGTAACAACATACAGTGTAGGGAAACTATGCCTTGAATGGCTACAAACATCCACACTGCCAGAAATTAAGCAACACTTGTCTTTACTTAAAGATGGTGCTGACTTGCGCGATTTCATAATGGGACCATGCAAACAGCGTCAAAAACGTTTCATAGCGGCCAGTATATACGCTGCATACAACGAAGCTTGGAAAGTGACTCAAATTGAGACAGCAGAGAAAATACGAGAAATTGATCGTATTAATTTGGAAAAAACACTTTCTGTTGTGGACAATGGGTTAATGACTCTGTCCTCCAGAATATATTCACTGGACAGTATTGTATCATCTGCTATAGATATAATAGATCAGGCCTTGCTAATGTTACAACATGGTCAGTCCCAATTACGTTCTATTTTACAGCTAGGCTGGAGGTTGCAAAATCTGCGTTCAGGCTATGTGCCTTGGCGTTTAATCAACACAACGTCATTGTTCTCTATCTTTAACCTTACTGATAAAAAATCAGTTTGGAACAAAAAGGAGCAGACTATACGATTCTGAGCATTGAAAAACTTGAGAGATTACCATTGACAATGTCAGAAAGACCTGTCATTGAATGGATAATACACGGAATTATCACAATTCTGATAACAACTTTCCAATTTAAAAATTGCCAAGAGTATATACCGATTCAGAAAAGGGGGTGGTGATGAACAGAGTGTCTGAATTAAGCAGATCACTCTTACCCAGTCCAAAGATCAGGGCTTGATCCATCACCGTTATTTAGCTCACTGCACCATCCCAGCTCAGAACCTGGCTATATGCAAATTAGTCTGTCCCTGGTCCAGAGCATCATGGGAACAGGGCAGACCAAACTACCAAGCCACAATCCCGTTTCCTGAGGGAAACGGGATTGTGGAAAGAAAAAACCGAGACATAAAGCAATCTATAACAGCAAAGGTATTAGGTTCGGGTGATGGGTGGGTCCAGCATTTAACAAGTGTCCAACGTAGTCTTAATAATCTGCCAAGAAATTCTCTAAAAGGTTTCAGCCCGACCGAACTCTTGTTCGGAACTAGAATGTTTATTCAGGATTTAGATAGTCAAGCTTCAGTGGTAGAAGATAAGAAAAAATGCTTTGACATCAAAGATCGTTTGGCTGTTTTACAGGACTTAAAATGAAACAAGAAAAGCCCTGAGCAACATAAAGTTAAAACAGGAGCCAACAGCCACTGAAGACACACCACTTGTCCCAGCAAGACCTGTCTGGATTCCAAAGATTGGGGATCTGGTCAGAGAGAAGATCGCGGTTAAGAAGGAATTTGGGCCTTCTTACAGAAAAGCAGTACCTGTCTTAGCAATCAACGGAACAAGATCAGTTGTACTACCGCCCCTTGTTGGAAAAAAGGAGAACCGAGTTGTATCAATCGACCTGGTAAAACCACAATCATGTGGCCAATAATAAATAGTAGGCCCAGTGGACTCCCAAGAAATAGCAGAATACCACAATGTGCTACTATCCAAGAGGTTCAAACTGAGAGACTAATCACATTTGATAAACCTGCAGTGAATAAAAAAGGACTATACAAGAATGCCATGGAACTTGTGCCTCTTGAAACCCAATTGAAAAAAGAAACACCAATCTACAATGATGTAGCATCAGAATGTGCTGATAAAAGGCAAATTGAAAAAACAATCCCAACAATTGACAGAACTGCATCTGGCTACTTCATCAATTTCGATAACTTTTCTGAAGATCAAAGCGAACCTGAAGAACTGCCAAAAACAAAAACTTTTAAAGACAAAGCAACAGAACTCTTTCATCAACTTAAAGAAACGTATCTGAATGCACCATTGATTGAATTTTGGATTATATCAGGCGTACTTACACTCCTACTTTTTCTAATTTTAGGAAAATGTATTACAGTACAATGGACACAGCAAGTCAGAACATCAACTTAGTTCTGAAGCCACACAAGTCATCTCACATCGAGAAAAGAGAACTATCATCAGTGAATGTCACAGCCATTCCAATACCCGGCGGGGTAGTTTGGGACAAAACGGATTACGAAATATATGGCCCGGTCGAACTCTTGAAATATCCTCATCAGTTTAAGGTTTCATTAAGTGACTTTGTAAAACCAAGTACATTCTCTGATGATTGGGACTTTGAAAGCATAAATAATATGATGTCAGATTTAGTAATGTCAGCAAAATTTACAGAACATGATTATTTGCAAGGTTCATCGAATTATGAACAGATGTATTGCTATAACCACTATGCAGACCACTATTTGCATACATCTGCTCAACCTAAAAATGTTTTTAAATATAATCAATGGGAACATTGTGCAACTCCACCTAAAAGCAGTTCAAAAACATTCTATGAGAAATTCTCATACTTCTCAGGGTTTAACACAAGTGATACAGAAACATTTTATTACAAACTGTTAGATAAAACAGGGACAAAAAACATGCTGACAAATACTAAATTGATCTATTCGGAAACATTTTATGAAAAAATGATTACATTTGGTTTTGATTTCTGGAATAAGAACATTGAAACAAAAACCATCTGGGGAACAAAGGAATGGCAGGTACAAGGCCTAGAAGCATTATTTCGAGCCTGCATGATCCCAGAACAAATAATGTTCTTGAATGACACCATTCAACAAACTACCTGTTTTAGCCTAGCCAAGATAAAAGACTTAAACAAACCGTCTATTCCAAAGCCAATACCTGATAACGCAACCACAGATATTGAGATAGACGTATCCCAAATTTTACATAAAAATAGAACACATCCTGATTGGAAAAAGTGGTTAATCTGGCCAACAGACACAAACAAATGTCAAGATAGATTCCTGAACAAAATACAGTGGTTAAAAATGACCAGACCAGACCCTAGATACTCCCAGAGACAACATCCAGGGATAGTAACAACATACAGTGTAGGGAAACTATGCCTTGAATGGCTACAAACATCCACACTGCCAGAAATTAAGCAACACTTGTCTTTACTTAAAGATGGTGCTGACTTGCGCGATTTCATAATGGGACCATGCAAACAGCGTCAAAAACGTTTCATAGCGGCCAGTATATACGCTGCATACAACGAAGCTTGGAAAGTGACTCAAATTGAGACAGCAGAGAAAATACGAGAAATTGATCGTATTAATTTGGAAAAAACACTTTCTGTTGTGGACAATGGGTTAATGACTCTGTCCTCCAGAATATATTCACTGGACAGTATTGTATCATCTGCTATAGATATAATAGATCAGGCCTTGCTAATGTTACAACATGGTCAGTCCCAATTACGTTCTATTTTACAGCTAGGCTGGAGGTTGCAAAATCTGCGTTCAGGCTATGTGCCTTGGCGTTTAATCAACACAACGTCATTGTTCTCTATCTTTAACCTTACTGATAAAAAATCAGTTTGGAACAAAAAGGAGCAGACTATACGATTCTGAGCATTGAAAAACTTGAGAGATTACCATTGACAATGTCAGAAAGACCTGTCATTGAATGGATAATACACGGAATTATCACAATTCTGATAACAACTTTCCAATTTAAAAATTGCCAAGAGTATATACCGATTCAGAAAAGGGGGTGGTGATGAACAGAGTGTCTGAATTAAGCAGATCACTCTTACCCAGTCCAAAGATCAGGGCTTGATCCATCACCGTTATTTAGCTCACTGCACCATCCCAGCTCAGAACCTGGCTATATGCAAATTAGTCTGTCCCTGGTCCAGAGCATCATGGGAACAGGGCAGACCAAACTACCAAGCCACAATCCCGTTTCCTGAGGGAAACGGGATTGTGGAAAGAAAAAACCGAGACATAAAGCAATCTATAACAGCAAAGGTATTAGGTTCGGGTGATGGGTGGGTCCAGCATTTAACAAGTGTCCAACGTAGTCTTAATAATCTGCCAAGAAATTCTCTAAAAGGTTTCAGCCCGACCGAACTCTTGTTCGGAACTAGAATGTTTATTCAGGATTTAGATAGTCAAGCTTCAGTGGTAGAAGATAAGAAAAAATGCTTTGACATCAAAGATCGTTTGGCTGTTTTACAGGACTTAAAATGAAACAAGAAAAGCCCTGAGCAACATAAAGTTAAAACAGGAGCCAACAGCCACTGAAGACACACCACTTGTCCCAGCAAGACCTGTCTGGATTCCAAAGATTGGGGATCTGGTCAGAGAGAAGATCGCGGTTAAGAAGGAATTTGGGCCTTCTTACAGAAAAGCAGTACCTGTCTTAGCAATCAACGGAACAAGATCAGTTGTACTACCGCCCCTTGTTGGAAAAAAGGAGAACCGAGTTGTATCAATCGACCTGGTAAAACCACAATCATGTGGCCAATAATAAATAGTAGGCCCAGTGGACTCCCAAGAAATAGCAGAATACCACAATGTGCTACTATCCAAGAGGTTCAAACTGAGAGACTAATCACATTTGATAAACCTGCAGTGAATAAAAAAGGACTATACAAGAATGCCATGGAACTTGTGCCTCTTGAAACCCAATTGAAAAAAGAAACACCAATCTACAATGATGTAGCATCAGAATGTGCTGATAAAAGGCAAATTGAAAAAACAATCCCAACAATTGACAGAACTGCATCTGGCTACTTCATCAATTTCGATAACTTTTCTGAAGATCAAAGCGAACCTGAAGAACTGCCAAAAACAAAAACTTTTAAAGACAAAGCAACAGAACTCTTTCATCAACTTAAAGAAACGTATCTGAATGCACCATTGATTGAATTTTGGATTATATCAGGCGTACTTACACTCCTACTTTTTCTAATTTTAGGAAAATGTATTACAGTACAATGGACACAGCAAGTCAGAACATCAACTTAGTTCTGAAGCCACACAAGTCATCTCACATCGAGAAAAGAGAACTATCATCAGTGAATGTCACAGCCATTCCAATACCCGGCGGGGTAGTTTGGGACAAAACGGATTACGAAATATATGGCCCGGTCGAACTCTTGAAATATCCTCATCAGTTTAAGGTTTCATTAAGTGACTTTGTAAAACCAAGTACATTCTCTGATGATTGGGACTTTGAAAGCATAAATAATATGATGTCAGATTTAGTAATGTCAGCAAAATTTACAGAACATGATTATTTGCAAGGTTCATCGAATTATGAACAGATGTATTGCTATAACCACTATGCAGACCACTATTTGCATACATCTGCTCAACCTAAAAATGTTTTTAAATATAATCAATGGGAACATTGTGCAACTCCACCTAAAAGCAGTTCAAAAACATTCTATGAGAAATTCTCATACTTCTCAGGGTTTAACACAAGTGATACAGAAACATTTTATTACAAACTGTTAGATAAAACAGGGACAAAAAACATGCTGACAAATACTAAATTGATCTATTCGGAAACATTTTATGAAAAAATGATTACATTTGGTTTTGATTTCTGGAATAAGAACATTGAAACAAAAACCATCTGGGGAACAAAGGAATGGCAGGTACAAGGCCTAGAAGCATTATTTCGAGCCTGCATGATCCCAGAACAAATAATGTTCTTGAATGACACCATTCAACAAACTACCTGTTTTAGCCTAGCCAAGATAAAAGACTTAAACAAACCGTCTATTCCAAAGCCAATACCTGATAACGCAACCACAGATATTGAGATAGACGTATCCCAAATTTTACATAAAAATAGAACACATCCTGATTGGAAAAAGTGGTTAATCTGGCCAACAGACACAAACAAATGTCAAGATAGATTCCTGAACAAAATACAGTGGTTAAAAATGACCAGACCAGACCCTAGATACTCCCAGAGACAACATCCAGGGATAGTAACAACATACAGTGTAGGGAAACTATGCCTTGAATGGCTACAAACATCCACACTGCCAGAAATTAAGCAACACTTGTCTTTACTTAAAGATGGTGCTGACTTGCGCGATTTCATAATGGGACCATGCAAACAGCGTCAAAAACGTTTCATAGCGGCCAGTATATACGCTGCATACAACGAAGCTTGGAAAGTGACTCAAATTGAGACAGCAGAGAAAATACGAGAAATTGATCGTATTAATTTGGAAAAAACACTTTCTGTTGTGGACAATGGGTTAATGACTCTGTCCTCCAGAATATATTCACTGGACAGTATTGTATCATCTGCTATAGATATAATAGATCAGGCCTTGCTAATGTTACAACATGGTCAGTCCCAATTACGTTCTATTTTACAGCTAGGCTGGAGGTTGCAAAATCTGCGTTCAGGCTATGTGCCTTGGCGTTTAATCAACACAACGTCATTGTTCTCTATCTTTAACCTTACTGATAAAAAATCAGTTTGGAACAAAAAGGAGCAGACTATACGATTCTGAGCATTGAAAAACTTGAGAGATTACCATTGACAATGTCAGAAAGACCTGTCATTGAATGGATAATACACGGAATTATCACAATTCTGATAACAACTTTCCAATTTAAAAATTGCCAAGAGTATATACCGATTCAGAAAAGGGGGTGGTGATGAACAGAGTGTCTGAATTAAGCAGATCACTCTAACCCAGTCCAAAGATCAGGGCTTGATCCATCACCGTTATTTAGCTCACTGCACCATCCCAGCTCAGAACCTGGCTATATGCAAATTAGTCTGTCCCTGGTCCAGAGCATCATGGGAACAGGGCAGACCAAACTACCAAGCCACAATCCCGTTTCCTGAGGGAAACGGGATTGTGGAAAGAAAAAAACGAGACATAAAGCAATCTATAACAGCAAAGGTATTAGGTTCGGGTGATGGGTGGGTCCAGCATTTAACAAGTGTCCAACGTAGTCTTAATAATCTGCCAAGAAATTCTCTAAAAGGTTTCAGCCCGACCGAACTCTTGTTCGGAACTAGAATGTTTATTCAGGATTTAGATAGTCAAGCTTCAGTGGTAGAAGATAAGAAAAAATGCTTTGACATCAAAGATCGTTTGGCTGTTTTACAGGACTTAAAATGAAACAAGAAAAGCCCTGAGCAACATAAAGTTAAAACAGGAGCCAACAGCCACTGAAGACACACCACTTGTCCCAGCAAGACCTGTCTGGATTCCAAAGATTGGGGATCTGGTCAGAGAGAAGATCGCGGTTAAGAAGGAATATGGGCCTTCTTACAGAAAAGCAGTACCTGTCTTAGCAATCAACGGAACAAGATCAGTTGTACTACCGCCCCTTGTTGGAAAAAAGGAGAACCGAGTTGTATCAATCGACCTGGTAAAACCACAATCATGTGGCCAATAATAAATAGTAGGCCCAGTGGACTCCCAAGAAATAGCAGAATACCAAAATGTGCTACTATCCAAGAGGTTCAAACTGAGAGACTAATCACATTTGATAAACCTGCAGTGAATAAAAAAGGACTATACAACAATGCCATGGAACTTGTGCCTCTTGAAACCCAATTGAAAAAAGAAACACCAATCTACAATGATGTAGCATCAGAATGTGCTGATAAAAGGCAAATTGAAAAAACAATCCCAACAATTGACAGAACTGCATCTGGCTACTTCATCAATTTCGATAACTTTTCTGAAGATCAAAGCGAACCTGAAGAACTGCCAAAAACAAAAACTTTTAAAGACAAAGCAACAGAACTCTTTCATCAACTTAAAGAAACGTATCTGAATGCACCATTGATTTAATTTTTTTATTATATCAGGCGTACTTACACTCCTACTTTTTCTAATTTTAGGAAAATGCATTACAGTACAATGGACACAGCAAGTCAGAACATCAACTTAGTTCTGAAGCCACACAAGTCATCTCACATCGAGAAAAGAGAACTATCATCAGTGAATGTCACAGCCATTCCAATACCCGGCGGGGTAGTTTGGGACAAAACGGATTACGAAATATATGGCCCGGTCGAACTCTTGAAATATCCTCATCAGTTTAAGGTTTCATTAAGTGACTTTGTAAAACCAAGTACATTCTCTGATGATTGGGACTTTGAAAGCATAAATAATATGATGTCAGATTTAGTAATGTCAGCAAAATTTACAGAACATGATTATTTGCAAGGTTCATCGAATTATGAACAGATGTATTGCTATAACCACTATGCAGACCACTATTTGCATACATCTGCTCAACCTAAAAATGTTTTTAAATATAATCAATGGGAACATTGTGCAACTCCACCTAAAAGCAGTTCAAAAACATTCTATGAGAAATTCTCATACTTCTCAGGGTTTAACACAAGTGATACAGAAACATTTTATTACAAACTGTTAGATAAAACAGGGACAAAAAACATGCTGACAAATACTAAATTGATCTATTCGGAAACATTTTATGAAAAAATGATTACATTTGGTTTTGATTTCTGGAATAAGAACATTGAAACAAAACCCATCTGGGGAACAAAGGAATGGCAGGTACAAGGCCTAGAAGCATTATTTCGAGCCTGCATGATCCCAGAACAAATAATGTTCTTGAATGACACCATTCAACAAACTACCTGTTTTAGCCTAGCCAAGATAAAAGACTTAAACAAACCGTCTATTCCAAAGCCAATACCTGATAACGCAACCACAGATATTGAGATAGACGTATCCCAAATTTTACATAAAAATAGAACACATCCTGATTGGAAAAAGTGGTTAATCTGGCCAACAGACACAAATAAATGTCAAGATAGATTCCTGAACAAAATACAGTGGTTAAAAATGACCAGACCAGACCCTAGATACTCCCAGAGACAACATCCAGGGATAGTAACAACATACAGTGTAGGGAAACTATGCCTTGAATGGCTACAAACATCCACACTGCCAGAAATTAAGCAACACTTGTCTTTACTTAAAGATGGTGCTGACTTGCGCGATTTCATAATGGGACCATGCAAACAGCGTCAAAAACGTTTCATAGCGGCCAGTATATACGCTGCATACAACGAAGCTTGGAAAGTGACTCAAATTGAGACAGCAGAGAAAATACGAGAAATTGATCGTATTAATTTGGAAAAAACCCTTTCTGTTGTGGACAATGGGTTAATGACTCTGTCCTCCAGAATATATTCACTGGACAGTATTGTATCATCTGCTATAGATATAATAGATCAGGCCTTGCTAATGTTACAACATGGTCAGTCCCAATTACGTTCTATTTTACAGCTAGGCTGGAGGTTGCAAAATCTGCGTTCAGGCTATGTGCCTTGGCGTTTAATCAACACAACGTCATTGTTCTCTATCTTTAACCTTACTGATAAAAAATCAGTTTGGAACAAAAAGGAGCAGACTATACGATTCTGAGCATTGAAAAACTTGAGAGATTACCATTGACAATGTCAGAAAGACCTGTCATTGAATGGATAATACACGGAATTATCACAATTCTGATAACAACTTTCCAATTTAAAAATTGCCAAGAGTATATACCGATTCAGAAAAGGGGGTGGTGATGAACAGAGTGTCTGAATTAAGCAGATCACTCTTACCCAGTCCAAAGATCAGGGCTTGATCCATCACCGTTATTTAGCTCACTGCACCATCCCAGCTCAGAACCTGGCTATATGCAAATTAGTCTGTCCCTGGCCCAGTGCATCATAGGAACAGGGCAGACCAAACTACCAAGCCAATTCTTCACCGGAAAGGAGACAAGCTTCCGGGGACCGGTTTCTGGCATTTCAGCCATACGTCGGCCCGGCTTGCTTGAATCCTGATGGTGCAGTGAGCAAGGGACTCATGTCTGAGTATACCCTGCCACGCCTATAGTGGCCAAAAACGATTCAGAAAAGAGGGTGGTGATGAACAGAGTGTCTGAATTAAGCAGATCACTCTTACCCAGTCCAAAGACCAGGGCTTGATCCATCACCGTTATTTAGCTCACTGCATCATCCCAGCTCAGAACCTGGCTATATGCAACTTAGTCTGTCCCTGGCCCAGTGCATCATGGGAACAGGGCAGACCAAACTACCAAGCCAATTCTTCACCAGAAAGGAGACAAGCTTCCGGGGACCGGTTTCTGGCATTTCAGCCGTCGTCGGCCCGGCTTGCTTGAATCCTGATGGTGCAGTGAGCAAGGGACTCATGTCTGAGTATACCCTGCCACACCTATAGTGGCCAAAAACGATTCAGAAAAGGGGGTGGTGATGAACAGAGTGTCTGAATTAAGCAGATCACTCTTACCCAGTCCAAAGATCAGGGCTTGATCCATCACCGTTATTTAGCTCACTGCACCATCCCAGCTCAGAACCTGGCTATATGCAAATTAGTCTGTCCCTGGTCCAGAGCATCATGGAAACAGGGCAGACCAAACTACCAAGCCACAATCCCGTTTCCTGAGGGAAACGGGATTGTGGAAAGAAAAAACCGAGACATAAAGCAATCTATAACAGCAAAGGTATTAGGTTCGGGTGATGGGTGGGTCCAGCATTTAACAAGTGTCCAACGTAGTCTTAATAATCTGCCAAGAAATTCTCTAAAAGGTTTCAGCCCGACCGAACTCTTGTTCGGAACTAGAATGTTTATTCAGGATTTAGATAGTCAAGCTTCAGTGGTAGAAGATAAGAAAAAATGCTTTGACATCAAAGATCGTTTGGCTGTTTTACAGGACTTAAAATGAAACAAGAAAAGCCCTGAGCAACATAAAGTTAAAACAGGAGCCAACAGCCACTGAAGACACACCACTTGTCCCAGCAAGACCTGTCTGGATTCCAAAGATTGGGGATCTGGTCAGAGAGAAGATCGCGGTTAAGAAGGAATTTGGGCCTTCTTACAGAAAAGCAGTACCTGTCTTAGCAATCAACGGAACAAGATCAGTTGTACTACCGCCCCTTGTTGGAAAAAAGGAGAACCGAGTTGTATCAATCGACCTGGTAAAACCACAATCATGTGGCCAATAATAAATAGTAGGCCCAGTGGACTCCCAAGAAATAGCAGAATACCACAATGTGCTACTATCCAAGAGGTTCAAACTGAGAGACTAATCACATTTGATAAACCTGCAGTGAATAAAAAAGGACTATACAAGAATGCCATGGAACTTGTGCCTCTTGAAACCCAATTGAAAAAAGAAACACCAATCTACAATGATGTAGCATCAGAATGTGCTGATAAAAGGCAAATTGAAAAAACAATCCCAACAATTGACAGAACTGCATCTGGCTACTTCATCAATTTCGATAACTTTTCTGAAGATCAAAGCGAACCTGAAGAACTGCCAAAAACAAAAACTTTTAAAGACAAAGCAACAGAACTCTTTCATCAACTTAAAGAAACGTATCTGAATGCACCATTGATTGAATTTTGGATTATATCAGGCGTACTTACACTCCTACTTTTTCTAATTTTAGGAAAATGTATTACAGTACAATGGACACAGCAAGTCAGAACATCAACTTAGTTCTGAAGCCACACAAGTCATCTCACATCGAGAAAAGAGAACTATCATCAGTGAATGTCACAGCCATTCCAATACCCGGCGGGGTAGTTTGGGACAAAACGGATTACGAAATATATGGCCCGGTCGAACTCTTGAAATATCCTCATCAGTTTAAGGTTTCATTAAGTGACTTTGTAAAACCAAGTACATTCTCTGATGATTGGGACTTTGAAAGCATAAATAATATGATGTCAGATTTAGTAATGTCAGCAAAATTTACAGAACATGATTATTTGCAAGGTTCATCGAATTATGAACAGATGTATTGCTATAACCACTATGCAGACCACTATTTGCATACATCTGCTCAACCTAAAAATGTTTTTAAATATAATCAATGGGAACATTGTGCAACTCCACCTAAAAGCAGTTCAAAAACATTCTATGAGAAATTCTCATACTTCTCAGGGTTTAACACAAGTGATACAGAAACATTTTATTACAAACTGTTAGATAAAACAGGGACAAAAAACATGCTGACAAATACTAAATTGATCTATTCGGAAACATTTTATGAAAAAATGATTACATTTGGTTTTGATTTCTGGAATAAGAACATTGAAACAAAAACCATCTGGGGAACAAAGGAATGGCAGGTACAAGGCCTAGAAGCATTATTTCGAGCCTGCATGATCCCAGGACAAATAATGTTCTTGAATGACACCATTCAACAAACTACCTGTTTTAGCCTAGCCAAGATAAAAGACTTAAACAAACCGTCTATTCCAAAGCCAATACCTGATAACGCAACCACAGATATTGAGATAGACGTATCCCAAATTTTACATAAAAATAGAACACATCCTGATTGGAAAAAGTGGTTAATCTGGCCAACAGACACAAACAAATGTCAAGATAGATTCCTGAACAAAATACAGTGGTTAAAAATGACCAGACCAGACCCTAGATACTCCCAGAGACAACATCCAGGGATAGTAACAACATACAGTGTAGGGAAACTATGCCTTGAATGGCTACAAACATCCACACTGCCAGAAATTAAGCAACACTTGTCTTTACTTAAAGATGGTGCTGACTTGCGCGATTTCATAATGGGACCATGCAAACAGCGTCAAAAACGTTTCATAGCGGCCAGTATATACGCTGCATACAACGAAGCTTGGAAAGTGACTCAAATTGAGACAGCAGAGAAAATACGAGAAATTGATCGTATTAATTTGGAAAAAACACTTTCTGTTGTGGACAATGGGTTAATGACTCTGTCCTCCAGAATATATTCACTGGACAGTATTGTATCATCTGCTATAGATATAATAGATCAGGCCTTGCTAATGTTACAACATGGTCAGTCCCAATTACGTTCTATTTTACAGCTAGGCTGGAGGTTGCAAAATCTGCGTTCAGGCTATGTGCCTTGGCGTTTAATCAACACAACGTCATTGTTCTCTATCTTTAACCTTACTGATAAAAAATCAGTTTGGAACAAAAAGGAGCAGACTATACGATTCTGAGCATTGAAAAACTTGAGAGATTACCATTGACAATGTCAGAAAGACCTGTCATTGAATGGATAATACACGGAATTATCACAATTCTGATAACAACTTTCCAATTTAAAAATTGCCAAGAGTATATACCGATTCAGAAAAGGGGGTGGTGATGAACAGAGTGTCTGAATTAAGCAGATCACTCTAACCCAGTCCAAAGATCAGGGCTTGATCCATCACCGTTATTTAGCTCACTGCACCATCCCAGCTCAGAACCTGGCTATATGCAAATTAGTCTGTCCCTGGTCCAGAGCATCATGGGAACAGGGCAGACCAAACTACCAAGCCACAATCCCGTTTCCTGAGGGAAACGGGATTGTGGAAAGAAAAAAACGAGACATAAAGCAATCTATAACAGCAAAGGTATTAGGTTCGGGTGATGGGTGGGTCCAGCATTTAACAAGTGTCCAACGTAGTCTTAATAATCTGCCAAGAAATTCTCTAAAAGGTTTCAGCCCGACCGAACTCTTGTTCGGAACTAGAATGTTTATTCAGGATTTAGATAGTCAAGCTTCAGTGGTAGAAGATAAGAAAAAATGCTTTGACATCAAAGATCGTTTGGCTGTTTTACAGGACTTAAAATGAAACAAGAAAAGCCCTGAGCAACATAAAGTTAAAACAGGAGCCAACAGCCACTGAAGACACACCACTTGTCCCAGCAAGACCTGTCTGGATTCCAAAGATTGGGGATCTGGTCAGAGAGAAGATCGCGGTTAAGAAGGAATATGGGCCTTCTTACAGAAAAGCAGTACCTGTCTTAGCAATCAACGGAACAAGATCAGTTGTACTACCGCCCCTTGTTGGAAAAAAGGAGAACCGAGTTGTATCAATCGACCTGGTAAAACCACAATCATGTGGCCAATAATAAATAGTAGGCCCAGTGGACTCCCAAGAAATAGCAGAATACCAAAATGTGCTACTATCCAAGAGGTTCAAACTGAGAGACTAATCACATTTGATAAACCTGCAGTGAATAAAAAAGGACTATACAACAATGCCATGGAACTTGTGCCTCTTGAAACCCAATTGAAAAAAGAAACACCAATCTACAATGATGTAGCATCAGAATGTGCTGATAAAAGGCAAATTGAAAAAACAATCCCAACAATTGACAGAACTGCATCTGGCTACTTCATCAATTTCGATAACTTTTCTGAAGATCAAAGCGAACCTGAAGAACTGCCAAAAACAAAAACTTTTAAAGACAAAGCAACAGAACTCTTTCATCAACTTAAAGAAACGTATCTGAATGCACCATTGATTTAATTTTTTTATTATATCAGGCGTACTTACACTCCTACTTTTTCTAATTTTAGGAAAATGTATTACAGTACAATGGACACAGCAAGTCAGAACATCAACTTAGTTCTGAAGCCACACAAGTCATCTCACATCGAGAAAAGAGAACTATCATCAGTGAATGTCACAGCCATTCCAATACCCGGCGGGGTAGTTTGGGACAAAACGGATTACGAAATATATGGCCCGGTCGAACTCTTGAAATATCCTCATCAGTTTAAGGTTTCATTAAGTGACTTTGTAAAACCAAGTACATTCTCTGATGATTGGGACTTTGAAAGCATAAATAATATGATGTCAGATTTAGTAATGTCAGCAAAATTTACAGAACATGATTATTTGCAAGGTTCATCGAATTATGAACAGATGTATTGCTATAACCACTATGCAGACCACTATTTGCATACATCTGCTCAACCTAAAAATGTTTTTAAATATAATCAATGGGAACATTGTGCAACTCCACCTAAAAGCAGTTCAAAAACATTCTATGAGAAATTCTCATACTTCTCAGGGTTTAACACAAGTGATACAGAAACATTTTATTACAAACTGTTAGATAAAACAGGGACAAAAAACATGCTGACAAATACTAAATTGATCTATTCGGAAACATTTTATGAAAAAATGATTACATTTGGTTTTGATTTCTGGAATAAGAACATTGAAACAAAAACCATCTGGGGAACAAAGGAATGGCAGGTACAAGGCCTAGAAGCATTATTTCGAGCCTGCATGATCCCAGAACAAATAATGTTCTTGAATGACACCATTCAACAAACTACCTGTTTTAGCCTAGCCAAGATAAAAGACTTAAACAAACCGTCTATTCCAAAGCCAATACCTGATAACGCAACCACAGATATTGAGATAGACGTATCCCAAATTTTACATAAAAATAGAACACATCCTGATTGGAAAAAGTGGTTAATCTGGCCAACAGACACAAATAAATGTCAAGATAGATTCCTGAACAAAATACAGTGGTTAAAAATGACCAGACCAGACCCTAGATACTCCCAGAGACAACATCCAGGGATAGTAACAACATACAGTGTAGGGAAACTATGCCTTGAATGGCTACAAACATCCACACTGCCAGAAATTAAGCAACACTTGTCTTTACTTAAAGATGGTGCTGACTTGCGCGATTTCATAATGGGACCATGCAAACAGCGTCAAAAACGTTTCATAGCGGCCAGTATATACGCTGCATACAACGAAGCTTGGAAAGTGACTCAAATTGAGACAGCAGAGAAAATACGAGAAATTGATCGTATTAATTTGGAAAAAACCCTTTCTGTTGTGGACAATGGGTTAATGACTCTGTCCTCCAGAATATATTCACTGGACAGTATTGTATCATCTGCTATAGATATAATAGATCAGGCCTTGCTAATGTTACAACATGGTCAGTCCCAATTACGTTCTATTTTACAGCTAGGCTGGAGGTTGCAAAATCTGCGTTCAGGCTATGTGCCTTGGCGTTTAATCAACACAACGTCATTGTTCTCTATCTTTAACCTTACTGATAAAAAATCAGTTTGGAACAAAAAGGAGCAGACTATACGATTCTGAGCATTGAAAAACTTGAGAGATTACCATTGACAATGTCAGAAAGACCTGTCATTGAATGGATAATACACGGAATTATCACAATTCTGATAACAACTTTCCAATTTAAAAATTGCCAAGAGTATATACCGATTCAGAAAAGGGGGTGGTGATGAACAGAGTGTCTGAATTAAGCAGATCACTCTTACCCAGTCCAAAGATCAGGGCTTGATCCATCACCGTTATTTAGCTCACTGCACCATCCCAGCTCAGAACCTGGCTATATGCAAATTAGTCTGTCCCTGGCCCAGTGCATCATAGGAACAGGGCAGACCAAACTACCAAGCCAATTCTTCACCGGAAAGGAGACAAGCTTCCGGGGACCGGTTTCTGGCATTTCAGCCATACGTCGGCCCGGCTTGCTTGAATCCTGATGGTGCAGTGAGCAAGGGACTCATGTCTGAGTATACCCTGCCACGCCTATAGTGGCCAAAAACGATTCAGAAAAGAGGGTGGTGATGAACAGAGTGTCTGAATTAAGCAGATCACTCTTACCCAGTCCAAAGACCAGGGCTTGATCCATCACCGTTATTTAGCTCACTGCACCATCCCAGCTCAGAACCTGGCTATATGCAAATTAGTCTGTCCCTGGCCCAGTGCATCATAGGAACAGGGCAGACCAAACTACCAAGCCAATTCTTCACCGGAAAGGAGACAAGCTTCCGGGGACCGGTTTCTGGCATTTCAGCCATACGTCGGCCCGGCTTGCTTGAATCCTGATGGTGCAGTGAGCAAGGGACTCATGTCTGAGTATACCCTGCCACGCCTATAGTGGCCAAAAACGATTCAGAAAAGAGGGTGGTGATGAACAGAGTGTCTGAATTAAGCAGATCACTCTTACCCAGTCCAAAGACCAGGGCTTGATCCATCACCGTTATTTAGCTCACTGCATCATCCCAGCTCAGAACCTGGCTATATGCAACTTAGTCTGTCCCTGGCCCAGTGCATCATGGGAACAGGGCAGACCAAACTACCAAGCCAATTCTTCACCAGAAAGGAGACAAGCTTCCGGGGACCGGTTTCTGGCATTTCAGCCGTCGTCGGCCCGGCTTGCTTGAATCCTGATGGTGCAGTGAGCAAGGGACTCATGTCTGAGTATACCCTGCCACACCTATAGTGGCCAAAAACGATTCAGAAAAGGGGGTGGTGATGAACAGAGTGTCTGAATTAAGCAGATCACTCTTACCCAGTCCAAAGATCAGGGCTTGATCCATCACCGTTATTTAGCTCACTGCACCATCCCAGCTCAGAACCTGGCTATATGCAAATTAGTCTGTCCCTGGTCCAGAGCATCATGGGAACAGGGCAGACCAAACTACCAAGCCACAATCCCGTTTCCTGAGGGAAACGGGATTGTGGAAAGAAAAAACCGAGACATAAAGCAATCTATAACAGCAAAGGTATTAGGTTCGGGTGATGGGTGGGTCCAGCATTTAACAAGTGTCCAACGTAGTCTTAATAATCTGCCAAGAAATTCTCTAAAAGGTTTCAGCCCGACCGAACTCTTGTTCGGAACTAGAATGTTTATTCAGGATTTAGATAGTCAAGCTTCAGTGGTAGAAGATAAGAAAAAATGCTTTGACATCAAAGATCGTTTGGCTGTTTTACAGGACTTAAAATGAAACAAGAAAAGCCCTGAGCAACATAAAGTTAAAACAGGAGCCAACAGCCACTGAAGACACACCACTTGTCCCAGCAAGACCTGTCTGGATTCCAAAGATTGGGGATCTGGTCAGAGAGAAGATCGCGGTTAAGAAGGAATTTGGGCCTTCTTACAGAAAAGCAGTACCTGTCTTAGCAATCAACGGAACAAGATCAGTTGTACTACCGCCCCTTGTTGGAAAAAAGGAGAACCGAGTTGTATCAATCGACCTGGTAAAACCACAATCATGTGGCCAATAATAAATAGTAGGCCCAGTGGACTCCCAAGAAATAGCAGAATACCACAATGTGCTACTATCCAAGAGGTTCAAACTGAGAGACTAATCACATTTGATAAACCTGCAGTGAATAAAAAAGGACTATACAAGAATGCCATGGAACTTGTGCCTCTTGAAACCCAATTGAAAAAAGAAACACCAATCTACAATGATGTAGCATCAGAATGTGCTGATAAAAGGCAAATTGAAAAAACAATCCCAACAATTGACAGAACTGCATCTGGCTACTTCATCAATTTCGATAACTTTTCTGAAGATCAAAGCGAACCTGAAGAACTGCCAAAAACAAAAACTTTTAAAGACAAAGCAACAGAACTCTTTCATCAACTTAAAGAAACGTATCTGAATGCACCATTGATTGAATTTTGGATTATATCAGGCGTACTTACACTCCTACTTTTTCTAATTTTAGGAAAATGTATTACAGTACAATGGACACAGCAAGTCAGAACATCAACTTAGTTCTGAAGCCACACAAGTCATCTCACATCGAGAAAAGAGAACTATCATCAGTGAATGTCACAGCCATTCCAATACCCGGCGGGGTAGTTTGGGACAAAACGGATTACGAAATATATGACCCGGTCGACCTCTTGAAATATCCTCATCAGTTTAAGGTTTCATTAAGTGACTTTGTAAAACCAAGTACATTCTCTGATGATTGGGACTTTGAAAGCATAAATAATATGATGTCAGATTTAGTAATGTCAGCAAAATTTACAGAACATGATTATTTGCAAGGTTCATCGAATTATGAACAGATGTATTGCTATAACCACTATGCAGACCACTATTTGCATACATCTGCTCAACCTAAAAATGTTTTTAAATATAATCAATGGGAACATTGTGCAACTCCACCTAAAAGCAGTTCAAAAACATTCTATGAGAAATTCTCATACTTCTCAGGGTTTAACACAAGTGATACAGAAACATTTTATTACAAACTGTTAGATAAAACAGGGACAAAAAACATGCTGACAAATACTAAATTGATCTATTCGGAAACATTTTATGAAAAAATTATTACATTTGGTTTTGATTTCTGGAATAAGAACATTGAAACAAAAACCATCTGGGGAACAAAGGAATGGCAGGTACAAGGCCTAGAAGCATTATTTCGAGCCTGCATCATCCCAGAACAAATAATGTTCTTGAATGACACCATTCAACAAACTACCTGTTTTAGCCTAGCCAAGATAAAAGACTTAAACAAACCGTCTATTCCAAAGCCAATACCTGATAACGCAACCACAGATATTGAGATAGACGTATCCCAAATTTTACATAAAAATAGAACACATCCTGATTGGAAAAAGTGGTTAATCTGGCCAACAGACACAAACAAATGTCAAGATAGATTCCTGAACAAAATACAGTGGTTAAAAATGACCAGACCAGACCCTAGATACTCCCAGAGACAACATCCAGGTATATACCGATTCAGAAAAGGGGGTGGTGATGAACAGAGTGTCTGAATTAAGCAGATCACTCTTACCCAGTCCAAATATCAGGGCTTGATCCATCACCGTTATTTAGCTCACTGCACCATCCCAGCTCAGAACCTGGCTATATGCAAATTAGTCTGTCCCTGGTCCAGAGCATCATGGGAACAGGGCAGACCAAACTACCAAGCCACAATCCCGTTTCCTGAGGGAAACGGGATTGTGGAAAGAAAAAAACGAGACATAAAGCAATCTATAACAGCAAAGGTGTTAGGTTCGGGTGATGGGTGGGTCCAGCATTTAACAAGTGTCCAACGTAGTCTTAATAATCTGCCAAGAAATTCTCTAAAAGGTTTCAGCCCGACCGAACTCTTGTTCGGAACTAGAATGTTTATTCAGGATTTAGATAGTCAAGCTTCAGTGGTAGAACATAAGAAAAAAAGACAAGAAAAGCCCTGAGCAACATAAAGTTAAAACAGGAGCCAACAGCCACTGAAGACACACCACTTGTCCCAGCAAGACCTGTCTGGATTCCAAAGATTGGGGATCTGGTCAGAGAGAAGATCGCGGTTAAGAAGGAATATGGGCCTTCTTACAGAAAAGCAGTACCTGTCTTAGCAATCAACGGAACAAGATCAGTTGTACTACCGCCCCTTGTTGGAAAAAAGGAGAACCGAGTTGTATCAATCGACCTGGTAAAACCACAATCATGTGGCCAATAATAAATAGTAGGCCCAGTGGACTCCCAAGAAATAGCAGAATACCAAAATGTGCTACTATCCAAGAGGTTCAAACTGAGAGACTAATCACATTTGAAAAACCTGCAGTGAATAAAAAAGGACTATACAACAATGCCATGGAACTTGTGCCTCTTGAAACCCAATTGAAAAAAGAAACACCAATCTACAATGATGTAGCATCAGAATGTGCTGATAAAAGGCAAATTGAAAAAACAATCCCAACAATTGACAGAACTGCATCTGGCTACTTCATCAATTTCGATAACTTTTCTGAAGATCAAAGCGAACCTGAAGAACTGCCAAAAACAAAAACTTTTAAAGACAAAGCAACAGAACTCTTTCATCAACTTAAAGAAACGTATCTGAATGCACCATTGATTGAATTTTGGATTATATCAGGCGTACTTACACTCCTACTTTTTCTAATTTTAGGAAAATGTATTACAGTACAATGGACACAGCAAGTCAGAACATCAACTTAGTTCTGAAGCCACACAAGTCATCTCACATCGAGAAAAGAGAACTATCATCAGTGAATGTCACAGCCATTCCAATACCCGGCGGGGTAGTTTGGGACAAAACGGATTACGAAATATATGGCCCGGTCGAACTCTTGAAATATCCTCATCAGTTTAAGGTTTCATTAAGTGACTTTGTAAAACCAAGTACATTCTCTGATGATTGGGACTTTGAAAGCATAAATAATATGATGTCAGATTTAGTAATGTCAGCAAAATTTACAGAACATGATTATTTGCAAGGTTCATCGAATTATGAACAGATGTATTGCTATAACCACTATGCAGACCACTATTTGCATACATCTGCTCAACCTAAAAATGTTTTTAAATATAATCAATGGGAACATTGTGCAACTCCACCTAAAAGCAGTTCAAAAACATTCTATGAGAAATTCTCATACTTCTCAGGGTTTAACACAAGTGATACAGAAACATTTTATTACAAACTGTTAGATAAAACAGGGACAAAAAACATGCTGACAAATACTAAATTGATCTATTCGGAAACATTTTATGAAAAAATGATTACATTTGGTTTTGATTTCTGGAATAAGAACATTGAAACAAAAACCATCTGGGGAACAAAGGAATGGCAGGTACAAGGCCTAGAAGCATTATTTCGAGCCTGCATCATCCCAGAACAAATAATGTTCTTGAATGACACCATTCAACAAACTACCTGTTTTAGCCTAGCCAAGATAAAAGACTTAAACAAACCGTCTATTCCAAAGCCAATACCTGATAACGCAACCACAGATATTGAGATAGACGTATCCCAAATTTTACATAAAAATAGAACACATCCTGATTGGAAAAAGTGGTTAATCTGGCCAACAGACACAAATAAATGTCAAGATAGATTCCTGAACAAAATACAGTGGTTAAAAATGACCAGACCAGACCCTAGATACTCCCAGAGACAACATCCAGGGATAGTAACAACATACAGTGTAGGGAAACTATGCCTTGAATGGCTACAAACATCCACACTGCCAGAAATTAAGCAACACTTGTCTTTACTTAAAGATGGTGCTGACTTGCGCGATTTCATAATGGGACCATGCAAACAGCGTCAAAAACGTTTCATAGCGGCCAGTATATACGCTGCATACAACGAAGCTTGGAAAGTGACTCAAATTGAGACAGCAGAGAAAATACGAGAAATTGATCGTATTAATTTGGAAAAAACACTTTCTGTTGTGGACAATGGGTTAATGACTCTGTCCTCCAGAATATATTCACTGGACAGTATTGTATCATCTGCTATAGATATAATAGATCAGGCCTTGCTAATGTTACAACATGGTCAGTCCCAATTACGTTCTATTTTACAGCTAGGCTGGAGGTTGCAAAATCTGCGTTCAGGCTATGTGCCTTGGCGTTTAATCAACACAACGTCATTGTTCTCTATCTTTAACCTTACTGATAAAAAATCAGTTTGGAACAAAAAGGAGCAGACTATACGATTCTGAGCATTGAAAAACTTGAGAGATTACCATTGACAATGTCAGAAAGACCTGTCATTGAATGGATAATACACGGAATTATCACAATTCTGATAACAACTTTCCAATTTAAAAATTGCCAAGAGTATATACCGATTCAGAAAAGGGGGTGGTGATGAACAGAGTGTCTGAATTAAGCAGATCACTCTTACCCAGTCCAAAGATCAGGGCTTGATCCATCACCGTTATTTAGCTCACTGCACCATCCCAGCTCAGAACCTGGCTATATGCAAATTAGTCTGTCCCTGGTCCAGAGCAACATGGGAACAGGGCAGACCAAACTACCAAGCCACAATCCCGTTTCCTGAGGGAAACAGGATTGTGGAAAGAAAAAACCGAGACATAAAGCAATCTATAACAGCAAAGGTATTAGGTTCGGGTGATGGGTGGGTCCAGCATTTAACAAGTGTCCAACGTAGTCTTAATAATCTGCCAAGAAATTCTCTAAAAGGTTTCAGCCCGACCGAACTCTTGTTCGGAACTAGAATGTTTATTCAGGATTTAGATAGTCAAGCTTCAGTGGTAGAAGATAAGAAAAAATGCTTTGACATCAAAGATCGTTTGGCTGTTTTACAGGACTTAAAATGAAACAAGAAAAGCCCTGAGCAACATAAAGTTAAAACAGGAGCCAACAGCCACTGAAGACACACCACTTGTCCCAGCAAGACCTGTCTGGATTCCAAAGATTGGGGATCTGGTCAGAGAGAAGATCGCGGTTAAGAAGGAATTTGGGCCTTCTTACAGAAAAGCAGTACCTGTCTTAGCAATCAACGGAACAAGATCAGTTGTACTACCGCCCCTTGTTGGAAAAAAGGAGAACCGAGTTGTATCAATCGACCTGGTAAAACCACAATCATGTGGCCAATAATAAATAGTAGGCCCAGTGGACTCCCAAGAAATAGCAGAATACCAAAATGTGCTACTATCCAAGAGGTTCAAACTGAGAGACTAATCACATTTGATAAACCTGCAGTGAATAAAAAAGGACTATACAACAATGCCATGGAACTTGTGCCTCTTGAAACCCAATTGAAAAAAGAAACACCAATCTACAATGATGTAGCATCAGAATGTGCTGATAAAAGGCAAATTGAAAAAACAATCCCAACAATTGACAGAACTGCATCTGGCTACTTCATCAATTTCGATAACTTTTCTGAAGATCAAAGCGAACCTGAAGAACTGCCAAAAACAAAAACTTTTAAAGACAAAGCAACAGAACTCTTTCATCAACTTAAAGAAACGTATCTGAATGCACCATTGATTGAATTTTGGATTATATCAGGCGTACTTACACTCCTACTTTTTCTAATTTTAGGAAAATGTATTACAGTACAATGGACACAGCAAGTCAGAACATCAACTTAGTTCTGAAGCCACACAAGTCATCTCACATCAAGAAAAGAGAACTATCATCAGTGAATGTCACAGCCATTCCAATACCCGGCGGGGTAGTTTGGGACAAAACGGATTACGAAATATATGGCCCGGTCGAACTCTTGAAATATCCTCATCAGTTTAAGGTTTCATTAAGTGACTTTGTAAAACCAAGTACATTCTCTGATGATTGGGACTTTGAAAGCATAAATAATATGATGTCAGATTTAGTAATGTCAGCAAAATTTACAGAACATGATTATTTGCAAGGTTCATCGAATTATGAACAGATGTATTGCTATAACCACTATGCAGACCACTATTTGCATACATCTGCTCAACCTAAAAATTTTTTAAAATATAATCAATGGGAACATTGTGCAACTCCACCTAAAAGCAGTTCAAAAACATTCTATGAGAAATTCTCATACTTCTCAGGGTTTAACACAAGTGATACAGAAACATTTTATTACAAACTGTTAGATAAAACAGGGACAAAAAACATGCTGACAAATACTAAATTGATCTATTCGGAAACATTTTATGAAAAAATGATTACATTTGGTTTTGATTTCTGGAATAAGAACATTGAAACAAAAACCATCTGGGGAACAAAGGAATGGCATGTACAAGGCCTAGAAGCATTATTTCGAGCCTGCATCATCCCAGAACAAATAATGTTCTTGAATGACACCATTCAACAAACTACCTGTTTTAGCCTAGCCAAGATAAAAGACTTAAACAAACCGTCTATTCCAAAGCCAATTCCTGATAACGCAACCACAGATATTGAGATAGACGTATCCCAAATTTTACATAAAAATAGAACACATCCTGATTGGAAAAAGTGGTTAATCTGGCCAACAGACACAAATAAATGTCAAGATAGATTCCTGAACAAAATACAGTGGTTAAAAATGACCAGACCAGACCCTAGATACTCCCAGAGACAACATCCCGGGATAGTAACAACATACAGTGTAGGGAAACTATGCCTTGAATGGCTACAAACATCCACACTGCCAGAAATTAAGCAACACTTGTCTTTACTTAAAGATGGTGCTGACTTGCGCGATTTCATAATGGGACCATGCAAACAGCGTCAAAAACGTTTCATAGCGGCCAGTATATACGCTGCATACAACGAAGCTTGGAAAGTGACTCAAATTGAGACAGCAGAGAAAATACGAGAAATTGATCGTATTAATTTGGAAAAAACACTTTCTGTTGTGGACAATGGGTTAATGACTCTGTCCTCCAGAATATATTCACTGGACAGTATTGTATCATCTGCTATAGATATAATAGATCAGGCCTTGCTAATGTTACAACATGGTCAGTCCCAATTACGTTCTATTTTACAGCTAGGCTGGAGGTTGCAAAATCTGCGTTCAGGCTATGTGCCTTGGCGTTTAATCAACACAACGTCATTGTTCTCTATCTTTAACCTTACTGATAAAAAATCAGTTTGGAACAAAAAGGAGCAGACTATACGATTCTGAGCATTGAAAAACTTGAGAGATTACCATTGACAATGTCAGAAAGACCTGTCATTGAATGGATAATACACGGAATTATCACAATTCTGATAACAACTTTCCAATTTAAAAATTGCCAAGAGTATATACCGATTCAGAAAAGGGGGTGGTGATGAACAGAGTGTCTGAATTAAGCAGATCACTCTTACCCAGTCCAAAGATCAGGGCTTGATCCATCACCGTTATTTAGCTCACTGCACCATCCCAGCTCAGAACCTGGCTATATGCAAATTAGTCTGTCCCTGGTCCAGAGCATCATGGGAACAGGGCAGACCAAACTACCAAGCCACAATCCCGTTTCCTGAGGGAAACGGGATTGTGGAAAGAAAAAACCGAGACATAAAGCAATCTATAACAGGAAAGGTATTAGGTTCGGGTGATGGGTGGGTCCAGCATTTAACAAGTGTCCAACGTAGTCTTAATAATCTGCCAAGAATTTCTCTAAAAGGTTTCAGCCCGACCGAACTCTTGTTCGGAACTAGAATGTTTATTCAGGATTTAGATAGTCAAGCTTCAGTGGTAGAAGATAAGAAAAAATGCTTTGACATCAAAGATCGTTTGGCTGTTTTACAGGACTTAAAATGAAACAAGAAAAGCCCTGAGCAACATAAAGTTAAAACAGGAGCCAACAGCCACTGAAGACACACCACTTGTCCCAGCAAGACCTGTCTGGATTCCAAAGATTGGGGATCTGGTCAGAGAGAAGATCGCGGTTAAGAAGGAATATGGGCCTTCTTACAGAAAAGCAGTACCTGTCTTAGCAATCAACGGAACAAGATCAGTTGTACTACCGCACCTTGTTGGAAAAAAGGAGAACCGAGTTGTATCAATCGACCTGGTAAAACCACAATCATGTGGCCAATAATAAATAGTAGGCCCAGTGGACTCCCAAGAAATAGCAGAATACCAAAATGTGCTACTATCCAAGAGGTTCAAACTGAGAGACTAATCACATTTGATAAACCTGCAGTGAATAAAAAAGGACTATACAACAATGCCATGGAACTTGTGCCTCTTGAAACCCAATTGAAAAAAGAAACACCAATCTACAATGATGTAGCATCAGAATGTGCTGATAAAAGGCAAATTGAAAAAACAATCCCAACAATTGACAGAACTGCATCTGGCTACTTCATCAATTTCGATAACTTTTCTGAAGATCAAAGCGAACCTGAAGAACTGCCAAAAACAAAAACTTTTAAAGACAAAGCAACAGAACTCTTTCATCAACTTAAAGAAACGTATCTGAATGCACCATTGATTGAATTTTGGATTATATCAGGCGTACTTACACTCCTACTTTTTCTAATTTTAGGAAAATGTATTACAGTACAATGGACACAGCAAGTCAGAACATCAACTTAGTTCTGAAGCCACACAAGTCATCTCACATCGAGAAAAGAGAACTATCATCAGTGAATGTCACAGCCATTCCAATACCCGGCGGGGTAGTTTGGGACAAAACGGATTACGAAATATATGGCCCGGTCGAACTCTTGAAATATCCTCATCAGTTTAAGGTTTCATTAAGTGACTTTGTAAAACCAAGTACATTCTCTGATGATTGGGACTTTGAAAGCATAAATAATATGATGTCAGATTTAGTAATGTCAGCAAAATTTACAGAACATGATTATTTGCAAGGTTCATCGAATTATGAACAGATGTATTGCTATAACCACTATGCAGACCACTATTTGCACACATCTGCTCAACCTAAAAATGTTTTTAAATATAATCAATGGGAACATTGTGCAACTCCACCTAAAAGCAGTTCAAAAACATTCTATGAGAAATTCTCATACTTCTCAGGGTTTAACACAAGTGATTCAGAAACATTTTATTACAAACTGTTAGATAAAACAGGGACAAAAAACATGCTGACAAATACTAAATTGATCTATTCGGAAACATTTTATGAAAAAATTTTTACATTTGGTTTTGATTTCTGGAATAAGAACATTGAAACAAAAACCATCTGGGGAACAAAGGAATGGCAGGTACAAGGCCTAGAAGCATTATTTCGAGCCTGCATCATCCCAGAACAAATAATGTTCTTGAATGACACCATTCAACAAACTACCTGTTTTAGCCTAGCCAAGATAAAAGACTTAAACAAACCGTCTATTCCAAAGCCAATACCTGATAACGCAACCACAGATATTGAGATAGACGTATCCCAAATTTTACATAAAAATAGAACACATCCTGATTGGAAAAAGTGGTTAATCTGGCCAACAGACACAAATAAATGTCAAGATAGATTCCTGAACAAAATACAGTGGTTAAAAATGACCAGACCAGACCCTAGGTACTCCCAGAGACAACATCCAGGGATAGTAACAACATACAGTGTAGGGAAACTATGCCTTGAATGGCTACAAACATCCACACTGCCAGAAATTAAGCAACACTTGTCTTTACTTAAAGATGGTGCTGACTTGCGCGATTTCATAATGGGACCATGCAAACAGCGTCAAAAACGTTTCATAGCGGCCAGTATATACGCTGCATACAACGAAGCTTGGAAAGTGACTCAAATTGAGACAGCAGAGAAAATACGAGAAATTGATCGTATTAATTTGGAAAAAACACTTTCTGTTGTGGACAATGGGTTAATGACTCTGTCCTCCAGAATATATTCACTGGACAGTATTGTATCATCTGCTATAGATATAATAGATCAGGCCTTGCTAATGTTACAACATGGTCAGTCCCAATTACGTTCTATTTTACAGCTAGGCTGGAGGTTGCAAAATCTGCGTTCAGGCTATGTGCCTTGGCGTTTAATCAACACAACGTCATTGTTCTCTATCTTTAACCTTACTGATAAAAAATCAGTTTGGAACAAAAAGGAGCAGACTATTTGATTCTGAGCATTGAAAAACTTGAGAGATTACCATTGACAATGTCAGAAAGACCTGTCATTGAATGGATAATACACGGAATTATCACAATTCTGATAACAACTTTCCAATTTAAAAATTGCCAAGAGTATATACCGATTCAGAAAAGGGGGTGGTGATGAACAGAGTGTCTGAATTAAGCAGATCACTCTTACCCAGTCCAAAAATCAGGGCTTGATCCATCACCGTTATTTAGCTCACTGCACCATCCCAGCTCAGAACCTGGCTATATGCAAATTAGTCTGTCCCTGGCCCAGTGCATCATAGGAACAGGGCAGACCAAACTACCAAGCCAATTCTTCACCGGAAAGGAGACAAGCTTCCGGGGACCGGTTTCTGGCATTTCAGCCGTCGTCGGCCCGGCTTGCTTGAATCCTGATGGTGCAGTGAGCAAGGGACTCATGTCTGAGTATACCCTGCCACGCCTCTAGTGGCCAAAAACGATTCAGAAAAGAGGGTGGTGATGAACAGAGTGTCTGAATTAAGCAGATCACTCTTACCCAGTCCAAAGACCAGGGCTTGATCCATCACCGTAATTTAGCTCACTGCATCATCCCAGCTCAGAACCTGGCTATATGCAACTTAGTCTGTCCCTGGCCCAGTGCATCATGGGAATAGGGCAGACCAAACTACCAAGCCAATTCTTCACCGGAAAGGAGACAAGCTTCCGGGGACCGGTTTCTGGCATTTCAGCCATCGTCGGCCCGGCTTGCTTGAATCCTGATGGTGCAGTGAGCAAGGGACTCATGTCTGAGTATACCCTGCCACACCTATAGTGGCCAAAAACGATTCAGAAAAGGGGGTGGTGATGAACAGAGTGTCTGAATTAAGCAGATCACTCTTACCCAGTCCAAAGATCAGGGCTTGATCCATCACCGTTATTTAGCTCACTGCACCATCCCAGCTCAGAACCTGGCTATATGCAAATTAGTCTGTCCCTGGCCCAGTGCATCATGGGAAAAGGGCAGACCAAACTACCAAGCCAATTCTTCACCGGAAAGGAGACAAGCTTCCGGGGACCGGTTTCTGGCATTTCAGCCGTCGTCGGCCCGGCTTGCTTGAATCCTGATGGTGCAGTGAGCAAGGGACTCATGTCTGAGTATACCCTGCCACACCTATAGTGGCCAAAAACGATTCAGAAAAGGGGGTGGTGATGAACAGAGTGTCTGAATTAAGCAGATCACTCTTACCCAGTCCAAAGATCAGGGCTTGATCCATCACCGTTATTTAGCTCACTGCACCATCCCAGCTCAGAACCTGGCTATATGCAAATTAGTCTGTCCCTGGTCCAGAGCATCATGGGAACAGGGCAGACCAAACTACCAAGCCAATTCTTCACCGGAAAGGAGACAAGCTTCCCATCATGCACTGGGACAGGAACAGACTAATTTGCATATAGCCAGGTTCTGAGCTGGGATGGTGCAGTGAGCTAAAAAACGGTGTTGGATCTAGCCCTGATCTCTTGACTGGGTGAGAGTATTCTGCTTAATTCAGAAACTCTGTCCATCACCACCCCTTGTTGTTAAAGAGTATATACCAGCAGGCCAGTATGAAAGGTTGGGTAAAGGGTACATTAAGTCATCATGGAAATTACCTTATACACACACATGTTATAGTGACAAAAACAAGAGTGTATTTCTTAGTGGTAATAATTGTAGACGTTCACTAAGCGGTATACTCCTCTGCCAAGGTATTACTTTGCATGGGGCCTGTGAGGGGACTTCAAATAACCTTTCATGCCACCAGCATGGCACACCTGCAACACAGATAGAGCCACTCTTTAGACAACTTTCTAACGGGAGTTACGTTCTAATAACGGACCACAGCTGTTGTGGCATGGTGCCAGGGAAAGCATATCTCGTAAGCGTTAGTTCCATGGTCACTTGCTGCATGCAAGCATTGTATCCAAACGGCCCTGGAGACTCAGAGGCGACGATTTGGCCTCCGTTGAATATCTCTTCTATAAGAATTGATACTTTAAGCAGAATGAAGTCTGTGCTTTTACAGACAACAGTGCCCATCACATCATCAAAAGAAACGTATGATCTTCAAGTTGCAAGGACAACGGCAGAGATACATACACTTTTATCAACAAATTGTCCTGTGCATTTCGTAGAAATGCTAAGCCAAATCCTAAATATGTCAGATGCCAGTGGTATCGCAAATGTATTTAAGACAATTTTTTCGGGACTGTTAACACCCTTGGAAGCAGTTCTGGGCATCTTTCCCAATTTTGTCCATTCGGTTTTTGGTGGCCTACCACTAGTTTTGGGTCTCGTAGCAGGAATTCTATTTTTGACTCTTCTGCTCCGATATGGCAAGCGAAAACGCAGACATGACTCCAGCAACGATGGAAGAAATGATCCTAGCTATACGCTATCAGGACAGCATAACTAAAGTCCTTGGATTAGCCCGGCTAAGAGATCTGAATATGACCTGGTTTCTTTCATTCAGACCCATATGGCAGAACTGCATCTTACCTGTGCTTCAATGTATGCTATGCGGAGAAGAATGCGTGTTAGACACCTGTCTTACACTACAATCAGCAGTACCAATGGATATCGATACTTTGCTAAGTCCTGTAACGGCTCATGCATCGTGTTGTCCCCAGCTGTTATCAATCTTGATGACGGCATTCGTTGAGACTTCTCCACTACGATTAGGTGGCGGCAGTAAATCAAGAAATGAGAGCAACAACACCCAGGTACGACCTTCTGTGAGCATTGCTAATCCCGACAACGATGATAGCAATCATTCTCACGACTGTCCAGTTACAGCATTATCATCCTTGGCCGAACTTTCACCTGAAGCTGCACACTGTTTTTTGCGCATCTATCTGAAGTAATGTTCTCCCCTGAACCAAAAGAATAACTTTTAAGCAAACCGGCACACAGCGTTCCCATGAACTCTGTATTCGGCCTTCAGCTTTGAAAAACAAAAGCTACTGAAAACATTTGGAAGTATTTTGTCCCCTGGAAACGATATTATTATTTTCAGAATTCCTAAATATTTACCTTTTTTTGGCACTTGTACTCTGCTTGATGTAGAACTATTCATAAAGAACAGAGCTTCTATTTTTATCAAATCTAGAGACAATATGTTACCACAGCCTCTAGCACACTCACAAGCAATTTCATTTATATGTGATGAAATAGTCTCGACCTTCTCTTCTGTAATTAAGAGACATTTCATGTGTAATTTTCGCAAATCGTTTAGCTAAAGATATATGTAACTTTTTTGAATGATTACACTGCTTAACAACGTACAGTACCTATAACGTTCCGTGTTTTTCGCATACACCATTTCGAATGCAAAATGTATTTTGGGGTGGATTGGAATACACATGCTATTGCTTAGTTTTTAGTAATTGATGGACATAAAATCGTGGAGTGGGTGATGTGTTTTATCTAGGAACCCGATTCAATATTGTGACTTTATGCCCCTGTACGACTATAATCAAAAATATCCCTATAATGGCATAAGAATTAGATCCATATTTCAGTAAATCGCCCTTGCAGCCCAAGGCATGGCAAAAGCTACTTCCTTAGATTCCTAGAAAGCACAACGAGTTCTTTCAACACACCAAACCTCCAGCAACCTGGGAAATCCCCGCTTGCTTTGTTTTGATTTGTAATAGAACTCCTGCGAGCACTGTAAGAACGGCCAGTTCTTAGTGAAATCTTTATTGACGTCTTATGTCCAAACCTTACGTCAAACTCGGCACCTTTCAGGTATAAATATACCAACGTTGCCTTAAGCAAACACATGGTGGTGGTTTCAGAGCAGAGCACCTAATCTACTTGAATCTACTTGCCGAGAGCCCGGCAGATGCGGAGAGCCCCCGGACGCTGCCCCTCCTCTTTGACGCGCCGAGAAAGACGCTGTCTTTTCTCCTGCCAAGAAAATCCAGCTCCGGCGTTTCCAGCCTACCCTTGCGGGTGACTGGGATATCGAGTCCTGAGAGAGAGATACCAGACCTCCTACATTCTATTCCCAAGGTACAATGCTGACTAAACCCTTAGAGAGAATTCTTGAACAGATTCTCGGCAACAAAACTACTTAACTTAAACTGGTACTTACTTACTCCTCCCCACGTATTAGGCTTAGGTCAGGTACACCGGGGTAGGAGTATTTTAGAAGCACCAGTTGAGCATGTTAGCCTCTGTATATATGTATATATATTTTATCCATTTTAAAGTGTCTTATGGCTAAGAAACCATATCAATGCTTTTACAGTATTATTTCATAATACTCCTTTTACTGTACGTACTTTACTTTACATTAAGTATTGCAATTGTGGCAATTAATTTCTCTTGCATGAGAAGGAAGACTGCTCAATAAATAATACCTTTTATTGAAAACGCCCGTCTCTCTATTCTCTGCACCCTGGTGAAACTAAGTATGCACATCTGACTGAGTGAAATAACTGTCTATTGTTTCACACGACTCTAGAGATTGACTCTTATTCTGAGGGAGGAAAATTGTCATGTTTATGCGGTTGTCGGAAGATGATCACTTCCTATTCAGTCAAGAAAGTTTCCAGTGACCTCTGAGCTAGCTGGCGCAAACCTAAATTAAGTCTAACATAGTCAGTAGAGACCTAAAAGACCTCAGTCCTACGTCTACACTGCTGTTTATGTCATTCCAATGCGCAGGGCCTATAGGGAAAATAGGAACTACACTACTCTGGGAACCACCGTAGTAGTCACAGGCGATCCCAACAGGGAACATCGTGCAGCCACCCTACAGAATCCTCTGAACCTGTCCCATGATCTCCCTGACACAGGTGCTGCTGTCCTCTGAACACACTGGTGGTATCCCCTCTCTGAGGTACACTCGTTCCTGCCCGGAGTTCACTGTATGATGCACAGTTCTGACATCAGCATTTGTGCCTGAGACACTGCTTTTAAGAGCTGACTTGTCTGACCGGTATTTCGTGTATATAAATTGAAATTAATGTTATGACCAGGTACGATAAATGCGCTGCTGAATTTATTATTCATTGTGCAATATTGTTTTAATTAGCTCATCCGGATGACCAGAGTTTGTTACTGCATTCCCAACGCTCCTTTACAGAAGTGGGAAACAAGTCTTCTTTTTCCAATCTGCACACAAGTTCGGGTATTTTACTGTGTGTAAATACGTAGGTTAAGTGACCCAAGTTCTTTAATATTCTATCATTTTGAGCATTCTTACATACATTGTACAGGTATACAAGACAAAAAACGAGCAAACCAACAACACGGTGATTTGTTTCGAAATCAAAACACAATTCGCTTATAAATACAAAACAGTTCATTCAACACTTAAAGCACAGACAAATTATTTAAAATCAGAGCATTATACCAAGACCATTATTATCCAGGCAGATACATAAATCATGCAAATACTAGTCATGACCTGCACCTCGGCTCTTCACTGATGTCCGTTATATTCAGTGTTAAACGTAAGGCATGTGAAGAGCATTTCCACAATATTTTTACCTGATGTAGTTTAAGAATTCATATTGTTTGCAGCACCACCTCTACACACATATTCTGTGTCTGTGAATGCATAACCTCTAATTTTCTCCACATGTCAGTAAACTCTCCTCTCATTTACGCACCACAGGGCAATCAACTTTAAAAGAGGAGCGACCCAGCAGAAGGAAGGGGCAGAAGCTGGAGTTGTTGTAGCCAGGTGTCAGGGAGCTAAACAGGGAAATTTACATGAGTGGCTATCAAGAAATGTGACCTTTAGCTTAACGCTTAGCTACATAAAAGAAAATTGCATATATTTAATGATCAGAATGCTTGGGCACCGCTACATTAAAGGCGAAGGTAGTAAAATGTCTCTCTCGCCTCCCCATAGTCCCACATGTAAGACTTGCAGGCCATTAAAGCTGGCTATTACATACCCACCACTCTGGGGCCTTCGCCATCCCTAAAGAACCTAAAATCCTCCCAGCCTTTTGCCCTCAGTCCCACAGGAAGAGAGCCCTCCTGAAGGAACATGATCCTGACGCATCACGTTCCCCTCTAATATATAAAGCATTGTTGCTTTCTAAAGAGGTTTGCTCTCTATTTATTTTTATTTTTTTACGTATTTTTATTGGCATTTTGCATTTACTATGACAGATTGCATCATGTAGCAGGTTATCGAATTACATCTCCAAAGCATTAAAACATAATATAGCATTCGTCGCACAGTTTTTAGTCCAATGTTTTGTCACTGTGGAGGTGGTTTTATAGGAAATTTCTGAACAGAACTGGGTTGGAGAAGAACAGGGGTGGGGTTGGTCATGGAATCTTCTTGGGTACGGGTATCGTCTGAAGTCGCAGGGTGGCATATGCCCTGGTGGATGGTGGGTCCACATACTTCATGGGGCGGAAAGTTGGGGGAAGGGTGGGGTTATGGCCGATCCGGCACGAGGTCCGACTGCCCATTGAGGCAGATAGCATAGCACTAAATAGCTAATGGCTTTCTATATGTGTTGCGGGAGGGGATCTGGAGTCGATGTTCGCGGTCTGTGTTTGCGGTTGTGTGTCCTGTGGTGTGTGTGGGCCGTCTCCCGGGTCATCATGGGTCAGTGATTGTTTGAAGTGGTTCAGTAGGAAAGCCCAGTCCAGTGATATGGGGTGTTTGCGCATCCCTTTCATCTCCTCCCGTAGCGTCTCTTCCTCCAAAAATGCCCATTTTTGAACCGCCCCTGCCCAGGCAGCGATCGGAGGGCCTGTGGGAGTCCGCCAGTGCATAGCAATGTTGAGGCAAATCTGAGGGGTGCTTTGTGTTGTTTTCTTTTCTGATATATACCCAGGGCACAGGCTTCCCATGTATTTAAATATGTGAGTCCAGTAAGATCCCCGAGTGACTTATGGACATGCCGCCAGTATGAGTGTAGTGTGGAGCAGCTCCAGAACATGTGCTGAAAGTCTGCTGCTTGTGTACGGCATCTGGGGCATAGGAACTGGGTGTCGGGGTAGAAGCGTTGGAGGCGCGCTGGTGTCAAGTACGCTCTATGTAGGATGTAGAATTGTATATTCTTGAAACGCGCGTTTCGAGACACCTTCTTAGGGTGTTCGAGAGCTTTTTCCCATTCCTTCTCATCCAGTGAGCGGCCTAATTCGTATTCCCAGGTGGTTCTTAGGGTCTCTAGCGGCTTGTACCAGAGTTCCCTGATAGCTTTGTAAAGCCATGTGACCAAGTGACATCCCGTTCCCATGTGTAAGATTGCATGTATGACCGGGTGTATCGGTGGTTCCCCTGTGGAAAGGTCATGGTATTGTCTATAATGTGCGAGGAGTTGGCGATGGAGTAAGAACTGGCCGGCGGGGAGGTCATAATCCTCTAATAGTCATTGGAAGGGTTTAAGCTGGCCGTCGTCGAATAGACACTCTGCTTCAGTGACGCCACAGTCTGTACAGATTTGGAGCGTGTTAGATGTATAGTAGCGTTCCTTCATGGGCCATCCGACTAACGTAAGAAGGGGAGAGTATGGGGCTCGCGTAGGCGACATACGGTGTATCCTCTGCATGCACCGGCGTGCAACCGCCACCTGCAAGGGATATGTACGTCTAGGTTTAGTGCCAGGTAATAGTAATCGGCTGATTTCTGGAATGGGCACTGGACCGTTCGTAGGGTATGTCTCCGCTATGTGTCTGCCTGCCGTCCAATTTGATAGCCACTGTAATTGCGTGGCTAAGAAATAGGATTCGAAGGATGGAGCGGCCAAACCCGCTTGTGTGATGGGTAGCTGTAGTTTTGCCAATGCTATCCTATGTCTGCTCGCACCCCATATCAGCGAGCTGAGGAGTGCGTCTAATTTGCGGAAGAAGTTTCTGGGCGGGATTATTGGCAAGTTTGTGAATTAGTATAAGAGCCGCATAACAATTATCATTTTGGCGATGGCCACCCGGCCAATCGTACCTAACAGGAGGTTTTTCCAGAATCCCACCGAGGACCTGATACCAGCCAGTGCCTTACGGTGGTTGCCTTCATATAGGTCAGTCAGTGTGTGATAGAGGAGAACCCCAAGGTATCGTGGAGCCTCTGCGCTCCAGGCGATGTCCTGATCACCCAGCCTGACCACCCGGGGTGGGGAGGTTCGGATGTAACGGGTACACCGTGGATTTCTCCCAGTTTACTCGGAGCCCAGAGACCTCCGCAAATTCTGTCAGCGTGACCCAAATAGGCGTTAATTCTTTGTGATGTCTCTGACGTAAATAAGAAGATCATCGGCATACATAGAAACACTGTGCACGGTATCAGCTATAGGAATGCCCCAGTGTTCACCTTCTTGTCGCAACCGTATTGCTAGCGGCTCTACCGCTAGGGCGAAAAGCAGGGGCGAGAGCGGGCAGCCTTGCCTCGTGCCACGTTGTACCGCGAATTCCGGTGAGATGTATTGTCCTATACGAACGAGTGAGGTGAGTTTAGTGTAAAGGAGCTTTGTATACGACAAGAGGGTGGGGCCGAGGCCTACTCGTTGCAACACCAAGAAGAGGTACTGCCATGTGAGGGTGTCAAAGGCCTTTTCGAGGTCTAGTATAAGGCAGGCTGCCCGGGAGTGAGTATCACCTACTTGATCTTGGACATGTGCGTGTATCTATCAGCTAGTATTTTACCAAGGATCTTGCAGTCGGTGGAAAGAAGTGTGATGGGGCGATAGTATGTCATCAATTGTGGATCACAGTGAGGTTTCAGGAAGTTTACGATAACCGAGTCCCAGGGGATTCCGGCAGCTCAACCATATCTAATGCCGTGGTGTAAAGAGGTTTGCTCTCTATATGTCCCAAATACATATACGTCAAATACATCCATACATACAGTCAGGGGTAGTAAGTGCTATATAAATGTAAACATAGGTAGACACATACAAACGCATACATAAACAACAGGCACACAGAAACATAGCTTTATCCTAATCGGATGCCGCCACAGAGGTGAAAAAATAAACACACGTAAAATAAAAATCGAAATTATGGAAGAGTAAATAAGCGCAGAGATTTAGACTGGGCAGATCACCCCATCGAGACATAATGGAAACCATCCCAACTACCGGTACAAAATACTCCAATTCACAATCACAGTCCTGTGCAAATCGGGTGAACACAATAATCTACATGACAGATAATTGGCCCACGCGTGTCAGCCGCGTCATGACAAGGTGATATTATAACTGTCCACAGGTGGGAAAATGCTTGCACAGTATATTAGCGCCTACTGGAAGCAACTGCATAATCATTGCTGTCAGAACCCATTTATCCCAGCAGTTAGGATTCTATTAGGGAGAGATTGGATTCTGAAGTCATTCACAATACAAAGTAATTACTTTGCCAACCAAAGGAACAGCTTTTCCATGGCACTTTCTATTTCTGGCTATGAGCCTATATATGGATACTGCAATACTGTGCACAGGACGTGGATAGGGAATGTGTTAGTGCAAGCCTAAGAGAGCGATGGAATGAGCCTAACGTGGATAGATGGGACAGGCTCATGGTCCATGTATATCCTATATCTGCAGGGCGTATGTATGGAAACAGGGACAGGCTGGTGAGATACTTGTCCATTCATCTGCATTGCAAGCTGTTTCACTATTAGGGAGATACCAGTCGGGTGCCTGGATCCCATGTGCCTGATTGACAGCGTTAATCGGAGGGTCGTGAAGATGATTCCTGTATCCTTCGGGTCACTGAGTTTAGTTAGCCTGCTCAGTAGAGATGGTAGGAGACTGGGTTCTCTTCATAGGATAGCATGCCTGTAAGGGCAAGGTGTTTGTGTCTTAATCCTCTGGCACTATGTGGTAGCATGTCTGTAAGGAACAGGCGGGAATGGTCCTAGATACTGAAGTAAATATCCGAGCCAACACTGACGCACACCTTTGTGTTACTTTTGAGTCTTTCTTTCTTATCTCTTTCATTGTAGATTGTATGTTATTGGTTGCTAAAGCACACTGAAGTTTCACGTTCAGGGTACTGAAAGTGTATAATAACTGTACAAAAATGAAGTGAAGCAGGAGGGGAGAGAGTAAATAGCATGTCTCGTGAAAACAGGGGAAGCGTTGGTAGCAGAGATTATCGCATCAGGGCATCAGGGCAAGCACACGAGATCAAGAAAGACAGTGTAAAACATACATTCATTGACAATTCTTATTCATTTGCAGGACGTGACAGATGTGCCTAGCAACCATGTCTTAAATGCAAGGAAGCCACGGAGAATAGTATTGTTTTCTGACCTGTTTGGAAATGGGTGGCTGAATTACCTTTAACAACTTGATTATTATTTCCCGTCCGGATACCAATTTGTGACCCATGGGACGCATTAAAAATAGATGTCATTGTCTCACTCAGACCCGTGATGACTTAACCGGTTTTGCTGAGCACAGACAGGCGGACCCGGTCCAGAAGCCTACAGTGAATGCACTGTTCAGAGTGCAGGCGCGAACTTACCCCACCGCCTACGTCTCAGCCAATCCAGACGCTGCTCCAGCAGCAGCACCAGGATTGGTTTGAGTAGTAGTGCGCAATGTTCTGCTTAGGGCTTAACAATTTTTGCTATCAGCCCAAACATGCGCACTAGGCTGCTCATTAGAAGAGTGGCATGGAACAAACCTCGCTCTTCTAATGAGCAGCCTAGTGCGCATGTTCAAGCTTGCAGAAAAAATTGTTATGCCCTAAACAGTACATGCGCACTCTTGCTGTGTGCTCCGTCGACCACCTGATACATATCGTCGATGCGCTCCTGCTGCCCCGCACTCTTCTGAGCCGACTGCCTCCGGCGGCCTGGGATTGTAATTTGCAAATTGAGACTGAGAGTGACAGCAACAAAATGCACCCTTGTTACTAAACTCGACTCGTGCCTGCCCTCAAATGAATTAGTGGGGCAACGCACAAGTGCTCTAATGGACACTGGCGTGTATCCAATTTGGCAAACCAACACACGTCCCTGCTGTTGTCATCACCAATATGATTTGATGGGGTCTTTTCCACCTGAGTTCTAAACATGATTTCCTCGTGTGCTTCTTCACCATAACCCAGTCTCCAGGACACAAATCATGAGCTTGATTCGGTTGTGCTGTGGTTGCATCTTCTCCAACCTGGTGAGACACAGAACATACCAGATCAGCTAGTCCTATACAATAGTCCAACACTAGATCATCAGTTATATTCATCAATTTGTTTCCAGGTATAAACCCTTGTCTCATTGCTCTTCCTGTGAGGATCTCATGTGGACTTAATCCTGTTCTTTGGTCAGGAATGCTTCTAAGGCTCTTCAATACAATGAGCAAAGCATCAGGCCATTTCAGTAAAGTGGATGCATACACTTTCTTTAACTTGGACTTTATTGTGCCAGTGAGCTGCTCAACCACTCCAGAAGCTTCTGGTCGATAGGCACAATGTAATTTCTGCTCAATTTTGAAAGCTGTATAAATCAATTTGATTACCTCATTATTAAAATGAGGTCCTCTATCTTATTCTAAAGTGACTGGAAATCCAAGTCTTGGAATGAGCTCTCTCAACAGTAGTTTGGCAACTGTGAGACTATCATTCCTTCTCGTGGGATAGGCTTCTACCCATTAAGAAAACAGACACACAATGACGTACTTCAATCCGTTGCACGGTGGCAACTCAATGAAGTCAAGTTGCAATCTTGTGAATGGTCCCTCTGCTTTTCCAATTTTCCCCCGACTGAGACCTGTCTTCCTACCTGGGTTTTGCTGTTGGCAGGTTAAACATCTTTGGCAGAGAATCTCTGCAATTACCCTAAAAATCCGATTATACCATGTTTGCCTGAAATGTCTAATCATGGCGTCTCTCCCAATGTGTGTAGTTCCATGATATACCCTAGCCATTTGTTACTACAAACTATCTGGCAATATTGTTCTACCATCTGGACACGCCCATACTTCATCGTCTGCTCTTCTTGTGCAACCTGATTTTATCCAGTATTCCTTCTCTTTTGCGTCTACATTCATCCTGCAACTGCCTAACTTCATCCCATGTTTCAAAAGCAGAGAAAAACATTAGTTGGCAATTGGTAACTTCTTCTTCTATTCTGTTCAAAGGCATTGTATGTTGAGCACAAAATTGTGCAACTTGGTCAGCGTACTGATTACCCAGTGTCACATAATCATTTCCTGACTTATGTGCGGCACATTTGACCACTGCAATCTCTTTTGGCAACTTCCTGGCATAACCAAAGCCTCCAAACATTTTTTCAGAATCTGATTGAAAATCGATGGCCTGTCTGTGTACCCTTGAGGAACCCGGCACCATGCCAAAACACGGTCTCCGAACCGGAATGCAACGGGAATGCAAATAAATATTGGCTATCTGAATGCAATGGAAATTGAAAAGAATGCTTGACACAAATCAATCACAGTGTACCAATGGGCATCCCACGGTATATGATAAAGAATCACTGCTGAGTTTGGTACTAATGGACAACAGGGTACTATTATTTTATACCTTTTCCTCAAATCTTGCATTATTCTACATTTTTCACTAGGCTTTTTAAGTCCCATGATTGTGAATTACAAGGACTGCTCAATATTTCCTTTAGAATACCTTGCTCAATTATTTGATCAATTACTGGGGCAACTCCTGCCTTTACTTCAGGACTCATTCTGTATTGTGGTGTGTTTGGATGTATCACATCTTCTTTTACCACAATTTTAACTGGATCTACCTTTGCCATTAGTCTAATTTCTTTTCCTGTAAAATCCCACCCATCTGACCTCACTGTGGTTCTCAATATATCAGGCAAATTGCTTTCAGTAAGAAGTAAAAACATCCCATCCACTTTTGTTCCTTGTTTCCCTAACATCATCTTGAAAGCGACATCTTCATCAGGTGTTTGGAAAGCAGCACCATCAGGCGTACAGAAGATGGTACAGTTCATCTTGCCCAGTAAGACCCTACCTAACAGGTTTACTGGAATTGAGTCGCATACTACAAACTGATGCATGTCTCTGAAATTCCCAATCTTTACTTCTATTGGTTCAGTGACTGGGGTCCTTATTTGCTTATTTGAGACTCCTACAACTTGGATAGTTTCTCCCGAGAAGGGTAGGTTTGGAATTTCTGCTGCTCTCACAGTAGAACGGGTGGTGCCAGTATCCACTGGAAAAGTGATGTCATTTCCTTCAACCCTTCCCTCACCGTCTACGTATTCTTACCACTTTCTCCATGAAATCCTGTGTTCAAACTGTATCTCTGCACCTGAGTGTTCACATTGTTGGGAAAAGGGGCTTGTGGCACTTGCAACTGAAGAGCAACTACCTGTTGTTGTTGTTGGTTTACAACTACCTCACTCTGCATCTGTGGATTTAAAATTTGATTTACCCCATTATTCTGTTCAATATTTCTACACTTATTCTTCCAATGTCCAAGCTTTCCACATCCATGACAAGGCTATTTCTTTTTCGCTTACTCTCTACTCATTAGTCCTTTTTGTTTATTTTCATTTGGTACCTGACTATTCTGATATTGCCCATTCCTCTGGTTATCATTTTGAGAACGAGAAGTTGCCTCTTAGTGTTCGGCCCACTTAACTTGTGCCCACATCATTTTCTATTTTAACCTATTGGGCTTTGCATCAATGTCATCACTACAATACTTTGCACACTTTAAAATGTCATCAATTGGCTTTCTTTGCCAGCAAAGCATATTCTTCTGAATCATCTGACTAATTTCTGGTCTTAATCATCATTAATAAAACTTTATTTTGGCCAATTTGGCCTTAAGAGTACTCTTTCTAACGAGACGAGCACCGGCTGGGGTCTGCATTCACAGATTCCGCTTTTGTCACGGACGTACCCGCCCGCCTGACAACTCTCTTACCCAACGATTCTTTACAGCTACCCTGTTACCCGCACTCCCGGTTGGAATTATCACCAGATTTTCGATACCACCTCCACGCCTCCCAAGCCCTGAAGAGTCGCAGGCACTGACCTGTTGACGAAACACGTGTCGGCTGGCATTGTTTTTCCTATGAACATCTTCACATAAAAACCCATAAGAAAACCTCTGGTGTCGACAAAATCATATATACTATTCCTGTATCAACTGTTGATCATATTATGTGTGCCCGGGTCTTTGTTCAATTTTGCTGAGAGATGGGCTTTTAGCTCTTCGCTCATTCAGGGGTTTCGGGTCTCCCCCTGTCCTGGCGGCATCACATGCTTACTTTTCTCCGCCACTTAGTTATCTCCTGTTAAATCTACCTGCCTGAGCACCACTCACCTGCTACCCCAAAACCCTGTGCAGAATCCCATGTACATATAGGGGACAAGTCAGTTGTAGTTAGCAGTGTATAGCAATGTGTATGGTGCTAGTGCTATCTATATCATAATTAATATTTTGAGAGTTACATTGCAGACCAATATAGTATCTAGTTTAAACACATATAATAAGTTGTGTATCTACATTAGGATCACACCTTGTATGGCTCTATTTATGATTAGCCAAGCTCAGTCTAAGAACTTGGCCACTCCACTTTCCTACGAAAATAGGACACTGGGTTCGGATTTTAGAATGCGCAGAGCAGACCGGAAGTCGCGGGTGCCCATGTCGCTACATATTGGCTTTATCCACTTGCTCCTAGCTGTAGCATATGCAGGGCAAGCAAAGAGGACATTGGCAATGCCCTCGACCAACGCTCCACAGCACGGACAGTGCTCTGTCATGTTCTCGGCTGTATGCCACTTTGCCATGAAGGTGTTAACAGGGAGCGTGGCGAACCTAAACTGAATGTACAGAGTCCTATCTCGTGGGACCTGGATCACATCTAGGTAAGTTTCCAGACATCTGACTTGCTTAAACAAGAGAAACTCTTCTGTCAATCTACCCAACATTGGCTTCCATAATTCTTGCCTGTCAAACCAGCCCCAACAGTATCTTTTAAGTTCCGCTTTACACAATGGAGTATGGGTATCCCATGAATCTTTAAGGCCAAGTTGCATCATTGCTTTCTTCACATATGATAGCCACTTGACTTTATGGTTCACATCCAGATTAATTACCTCTGTTAGGGCTAAGGCGTAGTTGGTAAGCTCTTCGGTAAGCTGTAGGCGAGCCCAGAAGAGTAAAGGTCGTAGCCTGGCTATAGCTCCAAACGGACGCCTACCCATGTCGTACATTAATGGTGTTAAAGGGGTGTTTCGTGGGAGCGTCACCAAATCCCTCGGAAATTTGTGCTCTGACCTACTTATTTCGTCCACATTTTTGAACCCCCATAGCTCAGCTCCATACAGAGCCGAGCTAACTGCTTTTGCTTCATAGACTGCGAGCGCAGGGGCAACAGGCCTACTATATGAGGAGTGATGTTCCTTGCTTATTGACCCAGTTACGCTTCTAAGGTTTAATAGCATTTTGGCTATATGGGGCCTCCATAGTATTTTATCCGAGAGCTGTATGCCCAGATATTCAAAATTCCCGGCTCTCTCAAGGGGGGTGCCATTTAGTAAGAAATTGTTCCTGAAGGATTTAGGAGGGTTAAAAGCCTTTCGTAGTATTAATAACTAAGCCCCAAGCATCGCAAAAGGATTGATACCTATTCCACAATTTTTGTAGCCCAACTGGAATCTTTGCCACCAACAAAGTATCGTCGGCGAACAGGACTATTGGCACTTTGTCACAGAGTAAGATAGGCCCGTCGGCTGGGTGAGAAACTTCACCACCCCGTTCACATACAAGGAGAACAGGGTGGGAGCCATCACGCAACCCTTGCACACTCCCTTGGCAACAGGAATCTGCTCCGTTAGCTGCCCATTGACACCCCATCTCACTTAAGCATAAGTTCCTTCATGGAGACGTATTAATAAATTAAGAATTATTGGTGGGATGCCCTGAGCATTTAAAATCTGCCACAATTTGGTTCTCGGTACCAGGCCAAACACTGTTTTGAGGTCAATAAATGCCATATAGAGACTACCTTTCCCAATTACAACAACTTTCCAATATATTAGCATTAGCCTAAAAACGTGATCGATTGTCTCGGTATAACATACATTTCATTGAGTTCATAATTGATTCAATAAAAGCAAATCCATTCTTCAAGAAGCAATGCATGTTTAACACATGAATGTAGCGTACAGGCAGTCTATATTACAGTCAATCCTTTCCCACTAGCTTCATTAAAGTGCATAGGCAATATATATTTATTTTATAATACCGGCATAATAAGCCCACTAGGCTGCCATTATAGTACCTTTTAGTAGAGTACTTGTATCTGTCAACTAAAAACTGTGGGCGTGAGCATACACCTGTGCCCGGGGACTACAATTCAGTATGTTGGCAGTCCTACTTACCTTTTGCACTATTCAACAAACAAGAAACACATCAATAATATGATTAAAATGAGCTAATAAGATTCATAAGTATTACATAAAAGTAAAAAGACATCCAAAGTCTGTTTAAAAAGGATATTAAAAAAAATCAACCACAGTCTGTGGGGGTCAGCTTCAGTAATGCTCTAAATGAACACCACACGGAAAATAAAAAGCCTGCTACTGAAAATGCTACAGGGAGGTGTGCATCATATTTCAATATCCTAAAAGCCTCTGAGCAATGCCTAGTTACCAAATTTCTGCATAACTGAACCAGCCACCATTTTATCACCTTCTCATACCAGATGAAAAAACATGGTATTCTGTTTCACCTGCATTATTGCAGACTAGGCAACCCAAAGTTTGTGAGCCCGCCCATTTATTTGTAAATGCACGCAATGGCAATACTCCATGCCTAAACTGCAAATATAGCTTCTTTGCAGCCGCCGGCTTAATACCATCCAGTACAGACTCTAATATGTACTGTTCTTTTATTTCTAAAACACTGTGGTAAGCTTGCCTATTGAGGGGTTCCCCTGGAGGCGGGCCAATTTGTTCTCCCGGTATCACTCCTTCAATGCCTTCCTTGACACTGTGGGACAGGCTGTTTCTGGGCTATCCCACAGATTACCCATTCCCATAGTCAGAAAGGAGTCCCGGATAAAAGCCAGCCATGGTAATTTTCCCGCCCCTGATATACCCAACACCTCTCTCAGTTCATCCCTATAGTCAGTCAGTTGTGGAGTAACGCACAAATATTACCAGAATAAAAGAGGTCTAAGGGCAGCTTCTTTTGCGATTGCTCTAACTCCCAAGTCTAATCGAAGCGGTATGAGAGGAGAGCTACGCGGGAGGCCAAATAATTGCCTAACAAAGGTGTTCTCCGCTTTTGTTAGATTGTCCAAGTGACAATGTCCCCACATTTCAGCCCCATATAAGGCAGCACCTCTAGCTTGCACTGTATAGATTTCTACTACTGGGCCCACAGGCTTGTGAGTAGAATTTCGGAATACCTTTGTCAGGCCCCCTGTTGTCTGGGCTAGCTTCAAGCTGGCTTTTTTAGTTTGTGTCCCCCAGTCCTTTTTTTCTGTGATCGTGATGCTAAGATACTCAAAGGCAAGCACCCTCTCAGGGGTCTGCCTTCCAGACATGGATTTGGTCAGGTACTTTTGCCTGAGTTAAACACCATAAATTTTGTTTTTGTAAGTTAATCCCAAGCCCCCTTTCTTTACAGAAGACATAAAACTTATTGAGAACCCTCAGTATACCCATGATCTTTACCACCAATATTTTCAAATCCACTGTACTGCTTAAACACATGTAGCAAACATTCGTAGTATGCATGCGCTGACTCCTTTGGTTCTTGAGTTGTTCTATCTATTTTAACCCAATCGGTTTCTTTAGGGGGACTTTTCCCTTTCAGAAAGTTAAAACCTTGATGATATTTCTTCATCACATCCTCCGAAGGCGCACCTGTCTTTGCGTCTCTAGGATACTCTCCAGTTGGCCAATCAACTGTAATTTTACATTCTGTCCTCAAATCTGTTGGCACCACTATGTTAAACAGGCCATCCAAATCTTTCAACAACACCTTTGAACCCTTTACAAATCTCTCCACCTGCTTATACCATTCAATAGGTTTTTCTCTCAATCTAGGGAAATCATTCGTAAAATACAAAATATCCTGTCTACTCCATGGAACATGCACATATCCACCACCAGGAACTTCGGTCATCGGATACATCCTTTCAACTTTTTCTACTTCTCTCAACGGGAATGTGGATGCTTCCTTTGTAGCTGCTTCATCCCTCTTTTTTGTCCATCTACTTCTCCATCGATCTACATCTACCCATTTCTTTAAAATGTGCATTAGTTCCTTTATTTGCAATCTCCTTCCTGACGCATTCAAACTCTCCAAATCCTTCTCAGTAAATTCTGATCTATATGGTTTTTGTAATAATTTTGATTTCTCTACATCTATTCCAAATTCTAAAGCTGCTTCCACTATCTTCTCATGAAGATTCTTTGTTCTCCAGGTTATACTTTTACACAAAAACAACAATTCTTCATCTACATATGAACTTAATCATTTTCTTCAAATCTACTCTCAACTTGTTTACATCTATAGTTTTTGGTTGAGGTTTCTTTTTTTCTAATCCTTTTGCCCATTCTGCTAGATCTTCTGGTGAAAATGCAGTAGAATTTCCTGCCACTGGGGTAACAGTTGTTACTTTCCTCCTTGCGTCTATGGGTGAAATTCTTTTTGAGGTTTCCGTCACAGTCTCCGGATTTGGGAGATCTAATAATGAGACATTTGAATCACTCTCACTAGTTTGATCTTCTAACATCACTATCTCTTTTCTTACACCATTATGTGAGACTGTCACATTTTGCGGTTTTGGTGTACCTCGTTTGTCACCATACAATGGAATTACAGGGCCAGTAGTTACTGGCACTGTCAACGCTTCAGCATTTAGACCTAACTCATTTATTTTCTGAATTATTTCCTCTGTTGATTTATTCAATGCATCTCCTTCCTTTTCTTGTGATGTTTGGATGACTGTTGGATCATACAGAATCTGTGGAACCAATGGAGTTACCATCATAGGGGCACTGAGAGTTGTATCTCTAGCACTCTCTTGATAAGGCGGAGGTCTTTTGACTAAAATATCTTCTAACAATTCATCATCAGATTCATCACATCCTATTCCTTTCACATCTATGTGCTTAGTTTTTTCCTTACATTTACTCCCTTCTTGATCTTCAGCAATTAACACTGGATACAAAACCTCCGTTACTACAGCCCATCCCCATCTTTTAATTTGATCCCTTCGAGTGTCAAATGATTATATGGGTAGAAATCCTCTATTAATTCTTCTGCCTCCCCTGTATTTCTCTTGTGCAAATGCCTCAACTTCCCATCCCTACAAAGCCTCATACTATGTTAACCTAGGATTTGGTTCTAATGAATTCATCCTGTTTCTCAAATTGTGAAGAATCCTCACATTAAATGTACTATGTTCTGGAAAAGCTAGAACACCATCACCTTTCGTATACGCCACCCAATTTTCCAACCAAACACACGTATGATATCCACTTTACACCATCATATAAGAAGCAGGCATGTTAGGAGGTGGCATAAAAATTCCCTCCCTGGTTACTATACGTTTATACGTTTGTCTTTCTTAAAGAAATTCTTGAGCTTAATAATCAGCTTCATTCTTCTGATTCTTGTAATTGACTAATTTAGTCGCTAAAATCCCAGCGCGACTCACACTAACAATCCAATCAGGTCTCACTACGTATCCCTTTCCACAACTAATACCAGCACGGTACTTGCCTACTAATCAATCAGAGCTCACAACACACCCACTTGTCTGAACAATCCCAGCGCGGCTCTTTGTGACGTCAGTATTACTCCTACAACTGACCCTCCCTTTACAATCTGCAGTATTCACATGGCCTCTGTTTCAACCAATACCAGCGCGGCTCTCTGTGACGTCAGTATGACTCCTGCTACTGACCCTCCCTTCATAAAGGATTCCCAGGTATCTCTGTACCTGTACTTCCAGACAACATAAAATGCAACGCTAACTTTTAGTGATGAACATATAGACAATAGTCAATCATTAATAACTAATAATCAATAAACACCAAACTAATCAATAATAACCATCCTCTGCTACAAGAAAAACTGATCCAGGGATAGGCCAGGGATGAACACATCACAGTCAACAATATTTCAAATGAGCCCATGTACACATTCAAGTTTCCTGGCTGTTTCGCTGAGGTCAAGTTTTATCATTCACTTTGATCTTGATTTGTTAACCCACTGGAGATTCAGATTTATTCATGAGAAGTTTCCTTCAATGTCTAACTAATCTTCACAGATCAACACTCTTCCTTTGGTCGATGGGCCATTAGTTGAGTAGTTGATGGTGATATGAACAAATAACTAACTCATTTACAGATTTCAGTAAAATAACCACAAACTCTGGGTAAGAATCAATAATTTTTTTCTAAATCTCAGTCATAAATGAACGCTCCTTTAGCACATATTCACAGTGCAAACTCCGTCACTTTCATGGAAGAGAAAATTCATTTAGCAATACATTCAATTCACAGATTCATTCAACAAATTAATACATTAAGAGTGGATAGATGAAGAGACAAAAGGCATAATAAACCATACATTTGCAAAAGATATGCAATTTTATAGACAGAATAATAATTACCCAAGGGTGATAACGGGAAAACAGCCCTCTGGTCAAAGGACTGGTGGAGGTCCCCTGATAAAGAATCAGGAGACAAAGACAATAGGACAGGATAAGGACAGGGTAATACTTACTAAACTTCCCTACAGACCCGAAAGACCGGAGCACATCCCTCTCTCTCACTCTCTCCCTCCTCGATATTCTTCCGGAATCTTCAATCTAATCAGGTATCATTCAGAAGTGAATCTTCCCAGTCTGTTCTCTCCTTCCTTAGCAGCAGTAGTTCTCGCCTCTCTCTTGTACTCGTGCTTGCCTCGCCTCGCTTACATGCATGACATTTTAAGTCACTCTAGTTATAGTCTTAATTTCTGCATTTCCCACCCTCAAAAGTTACGAATCTTGGTGAAATACTAACTCTGATTGGGCAGGGACAGGGGAGTTGTCATCACCTCATGCTGACATGTTTTATTTCTTAATAAACTCTTTTGTCTAACTAACCCTTCCCCTTTAGCTCATTCATTTATTGTCTTATTTCTTTTCCCATATATTTAATATTGCAAATCTGATACATCTTGTATGCTGTTTCACAGTCGACGAAAGGTTTCACACAGCTGTTGTCCTTGACTCTTGGCAGTCTGTCAGCGACACAGTCAGTGGGTCACGGTCACATGATCATTCCACTGCGCAGGCTTAGCTTGCCTCCATTTTCGTCGCCTTCTTTTTCTCTGGCATGCCACATTAGGCCCAAAAGTACAATATCAATAAAGGAATCATAAACAAATGTTAATTTCGCAAAAAGGTTATTTTCACTGTTCACCACCCACTTCTACTGTATACCATGATATTTTCTCTTTCTTTAAGCAAAAGCATTAGCAGCAATAACTCTCTTTAAATTCAGGCAAGCATATGCCAGGCATGCGGTGCCTCAAGACCTAATGTTAGTAATTTCTGCGCATGCGTGAGAGTTTTCCCTCTCAAATAGGTTAGTCATGTTGTTGTCTACGTAATTCTGGTTTGAACATGCTCAAAAGCATTTTTCAGTTTAAAGCGGGCTGTAGTCACATTGCATTTTATTCTTCATTAATGAAGCATGCGTAAAGCTCTTTCCCCATATGTAAATGTTGTGCGTATGTTCATTTCGTTTTCTTTTTTTTTTTACTGATTAGTACTGTTAATGAGTGATTGCTCAGAGCAAGTTTCATTTTCTTGAATCCTTGCTCCATCACTGCTACAGGGTCTGAGTCTTAGAAGCTCCAAAATGGCTTTTTTCAATGTGTTCCAGCACGTTATCGCTTTGAGGCAGAGCAAGTTTATCCTGGGCTCTCCTGCCCTTTGTTCAGTCTTACCCACTCCTGCTGTTGTTGCTATACTGCAGATCCCTAAAGCATTCAGCACTCTGGCATCACATCGGACTGGAGTAGCTGTCAAGGACGAGCGGTACTCTCATTCCTGCAAACAACTTGATGTATTGTCTGTGGCGCACCTTGGATGATGCAGTAAGTTCCTCTTAGGCCACTGGCAGGTGGGTGAAAGTCAGTCAGCTTCTGATGCTTCAGTCAGGGCTCTGGACACACAATCAGCACCAGCTGCTCTCTGTGGTCATGCTACTCATGGCAAAGTCCCTCCCTTGTGGCATGCAGGGCACCAGGGCAACAGCCCTTGCTCTTCAAGGTGACCCCCTCTGGCAAACAGGGTTGCCGACTTTTGGTAAGGACACAGGTGAATTACCTAATCTGTGTGACAACAACAATAGCTTCATAGTGGCCTCCTCGTGCATGCAGGGTTGATGACTTTTTGTTCAGCACATGGACAGACAGCCTGATTGGTGCAAGAGTAGTTGGAGCTGGCTAATAACAGTTGAAAGAGGTTGAGCAAGTGAAGTGCCCCAGAACTTCCCAAAAACCAAAATTAAACAACCCCTACCTCCAAAAGTCCAAAATAAAACAACAAGAATCATGCAACATAAACACAAACTAAATCACTACACTGACATGCATTGCACTAACATTTGTAAAAAGTAAAATTAAATTAAATGGGCTGCACCTCCTCCTTGGTGTTCTTCTGCAGTCTGTGGCAGGAAGAGCGCCCCTAACCAATCCAGAAGCGGCTCTCATGCTATTAACCAGCAAGAGAAAAGTCCCAGGACTGGATGGAGCAGGAGGGCTGGATGCTCCTTCAGGCCTTGCAGGCCTGCGCTTGCTCTCCATGCAACTGTGTAAGGCAGCTCGGGTTACAGAGCTTCAAAGTGCGCATGTCAGGCTTGTCGTCGTAAGACAACCAGCCAAATTGAAATACTACTCCGGTTTTCCATGCTTCCAGTAGGTGGCTGAGGACACCCTCTGCATTTCTCCCAGATCGGGGCAGAATAGTAGCTGCGGCACGCATCGTTGAAAAATAAAATGGCAATTTTTTTCACATTTATATGCAGCGGGTAAATGCTCCTCTGCCCTTATGAATAAACCACTGCTGAACAGTAGCAATATCTTTACGGTAGCTCCCTCTGGCATACAGGACACCAGAATTTGAGTCAGCACATGGGGCAACGGCCAGTTTGATGTGACAGCTGTGATACCTTCATGGTAGCCCACTCCGGCATATGTTTTCACTGACTTTTATTAGCACGTAGTGGACTGACCAATTGGTGCAACAGCAGGTATATTTGTAGCACCCCCTCTGGCATAGGGTGTTGCTGACATTCCTCAGCAAATGGACAGATGGCGCGATTGGTACAGTAGCAATTATGTTCACAAGGCCCAATCTGGCATATGGGGTTGCCGACTTTCCTAAGTACACTGGTGGACTGACTGGTTGATATAGTAGCAATAATCTTGACGGCGGCCCCTTCTGGCATATGGGGTTGCCATCCCACCTCGGCACACAGGTGGTCTGTCCAATTGGTGCAGTAGCGATAATCTCACATCTCGCTCCGGGGGTCTTGGCAAATGGGCAGACGCTGCTGGGCCAAGGACCATGGCAGGTGGTCTTGATTTCCCTAGGTGATGTCTCCTCACTCAGCTGGGAGCCTGGCAAACCTTAATCCCCAGTCCTAGTCTCAGAAGGCAGAAGTCTGGCTGAGGGTTCTCCACGTTGAGGTACAGCCACAAATGACTGTTTAATGGCTGACCCTTGGGAGACTCAATCTTTCCTTTTTATAATCAATTTTAAGACTCAGATCTGTTTTAGTGCCTCATGCTTGGACATTTGTGTTGCAGGGGGTACCGCCTTTAGAGTACCCACTCCTTTGTCCTGTTCTTCACCCAGGAATCAGTCTGTCACAGCAGGAGCAACTCCAACCTATTTAGTATCACAACACAGGACATGGGATATTGTTCACATATGAATGTCACCCTCACTGATATTTGCCTAACAAAGGATTATACATGCCCCCAGCCCTACTCTTTATGATTCCCTTATTAGCCCCATCTCCTTCCTCAGAAGTGCCCAGGCCATACTGACCATTGATCTTTCTGTAATCAAAGAACCCTTTTGAAATGCATAGGAGATCATTGCTTTCCCTTCCTTCAGTGTGTCTCACTCAGCTCTCAGGAATACAGCAATCCACAAATCTGTCTGTGGGGCTCCTCCACCATCTCATTATTTCCAAAGCCCTGGGTATCCAATATGGAACCCACAGGCCTTGATGTTTTGCACCACTCACAGGCACACATGCATCAATGCATACGTATGCACACAAACGTGTGCTACATACTAACATATTGTAGGCCATGGGTGAGTTAAGCACACAGTTGCTGATATTTACATGAGAGGGCTGCTAGAGCCCACTCTAGTGACACAGGTAAAAAAGCCTGTTAACCTTATTGATCATCATTGCAAAATCACGGTATACTGCCACTATTGATCTCATGCTAATAAACTCCTGGTGAGCTCAGTTACCCTTTACCACTGCAACCCTAGCGCTTTGGGCTCCAGTCCAACAACACCATAATCTGTGAGTAAGGCAAAGGTCATGGTGTACATGCATGATCTGTCTTTGCCCCTTTCTAAATATCAGCACCAGGGATCCAGATATGGTTTTTACTGGGGCACTCAGGGCTGGGGTACACTTTCGTCATCATGCGAGGGACTTTTCTGCCCCAAAATGCCCATTCTTTATTCATTAGGTTTTACTATTTGAATTGCTGCATGGTAGGTACACGATGAGAAATTGTTATAAACTTCAGCTCAGTTGTAGCTCTGGGTTCGCTGTTTTGAAAAACCTATAAACCCTATATACCCTTGTGACCAAAAGGGTCTGAACAGTGCAACTGTACAAGGCCATGGTGACAAAACTTTGCAGATAAAAATGGTGTTACCATTGGCTATTTTTTTCCTACTCATTTTCATTCTTTTTTTAGATCAACAATTAGTTTTTTTGGGAAAACTTAGAGGGGTCTACAAAAATTACCCCCTGTTTAGGTCAGAATATTGACTGATTTTCAGAAATCTATACCTTTTTGGGACCACCCATGGGTTCAACAACCTGTTTCTACTTGTAGAAGTGTTGGTCAAGAAGGGGCTCTGCGCATTGGCTAATTTCTTTGCATGCAATTTTTATTAGTATTATAGGAAATCACAACAGATGCTTTGTCCATCTTGTGTTCTTCCTTCCCACAGGGTCTACCACTTCAGTCCCTTAGACGTGAGCCCCGGCCGCCGTCGTCCTTCGGACAGAAGGAAAAGGCTCAGGTACCTGTTTTTGTTTTATAGTTTCCTCAGGGGTGGAGGTGATGGATAAATAAACAGCCGTGCATAGAATTATATAGGGAGGGGTTTGAGGTTGGAGTTAACAAAAGAATAGGAGTAGCCAATGATCACGGCTCTTTTCCTTCTCACGTATTTCACCTTCCCTGTGTCCCTTTCACCCATCTGCCTCCCCTCCCGTCCCTCTCCGAATCAGCCCCTTTCTAAAAGCCCCGTAGACGCCCACGCACCTGGGGCCGTGGCGTGGTGGCTCCGCGTCCTTCGGTAGGGTTTGGTTTCATTCTGCTTCTGCTTTCCCTCCTCCGCTGGGTTTGGGTGTTCCGCTCGCTGGGAAACTGTGACCTCCCCTGGGCTCCGGTTCTTTCTCTCGTACTGCTTTCCCGTCTCGCTGGTCTTCCCTGCTAGTTTCTCCACCTCGCGTTCCCATGCTCCGTGTAGCTGGATCAACGACAGTCCAACCCGACGCTCTCACCGCCCCGCCTTCTTGAGGCATGTATCCTCTGATGTCAGTGCTTTAAATGGAAAATAATAAGTGCAGGTACTCATTAATATGAGTTAGAGGCGTGGTTAGTGAGCGGGCTAGGGGCGGGGCTTATGGCGACATATGATGATACATAATGACTTCTATATCAATTGCAGCAATTAGCTGATGGAATTAAGTTTACTTATGTCAGAAATGCCTTCACAGGTAGCTGGCGAGATATATGGTAAGGCTTGTATAGGTACATGCTGACTGTCACATCTCTGCATCATATAATTAAATGCAACAAGCTCTTTGCTGGACAGCTCCAATCAAAGAATAAATGCCAATAGAATAAATGGCCATAAGAAACAGGAGGTAACAAACCCTTTTCCCTCTGTATGGGAAGAAATGTTTAAAATACACATCAATGCATATTCTCAAGCAATGTACACCACTTAAGCCGGTCCTCGGTTTAGAATGTCAGTATTTTGATACGTTTTATGGAACCACATCTTAGAGCAAAGTTTTATTACTATACGAAACGCTTGAGTAGAGCTGCTTTATTGGTCTCTACTAAAAAGAAGAGTGTACAACGAATATTTAAATTCTGTTGAGAAATGTACTTCTCTCTACATGTACCAAGACTGCAAGGTATCGCCACAGTAAATAGAATACCAACTCAGCGATCAGGACCTTCAAGACTACGGCCCTCTCCGCCATACTACACATTCACAAAACATTTCGAAATATGAGCTCCTTTGCGAAGACCGCGCTCTGTCCGACAGCATCCCTAGCAACAATCTCCTTCTGATCCTTCAAACTTTGAATTATCAAAAAGAGCACTCTCGCTATCTAACTACAGACAAATCCATTGACCCCAAGTGCTGCCTTATCCAGCTAGACGACCAAAGAGGCAGAAGCGCCCCGGTATCTTGCGCACAATACATTCCTTGTAACCTTGGCAACTCCTAAATATGCTAAAACAGCTCGCAATCCTACGGACTTAATTAGTACTAAACACCAAACACTACCCAAAGTCTTGGACGAAATAAAGCAGCGATATGTGCCAAAACACCACGACCTTCTAGTTTATACACAACTCGCTCTACTCCGCTCCTAACCGTACATTTTCCAAGGTACAGCTCTACAAGTTTTCTCACTTTAAACTCTGATCTTGCCTAAATCAGGGCCGTGAAATGACCGTCCCTGTTTCTATAAATGCACAGCTAAGGTCCTTTCAGTTGTAGATCACCCAGTGACATCTTTACTTCCTCCTCACGTCTTACCTGAACTTCCCTCAGTTCCGGTCCCAACAATGTTTCCGGGCGACTTCACATCCTCAACAGTGCCATGCTCTACACGACCCTTCCCATTTGTGTTTTTGTTAAGACAATATCTAGTCCTGTTCGTATCCCTTTCTTAGATGACACACACATACACTGCCATGATACACGGACACCATCTATAACGTGCAATTGTGGCGACCACTATCGCTATGCCCACGCCCCCAACTTGTAAATAAGGCAGATGTTATCATGAGAGGGTCTCCAGGGGTCTGTCACGCCTAATATTTCTTTAAAGCATATGCTCCGAAGAATCTTCTGATGATCTCTCACACTTTCACCTCCCTCCCTGTTTGCTGCCCTTCTGATCGATTAATGGGTTCAACTGCCCTCACACCCGTCGCCAGACAGTTCTTTAAATACATTTTAAACAATTGCCAGGATCTTAAAGAAAACTGCCTTAACTGCATGTTCAGTTCTGTAATGTTCTAGAAGCCGCATGCGTGCGGGAGAGTTGTCACGTACGCAGCAGTGCGTTAGCGCGACCGTGATACGTCACGACCGCGCAGGCTTTAAAGAAAGAAAGGCGTGGCCACGGGATTAGTCTGGACCACGCGGAGAGCAACAGCGTGTCCTGAGTCCTTTATTGCGCGCCCCTGCTGCTTGCGCTGCGCAGTTAGAGCAAGGACTCAACAATGGCGACGAGGGTCTGAAGAACTCACGTGGTGCCGTAGCACTGACCCTGCCCCGTCCGTGATCTTTCCCGGTCCTGTGACCTTCCTTCCAGAGCACCCCCGGCATGAGGATTCCTGCTTCCGCCCACCTTGGCTTCCATTCCGCCCATCGAGCCCTTCTCAGTTGATGGCGCGCCAGCGGCCCTTGCCCCGAGATGGAAAGACTGGGTTGAGAGGCTGCAATTCTACTTTGAGGGTGCCGGAACGGCTAGGGAGAGACGCAGGGCCCTACTCCTACATCTTGGTGGGAAGGATATCTATCGAATCTACAAGACACTGACGGAGGCCACCCCTCACACATACGTCACTCTCCTCAACGCGCTCAATGCCCATTTTGAGCCAATGCAGAGCAAAGATTACGAGCGGTTCATATTCCGACAAGCACGACAGGAAGCGGAGGAGTCCCTCGACGCCTTCCATGGCCGCCTCAAAGAACTCGCGAGCACGTGCGGGTTCCGCGACGAGCAAGAGGAAATCCGCTGACAAATCATACAGGGCTGTTACTCCTCCGAATTGAGGGTGAAGATCCTCCAAGAGGATGGCAAACCACTGGTGGAGATCCTCAAACTGGGGCGCTCAAAAGAACTATCCCAAGCGAGGGCGTCCCATATGGAGGCAGCACTACACAGGCCCGCGAAAACAGAACAAGTACACGTGGCAGAACACGTCAACGTAGTACGGCCCAAACAACACCAAGCGGGGAGAGGTAGGCCGCAAGACCGTCAGAAGGACTGCGGATACTGCGGTGGCATACCGCACAGAGCGCAAGATTGCCCAGCTCGAGGAAAGAAATGCGGATCATGTGGGCGCATGAACCACTTCGCCTCGGTGTGCAGGTCATCCAAGCTCAAACCGGAGGCAGCTCACGCAGTACTAGAAGATCCCGAGAGCGAGGATATAGACGATGACAACCCCAGCTACCCGGTGCACTAAGTCTTCGCTATAAGCCAGCCACTGAGGAAGAAACGACGACTACCGAAGTGCAGGATAAACATCCAAAACCAAGAAGTGCGAGCGACCATTGATACCGGCGCATCAATTGAGCTCATGCAGCAAACGTCTACGCGCAACTGCGAGAAAAACCCAGTCTGCAACCCGCGAAGATCAGGGTTTTCGCCTATGGCCAAAAAACGCCCATACCATTGATCGGGTGCTTCCAATCAGACATATACCACCAGGACAAAAAGGCATCCTCCACAATCTATGTCACCAGAGAGGGTAATGGAATGTTACTGAGTGGTCAAACGGCAGAGGAACTCCATCTAATATCCTTCGCCATGGCGGTACTAGAGGAAGAGCTCGAGACGATCATCGAAGAATTCGACGATGTTTTCAGAGGCATCGGATGCCTCCGAGGGAAGAAGGTATCCCTACATATCGACCAATCCATTCAGCCAGTGGCCCTACGTCATCGAAGGATTGCATTCCACCTCAGGAAGAAAGTGGAACAGGAACTAGAGAGCCTCGAAAAGCAAGGAATCATCGAGAAGGTCAGCTGCCCCACCCCCTGGGTGTCGCCGATCGTGGTGGCGCGAAAACCCAAGCAATCAGGCCAAGTGCGCATCTGCGCAGACATGCGCCTACCCAACGCTGCAGTTAAACGAGAGAGACATCTGACTCCCACAATAGACGATATATTAGGAGAGTTGAACGGGGCAAAATGGTTTTCCAAAGTAGATCTGAGGTCCGGCTACCATCAGCTGCCCCTACACCCCGACTCAAGATATATCACCACATTCTCCACTCACGTCGGGCTCCGACGGTACCGAAGGCTCAATTTTGGAATCTCGAGTGCGGCGGAAGTGTTTCAAAACACCATTCAAGAAGTACTGAGCGGAATAACCGGCGTCCTCAACGTCAGCGATGATCTGCTGATTTACGCCGACACCGTGGAAGAGCACCACCGGAGACTCAGGAGCGTGCTGCAGAGGATCCGAGACTCAGGCCTCACCCTACACCGAGAGAAATGCCAATTCCTGAGGAACACCATCCGTTTTCTTCGGGTACACATTCTCTGACAAGGGAGTAGCGCCGGACCCTTGGAATGGTGAATTTCTGCGGGAGGTTCATCCCAGACCTCTCCAACCTCACAAGACCACTGAGAGAACTCACTAAAACCACCACCCCATGGCACTGGGGAGAGGAACAGGAGCTGGCATTCCAGAACACCAAGGCCGCCTTGTCCGCCGACACCACCCTGTCATACTTGGACCCCACGAAGTCAACGAACATCGCGGTGGACGCCAGCCCATACGGACTGGGAGCAGTACTGACTCAGAGCCGAAATGGAGAAGACTGGGTGCCGATAGCCTATGCAAGCCGCTCCCTCACAGAGACCGAACAGCGGTACTCACAAATTGAAAGAGAAGCAATCGCGATACATTGGGCATGCCGGCATTTTCTCGTGTACGTGTACGGTCACCCTTTCACCGTGTTCACTGATCATAAACCCCTGCTTCCCCTGTTCAGGGGCTCGGTCTCCACGCCTCCCCCGAGGATTGAAAAGTGGATCCTGCAGCTCCAGGAATATGACTACAGGCTAGAGTTCAAGCCCGGAGTGAACAACCCAGCGGACTACCTGTCCCGGCATCCCAGGGCGGCCACCACGCAAGAAAGGGAGGACGCCGAGGACACGGAAGAATATGTCAGGATCATTCTGGAGCGTTCAAGACCCCTGCCCATCAGCATCGACCAAATTGTGGACGCGACCCGAAATGATGAGCCCCTCCAGTTGGCAATTGAAGCATCCAGGAGCAGCGACTGGAAGTCACTACACTCCTCCCTAAACCAAAGAACTCCTGAGGCATGGAGAATCATCGAGGCAATCCTCAGAGTGAAAGACGAACTATCAGTAGACACCCAGGAATGTCTCCTTCGTGGACCTAGGATTGTCATGCCGGCAAGTCTATCGCAACAGGCCGTGGAGCTAGCCCACCGCGGCCACCAAGGGATCGTAAAAACGAAGAGCAGGCTCCGAGCAAAAGTCTGGTTCCCTTGAATGGACGAGAAGGTCGAGCAGTGGGTGAAAGCATGCCACTGGTGCCAGGCAACAGGCCCATCGGACACCACGGCACCAATCATCACCGAGGACGAACCAACAAAACCCTGGGAGCGAGTGAGCGTGGATTTTGGCCACCTTCCAGACGGCCGCCACATGCTCGTCATCATTGACGACCTAACGAGATACCCTGAGGTCGAAATCATATCGTCGCTAACCGCCAAGGAGGTTATCACCAAACTAGAAAAAATAATCGCCACCCACGGCATCTTTGAGCAAATAAAGACAGACAACGGGCCCCCGTTTCAAAGCCAGGAGTTTGCGGACTACCTCCAGGAGTGGGGGATTCACCACAGGAAAATCACCCCCAGATGGCCCCAAGCCAACGGGGAAGTAGAGCGATTCATGAGGACCATTAATAAAGTTATACGAATCGCTCAGGCAGAGGAGACACCAGTCGAGAGGGCCCTGTACACATTCCTGCGAGAATACAGGCTGACACCCCATCGCACCACAACGGCGGCCCCGGGGCCATCCACCATGGGCCGGATCGTCCGAGACACCATTCCTCACCACCGCACCTGGACCCCCAAGAAAGCCAACCCACGGTTGGCCCAAGACAAGCGGAGGCGCTCAAACGAATATGTCAGTTTCAGGCGCAGGAGCAAGAACTCACCAATCGAAGAGCGAGACTGGGTCTATGTTCGAGACCGCTTCCCTGGAAGTAAGTTCCGGCTCCCCTTTGAGCCCCATCCATGGACTGTCACACGTCGGTCTGGCACCATGGTGACCGCCCAGAGGGAAGGCGATAGTGTCACCCAGAACGTATCATTCTTCAAACGAGCAGTTGCCCCGGCGGGAGACTGCCCCAGCCAAGATCAAGACCCAGCCGGGCCGAGCCCCACAACATCTGATACCCCGGCACCGTCAACGGCGCTAAGAGGCTCGGGAGAGAGAGCAGAGGCAAGCCCTCCGAACCCGGGGATAGCTGACACCGAGAGCCCTCGAACCCCCAGTGGAGGTTTGTCGCCTGCCCCGGTCCGACAGAGTGCACCACGGAGGGTCCTGTTCAGAGGAGAGGCAGCGGGCTATGGGCTGAGAAGAAACCCCGCACCCTCCTCACAACTGGCGGACTTTGCTGTGAGCTGAGACGGTGGTACCTGCGACGTGAACTGGTAACAGGCCTGCCGGCCATTTTGACTTTGTTCTAATACCCTTGATGTCCTTTATAACTGATCGACCTGCTAAGACTTTATTTTGGGTTTCGCCTGGTTTCTTTTTGAATTTCGAACTTAATAAAGGTTGAAAGGGATGTAATGTTCTAGAAGCCGCATGCGTGCGGGAGAGTTGTCACGTACGCAGCAGTGCGTTAGCGCGACCGTGATACTTCACGGCGGCGCAGGCTTTAAATAAAGAAAGGCGTGGCCACGGGATTAGTCCGGACCACGCGGAGAGCAACAGCGTGTCCTGAGTCCTTTATTGCGCGCCCCTGCTGCTTGCGCTGCGCAGTTAGAGCAAGGACTCAACAAGTTCCAGTTAAAGTAATGCAAAGTACTTGCTCTGCAGCCCAAATTTTTGATGTGGGTTTTAGTCACTTAAGCCAATTATCGACCTTGTGGAAAGATAAACACCTGCACTGTTAAGCACAGCGTGAGGCACAGCAGGCCCTCTTAGACCCCTGCAGTCTGGGGCCATTCACATGGACGCTGCTGAAATCTCCAACAGCTACTGCAGGAGGCTTGCCGCCCTTACAAGATCCCGAGAGACAGAGCGGCATCTAACCTGTGTTAGAGGAGATAAACAATCGGAGCCTGCAGTGCAACTATTAGGGTACCGGTACTCTCACTTGGCTAATGAGAAGTGCCGGTACTGAGGGCCAGAAAATGTAGAAGTGCCGGTAGTCAGTACTGGTGAGTACCGGCCCATTTAAAGCACTGTCTGATGTCCGTCCTCAGGTCCGGCTTAAAGGGGGCCGCCTGCCGATTCCCCTCTCTCCACTTCTTGCGGACAGCAAAGCGGTGAGCTGGTAAAGGGGGACTGTGAATATAGGAGGGGAGAAACATATGAAGGGATGGCATTGCACTCCTAATCTTCTATCCCATCATCTACGACAGAGGTTACCTGACACACCCCACCCCCAGACGTTTCCCGTTCGGGGAATTGAGGGATGCTTGACAGAAAGTCAGCATTACCATTATCAGACCCTTTTCTGTAACGGACCTCAAATGAGTAGGGCTGCAAAGTCAAAAACCACCTGAGGATATGGGGTTATTTCCTTTGTTACGACTCATCCACAAGAGGGGGGCGTAATCACTATACAGGACAAAAGGAGATCCCTCCAGATAATAGCGTAACTTGTCTACAGCCCACTTTATAGCTAGGCACTCTTTCTCAACCGTAGAATATTTATTTTCCCTTGGAAGTAGTTTACGGCTGATAAAGAGGACCGGGCGCTCAAGGCTTTCTTTTGTATGTTGGGAAAGAACGGCCACCAGACCTATTTTCGAGGCATCTGTTTGTAGGATAAAGGGTTCCCTGTAGCTGGGCGAAGTAAGGATATGGCTGGATGTTAAGGCTCGCTTAAGCTCGTGGAATGCCTTTCTGGTTGTTTTAGGAGAGGGGGAGTTTATCAGGTCTTTGTTCCTTTTCTCTTTCTTCAGTAGGTCGGTTAGTGGTGCTGCTATTTCAGAATAATTGGGTATAAACCGGCGGTAGTAGCCTAGTAAACCTAAAAAGAATCTAACACCTTTTTTGGTAGCGGGGAAGGGGGTGTCTAAGTCTGCTCCCACTTTCTCTTGTTGGGGAGCAATAGCCCTGTCCCCCAGTAGATAGCCCAAATATTTAACTTTGGTGAAGCCTAGCCTGGACTTTTTGGAGTTCACGTGGAGCCCTGCGGTTTTAGGTGCTTGGAATAGCTTCCCATAATGGACGAGATGTTGTTTCCAGTTAGGGCTAAATATTATGATATCGCCTATGTAGGCTGAGGTGTACTATTGATGTTGGGAGAAAACTTTGTTCATAAGCCTTTGAAATGTCGCTGGTGCTCCGTGTAACCCAAAAGGCAATACAGTGAACTTGAATAACCCAGTAGGGGTGCTAAAGGCGTTTTTTTCTTAGTCTTCCTGTTTAAATGGTACCTGCTAATAGCCTTTTGTAAAGTCCAGTGTTATTATGTACCGGGCTTCTCCTAATTTCTCAATTAACTCATCGACTCTTGGTAATGGGTATGAGTCAAATTTTGAGATGGCATTCACTGCTCGTAAGTCTATACAAAAACTAATGGAACCATCCGGTTTCGGAACTATGACAATGGGGGAAGACCAGTTGCAGCAGGAACATTTTATGACTCCTAATTGTAACATGCTCTCTATTGCGGCAGCAACTGCATCCCGTCTAGCGGCTGGTATCCCATATGGACATTGTTTTTATTATTTTGTTTGGTGGTTTAACAATGGCATGCTCGAATATTGTTGTTTTTCCCAGGAGATAGGAAAAGATGGGGGAGAAGGACTCTAAGAGGGCCTGAAGAGAAACTTTTTGTTCCTTTGTTAAAAGTTCTTTTATGGGCAATTGAGTCACTGTTGAAGGAATGGGTTTTGAGTCAGACAGAACGTAATGGGTATCTTTGTGGAGGGATCCCCACCATTTCTTTAGTAGATTTATGTTTGTAAATGTTTGTAAATGTTTTTTGGATTTGTAAAGTGCTTATCACTCAGGGGTCTCTAAGTGCTGTACGAATACCACTGTGGAACCCTTCCTGGCCTGTTCCTGTGAGGTGTCCACTCCTGGGCCCCCCCAAGGTGAAGCCAGGCATCCTAGCGTTGTTAGGGCCGGTGTGGAGATTAAGCAAGCTATTGTTCAGAGTTGCAGAGTGGAACCCATGATTAGAGTAGGCACCGAGGCGAGAATAATCGGGTCCGAGGACATTAAACCCAAGACCCTGCCGCGACGGGGATTGAACCCTGGTCCAGACCAGACCTCTGCCTCAGGGTCTGCTGCTCTAATCGGTGAGCCACACTTCTCCAATATCTGGTATATCTGGGATTTGGTTGATGAAAGGCGTAACCGTTAAGTAGTAAGCTCTTTCCATTCTGCCCGTTTATGGGTTATAGAGGAAGGTAGGAGTAGGAGCACCCAATCATGGTCCTGCAACTGTCCCCACTTCTTCCCTTTATTGTTATACATCTGCTGGCTTCTTTGCGCTTTTTCTAGGTTGTCGTGGACAAAATCTCATAGTTTCTGTATGTGGTTTCTTAGGCTTTGGGCGTATTCTAGAAGGTTTGGGGTGTCTTCTTGTTTCTCTTTTTCCCACGCTTCTCTTGCCATTTCTAGCAAGGTTTGTGGCTGTCTCCGGTAAAGAAGTTCAAAGGAAGAACAGCCCAGGCTTCTCTGAACCTGGCTTCTAATAACAAAGAGGGCGAGGGGCAACAGCATGTCCCATTCTATCACTTCTGTGGCAAGCATATTCTTCAGGGTTAGCTTCAAAGTGGCGTTATATCGCTTACACATACCATCTGTTTGAGGGTGATAGGCCAAAGTTTTTATTTGGGCAATATTCAAGGTTTTACACACTTGTTTCATTAAATGAGAAACAAAGGGGTTTCCGTGGTCTGTCAAAATCCCTCGGGGAAATCCTACCTTTGAAAACAGTTCTAGTAACTTTTCACTGATATTCTTCGTGTTTGGTGTTCGTAGGGTAAATGCTTCTGGGTATCGAGTTGCGTAGTCGACAATAACCAGTTTATAGATATATCCCTCTTTTGACTTTGGGAGAGGACCCACTAAATCCATACTTATCCTCTCAAAAGGGTTATCGATGATTGGTAGAGGTTGTAAGGGAACGGAAGGGGGTTTATAGTGGTTCTTCTTCTGACATATTTCACACTCCCTGCAGTGTTTATCTACATTGGCGAATATCCCTTGCCAATAAAAATATCTCAACACAGTCTGGGGTTTTTATGCAGGCCCACTGTGACTTGCTAGAAGGTGTGAATGGGCAAAAAATAATATTCGTTCGTGAAATCTCCGGGGAACCACTAGCTGTGGGGAATCGTCTTGTGGTTGAGGGTGCTTGACCTTCAGCAACCTTATGTATGCATTCAACCTGCTGCGTGAGCGAAACCTTGAACATTTCCCTGTCTGCCTGGGCCATTGTCATCTGTCTCTCTTTGGTCCTTTCCAATTTCTCTTGAACACAAATCAGTTGTTGTATTAGGCTTTCCATTAACTCAGACTAATGGAATTATGCCTGCATTCAGCACCAAATATGTAGAAGTATCAGTCAAGAAGGGGCTCACTGCATTGGATAATTTGTTTTTATGCACTTTTTATTGGTATTATAGGAAATCATAATAGATGCTTTGTCTCTCTTGTGTTCTGCTTTCCCACAGGGTCTTCCACTTCAGTCCCTTAGAGGTGAGCCCCGGCTGCCGTCGTGCCTCGGACAGAAGGAAAAGACTCAGGTAAGTGTTTTTGTTTTATAGTTTCATCAAGGGAGGATGTGAGGGATAAATAAACAGCTGTGAGTAGAATGTGAAGGGAGGGGATAGAGGTTGAAGTAACCAAAAGAAAAGGAGGAGCCTGTAGTGTTGTGGGGGCATGTCCACCAACAGAGGGACACAGACACTAAGAGTTGCGATGGTGGCCAGCAACATACTGAAGCCACGCCCAGAGCCCTGGGCTATTTATTCACACAAGCACGCACGGCCCGCACGGATGCTGGGTCAGATCATTATCACCACGTTCCTGGGGTCACTGGTGGCCACCCCCCCTCAGTGTGTGTGTGTGTTGGGTAAGCCCGTCCTGCGGGCAACATTACATTCCTCCTTTACCCAAAATAAAAAACATGATAAACAGCACATGTATGCAAACTTTCAACTAAGGTCACTCAGTCTCTGTAATTTCAACTTTTGGAACAGTCTTACTTGGTTCGCCACGGTGGGTCGTCTTGCCAGTTCACCGCAGCCGGCAGCCGGCAACAAAGTCCTTGTACCTCTGGGATGGTCTCGGATGGGGCCGCAGGTTGAACCGGCTCTGACTGTCTCTAGCTGGAGGGGTCAGGAACAGGCCCTCCGAGCAGTTTGCCTCGGGGGTCTCTTGGCTGTTGCTCACACTTGGCTGCGGAGGTTCTTCCAGATCTGGGGTGGTTAGGCTGCTCCTTCCATTCTGGGTTGGGCAAGGGCTGTAATCTTCTCCCTCTTCCGACAAGTCCCTGGGCCCCTCGTGATTAGGTTCACCGGGTGCTGGGAATTACTCAAGGTCGTCCAGTGGAACCTTCTTGAAGAACGAGACTTTCCTGGTGACTCTCTCGGCTCCTCGGGAGGCGGTGACCATGGTGCTTTTGATTCCGGTCACGGTCCATGGATTTACCTCAAAAGGCATCCGAAACTTTCCGCCTGGGTAGAGATCTCGCACTAGCACCCGGTCGCCGACAGCAAGGGGGCTGTCCTGTGCTCTCCTCCTTCGGGACACTTCTTGATTGGTCCTGGTTCTTCGCTCCATTGACTGGTTCGGAGGGGTCGGAGACGCTGCCCATACTGGGGGGTGTGGGATGGTGTCCCTCACAGTTCTGCCAAAACAGAGGCGGCTCGGGGGAATGCCCGTGGTGCAGTGGGGAGTCAGCCGATATTCTCAGATGAACTGGTAGAGTGCTAGCTCCAGGGTTTGGCCGTCAGCTAGGGCTATCTGGATCGTCTTGTGTAGTGTGCGCATCAGCCGTTCCACTTCTCCGTTTGCTTGAGGCCACCTGGGGGTCTCTCGGCGGTGCTTGATCTGGTGAGATAAAAGGTATTCAGACAGTTCGGTGCTGGTAAAGGGTGGGTCATTGTCCGTGCGTAGCTCGCCGATGAGGCCATGAGTGGCTATTATCTTCTCTAGTTTAGTTATGACTTCCAAAGCTGCAGTGGAAGTCAGAATTTCCACCTCCGGGTAGCGTGACGATTCAACATGGCGATTTTTTGACTTCACTATGTCTTGGTGCGCTCCATGTGCTAGGAGGGTCGTTTGTTGATTCAGGCATTCAGGCAGCACGAGACGTGGGCCTCTCAGGAGGCAACCTTCTGCTGGGACGGACAATTCATTTCGCACTTGATACAGCATCTTCAGCGTGGCCTGCGCTTCTGGGGTGCGGAACGATGTTGGGCTTTGAAGGGGCCTCCAGTCTCCGGAGGCAAGGGCCGGGATGGCGATCTGGAGACAGTTGTCATCTTTCGTGGCCCCTATCACTTCGTCCAGGGAAATTGGGAGGGGTCGGGACCTCTCAATGATCATCCTGACGTACTCTTCTGTGACCGTGACTTCGGCTGCTTCCGGCTCTGTAAGGGACGAGCGTGTCGCGACAAGAAGTTGGCTGGGTTACGAGTGCCTGGGCGGTACTCTACAGTAAACTGAAATTCTTTAAGTTTTAGTACCCACTTCTCTATTCGAGGTGGAGGACGTGATGAGGACCCTTGGAACAGAGGGATGAGGGCCTTGTGATCCGTGATCACTACGAATGGGTGCCCATATAGGTAGATGTGGAAGTGACGGCATCCCTATAGGATCGCAATGGCCTCTTTTTCGATTTGCGAGTAGCGCTGCTCTGTGGGCGTGAGGGTTCTGCTTGCGTAAGCGACAGGGGTCCACTCGCCGTAAGCCTGCTTTTGAGCTAGAACGGCTCCAAGGCCTGTTGGGCTTGCGTCCACCACTAGCTGTGACTCATGGTGGGGGTCAAAGTACGCCAGGGTCGTGTCTGCTGAGAGCACAGCTTTAGTTTTCCGGAATGCCTCTTCTTGTTCTGCTTCCCACACCGGTGGACTTGGTGAGTTCACGGAGGGGTCCGGTCAGGTCTGACAAGTTTTTTTTTTTTTTTTTTTTTTTTTTGAAAACCTTTATTGTGCCAAAAGACAGTACAAATACGGGCCCACAACCATCCGGCCGGCCACGGTCACACATTCGGCACTGGTGCACACAATACGACGCCATGGTAATGCGGCATGACAATGGCTACAGTATAAGAGTAGACTGGTAAACGCCGTCATACCTCGGCCCAGGAGCAATGCAGGTTAATTTTCAAAGTCTTTTGTTTGCGCAAATAGTAAAGTCAGGTCATACTGCTCCGCACTTAAACAACTGAAGAAATAGGCAAGGTCCATGTAGGCGGGACTCGATAAAAACTTCTATGTCCGGCAAATCGATTTACAACTTGTAAGTCCCGACCAGAGGATGGCAACAGGATAGTAAGACCACTGGAAGCTATCCAGCAACCCATCACCAATGCCATCACCACCCACCCCCCAGTACTCCCAACATGGGCCTAGGAAAGAAGGGAAAATCAAAAAGAGCAAAAAAGAGGTACCATAGAAAGGAAAAACGCAACTAATAAGTAACCCCCCACCCTACACACATGCAGAGGCTATGGCTTACCCCCCTCTAGCAGAGTGTCTGTCGCCCCGTAAACCCGAAATATAGAAGGAAGAGAAAGAGCGAAGAAGAGAAAGCAAAAGTGAAGATAAGAGTAAAGAGTTAAATCCAATCAGGATGATGAGGTTGACTCGTAAAATAAAGATCCAAAGTGAGTCCATAGCAACGGGTCCGGGAGGAGATGAATCAGGGCAATGCAGGTGGGACTTATACGGGGCAGCAGTCTCAGGGAGGACTAGCAAACATTATTCAACCGGCAAGCGATCGCACTCAATGGTATCAGGATAGTGAAGAGCATAGCAAATGGCGATCACAAAACGCTGCCCCAAAAGCCCCCCACTCCACCCACAGACCCAAGGAAGAAGCGAGGAAAGAGCTAGCCAGAAGAAAGTGCAGGAGGAAAAAGGAGAGGAAGGAAGAAGGAAGAAAGGAAAATGAGGCCCATAGAAAGAAAAAACCAACAAGAAGATATACCCCCCCACCCTACACACATGCAGAGGCTACGGCCTACCCCCCCCTAGCAGAGTGTCTGTCGCCCCAGAGAGTACCCGAAATATAGACAAAGAGAAGAAGAAAAGCAAGGAAAAGAATAAAATGTCACGGTTGATCGGAGGAGGGCCAAGGATGAATGTAAGCAAAACATAATCAATACCTGCGGCCACCCAACCCCCGGCCCCACCCTAGCACCCATACAACCCGTACCTCCAGCAATCACAAGTCCCAGTCACAGTCTTATATGTCCCGGTGTGCAGCAAGAAAGTCCCCATCCTCAGCCTTGTCCCCTTCGAATCCGTAGCCCACTTGAAACTAGTCGCAGCGCAGCCAGTATGGACGAAACGGACCACCTTGGAGACCTTCGTGAAAGTTGGGGTGCAGGAGACAAGGTAAACTGGATCGTTACTTGGCTGTGAGGAACCAGGGGACGTACCATCGCTAATCCACGGCTAAAGCTCCAGGGGGCAGAACGGTGTGTAGGTTCCAGGATAGCAGCCGGCCGGTGCACGGAGAGCAAGTCCAGGAGGGCGCTCGGCACCATGGCATCCGTGAACAAAAGAAGTGGGCGAGGCGGCGACGGGGGCCCGAGCCCCGGCAGCACAAGAGAGGCAACGTTGTCAGACTCCTCCAGAGAAGGACCGAGGAGTACCGCAGGTGGTCCCGGGACACGTCTCTCCGCCACCGATCCGCACCCCAATTCGGGTAATCCTCCGACAGTCGGCTCAGGGTATGGCGTAACGCCCCGCTCTGGAGAGTCATTTTGGCCAGCCAACCGGGCCCCATCGAGCTGGGTCCCCAAGTCGGTAGCAAAATCACGAAAGGCCAATCGCAGGTCCCCAAGTGCCGCCAGGACATCACAGAGACTCAGCGGTGGATGGAGAACAGAAGTTGCTGCTGTGTCCGCCATCTTGGGTAGTCTGCCATGGAGCGCCCTCGGGATCAAGCCCCCTGCATCAGCCATCGACGTCAGGCAATCCAGGAAGCCTCTGTGAGGCCCCGGCGGTGCAGAAAACGTGAAGGCAGCCGAGTCTGACGAGGCAAGAGTGCTAGGAGCAACTGTGGCGCTGGGAGACCCACCGGCCGGAGCAGGGCGCCTGCTGCAGAAGAAGATGGCGACCGCTGCTACAAATTGCAACAAAGGAGCAGTCCCGGACCCTCGCAGCCGGGCCGGGATACAAAAAGCAGGAGCTGGCAACAATGTTGCATTCGAATCGCGCTGGGCTGCTGGCAAGGAGAATGCAGCTGCGAGAATCACACCAGCGCCGAGATCCGGGGCCGGTGCCCCAGCTCCTCCTTCTCCTCAGCGGCCGCCGCCGTCTCAATAGCCTCCGGCCGTCCCCACGAACAATGGCCCGGCCGTTCCCTTTGCCGAAGGCCGGAGCGGTGACCGGGGCGGAACTCCGCCCTGGCAGCTCCGTTTCGGACCGGGGACACTGCAACGTGGTCAGGAGAGCAGCGCCGGGAAACGTGGTGTCAGGAGGCACAGGATTTCAAGCAGGATCTCACCGAAGGGCGCCAGGGCTGACGGAGCCGAGGAGCTAGGCGGCCATCTCGGCTGCAGGCTAGGCTCCTCCTCGTCTGACAAGTTTTTGATGAAACGCCCGCAGTACGTGACCATGCCCAGGAAGCTGCGGACACCAGTCACCGATGTTGGAGCGGGGGTGTCCTGAATGTCCTTGACCTTGTCCGGGTCTGGGCCTATCCCTTGGTCGGAGAAACGGTATCCAAAACAACTGATGTCCCTGCGTAGGAACTCGCACTTCTCACGATGGAGGATGAGGCCGTGGTCTTGAAGCCGAGTGAACACTGCCTGGAGGCGTCTGAGGTGATCTTCTAGTGTGGCATGCACCAGGATATCGTCACTAACGTTCTGGATGCCTTCCAGCCCTTGAAGAACAGTCTTAAAAATGTTCTGGAACACCTTCGCGGCGCTTGATATTCAAAAATTGAGGCGTGTGTAACGCCAGAGCCCGGCGTGTGTGGAGAAGGTTGTGATGGAGCGTGATTCCGGGTGGAGCGGGACTTGGTGGTACCCTGATCGAAGGTCCATCTTCGAGAACCATTTTGAGCCAGACAGTTCTCCGATGATGTCGTCCACCGTTTGGGTCAAGTGGCGCTCGCGTTTGATGGCAAGGTTGGAGATCCGCATGTCCACACGGATGCGGACAGCGTCGGGCTGCTTCAGTTTCTTCGCCATGACGATGGGTGACCCCCATGGAGTGGGCCCGCTCACCCTCTCAATGAATCCCGCTCGTTCCAGGAGGAGCAGCCCTGCTTCTACTTTGGGCCGAAGGTTGAAGGCAATCCTCCGGTGCCAGAGGGCAACAGGTGCGACTGACCTGTCGATATGAAGCCGGACAGCTGGGTCTTTTAGATATCCGATCCCGTCAAATAGGTTTGTGTAAGTTTGCAGCAGGTGATCAAGGTCATTGGCCCGGACCGTAAGGGCGACGTGGATCCGACTGAGGTCCTGCGCTGTTCTGCATCCTAGCAGGAATCCCAAGCCCTCCTGCGAAACAAACACTTTGGCACGTTGGCTGACAGCATCGTTGGAGAGGTCCGCCTGGAATACTCCACACAGCCGAAGTGGGTGTCTGGTGCCGTAGGCGTAGACCTGCACCCGGGTGGGGCGAAGCGTCGGAGGGTTCGGCAAAGCCGTGTATACGCTGGCAGCCATGAGGTTGATGGTGGCTCCTGTGTCGATTAGTGCAGCAACCGCCTGGTCTTGCACATTGACGGTGCACATAGGTGCTGCAGGCTGTGCAGCCGAGAGGGTGTTCAGCATCCTAACCACATGGACGGTGGCAGCGTCGGCTTCATTGTCGTCCATGTCACTGCTGGCTGGGCTGCTGGGAGACAGTTCCACTGCCCGCACTCTCCGTGGTGGGCCGCTTTGCTTCCTCCTCTGTACTGACCGGCACACCTTTGAGAAATGGCTTTGGCTGGAAAGGGGAGTAGGGAGATTGTTCGGCAGTTTTTTAGATCTTTTGGGCCTGCAGACGTTTTTTAGGTGTCGCAGAGAGACCTATTGTGGCAAAACCAGAGGCTAAACCAGCGGATTTCCGAAGCGGATTTCCGGCGTCCACATCAAAGCTATTAGCCTCCCTCCCTCAGGCAACAAGAAGCTAGTTCATGACGCGCGTCCACATCACAGCCATCAGCCTCCCTCCCACGGGCAGCTTGGCCTCAGGCATTCACCCCAGCGTGACTTCTCCTCCCCCCTAATTACATCCCTGCTGTTTACTTCTTTCACGGCCGCGAGGCCGTGCTTCAAAGGGATCCGCACGCCTGCTTTAATTACATTAGCTTAGTTTTGGTGATTTTGGTTAATATTGGGTAAAAGTAGGGCAAAATCGATTGTATTGTTGTTGCCAGTGTCATTTGATAACTGAATCTTGCTCTGTCTGAGCTGCTTGAAATGCCTCTCGCTTCTATAGAGAAATGTGTTCCTTAAACCGCAAACATTGTCTTTTGGATATATTTCCATAAAACGTTTTCTTCGACCTTGTATTGTTATTTCACCAAATCGGATCAATTGTATTATTGCTTTATAAAACATAGACACCTGTTATGTATTAACTGCAAAGCATTATATTGAGGACACAGCTGTGCCCTCTTTATTTCTGGTCCTCTTGCACTTTATAAACCTTTTTTCTTTTTTTCTTCGGCACTTATGATGAATCTGTGAAAATCTTTAATTGAAATGTAATTCGATTTAAAATGCCGCTCCCCGCCCCCCCCCTAATTCACCCCTTCTGTTGCTGCCCACAGCCGTGCTTTCACTTTCACGGCCGCGAGGCCGTGTCTCTTTCAACATAGCCCCTTGCATTTTCTCACCTACCAATACCACTCGCCACCTTTTTCCTCTTCCCACACACATACCCTGGGGATTCCTATTTGCAGTGCATTGTTAGGAATCTGCTATTTTAGTAATTATCCTATTTCAAACCTCTAATAATTTTACTCTATTTTGTTTTAGAAGTCAACATTAGATTACCTTTTTTCCAAGCTTTCTTTCCCCTAGTATCCAGTGTGCCATCAATGGAGGATTCTGGTTTTAAGTGCATTTAGCCTGGCATAATCGCAAAAGCAGAAATATCTGGTTCTTTATCTTGTTCTGCATATCCAATGTTTTGCTTTTTGCTTAATCTGTTTGTCAGCAAAACATAGATGTACATTTATTTGATTGAGCAATGTGTTTAAAGAGTTATACTAAATGTTCTGCTTCTTCTGCTTAGTAAATCTTGGTGTATCTTGCCATGTATATGCGAACACAGCCTTCTCTCTTTGCCTAATGTTCCTGCTACGGATTGGTCTTATTATCCAGGTTATGGCAACCGAGCTGGCTCATTCCCTTCGCTGCTCAGGTATGTAATTACATGGACAGTTGTCAAACCTTCACTGACAGTTACCCTTTCTGCTTGCATGTATTCGCAAGTAAGTATGAAAGTGTGATTACTGACCTTATGATCCATCGGGCACCAACATTGTTTGTTTTTTAAATAACAAATCACCAATGGTATTCCTGTGCCAAAAAATAGCCTATAGTTAAAATCCATTTTTTTATTATTTAAACACAAACTTCTTCCATCTGGCTTGTCCCTGCTCTGAACTGGGCAGAACCACTAGTCTAACTCCTGCTGAACCGTGTGTCCCCAATCAGGACGTAGAAGTGAAATAAATAAATACAAAACAAACAAATGTTAGGGATAGCCAAAACGTATTCTTCGAGATCCTGCCACCTAGAAACATGGAATGTGTACTCATGACGTTTACTACAGAGTAAGCCCATAAACAAGCAAATGCAAGCAGAAACTCTTCAACTCAGCGAGCAGACAAAGTCCTAAAATGAGCTGACCAGATAAAGCTTTGCACGCTCAAAGACAGGTGTGGAATGCCACAGCACCACTCAACGCCACAGCACCACTCAACGCCACAGCACCACTCAACACCACAGCACGACTCAATACCACAGAATGCCACCGCACCCCTCAACGCCTCAGCACCCCTCAACGCCACAACACCACTTACCCCCACAGCACCACTCAACGCCACAGCACCACTCAGCCCACAGCATCCCTCAACGCCACAGCATCCCTCAACGCAACAGCATCCCTCAACGCCACAGCATCCCTCAATGCCACAGCATCCCTCAACGCCACAGCATCCCTCAACGCCACAGCATCCCTCAATGCCACAGCATCCCTCAATGCCACAACATCCCTCAATGCCACAGCATCCCTCAACCCCACAGCATCCCTCAACCCACAGCACCACTCAACGCAACAGCACCACTCAACGCCACAGCATCACTCAGCGCCGCAGCACCACTCTGCACCAAAGCACCACTCAGCACCACAGCACCACTCAGCACCACAGCACCACTCAGCACCACAGCACCACTCAACACCACAGCACCACTCAACACCACAGCACCACTCAACGCCACAGCACCACTCAATGCCACAGCACCACAGCACCACTAAATGCCACAGCATCACTCAGCACCACTGAATGCCACAGCATCACTCAGCACCACTGAAGGCCACAGAATCACTCGCCACCACTGAATGCCACAGCACCCCTCAACGCCACAGCACCACTCAACACCACGGCAACCCTTAGTGCCACAGCATCCCTCAGTGCCACAGCATCCCTCAGTGCCACAGCATCCCTCAGTGCCACAGCATCACTCAACGCCACAACATCACTCAACGCCACTCAACACCACAGCACCACTAAATGCCACAGCATCACTCAGCACCACTGAATGCCAGAGCATCACTCAGCACCACTGAAGGCCACAGCATTACTCAGCACCACTGAAGGCCACAGCATCACTCAGAACCACTGAAGGCCACGGCATCACTCAGCACCACTGAAGGCCACGGCATCACTCTGTGCAACCATTCAACAACAACTGGTTCTAATATGTTCTCTCAATGTTTCAAGCTTTGTGTCACAAAAAGATGTTAATATTTCACTTCTGTTCTTGGATTTTCATCACTATAAAATACACTGAAAATAATCTTCCCAAAAGTTATTTACAAAAGTTTAAGCTATTGCCATTATAAATTACAATAACTTTTATTTAAGTATTATTATTAAAAAAATAAAAGCCATGTAAATACAACACATATTGCATTACAAATGCTATAGGTGTCACGTTTGTGAAAGTTAAATCTATTGGCATTGTAAATGACAAAGCTATTAATTTTGCTATTTTCAAAACCAACACATAAATAAAAAAATTGTCATTTATAATACCAATAGCTCAAACTTTCCTAATGCGAGACCTATTGCATTGCAAATGGTTGTTTAGGAGAGGTTTGAATTCTGCGTGCTTCCAAGCTGCTGGGAAGTATGCAGAGGAGATGGAGGCGTTGAGGATGGTGGTGACTCCTGGCTGATAGACTTGATTCCCTTGTTGAACATATGGTGGGGGCAGAGGCATCTCCTCTGCCATGGTGGAGGAGCATCGCCCCATGTTTGGCTCAGAGCCAACAAATGAAAAATAGAAAGATGTTCTATCATTGTTGTATTTTTCATTTGCCGGCTCTGAGTGTGCACGGGCAGGGAGTGGCGGGCCGAAGCATAGGAGGGGGAGGAGGAGTGCTATGTGCACTCCCTAAGTGTGCATATGTGTTTGGCTGCCCATCTCATGCCGGACAAAACACACATGCTTACTTAGGTTTCTCCAACCCGGCTGCATTCCAACCCGGCTGAATTCGAAAGCCTGACTGGAGACACCCCACAGACTCCCTGGTCAGAACGAAGCACCTTCCCAGCCTATTCAGGCAAATTCCCACGCTGGTCTGCAGAACGGGGATTGGATGGGAGTCTGTCCCATGGGCTGCTGGGAGCACGAAGAGGACAGGAGGTGAGAGGTGGGAGGCAGCTTCGAGTAAGTTCTTTAAAAAATATATATATAGTATTAATATTTACAAATGACCACCTCCTGCTCCCCCTCTCGCGTTCCCTCCCACCACACTTTGCTTGTTCTGCCGCCACTGGGTGAGGTCAGGGGTCTCTAGATACTTCTGAGTGTCTGGAGCTCATGATGTAGTGTGGCTCACTGGTTAGAGGCGGCAGACCCGAGAGCAGAGGACGGCCCGGGACCAGGGTTCGATTCCCGGCGTGGCAGGTTTCTGGACCAGGGTCAGCGGACTCGATAATTCTCTCGCCTCGGTGCCCACTCTGATCAGCGATCACACTCGGCAACTCTGGGCATTAGCTTGCCTCATCTTCACTAACGGCCCCACCAGACCGCCGGGGATGCCTGGTCTCACCCTGGAGATACCCATTAAGGGACCATCTCTCAGGGAAGCCAGGAAGGGTTTCGCAGCGGTCGAAGCGCCTTGGGACCCTACGGGTAAGTAGTGCGCTATATAAATGCCAATACATACATACATACATGATGGTGACGGTGGTCTGTGTTGGGAGAGTGTCCCATGTAGTGATTGTTGCTGGGTTGTGGCCCATGTTGGCAGGGCCAGACTTGGAACCGGCCCTGGCAAAATGCTCGGCCAACCCCCCCCATCTTGGGGTTTTCATCCTATTTTGGTACAGGGCCGATTTTACAGCTATGCTGCAAAAACGGCCCCCAGGGGCCCAAAACCGGGGCCCCCACCTGTGCGGCGCACATGGGGTTTGCCCGGTGCCCGCTATCACCATTCCGGGCCTACATGTTGCTGGGGAGTGTATAGATACTTTTTTACTGTGTATAGGGTGCTGGGTTATAGGTGAGTGGCGCTCCAAGGAAGTTTGCATATAATTATAGGTCAAGTGATATCAGGAGCAGTGCACTGGGGCAGGGAAAGACCACCCAATTCTCTAATACATAGTCAGATGACTATGTGTTCTAGTGGAATCAAAATCATAACAAACAGCTAAATGCAAGCATTGAAGTATCCTGATGCTCCTAAATTTTGTGGAACAATAGCGATGTGCTCCGACCCGGCATGATTTTCATTTGGGCTACGGCTATTACTCCTCCAAAGTGGGAATTGTAATTTAAGCCTCAATTTCCGGTTTGGAATTACCGGGAACAAGGGATTCAAACATCGATGAAATAGCCCTGAAGAAGTCACGGATTCATCCCTGTGAGCGACGAAACACTTGTTGGCTAGGATTGAAAGACTGGGATGCTTGAAACACAATCCCAGAGAAATTAGAAAATAAAGTGACACCAAAATCAGAAGACGACCATTGTATTTTACATTGTATCTTGTGTTTTATGATTTCAACGTGTGCATGGGTATAATGTTCTAAAGTGTATTGATACTGTCTAGGAAAGGTTGGGGGTTAAAGTGTTTGTAGAAAACATTTCACTGATGCAATTCGTAGACAAAATGTGCTTTTGCGCAAAGCAATTTCCCTTTTTTTTTTAAACCTTCAGACCCCCACCCCATCCTACCCCCGCACCCCGCTTCCCTACCACTCTTTCTACCGCCCCAGTCAAAAAAAATAGCTAGATTTTAATCTGTTTTCTCAATTAATTCCAGTGGCATCTAGAAGCCCTTGTAACCTTTAGAATTCTCGGGATGTTGGGAAAAAAGAGCACATTTTCGGGGAAAAAACGTGATGAAGGGTTAAGTACCAGCTACCCTAAACATCCAACTCAACTAAAAAAAGGATGAGCACCAGAGGAGGATAGGCCTAGATATCAAGTTCAATCTGTTAAAATCTTTTTCAACTGGTGGGCGGGGTTTGGGGAAAGGGTGCATGACGCGCAGTACTCTGGGTGTGAGAAATCATTGGGAGGAACTGGCTTGAGTTTTACGCGCATGCGCTACAGGGTGTCTGGAGGCGATTTGGTCTCGGAGTTAGTGGTGCATTTCTAATTGAGCGACGTGCGATAGAAAGCCGCTTCGGTTTCTTCCCCGAGTGCTCGTATCGGCAAGGTAATGGAGCAGAGCGATGGCGAGTCCGCAGCCAGGAAGGAGATCGACATGTCATTGGGTACGTTCAACCTATAGAATTTAAACTGTCTTCAAAAGTTAACGGTTTCACCTGGAACGTGACGGGAGGGCCATGCGCAAGTGTTGAAGTCGAGGAGAGACCTAAAGTCCTCACTTAGTGCCCCCAAATGTCTTTCACCCCACCGTTTCAGGATATATTGTATCGTTTATGTGTCTCGTGGCGGTGGCAACTGCCCTGGGTATTAGAGCGGGCACTATAAATAGATAGCCCAGGGTGCCGAGTGGGCTGCGTCATCTGCCGGTTGCCATGTTTAGGGGCGTGTGTCGGTCTCTTAAACCACAGCAACTGTTCGCACCCACTAGACAATGGTTATACCACTTGCTTCTGGTTCTAACGTGCTCATAAATACTTTTTAAAGCGGTAGTAGTGGATGAGGTGGATTTAGGGAGTAATGGGCGAAGAAATAACGAGATGGAGAAATGGCACTGCAGTTTGTGTTTAGTGGACGTGTGTTGAAGAATGAGGTCTAGAGTAACGTTTAAACTTTCTAACGTGAGCTTAAAAAATCTGCCCACTTGGTATTGCCTCTCGAGGCAGGTGTGAAGAAAAATCTTGTCAGAAAGTGTTGTTAGCCATATGCTATAACGAATACACCCCACCATTATTTTTAACATGTGTGCACAAATTTTAAAATCGGGGTTTTGGTTATCACATTTTCAGCCTTTTACTGAATGACCTAGTGAAGCATGTATGTTTGGGATAACGTGTTTGCACCTATTTTAGTGAATTAGACGGTAAACTTTTTAGTTTCAAACGAGGGAATAACATTTTTCTAACGTCACTCTAGCTATTTCAGGTATTCAGGAGCACTATTAAGGGCGCTTGCTTGAAAGAGTCAGCGAGTTTTATGTGACAAATTAAATAGGCTGTATTATAAAAAATCGACTTCAGAACTGGGCGCAGTGCTCCTCAGAATTATGTTCCTGTAGGAGGGTTACCATGTACGCTCCAAGCTAGTTGTTCATCCTCATCCTCTTGACTTAATCTTTTAAGGGAATTTCTGCCGAGAAGAGTAGGGCCAGGACTTAAAGTGGACTGGGTTTGAGACCCGGTAGTAATTAAAAGAAGCATTGGCATAGCCAAAAGGTCTCGCATTTGGGACCTTATAAGTGTTTAGCCATGCAACAGTTGGTGTTGCTCCAAGGATATTCTGCTGCATAACTAAATACTTATAGGGTCCAAAAAGCGAGAACTATTAGCTATGCCAATGCCTATTTTTTGTTGCTGTTTTGTTCAAGTTGCCAGATCTACAATAGCTGGACATGGTTTTTGTTAACAGTTCTTTGCATCAAATTAACTTTTTTTCATTTCTCTGAATGTTGTTTCCATTTTGGTTGTAGGAAGCAGTCATTCCCGGGGTTGTGGGGGCTGCCTAGCTGTGCGCATGCACCAAACTTTGCAAATGAGAAAAAGCCTGGTGCAGGCGCAATTTACAAGTTTGACAAATTTACAACTCCCGTGGCGTGCCCAGATTCTCGAGTTCTCCATGCCCCCATTCGGCCTATTGCCAGCACTTGTGCTTCACTAAGGTACTCAAACCAGCAGTAGAGTTCTCCAGAGCATAGGGCATACAGTTAATCTTTTGTCTGGGCAACATGTTGCTCATGGCTCAATTTCCCAGAAAACTGATCTCACAGCTCCAGATAGCTATAGAACTTCTGCAACGCCTTGGGTTTGTGATCGAGAAGAAGTCTCTTCTCTCCCCTGCCCAAAGAGCGACCTTCTTGGGCTTCTTCGTGGACTCCACATTGGTGTCCCTCCGCCGTCACTCCTGGAAGATGGCAAAAATCAGACAGTAACTCCACCTGATGCTAGCCAAGTCCTACACGTCCCTCATGCAGATTGCCCACCTGGTAGGCCTACTCATCTCCTTGATACAAGCAATCTTCCCGGGCCCACTCCATTACCAGGCCCTACTGTGCCTGAAGGCGCATCACCAGAGGAGGGTTTTGACATATGCCCAATTGGTGCCCCTGACAGACGAAGCCAGAAAGGAAATAGGACTGTGGCTTACCCGTTTGGAGGCATGGAACGGAAGAGCTATCTTTGGTTCCACTCCCAACATGGTCATCAAATCGGATGCTAGCAGGTCCGGCTGAGGCACCCATTGTGGGTGTTTCTCCACAGGAGGAGGTTCATCATTAGGAGAACAGAGCTTACACACAAACTGTTTAAAGTTTCTCGTGGGGTGCTTCGTGGTCCACAGTTAAACGAAGGATCGAATCCAGTCCTGCTCCCTGTTGAAAATGGAGAATGTCTCAGAAGTGACCCAGATCCAGAGTTCTGGCAGACATGGTGAAGGATTCCTGAATTTTTGTCTGGAGTATAGCATCTCCATCATGTCAGAATGCCTTCTAAGCCAGGCCCCCCCATCTGGCAGATTGGCACTCAAGGCATCTTCATGACTCCAGTTTATGGAAGCTGGACCCTCAGGTCTTCCATTGGATTCCAGACTCCTGAGGCCCTGTCTCAGTCGATCTATTTGCGTCCCGTCATGATCATCAAAGCTGGACCCCCAGGTCGCAGCGACAGGCGCATTTCTTCAGGATTGCACTTGGGGTTATGCTGTTCCTTCTCAATGATCACTCAGTCATCGGCTCAGGTCTGCCGGCAGGTGGTCTTGATAACCCACATTTGGAGGTTGCAAGTCTGGTTTCCAGTTCTTGTGGAACATTTTTGGGATTCTTCAATCAGATTCCCCCTGTATCCGCACATTCTATTGGATCCGGATTGGATGGCGCATTGGCTTGTATCTGAGGGCTCTCTTCAGTTAATGACGTGGCGGATTACAGGCAACGCTGGACGCTCCCTGGTCTTTTGTGACATGTGAGTTTCTTCTGTCTAAGGCCTGGGAGGACAGTACTACCAAACAATACTGTTCTTCCTTGACGAGATGTGTTCGTTGATTTTTTGCGACGGGGTCAGGATCCAGTGGTCGCATATGTGGTGCAGCTCTTGAATTTTCTGACCCACCGGCAGAGGACCAATATGCGTGCCATAAGATTAGCGCATACAGGTCCACCATATTCGCTTGCCACGCCCCAAAGCTGGGGCACCGGTTTGAGAACAACCCTTTGTTTGCCGACTGCTTAGAGGTATCTGACTTTCCCTCCCCCTGGAACTGGGTTACTCAGTTCTGTGGGATGTGAATTTAGTCCTGAATCACCTTCTGCCATGGCAGCTGAACAGATTTGTATCCAGAAAGGAGCGCTTGCTAAATTAGGGATGCTGCTGTGCATCGTTTCATGTAGACTGGTCTCAGATTTGCATGGCTGGGACATTTCAGCCGGGGTATTTTCCCCATACAGGGTATTCTTTATTGTAAGTAGACCTACTAAGTCAAACACTCTTACAATGTCTTACCCAGCGTTCAGTGACTCCCCCAATTTGTCTGTTGTGCGCTTCCTCAAAAAAAAATGAGGAAATTACTCGAGGGCTGCCCGCCGGGCAAAAAAGCAGCTTCTCATAGCATTGAGAAAACCATACAGGGCAGTTTCATCCTCTATAGTAGCCCGATGGGACCGTTGGGTGATGCAGGAAGCAAGCATATATACCAAGGTGTTCTGAGCACACACTGCAAGGGGAGCAATGACCTCCAAAGCATTCTGTCTGTGAGCACGTTGGAGGTCCTAATGCTCGTAGTGGACTGGTCCTCAGACTCCACCTTCAAGAGATTTAGCTTTGAGCCGGTGGTGGGAGTGGCTCATTTGGTGGTAAGCAAGATTTGAATTAGCATAATTATTTCCTCCATTCCTGACATAGAATGAAAATTTGCCGCTCAACGTGAAGGTAAGTTTCAATTCTATTACAGGCACGAAGGCAAGGGTTATCCCACCCGGGGGTTCAGTTCAGACGTGGACCCTCCCTGTAAAGTAGTAAGTAGTTTATCATTGGAAGCATTACAGTTCAATCCTTCTGGTTGTTCACCTTTTGAAATATTCCCTCCCTTTTGTAAGAAACAAATGATTGCGATGTGGAACAAAAGATGGTCAGAAACGATTACTGGCAGCTTGTCTTTGCAGGAAACTGTAGATCAAGACCAGACTCATAAAACTGAATTTATGATGTGATTTGCACGCAGAAATGGGAATCCAGGCAAAGATTAGGAACTTTGTTGGGTTCCATGCTGATTAACTGTTTGTTTATTTTCCCTTATGTTCATGCGAAAGTAGTTTTGGAAATGTTTAAAATAGCTGTTTGGAAATCATGTATTAAAGCAAAAGAAATTAATGCATAATCCTCACATCCGTGTCCTTAATAGAATTGAAACTTAACTTTACGTTGTTAGGCAAATTTTAATTGTGTATGAAACAGATAAGTTTTCCGAGTTTTTTTCCTTTTCAAATTATATTTCTTTTAATATTAAAAGATGACATAATACAACTCCACAAAGGAGAACAAAGTGACTCCTTGCCTGATTTGAACGCAATGGAACAACAGAAGAATATCAAGCAGTATATGTTTGGGAATCAGGAAAACCAGTTTCAACCAAGTTTGCAAGGTATGCATATTTTGTTTTATTACTGTGTATTGCAGTCTTTTTCTGCGGGTTGGTGAATGGCATTCCGCATTAATCTAATCTGTATCTTGGGGAGAAATTTGCAGGTTCTTTTGCACTGTCATTAGGGTAAATAAAAACACAGTATTGTTTCTTCTCCATGCACTTGGACAACGTAGAGATTGTGTGCTGTTCACCTGCACTCCTTGTGACAGACTTGCAGTCGCAGTGGAATGTGAACTTATTTTAGTGATCTGCGAGTGCCTTTGCAGCTTTGTTTGTCATATTACAGCGAGCAATCTGGTCTTGAGTAATCTGTTATTATATTAACCAATGTGACGACTTTGTGGCCCATGTGGGAAGGTAATCCGATTTTAAATTCCAAAAAGATCTCTTGTTATCCAGCTATTATTAATGGACCTTGGTTGAGATGGGTATTGTATAACTTTGGAAAACAATCCAAAGCTCCTGGACACTTCTCAGAAATGTTTGTTTGACCATAACCCAATAGAAGTTTCCTTATCTGGAGGTATTGAAACAATTCTCTAAAAGTTATATTAAAGGCTTCCTGAATGGTTTGAAAAGTTTTAATCATAACCTTCTCAAATAGTTGATACACAAACTAAATATTCCCCCTTACATAATTTTTAGGTAGATATACTTTTTCTGCTAAAGGCCCAATATCATTCGTATGTCTATGTAACTTGGGTATCTGCATGTACTTGAAAATGTCTAGTCAGGTTTGCCCTAGATCTCCAAAGCACTTATGTTGAATGTGTTTGAGGCGGTGTTTATGGACAGAGAACCGAAAAGATGAGTGGAGGATTATCTAGTATTGCCTCCATGAATAGCACTCTGGGATTCATTTATTTGATAAGTTTTATAAACCTTATACATAGCGGTTGAGTAGTAAAATTGAAAGTTTGGGATAGCTCATCCCCAAGACCTCCAGCTCCCACCAGGCATAAGGTTGTTGTAGAAAGCGCATGGCTTTTCTATGACCTCAGATAAAGGCTGATATCTGATAAAGATTTCTAGCCTCAGATTCCTCAATTTAGAATTATTTCCTGGTGTCTGACTGGATGCAGAAACTTTTTTGTGAGCAGTATTCCGTGTGCCAGTAGATGGTGTTGTTCGGCTTTGCGCATCGTGGTCATCAGTGCTGGAAGTTACGTGCTCGGTACCTATATGGGCGCCACCCCAGCGTGCTGATGTCCGTTATTTTCTTTCCATGCTGGTCAGTACAGACCTGGAGAGAGCTGCCCTCGGTCAATTTTAGACAGACCTTTTTCAACTTTTTTTTTTTTTTTCTCCTGGTGTGGCAAGGATGTCCTCTAGGAAGGCCGGATTTCAGCCCTGCGGTGTCTGTTGCAGACAGATGTCGGTGACGGACCTGCACCTAGTTTGTATCTAGTGTCTGGAGTGCAACCACAAAGTGAAAAACTGTGCTGATTACAGCGCCATGAACCCCATGGCCTTAAGGGAGCAGTCCCTCAAGCTCCTTGCTGCTCTACGTGCGGTGGCTGGATACCGGTCAAAGGAAAGATCCATGGATCGGTTGCGGAACCTTAGGTCTTTGACTTCGCCCTGTCCATTGAGGTCTTCAGATGAGACGAGGGAGTGTCACCATCTGAGGCCTAGCTTGGTGGTTGAGCCTCTGCAGACTCCACACCTCCCCGAGTTTCCAGGAGCAGGTGTGACAACCACACAACTTCGATACTTATGAGGCCATGCACCTCATATTAGGGCGGCCCATTCCCTCTGGTGTGCTGTCAGGCCCTGTGGATGCTGGAGGCTCCTCTACAGGTTCCCCATCGGGTGTTCGCCCCCGGCGCCAATTGGGCCCTTGGCTCTACTGATGGGTCCGGACCGGCATCATTCCTGATGCCGATACTCCTAGAACTCTTCGGCAGCCCCATCCCCATTCTTATCTTCGCCTCTGACGCAGAGCCGTAGGATGTCGTCTGACGCTGACTGGAGCCATGCCTTCCAGGCCGGAGCCTGAGCCCTATTCCTTTGGGTTAGGACTTGGGGAGGAGTGTGAGGGGTCGCTGAAGAATACCAGCCCCTAAATTCCACCATGAACTGGTGTGAGGGCTTGGTGGAAGCCAATGGACCTGCATTTTTTTCCCTCTTGCGGAGGAGGAAGCATCATTTGCTATGGTGGTGAGAAGTGCGGCCGTAGTTCCTGGAACTTGGCCACCCTCCGTGGCAGTCAAGACTAACTTTTTGACAGAGGTTCTTAAGCTAGGAGTTAATCCTTCAGAACCGCTTCTCCCCTTTAATGAAGCCCTCATGGACGCCCTTCTTGGTACTTGGTCCTGCCCAGCACAGGGGCTCATGTGAATAAGACAATTAACGGCCATCGTCCCACCTCAGGGGACCCCCAGTCCCTCAAGCAACACTTTACCCTAAAGAACTTAGTTGTCCAAACCTCTACTTTCTCTGCAAATTCTGGCGCGTTGCCTACCACCCCACCGAAAAGGGGAATCCAAAAGTCTGTACACATAGTGCAAGAAAATGTTTTCATCCATCAATCTGGCACTGCGGTCCTTGAACACAGTGGGCCTTTGCGCCCATGCGCTATGGGATTTGGTTGCCCATGTGCTGTCCATGGTTCTGGAGGAAACCTGGGCCGTGCATTCCCAAGCTGTTGCTTACCGGTCGGATGCTGCTAAGTTCACCATTAAGTGTGGACTGGATATCGGAGTCGCTAGAGCAGTTTCATAGATGATGGCCTTACAGCGCCATGCCTGGCTGAGAACGACTGGCTTTTCAATGGATGTCCAATCATCGCTTATAGACATGCACTTTGACAGCTTCTGTTTCTACAAAGACAAGGTGTGTTGGATCGCTACAAGGACAACAGGGCAGTAGCCAAGTCCTTGGGCATTTCCATGGCCCCTTGCCAACCCCAGCTCTCATTTCATGGCTACAAAATAGACTTCCAGTGCCCTCTTTACCCAGCCACCACGGCGCACAAGCTTCTCATCCTCTGTGTGACTGTGTACCCACAGTCCTGGTCGGTCAGCCAGAGGTCTGGCCAGTCCACCACTCCTCCAGAAGCCTCCATACCCCTTAAATTAGCCCTCTTAACCTGCCTCACACTGGGTGCCCATGATGGTATGCCTTCACCTGCCCCACTGTAAGTCTAAGACATCAGACTGCTGTGTTCTTTAGATTGTACCCATCACTCATGCCACCCACTTGCAACTGGCTGACTGAGGACCATCTCTCCTTGCTCCACCTAGAAGTGATGACTGTTTTGACCAAGGGAGCCATAGAGATGGTGCTGACGCCAGAAGTAGGTATTGGTTGTTGTTCCTGTTATTTCTGGTGCCCAAGAAGGAAGGAGGCCATCATCGTATCCTAGACCTGTGCTCTCTCAATTACTTCTTCAAGAAAGAGAAGTTTCAAATGCTCGCTCAAGTCCTGTCTGCCCTGGATCTGGGAGACTGTATGTTAGCGTAAGACTTGCAGGACGCATACTCCACATTCTCATCCTACCTGCCCACAGGCGCTACCTGTGGTTCACGTTGGGACATGAGCACTTTCAGTTTGCCATGCTTCCGTATGGCCTCACCCGTGCCTCTTGGGTGTTCACCAAGGTGAAGGTTGCAGCTCATCTGCGGAGCTCAGGGCTGCCAGTCTTCCTCTCCCCAACCCCCATCTCAACGAATGGCTATTGAATGCGTGCTCGACCCAGGCTGTTGTCTCCCTCCTCCAGACTACAGCGGACATCCTGCAGTTGCTGGGGTTCGCTATCCATGTAATAAAACATCAACTGACACCCTCTCAGAAGCTCCCTTTAAAAATAGCTGGTCTGTACAGGGAGCAGTTTCAGGCCTGTTTTCCCGAATGGCGAGTCCAGGATATTCAGGCTATAATACTGATGTTTCAGAGTCTATCCTGTATTTAGGTGAGACTGACTCTGAAGCTGCTGGGCCTCATGTCCTCTTGCATCCTGCTTATTACACATGCCCAGTGCCATATAAAGGCTCTGCAGTGGGACCTGAAGTTATAGTGGATGCAGAATCTGGGGAATCTCTTTAGCATGGTCCATGTAGGAAGAAGGCTTTTTATGTAGTATACCAAAATGATATATAATATGTAGAAAGTCCAGACAGCCCTTATTAGTTTACAGGACTTAAATTAGTACGCCCAAATGCTCTCTTTTACGGTAATGTGGTTGTGCAGTTTAGGCTTAACAGAGGGTAGTGTTAATATATTTGTTGAACACTCACACACAGTCAATAAATGAGACACACACTCCAGACACTCTGCACCAATTTTGAAAAATAACAAGTGTTTTTATAATTTTATCACCAAGAACTTCGTAATTTGGTAAGTACTTTTCGTAATAGCATTTTTTAAAGGCAAGTAAAATGTTCACTCATGCGTTTTTGAGGTAATGCTTTCCTCTGGAAAAAAAGGCATGTATTGCATACGAATACTTGGTAACAATTCTCAGGGGTCCACTTAAGATGCTATGGGACCAAGGTCCAAATTACCACCAGCAGTTTTAGTTTACCTTCTCTGGAGTGTCTGGTTGCAGAGGTGCTGAATGGGTTGATAACCTTGCATGTTACACCGTAGGCAAAGAGATGGGCCACCTAGAAACAGGCTGCAGAGGGGGACTTGGGACAATTTCCAAAGGTCCTGATTGGGGAGGGGGGGCTCGGTTGCTGGGGGTCCTGGAAGCAGAGAAGCCCCATTAGTTGTCATGGACCCGGGCCGGGGAGCTCAGGTGCAGAGGGTTTTGGTTGCCTGGTGCCTAGGCATCAAAGGTCTTGGTTAGATCTGCAAAGGGGGAAAACCAGGACAACTGGGCCACTCAGTGCTGGCCTCTGTGATGGGACTTCTCATCAGCTGCTCGGTTTTTGCAGCGTTGGACTTAAACAAGCTTTGGTTGCTGCACAGGGTCTGGTACCCCGGGTATTGGTGCTGGGCAGCTCTGGTTGGTCCTGGCGTCTTCCCACTTGTTGGGTAGACGAATTTTAACTTCTAGGAGCATGGTGACCTCTTACTGAGCAGCTGCTGCGTCAGTAGACCCGGTGATTAGCCGAACAGTGAAACTGGACATTGTGATCTGTGGCTGCAGGGGAGAGGCTCCTCCACTTCAAGGGAGATGCTGATGACTTGGCAAAGTGCTGGAGGAACTCGGAGGCTTTTGAAAGACGCATAGCTGCAGGACGAGCCAGATTGTTGGGACAAGAGCAGGTAGGGTTTGGCACCCCTAGGAGGGGGCATCTGAGAGAGGTGGAGATCAGCGACCCCTGGTCTCTAGCGGAATCTGGGCTCCACATCAACTTACTGGAGCTCTGGAAGATCCAGCTGGCATTAAAAGCCTTTCTTCCCTCCATCAAGGGAAGGCTAGTGAAGGTGTTCCCAGACAACACCAAAGTCATGTGGTACTGAAACAAACAAGGTGGGATGGGATAGTGGACTATTTGTCTAGAGGCCCTGCGTCTCTGGACAAGGCAGCATCATCATGGTATTTTCTTGGTGGTTCAATACCTGTGAGTTCACAGCAAGTCCTGTAAACGCCAGGGCGTTTACAGGACTTGCTGTGGGCTGTTAGGCTATGGACTCCAGTGCCCAGGAACCTGCGGGGGCCGCGGAGAAAACCGGTAGCCCCTCCCACCTTACCTGAAGGGCTTCAAAGACTCCTTGCGCCTCCCGCTTCGCGGGAGACGCGGCGAGTTTACAGGACTTGCTGTGGGCTGTTAGGCTGTGGACTCCAGTGCCCAGGAACCAGCGGGGGCCGCAGAGCAAACCGGCAGCCCCTCCCACCTCACCTGAAAGGCTTATATTCATTATCAGCTTCCCGCGTTGCGTGCGGGCGGTCGCCGGGCTAAGCCCGGGACAAGGGCGGGATCATCTGTGGCCATCAGGGGCCAGAAGAGGCCGGGCTGGGCCACCTCCTTAAAATTCACTGCAAGATAATTGTGAGTAGCTACAGTCGTATCCTGCTTAAATGACCCTTTGCTAAGAAGTACTGGCGGGACGTACCTCTGGACCGTGCTAAACCTTAGTTACTCTGACATTGAAGTAATTTATATTTGCACGGTCTTATCAGGCATAAATATCTCACATCAATAACAAGTTATCCCAGTATGTAGCAGGAGCCACACTTAATTAGTCAATTGGATGGACTCAATCAGATGGTGCAAATGGTATTATGATTAATATTTTGGTTTGTCTTTCTATTTATCTTGTTTTTTTAATGCTTTAAGCTCTTTTTAAATGGACATTTTTTGCTCTTTTTATAAGGGTGTCTAACATGGCACCACGTAAAGAGAAAGATATTGGTACTACTGGGATTATTGGGACCATAGACGCCTACCTGACCAGAGTTGAGTCAGCTGTTAATAAGGAAATTAGTTTGACTAAACGTAGGCTTTCTATGGATCCCCTATTTGAAAGATTATTAGCCTCCCCTGCTTTATTGAGCAATGCGACTTTAACAACCCCCACTCCCGGCCAACTAGTGGTGACGCAGTTAGACAGTGACACTCCTTCACTAAATGATAGCCTAATCCCAGGGTCACCAGAACTGGCTCCCAGCCCAGTAAAATCTAGATTAAGGGCGAGAGGTAAAACAGAAAAGTCAGCCCTGAACTGTCAGAAAAAACTCACCTCCTCAAAAAAGACTAGGGTGCCTAAATAGAATTGTGTGGCTACGGGTAGTAAGGCTATAACTGTAGCAGACATTCACGTCAACAGGGAAATAGTTGATAGTAGTGTAACCTGCAATGTACAGTGTGATGGAGCAACACTGAGCTGTGATTTGGTCGGGATAGAGTTCTGGGGGAAACTAGAAGGTATAATGCAAACACTGCTGGAACCGATTATGTTGAAGCTTACCGAATAGAATCCAGGCTTTTACTCCTGGAATCTTCCACGGGGAATGGCAAGCAAATAGTGGCCACAGCCCCTACTAACATAGAAAATCCCCCTTCTGCTAGCGGGAAGTCTAAGCTACCCAGCAGCAGCGCCAATTCAACTGCCCCAGTTATAAATACACCAAGTCCCCAAGCTCCTCTTGGTTTAATTGAAACCTCCTCACAACAGCTAAGTACAAGGAGGGAAATGCCTATATCTGACCTTCAACTGAGATCGGGCGAAAGTACCAGTGCGGTGTGTCGTCCCCTAGTCATTGATTTACCCCCAGTGGCGACCCCATATGTGGTCATACTGGGGCATGCTCCTGTTCTCCCTCCTGGGGAGACAGAGAGCTATGAGCAATTATGGGACAAAACAACACACTGGTTTAATCAAAATACCTTAGGGAGGATGAATGTTGCTAATAACATACTAATGATACGCAGGGTCAGCTGGATTGGTTGCACACATGAAACTGGGAGTGGGGACTGCATTATTGTCAATTTTGACATTCCTTCAATTGCTGGCCAATTATTATCTCCTGGTCAAAGCCACCGGCGAATGACTGGAACGGCAATTGAATTAATCCCATTGGGTTTTTTCTACAGGCCCGCTTATGGGAGAGGCCTGATGCGACCTACTTTGGGAGGCAAGTGGCGCACGAGAGACAACCCAAGGGCAAGACTCCTCACCAGCTATCTGCCTCCTAGGCTACAACCTAATAATTCTAGTAACCAATGTATGAATGGCTTCGGACTCCCAACCCAAAATAGATTTGAACTCTTATCAGGCCTAGAGGCCTGTGATTGACTTAAGGCCCATGTAGACAAGGAAGGGAGAAACCGAACGACCTGGGAGTCAAACTAGCCAGCGTGGGGAAGAGGAGTTCTAACAATGTCATTTCTTGGAACATTGCCGGCTTAGCTGCCAAGATGCAGGATAATAACTGGATTAGCTATATTAGACAGTACCGGATAATTTGTTTACAGGAAACTTGGTCTGTTGAATGTAATCACTTTCTAAAAGGGTATAAGGCATACTATGTCCCAGCCATTGCAACCATCAGGGGAAGACCCAAGGGGGGGTTGGTTATATACATCTCTGTAGCGCTAACTTGTAAAGTACGTAGAGTACCATCTGCCAACCCTGGTATTCTTGGATTAACTTTAAATGGAGAAAATTGTCACGCTGGTTTGGTAAATTTTTATAATTCAGTTAATTCATGCTCAGATTTGAGCCATTTATCTGCTCTGAATGTTTTTATTAGCATGTCCATGATTTATAGCCTGCATAACCTTATGATTATGGGTGACTTCAACGTACACCCTTGTGGTGACCCCTTATCTAAATGCATCCTAGATCTAAATTGTTCACGATCACATGGCCTACACTTTGAACATTCGATTGAGGGGGAGCTTTTTAAAGATATGTAGAATGACCTGGATGTGACACCAACCATGGCCTTGATGGATCCTGCCAAAAGATTTGAGACGCCTACTTTTAAGGGTCACGGGAAGGGAACTTTCATTGATTATGTGTTAATTTCATTATCTATGCAGACTTTTGTAGATTCCTTTTTAATTTAGGAGAGTGAATTTAGTGATGACAATCCTCTTACTTTGTGATTGCTAGGACCATGGATAGCTAATGAAGGGCCAAATCCCAGTCAGGGAAGACTAAGTACAACTGATGGTAGGCACAGAATTAAATGGTCCAAGATTACCCCTGATCTGCTGTACAAAGATATTAAAGTAATATGTGCTGATGAAAATTATCACTTGTACTCAAGGAGGCACACAGGATAGTAAGGTGCTTGGGGCATTTCAATAACTTTCAGATAAGGTCAAGAATCTGTTGTGTGCACCAGCCAAAAATCAAACTAACGTGGGCCCAAAATGGTTTAATAATGATTGCTCTAAAGCAGCTAGCAATCTTAGGGTAGCTTTAGCAGCTAAACCCAGAGAACAGACAAATGTACAACTGTGCCGGAAGGAATATAAATTAATACTAGCTAAACGTAAGGACTCCCTACGGGTAGAGGCTTGAAACGAGATATTGGACCCTAAAACTCTAAGGACAGTTCTAAATTTTGGGCCGCAATGAAAAAGCCTTTTCTCGTCCAGGAGGTCGGCGACGGCCTCAAATGCCACATACCCAAGGAGGATTGGGAAGTACATTTCGAGCATTTGTACTGCTGTCCTATGGAAGACACTGCTAACCCGGCACCTGCCAACAATGGGAAGATAATTAGAATCGACAGGGGTGAAATCCTTGAGGGTATCATGGGATTAACAGCCGGGAAAGCACCCGGACCAGACGGGATCCCCCCGGACTTATTTAAGTCCGAGCCTTTCTTTTGGGCTCCTATATTGGAGTCTGTTATTAATGCTGCAGTGCAAAATGGATGCCCCCAATCCTGGGGGTTCTCCACAATTGTCCCTGTTTTTAAAAAAGGGGACAAATGTATCCCACATTGTTGCAGACCCATTTCACTAATTGATTCCATGGTGAAAATAATAGGAAGGATACTACTGGAGAGACTCACAACCTGGGTGGAGGAAAACAACATCATGTCGATCTCCCAGTATGGATACTGCAGTGGTTGCTCAACAACAACCCAATGCCTTAATCTTTTTTTAATTTTAAGCAAGTATACAGCTTTTGACTGTGTGAACAGGCGGAAGCTGTGGCAGTCCATGAGGGCGAGGGGAGTGGATAGTGGCATTGTTGATTTCCTTACAGACCTTCATAGCAATACCAGAGCTAACGTCAAATTTTCTCAAGATCTGAGCGTGACAAATAATTTTAATATCAGAAAGGGTGTCCGACAAGGATGTATCTTGGCTCCTTTTCTTTTTAATTTCTATATTGATGATCTGGATAGGGTTTTACAGGAGGTGTCGGCTAATTGTCAGTCTGTCATCGGGGTGTTCCAGTCCTATTATATGCAGATGATGCAGTACTAATATCGATGACTGAAAGGGGCCTTCAGGCTCTTTTAAATGCTTTTAAGTCCTTCATGACAGATGGAGACCTAATGATTAACAATTCTAAATCATTTTTCATGCAAGTAGGTCAGCAACCCAGAAGAAATTTTTTATTCAAAGTAGATGAAGCCTTAATCCCCATATCAAAGACGTTCTCCTATCTCTATGTCCTTTTTGACACTAAACTAAACTGGGGCCCGCATCTTCAAAAAAAGAAAGGTGAATTGGTCAGGGTGAATGCCTCTATTTTTAATTTTGCCTCCAAACTGGGGAAAAAAACAACCAGTGCCATGCTGCAACTATACAAAGCCAAATCAGTGGCCACGGCTGTATATGGAAGTGAAATTTAGGGATATGTCGCTGGAGAGCAGCTCCAGATTGCGGGAAACACTTTCATGAAGCGTCTCCTGTGTGTCCCCCCAGGCACGTCTAATCTTGCAGTCCATGAAGAAGTGGGGACACAATATATATGCGACACTTTCTCCCTACGTCCATTGACCTGTTGGATAAAACTCTGATTGAATCCTGAAATCCCACTGACGCACTCAATTGTGAAGTATTGTCTGTCTCCTGATAAGGCACAGGCCATCCCATGGATAAAATACTTGAAGTCTAGTTTTTTTAGATTGGGATGCCCCGAATTGTTTGAAAACCCTAGTAGCATTGTCAAGAGGGACCTGGAGACAATGAAACTGGCCTTCCTCATGGATAGGAAGTCCCAGAGGGAAGCTATAGAGCTCCAGAGCAGAGTGTCAGAAAATATGTTATGCTGAAAACATGTGCACTTACTGAGCCGTATCTAATGGGCTCTCTGACCTCTCCCGAATTTTTTTTACTGACTAGATTCAGGCTGAACCTTTTTCATCATTTGCTTATTAGGCCAAGAACTGATAATTTTAGTAAAGTTGCAGCTCCCTGCGGCTGCGACGGAAAGACTCCGCAGGATATGCTGCATTTTATTTTTTTATGTAGTTTTTATGAATTCCCCCGTAAGCGCCATCTGGTGACACTTTTAAGAAATCTTAACTTTACTCAGATCAGACCGGCCCTGCTGTTTTTACAACTTTTGCACAAAGACAGCATTCTCCAGGTTACTGAATTTTTAAAATTAACTGTCAAATACAGAAAATGTATGGATTTGTAATGGGCTTCATCCAATGTAACTTTAACTTCCTGGCTTCTTTTTTATTTATGAATTTTCTGTATTATATCTGCACTTTTAAGGTTTTGAACAAAAACCGAAATAAAGCTTTTATTGATTGATTGAATGCCAGGGCGGACTAACTCAGCCGACGATGCCTATAGGATCAATATAGCATCTCCTTCCAGAGGTGGTGCAAGGTCTCTTTCAACAGTGGCGAGAGCATTGGTTAGATCTGTTCGCCACTGCAGCGAACGCCAAATATCAGCATTTCTGTATGCTGCAGTTTTCATGGCTGCTCTCGCTTGGAGACGCTGTTTTTCTTGAGTGGAGATCAGGCCTAATGTACGCCTTCCCGCCTATGTCGCTCCTGCTCAGAGTTCTCAAGAAGATCAGGAACGACTGGGCCAAAGTCTTCCTTGTGGCTCTGAACTGGGTTCTGAGAGTTTGGTATATAGCGCTTTGAGCATGGCCATCAGTCCTCCAATCTTGCTGGCTCTTTGGGAGGATCTTCTGTTGCAGCAACTAGGGGGAGTTCTCCACCGGAACCTGTCGGTGCTCCGCCTTAATGTGTGGAATTTGAGCGGTGATAGTTGACCGCTTTTGATCTTTTGTCGGAAGTCTTCACTGTTATCTTGGTAGTCGAGCATCCCCCCCACCAAATTTGTGACCCTCCTTTCTGCTCCCCTCTTTCAGGTCCTTCTCATTATCCTTTCTCTTGCCCAGTGGGGCTCTTCACTGGGCATCCTAAAGGACTATCTTTCTCCCAATTCAGCCTTTCTCCAGTTGCCTGATCAGCCATCCCATTTCAAATCCTGTGTTGTACATAGCTTCTTGAAGGTTTGCAACACGTTTCTAATTTACCCTTCATCTTGCCTCAGTGGGACCTTAATCCGGGCTTGACTTTTCTGATGTGTGCTCACTTTGAGCCATTGCACAATTGTCCTCTCCTGCACCTTAACATCAAGATGGCCTTCCCCGGTAACAATAACATCTGCCCGGAGGGTCAGTGAGCTTCAGGCTTTGTCATCCAATCCTCCTTACCTGAACATCTACCCGGACAAGCGGATTCTTCGTACTAGAGTTTCCTTTCTACCGAACGTTTTCACTCCTTTCCATGTAGGCCAGTCCCTCACCCCGCCTACCTTTTACACTCGGCCTACCTTTTATATTCTGCCACATCCCTCTAAGGAAGAGAAGCAACTTTACTGACTGGACCCAAAAAGAATGTTGTCATTCTACTTTGAACGCAAGAGAGAATCCGGGTGGACGACCAGCCCTTCGTGGGGTATGTCAGAGTAAAGAACGGAAAGACCATGTAGAAGTGTACCATCTTCCGATGGATCGTGCTCTACATTAATATCTGTTACGCTTTGGCCAAGAAGCAACTCCCTGAGGGTTTCCGTGCTCTTTTTACCGGAGCAAATGTTACGATCTTTGCGTTAGCACACGGAGTTCCGGTCCTGGATGTCTGACAGGCTGCAACGCTGGCTTCTCTACACTCTTTCACGAACCATTACTGACTGGGCAGTCTGGTCCGTCTGGACAGGATTTTTCCTGTTCTGTCCTGCTGGACTTTCTAGTGTGAATCACTTTCGCAGACCCACCTCCGGGGGGTATTGCTTGGGTATCTATTCTAAGGTAAGGAATCTGCAGCTAGAAGTCTCAGATTCCTTACCAACCCACCCATCCTCCTTGCTCTGCGGACTTTCAGGGCCTAGTTTTCCACACCAGGGGTCCATGTTCTCAATGGCTCCGTGCTCCTGGCATGGTGTCACGAACCACACATCCCATGGGCGGAAACGGACAGCACAGGTGAATGGTGGCATGTTCCTTACAGAAAGGATCCTCTCCTCTTTCTACTGCCAAAGGATTCACCGGTCTGAGCTGTGTCTTGGAGCCTCATACCGGGGATGCAGCCTTCCTTGTCCAGACGTGGCTCCTTTAATTGGAAACTCTTACCAGAGGACTCCGCCCCCGGACCCTTCGTCATTGACTCCGAGCCAATGACTGAAATGGGAAGCCCAACTTCAGAGGGAAAGAGAACGGAATCCGGAAAACACAGTTGCGTGGAAGACTGAGATAGCCGGCGAGGGTACTCCTCTGCAGGTCTTGATGGTGAGAGAAGGAGGTTCAGAGAGCCAGGAAGCCAATGGTCCCATGCCCCCCCCCCCCCCCCCCCCGCCCCCCTCGCCACGCTCCTGGAGGAGCTTGGCTCACACAGGTTTCAGGGTGGTTCGGGAGGAGGGGGAAAGTCTGCAGTAGGGGGCAAACATTAAATAACCCTGGGTATCCGACCACCCTCCCCTCACAACCGCACATCCCTAGTCTCTTAGGTCCGTAGCACTGGGTGAACCCTCACTACCTTTTCCTGAGGAAATATTCAGATAGATCCTCTCACCAATACCATTCTTCTCTTTCCCCAAGGATTACCAAATCCATGAGCGAGAAGAAGAAAGCGAATGAAACCTGGACCCTGATGAAGAGTACTGAAGAATTATTTATTATTATTTATTTATTTATTTATTTCGTGTATTTGTAGAGCGCAAAACCTGTCACCCAGAGGGCATCCTGGCGCTTTGATCAAGAAACCATAGACTTTTAACCGCTCAGACCATTTATGGAAACAGGTGGGTTTTTAGCGCTTTTCTAAAAGGAGAGTAGTCCTTGTGGCTTCTCAAAGAAAGAGGCAGAGAGTTCCAAAGTTTGGCCGCTGCAACGCTAAAGGAGCGGCCACCCATCCTCACTCTATGAAACCTCGGAACTACAAGGAGATGCGCCGAAGAAGAGCGGAGAGACCGCGAAGCGGAATACCAGGTAAAGAAGGATATTCGTATATTTCTTGTTTCCCTTTTGGCCTACCTTATTAATATGTTAGTAGTTTTTCTAGAGCTCATGTCTACCCAAAACGGGTTACCCAGTGCTAGCAAGTGAAGTGAGATAAAATACATTGCTTATGCGAACAGATGGGTCTTTACCAAAAGGTAGATCTGTTTCCACAATTTCCTTGGGAAATTACAGTGGTCATGTTCTGAGGTTGCAGATACCATCCAGTACCCTCTTAGGTCAGGGATCCAGGTGGTGCCCTGTGAGCTAGCTAGTATTTGGGCCTACATACTTTGATGTGAGTGGACCCCGTCCTCATATTTGGACCTCTGTTGTCCGGATACACAGTCCTACTTGATTTGATGCAACCGCTGTTAATTTACTTTACTAGTACATTTCATTCAAGTTACAAGGTTTTGTGCCTAATACGCTTCATGTTACTTCAACCTAAAGATCACATTTCTTTTTATTCACTACAGGCTGGTGCTGGCTTCCCTTTTGCTCTCCCTCTTTGTTTTTGAGATGTAAATATTTGAGTGGTTAGGTATGTTGTTCTCGGTCAATATTTGATCATTTTTATTTTGTATTACATGAAAATCAGTTATATTGGCATCTACAAAAGGGTCATTGATTATTTAGAACACTACTAGGTATAATCTGCCAGAGTATCACTTCACTTAACAGTTTTTTTTAAATACTTGGCAGGGTGAGCATTTTCAAGTCCTATTTAACATTTGCAAGTAATTGATTAATCCACCTTTGTAGGAAAGTGCCCCTTTTTGACAAGGTCAGCTCCACATTGTTCCTGTTATTTGATGCAATTTTGACTGAAATGCACTGGGTTCCTGCTAACCAGGTCGTCAGTGCCAGGTCTCCTGTTAACGAGGTACTCAGTGCTAGTGCTCGTTCCCCAAAACAAGGTACCAGTACAATTGTTGACCAATTGGCCAAACCTTTAGCACCCCTGTATTTCCTAGTAAATGGTACCCCTGGTACCTATGGTATGGGTACTAAAGAGGGACCTTAAAGACTGCAGCATGTATTGTGCCACACTAAGGAACCCACCACCAAACTCATGTACACTGCCTTTGCAGGCTGCGTGAAATGTTGCAGTCAAATGTGAAAACACAACATAACACTTGTCCACAGTCACTGCATGCAATATATGTACTTCGTCCCTATTGCAGGCCTTATAGGTCTAAGGCAGGGTGCATAAAATTACATGTGAGGACATATCTGCATGAGCATATATGTCCCTGTGCTGGCTTGTTCAATTGCTAGATAGTACAAGTGAACAGTGAAGCCATCTTAAGTATATGTACTGGTGTAGGAAAGTGCCCCTTTTGGTATGTTTACCTACACTTTTTTTTTTGCATGACACTTGATGCACTTTGACTTTATGTGCCCTGGGTCCCAGCCAATTGGGTCCCAGGCCCCGTGTTTTTCCCCAAAACTGTACATTTTTACCCACAATTGGCAAATCTCTGGCCAAAGGTAAGCCCCTTGTAAAGGTACCATGCGTACCAAGGGCACTTTGACCAGGGAAACCCCCTAAGGACTGCAGCACCTTTTGTGCCACCCTTAGGGACCCTGCACCTTGACACCTACATACTGCTATTGCAGGCAGCATGTTTTGGTGCAGAGAAAAGCGAAGAGTCAACATGGCACACATCCCTGTGTCCCATGTTTGCAATCCCCTGCCTGTGGCCTAGGTAAGCAACCCCTCTAGCAGGGTGTACTAGCCCACTGGTTGAGGTACAGTTGCATAAGCACTGTACCCCTACAGAGTCTAAGTCCATTCTTAGATATTGTAAGTGCAGTATAGCCATATAGAGTATGTGGTCTGTGAGTTGGTCATTACGAACTCCACAGCTCCATATTGGCTTTAATGAAAACTGGGAAGTTTGGTAACAAACTTCTCAGCACAATAAACCCAAACTGATGCCAGTGTGTGATTTAATGTAAAATGCACTCAGATGGCATCTTAGAGATGCCCCCTAAAAAACGACCAGCCCTGGTGTTCCTGAATGACTGCCCACCATTTGCCACCACCAGGCAGTTTTCTGGACCCCTGGGTAGAGGGTCTCCGCTCTCTGGGTCCAGAATCAAAGCCCATCCTGGGCAGAGGTGTCATGCCTCCTCCCCCAGGATGGACTGGGTCCATAAAGGGGAAGTTTCAAAGGCCTGCAGCCTTTGTTACCCTGCCTTTTGCTGTCCCCAGCAACTGGCCCCCACCGGTTCTGACCCCCACTTTGGGCGGGAGAATCGGCAAGATAATGGAGTTAGGAAGAGAGATGTGCCCCCCTTTGCCAACCCCTAACCTCAGGTGGGGGAGGCAAGGTGAAGTATGCATCTCAGTCCCCTCCATTCTTGGTGATGAGGTGACCCAGCCAATCGGAGAGAGGCTCCTGCCCTTCTCCCACTGGAGGGTGGCATGGTAGGAGTGTACTCGCCCCAAGGAAGGGACCTATTGGTCACGACCTGCACACCCCAGTAACGCCTCTAAATTTAGTATTTTGGGGCGCCCCTGTACCTCACCTCCTTGGATTAGAGAAGAACAAAGGAGAACTGAAAAGCCGTTCTGGAGAAGAAGAGGACACCGACTGCTTTGGCCCCAGCCCTACCGTCCTGTCTGGACTGCAACCAGCAACACCCTCCTTGTAAGCCTAACTGCTCGACCACGCGACCACAAATCGAGCTGTCCGTGTTTATCTAAATAAATCTCTGATATAGCTCTGGGGATCCACTGGACACTGTGCATACTAAACCCTACTATGGTATAGTGTATGCAGAGCCAGCTTTGTACAACTGGGCACTGGTTATTAAGAGACCCCCAGGTATGGAAGGCTTCACCGGAACCTATGGTATTTGATATCAAACACCTGGTCTTAATAAATCCATACAGATGCCAGGAGTGGATGTATGAAAACATGCACAGAGAGGTCACCTTAGAGGTGCCACCTGAATATCTACCAGCCTCTTAGTGTGCCAACACAGACATGTTTTTGATCCCCTGCAGGTGAGAGCACACACCCTTTCTGAGGCCAGAAACAATGTCTGCTCCGGAAGAAGGTATTCACACCACCTCCAGTAGACTAGTGTATCTGCATTCCAAGGCCAGTGACTTCAAAGCCCCTGCCACATTTTATATGTGACCCCTTCTTCTCCCAGACCTGGGAGATGCCACCCCCTGCCGTTAAGCCCATTTGGCACCAGGACAGGCGGGAAATTAGATATGCAAGGAGGCGTGGTGTACTACCATGCCAGTCAAACCCCTAAGGTGGGCTACCTGATGTGCTCTATGAAAGAAGGGTTCCGTCATTTTGATTTTGATGGAAATGGGAATTCTGAGACAGGGTTATGCCCTCCCCACAGGCAGTGGTCATATAGGGGTGTATTTACCCCAAGGGTAAGTAGCCCATTGGCTACTACCCTTCTCTCCCCTAAATGCCCTTAAATTGAGTTTTTAGGAGACCCGGAAGGCAGATCCATCAGACTGAAGAAAGAAGAGGCCAATGAAGAGCTGAAGGAGCAAGAACTGTGGACATCTGGTGGACTTTGGTGCCAAACCCTGCCTGTCTACCTGCTCGTGTCCTGACAATCACAGCAGCCTGACATGTCCTTCAGCTGTGCATAGTCTAAAAGCCTTGGAGGGCCTCCATCACTTCGCCAAGCTGTCGGCATCCACCTTGAAGTGGAGGAGCCACTTACCTGCATCCTGCATGCACCGCCCACAGTTTTGCCATTAATTCCACTACTAATTGGAATATTATTCATAATGCTATGCTAAGCATGTGACACTAATCAAGATAGCCTGTGTGAGAAAAAGATAAGTATGCATGAATAACTGGAGTCCTCCAGAATGTATGTCTATCGTAGGCTTTCACATCTGGCTGAGACTCTGCGGTATACCAAAGAATATTGAGCATCACTCATGCTCAAATGAATCTAAAATGGTTGGCGAAAGAAGTTCGGTTTTGTTAGGCTGCAGAAAAATAGAGTAAGGTGACTTAAAAAGACCAGTGACTAGATTGACCTTGTACCATAATATGGAGTGCAGAATACTAGTGTACATCATCTCATCGGTTAGCACTGTCAACAAGATGGGCATGTATAGGTGAGTATAGATTGTCTATTCCTAACTCATCTTCATGGCTGCTTATACTTCCCTTGACGATATAGTTGTGCCCAATACCCTGCATTCAATATTGCTGCCAGGTATTATTTTGCCACTCGATATTGTAAGTCACTTATGATCATGATCTGACCATTTTATTTCAACTGTGCATCTGCTATGTAAACTGGACCAATTTTTAGCTCAGGTTGTGTAACTTTTCATTTTAACCTTTTTATTTATTTTATAATTGTTCCTTGTTGTATACTATTTGGAAAGTAGTTTGTTTGGCAACAGTATGTTTTTCCCGTAGGAGTAGGCCGTCTGAGAAGAGGTTTCAAACCAGAATTCTCTGGGATGAAGTGGAAGACTATCCGAACAGCTGGAACTGGATTAAGCCCCTTAAATAGACAGGTAGAATTCTGTTTCTCCCGATACATGGCAGTGTGACGTGAGATGACGTTTTATTGTATTGTTACAAACCATTAACGTCTTTTCTTTTGCTGAATTTCAAGATTGTTGTATGTAGTACCTTTTTTGCTGGGTCGTCCACAAAGTTTTTTTTCCCCAAATCTCAAGCACAGGCCATTCAATCTTTGCAAGATATAGCGGGACCCCTAGGATCGAATACAAACAGTTAACCAACGTAACGGGAACAAACAGACCACTAAGGTCCAAACACCTACAGGTCAGTGGAGTGAGAGATAACCGGACAGAATAGACAGAAGGAATAAGTAAAGAGGGAGAAAAAAGAGAGGCTGCCAGAAGAGGTGCAATGTGCACCAGGAAAGAGAGACTACGGGACATCAGATCTGGCCCAGCGCCCCTGGTGGTCAGAGCCTAGTGCTCGAGGGTGCATAGGACAGCAGTCTATCTGGATCAGGGGGGGCCCACAGCATCCTCGAATAGTCGCAGCGTCCGGAGCTTAGCAGGCATATGAGGCGCATGCTCTACGGTACATAAATATTGAACCAGGGGTCGTCCGACAGCTTTAAAACGCGTGTCCCGGGCTTGCAACCTAGCCGTAAAGAGCTCCATCGTAATAACCTGCCATAAGCGCACGAACCAGGCTGCGATTGGAGGGGCTTTGGTCTTTTTCCAATACAAGGCTATGAGCTGCCTGGCCGCTCCCAGCATTTGAAGCGCCAGAATCCAATCGCTCTGAGTCAGTGCCCTCAGGCCAGCAGGTTTAATACCCAGCAGAAGTGTGCATGTGGCTTCAGGCAGAGGGAACCCCAACACCCCCCTGATGTGGCTTAGGACCTCCTTCCAGAAGAGGGTCAGCGACGGACACGCCCACCAAATATGGATAAAATCCCCTGTTGCACCGCCAACATGTAGGAGAAGAGGCAGGGAACATCTTGCACAGGTGCTGAGGCGTGTAGTACCACTGGGTCATGATCTTATAGGCATTCTCCTGCTGCAGGATGCTACGATTCACTTTGGGGATGTCCTGCCACTGCAATGTCCGTACCTGACATTGTCTGCCAGCGTTGTTGATATGGATGTGAGGGTGGCGTCTTTGGGTGTTGCAGAATTTGGTAGATCCGTGAGATCAATCCCTTTGAGTCAACAAAGGAGCGGGGCAGCTGCTCCCAACGGGGTGAAGGCGCGCGTAGCTGCCCGATATGTTTCATCTTCGGCTACCCAGTGCCTCAACTGGGCGTATTGCATCCCCGCTTCAGGGGTGACCCGAAATTCCTCTTTACAGTGGGCAAAGGACTTGAGGGAGCCATATAAGCGCTCAAAGTGTGCCGTCCTATGATTCCACGCGAGATCCCAGATGGTACGCCCAGTCACTGCCCGATCCATGTGCAGCCACCCCTTCTCGCTTTCAGTGACTCCCAATTCCACTATAAAGCGGAGGTGCGCTGCCCAGGAATAGTCCAGAAGGTTAGGGCAGGCCAGTCCTCCCCCGCCCCCCCCCCCCCTCCCCCCCTATCACGTGGCGCCATCAAAAGGGTCTGGGAGAACCGAGGCCTCCCCCTCCCCCCCTCCCCCCCCCCCCCCCTCCAAACCCCTCCCCCAAATACATTTTGTAAGGTCGCGCTGAAGGCCTCTTATATAGTGCAGCGGGATGGACGTGGGGAGGCATTGGAATAGATATAGAATTTTGGGAAGAATAGACATCTTAATGGTATTGAGTCTGCCCAACCACGATGGCACAAGCGGCTTCCACCTCCGCAGATCTTCAAGAACCGAGCGCCGACATTCCCGCCAGTTTACTTGCGTCCACTCATCCAGAGAGGAGTTCAACTGAAGGCCAAGGTAGCGGATGTGTTGGGCTGCCCATTGGTATGGAACAAGCTGCCCCAGGAGGGGTATTTCATCTTTTGGAATGGTGAGGTTAAGGGCCCAGGACTTATTGTGATAAATCTTCAGGCCGGAGGCCATTTCGAAAAGGCACAGCACTGAGTGCAGCTTCGGAAGGGATTCTCAAGGGTTTGTAAGCGTAAGAATAAGGTCGTCCGCAAACAGCGCCACCTTGTTCTCGCGGCCACCTATGGGGATACCATGGATTCCCGGGGTCCGCCGGATCATTTCCGCTAAAGGCTCTATCGCAAGGGCGTATAATAATGGTGAGAGCGGGCAGTCCTGCCTGGTTTCCCTAGAGATGGTAAACGGTGTCGTGAGTTGTCCGTTGACTCTGATCCTGGCCTGCGGAGCAAGGTACGGCGCCATGATACTGGTGATCATCTTCTGACCTAACCCCATTTTATGCAAGACCGCTCGCAAAAAGGACCAGTCCACCCAATCAAAGGCCTTCTCCGCATCCAGCGATAGAAGGCAGGCTGGTATCCTCCAATGGTGCGCTTTGCCCACCAGGTGGGCAACCCTGCGCACGTTATCCGCTCCCTGCCGATTGCGGATGAAGCCAACCTGGTCCGGGTCTACCAGGCCCGGCATGTGGGGATCTAGTCGTTTCGCCAGCAGCTTGGTGTAAATTTTAAAATCGGTGTTCAGCAAATCAATCTGGCGGTATGATGCACATAGTGTAGGATCCTTTCCGGGTTTCAGAATCAAGGCTATCTCCGACATACCCATATCAGGGGACGGCCCAACCTCGTCGGTGAAGGAGTTGTACAACCTGAGAAGGTAAGGCCGAAGCTGAGCTTGGAACATGCAATAGAAAGATAGAGGAAGACCATCTGGCTCCGGGGTTTTCCCCAGCGGGAGCTCCTGCATGGCAGTTATCTCCTCCTGAGAGAGAGGGTCCTCTAGAGACTTCGCATAGTGCGGGTGTAGCGGCGTCTCCGTATAGTTTCCCAGAACCTCCTCTACCACCCCCTGGGGAGGTGCCTCCTCCCGATATAACGCTGAGTAGTAAGCCCTAAATGCCTCGCATTTATCCCTCTCCGCCGTAGCCCTCGTCCTATCTGGCAATTGAACATTGGCGATATGCGCTTTGGCCGAACGTGTCCTCAGTCGTCCCGCCAGTAGCCTCCCCACCTTGTTCCCTCCTTCAAAATATGTTTCAACGCCAGTAGGGATTTCTCCGCCCTATTAGTACGCAGGAGCCTGAGTTGTCCTCTAAGGTTGGCCAGTTGCCTCCTCGACTTTAGGGAGGAATGGCCCTGGTCCTTCAGTTCTGCTTTCTTGATATCTCCCACCAATCTGTCTTCCAGCGAGCGAGCCTCGCGCGCCCGTGTGATCGAGAGGGCCCTTATCATGGCCTTGAAGGCGTCCCATACCACTGGAAAGGGTGTCTCCGGCAGGTCGTTACTATCAAAATAGGAGTCCATGGCATCCCTAATGCTTTCGACATCGGCCGCATCCCGGAGGATACCCGGCGGCAGGCGCTGCCTCGTTTCCCGGGTGGGGCAAGCGGCCGGGTCCTGCAGGAGCAGCTGGACATGAGCGTGGTCAGAGAGCGAGATATCAGACATAGCGACCCCAAGTATGTCTCGGGTGAGGGAATAGGAATTAAAGAGATAATTGATCCGGGGGTACGAGCGGTGCGCATGAGAATAAAACGAGTTTTCCCTCCGGTCTGGGGAGTGGTAGCGCCATGCGTCCAGCATCCCAAAGTCCTCAATCTGCTTGCGCAATGCTGAGGACATGGCCCCTGCTCCGCTAAAGGAGCCCTCGCTGCGATCCGCATCCGGATTCCAAACTAAATTGAAGTCCCCTACCAGGATTAACGAGGGATCTCCTTGCGGCACCTGCTCTCGTAGGAGGTCTAGGAGGTAGCGGTCCTGCGTCTGGTTAGGGGCATATATATTACACAGGGTGTAGCTGCGCTGTCCAAATCCACACTCTCTAAGGAAGCGTCCATCCCCACTCCGAAAGGCCTTTATCCCCCCCACCTGATGCCAGCTCTGCACAATATTGCCAAACGCCGCTGTCTTAGTATCTGCTGCAGCCCAAAACTGAAGAGGGTACTTAGGATGTGCCATGCACTTAGTGTCCGCCTGCAATAGATGCGTCTCCTGTAAGAATATGATGCCAGGGTATTGCTGAAGGAGATAATGCACACTTTCCTCCGCTTGTTAGGCGAATTAAGGCCCTTGACATTGAGTGTTAAGGTCTTCAAAGGGCTAGGCAAGCTCGTCGTCATGGTAGGGTCCAATCAGGGGCCACCCACGCCCCCCCACCGCGCACCAGCAGTGCCCTATAAATGCAAGGAGCGCCCGCCAGTACAGTCCCCATGCCGCGCCACAGTACAAACCCCCCCCCCCTGCTAAGCGCGCTTAGAGAGAAAAGCAGAGAAAGATCATCAATAGGCCAGTAAGAAACAAGGAAAGGAGGAAGAGATCGAGAAGACAAAGCGACCAAACAGGCCACACATCCCTGAACAACGTCTGCCAACGGTACAGGGCATCCTACACACAAGGGTTTGGATACTCTCTGGGATGTCACTCCTGTAGGGACAGCCCAGGGTAGGTCTGCAGAAGTTTCAAAGGTCTAACTTCTGGGAGCTCCCGCCACGCCCCACCTCCCACCCCCCAACCAGGAACCGGGGTGCAATATGAAGTACTACGCTGAGGACCTCTCACCGGGGATGAGTGTATGTGCGAGGGGCATCTAACCCGCTAGCTAGTGCTCAGCCCCCCTCAGGTCATGGTGTCGAGGGGCGTGAGACTGGCTCCACTCGGTCCCCCTCTAGAGATCTAATGTGTGCAATAATGTCCTGCTTGGCCTGGGAGGCCGACCGCCCGTCCAAAGGAGGTGTGTGACTATGGCGCTGCACAGTGGTCCGGGAAGGCTTGGCTGGTACCCTCTCTTGTCTTTGCCAGCGTGCCGGGCTCGCCGGCGGCGATGTCGGTAGATGGAGCTGTGCCGCCTCCGTGTAAGTTCGTACCACTTTCCGCTTAGTTTCCCACTGGAAGATGAGAGTGAACGGGTGGCCCCATTGGTAGGTGATGCCCAGGGTTCGTAACTTCTCAGTCACAGGCTTAAAGACTCGCCATCTCTTCAGAGTGTTGAGTGCCAGGTCCTGGAATATATGAATTCTGTGCCCCTTGTAGCTAAGGTCGAACTAGCTGACTCCATCAAGTTCCTGCAGGATGAGGGCAAGCAGGCTGTCCTCATCCTGTTGGATCTCTCAGCAGCATTCGACACCATATCGCATGTCATCCTAATTAATCGAATGCGAGAGATCGGCGTGACTGACACAGTCTTAGCCTGGATTTCATCGTTCCTATCAAACAGGTCTCAGACTGTGTCCCTTGGATCCCACCTATCCTGCGAAAAACTCATTGCATCTGGAGTGCCCCAGGGGTCCATATTGAGTCCTTTGTTTTTTAACATTTACATGGCACCTCTTTTAGCTGTGATAGAATCACATGGGATTCTTGTTACGTCTTACGCTGACGACACTCAATTGGTCGTCACAATTGACAAGCAGCGGACTGACATTGATCTTCGGTTCAAAAACTGTCTTTCTGATGTTTTTGAGTGGTTAAACATTAACCATCTGAAGTGCAACAGCGCTAAGACGGAAATCATCCCATTGGGTAAAAACCTTTCTTTCAGCCCGAAAGATTGGTGGCCCCTTGGATCAGAGGCCCCCCCAAGTGCAGTTCCATCTGCCAGGAACCTGGGCATTCAATTTGATTCATCTCTTTCCTTTGATGACCACGTCAAGACCACTGCCGGTCGCTGCTTTGGATTAATAAAATCTTTGAAAAAATTTTTTGATTTCCTTCCTATTGCAGCCAGAAAGTCAGTCGCGGTAGCCCTTATACTCTCCCGACTTGACTACTGCAATGGTCTAATGGCCGGAGTGAAAAAATCCACTCTCCGAAAACTGCAGAGTATCCAACATGCTGCAGCTCGACTGGTCCTACAACTCCCCAGAAGGTCTTCAGCGTCTGCAGCTCTAAATTTGCTGCATTGGATGCCATTGCATAAAAGAATTCTCTTTAAACTATTACTCACAGTCTTCAAAACAATGCAAAATACAGGGCCCCGTTATTTTGTAAAGCGTTTCATGCGCTACAACCCCTCACGCTGTTTGAGATCTTCTGGGACATTTCTGGTCCAAGTCCCCAGATTCAAATACAAGACCAAGGGTGGGAAATCCTTCAATGTCCTGGCCGCCAAGGCCTGGAACAATCTACCAGTCAGTCTTAGATCCATGGATAATGAAAACAACTTCAGAAAACTTCTCAAGACTTGGGTTTATCAACAACTAGACTCTGCCGTCCTGGCAGCTATCTAGTCTTTTATTTTTCAAATCCATTTTTCTGTTACTCCCCGCAGCTTGCTCAGCGCCATGATGCTCCCCTGGGAGCGAACGTCAGCGCTTTATAAATGCACAAAAATATCAAATATCAAATAAGGTACGGTTTGTCTCGTGCCACTCTCCAGATAGCTTCCTTTTCTGTAAAGAAATGGACCCGTGCCTTTTCTGTAAAGAAATGGACCCGTGTCAGGATATCCGGAATAAGGCCCAACCCATTCTCATCACCCCAGACCTCGTGAAGGAGCTGCGGCACGTACGTCAGAATGTCCTTCCCCTCTTCTCCAAGGGAAACTCCCCGGATGCGTAGATTGTTCCGGCGACTTCTGTTCTCCAAGTCCTCCTGCTTCACTTGAAGCTCTATATTCTGCTCCTCCAGAACTGCCAGACTCTACCACAGCTGCTCCTGATCTTCGGTATGGGCATCCATCGTCCTTTCCAGCCCATCCACACGGTCTCCCAAGTCTGTTACCTCCCTCCGAAGCTCCTTCACGCATGTGTGAACCTCAGACCTTAGGGATCCTATCTCCATCTTGAGCTCTGACATAAAGGAGGTCATGAACGCCTGGGTAACCGACCTAGAGTCCCCGGCAGCCTGGGACGATCCCTCAGTAGACGTGCCCGCCTCCCCCCGCCATGACAGTATTCTCCCTGGGGGCAGTAGCCGGGTCAGCCTTGCCCCCTCTGGAGTGCGTCATCGCCAGCTTTGCAGTGTTCTGCAGGGAGTCACAAAATGCAGCCACCGCACATCCAACGTAGAATATTATGGGTCCCTCTTCCCGCTCTCCAACACAGCGACTGTTTAGGTAGTAGGAATCCAAGGCCTCGGTCCCAGGACGAGACACAAAGTGGAGTTCCCCAATTTCCTCCTTGTCTGCTCGTCAGCTTGTTGGCATAGAGCGGTCCAGTCAGACCCGACCCTCCACATATAGGGCCTGGGCAAGGGAAGGGGGCCACCAGTCAGTGAGTGATTAAGCATAATGAGACTAGCAATCGGTCCAGTTTTTGGAGCGTTTCTTCTGACCGAGGCGGGTCCTGTGCAGCGCGCGATGATAAGAGCACACTAAGAGGGTCCTGATCAGAGCGCGATGATAGGAGCACACTAAAAGAGATGTGCCAATAAATGTAGCCTCAGCCCTCCCACACGTTGCCTCCCCAACCTCAGACTTCGGCTCGGGGCAACGACGGAGAGGTGAGTTCAACCTGAGTGTTATTGGGCTAAAACAATCTGAGAGCCCTAGCTCATATCACAAAAGATACTTATTCACCAAGATTAGGCAGTTTGAGCACCTGTGGGTGAGTTCAGCTAGATATTGGCTGCTAGAATATTTAAGCTTAGGATAAGATATTGGTAGGGAGTCTAAACAAGTAGATAAGCCCTTCCTCTTTCTGCTTTATCTTGATTTAGACTGCCTTTTCTTATCCCTAGAGCGTGGCCTCTCTTGCTCTGAGTTTGGTCCAGGTGAGGTGAGGTAATTTCCCCTGTCAAGAAGGGGGAGTAAGAAACTACTATGCTCCTTTTTTAGGTTTTGCCTAGCCAATGCGTACGAAGTACGCATGTGCTAGGAAAAACTTAATGATGTCTGTGTGTGGGGACTGGACCGTCCCCACTCTCTCATTGGCTAGCTCCATAAATGGAGGCTAGCCATTGGGAGAAGGCTCTGTTCGTCAATCTCGGACCAGATTCGGGGGCATTCCCGAGAATTTTTGGCTTTTGGCTACGTCAGCCAAAAGCCCTCAGGAACGCCCCCGAATCTGGTCCGGCATTGACGTGCCTTCCTGCTCGGGGCCCATCCCGTTGTCCCCCAGTCACCCTCCTCCAGCTGTCACTTGGCCGTGGCTGCTCCCTGTGCTTTTCCGACCCTCCCGCTAAAATTGCATTTTGGCAAGGCATTACAACTCTTTAAATCGTGAGGCGCTCAGCGTCTGTTTGAAGAACCGTCTCCCTTATAGTCTGCAGTGCCTGCCCCCGCCCCGCTCAGAGCAACCCCCTTTGGCTGGCTCTTCCCTGCAAGAATGTGCCTCCTCCTAATACAAAATACAATTCCGCAGCGCTGGAGTATGGCGGTGAAGGGGGCATTTTCGGGCACCGGGATGCTGCTGGTGACGGCCAACGTGGGCACGCTATTTTTCACCCCGCTCGGGCACTAACATCCGGGAGGGGCCGGCCCTCGGCCCGCATGCTGTCCTTAGACAAGCAGCACATGCGCACACAAAACTGTCCTTGTCCGCGCTGGGAGTACCAAGGTAATGTTTGCTTTTTTTTTTTTTTTTTTTGGTGTAAGATTTTATTGAAATTTGCCATCATTACAATGTTAGTACATCGCTTCATAAGAAAATGTTTCGCAGTCAATCACTTTTCGGTACTGTTACACAGCTATTTATCCGACAACCTTCCGGTCCGGCAGCAAACGTTTGGCATGATGCAAAATGCAATGAGGATACAATGATAGAATACGTGACATCTTACTTTTATGTTAATTTTTGTTGTAAATTAACAAGAACATAAAAAATAGACTCCTACTTAATGTATAGTCACAGTGAAACATCACAGTTAAGTTCAATGTCATTTGCCGGTTCCAGGTTCCCAGGTTATTACCCTTCCCTCTCTGAGCACTAAACGAATTGAAGCCCCCATCAGACCAATCCTATCCCCCCACCCACATCTACACATTTCCCTCTATCTCATTCATCCATCTCATCATCTTCTGAGCTGTCGCCCTCATCTTCCGGCAGTGGCGCACACAAATCCCCCCCTATATCTGTTCCATACCTCTGTTCCCATACCTTGTTCCACTTGTGGGGGATGGCTCTCATTTTATACACTGTGCGTTCAGTCAGCATAAGTCTATCCATCGTCCTACACCACAGTGCTAGAGTAGGTGTTTCTGCCACCCCCCACCTCTGTGCAGTGTCGCGTTTGGCCAACATAGTCCCAATAGCGACCCATTGTTGTTGCCGGAGTGTCAAATCAGTCCCCTCTCATACATTCAACAAGCACATATGTGGTTCCGGTGTCAAGGAAGTATCAAGGGTCTGGGAAATGGTGCGCATGACTTGCTGCCAGTAACTCGATATGGCCGGACACTCCCATAGCGTATGCAGTAGTGTTCCCTCCTCCCCACACCCCCTAAGACAATATAGGGTTTCCGCCCTGTGCATTTTGTGAAGAGAGGTCCTGGTGTAATACACTCTATGCAGTATTTTAAGTTGTATGAGCCTAAACCGGGCTGAAACCCCTGCCTTTCTTGGTGACGCTAGTGCGGCATTCCAATCCGTCTCGTCCATGGCACCTAATTCAGCTTCCCATTTGTCTTTCAATCGTTGTAAGGGGTCCGGGAGATTGTTCAGTAACTTGCTGTATGTAAGCGAGGTAGCACGTGTTTGCATAAAGTCTGTGAGAAGTCAGTCTTCTAAAGGTGAGGACTCTGCAACAGTGGACCCTGGCTCAAGTACTGCCATTAGTGCGTGTCTTATTTGTATGTATCTATAGGTTTCAGTGGGGCCTAATGCATATTATTGCTGCAATTGCGGGAAAGGGATCACCCCTGTAGTGGTCCATAGGTCCCCCACCGTCGAGATTCCAATATTATCCCATTGGGTAAAACCTTTACTGGACCTAAGACAGCCTAATTGTTTAGTGTCCCATAGTGAAGTAAGCTTGGTTATGACTCCCCTCCATTTGAGCCGTGTCAGCACCCTATACCATATTGTTATTGTGTGTTTGGTCGGACCGAGCAATCGCTTCAGTAGGCTTGGATTATACAGTGGGGCCAGTAAACTATGTGTTCCCAATTGCGCTCTATCTGCTAGATATGCCGGGTAATCATGTGGGGCGTGGATCCATTGATTGATTGATTGATTGATTACTTTGAGCTGTGACGCCCAATAATAAAGCTGCATGTTTGGCAAAGCTATCCCTCCGTCATACCACCCACGATTGAGCTTAACATGTGCTATCCTGGGCGGACGTTCTCCCCATAACAGATCGGTCACTACTGCTGTCACTTTTTGGAAGTATGAAGGCGAGATCATATCTGGGGTATTCTCCAGCACGTACAAGAGGCGCGGGAGTGCCATCATCTTGAACAATGCTGCGCGCCCCAGCAGTGTGAGAGGCAGGGCTTTCCAGTGACGTACATCCGCCTTCAGGCGAGTGAGCGGGGGTGCCAAGTTCTGTTCGTAAAATACACCCGCGTCACCGGTTACGTGTATGCCCAGATATTTAAATGAAGTATCGGCTACTACCAACCGGCAGTTGTCGGGGAGGAGCGGCGCAGGACCTTTCAGTACGTAGAGGACTGACTTTGTCCAGTTGATCGTATATCCGGAGGTCAAACCATGCCTATCACAGATTGCTAACAGTGTCGGGACACTCGCCTCTGGGTTAGATAGATAAATCAGCATATAAGGATATTCTATCTTCCCAGGCGTCACCCCACGTTATTCCTTTCAACAGTGGTGTAGTCCTAATAACAGTAGCGAGTGGTTCCAACACCAGTGCAAATAGTAGAGGGGATAACGGACAGCCCTGATGCGTCCCTCTGGCCAGAGGGATCGCTCGGGAGATGTGGCTATTGGCTGCTATATGTACAACCAGTCCGTGTATAAGAGTTTAATCCAGGAGAGAAATTTGGGGCCAAAACCCATCTGGGCCAGGACCGCGAAAAAATATTGCCCCTCCACCATATCAAAAGCCATTCTGGCATCTAGTGACAGAATGGCTGCCGGCTCCTTTAGCAAATGGGCTCGCGCCAATGCCCCATGCACACGCCGGAGGTTTAATGCCGTGCTTCTATGTGGCATGAAGCCTGACTGATCCGGGTGGATCAGGTGTTTTAAGTGCGGGGTCAGTCTATTCGCAATCAGTTTCGCCAGAATTTTTGCTTCTGCGTTGAGAAGCGAGATTGGGCGATACGATACACAGTCTGTTGGCGATTTGCCTGGCTTTGGGATGGTCACTATAGTCGCCAGTCGTTGATCCAAGGGCAAAACCCCCGTTTCTCGACACTCTGCGAACATGGCTAATAGCGGTGAGCTCAGGGTGTCCGATACTGCTTGGAACCACTCAATCGGTATCCCGTTAGGGCCCAGCGCCTTACCCGTGTGCAGCGCACCAATTGCCGTTCGGAGCTCCTCCTCCGTTAGGTCCGCCTCCAGTTCAGACACCGCCTCCGGCGATAGCGTTTCGACCTGTACATCTTGTAGCGCCATCACTGCCGCCTCAACCGTGACCACCTCTCTTGGAGTATAGACTGCTTGGAAGTGGTCAGTTAAGATGTCTATGATCTCAGAGGGGCGCGTGTGATATGTCCCCTCCGGATCCTGCAATTATAGAATGTGTCTACTGCCTTCACTTTTTTTTATCCAACCAGGCCAACAGTTTGTTGGCTTTGTCACCTATATCATAGACCCTATGCGCAGTCGTCTCAATATTCTCTAATGTCCTTAGTCCGAGAAGATCGTCATGTTGCTGTTGACAGAGGAGGAGTGAGTGGCGTGTGTCCTCCGATGGGAGTGCCATATGGGCCGCATTAGCCTGTTCCAATTTTAATTCTAGTGCTAGCAGTTCCTGTTTCTGTGTACGTTTATGTTTCGTGATCGTCGCAATCGCCTGCCCTCTCAACACTGTTTTGTATGCTTCCCACAGGGTCGTTGGGGAAGACACTGAGCCGGCATTTTCATTAAAGTAGTGTTTAGTCGCTTTTTTTAAGTCTTTGCGGACGTGAGGAATTTTGAGATAGCCAGGGTAGATTGGGTAAATTCTCTTACGTGCTGTCGCTGTGCAGGACATGGTCATGGTCCAGGGGGAGTGATCTGATATACCCCGGGGTCTTATCTGTACATCATTGATCGTGAGTCGGCCACCCCCCAGTGTAAGAAAATAATCAATACGGGATATGCAATTGTGTGTGGCCGAATAGTAAGAGTACTGCCGATCCTCGGGGTGTAAGTGCCGCCATATGTCAACCAATCCCTGTGCCTCCATGAATTGGCTGAATCTGGTCGGGCCTGTTGAGTTCGTTCGATTTGGGAACCTATCCTGTGTGACATGAGCCATTGCATTGAAATCTCCTCCCACCACTAGGTCTCCGTCCGGGAGTTCCAGAAGGAACTTTCCCAGGTCCGGAAGTGCCGATGAATGTAGTGCTGGCGGGATATACACAGACACCACATTAATGGATATCCCTTCCCACTGCCCACAGACTGCAGCAAAGCGGCCATGGCCATCTGTCTTAGTAGCCTGTTGTATAAATCGTGACGCCTTCTTCACTAAGATGCCTGTCCCTCGGGACCCCGAAGTGAAGTCTGAATGCGTGAACATGCGGTATCCTCGCCTATCTAAGGCCCTGCTAGCTGCACCCACTAAATGCGTCTCTTGAAGAAGGACCAGGTCGCAATTTAACCGTCTAATACTCTGGAGAACGAACCCTCTCTTCACCTTGTCCCCCAAACCCCTGACATTCCACGACCTTATTTGCAGCGGTGGCACAGGCCCCACCTCGGGACCATCCATAATGTTACTGGGCTGTGGCGGTCCTGCCATCGTGAGATTGTAAATACAAACATAGACCCATAGGGCGAGGCAGTAGTGTGTCCGATAGAAACCCATCCCCCCGTGTGCCTCCATTCGTATGCTGTAACGTGTTCAGTGTCTTCAGATCAGTACCGGTATGCCCGGTGTGTGAAATCCGGCTTAATGTGACTATGATTGTCAGTGTAAACAGTAGAGCCAAACAATGCAAACTAACAAACCTTAGAAACCCCCCCATGCCCCGAACTCCCACCCGCCCTGCTTCCCTGCCACACAGACTCAAAACTGCCCGCCACCCCAATTTAGCAGAGTGCTTGATCCCACCCAGATAAAAATACAAGGTTACTTGCTCGTTGGGCGTGAGGAATACTCCGGAACAGCGACCCCTCATACCCTCTGCAGAGGCCTTCGGCCCAGTGTCCATGGCAGTCCCGGCGGCAGTCCCATATCAAAAATGTCTCATACCTGCCGGGTTGTTATATATCCACCTCCTGGTCTGCATCAACATTGTCTCTCATCGGCGAGCTTCTGTCGTTGTCTAAGTCTTCCTCCCGGACGTCGTCACGATCCTTCAGTTGTTGGCCATTCTTAGTTCGTCCCGGGCGGCGAGATTGAGAGGCAAGACGCCATCCAGCCAGTCCCGGGCAGTTTCTGTGTTATCAAAAAACAATGTCCTGTTCTCCGCCACCACCCGCAGTTTAGCCGGAAAGATCATGGAGTATTGAATCTCTCTTTTCCTGAGTTCCTTCTTTACGTCCAGAAACGTTTTTCGCTTTCTGGCCACCTCCGCTGTGTAGTCCGGGAAGAATGCCAATGTGGAGTTCTGAATCTTTACAGGTGGGGAAACCCGCGCTGCTTGGAGGATGGCATCCCGATCACGAAAATTAAACAGTCTCGCCAGGATCGGTCTAGGGGACGCCCCCGGTTTAGGCTGGCCGCCCGGGACTCTGTGCGCCCTTTCGACTGAGAAGAACGCTGATAGTCCTTTGGGTTGAAGGTGCGATTTGATGAGGTCCTCCGCATAAAGATCCTTTGCTCTAGTACTTTCAGATTCCGGAACTCCAAGAATTCGTATATTATTTCTCCTGGAGCGCCCTTCCTGGTCGTCCACCTTGTCCTTTAGGAGTTTGTTCTCTGCGACGACCGCCTCCATAGCAGTCTGGAGTTCTGACACGTCCTCCACCAGCGATTTCGTGACCAGCTCCAGCGACCCCACTTTTTCGGCCATTTTGTGGAGATCTGCCCGAATGAGTTATTTCGGTCGAGATGGAGCCTACCGTTGTCTGGACCTGCATGAGTGCTCTCATTACATCATCAAGGGTCACCTTCTTCGTCCCCACGTTGTCCGCTGTTTTCGTGGAGGTGTGCCGTCCATCTGCTGGAGGGGACGCGGTTTTTTCATTAGTGTACCGTTCGATACGTGTTTGGTCGTGCCGCCTTTAGAGCCCTTTCCCGCCATAATGTCCTCTTAGTTGTAACTCAGGCCTTCGGAACGAAGGGATCAGGAGGAAAGAGAGTGGCCACCAATACAATGAGGCCTGTAGTCCGATCAAGGGAAGCACCCTAGTGTGGATGGGGGTTACAGCCACAGTATTCTTGCCGTACCAGGCGATCTGCCCTTTCCGGCCGTGCAATATCTCCCGGTGTCTCAGGGTCACTGCTGCGACATCAGTCACCGGATAGTCCTTCCGCCCCTCCAGCAGTGTACAGCCTCCTGCTCTAGCTCACGCCGCTTCCTAGGAGGAAGCCTCCAGCTAGCTGGTCGTTTCGCGGGTTTCTTCCCCAGTCCCGACCACTTCCGGTCCTTCGTCGCCGGTCAGGTCGCACTTCCGGTCGGCTTCACTCGCCACTGGTTTCCCCGGATTCAGGCCTGTGTTTCGATCACACCGACACTCGGCGGTAACTCCGCCGTCCGGCCTTCGATTTTCTTCCGGGTACTCGCCGCCAGTCCCGCCCGGTCCCGCCCGGTCCCGGGCGTTCGGTGCCTCCGTCTGAGGTCTGATTCAGCCACGGATTATAGTACGGATAGTCTGAGAGGCCGCTTCCCTGTCGGAGCTAGTCCTCTATGCTGCCGCCATGTTCGGCCGCTGTAATGTTTGCTTTTTGATACCAGAAAAACGGCCTCCAGCGCTCCGAACAATAATGTATTGTTTATACAATTACAAGACTAACCAAGAATTGGCAGCCACTGCCAGGCATATTGGCATTACCAATGTTTGTTGGCTGGTTGTGACTAAACTTTAGAGCCCTCCCCTCAGTTACTGACTGAGATACGCCCCTGCGTGCACCGCCCCCTCCCTTCTGCCCTTCACTCACCCCGAGGGAGAGAACTGCATCTCTCTTCAGACATCCCAGCGCCTGGACGCCATTGCTGAGCTGTGAGGAGCTAAAGCATGTGTTTTAACACCGGAAGTTTCAAAGTAAGATTTACACTCTGATTGGGATAGACTTTCTAAATCCGTCTCTGTAGTAACTTTACACAGCTATCTAGCTGCTGCTGGTTAGCTGAGTGGGTCCAGGCGCCTGTTGCTCTGTCTTTCAGCAGTGTCCACTCTGAATGCCGAAGAGCCAATATTTCCATCTTTATTGTATTGTAGCTTTCATATAGCGCCTCACACCCCTACTTGGAGCGCCGAAGCGTCTTTCTGGGTGGGTAGGCGCTACACCGTGGCGGAGTGCGGGGTTGGCGGCACTGCATTAGTAGTTATCACAAGTGGGAGTCGTTTTGGTGTCTAACGTGAAAGACCGCGGAGGGGATATCAACTTTTCTTGGGCCGCAGTGCTTAAAAATGTGATGCAGGAGAAGGCGTGAGAGATAGGCACTATATTATAGTTCTGATTGGCTGTCCGTTTTAATTCACTTTCGTGGCCTCTAGTGTGCTAGAGGCGGGGTCAACCCGGGGTGGTCTGTTATGAATCGTTCTGTTGGGGTTGGGGGCGGGGCGCCACAGCATCAAGCCATGGGGCACTAGCGTGGGTGCTGTGGGGCAGCTGCGGATACCATGTGCCTTGACGGGAGATTCGTGGGCATCTGTGTTGTGCCAGGCATGACTATTGGCATCACGGTGGCTCTTTGATGTAGACCATTATCGCATTTGTTAAGCTCTAGGAAAAATATAGTAATTACATGTTCGAGGCATGTGGGCTGCTGAATTCATCTGTGCATAGATCGCCGCCTAGTGTTGTGTCCGGATGATTGCACATTGTTGTCCTGGAAGAGTCTTCGAAGTATCACGAGATAGCTGGCTCCTCCCCTGGACTACAGTGCGCATGGGCACCGCCTCCATCCCCAGATTGTTTTTTTCCGCCATTGGGTTCGGATGTGTTTCGGTTCCCTCTGTCGGAATCGATTAGTTGTTTAACTTTCCTTACTTGAGACCAAAAGGTCTTTAGGACTCTCGTCGGTATTGTCTAACGTTCGGGTTGGGTTATTCATCGGCTCCGAACACTTGCTGCCCTTCCGCGTGCTGTCGGCGCGGACGGGCCTACACGACGCTCCAGACTACTTCAACATGGAACGAACTCCGTTTAAGAGGTGCCCAGTGTGTGCCTCAAAGTATTCACACCTCGACGTGCACCCAGTGTGCAACAGATGCTTGTCGCCGGACCACGACGAGGCCAGGTGTATGGCCTGCTCCAAGTTCCGGTCGAAGAAGACTCTCAAGCTACGTCGGGCCGCAAGACTGCAGGCCCAGTTATCGGCACCCCCACCAGCCAACATCTTTGAAGAAGATGTTGAAGACGACACAGTCCTACATTGTTTCGGACTCTAACCAGGCGTCGGAGAATGAAAACTACGACGCGGGAGATGAAGAGTTCGAGGAAGTCGTCGAGGAGGTAGGGGACGACGACGGGGCCATTGCCACCGTGGAGGATACCTCGGAAGAAGAGCATCCTCATACTGACTCCGGGGCTGAACCTCAGCATAAGGCCCAGGTCGAGGGATCGCCTTCGGGCCTTACCCAAGACCTCAATACTCGTCCCACGGCCCCGCCTCCGGGCCCGGCCACGGACATTGGTGATGCGCCACTCCCGGTACAGAAACCGAAAGTGAAGCCATCGGGGTCCGCACCATCTGTATCGAAACCGAAAGTGCAAGTCGCACTGGTGGGATCAAAGGCTCCAGAGGCCTCGGCGCCGAAGAAATCCAAAATGGCCGCCGTGATCAAAAGCCATGCCAAAATGGCCGACCCGAAGACCCCCGTGTCGAAGCCAAAGGCGAAAACGCCCGACGCGGCTGCGTCGGCGCCGAAGCTGGTCGACGCTCTGAAGAGCCGCGTCGACGCCAAGAAGGTCGATGACCCTAAGAAAGCCTCGAAGAAGCGTCAGGACGACCCCAAGTCTCTGGCTGCACCGATCCCGGTCGACAAAGCCAAGGGAGGTGCTGTGTCTGCTCCGAAGACTGCGCCTTTGGTCGCCGACCCAAATCCGGACTCGGAGGACTCGCTCGAGCCGGTCCAGCCCTCCCCCCTCCTTTACCAAGAAGGTCACGGAGTCCCTTTAGCGTATTAGGAAGGAAGCAGCGGCTCTCGAGCCGAAGGATGTGGCGCCTAAGCCTCCACAGAAACCGGCGAAGGCGCAAACGCCGATCCACTTCACGCTGCCACCAAAGACGGCGCCGAAGGCTTTCGCTCCAAAACATGGGGCCGGGGTGCCCTTGATGCTGGTGTCTACGCCTAAAGCATCCTTGGTAGTGCCGAAGCCACGGCACCAACCACTAGCGGACGAGGAGCGCCGAGAGGTTGTCATCGACGCCAACACAGGCAAGCTCTCTCTCCTTAAAAGGAAGATCACCCCGGAGCCTGTGTTGGAGCATTTTCATATTCCACTTAAAAAGAAGTTGGACTCTGCGGGTGCTCCTGCCCCTATGGAGCCTGCATCTCCACAAGGTCTGGAACTCTCACCCACTCACTCTAACGCTGGGGAGGGTGACGGGGACGAGGAGGAGGAGTACAATTATCCAGCGTACTCTGATCCAGAGGAGGTCAATGAGCCATGGTCTGCTGGAGGCGACCCTGAGGACCCTCAGTCAGGACACGAGCCGCAGCTTTTTGCTGCAAAAACTTCCCCAACAGAGGACTCTGCAGCCTTCAACGCTCTAATTGAGAGAGCTGCGGCCAATCATGATGTCGACCTCCATGCGGACCCAGTGGATGTCGATTTTCTGTTTGACACTTTCTCGGTGGCTGAAAAAACTGTCCAGACATTGCCAATGCTCAAAGGAGTGCTAAAGCATGCGCCTGAGGTTTTCAGGGAGCCCACCCGGGCAAGAGTCATCAATCCTCGTATTGACAAAAAATACAAGGCAGCGCCCACTGATCCAACGTACATCAAGGGACAGTTGCCACTGGACTCTTTGGTTGTCTCCAACGCACGTAAGCGGCAAACTCACAGACCACGGGTGATGCTCCTCCCCCGGACAAAGAATCGAAGGTCTTTGAAGCCTCAGGGAAACGTATTGCTGCGCAGGCAGCTAATATTTTGCGCATTTCGAACACGCAAGCCCTACTTGCACGCTACGATAGGGCACACTATGACACCCTAGAAACCCTTCTACAGCACTTACCTGATCAGTACAAGGAGGGAGCTGAAATGTTGATTCAGGAGGGGAAGCTTATCACCAATGCTTCAATTAAGTGCGCACTGGACGTGGCTGATACCGCCTCCAGAGCTATAAACACTAGCGTGCTACTGCGTAGGCATGTATGGCTTAGAATATCAGGCTTTAAACCAGACATACAGACCACCATCTTAAACCAAAACCAGACATACAGACCACCATCTTAAACCAAACAGTTAATCCAGACCACCTGTTTGGGCCAGAAGTGGATGCAACCCTTGAAAAGATGAAAAAAGACACTGACACTGCTAAGTCTATGGGTGCCCTGCAGTCCCAGCAGTTTCGGGGTGGTTCCTTTCGCCGCTCCAATAACAGAGGCACCTCAAGGGGTCGGGCATCACAATCCACGCAATACTATAAAAGCAACACCCAATCCTCATACACCAACAAGGGTAGAGGTGGTTACCGGGGCAACAATGTCAAAGGCAGAGGACGTGGAAATAACAGCTCCAGGTCCTCCACCGCCAGCAAACAGTGACGCCTTGTCGCTGCCCCCCGACCACACAACACCAGTAGGGGGGAGACTCCAGCAATTCCTGCCCGCGTGGAAATCCATCACCACGGACAGGTGGGTCAAATCTCTTATCCAATACGGTTATTGTCTGGAACTCACTTCCACTCCACCAAACATACCTCCAAGAAACCGTCCTATGTCCGGCGAGCACTTGCACTTGTTGCAGCAGGAAGTCCAAGTCATGCTGCAAAAAGGGGCAATAGAGCTTGTTCCACTGCAAGAAAGGGGAACGGGGGTTTACTCTCTGTACTTTCTAATCCCCAAAAAGGACGGATCCCTCAGGCCCATCCTGGACCTCAGGCCCCTCAACTGGTACATTCTGTCAGAACATTTCCATATGCTCACGTTGCAGCAGGTTCTCCCTCTGCTTCGGCAGGGGGACTTCCTGGCTACTCTGGATCTCAAGGATGCATACTTTCACATTCCCCTGCATCCTTCACACAGGAAGTACCTAAGGTTCACCATTCAAGACCAGCACTACCAGTTCAGGGTTCTGCGTTTTGGGGTCACCACAGCGCCCAGGGTCTTTACGAAGTGCCTGGCGACTGTGGCGGCGCATCTAAGACGTCAAAACATCCACGTCTACCCCTATCTGGACGACTGGCTCATTCAGGCAAAGTCGGAACAACAGTGCGCCGACCACGTGTCCCGCACCATTCATCTCCTGCACGATCTGGGATTCTCACTGAATTACCCAAAATCCCATCTCCAGCCCGCCCACATACGGCAGTATCTGGGCGCGACAATAAACACTCTATCGGCCACTGCGCAGCCAAATTCAGTGAGAGTCGCCGGTATTCAGACGCTGATCCAACGATTCAGACCTCAGCACTCGCTTCCAGCGAAGGTGTTCATGCAGTTGAAAGGCATGATGGCCTCCTGCATCTCCATTGTCCCGCACGCGAGGTTACATATGCGTCCGCTTCAGGAGTGCCTAGCACGTCAGTGGACTCAGGCTCACGGGCAACTAACAGACCTAGTGTTGGTGAGCGGTCGGGCGTACAACTCTCTGCATTGGTGGAATCCTCAAAACCTTTGCAAGGGCCGACCGTTCCAAGAGCCTGTGCCACAGATTATCCTGACGACGGACGCTTCTCTCCAGGGATGGGGAGCGCATGTACTCCACTACACAGTGCAGGGACTATGGACACTACAGCAAAGGAAGATGCACATCAATGTATTGGAACTGATGGCAATCTTCATGGCCTTAAAGGCATTCAAAGTACATCTGTGCAACAAGGTCGTGTTGATCCGGACGGACAACATGACGGCCATGTACTACATTCAGAAAAAGGGGGGCACACACTCTCCGCAGCTGTCTCATCTGGCTCAGAGCATGTGGAAGTGGGCCATTCAAAGGAACATTTTCCTAATGGCAGAACATCTCCCAGGCAAGGACAATCGGATGGCGGACCTGCTCAGCAGGCACAGCCAACAAATGCACGAGTGGGAGATACATCCATCAGTACTCCAACCGTACTTCCAAAGGTGGGGTCATCCAGAGATAGACCTGTTCGCCACAAGGGAGAACGCAAAATGCCAAAGCTTCGCCGCCAGGTTCCCACACCCGCAATCGCAGGGCAATGCGATATGGATGAACTGGTCAGGCAGATTTGCGTACGCTTTTCCCCCAGCACCTCTGATACCGCTGGTGGCGCGCAAGCTCAGGCAGCACTCGATGACTCTCATCCTGGTTGCTCCGACGTGGGCTCGCCAACCATGGTACACCACGTTTCTAGAACTGTCCGTGGTACCGCATCAAAGGCTTCATCTCACCCCCAGCCTTCTGACGCAGAGCCATGGCGACATTCAGCACCCAGATCCGCAACAGCTCAACCTGGCGATCTGGCTCCTGAAGTCCTAGAGTTTGGCTACCTCAATCTTCCCCCGGATTGCATGGACATCATTCGGGAGGCAAGAAAGCCCACTACTAGAGCATGTTATGCGGCTAAATGGAAGCGGTTTGTCATTTATTGTGCGAACCACAACATTAACCCGCTGGATGCTTCCATTCAGAACATCATCTGTTACCTGTTCCATCTGTACCAATGCAATTTGGCGTATTCTTCCATCCGCATTCACCTGTCTGCGATGGCCGCATACCTCCAGAATAGGCAACACCTTTCACTTTTCAAGGTGCCTGCTATCAAGGCATTTCTGGAAGGACTCAAAAGGGTCATTCCACCACGGACACCACCAGCTCCAGAATGGAACCTCAATGTGGTTCTTACAAGGCTGATGGGTCCTCCTTTCGAGCCACTACACTCTTGTGAGCTTCAGTTTCTGACTTGGAAAGTGGCTTTCTTAGTAGCAATTACATCGCTACGGAGGGTTAGCGAGTTGCAGGCCCTCACCATCCAAGAGCCTTTTTTCCAAGTCCATGCTAACAGGGTGGTGCTCCGCACTAACCCTAAATTTCTACCCAAGGTTGTGTCTCAATTCCACATAAACCAAACAATCGAGTTGCCGGTGTTTTTTCTAAATCCTGAGTCGCTGGCGGAGCGGATGCTCCACACCCTTGACGTTAAAAGGGCCCTAATGTATTACATTGACAGGACGAAGGATTTTCGAAAGACTAAGCAGCTTTTCGTTGCCTTTGCATCACACCACAAGGGTAACGCTATTTCCAAGGCTGGTATTGCTAGGTGGATCGTGAAATGTATTCAGATCTGTTACGCTAAGGCGAAACGCACTCTTACAATTCCACCAAGAGCCCACTCCACCAGAAAGTTGGGGGCCTCTATGGCTTTCCTTGGGAACATTCCCTTAGAGGATATATGTAGAGCAGCCACATGGTCTACCACACATACATTTACTAAATATTACTGTGTAGACGTGCACTCTAAACAGCAGGCAGCTGTAGGTCAGGCTGTTCTCAAGACACTTTTCCAAACTGCTGCAGCTGGCACGGGCGGCCGCCGATAATGGGGGGACTGCTATGTATTCTATGCACAGATATGAATTCAGCAGCCCACATGCCTCGAACTGCAAATGCTACTTACCAGTATGCATCTGTTCTTGGCATGTAGGGCTGCTGACATTCATATCGCCCGCCCTCCTCCCCGGCGCCTGTAGCAGCTGCAGTATTCATGTATATGCTCATAGCATGGTCATCACTCACATAGTTCACTCCATCTCGGCCACAATGGCTAAAAACAATCTGGGGATGGAGGCGATGCCCATGCGCACTGTAGTCCACGGGAGGAGCCACCTATCTCGTGATACTTCGAAGACTCTTCCAGGACAACAATGTGCAATCATCCGGACCCAACACTAGGCGGCGATCTATGCACAGATATGAATGTCAGCAGCCCTACATGCCAAGAACAGATGCATACTGGTAAGTAGCATTTGCATTTCTAGAGCCTGCAGTAACACCGGAGGGTATCTTAGCGCTAATCCGTCGCCCCATTCTAACAGGGACAAACAGTGAATACAAAGAGGCTACGTTTCATTCCAGAAAAGCCTGTTTGTCAGGTTTTCTCAGATGGTCTGCCATGGCCCCGCTCTCCAGGGACGCCGAGTGCTAAGAGGGGCGCTTTTCTGTCCTTGGAGCTTGAAGGCATGCCCTGCGAGCTCCGGGTACAGCTGGACTGCTCTGAAGGAACCGGTGAGAAGGTGCTGTGTGACCCGCCTCAATGGGGGCACTCTAAGGCTGCTGCCCGCGCTCTGACTGCAGAGGGCCCTCTGGCCCTAGCACCGCTCCACGCTGGCCCGGATAGTAATGCATCTTAACACCGGCTCTGGGGTGAGGGGGTGACACCTCCAGCCTAGGGCAGAAGAGGGTGTCTGGGCAGGGCTTTCAGCTGCAGAGCTCACGTTACCATAAGCAGAGGCAGTGAGCATTTTAAGCCGTAAAGCCACCCTCTTGTCTTCTCAGTCACTACACCGTCATTCAGGGGAATAAGGGGGTTCGATGGTTAAATGCCACTTGGTGAAAAAATCCATCCCGAAAAACAGATGCTACATGTTCCATAAAAAATACAAATAAAAACTTGTTTCGTGAGCTAACTCTGTCAAAGAGGATGTCTTTAATGAATGATTTACGAGCTAGGGAAAGGTTTGTTCCTGTGGCATTCCTGTTTGACAAGCGCAGATGTTTTCTATTTATTTACGTTGTTGTAAAAACCAACCCCCGTACGTGCTTGCGACACAGAAGCGGCACTCTGTAGTGCACGACGAGCCTGGTGTCATAGCAGTTGATAATCCATCCTAAGTGTCTGTAGCTCAGAGAAGCCCATCAAAGCGTTTTATGTACTAATGCACTCATTCCCCCAACTGCTCTCCTCCGTCGCGCTCTGCCGCTCCCCCGGACCCCCACCCCTCCCTCCCCAGCCATGCCATATGTCGTTCGTTCACACCCAGTCAAGTTCTATTCTGTGCTAGTACCTAACTGTTCCCATCATTCACTTTCACTGCCCTGGCTAGGACCATCACAGCTTCCTTCCCAGAACTGCACTCTACCCTAGTATTTCCTGCTCAGCATCCCATCCTGCACCCCACCTGCCTGGGATATGCTACAATTTACCACGCTGCCCTCCGTGTCTTGCCCTTGCGCTATGCCTGGACGCTGGCGCCAGCCATAGCTTCTGTCCTAACCCTGCTCTCTGCTCCTACTCATTGAATGTGCCTTCATTCATCATTCTCCACAGTGCTGCCACAGCGCTGGATTTAGCAGTGTCACTGTTGTGTTATAGAACTCGTCTGCAAGTAATTGCTGTCTGCTGAGCTCATCCAGTAGGGTACAATAGGTCTAACATTTGCGAGAGATTAAGCTGTTGTCAATGTAAATGACAATGCCATTTATTTATCAGTTTTCAAAACCAACACATAAATAAAAATGTTGTAATTTACAATGCCAATAGCCTGCCCTCTCCCGGCCTGTCCTGTCCCAGCCTGCCCTTTCCCAGCCTGCCCTTTCCCAGCCTGTCCACTTCCAGCCTGCCCTCTCCCAACCTGCCCTCTCCCAACCTGTCCCTTCCCTGCCCTCTCCCAGCCTGTCCCCTCCCTGCCCTCTCCCAGCCTGTCCCCTCCCTGCCCTCTCCCAGCCTGTCCCCTCCCTGCCCTCTCCCAGCCTGTCCCCTCCTGCCCTCTCCCAGCCTGTCCTCTCCCTGCCTGTTATCGTGTGCCGGCGGCAGCAGGCAGGAGCGTGCACTGCGTCCCCGAAGTAACAGCCCTAAAGCAAGCAAGAAGTACGCCCCCCTCCCACCAATCCCTGTTAGGTAGTGGAAACTGCCCAAACTGGGGTGCAGAAAGCCCCTCTCACCTTTCGGCCTGGTACCACTGCACCAGCCGCACTACTTCCCTACTGACTGTTCTCCACTTCAGCCCGTCTAAATTACAATTCATGCTTGTGACCCTTTTGCCTGCTTGTGCTTGTTTTCATGACCCTGTTGCCTGCTTGTGCCTCCGTGTGCCCCTGTTGCCTGCTTGTGCCTCGGTGTGCCCCTGTTGCCTGCTTGTGCCTCGGTGTGCCCCTGTTGCCTGCTTGTGCCTCGGTGTGCCCCTGTTGCCTGCTTGTGCCTCGGTGTGCCCCTGTTACCTGCTTGTGCCTCGGTGTGCCCCTGTTGCCTGCTTGTGCCTCGGTGTGCCCCTGTTGCCTGCTTGTGCCTCGGTGTGCCCCTGTTGCCTGCTTGTGCCTCGGTGTGCCCCTGTTGCCTGCTTGTGCCTCGGTGTGCCCCTGTTGCCTGCTTGTGCCTCGGTGTGCCCCTGTTGCCTGCTTGTGCCTCGGTGTGCCCCTGTTGCCTGCTTGTGCCTCCGTGTGCCCCTGTTGCCTGCTTGTGCCTCCGTGTGCCCCGTTGCCTGCTTGTGCCTCCGTGTGCCCCTGTTGCCAGCTTGTGCCTCCGTGTGCCCCTGTTGCCTGCTTGTGCCTCCGTGTGCCCCTGTTGCCTGCTTGTGCCTCCGTGTGCCCCTGTTGCCTGCTGGTGCCTCCGTGTGCCCCTGTTGCCTGCTGGTGCCTCAGTTTTCGTGCCCCTGTTGCCTGCTGGTGCCTCAGTTTTCGTGCCCCTGTTGCCTGCTGGTGCCTCAGTTTTCGTGCCCCTGTTGCCTGCTGGTGCCTCAGTTTTCGTGCCCCTGTTGCCTGCTTGTGCCTCAGTTTTCGTGCCCCTGTTGCCTGCTTGTGCCTCTGTGTGCCCCTGTTGCCTGCTGGTGCCTCTGTGTGCCCCTGTTGCCTGCTTGTGCCTCTGTGTGCCCTTGTTGCCTGCTTGTGCCTCTGTGTGCCCCTGTTGCTTGCTTGTGCCTCCGTGTGCCCCTGTTGCTTGCTTGTGCCTCCGTGTGCCCCTGTTGCTTGCTTGTGCCTTCGTGTGCCCCTGTTGCCTGCTTGTGCCTTCGTGTGCCCCTGTTGCCTGCTTGTGCCTCCGTTTTCGTGCCCCTGTTGCCTGCTTCTGCCTCCGTGTGCCCCTGTTGCCTGCTTGTGCCTTCGTGTGCCCCTGTTGCCTGCTTGTGCCTTCGTGTGCCCCTGTTGCCTGCTTGTGCCTCCGTGTGCCCCTGTTGCCTGCTTGTGCCTCTGTGTGCCCTTGTTGCCTGCTTGTGCTTCTGTGTGCCCTTGTTGCCTGCTTGTGCTTCTGTGTGCCCTTGTTGCCTGCTTGTGCCTCTGTGTGCCCTTGTTGCCTGCTTGTACCTCCGTGTGCCCCTGTTGCCTGCTTGTGCCTCAGTTTTCGTGCCCCGTTGCCTGCTTGTGCCTCAGTTTTCGTGCCCCTGTTGCCTGCGTGTGCCCCTGTTGCCTGCTTGTGCCTCCGTGTGCCCCTGTTGCCTGCTTGTGCCTTCGTGTGCCCCTGTTGCCTGCTTGTGCCTCCGTGTGCCCCTGTTGCCTTCGTGTGCCCCTGTTGCCTGCTTGTGCCTCCGTGTGCCCCTGTTGCCTGCTTGTGCTCCGTGTGCCCCTGTTGCCTACTTGTGCCTCCGTGTGCCCCTGTTGCCTGCTTGTGCCCCTGTTGCCTGCTTGTGCCTCAGTTTTCGTGCCCCTGTTGCCTGCTTGTGCCTCCGTGTGCCCCTGTTGTCTGCTGGTGCCTCCGTGTGCCCCTGTTGTCTGCTGGTGCCTCCGTGTGCCCCTGTTGCCTGCTTGTGCCTCAGTTTTTGTGCCCCTGTTGCCTGCTTGTGCCTCAGTTTTCGTGCCCCTGTTGCCTGCTTGTGCCTCAGTTTTCGTGCCCCTGTTGCCTGCTTGTGCCTCAGTTTTCGTGCCCCTGTTGCCTGCTTGTGCCTCTGTGTGCCCCTGTTGCCTGCTTGTGCCTCTGTGTGCCCCTGTTGCCTGCTTGTGCCTCCGTGTGCCCCTGTTGTCTGCTGGTGCCTCCGTGTGCCCCTGTTGTCTGCTGGTGCCTCCGTGTGCCCCTGTTGCCTGCTTGTGCCTCAGTTTTCATGCCCCTGTTGCCTGCTTGTGCCTCAGTTTTCGTGCCCCTGTTGCCTGCTTGTGCCTCAGTTTTCGTGCCCCTGTTGCCTGCTTGTGCCTCCGTGTGCCCCTGTTGCCTGCTTGTGCCTCAGTGTGCCCCTGTTGCCTGCTTGTGCCTCTGTGTGCCCCTGTTGCCTGCTTGTGCCTCTGTGTGCCCCTGTTGCCTGCTTGTGCCTCTGTGTGCCCCTGTTGCCTGCTTGTGCCTCCGTGTGCCCCTGTTGTCTGCTGGTGCCTCCGTGTGCCCCTGTTGCCTGCTTGTGCCTCAGTTTTCGTGCCCCTGTTGCCTGCTTGTGCCTCCGTTTTCGTGCCCCTGTTGCCTGCTTCTGCCTCCGTTTTCGTGCCCCTGTTGCCTGCTTCTGCCTCTGTGTGCCCCTGTTGCCTGCTTGTGCCTCTGTGTGCCTCTGTGTGCCCCTGTTTCCTGCTTGTTCCTCCGTGTGCCCCTGTTGCCTGCTTGTGCTGTGTGGGTGTGTCTGGGGGGCTTTGTGTGGCTGTGTGTGGGTGGGGGGCTCTGTGTGGCTGTGTGTGGGGGGGGGGGGCTCTGTGTGGGTGTGTGTGTGGGGGGGCTCTGTGTGTGTTTGTGTGTGTGTCATTTGCGAGAGATAAAGCTAGTGGCATTGTAAATGACAATGCCATTTATTTATGTTAAAAAAAACATAAATAAAAATGTCAAGAGCAATGCCAATAGCTCTAACTTTAACAAAGGCAAAACCATTGCATTGTAAATGCTTGTTACACTGTCTTATTTGGTTTTATATCCTATGCACTTATACCACCTTCCATGTTTGTAGGTGATTTACACACCAGCTGACCTGGAGGAATAGGAAGATATATCCTTTAAAGCTGTCACTGTTATTTTTCCTTTTCATTTATGAGTGTATTTTGCACTTGCAGTAGCAAAAGTCTTTAAGAACAGAGGCCCTGATGAACGCCATGGGAGTTCCCCCCCGTTTGGCAGAAACATGGTGGCCCCTAAGCAGTCATTTGTTTATACTGTTGTTTTGCGCTGTTCTGGTTTTTAAATAGAAAGAGGCTTACAGCTATTAAAGTTCCCTTTCTGTGAGTCCTCTATTCCTTTTTAACTTCACTTTCCTTTACACTTTCACCCTCTGCACTGCATCTTTGTTCCATTTGGTGATCCCACGCATGGTCAAACAAGCGATTGTGGGCTTGACCCCAGTCCAACCAGGCGGTCCTGGAGGTAGTCTCACTGATCTAGAGACGCACCAGCCTGTGGATGACCAGATGAGAAAAATCAGATCACCAACAAGATTTTGATGGTAATCCATCTCTGGATCTTGGGTCTCACCTACGCTTGCTGGTGGTTACATGCGTTGGATTGTTAAACCTTCTATAAGGATCATTCTGTTATTTAGTCATATATTTTGCATACCGTATACAGTATATGGTCCCTGAAACACATTTGGTTTCATGTTAGACACCCAGGTTTCTGTGTATTTCTAGTTTGTAGATTAGGGCAGTGGTTCCCAAACTTTTTTGACCCGTGGCTCCCTTGACCTTATTGGCAGTTTGTCATGGCTCCCCACCATTTTTTTACCGGTGAATATTTTTTTTTTATGATGCGTAAAAGCACCTGCTTTTTAACCCTCTTAAGGCCTTATGGCAGTGGTTCATGTCCTATATGCTGATTTGCACACCTATGATTGATAGTCTCTGTGTAATGTGTGCGTTATGTACAGTGCTCTAACACCCTTCACTCAGGGCCGGCTCAAGGGCGGTACAACCGGTGCCACCGCACCGGGTGCTGACTTCACAAAGGGGCGTAAATACAACAATAATACTGATTCTTACATTATACAGGCTGTCGATGTGACAGCTATGCTTGCTGCAATGTTAAAAAGCATTTCTTTTGTTTCAAGGATTGGAAACAATCTAACGTTGATTATAAAAATGAGTTTGTTTAGCATATACAAAAACAGCAAAGCTTGTTTGCTCAACATTGATTGAAAAGGCGCTGCCTGGCCCTGCTGGCCCTGTCTGCCTGCCTCAACTGTGCCTTGGCTCTCTGGCCCGGCCTCGCCCTTTTGAGTCCAGCTGCTGCTGCACTAAATCTGAGACCCACATCTGCTTCTCTATTTTAGCCTTCTTTTTCATTTCTGTCTCTTGCTATTTGCCTTTCACCTTTGTCAGTTTTGCCTTTCTGTGCTTTTGCCTTTTCCTCTTGCCACTTTAACCTTTATGCCCCTTTTGGCACCTTTAAGCCGCCGTGGTTCCCAAACTGTGATTAGCATTTCACCATCATTATTTTTACTGTAACAACGGAGCACGTTAGAAATCAGACATAAAATATAACCAAACCAAGGCGTTCTTCTCTCTGAGAGAAGGCCTTGGCTTGGCTTATCTTTTATGTGTAATTTCTAACCTGCTCCGTTTTTACAGTAAAAATAATGCTGGTGATACAGGTGTAAAACGAAGGTTAGGCAGAATGCCGATCTTCTGCCCAACCTTTGTTTTACACTCGTACCACCAGCATTATGTTTACTGTAAAAACGGAGCACGTTAGAAATCACATATAAAATATAAGCCAAGCCAAGGCCTTCACTCTAGCTTCTTGGCTGCTTCACTTTCCCACATCGTGCCACGGCGCCCCTGGCTCCTCATTACGGCGCACAGGGGCGCCGCGGCGCACAGTTTGGGAACCACGGGATTAGGGGATTAAAACCTGGGCAGGTCTTTAAACTTCCCTTAGACCCTCCAAACCCCGTTGATGTTTTCTTAGTGTGAGCAGCTGCTGGCTGCGGGTCTTCTTTACATTAACTACACTTCATAGGTAGTTTTTTTCAATTACGTTGTTCTAACTAGTTTTTATTTCCAGCTTTTTTCTTTTTGAGTTCCCTACTCCCAGTTCTCTAACTGCAATCGTTGGTTAATCACTATGGCTGAACGCCAAGGGCTAACATTTGACGACAGTCTTCCAATCGATTTTAGATAACATGTCTAGTATACTGGAGTCCTTGCCAGGTCCATCGTCTGTTCCACCAGATGATTGGGCCAAAATATTAACACTAAAAAAATCGTATTCACGTACAGCTGTGCATGGAATCACCATGGCAGAATATTTAAGAGCTAGCTGTGCTCCACCAGGTCTCATTGTCCGGAACGCCCAAGACTTTTCTTGACAGACAAAGCTTTCCTCAAGGACTGGTCTCTAATAGCTTGGCGGTGCACCAGAGACTGGTTAATTCTTATCATCAGCACCGCCAAGAGGGTAGCAGATGCTATTCTAATAGAAATCCAGGTCCTTGAAGGACAGAAAAACAACCATAGCCCCAGCACTTTTCAAAAAGCAATCGGAGGAATGCAATAAGAACAATAAAGAATTTAACTATTTTATGCTACTCACAAAAGTAGAGAAGTTCAAGAAAGACTTGAGAAAAATTCAAAATGGAAGTAGTATATCCTTATACTAGTGACTCTTACAAAGAAGAGAAATGGAAGATTCTATGGCTCAAATTATTCAGGATCCAGCAATGATTCCAGTAGCAACTCAGACACTGCTGGCCCCTCTTTCCATCCAGGCAGGGGACAAGGCCGTCCTACATGTTTTCAATACCATAGAGGACAACAACATCAACAACCATGGTGGCTCCCTAATCCATGGGGTCCTCCAGGTCCCTTTCAATATCCCATGCAACCCCCAGTTGGACCGTTTCCAGGCTATCAGAATTTTAATAGCCCCCTTTTTTAGGGTTTGGCCAGCGCTGCACGCGAGGCAAAAGAAGAAACACACAACCCCAGGTACAATGGGAGGATCAATCAGGACCTCACACAGGGACACGGAGCCAGACGAGAGGGACCTCTCGTCCTTGACCCACTGATCAACCAAGCTTAGTGATCAACCTTAGTTCCAAAAAACTTTCCACCTTAGAAGAAGTGGTCTTGAACAAAGGCCTAGGATATGTCATCACTGATAAAGGTGACCCTTTTAAACTCCAAGTTGAGTTGGCCAACTTTTTTCGAAAACTACGTTTACATTACTTCTTCAGAGACAAGGACACTACCGACAGACAAAAGAGAGAAACACTGGACTTAGGCCTAAGTAGTTTTCTACCTCCTATCCACTCTATACCACCTCAAGTGGCCACCTTTGAGAAGGCTGTCAAAGAAGACATACAGAAACTGTGGCAAATACCAACTAATACTTTCAAAAAATGTCAAATCTAGAAGAACGAGCTCTGCAATCTCTAGCACAAGACCCCCTCATCACTATAAAACCAGCGGATAAGGGGGGATAAATAGTAGTACAGGATAGTTCAATTTATCGTGCAGAGTGTCTTCGCCAATTGAACAATACGAACTCATACGTTCCTTTAAGTGTTGATCCCACTGAGAGACTCGCTAATGAAATTAAGATCCTAGTTGAGGAGGCACTTAGCGAGGGTTGGATCACGGCACATGAGGCACAGTTTTTACAAACCAACAGTCCAACGATGCCCTACTTTTATACTTTGCCGAAAGTGCATAAGACTCAAAGACCACCACCAGGTAGACCGATAATATCAGGTCAGGGGTCTCTTTTAGGGCCCCTTTCTGGACTTTTTTCTAAGGCCCCTGGTGCAGACTATGCCAACCTACCTGAAGGACACAAAGGACATTTTACGAGTAATTCCCGACATTGCATTTAATGCACAAACTGATTTCCTGATCACGCTAGATGTAGAGTCTCTCTACACTTTTGGAAAAGGTGATGGACAGAGTTTCTGAATGATGCAGAATACTCCTACCCAGTCAAGAGATCAGGGCTTGATCCATCACCGTTTTTCAGCTCACTGCACCATCCCAGCTTCAGAACCTGGCTATATGCAAATTAGTCTGTTCCTGTCCCAGTGCATGATGGGAACAGGGCAAACCAAACTACCAAGCCAATTCTTCTACTGGGAAGGAGACAAGCTACCGGGGACCGGTTTCTGGCATTTCAGCCTCGTCGGCCCGGCTTGCTTGAATCCTGATGGTGCAATGAGCTAGGGACTCACGTCTGAGTATACCCTCCCACACATAGTGTGGATAAAATCAATTTTGGAAAAGGTGATGGACAGAGTTTCTGAATGATGCAGAATACTCCTACCCAGTCAAGAGATCAGGGCTTGATCCATCACCGTTTTTCAGCTCACTGCACCATCCCAGCTTCAGAACCTGGCTATATGCAAATTAGTCTGTTCCTGTCCCAGTGCATGATGGGAACAGGGCAAACCAAACTACCAAGCCAATTCTTCTACTGGGAAGGAGACAAGCTACCGGGGACCGGTTTCTGGCATTTCAGCCTCGTCGGCCCGGCTTGCTTGAATCCTGATGGTGCAATGAGCTAGGGACTCACGTCTGAGTATACCCTCCCACACATAGTGTGGATAAAATCAATTTTGGAAAAGGTGATGGACAGATTTTCTGAATGATGCAGAATACTCCTACCCAGTCAAGAGATCAGGGCTTGATCCATCACCGTTTTTCAGCTCACTGCACCATCCCAGCTTCAGAACCTGGCTATATGCAAATTAGTCTGTTCCTGTCCCAGTGCATGATGGGAACAGGGCAAACCAAACTACCAAGCCAATTCTTCTACTGGGAAGGAGACAAGCTACCGGGGACCGGTTTCTGGCATTTCAGCCTCGTCGGCCCGGCTTGCTTGAATCCTGATGGTGCAATGAGCTAGGGACTCACGTCTGAGTATACCCTCCCACACATAGTGTGGATAAAATCAATTTTGGAAAAGGTGATGGACAGAGTTTCTGAATGATGCAGAATACTCCTACCCAGTCAAGAGATCAGGGCTTGATCCATCACCGTTTTTCAGCTCACTGCACCATCCCAGCTTCAGAACCTGGCTATATGCAAATTAGTCTGTTCCTGTCCCAGTGCATGATGGGAACAGGGCAAACCAAACTACCAAGCCAATTCTTCTACTGGGAAGGAGACAAGCTACCGGGGACCGGTTTCTGGCATTTCAGCCTCGTCGGCCCGGCTTGCTTGAATCCTGATGGTGCAATGAGCTAGGGACTCACGTCTGAGTATACCCTCCCACACATAGTGTGGATAAAATCAATTTTGGAAAAGGTGATGGACAGAGTTTCTGAATGATGCAGAATACTCCTACCCAGTCAAGAGATCAGGGCTTGATCCATCACCGTTTTTCAGCTCACTGCACCATCCCAGCTTCAGAACCTGGCTATATGCAAATTAGTCTGTTCCTGTCCCAGTGCATGATGGGAACAGGGCAAACCAAACTACCAAGCCAATTCTTCTACTGGGAAGGAGACAAGCTACCGGGGACCGGTTTCTGGCATTTCAGCCTCGTCGGCCCGGCTTGCTTGAATCCTGATGGTGCAATGAGCTAGGGACTCACGTCTGAGTATACCCTCCCACACATAGTGTGGATAAAATCAATTTTGGAAAAGGTGATGGACAGAGTTTCTGAATGATGCAGAATACTCCTACCCAGTCAAGAGATCAGGGCTTGATCCATCACCGTTTTTCAGCTCACTGCACCATCCCAGCTTCAGAACCTGGCTATATGCAAATTAGTCTGTTCCTGTCCCAGTGCATGATGGGAACAGGGCAAACCAAACTACCAAGCCAATTCTTCTACTGGGAAGGAGACAAGCTACCGGGGACCGGTTTCTGGCATTTCAGCCTCGTCGGCCCGGCTTGCTTGAATCCTGATGGTGCAATGAGCTAGGGACTCACGTCTGAGTATACCCTCCCACACATAGTGTGGATAAAATCAATTTTGGAAAAGGTGATGGACAGAGTTTCTGAATGATGCAGAATACTCCTACCCAGTCAAGAGATCAGGGCTTGATCCATCACCGTTTTTCAGCTCACTGCACCATCCCAGCTTCAGAACCTGGCTATATGCAAATTAGTCTGTTCCTGTCCCAGTGCATGATGGGAACAGGGCAAACCAAACTACCAAGCCAATTCTTCTACTGGGAAGGAGACAAGCTACCGGGGACCGGTTTCTGGCATTTCAGCCTCGTCGGCCCGGCTTGCTTGAATCCTGATGGTGCAATGAGCTAGGGACTCACGTCTGAGTATACCCTCCCACACATAGTGTGGATAAAATCAATTTTGGAAAAGGTGATGGACAGAGTTTCTGAATGATGCAGAATACTCCTACCCAGTCAAGAGATCAGGGCTTGATCCATCACCGTTTTTCAGCTCACTGCACCATCCCAGCTTCAGAACCTGGCTATATGCAAATTAGTCTGTTCCTGTCCCAGTGCATGATGGGAACAGGGCAAACCAAACTACCAAGCCAATTCTTCTACTGGGAAGGAGACAAGCTACCGGGGACCGGTTTCTGGCATTTCAGCCTCGTCGGCCCGGCTTGCTTGAATCCTGATGGTGCAATGAGCTAGGGACTCACGTCTGAGTATACCCTCCCACACATAGTGTGGATAAAATCAATTTTGGAAAAGGTGATGGACAGAGTTTCTGAATGATGCAGAATACTCCTACCCAGTCAAGAGATCAGGGCTTGATCCATCACCTTTTCCAAAATTGATTTTATCCACACTATGTGTGGGAGGGTATACTCAGACGTGAGTCCCTAGCTCATTGCACCATCAGGATTCAAGCAAGCCGGGCCGACGAGGCTGAAATGCCAGAAACCGGTCCCCGGTAGCTTGTCTCCTTCCCAGTATAAGAATTGGCTTGTGTAGTTTGGTTTGCCCTGTTCCCATCATGCACTGGGACAGGAACAGACTAATTTGCATATAGCCAGGTTCTGAAGCTGGGATGGTGCAGTGAGCTAAAAAACGGTGATGGATCTAGCCCTGATCTCTTGACTGGGTAGGAGTATTCTGCATCATTCAGAAACTCTGTCCATCACCTTTTCCAAAATTGATTTTATCCACACTATGTGTGGGAGGGTATACTCAGACGTGAGTCCCTAGCTCATTGCACCATCAGGATTCAAGCAAGCCGGGCCGACGAGGCTGAAATGCCAGAAACCGGTCCCCGGTAGCTTGTCTCCTTCCCAGTATAAGAATTGGCTTGTGTAGTTTGGTTTGCCCTGTTCCCATCATGCACTGGGACAGGAACAGACTAATTTGCATATAGCCAGGTTCTGAAGCTGGGATGGTGCAGTGAGCTAAAAAACGGTGATGGATCTAGCCCTGATCTCTTGACTGGGTAGGAGTATTCTGCATCATTCAGAAACTCTGTCCATCACCTTTTCCAAAATTGAGTCTCTCTACACTTCCATCCCTCAAGATGAGACTCTTGAGACAATTAGGCGTATTCTTGAAGAGGCGAATCTTGAATCAATAACACCGGTTCCCTTTACCATGCCACTAGCCAGGATCGCCATGAAGGAGAACTTCAAGTACTACAAGACTATATACTTACAGGTGTCGGGTACCAGCATGGGGAGCATTTTTGATCCCAGCTTGGCGAACCTGTACGTCTACGCATTCGAGCAGGAATGCGTCTTGACCCCTGAACAATCCCTTCAGGTCACGCATCCACTGGTGGAAATGATACATAGATGACATCCTCGTCATCTGGCGAGGTGAAGAACAGTCCATCATATCGTTCCACCAGTGGCTCAATATCCAAAACCGCTTTTTGAGATTCACAGTTGAGAAAAGCAAAGAAAGGATCTCCTTCCTTGATCTATCTATTTTTGTGAGTCCCACCGGTCTTGAAACTGAAGTTTACAAAAAACCTCTAGCCAGAAACTCGTTGCTCTTATATGAGAGCCAACATCCTAAATCCCTTAGGGATAATGTGCCCTATGGGCAATTTCTGCGAGTTCGGCGGAATTGCTCAACACCTACTACTTTCCAAAAGCATGCCGAAGGTTTGTCAAGACATCTCCAAGCGCGACATTACCCCAAAAAACTGATTACACACTCCTGGAAAAGAGCGGCCAATAATCATCGCAACGCATTACTAGAGGTCCCAGCTGAGAAACCACCCCTGGACCGTTTAACTCTAGTGACTACTTACAATACTAAGTCAAATCAATTCCAACGCATCATAAGAAACAACTGGAAAATCCTCAATTTTGGCAATGAGAAAATGGAATTTCCCCTATTTGCCTTTAAAAGGTCTACCAATCTGAGGGACCGGCTGATACATACCCGTCCTAGAGATCCTCCTATAAGATCAGTAGGGACACCTTTGAATACTGTAGCAGTTACCGGACATCATCCATGTGGTAACTGCACGATGTGCCCCCAAACCTTGAAAGTTACCCAAATTGAGATAGGCACAGATCGCCTCTGGATTCTCAAAAATTTCACAAACTGTAACAGTTCTCATCTTATTTACCTACTCACGTGCCCCTGTCAAGAACGATATGTGGGTATGACCACGAGGAAGGTGCGTACGAGAATGCTGGAGCACAAAAGTGCTTTCCGTTGTAAAAACAGTGTTTCCAAATTGACTAAACACTTCATTGAGTTAAACCACAGTGAAACCGACTTCTCCTGGACAGTCCTGGAGAAGCCGTTTATACCGTCATACATAGGAGATGTAGCCAGATATCTGTTCATAAAGGAACAAAAATGGATATTTCGATTATCTACAGACTCCCGGGGTTTGAATGATGAAATTCCGTGGACTACACTATGATTAATGCCTGGACATCATTTTTACTGTCCTTCATAGCTGCACCTACATAGTCATACTGGTGGATGTATGAATACAATACTATAATATTTTCATTCCAGGCTTGTGTAATCAATGGTTTTTCCATCAGTGCAGACTAATAATAAGAAACATTTCTTATACATAATATTCTTTAAGCATTTAGAGGGGCAGTTTCCCCCACTACCCCTTATTTCCACCCTGGGCTCAGGATTCACATTACCAAGTAAGGTTTGTTTCTTCTTTAATAATATCGTAATAAACCTTTGATACAGATACTTATTTATTTATTTATTATAACACTTATAAAGCGCGCTATTACCAATCGGTGTCCTGGCGCTGAAGTGATAATCCCCTGGGAGAGAGTTTTCAGGAACTAGAGAGAAAAGAGATGTTTTTAGATCCCTTCTGAATGCCAGCAGATTCTCGTTCTGTTTAAGGAAAAGAGGGAGGGAGTTCCACGCCACCGCTGCTCCCCTAACAAAACTCCTTCCGCCCCAGCGCACCTTCCTGATCCGGGTCGTTTTAACCAGCCCTAGACTGGCTGACCTAAGTTGTCTACCTGGTCTATACCATTGAAAATGATCCTGAAGGAACTGAGGACCAAGACCATGTAATGCCTTGAAGCCTATACAGAGGGTCTTGAACAGAATCCGCTTCCGCACCGGGAGCCAGTGCAGCTTCTCCAGCTCCTTGGTAACTGAGGAAAACTTGGGCAGTCCCCCAATAAGGCGGGCGGCCGCATTTTGTAGGACCTGAAGTTTGAACACCCCCTGTTGTGCCTCGAGAAGGAGACTGTTGCAGTAGTCGATGCGTGATAGTACAAGAGCTGTCACCACAGTCTTTCTGCTTCCCTCTGGTAGGAAGGGGAGAATTTTCTTAATAATTTTCAAGGTCCAGTGTATGGAGGAGCTCAGTGCCTTGACTTGGGGTTTAAAGGAGAGTTGGTTGTCAATAATGACACCAAGGTTCTTTACCTTTGAAACCGGACAAGGTGGCGGTCCCATGTTAGTGGGCCACCAGCTAGGGCCCCAAAGACTGGTGTTTGACCCAAAGATGAGCACCTCAGTCTTGGAGGAGTTCAGTTTTAAACAGCTTTGTGCCATCCAGGAGCTGACTGCTGACATACCTCCTGAAACCTGACTGCCACACCCACCTCTGTCCCTGGGAGCACCGAGACCACAATCTGGGTGTCGTCTGCGTAGGATGTTAATTCAAATCCAAAGGATCTGATCACTGGGGCGAGGGAGAATACATAGATATTGAATAAAGTGGGGCTTAGGGAAGAGCCCTGCGGGACCCCCCCTGGGAGTTCGAAAGGTCTTGATTTGAACTCCCCCCATCGCCACCACTTGTACCCGGTCTGTTAGAAAGGCTTTCAAGATGTTAAGTGCTTGACCCTGGACCCCGCAGCCCTCCAATCGATCCACCAGCAAAGCATGGTGGACCGTATCGAAGGCTGCCGACAGGTCCAAAAGGATAAGCACTGCCTGGCCCCCTTCATCAAGCACCTTCCGGACCTCCTCTATAGATTTTATAAGAGCGGACTCGATGCTGTGACCATCCCTAAACCCATGTTGAGCTGGGTCTAGGCCCTTGGAGTTACGCAGAAAAGAACAGAGCTGGGAATTCATGATTTTCTCAACCAGCTTAGCTGGCAGTGGCAACCTGGAAATTGGCCTATAGCTGTTAGGATCTGCAGTATCAAGGGAGGGTTTTTTAAGAAGTGGGCGGATTGAGGCTTGCTTCCATAGTTTAGGGAATTCCCCCCCCCCACCCCCCCTCTCAAACATTAGATTATAAATGCTGGCCAAGTAGTCCGCAATAGGAGCTGCTGCTAGCTTTGCGATTGAGGTCGGGCAGGGATCCCAAGGAGAGCCGGATTTAGTGGCCAACAATAGTTTCAATACCTCATCTGCCGTGACTGGCTCAAAGGTCGAGAATTTGGCCTCCGGGGGTCCAACCGGATTATTCCCATGGGGCATCTCTGAGAGACTCTGGGCCACCAAAGGTTCAAGAGAGGTAAAAATCAATTGAACTTTGCTCAGAAAAAAACTTGCTAGTGATTCGCAGAGTTCTATGTTAGGTGGCACAGTCACGGATTTAGGAGAGGCCAGACTAGTCACTGTCTCAGAGTTCCTTTGATGAACTCTTGGCATTCTCAATCCGATCTGTGAAGTAAACACTTTTGGCTTTTTTAATGTTGTCTTTATAGGCCCTTTGACACATTTTCAGTCTCTTTGTCAGGCTTGGAATAATTAGCTCGCCAAATCCGTTCTAATTTTTTACATGCTGCTTTGGCCTCTCTAAGCGCGTCAGAGTACCAGGGAGCTGATGGAACCAGCCTAGTGGGTCTACATCTCTTAGGAGGAGCCAACTTGTGACAGGCTCCATCAATCCACTCCGTGTACTCGGCAGTGGCTATGTTTACATCCGCCGGCATTGCCGGGCCAGGAGCAGCTCCTCCAGAGCTGTCCCATCGATGTTTTTCCAAGCCCTACACGTCCTACTTACTTGCCCCTCACCTATAGATGACTTAATCCGTGGGCTGAGGATGGAAAACAGCACCACTCAATGGTCAGTCCAGGGCAGAAGTTCAGCGTTGGAGAATACCAGATCAGGATTGCTGGAGAATATCCCATCTAGTGTATGGCCGGCCTGATGGGTTGGCCCCACTACCGACTGGATCAGACCTGCCGCAGACATCACATCAGCTAAGGCCATAGTGTCGGCATCACTGATGTCTTCTAAGTAAAAATTAAAATCACCCAGGACGGTATAAGAGTTGGCACAGAGGGCTTCCTCTAAGATACTGCCAACTGTCTCAAGAAAACGGGACTTCGTCCCAGGGGGTCTGTAAAGGAGGCAGCCTTTAAACGAGCAGTGGTTGGAAAGATCCAGTTTAAACCCCAAGGCCTCACATGCCCCGGAGGTAGCTGGAAAGAAATGTCCCTGAATGGATGCCTGATAGATAATAGCCAGACCTCCGCCCCTCTTCCTTGGTCTCTCCAAGACAAAGTGGAGATAATTTGGTGGTGTGGCTTTCACCAGGTCGGGACCAGATGCAGCATCCGTCCAGGTCTCAGTGATGAAAGCTATTTGTGCATTCAAATCAAGAATCAACTCAGCACATTCCACACTATGCTTTACCAACGACCTTACATTGATCAAAATAGTTAAAGGTTTGGTGTCCTCGACTCTCCTTAGTAGTAGGGGTGCGAGTGTAGGCCTTAGTTTTGCCCCCAGTAATAGGAGGGAAATTCATTCTACATAAGGGACATCTTTGCAGCCCCACCTGTAAATCTTTATCTGGGGCCATCCTTGGACACCTAGTCCTCCGACAACCCCCCCCCCCGCCCCGATAGGAGGCGGCCTAAGATAGACGCACTGCGTATTCCCAGCAAGCTAACTCAAGGGCCAACACAGTTAACACAGCAAGCCGCCTACAACCCATTCGGGCCGGCCGCGTCAAAAGAGGTGCCATGGAGGTGCAAGCAGAGCCAATAACAATGCAAGGACGAAAAGGAAGCCCCAACATCGGACAGAACAACCCCTGTAGTCCCTCCCTCCACCCTCTCCCTCCCCTCTCCTTGTCCATTAGTCGTGCCTAGGGTAGCAGGCCATCACCGACTCCTCTACGAGCCAGTCGGCATCGCGCGTGCAGGGCATCTGCGCCTATGTGAGTGTGTCTTAGGTTCTGGGAGCGGGGTATACGCGAGTCGCAGCAGCCGCAGGTAACTGGGACAGCTCAATTCACTGAATTCTCCGGTCAGCAGGGCAAGGAAAGACTGCCAAAGGGCTGCAGAGTCCGACCCCCTTCCTGCCGAGGTTAGGGACAACTTCTCCATCCCCAGAATCGCCCATAGACGATGCAGCCAACCTAGCTGCTGCGGGGCCTGGACAGCTCTCCAGTGGGCTACTATATTCTGAACTGCCGCCCCCAAAGCCAGTGCGATCAGCTTCCCCCTCCAGGACTTCAGGGGGTACATGAGAGCGTTAGGGAGACCCAGTAGAATGTATGATGGGAATCGTGGAAGCTGCGTGTCTAGATGAGAATCTATGAGGTCAAGAATAGGAGTCCAGTAGGGACGGAGTCTATCACAGCTCCATAGCAAATGTTCTAGTGTCCCCACTTCCCCGCAACCCCTCCAGCAGCAATCGCTAACCTGGGGATCCCACCTATGTAACCGCTCAGGGGTATGATACCAGTACGTGGCGACTTTGGTCATTGTCTCAATGAGACCTGTATGGTGTGCTGAGTGTCTGGCCCTGTAGTAAACCCCCTCCCATTCCTTCAATGTGAGTTGGCGCCCCAGATCTCTCTCCCACCTAGCCCTTCCTGCGTTGTATGTGTGCACGTTGGTGAGGAGCAGCTGCTGATACGAATCTGAGATTAGCTTTTTGTCTGATGTGCGGGTCAGCAGCCACCGCTCATAGGGTGTGAGGTGTCGCTGAGCTCCGGGCTGGATCGAGGGGTGAAGAACCCAGTGTCGTACCTGCAAGTATTGTAGGCGGTCTGTCTCGGCAATGCCATAGTCCTCTTTCACCTTGTGGAACGGAAGGATCCCTTTAAGGTCAAACATGTGTCCCACATCCCTGCAGGGGGTCGCTCTCCATGCCGCGTATGCTCTAGAGTCCAGACCCGGTGTGAAGTCTGGGTTATCGAGGATCTGAGTCATCGGCGAGGGAAAAGTGGTCAGTCCTCTACTCACGGCCACCCTGTCCCACACCTCGAGGACCGTGCTTGTGATCCTTGAAGCATACAGGTTGGGGGGTCTGTGACGTCGTGGCAGGAATGGGACACCCTGCAGTGGGCGACCGGCCACCGCCTGGTCCTGAAAGAGCCAGTGTTTGCCTGACTCTAGCTGATGCCATTCCACTAGCGTGCGGAGTTGTGCCGCCTGGAAATAGAATGTAAGGTCGGGAATGCCTACTCCACCATGATCAGGGGGCAAAGCAGCAATAGTGTGCTTAAACCGCGGACGGCGGCCGTTCCAGACAAACCGTGCTAACTCCGATTGTGTTTTCTGCAGCCACCCAGCCGGTGGCCGCAAGGGAAGCGTCTGAAACAGGTATAGAATCTGGGGTAGCAGAGTCATTTTGACAGCCGCGATCCGGCCAAGCCAAGACAGCGTGAGAGGTTTCCAACGCCGTAGTTGGTCCCGGAGTTTCTTACTGAGTTTCGAGTAGTTGGTCTCCGCAGTGTCCTGCACCGACGGGGCCAGGAGGACACCCAAGTAAGGGATGGAGGTGTCGGACCATTGCACATTGAACTCCGCTTTGACTTCTGCCAGGGTCTCCGGCAGCAACGAGATGTTCAGGGCCTCCGACTTCGCCACATTGATCTTAAAGCCTGACGCTAGAGCAAAGGTGTGGAGTTCCGTAAAGAGCGCCCGAAGTGACTGCATCGGGTTGGTGAGGGACAACAGGATATCGTCTGCATACAGACTAATCTTGTGCGTATCACCGCCGAAGGGAATACCAGAGATATGTTTGTGGTGTCGCACTCTCTGCGCCATCGGCTCCATATAGAGCGCGAACAGGAGGGGGGAGAGCGGACAGCCCTGCCGCGTTCCTCTGGTAATGTCAAATCTCGGGGAAGTATGGCCATTAACTCGCACCGCCGCATTGGGCTGGCGATAGGAATTAAATATACAGTGCCGGAGGGTGTTCGAGGCATGTGGGCTGCTGAATTCATATCTGTGCATAGATCGCCGCCTAGTGTTGGGTCCGGATGATTGCACATTGTTGTCCTGGAAGAGTCTTCGAAGTATCACGAGATAGGTGGCTCCTCCCCTGGACTACAGTGCGCATGGGCATCGCCTCCATCCCCAGATTGTTTTTTTCCGCCATTGGGTTCGGATGTGTGTCGGTTCCCTCTGTCGGTACCGATAGTTGTTAACTCACTTAACTCAAGACCAAAAGGTCTTTAGGCTTGGCGCCGGTATCGTTTTCGTTCGGGTTTACTGTTTCTCCAGCTCCGAACTCTCGCTGCCCTTCCGCGTGCTCTCGGCGCGGACGGGCCCACACGACGCTCCGGCCATGGAACGGACTCCGTTTAAACGGTGCCCTGTCTGCAACGCGAATTACTCGCACCTCGACGTGCACCCAGTGTGCAACACCTGTCTGTCGCCGGACCACAACGAGGCCAGGTGCATGGCCTGCTCGAAGTTCCGGTGCAAGAAGACCCTCAAGATTCGTCGGGCTGCGAGACTCCAGGCCAAACTGTCTGCGCCCCCGCCGGACAACATCTTTGAGGAAGACGTCGGAGGCGAGGATGTCCAGCAGGTTTCGGACTCTAGCCCTGCGTCCGAGGGGGAGGCCTTCAACGCAGGGGACGAGGAGTTTGACGAAGCCGACGACGAGGTAGGGGACGACGATACGGCCATTGCCACCGTGGGGGATAGCTCTGAGGACGAGCACCCCCGGACTGACTCGGGGGTCGACCCCCTTCCTGCGGCCCAGGTCGAGGGATCGCCTTCGGGCCTTACCCAAGACCCTGTTCTAAGTCCAGCAGCCCCGCCTACGAGCCCGGCCACAGACATTTTGGAGGTGCCACTCACTTTTTCAAAAACGAAAGTGAAGCCTTCGGGTTCAACAGCTCCGGCTTCGAAACCGAAAGTGAAAGCCGTACAGAAGGCTCTGGAGGCGTCAAAACCTAAGAAATCCAAAATGGCCGACATGGACAGTCCAGCCAAGATGGCCGACCCGAAGGCATCTGGGTCGGTGCCGAAAGCAAAGTCGTCCGACGCGGCTGCGTCGGCGCCGAAGATGGTCGCGGTCGACGACCCGAAGAAGGCTTCGAAGAAGCATCAAGGCGATCCCAAAGCTCAGGCTTCCCCGGCCCCGGCCGCCGGAGCCAAGGAGGGTACCGCGTCGACTCCGAAGACACTGCCTCTCACCGACACAACTCCCAAATCAGGGAAATCAAGCGATACGGTCGCTCCCTCTCCAGCCCTCTCGAAGAAGGTCCAGGAGTCCCTGCAACGGATTCGAAAAGCCGCGGAGCTTCCAGACCCAGAGGCTGGAGTGTCGAAGCCCGCGCAGAAGCCGTCCAAGGCGCACACGCCTATCCGCTTCACCCTACCGCCGAAGTCGACGCCGAAGGCCTTCGCTCCGAAGCAGGTGGCTGGGGTGCCCTCGAAGGAGGTGTCGACGCGCAAAGCGTCTCCGGTGGTGGCTAAACCTCGGCTCCAACCAATCGCGGAAGAAGAACGTCGTGAAGTCATCATCGACGCCAATACTGGGAAACTGTCCCTCCTCAAGAGAAAAATAACCGCGGAGCCGGTGCTGGAACACTTTCGCATTCCTCTAAAAAACAAAAGGGACTCTGCGGGTACTTCAGCGCCTCCGGCGCCGGCATCCCCAAGTGACCTGCCGCGTTCCCCAACTCGCTCTACCGCGGGGGATGACGACGAGGAAGAGGTCGAGTACAACTATCCGGCGTACCCGGATCCGGAGGAGGAACATGAACCTTGGTCTGCCGGAGGCGACCCCGAGGACCCGCAGTCAGGTCAGGAACCACATCTCTTTGCGCCAAAAACTTCGCCAACGGAGGACTCTGCTGCCTTCAACGCGCTAATTGAGAGAGCTGCAGCTAACCACGATGTCGAGCTGCACTCCGATCCTGTGGATGTAGACTTTTTGTTTGACACTTTCTCTGTGGCCGAAAAGTCAATCAAAACTTTGCCAATGCTCAAGGGAGTGCTCAAGCACGCGCAGGAGGTCTTCAAGGAGCCCACTCGGGCACGTGTTATCAATCCACGCATTGATAAAAAATATAAGGCAGCGCCCTCGGATCCAACATATATCAAGGGCCACTTGCCACTAGACTCTTTGGTCGTTTCCAACGCTCGCAAGAGGGCGAACTCAGACAACTGGTGACGCTCCTCCCCCAGACAAAGAGTCGAAAATATTTGAGGCCTCAGGGAAGCGGATTGCTGCACAGGCAGCTAACATTTGGCGCATCTCGAACACTCAGGCCCTACTCGCACGCTACGATCGGGCTCATTATGACACCCTAGAGGCACTACTGCAGCACTTGCCTGACCAGTACAAGGAGGCAGGGGAGATGTTAATTCAAGAGGGAAAGCTCATCACACAACGCTTCCATAAAATGTGCGGTAGATGTGGCTGATACGGCATCCAGGGCGATCAACACTAGTGTGTTGCTCAGAAGGCATGCATGGCTTAGGATTTCTGGGTTTAAACCTGATATACAAACGACCATCCTGAACCAGACGGTTAATCCTGACCATTTGTTTGGCCCTGAGGTGGATGCGACGCTTGAGAAAATGAAAAAAGATACAGACACGGCTAAGTCTATGGGGGCCCTTCAATCTCAGCAGTTTCGGGGTGGCTCCTTTCGCCGCTCCAATACCAGAGGCACCTCAAGGGGTCAGGCATCGCAATCCACTCAGTACTACAAAGGCAATGCCCAGACCTCATACACCAACAAGGGTAGAGGTGGCTACAGAGGCAACAACATCAAAGGCAGGGGACATGGAAACAACAGCTCCAGGTCCACCGCCGCCAACAAGCAGTGACGCCTTGTCACTGCCCCCCGACCACACAACACCGGTCGGGGGGAGACTCCAGCAGTTCCTGCCCGCGTGGAGATCCATCACCACGGACAGGTGGGTCAAGTCTCTTATCCAGTACGGTTACTGTCTGGAACTTACCTCCACTCCACCGAACATACCTCCAAGAAGCCGTCCTATGTCCGGCGAGCACTTGCTCTTGTTGCAGCAGGAAGTTCAGGTCATGCTGCAAAAAGGCGCAATAGAGCTCGTCCCACTGCAGGAAAGGGGTACAGGAGTTTACTCTCTGTACTTTCTAATCCCCAAGAAGGATGGTTCCCTGCGGCCCATCCTGGACCTCAGGCCCCTCAACTGGTACATTCTCTCGGAGCATTTCCATATGCTCACGCTGCAGCAGGTGCTCCCTCTGCTTCAACAGGGGGACTTCCTGGCTACGTTGGATCTGAAAGACGCATACTTTCATATCCCCCTGCATCCTTCCCACAGGAAGTATCTCAGATTCACAATCCAAAACCAGCACTACCAGTTCAGGGTTCTGCCGTTCGGAGTCACCACAGCGCCAAGGGTCTTTACGAAGTGCCTGGCGACTGTGGCGGCGCATCTGCGACGCCAGAACGTCCACGTCTACCCTTACCTGGACGACTGGCTCATTCAAGCAAGAACAGAACAGTGCGCCGACCACGTGTCCCGCACCATTCATCTCCTGCACGATCTGGGATTCTCTCTGAACTACCCGAAATCCCATCTCCAGCCCGCCCATGTACGACAGTATCTGGGCGCGACAATAAACACTCTGGCAGCCACTGCGCAGCCAAATTCAGTGAGAATCGCCAGTATCCAAACGCTGATCCAACGATTCAGACCTTAACACTCGCTTCCAGCGAAGGTGTTCATGCAGTTGATGGGCATGATGGCCTCCTGCATCTCCATTGTCCCGCACGCGAGGCTACATATGCGTCCGCTTCAGGAGTGCCTGGCACGTCAGTGGACTCAGGCTCATGGGCAACTGACAGACCTAGTGTTGGTGAGCGGTCGGGCATACAACTCTCTGCATTGGTGGAATCCACAAAACCTTTGCAAGGGCCGACCATTCCAAGAGCCTGTGCCGCAGATTATCCTGACAACGGACGCTTCTCTCCAGGGATGGGGAGCGCATGTACTCCACTACACGGTGCAGGGACTATGGACACTACAGCAAAGGAAGATGCACATCAATGTGTTGGAACTGATGGCAATCTTCATGGCCTTAAAGGCGTTCAAAGTACATCTGTGCAACAAGGTCGTGTTGATCCGGACGGACAACATGACAGCCATGTACTACATTCAGAAGCAGGGAGGCACACTCTCCGCAGCTGTCTCATCTGGCTCAGAGCATGTGGAAGTGGGCCATTCAGAGGAACATCTTCCTCATGGCGGAGCATCTCCCGGGCAAGGACAACCAGATGGCGGACCTGCTCAGCAGGCACAGCCATCAAATGCACGAGTGGGAGATACATCCATCAGTACTCCGACCGTACTTCCAAAGGTGGGGTCATCCAGAGATAGACCTGTTCGCCACAAAGGAGAACGCAAAATGCCAAAGCTTCGCCGCCAGATTCCCACACCCGCAATCACAGGGCAATGCGATGTGGATGAACTGGTCAGGCAGATTTGCGTACGCTTTTCCCCCAGCACCTCTGATACCGCTGGTGGCATGCAAGCTCAGGCAGCACTCGATGACTCTCATCCTGGTTGCTCCGACGTGGGCTCGCCAACCATGGTACACCACGTTTCTAGAACTGTCCCTGGTACCGCATCAAAGGCTTCATCTCACCCCCAGCCTTCTGACGCAGAGCCATGGCGACATTCAGCACCCAGATCCGCAACAGCTCAACCTGGCGATCTGGCTCCTGAAGTCCTAGAGTTTGGCTACCTCAATCTTCCTCCCGATTGCATGAACATCATTCGGGAGGCAAGGAAGCCCACTACTAGAGCTTGTTATGCGGCTAAATGGAAGAGGTTTGTCATTTACTGTGTTAACCACAATATTGATCCGCTAGATGCTTCCATTCAAAACATCATTTGTTACCTGTTCCACCTGTATCAATGCAATTTGGCGTACTCTTCCATCCGCATTCACCTGTCTGCTATGGCAGCATACCTTCAAAACAGGCAACACCTGTCACTTTTTAGGGTTCCTGCTATCAAGGCTTTTCTGGAAGGACTCAAAAGAGTCATTCCGCCAAGGCCCCCACCAGCTCCAGAGTGGAACCTCAATGTGGTTCTTACGAGACTGATGGGTCCTCCCTTTGAGCCACTGCACTCTTGTGAGCTACAGTTTCTGACTTGGAAGGTTGCTTTCTTAGTAGCAATTACATCGCTACGGAGGGTTAGCGAGCTGCAGGCGCTCACCATCCAAGAACCTTTCTTCCAGGTATATGCTAACAGGGTTGTGCTCCGCACTAACCCTAAATTCTTACCCAAGGTTGTGTCTCAATTCCATATGAACCAGACAATTGAGTTGCCGGTGTTTTTCCAAAACCCAGAGACGCTGGCGGAGCGGATGCTCCACACCCTTGACGTTAAAAGGGCCTTGATGTACTATGTGGACAGGACAAAAGATTTTCGCAAAACCAAGCAGCTTTTCGTTGCTTTTGCCTCACACCACAAGGGAAACGCTATCTCCAAAGCTGGGATCGCTAGGTGGATTGTGAAATGCATTCAAATCTGTTACGCTAAAGCTAAACGCACTCTCACTATCCCACCAAGAGCCCACTCCACCAGGAAGTTAGGGGCCTCTATGGCTTTCCTAGGTAACATTCCCTTAGAAGATATTTGTAGAGCAGCCACATGGTCTACCACACATACTTTCACTAAACATTACTGTGTAGACGTGCACTCCAAACAGCAGGCAGCTGTTGGGCAGGCTGTTCTCAAGACACTTTTTCAGACTGCTGCAGCTGGCACGGGCGGCCGCCGTTAATGGAGGGACTGCTATGTATTCTATGCACAGATATGAATTCAGCAGCCCACATGCCTCGAACTGCAAATGCTACTTACCAGTATGCATCTGTTCTTGGCATGTAGGGCTGCTGACATTCATATCGCCCACCCTCCTCCCCGGCGCCTGTAGCAGCTGCAGTCTTCATATATATATATATGCTCAATAGCATGGTCATCACGCACATACTTCACTCCATCTCTGCCAATGGCTAAAAACAATCTGGGGATGGAGGGGATGCCCATGCGCACTGTAGTCAAGGGGAGGAGCCACCTATCTCGTGATACTTCGAAGACTCTTCCAGGACAACAATGTGCAATCATCCGGACCCAACACTAGGCGGCGATCTATGCACAGATATGAATGTCAGCAGCCCTACATGCCAAGAACAGATGCATACTGGTAAGTAGCATTTGCATTCTCCAAACCCAAAGTGTCGCAGCACCTGGTCAAGGTAAGGCCAGTGCACTCTATCAAATGCCTTTTCTGCATCGATAGTGAGGAGCATACAGCCCGGTCTCGTGCGGGAACCGGCCTCGATAAGATGTACGACCCTCCGGGTATTGTCACTAGTCTGCCGTTGTGGAATGAAGCCCGACTGGTCAGGCTCCACTAATTGCTGCATATAAGGGGCTAAGCGGCTCGCAAGAATCCCGGTGTAAAGTTTCAGGTCTACGTTGAGCAGGGAGATAGGTCGATATGAGCCACAGTTGGTAGGATCGCGTCCGGGTTTGGGGGATCACCGAGATGGCCGCCTCCAACAAGTCATGAGAGATAGCGCCGGGCCGGTCAAACGCGTTAAATAGGTCACGTAGGATAGGAGCCACTAGTGGGCAAAATACCTTGTAAAAAGACGCCTTATAGCCATCTGGCCCTGGGGATTTCCCCACTTTAAGGCGAGATATCGCCGAGATGACTTCCTCCAGGCCAATGGGCCGATCTAGGAAGTCCGTTTGCGCCTGGCTTAGGGAAGGCAGCGCCGCGCCTCGCAGGTACTCCAGACTATCGTTCAGGTCAAGGCTGTCCGCCAATATTATTCGTTCTTTTGCAATACTGTTAGTTGAAATATATCGATATTTTTACAACTAACACTATGCAGCAACTCCATTTTTCTGGCTCCATAAATCAAACTCTGGGCATGTTATTTTCGATCTACCATTTAAACAGCAACAGGACTATATACCTCATGTCCTCCCGCACACTTAACTCTAAACTACAATTCCCATCTTTTGTAGTTTCCTGTCCGATGGTCGCGGGCGTTTTTGGATCTGAACTACAACTCCCATTTTTGTAGTTCGGATAAGATCACGAGCGAATACGCGATAACGAGCATTGACACGCCGCGGAAGTGTAAACAAGTCTCTGTGTAGCGGCCGCGATTGTACAACGAAGGAGTTTTTGAAAAGTGAGTTATTAATAGGGCTCCCGGTTTTATGGTATTTATTTTTTTGCCATTTCCGTCTGTATTTATCCATATTTATTTTTTGGGCATTTTTTCTGTATCTATCCACATTTATTTTTGCCACGAGCAAAAGACGACGCTACAATTAGTATTTTTCCACATTTATTTAAAGTGACGCTGCACACATGCGCTTGGCTGTTATTGGTCAACACTATACATTCATCTGAGAACTTTGCCATTTGCAGAATGTCCCAAATATTCTTAAAAGTGCTATCACAAACCATTTGCCTCAGAGCCTTGCAGTTTGTCATCGGCAGAGTGCCACATCCTCCCCTGCCACTGAACACCATCCTGCCCCACTAAGAGAAATACCACTGCCTTCAGCTGCAACCCAATTGTGCCCCGCTATAAACACCTGGAAGCAATTCAATTCAAGTTATGCACTTGACTACAGTAATATGCTGCATTTATGTAAGTTTAAGTTATTGGCATTGTAAATGACAATGTGTTTTATTTATGTTTCAAAAACCAAAACATAAATAGAAAGCCATGGTCATTTACATTGCCAAGAGCACAAGCTCTCATAAATGGGAGACCTGGTTGCATTACAAATGCTTTTTATTTCAAGTAATGCAGTGTGCCTCTACCATGCCAAGCAGATGACCAGGAAAGCACCACCTTTGCTATTCTACACACAGCGCTGCGTGTGTGTGCATGTGTGTGGGTGTGTGTGTGTGTGTGTGTGTGTGAGTGTGCGCTAGGAAGATGAATGCAAGCAATTAGCCCCTTCATTCTTGGGGGACCCTCTGAAATAACTTTCCTACTCAACTAAGTAACTTTTTGATATTGGGTTTGAATCCGACCATTTCTGTCTCTTCCTTTCATCATTCTAAGGTTGATAACCGGGTTAGGTGATCATAAGAACACTAATTATGAACGCACTGAAGGCAATTCCCTTTCACACTTCACACTTTCACAATTCACATTCCATGTGCTGTATAATTTATCGATATAGCGGTGTGAATGGTTAGCTGTCCTCCGTGCCACAGTTTTCCACCAATGAGTGTCCAATGACTTCCTAGTTTTGTCAATGGCCTATCTGTGGCATTGCTCGGAAAAAATACCCTCTTGGACAGCTTCCCATCTTTAATGTCTGTTATATTTGGGACCCTTACACTGTTTTTGTTTGCTGCAAGGAAGCAGTCCTTCTTCCCCACGGAGAAAGATGTGCAAAGCGTCACTGGAGGGCACCCAGTTTTCCTGAAAATAAATATGTACACACGGCCACGACAGTCCCTGTCTATCATTTGAAAATGACATGTTGCTTATATGTCGACAGCCGTACGCTGCAGTGGGCACAAATTGCCCCTCACTCAGGGGTGTGGAATTTATTAAAATATCTACTTGTCCATGGGGCAGGTTGCTTCATAAATCTACTTGTCCTGTAACAAAACCCACTTGTCCCTTTTGTGCAATGTAATGAGGCGACAAATTATGAAAGCAATCTCATTATATTAAGAGCTCTGAAATAGCCTCTCTGAATATGCCAGGGCTCATACCATAGTAGGGTTTGATTGCTAGCAGTTCTCTTATGATACTACGTTTCTTCAGATCTACATGCTGGGGCTGAAGGTAATAGTAAGCAACATTTCCAGGGCTGGACTGCCTTTTTGAGTCTGTGCAGACCTACTATCTTGAATGTTTTAAGGGTTTTCACCAACCTTTCTCTAAACTTAGAGTGCCATACTGAGACAGGTTGAAAATGTACTCCTGACAATGGTAGACATAAAACTCCTTCCAGGGTTGGGAAAAAAGTGGTTTGAGGAAAGCGAACATGCAAACCTTTAAATGTTCCCATGAGCAAATCTACACTTGCAGATTTGATCATGCTAAAAATGCAGTTCACAAATATTTTCTAGGAGTACCATTGCTTGGCCTACTTCTGTAAAGTATTGTGAATTCAGGAAAGCCATATATCTGCACTTGATGCAAGGACATGGGTGCACTTTTGAAACTTTATTTAATAATTGGGCCCCTAAGTAGGTCTGGCGTTAAGCATGACCTTTTGTGTTTATTAACATTCTGTCTCTCTCTCTGTCTATCGGCTAGCTTCACTGTGAGTGACAGCATTCTGTTCTTTCACAAGAAGCACATCGACACACAGGTGTTTTGTTCAATGCCAGGAACTACTGAGGCAATGTGTGCTTTTTGAGACCAAAACAAATTTTGCTTTTGCCAGTGTTTGTTATAATGGTGAGGGCCTGACAGCTCTCACACCAATAAGGTTTTACAAAAAGCATGCCAAAACAAGTCACGCATTGACAAAACCAATAGGCTGACTAACACTTTCAGTCCTACTGGCTTTACTAATGCTTGTTTATTTTTATGTTTCCCATAATCTTATTTGGTTAAGCTGATTTTCGATTATGAATATTTTGGGGAAATACTAGCATACATCAACACATTTTACTAAATGATGCTGCAAAGAAGTGTTAACTAAAATTTGACAGCAGTTAGCAAAATGTTTTTTCATTATTTTGTGAACATTTTATTTTGAAAGCAAAGAATCATCAAACTTGCTTTCAAGCTTCTGCAAATATTTGCATCTAATTAGAGAGCATTCTGGGAGCACTATACAAAGCCTCATATTGCTAAACATTGAAAAAGTGTGTGCACATTTTTATACTGGAACCAATGTCAGTAGTGCAGTCTGAGCTTACAACATTTACTTAGAGCGCTCACCCTAATAATAAACTTTGCATTAATGAACCATAAATACAAGTTTTAACAGCATTAACATATGGACACAAATATTACCTTAACTGCAGACGGTGCCCTTCCCTGATCCATAATGTGGTGCTGTAACTGGCAGCCAAAGGGTTTGTGCTGTAGGGGGTTGGGCCTCCTTGTCCCAAGGACAAAATACACATGATAACTTGTTGCCCTTGACCCCAAACAATATGTCCCGGGCGTCGGGCTATAGGAATTCCCCATCCCTGCTCACTGGTTGAAAATCTCCTCTGCCCCCAACAGAGGCCTGGCACTGAGGGGCACCGGGCGAGCCAGTGCCTGTATGTTCAGCTGCCGCCTGGTAAGAGCCCAGGTAATTGTGGCAGGGGAGGGGGAATTCCGCTCCTCTTTCCCCCCTCTGTCTTCTGCAGAGAAACAGGAGGACAAATAGAACAATAACTTGACGTAAAGGCTGCTGCCACAGATAAATCAAATCTGGCAGCTATCAGTGCGATCTTAGGTGGTAAAGAGCTTCTCGGTGTTCAACAGTAAATGGAGCATTAGCAATTATGGGAACTGATAAAAGTATGCAGGTTTTCAAACAACAGGTTAACAAGCCGTACCCCTCCAGCCCCCACCCCGAGTATTTTCCATAACATGCTGCAGATGTTTTGGACAGCGCGGTCAAGGGGGGCTCCCCAGGGAGTAGACACCTAAGGAGGGCGATCGGTTGGGGAAAAGGACACAAGAGTGAGAAATGTTCAGACTGGGAAGAATAGAAACAAGCACTGCTGAAGCAGTTCGCAGCGTGGGCAATCGGCAGAGTGAAGAGGCAGGGGCTAAGGGGTGAAATACAAACAAAGCATCATTAACAAGTAAAAGGTCTTTCAATGACCTGTGAAGTACTCGGTGTGGCTGTGCGCGGGCAAGCTGTCTCAGTCAGGCTGACACCTCTTAACACTCTAAGGAGGGGGGAGACACCAGATGGTATTGATGTAAATGACAAAGTATACTAGTATTTTCCCGTTTTTAAATATAAATACAGATAAAGGAAAACTTGTTTTCCGTCTGTATTTATATGTAAAAATCCGTTTAAACGGAAAACCGGGAGCCCTAGTTATTAAGCATAATGAGACCAGCAATCGGTCCAGTTTTTGGCGCGTTTCTTCTGACCGAGGCGGGTCCTGTGCAGCGCGCGATGATAGGAGCACACTGAAGGAGATGTGCCAATAAATGTAGCCTCAGCCCTCCCACACGTTGCCTCCCCCAACCTCAGACTTCGGCTCGGGGCAACGACGCAGAGGTGAGTTCAACCTGAGTGTTATGGGGCTAAAACAATCTGAGAGCCCTAGCTCATGTCACAAAAGATACTTACTCACCAAGATTAGGCAGTTTGAGCACCTGTGGGTGAGTTCAGCTAGATATTGGCTGCTAGAATATTTTAAGCTTAGGATAAGATATTGGTAGGGAGTCTAAACAAGTAAATAAGCCCTTCCTCTTTCTGCTTTATCTTGATTTAGACTGCCTTTTCCTATCCCTAGAGCGTGGCCTCCCTTACTCTGAGTTTGGTCCAGGTGAGGTAATTTCCCCTGTCAAGAAGGGTGAGTAAGGAACTACTATGCTCCTTTTTACACACTCCTATTTGGTTTTATATCTTATGCACTAATACCACCTTCCATTTTTGTAGGTGATTTACACACCAGCTGACATGGAGGAATAGGAAGATATATCCTTTAAAGCGGTCACTGTTCGTTTTCCTTTTCATTTATGAGTGTGTTTTGCACTTGCAGTAGCAAAAGTCCTTAAGAACAGAGGCCCTGATGAAAGCCATGGGAGTTCTTCCCCCGTTTGGCAGAAACATGTTGGCCCCTAAGCAGTCATTTGTTTATACTGTTGTTTTACGCTGTTCTGGTTTTTAAATAGAAAGAGGCTTACAGCTATTAAAGTTCCCTTTCTGTGAGTCCTCTATTCCTTTTTAACTTCACTTTCCTTTACACTTTCACCCTTTGCACTGCATCTTTGTTCAATTTGGTGATCCCACGCATGGTCAAACAAGCGATTGTGGGCTTGACCTCAGTCCAACCAGGCGGTCCTGGAGGTAGTCTCACTGATCTAGAGACACACCAGCCCGGCCCTGTGGATGACCAGATGAGAATAATCAGATCACCAACAAGATTTTGATGGTAATCCATCTCTGGATCTTGGGTCTCACCTACGCTTGCTGGTGGTTACATGCGTTGGATTGTAAACCTTATATAAGGATAATTCTGTTATTTAGTCATATATTTTGCATACAGTATATGGTCCCTGAAACACATTTGGTTTCATGTTAGACACCCAGGTTTCTGTGTATTTCTAGTTTGTAGATTAGGGGATTAAAACCTGGGCAGGTCTTTAAACTTCCCGTAGACCCTCCAAACCCCGTTGATGTTTTCTAAGTTAAACCTCTTGCCAGGCCCAAACCCTCCTTTTTAATACATACTAGCAGCCCGCCCCGGCGTTGCCCGGGGCAGAAGGTGGCTGGGGGCAGCATCGCAGCAGGAGAGGCTCAGCAGAGTGGCCGGGAGCAGCAGAGCGTACTTGCAGTGTTTCCTTGCTCCGGTTTTGTTGGTCCTGGCCGCTTCTGCCCACGCTCGTGTCCGCTGCTCTCCACGACGTCCCGACTTTGAGGAAAAGGCTTCCGAGTACTCGTGGCCCCCGCCCGTCCCTCTGCACGTCCCTCGGTGCACACCCGCGGCTCTTGTCTGCTGTTTCCCCCAACGTCCCGACTTTGAGTAAAAGGCTTGCGAGCACTCCTGGCCCACGGCCGTCCCTCGGTGCGCACCCACAGGCTGCTTCACTTACCTGAGCCGCCGCTCCTCCCCGCGCTGCTGAGTTTACTGCTCTGCCGCTCCTCACCGTTTGTCCGCAGCTCGCCGCCCCTCCCCGCCTGTCCGCAGCTCCTCTTGCTCCTGAACGCCGCTCCTCCCCGCGCTCCCGATGTCATCATGCACGTCGTGGCTGGCACTACTTGCAAGGGACTACTTTTTTTTTTATTTCTAAATTTTTTAAAGAACGTATATTTTTTATTTTTATATAGCCTATGTCCTTCTGCTTGCCCTGAGGTTTCCAAAGATGTCTTGGGTGTTTGGATTGGTGGTGTACTTTTCGAGTTTACCTGGCTCAAAGGACACAGTTCTGTCTTTATAATAGTAGTATAGATAAGATATCTCTTGGGTAGGCCCTGGACAGCCCAGAGGGCAGAGTGCAATGGAAATAAAAAAAAGAAACACGACACGTACTTTTAAGTTTTGCTTGTCCTGGCAGTTGAAACACTTTCTTTTTTTATAAAAAGAAATGTTAGTCAACATTTTTTTATTGTAATTTTCCAAGGATAGCTGCTCAATTCAGTTCATAAACATCGATGCCATAAGCCATTGTCATTTGTAGTTCTAGTGTATCAAAAAATACTTGGTATAAGCCATTTGAAGCATACATAGCATTGAGATATCTTTGCAAGTTATGAAAATTACAGACATATGTTGTAGAGTACCATTCTTGAAGAGGAACAATAGTAACGTAAATAGAAAAAGCCCAAATGCATAACAACGTATCAACATATCTTGCATGACAGGAGTTGAAAAGTACAAATGTAGGGTTCCCTTCGCCCCTGGAAAGAGAAAGAGGGGTAGCAGACCAAAAGAGCAGGAGTGCATCCGCTGAGAAGAGCGTACTCAAGAAGCCTGTCTGAAAGAGATGAAGCGCTCTCAATTCAGGGCTGGCAGGAGAAAAGATGAAGTCCCTTTGAGGGGAACTGTACCAAGGGGCCCCATGTGTAATCAAAGCTCTTTCGTGTGTTTGCCATTATAGCCCTCTGAACCTGTCAAATGAATTTCATGAGCATTTTCCGAAGCTTTGAGAAACTCCCTATTCACTTCGATTGGAATGCCCTGAAACAAGTATAGGATGTGGGGAATCACTGTCCTCTTAATTGCTTTTATGTGACCAATCCAGGTAGGGATACAACAAAAAGGGAGAGAACTGGTCGAACTGTGACGAGACTAAGAATCTTGAAGAACAATGACTACAGTGTAAAACAATGTGAATTCAGCTCCACCATGCTGAGATGAAGCCCATCAGCCCACCACACTGGCGGAGCATTGTCATCTGGGAATGAAATAAACTAATTTAGTGCCGCACACCCCTAATTAGGGGGAACTAGTTCTCACTGTATTCAAAAGACGACTGGTCCGCCCAAGTATGATCTCAAAAGAGTGGTGCTGAAAAAAGTTTTTTGCAGTGCAGAACTGAGTGAGTATTAAAAATGACTACCGGTAAACACAACAATATTTTATTAAGTGTTAACCAGTTGCCAAGACTAAAGAGGTACGTGGCAAGGTTATGGGCAAAAGGATATCATCCGTGAACAATGATATTTTCTGTTCCTCTAAACATAACTGGATTCTGTCCTTATCCTCGCTGCTAGGGGTTCTATACAAAGCGCAAATAGCATGGGGAGAATAGTGACATCCCGGTCTCGTTCACCTTGTCAACTCGAAAATATTTGAGGCTTTACCATTAACCAGGACCTGGGATCTCGGTCTATGATGATTAGCCTTCATCATTTTAAGAAAATGTTCCCTGAACCCAAAGCAACAAATCAGAATGTCCACTCCACCCGTTCAAAGGCCTTCTCAGCATAGAGTGCCAGCAAGACCGACGGGATGCATTTCTTATGTACTTTTTTTTAATTAGGTGGATGATCCAGCATAAATTATCATGGGTCTGGTGACCCTTAAGAAACCCAGACTGGTCAGGGTGGATCAGTTTGTGCATAGTCTCTTCCAACCTATTAGCTAATATCTTGCTATAGGTTTTTCATCTAAATTGAGTAGGGTGATTGGCCTAGAAATGCACACAATTGAGGGTTCTTCCCTGGTTTAGGAAGCACTGTAATTAATGCCTCATCGATGTGGATTGCTCTTTAGAAGCAGCTATAGAGTTAGAGGTCCGCCACCCAAGGCCTAAGGTCCTCACCTAATGTTCTATCGAATTGGGCATTAAAGCAGTCCGGACCGGTGGCTTTACGAATCTAAAGGGTATCTGACTTGTGCTTCCTCTGTCAGGCGATTAAGTGCCTCCTTGGTCTCTGGCGAGACTTGCGGCAAATCAAGCTGGTCTCTGTATCTAGATTGTGCCCCTGGTTCTAGTAAGTCTCCAGTGTACATTTGTCTATAGAAATCTCTGAACGCATGAGCCTTCTCCTTTTCACAGTGGTGGATCTGTACCAATTCACCCCAGATCTGCTCCACATAATCCATCTCCTGTTGGCCCATAATTGTTTCGCTAATAAGGAGCCAATTTTGTTACCCCTTTAGTAACAAATAGATTTGAGGTGCAATAATGTATTCTCGGCTCTATTAGTGTAGGAGCATATAATTTCCCGTTCAGCACCACTACTTTTGTCTGTAATTTGAGAGGGGGCTGACTTGTGTGCCTTCTCGAGCAGTAAAAGTTAATTTTCCAGTGTCAGTCCTTCATTTGTTTTTTGCTGTTGTTGTGTGCTGATCAGGGAAATGCATTTACCACTTTGAACACGTTCCTGTTTGTCAAATAGGATGTATCTTTGGTATTCATCTGTAAAAAGTTGCCTTCCAGATTTCGTCCCGATAGAACCGATCTCGACTAAGTATTTTGGGGACGTACCAATTCTGAAACCCAGAACTCTAGGCCGCCCAGTTACAGACCATCTCTAGAGGGACATGGTCCAAGATAATAATCAGATGGATCTTTGCCACTTGAATAGTGTGATACAATCGTTGACTGAGGAAAATGTTGTCTATTTGAGAGTAGGTTTTGTGGGAGAAAAAGCTATAATCCTGTGTTTAACGATTGAGAGTCCTCCATATATTGATCAATCCCAACTGATGGAGAGCCAATTTAACAGACCTAGGGAACTAAAGGATTCAAAGGAAGCATTGATATCCGTCTTAATTTCCTCTCTCAGCTCCACCTTAAAGTCTCGCAGTGAGGAAAAGAGCTTGGTCCTAACCAGCGCCATGGTCTCCTCTAGGGGAGATGTCACGCCCTCCGTCCTGGCCTCTGCTGGGGCGTAACAGCTCGATATTCTGTTGGGTTGCACTTTTTTCAGTGGCATATAAGCTTGTGGGTGTGTTGGCGTGCCTCCGCATAGAGCGCTCCGGGGGACTCTGGGTACTTTTTTTATTTTTTTTAATTTTTTTTATAAACTCATGCCGACCAAGGACAGGCTTGCAGGTTGGTTTTAAATAGCTTGGTGTCAGGGAGAAATGATCAGTCTGAGATTGCAGAGGATACCCTTGTGTGTTCTCCAGATTACTTCACACACTGCCCTTAGTATGCTGCCTTTGGGGACATCAGGGTACTCTTCCCAGGCAGAGAGGTGCCCTCCCTGCATTTACTTCCGGTATCCAGTTGAGTCATTATGCATGACTATGGAAACCCATTTCCTCTAAGGTGCTCTGTTCATTATTGAGCTTCCCGAATTTCCCATACTGTACTTGTAAGTCCTGACAGCTCAAGTGATGAGAAGGGTGAAGTCCTCCATCAACCTCTTCCAAGGCACTCTCAGCAATCAGTCCCTACCCAAGTGACCAGCCTATCTCATCTCCGGGCTCACTTGGGCGCCATCTTAGGGGCAGGCGTTTAATGTTAGTTTGCAGAGCCCAGCATATGGCGCCTGACCACAACAAGACAGACAGAGAAAATAAATATGGACTTTCGGCTATCTGGTAGACAGGGCTTTACGTCTAGGCCCCAGCTCCATCAGCTTAAACGGTTCCGGAGGCCACTAGGGAGACTCTGCAGGGTGCCATTCTCCCGCCGTCATCATGAGGCCCACACTCCTCTGCAAGGCTGCAATCAGGGTGGAGGTGCCAGCGCAGCTCCTGATACCCTTGCGCGGAAGGTATGGCCAGTCTAATGCCTCCTATCGTGCAGGATCCCTGTGACCACAGCCGTATGCGAATGCCTTCGCCCGAATCCGATCCAGGGCTCACGGTGTGACCGCCATTTGCCCCAGGCTGACCGCACCACTCCTCTTGACTGTGTCTCGGTTGTCCAGCTACCCTCAATGATTGAACTATAGCGAAAGTCTTAGCTCTGTTCCACACAACCCCTGTTCTATATTGTGAAACGTTTGAGCAGTAGGTGCACACAGAAAGGCTCCGATCTGCAGGGTGACAAACGGAGCCTAAGTGGAACGCGTCCACACGGCTTTACAGCCTGGCCACACCACCCCTTTTTTATAAATGTTTTCTTATTGGCATTCATTTCCAATATAAAAAATACAACAACAAATACAGTTGCTCTTCTTTTGACTAATATGTACAAAGTGCTATCCATTTCCTTGTCTCCGATCTCCACCACTCCATTTTTATGCCAGTATTCGGGTCCGGTCAGTTGCATCATTGATTCTCCAGGCCAAAATATGTCCACTATCTCCTCCAAATGGTCTCAAATTCATGTGGTCTGCACCCGGCCGTAAATATGGGGTATTCCATTTTACCACACCAGTCCATTCCCTTAGTCCAAGTCGCCGGGGATGGGGTTTCAGGCTAGTTCCATAGCCTAGCAATATCTCTTTTGGCCACAACAGTTCCCAGTTCCATCAACATCCTATCTGCCCTTGGACCCCCACATCCTCCAGTATGCCAAACAATGTGGTTCTAGGGTGTGCCTCAATCCGTGACCCAACCGTTCTAGAGAGGGTATTCATTACATCAGCCCAGTACTTGTGTATCGATGGACAAGACATACCATATGATAAGGAGGCTGGCTTAGAATATGGTGCATACTTATTTAAGTGATACACTGTGCACTAATCCAGGCAACCATAATGGTGATTTTAGTGGTCTTTGATAACCATAGAAAGCTCTCAAAGTGGTGGCTCTGGAGAGCAGCCTTAGGGCTTATATTGAAGGAGTGTTGAGCAGCTTGTTTCTTCAGTTTAATCATGTAGTGTAGGTTAAATAAAAAAGAACCACACAGTGTATGTATAAAAATACTTCCATTTATTACACAATACATTGGTGTATTTCCTACCCAGAGATATCAACACAAATACACTACTGTAATTCATTTGCAATAAGGTAAGTAGTGCAAAATACAGTAGTCTCCAGGCGGAAACCAAACCATATATTAACAAAGTGGAATGCAAACTGCTGGAAAGGACGGTTCTTGGACCCTAAGATCCAGGGTCTACCCAAGGTAACTACCTACAAACCTCATGGAGGCTGTGTGCTGAGTGTGAACTGTTAGAAATGGGATTTCTGGTTGGCTAGGGCTTGCGTCTAAGCCAGGCAGAAACCACCACTCTAGTCAGGGCAAGGGAGTTACACGCCAAAGATAACACCTGCTCTCACTCCCTTGGTAGCTGTGCACGAGCAGTCCGGTTTATCCCGGAGGCCATGTGAAAAGCATTTGCGCAACCCACACAGCAGCAACATACTAGGCACACCACAAAAAAAAAACTCCACACAAGGTTATATCAAAAATAGCCTTTATATTATCATAAAACACATTAGAATAGTAATCACACAATATACACTGTGCCAACTGCCACTGGGCAATATTTACAGGGGATTATATACACATGACAGGGCCACTGTCAGAACCATCACTTAGTAAAGATAGTAAATGGAGAACATATAATAAGCATAGAACACAACCAGTAATTACTGGCACACTGGACTCAGCATCATCCTGTAATATAAATCATATTATGCATAGTATCTCATTAGGCATGAAATATATCCTGCGCCAACCTCATAAGCCTAAACATATTAGACAATAACCTCCTTAGCATAACATGCCTTAGGAAATAATCTCACTAGCATAAACCACAGTAGAGGATACCTCAAACATAAATACAGTATGCAAAACGGGGCTTAATGGCAGGCACTCAGTGGCACAGCTCCTCGGCTGCAGCGGCCCATAACATTGATAGCGATGATTCTCGTAGGACGGCAAATGTGGGCACTCAGCGGCACAGCTCCTCAGCTGCAGCGGCCCACAATAGCTATAGCGATGATTCACGTAGGACTGCAAATGCTGGCACTCAGCGGCCACAGCTTACCAGCTGCAGCGGCCCAATATAGTGATGATTCTCGTAGGATGGCAAATGCGGACACTCAGCGGCCACAGCTCCCCACAATAGCAATAACCATGAATTTGGTAACACGGGCAAATGCAGGCTCTCGGCGGCAACAGCGTCTCAGCTGCGGCTGCCTATAATACCGATGACTTTGCTAACGCAGGCAAATGCCGGCTCTTAGCTGCAACAGCTTCTCAGCTGCGGCGGCCCACAGTAGCGATAACGATGACTTTCAGCCCGCAGTAGAACCAGAGGCACTGGAATTCTCAACAGAGGCCTCACCTGCGAGGAGAATTCCCCTCAAATAGGAATCCGGATGGCTGATGGGTGAAGTCTAATGTCCCTTAGACTTCAGCAGGAGGCAAGCTCAAATCAGGCCCTTGGGTAGTTGCTTCAGCAAGATGGAGGAAAGTTTCAAAGTCCTTTCCCTCTAGTTACAAGGACAGAGGTTCGTCTTGGCGTCCAGAAGTAACACGTTCTTCCACCAGGAAAGAATTCAAATATAGCACTCACAGGGCACCACAGCTCCAAAAGCAAAAGTCCTCAGCAATCAAGGGGGCAATGCAGGGCCCAGGGAGGAAAGCCCTCATGGCAGTTCCTCCTGGGCCCCAGCAGCAGCATGCCCCAGCAGGTTCAGGAACAGCACATCATCCTAGAAGAGCACCATGGAACTGAAAATTGTCATGGGGTAACAGCCCCTTTACTTATACCACCAAAAGACTTTGTTCTCAAAAGTCACAAGTCACTGAACCCAGCCAGAACCAGTTTGGTGTGGTCCTGGAGCACTTTGTTTACAAGGCTGCATCCTGCCTTTGAGGAAGAGGGGGTCTGCCATCAGCGGCACAGTGGGAGGTGGAGCCATCATTCACCTTGCCAGGCACAGCCCTGCTCAAGTCAAAGTGTCACCCCTCCCCATACTCCAACTGCAAATCTCTCTATTCAACCCACGTCAAGCTCAGCATCCCCTGTCCATCCAAAACCAGACATGCAATTCACATAAGGCAGGCAGACACATGGCACACAGGAATGCCAACTTCTAAAAGTGGCATGGTCTTAATAAATCTGCGCACACCATTGCGCAGCATTTATTCGCACAATTTCATACATACTAGACTTGACCATACTGCTACTCTCATAACAGGAATTACCACTGACACACACTGAGCAGGGAATCCCCCATGCATTCCTATGGAAGGGCAGGCCACTCTCACTCCCACTAAATGTACAGAGTGTCATACCATATCAAGGTAGAGATCCAAAAAGGAATTACCATTCCAGAGAATCCAAGGCCTTCTCGTGGTCAAGCACCGGACACCCGAAATGTGGCCATTGTAATGTGGAGTAAGTGGAGACCCTGAAAAAACATCTTGGGTTCAGTTAAGTGTTGTGGGATGAAACAGTCTTTCTGGTCTGAGTGGAACAGAGGCGGAACTAAAAGCGTCAACTGATCGGAAAGTATCTTAGCTAGGATTTTATAATCCGTGTTCAATAGGGCCATCAGTCGGTAAGAACCCTGATCGGTGGGATTTTGCCAGGCTGATGTAATGAGATTAGTAAAGCCTCATGCAAAGATGTAGGTAGATGACAAGCCTCAAGCACGTTGGTGTATAAGGCGTGTAGATGTAGAACTAACAGGTGGGCATAAACTTTGTAATAGTTGGTGGGCAGGCTGTTGGGTCTAGGGGTTGTGCCTGATGCTAGGGCTCTGGTGGCTTCGAGGATCTCAAAGGGTGTGATTGGTTCTGCTAGTTATTCACGCTGTGTAGGAGTGATGGTGGTTAATTGTATGTGAGAGAAGAAAGTCTGGAGATGATCTTGGTTGAGTCTGATGGTTAACTCCTAGACAGACGCATATTGATGGGTCATTTCAGTATGTATTTCGTGTTGTGTGTAAAGGAAAGGGCCCCGTTTGGGCTCGGACGGCCTGGATAGGATGTTGGGGTTGCTCCTCTCGTATCAATCATGCCAGTAAGTGTCTTGCTCCGTTCCATGCTGCATGAGTACTAGAGGAGTGTTCTGTGTAATTTATGAATTTTGGGTGCTCTAAGAGTGGTATGTTCTCTACTTGCTTCATCCATTTGATGTTTCGCATTCTAGTTGTGTTACTGACTGTCTCGAGCCATAGGGCTTGCGTTCAATTTTGTTAATTGTTTTATCTAGCTGTCTGCGAATGTTTCAACTGATACCCAGATGGTCACTTTAAAGGTGTCCCTTTCGATTAGCTTGTTGTTTGTTGAGCCTTTGTTAATCTCAAAGTATTCTGCTGCTGCGGCACCAAGTGACTGCCGGAATGGTGGGTCTTCCAATGCCGCCGGCTTAAGGTGCCACGTGGGTATGGTTGATGGGACTACCTCCCATGCAAGTTGTAGAGATTGAGGATTGTGCTCTGGGTGTTTGCGGCCTAGGTAATCGATCTGCCGAATTATGGGGAGGAGTTCAGGTAACCCCACAATACGGTCAATTCGAACATGCAAATCATGTGGTGACTAATAATACGAATACACCCGCATCTCAGGGTTATGTGAGCGCCATAGAGCTATAAGAGACTTGAGTGTATCCAATTAGTTAATGCCTGGGTGTTTGACGTGGTAGTGGTGTGTGATGGTGGGGAGGGACGGGCGGATTGAGCAGTTGAGCATAGTGTTGAGGACAGCATTAAAGTTGCCTCCCAGTAGCCATGGAATCTTGGTCCAGTTAGCTAATATACCAGATAATGTGTGGAGGAACAAAGTCTGGCCATCATTGGGAGCAGATATTGTCCCCAGCAGGAGCTGTCATCCATTTAGGTGACCTCTTAGAAGCACATACCTGCCATCTGCGTCCACCACTACCTCTTCCGCCACATACTGGATCCCTGGTTTTACCCAATTTAGCACTCCCTTTGCATAGGAAGAAAGATAGGTGGTAGCACCAGCGCAGATGAAGACGTTCGGCTTCAGGAAGTGTCAAGTGTGTTTTCTGCAGTAGTTCTATGTGGGTGGATTTGGGTTGTAGGTAGGAGTATTCAGAATAACTTCGCAAGGGCGTGTGCATGTTTCATGATCCATGTGACGATATTAGTGTTGGCCATTTTAGAAATGTGACGTGGTCTCGCGTGATCAAGAGAGCCCGCTGTGTGCATCAGTATCAGCAAATTAGGTCATTTGAGGGGGGGAGGGAAGCAGACAGTACAGGGCAGCCCATCAGAGCTAAAAAGAAAAGTGGGAAGGTGGATTCTTCCAACTCATGTAACGTTATTAGAGCTGATGTACAACAGGGATCTGCCCAAACTACTTAGCCTAACTACAGAGTGTGTTGGTGAATCAAAGAGGGCATGGGTAACAAGTACTAACATTTTAAGACCTCTATTGTGTAGCATGTAATATGCAATCTGTGCTAATAAATAGGTGTATACCATGATGTGCTATAATTCTGAATTTTAGTTGTGTAGGGTATCAAGCGCTACATTAATATGATAAGATGTCGATCTGTCGCAGTTCTAGAGCAGGCAATGTACATGGGTGGTGGCCACTGCGTAATCGCTACAGGTCACCAGAAGGCTGCAAGTGCAGCACCACCAACTGATGCTATGAGTTTATATAATGTCATTAGCTGTCAGCAGTGTCTCAGCCGGTGGGGCCGGCGACTCTGCCCTGGTCCCCCAAGTAGTTGAGGAGCCGTCATCGCTCCATAGTTTTGTGGAGCTGGCATCTTGATCAGAGTGTAGTGCATGTTCACGCATCGCAGCTGCTATATATAAAGCTTGTTGTCTCTCCGCGATCACCTGCTTCAGGTTCAATACGACTTTTGGTGGAGGAGGGTGGCCGGTTCGTCCGCCACAACAACGTCTGTGGCTTCTCACATCATTTTGTATTCCCCCATTCTGACAGGAGAGGGACGGGATGTTGAGACCAGTGGCCTCCATCCAGTTCCATGCATCATCCAGGGAGTCAAAGAAATTAGCGGTGCCCTGGCCACCTCTCGGAGGTGGGCAGGAGACGGCAGCGACTAACGTATGTTGAGTTCACGAAGGCAGTGTTTAACTGCCTGAAAGGAGCTCCTTTGTTTTTGCACAGACACAGTATAGTCTGGGAAGAGCATTACCAGGGCATTATTCACCTTGATTTCTTGTAGTTTTTGCACGTCGCGGAGGATGGTGTGTCTGTAGTTTAATAGACAAAACTGAAAGGGCCTGGAATTAGCACCCAGCGGCGGTCTGCGCGTTGGCACCCGATGGGCACATTCAACTGTAAAGGAGGGTGATAACGAGCATCAGGTAGTAGTGCATGAATCTAGTTTTCAGTATCCCCTACTGCATCCTGGCACTTCTCACCCTCCGGTAGACCCACCACCCGTATGTTGTTCCTACATGAGCTGCCCTCTGCATCTTCCATGCTTCTCTCCAAGTTGCTTACTCTGTCTAACAATGATTGCAGTATTGTTGTGTTTTTGTGAGTTGCCGGCTGTAGCTCAGCTAGTGGGAGTTTGGTGTTGTGCATCTTATCCTCAAGTTTGTGGTGGTCCGCTCGCAAGAGGGTGAAATCTGCTATCACTTTGTCAATTTGAATTTCAAGTGATGTGCTTGTCTGATCAAGGGTGCTTCTGATTTTCTCCACTGCCTGTAGAACAGCGTTTACCTTGACGCTTAGTGCCATGTCCGGGTGCAGCACCTCGCCTCTTTTGGTGTTCAGTGGAGGGTTTCTCTGAGTCCATTGCAGATCGTGCCGGCATGGGCAGGGCATTTGAGCGCAAACGTTCCATAACTATCTGTTGAGCAATAGACATCATTGCGTTTTAGCGTCAATCTGGGTTCTGATTGGGGCCCACAGTTCCAGTCAGTCAATCGACAAGCCTGCAACCCAGCAGAACACCAAACATTAGCACCGGCAACCAGAAACCGCCTTGTTCACAGTCGCTAGCATAAAGCCAAACCCACTGTCTAACGGTTCCATAGATGAGCAGGGGTCCACACCGCAGCCAATAACCTGTCCAGATCGCCGACCCCAAGGCAGTAGAGCGGGTAGGTCACAAGTGTAGGCGGTCAATGGAGGAGAGTATATGCAGGCTTCAAGAGTCGTCAAATCACAGTGACCAGTCTCTTGGGAGTGGCACGGTTTTGTTTGTGTTGTTTGTCTCCCTACATAATTGCTTTTGAATAGGAATGAATCGTCCTGTAGGTTTATGTTCAGGCTAGGTATGGCTCTCCTGCTTACGAATTATCAATAGTTGATGGCGAGTCCCACCTGTGCCCCGGTGATTAGGAGAGTGGTTCGCTGTAGAAAAGTAGGATCTGCTTTCATGTCCGTATTTTGTTTTTTACTAGTCTGACTGGGATCCTGCTAATCAGGACCCCAGTCACTGTACTTTCTCCCTAAATGGACTATGGGAAGTACTTCTGTACATCCACAATTGGCTACTGGTGTACCCTTCTAAGTCCCTAGTATATTGTATATGCATTTATATAGCGCTTACTACCCCAGAAAAGGCGTCAAAGCACTTTTTCGGCAAGAAGCATGCTACTCCAGAACCCATAATGGATTAGTGTTGAAATAGTATGGTGAAATATGAAAGTAATTTGAGTGCTGGATTAGTTAGTCAGTTATTTGGATTGAGAAGGATAGCTCCGGGGTAGGAGAGGGGGGAAAAAGGTTTGCATTTTTATAGTGCTTGCTACCCCTGATGAGGTGTAGAAGTGCTTTTTGGGCGAGTAGCCGCTACTCTAGGACAGATAGAAGTAGTGGTGAATTTGTATAGAGAAATATGAAATTTGAGAAGTAGGCATGTTAGTCTGTTATTTTGATTGAAAGGATAGTGGAGGGATAGAAAAGTTATGGTTTCGATTTTTTTGTTTTTAGTTTTGCTTTGGAGGTCATAGCAATAGGAGGAGGCTTGGGATGCGTAAAAAGGGATGTGGGGGAAAAGTCAGAAGGTAGAGTTTAGAAAGGCTTGCTTTGGGGGATCGTTCTAGTAAAAGAGGTGTCAGATGATGCAATGAGGGGTAGAGTAGGGAAGAGTCTAGAAACGGTTATTTTGTGGATCATAGTAGCGATATGGGGGTTGGGATGAATGAGAGAGTGGATGTAGAGGATATATTGAGAGCGGTATAGGGCGAGAACAAGGTAGTGCATTGGATATGCTGAATTAGAAGAAAGTAATACATATATAGATCCAGAAGTACATGGAAAGTATATAGATGCATAAAGGAAGTAAGTACATGTAGATTAAAGATATTGCTAGAGGAATAGGGTGCGAAATAGGGTGGTGCATTGGGCAGAGTAGTAGTTAGACGTTTGAGATGAGTCCGAGTTGAGGTAGATGATATTCTGAGAGCGGTAGGAATAGGGTATTGCAATGCGTGCTATTTTAGGAGAAAAGTAATCAATATATAGATCCAAGTACATGGAAGGTATATAGATGCATAAAGTAGGTAAGTATATGTAGATTAAAGATGCATTAGATAACTCTGGTTTTCAAGTGTTGTTGTACTTCAAAATGTATTTTTTTTAACAATTCTACATGTTTATACAAACCAACACACATATAGGTACTTATCTATAATACAAAGAAATGCTTATATACAGAGTGATATGCGGTATCTTTGTTTGCTTATGGTGCTTATGTGCAGAAGAGCCCATTCTTGAGTACTTTTCTGAAGATAAGGTGGTTGTTCGTGGATCTTATGTTGGGGTAAAGAGTTCCATAGTTAGGCTGCTTGAACAGGGAAGGTTGTGACACCATGGTTTTTTTCTTGTATCTTGGGATTTTGAGGTGAGGTGCCCCTCTAGAGTGGAGGTTCCTTTGTTGAATGTGTTTAGTGATTTTATTCCTGATGAATAGCGGTCCCATTCCATATATCGCTTTGTGGGTGATAATAAGCAGCTTAAACATGGATCTTCTGGCAACCGGTAACCAATGCAGGTCTTTCAAGGCAGGGGAGATGTGGTTTCCCGGTTTGATATGCAAGAGTAGTCAGGCAGCCGAGTTCTGAATCCGTTGTAGTCTTTTCATGGTCGTTAAAGGTGATCCTTTGTAGAGGCTTTTGACGTAATCAAGTTTGGACAGAAAAAGGTGTCATATGGTTACTACGTTTCTATATATTGTGTTAAGTTAGCATGTGCTTATTAAATGTTTAAACACCATATTTTCTTTCTGCTTCGGTTTGCACACGACACCTAATTGTTATTGTAGCTTTTAACCTAGACGAAAGATGTGATTTATTTGAGAATAATGTTATTGCACTGGTATCAGTCGTGCTTGGTACACTTGGTACAACTGTCTGCACACTGAGAACTGCACACTCTAAGAATAACCTAACACAAGGTTGCTGAAGGCCTGATCCTCGCACCATGTTAGTCATAACACAAATAATGTTGCTGCCAATATTGGGCTCTACGCGGGTTTAAGATACAGTTACAGGGAATGAATCAACACACTTGATGCTTCGCATGCTGAGAGCTGGTAGCGGTTGATGTGATCTCCTCCTACTGAGAATTAGAGGTATGGGTCCGCCCTGCTAAGAACCCAGATGAGACCTTCTTAGATCTAATATAATATGCTAATTAGGGTGCGCGAAATATAGGTGATACAGAATTCTATAGATCTTTGCATCATAACATGCTATCACCTTTTGCTTATTATGGATTAGTGACTATGCTGCTAACTCTGATTTTTATAATATGTATGTTGATATTATATAAGATACTGCGTTTGAGAATGTTGCATTTAAAAATAAACATTTCAAATTTGCACGTGTGTTCTCTGCCTCCCAGTTTCGGTTTGTAATGATTATATAACGAAAGAGTGTTCATGTGTTCCACGATACCTGAGGTATTCTAAGTTCATGTTCTGGATTGTCTAAGTCATTGGTAAGTTATTACTACTGATGAGACACTGTAGCTAGCTTGGTAAGGGGATTTCTGAAACAAAGGTGAGTTTTGGGTCACCCTAACTCACCCAGGTTCTAGATCTCTGTGCACAGTTCTGTGGGAGAACGGAAACCCTGCTACAAAGGGAGATGGTAGCTTGGACCTAGTGTGGAAATCCTAAATGGGGAAAGATATGTCGCAGAGCTTTTATAGTAACAATGCTTGATTTGCTAGTCTGTCCACTTGGGCATTCATAGATAGCTTGGAGTCCATGGTCATTCCAAAGTTTCTTACTTCCTTCAATACTTTAGGCGGTGATCCCTGTTCGTCAGCCTAGGCCGCAAGCGGGTCATAATCTTTCCAATTGCCACACATGAATATTTCCGTTTTGGAAGCATTTAATTTGAGATGGCTCCAGGGCTTTGTGACAACTGAAAATTGGTGAACTTTCAATTTCTTTGGGGCATTCCAGTTGAAGGAGTATTTGCGTGTCATCTGTATAGTTATAGCACATGAGGTGAAATTGATTGACCAGTACTGGTAATGACTTCATGTAGATGTTGAAAAGCACAGGCTACATGATAGAACCTTGAGGGACCCCTGTTTTGGTGGAGTATAGTCTGAACGAAAAGGTGGAGTATGGATGACATTGGTTCTGTTTTGAAGGTAGGATGTGATCCAGTCTAGAGCAGTTCCGGCTTCGTAGAGTCTGTATCGGAGTGTCATGGTCAACCATATCAAAGGCAGCAGAGAGGTCCAAGAGTAGTAGCGCAGCAACCCCATTGCGGTCAACTGCATTCTTCAGGCCATCCCAGATGGCAAGGATGGCAGAGTCTGTGCCTCTTCCTGGACGGAAACCTGTCCGGAAGTCTGAAGGTCTGGCATTCTCTTCCATGAATTGTGACAACTGGGTGAATGCTGCTCTTTCTATCAGTTTACCCAGGAACGGTCCATTTGTAATGGGTCTGTACTTGTCAGGCTTCAGCAGGTCCAAGTTTGAATTCTGTCTGAATAGTACCTTCTCTTTGATTTTTTGATAGCTGTTTTTGTTTAATCTGTTAATTTTCTGTAGGTGAAATTTGTCTTGTTTGGCGTTTGTTTTGAACCAGGCACGTTGCAGTTTTCTAATTTGTTGTTTTATGTCTTTTATCTCTATTTCTCCAAGGTGCTTGCTTTCTTTTGTTCTGTTGTGTGGTTTTGAGTTGTATCAGGCTATCAAAAGCTTCCTCTAGCCACTCATAGTTTAACAGAATTTGTTTCCCGATCTGTACTGGATGTTAGTTGTGTTTCGAAGTGTTACAAATTGAGTTTGTTCCACGGTCGATATGTGGATGCATGTAAGGTGGATTTAGGTGAGTTCCTTACTGTTGTTTTGTGTTGGAAAGCAAGCAAGTGATGGTCTGACCATGTGACTGGAGTTATAGTTTGAGAGGTAACTAGTTCGGTATTAGCAAAAATGACATCTAGGATGTGTCAAGGGATGTGTTCGGGTTTGTGGACGATCTGATGCAGATATTCGCATTGTGCCGGATTCTAGCCGCAAGGACCTCAATAACGAGCGTAAAGAGAAGTGGTGACAGGGGGCAGCCCTGTCTGGTACCCCTCTGGATGGGAAACTCACGCGATAGCGTACCATTAACCCTTACCCTCACCCTTGGACCCGTGTAAAGCAGTCTGATCCATGCTGTGAACTTCGGCCCGAATCCAAACCTCTGCAAAACAGCAAACAGAAAGGGCCAGTGCACTGCATCGAACGCTTTTTCCGCGTCCAGGGAGAGGAACCAGTGTGGGTCCTCTCTCTCCTTTACCTCTTGGAGCCAATTATGGGTTCTTCTAAGATTCAGCTTTGTTGCCCTATCAGGCAAAAAACCCGACTGGTCCATATGTACCAGTCCCGTTATTATTGCGTGTTACATTCTTGTGTGCCTTGTACATAATCAAGTCATTTGGGTAAAAAATAACTACCATGTATAGAAACTTGGGGCCCTATTTAAAAAATTGTTAAATTTGCAAATTCAATGAAAAGACAGCTGCTACCTAGTTGAAATAACTGATTTAGGGTGAAATAAACTATTCTAGCGTAGTGTCCACCAGCCTCATCTCCAGTTAGCGGAAGTAGGTCTGTCCAAAGCTGACGGTGATTCTGAGGTATCTTGAACACGGAGATCAGTGAACTTAGCTGAATATTCCCCAAAAAGCTCTACCTTGAAGTAAGAATGAGAAGCTGATCACGTAGGAGATCCCCCACCCTATGCCTGTGTGAAGGAAAATCTGGGTATCAATAGTGTGCCTCTTTATAAAGGGTAGATTTCCATTTGGTGACCACTTGGGTGGAAATTTCTGCAGCAGCATTGGCCACGCCCACAAGATCTGTCATCAGGTTTGACCGTTGTCTGTATATCGGTTCACAAAATAGGTCATTTTGGCTTAACATCTGCCTGTGTTCTATCTCGAAAGTATACAAAAGAGCGATGGACGGAATGCTTCAATTAATCTCAGCCCCTGTTAATAACTTGGCCTCCATGGTAGTCCATCTTTATTTTGCACACCATGCCACCTCAGCTTTTCCCTAGTTGTAGAAAACAATTAATTGGTCAGATTTTCCACTACCATTTTGTCTGAGGTAGTACGTTTTCTGCTGGAAGAAAGAGTTTCGAAAAGCTAACGATAAATTACGCCTAGGGCAATATCCATTAGTTGAACATCCACACTTTTATAACCCCACCAAAAATATGATCTCAAGCAGATTGAAGTAACTATAGAGTGATGTGTTTAAAATTAACCTTACATCAAGCATGTTGTGATTCCCCCACCCCCTTCCGCCACACTATGTACATTAACCACAGCATCCTGAAGCCCAACATTTAGAAGATGATGAATATGGGATCGAAGTCTGTATGACTTGTACAAGATAGGAGTCATCAATATGATGCGTCTATGGCCTCAGCCTGTGATACACAAGCTAGTGGCTTGTTTTCTCCATAGCTTCATTAAGTAATGTTGGGTATGTGCTACAGCCAAGGTCAGGGTTTATTTACTCTAAATCGTCCTTGAGTTGCAACACTCTTCTCTTTACATAAGATCAACACTGTTGTTCCAGACGCCGTAGTGCACTATTTGCTTATTTATTTATGTGTTTTATAAAATGTTACACACCACTTAGGCCACTTTCAGAGTTCAGAAACTAAAGGAAGGAACATGCAATCTTCAGTTAATGGACTGTTGTGTGAGGGTCATGGACTGTCTTGGCAATTAAATCAATGAATAAAAATTGTTAAATTTAAAGATTTGGTGAGAAGTATTTTAACTCCTATGTTGGCCTCGTGGCTAATGATTTTGTTTATGTATATATAGGGATAAACCCAACACTTTATTTTCTTTACTATTTGTTGTAGATATTGCATTTTCGTGTTTATATTTAAATAGTGTTGAGTATTTAAAGGAATTAAGTCTTTCAAGTTTAAAAGAACATGAATACATCAAAGTTTTAACATTGAGTGAGTTGGCCTAGCCTGATGCCCAGGGCGGGCGGTTCTCGATCCGACTGTCTGCAGTCACTCCCAAGAGGATGATAGTCTTAATGAAGGTCTGTTTCAGTTTCAAGAATTAGATTTTCAGCAGTTTCCTGAACTTTAGATATGATAATTCTATATGGAAACTAGAGCGGAGTTTGAACCAAAGTTCTGGATCCTGAACCCCCATGGATCTTCCAGTGCACTCATTTCTATTAAAGGAACAATGTTGTATTGTAAACCCGTTCCCGAAGGAAGAAAGGACCTTGATCTGCACAATGTTTTTACCTTAATTTTGAATTCATGTAGAAGCCAAAATAGAGCTTGCAGGGCTGGCTTTACATTCTGTTTCCATGTGTGAAGTCATGTTCTAAATGCCCGATTTTTACAGTCTGGAGAGGTATTTTTTTTAAAGGTAATGTAGACTACATTACATTAGTCTAAGCAGGCCTTGACCAAATCACATATAAGGTCCATGCAGTGGACCAGTTGCTGGAGGGAAAGTTTTGTTTCGCTGGGTAGCATCTTGGAAGTTAGTGCTTTGATTTGTTGAGAGAAGTTGATGCCTGAATTAAAAATGATCCACAAATGATTTAGTTTCAAGCGGAGTAATTTGGTTGATGAACATCAGTAATTTACTAAATTTTGTGTTGGAGGAAACTTTTTTTATTATGTTTTTTTTATTTATATTTTTGAAGGAAGAAAGCTGAACCCGCTGAAAAATTGGGTGACTTTATGTAGTACTATACAGGCACATGCATCAATATTGCTTTTTGCGATTCCTTAATTGCGAAAAATAAGGAATCGCAATTAAGGAATTGCAAAATGCAATGCATCAAGAAATCGCTAAATAAATTGCGATTTCTTAATATTCATTAATTGCGACTCGCAAATTGCGATTCGCAATTAAGGAATACCTCCCTATTCATTCCTATGGGCCTAAAGGCCCATAGGAATGAATGGGAAGACATTCTCAATTTGCGATTAGCAATTAGCGAATCGCAAATTAAGAATGCGATTTCAAAGGTGCAGGGGTGTCCAAAGGACACCCTGTTGCACCCCCTGAAATCAATCTGTGCACATATGTTGTGCACGCACATGTCCTTAGGGCATGTGTGTGCACAACATGAAACTTTGAAAAATGCACAAAAGTGCATTTTTCAAAGTTTTCGCAAATTACCATGAGGTTCAACCTCATGGTAATTTGCTCCCTCTAATTGCGAAATAGCAATTTTTTAAAGTTTCATGCATTGCATTTAAGGAATCGCAAAATGCGATTCCTTAAATGCAATCGCAATTTGAGAATTCGCAAATATTTGCAAATTCTCAAATTTCGAGGGCCTTCACCCTTCATGAATTCCAAAAGCAGATTTTGCGATCGCAAACGGCCGATTTTTGCGATTCGCACCGTTTGCGATCGGAAAATCCTTTGATGCATGTGCCTGTTAATGCCCAATTAGGGCGAGCTGAGCCGGTCTTATCAAAAACAATGTATTAAAGATCTGTCATTTTGAGTGTGCATCTGACATAGAAGCTCATGTACATTGAGAGATTCTGTGTTTTGATGTTACAGAAGCTGTTGTACTTGATCTATCAGGGCTCATTGTCCGTTTCGCAGTCTCCTGGAACATCAATCGGCCGCCCCCCCTCACCCTTCATTTTTTGTTTTTATAAAGAAGTTCCCCAAGGCTTCCTCAATGATGTTTAATAGTGTGCATTCTGGTGGCCCACATTAGTTCGTACATTTGTCTATCACAGATGAGATCATTTTATTTTGCTTTAGTCTTTTTCTGGTTTTGTGAGTCCAAAACCTTTCTCAAACATTTTCTTCTGTTGGGTTGTTTATATTCCGGTGTTCTGTTGAATCAGACTATACAGTGCATTTTTAGGTCTCGACCTCTGCTAATGCGCTTGGGCATTGCAGATGTCGAGACTTATAGAGATGGATCCACGAAAGCTAAACCAGGCGGATTGTGCCGAGTGCATGTGCCCGTGCACGCGCTTTCCATTTGCTCTCCGAGCCGCCTGCCTCGCATCATTGTATCAGACCCGCCACAGCAATGCCGAGAGCTTCACTTCAAAGGGATCCGCTCCCCCGCCCCCTACTTCACACTTCAAAGGAATACGCCCCCCCCGCAATGCCAACAGCATTTCGCGGCCGCTTTTCATTTCATTTCGCGGCCGCTTTTCATTTCATTTCACGGCCGCTTTTCATTTCATTTCGCGGCCTCTTTTCATTTCATTTCGCGGCCCCTTTTCATTTCATTTCGCGGCCCCTTTTAAGTATCTTGCGTGTCTTTTGAGCTTGTTTATTCATCCGATTCCTAACATATGGCATGTACTGAACAGTTATGTACTAGACCTGGCAGAGTGGGTGCCCTTTGAACTTTTTTTTTTTTTTTTTGCAAGCACGCATTTGTCCTGATCAGAATTGGTGGAAAGCATCAAACCACCAGATACTTAATGCTATGGTAATCTTTTTGATTCATTTAGTCTTTTTCGTCTATTTATTTCTTGAAAGCGAATCATTTTCTCCCGTTACTATCTGTATTTGAAGAAAATTCGCTCACAACTGGGTCGGCTTTGAAAGTAACATTTACTGCCTGTTGACAGCAATGCCATCAGTTGTATTATTTTTTTGACATTTGAAAGACCGAGGGAATGTGCTCGCTTTCCATAAACTTCCTCCGTGGTTTCTCCCTTCGGGCGATATATGGCATTCCTAGATGCGTGTATCCATTAGTGACAGCGCCTCGGTAATTGTGGTCTAAGGACCCCTGTGCGGTGCTCTGTCGTGGTCTGTGTTCTCCGGCATATTTAAAGGCTTGGCGACTCCACCCCATGGCTGTCCAAACACACTTTCTCCACAAGCCCCAACATCAAAAGAGCTAAGCCGAGGCCACTGGAAATTGGAACCACAGGGTTCTGTATATCAACTTCACCACTGTGATGGGCAGTGATTTCTCTCCATAATGCTAATTTTACAACAACGGGCCCCAAATCGGTCAGCAGGGACCTCGGGGAACATACTTTGTACATGCAACACTGGTCCCATGCAAGAAAATTGGAAAAATATAAAATATAGACAGTCAATCTATATTGAGAGTGACATGTCCAGCCAGACAGTTGTCTTTACACAAGTCAGCCAGTGTGGAACACCAGCCTGTGCCCAGCACTAACAGAGCGGGTACAGAAGGTGAATATAGACAGCAAAGAAGGGCTTTATAAGGCAAAACAAATTTTTCTGTTATAAATGCAATTGTACAGAATATTTCAACAAAGCACCATTAAACCACATAGTAATCACGTTTTAGTTTTTGGTACTTAAAGGTCGACGGCGTTTCGGACCCCTAGTAAATCACGGGGACCATCATCAGGACATTTTCAGTGAAAGCCTTAACAATAATTTAGCCTCTAAATGCCAGGGATCCTAAATAGAAAACGGCAGTAGAAAATTGCGCACGCCCGCAATCAGGCGAGGGGTGCCGCAGTACACGATGGTATCCGTCGGCGGCCAGGGGAACCGGGTGAGTCGGTTTCCACTCGCGCTTCCTGGTGTGCTGATTCTCTCCATAATGCATCTTTTCTTAAGATCTGGCAGGTGTGTCTCTCTGTGCATGTAATGGGGAAGAAAAGCGAGATGGCTCTTTATTTACAGCACCACCACATTATCACTCAGCACCACCACATTATCACTCAGCACCACCACGGCAACACTCAGCACCACCACGGCATCACTCAGCGCCACCACGGCATCACTCAGCGCCACCACGGCATCACTCAGCGCCACCACCGCATCACTCAGCGCCACCACGGCATCACTCAGCGCCACCACGGCATCACTCAGCGCCACCACCGCATCACTCAGCGCCACCACCGCATCACTCAGCGCCACCACGGCATCACTCAGCGCCGCCACGGCATCACTCAGCGCCGCCACGGCATCACTCAGCGCCGCCACGGCATCACTCAGCGCCGCCACGGCATCACTCAGCCCCGCCCCGGCATCACTCAGCCCCGCCCCGGCATCACTCAGCCCCGCCCGGCATCACTCAGCCCCGCCCCGGCATCACTCAGCCCCGCCCCGGCATCACTCAGCCCCGCCCCGGCATCACTCAGCCCCGCCCCGGCATCACTCAGCCCCGCCCCGGCATCACTCAGCCCCGCCCCGGCATCACTCAGCCCCGCCCCGGCATCACTCAGCCCCGCCCCGGCATCACTCAGCCCCGCCCTCCCCCCCCCCCCCCCGGCATCACTCAGGCGCGCCCCCCCAGCATAAGTGTGGCCGGGTATTCTCAGACGTGATTCCCTTGCTCACTTTGCCACTGGATTCAAGCAAGCCGGGCTGAAGACGGCTGGAATGCCAGAAACCGGTCCTCGGAAGCTTGTTTCCGGTCCAGGAAAGGCATGGCTTGGCAGTTCGGGCTGGACTGTTCCCATGAGGCACAGGGTCAGACTGATTTGCATATAGCCATGTCTGAACTGGGGTGGCAGAGTGGGCTAAAAAACGGTGATAAATTAAACCCAGATCTTTTGACTGGGTGTGAGTGTTTGATTGGTTCAGATGCTCCGTCCATTACCACCCCCTTTTTTACCGCTTTTGGCTGCCATAAGTGTGGCAGGGTATGCTCAGACGTTGAGTCCCTTGCTCACTTTGAATGTTAAATGTCGTATACTTGTAAAGCGCACAGCTGCCCCAGCAAAGGGGCGTCCCGGCGCTGTATACCGCTGGGGAACCCATCCTGGCTTTTCCTGTGAGATGGTCCCTCCTGTGGATCTCCAAGGTGAAGACCAGCATCCCCGGCGCTGATGGGGCCTTTAGTAGAGATTAAGCAAGCTATTGCCCAGAGTTGCTGAGTGGGATCCATGGTTGGAGTAGGCACCGAGGCGAGAATTATCGAGTCCGCTGACCATGGCCCAAGACCCTGCCGCGTCGGGAATCGAACCCTGGTCCTGGCCCGACCTCTGCTTCCGGGGCTGCCGCCTCTAACCAGTGAGCCACACCACTCTACTTTGCCACTTGATTCAAGCAAGCCAGGCTGAAGACGGCTGGAATGCCAGAAACCGGTCCTCGGAAGCTTGTTTCCGGTCCAGGGAAGGCATGGCTTGGCAGTTCGGGCTGGACTGTTCCCTTGAGGCACAGGGTCAGACTGATTTGCATATAGCCATGGCTGAACTGGGGTGGCAGAGTGGGCTAAAGAACGGTGATTGATTAAACCCAGATCTTTTGACTGGGTGTGAGTGTTTGATTGGTTCAGATGCTCCGTCCATTACCACCCCCTTTTGTACCACCCCAGCATCACTCGGCGCCGCCCCAGCATCACTCGGCGCCGCCCCATCATCACTCGGCGCCGCCCCATCATCACTCGGCGCCGCCCCATCATCACTCGGCGCCGCCCCAGCATCACTCAGCGCCGCCCCAGCATCACTCGGCGCCGCCCCAGCATCACTCGGCGCCGCCCCAGCATCACTCGGCGCCGCCCCAGCATCACTCGGCGCCGCCCCAGCATCACTCGGCGCCACCCCAGCATCACACTCGGCGCCACCCCAGCATCACACTCGGGGCCTCGACAGCATCACACTCGGGGCCTCGACAGCATCACACTCGGGGCCTCGACAGCATCACACTCGGGGCCTCGACAGCATCACACTCGGGGCCTCGACAGCATCACACTCGGGGCCTCGACAGCATCACACTCGGGGCCTCGACAGCATCACTATGCGCTACCACAGCATCAATCAAACCATTCAACAAAAACTGGTTCAAATATGTTCTGTCAGTGTTTCAAGCTTTATTACAAATGTCACAAAAAAGATGTTAATATTTCACTTCTGTTCCTGGATTTTCGTCACAATAAAATACACTGAACATAATCTTCACAAAAGTTATTTTCAAAAGTTTAAGCTATTGCCATTATAAATTACAATCACTTTTATTTAAGTATTAATTATTAAAAAAAATTAAGCCATTGTTATTTGTGATATCAATACATCGAAGTCCCGTAAATAAAAAGCATGTTGCATTACAAATGCTATAGGTGTCACATTTGCGAAAGTTATAACTATTGGCATTGTAAATGACAAAACTATTAATTTAGCTATTCTCCAAACCAACACATAAATAAAAAAAATTGTCATTTACAAGACCAATAGCTCAAACTTTCATAATGCAAGACCTATTGCATCGCAAATGCTTGTTTTTTTTTTTAAAGGTTTAGCACAGAGATGAATAAACTCCAGCTGTGAAACTGCTAACCTGCCTGAATAAAGAGGCCTTCTTTTTTTGCCTCCCCTTAATGGCATGTGATTTTTAACTAATAAGGCAGTTTTCATCGGTTTCCCTTTTCCCCTCTTTTTTTCTCCTAAAAAAGGAAAACAGTAAAAGTTGTCCCGTAAGCATAGATCTTTTAACCTGCACTTCATTCTCAAATGAGGTTTTACATGGGCTTCTGTTTTATGCAGTTGAACCCAGATCTCCATCCAGTCGTGACAGAACTTAGTAAATAGCAATTAGAATTTGTTGTAAAGTACTAGAGTGGTTAAAGTACAAACAAGTGGCAATAACTAACAAGCATTAGGGACGTCACAATGAAGAGCATTGGCAATGAGTAGAATTTTTTTTGGGTGGAGGGGCAGTATGTACAGGATAGTCCGTGTCTGTGCGCACAAGAGCTTGAGAGTATGTCTTTTACCAAATGAGGGACCTATCTGAGTATGTATGGTTCATTTTGATGATCTGCGATTGTGGTTTGTTGGAGTAGGCATCAAGTGACGCTATTAATGAAAACTGGTTGAGGCGAATTTGAGACTGGGTGGGGATTTGAGCAGTGGTGTGGACTGTGAATTGAGTGGTGTATTTGATTACCTATGAAGGGGTGGGGGCTGGGGAGTTTTGTTGGTGTCCGGGTAAGGGTTGATGCAAACCATGTTATTTACCAGCATACACTATATTCAGTTTCTGATTATTTTTCAGAGTTTTTGTTCGGTTTTAGGAGCAGTGAAATAGAAAATCTCGGAAGTATTATCTTTAAGCTACATTTTCAGTGTTCTTTTTCTATTGTGTTACACGCTCATGATCTTTTTTTTGTTTTTTTTGTTTTTTATAGAATTGCATAGTACGTCGTATTATCTAATCTGCTAGTAAGATTCTGCTTCATAAATGTCTTCCAGGGAGGCTGGTCAATGCAGGTTGTGAAAGTTAACAGTTGGCAGGAAAAAATAAACCGAAGACGACTGCAACAGAAACGTGCATTCAGATCACCAGGTTTATACAAGAGGTACAGTAAGAAAATAATGCGGTTTTGTTTCTTGTTTAAAACGTATGCGACCATGATACAGTCCTGATAATGATCTGAAGCATCAATGAAGATTCAAACATCAAAGATATTATTCCTTTTTAACACAGAAATGGGTTAGTTCTTTACCGTGACATAAAGCCCTACTATCTAAAGCATAGTTCTCAGCGCATTTGAGCATAAGCCTTTGACAGCCTGGTCGTTTAGGTGTTCTAATAGATGGGACGGGATTTGGTTCAGCTTCTCAACCTGTTTTGGAGATTGTCATTTTTTGTTTCTCCCTATTTAAGGCTGGTAGGCTTTATTGGACAATCAGTGTTTTCGGTCTACCTTTGTAGTGGGCAACCACCAGGGTTGGGGGAATTCCTCTCTTCACCATGAGATTCTCTCTAAATTCCTAAAAGATGGAACATGCCCATGCATATGCACACATGCGCGATTCAGGGGTGCAACAGGGTGTCAATGTGACACCCTACCACCCTTGAATGTGTTCCCTCCCCCCATTACCGAATCTGTATTTACCGATTCGGTAAATCCCATTAATTCCTATGGGCCTCCATAGGAATGAATGGGAATTACCGAATCGGTAAATACAGATTCGGTAAATTTCGAATCGTACCGATTCGGTAATACTTATCAAATTTTTTCCTACATAGCATTTATCGATTCTAAAATACAGAATCTGTAAAATTCCGTATTTTAGAATCGGTAAATTAGGATTACGTACATCTGGCCCCTAGTTTGTTCCCAGTCTGTTAAAAGGCTGATAAAATGGACTATTAACCATTTCGATGCTAGTGACGAGCTCAGCTCGTCATGATGCACGGTTGAGCTGTGCTGATGACGAGCTGAGCTCGTCATGAATACAGGCTAGGAGCAATTTCCAGCACTGGGGGGGAATACGCCCAGCAGCCATGTGGTTAATAAAGGATCATCCCAGACACTGTTATGTTTTAAACCCCAACTTTGTGTTTCTACAGTTAGTCTTCGCATATAATCCCAACTAGCAGAGACGATGTGTGACTCCTACACCTTAATATCCTCTTAGTCTTATGTATGATCAAGTGCATTGATTTGCACTACACACTTGAATGATTAATTGTATAATGTGTCTGCGATGTAAACGCTCTGACACCCTACAGTTTGATGTGTAGCACTATGTGTTACATTTTAAAAATGTGAAATGGCTATTTAAATTGTTGTTCATGTGAATACTAATTCGTACTGATACATCTGGCATTTTTACTGTGCATGTACATCTGATACATTTCGGAGTTGCACAGAATAAGTAAGTGAAAAGCTGTGTACCTTTTGTTTGCCCTTTACATTGCTATTTAGGTGTTGGGCTCCAGACACCGTCCAGCCAGGATTATACTCCAACAAAAACGTGTGGTTGAACGGTCTTCAACATGCAGGTTTTATCTTACCTGTGATTACCACTGCGGTTTCCAGCGCAATATCCTGGAGAGAATTGTCGTTTAACCACCACTCTTCCGGATGTATTTTCTTGAACATATAATCCCTGAAGAAGTTCTCCAAGCGTGAACGAAATGCATTGGTTGAGCTTAGTTTTTCTACTGACCCTTTGGACTTCATTGAACTGGCGCATCCCCACTGATAGCCATAGAAGCCATCAGACCAGATGGGAGACACCCAGTTTTTGAAGCTAAAAAACGCTTTATTTTAGTTTTCTTGCTCCTGAAAAGTCCTCTTCTTCAATGAACGTCTATGGTGAAAATGCACTCCCGCGATTTCACATATTAACAGTCACTTTCACTGAATTCTGCAATACTTACTATCGGTTCATCGTTGTGCAGGCAGGGGAAGGCAAAGTGATCAGGGGCCTCATGGGCTTCTTATTATTTTCTCCTGTTTTTTGGCCTGGACTGGGTGCGCATGGAATTCTGAGATTTCTCCAATAATTTTGCACAAATAAGGTTCAGGCTTACCTGCAGAGTCGTGACCTACAGGTGCCATCTCCACCATATCTTTCCAAGCCCATTACTTTCGGTCTACAGAGCCTACTACAAAAACGAGCAGATCTATTCCTCAGGACAATCCTTTGGCGAAGCCCAGGCCACGACAATGTGGATCTGGCAAACGGATTTTTCTCTTCAGTTGGTTAAAATAAATGTTTTTGCGGTCCAGAGTTGGGGAAAAAAGAAAGTTACATCTGCTTGTTTTAATGTCAATTTTTGTTTCAGAGTTATTCCATGATGACTGGAAGCAGCTTGACCGACTGTTCTAATGTATACTCTTGTTCAGGTACTGCACAAACATGTTGCCTAGTTGTGAGATGTTCTCATTCTGATGCATCTTCGCGTAGCTGATAAACGGACGTCTTGATTTTTGCAGCTCTGCTATGCTAAGGATTCTTGTAAGCTCTGTTTTCATTAGCTCCAGGCACAGTAATCCAGTTTCCTGGAACACTGGTTTTCTGGGATTTTAAACATATATGGCATAATTTTGGCCTGGTCATGCAAAAAATTTATGGATGAAAGCGGTTGTGTTTGTGTGCCTGGTTGGGAGGAGGGACTTTGCTGTGGAAAATGGCATCGCAAATGTCTTTATCCTCTTAGCAGCTATGGAACGTCCAGCTCCAGTGCTGAACGTTCCATTGCACAGGTGAGGTTTGAGGTAGTGGTGCCGTCGGCCGTTTGAATAGGCGCAGCACATAAGAGGTTAAATGGCAGCATGTCTTCTGTCTACACAGTGAACCAAGGATTGTCCCTGCGGTTCCTTGAATCAGGGGGCTTCGGAACGCTGTACAAGTGCATCAAATATTTGCTGTGCATACTGGTTTTCAGGCTCTCCGGTGTTATTTCACGCAGAGCTGACTTCAGTGGCTGTCATGAGCTACAAACAGTTCTGTCGGGTGAACAAAATCTCCTTGAGGAGAACTGTACAATAATATTTTTATTAAATACTAGAAGGGCCTATAAATAATCCTTCAAACATGTTGAACTTCTCCTGATTCGAAAAATATAATAATTTCAAGAAAATTATATCTACAAACCACTGACACAGCACAACCATTAACTTGTTTTAAATATAATATTTTCCATATATCAAAACATGTATATCTATTGTCATATTTCTTTTTTCAACGGCTGTCCAGAGAACATAAAGACCAACACATCACATTAACATATGCATAGTAAAAATCAGAAATCTCCCAGTAATCACATACACAAAAGGAAGACCTTGGAACCAAATATAATCAAAACGTCTCAAAACTGTTTTGTTCAGTATATCCTTATGTTCGAGGCATGTGGGCTGCTGAATTCATATCGGTGCATAGATCGCCGCATAGTGTTGGGTCCGGATGATTGCACATTGTTGTCCTGGAAGAGTCTTCGAAGTATCACGAGATAGGTGGCTCCTCCTCTGGACTACAGTGCGCATGGGCATCCCCTCCATCCTCAGATTGTTTTTTTCAGCCATTTGGTTCGGATGTTACTATCTTAGCTCAAGTTAGGAAAACTTTCTACAAGGCCAAAAGGCAGGAAAACTTTCTACAAGGCCAAAAGGCTTTCGACAGCGTCGGTATAGTTTCGTTTGGTACCGATAACTTTGCTTCGGAAGGACATCGAGGAATCTGCCGGTTTTCTTTCCATACTCGATCCAATCTTCGACCTACGATGGAAAGAAGCCCATTCAAACGGTGTCCACTTTGCAATGCAAAATACCCGCACATCGATGTCCATCCGGTGTGCAACAAGTGCCTGTCCCCGGATCACAACGAGGCCAACTGTATGGCCTGTGCCTGGTTCGGGTAGAAGAAAACTCTTCAGATTCGTCGCGCGGCTCGATTGTAGTCGCAGAAATCAGCGCCTGAGCCAGTAAACATCTTCCGGACCGAAGACGAGGAGGTCATTGATCTAGAGGATCAGGGTGAACATTCGGACCCTGCTTCGAGCCATAACTCCGAGTATGACGCCGAAGATGAGGAACTATTCGAAGAGGTAGAAAACGTTGTCGATGAGGTAGGAGACGACGCAGAGGCACTTGGGGCCGTAGAAGATAGCTCAGGCGAGGAGCTAGGCCTCACCGTCTATACAGGAGCCCGAGATAAAACACTCCATAAGGCTCAGGTCGAGGGATCGCCACAAGGCCTTACCCGAGATCTACAGACTCTAGCCCCGCATAAAGGCCCGGCTACGGACACATATAAAGAGCCATCGGTATAAAAAATGCCATTGGTCGATCCAAAGAAATCTAAACCGAAAGCTTTCACTGCCAAAACCGAAAGTGCAGCTACCTCTGGTCGGCTCCAAGGCCTCAAACCCCTCGGAGCCGAAGAAACAAAATAAGGACGTCGATACCGACAAATTCAGAAAGGTCATCGAGCCGAAGATTGGGGCGCCGAAGGCCAAAGTCAAGGCCGTCGAACTAGCTAAGTCAGCGCCGAAGGAAGTCGGCACGGACAATGAGTTCGACCCGAAAGAGGGGGTCGATCCCCGGTCGACGCCTGCGGCCAAGACAAAGACCGGCTCCAAGGACCCTGTCGAGTCGACGCTAACGACCCCATTCGTGTTCAAAGAGGTGTCGGAATCACTCCAACGCATCAGGGAAAAGGCTACGACGGTCGGACCGAAAAAGGCCCCAACCCCAAAGTTGGGCGGAACAGTTCCAACCACTCCGACACCAATCAAATTCGGGTTGCCACCGATGGTGCGACCGAAGATGTTCGAACCAAAAAAGGGTGTCGTAGCCAATAAAGGAGTGTCGATGGGACTACAGGCTACAGAAGAGCCTGAAGAACAAGAGTCAAGGCAGTTCATCGACTCGGACATTGGTAGATTGTCCTTGTATAAAAGGAAAATAATACCTGAAACGCCCATGGAGTCATATAGGATTCCACTAAAGAAAAAAAGGGATTCAACCACATCGCCAGCTCTTGTGGAACCTCTGCAATCCTATGGACAAGAACCTCACTCTTTTTCACCCACATACTCAGATGTGGATGCAGGGGATGACTAAGACGAGGATGACACTAATCATGTGGACACTGATCCTGATGATCAAACCCAACCATGGGCAGACCCTGCTGACCCAAAAAATCCACAAAATGCCCCTGACACTCAGGCATACAATGTGAAAACATCTCCTACTGAGGACACTACTGCCTTTAACGCCCTTATTGAAAGAGCGGCAGGTAACCATGATGTACAACTACATGCAGACCCGGTTGAAGAAGATTTTTTGTTCGACACCTTTTCCACTTCGGAAAGAACCGTCAAAACTCTGCCCATGCTCAAAGGGGTCCTCCAGCATGCTGGTGACATTTTTTTAAAAAAACACAAGGGCAAAGGTATTAAACCCTGGAATTGAAAAAAAGTATAGACCGTCACCTGTGGACCCTACTTGTATAAAAGGACAGTTGCCATTGGACTCATTAGTTGTTTCTAATGCATGAAAGAGGGCGAACTCCCAAACTACAGGTGACGCACCCCCTCCTGACAAAGAGTCAAAAGTACTGGAAACTTCAGGAAAAAGAGTGGCATCGCAGGCAGCTAACATCTGGTGCATTGCCAACACTCAGGCACTCTTAGCCAGATATGACCGGTCCCATTACGATACCCTTGAGACACTGTTGCAACACCTACCAGATCAGTACAAGGAGGGAGCAGAGCTACTGATCCAAGAAGGCAAGCTTATCACTAATGCTTCCATTAAGTGCGCGCTAGACGCAGCTGACACTGCAGCCAGGGCCATTAACACTAGCGTCATGCTAAGACGACATGCATGGTTGAGAATCTCTGGATTCAAACCAGAAATACAAACTACTATCCTCAATCAGGCGGTTAACCCGGACTACTTGTTTGAACCTGAGGTTGACACCACCCTTGAAGATTTAAAAAGACAACGAGACTGCAAAGTCTATGGGGGGCTCTGCAGTCACAGCAGTTTCGGGGTGGCTCCTTTCGTCGCTCCAATACTAGAGGACCTTCAAGAGGCCAACACCCACAGCAAACACAGTATAATAAAGGAGGTGCACAGACCACCTACATTAAACAGAACAGGGGTGGATACCGTGGAAACAACATCAAAGGCAGAGGAAGAGGAAACAACAATTCCAGATCCTCTGCCAATAAGAAACAGTGACGCCCTGTCACTGCCCCCGACCATATAACACCTGTCGGGGGGGAGACTCCAGCAGTTCCTGCCGGTCTGGAAATCCATCACCACAAACAGGTGGGTGAGAGACATTGTCCAGTACGGTTACTGTCTAGAGCTGATATCCACTCCACCCAACATACCACCAAGACACCGTCCTATGTCCGCAGAGCACTTGCACTTATTGCAGCAGGAGGTCGTCAGATTGCTGCAAAAGGGGCCATAGAGCTCGTGCCTGTAGAAGACCAAGGCTCAGGGGTGTACTCTCTGTATTTCTTAATACCCAAAAAGGATGGGTCTCTGAGACCCATACTGGACCTCAGGCCTCTAAACAGCTACATTCTGTCAGAGCATTTTCATATGCTCACTTTACAGCAGGTTCTACCGTTACTCAGTCAGGGAGACTTCCTCGCGACTCTAGATCTAAAAGATGCGTATTTCCATATACCCATACACCCATCACACAGACAGTATCTCAGGTTCACTATTCAAAATCAACATTATCAGTTCAAAGTCCTCCCTTTCGGAGTAACGACTGCACCCAGGGTGTTCACAAAGTGCCTGACGACAGTAGCGGCACACCTAAGGAGACAGCACATACATGTCTACCCTTATCTGGACGACTGGCTTATTCAAGCAAAGACGGCCCAGCAGTGTGCCAGCCACATGTCCCACACCATTCATCTTCTTCACAGTCTGGGATTCTCGCTGAATTATCCAAAGTCACATCTTCAGCCCGCCCATGTGCGACAGTACCTGGGCGCGACAATAAACACTCTCGCAGCCAAAGCTCAGCGAGGATAAACAGCATGCAATTGCTGATACAGAAGTTCAGACCCCAACACTCACTTCCAGCAAGAGTGTTCATGCAGTTGATAGGCATGATGGCCTCCTGCATCTTCATAGTCCCGCACGCGAGACTACATATGCGCCCGCTTCATGAGTGCTTAGCACGTCAGTGGAATCGGGCTCCAGGACAATGGAAAGACCTAGTGTTGGTGAGCGGTTGGACATACAACTCTCTGCATTGGTGGAACCCACAAAACCTTTGCAAGGGCCGTCCGTTCCAAGAGCCTGTACCACAAATAATACCGACAAAGGACGCATCTCTCCGAGGATGGGGAGCTCATGTACTCCATTACACAGGGACTATGGACAGCACAGCAAAAGGGAGGGACTATGGACAGCACAGCAAAAGAGGATGCACATCAACCGTCTGGAATTGATGGCAATCTTCATGGCAATTGAGGAAAATTAAATTTTGGTCATGATGTGTTCCCTAGCGCGTACCCCACCGACTCCATGTACCAGCTTAAAGTGCATGTAACTTCCCTCCTGTGCCAGCTATGAAGACGCAAATACATTTGCGTCCACCGTCAACTTGTCCTCTTTCAGATCCACCATGAATGGATTATATAGTCCGTTCCTAAGTATGCTATGCCACCGTCTTTTTGTAGTACACTTTTCACTTTTTCCTGCTCTAGCCAGAGTAGGCCCTGAATTCCTGCCATCTGAACCTCTTTTGTGGCTCCTGACTCTGCCCAGGCTACCTCTGTACTCGTGAACTCTGTCCTACATTCAGCGCGGCCCCTCGCGCTCAGCTCAAGCCTGCTTTCTGCCAAGACTGACTATAACCTTCGAGTTATCTGTTCCGCTCCCCGAGAATACATTCCTGCCTACTAGATCCTGTAAACATCCTCTCCAGCTGCAGAGTCAAAAGGCCGATCTGTCTTAATGCAAGTAATTCATAGCCTCCGTTGCCATGCTTCCATGGAAGGCCCCGTGCCCCACGCTTCATATGTAGACACTTAGGCGCTCATACACGCATCCACAGTTAGCATAGAACAGCCTCTACCCTAGAGACCTTTCTGCCCAGATAGTATAGTTCCTAAACATCAGATATCAGATATGATAGAAGTACAAGTTGATCTGACATGCCAGACTTCTGTCTCTCTCCGTCAGTGTAAATGTCAAGACCCCTGCACCCCGTCAATCACACGTCATGCAGCTGCGCGCGCATCCAAGCTTCCGATTTCTGCTGACATTACAACATTCTGTTAGCACCACCCCTTGGTGCCACCCACTTGCGTCACCTATCAGTGACGTTTCTAGCACACACCTCTAGTTCACGCCTAGTTTACGCCTCTTGATGATGTATTGGTACCACGTGTATACTGTTATCTTGTCTCCTCTCAGCTGTTACGCCTCTTACATTGAACCTTATGATGTAAATCAAGTATATAAGCTATGTATTGTCAATAAACGAGAGCGCGCTCATCTATCCCTTCTGACACCCCTGTGGTGGTCAGAACATGATATCCTGATTCCTTTATGAGGAATAAAACCCTTAGAAACTCTAACACCACGGACTCTGTTTTCTTTCCTTCTGATTGAGTTATCATTGATTAAGTACTTACCTGCATAGAAATTAAGAGAGTAAATTAATTATTTACGTCATTTTGGCGCCCGAATAGGGACCCCTCCCCCACCTCACGCGCCGGAAGGTGCGTTGCAATCCGTGTCCCCTGCCATCAGTTAGACGGACCACACGTGTACTGGCAGGATTTCCTGCATCCCCCTCTGACCCACGGAGGTGACGAAGACTGCGATCAGTGCCCAGACGAGGCGGTGAGGAGTGCGGAGGATCCCGACCAGAGCCCAGCCGAAAGAAGCAAGGTCCGAGGTGTGAAGAGGCCCACCAGTTTTCCGAAGTTTTCCGAAATTTTCCGAAGTTCCGAGTCGAGTCCAGTCGAGTTTTCCGAGGCCTTCTGTTTCCGTGCTTCCCGGTGAGTACCATTGCTGGGTCGTATCTAGACGGGTTTGGGTACGCAAGTCCGGTCTGCACTGTTTTTAGGCAGTGTATCTGTACTGTTTAGCAGTATATCAAGTCTTCCGAATTTCTGCACTGTTACACCAGTGTATCCGTACTGTTGAGCAGTACACTTAGTTAGCTATGTCTTCAATGTTTTCATGTGATTAATGTCGTGGTATGAATGTGACTGTTTAAACGTGTATTATTGTGTTTTTATATAATATAGCTGTTAAAGAGTATCAAGGAATAAAGATCTAGCATTCAGTAACAAGTAAGCAGGATGCCGTTCCTCAGCAAGTTAAAACAGATCGGAACTAGGAAAGGGTTACTAGAGGAAGAAATTCCTATCCCCCCTAGGGACACTCCAGGTAATTTTATGTATCTAAAACACGGCATAGATGCCATATTATATCTAGATTTATGGGCCGATTACACCAAGCACCTAGATGAGAGACACAGATGGCCTGTTACCGGAACGTGGGATGCCGAGTGCATCATGAGGGTAGAAGAAGCATTATGGAAAAAGAAAGCTAGACAATCTCAGAAGGACGCCATAGAGTTTTGGCGTAAGGAATCACGTAAGCGTGCTGACAAAGCACTCCGTAGAGAAGACAGACTTAAAGAATCAGATAAAGAACAAGAAAACGAACTAGTTACTGAAGGGATCCGAGTAAAAACAGAACAAATAGACCGTGCCCGAAATAATCTTGTAAACGGTATGTATCTTGCAGCAGATGGCCCATCCGAAACTGAATCAGAGATACCGAAAAACTTACCGACACCATTAGTTCCAACTAAAGTAATGCATAAAACTACTAAAGACATATTCCTGAATTCGTATCTAGAGGATGTAGCACCAGCTTACACCAATCTGCCTGTTCGTGCCCTGCCTACGGACAGGGATGGGGGTGGCACTGCGCCCCCAGATAATGTTCCGCCGGTACCGCGACAGACCTCCCCTGTTCCGCCACCTCCGCCACTTCCTCCACTCAAGATGGATCTACCGAAACCAGTACTACCTGATCTTACTAAAAGACAGATTCAAGTCCAGATACAGACTCCGCGGAGAGATAATGCCCAAGCATCCGCCTCAGGAGGTGCGACAGCGGGTCTACAGACCCCGCCACCGACACACAGATTGCATTTAAAGGACACACAGAATCCTTTCCAGTCTCCCTACTCACCCCGGCTTGAGGCATTCAAAGATAGGATGTCATTTTGCAGATATGATCCAGTACCCGGAAAAGACGATTTAATGGTATTAGCATCACTGCGCTTAAGATCTGCCACCGATAACTTGCTATGCTGTGTAGGAATGCAGGAAGCTCTCGACAGACTATACAAATTCATACAGACAGGGAAAGACCCCGACAGTGTCAAAGCTGCCATGTATAAACAGAAAGTTGACATTCAAAAACAGATACTACGATTCTTCATTAATTGTGTGATAAGAGAACGAGACAGGCCCGGGACAGATCAAAGTGAGTTAGACGCATTGAACAAGTGGGGCCAAAATATAGCAGAAGCAAAACATGACAAGGGGACTTGCATAGCCACTATGTCCCAGAAAATTAGAAAGGCAGTATTAACTGCACATCAGGAAGAAAATGATAAAACTTCCTCCGAGGAGGAAGATGAAGATGAAACATCAGGAAAGTCTACAGACATTATAGCATATGTAGGTAGGGGAAACTACCTTAGGAAAGGTGTCCGTCCGGAGAGCAAGAGAGTCCTTTTCTCTGCTTTAACAAATCCGAATTCTTCTGAGCATCAGTTCCAGGAAACTGATAAAAGGCTTCGAGATCGAGTAGGGTACCATGTACTCAATTCTATGGATGAACAGGAACTAGCCCGGTCAGCCGTGTTGTGGGCCGAAAACCCAGACATATATAATGACACGTTAGTGCAGACATTCTTGAACCTTTCCCCGGAAGAGCAGAAAATAGCAGGTGTATACATGATTCAGCACCTCCTCATCAAGTTCAGAAACCATCATTCTGATCCAGGTCCCTTACACGAAACATTGGAAGCACTACTCATGGATAGATGGAGAGGTTTTAGTACCAAATTAATACAAATAATTCTAGAACAACGACGCAAGTATAACACCTTCCTGAGCTCTGAATATGTTCCCGCCCCGCCTCCAGAAAGAAAAATGTACCACATGCAATGCGGTGGTGGCATTGAAAGTCAGAATCCCTTACGAGAAGTACATCCAGTTATGGGCGAGGATCATACCCTGAAACGTGTGTATGTTCACACACCACTGACTAAGTTAGAACTATTAGAAATGAAGAAATTAGTTCCGTGCCATGATAAAGACCCTGCGGGTTTTCACAGAGAGCTTAAAGACATGTTACTGATGGGAGATTACACGTATGATGATATTATGAAAATGTTAAAAGTACTGTTGCCCACGGGCATTTACGAGAAATTAAAGGAGAAGGATTGGGAAGTGGGAGAGTCAAAGATAGCATGGGCAGAAATAAAGAACGAAGAAAAGAGACGAGTCCCAGGGTTAGGCCTTGGGGATCTGACTAAAGCATTACCAGGTCTAATAGTACAGGTTCTGCCAAGATTATTGACAACTCGAAAGGAAGATTGGGACGCAATCTCGTCCTGTAAACAGAAACAAGATGAAGATACTAGTGACTTTTATTCAAGATTCGAGAAATGTTTCATTATCAATAGTGGTCTAAAAACTAGTAGCGAGTCATATCCACACCTTTTTGTAACAAAATTAGTAGAGAACGCCCTACCACTAGTTAAAAATAGAGTGTACAAGGTTGAAAGTACTTGGCAGGCAAATACGCCATCACAGATGTTGCAAATGTTACAATATCACCAGAATAGAATTAGGGAAGAACAAGATCAGGAACAGAAACGTATGAAAGACACGAAAATGAAAATGTTAGTAGCTCAGACAATTCCAGCCGAGGGTCATAGAAAAGGTGGGGCCCAGACCAATCATTCTGCCGCTCCCGTTAAAGGGACATGTAATTATTGCAAGCAGCCAGGTCACTACGTACATGAACCCAGTCCTGAAACATAACATCGAGACAGGTAAAACTAAAGAAAGACCACGTCCGCCTAGACATGAACAGGGTCATCAACAGACCTCACAGAACGAACAGCCAATGCAGAATACACAGCCTATGCATGATCAGTCCCATACAGTACAGACAGTAGCAGTACCGCAGCCACAGCATGCTCAGACACAGCCCGCTGCCGCAACTAGACAAGTATCACAACAGATGTACCAGTATGCCCAGTCGGCATACCCAGATTATCAGCGTTATACATGAAACAGCCTAGGGAGGGAAAGTGATTTGCCTCTTATTGAAATTCCTGTAGATCAAGAAGGTCCTTATGTACATAGTCACGTATTAGGAAAAGACAGAAAGTTTTTAATTGACACAGGGGCAAGTTGCACTACTATAAGTCATAATGAAGTCCCAGGGGCACCCCTCTCAGGCTCACAGAATGTTTCCCTTGGTTTTTCAGGACAGCCTATTGTAAATGAAGTATCAGAACCAGTACCACTAGCTGTGGGTCCATTATCTCGAGTTACAGATTTGTTACTTACGAAATCATGTCCCGAAAATCTGTTAGGAATTAAAACACTGAAGGCTCTAGGAGCTATAATTTGCTGTTCCCCGGAGGGAGTCAGACTCTTTCTGCGGGATTTCAAGGGTCATTATGTTCTACGTGACTTTGATGTCAGATTGAAAAATGTACCAGATCACTTATGGGCAAAAGGCCCAGCAGATGTAGGTTGTATGCATATCACACCATACCGTGTTACACTCAAGACAGGAGTTGTTTTACCCAGAATCAGACAATACAAGTTACCACCCGATGCTGTAGTGGCTTTACTGAACATCATTGAAGAGCTTATCGCCCAGGGAGTGGTCGTAGAGACCGACTCCAATATCTGTAATTCACCCATCATTCCAATTCTTAAACGTACAGACCGCAATGCACCGCCAGTATACCGGCTGGTGATTGATCTTCGAGAATTGAACAAATGCATTGTACCACAGTATCCTGTGGTCCCCGATATCTCCTCCCTGTTAACTGCCATTGATTCAGAAGCAACGTTCTTTACTGTAATCGATCTCAAGAACGCCTTCTTCAGTGTACCCATTGACCCGGAGAGCCAATATCTCTTCGGATTCAGTTTAAATGGACGAAGTTTCAAATTTTCCCGCGCACCTCAAGGATTTACAGAAAGCCCCAGCATCTATAGTCAAGCACTGAAAAGACAACTAGATTGTATCCAAATGCCAGTTAATACCGCTTTACTACAGTACGTCGATGATCTACTGATCACCGCACGAAGTGAGCCCGAATGTGAACAAGCATCTCTGATAGTTTTACATTTTCTGGCCGACAAGGGACACAAGGTGTCTCCTTCGAAGCTACAATTCTGTGTTCAGCAAGTTGTGTACTTGGGTCACTTGCTGTCCAAAGTGGGGAGACAGCTCACTCCCGATCGCATTCAGTTAATTGTAAACATGCCCCGACCCCAGTCACAAAAGGAAGTGCGGGCCTTCATAGGCCTCACCTCGTACTGCAGACAATGGATTCCTCAATATGCATTTCTAGCTAAACCACTCATCCAGTTAACGACACAGGAGGCAGCAACTTCGACTGTCCTCCCTTGGACTCAGGAACACACACAAGCCTTTGAGGAATTAAAGAAAGCTTTATGCCAAGCACCAGTTTTAGCGACACCATGTTACAGCAAACCGTTTACACTTTTTGTTACAGAACGTGACGGTACAGCATTGTCTGTCCTCACTCAAGATCAAGCAGGTTCACATAAGCCTTGCGCTTATTTTTCAAGCACATTGGATTCAGTAGCACAGGCACTCCCTGCATGCTTAAAGTCAGTAGCAGCAACAGCGTTAGCAATCAGACAAAGCGACTCAATTGTTTTAGGTCATCAGTTAACAGTACAAGTTCCACATTCTGTAGAGGTTCTGTTAAACAGAACCCAGACTCAACACTTGACTATAGCACGACTGACAGGTTACGAATTGACATTATTCCAGCCACACATAGAAATCAGACGCTGCAGTATCTTGAATCCAGCAACATTGTTACCTACAGTTATGACAGATCCAGCTCCACATGATTGTATAGAGATTATTAATGCAGTAACAAAGCCCAGACGAGATTTAACAGATGTTCCATTGACAAATCCAGACCTGACACTTTATGTGGATGGTTCATGCATGAGAACAAGTACAGGAGAGTTAGTGGCCGCGTATGCCGTGACCACTGAAACTGAAGTTAAAGAAACAAATCGTATTGATACATTGTCTGCCCAAGCAGCAGAGCTCATCGCTCTGACCCAAGCCTGTATTCTAGCGAAAAACAGAAATGTTAACATATACACAGATTCCCGTTATGCGTTCGGAGTCGTACACGACTTCGGCATGCTCTGGCAAGAACGAGGTTTTCTGACCTCTCATGGTACAAAGATACAGCATGGTCCTCTCATTCAAGCACTGCTAGAAGCAATACATCTGCCTTCAGCCATATCAGTCATGAAGTGTAAAGCACATACTAAAGCCACAGATTCTGTTTCCCAGGGTAATGACCTGGCAGATCAGACAGCAAAACATACAGCACTGACTCACACTCAGGCAACTGACACGACAAAGATAACAGATCCGACAAACTGTATGACAGTCAGGGATCCCACACTAGATGTTATTGACATTCAGACACATGCTACTGCAGACGAAATAAAGAAATGGACCGAACTAGGAGGGATCCAGACAGATCAAGGTTGGATGACGAAGGGAAAATCTACATGGTTTCTCCCTGACTCTATGGTTCAAGTCATGATAAATACAGCACATAGTCCTGCCCACCTAGGAGAGAAAGCAATGCTAGACAGTTTGCAAAATCTCTGGAACAATAAACACTTACGAGCAGCCGCAAAACAGAAAGTGCGTACTTGCATGATCTGTTGTCAGTTCAATCCAGGTAAAAGCGTCCCTGTAGAGCAAGGTGGATTTCATCCTCCCGATCACCCTTTTGAAGTCCTCCAGATGGATTATATCCAGATGGACCGTTGTCGAGGATTTAAATATGTTCTCGTAGTTGTCTGTGCTCTGTCCCGCTGGACCGAAGCATACCCAGTCCCAGATTACACTGCTCCGACCACTGCCAAACAGTTGGTTCGTGAATTTTTCCCACGGTACGGCTTGCCCCGTGTCGTGTACTCAGATAACGGTCAGCCATTCTCGTCTGCCCTAATGAAAGAAGTTTCCTTGTTATTGGGATACCAGTGGAAGTTCCATTGTGTCCGACATCCAGAAGCCGCAGGCCTTGTTGAGAGGCATAATCAGACATTAAAGATTCGCCTTGCCAAAATATGTCAGGACAAAGGGGTCGACTGGATAGTCGCCCTGCCGGTGGCACTATTCTATATGAGAATGGTCGCCCATTCGAGATCAGGGCTATCTCCGTACGAAGTGGTCTTTGGCAGACCACCGAATATGTGGGGGACGCCCATTCCTAAAAAGATAACCGATGTTGATTCTAATATGTTGACAGATTACCTTGCCTCCTTGATGTCTGCACTCCAATCATGTCGTTCACAGGTTGCCGCAGCCTTCCCTGACAACACCGATGTGAAGGAGCATGACGTCCGCCCCGGAGATGTTGTTTTAGTCCGAAACTTCGACAGGAAAAGTCCGTTGGAGCCCCGCTGGAAATCTCCAAAGACCGTTCTTCTTACAACAAAGACCGCAGTCAAATTGGAAGGCAGAAAGGGGTGGGTCCACCTAAGCCATATCAAAACATTCCCAGGACTGAAACCGGAACAAGACACACCCACCCCCACCAGAGACTGTGATCGCAAAGACTTTACCGAAGTCAAAAGAGAAAAGACTCCTCAAGAACAATACCGTATGAAATTACGATCTAGCAAGTCAGACAGTTTAATTGTTTAAGTCCTCCCCTAGGTGAATCGGTTAAATAGTTTCTGACATGTATCCCCTAGATCGAGTTAGAGAGAGAGAGGAAAAGAAAAGAACATACTGCAAATCACTTCGTAGTCACTGTATAGTGACACTAATAATAATGTTTATTCTCAGTATATTAATTATTATTGCTAGCATCTTGTTACCTATATACTATCCTATCTTCAAGCGTGAACAATCTGCTTACAATGTCTCTGCTGAACACACTTTTAGTGAGTTACCTCCTCATGAGCTTTCCTACAGACTCGCGCTGCGCAACAATACATTCATTAGTATGTTACACCATTCTCATCAAACTAACAATGCTACAAATTGCTGGATATGTGGCCGACTCCCTCCCTACCAGAATTACAAGGGAGCACTGCCTCTCTTTCCGTATCCGTTCTCTCACAATGGCTCCTGTGGAGCATGGTTTAAGATAATTAATTCTTTAGATCCCGACATTGCTGTTTTCGATGGGGGTTGGGTTTGGGGAAACCTGAACTTGGTCCTACTAGACGTCTGTTACCCGGATAAGGAGGGACTCCCCATTAGAATAGGAACTGATCTAGAAAATGAAGTATATGGATTAGGTAATTATACAATTAGCCTTATGATTCTTACTGTCGAATCCGAAGCCACACCAGTTCTACCTATTATGTCAGTACTGCCAGTCACTGGTGAATTATGTATCAAGAAGAAAGGTTCAGTACACTTAGGTCATAGTAAATGCACTACTGTGGTCGAATTCAGTGATGATGGAAAATCATCTTTCAAAGCTATCAGTCATTCTTACTTTGTTTGTGGTCATACCGCATACATTCGCCTACCTCCAGATTGGGATGGTACCTGTTACATTGCATTCCTTTTGCCACCTGTTTTTCTAGCCCCTTCTGATTACCATAGAAATAGCAATCTAGTAAAGAATAGACCCAGAAGAGATGCCCCCCTTGTCGACTACACAGAAACGGCATGGGAACAGTACACTGATTTTAATAAAGGATTCTTTTTCTTCTTAGGCCCTGTCCAGAATAGTAAATTAATACGCAGATTAACTAGAACACTTGAAGCCGTAGTAAATGAAACTACCTCCGCCTTAGGTAACTTAACAGAAGAGCAGTCCGCTATGCGGGTTGTTGTCCTTCAGAATCGTCTTGTAATTGACGTCATCTTGGCAGATAGAGGTGGAGCCTGTAAGGTCATCGGGTCAAGCTGCTGTGTTTTCATTCCACAGAATGCACCATCTGTATATCAAGCTATCACCCGTCTTCATAAAATTGCAAATCAGATACATCAGAATCCAGGCACCTGGACTTGGTCCGGTTGGTTCTGGACAACGTTAACAGCTTGGGGATGGAAGATCCTATCCTTCCTAGGCATTGGCCTAGTCCTAGTATTCAGTTGCTGCCTGTGCCTGCAGTGTGGGCCAGCGATCTGTGGACTGTGTGCCACCTCTTGTATTGAACATTCTAGTTTCCACTCAAAACGTAACCGAAAGAAAGAAGAACAAATGATGTTACAAGAACAGACTGATCGATTCATGAGGATCGATATTTCATGAAGGGTCCGTAGGGAACAAGGAGGGAATGAGGAAAATTAAATTTTGGTCATGATGTGTTCCCTAGCGCGTACCCCACCGACTCCATGTACCAGCTTAAAGTGCATGTAACTTCCCTCCTGTGCCAGCTATGAAGACGCAAATACATTTGCGTCCACCGTCAACTTGTCCTCTTTCAGATCCACCATGAATGGATTATATAGTCCGTTCCTAAGTATGCTATGCCACCGTCTTTTTGTAGTACACTTTTCACTTTTTCCTGCTCTAGCCAGAGTAGGCCCTGAATTCCTGCCATCTGAACCTCTTTTGTGGCTCCTGACTCTGCCCAGGCTACCTCTGTACTCGTGAACTCTGTCCTACATTCAGCGCGGCCCCTCGCGCTCAGCTCAAGCCTGCTTTCTGCCAAGACTGACTATAACCTTCGAGTTATCTGTTCCGCTCCCCGAGAATACATTCCTGCCTACTAGATCCTGTAAACATCCTCTCCAGCTGCAGAGTCAAAAGGCCGATCTGTCTTAATGCAAGTAATTCATAGCCTCCGTTGCCATGCTTCCATGGAAGGCCCCGTGCCCCACGCTTCATATGTAGACACTTAGGCGCTCATACACGCATCCACAGTTAGCATAGAACAGCCTCTACCCTAGAGACCTTTCTGCCCAGATAGTATAGTTCCTAAACATCAGATATCAGATATGATAGAAGTACAAGTTGATCTGACATGCCAGACTTCTGTCTCTCTCCGTCAGTGTAAATGTCAAGACCCCTGCACCCCGTCAATCACACGTCATGCAGCTGCGCGCGCATCCAAGCTTCCGATTTCTGCTGACATTACAACATTCTGTTAGCACCACCCCTTGGTGCCACCCACTTGCGTCACCTATCGGTGACGTTTCTAGCACACACCTCTAGTTCACGCCTAGTTTACGCCTCTTGATGATGTATTGGTACCACGTGTATACTGTTATCTTGTCTCCTCTCAGCTGTTACGCCTCTTACATTGAACCTTATGATGTAAATCAAGTATATAAGCTATGTATTGTCAATAAACGAGAGCGCGCTCATCTATCCCTTCTGACACCCCTGTGGTGGTCAGAACATGATATCCTGATTCCTTTATGAGGAATAAAACCCTTAGAAACTCTAACACCACGGACTCTGTTTTCTTTCCTTCTGATTGAGTTATCATTGATTAAGTACTTACCTGCATAGAAATTAAGAGAGTAAATTAATTATTTACGTCACAATGAAGGCTTTCAAAGTACACTTGTGCAACAAGGTAGTGTTGATCCGGACGGACAACATGACTGCCATGTACTACATACAAAAGCAGGGAGGAACACACTCTCCACAGTTGTCTCATCTGGCTCAGAGCATGTGGAAGTGGGCCATTCAAAGGAACATCTTCCTCATGGCGGAACACCTCCCGGGCAAAGACAACCAGATGGCGGATCTGCTCAGCAGGCACAGCCACCAGATGCACGAGTGGGAGATACACCCATCAGTACTCCAACCGTACTTCCAGCAGTGGGGTCATCCAGAGATGGACCTGTTTGCCACAAGGGAAAATGCAAAATGTCAAAGCTTCGCCAGCAGGTTCCCACATCCACAGTCGCAGGGTAATGCGATATGGATGAACTGGTCAGGCAAATTTGCGTACGCTTTTCCCCCAGCACCTCTAATACCGCTAGTGGCACGCAAACTGAGGCAACACTCGATGACACTCATCCTGGTTGCTCCAATGTGGGCACGCCAACCATGGTACACCACGTTTCTAGAACTATCCGTGGTACCGCATCAAAGGCTGCACCTCACACCCAAAATTTTGACGCAGAGCCATGGCGACATTCAGCATCCAGATCTGCAACAGCTCAACCTGGCGATCTGTCTCCTGAAGTCTTTGAATTTGGCTACCTCAACTTGCCGCCTGAATGTATGAATATCATCAAGGAGGCAAGACTGCCCACAATCAGAGCATGCTATGCAGCTAAATGGAAAAGGTTTGTCATATATTGTAACAACAATGACATAAACCCACTGGATGCATCTATTCAAAACATTATCTGTTATTTGTTGCACTTATACAGATGTAATCTGGCGTACACTTCCATTCATATACATTTATCCGCAATAGCAGCTTATCTTCAAAACAGGCAGCACCTCTCACTATTCAGAGTGCCTGCCATTAAGGCTTTTCTGGAAGGACTCAAGAGTGATCCCTCCCAGACACCCACCTTCACCAGTCTGGAACCTTAATGTGGTCCTCACCAGACTGATGGGACCCCCTTTTGAACCTCTACACTCTTGTGAGATTCAGTTTCTAACCTGGAAAGTGGCTTTCCTAGTAGCCATTACCTCACTACGAAGAGTTAGTGAACTCCTGGCACTAACCATTCTAGAGCCGTTCATACAAGTCCACGCAAATAGTTGTACTACGCAACAACCCTACATTCATGACTAAGGTGATTTCTGGTTCCACATGAACCAGACCATAGAACTGCCAGTTTTCTTTCCTAATCCAGAAAATGTCGCAGAGGGATACCTACACACATTAGATGTCAAAAGGGCTCTTATGTACTATATAGACAGAACAAAGGATTTCAGAAAAACAAAACAGCTTTTTGTTGCATCTTCTCCACAACACAAAGGCAACCCCATTTCCAAAGCGGGGATAGCCAGGTGGATCTTTAAGTGTATACAGATTTGCTATGCTACGGCTAAACCACACTAACCATTCCACCAAGAGCACACTCCACACTTAAATTAGGAGGGTCCATGGCTTTCCTGGGGAATATTCCTTTAGAAGAGATATGTAAGGCAGCCACATGGTCCACCACACATAAATTTACGAAACACTACTGCGTAGATGTGCATTCTAAACAGCAGGCAGCTGTAGGACAGGCTGTTCTCAAAACTCTTTTTCAGACTGCTGCAGCTGGCACGGGCAGCCGCCGCTAACAGGAGGGACTGCTATGTAATCTATGCACAGATATGAATTCAGCACCCCACATGCCTCGAACCGAATATGCTACTTACCAGGATGCATCTGTTCTTGGCATGTAGGGCTGCTGACATTCATATCGCCCACCCTCCTCCCCGGCGTCTGTAGCAGCTGTAGCATTCAGAATTACTATGTAGCATGGACATCACTCACTGTATTACACTCCATCTCTGCCACAATGGCGAAAAACAATCTGAGGATGGAGGGGATGCCCATCCGCACTGTAGTCCAGAGGAGGAGCCACCTATCTCGTGATACTTCGAAGACTCTTCCAGGACAACAATGTGCAATCCTCCTGACCCAACACTAGGCGGCGATCTATGCACAGATATGAATGTCGGCAGCCCTACATGCCAAGAACAGATGCATACTGGTAAGTGGCATATTCAATCTTCTTTACATATTCCAAGGATAGGTGACATTCCAGATTCCAATTTAAAATAACTTGCTTCGAACTTTATTAGGTGCACAAGGGCAAAAGTAAATGTCTACTTGTCCGCAGGACTAAGTAGACAATGAAACTTCTTGTCTGCAACCAGAATCCTCAAGTTCTGAACTGGCCCCTTATTATGATGATTTTCTCCAGACTGTTTGCGATTGAGTAAGTATGTGCACTTGGTCATGCACTCTTAAGTTTCTCAGTTAGCTCTGTTCACAGCCGGCGTGCACGTTTTCCGTAATAGAGCTGCGTCTGGAATGAAATTTCTTGGAAGCACAGCCAGGCTTCGGACCAGTTGTGTATAGAGAAGCAGATAGCCAAGTCTGGAGTACGTTTTGTGTGTCACAGAACAAGTAGCCCCTCTCGTTCCCCTCTCCCCCCCACCAAAGCACCGCCCCTTCCCGGAAGGTTTAGTGTCCTCCAAGCATCCACTAACCCCATGTTTTCACATAGAGGTCCTGCTGTTGAAAGGGTTGTCCTCCCTCTCTTCTCTGATTGGTCCGCATTCACGCTTCACGAGGTCACCTAGTATCATTATTGGCACGCAGCCAGAGTACTGATGGTCTCTATCAGAAAATGCTCTTGACACTGGTTAGGGCTATGAAAGCTAATGCGATCGGATTTTCTCTGAATGTTACCTTAATTGCTAACCATTGGCCCACTTTATCTTTCAGTGGCACCACTAGCGGACATCTACAACGGTTTAGAATCCCTTCACCTGTGGACTTCCACTCCCCTCAAGAAACGTATTGGCAAGAGAAATCCTAGGATTTCAAGCAAATTAGGTCTCACTGCAATAGCTGGGTCTCTTGAATGACTTGCACATCAGGGTTAAGTAGTTATTTTGTGGAGAGACGTTTAAGCTGGTTATTAAGGCCTCCGATGGTATGTGGATATGGTTTGCGTCACGAGTGATGTATTTGGCTAGTAAGTGATTGTACCGCACCTAGAGTGTGGGAGGCGTAGCAAAGGTAGCACAAAGCTGGCATGCCCCCCCTTCCATAAACCCCCAACATCCCTGGGATAAATATGAAACATATCAACAGTTAACCAAATGAGGCGTCACACCCCTGCAAGTAAACTAAGAATGAGACAAAAATATAATTCCTCAATGCCCTGTATGAAGAGAGCATAAGACAGGAGGAAGGAATAGTAAGAATATAAGAATATAAAGTATTAGGGGAGTAAAGCCGCTGTCGACTTCAGCACAAGGAAGGTTTAGCCCCTGCAAGCGGTAATTGATTGACTTACACATTGTGTCTGTACCCCTTTGAGGTCCCGTATTGGAAACTGTCGCACAGCTGCTTTTGTGCTGATCAGGAGTCTCCTCCCCTTAACACTCTGGTATTGGACAAGGAGATCGTCGCTCAGGCTCCATTATTTCTGTCACTCTTTGGATTTTCTCCAAGTCGGTCTTACGCTCTGCTAATATCTCTTTTCCCCTCTAGAGTTCTTTGAACACCTCAGACCTTCACCATCTTCCATCTAAGGCTTTTCGGTTTTGGTAGATCTGAGGCTAGAGTGGTATCTGTGTCAGGGAGAGGCAAATTAACCACTCGCCCTACTTCCTCTATCAATTTGATGGCCCTCAATTTGCTCTGCCGCTCAAACAAGAGCTTGAAGGGATGGCGCCAGCTGTAGTGGACATTGATGTGACATGCCGTAAAATTCTACGCCTGATATGAATCATCACTGAGAGGTCTTCAGACTATCATTATAGAGAATGGGTCGTCCTTGTTGCGCTGCCTTCAGAATTGTTTCTTTTTCCTCAGTGGTGAAAGCAGACAAAAATATCTGGAGGTAGCTTTGATATCATTGCCTGGGCCTGCTATATGGGCTCGGTCAATACGGAGGTCGTCAGATCAATGCTCCCTCGGAAGTATCTCAGCTAGGCTCTGGATGAACCCTTCAGTGCCTCTGCATTCATTGCTCAGTGGGACCCCTCTGAAACAAATATTGCATCTCCGGAAACTACTTTCAATATACTACTGTTTTTCTTAGTGGGTGATTAGCTGTTCAGTACCAGTCACCACCCGTGAACAGTATTCCTGTATAGGTGGTTCAGGTCTATACTTTTTACTACCTTCTCATGTTTTCCTCTTGTGCTACTCATGCGTGGAGTTGTTCTGTTTTTAATTCCCTCACACCGCCCACACCTATGCTTCCTCCTTTCTCTGGCACTCGGTTGGGTTCTCTTGGTGCTACAGTTTTTCAATCTCTGGAGTGTGTGTGTGGTGAACTTTCTAATGGCCGTTCACTTCTAGTCCCTTGTCTTGCAACATGTTGCTTCAATATTGTGGTTCTTTTAATTTCCCTTCTTTGGTGACAAGCTGTGCCTCAGTTCTCATATCTTTTGTGCCGCTGTTGTTGCCCCCTCGAGGGAGGGCAAGGCTTAGCAATTTGTTGGGCCCTTGCTCGCAGTAAGTACTCTGTGGGCTCCCTTTAGATCCTCTGTGTACTGGGTGCTTTTTCAATTATTTTATTCTTTAACACATACTTTTCCTGTGCTATCGCAGTTTTTTTGCACGGCTCCGCGTTGTGGCACGGAAAAGTTTCCTGTGGAAAACTGACGTCAGCACACCAGGAGGGGTTTATATGACTCCATTGACGTCACTTCCGTGGACGACGTCAAGACGGAGCCAGGCGATGTAGCCTCCCGGTGTGCAGAGGTATTGCCTTTACATGTACCTGCATGAGGGGCGAAGAGTAGTCCCACGATCATCTCACACCATCCCCTTGGTGAAAGCTTAATGTATCGGCTAAATGTTCAAACAAAAAGTCTTTGTCACACCCCTGTGCGGACGTTGGGCAGTGTTTAATTCACAACATTTCAATCACAAGCGTTTGACCTTTGCAGTCAGGTCAGCCAGCATTTTGGCCCCGCCATTCGCCTCGCGGAGTCTCTCCCCATAGCACTTACATAATCACAGGGCCAAACCTTATCCTCAGTGTCCGCCTTTTGCCTGCGTTGTATCCTCTGTTGAGCTGAAGTCCTGGGACGCGTTCCCCACCATCTGCTGGTGTTGCTTCTTGCCTTGTTCTTTAGGCCCGGATGCCGGGCGCCATCCCGCAAGCCAGCCGTGGGCTTCCCCCGGTGTCTCGAGGAACCAAAGTTTTCCCTCGGCCTCTACTCGCAACTTTGCCGGAAATAGCATGGAGTACTTTAGCTCTCTGGTTCTCATTTCTTTCTTAACCTCCAGAAAGCTGCAACGTTGCCTAATCACTGCCGACGTGTATTCGGTTAAGAATGTAACAGTGTAGTTCTCGAGACGAATCAGAGGCGCAATACGCTCGGTCTGGAGGAACGCGTCGCGATCAAGGAAGTTGAAGATAAGGGCAAGTATAGGCGTGGGGGGGGAGGCTTTCGTGGTCTGCTACACGGGACTCAGTGGGCCCTTTCTACTGAAAAGAAATTGGACAAACCTCAGGGTTTTGGCTGATTCTTCATGAAGACTTCTACAAAGAAGTCAAGTGCAGGGCCCGCCTTTTTCGGTACGCCAATAATACGGACATTTTTGCGTCTCGAGCAGCCTTCTTCGTCGTCAAGCTTGGCTGCCATTAGCTTGTTATCCGCTCTAGTTGCCTTATTTGGCGCTGCAGGACGGCTATGTCTGTCGAGAGGGTACTCATCATGGTTTCAACCTCCGTCATCCTCGCGGTCATTTTCTGGAAGTCAGCGCGGATCAACGAAATGTCCGTAGAGATCGACCCCACAGTAGTGTGGAGCTTAGTCAGAGTAGTCATGATATCAAGCAACGTAACTTCTGCGGTTCCTCTTTCGCAAGGCTTTCCCCCTGCTCATCTTGCGATCCTGTGTGATCCGGTGTATCTTTGTTGTACATGTATTTGTCCAGCTTAAGTTGCTGCACAGTTCTTAGACCCTGGCCCCCCATTATAGCTCGTCCTCCGTGGAGCACTTTACGGAGTGCGGGCGAGCGTCCGTATTCGCCGCTGCCTGCCGCATTACTAGCCGTCCTGCGCGGCCTTCCGGTTTTCCTGCCACCCTCACCCCGCAGCAAGAGCCTGGGAACGTGTCTGGAGGGGGGGCTACCTGGGGTACTGGTGTAGCTGTGCACTTAAGTCCTTTATTTGTGCTGCAATGCACCACGGTTCCAAGATACCTTGGCGCTTTTAGTGCTGCCTTTCTTTGTCTAACTCTGGAGGTTCAACGGCTGTGCTCTCCCGATCACTTCAGACCTCTGCTTCACTAGTTGTAATCGACAACACCGAAAATGCGCAAGGTTTCTTGCAAAACACAATTACATTAGCTGGGCCGGCTGTGTATTGTATTCAGTGCCGTGTTAATGGCAAGGAGGCACTTGGTGTAGTACAGAGGTATATGCAGGGAATGTCTTTTGCACCCTCCCGGGGAGCAGTACTTCTCCAGTCCCAAATTCTGGTGAGTGCACACTCCGTCCACCCTGCGTGAATGGGCAATGCGTGGGTGAGTGCCCAAAAGTCTACTGTGCTCAAACTGAGGCGGCAGGTCGCAAGCAGGCCTCCGTGACCGGCGCTGGTATCTGCAGCGACAGTCATTGCGTCTCTTATCCTTGATCGGGTCTTTAATGCTGCTCCTTGCTCCACGCCGCCTCCATGGATGATCCGTCACCCCTGCGGGTCCGCCCCTCGCTCACTCGCGGCTCTTGCGGCTTGTCACAGCTCCACACTGCCCGCCCAATCGCACGTTGTTCATGCTTTGGGTGTAGTTGCTGCCACAAAATCAGTCGAATGCTGCCTGTTCTTTTTCGGCGAACCGGTCGGTGCTGCCCTCAGTACTCTGCAGCCCCTGGGCCACCATACTTCGAAGGCCGTGTCTCTTGCACACGACGTAGGCAGCTGATTATTATGTGCACGGGGCTCAAAGACCACTCATTCGTGCCCGCAAGGCTTCCAATGTCTCATCCGCTATCTGGAAGGCGTCCTGCGCCGCTGGATCAATGATCGGATCGATGGGGATGGTGCTACGGTCGCAGAGCCTCTCTAGGCAGTAGCCATAGGCAGCAGTCATTTGCTTTGGCTGCTAGCCACACCCCCATGGCTACATTTTGAGTTTTTGGAAAAAATAGGAAAGAAGTGCACTGGATAAAACTGTCTGTTTTTTATCCCTACAAATGGCATCAACTAACTGTTTGCTCTGCTAAAGTCACTGTCTTCCCAGCTTTGAGGCACATGCAGTCAGCATTTTTGGCTTTTTTTTTTTTAAGTAGCCCGTTTTTTCTTATTTTATTTCTGCTGTCAGCCTACTTCTGTAGTAGGGGATCACTGTGTATAGTCCTAATCTAGTGAATAGTCCCGCCCATGTGCGTGGACACCGGAGCAATCAAAAATAATCTCTTAAATTGTCCTCAGTGCAGACTGCTGCAGCTGGCACAGGTAGCCGCCGCTAATGGAGGGACTGCTATGTATTCTATGCACAGATATGAATTCAGCAGCCCACATGCCTCGAACCGAATATGCTACTTACCAGTATGCATCTGTTCTTGGCATGTAGGGCTGCTGACATTCATATCGCCCGCCCTCCTCCCCGGCGCCTGTAGCGGCTGCAGCACTCAGAATTACTCTTAGCATGGTCATCACTTACAGTACTACACTCCATCTCTGCCACAATGGCAAAAAACAATCTGGGGATGGAGAGGATGCCCATGCGCACTGTAGTCCGGGGTAGGAGGCACCTATCTTGTGATACTTCGAAGACTCTTCCAGGACAACAATGTGCAATCATCAGGACCCAACACTAGGCGGCGATCTTTGCACAGATATGAATGTCAGCGGCCCTACATGCCAAGAACAGATGCATACTGGGAAGTAGAATATTAGTCTTCAGCTGACCGGTCCCTAGTCTGTGAGATGCATTCGTACAGTTTCAGTTTTTATGTTCATTTCTAGATTTTTCCATTGAGTGTTAAAGTTTTAGATTTCTTTAACCGAACAGGCTTTTATTTTAATAAATATGCCACAAATTTTAATCGGCAAGCAAACATTTACTAACCCATTTGAATGAATACTATTTTCTTGTACTTTCAGATCTTGTTTTGATTCTTGTTACAGTAACTACAAATATGCTAATGTTTTCCTAATATTAGAGCTGAAACAAGAGGACGATCTCTTCAGCCTTTTCACAAGATTCAGAGACGATCTACATTCAACTTGGGCAGAATGGTCAGTTCTGTTATATTCTTGTAGCAGTTATTGTGATAGTAATTTATGCTCATTTCCAATATTCCAGATGTTTATGGAAGCTGCTTTCTTTCACAATGTTGAATTATCATTTTTGAAATACAACATATTTGCTTGTTTCATTTCATATAAAGACCTGGGAACACCACAGTGCATTACTTGTTTCTCCTTAATGCTACATAAAGAACAGCAAGCATTTACATTAGAAAAGACAAAGTAGAGTGCCTCTCTTGATCTTGTTGTAACCCTGTGTGTTCCATAGTAGTTCTATTTCTGTGCTGTTTCTTGGAGAGCCTATACTTTGCTGTCCTAGCGTGTTTGCCTTGGTTGTTTACCTACAGAATCATTCACAAAATGATATCTGTGTGCAGTTGTATCATGTGCTTTGCCTTGGATGTGAATTTCCGATGAATTGCTAGGCCTCTGCCTATTTACAGGACCTAATTCAAAGTTCTTTTTTCTGTGACTAAGCGTGCTTAAGTATAGGAAATTCATAAGAAACTTTCATTCAGTGGCATAAAATACATTTGTATCTGAAACAGACAATTAGTTATAGATTCCTTACCTTGTGAATTACCCCCAGGCGTCAGACTGGATCCGGAGAGTTTTTTCGTCAGCAGTACCCCTGCGCATCAAAAGGTGGCGACGGTCGGCTCCGTGTTCATCGTTGGCGTCTTAGTTGCCGGGATGATGTTGCGGCAGCTACTTAGATGTCGCCCTCGCGTGCTGACGTCAGTTCTTTCTGAGCGGTGCCTCCGCTCACTTTTTGACTGACTTTTTTTATCAACTTTTGTTGACCCTGTTTTGAGTCTCGGCTCCCGGTGCGCGTAGGGATGCCCGGTTTTAAGGCTTGTGGTTCCTGCCGACGGTAGATGTCGGGGAAAGATCCGCACCACATGTGCCTGTTTTGCCTGGAACACAACCATGACTCCAAGTCGCGTTCCGACTGCCGGACCATGAATCCAAAGTGTTTGCTGGAGCGGTCCTGAAAGCATCTCGAATCGCCACCTCATCTCATCCTCATCCTCCCTTTGAACCCTGTTTTCTTTCTTGCCATCACCTCTGCATGCATGTTGCAATACAAATGTTTTAGCTGGACTTCTCCATGTAGTGTATGTCTTAAGTTAGCATTTGCAGCACCATTTTATATTCAGCTGCCCTTTTGAGCCATGATCAAAACTAACTGCGGTCTCACTCGGTTTGCTTTTGCTGAAAGCAGCTGCAATAGTTTTTCTCCAAGGCTAAGCTTTGCTGTGCTAATGAATACTCTGCTTTTGTCAGTACATACCTTTCCCATTAAATAGGCCTGCTCCCACCCTTAGAGCGGTGGGCACAGACAGAGTGACCTTGGTGGTGAGGTAGCATGTACCCCGTCGCAAGACCTAAACTCATCCTTATGTATCTCTTTTGTTCACCAGCTACCAACTGGACATTTCCAGTCTGTGCGTGTCTTTATTGGTTCTGCAATGTACATTCTATATCGCCATGCTTGCTCAAGTCAGTCCGTTTGCAGCAATCCAAGGAGGCTGGTCAGACCGGACTCCACTAGAGTGTACCTGAATAAAATATCTTTGGTTTGTACTCTCTACTGTCTGACCATCTCTTCATTTGTGGGGAAGGCTGCGAGGTGGTTGCGAGTGACCCAGGTGACCCTAATCTGGTCACTTCTTTAATCTTCTAACCCTTTTTTTCTTGCTGTTCATCTGGACAAAGTAGTCCTCCGTACTAGGCCTTTTTTTCTGCCCAAAGTGGTTACCTCTTTCCACATAGGTCAGACCATCACATTGCCTACCTTCTTCCCACTTCCACACCCTTCCAAAGAGGAGAGACCACCTTCTGGACCCAAAACACTTGCTGTCTTTCTACCTTGACCTCAGTAAAGATTTTCGGGTGCATGATCAACTCTTAGTGGGGTATGTGGGTGCCAAGAAATGTGGGGCAGTTCACAAACGTACCATCTCTCGATGGGTTGACCTGTCCGTTAAGCTATTCTTTGGCTACAAAACCTCCAGTACTACTGTGCGCCCACTCTACCAGGGCGACGGCAGCCATTACTGATTTGGGATGTGGAATCACCTGACTTAAAAATCTGCCAGGCAGCCACGTGGGCATCCTTGCACACGTTTACATGGCATTACTGCCTGGACATCCATGTTCGGAGAGATGGCTTTTTTGGCCATTCTGTTCTCCAGGACTTACTGGTGTGAACTTTGTTCGCAGACCCTACTCTGGGGTTTGTATTGCTGGGGTATCGATTCTAAGGTAATAGATCTTTAACTAATACTCTCTTTTAGATGACCAAGTTACTTGTCTTCGGTAACGATGTGTCTGTAAGACACATTTATTAGTTATAGATTCCTTACTGCCCCACCCATCCTCCTCGTTCCGCGAACTGACTTCTAGGGAAAGGGACACCCTTGCAGGGCCCTAGTGTGTGCACCAGTGATCAGTGTCTTGCATGGCTCTGCGCTTCTGGCGTGGAAGGTAGTGTCAGAACTGACGTCAGCGCGCAGGGTGGAGTCTATGTAGACGCCGCCACGTTATCCAAGATGACTGAAAGTCAACCGACGCCACCTACCGACGCGCAGGGGTACTGCTAAGAGAAAATTTCTCCTGATCTAGTCTGACGTCTGGGGGTAATTCTAAGGTAAGGAATCTATAACTTATATATGTCTTTCACAGATACATCGTTACAGAAGGTAAGTAATTTGTTAATCACAGACGCACATTATACATTAACAATTAATCATTTGTGTGTAGCGTAAATATATGTACTGGATGATACATGAGACAAAGCGCATATTAAGGTGTAGGAGTTGCACATAGTCTTTAATAGAGATTATATGCGAAGACTGTAGCTAGGAGAAACGCAAAGTTGGGTTTTAAAACATAAAACAGTGCTCGGATGGTCCTTTATTAATACTAAAAAAAACCTGTTTATCAGCCTCATAACAGACTGGGAAAAAACTAAGTTCTGAATCCATGTCTTACATTTTACATGCAGGTTCTTGATGCTGGTTCACAGCTCACTGTGCTGTATTAGAAGGAATGGAAATTATGAACAGCAGCAGTCTTTTGAGGGATCAAGTTCAGTTGGGCTAGTACCTGACAAACGCATAGCCATGTTCTTCACTAGTCCCTTTGCCTGAATCCACTTCCTAAGAGGGATTTTATCACTAAGAGGATTCCCTCGTGGAACTGAAGCCAGAGTTACGGTCGAGATATTAGTTGCATTAAGATTCTCTCCTCTTCTTTTAGTTTTATTTTTTGCTTTGGCTTGGCCTTTTCTCTTCTGCACCCTAAACGTTTAGCTGTATATGCATCTCTTGGTGATATTCCTAATAATATAGCTCCATCCTTATCTCCATCATCTTCATCTGTGGCATCCATAGTACATACGGGCCTAAACCCAACTCTACTAAAAGAGACAATGTCCTTAACCGAGCCTAGTAGTACTATAATAAATACTGTACCAAGCTTTGCCTCAATGATCCCCCCCAGTTATAGCCTCATCTGCAATTAATGCAATTGACTCGTCAGTGCCATCAACTTTTGGAGACCGAGAGGCCGCCATTTCACCTCTTGATATTATTTTACAGACGCTAACGGATCCTCGACAGGAGGCACAAGAACACTTTTTGCAGTTGAGGGATGATAACAGCAAGTTGCGAAATTCCTTGCAAGAGATGACTAATAAACTGGGAGGGATCACTCAGGAGATTGAGGATTTACAGCAAAGTGTGGTTGGCATAGAAGAAGCAGCTGTCCGTACAGAGACCATGGCGAACCAACATGATGCACAGATTATGAGCCTACATATAAAACTGGAAGATATGGAGAACCGCCAAAGGAGACAAAACATGAGGCTCTCCGGTATACCGGAATGAGCAGAAGGGTCAGACTCTAGGGCCTACGTTGTCAAACTGTTCCAGAAGGCGTTCCCAGACTTATCAGATTGGGACTGGGACTCACAACTCCAAAGAGCCCATAGACTGCCTCTAACCCAAAGGAACAAAGAAAGCAAATTCCCTCGCCCTCTTCTTATTTACTTAGGGAATTTTTTATTAAGACAGGCAGTCTCATTGAAAGCACGACCTAACTCTCCTGTTGTAATAGAGATTTTCTCTTTTTTCGTGCGATCCGATCTAAGCAAGGCAACGATGGATAGACGGTGGAAGCTTCGTAAACTTATAGATCCATTCAAATATCTGGGGGGGCAAGTGTTCCTACAGGAACCAGCCCGCCTTAAAGTAATCAAGGGTGGTCATACGTATTTCTTCACAGATGAGAGGAAAGCCGAGATTGCGCTCTCTAAATTAGCCTAGCATATTGTAGGATATATTAGAAATCTACAGAGCATTTATTCCATATCCTCTGATACTAGGCTAGGTATATTTTCTCTTTCCTTTTGGTGTAATATGTCGATTTATCTATTTAGAGGTGAATTGTAGTTTAGTATCTACCTCAAGAGGGTTAGATATGCTATCTCTCATCTTTGGAATTTTGTTTTTTCCTTCTCCTGTTCTTTAATGCTTTTCTCTTAAATTACAGGACTTCTTTACGATTTATTAAACTGGTACAGAAATCTCTTCCTTTTCTACCAGTTTTTTTTTTTTTTTTTTAGTAATGCAGGGAGGGCCTCCGTGCTGCTCCTCTGCTAGGCTGCCTAAACAGCGGCAGAAGATTACAGAGGGGTGTTCCCCCCCCCCCCCCCCCCCCCCCCCTTTGAGGGACAAGTGGGATAGGGCGGGCATGCTGGGTCTTCAGGCGGGTGGTTTTATGAGGGGGATACAATTTTTGAAAAAAACATGAGAATGAGATTTGTTAAAATTGATAGGAGGGAGATAATTATTTTTGGGGGCAGAATGGGAAAAGTTGATACATTTTTTAAATGTTTCGGTTGAGATGTCTAGCCTGTAATGTTGCGGGCCTCAATAGTAAGAATAAGAGACGACTCGTCCAAGAGGAGCTAAAAATGTATAATCCACATCTAGTTTTATTATCAGAGACCCATATCTCTCACAATGATAGAAAGCTACTGGGGAAACTTGATTATGACGTAATAACCTTATCAATATTAAATTCCTCAATCAGAGGGATCGCTATTCTTAAAGACAAGCGACTTAGAGTAGAAACTCTTAAAACTGCTCTAGACAAGGGGGAAGATGGGCCATAGCTCAACTAATCGTGGAAAACTGTAAATATTTTGTGTTGCTTATGGACCAAATTTAGATGATTATTTTATTTTTGATCGGTTAAATATGGAATTATTAGAATGGGAAGGGGAACTTGTTATCATGGGAGATTCTAATTGTATAATGGATTATGATTTGGATACTACTAGGCGAGGTGCCTTTCAACGAATGCGTAAATCATGAGCTGCTGTTTCAGAAATAGGGCGCATTCATAACATAAAGGATATCTGGCTAACAATTTACCCTAACACAGCTGGATATACATATTACTCTGCACCCCATAAACTATGCTCCCGCATAGACATGGCCTGGGCCTCAGACAGGACATTGGATACTAGCTCTATTGAGATGTCCACGGGTCACTTCAGACCATAATCCTATTCTCCTTGCTTTTAATATTTCACAAAAAAATCAGTATCCCAGGTTATTTTCTTTTTCAAGGTTTTTATTATCAGATACAGAGTTTATATCACAACTTAATAAACATCTTACAGAATTTATTGAAATAAATCTCAACTCTACCTCATTTATCATAGTCTGGGATGCCTGTAAGGCCAGTATAAGGGGGTTTACGCAACAATTTGTTTTAAGACAGAACTTGGAGCGCCGAAAAATAACTAAAATCATGGTCTTTAACATTCTATCACTAGAAAATCAACTGGCTGAAGCTTTACATCAAGGTTCCCAAAATGTTGTTGAACTGGGTTTAACTTTAGTGAATCTTAGATCTGCCATGAAAACAATAGTTCGAGAAAAAAGTAGTGCTAAATTACATAAATATCAAGTATCCCAATATGAGAGCGGCGATAAATTCTTGAGTACAAAGTTGCTGACGATAAAGCTAATACCTTAATTAAAACTTTAAAAGGGCCTAATACCATTTGTAACCAGCCAGTACAAATACTGGAGCAATTTGTTAACTTCTACAGAACTTTATATACCCCTGAAAACCATCCTGGCCCGGCTACTATACAAGAGTATCTGGATATCAATATTTAAAAAAATAGAGGAATAGTAGGTTTAGACCAACTGTCTGAAAACATTAATATGACCGAGATTAGGCTTGCAATTTTCTCCTTACCTTCGGGGAAAGCCGCTGGGGAGGACACTACCATTGGAAGTATATAAAATCTGCATTGACGAGTTACTACCCCTTTTCTGCCAGGTATTTAGGTCTATCGGTGAGAATGGAAAGGCCCCGAGCTCTTGGAACATCGCCAAGATGTTTTTTTTTCTGAAAAAGGGCAAACCTGCTGAGGAGTGTGGGTCATATAGACCCATTTCACTCATTAACACGGATGCCAAAGTATTTGCCAAAGTTTTGGCTACACGACTGGCTCCATTTATTCCGAAACTAGTCAATCCTCAATAACATGGATTTGTTATGTGTAGGGATACAACAGCCCATGTAAACATGGCCATAACTGCGTTTGACATAGCAGAGATTGGTTCCACCCCACTCGGTATGATATTCCTGGATGTTGAGAAAGCTTTCTACCGAGTGGGGTGGGATTATCTCTGGGCAGTAATGACAACCTTTGGCTTTAATGGCCAGTATTTAAGATGGATACAGGCTATATGCGATCACCCAACTGTGAGAATTAGCTACGCTGGCATGATGTCTTCTAACTTCACAATATCTCGGGGCACTCGGCAAGGGTGGCCTCTGTCACCCTTGCTGTTCACGCTCTCAATGGAACCATTTCTCTATGCTCTACAGATACAGTCTCGAATAACACCTTTTAAATTTGGCCCTCACTCAATAATCACAGCTTATGCTGATGATATTGCCATATACTCCACATATGTGGTAGAGGCTTTACAGGGGATAACTGATGAAGCCAATACATTTGGGGCGGTGTCTGGACACAAACTAAATGTAAATAAAACACTAATAATAGTGAACTATAAACCACCGGCACCTATACAAGGGATCTGTAGGGCAGCCACATATCTGGGTGTAAAAATTTCATCTAAAATAAGTGAGATAACTACACTAAATTATGAGGCTTTATTAAAAGAAATTTCCCTCTTACTAAAAAAATGGCATACGGTTGCATTGAATGTTATTGGGCGGATCAATTTAATCGAAATGAAGGTACTTCCCAAATTTCTTTATTTATTCCAGTCTATCCCGCTATGTCTTAATAATTCTTTTTTTAAAAGGCTTGATGGGATACTTAGTAGTTTTATTTGGGGATATCTGAAAGCGCGCCGGTCGATGGCTTTACTCAAGCTCTCTTTGGATAAAGGTGGGCTTAATTTCCCCGATAAACTATATTTTTTCTCAGCTTTTCTTGGTCGCCTGTGTAGCTTATTTAACTCAGATAACCAGTTCAATTTTCATATATTCATGTTGGATTCTGACTCTAATATGTTCTTAGCGAGAGTAAATGACCCCAATTACTTTAAAAGGGTGAAATTCAAGACCGCCAGAGATACAGTTAAGATTTGGTTTATGATTTTGGCTATGTGTAAAACCTCTTTCTTCCACCCTAAACTTTTATTATGGGGCAATCCGGGATTTCCTGGAATCTTTAATGATGGAATGGCTAATATATGGACTGCTTGTGGAATTAAAACTTAAGGGGATCTATATGGTATCAATGTTTTTTTTGGATTTCGAGACACTTCAAATTCTATACAATCTGACGGAAGCTATGCGATTCAAATATATGCAAATTCATGATTATTTTATACACAAGATGAAGGTATGGGAAATCGTAGATTCAGATATATGCAACTGCTTTTACCCACCTAAGAACAAGTCTCTAATTAGCGAAGGTTATAAATGCCTTAATTCTTATAAAACTAATGATTGTCTGAAACTCGCGGAGAAATGGAGTATAAAGCTGGGCTCCAATATAACCGCTAATAAGATTTCCGCTTCTCTCTGCAGGATTAATAATCTAGTACAATATTTGAGTTTAAGATTACAACAATATAAAACCACATGTTTTTTATATCGTACACCAGAAAGGATTTTCAAGTGGTCCATGAATAATCTTCCAAGCGATAGGTCTAAATGTTCTAAATGCGATCTGGTGGCGGCTGATTTGGAGCACATGCTATTCTCTTGTCCAGTGCTGACTGAGTTTTGGTCAGACCTGGACAAGGTGCTGAAACAAACTCGCAGATTTCCTTCTCTCACTGCACCAATGGTACTATTAGATATACAAACATTTAATATTCCGCAGAAAGATCTAGTAACCATTTTAATGTCATGTCACACTCATTCTATCCTGTTAGGACTAAACGAACACGGTCTATCTGGGTGCACCGCTAGGTACCATCAAAATCTTAGTCTGTTCAGAACTGTGCGGCCCGACTACTTATGGATATTCCTAAACGTAGCTCTGCTAAGGCGGCACTGCAAGCTCAACACTGGCTGCCGGTGCAGGAAAGGGTCTGGTTCAAGGCCATGTGTATGGTCCATAAGTCAACCAATAACAATGGCCCGGCCCTTCTACGCCCCATGTTTCTACACCATCAGATCCCTCGATGTCTCAGAGCTAACCACAAAAACCTGCTGATAGTCCCCAGGGTCAAACGGACACGTATGGGTGGCCGACGTTTTTCATTTCATGCAGCCAAATTTTGGAATCAGCTCCCAGACTGTATCTGGCTGGAATCCAACCAGCTTGCCTTCAGGAAACTGTTGAAGACCTTTCTGTTTCAGTGATCGGTGATTACTTGTTTAGGTCTAAGGCGCTGGGATGCCTCCGGGTAGCCATGCACTATACAAGCATGTACTCATTCATTCATTCATGTGCTAAATTGACTGTCGCTCGAGTATGGATATCCCCGAAATCGCCCCCCATATCATAGAATGGTGGTCTCTGGTCAAAGAAATCTACACTATGGAGTCTGCTTTAGCTAAAATAAGAGGAGTGCGATCATTAGCAAAATTGGATAAAAGTTTGGGGTACTTTTTATTTAAATTGTTCAGTAATATCACAAACTAATTGTAAAAATTCTCTCTTCTGTTTAATTTTCACTGGACTTATAATTGATTGTTTTTTGTTTTTTCTCTGCAACGTTGAAAGTACTTATGTGTAATGAAGCCATTCCTATTCTGCTTTGTTTCTCTCTCCTTCACACTCTTCCTCTCTTAAATCTAACTGTATGTTTCAATTGTATTTTTTTTCTTGTGTTAATGAAAAATGTTTTTAAAAAAAAAAGGAAATTATGAACCGCAATTAATAAAACTATTGTATCAAAAACAGTGATCTAAATAACATGTCATCTGCATGTTACCTAGAGTGCTTTGCTGGAGACACATTAACCCTTATACTACTTTATGCTTCAAAACTGTGACTAAACAAAACACAGATCTCTCCAGTAAGTGCTTTTAACCACCAGAGTTTTCTTACCATTAATATTATTCCTTGACATTTGCTATGCACACAAAGCTCACTGCAGCACGTTCTTTAACCCCATAAAATATTTTATAATACATACTTTGTAAACAATTAAGCCAGAACAGATGTTCTATCATTTCTCCTTGGTGGCAATTTTTGTGACCGTTTAGAAAGACAAATGTAGAAGATGACTGTCAGACCGCTTTTCAGGACGCAGCCCTGTGCAACTTTACCCCCTTTTTGTTGCCCACTTTAATCCCCCAATTTATGGGTTACCAAAATAGTGTTTCCAATTCCAGAACTGCTCATGACATTACAAGTTATGAGCAGTGAGTCTCTGCTCACCAAGCAATCTTGCTTTTCTGGCTCTTCTATATCTTTCCTTTCCTCAATGGATCACAAACAAAAGCTCTCATCGTTACTTTTGACCTACGGGCTACTTGTCTGCGCTACTCTGGCTAAGAATATTTGTTTTAGGGTTTGTTTGTACAGCACTACTAATCACCTGTGTTACTTTCCTGTGCTTATCTGACCTATGTCCTCTGGTACTTCTCCCTCTGATCTTGACACAGCTCTTCCTCTTTCAACAAAGTTTCCCCTTTATTTTGTACTGCTGTACCCTTTTCCTCTACTGAATCCTCTGCTTCTGCAATCCACCCCTCAGTATAATTTATTTATAATGCTTAACAATCTTCCCTTTTAGCACTAGAGATGATAGAGCTTAGTCTTGCTTATAGTACTCAATCTGTTATTCTCTCCTTCTATGGAGGGAGAGTGAATCATTCATTAGCGGAAAAGGAACTTAGTGTGCAGACCACATAAGTTGTCTGGAGTAAATCTTAACCCACAGACATCTAGCCATTTTGCCTATTCTGCCTAAACCACTCTGATTTCTATATTTGTGGTGATATCCAGTCACCTGCTCTCCCTCTGTCCTCAGATTATCTGGACTTCAAGATTTAGGTGCCTTTATATTTCTCTTGCCAGCCTCATTACCCTCCAGCGTACTCGTGTGTTTCTGCCCTTGAATTCACCAAGGTTTTCTCCAGAACCTGTGTGCTTTTTCCTAATACTAGACCACTTCTGTCTTAATTCTTCTTCAATTTAGTCCTTGGATCTTGCTGCAGGCCTCTCCAGCTGTCCTTATCCTAATATTCACACAAAACAAGAGAGCCTTCCGTAGCTCTCTTTACTCAGATTATAGACCCAAAAAGAGAAGGACAGAACAGCTGCCTATAAACGACCGCTGGGAAAAGGATGCTATCCATGTGCGTTTAAAACATGTGCATAAGGGGTATGCAACACAGAGGAAAGTAAAGACTAATATATGCCAAAACCTTTAGTAAAAGCCCAGAGTTTTCTTAAGACTGCCCTTACCCACTATGTAGTGGCATGCTTCAGCATATGGCTCTAACAACACTCTGTTGCAGACCAACACTGGTGGAGCGCTTGTTTGTTTTGAAAGGAGAAAAGAGATAAAAAGAAGTCATTCGAAAGAGGGATCCATAATGCAGTAAGTTATTATTTTAAAACAACCTCAGTCTGTACCTATATACTTACTTTTAACTCTGCCGAGTGGGACCATTAATAAATAAGTTTTTGGTATATAGGAGGAGTTAAATCTCCATTATCCCATCTGCTTGAACTGACATGTTTCAGCCAATCTCAAATGCCCTTGTGGGTCACTGGCCTTCCTCAGGATACTGATCCCTCGTGGATCATCAAAATCTTACCCGTTACAATTTACACAATAGTAAAATAGGTCTTACTTTATACTTGTAAGTAACCACACTTGCATTGCGTACCTATAAAAAATAAGGTAACATAGTAAATTACTCCCTCTTGACAATTGCACAAGTTATTCCGCCTTTACACAAGGTTCTGTTCCCTTGAATCAAACTTCTATGCACACCAGTGTGGTAGAAAAATGCCAAAAATCACCATTAAAAAAACACCCAGCGCTATGTGGACAGTGGAACTCCCACGTTAAAAATTCAAGCAACAAATATTAGTATAGTAAGATCATCACTCTTACCTGAGTTACATTATTTTTTCTCCCATCTTGGGGCCAAATTGTGAATGCCTGTAGTGCAACACTGCAAAAGAACATATCTTTTAAAAATGGGCTGCATACATTTGTCTAATCCTCTCTTGAACGTGTTGTGTGTCATTTTAATTGTTACTGAAAGTATCTTCAATATTCTGTCCCCAAGGATATATGATTTGAACTGTCTTCTGTGGCATGTGCAATTTACAGAGAATGACATGCCCCTAATGCACTCAAAGGAGCATGCTGTCCCCATGTTATCTGGTAATAGTAAGCTGTAGGGAGCTCTCTGTAAATCACTCACCCCTGTTATTTTCCTTACAGGAAGTGAGCCAAAATGTCTCCATTAAAGGTTACCTCGTCCAATCCTTATTAGTCAGTGTCCTGTTTTGTTCAACCGTACAGACCAGCAAGATTACCTCGTCCAATCCTTTTAGTTATTTACTCATATCTGTCCAATCGTGCCCCGATCCTCCCATTAACTTCCTTCATCAAGGGTCGGTGTCTCCAACCCGTCCAACTCACGCCCTCCGACGATGCAAGTTTGTTGACGCAGGATCATGATGTAGATCCTGTTGTTGTCCCGTAGTCCAGAACTACCGGGCTCAAGTGTGTGTTCGAGATAGTATGTGGTTTGAGTATTTCTATGTATATTAAATGTGGTCATATTGGAATGGTGGTGTGCTCGCAATCAAGGGTTAAGGAATGCCTAAATCTAATGGTAAATTAATTCAAATGTGTGGCCTGAAGTAAAAAAGGCATTCTATTTATGTTAAAAGTTTACATGACACACTCTCTTTTAATATGTAAACTAACGGAAACATGGCTCTATTATTGCTGTTCGGACTGTCAAAACAACTTAGTAAATTAATTCTCATGTATGTTCTATGCCACGACGCTCGTATGGCATTCTCATCATGTCATAAGTTTAAAAGACATTCACTCTCATCAGATGTTATTGAGCTAAAATGTGGCTCCATTATTCCTTTTTGCGATAAGTGTCAGTGCCATGTCTGACCCCTCTCGAAGTCACCAGCAGAGATCTAGACTATTTTTTTACCCTAATAGTTAATTCATTGTGTGGTGTGGTGTATGAATCACTGTTCATATGAGAGTGCTGTTGCCATCACGAGTCTAAAAGCGTGGACTCTGCCATGCCAAATCCCATCAACAGGATTTTATCTTCCACCTACACATCTATTCATTGAATGAGCATCGCTTTCCTCGTGAGTCGGGTTATGTACCAACTTTTCCTAATCCTAATGCATGGCCAAACCTCATCTCTTGACTTTCTTTCAATAATATGCAGCTTTGAGTGTCTGTTCTCTCCAACTGAATCTAGCCAAGGCCCTCCCTGGTCTGCCTCAGTGCCATCTGTAAGTCTCATGACATTCCTATCATTGATGTAGGTATTATCCTATTGAAATATCCACTCTCAGACCTGTATTGTCCAAGCTGCTCAATTTTGACTCCTCCTTCCATGGCAAATTGCTTGCCATGGAAGGAGGAGTCAAAATCTTTGTAACGAGCTACTCCCTTCTACTGCAATTCCTGCACGTCTGAAACAGATACATGTGCTTTGCCATTACTGAATTACCCGCAATGCCTTGTGCACAAAAAGTGTCTACATGTACATTCCTTCACCTGTGCTGCTCTTTACAACATGCCTTCTCTACTTAAGGGCAGTTGGGAGGGCTGCTGGAGACCAGGACGCAAAGTGGGCTGGTTAAGATAAAGGGATTGCTCAGAGCCCTTAGTTGAGTATAGGTCACAGAGGGAGTTGAAAAGGCTGAGCATCCTGTGATGATGGGAGGAGGGTAAGGTAGCAGGAGTTGATAAGAGAATCTTCTGGAAGGGATGATGCATATGTTGAGACTGAACCAGGCATAAAACCTCTTCTAAGAGAGAAACTAAAGTAAAATGTGCAAGGGGTACAGAGCCTGTGGTGAGGGAGTGGAGAGGATGCTATGGAATGTGTAGGGAGAGGTGTATTCATTTCAGTTTATTTAGTATGAACTTGTATGCATAGCAAGGGAGTGGTGTGCTTTAACAGTAAGTGTGTGAAGCCCTTGTGAGCAAATAGGACAGAGGGGTGATGAACCCTATGAAGGAGATGTGGAATTGGATTTGCCCTATGGCAAGTTAGTGGAAACAATCACAAGAGGGTTGTGGAAAACCACAACCTAAGTGGAGCACTGCGTTAGACAACAAATGCTGTCTCAGTATGTTAATCAAAATAATCAAAGAGAAACAGTTGCTCAAAGGCATTCCAATTTATCATGCCATCGTGTATCCTGCTTACCACAAGCAATAAATATCATCAATTAACATTGTTCAAACAAAGCTATTGTGCACTTGATTACAATGCATGTTTTGAATACTAAAAATCATTAAATATACAATACCACAATCAAAAACATATAATGCAGTCAGCAGATTTTGCGAAAAAGAGCTCCAAATTATGCAAGCATGTCCCAATGCATTTTGGGGTCCAAAACTGAACCCTTCATCAGGGGATAAATGTGGGAAGTCCGTCGAGACTGGAAGTATACAGTTGTATTATCCACAGGAAACCTACAACACAATGATTAGCATTGTGATACAAGACACTGTAATTTCCAATGTCACAATATCAATGTAGAGTAAGGAATGTAGATTCTGATAGATACATCTGCCAGTAGATTTCTCACCTTGTGAATATCTCCTTGCGTCAGCAACATTCGGAAATTCTTTTTGTAGCTTCGCGCCGGCGTGGCGACGTCAGAGGCACAGCATCGCGCGCTACTCCGCTGACGTCACTGACACCATGATAGGCCCACGCTGGCGTGATGACATCAGTTCTCTTTTTTTCTCGCGCCGTCGACGCTGTTTTCAAGGGATCGTCTGTAGCTGTATAGTAACTTTGTTACTTTGTGTTTCTACTGGTGTTTTCTTTGTCTTCTGTCGTGATGTCTACGAAGAAGAATGGATTTAAAATGTGCGGAGAATGTGGCAAGATGATGTCTATTACTGATCCACACGAGTGCTGCGTTTGGTGCTTGAGCTCCGATCATGAGGTCGAAGATTGTCCTTCTTGTAAAAAGATGACTCCGAAGGCACTCCGGGAGAGGGAGACGAAACTCCTGGTAACTAAGTTGAAAAACAAAAAAGATAAAAAGAGGTCGAGGTCTCGTTCAAAATCGCACTCGGAGTCGTCTACGGCGCATGCTTCAAGGTCTTCGAGAAAGAAGCATAAGAGGAGTCATGAATCTCGCCATCATTCTGAGAAAGACTCTAGTTCAAGGCCTAAGTCACAGGTGAAGTTACTTAGAAAAGAAGCGGTGGCCTCGGCGTCGGAAGTACAGGTCTCCGAGGGTGAGGCTTCGCATGCGGATTCGCCTGTGTCCCAGAAGCAGTTGCCGAATTCTTCTCTGAATCCATCCCATCCTTCTGGTCAAGAGGATGAAGATGAAGATGAAGGTGAAGAGGAAGAAGGAGAGGGCGAGGCTTCGTTGCCTGCGGGTTCGTCGACCCCGGTGCACCAGCCTGAGGTGGAGGCCGAAGTCGAGAAGACTCCGCTCCCTCAAGAGCATCCTGCCTTTCCGGCTCCAGGTCAGGATCCTACTCAGTTCCTGAATGTCATGTTTGGAGTTTACTCCAGGGCAATGTACCCCTCTGGTGCTCCGGTTGGTCCCACGGGTCCATTAGCATTTAATCTGGGTGTCCCCCAGGCTTATGCTCCTGCGCCTTTTATGCCTTTCATGCTGGCTCCAACTCCGCATTGGCATTTCCCGGCGCCGCCGAAGCCTTCGACGCAGGTTCCATCGAAGCTGAATCCATTGACGCCGATACCCTCGACTCCGATACCGAATCCGGTTCGACCTTGGATTAAGCTGCCTCTTCCGACTTAGAGTTCGGCGTCGGCTCTGGTGGAATTGGTCCCGGATCCGTCGACTTCGTTTATGAAGGAGAGGTTGAGGCGTGAGGCACAGAGGATTCTGGAAGAGGAGCGGTATCGTGATGAAAATTTGGCGGAAGGTGAACTGCAGGATTCGTTGGAGGATCCTTTTGATGACCTGAGAGAGGCTAGTGGTCTTGAGCTGTCTCTTGAGTGGGATTTGGCCTCTGTATCTGACGTAGCGTCTAAGGATGTGACTCCTTATCACGTTGTTATAAAGAAGGCTGCAGACTTGTTGAATATTACTCTGCCTACTGCTGAATACAAGTCTAACATTCTAACTGAGGTCCTTCAATCGCCTTCTTCTGTTATTGAACCAATGCTCCCATTTAATCACGCTTTGGCCGAGCCTATTTATGAGGTGTGGAAAAAACTCTGACAGCCCCTGCTGTTTAAAGGGCGGTTGCGAGAAGGTATAGAGTGGCACCCGGTGACCCGGACGTTTTGTCAACGCACCCACTGCCAGAGAGTTTGGTTGTGCAGGCTGCCTGCTCAAAGAAATCTGCAAGTGATTTTCCACAGGTTCCTGGGGAAAAAGAATCAAGGAAACAAGACCAGGCGGCCAAGAAAATCGTTTCCTCAGCCAGCATGGCGTTGAAGTCTGCAAATGAAACTTGCCTGATGGGTAGATACATCCATGCTTAGATAAATTCCGTCAAACAATTGGTGCCTAAAAATCCTGAGGATTATGGGAAGGATTTTCAAGAAGTGATTTCTGACACTCAGGCTACGGCAAGGCAGGTAATCCAGAGTGGGCTGGACACAGCTGATTCAGTGGCGAGAGTGATGGGCTCTTCGGTGGCCACTAGGAGAGCTGCGTGGTTGAAATCTTCAGAATTTTCTGCGGATGTTCAGTCTGCTTTGATGGATTTGCCCTTTGGGTCAGGGTTGTTTGGAAAGAAGGCTGACGCTGCTTTAGAGCGGTTTAAGGGTTTAAGGACAGCAGAGCGACGGCAAAGTCTTTGGGACTTCAGATCAGGGGCTCTTTTGGAAAGCGCAGAGGATTTGGCAGATCTTCCTATCGGGCCTACAAACAATCACAGCAGCAGCAAAATACGCTGTACAAGTCGTACAGAGGCAGTCAAAGAGCTCGTCCTAGAGGTCGCCAAGCTTCCTCTTCCTCCTCTTTCCCTTCCCAGCCTCCTGCCAACACAGCAAAGCAGCCCTAGTGTGGTATCTGGTTCTCCAGGCCTACATACTCCGTAGAATACCCTCTACACCATAAGAACTGTTGGCACGGAAACTAGAAAATGCAAAAGACAAGTTTATTAAGACCCCATGGGGTTGTGGTACATTCCTACAGCACCCTTAGGCAATGCAAGAAGTATCACACCGAACATCGGTGTAAGTCCTTCTTTTATACAGTTTTACAGACATTAAATGATGGGCGGTACATAGTTACAGAGTTTTAAGTACATATATGGTCAATTTTGGAACACAGCCAACTCATGGGAGGGGTTACAACACCACTGGTCAGTTTGGTGGAACATTCCTAAGTGATGACTGGTCAATCTGAACTGCGCATGTGCGGGCTTGACCATTACTAAAAATAGCCTGTTGCTGGGTAAACTCGAGTGGTCAGTGGTACAGAGGAAGGACAAAAGGGCATGCTGACCACGAGGCAACGCATTCTCTAAAATGGCCGCCGTAACATACAAAATGGCGTTTAACAACTATAGTCAAGATAAGGGAATAATGTGTAGCAAAGCTTAACGCTAACCCGATCATTGTCAAATTACGACACTAGATCCGCCATTCCAGATCATGTGGGTCCGGAGGGGGGTCGGCTTACCCATTTTTTGCGAGATTGGGAATTGATTACATCATATCATTGGGTTCCCAATCTCGTGGAGAATGGGTATGCTCTTCCCTTTCAGGAATTTCCCCCAAATTACGCTCCTTGCCAGGGTTATTGTTCGGAGGACCACATGCTACTCCTGCAGGAGGAAGTCCTGGCACTGTTCAGAAAGGGTGCGATAGAGGTGGTTCCGGAGCAGGAGAGGGGTCAGGGATGCTACTCCCAATATTTTCTGATCTCCAAGAAGGATTGCAGACTTCGTTCAATCCTGGATCTCAGGATCTTGAATCTTTACCTGAAGCAGGAGAAGTTCAAGATGCTCACCCTTGCGCAGGTTCTTCAAGCGCTGCTGGAAGAAGACTGGATGGTGTCGATCGACTTACAGGATGCGTATTTTCATATTCCCATCCTGAAGTCGCACAGTAAGTATCGGTTAGATCGCAGCACTACCAGTTTGCGGTCCTTCCGTTTGGTCTTACTACTGCGCCTCAAGTCTTCACCAAGGTGATGGCTGTGGTGGCTCTACATCTCAGAAGATCGGGGATACCGATATTCCCGTATCTGGACGATTGGCTGATCAAAGCAGAATCTCCAGAGATAGTGCTCCATCATCTGCAAGAGAGAACTCAGTTCTTGCACAGGTTGGGTTTTTCGATAAATATACCCAAATCTCACCTGGTGCCCTCCCTGCGCATATATCAAACAGGAGGGGAAGTGTATCACGTCAAGATCCAAGGGCTCAAATTACCATTCAAGAGGATTTAGGAATGGAAGGTCCAGCCATAGTCGGAGCCCAAAAGGACAATATCTAGCAAAGAAAGACTCGGCTGTTCCTAAAGACTAGAAGGTAGGGGAAGGTAAAAGGACGGTCACAGGAAGGGAAAGGAAGTGCTCGGTGGAGGGCTACCCTGGGTATCCAATATGTGGGTAATAATGGCCTCACACACCCTTGCGAGTGTCATGCTTCATCATTGGCGTCTGCTCCTCGTTGGACAGGCGGTGCAATGCCCAACGGGCTCACCTCGAAGAGGGGCTCTTTGGCGGAGATCTTTTTACCAACTGCCTAAGGGTGAAGTGCGGGTGAGGGGCCAGAAAGGAACGGATAGTGTAAATACGTGAGTTAAAATGTGGCACAAGGTACCGGAGATGAATTTATTCTGGTGGTCCCCAGCCACAAGTAAAAATAGTGGGTAGCCTATGATCGCTGGAAGCTAGGATTCCACATCACAATCCAGGTCTACAATACATATCGTGAGGTCATGCACACTGGCTGTGATTCTTCAGGACCTAGTGGTTACATCTATCTCCATTTAAGACATGACCTAGTTAGTGTCAGTTTAAAAATAGTTGTACTACCTGTAGGGGGATCCCGGTAGAGTTGGGTAGGCATACCAGACGCTGGCCAAGGCAGCAAGAACCTTAAACCCCTATGGTTCTTTCCCCTTGATGTAAAACCTACCGGGTACTGTTGACACCTAGACACTTTGACCTTTAGGCAAGAGCTGTCCCATACATGTAGTACAACTATTTTTAAACTGACACTAACTAGGTCATGTCTTAAATAACTTTTTTGTCCATTCATGCTGAAAGAATGGTTCTCAGGACCAGGGCTGCTTTTCTGCCTAAGGTGGTTACTCCTTTCCATCTGGGGCAGTCCGTTACCCTCCCTTCCTTCTATCCCCCCCTCACCCTTCCAAGGAGGAGGAGAGACTTTACCGCTTGGACCCTAAGAGGGCGGTGATCTTTTACCTGGACAGGACAAGAGTGCAGGATGGATGACCAGCTGTTTGTTGGATTTGCTGGCTGCAAGAAGGGGAAGGCGGTGCACAAGCGCACGCTCTCGAGATGGATTATCCTCTACATTACGATCTGCTACTCCCTGGCGGGTAAGGAACCTCCAGAGGGTATAAGAGCTCACTCTACTAGAGCGAGGTCTTCTACATCTGCTTTGTCTAGGGGTGCACCTGTTGAGGATATTTATAGAGCGGCGACTTGGGCTTCCCTCCACACTTTCGCGAAACATTACTTTTTAGATTCCGGGGTGAGGAGGGACGGCCACTTTGCGCGCTCTGTCCTCCAGGACTTTTTGGTATAGGAGCGTGGACACCCTTCCCCTGGGCGAGGGGACTGCTGTGGGACTCTATTCACAAAGTGAGGAATCCACTGGCAGATGTATCTATCAGAAGAACAAGTTACTTACCTTCGGTAACGCTTTTTCTGGTAGATACAGTATCTGCCTGTGGATTCCCCACTGACCCACCCGCCTCCCCGTTGTCCACTCTTCTATACCTAAGTTACTGTAATGTACATATTTTTATTGTCAAAGGAAATGTTTATTACAATTTGATTTCTTGCATTGGTTTCACACTGTGTGTTATCTTGACATTTATGTACTGTGTATACTGTGTATATATCTGCTGTCATCGGTCCGTCCGTGTGCCTCGAAGGCACGGAAAAAAGGGCGGAACTGATGTCATCACGCCGACGTGGGCCTATTATGGTGTCGGTGACGTCAGCGGAGTCGCGCGCGATGCCGTGCCTCTGTGACGTCGTCGGCGCGAAGCTACAAAAAGAATTTTTCGAATGTTGCTGACGCAAGGGGATATTCACAAGGTGAGGAATCCACAGGCAGATACTGTATCTACCAGAAAAAGCGTTACCAAAGGTAAGTAACTTGCCTATTTCACTCTTAAAAACGTAAGAAAGGGGGGCGTGGCTAGCAGCCGATAATGGCGGCAGCAACCTAGAGAGGCTCCCGTAGCGAGGCGGCTTCCCGCATCAATCCGCATGCCTATCCGCTCACTGCTCAGTCCGAAGAGGGTGTCCTGGGTGCGGTGACCGAACGGCGCCAGCACAGAAAATTTGGGAGCGCTTGGACCCCGGTATCGGGGCGAAACCTCATCTACGTCCCTCGTGGAAGACGGGCCTGGTGACACGAGGCGAGCATCGGTGTCGAGTGAATCCTGAGGCCGGGCGGAAGTTCATCCTCCCCGGCGCAACCATCCGGAAGTAGCCGACGACGCCATCGCCCGACGTTCTTGGCTGGCGATCCTCCCCGCCGGCCGCTCCATCCCTCACGCTGTGTACCCGGTGTGTACCCAGTGGCGCTCTGCAGCTGTGCCCCTTGGCTGCGCTCGACACAAACCGGAGGACCGGTGCAGCACCAGTCGCCATTTTGCTCGACCCAGCCGAGGCCGCCACAGCTCCGCGGCGGCCGGCGGCACTCTAACAGCGCCAGCGACCTCTGGCCTACACCCACTCTGGGCCCCTGCATTCCCCTCCCCCCCGCGGACAGCTATGGACCTCCGGCCCGCTCCGTTATAGACTTTGTCTCACTGGACAGTAATGGCGGGGAAGGGACAGCGGCAGACCGCTGCTCAGGCGAAGCTAGGAAAATATGCCTACGATAACCAGTCATCCACCCAGCCTGAGCAGCGCAAATCACTGGGGAAGGGCGCTGACAACGACGGTGCCAAAAAAGCCACGCTGGACGATGTACTACGAGCGCTGGAGCAGGTACAGGCCACGGTGGGCTCGACCGCGGCGGAGGTTACCCTTATCAGAGCCGACCTCCAGAAAATGAGCGAAAGAGTGAAGCAGGTGGAGGTGGTGACTAAATCTTTAATAGAAGACGTCTCCGACCTACAAGTGGAAATGGAGAGGCTGCAGGCGGACAATAAACTTCTGAAAAGTAAGTTGGATGACCAGGAGGGGCGTTCCAGACGCAACAACGTCCGTATCTTAGGGGTTCCGGAGTCTGAAACGAAGGGGGCCATGGACCTATACGTTGAGGACCTTATAAAGACTAAACTGGCCCGAAGGGACTGTCCAACTTCTTTACAGTAGAGCGGGCCCACCGGGTCCCGGGAGGGACGCCTACCCCGGGGGCCGCCCCGCGCCCCATCTTGGCGAGACTCTTCAACTTTAGAGACCGCGACGCGGTCCTCCAAGCAGCCAGGGTGGCACCGCCCATCCAAATCCAGAATTCACGGATTTCGTTCTTTCCGGACTACACGGCGGAAGTTACCCGTAAGAGGAGAACATTCCTCGAAGTTAAGAAGTCGCTTCGCGACCAAGACCTGCCGTACTCCATGTTGTTTCCGGCCCGGCTGAGAGTGGTGGCGGACAAGAAGGTCTGGTTTTTCGACTCAGCGGAGAATGCCAGGGAGTGGCTGGATGGCTGGCGCAATGTGGACCGCACCTCCAACCGTCGACGCAACAGGTCGGGAGAAGAGAGCCGGCGGGTCTCACGTTCTCCACCCAGGAACAGCGAGAATGGATCACCGTCACAGGACCATTTGGGAGCTGCTGGAGGCGAATGATGTGACCACAAGGGACTAACGAGTTACTCCTGAACTCTACTCCCATTCTGATTCTTCACCGAGTCGTTTATGGACGCTGGCCCGGACGACCCGAGGACTGCAAAGGGACCGCCTGCTTTGGGGGACACTCTCCCCTGACGTGCAAGTACTCTGTTTCTGACATGGGATAAGCGCTCTGCTGAGTTGGGGTGGCGGGCAGTTTTGAGTCCGTTTGGCAGGGAGGCAGGGTGGGGGGTGTTGGGGGGGGGGATTTGTCTGGTTTTACGGGGGATCCATGATATCGATCACAAAACGTAGAATGTACTGTGCTGTTTACTGGAACAATGCTGGGAGGGTGGGCCCTGTACTGATGGTTTTGGTCTCTAAGTTTCGATGGTGGTGGGTGCACAGCCTAACGTGATGCAGGCGGGAGAGACGCGACTGGGCGGCTCCTCCCTCAGGCTTCTGGCCTGGAATGTGCGCGGTCTGGGTGATAGAGTGAAGCGCGGCCTTGTTCTGTCCGAGGTTAAGCGTCATAAACCTGACCTCATACTCCTTCAAGAGACCCATCTAATGGGTAATGCCACTAAGGCCCTGGACAGACGAGGGTACACAATGTTGACCCACTCAGAATTCTCTACTGGATCCCGGGGCACGGGTATCCTGCTCAGAAAATCCTCTACTTTTATCACCCTTAGCACAAAAACTGATACGCAGGGCTGTTTTGCGGCAGTGATTGGTCAATGGGAAGGGCGCCCCCTGACTATAGTCTCAGTATACATCCCGCCGTCTTTGCACTCAGTGATGCTGCCTGCCCTGGGCGATTTCTTGCTGTCCCTCCCTGAGGGAAGACACCCTGCTAGGCGGGGACTTTAATGCCCCTGCTGACCCACAACTCGACAGATTCCCAGCCACCGCCCTCCCCGGGGGTCCCTCCAGATTTCAGCGCTTCCTTGAGGCACTGGGGCTGATAGACATATGGCGACACGTCCACCCAACACTACGACAGTACACCTTCCACTCCACCGTCCATAATAGTCTGTCCCGTATTGACCACTTTCTGGCGTTGGGGGATGGGTTACAGCGCGTCGAAGAGGTGCTCATACACCCTAGGGGCATCTCGGATCACTCCCCACTAACTCTCACCATTACTTCGCAAACACGCACACGCCACCGCGTCTTTCCGATGCACGCCTCATACCTTAAGGTCCCTAAGGTCAGGAAGGCACTGCAGACTGCCACGACACATTACTTCGTGGAGAATGAGCCTACCGCACCCTCGGCTGAGGTGCTCTGGGAGGCCTATAAGACCGTCCTGAGGGGGCAAGCCATTAGCTCCATAACATCGCATAGACGAGAACAGGCGGCTGAACACTCGGCGCTCGAGCTACGACTGCGCGAAACAACCGCTGCCCACGAAGCAGACCCCACTGATGACACACTGCATGCGCTCATGCTGTCCCAGCGCCTATATGCAGACCACGCTCGGCACATTACACAAGGTCACATCACTGACACACAAAACCGAATATATGATATGGGGGACAAGGCAGGGAAAATGTTGGCTTGGCTCGACAAGAGAGGGGGAAGCGTCAAGGGGATCCAACAGGTTAAGGACGAAAAGGGGAATATCCAAACGGACCCAGCTCGGATAGTGGAGGCATTGGCTGCCCACTTTGAGAAAGTCTACACCCCGGAGCAGGACGTCACTGCGATTGCGGCCCAAAGCGCACTGTATGATCTGCCCATCCCGGCACTGTTGCCGGAGGCGGCAGCTGAGCTTGAGGCGCCCTTTACTGCTGACGAACTGCGGATCGCCATTGGGGCCCTACATACGGGCAAAGCGCTTGGACCGAACGGCATCCCAATTGAGTGGTTTCAAGACCGCACTGCTGTTCTTAGCCCATACTTGCTCCGAATGTACGAGGAATGCCGTGCTACGGGGGTGCTCCCGTTGGACCAACGAACGGCCACGATCGTGGCTATTCCTAAGCGTGGTAAGCCCCCGGAGGAATGCTCCTCACTTCCTTACTTAACGCAGAAAGCAAAATTCTAGCGAAACTTCTGGCAAATCGTCTCATGCCCCACCTATCTGACCTTATTCACCCGGACCAATCTGGGTTCATGCCCCACAGGAACACCTCACTCAATCTACGACGGGTGCATGGGGTGTTGGCCAAAACGGATGAAATCGGCGAACCCGCGGCCATCTTGGCCCTTGATGCGAAGATGGCCTTTGACATGGTAGAGTGGGCGTATCTCTGAGGTTCTCCAGTACATGGGTTTTGGTCCGGTCTTCATCTCATGGGTCAAACTGCTGTACATCATGCCGGTAGCACATGTGGTGGCGAATGGCCACATTTCACACTCCTTCCCGCTCAAGCGCGGCACCCGACAAGGTTGCCCTCTTCCCCCCTGCTATTTGCGCTGTCGCTAGAGCCCTTGGCGATCCGCATTAGGACCACCACTTTGCTTAAAGGGATTCAATGGAGGGAGGGCTGGGAGGACCGCATATCGCTCTACGCGGATGATATGCTGGTCTACCTGACGGATCCTGAACACGGCATTCCGGCTCTCTTGCACATTTGCAATGCCCACGGAGAGGTATCTGGCTACACCATCAATTGGAGTAAATCCGAATTATATGCCCTGACGGGCAGCCAACCAACGGTTGGTTCCACCTGCCCCCTGCGCCTGGCCGGTTCATCATTTAAGTATCTTGGTATTCACGTCACAAGTGACCCGGCGGAATACGAAAGACTGAACCTAGCGCCACCGCTGGACCGCCTCAGGCGAGATGCGAGCTTCTGGGCAGGATTACCACTGACGATGCTGGGGAAAGCAGCCCTCTTCAAGATGAAATCCCTGCCCCGCTTTCTGTATATTCTGGACAATACCCCTTTTGCTGTGCCCCCTAGGTACTTCAAGAGGGTGGCGGCGGTGGTCTCAGGTCTGCTATGGAGTAACCGCCCGGCACGGATAGCTCACGCCAAGCTCTGTAAGGGCTGGTACGAGGGTGGCATCGCACTTCCTAACCTCCAACTTTACTATTGGGCGGCCCAGCTTAGGCCGATCAATCAATGGTTGCACGCATCGCAATCGGACCCAGCATTCCAGGCGGATCGGGCCCAGCTGGGGGCTGGTACCCTGCTGGCCCCGCTTTACGATAAACGAAAACTCAGGTCACTGAAGGGGCCCACTAAGCTCACGGTGGCCACCTGGCATGCAGCCACCGCTGCGCTGGGATGGAAAGATACTATCACCAAGCTTACCCCACTCTGGGACTCACGTGCTCTGGGCAACCTTCGGACCAGCAAGGGGTTCTCCCGCTGGGACGACATTGGCATTTCAACAGTGGGGGACATGTGGGACCGTGGGGCTGTCATTACGTTTGACCGTCTGAAGGAACTCTACGACATGGGGCCACATGAAACCTACTGATATGTCCAAGTTCGTCATGCTCTGCTGGCGGTTATTCCGGTGGGGTCAGCTCTCCCCGAGTCGTCCCCGCTAGAGGATCGCCTCTTGACCGACTACATGGTGGAAAAGGCCACCTCCCTCACCTACCGGAAACTCCTCAATAATTCCCCAGACCCGCTAGTGCCTCTTAAGGGAAAATGGGAGCAGGACGTGGGGGAGATGGATGAACATGAATGGAATGAGGCACTGGCATCCCCTAAGGAAGCGGGCATATCCTCCAGAATGAGACTCATCCAACTCAAAGTTCTGCACAGAACATATTACACCAGGACATTGCTTCACCACATACAGCGAGCCCCTGACCCCTTCTGCTTGCGGGGCTGCGGGGAGGAGGGCACACTATTCCACACACTCTGGGATTGCTCCCTTATACAAACTTATTGGCGTCAGGTCATGCGCACTATATCACAGGTGCTGGAGGTCCCAGTGCTCCCAGAACCTCGTCGCTGCCTTCTTAATGTGTGGGAGCCAACTGACTTGTCCCGGCATGGCCGCCTCTGGGTGACGCTTGGAATGATGATGGCCAAGAGGGATATCGCGCAGCGCTGGGAGGTGGCGGATCTACCGAAGGCCTCACAATGGTGTGTTAATATGGACAGGGCCATGGTCACTGAACGGGCAGTGTATTTGAACAGGGGGTGCCCGGCCAAGTGGAACAAAGTTTGGTCCCCATGGAACGTTTACCGAGGTGAGATTTGTGAGCCACTTCCTGAAGGTGACGCACTAGAGTCAGACGAGGAAGAATGAATGTGCGGGAAGGGCTTAGTGATGGGGGGGGCAACACCGGGAGGGGGCGGAGTAACGGAAAGGGACGGCTAATACTGTACCTAACAAGGTGTGCAAAGTGCTGTTGGCTCGAACTCAGAAGTACGCTTCCACCTAACTGGCATTAAGTTTCCTGTATCGATGGCAATGTGATTTCCCGAAGTTTTGAATGTTCTTTTTTAGGTACAAAACAGAAAACGAAAACCTCTTAATTCGGCATGGACCATTCACAATTTTTCTTCACAATTTCTTTCTGGATCACTACCTTCATGTCCTTACGACCGCAGGTGCAATTGTATTGTAATAATGAATATTTATTTGCTTAACGCTTCCATAGCGGCCGGCCCGGTTGGGTTGTAGGCGACAAGCTGTGTAATAACTGTGAAGGCTCAATAAAGGTTTTCAAAAAAAATAAAAAAAAACGTAAGAAAGAACGAGATGTGATGTGAGGAAAAATTTATGCAGGTAAAAGTATCGAAATACCACCTAAATCCAGTGAATTCATACGTTCTAGAACAGGCTTGTCATTTATCCATAAAGTGTAGTGAGGTGCTCCCAAACAGAAATGTGATAAACAATAGTACCGCCAACCCAGTTACTATCGAAGAAAGTCGTTGCCTAAAGTTCCTAAATGCCACTACTCAACCGTGTGCGGTAACATGCATAAGTAGAAACAACAAAGTTCTTACCCGTAAATGTACTTCAAGCACGCTGTTACGATGTGTGACTTACGGAGCTGGAATTGGATTTGCCCTATTGCAAGTTAGTGGAAAGGCAAATGTTTTATTGCTTATCGTAAGAAAACCGTGCCGGAGGTAATACTTTATAATAAGAGTTCGCAAGGGTAAAGCGGTAGAGGAGGTCAAGTTTACTTTTGCTTTTACAGTTAACTAGTAATATTTCCTTGCTAGTCCTTGTACCGTTTATAGAGTATATGGGAGAAGTGGGTTTCTTTACAGGACTAGAAGATTATTGTAGTCCTTTGTCCCATGAACAAATACAGTTTTTCAAAAATACCACACCCATGGATTACCCATGCTAGACACAGGGAACATATGCACATAATTACATATAACATTTGTCCTGATAGGGTCTTTTGAGGTGCGATTTTGTTCGGAGCCATCTGTACTCTTTTGGTGGCTGTGTTTCTTCTGCCAAATTGAAAATTTTTTTCACTGTATTTAGTTAATGGTTGTCATCGCCATGGAAGGGCTCGACTACACAAACCCACCTGGGTGTTAAGCAGGCTGGGGGTTATTCCTCCTTCCATTAGCATGAGTTCGGAAATTTTTCTTTTCCTATTTCATATTGGTGGAAGTTGATGACATGTCGCTTTGGTGCACTTTGGTTGTCTTCCTTGTTACCTGATTTTGAAAGAACTTTCTTGATAGTTAACTCATACATTTTACACATGCTCTGTAGTTGATGGTTTTTGGAGACCCTGTATTTTTATCATAGGGTATGATCTCCTTATTCCACTTGTTGTGAAGCAGTGAGGCACCAGAAGGAGCGCCCTATTGGGTATTTTTCGTAATTTCTGCTAGTGAGGGATATTTTTAGTTTATCTAGATGGAGCAGATCTTTTTGTAAGCCAGTGAGCCCCTTTTACCTCCAATCCTAACTAGATGCTTAGATTGGAGCATGAGCATAGAAATGGATGGAATTGTGACTCCTAGTCTGAATCTTACGGTGATGTTAGTTTTTGTCATAGGTACTTTGCCTGGTGACTTAGGGTCCGGTTGCTGTGCGGTCCCTTCAGTAGTTACTGTTCCCAGAGGGGGCTACATCTTTTGATACTACCCTCAGTTGTGTTTGTCCTTTTTAGCTTAGCACCGCTGTAAGTGAGCCAAACACGTGGGAAGAGGGGGTGTATCACTGCTGTTGTGGCTAATGTCTGCCACATGCGGTGAGCATCTTTTGGTGTGTGTGCACCTCTTTGTTCCCAGTATGTGGTGTGTAACATGGCCATCCCTTGTGGCTTTCAGTTACCTGGCTGGGGCTAATCTTGCCCCCACATATGTATCTAGAAACCTTTTTGGGCTAGCTTTGGGTGTTCTTTTTTTAATATTTTAGGCGTTTTCCTGAATCCCGTGTGATCTTTGGGTAAAGGTGTTATGTGGGGGAGAAGGTTAGAGCTGCTCTGTGGCCCTTTTTTCTTCCATTTTGGATGCCTTGTAGTGTCCGAAGTTGGGCCATCTACGTTTGTCTGTATGTTATCAGCAAGGTTGGATCACCTTTAGTCGCTATGCTTGGTATAGGAGGTGAGCGCACCCGGTGCCCTACGTTCGTCTGGAGCTGGAGTTGAGATTTGAGGTCACCCTTTCCTGGGAACCACCCCCCGCACTCAGACCACACCCTGAAAACTCTAAACGCACTAGTGGGCCCGCTGTCCCTAGCTTGTAACCGGGGTCTCCGTGGTTGTGTGTTGCATTATGAACTGACGCATCTCTTGTCTAATTTTTTAATGGTTGGGTTTAGTAAAGTAGGATCTGCTTTTATGGTTACCACCACTTTTTGCCTGGTGCTAAGCTGTTTTTGACTAGTCTGACTGGGATTCTGCTTATCACGACCCCAGTCTCTGCTTCCTCCCTTAAATTGTTATGTTCAGTGTAGGAGAGTAGGGTCTGCAATCCTATGATCACCCAGATTTTTTGCTTTTGTTTCACTGGTTTACGACTTTCTCTGGCTGTGGGCCTGCTAATCAGACCCACAGCCTGGCTGTTCTCTTTCTAAATTACGAGATGTACCCTAGGTGCATTTACCAATTGGTACTGGGCCACCTTATCAGACCCTGTAACTCAGGGCATAGGTGTACCCAGGGCCGCCAGGGGCTGCAGCATGTATTATGCCACCCCTGGCTGGCCTCCTAAATTTGACACAACTGGCTGCATGACAGCTGGGGCGAAGTCGTGTAATCACCCTTTGCTTTAGATATAGTAGCCCTTTATCTAACCACACAATGGACACCCGAGTTCCTATCAGTCACTCCTATGGCAGGCCTTGACAATCCTGAAGGCAGAGTGCGTGGGCTCGTGTGAACTGTGCTCTGGCCCGAGCCGAGCCCGGTTGCAGCTTGCGGAATCAAGACCCAATGGCTGTTCCATGATAACGCGTACCACATCGGTAACTACGGTGTCGCGTTATCAAGACATGTCGAGTAAGGTGTCATACGAATCGGGATGCTGCCCTCTCACCAACCCTGGCGACGAGGTTAGCATTCCGCCCTTCTAGAGGGACACGACATGTACGTAACTGTGAACCCCGGTTAAAGTTAACGAAAGCCTCAGCTCCACAAAATGGATGCTGCCACCACAGACACGAGTCTGACCTCCTGCTGCTGGGAGTCCTTCCAGCGAGGAGCGCTTGGACAAAGGGTTTCCTGTCGAGGGCGGTGTTCGCACCGTCCCAGACAGGGTTTGTGTATTCTGGGTAGGTAGGGCTTTTGCAAGAAGGTGACTGCGGAGTGGCACCCCGGTGCTCACTACGCATCTTCCGGTCAGAACCAGTTCCAGGGGCGCCAGCCCTGGCCTGGGGAAAGTCCAGCAGGGGAGAGGGGTGTAACTACCCCCCTTCCTGGTCCCACCCTTAGGGCAGGACCTAGTCATGTACCCACCCCTTCCTTTAGGATAAAGGCCGGAGCGGGGACCCTTCCAAATTAGATCATCTTTGAATCAAGAATACTTTCTACGAAAGGACTTCGAGACTCTTCTCAAGATTTCTCCCTTGTGACTAAGGAGTAGTCACCCTGCATCAGCGGGCACCATCTAAGAACTCTGCGGTTTGCTGCAAGTCCTTCCTCAAGGATCCGACGGCCCAGCTCGACGAGAACCGGCTTCCCTGGCACCTCTGACCTCTACCCACTTCATCAGCTCAGCTGTGATCTGTGGGTGCGGCGAGACCTCGAGGGACCGGCCATCATCAGAACCTGCACGCTCTTAACCAGCACGACCATCGAAGCAATTCTCTGGTGAGTGCTCTGGGGTCCGAGAAGCCCCGACCCTGAGCCGCTCCAGCACCGAAGTGCAGTCGCCCAGCATCTCCACGATCTGCGTGGGGCCCTTCTGCTCGCTGCTCAGCACGTTGTCTGGTCACTAGCCGCTGGCTTGTGTCCTTCTGTGACGACATCCGACAATCATCACTGCTGGTCTGGTTGCTCCAGACTGGCCCTTGCTTCCATCTTTCCGAGAAGCACCCCGGACCCTCCTGGTCCACTCAAGACGCCATCTTAGGCCCACCACGTGGCCCTGAGATTTGCCAAGGCTTGTTGCCCCATCCTGGGCCCAGCGACGCCGACAGCATCATCCTTCGTGGGACAGCTCGCACCTCCACCGTGGTCGCCGACAACGCCTCCTGGTCCGTGAGACTGCAGAGCCTAGCGTCGCCCACTCACCTGGTCGAGGTGACGGCCAACCGGTGCCTTCCTGGTACCCTCTGACTACTGGCTAGTAGTACGAACTTGGTCCCCTCTGCTTTCAGGTATCATCAATCTCTGATCCAGGCTTGGATCTCTACGAACTATTCATCACTGGTCGCCGGCCAGCAACTCCTTTTCTTCCGGCTCCTGGCTCGTCAGCGAAGACCCCGACGCCTGTAAGACTTGTGCAGCCGCAGCCCTCGTGGCTAGGTAACTCGGCACTTCGGTGCCTGCATAGCCTCTTTACTCTAGGGTCCCGGGTCCCTCGCTTCCGACTTGCCTTATCGGGTCCGCCCGAGACCTTAAACTTTCCGTGTCCTCGGACACTTGTTTTAATTGTGCACTTGAAGTATTTTCCTAAGAGATTTGGTTTGTGCTTAGTACCCTGTCCTCATAAAGAGTACAGGGCTGTTGTGATTCTTAATAAATATCCTGTTGATTTTCATAACACTTGTGTGGTGTCCTTTCACTTGGTGTTCAAGGGGTACATGTGTGGTAAACAGCTGGCTTAACGCGCCCTCTCGAGTCTTTAGCCTTAGACTGCTCGTATCCACGCTACTAGGATAGCTGGTCTATAGGTTGACTTACAACCAATTACCATAAGGGTCGTTTGGAACGATACATAGCGGTCGCTAGAATAGCGAACGCTGCATATCGGGCCCAGATTGGATACTGGGGTACCCTTATCAGTCCGCAGTATGATACTAAGGTACCCAGGGCATTGGCATCCAAGAGGTCCTCCATGGGCTGAAGCATGTATTATGCCACCCATGAGAGGACATACAAACTGTAACTACAGGTCTGCCATTGCAGCCTGTCTAAGCTGGTGCTAGCACCACTTACTAAAATATAGGGGCACTGCACTTAAAACCTGTGTCACCCCTTTAGCAGGCCTTTGCAATCCTAAAGGCAGAGTGCTTGGTTCGAATTGTGGAGGTACCCTGTATCAGTAGGACACCCCTACAGCCTACGGTGTCACTTCTCCCGTGTGGGTAAGTGACGCAGCCAAATACCATATAGAGGTGCACTGCGTAATTACGCGATGACCATCGCGAAACTGGCTTCAACAAATCTTATCATGTTTGGTATCAACCATGTTGGAATCATACCCCCACACTGTAAACGGTGTGGAAGGTATGATTCCAAGCACTGGAAGAGCCCTCCGTTAGGCTCTCCGTGCTCCCGGTACCAGTCTTCTAGACCCGGACAGCACAAGATGGCAGCTGCTGACCAGAGAAACGATTCTGCCCTCCTGATGCGCAGCCAAGCTCGAGCAGGGGAAAGCAGAACAATACGTATCCTGTCACAGGGAGGTGTGAACACCTCCCAGATAGGATTTAGTGTATTGGGGCCAGGTGGGTGCGCTTGCCAGCGCCACTCAGTCTGCATTAGGGGCACCTTTGGTGTCTCCTTGTATAGTCCAGTTCAAACCAGCTCCGGGAGCCATTGGCTCCCGCTCTGGCGCGAAACTGGACAAAGGACATGGGAGTAAACTCCCCACTGTCCAGACCCTCCCCTGAGAGGGCCCCTTCAATAATCCCATCCATTTCCTTAAGGTACTTAAAGGCTTAGCTGTGGGTGGTTCCCTAGATTCGTCGTGGGACACTGTTCAATTCAGAAACCTCTTCAATTTCCACCGTCTGGGCACTATGGACTTTATTTGGGCTCGACTTCATCCCCTTTCAGTCTGCTGCATCGTTTGTGCCTGTGCACCATACAGGAACCTTCCAAGGCTTGTGGGCATCCTAGACACTTGAAGGAATCTCTCTTAAAGGGAAGGAGTCACTTCCCTGCATCTGTAGGCACCACAACCAAGCTGACCAGTCTCCTGATCCTGAACTCCTACGGACTCCGGGTTCAACAACACAGGTGGTGGTTCTCCTCCGCTATTGAGGCCTGCCCTGCCTTCTCACCAAGATTGAGGCCAGTTTCCCTTGTGGGAGCCGCAGGAACCCAATCCCTGTGCACCGCATCGACTTGCCGTTGCCAAGGCTTGTTGGTTTCCTTCCATCAAGATCTTGGGGATCCAAGTAACTCCAGTAAGCATCTCTAGTCACCAGAGTTTCTGTCCACACCGCATAGATTGCATTGTGGCCTGCATCTTTTGGTGAGCTACTCAAGGTCCTCTTGCGACTCCAGTGCCTCTGGCCTGTGGGTCCTGTTGAGTCACCTTTTTCTTTAGGGCTCCCCTGATTGCTCGGGGCCTGCCCTGACTCCCCTGCTTGTGGCGAGTCCCCTGGACCTTGCTGCTAACGAAATTGCACCTTCTTCGACATCCACGTTGTTTGCGTTTGCCAAGGCTTGGTGGTGCTTCCAACGGACACTGACACCGACCCCTCAGTTCTCGACCTCTGACGTGGAACAGCTCTTGCATGGTTTCCGGTCTTCCTCAGCATTGCCTGGTCCTCACAGCTGCAGAGTGAAGGTCACCATTAACTCTTCTGCAACACCAGACATTGATGGGCATTCGTCTTCGTGGTATCCGGGTCACTCCTGAGTGACATACTCTGTCCTCTCTCGTTGCAGGTACATCTCATCTAGAACCCACCTTTGGATTCCACCGGACACTTTCTCCTTATCGAGTTTTGGGGTATCTTTTGTAGATTCACGTGCCTGAATTATTCCCCGTCGCCGAGATGTGAGTCCCACGGTAAAATACTAAAGCAGTGCGATAAGCAATAAATAGGCCAAAAGAGGCCACAGGCTTATCTTAGCAGCCTATCTACGTCCTTATAGGTAAAGGACCAAAAGTCCGCTCCAACCAATCGGCTATCAGCACCCTCTAAAACACTCCCGACAGTGAACTTTGCAGCACGGTTAGCAGGGACTTGTCCCTCCAATAGGTTTTTACCACAGTGTGCTCAGCACACCTCGCTATTGCTGCGCGTTTAGGTAGAGTAATTAGTAGCTCGAGATCCTTGTGCATGGTGGGTGTATCGTACAGCTTCGGGAAGCATTGCCTTTTACACCTCCCGTTGTTTGGGTGCTCTGTGGTCGGGATATATAAGCTGAGAATCTGTGTAACTCATTACACATAGTGTTCCAGAGGGTGCGTGGCTTTGAGCTGTTGCTACCACTGTCTCCATATGTCGTACCTGTTCATTACAGGGGAACCATCAATGAACAGTGCCACGCTATGTGTGGTGGGATCCTCCGCTGCGTGGCTGAATCTCTTCTTCCTCCTGCACTTCATTGGTAATGAGTGCCCTTTTAATAGTCTCGAGCAAGGGGCAATGAGTGTCGTAACCACTACCTAACGTAAACGCAAAGGTCTAAGATTTTGCATGCTCTCCAAGAGTGCCTTAGTAAAGGCAGTCTGGTCAGCAGGCAAAGTCCTCAGTTGTTTAGCTATGTTGTGGGGGCGTTTTAATGACATGGGTCTCGGGGAAGGAACCCCATGGGAGTTGCTAGCCATAGTCCCCTCTTCTGGGAACTGAATGGTCATGTTTAGCTTGGCCATTAAATCTCGTCCCAATAGATTATTTGGGAGTGCGGGATAGTATAATAGCTGTCCCCTCACAAGACTTCCTCATATGTCCAGCTCTAGGGGTTCCGTGAATGGGATCCTTGTCGCCATACCTGAAACCCCTTTGCATGACCATAGTGTCCTTCGATAGATCAGGAAGCTATAAGGTGTGTTGTCCACGAGTACTGTGTTCTATGGGTTCCTCTTTAGACTGGCGTGTTGACAGTATGAGGCATCTGTTGTGGCGTGCCATATCTCCATCAAGCATCAGTTATCGATTTTCCCCCTCGCCCCGTCCAGCCTCTTTGGCTCATAACTACACATTCCTTTTGTTGATCTAATGTTGCTTTTGAGTTCACCCTCCGTTTCCTCCTCAGGTGCCTTGATAAAAAATCCACTAGCCCCAAACTCGTTGTTGGTTCTTGGGTGACTTGAGGTCCCTTTTTCTCCCGAGCTCACAGAATCACTATTTTATTTTCTGGCTAGAAATATTAATTGCTACAGACATCCAGCATGACTCTCTTTGACTCAGTAATGGTCCCGATCACATGGCAAGAGCACAGACTGGTTTCTCAGTTGTCTCAAAACACATAGACAGTAAGGATGAACTCCTGTCTCAATTTTACACAGAATCACTATTGCAGCATGTTTACACAGTAACCCAGCCCATCAGGCTTGTGGAGATGTCAGATTTTGGTGGATTGGGGGAAAAGAATGGCAGAGTTGCAAATTCAAGCGTCCACATTCACCGTCTTTGGCTACGTAGCCACTCCTCCCTCTTCACTTGTAATTTTCATTACCTTTGAAGAGCCGGACAGGTGTCAAGAATGCACTGCGTTCTCCAGTTGTCCTTTGAGCTAACATAGCTGGTGATGTTGCAATGTTGGATCTTTCTTTCCTCTACGACATTCTTGCTTCCTTCCATGCCTATATGGCAATGTAAGGTTTTATCTTTAGTAAAGAACTGTTTTGCCTCATTTTGTGAGCACTGAATATCGATATTAATTTGCTCCAACAGAAAACAAGAGCATTATAAATTGACCATGCAGATGTCCAATCTATTCGCATTGCCGATTTATTTTTCCTTTCTTTATGCTATGCTTTAAGTCAAATATTTCCAGGATGATCACTCTGTGTATGCATGCTGCGCTGCTGTCTGGGGAAGAATCAGTATTGGCAAAGACAATAGGTGTCACACATACGAGATCTATTGACTTTGCCAGTGCTCGTTTAATATTGAAGGTAACTGGTGAAGGTGTGCATAAACACAGAGATGGGTACATCCCAAATAGACTGCAACACGCACATTTCTGGAGTGTGGGCATCCATAGTGGCTAGGATGCCCGCAGGTTAATAGTGGGAGACAGTCTACTGATTAAGATGTTTAAAGGTAACTTTACCCTTCATTTTAAAACATAGAATTGTTACAGAGAAAATATCTTCAATTGCAGCTTCATTTCAGTTTGTGTAAATATATCTTGAAAGTGCAACACATTATAGTTAATTTTGTTTTTGCACATTTTGTTCCCACAGCAAACATTTAATAACAGAGTGAAGACAACAAAGACACAAAGGTAATGTTTTTCTGCTAGAGTGCATGTTTGATAACGGATATGCCAGGTTTAAAGTTTGTGCAAAGTACTGCTGAACGGGGTTCCAAGGAAATTGTCCAAGGGGTTCTAACAATATTTAGGTTTAGTGAGTACTGCCTATTTCATACCTGTAAAAAAGAAACTTTCATAGGAGAAATTTGTTGCCCCCGTTTAGGATATACAACATTAAGAACCATAATGAATGCTGATTTTATACTATAAGTGTAAAAAAGAAAACTATAATCATTATCTCTTGTATTCATAAACGGTATGTACTGTTTGACTTTGTTTAGTGGATATTTATTTTTTGTGTAGTTTGCTTTGTATTGTTTCATTTTTTCTTTAAAAGTGCTTTTAATTAAGACTTGTAGCCGAAACAACATAGGATAGGGATGGAAGCAAGCAAGATAACATATGAAACGTGATGTAACACAAAATTATTTGTTTGCAGACGGCAAGCTGTACCAGTATTTGGGTCTGTTTTAACAGTCTCTGTACCTAATCCTAAAGCTGGGCAGACAAAGTAAGTAAAAATCACTTAAAGTGAGACAACTGTACTTTAAAATGCACTCATTATTTATTTCTTTATCCTTTTCCTTTTTGTTGATACTGTACCTGTACTTTGTGAATCATAAGAATCAAGTGGTGCAATTGAAATTTCACTATTCATTTTAGTTCCATGGTTGTCCTTCATGACCTGGCAAATACTAAAGAAGAGTTTTGGATGGTACAATATTTGTACTGGATCTCTGGTACTGACAATCACCCACAATTAGTCTTCTGCTTCAGGAAACAGTGACACCCTAATCCACAATATGAACTCCAGCATTCTAACTCAGCGGCCCCTCCTCCACGCAGACAAAACATACAATACCAACCAGTCTGTCACACCATCTCAACCGCTGTGCACCATTTGCGATACATACATTGCATTTTTATATAACATTTAGATCCCTACCCAAACCATGTCCGCAATCGCCTCCTGACAATAACTTAGTGTGTCTCGGAAAGACCTTCATATTTCATAGTTCGCTTGGAGTAATCCTTGCATGGGTAAGGTGTCTGGGGTCCATGTGCATAAAATCTGAATTGGTGGGTTGTAGTTGAAGGCAACCAGTGTTCTGCATTGGCCATAACATTAACAAATGCACCTATCCATCAAGAAGGGGATTTTTTTCTTCTCCAACACAGATGTCCTATTTTCCCTTCATTTGTTCATCTGCATCATGAGAGCTTTGAATGTTATCGCCTTAACACGCTCAAGAAAAGACAGTCTTTCTCATAAGCAGTTCCTGGCAGTGACATCTCTTGATTTATCTATTGGCTCTATTTCTAAAACTGACTGTGATGTGTGTCTGGAATTTTCTGGTGTCGGCTTGACACTCGTTTGGGGGATTGATGGGCTTTGTCTGATTTTGTTCGTTACTAAGGACATAACCAACATTCTGCCTTCATGGCACCTGCTGATGGCTGCCGGCACAGCCAGCATTGGGAAGATTGTAACCAAAGACTGCAATCTTCTAGGAGAACCCTTGGCATTATGCGTCTCTTGAATGTGGCATTGTCAGTATTAATAAGGTTCAAGCTGTAGCATGAGGGAGAAAAACCTGGAAATGATGGAAACATGAAGAGATGGTGCCTTCTGTCGACACCTATTCAGTTAGGCAGGATGTTGCAGTTCCATCTTTTTTCTTCCTCCCTGTACAGCTGCTAGCTTCTGCATCTTTAGCTTTTGCCCGGTTGTTGGGAGTTTGTCCTAGTCTTTCACAACGATCACCACTGCACCAATGGTGAAGTTTGAGGTAAGAGTGACTGTTAAGTGTTGTGAATCTTGGTGTTAAACTGGACTTCTGTTGATGGGATATTCCTGTTTGTGGTGGTACCGTTATGTTCGAGGCATGTGGGCTGCTGAATTCATATCTGTGCATAGATCGCCGTCTAGTGTTGGGTCTGGATGATTGCACATTGTTGTCCTGGAAGAGTCTTCGAAGAATCACGAGATAGGTGGCTCCTTCCCTGGACTACAGTGCGCATGGGCATCCTCAGATTTTTTTTTCCGCCATTGGGTTCGGATGTTACTATTTTAGCTCAAGTTAGGAAAACTTTCTACAAAGCCAAAAGGCTTTCGACAGCGTCTGTATCGTTTCGTTCGGTACCGGTAACTTTGCTTCGAGAGGACATCGAGGAATCAGACGGCTTTTCTTTCCACACTCGACCCGATCTTCAATCTACGATGGAAAGAAGCCCATTCAAGAGGTGTCCACTTTGCAATGCAAAATACCCGCACATCGATGTCCACCCGGTGTGCAACAAGTGCCTGTCCCCGGATCACAACAAAGCCAATTGTATGGCCTGTGCCCGGTTCAGGTCGAAAGAAAACTCTTTGGATTCGACGTGCGGCTCGATTAGAGTCGCAGAGATCAGCACCTAATCCAGAAAACATCTTCGGGACCGAAGACGAAGAGGTCATTGACCTGGAGGATCGGGAAGAACACTCGGAACCTGTTTCGGAGCATGACTCCGAGTATGACGCCGAAGATGACAGATATTGGAAGAAGAAAACGACGTCGATAAGGTAGGAGACGACGCAGAGGCCCTTGGGGCTGTAGAAGATAGCTCAGGTGAGGAGCTAGGCCCAAACGTTGATACGGGGGCTGACGAAGAAGCACTCAATGAGGCTCAGGTCGAGGGATCGCCATGAGGCCTTACCCAAGATCTATTGAATCGTTCTACAGCCCCGCATAAAGGCCCGGCTACGGACATATATAAAGAGCCATCGGTATCGAAAATTCCATCGGTCAATCCAAAGAAATCGAAACCGAAAGCATCACTACCAAAAACGAAACCAAAAGTGCAGCTAACTCTGGTCGGTTCCAAGGCCTCAAACCCCTCTGAGCCGAAGAAACAGAAGAAGGCCATCAATACCGAGAAGTTCAAAAAGGTCATCGAGCCAAAGGTTGGGGCACCGAAGACCAAGGTCAAGGCTGTCGAACCAAAGAAGTCGGCGCCAAAAAGTCGACGCAGACAAAAGGCTCGAACCAAGAGAGGGGGTCGATCCTCGGACAAGACCCGAGACCAAGACAAAGACTGGCTCCACGGACCCTGTCGAGTCGACGCAGCCAACCCCATTCGTATCCAAACAGGTGTCGGAGTCCCTCCAACGCATCAAAGAAAAGGCTGCAGCGGTCGGACCAAAGAAGGCCCCAACCCCGAAGTTGGTCGGAAAAATTCAGACCGCATCGACACCAATCAAATTCGGGTTGCCACCGATGGTGCGACCGAAAATGTTCGAGCCAAAAAGAGGTATAGGAGCTATTAAAGAAGTGTCAATGGGACTAGGGGCTACAGGAGAGCCTGAACAGGAGTCGAGGCAGTTCATCGACTCGGACACTGGTAGACTATCCATTTAAAAGAGGAAAATAATACCAGAAACACCCATGGAGTCATATAAGATTCCATTAAAGAAGAAGAGGGATTCAACCACATCACCAGTTCTTGTGGAACCTCTGCAGTCCCATGGACAAGAACCTCAGTCTTTCTCACCCACATACTCAGATGTGGATGCAGGGGATGACGATAATGAGGATGACACTTATCATGTGGACACTGATCCCGACGATCAGAACCAACCATGGGCAGACCCAGCTGAGCCAAGGGATCCACAGAATGCCCCTGACACACATACATACAATGTAAAAACTTCTCCTACTGAGGACACTACTGCCTTTAACGCCCTTATTGAAAGAGCGGCGGGTAACCATGATGTGCAACTACATGCTGACCCTATTGAGGAAGATTTTCTGGTCGACACCTTTTCCACTTCGAAAAGAACCGTCAAGACTCTGCCATGCTAAAATGGGTCCTTAAGCATGCTGATGACATTTTTAAGGAGACCACCAGAGAAAGGGTGTTAAACCCTAGAATTGAAAAAAAATATAGGCCGGCACCTGTGGACACTACTTATATAAGAGGACATTTGCCATTGGACTCCTTAGTTGTTTCTAATGCACGTAAGAGAGCAAACTCCCAGACTACAGGTGATGCTCCTCCTCCTGACAATGAGTCGAAAGTACTGGAAACTTCAGGAAAAAGAGTGGCAGCGCAGGCAGCTAACATCTGGCTCATTGCCAACACTCAGGCACTCTTAGCCAGATATGACAGGGCCCATTATGATACCCTTGAGACACTGTTGCAACACCTACCAGATCAGTACAAGGAGGGAGCGGAGCTACTAATCCAAGAAGGGAAGCTTATAACCAATGCTTCCATCAAGTGCGCGCTAGACGCAGCTGACACTGCAGCCAGAGCCATTAACACTAGCGTCATGTTAAGGAGACATGCCTGGTAAAGAATCTCAGGATTCAAACCAGAAATACAAACTACTATCCTCAATCAGCCAGTTAACCCAGACTACTTATTTGGACCTGAGGTTGACACCATCCATTAAGATTAAAAAAGACACCGAGACTGCAAAGTCTATGGGGGGCTCTGCAGTCACAGCAGTTTCGGGGTGGCTCCTTTCGTCGCTCCAATAACAGAGGACCTTCAAGAGGCCAAAACACACAGCAAACACAGTATAATAAAGGAGGTACACAAACCACCTACAATAAAAACAGGGGTGGATATCGTGGAAACAACATCAAGGGCAGAGGAAGAGGAAACAACAATTGCCCCAGTATTGGAACTTTCATAGATTCCCATGCTTTGTATCATTCCCCGTCGTCGGAATGGGAGCCTCGGTAAATAGTAAAAAACTATAGTAGTAAGCACAAAGTGAAAAAATAGGCCTAGGCCTCATCTCATTTTGTAGCTTATCCACCTCTTTGTGTAAAAGAGACCAAATTTCTGCAGCAGCCAATCAGAGCAGCCTCACCCCATAGAACCTTCCTGAGAGAAGCTCAGAGCCTCAGATTTTCTACCGCACGTTGTGCAAGGGAGTCTCCATTGAGCTCTGCTCAGTTTTCTTCAGTTTTTTCTTCAACTACTTGGATTTTTTCTCAACATGTCGGAGAGGAAAGCCCTTTTTAGAGCCTGTGCCACCTGCTCTAAGAAGAGGTTGTTTGTCGAGGACAAACATGAGGATTGTATCTACTGTTTGTATCCGGACCATAAACCGTTAGACTGTCCGATTTGCAGATCCTTCTCAGCCAAGACCCAGAGGGACAGAGAAGGACGTCTCCTCACATGGCTTCAGAAGGTGAAAGACCGGAAGGACATTATCTCGTCGGACAGTGAGGGCTCCTCGTCTATGGTGTCATCCAGAAGGTCTCAAAAGAGGGGTAGGTCCCCCCTTTCTGCTTCAGACGAGTCCCGACACAAGGCCTTACCAGGGACCTCTGATAGGTCTGACAGGCCGGCTGCCCAAAAATCTCCTCACCGAGGTGAAAAGGAGAGGCAGGGTAAGCCTGAGGAACTTCTGACATCAAAAAAGGTGAGAAAGGCTTCTACAGTCTCTTCGCCTTCCTCAGAGAAGGATCGTGGGGTCAAAAAACCTTCAACCCCGATTCAAGAGGCGGCTTCAGACAAGAAGCATAAACCGTCGACGACTAAACTCCCAGGTACGTCGTCTACGAGTGTTAAAAAGGACAACTCTACCAAGGTTGCCTCGTCGACGGGCTCGTCGACGATGGCTGCGTCGACGCCTACACCGTCGACTGCTTTCAAGGCTCCGGAATCCTGCTCGTCGTCGACGAGGGTGACCACCTCCACGTCGACGACAATATCTGCAAAGCTGCCGTCGACGGCGGTGTCGTCGACGAGGACCACTTCGACGACGATGTCGACGACGCCGGTTGCCATGTTGATGACGACGAGCTCGTCGACGGTCCCGTCGACGATTCCACCATCGTCGACGATGAGCTTCACCTCGTCGACGACACTATCCTCGTCGACGAAGACAGTTTCTATGTCTACACTTCCACTGTCGACACTGATACAGAAGACCTCCCCGTCGACGACGGCCTCGTCGACGAGGGCCTCGTCGACGACGACCTCGTCGACGATGGAATTGGCGGGAAAACATGTTTTTTCGTTGAAAAGGAAGCATATCACGCCAGAGATGACGTCTCCTCGCCAGGTTCAGAAGCTACCACCATCACTACTATTGGAGGATGACTCTGAGGAAGAGACTTTCAGTGAATTTGGGCAGGCCTATAGCCCTTCTGACCTCCAGGTTAAGGTGCAGGAGTTTAGCTCTGAGGAGGAGCAGATGGAACGACAGCACTATGCTCCAGAGCATTATTATGAGGAGGAATGTACTGCTTCCAGGCAGGTGCCTCCACAACAACCGATGCGTCAGTTACCCGAGGGTATGGTGGCAATACCATCCGCTTTAGTGACGGATTTACAACTTATGTTGCGGGATTACAAGCAACGTTTCCCGACACCTCCGGAAGGCCAACAAGTGCGCACCACGACACCTCCGCCTCAGACATTGCGGCCTGTGGCAGACCATTCTTTACCCTCAAGAGAGCGTGCCGCTGCGCTGGAAGTGCGCCCTCAAGAGGTAGTGCAGGTGCAGGACACTGATGACGATGATGATGCTGCGTCTTCAGATGCAGACCAGCAAGCGGATCCTGATCAGGATCAACAGACGCCATGGAATAATACTGAACCTATGGATCCGGACAACACCGACCCGGATAATATTACTTCGCCTCCAGCGGATGTTGGAGGGTTTCACAACTTAATGGGCAGGGCATCCAAAAGATTTGGTCTCCCAGTGACCACAGTGCAATCGGATTGCTTTTTGTATGACTTTAAAGAACCATTCAGGAAGTCAGTGAGGTCCATTCCAATCATCGAGCATGTCTGGTCTGAGGGCTTGAAGGCTATGCATAATCCGGCTACAGTCCTCCCGGTACTTCCGAGACTAGAAAAGAAGTATAAGGCACCGGATGGCAGTCCAGCATGTTTACTTGGCCAACCGAAACCGGATTCGGTCATTTCGCAGGCTGCCCAGAGCAAGTCCAAGAATCCTTCTGCGCCGATGACTACGCCGCCAGATAAGGAGGGCAGGCGCCTAGACAATGTGGGCAAGAGGTTTTCAGCTATGGCCAGTCTCCTGGTTAGGGCGGCCAATGCGTTAGCGATTCTGGGACGCTATGATCGACAAATGTGGTGCGATCTGGCCCCATTTGTTGACGAACTGCAGGATTCGTCTAAGGAAGATGTGAAGAAGATTTTGCTCGAAGGGGAGCGGGCCTCTTCGGAAGTCATTGATGTGGCAATGGATATTGCAACCACCGCATTCCGTGCACTAGCTGGCTCGGCGGTTCTGCGACGCCAGGGGTGGTTAAAGGCCACATGGTTCAGGCAGGAGGTACAGAATAAGATCTTGGATCTGCCATATGACGGTGAGATGCTATTTGGCAAGCACGTCGATGAGGCCCTGCAGGGAATCAAAAAGGACACGGATACAGCTAAGTCCTTGGGTACATTGCAGTATCGTAAGGTGCCCTTCAGAGGAGCTAGAGGAAGAGGCTTTTCGTCTTACCGTGGAGGTAATCAAAATCGCTACTCCTCTGGATCTCAGTCCAGCCAGTCGTATAAACCACAATACACTCAAAGGGGCTCTTTCTCTCGCCAGCAGCCTAGAGGACGCCAGGGGCAGCAAAGGAGAGACAACACCAGGAAACAATAGCGGCCAGGTGGCTCTTTCCACTGTTCCTGTTCCCTCATTCACATCTGTGGGGGGCAGGATTTCCCATTGCCTACACAACTGGATAATTATTACATCGGATCAGTGGGTCCTCCAGATTGTCAGAGAAGGACACACATTGGAGTTTCAAGACCTTCCTCCAACAAGAGCGCCGGATGCCTTCCTTCCGAAACATCTCAGGCTCCTTCATCTCGAAGCCCACCAACTTTTCACCAAGGGGGCAGTAGAGCCTGTACCCCTTTCGCAAAAGGGAAAGGGGTTCTATTCCAGGTTCTTCCTGGTTCGGAAGACAAAGAACAAGTGGCGTCCGATTTTTAGATCTACGGCAGCTCAACACTTATCTCGTGAAGTTGTCCTTCAGGATGGTCACTCTTCAGGACATCCTTCGTCTGCTCAATCCGGGGGATTATATGGCGACCCTCGATTTGGAGGACGCCTACTTCCACGTTCCTATCCATCCAGCTCACAGGCAATATCTGCGCTTTACAGTGGGCAAGAGTCACTTTCAATTCAAAGTACTGCCATTTGGTCTCCGGTCCGCCCCACGGATCTTCACAAAGGTTCTAGCTCCGGTGGCAGCTTTTCTCAGGAAACAAGCTATTCAGGTGTTTCCATACCTGGACGATTGGCTGCTGAAAGCTCCATCTGTTCAAGAAGCGTCCAGTGCAGTCCGGACGTGCAAGGATCTGTTCGAGCGGCTAGGTCTTCGCCTCAACAAGGAGAAATCGGTTTTATACCCATCCAGGTCAACAAGGTTCCTGGGTGCCATCCTGGACACGGACAGTTGCTTAGCCCTTCCATCGGAGGAGCGCCAGACCAAACTAATGTGTTCAGCTCGTCTTCTCCAATCTCGAAAGACACTGACAGTTCGCAAGTACAAATCACTTCTCGGATCGATTTCATCTTGCATTCCTTTAGTTCCGCACTGCAGGCTCAGGATGCGTCCACTACAAGAGCAACTGGACAGACAGTGGCGGCAGGTCACAGGATCCTTCGACGACAAGGTTGTCGTTACCAAAGAAATGAGAAAAGCAGGCGGCTGGTGGCTGGAAAAAGACAATCTTTCCAAGGGTTTATCGTTCCTCATTCCTCCATCTCCCCTGATTGTAACAACGGATGCTTCCATGGAAGGATGGGGAGCGGTCCTCCAGGAGCTGAAGGTCAGCGGTCACTGGAGTCCAGTGCAACGCAAGTTCCATATCAACCTCCTGGAACTTCTCGCGATCCGCTTGGCTCTTCAAGCTTTTCTTCCGAGGATTCAAAACAGGACAGTGCTGGTTCGTACGGACAACACTACAGCCATGCACTACATAAACAAACAGGGTGGCACAAGATCCCCCACCCTCTCCAAGGAAGCCCAAGCGATATGGAATTGGTTGATACAGAACAACGTCGCCCTTTCAGCGGAACATCTAGCGGGGACGCTCAATGTCAAGGCGGACGCTTTGAGCCGTCAGAGGACAGTCTCTCACGAGTGGGAGCTGGATCAGACCGTTCTGGAGGATCTCTTTGCTCGATGGGGGACACCATCAATCGACCTGTTTGCGACTCCCCAGAACGCCAAATGCCTGTCCTTCGCAAGCAGGGTTCACCATCAGGAATCCTTGGGGAATGCGCTTTTGATTGCCTGGTCAGGCGCCTTTGTTTACGCTTTTCCTCCCATTCCACTGATTCCGAAGTTGGTCAGCAAACTCAAGGTGGAACCGTGCAGGATGATTTTGATCGCTCCAGCATGGCCCAGACAAGTTTGGTACTCGGAGCTTCTTCTCCTCTCCCAGGACCAGCCAGTTCTCCTACAGCCTATTCCAACTTTGCTAACAATGTCTCACGGTCAGGTTCTACATCCGGACTTGAAGTCCCTGCGATTGACAGCGTGGCTCCTGAGTTCAGAGAGTTCCAGGGATTAGATCTCCCTAGTGAATGTAGAGACATTCTAGCTCAGGCTCGGGCCCCTAGTACCAACAAAACCTATCGAGCCAAATGGAAGAGATTCTGTGTTTGGTGCCAGAAGGAAGGTTTACACCCGTATACTTCTTCTCCACACAAGCTCTTGCCTTACCTCCTTTCTCTGGCAAAATCGGGATTGGCTCCATCGTCGATAAAAGTCCATCTGGCAGCCATCTCTAGATTCAGACGTTCATCTTCAGGGCCTTCCCTATGGTCGGCTAGGATTGTCAAACAGTTCCTGAAAGGTTTGTTCAGGGTTTTTCCTCCAGTTCGGCCACCTCCTCCAACCTGGCACTTGAATCTGGTTCTGTCATCCCTCATGAAAGCCCCTTTTGAACCTGTGCATAAGTCTGACCTTAAGTTTCTTTCCTGGAAAGTGGCTCTTCTCTTGGCCCTGACATCGGCTCGTAGAGTAAGCGAGATACAGGCTTTCACGATTGAGGAACCTTTTCTCCAGTTTAAGAATAATGTGCTGATTCTACGAACAAATCCTAAATTTATCCCGAAAGTTCCTTCGGAATTCCACCTAAATGAACCCGTGGTCTTGAAACCATTTTTTCCAAAACCTTCTTCACCTGCGGAAAGAACTCTGCACTCTCTGGACATTCACAGATGCCTGAAATTCTATCTGGAGCGAACGAAGCAGTTCAGGAAATCTTCGCAGCTCTTTGTCTCCTTCAGTGCTCCACGCAAGGGTTGTGCTGTTTCGAAGGCTTGTATTTCCCGTTGGATTTCAAGTGCTATACAATTTTGTCACCAGGCGGCTGGGAAACCTCTGCAGCGAGCAGTTCGTGCTCACTCTACCAGATCCATGGCTTCATCTGCGGCGTTATTCGCAGGAGTCCCTATCAAGGACATTTGCAGGGCGGCTACGTGGAGCAGTGTCCACACCTTCACCCGCCACTATTGTCTGGATTCTTCTGTGAGGGAGGATGCAGCAGTGGGCCAAGCAGTCCTGAGGAACCTTTTCCAATAAGTCGGTGAGCTTTCCTTTCTATCCCGCCTTCCTTGGCATATTTTGTATACTGCATTATTGTCATATTTCATGATCCTATGTGTTATGCTGTTTTTACAGGGATGTGTCACATTTTCAGGTTTAGGTATGACAAAATATGTTTTTCTTTACTGCTAGTTACTCTGATACAAAGCATGGGAATCTATGAAAGTTCCAATACTGGGGCAAGAAAACAAGTTACTTACCTGTAACTTTGGTTCCCCAGTATTGGTAACTTTCATAGATTCCCATGCGCCCACCCGCCTCCCCTGGGAAAGCTCACTCTTCTGATCTTGGTGGATAGCTATATACAACGGCTACGAAAATCTGAGGCTCTGAGCTTCTCTCAGGAAGGTTCTATGGGGTGAGGCTGCTCTGATTGGCTGCTGCAGAAATTTGGTCTCTTTTACACAAAGAGGTGGATAAGCTACAAAATGAGATGAGGCCTAGGCCTATTTTTTCACTTTGTGCTTACTACTATAGTTTTTTACTATTTACCGAGGCTCCCATTCCGACGACGGGGAATGATACAAAGCATGGGAATCTATGAAAGTTACCAATACTGGGGAACCAAAGTTACAGGTAAGTAACTTGTTTTCTTCCAGATCCTCTGCCAATAACAAACAGTGACGCCCTGTCACTGCCCCCCGACCATATAACACCTGTCGGGGGGCGACTGCAACAGTTCCTGCCGGTCTGGAAATCCATCACCACAAACAGGTGGGTGAGAGACATTGTCCAGTACGGTTAGTGGATATCAGCTCTAGACAGTAACCGTACTGGACAATGTCTCTCACCCACCTGTTTGTGGTGATGGATTTCCAGACCGGCAGGAACTGTTGCAGTCGCCCCCCGACAGGTGTTATATGGTCGGGGGGCAGTGACAGGGCGTCACTGTTTGTTATTGGCAGAGGATCTGGAATTGTTGTTTCCTCTTCCTCTGCCCTTGATGTTGTTTCCACGATATCCACCCCTGTTTTTATTGTAGGTGGTTTGTGTACCTCGCTGAACTCACCGCCCTTCTGAAAAAACCAACAGCGGACCCCACCGAACTCAAAAATTACCGCCCCATCTCGCTTCTTCCATTCCCGGCCAAAGTCATCGAGAAAGCCGTCAACTGCCAGCTCGCCGCTTTCCTCGAAGCCAACAAATCCCTCGACCCCTCACAATCTGGCTTCCGAGCAAAACACAGCACTGAGACCGCCCTCATCGCAGCAACAGACGACATTCGAACTCTACTGGACAATGGAGACAGTCGCCCTCATCCTCCTCGACCTCTCTGCAGCATTCGATACAGTCTGCCACAGCACCCTTCTACAACGCCTCAATAACATCGGAATCCAAGGAAAAGCACTGGAATGGATCACCTCGTTCCTCACCGGTAGAACCCAGAGAGTCCGCCTTCCTCCATTCAAGTCCGAGGCCTCTGAAGTCATCTGCGGCGTACCTCAAGGATCCTCACTCAGTCCCACCCTCTTCAACGTATACATGACCCCCCTCGCGGCCATCGCACGCCAACACAACCTCAACATCATCTCTTACGCGGACGACACTCAACTGATCCTTTCTCTCACCAATGACCCCGGCGCCGCCAAAGCTAACCTGCACGAAGGAATGAAAGAAGTCGCCGAATGGATGAAACAAAGCCGTCTGAAACTGAACTCAGACAAAACAGAAGTCCTCATCCTAGGCACATCCCCCTCTGCTTGGGACGACTCCTGGTGGCCGGAAGCCCTCGGAAAAGCACCCATCCCGACAGACCACGCACGGAACCTTGGCGTCATTCTGGACTCTTCACTCTCAATGAACAAACAAGTCAGCGCCGTATCCTCTTCCTGCTTCAACATTCTTCGCATGCTCAGAAAAACATTTCGCTGGATCCCCTCCGAAACTAGGAAAACAGTCACCCACGCCCTGGTCACGAGCCGACTGGACTACGGAAACACCCTCTACGCAGGCACTACCGCTAAACTCCAGAAGAAACTCCAACGAATCCAAAACGCCTCAGCCAGGCTCATATTAGACATCCCACGCAACGAACACATCTCTGGTCACCTTAAAGACCTCCACTGGCTACCCATCAATAAGAGGATCACTTTCCGACTGCTCACCCACGCACACAAATCACTTTACGACATCGGACCAGTCTGCCTCAACTCCCGACTGTCCTTCTACACCCCCTCCCGCCAACTACGCTCTTCCGACCAAGCCCTCGCCACTGTACCTCGCATCAACAAGACCACCATGGGAGGCAGATCCTTTTCTTACCTGGCTGCTAAAACATGGAACTCACTCCCCGCTTACCTCCGCCTCACCCAGAACCACCTAGCGTTCAGAAAGCAGCTTAAAACGTGGATATTTGACAAATAATCCTCCTCCTCTTCCTAAGCGCCTTGAAACCCTCTGGGTATGTAGTGCGCTATACAAATTTTATGACTTGACTTGACTCAGGGGTGTACTCTCTGTATTTCTTAATACCCAAAAAGGACTGGTCTCTCAGACCCATACTGGACCTAAGGCCTCGAAACGGATACATTCTGTCAGAGCATTTTCATATGCTCACCTTAAAGCAGGTTCTACCGTTACTCAGTCAGGGAGACTTCCTCGCAATACTAGATCTAAAAGATGCGCATTTCCATATACCCATACACCCATCACACAGAAAGTATCTCAGGTTCACTATTCAAGACCAACATTATCAGTTCAAAGTCCTCCCTTTCGGAGTAACGACGGCACCCAGGGTGTTCACAAAGTGCCTGGCGACCGTAGCAGCACACCTAAGGAGACAGCACATACATGTCTACCCTTATCTGGACGACTGGCTTATTCAAGCAAAGACGGCCCAGCAGTGTGCCAGCCACATGTCCCACACCATTCATCTTCTTCACAGTCTGGGATTCTCGCTGAATTATCCAAAGTCACATCTCCAGCCCGCCCACGTGCGACAGTACATGGGCGCGACAATAGACATTCTGGCAGCCAAAGCTCAGCCAAATTCAGTGAGGATAAACAGCATGCAATTGCTGATACAGAAATTCAGACCCCAACACTCGCTTCCAGCAAGAGTGTTCATGCAGTTGATAGGCATGATGGCCTCCTGCAGCCTCATAGTCCCGCACGCGAGACTACATATGCGCCCGCTTCATGAGTGCTTGGCACGTCAGTGGAATCGGGCTCAATGACAATGGAAAGACCTAGTGTTGGTGAGCGGTTGGACATACCACTCTCTGCATTGGTGGAACCCACAAACCTTTGCAAGGGCCGACCGTTCCAAGAGCTTGTACCACAAATAATACTGACGGACGCATCTCTCCAAGGATGGGGAGTTCATGTACTCCATTACACAGTGCAGGGACTATGGACGACACAGCAGAAGAAGATGCACATCAATCTTCTGGAATTGATGGCAATCTTCATGGCAATGAAAGCTTTCAAAGTACACCTGTGCAACAAGGTCGTGTTGATCCGGACGGACAACATGACTGCCATGTACTACATACAAAAGCAGGGAGGAACACACTCTCCACAGTTGTCTCATCTGGCTCCGAGCATGTGGAAGTGGGCCATTCAGAGGAACATCTTCCTCATGGCGAAACACCTCCCGGGCAAGGACAACCAGATGGCGGATTTGCTCAGCAGACACAGCCACCAGATGCACGAGTGGGAGATACATCCATCAGTACTCCAACCGTACTTCCAGCAGTGGGGTCATCCAGAGATAGACCTATTCGCCACAAGGGAAAACGCAAAATGCCAAAGCTTCGCCGCCAGGTTCCCACATCCGCAGTCACCGGGCAATGCGATATGGATGAACTGGTCAGGCAGGTTTGCGTACGCTTTTCCCCCAGCGCCTCTAATACCGCTGGTGGCACGCAAGCTGAAGCAACACTCGATGACACTCATCCTGGTTGCTCCAACATGGGCACGCCAGCCAAACTTTCCGTGGTACCGCATCAAAGACTGCGGCTAACACCCAGACTTTAACGCAGAGCCATGGCGCAATTCAGCACCCAGATCCGCAGCAGCTCAACCTGGCTATCTGGCTCCTGAAGTCTTAGAATTCGGCTACCTCAACTTGCCACCAGAATGTATGAACATCATCAAGGAGAAAGAAGACTCGCAACCAGAGCATGTTATGCGGCTAAATGGAAAAGGTTTGTCATATATTGTAACAATAATGACATAAACCCACTGGATGCATCTATTCAAAATATTATCTGTTATTTGTTGCACTTATACAGATGTAATCTGGCGTACAGTTCCATTCATATACATTTATCCGCAATAGCAGCTGCTTCAGAACAGGCAGCACCTCTCACTATTCAGAGTGCCTGCCATTAAATCTTTTCTGGAGGGACTCAAGAGTGACCCCTCCCAGACACCCACCTTCACCAGTCTATAACCTGAATGTGGTCCTCACCAGACTGATGGGACCACCTTTTGAACCTCTACACTCTTGTGAGATTCAATTTCTGACCTGGAAAGTTGCTCCAGGCACTAACCATTCAAGAGCCATTCATACAGGTCCACGCAAATAGAGTTGTACTACGCACCAACCCTACATTTATGCCTAAGGTGATTTCGCAGTTCCACATAAACCAAACCATAGAACTGCCAGTTTTCTATCCTAATCCGGAAAATGTCGCAGAGAGATCTCTACACACATTAGATGTCAAGAGAGCTCTTAAGTACTATATAGACAGAACAAAGGATTTCAGGAAGACAAAACAACTGTTTGTTGCCTTTTCTCCACAGCACAAAGGCAACCTCATTTCCAAAGCAGGAATAGCCGGATAGATCGTTAAGTGTATACAGATTTGCTATGCAAGGCTAAGCGCACACTAACCATTCCTCCAAGAGCACACTCCACACGTAAGTTAGGAGCATCCATGGCTTTCCTGGGGAATATTCCTTTAGAAGAGATATGTAAAGCAGCCACATGGTCCACTACACATACATTTACGAAACACTACTGCGTAGATGTACATTTAAGACAGCAGGCAGCTGTAGGACAGGCTGTTCTCAAAACTCTTTTTCAGACTGCTGCAGCTGGCACGGGCAGCCGCCGCTAACAAGAGGAACTGCTATGTAATCTATGCACAGATATGAATTCAGCAGCCCACATGCCTCGAACCGAATATGCTACTTACCAGTATGCATCTGTTCTTGGAATGTAGGGCTGCTGACATTCATATCGCCCACCCTTGTCCCCGGCGCCTGTAGCATTCAGAATTACTATGTAGCATGGACATCACTCACTGTATTACACTCCATCTCTGCCACAATGGCGAAAATTAATCTGAGGATGGAGAGGATGCCCATGCACACTGTAGTCCAGGGGAGGAGCCACCTATCTCGTGATACTTCGAAGACTCTTCCAGGACAACAATGTGCAATCATCCGGACCCAACACTAGGCGGCGATCTATGCACAGATATGAATGTCAGCAGCCCTACATGCCAATAACAGATGCATACTGGTAAGTAGCATATTCGTTATTGCTAACTTCAATACCATTTTAGATAAGAGCAGTTCTTGAGTACTTGAGCAAATAGTTCCCTAACGAACAATCCATACAGCGAGAGGTTTCCGTATATTATCTTCAGAAAAGATTTAATGCCAGCCATGTTTCTTTTTCTCTCTCTGTCTTTCCTGTTCAACTACACAGAGTGTTTGGCTCTTCATCAGTGACATTTGACTGCAAAGAGGAGAGTCCTACTGAGCTTTGTGTTTCCTTCTCCTTTCTATTACTAGTCATAACGTTGGCCTGAAACTCGTCCATTTGGGCACCTCTAACCATGTTTAGAATGTTTTCCAGTTTGGGACATCTGTGAGAATTTATTTGAGAATGACAAAGACTCTGATCCTGGGTTGCTCCTATTTCTTAACTCTTTATCGTTGTATTTGTCAAACTCTCATTATGAATGAATGAATGAATGAATGAATGAATGAATGAAATTATTTGTAGAGCGCACAGTGGCCAAAACGGCTTCCTGGCGCTGAGAGCTCTAAAGAACAGAACAGACAGGGCCAGGAGGTTTAGCGGGGGTAGGCCAGGGCAAACAGGAAAGTTTTCAGCGCTTTACGGAAGTGTGAAAAAATAGGGATCGAACGCATAGAAAGAGGAAGGGAGTTCCAGAACCGGGGAGCAAGAACAGAAAATCGGGTTCCACCAGTGCGAGATTTGTGGAAACTGGGAACAGTGAGGAGGGCAGAAGAAGATGAACGGAGAGTGCGGGCAGGGGTGTGAAGGGAAATCAGAGAATTGATGAAAGCCGGAGCGGAGTGGTCAAGGGCCCGATAAACAAGGCACCCTAATTTGAACAAAGATCTCTGCAGGATGGGTAACCAGTGGAGGGATTTGAGGACGGGAGTGATGTGATGGGTTTTGGGCAAGTGAAAGATGAGACGGGCAGCCTGATTCTGGATAGCTTGAAGGCGGCGGGTTTCATAGGCAGGAATGCCTGCGAACAAGCTATTGCCATAATCAAGGCGGGAGGTGATAAGGGCGGAAATAATGATTTTGAGGGAGTCAAAAGAAAAGAAGCGGGAGATTTTCCGAATCATCCGGAGGGAGAGGAAACGGGAGGACACCACGGCACTGACCTGGCCGTGCATGGACAGGTCCTGACTGACCTTGATGCCCAGTGTTTTGACGGAGGGAACAGGGGTGGGAGGGGGGCCAAGGATAGGGGGCCAGAAAGCAGGGGACCAAGGGCTGGATGAGCCGCCAGTCAGGACAAGCTCAGTCTTATCTGGATTGAGCTTGAGATGGTTAGCGCTCATCCATCCAGAAATAAAGACCATGGTGGAGTGGAAGAAAGATAGGGAGTGAGAAGGAGAGGAAAGATCAAAGACGAGCTGGAGGTCATCTGCGTAGTTATACACAGAGACCCCCAGCTCAAGGAGGGAAGAGATGAGAGGATGGATGTAAAGATTAAAAAGAAGGGGAGAAAGGGAGGAACCTTGGGGGACCCCACAGGGCACCGGGAGGGGGGGAGCGGAAAAGCCGGGGAGGTGAACAGCTTGAGAGCGTCCTGTCAAAAAGGACGTGATCCAGGAGAGGGCAGGGCCTCGTATGCCCGCTGCGCTGACGCGGTCCAGAAGAATGTTATGGTCGACCGTGTCAAACGCAGCGGACAGGTCGAGGAGAATCAAAGCTTGGGGAGAGTTGACGTCGGCCTTGGCTTTGAGCTCGTCAAGGACGGCTAGCACCACGGTTTCGGTCGAATGACCAGAGCGGAAACCTGCTTGGTGAGAAGCAAGGAGTTGGTTCTATTCAACAAAAGCAGAGAGACAGGAGGTGACGTAAGATTCCAGAATTTTAGCAAGATAGGGAAGAAGAGAGATAGGTCTAAAGTTAGAAGGAAGAGAAGAATCAAGACCAGGTTTTTTAAGAATAGGGGAAACAATAGCAGATTTAAATGAAGAAGGGACCAATCCGGTGGAAAGAGAGGCATTGAGGAGGGAGAGAGGGGTAGCAGGACAGGAAGAAAAAAGAGTTTTAAGAATGCGGGCAAGGGCACAATCAGTGGGGGAACCAGACTTGGTTTTAGTGAGCAGAGCTAGGAAAGAGTCCAAGGAGAGGGGGGGAAAAGAAGAAAAAGAAGATTTAGGCGCAGAGGGGACAGAGTGAAGTGGAATAAAAGGAGTGACCGAGATGTTGGATTTAATTTTAACAATCTTCTCGATAAAGAAACCCCAAAGCATTAGTTAAATACACTTTCTCAGATGCATAGTCAATAAGTCCATGTGAATTTTGATAGGTGGAATCAAACATATGCCATTCATGAGAAACATTTTTCTTGGAGAGTAATGGTTAAATCAGCCTTTCAGGTCAGCGTATGTAATCTCATCAAATCCAAATGTCTATTCTGTCCGAACCCACACAGTGCATTCACAAGCCTGTCCACCAGTTTTTGTTTTAAATGCCAAACCACCAGCAGGCCCAAAATATTAGTCACTAAGGTCAAATTACTGTGGGTTCGAAATAGTCTGAATTGATGAGGAACAAAGTATGCCGCAGTAGTTGGACCCAGCAGGCTCAAACTTACTCTGATGCACAAATTCCTCGATTTCAGATCTGAGCAACATTTGACCTGCATAGCCAACATCTTGGGCTAAGGCACATGCAGTGCAAAGTACAGGATCGCGTAACCTCCACACGTGAAGAGGGATCGGATTGCCTTGCTGCAAAGTATAGTTCAACATGTGACAAACATTAATATTTTAAACATTGCTTTATTCTGGAACAAACAGGCTTATAACAAAGTTGGAGGCTGGTTCATAATCCTGAGTTTGCGTTTTAACTATGTACTAATATCTTAATAGGTGCATCTTGAGCTGGAGATATTTTTAACAACTTTGATGTTTCAAGTTGCCATTAATGGTTTTGCTATTTATATTATACCTTCTCCATTATTGGATGTTTAATAGATTCACATGCTTGAATTATGCCTGTCAAGGTTGGAGTCTCACTGTGTCTTTTTAAGTAAACAGTAGAATGATAGATTGAGCTATTAAAGTAATGAGTGGTCACCTTGTTTGCTTATCCATATCATTAAAAAAAACCTAAACTTTAGCCAGTCAAGTCACAGGAGAACCAACACTAATCTCCGCCGGGGCCACCAATCATCAGTTTTCTTACTGTATGTGAGCGATTGGATTTTTGATTGAGTTGGGAATGAGGAGCAACAACCACAATTTCTCTTGAAATTGAAATGAAAACATTTCTCTTTGCCAGATAGCGGGCCTTCCCTCTGATCTTCCTCTGAACACGCTCGCATCTAAGCGCGGGGACACGCCGTTGTGCGTCACCATTGCGCTCTACAAGAATGCCTATTATTATTATTATTATTATTATTATTAGTCTGTGAGCCACGAGTCACTAAAATAACTTGTGCGTAACCTTCTGGGGTAAGGCATTGTGTACAGCACACAAACCAAAATAAAGTGAAAACGCAACACAAGAAAAATCCCACTCCAATTTAGAAACTAACCAATATGACACAAATTCAAAAAGTAGAACTAGAGATATGCCATTTCAAAGATCTAATATAAGTATAGATTTTAAGTCACAAAGCGCCTCTCATGGTTATCTGGTTGTACGAGGCTGGGTGAAAGTCGCAAGTTCAGGCAGACCGTGATGGAGCGTGTGCTGAATTCAGGGTCCATGTTAGTAATGCTGAAAAAGTTACCTTCTGAAGTCCTTCGTGAAGAGTTCAGTTTGCGGTGGAGCAAGCTGGGAGGAGCAGGCAGAGCATCTAGGATGGTTTTCGCTGTAGCGTGAAGAGCAGGCTAGGTGTTAAGGACGGTTGTTGCTGGAGGTTCGCATTTCTGGTCACCGAGGGCTGTCAGTGCTGAAACGCGAATTGCAGATCTTGTGTTGTCACCGATGGTCCCTAATGCAGGTAGAGTCAGGTTCATTGGAGCGTTGCATTGGTACTCTGCGTGGGCTCCAAGGACTTGCTGTGAACTGTGGTTGGGAAGAGCCCAAACCTTCAGGATTTTTTATTTCCTTCTAGGAGAAGCTCAGTTGATGCCACACAAAATGTTGAAGAGCTTGGAGGCACCTCTGGGTGATTAGGAGCTTGCTCCAGGCCTCCAGGTCCAGTGCATCAGACCAGCTGTGCAGTTGCAGAGGAGCCTCTGGAGCGTGTCTCCGAAGCTCAGAACAGGGACTTATAAGTAAATTAAACAATTTAATATGCCGATTAGGTGTGAGCTAATGTTACTATGATTTAGGGAGTAAACGCAAGCACTGGTTAGCAGTGGTAAAGTGCACAGAGTCCTAAGGCTAACAAAAACTAATTCAGCAAAAATAAGAGGGGTGAAGGCATGATGTTTTGGGGTGATTCTGAAGTAAAGATCAATTTTGTCTTCAAAATGTAGAAAAAAGTTTTTTGAGGAGAAAACCGAGCCTAGGTCAGTGTTACCCTCTTAATACCAGAAGCATTATTTGAACCTGGCCCCTTCTGATTTCCTAGATAAAAGACAGGATTTATTTCCTCCGTGTTTGGGTATGTAGTATATGGTTATTTTGTCAGTGCTATCCCCCTCAAGAGGAATGCTTGAAAACCTAATGCCACTGCTTGTAATTTCTAAAGGTTGATGTGCATTTGAGACTCTACAGACTTCTAAATCCTAGAGATGAGCTTCCTAACCTTTTAGGGGGGGTGTCAATGATCATCCCGAATGTGGGAGCTGGATCGAACTGTGAAAATGTACATTTTAACATCCAACTATCTCCTTGCAATTCCCTCTCTGGAGTCCTCATTTATCGCCCACCAGGGCCTCTGGCCTAATTCTGTAGCTCCCTGCTGGAATTTTCAACTATATTGTCTAGCACCTCGTCTAACATGATAGTCCTAGGGGACCTTAATATACATTTCGACAATAGAGATGACAATACTGCATCAGAGTTACTTGCAGATCTAGTGACTCTCCAGCTCCACCTCCAGAGCGATCAACCCACGCATATGCTTGGCCATTTACTCAACCCCATCATAAGCAACATTGATGATTTTAAAACTAATGTCCCGATCCCTCTGCCATGGTCTGATCATTTACTCATCCCTTTTAGGTGGGAATTACCTAACATCTCTCTTCCCAATAAACCCCCTGACAAACCTACGCGTCCCTGGGCATAACTAGACACTGATAAGTGGAAGCAGGCCTTGGAACTCTGCAAACCAATCCAGGAAACAGACCCTATCACAGCAGATATGGAGTTCTCCTCTTGGATTGAAAATTCTCTTAATACGATTCTCCCCAAAAAAACGCACCTTACCTCCCGCAAAAAAACGTCTGCCCCATGGTTCACCCAGGAGACTCGCCAGCTAAAGAAACTCTGCAAGAAAGCCGAAAGCGAGTGGCGGAAAGACTTCGACCCTAACCGCAAGAAGGACTACAGATTGTCTATTCTTACGTATAAAAAAGCCCTGAAAAATGCCCAGACCGCTTTTTTCCAAGAGAAAATCAGCTCGGCATCATGTTCATCGAGGGAGACTTTGCTAATCGTCAAACAACTTCTCAAAATACCAGAATCCACAGGCTCGATTGACCCCTCAAACAACCACTGTGATTAACTGGCTACGTTCTTTGATCAAAAGATCCAAAATATTTTACAGCTACTCCCACCCCTTTCCCCGATAGGCCACTCATCGCTACTTGTACTGTAGGACAACTACCTTAATACGGGACTTGACTCATTCACCCCTATAAGTCCGGACACCCTGTCTCCCATTTTCTACTCACTCAAAAGTGGCTCACCATCGGACCCCGCTCCAGTTAAAATCTTAAAGCTGGTTGCACCTACCATTCTCGAACCATTGGTAAATGTGATCAATGCCTCGCTGACCAACGGACTGGTTCCCCCTAGCTGGAAGAAGGCGAAGGTTAGGGCCTTACTTAAAAAACCTAACTTAGACCCCCTCAACCTCTCCAACTTTAGACCGATCTCCCTCCTTCCGTGCACTAGCAAGATTACAGAAAAATTCATCAACTCCCAGCTGTCTAATTATCTCGAAACTAACGATTTACTTAAATCCTCACAGACAGGTTTTCGCCCGGGCCAGGGCACTGAAACCGCGATGGTGACGGTGGTCGAAGAAGTCAGGAAGATCATGGACCCAGGAGGATCAGTGGCAGTGATCCTCCTGGACCTGAGCGCGGCCTTCGACACGGTCAACCACCAGATCCTGGTCCAGCGGCTTAGCGATCTTGGGATCACAGGCACTGCCCTGTCGTGGCTGAAATCGTTTCTTCAGGACCGCTCATTCCAGGTTATAGAGGGCAATTATACATCTAAAGAGACCCCTATACTTTGTGGAGTGCCTCGGGGCTCTTCTTTGAGCCCTACGCTCTTCAACGTATATATGTCCCCCCTGGAAAAGATAGTTACCCCACATGGGATAAAACTCCTGACGTACGCAGATGACACACAGCTGGTGGTTTCTCTCACCCAGCAGGAAAATCCCACCATAGACCTCTACTCCTGCCTGAGAGACATAGTCAGCTGGATGGATAGATCTCACTTGAAGCTTAACAGCGACAAGACGGAGATCATGGTGATGGGGAATCAGGCCCATTTCCACCCAGACGCTCTTTGGCCCCCATGCATGGGTAAACCTCCAACTCCCAAGCCCGAGATTAAAAGCCTCGGTCTATGGCTAGACAAAAACCTCACCATGCAAACCCAAGCAAGGAAAACAGCTGGAGTGTGTTTTGGTCTCTTGCGCTCTACCCGAAAAATCCTACCACTGCTCCCTCCTCAATCAAGATAACTTTTGATCCAAGGTCTTTTGTCAAGGTTGGATTACGGCAACGCACTGTACCTGGGCATACCACAGAAAGTTGCAACTAAATTATAGGTAGTACACAACGCCGCCGCCAGGATTTTGACCAATACTAAGACTCGCTGCTCGGCTAAACCAGCTATCCGAGAGCTGCACTGGCTACCCGTCATAGAAAGAGTGCAGTTCAAGGCGCTCTGCCTTACGCACAAAATTCTTAACGGAAAAGCCCCCTCTATACTTAAAGATCTGGTCACTCCTTACACCACCTCCAGACCCCTCTGATCTTCCAATGCCCACCTCACTCGAGTACCCAGGATCAATAGAGCACGCTCAGGAGGTCGTTGTTTTTCGTACAATGCGTCCAAATTGTGGAATTCCCTTCCCTCTGACCTTCGTGCACAACCCAACCTGCTGGCATTTTGAAAATCTCTGAAGACATGGCTGTTCCCGTGAGCTTCCCTCCCTCTTCATTCCATCTGTAATGGTTCAGCGCTGGGACGCTCACGGGCAGCTATGCGCTTTAGAAATCCGGTAACATTAACATTAACATTGACATGGAAGAAAGCCATTCCCATTGAAATGTGTTTCTTTGTCTACCGTGATATTGCGTCTCATTTTCTGTTTGATTTTGACAATGTCATCAAAAGAACCTTTGTCTTGCTCCCATTGGTTGGCTGATTCTTCATTGAATGGTGTCATCCGTAAATAGCAGTGGCAATTTCTAATCGAGGAAATGGAAAATTACAGCACCCTTAGGAAAAAATTATAAATGGTTACCAAAACCTTTTCTTTTTTTCAGCTTATTGACGAGAGCTGACATTTTTGTCATGAATTGACCCAAGAAATATAATCTTTCTGCTAGGGTTTAGGAAACAAATTATTGTTATGAGTTAAGCCAAGTGTGTCAGAGTTATAAGACAAACCCTCCGTTTTTGAAGACTGCAAAGGATGGAGCTTTGACTAACCCATTTTCTCAGTGAGGGTAACATTGATGGCTCAGTTTCTGGGGGTAAGCAGCAACTGGGTTATGCATTTAGTAAACCTGTGTGGTGAAGATGGGAGACAGGAGAGAATTACTGATAGTGATGGCAGGCTACTTCTTACCTTAATTATTTTTTGAGTGTAGGATGCATTGGAATGTTAAAATATGCACCTAGGGTGCTGAGAGATGTCATGTGATCTCCCTGGTTAGACAGCTGGAGCATTTCCTGAAGCGTAACCATGCAAAACTATTGTTTCTTTAGGAATTTGTTTAGCTGCAGTAGATAGATTATTGGTCTCCATTTGCCTGATTGCTTTCATATAAGGAAAAAACTTGAAAAGAAACGTCTGTCATTGGGAATAAGGCATGTGTTCTATTGTTCCCTTTTAAAGCAGCAATGTTCTCTCCAGTTGTAATAGTGGAAGCTGTTTGTTTTATCTTTGCTGCCCGCACCACCAGCCTGCAAATTCCTGACAGTGGACTCCAATCCCCATAGAAATAGGCGGCGGGGAGGCGCCAACGCTTCATTCTCGAGCCAGCAGGCGCATAAAAGGGGGCCAGGGGTCCTGCAGTGTGGGAGCTTGTGTTTGTTTGATCTTTGCCGCCCGCACCGCCAGCCTGTAATTCCTGACAGGGGACTCCAATCCCCATAACCTACAGGCCTGTGAGGCGCCAACACTCTCAAACTAATATCTCCGGACGGGTTGGGTGCACAGACCAATGTTTGTCCCACCACAACTCAAGAGATAAGGCACTTGAATGTCCACAATCACCAGGCATGCACGAATACTAATCATGAGGCTGGTGGGAAAAATGCAGCTCCCTCTTTAAGGGGCATGGACAAAAATAGCTCCCCACTACATGGGCCTATTGGGAATGTGAGTGGGCGGGCGAGGCTAGAACACTCTGCCGATCATAAATCTACCCTCTGCTTGTTCCCCGTACTTAATCATACTGGCAGTAATCCCCGAAGTTAGAACCAATCAGAGGGAATCACAACTGTACCTCCGGAGCAATGCCTGTTCTGGCTAGCAAGGCACAGGCAGTTTGATCATGGCAGGGCAGGTGAAATCTTAAAAGTAGGCTGGATGGGAAATCGTCAAAAGTCAGAGCAAGGGGATTGTATAATTATAAACTTCGAAAATCCCATAATGGTGAGTGATCTACTCAACCAGACTACATGCCACCAGGACCCACCAACAGGAATCAGGCTCTACCCATTGGACTTTTTGTATACCCAACACCAGATGTCGGTTAGGGCCTACACTAACTCCAACACTCCAAGATGGCAAGTCAGCCCTCCATTTGAGGGCAGATAGGATGCCCCCTTGGGCCTTATTGCCTAATACTTCAGCAAATAACAGATCTGAGGGCAGATGGAATGCTACCCTTAGACCCTTATTGTTTAATATACCAGTAAACGATAGATATACAACTTTGGAAGAGGTAGGTTGACAAGAGGTGAGCCTGACTCCTGATTGGAAACCAGGCAGGCAATGGTTGGATATTGAACTGGATGAGTGCAGTGGGCTGGGGGCAACAGGTAAGGACTACATATTAGATATATCGCAGACTACTGGACTAGAAGGTGCTTGGGCACAAATGAGAAAATCACCTGATGTCACATTATTCGCACCCCTGGGTAAAACTTCCAGTAAAGGTGTGGGTACGAGGGTATCCAATAGTTACCACACGATCCAATTGAAGGACACACAAACTCCCGCTACTTGCACACTCTAGGCTCTCGATGGGAATAGAGCGCAAGGTTATACATGGAAGGTCCGATCCTGGAATCTCACTGGGCTAAAAATAAACTCTCTTGGCCACTCTGGATGCTTTTTGTGGACAGACAGGATATTTGTATGTTCCAGGAAACCAGGGTTAGGGAAGACTCTCAGAGGGTGGGCTTTGCTACACTCGATAACCCAGCCATTTCAGGGGGGAGGGGTAGACTATCAGGGGGCTTATCCATCTGTTTAGCCTCACATTTGGGCTCTAGAGCCGAGAAGCTGCTCACCCCTACGAGTGACATCCAGTGTGTTGTACTCACTTTCCCCACAAAGATAAAAATTGCTCCTATTAACGTTTATTCCCGACCTTTTGTCATTAGCTCAGAATCTGTCACCATAGACCAACTGGCTCTTTTTATTCCCACAATTGACACAACCAGATGGCTGATTATAGGATGATTTTAATTGCCAATTTGAACCCCTTATTGACCCAAGCAACACCATCTCCAGTGAAGATTTCCAATGGTTAATTCCAGATACGCAAATCCAACCCATCAAAGCCTGGTCCCTGCTGGCACTCCAGATTAATTCAACCACACTATAGTGTAGTTCCTATTTTCCCTATAGGCCCTGCGCATTGGAATAATATAAACAGCAGTGTAGACGTAGAAGTGCGGTCTTCTAGGTCTCTACTGACTATGTTAGACTTAATTGGGTTTGTACCAGCTAGCTCAGAGGTCACTGGAAACGTTCTTGACTGAATAGGAAATGATCAGCTTCCCTGGCTCAGACAAGAAGGGATTCAGCTTTCCAACAACCGCATTAACATGACAACTTTGTTCCTCCAGAATAAGAGTCAATCTCTAGAGTCGTGTGAAACAATAGACCGCTATTTCACTCAGTCAGTTGTGCAGATTACTTTCACCAGTATGCAGAGAATAGAGAGACTGGCGTTTTCAATAAAAGGTATTATTTATTGAACAGTCTTTCTTCTCATGCAAGAGAAATGAATTGCCACAATTGCAAGACTTGTTATTACAAAAAAGTGCGTACAGTAAAAGGAGTATTGCGAAATAATACTTTAAAAGCATTGATATGGTTTCTTAGCCATACAATAGTTAAAATGAATAAAATATATACATTCATATTTACATTTGGCTAACGTCCTCAACTGGTGCTTCTAACTACGCCTACCCCGGTGTACCTGACCTAAGCCTAATACTTGGGAGGGAGTAAGTAAGTAGCAGTTTAAGTTAAGTTGGTTTTGCCAAGGGTTTGCTTCAAGAAATCTCTCTAAGGGTTTAGTCAACACCGTACCTCTGGAATAGAATGTTGGAGGTCTGGTATCTCCTCTCAGGACTCGATATTCCAGTTACCCGCGAGGGTAGGCTGGAAACGCCGGAGCTGGATTTTCTCGGCAGGAGAAAAGACAGCGTCTTTCTCAGCGCGTCAAGGAGGAGGAGGGGCAGCGTCCGTGGGCTTCTCGCATCTGCTGGGCTCTGCAAAGGACAGCTGTTCTGCTCCTGTATTCACCACCACCATTGCGCTTGCTTAAGGCAACGTTGGTATTATTTATACCTGAAAGGTGCCTTGTTTGACGTAAGTTTTTGGACATAAGACTTCAATAAAGATGTCACTAAGAACTGGTCGTTCTTACAGTGCTTGTTAGAGTTCTATTACTAATCAAAACAAAGCAAGCGGGGCTTTCCCAGGTTGCTGGTGTTTTATCTGTTGAAAGAACTCGGAGTGTTATCTAGGAATCTAAGGAAGTGGCTTCTGCTGTGTCATGTACTTTAATGAGCTGCAGAGACGAGTTACTGAAATATGGCTCTGATCGTTTATGCCATTATAGGGATATGTATTGATTATAGCCGTATAGGAGCATAAGGTCACAATATTGATTGGGGTCCTAGATAAAACACAACACCCACTCCACGAATTTATGTCCATCAAATTACCAAACACTAAAGCAATAAGATGTGCGTGTATTCCTACCCACCCCAAAATACATATTTGCATTTGAAATGGCGTATTTGAAATACATGAAAATATAGGTACTGTACGTCTTTAAGCATAGTAATCATTCAAAAATTATTGCATATGTAATCAGTTGAATGATTTTGCGAAAAAATTACACATGAAATGTCTCTTCATACAGAAAAGAAGGGCGAGACTATTTAATCACATATAAATGCAATTGCTGTAAATTGTGCTAGAGGCCGAGGTAAAGTTTTTGTCTCTAGATTTACTAAAAATAGAAGTTCTGTTCTTTATGAATAGTTCTACTTTAAGCAGAAGTATTTGTGCCAGAAAAAGGTAAATATTTTGAAAAATGTTCAATTTAAAAAAAAAAAAAAATTCTCATGGTGAACGGGGGAATAGAGTTCCAAATGCTTTTCAGTAGTTTTTGTTGATCAAAACTGAAGGCCGAATTCAGTGTTCATGGGAACGCTGTGTGCCGGAATGCTTTCCAAAAAATCATTGTTTCTGTTCAGGGGAGAAAATCGTATCAGACAACTTTCAAAGAATAGGTCTACATATTCAGGTGACAGTTCGACCAAGTTCGATAATGCTGTAACTTGGCAGGTGTGAGAATGATTGTTATCATTGATGTCTGGATCTGCAATGCTCACAGAAGGCCGTACCTGGGTGATGTTGCTTTTATGTACCGCTTCACTGCCGCCACCTAGTCCTAGCGCAGGAGTCTCAACGAATGCCGTCATCAGGATTGGTAGCCGCTGGGGACAACACGATGCATGAGCCGTTACAGGACTTAGCAAAGTATCGGTTCGAGGCATGTGGGCTGCTAAATTCATATCTTAGCATTAGATCGCCACCTAGTGTTGGGTCCGGATGATCGCACATTGTTGTCCTGGAAGAGTCTTCGAAGTATCCTGAGATGGGTGGCTCCTCCCCTGGACTACAGTGCGCATGGGCATCGGCTCCATCCCCAGATTGTTTTTTTCCGCCATTGGGTTCGGATGCGGTCTCGACGTCTCTCCGTCGGAACCGAATAAACATCTAATTTAACGGCCAAAAGGCTTTGGGTTCTTTACGTCGGTATTGTTTGCGTACGGTCTCGAGTTCTTCCGTCTCTCGGAGCCGGAATCAGCGGAGTTTTTACTACTCTTCGGACATCGAGGCCTTCTCATCGCGACTCGACACTAAGTTCCCAACATGGAGCGGAGCCCGTTTAAGCTCTGTCCGCTCTGTGGGTCCAAATACCCACATATAGACGTGCACCCGGTCTGTAATAAATGCCTTTCGCCAGACCATGACGAAGGAAGTTGCAGGGCCTGTGCGAGTTTCAGGTCGAAGAAAACTCTCACGATTCGGCGCGCGGTGCGCCTTGTGGCCAAACAGGCGGCCCCGGATCCAGAAAACATCTTCGACGACCAAGTAGAGGAGGACCAGAGCCATCATCTTCAAATCTCCCCGCCTGAGACGGAGGTCGAGGCTGATCCGGAATATGACGACGACGGAGTCGTGGGTCAAGGCCTTGAATACGTCGACGAGGTAGGGGACGACGATATGGTTTATGGGGCCGCGGAAGATAGCTCAGGGGACGAGCTATGCCCCGAAGTTGACGGACATCAGGAGAGGGGCGCGGGATCGCCTGTCGGCCTTACCCAAGACCCTGTAGCGCAAGCCACGGCCCCGCCTGCTGGCCCGGCCACGGACATACTTGCTGCGCCGAGGGTTTCGAAACCGAAACTGAAAGCAACGGTCTCGACTGCACCTAAAATGGCCGACCCGAAACCGAAAGTAAAGGACTCAATCGTCCCTAAGATGGCGGTCGCAACGGCAAAAACAAATAAACCGGCGGCCTCATCGACTCCGTCGACCTCCGGTCCGCAGAAGCCGAAGAAACACGGCGATTCCACAGGGTCAAAATCGGCGCCGGAGGAGAGATCCTCTAAGAAGGGTGGCACGCACAAGACAAGCGCGCCGGCGCAGGCAAAGCCAGCCAAGGCAACCGACACAGCCCCGGCTCCAACGGGGACATCTGCGCATCGCTCCAAGGACTCGGGGTCGGCGCCGTCCATCCCTCCAAAAGACCAACGGAGCGTCGCATCCGAAGGCAAGGCCACCTCGTCGGTGCCAAAGACATCGGTCACCGACGCATCTCTCGTGGCTGCTTCACTACAAAGAATTAGGGAGAAGGCTTTTTCTTCGTCGACGCCAACGCCATCGACGCAGAAGGCGGCAGACGTCCCGGTCAAGCCCGCAAGTAAACTCCTCTTCCTTCTACCGCCAAAAGTGGCGCCGAAGGCCTTTTCATCGAAATCGACGCCAAAGAAGTCGGAATCTTCTACGGCAGGGGCATCTTCGGGTCAAGTGCTCGACCCAGAAGAGGATTCGGAGTGTTTCATAGACGCCGACACGGGGAAGTTAACCCTTTACAAAAGGAAGATCACTTCGCAGCCGGTGGAATCCTATGTCATCCCCCTAAAGAAGAAAAAGTTTCCACAGGACGCCTCAGGCCTCATGGAACCTATCCAGCCTCCTCTGGGAAGGAGTCCAACACCGTCTCCAGACCACTCTGAAAGTGAGGGCTATGGTGAAGATGAACAATACACGTTCCCAGCAAATGAACCTGATGCACAGCCAGATTCTTATTATGTCATTGGGGACCAAGGCACCCAAGATGTGGGACAAGACCCACAGACTTTCAGTACACGTGCATCCCCTACAGAGGATTCTGCAGGTTTTCATGCACTCATTGAGAGGGCAGCTGCTAATCATGATGTGGACATGCATGCTGACCCAGTTGAGGAAGACTTTCTATTCGACACCTTTTCAGTTTCGGAAAGAACTGTAAAGACCCTGCCTATGCTCAAAGGGGTCCTCAAGCATGCTGCGGACATCTTTAAAGAGCCTATCAGGGCGAGGGTGGTCAACCCACGTATTGAAAAAAAATACAGACCAGCGCCTGCAGACCCTGCATACATTCGAGGACAGTTGCCGCTTGACTCCCTGGTGGTAGCAAACGCACGCAAGAGGGCCAACTCCCAAACAACGGGTGAAGCTCCTCCCCCGGATAAGGAGTCCAAAGTGCTAGAGGCAGGAGGCAAAAGAGTGGCTGCACAGGCTGCCAATTTCTGGCGTATTGCAAATACACAGGCACTACTGGCACGTTATGATAGATCACATTACGACACACTAGAGCAGATTGTGGAACACCTGCCTCTGCAGTTTCAAGAGGGCACCAAAATGATTATACAAGAAGGACAACTGATCTCCAACGCGGCCATAAAGTGTGCACTTGATGCCGCGGACACAGCCGCTAGGGCCATTAACACCAGTGTCATGCTCAGAAGACAGGCTTGGCTCCGCATATCGGGGTTCAAACCTGACATTCAAACAACCATACTTAATCAACCAGTCAATCCGGATAGACTGTTTGGTCCAGATGTTGACACCACCCTGGAAAAAATTAAAAAAGACACTGAAACTGCTAAATCTATGGGGGCCCTACAATCACAGCAGTTTCGTGGCAATAATTTTCGTCGCTCAGGTGCCCGTGGAGTCACCAGAGGACAGTTGGGTCAACAGTCACAGTTCCCTAGAGGTGGAGCACAGTCCTCGTACCCCAAACAAAACAAGAGGGGCTACAGGGGAAACAGCAACAAAGGACGTGGCAAAGGAGGCAACAATTCACGCTCCTCTGCCCCAAGCACCCAGTGACTCTCTGTCACTGCCCCCCGACCATTTAACACCTGTCGGGGGGAGAATACAGCAGTTCCTGCCCGTCTGGATCAACATCACCACAGACAGGTGGGTGCGACAGCTTATCCAGTACGGTTATTGTCTAGAGTTAAAGTCCACTCCACCCAACATTCCACCAAGGCAAAGACCTATGTCCGCAGAGCACTTGCACTTATTGCAGCAGGAGGTGTTGGTGATGCTGCAAAAAGGGGCAATCGAGCTCGTGCCAGTGGGGGAGGAAGGAACAGGGGTTTATTCCCTGTACTTCCTCATTCCAAAGAAGGACGGATCTCTCAGACCAATTCTGGATCTCCGTCCCCTCAATCTGTACATACTGTCAGAGCATTTCCACATGCTTACACTGCAACAGATCCTTCCTATGTTAAACAAAGGAGACTTCTTAGCAACCTTAGATCTCAAGGATGCTTATTTCCACATTCCGCTACATCCGTCCCACAGAAAGTACCTCAGGTTCACTATCCAGGGCACGCATTATCAGTTCAAAGTCCTACCCTTCGGAGTCACAACTGCCCCAAGGGTGTTTACCAAGTGTCTGGCGACAGTAGCAGCGCACCTCAGGAGGCAGAACATCCATGTCTACCCCTACCTCGACGACTGGCTCGTTCAAGCCAGGTCGGAACAGCAGTGCGCCGCGGACATGTCGACTACCATTCACCTCCTTCACGACCTGGGTTTCTCGTTGAATTACCCAAAGTCACACCTTCAGCCGGCACACGTCCGGCAGTTTCTGGGTGCGACAATCAATACCCTGACGGCCAAGGCGCAACCAAACCAGGTCAGAATAGACGGCATTCAGTCTTTAATCCAGAAGTTCAGACCGGGACACTCACTTCCAGCAAGAGTGTTCATGCAGTTGATAGGCATGATGGCCTCCTGCATCTTCATAGTCCCTCACGCACGGTTGCATATGCGCCCGCTCCAGGAGTGCTTAGCAAATCAGTGGACACAGGCTCAGGGACAATTAACAGACCTAGTGTTGGTTACCAGTCGGGCATACAACTCTCTGCATTGGTGGACTCCACACAACCTTTGCAAGGGCCGACTGTTCCAGGAGCCAGTGCCACAGGTTATCCTGACAACGGACGCATCTCTCCAGGGATGGGGAGCTCATCTGCTCACTTACACGGTGCAGGGACTATGGACGACGCAGCAGCAGAAGATGCACATCAACTATCTAGAACTGATGGCGATCTTCATGGCACTCAAGTCCTTCATTGTACATCTGTGCAACAAGGTGGTGTTAGTCCGGACGGACAACATGACCGCGATGTACTACATCCAAAAGCAGGGAGGCACCCACTCACCACAGCTGTCTCACCTGGCTCAGAGCATGTGGAAGTGGGCCATTCAGAGGAACATCTTCCTCATGGCAGAACACCTCCCAGGGAAGGACAATCAGATGGCGGATCTGCTCAGCAGATAGTCATCAAATGCACGAGTGGGAGATACATCCATCGGTACTCCAGCCGTACTTCCAAAGGTGGGGTCGTCCAGACATAGACCTGTTCGCCACAAGGGAGAACGCAAAATGCCAAAGCTTCGCCGCCAGGTTCCCACACCCCCAATCGCAGGGCAATGCGATATGGATGAACTGGTCAGGCAAATTTGCTTACGCTTTTCCCCCGACTTCTCTGATACCACTGGTGGCGAGAAAACTAAGGCAACACTCGATGACACTCATCCTAGTTGCTCCAACGTGGGCGCGCCAAGCCTGGTACACCACGTTCCTCGAACTCTCAGTGGTGCCGCATCAAAGACTGCGCCTCACGCCCAGACTTCTGACGCAGAACCATGGAGAAATTCAGCATCCAGATCCGCAACAGCTCAACCTAGCGATCTGGCTCCTGAAGTCTTAGAGTTTGGATACCTCAACCTACCTCCTGAATGCATGAACATCATCAAGGAGGCGAGGAAGCCGTCAACCAGGGCATGCTATGCCGCAAAATGGAAACGTTTTGTCATTTACTGTGCAGACAATGACATAAACCCGCTAGATGCATCTATCCCTAACATCATTTGCTATCTGTTACACCTTTATAAGTGCAAGCTAGCGTTCACTTCTATTCGGATACATCTATCCGCCATCGCAGCTTACCTTCAAAATAGGCAGCACCTCTCGGTCTTCAGGGTGCCTGCCATTAAAGCGTTTCTTGAAGGTCTGAAACGAGTCATTCCCCCAAGAACACCGCCAGCTCCGGTGTGGAACCTCAATGTGGTCCTCACCAGACTGATGGGACCACCATTTGAGCCAATGCACTCGTGTGAACTGCAGTTCCTAACGTGGAAAGTTGCTTTCCTAATTGCTATTACATCACTAAGGCGTGTTAGTGAGCTGCAAGCGCTCACAATACAAGAGCCTTTCATCCAGATTCATCCAAATAGGGTAGTGCTACGTACTAACCCAAAATTCCTTCCAAAGGTGGTGTCACATTTTCATCTCAACCAAACTATCGATTTGCCGGCATTCTTCCAGAACCCACAAACGGTGGCAGAAAGAATGCTCCATACGTTAGACGTACGGAGGGCATTGATGTACTACATAGACAGGACACAACACTTTAGGAAGACGAAACAACTCTTTGTTGCCTTCTCACCACAACACAAAGGCAACCCAATTTCCAAAGCTGGAATAGCCAGATGGATTGTTAAGTGCATTCAAATCTGTTATCATAAAGCCAAGCGCACTTTAACAATACCCCCAAAAGCACACTCCACACGCAAGTTGGGGGCATCCATGGCTTTCCTAGGAAACATTCCTCTAGAGGACATTTGCAGAGCAGCCACGTGGATTACACCACATACCTTTACAAAACACTATTGTGTTGATGTACATTCCAAACAGCAAGCGGCTGTAGGGCAGGCTGTTCTCAAGACACTTTTTCAGGTTTCTGCAGCTGGCACGGGCAACCGCCGCTGATGGAGGGACTGCTATGTATTCTATGCTAAGATATGAATTTAGCAGCCCACATGCCTCGAACTGAATATGCTACTTACCAGTATGCATCTGTTCTTGGCATGTAGGGCTGCTAACATTCATATCGCCCACCCTCCTCCCCGGTGCCTGTCGCAGCTGCAGATATACTATTGTATTCAATCATTAGCATGGACATCCTTTACACTTTTCACTCCATCCTCTGCCACAATGGCGAAAAACAATCTGGGGATGGAGCCGATGCCCATGCGCACTGTAGTCCAGGGGAGGAGCCACACATCTCAGGATACTTCGAAGACTCTTCCAGGACAACAATGTGCGATCATCCGGACCCAACACTAGGTGGCGATCTAATGCTAAGATATGAATGTTAGCAGCCCTACATGCCAAGAACAGATGCATACTGGTAAGTAGCATATTCAATATCCATTGGTACAGCTGATGGTAGTGCAAGACAGGTGTCTAACACGCATTCTTCTCCGCATAGCATACATCGAAGCACAGGCAAGATGCAGGTCTGCCATATTGGTCTGAATGAAAGAAACCAGGTCATGTTCAGATCTCTCAGCCGGGCCAATCCAAGGACTCTAGTTATGCGGTCCCGGTAGCGTACTGCTAGGATAGTTTCTTCCATCCTTGCCGGAGTCATGTCTGTGTTTTGGCTTGCCATATCCGAGCAGGAGGGTCAAAAATAAAATGCCTGCTACAAGTCCCAAAATTAGTGGTATGCCGCCAAAGACTGAATGGAGAAAATTGGGAATAATTCCCAGAATTGCTTTGAATGGTGTTAACAGTGCCGAAAAAATGGTCTTAAATACGTTTGAGATACCAATGGCATCCAACATATTTAGGATTTGGCTTAGCATTTCTGTGAAATGCACGGGGCAATTTGTTGATAAAAGTTCATGTATCTCCGAAGCTGTCCTTGCAACTTGGAGATCATACGTCTCTTTTGATGACGTGATGGGCACTGTTGTCTGTAAAAGCACAGACTTCATTCTGCTTAAAGTATCCATTTGTATAGAAGAGACATTCAAAGGAGGCCAAATCGGCGTCTCGGAATCTCCAGGGCCGTTTGGAAACAATGCTTGCATACAGCAAGTGTCCATGGAAGTCACGCTTACGCGATATGCTTTCCCTGGCACCAAGCCACAACAGCTGTGATCCGTTATTAGAATGTAACTCCCGTTAGAAAGCTGCCTAAAGAAGGGCTCTATCTGCGTTGCAGGTGTGACGTGTTGGTGGCATGAAAGGTTGTTTGAAGTTCCTTCACAGGCCCCATGTAAATTAATACCCTGGCACAAAAGTATACCGCTTAGTGAATGTTTGCAATTTTCACCACTAAGAATAACATTTTTGTTGTTGTAACTATAGCATGTGTGTGTATATGGTAATTTCCATGATGACTTAATGTACCCTTTACCCAATTGTTCATACTGGCCTGTCGGTATATACTCAAGGCAATTTTTAAATCTGAAAGTTGTTATCGGAATTGTGATAATCCTGTGTATTATCCATTCAATGACAGGTCTTTCTGACATTGTCAATGGTAATCTCTCGTTTTTCGATGCTCAGGATTGTATAGTCTGCTCCTTTCTGCGCCAAACTGATTTGTTTATCAGTAAGGTTAAAGATGGAAAACAATGACGTTGTGTTGATTAAATGCCATGGCACATAGCCTGAACGAAGATTTTGTAGCGTCCAGTCTAACTGTACAATAGAACGCAATTGTGACTGGCCATGCTGTAACATTAGCAAGTCTTTATCCATTATATCGATGGCAGATGATACAATACTGTCCAGTGAATATATTCTGGAGGACAGAGTCATTAACCCATTGTCCACAACAGAAAGTGATTTTTCCAAATTAATACGATCAATTTATCATATTTTTTCAGTTGTTTCAATTTGCATTACTTTCCATGCCTCATTGTATGCCGCATATACACTTGCCGCTATGAAACGTTTTTGATGCTGTTTGCGTGGTCCCATAATGAAATCGCGCAAATCAGCACCATCTTTAAGTAAAGATAAGCGTTGCTTAATTTCTGCCAGTGTGGATGATTCTAGCCATTCAAGGCACAGCTTCCCTACACTGTATGTTGATGTTGTCTCTGGGAGTATCTAGGGTCTGGTCATTTTTAACCCCTGTGTTTTGTTCAGAAATCTATCTTGACAGTTATTCGTGTCAGTAGGCCAGATTAACCACTTTTTCCAATCAGGATGTGTTCTGTTTAGATGTAAATTTTTTGATACGTCCATTTCAATCTCTGTGGTTGCATTATCAGGTATTGGCTTTCGAATAGACGGTTTGTTAAGGTCTTTAAGCTTAGCTAGGCCAAGACGGGTTGTTTGGTGAATTGTCATTTAAGAACATTATTTATTCTAGGATCATGCAGGCTCGAAATAATGCTTCTAGACCTTGTACCTGCCATTCTTTTGTACCCCAGATGGTCTTTGTTTCTATGTTGTTTTTCCAAAAATCAAACCAAATGTCATCATTTTTTCATAAAATGCTTCTGAATATATCAATTTATTATTTGTCAGCATTGTTTTCATCCCTGTTTTATCCAACAGTTTATAATAAAACGTTTCTGCATCACTTGTGTTAAACCCTGAGAAGTATTGGAATTTCTCATAGAATGTTTTTGAACTACTTTTAGGTGGAGTAGCACAATGTTCCCATTGGTTATATTTAAACACATTTCTAGGTTGTGCAGATTTATGTAAGTAATGATCTGCGTAATGTGAAACAGTACATCTGTTCATAATTAGATGAACCTTGTAAATAATCATGTTCTTGAAATCTTGCTGACAACACTAAATCCGACGACATATTATTTATACTTTCAAAATCCCAATCATCAGAGAATGTACTTGGTTTTACAAAGTCACTTAATGAAACCTTGAATTGGTGAGGATATTTCAAGATCTCGACCGGGCTATATACTTCATAGTCGGTCTTGTCCCACACTACCCCTCCGGGTATTGGAATGGCTGTGACATTTACTGATGATAGTCCTCTTTTCTTGACGTGAGATGATTTGTGTGGTTTCAGGACTAAGTTAATGTTCTGACTTGCTGTGTCCATTGAACTGTATTTCCCCTCAATGAATTTTCCCAAACAAAGAATCATGATGAGCCAACGCAGGAGGAAAAATACACCTAGCCCAAACCTAAACTCTAACCATGGAGAAATAAGGTAAGTTTTCTTGAGTTGATGAAAGAGTTCTGTTGCCTTTTCTTTAAAAGTTTTTGTTTCTGGCGTCACTCAGGGTCGCTTTGATCTTCAGAAAAGTTATCGAAATTGATGAAGTAACCAGAGGCAGTTCTGTCAATTGTTTTCTCAATTTGCTTTTCATTACCACATTCTGATGCCACATCATTGTAGACTGGTGTTTCATGACGAACTGTTTCAATCTGTGTTTCAAGAGGCACGAGTTCCATGGCATTATTGCATAGTCCCTCTCTGTGCACTGCAGGTTTATCAAATGTGATTAGTCTTTCAGTTTGAACCTCTTTGATTGTTGCAAATTTGGGTATTCTGTTATTTCTTGGGAGTCCACTTGGCCTACTGTTGATTATAGGCCACATGATTGTGGTTTTACCAGGTCGATTGATACAACTCTGTTCTCCTTTTTACCAGCAAGGGGCGGTAGTACTACTGATCTTGTTCCGTTGATTGCTAAGACAGGTACTGCTTTTCTGTAAGAAGGCCCAAATTCCTTCTTCACCGCTATTTTTTCTCTGACCAGATCCCCAATCTTTGGAATCCAGACAGCTCTTGCTGGGACTGGTGGTGTCTTCAGTGGTAGTTGGCTGTTGCTTTATTTTTATGTTGCTTAAGGATTTCCTTGTTTCATTCAAGTCCTGTAAAACAGCCAAACGATCTTTGATGTCAAAGTCTTTATTCTTATCTTTTACCACTGAAGCCTGACTATCAAGATCCTGAACATGCATTCTAGTTCCGAACAATAGTTTGTGCGGGCTGAAAACTTTTAGAGAATTTCTTGGCAAATTATTTAGACTACGTTGGACACTTATTAAATGTTTGACCCACCCATCACCCGAACCTAATACGTTCGCCGTTATAGATAGCTTTATGTCTCGGTTTTTTCTTTCCACTACACTGTTCCCCTCAGGGTGAAATGGACAAGAGAATCGCAACCCAATGCCCATACTGGTCATGGCCTCCTTATAAGCTCGAGAGCTGAAAGCAGGACCCTGGTCAGAATGAAACATAGCAATTGCGTATGTGCCGATAAAGACTCGCAGATCTTTTATAACAGTTTTGGCGTCTGCCGAGCGCTGGGGCCACATTTTTAAAGTGAATGTAGTCTTAAACAATTAGACGCTGGATTGCATATAGACAGCATTACCCTGTCCATAAAGGGTACCTGGGCAACAGGCTGGACCGGTTCACTACTGCGATCTCTGCTGCAGTCTTGACAGTTTTTTGCAAATATTTGATGTTGCACGCTCATCCCCGGCCACCAGTACTCCGATTGTAATTCAGCCAGAGATTCCTTCATCTGTTTGTGCCTTGGACCTTCACCCATGTGTGCGCCTGCTATTAATAAGATTCCCCGGTTCGTGTTTGGAATTACCCTATCCCCCACTCCAGGGATTCGAGCAAAAGGAACGGAGTTTGCATCAATTACGTATGCATTTTTCTGAATGCTTTTTGTGGCTACGGAAGCCGGTTTAGTTGCTTCCGCTATGGCTGTATTAGCCAATAAATTCCCTGCAACGTGAACGCCATCACGTGATTGTGGCACCTGTGTCATCTTTGTAATCATTTTGAACCCAGCTCTGCAATTAATTATTGTAAGAGTGGACGCAAAAATGCGAATCGCACACGATTAGTGTCAGGAATTCACGTTCTGCATTTTCAAGCGCCATCTTTAAAGATCTGATTTCAGCTTGCTGAGCCGAACATTTTCTCAGTGATTCAGTTTTTGTTATTTTCGGTCTGAATTTACCGCAGAGCCAGCGACCTTTAACAATCGCGCAGGCTGCATCGTAGGATTTATTTTCTACATTGTAATGCTGTACAAATCTCTCTGTATAGATTATACAGGAGTACTGTTGGAGAGGAAGAATTTCAATTGGCAGAGGATATTCTTTTTCATAAGTTAAATCATTCAGTTTTTTCATGTGCGGGGCGAAATAGTATTTCACGTCTTCTTCAGCAAGAGAATTTTCCCACTGTATCCATTTCGGATCCAGTGACACTGTAGGCAGGTTTACTGGGCTGAATAGTGCCTCGAAGGCGGATTCTGCTGTGAGAACAGTGATCCTTTTGCTGTGTGCTAGTTGTCGTTCATTCGCTATTGCAGTTTGCACTGCTTTCACAGTATTTTCTGTGAGACTGAATGTTTTTTCTGCTTGTGTGTACAAATGTGATTTGTAAGCTATTGGTACCATTTCTCCCTCATTAGAGGTCAGGTACGTGAATCCGCATCTTCCTGGGATGACTCGGATTACAAGGTTGCGTGTATTGTCACGTGTTTCTAATTTTGTTTTTTGCTAACATGTCTGTTTGCAGTGATCTCAAAATTTCTGTGTGTTTTTGAGTCCAGTTGATTGGTTTAAAATCAGGTTGAATTAATTCGTAGAGAGGTTTAACCCTCTCTGCATAATTTAGAATGTAAGTTCTTCCGAAATTTCGGAAGCCTAGAATCGATTGTAAATTCTTCAGCGTTTTAGGTGCTTGGAGTACAGCGCACTTTTCTAAAAAGTTGTCCGCTAGGCTTTTCCCTTCACTTGATAATTCGTATCCTAAAAATAAGACTGTCAGATGGGCAATTCTTGACTTTTTAAAGTTGAATTTGTAACCCTCTGCAGCGAACCCAAGTATTATGGTGGTCACCCTTTTCAAGTGAGTATACAAGTCGTTGTCTGTTAGATAGATGTCATCGACATAAGATAATGCCTCATCATCATATATTTGTAGTAACTCTGTTACTCTGTCTGAGAATAGTCCTGGGCTGTTCTTGAATCCCTGTGGGAGCCTACAGAAATTTTTCTGTGACCCCATTATTGAGAAAGCGTTCAAGCGTCTGCTTTCTGGTGCAATATTTTGACAAAAGAAACCATTAGATATGTCTAATGTTTTGTATTTTTTGCGAACTATGTTATTCATTAGTGCAGCACTATGCAAATTTTGTACTGCAAATGTTTTGCAACATGAGTTAAGGTGTCTGTAGTCCAAAACTAGACGATACGAATCGTCCGGTTTGGACACAGGAAACAAAGGATTGTTCATTTAAGAGGTGCATGTTTCAATCACCCCCTGGTATTCAAGTTGATCTAAAATCTCCTTGACCTGTTTTTTAGCTTCTTGCTTAATTGGATACTGCCTTTGTGCAGTCGGTTGGCTTTTTAACTGGATTTTGTGAGGAGTCCTCATCCCATCCTACATGATTCTTATATAATGCTGGTGCCTGGGCTACTGCCCGTTTCCTTGCAAATAGATATATAGTGTGAATTGGAATGTGATTTTGAGAAGGCAGGCATAATCCTTTCTTCGCCATTAGGGCACTTCTGACAAACTCCGGGGGCCAATCTTTCTCAGCTAACAGGATGTCATAGCCTTTTGAGAGGTTATCCCAAAATAGACTCCTTATTTTCCTAGTCTTATCACCCTCTATACGCAGTGTTATTTCGTATATCTTATGAGGTTCGCTAACTCTGGTGTCGGCAGTTTCTACTTGAATGTATTCATTCGTGTCCACTGTCTCCAGATGACTCATCAGGATCTTGCGAGCTATGGTGATTTCTGCTGCACGGTCTAGCATTGTCTGTGCCCACTCCCCGTTTTTCAGCTGTGTCCTCAGTATTCTCGGCATGTTCGATTACTCTAATACTGGCTACCTTCTTTATTGGAAATTGTAATTTTTTACTTTGAGCAGGTTCCTCGTCTTTGGACTTGGTGTGCTCTCCTGGGTCTGACCGTCCTCTTCTTTCCGATTTCTGCGAAAAAGATCGAGAGGGACGTGTATCAATACTTTGATATCTATCAGGCCTTTAAGTTATAGCCAAGTTATAGCCGAAACCTGCTTGAAGTCTTTCAGTAATTTCATACCAAGAGTTAAAGCAGGTTCTGGACCGTATTCATTCTGAATCTGTTTTAGCACATCTGGTATTACCGCCATTGACGGAACACCATGTGTTTTTGTGTAAATGGAAGCAAAGATTGTACCCCAAGTGTCACAGTCATCCACATGTGGTACGACCCCCATTGGAAGGCAGATGGTCAGAATTCTGTGTTTCTCAATAGGGGTAGTATTCGGAAATACTGCCTCTATTTGAGTAATTTCTCTGCGATAACCAGAAAGGAATTTGTTCCCGTTTTATGGGTGTTTTACCAAGACATGATTGTATGTTCTGTGGTGTAATTTTATTTGTATTCCCCTGATGAGGGGTCAGCTGTGGAACATTAACAGCTGTTTGGACTGTTGCAGTCCGCATTACATATTGGACTAATTGTCTATGTATTTTAATTAATGTTTTTAGCTGTGCTAAAAGTTCTTCGCGAGACATTTTTGCAATGTCCGAATGTGGTGTGTAGCTGGCTAGAACCGGCCACGTTGCTCCTGGTCTACCTAGTGGACCGAGTCTGGTAATATGATCATTGTGTTTTAGGGTGCTTTTAAACCAGAGCAGATGCTCTTGGTATTTTAATGGGATTTCAATCTCCTCGAAAGGAGCGTACTCATCTGTCTGCCGATATTCGTGTGCCTCTATCACGAATAAGACTGTGCCACCTTGTGTGGTCAGTCTGTTTCCCATAAGTTTTAACGTTCTAGTTTTTCTTATGTTGACCGGAATGATAATCGCACCCGGTTCATTAATTCCTGTAACATCGGGACCCTGCTGAGTCGCATTTACTGCGGCTTCAGCGGTTCCGTTGTCTTCCACTGACATTGTATAAATGAAAGCTTTGCAGAGCAGGTCTCCAAGGAGACAAAGATTAGGTGCACAATATTTTGGAACACTGTATCCTTCAACGTTGAATAAACCAGAGCTTTACATAGGAATCTCTTCCTACTAAGTTTAGGCGGATTTTAACCTTTCACCCACTCCAGACGTCTATTGGAGTATTTACGGGAGAAAGGGTCTGTGTGAAAAAGCACGACTGAGTTACTCTAACGTCTTGCGTTAGTTTTATCGCCTTACCAAACGTTGGGCGCCATGGAGTGTAGTTCCTATTTTCCCTATAGGCCCTGCGCATTGTAATAACATAAACAGCAGTGTAGACGTAGAAGTGCGGTATTCTAGGTCTCTACTGACTATGTTAGACTTAATTGGGTTTGTACCAGCTAGCTCAGAGGTCACTGGAAACTTTCTTGACTGAATAGGAAGTGATCAGCTTCCCTGGCTCAGACAAGAAGGGATTCCGCTTTCCAACAACCGCATTAACATGACAACTTTGCTCCTCAGAATAAGAGTCAATCTCTAGAGTCATGTGAAACAATAGACAGCTATTTCACTCAGTCAGTTGTGCAGATTACTTTCCCCAGTATGCAGAGAATAGAGACGGGCGTTTTCAATAAAAGGTATTATTTATTGAACAGTCTTCCTTCTCATGCAAGAGAAATTAATTGCACAATTGCAAGACTTGTTATTATAAAAAGTGCGTACAGTAAAAGGAGTATTGCGAAATAATACTGTAAAAGCATTGATATGGTTTCTTAGCCATACGATAGTTAAAATGAATAAAATATATACATTCATAGATACATTTGGCTAACGTCCTCAACTGGTGCTTCTAACTACGCCTACCCCGGTGTACCTGACCTAAGCCTAATACTTAGGAGGGAGTAAGTAAGTAGCAGTTTAAGTTAAGTTGGTTTTTCCAAGGGTTTGCTTCAAGAATTCTCTCTAAGGGGTTAGTCAACACCGTACCTCTGGAATAGAATGTTGGAGGTCTGGTATCTCCTCTCAGGACTCAATATTCCAGTTACCCGCAAGGGTAGGCTGGAAACGCCGGAGCTGGATTTTCTCGGCAGAAGAACAGACAGCATCTTTCTCAGCGCGTCAAGGAGTAGGAGGGGCAGCGTCCGTGGGCTTCTCATCTGCTGGGCTCTGCAAGGGACAGCTGTTCTGCTCCTGTATTCACCACCACCATCGCGCTTGCTTAAGGCAACGTTGGTATCATTTATACCTGAAAGGTGCCTTGTTTGACGTAAGTTTTTGGACATAAGACGTCAATAAAGATGTCACTAAGAACTGGTCGTTCTTACAGTGCTTGTTAGAGTTCTATTACTATTCAAAACAAAGCAAGCGGGGCTTTCCCAGGTTGCTGGTGTTTTATCTGTTGAAAGAACTCGGAGTGTTATCTAGGAATCTAAGGAAGTGGCTTCTGCTGTGTCATGTACTTTAATGAGCTGCAGAGACGAGTTACTGAAATATGGCTCTGATCGTTTATGCCATTATAGGGATATGTATTGATTATAGCTGTATAGGAGCATACGGTCACAATATTGATCGGGGTCCTAGATAAAACACAACAACACAAGCTCATTCATTAAGAGCGTGCAATGGCCGAACAAAATCCAACACTCCGGGACAGCTAACATTTCACAGAGTAGGCCAGGAATCCTTGTTGGATTATATTTTAGTGGAATCTAGACTATGGCAAAGGGTTAATGACTTTTCTGTTATAATGAGGCATGACAGTGATCATAAGGCCTTGATCCTGGAATTAAAGCTGCCGAACTTGGGCCTCATCAATTCCAAACATATTCCTATAACCCAGAATAGTGGATTAACACTCACAAATAATAGAAGGAAAATTAGGTGGGGGCAATTCCAACAGTCACCACATAAGCTGGCTACAGTCTACCAGACAGTAATCCCAATACTTATAAACATGTGGGGGGTTGCACTTGCAGAGGGTTCTCCCCCAGCCGTTGAGTATGTAACAGAAACAGACTTAGAGCTAACATCAAAATTGACATCTATTGTACCCAGTGGCCGCTTGCAGGTTCAAAGCCTGGTCCAAATGTACCTGGTTTAACACAAAATGTCGAAAGGCAAAGTAGGCCCTACTGGATGCTGTTCAAGCAAGGGACAAATAACGAATCAAACTAAATAGGGTGCTGTATGAGGAGACCATCCAAGAAGCAAAAAAAAAAAAAAACGGGAACTGGATAGCTGGTGAAACCCTTAAATTTGCACTATCCAATAAAGATCTGAAGACTTTTTGGGCAATATTTAGTTCAGGTGACACTGAAGGGAAGCCAGCTATTGAGCCGAATATAGCATCTGAAGCTTGGGAGAATCCTTTCCAATCCCTATAACCCGATAAGGAAGCTGCGACTGTGAATGTCAAACCCTTAATAACGTCCATTGAGTTTGCTCAGGGGGTGGTTACAGGGATTACTATGCCCGAAGTGTTAAATTCTATTCGCAAGCTTCCTTGCAACAAAGCACCGGGGTTAGACAAATTACCTAGGAACCCTTTTTGTGAGGAGTCGACAATTTGGGGGACCTTATTTGTTGGCCCTATTCAATGCCATTATGAACGGCATGGATCCCTCTGACACTTGGCTTGGGGCAGAAATCGTCCCAGTCCTCAAAAAAGGCTGTCCCCTTTTACCTACTAACTATAGGCAGATCAGCCTAATCGATGTTACCTAGAAACTCTTTGCTTGGGTACTTCTTGATCACCTCCAGGAATGGATGGATGGAGAAGAGATCATGAGTCCCTACCAAGCCGCCTTCAGAAAAAACACATCCACCGTCGACAAGATATTTAGACTCCAACTTCTTTTCTGGAAAATGGTGGCAATAGAGCAAGCCAGTCTCTATTTAATAGTTGTAGATTTGAAGTTGGCTTTCGATCTTGTACCAAGGGACAAACTCTGGGAGGTACGTGGAGAGCTGGAAATGCCATCTTATCTCCTTAGCATCTTGTGAAGCTTCATGCAGAAAACCTTGCCCAAGTGAGATACGGGAAATATGGCAAATTAACTTCCCGCTTTCCTCATAACAAAGGGGTACGACAGGGTTGCGTTCTTGCACCCACTTTATTATGTCTTTTTATCATTGAACTCATTGACCAACTTGATAGCTTTGGTGCCTTCTGTAAGAATAGGGGGCTGGAGATCAATACACTGAAGACCAAACGCATCAATCCTGCCAACAAGTCTCACTCCAACCCATCTTTGCTTGAAAGAGTGTCTGTATTTGATTACTTGGGGAGTTAATTTGACAGAGCATTTGGAATGGGGGCAGAAGATTACCAAGGCAAGCCTTAAGCTAGCTCAGACAGTGGGAGGGCTCATTAAACTACACGGAACTTCTACATTTAAACCAGCTGGGCCAATGGTTTCAATCTACAAAACACAAGCAAGGGGCGCTACATTATACAGGGCAGAATTGTGGGGGCACTGCTCTACTACCAGTTTGAACAAGGTAGAGAATAATTTTATGAGTCAGTTGCTAGTCGTCTCTCCCTCCCCCCCCCCCTTTCCCAAGCACCCCCCTCACCCCTTTACGTTTTGATTTGGGCATTAGGCCCATCAGCGAAGATATCGCCCTCAGACCCCTAACCTTCTGGAGGTGGCTATGGGCGATCCCGGAATTTGCCACCTAACGATCGAAACTTGGAGAGCTTCTGAGCTTCCCAGGAATTACAAAAATACCCTGGCTTAAGCATATAAGGGACCTTTGTATCAAACTGGGCAAAACAGATCTATGGAGATCACCCGAGAAATCATGCCCTTTGATTTCATGGTTGGAATTGGTAAGATCTTACAGAACATATAAACTTTGTCACCCAGGAAAGATCTTCTTGCGGCCGTCTGACAACAGATTTTATGCAGATCAAAGACTAGTAAAGTATGGAACCTTTCCTGGATGACATCCAACCAAATTTTGCTAGGAAACTGTATATGCAGTTTAGATTAGGGACTCTATCGTTCCATGCCTTCACAAATAAATGGTCCCATACCCATTCTGGTGGATGCCCTGCTTGTACTTGTAAGGAAGAGACAGAGCTACATGCTCTTTTCTTCCTCCCCTCTTATACACTACCTTGGCAGCACTGGCTTATCCATCTATGTAGGAACCTAGATTTTGTGTATTGTGCTGAGACATTGAGAGTCCTAAAGTATGACACTCATGCCCCCATTGTTTTCACCGTATCTTGTATTTTAAATTCAATGTGGTATGTACGGCGTACTTTTTTAAGCTAATAATTATGATTGCAGTATCTTAATCCTATTCCTACTCACCGTATCCTGGTTTTATGGTTTCAATTTTTGTTTATTGGCAATGAATTTTTGATCATTTTCTTTCAACAGATGAAATGCACTGTACCTCACTATCTGATCGGGACCAGGTCCAAGAAGAACCAAAAATGCAATTTATTACGGTCAATAGCCTTTTTAATGTACAGTTTTTATTTTCATTGATATATGAACTAATTGTAAGCTCACTTATGATACATTATTTAATTGTACATGATACTTGTGTTTTTTTAAAATATTCTCTTTTATGGTCCTCGAGACAGAAATAAAGTTATGGAATGGAAGCTGTTTGACTGACCTTTTGGGGTGATTTGGTAGGTGGTATGTAGACCAATTCTATGGTCTCTTTTGTGAACTTATACTACGATTTCTTAGGTAAATTAACACTAGGACCAACGGTCTGTTGTGAATGATTTCCAATGCTTTCTTTATTATTGTATCTTTCATAGATTCATATGTTTGAATCTTCACAGTTGCAATGATGGAACTCCTAGCCGCGTCAACTGTCCCGTGAGTGGAAGAAAAAAGTATTTTAAAGCAAAAAGCATCGCTTCAGGATTTTTCCAACATCTCTTCTTTGCCACCTGCTTGCCTCCTGGGTTTTTAGGAGTCAAAAGATGAAGGCCTATTTGGCCCTGCACAGCCCTTCCCAATTGATCCATCGTTTTATCTACGAGGTGACTATCCTTTGCAGGTAGGGATCCCCCTCTGCTCAGCGCTTGGAATCATTTCAGGAGCATTACCCTTATGAGAAACAGCAGGAGGAGCACAGTCTACTCCAGAGCCCCTCTGTAAGTTTCACAATATCCCTAGTTTTGGACTTGCGTCTCATGTTAACTACTAAGCATGCTTCCCGGATGCCAACCTCGCCCAGCAGCCCACACCTCCACAAGAAGCCCTTGTCACTGCCCCTGTTCTACCAAGCACACCTGGACTGCTAAAGGTAAAAAGTAGTTCTATCCCGGATAATCTACAAGACCGTGATGATCAACAATTAGAGATGGGTGATCTTCACGTCAATCCTGACACTCTGGATGAATGGGACGACTATATTGCCCCAATGCCGTCTTCTACCCTGCCTGTGAATATTGGCAGGGTAGAACCTTCTAGAGAGCGCTTCAAAACACTTCTGCCTCACTATGCAACCTAAGCAGGCCAAGTGCTTTTTGTATTATTTTAAACATGGGACCACTCTGGCTATCCCATTGTAGATTTCTTGTGGCAGGAGGGCCTCAAACTAATGAAGACCCCAGTTTCTATTTCCCACTGTCGTACTATAGGTCGATAAATATATAGCCCCTGAAAATTCCCCTATGTCTTTTTAGGGCACCCTCGGCCAGATTTGGCTATCAAGCAGGAAGCACAGAGGTGGGGCCAAGAATCTTGCATTGCGAGGCACGACCCCACCAAATAAATTTTTTTGCCCTGATAACCTAGGCAGAAGATTTTCTGCCCTGGTGGCTAATTCAGTCAGAGCATCCAATGCCATGGCCAACCTAGGAAGATACGGATGGCAGATGTGGTTCGACATCATGTCTTTGTTGTAGTATCTCCCCGAGGATAAGAAAAAGAAGGCGAAAGACATTCTATGTGAAGGAGAAAGGGCCTCTTCCGAGACTGCCATGGACATCTCGTCCTCCACCTTCCGGCATATGGCTGGAACTGCTGTGTTGAGATGCCAAGGATGGCTTAAGGCCACCACTTTCAATCCTGAGGTGCAGGCTAAAGTGTTGGACATGCCTTTCGACTGGGAATCTTTTTGGTAAGCAGATCAGTGATGCATCCCAGTCAGTCAAGTCAGATACTGACATGGCCAAATCCCTCAGCAGCTTGCAGCAGAGGAAATTGCAGTCTTTTTGGGGCAGAGGTAAAGGCCAATATCTCTCTTGACCGCAGTTTCAGCAGTGGTCTCACCCTTATTCCCAATAGGCTTATCGTCCATCTTATTTAACCCAGTCCCACTGCCTGAACACAACACCAGCTTATTCGAGGGCATCATGGCGCCGACATCCACCAGTGACTGGGAGGTTTGAGGATATCAGCTGAAAACCATGCCACCACAGTCCCACTTCAATTCAGTTCCGCCTTGTCCAAATTCTTCGATCAGTGGAAGCTCACATCTTCCAACAATTGGCTGTTAGATGTTTTCCAGCACGGTCACGTCCTAGAATTTGTTCAACCTCCATATTCCCCTCCACGGAAGACACCGCATTGCCATCTTCCTGTTCTCAGAAAGGAGATTAAATTGCTCCTCTCCAAACAGGCAATAGAATAGGTACCACGAGATCAGCACCATCTGGGATTCTACTCCCACTTCTTCCTCATAAAGAAGACAACCGGGAAATGGAGGCAAATAGACCTCAGGTTGTTGAGCAAGTATATAAAAAATCATCCATTCAGGATTCTTTCCCTCTAGTAGATTCTGCTTTTCATTTATGCAGGAGACTATTTCTATTACCTCGATCTGCTGGATGCATAATTCCACATCTCCATACTTACTCCAGGATTGGAACTTTTATAGATTCACATGCCTGAATCATTCCCCGTCATCGAGACGGGAGTCTCCGGTAGATAAAAAAGCAATGCTTATTAGTATAGCAAACTGAAAAGAGGCCTAGGCCCATTTCCCTTTTGCAACCCATAGCCTTTGTTATGTAAAAAAGGCCCAAACTTTTCCCTGAACCAATCAGAGCTCCTCACCCTCTAGAACACTCCTGAGAGAACCTTCTGCCCCTCAGATTTTCTACCGCACGTTGTGCAAGGGAGTCTCCTTTGAGCTCTGCTCAAACTTTTTACTTCAACAGTATTTTGACTGAGATTTGAGGGCTCTCATCTTCTAATTTTTTCTTATTGGAGTTCCTTATTCATCTACCATGTCTGAGAAGGAGAAAAAGGGATTATTTAGAGCTTGTTCCACTTGCTCTAAGAAGAGGCTTTATAAAGATGACCCTCACAAAGATTGCATTTACTGCCTCTATCCAGACCATAAGGCAGAAGATTTTAAGGTATGTCGAACCTTTTAAAATAAAACCTTGAGGGATCGTGAGGGAAGGCTGCCGATTTGGCTCCAGAAGGTGAAAGCCAGGAGGACTCCTCTCAAGTGAGAGTGAGGAGGAGTCTGTATCGTCTAAGAGATCTCACAAGAAAAGTAGATCTCCTCAGACACATTCCTCAGGAGAAAGACCTGAGCAGGCCCCAAAAAAGTCCACCCAAGGGGCTTCAGGGCGCAGTCCCTCAAAATCCCCTTCAGTTAAAGCTAAGGGGAAGAAGGGTTCTGCTTCTGAGGTAAAGCAAGTGAAGTCTGCCTCAGAACCACCAAAATCGCCTCATAAAGTCAAGATTACCATCAAGAGAACTTCCTCTGTGCCTTCTGAGGAGAAAGGTAGTGTTTCAGCGCTGTCGACGGGACCGTCGCCGAAAAAGATGTCAACGACAAAAACATCGACGTCGTAGACGAGAAAAGGTGTAAAAGCTGGTGAGAAAGCAGCGTCGACGATTTCACCGTCGACGGCGATATCGTCAACGGTTTCACCGTCGACTAGGGCGTCGACGAGCGTCACTGTATCTACATCGTCGACAGTAGCGGCGACGACGACCGTAGCGTCGACTAGGACAGCGTCGACGGTGACTACAACATAGACGGTGGCGTCGACGACGATTACTTGGCAGACGGCGATGGGAATCTCTTCGACGGGCTCGTCGACGATGGAAAAGACACCAGAGAAAGATTGGTACCCTGGAAAAAGCCTATAACACCAGAGGTTACATCGCCAAGCAAGGTATCTCCATTGGTGCCGTCTCACCTGCTGGAAGAGGAAGATTCGGAGGAGGAAGATGTCGAGGGTCCTTATGGTTTTGCGAGTAGCCCTTCACAATTGCAGGTCAAGTACCAGGAGGTCGATTCTGTGGAAGAATATGGGGGTTTTCAAGAACATCCCAAGAACCGCACCAATATTACCAACAGCAACGTGAGGATATGAAAGGGGAACATCCTCTTTGTTGAAGGACCTCCAGGGCATGTTGGAGGATTATAGGAGGAGATACCCAGCGACTCCAGCCACTCAGCAAGTTCCAGAGGTTACTCTGCTTCCACGGTCTGTACCAAGGACGCCTGTGCGTAGGAGAAAGGTTTTGCCGGAGCCTACTGCTAGGTCCCCACCACCACCGTCACAACACGATACCTCAGATGAGGATCATGAGGATGGAGAGATTGCGGAACCAAGTGCAGAATGGAATGACTATCTCATCCCCTCACCTTCAACTCCTACGCCAAGGCCAGTAGATTCACCACCGCCGAGGCCAGTAGATTCACCACCGGAAGACATTGGTGGTTTTCATAATTTGATGGAAAGAGCCACTAAGATTTGCACTCACCATGACTGAGGATAAAGCGGAATGCTTTTTATACGACTTCAAGGACTCGTATTGCAAATCTGTGCGATACTTGCCTATAGTGAGTCATATTTGGGAGGAAAGAATCAAAATCATGGAGACGCCAGCTACGGTGACACCGGTTCTGGCCAGACTAGACAAAAAGTATAAGGCACCTATAGATGCTCCAGCTTGCCTTTTGGGTCATCCCAAACCGGATTCTGTAATTACTCAGGCTGCACAGCAGAAATCCAGAAACCCATCTGCTCCGATCACAACACCTCCGGACAGAGAGGGCAGAAGGCTGGATAATGCAGGAAAACGTTTTTCCTTAATGTCGGCTCTGCTGGTGAAAGCAGCTAATGCCTCACTATCTTGGGAAGGTACGAAAGGCAAATGTGGTGTGACCTGTCTCCATACTTTAACCAGGTGCCGGAACTGGAGAAGCAGGAGGCCAAGAAGATTCTCCTGGAAGGGGAGAGGACTTCGGCTGAAGTCATAGACTGTGCTATGGATATAGCGACAACAGCTTTTAGATCCTTGGGAGGTGCAGCAGTCTTGCGCAGGCAAGAATGGCTACGAGCAACGGCTTTTAGGCCAGTGGTGCAAAACAAGATTCTAGACCTCCCTTTCAATGGAGAAGATCTATTTGGGAAGCATATTGATGATACTCTGCAGAGTATCAAGAAGGATCCTGATACTGCAAAGGCTTTGGGGACACTGCAGTACAGAAAACCCCTGTTAGAGGCATGTGGGCTGCTGAATTCATATCTGTGCATAGATCGCCACCTAGTGTTGGGTCCGGATGATTGCACATTGTTGTCCTGGAAGAGTCTTCGAAGTATCACGAGATAGGTGGCTCCTCCCCCGTACTACAGTGCGCGTGGGCATCCTCTCCATCCTCAGATTGTTTTTTTCCGCCATTGGGTTCGGATGTACTTTTCTTAACTCTAGTTCGGAAACTTTCTAAAGGCCAAAAGGCCTTCGGGGTCGTCGGTATTGTTTCGATCGGTGCCGAGTTCTTGTTCCAGTTTTCTTGAGCAGGACGTCTAAGAGAGCTGCGTGGCCTTTTCGACACCGGAGGCCTGATCGTCGATGGAACGGAGACCGTTCAAACGATGTCCCCTTTGTAACTCCAAGTACCCGCACATCGATGTACACCCGGTGTGCAACAAGTGCTTATCACCAGAGCACGATGAGAACAACTGTCTAGCTTGTGCTCGATTCAGGTCAAAGAAGACGCATAGACTTCGACGTGCAGCGAGGCAAACTGTCGAAGCCAGCGCCCGACCCGGTGAAAATCTTTGATGAAGACGACGATGAGGTCGTCGACGCGGAGGATTCAGAACAGCAGTCGGATCCCAGTTCGGAGCATGGCTTCGACTATTATGAAGAAGACTAAGACAATGTCAAGTTGGAAAAGGTCGTCGAGGTAAGGGACGACGTATCCCCCATGGGAGCCATTGATGACGACTCAAGCCATGAAACAGGCCCAACAGTGGGCACTGGGCCCGAAGCAGACACTCAAAGGCTCAGGTCGAAGCATCGCCAGAAGGCCTTAGCCGAGATCGTGAACATTCTATAGCCCCTCGTCAAGGCCCGGCTAAGAAAACATTACATGAGCCATCGGTTCCAATACTCAAAATGAAACCGAAAGCTATTGAGCCCATAGCGAAACCGAAAGTGCTGAAAACAGTCCTCTTGTCGAAAGCCTCGTACCCATCGGAGTTGACTAAAAAATCTGGTGTCGACGACCCTGCGGGGTCAAAAGTAAAGAGTGTCGATCATGGCGCTGAAGTCCGCCATTAAATCCAAGCACGTCGAACCAAAGACGTAGACGTCAAGGGACAACGACATCAACAAAGGACTCGAGTCTCGGAAGGGTCTCGATCCGAAGCCTCAGGTCGACAGACCCCAGCTTGTCAAAGGCGTCAAGTCGAAAGTCAAGAGCGCCTCGAAGGACCACGTTGAGTCGAGGCAGAAGAGCGCGCCTCCAACGCAACAAGCACCGAAGTCTGCGCACGCCCAGAAGACTACTGGCGAAAGGGCACAGTTGGTCGGGCCTACATCGGCGCCGAAGGTCTGTCTGTCAAGACACTATGCCACCGATAAAATTCGGACTACCGCCGACTGCACGCCCCAAGGCGCTCTATCTGAAACCTAGGGTCAAAACCCCTAAAAAGGTGTCATTGGGGAAAAGGAGCCATCCTCCGGAAGAGGACGTTAAGTACCAGGAGCCTTCATATGATGACCAGTCCAAGTTACATATAGACTCAGAATCTGGTAAACTTACTATTTATCAGAGGAAAATCAGATCTGAAAATACTTTGGAATCATACAAAATTCCACTCAAAAAGAAAAGGGATTCTGCTACTTCACCTGTCCTTTTTGAGACTGTGCGGTACTATGGCCAGGACACTTCGGCATATTCACCCACAACCGAAGATATTGGTTATGATGATGAGGAACAATATCATTATCCTGTGGACACTGATCAGGATGACCTGACTCAAACCTGGGCAGACCCTGCTGACCAGGGAGAATCATAAACTATTCCTGATACTCCCTCTTACCCTGTGAAAACTTCACCAACGGAAGATACAGCTGCTTTCAACAATTTAATTGAAAGGGCAGCACTAAATCATGATGTGGACATGCATGCTGACCCAGTTGAAGAGGACTTCCTGTTTGACACTTTCTCCTCTTCAGAGAAATCTGTAAAAACTTTGCCAATGCTGAAGGGTGTCCTTAAACACGCTGGGGACATCTTCAAAGAAACCACTAGAGCAAGGGTTATTAACCCCAGGATTGAAAGAAAATACAGACCGGCGCCTGTGGACCCTACATATATTAAGGGACAGCTGCCGTTGGACTCCTTGGTGGTCTCCAATGCCTGTAAGCGCGCCAACTCGCAAACTACGGGTGATGCTCCTCCTCCAGACAAAGAATCTAAAGTACTGGAAGCTTCTGGGAAAAGGGTGGCTGCTCAAGCAGCTAATATCTGGAGGATTTCCAATACACAGGCCCTATTAGCCAGATACGATAGGGCACATTATGACACTCTAGAGCAACTGCTACAACATTTGCCTGAGGCCTACAAGGAGGGAGCAGAGATGCTAATACAGGAGGGTAAACTCATTACCAACGTATCCATTAAGTGTGCGCTAGACGTAGCAGACACTGCAGCCAGGGCCATCAACACAAGCGCCATGCTCAGGAGACATGCTTGGTTGCGCATCTCTGGATTCAAACCTGATCTCCAGACCACATTACTAAACCAGCCTGTGAACCCAGATTTTCTTTTTGGTCCTGATGTGGACACAATCTTAGAAAAGACTAAAAAAGACATAGACACGGCCAAATCCATGGGTGCCCTGCAGTCCCAAGAATTTAGAGGAGGTTCCTTTCGTCGCTCCAGTAACAGAGGAGCTACACGAGGCCAGGCATCACAACAGATCCTGTACAATAAAGGGAGCACGCAAACCACCTACAATAAAAATAATAGAGGTGGATACCGTGGCAACAGCAGCAAAGTCAGAGGACGGGGGAATAACACCAGATCCTCCGCCAACACTAAACAGTGACGCCTTGTCACTGCCCCTGGATCATGTAACACCAGTCGGGGGCGATTACAACAGTTCCGGCCACAAGGAAAAACTAAAAATGCCAAAGCTTCACTGCCAGGTTCCCACATCCGCAGTCGCAGGGCAATGCGATATGGATGAACTGGTCAGGCAGGTTTGTGTACTCTTTTCCCCAAGCCCCGCTCACACCACTAGTGGCACGCAAACTGCGACGACACTCCATGACACTCATCCTAGTTGCTCCAACGTGGGCGAGGCAACCGTGGTACACCACGTTCCTAGAACTTTCCGTGGTGCCTCATGAAAGGCTGCGATTAACACCCCGTCTTTTAACGCAGAGCCATGGAGACCTTCAGCACCCAGATCCGCAACAGTTGAACCTTGCAATCTGGCTCCTGAAGTCATAGTTTGGTTACCTGAACTTGCCTCATGACTGTATGAACATTATCAAAGAGGCTAGAAGACCTATGACCAGAGCTTGCTAAGCGGTAGAGTGGAAACGATTTGTCATCTATTGTACCAATAATGACATAAATCCGCTAGATGCATCTACTCAGAACATCATATGTTAACTGTTACATTTGCATAGATACAATCTAGCCTATAGCTCCATACGTATACACTTAGCTGCGGTGGCAGCTTATCTTCAGAACAGGCAACACCTTTCACTCTTCAGAGTGCCTGCTATTAAAGCTTTCATGGAGGGACTCAAACGAGTGATTCCTCCAAGACACCCACCTTCACCTGTCTGGAACTTGAACGTGGTTCTAACCAGACTAATGGGACCACCTTTTGAACCTCTACACTCGTGTGAGATACAGTTCCTAACGTGGAAAGTGGCTTTCCTAGTGGGGATCACGTCACTTAGAAGGGTTAGTGAGCTGCAAGCCCTAACTATTCAAGAGCTCTACATACCCTGGACGTTAAAAGAGCTCTACTGTACTATATAGACAGGACAAAACCTTTCAGAAAAACTAAACAACTGTTTGTTGTCTTCTCACCACAGCACAAAGGCAACCCTATTTCCAAATCCGGTATAGCCCGATGGATCGTTAAGTGCATACAAATTTGTTATCCGAAAGCTAAACGCACATTACCAGTTCCCCCAAGAGCGCATTCCACATGCAAGTTAGGGGCATCCATGGCTTTCCTGGGAAACATTCCTCTAGAAGACATATATGTAGAGCAGCCACATGGACTACCATACATACATTTACCAAACACTACTGCGTAGATGTACACTCCAAACAGCAAGCAGCTGTAGGACAGGCTGTACTCAGGACTCTTTTTCAGGCTGCTGCAGCTGGCACGGGCAACCACCGCTAGGGGGGACACTGCTATATATTCTATGCACAGATATGAATTCAGCAGCCCACATGCCTCGAACGGAATATGCTACTTACCAGTATGCATCTGTTCTTTGCACATAGGGCTGCTGACATTCATATCACCCTCCCTCCCCCCCCAGTGCCTGTCGCAGCTGTAGCACTCAGAATTATTCTTAGCATGGACATCACTAACTGTATCATACTCCATCCCTGCCACAATGGCGAAAAACAATCTGAGGGTGGAGAGGATGCCCATGCGCACTGTAGTCCGGGGGAGGAGCCACCTATCTTGTGATACTTCGAAGACTCTTCCAGGACAACAATGTGCAATCATCCGGACCCAACACTAGGCGGCGATCTATGCACAGATATAAATGTCAGCAGCCCTACATGCCAAGAACAGATGCATACTGGTAAGTAGCATATTCCTTTCGTGGCTCCAGAGGTAGTGGGCAGTCCTCGTATAGAGGAGGATATCAACAAGGGAGATATTCCTCTTATTCTGCCTCATTGCAGCCTTACCGTCAACAGTACAATCAGCGTTAATCAGGAGGATATACAAAATCAACTCCAAGAGGAAGGGGTGGCCGTCAGGGGAAGGATAACACCCGACGGCAATGACAACCTCCATCTTCCGGCTATGTCAGGTGCTCCCCTGGGTGGAAAGATTGCTCACTGTCTTCAAAATTGGCGGAAAATAACAACGGACCAATGGGTCCTCAAAATTGTTAAATTCGGTCACACCCCAGAATTTCTTCAAACTCCCCCTTGTATGCCACCGATGCATCAGAGAGCCAACCATCTGCATCAACTCCGGCAGGAGATTCGGACAATGCTCCGAAAGGGAGCAATAGAACCGGTACCGAAAGCCCAGGAATACAAAGGGTTTTACTCCCTTTTTTTTCTTGTCAAGAAAAACAAGCTCCAATGGCGCCCCATTCTGGATCTCAGATCCTTAAACACCTATCTCAAGAAGCAATCTTTCAGGATGGTGTCTCTACAGGACATCCTTCCGTTATTGAACCCAGGAGATCATATGACTACATTAGACCTACAAGACGCGCTATTTCCACGTGCCAATCCATCCCGCACACAGACAGTACCTTCGGTTCTTAGTAGCCGGAAGGCATTACCAATTCAGGGTACTGCCAGTCGGCTTAAAGTCCGCGCCAAGAGTGTTCACAAAATGCCTGGCTCCAGTGGCAGCTGTGTTAGAGGCAAAAACATCAAATATTTCCTTACCTCGACGACTGGTTAGTCAAAGCACCATCGAAAGTACAAGCCAGAGCGTCAACAGAGGCCTGCATAGACTTGTTCGCCAAACTGGGATTGACTCTTCACGAAGGAAAGTCAAACCTCCAACCAACAAGAGTGATCACATTTCTGGGGTCAATACTAGACCCGGACTGCAACAAGGCTTTTCCCTCTGAAGAAAGGCAACTGAGGATTGTGTCCCTCTTCCAAGACTTTGTAAAAAGAAAGTCTTTCAGTCCGCAAGTGCAAATCCTTGCTGGGTATGATGTCATCTTGTATTCCCCTTGTACCTCACTGCAGGTTAAGAATGCGCCCATGGCAGGAGCAAATCGATCTTCAGTGGCCTCAAGCAGAGGGATCCTTCGACGACACAGTACGGGTGACACCAGTGATGGTACAGGCAGCGGAATGGTGGACACAAAAAGGAAATGTATCTCAGGGTCTGACTTTTCTGGCAAGAGCGGCTCCATTAGTGGTGACAACAGATGCGTCTCTAGAAGGATGGGGAGCTTTCCTTCAGGACCATCAGGTCAGCAGTCGTTGGAAGGTACACGAGCAGCGATTGCACATAAATCTGCTGGAGCTCAGGGCAATCCGCTTGGTATTGCAAGCCTTCCTACCAAGGATACGAGGTTCGCCGGTGTTGGTAAGAACAGACAACACTACGGCGATGCACTATTTAAACAAGCAAGGGGAGCAAGATCTCTCTCCCTATCTTAGGAAGCCCAGGAGATATGGGAATGGGCTCTTCAGGAAAGAATATCATTGGCTGCAGAACACCTCTCGGGGGAATCAAAACGTCAAGGCGGATACTCTCAGCAGGCTCAATCGTCCTGCCACGAATGGGAGCTGGACCAGGGGATCCTGGACAGCATCTTTCAAAGATGGGGAACACCGATAGTGGACCTCTTCGCCACAAGAGAGAACAGGAAATGCCAGTACTTGTACGCAAGCTGGCTTCCCTAGAAGGGATATTGGGGGAATGCGTTTTCCATGGCATGGTCCGGCGTCTTTGCCTACAGTTTTCCTCCAATTACTCTTCTCCCCCGCGTACTGGTGAAGATCAAGAAAGAGCCATGCAGGCTGATCCTAGTAGTCCCGTGGTGGCCCAGACAAAACTGGTTCACAGAACTCCTGCTGCTGTCGGAGGACCGCCCAGTTCGGCTGCGACCAATTCCATCGCTTCTGACAATGTCCAGAGGTCAGGTGCTCCATCCGGACCCGAAATCCTTGCAATTAGCAGCCTTTCTCCTGAACACTGAGTTTAGTCATCTGAACATCTCACACGAATGTAGGGGAATCCTGTCCAAAGCTGGAGCAGACAGTACCAACAAAATCTACAGGATGAAATGGAAGAGGTTTTGTCTGTGGTGTAAGAGACAGAACATTCACCCTCTTACTGCTGCATCTCATCAAATTATACCTTACATTCTGCTATTAGCAAAGTCAGGATTAGCACACGCTTCCATCAAGGTGCAGTTGGCTGTGTTATCCCGCTACAGGAGGTCATCGTCAGGCCCGTCCTTATGGTCATCAAGGATCATCAAACAATTTATGAAGGGGATATTCAGGGTCTTTCCTCCAGTAAAGCCTCCGCCACCACTATGGAATCTTAATACAGTACTGTCTCAATTGATGAAACCACCGTTTGAGCCGATACACAGGGCGGACCTTAAGTTCTTGTCTTGGAAATTGGCTCTTCTCATTGCATAGACATCAGCGAGAAGAGTAGATGAACTGCAAGCGCTCACAATTCAGGAGCCTTTCCTACAGTTTCAAGAGGATAGAATGATTCTTAGGACGAATCCAAAGTTCATTCCTAAGGTGCCAACTGATTTTCATCTGAATGAGCCGTTGGTGTGTAACGACCGGATTTTTGGACCAGATGGAATCAGCTCCTAGGAGCCCCTCTAACCCAGTCGGAACGTAATCACCTCCCTCCTTAGAACGTATTTACAATGGGTATAGATATATGTATGTACATCTCGTACCTAAGGATGGGGAAAATAGCAATAAACATGCATAGGTTTTCTACAATATCCTATTCATACCAACTAGTCTCACGGCCACTTAGGCCCAGACTAATCTACCCTGGGGCAGGTCCGATTATGTACCCTTACACACTGATCTCCCTCAGTGCTCACTCGACACGCAATCCGGCGTGCCTACACACTGGGCTGCAGTCCCAGTGCTCTCTTTTATCCGGTCCACAATCCGGCGGACCTACACACCGTGTCCTCCCGGTGCTCACTCACTTACAACATGGTCCACAATCCGGCGGACCTATACACCGTATCCCCCCGGTGCTCACTCACTTACAACATGATCCACAATCCGGCGGATCTACACACCGTCTATCACCGGTGCTCTCATTAACGCCGCGTACCAACGACTATCACTTTCCTATGAACACCTGTGGAAGAAATCTCTCATTGTCTACTCGGGATGATACTACAATAATAGGAGTTAGAACGGCTTTCCAAATTGAAATATGTACCTTCTGCTCCTGACGTCAGATGTTCCCTCTCTCCCTCATTGTTCAGTCACCTCTTACCTGACCGGGATTCACATCCGTTCATTCAAACAATGTCTGACAAGAAGACCAGGTTACCCTGATTGAACAAGAATACAAGGCACATGTCGGTTCACTAAGAACTGGGGTATTTTATTACAATGATTATAAACACAATACTATATGATAACATATATTCTGCAAAGAAAAGTGAAAGGTTAGAATGTGCACACTATAGGGGAAAGGGTCGGCATCACCTGAGTAATGTAGAGTCTGGGTTCAGCAGTCATCTAGATTCCCGTCTCGTCTGTGCCTTGGCTCGTCTCGGAATCACACCTTAGCAGTCACGAGTACACGTCTGCACCGCTATGCTCTATCTCCTCTGCTTCCCTCCAAGTCACTGGAACCTTCCTCGGTATTAGCTGCTGTCTCTCTCTCTCTCTGTCTCTGATCGCTCTGCGCTACTTCTCCTTCTCCTTCAGTCTTTCTCAGAGAGTCTGTTTCATGGTCTTTCTCAGACTTCAAAATGGCGACTGTCGGCCTGGAAATAATTAATGGCATAGATGCTCGCGGCTTGCTGCCGCCTACGGATTAACTGACTCACTGCCTAACACTTTCGCTAATATGGAAGCCTGTCCTTTCATGGAAAGTTACGGCCAGTAACCTGCCGCCCACCAAATTCTTGTACCTCCCCGTACCAAGGACACGTTCCCAGCCGGCCGGCCTGAAGTTGTCTTCGGAGTGGAGAAAAATACAGTCTTTCGATAAGGGCCAGCCTGAGCCGGTTCTCTCCAAGCGAACAACACTTCGAAACTAAAACATTACACTTGACCTAGAAAGCCTCTCAAGCTGCCGGGCAGAAAGCAAGATGGAGTCTCTCCCGTTTGAGGCCTACAAGGCCCGAAATAAGCATAACTCCATAGAAGGTATACTAACACTCTTACAAAAGGACGGATTATCACTAATACTAATGAATCTATCCCCTAACTTAAATTTATAAGCCCTGATCTAAGGAAAAGGGTACGAAAATGCACTACTTTGCCTTATGAGTAGGTCCTGTTTATAGTTCTAATCCCTGTACTAGGAGGGTAATAGGCTGGAGTCATCTTCAATCATTCTCCCTCCAAAGAGGGCCGAAAAAGTCGGTCAGAACATGGTGTTAAATCGTTTCTTTCCTCATCCGTCAACAGCAGCGGAAAGAATGTTGCACTCACTAGACGCTCAAAGATGTATGAAGTTCTACTTAAAAGAAACTAAGACCTTTCTCAAATCTTCTCATCTATTTGTCGCTTTCAGCGCACTCAGGAAAGGTTTCAATTTGTCTGAAAAGGGGAATTGCCAGATGGATTTCCAGTGCAATTGTCTACTGTCATCAAGCTGCTGGAAAGCTTCTAAATGCACAAGTTCGTGCTCATTCCACAAGGGCAGTGGCCACATCCACTGCACTGTTTAGAGGAGTGCCAATCCAGGATATCTGCAGAGCAGCGACCTGGGTATCTACGCACACCTTCACCAGGCACTACTGCTTGGAGGCAGCCGCAGAGTCAGTTGCGGCGGTGGGAGAGGCGGTACTGCGGAATATCATCCAGTAACGGTGAGCCTTCTTTCCATCCCTCCATCCGTAATTTCTCTTGTTTTTACAAAGTCACATTTTATATATATGTATATATGTATGAAATTATGCTTCATTTTCAAGTTGTATTACATGATTATCCAGTATTATAGGTATCTTTCATAGATTCACATGCCTGAATCATTCCCCGTCGTCTGGGAGTCGAGTCCCCGGTACATAAAAAGAGTAATGTCATATAGACATATACATACTAATAGGCTAGTAACATATCATTAGTAACATATCCATGTCCTTTTGTAAAAAGGACTAAACCTTGGCCAAGAGCCAATCAGATATCACCACCCTCTAGAACCTTCCTGGAAGGAGCCCTAGTCCCTCAGATTTTCTACTGCACGTCGTGCTAAGGGAGTCTCCTCTGAGCTCTGCTCGGTTTTTCTGGTATTTTTTACCTTTTTCAATATTTTTCTCTCAATTTGTTCTCTGTGAGGGGTGCTTCAGTGGAACATGGCTGACACTCCTAAAAAAGGACTATTTAGATCCTGTGCCTCTTGTGGAAAAAGGAGGCTTCATGTTGATGACAGACATGAGGACTGCCTTTACTGTCTCTACCCTGACCACTCTCCAAAGGATTTTGACCAAAACTCTGAAGAACAGAGAGCGACGCCAGCTGCTCTGGCTCCAGAGAAATAAGGACAAGGACCAGGTATTCTCTTCAGGGGAGAGTGAGTGTTCTATCAAAAGTACTCATTCCTCTCCCAAAAGGCCTAGAAAGTCATCCCCAGGACCATCTTTGGAGCCACCTCAAAAAAAGACGCCCAAGTCTTCAGAGGTTCGTTCAAAGGCCATGGCTGAGAAGGTTTCTCTTCAGTACGCTAACTTCAAAAAGCCTCTCATGACTTCTTCAGTGGTGGCTGTAACAACGTCGACGACAACAATCTCCACATCGATGGCATCGTCATTCTCCTCAACGTCGACGACTACTTCAGCCTCGTCGTCGACGGGTAGGCTCATTCCATCTGTATTAATTTTTAAAAACATCGTCGAAGCCTCCGTCGACAGTTCCATCGTCGACAAAGCCGTCGACGAGACCATCGACGTAGACACCAGCGTCGACGCTGCCATCGACTAACAAAACTCCGTCGATGACTCTGCCGTCGACCGTTCATAGTCGACGAGGATGCCGCCGTCAACGCTTGCTATAGCTGTCTATGTACCCCCGTCGACGACCACACCGTCGACTGGCTTGCCAACTACCGGTTCCCCTTCATTGAAGTACTCATACACACACTTCAGGATAACCAAGCGTACTTTGACGCCAGAATTGACGTCACCAAGTAGAGTCCAGCCACTGCCACCGGCTCATTTGTTGGACACGGAGGATTCTGATGGCTCACTGTTTCCAACAGCTACCAACCCATCAGGACTTAACATTAAAATCCATTAAAGTTCTGAGTGTGAAGACTTGGACCAGGAAGGAATGGATTTCCAGGAGGAATATCACTCTACTCCACCTCCACAAACTATGGTGTCTTCCAGCATCCATAGTGACGGATTTACAATTTCTTATTGCCGATTCTAAACAGCCGTTTCCTTCCAATCCGCCTCCTCCAGTAGGGACCCAAACGCCACTTGTGACACCCACCCCTCCACCCCGCCCTAGGCCGCCTTCGCTGGTCATTCAACCGAACACTGCTTATTTCCCCCCTTTACCGTCTTCTGATGAAGAAGAGGGAGAAGGAGCACAAGACGAGGAGGAACAGCAAGAAGGAGAACTGCTGGACGACAAATGGAATAATTACGTTATTCCAGATCCGGCTTCCCCTGACCAAGCACAGGTAGACTCGCCTCCGGAAGACATTGGAGGGTTCCACAACATCTTGGAAAGAGCTGCTTCAAGATTCAAGATCCAAATGGCCATGCAACCTCAGGATTGCTTCCAGCCATTTCAGAAGGCTGTGAGATCCATTCCCATTATTAAGTATATTTGGGGTCAGGGAGTGAAAATGATAAAGAATCCTTCATCTTTGCCTCCAGTTCTACCCAGGCTCGACAAAAGGTATACGGCTCCTGACACAGCTCCTGCATGCCTTACAAGTCACACAACCAGACTCTGTCATTACCCAGGCTGCACAGCATAAGTCTAATAATCAGTCGGCGGCGTTGACTGCGCCACCAGATAAGGAGGGTCGTAAACTGGATAATATTGGCAAGAGGTTTTCATCCATGTCGGCCCTCACTGTACGAGCGGCTAACTCCTTAGCCCTGTTAGGACGCTACAACCGCCGAATGTGGGCGGGTATTGCTCCATATTTGGGTACCATCCCAGAAGACCAAAAAGAGGAAGCAAAAAATTTTCCTTGAGGGCGAACGTTCAGCCTCAGAGATGATCGACGTGGCGATGGATATCTCCTCCACAAGATTCAGACAATTGGCAGGGGCTGCGGTCCTAAGGCGCCAAGGATGGCTTAAGGCCACATCTTTCCGACCGGAAGTGCAGGCCAAGATATTGGACATGCCGTTTGATGGCCAGCTACTGTTTGGGAAAGACCTAGACGAGATGCTGCAAGGTATCAAAAAGGATACTGATACCGCGAAAGCCCTAGGTACTCTCCAGTTCAGAAATACTTCCTTTTGGGGCTCCAGAGGAAGAGGACAACCTTCAAGAGGTAGCTATCAGAGGTACAAATCATCGTACAGCTCAAACCAGCAGTACAAACCCCAGTACCAACAAAGGCAGCATCATACAACAAATCATCCTTTCGTGGACGAGGAGGGAAGAAAGACACAGCCAGAAGGCAATAACCTCTTTCTACCGCAGGCCTCCATTTCTTCTCCACCTTACGCAGTTGGAGGAAAAATCTCATCTTTCCTCCACAATTGGCAGCAAATTACAACGGATCGCTGTGTCCTTCAGTTAGTCCAGTTCGGACATTCTTTGGAGTTTGTGGAAACTCCTCCTTCGAATCCTCCATGTCCAATGATCCACAAGAATCTACATCTCCTACAAAAGGAACTCTCTATAATGCTCCACAAAAGAGCTATAGAAAAAGTACCTCAGGATCAGAAAGGCAAAGGAGTCTATTCCCGATTCTTCCTAATCCGGAAAAAGGAGAAAAAATGGAGACCTATATTGGACTTACGAGACCTCAACGGATACCTCAAACAGTTGTTCCGTATGGTGTCCATCCAGGAGGTGGTGCAGCTCCTCGATTCAAGACTTCATGGTGTCGTTAGACCTATAAGACGCCTATTTCCACATACCAATCCACAAGAATACAGACAATTCCTCAGGTTTGCAGTGGCGGGCCGACACTACCAATTCCGGTTGCTTCCCTTTGGACTGAAATCGGCTCCTCGCATTTTTACAAAATGCCCATCGCCGGTGGCAGCATATCTTCGCCAACACCATCACCAAGTCTTCCCATACTTGGACGACTTGCTTGTCTGGGCACCTACTTTCGCAGGCGTGAGCAGGTCCTCGGATGCCTGTCTACAACTCTTCGAAAACCTGGGACTCACTCTCAACCAAGAAAAGTCTGTACTTCAGCCTTCCCAACGCCTCACTTTCTTAGGGGCAGTCCTGGATACGGATCAGGAAAAAGCCTTTCCTTCACAGGAACGTCAATTCAAACTCCGGTCTCTGGCAGCCCGGATTCAGGCCAAGAAGACCATCACGGTGCGCCTGTACAAGTCATTATTGGGGATGATGTCTTCCAAAATCCTGTTGATCCCACACTGCCGTCTTCTTATGCGGCCGCTGCAGGAGGCACTATCCACTCAGTGGATCCAGTGTCCAGGCTCCTTCGATCTAATCCAGATCAGTCCATCCATGGTGCAAGCCCTATACTGTTGGCTTCAACCTCATAATATGGACCAGGGCCTTCCATTCCTACTACCAATCTCAACACATATGATCACCACAAATGCTTCACTGGAAGGATGGGGTGCGTTTCTGCAGGAACTCCAGATCAACGGCCTATGGTCTTGGACAGAGAAACAGCTGCACATCAACCTTCTCGAATTGAGGGCAGTCTACCTGGCACTAAGAGCATTCCTGCCCCGGATCAAGAATTCCCCAGTGCTTGTGAGAACGGACAACACCACCACAATGCACTATCTGAACAAACAAAGGGGAACTCCATCTCTGACGCTATCGCAAGAATCTCAACATATTTGGAAGTGGCTACTTCAAAACAACATTTCTTTACGGGCAGAGTACGTTCCAGGGGCATACAATACCCTGGCGGACTCTCTAAGCAGGCAACGCTCCATCTGCCACGAGTGGGAGCTGGATCAACATCTTCTCAACACCGTATTCTCCCGTTGGGGCAAGCCTCACCTGGACCTATTTGCAACACAACTCAACTCAAAATGCCAATACTACGCAAGCTGGCATCCCCAGAAGGGGTCTCTCGGGAATGCATTTTCCTTCGCATGATGCAACGTCTTTGCTTACGCATTTCCTCCATTTCCCCTGATTCCCAGGGTTCTCAGGAAAATGAAGGCGGAGCATTGCACCCTAATCCTAATAACCCCGGCGTGGCCACGCCAACACTGGTTTACGGAACTTCTCCTCCGGTCGCTGGAACCGCCAATTCCATTCAGGCCAAGCCCGACTCTCCTGACAATGAACCACGGGCAAGTCCAACACCCGGATCTAGCATCTCTCAAATTATCGGCTTGGCTCCTGAGTACAGAGTTCCAGAACATAGACCTTCCTCAAGAATGCAGGGTAGTCTTGGCCCGGGCCAACAGTACCAACAAGACGTATTTCCTGAAGTGGAAAGATTCTGTATATGGTGTAAGACAAACAGGATACACCCATTCGAGTCTTCGCTGGCACAGATTCTGACTTATCTGCTTCATTTAGCTAACTCGGGGTTGGCCCACGCCTCAATAAATGTTCACCTGGCGGCTATATCTCGGTATAGGCGTTCGTCTGGTGCTTTTCTCTGGTCCAATAGACTGATCAAGCAGTTTCTGAACGGATTGTTCAGGACATTCCCTCCAGTGAGGGCTTTGCCACCTACCTGGCAGCTCAACATCGTACTGGCTCAGTTAATGAAACATCCCTTTGAGCCAATACACAAAGCCGACATCAAATATCTGTCATGGAAAGCAGCTCTCTTGCTAGCGCTCACATCAGCAAGGAGAGTGAGTGAGATCCAAGCCTACTCCATTCAAGACCTTTTCTTGCAGTTCAAACAGGACAGAGTTATCTTAAAAACTAATCCTAAATTCATACCAAAGGTTCCATCCAACTTTCATCTTAATGAACCTGTAGTTCTGCGGTCCTTTTTCCCGAATCCAAGCACTGCAGCAGAAAGGTCTTTCCATTCCTTAGACCTAAAGAGATGTCTGAAGTTCTACATCCATAGACCAGAACAATTTCGGAAATCCAACCAACTATTTATTGCCTTCAGCAGGCCCAGGAAAGGTCTTCCATTAACGAAGCAGTCCATCTCAAGGTGGATCTCGGCAGCCATTACTTTCTGCCACCAGCAGGCACGACATCCTCTGCATTCTAAAGTCCGGGCCCACTCCACTAGAGCGGTCTCCACCTCTATGGCGCTCTTCGCTGGAGTACCCATCATCGACATATGCAGAGCGGCGACATGGAAGACACCTCATACGTTCACCAAGCACTACTGCTTGGATTCAGAACTGATGAAGGATGCAGCTGTGGGTCAAGCGGTACTCTGACATCTATTTCACTAGAGGTGAGCCTTCTTCCTTTAATCCCTCCATCCTATTACCTTCTTGCACATTTCTCTATTTTAGAGTATCTTGTTACTTGCTGTATTTCACGATTTATATTCTATTATCAATTGATTTTACATGTTGTACTATAAGAAATGTGCTGGTTATTGCTTTCTACTCTGATTCAGGCATGTGAATCTATGAAAAATACCTATAATACTGGATATGAAATGCGTTACTTACCTGTAGCTGCAGTTATCCAGTATTGGTATCTTTCATAGATTCACATGCAACCCACCCGCCTCCCCTGGAATGGCCCACCTTGGTTCTCTCAGTAGGTATTAGTTAGCACTGTGCTTACGAAAATCTGAGGGACTAGGGCTCCTTCCAGGAAGGTTCTAGAGGGTGGTGATATCTGATTGGCTCTTGGCCAAAGTTTAGTCCTTTTTACAAAAGGACATGGATATGTTACTAATGAGGCCTCTGGCCTATTACTATGTATATGTCTACATGACATTACTCTTTTTATGTACCGGGGACTCCTACCCCGACGACGGGGAATGATTCCGGCATGTGAATCTATGAAAGATACCAATACTGGATAACTGCAGTTACAGGTAAGTAACTCATTTCTTATGAAATGTATCAGAGAAATGTGCTTTGTATCTCACTGCTCGCTATTCCGATTCAGGCATGTGAATCTATGAAAGTTCCAATACTGGAGTAAGAAAACAAGTTACTTACCTGTAACTTTAGTTCTCCAGTATTGGAAGCTTTCATAGATTCACAAGCACCCACCCTCCTCCCCTGAGAGGCTCACCTTGAATTTAGCACCATAAGTGTTCTTTATGCACAAGTGCGTGAAAATCTGAGGGGCAGAAGGTTCTCTCCGGAGTGTTCTAGATGGTGAGGCGCTCTGATTGGTTCAGGGAAAAGTTTGGGCCTTTTTTACATAACCAAGGCTATGGGTTGCAAAAGGGAAATGGGCCTAGGCGTCTTTTCAGTTTGCTATACTACTAAGCATTGCTTTTTTATATACCGGAAACTCCCGTCTCGACGACGGGGAATGATTCAGGCATGTGAATCTATGAAAGCTTCCAATACTGGAGAACTAAAGTTACAGGTAAGTAACTTGTTTTCTTCCCAAGCATTCAGGTCTCTCCGGTTCAAAGTGGCAGTGTGCCACTATCAATTCAAGGTGCTACCATTCGGCTTGAAGTTAGCACCCAGGGTCTTCACCAAGTGCATGGCCCCGGTGGCAGCCTTTCTTAGACTGCCTGTTCACCAGGTATTCCCCTGCCTGGACTGTTGGTTAATCAAAACTTCATCCTTCCAGGCAGCCAAGTAGTCTACAGAAGCCTTGCCTGCAGCTATTTCAGTCCCTAGGGCTCCATCTCAATTGGAAATGAGTAAAAATCATCTCTCATCCCTTCTAGGTCGCTAATTTTCTTGGAGCAGTTCTAGATACAAAGCTTGCAAAGGCCTTTCCCACAGCAGAAAGTATTTCACGTCTACAAAAGATAACACGTATAATGGCTTTAAAAAAAAGTTAATTTCTGTAAGGAAATTCAAATCTATGCTAGGGATGATGTCCTACTGCATATCATTAATCCCCAACTGCCGCCTACGCATGAGTTATCTGCAGGTATAGCTCAATGTGCTGTAGGCTTCACCTCAGGGCTCGTTCGACATTATTTCTTTAATCTTAGGCATTCCCTCAGCAGTGTCATGGTGGATGGTCAAGGACATCTATCTGGGCCTCTTTTCTCCACACAACACCACAGATGGTGATGGCTTTTTATGTCTCCATGAAAGGATGTAGAGCCCACCTGCGGGGTCTAGAGATTCATGACAAGTGGTCCAATAGGAAGCATCATACCACATAAATCATCTGGAGGTGAAGGTGGTGTTTCTCCACCTTCATACCCTTCTTCCAAGGATCCGGGGATCTTCAGTTCTTATCAGGACTTACAACACTACCATGTTCTCTCTGCTCAAACAGGGTAGGAGGAGGTCTTGGGTTCTCTCAGCCCAGACACAACAGATATGGGAGTGGCTGATAGCCAATGGCATTTCATTAAAGGTGGCGCATGTTTTGGGAGTACATAACAAGTGGGCCATCTCCCTTAGCAGGGACACCAAACAGTGTCACAAGTGGGAGCTCAGCGACAAGCAAGTACAAAGAGTCTTCCAGTCGTGGGGTTATGCAACCTTAGATCTGTTGGCTACTTCCTCAACAAAAAAAGCAATCTCTGTGCCAGCAGAGTTCCTCAGCCAGGATCCTGGGGAAATGTCTTCAATTTTTTCATGTGTAAGGATGTTCGCTTACGTATTCCACCTGTTCCCTCTCATTCCACGGATTCCTCAGAAAATTAAATAAGAACTGTGTCACCTCCTTCTCCTTACCCGAGCATGGGCCACACAGTACTGGTACATTGAGCTGTATCGCCTGTCTGAGAACTCTCCCATTCAGTTTCGACCAGATGAGGATCTCTTGAACCGCAAGGTCAGGACTTCACCAGCAAATTTGCACTCTTCAGTTGTCTGCTTGGCTCCTCACCACGCTGAATTCGGAGCTATGAAAATATCTGATGAATGCAAGTCAGTTTGTGAAGGAAAGGGTCTTCCTGGGCACTGATCCTTCATTCATTCCCAAGGTGCGGTCAAGTTTTCTCCTTAATGAACCAGTGATTCTGACTTTGTTCTTTCCCAATCCTTCTTCAATGTCGGAGACCGCATTGCACCCGCTGGACATTGTGTTGTTTGAAATTCTACTTACAAGGAACTATAACTTTCCATAAATCAACTCCGTTCCTCATTTCTTTCTCTGCTCCTAGAAAAGGACAGGTCTTAATGCGGGCTAGTATTGCTCGTGGGTTATTTTCAGCTATGCTCTTCTGCCATGAAAAGGTGGGGCGTCCACTAGCTGCAAAGGTGAAGGCTCATTCCACTTGGGAGATTGCAGCCTCCTCAGCCCTGTTCGCAGGATTATCTCTACTAGATATCTGCAGGGCAGCGACATGGGTGTACATCCAGACCTTTACGAAGCACAAGGTATGCTACTGTTCTGCACTAAGCTGTTCTTTCGGTTATATTTTACTAATTTGATCATGCTAACTAGGTCTTATCTGATTTTCCAATTTCACAGGAATTTAACTTGGCTACTCACATTTTAGTTGTTTCATGTTGGGATCGTTAGCAGAATCCAATGGCAGCAGGCATTGCAAACTAGTCTCATTCAAGCATGTGAATCGATAAGATACCATACTGGAGTAAAAACGAGTTGCTTACCTGAACGTTGTGGAGATTAAGCAAGCTTAATGCCCAAGCAATGCATGAAATCCTCTGATTTCATCAGATGGAGAATTAGTTGTGGGCGGAATAGGCCGAACAGTTTCAGTTCACAAGCTTTATTCGATTTAGAAACAAATCATAACAGCACAATTACAAGTGTCATTGTTCTAAATATACAATAAAAGAACACTTTTCATTATATTAAAATTATAGAATTTAAAGACATAGAAACTGAAAATGTGCTCTATAAAGACAGCAACTAACAGTGTACACCTGAGCACTAGCACTGGCATATATATATATATAAATAAGATTAAAAAATATGTCAAGCACCTACAATAAAATTGGTCCAACGTATTGTTATGATCAGTTCGCTCACAAAATGTTAAAACAACTTATAGCCCTCAATAGTGTTTCAAAAGATAGATGTACTGATGAAGTACCTACAAATTAACCATGCTTGGTGGACCTCATAAAACTGTATTATACGTACCGCTTTCTGGTTACTGGTGCTCCTCTTTAAAGTTTATACCACCGGAACAACTGTCAGTAGAGACCAGCGAATACAGGTAACTAAAACCTTCTTTATAAGAACAAGGGCAGAGCACGCCCTCTAGTGGTAACAAATGTAACTCTCACGGTTTTGTAGAGTGCACAAAACAGTATGAATTGCAGGGTGGTTTAAGTCGTGTTAGCACAGACACTGCAGAATGTTATCAGACCGACCACATTGGTGCGTGAAGGCTACCTAAAAGTGCACTTTGCCCAAGCGGAATCTAGTAAGATAAAATCTATATCGTAAAAAAGGATGAGATATAATTGCGGAGAGTTAGTCAAGGAGCTAACATTTGCAAAACACAACGACCCCTGCCAACTCCAAGCCTGTTGGTGATGTAAATTTGCCCTTGATTAATACACTGATCTGATAATGGACTTTGCATGGGGGGGGCAAGGCCTATACAGTCCTTAATGTGCTCTGTCACTGACTGCAATATCTGCAAAAAAAATCCAAAGGAACATTAAAAGAGAGGAGGTATATACCACAGAGGCACGACAGAAGACAGGGTAGAAGAGAAAAAGGAAGAGATTAGAAAGATCGGTCTCTGAACCAGCTTCCTTTTCCCATCATCCTCTGAAAAACATAACGGAGGAAGGAGAAAAGATACTTTCAGCATCGCCATAGAACAACATCGAGATCACAGACAAAGCAATCTGCGCCAACCTGTTCGCTGTCAGAAGGTGGATCTGCAAGGCATGCAGGTCAGTGGACATCGAAACATCGGCCACCTCAGTGAAATACAGAACACCATCAGTTGTGTCCATGTTGACTAGGCTTTATTCGCCATCGAGAACTCCACCATCGATGTAGAAAAAATAGTCTTCCTCTCTATCCTAAGTCTCAAATCCAGCAAAATAGAGAAATTAACATCTGCTCCTCCAAACATATATCATAAGACTTAATCTCCAGATCTGACTCGGTCACTGTATCGGCCAATCACTCCGATTTATACCTCCCTGAGTACCAGTACAGACTCTTCTAAATCCACTTTCTCTTTTACCTCCCAGCAGAGCATTCAAGGAAAGCTTGAGATCCCCATCAGAAAGTGGAAATCAACATTTCCACACAAGTCTCAAGAGCTACAGATTAGGAGACAGTCGTCTCCTGGTTCTATTTTTCTTCCAGTATCAAGGATAACCAGATCACAATCACATATATAAGCAGACTCTTATACGGATATTACATCATATATGCCACCTTCATCTGCTTATTCACCAAACTGAATTTCACAAGTTGATGACATGATCACTTTTCAGGATATATTAGCCATAGAAGCAGCGAAGTTAAAGATTTCTCTGGAGAAACTTCAACCTTTTCTATTTGTTATCCTTCAGACTTTACAACCTAGGGCAGCACCAAGACCATTGTTTCCTCTAGTACCAGGTCTTCTTGAGCTAGCGAATGAACCCAAACTACAGTTAAGGCAATAACACTGAATCTGCTGATTTAAAAAAAAAAAAAGGCCACCCAGGACTTTTCAGAATAGACCCAAAGCCAGATTCGCTTGTTGTAGCAGCAGTCAGGAAAAGACTTACTTCTGCACTAGAGTCAGCAGCTCCCCCTGAAAAACCGAGAGCAAACTTATTGATGCTACTGGCAGAAAGACGTGTGGAACTGCGCAATACATCTTAAAAATGTAAGTTTTACTGCACTGCTGAGAAGGTACCACAGGGATATCTGGAATGGTATAAAATCCTGTATGGGAAGATTTGCCTAAACATCGCCAACAGGACTATGTGGAAATGGTTTCCCTGCTGGAAAACCAAACAGTTAGTGCTGCTGTGAACGTAGTTTAACTTTCAGCCTCCGGCTACTTTCCTGGCATATCTCTTCAAAGATCTCTTTTCTTAGATTGTAATCTCTAAATCCAGAAGCTTAATGGAAAGTAGCAAATCTTCCATTTTCTTACATTTACAGGCCCATGCATCTATCTTTCCAGCTGCAGAAGCAGTCAATCTGCCAGGACAAACCAGCCATCAGTGTATCTACACAAGTCGCCTTTGTCTACTTTGCATTATCTAGTATTAGGGTATCTTTCATAGATTCACATGCCTGAATCATTCCCCGTCGTCGGGATGGGAGTCCCACTCCCATCCCGGCGACGGGGAATGATTCAGGCATGGGAATCTATGAAAGATATCAACACTGGATAACTGCAGTTACAGATAGGTAACTCATTTCTTATCCTGTATTAGGGTATCTTTTATAGATTCACATGCCTGAATCATTCCCCGTCGTCTGGATGGGAGTGGGACTCCCATCCCAACGACGGGGAATGATTCGGGCATGTGAATCTATGAAAGATACCAATACTGGATAACTGCAGTTACAGGTAAGTAACACATTTCTTCTGCTTCTCTCACTTTCTCTTCTCCTCTTTATCATTGGCAGTGTAATACTCATGGTGGCACAATACTTGACAATCTTTACAGTTAGCAACACATTTGCTGTCATCATATCACCACCATGCTTATCCAGTATTATGGGTGTCTTTCATAGATTCACATGCCTGAATCATTCCCCGTCGTCGAGATGGGAGCCCCGGTAAATAGAAAAGTAATGTCCTATAGACATACATAGAGAAAAGTAGGCCTAAGGGCCTTGCCTTAGTAGCCTATCTATGTCCTTTTGTAAAAAGGACCAAACTATATAAGGTTGCCAATCAGCTACCACCTCCCTCTAGAACCTTCCTGCCAGGAGCCTCAGCCTCTCAGATTTTCTACTGCACGTTGTTCTAGGGAGTCTCCACCTGAGTTCTCCTCAGGTTTCAAAGATTTATCTCTTTTTCTCTCAAAAGTTGGATATTTTCTTCTTCAAACAACAATGGCTGATCAGCAGAAGAAAGGGCTTTTCAGAGCCTGTTCATCCTGTCGTAAGAATAGACTGCACGTCGATGACAGGCATGAGACTTGCCTCTACTGTCTTTACCCTGATCGTTCTGCAAAAGAATGTAGAGTTTGTAGAACGTTCTCTACAAAGACTCTTAAAGACAGGGAAGGAAGACTGCTCCTCTGGTTAAACAGACTCAAAAACAGAAATGATGCACTGTCTTCAGAGGAAGGTGAAATGGCTTCAGTCTCATCAAAACTATCCCTGAAGAGGCCAAGGGGTGCTTCCCCTAACCCTACAGACGTTCCTCCTAAAAAGACTACCACAATGTCTTCTGAGGTACAATCTGTCACGTCTGAAAAGGAGGTTTCCACCTTCAGAAAGCCATCTCACTCATCGACCACTGCATCGATGACGAATGGCACATCGTCGACAAAGACATAGTCGACGTCGAAGCTATCGTTTACAAAGGCACCGTCGACGACCACACCGTCGACGACTAAGGTACCGTCGACTACCACACCGTCGACTACGAAAGTACCTGTCGACGAAGGGAAAGACGTCGAAGGAACCGCCGAGGACCTCACTGTCAACGAAATCCGCTCCTTCCCGGCTGCAGAAAAAGTACAGGGCCCCAGACTCCGATCCGGCGTTCCTTCGATCAGACCCAGTGCCGAATTCGGTGATCACTGCGGCCAGGAAGCAGCACGCTACTTACCAGTCTTCTACGGTGCCTCCAGATAAGGAGAGCCGTCAGATGGACTCAGCGGGGCGAAAAGTCTGCAGGAGAGCCGTCAGATGGACTCAGCGGGGCGAAAAGTCTGCAGTACGGTTGCTACGTCCATGAAAGCCGCTAGTGCCACGGCTCTCTTGGGTCGATATGGCCGGTCTTTGTGGGAGTCCTGACAGCAGTTTCTGGAGCACCTTCCGAGGGACAGGAGGGAAGACTTCCAAGAAATCATCAATGAGGGCATGATGGTATCCAATCAGGTTATCAGCTCGGCTGCAGATTCCTCTCTCCTGGAGGCTCATGTATACTGCCATAGGATCAATCTGAGGCCCTGTAGGAGAGTAGGGTCTGCAATCCTATGGTCACCCCAGATTATTGCTTTTTGCTTCACTGGTTTACGACTTTCCCTGGCTGTGGGCCTGCTAATCAGACCCACAGCCTAGCTGTTCTCTCTCTAAATTGACACACATGTACTTTAGGTGCATTTACCAATTGGAATTGGGTCACTCTTATAAGTCCTTGTACAGTGTACCATAGGTACCCAGTGTGGGAAGTTGGCCTGATATGTAGTGCTCACTATTCTTGTGATCACTGTGTATCATTCCAAACGACCCTCATTGATGATGGGTTGTAAGTCAACCGTATAGACCAGCTATCCTAGCAGCATGGACAAGAGCAGTCTTTAGGCTAAACTCTAGAGGGCGTGTTAAGCCAGCTGTTATACAATCACATAACCCCCTTGAACACCAAGTGAAAGGACACCACACAAGTTATGAAAATAAAGTATATTTATTTAGAACACAACAGCCCTGGACTCTTTATGAGGACAGGGCGCTAAGCACAATACAAAGCTCTTAGGAAAATACTGAAAGTCGCACAATTTACACAAATGCCCGAGGGGCACGAAAAACCATATACTCTAAAAGTGGAATGCGAAATTACTAGCAGGTAAGTACTACTCTAATAGGCTTTAGGATCGCTAGGACTGGACTACTGAACCTTCAGATTACGAGCAGGAGGCCTAGGGAGATCGGGTGCAGAGTGTGCACTCTCACGCGGGCTGCGGGACAAAGTCTATGGATGCTAGATTTCGTAAAGTTAGTGTTATCGGACGAATCCGACTAGGTAGAGCTGAAACGAATAAGGATCTGGACCTTTGGAGAGTTAAGCTATGCTGGAGCACCGAAATGCTCAGGGTACCTAGCCCAGGGGCTGCGGCTGCATAGGTCTGGAAAGACGTCGGGAATCCTCGTTACAGTCTATGGAGCCTGAAAGAAGTTGTTGCTGGCAGGCGACCAGTGATGAAGTTCGAAGTGATCCAAGCCTGGATCGGAGATGGAAGACACCTGTAAGCAGAGGGGACCAAGTTCTGAATCACTAGCCAGTGATCAGATGGGCACCAGGATGGCACCGGACGAAGTCACCTCGACCAGGTGAGTGGGCGACGCTGGGCTCTGCAGTCTCACGGACCAGGAGGCGTTGTCGGCGACCAGGATGGAGGTGCGAGCTGTCCCAAGATGGTATCTGCAGTCGACGTCGCTGGTCCCAGGATTGGGGCAACAAGTCTTGGCAAATGCAAGCCCACGCGGTGTACTTAAAATGGCGTCTGGAGTGGACCAGGAGGGTCCGGGGTGCTCCTCTGTTGGAGGGGAGCAAGGGCCAGTCTGGCGCAACCAGACCAGCGGTGTTGTTGTCGTGGTGCGTCGTCAAGAGGGCCACAAGCCAGCAGGCAAGTAGCCGGACAACGTGGTGAGCAGCAAAGAGCAGAAGGGCCCCACGCAGATCTGGTGGATGCTGGGGGGGGCTGGACTTCGGTGCTGGAGCTGCTCAGGGTTAGGGCTTCTCAAACCCCAAAGCACTCACTCGAGGATCCCTCGGCGGTCGTGCTGGATAAGCGTTGTGCAGTTCTGAAGATGGCCGGTCCCTCGAGGTCTCGTCACACCCACGGATCTCAGCTGGGCTGATGATGTAGGTAGAGGAGCCAGGGAATCCGGGTCTCGTCGTGCTGGTCAGTCGGATTCCGGAGGAAGGACGTGCAGCAAACCGCAGTGTTCTTAGTTGGTGCCCGCAGATGCAGGGTGACTACTCCTTAGCCACAAGGGAGAAATCTTGAGAAGAAGTCTTGAGTTCCTTTCGTAGAAAGTAGTTTCAGGATTCAAAGATGATCTAATTTGGAAGGGTCCCCGCTCCCACCTTTATACTAAAGAAAGGGGCTGGTACGGGACTAGGTCCTGCCCATGGGTGGGACCAGGAAGGGGGGTGGTTACACCCCTCTCCCATGCAGGACTTTCCTCAGCTCAGGGGCTGGTGTGCCCCTGGAACTGGTTCAAACTGGCAGATGCACAGTGAGCACCGGGGTGCCACTTGCAGTCACCTTCCTATTCAGCCCTGCCTACCCAGGATACACAAAACCCTGTCTGGGATGGTGCTAGCACCGCCCCTGACAGGAAACCCTTTGTCCAAGCTCTCCTCGCTGGAAGGACTCCCAGCAGCAGGAGGTCAGACTTGTGTCTGTGGTGGCAGCATCCATTTTGTGATGCTGAGGCTCGAGTTAACTTTAACCGGGGTTCACAGTTACATACATGTCGTGTCCCTCTAGAAGGGTGGAATGCTAACCCCGTCGCCAGAATTGGCGAGGGGTTAGTATTCCAATTCGTATGACACCTTACTCGACATGTTTTGATAAAGCGATACCAAAGATAGCAAATAACCGCGAGGATTATAATGCACTTAAGAGTATATGGTACGCGTTATCATAGAACAGCTATTAGGACTTGGTTCCGCAAGCTGCAGACGGGCTCAGCTCATGCCAGAGCACCATCTCACATGATTCCAAGCACTCTGCCTTCAGGATTGTTAAGGCCTGCCATAGGAGTGACTGATAGGAATCTATGTGTCCATTTTAGGGTTAGATATAGGTATACTATATCTAAAGCAAAGGGTGATTACACCACTTTGCCCCAGCTGTCGTGCAGCCAGTTGTGTCAGATTTAGATGGCCAGCCAGGGGTGGCATAATACATGCTGCAGCCCCTGGTAGGCCCTGGGTACACCTATGCCCTGAGTTACAGGGTCTGATAAGGTGGCCCAGTACCAATTGGATATGTACCTAAGGTACATTGAATCCATTTTACAGAGAGCAGTAGGCCTGGGGCCCTGAATAGCAGGGTCCCAGGTCAACTAAGTCGAAAAACCAGCAAAACACCAGGCAAAAAGTTGGGGGTAACCATAGTCGGGTATCCACCTCCCTACACCCAGGGCATAAGTGCACCCAAGGCCTACCAGGGGCTGCAGCATGCATTATGCCACCCCTGACTGGCCATCTAAACAGACACAACTGGCTGGTAACACAGCTGGGGCAAGGTGGTGTAATCACCCTTTGCTTTAGATATAGTATACCTATATCTAACCCAAAATGGACACAAATATATTTCTATAAGTCACTCCTATGTCAGGCCTTATCAATCCTGAAGGCAGAGTGCTTGGAATTATGTGAGATGGTGCTCTAGCATGAGCTGAGCCTGTGTGCAGCTTTCGGAACCATGTCCTTTAGCTGTTTCCATGATACCCCTATACCATATACTCTTAAGTTCATTATACTCCTCACGGTTATTGCTAACTTTGGCATAGCATTATCAAAACATGTCGAGTAAGGTGTCATACGAATTGGAATACTACCCCCTCGCCAGTTCTGGCAACGGTGGTAGCATTCCACCCTTTTAGAGGGACACGACATGTATGTAACTGAGAACCCCGGTTAAAGTTAAACAGAGCCTCAGCATCACAAAATGGATGCTGCCACCACAGACACGAGTCTGACCTCCTGCTGCTGGGAGTCCTTCCAGCGAGGTAGGCCTGGACAAAGGGTTTCCTGCCTTGGGAGGTGCTAGCACCACCCCAGACAGGATTTTGTGTATTGGGTAGGACAGGGCTGAAAGGAATGAGACATGCCTGGGGCACACAAGGTGTCCCTGTGCATACCCCGGTTCAAACCAGTTACTGGGGCACTCCAGCCCAAGCTCTGACGTGAAACCGGACAAAGGATAGGGGGTGTAACCACTCCCCTTCCTGGTCCCACCCATAGGAGTGACCTAGTCACAGTACAACCCCCTTTAGGAGAATAAAGGTAGGAGTTGGTCCCATTCCAAATTAGATTATCCTGAATTTAAACTACAAAGAAGAAACTCTGGACTTCGACGTTCTGCTCCACAGAAGACTGAAGAAAATCTCCCTTGTGGTCAAGGAGTGACCACCCTGCACAAGCAGGCACCACCAAGCGTCCTAGCGATTCAGTTTGTCGTCCTTCCCTCCGAAACAAGACCTCAGAGCCCGACGAGACCCGGACCTCCAGACCTCTCCGACCTCTACCCACATCTGCATCACAGCTGAGATCCGTGGGTGCGACAAGACACGTGGGACCGGCCATCTTGGAGAAACTGCACTTCGCTTCCAGCACGACTTCTGAGGCACCCTCGAGTAAGTGCTTTGGGGATTGAGAAGCCCCAGCCCCGAGCAGCTCCTGCACCGAAGATCAGCCCTCCAGCGTCCACGAGATCTGCGTGGGGCCCTTTTGCTTGATTGCTGCTCGACGCGTTGTCTGGTCACTTGCCTGCTTGCTAGTGGCCTCCTAGACGATAATCCTTGAAATCTACACAGCTGGTCTGGTTGCTCCAGACTGGCCCTGGCTTCCTTCCAGAAGAGAAGCACCCCGGACCCTCCTGGTCCACACCAGACGCCATCTTCACTCACCGCGTGGGTTGCATTTGCCAAGGCCTGTTGACTCCGATCCTGGAACAGACACCGCCGACAGCGAGAGCCTGGGTCGGACAGCTCGTACCTCCATCCTGGTCATCCAAGACACCTCCTGGTTCACGTGGCTGCAGAGTCAAGCATCACCTCTTCACCTGATCGCGACGACATCATCTGGTTCCTTCCTGGTTCCACTCCGGTCACTGGCTAGTGACTTTGAACACTGTCCCTTCTGCTTTCAGGTCTCCATCTTCTTCGATCCGCCCTGGGATCCCTCCGGACATCTTCCTCCTGGTCGCCTGCAGCATCTTTCTCCAAGGCTCCATTGATTTCGACGCGGAAACCCGACACACTTTCACACCTGTGCACCTGCAGTCCGTGGGTGAGGTAACGAGAGCATTTCGGTGCTCAAGGGTAGATTGACTCTCCTAGTGTCCAGGTATCCTGTAGTTTAAGTCTCAACCAGTCGGAACAGTCCGTACTTACCTATTTTGTAACTTGTTCGTGTCCATTGACTTTGTACCGCATCTCGCGTGTGAGCTCACACTCTGTACAAGCGTCCCGTCGGCCTCCTGCTCCTTACCTAAGGTTAGGATAGTGTAGTCCCAGCGATCCTATAGCCTCTGAACATACTCGCCTTATAAATCGTTCTACTTATACCACTTACTTAGTATATGGTTTGTCGTGCCCCTAGGGAACCATTGTAATTTGGGCGACTTATTGTATTTTTCTTAAGAGTCTTGTTATGTGCTTAGTCCTCTGATCTCATAAAGAGTTCAGAGGTGTTTGTTAGTAATAAATATATTGTTTATTTTCATACCAACCTGTGTGGTGTCCTTTCATCTGGTATTCAAGGGGTTATATGTGGTAAAACAGCTGGCTTTACATGCCAAAAGAGTTTAGCCTAAGACTGCTTTGTCCATGCTACCATTAGGATAGCTGGTCTATAAGGTTGACTTACAACCAATCACCATAAGGGTTGTTTGGACTGATACAAGGTGATCTCTAGAACTAGTGAGCATCATATATCAGGCCAACTTCTCACGGGCTTCATGCCTGGTTGCGTTTGACATCGCTGAAACTGGAGGTGCAGTAGCGAGTCACCAACTTGCCCTTTTCTGGGTCGAAGCTCTTTGGTAAACATGCAGATGAGGAGATGGCCTGCATGAAGGCTGAAGCAGAAACCCTGCTGTCGGGTTAGAGAAGCCAAAAGAGCAGAAGACATTCCGTCCCTTCCAGAGACATTTCGGTGCCCTGGGAAGAGGGCAAGGTCGTCAAGCTGGCCAGCAGCACCAACAGCAGCAGCAGTACCAACGGCGGCCATTCCAGAAGCGCCAGAGGGGCAGTGGCGGCCAACAGTCCTCCTCGACGCCCAAAGGCCCGGCCGGGTCTAAGCCCTGAGGGGTCACTTCCTCCTAGTCAGTTACCCGCTCCGGTGGTGGGAAGCATACAACATTACTTGGCAGAGTGGAGAAAAATTACTCAGGACAAGTGGGTGCTGAATATTGTTTGCAATGGATACAGTTTTAGTTTCATCAGCCCGCCCCCGGCGATTCCACCGGTTTGGTCGCAGTTCCAACTGCGCGAGCTTCAGGTGGAGGCGGATACCCTGTTAAGAAAAAGGGCGATAGGAACGTCTTCTATGTCTCAAAGGGGAAAGGGTCTTTACTCTAGGTTCTTCCTCGTGCGCAAGAAGGACAAGAAAGAGTTCAGGCCCATGCTGGATTTGCGACAAACAAATGGATTCGCAGGGAAAAGTTTTGCATGCTGTCTTTGCACCAGATTTATCATCAGCTGCAAAGGGGAGACTGGCTTTGCGCAATAGATCTGCAAGATGCGTACTTCCATGTGCCCATTGCACGGAAACACCGGACGTTCCTGCGATTTCTAGTAGCACCAATCACTATCAGTACACCGTACTACCGTTTGGACTGAAGTCTGCACCCAGGATGTTTTCAAAATGCATGGCAGTGGTGGCAGCGCACCGGAGAAAGAACAAGGTGTTTTTCTACCCGTACCTGGAAGACTGGTTGATCAAAGCCTCCACCTTCCAGGAAGTGCAGCTGCACTTCAACAGGACGGCCGTTCTGTTGAACCAGCTGGGGTTGCACATAAACATGTCCAAGTCTGTTCCGACGCTTGTCCAGTGCCTGCAGTACTTTGGAGCCTCCATCGATACTCTTTCAACAAGCGTGTCTCCTTGGGATGAGAGACGCTTAGCAATCCTTCAGAAGGCTCAGGCTCTCATAGCTGTTCTATCTACAACAACGAGGACGGTGTCTTCTCTACTGGGGTCGATGGCCTCTTTCATCTTCCACACGCAGACCTACACATGAGGCCGTTGCAGGATTGTCTGGAGGATCAGTGGGACCAGAAGCGGGAGAGCTGGGACGACAGGATCAAGCTGTCCCTCCACGCTCAACAGTCCCTGAGATGATGGTGCTCCGCAGAAAATCTCCTCAAGGGGGTTCCATTCCACAAGGACATTCCTATTCAGACTGTCGTCAAGGATGCTTCTCTCCTCGGCTGGGGAGCGCATTCAGCGTTCCAGGGAACGTAGTCCCCCGCAGAATCCACGTATCACATCAATTTCCTGGAACTCAGAGCTGTTCACTTGGCACTGAAGTCCTTTCATCCATCCTTCCAGACCAACTCCTTGCTTGTGCAGACGGACAATACGACCGATATATTAACTCAACAAGCAGGGGGGGCGCGAGATTGCGCACACTGTCGCAGGAAGCTCAGCCAATCTGGCACTGGCTGCTAGCCAGAGGACTGACCGTAACGGCTACCCATCTGCCAGGTGTGCAGAATGCTCAGGCGGTGCAAAAAAACCACGAGTGGGTTCTAAACAACGAAGTGCTAGGAGACATCTTCGACAGGTGGGGCACTCCGGACGTAGATCTGTTTGCCACCGCCGAAAACAGAAAATGCAGAGACTTCTCCTCCAGGTATTACCAACCGGGGACACTGGGAAATGCGCTATGGACCAGCTGGTCGAACAGCTTTCTGTACGCTTTTCCACCCATTCCCCTGATTCCGGCGTTGCTCATCAAGCTATATCAGTCCAGAGCACGGATGATCCTCATTGCTCCGGAGTGGCCCAGACAGTGGTGGTTCACGGACCTGCTTCACCGGTCTCTCCTACCCCACGTGCGGCTGCCGTGTCGACCGGACCTTCTCACAAAGTTCGGGGCAAATGGTTCACCCCAACCTCTCGTCGGTGAGTTTGGCGGCATGGCTCCTGAGAGTGCAATATGGACACTTAAATCTCGCTGAGGATTGCATGTCTATACTGAAGGAAGCTAAGAGACCATCCACTAGGACTTCCTTTGCCTAAAAGTGTAGAAGTTCTGCATCTGGTGCACTTCCAAGCATTATGATCCGACGACCTGCAAGGAAGATGTCATCCTTCCATACCTATTGCATTTGGCTCAGTCTGGCCTTAATTTTCATTCTATGAAGGTTCACCGCGCAGCTTTGACTGCGTACAGGAAATGCCCTTCACAGACATCCTTCTTCCAGATCCCTGTGATTTTAAAGATTTTTTGGAAGGATTAAAGAAAGTGTTTCCTCCTGTTCGACGTCCTTCACCATCATGGGAGCTGAATGTGGTGCTGTCCAGGTTGATGAAGGAGCCTTTTGAACCCATCCATAAGGTTTCTCTGCAGCCCTTGTCATGGAAGGCAGCCTTCCTTGTGGCCATTACATCGGCCCGCAGGGTGAGTGAAATTCAGGCGTTGTGTTGCCAAGAACCTTATACTGTACTAGAAGTCCGTCCCGACGTTGTCCGGGTATGAATTGCTGCTGGCCAGTAGAATATTGTTTTGTAGGATTTCGTTTTGATAGCATTTCTTATCTGTGACAGGCCTGTGAAACGCTCCGATTCACAGTGCACTGCTGATGCACTTGAGTGCGCGTTCAGTAATGTGTGAACTAGAGTTTCCCTACTTTATTTATCCTTGCAATATTATATAGTGCGAACTCGACAACATGGCATGAGCACAATTTCGAACGTAGCTCCCCAGCTCTAAAGTCCGCAATTCTAGAACTTGTGGCGGGAGGTGTCTAAAAGTGTATGTCTGTGCTGGCCATCAATGAGAGAGACCTGTGCATTTTTCAAATCGGTGGTGAAAAAATATGAGTATGTTGCTGGAGATGTGGGCCGCCGTGCCACCAATGTACTCACCGGGTTAGGGTAAATAACCATTATTCTCTTCCAGGAGATCCTCATCAATAGTCATAAGCACTGAATATTCCCGCCCATGTGCGGGACCTCGGAAACAATATAAAAATATATATGTAAAAAACACATATATCTCGCTCCACATATATGTATGTACATATATTATTTTTCACACCAATGCAGCTCCATAACTGAGGCTAAAACAATGTAAACGCATATACATGCACTGCAATTATTTAGGAAGTAAAAGGAAAGAAAAACACATTAGGTCAAATAACCTTTGAACTTTGTGTTTTAATGAGTAGACCACTCATAAATCCTGAAAATTGCTTGTAAATAGACATTGTTAGCCCTCAGGCTGCATTGTAAAAACAATAGCATAGAAAATGAAACCATTTTCAACAAAAACTGGCACCGTGCCTTTAAGGCAGCCATGACCCCAGGCTTCCCATCATGCCTCAGGGGTGACAGTTAGGTCAGTTGTTCTTTTCGGCTCCTTCAGTCAGGACCCTGGTGAAACAGCTCCCTTTATTCTTGGCTTTTTGTCAAAAATATCATTGTTACCAACAATTTTTTGCTTCCACTCGACGTCTTTTAGACATAGGGTGTTACTGAAACCTTTTTTAGGCTTAAAGGTGATTTTTCTGTCAGATGCCTTCTCTCTTTGACAAATGCCCTTCATGTGCAAGGAAGATGGCCAAGACTGACACTCATTCAGTGTGTATCCTGTGCCCACCAGAATCTCATTCCTCTAAAACCTGTGAACACTGCCAGCTTTTGACATCCAGGACTCTTAAAGAACGTGAGAGAACTCGAGAGAGGAAGATCTCCCAAGAAGCAGAAAAGTCAGAAGGCGCGGTCGACTTCGAGAGAAGCCCCGACTGGTTCACATTCGGCGTCGGGATCGGCGTTGAAGAAGCAGTCGACGGCGACGAAGATGTCTTCAGCGTCTACATCTAAGGTACCTCCGCTACAGACAGCGTCGAAGGATAGGTCACCGTCGAAGCAGAAGAGCTCGACGGCGAGCCACCTGACGTCGAAGCAGCATCGTCATGCTGTGACGTCGAGGCTTTCTCAGTCGACGCCTGGCCATTGGTGTTCGGCGTCGAGACATCTTCCGTCGACGACTAGTCATGGTCGTTCGGCGTCGAGGGAGCCTCTGTCGACACATCGTCGGTCGACGTCGAAGCAGCCCACGTCGACGCATGGCCAAGAGCGTTCGACGTCGAAGCGGCATTCGGACTCGAGGCACGCCCAGTCGCCGACAAAGCACCGGCGATCGGCGTCGAAACAGCCTCCGTCGACGTCGAGCAGACAACCTTCAACGGCGAGATGCTCCACTCCGAAGGACAGTCATCGCCACCCGGGGGCGACGTTGGAGAAATCACGGTCGACGTCGAGAGAGCGTCTACTTGCTCGGCGTCGACACAACCACCGTCGATGGATCAGCGAAGATCCAGGGAACGGAGAGCTTCGCAGCCAGAGAACATCTCTCCTGCAAGATCACAGGAGAGGTCACCTTTGAAGCAGGTGATTCAGGAGAAGGAGAGTGAATCATTGGGCCAAGCTCACGTCCTAGGACCGCAGTTGGGTTCTCCAGGTTCAGCATCGGCTGCGGAGGTGGAACAATCTCCAGTACAGGATCCTCCTGCCAAGAGAAGGAGGGTTGCAGAAGAGAGATCTCGGTTGAGCTCTTCCTCTAGATCTCTAGTGAGTCTCTCCTCATCTTCCTCATCTCGGAGTGGCAGATACTCGGATGGACAAAACAGCGAATCGGATAGGGAGAGGTCCAAATCCCCTGCAAGATCGCAGCAGGATCAAACGGATCAGCCTCCACAGTCGCGTTCTCCAGTGAAGGATCCCATCCACAAATCTCCTACTATTCATCTTTCCCCAAGGTGGAATAGACCTCTTCACCACTGGGCCAAGGACAAGGAGACGGCAGATCGGATAAGACGGTATCGAGACCAGCCTCTCCCCCGCAAGGAACGGTCTCGTTCTAGGCACTCAAGTAAGAGAAAATCTCGTCACAGAGAGCGATCTCGTTCTAGAACGCGCTCAAGTAGAAGATCTAGGTCCAGGAGGACCCGTAGCTCTTCAAGTTCTTCGAGGACCCGATCTCACAGGGAGTACTCTCCGACCCTAACAAGCAGTCCACGCTCGAGGATATCTCCAACTGAAGATATTTTCTCGTTCCAAGACATCTTAGGCAGGGGAGCCCTGAAGCTGGGAGTGCCTATGACAGCTCCGCAGATCAAGACGACTGTCATATTTGAAACCCTACAACACAGAACGACACCCAAACCTTTGTTGCCGTTGGTCCCGGGTATAATGGAACCAGTGAATGAAGTCTTCCTCGCAACGGTGAAGTCCGTTCCAGCGAGGATTCTCAAGAAGTATCGTCCTCCGGAGGAGGATCCTCTGTTCCTCAAATCTGATCCCCCGCCGGATTCAGTAATCATTGCGGCTGCTAGAAAATCCAATGCGGTAGCTTCCTCATCCACGGTACCGCCGGATAAGGACAGCAAGGTGCAAGACTCATGGGGGAGAAGAGTTAGTAACACCTCAGCTTCTTTCCTCAAAGTCTCCAATGCGGAAGCGCTGCTCGACAGGTATGATAGAGCTCTGTGGGACTCACTTCAGAGGTTTTCTGCAAAACTTCCTCAGGAAGATAGAAAGGACTTTGAGGAGGTTCTGATGGAGGGCGGTCAAGTCTCCAATCAGATTATAGGAGCGGCAGCGGATGGGGCAACCCTGGCTGCGCATGGCTATGTGCATGGAATCACAGCGAGGAGATCCTCATGGTTACGCCTCACAGCATTGAAACTAGAGGCTCAAGCCAGAATCCTAAACCTGCCTTTTTCAGGCACGTCTCTTTTTGGAGCGAGTGCTGATGAGGAGATGCAACGGATGAAGACCGAGTTAGACACCCTCAAAGCCGTGGGGCTTGAAAAGAAAAAGGAATTCCAGAAGAAGTTCCATTCGAACAACAAGGGTTCTTCGAAGCAGAGGGTTCAAACCCCTCACTGGCAGAAAGGCCAGAACCAGCAAGGCCAACAAAAGTCACAATACAAAGGCAAGGGCAATTCCAAAGGAAATGGAAATCAGCGCCAAGGCAACAACTTCAATAAATCTCAGCAGAAGCAATGAGTCTTCACTTCCCCCAGCGCCGTTGCCCACTCCAGTGGGAGGAAGCATTGCGCATCACAGGACAGAGTGGCAAGCCATTACAAAAGATCAATGGGTGTTGTCTACGCTGCAGAATGGGTACTGTCTTCGTTTCCATCGTCTACCTCCACCCGTTCCTCCGATGTCAACGTCAAGCCACCAGCTACAAAGGTTAAAGACAGAAGTAGCGACACATCTCGAAAAAGAAGCCATCGAGAGAGTTCCGGTGGCCCAAAGGGGGAAGGGGTGTACTCGAGGTATTTTCTGGTCAGAAAAAAGGGCCAAAAGGAGGAATACAGGCCCATTCTGGACTTGAGAACACTCAATCTGCATGTACGAAAAGAGAAGTTTTGCATGTTGGCGCTTCACCAAATATATCCACATCTCAGGAAGGGGGATTGGATGTGTTCGATGGACCTTCAAGATGCGTATTTTCATATACCAATACGGCCCGATCACAGGAGATTCCTTCGATTCCGGGTGGGGACCTCCCACTACCAGTTCAAAGTCCTTCCGTTTGGGTTGAAGTCGGCCCCCAGGGTGTTCACAAAGTGTGTCTCAGTGGTGGCTGCAGCTCTACGCCGCAGGGAAGTCTTCGTATACCCATACTTAGACGATTGGCTGTTGAAAGGTCCAACTCGAGGCAATGTAAGGAATCAATTCCAGACATGCATAGAACTTGGTCAGCGTCTAGGCCTGCATGTCAACTACAGCAAGTCTATCTCTCAACCCACTCAGAAGATCCACTTCCTAGGAGCTCTGCTAGACTCCGAAGTAGGAAAAGTGTTTCCTTCAGAGGAGAGACAGCTTTCGATAGCGATCAAGCGCCAGCAAATTCTTCGCCACAGGTCTCAAAGTGCGGAAGATAGCCTCACTCTTAGGGTCGATGGCTTGCTTCATCTTCCTAGTACCGAACGCCAGACTTCGGATGCGTCCTCTTCAGCAGGATCTGGAGGACAAATGGGACCAGCACTCAGATCGATGGGACGATCAGATCACTTTGTCGGAGGTAGCTCAATCTTCCCTCCAGTGGTTGACGAAGAGACAGAACATGCAGGTGGGAGTTCTCTTCCATCAACCTCCTCCTACTCAAACCATCATCAGACGCATCGTTGCAAGGATGGGGGGGCGCACATGGGTCCTCTACAAGTGCAGGGTCTGTGGTCTTCCAAAGAAAGCACTTATCACATCAACTTGCTGGAATTGAGAGCGGTCCACCTGGCTCTCAAAGCGTTCCTTCCCTCGCTTCAGGAGGAAATGGTTCTAGTACAGACGGACAACACCACCACGATGTACTATTTGAACAAGCAGGGAGGAACCCGCTCAAGGATGCGGTCTCTGGAAGCTCAGCGCATCTGGCATTGGCTTCTGGCTCGCAAGTTTTCTGTTCAGGCAGTCCACCTCCCAGGAGAGCAGAATGTGAGGGCGGACGCACGAAGTCAGCACTTCGAGGACAAAGAAGACTGGGTTCTCAACGACGAAGTGCTAGAAGACATTTTCCAGTCATGGGGGTCGTCCTTCCATAGATCTCTTCGCGGACGACGTAAACAGCAAATGCCCAAGCTTCGCCTCCAGGTTCTATCGACCAGGAACAAGAGGGAATGCTCTTTTAATCGACTGGTCAGGGCAATTTGTGTACGCCTTTCCACCCCTTCCGCTGATCCCGAAGGTGGTGAGCAAACTGAACCACTTGTGCACAACAATGATCCTGATTGCCCCCAACTGGCCGAGACAATGGTGGTACACAGACCTACTTCACCTGTCAGTGTCTCCTCACAAGAGGCTTCCATGCAGGCCGGACCTGTTATCGAAGACGAACGGGAGGATTCACCATCCCAACCTTCCGTCACTGAACTTGGCAGCATGGCTCCTGAGGTCATTCAGTACGGCCATCTAGGGCTGCCACAGGACTGCATGTCCATTCTGAGAGAAGCACGACGTCCTTCCACAAGACATTCTTATGCATGCAAGTGGAAGAGGTTCTATATGTGGTGCATGCAGAATGGTCACAATCCAGTGAAGAGTCAGGAAGAAGCAGTTCTTCCATACTTGTTGTACCTGACTAAAGCAGGTTTGAAGTTTAACTCCATTAAGGTGCATTTAGCCGCTATAACAGCTTATAGGCGATCACCTTCACAGACTTCTTTTTTTCAGCTTCCAGCAGTAAAAGATTTCCTGCAAGGTCTGAAAAAGGTGTACCCTCCTGTAAGGCCTCCTTCTCCGCCCTGGGAGCTGAACCTAGTACTATCAAAATTGATGGGCCCACCTTTTGAGCCCATTCATAAAGCTACTTTACAGCATATCTCCTGGAAAACGTTTTTTTTGGTAGCGATTACGTCAGCCCGTAGGGTGAGCGAAATTCAGGCCCTCTGTACTAAAGAACCGTATACAGTGTTTCATATAAACAGAGTGGTGCTCAGAACGCACCCTTCTTTCCTGCCGAAAGTGGTATCAGATTTTCATGTCAATCAGTCTATCTCTTAACCCACTTTCTTTCCTAATCCCTCTACTCCAGCTGAGAGGGCATTGCACTCTTTGGACCTGAAAAGGGTTTTAAAGTTCTATCTGGACAGGTCCAAGTCTATTCGACATTCTGATCAATTGTTTGTTAACTACGGATCGATCAGAACTGGTCATGCATCGTCGAAACGTTCCATTTCTAGGTGGATCGTTTCGTGTATCAAGCTTGCTTACCAATTGGCGCAGAAACCTCTAGGGGTACTCCTAAAGCGCATTCCACTAGAGGTAGAGCGGCCACGGCGGCTTACCTGCATGATGTGCCCATGTCTGAGATTTGTAAAGCGGCGACCTGGAGGTCTTTCCATACATTTACCAGACATTACTGTCTAGATTCTGACACGAGAGCAGATACCCAGGTGGGTCAGGCCTCCCTGAGGAATCTGTTTAACAGCGGAGTATTTGGCTGTTATGATTTGGTTGGGTCATGTACTTCTCATTTACCTGCAGGTGGTTGATGGGCTTGCTATTCTATTCAGTGCTTATGACTATTGATGAGGATCCCCTGGAAGAGAAGGATAAGTTACTTACCTGTAATCCTAGTTCTCTTCCAGGGGTATCCTCATCTAAGTCATAAGCAACCCACCCGCCTCCCCAGGTAAATGAGATTTGGTACTATTTCAATCTTGTGGTTGAGCCCTGTCTTCAGGGTTATGCAAAGAACAACTGACCTAACTGTCACCCCTGAGGCATGATGGGAAGCCTGGGGTCATGGCTGCCTTAAAGGCACGGTGCCAGTTTTTGTTGAAAATGGTTTCATTTTCTATTCTATTGTTTTTACAATGCAGCCTGAGGGCTAACAATGTCTATTTACAAGCAATTTTCAGGATTTATGAGTGGTCTACTCATTAAAACACAAAGTTCAAAGGTTATTTGACCTAATGTGTTTTTCTTTCCTTTTGCTTCCTAAATAATTGCAGTGCATGTATATGTGTTTACATTGTTTTAGCCTCAGTTATGGAGCTGCATTGGTGTGAGAAAAATAATATATGTACATACATATATGTGGAGCGAGATATGTGTTTGTTACATATATATTTTTATATTGTTTCCGGGGTCCCGCACATGGGCGGGAATATTCAGTGCTTATGACTTTGATGAGGATACCCCTGGAAGAGAACTAGGATTACAGGTAAGTAACTTATCCTTCCGCAACTTTCTTTCCGCATAATATCACTCCGCATACTTTCATTACGAAATACCATGACTCCGCAATGCCATTATAACGCATGGCATTACATTTTATATGCTTTTACCACGCATACATTTACAACGAAATTCGTTGTATATGCATGAATGGTAAAAAGCATGGTTTTTTTAAATGTTTGGATAAGGTAAGTATGGGTATAGGGGTATATGTTTTGGGGTACTGAGGTATATGTTTTGGGGTGTTTGGATATTTTAAGGGTTCAGATATAGTTTTAGATTATGGGGTACAGTGGTAGTTTTAAGGTTCAGGGCTAGGTTTGGGTTTTGGGATATAGGGGTATTTTTAGGGTTCAGGGGTAGGTTTGGGTTTTGGGGTACAGGGGTATTTTAAGGGTTCAGGGCTAGGCTTGGGGTACAGGGTTAGGGGTACAGTGTTATTTTAAGGGTTCAGGGCTAGGTTTGGGGGTACAGGGGGTATATTAGGGTTCAGGGGTAGGTTTGGGGGTACAGTGGTATTTTTAAGGTTCAAGGCTAGGTTTGGGGTACAGGGATATTTTAAGGTTCAGGGGTAGGTTTGGGTTTTGAGGTACAGGGGTATTTATAGGGTTCAGGTCTAGGTTTGGGTTTTGGTGTACAGGGGTATTTTTAGGGTTTAGGGATAGGTTTGGGTTTTGGGGTACAGGGTATATTTATAGGGTTAAGATGGGTTAGTGTTTAAGGGTGTTGGGGTATTTAAGGAGTAAGGGTGGGTTATGATTATGGGGTGCAGGGGTATTTAAAGGAGCAGGGTGGGATTAGCACACGGTATGAGACATGGCATGAAGGGCGGAACGTACCACACGCCCCCAGCATTTGTCACGCCCCAGCACACGCCCACAGCACAACGCAGACACGCCACACAAGAGACTACTTTGCTGGCACGGTTCCTTTACCTTTTAAATGTATATGGTTGGTATCTGCGTAGCCTATGTCCTTCTGCTGCAACTGCTCTTTCCAACGCTTTATTGGGTGTTGTGATTGGTGCTGTGGTTCCTGAGATTACCCGCCTCAAAGCTTTGGGCTCTCTCTTTATTATATTAGTATAGATTTCATGCTGCTAAGGTTGTGATGCATACTCTACACCAACAAAAAATAGCAGTAAGTCAACCAACTAACTAAAGCATGTATCTGTGTGTATCAAAGAAAATCCTAACTGTGGAAACTCATCCAAATATGCAAGTTCCCATCAGTCAACTAACGAGACCGCCCTTCATCATCTGGGGACCCTCATATTTAGAAGGTCGAGTATCCACAATAGATTGGCAGATTTTATAAGCCTAATCTATACCACACGTATCATGAGGGAAGGTAAGAACGTCTGTAGATGACTGAGTAGCAGTGCAAAAAAAGAAAGTGTGAAAGTGAATCAATGAACAGTAAAGCAAGATTATGTTAAGATTGGGTAGTGACAGGGAAAAAAACATTTATTCTGTACCCCATTCAATCCCAAAGTCAATAAAAACAGTGCAGGTAGTAGTGTAACAAATGACTACTAGGAAGTATCTTAGGTCGACATGTTTCTGCAGACAAACGGAGCCAGGTGGTCTCCTGCTGCTTCTTCAGGACCATTAATGCTACTGCTAATGATAACAAGCATTTGCAATGCAATAGGTCTCGCATTTGCGAGAGTTTGAGCTATTGTCATTGTAATTGACAATATCTTAGTTATGTCTTTATTTTTAAAACCAGTAAATAAAAGATATGTAATTTACAATGCCGATAGCTTAAACTATCGCAAAAGCGAGAGCTATTGCATTGCAAATGCTTGTTGTGTAGTGCTACCAGTAGTGAGCCCTGCAATGACTCTGGGACAGCTGACCCCAGATATCCTATCCTGCTCAGTTGGACAGACGCTTGCAGTAACTACTCCAGTGTGTCTCGCTCTCAGGGCTAACCAAAACACTGGCACAACAACCTTCACACTTGCCAAATTGGCTAGCTTTTGTATGTATGACACAGAAGCCAAGCACAAGTTATCTCTTTTTTTAATGATCTACAACTACGGGTGTAGGATCCAAAGCTTATAGCATGGCGCACGTCAGCGCCCCCACTCGCCGCCTCAGGACCGGTCTCCCTATCTCCAGGCCGGGGCCTTGGGTGGCAACCCTGGTGCTGCCCAGGTAGACGTAGATTCTGTGGTCTTTGGTGAGTACATGTGCTCATTCTTTTATTTGTAAATCGTTCCCAGATTGAGGACCCACTGCCCCAACAGCACAGAACATTTGGGAAAGCAGCCTGTATGAGCTGGGCAAGTAAGGCACTGTGTTGGTAAACACTAGAGTGACGTGGGTGTTCTTGGATTGTGCAGTGGATTGTTATCAGAAAGGCTCTTGGAGAGAAAGGACAACAAGAATGTTACAAGGTTGGGGGGTAGAATAAATACTACTGTAATGTCAGCGCGAAAATCTGAAATTGCAAAGAAAACAGCAGAGTAAATACATAATCCATTATTTCACGTAACTGGTTTGTGATTTAAACCCTTGTGTGTTATCTGCAGGGGTTGCGTAATTAAACTTAAGGGAAAGTTTTTGAAACATTACATTAAAGGAAATTCAAAGTGATCAAATGCAGACAGTAGCAAAGTGCTTCAAAGAACGAAATCAAGAGCTAAACTGTTGGTCTGTGGGTGACCGCATCGCACTTCGAAACCAGGGCAAAAGGTGCGCGAGGACCTAACCCTTCCTTCCCCAGTGAAGAGTGCATAGCTTCCAAGATGTCAAATTGCCATGTGTGACATTTTCATAAATTCAGTGTAATTATGTGTGACATTTCAACAACTATGAGGGACCATAAGAAGATGTTTAAACTGCTGGAAAGCACCAGAAACTGAAGCACTTTAGTTCTCTTCTAAGCTGATCATACTGTTAAACAAAACGAGGACTCCGATCTGCACCACTCATTGACAGTGTGCAACGTGCCCCTGCAAACAAAAGAATGTTTCTGTATATTTTTGAGGTCAGTTATTGTAATACGGTCAGATTATCTATTGCAAAATCTGGAGCAGTGTGTTTGCCACTAGCTCATCTCAAGTACAGAGAATAAATAATGACTGCTATAGTGGGGGATAAGAAGAGAAAAAGGCGGATCTGTTTTTCAGATTTGGTCTCCTCACATGCAAGCACACATCATCGCTCGCTGGGGAACGGAATGTAGCCACGGTGCAGACTCCACTACAGAAATTTTCAGCAGGTGTTCTTTAATTTCTTGTTTTGCTCTGACAAACGTAAAATAACAAGTTTTACCTAATCGCTTTTTTGACTACTCGGCCGCTATAAATCTGGCCAGTAAAATGGCCATCACATTTATTTAAAAGAGTTTTTTGAGTTCACAGTTTATAAATTCACTTACTTGGATTTGAGGCAGGCGACGAACGAAGACAACAGGTGTCTCCCCCCGGGCTGGTACATGCTCTCACAGCTGCAATGCAGGCAGCACGGCTTTGGTCGGGCCGGAGTTGGTTGATCCCTTGTCCACCACGGGACCATGATTGTACCACTCCATACACTGCACAGAGCAGGCAGCGGGTCAAAAGTGGCAAGCAGCACCTAGCTCTGCTACAGGGCGGCAGCAGACTCACAACTGAGTCAGCTGCCCCCAACACTGGTTAGGCCGGGTGAGCCTCAAAGAGGCCGAGGCAAGACTGCGGTGGTGCAAGCGGTCACACAGTGGCTTGCACATACCCCTCAGCTGGCTCTGCCATGACTCAACAACCAATTTCACTGTCCAGTTGAACGCCGGCGCGCATTGTGGAAGAGGCACCTAAATGATTGCGGCCTCAAACAAAAAAATAACATAACTGCCGCTTGCCCTGCCGCACACTCGAAGAGTTATGGATACATTGTTTGTTGCAATCATGTGACCTCACTGTGTCACGTGATTGCCATGCCCCTGACCGGCCAGCAGTAGCTGTGCTCTAATGAAAGCTCATTGGTCACAGCAATGAGCCACCGGTTCGGCACAACACTCTTGACCTACCATATAGACTTAGCACACTTGAGACTATTCAAGAAACTCTCCTAGAGCAGCAGGTGGTCCGCTGCATGCTCATCAGAAGTGTTTGCCCAGGGCGTCAATTTCGGTACTGCTTGCCTCTTCCTCTGCACCGTGACCTACGGTGGTGTCAAGGAGGCGCTACAAATGCGTGACTGACATCTAAGTGCGGCGAAGCGGAACAGCGCACGCAAATGTGCGATACAGGATACTTGGCAGGACTGAGAGTGGTTTGCAGCCTGCTCGGGGTCACGGCCGACACACCATGTGAGCTGCCTTTGCCATGCTCTTTTCCCTATAATGTCTCTAAGCACACCGAAGCCATTAAAGCAGCAGGCTAGCGCTACTCAAACACCCAAATGGACAAAAGCTGCACTGAAGCCGCTAGCTGCGGTGGTGAGACACGACGGAAGCCTCTGAGAGAAGTGGGTCTCGAGATTGAAGCACGGACACAACGCACTCGTGACGAGCAACAGGCGACGGGTGGGTGGGGCCTAAGGGAGACCAGGCATGCGCCAACCCCTCTTCTAAAGAAGCCTGACAGAAAACCAAGATAGAAAAACCAGCAACACAGAACAGAAACAGAAAGCAGCCCGGGCAAAGTGAGAGGGCGGGGGCTGCCCACGCATGCACGCTCCGAGCCCCGGCGCCAAAGCGGAGTGCGGCATCTGAAGTCCTGGGTCCCAGGAGGGGGCCCGGGTGAAGACCAGCGCTGCGGAGGAGACACGGAACACGCCGAAAGAGCCCGTGAGTGGTGGGGGGTGGGGGGGTAGTGTACGCTGCGCGTGTGTCTGTGTGTTCGAGTGTGTCTTCGAGTGTGTCTGTGTGTATGTCTGTCTGTGCGCGTGGGTCTGTTTAAGGGGGGTGCGTGTGTGTATGTAGTGTGTGTGTGTGTGTCTGTGTGTGTGTATGCGTGTGGCTGTGTATGTGCGCATGCTTGAGTGTGGCTGTGTGTTTGCGCACGGGAATATGAGGCACGAGAGGGGCACGGCGCCGTGCGCGCCCACGAGGTAAAATCTCCGGCAGGAGAAGCGCGTGTCAGTCTGCTGTCCACATTCCCCCCAGAGTGATAACATAAGTTGTCGAGCCCTAGACAGCAAAAGCTTCGCTTTGGCTTTCGTCTAGGCTCGACCTAAAAAGAAGTAATATCACCTAGTACCCCAGGAGCCCAGAGGGACGTCCGGGGTACCCGACAGAGCGGTGCTCCATGTACCTGAGCTGAAGCCAGGTGAGGTGGGGCCTTTACTTCCTGCTAACAAGCCAGGAAGATGGTAACAGATCACGTTTAAGGTGATATTACTTATTTTTATCATTAGCAGTAGCATTAATGGTCCTGAAGAAGCAGCAGGAGACCACCTGGCTCCGTTGTCTGCAGAAACATGTCGACCTAAGATACTTCCTAGTAGTTATTTGTTACACTACGACCTGCACTGTTTTTATTGACTTTGGGATTGAATGGGGTACAGAATAAATGTTTTTTCCCCTGTCACTACCCAATCTTAACATAATCTTGCTTTACTGTTCACTGATTCACTTTCACACTTTCTTTTTTTGCACTGCTACTCAGTCATCTACAGACATTCTTACCTTCCCTCATGATACGTGTGATATAGATTAGGCTTATAACATCTGCCAATCTATTGTGGATACTCGACCTTCTAAATATGAGGGTCCCCAGATGACTAAGGCTGGTCTCGTTAGTTGACTGATGGGAACTTGCATATTTGGGTGAGTTTCCACAGTTAAGATTTTCTTTGATGCACACAGATACATGCTTTAGTTGGTTGACTTACTGCTATTTTTTGTTGGTGTAGTTACGTAATTAGGGGTCATAGCAGTTTAGGTCGGTAAACCTTCCCCTAGGACCCTCAACCCCCAGTGTTTTTGTTGTTGTGATGCGTACTCACCCTAAGGTGATTTCTGATTTCCATGTCAATCAGACCAAAACTTTACCTACGTTTTTCCAGAATCCTTCCACTCCAGCGGAACGGTATCTCCATTCCCTGGATGTCAGAAGGGTGTTGAAATTCTACTTGGATAAGACCAAGGACATTTGTAGGTCAGATCAATTATTTGTCAATTATGGGTCGGTCAGAACTGAGCTTGCCACCTCTAAACAGTCCATCTCTAGGTGGATTGTGTCCTGTATTCGGTTATGTTACCAGAAGGCTAACAAGACCTTAGGGGGTAAGCCTAAGGCTCATTCTACCAGAGGCAAAGCAGCTACAACAGCTTTGCTTCGTAATGTTCCCATTGCAGAGATCTGCAGGGCTGCCACTTGGAAGTCGGTCCATACCTTTGCTAAGCATTACTGTCTGGACTCTGATGCCAGAGCGGATGCTCAGGTTGGGCAGGCTTAGTTGAGAAATCTGTTTGCACAGTAGTGGTGTTATCTTTTTCCTCCACCGGCGAATTGGTTGTTGGGATGGGCTTGCCATTCTATTCACTAGATTATGACTATACGCAGAGATCCCCTACTGCAGAAGGAGTAGTTTCTTACCTGTAACTCCTGTTCTGTAGTAGGGGTATTTCTGTTATAGTCATAAGCACCAGCCCTCCTCCCCGGTGGAGAAAATGGTACTGTACTGTATGCTACAGGCCTTGCTTTATACACCTTCAAAAAGAACTGAAAGTAAAAGGACTTTGGCTGTGCATCCCCGGATACTGAGGGTGTCTGGAGAGTTCCTTAAAGGCACGGTATACCTTTTCAAGACACATAAAGGCAGACTTTGGGGGCTTGTCTGTCCAGCCCTTCCTCACTATCATTTCAAGGATTTTGGTGAAGGGGAGTTTTCCCTGTGAGGAAAACTTGGTAAAATAGTGTTAAAGCGGACATGGTGGGCTATCCTTTTCACTGTTTGAATGAAGTGGTGGCCTTTGTAGCCTTGTATATGTTAGGCTGCATTATTTGTCTTCCTTCTCTCTTCAGTGTCTATGCAGGACTGCAATGAAGACAGTTTAAGAGATTATTGTTTTATTGCTCCGGGGTCCACACACATGGGCGGGACTATTCACTAGATTATGACTATAACAGAGATACCCCTACTACAGAACTGGAGTTACAGGTAAGAATTTACTCCATCTATTCAATCATGTATAGCTTTACCAACCTCCTAACCGCTCAAAACATTTTGTTATTCCCTTATATTTGCTACCAAATCCTATGTAGTCACTCTTTCACACTGCGCAGGTTTTGGTTGGGGTTTCGTTTCACTCAATACACATTTCAAGTAAGCAAGTTGCTTTGATGCAAATGTACAATTCTCAGGAAATTGTAACCTTTTGTCATTCACAGTAGCTTTCTGTCACTGTTTAAGCCTTAAGCAAGTATGCATAACACAAGATATAAGCATCTCATGAGCAAGACTTCAACTGGTGGAGGAGTTTGGTTTTTCGTCAGTGAGTTGTATTTAGATCTACCCAAGTTCACAACCAGTATGATTTCAAACACACTACATAGTACGCCACACACTCAAACACCAATTAAATCACAAAACAAGATATTCAAGCAAATCCGTTGATAAACCAATGAAAAATAAACATTAAACCTGTGACTGTGTACCGCAATGGAAATCAAACACACCACAAGAGGGAAGCACTTCAAGGTAATATCCAATCACTTACGCACTGAGCTAGGTTTCGACGTGTTACCTCAACCGGGAATCGGTATAGCTTACCCTTGTGTACAGAAAAAAGTACTATTGTTTCTTCTCTTAGATGTGTCAGCCATAGGGTAGTTTGCCCTCAAACTTTTGTCTTCACCCTCCTCTTTTTCTGAATATTTTAAAGCTGGTTTTGGGACTCTGCACTTTACCACTGCTGACTAGTGTTAAAGTGCTTTTGCGTATTCCCTAAAACAGCATTCTCCAAAGTCGGCCCTGCAGGGCCAGATCAATGCCGAATTTTTCAGATAACTACATTTATCTAAATGGTGATATCCTAAAAATCTGGCATGGATATGGCCCTCCAGGACAAACTTTGGAAAACCCTACACTAAAACTTGGTAAAACTGGCATACACCTGATTGGCTTATTTAATTTACTTATGTCCCTAGTACAGTGATACACCATATACCCTGGGTCTGTAATTTAGATGCCACTAGTGGGCCTGTAGCACTTATTGTGCCAGCCACTGAAGCAATCCTTTAAACAGGTCTGAGGCCTGCAATTGCAGCAAGTGTGTGCAGTTTTATAGTACCATGTTGACCTGGCAAAATAAACCTTTTGCTAGGCCTCAACCTTCCATTAGGTCGAGCCTAGCGCAGCACGCATGCGCTGCTCTAGGTAAAACTACCTTTTGGAATCGCTCTGGACTTCCGGCCTATGGCTTGCGCTTACCAGCAGCGTTGCACAAGCACGCGCACACCACTCAACTTGCACCTGCACCCCTTCACATCTCTCGTGCGCACGTTGGTGGCTTTCCAGAGCACGCGCGCACCACTCAACACGCGCCTGCGCCCCTTTACATCGCTCGTGCACACGTTTACTTTCCCGAGCACACACGCACCACTCAACTCGCACTTGCGCCCCTTTACATCTCTCGAGCACATGTTGGTGGCTCTCCCGAGCTCACGCGTACCACTCAACTCACTCCTGCGCCTCTTTAAATCTCTCATGTGCATGTTTGTGGCTATCCTCGAGTCTTCTGCAGGTGTAGCTCTTTTGTCTCCGGGACATACCATTCCCGAAGCCCCTGCATGCCCTATTACGACTCTTTGATCTTCCAGTCGCTCCAGGAGATGACCCCCGGCACACGCTGAGCCTGCCCGGCCACAGTGTGTGCTACGCCTGATGCACACTAATGGAATGAGTTACCTGTCCCCGCTCACAGCGGAGGTGCGGTGCATGGCGGCCCGGAGTGTATGACTAGTACATTTTTAGTGTGCTGACATCCCCGGCCCTTCGGCCGATCACTACTGTCCCAGCGAGTGGCCCCTTTGTCCGGGGAGCCTTTGGGCAGCTTTAAGGACACTATGGGTCCACTTCTAGCACGGGATCCGTCTTCCAGTGTCACCAGCAGGGCCAGGCCGGGCACATTTGTGTTTACACAGCCTCGGCCTGCTGACATCCGAACACTTCAGTAATGAGCACAGACCCAGTCTCATTTCCACACGCTCTGACACTACTCTTCCTACAGTCTACATCACTTGTAGCTCCACTCCTCCCTCTCTCTCTATTCTGCCACCATACACCAGTCACTCTAGGTCCCCTCTTCATCTCTCTCCTCCCCTCACTCCACCTCTCTACTGCCCTTTCCACCTCAATCTCCCTCACACACTCTTCTCATAGATCTCCCTTTTTTGTTCTCTTTCCCTGGCATCCCTTCCCTTCTCTTACTTTCCCTGCTTCGGCTTCTCTCACAAAGTTGATCGACCTATCTGTAACGTATCTGTCGTAGCCCTCTCTGCTTGCCTCACGGTCTCCCATTCTCCCATAACGTTCTCCGTCTCAATGTGTACGCCGAATCTTGTACTCCTTTCTCAATGTTCTACTTTTCAATATGTTCTCAGAGTCAATAACCTCATTAACCCCTCCCAACGGCACTCTCAGGGCTCCTCTTAATATCCACTATCACAACGTGAACGCCGGTCTGTGTTTCCCAATTGCTGTCTCCCCTCTCTAGTTCTCCCCAGCAGCTCCTCTGAATATCTTTCTCTGCGCCCTAAGCCGGGTCGCACTCTGCTGGCCATATTTCGAACTTGCTTCCTAGCACATTTTGCTGATGTTCTGCTAAGGCTTTCAAAAACAAGCATTGGCATAGCCAATAGGTCTCACCTTTGGTACCTTATATAAGTTTTTTTTTTTTTGTTTAAACACTTTATTGGGATTTAAAGTACATAGTCACATCAGTCAATTACCCCCCCTCCAACTGAACATACACAGTGCAACAATCCAGCGTCCCCATATACCAGCCCTTCAGTGATCTTCTACACAGCCGTTCAGCCAACAACCCGAGAGAGGGCAGGCAGCGGACAACCCACACTTACGTACAATCTATCCAAAAGGTCAAGCTACTCTTACCACCTAGCCCCGCTCCATGCTCAGTGCAATACCCGACAGCCACCAAGCTCTAGTTGTGCAGCCCTGTTCCTAGAGTGAGCACAGCGACCCCAGTGTACCTCTAGTATAGATACTCTTCAATCCCTGCCTTCTCCCCTGTAGTACGCAATAGGGAGATGTTCTCTGCTAAGACTTCCTCAGCTCCTGAACGGATAGGGTGCCCCAGCGTGTAAATACACCCTCCTACGTCATGACTTTGAGGTCCTATCGTGTCGCCTCAACGTGATTCCACCGCCCCGCTACCACAAGCATCCTCCGAGACATCATTAGCTCCCCTGCCACATATGTGTCTGGTACAACCCCCAAAAATTCTTCGGGCGGCTCGTGGGAGGCAGAAACTCGCTGTAGTGCTCAGACTGCGTGCAGCAGTATCGCATGTCATGCGCCCAGCGCTTAGCTGTGGGTGCTGGTCCTCTCATCCAGCAGAGGGCCACCACTCGCTTGTCCATAAGCATTCCCATATCCACTAACATGCCAACTGCACATGGCAGCTTCCTAGAGTGGCCTCACTGGGCCAGCGTGGGGTCTGGGATCAGCTCAATCTCCACAATCCTGCTCATTTCCGTGAAGATGTTGTCCCAATAGGCTCGTACTCCCAGGCACTACCACGCCAAGTGTAGGAAATCTGCCACCGGCCTGTGGCATTCTCACATTCAGCCGTCTGGCGGAGACCATACCTGTGTAGCCTCTCTGGGGTGTAATACACTCTATTGATAAATTTGAAATGGACCAGTCTGTACTTGCCATTCAAAGAGATCCGCCTGGTGTTAATACAACAGTAGCGCCACATGTCATCGATTATTGTGATCTGTAAATTCCTTTGCCATGCCAGCCGTGCCTTCGTGAACTGGTGCTCCCTATGAGACATTGTGATTTTGTAAAGATTCGTCAGTAATTTGCGGAGAGCCTCAGTTTTTACTATATATGCAAGTTCTAAAACAGCTCCTCGTACTTAGTGGAACTGGAATCAAAGAAGCAAAGAGTCCCCCCTCCTCCCCCTTCAGCCACCTGGTCCCAGGATTTAACCTACTCGTCCTGGAATAGATCTCCCGCAAGCTTGATGTTTAGCTTGTGTAAGGCCTGAATCACACCTTTATCTCTGATGGGGGATAGCCATTGGGCCCATTCCACTGGCATATTGGGTGAATAAAGCAACACCCCCCCTGTACTTAGGAGGCAGTGCCATGCATGATTTGTGGCTGTTATGGAATCCAAGATCCCAGTCCTACGATCCGTCGGCGTGAAGAGCGTTGCCGGGAGCGGAAGTGGGCCCGCAAATACTCTTTCCATTCGAACGTGAGGAATGCGTACGTCTCCATGCACCCAGGTGTGCAGATGTGACGCCTGAGCTAACCTGTAGTTCCAGGTCCGGGGCACCTAGACCACCCATGCTGTACGGCAACAAGAGGAGTTTCCACTGCGCTCTAGGCTGTCTCCCTCCCCACGCTAGTTTGATCATAAGCTGCGTCAGTCTCTGAAAGAAGACCCTAGGCAGCACCATCGGAATGGCGGCGAATAGAAACCGTAACCTAGGAGCACCACCATTTTCATGATCGTGATTCGACCTAGGAGCGAAAGCGGGAGCCTACACCAGGCCTCCACATAGTCTTCCAATTTGCTGAAAGCCACTCCATAGTTCTCCCTGAATAAAATCTCAGTCGGTGTGAATCCGGATCCCCAGGTATCTGATCGGGTCCGTAGTCTACAGCAGCGGGAATTCCATGTCGAATTCTCGAGTTACCCGGGTGAGGGGGAAGGCCAGCGACTTCGCCCAATTCACTTTCAGGCCAGAGAGGGCCCCGAAGTGCACCACCTCTCGAAGCATTGAAGATAAATTGTTCTCTGGGTTGCGGACATACAACAAGGTGTCGTCTGCATACATAGAGACCACAATCCTGTAGGCAGGGAACCCTATGCCCTCACCGCCATTGGTATTCTTGCAGTGCGCACGCCAGGGGCTCCGCCACTAGGGCGTACAATAAAGGAGACAGGGGGCACCCCTGCCTGGTCCCTCTGCAGATTGGGAAGGAGTCAGTGACCAGATCACCGAGCCGTAGTCTGGCCCTCTGTTTGTTGTTTAGGGCGCCTATCATTTGCAGGAATGGTGAACCCAGTCCCATCCTAGTTAACACTTGCCGCATGAAGGGCCACTCCACAGAGTCAAAGGCCTTCTCCATGTCTAAGAACACGCCTATAGCCTTCGTGTCTTGCTTTACCTGCTGCATAGTGCCAAGTACCATGTGAATATTATATGTTAGATTTCTACACAGGATGAAGCCCGCCTGTTCCGGCGCGACCAGCAACGGGGCTAAGAGTGCCAGTCGGTTCGCCAACACCTTGTCAAAAATGTTTGTGTCCTCATTCAGCAGGGAAAAGGGCCTATACGAGCTGCAGTCGTCGGGTGCCTTGCCTGGCTTAAGAATAGTCACCAAGAGCGCCTCTCTCATTGTCTGCTTCATACAACCCTCAGCGCAAATATCATCGAACAACGTCGACCGGTGCGGGAGCAGTAGATCCTGGAATGTTTTATAAAAACCCACCGTGAGCCCATCCACTCCGGGGGCACTGCCCGACCGCATACTCGCGAAAGCCTCAACAATTTCATCTTTCTCTATTGGGTGCATCAGGAATTCCCTGTGCGTGTTGGTGAGCGAGGGCAGCTCTATACGTTAGAGTGCATAGCACGCGGGGGCCAAGGTTGCTTCACAACCCGCTAGTAGTGCGTCTGTACAGTATACTAAACACTCTGCTCCAACCTCTCGGGTTACTGTATCTCTTGCATCAGTAAGGCTTGAGTTATGTAAACCGTTAGGAGAGCCTGATACCACTGTAAATATCCCCGTTCTAGAAGATACCTCCCCTCTCTTTCCTGGCATAACAACCAACCTGTGCCAGTCAGCTGTATGGGCCTCCAAACGTACCATCCACAAATAACTGGCAGTTTGTGTGCTAATAGCGACCAGTCTGCATCACAGTCGGAGGTAACAATCTGGACAACCAGGCCCCCTCCCCCACCCCGCCCCCAAACACCCGGAGACCAAACCAGCTTCTGGAGAGACCCCGAGGCTGGATCTCACCGCTCACATTATCTCATACCCTTTCTAACTTCGAGAGGCACACTAGAGGGAAAAGTCACTCCTGCTCATCCAACTGACTGCTCCTCTCCCCGCCATCCGATGGCCTGTTCGCGTCCATGCGATGTTCCCTCGTCCATCCTTTCAACGTTTGTTGCAGGGCTCTTGGATCTGTGAATGTGTGGGAATGCCCCTGCCGGTTAACACGCAATTTTGCAGGATACAACGTTGCGTAATCAAGGCCTAGGTCTCTGAGCTGTTTTTTAAACGGGGAAAAGTATTTTCGGGCTTCCTGAACTTTGGCTGTGAAATCCGGGTACAGCGAGATCTGAGCCCTCGTACTGTAACGACTTTTTGTCTCTAGCCAGGCGTAAAGCTGCATCCCTGTCCCTATAATTTAGCAGTTTGGCAATGATAGGACGCGGCGTTGCTCCAGGGCGCGGGCAAGGGCCTAGTGAGCAGTGAGCTCGCTCCACCACAAACATTTTAGAGAATACACCATCCCCAAGGAGAGTGATTTGGAGCTTTTCAACAAACATCTCCATGTTGTCTGTCTGGGTCGTTTCCGGAAGGCCAGTGACGCGTAGATTGCAGCGGCGCGAGCGGGCTTCCAAATCCTCCGTTTTGTCTTGCAAGGCCTGCATAAGCTTCCCAATCTTCTTATGATCTGTGTCCAGCTCCGTTGGCGCTTCCTCCACCTCAGTTAGTTTTCTTTCGGACATGTCAAGCCTTTCAGCATGTTTATCGATCCGCTCCGCCATTCTGTAGGTGAGGGTGTCTATCTTCGAACCTAGGGACGTCATACTGTCCTGGAGACCTTTTTCCATTGCCAGAAGCATGCTTTTAATGCCTGTGCCCACTGCAGCGTCCTCTCCAGCTTGTGTGCTGACTGTCATCGCCCTTCGTGTCCTGCGACTTCGAGCGCCTTAGTTCAAAGGATAGCTTGCTTTGTCCCCTCTTCCCATGGTGCCAAGGGCGCCAGGCACTGTTGCTGCAGGGAGTTGCAGAGTGTAATTTCCACCAGTGAATCTGGACCTACCTGGGTCCCCAACTCACAAGCTTTGTAACCAAGGTCCGGCACAACGCAGCAGGGAACCCACTTCGCTAAAATCTGCAATCTCTAACCCAACACTGCGTGGTAACTCCGAGGTGTCCTTCCGTCCAGTCCTCTTAGCGCCGCTTTCGTGCCCCACTCTGGGCCTGTATCTCGACCTGTAGTTCGCTGCCTTACTTGATACGGCCCTCAGTTACAACACTGCGTTCAAACAGTGTCCAGGCCTCCACTGCGAGGAGAGGGAGGGGGAGCACAGACATTCCTCCAAACCGCCTTTAGGCTGTGGTGCACTACCACCTGCCCCCTCTCAGCAGCACAGCCTAATGGAGTGCACCCCAAGATGGCCTCCAACAACAGCCCTCTGGCCAGAGCCACGTTCACTCAGTCCCCACACTGTGCAGCTCGATCCCAACTCGGGCCTGGCGTTGGACTGTATCTTGATCTGTCTGCAGATCAGCCCCTCCACTCACCGGCCTCCCGTGACTCCTCACCTCCTTCGCAATCTCTCTCCAGGGGCCACAATACTCCGTAGCAGCACAACCACCGTAGCAAGCACTGCTGGGCTCCTCCGCCCGATTTCCACAAGTCTCCGGGTGTCTGCACCGGCTCCCTCCACCAGTGTCACGACGTCTGTGAGTAGTCTCCCCACTCCCTCGTAGCAGTAGGCGAAGGAGGGGTGGGAGGGGGAAGGGCAGTTGAAAGACCTAGTGTTGGTGAGCGGTCGGGCATACAACTCTCTGCATTGGTGGAATCCACAAAACCTTTGCAAGGGACGACCGTTCCAGGAGCCTGTGCCACAGATCATCCTGACGACGGATGCTTCTCTCCAGGGATGGGGACCTCATGTACTCCATTACACTGTGCATGGATTATGGACGCAACAGCAACGAAAGATGCACATCAAAGTTCTGGAACTGATGGCAATCTTCATGGCACTAAAGGCCTTCAAAGTACATCTGTGCAACAAGGTCGTGTTGATCCGCACGGACAACATGACGGCCATGTACTACATTCAGAAGCAGGGAGGAACACACTCTCCACAGCTGTCTCATCTGGCTCAGAGCATGTGGAAGTGGGCCATTCAGAGAAACATCTTCCTCATGGCAGAACACCTCCCAAGCAAGGACAATCAGATGGCGGACCTCCTGAGCAGGTACAGCCACCAAATGCACGAGTGGGAGATGCATCCATCAGTTCTCCACCCGTACTTCCAAAGGAGGGGTCATCCAGAGATAGACCTGTTCTCCACAAAGGAGAATGCAAAATGCCAAAGCTTCGCCGCCAGGTTTCCACACCCACAGTCGCAAGGCAATGCGATATGGATGAACTAGTCAGGCAAATTTGCGTACGCTTTTACCCCAGCACCTCTATTTTTTTTATATTTTTTTTTCTCATATAGCGCCTGAGTCAATTCCCGAAGGGATATCTCCACGCTTGTGCTCCTATCTGATAGACTCATAAATGACCATATGCTGGTAGAAGAAAAATGTTTCTCAAAACTGAGTGAATAGATAGGTTTTGAGATTTTTCCTGAAGGATTCTAGATTGGTGATTTGTTTCAGCTTGGGTGGGAGAGAATTCCAGAGAACAGGGCCTTTGTAGGAGAGGGTGCGACCTCCTTGTCTGGTTCTTATAAACTTTGGGACCTGTAGTAACTGATGACTACTGGAGCGTAAAGTGCGTCCAGGGATATATGGTACAAACTTTTCCCTCAAATATTTGGGTACTGTGCCAAACAGACATTTGTGTATTATGCAACACGTCTTGAATTCTATGCGTTGCCTTATTGGCAACAAATGAAGATGGTGAAGAAGGGGATGAGAGGGGGTTCTAGGTTGAGCATTAAGAACCAGCCTCGACGCAGTATTTCGGACCACTTGTAGTTTTTTTTATTTGTTCCTGCTTACCTGCGATAAGCAAGCCATTGCGGTAGTCCAACCTACTGATTACTAATGTCTGGACTAGTGTTTTCCTATGGTTATCGGGCAGGAATGGATAGACACGCCGTAACAGCCCGATAACGTGGAAGCATGCTCCTGTGACTTGGTTGATGTGTTCTTTGAATAGGAGTGCTTGATCCAGACGTACTCCAAGATTTTTAACCACTTGTTTCGGGCTGGGAACAGGTCCCAATTCCAAGGGCCACCATTCTGGGGACCATAGGAGAGTAGTCCCACCAAACGTACACACTGGAGGTAGTTTCGTGCCATCCAGTCTGACACTGCTCTCATCCCATCTGCAAAAGATTTTTGAATTGTGGGCGTGAGGTCTGGAAGGGGAACAGGAGTTGGGTGTCGTCAGCATACGACACCGGGGTGAACCCGTATTTTCTTACAATGTCCGCCAAGGGGGCCACGTACACGTTAAAAAGCGTGGGGCTTGGGCATGAGCCCTGTGGCACTCCCTTGGTGAGCTCCCTTAAGGTTGAATTATGGGAGCCCAACTTGACTCCTTGTAGACGACCCGAAAGAAAGCTTTCCAACCAGGACAGAGCCATGCCTCCTATGCTCACCTCCTTCAAACGACCGAGCAGTATTTCATGCGACACCGTGTCGAAGGCAGCGTATAAATCTAACGGCACCAGAATCGTTGATCCCCCCCTCATCCAGTGACATCCTGATGTTATGGGTCACTGAGATGAGGGCCGCTCGGTGCTGTGATTGGGCCTGAATCCAGATTGAGAGTGGTCCAGGCCCTTCGCTGTCTCGATGTAATTCGACAAATGGGTGTTCACATGCCTCTCGGTCATTTTGCTAAGGTATGGCAGGAGGGAGATGGGTCGGAGGTTAGAAAGGTCTGTCCATGGAAGTGCGGCACTCTTCCGGATAGGGTTCACCACCGCTTTTTTCCATTCCCCAGGCACGTGTCCTTCCCTGAGAGATTGGTTTATTATATCTCGGATTTAAGGTCCAAGAAGAGTGCTCGGGGGGGCCATCATTTTTGCTGGTATAAAGTCATCAGGCGATCCTGACTTAATGTTGGCAATGAGGGAGGAGAGATCTAATTCACCGACTGGTGGAAAGGCTGTCAGGGAGACGTTTCTTTGAATAGGTAGAGGAATAGGAGCACAAATGTTACTTTGATGGCTGGGAGCCTTCAGAATATTCTCGTAGATTGAGTTGATTTTATTTTCAAAGAACAGAGAGATGTTCTCGCATAAGGGTTGAGAATAGTCGTCTGGGCTATCACAGGCTATCAGTTTTACAAATGCTTGTAATATTTTGTATAATTCCTTAGAGGAATAGCCCGCCTCTGTGAGTTGCTGAATGATGCTGTTCTTCCATGCCAATTTTATGTTCTGGTGGCACGCAAGCTGAAGCAGCACTCGATGACTCTCATCCTGGTTGCTCCAACGTGGGCTCGCCAACCATGGTACACCACGTTTCTGGAACTGTCCGTGGTACCGCCTTATAGGCTGCGCCTCACACCCAGGCTTTTGACGCAGAGCCATGGCGACATTCAGCATCCAGATCCGCAACCGCTCAACCTGGCTATCTGGTTCCTGAGGACTTAGAGTTTGGCTACCTCAACTTACCTCCTACTGTATGGACATCATCCGGGAGGCAAGGAAGCCCACCACTAGAGCATGCTATGCGGCAAAGTGGAAGCGGTTTGTCATTTATTGTGCAGGCCACGACATTAACCCGCTAGATGCTTCTTTTCAGAACATCATTTGTTATCTTTTACATCTGTACAAATGTAATCTAGCCTATGCTTCCATTCGCATACATGTATCCACAATGGCTGATTATCTCCAAAACAGGCAGCACCTCTCACTTTTCAGGGTGCCTGCCATTAAAGCCTTTCTGGTAGGACTCAAACGAGTCATTCCTCCGCAGACTCCACCAGCTCCTGAGTGGAACCTCAATGTGGTCCTGACCCGGCTGATGGGGTCCCCCTTTTGAACCACTGCATTCCTGCGGGATTCAATTCTTGACATGGAAAGTGGCTGTCCTTATAGCGATTACGTCACTGCGACGAGTTAGTGAACTCCAGGCACTAACTATCCAAGAGCCATTTATTCAAATTCATTCTAACAGGGTGGTGCTTCGCACTAACCCTAAATTCCTTCCTAAGGTAGTGTCTCAATTCCATATTAACCAGACTATTGAACTACCTGTGTTCTTCCAAAATCCTGAGTCCTTGGCGGAGAGAATGCTCCACACGCTTGACGTCAAAAGGGCCCTAATGTATTACATTGATAGGACCAAGGATTTTAGGAAAACTAAAAGACTCTTTGTTGCCTTTGCACTACACCACAAAGGTAACCCCATTTCCAAGGCTGGTATTGCTAGGTGGATCGTTAAATGTATCCAGATCTGCTATCTGAAACCAAGCATACTCTCACCATTCCACCGAGGGCCCACTCTAACATAAAGTTGGGGGCCTCCATGGCATTCCTTGGAAATATTCCTTTGGAAGATATATGCAGAGCAGCCACATGGTCTACCACACACACATTTACAAAGCATTATTGTGTTGATGTGCACTCCAAACAGCAGGCAGCTGTAGGGCAGGATGTTCTAAAGACACTTTTCCAAACTGCTGCAGCTGGCACGGGCGACCGCCATTAATGGAGGGACTGTTATGTATTCTATGCACAGATATGAATTCAGCAGCCCACATGCCTCGAACCGAATATGCTACTTACCAGTATGCATCTGTTCTTGGCATGTAGGGCTGCTGACATTCATATCGCCCGCCCTCCTCCCCGGCGCCTGTAGCAGCTTCAGAATTCACACATACTTCTAGCATGGTCATCATTCACTTAGTTTCACTCCATCTTGGCCACAATGGCTAAAAACAATCTGAGGATGGAGTCCATGCCCATGCGCACTGTAGTCCAGGGGAGGAGCCCCCTATCTCATGATACTTCGAAGACTCTTCCAGGACAACAATGTGCGATCATCCGGACCCAACACTAGGCGGCGATCTATACACGGATATGAATGTCAGCAGCCCTACATGCCAAGAACAGATGCATACTGGTAAGTATCATATTCGGTTACCTTATTACGTTTAATAACTGGTAACTTTCAATTTGGAGCAGGTGGGAATGTCGAGTTTAGTTTCTAAAGAAATGTAATTTAAACACTCTTCAGTGATAAAGTATGATTTTAAGTCCTAATTCTGAAAAGGCCACTTTCAGATGGTTGCCATGTTTTGGTGCCATTTGGTGCCTATATCCTGGGTCACCTGACTAGGTGTAGCTGGCAGCTGCTCTGTGTATTACTCCCTGACAGTGAGACAAAGGGGAAATGGGTGTTGTCAGAATTGCCCACCTCTGTCTGGTTGAGGGGGAGTAGCTTTCCCCTACCACACTTGTAACCCACAAGATTCTGCCTCCACACACTTGCAGAGGGTTTCACACTAATCTTTTGTGCCCCCAGGCAGGGAGGAAGGAAATTCCAGACACCTCTGTAGGGGAGGAATCCAGAAATTTCTAGGTATAAATTATGGACCCTCAGAACCAACTCTTCAGTACACTTCTGGACCTGTGGAAGACTCAGACTGCTCTGCTGCAAGGAGGACTGCCTGGCTGCCCTGTTGCCTGAGTGGAAAGGGCTGTACCTGCATTTTGAATCCAGGAACACCACAGTGACTACAAAGGCTAATTGGCTTGCCTCCTGATCAGAGCTTGAGTGCTCGGCCAACACAGCTGTGGTCTCATCAGAAACGACACAGTGTGACACAAACCCAGTGCAGTTCCCTGAAGCGCCTCATTGCAACTGATGTACCTTGGATGCAAGCCCACATTGCCTCCTGCACAGCTCATCAGAATCTCTGCTGTCCAACACATCCTTGACGCTGACCTCACAGCCTCAACACAAGCCTGCATCGTAACCCTGGGAGCTCATCAGAACCACAGCTATACAACCCGTCTTCAATGCGCACTTCGCATCACTTTTCGAAACCGCCGCTGCGTGGTCCCCCGCTGCACAATCAGGATTTGTCTCAGTTAGCTAATTTTGTCCCTGTATCCGGCCCACTCTATCACGATCTGCCCGAACTTTTGACTTTGTCCCAGTCCAGCGTGACTAGATAGCCACTTTGGTTCTTTTCACCTACACTTTTCAAATTGCTTGTCTCCGGTTCTACCAGTTGGATTTTTGATGTTTTGGTGTCAAATAACGTATTAAAAGTACTATTTTTCTAAATTGGTGTGATTTTTCGTTCTTTGTGTTTTCACTTTATTGCTGTGTGCTGCATGTTACTTTACACATTGCCTCTAAGTTAAGCCTGACTGGTTTTGTGCCAAGCTAACATAATCTTAAGCACTGGTTAATTTAGTCACTTTAGTGGTATTGTGGCTTTTGCCTGAACAGGGGTTTCGCCCCATTCAACCAACAATCCAATGTCTCACACTCACACGCTCTTGATGTTTACTCACAGCTAGACTAAGAAATTCATAAACTCTAAAACCTTGTTGCCAGCTTTAAACTTTCACGGACGCTATGCCTAATTTGAGTTCTCAAAAAAATGTGTTCTCAAGAAATACAGTGTCAAGACAAATCAACAATATTTAATAATGCATATCCATCAACAGAACACAATATTCCACATACTGGGCATGAGACCATATCTAAAACTCATTATGGACTCAATCACTGAAACACAAACTCCCGTCCCAAAACACCCAGCCCAAATCATGCTGCCCTTTTAAGTACTCTCCCCTCTTGAACTAAACTGCTAGCTCTCCTTTGTCAGACTCCCAATGGCTGAACAAACCGTGGGCCCTACAAAGCCGATGCTTGTATGGGAAGCTGCTGCTGAAGGCCGCACGCCTCCTCGCAGCTGCCTTGGAGATGTGTTCTTGGAAGAGCGCATCTCCGAAGGGTCTCGGAGCTCACCAGCTGCCCTAGAAACTCGTGCATGGATTGCCGCTGACATCCGGTGTGTGCAGCTGTGGCCTCTCAGGGTGCAAGGAGGTGCTTGTATTGCATGCAGGGCTTGCTCCTGCATCGGTGCCCTTGGCTGTCGTGTAAGACCTAAGAGTAGGACTAGGTTTGATTCTGATGGAGTATGCTGCTGGTGTTCGATACAAGGGTAGCGGTGCATCACGTACAGCTCTGTTTGAAATGAGTCTTGTTCTCCGCTCCCATATCTAATCTGTGAAGCGTATTCAGACGAGGGCTGTCATGGGCCTTGTTAGACCAGGAGAATGCCGCTCACTTCCTTGTGTGCAGGATGCTGCTCGGGTTTGCAGACATGCTGGGAATCGGCACGTCATAAAAGGAAGCTATTTGCACGTGTATTTGACAGTCTCTGGCGGCGTATCAATAAACAAATGTTGCTCTATACTGCGGACATCGATTTTTTTTTTTTTTAATTATTGCATATTACCATCCACCGATGCCTTCATACATGTCTCACTTGCAGCTCGAGTTGCTCATCTGACAATGCGGGTACCTGTCTGGGCCTGTTTTTGTGTATTTCTAGCTCTCCAGTCTGCTTGCCACTGTTATTTAACTTAGGTGCGATCAGTACACATGTATTTGAGCCTTACTCCAACTCTTTTCATAGTGGTCCTCCCAGTCTCCTCCTTGGATTATGGATTTAGACCAAGACGTCTTAGGTGATGCTCTGGATAGATTGCTCTTAGGTGATGCTCTGGATAGATTGCAGGTGGCATGTAGTTATGGAATAATGTTGGTTAACATCGCACTTAGGTGATGGTGGTTCACAGATGGGCTGCTTGCTGTCCTCCTGCACTCCAAAGATGGCCTTGGGTGCTGGCCAACCCTGCCCTTCTTTGCTTGATTCCTTCTCATATGAGTTGGAACCTGGGTGATTTAAAGCCTGCATTTGCTTTGTGTTGCCTCGAAGCCAGCTAACGAAGAGCCTACCTTGGCTCTTTTGTGGCCTGGAACATAAGTGTTATAAGGCCTTCCATTGCTTTTCGGTCACCCAAAATCTGGATGCTCTTAGGCATACTTTATCCTAGTGCAACCTGGAGCCTTATGCTGGAGTGCCAATCCCCGTCTTCTGTGGCTTGATATTTTGGTGCTATAGGGCAGTCCCTTTCCTTGTGTGACTGGCAATTTGGAGCTGTAGTACATAACTCTGATCCTTGTGTGGCCAGAAGGCTGGGACCAACCCTTGTGCGATTGGAACCTGAAATCATTCGGACCAGCCCATATGTGGGCAGAGACCTGGGCAATGTAGGGGCAGCCGTTGTAGTTTTGGAATTGGATCCCATAACCAGGGAGTTTTTAGGATTCAGGTAATGATGTTATACTTAAACATACACACGTATCCACTTACTAAAGGTGGGCGATCAGGTCTTATTAAAGGTGTGAGATTGCCTGGTTCAAGGCCGTTTCTGTATAAATCTTATCTTTCTATAACATTTCCACACCATCGTCCATTTGTTCCTGTAAGACGCAGCCACATCAATGGGAGCTACTCAGAAAGGTATTGTCCTTAAAATGTCCTCTGCACTCCATCATGGGTTCAAAGCAGGTCATTGAGCAAGAGTGAAAGGTGCTGTGCATTCAGTGTCACAGTCTAACTTACACATCAGGAAATCTGACGTGTGAGGTGCTTATTGTTAATTCTGAGTCCCCACCTGGACATTAAGAGAAAACACTGTATAAAATCAGTGTCGGGGAAGAATGGATTTCTCTTGGCACACAATAGCATGGGTATCCATTCAACTTTAAAAAGCACCTTTCTCAATCCTAGATATTCCTCAAGTGCCATACCCATCTCCCACTTACTATTAGCTTTTAGCTACATTATATATACTAACCCATGTATAATATGAACACCTGTATGAGGCTTTGTGCTTGTTTTTGGGCATTGTATTAAGATCAGTCCATTTTATCTTCAATTAAGGTAACCAAAGCCGTGCACTGGAAGTGAAGCTAAAACGGACAAACCAGTAGGTCAAGCATCGAAAAGTGCCTCAAATGTCCCCCTTCGCTCACTCTGCGCTCTCACTACTTGGCTTTAACTGTCTCGCAGGTTTGCATGTGCAGAATGTGGATCACTCTATATATTTTACGCTTTATAAGGGTACAGCAATCTGCAAGTAGTAGTTACAGCTGCAGTTTACTCAAAGGAAAATTATTTACCTATCAGTCTTTGCTAATAGCATCAAAGATACTTACAAATAAATACTGCAGTTAGAGACCATGTTTAAAACAGCAGTGTGGTATTCACTATTAGTGCTAAATAATTGATTCCTTTTGAGTACCTCCTTCTGGGTTTTATGTCGAGCCTGGGCAGCGCATGCACTGCTCTGAGAAGCATGCTGTATTGGAGTATGTACTCTAAGGCCCGCCTACTCCCCACCCATATTTGTCATTGGCTTATCTCATTGTTCTTAAATGCTGGCTTCTGATTTATTAGGCTTGTTGGTCCATCCTTAGTACCGCCTTGTCTTCATTTGTAACCTCCCATGAGGACTGGCCCGTTTACATCCGTTGTTACACAGTACGCCTTCTTTAGTCTGTAAGCACTGTTTTCTTTAATGGGTCTCTCTTACTGCAAGATGGTCCTCATGTGCAGTTGTGATCACCGGCTCGTTTATTGAACTTGTAGCAAATAGGGAGCTCTTAACCACTTACATGTGTCGGATGGCCCCCGGTTGTTCGACGTCACGGTGGGCGTGTGTATTGGACGGCCCCCGCGCATGCGTGAAATTCGCCCACACCGTGTTGGAATGTGCACCGCGGCAAAGCCGTTAAGGGGCCATGGAAGACAGAAAGCGGCAACTCAGCGAGGCCTTCAAGCATTTGGAATGCAAAACGTCTCGCATTTGTGAGAGTTCAAGCTATTGGCATTGTAAGTGACAATGTCGTCTTTTTAATTTGTTTTAAAAACCAAAACATAAACATAGCTCAGACTCGCGTAAATGCGAGACCTATTGCACTGCAGATGATTGTTTGTTTCAGCACGGATAGGCACCGTATTGCCACCACAGACCAGCACGTGTTTTGCTAAGTATCGCTACTGCCTGTACATGCAAAAGCGTACTTCGTAAACCATAGTGGACATTGTAGACTTTCTGTCCATCATGTTAGCATCCGCTGGAGAAAACGGTGACATCAACTAGTTGTACTCCGCAAGCTAGCAGATTATTAATTAAAAACATATTTACTTGTTTTCTGATGTTGTTCTACGGACCCAGAGGGTGTGCACTAAAATGATCCTGAGTAAACTATATTTAAACTTTATTTTGAACAGCACCAATTCGATCAGGAAGCGGTATAATTAATTACCAATATATTACAGCACAATGAAACTAATCTTGTTAAATGTAGCATTTCTTTAAATAGTGTATAGCTGGCAACTAAGACCAAAGCCTTTTACGAAATCATCCGAATAACATAGTAATGAAATCTCACCATTTTATAGTCGAAGTCTAAAATACTGGTTCCTTAAGTCAAATAATCAATTTTAAGTCTGAACCTATGTTAGGACAAAATATGCTTTTGTAAACCTCAAACATGCTGGTATTAAAATAGTTGCAAAACATGGGGCACTAGATGGCAGCAAATCTCTAAAACGACCCCTACTTGATAAATGTTTGTTAAACAATGGTGTTGTAACGTGAGAATGTGCACAAACGAAGAATTCTACGTCCACACTGTATAGTAAGATCTCTTATCGCAATGTATAAATTGTCTGTATATCATTTTAAAGTTGCACACATTTAATTAAAGTGTATAGTCTGCAAAATGGCGCAGTGAACGCAGCAGTGGGTTGGGTGATGTTAGTGGTTGTGGCTTGCTGCTTACAGGTTTTACTCCATCGTCAACTAATGTGTTTAAATGTTATATACTGCTTGTGTCCTGGTTGCTCGACAGCACTTGAAGTTGGCTGCAATTTTTCCATTACCATTTCTGAAAAACTGAGATCAATTACCTGCAGCATTTAGAATAAGGATAACGGGGACACTACCGCCCAATTAAGGTGTTAATAAATCCAGTGCCTGAAATGGAAAGATAGACAAATGCTTAAATGTCACTCTTTAACTGTATTTCATGTAAACTTTATTAGCAGTGCAGTTACTTGTGATGCTAGCGAATACTAAAACAATACACAGTGATACACCTCACCTTGCAACATAACGAAAACCTCGCCCATTGTTATTTTAAATTGTATTGATATAGCTCGTAATACCCCTGACGAGGCATTAAGGCGCTTTGCTGGCAGTAGCAATGGTAAAGGTACAAAGGTAGTAGATTTAAGTATTTTTCCCTTGTGGATTAGTTGTGGTATGTGTGTTAGGTGTGTGCTCTTGATAACTCACGAATTCAATATTGGTTTGCAAGGGAAAGCTTGAGTGGTGTGGATTAGTAAAGGGAAGACGTGAGGTGTTACTGGGAGAGGTGGACATTACTGCTTGTTGGATAGATTGGAATATGAAGGGAAGTGTTTAGAGAGGATGATTCGGAGTCCGTGGCAGAGAGAAAGATTTGGGATAAGTAAAATGGAGGTGGCCAGAGATTGAAATGTATATAAAAAATATATTGTACCGTAAGGGAAAAAAATGTACATGTATAGACATACTCGCACATCTATAAATGTCTGTAGTTAAAACTGAATATTGAGGTTTTTGTTACATTTTGTCCTGTTTACATATCAATATAATAAAACAACTGTTACGAAATGGGTACATCTGCTGGATATCAATTGCAGCCCTACACAATGGAGCATGACTGGTGTTTGATCTAAGTATCAAAGTAGTCAGGCCGGTCTCATCACGTACGCTCAAAGTATATACTGTGCTGTCCATATGGATCGGGGTAAGCCCACAGGGGTGTAAAGCTAAGCTGATAAGTTATTAAGGAAGGAACCTCTGTAGAACTGTTAGATAGCGGGAACAACCAAGCAGCAATCCAAGTCTGTAGTAATATGCATACATTCACTCACACTTTATACTTATTAACTTTTATTCCTAATGCAGCCTCCCTATATTATATATACATCCATATTTCACATGTATTTATATTTAGATGGTCAGATATTTGCATGTGTAGTGCATAAATATACATATACTGTGAAGTAATTGCGAAGTTTCTTTTTCTTCTATATTTATGTAACTCTTTATAAATGGAAGCACAATCCCATGCTCATTGACAGAAGTATAGAGAGCACGTCTACATGCATATGTTGTCATGTTTGAATATACAGGCCCAGTGTGTGTGTGTGTGTGTGTGTGTGTGTGTGTGTGTGTGTGTGTGTGTATATATATATATTTTTCACTTTAAAAAAGGTTACAGGGACGTCAGGCTACAATTTCACTCATACAAAACCATAGAAATTCTGTATATAGTTACCTGAGATAACAGTAACTTACGCCCCACAATGCACTGCTTATGACCTCACATATTACATCAATCATGACATCACTGATAACATCTCAAATTACATTACAGATGACATCATCCAGTGAGTGTAAGTATTTTCTAAGAATTTGAGTGTTAAAAATATATACTAAGCTACTGCGAAAATGTTATTAGAATTCAAGGAGTACTACTAATGAATGATGCTGCTTTTAACATATAATATGTAAGTGACTGTGTGCATCCTTGTGTGAGTGGATGTCTGGCAATGTAGGTGTGTGAGTAGCTGTGTGGGTGAGTGAGTAACTAACTATCGGTAAGTGACTGTCAGTGGATGTGTGGGTGGGTGAGTGGCTGGGTGTGTGGGAGCTTGTTTAAGTGAGTTGATGTGTGAGTGGCTGTATTGGAGAGTATGTCTATCTGAATGACTATGGGTGAGCAGATGTGTGAGTACATCTATGGATCTGTGAATGGGCATGTAAGTGTGTGTGTGTGATTGGTTGTATGGGTGAGTGAGTGGGTGTGAGAGGCTGTATTGGTGAATAAGTGGGTGGGTATGTAGTAGGTGTATGAGTGAGTGGCTGTATAAGTGAGGGGTGTGTGAGGGGCTCTATGGATGAGGACGTTGATGCATGATTACTTGTATGGGTCAGTAAATGGGTATGCGACTGGTTGCGAGTGTCTGAGTGGGATATGATTGGGTGTGTTGGACTTGGCCCTTTTGGCAGGTTCACCCCGAAACTTTTTGTGTTCTCCTAGCCTTTTTCTGTAACCTGGTGTTGGTGATTTTAGGCCTCTGCGCACTTTAGCACTGTGGCCCAGTGTAAAGTGCATGCGCTCTCTGTGTAGGTGGTGAGATGGGCCTGCCCACCCATAGGAATGCATTGGGGATGTGTTTGTCCCTGGTAGTTCCTGATATGAGAGGAGTGCAGGGGCGAGTTTAGTATGTGCGAACTCGTGAGAACAAATGCTGCGCAATGGTGCGGGCAGATTTATTGTGACTAGTGGAGAAGTGCTGCTTTTAGAAGTTGGCATTTCTGTGTGCAGTGTGTCTGCCTGCCTGATGTGAATTGCATGTCTGGCTTGTGATTGGTTGGCTCCAGGAGCCAGGATGGGTCTGCCCGGTGGAGAATAGCGAGATCTGCATGTAGATGGGAGGGAGGAGTTGCTCCTGGGACCTGTATAAGGCTGTGCCTCCCTCCACAATGCTGGCTCCACCTCCTGTGGTGCGTCTGATGTCCCTGGCCTGTCCTGTGAATAGGAGAGAGGAGCTGAGCAAAACAAAGTACTCAGGAGCTCTCCTGAACCAGTTGTATCTGGTTCTCCCATTGCCTGCACCTTGTAGACAAAGGAAAATGTGGTTTAAAAGAAGGGGCTGTGACCCCATGAAAATATTCTGCCTTGGATCATGATCCTGCGGGGCGTGCTGCTGCTGGGGCTTAGGGGAAGATGCCATGAGGGGTTGCCTCTCTGGGCCCTGCATGGCCCCTGGATGCTCAATGGACTAATGGGACCTTGTACTTTATTCTCTTGATCCCGAAGGACTTTTCCATTCTGGGGTTCTAGCACCTTGTGAGCGCAGTGCTCAACTCCTTAATTGCCCCAGGAGAGAGAGGAACACGTGGGTTTTGGAGCGCTAAAATGGCAATAATTTGTGAAGGAATACCGACGTGGGGATTCCCCCACAGTGCGCGGAAAGAGAGGGTGCCCACCCTGCATTTTTTCATGATCTGCGCGGGAGGCCATCCCACGTTATACATTTAATTGTTGCCTACCGGGAGCCTACCCCGCTCATTTTTGATAGCCCAAGCGGGTGCCCACCCCGCATTCCTGGTGAGCTCTGCGGGTGCCCACCCTGCGTTTCACAGCCACTGGCCTGAGTAAGTGATGGCCACCAACCGGGAAGCAAGGTGAAGTTCGCCAGCTTCTGGGCGGGACCGGCGGCAGGAGCGGAAGCAGTGCAGGTGGACGGGAGCCTCCCCCAGCATTTCTGTAAAGCCCCGGGTCCCAGGAGGGGCCCCGGGTGAAGAGAGAAAGAGACCCGGGGGTTGCCAAAGCCAGGCGGGAGCCCACCCCGTGCTGGAATGTGCAGGGAGAAGAGCCAGGGTGAAGGAAGGCGGGACGGCAGAGGCCGCCGATGGCAGCACAGGGCTCCCATGGCAAAGGGAGAGCCCCGCGGGTTGCGGCATGCCGGAAGACAACGGCGAAGGGGGCACGGGACGCATTGTCAGTGCCTGCCCCGCCGCATGGACCATGCAAGAATCCAGCCACAAGGGGGAGCTTGTTAAGTAGGGGCTTCTCCGTTGGGTGGTACAGAGGGAAGCCCAGGCTGGTCCTCGGAGTCCGAGCGGCCCCGTCTGGCTGCGAGCGGCTCCAACAATGGTGGCATGATTTAAAGAGCCTGTGTGTGGCTCTACCCTGGCCATAGTTGTTTTGAGGGCCAGAGGGGCCCGTGACCAGTTTTCAGTGCCCCAGTGTGGGGCTACCCTTCACAGCGGTGCCGTTGTTGCGGGCTGCTGCAACTTCTCTTGAGGGCATGATCATTTCTGGAGCCAGTGCGCTCCATGGAGGCATAGTTGTCTCCAGAGCCTCGATGGCTCCAACCTTTGCATAATTGTCTTCAGAGCCAGATGGCTCCAACGTGGGGCACATTGATTTCAAGGGCCAGTGAGAGCCCATGCCCAACTTGATTATGTACAGTTGCGCAGCAATTAGTGCCAGCTGCACCGTTTAGGCGCACAGTTCTTTTGGGGTCTTGCAAAGTCAGGAGTGAGATGCACTCCTTGGACTCACATTTTCCCAGCTGCCCAGCAAGTAGTGGGCAGCTGCTACGTTTAGGTTTGCGCAGTGGCGCACCCTTGACTTTCGCTGCCTAGACAGCAGCCCTGACTTTGTGGACATAGGGCATTTGAGCCCCCCTTTTTGGATGACCAGTTGGCCAGGCGGACAGTTAGACTTGTAGGGCGCCAGGCCCTAATGTGATTTGTGTGCTAAATGTGATTTTGGTTCTAGGAAATGTAATGTGTGTAGTATGTTTTACGCACCCTGTGTTATGCCTCTAACTGTGGTTTATGATTATGAGGCTGTTCTGAATATCATGGTTTCACCACCAACTGATCCGGAAAGCCGCTTTCAAGGACCGACTAGATAACAACGCCCACAACAGCAAAGAACTATTCAATATCGTCAAGGAATTTACCAATCCCACGGCCAACTCCAACGACATCACCCCCTCCCAATCCCTCTGCAACTCCCTAGCCTCTTTCTTCCACAACAAAATTGCAGACATCCACAACCGCTTCGACAACCAACCCGAAGACCAACCCACCCAACCCCTTGCAGGACCCCCACCTCCCTTGAACACCCTCAACGACTGGAACCCAATCTCCACTGAGGACACCATCCGCCTGATGAACTCCATCCACTCAGGATCCCCAACTGACCCATGCCCTCACCACATCTTCAACAAAGCAGACTCTATCATAGCACCACACCTCCGAGATGTCATCAACTGCTCCTTCAACTCCGCCACCTTCCCGGAAAGCTGGAAACATGCCGAACCCAGCGCCCTCCTGAAGAAACCCACAGCTGACCCCACCGAACTCAAAAACTACCGCCCCATCTCGCTCCTTCCATTCCCGGCCAAAGTCATCGAGAAAGCAGTCAACAACCAGCTCGCCGCCTTCCTTGAAACTAACAAATCCCTCGACTCCTCACAATCCGGCTTCCGAGCCAAACACAGCACTGAAACCGCCCTCATCGCAGCAACAGACGACATTCGAACTCTCCTGGACAACGGAGACACAGTCGCCCTCATCCTCCTTGACCTCTCCGCAGCCTTCGACACAGTCTGCCATAGCACCCTGATACAACGCCTCAGAAACATCGGTATACAAGGAAAAGCCCTGGAATGGATCACCTCGTTCCTCACCGGAAGAACCCAGAGAGTCCGCCTCCCACCATTCATCAGAGGCCACTGAAGTCATCTGCGGCGTACCCCAAAGATCCTCACTCAGTCCCACCCTCTTCAACGTATACATGAGCCCCCTCGCGGCCATCGCACGCCAGCACAACCTCAACATCATCTCCTACGCGGATGACACTCAACTGATCCTCTCACTCACCAATGACCCTAGCACCGCCAAAACTAACCTACACGAAGGAATGAAAGAAGTAGCCGAATGGATGAAACACAGCCGTCTGAAACTGAACTCAGATAAAACAGAAGTCCTTATCTTAGGCACCTCCCCCTCCGCCTGGGACGACTCTTGGTGGCCAGAAGCCCTTGGAAAAGCACCCATCCCGACAGACCACGCACGGAACCTGGGCGTCATCCTGGATTCCTCACTTTCAATGAATAGACAAGTCAACGCCGTCTCCTCATCCTGCTTCAACATTCTTCGCATGCTCAAAAAACATTTCGTTGGATCCCCACCGAAACTAGGAAAACGATCACCCACGCTCTGGTCACGAGCCGACTGGACTACGGAAACACCCTCTACGCCGGTACTACCGCTAAACTCCAGAAAAAACTCCAACAAATCCAGAACGCTTCAGCCAGGCTCATATTAGACATCCCGCGCAAAGAACACATCTCTGGTCACCTGAAAAACCTCCACTGGCTCTCTGTCAATAAGAGGATCACTTTCCGGCTCCTAACCCACGCACACAAAGCACTCTACGAAATCGGACCAGAATGCCTCAACACACGACTGTCCTTCTACACCCCCTCACGCCAGCTACGATCATCCAACCAAGCCCTGGCCACTGTTCCTCGCATCAACAAAACCACCATGGAAGGTAGATCCTTTTCCTACCTGGCAGCTAAAACCTGGAACTCACTTCCCACTCACCTTCGCCTTACTCAGAACCACCTAGCATTCAGAAAGCAACTTAAAACGTGGATTTTTGACCAGTAATTCCCCACCCCTCTTCAAGCGCCTTGAGACCCTCTGGGTATGTAGCGCGCTATATAAATTCTCTGACTTGACTTGACATGTTTCACTGTGAGATTTATGCCCCTAATGTGAATTATGTTTAGGAGGTTAGGGTCTAATGTGTTTAAACTTGTGAGATAATTGCATAATGTGTTTATGCTGCTGAGGTTGGCGCAGAATGTAATTTGCGCCTGATGTGATACTGTTCATAATGTAGTTTGTGACAGGCTAGGCTTAGTACAGTGGTTACCAGTGTTTACTGGTTGTACATTTATGATCTATTATACTTTTACCAAGTTCGCTTTGTGATGGTTCTGACATTGGTGCATGTGGTCCTGTCAGGTGTATATAATCCCTTGTGAATATTGCCCGTGCCTGTTGGCACAGTGTATATTATGTGTTTACTATTCTAATGTGTTATGATTTACAAAGGCTATTTTTGATATAACCTTGTGTGGAGTTCCTTTTGTAGTGTGCCTGGGATGTTGTTGCTGTGTGCGTACGCAAATGTTTTACACATGGCCTCCGGGATAAGCCTGACTGCTCGTGCCAAGCTACCAAGGGGGTGAGCAGGGGATATCTTTGGCATGTGACTCCCAAGCCCTGACTAGAGGAGTGGTCTCTGCCTGGCTTTGGCGCAAGCCTTAGCCAACCAGTGATCCCATTTCTACCAGGGTGGGAGTGATTCGGTGGATGATGTCATCAGTGATGTCATTTGAGATGTAATCAGTGATGTCATTTGAGATGTCATCAGTGATGTCACTGACCATGTCATAAGTGATGTAGAGGCATATGGAAGTACATACATATAATTATGATATACTTACACACATAAATGCATTACACTTAGTGATATTTTTATATGATGAATTGATCCATATGTAATACCCTTACGGATTCCTTCCCTGTAATCGTATTTACATACTCCAACATACATGTATTATCATAGAAAGGAACACACAGCCATATACAGACATTCATCTAAATAGGTTATCTGACATGCTCATATCTTTAATATGTATCTCCATGGAAGTGTAAACACATATTGAAGCAGACCTGCATATACATTGTGCTCTTATGATTATATATGTAGGGGTACCAGTGCTCTGAAAATCCAGTCTTCTCAGGGTTGATAAAAGTGAGCCCTGGTAACGACCATTAGTGTCATCAAGTTTTGATGAGACAAGAGAGACTGTCGCTTGCACCTTTTGGGGGAATTCTAGGTGTGGGGGGATTGTGTTTCAGCATTTTAATGGCAAAACACCTTGATTTGGCTACCTTATCCAAATGGGTATTTGACAGCTTTGAATCCATGGTAATTCAGAAGTTTGTTACCTCATTGAAATGTCTTTAAGCCTGGTGGACGAAGATAATGACAACCACAAAGAAGACATTCTTTGCTGTGCTACTCTTAAAAGCATCACCAATAGTACCCTTATTACAGCTTCAAAGAACAATACTTAAATTCCTACATCACAAATTCCCACTACATCAAAAACACATACTCTCAATTGCCAACTAATAAATGCTCAATTCATTTCTAACAAGTACCGCATGTTCAACTTATTGACCGATTCAGAACCTGACTTAGTCTTCATAAATGAATCATGGCTGGGAGAAGACATGTCACCAGTTTTGCAAGAAGTGGTTCCACCAAGCTATCAAACTGCCATATTTGCATAGTAAAAAGAGGAGGCGGTTTAGCCATCATATTTAAGGGAGCCACATCTCACCAAGCGGAGGATGTTTCCTTGCAATGTTGTGTGGCCCTCCTTAACTGATGCAGTCCTACCCCAATCTTATCCTGTAGCTTTGCTTTCTTTACAGACTACCACTTAGCAATCTAATATTCCCCAATACCTTTTTAGACACCGTTTCAAACCGTCACAGACAATATTCAAATATATGCATATTAGATGACCTGGACATATAGTTTGTCAAACTTAATATGCTCTGTTTCAGAAAATTCCTCCCTTGCCTAGACACATACAACCTACAATAGGTCATTGCCAATCCCACACACATTACGGGAAACATCTTGGATGTCGTTTTTGCCAAATCAGACTTAATCACATTCCAAGATATGACTCCTATTATGTGGTCAGACCGCCACCTGGTGGCCTTTCAGCACAAGACCCCCCAACTCACCCCACCTTACATGCAACAACATATCAACCTTGGAACAACCTGTATTTTGAGGACTTGCAAACCAAGATCAACTCCAACACAGATCGGGACACAAATTCAGTTAAACTCTACATATGGCTCCAAGAAGCTTTAGATATCCTAATCCCATTAAAAACCTTAACGTGACAATAGAAAACAAGCCCCCTTGAAATTGCTATGTTTCAATGTTCCTAGTTCACAACAACCAACCATCAAGACAGAATTTACAAGTTAACATTAAAAAAAGTTACTACTCCAGCAGACTCCACAATGGAAAATGTGGCATCCCATTGCTCAAGAATTTTGTGACAACCTGGCAAATCAACCAAAGCATTCATGATGGAGTCTTCTATAACCCTCAAGAAAAACCATCTGATGACTTCCTCCGCAGATTCCTTACTTTAGAATTATCCCCAGGTCTGAAATTATTTTTGTGAGCACTAACCCTGCTGCGCTGCTAGATGGTGTTGTTTGGCTCTGCGTAGTGGTGTTGGCGACGTTCTCGTTGGATGTGGTGTTCGCAGTGCCTATATAGGCACCAAACAGGCGCACTGACCTCAGTTCTTTATTCTCTAAGCCTTTCTAAGCCAGCCAACGCAGATCCAGGAAGAGCTATCCCTTAGTCCCTTTTTGACTGTTTTTTGTGTGTTATGTTGAATTCTTTTTTTAAGTTTGACAGGAATGTCATCGAAGGAGGCCGGCTTCAAGCCATGTAGCGCCTGTCACCAACAGATGTTGGTGACGGACCTGCACCTTGTATACCCCTGGTGCCTCAAGCGGGACCACGACCCGAATGCCTGCCCGACAGCTGCGCCATGCACCCGAATGCCTTAAGGGAGCCATCCCTCAAGCTTATGGTGGCTCGAAGTACCACTCCACGGTGTTCACTGTCCCGGTTGAGAGGAAGGTCCCGGGAGCAGTCGCAGAGTCTGAGGTCATGGTCACATTCAAAGTCCGTGCTCAATTCGGGTAAGTTCAAGTTCCGCAAAAAGTTGTTGTTGAAGCGTGCTTTGACTTTACCTCGTTCGTTGACCGAGATGAGGGAGCACTGCTACTCGATGTCTGGCTTTGCGATTGCAGTGTCTAGGCCGGTTCCGTGTCTCCCCCAGTTTCCGGAGCCCGAAGTGACCTTATTGAGAGAATTTTATGAGGCCATGCAACTCATCCTTGGATGGCCTGTTACTTCCAGGAGGGCACCCTCCACCTCAGCGGTTCCGGCACCTGTCGTGTCCCAAAGATCCACAGATGGATCAGTATCATCGTCATGCCACCTCAAACTTCACTGAAGCCCACACTCCCGGTGCCGCCAGCCTCATTCTCATCCCCGACCAGCGCCGACTGGAGCTCTTCCTTCCGGGCCAGAGCCCTTTTCTTAGGGGCTAGAACTTTGGAATGTTTAGGAGGGGTTTCTGGACCCTGAAGAATACCAGACTTATGAAGAACTCAACTGGGCTGAGGATCTGGATGAAGCCAGTCCACTGGATGCCTCTCCAGATACTGGCATGCTTTCTCCCCCTACCATGGCTATGGAGGGGGGAGGCTTCTTTTGCAGTGGTGGTGCGGAGGGCAGCCGGGGTCCTAGACTATAACTTGCTCTCTGTGGCAGTTAATGTCTTGAATGAAGTGTTTAAGCCAAAGGTGTCCCCTTCAGAACCGCTTCTTACATTTAGTGAGACACTTACTGACATCATGCTTGGGATTTCGTCCAAGCCCAACGCAGAGGCTCCTGTGAACAGAGCAATTGCCCTCTGCCACCCCCCCCCCCACACCCCCCCCCCGCCCCACCCTTCAGAGCACCCAAATGTCCTCACCCAACTCCCTACCCCGGAGTGCTTGGTGGTCAAAGTCTCAATGTCCCACTTAAATCCTGTTGCATTCCCTACCACACCCCCTGACAGGGAGTCCAAGTTGCTGTACAATCTTGGAATGAAGATAATTTATTCTGGGTGCCTGGCACTGCAGTTTGTGAACACTGCATGCCTTTTGGGCCGCCATCCCCACGCGCTCTGGGATACAGTTGCTCAGTTGCTGACAACAGTTCTGAAGGAGGCCCGAGCCATGCTCTCTAATGCTGATGGGAGGGATGCAGCGTAGTTGTTGGTGGTGGACTACACCACCGAATCCCTACGTGGAGCGGTTTCGTTGACAGTGGCCCTGCAACACCATGCCTGGTTGAGAATGACTGTTTTTTTTGGGGATGTCCAGTCCTCCCTCATTGGCATACCCTTTGATGAGCCCCCTTCTCTTCGGAGACAAGGCGGATTTAGCGCAAGTGCGCTTTAAGGACTGCAGTGCTGCAGCCAGGTCCTTGGGCCTTTCTATGGCCCCTCGTAACCCCCAATCCGCCTTTCACTCCTTTGTGCAACTGGGGTGCGCAAGCTCTCCAGCCTCAGTAGACATGGTTACTACTGCCCCTTGGGTCGGATGGCCAGTGGTTGGGTCAGTCCACCTCCCCACCCCCTCCTAATCTGCCTGTTTATCATCATGGTAACCTAGTCGAAGGGAGGGTACACGATCACCTGCCCTGCTGGCAGTCCATAACCTTGGACAGGTGGGCTTTGCAGATTTTCTGAAGGAGCTACTCCCTCCACTTTGAGACTGCCCTTCCCTCTATGCCACCCTCTTACAAAAAGCTGATGGAGGACCACCTATCTCTTCTCCGCCAGGAAGGGATGGCTCTTTTGGACAAAGGAACCATAGAGAGCATGCCGGCGCCAGAAGCAGTGGTTGCTATTCCCGCTACTTTCTGGGGCCCAAGAAGGACGGAAGGACCGGTCTGCCCTAGACTCTGGATGGTTGTGTTGGACTTACAGGACGCCTACTTTCGCATTCTTGTCCTGCCTTCCGATAGGTGTTACCTGCGGTTCATGTGAGCCAAAAGCATTTTTAGTTTGCTGTGCTCCATTTAGGACTCACCAGTGCCCCTCTGGTGGTCGCCAAGGTGATGGCGGTGGTTGCAGCTCTTCTGCGAGATCAGGGATGCCAATTTTCCCCTTTCTCAAAGTCTGACTGTTCAAAGCGGGCTTCCCCAGGCTATAGTCTCCCACCACCAGACTGGTGGACCTCCTGTGTTTGCTGGGGTTCAATATCAACGTCCCGAAGCACACCTGACGCCCTCTCAGATACTTTCTTTCATTCAAGCTGTTCTGGACACTGCAGTTTTGGGTAGTCCAGGGTATTCAGGCTATGTTAACCATGTTTCAGCCTGTTTCCTTGAGACTGACTCAGAGGCTGCAGGGCCTCATGGCCTCCTGCATCCTGTTTGTGACATATGCCCGGTGGCATATGCCGACTCTACAGTGGACCTGAAGTTCCAATTGGCGCAGCATCAGGGGAATATCTCTGACGTGGTCCAAATTTTGGAGAGAACTGCAATGGACCTGCAGTAGTGGCTTACGAAGTGCGATTAGGTCAGCGGCAGACCCCTCTCCCTTCCCCAACCAGATCTGACAGTAGTGACAGATGCATCACTCCTGTAATGGGGCAGCCATTTGGGAGAGGTGGAGATCAGCGGAATCTAGTCTCAAACGGACTCGGGACTCCACATCAACCTGTTGGAGCTCAGATTGATCCGATTGGCATTGAAAGCCTTTCTGCCCTCCATTCAGTAAAGGCTAGTGCAAGAGTACGCGGGCAACACCACCACCATGTGGTACCGCAACAAGCAGGGTGGGGCGGGTTATTGTGCCCTTCGTCAAGAGGCCCTGTGTCCCTGGACATGGCTGAAAAAGGGCATGTCCCTGGTGGTTCAATAGCTGGCAGGTTCTCTAAACGCCAGGGCGGACAAACTCAGCCAAAAGCGTCCAGCTGATCACGAATGGCGTCTTCATCTGGAGGTTGTGCTAGGTCTCTTAGCAGTGAAGAGAGCCTTGGTTAGATCGGTTTGCCACCGCCGAGAACATGCAGTGTCTGTAGTTCTGCCTGCTGGAGTCTCCAAGGAAGCTCACGCTCTGAGACCCTTCATCTCGTGAGTAGTTCAGGTCTCCTGTACTCGCTTCTGCCCACAGATCTCATGTTGAGCATGGATTTCAGTTGAGCAGCAGGAGAAGATTCTTCACATGAATATGTAAACACTCCGCCTTTTTGCATGGAGATTGAGGGGTGACAGTTGAAAGCTTTCGACCTTCTGCCCAAAGTTTGTAATGTTCTTGGCAGCCAGGTGTCCCTCTACCAAAACAGTCTCCGCCTTCCATAGAGGTAAATTTGTGGCATGGTGTTCAGAAAGACACATTGATCCCCTTTCTACCTTCTCTTCTCAGATGCTCCTGTTCGTTCTTTCCCTTGCTGTAGGAGGCTGGCTTAGTATGCGGTGCACACTTAAAGAAGTGAGGGATGCACCTTGCACTGATCAAGGCACCCCTTATTGGGATTTTAGTGGTCTTTCATCACCTTAAAGCTGTGGAGAGCAGCCTTCAGGCTTATCTTGAAGGAGTGTAAAGCGGCTTGTTTTACCACATTTAATTATTAGTGTAGATTAGATTAGAAAGAACCACACAGTGTTAATGAACAATAAGGGTATTTAATAGAACACAATCTCTGCCACTTGGTATATCTCCTACCCAGAGAGATCAATAATACACATAGGAATACTTAAAAGAAATCCAGTAGTAGCACACATATACACTGGTCTCCAGTGGGAGACCAAACCAGAAGTGAAATGTCAACTGCAAAGGGGAACAGGACTTGGACCAAAGTATTTAGAAGAGCTTGGTGAATCAGGAGCGACCCAAGATAGGTACCCAGGAACGCCAAGAAGGCTGTGTGCAGAATGGAAGCACAGCTGCTTGTTAATAGAAGTCCGTGGACAAGTCGCTGTTGCATTTTTAAAGAAAAAGATCCCTTCCCAGAGGACCCCGAAGAAACCCCTTTGGAGGACGGAAGGTTGGGGAGCGACCCCACCTGTGGATGCCACAAGAACCAGGTTATCTGCTTTGGGGAAGCCTGGTGCATTGGCGTGAAGTGACGTCGGAACCACTTGTAGATGACAATGAGCGACTTGGGAAGAAATGCCCCTGGAGGAGTCTGTGAAGATGTCTGGTGGAATCCAAGGGTGGATTTTTGAAGATGTGAACCTGCAAGCAGAGGAAACAGTCTATGCAACTCTGAGATGCCCAGGAGGCACGGAAGCACAATGCCCACCTTTGTTGGGAAGTTCAGAAGAGTTCATGAGGACCTTGTCGGTGCAGCTGTGTTGACCAGGTGACTCTGTGGAAGACCATGAGCCGTACATGAGATGTCTCACATTGGATGTCGGTGTCCAGGTGGTCGGTGTCTGGCGGGAGCACCAACAAGCCTTGGTAGCCGCAACTGGCATGCAAGATGAAAAGATACAATCGTTGGGACCTCCTTGTCAGAATACTGTTCTCCCCTCGTACTGCGCAAGCCGAGTGGCTGCCCCCAGCTCTGCTCAGGTTAGTGTTCGAGGCTCGCCTACCTCCTGCTCAGGCCCTGCCCGCCCCCCCTGCATGTGTGCACTCTTTGCTGTGCCTTCTTTCTGCCGTGTCTCTGTGCCTTATTAGATTTTTCCCTATTCCTTTTTTTCTTTATTCTCCCCTTCCCACTTTTCTCTTCTTCAGACGCTGCTGCCACCGCATTCCCTCCCCCTCTTGCGTGTTCCGCCTCTCAGCTGTCCCGCCCTCCCCGACCCCTACTTAATGGCCAAAGGTGCACCAAAGGCAAGCTAGTCCGCGACTCAACAGAGTCCAGCGCCAGGAACCGCAAACCTGCCAAGGCTACAGTTCCTCGGCCCTCCACACACTGATCTCAGGCCGGGAAAACAACTGCAAACGGTCTTCACCAATCAACACCCACCGACCCTTCACCTGCCGCCACTGCAGCCACTCCTTTGCTATCACTGAAACCCAAGATCCACCACAACCCTCCTGCCGCAACACAGCGGCACCCCAAAGCCTGAAATGCATCCTCCTCAATGTCTGCTCCCTCCACACACGCAGAAATCTGGGACCTCTTCGACAGCACCACCCCGACGTCGCCTTCTTCATGGAAACCTGGACGAACACCGCCCCAGGACCAGACATCGCGGTCGCCATCCCCGAAGGAAACAAGATCACCCGGAAGGACCGCCCCCAACCACCCCGGGTGAGGCATCGCCATCAACCACAAATCCAACCTCAGACTGAGCGCCCACACAGACAGGCCGGCAGACCTGATGGAAGACCTTCACTTGAAGATCCAGACCAGCCCGACCACCATCCTACAAGGCACCCTCATCTACAGGCCCCCTGGACCCTGTGCACCCTTTACCGACTTAATCACCAACATCATCACCCCGCAAGCCGTCACCTCAACCGACTACACCTTGCTGGTAGACCTCCACTTCCACTTCGACAACCTCCAAGCCCCCAGCTCCGCCTCCCTCCTGGACAACCTCCGCAACCACGAACTTGAACAGATCGTACCAGAACCCACGCACTCAGCAGTACACATCTTCAACGCCTTCTTCACAGTGGGAAACTCCACCACCTTCAGCCACACCTCCGTACTCCCATGGACGGACCATTGCTGCATCCATTTCACCTTCAGAACAACCATCACCCGCAAACCTCACACCACCTCCCACGCAGGAACTGGAACAAGAAGACTAGCTCACCGCCAAACTCTGCAGCTCCACTCCAACCGCCATGGACAACGATCCAACCACCGCAGCCCGAACCCTGCACAATTGGATCACCAATGTGCTAACAGCATTGCCCCTCTCAAGAAAACAATCATCACACACGCCAAGAAAGCCAGCTGGTTCTCCACTAAACTCCTAGTATTAAGATGGACCTGCAGACGCCTCCAAGATCTGGAGAAACTTCAAAACAGCAGACCATGACCACTTCAAAGCAGTTGTCGGCACCCACCACAAGCTCATCAGAAGCACAAGGAGGAAAGCACTCCAGGTTAGAATCTCCACCCATGCACACAGCACGGAGGAACTATTCAGCATCATCAGAGAATTTGCCCAACCCAACAGTGAGGCTTCAGACATCCCCACCTTCCAGGACCTCTGCAAAAGCACCTTCTTCCACCACAAAATCAAGACCATCTATGACAACTTCATCAACAACCAACACGCAGAACCTACACATGCCGTGCCTGACACCATGCAGCCTACACTTGGCAGCTGGGCCACTCTCACCACCGAGGACACCCTTAAAACTATGAACTTAATCCACTATGGGGCACCCACTGACCCCTGCCCCCATCACATCTACCACAGAGCCCGACCACCACCCTCCAGGGCACCCTCATCTACATAGCCCCAGGCCCTGTGCACCCTTCACCGACTCAATCACCGACATCATCGCCCTGTGCTGCGCCTAATCAACCGCTCCTTCGAGACCACCTCCTTCCCCGATGACTGCAAATACGTTGAGAACAACCCTCCAGAAGAAACCCTTGTTGGACCCCACCGACCTCAAAAACTTCATACCCATCTCTCTACTCCCGTTTGCGGCAAAAGTAATCAAAAAAGCATTCAATAGTCTGCTCACCTTCTTCATTAACCACTTGGCTGCTAGGCGTTTCCCCCCCCCCCCCCCCCCCCCCCCCCCCCCCTGTGCTGGAAATTGCCATTTTAGTGGCACCATGACGAGCTCAGCTCGTCATCAGCACACGACACCCGTGGGTGATGACGAGCTGAGCTCGTCATCAGCATCGAAGGGGTTAAAGAAAACAACATCCTCAACACCTCCCAATCCGGCTTCAAAAGAAACCACAGTACCGAAACCACCCACCTCGCCACAACAGATGGCATCCGCTCCTTCCTTGATAGAGGGTAGACCATGGCCCTCATCCTCCTTGACCTCTTCGCATCCGTTGACAGTCTCTCACTGCACCCTAGCCCACAGACTCCACGACACAGGTATTTGGAACAAAGCCCTCGACTGGATCCGATTATTTCTCTCGGGTAGAACACAGTGGGTCAGACTCCCACCCTTCCTCTTGGATCCCACACCAACGACCCTGTTTAACGTCTACATGGCCCCGCTTGCCTCCATTGTTCAATCCTACGGCCTCAACATTGTATCCAACGCAGACGACACCCAACTCATCCTCGCCCCATCCAACGAACCCTACGTCTCCAAACACGCCTTTCAAGAAGGAATGGAAGTAGTCACCAAGTGGATGAAGAACAGCTACCTACAACTCAGCATAGACCAAACCAAGGTACTCAACATGAGCCCACACCACAACGCCTGGACCGACACCTGGTGGCCCCCCGCCCTCCCCCACGGACCACGCATGCAACCTCTGAATCATCCTGGACTCCGAACTCAGAATGCGCCGCCCTATCAACACCGTCTCATCCTAGTGCTTTCACACCCTCCAACTCCTACTAAAGACCTTCAAATGGAACCCCCTTGAACACAGAAAAACCATCACCCACGCCCTCATTAGCAGCAGACTCGACTATGACCATGCTCTCAACGTCCGAATCAACAACCACCTCAGCTGCAAACTCCAGAGCGCCTATGCCAGACTAGACGTCAACCTATTGCGCCATTGCCACATCACCAACATCTGCGGACAATACATTCGCTCACCATCGAGAAAAGAATCACCTTCAAGCTTCTCACCCACAAAGCCTCTACAACACCGGACCTGCATACTTGAACTACCACTTCTTTCCACGCACCCTAAAGATCCCTCCGCTCAGCCCAGCTCTCACTTGCAATGCTGCCTTGCATCAAGAAGACCAGAACAGGTCGATCTTTCTACTTCTTAGCGGGCATGGCATGGAACACCTTTCCACTCCACCTCAGACAGAAGCCTACAGTCTCCCAAGTTCACGAAGGACCTCAAGACCTGGCTCTTCAGCGGATCGGCGTGAACATCCGGGCCCTGCACGCCATGCCTCCACACCCCCTCAATGCCTTGAGACCCGCTCGGGTGAGTGGCTGCGCTTAACAAACCCATCGTTTATTGATTGATTGAGCAAGGCCACAGGGACTCGCAACGTGCAGGAGAGTCAGAGCAGGCCCCAAGCAAGCAGGGGAGCAACCCAAAGCAAAAGAAGACCCACAAGAGGACCCACAGGCCAAAAGCACAGAAGTCGCAAGAAGACCTTAGGCAGCTCACCAAAGATGGAGGCCCACAGTGCAAGGGATGCAGCGAGGGCGCTGTTCTGAGGGATGAGATGCTGGAGCTTCTTGTAGTCAGAAGATCTCTGGAGTACAGAGCTAACAAGCCGCTGCAATGACAAGTCGATGTGGTGCACAGGGTTTTGGTCCCAGCAGCTCCAAGGGCTACTAGCTTGGAGAGAAGACCTGTCCGGCCTTGGTGGGTGCCCCAGATCCATCACCTGTGTTGCTGAGCATCGGGATGTCCATAGGATGACTGGATTAGCAGACCAGTCAGCTTCGATGTGGTGCCTGCAGGACAGGGGAGTGACTCCTTCACTCCAAGGGAGATTACTTCAGATGTCCTTGATGCCCACAGGTCCCTGGAGATCCGGAGCAAATCACAGGCACAGACGAGGCATAATACTTGTAGAACAACGTGACCAGGAGCAGCAGGAGTCTTCCTTGAGGGAGTCTCTATTCCAGGCGAAGTCAAAGTGTCCAGTCAAACAAAGAGTGTCTTAGTTTCAGAGATGAGTCTTGAATCTGTGGACCCAAATTCGGGGTAGCCCTTAAATACCCAAGGAAAGGGTTGGCAAAACTCAGGGATCCCTACTAGAGGAGGGGCTGGACAGAGGGGAGGATACTGCCCTGTCCTTTGTCGATCTTCGTGCAAGAGCGGGAACCAAGGGTTCCCGCTCTGGTTCCTGAACTGGTTCAAACTGGAGCATGCAAGGAGGGCACCAAATGTCCCCTTCAATGCAGTCTGGTCGTGCTGGGAAGCGCCCCACCCCAATAAACTTAGTCCTATCTGGGAGTTGGTCACACCTCCCTGTGATTGGAACACTGTTCTACCTTCCACTGCTCAAGCTCAGCTCAGCAAGAGGAGGGCAGTACATTGTCTGTGATCTGCAGCAAAACTAGCTTGCTGTCAGACCATGAAAGGCTTTAAGTGGGAGTACACGGGCTCCCATAAGGAGCCCCCCGGGACATGGGATCATACCTCCAACACCGGAATCAGTGTTTGGGTATTATTCCATGATGTTTGATACCAGACATGACCAGTTTTGGCGCAGCCATTATATAGTTATTCATTTCGTAATGACTGATGTCCACCATATGTCTTAAAATGGCTGACTGCACTCAAAGCTTGGAAAATTGACTCCGGGGTTTGTACGAGTGTCCTACTCATGCAGGGGCACCCTCACACTGATATCCAAGCGTCATGCCCTCTGGACCAAAGTGCCTACCATAGGAGTGACTTGCCGGTTTTAAATGCAGTAACCTCAGATATAAGGAAACGTATAACGGTTGTGAGAGTTGCAGGCACCATCTGACACAGGCTGCAATGCCATGCCTGTAGTCAGTTTGAGGACTCCCATAGGTTTCAGAATACAAGCTGTAGCCCATGGGAGGCCCCTGATGTACCTATGCTTTGGGTACTGTAGTACCATATACTGGTGGTTTATAAGGGTACGCCAGTTTTGGAGGTACCAAAGTACTTACCAAAGTCATTTTGGGAGAGAGTCCAGATGATGGGATCCTGGTTTGCAGGATCTCTGCAAACTACAATCAAAACATACTGCAATCAGGCAAAAAGGCGAGGCTAACCATAAAGGAAGTTCCTACTTTCCTACACTTGCCCAGCTGGGTTCTGGTCTGGGAACTGTTAAGGGATATCTATCTGTAATTTCTGCTTTTCTTTGGTTCCTCATCGACCTTCTCTTTTGCGAATCCCTATAGTACGAAGGTTTTTGAAAGGTTTGCAACATATCCCCCCCCCCCCCACTCCATTTGTTATGCCTGAGGATCTCAATATGTTCCTCACCTTCCTTATGTGCGCTCACATTGAGTCTCTGCACAGTTGTCCATTCAAGGCTTCTTACCATCAATACTGCCTTCCTGGTGAGAATCACATCTGCCTGGAGTGTCAGCGAGCTTCAGTCCTTGTCATCCGAGCCTCCTTATCTTAACCACATGGGTGCTGCTGACGAGCTCAGCTCGTCATGAGGTGCAGTGGAGCTGCCCTCATGACGAGCTCAGCTCGTCACGGCCGTTGGAACGTTCGCACGCGGTGCTAATTTCCCCGCTGTGCTGAACGTTCTAAAACTGGTGTGGCCGTGACGAGCTGGGCTAGTCACCAGCACGGCGGACCCGCGCGCGGCCCCCCTCCCCCTGCACAGCGGGGGGGAAACCCCCCGCAGCTAAGGGGTTAACATCTACCCAGACAAACCGATGCTTTGTACAAGAGCTTCCTTTCTTCCAAAATTGGTCACTCCATTTCACGAAGACAAAGCATTGCTCTGCCTACTTTTTACGCTTGCTTCACCCCTCTAAAGAAGAAGAGCCACTTAACCATCTGGGCTCAAAAAGAGCGCTGTCGTTCTACCTTGACCACACAAAATAGTTCCGGGTGGACTTCCAACTCTGTGGGCTATGTCTGAGTGAAGAAACGACGCGCTGTGCAGATCGTGCTCCTCTTTAAAATCTGCTACGCATTGGCAGAAAAGCAACCCCCTGAGGGTTTGTGTGCTCATTCCACAAAGAGCTAAAGGTGCACTGCGGTTTTAGTCCTGGATATCTACCAAGGAGCAATGTGGACCACATTGCACACATTCACTGAACATTACTCTTGGAACAGTCCGGTCCATAGAGATGGGCATTTTGCCTGTTCAGTCCTTCAGGACTCCTTCGTGTGAAATTAGTCCTCAGACTCTATCTAGCTTCAAAATCCTTACCACCCTACCCATCCCTCCCTTGCTCTGCAAACATATTTCTCTGGACAGTGTTTTCCCTTTCAGGACCCTAGCTTTTCACATCAGTGGTCAGTGTACTTCTTGGCTCTGGTGTGGAAAGTTTTGAAAAGTAACTGACATCAATGGGTCAGGGTGGCACCTTTATAGGCACCGCAAACGTCACTTCTGTCTCAGACAGCACCACACAGAGATGAACGATGTCCCCTACTAGCGCACAGGGGTACTGGTCACAAAACATTTCTGGATCCAGTCTGATGCTGGGGATAATTCTAAGGTAAGTCTCTGCGGGTAGATAGTCTCTACCAGATAAGGCAATACCGAAGGTAAGTAACTTGTTTAGCAGCACTAACCCAGTTCCAACAAATCTTCGAGGGATAGATTAAGATAGACTCTGCATTCCTTCAAGAACCATCACCAAATGAACTTCTAGGTCTTGTCAAGGCAAGCAACTCAGCCGGTTACCCCTCTGACAGTTATTCTGCATATTTTTTCAAAATCATTCTTTTAACCACTGCAGCAGCCATCCCAGTCAAAATATTGTTCAATAACGCATTAGCGACCATTGATTTTCCTGACACTTCAAAAAGACACATATGTCTATTAATAAAGAAAACAAATCTGGACCCTCAAGACCCCAACAAATAACGACTTAGAGCTAAGTGATAATTTCTGGACAAACTTATAGAAGGAGCAGCCTTTGCCCAGATGTAAAAATTAATTGACAATAACTCACTACTTACCAACTTCCTATTGGGATTCCGTCCAGGAAAAGGAAGTGAATCGCACCTAATCCTCACCTATGATGACCTTAAACACAGTAGACCAGACTGGGGTTGCTGTTTTAATTCTCTTGGTCCTTTCAGCTGCCTTCAACATAGCCAACCACAACATGCTATGCCTATGTGTGGGTGGTTGAGAGACTAGTTGAGATTGAAATGAAGGACTGTGGTGATGTTTTTGAAAGGTAGACCTGTGGAATAGACAATGGGATGCAAGGTAATGAAGTAATGTGGATTTGCATTCTTTTGTGTATGTTTAAGATGTATGGGTGAGAGGTGGTGAAGGAGTATGAGGCTCTGAATCCTGCAATTAAATGTGGTGTATATGTAGAGTGAGCAGTTGGTGTCTTTGCTGTTTGGAAAGTGTGAGATTGAGCTGGTTTAGAATGTGTTTGTGTTGGCTTGAGGAGCAGAGTGAACATATGTGGGTATTTGCAATAGATTGGAACCTTTTCATTGTGTGAAGATATTTTTTTAATAAGACTGTGTGTATGTATGTGGTTTTGTTTTGGTGGGTATTGTTATCTGCTATTGGTATAGTGACCTAAGGTGTAGGCTTTGAATATCAAGAACTAGGGAGGCGTGGATGTTGATGGAGAGAGGGGGTGGCAATAAATGTTAATGGTGAGCATCTGGGAGTGAGAGGGGATAAACGGGCTAGGAGGGTCTTTTGTAGACTGATTAGTGGGAAGAAGTAGCCTTATTGTAGAAAGAATATTGTCAAGGGCTTTATATGTAGAGAAGAGGAGCATAGTGTAGGAGAACGGTGTGATAGAGGTTTGAATAAAGGGTTGAGAGGGGTGGCATGGGCAGTGTTAGGACTAGGAAACGAGTAGTGCAAAGATTTGGTTAGAAAAGCGAGAGGGTGTGTGGAATTGAATGGATTATAGATATGTGCAGTTTGTGTTAGTTATGTATTGGTGATATGAGTTTAGCACAGAATTGTGGTTTGTGTAGGAGTGAAGGGCCCCTTGTGTGGATGTAGTGGTAGATCGTATGTAGGGGTGTTTTTTAGAGCTGCATTGTTTGGTTAGTGGTGGGTGAAGTGAACTTGTTTGATGGTAGTGATCAGTGTATCTTTGTTGTGAGTTTTTTCACAGGTGTGTGTACTAGGCTACTGTTGGAGACAGGCTGCAGTAAAGGTCTCTCTAATTTCCTTCTTAATTACAAGAGGAAAGGGCGACAACCAATCGGCAATACTGCAAGCTACTTCATTTTTTTTAGTAGGGGATTTTAATTACCATCTGAAGGTGCACACAAATAGTTATTCTGCAAGTCTGCTTACAACTATGGAATCTTTTGAGCTTTCCTCCAGAGTCACTAGCCCAACTCATCGGGCTGGCCATGTACTGGACACTATTTTTTCGAATATGCCATACCTAAGAGTAGATCCTCCATTAGAAGTGGACTGGACAGATCACTCAGCACTACGTTTCTATTGGACCCCGCTGAGGTCGTCTTAATGTCCGAAACCTCGCACAGAATTTCGCAGAGCATGGAAAGCAGTAACAGCTTCAGCTTCCAGCAGGTTTTATACCCCTCCTGCATCACTTAGTGAGAACCACTGTGACTTGGCCTTAGTCATTTGAGGGCTCTATTGTAGAGGTACTTGATGTGATCGCACCTGTGTAGAGGGTAAAAATTCAGGCTAGATTAGCCCCTGTGCCATGGTATACTGCCACACTAAAACAGGAGAAGGCTGCATGTAGATCATTAGAAAGAAGATGGAGAAAGTCAAAATCAGCATTAGATGAATGCTGTTACCGTGAGGCCCATAGAAGATATTTAAACAGCTGCAATGCGGCCAGGAGATTTGATCTCGGCACCCGAATTATGGAAGCTAAGGACTCCTCACGGAGGCTCTTTACTATTCTAAAATAATTTACTAGCCCGCGGGCCAATAACTCGCTCCCACCAGCAACACAGGAGTTCTGTAATCATTTAGCGTCCCATTTCACCAATAAGATTGACACCATATACCGCTCCTTTGGGAAAGCAGAGGACATGTATGACAGTCAGGCTCCTAAGGCAATCCCTGGCTCACCAGGCCTAAATAATGATCCTATTATCACGGGAGATCAGGTGGGTGCCTTATTGGCTAAGGCCAAGTCAGGATCGATTTTAGACCCACTACCACCCAGGGCTATGAAGGTGCTTGCCCCTATCCTGGCAGATACTCTGTCAGATATATGTAACACTTCCTTAGCTACGGCTATCTTTGCTCGGATTTGGAAATTATCGCGTATAAAACCTTTGCTGAAAAAGGCACTAGCAGACCCCACAGACGCGCTAAACTATAGACCCATTTCTCTTCTCCCATGTTGGTCCAAAATCATGGAGACAATAATAAACCGACATCTCTCTAACTATTTAAAAGAGAATAAGATACTGGACCCCTCTGTCAGGTTTTCGTGCATCTCATAGCACGGAAGCCACCCTGCTCGAAGTTACGGATACCATTAGGACATCGCTTGACGGGGATTCTCCAGCTGTGTTGGTGCTGCTGGACCTGTCGGCAGCTTTTGACACCATCTCACACAGTATTCTGCTAAACAGGCTGCGAGAGATTGGTGTCGGAGGCTTAGCCCTTAAAGGGTTTCAGAGCTATCTCTTAGATAGAACTCAATCCGTTCAATTAGGGTGCCATGTGTCACCTCCAGCTGCAGTGGACAAGGGGATGCGGCAGGGCTCTATGTTGAGTCCCACATTATTTATTCTATATGTTGCCCCACTGGTCTCAATCATCAGGAGCTGTGGGTTTGAAACTATATCCTACGCTGATGACACGCAGCTGATCGTACACATAGAGAGAGATCCGGCCGAAACGAAAGCAACGTTTTTAAGGTGTATGATTAAGATAGTAGAATGAATGAAGAGAAACTTTCTACAACTAAATTCTGCTAAAATCGAGATACTCTTGTTTGGCAAGGCTGTGGATCTGTGGTCACCAGACTGGTGGCCATCATAACTAGGAGAGGCCCCCTCCCCGAAAAGCTGGGCGAAGAACCTGGGGATTAAGGTAGATAATCAGCTCTCAATGGAGGAACAGGTAAAGACCCTTGCAGCCTCCTGCGCTCGAGGCATGTGGGCTGCTGAATTCATATCTGTGCATAGATCGCCGCCTAGTGTTGGGTCCGGATGATTGCACATTGTTGTCCTGGAAGAGTCTTCGAAGTATCACGAGATAGGTGGCTCCTCCCCTGGACTACAGTGCGCATGGACATCGACTCCATCCGCAGATTGTTTTTGGGTTCCCTCTAGTCGGAATCGATAGAAAACGTTCTTGAGACCAAAAGGTCTTTAGTCTAATACGTCGGTATAGTCTTGCGTTCGGTCTTAGTTCTTCCAGCTCGGTTCCGAGCCGGATTCTCTACACCCGCGTGCTCTCGGCGCGGAAGGCCCAGTCGACGCTCCAGACCTATCGACCGTCCATCATGGACCGAAGTCCATTCAAGAGATGTCCCGTCTGCAACTCTAAGTATCCCCACATCGACGTCCACCCGGTGTGCAACAATTGTCTGTCGCCGGACCACGATGAAGCCCAAGTGTATGGCTTGTTCACGCTTCAGGTCCAAGAAGACGCTTAAGCTTCGACGAGCTGTGCGCCAGGAGGCCCAGCATGCTGCACTGGCGCCTGTGGACATCGATACAGGGGATGTCGAGGACGAATCTATCCAGGACGTTACTGAGTCGAACCCCACGTCGGACGTCGACTACGACGCGGATGAAGAGATGTTCGAGGCCGAAAAGTCGTCGACTAGGTAGGAGACGACGACGGGGCCCTCTGGGCCATGGAGGATAGCTCGGATGAGGAGCTTCCTCAAACTGACTCTGGGGCCGTGCCAATTCATGAGGCTCAGGTCGAGGGATCGCCTTCGGGCCTTACCCAAGATCTCACTATGGGTTCTACGGCCCCGCCTTCGGGCTCGGCCACGGACATTGCTGCCGAGCCACTCCCTGGAAAAACGAAACCGAAAGTGAAACCTACGGTCTCGACTCCAGACACTGCGCAGGTGCCATCCTCGAAACCGAAAGTGCGCATCGCTTTGGTCGGCTCCAAGGCCTCGGAGCCCTCGGCGCCGAAGGTGGCTGTCGAGCCGAAGGCTCAAGTCAAGGGCGTTGAGACGAAGTCTGCCGCGCCGAAGACTTAAGTAAAGGTGGTCGAGCCGAGCACGTCGGCGCCGAAGACGGTCGACGCCGGCAAAAGCATCAGCGACCCGAAGAAGGCTATCGGCTGTCCGAATTAAGCTCTCGGTGACCCGAAGAAACGGCTGGATGACTCGAAGGTTCTCGCAACTCCGCGTCAGCAGGACAAGGCCAAGGGCACGGCGCCCCGAGAGTCGACTCCAGGTGTGGCCTCGAGGGATTCCATTGAACCGGCGCGCCCATCCGCCGCGTTCACCAAGAAGGTGACAGACTCCCTGCAGCGCATCAGAGACGGAAACACGTCGGCCGGTCCGAAGGATCCTCCGCCTACGAAACCGGTGGAGAAACCACTGAAGGCGTCCACGCCCATCCATTTCACGTTGCCGCCAAAGACGGCGCCGAAGGCTTTCGCTCCTAAGGCAGTCGCCAGCGTGCCCGAGAAGGTCTCCTCGGCGCCGAAGTCGTCAGCGGTGGTTCCCGGCCCACATCCTCGACGACCTTCAGTGGAAGAGCATCAGGAACACTTCATCGATGCCGAAACGGGCAGGCTTTCCCTCCACAAGCGGAAAATCGCCCCTGAACGCCCAATGGAGTCTTACAAGATCCCTCTCAAGAAGAAGGACTCTGCTTTCACTCCCGTTCTGGTGGAACCACTTTCCCCACAGACTCATAATGTTTCGCCCACTTACTCTGATGTGGATGCTGGGAAGGGGGATGATGAGGATGAGTACAGTTATCCTGTCTATACAGACCCTGAGGATACCAACGAAACCTGGGCCGCTGGTGGTGACCCAGGGGATCCTCAATCAGGACAAGACCCTCAACTGTTTTCTGCAAAAACGTCCCCTACAGAAGACTCTGCAGCTTTCAATGCCCTCATTGAACGGGCAGCAAACAATCACAACGTCCAGCTCCATGCTGACCCTGTGGATGTCGACTTCCTTTTTGATACCTTCTCAGTCCCAGAAAAAACTGTTAAGACTCTGCCTATGCTGAAAGGTGTTTTAAAGCATGCTGCTGAGATCTTTAAAGAACCTACCAGGGCGAGGGTGATAAACCCTAGGATTGACTCCCTTGTCTCGAATGCCCGGAAGAGGGCTAATTCTCAGACTACCGGTGATGCTCCCCCCCCCAGACAAAGAATCCAAGGTCTTTGAGGCCTCGGGGAAGAGGGTAGCAGCACAGGCAGCCAACATCTGGCGCATTTCTAACACACAAGCGCTTCTGGCACGCTATGACAGGGCACACTACGACACACTGGAGACCCTGTTGCAGCACCTGCCTGATGAATACAAGGAGGGGGCTGAAATGCTGATTCAGGAAGGGAAGCTGATCTCTAACGCTTCAATTAAGTGCGCTCTGGACGCGGCTGATACCGCCGCCAGGGCTATAAACACTAGTGCTATGTTGCGGCGACATGCCTGGCTGAGAATCTCTGGATTTAAGCCAGAGATCCAAACCACCATCCTTAACCAAACAGTCAACCCAGATCACCTGTTTGGCCCGGAGGTTGACACCACCCTAGAGAAAATTAAAAAAGACACAGAGACTGCGAAATCCATGGGTGCCTTACAGTCCCAGCAGTTTCGGGGTGGGTCTTTTCGTCGCTCAAACACTAGAGGCGTTTCAAGGGGCCAGCTCTCCCAGTCCACGCAGTGCTACAAGGGCAACACTCAGTCCACAAGAGTTGAGGTGGATATCGTGGCAACCGCGCCAAGGGCAGAGGTCGTGGAAACAACAGCTCCAGATCCTCTGCCACCAGCAAACAGTGACGCCTTGTCACTGCCCCCCGACCACACAACACTGGTCGGGGGGAGACTCCAGCAGTTCCTGCCGGTCTGGAAGTCCATCACCACAGACAGGTGCGTCAGGAAACGTATTCAATACGGTTATTGTCTGGAGTTAACATCCACTCCACCCAACATGCCCCCAAGAAACCGTCCTATGTCGGCCGAGCATTTGCACTTATTGCAGCAGGAAGTCACCGTTATGCTGCAAAAAGGGGCAGTAGAACTTGTGCCTATGCAAGAAAGAGGCACAGGGGTCTACTCCCGGTACTTCTTGATACCAAAGAAGGACGGGTCCCTCCGGTCCATCCTGGACCTCAGGCCACTCAACCATTACATCCTGTCGGAGCATTTCCATATGCTGACCCTGCAGCAAGTGCTCCCGTTGCTCAGTCAGGGGGATGTGCAACAAAGTCGTGTTGATCCTGACGGACAACATGACAACCATGTACTACATTCAAAAGCAGGGAGGAACACACTCTCCGCAGCTGTCTCATCTGGATCCGAGCATGTGGAAGTGGGCCATTCAGAGGAACATCTTCCTCATGGCGGAACACCTCCCGGGCAAGGACAATCAGATGGCGGACCTGCTCAGCAGGCACAGCCACCAGATGCATGAGTGGGAGATAAATCCATCAGTACTCCAACCGTACTTCCAAAGGTGGGCTCATCCAGAGATAGACCTGTTCGCCACAAGTGAGAAGGCAAAATGCCAAAGCTTCGCCGCCAGGTTCCCACACCCACAGTCGCAGGGCAATGCGATATGGATGAACTAGTCAGGCAAATTTGCGTATGCTTTTCCCCCAGCACCAATGATACCGCTGGTGGCACGCAAACTCAGGCAGCACTCGATGACTCTCATCCTGGTTGCTCCAACGTGGGCTCGCCAACCATGGTACACCACGTTTCTAGAACTGTCCGTGGTACCGCATCAAAGGCTGCGTCTCACACCCAGCCTTCTGACGCAGAGCCATGGCGACATTCAGCATCCAGATCCGCAACAGCTCAACCTGGCGATCTGGCTCCTGAAGTCCTAGAGTTTGGCTACCTGCACTTGCCTTCTGACTGCATGGACATCATTCGGGAGGCAAGAAAGCCCACCACCAGAGCATGCTATGCGGCAAAATGGAAGCGGTTTGTCATTTATTGTGCAGACCACAACATTAACCCGCTAGATGCGTCTATTCAGAATATCATCTGTTACCTTTTACATCTGTACAAACGTAATCTGGCCTATGCTTCCATTCGCATACATCTATCTGCAATGGCCGCATATCTCCAGAACAGGCAGCACCTCTCACTCTTCAGAGTGCCTGCCATTAAGGCCTTTCTAGAAGGACTCGAACGAGTCATTCCTCCACGGACTCCACCAGCTCCGGAGTGGAACCTCAATGTGGTCCTCACCCGGCTGATGGGTCCTCCCTTTGAGCCACTGCATTCCTGCGAGATTCAATTCTTGACGTGGAAAGTGGCTTTCCTCATAGCGATTACATCGCTGCGGCGAGTTACTGAACTGCAAGCACTAACTATCCAAGAGCCATTTATTCAAATTCATTCTAACAGGGTAGTGCTTCGCACTAACCCTAAATTCCTTCCTAAAGTTGTCTCAATTCCATATCAACCAGACTATTGAATTGCCTGTTTTCTTCCAAAATTCTGAGTCATTGGCGGAGAGAATGCTCCACACCCTTGACGTCAAAAGGGCCCTAATGTATTACATTGATAGGACCAAGGATTTTAGGAAAACTAAACAACTCTTTGTTGCCTTTGCACTACACCACAAAGGTAACCCCATTTCCAAGGCTGGTATTGCTAGGTGGATCGTTAAATGTATCCAGATCTGAAACCAAGCATACTCTCACCATTCCACCGAGGGCCCACTCTACCATAAAGTTGGGGGCCTCCATGGCATTCCTTGGAAATATTCCTTTGGAAGATATATGCAGAGCAGCCACATGGTCTACCACACACACATTTACAAAGCATTATTGTGTTGATGTGCACTCCAAACAGCAGGCAGCTGTAGGGCAGGCTGTTCTAAAGACACTTTTCCAAACTGCTGCAGCTGGCACGGGCGACCGCCATTAATGGAGGGACTGTTATGTATTCTATGCACAGATATGAATTCAGCAGCCCACATGCCTCGAACCGAATATGCTACTTACCAGTATGCATCTGTTCTTGGCATGTAGGGCTGCTGACATTCATATCGCCCGCCCTCCTCCCCGGCGCCTGTAGCAGCTTCAGAATTCACACATACTTCTAGCATGGTCATCATTCACTGAGTTCCACTCCATCTTGGCCACAATGGCTAAAAACAATCTGAGGATGGAGTCGATGCCCATGCGCACTGTAGTCCAGGGGAGGAGCCACCTATCTCGTGATACTTCGAAGACTCTTCCAGGACAGCAATGTGCAATCATCCGGGCCCAACACTAGGCGGCGATCTATGCACAGATATGAATGTCTAACAACAAGGGGTGGTGATGGACAGAGTTTCTGAATTAAGTAGAATACTCTCACCCAGTCAAGAGATCAGGGCTAGATCCAACACCGTTTTTTAGCTCACTGCACCATCCCAGCTCAGAACCTGGCTATATGCAAATTAGTCTGTTCCTGCCCCAGTGCATGATGGGAACAGGGCATACCAAACTACCAAGCCAATTCTTACACTGGGAAGGAAACAAGCTACCGGGGACCGGTTTCTGGCATTTCAGCCGTCGTCGGCCCGGCTTGCTTGAATCCTGATGGTGCAATGAGCATGGGACTCACATCTGAGTATACCCTTCCACGCTTAGGGTGGACAAAATATTTAACAACAAGGGGTGGTGAGATAAATAACGGTGATGGATCAAGCCCTGATCTTTGGACTGGGTAAGAGTGGTCTGTTTAACTCAGACACTCTGTTCATCACTACCCCCTTTTCTAAATCGTTTTTGGCCACTATAGGTGTGGCAGGGTATACTCAGACATGAGTCCCTTTCTCACTGCTCCATCAGGATTCAAGCAAGCCGGGCCGAAGAAGGCTGAAATGCCAGAAACCGGTCCCCGGTAGCTTGTCTCCTTTCTGGTGAAGAATTGGCTTGGTAGTTTAGTCTGCCCTGTTCCCATGATGCACTGGGCCAGGGACAGACTGATTTGCATATAGCCAGGTTCTGAACTGGGATGGGGCAGTGAGATAAATAACGGTGATGGATCAAGCCCTGATCTTTGGACTGGGTAAGAGTGGTCTGTTTAACTCAGACACTCTGTTCATCACTACCCCCTTTTTTAAATCGTTTTTGGCCACTATAGGTGTGGCAGGGTATACTCAGACATGAGTCCCTTTCTCACTGCTCCATCAGGATTCAAGCAAGCCGGGCCGAAGAAGGCTGAAATGCCAGAAACCGGTCCCCGGTAGCTTGTCTCCTTTCTGGTGAAGAATTGGCTTGGTAGTTTAGTCTGCCCTGTTCCCATGATGCACTGGGCCAGGGACAGACTGATTTGCATATAGCCAGGTTCTGAGCTGGGATGGGGCAGTGAGATAAATAACGGTGATGGATCAAGCCCAGATCTTTGGACTGGGTAAGAGTGGTCTGTTTAACTCAGACACTCTGTTCATCACTACCCCCTTTTCTAAATCGTTTTTGGCCACTATAGGTGTGGCAGGGTATACTCAGACATGAGTCCCTTTCTCACTGCTCCATCAGGATTCAAGCAAGCCGGGCCGAAGAAGGCTGAAATGCCAGAAACCGGTCCCCGGTAGCTTGTCTCCTTTCTGGTGAAGAATTGGCTTGGTAGTTTAGTCTGCCCTGTTCCCATGATGCACTGGGCCAGGGACAGACTGATTTGCATATAGCCAGGTTCTGAGCTGGGATGGGGCAGTGAGATAAATAACGGTGATGGATCAAGCCCTGATCTTTGGACTGGGTAAGAGTGGTCTGTTTAACTCAGACACTCTGTTCATCACTACCCCCTTTTCTAAATCAGATATGAATGTCAGCAGCCCTACATGCCAAGAACAGATGCATACTGGTAAGTAGCATATTCGTTCGTGACAATGCGGATGTTGAGAGATTTTCCAATGGATACCGCTTCGCGCTAGAAAGGCTCTTACCCAGGCGCTGTTAATCAGCCGCCTTGATTATGGAAATTGTTTATTGGTACGAGTCAGGGAGGACCTTTTATCCAAACTACAGGTCGTGCAAAATACAGCGGCCCGCCTCGCCCTCGATAAGCCAGCCCGAACCCCCTCTGTGCCTCTTTTACGCCAACTACATTGGCTTCCAGTCAAGAAACGGGTCACCTTTAAGATGTTGTGTTTGGTCTTCAGGGCCCTGCATGGTCTGGGTCTGGCTTATCTGACCAACAAACTAAAATGCTATCAACCTACACGGCAGCTCAGATCTAGTAATCTGAAGCTGCTGTGCTACCTCAGATTCAGGAAGACAAAAATGGGGGGTCGTTCCTTTTCCCATCTGGCCCCCCAAACTTTGGAAGGGCCTCCCGGAACAAATCCGGGAATGTCCGAACCTGTCCCAATTAAAAAAAAAAAAAAAACTGCTCAAAACATGGCTCTTTTAAGCCGCTCCTCATAGACCGCCTGTCGTTTTCTCGAACGCCAAGAGATCCCCTTGGGAATAATTTGTGCGCGATAAAAAAAAAAAAATGCCATAATACACGTGTGGGAGGTGTCAGTGTTTATCCTATAGGGTCCCAATTTGGAAGAAAACCGCCCTGGCAATATTGGTAATTCTTGACCATAGTTGATGTACAAGTTGAAAAGCAAGACACCAAAATCACCCTGACAGCAGGGCTGAGATTGAGCCCAGCATAGTGTGTTCCAGAAGAGAGAATCCCTAACTTCTGCTGCTGAAAAAAAGCCAAAAATGAGGTGAAGTAAAGCTAATTGAGTGGGTGACTAGGGTGAGGAAAAATCAGAGCAATGAATGTTGCTTCAAATCTTTCGCTAGCCCAAGCCTCCTTCTGTATAATCCTTGAGGTCGGATACCCTCTGCGATGTCTCACTGCAACGATTTGCTGCTGTGAAAAAGCTCACAGCCGGTGCAACCGGAGCCCAGTGGTAACGTACCTTCGTCGATAGACTTAGCATGTTTGTCCCAGTTCTATAGAGGTCGCTGGCGCCAAAACATTTTTAAGTCTCAGTGTAGGAAGGCTATGTATGCTGGGAAACAGTTGGAACACCGCGGTCTTAACCATGCATATTCCGATTATGCAAGCTAAGCCATGCTTGCCTTAACCACGCATGTGTGCGGGTAAGGCAGTGTGCGGTCTAGCTGCTGGCTGTTGGGGAGGGAAGCAGGAAGACCTCACCAGGAAGAGATCCGCGGTGAGGTAAGTGGGGCTGGGCTCTAGTTGTCTGGGCAGGAAGGTTCGGATAGTTTTCTGGGATGAGTGGGGGTAGTTTTCTGGGCTGGGTAAGGGTTGGGGTAGTTTTCTGGGCAGGGTAGGGGTAGTTTTCTGGGTTGGGTAGGGGTCGGGATAGTTTTCTGAGTTGGGTAGGGGCCGGGGGTAGTTTTCTGGGTTGGTTACGGGCCGGGGGTAGTTTTCTGGGTTGGTTACGGGCCGGGGGTTGTTTCCTGGGCTGTGTAGAGGGTTGGGTTAGGTTTTCTGTGCTGGGTAGGGGGTCGGGTAGTTATCTGGGCTGGATGGTGGGTTGGGGTAAATTTTCTGTTCTGGTTAAGGGGTAGTTTTCTGGGTTGGATCGGGGGTAGTTTTCTGGGCTGGAGGTTGGGGGTAGTTTTCTGGGCTGGAGGTTGGGGTAGTTTTCTGGGCTTGGGTTTGGGGGTAGTTTTCTGGGCTTGGGGTGGGGGTAGTTTTCTGGGCTTGGGGTTGGGGGAAGTTTTCTGGGCTTGGGGTTGGGGGTAGTTTTCTGGGCTTGGGGTTAGGGGTAGTTTTCTGACCTGGGATCGGGGTAGTTTTCTGGGCTGGGGGTCGGGGTAGTTTTCTGGGCTGGGGTTTCGGGGTAGTTTTCTGGGCTGGGGTTTCGGGGTTAGTTTTCTGGGCTGGAGGTTGGGGTTAGTTTTCTGGGCTGGAGGTTGGGGTAGTTTTCTGGGCTTGGGGTAGTTTTCTGGGCTTGGGGTTGGGGGTAGTTTTCTGGGCTTGGGGTTGGGGGTAGTTTTCTGGGCTTGGGGTTGAGGGTAGTTTTCTGGGCTTGGGGTTGAGGGTAGTTTTCTGGGCTTGGGGTTAGGGGTAGTTTTCTGGGCTGGGGGTCGGAGTAGTTTTCTGGGCTGGGGTTTTGGGGTAGTGTTCTGGGATGGGGGATCGGGGTTGTTTTTTTGGTTGGGAGGGTGAGTTGCGAGTAGTTTTCTAGGCTGGGGGGGTCTGGTTAGTTTCTGGGCTGAGGCGTTAAGGTTTTTTTCCGTGTTGGGAGGCTGAGTCGGGAGTAGTTTTAGGTCTCGCGCCTGGTTTGCACTGCGCAGCAGTGCGCGCGTAGCGCGAGACGTTGAGTGAGTGAAAAACAGAGTTTTAGCACGCTTGTGCGTGTGCGATTCCTTTTGTGCTACCCCAGTGGCCTTTGCGTGCGTCTTTGCGTAATAGACACCAATAGTCCACGTGGTTTCAATTATCGTGCCCAGACACGGGTGCGATAATTGAAACCACGGCTCACTATGATGTGAGCGCACCACTCGCTGGCTTTTTTTTTTTTATCCTTTTCACGGGCTAGCAAGTAAATGAAAGAAGCTGTGTTTTGTTCGGCGCCACCTTCACCCGGCTTGTTATTTTTGTTGTGTTCGCTACTCGTCTTTTACATAAACTTTGAAAGGTCAGAGGCAGGCACTCAGTAATTTGGCGTGATCTCTAGTCAACATTTGACACTTTACCTACCCCACTAGCAGTGTTTATATAATATGAAGTATCTGTTCGAGAGAAACAGTTCGGCACGTTCTCCTTTGCTATACTGCATGCTTTTTGGAGTCTCGCTGTGCCATATCCATTTATTATGGTCCTTGAACGTGTCGTAGAGAAGGGAAGCCCAACTTCTCCCCTGCGCTGTACCAGATTCACACAGACCTTGTGATACCTGCTATTAACGCGCCACGAAACCATAAACCCACAGTAGGCAGCTACAAAAGCGTTTTTAGGTCTCGCGCAGCGTGTTAGGCAACAGCTGGAAGTTCATGCTAATAATCCGTGCCCTCCGCCAGCCCCAGCGATCTGAAAGGCTGTGGGGAGCCCAGTGAGAGCCCCCACCCTGATTTCACGATATTTCCTGCGACTTGTCCCGAGGGGAGGGTAGTTCATGAGAAAGTGGATACATCGAGGCCGTTCTCAGCAGGTCTGGTTGGCCCCAGACCTGTCAAAGAAAACCCCCTCTCTTCATGAAGTACAAGAGAGGGCCTGCCAATGCTTCAATGAGCAGAACTCCCGAGCCCACCACACCTTACAACGCGCTTCCGCTCACTCACCTCGTGCAGGAACAACACTGTTCCCGCTGTCACATTTCGTGTGTTTACTACCCCCTCCTCTAAACACAATGAGCTCCATGGAATTCCCCCAGGGCTCGTATTAGCGCCACAGGTTTCACTAAGTCTTCGCGGGAAAAGCGGAGCTGCATGTTTAGAGGGCAGGGAGGGGCGGCGTGGGGGTTAGGCTGTCCGGATTGTGGGAAGGAGCCTCAAAGTCATGGCTTGGGGGTTGGGCGAGTTACAGCCACAGAACAACCCAGTTGGTCAATGACTGAAGAATCAAGGGACTGGGTGGAAGAGGGAAGGTCACAGCAATATGGAAATACGACTACGGAATTTGACCAGGATGCGGTCCACCTGAGACTCCACAGCATCATCTATTTTTTATTGGGGGCGGGGGGGCTGCGCTCAGGGGAGGGAGAGTTAATGCTTTCTTAATATTGGTTATTCTACACAAATACGAATCCTGGTAGTGACATCAGTCTTAAATCCTATAAAGGGAAACGGATTACAAATAACAGCGTTGTTACAATGCTTAAAACAACACAGCATTATAGATATTCAGATTCTCTGAAACTTCATCGGACAGATTCCACAATACCTGCGCATGTGCAAGCCTGCTAAGAAATAGCACCAAACGAGCGCAGGGCCGCAGCTCTAGCCCTGCACATCCGAAAACCAACCGACACAGTAAACACTAACGCTTTCCACACATTCAAAAAGCCCTCGTCAAACTGAAATAGGCGTTTTATTCCCCAAATTGAATGACAGCTGTTTTCTCGCATTCATCATGGTTAGCTTGCGGGTGTTTTAATAGACAGCGTTCAAAACAGTAGTCTAGTAAATGGTGTTGATTACTGTGATTTGATTATCCAGTCCAATGACCAGCCCTCCTCCTTCATGACACTCGGAAGAAATTATTCACTTTAATCCTATTGTTTTCCTGTCTAAGGCACCTGCCTAATGATAGAGTCCAGCGGTGGGCTCGTGCACACGGTGACAATCCAAACTCCCAATGCTCCAGGTTCGGGTGGGTGAGCGGTGTCCGTGGCATAACGGAAAATGACGGGTCCACTCAAAATGTGATGACGGGCCTCCCAAGTATCCCATATGTTACAGTTTGTAAATAGAGGGCAGCAGGGGGCTTTAGGGTATACCCCTCTGTGCTGCGGGGGAAGGGGCTTGCATTACGTCCATGGGCTGCGTGGGCAGGCAGTATCTATCTGCTGTTCTCAAGGCATCTCTGGGCGGAAGGACGGGCTCAGTAGCGCTTTGCCTCGTCTATTTATTATGGACCTTGAAAGTGTCACAGAGAAGGGAAGCCCAACCTCTCCCCTGCGCTGTACAGGATTCACACAGACCTGCTGATATCTGCTAATAAGGCGCCACAAACCGATAAACCCACCTCTACTGGCTAGAGGGTTGCTGCTGCACACTGCAATTCACTGCAGTAATGCCCGCGCTGTATTTAGTGAGAGACCATTCTGCTCCTGAGTTCCAGTTCCACAGCCTGAAGACATGTGCAACAACGTTGCCCACTGCAGGTTGCATGTTTGTTGGTCTGAATGAACAAGCTAAAATCCCTCAATATCCTGCAGTGCCCTGCAGCCCCAGTCCTGGAGTGGGCCAGGCAATTTTTGAATAAATTCAGTCGTTGTTAGAGTATTGACAGCATCACTACTGCTGATAGGTGACCTAGCTGAACAGTGCAATATGTGCCTTAAGCGTTTTTTCTTTAACATTTTCTCTTCATAATTAATTTTTGCATCCCGCCTATTCCACTGATACGGATAGGACACCGCTGTCATCCTGCATGCAAGCGCCTAATGCAACATTCTATATATGCATGTATTGTATATCCTAAAAGTAGGTGGTAAACAAGGGATTACTGTAGTGTACACTGTAGAGGAGCGGGGTGACTCAGTATCGTGCACTAAGTGGAGGGAAGAGTCTGCGGTGTAGTTTTTATTCTTATTAGGACCCGGGAGGGCGTGGGCGAGCTAAAGGCTCTTTTAGCCCGATGTAGGTAATCCCAGATTACCGATTCTTCAATAAAGAATCATACCGATTCGGTATTTAAGAACAGGCAAATGGGATGTAGGTAATTTTACCAAAAACATTACCAAATTGGTAAGTTTCAATTATTACCGAATCGGTAAATACCGATTCGGTAATTGCCATACATTCCTATGAGCCTGGAGGCCCATAGGAATGAATGACAATTACTGAATCGGTATTTACCGATTTGGTAAAAGGGGGAAACATTGAAGGGTGGCAGGGTGTCACTTTGACACCCTGCTGCACCCCTCAATTGTGTATGGGTGCACATGTTGCAGACATACATGTATGTCTGCAACATGCCACTGTTGGAAAAGCAACAAAAATGCTTTTCCAAGGTTTTCATTATTTACCACCAACTTGTAGTTGGTGGTAAATAACGAATCCTAAAAGGGGAAAAGCACTCATTTGAGTGCTCCCTACATAGCAAAATCGGTAAATTACGGATTCGGTATTTTAAGGAATCGGTACTTTACCGATTCCTTAAAATACCGATACGGTAAATTACCGAATCAGTAAAATTCCCACCTACATCTCACTTTCCAAATACTGGTCGGTAACGGCCGAAATTACCGAATTTCGGCCGTTACCAACCGGTATTTGCCTACCTACATCTGGCCCTTGATCTTTTGTTAAAACTTCAAATGCACAACATTTAAAAGGCACCACATTGCAGCCGCAGTCATTCATAAAAAGAGCTGCTCATTTTGGCACTGGGGATCCAGGTTCGAGTCCCGGCCATCTCCCAGCATCCTGTGTAATTGGTGCTCATGTAAAGCACTCCAATACTTTTCAGGTCAAGTCCGTGCATATAAAACTGCACGAAAAAAATGGTGCAGAGAATCTGACAACATTTTATCGTGAACACGTTCCCTTACTGATAACAGACACAGGACTAAGTGGAGTCAGCTGCCGCCACTGCAGTTCAAGACACCTCTTATTTGCTGGCTCCAGCACACAGAATAAGTTCTTAAAAATGTCCACGTGCCAAGGATCAAGAAATTTGAATGTGCCTGCCATTTCTCCGTCCCCATGGTCTAGCCACCGACAATGTCAGAGCTAGTAAATCAAAAACTACTCAATAGGTGTGGTTAACTGTATGGGTCGAAGTCTCCGGTCTTAGGGGCTACAATTGTCAGGGCCCAATTGTATTGTGGCACATTCCTCGCGAAAGGCTTCACCTAAGAGCCATTGTAGAGGTAAGTATAGAGGAAGATGGAGGATTGTGCCCTCACAGTCTCTCAAAGGTGGCCCAAAAAGAAATTTCAAGCGTTCTTTAGTGGTGTTGCGTGCGTGGTTTTTATTTGTTGTTGCAAATGCACAAGAACAGCCGACACGTGTTTCGCTCTGGTGGCCTATTGGCCATGGACTTTTTCAAGGCTGAGAGGGTGTTAAATGTAAGAAGGTCAAAAGCCGTAGTAGAGAAAATGATATCAACACATAGGATAGAAAGACAAAGGCCAAGGATAAGACAAGGAAGGTTAGAGAGTAAACGTGAAGAGATGGTGGGAAAGCAGGACAAGGCACAATGGAAAAAGTCATAGAGGGAAGAGAGATGAAATATAGAAAAAGCTAGAGTAGAGAAATAAAGAAGAAAGACGGAAAAAGGGAAAAGGGAGAGAAGGTGACATATTAAAAAAAAAAGTGCAATGATGTAAAACATTAAACATACTTTTTAAAAAAAAAATTTGTAGACCCGTAAAGTCAAAATTCAAGAGAAAACAATGTGAGGTTAATTAACTGTGCATAGATGACGATTCAATTAACATGCGATACCTGATCGGTATAAAATTTTGGAATTATCGCAAAAACTGTAGAAACTGGTATTTTGACACAACACATTTGTATCACATTAAATCATCTATGTTCAACAGGTGATCCCGCCTGTGTTCTCACATAATTGTTGAGAATGCATAAAAAGGGAAGAGAGTGTTTTATGCGAAAGCAATGGTGTTAAAAATTCCAATGTAAGTGGTTGTGCTTAGTGGTTCCATACATGAAGGTGGTGTATGTATGGACATGATTCCAACTATTCAGAGTCAGAGTAAAGCAGCAGAATGGAGGCATTCCTAAAATAACCATTCAGATAAATATACTGGAAAACAATTGAAGCGGTACCATTTTGAAAAAGAGAAAGGCGCGTACCAGCGAATCAGGTCTGTAGTCCGTTTAAGTATTCGTAATTCTGGGGTGGAGACAAAAACAGGGGGATTCTCTATTAGTACATATTGCGTGTGAGGGGACACGCTTATAGAGAAAAGGTCTCGGGGGTGGGGGGCCTGGGGAGAACGGCGGTCATTACAGCTGAAAAGGCGTAGCGTTGCTGGTAGCCCGTTCACCTATATGTTTGAGGGGCGCGCTGGAAACGCATTAAATGGAGATCAAGGGCATGCTGGGAGGAGGCCTGGTTGAAAGAGGTTAAAGTTACATACATAGGCTGAATTTTGAAAATTACCCTTCAGAGCCTCGACCCGTGCTGTGAAAGCGTTGAGGGGGAGGATAAAAGATCATGATGAGGGGTTGCTAAAAGAGGTGAATCACTGCGAAATATGAAACATGAAACCGTGCTGGAAACGGGAGTGCTCACTAAATTAATTGCTCCGTTATATTCCTAAGAACCTTAAGTCCTGTGCTGCTGTCAGCGTTCGTATCTTACCTCTAACAGGCCGGTATTTAATTTTCTGCGGTCCTCGAGCAAGAAGAGTTACGTTCCCTGACGTCACATATACTATGACTCGTATCCGGACGTCAGAATTTGCTCAGTCATTCTGACGCATGGTAGATTCCAATGGCCACGGAAGAATGACTATGCTCATGAATGACTCTCGAAGGCCATAATTAAAGGACTATAGTAAAAGAGTCGGGTTCAGAAAAAAATGTAAAGAAAGTAAAATATACTAATTGTGGATGCTGAGCTTTAGATGGAGCTTGAGGGCCATAAATATTACAACCAGGAGAAGTGGATTATTAAAAGTAATGGCTAAGAGAAAACAAAGCAGATGAAATAGATCTCCACTGGTGTAATATCCCTGACCCAAGGCAAGCTGTTGGGTCAGGGCAGTCAATGCGGACTGGACGCCCCACCGAAGTAGAATACCTCGCTCTCCCCAACGTAGATCCAGGTCCTCTGGCGGTCTTCGGAGAATATCGATCCCTCGATACCGTCTTGTAGCTGCAAGCAGCTGGGTGCCAGTTAAATCTCCGAGACGCTTGCGTGCAGTGGAGCCTTCCGTATTATATATATATATATATATATATATATATATATATATATATATATACAATATATATCTCTCTCTCTCTCTCTCTCTCTCTCTCTCTCTCTCTCTCTCTCTCTCTCTCTCTCTCTCTCTCTCTCTCTCTCTCGTGAGACTCATTTCTAGGACCACCCCCACCGAGCATGATATATCTATATATATGTGTGTATGTATATATGTGTGTGTGTATACACGTGGCAGCTTCAACAACTCTTTAAGTCCTTACGCGTTTCAGCGCTTTGTGCCTTGATCACAGGTGAGTTGATTTTAAATCACAGTGGTCATGTGGTCTTTCCTTTAGACCACAATTCCCAGAATGCACAAGTATGCAAATTATAACCTTGGTTCGACAAAGTGTCCTGTTTCTTTTCAAAGTCAATCTATTATCTTAATTTTTCATGCTGCATTCAAGAGTTGTTCAAGCGGTCACGTATTTCAGACACAATAAAGCTGTCAGCCTGAAAGGACGCCAAAGCTGTGGGCTCTTCCTTTTTCTCGTGATGCACGTTATTTATATCTGACTTTACGGACCAAAAGCATAATGTCATATTTAATCCCATCTTATTCTTATGACATAATAAAAGCTTAAATGCGGAGTCCGAAAGACATATGCAAAACCACGCATTTGTGCAAAATTCTGCCACGGTCTATTATTGAACCTGTGTTCACATATATATTTATTCAGTCATAAACTTGATATACTAGACCATTTAGATCTTAATTCTCCTACTGAACCAATCGTAGTATAAATCAATACATTTTGTTTCGGCGGGTATCTAATAATAAGTCGTCAGGGGAACAGTAAATTACAATGTAATTCTTTGGTTTAACTGACGATTCATTATGATTTGTTACTAGGATATTTCGGGATGAATCCCTGCTATAAGAATTTTCACGTATCATTATATTATTTAATTTACATTCCTAGTTCATCATTATTAATAGACAATTGGGAATACCCTATTACTGATAACCCTCAGTTGCTAGCTACTTTCATCACCTTATTTTAGTTACTCCGCCATACCAATCTTATAACTGTCCAATGGTCACATTTACATTTGGATTGTGATGTACAATTTATAGTGTATAAAGTGCAAAACAGTGTCAAATAACCTTTAAATAGTGTAAGTAAAAACGGAATTCCATTTCTCATCCGTTAAATTCAATTCTGTAAACGGTATTCATATTTATATTGATTTATTGTTACAAAAAACCCATATTGCTAAATTCATGTGCTATCTAAGCTTGGTAACTACCACATCACTTGGTCTGATGTCAAATATAATTGTATTGCATCGAAGGCCACCTTTTTTCCAGTAAGTTATTTACTTGATTTCCAAAAAACATATATCTTAAGTGCACTTAATTTACTCACTAGAACATAGACATGGCAATGCATCCGCATTAACCCAACAATGTAATGGTTTTATTGTTATGGTTTTCGGTTTGAGCAGTCCTAGTGGGAGGAATTGTCTACTCCATATATCATAATAACGTCTGATCAGACTACAGTTATATTTGTACCTTATGGCAGACATGTATACAAGTCCTCCGTGACGTTGAGGCCTTCAGGGGTTTTGGAGTCTAATAGCAAGATATATCTTGTTTCAAGTTTTCGCAGCTTCAGCTCTCGGTTCCCACCCCTTCTGCTTGCATTTACGGCGTCAATGAGAAAATACTTTAAGTCTGCATTATTGCTGTTGTGTTTATCTTTGAAGTGTATTGCGACCGGGTAGGTGTTATCTTGGTTCGCAATGGCACGTAATTGTTGTAGTATACGCTTGTGTGCAGCTAATTTTGTGCTGCCCACATATTTCATCCCACATGGGCAGATTAAGACCTATATAACATATTCAGACTTGCATGTCAGCATTTTGTTAATAGGATGTTCTCTGTTGCTGAATGCATCTACGTATGTTTTAGTATGTATGCCATGAATGCAAGATTTGCACGTTTTGCATCTGTAAAAGCCTTTATTGGTCTGTAACCAATTCGTTTTTTCCATAATTTCTGGATTGGTATTAACCAGACCATCCCTCATAGAGGGTGCTCTACTGTATGTCAATGATGCTTTGCGTGGCAACGTTGGGCCTATAATGGGGTCGTTAAGTACTAATGGCCAGTTACGGTTGATAATTTTATATATTTTAGTGTTGCTTGTTGTAACTGGTAATGATCCTGAAAGGACCGGTTTCTGTTTTGGCCAGCGTATTAGTATGAGCTGGATTACTAGTACTAGTGCCCTCCTTTTCATCATGATGGTATATGCTGAGGAGTTGTTGTCTGTTGACTGACATAGATTTGACAATTGCGGCATCAATAACTTTCGCGGAATACACCTGTTCAATAAACCTGCATTTACTGTCCTGCTGCGCTGGTTCAAGGTCTTCACCGTTGCTACATACTTTCCTTAATCTCAGCATCTCCCCGTAGGGGATGCTAGAAATTAAGTGAGCTGGATGTGCACTTGTGGCATGAAGTATACGGTTTCCGGCTGTAATTTTCCGGTGAAGCCTAGTTTCCAATTTGCCATTTTTAACAGAAATCTCTGTGTCTAGGAACGGGACTGATTGCTGACTCATATGTGCAGTGAAATGTAAATTCAACATGTTGTTATTAATATCATTTATAAACTTCCCAGCAAATTTTCTAGACCCATTCCATACAATAAAGAGATCTATGTATCGCAACCGTTTTACAAGATTTTTATCCCAAGTTGTCTTGTATTGAGCCTTGAGGACCAGTTCTTCCCAGCTGCCCATGTTCAGACAGGCATAGCTTGGTGAAAAACTGTCCCCCATAGCTACCCCTTGTACTTGGCGATAAATCAGGTTGTTATGCATAAAAAAATTGTTGGTCAAACAGAATTCAAGCATTTGTATTATAACTTCATTGTGTTCTTTATATTGATCAGTTCTTTGTGCAAGATAATATTTCACTGCATCAATCCCATCTGGATGCTTAATACTAGTGTATAGTGCAGCTACGTCTAATGTAAGCATCCAACAGTTATCTTCCCATACAATTTGTTCAATCTTCCAAAGAAAGTCCCCAGTGTCTTGTACATAGGAATCCAACGCTTTAACAAATGGCTGCAAAAGTAGTCATATGTACACCGATGTTTTTTCCAACATGCTGCCTCGGGCTGATATAATCGCCCTTCCTGGGGGTGCTTCTTTTGATTCGATTCAATAAACTTTATTTCGATTCAAAAAGAAAGAATCATAAAAGTATACACATTCAAAAAAAAAAATACACATTACACAGGTAATTTTAAACATAAAAATTAAAAAGGTCACAGATGTGGGCTGACATTATTATAAAATACATGTACAGACACTAAAAAATACCAATTTATACACTGTTCTGCTAAATGTAAATAAAAAAAAAAGCAAGGATTACACTTAATACTGATCAATATCGATTTCTGATGATAAGTGCCAGTCTAATAAAGCTGAGCATAGCACTACATATAGCTGGAGTTGATAGGGACTCTAGATATTCAAATCCCTCTTTGTAGTAGCAGTATCCAAGGTGCTTTTTGATTTTTATGTACTTAAGGAATAAAGTATATTGTGGGTATGATGGGATTTTCATTGAGCAAATACTTATATTCATTTTCCGTTATTATTTTTTGATTACGCCATTTCATTAGCTTGGTGTGATACTGTTTCTGTGTTGACTTCATCATTAATGTAGACGAAGCTCTATCGTCCTCAAAAACCGGAAAGGCCCCCGGCCCTGATGGAGTCCCTCTTGACATCTTTGTCACCAACATAGATCTGTGGTCCCCCATCGTCACCCAGGTGATGGCGGCGGTCTCAAAAGTTGGTCTATTAGACTCCTGGTCCTCTTCTATACTACTCCTGATTTTTAAAAAGGGCGCTCAAAACAACCCAGCCTGTTACAGGCCCATCTCCCTCCTGGACTTCATGGGGAAGGCCGCGGGACGTCTGATCCTGGAACGTCTCCGGGACTGGGCGTCCGAGAACAACATCGTGACCGACCTCCAGTATGGTTTCCAGGAGGGGCTTGGTACTGTTGAACAGGCTTTAAATTTAACCCTCCTAATAGGCAAGTACGTGGGAGCAAAAGGGGGTAACCTGTACCTGGTTTATGTCGACCTCAGTGCAGCGTTCGACTGCGTGATACATTCCAGGTTGTGGTTCATCCTAGAAGAATTGGGTGTTGATCCTTCACGCATCAAGTTTTTACGTGAGCTCTACTCCGATGCCACGGCTTGCGTAAGATACGGGATAGGTGGCGAACTCTCGTCCTCCTTCCCAATAACAAGAGGAGTTAGGCAGGGTTGCGTCCTGGCTCCCTTCCTGTTTAACTTCTACACTAACGGGCTGGAAACAGCCATGTTAGCAAGGAACCAGGACCTACCAACTATTAATCATCACCCCATCCCTGCATTACTCTATGCAGACGACTCTGTCATATTAGCCAGAACGCTAGTCCAGCTACAAAAATAACTGGATAAATATTGCCAGTTTATGCTCTCTCTGGGGTTAAAAGTGAACAAAATCAAAACCTTTGTTATGTATACAGGACCCAAGGTAAAGAATCCCAAACCTCTCTATATTGAGCACGTTAGATTAGAACGAGCCAGGGAATACCCATACTTAGGTATCTTAATTGACGACCAATTATCTTGGAAAAGAGCCATGGCAAGCAAGAAGCTGCTTTATCAGAGAGCAACTTCGGTGCTTGTTTCTTTTTCCAGGAAATTTGGCAAACCTGCCCCATCTGAGTTGCTCAAAATTTACCATGCCATAGCATAGCAACATATGGCGCAGGCGTCTGGGGCTATGTACCCACAGACGAGTTGCAAAAAGTCCAAAATGGCTTTTTAAAATACCTACTGGCACTTCCACAAAGTGCTCCAACTTACGGATGCCATATCGAGCTTGGCATCGGCTATTTATCAGATAACATCAAATGTCAGCCAATCCTCCTATGGCACCGTATCTGGAACAAGCCACAATGTCACCTAACACGCTCTTTGATTTCCGATTGTTTAAATATGGTGTGCTGAAAAAAAAATCCCATGGTTAACGTATGTATCTAACTTTTTAAAGGACCTGAACCGCACATCATATTTCACTGAGCCTTCCTCATTGGTTGATATCAGCAGAGGTGCTCTGAAAAACCTCTGTCTAAATCACCTAAGGAAACTACGTCTCTCTTGTGAAGTAACCAAGCAAACCAATGTGCAAGCATTCATGGTCCAAGTTTCCCCTGGTATCCAGCCTTACCTTTTACCTCTCCAATCACGAAAAATATTTACTAACTAGGTTTCGTTTTAATTTATTTTTTCGTCTTGTCACTTTCCCCACTGTCTCAAACTGGTCCCATGATTTGAATAAATGTCCGTGTGACAGAGTCTCTCCCCAATCGACCATCCATCTTATTTTGTTTTGTCGATACTATGAGCAAGCGCGCAAGCGTTGGATTACTCCACTCTTACGCCAAATGGGGTTAAGGACCTGTCGACCAGCATTCTTGGCACTCCAGCTGTTAGATTCACAATACGTGGCAAAAAATGTAGCTCTTTTCCTAAAATCATGTTTGACGACTTGTAGCAAAATGGGGCTACTGTCTCTCTGATCTTATGTTTACCTGAATCAATTTGTATATAGATTTTATGTAAAGTCTTTTTAAATGCCATTTTGTAATGTAATAATAATGTGTTTTTATGCAACTGTATTTAAATTGTATGATGTACTTTTCATGATTATCCAAGTGTTAATCAAATAAAAGTTTTAAAAAAAAATGTATTCCGGGGCCTGCTCCTTGACCCCCCCGTGGACATTGTTGATGCATTACAGCTGGATGTGGATCCCGCACTCTAGGCCGCTGGCCGGCTCCACCTTTGTAAGTTATCTCATGTTGCTGGACTATGATCACGTGCACTGGGTTAGGGTGGGATAAGGGGTGGGTAGCTGGGGGCGGGGCTGGTTGGGTTTTTTTTGGGGTTGGGTGGGTGGGGTAGTTCGATGTCATTCACTATATAACGTTGGGTTCGATGCTGTGCTAATAATGTCTCTTTCTATCTGTCATTGACAGTCTCCTCCTGTCTGTGGAGGGCTGTGTTGAGCTTTGCTTGGACCCATAATAAAAATTGGTTATGAAAAAAAAAAAAAATGTAGACGATCGTTCATAGCATTGTTTGTCATTCAATTGAAGGTATGCCTCCTTGTCATAATCAGAACGTTTTAGCAGGACTATGTTCCCTCCTTTATCACTGGCTCTGATATTAACATGAGCATGAGGGATTAATATTGTTGAGATTGTTTATTATATTGCCGTTTTTGATTTTGAACTTTCCTGCATAGTTGTTTGATTTGACGTGTCACGTTTTCATGGATCACATCCACTGTGTCCCTGGGCATAGCTGGATCGAATGTAGATACTGATTTAAAGGGAGTGACAGTTGAAACCGACATAGTGTTAGACTGTCCTACTCTTATTTCCTCTGGTTCATCCAATGTCTGATAACCCACACCTTCAGTTTCCCATAGTTCAAATAAATCATCAATTTGTCTCGTGTCACTTGTTTCTAACATTGAATCAGTATCCTGTGGCTGCATGGTCTTTTGCGTAGTTATCTTCTGGTTTAGAATAAAGTATTAATGTAATTTAAGCTTGCGCACCACTTTATAAATGTCAAGTCTAGTTGTGGCATAGTCAAAATTCCTGAGGGGTGCATAAGAAAGACCAAGTTTTAAAATCATGTCTTCTTTGTTTGTTAGCATTATATCAGTTAAGTTGATGATGGTCTGATTACTTTGGGTACTTACTGTTAGTTGTTGGGTACCCGTTTGCCCTTTCCTCTCTTGTTCTGATGTTGCCCTCCTTTTACGCGTCCCTAGCCTTTGCCTCCTTTTGTAGTTCCTGAATTTATGCTGTAGTCTCTTTTGATCCGGGTCGAAGAGTTTGCATTCGCTCGTGGCACAAAAAACTAATTTCTTCTCCTGGTGAGGGTTTGGCCGATTTGTCTGTTATTGCTAGATTTCTTATTTCGGACTCAGAATCACTTCCCATGGAACTAAGATGATGTAACGTTCTAGTGGTCCGAGGGTCTCGGCTGAGCCCCGGAACCACTTCCATACATTGTTGCACCTTCAGGCCAGGCGTGGCCTGAAGGCTATAAATAAATGGTCGGAGGTCGCTCGAGACTTCCGGTCCGACCAGAGTTGCCCTGTGTCAGTGTCCCCTCATTTATGCTGCAGCGCATTAGGCCTCTGTACAAAGTTAGTCCCTACTTTGCCCAACTCTACATATGCCTGAGAAGAAACCTACACTGGCGACGAGGGTGGGATAGCCCTGTCCCTACCTGAACGCGACGTCTGTTGCAGGCTCGAGAGCGGAGCATCAAGCGGCACATCAAGCGGCACACGAGTCCTCCCCAGGACCAGCGCCGAACCTGTCCCCGTCCGGGACCGTGCAGAAGCGACCAGAAGCTCCAAGTCCGGTAAGCAGCGGGGGCCAGAGCTGCGTCAGGCACCGGGAGGAAGGAGCAGACAAGCGCGAGGCCTGGAAACGCTGCGGAGGCCGCCGCAGAGCCCCGCGCATGCGCACACGCAGGCAGACACCCCTGAAAGCCGAGCACACGCGGAGACCGCGTGAGAGTCCCAGCGCCGGCCCAGCAATTAACAAAAACATCGGCAGAGCCGCCGACAAGCGGGGGAAGGTCGCACCCCTATAACAAACATTAGCAGCACACAATCAAGGGGAAAAAAACAAAAAACAAGCATTGGCAAAGCCTAATACAGTCACAGGGGACAACACAAAGACACGATCAGACACACACACACAAGCCAGCAAGCAAGGCACAACATCACAAGGAACAACGCGAAGACAGGCTCAAACCCCATCAAACCAACAAGCATTGGCAAAACCTAAACTTCAACAAGTGGTACTTCAATATAGTGTACAACACTGCACACTGCCATTCAAATGTCCAACACAAAGAACGACAATGCAGTGCAACAACAAGCTGCAGCAGCGCAGCCTCCACCCCTGCAACAAGTAGCAGCACCAGCACCACTAGTTGGGGCACATGCTCAACACTCCGCACAAGTGCAGGCATTGCCACCTTTCAGTGGACTTGCAGACCCTTCAACTGCAGCGCCCAGGTGGGCTGTATGGCTAGGGAGATTCAACAACTACTTCATAGCCACGAGGGAGAAGGATAACTAAGTGAAAGGATCCCTGCTACTTCATTTTGGGGGTGAGGAGATATACAAAGTGTTCAAGCACCACCTGAAAACAGGAGAATCCGATAACTATGATGCAGCAGTCCAAGCACTCAATGCGCACTTTGATCCTCAATTAAACCTACATTACGAAAGGTTCAAGTTCAGGCAGTCCTGACAACGAGAGGGCGAAACCATGGATGCATTCCACGCTCGCCTGCGTGAGCTCGTCAGCACGTGCACCGAAGACGACCAGAACAAGGAAGTCACCGCCCAACTGATTCAAGGATGCAGAAACAAGCCACTGAGAACACTGATCCTCCGCCAACCCAAGATCACGTTAGAAGAAATCCTCCTATTAGCAAGATCTCACGAACTGTCAGATGTGCGATCATCTGCGATGGAAGCAGCACTTAACACCAACACGAGCTCTGGAATGACGATCAAGACGGAAAGAGTCGACGCGATCAGCACATCCTCAAGGGGCGAAAGAGGCAGATGGCCGACCCGGACACAGAGGAAATCACAGTGTGGATACTGTGGACGAGAAGCACATGACGCAGAAAGCTGTCCTGCACGTGGAAAGACCTGCTCAAACTGCGGGATTCCGAATCGCTTCTCTAGCGTGTGCCGAATGAGAGCCAGAGGAAGAGGGTCATTCGGAAAGAAATCACTGTCCGGAGCAGTCCGACAACTAGAAATCGAAGGACAGTCACAGCGAAACATGAGATCACCATACCGACGATACGACAGACTCGATGATTCATCAGAGGACGAAGATGACGAGTGTTAGAGAACTTTGAAAAACAATACATATACACCAATTCCAAGTTCAAAGACCATACTAAAATGTACGTCAGATACATAGATGATCTGTTCTTTATGTGGTCCGACACAAAAGAGTCTTTGAATCAGTTGTTAACAGAAGTCAACACGAAGGATCCAAGAATAAAACTCACATGGCACATAAGTGACACTGAGATTTCTTTCCTTGATGTTCACATCAAGATCACACCTGAGGGATTAATTACCAATCTACACAGGAAAAACACAGATCGCAATAACACTCTGCATTTTTCTAGCTTCCACCAAGGGTCCTTGAAGCAACACCTTCCATTTTCGCAAATGCTGCGCGTCAAACGCATCGTCTCAGATGAACATACATACACCATGCGCATTAATGAAATACGTGAACGGTTTCGCAACAGAGGATACCCCGAACATACTCTAAATGAAGCCCAATCTAGAGTAGATCAAATCACCAGACAAGACAGCCTTTTGAAATCTGATCAGGAGAAAGAACAACGTATGGTGTTAGTGTCTAAATACTCTACTGCTAGCCCCGCATACAAAAAGATTATATGGAAATACTGGCCCATCTTACAAAGTGAACCTGACTTTAGGGGCACTTTTGAAAAACCACCACTTTTTGCACATACCAGAAGCAGGAACATTAAAGAGATTCTCTCTAAACCCACATACAACACCGTGGTACCATACCTTGTTTCAATTGCAACCACTGCAATAGCGTTATCAAAGGCAACAATATCCAGCACCCAATGAAAGGACATAACATTAAAATTCAAGTTGACGCCACCTGCGATTCAATGAACCTTATCTATGCACTGAAATGTCCCTGTGGGAAGCTGTACATTGGTAAAACTGAGCGCAAAATTAAAACTCTCCTCAATGAGCACAAATCTAACATCAGGTTGAAAGTAGAGAAATCCAACGTTGCCATGCATTTTGCCGAGGCCCGCCATTCTATCGCTCAATTGAAATTCATTGTACTTGAAATTCTTACCAAACGTGAAGGCATTGATAATCACAAACTTTTATTGAAAAGAGAACTTGAATGGATCTATTTGTTACAGACTCTGAAGCCACACGGTCTCAATGACCACATTGAATACAGTTGTTATCTGTAATGCTGATATATGACTTATTGTTTATGATTCTGTTTTTTGTCTATGTATTTTAGTAACTGTTTCTTAACATTGGCTCCCTTCCTCCCGATCCTTAGAATCACTTGCATGTTACTTTCCCCACACTCTTAAGATGGCCGCCATCGTACCGATCTAGTTTTAGTCCTTCGTTTATCTCTAGTATTTCATTCCACGTCACAGCATCGAGTGATCTTAACCAGCATTCACTCGTTTGCACCCTTCGTACATCTTTGGATAACTGTATGGACGGCACGCTTTGCCACCCGTCACTATGAAGTAAGTCTTCGCGCTTATTGCGTTATCTAACTTAGCATGTTACTGTCGCGCTTTAGATAATCACACGCGTTAACTTCCTTTTCACCACCCCACCCTCACGTAGCACATCGAGCACCAGACAGCCCACCCGTTCTATTTGTTGTTACACTTCCTCACCCAGAGCACATGTAAGCACTTAAATCTCAACCTGTTACACACCGACTGACCCAGCCCTCCCTGCCTTCCTCCACAGCGCTCCGTGACCAAGGGCCCCCCCGCCCGAAATGCATTGGAGAATAATGTTCATAGAATTACCAGTATGGATTAAACGCTGTTGCTTGATATGCAACTAATATCGAATTGAACACATTTGCTGAATAAAAGCACCAAACGTTCAACATGTTTCTGAATCAATGAATTTGATCGCCCCCGGAGTGCCTAATCAGGGGATGTATTGGCAGACTTCTGCATACACTACCTACCTGAGTGTTACTTCGTCTCATTCACGAGTGACTTGAAAGGACGGCAAAGACCACAACCCAAGTGTAACATCCTAATAGACGGATCCCCAGCCGTTGGAGTGATTGACACTGGGGCAACAGTAAACGTCATGGGGATTCAGCACTACAAGTGTCTAAACCCAAAACCAAAATTGGTTCCATCCAAGGTCTGCATATTCACATATGGCGGGAAAGAGCCCCTTCCACTGCGGGGCAAAATGGTGGTCCAAGTAAAGGCAGAAGAACACGAGGTCACCACGACGTTCCACGTGGTGGACCGAGAAGCAGACCTCCTCGTCGGCAGCCACACGGCAGAAGACTTACAACTAATCGCATTCGCCAACGCGGTCAAGAGCACCCAGGTGGACGAACTACTGCTACAATTCCCAACCCTATTCCAAGGGCTAGGCATGATCAAGAGGCCGCCAATAAAACTACACATCGACAAAACAATACAGCCCATTGCTCTCCGGCACAGAAGAATACCATTCCACCTCAGAGCGGCAGTGGAAGACGAGCTAAAGAAGCTAGAACAACAAGACGTGATAGAGAAAGTCACTGGCCCCACCCCATGGGTTTCACCGATGGTGATCGCCGAAAAACCCCGTCAACCGGGAAAAATCCGCATCTGCATAGACATGCGCATGCCCAACAAGGCAATTAAACGAGAACGACACCTCACACCGACAGTCGATGACACCCTAGCGGACCTCAACGGAGCACAGTGGTTCTCTAAACTCGATCTCAACGCCGGATACCATCAACTCCGACTAGCGGAAGAAAGCAGGTATATAAGGACATTCTCCACGCACCTTGGTTTGCGAAGATACAAGCGTTTGAATTTTAGCATCTCGTCAGCTGCTGAAATCTTTCAGAACACGATCAAAGAAGTGCTATCCGGATTGCAAGGGGTACTAAATGTCAGCGATGACATCCTCATCCATTCAAAAACCAGTGCGGAACACCACCAGAGGCTACGGGCAACACTGAAGCGTCTCTCGGAGCATGGTGTCGCACTCCACCGAGAAAAGTGCAAATTCTTCCAAAAGACGGTGGAATTCTTTGGTTACATCTTCGATAGTAATGGAGTGAAGTTAGATCCACGCAAGTCACATGCCAGCAAGCATCGCCAGCCCCGTTAACAGCGTCAGAGGTGAGGAGCTTCTTAGGGATGGCACAATACTGTGCACGCTTCATTCCTGGCCTGGCAACAATCGCAGAGCCACTCCGTGCCCTAACAAAGAAGGACGCACAGTGGAAGTGGGGTTCCGAAGAGAAGCAAGCATTTGCAAAAATCAAGGCAGCGCTGTTAGACACCACGACTCTTGCATATTTTGACACAGCCAGAAAAACTGAGATCCTAGTCGATGCCAGCCCGGTGGGGCTTGGAGCACTACTCACACAAGAAGCCGAGCCAGGAGTATGGACACCCTTGGCATTTGCCAGCAAAGCGCTAACAGCCACCGAAGCTCGATACTCGCAAATCGAGAGAGAAGCGCTAGCAGTGAAATGGGCCTGCAACCATTTCCACCTATATATAGCAGGGTGCCCGTTCAGACTAGTCACCGACCATCAACCACTGATACCCCTATTCAGAGGAACAGCTCCGCATCCGCGTCCCAGAATCGAGAGGTGGGCAATTCAAATACAACTGTACCACATGGACCTTGTCTACCGGCCAAGCGAAAAGAATCCAGCGGACTTCCTATCCCGTCATCCGGCAGCAGAAAACGTGGAGACAAAGGAAGAAGAAGCTCTGTTTGAGGAAGAAATCAACCTTCTGGCACAGAGTGCGTGCCCTCAAGCCATGTCGATCCCATTGATATTAGAACATTATCGTCAAGACAAGGTGCTGCAGAAGGTGACAAATACCATCCAGACTGGTACATGGCAGGGATTTTTGAAAGACAACCATGACTGGTCAGAAGCAGATCGCACCAGAATAGGACACATAAGGAAAATCCACAACTAACTCAGTATGGCTGAAAATGGACTGGTCCTCAGAGGACGCCGAATAGTAATACCCCTAAGTTTGCAAGAGCACGCCACTACACTGGCACATGCGGGGCACCAAGGGATACGACGGATGAAAAGTCGAATGAGGGAAAAGGTGTGGTTCCCAGAGATGGACGCCAGTATCGACACACTAGTGAAAAATTGCCGAGCATGCCAACTCACCAGCAATCATGAAACTCCAGCAACCATCGTCACCGAGGAACATGCCCCAACACCTTGGTCCTGGGTTAGCTTGGATTTTGGGAGTTTCCCTGATGGGCGCACAACAATAGACTCATTTTCTAAGTATCCCATTGTGGAACTAGCGTAATCCACCAGCTTCAGGAATGTCCAGCCCATCCTAGACAAAGTGTTTGCCATGTTTGGTCGCCCCAGATACTCAAAACAGACAATGGGCCCCCATTTCAGGGAGGCGAATTTGTTGACTTTTTGAAGAACCTAGGAATCAAACATCATCGCATAACACCGCAGTGGCCGCAGGCGAATGGTGAAGCCGAGAGGTTTATGCGGACCATTAACAAAGTGCTGAGAATAGCTGGAATAGAGGAGAGTGACCCAGAGAAAGCGTTGCAACATTTCCTTGGGGAATACAGAAGTACGCCCCACAGCACAACACAAAGAACACCGTGGTCACTGATGTTTGCAGGAAATCGACAGGATAGTCTCCCGATGACTGATGGTTGGACAGCAGAGCCGTACAGGCCTGAGGAGACCCAAAGAAGGAGGAGAGTGAACAACGACAGAGCGAACAAAAAGAGGAGAACATGTAGTCGAATCCTAGCACCAGGAGACACCGTGTTGCTGAGAACCCGACGACCGGGTGGCAAGTTCAGAACACCATATGAGCCCGACCCATGGGTCATCAAAACCACAAAAGGCACCGCAATCACCGCGCAGAGGAATGGAGAAGAGGTAACTCGCAATGTGTCCTGGTTTAAACGGATCCCCGCAAAGTCAGCAGCAGATGAAGGAGGCCTCGAAAACCACACGGACATTATGCCCACTGATCGAGGCGAGGATCATACCCAGGTAGCACAACATGAAGGGGAAACAACTCCGTCGGCTGCAGTGTCACCAGCGCAATCCCTGATGCGAGTAATGACCCCAGCGAGAGGAAGGAACATGTACCATCTCAGGCCAAACCCCAAGCCTAGTCAGAAGCTGGCGGACTTTGTGTGCTATTCATGAGCAACTCTGAACTTTGAGAAACAAGAACTAATTTGGGAAGGGATGTAACGTTCTAGTGGTCCGAGGGTCTCGGCTGAGCCCCGGAACCACTTCCATACATTGTTGCACGTTCAGGCCAGGCGTGGCCTGAAGGCTATAAATAAATGGTCGGAGGTCGCTCGAGACTTCCGGTCCGACCAGAGTTGCCCTGTGTCAGTGTCCCCTCATTTATGCTGCAGCGCATTCGGCCTCTGTACAAAGTTAGTCCCTACTTTGCCCAACTCTACATATGCCTGAGAAGAAACCTACAGATCCGACATTGTTGTCATCGTATTTTCACCGCTTTGTGGGACTTTCTTATGAAGAAATTGAGTTTTCTTAGCGGATGTACGCAGGGCATCGTACCTTTTTTGAAAATGTAAATATTTGCCCTAACTCTTAGTGGTTACGATCTCTTTGAAATTGATATTTTTTACGTTCCATGATTTTAGTTTATTCTTTTTTGAGTCTGACGTTCATTTCGGTCGTTAGCTTAGTTTTTTCCTCAGTTTGTTCATCTTTTTCCAATTCCTCGTATATCTCGGCTATTTCTTTAAGGAGCTGTGCCCTGTCAATTTCAGCATATTTTATGAGGACTAAGACCTGTCTTCGCGATGCCTCTAGATTGATTTCGGCCCATTCACGCATTAATTCCGGATTAGGGTTTTCATAGCTGGGTGCTGTAAGTATGCGCAAACCCCTCAGAATGCGATTCACATCAATATAACTTTGGAGCGATTTTGCTTCCCACTAATTGCTCTGCTCGCTTAGTAATTTTTTCTCCAAAGTACATAATTTGTCTTTAAGTGTACCCGTTTGGGGGTTTGTGGGAGTTGTAGTTGGGTTCCGGATGTTGCTAGGAATCGGAAGGCTGTCCGAAAACATGGCCATGACGGCAGCCTCCCTGTCTTTCACATTGTCGGCGGACATTTTTATATGGCAACAAATGTTTGTATAATTGTATGGACGTTTGTGTGGTTTAGGATCCTTCATTTTTTGTGAACCTTTCAACCCGTCCCTGCACGTATTCTCTCCTCCCCAATGTACCTTTACTGTTGCAGTGCCTCCGCTGGTTGGGAGTATCCTCCGCCTTCTCGTGTCCTCCGACCCGAGTGGACTCTGTCTCCTTTCCTCGCTCGGCTTTCCTGCTCTCTTGGCTTTGGGGGTCAGACGCTGTTTTCCTTCCTGTTTTATTTCTGTATTCTATTCCCTTCCTGAAGCTTGGTTTATCTAAATATTGGCGCAGATGTACATGTGACTGCCATTGTGCCTCGATAACATAAAGAGGTGTCATCAGGTGTCACTTTGCCAGGCCCGCCTATTCTCTTGTGCCACCAGCGTCAAATGAGAGACAGACCTGTGCGCACCCACAGACTGCAGACACAATGACTGCAGATGTGACCATCTCCGGAGCTGTAGCGGTGTGTCACCCTGCTCCTCATTTTATCATCCTCCACATGACTGTTTTCATGCCACAAGTCCTATAAAAGATGCTTTACGTGTTTTTGATATTGCTCGCTGGTAGAGTGCTAGACTCGTTTGGGTGATATGGGCACACACAAGGTGGCACTCCTTTTATCCTCTTGAGAGGTGCCCGGTGTTTCACTGCGGGAGTGATGCTTTTTATTTTCCAGGAAGGGTATTTAAATATTATCTCAGTTGCAAAATAACATCGGTGTAAAACATTTTATTAAAAGGAGCATTGGGAAAGCCAATATGCTTGACCTTTTATAACGAGTCATAGAGGTATTTGTTTTGCCAATGTTTGTTTGTCCCATATAATGAACATGCCAGAGTGCCCCTCAAAGCATAGGTATGCATACGCGCCCATGCATGCATAGCATCCTAGAATGCCTTTTTAGGTAATGATAAAAAAAATCTAAATGTCGACACATGCGTTATTATGCCTGCACCCCTGACCTCCGTGTATGTGCACATGCATGTTGATGCACTAGACGCCATAGTGGAATATTTGTTTTGCTTTGATTTTCCTTTCCAAGTGGCTGACTATACATTTATAAAAAATAGAGTTCGGGTTTGACACAGAACAAACTAAAATAAGTGTGTAGCCTGGTAGCAATGTGCAGTTGCTGTGCCATTGCTAAAATAAAAAAAGCATTGGCATAGCCAATAGGTCTTGCCTTTGAGACCTTATAAGTGTTCAGTTATCCAGTACAGTATCCTTGGTGCAACCACATCAGCTGTTGCATGGCTAAACACTTCTAAGGTCCCAAAGGCGAGTCCTATTGGCAATGCCAATGCTGGTTTTAAATAGGGGTTTAGGGTATTAGGCCTAAGGGCAACAGAAAGGGTTGGGGTAGTTTTAGGGACAGCGCAGGAGGGTTGGAGGGGGTTGGGATAGTGTTTAAGGGACATGATTTTATGCCTCGGGCAGGGGAGAGGGGACTGGGTAGTTGGTTGTGTTTTTAGGGCTTAGGGGGAGGGCGGGTAGTTTTTAGGGCTCGGGAGGCGGTCAAGGGATTTTTTCAAATCAGGGGTTTGGGTTTTAGGCCTAAGGGCAGTAGAAGGGGTAAGAGTAGTTGTAGGGTCAACGCAAGTGGGAGGAAGGGGGTCGAGTTAGTGTTTAAGGGTTAGGGACAGCATGGGGGTTGGGAGGCCATCGGGGTATTTGGACGCAGGGCAGGGAGGTGGATGCGGGGGGGGGGTTGTAGCTTAGGGTGGGGGTAACAGCTCTCTTTGTGGTAGGGTGGGCGAGCAGTTAGTCTTATCCAGAGGGTGTGTTAAGCATTTATTGTATTCACCTAATCAAGTCTGATTCACACACTGAAGGAGTGAATCAAGACCAATTGGGTAAGTATAAAAAAGGTTTAGTTGTATTTTATTTCTAGAACCCAGCAGGACTTGGTACAGGTATGTGTAATATACTTGGAATGCAGGATTTCAGAATAAAATGCAGGTATGATTGAATTTTGCAATGGTTACCGGTTGGTATGGATTCCGAAAGCAGTGTGCATTTTACAATAATTACTTTTAGAATACTTTTAAGTTCGTTTTAGATTACTTTGAGTTCTGGGGGTGGTATGCCTAGATACCACACACAAGGATCTCACAATAAAAGGTAAGTAAGACTTTTCTTGGCTTTGAGTTATAGTTTCTGTTTTCCCATAAAAAAAAACAGTTCAGCGCTTAAAACAATTTAGGCCCAAAATCTCATAACATGAGTTCCTACGGGAGAAATGGTTATTGGTTTTGCATGTAAGTAAATGTCTTACAAGTGGGCGGTTTGGGGCTAGGACCAAGGCTTCCCAAGGTCTACATAGGCAGTCTAGTGGTACCACAAGCGGCACTGAGGCGGCTGGGTGTAGAGTGCAGAATCTGGATTTTGATCTTGGAGTCTTTGTTGAGCATACCCGGTGCTCACGGGAGACAGACTGAAAGGTGAGTGCACAGCAGGTCCTCCGGGCCTCGGGGGCTGCTGGACACGCGGTTTCTTCACTGTAGGCAGGTCGGAGTTGGCACAGGCCAGTACGGGAGGGGCCAAAGCAGTAGGTGTCCTCTTCTTCCTGGGTCAGCATTGCAATTTGGGCCTTCTTCTTTTTTCCTCGTATCTGAGGAGGCAAGGTTCAGGATTGTCCCTAAATACTAGATTGATGGGCTTTTAAAGGGGTGTGCAGGTCTGAATCTGACCGGACCGGCAGATCACGGACGACTACAGACTCTGACTGTAGAAGGCTCTGACTGACAGCGAGAGATTGATTCCCGCCCAGACACTTTGTAGCAGACTTGTCTCCTTCGCACAGCGTTCATCGCGTGCAGCCGCCTTCTACGTTATAAACACTAAAATTAAGAGAATGTGAGTCCTTGACTAATACGGCTCGCCCTGGGCGCCACTTGATCCGGCATCTTTGACACCACTTGCAGACCAATTCCAGTGGCTCTTCACCCTTCTCTCCATGCAGTCAATATTCTGGCTGAGAAGGTACATCATCATCCAGTCCTCGTCCTGAGGAGAACCTAGAATAAACAAGGTTCGAAACGCGTTGACCCCCAGCCTGTGTCAAGAACTAGGGGTGCAGATAGGGACAAACTCATACCACTATTGTGGACCCTTCTTGCAACTTCTTATAATTTATTATTCACAGGTGTTGCGTGACAGGCAGGCTATTCCATCTTAGTTCCGCCCTGTTCACAGGTTTTTGTTATCATAGGACTGGCTCTATTTTCTTTAATAATTTGTCAAAAAAGTGTTCAATTTGCAACTATGTGCTTTTGAATCTATGTCACAGACAATAGTTGGTGTCACCATATGAATTTGATTATATGTTGTCTCACCATTTTTGTAAGTGTATGTTGCCTTCACTGTGATATACTTTTGTAGATATTTGTATATATTTCTTCACGTTTTTGCACTGACTGTCGTGATGAAGTGTCTATTTGATGCCATGTTTCTTATGTAACAATACAAAAAGTTTTTTCAAAAAATACTTGAGTTGTTGGGTAATATTCTAATCCCTGGCTGCACCGTACTGATTGGCTGTGCAGTTTCTTACTCTGTTTCTAACTTTCCTGATCAGCCACCTAGCTCTGTTTTTCAATTATTGAGGTCCAGGTTGGTCAGTAGTAGGACCCCACACCTTCATTGGTGCACTGTTAGCTGTAATAGTGGCCTTTAACGTCGTAAACTCCAGGGGTTCCGCCATATCCTCTCCCAATAGGCCCCCGAGAGCATGTCGCACCCTATAAAACTGGAAATGCTAAATCAGTGAATACAACTCTTCCTCCTCCACCACCTCATCCCAAGTGCGCGCAGTGCCATTAACGAAGAGGTCCCCCATATTGTGTATTTTCAGCATTCTCAGCGCTGCTATTACCCCTTTATCTTTGCATGGGGCGAGCCAATAGCACCAATTAAGAGGAGCTAGCGGAGCATACAGCAAGTTACCAGCCTGAGCATCCAGCATATGATGCCACGCATGCGTGACCGAATTTAACAAGTCTAGTATGCCAGTGCGTCGATCTCTGGGTAAAAACAATAGGGCTGGTAAAGGAGTAGGGTCAGCGACAATGGCTTCTATTCGAACGTGTGGTATCTCTACAGGGCCATGTATCCAATGATATGCATCAGAGCATTGTGCCGCTCTATAATAAAGTTCCAAATCAGGGGCACCCAAACCTCCCATTGTGTACGGTCGGGTAAGTATCTTCCAGGCTTCCTGCGTCTGCTTGCCCGCCCAGGCCAGGTGAATCATCGAGTGCAGCTGCCGTAAAAAAGCCATTGACAGAACCATGGGCATATTAGTGGATAGGAAGAGTAGACGTGGCAATACAATCATTTTCATGAGGGACACGCTCCCCAACAGCGATAGTGGTAGGCCGATCCACCTATCAATGTCATCTTCTAGTTTTGAGATGGCAACCCCATAGTTTTCCCTCAGTACCACTTCTGCATCTGTATGCAGTCGAACCCCTAGGTATCGCACCGCGTCTGAGGTCCATTGCAATGGGTATTCCGGGTCCACTTGCACTGTGGCCGGCGTGAGGGGAAACATGGTGAATTTGTTCCAATTGACGTTTGTACCGGAGAGGGAGCTGAACAACACCACCTCTCATAGGACTGTGGAGAGATTGACTTCAGGCTCCCGAACGTATAGAAGGGTATCATATGTGGATACAATTAGGCGGTAGTTCGGTAACCGTATGCCGCTGTGCTCGTGATATTCACGTAGGGCGCAAGCCAGTGGCTCCGACGTCAGAGCATAGAGTATTGGGGATACGTGGCAGCCCTGTCTCGTGCCCCTGCAAATTTGTATAGGGTCAGTGACCAAAGAACCAATCCGGACCCGTGCCGTTGGGGCAGAATATTGCGTCGCCAAGAGTTGGAGAAAGTCCGTCCGACTCCCTTTCGGCCAAGCACTTGCCTCCTGAAAGGCAACTCGACAGTCGAAGGCCTTTTACATACCGAGAAAGACTGCCACCGCGGGAACCTCCTGGCGCGTGTACTGCATGGCCGCAAAAACCGTCCGAAGGTTAGAAGTCAAATTGCGACTGGGCACAAAGCCAGCCTGTCTAGGAGCAACCATCGTAGTGACCAAAGGACTGAGACGGTTGGCCAGCAACTTCGCGAAAATCTTTGCGTCTAAATTCATGAGTGACAAAGGCCTGTAGGAAGCGAACTCTTCTGGCGGCTTCCCAGGTTTGAGTATAACGACCAGTATCGCCTCGCTCGTAGTGGGTTGCATCACCCCAGAGGAACAAATATCTTCAAACAACGCAATTAACTGTGGGATCAGCAGATCAGGGAATGCCTTGTAAAAGGCGACTGTAAGGCCACCACTACCCGGCAAGCTCCCTGCCTTCATCCCCGACAGTGCCTAAACTACCTCCTGGCGTTCTGTCGGCCGCATTAAAAATTCCTGGTGTAGGTTTGATAACCATGGTAATTCAATATGGGTTAGACAATCAAGAATACGCTGCTCCAGGGCAGGCCCTCGGGAGGCATACAAAGCCGCATAGTATTTCCTGAACCTCTCCGCCACCTATGTCTCAGTAAGTAGTGAGTCAGTCGGCAAAGTACTCGTATCCGGTATAGCTGTTCTGTCTCTACGTTGTCTAATAGTCTGTGCTAATACCATCCCCGGGTGCTCCCCCTCACCATGAGATCTAGCAGTGGCATACTTCCCAAGATGCTTTATTTCCGCATTAGCTTCCTTGTGAAATTCACGCAGCGTCTGCGCTAGTTCGTGACTGAGCGCTTTGCTCCAGTCAGAAATACGTAAGGCTTCCAACTCTTTCAGCTTTTTCTCCAAAGTATCTAGTCGGCCCGGGTCGATCTCAGTACCCCCTCATGCTTAGAGATAGTGATCCCTCTATTATACACCTTGAAGGCCTCCCACACACAGTCTGGAACGAGTCAACTGATCCAACGTTGGCTTCGAAAAAAGTCTCCATGGCCGTGGCCAGTTCTTCTCTAAAGGCACTCTTAAGTAGAGAATAGGGCGGGAAACTACATAAACGGGGAATACGCTTATTGGGCAAGGCAATAGTCAGTAGGAGTGGCGAGTGATCGAATAAGTACGGGGCAATATCGTGCAAGCTCGAACATGTTGGTTTAAGTGTTTGGAGGCCAGCCAGTAGTCAATATGAATGTGAATATTATGCAGAGCGGGGTAGTGTGTGTACACGTGTCTCCATACGTCACATAGGTCCAGCCGTAACATCGCCCTCTCTAGCACTCTGGCTGAGGCCGAGGGTTGTCTGTCAGGGCCATCCGATCTATCTTTATCAGGGTGTCTAACAAGATTGAAATCTCCTCCCTAGAGGACATAACCCCGCGTATGTAACTGAGCTTTCGACGTCAGACTGGTGTAGAAGTCTAGATTATCATAGATGGGGCCATAAATATGTTATAAAAAGCTCCAGTCCTTTCCCACAGCATTTGGAAATAGCAAACAGTCCCTCCCTATCCGTCTCCAGGGGCGTTGGAGTTATCGAGGCCTTCGGATTCACCCATGTTAATACTCCCCTAGCCTGTGAGGTAAATCCTGCTGAGTGAACGATGCCCAATAGACCCTTATTGCGCAAAATAGGGCTGTCCGGTTGGAGGTGAGTCTCCTCGAGGTGCAATGTCCACATTATGTCTAGTAAGGTATTGCAGTACTTTCCGGACTTTGCGGTGGTCATTAAGACCACGCACATTCCAAGTCAATAGGAACAGGGAGTCTGAGGGCTCCTTAGGTGAGACCACCGAAGGGTCAGACGCAGTTAAAGGAGCCATGGTGAGGTGTCGAGAAAAAATACAGCTGTGCCATGCCATGCCTTGACCTCGCATAGGGCCAACCATAACCCAAAAAAACCGCATTAAACTTCCCCAACAAATGTTTCCCTCCTGTTCGTATCTTAGGGACAGGATGTGGGTGTGCATCGGTGGACCAGAGTCCTGGCATTCCAATACAGAAGAGCATCAATTGTAACCACAGGAGAAACACAGATTTGCAATACAAACCTCCCCCCCCTCCCCCTCCCCCCCCCCCGCCCCCATTCCCTCCCACGCCTTCCCAACCCCAACTTGGCTACGGTGTACATCCCTCCCTCTCAAACAGTGACCATCCTGCTCTCCCCCGTATCTCTCAGCAACAAAAAACATCTCACATGTGGAATTCACGCTGGGGGGGATGTAGCTCACTCAAAACAAAACTCTTATCTATTCAGTAATGACCATCCTCCCTGCCTCACTAAGGCTCGGTATTGTGAGCCGCACAGTAGTGCATGAGTATACTTCTACCAGTACTCACACTGCAACTGACCCGTAGGGCAACAAATTATACAGGGCCCCCTTCACCCCGCCACCCTGAGGAATCAATGAAAATAACCGCAGTCCCCGGCGCCTTCCTTCACAGGGGGTGCCGCTCAGAACATTGATGGAATAAATGAACTAGATAGATGGTTAACGAAACTAGTTTCCAATACCCCTCCCGGACAATCACCCTGCAAGTGGTTCCATCCTTGTTCAGTAGTCCAAAGGGGACAGATACCACAAAAAACATTGTCTCCCTCATTAAATGGTGTCAGTAACGTCCCTCCCAAACTCCCAACTGTCACAACATATACTTGGCCATCAGGGTTCACATGATGTGTTCAGTCCTGCTCGTCTAGTGAGCCTCCAGCCGCCTCGTCCAGGAGAGGGCCGCAGTTCCTTCTGCCATTCTTGATGGGCTTTCTGTAAAGCTTTAGGGCCCGTGAAAATCAAGGAACGCCCCTGTCGATTGGCCCGCGTTTTCGCAGGGTACAGCATCGCGTAGTCCGCCCTAATCTCTCGTAGTTGTCTTTTCATTGGTACAAACTGCCGTCTCGCCTCCTTCACCTTGCCCGTGAAGTCCGGGAATAGCGAGATCGTCGAACCCTTGTATTTTAGTGGCCGTTTCTCTCTGACAAGTCTTAGAGCTGTGTCCCGGTCTCTGTAGTTTAACAAGTTCGCAATTATAGGTCTGGGAGGCGCACCCGGTTTTGGTCTCTGGCTCAGGGAATGAAGCGCCCTCTCGACGACAAACAATTCGGAGAAGGCGGTGTCCCCTAACAAGTTCTTCAAAAGCTTTTCAGTAAAGAGCTCCATATTTCCCGTTAGGGTAGTTTCCGGCTGGCCGGTAATGCCGAGGTTCCAGCGCCGAGAGCGGGCCTCCAAGTCTTCAGTCTTGTCTTGTATGACCTGGAGGACCTTCCCCAACTGTTTGTGCTCTACATCAAGAGCTGTGTGAGACTCCTCCACTTTAGTCATCCGCCGCACTGACATGTTGAGGCGTTCCTCGTGTTTATCCAGCCTCTCTGCCATGCAGTCCATTCGGTAAGTGAGCGCATCCATCTTGGTTCACAGAGAGGCGATCCCGCCCTGTAGGCTCTTCTCCATAGCTATCAGCAGGCCACGAATGTCTTGCTGTTGATTTTCTCCAATCTGATCCTGTTCGCCGACCCCATCCTCCTGGGCAGTCTAGTTGGGCTTGGGCCTCTTCGGGTCAAACGGTTGCGTTCTGTCTGCCCGCCCCATTGCTGTGCATCTAATTGTCTCCCTACTAGGGGGGCTCCGTCCAAACTGTGGGGCGGCCGCGAGTGCATGCTCCTCAATGCCAAACTATTTGGCGCAGGCTAAAATGTTAATAGAGATCGTTCCAGTCAGGGTGTCGCTGCAACCTTCACCTCAGAACTTTATCCCCAGTCTCCAAGGTGGCTATTCTCCAAATGTAGCCCACCTAACTGCATCCCTTACTGAGACCCAACAAAAGGTCATTGGAAGGCGCCCAAGGCAGCCCCCCAATTCTCCGTGGGAATACTAGTCTTGGGCACAACTGGGTCCGCGATCCATTCCCAGGGATCACTGGGCGGACCAGACACCCAAATCTCCAAGCAGAGATTCAGCCTTCTCACTCCTCTCTCTTCAGGCTATCCAAGGTGTAGGAGAGAAACTCAGTGTTCACTCCGTACGTAGGGAGGGGGTGCGCAGATCTGGTACGTCCCAGTTTATCAGGGCAGCACTCTACCGGCACACGTGCAGGGCAGCGAGGCTGCAGGGCACTCAAATGGTGGCAGAGCCCTCACCAGGATCCTCTCTGGGCCCGACCCCGTTGTAGGTCCAGGTACAGTAGGTACGCAGTGCACACCAGCAAACAATCCTGAACCCGGCCCAGCACATCTCAACTCTGCTCCTCGCACCCAGAGGCACCGCTGGTCGACTCCGGGGGGGGGGGGGGGGGGGGGGCAGTCTGTCCCGCGTATGCAAAGCAGGGACAAGCCTGCCACAGGAATCCCCAAATCGCGGGGGCGCAGCGTGGCACCCTCTGCAGCTCCAGCAGCGGGAAGACCGGTGCCCTATAGTTATTTCTACCTCCGAGGGAGCAGGTCCCCCTGGGCCTCGTTTCAGTAAATCGTAGCACCGCTCCCTCCAGCGGGGAGAAGTCCGGCCGCCTGCAGTTTCTCTGCCCACCGTGATCAGACCAGTCCGGACGGGACACACAGCAAGTTCCTCCGCCGTCCTCAGCGCGCGAAGTGAACGCAGCACGGGCAGCGGGAGGAGGCTGGTATAAAGCCCGTTCTTTCAGCGTTCCACTCTGCTACGGCCGCAAAGCCCCACAGCGTCACAGTGCAGGATTTAGGACCGCAGCTCACCGGATAATTGAAGGATAGGTGCGTGAAGCGAGGGAGCGCTCGGCTCAAGCAGCCATCTTGGTCGCTAACTAGCTCCGCCCCCACCCATGGTACCTTTTACGATGGGCTGACCTGTTGCCAGGGATGTGCCAATTGTGGGTACTGAGGTACAGCTTTGGGGAAGAACACAGGCCCTGGGAACCTGGTTGGCAGGAACCCAGGGCACATCAAGTCAGGTTGCATAAGATTTTCGGCAAAAAGTGAGGGGTAACCATGCAAAAAGGGTCATTTTCATTACTCCCCCCCCCCCCCCCCCCCCCCCCAAAAAAAACCGAAAGCGATGAGTCTAACCTTTCCCAAGAGTTTTTTTTTATTTATTTTTTTTAAATTTTTGTAAACCTTTATTGTGCATAAAAATTAGACAAATACGGGCCCACAACCGTCAGGTCGGCCGCGACACTCATGAGCACAGAAGCAAACAATACTGACTTCCAGCGGCACCAGGATAGATAGCAACAATCAAATAATAACTCTGTAAACGTTTACGTGCCACCAGGAGATCAGGAGCAGTGAAGGTTAATTTTAAAAGTTTTTTAAACGTGTAAAATATAAACAGTGAAGAATAGAAGTCAAGGAGTACTGAGTCCGCATCGTCACTTCACATCAGGAGCAGGGAGCAGCATAGTATGATACCAATCGTGTAGGCTAGCATCTCCAGCAACATGGCGAGTCAGTAAGAACGTAAACTGGCAAGTACACGCCATGTACAGCCCCACCCACTCCCCACCAACCCTTGCCTTGGACCCAGGACAGAAATAGGAAGAGAAAGCGCAGAAAATATAAGGCCCATAGAAATAAACTATATAAAATTAAAACATCCCCCCACCCTACATCAATGCGGAGGCTACGGCCTACCCCCCCCCCCCCCCGGCAAGTGTCTGTCGCCCACTAAAGAACCCGAAATATAGAAAAAGAAAAGGAGGAATAGAAAAAGATTTCCCTAAAACTGGAGGAGGGCCAAACTACTAAATCACCCGCACTCCCCGACCAAAATACTCCCCACTCTAGCTGCAACATTATAATCAGTGCATCCACTCATAAGGAAGGAGGGAGAGACATCAGTTATCACTGTAGCACGTGTCGAGGAAGCGTCCCAACTCGGTCCCCCACCCGTCCCTCAAGCACAGTTCACACGAAGATGGTCAGTCCTAACCCTGGCCAGATTTCAAGCGTCCCCTCAGAAATGGCTCCGAGAAAGGCACCGCCCCAGATGAAACAAAGGGAGAAAATGGCCGCTCTCGACGAGAAGAAGGTCCCTCTACACAAAACGGACACCTCCAGTCACAAGCAATGGCATTGACCCAGAAGGTTACTGCACCCAGGTTCTCCCAAGATAGCATACAGCAGCTGAAAACCACAAAATCCCTGGCCTGAGCAGTATAGAAACATAGTTGCATCGCCCACTGCGCCATGAACGAGAGCAATGATGCATCCTCTGACAGTGAAAGCTGATGAGGGATAAGAAACATTGTAGCATCAACGACAGGGGCTGGCGGCAGTACTTCAGGAGATACAGTTTCAGAATGTTGCTCCAGCCGATAGTCACGTAACAGCATTATACCCAGTTCAATATCAGGAGAGTCTCGGTCAATATCACAAGAGGGGTCAGCTGGCGAGGCACTCTCCGATCCGAGAACGACAGCGTCTAGCTTCGCGCTGAGTGCACAAAAGCAATCATGCAGGTCTGCTCGGAGATCGGCTAGCGCTGCGAGAATGGAGCCAGGGGTGATATCAGGCGGGTGAACCAGGAAGTCGGCATTGCGGAGGGCAACGGAGTATTCCGGTCGCCCCTCGAGGTCATGTATGGCAGTCCCTTCAGAGGTCGAGATGGAGCCCATCCGTGATGTAGTGGAGACGACCGCCATGTTGCGCCCACACAAGGGGGTCTCTGCTCGTTTGGGTGGATTCTACGACAATAGCGGGGTTGTGATCTCGCCAAAGTCCAGTGTTCCCTTTCCTCGCGTGTAACCGAGCACACAAGTCTCATCAAGGAGACCCATCACGGCGCGAAGCAAGGGCGAGCTGCAGCGGCCATTTTCGCCCTAACAAAGAACAAAGCAGCGCAGCTCACCTCAACGCCGTTCTGAGGGGGGGAAACAATGGAAATCCACAGCCAGTCGAGTGGTGTTGCCGCAGAGGGAAGCAATGTAGGCACCTTGACAAGCAGGCAATCGCGACGGGGAACAGCAGGCACGCCACCCGTCAGTAGAATCCAAGGCGCTCCGGTCGTCTCCGGCCATGCACGTCGATCCAGGGCACTGGTCCGGGGCTCAACAGCGGTCGTCGGGGGAACACGCCGTCACAACCGGCAATCGGGCAGGTAGGGACACCGGAGTGACGCCGCCGGCAACAGCGCGCTTCACTCGTCCTTTCTCGGCAACTCTACAGCAGGATAGATTTCAGGACGGGATAGTTACAGGACAGGCTCGGGGAGCCGGGCGATTACACGTCCGTCTCCGCCGCCATCTTGGCTCCTCCTCCCCCCCAAGAGAGTTTTTATTGTCTAAGTGGAAAATTCTGGAAAGGCCATCTGCATTGGTATGGGCTGTCCCAGGTCTGTGTTCCACTATAAAGTCAATTTCTTGTAGGGATATGGACCACCTCAAATGTTTTGGATTTTCACCTTTCATCTGCATCAGCCATCTGATAGGTCTGTGGTCAGTTTGAGCGAGGAAGGGAGTACCAAACTGGTATCGTCTCAGCTTCTTCAGGGACTAAACCACATCAAAGGCCTCCCTTTCAATGGAACTCCCTGGGGAGTAGCCTTCTACTTATGGGAGCAACAGGTTTGTATTGTCCTTGGTTTGGGATAGGACCGCTCCTTTCCCTAGCTGAGATATATCAGTCTGCCCTATGAACTGCTTGGAGTAATCTGGAGCCTTGAGAGCACATTGCCTCTTTTATAGTGTCAAAAGCCTTTTGGCAGCTAACTGTCCAGTTCACTTACTTGGGCATCTTGCTGGAAGTGAGTTCAGTGAGGGAAGTCACAATGGACCCATATCCATTCACAAACCTATAGTATCTACTTAAGCCAAGGAGGGCCCTGACTTGGGTCTGGGTTGTTGGAGCTTCCCAATCGAGAATGGTCTGGATTTTGGGCTGGAGGAGTTGGACTTGGCCTCCTTCTGCTAGGTGGCCCAAGCCCACAACAGTTCCCTGCCCTATCTGGCACATGGATGCCTTGATAGTTCGGTTTGCAGCTTGCAGGGTCTGTAAAACATTCCCTAGTTGGACCAGGTGATCCTGCCAGGAAGCTAAACACAGCAGCATCATCAAGATAAGCTGCTCTAAAGCCTTCCAATCCAGCAAGGACTTAATTCACCAACCTTTGGAAGGTGGCAGGGGCATTCGTTAGACCAAAGGGCATCATATTAAACTGGATGTGCCCATCCGGTGTGGAAAATGCCGTCTTTTCTTTTGCTTCATCAACAAGGAGGAACCAACAGCTTATAAAGGTCCAGCACACTTGCTCCTATTAATTAATCACAACTAAGCATGTGCAGTTTCTTTTTTCATTAAATGATCTGATACTTGGCATCACTGCACCTATTGTTACTCACCTCCAATAACCACACAACACAACCCACACTTCACCTGATGGCACTTAAAAGACCTCTGGCAAAGAGCCTCCTGGTGGGTGCCCGTTGGGCACTGAAGAGCCGGCCCTACAAGGAGCATGCCCAAATGATGAAGCATGACATGGTTCGGGGGGTGTGAGGGCGCTTGCTCCTATTGGAGCTCTTTCCTATAACTTGGAACTCATGAATTCCCCTTGTCTGTTAGGAACAGTTTGCCAGTACCCTGCAGTTAAGTCAAAGGTACTTAAGTATTTGGCAAACCCTAACTGATCGATCAGTTCATCAGCCCTGGGGATGGGGTCTGCATCTGTTTTGGTGACCGCATTGAGGCCTTTGTAGTCCACACAAAACCTTATTTCTCTCTTTCCACCCTGTGGATTAGGTTTGGGGACTAGGACCACAGGGCTGGCCCAGGGACTCTCGGAAGGCTCAATGACCCCCCAACTCCAGCATCTTGCTGACTTCAGCTTTGATGCTTTTATTGACTTAGTCAGACGTGATAGATTTTTCTTTTAACAGGCAATCTGTCTGCAGTGTCCATCCACATCATAGGTAAAACAGTGTCTGATCAGGGGTCATGGAAAAGTGCATACTGTTGCATAACCTGTCTGCAATCAGACTGAGTAGACAACTCCATCTACTGACCCATCTCAGGGGTTTTGGGAGATGAGGTCCGGGAAAGGTTCACTCTCGGTCTCCTGACCCTCATCAGTAACCATGAACATGGTTACATCAGCCCTGTCACAATAGAGTTTGAGGCGGTTCACATGTATAACCCTTTTGGGGCACCTGCTAGTGCCCAGGTCTACCAAGTAGGTAGACTCACTCTTTTTCTCTAGGATAGGGTAAGGGCCACTCATTTTGTCCTGGAGGGCCCTTTGTGCCACTGTCTCCACCTGTTGGAATTCTGCTAGTGCAGTTTTTTGATCATACCAGAGCTTCTGGCTGGCCTCAAGGAGTCTGGATGTTTTCTGCATTTACTCTGCCATCCTGGAACGAAGTCCTAGTACATAGTCCACATCTTGCTTTGGTAGATGATGGGGGACTCTCCCATTCTTCCCTCACGAGTGAGAGCGGTCCCCTTACAGGGTGGCCAAACAGAAGAGCAAAGGATTTAAACCCCACTCTCATCTGAGGCACCTCTCTGTAGGCAAAAAACAGGCAAGACAACCTAACATCCTATCTCGTTTCAAGCTTTTCAGGGAGCCCCAATATCATGACTTCAATGTCTAGTTAAATCTCTCAACAAGGCCATTGGTTTGTGGGTGGTAAGGTGTTGTGAACTTGTAGATCACTCCACACTCATCCTACATGTGTTTTAAGTATGCAGACATGATGTTGGAACCTTACACTACCTCCTTAGGAAACCCTACCATGGTGAAGACTCCAAGGAGGGCCTTGGCTACCACAGGGGCTGTAGTAGTCCCAAGGGGAATAGCTTCAGGATTCCTAGTAGTGTGATACACTACTACTAGTATGAACTTGTTTCCTGAGGCTGTGGGAGGTTCAAGTGGACCCAGTATATCCACACCTACCCTCTCAGAGGGAACCCCAACCACAGGTAGTGGAATTAAGGTGGCCTTTGGGTGCATTCCTGTCTTCCCACTGACTTGACAGGTGACCCAGGAGCTTACAAACTCCTTCACTTTTTCAGACATCTGGGTCCAATAGAAGTAGGTTACCGATATTTCCCAAGTTTTAGTCTGGCCCAGGTGTCCAGCTAGTGGGGTGTCATGTGCTACAGTGAGCGAAAACTCCCTGTACAACTGAGACACTATCACTTTCCTAGTGGTCCCAGGTCTGGGGTCCCTGGCCTCAGTGTACAGGAGTCCTTCCTCCCAGTATACCTCGTGGGAGCCACTGACATCTCCCAGCTCCTGTGCAGCAGCCTACTGCCTCATGCCTTCAATAGTGGAGCAGTCCTGCTGCCCAAAGCACAGCTGTTCTCTAGTTCAAGTTCAAGGATTTATATAGCTCACTACTCGCCCAGAGGGTCTCAAGGCGCTTGGGGAAGGGGGGTTCAATTTTTGTCGAATAGCCAGGTTTTAAGTTCTTTTCTGAAGGAGGTGTGGTTTTGAGTAAGGCGGAGGTGAGTGGGGAGTGAGTTCCAGGTCTTGGCCGCCAGGAAGGAGAAGGATCTGCCACCCATGGTGGATTTTCGGGTGCGGGTGACTGCGGCGAGGGCTTGATTGGACGATCTAAGTTAGCGGGTGGGTGTGTAGAAGGACATTAGAGCCTTGAGGCATTCGGGTCCTAGTTTGTAGAGGGCCTTGTGTGCGTGGGTGAGAAGACGGAATGTAATTCTCTTGTTGACGGGAAGCCAGTGGAGGTCTTTTAGGTGTCCGGTGATGTGATCTTGGCGAGGGATGTCCAATATGAGTCTCGCTGATGCGTTTTGGATGCGTTGGAGTTTTTTCTGTAATTTTGCTGTGATTCCGGCGTATAGTGTGTTACCATAATCCAGTCGACTCGTGACCAGTGCGTGGGTGACAATCTTTCTTGTTTCAAGGGGGATCCAGCGGAAGATCTTTTTGAGAATACGAAGTACGTTGAAGCAGGAGGATGAGACTGCGTTGACTTGTCTGGACATTGAGAGAGAGGAGTCTAGGATGAAACCCAGGTTGCGTGCGTGGTCTGTGGGTGTGGGTCCTGTGCCCAGAGCGGAAGGCCACCAAGAGTCGTCCCAGGCAGAGGGGGAGGATCCTAGGATGAGCACATCAGTTTTGTCTGAGTTGAGTTTTAGGCGGCTATGTTTCATCCAATCGGCTACTTCTTTCATGCCTTCGTGAAGATTGGTTTTGGCGGTGTTAGGGTCTTTGGTGAGGGAAAGGATTAACTGGGTGTCGTCGGCGTAAGAGATGATGTTACGGTTGTGTTGACGCGCGATGGAGGCGAGTGGACTCATGTAAACGTTGAAGAGGGTGGGGCTGAGTGATGATCCTTGTGGTACTCCGCAGATGACTTCGGTGGCCTCTGATTTGAATGGGGGGAGTCGGACTCTCTGGGTTCTCCCGGCGAGGAATGATATGATCCAGTCCAAGGCTTTTCCTTGTATGCCGATGTTGCGGAGGCGTTGTATGAGGGTGCTGTGGCAGACTGTGTCGAAAACGGCCGAGCGGTCGAGTAGAATGAGGGCCACTGTTTCTCCGTTATCCAGTAGTGTTCGGATGTCGTCTGTTGCTGCAATGAGGGCGGTTTCGGTGCTGTGTTTGGCTCGAAATCCGGACTGAGAGGGATCGAGGGAGTTGTTGGATTCAAGGAAGGCGCCGAGCTGGCTGTTGACGGCTTTCTCAATGACTTTGGCGGGGAAGGGGAGGAGGGATATGGGTCGGTAGTTTTTAAGTTCGGAGGGGTCTGCTGTGGGTTTCTTCAAGAGGGCGCCGAGTTCGGCGTGTTTCCAGCTTTCTGGGAAGGTGGCAGAGTTGAGCGAGCAGTTGATGACATCACGTAGATGGGGTGCGATGATGGAGTCAGCTTTGTTGAAGATGTGGTGGGGGCAGGGGTCGGTTGGCGAGCCAGGGTGGATTGAGTTCATTAGGCGGATGGTGTCTTCGTTGGTGATTGGGTTCCAGGCGCTGAGGTTGTTAGTTGGCGGTGTAGGATCTGAGGGGGGTGGGGAGGGTTGTTCGCCGGGAGTGCTCTCGAAGCTGTTGTGAATGTCGGCAATTTTGTTGTAGAAGAAGGAGGATAATTCATCGCAGAGGTCTTGGGAGGGAGTGATGTCATTAGATGCTGCGGCGGGGTTGGTGAATTCTTTGACGATGTTGAAAAGTTCCTTGCTGTTGTGGGGGGGTCTGCTTGGTCCCAAGAGCTCTACCTCATAAGTTTCAAGCTCCATGGGCTCAGTTCCCTCTTGGACTGACAAGTCCTCTCCCTGTGTAGGAGAGTTCTGGTCTTTTTTTATATGGAAACCTCTTGGGTAGTTTGGGCTATCATGTCAGGCTCCAATCCTCCTTTTTCACCCTGTGCTAGGCATTGTGATATTGTCTTCACACACGCACACTATCTCAGGGATTTGCAGAATGGCTGCATGTCTTTCCAGATAATTTCCAGGCAGATGGGGGTCTGCGAGCTTTGGAGAGACCACCACCTATTTCAGGCCATGAACTCGTCCCAACAATATAATATCACCATAGCCATGGCATGGTTAGTGGTGACACTGACAGCATTGGTAACTGGATAGGTTTTACCAGTTGGGTATTGCTCTGGGGAGACCAGTGTATCTCTCACCATAGTAACACTGGCACCTGTATCCCTCAGAGCTTCTATGTTAGTACCATTCACTAAGGGGTACAGCAGGCATTTCTTTAAAACGGGGGTTCAGACAGCCAAAGTGACTAACCCTCCCTCTCCTTAAGAGATTAAAACATCCTCAGTGTGAACCCTGATTTGCCCTGGGCGCACTATTGATCCCGTCTGGAGATTTGCCATGCCAATAGAAACTGGTGGGGGACTAGGGGCTGGTTTGTTGGTACAGGCAGCATATATAGTACAGTGTCCCTTCTTGTTACAGTGGAATGACCAGGCATTTGCAGTATCAAAATGTTTCCCCTTGTACCCATTTGTGGGCCAGGAAGAGTTCTTGGGCCCATTCCCCGACCAGGATTTTGGTGCCCCTTTTTCCCTGGGGAGGCTTTGTGACCCCTTTCTTTTGGTCACCTCCAGTGGCTGTCTTGGTTACCCTTGTCTTGACCAGTGGTCCGCCTTCTTTCCCAATTCTTGGGGAGCAATTGAACTCACCCAGATACTGATGCAATTTTCGTTGATGCAGTTACTTAAAATATGTTCCTTCATGAACAAATTATAAAGTCCTTCACAATTCTGCACTTTACTTCCAGTCGATCAGACACCTAGTGTCTTTACTGTGTAGTCTACAAATTCCATCCAGGACTGACTCTGGGAGTTCTGAGGCCCTCGCCCCTGATTCTGTACTCCTCAGTAGTGAGTCCATATACCTCAATCAGGGTGCCCTTCATGAGTTCATAGACTCTGCTTCTGCCCCACTAAGGGTCGGAAGTCTGTCTCCGCACTTACCAGAGAACAGTTCCCAAAGGAGTACCAGAGTGAGACTTCCTTACTTTTCGAGTTTCACGAGCCCTTTCAAAGGCTGAAAACCACTTGGTGATATCAGAACCATCCTCACATTTAGGGACAATCCCTATGGGGATTTTGGGATCATAGGATCCGTCCCTTTCTTGATTTTTTTTAAAAACTTGCTGCCACCATTGATGTTTCCTAGGCCCATCTCTGCTCTCTGTTTTCTGAAGAGTTGCCAGGAGTGACACATTTATGTCTGGCACTAGCCTGCGTTTGGAGCCGATTCCTGGCCCCTACCTAACCAGAGTTAACCCCACCAACTTTTTCAGCGGTTCCTGTTGATCCTACGTCCAGCTTCACAGTGCCCCTTGCTAGCTAAAGCCAAGATGGCATAATCTTATGTCCCCTGTGCAGAGCTCCTGTGCCCAATGATGTGGCTAGAGACGTGAGCAGTCACTCCTCTGTGGCCACTACAACTCCGTTCCGGGGGCAGCTTCTCTCCCACTTGGATTGAAACCAGACTGGAGGGTGGGGGTGGAGGGTTGGGGGGGGCAGTTAGAGGATTTGGAAGGACAAAAGAGGTACATGTCCATGTGTCAGCTTAATATTTGCTTATGATGGGATAGGCCTCTTTGAAGTTACATAGCCCAAGTGGTTATCATGCCAGAGCAACAGAACACCTCCCTACACCCAAAGCCTTTATCTTCACTCTAGCTGAATGTTTACATCTCATTAAGGGGGCTGTTCAGCTGCCAGTTGATGTTCATGCAAATGGACTTCAAGAGGCTTTAGTAGTACAGGTATTATATATGGATTACATTTTTAGTTTTCCTTCTTAACTTTATTTTCTAGCATTTCTGGAGGCATTCTGAATGTATTTTTTCCCCTTGTAGCTGTATTGGTTTTATTTTTGTTGTTCCGCAATGGATGTCCCACTACGAGGCCAAATCGAAATGGAACACTATTTTGTAGAGTCAATATTACTGGAACTGAACAAGAACTAGTCAGTCCTTCAGGCTCGTATGGTTTCACAGAGTGCTGCTTGTGTTTCGCTGTCTATGGTTCTAATGCAGCGGTGAGCTTGACTTATTCCTTACCACGCAATTGTCGCAGTTTCCTGATATAAATCTGCTTGTGCGTTCTTTGCCATCGCAGCCTCTGTGCTGTCAAATGATGCGGGTTCCTTTGCTGCAAGATGCCTAGTATGAGCTTCCTTTGGCTAATACCAGATGCTCCTTTGACTTAATGATTTTTGGCTACTAATGCAGCACCTCTGGCACTATCGCCTAAAGCATCTGTTAGGAGGGCTGGTGCAGACTATCGGCGTAGCCTGGATTTTGATTTTCAGGCCTGTGGTCTTAGTGGATACAGGCGCCCTCCTGGGCCCTGCACCACTCTTGATATGGATGTTGTAGACACTTCGGAAATGACATCCTCCACTACGGATTCCTCTTGGATTGCTGCATTGGCATTTTGTGGCATAGCTTTCTTTTTTGTAGTATTCATGGTTCTCAATTGGTAGTTTTTATGAACTCTGAATCTGTTTGTGCTGTTAAACTGTTGTTATGAAACGCAAGGTTTTTTACACAAAATTAGTGCTAGTGCTAATTTTTTACATAGTCGTTATCCCCGAACACCGGGAGGCGGTGCTACAGGGATTATGTCTGGTTTACATTTTAGTTTTCCTTTTTAACCTAGCATATTTTTAAAATGATGATTTGAATGTTTTTCTCTAACACGAGAATATGCCTTTCTCATTCATTTTTGCTAGAATATGTTGTTCTCTAGTCTGCAATGTAAGTTCCTCGGACACACATACTAGAATGTGGTATCTTTGCTTTATTATGTTCTTATAGGCCATGCCTTCTTTTTCCCTGACTAAGTAAAGATGTTATGCTTCTTCTCTAGCAGAATGCAACAAGGCCAGTGTTTTATTATTTAAACCGCGTCCGTTTCGATTTCGGTGAGATGTACCTCACCCCAGCATTATCACAGGTGCTGTGGCCGAGTTGCAGCTCCGCATGCCCCAATATTCATCCTAAGAAGGAAGACCGCTGCGCAAGTAGATATCTGAGCAGACTTCACACTGAGATGGAGTGTGTTTGTTAATGCATTGAAGCTGGTTCCCTGAGACATTATACCAAGGTATGGGATTAGAGCATTCCAACAGGTTTTGGTAAAAGGGTACTCCCAAAATGCTGTCACTAAAGTAGGGGTGTTAATGATATTTAGGAGTAACATTAGGAACAATTAACATGGTTGAATTGTTTGTTTTTCACCATTCTAGTAATGCTTATAACAATGTTTCAACTGTCTAATAATCACAGTTCTTGTTTTATTTACAAAGATTAGATCTTTTCAACAAACATTTGAAAATGTACTATTGTTTTTTTTTTTCTTTGACACCTTTGGCATGCAAAAGTGACAAACCGAAGGGTTAGATCTGTTTCCACAACTTCCTTGGGAATATGAGTGGCCATGCTTGGGGTTGCTGACAGCATTTATAACTCTGGAGGTTTAGGAGTAGGAGTTCAGATGTGGTAAGAATATAACACCTCCCTACACCCAAGGCCTTTGGCTTAGCTCTCGTTGCAAGTTGTCACCTCATGAAAGGGGGCTGTTCAGCTGCTAGTTAAAGTTTGTGCAAGTGGGCCTCCAGAGGCTTTAGGGAGGGAAAAGGTAACTTTATATAGTATATTTTCTAAAATAATATAAATCTGACTTCACCAGTGAATTTGGTTTGTAATAAATATTATGAAAGTCCAAAATTACATTTGTAGTAATTTCCTAACCGGAGATAACATTATTCATTTTAATTTTGAATCTTAATACTTAAAGCCCCGAAAAATCTATTCGCCAATCGCTAGTACAGTCATATGTTATCAAGTTGAGCTATATTTAGGACCTGCTCGCCAGTTTTGGTGAGTTGACAAAGAACAAGTGTTTCATTCAGTCAGAAAGCGAAGGAGCAATAAAGACGCCTTTAAATCTCGTTTTTATCCTGTCGCATATGCTCCGTTTTCAAAGGCAGAGTTCAGAAATCATTTTACAATTACTTTTCCTTCTCGGACTGCAGAGCTCCAAGATTTTGTAAAGTGAACTGTCTGATCTGCTGTGCAAAGTGTGAAATGAAAGGCTGCAGGTTATCCGGTTTTTCCCAATGAATTTAAATAGCTAATAAGTCAACTATACAAACATTTCAAAATATATTTCAGTAGTTGTGAAAGCCCATTTTTTATACTTGTTTAATGAAAACAAATATTTTAATCGGATGAACCAAATCAGAACACTTTACTCTGTGATGTGCAAATGATAAATGTTTTCTGAAACCCAGTTTCACATATTAATACACTATATAGTTTCATCAGAAAGCTGCAAGGTAGTGCAAAGCTTTTTGGAAATTTCTTGGAAATGTACTGTCTGTAAATGACATGCCTTAATATGTTTACTAAAAGTATGTGTTTAAACATGAACTGAGAAACTATACTGCCCCTGTCCTGAATGCAATGCTAATAGTAAACCGAGTGGCAAGTCAGTGATCATGTGATAGGGTATATGTGGGCCAGATTCTTATTACACATGAGCACACGTTTAGTCTAATTATTCATACAAGATTTTTGTTTTATACAATAGAAATGCTGAACTCCCATATTTGAAGTTGCACTCATTTTAGAAGGAAGAAAAAGGCTACTCTGTAAAATAAAAAGTTGCAAGTGATCTCACAATTTGGGACCAGTTTATGGGTCAAGTACATTAGTTAGGTCGAGTAGGTTATTGTAGTTACTTGACATGAAGGTCCAGTAAAATGTTGATGATTTTTCGTGGCCTCTGCGTTCATATAGAACGGTTAACCCCTGCTACAATGAAAATTGCCTTTGGGGTTCCTCACTGTAAGGACATGTAAAATCGACCTTTTAAATGTCCTGCATTTAGATATTGTGCACCCTGCCATGTGGGTAGCAGGGCCACCTTACTGATGACTAATTGATATTGAAAAGGAGGATTTTGGTTTGTCAAAACTGGTTTGACAGGTTGAATTTGTAGTTTTAGAACTATACAGGCAGGTCGCCAAAGCAGACCTGTAATCATGTTTGTACTGCCACTGTAGTGGGTGGCACAATTGGTGCAGCAGTCCACAAGTGGCATTTAACTCACAGGCCCTGGGTACAATTTCCACCATATACTAGGGACTTAGGGGTAAGTTGTGTTTGCCAGTTAGGAGTATAGCCAATTTTGACATGATTTAGGGGTAAGAGCACATGCACTGGGGCCTAGTTATCGGCGTGCCAGTGCACAGAGCCAAACAAACTAGCAGCATCAGGACAAAAAACAAAGGTGATCATGCAAAAAGATGCATTTTCTTACACTATCACTCAATTTGAGCAATCTGACATAATCCAAGTTGAACCTTGTTTTGGCATTTGTGGCCTACGGTTGTCAGCAACGTGATTTTAACTTACTTGATCTTCCATCTGGTGAACTGAAATTTCTTCTGGTTATTCGATTTTCATTTTATTTTTTTAAATGCTCTCTTCTGATATTGAGTAATGTATTTCACATGGAACATATTATTAATATATATTTCTATATAACGAAATGTTTCACTTGATCAATGTGTGCTACTTTGCTTTGGAATGAAAACTTTGAACTACAGTTAATTTACTCAAGTAATAAAAGACCACTTAAATAACCGAAGTAACCCTTCTTTCATCAGAGCCTATATTCGAAAACGACCCCAAGCAGTAGGAATTAAAGGCGCAATTCAGTCAAAGGGAGTCCCACTCTCTTTCAGCGTGGGATCAGTAGCAAATCAGGTATGGTTCGTGTATGGCTGTCAAATTCTCATTCTGTTTGTGTTAATTTCTTTATTTCTAGTCTACTAATATGTAACATTGCCTTCTCTTATCAGTGACATTTTATCACAGATGTAATCATTGCCCAAATAAAATAAAAAACAATGTCAGCTTGTGTGATAGGACCTTAATCCAGAAATATAAATGTTAATCCCACTAAAGGAATTTCCCAAAGTGCTGCATTTATTGGACCGTGGACAAGGTATTAACATTGCCTGCCACACCTCCTAGCCCCCTATCCTTTTGTGCCCTTTGACTAAGCACTCCTCCTCCCCTTGTTGGGGAAAGATCCAATATTTATACTCTTAAATCTCAGCAAACCCGCTGAGAGTCCACAGAGCCAAGGGAGCCACTCACAGTAGACGTATGGTATGGCACCCCTTGACAAAGCATTCCCTCTCCCCTTTTTGGGGAAGGATCCAGTATGTAGGCCTCGGAGTCTCAGATACCCCTCTGAGAGAGTCTACTGCGTAAAGGGAGCCTCTCGCAACAGAGATGGGGGAAATGATACCACTACCCTGGGATCGCAGCTTACTGCACTTTGGACGCAGCTTTGGCTCGTCTACCGGTTTGTGTCCCCGTCACCCTCTCCCTTCTTTTTCCATGCTGTCTCACCCTCCCCTCCCCTTCCTCTCCTTCATTCTCTGTCTACTTCCCCTGCTCCTACCCCTTCCCCTGAATCTCTCCCCTTACCTGCTTTTTCCTTTAAGGTATATGTCCTTTTTGTTTGTCTCGACCTTACATGTAACTGTTACCATGCTCTAATAACTGTGTAACCTTTGTAACGATGTAACCTGTAACTATGGTCTGATACTCATGTAAAGCGCTGTGATACCTCCGGGTCTAGCCAGCGCTATATAAAACCTTTAAAATAAAATAAATAAAGCTGCAGACTTTATGCCAGAATCTTTCCATAGTAGTTTGCCCTCCCTCCCTCCAAGTTCTCTAATATTACCATTATTTCTCTGCCAGCATCTATACCAGTTAACTATTGGCATCTACTTGCTCCAGGTTTGGCCCCTTGACAAGACCCCGGAGTTCCCGTAACAGCATTGACTTTCTTCAGGTAGTGGCCCTTTCATGTGTCCTCTCCCCTAGGCAAGTGCCCCTTTTTCAGCACTGGCTCCTTGCGGGTTTCTTTGTTAAGCAAACAAGTTTCCAAGATCCCATCTCCATGTTCCACTTTTACGGTAGGTAAACCAGGCTAGAAATAAGATCATGCAAAGAAAACACATGAACTGTATAAGATACACTCAGACTTTGGGATCTTCGCCTGCTACATACAGTTGACTCTCTTAAGGTCCTATGCCAGCGCAAACTGCCAAGACCCACACCTCTAGAAGGCTACTGAAAAACATATTGCTTTGGGTCTAATAACCGCTTTTTTATAGGAGGATGGATATCTGATGCAAATGAGCTCATAATGTTGTGTATTTGACTTCTGGGATGCCTATGGTAATATTGCTCGGTAGTGTCCCCCATGTTTGATAGTAAATCAAGAAAGCCCCTCCTTAACTCTTTATACACACATTGGTTGTGTGCTTAGGTCATCCAGACCACATTTGATTCCGCATGCTTGTAGCTTACTTTTTAAGTTCATGAAGGGGAAATATAAAGTTTTACTGTGTTGCATATTTCATACATTCACGTGCCTGAATGATTATCTGTTAAAAGGCTGTGAATTTTTAAAATGGTGAACAGTTTTAATATGGCCAAAGGCCTCAACAACAGTATTGGTATAGTCGCACATCCACCTCCTTCGAAGCAACCCAAAGTTCAGCACCTAAAGTGGAAGTTCGAAGATCACCTACTACTCCTAGAAGCCCAATAGCTCCGATTTCTTCTGCATGTCATGTGTGTGGGAATTGCCAAGAAGTGCTTTGCTCCGACTTATCTGTGACCTTATTCTGATAATTTCTTTGTCTTTTGTGGACTTGAACCAGACGCATCTTCAGCTTTTAACATACTGACAGTTGTTTTTACTGTAATTCTGTGGAAAGTCTCCACACTCTAGGCCAGAGGGACCCTTCCCTGTCACTGTCCTTATGAGTGATAAGAAACTGAGATCTCTCACTGAACTTTAAAGAAAATTCTTTACTTCTTACCCCTTGACTGCAGCAACCAGGCACTACCCATCAAGACTGGACTATTGCAATGGCATATATTATTTATTTATTTAATGCATTTTTATAAAACGCGGACTTTACCCGAAGGTGTCCGAGCACTGTATAATAGAACCAGTTACGTTACATGAGAAAACTGTTACAGGAATGGAGCGAACAAAGGTAGCAGGCCATAGAGTCAAAACAGTGCAGGCAAAAGTCACACACCATTGAACATTGAATGTACAAAGAAAAATATGAGTATATATGACAAATTTACAATGACTAAAGAACTTCCTGGCGAAAAATAGTAGGCCATAGAATCAAAACAACGCAGGCAAAAGGAACACAATAACAAACGCAGCAAGCACAGAATGTACAAACAAAAATAGACATACATATGATAAATTTACAATGACTAAGGAACTTCCTGGCGGGGTCTGAGAAGGAGGGAATTAGTTCTGAAAGTGTCTCTGGAATAGAAGAGATTTGAGGTCCGCTTTGAAGATCTGGATGGAGGTGATGGTACGGAGCAAAGGAGGTAGTGAGTTCCAGATTCTCACCGCATTACCTGAGAGCGATTGGGCCATCAGTTTTTCCCTTTTGTCGGAGGGGGGCTCAAGCAGGTACTTTTCCGCATTCCGAGAAGGTCTTGAGCCTCCAGAGAATTTCAGTTTATTTGCCAGATAGTGAGGGGAGGAAGAGTGCAAAGCTTTGTGGGTGATGCACGCCGTTTTGTAGCTAGCTCTCGCCTTGATGGGAAGCCATCGTAAAGTAGACAGGATAGGAGTGATGTGGTCACTTCGTTTGGACCCTGAAATGAAGCGAGCTGCTGAATGGAGGACGGATTTGAGGGGGGAGAGGTGAGATTTGGGAAGGCCAGTCAGAAGAGAATTACAATAATCCCGTCTAGAGAGAACTAACGATTGGACCAAGGTTTTTTTTTTTAATTCAAATAAGTTTTTATTGGATGTTTCAGTAGCAAATAAAATAAAATACAAGTAGTACAGACTTAAAGACATATATTGTTACAAAGGAGCAGTACAGTACAATAGAGCGAAAGCGGTAAAACGTAATGAACAGTAGGGTTCGAGGCATGTGGGCTGCTGAATTCATATCTGTGCATAGATCGCCACCTAGTGTTGGGTCCGGATGATTGCACATTGTTGTCCTGGAAGAGTCTTCGAAGTATCACGAGATAGGTGGCTCCTCCCCTGGACTACAGTGCGCATGGGCATCGCCTCCATCCCCAGATTGTTTTTTTTCCGCCTTTGGGTTCGGATGTGTTTCGGTTCCCTCTGTCGGAACCGATAGTTGTTCAACTTCTACTCGAGACCAAAAGGTCTTTAGGCTGAGCGTCGGTATAGTTGCGTACGGGTTTCTTTCAGACTCTCAGCTCCGATCTCTTGCTGCCCTTCCACGTGCTTTCGGCGCGGACGGGCCTACACTACACTCTTGCTATGGAGCGAACTCCGTTTAAGAAGTGCCCGGTGTGTAACTCTAAATATTCACACCTCGATGTGCACCCTGTGTGCAATACCTGCTTGTCACCGGATCACCGTGAAGACACCTGCATGGCGTGCTCGAGATTCCGGAGCAAGAAGACTTTAAAGATTCGTCGGGCCAATAGGCTCCAGGTTGTCGGCTACGGCGCCCCCACCAGACGACATTTTCCAAGAATCTGTCGAGGAAGACGACGGGCAAGGTTCGGACTCGTATCCCGCATCCGAGGGTGAGACCTACGACGCGGGTGAGGAGAACTTTGAAGAAGTCACCGACGAGGTAGGGGACGACGATCAGGCTTTTGCCACGATGGGAGATAGCTCGGAGGAGGAGCATCCCCACTCAGACTCACGGGTTATTCCCCTTCATACGGCCCAGGTCGAGGGATCGCCTTCGGGCCTTACCCAAGATCTAACTATGAGTCCTACGTCCCCGCCTCCGGGCCCGGTCACGGACACTTATGAGCCATCACTTACGTCGAAGAAAACGAAAGTGAAGCCAACTGGTCACGCACCCTCGGATGCGAAACCGAAAGTGAAAGTTGCGCTGGTGAAGAAGGTTCTGGAGGCGTCAACTTCCAAGAAAACCAAAATGGCCGACTTGAAGAGCCACGCCAAAATGGCCGACCCGAAGCCTTCGGGGTCGGCGCCGAAGGCGAAGTCCTCCGCGGCTGCGTCGGCGCCGAAAGGGGTTGTGGACCCGAAGACGGCTCCGAAGAAGCGTCAGGGCGACGACGCGCATAGGCATGGGGCGTCGGCCCCGAAGAAAGTGCCTGCCGGTGATCAGGCTCTGGACGTTGAGGGGTCGCTCGAGCCGGTCCAGCCCTCTCCGGCCTGGACGAAGAAGGTTGCGGAATCCTTGCGGCGGATTCGAAAGGCCAGTGTGGTTCCCGCTCAGGACACCAGTGCGCCTAAGCTCACGCCTAAGCCTGCGAGGGAGCAAACGCCTATCCGTTTCACCCTGCCGCCCAAGTCGGCGCCGAAGGCCTTCGCCCCGAAACCGGCCGGATCCTCGAAGGAGGCATTGGCGCCGAAGGCTGCCTTAGCGGTGTCGAAGCTGCGTCTCCAGCCGCTTGCGGAAGAGGAACGTCGTGCTGTAATCATCGACGCCAACACCGGGAAACTGTCGCTCCTCAAGCGGAAGATTACGTCGGAGCCGGCGTTGGAACATTTTAAGATCCCTCTCAAAAACAAAAGGGACTCTGATGACTATTCGACTTTGGTGGAACCTCTGTCCCCACAGGCTTTGGAACACTCGCCGACGCATTCCGCTGCAGCCGATGCGGACGAGGAAGGTGCCGAGTACACCTACCCGGCGTACTCGGATCCGGAGGAGGAGCACGTACCTTGGTCCGCCGGAGGCGATACGGAAGACCCGCAATCGGGTCAGGACGTTCAACTTTTTGCGGCCAAAACGTCCCCGACGGAGGACTCGGCGGCCTTCAATGCTCTGATAGAAAGAGCTGCTGCGAACCACGACGTCGAGCTGCACTCTGACCCCGTGGATGCGGACTTCTTATTCGACACCTTCTCGGTAGCCGAAAAACAAGTCAAAACGCTACCGATGCTTAAAGGGGTGCTTAAACATGCACCGGAGGTTTTCAAGGAGCCCACCCGAGCGCGTGTGGTCAACCCTCGCATCGACAGGAAATATAAGGCAGCGCCCACGGATCCCACATATATCAAGGGACACTTGCCATTGGACTCCTTGGTTGTTTCCAACGCTCGGAAGAGGGCAAATTCACAGACTTCTGGTGACGCTCCTCCCCCAGACAAAGAGTCCAAGATCTTTGAGGCCTCGGGCAAACGGATTGCTGCACAGGCAGCTAATATCTGGAGAATATCTAACACACAAGCATTACTTGCACGTTATGATAGGGCATATTATGACACATTAGAGGCCATACTACAACACTTGCCTGACCATTACAAAGAGGCAGAGGAGATGCTCATTCAGGAGGGTAAACTCATCACGAATGCATCCATCAAATGTGCACTGGATGTGGCAGACACGGCCTCCAGAGCTATTAATACAAGTGTGTTACTCAGACGCCATGCCTGGCTTAGGATTTCGGGGTTCAAAGCTGACATCCAAACTACGATACTAAATCAAACAGGGAATCCTGACCACCTGTTTGGCCCTGAGGTGGATGCCACACTGGAGAAAATAAAAAAGGATACGGAAACTGCCAAGTCAATGGGGGCTTTACAAAGTCAGCAGTTTCGGAGTGGCTCCTTTCGCCGCTCAAATTCCAGAGGCACCTCAAGAGGACAAGCATCCCAGTCCACACAATATTACAAGACTACCACCCAAGCCTCGTACAGCAACAAGGGTAGGGGTGGTTACAGAGGCAATAATATCAAAGGCAGGGGACGTGGGAACAATAGCTCCAGGTCCACCACCACCAACAAGCAGTGACGTCTTGTCACTGCCCCCCGACCATACAACACCGGTCGGGGGAAGACTCCAGCAGTTCCTTCCGGCGTGGAAGACCATCACCACGGACAGGTGGGTGAGGTCTATTATCCAGTACGGGTACTGTCTAGAGCTTACGTCCATTCCACCGGACATACCCCCAAGGAGCCGTCCTATGTCCGGCGAGCACTTGACCTTGTTGCAGCAAGAAGTTCTTGTCATGCTGCAAAAAGGGGCGATAGAGCTCGTTCCATTGCAAGAGCGGGGAACAGGGGTTTACTCCCTGTATTTTCTGATTCCCAAGAAGGACGGATCCCTCCGGCCGATCCTGGACCTCAGGCCCCTGAACTGGTACATCCTCTCGGAGCACTTCCATATGCTCACGTTGCAGCAGGTGCTTCCCCTGCTTCAACATGGAGACTTCCTGGCTTCGCTGGATCTGAAAGATGCCTATTTTCATATCCCCCTGCATCCTTCCCACAGGAAGTATCTCAGATTCACGATATTAGACCAGCATTACCAGTTCAAGGTTCTGCCATTCGGGGTCACCACGGCGCCGAGGGTATTTACAAAGTGCCTAGCGACTGTGGCGGCGCATCTCCGTCGCCAGCACGTCCACGTCTTTCCATACCTGGACGACTGGCTCATTCAAGCAAGAACAGAGCAGCAGTGCGTCGACCACGTGTCACGCACCATTCATCTCCTGCACGATCTGGGATTCTCTCTGAACTACCCAAAGTCCCATCTCCAGCCCGCCCACGTGCGACAGTATCTGGGCGCGACGATCGACACTCTGGCAGCCACTGCGCAGCCGAATTCAGTGAGAATCGCCAGTATCCAGACGCTGATCCAAAGATTCAGACCTCAGCACTCGCTTCCAGCGAAAGTGTTCATGCAGTTGATAGGCATGATGGCCTCCTGCATCTCCATTGTCCCGCACGCGAGACTACATATGCGTCCGCTTCAGGAGTGCCTAGCACGTCAGTGGACTCAGGCTCATGGACAACTGACAGACCTAGTGTTGGTGAGCGGTCGGGCATACAACTCTCTGCATTGGTGGAATCCACAAAACCTTTGCAAGGGCCGACCATTCCAAGAGCCTGTACCACAGATTATCCTGACGACGGACGCCTCTCTCCAGGGATGGGGAGCGCATGTACTCCATTACACTGTGCAGGGACTATGGACACTACAGCAGAGGAAGATGCACATCAATGTGTTGGAACTGATGGCAATCTTCATGGTCTTAAAGGCGTTCAAAGTACATCTGTGCAACAAGGTCGTGTTGATCCGGACGGACAACATGACGGCCATGTACTACATTCAGAAGCAGGGAGGCACACACTCTCCGCAGCTGTCTCATCTGGCTCCGAGCATGTGGAAGTGGGCCATTCAGAGGAACATATTCCTCATGGCGGAGCATCTCCCGGGCAAGGACAATCAAATGTCGGATCTGCTCAGCAGGCACAGCCATCAGATGCACGAGTGGGAGATACATCCATCAGTACTCCAACCGTACATCCAAAGGTGGGGTCATCCAGAGATAGACCTGTTTGCCACAAAGGAGAACGCAAAATGCCAAAGCTTCGCCGCCAGGTTCCCACACCCCCAATCACAGGGCAATGCGATGTGGATGAACTGGTCAGGCAGATTTGCGTACGCTTTTCCCCCAGCACCTCTGATACCGCTGGTGGCACGCAAGCTCAGGCAACACTCGATGACTCTCATCCTGGTTGCTCCGACGTGGGCTCGCCAACCATGGTACACCACGTTTCTGGAACTCTCCGTGGTACCGCATCAAAGGCTCCATCTCACTCCCAGCCTTCTGACGCAGAACCGTGGCGACATTCAGCACCCAGATCCGCAACAGCTCAACCTGGCGATCTGGCTCCTGAAGTCCTAGAGTTTGGCTACCTCAATCTTCCTCCCGATTGCATGGACATCATTCGGGAGGCAAGGAAGCCCACTACTAGAGCTTGTTATGCGGCTAAGTGGAAGAGGTTCCTCATTTACTGTGCTAACCACAATATTGACCCGCTAGATGCTTCCATTCAAAATATCATCTGTTACCTTTTCCACTTGTATCAATGCAATCTAGCGTACTCTTCCATCCGCATTCACCTGTCTGCTATAGCAGCATACCTCCAGAATAGGCAGCACCTGTCACTCTTTAAGGTCCCTGCTATCAAGGCCTTTCTGGAAGGACTCAAAAGGGTCATTCCACCAAGGACTCCACCAGCTCCAGAATGGAACCTCAACGTGGTTCTTACGAGGCTGATGGGTCCTCCCTTTGAGCCACTGCACTCTTGTGAGCTTCAGTTTCTGACTTGGAAGGTTGCGTTTTTAGTAGCAATTACATCGCTACGGAGGGTTAGCGAGCTGCAGGCGCTCACCATCCAAGAACCTTTCTTCCAGGTACATGCTAACAGGGTGGTGCTCCGCACCAACCCTAAATTCCTGCCAAAAGTGGTATCACAGTTCCACATCAACCAGACAATCGAATTGCCGGTGTTTTTCCAAAACCCAGAGACGCTGGCGGAGCGCATGCTCCACACCCTTGATGTTAAGAGGGCCTTGATGTATTATGTAGACAGGACAAAGGATTTCCGCAAAACCAAACAACTTTTTGTTGCTTTTGCCACACATCACAAGGGAAACGCTATCTCCAAAGCGGGGATTGCTAGGTGGATAGTAAAGTGCATCCATATCTGTTACGCTAAAGCTAAGCGCACTCTCACTATCCCACCGAGGGCCCACTCCACCAGGAAGTTGGGGGCCTCTATGGCTTTCCTGGGTAACATTCCCTTAGAAGATATCTGTAGAGCAGCCACATGGTCTACCACACATACCTTCACTAAACACTACTGTGTAGACGTGCATTCCAAACAGCAGGCAGCTGTTGGTCAGGCTGTTCTCAAAACACTTTTTCAGACTGCTGCAGCTGGCACGGGCGACCGCCGCTAATGGAGGGACTGCTATGTATTCTATGCACAGATATGAATTCAGCAGCCCACATGCCTCGAACTGCAAATGCTACTTACCAGTATGCATCTGTTCTTGGCATGTAGGGCTGCTGACATTCATATCGCCCACCCTCCTCCCCGGCGCCTGTAGCAGCTGCAGAATTGTTTCATATACATACATATGCTCATAGCATGGTCATCACTCACATTCTTCACTCCATCTCTGCCAATGGCTAAAAACAATCTGGGGATGGAGGCGATGCCCATGCGCACTGTAGTCCAGGGGAGGAGCCACCTATCTCGTGATACTTCGAAGACTCTTCCAGGACAACAATGTGCAATCATCCGGACCCAACACTAGGTGGCGATCTATGCACAGATATGAATGTCAGCAGCCCTACATGCCAAGAACAGATGCATACTGGTAAGTAGCATTTGCATTTTGAAGTTTAACGTGATATACATTGGCTTAAACAAATTGATGTCTGTACATTTAATTCCGTGTTCATTTGGATAGGAAGAACATGACAGCACAAAACAAATTTTTTCAACTAATGCAGCAGACTACTTGTTAGACAATATATTTTAACCCTAATTTCAGATCGTACGAGAAGATAGTACACAATTGATCTATGTACAGAACAGAGATCATTTTGATAAAAAAGAGCACAGCAGCACAAAAATAATATTGTCGGCATGTGTAGCATATTTCTTACAGAAAAAAGTATGGTAGGAGATGGGAAAGGAGGATGAAAGTGCTCACGGCAATTTTAAAAAATAGTTTGAAAGAACAATGTTGCCATCATTATTAATGAATGTATGCAAAATAGCATGTGGAGTATTCCCATAGGTGAGATGTAGCATTCTTGGCCAGATTATGTATAGATATCTGAACAACCCGAATGTGACAGCAATGTGCGTGAAGTTAAGTATGGCTAGAAAAGCAGCATAGTTCTTACTGGCTGAACAAAGTATTATTACCCTAATTACATGTGCGGGGGCTTAGGCTCAGTTATTAAATTTAAGGGACATTTATGTCCATATCATTAATGGTTTAAAGCAACTCAACATGTGGAGTGTCAGTATTGATATAGTTTTTTTCCACTCTTGGTTTCTGTTGACTATTATTGACTGGCAGGAGTGGGTAGGGTTTTGTTGCAAGAGATTGCCATTTGAAGACTTCATTAACCCCTTAACTGCTGTGGCTTTTCTACCTTGGTGCTGAACCCTTTTTTTTTTGTTGATAATTGGGGTACTTTGTGCTTAAGCTTTCAAACCTTTTTTCCCTCATAAGACATCCACACCAATTGTATGTCCTTTATTTCACCAGAATCCTGATGATTCTAAAGGTAACCAGGATTTGTGGATTCCCCCAGAAGGAACTGAGAAAATAGACAATTTTCTTCTTTTAGGAAATCTAGAAAGAGGTTTTTTCCCCTCAAAATAGCATCAATTAAAGATTTGCTGTGTTAAAAAAATCTCTATTTTTTCAGCTTACAGGTACATGCTGAGCTGTATATAAAAAGCAAAACAGACTGGTCAAAATTTTCCACTCAACACTGACTTTTTTGCAATGTGGGTAACTGTAGTTTTTGGCCCCATCTCTGCATGCAACCGGGGAAACCTACCAAACACTGATATTTCTCAACACTGGTCACCTGTGGCAGTCCAGAGTGGTGTGATCTGTTGTGTTCTTTGTAGTGTTTTTTTTTACCCTAATGTCCCTTGAAAACCTTAGTGTGGCTAAAAACAGCCATATTATTCACATTCTGTGGCTGAAGGTTCTGGAATCTGCAGGGATCCACAAATTTCCTACAACCCAGTGTTCTTCCACATCGCCCAATAAAAATGGCATCCCACTTTTTCGTAACTTTCCCTTACAGAAATGTGATGAAAATGTGTTTTCAAACCATCTGAGCTTTGCGGGGGCTTCTGGTTAAAAAAAAAAAAGCCTTGTGAAAGCAATGCCAGTTTTCAGAAATGTCTGAGTTTGGTCGGTTTCCATGGGTGGCTTCTGAGGACAAGCCCAAAATCCACAGCTACCCGTATTCCAAAACATCAGTTTTGAGTTGGCAAAAGAAATTGTCCTTGTTGCATTTTGGGGCCTTTCCTTTCAAAGACTCTAGGCCCACTCACAAAATGGGATACCATTTTTATTCAGAGACTTGTTGAAATGCTGGGTGGTTGGAAATGTGTGGCTTGCCACAGATTCTAGAACTTTCCATCACAGAAATATAAGAAAATGTGTAATTGTCGGAGTTTGAAGATTTCCAGGGCATTAAGGGAAAGTAAGTGGGATCAATGCACGTTAGACCACCCTGGCCACCTATGGGGTGCTCAGTTCTAAAAAAAATGTGAGGGGTTGTCATTGTTCCTTAGTTGTTTATCCTCTACTGACATGCTGAGTTAACCCTAGTTTGATTTGGCACTGCCACAAGTAGAAGAAACTATCGCCTAATTACCGGCTCCGTCTGATACATTTCAAATACCTACACAGGCTATACCGCACCCCGGATCAGCTCCATAAACTGGGCCTCATCCCTGCGGATAGCTATGCGCGCTGAGCTGCTGCAGATTTCATTCACATGGCATGGCTGTGTCCTAAGGTTTTGAAGTTCGGGCTAGCAGTATGTGCCGCCATCTCTGAGATAACCTCCACTGTAGTGTAGTTCCTATTTTCCCAATAGGCCCTGCATATTGGAATAACATAAACAGTAGTGTAGACGTGCAGATCTTCCAGGTCTCCACTGACTATGCTAAACTTAATTGGGTTTGTTACCAACTAGCTCAGAGGTCACTGGAAACTTTCTTGACTGAATAGGAAGTGATCAGCTTCCCTGGTACAGACAAGAAGGGATTCAGTTTTCCAACAACCGCATAAACATGACAACTTTGCTCCTTAGAATAAGAGTCAATCTCTAGAGTCGTGTGAAACAATAGACAGTCATTTTACTCAGTCAGTTTTGTTCAGATTACTTTCACCAAAATGCAGAGAATAGAGAGACTGGCGTTTTTCAATAAAAAGGTATTATTTATTGAACAGTCTTTCTTCTCGTACAAGAGAAATGAATTGCCACAATTGCAAGACTAGTTATTATAAAAAAGTGCGTACAGTAAAATGAGTATTGCGAAATAATACTGTAAAAGCATTGATATGGTTTCATAGCCATACAATGGTTTAAAATGAATAAAACCTATATACATTCATATATACATTAGGCTAACGACCTCAACTGGTGCTTCTAACTACGCCTACCCCAGTGTACCTGACCTAAGCCTAATACTTGGGAGGGAGTAAGTAAGTAGCAGTTTTAGTTAAGTTGGTTTTGCCAAGGTTTGCTTCAAGAATTCTCTCTAAGGGGTTAGTCAACACCATACCTCTGAAATAGAATGTTGGAGGTCTTGTATCTCCTTCCAGGACTCGATATCTCAGTTACTCGCAAGAGTAGGCTGGAAACGCCGGAGCTGGATTTTCTCAGCAGGAGAAAAGACAGCGCCTCTCTCAGCGCGTCGAGGAAGAGGAGGAGGGGCAGCGTCCGTGGGCAGCTTGTATCTGCTGGGCTCTGCACGGGGACAGCTGTTCTGCTCCTATGTTCACCACACCATCGCTATCATCGATGTCGTTGAGGCAGCGATAGCATCAGCATCAGCGTTTGCTTAAGGCAACGTTGGTAATATTTATACCTGAAAGGTGCCTGGTTTGACGTAAGTTTTTGGACATAAGACGTCAATAAAGATGTCACTTAGGAAGTGATCGTCTCTTAGTGCTCATTAGAGTTCTATTACTAATCAAAACATAGCAAGCGGGGACTTCCCAGGTTGCTGAGTTTTATCTTGTTGAAGAACTCGGAGTGTAATCTAGGAATCTTAGATAGTGGCTTCTGCTGTGTCATTTGCTCTGAGCTGCAGAGGAAGCTGCAGAGGAAGTGATTCTGAAATGTGGCTCTGATCTGTTAGCACACGCATGTCCACGTGTGATTCCACTCACAACCGTATTCCCAGCGGCACTCTCCATGTTTCAAGACTTTCCCGCTATGCGAGCTCTTATTGTTTTGACCTAAAATGGCACCAGGCCCATCACAATTATGACGATTCTTCTCACTTACACGGTAGATCACTCATCTGAACACTCGCCAAATTTTTTAATAGATCCATCACGCGTGCCACCATTAGTTGTTCCCTTAAGGAATTGTATTCACCCATTTCACATGATGTCACAAATGTAGGCTGTTATGTTTTTCCTTACTGATATATTCCATTTTCCCTTCTTCTTTAGGCTATTGTGTTATGCAAATTTTAGGCACAAAACTTTTGTCCTGATGATGATTCCTTGTATTATGGTTATGGAATCGAAACGTCGTCAACCTCTTACGCCATATATGCAAATGTATACCTAATAAGAATTGTGATTAATGGTGTAACTGAATTTCTGCTATTTTTCCATTTCTCAGAAATCGCTCACTTTCTGCCTAACTTATCTTTCTCTTTGCCTTTTTCTATCCCTCTACCTTGCCAATTTGTAAGCGTGAAGGCACAGGCTTGTGTCTCACTCTTTGTGAATGTAAGATAACCTTTCTGCTAACTTTTCAAATAGTAAAAATCTTTTGTGATCACTGTCCGGCTGGACAAATCACGTCAACTAATATAGCTCCATTGTGTCTATATTCATTACGTCGTAACAATTTATGCATAGGACCACTGTTGCTAAATATAGACTCTGATCGTGTGAGGCCAGAGACGAGTTTCTGAATATTGCTCTTGATCGTTTATGCCATTATAGGGGAATAAATGGATTATAGCCGTATAGGGGCTTAAGGTCACAGTATTGATCGGGGTCCTACATTAGAACGCAACACCACTATGGTGCGGCCGGACCCGCCACTATGCCTGCTGGGCTTTGTCAAATACTGTCCGGACTTGTCTTGACGACTGATCACAATGTTGCTCGTCCTCACTAGGCGTAGGGTCGCCATGTGCTGCGGTCACCAACCAGCGCCACAATTTTCTTTTTCGCTGGAGAACGCTTTGCGATGTCAAACCTTGTTGTCAGAGTTTTGAGACTTACTGCCTGTGCGCTCCCGACCGACAGACATATGGAGCCCGCTAGTAACGTACCTCAATGCCCGTTCCATCCTCCCCACCCTCCTCCCCCCACCCTTGGGTCCCTCTGCCTCTCCCACGCTCCCCGCCATCTCTAAGACCGCGGCGGCTGCCGGCGGTGGCCGGTGACTGTCCCCTTCCACCTTTCTGTCCTTCCCCTGGGCAGTGCAAGTCTTTGCATCCGCAGTGGCGTCTCTATTCCCTTCAGTGATGGGCTGTTTATCTCACCACAGTCGTGCTGCCTACGATTAGGTTTGTGCTTGATTGTATTCTCGGAATCGTTATGATGCGTGGTTAATTACCTGCTGTAGAAGATGTAATAATCCGATGCTTAATGTGTGTACTGTAGATGCTGAATTTGTTAATAAAGGTTTTCAAACTTTAAGAAGAAAAAAAAGTACAATGTCCAAAGACAAATAGTAACGGTATCAGAGTATTAAACCCGTGACTACTGGAGGTGAGATTTAATGCCAAGACAAGGTACCAACCTCTTCAGTGGCCATTTTCACACCACTTCCACAATGCTATTCATACTGCCAGCCACGAGCCCAATACAACACAACACAACAATCACATCAACATACTGCTGACATTCAAGGGCTATCACATTCATATCACTGGGCTGAATCACCACCTCTCACCCAGTCATCGACCAACTTTCATAAAAACACCACATGCAAACGTCTATATATATATATATATATATATATATATATATATATATATATATATATATATATATATATATATATATATATATATATACACGCACACATTCGAGGTTGGTGAATCTTCAAACTTACCAAATGAAAAAAAAACTGTGATTTGTGTATATAAGTTGGCCGATATCCGAGAATGCCTTTAAGATGTCACTTACATTTCTTAACCCGTGTGAACATATTTACCTTTGAAACTATGGTAAGCTTGTTGGGGAAGACTGTCCGTAGTTCCCTAAAGATCACTTCAAAAACTACTAATGGCATGAGGTTTTGGCACACAGGATGCCAAAGGAGACTCCGACATGGAGGAAGAGGAAAACATCACTGCGGGACAGCGTACCGTGAGTACAGATCCCCCTGTGCTCATTCCACAAAAGAGGTTCCGGTCCCTCTTTCACCCTCAGGTTCAGGTTGGCACTGACAACACGTTTCCGATGCCCTGCCCTCCGGCTCGGCTCAAAAACAAAAAGAAAAGCTTTCGGGCTCAGGCTCGAGCCAACCGCGCTCCGATGTTGAACCGACACCTTCGACTTCAAAACATAAGAGCAAGATACCTTCAACACCGAAGATTCCACCTTCTACACCGAAAGGCTCTGAGCTGAAACCCTCCAAGCCCAAATACTCAGAGCCGAGACATCCCAAGTCCAAAGACTCGGAGCAGAGACCATCCAAAGCCAAAGACTCTGTGCCCAAATCCTCCAAGACCAAATATTTGGAGCTGATATCTTCCAAGAAGCACAGTGGGTTCCCCGAGCACATTTACACGTATCTGTAGGTATTACAGATAGTTTCTATTCACAATTAATTGTCCATATCAACCCATTCATAGTGTGAAAGTCCTTATTTTTATTTTCGTAGTCCAAGGGTGTTCATGAAGACTTGTAGATACAGCAGTACAGTCTTGACACAATACACAACAGCCAAACACCAACACGTGTTTCGTCAAGGGACATAACCCGATGACTTCTTCAGGGCATAAGCTGTCCTTTCTCTCAGTATCATACAGTTGAGGTCATATCAAGGACCTTAATTATTAGCATTCATAAAAAATTATTTTTTCAATTACCCCAGTAATATCTGTTTTCCTTAATTCGATTTATTGTATATATCTCCAGGCTATATCAACCTTCACGATTCGAAACAGTCATATATGTCTCAGGTCCTATAAGCAACCTCATGTGTCTGGTCCTATTCCAATACGGCGTCCTATTCCAGTCACGCCGTATTGGAATAGGACTGGACACATGAGGATGCTTATAGGACCTGAGACATATATGACGGTTTCGAATCGTGAAGGTTGATATAGCCTGGAGATATATACAATAAATCGAATTAAGGAAAACAGATATTACAGGGGTAATTGAAAAATTAATTTTTTATGAATGCTAATAATTAAGGTCCTTGATATGACCTCAACTGCATGATACTAGAGAAAGGACAGCTTATGCCCTGAAGAAGTCATCGGGTTATGTCCCTTGACGAAACACGTGTTGGCGTTTGGCTGCATACATCACACTCTAAGGACCGTCCAACTGCTTCACAACTCGTGGTTCAACATAAGCCTCACCAAGTCTCACCTCCAACACGCAAGTGTATCTAGGAGTCACAATAGACATTCGCTAAGCTCTAGCTTAACCCAACCCAGTCAGGATTCGCAACATTCAAGCTCTAATTTTACAGTTTCAGCCTCAACACACACTACCAGCCGGAGTGATCATTCAACTAATCGGAATGATGGCTTCTTCCATCTTAATCGTTCCATTTGCAAGACTTCAAATGTGTCCCCTACAGAAATGCTTAGCACATTAGTGGAAACAGGCTCAAGGTCCATTTTCAGATCTGGTGTTGATAGATGCCTGTACCCATTGCTCTCTGCAGTGGTAGAACATACAAAACCTTTCCAAGGACGGCCATTTCTTGATCCAGTTTCAAAGATGGTGATAACAGCAGACTCATCCCTCACTGGTTTGGGAGCACATATGGGGAAACATACCATTCAGGGCATGTGGACTCTGCAATAAAACAACTCCATCTAGAACTGCTAGCAATTTTTCTAGCATTAAATGCCTTTCAACTTCCTCTAGTTAGCAAAGCTGTTCTGGTTTGCACAGACAACATGACAGCCATGTACTACAGCTGTCACAGTTAGCATAGAGCATCTGGAGAGGGGCCATATCTCAAAACATATATCTCCTTGCAAAACATCTTCCAGGAGTACACAACCAAGTTGCGGATCTTCTCAGTCATCAGCGACCACAGATACACAAATAGGAACTTCACCCTCAAGTTCTCCTCCCGTTCTTCCAAATGTGGGGCTTCCCAGAGATAGATATGTTCGCCACCCACCTAAACGTTAAATGCCCTAACCGCGTCCAGACATCCACACTCATTGTCCAAAGGCAATGCACTATGGATGAACTGGTCAGGCATATTTGCTTTCACTGTTCCATCTCTCCCACTCAATCCAAAGGTCGGTCTGGAAATTCAAACCGCGCTCCCTGATGCTTACCCTAGTTGCTCACACATGGGCCCCACAACCCTGGTTCACATTTCTGTTGGAACTATCAGTAGTTCCCCCATCAAAAACTACACCTCTCCCCTAAGTTTCTTACTCAGAATCATGGAGAGATAGACATCCAGATCCCAATCAGCCTTGCGATTTGGCACCTGAAATCCTAGAGTTTGGCTACCTTCATCTTCTGCCAGACTGCATGAATATTATCAAAGAGGCTAGATGCCCTACCACAGAGCATGCTGCGCAGCAAAGTGGGAGAGATTTGTTGTTTATTGTAACAATAATCAGATCAATCCACTAGATGCTTCAATATAAGCCATAATTTATCTATTACACCTGCAACGTTATAACTTAGCGTACACATCCATACGCTTACATCTCGTTGCAATAGCTGCATATCTGCAAAATAGACAGCACATGTCTCTTTTTAAAGTGCCCGCTATTAAAGCTTTTATGGAAGGACTCAAAAGACTCATTCCTCCCAGACTTCCACCTTCTCCAGTGTGGAACCTTAACATAGTCCTTACAAGAATCATGGTTCTGCCATTCGAGCAATTGCACAAATGTGAAATGCAATCTCTCACTTGGAATGTAGCCTTCCTTATAGCCATCACTTCTCTATAAAGAGTGGGTGAGCTTCAGGCACTAACCATAGAGGAACCATTTTTGCAAATACACCAAAGCAAAGCGGTCCTTAGAACTAACCCCAAATTCTTACCTAAAGTCATCTCTGCCTTTCATATCAACCAATCTATTGAGTTTCTTGTATTCTTCCCGCAACCACATTCAGTGGCAGAACGTGCCCTTCATACATTAGATGTCAAAAGAGCACTGCTTTACTACATAGAAAGAACAAAGCCTTTTCGAAAAACTAAACCACTCTTTGTTGCTTTTGCACCACCATATAAAGGCAATCCCATTTCAAACTCCAGCATTGCAAGGTGCATAGTTCAGTGCATTCAAATACACTATATCAAAGCTATATGCTCACTAACAATTCCCCCTTGGGCGCAATATACACGCAAACTAGGGGCTTCTATGGCATTCTTAGGAAACACCCATGGATGACATCTGCGAAGCTGCAACATGGTCTACACCACACACATTCACAAAACACTATTGTGTGGATGTGTAATCAAAACAGCAAGCTAGTGTGGGCCAGGCAGCTTTACGAACACTATTTCAAACCACTGCAACAGCTACAGGTTAGTCACCACTTAAAAAATAACTGCTTTATAGTCAATGCTAAAGCATATGCTCTACAGCTCATATGCCTCAAATAGAAAATGCTACTTACCCAGTATGCATCTGTTCTTTGGCATATAGAGCTATAGTACTATGCACCCACCCGCCTCCCCGGGTACCTTTACCTGTTGCAATGATATCACCCTTTATGGCAAAACAATCTAAGGATGGAGTCAATGCCTATGCGCGCTATCACCGAAAGGAGGAGTCACCTACATCGTGACTACAAGACTTCTTCGAACAAAAACAAAGTGCAAACATCCAGAACCAACACCAGATGGCGATCTATACTAAAGCATTTGACTCTACAGCTCGCTATGCCAAGAACAGATGCATACTGGGTAAGTAGCATTTTCCTTTTAGTTTAATTATAATAAATTGTATTGTCATTATTCCCTGCATAAGTTACCGTATTCAGACACTAAGCCTAAACTGACACATTTATTAATCTGTTTAATTTATTTCAATGTAACATCATTGTAACCTTAATTCTAGACATCTCATTAGCTAAGTTTAAGTAATTAAAATCATGTTGTATCAAATGAGTTCCTAGCCTACCACTAACTTAAATTATTTGTAAACTGTTTTCTAATGCCAAACCTTATATAACATTAAACTAAATGTAATGTGAGTATGTTGTAAACAAATGGAAGTCCGGACCTCTGGCTTAGATTAAGTAGATTCCTTTATTTAAGTTATTACAAGATGTTAAGAGGAAAACCCCACCAGGAGCAGCTGCCTTGCTACTCAGCCCTTACCCAACTGACACTCACCGACATCCAACATTCCATCCATCCAATATTCCACACCACACACATTCTAAGCAGCAGGTAAACTTAAGTTACAACATATCTCCCTTCTTTAGGGGGAACAAATGCATTGTGAAATAGAGTAGATGAATCAATTAAAATAATGACAATATGGCAAATAACATATAGTCAAGAAATTGAATACAATGCACTAATAATAAAACATGCAATACAATAATACACATCTCACATCACAACCAGTCACATCATACCACATCTCATCAAACTAACATAAAAGATGCATCCTGTCACACCATACTACATGTCACAACTCGCACGAAACTGTACTAGAAATTCCACACCACATTATATTCTGAACAAAGCATCACAACACTTCCTGAATTAAACCACCATTCTACATCATACACCAAAACCCATATGCCACAGATCACCAGTTGGCCAGACCGGTACAACAAGCAACACGCAGGAAACAGACCTCAAAACAATATATATATATATATATATATATATATATATATATATATCAGGAAATAACATGCGCATCACAAACCAATAACACTCACCCAAAACTCAAACACAAAGAAAATAGGTGTTTTATTCACGCACCATTATACAATAAACTAAACCTAGTAATGAGTGGCTAAACAGAACACAGCCATCTCATACACGATTCAAACCGATGAGTGGCTTAACAGTTAACAACCACCTCATACACCACATTAAAAGTGTTTCAAAATTCTAGGACCTGTGTCCCTTCCCAATTTCAATTATGGGACATGGCTCTCGGTCGTGGTTCAAATTCAAGCTCTACGTCAATGAGTGACTTATTCACATGCTATCAATCAACAACAAATAATGAGTGACTTAACCATAACACAGCGTGAAGGGTTAAACAAGCGCAAGTCCGGGCAGCCCAAGCAGGACAATATGCTTTTTTGTTCAAAAAAAGTAAAGAGGAACCTCATCCATATAGAGCCCCATGCAAAAGAAGAAGTTTACGGCTTTAACAGCAAAACATGCCCCAGACAGTGAGACCCCTTCCCCAGGAGTTGGGTGGTGACTCTTCTCGACCGCTGCGGAAGTCACCACAGTGCTCCGGACACTCTTCCAGTGTCTGGTGGCAAGAGCAACTGACACCTTTGTTACAATTGAGACCACGGTCACGCGCTTAGCTCCCCATTATCGCCTTTATCATTTTGATATTCAGGTTGAAGGTGATATTACACAAACAAGGCTATTTTCTGGGATATTTGACTTCTTCTTATGACATTTTATTGGCAGAGGTCGATTGGCTGCGTTTGTCCTTGTGACGAAGATGTAATCTTCTCTTCCTTTTCACACCTCGTCCCTAATGAGATGAAGCATGCTTATGCTTCTGAGTGGTACCTGACTTTGGCCTTTCCCTTATATCACAATCAGACTGGTTGGGATAAAGACTCTCTATTACATGTCATTCCAAATTGTTCCTCCCCTCAACCGCAGCCTAAATATCCAATTAAACGATGTGCAAAAGCGTCCGTTAAAAACATACTTACTCATCTGGAATAGCGGGGTGTAATTGAACCCTTTGTCTCTCCTATGAATAATCCTCTTTTTCCATATATGCAACCGGACTACTCTTATTGCATAGTCTTGGATTACAGACAATTGAATAGTCCTATACGCACCTTTGCAGTGCAGAACATCCACAGCGCGGCTCTGATTAATCTTATTACCCGTAAAACTACACTTGATATTTCTAACTTTTTTTTCAAGACAACAATGGGAGAGGTAGGGAGAATCAAGGACACTCTCAGTCCCCTGTTATATGCAAGTAAACAAAGAAAGAGAGGTTCAGTCAGTCTCAATACTGCCACAAAAATGGAGCGAGATGGATAGGGATCACACACTCACTTCGGGTGGATAGGAAGGCCCTCACACACCGACCTAGTCCGTGTCATGCTTCATCACTGGGCCCCACCACAGAGGCCGAGTGCCTCTATGGTGTGCCGCGACGCCAGAAAGACTGCGGAGCTGGTTGTGTGAAGAGGGATGTGTTGTGAGGGTAAATAAAATTAAAAGTGTCTAAAAGGGTATCAAAAAGAAATTTAATATGGGATCCCTAAGACACAGATATAGAGTATTATGTGTCTGAATTTAGATGCCAAGGTTTAGGATTGGTTAAATTCAGAGAATACAATCAGTCAACATGTTTCTGCCATATTGGTGGTTTCAATTTACCAAGGCATTCATCAGGACTATACCCCGGCGGTATGGACACTCTAATAGTCCACCCTAACCTGGGGGCGTGAAAGTGAAAAGGGGGTGAAAAAGTGCTTCAGAAAAAAAGGAAGAGCGAGTTGCTCATTCCAAAAATGCTCCAAAATAAGGAGTATATCAGCACCTGTGGAGTGAAATACACAAACAAACAATTAACATATTTAGTTAATGTATAACATTGCATTTGGTAGTAGTGCTCCTTAGATGTGGCCTAAGTGGTGTCCCCAAAGTAAACACTAGTTTTTAACACCATCCACGTAACCCTATGGGGATGATATCGATAACTCTGGGAAGTGAAGTGAAAACGGTGTTTAAAAACCTACTAGAGGTGGAGAGGGAGTTTAAAAACACAATATTTGTACTCCTTATGAAGGGATCAATGGACCAAAGGTCTGTGACCCCCTAAGATGGTAATCAGGATTCATATCTCACTTTACAAATGGGCGCTACTTGCACCATGGGTCTCGGGAGGGGGGTTGGAGCGTAGCTGGCACATCCTGTGAAAGAAAAAGGTTAGCTGTTAGGTACCCGTATCTCGGGTGGCACTTAGCTCGGTTTCTGTTGCAGATCAGTGATCTTGTGATCCGGGTGTACTCACGCCCTCAACGCTCGCAGCCCGCTGAAAACCTGTGTTCAGCCTCAGAACCGGACCCCGACGATGTAGAGCAGGACCGGTGTCTGAGTGTTATAGCAGTCGGGCTGCACATCGCATACTTCCGGGTGGGCGTGTCCAGCCGACACGAGGCTTGGAACGTGCCCGCCCAGTGTGGGAGGGGCGCGATCGAGATCCTGGCAGAGGCTTGGAAGCGCGACCCAATCAAAGGTCTGAGCGGCCTCTGTGCCGATGATACAGCTAAGGTCATGGGTGTTTCTTTTGTATGAAAAGAAAAAAGTTAAAATGGTAAGCATCCGAGCGGTCTTAAGATTAGAAGGATAATGTTTTCTTGTGGGTATCAAGCTGTCCTGATCAGGAAAGAACAGAGTTCCACGGGATGTCATTGTTAAGGCCGTTGGTATTGGTGCCTAGACGATACACCCAACGCTGCTCTTTTTCAAAAAGTCTGCTAGTAATGTTTGTGCCATTGATTGCTTCGATCACATTCCACCTCATATCATTGGGTGTATGGTTCCTGTCTAAAAAATGGCGGCTTAGTTTGGTTGTTGTCTCTTTACACCTTACATTGCTCCGATGTTCACAGATGCGCTGTTTAACCCTGCGTGTGGTCATGCCAACATAGCGAAGCTGGCGGGGACAGGTGATCAGATACACTACATTCGTTGAGTTGCAGTTCGTGTGCTCTCTCTGTGTCCAAACTTTGCCTGCTTCCAGTGATAGTGTTTTTGAGGCTTCTGTAAGATGGCACACACTGCAATCAGAGCAGGGATAGTGCCCAGTAATTCTTGGTAAACCCCATGCTGCAGTTATTGTCGGCAAACTGTCAGGAGGTTTCTCTTTGGGACGAGTGTGGACCAGGGCATCTTTCAGGCTCCGTCCTTTTTTGAAGGAGAAGAGAGGTTTCTCCCAGTTCTCTTTGCAGGATGTTATGATCTTCCAATGTTTGTTAATGATTTTCTTTATTGGATTAGACAGACTATTATATGTGGTTACACATGTAAGTGGTATTGGATCAGGGTTGTTGGTTTTTTCTTCCAAGAGTGCTTCTCTCGGCTGGTTTCTAGCTCTTTTAAAACCTTTACTCAGGATAGATGATGGGTAGCCTCTGTCTTTAAGTTTGTCTGTAAGGTTGGAAGACTGTTCTTTGAAATCAGACAGGGTGCTGCAATTTCTCCTTAGTCTGAGAAATTGCCCATAAGGCAAGTTCTCTTTGAGTGGGCGCGGATGAAAACTGCTAAACTCAAGAAGATTGTTTTTAGCTGTGGGCTTATGGTGGGTTTTGGTTGTAAGCCCAGTTCCATTGACAGAGATCACCACATCGAGGAAGACAATGTCTGTTTTGCTCGTAGTACTGGTGAATCTTAGGTTACGGTCTAGAGTGTTAATCCAAACCAGAAAAGTTTCAAGCCCACTGTCACTGCCTGTCCAGAGGAGCAAAACGTTGTCTATATAACGCTTCCATAAAAGCATAGACGGTGAAAAAGCTGAAGTAGGTGGCAGAATGTGTTTGGCCTCGAAATCAGCCACATACAACCCGGCCACACTGGGCACGAAAGTACTGCCCATTGAAGTTCCTGAGCACTGTAGAAGTAGTCTGTCTTTAAAGGAGAAAAAGTTCTCTTTGAGTGCTATAGTGGCACACTCAATGATGAAGGCCTTTGGTGTTTGGTAATCCCATTCGATGGAGTCTAGTGATTTTCCCAGGACTTCAATGGTATCGTCCTGTGGGATGCTCGTGTAGAGGCTTTCTACATCGAGGGTCACTAGAGTAACAGAATTTTCTGTGACTGTAACCTCTGTTAGGAGTTTTAGCAGGCTCTTGGTATCTTTGAGATAGGTGGGAGTGGATTGCACTATTGGTTTGAGGAAATAGTCACAAAATTGTGACAAAGGCTCTAAGAGAGAGCCAATCCCGGACACAATAAGACATCCCGGAGGTGGCAACGGATTCTTGTGCATCTTAGGCAATGTATAAAAATATGGTATAACATTGCTGGTGCTGTTTAGGAAGTCCGCTTCATTTTTAGACAGGTGACCACGTTCCTCGGCATGTCTAACCAAGGCCGTGATTTTGTTGGTGAGGTCAGCTGTAGGATCTGTTGTGAGTGGGGTATAATTTCTAATATCCCCAAGTAGGTCAGTGCAAGTTTTCTCGTAGTCTTTTGTATTTTGGATGACAATCCCACCACCTTTATCTGCCGGCTTTATAGTTATTGAGGTGTCTTTCTGCAATATTTGTAGCGCTTGATATTCAGCAGTGCTGAAATTCCCAAAAGTCTTGGGGGTATGGCACGTTTCCAGGTCTTTAAACACGGCCTGCTCAAAAGCGGTGATGGCCGCAGGGACAGTGTGTGGGGGAGGGGTGAATGTGGAACTCGGTTTAAGCCCTGTGTCACCTCTCCTAGTTGCTTCATTTGGGTCTGTTTTGCCTTCAAATAAAGCTTTTAATTTTAGTTTTCGAAAGAAACCAGCCAGCTCGCAGTGTAACTTGAATTTGTCCGGTCTTGCTGTTGGGACAAAGCCCAAGCCTTTTTCAAGTACTTGAATTTCAGTTGGAGTTAATGTCCTTTCAGATAAATTAGTCACCAGGCTCACATTCCGCTCGTTCCCGGCTGTTGGTTGCTGCGGGTGTGACTCGCTACAGGGTCTTCCTCTTCCTAGGACACTCTGTTGTTGCCTCTTCTTTTGCCTCGGCCCCTCCGGCCGCTCTCTAAAAAAGGCTGTCTGTACTGATTTTGAAAATTTGTGGGGGGCATGAAGCCCGGGTTCCAACCCATGAAAGGGAATTGTGGTTGTTGAAAGGCATAAGGATGTGGGCCCATTCCCACTGGTGGTGGGAAACATTGTTGAGGGTGGTCTTGATTTCCTTGCCTCCCTCTATAGTTCCTGTTGCCACGATTCCCTCTTTTCTTCGTTTGTTTGAATGAGTTGTTACTCAACCCACTGCTATTCGAGGAGTCGTCATCACAATGGTCGGATTTGTTGTCATTACGTGCTGGTGGGGTAAAGGTTGCCGCAGAATATGGGTATACCTTTTCAAAGTCAAACTTTTTTTGATCTTTTTGAAGTTTGGTTGCTTTCGACTGCATCAGGTTGTCTTTATACTCATTGAGTTCCTTATTTATTTCATCTAACCGTTTTTTAAAACCCGTATTTGTTGCTTTGAAATGGGATTCAGTCTCTCTAATTTCTACCATTAGTGCTTCAGAGAGTCTGAGTGCTGTTTTTATTATTAAGACCACCCAGTCGCGCGTGCAATGCCACGCGATCATGGCCCAGTCTTTTCTAAAAGTTGCATCATTAAGAAAGATGCGAGGGGCATTTGTAACCAGTAGACCTCTCGGTGCTGTGTTGGAAACTAAATACCGCTTAAGGATAGTGCCATGAAGGATGGTACGTATGTGCTCTCTTTTTTTCTCAGTGAGGTTATCCCACTCGGTGGTGTTTTCTATTGCTTGCGATATATGTGGATCTGCAAATATTGCGGGATCCGACATCAGTTCCTCAATTTCAGCCTCAGAATATGTCAGGCCCAGGTTCGCCATGGTGAGATATCAAGGTAAGGAGATATGAGTTTGTGAATAAAACAGGCAATGATAATAAGGGTATTTTATCTTGCTTGGAATAAAAACAGGCTCTCACAGCTGTGCGCTGTGACAGTCACCACCTAGCTCCTGAGAGCTGCAATTGGTCTGCGTTTACCGTCCTTGGTTCCTAGCGGCGATACACCCGTTTACCTATGAGGCATAAGAACAGACCTGGTGTTTTTGCGGCACGTTTTTTGTCCCTTTTACATTATATTGATCCTGGAGCTTTGACCTGTGTTGATGACAATATCTTACAGATCATTTATTAATGCTCCATCTCGCAAGAGTAGATCGCATCCTAACACAATTCGCTGAACTTGGTTACCAGTTACATTCTGCCAAGTTTCACATTGTCTTTCTTGCAGTTCTTTTTCTTGATCATGAATTAACCAATGAGGGAAGGGGTTTGGCTCCCGATTTTTTTGAATAATGTGCTCAATTGCAACCTCCTACCCTCAAGAAAAGGCAGTCTCTGCTTGTTTTTAAATTTTTTTGCAGTACTTACATTCCTGATTATGCTCCGCAAATGAAACCCCTTGATGCACCAGTCTTTTTCCCCTTCATTCTGGCTTCCGGAACATTCAGCATTCTTACGCGACTTAGTATGGTCTACTTGATAAGCAGTTCTTACAAACCAGGGTTAACACCACTAATTTGGTAATCTGGATAGTATCGGGTGCAAATTGTTTTACTTATTTCACATTCAAGGAGGGTGGCGCTCTTCCCATTGCTAATAAATCGCATCTATACACTACTGCTGAGATTAGTTTTTCTTCTACTGAAAATATTTTGACAGCAGTGCCGATGGCCATTCTTAAAGAATGGCCTCTCGCTCATGGTAAACATATGTTTGTCATTTCACCTGTGCTTGCCTTGGAGGTAGTCACAAATGCTAATGTTTCTATTTGTATAGCCCTTCATCCACTTTGTATTCAATGGGCTACATCTATAACATCTGTTGAGGTTTCCTTTTGTTTTTGACCCTTCACTACAAACACAAGAGTTTCTTCAGTATGAATTTGTTCATCCTCTGGCGGCTTCGCTTCTTCCTCTTGATCAGTATAAATGTATAATTTACACTGACGGTTCGGCACAACTAGCCATTGGTTCTAAGCAGACTTAGTGTGCAGCAGGCACTCTTGTTGTATGCACTACGACTAATGGAGTTTTCGACTCAACTTTGATACTGAGTCCCTTGGTGGCTGAATAGCACAGTTGGCTAAGCTGAAAGTGCTGCTTTTGGCTCTCAAACATTCTGATACTGAGTTGGTCGCCCTCGTAGTGTGTTATTCTTTCTACTGTGTGCAATCTATTAATGTCAATTTGCATTTTTGGAAACAAAATGACAGGATTCTAAAGGTAGCACAATGAAGCATAAAACACTTTGGGTTAAGGTGGCTGGTCTTAAATATCGCCTGCCATTTACATATGTTGTACATGCATTGGGTTATCAGCGTGCTGGAGCACACGTTGTAGGTAATTCAATGGCTGATGAAGCCGCCAGATCTGCAGTAGCTACAACTAAAGTAGCTGTGATTATGCATTCGAGGACTAAAATCGATGATGAGATTCTAGCTGCCATTGTCGCATCTCGGGATGGTACTTCCTTTCCTCAGGATTTCCTTCTAAATAAACTTTTCAATTAACAGCTAACCCTTTGTATCAATTCCAGGGATTGGTTATTGTCCGATACCCAACCTCGAGCGCAGCCACTCTTTCATAGTGGCCGCCCATGAAGGTGTTGCTTCTGCGCATGCAGGAGTAGCTGCAACTGTTTCTCTCTTACAACAATGTTATTGGTGGCGAGGCTTATACCAGCAAGCTCGCTGTTGTGCCCTATGTTGTGACCCTTGTCAACAAATTAAGAGTTCTACTGGGTCCTGCCACCTGAGACACACCTATATATTTCAAATCAGCCCTTTTGATGTATTTATCTTGATCGTTGTGGTCCCCTTGTTTCTTACAATGCATTCAAATATATTTTGGTTGTAGTGGATGCTTGCTCTAGGTTCCTCTGGGTCTGGCCAAAGCACTCGGCTGACGGTTAAACTGTTATAAAAGATTTGCGGGTCTTTGTTAGAACTTAAATCTGTGGCGCTTTCCATTCAGACCAGCACCCAGCTCTCGGCTCTAAGGTGTACCGAGATTCAATCATGCCCATGAGGGTGCAGGTGCATTTCTTATCTCCATATATGGGCCAGAGGGCAATTCTGTTGTAGAGCAGATGAACCGTGACTTAAAGTAGTCTTTAACAGCGAGGGTATTTGGTATGGGACGTGGCTGGTTAACTCATCTTTATGGGGTTAAACGAATGCTTAATAACCTCCCTAAAAGATTTCTGGGTGAGCGGACCCGTATAAAATGCTATTTGGCATAAAGATGCATGTACCAGACCTTGGTGGTCCAGATGCTGTGGCGGCAGCTGCAACCTTTGATGTAAATAACCACTTTGCTGTCTTACAGGCTCTACAAAAATGTCAAGTCGCACTAGTTAAGTCATTTGCCTACAACTCTCCCATTGGATGCAGCTGTTCAGATTCCTGTTTCTGGCTGGCTTCCTTAAGTCAGTGATCTGGTTTGTGGAAAGGTGGCAATCAAGAAATAAGTTGGTCCCTCCTACCTTGCTCCTGTGCTTGGTCCTCAAGGTACCCGAACTGTGATTTTACCTGCACTTCCCAGATGCAAAGAAAATCCCTTTGTTTCCATTGAACATGTCATGTTACACCATATGGACAATCCTAAATAGTATGTCTCGAGGTGGTCCCACCCAGAGTGTTGCTTTACAACCTGTGAGCTCAATCCTTGCTGATTTTTCTCTGGCGGCAGGAAGGGGATATCGAGTCTTCAATTGACCTGATACCTGTTAGACCGTCTTTACTCTCCTTAATGGAAATTGTTTATTCTGATCCTCCAGTTGAGGCCCCTTCTGTGTACAAGAGCCAAGTATCCATCCAGAATCACAGCCTCCTTTACTCCAGCTGAGTTCTTCTGGTTACTATATCGATCAAGATAACTTTTCTTCAGTCAGTTTTCTTCATTGTCTTCTGTTTTGCCCCCCACCACAGCGCAGATTTGTGTTTTCATCTCCTAGTTAAAATGCACTTATCTGGTTCCACCGTGGGTATATATCTGAATTGTGTTGTAAATGGTATTTTTGTACATGTTGATTGGAGACTGTTTTTTTCCTTCTGATCAACGACCATTACCTCCCAGAATGTACTGCTGCAGACCTGGTCAACGGGTTGTTGGCCCCACATTCTTCCTACAATAAAATGAAGAGAGACTAGTCCATTGTTTACATTTCAGCGGTCCCAGTCACTGATGGAATTGTGTGGGATAAAGTACCATTCAATGTATTTGGTCCTACGGAGACCCTGCAGATACCATATGTGTTCTGAGTTTCCATGGGTGATGTAATAGTGCCTGGGCTGCATCGGGATGATTGGGATGTTTATTCTGTTTCATGTTTACTGAATTGCAATATTAACCCCTTCCATGCTCATGACGAGCTCAGCTCGTCATGAGGCACAGTGGAGCTGTGCTTATGACGAGCTGAGCTCGTCATAAACAATGGTATTCAAAGAATGTCAGCACAGGAGGGGAAAAGTCACAGCAGCCAAGGTGTTAAACTGTCTTTGAGTCTGAGGATTTATATTTAAATTCCTTGAACTCCTGCCTATTTGTTCTGTTATCAACATTATGAACATCATTTTTTGCCTAGAACTGAAATGCCAGAAACAGCTCCTCGGAAGCTTGTTTCCGGTCCAGGGAAGGCATGACTTGGCAGTTCGGGCTGGACTGTTCCCATGAGGCACAGGGTCAGACTGATTTGCATATGGCCAGGTCTGAACTGGGGTGGCAGAGTGGGCTAAAGAACAGTGATGGATTAAACCCAGATCTGTTGACTGGGTGTGAGTGTTTGATTGGTTCAGATGCTCCGTCCATCACCACCCCCTTTTGTACCGCTAGAACTGATGGACAGTGCCCCTAATATAATTATACTCAATGAGAGCATTGTCCCGACTCCACCTTAGGGTAGCATGAAAACACAAAAAATGAAGTACACATTTCACCAATTAAACCCCAAATCATACTATTTTAAATTGGTTCCTTCTACCTGAAAGAAATATATGCTCAAATCTGGTTAATCTATACAGCACCCTTCATTGAGGAACAAGCCCTGAAGGGCTATGATCATTGGAAAGACAATACTGACATGAAGTCAATTTGAGGCTCTAAGTCCTGGCAAGATCAAGGGACAGAATCTCTATTTCGTATAGATCTCATACCTACACAAATAATTTTTTTAAATAGTTCAATCCAACTGACTACTTGTCTATGACTGGCTAAAGTTAAGGAACTGAATACTCCAACTATTCTGTTCTTTGACCCTTTTGATGATTAGCAGTCTAATACAAATTATACTGAATCTCAAGTAAAGAGTATGATAATAAACAGTACTTGTAATTCTTCAGTTATGGCTCAAGGTGTGTGGTTACTATGGCTGGTAGACACTGTTTTTCACACTGGTTTTTAAATTCCACATATGGGTTCAAATCAAATAGACCTGATCCCCCAATATTCAAAATTCACGGACCATAACACTATTACTCTGCTTACTCTGTGGGTACATTTTAGCAACAATGGTTAGAACATTCCACATGGTCTGCAGTGAAACCACATCTTTTCCTCCTCGCTAAAGACATGAATCTGTCAGACTTCCTTTTGGGTCCAAAATGCTCACTTTATTAATTACTAGCAGCCCGCTCCGGCGTTGCCCGTGGCAGAAGGGAGGTGGGTGCAGCATTTGAGGCTTGCGGCAGCGTTTCCCGGGGCACAAGGGGGCTGGGGGCAGCATTTCAGGCTTGCGTGCACCCATGGCTCCCGCCCGTCCCTTGTTGCGCACCCTCACTTACCTTACTCGCCGCTCCTCCTCGCGCTGCTGATTTTACCACTCCTCCTCTGTTTCTCGCTGGTCATTAGTGCTTGTCCACTGCTCGCTGCTCCTCCCCGCCTGTCCGCAGCTCCACCCCGCGATCATGTCCTCCGCTCTTCCTGTTGCATGTGAACGCCCTCTTCCCTGCGCTCCCGATGTCATGACGCAGACATCGCGGCCGGCGCTTCTTTCAGGGGACTACTTTGTTTTTAAAGTTAATTTTTAAAATGCATGTTTTTTAAAATTTTATGTAACCTATGTCCATCTACACACCCTGACAATTTCAAGGATGTATCGGGTGTGTGGATTGGCGCTGTGGTTCCCGAGTTTACCTGGCTCAAAGGGTTGAGTTCTCTCTTTATAATAGTAGTATAGATTTGTTTGTGCTGCTTATAATGACATTTGGAAATTGTCGCAAATGGAAGATGCAGTACGTTTACGACAAATTGATCAAGATAATTTGGATACATTTCTTGCTGTGGTAGGAAACAGAATCAAAACTTTATAGTTTAGATAATATTGTATTGTCTGTCATTGATATTGTGCAAAGTGATGTATCTACATTGTATCATGGTCAGACTCAACTTAGATCAGTTATGCATTTTAGTTGGTCACTCCAAACTCTTAAGAACGGGCTTGTTGCTTGGCATTACCTTAAATCTACAGCGTTGTTCTTAACCTTTAATTTAACAAATAAACCCCCAATCAATGGGAATGAAAGATGCCGGTTACCCTATGTTGCACATAGAGAAACTTGAACAACTTCCCTTCGATTCCAGGGGAAAACGCTTCAGCAGTCTGGTTAATACACAGGATTATTTCTCCAGTGTTAGGGAGTCTTTCATAGATTCACATGCTTGAATATTCCCCGTCGCCAAAGTGGGAGCCTCTCTGTAAATAAAATAGCAATAAAATCCCAAGAAATATTCGTATGAAAAAAATAAGATAGAAAAATACACAATAGAAATAGTTGCAAGAACCAGGAAATAATTTCTCCATAGGAATACATGGAGAGAAAGAAAAAACTTTGCAACATATCACTGTCATTATGTTTGTCCAAACTACAGCCAATCAGGCGGAAGCACCCCTCCAGAACCTTCTCCTCAGAGGCTCAAGCCCTCAGATTTTCTACTGACGTCGTGTGAAGGGAGTCTCCCTGAGCTCTGCTCAGTTCTTTCCACTTTTCTGGTTTCCAGTACTTTAGTCATGTCTTCAAGTAAGAAGTCTTTGTTTAGACCTTGTTCTTCTTGTGGGAAGTTGACTTTATTCTGAGGACCCCCGCAAGAAATGTATTTACTTCTTATACCCTGACCATGAGGTAGGCAAATTTAAGATCTGCAGGACTTTCTCCACAAAAACCTTGAAGGATAGGGAGGGTCGCCTCCTCTGGTTACAAAGGCTGAAGGACAAGGACTCAGAAAGCCTGGTGTCAGGTACGTCTAAAGCTGCCTCAAAGCGTAGCAGTGTACAGGATTTGCCTTCTCCCTTCTTGAAGAGGAAGAAACTGTATTGATGGCTCCTGTGGTGGCCCCATCTTGTTGACGAAGGTATGTCTAAGCTTCAAAACAGTCTCTTCGACGATACCCATTACTTCGTCGTCGAAGAAGAGTCTCTCGTCGTGGACAGGATCTACGTCGACGCGAATTGTGAAGATATCCTCGTCGTCTACTACTCCGCCAAGTGTTTCATCGACGGTGGTTTCCTCGACGGCGGCTCTGTCGATGCCTGTTCTCTTGTCGTCGACAGCTTCGACGACCTCGTTGACGGTGGTGCCTTCTGCCTTCGCATCCTTACCTTTGGTGCCACTTCCTTCATCAGGGTCTGGTGTTTCTTCCGCCGACCTTTTGCACCAACGTCGCCAAGTGCCTCTGGACCAAGTTGACATACCCTGTGACACACAGCCACCCTCTCCCATGTTTGCGTCAAGTTCTGAGTCAGACTCTGCGTCTGAGGATGAAGAAGACTATCATTTCAGGGAAGCACGAAGCCCTTTTGAACTAGTCCTAAAGTGTCAGGACTATGGAGATGTTAATGAGGATGCTTATGTTCAAGAGGAAGGCCCGTCCATTCAAGTTGCTGCGGCGTCACTGCCTCTTTTCCTTATTACAAATCTACAGTATATGTTGGAAGACTACAACAAAGTTTCCCACCATCTGGTACTGGGTCGCCTCTACCTACGATACCTGTTCCTACCACTGCTCAGCCACCACAAGCGGCACCGCCACCGTCTGTAGCTACAACATCAGTTCAAATTCATGCTACTGTGTATCAAGATGATGAGGATGATAATCTTCGTCCAGAGAGAGAGGATGGAGAGCTGCGGGGTGATGATACGGATGGCGATGGCGATATGCAAGACTGGGACGACTACCAGATCCAAACACCTTCCCCACCTCCTGTGACTCCGGGGGATTCCCCTCCTGTCGACATTGCAGGTTTCCATCAACTCCATTTTAAACTCCCTATGGTTCAAAGGGATGAAGACTGTTTTCTGTATGACTTTAAGAGTCAACCTTTCAAGCAAGTTCGGACTGTCCCAATCATTAACTTCATCTGGAATGAAGGAGTCAAGTTGATGCAGACGTCTAACTCCATTCCTGTATGTGAGAAGTTGGCCTGACATATGATGCTCACTAGTTCTAGTGATCACCTTGTATCAGTCCAAACAACCCTTATGGTGATTGGTTGTAAGTCAACCTTATAGACCAGCTATCCTAATGGTAGCATGGACAGAGCAGTCTCAGGCTAAACTCTTTTGGCATGTGAAGCCAGCTGTTTTACCACATATAACCCCTTGAATACCAGATGAAAGGTCACCACACAGGTTGTAATGAAAATAAACAATATATTTATTACTAACAAACACCTCTGAACTCTTTGAGGTCAGAGGGCTAAGCACATAACAAGACTCTTAAGAAAAATACAATTAGTCGCACAATTTACAATGGTGCGCTAGGGGCACGGCAAACCATATACTAAGTAAATGGTATAAGTAACACGATAGGAAAAGTGAGTCTGCCAAGAGGCTCAAGAATCGCTGGGGCTACACTAACCTAACCTTAGGTAAGGAGCAGGAGGCCCACGGGACGCGTGTGCAGTACTTGAACACACACGCGGGTTTCAATTCAAAGTCAGTGGGCGCGAACAAATTACAAAGTGTTAGATTAAGGACAGTTCCAGGTAGTTACGACTGAAGCTAAAGGAGAACTGGACACTAGGATAGTCAAACCCTACAGGAGCACCAAAATGCTCACGTTATCTAACCCACGGGCTGCGGGTGCATAGGTGTGGAAGTGTCTGGTTTCCTCGCTGAAGTCAATGGAGCCTTGAAGAAAGATGCTGCAGGTGACAAGGATGGATGTATCGGGATGGATCCAAGGGCGGATCGAAGAAGATGGAGACCTGAAAGCAGAGGGGACAGTGTTCACAGCCACTAGCCAGTGACCAGGTGGAACCAGGAAGGAACCAGATTTCGCACGCAATCGGGTGAAGAGGAGACGCGTGACTCTGCAGCCACGTGGACCAGGAGGCGTCTACGTCGACCAGGAGGCGGGCACGAGCTGTCCCATGAAGGCTCTCGCTGTTGGCGGTGTCGGCTCCCAGCTCGGAGACAACATGCCTTGGCAAAGGCAACCCACGCGGAAAGTGAAGATGGCGTCTGGTGCGGACCAGGAGGGTCCGGGGTGCTTCTCTTTTGGAAGGAAGCAAGGTCCAGTCTGGAGCAACCAGACCAGCGGTGTAGATTGCAATGTTCGTCGTCTAGGAGGCCACTAGCCTGCCGGCAAGTGACCAGTCAACGCGTCAAGTAGCAAACAAGCAGAAGGGCCCCACGCAGATCTCGTGGATGCTGGAGGGCTGGTCTTCAGTGCAGGTGCTGCTCGGGGCTGGGGCTTCTCAATCCCCAAAGCACTCACTCGAGGGTGCCTCAGAGGTCGTCCTGGAAGTGAAGTGCAGTTTCTTCAAGATGGCCGGTCCCACGTGTCTCGTTGCACCCACAGATCTCAGCTGCGCTGCAGATGTGAGTTGAGGTCGGAGAGGTCTGGAAGTCCAGATCTCGTCGGGCTCTGAAGTCTGGTTCCGCCAGGAAGGACGACAAAGTGAACCGCTAGGACGCTTGGTGGTGCCTGCTTGTGCAGGGTGGTCACTCCTTGGCCACAAGGGAGATATCTTCAGTCTTCTGTGCAACAGAACGTCGAAGTCCAGAGTTTCTTCTTGTAAAGTTTCAATTCAGGATAATCTAATTTCCTCAGCTCCTAGCTTTATACTGCTAAAGTGGGCTGTACTAGTGACTAGGTCCCTCCTGTGGGTGGGACCAGGAAGGGGGGTGGTTACACCCCCTATCCTTTGTCTGGTTTCGTGCCAGAGCTGGGGCTGGACTGCCCCAGCAACTGGTTTGAATCGGGGTATGCACAGGGACACCTTGTGTGCCCCAGGCATGTCTCTTTCCTTTCAGCCCTCCCTACGTCAGTACAAAAAATCCTGTCTCGGGTGGTGCTAGCACCTCCCAAGGCAGGAAACCCTTTGTCCAGGCTTCCCTCGCTGGAAGGACTCCCAGCAGCAGGAGGTCATACGTTTGTCTGTGGTGGCAGCATCCATTTTGTGATGCTGAGGCTCTGCTTAACTTTAACCGGGGTTACAGTTACATACATGTCTTATCCCTCTAGAAGGGTGGAATGCTACCCCCGTCGCCAGAACTGGCGAGGAGGTAGTATTCCAAAGCGTATGACACCTTACACGACATGTTTCGATAATGCTATGCCATAGTTAGCAATAACCGCGAGGATTATAATGCACTTAAGAGTATATGGTATAGCGTTATCATGGAACAGCTATAAGGACATGGTTCCGAAAGCTGCAGACAGACTCAGCTCATGCTAGAGCACCATCTCACATAATTCCGAGCACTCTGCCTTCAGGATTGATAAGGCCTGCCATAGGAGTAACTTATAGGAGTATATGTGTCCATTTTGGGGTTAGATATAGGTATACTATATCTATAGCAAAGGGTGATTACACCACCTTGCCCCAGCTGTGTTACCAGCCAGTTATGTCTGTGTGGCCAGCCAAGGGTGGCATAATACATGCTGCAGCCCCTGGTAGGCCTTGGGTGCACCTATGCCCTGGGTACCCAAGGTACACTGTACAGGGACTCACAAGAGTGACCCAATGCCAATTGGTAAATGCACCTAAAGTACATCTGTGTCAATTTAGAGAGAGAACAGTGAGGCTGTGGGTCTGATTAGCAGGCCCACAGCCAGGGAAAGTCATAAACCAGTGAAGCAAAAATCTGGGGTGACCATAGGATTTGCAGACCCTACTCTCCTACACTGTACAACTGCCACGATTGGAGAAAAAGTATAAAGCGCCCCAGGGTTCTCCAGCTTGCCTGGTGGCGCAGCCAAAGCCAGATTCTGTGGTCACTCAGGCCGCCCAACGCCGTTCCAGAAACCCATCATCCCCAATTACAGCTCCTCCTGATCGCGAGGGATGTCGCTTGGATGCTATCGGGCGCAAATTCTCAACTATGGCCTCCACTACTGTTAGGGCTGCTAACGCTTTGGCCATACTGGGGTGCTATGACCATCAGATGTGGTCTGACATGTCTAGATTGGTTGCCCTCATTCCGGAAGCCTCCAGGGCGGAGGCCCTTAAGATTCTCAGAGAAGGGGAAAGAGCGTCGGAGGAAATCATCGATTGCTCCATTGATATTGTCTGCACTGTCAACTGGCAGGGGCAGCTGTTCTACGACACCAGGGTTGGCTTCGATCAACCTCTTTCCGCTAGGAAGTCCAGGCCAAAATTCTAGACATGCCTTATGACTGGGAGTCACTATTTGGTCAGCATGTCGACGAGGCACTGCAAACGATGAAAAAAAATACTGAAAGAGCTCGCTCTTTGGGCACTTTACAGTTCAGGAAACAGCCCTTTCGTGATGCGCGCGGACTCGGCACCACTTCTTCTTTTCATGGACGATCAAGCCAATACCGCTCGTATAACCAAGGAAATGAACGGTATTCCAACCAGCAACAGCAGACATCACGCCAGCACACTTCCAAGTCCTATCGTGGAAAATCTTCCTACAGAGGTTCTCCTCAAAAAAGGCAATGACTTTCCTTTCCCGCGCAAGGTTGGAGGGCGAATCTCCCTGTACTTTTCTCAATGGTCCTCAATCACCTCGGACCGTTGGGTACTGGGCATTGTATCAAAGGGCCACGCCTTGGAGTTAGTAAAATTCCCTCCTCACACTCCTCCAACTGGTCCGCCTCCTGCACACCTCAAAGAACTGTTCTAGCAAATTTGTGTCTTGATGCAGAAAGGTGCCATCGAAGTGGTCCCCAAATCTCAAAGGGGAAGGGGATTTTATTCCCGGTTTTTCCTCATCCTAAAGAAGACAGGCGACTGGCGTCCAATACTCGATTTACAGGCACTGAACAAATACCTCAAGTGCCATTCCTTCCGCATGCTCACATTGATAGAGATTTTACGTCTTCTCTGCAAGGACAACTTCATAACCACCATCGACCTCCAGGACGCTTATTTCCATGTGCCAATTCTTCCTCGTCACCGGAAGTACCTGCGCTTCCGAGTGGGGTGGAGACACTTTCAATTCAGGGTGCTACCCTTCGGCCTACGCTCCGCCCCTCGTGTCTTCTCAAAAGTCGTGGTCCCAGTAGTGGCTTATCTCCGGCTTAAAGGTGTTCAAATTTCCAATACCTAGACAATTGTCTCATCAAGTCGCAGTCTTACAGCCAACTATCTCTAGACACTCACCTTTGCCAGAGCTTATTTAAATCCCTTGGTCTCTCCATCAATGCCGAGAAGTCTCAGCTTGACCCATCTCGCTGCAGAACGTTTCTAGGAGGCACTCTAGATACGTCACTAGCCAAGGCATTTGTATCTCACCGACCACTGCGAATTCGACGCCTGGTATCCATCCTCTGTTCAAAGAGTCCGTTTCCGTTCATATGTTGAAGTCTTTTCTGGGAATGGCATCCTCCTGCATCTCTGATACCAAACTGCAGGCTCAGGAGTCGTCCTATTCAAGAAGAATTAGACGGTCAATGGCGGCAGGTCACCGGCTCCTTCAAAGATCTCGTTCATGTGACCGCCCGGATGAGAGCGGCGCTCCAGTGGTGGGCACGGCCGTCCAAGGTGGCTGCCGGGACTTCCTTCAGCTCAACCATTCCGGACCTCACACTGACCACGGATTCTTCCTTAGAAGGTTGGGGAACACACCTTCAGGGGCTATCCATCAAGGGCAAATGGACTCCGTCCCAACGCTCCTGGCACATAAATAGGTTGGAGCTGATGGCCATATTTCTGGTTCTCAAGTCATTCCATCTTCTGATCCAGGGGGAATCGGTGCTCATCCAAACTGACAATACCACCAGTATACACTACGTGAACAAGCAGGGCGGCACCAAATCTCCTCTCCTGTCTCGTCTGGCACAGGCGATCTGGGATTGGGCACTTCGGCACCAGGTCACCCTGACAGCGGTTCACATGCCGGGCATCTCGAACATCCTAGCAGATGCCCTAACCAAATCTGCATCATCAACGCACGAGTGGGGGCTGCATCAGCTGACTCTGGACTTCGTCTTTTGGAATTTGGGTCATCCCAGCATAGATCTCTTAGCGAGCCGGAAATGCCAGTCCTTTGCAAGTTGGCTTCCCCATCCAGAATCGTCCGGGAATGCCCTTTCGATGGATTGGTGCTGTCTATTCGCTTACGCCTTTCTGACTATTCCTCTGGTTCCTCGAGTATTGTGGGAGATGAGGAGACAGCCGTGCCACATTCTCCTGATCGCTCCCAGATGGCCTCGAAAAGCATGGTTCTCGGAACTGCTGCTTCTGTCTCAGTGCAATCCCATTCTCCTTCATCCTCGAGCGAACCTCTTCACAATGCACGAAGGCCTGATATGCCTCCTCTCTCAGATTAGCCGCCTGGAACCTGAGCACCTTGAATTTGCCCATTTAAACATTCCGCCAGCATGCAGAGACATTCTGCCCAATGCCAGAGCTCCATCTACAATAAAGAGTTATAAACTCAAATGGAAGAGGTTCTGTCACTGGTGCTTGGCGGCCAACATTCATCCTGTGCATTCTACTTCGGAACAGCTTCTTCCGTTCTTCCTAGAACTCGCACAGTCTGGGCTTTTCCACTCCACATTGAAAGTTTTCTTGGCTGAGATTTCTCATTTCCGGCAGGATGGCTCCTCCTCTCTCTGCTCTTCCAGGATTATGCGTCAGTTCTTCAAAGGACTGTTCAGGAAGTTCCCGCCCATTAGGCGGCGTCCTCCAACCTGGCATCTCAACATTGTTTTGGCACAATTAATGAAAGCTTCATTTGAGCCTATCCACGAGGCAGATTTAAAATTCCTCACATGGAAGGTGACTTTCTTTCCCAATTCTCAATCTCCAGCAGAGCAACGTTTGCACTCTCTAGACGTTAAGAGATGCCTTAAGTTTTACATCGATAGGACGGCACCCTTTCGCAAATCCGACCAGCTGTTCGTAGCCTACGGACGCATGTGCAATGGGCGTCCTGTCACCAAGCCAACTATTGCACGTTGGATTTCTTCAGAAGTCTCCTTCTGTCACTAGCAGGCTGGCAAGCCTCTTTAATCTGCAGTGAGAGCTCATTCAACCAGGGCGATGTCATCCTCTACCGCCTTGTTTGATGGTGTGCCGATCCATCAAATTTGCTGAGCAGCTACTTGGTCCAGCAGGCACACGTTCACAAAACATTATTGCCTTGAAGCGATCAATGAAACCGATACGGCAGTGGGACAAGCAGTGCTTAGTAATCTTTTTAACTAAGTTGAGCCTCTGCTTCCTACCATCCACCTATGTGGTTTATGTAATGGTATTGTTGTGATTATTATCATCATTATGCTATTGGTGCATGTTTATGCCTATGCATTGCAAATTTTGCTCTTGCTAACAGCTATTACTGCTCACTATTCTATTCAAGCCTGTGAATCTATGAAAGACACTGTAATACTGGAGAAGAACAATTGTTACTTACCTGTGAACAGGTGGTTCTCCAGTATTGGTGTCTTTCATAGATTCACATGCGACCCGCCCACCTCCCCTCAGAGGTTCACTTCTCCTCCTAGACTCTTTTGTCACTACTGTGCTACGAAAATCTGAGGGCCTGAGCCTTTTGAGGAGAAGGTTCTGGAGGGGTGCTTGCGCCTGATTGGCTGTAGTTTGGACTAACCTAATGACAGTGATAAGTTGCAACGTTTTTTATTTCTCCATGTATTCCTATTGAGAAATTATTACCTGGTTCTTGCAACTATTTCTATTGTGTATTTTTCTATCTTATGTTTTTTCATACATCTATTTCTTGGGATTTTATTGCTATTTTATTTACTGTGAGGCTCCCACTTCAGCGACGGGGAATATACAAGCTTGTGAATCTATGAAAGATGCCAATACTGGAGTACCACCTGTTTACAGGTAAGTAACAATTGTTTTTCTTTGCCCATCTCAACCTTTCAGTTCACTGCCTGCATGAAATATTTCTCAGATGGTAGATACGAACCCCTTGGGAGCAGCTACATACAGTAGTTGTACTCTCTGCCTTTTACGTTTCGTTGTCCACGTGCTGAAAGAGAACATTTTCAGAAAGGAATGTGACTCTACTGCTGTGCATTCCCTTCTTTGTCAACCTGTAAAAATTCATGTTGTCTGCCCCGAATTTGTCTTGATATTTTAAAGGAACTCCTGTTGCCACACTTATTCCCACTCTCACATTGCTTTCTAACGGAAGCGATCTAGTCTGTTTTTCTTTTTTGCCTTGGGAGGTGGGGAAGAGCAACCCCAACCTCCCAAGGCATAATTTCTGTTTTCCTAGTAATGAGGATCACACACATGGCGCACTGTCGTCATTACAATGGAAACTAAACTGAAATTTTCATTTTCACAGTTTCGGTGCTCGTAGGGCTATCTCAGCCCCCCGAGCACTGAAACACATGGAAGAGGTATAGTTAGAAACAGGAGAATCCCCCCTTTCCAATGGTACCCTTACCTAGTGGATCGCCCCAAGAAGGCTAACCCTAAGCAGAGATCCACCCACTAGCCACCAGGGAGGGGAGAGCGGCCCCTTGGGCAATGGCTTTGCTCCCCCATTTTATTCTGCCACAACCTTTCTTTCTGCCCTCCCTGGGAGCAGAAGCCCCCCAATCTCCCCACCCATCCCTCTGGGGGGGCAGGGGGGGGGGGGGGGCAGAAAGCACCCTAGACGCCAGGGATTCTTTTATTATTGTCCTAGGGGTGGGGACTGCCCAGAATGGGCATGCCAATGACGCCCCTCCCCCCCCAGAAGATTCTAGGTAGGAAAACATTGGGGGGGGGGGGGTCCACGCAAGCCATAGCCCCTGAACTTCCCTGGGTGTCTAGCTTTCAAAGCCGTCTGAGTTTAGTAGGTTTCCCTAGATGTCTGCCGAGTTTGAGGCCAAAACTCCAGGCGTGCCCCTTTGCAAAACCAGGTAGTTTTGTGATGGGTAATTTTGATATCTCCACAAAAAGTTTTGGGACCTTCTCTGCAGCCGGCACTTGGACACACACACACACACACACACACCCACACACACACACACAAGTGAGGTACCATTTTTAACGGGAGACTTTGGAGAATGCGGGGTAGGTGGAAGTTTGTGGACCCACGCACATTCCAGAACTTTCCATCACAAAAGTGTGGGGGAAAATTAATTTTTTATACAAATTTTGATGTTTGCAAGGGATTCTAGGTAACAGAACCTGGTGTGAGCCACACAAGTCACCCCCTCCTGGATTGCCCTGGGTGTCTAGTTTAAAAATGTATAGGTTTGCTAAGTTTCCTCCGGTACCGGCTGCTAGGGTTCAAAATTCACAGCTAAACATTTTGGAAACAAGGGTCCGTTTTCACTGTAAAAATGTGGTATGTCCACGTTGTGTTTTAGCCAGTTTCCTTTGCGGGCAGTAGACCTACCCACACAAGTGAGGTACCATTTTTCTTGGAAGACTTTGTAAAATGCGGGGTGGCAGGGCTTTTGTGGATCCGCGCAGATTCCAGAACTTTCCATCACCGAAATGTGAGGAAATGTGTTTTTGTTGAAGTTTGAGGTTTGCAAGGGATTCTGGGTAACAGAACCTGGTCAAAGCCACACAACTCACTCACTCCTGGATTCCCCAGGGTGTCTAATTTTCAAAAATGTATAGGTTTGCCAGGTTTCCCTGGGTGCCGGCAGAGCTAGGGTTCAAAATCCACAGCTAGGCACTTTGGAAAAAAAGGGTCAGTTTTCACTCTAAAAATGTGGTGTCCATGTTGAGTTTTGGCCTATTTCCTGTGGCGGGCACTAAGCCTGCCCACACAAGTGAGGTACAATTTTTATCAGGTGTCTTAGGGGAATACAACATTGTAGAGAAACTGTTATTACCAATTGACTTTTGTATGCATTTCTGCCTTCTAAATTTAAGACAATGTGTAAAAAAAAAGTCACTTTGAAAAATGTCCTATAATTCACATGCTAATATGGGTACCCACAATTTTGGATTTGTGCGAATAGCTACTGTTTCTAAACTCAATATTTTGTTCCCATTTCGGAAATACATAGGTGTCCTAGATACATATTTTTCACTCTTTATATTTTACCAAATGAATTGCTATATACTTTGTACACAATGAAAAGCCATTTATTTGCTCTGGGTTCCTCGAGTTCTTGGTGAACCTACAATTCCTATATATCCCTAGAACCAGAAGGGTCCAGTGGATGTAGCAGGATACTGCTTTCAAAAATCTGTTTTACTTAACAGTTACAGGTGAAAACATCGGCCCAAATTGTGGGTTTTTCTACTCATTTTCAATTTTTCTTATTTGCAACTGTTAGTTTCTATAAACAAACCTTGAAGGATTTACACAATTGAACCCTTACTGATTTCAGAATTTTGTCTACTTTCCTGAAATGTATAGCTTCCCATTTCTACAACTAACTGGAAGGAGGTTGAAAGCACAACAAATCGCAAATGCCCAGTAAAATGCCAAAACGGTGTTAAACATTTGGGTTTTTGGACAAAAGTAGGCCTGTCCTTGAAAGCTGGGAAGATGGTAATTTCAGCACCACTATCCCTTTGTTGATACCATTTACAGGGGAAAAACAGACTTCCTTCTGCAGCACTTTTTTCCCATTTTCCCCAAAAAAAGAAATGTTGCTGTTTTTTGGCTGATTTCTGGTTCCCCTTCAGGGAACCAACAAACCCCGGGTACCTTTAAAATTCCCCTGATATTGGACGAAAAGGACGCAAATTTGGCGTGGATACTTTATGTGGACTAAAAGTTTCAGTGGCCTAAGCGCAAACTACCAAAAACAGCCAAAAAAGGCTTCGCACTGGGGATGGGTGGCTAGCAGCGAAGGGGTTAATAATCAGGACTGTTGTGGTCTGCGGGCAGTAATCGCGTATGTGCTGTCTGTTTCCCAGTTTGTCACTTGCTGCAACAACCTCCTGTCCCCTCTATCCACAGGAGTGTGGATAGTTTATCATGGCCTTTCATTCCAACTTTGAAAACAGATTTCAATAAGCTATGCAGACTCAAAGTGTTGTTGTTTCAGCAAGAAGTGGCTCACTTCTGCTTGTGAAACCTTAGAGTTGAAGAAGGCGAGTGCTTCCAGTAAAATACAGTAATTGTGAAACATAAATCTACCCCTACATTTCGGTGAACTGATACATGAAATGTTTAATGCGTCTGGTACCAGGCATGGCACACTTTTTTAAAATTGGGAGTTCCGCATCTTGATATCTTTTCAAACTATTTTTGGAGTGATGACAGCTTTTATACTTTCTATTTTTTCTAGCGTGTCCGTGGGTTTTCGCTGCTGCTCATCTTGATTTTGGGCGATCTAGTGCTGTTCTGGCTTTTCTGCAATGGGTGTTCCCTTTTTGGTCCTTCCAGGGCAGGAATTGCTGCAGCTGTACCGTGAGAGCATTCTACGGCTCTTTTGGAGTGGTGGCTGTGGACTCTCTGGATGCAGAATTTTGTGTAACCTTCTGCTGTGCTTACTTCATCTTTGCGCAACCTGGTGTTTCATTGCATCCGGGGCCCCTTTCAATGAGCTCCTGACCTCTGCCTGGCTACGCCATTACAAGCTGTCCTTGATGACTCTGTGGTCCATTACCCAGACTGTTCTTTGGGCATGTGACTCGTTCCTAGCCTGGCATTATGGCTTTTGGCCAGAAATGGTCCCTGTGCAACGGGACAGCGTATTCTGGTTCTGTTTCATCGAAATAAACACAGATTGCCCCATGATGCTCTTATCTACAACTGGCTCTGAAGAGCATGTGTGTGCCTTGGACCTGCTCAATTGGATGGATGATATTTGTATCTCGGAAGGTTCAGATTTCTTATTGGAATTTTTGGCTTCTCTGTTGGTATCATGCATTTTAGGTCCTGGCGTCTGGCTATAATAAATTATGACTCAATTTTATTTTTATTTCTCTCTTCAACATTACAAGGACTGCACTGGCACTCAAACGTTTTGCTTTTCTCTTAAGTTTTGTTGGCATTTTCATTTCATTTCAAAATGCTTTATTCGGTTTGTACAAGTACAACCCTATAGCAACATACATCAATACAGTTAGAAATCATATTTATGTAAGTTAAATAATGAAACGTTTAAAATTACATCAATATCCATGCCAATCTTGTTAAATCCGTAAGGTATATCTCATTTGGGTACAGAGTTAAATTTGGTCACTGTATATTATGTAGCAGCAGTTGATGGAGTTAGTGCAAAAAGACGCCAAGTATAATAGTGCAAAATCGAAAAAACCTATTATAGGCATAAAGTGCAGTTGACATGTGCAAATATGCGGGGTTATGAATAAAGTGCAATGTCTGTTTGGTCACTTAGGCATTTTAGCAGCAATTTGTATATGATAAAAGTTTGTACAAACGTTAGTGCAAAAAAATGCAAAGCCGGAAGACAATCATTACCATAAGGTACATTCAACAGATGTAAATATACGGAGTAAATATAAAATTCATATAAAGGAAATGCACATAACTCAACAGTAAATCACAGATAATCATAGGATGTGATAACCAACAGGAATAACGAAAAAAGAAATCATATAATAATTGATTTCCTATGCCAAATACATTTTAAAATATAGGTGGCCACACGGTAACACACATTCGGGGAAGCCAGGTCAAACAACAATTGCATTGCAGCGCTTGTATTGCACATGTTGTGTTCTAAAAATAATTGCTTCAGATAAAACTTTCTAAAACCAGTATAAAAATTACAAAAAAGTAAAAAGTGGCAGATACTCAGTTTGGATTTCCCATCGCATGGGCACAGACATAACCCGGGTTTTTTTACAGTAGGGAAAGCCACCAAATGGTGGACTATACCCAACCTCAGGCGTGCTAGAACAAAACGATGGGAGTTAATGCTAACAAATGTAAGATAGGATGGGAATCCTGTGCTAAGGTTGTACTCCAAATACAATTTGAACGTACTTTGCATTGCATACTCCTTCATTCTGGTCCCTTTTGCATGGTCCAAATAGGTGGTTTTAAGGTCACGCTTTGTTAAAACCGAATCTGTTAAAATATCTTTAAAAATGTCCTGACCAAAGAGGATCTTGTACCAGGAATAAATGTGTTTTAGCCAGGGGATTTTCGAATGCCGATCTAATTTAATACAGTCCAAAATTACTTCCTGGGTAAACCTGGTTTCTTCTTTGGCCCATATGGACCGCCATAGAGAAAGGGGACGCAGTGCGATCAGGTCTGTGACATAATTTATGCCTAACTCTCTGTGGGTGATCTCGTTTGACGCAGAAACAGGGAGGCATTATAGTCGTTTCAGGTACCTGTTTTCCTCTTGCTGGATGGATAGGGCAATCTGAGAATTATATCCCCATATCCCTGCTCCATATAGGGCAGAGGATATGCACCTTGAGTTATAGATGGAAATCATCTCTCTGATTCTGCGACCCCCCCGTTTAGAGGCAAATCTGAAGATGCAATTTGCATTTCTGGTCATCTTCATGCCAACACAGGATTGCTCGTTTACCCATCTCCCATCTCCTGAGAAGGTAATACCTAAATAGCAAAAATGTTGAACAGACTCAAGTTTATCCCCATCTAAGAAGAATGACTTATTTTTCTTTATTTTCTTACCACAGGTCATGGTCATAGTCTTATCCTTATTAATTTTAAGCTTTCTCCCCTTAATAAAAATGTGAAATTTCTCAATTAGTTTTTGCAGCCCATTCGCGGTCCTGGAAATCAGGACCGCGTCGTCCGCATATAAAAGGACGGGTATTTGCTTTCCATTAATAACGGGGGCGTCAGCATAAGATTCTTGTAAAAATTGATCGACCTGGTTTATAAAAAGGGAGAATAAAAGGGGAGCAAGCACGCACCCTTGTCGGATCCCTCAGCCAATTTTAAAAAAGGGGGTGCATTCACCGTCTGTTCCGAATCTGACCTTACTTGAAAGACTACTATACATTCTAGCCAGGAGGTGGATGATTTCAGGTGGTGCACCCATGGCAAGTAGTGTTGGCCAGAGCAGTGCGTGTTCCACTAGATCAAATGCGGAGCTTAGATCGGCAAAGCACATAAACAAATTCCCCTCCTTGGCTTTTGTGTACTTGCCGATAATAAGTTCAAGGTTCACGCACTGCTCCATAGTTCCTAAACCCCTTCGGATCCCATACTGAATAGGTGAAAGAACATTTTTGTCTTCGGCCCAGGACTCTAATCTTACCAGAAGTACGCGACTCAAAATCTTTAATGACGAGTCTAAAAGTGAAATTGGGCGATAATTTCGTGCTTCAGCCCTTGAACCCTTTTTGAAGAGTGGCACTAAGATGGATTGACCCCATGAAGTTGGTAACTTATCCTCGATTGCCGCATTAAAGTAGCGTGTTAAAATGGGGGCCCATAAAGCAATCTCGGATTTGAAGAAGTCCACAGGGACCCCGTCTGGACCCGGGGCTTTCCCCCCCTTACTCTTCTCAATGGCCTCAATCACCTCATTTAATGTCACCGAAAACAATAATTTCTCCCATTTAAAACAGGTTGGTGTATCAGTTAAAACATTAAAATTTGAAACAGAGGTAAAATCAGGGGTAAAATCAGAATTAAAAATCCCAGTGAAGTGTGCTATCCAGGCCTGACAACTGACATGCGAGGTTAGTTCAGGAATGTTGTCGTTCTTGAAGAACGGACTATATACAGTGTCCCAAAAGAGTTTGTGATCTTTGGTATCTGCAGCCAGATCTAATTTTGCCCATGCCTCGCCCTGCAATTCCTTCTTCCTGGTGGATAGTGCAATTTTGTAATTATGACGCTCCTCCCTGATCTTACAAAAGTCTCTTGGTGTGGCATCAAGCGAAATTTTTAACCTTTTTAATGAATGAGCACAATTGTCATCAAACCACACGCCTTGACTTTCCTTGGTTTCCTGATTTTACGTGTCAAGGATTTCTCAATAGCTTTTGTTATTGTTAGGAATTTAGATAACAGAATTCGTGGGCATGGTTTCGGGGATAAGCAGTACTCAACTTCTCCACAACAGTTTGTGATCACGTTGGCAACAAATTTAACGGGGTCAACTTTTGTCCATTTCACCCTCATCCCATTCGGTCTTCCTACAGCAATGTCCTGAATTGGTTGACCATAGGTGTTCCTTTTGGTTCCCCAACCCAATAGTTCGACAGTTACACTGTTGTGATCACTGACCGATTGTTCAATCACCCAAACATTGATATAAGCTACAGAGCAAGATATCATGATATGATCAATAAATTATTGGCTATTCCTTCCATGGAATGTCGGACATCTAACATTGTTTGTGTTCTTATTGCATTCTAGGAGTTCCAGGTCGTATTTAGCCAATAGGTTATTCAGAGCGCTACCAAAGTTGTTATGCGGGAAATGATTATATACACATGTTGTTTCCCTTCCCGAGTACTCCTCCCTATGGCCACATGCCCCCTTGAGTGCATAGATACATGATTTAATGTTAAAATCACCTACCCACAGGATGGCAGCTGGTTTGGGTGTACTTAGTAGAATTGCATCAATGGCCCGCTCTATATCAGAAATAAGCATTCCCTGTTTGTGCCCCGCAATATTATTATAGAAGTTCACTATTAAGTCTCTGTATCCGCTATGGGGCATACGCAGGACAGAAGCATGTTCTCCTAAGACGACATGATCACTAACACAGAACTCAGTCAGTGCGGTAGATATCAGAGTCACAAGTCCACCCTTGGCTCGGCCAGCCTGGGATGCCACAGCCTGCACATTAAAAGAGGTATAGCCCTCAACGTGTACTTCAGCCCTATCCCAAGTTTCTTGCAGGCAGATTATGTCATAACCCTGTTTAATAAAGTCAGCCCATATAGGGGTGTTTACCTTAGAAGCTAACCCAGCTATATTCCATGTAATAGCCCTCAGGTTCTCTTCTGAGGCTACTTGAGGTGGGTCGGTAACTGTTATGGCTGATGATATTATTGGGTTTCCCAGACAATTTTCAGCAGTACATATGGTGGCATCTATCACGGTTAGAACATTAGAGCTTATTACAGTGGTGTCTGTTGGAGGTTCCCCAACTGTATTACCTGCCATCAACCTAGGGTCCTCACTTGCAAATAGTTCTTCAACAGGGGTATCCTCGAGTCAGTCATTTTCATCTAAGGAATTGAATATTTGGAATCTATTCGATGTTGGAACTGCATATTGACCACAGATGTTAGTTCCCGACCCAACGGCATTATGGTTGTTAAGGTAATTGGGGGTTTGGCATTCTGTATAAATTCATTGGTTGTTGTAGAGCATACTGATTGTTTGGGTCATGAAAGGTCAAAGGGTACCCAACTGGTTGCGCTGGTGCCTGCTGTACTAGAGGATAAGGCGTGTTAATTGCTCTAGGGTGTTTAAAATTCTGCACAGGAATCTTGAATCCCACCAGATTTCTATAGAAGTAGTCCAATGGGAACAGGGTGGTATTGTAATCATTGTCTGAAGGTATGGGCGCGTTCAAGATGGAATCTCTTGCCCATTCAGTAGTTTTATAGTTTATGATTACACAGTCCCCGCTAATTTCCTTTTTACTAGGGCCCACCCACCCTACCCTTTGGGTTGAAAGGATCTGGCTTGCCCCACTTAGGGGGAATCCACAATTGTGGGCAAGCCAGTGTAAAATTTTGTTTTCAAGTGTTTCACTGTTTTCGAATTGGGAGGGTTTAAGTTTTGGGACATTGGCAAGAATTGCCACGTATGGCCTACTTTCTGGTGGAAGATTGATCACAGCAGGAATGATATTATTATAGTGACTGCGTGCTGGTGGATTCCCGCTTACTGAAGTATGACCCATTGGCACTCCTCCTCTTACCCTGGAAGTAGAGGAAGTTGAAGGCCCATTGACGGTATTGCCTGGGGTATTGATATGTAAATTTGTAGGCTTACCGGGAGCTGCCGTAGGGGTCACATTTCTAGCGGATGGAACCTGTGATTTAGTTGTGTTAGTGGCAGTCATATTAGCCTTATTCACAGTAAGTACATTCAAAGGGGTTTGTGTAACTTGTGGACCCAGATGTTCAAGGATATCTAGTTTAGCTAAACCCAATTTCTCTAGGTTTTCCACCTTTTTACATATCTGCTCGAGTTTGTCATTTAGGGGGGCAATAAGGAGCTTCATAGCATCCATAATGTGACCCATTATAGACTCCCCATTGCCTATGAGACCCAAATTTGAGCTTGACTGTGATGGCTCTCTTCCATTGGTCTGTTCTAATAGTGGCAAAGTTACCTTCTTTCTTCTACCCCTTTGTTTGGCACACCCCCCTACTTGGGGCCGGTAATTTTCTATTATGCATGCGTCTAGATCTGCGATGGACAGAGCCGTGATTGATCGTACTGTCAACATGGCTGTTATTAGGTGAGTCAATTGTGTGGGTAGGATCATCATTATCGCAGGAAATCAGGATTGCGCTGGTCTCAGGCGCCTTACTAGGCCCCGGTTCCTCAGATGGTGTTGCAGTGATCTTCAAATTAGGAGTTAGGGACAACCGGCTATCCCTATCTTGAAATACTGCAGGAAGCGTGGGGGGGGGATCTTCCACAGGGGTTGGCACGGCCCCGGGGAGACCTGTGTAAGATTGCATTAATATAGAATCGTTTGATATCGATGTCACATTTATATTATGTACATTACTGTCGGCAGGTTGTGATATCTGCTGGATTAGACAGGTGCTAGGTGGTAGCGACAATCGTCTCTCAGTATTTTCAATGGCGTTCGCTACCACCACGATTGTCTGTTGGAGCATGCGATCAATTGCAGTTAGCGTTGGTAACGGTGTTTTAGTTTGAGCAGTATTCCTTGTAACAGAGCGTGTATGGATGGGCGTTTTTTTAGCCGTGTTCTTGGCGGTGGATTTGGGCTCCATGGGGGCCATTTACAGTATGCTTAATCAACAAATGTGTAAATACCTTAGCGATCGGTGGCAAATCGGCCAGGGGGTGATGCCCAGCCCAGACTCTGAGGGCCACAGAGGGCCTGCCCTTTGCCCGGGCACGGCCCCGCGCGCGGTCCCGCGACGCCGGAAGGCCAGCCCCTTTAACGGCGCCTCCGGGCGCCAAGCCTCGACGCGACTTCCGGTCCTGTCGCGGAGGCTTCTGGTGACTGTAGTCTCTACTCCCCCGCTCTGCGGCAGTCCCGGTGTTGGAGGGCTAAGGCGGGGGGAGGAGACAGCAGGCGCGGTGATGGACGCTCAAGTCCCTGGGCAAACGAGGCTGGCGGCAGGTCAGGATCCCAGACGGCTGACAAGCGTGAAGGTAGGCACACGCACTGGACACTGCAGATTTTGGCGCTAACACCCCGCTCCACCGCAAGGTCACTTTGGTGCTACCATCTTGACCTAGGGGAGGGTGTCATGTCCTGTGCAGGCCCATTGTTGTTTTCCTTATGTTAGCATGAGCACGTTGCAGGCTGCTCTGTACTTTCCGCACGTTACTATACAACAGTATTTTGCTTTGTGCCATGCTGTACTTTCACACAGAACCTGCTATTGTTTTTGAGTTATGTTTTTTCCTGGGATTTATTCTGAACACCGTTGACCAGGTCAAACAATGGACCTTGTTCTTTTTTGGTCAGGCTCTATCACCTAGACAAAACACATGAATGCAGCTGTTTGGGCAGGCACTTTTTGTCATGTAGATATGCACAGACCTGCAAATACACACTTGGAGAGAGATTTTACACAGAAGATCGTGAGTACACCTGAGATGTCGAACTTGTATCTGTGAATGTTAAGGTACTGGGTCGGCTTCAAACACCCAGAGATTTTCTGATATATAATCACCTTGCTTCTGTATTTATGATTTATGGATTACTTATTATGCTGACCGTATCTTCTTACTTATTGTGGCATGTATACTACATACTAGAGCACAATTAGCTGAACTAACTATAACGGGGGAATTTCAATGGTTTTGTACGAGTGAGATTTCCAGCTAACTATAATGTGTAAAACCTATGGTTTTTTCAGTGAATTTGCAAGGTTTTTTAAATGCTAATTCCTAACTATAACGTGGCTGAAACCTATGGTTTTTTCAGTGAATTTCAAAGGTTTAGTAAATGATAATTTTTAAATGTATAAATTATTACATTTCTTTTTTTATACTAATTTCTTACATTTTTATGAAAAATATTTATATTCATTTTATTTTTTAAATTATATTTCATATTCTTAATGTAAAATAATAACAAAACTAAATCCCAATTTTTTTCTCTCCATTTTTTACAATTAGAATCTATAATTCCTTTTTCAATTTTTGGGGGATAATCGCACTGTACGCGTACAGTGATCACACCACACTGTGTACAGCAAATGGTCCTCTGCACATAGCCACGCACTCGTTACAGATACACTTTGACCTTGAGCATCGCATCAACGCTTCTGCGTGACGTCATATACGGGGCCCCGTAAGCCTATGGCGCAAAAGTTTCTAATTGTTCCAAAACATATATTTATGTATTTAATGTACATATAAAGGGAAGACAGTATCTAGGTCAAACATGAAAATATTTTTTTTTAACTTTCAATAAGCAAATATTACTTTTAAAAGCAATTACGCAAATCGCAAAGGTATGTCGTTCATACTCATCTTAAGAGCACTGTAAGCGTACGCAAAGTCATCTGACCATAAAAGGAGTTTTGATTAGTTCATAATACTTCCTATTACAGCTGTTGAAAGACCCCTCTCATTTTGATTATCCTACTTAGACTTTCCCAGGAAAAACATCTATTTTGTGGAGCTGTAGTCTTTTACAACCAAACTCTACAATGGCTGCTCTTTTAGAGACTTCATCAGTACATTCCTCTAAGAAGCATTTTGTCATTTGGAAGTTTTCTTCATTTCCGGAGGGACAGAAACGCGTGACTGTACCGAAAGTAACATGCAAGATCTGTGAGGTTACACTTTCCAGGGCTGACCCCACTAAAAAGTACTCTTTCGGGACAGCCTCAATGGTTCACCATGTCAAAAATTTGCATCCAAATAATTATGGAAGGATGACAACACAAAGGTTCCAGGAAAACCCTCAACCTGCAGTTCCTTCTACCTCAAAAGCACCACCACCTCTTCCGAACATTCTGCATCATATTATTGTGCCTCAGTTTGCAAATCTTACAATTCATTGTAAATTTTGCAGAGAACTCCTTTGTTACGGTGAGCAGTCTATTCACCTCATTGTGAAGAGCAAAGAAGAGCACCGTTGTCCAAAACAATATATATATATTTTTTCTTCCTGGTCCACGGTTTTTTTGTTTCCAGTTTAATTTTTTTGGTTTAAAAAAAAAACTAAAAACTTCCTGAAAAAATAGGAAAAAACCACTTATTTTCAGAACTACCTCCACTGGCTTAAAAAATAACTATATTTCTATATTAGTGTGTAAAACTTTCTCAGAATGAATGTGTAGTGCATAAATGAACAAATGAATTAGTGTATGGTGAATGTGAAAGTGCAAAAACTATGAGTGCTACAGCATAAATGTATAAGGTGTTTACCTATACTATCCTGTTGTACCTCTGAAGCACTTTAATGTAACACATCCATATAAATATATTAGAAGTCTATACTTCAATTTGCACTGCTAGTGAAACTGCCTGGGTGAATTTGTATGTGTTAGGAGCGAATTTACAACCCCCTTGTACCTCTTTCACACATCTTTTCCGTCAATTTTGTGATGATGCAGTGTTGCAAAAGATGTACCATAGTACCCGATATTTACAATGTGATGCATATGGAAGGTGCATCATATTCTAAAGCCCTGCGCCAGAAAGACACTTTTTAATGCGGGGGGGGGGGGTGGAGTGCATGTGTTCTAGCATAGGAACGCCTCCTAAAAGTGACGGAGTGAATATCTGTAATATTTCATTCAGTCACTTTTAGTGCTATGCGAAGTCAAAACCCTGCTCCTGCTTGAAACAGGTGTAAGGATTGACACAGCTTTGTGAGCATAGAACCCCAAGAGCATTGCTTGAGCTGCATTGCACTTGTAACGCAAGTCAAGCAATACACCACCTTCACAACACAGATACATCACATATCTGTGCCGTTTTTGCTCCATAATACACTACATTGTAAATACGGTGCATCCATTGTGCTGATATCACAGTGCACAATAACTGCCATATCTCTGGGAATGTACTACTTATTGTACATCTCCTGATTACTGTTTGAATGTAGATAATGGATTACTACACACTGATCAATGAGTCACTACAAAACTATAAGAGGAATGACAGAGTGTTAGCTGGAAGTGTAAGGATAGAGACTGGGGAATTCAAAATATAAAAGGAAAATTTGCAGGTTCATAGAACAGTACATGCATAGTAAATAGGAGTTTGAAGCAGTCCATATACTAAGGCCTACTTTCCTCCATAATTACTTGGGTACTGACTGCATGATTACAGTTCTGCAAAGAGAGTGCATGACTGAATTTATAAGAGCTTCAGTTTTACCACAGTACATATATAAGGAAATACTGCTGAATGGCTCACTACAATATTGAAACAGTAGAGTGAGAGTGATTGTGAAAGTCTAATGATACAGACTGGACAATTGAATGTATAAAAAACAAATGTACACCTACATAGAAGAGTGCAAGTGTTGTAACTAGATTTATCTCCTTTTAGGTTGCTCAGCCAGTATGATTGAGATGTCTGCGTGGAATGTTGGTGTGCGTGATGTCAGACTGAATAGAATGTGTGTGTGCCTGGTGTGTGTGGAGAATGTCAGTTGGTGAGTGAGGGCTGAGCAACATCCATCAAGCTCCTGGTGGGACCTAATACTTATCATATTGAAACCAACTAATAAACACCTGACTTGGATTAATTACCTGGCTACCTCTACATTTTATCCTCTTTTATTCACAACATTTTGGCGACGCTATGAAGGAAACCTTGCGTGTTTTGACCTCAAGAAAACCGAAGGTGAGAGAACCTACATAATTCTATGAACCTTATTGAACTTCATTGATACAAGTAACTAGAAACTAAGCAATTTTTAAAGTTAAAAGAAAAACAAGGAAAAGAACGCCCTTAAGAGTCCCACCAGTGTCCTCCACCACCTGGACAGCCCACCCAGAGCGTTTCACTTTTCTTGTAATTGCAGAACTATGTTTTTAAAAAAAAAGACAAACTACAGTGCCGACATGAAAGTGAGGTTGTGTCACTTGAATACAACCTGTCATCTGTTTGAAGCTTTCTACTTTTCATCAAGCGTGGATTACAACGTCAGATGCAAGCGCCAATGGATTACAACGTGAGATGCAAGCAAGATTACAATGTGAAAGGCATATGCCAATATTCTTAATGAAACTTCCTGTTCATACAAGCATCATAAAATATCATTCATTAGCTTACAAAAGAGATCTACAGTGTTTGATAAAAATTCAGTGCCACGCGCCATCTTGTGGGGATTTCCGTGTACTTCATCTGACTGTGTACAAAGGTTCGTCATCTTTTTGAACACTTTCATGACCTGTCCCTCGTGAGGTGTTTTGTGGAGCCTCGACTACAAGTTCCTTGACAAGCAGTTTGGTGTTTACTGCTGTCTAATTCAGGCCAGACTGTTTCGTTTACACTTGGTGGTTTTCGATAATAACGAGGGGGTCATTTTCTGCGTTGTGAGAATATTTAACAGTAACTAGCGTCCTTCTGGTAACATTTGAAATTTCCACAAGGCTCTCTCTTACCTCGAGCTTCTGTGGCGTGGACTGCCAGCGTCATAAGAGTTTCAATGTAATCCACCACAGGAGTTTCATCACTTCCTTCTATGACGTGATGTGAGTCAGCTAAAGCACGCAGCTGCCGTGGGCCACCCGACTCTGATGACTCTTACGTGCCTCCATCTTGATTATGCCTGTGAGAACTGCCGGAGATGCCTCGGTGAAGAACAGGAGTACTGTAGTTTCGCATCTGATTTCTTTGGGATTATAAAAGGATTGGCGATTTTTCTACTTACAGTAATTGGTTCTGCTATCTGCTTTTACCGGAACTCGGTGTCTTTATCTTCATGTATATTTATATGCTATTACATAGATTGTCTTGTGTGATTCTAACTGTCAAACATTTAGCTTGTAATGACTTATGCTTCAATTCTAACATGCTTGTGATGTGTTGAGCATTTACTATTTGTGAGGTGTACAATAGGCTTTCTTACTTACGAGTTTGTTACTTACGACATTGATACTTTTACTCCATTCTTAATTTCTAAATTGCTGATTATGCGTTTTCCACGCTGTACTTTACACAATTCTGTTTTAGATGTTTTGTTTATGAAAAGGTGTTGGATATGGCCAATTTATACACTTTAGGAGCACTTGGTTCCATTCTTTTCTGTGGTGTAGTTTGCGTAGGAGCTGGTCTCTTTACATTTCTTCAATTCTTTAGTGTGGGTGGTGCGCACACCTTTTCACTGTTGATATGCTACACTAGCAGTTTTGTTGTGCTCAACTTTCTACTCTTAAAGTGTAATGGGTCTTGTACCAATATGTTTATGCTTTCATGGGGTTGTGTTTCGACCCTATACATTTATGATTTTATGAGCTGGAGTATTATACATTTATGCGCTATGCTTTCATGGGGTTGTGTTTCTACCCTATACATTTATGATTTTATGAGCTGGAGTATTATACATTTATGCGGTATGCTTTCATGGGGTTGTGTTTCTACCCTATACATTTATGATTTTATGAGCTGGAGTATTATACATTTATGCGGTATGCTTTCATGGGGTTGTGTTTCTACCCTATACATTTATGATTTTATGAGCTGGAGTATTATACATTTATGCGGCATTTATTGATGCTATTATGCCATAATTATTAAGCGCGCAAGTAGTAAGACAGAGAAGCGCGCAAGTAATTATTAATATTCATGGTGCATTTATTGTTGTTGCGATACGAAAGGTTGTGCACTTATTCTGGGTCAAGTGTTTACCCTATACATTTATTGCTATACGAAAGGTTGTGCACTTATTCTAGGGTCAAGTGTTTACCCTATACATTTATTGCTATACGAAAGGTTGTGCACTTTTTCTAGGGTCAAGTGTTTACCCTATACATTTATTCTTGGGTCATGTTTTTACCCTAAATATTTATGTTACTTTTATTGATGCTATTTTTATGCTTCTATGTGGTGGGTTTCTACCCAATACATTTGCGCCTTAGTGCAACGTATTGTGTTCTTTTTCTTTTTCTTTTCTTTTCTTTTCTTTTCTTTTCTTTTCTGTTCTCTCCAAGGGAAGGGGATATGTGCCATGTTCTGTGGTTTATCCTTTTACATTTTACGTTGTTTCTTTGCTTTACTTATTCTTCTTTCCTTTTCTTTTCTTATATGAACTGTCCACTTTATTGCATGTGTATCTTTCAAGATTTTAATTGATTTATTTAATTGCTTTATGTTGCAAGCAACTCTGTTTATTTCCTGTGAAGAAAAGGAGATATGTTGTAACTAGATTTATCTCCTTTTAGGTTGCTCAGCCAGTATGAGTGAGATGTCTGCGTGGAATGTTGGTGTGCGTGATGTCAGACTGAATAGAATGTGTGTGTGCCTGGTGTGTGTGGAGAATGTCAGTTGGTGAGTGAGGGCTGAGCAACATCCATCAAGCTCCTGGTGGGACCTAATACTTATCATATTGAAACCAACTAATAAACACCTGACTTGGATTAATTACCTGGCTACCTCTACATTTTATCCTCTTTTATTCACAACAGCAAGCTTACTCTATACAGGTTTAAAGCAGTACATGGCCTAAGGCCTACTTTGCACCATGATTACTTGAGTACTGACTGAATAATTACAGTTTTACAACAAGAGTGTCTGTCTGAATTTGGAAGAGCTTCATTTTTAGCACAGTGCATACATAAGGGCATTCTGCTGAATACTTCACTACAATACTGAATCAACATTCACAAAGAGTTTGCTAGAAGTGTAAGAACATAGACTGGATAATAAAAGCTATAAAAGACAAGTTTGCCCATGCATAGAAGAGTGCGTGCACAGTGTATAGGACTTTGAAGCAGTCCATGCCCTAAGGCCCACTTTGCACCATGACTACTTGGGTACTGGCTGAATTATTACAATTCTGTAAGGAGAGTGTCTGGCAAAATGTACTGCAACTTCACTTTTAGAACAATGTATACATAAACACATACTGTTGAATGGCTCACTGCAATACTAAAATAGCAGTACTAAAATGTTTGGAGGGAGTGTAAATATACAGATTAGGCAAGTGAAAGTTTAAAAGTCAAGTCTACAGGTGCATAGAAAAGGGCATTTATTATTTAATAACCTTCCCAAAGCGCCAGCACACCTTTCCGAGGGTAGGATTACGATCTACAAATGCTAGCATTTTTTAAATTAAGAACCATAAAAAGAACAAATATTAAACCTTTTTTTTTTTCTTCTAATGATAACGATATTTTTTTATACGTGTTCTATTTAGATGCTTTTGATCATGGAAATGCAAAGAACACAGTTTTCCGAGTAACACTTTTTAAACTCTCCAACGTATGTAGATAATAATACCTTATACATGGTACTATCAAAATCGAGACCTTTACAGATTCAGTTTGCAACTTTTCGCACAAGTGCAGACAAAAAACAGTTAAAACGTGAGCACGTGTAAACTGCAAAACGTGCCATCTACATAGGCGGAGCCACATCTTCCTTCCATAGACTACTAAACCACAAAAAACTATATAAACCACACCTACTGTGCAATTAGTTTCGTTTTCCCGAGTTATTTCTAAATAGCCAATCTCTGTTGCAGGTTCCGTTCTCTAGCATCGGATTCTCTTTTTGCGTCAACAAACATATTCCGGAGTTGTAAGTGGTTTTAAGATGGCATAGGCATAGTACTTAGTTATAAATTGTGACTATTTGTCAATATTTAAACATTTATATGTAGAAAAAAATGTTATTGCATGTTTTTCCCTTTTTCTCTGTAACGCCAGCAGCTTGTTCTTAGAAACAGATATATTATAACAAATATTACTTCTTTTCTGGCTCCTTTTACCTTATATATAGTGACTTTTTATATTCTAATATTGATACTGACCTCACCTCGTCAGAGACGGTCGCTCCACCCGCCGCGTGGCTCTTCCTGATTGCACCCGGCCTCCCTGCTCCCACAGCCCGCTCGCCGCCACCCTGAGGCCGTGACCCCTGTGGCTCCGGTTTTTTCTGTTCCTTCTCTGTGCCAGCAGTGTTGTTCTATGCTCGTGTGGTACCCCTGATTGCTGTTTCTTTCCCCCCCGTGTGGTGACCCTGATAGTGATTTCTGTTTTTCTGCCATTTCCTGCTTTCCCGGCCGTTACACCCCGCTCCCTGCCGCTGCTCCCCTGCGGCCCGCCCCCTCTCTCCTCTGGACCCTCTCCCCTTCCCATTTGCCACCCGCTCCCGCCTCCCAGCTGCTCCTCCCTCCCACTCTCCATTTATGGCAGAGTCCGCACGTACGCGCAGCGTTCACGCGCCCGTCCGCACCTGGACTGCGCCAGGAACCCTGGATCCCGACGATGCCAACGTACCCGACGAACATACAACGCCGTCACCCTCCGCGCACTCAACACCGGCCGGAGCCCCGCCTGCTACCTGGCCAGCCCGAGGTGCACCCACGGACCCTTCACCTGCCAAGATTGCAAATTCACCTGCATCCACCCCGGGCCAGCACCCACTAAGCATACCACCAGCAAGAATCACCTCAAGTGCATCCTGCTCAACACCCGCTCCGTCCACAGGCACGCAGTCTAACTCTGGAATCTCCTAGACACAACGGTTAATAAAACAAATGGTTCTGTCGGGTGAAAGCCAAGAGTGATTTATAGAGTACTGTTACTGTATTAGAGGACCCCCCTCCTAAAACAACACAAGTCAGAACCTCACAATTAATGACTCGAGGTCTTATGCATTGCATTTTCATATTTTATATGAATTGAAGTCATTCAAATCAAAGACTGTCAACGTGAATGTTTGTGCAAAAGAAAGTGACAGTGGTGAATAGTGCTCAAGTGGTAAAAACTTCTTATATATGTACAGTGAGAGATACACATCTATACAATCAATATATACATATATACACAGTTATTCATTTCAAGGCCATTCCTCATGGCTGTCTAGAGATTTTTCAATGTTTTAAATATTTGAAATCCTAGAAGTCAATGGCCCGTTGTGGGATGTCGATGTTTCGACCCTTCTGCGCCTGTGTCTAAGGTCGCGGCGGGTCTTTTTCAAGACAGAGGTATGTTGCATGAAAGAGCTTTCCAACCCCAGCGCCTGCAACGACGACATCACACCCTCGCAAAACCTCTGCGACTCACTCGCCTCGTTCTTTCACCGCAAGATCGTCGACATACACGACCGCTTCGTCGCACAGACCATCCACCCGACCATCGAACCAGCACACCCAACCGCCACCCTCTGCACCTGGAGCCCGATCAGCACCGAAGACACCCCCTGCACAATGAGCACCATCCACTCCGGTTCCCCCACCGACCCATGCCCACACCACATCTTTAACAAAGCCGACTCCATCATCGCACCCCAACTCCGCGATGTCATCAACAGCTCCTTCGCATCAGCCACCTTCCTGGAGAGCTGGAAGCACGCCAAACTCAGCGCCGTCCTGAAAAAACCCACTGAGGACACCACGGACCTCAAGAAATTTTGACTTCGACCCATCTCGCTCCTCCCGTTTCCCGCCAAAGTCATCGAGAAGACTGTCAACCAACAACTCTCCGCCTTCCTCTAGACTAACGGATCCCTCGACCCGTCACAGTCCGGATTCAGAGCAAACCACAGCACCGAGATCGCCCTCATCCCAGCCACCGACGACATCAGGTCTATGCTCGACAACCGGGAAACCACTGCACTCATCCTCCTGGATCTCTCAGCAGCCTTCGACACGGTATGCCACCGCACCCTGATACGACGCCTCAGCGACACCGGAATCCAAGGCGCGGCCCTTGAATGGATCATCTCGTTCCCCGCCGGTAGAACCCAGAGAGTCCGCCTCCCCCCGTTCCGGTCCGCTGCTACCGAAGTCATCTGCGGCGTCCCACAAGGATCCTCGCTCAGCCCCACCCTCTTCAACGTCTACATGAGCCCCCTCGCGGCCATCGCACGCAAACACAACCTCAACATCTCCTACGCCGACGACACACAGCTGATCCTCTCCCTCACCAACGACCCGGACACCGCCAGAGCCAGCCTCCAGGAAGGAATGAAGGATGTCTCGGAATGGATGAAGCTCAGCCGCCTGAAACTGAATTCAGACAAGACGGAAGTCCTCATCCTAGGACCGTCCTCCTCGACCTGGAACGATTTCTGGTGGCCACCTGCCCTGGGCACCGCCCCCAAACCCACTGACCATGCGCGCAACCTGGGCTTCATCCTGGACTCCTCCCTCACGATGACTAAGCAAGTCAACGGCGTCTCATCATCCTGCTTCAACACCCTGCGCATGCTCCGTAAAATCTTCCGATGGATCCCTACCGAAACCAGGAAGACTGTCACCCAGGCCCTCGTCACCGGCCTTCTGACTATGGGAACACCCTCTACGCTGGAACCACATCCAAACTCCAGAAAAGACTCCAGCGCATTCAGAACGCCTCGGCAAGACTCATCCTGGACATCCACAGCCACATCACCGCCCATCTGAAGAATCTGCACTGGCGCCCCGTCAGCAAGGGAATCACATTCCGACTCCTCACCCACGCACACAAGGCTCTCCACGACGCGGGCCCCAGGTACCTCAACAGCTGCCTCGCTTTCTACACACCAACCCGCCAGCTCCGCTCTGCCAGCCTCGCCCTTGCCACCGTCCCACGTGTCCGCAAAGCGACCGCCGGAGGAAGATCCCTCTCCTACCTGGCAGCCAAGACCTGGAACTCCCTCTCCACCCACCTCCGGCTGACACAGGACCATCTCGCCTTCGGGAAGCAACTCAAGACCTGGCTGTTCGAGCAGTAGCAACCACCCCCCAGCGCCTTGAGACCCTAACAGGTGAGTAGCGCGCTATACAAATTCCCTGATTGATTGATTGATACTGTACTTCGCTCGAGAGGTGTTAGTGACCCGTCGAGACAAACCCTAAACATTTACAATCAATGTCACCATCTTCCACTTATTATTGTGTTTTCCCCTAGAGATCACATACTGTTAATATGTATATTATAACATTAACAGTCTTGGTGATCTTAGTGGAGTTCACGATCCGTCGTCACAAAGAGTAACGATAATGGAGCAACTTTACCAACTTGCGGCTTTCAATCGATTTTCCCCTTGTGATCATATGCTGTGAGAATATATACATATTATTATTCTCACCGTCATGATCTCAGAGGAGTTTATGACCTGTCGCCACGAACATCGAATTTTTTTCACCTCCCGGAGAAAAGCAGTTCAGTAAATAATTACCGCTCGAAACGGTTTCGTTATGGATGTTTCTATTAAATACATAACTTTATTTTCCTTTTTTTTTAACGTAACAATGGTATCAATTGTTATATTATAATAGATTTTCCTATTGCTACAGAAGAGGAATGGGAGATTTTTCAGCGCCCTCTGTAATATAATTATCAAATATTTATAAAAACTTGATCAGATATTTTTATATGTATTAAAATATAGCTGTCATGCATACTTTCTTACTTTAAATATTTAATAAACCCTAAATTTCTGAAAGTTATTTTCTAATTTCTATTCTTTTTGCGGTTCTTATTCACCTTCTCCCTAAAGAACATATAGGACTTTTAATATATATTAGAAAAGTAACATTCTATATATTCTTTGGTGAGTATGTGATTTATTAGCGGAACGGTCTGCAACTTGTAAACACTACGACCGCATGTTTCTGAATTGTACAGAATACAAATTTTAACAATAATGATGCATGCATTTCTATGTAATATGAAACAATTTAGATTTTACTGTTTTACTTGTTCTCTTGATCTGAGATAATATAGTGCGAGAAGTGTTTGTTGTTGCACTTCTATTCTACTTTATCTAAAAGTAACTGATGCCCTCTTATATCAACAAGAATGTGGGGCTACACTTTTACAATTTGTAGCACAAAAATGAACTGTATAGCCACGCTTAACTGATATTATATGAAATTCCATTTTTAATTCTCCCCCTTTTCATATATACTGCAACAGTTTCTGAAGAAAGTTTATTTGTATTGGCTTAATGAAAACTGTTTTAAACCTAGACTGAATTTTTTGCAGGGCAACCACACCTCCCAATCAGGAAAGTAAACACCACATTATAAGTAAATACTAGTACTAACAAGTATGTCACCTACTAACTTGATAAAAGAAAACCGCGCAAAACACTGTCATTTTTCAGCCGTGATTTATACACCACACGGCAAATATATAAATGGCCCTTGAAACATATATAAATGTTTACCTCCTAATTCCTTTCCACAACCTTATGGGCATTGTACACAGTTAAGTTTTCCTAACTTACCCTCTACTACTTTCCTTCCCCATACTTCTTTGGAAAATGCATCACTATATCACTGACAACAGTGAACCGTTCCCACCCAATAAAGAGCAAACTTGTGTTCGGAACACTTTAGCTAATGAAATGTCCATGTTCTCCAAAGACTAGCAAGGAATGACTGCCAAACCTTCTACTTTTAATACTTTACAGCCAATGAACATTAAACTTCGAAAAGTCCCGCTTGGAGCACGTTACCCTAACAGGAACGAATCCTTAATAAAACATTTCCACAAACGGTTCTTATGAAAAAAATAAATATAAATCTCCAGCAGAGTAAGTATTTCAATTACCAACATATTGTGGAACTGTTATTATGGTAACTGGCAGAAAGGTAGTGGCTCTATAAAACATTTTTATATTTCCCTTGGATCCTCTACAAGACAGAAACGAAACCAAAATACCACATTTGCAACACCTTTGCACAGTTTTTTTTTTATAAAAAAAGGCCCTGGGGGTGGGGGAGGGGGGAGGGAATCGAGTGGAGGAGAAAGCGTTCCCCGGAACTCCGGGGGTCCATGAGTCCCCCCGCTTACATATAGTTAAACATCCGGGGGGTAGCGATCCTCGCTCAGGGAAGGTACTTTAGGCCCCCCCATTATAAAAAAACAAATAGCCCCAGAGATTTAACCCCCCGGAGGCTAATTAACAACAAAGCTGGGTTCACGATTTTTTTTTCTTTTTCACCCAAAACGCGTGCCCTGCGTCTTTTTAATGAAAAAAATATATATTGTGTGTGACGCCAAATATGGCGTCCCATACACGTACTCCACGTAAGATTCTAATTATTCAAAAGCATATATTTATGTATTTAATGTACATATTATCTGGGATAATCATAAAATAGTTTTTTTAAACTGTAATAAAGCATATATTACCTTTTAAAATCAATTACGGAAATATCACACGTATATCGTAAGAGTAAAGATAGATTGAAGACTTATACATTTTATAAAACAATATAGCACTGCACACTAAAGAAGAAAAGTCAACACAATTATTGACCCCTCTCCCAACATTTAAAAGCCCCTGGGGGAGGTGGTAAATTAATCGAGACTGAATACGTTAGTACAGCCTACTGTGGTTACGCTACCAGAAAAACACAACAGTACAAAGCCCAAATTTCCATTGTAGTAATTTATTACTTGCAGGTATAGTTGTCAGATCGACACACTCTCTCTCATGGCTGGTATACACCCTCAACACACCTATCCAGCTCATCCGTCACTACACACGTGACCCTATGTATAAAAAGACTGGGCTCACGTGTTCTACACCATTTTAGAGTTGTTCCCAATGCACCGAACAAGGGGCCCACTACCACATGTGTGGCCTCTTTGGTCACGGAGTTAGTGGTGCCCGAAGCACTGAGCGGGTGAAGAACCTGCGATGATGATGGGAGCACAAATATATCGTTAGCCATAGAGATATCAAGACTCTGCACCATATATGAGACTTCTTTGTTGGAGATCGGAACTACCTCATGAAGGTGTCTTTTCCACAAAAAGGTGAGCAATGAGACTTGAGTATGGATCGCAAGGAGTCAAAGGGTTGTAGCTGACTACATACAAAAATGCGACTTTGTATTTTAGACGAACGCACTGCTACATAATGTATTAATTTATGTTTAATTTTTTTCCCCAATAGCAGTAACGTTTTTATAATCGCTGAAATATCCTAAATATATTCACAATACAAACAGTTCATAGAAATCCGATAAACGTCTATAAAAGCACGATATTATCTAACTCCAAATTAATATAGCAAGAATAACCAATCCTAACATCTTTTAATATCTTTTAGATGTACAGCTTCAGGATGGATTATGTAACACTGACAACAGCAATAGCACAAGGTGAGCAAATAAGCTTGTTTCTGAAACAAAGACAAGTTATCTGTCAAAGGAGAGAATATGTAGTATGCAGCAGGCGCAAAAAAAACATTGGGCTAACTGGGCTTCAGCAAGGATGACCTAGCTTCCTGGGCCCACACACACTCTAAGAGTACGTGACAGGTCTTTTAAAGACATTTTGCTTGTTAATGAGGCTTTGATAATCCCCCCCGCTTACAGCCCCTGCAGCTCCACTCTTCTTTTTGCTTGAACTAAAGCCCCGACCCCAAATGTTTTCTAGCCCCCCACCCCAGTTATTTTTGACTGGTTGCGCCTCTGGCTTCCCGTACCCCTCCCCTGTCGTGTGTGTGTCTCCCACGTTTTAAAATCCTTTTTTCCCTTTATTTTTCTTACACTCTCACATCATTTCTCTTTCTTTTTTAAAGATTTGGACACTGCTATCTCCACTCTGCTGTATACAACCTTATCTGAATTGATAGGAGTAACTCTTCATTACAGTGAAGGGTTCTTCCACACGTAGAGCACCATGTTTCAATCACGCCAATGGCACTAGGTGACAAACAATTTTGTTTCCGAAACAACAACAAATTAACTGTGAAAGGAGTGAGTGGGTAGTGTTCACCAGCTTCACTGTCTAAAAGGTTAAATTAGCTCAGAGCAGTGACAACGCATAGGTTACAACAGTCTGACAAACAGATCTACAAGCTTATTACGCCACATTTGTGTCACTTTTAACATGGGAAAAGTGACTCAAGCAGCTTGTAAATCTACGTCTGACTTTTCAAGAAAAAACCTCAACTCCAGACTCTGCGAGACAGTTTTAATGTTGTTTTCTCTTTCTCTCTCTCTCTCTGGGACATCATTTCTCTTTCTCTTTTAAACTTATAGAAAATGTTGTCTGCTTTGACGTGTAGAAGCACAGTTGAATACAAGTTGTGAACTCTGGTGGCCACAGTGTTTATACAAGGTAAGCACAGCGGCCTAGATATACAATCCCTCCATTGCAATGCATTAGAAAAGTCTGCGTATTTACAATCCCGTGCTGCCACTTTTGTATCGGTAACGCAGTAGGCACTCCCATATAGACACCACTTGATCGCAGCACTATAGCAGAACTGAAATGTACTAGCACACACTGCACACGTAAAACTATAGTGTTAACTTCATTTGTGAAAGGAGACAGAGAGTAGTGCGCACCAGCTTCACTGTGTTGAAATGTATAATTACCTCCGAGCAGTGTCAACAGGTTACAACAGTCTGACAAACAGATCTACAAGCTTATTACGCTACTTTTCTGTCACTTTTAACATGGGAAAAGTGACGCAAGGAGCTTGTAAATCTACGTCTTACTTTTCAAGAAAAAATCTCTACTCCAAACTCTGCGATACAGTTTTAATGTTTTCTCTCTCACTCTCTGTGACATCATTTCGCTTTCTCTTTTAAACTTATAGGAAATACTGTCTGCTTTGATGTGTAGAAGCACAGTTGAATAAAAGTTGTGAACTCTGGTGGCCGCAGTGTTTATACAAGGTAAGCACAGCGGCTTAGATATACAATCCCTCCATTGCAATGCGTTAGGAATAAGTCGGCGTATTTACAATTTTGTTCTGCCACTTTTGTGTCAGTGACGTAGTAGGCACTTCCATATAGACACCACTTGATCGCAGCACTATAACAGAACTGAAATGTACTAGCACATGTAAAACTACAGTGTTACCTTCATTTGTGAAATGACAGTGAGTAGTGTGCACCAACTTCACTGTGTTGAAATGTATAATTACCTCCAAGCAGTGACAACAGGTAGGTTACAACAGTCTGACAAACAGATCTACAAGCTTATTACGCCACTATCGTGTCACTTTTAACATGGAAAAAGTGACGCAAGCAGCTTGTAAATCTACGTCTAACTTTTCAAGAAAAAATCTCAACTCCACACTCTGAGATAGTTTTAATGTTGTTTTCTCTCTCTCTTTCTCACTCTGTGACATCATTTCTCTTTTAAAGGTATAGAAAATGCTGTCTGCTTTCACATGTAAAAGCAAAGAAGTCTTCAAGATTTGAATTCCACTGGCCGCAGTGTTTATACGACGGTAAGCACCGAGGCCTAGATCTAAAATACCATTACATGGCATTCATTACAATGCATTAGAAATAGGCCGCCATATTTACAATCCCGTTGTGCAACTTTTGTGTCAGTGACGCAGTACCCACTTCCATATAGACTCCACTTGAACGCGGCAATATAACAGAAGTGAAATGTACCAGGCACGATGCACACTTAAAATCGGAGTGTTACCTTGACTTGTAATGCTTCAGCTCATTTAGTCACATCTACATAATTCTAAACTCTAATTTTCTTTTTTGTTTTGCAGATTACCAATCGTACGTCTTTTGGAGGCAACTTCACAATTTGTTTATACTATTTATTTTTTAAAGTTATTTTTCCAGTTCTTCATTATATAGTTATCATTAAGACACTTGTATCAAACAAGGGCTCCCTGTATACGCAAATAGAAACATGCACCCCTAGGTCAGGGAAAATACATAGTGGAAAAAACAACCTAGGCGGAAGTCTTAGATTGCCTACACAATGGTCACAGGACAAAAAAATAGAAAAGGACAGTTTCCAAAAAAGAGTTTGTACTTTTTTATACTAAATACATTTATTATTAAGTGAGACAATATAAAAATGCATATTTCAGAGAACACAATAAAAATACATTTCGAAAGTATAAATCACAATAAAAAAATGGAAAAAGGTGGTGTGTCAAGTTGTGTGTCGACGCGTTTCGGCGGCCAGCGCCTTTCTCAAGACAGAAGACAACTTTCTAAAAATAGAAACATATTTTAGTACCACATTAAACACATTTGTAACTACATTTAAATCTTTAAAAGTTCACATTCACCTATTTAGTATAATATACGTACTTGTGGTTAAAACAAAGGAAACTACACGAAAACAGATTTTTGTCCTGTTATTTAAGGCAATATGTATGCTCAGAAGATACGAGCAGGAATCAATGGTAGCCTCTGCTGTAGCTCACATAATTCATACTGTCAGTGGACAATATTATCCAATGATAAAGGAATATAATGACTACATAAATACATTATTACAGTACCCACAATTCTGCTTGACCTTGTAGATGATCCAAATACACCATTATTGAGAGCCAGAATTATAAAATACATAGAGAGCTTATATTACAAATCAGTAAATTCATACTTCCAACAAACACATTGAATATGAACAAGGTCTTTTTGTTTGCAAGAAAACCGCATAATTTAAGAATACAGTGATGATTATGCCTTACTAACCAAAGATAAATAAGACACTACATTGTATGTAGTTGAACAGGCATTAGACATGCATCTTCTGCTTTCTACCTTATGACATGAAACTTATATAATTTGGAAATCGTTCAAGAAGGAATTATATATTAAATAGCTGGAAAAAATGAAGGAAATATGATAGTGAAAACAAAATAAAGGTAGAAATTGTGATGAGATGATATTTATGTCTTTAAGGTCCTATTCTTTCATTTATAGGTTATTACTTATACATGAAGAGTCAGATCCTATTGATTCAAAAAAAGGTTTTCATGGTTCTATTTATTTGCTGTCTACATGATGCATTAATGCCTGAAAACTAAAGTCAAGGTCATTTAGGACTTGTTTTGCTTACCTACAGCTGAAATCAGCTTGTGGAACCGATATGTATGTGCTCTATTCAGATCTTTTGCGATTAGAGGAATCATATAGCATTGGCGACGGAATTTCTGCAATGTTTATTGTTAAAACAAAAGGATTCATGTTAAATCTCTATATTTATATAGTAGTATAGAAAATGCAAAACTGTGTCCGGGAAATAACGTACCTAATCTCAACAGTATTTTAATTCTTGTATGTAGCTGATATCGAATTATATTCCATTCTTTGATTCAATGCCTGGTAATTGAATAAACCTGTGAGGGATATACAAAAGGGGAAATAATCTAAGGATAACATGCTACTTTACTATCCCTCAATTTGTGCACATTGCCTAGTATAAGCGTCTAATTTACCTGTTATTAAAAACAATGTTGCATCGCCTCCACGGGATATGACGAGTAAAAAGTGGCCTTAAGATTTAGAGACAGCACCTGCGCCAGAAATATACATAGAGCACATGGTTTAATATTTTCTGTGTAAATAGATAAAGATACCATGCAAGCAAGGTTGGGGCTAATCTTACCTAATTGTATGAATCACTATTGATTTGTTCTTTAGACAGCGGCTGATGAATGCTTTTGGAGTCGATTTGATTAAATTTGGTTATGGAATTATTCGGCTCAGTCTTGCGTAAAAAAATCAGCACTAGACTGAAAAGGAACAAAGGTCTTATTACGATGTTCCTTTAGAACGAGAACACCCATTTATCCCTATAAAAAATAAAGCAATTATTGGCATACCTTATGAACCGAATTGTTCTTGGTTTGCTTCTAGGACGTTGCCTCGATATTGACAAACGCCGAGGGTGTAAGTATCAGGGTTTCACCTACGACCCAAGATAGTTAAGACATTGTTAGTAACCAACCCCTAAGCGCTTATTCTGAGCGAGCAATGTGATTAATTACCGATCGCGTTTACATACCGGTAGTCTCTCTGATCGTAGCGCGTGGAGGCGGTCATCTATTCTAAACGTGTTTCAAGGATGAAATGAAACACGGGAGAGTACGCGCGTCTTTTTAATTCTAGCAGGTGCAGCCAATTAACTTTCCCTTGCCGGGTGTTGAGATGGTCAAAAGTGAGAAAAGACTATAAGGCATGGGTGTGTATTTGGGAAGAAAGATTAGTTCCCTGGCAAGGACCTGACGATATTTACACAAAAACAGTAAACATCATATTTAAAGGGCTTCCTATTCGCAAAGGCTTCCTTCCTTTGTATATGAACCGTGATGCTCGCATTAGTGGGCGAAATCCCCTTATTTAAAGGCACCAATAATATGTACTTAAGTTTACTTTAAACTTTATGAAACTGACATTGAGAAAGGCGTTTTACGCCGAAACTAGTCTGTAAGCATGAGGGGGGGGATACTTCCAAAATAAACTTTGGCCGTTATTGACCGACGAGTGCGCTTGTTATGCTGGTCCGATTGTGCCAATGTGGAGAATAATATCGCGGCTCACCAGTGCGAGGCTTGCACCCAGGACGAGTGGTTTGGCGGCGGTGACTCCTGTGTGTAAAAATATTATGGCCGCCGGACCCGCTGCTTAACTTAAAGAATACGCGATCGGAGATCTACGCCGCCCGCATTGGATATTAACATTGGGAGACGCTGATCGCTCACCGAGGAGTACCGGCAATGTCCCTCTGACTGTGTCGAAGGTGGAGTAGGAGTAGATACGAGCCTTGGTACACACCGACAAACGGGTGAGTGACGACGTCCCCATGCATATTTTTGCGAGCCTCTTATCACCCGCGGCAGTCCTGAAGGTTTTTGCCATACGTTGACATCCATTTTAAGTCCCAACCCCCCCCCCCCCATCTTCCGCTTTATTCTTCTCATGTGCAATTGACTATTCGAGTGCTTTGAGCCATGTCGCGTGTGGCTGAATGAAAAGAGGCAGCAACAGATATATTTAAACCCTATGAGGGTGGAGCACAGAAAGCTACAACAAGTAAGAACTCCAACCCAATTCCGAGCAGTAACCTGAAAATATTATATCAAACTTTGGAGAAGACACCGGGAAAAAAATCAGGAAATGGTTGGAGGGGACCTCCTTACAGAAATATCTGGATGTGGAACGCATTCTTAGGGGACTTAAAATTTTTACAGTACCCTCATATGAGAGCCCGGATCCCAATTTGCTCAAAGACAGGGAAGAGTATACAACAACTTAAGCCATGGGAATGGTGAAAATCCTAATTAAGTACGCTTGGTAAGATCGAGAGATTGCTCCTGGAAATCAAGAAAATAGAAGATCAGATTTCGAAGGAAAAAGACAAGAAACAAAGTGACTATCTAAGAGCCAACATGATGAAACAACTCAAAAGGATTATGAAATGGTTATTAGAAAAAGAAAACAGTCTAAATTTCAGAGGGACGAACAAGACTATGTCTCTGGAAGAGTGCTGTCTTTCGCATGTAAATATAACGCTCCACGAAAGAAGATGGCATCACAAGGAAACACGACAACTGCCTCTCGAGACACCTTGGAATCAGAGGTGAAAAACTCAGAAAATGAACAATCTGGGGATATAGACGGAACATCAGGAACTAATGAACAGAGTTATTTTCGGGAATACAAACTTATGCGTGAAACCAATCAAAGACCGGCACAAGAACACCCCCCCCCCCCCCCACAACAATACAAAGGAAAAACCATAAAACAAGGAGGGGACAAAAAAGACGGGGGCGAAGAAATATCTCAGCGAGTCACACGCAGTCTGGGTCGGAGGCAAGTGGTAACTGAAGAAAACAACATGACCATCAATCTCTCAAAAAGATCCCTAAATGCAGACTAAATTAGAGTACTTCAATATGGACTTACCTTTTGCCCAACTATGGAACGTGATTATACCCAGATCAGAATATACTTGTTTAACACCTTGGCTGCTAATGGTTTTCCCCTCCTGTGCTGATTGATTGAATTCCATTGTTCATGACGAGCTCAGCTCGTCATCCGCACAGCTCCACTTTGCCTCATGACGAGCTGAGCTCATCATGAGCATGGAAGGGGTTAAGTACATTCGAAAATTAAAAGTACAAAAAATCCACTTGCTTCATCCCAACAGGAATGCCAACAATGAGGGAGCAAGGGTGGAGGACTCTAATGTGATAGCAAGCAATGATTTGAACACACTAGGAGCACTATTAAGACTCCAAGATGAAGAGGAGGAAGAAACTAGAGGAATGAATACACAGGAACTTGTAAAACAACATCTTAGAGGAATAAATATTACCCAGTGTGGGGGTAATAGCCGTCTAAAGTTGAAATAAAGGACAATACCAAAAACTCAGCATGATGCAATAGATGTCTTTAGCAAAGCGCTCATAGTAGATCTTAAAAAATTGGTGACAGATAGGATCCCTAGGAGAAACCAATACAATCTCAAAAAAAGATTGGGACCTACTACAAGATCTCAAAAATGACAAAAGTGTGATTTTTAAGCCTTCAGATAAAGGCGGAAATATTGTCATTTTGGAAAAAGAACATTATTTGAAGGAAGCGCTCAGACAACTACAGGATCAAGACTGCTATACCACCATTTGCAGAACAGAATATCAGGATTGTATCCACACTTTCCACTTACTTCTCAAACAATGGGAAACTGCTGGCATAATCGATCACGAAGAATTTCTCTTCCTGTACTGTGAAAATCCAACACTGCCCACCTTTTATCATTTGCAAAACGTACACAAAGACTTAGTCAATCCCCCTGGGAGACCAATTGTGGCTTCAATCCAGAGTCTCCTGGAGAACTGTTCCATCTATATAGACCTATTTTTGTCTCCTATGGTAAGAGATTTAGCGTCGTATGTCCAGGACTCTCAAGACTTTTTACAACTCATAGAGGGCATCACTATGGAGCCGGATATGTTGCTAATAACATTGGACATTAAGAGTCTCTATACGTCCATTCATCATACACAGGGACTAGATGCTATCCAATGGTTCCTAGGAAAGAGACCGCTCAAATATAGAGAACACAGTGCAATGTTAGTCAACATGACCAAATTCTGCCTAGAACATAACATTTTTATCTTTGCAGGGCAACTGTACAGGCAAGAAAGGGGGACTGCGATGGGCACGTGCTTCTCCCCCAGCTACGCGAATCTATTAGTTGGCTGGTGGGAGAAGCACGTGGCCTGGGCAGGGGGTAACGAACCATGGGTGGACAGGATGGTACTCTGGGCAAGATACATCGACGATCTTTTTGTCATTTGGCGAGGTGATTGCTCCTCGGCTGAGGAGTATATCAATCGCCTAAATAAAATTGACCTCAATCTGTTTTTCACAGCTAACATTAGTAGGGAGACAGTCTGCTATCTAGACTTAACAGTATACGTCGACAATGGCAGACTGCTTACTAAACTTTATTGCAAACCTACTTCAGGCAACGCGACCCTACACGCAGAGAGCCACCACCCCAAAAGCCTAATCTCCAATATACCTTATGGAGAACTACTGCGCAATTGTACCCTGGATAGAGAATAACACCAGGCTAAAAAAGAAGCACTAGACCGCTTTGTAGCTAGAGGTTACTCTATTAATAGTCTTAAGACAGTGGAAAGCAAAGTAGAAAAAATCCAGAGAAAGGTTCTTCTAGTGAGCAAAAGCGCTATGGTTAACACAGAAACAGAATCAAGTAACAGGAAAAGAGAACCAATCCGAATGATTACGCAGTTTAACTGCAAACCACTCGGATCATGCAAATCATTCGAAAAAATTGGAGGATCTTACAGACAGATCAAGTCCTAAGGGGCAGTCTACCAGCTAGACCCATGATCACCTACAGGCATGGGAAATCTGTAGGCGACCATCTGGTACATAGCCATTTTCAGATGACACCGATTAGGAAGGATCCTGTCCTTGGGTTCTATCCTTGTATGCGCTGCAAAGCCTGCAAGTTTAGTAAAAGGGTCACTGCATATAGAACTGACGTCCATGATCCCAAAAGTCTTTGAAAAATCAACTTACTACTGAACTGTAATTCAGAATATACAGTGTACTGCCTGATATGCCCTTGTAACAAGCGATATCGGCAGCACAATTCATCCTGTAAAAAAGTGCATTCTCGAGCACATGTGAGCGATTAATAACAAGGATGTGAACTATCCCATCCCTCGCCACTTCGAGAAGTGCCATAAAAGCAATAGGGATCTATTGAGCTTTTTCAGTCTGGACCAAGTCCCCTATAGAGAGAAAGGGGAGGGGACAGACTGAGACAACTGTGGATACTAGAATCCAAATATATCATTAAACTCCAGACCATGACACTGGGAGGACATAATGGGGATGAAGAGATGTGGGTACACTTGGGTTAATACCTTTGAACATCTGCCACTTTTTTCTCATCACTGCCTAGCTGTAATCCTTTTCATTTGAATTTTCCTGCCTAGAGTGTAGGTCTCTGGTAAAGTAGATTATATTCATTCTACTGTGAATAGAATTGTATGGAGGGCTCTCCAATCTATCACAAGAGAGAGAAAATGGACCCTAACATGATATCAATTTCTGGGATTAGGAAATTTGCATAGTTTTTAGCCACACTATGTAAATATGCAGGCTCATTGCCCATCCAGGGCTCAATTGTGTAAAGTGCAAACTGGGTACGATATCATGTCGAGTTTGGTTGATGGAATTATTACAATTAATTGTCTTTTTGGAGGGCGTGGCCAAGCAGCATGGCCGACAGGACGTGAGCTCTGCCAGCTCCCGTCCTGCGGACCCGTAAATCCTGTTTTATATCCTGCCCAGGCTCCGGTGAGCAGCCCTGATCGACCGGAGATATCGCTGAAACTGCGGGGACCATCCTTGCCAAATTCCAGCTGGCGGGAGTAGCGGAGTGGCCGCGGAGAAGCCCCGGTGATCCGGGAGCGGCCGCCACACCTACGCGAGCCCGTGGTCTGGGCCTGGTCGGCCGGAGGAGGCCATATCCTGGAGTGCCACGGTGGGCCAGTGGGGAGATCGAAGAGCTTGTCCCGGGTCTGGACCCTGACCCGGGGAACGGCGCCGTGAGCGGAGGCGTAGTAGGCGGCGCTGGACCGAGGGACGCCCCGGGAGAAGTCTCGGCCCCGGTGGAGCAGGCCGCGGGCACCGATTGACGGTCAGGGGGCTCCGGATCCGTGAGGGCGCCCTGGCGTGCGCTTGCCCAGCTGTGCCGCTACCTACCTGAGGGAAGGTCTGCCGTCCTGGAGCGGGGGAGCGGCGGGAGAGCCGAGGACCGGAGCGTGCCCCTCCCCCACCGGGCCGCCATCTTGAAGTCGGCCGTTGGGCCGTGGGGACTGTGAGTGACCGGCGGCACCTGCAGGTCTGGGTCCCGGCGCAGACTGCGTGGCAGTGAGGTGAGAACGGGCTGGGGGCCCAGAGGAGCGCAGACGAGCGGCGCGGACGGCGCAGGCACAAACACTGAGCCCCTGTCGGACTACGCAAGGCCGGCCCAGTTCTCCCGGGCCTACCTGCCTCCTAGAGCGCACAATCTAGCAGATGAATCTCAAGGACTAAACACATAGACCTAAAATCAACAAGCATTGTCAAAAGCAAATTCCCAAATTCCCCCCATTGACTCTCGGAGGTAATATTGGTCGAGGGGCACTGACTGGACTCCTGTTTGCGGTGCCGGGGTGGAGCGCCTTGAGGGCCCCCCCCTACCTGGCTGCTGGCTGGGAGATTGGGGCATACGAACTACTCCGCCCATACAAGCCGGGTGCGGAGAATAGAGTGGCCTGCTTCCTGTGGGGCCCGGCTGGACGAAGGGACACAGCGCCGCACCTACTGGGGGCCACAGGGACCCTCGACGAGATCGCGGCGCCCGGCTGGTGGGGTGTGGTTGCCGGATTTCCTCTTGCAGGTGCACGACGCTTCCTGACGGTGCCTGCGGTGCCTGGGACTCGCCTGCGACGGGAGTGTTGGGGGAGAGGGGACGCCCGACTGACTGTGCAAGGGTGAGAGCTCGAGCGTGACTCCACACATAACTTTCCACCGACTGGAGGGAGGCGGAGTTGGGCTTGCTGCTCCTCTACAGGCAGGCCATCCCCGCATTGGGATCACTCCGAAGATGCGTAAAGACAGGGCGTCCCGCTCGTCACAGGCCAATACGATCACCCAGTACACCACGCAAAGACTGCCGCCCCAAAGGATTACACGCCAATCGGGCCAGGATGAGGAGCCGGGGGACCCCGGTGAGCCCTCCCGTGCGGAACTCCTAAAGGCTATTCAGGGCTCCCACTCAGCGTTGGAGAGGCAAATCGAAACAGTCTCCATCGACGTCAACCTCCTGCGGACAGACCTCCGTAAGGTGGCGGACAAAGTCACAGATGCGGAGGCCAATATCGTGCAGCTGCAGGGGGAGGTGGCCTCTCTCCGGAAGACGGTCACACACCTTACGGCGACGACTGGTGCCTTGGAACGGAGAGCTGAGGACGCAGAAGGGAGGGCGCGTCGCAGCAACATTAGAGTCCTAGGGGTCCCGGAGAGACTGGAGGCTGGAGACCCTGAACGCTTTCTGGAGTCATGGATTAGAGCGAAGCTGTGCCCGCAGGGTCTCTCAGAAGTGTTTGTCATCGAGAGAGCTCATCGAGCCCTGGTTCCCCCGCCACAACCGGGGGCCCCGCCGCGAGCTCTGATTGCCAAGATATTGAATTATCGGGATCGAGACTGCATCCTGCGAGCGGCGAGGGAAAAGCCGGACCTGGCCATTGAAAATAGCCGGATTTCAATATACCCAGACTATACCCATCAGGTTCAGGAGATGAGGAAATCCTTTCTGGGGGTTAAGCAGAAGCTCCGGGCGATGCAGTTACAATATATGTTGCTGTATCCCGCCAAACTCAAGGTGCTGGCTCAGGGCAAGGCACACTTCTTTGAATTCCCGGAGGAAGTCTGGGAATGGCTGGAAGTTGGGGGAGACGTGGTGGGTCCAAGGAGACATGGGGGAGCTGTCCCCAGTGGCAGCGGAGGCCCCGGGGCGGACGGAGACGACGCTCCACGTCGGAGCACACGGAGGAACCTAGAATCACGGTTGGGGCTGATGGCGGAATGATCCTGGAACCCTTGCTGCAGGGGGCCGGGGCGGAGTCTCAAAATCCGCTGGACCCTGCGGAAATCCTGGTCCCGGACACGATACCAGCGGCGGTGAGAGACATGGCACCGTCGGACCTGGTGATTCAGGAGACTGGGGGAGCTGGGGCCCTGGAGGTGAATGGCCCACCCTGAGGTGATGTAGGAGCCCTATGTACTTTGTCTTTGGATGGCTGCTGTGGCTCCCGGGGTGGAGAGGGGTATAGGTGGACACTGGAGTGACATTGTACCCGGAGCCACCAGACTTTGCATAGTGGGGGGGAGACGGGGGCCGGTAGATTTGCAATGTGGGAATTGATTGATATTTGGGAGGCAGGGGTGCTACTGTCGGACCTGGTCCTGTATGGTCGACTACAGCTGGACCGGAGCCGGGCGTACTCAATGTGAGCATTGGGTCTTGCGGGGGGCTGGGGGTGGGGGGGATGTGTGCAGTTCATTGTTGTGTGGGTGTGTGATGTGTTGTGAGGGGTGTGTGGGGAGGCTGTGCACGTCCTGGCACCAGCGGGGGAAGGGTGTGTTGACAGGTTGGGTTGTTGTCGTTATCCTGCTCGTGGGTGGGGGGAGGGGGGAGTGTTCTGCAAATGTTGCAATGTTGGGGGGGGGGTGGGGGGGTACTGTTTAAGAATGTTGGTATAGGCATCATGTGTATCACTGTTCAGGCCCCTAGGAGGCGGTATTTTGGCAGCAGACTGCATGGCCCGGCGGGGCACTTACAGGAAACATTGGATACAAATTCTTAACGTGGAATGTGCGTGGGTTGGGCACTTGTACCAAACGATATAGGGTCCTGTCCTTCCTTCGGAGGCATGGCATTTCGATTGCATGTTTGCAAGGAACGCATCTGAATGAGGAGGGGGCGCAAAAGCTAGCTAAAAAATGGCGGGGTCAGGTCTTTCACTCTTCCTTTTCGACATATGCGCGTGGGGTCTTGATCTGGGTAGCACCCGGGGTCCCCCTCGCGGTACAGTATGCGGAAGCGGACATTGAGGGCAGGTACCTGCTGCTGAGGGTGAAATTGAATGGCAGGGACCTTACACTACTTAATACATATGCGCCTAACGTAGACGACGCGATCTTCTACCCACAAATGCAAGGCGTCTTAGTGTCGGACGTGGACAGCCCTCTCCTGTGGTTCGGAGACTTTAACTGTGTCTTGGACCCGGTCCTAGATAGGCATCCTCCCCGGGCGGGGACGAAACCTCGCATGACGGCGAGACTGCGCGAGGTCATGGCGAACTTGGGAGCAGTAGATGTGTGGCGTCAGTCACCCGTCACAGAAACTGTACACCTGTTACACTCCTACTCACGACACCCATAGCAGACTAGATGGGGTCCTCGCCGCGAATATAGACGCGTCGTATTCCCTAAAGGTCACCCATCTGGCCCGCTTCCTGTCTGACCACACCCCGGTGTTGTGCGCTACGCAGGACGTCGACCAGCCTTGCCGCCCCCGTACATGGCGGATGCCTGCGGACCTACTGCAGGACCCATTGGGTAGAGATCATGTGCAGACTACACTCACTAATTACGTCGACCTGAACTGGGAGGGGGAAGACGTGCCCCTGTCGACGAAATGGGACGCTCTGAAGGCAGTGGTGCGGGGTGAATGCATGGCTCTTACTTATGGGGTCCGCCGACAGCTGACCCGCGAACTGCGGGAGGCTGAAGACACCCTGGGGACGCGCCAGGCCTCACCAAATCCGGGGGAACCAGAACTGGCCCTGGAGCGGGAAGCCCAGGAGCAAGTACACGATATACTTACGCGCCTCGACAGATACACGCTGGGTCAATTTAGACAGCGTCTCCACAGGGAGGGGGACAAATCCGGCCGATTATTGGCCTGGATTTTGAAGAAAGAATCGGCCCCGGTTCGGATACTTGCCCTGAGGGGCCCTGATGGGGTCATGGTGCATTCGGAGTCCGGTATATTGCGGGTTCTCAAAACCCACCTGCAGCAGGTGTATACGGCAGACCCGCTGGTCACGGAAGCATCCTATCAGCCTTACCTCCGAGGAGTGACTCTTCCGGCCCTTCCGAGAGAAGCAGCGGAAGAATTAGATGGGGCTTTGACCCTCCACGAAGTGCGGGTGGCTATGGCCGGCCTACCGACGGCGAAATCCCCAGGAGGAGACGGGTTTCCTTCCGAGTTCTACCACGCATTCGGAGACGTCCTCGTCCCCCTCCTCCTCCAGGTCTTCCTTGCAGCGCTGGAGGATGGAGCTCTTTCGCCCACAATGTACCAGGGTGAGATCTGCATGCTTCTAAAGCCGGGTGGTGATGGTTATGACCCCGCAGCATACCGCCCTATCACAATGATTAACACGGATGTCAAGATCCTGACTAAACTCTTAGCCGCTCAGTTGGCGCCGCACATGGCCCAGTTGGTTCACCAGGACCAGTGTGGGTTCATCCCCGGACGCAACACCGCGATGAATCTGCGGCGATTAACCCATGTTATGCATGAGGTGCGCGGTAGAGAGGATCCCCAGGTCCTGGTTTCGATAGACTTGGCCAAGGCATTTGATACGTTAGCTGGGGGTACCTATCAGAGGTGCTTCAACAGGTGGGATTGGGGCCCGTGTTTCGCAAGTGGATCCAGATACTGTATCGGGCGCCTCAAGCCAGAGTCAAACTTGGGGCTGCACGCTCGGAGGACTGGGCGTTGGAGAGAGGCACCCGTCAGGGATGCCCCCTCTCGCCGCTCCTGTTCGCCCTGGCAATTGAGCCATTGGCGGTGGAGGTCCGTACCACAATGGCCCAATGGGGAATCAAAGTGGGGAGTAATGTCCACACGGTGTCCCTGTATGCAGACGATGCTCTGTTTTACTTAACATCTCCGCAGGACGCGCTACCGGTTTTGCTACGGCTACTGGACCGTTTTGGCGCAGCTTCGGGCCTGCGTATCAATGCAGGGAAGTCCCTGATCTTCCCCCTAGCGGGATGTAATGTGGACGCGCGCGGGGACTTGCCCCACCTGGGTTTGCGGTGGGAACTGGAAGCCTTCCGCTATCTGGGGATACAGGTGGCGTCGTCGGACGAACAATTGCCGGCCCGCAATGCGGATAGGGTAGTGCACTCCCTACAACAATCGGTGACATTCTGGAACACATTGCCTCTCTCCCTGATGGGACGGCTGGCAGTGGCGAAAATGGTGATGCTGCCGCGGGTGCTGTATGTGTTGCAGAATTCTCTGTGCCCACTTCCCCCCGCTGATGTTCCGCACTCTTAATACTCTCCTTATGTCCTTACTCTGGGCAGGCAGGCGTAGTAGAGTTGCCTTACACACTGTTGTCCGGAGCTGGGAGGAAGGGGGGTTGGAGGCGCCGAGATTCGACCTCTACTACTATGCAGCTCAGCTGTTGCCAGCTGCCAGGTGGTTCGCGGATGCGGACACCTGGGAACTACGGCTCCTTGCGGGGAGTGCGGATGAAAGAGCAGTACAGATGGCCCTGATGCGCGGCAGGGGCGCGGATGCGGTGCTGCCGTACATAGTGCGCCACACTGCAGCCATTTGGCAGCGCGTTGTGGAAAAAATCCTACGGAGGGCCCCCTTTCACAGGGAGCTGCCGATATGGATCATGACCCCAGTGGTGGACATGGAGGTATACATGCCTTTCCATGACTGGAGAGCGGGTGGGTGCGAGCTGTTGGCAGATCTCTACCCGGACGACACGTTTCTATCTATCGAACGGGCGACGGAGACGTTCGGACTCGGTGAGGGGCAGTTCCTACACTACAGGGGCCTCCATGCAATGGCACGGGATACATGGCCGCAATTCCCTGATGCGCCCCCTGTGTCCCATACCCTCAATATTATCCTTTCCTGTGGTAGGGGCAGGAGGCTGATAACCCTATTGTACTCAGCCATGCGGCAGGACTCCACCCCACCGGTTCCACCGGCGTGGGCGGCCTGGGAGGCTGACCTGGGGGTTACTTTGGGCCCGACACAGCGCAAACGCATTGGTACCCTCACCCGGAAGGTGTCATGCAATGCACGGTTCAAACTGACACACTTTAACTTTTTACACCAAACATATGTGACTCCGGTTGCTTTGAAGCGTATTGCCCCGGACAAGCGCGATGACTGCCCTAGGTGTGGCGCGCCGGGTGCCTCCTTCCTTCACCTGGCGTGGGACTGCCCGTTGGTTTATGCCTTCTGGCAGTCGGTGGTGGCGCACATCTGTAAAGTTACTGAACTCCGGATGGATCTGACCCCCCTTCACTGCTTGTTAGCCTTAGTCCCCAAGCCCAGGAAGTGTAATTTGTCCTACAAAATGTTACAACTACTGTTAGTACTGGCAAGGAGGAGGGTGGCCATCACATGGATGGGACAGAGGGCCCCAGAGATGTCACAGTGGCTTAGGGATGTGGGGGAATGGTCCCTGGCGGAGGAAACCTTCATGCAAACCGTGCGTAGAGATGTGAAGCTGCAGGACGACCTGCTTGCGTGGAGAATGATGCGAGTGGTGGGAGAGGCAGCCGAAGACTCAGATGGTACGAGTGTGGAGTTGTTCTCCCCTGGGGATACAGGGTCTGAGGATGAGGGCGGTGGGGAGGGTGGGGGAGGGCAGTGAGTTGGGGGAGTGCCTGACCGCACACGCACATGTAGGTTACAACGGGGAGGTATTGTGTTTTGGTATCTCAAGGTTTCATTCCTAATTTACGTAATGATCGCTGCTCTATCTGCCGATAGGAGTGCCATAATGAGGTGAACGACCTGTATACACATGTTTTAGTCATGAATGCCGAAGTTTTGGGGGGGGGGGTTCCTTTGGGGAGTTGGGGGGTAACCTGTATTAAAGAAAAAGAAAAGCAGATCAGAATATCCTGCCGCGCAGTTACATGGCTAGGTTCATGACCTGGCTTACATACTACCATCTACCGCTGCCCGGCCTTCGGGTTGTGGGCTGATGGGCCGTGTACACAGAAGTATGTTCTTTGACATAATGTCGTTGCTTTCTTGTAGCTGTCGGCGCAACTGTTATATGCTATCATTGTCTGCGACAAAAATAAAGTTTAAAAAAAAAAATTGTCTTTTTATTACATAAATATTCCAACCATCTACAAGAATGATGAAATGTACTGCCCAAGAATCGCAAATTGTTGTATCATATATAGTTTCATTATTTTTCTTTGATCACTTCACCTTTTCCCTGCACTTTAAAGATGGCTGCCACAAATTGTGTGTAGTCACCTTTTCTATTTCTAGCATTTCGTGGAAATGTTGAGATCACATGCACCAATAATATGTACTTAAGTTTACTTTAAACGTTATGAAACTGTCATTGAGAAAGGCGTTTTACGCCGAAACGCGTCTGTGAGGGGGGGCGGGGGGGGGGGGGGGACTTCCAAAATAAACTTTTGCCGTTATTGACCATCGAGTGCGCCTGTTTTGCTGGTCCGATTGTGCCGCTGTGGAGAATAATATCGCGGCTCACCACCGTGAGGCTTACACCCAGGACGAGTGGTGCAGCGGTGACTCTTGTGTGTAAAAAAATATATATATTATTTATATATATATATATATATATATATATATATGTGTAATATTTCTTTTGATTGTTTTTTATTTACTAATTTATCGTATTCTCTATTTATATGGTTATAAGACTATAGGTATAAACTTGTTTATATATATTTGTATATATGTATGGTACGGACATATTGATTTCTCAATGGATTACATGTTTTTTTTCTTCACTTTTGAATAATAGCTTGCCTCAAACGCTTTCTTTAGGTTATCTTGTACTGCTAGCTATCCTGGTTCAAGTATGTGATTCTATGAAAGATTCAATACTGGCAAAAAACAAGTTAATTAACTTTACCCTGTGATTCTCCAATATTGATATCTTTCATAGATAAACATGCGGCCTGCCCACTTCCCCGTTTAGGCTGGCCATTTTATACCTCATGATCACTAGTCTTATTCACACTTGTGCTCAATCTGAGGTATGGACTATCTGTAGGGGCTTGTGGTTTCAGGCCTTATACGACATTGGCTGAAGTTTGGGTCTTTTATAAGAATGAGAATTGGTTAAAAAATTCAATTGCTTTCCAATTTACTCCTTTTAGTGCTCCTTATTTAGGTACAAAGGGACTCCCACCATGAAGACTGGGAAGATTTAAGCATGTGAATCTATGAAAGATAGCAATACTGGGGAACCATAGTGTACAGGAAAGGAACTTGTTTTTTACTTCCCACCCCTAGTTTTCTGCTTTTTTTCTGCTGACTTTGGACCTTTAGTTTGCCTTTCTGCTTGTTCCTGACCTGTATTTTGCCTTTTTCTGCTTGTTGCTGGCCTTTATTCTGTCTTTCTGCTCGTTTCAGACCTTTATTTTTCATATTTATGATCATTTCTCACCTTTATTCTGCCTCTTTATACTTTATATTTCTCGTCTTTTCCCCCTGAGACTGCAGTTGGAGCCCAAGCTGTTCCAGCTAGCTCCCCACCTCCTGAGGGACATGGCATTGCTCTCAAAGAGAAGGAGCTGCCAAACCTGCAACTCCCTGTCGGTCAGAGCAATACTTTTGTCGGTTTTCCTGCCTGCTTGACAGCGAGCAGGGAAAAATACTAAATCTGCGCGGTCAGCAAGCTTGTGCAGTTTCACAAGAGCTTAGTTCGTATTTGCTCTGACATGTCCTGAGCTGTCGAAGCTCCCACCAAGTCAGATAAAACATTTATGTCCAAGGGGTGGGCACACTCGGACATAGCAGGAGCTGGCCCTGGGGGGCGTTTTCTCCCATTTTTCCCATTTAATAAACTTTGGCCCTGGGGATACACGGATCCCCCACCCAATGAAGTGTTATTTAACCCTGGAGAAGTGGTCCCTGGGGGTGTTTGTGTGGTCCCCCATCCATTATTCTTTCTATAGCCCCCTGGAGGTGTTGGCCCCTGATGCTCAATGAGCCTTAGGAGGGGTGGCCGTTGCTCCCCCCCTCCTCCATTTAAAAAAAGAAATGGACCCATGACCTGCCCACCTGGCGGAATGTAGTCAAAGCAAGTGCTCGAGTCACATAAGGAATCTCATGTAGCAGTATCTATTAGAAGGATCAATACCTTTGGTAAATGTATTTTGATGGATACTCTGTGCCCAATACTCCAAGGTGTTTTTAGCCATAAACATGTTTACGCCTGAAAATGTTTCCCTTTGCGCCTACTAGTAATTCTCAAAAGTATCCCTGAATGGCTTATATGGTTTGACTAAAGTGGATTTCTGGAGTACAGGTGTGGAGAAATAAATAAACAGAATAAAATCCCATGCATGGGGTGTGAAATGGTTGTGTTTTCATTTGTAAATCGAAATTAGACATTTTCCATCTTGGAAATAGTTAGAAAGTTACTCCAGCCCTCTTCCTGGATAGGAAAGGGAAAGGATTACCCCAAGATTTCTACTGGGTGTGGGGGAAGGGCTTTCTCCACGCAATAATTGTACGCTGGATGAAATTCACGAAGAAAAAATAAGGCAGCTTTAAAAAAGTTGCTAAATAAGTGCATTTGTATGCCTACTTACCTGTGTCTGATGTGAGTTTATATATTCTGTTACAATTGTTTTAGAAGTGTAAAAAATGTGTATGGCCCCCCCACCCGTACTTTTACATTTTTTCTTTGGGAATTGGGCTCTATCTTCCTTCCTATTAATTAATTGCCCTTTCTCTTCCCTCCTCTAAGGATCAGAATAGGAGTGTTTGTATGGTCTGGCTTGACAGTTCTGCTGTCAGCAGGCAATTATGTGAACAACACTGAAGAGGGGATTTAGCGCCAACTACATGTTGGGTGCCAGGTACATATTTTGATAGGGTCAGAAGTTATGTGCTTCCACAAAAAATGAGCTTGCCCTCCATGCAGCTGCCATCATTTTGTTTATTTATCCAGCTGGCTGAGCTTGGATTTTGATGGGCACACACACAACATTGTAGTAGTATTAAAGTGTGTTAGATAACTAGATTATTTAAGGGGTTTGTCTTTCTCTGGCGGTACCATGGATGGGAGCAGAGCAGTCATTCACATACATGGATTTTTCTATTTGCTGTTATGCACTGTAGTAATGTGTGAATGTGTTTACTAGTGCAGTAGCTTCAAATAACATTAGTTAATGGACGACATTTATTTTCACTGCCGTTACATAAATATAATATGAAGGCGAACTATGCCCAAAAGGTGTTACTACGTTTGTTTTGTTTTATTGTTTATTTAATTGGAAGTTTTCTCAATTACACCATCTCATCCTATGCAAAGTCAAGGTACTTTTGCTACCACTGTTATATTCTGAAATCCATAAATGGTCATTTATGTTGCTGTAACAACAATTTACATTACATTTTCTGCAGACGAACTATACACTTCATGAACGATTTTCAACCCTGAAGACCAGAAGACCGTTTACGACCATGACACGCCAGGGTCGAACAGTAACTCTGGTATAAGGATAAAGTTCAAAATAAAATAAATTATAAACCTATATCATTGTAAATTTTTTGTTTGCATTCTAGAAAATATCAGTGTTTAATTTGCTTAAGTGTAGCTGCTGTGATTGAAATCTGTATACATTTATGGTTTGAGTGAAATATGATTGATTTTTCGAAGTTCAGTTGTAAGGAACGTTTTAAATGTGAAGAAAAGTTATAGCCTATGTGTGGTTTTTGAAATTCTTGAACAGAATTACATTATTTTAATAATCCAACAGATAGCCAAACGGTGAATGGTACCTCAGATGTGCCTTTCTGGGTACCAGCATGTGAACACATTGATTTAAATACTGAGAAATGGCGATACTGAAGCTATAATTGTAAATAAAAACAAGTTATATTTGGTTGAATCATTTTTCCAAATATTGTGTTGTACAAAATCATAAAACAGATTCTCAGTTGTGAACTGGTTAACAATAAACTTACAGGATAAAGAAGGATTGAATTATGACATTAACACAGACATATACAGTCATAATTTTGGTACAGTACTAAACACCGTATTTTACAATAGTGTTAATACACATAGCCAAATAAACGTTGCATTTGCAAGATTGTTTCCCACTGTTTTTAGTGTTGCTCTGGTGTTTCCTTTCTTATTATTTAAAAATGTTTTTGTGTCAAGGATCAGAGCAACAGTGGAAATGTACAGTGAATCATGCCCTCTAATAGTGGGTGTAATAATGGCATCAATGTTGTGCATTGGCATGCTCAAGGGTTAAAAGTGCATAATCTATTAATGATTGTAATTCTGAGGGGATATTTCATTCTGATTCGTGTTGCAGGCGAACCCTGGTATGAGTCTACACTAAAAGTCTATGGCTCATTTTAAACCAATGAAGAGATTGAATTGGAGGATTCAGAAAATGCATTTCTGCCACGCACGAGACCACTCTGGTTGTTTGCTCGAAAGCAGGAGCAAATCTTGCAACAATATCTGAAATCCCAACAGCTATCTTCAACAATCTCGGGTTACTAAAACTAGTGTCTTTACATGTGTGTGTTGCTGTCCTAGATAGTTTCCATGTATGCATGTGCACCTGCGGTGGCTGTCCTTAAGTTGCATCTTGTAAACTATCAAAAAGTGCACTTGGAAAGAGAGCTGTGGTTGAAGCTTGCGCATCCAGGGAGCCATCATTGAATGAACAGGTTTTGTCTAAGTAAAGCAAATTCAAATATTCTCCCTGTAGATGTGCACATATCAGTGGTGGGAGCCATCTTTGAATGAGATTTGTTAAAGTGAATGCCATTTGAAGATTACAATTTTTGCGTGCATGCACATTCACTGATAGCACATTTGAATGTCAGCAGATAAAGTGTTCCATAGCAAACAGCTTAAAAATAAAAAGAATGGAAATGGGAAAAGACTACGCTGGATGGAAGGAGGATGGAGATCTGATAGAAAGAGGAAAATAAAATAGTCCTTCCCATGCAATGGAAATTTTCTGATGTCAGCAGTGAAAGGATGCACCATCGAGTTTGAACATGTATGAGCAAAATGCTCCTGGGAATGACAGATACTAGAATAGAAAGGATATTCAGGAGCAGGGCAAGAATATAGGCAACAAAGTCAACCAATCATGAGCAAGAGGCTGACAAAGGTCACAATTCTTTATTGGTAATTTTATGGTTGAATTTGTATAAATGTCATATAACATGAAGACAGCAAGTCACAGGTGTTTACAGACATTGCAAGCAGCAGTACCCAAATCCATTTATGTAGACTGTTTGGCTCCTGACCTTGCAGAATATATAAGCATCTGTACCAATTACCCACTGTTCGTAAGTGACATTTTTCGCAGTCTAGGGTCGTGCCCTGCCCCGACCCACTCCATGTTTATGCAGTGTGACCCATTCTACCAGTATCCCGAACTTAAATCTGAAACCCACAATTGTATGGTGGATGCAAGATCTGCCTTGCAAGTCATAGCAAGGTGCTGTGTGGCAAGAAATAGGGCAAGGTCAATAAACTTGTTGAGGGGTTTACATTTGGCTGTGCGTGTAGTAAGTCCTAGCTACCAGTGTGGCGTGTCTTTTGGCATGGGGAGCCCAAGGCGTCTAAGGTATGAGCGAGTACGTCCTCCCAGAAAGAGCTATTAAGAAAATCCCAAACTATATGTATGAAGTTAGCTCTGTTGACCAAAACAGCTGGGACAAGTGCCTCCGGTGCTCAGATGTATACATGCTGTCCATTTGGGGGTGAGGTAAGTGTGGTGGAAATAATTGATCTGGGTGTATTTAAGTCTGGTGTTTGAGGTGACAATTTTAGCCAACCCTGCACACTGTGACCATTGTTGGTCCATTAGTGTAGTGTACAGCCTTGTCTCCCAATGTGTCTGCAATGTTTGGAGTGGCACACTCCTATCAGCATGCAGGGAGTTCTAGAGGCAGGTGACAGCAATTCTTTCCCCACCGTGCGCAAGTAAGGTCTACAAAAACTCCAGGACCTATGGTTCGTCCGATGTGAGTGGTGCGTGAGAGCCACATAGAGTAGGAATGAGCCCGGCGGCATACCACAGTCGTCTGCCAGGTCTTTATAATTACGTAGGACCTTATCATTGAAAAGATCTCCCCACACAGCAAGGCCTGCCTCCGTCCATTGTTGGGCCACCGCTGACCTCACCCAAAGTGCAGAACACCCTGGCAGTGCCCAAAGAGGCAGTGCAGGCACATAAAGAGATAATGTGTAATGGTTAATTGTTTAGGTGTCCCAGCAGGCCCTGGCCAACCACATGAGAGAGTGTCCATTCTCTTTGGGAACCACCTCTGACAAGCCCAACAGCCACTGCAATACAGCAGGAAGAGCCGTTCCACTGAACCAGTGCCTCAAATCTGACGGGTTACTTCTGGCAAGCCACCATGTCAACCATTGTAACTGAGCCACTGCCTAGTAATACTCATCCCCCAGGCCGTCCTCAGACAGCGGGTCATGCAGTTTGGTGATCAATACCCGTCGCCTTCCCTTGCCCCATATCAAGGCAATCAATAACCAGCATAACCCAGCAAAGAACCCCTTGGTCAGCAGGACAGGGATGGCGGAAAAAAATAACAATAACCGTTTTAGAGATGGTTATGCACCCCATGGATTGTTGTATGGCGTTTTAGATTCCGAATGGATTTTCCAGATTCATGCCCTTGTATAGGTACACTTCACGTTGCCCTTATATAGGCACAGAAATCAAGCCCTTATTTAGGAATAGCACATGCAACCCAAATACAGGCATGGCTACTTTCATCCTTTCACCATACGTCACAACGATTTCGTGAAAAACCAGCTTAAGCCGTTAGGGACTTCCCCTTGCTTGAATATTGATTTCTCCAAGAACTCGGTTAGTTTTACAATCAACATCTATTCCTTAGGGGTTCGTACATGACGTTCATATGCCCGACTTTACGTCAAACATGGCATTCCTAAACACCTTCAAGGTATAAATGTACCTTCACTTGATATGGCAAAGCATGATGGTTCGGGGCAGTTCGAAGACCTACTTGACCAACTCAGCTCGCTACCGTAAGAGCCGAAGGAAGCCGACTCTCCAGCTGACGCACTGATCAGAAAGCTGCTCTCCTCTGCTGGAAAATCCAGCTCCAGTGTTTCTGACTCCCCTTGCGGGGTGTTTGGAAATTGAGTCCCGAGACACAGATACCAGACCTCCTTCATTCTAAGGTATGGAGCCGATTAGAACCTAGAGAAACCTTTGGTAGATTCTTGGCAAAAACTAAACCTATGCTAAAGACCATACTTACTTCCCTCGTACTAGACCTAGGTTAGGTACATAGGGGTAGGCGTATTTTAGAAGCACCAGTTGAGTATTTTAGCCTGTGTTATTTATGTATGTATTTTTATATGGCTTAGAAACCATACAATGCTATTGCAGTATTATTTTATAATACTATTCTCGCTGTACGCATTATACTTTGCATTCTGTCTAACAATTGTAGCAGTTCATCTCTTGCATGAGAAAGAAGACTGTTCAATAAACCTTTTTATTCAAAACTCCCGTCTCACTATTTCTCTGCAACTCTGTAGAAATAAAGCATGCACAATTGAGTAAAATAGTTATCTGTTGTTTCTACTACTCTGAAGATATTTTCCAGTCCTAGGGAAAGAAAGGTGTCATGTTTATGTGGTTGTCAGAAACGAATCCCTTCTTGTGAATTCGAGAAAGTTTCTAGTGACATCTTCGCTAGCTGGCACTCACAATTAAGTTTAGTATATTTGATAGAGACCTACTGACCTAAGTCCTACGTCATATCTATGGGATACATTATTCTAATGCGCAGAGCCTATTGGGAATATAGGAACTACACTACAGGATGAGAGTTGCAGGCTTGTCCAAAAAGGCAAGAAACTGCACACCCTGGTCAGTGCCCTCCTAGTATTCCCATCCACAAGATCTTTGTTCATATGGTAAACCCTAATCTTCAGATACTTTAAGGTATCACAGCTCCAGGGGAGGGGGGCTGGTGGGAGCCCCAGCTCCGCCATGGTCACAGTCAAAGGAAACAGCTGAGATTTGTCCCAATTTACCTTTGGGCCAGAGGCCGCACCAAAAAAGGGAATCGGTCCATAAGTTGAGGGATGCTCTCTACATCTTTGTGGCGGTACACCAGCGCATCATCAACATAAAGTGAAACTATGTGCCATCAGTCTTCCACCCAAATGCCCCAGTTTGCTGGCCCTAGTGTGGAGCGCATATGCAAGTGCCTTTATGGCGGTTATGTGACCCTTAGGGTCATTCTCGACATTGCTAAGTTAGCATGAGCTTTGCTGCCGTGATGCTGCTTTTGCGTACGTTACTACATGACGTTATTTTGCAAGACTCCGTGTCTTTCACATGAGGACGGTCTGCTTTCTGCATTCTCTGATGTTCCTGGAGTTTAGTTTGAAAATGATGTACAAGGTCGAAAAACATGCCTCTTGTTGTTTTAATCTGGTATGTCCCTAGCAACTAGACAAAACATGCTGCACACAGCTGCACTGCTGGAAAGCTTGTGCTTTGATATTACAGGGATACATGTTGTTCACGCACACTTGGAAGGACCCTTTTCCTTGGAGAAGAGCCATGCTTCTATGATGTAAAGCCACCATCTATGCTCTAAGGTATGGGGTCTGCTGAGAAAGCCCAGAGATCTTCCTTTGTATAATAAACCTCATATTACCAAGGGGAGGGTGGTTAGGCCTTATAGTCCTTTTTCCACTGTCTGTATATAATAACATCCCCTTTCATATTCTATGGTATTGCAACAATGCTAACTGTTCTAGGTGTATGCATTTCACTGCTGGTAGGAAGGTACAACCCCTATATTCGAGGTCCTGTTTTCCTGCGCATATTTCTGTGTGTGCGCAGAATCCCCGCAACAATTAAAATACTAAATTATGGTAAAGTTGGTTGTTAAATTACAATTCTTGCCTATGCCATTTGGTGCTTTCAGCCTGCTTCTGGTCACATGACTGAGTGCAGTTGTGTTTTGTGTTTTTCTCCTAGACAGCCTCACTCAATGGGAGCTTAGGTGTGACTGAATGAGCTATCAATGGCAGGGCATGAGGGAGGAGCTTGAGCCAGCCTCAGTTACACCTGAATAGGCCGTGTCCTGTTGCCACACAAAGTGCTGCATACCCCCTGTGGTTAGTCTGGAGCCAGGGCAGGGAAGGCAGAGCATCTGTGCACTTCAAATGCAAACTTGTCCACTTCAAAGGCATAGCTGTGTATTAAAGAAGGACCTCAGACACCACCATTCAGTACACTTATGGACATGTGGATAGTCTGCCAGGTAGAAGGACTGCTGTGCTGCGGAAGGACTGCCACTCTGCTGGACTCCTGTTTTGCTGTGCTGACCTGCTGCACACTTGCCTGGGGGAGAGGGACTGAACCTGAATCACCTGAACCCAGAAACCTGAGTGATTCCAAGTGTGAGTTAGCTGGCCTCTGCCATATGTGAGTCTGCTCTGCCAAGTGGTGCCTCCCCTCCCAGTTCTGGGCCATTGGAAGTGGGCCTACGGTGCTTGCCAGCGTAACTGACACATCTCTAATAAGCGGTTCTTCCCTGAGCAGAATCGACAAATCGCTGCTGCTGCGTGGATTAGGCCTGTTGCAAAGACCAGAATCAGCCACAGTGCTTTTTGGAATGGATGCATCGCCCGGCGGCGCAGCGCATCTACAGCCCACGTTCTCACATCTCACGTCTATGGCAGCCATGATGGCGACGCCGGACTCCACAATACAGCTCCTTAGAATAGACTAATTGCAGGCTGTGCACTGCATCCCCAATACCGATCTTCACATTGCAAGCCCCATCCATAGGATCCTCGACGATGAAGCAACAGGACCTTGCACAGCAGACCTGTATCCTAGACCCGGATCCACGTAACGCTCCGCAACCAGGATTTTAAGGTACTCTGTTCAGTGGCCCTAACTCAGTCCCTGTAACCGGTCAGATCTCAATCACGGTCGGCCTGAACTTTATGACTTTGTTCCGGTCCGGCGTGACCAAATGCCCCCAACAGCGATTTCTGTTTGTAACGCTATTGTCACTTTGCATTCTACAATTCAATATCTCCAGTTTTACTAATTAGATTCTTGTCATTTTGGTCTTGTTTTATTCATGAACAATTACTGTCTTTTACTAAATCTGTTGGTAGCTTTTTTGTGGTGTTTGCACTGTTTTACTGTTTAAAGTTTTCCACAAATACTTTACCCATTATCTCTAAGTTAAGCCTGACTGCTCTGTGCCAAGGTACCAAGGGGTGAGGTTAATTTGGGGTTTGCTTTTGCATTACCCTGACAAGGACTATGGTTGCTGCTTGACCAGGGCTAATATCCCAGTCAACCACCAACTCAATTTCTCATATTAACCATGGCATAATATTGCATGCGTGCAATCAGTTTTTACTAGTGGAAATTCACGTTTTGGGAATTACAAAAATTGAACTTGTGTGCGCAAATGGCCTTGTAGATCAGGCTAATTATAGTTGAGATGCTTACATGTAAGTAGCTTGCAGAAATATTGCACAAGCCACAACAATTGTTTACAGGTGATTTGGTTCAATGCATTATTAGCAAGGGAATAACTTTGACAGTAACCACCACGAGCGCTCTAAGGTGCCCTCCAAAGAACAACCTGCAAGAAAAAGTCTGGATTTTCTCAGTGCCGCAAGCCTGCATGCATTGATTCTTTTGTGAAATTGCTCATGGATCTTTGCCAGGGGTCAGATGAAGGATCCTTTCTAACCATTTTGCTGATACTGTGAACATTAATATGCAGAGAATTGCTGTCTATTAAAAAAAAAACGCAGGTGCATGATTGAAATCTAAAAGTGCTGTCAGCTGGAAGCTGTTTGTTGGATCAATGGAATGAGATTTCCGTTGTTTGGAGGATATGGTTTTAGTTTTTCATCTCAAAAACTGTGCGGCACTAACACTAAGATGAATCGTTATCTCAGGGTGTCTGCTTTAAAACGCAGGAAAGGTGATCTTCTCATAGTCTAGCCGTATGTGCAGTTACCTAAAGGCAAACAAACTCACCTTTCAGGTACTGTTCACAACAAAGCAGGTCCATATACCCGGGTTTAGATTATAAAATAACATCCCAGGAGCGCAGCAGGCATTTGTACCCGCTCATTGCACATCAGGGCACTTCTTTATTTATTACAGGGGAACATTATGCGCCTATGCTTTGTGCAGGGAGCGTTTCCTTACTTGTATGTGGAAGTGGGTCTTGCATATTACATAGGTAGGTGCATGGGCAAAAATGGTCTCGCGAGGTGCACTACCTGTTTGCCACTTAGGAAGTGGCACACAGTGTGCCATCGAGGCCTCGGTTGGAGCGGACACAGTTGTTTAAAAGACTCGTATCCGTGGCAGATTTAGTCCACCTGCTGTGAGGGAAATAGCAGATCCTTTTAACTATATGCACTCCTGTCTTTTCTTGTATGGAGCATGATGAAAATAAACCTCATTCCTGGTTATTTACTCCAACTCCCACCCCTAGAATGCACCTAAGAAGAGACCCCTGATTAGTGGGGACCACATGGTACTATTGACTAACCATGGAATTTACTGCATTAACTTACAGCCCATTGCTGAAGTTGCATCAATTATGCAGGATCGCGTTCCACAAGGATGTCAGCCTGCACACATCCACGACTGAATGATGTTGATGTTCAGCCGTGGGCTGAGGAACTGGTGAGGCCACATTGCAGCGTCAGATGTAAAGCACTGCAGTGGTTGAAAAGCAATTCTTGGGTACCCCACTAAAGCCCCTGTGAGAGAGACCTCGGGCGCAACCCCGACAATGTATGTAGTGAACCCCAGAACAGAATGTGGCCTGGACTCCTTACCAGTATGAGGAAGACGCCTATGCACCACTCCAGTTAACAGCTGAGACTTCCCTCCTGCAGAATCCAGGAAGTCACCCAGAAGAACTCCCTCACTCGGGAGGTCGGAAGGAACCCACAACCGGCCAATCAGGAACCAGCGGGGAATGTCACGGCTGGCGGAAAAAGGGAGGAGACACTTCGGACGGCACGCCCGAGAGCCCAGGACCGGAAGGAGATTGCCGAATCACAGAGGACACGCCAAGGAGCAGCGCGGACGCCACAGCAGCGGAAAGCGAAGATTTCCCGAGGTTAACCCACGACGGCGGAGCCCGAGACCTAGGAGACGTGGTCTGAAGACTGGTGGATCCCGGAGGATGCACGAGCCGCCACAACTCAGGAGAGTTGTGTCTCCTAGTTGTACGTGTTGGGAAAAGGGCTTATGGAGGGGGAGGGAGTGTTACGGGCAGCGGGTACAGTTGGGTGGTTTTAAATCATTGGTGCACCTCTGTTTTGCCATAACGGCTAGGGACAACGTGTGGTTTAAATCTGCACTGTACCTCGGCCCGAATCATTTACCGTGCACTCCTCTGCCTACTCCGCAAGCCTTAACCCAAATACCCTCACACCAACCCCTGTCTCCTCCGAAGAGCCGTAGTAATCCTCCCTGTTCTACCCCTCACATGGTTTTGTTGACGGTACTCTTTAAATACAAACTTGGAAACTGATCACTATTTTTCTCTTTGTTTTGAGCCGCTCTGGGATCTGATAACATAAGAAGCCCGTAATAAGCTTCTGGGCCATGTAGAAGACCAGCCAACCAGGGCACCCTCCAGACCCCGAGGAAGTTGCTTCAATTCCTGGAAACCATCCTGGTGTTTTCTTTGTTTGGGACTCCCAAGACTGTTTTTTTTTTTCAATTCTTTGCCACTACCTTAAATAAACCTTTTTCAATATTGACCCCATACAGCCTCCTCACTTCTGCTTCCGACCATCCCTCTGACATTTGGTGTCAGAAGTGGGATCGGAAGAAATGGAGGCTGTTGTAAAAAAAAATGGCAGAAGGACAAAACCGCCTAGAAAAAATTATGGCCCGATTTCTTAAAAACTGCAGAGAGTGAACGTGAAGCCCTACACAACACTATCACAAGCCAGGGCCAAACTCAAGAAGCCACCATGGGAAAGTTGGCAGAAACTCTAGGACAACCCCGGGGTTTTACTACTCCACCCTCTGTGATAGTACAAAAATATGTTCCGGGGGAAAACCCTGATTTTCTTTTTTCTTGCTAATTTTCAACACATGGCCGAAGCGGCCCAATGGCCAGAAGACAAATGGGGACAGTACCTTGGGCCCCTTCTGAGTGGGGATCTGCAAGCAGCGTACCAAGCCGCAAACCCGCTTGGGACCACTCCCTACCCTGATATCAAACGATGTGTATTAGAAAGGATGGGAATAGATGAAGAAACCTATAGAATGCGTCTCAGGCACATCAAAGAAGGACCTCAAGAAAACCCTCAGGACTTATGCTACCACATAAAAGACGCTGCCGACCGATGGTTGAAACCCTTAGTTACCTCCAAGGAAGCCATCCTCAAAGATATATCTTGAACAATTTCTTACCTCCCTACACCCTCCGATTCAAAGATGGGTTCGCCAACACACTGATTTGACGTTGGACTAAGCTGTAGAGGTTGCAGCAGCCTATTTTATGGCCTAAGATGTGCATAAAGAAAAAGACGAGGGCTCCTGGAAACAACCTGGTCACCCCTCTGTTAGGCCACACCTACCCCCATTATATCCAAAGAAGCCAGAAACTGTGACAATGGTCCCAAACCCCTTCCCATCCTTCCTAGACCCACTGCCCCCCTAAGACCTCAGTGCTTCAATTGTGGAGCCTTCGGCCACCTAGCACGAGTATGCCCACAAAAAGAAGAACCCATGGAGGTTGGGTTTACCCGGGTTTTGTATTGTGGCCCTGATAATGAACCCCGAAAAACCAAAGGGGATGATGGACGGAGCGTTGACAATACAAACACTTACCCCCAGTCAACTGATCTGGGTTTACTCCATCACCGTTCTTTAGCTCACTCCGCCACATCAGTTCAGACAGCCATATGCAAATCAGTCTGACCCTGTGCCTCATGGGAACAGTCCAGCCCGAATTGCCAAGCCATGTCTTTCCTGGACCGGAATCAAGCTTCCCAGGACCGGTTTTTGGCATTACAACCGTCTTCAGCCGGGTTTGCTTGAATCCAGTGGCAAAGTGAGCAAGGGACTCACGTCTGGGGGTGAGTGCTTGCATTGTCAACGCTCCGTCCTTCATTTCCTTTGGTTTATCTTTGTTCAACATACGTTGGCAGGGTATGCTCAGACGTGAGTCCCTTGCTCACTTTTCCCACTGGTTTCAAGCAAGCCGGGCTGAAGACAGCTATAATGCCAGAAACCGGTCCTTGGTAGCTTGTTTCTGGCCCAGATAGGGCATGGATTGGCAGTTCGGGCTGGACTGTTCCCATGAGGCACAGGGTCAATGATTTGCATATGGCCATGTCTGAACTGGGGTGGCAGAGTGGGCATTGTCAACGCTCCGTCAATCATTTCCTTTGTTTTTTTCTCTGATAATGAACCCCAGCAGTTCCACTGACAAATAGCAGTAAACTGAGAACCCTGCGAAGCTTTGGTTGACACAGGAAGCAAACAAACCCTTATAATACCACAATAGTCCCTGGGGGAACAACCCTCTCCACAGGAACAGTAAATATTCAATGAATTCACGGTGACAGGAATATATGCCCGATGACTGACGTAGCGATATAACACCGGCCTATCCAAAACCCGGTCAAAATGAAAGTTAGTCTCCATCCCCAGTTACCTGAACCTATGTGTGGCGGTTCAGAAGGAGGGACACGTAGACCAGAGCGGGGTAACTGAGGTTTTATTTTTATAAAGGTCTTTCTCTTTCTTTGTGTTAGTCTTTCTCTGGCTAGGGCGGCAGGGTCCAAGGTAGCAGCTACGGCGTGGGGTCTTCGGGGAATCGTCCGTCTCTGTTCTCTCTCTGGAGAGGCCCGTTCTTCCCTGGTTGGGTTCCAGCGCCACATGCGGGAGAGAGAGAGAAGACTCTTAGTTTGATGCTCGATAGTTGCGTTCTCCCAAGGGGAAACCAGGGGGAGTCAGGTCACCGGTGAGCGTGAAATACTTTTTACAGGGTGGAACGGAACTAGACTGCAAGACAGGTGAAGGGTATTCGGGGAGGAGAGGAGGTAAGGGGAGGTAGGAAAGAAAAGGGAGGGTAGACTGGAAACGATATGCACACTTTTTACACTGCGGCTCTCCGCCTTTCCAACCAGCCCGACACATGGTCACGCACCTGAGTGAGCCACACTCCTCCGTGAGTGTTGCTGGGCGCCGCGTGGTATCGTTGGCCTCCTGGCACAGCTTCTATCGTCTTCTTCTCCTCCACAAACTCCATACTCTGTCCTCCGATTTCCACGCTCTCAACACGCTCTCCTCTCTTTTCCTCCGAGCTGCCGGGACACACCCTTCTTCATGCCTTTTGACCAATCCCCTAGACTGCGCCTCACAGAGGGGCGTGCCTGCTTCCTCGAGGCTGTCCATTTGGCATATGAGCGCGTCACAGGGGGAAGTGCTTTCTTCGATACAGCCGGCCCGTAAAAGAAACATCCCTCGTTTTTCGTAGCCTGCTGATTCCACCACTCTTTGGACTCCGAATCCCAGGTGTCCTGAGGTGGTGACAGAGAGGAGGTGGAAGGTATGTCAGTATACCCCCAGTCTTTTAGTGTGGTTTCGTCCGTATCCCTTCCCACCTCCCTGCTACACTATGATACTGGGAACCGATTACTCCCACATCAATAGCCTATTGTCAGATAGAGAAAGGGAGGAATGGGGAGAAGAAGCACCCTTGTTTTCTGATCTCCATCCTGATTGGGAACCTGGAAAAACCAGGAAGAGTAAGCAACAAAGACGACGAGAAAAAAAGAAAGGGAAACCAGTCCTTCTCACAAATCCTGACACCGGACTGTGGAAACATGATAGGAACTTTCGTTCCGCTCAAAGGGAGGACCACACTTTACAAGATGCCTGGAAGCAAGCTCAGGAACAGGAAGACCCCCACCAAGTAGGTCCCCAGTTTTTCATACATATAGGGTTATTATACTGTAAGGATGGGAAAATGCTTCCCTCACAATTGCTAGGTCCGGTCCCCTTCAGAGAGAAAGTTTTATACCTGGCGCACAGCCACTTACTCGTGGACTTTCTAGTGGGGAGAAAACTGAAAAAGCGATTCTAGAAAGATTTTATTGGCCAGGGTCTATCACCAAGTTAGGAAATACTGTAGGGAGTGTGCAGTTTGTCAGAAAACTAGTCCGGCTATACCACCACGGGTACTGCTAAGACCCTTACCAGTGATTGATGTTCCTTTTTCAAGGGTGGGAATGGACATTATCGGACCCCTCCTACCCTCCCGTAGTGGGTGTCAGTATGTCCTTGTGGATTATGCCACAAGATTCCCTGAGGCTGTGGCTTTGAGACAACCCAATACAACCCAGGTTGCCAATGCCATGATCAATATTTTTTCCCGAGTAGGGTTTCCAAAAGAAATGTTGAAGGATCAGGGCACCCCTTTTACTTCATGAGACAGGTCTGTCAACAGTTACATATTAGGCAGATTCGCACTCTAGCCTACCACCCTAAGACGGATGGGTTGGTAGAGCGCTACAACTCCACTTTGAAATTCACTTTAAAAAAACGACTGAATCTCTAAGCCCGTAAATGGGAGGAGATGCTTCCTCTCGCCCTCTTCGATATTTGATGTAGCCAACAGAAAAGTCTGGGATACTCCCTGTTTGAACTGCTATATGGACGACCTCCCCGCACCCTTGTGGATGTGACCAGGGAGGAGTGGGAAGAGGAGACTGACACCTCTAATCCCTTATTAGACTATGTGGTTGGCCTAAAACACATTTAAATCGGATAAGGGACATAGTATGAAATAACCTAGAGAACTCCCAAATAGCTCAGAAACAATACGACAAGTCCACTAGGGAAAGGCCCTTAGATGTTGGTGATATGGCTCTGTTACGTCCCTCTTCTGAGCATAAACTACTCAGTCAGTGGCAGGGTCCCTTCAAGGTGGTAGAGAAGGTCACTCCGGTTACTTATAAGATAGAACTAGATCCCCAAGGTGTAACCACTCAGATCTTCCACATAAATCTCCTGAAAAAGTGGGAAGGACCTACCCCTGTGTTGATGAATCATCCACAGAGACCCTTGACCGAACAAAGTATACACCTGAACTACCTGAGACCCTAAAACAAGAACTAAGGGAAACCTTGGTTCCCCTACAGCACATGTTCTCCCTGACCTCTGGTAGAACTAACTTAGTAGAACATGAGATTCACACCCCAACAGCGAAGACGGTTCAGCTAAAACCCTATCGCATCCTAGAAGCCAGAAGAGAAGCTATTGACCAAGAGATTCAACAGATGTTGCAGATGGGTATTCTAGAACCATCCAAGAGCAAATGGTGTTCGCCGGTGGTAGTAGTATCCAAGCCAGACAGGTCTATACGTTTTTGCATCGACTTTAGGGAGGTGAATAAGATATCACAGTTTGATGCTTATCCCCTTCCTAGAGTCGATGAGATGGTGGAAAGGCTAGGAAAAGCTCAATATGTCAGTACCCTATATTTATGTAAGGGCTACTGGCAAGTGCAATTAAGACATAAAGACAGGAAAAAACGCCTTCTGCACCCCTAAGGGATTGTGGATAGTGAGTGTAGCAGCTTAAGAGCATCTTGGGTGTCAGCGGTTGCTGCCGGGGCCCCTGTGAGTCGTGACGGCAGACAAGCGACCGACTGGGAGGCAACAACATGGCAGCCATATGAGCTCCCGAGCCGTGCCCAGCAGAAATGGCTTCGCTGGTGAAAGGCAGCCCTGGCGGGGCCCGCGGAGGTGACCAGGATCAAGAGTGTGCCTCATATCCCCGGTCAAGTCCATCTATGCAGCACTGCGGCTATGTAAAAGATCCGGCGAGCTCGAGAGCAGATGGCACCATAGGGTTGATAGCGACTGGTGCAGGCTAAAGACAAGCGCTGAGGGACTCCGTGAGTGTGCACAATGAGGTGACTCCTGTCCACCAGAACTGCAACACAGCAACACACAACAAGGCAGAAGGCGAGTGGAGACGCCTGGTGTGCCCGGCGACCTGCCCGGGCGCTTGTTGGGGTTGTGGAAGACGTGTGGCCGGCCGGCAAGGTGCGAAGCAGGACGGCTGACTGAACTTCAAGGCTGCGCCGACCAGGTGAGGCACAAGGCTGCCCACGCTGCTCAGGTAGAGCCAATCTGCAATAGCAACACAGTAGCCCCCTAAAGAGTAAGGGACTGACAAGCAGGAATATAGAAGGAGCTGCAGCCGGTGCGAAATAGTGCTATGACCTTGGCTGGCCCCTGCCCTCAAACTTCCAATCTACTGACATTCGCCCACAGCATTTGGAAAGAGAAGCGCCCTTTTGAGGGGTCCTTACGGCCAAATCTGGACTGCCACATTAATAGAGGCAAGCGATAAAGGGCAATGAATATAGAATCAGTCGTTACTATATTGGATTGACATGTGCGCCTGACAGAGGTCTAATATTTACTTTCTTTAGCAATAGAAAAGGTTGTTCACAGCAATACACAAAGTGGGACACAAGCCTGTGCCCTACTTAACACATGAACAGCATTTGGGGGCAGGGACAAAACAGAAAACAAGGGGCTTTTAGGCAAAAGCTTAACGGTTCATTGCACTTTATGAATACACAATGTCAAAGTACAGCAAAACACAATAGACACCTTTACAGAATCAGTACACCCAAGGTTTGCAGTATATAAGGTGTTTCAAAGTGTCGACGGCTTTTCGATCCAGCAAACCATTACGTGGATCATCATCGGGACATAGATATTATGCCTAAAAATAAGAAGCCTCAATTGCCTACGGAAGAAAGGGAAGGAAAATACAGTGTTGCAGAAGTTAAGGCACGTAACATTGAGTTCAAGGGTTTAAAAGTGGAGTGTGACAATGCTGCATGCACATCTGGACTAGAGACCATGTGCCTCAAGGCGAGGGTGCAAGAAGCATGTGCCAAAATCAACCATCGGAAGGCTAATAACGAAGCTACCAGGTTAAGGGTGATATCATACTGTCTGCATGGGTCTAGTGCTGGAGGTGATTGTACTTAGCAGCCAGAATAGACAAATGGTCCAATATGTCAACCAGGAACCAGTGCACATTCTGGGAGGGAACCAAGAGGAAAAACCGCGAGTTCCTATTCAAGGCCATGTCATTATGTCTGGCTCAGGTAGAATAAGGCAGTCTATTTCCAATTGGAACAGACAAGTGCGGTTATGAATGTGTGCAGTTACTGAGGGATGCCAGTAGTCACAGTAACCAAAAGCATTCGATGGCATGGAAAAGGAGTGATTGTTGAGTGCGAATGAGAAGGCATGCAAGGTAAAGGATTCAGACACTAGAGAAAATTTGGCGAAAGTCGGTAGTACTTACTAGTCAATTTACATAGTGAGTACGATAGAAGGCATGCAGATAATACGGATTAAACCACACAAATTGGCGTTAGTCAAAGAATTAACAATTGACGCAGAGCAATAGACAAAGATCAATACTGTCACAAATGTGCACATTGGTAAACTGATACGCTAGTGCATGCTGGTAGCAGGTAACAATTCAGTATCTTAAATGGGCGGAACTCTTCATGTAAACATTGGCAACCGATCAAGATTCCTAATCAAAAGTGACCAGAACTGTTTGGAAGACTTGTGCGCAAATTTCTAAAACCGTTCGAGGCCAAGATATGGCGTGATCGTGAGTGAACTAGCTCCTTGGGGGCTTACCGAGTAAGAGGGTCAGGAAGTCGTGCGGGGGTTACGGGACTTACCGGTCTCTATGAAGGCACAGCTGCTCAATTGAGGGTTTCAGTGGGGTGAAGTCACTCGGAGTGAAACTGGCAGTGGCTATTTAGGGGGCAGGCCCGCATTCGGATTGGACAAGGTAGTCACATGATCCTAATAGGGAGTGAGGAGGGACTAAGTTACTGATAGAAGCAATAGGACAACTTCAGTTGGCAAAAGCACCAGGGCATAATGGGTTCATAGTAGCCTTTTACAAGCAATATGCCACACTTTTGACCCCAATTCTTGCCCGACTGAATAACTCATTTAGCGAATCTGGGGAGCACAAGGAATCAATGCGCATGGTGATAATCACAGTGCTACCAAAGCCAGGGAAACATCCCCAACACTGCTCATCTTATTGCCCCATATCCCTCCTGAAAGTAGATGCCAAGATTTTTACAGGGATTCTAGCGGGCAAACTGGGTGGACTTATGCCTGGGCTGATAGAGCCTGATCAATCTGGCTTCATACCCGGCAGCACCTGTAGTGATAATACTAAATGGCTTTTTGACTTATTGGACAAGACACAGCGTTCACAAGTCCTGACTTTGTTCTTATCAATAGACGCCGAAAAGGCCTCTGACCCCGTGCATTGGCCATTCTTGCACGAGGTACTGGAGAGAGTGGGCTTTGGACCTAGGTTCCTGCGTTGGGTCAGGGCTGGTTATGCTGATCCAAAAGCGTTGGTCAGGGTGAACGATACTCTAGTCTCCGATCTTTTTCGTCTCGAGAGGGACCCGCTAGGGCTGCCCACTCTCACCACTATTATTTGCGTTCTATATGGAGCCGTTAGCAGAGCGCATTTAACATCATTCACAGATAGAGGTAGTCTGGACAAGGGGGCCAATCCCATAAAATAGCTCTGTACTCTGATGATGTCTTACTCACCATCACGAACCCGCGTCACTCAGTGCCTCCTCTTTTAGAAGAACTTGCAAGTTTCGGGGAGGCCTCCGGCTTCAAACAGAACACAGCCAAGACTCAAGCCATGAATATCACTATTCGGCATGAGGAACAAATTTGCTTGGAGTCGGAGTTCCCCTCTCAATGGGCACAGTGGGGTATCCACTATCTGGGTATTCAAATATTTTCCACGATAGAAAGCTCTGTCACACATAACTACATGGACCTGTTGCCTGCAGTGAGGTCCCTTATCCAGTCTTGGCATGGTGGTCCGACTTGCGGCAGTAAAAATTACCCTGCTGCCTAAAATTCTCTATCTTATGCAGGTGATGCCGTTGCCACCCCACGCTCATTTTATAGGTTGCCCTTGAAGCCTTCATATGGGCGGGTAAACATGCCCGTATGGCAAAAGAGCGAGCATATCTGCCAATTGCCAAGGGTGGACTGGGTATGCCAAATCTGACAAACTGTTACCAGGCTGACCATTAACACTATATAGTCGAATGGAAATGCCCAATGACCGAAAAACACTGATGCTTCTTGGATCAAGCGGTTGCGGGAATCCATATTTGGAAGATCCCGTGGTTCCTACGTAAGCATCGCCCGCCAGGCGTATACATAACGCCAGTGGTAAGAGCAACTGTTGGGGTTTGGGACAAGGTGTACTTCATGCATCAGTTATCCACGCGGATATCTCCATTCACACCAACATAGGGAACCCAGATTTCCCTCAGGCCATGCAAGAGAAAGCTTTCGCATGCTGGCAGGAGGTGCAGTGCAAGAGGATTGGAGACCTATTTGATGTTCAGGGCTTATTGGTCTTTGGTGCGCTCCAACAAGACTTTGGGCTCCCAGACTTGGAGTACTGGCATTAGCACTCCGACACGGAGTGTCTCTTCCCCCAATCAAGCAACATGCTAGTAGATGGCTAACACTGTTTGAACGCTGGTTTTTATCCAGGAAAGATGATTCAAGCATTTTATCAGAAATATATTCATTCTTAAATAGACAGACTTCACCTCTACCGACTGCAGCTAGGAAGAGATGGGAGTGGGAGTGCGAACGCAGTTTTGACAGATATTTTGCACCGTGCGGGCATCTCTGCCAGTAGCGCTGCTGGCAAAGAAACACTGTTAAAATTAGCACACTCCTGGTACTATACCCTGGCCCGACTGGCTCAGTGGCAGAAGGGACAGGTGGACACATGTTGGAGACACTGCACTCATTCGGGCACACTCACTCGCCTACTGTGGCACTGTCCCAAACTTCATAGGTATTGGAAGGAAGTTCTGGCTGATGTTGACATGATGTTCAATACAGAAATACCCCGCTTTCTCAGCTTTTGGGGTTACCCAATGTCCAAACTTTTCCATTACACTCCAAAAGGGGTAATGCCATTACATTAGCGCTGTGTGCAGCGAAGCATGTCCTGTTATCAAAAGGTATACCAATGTAGTCCCAACACATACAGATTGGCTTCAAAAGGTTTGGGATTTATTGGGGATGGAGAAATTGACAGCCGCCATTAGCCACACCTTACCCAAATTCGAAAAAAGATGGAGAACATGCATTAAGCACCTCTCGGGAGAATTTCAACAACTCACGTGCCCAATATATTTGCGCTTACTGCAGATTACACCCTCTACCCCCACAGTAGACCCAGGGGAAAAGGACTGACGACTACAACACCTGTGACAAGAGCACGTATTGTTTTCTTTACTCACTGTTTGCTATTGATATGGATTATGTTTTCCTATCCCCTCCACTCCTCTCTACCCCCTCCCCTCCCCCTTGCTTCTCAGCTACCTCGCTGGCCAATGGATGTAGGCCCATGGTGTTGTAAATCAAAATCAATAAAAATGTTACAATCCTTAAAAGGGGGCGTAGCCTCGGACCACTCTGAGCAATCCAGCTGTGTGGGTTTTACTGGAGCTACCTGGTGGGTTAGTTGGCCCTCGGGGACCCTCAGGAGGCAAGGGGACTACATTTCCCAACAAACAGTATGCCAGGAGGTGTGTTTGCAGAGTGGTGGATAATGGGGGCGTAGCCTGTGTCCACCTCTCAGCAATCCCTCTGTGTGGGACTTACTGACAGTAAGAGTTACGCACCCATTTGTTGGAGCTAAGCATTCTATGTCTTTCTTGCTGTTTATGCTCAATCCTATTGATTACTCCTGAGCATTCAAGTTCTCAATTCTGTGTACTAGAGCTGAGGGATTTCAGTCCTCAATCCTTGTTACTGGTGTTGTTCTTTCTTCACCTATGTAAATATGTGTAGTGCATTATTTAAGTTCTCTGTACGGATTTTAGGGGGGCACTTTACGCTCCACCCTTTCTGGTGTTAACTAGTGTAGAGCATGATTTTAGCTCACCTTGTTAGCTTTAGGGGGGCACTTTACGCTCCACCCTAAAAGTAAGTATGTGTAGTACATGATTTAAAAAGTCCACCTTACTAGGTTTTTGGGGGCACTCTACGCTCCACCCTATGTGTAAATTGTGAAGGACATTTCTTTAGTCCGCCTTGAGATTGGGGAGCACTTTACGCTTCACCCTGTTTCTATTAATTTATGTAGAGCATAATTGTAGCTCAAATTTCTGAGTTTGGAGGCACTTTACACTCTATTTTATGTACAATTATAGTACATTGTATTGCATACGTTGCATTGTGTATTTTTGGACTTGAAACTGTTTCGTTTACACTTCGCTCCCATGTGTTTTGGGGGAAGTGTGTTATGTGTGTGTTTAGTGTTTTTCTTAAATCCTTTCGCTTCTGTTATGTTTTTTTTTCGTGCCACTCACCTCCTTAATTTTGCTTTTTTCTCCGTTAGGGAGGTGTGTTGTATCCTGCCTTCTACTCTTCTCTGTCCTTTCACTTTGTCCTTTCTCTGCTGCTCAGCCAGTCTCTGTGACGTCACAGAATGTTGCCTTTGTGAATGTTTAAGTGTCTTTGTCAGTTCATCTCTGGAGGCAGAGCATCAGGGCTGCTGCACTCTCTGGTGGGGCTTTATACTTTATACCTTTGGATTATCTTACTGCTTATACTATGAAATTGGAATGGAAATAAAACTACAAGTTGGATACAGCACCAACTGAGTTTCCTGCTTGTACTAGTTGGCCCCAAAAGGCCCCCAGCTGCAAAGGTAACTTCAAAGCCCATCCAAGAGCATGCAGGGAGCATGTTTGCAGAGTGGTGGGCAAAGGGGCGTGGCCTGCTATGAGAACTTAACAAACCTATGTTTTTTTCCGCGAATTTCAAAGGTTTTTTAAATGCTAATTTGTAACTATAACATCCCTGAAACCTATGTTTTTTTCAGTGAATATATCTATATATATATATATATATATTTCTCACAAAAAAAGTTATTCCAGCACTCCGTTAGTCAGAAGTTTTTGATTTATTCAGTGCACAAGTACAAGCCTATGTGTTTCGAACCTAATGGTTCCTTTTCACGGCGGCATAAACAATTGTCCTACTTCACTTTCAGTATTTAAGTGATTGTGGCAAGGGCACTCAGCCCTAGAAACCAAAGAATTCTGCACACGGGAATGTAAAAATCATCAATTATTCCTTGTAAATTGGAACATGTTTCTCTACAAAAGTTGCAGATTGTGAACACTGCCAGGTTGCCAAAAAGTGCAAATATTGGGACTATAACTACAATTAAGGCACTCAGCCGTAATTGCGACATCAAAGCTAAAAATGTACTTGCTTGAATTTTATTAACATGAAACCAGTGTAAAATTCGTTATATCTGAAATGTCAGTGGGAATTTCCCATTATTAACTACATGTCCCACAATGCACTAAGTAACTACAATCACTTAAATACTGAAAGTGAAGTAGGACAATTGTTTATGCCGCCGTGAAAAGGAACCAGTAGGTTCGAAACGCGTAGGCTTGTACTTGTGCACTGAATAAATCAAAAACTTCTGACTAACGGAGTGCTGGAATAACTTTTTTTGTGAGAAATACAAACAAACGGAGCCCTGTCCTGGCTCTGACTCCAGCACCGACCAGCTAAGCGCTCCCTCTGCGACAGGACAGCTAGTGTTGAATATATATATATATATATATATATTACAACAAGGAAACCCCTGTCGACCCATTAGTGGCGGGGGAGTAAGGAACCCTTTGCTATGACACAAAATTGTTTGCTGTATTGCAGCAGCAGAAACCGTGCATGCAATCCAGATCTATTATGCAGTGATACTTTTAATTACCTAACCAATGTGCTTCGGCTCGATTCGCCCTTGATCATGGGTATATGAACATATACTGCTAAAAATAAAAATCAGGAAAAACATGTACGTAGTTATTGAGTCACAGACCGTCACACAAAGGCAGAGGTAGTCATATACATCTAAGGACTTGTATAGTCAAATATACTGATACATAGTCATTGAGTCATGTGCACACTCACACAAAGGTGCGGAATAACACATAAAGGTACACACACAGTCTCTTTCTCTCACACACATAGTTGAAGATTTGATCAGACTTACAGAAAAGCGTACATGTATATGAAACAAAAGTACAGGCAAATAAATTGCTTGAGGCATAGCTAAATAAACATAGTCGGAAAAAAAGTAACTACAATGAACTGCTCAAAGTTGTAAGTGACAGCATTTGATATGAATGGGTGTAGAAAAGTTACAGAATACACATAGGTTTGCCGGGAAGTAAATATCTTGCATGCAAATGACATTACCCCTACCTAGATAGCACTTTATTCTAAATTGTTTGAGTAGATTTCTCCCTTTTTCTAAAGCACACACCTTCCATTAAAGTTGTCAGAAGCAAAATGTGATAAATGGGGTTATCAATTGATGACAGTGAAGTTTGCATGATTCACATGAGGGATTGTAAAAGATAATTTGGGAGCAAATTGCAATGGGCATGTTGATCACACCTCATTAAAGATTAATGAAAAATATGTGTAATCAATGTGTGTATCTGTTAAATGAAAATCAGCAAAGCATTACATATTATTGTGTATAAATTGCACTGCCGTGGGTATTACAATATCACTTTCCGACGGCCATTCTGTGCATTCAACCCGCCGCAAAACAGCAGACGGAAACGAATTTGGGAGCCCAGGGGTAAGGTGGTAAGGGGGGCCTACTACGGACCCCCAAAGTCCCTTGCTGCTTGTCTGTTTGTTGTAAATTCATACTTAGCTTTCTATGGCTTCTTCTTCCTTAGTCCTTTCTCTGTGTTCCTGTCTTCTTACATAGCTGTATTCTATCTGTAGTGTTGGGGATTCTACTATGGGCAGTTGGTCTGGTCAGCTGTGGGGAACTACTGCTCTGTGTCTTAACTTATTCCTTGTAACTTAATAAATACAACCTATCTACAAGAAGACGTGTCCTGCTGCATACCTCATTCTATTTACAACATTTGGCGACGCTTGAAGCTGACCAGACCAGAGGCAGACCGAAGAAAAAGACCAGGAAGACCAGAGCAGTACCTCACTAAAAAGAACCCACCTAACTGCGACAAGAAACAAGAGGAGAAGCAATTTCAAGGAAAATCAACCAAGTAGTCACAAGTTAGTACTATGAAACACGTGGAAAAAGCAACCGCAAGTCAGAAGAAAATCATCAAGTCAAGCTGCAAGTCAATCCTGAGTAACGTGTGAAAATTACTATTAGCAACTGTGAGTAACGTGAAAATGTGATAAGAGACTGTGCAAACGCGTGAAATTAACATTTAATCAACTCTGAGTAATACAGATATTTAACAGGAATATTTAACATAAAGCTGTGACTGGCATTGAAATTTAAAGAAGACGTCTTAACAGGAATGTTGTGCCAACTAAGGTTAATCTGTCAAGTAACTGAACTGTCAAATTGCCATGAATCTTTGAAATACTGAGTGATTTGAACCAGACCTCACACCAGGACACATGTTAAATGTAAAAATTAAAAAAAAAAAAAAAAAACGAGTGGATTTGACACAATAACGGTGGAGGGAAAAGGATAAAAACGTTTTAGTTCATCCACCGTGAATCTTTGGCGTAATTACATTTTCATGTGGCTCTTGACATTGTTTGGTGCCTACCGTTATTTGCCTCGAGCTGATCCGCTCTTCACCGTGCCTTTTTCCTAAATGATGACGTGGTCGTATTGCTCCATGACTCAGTGGAGGAGCATTCTCTGATCTGCGTCATCACAGTGTCTAGAAGAGGGCTGAGGTAAAAAACGGTGTTGGATCTAGCCCTGATCTCTTGACTGGGTGAGAGTATTCTGCTTAATTCAGAAACTCTGTCCATCACCACCCCTTGTTGTTTAATTATTTTGTCCACCATAAGCGTGGAAGGGTATACTCAGATGTGAGTCCCTTGCTCATTGTACCATCAGGATTCAAGCAAGCCGGGCCGAAGACGGCTGTAATGCCAGAAACCAGTCCCCGGAAGCTTGTTTGCTTCCCAGTGAAAGAATTGGCTTTGTAGTTTGGTTTGCCCTGTTCCCATCATGCACTGGGACAGGAACAGACTAATTTGCATATAGCCAGGTTCTGAGCTGGGATGGTGCAGTGAGCTAAAAAACGGTGTTGGATCTAGCCCTGATCTCTTGACTGGGTGAGAGTATTCTGCTTAATTCAGAAACTCTGTCCATCACCACCCCTTGCTGTTTAGCCATCATAATATGACGGGCGGTAAAGTTGGTTACGATGGTGTGGAGACCACCACCGACAGCCTGTTGGTGGTGGCCTCCCTGCCATCGTAATCTGGCCCACTGTACCAGGAACTATGTGAAAAAAGGCTTGCGAGAAGAAAGGACATAAAAAAAGATGTTAGGAAAAAGAAATAAGAACAGTGTGTTTTTAAAAGTCAAATAATCATTACTCAATTCGCAACTCTTTGGTAATGACTCACGCTCCCACTGAATGTGAAAAATTTAAATAAAATACGTGAATGGAATGTGAAGTGTGATCCAAAAAAAAGGTTTGAATCAAAATAAAAACCTAAAAAAGTAGGCTGCAAGGGAAATGATGTAAGGCATGGGTCAGAGGCCAAAAAGTATGGTCTGTGGAATAACTGAGGGCCACATTAATGCTAGCAGGCGATGTAGGGTGGGTGTGGGTGTGGGGGAAGCGAAGCATGTACATATTGGGGACAATGAATCTTGGAGTTATTTTGAGGGTCAAATCCTGCCCTTTCTACGCCTTTGTCCCATTAATTGCCATTATGTGATAGAGTTGGATGAGACACAGAAATCTAGTGCCATGCTTGACTCCGAAGCCCAGCTGTGGCTCAGTTTGAGGTTCTTGTAGAAACAATAAATTCCAGGCAGAAGATATTCAAATAAATGCAGTTGAGTTTATTTCTTACAAATGAGAGCACGTCCTAGTACATCAGCTGTCTTCAGGAACTGCCTGCCAGTGAATCCACAAGTACATATTAGAACCTAGAACCTACAATTCAAATGAGTACACTACGTGCTTTAAGGGGAATACACATTACAACACTACACAGCTAATATGGAATTACAATGGAATAATTAAATAAGCACATACTACATATCTTCCCTTTTTTTAAAAAATAATAATAATTAAATAAAAAAATAATTACTTATAAACTCCTTAAATTTCATAGGTTTCTTCACAGTTCTTCCAAATGAAGATTTCTGATCAACACTAGCATTTTTGTCTCTTTCATCGTTACAAAAGTAATCATCAGCAAGTACATTTTCTTCCAAAGAATTGGAAGTCAATTCTAGATTTACTTGATTCCCATCATCATGCACATCCTCTATATCATTCTTATGTTTGTCAAAACACCAAAAATGCCCCCGAGACTCGTCCATGAAAACATGGCCAGAATCACAAGGATCAATGACAACTGAAGGTTGTGTTAAAGCTAAGCGACTAAGATGCCACTTCTCACCATTATTCAGGGTGACTGAATTCTGGTGAATCTTAACAATTTTCTTTGGAGAACCAAACTTACTCTGCCCCTTGAAAAATCTTTTAGGATTTTTAATAGAAACCCATTGCCCAACACGCAATTTAACAGGTATAGAGCCATGCTTTGCGTCATAATAAACCTTATTTTTAGCTTGCGACAGAACAAAATTAGATTTTACCTTATCAACTAACTAGGATTAGTCTTAGACAAAGGCTTCCTACATCTCATAAGAGAAAATGGACTCATGCCCAAAGATGGATGGGGTGTAATACGATAAGTCCACAACATCTTCAATAATTCACTCTCCCATTCTAATTTAGACTTGATGCACAATTGTAGAGTACTCTTAATAATTCTGTTAAGTCTCAACTCCATTGCAAGAAGGATGATACAGTGGAGATAGCTTATGTTTAATCCCTTTGGATATGAAGAAACAATGCATTCCCTTGGATTTAAATTGTGCACCATTATCTGTAAGAATAGAAGATTGACAACCTTCTTGCACAAATTTTTTTCCAAAAATTCAATCACATTAACAGCATTAGCTTTGCTAACCACCTTTAGCTCAAACGACCTCGAAAACCGCTCCACCAATACAATAATAAATCTTACTGTTTGATCAAACCAACTGATAGGACCCATAATATCCATTGCCAGATCCTCCTAAGGAAGATTCGGAGTAGTAACCTCTCCTAGAGGTGGATTAAAGTTTTTTTTGGATTATTCTGAAATCTCACAATTGACACGCCCTGACAAACTTCTCTATTTTACAATCCATTCCAGGCCACCAATACAGATCCCTTACTCCAGACCTGGTCCGAGAAATCCCAGGATGACCTTCATGAGACCGCTGTATAATTTTATCTCTTAAAGACTCTGGAGGAATGATTTTATCACCTCTAAGGAGAAAATTATCCGAAACAGAGAGTTCGTCTCTGACCTCCCAAAAACCTCTCATGACATCATTCAAATCCTTCTTAGAAAAACCATTCCAACCATTTATCACTTTAGACTTGACCATACTCAAAACACTGTCATTCAAATCAGCAATAGACCATTGCTCTGAAGAAATAGATTCAAAAACGTTGTCATTGGCAACAATATTAGCCACGGAAAAATAATTCCAAGAATTCCTATCTGCCTCAAAAATAGGTAAAGAAAGTCTACTCAAGAAATCCACAATCACATTTTTTGCCCCTGGGACATACCTAACCTCAAACAGAAAATCCTGTAAACGCATAGAAAGTCTAGCTATCCTGGCAGTAGCTCTCAAAAGACCATCAGTAGTCAGTAACTGATCAGATCTCACGTAGAAGAACTTACCCCACACAAATTTCCTAAAATGTTCCAGCCCCCATACAACAGCCAATGTCTCCCTCTCAATTACTGAATACTTTTCCTCTGTGGGCGTCAAAGACCTAGAAGCAAATGCAATTATTACTTCTAAATTACGCTCAGATATTTGTCTCAAAACCGCTCCTAACCTCCTGGCGCTAGCATCTGTGGTGATAAATGTGGTGCAACTGGATCAAAACCTTGAAGGTTAGGAGCACAACACACAGCTTTCTGTATAACCTCAAAAGCTTGCGGACAATTCTGAGATAATACAAAAGGAACTTTATTTTTAAGTAAACTCCTCATGTGATATGTTTTTTCCGAAAAGTTTGAAACAAATTTAGAATAGAATTCGGCTAAGCCCAAGAATGATCTCAAATCATCCTTGGACTTAGAAGAAGGAGCATCCAAAATGGCTCTAATCAATTTGGTTTTAGGTCTAATACATTGCTCCCCAATCTCATGTCCTAGGTATACAACTTTATTTTCAGAAAACCTGCATTTTGAAATTTCAGCAGTAAGACATCTCTCACTAAGAATACAAAGAACATTCCTTAATTTAGAATCATGTTGTGCAGCATTCTTCCCCATGATGAGTATATCATCTTGAAAAAAAATAACTCCATGTAAGTCTCCAAAAAGCTGTGTCATAAGTCTTTGGAACACCGCGGCGGCGGAAGCCAAACCAAACGGCATTCGACGAAAACAGCCAAAAGGAGTGCAAAATGCTGTCAAATCTCTGCAAGAATGGTGTAATGAAATTTGGTGGTACGCAGAGGATAAGTCTAGCGTTGAAAAATACTTTGCACCACGGGTCAACGATAACATCTCGTCAATCCGGGGTAAAGGATACTATCAATGTAAATGTAAATGTACATGTATTTATATAGCGCAAATCGCCCACATCGCAGGCATCTATGCGCTTGCTTAGGGAACCCGTCCTGGTATTCTCCTGTGAGATACCCCGGCAGGGTATCCACAAGGTGAGAGCCAGGCATCCCGCCGCGAGGGGCCGTTGTGGAGATTAAGCAAGCTATTGCCCAGAGTTGCAGAGTGTGAACCCGTGAGTCGAGTAGGCACCGGAGCGAGAATTATCGAGTCCGTGGAATTATTGAGCCCAACCCCCGTCGGGGCGGGGTATTGAACCCTGGTCCAGGGCCGATCTCAGCTTCCGGGTCTGCCGCCTCTAACCCCTGAGCCACACTTCTCCACAATGATTATATTCCTATTTAAATTGCGAAGATCAACGCATAAGCAAATTTTCCCATTGGCACGTCTCGCGACAACCAATGGAGAAATCTACTCGGCAGATTCGATGGGTTGAATAATACTATTCTCTTGCAATTTTAACAATTAATTCCTGACCTCATCCTTAACAATCATAGGAACATTGCGAACCTTATGAATCTTAGGAATAGCATCACTTTTTAATCTGATTAGATGCGAAAATCCTTTAAATTTGCCAATCTTACCTGAAAATACATCGGGGAAACTCCTTTAATACCCAATTTTTCGTACTCACACCTTCACCGGTAACTAGAACTTGTTCAGGGCTGTTGGGATCAAGAATGATGTGCAATGACTTCTGATCCCTCCAACCCAAAACGGATGGACCACACACAGCAATTTACAATTTACAAAAAGCGGTGCGACTTTTAAACTCAAACACTAAAGAACGAAACCCCAACTTTTCAATTTTGTTACCTGTAAAGCTGTCAGGTGAAACCTCAGTAGGTTCAAGCTGAGGGCCTAAACCACTAACTAATTCATTCTCCCACACATCTTTGTTAACAATTGTGAAAGGTGAACCAGAATCTGCTTCCACCTGCACTGGAATTCCTCCAAATTTAACAATACATAAAGGTTTACTCTTTACATTTTCATCCACACTCAAAACAATATTACAGTGAATTTTGCCTGCGGAATTAATGAAGAATTATTAAAATCAGAATCATAGTCAGAAGAATCGGTGTCATTGATACAAGACACTTTAGGTCGTTGAGATGAACTTCTGTTGCAAACTTTAGCATAGTGTCCCAAAACTCCACAATTAAAACACTTCACCGACCTAGCAGGACATTTGTCAAATCCTGTATTGTGATTTTTATCCCCACAACGATAGCATGCAAAGGATGAAGACTCATTTTTATTGTAAGTTTGCTTAAAGAACGGTTTTTGATTGAAGGATCTCTTTTGGAAGCTCTTATTACTTTGAAAATGTTTATAGTTCTTTTTAGATACATCACCACTGTTTTTCTTGATAGATACTTTGCTAACAGTGGAAGTAGGGGTGATCGAGGATTCCGATTGTTCCAAAAGAGCTTTAGAACTTCTATCTGAGAGTTCAGCCTTTTTCAATAAAGTAATTACATCCTTCAAACAAGATTCTCCTTCAATCCAAAGTCTATCCTGGATACTTTTATTTCTAGAGCAAACAACAACCTGATCACGATGAGTTCATCGTGTAAAACACCAAATCTGCAATGCATGGCCAACAGCTTTAATTGTGAAACATACTCCTCCACAGATTCATTCTCCAATTGTTTTCTTTTGAAGAATGCTCGCCTAGTAACACCAATGCATACAGTAGGTGAATAATGTTCAGTTAAATCAGAAAGGGCTGCATTAAATATGTCAATATCACCAGATCTCTCCGGCTTTTGCATCTGATTGTAAATCCTTAATCCTTCTGGACCAAGACTATGCAAAAGCATCCTCATCTTTCGTTCAGGAGTCAAGGAACCAACATGGTCTTCTAAAGTGGCTATATAATTAAGAAAATAATCCTTCCATTCAGACCACTTTATAATTGGTTCACCCGGAGAGATCAAAAACTCTTTTGGAGTACTGATACTAATATTTATGCATGAAGAAGATGACAAGCTGCTTGAAGTAGAACTAGTGGAAGCAGAATTACCACTAGAATTGTTATTGCTCATATCGTTGAAGAAATTGTAAAAAAATAAATAATAATAATAATAATAGAAGTAAAAACAAAATAACTTGAATAACTATAATGCTCGTTAAGCCATCGAAAACGCTGTTCAAATCTGAAGAAGAAATTGAAAATTAAAAAATAATTGAAATAAAAACGAAATAACCGGAATAAACTTACAATGCTGGTTACTGCTGGTTAAATTAGTGAAAGCGCTGTTTAATTTTGCTGAAGAAACGAAGAACTGACGTCCCCAAATGCTTAAAAACGCCCAAATGCCTCGAAGAATCCAGTAATGGAGGCACGTACACACGCGATTTCCGCAACGTGACTTCTGACAAGAGCTGACTTCCTGTGCCCCAAGGTTGCAATGCAACACCAACGCGGAAAGCGTTCGTTGATTAGAAAACACGCGTTGCTAAGCACTGGAATGACTCGAGGCTGCGCGTTACATCGTAGAATAAGTTCGAAGAAAAACTAACAGCAGGGTGAGTCCGTTTTACAAATGAGGAATGCTTTAAAGTGAATAGAAAAACACCAATCTACTCACGATTCGTGGAAAGAGTCTTAAAATAGAAGAGTAACTAGCAATAGTAGAGTAATAGTGGTAGTCTGTCCAGAAATTTCCTCCTAAAGAAACGGTTTAAAAATTTCTAAAATGGTTAAAAAAAAAAATAGAAGAATTATAATCCTTGTTCTTTAAAGATCCCAATCGTCGCCAATTTGTAGAAACAATAAATTCCAGGAAGAAGATATTCAAATAAATGCAGTTGTTTATTCCTTACAAATGAGCACGTCCTAGTACATCAGCTGTCTGCAGGAACTGCCTGCCAGTGAATCCACAAGTACATATTAGAACCTACAATTCAAATGAGTACACTACGTGCTTAAAGGGGAATACACATTACAACACTACACAGTTAATATGGAATTACAATGGAATAATTAAATAAGCACATACTAAGTTCTCTTAGATCCTCAATACCAAAATGAACTGAGCCTTCATGTGGCTTTTGTCTGCCATTCCCACTCTGACCTCAGGTGCCAAGAAATAAATACAAAGTACTAACTTTTAATGTAAAACATCAAAGGGAAAAATATACCCATCTAGTGGCTGAATTACACAATGTGAAATCAGAAAACCTGGGATCAATCGCGGCTTCCCCACTTGACTAAATTATTTGATCCTAGACCATTATTTTATTTTACTTTGCTTCATTATCACATATGAAACCACATTTAAATACATTCAGGATGTCGCTGAACAAAACCTTCTCTTGTGGTTGATTTGGTAAATTATTATGTTGTTCCAAATATAATAACATCCCAGGCCACCCAAAGGGTGCACATGACAAATGATTTACCTCTTGATTCACTAATGGCATTGTTGGCAGGGCAGTGTGAGGCATAAATAATTCTAAGTTCATATTTGAAAACTATCTTCTTATAAATGCCACTCAAGGAAGTGATATAATCTGATGTACTAAAGTGAAACACTTTAATTTTGAAGAGTGTATCATATTTTTACATGTTTGCCGCACAATGTTTTTAAAAACGAACCTGTTCCTAAAGATGAAGGACACCTTCTCAGCTTCTTACCCTTTACTTTAGTTAATGTGTAACTAAATCCTTACCCATTAAAACATTTTCTAAGGGTTATTGTTCAGTGCAGTAAATTGTAGCTCAGTGTTGCTGCTCACTAGGGGGGATGCATGTAAACTCCAGGAGTGCCATAAGGCCACACTAAGGCCGTACTTTCAGCATCTCCTATGTAGGGCATGCTTTAATAAAAGGGTTGACTGAAAAAAAGCATTGAGGTAGTCTTATTTTGAGGTCTAAAGACAGTTTTGGATGTTGGTTCAGAATACTCAGTTACAGACATACTGTCTTCATGGAATACTCTTAGTTTGTCAAAACAAATGTTCTGGCTAATAGATGACGTAATTTATGTAAGAATGAAGGGATCGGTTTTTACACATTTTACTGCGTCTTAGAATTGAGGAGAGTGCGGGGTTATTGACAAGCCTCTTAAGTAAGCAAAAAAGGAGACAATATAGGCGAGAGTAGACCATTGTTTGTAAAGGGTAAAGAGGCCTGATTTCCCTAAAGGTGTCTTTCATGCTATTAGGGTCAGTCCAGTACAAAGACTTAACTTGTTCCCATCATAGTGAATTAAGAGAGCACCAGGTGGCTTACAAGTAGACAAGGTTTCCGTCTCTCCTAGAAGATCACTTTATCTCTCTAATATTAACACAAACTGAAGACGTGTAACTTTGCTTTCTGCAAATACCGTAAACCAGTAGTTTCAACTGTCCCCTAACAACACCACCAAATTCTACTTGAAATCCACCGCCAGTACAGGAGCAATTCAACAGCAGCTAGTTTGGAATGAGTGAGTGTAACAAGATGAAATAATTGAAGTAGCCGAGGTGTAGCATATGAAGAATGCTTTATTAAATCAGGAGATCAGTATCAAGGGGGGGCCCATCAACGGATCCTCACACCCAGGCATTCCAACACTCCATTCTAACCACGCACCAACATTCCACTCTGGCTGAGCAGCAAGACCTACAAAACTAGTCTACTACATCACCTTCCCCCTTTTAAACTGAAACAAAAGAATTCTGTAAGTACAGTAACAATATGAATCAACATCGGGGTAAAATTGCTAACACTGCATCTAAAAGAAAAAGACATGCAATAATTCATAAAAGAAAATACATTGCATTGATTAATTAAGAGCAAAAGACATAGCATGTCTCATCCCCATTAACGGAGCAAATGAAGGATAGAAATAGCAAATGGTAGAAAAAAAGTAGGAAAGATCAAGCAATTCATAAGAATATAAGGAAAGACTGTGAAACTAAATATATATTATGAAGGGTGAAAACTGCACCCTGTTGAACTATAAAGTAAGTCCAACGTGACAGAAAAAAGTGTGGAATCATGTACCAGAACTAAGAGAAGAAGTGAAAACCACGCATTGCCACAAAATTACAGAAGCCGTAGAATCTACACACAGTGGATGAATAAATTCAGTAAAGTAAAGAAATAAGAAGTAGAAACACAGCAGGTGATATCTGCACGTACAAGTGAATATCACAAAGCCAGTAGGCTTTCAAAATGTATACCTAAAAGTGACCTGTCCACGCAAAAGTGGATATCACCGTACACATGAATAAATGGCAACCCCTTACCTAAATATGCGAAAGAAGCACTGTGAGCGATACACAATAATGCAAAAATACATAGGTGAGAAATCGACGTACCGGTGGAAGACCACATAGCCGAAGGCTATTACAGTGTGTACCTTAATAAAACAAAATTATAATCATGCAGTTAAATTAAATAACGTACATTAATAATGTATGTGACATTTCCACGTACAAGTGAAATGACACAGGCAATGCATGCGTACCATGAAAATTCTGTTACTGGCTGAATTTAAAAGGCTAGCTATACATAAATCTAAACCAGTGGTCCCCAAACTTTTTTAGGCGGGCCACATCAACTTTTCTTTCTGTGATGAAGGGCCGGGGTCAGTCTTACAACAGGAAATGATATGGGCCAAAAAGTGACAACTAATTTCATTGTGGAGATTACAATGACATTTTTTGCAGCTGCCCTTCGCTTGGCCTTGGCGCCACCTGTTGCAAAAAGTAAAAGTAATAATAGAAAGTCTTCTCGAGTTTATTTTAACTACCACAGATACTCCTTGATATAGATCGGATTCGCGAATAAAATCACAAGCTGATGATAATTTGTGTGGCAAACAGTGAAATAACATTAATACAGAATAATTGTAATAAACAGGCTGACTGTAGGGTGGTCCTGGAAGCATGCAGGCCCTTCAGGAATTGCAGATAAAAAAACACAAGCAGCCCATCAGCAGATGACATGCTGCAGTCTCATTTTGTATGTGACATCACTGTTCAAGAAACATGTTGCCTATAAAAGAGCAATACTATACTGACATTTTTTCATATTCATAGTTACTGAAATCAACAGGCTTACCATATCAGTGTGAGCTGTGGGCTTGCTTCTGACTGGTGAGGAGATTGATCTCAGGTTCCATTCCTGTAACAGCCAGCCTCAGAGACTGATGCAGGTGTTCATCTGAGAGTCTTGATCTTGTCGGATTTTTTATCAGCTTCATGCGTGAAAAAGTTTGCTCACAGATATATGTGCTCCCAAAAACTGTGGACATCTTCATAGCGTGCTTTCTGATGTTGGGGTAGGTCTCGTTTGGGAGGGAAGCATAGTACTCTATTAGACAGTTGGGATTGAATGCGTATTTCAGCACATCACAGGTCTGCAACTCAGCCAGTTCAAATTGAAGAGAAGGCAGGGTGTCATTAATGTCGGCCGTAAAAGGGTTCTGGAATACGCGAATTTCTTTAACATGGGCATGAAGCTCAAAGAACCGCATACTGAACTCCTCTCTCAGCATTTCCAGTGCGTCCTTGCACTTCTTGGTTGGAAACGGGACCGCTGGCTCCTCAGCTGAGAGGCTCTGAGTAGAAGGGAGATGGGTGAAGTCTTGTTTTTGCACTTGTCCAACAAGCAGCGCCATTTTAACCTCAAATGCTTTGATGTGGGAATACATGTCACTGATTAATTTTCCCTTGCCTTGCAGCTGTAAATTGAGGCCGTTTAAAATCTCTGTGACATCTGTTGAAAAGGCAAGGTCCCATTTCCATTCTATGTCGGTTATCTCTGGGACAGTTTTTCCCTTTGTCAGGAGAAAGGTGTTGATTTCTGGTAGCAGCTCGTAGAAGCGCTTCAAAACTCTACCCCGGCTTAACCATCTGACTTCCGCGTGGTATAGCACGTCTCCATGGGCAGACTCCAGCTCTTATAGAAAAGCTTGGAACTGCCTGTGTTTTAGTCCGTTTGCTCTAATAAAGTTTATGCAAGACACAACCACCTTCATGACAAGATTCCCACTTCAGAACTTTGCAGTACAGTGCTTGCTGGTGAATCAGGCAGTGGACTTGTAGTGGGGGGGTGAGTCCTCGTTCCTCCTTTTCTCTTTTTATGCGCCCCACTAGCCCCCGCGACGCACCAACCATACTCGGAGCACCGTCTGTTGTGATGCTAGCCAGCTTAGCCCAGTCCAAATCCAACTCTTCAATCGTTTGGCGTACTTTACCAAAAATATCCTCTCCTGTCGTAGTACCCGTGAGACTTTGTAGAGCTGCCAGCTCCTCGAACACTTCAAAATTTGAACTAACTGCCCGAATAAAAATCAGCAGTTGTGCTGTGTCCTGCACGTCATTTCTCTCATCCATTGCCAATGCAAACCACTCAAAATCTTTAGCTTTGTCTTTCAGCTGGACATGTACATTATGCCCCATTTCTTCAATTCGCCTGGTAATTGTAGATGCGGACAGACTCACTGCCTTCAGGGCATCTTTCTTGTCCGGACACACCTCCTCCGCGACAGCGTTCAAGCACTTTTTAATAAACTCCCCATCACTGAATGACTTTCCACAGCTTGCAATCAGTTTAGCTACCTTGAAGCTGGCCCGAACGGATGACAGGTTCGCCTGTGTTTGGCGTAGCATTGTACTCTGCTGGGCGGCAAATCCTTTTTGTAGCTTAGCCACCTTGTCTCTCCTCACTTGGCCGAGCAAGCTAGCATACTGCCCTCCATGGCGGGTTTCATAGTGTCGGCGGATATTAAATTCTTTAAACACCGCCACATTCTCTTCGCAGATTAAACAAACTACCTTTTTCTTGCACTGGACAAAAAAATAGTCATCTGTCCACTGCTGTTTAAAAACTCTGCACTCTGAATCTATTTTCCGTTCCCCCAACAGTTTCGACATTTTGTTGTCTGTCTTCCGTTCTTTCTCGGGCTGGTAGGGGAAATAAGTGAGACCTGATTAAAATGGGTACACAGTTCTTACGTGGGCTTCTTTATTATTTATTATGTTTCTTATATAGCACCTGAATCGACCCCCGAAGGGGTATCTCCGCGCTTGCCTTGGGAACCCGTCCTGGCTTTTCCCTGTGAGATAGCCCCTACAGGGCATCCCCAAGGTGAAAGCCAGGCATCCCGCCGCGGGGGGCCGTTGTGGAGATTAAGCAAGCTTAATGCCCAGAGTTGCAGAGTGTGAACCCATGATTAGGTCAGGCACCGAAGCGAGAATTATCGAGTCCATGGACATTTTGAGCTCAAGACCCTGCCGCGTCGGGAATTGAACCCTGGTCCCGGGTCTGACCTCTGCTTCAGGGTCTGCCTGCTCTAATCAGTGAGCCACACTTCTCCACACTGGGATAGACTTGTGTCAAGTGATCACAAACTCACTCTTTCTAATCTAAATGGAAAGACCTCTCCACACTATCGCCTCACACCTGTCTGGCATGGATACAATTCACCACAGGCAGACAACTCCATGACCGCAGTCAACTCGAGCAAAAAAGATAGCCTTTTGTCCAAGCTAGTATATTCAGAATACACATCCATGGTATCTGACAACACCTTCCCCTCTCCCACATCCCCCTTCCTTCTTTCAGAGTCAGACAATCACAATTGTGGTAAACATAGTAAGTAAATGCAGGGAAATACAGTGATTTTATTTTTAAAACACTATCTCACAATACTACATTTATTGCAGTATTATCCTTCTGTGTTTGGTACTTTTCTCTTGTAACACACTGACCATTTGCTACCTCTTGTTCACTTTCGATACTTGCACAAATGCCACCACAGCCCAAGTATTTTTTGTTCTAGTGTCCTCCATTTATTGCAGTATTATAACTCTACTTGTACTTTGTACCCAGCATTCTGTTTCCTCAATTCAAGTATGTGATTAAATCCTGTGACTCCGATTGCGACCACCCATAGCTGCTTCAAGGTCTGTATATTGTCATCGTGGAAGTCTAATATACCTTCTCGTTCTCACCTGTGTGAAAGGCCCCTCGCTGAAGTGAAATATCTCGGACCCTAAACCGGAGGAACCGACACGCTTTCTGCACTGTGGGAGCTCTTCTATGCACTTGAAGGGCAGAGAACGCTGCACGTCAGAATCGAAGCGCACTGAGAGAGCTGGTTGTAGTCTCACAGTAACAGAATAGCATGGCACATTTCAAGTCCGGATTGAGGTGCATTTGGGCGCACTAACACTTGGATCGGCAATCTCTGATCCACCATAGCAGGGGAGCGGAGAAGTTTACAATTGTGGTAAGCTGGCAAAGAGCGCTGGGCACGGGATAACAGCGCTACAATAGGAAAGAGCGCTGGGCACAGGATCACAGCGCTAGAATAGCAAGGAGTGCTTTTCACAGGATCACGGCGCTAGAATAGCAAGGAGTACTGGGCACAGGTTCAGTTCACAGCTCTTCAAAAGAAAGAGGTAATGGGCACAGGATCATTGCGCTAGAACAGCAAGGGGTGCTGGGGCTGCACTAACAGAGCTCTATTCAAAATCGCTGTAGTAAAAATTGGGGTTCTGTGAGTCAGCGTACAGGTTTGGCACATTACCACAAGGTTAACACCGGGTGCTCTGGCCGAGTTGGGTCAGTTTCACAGGAGATGTTGCATGTAAGGTCGAGGTTAGGTACAGGGAGATGAAGTGATTTGCCCAGAATCACAGGATGTTGAGCGTCGGTGCCGAGACTCGAACCTGGATCCCCTGAAGTCGAACGCCCTAGCCTTCAGGCCACAGTGGGTTTGCGATGCTCTCAATCCATGCCCGGCCTAATACTAAACTAAATGATGTCGGTCTGAGGTGTAGTGGGGTGCATGGAGGTAAGGGGTAAGGCCTCAGTACGATGGACCACTCTCGTGGCTACAACCCTGAAATATACCAGTTTCCTAATGGGAATTTTCATTAGTTTAGGTCCTAAACTAATAAAAATTCCCATTAGGAAACTTGTAACAGATTAATAAGCTAAGGAAAAATTTCTACGTTATGAACCAGTGCATACTTCAAAATCACACTGCTAGGCAAACAATCTATACTAACATTAGGCACAAAAACTGTATAAGGAGAAATCAGTGTAAAGGGTGTGCGCACCACCCACACTAAAGGATAAAAAAACAAGTGTATAGAGACCAGCTCTAATACACAACTACCCTTAAGCAAAAATCTAAGCTTAGTGCACTGAAAATATCTAGATTGGCCAAATCAAAAACATATTTAAGCTTTCACTAAATGCATTCCACGTAAGCAAAACACTCAATTAACCCCTTCCGCACTACCTCTCCAGTGCTGCAGTCGGCCAACAGCCGACGCAGCTCCGCCCACCCTTTAGAACACCCGCACCGCGGCAAGGTGTTAAAGTATGAGTTAAAGATAGTATAGAACACACAGCGATGCGTTGAAACAAAACAACTAAACAAAGTACACAGACAAACTGCTCACCGGTTGCTAAACCACAGCAAAGGAAATTAGGCAGTCTCACTCCTCGAATCGAATAACATCACTTGTACTCGGGATACATTTTCAGGCGAATAAAAGTTCCTTTTACCTCCAGTAGATGGCAGCAACCATCCATTCACTCCCGCTTGACAAATTACACAGCCCTCTGACCTGTCAAAAGGGAAGATCGTTCTCATGCCTGCCAGTTCTCTCGACACAGTTGAACTCTCCTTAGAGCCCCGGTTTTCCTTATCTGTTGAACTCTCCTCAGATAGCTCTCATACCGATCTTGGTATGAAAGAAGAGCGACCGATAACCCAGGAACTGACAGGCGCAGGTCCGGTAGCTAGAAGGATCCAAAGGCAGGAATCGGTAAACTGTAGGTGAGGAAAGTAGCAGGAAGAGCCTCGAGTCCTGACTCACTTCAGCGGGCGACTGATGGTGGTCACTGGTGGGGCCCCTGGTGTCAGGTTCTTAGGTACGCAGATTACTGTTTCAAGATGTGTGCTTTACCTTAGGTAATTTCAGTTTTCTGTTTAACCATCCATTAAGGCAGCACAGGCAGGTTCTTCTGGATCGTCTCCAGATATAATAAGATGAAATAATTGAGGTGTAGCATATGAAGAATGCTTCATTAAATCAGAAGATAAGTATCATGGGGGGGGGCCACCAAGAGCACTTCACTGATCCTCACACTCAGGCATTCCAACACTCCATTCGAACCACGCACCAACATTCCACTCTGGCTGAGCAGCAAGACCTACAATACTAGTCTACTACAGTGAGATAAGAAACGGAAGGGAAACATTTGAAAAGGAGGGCATCAGAGAAAGACAAGCTCTTCCTCACTCTTAAACAAACTCCAAATGTCTCTCCCCTCACTGCATTGCTCTGCTTCAGAATCACTACCTTACTTTCTCTTTATGTCTCTGTCTTTCATGCTCAAGTTACCTCTTATTATCTATTTCTATCTTTCAGCCTCTTTCACTCCATCTCTCCTTACGTAACTTACACTATTTCAATGATTTTCTCTGACTTTTATTTCTTCTTAATTCAGATTTATTCTCAAGGCCTAACCTTCTCTCTGTCTTGCTGTCTCTCTATCACTCTCTTTTCTGACCTCTATTTCCTTGATCCTTGTTTCTTTTTTACCCTTGATGTCTTTTTCCATTTTTATCTGTCACCCGGTCTCCCTTCCCAAAGTAAAATTCATTTCTCTGAGTATCTTGTACTTTTTATCTCTCACCCTAGGTCTCTTCCTTTGTGCCAGTATTTCTTGTATCTCCACCTCTCTCTGTCTGTTTTTGCTTCCCTGTCATGTTGCATGCTTTTCTCTCTTTCACTATGTACTCATAATTTTACTCTCTTCCCCTGACCTTCCAAAGCCACCATTTACAAAGCCCTTCTCTAAATGACTTACTTTCTTTCTTGGCTTTATTCTCTTATGCCTGTGCTATGCCTGCCTTGCTTCGTAGTTCTCCCTTCCATATTCTCTGGCATGCTTTCTCATCTTTTCTTGATCTTTAACTCGCCTACTCCCTTTAATGCTCTTCTACTCTTTCTCTTTCTTTCTTCCATGTATACTTCATTCCTCAACCATTCTCAACTCCTTTGTCTCACTCTCTCTTTCTGTCTCCCTCACTCTACATCACTTTACCCCTCCATTTCCTACTCTAACATCTTTTTTTCACCCTTTCTCACCCTTGTCTCCTATTGTCTCCCTTTTTCATGCTCTTTCTTAAACTTTCTTTCCTTCACTTTCTTTCTGGCTTTTGCTTTCACTTTGCAACTTAATTTCTCTTTCTTTTGACTTGTTTGTGTTCACTCTTTATGAATCTGTCCATATCGAACACCCTTCCTCTTTCTTTTCTTGCTTCCTTTTCTCTGTATATATTGTGTTGTCCCTATCTTTGTTTCTCCTCTCACTCAGTGTTGATCCATTTTTCCCCTACACCATTCTTCCGCTTAAATTCTGATTTCAACCTCTCTTCTCCTGTAACGTGCACTATCTCTATTGCTGGTTCTCTTCATCTGTCCTTACCTTTAACTCAGTCGCTTTGTATTCAACAAGGAAACTGATGCCAATCAATCAATAAGATCATTTGTAGTAGTAGTAGTAAAGCTTTATTTCGATATAGAAACATATCATAAAAGCAAGACATGACAACATAAAAACAATACTTGAAACAAAGCATTTTACAATTCATAATATCATTTAAAACATTCCTATTTGCAGAAGAAAAGCATAAAATTTATACAAAAATTGAAAAGGGACACTCTACTGTAACATCCGTTGTTTAGCAGATCTTATGCGCCAAGCCCAGCCTAGGAACTTTGCCAGACAAATAGCGAAAAAGGGTCTTGTATCTGAGAGCAGTATTCTTATAGCTTCCAGATGTGAGCGAGTTCCCAGGCTCCTACAAAGAGGCTTTAACCACCTCCGTCTGGGGGCCATATAAACTTGACACTCAAATAGGAAGTGTGCAACAGATTCATTTTTTAACTCGCAAAATGGACAATGCGGTACAGTTTGAAGTGGAGGTTTCCAGGTAGAGGTAAACTGACATAGAGGTAGGACCCCAACCCTGAATTTAAAATATAATGCCCTGTCATGTGAGCTGTGGATCAAATCCAAGTATGGTTCTCTGAAGGGGATGTCTTTAACCATTAAAAAATTTGCAACAGATTTTGGGTGATTTGATTTAGCAAATCTCTCATTATCCACCCAAGACCAGTATGCCTTCTTCAGATCTTGTTTGGGAGGTGCTGTTTTATTTTCCCATGCAGCTCCTAGACCAAGCTTGTACAATGCCCTCTTAACCTCTCGAAGCCAGGCGATCTTATGCCAGCCAGGTAAGGACAGTACATCTTTTAAGGCGTCTGCATAACTGTGGAGCTCGGGGACGTTCCAGATTCTAGACCAGAGCAGCAAGGGGCGTAATTTAGCTTGCTCGCAGATTGGTCGAGTACCTGCGTCAAGCAAGATAGGGATTGTGGGGGTGCTCTGGGGTAGCCTCATCAGATCTTTGTGAAATTTATTTTCTAGGTGGGCCAAAGTATCCACTCTCTGGGTACCCCAAAGTTCTGCGGCGTACAGTGCTGCGCTCACAACCCTACCCCTATAGATGTCAAGAAGAGCCCCAATGGGTTTTACGGAGGAAGCACGCTGCTCTTTAAGTAAAGCGCCAACAACCCTCTTATGGGTTAGGAACACTTTTTGGTGATGGGCCTTCCAGCTCATACTATCACAAAGGATTATGCCTAGATAGTCGAATTCGTTGACCCGTTCTAATGTAACAGAGTCAAGAGTGGGTGGTTTAACAGATTTCTTAGGCGGGTTGAGGACAAGGAATTTGGTCTTGCCAATGTTTATGGCCAGTCCTTTGGTGTCGCAAAAGGCCTTAAAGCTGGAAAGAAGAGACTGTATGCCTGCGGGTGATTTCGAAATCAGAAGGGTGTCGTCCGCAAACAGGAGCGTCGGGATTTTCCTTCCAGCCAGGGATGGTGCATCTGCAGGATGTTGAAGAAGGTGCTCCACCACTCCATTAACGTAAAGCGAAAACAGAGTGGGGGCAAGCACACACCCCTGGCGGACGCCCCTGTCTACTGGAATACACGGGGTTTTTTCGCCCTGGGCACCCCATCTGATTTGGGCAAAGTTGTTTTCATGAAATTTTATCACCAGGGCCAACAGATAGGGGGGTAGACCTAGCTCGTCGAGGACCTTCCACAGTAACGCTCTTGGAACCAGGTCGAAGGCAGTTTTTAAGTCTATGAAGACTAAATATAAACTGCCCCCTCCTAGCACCACTACCTTCCAATAGAGCATCAACAGGCAGAATGTCTGCTCGACGGTGCCTGTCCCTGATCTAAAACCCGCCTGGAAATCAGACAATATCTGATTTTCTTCCACCCACTCCAGGATCCTGCCCAATACCACTTTCCCCGCTATCTTTTGCGTTGAATCCAGCAAACTGATGGGACGATAATTAGCTGGGTCTTCCCTGCTCCCTTTCTTGAAAATGGGGACTACTTCAGCCCCCCTCCAAGAGTCAGGGAAAGACCCCCCCATCACAACCTCATTAAGAAGGGCAGCAAGTAGTCTGCTCCAAAATGGGGGATTAGTTTTTACCAGGTCGCCCGGGATCCCGTCCGGGCCTGCCGCTTTGTTAGAAGCAGTACACCTGATTGCCTTCTCTACTTCCAAGGTGGTAAATGGGATTTCGTTTGGAAGGAGATCTGTGGAGCTGGGCCTTAGGATCGGGTCTGGTTTCAAGGGCCCTGCATGAGCCGAATACAGTTTCGAAAAGTGGGCAAACCATGCAGCACCAGGGATGTTACAAGTCAGTTGCAGATCAATGGGCTTGTCTCTCGATCTTAGCAAGTCCCAGAACCCCTTGGCATCTTTCCTTGTGCTCGCCTCCGTTAGGTCCCGCCAAAAGTTATAATCATGTGACCGCTTAGCCTCATTCACAGTTTTCCTATACAATTGCCTTGCAGACCTGATGGTAGCTTGGTCTTTTCCTTTTACTGCCGCCACAAGATTACCCTTGGCAAGTCGACATTTGGGTGTGAACCACTTTTCACTTGATCTCAAGGTCCCCTTTGAAGCAGATCTGGAGCTGGGTTTGGGAACAATGAACAGCCCACTTAATGCCGTAATAGTTTCCGTAAATAACGATAAAAACATCTTACTATCGCTGGAAGTACGGGCAAGCCTAGTTTCAGCCTCTAATAAGATGGTTTCGGCATGAGACATCCTGGCCTCATCCGCTGAGACTCTTGCCCATTTGAGACGTCTGCCACAGTTTGATGGGAGAACCTCATGTGTAGCTTTCCACAACTGGTTGGTTGTTTCATGGGACCCGGATTGCCAGGGGGCAGTGATGGTTAAAGCAAGAGGGTTGTGGTCACTGTCACAGGTCTCTATAACCTCCATGTCTTGATGGTAAGGCCAGAGGTTATAGTTGAGCATAACAAAGTCAATTCTGGATGAGTGGCCCGTCCTATTGTATGTATGGGCGCCCATGAGATCTGATTTGGAGCGCCCGTTAGTTGCTCTCAGATTATACTCCATACAAAGGGCATTTATGTCGATCGCCATTTGTGTCCATTTAGGGATCGGATCAAGGTTCAAGGTAGGGATACCCCTCCTGTTGTCCTCCTCATTGGTGTCCAGAATGTCTTCTTTGGCCAAGGGCTCAAAGCAGCAGTTAAAATCGCCTGCCAGCAGGACGAGAGAGTTGGCGTCGCAGGCAGACAGGATGTTACTTAGGCCTAGGAAGTTTAGAGACCCTCTGTTCCTGGTGCCCCTTAGATAGAGATTAAATAGTTCTAGTTTCCTTCCACCTTTATAGTGCAGTGATAGCCATTGAAGGTCAGGTGTTTCAGTGGGCCTTTGTGAAACGCTGAGGTCTAGTGCAATGTTGATCCAAATGAGGAGACCCCCTGATGGACGTCCTTTAGAACCTTGGTGGCACACAGCCGGTACGTAGAAGGTCGAAAACCCCACTCTGTGTCTAGGTTCCTGGCACCATGTTTCCTGTAACAAACAAATGTCATAGGGTGCCAGGAAAGTATGCCATTCCGGGTTATCAAAGTTGCGTGCAAGGCCCGCCACGTTCCAACATAGGACCTTCAGTGAAGAATCGCCTGGAGAGGCAACACTACCAAGCAGGTCGGGCTCCATGGGATTGGGTTGTACAGGAAGAGAGGAGATCAAACAGGGGCTAACTGGCCTCATTTCCACTTTTTTGTGATCTAGAAGAGCCAATTTAGATGGTTCCATGGCCCGGGGCAGGGCAGACAAAAGTCCAGCTTGGGTTGTTGAGGGGCCGTTGGATGGGTTTCCAGCTGTGACTGTAGCCTGAGGGGACAGAACTTTTGCTAGTTGTGGGCATGCTGGGAACATAGAAAGTCAATCGACCTCCTCCAAGCCTCCATATCTATTGTAGGTTGAAAGGCCATTCCAGTGTAGAAGATTATTCTTTTGCCTCGTGGGGTGGGCGTTCCACGGATGGTGCTGCACCAAGGACCAATTATCCACTTGGGTGTGTACTTGGCGTGGGGGATAGAAGAAGGATAGCGGCCTTGGAATAACTAAGGTATCTTCACTAGTTGGCCAGGAACAGATATGGTGGGCCGTGAGTGGGTCTTCGAAAGTTACAACTACGCAGTCCCCTTGCTTAGATTTCTTGGTTGGGCCCACCCAGGGTATTCTACGGACCATCATCACTCGACTTCTGTTGCCATTCGGAATCGGCCTGTTAACGTTAAGCCAGTGCATAGTTTTGTTTTTCAATGACCAGTGGTTTTCATGTTGGTCAGTGCCAATCTCAGGGACTCCTGTCAACACGACCACGTAGTCATTGGCCTCTGGAGGAAGATCTATATAACCACCTCTAAAATTTTCTTTTGGGCGAGAACCCTGTGTTTCGGTAAGGAGGGGTCTGGGGGGAGCTACCGGGTTTGAATTTGGTTTTACAGGCTTAGAGTTCCGTGGAGGGATCTGTGGTTTGGTGGCCTGAGGATTGGCGGTTACGGAAACTTGGTCCACAGCCACCGTCCTCGGCTTAGGCACAGGCCTTTCAGCAGCAGGTAGTGGTGGGGGATGCTGTTCGATTTGCGAAACAGTTGATGGTGAATGTGGATCAGATAAGGACACACCCTGGTTTTCGAGATTTCTCAGGCCAAGAGTGGCCAGAGCAATAATGCTCTTCTCCATCTCGAGTAGATTGTTTTCAATCCTAGACAATCTTAAGTCGAGTGGTGAGAGAAGTTTTTTTAATGTTTCCCAGACTTGGTCTATGAATTCCTTGTCATTCCTTCCCTGGTCCTGTATCTGTGCCCCCCCCTTGTCTGCTGGAGTTATGATGGCTGGACCCTCTCCCATACTTTGGCATATTAACTGCGTGCGCGGGGAACCCTCAGGTAAAACATTACAAGCCTGGGCGTTAGACAATAAAAACTGGTGGGAGACTGCCACCTTTGCCTTTTTGCGCGAGTAAGCTGAGTGTGATTGTCGTTTTCTTTTGGGTTGTGCACCACTAACACAGGAGGTATTTGGGAATACTTGGGAAGGGGGATTAGGGATGGGGGTCTGTGCGTGGGGAGGAACAGGAAGACTTAGCTCTTCTGTAGTACGTGATTGTTCTAAAGGCGGAGTGAGGTTGTTTGTGATCGGGGGCTGGTGTAGATCCACCTGGGTAGTAATACTTATTGGACGAGCGGGGCGTACTGGCGTGACAGCAGAGGCTATATGTCCAAGGGAAGATTTTTTGGAAAGGGCAATTACCTCAGACAGCCTGCGAGCTGCTACCAATTCTAGGGATACCCGGGATTGGAGTTTGGATATTTCCTCATCTATGGCTATGTTCGTGCGGGTGATAAAGTCGTCCATAGGACCACAGATTTGTGAGCCACCTTTGGAAGCTTTGCTACGTGTCATCCTAGTACTCATTTTGGATACAATGTTATTTGGAACGCCACTCGACTCACTGAATAGAGATCTTCAGTTTCAACTAACCTGTCACAGCACGAAGATACACTAACATGCAGGATAGCAACAATAAGGGGGGTGGGCCAGGGCCGTCCTCGAACGGCCTCAAACGGCCCGCTCTTTGCCCGGTCTTAGCCCGAGCTGCGTCCCGCGCTGCAGGAGTTAGATGGCTTTTTATAGGAGGGGCTAAAGGGGCGGGGTGCGGGCCAGCAGGGAGAGCGGACCGGAAGCTCTTCCTTGGTCTTGCAGGGACTTCTGGGAAATGAAGTCCCTGCACGCTCGCAGCCCTGCTGATGCCTCGCGCCCCTTACCGCCTTGCTGCTAGCACTCCCTCGCGTCTCCTCCCAACAAGCTGCTGGCGCTGACACCCAGCAGCGAAGCGGCACCCGCGGAGCGGGTGCGGCGAGAGGTTGAAGCCTTGAAGCCTTCTGGTCTACTTACAGTGTCCACGTGCGCTGAGAAGCCACGTATCCCGGCGCCTCCGTCCTCAAAGGGTGAGTGTCCCACAGATGGTCAGGATCCCAGCGTTTTTCAGGACCCTGGGTGGGCGGGGGGCGGGCCAGCAGGGAGAGCGGACCGGAAGCTCTTCCTTGGTCTTGCAGGGACTTCTGGGAAATGAAGTCCCTGCACGCTCGCAGCCCTGCTGATGCCTCGCGCCCCTTACCGCCTTGCTGCTAGCACTCCCTCGCGTCTCCTCCCAACAAGCTGCTGGCGCTGACACCCAGCAGCGAAGCGGCACCCGCGGAGCGGGTGCGGCGAGGGGTTGAAGCCTTGAAGCCTTCTGGTCTGCTTACAGTGTCCACGTGCGCTGAGAAGCCACGTATCCCGGCGCCTCCGTCCTCAAAGGGTGAGTGTCCCACAGATGGTCAGGATCCCAGCGTTTTTCAGGACCCTGGGTGGGCGGGGGGCGGGCCAGCAGGGAGAGCGGACCGGAAGCTCTTCCTTGGTCTTGCAGGGACTTCTGGGAAATGAAGTCCCTGCACGCTCGCAGCCCTGCTGATGCCTCGCGCCCCTTACCGCCTTGCTGCTAGCACTCCCTCGCGTCTCCTCCCAACAAGCTGCTGGCGCTGACACCCAGCAGCGAAGCCTTCTGGTCTGCTTACAGTGTCCACGTGCGCTGAGAAGCCACGTATCCCGGCGCCTCCGTCCTCAAAGGGTGATCATTTGTAAAGCGCACTACTCACCTGTGCGGGTCTCAAGGCACGGGGGGCGCGGGGGCTGCTACTGCTCGAATAGCCAGGTTTTGAGTAGCCTCCTGAAGGTTAATAGGTCCTGGGTCTGCCGTCGGAGGTTGGGGAGGGTGTTCCAGGTCTTGGCGGCGAGGTGGGAAAACGATCTGCCGCCGGTGGTCGCTCTTCGGATGCGGGGGACGGTGGCGAGGGCGCGGTAGGCGGAGCTGGCGGTTCGGGTGTAGAAGGTGAGTGGTCTGTTGAGGTATGTCGGTCCGGTGTTGTAGAGTGTTGTAGAGTGCCTTGTGTGCATGGGTGAAGAGCTTGAATGTGACCCTCTTGTTGACGGGAAGCCAGTGCAGGACTCTCAGGTGGGGTGTGATGTGGCTGTGGCAAGGGATGTTGAGGGTCAGGCGTGCAGAAGCATTCTGTATGCATAGTAGTCGTTTCAGAAGTTTGGCTGAGGCTCCTGGGTAGAAGGGGTTTCCGTAGTCTGCTGACGAGGGCCTGGGTGACCGTTCTTGTTTCGGTGGGGATCCACCTGAAGATCTTCCGGAGCATGCGGAGGGCGTTAAAGCAGTAGGATGAGACAGCGTTGACTTGCTTGATTATGGAGATTGTTGAGTCGAGGATGAACCCCATGTTGCGTGCGTGGTCGGAGCTGCTCCCAGTGCGGTCATCCACCAGATAGCGGGCCAAGCTGAGGGGGTGGAGCCGAGGATGAGGACCTCCGTCTTGTCCCAGTTCAACTTCAGACAGCTGTCTCCTCACTTCACTCCATTGTTAATGGCTCACTATCCCTAACTTCACTCCATTAATATGCCTCACTATCCCAACTCATTTACACCTCATGTCTCTATGTATCAGTCATGCTTGCACTACATCTGACTATCCCAACCTACATTTTAGGGGCCGATTACGATGCTATAGTAAACCACTCTGACCCTCGGTCAGAGCCATTCCTACGGCATCATAATCAGCTGTTCGGATTAATTCCCGACCGACCCATTTGGATGGAGTCAGTCGGAATAGAATCCAAACTGGATTTCTGAATGGCTTCCGACAGCGTCTGATTCCGACAGCCTTTCTGTGCCACCTTTCTGACACAGAAAAGCTGAATGATGTCAACTTTAGGTTCCCCAGCAGGGCCCCCTTGGGTGCACGGACTCTGGTTGGAGGCCGAGAGGCCACCTATGGTGCCCCATTGTTGATCTCTGCACCCTGTGGTAGGCACCTTGAGCTGCCTGCAGTGGGGTGCAGGGATGAACTGCGCCTCTTCTCTTTGCAATGAGAGCACGCATTCTGGTTGGAATGCATGCAGCCATTGTAAAGAATAGGAGTGCGACCAAACAGTATTCAGTCATTTCCTAATTTCTGGGTTGAGACCGCTGACAGGAGGTCGGTCTGTCCCAGTACCGAATCAATGTCGGACGGACTCAGGTCTCTCCATTATCAAAATTGGGCCCCAAGTCTTTTAACCTCTACCGCCAAGTCCATCTGCAATTCCTCTCTTAACTCACACTATTTCAGTGTGATTCAAAGGTTTCAAGCAGTATCACAAGTGAAATCTCTGCCTTTCTTTTGGTATTTTGATTTCTACTTTAATCATTCAGAAACCCAACCTCTAAATACAGTTGACCCACATTGAAGTAGTAGCTCTTCAAAGTCTACAACATCAACACCAAATTGCAATCAAAAACATTATTGAAGAATTTAATTCCTACCACCCACAATAAATATTCTCTAAATGGTAGGAATCAAAGCAAGCCAAAATTCAAAGTATAAATATCAGAGACAATAAATAAATGTGACTCATAAGATCGCTTGCCCAACCTCTTACTACTTTCCTTACTCCATTAGTTTTCCTCTCTTAGTTTGTCACCCTTTCAACACCCCTTTTCTCTCTAAAGGCCTGATTTAGAGTTTGGCACATGGATTATTCTTCACAAATGTGACAGTTGATCTATCTGCCTTATTACAAGTGCCTTACGATATAATGGACTTGGTAAAGGCAAATGAGATATCACATTTGGGACAGAGTAACCTGCCCGCCAAACTCTAGGGGTCCGATTACCAGTTTGGCTGTCCTACAAGGACAGTGCAATGCGATGTCTGCAGTAAGACCACCAAACCCATGGTACGACCGCCTGCCAGGTTAGGACTTAAATCCTGGTCTGGCGGTGGTCTGACAGCGGCAGTCTGTTAGGCTCATAGAAGAGCCTAACATGCAGACCACTGCTTCCAGAGCGCAAGCTGCAACTTCCTGTCTGGTGTGGCATGCATGGTGCACCATGCAGAAACTGCGGGTACAAATCCAGGGCGGCACAACATGTGCCCCCTCCGCTTTTACCCCTTGGGCCCTGAGGCAGCCGGGAGTCCCTATTAGGACTGCCTTAGTTGCCTCACCGCCACCCTTTTCATGGCAGGCTCACTACCATGAAAAGGGTGGTAGTGAGGCAGCTCAAAATATGCTTGGTGAAGTTGCTGTGGCATAACCAGCATAGTTCTGCCTCTGACCGCTGTGTGATTGCCGTGGGATGCTGGATCTCTGGTGATCAAAGAGGTCCTGTGGAGTTCCAACCGCCGCAGTCCTAATACTGCGGGTGGTCCTGCAGTGTGGCGCTGGTCAGACTGCCACCACAGGTTCGGCGGTCCTATGAACTGCCAAACTCATAATAATGCCCTTAGGTCATAAGTATTTTTAATACCCCACTCTTAATCTCAGTAGCTGTGTTTATTTCTGTCTGCATTTTGACTTATTTGTATCTGACAGCACTTCTATGTCTTTTAACATTAACTACTCAGTCTCTTTCTTACTCCATTTCTGTAGTAGGGGATCTCTGTGTATAGTCATAACCTAGTGAATAGTCCCACCCATGTGCGTGGACCCCGAAGCAATGAAAAATAATCTCTTAAGTTGTCAAAAAATGCAGACCTGCACAGACACTTAAGAGAGAATTTAAAGACAGATAATGCAGCCTATATCCACAGGCTACACTGTCCAGTACTTCAACTAGAAATTCCACCAACAACCCACAGACGGCACAGCCTGTCCAGTGTTCTCCACAGAGAAAAACCTTCCCCTACCAGCAAAAGCCTCTGGAATGATAGAGAAAGTAGTGGACAGACAAGCCCCGTAAGCTGCCATTATGTGGCTCAGAACAGGATACTGTGCCTTTAGGAGAACTTTCCAGAACTCTCTCAGTATCCCAGAATGCACAGCAGGTCCCTTTTACTTTCAGTTCATTTTTCCGGCTCCTGCAAGCAGGACCCTGGAGCATTGAGCTCTCCCTTTATAGGGTTTCTTTTCAGGTTTTTTCACTTTTCAAGTGTTTGAGCGCTTTCATTTGAAGTGCTTTGGTGATTTCTTCCTTGTGTGTGTCTTTCAGCGCTCTTTTATTTGTCACAATGCCTGCTTTGTTTGACAAATGCCCAGAGTGTTCGAGGAAGAAGGCAAAGTCGGACCCACACGAGGTGTGCATCATCTGCCTTCCCTCATCTCATGTCCTGCTAGTCCTTTACTAGTAGGACCGTGAGGGACAGGATGAAGATCAGGCTCCAAGGCATGGAAGATAAAAGACTGAAGGCACAAGGTGGGTCTGGGCATGCTTTAGCTGCCCCTGCTGAGGCCTCTGGAGGGCTCCTCAGGGGCACAAAGGCCAGCAAGCGTCCATGTTCTCCGCCGGCGTCGATAGCACCGACGACGGCGTCAAGAGAGATGACAGCAGTCTGTTCCCCGTCTCCCCAGGGCTCTGGGTCGAGGCGACTTCGGAGTCAGGGGAACTGACCAGACTGCCGTCTAGATCGCCGTTGACGATATCTTGATCGTCGTCGAGTCATCGACGTCAAGAGGTGGCCCGGCGTCGGCACTCGCCGTTGAGGCGACACCGCCGTTCGTCGTCGGCAAAGAGGAGGAGGTCGTCGTTGAGGGGATCCTTGACGTCGAGGAGGACGTCGAAGTCTCGGAGGAGGCGTTCGCTGTCGAGTAGGCGTTTGCCGTGGAGGAGGCGTTCACCGCCGAGACGGAGGCGTCCGCCTTCGAGACGGAGGCGTTCGCCGTCGAGACAAGGGCGTACGACGTCGAGAGAACGACGGTCGCCGTTGAGGCGGCGTTTTTCCACGCCAAAGAAGCGCAGAAGGAGTTCTGGCGCCAGGAGTTCTTCGGGGGTCACTGGGACACCATCGGCTCCGCCTAAGAAGAAAAGGGAGTCAAAGGGCTCTGTGTACTCCGAGGTATATACACCTCCTAAGCCGAGGACACCTTCTCCTCCTCCGTTGCCGAAGGATCCTCCACCGCGGTCTCCCACTCCGCCCCGCTTCCACCACCGCCCCCTCCTCATGGTCATCCGCTGCTTCCTCCTTCGGGACCGCCTGTGGTTCCTCCGAGGTCGGTTTCACTACCACGGTATCCGACGCCGCCTAAGGGGACTCCTCAGCCGAGGCACCCGGTCAGGCCGCAGTTGCCTGCTCCCGTGAGACCTGTGGAGCAGGCAAAGTCGCCTGCTTCTGTGAGGCCTGTGGAGCGTCCAAAGCCAAGGAGATTGCGTTCTCGCTCCGACCGAAGGGGGAGATCGCGTAGTCGTCGCCGGTCGTCGACAAGATCAAGACGACACCACAGGAAGTATGGGCGAATCTCGCGTTTGCGAATTTTGCAGATTTGCGAACTCGCAATCCGCGAATTCTAGCGAATTTGCAGATTTTTTTTTTTATGTTCGCAAGGATTTCTGCCAGTTCGCGAGGGTTTCGTACCAGTTCGCAATTGCGAACTTATATTTCGGCACGCAACAGTCGCGATTATGTTGTTTCTACGTCTGGTTCATCATCACAGGTTCGCAGCACCCTCTGTTTCACCACTGCAACCCTCTGTTACATCAATGCCACCCTCTGGTTCAACATCACTGTAGATTATGGGGGGGAAAAGCAAGCACACCAGCCCTGCTTCAACTGACATGAATTAATTTGGGGTTAGTTTATTAATGTGTCACTGTTTTAAAATTCCAGTCTGGCACCTGCTTCCTTATCTGTAATTTGCTTTCTGTTGCAGTGCATTTTTTTTTCCCAGGACCTTTGTGGCCTACTTGTAGCTATTCTATGAGCCTGCTGTGAGGGTCAGAGCAGGGTCATACAAATGTTGCAACTAGCAACTGAATTCTGGAGGGGCCCCAGTCAGGAAGCACTACAGGGAATTGTTACTAATGATGAGTTTGAACTCTTGCCCCTGCCGAGTGCTTTCAGTTTTGAAAAACTCGTTTTTCTGCAATTTCGCGGGATTCGCGGGGCGCGAACACGCGCGAGATCGGATTCGGAAGCCGCAAATTCGTGCGAATATGCAATTTGTTTTTTTGCGGCGTGTTAGTTGGCAAGGTTTTGTGCGTTTTTGCGAGCCGCTCGTATCGCAAGGCGCGAAGTTACCCTCGAGGTCGTTCAAGGGCGCGGCCATCTTGTTTGACTGACGTATTTCCGTTTCCGGGCGCGAAGTGTAATCTCGCAAAGATTGCGGCTTGCCAGTACAGTTTCGCGCGTGTTCGCAAGGAAAATCTTGCGCGAACTTACCCGCGCGGTCGTGAACGGGCGCGGCCATCTTGTTTCTCATTCATTGCTATGGTTCTGGGCATGCTCTTTGTATCCTCTGTCAATCTCTGCCATCCTTTGCTTGTTTGAAGTTTTTTTTGATCTATTTTACTTATTATCTATCCCTCTATTTTTCTAGCCCTATATTTTTGTGTTTACTGCTACTTTTTGTTTAATTTTAAACTACTTTTTAAACGCTTTTCTTTTCTTCTCTTCCCTATTCTATTTTCTTTATTCCTTTCCGCCCAGACCATGGTGAAGGGAGCTGGGAAGCATCCCGAGAAGGGGAAGGGTCCCGCACCCCGTGTCCGGCTCCCGTGCGGGCATTTGAGTTGGGGAGGAGGTCGTATCCAGGGAGATCTTTACCCCGGAGGAGGTGGGCCAACTCATTTTTTATGTTCAGCGCCGCCTCCCCAGGACCATCATGGGAGGCGGCAAGATCAGTGCCGGGTACGGGGCCCGGGAGCGCCGGAAGCGGTGGGAGAAGGTGTGCCAGGCCATTTACCACCACTCTCAGGTCTGGCGCACCTACAACCAGGCCACCAACCGCTGGACGGATGTCCTGACCCGTGAGCGAGATCTGCTCGACCTCCTTGGCCTTGAGATCCCCGGGCTTGGTGAGTAGTAGTAGCTATTTCTTTACTACTATGTTTTCTCCTGCTGTGTTATTATATTGCAAATTTTTGTTTTTTACCAAGAGCAATAATGCTGCTCATTACATTGTAGGTAAATTATATTTCAAAATCTTCTGTGCATTTCAGGTACACTGCTCTCCTTCTTCTCAGTAGTGTTGCTACTATGCTTATTTGTTTTAGATTTTGTGTTCATTTCATTGGCCTGTGAAATTATGTATGAGTGTAGTTTAAAGAACTGAATAATGCTACACACTAAGGTTCCGATTTTTAATTACCGGCGCATCCCTGCAAAGTAGCAGGGATGCGCCAGTAATTGTGCGTCACACCACCATCACCCATGGTGCGCCGTATTTACAATGCGGCGCACCATGGGCCCAAAACGTCACCAAAGAGTTACGCATCTGTGCCGTAAAGGCGGCGCATTGCTGGAGTTGCGTCGCAACGATGGTGCAGCTCCATCAATGCTCTGGGGTGCCCTATCTCCCCAATGCTGCGTCAAGCCGTACGTCTGCTTCAAGCAGGCGCAGGGTTTGAGTCACGCATCATTGTCCTCAAAGTGACTGATTGAAATCTTGTAGATTTCCCTCAGCCACTTTTAGGATGCGTTCCTGCGCAGGAACGCCCTCCCTTGCGCCGGAACGCCCCCTATTGGCGCAGGGCTTTACAACGTGATGCATCTCCCATATGCGTCACGTTGTTAATATACGCCGCACCATTGCGCCTCTTTTGTGCTGCTGCTGCGTCACAAAAGTCACGCAACAATGGAGCAAAAGAGCCGCAAGGGGCTTCTAAATCAGCCCCTACAGACTCAAGTCCAGTCCTTCCTTTGTACACATGGCGATAAGAAGAAATAGTGGTGGTGGATTAATAGTTTGAGTATTTTAATGACTGGTTAATGTAGTAGGAAACTTTAGTGTTATCGCTGATCTTCAATCACGATGGACTTTGGCTGTCACTTCGCGTGCTGCGGACTGCTGCCTGCCAATCCTAGGCAAACCTTTTTAGTACTTTGTTTAGTGAGTTACATAAGGTAATTTCCGATTCGACGGTCCGCAAATCAAGCAGTACTAAAGTAATAACGTAGTCGACCATATGAGATTGGTCAATAATATATCCCGTGGAGTAGTTGTCTATTTGCTATTTCGCAAAAATATTTTGTTAGTTCTTTTGAAATGTTTGATTTGGTTGACAAATATCATCCATGTTTTCTGTTTTTCTTTCTTTCATGTTGTACATCAGCTTCCCCCAGGGGCAAGAGGAGGACACAGGAGGAGGAGGAGGGTGCTGTTGATGATGCAGGCCAGGACCGGGCAGGCGAGGGCTCCTTTGCTGGCCCCAGTAAGTTTTAATTTTAATATAGAGTACTTATTTTTTCCTAGCGTTCCTCATTCGATTTTTTCTAAATCGTCTTTGATCTTCTTGTACACAGGATCTAAATTCTTATCCTGCCTCGACTATGACTCCGTGTAGTATTACTAGATTATTCTTATTAGTCTGTCTGTGTAGCTAACTAAGATTGCACATTTGGCATTTCCATTGGACTCCCATTCTAGTCAGCAATAGCTCTATGCACTGAGTGCAGTCCTCTGGGATTGTCCATAATGTCTTTTCAAGTATTCTAAATGTTTATGCTTTGACAATTGCCAACAATAAAAAGGTGAATGACCACCAAGAAAGAATAAGATACTACTTTACTTTTGGTTTGGATAGGAGGACAATCCATTCTACTACTGTTGCAGGGACAAATCTGCACAAACAGAAGTATGGACACTAAATAATGCATTGCTTAGCTTATCAATTATAATAGGTGCTGTTAGACTTTCCACATACCTCAGTGATAACAGACTTTGTAGTTGAACCCCCAATCTCCTTACTGACTAGATAGTGTGGCAGAGTCATTTAGCTCCCAAAGTCACCGATGGCAGAGGCACAGACTTATGCTTGCAAAAATTCCAAAACCTTTAGCTCATCCACTCTAGTCTGGAGGACCAAAAACCACAGAGTCTATTTGAGTTTAAAAGCTTTATTAAAAGTAAACACATTTATTGAAATCAAGTTTGTCATAAAAGTAAACGTTTAACTGGAAATGGAAAAGTGCTTAGTGCTGACGATTAATTGGACACATTTCTTGTGGTCGAGCCGAGCTCTCACCTGGTTTGAACTTGATCCTGCTCGTGTTCTTAGAAGTCAAGCTTCTGTCTGTTAGGAGAAAAAGTGGTGCGTGTTAAAAATAAAAAGCAAGCATTCATCAGTTGTGCCAAAAAGTGCAGCAAGACAACAGCCTTCCATGGAAAAAGGGACATTTTTACTTTACAGTAGACAGTCACAAATTATTAAATTGTATACAGTTTTTTTCACATTTCTTTCTTCCTCCTAGACCAAATATTATATAGTAGTGAGTGGTGTATTCTAACATTATTAAATGTACTTTGTAGGTGGAACATCTGGAGGCGGGGCCAGCGTCGAGGTGGTGGTGGCATTGGACGAGGAGGACAACTCTGGGGAGGAGGCGGTACAAGTGCCGGACAAATCTGTGGGGGATGACACGGTGGTGGCGGGCAGAGGTAAGCTATACATTCCTTACTCATTTGAGATTGAAGACTGCAGAGTGTGCTTTCTGCACGGGTGTATTATATAAATAAACCAGGTAGTAGGCTCCTCTAAATGTACTTCGACTTAGCTGTGAAGTTTTTGGCGAGAAGAATCCCAATCAGATCTGAGGTGAACTTGATGGAAGGGCTGAACGAAAAGCGAAAGATGGGTGTAAGTAAGTGTGGAAGGACGAGAAATGTAATGATGTCTTGCAAAGAAGAATGATATGTGTTTGCTTGGTCCCCGAGGTGGCTGGGAAGGAAAGAATATGGTATGGTGCATGGCTGGGTGAATGATGAAGCAAGGATGGGTGTAAGGAGAACAGCCTGGGTGGGTGAAACAGAAATTGTATGTGTGCATATACTTTGAATGGATGGATGCCTGGATCATTCATGGTACTATCTGACTCTTAGATAGCATATGTGTATCTAGAGAGAGTAGACGGTCACTGGATGAACTAAGGGTTACTTTGAAGAGCATGTAACACCGCACCCGCATGTCCGTTCCAGTGTAGGAAAGGCAAGGAAAAGAAGTTGTAATTTTGTCCAAATACTACCATGAATAGTAGCAGTAGTTTGTATTGCAACTGCAAGCACAGCATATATACGGTTATTGCGGTGGACACTCCCTACCTCTCTTAATAACTTTAGTTTAGTAGTAGTACGTCATTCATGTGTGGGGGTATCACTGTTCACTCCATAATAAGCAAAGCACCTAAAGTCATCCCATATGTCATCAAATACATCCCATGTGAAGTGATAGATAATCAGATTATTTAGCTTCTTTATTTTCCTTTTCTAATAGTCATTTGCACTGTAGGGTGAAAGCTAAATTAATTAAGCAGTAGCCCTTTTAACAGAGTATTCTCAGTGTCACCCGTAATAGAAAAGTAAGAGCTTCACCACCTGCATGTACTGGACCGGTACAGTAACGCAAGTCTGTCTCACTCACCATGGTGTGCGTCTGTTTTTCTCGGGTGCAAGTTCACTGCGCTGGCATTATGCGGGCTTGCATAAGATAACGTACCAATTTTCCTAAACAAGAGAGAAGAAGAAGAATAAGACTGGTGTACTGTCATAGTCGACTGTAATGGAAGTCCATAGTGCTTGTAGAATTTGTCCCTTAAACTCCCACTAATGTTAGAGCAAGGATGAAGAAGTCGGAGGTTACATAGATACTGTCCTCAATAGTTATGTACTGTGCTTTCAATTTGCTACTTGTACTGTGACAACTTTCTGCTCAATCATTTTGTGTTAATCTTAAGGAGCATTGGTTACAGACTATGTCTTTCTTTCTTCATGTAGTTGCTCCTTCCAAATCCAAGACACCATCAAGGAGGAAGGAGCTGGCCCGGCAACGGAGGCTGGATGCCACTGTCGCTGAATATCGGCGGCTGGTGGCTCTGGAGGAGGAGGAGACGCAGTCTGGTACAACAACAACATCCACAGGGACAGCTGCATCCTCCTCCGTGCGGGCTGCCAGGCAGCGCAGTGCTCCAGCGGTACGGAGCCGGGCTACCAAAGCCCAACGCCAACGCCGAGCAACAAAGACAGCAGCTGCCCCCCACAGGATTTGCAGGGCACACCGGCGCCGCTTATCCCTCAGACTGTCCTACCTGGAGCAGGAGATCTTGAACTATAAGAACTTGGTGGAGGGCCTCCGCTTCGAACTTGCCACCCTCCGCAAGGAGCATGATGCCCTGGCTGCTAAAGGCAACAGCACCCTGCCATAGTGCCCCTTGCCCCTTTTTTAGAGACTTTTGGGGGGTGGGAATTGGGAGTTGGGTTTTTTGGGGACTTTTGAAGGACAATCGTTGGGGTTAGGGAGGGTCTTGCGGGAGATTATTTTGTTAGGGCTATAAAAATATAATTTTTTTAACTTTATCTGACCATACCTGTTTTTTACAGCTTTTGAGTCTGGTGGGTGGGGGTTTAACAGTAAGTTTGTTTTCCTGAATAGTCCTGTGACTTTAGTAGTACTACTGTCAATCTCTCGTCTCTCCTAATACTCCATTATACTACCTCCAACCAAACGCCTATCTTACCTGTAATTTCTGTTTGCAAGTAGGGCTAGGCCCAGGGCTGGCTCCACGGGAAACAGCGAATAAGGTTGGCAATCCTGGGCGGATAAAATTTCCTCATAGCGTGGTACTAGTGGTGTGACACAGTGGCAGTTGCATGCCTATGAAAAAAAAGAAAATGAAATCTGGTTTGTCCTCCTGAGCAATACAACGGTACAATAGAGAATATAGCAGGTGACAGTACACTAGAACAGTGCCACATTGTAGCCTAACAAATGGTAAAGTATAACTACTAATTCGGTTGAAGTTCTTTGACATTAGCCATGGGTCTTTGTCAAGCAGAGTAAGAATATATCCTCGGATTTCTTCACCAGCCTGTTGGTATCACCTTATCCTCCCCAGCAAGTGTGTGGATTTATTGCTGTAATATAGTCACACATCAATCAAAACCACACAGCCCGGGGGAAGAGGGTTAGGGTTTGAAAAATGGATGGGTACGGGGGTTTTTGGGAAAGGTTTTGTGAGACAAGAAAAAAAAGCACAGCATGGACAAACAATTGTGAACATAAACAAATCTTTGGGTACAAACCTATCCATCAATCTTTGAAAGTGCATGCACTACTGCATGCATGTCAGTGAAAAGTCAGTAGTACTTTCGACAACTGTGGAAGAAAGAATGCGACAGTACAGGGCGTGTGTGGAAATATTGATAACTATATTCAAGATAAGGTCTCTGTTGCAGATACCTGAGAGCCTTGCTGGTCACTATAAATCCATTCACAACACTCAATGGGGTTGGTCTGGAAGGTGTAGTAGATAGAAAAGGAGAAATTGCTCTTTTTCTAGGTGTCCCCTCACTCACCAGGGTTGCCCCTTGGTGACATGCTTCATCATTGGGGCCATCCCAGTCCTCTACGGGCTGGGGCGTGCTGCGACTTGCGAATTACGTAGGAGCACTTACAAATGACTATGTGTGGTGCAGATGTGATAGTGGAGTGGACAAAGTGATGTGTTAAGGGATCAATTTAGAAGCACAGAGAGAGATCCAAGAAATGCAGTCACAGTCCTAGAAAAACACAATGGATACTGTATCTGTATGTTGTTGTAGTTGTCCTGTTGAATTTGGTAAGTAAGTTGCATGCAGAAAAAAAATCCTCTTATTAGCGGCACTCCTCCATTGCAGCTGACGCTTCGACCATCAATGTTAGTCACCACCAGAAGACACCCTGTAAAAGAAGCACAGCATGGACAAACAATTGAACATAAACAAATCTTTGGGTACAAACCTATTCATCAATCTTCGAAAGTGCATGCACTAGTGCATGCATGTCAGTAAAAAGTGAGTAGTACTTTCGACAACTGTGGAAGAAAGAATGCGACAGTACAGGGCGTGTGTGGAATTATTGATAACTATATTCAAGATAAGGTCTCTGTTGCAGATACCTGAGAGCCTTGCTGGTCACTATAAATCCATTCACAACACTCAATGGGGTTGGTCTGGAAGGTGTAGTAGATAGAAAAGGAGAAATTGCTCTTTTTCTAGGTGTCCCCTCACTCACCAGGGTTGCCCCTTGGTGACATGCTTCATCATTGGGGCCATCCCAGTCCTCTACGGGCTGGGGCGTGCTGCGACTTGCGAATTACGTAGGAGCACTTACAAATGAATATGTGTGGTGCAGATGTGATAGTGGAGTGGACTAAGTGATGTGTTAAGGGATCAATTTAGAAGCAGAGAGAGATCCAAGAAATGCAGTCACAGTCCTAGAAAAACACAATGGATACTGTATCTGTATGTTGTTGTAGTTGTCCTGTTGAATTTGGTAAGTAAGTTGCATGCAGAAAAAAAATCCTCTTATTAGCGGCACTCCTCCATTCCATCTGACGCTTCGTCCATCAATGTTGGTGACCAGAAGACACCCTGTCCACTGCCTGCCTGGCGGATACTGAATTGCGGCTCGGTAATGTGAAGCCTGACTCCATCCTTTTTTCCCCATTGCACAGACTGAAACCCGGCCTGTAATTATTCAACGAAAAACAGGAAGTGATATAATATTACAACACCACTGATAAATAAATATAAGGTATGTAGGCTGTGGAGTGCAAAAAGTCACACTTTGCTTTTCCTAGTAGACAGTACAATATTTTTGACAGTGCGTACTCTGTCTGAGTCACCTTTTGAAGGATAAATAAGTATGGGCAAATTAATGTAGCGGATCTTTCCCCTCAAGCTAGGTGTACTGTAAACTGTGTTTTAGAACAAAATTAGATCTTCCCAGCAGTGCTCCCACCAAGACCCTTACTAAAGCCAGTCGCAAAAAGGTAGAAGACCCCCAATCAAATCGGAAAAAACGAGGCCTAGCAGAAAACTGGTGACAAAACGTACTTTGAAAGTAAAAGTAGGCCCAAATACCCCCTTTCCCACCGTGGATTGCATTCAAACCACTTGCAAGCAACCAAGCAAAAGTATCCATAGCCAGCATCGCTCCAAGACTCGAAAACCCCCCACCCAAACACATGCAATAGAAATACTGCTAACCCTAACGAACCCTAAGTTAAGAATAGTGGCAAAGGCTTTCTTTAACTATGCCAAATCCCCCCTTTCCCACCCAGGATTTTCTTCAAATGACTTGCAACCAAAATTACACATTCTCACGAGTGCTCTAAGACCCCAGAACTCAGTTGCAAAAATGTAGAACACCCCGAAACACATGCAATCCTGCTGCTAGGGCTAACGAACCCTAACTTACAAAAAGTGCCAAAAGGCTTTTCGGCGTGGATTTTGTCCCAACCACTTCCACCCGGTATTAGACCTTCCCAGGAATGGCCCAAGACCCGCCAACCCACCCACCAAAAAGCATAACACCCCCAAACAGGCCAAAAGCAACATCTCCTACTTACAATATTTCTCGGCCTTCGGTCCAAACGCGCTGCGTAGCTTGGCCATAAGTCCGTTTTGCCACCACGGATTTCCTGAAAAGCAAATGCAATCAAGATTAGAGTGTCCCAGCAGTGCTGACAGACCCCGAAACTCACCCACAAACAGACGGAACCCCCCCTAAGAGCACCCCAAAGGCAAGCAAGTCAGCAAAAACACTAAAAAATGTGCACCTCGGATTTGGTCCAAACCACTTTTATCCGGTATTAGAGCTTCCCAACAATGGCCCCAGAGCCGTCAACCCAAGAGAAAACGAGTAGAAGACCCCCAAACAGCCAAAGAGCAAAAGTACAAAAATGGGGACTTAGTCATTTTTTCCCAAATTTCGCAAATCACTCCGCGCGCGCTCTGCAGCTAGGCCCTTACTCCCCTCTACCACCATGGATTTGCTTCAAACCTCTTGCAAAGTAAAGTATCCATAGCCAGCAGTGCTCCCAGACCCCGAAACCCACCCACAAACACCAGGAAGCCCCCCAAACCGGCCCCCGAAAACGCTACATTGAGCAAAATGTCAGAAATAGCAACAAAAAAAATTGGCCTGGATTTTGTCCCAACCACTTCTACCCGGTATTAGACCTTCCCAGGAATGGCCCAAAACCTGCCAACCCACCCGCCAAAAGGCATAACACCCCCAAACAGGCCAAAAGCAACATCTCCTACTTACAATATTTCTCGGCCTTCGGTCTAAACGCGCTGCGTAGCTTGGCCATAAGTCCGTTTTGCCACTACGGATTTCCTGAAAAGCAAATGCAATCAAGATTAGAGTGTCCCAGCAGTGCTGACAGACCCCGAAACTCACCCACAAACAGACGGAACCCCCCTAAGAGCACCTCAAAGGCAAGCAAGTCAGCAACAACACTAAAAAATTTGCGCCTCGGATTTGGTCCAAACCACTTTTAGAGCTTCCCAGCAATGGCCTCAGAGCCGTCAACTCACCTGCAAAGAGGTAGAACAACACCCCCACAAGTGCTGAGTCTTTATTCATTGGGCGTAAACCAGCCCTCTGCTTTGATGGAAATAGGAGTCGGGAGGAGGAGGATAGAGGAGCATGTTCTTCTGAACTTGTGAACCTGAGGAATGCAGACTGCGGCACCTTCAAATCAATTAGCAAACAAGTGAAGACAGTTCTGCTGATGGGCTTGTTTTTGTGATTATCTGATTAAAGTTTGAATTATATTAACTGTGCACAACAAAGAAAGACAGACACACAGGAATAATAGTGAATAAGGACGAAAAAGAAAGTTATTGATTCGTTGTCTCATTTTCAGGGCTCGGTATCACGGTCCAGGAATGAGAATAAGGCTTCGTCATCATACTCTGCGAATTCAGGCAGGGTGAGCTCAGTGTCACCTGACAGAGTAGAAATTCCCTCATCTATGTTGCTGGCCACCTCGTCTTCATCCGGCGCGCTTTCTCGTACTCTGAAATCTGGTGGTATGAGGTGCTGATTCATCTTGATCATTGTTAACCTCTCCACATTTTTGGGCGAGAGGCGGCTCCGTTTGGAAGTTACAATGCCACCAGCAGCACTGAAAACACGTTCATAAGACACGCTTGCGAGTGGGCAAGAAAGGTAGTTTAAAGCCAGGTTGGTGAGCTGTGGCCACAATTCTTTTTTCCCATGCCAATACGCCAATGGGTCAGCATTAACATAGACCTCTGTTGAGTCATTCAGATAGTCCTTGACCATCGAATCAAGGTTCTCCTCCAAGGTTCCTCCTCTTTGCTTAGCTGTTGCTGTGACCTTTTGAGAACCAAACCCAAGCCGAGCTAGCCAATCCTCTTCAGCCTCCAATGTTACTGTTGCGTCTGGTGGTGCAGATGATCCAGTTGCCGGTCTCTTTAACGGCTGAGAGGTCACTTGTGCCGCAGCCACAGGTGCAGAAGAGGATTGTTGTGACTGGGGATGGCCTGCTGATGCTGATGTACTGCCTTCTCCTTCAATTTTCTGCCGTTCTTTCAAACCTCCTGGCTGAGGAGGCTATCCACCGTTTGTAACTTGTAACATCTTCATCAGCAAAAGGAAAGAATGCTTGGCCTGCCAGCGCCTTTTTGTAGCGTGGATCCAGAATAGTAGCACAAATGTAATGCTGGTCTGAGTGGATCATTTTAAGACGTTCATCACCTTGTAGGTGCTCTAATAATTTCTCAGCCAGAACAAAAGAGTCTTGGTTTTTTTCATCTTTTTCAAACACAGAACACACCTCCTTCAGTTGGTGCTCCAGCATGTACAACAATGGGATAGCTTTTCCCAAATTACAGTCCTCCTTGCTGACTGCACGCGTGAAGAACTCAAAAGGACGAAGCATGCGTATCAGGCTTTTAACTATGTTCCATTGCGCCGCACCCATCCTCAGGTCCTCCTTCTGAGCTGTACCCTGTGTTAAGAAATAGTGATCGAGTAACGTATACTGCTCATACAGACGCTCAAGCATGTAGAAGGTTGAGTTCCGTGTTACCACCTCCTGGATGAGTGCTTTCACTGGCATTTGACGTTGATATAGCAGGCTCCTCAGCTGCTTCCGGGCCTTAAAAGAATGGCTGAAATGGTTGCACATTTTTCGGCAGGTGTCCAATACTCTGTACGCTGCACTGTCTTTATTACCCAAGAATTTTTGGACAACCAGGTTTATACAGTGCGCCAAACACGGCACTCTTAAATAGTCACCCAGCTTCATGGCCTTAACTATATTGGCGCCATTGTCCGTGGAAACATAACCAACCTGGCGTTTTTTTGGGGACAGCCACTTAAGGACCTTTGTGTTAAAGACATCCAAAATGTTTTCTGCTGTGTGACGTTTCTCCAAACCAAACATGGCTAGTGTTGCATGTTTCCGAGCAGCTTTAAAAACAATGTCCACGTCAACACCTGCGTTTAGCTTTGCTTTAACCCCTGAAAAAGAGACCCAGTGTGCAGTGATGCACATGTAATCAGCGCCTGCGCCACTGGTCCACATGTCTGTTGTCAGATGTATAGTGTGAACAGCACTCTTCTGCAAAGCTGCCCCAATCACCTTCAGAACATCTTCATGTAGTGCTGGAACCGCAACTCGGGCAAAATAGAACCGGCTAGGAACCTTCCATTTAGGGCAGAGCGCTGCCACTAATTCTAGAAAACCAACCCCTTCTACAAAAGAAAAAGGGAGAAGGTCCAGAGCTAGCATTTTAGCCAGCTTAGTGTTATACAGACGCGTCAGTGGGTGGTTGCGTTCATATTGCGCTTCTGTAAACAACATCTTTTTAATGTTGCCCTGGACCAAGGATTTACGGGATGATGATGATATCTTCGACCCAGTTACGCTCGCTGATGAACTTTTTCGCATTGATGTCTCACTCTCTCCCACACTCTTAGTGTGGCTCACATGGGGTGTGCTGCTGACAGGGGTACTGGGTGTAAGTGAAGTGTTTGAATCGTCTTCTTCCTCCTCGTCATCATCAGATGAAAAATCAACGTTTTCATTATGTGCAATTCGGGCTTCCTTGACCGCCTCTAGGTGCGCAAACCATTGCACAGGGTGCGCTCTCCTAAGATGACCTCTCTGGCCTCCGGTACCATAGTTGGTACCAAACTTACCACGACTAACTCGAAGCTTACAAATGCTACAAATGGCTACGTTTTCCTTTTTTGGGCAAACACTAAAGAAGTCCCAAACTGGAGACTTGAAATGTCTTTGGGGGCCGGAGGAGGCGGCGATACTGGTGGTGGTGGTCCTGCTGCTAATGCCAGATGAAGTGGAGGATGTGGATTGCCGAACTTCAGTACGTTTTGCACTTTCACCACCACTAATTGAGGTCGAGGTGGATGAAGGTCCCTTCTTGCGAGGAAGAAATATGGAAGCGGTAGGTGTTGGTGTACTAGTTAACTCCAAATCTAATGATTGTTGTGTTTCCATTGACTCCTCGTCGACATCATCATCACGCTCAGCAGCTTCTCGGGATAGGGTCAAAATGTCTCTTTGCTGCATGCCCGCTGGGGCTGCAGTGACCATTATGATGACTGGATCGTCGTCGTGAAGGGCTTCATCAGCAGCAGTATGCGTCACTTCTTGTTGAGCCTCATCACACTCCATAGCTATGAGTTTTTCGAGGACCTTCCTTTTACGCTTAGGTATCTTTGTCAGATCATGGTGTGCCTCACTCTCAGGCAGCCTTGGTGGTTCCCAATATTCATCCCGATCATCAGAAGGAGGTGTGCTTGAAGAAGATGTAGAACTCACCCTTGATCTCTTCCTTGCTAGGGGTGTGGAAGACAATGAATGATCATCAGGAGGAGTGGCTTCCTCAAATGATACCTCGCCTTGATTGTCGATTTCCTGATGTGCCCCTACGTCGGGAGGAACAACTATTGTGGGCACTTGTGACCCTCCATGCACCTCTGCTTGCGCATCTCCTTGCGCTGCCTCTCCTTCCACATGTACTTGGGATTGTACTTGCACATGGTGTTGTTGTTGGGGATGTGGTTGTTCAACACTTGTCAGATGACTTACAACAACCTGTGTTGATTCAGGGACATTGCTGCTACTTTCTTGCGATGAGCCCACATCACTGGTCGATGGTGATTGGAGAAGTACACTGACTGCCTCTGAAGCACTCAAGGGCTTTGACTTAAGTTGGCGTGGTGGTGGAGTCACTGAACCCAATGGAGCGGGGGTGCTGCTCCCAGCTTGGTCCCCAGCAGATCCTGCTGCTGCTGCAGGCGTACTTTTTTTTTTGCTCCAAAAAACGCGGCGGCCGGCACACCAGCCTCCTTGGTAACTTGCTTCTTCTGCTCCTTACTAGCAACTTTCTTGCTAGAGGAGCTACGGAGACCTTTTTTGGGGGCCATCTTCTTCAGAGCAGGTCAGACAGCAAGCCGCAGTTGCACGAATTGTAGAGTTGTCTGAGGCCAGACGTGACGTCGTGTGACGTTATGCTGCACACACACACCGCTGCAGGACTTCTTCCTGGCACTGGTGGTTCTCTTGAGTCTTGTGCACCTAAAAGCAATGGAAGACAGAGGAACATCAGTTCAGTTATACACCCCAAAAAAATCGGAAAAAAAACAGAAAAATCAGCACAATCCCATTCCATCCATGCCCTCCATGATGTTTAAGTTCAAGACACCCGACAGAAAGACTAGGCCCATGCAAGACTCAATACCCCTGGTGAAAAGGCCACAAGTACAAATGATTTAGAAAAGGGGGTGGTGATGAACAGAGTGTCTGAGTTAAACAGACCACTTTTACCCAGTCCAAAGATCAGGGCTTGATCCATCACCGTTATTTATCTCACTGCCCCATCCCAGCTCAGAACCTGGCTATATGCAAATCAGTCTGTCCCTGGCCCAGTGCATCATGGGAACAGGGCAGACTAAACTACCAAGCCAATTCTCCACCTGAAACTGGGATGGTGCAGTGAGCTAAAAAACGGTGTTGGATCTAGCCCTGATCTCTTGACTGGGTGAGAGCTTTCTGCTTAATTCAGAGACTCTGTCCCTCACCACCCCTTGTTGTAATTATTTTTGTCCACCCTAAGCGTGGAAGGGTATTCTCAGATGTGAGACCCTTGCTCATTGCACCATCAGGATTCAAGCAAACCGGGCCGAAGACGGCTGTAATGCCAGAAACCGGTCCCCGGGAGCTTGTTTCCTTCCCAGTGTAAGAATTGGCTTTTGTAGTTTGGTTTGCCCTGTTCCCATCATGCACTGGGACAGGAACAGACTAATTTGCATACAGCCGGGTTCTGAAACTGGGATGGTGCAGTGAGCTAAAAAACGGTGTTGGATCTAGCCCTGATCTCTTGACTGGGTGAGAGCTTTCTGCTTAATTCAGAGACTCTGTCCCTCACCACCCCTTGTTGTAATTATTTTTGTCCACCCTAAGCGTGGAAGGGTATTCTCAGATGTGAGACCCTTGCTCATTGCACCATCAGGATTCAAGCAAACCGGGCCGAAGACGGCTGTAATGCCAGAAACCGGTCCCCGGGAGCTTGTTTCCTTCCCAGTGTAAGAATTGGCTTTTGTAGTTTGGTTTGCCCTGTTCCCATCATGCACTGGGACAGGAACAGACTAATTTGCATACAGCCAGGTTCTGAAACTGGGATGGTGCAGTGAGCTAAAAAACGGTGTTGGATCTAGCCCTGATCTATTGACTGGGTGAGAGCTTTCTGCTTAATTCAGAGACTCTGTCCCTCACCACCCCTTGTTGTAATTATTTGCATTCAAAATGGCCACTTGCCTCCCAGCACATGGCCAGGGCCTGTAGCAGCACTCAAAATGGCCCCCAGCCACATGGCCTGTCCCTCCCCATGAATACCCCCAAAAATCGAAAAACACTGAAAAATCAGCACAATCCCATTCCATCCATGCCCTCCATGATGTTTAAGTTCAAGACACCCCACAGAAATACTAGGCCCATGCAAGACTCACTACCCCTGGGCAGAAAGGTTGAAAAGTAGGCAAAATGGTTGCAGGCCTAACAACAATGCCTGCATTCAAAATGGCCTCTTGCCTCCCAGCACATGGCCAGGGCCTGTAGCAGCACTCAAAATGCCCCCCAGCCACATGGCCTGTCCCTCCCCATGAACACCCCCAAAAATCGAAAAACACTGAAAAATCAGCACAATCCCATTCCATCCATGCCCTCCATGATGTTTAAGTTCAAGACACCCCACAGAAAGACTAGGCCCATGCTAGACTCAATACCCCTGGTGAAAAGGCCACAAGTACAGCCCCAAAAAACGAAAATCACTGAAAAATCAGCACAATCCCATTCCATCCATGCCCTCCATGATGTTTAAATTCAAGACACCCCACAGAAAGTCTAGGCACATGCAAGACTCACTACCCCTGGGCATAAAGGTTGAAAAGTAGGCAAAATGGTTGCAGGCCTAACAACAATGCCTGCATTCAAAATGGCCACTTGCCTCCCAGCACATGGCCAGGGCCTGTAGCAGCACTCAAAATGGCCCCCAGCCACATGGCCTGTCCCTCCCCATGAACACCCCCAAAAATCGAAAAACACTGAAAAATCAGCACAATCCCATTCCATCCATGCCCTCCATGATGTTTAAGTTCAAGACACCCCACAGAAAGACTAGGCCCATGCAAGACTCAATACCCCTGGTGAAAAGGCCACAAGTACAGCCCCAGAAAACGAAAATCACTGAAAAATCAGCACAATCCCATTCCATCCATGCCCTCCATGATGTTTAAGTTCAAGACACCCCACAGAAAGACTAGGCCCATGCAAGACTCACTACCCCTGGGCATAAAGGTTGAGAAGTAGGCAAAATGGTTGCAGGCCTAACAACAATGCCTGCATTCAAAATGGCCACTTGCCTCCCAGCACATGGCCAGGGCCTGTAGCAGCACTCAAAATGGCCCCCAGCCACATGGCCTGTCCCTCCCCATGAACACCCCCAAAAATCGAAAAACACTGAAAAATCAGCACAATCCCATTCCATCCATGCCCTCCATGATGTTTAAGTTCAAGACACCCCACAATAAGACTAGGCCCATGCAAGACTCACTACCCCTGGGCATAAAGGTTGAAAAGTAGGCAAAATGGTTGCAGGCCTAACAACAATGCCTGCATTCAAAATGGCCACTTGCCTCCCAGCACATGGCCAGGGCCTGTAGCAGCACTCAAAATGGCCCCCAGCCACATGGCCTGTCCCTCCCCATGAACACCCCCAAAAATCGAAAAACACTGAAAAATCAGCACAATCCCATTCCATCCATGCCCTCCATGATGTTTAAGTTCAAGACACCCCACAGAAAGACTAGGCCCATGCAAGACTCAATACCCCTGGTGAAAAGGCCACAAGTACAGCCCCAAAAAACGAAAATCACTGAAAAATCAGCACAATCCCATTCCATCCATGCCCTCCATGATGTTTAAGTTCAAGACACCCCACAGAAAGACTAGGCCCATGCAAGACTCACTACCCCTGGGCATAAAGGTTGAGAAGTAGGCAAAATGGTTGCAGGCCTAACAACAATGCCTGCATTCAAAATGGCCACTTGCCTCCCAGCACATGGCCAGGGCCTGTAGCAGCACTCAAAATGGCCCCCAGCCACATGGCCTGTCCCTCCCCATGAACACCCCCAAAAAACGAAAATCACTGAAAAATCAGCACAATCCCATTCCATCCATGCCCTCCATGATGTTTAAGTTCAAGACACCCCACAGAAAGACTAGGCCCATGCAAGACTCACTACCCCTGGGCATAAAGGTTGAGAAGTAGGCAAAATGGTTGCAGGCCTAACAACAATGCCTGCATTCAAAATGGCCACTTGCCTCCCAGCACATGGCCAGGGCCTGTAGCAGCACTCAAAATGGCCCCCAGCCACATGGCCTGTCCCTCCCCATGAACACCCCCAAAAATCGAAAAACACTGAAAAATCAGCACAATCCCATTCCATCCATGCCCTCCATGATGTTTAAGTTCAAGACACCCCACAGAAAGACTAGGCCCATGCAAGACTCAATACCCCTGGTGAAAAGGCCACAAGTACAGCCCCAGAAAACGAAAATCACTGAAAAATCAGCACAATCCCATTCCATCCATGCCCTCCATGATGTTTAAGTTCAAGACACCCCACAGAAAGACTAGGCCCATGCAAGACTCACTACCCCTGGGCATAAAGGTTGAGAAGTAGGCAAAATGGTTGCAGGCCTAACAACAATGCCTGCATTCAAAATGGCCACTTGCCTCCCAGCACATGGCCAGGGCCTGTAGCAGCACTCAAAATGGCCCCCAGCCACATGGCCTGTCCCTCCCATGAACACCCCCAAAAATCGAAAAACACTGAAAAATCAGCACAATCCCTTTCCATCCATGCCCTCCATGATGTTTAAGTTCAAGACACCCCACAATAAGACTAGGCCCATGCAAGACTCACTACCCCTGGGCATAAAGGTTGAAAAGTAGGCAAAATGGTTGCAGGCCTAACAACAATGCCTGCATTCAAAATGGCCACTTGCCTCCCAGCACATAGCCAGGGCCTGTAGCAGCACTCAAAATGGCCCCCAGCCACATGGCCTGTCCCTCCCCATGAACACCCCCAAAAATCGAAAAACACTGAAAAATCAGCACAATCCCATTCCATCCATGCCCTCCATGATGTTTAAGTTCAAGACACCCCACAGAAAGACTAGGCCCATGCAAGACTCAATACCCCTGGTGAAAAGGCCACAAGTACAGCCCCAAAAAACGAAAATCACTGAAAAATCAGCACAATCCCATTCCATCCATGCCCTCCATGATGTTTAAGTTCAAGACACCCCACAGAAAGACTAGGCCCATGCAAGACTCACTACCCCTGGGCATAAAGGTTGAGAAGTAGGCAAAATGGTTGCAGGCCTAACAACAATGCCTGCATTCAAAATGGCCACTTGCCTCCCAGCACATGGCCAGGGCCTGTAGCAGCACTCAAAATGGCCCCCAGCCACATGGCCTGTCCCTCCCCATGAACACCCCCAAAAAACGAAAATCACTGAAAAATCAGCACAATCCCATTCCATCCATGCCCTCCATGATGTTTAAGTTCAAGACACCCCACAGAAAGACTAGGCCCATGCAAGACTCACTACCCCTGGGCATAAAGGTTGAGAAGTAGGCAAAATGGTTGCAGGCCTAACAACAATGCCTGCATTCAAAATGGCCACTTGCCTCCCAGCACATGGCCAGGGCCTGTAGCAGCACTCAAAATGGCCCCCAGCCACATGGCCTGTCCCTCCCCATGAACACCCCCAAAAAACGAAAATCACTGAAAAATCAGCACAATCCCATTCCATCCATGCCCTCCATGATGTTTAAGTTCAAGACACCCCACAGAAAGACTAGGCCCATGCTAGACTCAATACCCCTGGTGAAAAGGCCACAAGTACAGCCCCAAAAAACGAAAATCACTGAACAAACAGCACAATCCCATTCCATCCATGCCCTCCATGATGTTGAACAATCAGCACAATCCCATTCCATCCATGCCCTCCATGATGTTTAAGTTCAAGACACCCCACAGAAAGACTATTTAATACCCCTGGTGAAAAGGCCACAAGTACAGCCCCAAAAAACGAAAATCACTGAAAAATCAGCACAATCCCATTCCATCCATGCCCTCCATGATGTTTAAGTTCAAGACACCCCACAGAAAGACTCAGTCCACCCACCACTGAGTACCCCTGGGCAAAAGGCCCCAAAACAGCCCAAAAATCGAAAATTCCAAAATTGTAGTTGCAGCAACTGTAATGCCCCAAACAAACTTACTTGTGAAATTTCTAATCCAAAAGTGATCCAAAGAAAGTCAAAAAGGCCTCAAATCCAAATATCCAGCAGCATCCACAAAAAGTAATCCTTCCAGCTCCAGATCCAAATGAAAAGTGACCAGGAGATGGACAAAGCACTGGGAGGAGCCTGCTAGACAGGAACAGGAAGTTGAAGACTGTGGGGCACTTCCTTCCTCCCACCCCCCACGCCACCCCAAAATGGACTCCTCGCTAAAAAAGTGCAGGCAAATGTCAACCTAAGGAGTTATTCAGATAAAAATCATCATTTCAAGAAGGTTTATGCTGCTTGCTGGTGGATTTCTTGTGCAGAATTGCAAATTTTATATTTTCGCGTGTCCGAGATTGTTGCTGCTCGCCACATCTCAAAGCTCGCAATTGCGAAGTACCGCGATACGTGATCACGGCGTACTCGCGTTAGTTGGCAAGCCGCGATTACGTAATCGCGCTTGCCAAATTCCCGCGGGATCCCGCAGCAAGATCCATAATGGCGCAGCACTCGCAAAATATCAAGAAAAATAACTCGGCAAACAATGATAAACGCCGCCCGCCGCAAAATTGTATCACCAAGAAAAAAAAAATCCGCTGCGTGCGAATTTGCGGATTTTGCGGGAAATTCGCAAATCTCGCGGATTGCGAATTTACCGAAAATCCGCAAAATCCGGGAGCGTAACAGATTTTCCGCCCATACTTACACAGGACACGCAGATCCAGATCCCACACAAACTCTTCTGGGACCAGGGAATACTTGCCGACTTTGTCGTAATCCCCAGGGACGAGGCTGTCGCCTGTAGATGACATTGTCTTATTCCAGGATGTTCTGCTGAGGGGTGCGGCAAAGTTGGGCATCATGGTGACGGTGCCTACGCCCACGACGTCCGTGATTTTCGAGCAGCTACATAAAAAGCACCTGTCTCGACCGTTGCAGCCTCTAGCACCGGGATTGGTGGAGCCCGCTGAGGAGTTGTTTCTCACTCCTGCGGTGACAAAGGCGGCCCCCTCCAGGCTCCTCAAGAAGTACTGGGCTCCGGATTCTGACCCGGCTTTTCTTAGGATGGATCCGACACATCATAGTGACGGCGGCTAGTAAGCAGCATGCCACCACCCCTTCATCTACAGTACCTCTCGATAAGGAGAGCCGTTGGAGAGACTCGGCTGGCAGGAAGGTCTGTGGGACGGCTTCTACCACCATGAAGGCGGCCAGTGCCGCGGCCTTACTAGGGCGATACGATCGAGCCCTATGGGAGTCCCTCCAGCAATTCGCTGAGCTACTTCCTCGAGAGAAGAAAGAAGATTTTCAAGAGATCCTGATCGAGGGGATGTTGGTTTCGAACCAACTCATCAGCACGTCTGCTGATGTGTCCCTTCTGGCGGCACATGGGTACTGCCATGGTGTCAACCAGCGGCGCCACGCTTGGCTTTGACTTACGTCTCTCAAGCCAGAGGCTCAACAACAGGTGGCCAACCTCCCTTTCTCGGGGGAAATCTTGTTTGAAAAGCATGCTAACGACGAGATGGCCCGCATGAAAGCGGAGGCCGAGACCCTGGCGGCTGTCGGGTTGGAGAGCCTAAGGAGAAGAAGACCTACCGCCCGTTCCAGAGATGTTCGGGGCGCAAGGCAGAGGGCGAGGGCAGGCTTCGGGACAGCAGCAATAACAGCAGCAGCAGTTCCGGAGACCCTACCAGAAGGGCAGAGGTGGTTACTTCCCCTGCAACCGTTACCCACTCCGGTGGGGGGAAGCGTTCAATTTTTTCTGGCAGAGTGGAGAAAAATTACTCAGGGCAAGTGGGTGCTGAATTTTGTTTGCAATGGATACAGTCTTCAGTTCACCAGCCCGCCTCCAGCAATTTAACCGGTCAGCTCGCAGTTTCAGCTGCGCGAGTACCAGGCGGAGGCCGATACCCTGTTAAGGAAAAGAGCGATAGAAGACGTACCTCTGTCTCAAAGGGGAAGAGGTCTGTACCCACGGTTCTTTCTGGTTCGCAAGAAGGACAAGAACGAGTTCAGGTCCATTCTGGATTTGCGACAAGCAAACAAGTGGATTCGCAGAGAGAAATTTCGCATGCTGTTGTTGTATCAGATTTATCCTCAGCTGCAACAGGGAGACTGGCTATGTGCTATAGACCTACAGGATAGTTACTTCCATGTGCCCATTGCACACAAACACAGGAAGTTCCTGCGATTCCAAGTCAGCCCCAATCATTATCAGTACACAGTACTGCCATTCGGGCTGAAGTCTGCGCCCAGAACATTCTCGAAGTGCATGGCAGTGGTAGCGGCACACCTGAAGAGAAACAAGGTGTTTGTCTACCCGTACTTGGACGATTCGTTGATCAAGGCCTCCTCCTTCTCGGAAGCTCAAGCTCACTTCCAGAAGGCGTGCGTTCTCTTAAACAAGCTGGGGTTGCACATCAACATGTCCAAGTCTGTCCCGACTCCGGTCCAGTGCATACAGTACTTGGGAGCCTCCATCAATACGCTGTCAGCAAGCGTGTCTCCTTTGGAGGAGAGACGTTTATCACTCCTTCGGAAGGCTCAGGCTCTTATGACCGCTCCATCTACAACAGTGAGGACGGTGTCTTCTCTACTGGGGTCGATGGCCTCTGGTATCTTCCTCATGCCACACGCTCGGCTGCACATGAGACCATTGCAGGATTGCTTGGAAGATCAGTGGTATCAGAGGAAAGGGTCTTGGGACAACAAGATACGACTGTCTCTGCATGCTCTTCAGTCTCTGAAGTGGTGGTGTTCAGCGGAGAATCTCCTCAGAGGGGTTCCCTTCCACAAGGACATTCCCACACAGACTATCGTGACGGATGCATCTCTCCACGGCCGGGGGGCGCACTCCGGAGACTTACAGATACAAGGAACGTGGTCCCCGACGGAGTCCACGTATCACATCGATTTCCTGGAACTCAGAGCTGTTCACTTGGCACTGAAGGCCTTTCATCCGTCCTTCCAGACCAACTCTCTGCTTGTACAGATGGACAATACGACCACGATGTATTACCTCAACAAGCAGGGGGGCTCGAAATCGCGCACTCTGTTGCAGGAGGCGCAGGCGATCTGGCGCTGGCTTCTAGCCAGAGGACTGACGATAACCGCTACCCATCTACCAGGTGTGCAGAATGGTCAGGCGGACGCACTGAGTAGACTGATTCAGGAAAACCATGAATGGGTCATAAACGACAAAGTACTAGGAGAAGTCTTCGCAAGATGGGGGACTCCAGACGTAGATCTGTTCGCCACCGCCGAAAACAGCAAATGCCGAGACTTCGCCTCCAGGGACTACCAGCAGGGGACGCTGGGAAATGCGCTATGGATCAACTGGTCGAACAGCTTTCTGTACGCTTTTCCACCCATTCCCCTGATTCCGGCAGTGCTCATCAAGCTGTCCCAGTCCAGGGCGCGGATGATCCTGATTGCCCCGGAATGGCCCAGGCAGTGTGGTTCACGGACCTGCTTCCCCGGTCTCCTTCCTCACATACGGTTGCCGTGCCGGCTGGACCTTCTCACGAAGTTCAGGGGGCAGATAGTGCACCCCAATTTCTCATCTTTGAGTTTGGCGGCATGGCTCCTGAGATAGTGCAATATGGCCATTTGAATCTACCAGACGATTGTATGGACATATTGAAGGAGGCTAAGCGACCTTCCACTAGGACTTCTTATGCTTACAAGTGGAAGAGATTCTGCATCTGGTGCAAGTCCAAGAACTATGATCCAACGACATGTAAGGAAGATGTCATCATTCCGTATCTTCTATATTTGGCGCAGTCTGGCCTTAATTTCCATTCTATTAAGGTTCATCTCGCTGCACTGACTGCCTACAGGAAATGCACTTCACAGACCTCCTTCTTCCAGATTCCTGTGATCAAGGATTTTTTGGAAGGCTTGAAGAAAGTGTTTCCTCCTGTCCGGCTTCCTTCGCCTTCATGGGAATTGAATGTGGTGCTGTCCAGATTGATGAAGGAGCCTTTTGAACCTATTCATAAGGCTTCGTTGCAGCACCTGTCCTGGAAGGCGGCGTTCCTCGTGGCCATTACATAGGCCCGCAGGGTGAGTGAAATTCAGGCGTTGTGTTGCCAGAACCTTATACTGTATTTCATGCTGCTAAGGTTGTTATGCGTACTCACCCTAAATTTCTTCCAAAGGTTATCTCTGATTTCCATGTTAACCAGACCATAACTTTGCCTACGTTTTTTCAGAATCCTTCGTCTCCAGCGGAAAGGTCTCTGCATTCCCTGGATGTTAGGAGGGTGTTGAAATTTTATCTGGCTAAAACCAAAGATATTCGTAGGTCAGACCAATTGTTTATCAACTATGGATCAGTCAGGACCGGTCTTGCTACCTCAAAACAGTCCATCCCGAGGTGGATTGTGTCCTGTATACAATTGTGTTACCAGAAGGCTAATACGACCTTAGGGGATAAACCTAAGGCTCATTCCACCAGGGGCAAAGCTGCCACGACTGCTTTGCTCCGTAATGTTCCAATTGCAGAAATCTGCAAGGCGGCCACTTGGAAGTCGGTCCATACCTTTGCTAAGCATTACTGTCTGGACACTGATGCCAGGACAGATGCTCAGGTTGGGCAGGCTTCTCTGCGAAATCTGTTCGCACAGTAGTGGTGTTATTTCTCTTTTCTCAACCGCCGCTTTGGTGTGGGGATTGACTTGCCATTCTATTCACTAGATTATGACTATGCACAGAGATCCCCTACTACAGAAGGAGTAGTTTCTGTCCTGTAACTCCAGTTCTGTAGTAGGGGTATCTCTGTATAGTCCTAAGCTCCCGCCCTCCTCCCCGGTGGAGAAAGATGTTCATGTAAGGAATGCTACAGGTCTGGCGTGTTACGCCTTCAAAAAGAACTGAAAGTAAAAGGGACCTGCTGTGCATTCTGGGATACTGAGAGAGTTCTGGAAAGTTCTCTTAAAGGCACAGTATCCTGTTCTGAGCCACCTAATGGCAGCCTATGGGGCTTGTCTGTCCACTACTTTCTCTATCATTCCAGAGGCTTTTGCTGGTAGGGGAAGGTTTTTCTCTGTGGAGAACACTGGACAGGCTGTGCTGTTTGTGGGTTTTTGGTGGAATTTCTAGTTGAAGTACTGGACAGTGTAGCCTGTGGATATAGGCTGCATTATCTGTCTTTAAATTCTCTCTTAACCAGCGCTAAGTGGGCGGGGCGGCCGCTCGGCGGGCGCATGCTGGTGACAGAACCGCTCCGTCACCAGCCGCGGTTGAGCTGTGCTGGTGACAGAGCGGTTCCGTCATGACCCGCCCCGCTCATTAAAACTGCCGCGCAGGCGCGAAACAGCGCCGCGCAGGCGCGGCGGCCAGGCCATGACGGAACCGCTCCGTCATCAGCACAGCCCAACCGTAGCTGATGACTGAGCGGTTCCGTCATCAGCAGGGGAGGGGTTAAGTGTCTGTACAGGTCTGCATTTTTTGACAATTTAAGAGATTATTTTTGATTGCTCCGGGGTTCACGCACAGGGGTGGTACTATTCACTAGATTATGACTATAACAGGGATACCCCTACTACAGAACTGGAGTTACAGGACAGAAACTACTCCTTCTCTCTGCTCCTATTCCATTCTTTTTTCTGAGATTTGTAGAGCAAGTGGCTTCCCGTAATTGGGCTTCCCAGTGCTATTGGATTGGTTGGAGAAATGTCAATCACTGCCCTTATCCCTCCAAAAAGAAGAACTCAAAAACATTTATTACAATATATTTAAAAAGGAAAATAAGTATTAAGGTACTTGTATTGTAACACACGTATACGAAATCTGCCTGTTCTGCATGGTGGCTTCAGATTTTTTGCTTTTGCTGGGTCCTGTTTTTGTTTGTTACCTTTGGACCTCACTGCATTGTACTCCTGCTAACCAGTGGTAAAGTACCTGTGAGCCTACTTTAAACTCTTTTAATTTAGCTTATTCTTAATTTACATATTTAACTTGCCTATACATCCCTAGTATATGTGTACAAAGTGTACTCAGGGCATGGAAGTTAACCCCTTCGGTGGGGCCGCGATTTTACCGCTGTGCGATAAACAAAAGAACAGGGCGGGGCAGTGACGAACCCCAGCCGTCATCAGCACACGCCACCGCGGGGTGTGACGGCTGGGGTTTGTCACCAGCATTGGAGGGGTTAAATGCCACTAGTGGACTGCAGCACCTATTGTGCCAAAACAGTGTACACATGGTTTCAGGTTTAACCTGTGTAGCCTGACTGTGGCAGCGAAAACCTGCAGCCCAACCTACAAAAATAAGCCTTTTTGACAGGTAAAAACCTACATTTTAAATATTAAGATTAATAAGCCACAACATGTAAGCTGTTTAGACCACAAAGTACGGTGCATGATATTTAATAGGAGGACATGTAGAAAATTAGTATTATCCTGTCCTTAACGTGACAAAGCCCAAAAAGGTATTTTCACCTTGTTAGACCTAGCTGTCCTTTGTAGAAGACTAGAGTGCAGATTAAAATACTAGTACTGCTAACTCAGAAATGGGCAAGCTAGAAAAATTTTTGAACAGCTATTTTTAATAGTTATTAAAAATTCAATTCAAAGGTGAAGTCCGATCTAAAAAAATATTCTGGAAAATTAACTTTTAGAAAATTACTGTTTTTGTCCCTGGGCTGTCAGAAGGCTAATTAGCATCAGTCTCTGCCTGCATCAAGGCAGTGATTAACCCTGAACAGGTGTGAAAAAGGTATGAACAAGGTGTAAAATGCCTTCCAGGATCAAACAATAGGCTGACCTGAACGGGCAGTTAATTCAACCAAATATGCAGGATTGGCGCGGTGGGTCTCCTTTTGACAGCAGTGTCAATTCCTGCTTGATAAGTCTGCTGGGTTCACATATAATTCTTGGGGCATGATTGTATGATGTTACAAAGCATTTTACCAAATAGTCTTTACCACAAATATACCATTACCATGCAAATCTTTACCACGAACATGCATAGAAATACACTATATGAACCATTACAACTCATACCGTTACCACACACTTTTACCACATAAACCTTTACAATGCAACTTTTTACTTAACATAAAAACATGCTAATATATATGGTTTAATTGTTTAAACTGATATCTACATAAAATATATAAATATAAAATGAGCTTTCATATTATTTAAAACATTTTTAGGATAAAACTACTTTTGGGAAGTGCATCTCCAAGCATCGGAACCCAACAAAATGAAATACATTGCAAGTCAACACAAAGCTTTGACCCTATGCTATTTGTTTCTGGATGATACTACTACGCAACACTATGCAAATTATTTGAACATCATTATATATCGATGCAACGCAAAAAGTGCAACCTCCCACAAATATTTCCGAATACAAATATGAAACAACACAACACATTCTAGAATAGTAAAATACTATGGATATGTAAAAGTTCTGACTTTCTTTCATTTCCACATATCAACCAGCTTGTCCCCAACCAAGATAGTGGAAAACGTTTGTGAAAAGGTCACCACAAAACAATTATAACTTTAGTCACGTTTCACTTCAGAAAAAAACATAATTTTCAACACTTGTTTTAATGTAAGTTATGGTACACATTTGAGAAACATGAAAAGAGGGGTCCACCATTTTGTAGTCAGTGGTACGCTGTCTTCTGATGTGACCACAGGCACCAGACTATAAGAAAGTGAGACATACTAAGAAAGAATGCTATCTATCTTTAAAAGTAAGTATAGATTGCACAATTAATATATAAACAAATAGCAAGATATACTGTACAAATGAAATGTAATCATTTTTAATTACATTTTCAGGCATTTTTCTCTGGATATTAAAAAGAAGAATGACTAAACATTTACTAATTTGGCTACAATGTAAGTTAATTAAAAATATATTCAATTTTAAAAATGTAAATATAACATTTCCACAACATACAGAATACTAAAATCCATTTTTGTAATGAAAAAAAGAATTACAGTATACACTTGAAAGGTACTGAACATTCACTAAGCGGGCAAGATTTACTATTCTAACTCCATCAAGTACTTACCTCATGGAGGTGCTGAACAGTAGCTGGGGCATATTTAGTTTTCTAACTCCACCAAGTACTTACCTCAGAGAAGGTACTGGACAGCGACTGGGAATCAATTTTACTATTCTGACTTCCCCACAGATTTCTCAAGCTCAACAGAGACAAGACATAAGTAGTTATCTTTGGCAAAAACATCTCACCATAGGACTCCAACTGGTGGCTAGCCGGACTGGGTCCCACACCTAGAACCCACTCTAGGAGCCTCGGAATAATCATCAAAAGCAAATGGGACATGACTGCACAAGTCAACGCTGTCGCTGCTTCTTGCTTTCACACTGAAGATGCTGCGAAAGATCTTCAAATGGCTCCCATGCAACACAAGAAAAACTCACTCACACCTGAGTGACCAGCAAGTTGGACAATGGGAACCCCTTCTAAACCGGTATCATCAAGCAATTCAATAGAACACATCCAGAACTCAGGAACCAGACATATCCTCAACCTCCCACACATAATTCATATTATACCACACCTCAGGGAACTACACTGATTTCCAATGCACAAACATGCTCAATTTAAACTCCATACACACATAATCAGGGCACTTCACAACTCAAGCCACATCTACCTGAACAGTTGCATTTCCCTCCAGAAGACATCCAGACACTTCCACTCCGCAAGACTCTTACTCGCCATCATCCCACAAAGAACCAGATCAGGAGGACAAGAGTTCTCTTACATCACTCATAAAGCATGGAACAACCTCCTGCTCCACATTAGAGCCTCCTCCCATCTTCTTGAGTTCCATAAGAAGCTGAAGACCTGGCTTTTCAACTAACCAATCTACAACAGGTAGAGCTAGGCACACACAACTACTCAATGTGAGGATACCCTAGTGGGTGTAGTGCGCTTTACAAGTACACATAACATCCCCAGGATATAGAAGTGGACTTCAAGGGGCAATTGGCTGACCTGTGTGGCTGTAAGAGGTGTTTTCCTGGATGCACCCAGGTGACCAAAAGTTAGAAGGCAAAATGTTTGACCAGGAGGAACCTGATAAAAGTAAGCAACTCGTGGTGATGTTGTTAATCAAGTCTTTAAAATTCATATCTCCAGTACATCTTTTTGCATTTGTATCTTTTTAGTGTTCTTGTTCATAACTTTTACACTAGTTTTCTAATTCAGTTTGGGATTTTTATTGTTTTGCATTCTAACTATCAGTGGTTTGACACTGCATAAACACTCTACTCATTGCCCAAAGTTAAGCCTGTCTCTTCTGTGCCATAGCTACCAGGGGACTGAGCTCAGGTCAGTTTAATGGCTTTGAGGGTTCATCCTGATAAGGGTTAAGATCATTCCTTGAGATGTACAATTGCCCACTTCAAATAATAATGCAATTTCTTACAACAAGAATCTAAGGAAGTGGCAATGCAGAGAAATGCAATTGATGAAATTGAAGCATTCATAACAACCAATACAGATAAGCAAATAATTAAAATAAAACACCCATAAATCGATATATTATGTAACATAAAAAGCAAATCCAGCATAATGTTATGTTATGTTATGTTATGTTAATTATATTTTTATAGCGCACAGATGCCCCAGCAAAGGGGCGTCCTGGCGCTAGACAGGTACTATAACATAACACACAAAGGGAAAACGAAGAAAATGGCAACTACTCAGAGGCGGGAAACAAAAAAGTTTTGATTGCACGTCTGAAGGTGGACAGATCATTCAGGGCTCGAATGTGCACCGGGAGCGAGTTCCACAATCCCGCAGCAAGCACCCGGTAAGAGCGGCCACCCATTCTGCTAAGTTTAAAACGGGGGCAGACTGCTAGGTTAATAGCCTCAGACCTTAATGATCTCAGAGGGATGTAGAGAGTGAGCAAGTTGGACAGTGCCGGCGGTGAAGAGAGTTTCATAATTTTAAAGGCCAGACAGAGTGCCTTAAACTTGATCCGCTGTCTGACCGGAAGCCAGTGTAGGGCAGAGATGGTACCTGACACAGAACAATGCCTGGGAAGACCCACAATGGCTCGCGCCGCGGCATTTTGAACCCTTTGGAGCCTGGATGCCTCAGCCTGGTTTACCCCTATCATCAGCGAGCTACCGTAGTCCAGCCGGGATAGAATTGATGCCTGGACCACGAGCTGTCTGGTGGGGGGATCAAAATATTTCAAGACCGGCCTTATGCCACGCAAGATACCGTAGCAGTTACCTGCAACCCTCTTCGTGTGGTCAGTGAAGGTGAGTGCAGGATCCAGCCAAATTCCTAGGTTTTTCACTCCAGAAGCTGGAATAGGAATAATGCCCAGCTCTGGGGGCCACCACTGGTTTCCCCATAGCTCGACATGTTTCCCTAGGACCAGCACCTCGGTTTTGGTGGCATTCAACTGAAGGCAATTGGTACGAAGCCAACTCGCTACTGCCACAAGTCCGGCACGGAAAAGGACAATGTCATCACTGGTGTCAGTGGTGATGTCATTAATAATGTCCGTTGTGAAAGGGAGGAGCCAAGATGGCGACCTGATCGGACGCGCGGCTCTCGGCTCCGCCGGCCCCGGAATCCCGCACCATCATCCTGCTAGCTTCGCTCACCTGTTCTTGTCCTAGAAGGTGCGGGACACAGCGCTGCTGTCACCGGTGATCCGCCGGCCTCTCCACTCGCCCGGGATCACCAGCTACGGAACGATTCGCCCCGGCCCGGGAACCAGCTCGCACTACAACGCGCCCAGACCCCGCTAACGCTGCACAGCCGATCCGCTGCGGGGGTGGCACGACTGGACGGCGCTTCCTCGCAGGAGCGCACCCTTGGCGCTGCCCGCCGCTGGTGACCGCTGTACACGCTTCCTGCAGTGCGGTGACAGGGAGAAGGAGTGTTACCCGGCGAGTCCTTTGTTCCCGGCCGCCATGTCTTGGCGCTGCTCTCCTCGTCCCACTGGTCGCTAACTGCAATCCCCGCCAGGCACTGCTTGCCTTATTGCTTGGCTATGGACCCACAGGCACTGCCCCAACTCGGGCGGACTGCTGCACGCCCGGGGACTGATCCGACACCAACATCGCGCCCCGTGATTTTCCCCGTTCCCCACCCCACAGCGTCTCGTTGGGGAGAAGACAAGATGGCGACGCCGGTGGCTCGCCATGGTGCGGACCTCTACCTAGTCACCCCACGGCATAGCGAGCGCATTGATCCTGAAGGGGCCGTGGCAGGCTCCCCCCATGGGTGTGCGGGAACGGGGACACCTCTGCCTGACTTCACTCTTGGAGATGTGCTGGCAGCCCTGGGTGAGTTGGCATCAGCGATGAAGACCACATCCACCGAGTTGGGGGTGCGGCTCGATGCTTGCGCCCGAGCCTTTGGACGGGAGCAGGGGTCTTGTCCTCCACGGAGCTCCAGGCGGGAGCTGCCACGGCATTTCCTCGGAGGGATACAGTGGATGCTACAGTTGCTACACCTGTGGAGAGTAGCGGATTGTTGCCAATTTACAGCTCGGTCGCCGCTACAGAGTTTCCCCCTAGCTCCGAGCTCAATTGTGTGCTACAATCTGCGATGGGGGACAGTCGGCTACCGGTGGATTGCCCTCCTGGTTTTTCAACTGCACTCTTGTCGCGAGTTTGGTTTGCTTTGCTTTGTGTCTCTGGTGGCTTGGACATGCTAGAGGGGGTTGATACCGAGGGACAACAGTATCCTGGGAGCGGACGCCATTTCTCCTTTGTCTACGCATCGCCCCCCTCTTTAGAGCGGCCATTTCCTAACGTCTTCCTGGACCGCACTGGACTACCATCTTTGGAATGGCCACGCCTGGAGAAGTTTCGTCGATCGGGCCAGGGTTGATGCGGCCCCTCATTTCGGCTAGCTTGATCGTCTGGCTGTGACCTGGACTGTCTATCGTTTTGATATGGTGACTGATTTGCAATTGCAGCCTCTTTCCCAGTTAGAACCTGTGTCTATCCTGTACAGTTGTGCTCTTTGATGATGGGAGGGGGGTTCTGTCTGGGTCCAGGGTCTAAAGGGTGCTTATTACTGACTAGCCTCGACGTGTGCCCGCTATCGTGTCGTGTTTGGGGTGATTAATGACACAATGCTTACCCGTGTGGGCTGCACTGGGATTGAAACTGCTCCTGTAAATGTTGTGTGCACACATCGTGTATTGTTTTCTTCCATCGCTCCTATTGCTGCAATTTAGTACGGCGCAGTCGCTTTTGGAGTGAGAGGTTCCAGTGTGGGCACGTAGTGTATGGCTGGGGTCCCGGGAGCTCTAAGGCTCAGTGGGCTCCTCCCCCCACCTTTTCCCTTTTGGGGAGTGGTTGATTAGCTTGTCCTTTTCTCCCTCCCTGAATCCAAGAGTGACGTTTTTCCTTTTCTTTTTCTTCTTCTTCTTGTCTCCTTCTTTTCTTCCTCTGCACTTCTTGCTGTTCTTTCTCCTTTCTTCCGACTTTTCTTCTTCCTAAATTTCGGGTTTATGGGGCGACAGGCACGCTGCTAGGGGGGGGGTAGGCCATAGCCTCTGCATGTGTGTAGGGTGGGGGGTTATCATTCTTTTTTGTTAATTTCTATGGGACCTGTTTTGTTCTTTCTATGATTTTCACTTACCTTTCCATGTTTGGGAGTGCTGGGTGTAGGGTGGCAGTGGAAATGTGACTGGGTCATGGGTGCTACGACGTGGCATAACTATTGTGTGGCCATCCTGCCTGGCGGGGACTTGATTGCCGAATTAAGACTTGCTTGACACAGGTGCTAAAGTCAAGTCCCGCCTGCATGGACCTTGCTTATACCTTCCTTTTCTTAGTACGGAACACTACGGCCTGATCTCAATAATTGCATAACGAAAACTTTAAAATTTAACCTACAATTATCCTGTGACACGGTGCTGCGTTGTCCTTCAGTCTTTCTTCCTTTAAATGCTTGCGACTCTGGTACAGTGCTGTGTCGCCATAACGTATGCTGTTGTGCTAACCGATTGCTCGTGGCCGGCCGGATGGTTGTAGGCCCGTATTTGTTATCATCTTTTATGCACAATAAAGGTTTTCAAAAATTAAAAAAAAAAAATAATAATGTCCGTTGTGATATCATCAGTGATGTCATGGGCCATGCCATATATAACACAATGGGGTTTTGGTTTGTGACATGAACCATACTTGGCAAATTTCAGAAGTTTCATCTGTTTTCAGTGAAAATACATATCAGTGAATATGCATATATATATGAATATATATAGAGTTCTAGTTAGGACCTAGTTGCCAAAGGAAATTGATTTTTTGTTTTGCTAATAACGTTGGTGCTGTTTGACGAACCTTCATAAACTTTACAAATAAAAGTTCATCCACCTCAGCTCCTTCGTGGAAAGTTTTGATTTGATCCGTCCCAAAATGCAATTTACCCATTAAATTTCCATAGAGATGTTTAAACAGCTCTCCAGTCAAAACAACTAAACAGAATTACACCAAATTTAGTAGAAATGTAGATCTTTACCCAGAAAACGTTTTTGTGTGATTTGATGTAGATCTGCTCAGTAGTATTTTAGAAATGAAGCTTGGAAATGTATAGATATATTAACAGTTGTCCCAGATGCACACAGCTTAAATTATTGGGTGATCTGATTGGCTGAGTGACATTTTTTTCCATCAGCCACTCTGCTCCTGTGGAGTAGAGAAGCTCCCTTGAGTCCTGCGGAAGATCATGCTCTGATTGGCAGGCCGCAACATAAAGAGAAATTAAATGGAAAAAAAGATTTATAAAGCGCCATGAAGCCAAACTAGATGAATCGGAGATTAAAGAGCCAGGTTTTTAAGGCTTTCCTGAAAGCCAACAATTGAGTTCCACCTTTTAAGGTTGAGAGAAGAGAGTTCCAGAGTCTGGTAGTGCCAACCAGAAAGCTTCTGCCACCCCAGGTACTTTTCCTAAACCTGGGGATCACCAGAATGTGAGCATGGGCAGAGAGTAGATATCAAGTGGGAACATATTGTTGAAAATTCTGTTTAAAAAAGATGGGTCCTATGTCATGTACTGCTTTAAAAGCTATGCAGAGAGCTTTGAACTCAATGTGTCTTTTTACTGGGAGCCAATTTAATTCTCTTAATGCAGCTGTGGCAGATGTATGCTTCGAGATGTCCAGCAAAATGCGCGCTGCAGCATTTTGTACAATCCGTAGTTTCGTTAGACATTTTGTCCATAGATTATTTTTAAAACATTGCAGTAATTGGCTTTGGACAGGACCAGAGCAGAGATGACAAGCTTGTGAAGATTGACAGGTATAAACAGAAACATTTTTCAGAGTAGTTTTAAGGTATATAAGGATGCAAAGGAGACATTGTTCACATGCCCTTCAAATTTAAGCGTGGAAACCAAAGTGACTCCTAGATGTGTAACTTTTTTTGGGGAATGGGCAGGGAATCCAATTTCGACGGCCAGAAGGCTGGAGACTTAAAAGTAGGGTTGCCACCAAAAAGTAGGACCTCTGTTTTATTGGAATTTTATTTTAAACAGTTAGCTGCCATCCACTTTCCGACTTGACGAAGACAAGCATGAAATTGTGAGGCTGTATCAAAAGGGGACTTGTCACAAAAATAATAATTTTGGAATCGTCAGCATAGGTAATTGCTGAGAAACCCAAAGATCAAATCAACTGAGCCACAGGGGCAACATAAATATTGAAAAAGGTAGGACTCAATGATGAACCCTGGAGCACTCTACAAGGCAGTGTAAAATTGTATGATTTGAACTCAGAAAAAGAAACAAACTGAACTCGATCAGACAGAAACGACCAGAGTAAGGCCAAAGCTTTTCCTTTTATGCCTATCCCGTCAAGGCATTCTGGCAGTTTTTTGTGGTTGACGTTAGCGAATGCGGTGGAGAGGTCAAGCAGCATCAGTGATGCATTGCCCCCCGCATCGACCATCTGCCTGATCTGTTCAGATGCCAAGATCAATGCCAGTTCTGTACTATGATGCTTCTTGAAGCCAAACTGGGTGGCATCCAGGAGTACATGTTTCTCAATATAATCAGAAATTGCCCTATTCATGTCCTTCTCTGCCATTTTGGCTGGCAGAGTGAGTCTTGAGATCGGGCAATAATTTTTAAATAGGTTTTATTTTTAGAAGTGGAAGGACCACTGCTAATTTCCAATTTGTGGGAGAGATGCCGGAAGTGAACATTTGGATAAAGATGGAAGACGAATGAGTGGCAAAAGATAAAAGATCTTAGGAGGGCAGGGGTCAAGGAGGAGCCAGATTTGTTAGACAGAAGTAATTTGGATACTGAACAGAGATCAATGGTGGAAAGTGAAATAATCCCGGAGGGTTAAGAGTTTCTATAATGGCTGAATGGGCCTCCTTGGACGTGTCAAGTTTGGCCGACGTCCATGGGGGGAGGCAGAGCCTTGAGACACGGCGATAGAAAAACTACTGTAGACTGACCTTACTTTGTCCCGAAAGAAGATGGCCAAAGAATTGCAAAAGGCTTGACTCACTGATGTATTTACCATTTCAGGAGGTTTGGCTAGCTTCCTTACTGTGGCTAAGAGTTCTTTAGATTAGTTGTTTGCCTCTGCTACAGATGTGGTGTAGTAGCGTTTTTTTTACCATGCATTTATTTTGTAATCTAAAAGAGATTGTTTATAGGCTACGATTGTTTTTGATGCTGAAGGTGATCAGAATACCAAGGTTCAGAACACCTGGATCTATGATTGGTATTTATCTTTTCTGGTAATACATTATCAATCGAGCTACAAAGCCACTGCTCGAATGCAACTGCCTCTATATTGAGCTCACTATAGCCCTCAGGGGGATTCTGGGTCAAAGATCTTTCTAGGGCATCCATTAAGATTCGGTTTCAAGGATGGAACCGTTTGGGACACGTATCTCTCAAATTCTCTGTGCCGAGTTGATGAAAAGAAAGAGAGAACATGACAACTTTATGATCAGGCCAAGTCAACGGGTGAGATGGAAGATATTGTAGGAGACCATTATTAGAAAATTCTCCGTCCAACAAGTGACCCACTGAGTGGGTGTTGCCCGCAACAAGTGGTGTAGCCCTAGGCTATTCATGATATCTATGAAATGTACCGCATTCCTATCTATGGGGGTCTTAAAGGTGTAGATTGAAGTTACTCAGAAGTGTAAAGTCAGAAGACTGAGAAATCACATCCACGGACTAGCTCACAATGTTTAGGAAACCTGCTCAAGGGCCTGGAGGTCGATAGGTTAGTAGTCCATTGAAACAGTATCGGTTGGCAATTAAAATCTTAAAAACGAAGATTCTAAGGTTGTCATGTTGTTTTGAGTAAGAAATGTCCCTTTCATGCTACTTTGATATATATTATAGCTAGACCACCCCCCTTTTTTCCAACCCGATCTTGTTTAAAGATGGGCTAGCCTGTTGGAACAGCAATAGTTAGGTCCGGGCCTGATGAGGCATCAGCCCAGGTCTCAGTTATAAATGCTAGATCAACATCATGGGCATCCAGAAAGATGGCAAACTCAGATGTGTGCTTGTATAATGAAGGAGCGTTGATTAGGGTGCAGCACACTGACTTGGTCATGGGTAATCCTCCCAAAACAGGGGCTGAACTAGGTGTTTGCAATTGCGGTTTAAAGGGTCAGATGTGAAAGTTGCAGTCAGGGCAGTGAGTTGACGCAGAGGACGGGTCTAAGCGTAGAGGGGGTCCCAGGCAGGACTTATTTGTACTATGGCAGTCTAGCAGCTTCAGTCACCAATACAGAACACAGGATCTCAGTCCTGTGTCCAAAAGAATTTTAAAGAATTGAGTATAAGAGGGTAGGGTAGGCCTACCCCCACTAGACCTTGTGGGGTGGGGGTGTCCCAACTGGGGCCAAATAAAAAAAACAAATATATGGCATTGCTGCAATTCCACAGGACTCTTGAGGGAGCCAGCATGACCACCCATGAGAGTATAGCAGGATTGAAAAACAATATTTAAAAAAAGTGCGGTGGGTGTTACCTCGGACAGGCCAGTCCCTACTGCCTACATCATGCAATACACGGGGAAAGATTGGGTGCAGCAGGAAGATGGACATGGCCTCACTACTGGCCATGCCCTGCGGCTAACCCCATGCCACGCACAAACTTTGTTGGGAGAGGGAGTCAGCCATGTTCTGGGGGTGGTAATGGTAATAACATATTACTTTACATTAAAAAAATACCTATAAATTCACTGAAAAAAAACAAAGGTTAAAGTGACATTTTAGTTAGGTAAGTTAAAAATATATTACTTTACCTGTAAAAACCTCTGAAGTTCAGTAAAAACACAGAGGCTAAAGTGAAGTTAAAACATAACATTTAAACTCACCATTTATAGGTAAATGAAGAAACTATAACTTGTGCACTCTTTATGCACTGCCTATGACACATGACCTCACTGATTACATCACTCATAGCATATTCTGTATTATTCATAACATCACTGATGACATATGAAATAAACTGAATTAATTAAAATAATGCATGGTACAACCTTCTCATGAAAGTAATCTAATATTACATTGATGTGTTAAGAAAACAAACATACTTCTCTAGCAATTACACACATTTGCTAACCATGTATTTATACACACAATACACATTTCATCATAACACACATTTTTAATTATATTTCATCCAACTGCATCTATAGTGGTTTCTTACACTGACAGGTTAATAAAAATGTTATACTTCCCAAGGCCCAGCGAGGTGGGAGGTTATGTCAACAATGTGTACAAACACTTATATTCATAGTAACGATGCATAGACAGAACAACATTAAGAGTTACAGAATAAAATAAATAACTAGTATGAGGCATAATGGCAAAGAAAATATTCCTTTACAATGCAATAGTTATAATTATTCCTTCTATTGTGAAAATATAAAATCAGTTAAACAAAGGAGGAAGGAAGCACACTGCCTCACATCCAAGCACTCCGTTCACTCAGATGCATCATGGTAAATACATTGCAAGGTAACATTTACTTCAGTAAAAAAGTCTTTCATTTTCAGCTTTGGTGGTGCAGCCAGTGGTGTGTATCTCTAGACGTGTGTTTCAGGTCTGTTATTCTTCTTTAGTAGAGAGTAACAAGTTATTTAGAGGTGCTGGAAATGCTGCTCAGTCTTCTCAGGCCTCTGTCGCACTATCTGAGCACAGGTACATCAACTAGAGTGTGTCACCTCTTCGGCTCAAGGGAGCCTCATCAAACAAAGGAGGAAGGGAGCACACTTCCTCACATCACAGCACTCAATCTGCTCAGATGAATCATAAGATGCATCATAATAAATGCAGGGCATGGTAGCACTTACTTTAGTAAAAGTCTTTAGTTTTAACCATTGTTACTGCAACTATTGGGTTACTCCATTACACATATGGAGTCAAAAGGAGTAATCACTGACAATGAGGGACCCAGTGGCAGTGAGAAAACAGTACCTGGCCAGGAGTCCACAAAAACATCCTAATCGGAGGCCACTGATTTATTTTAGCTCCGTGGTGGCAGCTGAACCAACACATTACATAGCATATATTCCTGTGGATGCCACCACCACTCCCACCAGCTGCACATTGTCCCTCTGGTACAATGCCAGCATCCAGTCCATAAACTTGCTGGCATCTTCTTTGTTCATGGCACCTTTTTTCCTGCCTCATTGTACCATCACTGGTTTGAAAAGAGACCGTGGAGGCATACGGCATTGTTGCATGCCATCCAGGGTCTTTGTCCGCAACTAACACAAGTTACTGCCATCCTGTATGACATACACTCTGCCTGTCTGCCCTATGGAGACGTTCTCTCTGCATCCAGTATACCTGCCTCCAGTCCTCCACTGCCCTATTCATCCCTAGGTGCCATTCCAAAACCCACCTCCATCCACAGCCCACCCCAATTTCTCCTTCTAACCCAATCCTCTCAACCTTTCTACCTGGCCCCAAAAAACACAATACTCCATAAACAGGTCCATAGTCCATAAACAGTCCCATACCCCCGAACACACCTCTACCCAAAAATCTTTCCATTCTCATCACTATCCCTCCCCATAACTACCAGGACCGCCTGACTCTACTCCACCTCCAAAAATCCTGAAAACCACTCCCAATTCCCAATTCCCAATTCCCAATTCCAAAACGTAGGTGCCCAGACATGTATTTGCTCCTGGAGGATGTAGAGCCCGCGGCAAGATCAAGGCCTGTAGCCAAATATATGCTGTGATTATCACCGAGCCCTGGACTATACTTTGCTTGTTTATATATTTTTTAATATCGATAGGTATCATCTACTCTTTATATAAAAATGATAATTCTAACGTTTGTGCTTGTTGTGTACTTGATAGAACTTGTTTTGTTGAATCTTATGCTTGCCATAAGTGAATACGTTAAGCAATATGTTGCATAAGTTAACCATTTGCTTCCATTTTCAAGTCTTGTGCTTTACTGTGTGTTGCTTTGTGGGAGTACAGTATACTGCATTTTTACAAAAATCAAACGACAGCCTCTACAAAAAACAATTGCGCGATAGCTCCATAAAAATAATGGGTGTTGAAGCTCCTTTCGTCAAATTTACGGGTAAGAAGCCGGGAAATATTTAATGTAGGTTCTCTGATAATGTAGGAAAGGGGATTTTTTGTGCAGGATGCTGTTAGTCCACCAAATAAATGTTCCACAACACTAAATGATTATTGTGTTTTTTATATCAAAAACGTTTTATTTTGTAACGTTGGTGCATCTTCCGAGCTGTGTAAATCTTCTAAAAAGTGTTTCATGAGGGCCACTGATATGAATATGTAATATGAATTTCAACAAAGGGCATTCATTGGAGTGCTCATCGCCATTATTTGAGAGGTGATATATTGCTTTACTTAGACCAGAACCATCGCTAGCTATAACAAACGCTCTGGGAGAGAATAGATGGGACACATGTTGTGATGCGGTCTATCTTTTCTCTGGACCACGTAGATTACCAGCATATTCAATGCAGGTTCAATTGTTTCAACAGTTTTATTTCAAGCTGACTACAGAAATGATATATTTTTTGCACACAGGAGTATCCCACATGCTGATGCAGTAACCACAGGACTTGTCACAAGCAGAGGTCAGCATGCCCCGAATAGAACAACAGTTTTTATGAATGTGCACATTGAGTCTTAGGATTTTGTAAAAGCTGCGCACCACACTTGCATTTGGACAGCAAGCAAAATATGTAGCCTATTTAAACAGATAAAGTAAGGCAAGAGTAAATCCTTTGCTGGTAAATCTTGTGACCCTGAAGTGTTCGGTTTGCAAATCACGTGAACCGATAAGATGTTTTTCCAAATTCGGGAGTAAAAAGTATAACTTGTTAAAAAAAATAATAAACACAATTGAAAGGTAAGCAATCCTATGAGGTAGTGTATAGATGAAGATAGCCTGAAACATATCTTGTTGACCCCGTTTGAATCATTGTCGATGAGTTTGAATAATCCCCAACAAAACTGATGTATAACGCTGCAAAACAAACTTTAGGCAGCTGTCCTGGTCCTCTGGATAGACGGGGTGTGTATCTCTCACTTTTTGGACTCTCAGGTATACGCCCCTCCCACCCCCCACCTCTCATTGATTTCAAACTACACTTGGTCTTTCTAGTTAATTGCTGCGCTTCAAGGTACAGTGACATTTTAGGTGATACAGCAGAATGATCTAGATGGACCCATGTATGTTTTTATATATGTGTGGGTATCTAACTATCTATCTTTTTGAGTTTAAAAAGCTTTATTGAATAAAAGTATACAACGTAAACCATCATTACATAAGAAATATGACTACTAAAGGAGACTAGAAAGGCATATAAAAGAAGAACAATAACAAATCCAACCCCAAAGCGGTAAATAAACCATACCAAGAAACATAGCTTTTAAAGGTATTTTGTCAAAAGGGAGGAAGGAGAGAGAAAGAGAAAGAAAGAAAAAGAGAGAGAAAGGAAAAGAAGAAAAGGGGCAACCTAGAAAACAGAATCAAAACACATCAATGGCTAATCAGGGGGCGTGGCCAAGATGGTGATCGGGAAAGACGTTCCTGGGTGAGGCTCCCGGCCTGAATCCCCTACCCTGACCACCTAATAGCCTCTACCCCCTGCAGGCGCCCCACAAAACATGAGCGCTTGCTGCCTGGGGCATAGACAGCCGAATCCTGCTGTTTCCCGGACCGGTGGTGTCCCGCTACTGCCCTGAGCGGGACTTCCTTTGCAGCGAGGTCCAGCCCGCCATTTTGCTGGACGGAAGAAGCGGTGGTTGCTGGCGGCGGCTGTGGTCCCCCCCCCGAGCGGGGTGAACGGACCCTGGTGTGGCGACCGACCGGAGGACATCAGCGGGGCTGTGAACAAGTGCCCAACTTCCCGCGAGTCTCCGGCCATTGAGGGAGCGTCCGCGAGTGGGTGGCGTCGACGCAGGCTTGCAGGACTAATCGAGCCCCCGGCTGCTGGGCCTGAACCCAGGGCCCTGCCGCTCCTTGAACTACCCTGCTGGGCGAGCGAAGTGCTGGCCGCTGGAGGCGGTGGAGTGTCCCAGGCGTAGGGGTGAGTGGACTCCGACGCTGCGGCTGGCCAGGAGCTGAGAAGGGAGACCCGACGCCTCGTGACTTTTCAGCCGCCGGCTCGCGGCAAATCGAACCCCCGGCTTTGGGGCCTGGGCCCGGGTCCGGCCACGGAGCGGCAGTAATCTCCGGGCTGAGGCGCCCTATCTATCGGTGTGGCGCGGGCGCCCGAGCAGCGACGTGGAGCGAGCGGCGATGCCCGGTGAGTGGAGACTGATCTGGGCCGGGGCCCGCGCCGCACTGCCTGCTGCGTATCACCCGAGCCCCCGGCCTGCAGGCCTTGCGTTGAAGCTGCGAGAGGACACATCGGAGCCCCTCAAATCCCCCCCAAACGATCACATAGCAATACTGCAACAATGGCGCCATGACAGCCTGGTGCCCCCTCCTGATAGCGACTGCGACCTAGAGTTTGTCAACTTACAAGTATTACGCTGCGACGCGTGGCCCGGCGCGGACACCTGGCGCCAGCGACGATCGCAGTGCGGCACCAAGGTATAGTGGAGGCGCAAAGAATTGGGAGAGGACAGCTTACTACTGCGCTTTGGGCACTGACACTGTGCACTGGCACGGAACGACAAACAAAGAAGCCTACACTGACTCCAACTTCTGGACTCACTGGTTGGCCTGCGGCGCAACATCATGGCTCTACCCCTACGGAGGGGAAGAATCTGAGACCCCCCACGGACGCCCTTCTTGGGCAAGATGGCTACGGGGCAGCGCAGAACGGGGCGCACAATCCCAGACATGCTAGGGAAGAGTGCCCCCAAAGGAGACAAAAGCCCATTGCATTGCCCTTTGTGGCCCCGAGGGTCGCCGCGGGACAAGACGATGAAGGCGCCCCCATCACTAAGTCCTTCCTGGAGACTCATTCCAACACCCTGAGGGAGGACTTCCAAGCATTGAAGCAAGACGTGGCTGGGGAAGTCAGAGAAATGCGCAGAGATGTGGATGGCCTGGGGGAGCGAGTGGCTGCGGTGGAAGAAGCCAACCTGTCCAGGGGTGAGGAGATAGTGCAACTGCAACAAGAAGTGGTATGCCTCAAGGAGCAGCAGGTAGATCTCCAAGCTCACGCAGAAGACCTGGAAAACAGGCCTCGAAGAAATAACATATGGGTTCGGGGCGTGCCATTCAAAACGGAGGGAACAAATGTCACTCTCTTCCTGCAAGGCCTCTTCAGGGACGTTTTGGACGAGGGAGAGGACTTCGAGGTACGCATTGACAGGGCACATAGGGTAGGCCTGGCGCGGCGTGCATCTGCACCCCAACCCGACATTCTAGCATTCCTCCCAGACTTCCAGCTGAAGGAGCGCATCTTACTGGCGGCTCGCAGGAAACAGCCTCTTTAATACCAGAGCCACTCGGTGTCGCTGTTTCAGGACCTCTCAGCCATAACTCTGCAGAAAAGGAAGACTTTCAAGCCAGTCACCGCCTTCCTGCGGGACAAAGGGGTCCCGTACTCATGGAGCCACCCATTCCGGATAATCTTTAAATGGAATGGGACCTTGCAGCAGCTCCGATCCCTACAGGACACATGTGCGATTTTGGGGATCACCCTGGACGATGACTCCGAGGAGGAGGTTGCCGGGAGACGGTCCTCACCCAGGTCTCCTTCACGGAATTCGGACGATGGTTGGCACCGAGTAAAGTACCGGAGAGGGCCCAAGGGGTCCCTGAAGCTGGATCCTCAGCTGGTGGCACAGGAACAGGTGGCGGCTATCCAGGAGGTATCCAAAGATACAGCAACGGCTAAATGATACAGCAGGACACGAAGGGCGCTCCGGAGCATCGGCCTTCGCTATAATTATGCATGGGGGTTCATTTGCTTCAGGATGAGCGGGTCAGGGGGGAGGGGGGGCCAATGGGATCGCTATCACCACACACTTCGCACGGAGAAGACTCTGTGGGCCTCAACTGCACTTGGATAGGCCCAGGACTATGGTAAAGTTGGAGTTCCAGTTGTTGTTGGGAATTGGGGAGGGGGGCAGAAGGGGGGGACGGGAGAGGGACCACAGTTGGGGTGAGGGGTTGGTCCTGCGGGAAGGGGGGGGGAAGAGTGGGGGACACAGGGAAGTTTGCCGGGGTGTTGTTTGGGTGGGGGTAAGGGGGTGGGACAGAGCAGGGGACTCAGTGTGCCAGGGGGTTCTGTGGGACTGTACCGCTTCTTGATTCAATGTCAGAAACACCAGGGGTATGTGCTTCTGTTGCTGAAGCCAGGTTTGACTTGCTATGCTTAACCTATGGCTTGTGGCACGTTTGACCTCTTGGGATGGAGTCTAGTTTAAAGGTACTAACCCTTAATGTGAAGGGTCTGAACAACCCGATTAAACGTAGGGCTGTGCTTTCATACTTGGAGAACTCTGAGGCGGACATATGCCTCTTACAAGAGACCCTCCTTCTACCCAAAGATTGGCACAGGATGCGCTCACGCGGCTTTCCCCAACTGTTTTTTTTCCTCACTCCCCACAAAGAAAGCAGGAGTGGCCATTCTAGTTTCCAGGCGCTTCCGCGGCAGCATAGGCGACAAGGTGGGGGAGATCAAGGGTAGGTTACTAGCATACACTTTCCTTTTGTGGAACCAGAGCTTCACAATTGTCTCCCTCTACGCCCCGAACTCAGGACAGGAATGTTCTTGAAAAACGCCATCTCAGAATCGCTCCAATCTCCCGCCTCTCTTCTGCTCATTGGGGGAGACCTTAACTTAGTAATGGACACAAATGCGGACAGATCAGGTCACCGATACGGGGACACCGGCGTTATAACTGCTGCCGGTATATACTGGCTGAAGGAAAGGGGGCTAGTGGACCTGCGGAGAGTCACCCATTCCAACACGTCACACTTCACATTTTACTCACATGTCCATTGCACATACGCCAGACTGGACCATTACTTAGGCTCTAACGAGCTCCTAGCCATTCTTAAAGACGTAAGCGTTGTCTGATCATGATGCAGTGGAACTGACACTGCAGGTTCCTGCATCCGCCCGGACCCCCGGGACATGGCGGCTGAGGGAAACCCTCCTGCAGCGGCCGGAGGTTACTGAGCAAATCCGCACCTGCCTCACCGATTATTTAACTGTTAATGATGTTCCCGGAACCTCGCTGTCCGCTCTATGGGGGGCTTTGAAAGCTGTGGTCCGCGGCGAACTTATTGCCATTGCATCAGCAGAGGCCAAGGACCGCAAGGCAAAAAGGGATGACCTCACTGCTCAGGTCTCTGAATTGGAAAGAGTCCATAGCCGCACGGGTACCCCTTGGATTTGGAGGCAACTTAAGGCCGCCAGGGCCCAGCTAGCCAGCTCAGACACAGATTGCGCAGAACTTGTGCATTGCTTCTACATCACTCATACTATACGGGCGGCAACAAAACGGGCCGCTTACTAGCCAGCGCCCTGAAAGCGAAGATTCAGCGCTCCAAAATCACTAGCCTCACGGACGACGACGGCCTGGACATCACGGGCGACCCCCAAATCGCAGACACATTTAGGACATTTTATGCCACCCTGTACGAGGCCGATTCGGTTTCACCGGAGGATGCACTTACTTACCTGGACTCAGCAAACGTCACAGAGTTGTCTCAGGACAACGCGGACACCCTAGTCGCCCCTATCTGCGTGGACGAGGTACTCGCCGCTATTTCTCGCCTTCGCCCTCTTAAATCCCCGGGACCTGATGGCTTTTCAGCCGGTTTCTATAAGATCTTCGGCCGGACGCTTGCCCCAATCCTCACTCGGCTTTTCAACTCCTTCGAGGGTCCGAGCTCCATCCCCTCGGACATGCTTGCAGCTGAGATAGTCGTGCTGCCCAAACCGGGTAAAAAACCCACGTGCTGCTCAGAGTTTCGGCCTATATCCCTACTCAACCTGGATCTGAAAATCTTCACAGGGGTCCTGGCGGCACGCCTAGGCCCGTGCCTGCCCAGGATTCTGGAACCTGACCAGTCGGGCTTTGTTCCAAACCGCCAGTGTAGCGACAATACTAAGCGGATACTTCACTTGATCGACAAAGCTCACTTCCAAAGCTCGGACTCTGCATTACTAGCGATCGACGCGGAGAAAGCATTCGATCGGGTAGATTGGATCTACCTCCAACAGGTCCTGCAACGCTTTCGGGTTGGGAATCGATTTCAGGCCTGGATTGCGAGCTGCTATCACCGTCCTCAAGCTCGGGTCCGCTTAGGTGGTCTGCGCTCGAGCCCTTTTGAGATTCAACGGGGCACTAGGCAAGGATGCCCTTTATCACCCCTCCTGTTTGCCCTGTATATAGAACCTCTGGCGCAGAAAATCCGCGATAACCCTGCCGTTCAGGGCATGTCCTTCGGCCGGGAATCTCATGTGATAGGCTTATATGCCGACGACATCATAGCGGCTCTAGATCACCTGGATTGCTCAATCCCCGCCTTTTTGACGGAGCTCGAATCATTTGGGGTTGTCTCCGGGTTTAAGATTAACAAAGGGAAATCCCTCATCCTGCCTCTGGGCAGCAACGCCCAACAACAACTACCTCTACCTTCCTATAGGGGGTATTGTCATCGACAGAGCGCCTCCCATACCTAGGAGTTACTCTTACCGCGTCCACGGAATCTACGTTGACTCTCAATTATGCGACCCTATCCTCCCGGATTCAAGCAGACCTCATGCGCTGTTCCAAGCAACCTCTCTCACTGTTGGGACGCATCGCGGCAGTGAAGATGTCAGCCCTGCCTAAAATACTGTACATGTTTCAGATTCTCCCGGTGCTCCCGCCGGCTGGTACCATCGCGACTCCACAGGCTGCCTTCCACCATTTCATTTGGGGGGGGCAAACGAGCGCGCTTACACAAACGACTGTCGTACAGAAGCACAGACGAAGGAGGCCTTGGGGTCCCAAACCTGTTCCAATACTTTTAGGCTGCACAGCTTCGATACCTGGTGGAATGGTTCGGACCAGAGTCTGAGAAACGCTGGCTTTTTTAGGATAGGGCAATGGCCCGCACATCTCTCTGGAAAATCCCATTCATGCCCCGACCGCATAGACCACGCTATCTCTTGCGCTCCCCCATCACTCGCACTGTCATGCGGATCTGGAATACGGTGGCGATCAAGAAAGGGTTTACCACCTTCTCTTCTCCACTCACCCCCGTTTTAGACAATCCTGACTTCCTACCTGGTAATGACCCCCAGGCGTTCCCGCAATGGCGGGGCCTTAGCTGCCTCTCTGCCGGCCATTTCTTTGTTCTGCAAGGCTTCCTTACCCTACCGGACATAATTCAGGGCTACAACGTTGTCTCCCCACACTTATTTCAATATTTCCAAATTAGGCACTGGCTCACACACCCAGATGTAGCTCTCCTAGTCGGCAGGCCCATGACGGTCTTTGAAAAGTGGCTAGTGACGAAGGAATCGGACAAACACCTTATCACAGAACTTTACAAAATGCTCACACCTCCAGCCCCTTCAGGCAAGACAGCAGGTCAAAAAAGGTGAGAGGCAGAACTAGGGCGGACCCTATCACCCAAGGAGTGGAGCTCTGTGTACTACAGAGCCTCTCACCACACCCGAAACACTGCAAGCAGGGAAGCAGCGATGAAACTAGCTAAATACTGGCATCTCACTCCAGCCCGGCTCCATAAAGGCAACCCCACACGTAGTGCGTTGTGCTGGAGAGGTTGCGGGGAAAAATGCACCTTAACTCACCTCCTCTGGGAATGCCGGGAGGTCCAGGAATATTGAAAGACAGTCCTGGACGACATAGACTCTACATTTGACACTGAAGTCCCTAGATTCCCGGCTTACACCATCCTAGGTAAACCCAACGCACTCACCTTCCCCCTCAAATCCCCCAGAGGCCGCCAAATGGGGATTGCTATGCAGGCTGCTACACAGCATGTTCTGTCCCTCTGGGGCTCCAACACCAAGCCCACTCACATGTAGCCTATTTAAACAGATAAAGTAAGGCAAGAGTAAATCCTTTGCTGGTAAATCTTGTGACCCTGAAGTGTTCGGTTTGCAAATCACGTGAACCGATAAGATGTTTTTCCAAAATCGGGAGTAAAAAGTATAACTTGTTAAAAAAAATAATAAACACAATTGAAAGGTAAGCAATCCTATAAGGTAGTGTATAGATGAAGATAGCCTGAAACATATCTTGTTGACCCCGTTTGAATCATTGTCGATGAGTTTGAATAATCCCCAACAAAACTGATGTATAACGCTGCAAAACAAACTTTAGGCAGCTGTCCTGGTCCTCCGAATAGACGGGGTGTGTATCTCTCACTTTTTGGACTCTCAGGTATACGCCCCTCCCACCCCCCACCTCTCATTGATTTCAAACTACACTTGGTCTTTCTAGTTAATTGCTGCGCTTCAAGGTACAGTGACATTTTAGGTGATACAGCAGAATGATCTAGATGGACCCATGTATGTTTTTATATATGTGTGGGTATCTAACTATCTATCTTTTCGAGTTTAAAAAGCTTTATTGAATAAAAGTATACAACGTAAACCATCATTACATAAGAAATATGACTACTAAAGGAGACTAGAAAGGCATATAAAAGAAGAACAATAACAAATCCAACCCCAAAGCGGTAAATAAACCATACCAAGAAACATAGCTTTTAAAGGTATTTTGTCAAAAGGGAGGAAGGAGAGAGAAAGAGAAAGAAAAAAAGAGAGAGAAAGGAAAAGAAGAAAAGGAGCAACCTAGAAAACAGAATCAAAACACATCAATGGCTAATCAGGGGGCGTGGCCAAGATGGCGATCGGGAAAGACGTTCCTGAGTGAGGCTCCCGGCCTGAATCCCCTACCCTGACCACCTAATAGCCTCTACCCCCTGCAGGCGCCCCACAAAACATGAGCGCTTGCTGCCTGGGGCATAGACAGCCGAATCCTGCTGTTTCCCGGACCGGTGGTGTCCCGCTACTGCCCTGAGCGGGACTTCCTTTGCAGCGAGGTCCAGCCCGCCATTTTGCTGGACGGAAGAAGCGGTGGTTGCTGGCGGCGGCTGTGGTCCCCCCCCCGAGCGGGGTGAACGGACCCTGGTGTGGCGACCGACCGGAGGACATCAGCGGGGCTGTGAACAAGTGCCCAACTTCCCGCGAGTCTCCGTCCATTGAGGGAGCGTCCGCGAGTGGGTGGCGTCGACGCCGGCTTGCAGGACTAATCGAGCCCCCGGCTGCTGGGCCTGAACCCAGGGCCCTGCCGCTCCTTGAACTACCCTGCTGGGCGAGCGAAGTGCTGGCCGCTGGAGGCGGTGGAGTGTCCCAGGCGTAGGGGTGAGTGGACTCCGACGCTGCGGCTGGCCAGGAGCTGAGAAGGGAGACCCGACGCCTCGTGACTCTTCAGCCGCCGGCTCGCGGCAAATCAAACCCCCGGCTTTGGGGCCTGGGCCCGGGTCCGGCCACGGAGCGGCAGTAATCTCCGGGCTGAGGCGCCCTATCTATCGGTGTGGCGCGGGCGCCCGAGCAGCGACGTGGAGCGAGCGGCGATGCCCGGTGAGTGGAGACTGATCTGGGCCGGGGCCCGCGCCGCGCTGCCTGCTGCGTATCACCCGAGCCCCCGGCCTGCAGGCCTTGCGTTGAAGCTGCGAGAGGACACATCGGAGCCCCTCAAATCCCCCCCAAACGATCACATAGCGATACTGCAACAATGACGCCATGACAGCCTGGTGCCCCCTCCTGATAGCGACTGCGACCTAGAGTTTGCCAACTTACAAGTATTACGCTGCGACGCGTGGCCCGGCGCGGACACCTGGCGCCAGCGACGATCGCAGTGCGGCACCAAGAATTGGGCAAAGAATTGGGAGAGGACAGCTTACTACTGCGCTTTGGGCACTGACACTGTGCACTGGCACGGAACGACAAACAAAGAAGCCTACACTGACTCCAACTTCTGGACTCACTGGTTGGCCTGCGGCGCGACATCATGGCTCTACCCCTACGGAGGGGAAGAATCTGAGACCCCCCACGGACGCCCTTCTTGGGCAAGATGGCTACGGGGCAGCGCAGAACGGGGCGCACAATCCCAGACATGCTAGGGAAGAGTGCCCCCAAAGGAGACAAAAGCCCATTGCATTGCCCTTTGTGGCCCCGAGGGTCGCCGCGGGACAAGACGATGAAGGCACCCCCATCACTAAGTCCTTCCTGGAGACTCATTCCAACACCCTGAGGGAGGACTTCCAAGCATTGAAGCAAGACGTGGCTGGGGAAGTCAGAGAAATGCGCAGAGATGTGGATGGCCTGGGGGAGCGAGTGGCTGCGGTGGAAGAAGCCAACCTGTCCAGGGGTGAGGAGATAGTGCAACTGCAACAAGAAGTGGTATGCCTCAAGGAGCAGCAGGTAGATCTCCAAGCTCACGCAGAAGACCTGGAAAACAGGTCTCGAAGAAATAACATATGGGTTCGGGGCGTGCCATTCAAAACGGAGGGAACAAATGTCACTCTCTTCCTGCAAGGCCTCTTCAGGGACGTTTTGGACAAGGGAGAGGACTTCGAGGTACGCATTGACAGGGCACATAGGGTAGGCCTGGCGCGGCGTGCATCTGCCCCCCAACCCGACATTCTAGCATTCCTCCCAGACTTCCAGCTGAAGGAGCGCATCTTACTGGCGGCTCGCAGGAAACAGCCTCTTTAATACCAGAGCCACTCGGTGTCGCTGTTTCAGGACCTCTCGGCCATAACTCTGCAGAAAAGGAAGACTTTCAAGCCAGTCACCGCCTTCCTGCGGGACAAAGGGGTCCCGTACTCATGGAGCCACCCATTCCGGATAATCTTTAAATGGAATGGGACCTTGCAGCAGCTCCGATCCCTACAGGACACATGTGCGATTTTGGGGATCACCCTGGACGATGACGCCGAGGAGGAGGTTGCCGGGAGACGGTCCTCACCCAGGTCTCCTTCACGGAATTCGGACGATGGTTGGCACCGAGTAAAGTACCAGAGAGGGCCCAAGGGGTCCCTGAAGCTGGATCCTCAGCTGGTGGCACAGGAACAGGTGGCGGCTATCCAGGAGGTATCCAAAGATACAGCAACGGCTGAATGATACAGCAGGACACGAAGGGCGCTCCGGAGCATCGGCCTTCGCTATAATTATGCATGGGGGTTCATTTGCTTCAGGATGAGCGGGTCAGGGGGGAGGGGGGGCCAATGGGATCGCTATCACCACACACTCCGCACGGAGAAGACTCTGTGGGCCTCAACTGCACTTGGATAGGCCCAGGACTATGGTAAAGTTGGAGTTCCAGTTGTTGTTGGGAATTGGGGAGGGGGGCAGAAGGGGGGGACGGGAGAGGGACCACAGTTGGGGTGAGGGGTTGGTCCTGCGGGAGGGGGGGAAGAGTGGGGGACACAGGGAAGTTTGCCGGGGTGTTGTTTGGGTGGGGGTAAGGGGGTGGGACAGAGCAGGGGACTCAGTGTGCCAGGGGGTTCTGTGGGACTGTACCGCTTCTTGATTCAATGTCAGAAACACCAGGGGTATGTGCTTCTGTTGCTGAAGCCAGGTTTGACTTGCTATGCTTAACCTATGGCTTGTGGCACGTTTGACCTCTTGGGATGGAGTCTAGTTTAAAGGTACTAACCCTTAATGTGAAGGGTCTGAACAACCCGATTAAACGTAGGGCTGTGCTTTCATACTTGGAGAACTCTGAGGCGGACATATGCCTCTTACAAGAGACCCTCCTTCTACCCAAAGATTGGCACAGGATGCGCTCACGCGGCTTTCCCCAACTGTTTTTTTTCCTCACTCCCCACAAAGAAAGCAGGAGTGGCCATTCTAGTTTCCAGGCGCTTCCGCGGCAGCATAGGTGACAAGGTGGGGGAGATCAAGGGTAGGTTACTAGCATACACTTTCCTTTTGGGGAACCAGAGCTTCACAATTGTCTCCCTCTACGCCCCGAACTCAGGACAGGAATGTTCTTGAAAAACGCCATCTCAGAATCGCTCCAATCTCCTGCCTCTCTTCTGCTCATTGGGGGAGACCTTAACTTAGTAATGGACACAAATGCGGACAGATCAGGTCACCGATACGGGGACACCGGCGCCATAACTGCTGCCGGTATATACTGGCTGAAGGAAAGGGGGCTTATGGACCTGTGGAGAGTCACCCATTCCAACACGTCACACTTCACATTTTACTCACATGTCCATTGCACATACGCCAGACTGGACCATTACTTAGGCTCTAACGAGCTCCTAGCCATTCTTAAAGACGTAAGCGTTGTCTGATCATGATGCAGTGGAACTGACACTGCAGGTTCCTGCATCCGCCCGGACCCCCGGGACATGGCGGCTGAGGGAAACCCTCCTGCAGCGGCCGGAGGTTACTGAGCAAATCCGCACCTGCCTCACCGATTATTTAACTGTTAATGATGTTCCCGGAACCTCGCTGTCCGCTCTATGGGGGGCTTTGAAAGCTGTGGTCCGCGGCGAACTTATTGCCATTGCATCAGCAGAGGCCAAGGACCGCAAGGCAAAAAGGGATGACCTCACTGCTCAGGTCTCTGAATTGGAAAGAGTCCATAGCCGCACGGGTACCCCTTGGATTTGGAGGCAACTTAAGGCCGCCAGGGCCCAGCTAGCCAGCTCAGACACAGATTGCGCAGAACTTGTGCATTGCTTCTACATCACTCATACTATACGGGCGGCAACAAAACGGGCCGCTTACTAGCCAGCGCCCTGAAAGCGAAGATTCAGCGCTCCAAAATCACTAGCCTCACGGACGACGACGGCCTGGACATCACGGGCGACCCCAAAATCGCAGACACATTTAGGACATTTTATGCCACCCTGTACAAGGCCGATTCGGTTTCACCGGAGGATGCACTTACTTACCTGGACTTGTCTCAGGACAACGCGGACACCCTAGTCGCCCCTATCTGCGTGGACGAGGTACTCGCCGCTATTTCTCGCCTTCGCCCTCTTAAATCCCCGGGACCTGATGGCTCTTCAGCCGGTTTCTATAAGATCTTCGGCCGGACGCTTGCCCCAATCCTCACTCGGCTTTTCAACTCCTTCAAGGGTCCGAGCTCCATCCCCTCGGACATGCTTGCAGCTGAGATAGTTGTGCTGCCCAAACCGGGTAAAAAACCCACGTGCTGCTCAGAGTTTCGGCCTATATCCCTACTCAACCTGGATCTGAAAATCTTCACAGGGGTCCTGGCGGCACGCCTAGGCCCGTGCCTGCCCAGGATTCTGGAACCTGACCAGTCGGGCTTTGTTCCAAACCGCCAGTGTAGCGACAATACTAAGCGGATACTTCACTTGATCGACAAAGCTCACTTCCAAAGCTCGGACTCTGCATTACTAGCGATCAACGTGGAGAAAGCATTCGATCGTTTAGATTGGATCTACCTCCAACAGGTCCTGCAACGCTTTCGGGTTGGGAATCGATTTCAGGCCTGGATTGCGAGCTGCTATCACCGTCCTCAAGCTCGGGTCCGCTTAGGTGGTCTGCGCTCGAGCCCTTTTGAGATTCAACGGGGCCCTAGGCAAGGATGCCCTTTATCACCCCTCCTGTTTGCCCTGTATATAGAACCTCTGGCGCAGAAAATCCGCGATAACCCTGCCGTTCAGGGCATGTCCTTCGGCCGGGAATCTCATGTGATAGGCTTATATGCCGACGACATCATAGCGGCTCTAGATCACCCGGATTGCTCAATCCCCGCCTTTTTGACGGAGCTCGAATCATTTGGGGTTGTCTCCGGGTTTAAGATTAACAAAGGGAAATCCCTCATCCTGCCTCTGGGCAGCAACGCCCAACAACAACTACCTCTACCTTCCTATAGGGGGTATTGTCATCGACAAAGCGCCTCCCATACCTAGGAGTTACTCTTACCGCGTCCACGGAATCTACGTTGACTCTCAATTATGCGACCCTATCCTCCCGGATTCAAGCAGACCTCACGCGCTGTTCCAAGCAACCTCTCTCACTGTTGGGACGCATCGCGGCAGTGAAGATGTCAGCCCTGCCTAAAATACTGTACATGTTTCAGATTCTCCCGGTGCTCCCGCCGGCTGGTACCATCGCGACTCCACAGGCTGCCTTCCACCATTTCATTTGGGGGGGCAAACGAGCGCGCTTACACAAACGACTGTCGTACAGAAGCACAGACGAAGGAGGCCTTGGGGTCCCAAACCTGTTCCAATACTTTCAGGCTGCACAGCTTCGATACCTGGTGGAATGGTTCAGACCAGAGTCTGAGAAACGCTGGCTTTTTTAGGATAGGGCAATGGCCCGCACATCCCTCTGGAAAATCCCATTCATGCCCCGACCGCATAGACCACGCTATCTCTTGCGCTCCCCCATCACTCGCACTGTCATGCGGATCTGGAATACGGTGGCGATCAAGAAAGGGTTTACCACCTTCCCTTCTCCACTCACCCCCGTTTTAGACAATCCTGACTTCCCACCTGGTAATGACCCCCAGGCGTTCCCGCAATGGCGAGGCCTTAGCTGCCTCTCTGCTGGCCATTTCTTTGTTCTGCAAGGCTTCCTTACCCTACCGGACATAATTCAGGGCTACGACGTTGTCTCCCCACACTTATTTCAATATTTCCAAATTAGGCACTGGCTCACACACCCAGATGTTGCTCTCCTAGTCGGCAGGCCCATGACGGTCTTTGAAAAGTGGCTAGTGATGAAGGAATCGGACAAACACCTTATCACAGAACTTTACAAAATGCTCACACCTCCAGCCCCTTCAGGCAAGACAGCAGGTCAAAAAAGGTGAGAGGCAGAACTAGGGCGGACCCTATCACCCAAGGAGTGGAGCTCTGTGTACTACAGAGCCTCTCACCACACCCGAAACACTGCAAGCAGGGAAGCAGCGATGAAACTAGCTATATACTGGCATCTCACTCCAGCCCGGCTCCATAAAGGCAACCCCACACGTAGTGCGTTGTGCTGGAGAGGTTGCGGGGAAAAATGCACCTTAACTCACCTCCTCTGGGAATGCCGGGAGGTCCAGGAATATTGAAAGACAGTCCTGGACGACATAGACTCTACATTTGACACTGAAGTCCCTAGATTCCCGGCTTACACCATCCTAGGTAAACCCAACGCACTCACCTTCCCCCTCAAATCCCCCAGAGGCCGCCAAATGGGGATTGCTATGCAGGCTGCTACACAGCATGTTCTGTCCCTCTGGGGCTCCAACACCAAGCCCACTCACACGGGGTGGCTACATAAAATATGGTTCACTTTGGGGATGGAACGCATCCAAGCCACGCTCACACACTCCACAGCTGCCTTTCGGAAGGTATGGCTTCCACTACTGTCTATATTATCCAAAGAATTTAACGAGGTCACGGGTCCTCGATACCTCCGCATACTGCGACTCACAGAGCACACACATGATTCCCCGAGCTCATCTGGGTGATCGCACCCTTTACTATATGATCACAGCCATGTTAGTTTCACGGGTCTGGCACACTGGGTGGGGTGGGATAAGGGAGGGGGGATGGGAGTTGGGGCGGGAATTTTGGTTGGGTGTTTTTTTACTTATGCAATTTCATTACCTCATCCCGAGAGACATTCGCAAACCTGGCACCACGCTATTGTTAAGTCGAGCATCACCTGTCATCTGTTTGATTTACAGAATCTATGTACCTACCTGTTTCGATTACTTCTCTTGTCTGGCCTGCCTTTTGTACGCTGTCAATAAAACAAATTTAAAACTAAAACACATGAATGCCCCCAACAATAAAGGAGAAGGGAGATACTTAAAACATCTAGGGGGTATGTCTAGAAAGGTATTCTGTCAAAGGTAACCATAACAAATCTTTCTTAATTAATAATGGTACAGTATTGGCAAAAGCGCGATCAAGTCTGTGGTGATTGCACAACAAATTCCACCAAGCATTATATGAAAGCTTGGAAGTGTCTTTCCAATTGGTTGTAATAACTTGAAAAGAAATGGCAATGAAAAGGTCAATACATTTACGTACATTACAAGTAACATTCCAAACAGGAGATGACCCACCAAAGAAAATATGTGTAATCTCAAAGGGGACATTTGTAGATAAAATCTTGTTGACTGTAGACCAAATACGAGACCAAAGTGATTTGACCAAAGGGCATTGAAAAAACATATGGAGAAAATCACTATTATCGTGCGAGCAAGACCAACATTTTTTGGAGTCGAGTAATTTGAATTTGTGTAAGTCAGAAGGGGTGAAAAAAAGCCTATTGTAAAAAAATGAAAAAGTTTGAGTGGTGCTGGCTGAACGGGAAACCGAATGTATTTTAGTCCAGATGGCATCCTAGACTTGTAGAGGATATTCTTGGTGAAGGTCAGCCTCCCATAGAAGTTCAAGTTTAGATTTAATCCTTTCAGCAGTGGTGCAGGAGAGTAGTTTATAAATGGCAGAGGCACTGGAGGGGATGGTAAAGTCCAGTGAAAGCATGTGGGAAGGGTCAGTGGTTGAAGGGGGATCGGTCAGAGAAAGTAGAGAAGAGAAAGACTGAGAGAGTAAAAGAAAAGGAGGTAGGTGTGTGTCAGAAAGATTGAAGGATTCACACAAGTCCTGAAAAGTTCTTAAAGAGTGATCTTTAAGAAGGTGATCGTAAGTGATGATACCTTTGTCAATCCACTCTTTCCAGAAAAGTGCCCTATTATTGATCTTGAGGAATTTGTTATACCAGATCGGAGTCGACAAATGAAACTGTGTAGATAAGAAGGAAAAGCGAAACAACGAAAGTGCTAATACCTTGGAGTGTTTAAAAATGAGAAAGGAATCTCTTTGGAGGTTGGGATAGGCGAGTTACAGTACGGAATGAAAAGGGAGTGAGTTGCGCAAGTTCAATGAACTCCAGGCAGTGAAGGGAGGAGAAGATGAGTCAGTAAGAAAAGGCCAAATTTGATTAAGTGTGAATGCAGAGTGAAAACGAGCTATATTAGGTAAGTTAACCCCTCCCAAATCTTTCGGTTGTTGAAGGCGAGAGAGAGAAATGCTGGATTTGCGATTATTCCATAAAAACTTAGAAGGCTATTAATGGTTTTAAAAAAATAATGTGGGAGAGAAAAAGGAAGCATAGAAAGATGAAAATTGACAATGGGAAGTAGCATCATTTTGACAGTAGCAAGTCTTCCCCACAAGACAAAAAAAGAGGAGACAAACTATCAGTAAGTAAAGAAATGTTTTTGAGAATATCTTTATGATTGACTTTAATGGTTTCCCTAATGGTGTTGGCATACAAGATACCTAAGCATTTGACATACCCTGGAGTCCATGCAAAACCAGATCCCTCAAACATATGAGAAAGACAAAACTTATTAAGAGGAAGGACTTCAGATTTATCAATGTTCAGTTTATAACCAGAAACCAAAGAATAATCACGAAAAAAGAGTAGGTAGGGAAACAGCTGGATTAGAGATATGAAGTAAAATATCATCTGCATATGCAGTACATTTTGTTTCAACATTCTGATATATGAAGCCAGAATAGGAAGGAGAAAGTCTTATTTTTTTCCAAAAAGGGCTCAAGGGCCAGAATAAAAAGGAGGGGGGAAAGAGGGCAAGCCTGCCTGGTTCCTCTATGAAGAGGAAAGTATCTAGATTGAGATCATTGACCCAAATAGAAGTTTGGGGGGAAGAGTATAGTAATTGAATAAACTTTAAAATGGGGGGACTGAAACCATGCCATCTAAGCCCTCCGAACATAAAATCCCAATTAACCCGATCAAAGGCTTTTTCGGCATCCAATGTAATTGCTGCGATGGGGGAGTTCATTTTTGCAGCATGATGTATGATATTAAGAAGAGTTCTTGAATTATCGGTGATAGACCTACCCTTGACAAAACCAGATTGATATATGTTAACTAGATCGGGGATCACTTCATTAATACGAATAGCTAGAATTTGTGCATAGATTTTACAATCTGTGTTAATGAGAGAAATGGGTCGGTAGTTCTTACATAGGGAAGGGTCTTTATCTTTCTTAGGAAGCAAACAAAGCATCGCCTTAGTAAAACAGCCCTTGGATTCACCCGCAGCTAGAAAGTGTTGAAGTAAAGTAAGGAGGTGTGGTACTAAAACAGTCTTAAAATGGAGGTAAAAGTTTACCGTAAAGCCGTCCGGGCCGGGTGTTTTATCCTTGGGAAGAAGAGTAATAGCTTTGACCAATTCTGTTTCTGTAATAGGAACATCAAGAGAGGAGAGGCCTACAGAATTATCAGAGGACTTAGGAAGAGATTGAAAAAAGGAATCAATTTTCTCAGAAGAGGGGTTGGATTCTGGGGTATATAGCGAAGAATAATATTGAACAAAACAATTGAGAATTTTAGCATCAGTGGACTGAGAAATCCCATGAGAATCTTTGATGGTAACAATCTTGGATTTTTGTTTTTTAATCTTAAGATAGTTTGCAAGTGATTTGCCTGCTTTGTTACGTCCACCATACATCTTGGGGTTAAATGTAAGAAGATGATTAGAGGCAGAATCCCAGAATGTTTGTTAAATTGCATTTTTCCTTTGATAAGGGAGGAGAGTGTATCGGGGGAGTTAGTAGTAAAATAAAGGTGTTCGAGATCCTTAATTTGTTGGAGGATTTGAGATGATTTGCTGAGGGCCTTCTTCTGTTGGGACACAAAATCTTTAATGCAGCCTCTAGCAGCGGCTTTGAAAGAGTCCCAGAGAAAATGAAATTCGGAGACAGTATTGAAATTGTTTCGAAAAAATTCCTCCATAAAAAGAACAAAATGATCATTGAATTGAGGGTCAAGTAGTAGTGAGTTGTTGAATCGCCACCAGCGAGAGACAGGAGTGGCTGAAGTGTAATCCATATCTAAGATAACAGAGGCATGGTCTGAAATAAGAATAGACCCTATTTCAGAATTAGTCATAAATTGAAGGGCATGATGCGTAAGAAAAATATAATCAATACAGGAGTGTAAAGCATGGACTGTGGAAAACTAAGAAAATTCAAGGGAGTCAGGATGGGAAATTCTCCAGGAATCAATAAGGCCTCTGGAGGAAATGGATTTGTGAAATCATTTTTGCATTCTGTTAGGAATATATCGTACTTGTGACTTCCGACCCAGAAAAGGATCCATGAGTTGATTACAATCACCACCCCAATCAGGTTTTCAGGCACATGAGAAGAAAGAAGTGAGGAAAAGTCATTCCAAAAGGTTAAATCAATACCGTTAGGGCCATAAACGTTGCATAAGGAAAAATTAACATTGTTAACAATACTATTAAGAAACAACCATCTACCATTAGAATCATGAAACACATTTTGAATCTGAACAGACAATGACTTATGAAATAAAATAACAACACCATTTTTGTTATTAACTGCGGGAGAGCAAAAGGCCTCTCCCACCCATTGCTTTACGTAGTGAAGACACATCTTGAGAGGTGATATGCGTTTCCTGTAAGAAAGCTATCTGACATTTCAATTGAGCTAAATGAGACAATACACTTTGCTTTTTAATGGGGTTTCGAAGACCCTAACATTCCATGAAATTATACAAAGACCATTCATAGTTGCAAGTAAAGTAAGAATTAGAAGAAAAGAATAGACCAGTTAAGAGAGGAGAAAGGAAAATGGATAGAAATTGAATAAGTGATTAGGAAGAAAAGAATGAAAAGGACATCCAATGAAAAAGAAAATGGTAATTGCAACCGCCACAGTTGTAAAAAACGAGGCAGCACCCGAAAAAATATGAAGTTAAGAAGGCAGAATACAGAGAGAGAAATAGAATATACTAAGAGGTAAGTAAGAAAAATGTTGCTAAAAAGAAGAAGGTACAAGGAGGTGAAACTACAGCAGGAATATGATGTAAGGAGGAAAAAGGAAGGAAAGAGAAAACCGCATACTAGGAAGAGAAGAAAAAAGGATACAACATAAAAAGTGAAGAAACAGAATGAGAGGTAAGGAGGAAAGATACAGGGAAAGAGAGGGGGGGAAATTCCCCCCAAAAAAGACATCAGAAGGAAGATGGCGGAAAGCCAAAAAGCTTTAGCCAAAAAATAACAGTTGTACAAAAAACATTAATGTGGAAGGGGGGCAGCGAGGAGCAAGACAATCGCATGAGAGTGAGACTACATAAAAGACAAGTCGCAAAATATCATAGAAAAAGAAAAATGACAAGGGATAGAGGCGACCTTATAATACAGAAGAAGGGAACTTACCAAGAACACGGAGGGAAAGCAGCAGCAGGATGAAGTGGAATGTATAGTACAGACATCAGGAGAATACAAAAGGGATTCGTCGAAAACACGTCAAACAAATACCTAAAAAACATGAAAGAGGATGAATATTCGGATACAGATAGACAACATAGTACATACTAGATAGAAGATTCAAGTTAAACAAGTCATAACAAAAATACATTAACAGAATAATCAGGGTTTGCTCAATTCCATAAGTTCTCCTTTGTGGGTATGATAAACTTCCGTAGATCAGCAAGATCGTCAAAACTGAAGGTTCTGTCTTTATAAGTCACCTTGAAGAAACAAGGATGTATTAAACCATAGCGGGCATTCTTAGCTCTCAACGCAGGTCTGAGGTCAAGAAATTCCTTCCGACAAGAAGCGGTGATTGTAGAAACATCTTGAGTGAAAAATATTTTATGACCAAACCAAAGCATTTGTTTGTGCTGTTTAGCTGCTTGAAGAATTGTCATAAGGTCTGAGTACAAAAGAAAGTAAGCAATGATACCTCTGGACTTAGATGTAGAAGATGTTGTCGTCTTTGGTCCCAAGCGATGAGCTCGTTGAATATTAAAATCCGAAGACTTTGGAAGGCCAACAATCTGAAGAACTTGAGTTTTCAATAATTGGATCATGTCCGACCCCTCGGAACCTTCTGGAATACCATAAATACGAAGGTTATTGTGCCTGTTGCAATTTTCCAAATCCTCTGTGACCTTTTTGAGCTGACAAACTTCTTTGGTAAGTGAGTCAACTTTGGTAACAACATCTTGAACATCACTAAGCTTATGTTCCACATCAGAAACTCTTGTGTCGAGGTTCGACCATTAATCATCTAGCTTCTGAAGAGTAGTGGCAGTGTCTGGCATAAAAGGACGGATGAGACGGAGCTCCTCCATAATGTCCTCCAGGGTAACAGGCAAAGGCGATTTGGACGGAGAAGATGGGTCTTTTTTAAGGCGTTTGCTAGTAGAAGCAGATGGGTCTTTGCGACTGCCAGTAGAATTCCCATGAGATTTAGTAGAGTGTGTGGGCTCCATTGTGAAACCAACAGTATGAGAAGTTGTAGGTGAGGAACAAAGGAAAGTAGCCAGAGGTGTCAATAGAAAGTGATAATAAAAAAACTAAGCAAGTCTGGAAATCCAAACCACCAAGAAAGTGCAGCAAGCGAGAAGCGTTTGAGCAGAGATACTGGAGATAAGCATCACAGAGCCAGTAGAATATCCAAGGAAACAATGGAGCAACAGCGATATTAAGGTGAGCAGCCGATAAAAAGAGTGCTAAAAGAACTGTGCCACTGAGGACATCGTAGAAAGACAGCGCCCATAAAAATCTCCCATCAAAATTGCAGAAGTCACAAATAGAAGGAAGGAGAGTATCCTCTAAGAAGTAAAGGCGTTGCACATATGTGAGGAAAAAATAAATGCAAGGCAGAAACGAAAACAAAACGCAAGAATCAGCATAACTTTGTTTAAAAAAACGAATTGCGGTCAAAAAACTTACCATTGTGGGTCCCATAACTTTCAATGAGCGAAACTGCCGTTTTTTCAGGGGCAGCGCTGCAGGAAAAGGTTCCCTTCGTCCAGAAGCCGACTCGAGCGAACGGAGCTCTTCACATGGCGGCCATCTTGTATCGCCGCGCCGCGCACTCCCCCCTATCTATCTATCTTTAAAGTGAGAGATGTGCAGAGTGTAATAGGCTATTTATCACCATTGTTGTGTGGAGAGGGACCATGACCCACAAGGAGCGAAGCTTCAAGTGAGTCCTGATGCCTCTCTCCTCCCCTTAACAATGGTACAAAATAGTATATTACACTATACACATCTGCACGAATGTTTTATGCCATGGTGTTTTTTCAAGCGTACTTGTTGAAAAGAAAAAACTGGTTGCAAGGGGTTACATCTGTGCAGCAAGATGGGGGGGGGACAAACGTTTTTATTAGCTATTAACTGTAGTATGCTTTGACAAATCCACATGAAATCATTTTGAGGTAAACGCTCTAATTGTGTGAGTTCTGGAAGACTGACTTCTCCCTCACTCTCGCCTTCACCACTGTGCAATCCAGCTGTGCTCATATCCTTCAGAGCATGAAACCAGGAATGTCAGGATGACGGATAGAACTGCAGCGTGTGCCTTACGGTGCCAGGCTGCTGAAGATGTGTTTAGGTTTCTACCTTGATTATCCTGCTCCATTGTGCAAGTCCACTCCTGGGTAGCCAAGAGGCATGACACGTGGGCTTAGGGGTGACAGACGTTTTTGGGTTCCTATGCCAAAAGGATATGCATGTTCTACCGGTAGTTCAATGTTGAACACCAGCCACTGAGTGAAGGTGGCAACTGGCTGTCTGGCGGGATGTGGAATGGAAGAAAAGAGGTGGTGTGTAGAGCTTGAGGAAACACTTGTGCTATATGTATGTTTTCTTCTCCTGAGCCTGTTCTACTAAGCCTATTCTTTTTTACACCTTTTGGCTCTCACTGGGAAGGAACGTTTTTAGTTGGCTATTGAAACTTTGGAGGTTGCATTTGATCAAGCTGAGCACACTGAATACTTGAGTACTTTCACTCCTTATGAAATTTGGCAGATATTTACCATGTTGAGTCGTTTGAGAGTATGGCAGGTTTCATGTAGATCCATCAAATGGTGGAGTGGGGCAAAATTACAAGGGAGGGAAAAACATTTATGTGCTAATAACTTTGGTCCTGTTTAATGTATCTCCATGAAATTTGGCAAACTCTTAAGTTAAGTCAAAAGCTGGAATCTGTGGTCTCATGCTAATTTAACAAAAGGATCAAAGTTAAAGCAGGACTTACAAATCAGTGATTTGCTAATAATTTTGATGCATTACCAGAAATCTATATGACACTAGAGCTACACTTAATGGACCTGATTCACAAAGGTAAACGTAGATGTTTGCGAGATCCACCCTGAGTGCAGATGTAAAGATGCTACTCGTATATGCCCTTTTAAAAATCCCAAAGTCGTAAACGTAGACTTTTAGACCAAACGTCTAAGTTTACCTTTGTGAATTGAGCTCAACATGCTTAACTTACTTCTGATATGTTGAGTTTCAGTAGATCCATTAAGGGGACATGCTTAAGAGCACGGGTGCAAAAAGCATAATTCGCTAACAACTCTGGCACCCTTTGAAAAATCCACACAAAAGTTGGCAGGAATTTAAATGGTTAGTTCTCTGTTGGTATGTCAAGTTATGCCGAGTGCAGAGTTCCCAGAGTTTTATGCAGATCTGACACGAGGACGGGAGTGAGGGGAGTAATGTGGTAGTTGGAACGCAATTAAATTAAGGTGAGTGGGAAAAGGATTAGCTTCTCGGATTACACAACATAAATAGCAGCCGACTTTTCTGGTTGCCATTACTTAAGGACAAAATAGATTACACTTGTTTTTTAAGGGGGAAGGGTTTCATTTAGATCATCATCCAGGCGTCCTACATGATTGCTTTTTGTAGTTATATCCTTGATGTTTATCTGGGGTGCTTGGGGGGTAAAGTCAGAGTTCTGCCACTGTGAAAAGATAAACAGTATCTCTGTTTAAATGTACATTTTTATTGTACAATGAATCAAACCTCACAATATCAAAAAATAAAGCAAAATGAAAAAAATCAGATTTCTGCAAAATGATCACCACACGAACCTAAAAATAATTATTATACAGTTGTGATCTAGATTATTTCATTCATAGTGTTCATCTTTTTAAACTGTTTTAAAATTAGTTATTACACAATTAATAACTTTCTAATTATTAAGACAACTGAACTCGCTAAAAGTTTATCTGAATAACTGCATCTGCGACCTGTAGATCTACCACATAAAAGCAGGACAAGCTAGACAGTACGTCAATAGGTTCTAAAGAAAAATACTTTCAGAACTAGAACATAGACCATGTGATTAGCTTGTGTACTTCCTTTTACCCTAGCAGTCTAAAATGTTTTTTGTGGCGGGACTGAAGTAACCAGGGTCTCTACATTCCCGTACCTGGACGTTTTATTTGATGATAGGTGATCATGTTTTCCGCAAAGGAGGGCGAAGAGAAATGCTATGGCTCGTTCAACAGGTGCGATACTTGATTCTGCCCGGGGGCCGGGCGCTAAGCCCGTGCAGGCACCTGGAGAACAACAACGACCGCAACACCACCACCCTGCTGGACAACCTCGCAAACCTGGGACTCAAACAGCTGCTCACCACCCCCACCCACTACGCCGGACACACACTCGACCCCGTCTTCTCATCCCGTAAGGACATCGCCTTCAGCCACGCCACCGGACTCCACTGGACGGACCACAGCTGCGTCCACTTCAGCTTCAGAAGGACCACGATCCACCACCACCAGCAACAGGTTGCACGCAGAAGCTGCAACCAGATCACAGCCGACCAGCTGGCGACCTCCCTGAGCATGAACCCTTCCACCAGCGCAACGAACCCAAGCCAGGCGGCCACCAACCTCACGGAGTGGATCAGCAACTGCGCAGACGACCTCGCGCCTCTGAAGACCCCGCCTAGCAGACCCGGTAGCAAGAAAGCCCCATGGTTCACCGACGAACTCAAGAGCTCCAAGAAGAACTGCCGAGCCCTCGAGAGAACCTGGCGCAGAGACCCAACACCGGACAACATGACTGCCCTCAAGCTCGCCGCCCGAAAACACCACCAACTCATCCACGCCACCAAGAAAACCGCATTCAAGGAACGACTGGACAACAACGCACACAACAGCAAGGAACTCTTCAACATCGTTAAAGAGCTCTCCAACCCCAACGCCGGAAACAACGACATCACCCCTTCGCAAGACCTCTGCAACTCCCTCGCCTCCTACTTCCACAATAAGATCGCGGACATACACAACAGCTTCAGCACTCAACCGACGCACGCCACGACCGAACCACCACCCCCCACCACCACCCTCCGCGCCTGGACCCCGATCAGCACCGAAGACACCGTCCGCACAATGAACTCCATCCACTCCGGATCTCCTACCGACCCCTGCCCTCACCACATCTTCAACAAAGCCGACGCTGTCATCACACCCCACCTGTGGGACATCATTACCACCTCCTTCGACACCGCTACCTTCCCGGAGAGCTGGAAGCACGCCGAACTCAGCGCTCTACTAAAGAAGCCATCAGCCGACCCCACCGACCTCAAGAACTACCGCCCCATCTCGCTGCTCCCGCTTCCTGAAAAAGTCATCGAGAAGACCGTCAACAAGCAGCTGGCCGCCTTCCTCGAGACAAATGGATCCCTCGACCTCTCGCAGTCTGGCTTCTGGGCCAACCACAGCACCGAGACCGCCCTGATCGCAGCCACCGATGACATCCGAGCACTGCTTGACAACGGAGTAACAGCAGCCCTCATCCTCCTAGACCTCTCCGCGGCCTTCGACACTGTCTGCCACCGTACACTAGTGCAGCGACTCAGCAACGTCGGAATCCAGGAGAAGGCACTGGAGTGGATCATCTCCTTCCTCGCCGGAAGGACACAGAGAGTCCGCCTCCCCCCGTTCAGATCTGAAGCCACCAAAGTCATCTGCGTCGTTCCTCAAGGCTCCTCGCTCAGTCCAACCCTCTTCATCGTCTACATGAGCCCCCTCGCAGACATCGCACGCCAGCACAACCTCAACATCATCTCCTACGCCGACGGCACCCAGCTGATTCTCTCCCTCACCAACGACCCCGCCACCGCCATAGCCAACCTTCACGAAGGGATGAAAGAGGTAGCCGAATGGATGAAGAACAGCCGCCTGAAACTGAACTCGGACAAGACGGAAGTCCTCATCCTGGGATCCTCACCCTCCGCCTGGGACGACTCCTGGTGGCCCCCCACCCTAGGCAGCGCACCCAAACCAACAGACCACGCACGCAACCTGGGCTTCATCCTGGACTCCTCCCTCTCCATGACCAGACAAGTCAACGCCGTCTCCTCGTCGTGCTTCAACATCCTGCGCATGCTACGTAAGATCTTCCGGTGGATCCCCACCGAGACCAGGAAGACGGTCACCCAGGCCCTCTTCACCAGCCGTCTGGACTACGGCAACTCCCTCTACGCCGGAACCACCGCCAAACTCCAGAAGAGACTCCAGCGGATCCAGAACGCCTCAGCACGACTCATCCTGGACATCCCCCGTCGCTGCCACATCTCCGGACACCTGAGAGACTTGCACTGGCTCCCGGTCAACAAGAGAATGACCTTCCGACTCCTCACCCAAGCACACAAAGCCCTACACAACCAAGGCCCAGGATACCTCAACAGCCGCCTCAACTTCTACGCTCCCAAACGCCAGCTTTGATCGACCGGCCACGCCCTCGCCGCCGTCCCCCGCATCCGAAGAGCCACCACAGGGGGACGGTCCTTCTCCTACCTCGCCGCCAAGACATGGAACTCCCTCCCGACCCACCTCCGCCTGACCCAGGACCCCCTCGCCTTCAGGAAGCAACTCAAGACCTGGCTGTTCGAGCAGTAGCGGACCCCCCTCCCCTAGCGCCTTGAGACCCTCTGGGTGAGTAGTGCGCTATATAAATGCTTTGATTGATTGATTGATTGATGCTGAACATATACAAGGCTAATAGTATTGCTATTGTTAAGTATGGCTCAGAAATTTGGGGTTATAGTAATAATTGTACTGAATTACAAATTGTTGAAAATACAATTTTAAGAACCTTTCTTTACGAGATTGCATGGCCCTAGATAGGGCCAGCAATATACCGTGGTTAGGACATCTGAAAAGCACAGATGAGTTATTAGGCCACCCAGCCTTGTTTGACAACCCTTAAACAATATGCAAAAAATACCTTTTGTGGGCCAAGACCTCGTTTCTGCACATAGCAGCATCAGAAAGAGAGGTCACGGAATTATTGAAACCTACTGTCCGTGCCCACCAGCTCCTAAAAACGTTGTATTTTATGGGGCCTTATTTGGATATTGTTACCAAGCCTCAGCACTGTTTTCTCCTGACGAGATTTAGGTGTAATATCTACATCTCTTGCTGGCTGACCCTCCAGGCTGGGCAAAGATAGAGGACCTGGAGCCCTGCTCTTGCGATTGTTTCTCAAAGCAGGACACCATGCATTTAGTCCTTTTTTGTGATAATTACTTATCCATACGCAGGCGTTATTTCCTTCCTATCTTAAAGAACAAAGGTTTCCTGCAGGCTAGACCAGCACTCATACATTTGCAGATGTTGTGTAGTCCCTGGAAAACTTTTAGTATTGCAAGCTTTTTAGCAGCAGCAGTTGGATTAAAGAAAAAAAAGAAATAACGAGCGAATAGGATTAGGTAATCAGATCCTTTTATGATTCATTGACCTATTGTGTATGAAATGTGTTTTACACGGTTTGTATCTCATAGTGGTAAGTGTACATTCAGACTTGGGATTACGTTTTAATTATGATTGATTTTATGTACAAAAAATTAGTTTTGAAATGTGATGGGTATTTTTAACATGCTTTTATGGTTTTAAATAACCGAAAAAAGTGATTTTTGACTGGCAGATACCCAAGCAGTCATATGGCACTATTATTATTATTCGTTGACACTAATTCTTTTGAAGCTATACAGAAGACATTAAGGGCCTGATTACGATGACGGTGAGACCGCACCAACAGCCTGTCGGTGGCGGTCTCATCGCCATCGTGAGCATGTTTTCTGCCCACCACATTAGGATGGTGGGTGAAGGGATGGAGGTCGAAGAACCCATCGCACCATGTGATGGCACTCATGTACCTACAATGGTGACCGTGCCTGCCAGGGATTATGATGTCCCTCCCTGTCAGCCATGTCATGGCGGGTTAGCCTCCACGAAAAGGATGGCGGAAAGGGACATTGGGGTGCCTGCCACATAGTGTAGGCATATGCACAATGTGCATTTTATGGACATCGGCATGTGCTGCAGCAAGCAGCACGTGCCGCAATACAAAAAACATACTTTGCGACTGCCTTGAAGGCCGTCTTATTGTAATCCATGGTGCTGGACCGCCGAGATACCATGGCGGTTGTACGTAAGTCTGACCGCCATCTTAATCATCCCCTAAGTATTGGCATATTTGGAATATTTAGGCAACATAAGACTGCTTCACTATATTTTCTTATCTTATCTCTTATAAAACTGGCCCATAGCAGTATTCATAATCTTATTTACATCTGTAGGACTGAAACGTTTTCTGATTTTGCCTTTGTTTGTATATATTGGAAAGTTAAGGAGGCACAATTACACAATTTCTGGCTGATTATCAGTCTCATCGCCTACAATGGACATAGTTGCTTCACTGGAGCCTCATAGAATTAAATGACCCAAAGGGAGTGTTTTTATAATAAAAACATTCAGACAAATCTTGGGTCATGATTTAATCAGATTTTTAAAGACAGTGAAACTGACCTTATTTTCCCCAGCCTCACGTTGATGTATGAATTTACCTCCAAAATTCCCATAAAAGTCCTTTCAGTGAATCCTTTGGTAGCCCAACTTCATAATGGTGGCCTAACAAGCTAAATCCTGCCTAATTAGACCGAAATAAAACCAAATATGGCTATAATCAGAGCTCCTTTGGCAAATTAATTTGCTCTACATTGCATGAAGGCATGGAGCAGCAGGTAGAGTCCTGAGGAAGGCCGGCGTGGCCCTAGATGTGGGGCACACACACATGGCCAAAACATGTTGACCACCTGGCTGTAAAGAAGGGGTGTTAGGAGCTCATAGCATCTCCCAAATCCCACCATTCTTCACGTTTTTAACCCTGGCTGGAGGGTCTAGGCACAACGACACTTCAGAGCTAGTAATAACTCACACAAAAATGCACTTTCACTACCGTCATTCCCAGCCACTGTGAAATAATCTGTTTCTCTCTGTGTTGTATTGTCTGCTCCCACTCTATTGCTCCACCCCGTGCGTGGCTACACCAGGGTGTATTGTAAGATGCCCTATGATGAAGCATGTCACACATTTGTATGAGTGAATGCAGTATTAGCACACACAGCACGTGCCAACACGAGATATAAACAATTTATTACTCCCAACTCCTTCTGGTGTACTATCTATTGACAGGGGGTCCAGGGTAGGTGAGTCCATACCCTCACCCGTTGGACTTCCAACAAGGACTCCCAAGAGACCAAAAAATTCTCCTTAATCACTTGCCCCCACTTGCCCCCACTTGTTCACACCCACTCCAGAGGACTTGTCAATTTGTACTGTAGACAGTAGCGGTTTCCTGGAGAGTTCCATATTGGAGCAAAATCGCTGTAATATGATATTTTAAGTGTCTGCCTAACTTTTTTTTATTGCGTTAATGTAAAATTTCAATGACATGGCGATATACAATACATCAGACAATAACAGCACAGCATCAAGAAGGATGGCTAAGTAGGTATAAGGTGCCATACAAGCAGACTTTGCTGATACTGTTCCGTCCTGTGTTCGAATGGCATTCTGGCTGCTAAAAAATTGACCCCCATGCACACGTTGAAACAAATAACTCTCAGTATGGCAAAATACCCCTAATGCCATCCTGACCCACACCGATTGGCTTCCACTCACATACATAAATAGCGCATTGGGATAAGCGTTCAGTAAAGGACAAAGAATTGTACCACATAGGCAAGCAATTGTAACTAAACATGGTTTGTGAAGGAATAAAGTCCTGGAGTATGTGCATCCCTCACCCCTCCCCATCTGTCCAAATAGTCTTGAGTGTGTCGGGCACATCCAGGGGTTCAACCAGAAGTTTTGTCATAGCTCCCCAAGCCAATAAGGCTTCAGCAGCACTCTTTTCCATGTGGGATATTTTGGATATGAGCCTCTTGAGCACCAGCCCATTCAATAAGATCCTGTTTCCAAGCCTCAATAATGGGGGGCTGTGGGCTAAGCCAATGGATCGCTATTTCCCGCTTTGCTACAATGAGCTCCAGCTGCGCATATCTCCTAGTATCTGCCTAACTTGATATCATAGCTTGCAAGCTGCCTCCTGTATCTTCAACCAGAGCCTTCTTGAAGTAGTTCGGGTGCCCAAATTTAAAAAGGAGATGGTCACCACCTTGGGGTAAGTTCTTTGCCAAGGCTTTATGGAGTGGGATAAAGGAGGAATTATTCAAGAGTAGGGGTCTTATGTTGTTCAGCTGGAAAGCTCGGCAATATAGAAGGATATATGGACTTCAACTCCCCCATTACCTTTTTTCCTACGTAATTTCCTCCATGTGATTCTTACTCCCGTAGATGACCATATGAAACTGCCTATCTCCCCCTGTAATTTCTTGAAACACTCTGGCTTGAAGGCTAAGGGAATGCAATAAAAGATAAAAGTAAATGTTGGAAGTATAGGCATTTTCAGGATGTTATACCTTCCTAAGAAAAAGAATGGGAGACATTCCCATGCTCTTAATAGCTTCATAGCTCCCAAAATGTGTTCTGTTGAAATGTATTTGTGACAGTTTATCTAAATCTTCCACCACCTGGATTTCTAAGCATCTTATTTCTTGCATTACTGGGGTCTATTACAGCGAGTGTTCCATTCCATAATCTCAGTTTTTTCTGGATTAACCACGTAACCAGAGACTTACCCAAAGTCTTCAAAGATATTCATAATCACTGGGAAGAACCATGCCAGGTCACTCATGTTCACCATCAAGTCATCGGCATGGAAAGCCACTTTTTCTCCGACCGATTATACTCAAAGGGGATAATACTCTTATATGCCCTAATTTTGTTTGCCAGAGGTTCAATATATAGAATTGAAAAGTAACAGAGACAGTGAGCATCCCTGGTGTGTCTCTCTCTCTATGTTTATCTGTTTGGTGAGATTTCCGTTCACTAGCATCCTAGCTGTTGGGTTTTTATATAATGACCTATCTGCTCTTGAAAATCCCTCGCCCCAATCATACTGTTGAATCACCCATTGTAGAAAATACCAACTCACCCTGTCAAAAGCTTTAGCAAAACCGTGAAAGCAAGTTTTTCTTTAGTGGCCATATCTATTGCACAAATCAGATCATGTGTCAGCTAGTGGAGTTGCCTTCCCTTAACAAAGCCCTTTCGGTCTTCATGGTCTAGCTTCCCAATCATCTACGCCAGTCGGTTAGTTAACTCCTTTGTGTATATTTTATAAATAAATCGGCCTATATGAATCACAAATCTTAGGATCTCTCTTCGGCTTAAGAATTAAAGTTATAGTAGCTTTATCCCAAGAGCACGGCAGAGCCAGCTCTTCGGGGAAAGTAGCATTCAACAGTTCAGTTAAAGGGGGGACAAGCTCATCTTTTAGGGCAAAGTATAATCATTCAATGGCCAACCGGGAAAGCTGCTTTTCTTTTCTTGATTTTCCCATATTGCAGCTATAACCTCCTCAGTATTAATTTTCAAATGCAACTTCTTCTTGAAATCTTTTTGCATGGTCGGGATAACCATTCCACTAAAGTAGTTCCTGATCTGTTCTTCAGTCGCCACAAGATCCTCTTGATAAATCTTTTGAAAGAAGTGTGTAAAAGCTGGTTCTATTTTCAGATCCTTCATACATATTTTACCTTAATAGACGATTTGGGCCTAGTTGATAGTGGAGACTAAGAGCAAAAAAACTGAAAAGCTTTACTTTCCATAACAGGAAATATGGGCATTTTTCTTGAATACATTTAGTGGATTTCAAAATAAGTAATAAAGTTAGTAAAGTGGTACATGTGTCTGACCATCTCTCTGATCACTCTGCAGTCAGCTTAGAAATCCTGTTAGACAAAAAACCTGCTGCCCCTAGATGGTCAGTGAATCAAACATTCTTTTTAGTCTCACAAGTAATTGAAACTACAAAATAAATTTTTAGTTGAATAGAGACACAGCCCCTTTGGGTGCTATCTGGGACACATGCGAAGCCTTCATTAAAGAAATTCTAGTTAGTCAAGCTGCAAATAAGTATAAGGAAACAAAACGTAAGATAAAGGACTTTGAATCCATAAAAGAATGTCTGCAAAGAGTGGTAGGCAACATGCAGAACACCCACGATTAGGTAGCTATATAGGAAAGAATAAAGAGAGCAGGAATTGATCTTGCAAACTATTTAGAGGAAATAATACGGAGCAAGTGGCAAGCTAGCAAATTTGCTCATTACGAATAAGAAGAAGGGTGTGGAAAGTTACTGCCATGGAAAACAACAGTGGAACAGACCAGAAACATCATTAAAGCAATCCAAATTGAACTTTCTAGTGTTGTATACAATCTGCTCAGTACCAATGTTAAGGATGATCCTGGCTTCTTCACTGTAGATAGATGGAGGGGGGCCCTGAAACCTGTAATCCAAACTCAGAAATTTGATGAAATGTACGTTAGGGGTAGTACACCCAAGTATCATTTATTGGATAATCTGCAAATCTTTAGCAAATGTCATTATTTTGTACTATAATCAAAACAACATGCATGCATTTTGAGATGTTTTTTCCTGGTATATCAAAAATCCTAATGCTACCACATTTTCAATGGTGCCACATTAACCCCTTAACCGTGGCGGCAATTTCGCCACGGTACGACCGTTTAGCGGAGTGGGTGGGGCCGCGATGGTCAACGGACGCGCACAGCACTACGAAGGTAGTGCTCCCAATGGCCGCTGGCCGACGAACGCATGGAAGGGGTTAAGGCCTGAACCCTGTCCTATAAATTGGAACAATCTTATAGAATGGTACAATGCCATTTTGTCAGTTAGCTAGGCCAATAGCTCTTTTATTAATATCCTGCATACATATGGTGTCAATATCTAATAAGGCTATTAAACAATAAGATCAATCACCCTACTTTTAAATATTGTGAATTACTTTTCCCTTCCAAGCAATGGCAATCTGAGTAATATCAAATAAAACATTTATATAGTGGTGTTAACCATGATTTCCGATAGGATGTGCCTGCTTTGAATAGTGAGGCTGTGTGACCACCATCTAGAATAGTGGTTCATAACATATTTACTTTTGTGAACTTCCTCTGCATCACAGTTTGAAGCAGGGAACCCACACCTATGCAATTTCTAGGACATCAGCCTTAAAACAGTACCCAACGAGTCAGAAACAAATATACATAAAAAATACCCAAAGTATGCAATATTTAAACAACGAACACAAAAATCGAAATATTAATTTTAATGGGAAGTTTGTAGCTTTTCAAAATTGTCTTTAATGGCTAAAAACAAAGTGATACGATTGACTGTAGCGTATCCCTTTATTCAAATAAACACTCTCTTTTTGTTTTTGCATAACCGTTCCTTACATATTAAACCCTAAGACTGTGTGCAGGCTGGATGTGTGAATACATCAGAATCAGCATAAAGCCAAATCTGTTTATCCAATGTAGATGATGTAACATAAGTAAAATAATTAATTCAAGAAATAAAATGCAGAGTATCAGAAAGAATGAGTCCAAGTTTCCCTGCATCAAGGGTTGATGAGTATAGAGCATTAATCTGTCTCTACATTAACACTAAGATGACATCCCTTCTTAAGCATCTTCAGAAAAAGGAATAAATAGTGTCAGCATGTGGAGTCTTCCTAAGAAGTATTTCCACCATCGATGGGTCAAATAGCATAAGCTATTGAGACAGAGCTTGTTCTAAGAATATCTCTCTCTGAAGTCAAAGGAAGAGGTGGGCCACTTTCCCTACTCCAACATCGCCTTATTTCAAGTATCTTTCCCAAGTCTTTGGAGTCACACCATCCATTCTGGGTGCAATCATAAAGGAAGTTTCCCATGCCATAACGGTGCTCTTCTTCTGAAACAGGTTGTCCTTGGTTCCCAGGCCATCTCCTGTGTGAAGCACAACAGCCTTCCTTTACCAACTCAAGTTTATGATGTTATGATGTAACTTCTTCTCTCCTTGCCTGACTAGTAAACAAAAGACATTATTCTAGCTAACAAGAACGTTTCTTCCATCTGCAGCACAAAAGTGAGTAACACAAATTCCATAGTACACATAAAGTTCAACTAATAATTCTAAAGCAAGAGTTTCCTGAGAAATAAGTTTCAGGCCTCAAAGATTCAGCTAACATAAGAACGTTATGAATTTGTATAGGAAAATAAGAGACATTCAATTAATGCATTTTCCTACTTGTAAAACGACAGTTATTAAACACATTTAGTACATAAATAATTGTCAGTTTCATAACACAAGTTGTTCACGTTAATGTATGCTGCTAGTTACATTCACTTCTGACGTTAATTGTCCATGCTAATTTTCAATGGCCTAAGCACATCACATTTTGAGTTAATACATTTCACTATTCCAGCACTCCCTAATAATACAACAAAAGATGACATGCGGGTGTGCTCTACATGTGTGATTATATTGCACCCGTACAAATCAAATGCGAATTCCGCTGTGTCACAGCCATCAATGACTCTAAGGCGCATACCTTCTTCTTCATGCTGTTGTATGTCTTCCCCGCTGCCTGTACATGTTCTGTGCCAGTTCTCTCCCTCTGTTCCCCTTGCTGCCCCTGTGTCTCTCTGCCCAGGTTCCCTTCTGCTCCCCTCGCTGCCCCGTGTCTCTCTGCACGTTTTTCCTTCTGCTCCCCTCGCGGCCCGTGTCTCTCTGCCCGTTTGTGCCTTCTGTTGCTTAGCTGCCCTTGCATTTCTGTGACCTTTGTGCCTCTATGCCACTCGTTTCCCCCCATTTTTTGTGACCTTTCTGCCCTTTCTTTGGACCTTTGTGCCTCTGTGCCACTCGTTTCGCCCCATTTTGTGTGACCTTTCTACCCTTTCTTGTGACCTTTGTGCCTCTGTGCCTCTCGTTGCCCCCTGTATTTTCTGACCTTTCTGCCCTTTCTTGTGACCTTTGTACCTCTGTGCCACTCGTCTCCCCCCGTTTTTTGTGACCTTTCTGCCTTTTTCTGGGACCTTTCTGCCCTCTGTGCTACTCGTTTCCCCCGTTTTTGTGACCTTTCTGCCCTTTCTTGTGACCTTTGTACCTCTGTGCCACTCGTCTCCCCCTGTTTTTTGTGACCTTTCTGCCCTTTTCTTGGACCTTTCTGCCCTTTGTGCCACTCGTTTTCCCCCTTTTTTGTTCTGACCTTTCTGCCCTTTCTTGTGACCTTTGTGCCTCTGTGCCACTCGTTTCCCCCCCATTATTTGTGACCTTTCTGCCCTTTCTTGGGACCTTTCTGCCCTCTGTGCCACTCGTTTCCCCGTTTTTTGTGACCCTTGTACCCTTTCTTCGGACATTTGTGCCTCTGTTGCCCCCTGTATTTTTCTGACCTTTCTGCACTTTCTTGTGACCTTCGTACCTCTGTGCCACTCGTTTCCCCCCGGTTTTTGTGACCTTTCTGCCCTTTTCTGGGACCTTTCTGCCCTCTGTGCTACTCGTTTCCCCCGTTTTTGTGACCTTTCTGCCCTTTCTTGTGACCTTTGTACCTCTGTGCCACTCGTCTCCCCCTGTTTTTTGTGACCTTTCTGCCCTTTTCTGGGACCTTTCTGTCCTTTGTGCCACTCGTTTTCCCCCTTTTTTTGTTCTGACCTTTCTGCCCTTTCTTGTGACCTTTGTGCCTCTGTGCCACTCGTTTTCCCCCCGTTATTTGTTACCTTTCTGCCCTTCCTTGGGACCTTTGTGCCTCTGTTGCCGCCTGTATTTTTCTGACCTTTCTGCACTTTCTTGTGACCTTCGTACCTCTGTGCCACTCGTTTCCCCCCGGTTTTTGTGACCTTTCTGCCCTTTCTTGTGACCTTTGTACCTCTGTGCCACTCGTCTCCCCCTGTTTTTTGTGACCTTTCTGCCCTTTTCTGGAACCTTTCTTCCCTCTGTGCCATTCGCTTCCCCCCGATTTTGTGACCTTTCTGCCCTTTCTTGTGAACTTTGTGACTCTGTGCCACTCGTTTCCCCCCGTTTTTTGTGACCTTTCTGCCCTTTCTTGGGACCTTTCTGCCCTATGTGCCACTCGTTTCCCCCTGGTTTTTTGTGACCTTTCTGCCCTTTCTTATGACCTTTGTGCCACTCGTTTCCCCCCGCTTTTTGTGACCTTTCTGCCCTTTCTTGTGACCTTTGTGCCTCTGTGCCCCTCGTTTCCCCCCGTTTTCTGTGACCTTTCTGGCCTTTCTTGGGACCTTTCTGCCCTCTATGCCACTCGTTTCCCCCCATTTTTTTCTTGCCCTTTCTTGTCACCTTTGTGCCTCCGTGCCACTCGTTTCCCCCCATTTTTCGTGACCTTTCTGCCCTTACATGGGACCTTTCCGCCCTCAGTGAAACTTGTTTCCCCATTTTTTCTGACCGTTCTACCCTTTCTTGTGACCTTTGTGCCTCTGTGCTACTTGTTTACCCCCATTTTTTGTGACCTTTCTGTACTTTCTTGGGACCTTTCTGCCCTCTGTGCCACTTGTTTCCCCCCGTTTTTTGTGACCTTTCAGCCCTTTCTTGTGAACTTTGTGACTCTGTGCCACTCGTTTCCCCCTGTTTTTTGTGACCTTTCTGCCCTTTCTTGGGACCTTTCTGCCCTCTGTGCCACTCGTTTCCCCCCGTTTTTTTGTGACCTTTCTGCCCTTTCTTGGGACCTTTGTGCCACTCGTTTTCCCCCATTTTTCGCGACCTTTCTGCCCTTTCTTGGGACCTTTGTGCCCTCTGTGCCACTCGTTTCCCCCCATTTTTTGTGACCTTTCTGCCCTTTCTTGTGACCTTTGTGCCTCTGTGCCACTCTTTCCCCCCATTTTTTGTGACCTTTCTGCCCTTTCTTGGGACCTTTCTGCCCTCTGTGCCACTCGTTTCCCCCCATTTTTATCTGCCCTTTCTTGTGACCTTCGTACCTCTGTGCCACTCGTTTCCCCCCGGTTTTTGTGACCTTTCTGCCCTTTTCTGGGACCTTTCTGCCCTCTGTGCTACTCGTTTCCCCCGTTTTTGTGACCTTTCTGCCCTTTCTTGTGACCTTTGTACCTCTGTGCCACTTGTCTCCCCCTGTTTTTTGTGACCTTTCTGCCCTTTTCTGGGACCTTTCTGCCCTTTGTGCCACTCGTTTTCCCCCTTTTTTTGTTCTGACCTTTCTGCCCTTTCTTGTGACCTTTGTGCCTCTGTGCCACTCGTTTTCCCCCCGTTATTTGTGACCTTTCTGCCCTTTCTTGGGACCTTTGTGCCTCTGTTGCCGCCTGTATTTTTCTGACCTTTCTGCACTTTCTTGTGACCTTCGTACCTCTGTGCCACTTGTTTCCCCCCGGTTTTTATGACCTTTCTGCCCTTTCTTGTGACCTTTGTACCTCTGTGCCACTCGTTTTCCCCCGTTATTTGTGACCTTTCTGCCCTTTCTTGGGACCTTTGTGCCTCTGTTGCCGCCTGTATTTTTCTGACCTTTCTGCACTTTCTTGTGACCTTCGCACCTCTGTGCCACTTGTTTCCCCCTGGTTTTTGTGACCTTTCTGCCCTTTCTTGTGACCTTTGTACCTCTGTGCCACTCGTCTCCCCCTGTTTTTTGTGACCTTTCTGCCCTTTTCTGGAACCTTTCTTCCCTCTGTGCCACTCGTTTCCCACCGATTTTGTGACCTTTCTGCCCTTTCTTGTGAACTTTGTGACTCTGTGCCACTCGTTTCCCCCCGTTTTTTGTGACCTTTCTGCCCTTTCTTGGGACCTTTCTGCCCTATGTGCCACTCGTTTCCCCCTGGTTTTTTGTGACCTTTCTGCCCTTTCTTATGACCTTTGTGCCACTCGTTTCCCCCCGTTTTTTGTGACCTTTCTGCCCTTTCTTGCGACCTTTCTGCCCTCTGTGCCACTCGTTTCCCCATTTTTTGTGACCCTTGTGCCCTTTCTTCGGACCTTTGTGCCTCTGTTGCCCCCTGTATTTTTCTGACCTTTCTGCACTTTCTTGTGACCTTCGTACCTCTGTGCCACTCGTTTCCCCCCGGTTTTTGTGACCTTTCTGCCCTTTTCTGGGACCTTTCTGCCCTCTGTGCTACTCGTTTCCCCCGTTTTTCTGACCTTTCTGCCCTTTCTTGTGACCTTTGTACCTCTGTGCCACTCGTCTCCCCCTGTTTTTTGTGACCTTTCTGCCCTTTTCTGGGACCTTTCTGTCCTTTGTGCCACTCGTTTTCCCCCTTTTTTTGTTCTGACCTTTCTGCCCTTTCTTGTGACCTTTGTGCCTCTGTGCCACTCGTTTTCCCCCGTTATTTGTTACCTTTCTGCCCTTCCTTGGGACCTTTGTGCCTCTGTTGCCGCCTGTATTTTTCTGACCTTTCTGCACTTTCTTGTGACCTTCGTACCTCTGTGCCACTCGTTTCCCCCCGGTTTTTGTGACCTTTCTGCCCTTTCTTGTGACCTTTGTACCTCTGTGCCACTCGTCTCCCCCTGTTTTTTGTGACCTTTCTGCCCTTTTCTGGAACCTTTCTTTCCTCTGTGCCATTCGCTTCCCCCCGATTTTGTGACCTTTCTGCCCTTTCTTGTGAACTTTGTGACTCTGTGCCACTCGTTTCCCCCCGTTTTTTGTGACCTTTCTGCCCTTTCTTGGGACCTTTCTGCCCTATGTGCCACTCGTTTCCCCCTGGTTTTTTGTGACCTTTCTGCCCTTTCTTATGACCTTTGTGCCACTCGTTTCCCCCCGTTTTTTGTGACCTTTCTGCCCTTTCTTGTGACCTTTGTGCCTCTGTGCCCCTCGTTTCCCCCCGTTTTCTGTGACCTTTCTGGCCTTTCTTGGGACCTTTCTGCCCTCTATGCCACTCGTTTCCCCCCATTTTTTTCTTGCCCTTTCTTGTCAGCTTTGTGCCTCCGTGCCACTCGTTTCCCCCCATTTTTCGTGACCTTTCTGCCCTTACATGGGACCTTTCCGCCCTCAGTGAAACTTGTTTCCCCATTTTTTCTGACCGTTCTACCCTTTCTTGTGACCTTTGTGCCTCTGTGCTACTTGTTTACCCCCATTTTTTGTGACCTTTCTGTACTTTCTTGGGACCTTTCTGCCCTCTGTGCCACTTGTTTCCCCCCGTTTTTTGTGACCTTTCAGCCCTTTCTTGTGAACTTTGTGACTCTGTGCCACTCGTTTCCCCCTGTTTTTTGTGACCTTTCTGCCCTTTCTTGGGACCTTTCTGCCCTCTGTGCCACTCGTTTCCCCCCGTTTTTTTGTGACCTTTCTGCCCTTTCTTGGGACCTTTGTGCCACTCGTTTTCCCCCATTTTTCGCGACCTTTCTGCCCTTTCTTGGGACCTTTGTGCCCTCTGTGCCACTCGTTTCCCCCCATTTTTTGTGACCTTTCTGCCCTTTCTTGTGACCTTTGTGCCTCTGTGCCACTCGTTTCCCCCCATTTTTTGTGACCTTTCTGCCCTTTCTTGGGACCTTTCTGCCCTCTGTGCCACTCGTTTCCCCCCATTTTTATCTGCCCTTTCTTGTGACCTTCGTACCTCTGTGCCACTCGTTTCCCCCCGGTTTTTGTGACCTTTCTGCCCTTTTCTGGGACCTTTCTGCCCTCTGTGCTACTCGTTTCCCCCGTTTTTGTGACCTTTCTGCCCTTTCTTGTGACCTTTGTACCTCTGTGCCACTCGTCTCCCCCTGTTTTTTGTGACCTTTCTGCCCTTTTCTGGGACCTTTCTGCCCTTTGTGCCACTCGTTTTCCCCCTTTTTTTGTTCTGACCTTTCTGCCCTTTCTTGTGACCTTTGTGCCTCTGTGCCACTCGTTTTCCCCCCGTTATTTGTGACCTTTCTGCCCTTTCTTGGGACCTTTGTGCCTCTGTTGCCGCCTGTATTTTTCTGACCTTTCTGCACTTTCTTGTGACCTTCGTACCTCTGTGCCACTTGTTTCCCCCTGGTTTTTGTGACCTTTCTGCCCTTTCTTGTGACCTTTGTACCTCTGTGCCACTCGTTTTCCCCCCGTTATTTGTGACCTTTTTGCCCTTTCTTGGGACCTTTGTGCCTCTGTTGCCGCCTGTATTTTTCTGACCTTTCTGCACTTTCTTGTGACCTTCGTACCTCTGTGCCACTTGTTTCCCCCCGGTTTTTGTGACCTTTCTGCCCTTTCTTGTGACCTTTGTACCTCTGTGCCACTCGTCTCCCCCTGTTTTTTGTGACCTTTCTGCCCTTTTCTGGAACCTTTCTTCCCTCTGTGCCACTCGTTTCCCCCCGATTTTGTGACCTTTCTGCCCTTTCTTGTGAACTTTGTGACTCTGTGCCACTCGTTTCCCCCCGTTTTTTGTGACCTTTCTGCCCTTTCTTGGGACCTTTCTGCCCTATGTGCCACTCGTTTCCCCCTGGTTTTTTGTGACCTTTCTGCCCTTTCTTATGACCTTTGTGCCACTCGTTTCCCCCCGTTTTTTGTGACCATTCTGCCCTTTCTTGTGACCTTTGTGCCTCTGTGCCACTCGTTTCCCCCCATTTTCTGTGACCTTTCTGGCCTTTCTTGGGACCTTTCTGCCCTCTATGCCACTCGTTTCCCCCCATTTTTTTCTTGCTCTTTCTTGTCACCTTTTTGCCTCTGTGCCACTCGTTTCCCCCCATTTTTCGTGACCTTTCTGCCCTTACATGGGACCTTTCCGCCCTCAGTGAAACTTGTTTCCCCATTTTTTCTGACCTTTCTACCCTTTCTTGTGACCTTTGTGCCTCTGTGCCACTTGTTGACCCCCATTTTTTGTGACCTTTCTGTACTTTCTTGGGACCTTTCTGCCCTCTGTGCCACTTGTTACCCCCCGTTTTTTGTGACCTTTCAGCCCTTTCTTGTGAACTTTGTGACTCTGTGCCACTCGTTTCCCCCTGTTTTTTGTGACCTTTCTGCCCTTTCTTGGGACCTTTCTGCCCTCTGTGCCACTCGTTTCCCCCCGTTTTTTTGTGACCTTTCTGCCCTTTCTTGGGACCTTTGTGCCACTCGTTTTCCCCCATTTTTCGCGACCTTTCTGCCCTTTCTTGGGACCTTTGTGCCCTCTGTGCCACTCGTTTCCCCCCATTTTTATCTGCCCTTTCTTGTGACCTTTGTGCCTCTGTGCCACTCGTTTCCCCCCGTTTTTCGTGACCTTTCTGCCCTTACACGGGACCTATCCGCCCTCAGTGACACTCGTTTCCCCCGTTTTTTCTGACCTTTCTGCCCTTTCTTGTGACCTTTGTGCCTCTGTGCCACTCGTTTCCCCCCATTTTTTGTGACCTTTCTGCCCTTTCTTGGGACCTTTCTGCCCTCTGTGCCACTCGTTTCCCCCCATTTTTATCTGCCCTTTCTTGTGACCTTTGTGCCTCTGTGCCACTCGTTTCCCCCCGTTTTTCGTGACCTTTCTGCCCTTACACGGGACCTATCCGCCCTCAGTGACACTCGTTTCCCCGTTTTTTCTGACCTTTCTGCCCTTTCTTGTGACCTTTGTGCCTCTGTGCCACTTGTTTACCCCCATTTTTTGTGACCTTGCACACTTTCTTGGGACCTTTCTGCCCTCTGTGCCACTCTTTTCCTGCCGTTTTTTCTGACCTTTCTGCCCTTTCTTGTGACCTTTGTGCCTCTGTGCCACTCGTCTACCCCCGTTTTTTGAGACCTTTCCGCCCTTTCTTGGGACCTTTGTGCCTCTGTGCCACTCGTTGCCCCCGTTTCTTGGGACCTTTCTTCCCTTTCTTGGGACCTTTCTGCACTCTGTGCCACTCCGTTCCCCCTGTTTTTTTGTGACCTTTCTGCCATTTCTTGTGACCTTTGTGCCTCTGTGCCACTCGTTTCCCCCCATTTTTTGTGACCTTTCTGCCCTTTCTTGGGACCTTTCTGCACTCTGTGCCACTCCGTTCCCCCTGTTTTTTTGTGACCTTTCTGCCATTTCTTGGGACCTTTGTGCCTCTGTGCCACTCGTTGCCCCCGTTTCTTGGGACCTTTCTTCCCTTTCTTGGGACCTTTCTGCACTCTGTGCCACTCCGTTCCCCCTGTTTTTTTGTGACCTTTCTGCCATTTCTTGGGACCTTTTTGCCTCTGTGCCACTCGTTTTGCCCCGTTTGTTTGTTACCTTTCTGCCCTTTTATTGTGACCTTTGTGCCCTCTGTGCCACTCATTTCCCCCATTTTTTGTGACCTTTCTGCCCTTTCTTGTGACATTTTTGCCTCTGTGCCACTCGTTTCCTCCCATTTTTTGTGACCTTTCTGCCCTTTATTGGGATCCTTCTGCCCTCTGTGCCACTCGCTTCCCCCCGTTTTTCCTGAACTTTCTGCCCTTTCTTGTGCCTCTGTGCAACTCATTTCCCCTCGTTTTTTCTGACCTTTCTGCCCTTTCTTGTGACCTTCGTGCCTCTGTCACTCGTTTCCCCCATTTTTTCTGACCTTTCTGCCCTTTCATGTGACCTTTCTGCCTCTGTGCCACTCGTTTCCCCCTGGTTTTTCTGCCCTCTGTGCCACTTGTTTCCCCCCGTTTTTTTCTAACCTTTATGCCCTTTCTTGTGACCTTTGTGCCTCTGTGCCACTCGTTTTCCCCCCATTTTTTCTGACCTTTCTCCCCTTTCTGCCCTCTGTGTCACTTGTTTCCCCCTGTTTGTTTGTGACCCTTGTGCCCTTTCTTGGGGCCTTTGTGAATTTTTGTGCCCTTTCTGCCCTTTCTTGTGACCTTTGTGCCCTCTGTGCCACTCGTCTCCCCCCGTTTTTGGGGGCCTTTCAGCCCTTTCTTGGCACCTTTCTGCCCTCTGTGCCACTCGTTTCCCCCCGTTTTTTCTAACCTTTCTGCCCGTTCTTGTGACTTTGTGCCTCTGTGCCACTCGTTTTCCCCAGTTTTTTGTGACCTTTCTGCTTTCTTGGGACCTTTCTGCCCTCTGTGCCTTTCGTTTCCCCCTGTTTTTTGTGACCTTTGTGCCCTTTCATGGGACCTTTGTGCCTCTGTGCCACTCGTTGCCCCCGTATTTTTGTGACCTTTCTGCCCTTTCTTGTGACCTTTGTGCCCTCTGCGCCACTCGTCTCCCCCCATTTTTTGGGGCCTTTCAGCCCTTTCTTGGCACCTTTCTGCCCTCTGTGCCACTCATTTCCCCCATTTTTTGTGACCTTTCTGCCCTTTCTTGTGACATTTTTGCCTCTGTGCCACTCGTTTCCTCCCATTTTTTGTGACCTTTCTGCCCTTTATTGGGATCCTTCTGCCCTCTGTGCCACTCGCTTCCCCCCGTTTTTCCTGAACTTTCTGCCCTTTCTTGTGCCTCTGTGCAACTCATTTCCCCTCGTTTTTTCTGACCTTTCTGCCCTTTCTTGTGACCTTCGTGCCTCTGTCACTCGTTTCCCCCATTTTTTCTGACCTTTCTGCCCTTTCATGTGACCTTTCTGCCTCTGTGCCACTCGTTTCCCCCTGGTTTTTCTGCCCTCTGTGCCACTTGTTTTCCCCCGTTTTTTTCTAACCTTTATGCCCTTTCTTGTGACCTTTGTGCCTCTGTGCCACTCGTTTTCCCCCCATTTTTTCTGACCTTTCTCCCCTTTCTGCCCTCTGTGTCACTTGTTTCCCCCTGTTTGTTTGTGACCCTTGTGCCCTTTCTTGGGGCCTTTGTGAATTTTTGTGCCCTTTCTGCCCTTTCTTGTGACCTTTGTGCCCTCTGTGCCACTCGTCTCCCCCCGTTTTTGGGGGCCTTTCAGCCCTTTCTTGGCACCTTTCTGCCCTCTGTGCCACTCGTTTCCCCCCGTTTTTTCTAACCTTTCTGCCCGTTCTTGTGACTTTGTGCCTCTGTGCCACTCGTTTTCCCCAGTTTTTTGTGACCTTTCTGCTTTCTTGGGACCTTTCTGCCCTCTGTGCCTTTCGTTTCCCCCTGTTTTTTGTGACCTTTGTGCCCTTTCATGGGACCTTTGTGCCTCTGTGCCACTCGTTGCCCCCGTATTTTTGTGACCTTTCTGCCCTTTCTTGTGACCTTTGTGCCCTCTGCGCCACTCGTCTCCCCCCATTTTTTGGGGCCTTTCAGCCCTTTCTTGGCACCTTTCTGCCCTCTGTGCCACTCGTTTCCCTCCATTTTTTCGGCCCTTTCTTGTGACCTTTGTGCCTCTGCGCCAATCGTCCCCCCACGTTTTTTGTGACCTTTCTGCCCTTTGTTGTGACATTTTTGCCTCTGTGCCACTCGTTTCCCCACATTTTTGGTGACCTTTCTGCCCTTTCTTCTGACCCTTCTGCCCTCTGTGCCACTCGCTTCCCCACGTGTTTTTGTGACCTTTGTACCCTTTCTTGGGACCTATGTGCCTCTGTGCCTCTGTGCCGCTCGTTGCCCCCGTTTTGTGTGACCTTTCTGCCCTTTCTGGTGACCTTTGTGCCCTCTGTGCCACTTGTTTCCCCCCATTTTTTGTGACCTTTCTGCCCTTTCTTTTGACATTTTTGCCTCTGTGCTACTCGTTTCCCCACATTTTTGGTGACCTTTCTGCCCTTTCTTGGGACCCTTCTGCCCTCTGTGCCACTCGCTTCCCCCCGTTTTTCCTGAACTTTCTGCCCTTTCTTGTGCCTCTGTGCCACTCGTTTACCCCCGTTTTTTCTGACTTTTCTGCCCTTTCTTGTGACCTTTGTGCGTCTGTGTCACTCGTTTCCCCCGTTTTTTTCTGACCTTTCTGCCCTTTCATGTGACCTTTCTGCCTCTGTGGCACTCGTTTCCCCCTGTTTTTTCTGCCCTTTCTGCCCTCTGTGCCACTTGCTTGCCCCGTTTTTTCTGACCTTTATGCCCTTTCTTGTGACCTTTGTGCCTCTGTGCCACTCGTTTCCCCCGTTTTTTTTTACCTTTCTGCCCTTCCTTGAGACCTTTCTGCCCTTTGTGCCACTCGTTTCCCCCTGTTTTTTTGTGACCTTTCTGACCTTTTTTGGGACCTTTCTGCCCTCTGTGCCACTCGTTTCCCCCTGTTTTTTTGTGACCCATGTGCCCTTTCTTTGGACCTTTGTGCCTCTGTGCCACAGGTTTCCCCCTGTTTTTTTGTGACCCATGTGCCCTTTCTAGGGACTGTTGTGCCTCTGTGCCACTCGTTACCCCACGTATTTTTGTGACCCATGTGCCCTTTCTTGGGACCTTTGTGCCTCTGTGCCACTCGTTACCCCCCATATTTTTCTGACCTTTATGCCCTTTCTTGTGACCTTTGTGCCTCTGTGCCACTTGTTTCACCCCGTTTTTTCTGACCTTTCTGCCCTTCCTTGAGACCTTTCTGCCCTTTGTGCCACTCGTTTCCCCCCGTTTTTTGTGACCTTTCTGCCCTTTTTTGGGACCTTTCTGCCCTCTGTGCCAAACGTTTCCCCCTGGTGTTTTTGTGACCCATGTGCCCTTTCTTGGGACCTTTGTGCCTCTGTGCCACTCGTTTCCCCCTGTTTTTTTGTGACCCATGTGGCCTTTCTTGGGACCTTTGTGCCTCTGTGCCACTTGTTTCCCCCCATTTTTTGTGACATTTCTGCCCTTTCTTGTGACATTTTTGCCTCTGTGCCACTCGTTTCCCCCTGGTTTTTGTGACCTTTCTGCCCTTTTCTGGGACCTTTCTGCCCTCTGTGCCACTCGTTTCCCACCGTTTTTTGTGACCTTTCTGCCCTTTCTTGTGAACTTTGTGACTCTGTGCTTCTCGTTTCCCCCCATTTTTGTGACTTTTCTGCCCTTTCTTGTGACCTTTGTGCGTCTGTGTCACTCGTTTCCCCCGTTTTTTTCTGACCTTTCTGCCCTTTCATGTGACCTTTCTGCCTCTGTGGCACTCGTTTCCCCCTGTTTTTTCTGCCCTTTCTGCCCTCTGTGCCACTTGCTTGCCCCGTTTTTTCTGACCTTTATGCCCTTTCTTGTGACCTTTGTGCCTCTGTGCCACTCGTTTCCCCCGTTTTTTTTTACCTTTCTGCCCTTCCTTGAGACCTTTCTGCCCTTTGTGCCACTCGTTTCCCCCTGTTTTTTGTGACCTTTCTGACCTTTTTTGGGACCTTTCTGCCCTCTGTGCCACTCGTTTCCCCCTGTTTTTTTGTGACCCATGTGCCCTTTCTTTGGACCTTTGTGCCTCTGTGCCACACGTTTCCCCCTGTTTTTTTGTGACCCATGTGCCCTTTCTATGGACTGTTGTGCCTCTGTGCCACTCGTTACCCCACGCATTTTTGTGACCCATGTGCCCTTTCTTGGGACATTTGTGCCTCTGTGCCACTCGTTACCCCCAATATTTTTCTGACCTTTATGCCCTTTCTTGTGACCTTTGTGCCTCTGTGCCACTCGTTTCACCCTGTTTTTTCTGACCTTTCTGCCCTTCCTTGAGACCTTTCTGCCCTTTGTGCCACTCGTTTCCCCCCGTTTTTTGTGACCTTTCTGCCCTTTTTTGGGACCTTTCTGCCCTCTGTGCCAAACGTTTCCCCCTGGTGTTTTTGTGACCCATGTGCCCTTTCTTGGTACCTTTGTGCCTCTGTGCCACTCGTTTCCCCCTGTTTTTTTGTGACCCATGTGCCCTTTCTTGGGACCTTTGTGCCTCTGTGCCACTCGTTTCCCCCTGTTTTTTTGTGACCCATGTGGCCTTTCTTGGGACCTTTGTGCCTCTGTGCCACTTGTTTCCCCCCATTTTTTGTGACATTTCTGCCCTTTCTTGTGACATTTTTGCCTCTGTGCCACTCGTTTCCCCCCGGTTTTTGTGACCTTTCTGCCCTTTTCTGGGACCTTTCTGCCCTCTGTGCCACTCGTTTCCCACCGTTTTTTGTGACCTTTCTGCCCTTTCTTGTGAACTTTGTGACTCTGTGCTTCTCGTTTCCCCCCATTTTTGTGACCTTTCTGCCCTTTCTTGTGACCTTTCTGCCCTCTGTGCCACTCGTTTCCCCCCATTTTTTTGTGACTTTTCTGCCCTTACTTGGGACCTTTGTACCACTCGTTTTCCCCCGTTTTTTGTGACCTTTTTCTGCCCTTTCTTGTGACCTTTGTGCCCTCTGTGCTTCTCGTTTCCCCCCATTTTTGTGACCTTTCTGCCCTTTCTTGTGACCTTTGTGCCTCTGTGCCACTCGTTTCCCCCCGTTTTCTGTGACCTTTCTGGCCTTTCTTGGGACCTTTCTGCCCTCTATGCCACTCGTTTCCCCCCATTTTTTTCTTGCTCTTTCTTGTCACCTTTGTGCCTCTGTGCCACTCGTTTCCCCCCATTTTTCGTGACCTTTCTGCCCTTACATGGGACCTTTCCGCCCTCAGTGAAACTTGTTTCCCCATTTTTTCTGACCTTTCTACCCTTTCTTGTGACCTTTGTGCCTCTGTGCCACTTGTTGACCCCCATTTTTTGTGACCTTTCTGTACTTTCTTGTGAACTTTGTGACTCTGTGCCACTCGTTTCCCCCTGTTTTTTGTGACCTTTCTGCCCTTTCTTGGGACCTTTCTGCCCTCTGTGCCACTCGTTTCCCCCCGTTTTTTTGTGACCTTTCTGCCCTTTCTTGGGACCTTTGTGCCACTCGTTTTCCCCCATTTTCCGCGACCTTTCTGCCCTTTCTTGGGACCTTTGTGCCCTCTGTGCCACTCGTTTCCCCCCATTTTTTGAGACCTTTCTGCCCTTTCTTGTGACCTTTGTGCCTCTGTGCCACTCGTTTCCCCCCATTTTTTGTGACCTTTCTGCCCTTTCTTGGGACCTTTCTGCCCTCTGTGCCACTCGTTTCCCCCCATTTTTATCTGCCCTTTCTTGTGACCTTTGTGCCTCTGTGCCACTCGTTTCCCCCCGTTTTTCGTGACCTTTCTGCCCTTACACAGGACCTATCCGCCCTCAGTGACACTCGTTTCCCCCGTTTTTTCTGACCTTTCTGCCCTTTCTTGTGACCTTTGTGCCTCTGTGCCACTTGTTTACCCCCATTTTTTGTGACCTTGCACACTTTCTTGGGACCTTTCTGCCCTCTGTGCCACTCTTTTCCTGCCGTTTTTTCTGACCTTTCTGCCCTTTCTTGTGACCTTTGTGCCTCTGTGCCACTCGTCTACCCCCGTTTTTTGAGACCTTTCCGCCCTTTCTTGGGACCTTTGTGCCTCTGTGCCACTCGTTGCCCCCGTTTCTTGGGACCTTTCTTCCCTTTCTTGGGACCTTTCTGCACTCTGTGCCACTCCGTTCCCCCTGTTTTTTTGTGACCTTTCTGCCATTTCTTGGGACCTTTTTGCCTCTGTGCCACTCGTTTTGCCCCGTTTGTTTGTTACCTTTCTGCCCTTTTATTGTGACCTTTGTGCCCTCTGTGCCACTCATTTCCCCCATTTTTTGTGACCTTTCTGCCCTTTCTTGTGACATTTTTGCCTCTGTGCCACTCGTTTCCTCCCATTTTTTGTGACCTTTCTGCCCTTTCTTGGGATCCTTCTGCCCTCTGTGCCACTCGCTTCCCCCCGTTTTTCCTGAACTTTCTGCCCTTTCTTGTGCCTCTGTGCAACTCATTTCCCCTCGTTTTTTCTGACCTTTCTGCCCTTTCTTGTGACCTTCGTGCCTCTGTCACTCGTTTCCCCCATTTTTCTGACCTTTCTGCCCTTTCATGTGACCTTTCTGCCTCTGTGCCACTCGTTTCCCCCTGGTTTTTCTGCCCTCTGTGCCACTTGTTTCCCCCCGTTTTTTTCTAACCTTTATGCCCTTCCTTGTGACCTTTGTGCCTCTGTGCCACTCGTTTTCCCCCCATTTTTTCTGACCTTTCTCCCCTTTCTGCCCTCTGTGTCACTTGTTTCCCCCTGTTTGTTTGTGACCCTTGTGCCCTTTCTTGGGACCTTTGTGCATTTTTGTGCCCTTTCTGCCCTTTCTTGTGACCTTTGTGCCCTCTGTGCCACTCGTCTCCCCCCGTTTTTGGGGGCCTTTCAGCCCTTTCTTGGCACCTTTCTGCCCTCTGTGCCACTCGTTTCCCCCCGTTTTTTCTAACCTTTCTGCCCGTTCTTGTGACTTTGTGCCTCTGTGCCACTCGTTTTCCCCAGTTTTTTGTGACCTTTCTGCTTTCTTGGGACTTTTCTGCCCTCTGTGCCTTTCGTTTCCCCCTGTTTTTTGTGACCTTTGTGCCCTTTCATGGGACCTTTGTGCCTCTGTGCCACTCGTTGCCCCCGTATTTTTGTGACCTTTCTGCCCTTTCTTGTGACCTTTGTGCCCTCTGCGCCACTCGTCTCCCCCCATTTTTTGGGGCCTTTCAGCCCTTTCTTGGCACCTTTCTGCCCTCTGTGCCACTCGTTTCCCTCCATTTTTTCGGCCCTTTCTTGTGACCTTTGTGCCTCTGCGCCAATCGTCCCCCCACGTTTTTGTGACCTTTCTGCCCTTTGTTGTGACATTTTTGCCTCTGTGCCACTCGTTTCCCCACATTTTTGGTGACCTTTCTGCCCTTTCTTCTGACCCTTCTGCCCTCTGTGCCACTCGCTTCCCCACGTGTTTTTGTGACCTTTGTACCCTTTCTTGGGACCTATGTGCCTCTGTGCCTCTGTGCCACTCGTTGCCCCCGTTTTGTATGACCTTTCTGCCCTTTCTTGTGACCTTTGTGCCCTCTGTGCCACTTGTTTCCCCCCATTTTTTGTGACCTTTCTGCCCTTTCTTTTGACATTTTTGCCTCTGTGCTACTCGTTTCCCCACATTTTTGGTGACCTTTCTGCCCTTTCTTGGGACCCTTCTGCCCTCTGTGCCACTCGCTTCCCCCCGTTTTTCCTGAACTTTCTGCCCTTTCTTGTGCCTCTGTGCCACTCGTTTACCCCCGTTTTTTCTGACTTTTCTGCCCTTTCTTGTGACCTTTGTGCGTCTGTGTCACTCGTTTCCCCCGTTTTTTTCTGACCTTTCTGCCCTTTCATGTGACCTTTCTGCCTCTGTGGCACTCGTTTCCCCCTGTTTTTTCTGCCCTTTCTGCCCTCTGTGCCACTTGCTTGCCCCGTTTTTTCTGACCTTTATGCCCTTTCTTGTGACCTTTGTGCCTCTGTGCCACTCGTTTCCCCCGTTTTTTTTTACCTTTCTGCCCTTCCTTGAGACCTTTCTGCCCTTTGTGCCACTCGTTTCCCCCTGTTTTTTGTGACCTTTCTGACCTTTTTTGGGACCTTTCTGCCCTCTGTGCCACTCGTTTCCCCCTGTTTTTTTGTGACCCATGTGCCCTTTCTTTGGACCTTTGTGCCTCTGTGCCACACATTTCCCCCTGTTTTTTTGTGACCCATGTGCCCTTTCTAGGGACTGTTGTGCCTCTGTGCCACTCGTTACCCCACGTATTTTTGTGACCCATGTGCCCTTTCTTGGGACCTTTGTGCTTCTGTGCCACTCGTTACCCCCCATATTTTTCTGACCTTTATGCCCTTTCTTGTGACCTTTGTGCCTCTGTGCCACTCGTTTCCCCCCGTTTTTTCTGACCTTTCTGCCCTTCCTTGAGACCTTTCTGCCCTTTGTGCCACTCGTTTCCCCCCGTTTTTTGTGACCTTTCTGCCCTTTTTTGGGACCTTTCTGCCCTCTGTGCCACTCGTTTCCCCCTGGTGTTTTTGTGACCCATGTGTCCTTTCTTGGTACCTTTGTGCCTCTGTGCCACTCGTTTCCCCCTGTTTTTTTGTGACCCATGTGCCCTTTCTTGGGACCTTTGTGCCTCTGTGCCACTCGTTTCCCCCTGTTTTTTTGTGACCCATGTGGCCTTTCTTGGGACCTTTGTGCCTCTGTGCCACTTGTTTCCCCCCATTTTTTGTGACATTTCTGCCCTTTCTTGTGACATTTTTGCCTCTGTGCCACTCGTTTCCCCCCGGTTTTTGTGACCTTTCTGCCCTTTTCTGGGACCTTTCTGCCCTCTGTGCCACTCGTTTCCCACCGTTTTTTGTGACCTTTCTGCCCTTTCTTGTGAACTTTGTGACTCTGTGCCACTCGTTTCCCCCCATTTTTTGTGACCTTTCTGCCCTTTCTTGTGACCTTTCTGCCCTCTGTGCCACTCGTTTCCCCCCATTTTTTTGTGACTTTTCTGCCCTTACTTGGGACCTTTGTACCACTCGTTTTCCCCCGTTTTTTGTGACCTTTCTGCCCTTTCTTTTGACCTTTGTGCCCTCTGTGCTTCTCGTTTCCCCCCATTTTTATGACCTTTCTGCCCTTTCTTGTGACCTTTGTGCCTCTGTGCCACTCGTTTCCCCTCATTTTTTGTGACCTTTCTGCCCTTTCTTAGGACCTTTCTGCCCTCTGTGCCACTCGTTTCCCCCCATTTTTTTCTGCCCTTTCTTGTGACCTTTGTGCCTCTGTGCCACTCGTTTCCCCCCGTTTGTCGTGACCTTTCTGCCCTTACATGGGACCTTTCCGCCCTCAGTGACGTTCGTTTCCCCCAGTTTTTTCTGACATTTCTGCCGTTTCTTGTGACCTTTTTGCCTCTGTGCCACTTGTTTACCCCCATTTTTTGTGGCCTTTCTTGGGACCTTTCTGCCCTCTGTGCCACTCATTACCCCCCGTTTTTTGTGACCTTTCTGCCTTTTCTTGGGACCTTTGTGCCTCTGTGCCACTCGTATCCCCCCGTTTTTTGTGACCTTTCTGCCCTTTCTTGGGACCTTTCTGCCCTCTGTGCCACTCGTTTCCACCCGTTTTTTCTGACCTTTCTGTCCTTTCTTGGGACTTTTGTGCCTCTGTGTCACTTTTATCCCCTGTTTTTTCTGACCTTTCTGCCCTTTCTTGTGACCTTTTTGCCCTCTGTGCCACTCGTTTCTACCCGTTTTTTGTTACCTTTCTGCCCTTTCTTGTGACCTTTGTGCCTCTGTGCCACTCGTTTCCCCCGTTTTTTCTGACCTTTCTGCCCTTTCTTGTGACCTTTGTGCCACTCATTTCCCCCTGTTTCTTCTGACCTGTCTGCCCTTTCTTGGGACCTTTGTACCTCTGTGCCACTCGTTTCCCCCTGTATATTTGTGTACTTTTGCCCTTTTTGTCACCTTTCTGCCTTCTGTGCCACTCGATTCCCCCTCAATTGTGGTGCCCTTTTGTCTTCTGTTTCCTTCGTCGTCCCTCGCCGCTGTGTCCCCTGCGGCCCCGCCCCCCTGACTGCCCATTCACTGCCCCCACCTCCTGCTTCCCACCTCCCACCTGCTCCTCCCTCCCACCTCCCCATATAGGCCGGCCGCTGCGTGGTGAGGAGAGTGAATCTTGACCCTTCCTGGTAAGTCGCTCCCCCTCAGCACAGCACCGCCTGTGCCTTCCTGCCCAGCTGCCGCTGCTGAGGAAGTTCAAGGCCCTCCTCCACCCGCAGGCTACCATCTGCGCCTCATCATTGGTAGCCAGTGGTAGGCCGTAGGTTTGCTCATCCTCCAATGTATTGCCTGTATTTTCTTTCATTGATCCCGTTGTAGTGACTGTATTTTCATTGTTTTGTCTGTGACTGTAGTGTAGTTCCTATTTTCCATATAGGCTCTGCGCATTGGAATAACATAAACAGCGGTGTAGACGTAGGACTGCGGTCTTCTAGGTCTCTACTGACTATGTTAGTCTTAATTTAGGTTTGCGCCAGCTAGCTCAGAGGTCACTGGAAACTTTCTTGAATGAATAGGAAGTGATCAGCTTCCCTGGCTCAGACAAGAAGGGATTCAGCTTCCGACAACCGCATAAACATGACAACTTTGCTCCTCAGATTAAGAGTCAATCTCTAGAGTCGTGTGAAACAATAGACAGCTATTTCACTCAGTCAGTTGTGCAGATATACTTTCACCAGAGTGCCTAGAATAGAGAGACGGGCGTTTTTCAATAAAAGATATTATTTATTGAGCAGTCTTCCTTCTCATGCAAGAGAAATGAATTGTCACAATTGCAAGACTTGTTATTATGAAAAGTGTGTACAGTAAACGGAGTATTACAAAATAATACTGTAAAAGCATTGATATGGTTTCTTAGCCATAAGATAGTTAAAATGAATAAAATATATACATTCATATATACATTGGCTAATGACCTCAACTGGTGCTTCTAACTACGCCTACCCCGGTGTACCTGACCTAAGCCTAATACGTGGGAGGGAGTAAGTAAGTAGCAGTTTAAGTTAAGTTGGTTTTGCCAAGAGTTTGTTTCAAGAATTCTCTCTAAGGGTTTAGTCAGCACCGTACCTCTGGAACAGAATGCAGGAGGTCTGGTATCTCCTTCTTAGGACCCGATATCCCAGTAACCCGCAAGGGTAGGCTGGAAACGCCGGAGCTGGATTTTCTCGGCAGGAGAAAAGACAGCGTCTTTCTCATCGTGTCAAGGAGGAGGGGCAGCGTCCGTCGGCTTCTCGCATCTGCTGGGCTCTCTGCAAGGGAACAGCTGTTCTGCTCCAGTATTCACCACCACCGTGTGTTTGCTTAAGGCAACGTTGGTATATTTATACCTGAAAGGTGCTGAGTTTGACGTAAGTTTTTGGACATAAGACGTCAATAAAGATGTCACTAAGAACTGGTCGTTCTTACAGTGCTCGCAGGAGTTCTATTACTAATCAAAACAAAGTGAGCTGGGCTTTCCCAGGTTGCTGGGGGTTTGGGATGTCGAAAGAACTCGGTGTGCTGTCTAGGAATCTAAGGAAGTGGCTTCTGCTGTGTCATGGACTGTCATGGACTGCAGAGGCAAGTTACTGAAATATGGCTCTGATTGTTATGCCATTATAGGGATATGTATTGATTATAGCCGTATAGGGGCATGAGGTCACAGTATTGATCGGGGTCCTAGATAAAACACATCATGACTGCTGTTGTCTGTCTCCCCCGCTGCCTGTACATCACCCACTCCACGAATTTATGTCCATCAAATTACTAAAAACTAAAGCAATAAGAAGCGCGTGTATTCCTACCCACCCCAAAATACATTTTGCATTTGAAATGGTGTACATGAAATACATGTAAATGAATAGGTACTGTACGTCATCAAGCATAGTATTCATTCAAAAAAATATTGCATATGTATTCAGTTGAACGATTTTGCGAAGAATTACACATGAAATGTCTCTAAATACAGAAGAGAAGGGCGAGACTATTTTATCACATATAAATACAATTGCTGTAAAATGTGCTAGAGGCTGAGGTAATATTTTGTCTCTAGATCTACTAAAAATAGAAGCTCTGTTCTTTATGAATAGTTCTACTTTAAGCAAAGTACGTGTGCCAGAAAAAGGTAAATATTTTGGAAATTTTGGAAAAAAATAATTTCATGGTGAGCGGGAAAAAAATAGTTAAAAACGCTTCTCAGTAGCTTTTGTTTATCAAAGCTGAAGGCTGAATTCAGAGTTCATGGGAACGCTGTGTGCCGGATTGTTTTCCAAAAAGTTATTGTTTCTGTTCAGGGGAGAACATCATTTCAGACAGGCTCACAAAGAATTGGTCTACATATTCAGGTGACAGTTCGACCAAGTTCGATAATGATGTAACTTGGCAGTTGTGAGAATGATTGCTATCATCGATTTCAAGATCAGCAATGCTCACAGAAGGTCGTACCTGGGTGATGCTGCTTCCATTTCTTGCCTCACTGCCACCACCTAGTCGTAGCGCAGGAGTCTCAACGAATGCCGTCATCAGGATTGGTAACCGCAGGGGATAACACGATGCGTGAGCCGTTACTGGACTTAGCAAAGTATCGACATCCATTGGTAGTGCAAGACAGGTGTCTAACACGCATTCCTCTCCGCATAGCATACATCGAAGCACAGGTAAGATGCAGGTCTGCCATATAGATCTGAAGGAAAGAAACCAGGTCATATTCAGATCTCTTAGCCGGGCTATCCGAAGGACTTTAGTTATGCGATCCCGGTAGCGTATTGCTAGGATCGTTTCTTCCATCGTTGCCGGAGTCATGTCTGCGTTTTGGTTTGCCATATTGAAGCAGGAGGGTCAAAAATAAAATACCTGCTACGAGTCCCAAAAGTAGTGGTAGGCCGCCAAAGATCGAATGGTCAAAATTTGGAAAGATACCCAGGACTGCTTCAAATGGTGTTAACAGCCCCTGAAAAATTGTCTTAAATACATTCGAGATACCACTGGCATTCGACATATTTAGGATTTGGCTGAGCATTTCTGTGAAATGCACCGGCCAATTCGTTGATAAAAGTGTATGTATCTCTGCCGCCGTCCTTGCAACTTGGAGATCATACGTCTCTTTTGATGACGAGATGGGCACTGTTGTCTGCAAAAGCACAGACTTTATTCGGCTTAAAGTATCAATTCGTATAGAAGAGATATTCAAAGGAGGCCAAATCGGAGTCACTGAGTCTCCAGGGCCGGTCGGATACAATGCTTGCATACAGCAAGTGACCATGGAACTCACGCTTAAGAGATATGCTTTCCCTGGCACCAAGCCACAACAGCTGTGATCCGTTATTAGAACGTAACTCCCGTTAGAAAGTTGCCTAAAGAATGGCTCTATTTGTGCTGCAGGTGTGCCATGCTGGTGGCATGAAAGGTTGTTTGAAGTACCCTCACAGGCCCCATGTAAGTTAATACCTTGGCACAAAAGTATACCGCTTAGTGAATGTTTACACTCATTACCACTAAGAAATACATTTTTGTTGTTGTCACTATAACATGTGTGTGTATAAGGTAATTTCCATGATGACTTAATGTATCCTTTACCCAACTTTTCATACTGGCCTGCCGGTATATACTCAAGGCAATTTTTAAATTGGAAAGTTGTTATCGGAATTGTGATAATCCCGTGTATTATCCATTCAATGACAGGTCTTTCTGACATTGTCAATGGTAATCTCTCAAGTTTTTCGATGCTCAGGATTGTATAGTCTGCTCCTTTCTGTGCCAAACTTATTTGTTTATCAGTAAGGTTAAAGATAGAAAACAATGACGTTGTGTTGGCACAAAGCCCGAACATCGCCCGAACTGAGATTTTGCAACGTCCAGCCTAGCTGTACAATAGAACGTAATTGGGACTGGCCATGTTGTAACATTAGCAGGTCCTGGTCTATTATATCAATAGCAGATGATACAATACTGTCTAGTGAATATATTCTGGAAGACAGAGTCATTAACCCATTGTCTACAACAGAAAGTGATTTTTCCAAATTAATACGATCAATTTCTCGTATTTTTCTGCTGTTTCAATTTGAGTTTCTTTCCATGCCTCGTTGTATGCCGCATATATGCTGGCCACTATGAAACGTTTTTGACGCTGTTTGAGTGGTCCCATAATGAAATCGCGCAAGTCAGCACCATCTTTAAGTAAAGACAAGTGTTGCTTAATTTGTGCCAGTGTGGATGTCTGTAGCCATTCAAGACATAGTTTCCCTACACTGTACATTGTTACTATCCCTGGATGTTGTCTCTGGGAGTATCTAGGGTCTGGTCTGGACATTTTTAACCCCTGTATTTTGTTTAGGAATCTATCTTGACAGTTATTCGTGTCTGTAGGCCAGATTAACCACTTTTTCCAATCAGGATGTGTTCTGTTTTCATTTAAAATTTGGGATACGTCTATTTCAATATCTGTGGTTGCATTATCAGGTATTGGGTTTGGAATAGACGGTTTGTTAAGGTCTTTGATCTTGGCTAGTCCAAGACAGGTTGTTTGTTGAATTGTGTCATTCAAGAACATTATTTGTTCTGGGATCATGCAGGCTCGAAATAATGCTTCTAGGCCTTGTACCTGCCAATCGTTTGTACCCCAGATGGTTTTTGTTTCAATGTTATTTTTCCAGAAATCAAAACCAAATGTAATCATTTTTTCATAAAATGCTTCTAAATATATCAATTTAGTATTTGTCAGCATGGTTTTCGTCCCTGTTTTATCCAACAGTTTATAATAAAATGTTTCTGCAATACTTGTGTTAAACCCTGAGAAGTATTGGAATTTCTCATAGAATGTTTTTGAACTGCTTTTAGGTGGAGTAGCACAATGTTCCCATTGGTTATATTTAAAAACATTTCTTGGTTGAGCAGATTTATGTAAATAGTGGTCTGCGTAATGTGAAAAACAGTACATCTGTTCATAATTAGATGAACCTTGTAAATAATCATGTTCTGTAAATTTTGCTGACAACACTAAATCCGATATCATATTATTTATACTTTCAAAATCCCAATCATCAGAGAATGTACTTGGTTTTACAAAGTCACTTAATGAAACCTTAAACTGGTGAGGATATTTCAAGATCTCGACCGGTCCATATATTTCATAGTCTGTTTTGTCCCAAACTACCCCGCCGGGTATTGGAATGGCTGTGACATTTACTGATGATAGTCCTCTTTTCTCGATGTGAGATGATTTGTGAGGCTTCAGAACTAAGTTGATGTTCTGACTTGCTGTGTCCATTGAACTGCATTTTCCCTCAGTGAATGTTCCCAAACAAAGAACCACGATGAGCCAAAGCAGGAGGAAAAATATACCCAGCCCAATCCAAAATTCTAACCATGGAGAAATAAGATAGGTTTCTTTGAGTTGATGAAAGAGTTCTGTTGCTTTTTCTTTAAAAGTCTTTGTTTCTGGCGTCACTTCAGGGTCGCTTTGATCTTCAGAAAAGTTGTCAAAATTGATGAAGTAGCCAGATGCAGTTCTGTCGATTGTTGGAATTGTTTTCTCAATTTGCCTTTCATTAGCACATTCTGATGCTACATCATTGTAGACTGGTGTTTCATGACAAACTGTTTCAATTTGTGTTTCAAGAGGCACAAGTTCCATGGCATTTCTGCATAGTCCTTTTTTATTCACTGCAGGTTTATCAAATGTGATTAGTCTTTCAGTTTGAACCTCTTGGATACTTGCAAATTTGGATATTCTGTTACTTCTTGGGAGTCCACTGGGCCTGCTATTGATTATAGGCCACATGATTGTGGTTTTACCAGGTCGATTGATACAACTCTGTTCTCCTTTTTACCAGCAAGGGGCGGTAGTACTACTGATCTTGTTCCGTTGATTGCTAAGACAGGTACCGCTTTTCTGTAAGAAGGCCCAAATTCCTTCTTCACCGCTATTTTCTCTCTGACCAGATCCCCAATCTTTGGAATCCAGACAGGTCTTGCTGGGACAGGTGATGTGCCTTCAGTGGTGTATGCTGTTGTTTTAACTTTATGTTGCTCGGGCTTTTCTTGTTTCGTTTAAGTCCTGTAAAACAGCCAAACGATCTTTGATGTCAAAGTCTTTATTCTTATCTTCTACCACTGAAGCTAGACTATCCAAGTCCTGAACATGCATTCTAGTTCCGAACAATAGTTTGTACGGGCTGAAACCTTTTAGAGAATTTCTTGGCAAGTTGTTAAGACTACGTTGGACACTTATTAAATGCTAGACCCACCCATCACCCGAACCTAATACCTTTGCCGTTATAGATTGCTTTATGTCTCGTTTTTTTTTTCCACTACCCCGTTTCCCTCAGGATGGAAGGGACAAGAGAATTGCAATCCAATGCCCATGCTGGTCATGGCCTCCTTATAAACTCGAGAGCTAAAAGCAGGACCCTGGTCAGCATGAATCTTGGCAATTGCGTATGTGCCGATAAAGACTCGCAAATCATTTATAACAGTTCTGGCGTCAGCCGAGCGCTGGGGCCAAATTTTTAAAGTGAATGTAGTCTTAAACAATTAATAGGACGCTGGATTGCATGTGTAGATAGCTCTATGCTACCTTCATAAATGGCCATGGCATTACTCTGCTTGACTCGTTACTGCGATCTCTGTCGCAGTGTGGGCAGTTATTTACAAATTTATAATGGTGCAGGCTCATCCCCGGCCACCAGTATGCTGATTGTAATTCGGTCAGAGATTCCTTCATCTGTTTGTGCCTTGGACCTTCACCCATGTGTGCGTCTGCTATTAATAACATCCTCCGATTCGTGTATGGAATTACCCTATCCCCCACTCCAGGGATTCGAGCAAAAGGAATGGAGTTTGCATCAATTACGTATGTATAATTGAGTGGATAGTTCACAGGTAATGCTGCACAGTTGCCTTTTGAAGACGTTTTTACCGCCAGCATGGTTTCCCCGTCTATGTATTTTTCTGAACGCTTTTTTGTGGCTACGGAAGCCGGTTTAGTTGCTTCCGCTGTGGCTGTATTAGCCAATGAATTCCCTGCAACGTGAACGCCATCACGTTGATGACTCAGAGTGTGTATCACGTGAGTCTTTTGTAGTTCTTTCTGTAAAAGAACTACTTGTTTCCAAAGCATTTTATGCTTGATTGTGGCACCTGTGTCATCCTTGTAATCATTTTGAACCCAGCTCTGCAAATCATTATTGTAAGAATTGACGCAAAAATGCGAATCGCACACGATTAGTGTCGGGAATTCATGTTCGGCATTTTCAAGCGCCATCTTTAAAGATCTGATTTCAGCTCGCTGAGCCGAACATTTTCTCAGTGATTCAGTTTTTGTTATTTTCGGTCTGAATTTACCGCAGAGCCAGCGACCTTTAACAATCGCGTGGGCTGCATCGTAGGATTTATTTTCTACATTGTAATGCTGTACAAATCTGTCTGTATAGATTATACAGGAGTACTGTTCCAGAGGAAGATTTTCGATTGGCAGAGGATATTCTTTTTCATATTTTAAATCATTCAGTTTTTTCATGTGCGGGGCAAAATAGTATTTCACGTCTTCTGCAGCAAGAGAATTTTCCCACTGTATCCATTTCGGATCTAGTGACACTGTAGGCAGGTTTACTGGGCTGAATAGTGCCTCGAAGGCGGATTCTGCTGTGAGAACAGTGATCCTTTTGCCTTGTGCTAGTGCTCGTTCTTTCGCTATAGCAGTTTGCACTGCCTTTACAGTATTTTCTGTGAGACTGAATGTTTTTTCTGCTTTTGTGTACAAATGTGATTTGTAAGCTATTGGTACCGTTTCTCCCTCATTAGAGGTCAGGTACGTGAATCTGCATCTTCCTGGGATGACCCGGATTACAAGGTTGCGTGTTTTGTCACGTGTTTCTAATTTTGTTTTGGCTAACATGTCTGTTTGCAGTGATCTCAAAATTTCTATGTGTTTTTGAGTCCAGTTGATTGGTTTAAAATCAGGTTTTATTAATTCGTAGAGAGGTTTATTCCTTTCTGCATAGTTTAAAATGTAAGTTCTTCCGAAATTCAGGAAGCCTAGAATCGATTGAAAGTTTTTCAGCGTTTTCGGTGCTTGGAGTACAGCGCACTTCTCTAAGAAGTTGTCCGCTAGGCTTTTTCCTTCACTTGATAATTCGTATCCTAAGAATAAGACTGTTAGATGGGCAATTCTTGACTTTTTAAAGTTGAATTTGTAACCCTCTGCTGCGAACCCAAGTATTATGGTGTTCATTCTTTTCAAGTGAGTATCCAAGTCGTTGTCAGTGAGATAGATGTCATCGACATAAGATAATGCTGCATCATCATATATTTGTAGTAACTCTGTTACTCTGGCTGAGAATAGTCCTGGGCTGTTCTTGAATCCCTGTGGGAGCCTACAGAAATTTTTCTGTGACCCCGTTATTGAGAAAGCGGTCAAGTACCTGCTTTCTGGTGCAATATTTTGGCAAAAGAACCCATTAGATATGTCTAATGTCGTTTTGTATTTTTTTCAAACTATGTTATTCATTAGTGCCGCACTGTGCGAATTTTGTACCGCAAATGTTTTGCAACATGAGTTAAGGTGTCTGTAGTCCAAGATTAGACGGTACGATTCGTCCGGTTTGGAGACAGGAAACAAAGGATTGTTCATTTGAGAGGTGCATGTTTCAATTACCCCTTGGTATTAAAGTTGATCTAACATTTTCCTGACCTGTTTTTTAGCTTCTTGCTTAATTGGGTACTGCCTTTGTGCAGTCGGTTGACTTTTTACCTGGATTTTGTGAGGAGGAGAGTCCTCATCCCATCCTACATGATTCTTATATAATGCTGGTGCCTGGGCTACTGCCCATTTGCTTGCATATATATATTTAGTGTGAATTGGAATGTGATTTGAGAAGGCAGGCATAATCATTTTTTTCCATGAGGCCTCTCCCTGACAAACTCTGGGGGCCAATCTTTCTCGGCTAACAGGATGTCATAGCCTTTTGAGAGGTTATCCCAAAATAGACCCCTTATTTTTCTAGTCTTATCTCCCTCTATACGCAGTGTTATTTCGTATATCTTATGAGGTTTGCTAACTCTGGTGTCTGCAGTTTCTACCTGAATGAATTCATTCCTGTCCACTGTCTCCAGATGACTCATCAGGATCTTGCGAGCTATGCTGATTTCTGCTGCACTGTCTAGCATTGTCTGTGCCCACTCTCCGTTTTTCAGCTGTGTCCTCAGTATTCTCAGCATGTTCGATTACTCTAATACTGGCTACCTTCTTCCTTGGGAATTGTAATTTTTTACTTTGAGCAGGTTCCTTGTCTTTGGACTTGGTGTGCTCTTCCCTTGGGTCTGACCGCCCTCTTCTTTCCAATTTCTGCGAAAAAGATCGAGAGGGACGTGCATCAATACTTTGATATCTATCAGGCTTTTTCAAGTTATCCCTATTTCTAAGGTTATATCTTTTCTCAGAGTGTTCCCTCTGGGGAGACTGGTGTTCTCGAGTCAGAGTTCTTTCCCACCGTTGAGGAGACCTTCCTCTGGACTGGAAAACTTTTTCTTTGGGAGTGGATTGTTTATTTCCATCCCGGCTCTTTTTAGGAGTGTTTAGATTATTTTTAATAAATAATTTTTCAGGATTTTCGAGTAGTTGGGGTTTTACAGGTTTCCCACCCAAACTATCTCTACCTAATTCTTCATAGCATTTTTCTATAATTCTGGCAAGCTCAATTGGTTGATCTGTTATATCTGTTTCTTTCAATTTCTGGCGGATCGCCACAGATGCTGCTTCTCCTTTTATGTTGGCTAGTAATATAGCCGAGACCTGCTTGAAGTCTTTCAGTAATTTCATACCAAGAGTTAAAGCAGGTTCTGGACCGTATTCATTCTGAATTTGTTTCAGCACATCCGGTATTACCGCCTTGGACGGAACACCATGTGTTTTTGTGTAAATGGAAGCAAAGACTGTACCCCAAGTGTCACAGTCCTCCACATGTGGTGCAACCCCCATTGGAAGGCAGATAGTCAGAATTCTGTGTTTCTCAATAGGGGTAGTATTCGGAAATACTGCCTCTATTTGAGCAATTTTCTGTGCTAACCAGAAAGGAATTTGTTCCCGTTTTGCGGGAGTTTTTCCAAGACATGATTGTATGTTCTGTGGTGTAATTTTATTTGTGTTCCCCTGATGAGGGGTCAGCTGTGGAACACTAACAGCTGTTTGGACTGTTGCATTACATATTGGACTAACTGTCTTATGTATTTTAATTAGTAATTTTAGCTGTGCTAAAAGTTCTTCTTTTGACATTTTATCAATGTCTGGATGTGGTGTGTAGCTGGCTAGAACCGGCCACGTTGCTCCTGGTCTACCTAGTGGACCGAGCCTGGTAATGTGATCATTATATTTTAGGGCGCCTTTAAACCAGAGCAGGTGCTCTTGGTATTTTAATGGGATTTCAATCTCCTCAAAAGGAGCGTACTCTTCCGGTGGTTCCTCTATTTTGTAATAGCGGAACTCGTGTGTTGTAGCGTTTGCCGCTGGAAAGTTTATCCAAGAATAGAATACCTCTGTCTGCCGATATTCGTGTGCCTCTATCACGAAAATAACTGTACCACCTCGTGATGTCAGTCCGTTTTCTATAAGTTTTAACGTTATAGTTTTTCTTATGTTGACCGGAATGAGGATTGCATCCCGGTCATTCTGTAGGAGACTCGTGTCGTCCTCCATTAGTTGATTTGCTAATATAGTAGCATCCCTTTCTTCATCACTCATTTTACTGTCAGAAAGGTTTTTCTTGTTGCAGATCAGGTTTTCAAGGAAACAAAGATTAGGTGCACAATATTTTGGAACACTGTATCCTTCAACGTTGACTAAACCAGAAACTCTACATAGGAATCTCTTCTTACTAAGTTCCGGCGGATTTTAACCTTTCACCCACTCCAGACGTCTATTGGAGTATTTACGGTAGAAAGGGTCTGTGTGAAAAAGCACGACTGAGTTACTCTAATGTCTTGCGTTAGTTTTATCACCTTACCAAACGTTGGGCGCCATGTAGTGTAGTTCCTATTTTCCCTATAGGCTCTACGCATTGGAATAAAATAAACAGCAGTGTAGACGTAGGACTGCGGTCTTCTAGGTCTGTACTGACTATGTTAGACTTAATTTAGGTTTGCGCCAGCTAGCTCAGAGGTCACTGGAAACTTTCTTGAATGAATAGGAAGTGCTCAGCTTCCCTGGCTCAGACAAGAAGGGATTCAGCTTCCGACAACCGCATAAACATGACAACTTTGCTCCTCAGAATAAGAGTCAATCTCTAGAGTCATGTGAAACAATAGACAGCTATTTCACTCAGTCAGTTGTACAGATTTACTTTCACCAGAGAGCAGAGATTAGAGAGACGGGCGTTTTTCAATAAAAGATATTATTTATTGAGCAGTCTTCCTTCTCATGCAAGAGAAATGAATTGCCACAATTGCAAGACTTGTTATTATGAAAAGTGCGTACAGTAAAAGGAGTATTACAAAATAATACTGTAAAAGCATTGATATGGTTTCTTAGCCATAAGATAGTTAAAATGAATAAAATATATACATTCATATATACATTGGCTAACGACTTCAACTGGTGCTTCTAACTACGCCTACCCCGGTGTACCTGACCTAAGCCTAATATGTGGGAGGGAGTAAGTAAGTAGCAGTTTAAGTTAAGTTGGTTTTGCCAAGAGTTTGTTTCAAGAATTCTCTCTAAGGGTTTAGTCAGCACCGTACCTCTGGAATAGAATGCAGGAGGTCTGGTATCTCCTTCTTAGGACCCGATATCCCAGTCACCCGCAAGGGTAGGCTGGAAACGCCGGAGCTGGATTTTCTCGGCAGGAGAAAAGACAGCGTCTTTCTCAGCACGTCAAGGAGGAGGGGCAGCATCCGTGGGCTTCTCGCATCTGCTGGGCTCTCTGCAAGGGGACAGTGTTCTGCTCCAGTATTCACCACCACCGTGTGTTTGCTTAAGGCAACGTTGGTATATTTATACCTGAAAGGTGCCGAGTTTGACGTACGTTTTTGGACATAAGACGTCAATAAAGATGTCACTAAGAACTGGTCGTTCTTACAGTGCTCGCAGGAGTTCTATTACTAATCAAAACAAAGCGAGCGGGGCTTTCCCAGGTTGCTGGGGGTTTGGGATGTCGAAAGAACTCGGTGTGCTATCTAGGAATCTAAGGAAGTGGCTTCTGCTGTGTCATGGACTGTCATGGACTGCAGAGGCGAGTTACTGAAATATGGCTCTGATTGTTATGCCATTATAGGGATATGTATTGATTATAGCCGTATAGGGGCATGAGGTCACAATATTGATCGGGTTCCTAGATAAAACACATCATGACTACTGTTGTCTGTCTCCCCCGCTGCCTGTACGTGGTCTGTGCCCGTTCTCTCCCTCTGTTCCCCTCGCTGCCCCCGTGTCTCTCTGCCCGGTTTCCCTTCTGCTCCCCTCGCTGCCCCCATGTTTCTCTGCCCAGTTTTTCCTTCTGCTCCCCTCACGGCCACTGTGTCTCTCTTCCTGTTTTTGCCTTCTGTTCCTTAGCTGCCCTTGCATTTCTGTTACCTTTCTGCCTTCTGTGCCACTCGTTCCCCCGTTTTTGTGACCTTTCTGCCCTTTCTTGTGACCTTTTGCCTTCTGTGCCACTTGATTCCCCCCATTTTTCTGTATTCTTTTGACATTTTTGCCCTTTTTGTGACCTTTCTGCCCTCTGTGCCACTCATTTCCATCTCTCCATACATGCCGGCCGCTGGGCGGACTGGCCGCTGGCAAGCCCATCTGCGCCCGTCCGCGCCTGGACCGCGCCCAGCGCCAGAACCCCTGGCCCCCGCACCCGCCATGACGACCGCCGCCACTACGACGCCAGCACTCTGCACGCTCTCAACCCCGGATGGACCCACAACTGCTTCAAGGCCGCCTCGAAATGCACACACGGTCCCTTCACCTGCCGGAACTGCAGCTACACAGAGCCAACGAACCACCCGCCAAGAAAGACCTCAACCACCTCCGATGCATACTACTGAACACCCGCTCCGCAGGCAAACACACCTCTGTGTCGAGCTCTGAGACCTGCTCAACACAACCTTCCTGACAGAGAACTGGTTGGACAACTCCTCTGCACCGACATCGCCATAGCCATCCCAGATGGCTACAAGATCAGCACGCACGCCCTGACCTCCACAGACTACATCCTCCTCGGAGACCTGAAATTTCACCTTGAGAACAACAACGACAACAACTCCTCAACCCTGATCGATAACCTCGCCAACCTCGGACTAAGACAACTCGTCACAACGCCCACCCACTCTGCCAGCAACACGCTCGACCCCGTCTTCTCCTCAAGCCTGCACGTCTCCGTCAGCGACACCACCGAACCCTTCTGGACCAACCACCGCTGCATCCACTTCACCTTCCAGAAACCCACCACACACCACCCCACCCAACAGATGAACCGCTGCGCTGGAGCAAAATCACCGAAGATCAACTACATGCGAACCTCGCTCTCAGCCCACACCCCGAACCCTCGAACTCCGACGTCGCTGCCCACAACCTCAGACGCTGGATCGAGGACTGCGCCAACACTCTCGACCCACTGAAGAAACCCCCCCACAGAGACACCAGCAGGAGGGCCAGCTGGTTCACCGCAGAACTCCTAGATTCCAAGCAAGCCTGCCGGAAACTAGAGAAGAAATGGCACAGTGAACAAACTCCGGACAGCCACGCAGCACACAAGGACGCCGTCCGCAACCACCACCACCTCATCAGGGCTGCCAAGAAGACCTCCTTCAAAGACCGCCTCGACAACAACGCACATGACAGCAAGGAGCTCTGCAACATCGTGAAGGAACTCTCCAACCCCAGCTCCAACACCAACGACATCCCACCATCGCAAGCCCTGTGTGACTCCCTCGCCACCTTCTTCCACTGCAAGATAACAGACATCCACGACAGCTTCAACACCCAGACAGCCCCAACAGACAGCAACACAACAGACCCTCCGCACACCATCGACCACGTCCCCTTGCTAGCCTGGACTAGCGTGACACCATCAAGACCATGAGCACAATCCACTCCGGCTCTCCGTCAGACCCATTCCCGCACCACGTCTTCAACAAAGCAAGCAGCTCCATCACACCCCACCTACGCAACGTCATCAATCTCTCCCTTGAGACCGCGACCTTCCCAGAGAGCTGGAAACACGCCGAGATCAACGCCCTACTCAAAAAACCCAAGGCAGACCAATGAGACCTCAAGAACTTCTGAACCATCTCTCTGCTCCCCTTCCCGGCCAAGGTCATTGAGAAAATCGTTAACAGATAGCTAACCCGATACCTTGAAGAGACCAGAATCCTGGACCCTTCCCAGTCAGGGTTCCGCAGCAACCACAGCACCGAGACCGCCCTCATCGCTGCCACTGACGACATCAGAACCCTGCTAGACAACGGGGAGACTGCAGCACTCATCCTCCTTGACCGCTCCGCCGCCTTCGACACCGTCTGCCACCGCACACTACGCGCACTCCTCCATGCCGCAGTGATCCGAGACAAGGCTCTGGAATGGACCACCTCCTTCCTCTCCGGCAGAACCCAGAGCGTGCGCCTCCCCCTGTTCTGTTCCAAAGCCTCCGAGATCATCTGCGGCGTAACCCAAGGATCCTCCCTCAGCCCGACACTGTTCAACATTTACATGGCCCCGCTTGCACGCGTCGCACGACCTCAACATAATCTCCTATGCCGACGACACTCAACTGATCCTCTCCCTCACCAAGGACCCCATCACCACCAAAGCCAACCTCCATGAAGGAATGAAGGCCGTCGCTGACTGGATGAAGATCAGCCGTCTGAAGCTGAACTCAGACAAGACGGAGGTCCTCATCCTCTGCTCCAACCCGTCAGCCTGCGACGACTTCTGGTGGCCAACAGCACTGGGGGCAGCCCCCGATCCCCACCGACCATGCACGCAACTTGGGAATCATCCTCGACTCAACGCTCTCAATGACCAAACAAGTCAACGCCGTCTCCTCCTCTTCCTTCAACACCCTCAGCATGCTCTGCAAGATCTACAGATGGATCCCGACAGATACAAGAAAGACAGTCACCTAGGCCCTCATCAGCAGCAGACTCGACTACGGAAACGCCCTCTAAGCAGGAGCCTAGACCAAGCTCATAAATCGACTACAACGCATCCAAAACGCCTCGGCATGACTGTTCCTCAATGTACCACGTTACAGCCACATCACCCCCCACCTGAGAAACCTGCACTGGCTCGTCAACGAGAGGATATCCTTCAAGCTTCTCAGTCACGCACACAAGGCAATCCACAAGACCGGCCCAGCCTACCTCAACAGACGACTCTCCTTCTACACCCCCAACCGCCAGCTCCGCTCCACCGACCTCTCACTTCCCAGCATCCCGCCATCCCGCGCATCCGAAGAACAACCACCGGTGGGAGATCCTTCTCCCACCTCGCCGCCAAGACATGGAACACCCTCCCACTGAGCCTACGACAGACCCAAGACCTGCTGACCTTCTGGAGGATCCTAAAGACCTGGCTGTTCGATCAGTAGCGGCCGGCACCTCCCCCCCAGTGCCCTGAGACCCTCACGGGTATGTAGTGCACTTAACAAATAACTGATTGATTGATCAATAAATACACTAAATTTACAAAGTTTAGTAACTACGTCAAGTCTCTCAACAAACTCATCCATTTTTTCACCAAATTGTTTTCTAGCTTGATTGAAAATGTACCTTTCATGGTCCATGTTTGGCATCAGATGGAACTTAGCCCCTAATGCTTTTTTGATTTGACTGTATGGCATTGTCTCAGTCTGTGAGATTTCCCTTATCACTTCTTTTACTCCATCACCGGCAAGGTTCTTTACTTAATTATTTTCTTGTCATTTACTTACTTCTAGGGCATCTAGGAAAGTCCATTTGTGTGGTTCACTAACTGTTATAAAGGCTATCTCAGTGCAGGGATACAATCTAATGTTCCAAAGTGAGACAATCCAAAACACATTTTTTAATTTTAAAGTTCATACCTAGGAAGCTGGCTCTGTATATACTATACCAAAGTAAGGTATAGTGTGCACAGAGTCCAGTGGATCCTCAAAGGCTTAAAGAGGTAAAAGTAGATAATATCTTACTCTCTATTTGTGGTAGTGTGGGCGACAAGTACGGCTTTATCAGAGGGTAGTGTTAAGCATTTATTGTACACACTCAGGCAAGAAATGATTTGATGCACTCAAAGACTGAACTCTGACCAATTGTTTTGTATAAAAATATTTCTTAGTTGCATTTTATTTTTAGCACCAAGCAGGACTTTGTGCAGGTAAGTAAATTAGTACTTTTCAAGAATAATACAGTTGAATGCAATTGAATGTAGTTGATGTTGTTACAGGTAGATCAAATGTTCAGAAACTGTTGAAATTACTTTGCAGTTACTTTGTAATAACTTGTTAGATTACTTTTCAGATTACTTGTTCTACTCAGTGTGATATGCCTAGATATCACACTGGGACATTTCCTAGATAAAAGAAAGGTAGAACAGTTTTCACAAAAACACATTTTCTTATGTTTCCATACAAACAACCTCAACACATAGAAGTTTTTCAGAGAAAAACAGTCAATGCAATCCTATGGAGGGAAATTAGTTTATTGGTTTGCAGGTAAGTAAACGGTCTTTGGAGTTGAGTTTCTGGGGTTAGAACAAGGGTTCCCCCAGGTTTAAGGATGCACTCAAAAAGCACCCTCAGCGGCACTAGGGCGGCCGGGTGCAGAGTGATGAGGCTCATTGTTATCCAGTGGGAGATAGGGAGGTGCCAGTTGGTGGCTGCTCATGGGTACGCCACTTGGATGTGGGAGCAAAGTTCCTAGGGTTTATCTCAGGGCAAAGGGGGATTCAAGATAGCACACAAAGGGCAGCCCCAGTGGCACTGGGGCAGCCGGGTGCAGGGTGCAGGATCGACGTTGGGATCCCTGTTGGTTTCAATGGGGAAGCTCTGGTCAGATCATACACTGCAGGCTCGGGCACGAAGATCTTCTAAAGATGACCACCAGTTGGAGAGGTAAGTTAGGATGCCGGGGGTGCTGGTACACCATCGGTTGAGCAATCCAAGCCCGTGAAGCGTCGGGTGCAGGGGTGTCTTTTGGCAACGGGTTTTCCTTACCGGCTCCGGTCACAGTCGAGGGGATCATCCAGATAGGGGCTGCAGGCATCGTCTGGAGACTTGAGGTCAGGTCAGGATCACTGGGGATACATATAAGAGGGGTCCCCGTAAGGGAAGTGTATTGTAAAAGACATACACTAAAGTGAATCTACCAAGGAATCATTTAGATAAACATAGACAATAATTTTGAAATTGGTATATGTGATTTATTACCAAGAACACAGCGTAAATGCTGACAAATTAATGAATCAATTTATGCAAAATGACAGGCCCCAAAGAAAGGAAAGGAAGGTAGTGCTCTGGGAAGTGAAAAGGGAGTAAGAAATATTGACACAGTGTTGAGAAGGTTAACATCCAAATTCAGTAACAATACAGAACAATTACAATACAAGTGCCCCCAAAAAATTTTTAAAGGCGAATTTCACACATAGTCAATAAATCATATTCAACGGTCACAGCTGATTGCTTGACAGATTGGGGGTGTGCTGGAATCTCAAGGAAGAAAAAGTCGACGTTTCGACCCCTATTGGTAGGCTAGTTAAAGTCCTTAAGCGGGGTCTTCATCAGGACATCATACTGAAGAAAAAGGGGAGGGAGGGGCAGATCTGTGTGAGGAATAATTAAATTTTAGTACATAATAAGGACGACAGTTGTTCATCCTATCTATTAGAGAGAAAGTAACATAGGTTTACCATGGGGTACGGCCCAGCCGGGCTCTGTACAGGGTATGGCCGCCACACCAGAGAGTAGTGGTCAGTCCAACGAAGTGGGAACCTCAGCTACAGAGGAGACAAACATAACTATAAGAAGATTGGCTATTCTAATAAATAAAAATAAATAAAATACTTCTGTCCTAAGGGGTTGGGTAGTACCCAGAATCATAAGGTAAACTAGGGAGTGTTGAATATCACAGCGGGACAAGACTTGTCCTGAAAATTACCTACAACTGCTGTGCTCCTGCCTGTCAACCAGGTCTTAGTATGATGTAGGGAAACAGTAGCGCTGCTCCAATCTCCAATATTCAACTGGAAAGAGAGAATACTAGGTGTGGTAAGCATACATAGTAGACGCTACAGATATGTAGCCAAAGCAAGTCTCGTAGTTTAACAAATTGAATGACTAATACTCACAAGAAAATGAGGCGTAGGGCCTCAATTAGACTTTAATCAATCTCCGTCATAATAGAAGAGCGGAGTAGTAAAACACATGGACTGAATTAGAGGCGGGTTGCACCTCCGGCGCTCGCGTAAATATTCTGAAAATAAGGGATATATTTGTATCGTTTTAAAACAATTGGCGAGTCGCGTGCATTCCCGACACTGATCATAGCATTTACTCACATAAAAAGTGAAGCGGGCAGCGCTGTTTAAAAAGCGTGCTTTAGACTCCAGTACTTGCGTGTGAATCCTAAGAGGCAATGGCACAGTTGTATCATTACGATACAAAAGTCACTAATTAGTCACGGCATTACTGATAACTGAATAGACAGTTACTCACAGCAAGTTTTATCAATCTCCGTCATGCATAGAGGAGCGGAATATAAAACACGGACTGAATTAGAGCGGGGTTGCACCTCCGGCGCTCGCGTGTGGGTTCTGAAACAAAGGATACATTTGTATCGTTTAAAATTAGACAACAAGCGAGTCGCGTGCATTCCCGACACTAACAATGGCAATTACTCACATCAGCATGAGACAGGTAACGCTGTTTCGAATAGCATGCAGGAGCCTCCGGCGCTTGCGTATAAATCCTGAAAGCAAGGACACAGTGGTATCATTTTAGTAAAAACCACTAGTTGGTCAGGGCATCACTGTCATTGAAAGGACAGTTACTCACAGCAGAGGCAGGCAGCGTAGTCTGCATCAATATGGTCACGAACTCCGCAACGGCTAGAACGCGGAGTTTGGGGAGTGGCCAAAATAGAAGATGCATCATGGAAGGTTCATAGAAATAGAGGAGTTACTTCCGAAATAGGTGTGCCTATCCGGATTGAATTAAATTCGTGCCAGAAATACGGGGTTTATGTGGAACGTATTATAAACCAGCTCAAAGATACGCTCAAAAATACTGGTGCATCCCTCACACAGGAGGATGAAAACCCAATTTTGGAAGAAACAAGTATTAAAGTAACTTTTTGCTAAATGGAGAAAAGGATTGGCTGGTGTATCTCACTCACAGGAGGATAAAACCAGACAACCAGTAAAACAAAGAGCAATGAGTCAGAAGATAGTAAACATTCTACTACATATATGTTAATAATGTAAAAACCACGTGACTCTCAGTGCAAGAGGTCAAAGTGGACAACGTTTACAATAATGCTCTGAACAGTCATCTTGAAATGAAAAAACGAAAGCAGTCCAAATGGACAACAGCCAAGGGTGTATTAACGTTGTCCTAATGCCGCTAACTGTGCTAGACTGCTGTCCTGTTCATTCAGGCCATTATTAATGGAGTCCAGAAGGGACATCCATTTTGACTCACGTGTATTTAATATTGCTGGGAAATTCCCTCCTCTTCTCCCTAGGGTAACTTTCTCAATCACCAGCCAACGTAGGTCTGTGACTGAGTGTCCTGCTGTCAACCAATGATCAACCAAAGGGGCCCCTGTTACCTTGCATCTTATTCTACTGCAGTGGGATGAAATCCTTGACTTGATTTTTTGTTGGGTCTGGCCCACATATAAAAGGCTGCATGGGCACCGAATCATGTAAATGACACCAGCTGAATTACAATTCGTGTGATGTTTGAGCTCATACGTTCTCCCCCCATGGTCAAAAGTTTGTGTTTGAATGGTCGTATCACAGGCTGTGCACGTTCCACATCTGTGGTGGCCAACCACCGGGGGCAAATTCCAGAGTGATGTTATAGTTGGTTGACTTGCTGGCTCTAGATAGGAGTGGACCACCATGTCTCTTATGTTTTTAGCTCTCTTGAAAGAGTGAAGGGGCAGTTCAGTTTGGTTGATGACATCAGCCACCAGAGGCCAATTGTGATTGATAATCTTTTTTATGTCATTACTCCGTGTTGAAAAAGTTGTTACACAGATGACTCGATCAGTGGCTCCACGTGGTGAGTTCTCCGGATTCAGAAGTGAGTCACGGGGATTATACCAGGCTCGTTTTCTGGCTCGTTTTACCATCCTGGAGGGGTAACCTCGTGATATGAGGCGTTGACTTAAGACCTCCGACTCTTTGAGGTAGTTAGCTCTTGTCGAGCAGTTTCTCCTAATTCGTAGGAATTGTCCTACCGGGAGGTTATCCTTGAGGCCCCTTGGGTGGTGACTCTCATATTGTAATAATGAATTGCGCTCTGTTGGTTTCCTGAACAGTGTTGTTTGTAGATGATCCGATTCTACATAAATCGAAATATCTAGAAAAGGTATGGTTTTATTGCTGGATTTCATTGTAAACTGGATGTGAGGGTTCCGGGTGTTCAGCCAATCGTGAAACCGTTGAAGTTGGTCTTGATTTCCTTCCCAAATACACAGAACATCATCGATGTATCTGACCCAGAGTGGTAGATGGGCTTTGAAAGGATTGGTAACAGGAAAGATATGTTGATGTTCGAAATGATCCATGTAAATTATAGCCAAATTTGGAGCAAAAGTGGCCCCCATGGCTACCCCCTTAGTCTGTAAATAAAAGTCTTCTTGAAAAATGAAAAAAATATGCATCATAGCAATCTCCAATAGTTCAATTATGAATTGTGTGGGAACCTGAGCGGGCGCAATTCGAGTGTCTAGGGCCTCTCGCATCACTTCTAAGGCATCTTGCTGTGGTATGCTGGTGTAAAGTGATATGATGTCACAGGTAACAAGAAGTGTCTTTTGGGAGTTAAACGGTCTCTCATCTATCAGGTTGATCACCTGAGTGGTATCCCGTAGATAAGCCCTGGTGTTGATGGCGATAGGCTTAAGGAAGAAGTCCACATATTGGCACAGGGGCTCCAACAGTGATCCACAGCCAGATACAATTGGGCGTCCTGGGGGTTTGTTTAGGTTCTTGTGCACCTTCGGAAGGGTATAAATTGTGGCTAATCTTGGAAACTTCTGATTGAGGAAATCGAATTCCTGTTTACTCAGAAAACCCATATCCAATCCTTTTTGTGTAACTCTCAGGATAGTGCTGGCCAGTTCCTGCGAGGGGTCACTGGGTAGCAACCGGTAACTAATGCCATCAGATAATTGTCTGTAGATCTCTGCCTTGTAGTCTGAAAGATCCTGTACCACAATGGCACCGCCTTTGTCCGCGGGTTTGATGACTACATTTTTGTTGTTGCTTAAGGAAGTCAGGGCCTTTTTCTCAGTTCCAGGTAGGTTGAGCCTCAGGAATTTGTGCTGTTTAAGAGATTGGTCTACAGATGACGTGACAATTTCCTCAAAGGCAAGAATTCGACTATTCATGGCGTACGTTGGTGGAAAAAAGGTGGACGGTGTCCTGAGGCCAGTTACCGAGTTCTGTGGTCTTGAAGTCTGATTTCGGAAGAAGTATCGTAGTCTTATTCTCCTGAAGAAGCTGGGGAGACCTCCTTGTGATGTTGGACCACTTGAACTTGGACCGTTGGCGTCGGATGCAGACTCTGAGATTTGGCCAGAGCTAGAGTCTGCTGGTGAGCAAACCCTGTGCTCACGGGAGACAAAGTCTTTTTGGTGAAGGCAGGGCAAGTCCTCCGGGTTCTGGATGCACCAGGATTCCACTGGAGCAGGTTGAGGTTGGGACAGGCCAGTAGGGCTGGGGCCAAACCAGTTGGTGTCCTCATCTTCCTCCTTCAACACGGCTCTTCAGTCTTTCTCTTCTTCTTTCTTTTTGCCTGAGGAGACGAGGTTTGGGGTGTTTCAGGTAGGTACAGGTTGGGACCTATGTGTCCCTTCCTTGTAGTGGGTACACACCTATTATGCCACCCTCCAGCCTCACTCTGGTTGCCTGGGCCCACCATCTTCAAGATGGCAGGGACTGAGAGTTTTGCTTTGCCTTGCCTCCCCCACCTGAGGGGTGGGGTTGGCAAAGGTGAGCACACCTCCCCTCCTAACTTTGTTTTCCTGCTGATTCTCCTGCCCAAAGTGGAGATCAGAACTAGTGGGGGCCAGTTGATGGGAGCAGCAAATGGCTGGGTCGTAGCAGCAAATGGCTGGGTCAGCTTACAAAGGCTGCAAGTCTTTGAAGCGTCCCCTTCGTGGACCCTGCCCATCACGGGAGAGGAGGCTTGGCACCTCTGCCCAGGATGTGCTTTGTTTGGGGACCCCAAGAGCGGCAGGCTCTCGACCCAGAGGTCCAGAAACATGTCTGGGGGTTGCAGCTGGCGAGCAGCCTGTCAGCCAAGACACTAGAGTTATGTTGTTTTTCAGGGGGCATCTCTGAGATGCCCTCTGAGCGTATTTTGCATTAAATCTCACACTGGCATCAGTGTGGGTTTAATGTACTGAGATGTTTGACATCAAACTTCACAGGTTTCAGTAAAGCCATTATGGTGCTGTGGAGTTCATATTGACAAACTCCTTGACTATATACTCTTTATGAATTTACTGCACTTACAATGTCTAAGAATGGACTTAGACACTGTAGGGGAACAGGGCTCATGCACCTGTACCCTCACCAGTGGTGTAGTGCACCCAGCTAGAGGGGTGGCATACCAATGCCATGGCAGTGGTTTGTTGGTATGGCACACACGATTGTGTGCCAAGTTGACTCTTCACTTTGTGCTGCACCAAAACATGCAGCATTCAATGGCAGTGTGTGTGTTAGGGTACCGTGCCACTAAGGGTGACACAATATGTCCTCAGTCCTTAGAGACCTTCCCTGGTCACAGTACCCTTGGTACCCATGGTACCTTTTACAAGAGGCTTACATGTGGCAGAGAGTTTCTAATTCTGTGTGCAACAGTACAGTTTTAGGTAAACACATAGGCCCTGGGCACGTGGTTGGCAGGAACCCAGGGCACACTTAGTCAAAGACCATCCACATCAGGAAAAAAGTGGGGACAACCATGCAAAATGGGGCACTTACCTACAATCACTCATCTATAAATAAAGTGGTAGTCAGCGACTCTTGCACAGGGTGAAAGGCACAGGCTGAGGTAAGAGCTGAAATCCTCCACCTCTGTGGAGCTGCTTTGCTAGACAGGCTGCAACACATTTGGGGCCGCTGAGAATTATGGGACCCGTCACCACTGTCTCACTACTGTTGCCCTACTTATGCTGTTAGTGTGGCAGGAGATGCTTTGGTGTTGGGCGAGTGGCTCACATTCTCAAGGCCTATGTGCTCACGTCGCCCACACACAGTCAGCTGTGAGCATGGCCTGGCGGCGTGGGTGTGACATGCTTCATAGCACTGACTATGATTACAGTAACACTCCCTGTGAAAATGACTGCATGTACACACAGCCTCAACAATGGTATGTCGCAGGGCCTCTTCAAGGAGTGGCCTGGGAAAATGTGTTCTATCTACGCCCCCACTTCCGACACTGGTGACCATGTCCTATGAGCCAGGGATTGCTCAAAATATTTGATTTGAAATACATACAGTCATGAGAAACATGCCTGACATCATTGAGGCAATGTTCAAGCGCAAAACATGTCAACTGAAAAGAAAAGCTGGGTCTGTTGCTTCACCCTCAGGCTTTTAATCTTGTGGTATGGAGACACCAGAACCTGAGCATACAACTGGGGCCTAGCATACTGCACTACCCAAAAAAAATCTGAAATTATTATGTGCATATTGACCACCTCTAAGGGTCAGTTGCTCACAACCCAGAAATTTAGTTTAATACAATGCAAAGGGGAGAGACAACAAAAGCAGTGTAAACACTGTTTCTTATTCTCTTTAAGAGAGTCCAAAATTTGAAAGAAAACCCTAGATTCTTAAGTACATATAGCAAAATTATTTATTTCATTTGCATTCTTGACCATAAAACAAGACCATAGCCAACATGTTTCTCTTCCACATCACAGAATATAATTATAAGATAATAATAGAATGTCTATTTATACAATATAATTGCAAGACAGAAAACGTACCAAAGTGCAATATCAAGCATAGCAGCCAAACTGGATGCTAATGTGCACAAACTCATAAACAGAAAACCATCCTATCTAGTTTCCATTAGCATACACTGACTGATCCACTTGTTTGTTCACCTTTCTTGGAATATGTCAATGTACATTGTAAAGACATATACCAAGTGTGTATTTAAGACATGCAAGAAACAAGGGTATCATTATACTAAACTGGGCACTGTTTCTAATTTACACAAGGAGAATTACAATGTTTTTACCAATTGAAAGTGTTTTGTGGTGATACAGTTATTACATGCTCCTACAAGGTAAGAGTCCAAAGTACAATGGCAGTTATGTGTAGAACTATAAGATATGGAAAATTACCATTTACAACTTGAATAGAAACCAAAGCGGTTTGTTTTTGGGAGTAAGTAGGGCATTTAGACCCAAATCTGTAGATTGTGTGCCCCTGGCATTTAAGGGCGTTTACCACATCCATGCTGGTGACAGACTTCCTCTTGGGGTACTCGGTGTAGATGATGGTGTCCCGTATCACATTCTCCAGAAAATCCTTGAGCACACAGCAGGTCTCCTCGTAGGTGTAGCTGGAGATGCACTTGATTCCTCTACGGCTCACTAAGTGGTAAATGGCAGACTCTGAATGTTGCCTCAAAGCATCTTCCCGTGCATCTTGACATCCCCCTTGCCAAGACCTATTCCACCTTTACTGCATCCAGACATGGTCTTCTCTCGCTCAGAACAAAACTATACATAAAACAGAACTGTCCATATCATAGAACCATACCAGGTTTCCTACAAAAAAAGGAAAGTTGGACATCGATAAGTGTTATGTGTTTTCTGCTCTTAGTAATATAGTAGCTTGATTAGTCCTACTAGATGTACATTAATCCATGTTTGGTAAAGGATCAGTGATGTGATGATCTTATAGGCAAAATATTCCAGTGTGTCAACCCTTTACTGAATTGACAGTGATTGACAAACATCAAATAGAACCAGCCAACAACAGCATGCTATGACCCAATACCAAAAGTCTGCAACAAAAATATAATGTCTAATAAGGCCTCCATTTTAAGTAGGATGACAATAGGTAAGTGGAAATATATATCAGAGGAAAACTGACATCTTCTGAGGCTGCCATTATACTTCAAGATGGCAATCAAACTCCAGGAAGGAAGTATACATAAAGGGAACCTTTCCAAAAGGTAGTATTTTATGAGTTGTGCTAAAGAAATATTAAAAGGTCTACACTGTTCCATTCCCAGAAGGTATGTGACATTGCACCTGTTGCGCCAAAAGAAGGTCATTATGTATGAAAAGACCTACATCGGAACACTAAACACCTATTTTGGCAGCCATTTTGAAATGGGATACTATTCGAACCACACACTATACTTTTCTCTGGCCAAGTATGTGAACAAAATTGATTTATTACTAATACATCAGAAACTAAAATCATCGTTTTCGGGAATAAGAAAAACAAAAATGATGCTTGGTATATAAATGCTTAGAAAATTGAAAGAAGGAAGCAATACTGGACTCCCAACAGTAAGGCCAAGCCACTGACCTAGTAATAAACAGAACAATTGCCAATACTGTTATCCTAAGTGTCTGTTATTAATCACAGCACATTGGAATGAAACCGAACGTGGGTTCAAGGACTAGTAGTTCAGTCTGAATAAATCATTATTTATTTAATTCAATTGAAATGCATTTGCCAATTACTTTATGCAACTCATACAAATTTTTGAATCCCTACGGTCAAAAACATTATATACAATAAACAATCAATAAAACTGTACCTATTCCGAAATATTCCAAAGCATTCATTATTCCCAATCAATCCACATATTTCACATTCAACCGGTCACTCACACACTCCTGAAAAACAATTATCTATTTACATTTAACGTTCACAAATCCATGTACAAAACACCATAAACAAAACATTTTTTGTATTTATGTTTTCAAACAAGAATGCAGATACTTTGAGATACGCGTTTCGAACTCCAAGTGGGTTGGGAGTTCTCATCAGGACCTCTAAGCTCCTACTGAAGAGGAGCCTCAAAAATCAACCCGACGTGGGACAAATCGGCCCAGGTCGTGCGGAAAATGAACGAAAAACGTGATCACAGTCTTTGAATAATCCTTGGTAAAGACTCGAAGTGTTTCCTGTCTGGAGTTTTCAATGTAGAAAATCGCTGTGTCTCTCAATGGGTGGTTCAATCACACTCGCAGTGAGCCCTTTCGAGGGTAGGACACGGCGTGCTTGTCTGGCCGCGGGATGCACTGCCGTTGATTCAGCTACCAGAAAATTGAAAGAGCATCTTGCATCAAGTACCTAGGAGTTTGCTTTAATGAACGTAACCTGCCCATCCCGCACACGGAGGCCCTAGCAACATCAGCTAAGGCCCTTACCTTAGTTTTTCAACATCTATTTCCAAACATCTCTGGCCCGGACCTGACTGCAATCCGCAAAGTAATTGAAAGCAAACTAATGCCCACATTGTCATACGGAGCATTTGTTCATCTAAATCACATTACAAGCTGGCTTGACAGGGCTCAATGTCAATGCTATAGGCGCTTATTCAAGCTACCAGCATGTTCTGCACAAGCACAGATTCGTCTGGAATTCAACTTGGTCCAAAAAGATGATGTTGTGTTCACCAGTTTCTTAACCATGTGCTCCAAGCTTGCAATACCTTTTGTGAGTCATTACACAGGATCCGCAATCTGATCACCACAAGCTTATACAGATAGCCACAGACCATCTGGTTGCCAGAGACATTATGAAGACTTCTTTTCCCAAAAAAACTCTGTCAAAATCACTGATGAAGCACGTGAGGCTCTTGGGATTTATGGCTATTAACATCAAGAAGCATGCTGATTTGAAATTCCTTTTATCAACCGTTATCTCTTTCGGAGTACATGTCACTTCCTATTAACTACACAGTAAAGTCCCAAGTAATGCCCTTGAAGTTTGGCTTAATACCCCTCAAAGCATACAAGTATGGCTGTTTGACTGGCTCCTCGGATGTCTTATATAGAGGCTGTAGACTGTAGTTATAAGGAGGTGACACTTATACACGTTTTATGTGTGTGCCCCTTTTTAAGCTCAACCAGTCGATATTATATCCTAACAGTTTTCAGGTAGTTGAACATAAGGGTCTGCAAAACAGCTGTAACTAAATGCCTGAAAGCTGACTCGTGTCAATTGACGGCATGATTCATTACGCTTATGACAACTGCCTCGTCAATGCTCAAAGATGTTACATCTTGAGAGTAAAGCTCATTATACTATGCTGGGCATGGTCCCCTTCAAATGGTCCAAGCGACCTTATTGTTAGTTGGAACCTGTATGTCTTGAATTTTAATTCTAGTGTATATTTAGGCAAAGGGTTAACTCGTCTCTGTAGGCTTTGCTTAACATTTGCACTTTTATTGCACATTTATTTAAGCTTTTCTGCGATCTCTTGTGGCTACTATTATGAAAGGTTTTTTGGGCTGTTATATTGTTAATAATGTGTATTTTTTTCCTATTAACGGTATCTTTTACAAATTGCATGATACCTCTCGTTGCTGCTATGAACGGGTCGTTTCTGCTATTAGGTTTACTTTATTAATCATGTCAAAGTGTATACTTTTTATTTGCCATTAGCATCTTTTATAATCTGTATAATACTGTTTTTAATTTCCAGGTGATCTATTAATTGTAATTTTTGCTGTGAAATGCTGTGATTAATCGTGCAAATTGGAATACACTTAAACAAAGTTAAACCGTACACAATAAGTGGCACTCGGGCAATGGCAACAAAACCACTAGGTAGTACAAAAGGTATATGAAGGATTAGTTATAATAGTTATATTTCATTAGTTGGTGAAAATGCTAACCAGTCCTAAAAGTGAAAGGATTGGATTTTAACATATTTCACGATTACAATTCAACAAAACAATGGATATACCATTTTTAGCGAACGTACATATAATTTTGATAGAGGTCTTACAGTTTAATCAAGTTTTACCTGTCCTGTATGTGTCTTGTGAGAGGGAATCGTGGGATGTTTATTATCGCGTTCACCTGTCCTTTGCGTATTCTTAGGGAATGTAGCACTGCTGTTGTTCACGTTGTATCTTTATTATTTTTGTCAAATTCAGTATAAAACTTTGCACAACGGAATAGACAAAAAGATTCGCATTGCCAAATCTTCTTTTAATGTATGATGTGAGTGAACCCTTACAAAATATTCAGAGCAGAGTTAACTTTTTAATACAACGTGAAATGAGCAGTTTTTGATATGGACTAGATGTATGGGTAACTGGTAGCTCCATGTCATGTATAACACCTTCAGCAAATTCTGGCAACATAGCCAACACCACTCTGTATGCTGGGATTTTACGTTCATAAGGAGGAGAGTGTTAAAAACAAAGGGGCATATTATCAAGGGGGTATCTCCGTTTTTTTGGCTTTAAAAGCCAAGAAAGCGGAGATAAAATTATCTCCCTATTACCTAGCTGTCGCTAACACTAGTTAGCGACAGCTAGTAGGAGATAGCGACCATCTTGGGCCCCACTTTGAATGTCAGTGATATTTATCACTAATGACATGCAAAGTGGGCGTGCCAAGATGTTAGCGACTGGAAACAGTTGCTAACATCGCTATCTCCTATTACCAACTTTGGAGATATTGGCGCTAAGCGCGAATATCTCCAAAAGCTAACACCTGCCCTGAGCAGTTTTTAGCCATGTTATCCAATGGGAGGTGGATAACATGGCTAAGAGCATTAGCTCGGTAATGCATGAATATCGCGGACTTTTCAGCGATATTCATTCATTTGCGGCGATTTTTATCGCATTTGCGATAAACCTTGGTAATACCAAGGTTTATTTGCGGTAAAAATCGCCGCAGCTCAGCGGTAAATTTTTGTCTCTAACCAAGCAATAGCGATAATTATCGCTATTGCTTGGTAATATGCCCTAAAATTACAAGGCCCACAGCATCATGCTGTTCACTGAAAAGCCAGGAAAGGCTGATGGTATCATATGCCATAGTGCCACTGTAAAAGAACAGCTCAGAGGGTGAGAGGGCAGATATAGTCTAAAAATTCAAATAGAAGATTACCCCTGCTAATGGCTGGCATTAACATTCGTTAGAAATCTGCAAGATTAAAATAAATATTTACCGGAACATCCTGAGCAGCAGCAGTAGGACGTGTCTGCAGAGGCACTGAAAAAGGAAAACCAATGTGCTGGCACCCCACTGCTAAGGGAACTTGTATGATGTAGGTGGAGCGTATGCTTTACCGCTGTGACGGCCCCAGCCTTGAACAGGTGCACCAGTGGGGCAGGTGCTGCCCCGCAGGGCTGCATGTGATGTGCAACATGTGAGGGCGGGAAAAAAGAGAGGACTGGGCATTATAAAACAGCACAAGGCAGCCCACAGAGCTGCATTCATGTCACAAAGGCAAAGTTTGTCCTGAAATGCTACAGACGGGAGGAAACGAGAGTACAGTAGGTAGAGCCACTGGGCTTCTTCACCCCTTCTCAAACTAAAGCAAGCTGGGATGCCATCGATTGCTTTTCTTGTATTGTGCTGTAGTTGGAAGACAACATCTCGTCCTCACTTACTTCCTGGAGGCTGGGTTTGATCATCTCAGGGAGATTATGGTAAGTGGCTGAAGAAAGTCAAAGATATAAGAAGTCAGTGAAGTGGGAAAGGGGAGAGATGGAGAAGGGTCTTGCATTAAGAGGAAAACAAATAGCAAAATACTAACAAGTATTGGTAAATGCATTAGGTTTCGCCTGTGTGATGAATAATAAGCAGTTTTTTGTTGTAAGTTGTAGCTTGCTGAGTAGTTGTACAATGTAAGTTAAAGAAAGTCTGTTAAAGTCTTATCACTTGTTTATGTACAAAAAGGCAATATATTGTGCTGTTAATAGTGGGATAGTGCTGGTGAGTAATACCAAACGTTTGAAAAAGGAAAGAGTGAAATAATAGAATGAATTGATGTAATAGCAATTTTATGTGTTTAGAGGAGTTCTGACAACTTTTGGGCCTGGTGCCACTGCACCTGCTACACGATTCAAATCATACCCTAGGACCTGCAAGATAACTGCATTTTTAATTGCCTGTTTAGAAGTCTAATATAGCAATATTTGGTGTTTAGAGGAATTATGACAATTTTTGCTACCCATAGCCACTGCAACTGCTGCACAATTCAAATTATGACCCTATTGCCTGTAAGGTAACTGCACTTGTGACAGCCTGTTCAGTAGTACAATATTGCAATATTTGGTGTTTAGAGGGTTTCCTAGAGTTTTGGGCCCGCTGTCATTGCACCTGCTGCATCATTAAAATCATTATCCTAGTGCCTGCAAGGTAACTGCACTTGTGACTGCTTATTTACTGTAAAATAGAGCAATATTTGGGGGATCCATAAAGCTTTTGGCCCAGGTACCACTGCACCTGCTACACTATTCAAATCAAGCCCCTTTTAACTGCAAGATAATGGAAAGGGGCGACCACTCGGTCCCCCCGAACGTATGGTGGAGTACCCCGATCCCCCCGGGAAGCCATCTTGGGCGGGAGGCGAGTCTCGGCTGGTATGCCCGAAGCGGCGTAGCCGGGGCGCGCCTTTTCCCGCCCAAGAGTGGGTTGTCCTAGACACTGAAGCCGCTAGCCACGCCCCGGAGGCGGATTGGAGGTGGGTCCACGCCCGCCCGAAGAAGGATAAAAGGAGCGACAAGCCAAGAAAGCATCCTCTTGTTCCTGTGCTCTGAAGCTGCACCTCCCCGTTGCACGTGAGCTCGAGACGGAACGAAGAGCCAATTTTGAAGGATTTAATTTTGTGTTTATTCTTTCAGTGAGTCGGAGTTTCTTGCCCTAGGACCTCGAGGATCATACGTGGACGATGCCGGGCAAGAAGGTCGGAAAGAGGGTCGGTACTGATCAGATGCTTCGCATGCTGGTGAAAGACATGGCCGTGATGAAGAAGCAGATGGCGGCAATGAATGGTGCGGGGGGACCCAAGCGAGTCGTCGGACCAGCATTGCCGGGAGTGGTCCCTAACGGGAGAGGTAGAAGGGCCAGGAAGGGAGCGTCGGGGGGGGAGGCCCCAGTTCCCGAGACTCCCCCGGCGCACCCGGACACACCGATCGAGGCCCGACCCCGGTCCCGAACGAGGGGCAACCAATCCCGGTTGTAGTCACTCCCGTGAACGGAGAGGATATGCCCCCCGAACTGGCTGCACAGTTGGCAGCGTGGTTGGGCAAAGATAACGGGGGGCCATGGCTGATGATGCCAGGGCCGTAATGAAGCAGTTGCGGCAATCAAAAGATGCTGCGAAGGCACCATGTCCTCTTGTTTCCCCACAGGCTCCCGTGGAACAACCAGTAGCGGGCGTGAGTTCGGCAGCGACTACGGTCACGGCTACCGGTTCAGGTAACCAGCTATTGCCGATGGCGGGGGAGGGATCGGTACCTTCAAGAAGGGAAAAAGTTGTTCAGCATATCCCGATGGAAGTCAAAGGAAGGATATGGGCTGATAAATATATAAACATGTTTTCCTTACTAACCGATCATTATGAGATTGAGCATGTAAAAAATCAAAAGGAGTTTCTGCACCCTAGTGTTTGGCGCGCCAAGTTGGCCGCTTTCAGAGTTGATGAAACAATAGGTAATTGGGGCAGAGCGTTTGGAATGTTCATTGCAATTATGGGGGAACGAAGGCCCGAAATGTTGGCGGAACTAGCCGTGTATCAGACACGTATTATGGAATTTTCTCAGACATATGATGGCAATCAATGGTTTTGTTACGATAACATATTTCGTAAGTCCAAGGAGTTCGACACATCTCTGACGTGGGATTGTTTCGACTCCATTTCCTGGCAAAAAATGGAGAAATCAGGCATGGCGAAGTCGCCATCGTTGGGGGGGAGCGGGGGCGACTTTTCCCGCCACTCGTCTGGGGCGCCCTTTCGGGCGGGATCAGGCAATGATCAGCACTCAAGGACTAATGGCAACTCAGGTAAAAGAGGGGCATGCTGGAGTTTTAACAGAGGCAAATGTACAAGGCCCCAGGGGTCATGCAAGTTTAGGCATGAATGTACAGGGTGCGGGCAGTCCTCGCATCCCGAGACCATGTGCAGAGCAAAAACGGGTGACACGGGAAGTAGAGGGGGTGCCAAACAGGTCTGAAATAGGCCGAGGGGCGCCTCTTCCGACTCCCGTCGATACCATGGCAATGATTCCTTGGCTCAACGAATACCCGGATCATAGCTCCGCTGGGGTGTTGCGAAATAGTTTTTCGTATGGTTTCCCCATCCCGGCGGGGGAATTTCAGGGTGAATCACAATGTAGGAACCAACTGTCGGTTCTGCAGAATACGGCGGTGGTACAAGCAAAGATTGGGAAAGAGGTGACCCGGGGTCGGGTCGCCGGACCATACGACATGCCGCCGGTTGCTAATTTTGTTTGCTCGCCTCTGGGAGTGGTCCCCAAGAAGGACCCAGGGGAATTCAGGTTGATACATAACTTGTCAGCTCCGAGGGGTCTCTCGGTGAACGATGCGATTGACCCGGGAGTTTGTTCGGTGCGATACGCATCATTCGATGAGGCTGTCGCCATGTTGAATCGCCTGGGGCCCGGAGCGCTGATGGCCAAATCAGACATCGAGTCAGCGTTCCGGTTGCTCCCGGTACACCCAGATGATCAGCGTCTCCTTGGTTTCATGTTTCAGGGACGCTATTACATGGATAAATGTATGCCAATGGGTTGCTCCATATCTTGTGCGTATTTTGAGAAATTCAGTAGTTTTCTTCAATGGGCGTTCACAAGAATAACGGGGTTTATGCATGTTATGCACTATCTTGACGATTTTCTGTTCCTGGGGGCAGCTGGGGACTCGGAATGTGCACGGGCTTTGAATGAATTTTGTGATCTCATGAGACATTTTGGCGTGCCATTGGCACCAGGTAAGACGGTGGGGCCGTCTACTTCGCTCGAGTTTCTTGGAATAGAGCTCGATTCCGAAGAGGGGTGCTTCCGGTTGCCCAAGGAAAAGGTAATAAAATTCAAGGCCTCGCTGGAAACATGTATTAGCGAGACAAAGGTAAATTTGCATCAATTGCAACAGACTGTGGGTCAGCTGAATTTTGCCCATAGAGTGATACCAATGGCTCGCCCTTTTTCCCGCTCGATTGCACAAGCCATGGTCGGCCTTAAAGAAGGGCACCACCGCACAAGGCTCTCGGCAGAGGTTCGCCAGGACATGCGCATATGGTTGGCATTCCTGGCGGATTTCAACGGTCGTGTCGTGTGGAACAAACCGGCGGTGTCCTCCGAGGAGCTGGGGTTGTGGACAGACTCGGCAGGGAGTATGGGCTTTGGCGCCATATTTGGTAATCACTGGTCAGCCCGAACATGGCCGTCATGGTGGCATGAGAGTGGGCTTACAGGTAACATTGGGTTTCTCGAATTGTTCCCTATTCTGGTGGCCTTGAAAACATGGCCTGAGGGGTTTCGTGATCACTCTGTGGTGTTCTGGTCTGATAACATGACCGTGGTTGAGTGTATCAATAGTCAGGCAGCACGATGCAAATGGATTTTGAGATTGCTTAAGGAAATTGTCCTGCTATGTATGAGACTAAACGTCCATTTTAGGGCAAGACATGTGCCAGGGGTGCTGAATCAGGCAGCTGATGCGCTTTCTCGTTCCCGTATGCAGGCCTTCTGGGGTTTTCTGCCCACAGCGGACCCGGTGGCGGCACCATTTCCCGAAGCTCTCTGGTCTCTCGGTGCCCCGGACTACAAGACCTCGTGGGAGAGAGTCTAGCACCCAGGACAAGGAAGGCATACGAAGGGGCGTTCCGTTCCTATTGGTCCTTTTTGGGTTCTGCTAGGGGGGAGCTTTGGGGCCAAGAAGAGTATGTCCTGAAATTTTTGTTATCGTTACATCAGGCAGGCAAATCAGTAGCTACGGCCCTTAGGCACCGGGCCGCCATTTCTTTCATGGCACGGGCTCATGGTATCCAGGACCCCACAGCGTCTTTTGTGGTACAGAAAGCGCTACGTGGGTGGCAACGCCTTGAGGGTCGCAGAGTGGATGAAAGGCACCCAATAGGTCTGGAAAGGTTGGCCCTGTTACTGTCCGTACTCCCTGCAACATGTTCATCTCAATCAGAGACAGTGCTATTCCGGGCCGCTTTTGCATTAGCATTCCATGGGGCTATGCGGGTTAGCGAACTGGTAGCAAAGAACAAGCAGGATACGGGGGGAGGTCTGTGCCGAGAGCACATACAAATTAAGGGGGAGACGATGGTAGTCTCGTTTGCCAGGTCCAAGACCGATCAGGGAGCGATCGGGGACAGTGTAGTAGTCCAGCGGATTCCCGGATCTCCCATGTGCCCGGTTGCATGCGTTGAGGAGTATTTGGCGCAAAGGGCGGCATCATGGGGGGGAACCTTGCTGAGGCACGCCGACGCCACCCCACTGACTAGGTTTCAGTTCCAGCGGGTGCTGGCAATGGCAATTACAGCCGCGGGCTTGAACCCGTGCGAGTTTGGGACCCATTCCTTCCGGATAGGGGCTGCTACAGAGGCTACAGCCAGGGGTCTGAGTGTGGAAAAAGTGAAACAGTTGGGGCGTTGGTCCTCGAATTGTTACAAAAGGTATGTGCGGTTGCACATGTTGTAAAGCTGATATCATGCACTCACGCTTCTTGTTTTTGTTTGGTTTACAGTTTCGCAAGCTTACGAGGCGGGGCGGACTGTGCAGTCGACCCGACACCTGGGAACCAGCGGTCAAAGACCACCGGCTGAGGAGAGAGTGGTGTGGGTCGTGGGCCACTCATACGTGAGGCGTGCCACGGACGTATTCAAAGCAGGTGACATGATTCACATGGCTGGGGAATACGGGTACAGGGTGACCTTCTACGGAAGGGGCGGGCTCTGTATTGACCAGTTTCAAACTTTTATGGAGGGTTTGTTAGGGCGGACAAGGTCACCGCCATCTATAATCATAGTGCATCTTGGGGGCAATGATTTGGTGACCACTGGTCGACGAGTACTTCTCGAGTTGATGCTATCCACTGTAAGTTGGTTGGCGAGAAGGGTTCCGGGGTGCACGATTGCATGGTCCCATATGATTCCTCGGAAGGTGATGCGAGGGGCTAATTCTGTGTCTGCTATAAATCATTCGGTAAAGAAAGTGAATAACAAGCTTGGTAGACTGTTTCGTACAAGTACATTGCATTCGATTCCGCATGGATGTATCAGGGGGGACCATATGTATCTAGAAGATGGGGTCCATTTGTCCCGGGTGGGGAATTCTTTACTCATAGGAGACCTCGTAGCCTGGTTAAAGAGTTTGCAGCATGACCTTTAAGTAGGAGTTTTTTGTGGGGGGTCCGGATAGCCGGTCAACTATCCGGCCTGTGGCGGTAAGGTCATGATCGGTGAGCAGTAATTGGAAGATCCCTAGGGGTGGGGCGTCACCCATTATGGATGGGAGCGCCCGGGGGGAGGCGGCCATGGGCCCCTCAACGGGGAGGGGGTCCCCTCTAAGGATGGGACGCCGAAAGGGAAGGCGGCCAAGGCCCCTCCCTGGGGAGGAGGGGCTACGGGCCCCTCCTGGGAATTTCCCGGGGCCAGGACATCTGCGACGGCAGATGTGGTAAGTTGTGTGGGGTGGGAGGGGGGTCTACGCTACCTTCTAGACACCTCACACGAGTCCTCGGACGACCACTAAGATGGCGCCGAGTTAACATGGGGCCCCCGTCAAGACAAGGGAAATTGGAAATAGGCACAAAGGTGCAGTCCTCTGTGCGACCGCCCCTCACAAGTGAGGGGGGAGTTCTGGTTTAGGGATCTGACACCGGTTACGACCTTGCCGTTGGCCCGTAATGTTAGGATGTACAATTTCAATTTTGAGAAAATGCATTTGCAGGATGTTTAGTATCGGCTAGGAGAACCTTTGTATTAGAGATGTGTTAAGGTCAGCCAAGAACATCGTAATGTGGAAATGAAATTGTACATGATATGAAACTGTTATTTTTAATGTTTTAATTTTGTTTCATATTTAATAAATACGGCCGGGAGGGTAACTCCCTCCCGCCTTCCAAAAGTTCAGAACCGTTTCCGTATTCCCATTCTTGGGGATTGTGTTGAGAGGGGGTGGCGGGTACCTCAGCCATATGGAAAGGGGCGACCACTCGGTCCCCCCGAACGTATGGTGGAGTACCCCGATCCCCCCGGGAAGCCATCTTGGGCGGGAGGCGAGTCTCGGCTGGTATGCCCGAAGCGGCGTAGCCGGGGCGCGCCTTTTCCCGCCCAAGAGTGGGTTGTCCTAGACACTGAAGCCGCTAGCCACGCCCCGGAGGCGGATTGGAGGTGGGTCCACGCCCGCCCGAAGAAGGATAAAAGGAGCGACAAGCCAAGAAAGCATCCTCTTGTTCCTGTGCTCTGAAGCTGCACCTCCCCGTTGCACGTGAGCTCGAGACGGAACGAAGAGCCAATTTTGACCCACCCACCAGCCCCTGAGGACAACGAGTTGTTTTGAATAAAGTCATGTGACGTGGTAATTGTTTTTCTTACAGGTTGTTCTGAATAAAGTTGGTGATTTGGTATACAATAAAGTTGATAATTTTCTTTTTCAGCATGTTTTATTCAACAAAGTAATTGCACCAGAGTTGAACAGTGATGTTCTGTTGAGTTTATACTTTGAATTGCTTAAAGTATAATTGTCTTTTCTCCTCTTTAGTCTTAGATTGTCGTATTTATTTTGGTCGGGCGGTAAGGTCATGATCGGTGAGCAGTAATTGGAAGATCCCTAGGGGTGGGGCGTCACCCATTATGGATGAGAGCGCCCGGGGGGAGGCGGCCATGGGCCCCTCAACGGGGAGGCGGTCCCCTCTAAGGATGGGACGCCGAAAGGGAAGGCGGCCAAGGCCCCTCCCTGGGGAGGAGGGGCTACGGGCCCCTCCTGGGAATTTCCCGGGGCCAGGACATCTGCGACGGCAGATGTGGTAAGTTGTGTGGGGTGGGAGGGGGGTCTACGCTACCTTCTAGACACCTCACACGAGTCCTCGGACGACCACTAAGATGGCGCCGAGTTAACATGGGGTCCCCGTCAAGACAAGGGAAATTGGAAATAGGCACAAAGGTGCAGTCCTCTGTGCGACCGCCCCTCACAAGTGAGGGGGGAGTTCTGGTTTAGGGATCTGACACCGGTTACGACCTTGCCGTTGGCCCGTAATGTTAGGATGTACAATTTCAATTTTGAGAAAATGCATTTGCAGGATGTTTAGTATCGGCTAGGAGAACCTTTGTATTAGAGATGTGTTAAGGTCAGCCATGAACATCGTAATGTGGAAATGAAATTGTACATGATATGAAACTGTTATTTTTAATGTTTTAATTTTGTTTCATATTTAATAAATACGGCCGGGAGGGTAACTCCCTCCCGCCTTCCAAAAGTTCAGAACCGTTTCCGTATTCCCATTCTTGGGGATTGTGTTGAGAGGGGGTGGCGGGTATCTCAGCCATACTGCAATTGTCTCTGCCTGTATAGTAGTAAAATATTGCAATATTAGGTGTTTAGAAGAGTTCTGACAACTTTTGAGCCCGGTGCCACTACACCTGCTGCACCATTCAAATCATGACCCTGTTGTCTGCAAGGTAACTTCAATTGTGACAACCTGTTTAGTAGTCAAATATAGCAATATTATGTGTTTAGAGGAGTTCTGACAACTTTTATGACTGGTGCTACTGCATCTGCGGCACCATTCGAATCATGACCCTGTTGTCTGCAAGGTAACAGCACTTGTGGTTACCTGTTTAGTAATAAAATATACCGATTTTAAGTGTCAAGTGGGGTGCCTGGAGCTTTTGGTTCCAGTGCCACTGCAGTTAACAACAAGGAGCTTAGAGGGAAAAATGGTCATAGGTCGCCCTCCACTCAATTATGTATTCACAAAACAAGACCTAGACCGAGCAGGCATAGGACATTCAATCAATTACTGGTGTACCATCAAATGCAAACCTTTTTGCACAGTACTCCTCTCTTTTAATTGCTGAGGTAGGAGGTACATCCAAATTATGCCATAATTAAAGAACATATGCCCAATTCCTTGAAAACATAAACCAGTTGTGAGACAACAAATGACACACACCTATGTGCCTAAATAGGTAAATGGAGAAAATTAGAAAAAAGTGTGTGTGAGCGAGATGGCGCCTCACGGGCGAACCACCAACGGGAAGCTGGCAGGTACTCACCAGGATTGCCCTGATCTCATCATTGGCGCCATCAAACTCAAAAGAAAGATGGGTGTCCACGAAACAAACAAAACAGTGTTTGTGAGGGAATGCAGTGTGTTGGAGTAACAAACAACACAATACGTGTCACACAACAAATACGTAAAAGACCACAAGCAACACTGAACTTAGCTTCATTCTGTCACTTTCGTGTTGGTCGTGGAGTGTTAAAAAAGTGAGAGTGGCTAATCCCTATCTAGCCATACTCCACTTGCCGACATGTTTCATCGCCACTTCCATTTTGGGCAATTTCTTCAGGGGGTCACAGATTTTTAAGCCACTGCATGAGGACAATCGTTGTCTTCACAACTGAAATACAAATAAAAACACACATATATAGTTTGTCATCCTTTCATATACCGAAGCCAAAAGGTGAGAGGCTTCAAAGTGTGAGGGGTCCCAAACCACATGCAACATCCAGTTATTTACCCTCAATCGACCACGTTGACGCATACCAGTCGAGATGTCCAAACCAAAATAGGTTTCAGGGTGACTCCAGATGTGAGTCACTTTTCTTTCCGCAATTTTACTGTGAAGAATAGAGCATATATGGTTTTAATCTCTATGTATCTCTAGGTGTAAATCACCCTCAAATATTGTGAGCCCTTACAACACCCTATATTCTGCCACTGTGACTTTGTTGAAGTTTGGTGAAAAAAGAACCATATGGATATAGGTGATGTCGCTTAAAAAAAACCCCGTACAGCAGTCACCCACAGGGCTTTCTAAGAAGTATAGACTTTGTTCAATGGCGCTTAGCTAGCTGTGGTGCATCATAATAGCGCGACTACAGTGACGATCCCACTGGACCAGTGTGCAAAGATATTCTCACCCTATAAAAATGCCAACACAAAACTACCTACTCGAAAATACGGAGTCTTTTTAGTGTTAGTATCGTTAAGCGACAATTGCTATATCGCGATCACCCAACACGATACAGAACATATAGGGCCACTATTTTAAAGTATTTCGCATATCGCACTGCAGAGTCATGCAGGCTTCAAGATACCATGGGAGCTAGACACCACCCATCCAAACGTATGCGATTCACAGGAACCGGAGACTCGAGAAATCTGCGTCTTACCGGTAAAGAAGATGAAGCCGGTATTCACTCAGCACACCCGAACGCCGGGCACCAATGCTTTGACTAGAAATAGTTCCTGGGCGTTGAAAACACACCGCGAAGTATCGCGAGGGCACGGGTCCGCCATATTGGAACGGGTAGAGACCCATACAACAAGCGGAAGGACACGAGATCGTAAATAAATGCCTCCAAACTACTTGAAGCACACAATGGAGCTGTGAATGCTAATATGATGACAATTCCACTTTATTAAAGGGTCACTGAACGTTGAGAACGGATTCGCGTAATGTCGCGAGAACACGGGTCCGCCATATTGAAACAGGTATAGACCCAATCTCTTAAAGGAAGGCCGAAAATAAAGGTCTCTAATCCAATTACAGCGTCGAACAACAAACAATGCAGATGTATAATTCATATGATAAAAAAGGAAGGGGTACTTATTCCACTTTATTAACAGAACAAAATGTCTAATAGTACATACGGATTTCTGTTAATGCACTAAAATATAGTCCCAATTGGCCTGTCGAGCCAATAAGGTGAGAGGGATGGTCCAAAGTAAAGCACAAAATAAAGTACCAATAGGTGCTAAGCTGTTTTAATAGTGTTAACAGAGGGATACTGTATCTTAAAACGTGTAAGCCCCATACCCTATAACGAGACGCTTAAGAGGGAGGTGGAACTTAATGCACTTTGTTGCATTCCAAAAGTTCATTAAGACCTATCCTTTCACATTTTTCTTGATAGATCCATCTGGCTTCCTTGGTGGTAAGCAGCCGCTCTACCGTTCCAGAGTCGCCTGTGACTTTCTCTAACACCACCCACTTAAAAGAATGTTTGTTGGTGTGGCAGTGTTGAACCAATTTGGTGGTGAGTTTTCCTGCCCTGATTGTGCTGAGATGTTCTTGTATCCGCGTTTTAATTTTTCGGGTGGTAAGTCCAATGTACTGTAAACCATATTCGCACTCAAGCCTGTGTACCACATTAGTGGTGTTGCAATTGCTGAACTGGGTTAAAAACCATTCTTTTCCTGATTGCAAAGTGACCACTGTCGTCTTAGATGTCAATGGACAGACAGAACACCCACCACAGGGAAAATGTCCATTGGGGACTGTGCTGTTTTTGGACGCATTTCGGACCTGTGCCCTAATGTGGACTAGTTTATCCTTAAGGTTACTCGAACGCTTAAAGGCAAACCTAGGCGGTGGCATACTGAAATCACCGCTAGACAATAAGGACCAGTGCTTGCGTATGTTCGTCTTAGATGTCAATGGACAGACAGAACACCCACCACAGGGAAAATGTCCATTGGGGACTGTGCTGTTTTTGGACGCATTTCGGACCTGTGCCCTAATGTGGACTAGTTTATCCTTAAGGTTACTCGAACGCTTAAAGGCAAACCTAGGCGGTGGCATACTGAAATCACCGCTAGACAATAAGGACCAGTGCTTGCGTATGTTCGTCTTAGATGTCAATGGACAGACAGAACACCCACCACAGGGAAAATGTCCATTGGGGACTGTGCTGTTTTTGGACGCATTTCGGACCTGTGCCCTAGTGTGGACTAGTTTATCCTTAAGGTTACTCGAACGCTTAAAGGCAAACCTAGGCGGTGGCATACTGAAATCACCGCTAGACAATAAGGACCAGTGCTTGCGTATGGATTGCCTTATTTTCGTGGCTAATGGATCAAAGGTCATTACCACAGGAAGACAATCACTTTTTTCTATTTGGTTAACCTCAAGAAGGGCACTCCTGGGTGTATTCAGTGCTCGTTTCTTAGCTTGTTTTATAATCTTAACAGGGTAGTTTCTTTTTTCAAATTTCTCACATAAGGCTTGTGCCTGATCCCTGTACATGTCCGTAGTAGAACAGTTTCTGCGATATCTGAGAAACTGCCCCACCGGTAGGGTTATCTCATACGGCCCTCAGATGGTATGAGTCATACGCCAATAGAGAGTTCCTGTTGGTGGGTTTTTGATGGACACTAGTCACAAGACCACCGTCCTTGGCTGCAATGTCTAAATCTAAATCAAGATATACTGCCGATTCCTGACTGTAAGACCACGTGAATCGCAGACATTGGTCTTGTACATTAAGCCAGTTGAAAAATTCTAGGAGTCTTGCTTCGTCTCCAGCCCAGACGCAGAGCACGTCGTCTATGTATCTCCTCCAGAGACGGACATGGTCTCTGAAGGGATTGGTGGAATGATAGACGACGTGCTCCTCAAACTGGCCCACGTAGATACAGGCCAGACTAGATGCCATAGTGGCCCCTATTGAAGTACCTGTAGTCTGCAGGAACATCTTATCCTTGTAACTGAAGAAATTTCTAGTTAAGGCTAATTCAATGCACTGTAAAACGAAAGTTTGTGGTGCATCATAAAACCATTCCTGCGACCTCAGGGTGCGCGCTACTGCCACAAGCGTAGCGTCCTGAGGGATGCAGGAGTACAGAGACTCAATGTCTATTGTTACCAATATCTCAATGTGCGGATCAAAGGACATATCTCTGATGACATTTAAAATGTCCATGGTGTCCTTAACAAAGGATTGCTGTGTTACAACAGATTCGCGTAGCAAGTAATCCGTGAATTGTGATAACGGTTCCAGGACAGACTGTATCCCAGACACAATAGGCCTGCCCGGGGGGGGGGGGGAGGGCGGTGCAGGCTTATGAATTTTTGGAGGGATGTAGAACGCAGGAGTTCTGGGGCTGGTATTCACCAGAAACTCCGCTTCTTTCCCAGAGATCTGAATCAATCAAACACTAACACCCAGTCAAAAGGGCTGGACTGTTCCCATGAGGCACAGGGTCAGACTGATTTGCATATAGCCATGTCTGAACTGGGGTGGCAGAGTGGGCTAAAGAACGGTGATGGATTAAACCCAGATCTTTTGACTGGGTGTGAGTGTTTGATTGATTCAGATGCTCCGTCCATCACCACCCCCTTTTGTACTGCTTTTGGCCGCCATAAGTGTGGCAGGGTATGCTCAGACGTGAGTCCCTTGCTCACTTTGCCACTGGATTCAAGCAAGCCGGGATGAAGACGGCTGGAATGCCAGAAACCGGTCCTCGGAAGCTTGTTTCCGGTCCAGGGAAGACATGGCTTGGCAGTTCGGGCTGGACTGTTCCCATGAGGCACAGGGTCAGACCGATTTGCATATAGCCATGTCTGAACTGGGGGGCAGAGTGGGCTAAAGAACAATGATGGATTAAACCCAGATCTTTTGACTGGGTGTGAGTGTTTGATTGATTCAGATGCTCCGTCCATCACCACCCCCTTTTGTACCGCTTTTGGCCGCCATAAGTGTGGCAGGGTATGCTCAGACATGAGTCCCTTGCTCACTTTGCCACTGGATTCAAGCAAGCCAGGCTGAAGACGGCTGGAATGCCAGAAACCGGTCCTTGGAAGCTTGTTTCCGGTCCTGGGAAGACATGGCTTGGCAGTTCGGGCTGGACTGTTCCCATGAGGCACAGGGTCAGACTGATTTGCATATAGCCATGTCTGAACTTGGGTGGCAGAGTGGCTAAAGAACGGTGATGGATTAAACCCAGATCTTTTGACTGGGTGTGAGTGTTTGATTGATTCAGATGCTCTGTCCATCACAACCCCCTTTTGTACTGCTTTTGGCCGCCATAAGTGTGGCAGGGTATGCTCAGACGTGAGTCCCTTGCTCACTTTGCCACTGGATTCAAGCAAGCCGGGCTGAAGACGGCTGGAATGCCAGAAACCGGTTCTCGGAAGATTGTTCCCGGTCCAGGGAAGACATGGCTTGGCAGTTCGGGCTGGACTGTTCCCATGAGGCACAGGGTCAGACTGATTTGCATATAGCCATGTCTGAACTGGGGTGGCAGAGTGGGCTAAAGAACGGTGATGGATTAAACCCAGATCTTTTGACTGGGTGTGAGTGTTTGATTCATTCAGATGCTCAGTCCATCACCACCCCTTTTGTACCGCTTCAGGCACAGAGGAAGCACGTTCTATATCTTTAAGATAATGCACAAATAGCCCGTATATCTTTGTGTGCAAATTACTATCTTCGATTACCTATGCCAGGTGACTCTCCTATGATTGTTTCTTATAAGGGCTTCTTGAGCTGTGGAGTAGCATCCAGGCAAGTCACTTTTAAGAAGAGTGCCCCTATAACATCAAAGGGTTATGGTCACTCTCAGTTCTGCAGGGAATCACCATATCATCCACTAATGACCAGATACTGACATCCACCAAGAAGTAATCAATGACATTAAGACTGAAACCTTGCTTAAATTTGGGCTGCCAATCAGAATCAAAATGAGTCCTACCATTGCATGCCCTTTACCGCCTCCTGACCACCAGGGAAGTGAGCTGGAGGGCTGCGTTAGTAAGGTGATAGCAAAGAGCTTTTTGGGCCAGGCTAGGAATTCCCAGAGCTCATCTTCCTCTTCAGTGAGAATATTAGTTACAGGATAAGGTTTGAATGAGGTATTGAAGTCCTCAACAACTATAATTTTAGTCTGGTGCTGTTAAGAACCAATAAAATTGTTGAGCAAGGTCAAAACCGGGGAATCGGTGCCTTTCGGGACAGACCTAGCATAGACATTTAGAACAGTTAGAATCATCAATCACTGTATGCAAAGTACAAGCACAAGTCCTATCCTCCTCGCTGACCACCAATGTTAGAAATGGGGTTTCTAGTTGGCAGTGGTTTGCACCCGGTCCAAGTAGGGACCCTCTCTCTAGTAAGGGTAAGAGAGTCACACAGCTAAGATAACCCCTACTCACCCCCTTGGTAGCTTGGAACGAGCAATCAGGCTTATCTCAGAGGCAATGTGTAAAGCATTTGTACATACAAACACAGTACACAGTGAAAACACTACAAAATTAGTCCACACCAGTTTAGAACAATAGCCAATATTTATCTGAATAAAATTACAAAAATCCAACATACACAAGTAAAGATATCACTTTTCAAAGGATAAATAAGTTCAGTTCATAAAAAATCTATGGAAGCATTTCTTTTAGCACAAAGTACCTTGGATGGATCAAAATACAAAGACAAAACAGGCGCAGGAGAGGTAAGGCATCGGAAAGGCAAAGCGATGCATTGGTTCCTTATACCCAGGGGAGGAGATGTGTCTGTTTCTTACAGCCAGAGGAGGGGATGGGTTGGTGATGCATTGGTTATGCGTTGGTTTCTTACTGCTGCGCAGGGGAGGTGATGTGTTAGTTCCTTACTGTCAGGAGAGGTGATGCGTTGTTTTTTACAGGAAGGGGAAGTGCTGCGTTGACCGTGGGGCACTCAGCCTCGGTTCTTTACTGTTGGGCAGAGTCATTTAAGAAATCAGTGCCCAGAGGCGATGCCTTGAAAATCCAGCAATGCTGCATCTCTTCCACAGTGATGAAGCAGGCGCTCTGTCAGAGCTGGAGAAGTGCATCACGCACTACGGTGATGCAGTGCTTGCAACTCACGATGCAGCGGTTCTTCTGACATGCTGCGATGGAAAGCTGGGGCCTGTTGTGAAAGCTGTGGTCAATGGGCCAATGGGGAACCACGGTCCAGGGCTGGCAACGACAATACGTTGAAGTTTGTAGCGATGCATCAGTAAAAACAGAAGCTGGGAGCCGATGTGTGGATTTTCTCCTTCAGTTCTTCAGAGTCCACTTCCAAAGCTCCAGGGACTGGATTTGGCTCCACTTGGCAAGTCAGGACTCTCTGCAGAAGAGTTCAGGCACTGCTGGGTGAAGTCTTTGATAACCTTGAGACTTCTTAACTGGAGGCTCGTACACACAAGCATTTGGAGAACTTTGAAAAGCAGAATACAGAAATCAAAGTCCAGTCCTTTCACTCCCAGGACAAAAGCAGCAAGCAGTGGGTCAGCATAATAAAGAAACAGGCACAGAGGCAGTCTCTCCTACCGCATCAAGCTCTTCTTCCTGGCAGAATGTCCTCAGTCTAGAAGTGTTCAGATTTGAGAGTGTCAGAGGTCCAATCCTTTTACCTCTTTCTGCCTTTGAAGTAGGCAAACTTCAAAGGAAATTCTTTGTAGTGCACAAGATCCTGACTTTCCCTGACCTGGCTCCAGACACATTACAGGGGTGGGGAGTCAGCTTTGTATGAGGACAAGCACAGCCCTATTCAGGTGTCAGTGACAATTCATCCCATCACTCCAGCTGAGGAAGGCCCATCAGTCTGGCAATGGCCCATCAAGATATGCAAGGAACTCCTCAGCTCCTTTTGAGTGACTATCTACAGTAAATGCTCAAGAGTCCATCTGTCAGCCAACCCAGATGCGGATCCTATGGACAGGCCAAGGCACAGAATGGTTAAGCAAGAAAATGCCCAGTTTCTAAAAGTAAAAGACACACAAATGATGGATGGAATGTGGAACAAATCAAACATTCACCCCCGGTCAATAGATCTGGGTGGAAGCCAATGTTCTTTTGCTCACTGTGCCACTCCAGTTTAGACTCAGCCATATACAAATCAGTCTTGACCCTGCTCCTCATGGGACAGTCCAGTACGAACTGCCAAGCCATGTCCTCCCAGGACCAGAAACAAGCATCCTGGGACCGGTTTTGGGGTATTACTCCACATCAGTCAGGCTAGCTTGAATCCAGTGGCACAGTGAGCCAGGGACCCACGTCTGGGCATACTCGGCGCACTTAGGGCGAGGAAATAAAAGACACACAAATTTGTATGGCTGGAGCCTTGAGCAGTGCAGAACCTCTTTCAGTTCTTGAAATGGGTGCTAGATTCTACACAGGTCTAAGTCATAAGACGTGTTGGCTGACCAGTCATTGAAATTGAACAGGACATTAAACTATCTGCACTAGCTGGATCCGAACTGACCTAATTGATGGTTTAAATGAGTTAATGAAGAGGAATTCCTTAGGTGAGGTACATCCATTGGTCTTGATCAAGCGGAAGTGGTTTTATCATTTACATTTTTACTCTAACCGTACTGAGCCCTCTACAATTAGACAGATCACAGCATTAGCTTTACCACAGAGGCTAATGGACATCTAATGGATCTTTCTCTGCTGATTGGAGGGGTGGGAATTAGGATGTCCAAACCACAATGTTAGATATCTAATGAGGACCGATAATCAGTGACTAACCGACAAATTGAAAATCAAGTTCAAATACACCACTTTCGCGGCCATACTATAGAAATACAATATTGCAATGGGAAGACCCAAACTCCTAATGAAGTTAAGTCTAACCATAGTTCGGCACAAAATAAGATTGGCTACTGCTACACAAAATAAAAGAATCAGAACGTGATATTCTGGCAAGATTCGCTGACACTCCCTACAACACATTTATATTTAAAAGGAAGAAAATATAGCACAGTTTCACTAAAAGAACATCAGGACATAGTCACAGACTCAGACAATATAGATACTTTATTTACTGTAGTACTGATACAAAACCAATACAGATAAGCAATCTTTTAAGTATTTCAGTCAGAAATATTATAGCATGCAGTACAAGACTAAACATTTTAAAAAAAAACATTTTATCAAGTGACATATCTGTTATCATGACATCATTTATACGTGCAGGTTACAGTCGCAGTTAAGTAAGTGATTTGCAATATAGGTACATCATCAAACATGGATATTTAGACAGTGCATCAATACTTAAGACAGTAAACATATTAGATGAATCTCGTTGAGGCAGACACGCTCCAGAGTACAGTGCTGGGCTACCCCTCATTGTCTTCATCTTCCGAACTATCAAGATCGTCTTCTGGCAACATTTCACATATGCCCCCTCTAAAGGTGTTCCAAGGAGCCCAGATTTTGTTCCACTTGCGTGGACTACCCCTGGTGTCGTAGACTGTGCGCTCCGTGACCATGACTAGATCCATATTTCTACACCACAACGCTAATGTAGGGGGGTCAGCCACGCCCCACTTCTGTGCTATGTCTCTTTTTGCTACCATGAGGCCTAATGTAGCCCATGTTTGTCCATAGCGAGTGAGATCAGTAGGGTCCCACACATTCAGAAGACATTTCCACGGCTCGGGCAGAAGGGAGATTTCTAGTGTCTGCGATATGGTGCGCAGTACCTGACACCAATAGTCTACTATAACTGGGCAGTCCCACAGGGTATGAAAAAGTGTACCTTCCTCACCACATCCCCTGAGGCAAAATGGGTGTGCTGCGTGATGTATTTTGTGTAAGGTGGTTCTGGTATAGTATATACGATGGACTATTTTTAATTGCACCAGCCGGAATTTGGCTGATATGCCCACCTCCCTAGGGGATGCCAGGGCCACCAACCAATCTGCCTCATCCATGTCTCCTACTTCCTCCACCCACTGGTTTTGGAGTTTAAGGGTAGGGTCAGGCATATTGTTGAGAATCTTTCGATATGTTAGGGATGTTGCTTGTTGCTGCATGAAGTCTGTGAGTAGACAGTCCTCTAATGGTGAGGCCTCTGGGACGTCAGTGTCAGCGGGGATTGCTGCCAGTAAGGCATTTCTGATTTGTACATATCTATAAGTTTCAGTGTTCCCTAAGTCATATTGCTGTTGGAGTCGTGCAAAAGGAATCACCGTTCCTCTCTCCCACATGTCTCCCACCGTGGAAATTCCAATATTGTCCCATTGTGTAAAACCTTTGCTGCTCTGTAAGTGTCCCAATGCTTTGGTATCCCAGAGCGGGGTGAGTTTGGTGATGGTTCCCATCCATCCCAGTTTTGCCTGAGCTTTATACCATATTATGACAGTCTGTTTCGTGGGCCCTATTAGCTTCGTGGTTTGACTATTATTGTAGAGCACTGCCAATATGTTGTGTGTGCCTAGTTGCGCTCTGTCTGCTCGGTATGCTGGGTCATCTTGTGGTGCATGAATCCAATGATTGATGACTTTTAGTTGAGTTGCCCAATAATACAACTGTAGGTTTGGTAAGTCAATCATCTTATATAGCGCCGCTCTACCCAACAAGGTTAAGGGTAAGGATGACCAGTGTTTTACGTCGCGCTTCAGTTGTTCCAGGGGGGGGGGGCTAAATTTTTACTAACGAAGTCTACCGCGTTTTTGTAATATGTGTACCCAATATTTGAACGAGTCTCTGGTTATCAGTACTGGGTAATCATCAGGCAGTGACGGGTCTTGGCCCGTCAGTATGTAAAGAGTCGATTTGGACCAATTGATCGTGTATCCTGACGTTTTCCCGTGCGTGTTGCAGATTTCGAGAAGCTCAGGTTTACTACTGTCAGGATCGATCAGGTACAGCAGCATGTCGTCAGCGTAAAGGGAGATGCGGTCTTCCCATCCCGCCTTCCAGGTAATCCCTTTTAGCAGTGGGGTTGTCCTAATTAGGGTCGCTAATGGCTCCAACGCCAGTGCAAATAGTAGCTGTGACAGTGGGCAACCCTGCCTTGTTCCCCTTGCTAGTTTTATAGTATGGGAAATGTGGCCGTTAGCTGCCACTTGTGCTATCGGTTCTGTGTATAGGAGCCGTACCCACGCCAGGAATTTTGGGCCAAAACCCATGTGGGTGAGGACTGCGAGGAGGTATTGCCATTCTACCAAATCGAAAGCCATTTTTGCGTCTAGAGACAGTATCACTGCCGATTCTGTCAGTGTTGAAGTCCGTGCCAGTACTCCATGTACTCGCCTGAGGTTAAGAGCTGTATTGCGGTGTGGCATGAATCCCATTGAAAGACTAAACATTTAGTCTGAGATTCAACTCCAAAAGACGATGCTTCAAAGGTTACAAATTCCAACTACAATGGATGGCAGATGATTGGTTCGTTCTTTAACAGCATTCAAAAAGGATTCTCAGAAAGGGGCAAAAAGAATCAAGTTATAGTCCTCTAGAGGTGAGTCCATAAGCATGTGCAATGGAGAAATAAGGCCAAATGCAGTAGTTAATCAAAGAAGGATTCCAGATCAACTGCTCAAGGTAGCAGTATCCTCACCCAGGTATCTACTGCTGACAACAATAAAATTGCAATCTGTGATGTCTGATATTTCTTTCAATATCTCCTCATTACAGGTATGCCCATTAAGTGCACAATGCCTTGCAATCAACATACCGATTTCCAACTCTCACAGTCAGTGCCCTCCCTATGAGCAACACACTTCACTACTGCAAATGGGCAGGCATTTGTAGGGATCACAAAAGGTTTTTCACACACTCTCCATTTTGCATTGGCGATCCAGAGGATGCCATGAACCCACGCTGGAACCACAATTGCCCAAAGTCATGTAAGACTTTAAAGCCGTACTGACTATCAGTATAGATTGTAACTCTGAGATGCCCTGAAATGCTGCAAGCCCACATCAAATTCTGCAACTTGGGCAGAGTACAATCCTTGCAACAAGGACTGGGCGTAAAATTCTACTCTGCTCGCAGAGATTGTGGAATTTGGTAACTCTGCACTCTGCGGAGAACCTGGAGTTCCCGATAAAATCTGCACTCTGCAACAGAGCAGAATTTTTTTGTGCCATAAGCGAGTACTAGCGACCATGGCTGCAACCTGTATTATGCCAGGAGGCCCCTTTGCAGAGTGGTTGAGAAAGGGCGTGCGGCCTCTGACATCTTTTCAATCGGGCTGTGGGGACTTACTTGTCGCAACAATAGGGGTTCCTGTCCCCCAACGACCCTCAGCAGCCAAGGGGACTTCATCCCCCAACCCATAGTGCGCCAGGAGGCACCTTTGTAGAGTGGTTGAGAAAGGGGGCAGGCCTCAGACGTCTCAGCAGTCTGACTGTGGGAGCCTTACCTGATGCAACAATAGGGGTTCCTGGCCCCCAGCTACCCTCAGCAGCCACGGAGACTTCATACCCCAACCAGTAATGCACCAGGAGGCCCGTTTGCAGAGTGGTTGAGAAAGGGGGTGGGGCCTCCAATGACGTCTCAGCAATCTGGCTGTGGGCTACTTACTTGTCACAACAATATGGATTCTTGGCCCCCAACAACCCTCAGTAGCCAAGGGGACTTCATCTCCAAATCAGTAGTATGCCAGGAGGCCCCTTTGCAGAGTAGTTGAGAAGGGGGGGGGTTCAGAGGATGTCTCAGCAGTCCCACTGTGGGGGACATACTTGTCACAACAATAGGGGTTCTTGGCCTCCGCTCCAACAAGTATCAGCAGCTAAAGGGACTTTATTAGGGGTCTCCATGCAATACTCCTCCTTCTCTCGGAACTCTGCAGAATTAGACTGAGTTTTCCGGAAACTCAATGGAATTCCACTGAGAAAAACTTTGCGAACTCTGCCCAGACCTACTGGCAGCCAAGATGCTTTCACAACATCTCCAGCTGGACACACTTCATAGGCAGCTTTCAGATTTCCTTCATTATCTCTCAAACAGAATCTATCGACAAACAATACATGATCAGATTCATCAATGGTTCATGCAAAACATCGGGATGTGGTTTTGTACACAATTCAGTCACATCCAAGCAATCATGTTTGATTTCTTCCGTCACATTCTCATTTCCAGGCAATGGCATCAAGGTAGCTGGATTCAAAATCATGCATCTTTTAACATCACATTTTCTGCACCAAGCAAGTTCTGTTCATACTTAGTCAAATGACTATTTGTCAGATACTGTGTATGAGTATGTGTTAACAATATCTCCACTGAATGAGGTATAAATACATTCAGTGGGTGTCCCATGACTATGATTTCAAACTGTACACAAATGGAGGCCAGCTGTTCCTATAGAAAAGAGTGAAGAGGAGTGGTTGGAATGTCCTGTGATCAGGAAAATCTTCCTTATCAGAAGATAGAGCCCTCACACACCCAAAAGGGTGTCATGCTTCATCATAGATAGAGCTTTTCTCCTCATGGGGCCAGCGCTGCAATGGCCCACGGGCCCCTCAAGAGGGCTCTTCGTCAGAGGTCTCTTTTTGCTGTTATGATAAGTGAGGGAATGTGAAGGTAGGGTAGTGTGTATGGTGAAATTGTTCTAAAACTGCCTATGTAGTACTTTTATTGGTTTTCATAAAGGGGTCTCCTTGGCAGGGCTAAAAATAACAAGCATTGAAAATGCAATAGGCCTCGCCTTTGATTAAGTTAAAGCCATTTGCTTTGCTAATGGTATTTTATAGCATAGCAAATGGCTTTAACTTAATGAAAGGCGAGACCTATTGAATTTGTAATGTTTGTTTTTGGAGGGGGGAAGGAGGGCACAATGGATCTGTAGCACAAAAAAACACCTTTCTGTCTCTGGGGACTTATCAGCCGCCATCCTTTCCACTAAGAAAGAATGTGTAACGAGGCACTGATGTAGGCGCTGACAGTGTGACAGAGTATGAACTTCAATGCACTACACCTGGCACACACGCCTTCATATCACAGAAGCGGCAGCAGAGTTGACTTCAGAGTCTTCCATAGCTTCTGTGACTGAAACACAAGAATGTGCTAGGCCTTCACAAGACGTTGCAGAGCGCTGACTGCCGCGCAGTTATGTGAGGCCTCCCAGCGCAGCTAAAACACCCCTTGGCCGTTACTGTCTGGGTCACTCAAAGCACAAACCACCTCCTCCAGCGGTGTGTGCCCAGCTCCTCGTGCACACCACCTCACACTAGTAGTCATCTCCTGCAGAGCTGGGCCTAGCTCTTCGTCCACATGTTCACGTCACACTAGTCACCTCCTCCAGCGCTTTGAGGCCTAGCTTATCATTCACATACTCGTGTCCCACTCCATACCGGCTGCACGGATGCGAGGCCTAGCTCTTCGTGTAACGTTAACCTCAAACTTGTCGCCACTTGCAGCAGTGCTAGGCTTGGCTCCTCCTAAACTAATTGCATTGCACTCGTCCTGTCCTGTATCAGTGCGACTGCGACACCTAGCATTTACGCACCCGCTGACGTCACACAGGAAAGTCAAGGGGGAGCTGTGCTCTACATAGTTAACAAAAAGAAGAACTGAGTCAAAAGTTGACCTGTCATTTTAGAATCTATGCCTTGGCAGTCTCCTGAAGTACGTGTCAGTTTACCAGCTACCTCTCAGCTGGAAGGCACTGGAATAATGTACGGTACTTTAAGACGCCTGACTCGAGAAAATGCAATCGAAAAACAACTACTAGTCTAGATGGTAACACCGACAACCTTTCACAAAAGGTGTAGTTCACAGTTAGAAAAAAAAAATTCTTAAAGAAAATAAAAGCATTTTTTCAAAAAAAAAGTGTAAAAATTAAATATATCAAAGACAACTCAACTAACTGCCCCCATTACGCGAGGTTCGAATACGAGGTTGAACAAGGTATGATTTAGTTTCGGACCTTAGGGATCTTCCCGGTATATACCATTGGAGGTTTTTTTTTAGGTAGTATGGGCCAGTATTATACATTATCTTGTGTGCAAGACTTAAGATTTTGAAATGCCCTCTTTGTCGAACCGGGAGCCAGTGGAGAGTTTGAAGATTAGTGGCGGAAGAAGATCTAGGCGGAAGATTAAGGATAAGCCTGGCTGCTGTATTATGAAGAATCTGCAGGTTGGAAAGCAGGTTTTCACTAAGAGCCGTGAACAGAGCATTTCCGTAGTCAAGACGGCTGATGACAAGACCCTGCACCAAAGATTTCCTTGCTTCAATGGGTAGCCACGTGAAAATTTTGCAGAGATTATGCATAATCAGGTAGCAGACCCCTAGAACCTGATTAACGTGTGTTTTCGTAGACAACAAACTGTTGATGGTGATTTCCAGGTTACGTACTGCTGACTTAGGAGGGGGACACGTACCTAATTCGGTGGGCCACCAATCGTGCAACCAGAATTCCTCAGCTCTTCCAAACAAGATGATTTCAGTCTTGCTGCCATTTAATTGTAACTTGTTTATACTCATCCAGTTGTTTATTTGGATCATACATCTCTTGAAACGAGATTGTGTGCCGACGTGGTCAGAGTCGCAGGTGACAAGCAGTTGGGTGTCGTCGGCATATGACATGGTCTCAAAGCCGTATGATCTAAGGATTCCAGCTAGGGGTGTTAAGTAAAGGTTGAACAACATGGGGCTAAGTATAGAGCACTGCGGGACCCCAACACTAACTAGGTGACTACATGAGACTATTGAGTCTACTGAACTGTGGTAGATCTGTCTGCCAAATAACTCTCAAACCAGTCTAAGGCCTTCCCTCTGATGCCCACCTTCCACAGTCAATTTTTCAGGATACTGTGGAGGATGGTATCGAAGGCGGCAGACAGATTTAAGAGAACCAGAATTGCTGATTCTCTTTTTTCCAGTGTGAGCCTGATGTTTTTGACGAACTCAACAACAGCAGTCTCCCTACTGTAGGCGGCCCGGAAGCCTGACTGTGAGGGGTCCAGGAGACCGTGATTCTCTAAATGGGCGATGAGAGGCTTATTAACTAGATGTTCTAGTAACTTCCCAAAGTAGGGTAACAGGGAAATTGGACGATAATTGGCTGGTAGATTGGGGTCAGCCAGAGTTTTATGAGAATGGGCTTGATTTGAGCCTGTTTCCATTTCGTCGGAACTTTAGCTTGCTCTAGTGACATGTTAAAAATTAGAGTTAAAACATTAGCAAATAGAGGCATGATCTCAGTACAAGATCGGGGTGGAAAAGGGTCAGCTGGAGAACCTGATTTAATATTAGTCAGGCCTTCTAATACTTCAGTGATGATTAAGTGTAGTGTATATGATCACATTTCCATTTGATCTTTGGTACATTGGCATGACCACACATAAAGTCAAGATAAGGATTGCAGAACACCAGAGTAACCTCAGATCTGTAAAAAACACAATAAAGATGTCGGCACATGTTATTTAGAAGGAACATACAATGACTGATTGCAATTGGTTGGTCCTTGAACATATACAAGATACCTTTAATTGTGAGTGAAGGCTTCTCGAAAGAGAACCACGTTGGGTTTTCAAATTAAACACACATGCAATTGGCTTAAATAACAATATCCCGCAGGTACAATTCACGACTTAGCCAAGTGTGATCACAGGCTGGGTCCTATGAGTCCTCCCCAACCCCCTTTGCAGAGTTCCTGGCCTAATACCTGGTAGTCTATTACCTTTGGCTTTGGTTAGATGTGCGTTTTTTAATTCTTTCATTGTTAAGATTCATTTTACTAGTATCTCTGGTTTTCGACCTTCAATATCTACAATTCACTGGTTTTAAAATCTCTAATTACCATTGGCACGTTTGCCATTTTTTCAAGATGACTTTTACATTATCTCTGGTATCCATTTCGTAGACCCGATTTAATGATTATTCGTTGACTATACATAGCCACTTTTCCACTTTTCTCTTTGCTGCATAATACACTACCTTTCTGCAGCAGTTTGGTATGCGAATGGAACCACAAGCTGGTTTCAAAGGGGTCTACCATTTTTAACAGGGTAAGTGGTCTAGTTGACAAGTATCTAGCATCCATTGTGCAATACGCGTTGAACGCGTCCTTTGAGAAACTCTGAGGCAAGGGTTTAATGGCTATGGGGATCAAGTCATTAATAAAATGCAGGCACAGCTGATGGATGAAAGGTGTATTGGCCTGGCGGGTACCTTGAAGATGTGAGTACGGCATAGCCGGGTTGAATCCTGATTAAAGGGCAGCTAAAAGAGCAATTCTCTGTAGCTAATACGCTTTCCTCATTTACGCTCATACAGTGTGTGACTACTGGCTTGTCTCGCATCCGTGGACCTATGGGGCTTCTATATGTATATATGAAGTATTGTATGTATGGAGTGGGATTTGTGAGAGCAAATGTACACTAAGGAAAATGTTCAATGTGTGTATTAGAAGCGTTCACTCTTTTGACTAGATATTACAGTTCATGGACGTTTTTCCGTCATTGACTACTAATTTGTCTCAGTGCATTCCAATCATTATAATAAGGCTAACAATTATTCTTAAAATTATGAATGCAGCGTTCCTATTTATACCATAAATGGGCACTATGGTTTCAGTGTCCCAGGACATTACAGGCTAACTCTCCACTTTTTTTACAGATGCTGTGGAACTAACACCAAGTATGTGTATAAATTTAATTTGGCATGCACAGTGTATGATTGGTTTGCACTTTGCACTCATGAAAGGAGTGGTCTCAGGGAGACAGATTAACGTTCGTGATTACGCAACCAAAAGGGTGGCAGAAACATGTAGACCAGATACTGGAAGGAAGTTAAGGCCCTAGAAAAGCACACAGCCAGTGTCAACCTTGCGGTAGGTGACATCAAGAGTCTGCTCACCTCCCTGATTGGAGAAGAAGCAGAAGATATACTAAAAACATCAATAAGAAAAACTATGCTCACTGAAACAAAGTATGATGGTGTTCCATTCAACAAAATATGAGCGTGAGTATGGTCTCAGTTGCGCCCCAAATTCCCTGTGTCCCAGACATAGGGCCTCTAATGTCACAAACAATGCAACAGAATGAAGACCCTGCACAGTACATTTCAGAACTAAAGGAAAAATGGCACCAGGAATTGGGGGGGAAATGGAATGCAACAGGAGGCAATTGTAGGTTCTTCTATCACACAGTGAAAATGGGATTGCCCACTGATGTGCAGGAGAAATTAGATGGGATAGTAGCCATGGAATGGAAACCGTGGCCTGAAATACAAGACCACATTATTCACTTCTGTAAAAAGAAGCAAAAGCAGGACAGGAACAGACAGCTAGCAATTGAAAATGCAACCACCAAGCTAGTCCAGCAGAAACGTAATAAGAACAAGCATTGGCATAGCCAATAGGTCTCGCCTTTGGGAACTTATAAGTGTTTAGCCAGAGATATTGAGTTTACCTATGTCTTTAAGCTGTGCTGTACAGAAGTTTGCAACATTCTGAAAAGTTATAATAAAGAAGTGTCAGATGCATTTTTGTTACCTTAAAAAGCATTATGTACAACCAAACAACCATATTAAAAAAGTATTACAAATATTGTCTTGAGTTTTTTTTGTCCTTTTAATGCTGGCAACTTGTATCTGCCTGTCCCAATGGTTGCTTGGTGTGGTTTTTTTTTGTTATGGGGGCATAAATAACAGGAGGGTGAAGGTCAGTCAGACAGTGAGCGTGAGTGATTGAGAGAGTCAGTCAGTTAGTGAGTGAGAGTGAGAGAGTTAGTCAGTCAGTGAGAGAGTAAGAGTCAGTGAGAGAGTCAGTCAGTGAGAGTGAGAGTCAGGCAGTGAGAGTGAATGAGATTGAGGGAGTAAGTCAGTCAGTGAGTGAAAGAGAGTGAGTCAGTGAGATAGTCAGTCAGTGAGAGTGAGCCAATCTTTAAGCGAGAGTCAGTGTTTTAGCGAGAGTCAGCGTTTTAGCGAGAGTCAGTCAGTCAGTGAGAGAGAGTCAGTCAGTGAAAAGAGTCAGTCAGTGAGAGAGAGTAAGTCAGTGAGAGAAAGTCAGTCAGTGAGAGAGACAGTCAGTGAGAGAGAGTTAGTCAGTGAGTGTGAGTCAGTGAGATAGTCCGTGAGAGAGTTTGTGAGAGAGTCTGTGAGAGAGTCAGTCAGTGAGAGTGAGTCAGTCAGTGAGAGAGAGTGAGTCAGTCAGTGAGAGTGAGTCAGTCAGTGAGAGAGATTGAGTCATTCAATCAATCAATCAATCAATCAATCAATCAATCAATCTACTTGTAAAGCGCACTACTTACCCATGAGAGTCTCAAGGCACTAAGGGGAGGGGGGACGCTACTGCTCGAAGAGCCAGGTTTTGAGGAGTCTTCTGAAGGGGAGCAGGTCTTGGGTCTGCCGTAGGTGGGTAGGGAGGGTGTTCCAGGTCTTGGCGGCGAAATAGGAGAAAGCTCTGCAGCCGGTGGTTGTTCGTTGGATGCGGGGGACAGTAGCGAGTGCGAGGCTGGCGGACCGGAGCTTGCGGGTGGGGGTGTAGAAGCTGAGTCTGCTATTGAGGTAGGCTGGTCCGATGTTGTGGAGTGCTTTGTGTGCCTGGGTGAGGTTGTAGAAGTAGTGTCCTGACAGCTTTGTAGAGCCAGGTGACTAAGGGCCATATGTATCAAAAAGTCATTTTGCGATTCTCAAATAGCGATTTTTTGCGAATCGCTATTTGAGAATCGCAAAATGCTATGTATGTAGGATTAGCAAATAATTTTGCGAATCCTACATGTTCCTTAATTGCGAATCGCAAATTGCGATTCACAATTAAGGAATACCTCCCCATTCATTCCTATGGGCCTAGAGGCCCATAGGAATGAATGGGGAGAAATTCGCAATTTGCGGTTCTCAATTAGAGAATCGCAAATTGAGAATGCAAATTCAAGGGTGCCAGGGTGCCAAAAGGACACCCTGTTGCACCCCTGAAATGTACATGTGTGCGCATGTGGCACACATTCATGCCCTAAGGGCTTGTATGTGTGCCACATGGCACTTTGAAAAATGCAAAAAAGTGCATTTTTCAAAGAAATCGCAAATTACCACCAACTTGAAGTTGGTGGTAATTTGCAATTTCTTATGGCCTAATTGCATATTCTCTGTGCCTCCTACATTGCATTTAAGGAAACACAATTTGCGATTCCTTAAATGCAATCGCAAACTAGGGAATCGCTAGTTTACGATTCCTTATTTTGCGAGGCTGTTACATCCCACTTACCTGAATTGCGATCGCAAACGCCAAAATTCTGCAAATTTCGACGTTTGCGAACGAAATTTTGTTTTATACATATGGCCCTAAATGTCTACCGGCGCCCATGAGTAGAATTGGGTGTAGTACTGGGTGTATCGGGTGTTCTCCTTTGTCTACGGCCCAGTATTGTCGGCCACTATCGAACAGTTGTCGGTGTAGAAGGAACTGTCCTGGCGGGAGGTCATACTCGTCTGTTAATTGGTCATATGTTCTAAGTTGGCCATCTATAAATAGGGATTCCATCTCTATAATTGAGTGTTCCTTCCATACCTGCAAGATGCGGGAAGTGAAATATTTTTCTTGTCTTGGTAATACCACCAACGGTAACAGGGGAGAGTACATAGGTGTACCTTTGGGTATGCGGTTGGTTTTTTGCATACACTGTTGGGCAATAGTTACCTGTAATAGATAGGTTCGCACAGGCTTGGTACCTGGCACTAGTAATCGCCGAATAGCCGGGAGGGGTATTCGTCCGTCACATGTTATTGTCTCCCCCATGTGATACTCCGCTGTCCAGTGTGATAACCACGGAAGCTGGGCCGCTAGGAAAATACGCTTTGAAAGCCGGGGCTCCCAGTCCCCCTTGGTCTGTCGGTAAGTACAGGGTGGTCAGGGAGACCCTATGTCTCCCTTTGCCCCATATCAGGGAGGTGAGGAGTGTGTTCAGTTCCCGAAAGAAAGGGCGCAGTGGTATTACTGGGAGGTTGGCAAAGTGGTAGAGTAGCCTGGGGACCAGGATAATTTTTGCAAGCGCTACCCAGCCTATGGGGCCTATGGGCAATGTTCTCCAGAAGCTTACCGCTGCTCCTAACCCCACTAGTGTCCTGCGGTGGTTCACCTCGTATATGTCCTCCTGGGATGTGATATAGTCTTACCCCCAGATATCTGGGCGCCGCAGTGCTCCAGGTGAGCTGCTGAGCTCCAATGGAGATATCCAGTGGGGCCAAGTGGGGACTCAGTGAGTAAATCGTCGATTGACGCACAGGCCGGAAACCCTCGCAAAGTCCTGCAGTGTTGTCCAGATCGGGGTTAAGTCACTAGTGATGTCCCGGACATAGACCAAGAGATCATCTGCGTACAGGTAGACACAATGTACAGTGTCTGCTATCGAAATCCCCAGGGGCTTGAAAATCCGAGTTGTCGAGATGGGGAATTAGATTGAGTCCTGGCGTCTGCCAAACATCCAGGGATTCTGGGCAAATCATTTCTTATGTAATGTAACTGGTGCTCATGAATAGTGCTGCACTAGCCTTCACCTTGGGTCGAGTTCACACTATATAAAACTGTCAAAAGGAAGAACAGCAATAAAAAAAATAGCCATCTGTTCATTCTTTATGATTCTGCAAAGAAAACATGATAATTAAAGAGGACGCTTTATTTTTAAAACAGCTTTCTGCCTTGGTTTAGTTTAAAAGGGACGGATCATTTAGGTAGCTTCAGAACACATTTTAAAGAGCTTTTCCTTATGTTTACTGTTCATAACATGTACTGAAAAAGACTGGATTTGGGTGATTATGTTCACTTTATCCATACCAGGACATGAAACTACTGGCCATGCCAGTAACAAACTGTCCAGGTTGCAAACCTAACCAGATAAGGTGTTGTTGCCATTTCAACTCGCCCGCCTGGCCAAAATGTAATTAATGTCCCATTTTTCAGAGAAGGACAAATTAAGTCTTCCAGTGAACACTGATGCAACATTTCCATTTAATTCCCTTTAGTGCCTCACTGTCTGGGTTTTCTATGTTGTTAAAGGCTGCACTCTGACACTTAAGTTATTCTGTGCCCCTTGTTGAATGCACCATTCTGCCTCTATATTATTTTTGCTATGCAGGGAGAACCCAGGCTTGCACTAGGATAGCAACATTTTGGTTTGTTCAGATTTTCAGTGACTCCATCCTGCAATGGGGATGGGGGGGGGTGGGGGGAATTGTTGGGTGATATTTGTGGCTTTCCTTTCACTCACCGGCAGAATGGGACATTCACATTTGCAGCCTCAACTCCACATGGCCACATTCCTCCCTCAATGCCTGCATTAGTGGGAAAACAACAAGCCTATGGGTTTCTGCCTCGCTGCTCTTATAACACCCCCTTTCTCAGTCAGCCAGTAAGACACACTTTCTGGGTTGAAGTGGGGGTGAGAAGTCATAGATATCCTTCCCGCCTCCTGATTACAACCCCCATGTTGGTGAGGAACAAAAAAGCAGCTAGTCAGCATATTGCATCAGACTACTTCAAATTGGATTCTACAGCACCAAAATTTGCAGCAGGAGGTCAAAGCGAAGAACTACCCAGCTCAGCCCATACCTCAGGTACACAGAAGACCTGCTTCAACAGGCTGCTGTTTTAGCCTACTTCTTCATCTCTTTAGACTCCAACCTTTTTCTGCCCTTCCCAGGAGGTAGGAATCCATGCTTAGGACTTCAGTGGCCCAGTTCAACACCTGGGGCTTAGGCAGAAGTCAGCCCCGAACCTCCCACGCTGAACTACAGAGTGTTCACCCAGCCTTTTCTTTTCAGTTACTCATCTAAGCCAGAAGCACCACAGGGCCAAGCTCCAACTCAAGATGGCCATTTAATCCCTTTTGCAACCCACTCTCCACAGGGCTGACCAAAGCAGGTTGAGAAAAGCAGTACTCCAAGCCACATCTAGTGCTCCACAATCGCGCTCCCACCACATCCAGAAAATCCTGCACTATGCTCAGGGGAGTATGCCTGCCCCAAAGTTTTACAGACTTACCACATACTGTACCAGACTACACAGAAATGCAGGGGCATATTACCAACAAGTAGCGATATTTATCGCTAAATAGGCTTAGCGACGATTTTTTATCTCTGAGCATCGCCGGAATTTATCGCTGAGATAACGTGCTATTAGCAACGTTTATTTCCAAAGCGATAACTTTTCCAGCGATAGCGGCAATATGTGTGAATAGCACTGAGAATACAGCGATATTCATGCATTAGCGACGAAATGCTCTTAGCCATGTTATCCACCTCCCATTTGATAACATGGCTAAGAACTGGTCTGGCAGGTTTTCGTTTTTTGAGATATTTGCGCTCAGCGCAAATATTTCCATAGCTACGCATGCCTTGCTAATAGGCGATAGCGACGTTAGCGACTGCTTTCAGTCGCTAACAGGTTGGGTACGCCCACTTTGCATGTCATTAGCGATAAATATCGCTGACATGCAAAGCGGGCCCCAAACCGCTTGCTATCGCCTACAAGCTGTCGCTAACTGCTGTTAGCGACAGCTTGCTAATAGGGCGATAGAATTTTCGCCGCTTAGCGGCCGAAAACGGCCACTAAAGCAGCGATATTTCACTATCGCCACCCTTAATAATATGCCCCGCAGTGTGTTGCTAGATGAGCCTTTCGTATGAAGCAAAAATGAACAGCTAGGAACAGTTTTTATGGACTTTTTACCAATTCTTTGCACAATTAAACTGAGTCATTTGAGTGCCAGTCCAATTCTATCTCAATTTTACAGGCCTCATCAATAATACAGAAAAGGGACTAATTTCTTCACATTCCAGAAATATTATTTAGTACCTTTTGGCTGTAGTTTGTAGGTCATTCTGATTAGACTCTGTTTTAGGTCCTATGCCGGAATGTGCCGATATTTGTGTGTTGATTTCAGGATATGTTTAAGCCTTTGTGTCAATGTGCTTTCTCAAAAGAGAGCTGTTTGAGCTTTATTGTTAATGAGGCCCTGCTCATGGCCTAAGCAAAATTTGCAAACCTGACACTTCTTATTTTTGTGCCGCACGATTGCCACTTCTAGCATGTTGAGGCGATTTTCTGTGTTTTTATGGTTATTGCAATCCATGAAGGAGCTTTTCTACAAGAATATTGCCTCGGGTCTGTTTAACCCCTCCGATGCTGATGACGAGCTCAGCTCGTCATCAGCCATGGGGGGCGTGTGCTGATGACGAGCTGAGCTCGTCATCTAACGCGGCTTTTAGAAAAAAGCCGCGCAGCGAAAAAATAACCGCCGCAGCGATGCGGTTAAGGGCTTAGGCCCTGTTATGACTAAACATGTGGCTCTATTCTGCCCGCAAGAGGAGGTTCCTTTGGTAAATGCACTTTTTCTGGTTGGCTATGTTTTGTTATCTGTACACAGATGGAATATATAAGCCAATATCACATTTTGTCTGCAGGTCACTATAACCAAGATTCTGACAACAGAGAGTGTTTATTGCTTTTTCTGCATTTTGGGTGGCATTAGATCCATATAGTCTTTCCAAAAGTGAAGAAGGTACACTTTGTAGGATTGCATGTGTTTTCCTATGACCATAAAGTATTACCTACATCTCTTCCACTCATTATATACCTACCTCTTGGTCTTTCTAGAGCTAGGTATCTTTTCTTCTGGCTACATGATCTTTCTCTCTTTAACTTATGTCTCTCCCTAGCACACCTATTACTACCTCATTTCTAGTTCTACTTTACCTCTCTTATTATACTGTTTCTTTAACTCTTTGTTCACCTCCTTTTTGCCCCAGCCTTCCAGTTGCTATTACCCAGCAGAACTGGGGATCACTATCTAACCAGAGTAGTGCACACAAAAAAAGAGTGGAAGAGGGACAAGGCAGGGTAGAGAAATAAGGAGGAAGCTATTAGATGCCACCCAATGGAATGGTCAAAGTCCTTAGAGCAGTGCTTTGACCTCCAATGTTGCTGTAAGAATGGCAATAGTACCATAACCAAAGCTACAATTGCAAACACAATGCCCATATGGTTTACTGTGATATTGTGTTAGCTAAATAAACATCAACCAAATCACCATTACCTCACTACTAACAATATGAGGAATAGCTATACACACAGAATTCAAAGTAACATGTTGTTGAAATATAATGTACACAATTCATCCACTGAATGTTTTTGGAGCATCATTCCACAGAGTGTATTATGTTATTGCATAAGCTAGAACATGGGTATTCCGAAACATTTTCCCAGGGTCCACAAAGTTTGGTCTGTGATGTGACAAGGGCTGCAAAGATACCAGCAGAGTGGCAGTCGGGGTTGGTGGTAAGGTGGGTGTAAGGGAAGCAAGGCACATAAATAGAGGGGCAGTTTTACAAGCCCCTTGCGCCTCATTTATGCCGCCATTGAGTCACTTTTGTGACGCAGCGGCAGGGTTACATACAACATTACGCATCTCGGAGATGCGTCACGTTGTAATTCCCTGCGCCACATGTAGGCGTTCCTGTGCAAGGTGGGGGCGTTCCGGCGCAGGAACACCTCCTAAAAGTGGCTGAGTGAAATCTACAAGATTTCACTCAGTCACTTTTAGGCCCATGCTGCGTCAAAACCCTGTGCCTGCCTGAAGAAGGCGTAAGGATTGACGCAGCATTAACTAGATAGGGCCCCCAGAGCATTGCTGGAGCTGCATTGCGCTTGCGACGCAACTCCAGCAATGCGTCACTGTTACAGCACAGATGCGTCATGCATCTGTGCCGTTTTTGCCCCATGGTGCGCCGCATTGTAAATGTGGCGCTTCTATGATGGTGGAGCTGTGACGCACAATAACTGGTGCATCCCTCCTGATTTGCAGGGATGCGTCTGTTATTGTAAATATGCCCCAAAGTGTCTTAATTGCACAATGTGAAACCAAAATCTTGGGAAGGATTAATCCTGGCTTGTTTCTCCTTTCCAAAGAGTATATGCTGTTCAGTCGGGTAATTCCTTATTTAATTACAACACAGTAATCTAGGTTGATTTGAGTGAGAATAGTTCTTTTTATTCACCACTTGATTAAATCCATTTCACTCATTTTTAGTTTTTCACATAATGGGTTATTAGAGAAAGAGAACACCAACATGTTTCACCCTGTGTGGCAAGTTGAGCCAGGGCTTTATCAAGGCTGTGATGGAAGAGAAAGAAGAAGGTGTCTGTTAGAACTGGCTATTTCTGGTAGGCTAAGGCTGACGCCAAAGCCAGGCAGAAACCACCATTCTAGTCAGGGCAAGGGAGTCACGTGCCAAGATAACCCCTGCTCACCCCCTGGTAGCTTGGCACGAGCAGTAAGGCTAAACTCAGAGGCAATGTGTAAACATTTGCACCAGCACACAACAACAACAACATCCTAGGCACACCACAAAAGGAACTCCACACAAGGTTATTATAAAATAACTTTTGTATTGTAAAAACACATCTGATAGAAGTCACACATGTACATTGTGCAAACTGGCACGGGCAATATTCACAAGGGATTATTTACACCAGGACAGGTCCACATGGGTCACTGTCAGAATCAGCACTTAGTAGAAATTAGAATAAGTATAGCACAAAATAACAGTTATAAATCACAACCAGTAACTACTGGTAAAGGTAGGTACACACTACGCAATACTAATAACCATAGGCCTAGATCACGCATGGACACATAACCTCTCTAGTATAACTATACTAGGCAAAACACCCCCACCTAAAAATAAAATACATCTAGGGGTATAGGCAAGAACACATTACACATGATGCATAAAAACATTCAGAGGTGTAGGGTATGGAAAAACACATGATGCATAAAACATACATTCAGCGGTGTAATAACAAGGCACATGATGCATCAAAAACACATTCAGAGGTGCAGGGAAGGAAGAACACATGATGCATAAACTAACACATTCAGAGGTGTAAAATCAAGGAAGACACATGATGCATAAAAACATTCAGAGGTGCCAGAACATAACTCAATAGCGCAAAAACACATGATGCCTAAAAACATTCAGAGGTGTAAGATCAAGGTGCGTAATCATATTAATTGCATTACATTTCCTAGCACCATCTCACATTGCGCAAAACTCACATAAGCCATCACTTGCCGTAGTCCCTAGGCCAACTGGCCTTGTTGGGGCTAGAACGCCCTGTGTCTCAATGTCAGGGCCTAAACGGTGCAGCTGTCCACTAATCGCTGGGCAGCTGGTGTAACAATGGTGGGGACAACGTTGGAGCCTTCCAGGCCCTCCACAAAGCACTCATATCCCCCAAGAGCCTCACTGGGCTCTAAACATCATGTGGGCGGTGAGCCCCTCTGGACTCCAAATATCAAATGCCCTCCAGAGCCTCACTGGGCTCCAAATAAAGCAACAATGGCCCCACGAGCCTCTCTGGGCTCGCAAAACAGATGTGGGCTGTGAGCCTCTCAGGGCTCTTAACAAATGCGGCACCGCAAACCTTTCTGGGCTCCTGATAAAGTACATGCGGCCGCGAGCCTCGCTGGGCTAAAACAACTAAGAACTGGCCCTCGAGCCTCTCGGGCTCTGAATCAATAGGAGGAGTCCCCCGAGGGGGACTCGGCATCAGGGGAGGCCCCACGGGCCTCTGAGCACCCAGGCGCTCACGCTGAGGGGAGGGGCGGGCACTGGCAATGTGCCCCGACGCCCCTCCTCTCCTTCTCTGCAGCACTCGCCGGGTCTGGCAGGCTCGGCGGTGGGGACGGAGTGCTCCCGCGCCTCGGGATTCTCGTGGCAGCGTCTCCTCTCTGGGTGCGGGGTTCCCCCTCGATCACGGGAGCCCCACAGCGGCCGCCGCCATCTCCTTCTCCAGTATCCTCAGCACTGGCCAATCACAGTGCGGCCTTCCAGGGCGAGCCTCCCGTGGCCTGCCAACCACGGCGCGGCCTTCCAGGGGACCCTCCCGCGGCCCGCCAATCACAGCGCGGCGCCTCAGGGAAGCTTCTCTTCGGCGGCCATGAACACAACCGGCTCGGGCCGCGGCGGTGAAACGAAGGGGGCAGAATGAGGGGTGGGCACCCTCTAGATTAAAATAAAATAGAGAAGCGAGGTGGGCACTCGCAAAATAATAAAATAAATGGGCAAAGTCGCAGGGTAGGCACCTGCCAAACCTCACGCAAAATGCGTGATGGCGACACGCTCGCTATGGGTCAAAATAAAGCGCTCTCCCAGCGCTATAAGCACTAAAGCAGCCCCCATGAGTGAAGGGGGCAGGAGAGCCAGGCAAACGGGTCCCCAAAAGTCCTGGGCAGCAAAGTCCAGCAAAGTCTTTCAGGGGTCCAGGACCTCAGCAGTCCAGGACATAAGGTGGAGCCCAGCAGCTCCCAGAACAGGAAAGTCCATCAGATATCCATGGAATGGGCAGGGCCCAGGGATTCCCCTGGGCCCAAGCAGCAGCACGCCCCTGGCCGGATTCAAGTTAGAAACAAGAACATTTTTAGAGTGTCACAGCACCCTTTTTATACCCAAAATCCTTTGTCTAAAGGGTGCAGGCAGTGTGAGAACCAGCTAGAACTGGTTACAGGGAATTCCTTTCACTGGCCAGGCTAGGGACATCAGACGCACCCCAGGGGGTGGAGCCAGCATTGTGTTGGGAAAACCCAGCCTCACTCAGGACCCTCAGACCAGACAGTCAATCCACAAGCAGGCCCAGGCTCACTCCTCCCCTCACATCAGCATGCTAAACACTCCATTCACCACTGGGTCAGACCCTCCCAGACTCTTGGAGCCAAGCTCACCAGTCAGCCTCAGCCAATCACACGCCAGACACAAATTACACAAATATGCCAACTTCTAAAAGTGGCACTTCTACACTAGATACAATCATGTCGCATATACCATTGCGCAGCATTCAATCTCACGAGTTTGCACATACCAAACTCGACCCTGCACTCCCCACACATCAGGAACTACCATGGGCATACATATTCCCCATTCATTCCTATGGGAGGGCAGGTCACTCACCACACACACAGAGAGCTCACGCACTTTACACTGTACCACAGTGAAAAAGTGCGCAAAGGCCTAAAATCACCACCACCAGGTTCCAGAAACAGGCTAGGAAAAAGCAAAAAGTCTCAGGGTGAACCTGCCAAAAGGGCCGGGTCCAACAGTGTCAATAATGGAGCACACAGCTCCCAGGAAAAAGGACACCAACCGAGTGTTGAAGTGAAGCAGAAGGAGAGAAAGTGTTTTCATTGGGTTTAAAATGTTATTTAATAAGTGCCTTTATTAAAGATTTAAAGAGATTTCAAAAGAGTTACCTTAGGTCACACGTGTGTAAAAAAAGTGTAAAGAGAACAGACCAGGATTTGTATGCGCATGCTTTTTACTTTAATAGGAAAAGAGGAATGAGGAGAAAGGAAAGGGAGAGAACAGGACAAACTAGTGTTGGCGAAGACGTATTACCAATATTGTGGATATCAACAGGATATTGCAGTGACAGTGATTTAGGAGTAATATTGGAAATAGCGTGATATTGGTCTTATTGCGCTATTGATATGATCTTCCATAAGGGTCTTGACATGCAGTTTTGAGTGGGTTCATGCAAGGTCAGGTCATATCTTATATGAATGTAGACTAACTTAGTTGATAAGTGTACAATACCTGGTCATTTCGTTCTGGCGTCATGGTGTCAGACTATTCTCACTCAAATCAACCTGGATTACTGTGTTGTATTTAAATAAGGAATTACCCTACTGATCAGCATATACTCTTTGGAAAGGAGGAACATATGCTCACACTCCCACCCTTAACTGTTTATATGAGGCTGGAAAGGTCCAGAGCCTTGAGCAAAGTTCCTCTAGCACTCTAGGGATTCATATCCAGAACCAGGATCTCTGGGCCATTCGATTTTCCTTTAACTCAATTGCAGATGGTGACAGAATTGTTTAAAAGGGAGTCGGGGAAGCATTGGTACCATATGGAAAGGGGAGTGGAGGGGCGGACAGTATTGGACCTTGTTAGATTTCGGGGGCTCTAGTTGGCACAGGTAGGTACTTGTGACAAATCGGGACCCTTGCCTCTAGTTAGGGTAAGGGGGATACACTCTTTAGATAACCCCTGCTCACCCCCTTGGTAGCTTGGCACAAGCAGACAGGCTTATCAAAGGCAATGTGTAAAGTATTTGTACCAACACTCACAGTAATACAGTGAAAACACCACAAAGTTTAGAAAAATAGAAGTATTTAATCTAAACTAAACAAGACCAAAACAACAAAAATCCAGCATACACAGTTGAATAATATGGTTTCAAAAGAGTTCTTAAAGTTGCGTTAAAATAATCCACAGTTGTGTCACATTTTAGCCAACAGTACCTTTAGATGTGACAAAAGTTCCAAGTGAAAGCTGCAGCATTGAAAAGCAAAGGGATGCGTCACTCCTAAGACCCTGGGGAGACGATGTGACAACCCCACTGGACGAAGCGGGCGTGTTGCGGTGACTCCGGTTGGTATGGGGAGGGATGCGATACCTTGTGTGGATTCCAGTGCGCAGGTTTCGTAGGAAGCATCTCGCAAAGGTACGATGCGACGATCTTCAGGACGGCGACGATCTCAGGTACGGTGACGATGCGCAGCGCAGCATCGATCTTCTCTTCTCGCGGCCCCTCGATGCGATGGCTCTGCAATGACTCTCGCATCGACGTGATGCGATCCGCAAGCAAGCAGTGCGACGATCGCACCCAGTGACGACAGACTCTGCAACAATACTCGCAGCGATGGTACTTTTTCCGCACTGGAGCGATGCATTCCGCAAGCGAAGGATGCGCCGGGTCTTGCAGTGGCAACAGGCGCAGGGACGATCTCGATCTTCGCGCCGGCGGGAATTTCCTCTCACTGACGAGGATGCACTCCTTAGCGAGCGATGCATGAAACTTTGCAGAAAGTCTGTAGTTTCTTCTTGTCCAGCTTCCCAGCCAACAGGTACAACTTCCAGAGGCCCCTCAACTGGCCCAAGCACTCTAGGAAGGACAGAACTCTCTCAGTAGAGTTCAGGAGGAAGCTGGGGTGAAGTCCTTTTGTTCCTGGGACTTCTTAACAGGGAGCCAGCTCGACTCAGACCCTTGGAGATCTCTTCAAGCAAGGGGACACAGCACAAAGCAAAGTCCCCTCTCCTTGGCAGCAAAGCAACTGCAGGTCAGCCCACAAACACACAGCAGGACAGTCCTTCCTCTTCAGTCTTCCAGCTTTCTCCTTGGCAGAGGTTCCTTCTTGATTCCAGGATCTAATTTTCTGTAGTCTGGGGTCCTGTACTTATACCCCTAAAAGTCTTTGTTCCCTTTGTGCAGGAGGGCTCTTAGCCCGGTCTGAACTAGTTCTGGGTGTTCTTTCAGCACTTTGTTTTCCTGGCTTCTCCTTTCCTTCCAGAGAGAGGGGCAGGGTCGTCAGCCGCCTAATAGGAGGTGGAGCATGCATTGTGGAAGGCAGCCACAGCCATATTCAAGCCCAGGTGCTACCCCCTCCCACCACTCTAGATGCAGATGGAGCTATTCAGCCCAGCAATGGCCCACTCAGCCTCTGGGAGCCAACGAGGCCTTGTCAATCACAAACCAGATAGTCAATAAACAAACAGGCCAAGGCACACAGAAAGGTCAGACAAGAGAACAGCCACTTTCTAAAAGTGCTGTTCTCAAACACAGGATTTAAAAAACACCTTTCTTAAAAGATGTGTTATTAAATTCTGAGTTCGGGATACCACTTGTATGTCCTATCTTGCTCCTATGGGAAGATATGCATGTAACCACTGTACACAGAATTCCCCATGATAGCCTATGGGCAAGATAGCCTTACAGTAGTGAAAAACGTAAATGGCTGTAATTCACTACCAGAGCATGTCACTTGCACTAGTACATGCTCTACCTTTCACATACACTGCACCCTGCCCACAGGCGTACCTTGGGCCTTCCATAGGGGTGTCCAATGTGTACAGAAAGGGAAGGGTTGGGCCTGGTCAGTGGGGTCACTGGCCAGGCTGACATGGCAGTTCACAGACTGCACACAGGCACTGCGGTGGCGGGCCTGAGACACCATTTTAGGGCTACTCCTACTCCCAATCACAATAACAATTTACACAGAGAGCATATGCACTTTAGCACTGAACAGCAGTGGTAAAGTGCCCAGATTCATATTGCCAACAACCACAGGTCAGGTAAAATAAGGGAGGAAGAAGCAAAAAGTTTGGGGATAACCCTGTAAAAAGGGCCATTTCCAACAGACCTCATCTGGAAACCCAAGACGGAGAGACCTGCGAATGCGTACATTAGCACCCCCACACGCACCGTACTGAAAGTATGGGACTCAGTGTCAGGGAATGAGGGGTGGACACATTCCCTTTCCCATACACCCCGATCCACTTTAATAGGACCTTCCCGCCGGCCCTACACAAAGGCCTGTTCGACACCTGGAGAAAGGGAGGCTGCCTCATGCTTGATCACTTATTCCACAACTACGACATTCTCACCTTTAATAGTTGTAAAAGGGACTTTCACTTATAACCAGAAGAACACTTCCACTACCTTCAACTTAGGCATTTGGCACTCACCCCCACATACGTGACAGTGCCACGAGGGAGAAGACGGGGTTCAAGAAGTATGTGAGAAAGGTAGGCTCCATGAAAGGGGTGATCTCTTTCCTCTATGACTATCTGCTCTCCACCACACATTTGGCTTGTCCGAGATACATGTCCTTGTGGGAGGTGGGTTTGCAGAGAGAGACCCTTGAAAGGGAATAGATGGCACTCTGGACCGATATATCGAAATTCAATCACTCCCTAGAACTTAGGGAAGCACACTTAAAAACTCTAATGGACTGGTTCCTCCACCCCGCCAAACTCAAGCAAATCTTTCTGAACATGACTGACAGATGCTGGAGGGGTTGTGATCTACTGGGTGATTTCAAACATATCTGGTGGGATTGCCCCACTATACGTCCATTCTGGAAGGAGATCTTAGCACAAATCAAAACCATATTGAGGTATCCAATCCCGACCACCATGGAAGGAGTTCTGCTGGGCATTTGGGATCTCTCCCTAAAAACCAGCCGGGGCTAACAAAGCCATCATGTGAACATGTAGAGGTGAGGCAAAAGTGGCAATCGCGGCAGCCTGGAAGAGGAGGACAGCTCCTTTCCTCTCAGTATGCATGCACGACTTTGGAGACTCCTCTGTCTAGAAAGGATGGAGGACATATTCTGCAACGATTATAAAAGGTTCAAGTATGAATGGGGTCCATTAGACGCCTTCCTTACTGGGGGTCTACCATTGGCGGTGTGCCCTCCGTCAATCAGGGACAGGCATCTTTTTCAATTCTAACAAATTACACCTTTGCCTAGTAGTTCACTCAGATTTCATGTGTAGTGTCGCCACCATATATCTTGTTATGGGGTGGGTGCGGGGGATTTTTGGTTTCATTGTTTGTATATCATTTTTTCTTGGGAGAACCTTCCCGGTTGGAAGGGTGGAATGTAATCCTGTCATGACGCACTGGACTGTGAGATACTATTTTGGAGAACAGGAGATAATAGGGGCCGCATTTATGAGGCTGTGCGTCACTTTTACACCGCCGGTGCGTCACTTTTTGTGACGCACCAGTGGCGTAAAAAATGTGCCTTGTTGTGCCATATTTACAAAGTGACGCATCTAGGTAGATGCGTCACTTTGTAAACCCCTGCGCCACATTATACCTGCTCCAGGTATAATGTATGCAAGGGGGGCGTATTGACACAAGGAAGGGTCGTAGAAGTGACGCAGTGAAATCTATGAGATTTCACTGCGTCACTTTTAGGATGCTGTTGCGTCAGAATCTTGCGCCTGCCTCACAGCAGGCGTAAGACTGATGCAGGCCCTTTCACATGGGGCTTGTCCCATGTGAAAGGACGCATTGCTGGAGTTGCGTCACTTTTGTGACACACTCCAGCAATGCGTCACTTTTGCGCTTACAGATACGTCAGAAATACTGACGTATCTGTAACTCCTTGCGACATGATGCGTCATACATTAAATATGACGCATCAGGAATGTCGCAAGGAGTGCGCACTGAGAAGTGACGCATCGCTGCTTTCACACAGCGATGCGTCATTTCTCATAAATGAGGCCCTATGCCTTTGGACTATTTGAAACTGTACTGGTCACTATAGATTGTTTTTTTTTCCGTGGAGTGGCATAGGGACGTCCGAGCCTGTGGCCTCCACTTTGCTTCTTCTCGTGACAGTATGAATTTTATCTTATGACACAGATACTCCTGTTGTAGTGATGCAAACAATGTCTATTTTACAAATGCCAATAAACATACGTTTGATTAAAAAAATCTTTTTGTGAACATTCAGAAAGGGGAAAGGTCTCTTGGGTAATTTATTATTACTGTGTAGTCAGCAAAATATTAATGTTTTGCAATTGGATTTCGGTGGCAAAACATTAAGACAGCTCATTCCGAATTAGTATTTGGACGGGATGCCCTAATCACCTCCCTTCCAAATACTGATTGGGTATTTAGTTAAAACCCAACTTGTGATTTGGTAATGTGTTACTGAATTGTAATTTAGGTTTGTTACATGCCAAAAGGCCTTTTGAGGTGGCAAGTGGCCCGATTTTGAGAATCTGATTTTCTGAAAATGCAAAATGCCTTCTTACATCTGGCCCTAAATGACTATTCTCAGTTATTTCTGAGAGTTTCTCAATAGAACCATTACTCTGCATGTTTTTTTTAGGACGGGTACTATTCACACCTTCCCTAACAGTCATGATGTTTCAGTGAATTGCGAACGTCTGGAAGTCTGCTCCTATCTGTTTTTTCTGTGCTCAGCAAATTTGAATCAAAACATTGTTCTCCTTGTACATTATTTCTAATTCTCTTCCTGCTTTTGATGAGCCCTAACTTTCACATCAAGACTCACCAATCATGTATGGGTTGTGGAATATTTGTTGTAAGATCCCATATATTTGTTTGCCTTTTTAGGTCGAGCATTCGAGACCTCTTGCATATACTTTAGTGAATACTTACAGGTGTATGTACTTTGTGGGCTCTGGAGATCAGCCGTAGGACTTGTGCGCTTCTGCTTAGGGACTTTTGTTTTCCTGTTCAACTGCCTCTATTTAATTGTCTTGATAGAAAATTACCAGCCGAGGTTAGTAAAATACCAAAATTGTTTTAGCATTCTCAAGATTCCAGTCCATAGAAATTGTCTTCCACGAGCACCGGTAGGCGATAATATTTTTTTCAAATCTTCTATTTTCAGTGAGATGACCAACGAAGGCCCTGATTTTATATTAAGTAAGAGCTTTGGACTATACCATTCCCGTCTGAAAGGCAATATTTCTCTCCATGTGTTCTTATACCCGGGTGTCAAACAGTTTGGTGCTTACTTTCCCTCCATGTTAAAGAACAGTAGATGTTTCAGCACCCAGACTAATGTGCTGCATAGCTAAATACATATAAGGTCCCAAAGGCGAAACCGATTGCATTGCAAATGCTTGTTTCACAGAGCATGCTGTGTGCAGCATTGTATTATTGCCCTCTTATGGATTGAGTTCAACCAGTCCTTAATTTTTTAACTAATAAGTGCTGGTGCCCAAAGTTTAGCTCAGGAGCCCTCAACTGGAGCTACGGATATAGGGGGTGCTGAATACCAAGGCTGCATACACATGATTCCACCTCATATCTCTTTAATCCACCACTAGTCAATGCCTGCTTCTTTATCTGACTCTTGGGTGCCGTTTCAGCCGTGTTTTCTCCGTTTACCGCTGTTATTCTGTCTTTCGTCTTTTCCTTCCTCCCTTTTGACTGCTTGTGTGTTTTTTTTAGCCCTGGGCGGAGTTGGCGGAGTGGGGCTTCGTGGAGCTACGCGAAGTGGGCGAGAAACTACGCCCACCTCCGCACTCCGTGTAGCCCCACTCCGCAAAACCACTGGCCGCCAGCCCCGCCACCCGCCTCCCTCCCGCCCTCCATAAATACTTTCAAATAAAGGAATGAAATAATTTAAAAAGCACTTACCTTGCCGCCGCTGCCCGCCGCGTCCCCGGGGCTCGCTATCTTCCGTCTTCTTTAGTAATGCGCATGCGCGGGCGGCCGCGCATGCGCATTTTCTCGTGAAAATGCGCATGCGCGGCCGCCCGCGCATGCGCATTACTGAAGAAGACGGAAGACGGAAGATAACGAGCCCCGGGGACGCGGCGGGCAGCGGCGGCAAGGTAAGTGCTTTTTAAATTATTGCATTCCTTTATTTGAAAGTATTTAGGGAGGGCGGGAGGGAGGCGGGTGGCGGCCAGCTACGCTCCGTCTGCGGAGCGTGCGTAGTGCCGCCTGGCTCCGCCAGCTCCGCAAAATGCGGAGTAGGCGGCACTACGCACACTCCGTGCACGGAGCGTAGCTGGCCGCCCACCCCTAGTTTTTTTCTCATTACTCTGGTTGAAAGTCTTGTGAGAAAAAATTAATGCTGCAACCACCGGAGCATATTCAGCAGCGATTATAAGTTCCATGACTAGATGGTACTGTCCTGTCCAACTGCCCTGGGGCAGAACTGCTGTTCTGATGCTTCTGAAATAGACTGCGGGCATTAGAGGTTTCTCTCAGAATTCTGAAGCTGCCTGAGAGGGCAGTGAAGAAGGGTTCTTTCTTTCTCTTCCACTCATGTCTTTTCTCGGCTCTCACACAGACGTTTGATTATCTGGTAGCAAACTATATGTAACGGAAACTGCAATCACCGAGCTGTTTACAGATAATTACATATAAGGAATGTGGTTCTGGCATCTGATTGTCAATGCTATTTTTAAACACAAAACATTACTTGACAGTGTATAATCTGTGTGGGTGACACATAGAAGTCCAACCCACGTTTAAACGGTAATAAACGTGCAACTAGCCTTTGTGGTTATCAATTGCTTGGTGGTAGTCAGATCATAAACAGGAGGGTGTGCAAACTAGGGGGGAAGCTGGGGTGGGGGAAGGGGTTGGCAACATGAGTGACAGAAAGCACAGTGATTTATTGTCAGGTTTAACAAGCATTGGCATAGCCAATAGGTATCGCTTTTGGGACCTTATAAGTATTTAGTTATGCAGCACAATATCCTTGGTGTAACAACATCAACTGTTGCATGGCGAAACACTTAAAAGGTCCCAAAGGCGAGACCTATTGGCTATACCAATGCTTTTTTAAGGTGAAATCCAACGAACAGCTGCTGGAAGTTAAGTATATATTGGGGGTTCAAGGCAAAAGCAGCCTGAGAAAACTGCAAATACATTAGATGCCACAATATCTACTACATACAAACATCTCCCTACAAACATTTTATGGGCTTTGAGTTATAAATCCAGTCAAATTTGCTTCCATTGCACGGCACCTGTGCCCCCACTTGTACGTCTATGTGACACCCCATTTCTTGGTGTCTGTGGCCACCCTTTATTCGCCTATTTCTCCCATTTACACCGTCCACTGTCAAGAACCCGCCTTATGGCAACCTCACCCCACCTCACCAGTACCACCCTCCCAATATGTATGATGCCCACTTTTAGAGTCTGGACCCGGAAGTATTTCTTCTCAGGAGTGCCTTAAGAAGCGATAGTTGGCTATTCATCGACCTTGCCTACTATGACCTCATGCTGCTCCCGAAGGCTGTGTAGTGCACTGAAGCTTCGCTGATGGTTTGTAATGCTGCACAAAGACAAGTTAAGGCCTATGTTTAATTCAGTACGAAGGGAGCGTGCTGTGGAACTCTGTGGCCTAGTTTCTAAGCACTGTGGACAGTCTTCTGTCGGTGGTAAGTTGATTTAAAACAAAGTAAATAAGGCAGCAGCTTTTAAACAGTGCTTAAAGTCACTGGATGCAGTGTCCACGCACTGTGAATTACTAGTCAGTGGTACACCAGATCAAAGATATTTATTTTTGTGATAACGTTCGCTCCAGTTAACCTTGTGCGTCATCGTATCTGCTCTGTGCAATCACAGTAAGTCGAGTTTTTGCTCGAAATGTCTGTTTTCAGGGTTTGTAGAATAAACATATGAGGCCAATGTATATGTAATGAATATCAGTGGAGATTATTTGCATGTCAGTCCATAATTAAGGAGGCTGGATAGCTCAGCGAGATAAACGCCCGCTGCTTACCCAGGCAGTGACTGGCAAGCTGCATATTCTAATCTGGAAAGGTCAATTCAGCTTTACATCCTTTGGAATGTCAGCACGTGGATATCACCTGTTATTTTTAGTGTGAATATAACACCCAGGCAAATCTCTAATAACCACTAGCACATCAATTACAATATAAAAAAACTAAAAGATGGTTTCCTGTCTACGCGTTTCGACACAGGTGTGTCTTCCTCAGGACTGTACCATCCGATTTCTGTAAGACATGTTTTAAAAGATATATTAACAAATTTATATTTACAGTGCAAAAAACAGTTTGTATTTGGATTGCAGCCAGTTTGTCTCAACCTGCACACATACAGGTAACAACATAATTCTCGGTAACAAGCGGACTGTGTTTATGACATTTTTAATATGGCACACATAGAATAATAATTGATGAGTGTCTGAATTTATGCATATGCAACAATGCTGAAATATTTTACCATTTATGTATAATCATGTATCAATTTTTATCATTTAATCATGTCCTATAAAAGGAATTAAAATGTATCTTATGTGCAAAAACAGTTGTTGATCACAGTTATTTTGTTTGGCAAATGCCAGTATTCATGTGCTAGTGGTTATTAGAGATTTGCCTGGGTGTTGTATTCACACTAATTGTTTGCCCTGACCCAGGAAATCGATCCATATCAGGGGGTCCTTGTTTGTTTCACAGATTATCACCTGTTATTTACAACATTTAAAAGAGGCAAAGAAGTACCATGAAGCTCTAGACAATAACAAGGTGTAGGTTTCTGAAAACCAGACCTGATATACCTTTCCAGCAGCTGAGGAACTGAGCCGTGTACTAGAATGAAGACGTTTTTCCTTCCTGGAGTGATGAAAATTCTTAAACGTCAAGCAGCGAAACCTAGAATAGAAAAAGTCACAGACAGTAAATAATGTATTTCAAACAGACTCGCCGCTAGCTGTCTAAGTTATGGGGGTAAACATGCCAAGAACGTGCGCTCCTGGAGATACTTTGGCGCATACCACAAAAACGAGCGCACGCACCTCGTGCTGCAGCGGGAGTGAGAGGCCGCTTGCTGGAGAGAGCAGTCTGCCCTTTTTACAAAGCACATATTCATGTTTGTGGCACGCTGCTGAGCACTCCCGCAAGGGGTATGCCGCTACAAGCACAAGTATGTGCTTTGTAAAAAGAGCTGCATGATGGCTAAGGGTCTCCTATGCAGTGCATGTTCACTGCGTAGACGAGACCTAAAAAGGGAGGCACGTGGACGTACAGGAAATGCCAGACTAACAAAGTTGTGGTACTGGTTTGTATGTATTATTGAACGTATTGTAGAGAAGGGACAGGATTTTTCTCGACCCGAAGGTATTGGAGTGCTTTACATGAGTACTGGTTACATTACACAAGGACACATTCAGGCACGGGTTGATGAAGTGATTTGTCCAGAATCCCAGGATGTGGACGCTACCCCAAATTCGAACCTTGGTTTCCAGCACCAAAGTAGTCAGTCTAGCCGACGGACCACATCCTCTCCACATTCAAAGGATTCAATGCTCATGCATTCAATTTCAAACATGCTGAAATCATCAAAGAAGAAAATGTCACCTGATGAGCTATGTTGAAAGTATCAACATTGACTTTCGTAAATGCCCTGTCTTTCCCCTTCTTCGCTCACTCTTTCTTTTCGTGTTTTCTCTTTTGCCCCCGTTTCTCACGTTCTCTCTCTGGGGCAATTCATTACATCATCACTTGAAAGTAAAATTCCACACCATGTTTCAAATTCCTCAAATACCTTTATGAAGCTATGGTCTGACCTGCTACAATTTACATTAGATATTAGACCTCAAAAATAGCTAAGAATATGGCACCAAACACATATTGATCTTCTGTGCTTATTAGGATTGCTTCTTCCTAGCTGCCTGTTGTGAGGAGTAACATTTAGAAATGTACTGGGCTCCACACACAACAAAGTAGTGCTCTATATACGACAAAGTAGGGCACCACTCACAAAAAAGTAGGGCTCCTCACACGACAAAATAGGGCTCCACACACGACAAAGTAGGGCTCCATGCACAACAAAATAGAGCTCCACACACGACAAAGTAGGGCTCCATACACCAAAAAGTAGGGCTCCACACATGACAAAGAAGACTCCACACATGCAAAATAGGGCTCCTCACATGACAAAGTAGGGCTCCACACATGATATAGTAGGGCTCCACACACAACAAAGAAGGCTCCACACGCAAAAGTAGGGCTCCTCACACGACAAAGTAGGGCTCCACACACAACAAGGAAGGCTCCACACATGCAAACGTAGGGCTCCTCACACAACAAAGTAGGGCTCCACACACGACAAGGAAGGCTCCACACACGCAAAAGTAGGGCTCCTCACACGACAAAGTAGGGCTCTCCACACATGACAAAGTAGGGCACCATCCATGACAAATTGGATTGCAAGATTACACAGGGCAGGGAACTGGGCAAACCAGAAGGTCTGTAATCCTTAACTCTGACTAGCCTCTTTCCCATAGATCACCATCTCACTATCTCACAAAGCCACCCTCATCTCCACTCCTTTTCAAGCACTCGTTCTCGTTCTTTCTGTGATTAGTCAAATATGAAGTTTAGTCAGTCAATGGAACATACCTCATGGGACTATGAAGCTTTACAGGACATGAAAGCAGTCACAATAGTCGGCCTGATCCTCCTCATTCTTGCCCTGCTCGCCCCCATGTGCCCCGGCCCCCTATATATATCAGCCTTACCCTTACACCTCCTGTCTCACTGACAGCATTTGCGCACTCTCATTCCTATAAAAAGTTGTGTAGGGCAGTGTAGACCAGGTAGATCTACAATGCTGTAGCAGGTTCTACTCCTTTCGTTCCTCCCTCTCCCCGCCTTCCAATCCCGTCAGGTATCCATCTTTTTCCAACCTTCACTCTTTCCTTAAATGGTTTTCTCTAAAGTTGTGTGTATAAATTAGATTCTGAAACCTCCACTGCAGATCTCTGTAGAGGGTTAATTCAGATGCTCCTTTAAGTGTATTTTTAAACTGCACACGTATATGTGCCTATTCTAGGTAGCCCCAACCCCGTCGACTTCAACATTTATTGAAGGAATCACATATGTAAGAAAAAGAGTTGGGTATCTGCACTCTTTATTGGCCATGGTGAATTTGGTAATGTCTTCACAGCAATGTAAATGCTTCTGTTGATAGGAATATAAAGTCATGTATTCACCAACATGAAGCTTTAAAAACCTTGAACTTCAAGGCAATGAGTTTAAATGCACTGTTTGATGGACTTTTTTGGGGTGGCATGTGCAAGCCTCCTCTGACACGGTAAATACACATCACCAGCCAGGGCTGTTCTAAGGAGGTTTTCTTTTTATCATGTCCCTTAGAGGTTCGAAAAGTAGGGCTTTCCACTTATGGTAAATGTATTTTGAGTGGTCTGTGTATATATAACCTTGCTTCCGTCACAAAATAACAGGGTTTGGAAAAGGCTCTCGGTGTTGCTCTGTGCTGCGTTATTATGCGTACAACTAACTAGTCATTGCTTGTAGTTACTTATCACATTGGGAGGGAGGAAGGGGCAAGCCTCACTGACAACCATTTGTGTGTGTAAACTGCCGCTTTATTGAAACAGGTGCACATCACACTTTATTAAAACTGGCACTTTGCCTTACCAAAATAAAACCTCTCTAAACATCGAATCACCTGACCCCTTGACATTTCCTCCCCCCACCCCTACGATCCCCACATGATAAAAAAACACCATCCTGCAACATACACTACATAACTTCCAATACATTAAATAATACACAATCTTATCACATAATATTAGAACTCCTATCCTCCCAAGACCTACAATCCTATCTGTCTTCCTGCAACTTTAACTAACGAACCTCTAATGTAAACTTCCAAACTGCTTAAACTTTCCTCGCTCCTGTTCACCAACTCCCCAAGCTTAACAATAAACTACCAAACACCAGCCTAACTTGTCCAACTTCAAAAACAACTCTACCACCCAGGAAAAGGCGGAAGGGTAGGTGATTACACCGCCTCCACCTTTTCTGCCTCCCGTCCCCTTTAACCGTCGCCCCGATGCACCTCACCCTTGGTTCCTCACTCCCGACGCACACCCAACAACCTGGACAAAACCTCCCTTAATTCTAACAGATAAAGGTCCATGCCAATGCAGGAAAGGTGAACCTGTCACCCCGACACAACTCCGGCGCATCGGACCGAATGTCCCTATGTCAAACCTGTGAAAACCCCAAGTGCCTACAAAAACAAACCATCTCCACATTGACCTTCCTTCTGGCCTTATCCACCGCCTGAGGTTTCACCACCCCTTTCCAGACCCTCTGCGGAACAAACTCAGTCCAGACCACCGTACAACCCGACCACTGCCTCTTAATTTCCTCCAGGTCCTTTTTCATCGCCCTCATTAAGACCAACCCCATCACCCTAACCATGTCGTTCTCACCTAAGTGGAGAACCAACACATCCAGACACCTACCCACTACCAACAGCCGGTTCAGCATTCCCATCAACTCTTTCCAACGCATACCCCCTCTTCCAAACCAACTGACTTTAAAGACAGCAGGATTAAACCCCATATTCTCCCCAAAATAACTGTCCCGGGCTTACTCCTGGGCCCCTTTACAAATGAATGGCCCACTATCCACACCGCCATATCACGGGCGAGGGGACCTGAATTGGAACCTGAAACGAGAAACAAGAGTAAGGACACAGGCCACATAAACAACCGCGCTCTTATTGGCTAGCATCGCCGTGCACGTATTGCCTGTAGCAATCGGATGACCACCTGCCCAAGCACATTATATCCCCTTGCCCCCACCCCGTCTGTGCGCCTCTGATGCCACACCAATCCGAAAGGGAGCGTGCCATAGCTCCTCCCATCCACCCCCAGCAGAGTCAACGTTTTCCCCAATATGGCAAACAGCTGTGATCCTGTAACTTCCCGCCCATCCGGGTGACGAAAGACCAACCCTTCCGCCGGCTCCCCTGCCCGCAATTTCAACCCCCACCATACCAGGCATACCTCCACCAAGTCCACCTTCCCCAACAATACCCACCTGCCGACACTCTTCTGGTCTGTTTTAGACTTCCGCAACCAAAGGCGCACCTCATCCCCCCCAAAAGCAACATCCGACCACAGCACCCCTTCTAGACCCCAGCAACTCAGACACCCGAAAAGCCCCCGCAAATATCCGCGCCTTTAAGGTAGTGAACAAGCAAGCCTCCCCCGCATCCCTGCAGACAAAAGGCAAGGCTCCCACTACCCTCCCCACAAGGCCCACGACAAGGGTTGCCGAACCCGCCCCAACTTCCCACACTCCGGGGACCAACCTTCCAGCATCCGTGACCTGAGCTCACCTGTGGACGGTGCATAACCCCATAAGAGTTTGCCTATGAAGGCAATCCCCGCCAGCTTGCCCGCTATCGTGATCAGCATGAGCCCTTTCTTGATGAGCGACAGGATAAACTGCGTAACATCCTCCTGCCTTCCTTGCCCCGGAGCCCGCCATCGCGCCTCGGATGCCACAAACTCCCCCCATGCAGACACATACGTCGCCCTCATCGACTCTGCTAAGGACCCTAGAACCAGCTGCAACATCCTGTGTTGCCTAAGTACCACAGTTGCGGAGGCATGCATGTCGGGTCTTGATCCGCGTCCTTGGCTAACCTACGGAATCTCCCCCACTGCGAACGAGACAAAGCATCCGCTATGTCATTATTGATCCCAGGCATGTGCACCGTGCGAAAAGCAATGTCATGATGCAGGCAACCCAACACAAACACCCTCAGCAGTTTCAGCACCTGTTCATCCCTGGCGGACTGGCGATTCACCACCTGCACCAACGCCATGTTATCCACATGGAAGGTCACTCTACTGTGGGCCAGCACCTCCCCCCACAGCGAGACCGCCACGACCACAGGGAAAAGCTCCAAAAACGCGATGCTCCTCCCTCCCCCGCCCACTTCGGGGGCTACTTCTCTGCACACCACCGCCCCTGCCAGTAGAGCCCAAAACCATCGCTCCCTGCCGCTTCCGAAAAAAATCTGGACAACCCAGACCAGTTCATCCCCCCTCTGCATGGGGACCCCGTTAAAATTCTGCAGAAAAAATTGCCACATCCGCAGGTACTCGCGAATGCCCGCAGACAGCCGCATGTTGTGATGCGGTGGCCTCCACCCCGTCAAGGCCCTGCCCAATCTCCTACAAAACATCTGACCCACTCGCACCACTGGGCAAGCAAAATTGAGGTGACCCAACAGCACCTGTATCTCCAAAACCGTGACTTTGTGCCTTGCCAACATGACCTCCAGCAGCCCCAACATCTGCTGCTTCTTCTCTGCTGGTAAACGGGCCTCCATCGCCCCCGAGCCCAACTCCATGCCCAAGAATGACAGCGCCGTGCCCGGCCCCACTGGCACTCCAAGTCCTCCATGAGCTCCTGAAACCTGTCCAGCGCAACCTGGCAGTCCGTGGAGTCTGGGGCCCCAACCGGGAAAAAGTTACTCCTTGGTGACCCGTCCGTTCTGTGAAAAACCATTGCAGGAACGTACTGAAACACTCAAAAAGCAAGACATCAAGCAGGCCATCGGCAATGCCTTGTCCACGTACCCGTGGCCGTTAAACTGGATCCCCAGTAAGCCCCAATCGTCTGGATGGGCCGGAAAGCAGCCGGAAAGCCGACTTGATGTCACCCTTTGCCATTTCCCACTCATCAATGTAATCATTCACCGAGCCACCTTCAGACCACGACAAATGTTGAATAAGGCGAAACTGCCCGCCTCCTTCTTTGGCACTACCCCAAATCCGCCAACGGCCAGTCTTCAAAGGGTCCCGCCATGCGGCCCTCACTAACTTCCTTATCCAATTTGCCCTGCACCACCTCCGGGTGCTCCCTGACAGACCCCAAATTGTCAGCCCATCTCCGAAGCCATGGCCCCTCATAACCCAAACGAAATCCTTCCAAAAACCCAGTCCGTAACCAATGTGCAGCCCCCTTGTCCGGGTAATCCTTTAGGGCCTCTACCAAGCGATCCACCTTAACTGGATTACGAGCCCTTTGACCCAGACCGCTTACCCCTCTACCACCTCCAGATTGCTGGGAATTCCCCGACCGGACGCCCCCAGCCTTGTTGCTGCCCCGAAGCACCCCAACATCTAACCAAGGGGTACCCGTACTTTCTGCAGCCTGAGTATTCATGCCGAAACTGCCAGTGTTCCCTAGCACACGCCCCTTTATTGTAGTTCCAACAGGACCCCGTGGACCCGACTGGGTTTTGGCCCCTGTCCCAACCTCCACGGGTGGGGCAGCCCTGAAAGGGGTGGTAAATAATGGGCAGCCTGCTTGCCGTAAAGATGGTCTTACCTGACCCAGCCAGCCCCATCGTGTGCTGCCATAAATCGGAGTCTAGTTCCCCCCATTTCGCCTCGGGATCCCATGCCATCCGGGCCCTGAACTCCTCATCGTACTGAGCCCACGCATACCCGCCCCCATGTTCTGAGCCTTCCTAATGACATCCATGTACTTAAATATAGACACCGACCGCTCAGGGAACTTATCGCAATAAACGCTGGCGAAAATTAAAAAGGCCGCCGTCCAATTTTCAATAGTGAGAGGCACCTTCGGCCTCTTCTGGAGTTCATACTCCTCCTCCTTGGAACCCTCTTTTGCCCTCACTTCCCGATGTAAAAGTTTCAGTAACTCAACATACTCCCCCTTCCAGATGCGCTCCTTAGTAGCCATCATCAAAGGCGCACCCAATGACTTCGTAACCCCCAAATATGGCAGCCACTTAATCTCTAGTTCTTTACTCTCAGGCTTCGCCGCACCTTCCCCGGCTGCCCCATCACCCACAGTGCCAGCCCCACTCGCAGCACCTGCTCTGCGATCCCTAGCGCCATCCGCCCCAGACCCCGAGGGTCCCACACCCGCCTTCTTGTGGCGCTCCCCTGCCGTGCCTTCCTCCCGCCCGCTACCCGGCCCCCCTCACCACTCGAATCGACAACCAGGGCAGCGCCCCCGGCATCCGCATGGCCCTGGTTCCTCACCTGTACTCGCGCCGTTTTGCATGGCGGCGAGCAGGCCAAAACGGCCGCCGCCACACCAGCAGACGCGCCTCACCGGCCACGCCCCCCCCCCTGAGGGCCCACTAAAAAATCTATCCACCCTGCTTCGCTAAGCAGGCGGATGGCTTCCTGGACTCTCACGTCTTCACAGGCCATAGTGTAAACAACACGCCAATGCCGAACAAAGCCACCTGCAAACAACCGCCAAAGGCCTCGCCAGAAAAAACCTGACTACAGCGCTCCCAGCCACCAGGTCACTAGAACCTAAAATGGTGGCTGGGCCAGCGCTAACCCCCAATACATAGCCTTAGGCTATATTTCAAAATTAGGCTGCCTTTGGGCTACTCCCAAGGCAGCCCAAAGCCGCAAAATGGCTGCTCCCTACTTGCCCCCCTCCCCCTCCCAATCTGCCCGGGGGGCAGACCTTGTGATGCTCGGATGCCCCCCAATCCCCCCATGGTAGGAAATGTGTTTTTAATACTACCCTCAAATAACATTAACGAGCAGCTGTAGAACCTATGTCATAGTATTTCATTAAAATCTTAAAACACTCACACATTCCTTACTTTCATATCACAGAGGGGGTGCTGTACACACACAAGGGAGTAGAAAAGAAAATTTAAATACATCCCAGTTCGAACCTTACCTTGAACACCATCAGGTGAGTGAAACAAATAAACCGTGCCCAGCCTAGATGAGCTCCCTTCACCTTCCGTGCATCTATTTCTCCATCCTTTAATACTTTCAAGCATCCATCTATCTATCTATCCATCTTTTCATGTTTTCATCCACCCATCATTTCACCATTCCATCCTTCATTTACCATTCGGTCTATCCATTCTTTCATCATCACACTCTTCCATCAATCGTTCTGTTCTTCCACTTCCACTTCTAGTCATTCAGCCATCCTCCCATGCATACATCCATTCTTTTTCATCCATCCATCATTTCACCCTCCTTTTATCAATTCACCCTTCCATCCAGACTTTCATTTGACCTTCCACTCATTGATCCAGCCTTTCATAATTACGGCCATTCGTTCACCAACCCACGCAAATATTGCTTAACTACCGTTAGTCCTTTCATGCTTGCATGCATCTTTTCATGAATAGTGGCCTTCCTTCTTGCCAGTTTCTTTCTTCTTTTTATGTGCTGATGGAGCAAGGTTTCAGATATACTGAAACTTGCTTGTACTCAGCCCTCTCGAAATAACCTGTAATATATTAATCAACATGTTTTGTCCATTGATATTTGCATTAAAAGACATATTTAGTGAATCACTGACAGAATTTCGATTTCTCAAAAATCGACCTACTATAACATCGAGTCTCAAATATCGATAGCACTAATATCGACACCCTATACTTAACATGAAAACTACAATAATATCGAGCAAACTATATCGATGCACAAAATTATCGTCTACAGAAATATCGTTAACATTATTTTCGAATACCATAATATCGACACTCAATACTGCATATAACACACTACAATAATATCGAATACTAAAATTTCGATAGCACTATTTTCGTCAATATCAAAATATCGATAGCTAAATAATACTCCATTTTTTATATATAACACCAATAAATCTATTCTCTAAGTAATACACACATTTCAAATGACTTCACTAATGTATTTTCAATTTATTAAGTAACATTTAGTGTACAAAATTGTGTTTTCGCAAACTGACGAAATTTGTATATAAACTCTTTGTAAACATACTTTTTTAATACTTAGTACTCATTTTACATAATCTTTATTTATTACAAGAGTTTTTTTTAACATAAATATATCATTTCAATTCCTCAACATAAACTATATAAGAAGATATATCTTAAATGTTTAACTTAAAAAAAATTCAAACTAACCAATAGTAACTCATCTTTACATATCTGACCAATCAGATAGCAAACTTAATTACACATAGACTATATAAACCAATCACAAACAGCCATACAAGTTGCAGGAAATATTCTTCGTGACCACATACTGCCAATTTTGGGAGCACCATCTATATTCTTCTCTGCAAGAAAATTCGTCCTGAAACTACAAGTAAGTAATCATATAGCTCTGTTAATAAATTCTAATGTTTTTTTGCTATTACTTATAGACCAAGATTTGTAACCTAATTTGTTGTTTCTTTATGTACTTTACCTTTAAACAGACTCTACAAACAAATCAAGTTATACTTCAACTTCAAGATACAGGACACTTTAAATTTAAAAAAGGTATCTACATATGTTTAACATTTAGTTAACGTTATTTGCCAATTATTGTCCTAATTTAAAACTCTATACTTTGTTTCTTAGCCTGTAAATCTTAATACATATTGTGAAGCCAGAATGTTTTGAGGAAAAAACGTTACAATGCTGTGTAAAAAATGTTTTCTTCCTGTTCTAAAATATGTTTTTTTGTGCTTTTACTCATAATACATGTGTCATCCCCGGTTCTTTTTAGCAAATAAGTAACAATGCTTTATAACAAATGTGTATTATTTATATAACATATAAACGCATTAGTAATTTTCATCAACTTTCTCTCTAAACAGAACTCAAAGGTACAGAAAAGAGATAATTCACATCAAAGAACAAACATTCTGCTACTACTATAATTCTCTTGGTAAGTTCATAAATAAAACATAACTAGTCTTTATAAACTCTATAGAATGTACTAGAAATAAAAATGACTCTTTTTATGCATCTGTTACTATAATCTTCCTGTTCTTAAATATGTTTTTTTGTGCTTTTACTCATAATACATGTGTCATCCCCGGTTCTTTTTAGCAAATAAGTAACAATTCTTTATAACAAATGTGTATTATTTATATAACATATAAACGCATTAGTAATTTTCATCAACTTTCTCTCTAAACAGAACTCAAAGGTACAGAAAAGAGATAATTCACATCAAAGAACAAACATTCTGCTACTACTATAATTCTCTTGGTAAATTCATAAATAAAACATAACTAGTCTTTATAAACTCTATAGAATGTGCTAGAAATAAAAATGACTCTTTTTATGCATCTGTTAGTATAATCTTGGAAATTTCTCTTTTTAAATCCAAATAAACAAAACTATTTTTAGAGACGTTATAAAGTAAAAAAAGTTTTACCAAAAAACAAATTGTAACTTTTCCTATAACATACTTAATTATTTCTCAACAGACCGTGGCAATAGAACAACAACATCAAACTGAACAAGCATCTACTTTCGATAAATAGAACATTACTGCTGGTAAGTAAATTACTAGAAGAGTACTAGCTTTATTTAAAATCTTTTATACATTTCTGATTGTATTAATATTTGTATATTAACTTTTCTAGATACCAGAACTCAAGAATGACTGATGTTGCAACATTTATTACATCTCAGAAAGGCAAATTTTTGTTATGCTATATGGGCTACATTTATACTCAGGAGAAGCAAAAAGACCTTAAAGTGAATTGGAAGTGTACAAAATATTACTCCAATAAATGCTATGGCCGTGCTACAACAAGGGAAACTAGTGTTATTAATACCACTGAACATAATCACCCACCAAACATCTCGGAAATAGAAGTGAGATCCACTCTTGAGAATATCAAAGAATTAAGTACCAGATCAGAACTACCTACCAACGTAATTCTGAAAGAATTACTACCTAAAGTTCCCAAAGAAGCAAGAGGTCAGCTACCATCTATTGCTTCCATTAAAAGAACAATAGCAAGAACAAAAAAAGCAAGTAGACCCAATATACCAACTCCTAAAACTTTTGAAGAAGTCATAATTCCGCCAGAGCTTGTAATTACTCATAATGACGAGCCATTTATTTTTTATGATAATCATAGCAAGGACAAAAGAATAATCATGTTTGCAACTAATAACAATATTAAAAAATTAACTGAAAGTACTACTTGGATGATGGATGGAACTTTTTCTATATGCCCAAAACCTTTCTACCAGTTATACACAATTCATGGGCAATATCATAATACCTGTATCCCCTTCATATATTGTTTATTACCAAACAAACAAGCCACAACTTACTCAGAAATCTTACAAAAAATAAAAGAACAAACTTCTGACTACTTCCCAATGAAAATCATCATAGACTTCGAGCAAGCTATGATTAATTCTATTTTGAAAACTTACCCACACACATCCATTCAAGGATGTTATTTTCATTTCATTCAATGTCTCTGGAGACATTTACAAAAATCTGCCCTTAGTGTTGAGTATGCAACAAATATAACTTTTGCATGCCAAATCAAACATCTCATTGCTCTGGCATATGTACCAGTAACTGATGTGGCCGAACATTACAATTTGTTAATTGAAAGTCCTTTCTACACCCAAAATGAGCAAAGACTCGCCCCACTTTTAGATTACTTTGAGGACAACTGGGTAGGAAGACTACATAGGTCAGGCCACAGACGCCAGCCAAAATTTGCAATTCCCTGGTGGAATGTATATCTACCAACACTCAACCAAGAGGCAAAAATGAACAATGCTGTTGAAGGTTGGCACAATGCCTTCCTCTCTTCTACTGGACGTACAACACCCACATTACACAAGCTAGTCACAGCTATACAAAAAGAGCAAAGCTTTCAGGAACTACGTATGCAGCAATCTGTCATACAACTGAAACCAAAACTCTCTAGACAAACTGCTCAAATGTATTTATATCTTCAACAGCAAGTCCAACTATATCCTACAACAAGAGGACTGGAATATTTAAAAATGATAGCCAAAACATTGAACTAATTGCAATAACTAAATTAATTGATAAAGATCAAACAATATCCTCAATCTAATAAAACACATATTTTAATATAATAAAAAAATATTTATTTTGTCTAATTTATTTTTTAACACTATTATAAAAAGACTAAATAAATATATTAATATATCACAATATTTGTTTTTGAAAACTGTTTCCATCCAAATAAAATAACATAAATTTATAACTTACCTTTAAATAGAACATCATAAAGATAATCCTTTACCGACAATACAATGTGTAAATGTCAAAGACTTAATCCAACAAATCATTAATTATGTTTTCTTTAACTCTGCTAAAACTATCCATCATCCAAATTAAACGACTATTTAAATGCCATTTAAAATAACGACTGTTATCTTAAAGTGTGAAAAATATTTCACAGAACTCAAAATATAAAGGAAGAATGTAAATCATCTCCGTTCTAACAACTGAAACACACTTCCTTTCCCCAAAAAAAAAATAATCGGAAACGGAAATAGCTGTTTCAAAATACGAGAAAAAAAAACAGCTAAACAATCCCACCGACATAACACTAACGAGTATCCCATAATATATAAACATAACATTCCTATTTATTTTTATTTTAATTAAATTATACCACATACTCATTAACTCCAACTATTTTAAATGGCTCAAAAAGTCGTGAACGAAAATACGTATTGATTCCACTCCATTATATGTAAATAGTCATACTTTAATTACCAACCCCAAAATAACAAAATATAACCTTTAATTTTAATTTACAATACTTTAAAAAGATAAAAGTAGAATCGTACCTACTCAAAAGTGAACCTGCTTCCAACCGCGACTTTCCCTTTACCAAAATAACGCAAAAAGACAAAGAGTGGTTACAAAATAAAAGATCCAAATTATATGTAACTGTGAAAAGTACTACTATAAATGTCCATTATTGTTATATATATGGCTCGAAATTATGTGTAATGTTCAAAAAATTGTATAGTATATTGTGAATAGAAAATCTTTTTGCCTGTATATTAATTATATATTACATACTTTTAATATTTATAACATTAAGTATGAAAATATATAAATATTTAATGTAATATTTATTAAAATTATTATATAACTAAATGTGTAATATTGTATTTGTTTATCAGATTTAAGTGTTTACAATATGACTAATATGTGAAAATTGTTATTATTAAAACGTATTTTTTAATAATAATAATCATACATACGAATATTGTATTGTTAAAAGAATCATTGATGATGATGTACATGTTCTAATTAAGATCTTTATATTATATTATACATTTAAAAGTGTTCATATGTTAATATCATCATCAGTATATCACTATATGTATTAAAATTTTGTGACTTATGTTTTTCATTACACATGGTTAATGTTTTATTAAGAAACAATAATTGTATTATGTATGTATAATATCATACATTGCATTATGTGAACTAACCATTTTTTCTCTACAAATTAAAAGTACTTGTCAAGAAAACTACTCTAAAATGTGATTATTAAAAGAACATTGTCCTCCTTTTTTGTTTATATGTATACCAAACATAGCTTGATAAAATGTATATGTGATCGTATATTTCAAGTGTTGAATAAAAAAATTTACAGGAAAGAAAACTGGTGTCATTATTTTGTATTACCTATGACAAAATCATTTTTATGTATTTTTGCAAATGTATTATAACTGTAATGTTCTATCTATTTCTATATACCACATGTAAATAAATAACATACTATACACTGAAGTTATAACAATTATTATTCATACACCCATATACATATAATATCAATATTTGAAAGACACATAATTAATTTTTTTAATATTCCGACTCCAATAACCATTTACTTTAGGTAATTGCTTCTCAAAAACCGTGATTAATTTACTATTACAACTGCAATCACCATTTAATTAGAGTAAGTGCAGGACACAGAACATATTAAATTTACTCTTCCAACTCCAATTAACAATTAATTTAAGTAACTGCAGGACATTAAATAATAATAAATTACTATAGTAAATCAAATGTTAAAAAATGAATAATGTAATATAATTAAATGTAATTTAATATAATAAATTTAATTTAAATAGAATCTTAATTTATGTTTTCCCTGTACCCCTATAACTAAAAACTGACCCTGAAACCTAAAAATACCCCTTTACCCACAAACTAAAAACTGACCCTGAAACCTAAAAATACCCCTTCACCCACAAACTAAAAACTGACCCTGAAACCTTACAAAACCCCTTCACCCACACACTAAAAACTGACCCAGAAACCTAAAAATACCCCTTTACCCACAAACTGAAAACTGACTCTGAAACCTCACAAAACCTCTTTACCCACAAACTAAAAACTGACCCTGAAACCTTACAAAACCCCTTTACCCACAAACTAAAAACTGACCCAGAAACCTTACAAAACCCCTTCACCCACAAACTAAAAACTGACCCTGAAACCTAAAAATACCCCTTTACCCACAAACTAAAAACTGACCCTGAAACCTTACAAAACCCTTCACCCACAAACTAAAAACTGACCCTGAAACCTAAAAATACCCCTTTACCCACAAACTAAAAACTGACCCTGAAACCTAAAAATACCCCTTTACCCACAAACTAAAAACTGACCCAGGAAACCTAAAAATACCCCTTTACCCACAAACTAAAAACTGACTCTGAAACCTCACAAAACCCCTTTACCCACAAACTAAAAACTGACCCTGAAACCTTACAAAACCCCTTTACCCACAAACTAAAAACTGACCCAGAAACCTTACAAAACTCCTTCACCCACAAACTAAAAACTAACCCTGAAACATTACAAAACCCCTTCACCCACAAACTAAAAACTGACCCTGAAACCTAAAAATACCCCTTTACCCACAAACTAAAAACTGACCCTGAAACCTTACAAAACCCCTTCACCCACAAACTAAAAACTGACCCTGAGACCTAAAAATACCCCTTTACCCACAAACTAAAAACTGAGCCTTAAACCTTACAAATCCCCTTCACCCACAAACAAAAAACTGACCCTGAACACTTAAAATACCCCTTCGCACATACACAAAAAACAGACCCTAAACGCAAAAAATGTACCTTTGATAAAACTACCCACCCTTATCCACTATAAACTCGACATCCCACTCCTAAAAATATGATACATTTCTTTAGTAAATATCTACTAAATTATATATTTTTAATACTTTTTACTACATACACAAAATACCTCAATTTAGAACAAAAACATAATAGTGTTCATAATTACGGATTTAAATAATATGTATATAAAATTTCGAATAGAAACAAAAATTAAATACAATGCGAAATTTTTAATTCTATGATTACAGTATACTTTGTGTATACACTACCCACCCTTATCCCCTTGAAACTATACATCCCACTCCTAAAATAATTAGACAAATATTTTTAGAAAATATATAAAAATATTATAATTACAAATCTATTTTAGTACATACACAACAGCAAACTTAAAAAATATGTACTATATTCGATAACAATCGATATCATTTCGCATAATTCGAAATATTTTTTTATATTTTAGAAATTTTGCAAATGTATATGAAAATGCGAAATTTTAATTTATATAATTACCCTATATTTTTTAAAACACTACCCACCCTTATCCCCTATAAACTCTACATCCCGCTCCTAAAATTATTGTACAAATATTATTAAAATATAATTTAATATTTTAATATGTATAATACTTTTTTGTACATACACAAAAATTAATCATTTTTTTTTATATACTCCCTAAATTTCGATCAAATTTCGACTACTACAAATATTTTTTAAAATTATCGAAATTTTGAAATTTAAAGGAAATTCGAAATTTAAAATTGTAAAATTACACTATACTTTTTTAAAACACTACCCACCCTTATCCCCTATAAACTCTACATCCCGCTCCTAACATTAATATACAATTATTTACTAAAAAATAATAAATTTATATATATTTACACAATTTATTAATATATATCCAAAAGCAAAGTACAAATAATTTAACAATACTCAATAAATTTATATAAAAATTCGCAATTTTAAATAATTTGAATTAAATTTCGAAAATTTATAATTTTACTTCAAATGCGAAATTTATTATTCCATATTTACACTATACTTTTTTAATACACTACCCACCCTTATCCCCTATAAACTCTACATCCCGCTCCTACACTTCTAACTAAAATTATTTAAATTATATGTAAAAATTACCTTATATATAAACAACATTTAACTATATCATTACTTAACATACTTTAAAACATCACTTTTACATATCGATATTTTTGCCAATCGATATTTTCAGCTTCGATATTACTGATTTCGACATTCATGTCTTCGATATTTTTGACACACACATAAATCGATATTTTCTACGACGATAATTTGGTTTTCGATATTTCTTACCATCGACATTTAGGACTCGATAATATGGTACTTCGACATTAACAACTCGATATTTTGACTGTCTACCATATTGAGTATCTAGGGGAAGCTTTCCTATGTGCTTTTACTAACAGTAACCCGAGTGTCCTTAAAATGGCCGCCATAAACGCAGGAACTTTACTGCGCATGCGTCTGCCACATCTATGTGGTATGACGTCCTTTGCTTTTTGGTGGGAACTTCTTGCTTCTGCGCAATAGTGCCAGAAATGGCTGTTTCAAACCTCACATGCTAATGCTTATGCTGCTGCTTGTACTAAACCTGTTCGTTCTGCTTAACTATTAATGCAAAAGTTAAAAATAAATAATGGGGTTAGAGTAGAGATAAGTGGTATACAGTGCATTCATTTATTTTTGTATTCTAATGTGTCTTTCTTTGACTTTGTTACTAGCCCGTTTTTGGGCCTTAAATGAGACGAAACTCCATATTGAAAGCTGCGCCTGCGCAAAGAATCCCTGAAAGTCATGCAGTCATTGTCATTGAATGACTGCCAACACCCTTCTTACCCACGATGTTCCTGGGAACCTGCTCAACTAACCTCTAAAGAGGAAACAAGAAGACTGAAACAAATACAATGTATATAATTTGTTTCCCAATATTGCTTTGTAGAATAAAATTGTGAGAAAACAAATTATGGCCGGGAATTTAATCAATATAACCTAATGAAGAATGATCTTATCTTAGTATGGTTTGATGAACTCACCTCGTCTTTCTGTCCAATCACGGAAGGGGAACACATAGATTTGCAACATTTAGGGGTGGTACATTGCCCTGAAAATGGTATAACTAAGGTAGCCTAAGTTAGAAAATGTGTCCGACTTGTCCGAATAGCTGACCTGTCACTGACCCAACGCATGCTATAAGAGATCAAGAGCAGAGGTGCTGGCGGAGCACTGCCAGAAAATTCGAGGTGACCGGGGAAATTATCGATTACCCAATCGGGGTACCAAATTAAGTTAGAGAAGGGTGTGACGCTGGCGTTACACTTAGCGGAAGTCACCTGTCCTGAACCGCACTTGTCTTGTCCCTTGGACACCTGATTTATTGGGAGCTTGGTCTTTCCCCCAGCCTGTGGCCAGGATTGGTCCTTGCACCATTCTAGGCAAATATAATCCATGTGGTATGTCCTTGTGCTATTTCCCTTTCTCACCCTTCCCAGGTACCAATGTCTAAAGGTGTTACTGTGATTTCTTGCAAACTTTATATCTTATTACTCATATTTTTACTTATGAAATGTATGGTCTCTGTAATTTAGATAAAGACTCACCTAAACTTGCATAGATAAATGTTGCATCCAAAGAAGACAAATGTAGAAGAGTATATTGAAAGGAGATTTATTCTCAGGAATAAGTACAGCACTCAGATCTGCCAGAGTGTTCATCTGTCAAGCTCCAGTCTTCAACTGAAGAGCTGAAACCCAACATTCCATTACTGGCTAGCAACATTGATGCTTGAACAAATACAGTCTATCCAATTTCCATTAAACATATAAACATACAGTGCCTGCACACAGTGACTCTACTTACTGCTGCTGGGTGCTTTGAACTGCTTTTTGCTCCCTCTCGCACCACGCCTCGCGGCCCCCGCTTCGCGGAGGCCGCTCGAGGTGCTTTCATCTCTGGATTGCCTGAACTCAAGAGGCGACCGCCGAGGGACTGCTATCGTACCAGGGACTGCGAGGACCAGCGGGCGCTGCGTTCCTCACTCGCCGCAGCTGGTCCTCTTCCCGCCCCCTCCCGCTACATAGAGATAGCCACTGACGCGCTAGCGGGACGCGCACGGAGCAAAGCGCCGATCGAAGCCCGGGCAAAGGGCGGGCCCTCTGTGGCCCTCGGTGACTGAGGTAGGCTGGGCTGGGCCACGTTATTTACATTTGCTATTAAATTAACGTGTTGCGTTCATAAGCGAAGTGCCGCCTTGTGAGGTTTAAAATTGGTTACTTGCTCCTTTGATACTGACTGGAAGGCAACACCCGACTTTCCTCCATCCGTACATTTATTTTATGGTCTATTCACGCTCTTAATCACACTCTCTGTGGAAGTTTATTTTCTTATAAACGACATATTTTGTATAATTGCCGGGGAGGATGACGAAGAAACTTCGCTCTGGGAGAATACTAGGGGGAAGGTCCTGTGCCAAAACAAAATCCAACCCCCTAAGAAATAAATCAGTTAACAACCCTCTACTAAAGGGTCAATGTCAGCTCTTTAAACTATGGGAACAACCAGTGGATAAGAATTTACCAGTTGATGAAATAGAAGGCTCCGTCTCATTTGCGCAAACGGGACCGTTAAAAGTGGTTGATAATCCGGTTCCTCATGTTGCTGTAAGAGATCCCTCCCAATTAGAAACTGCTGCGAGGACCTGCCTTGTACATTACGATTTCGATAGTGATATCAAGCTCCATGTTCAAACTACGGAGGGAGAACAAGCTAACAACTTACCAGCTCCACAAGCCTCTACTCCTTATGTTCGGTCAGGAGGAGATTCCTCATTGTCATCCATTGACCTAGAACTCTGTGGCCGTTACTTGGATGCTGGTACTCTGAAATCTCCAGAAGCCGTTAAGTCATCAGTGGGTGCTACTCCCTCTGGGTTATTATTGTATAGCAGCACTCCTTCAATAAATGCGCAGGACATGTCCGCATTGTTAAACGTCTCCAAGAGCCCTGAGCTCAATCTATCGGGAATCTGTCTTTCTGTTGCTGCAGGTGAAAAACCTATATCGGAATCTCTGATTGCCCTGGAACATTTGCTGGCCTCTATATTACTTCTTTTGGGTAAATTTGTGGATAGCTCTGACTGTATTTTGGATTCTGTCACACAAATATTGAATACGTTGCTGCTAAAAGTTCCTGAAAAGAGGAGTGACCTTCCTCCTGAGGCCGGTATTAGCCTAGCAACGGGGTATGTAAATGTTCCTGCAGGAAACTCTGGTACAAAGTCTACAGTAGTAGTTCAAGAAAACGATGCCATGGTCCCGCCAGTCACTGCGGCGACTAAATGTGTAAAGAACTCAGATCTTGAAATAGAGGAAGGAAATCTGTCTGTCTCAGTTTTAAAAGTGGCACAAGAATTATTTCCAATATTCATCCCGGAAAAAAAAGGGCAACAGGATGATGAGAAAGTGATAAAGGAAAAAATCGGCAAACATAGAAATAATAAAGGAAAAAAAAGGAAACCTGTGCGCAAATATAGGAAGAAAAGACAGAGGCGGATAATCTTCCAAGATCCAATTGTTTTAACTGATAATGAAGATAATGCCACCGACTCTAACCCGGTGGCCACGAATCCGGCTAATGAAACCTGCCGTTCAGATTGTGGTCCAGAGGTCATATGTAATATTCTTCCTATGTCTGTGGAGGATTCTCAGAATGGTGGTCATGGGTTGGTTGCCCCCCCAAAGGCGGAGATGAGGAGACCTATCCTGGCCGAACCTGGGGCCCTCAACCCTTTGGCTTCTTCTTTTTCTCCTATAGATGAGGTTGAAGTACGTCCCCATCTTTCCTCCCAGCCAAAAATATCAATGTCTTATGTGGACACTTTGGTTCTGGACTTTTTGCCTTTATTTGATGTTGATTTGCCCTTAAACAGATCATGGTTGCTTAAATGTTTTAGAGACTTGGAATGTCTTCACCTTATACAATCAAGTGATATTGATTTAGTTACTCTGTTAGGTGGAGATAGTGTGACACGTATAAGGGTCAAATTTCATTCTAAAATTATTGTAAATCTTATATTACAACAAGCGGAGAATTTCCAATGCAGAGGTATTGATGTTCTGCCTATTTTCACTCTAGGAAAAGCCATTCATTCTCATAGGATGGCCCAAAAGGGTGATAAACAAGATGGGGCCCTTTCTCCCTTTAATGATTTAAAGATTTGGGTTTCTAAGGGGAAACGCTCGGTCTCCCAGGTATTGCCCCCTCCACTAATTCAGAATTCTCTTCCATCAGAGGATAATCAACGGTGGAATTGGCTGCCTAGTGCCCTATCAAATAAGAGCACAGAAAACCCCAAATTATTTCAACATCTTTAACAATAATTTGAAAATCATTTCTTGGAATGCAGCCGGGATATATAGTAGTCCAGAGAAACTAGAGTTTCTACTCTCGCTGGAAGCAAATGTGATCTGGTGTGCTAATAATATTTATGCAGGGAAGGATTACTATGTGTTGGAAGTGCCGGCTGCCCCCTCCAAGAAAGGTCATGCTAAAGGGGGAATTGCTTGCTTTTTGTCTAACAAACTGCAGTGGAGTTTCTCTCACTATATTGACCCAAGTTATCTTTTCCAAGCTATAACAATAGCAAATTTCCCTAGCTTTGCAAATAAGTCTTCTGTCATAATCATTAATGCTTACATTCCTCCCGAAGAATGTTTTAACATTTTATTGAAGCAAGTGTTTCAGTATATCAGACAGATAAAAACCTGAAGTTATTCTTGTAGGAGATTTAAACTGTAAAATTTCTAATGCTAGCTTAAATTTATTTAGAAATAAACCTAAAGAAGAGGCCTATTTTATTCCACAATCCCTCTTCCCAGATAAAATAGTAACTAATAAAAGAGGGAAGATTCTCTTGGAAGAACTGCAGGCAGTCGAGGGGCTTATTCTAAATGGGAGATTCCCCTCTGATGTGCCTGCGAAGTTTACTCATAGGTCCCCCTTTAGTGCTTCTATACTTGATTATGTGATCTCCGATTATGACATTTTTCCATTCGTTCAGGATCTTATGGTTTCCCCAACACCCTTGAGTGACCATAACATATTCACTTTAACTATTTCTTTAAAACCTCCTCCCACTGAGTCTTGATCCCTTAATAATAACAATGTTAATTTCCATGGATCTTCGGGTAGATGTTTCTAGAATCCAACTGCCATTATAGGTGTGCAGGATATTCTATCCAAAACCATATTAGAATTAAGCGATTGGCAGGGTTCCGAAATTGTTAACTTTGAAAAATTTATGAGGAAGATCATCTTGGATGTGAAAAAGGCTAGTTGCCCTAGGAAAAAGGTAGTTTATCCTAGTGTATTGCGTATCCTGAATAAGGAAATAAATAAACTAGTGCGGGAGCAATTCTTAGGTAGATCTGGTGAATTAGCAAACTAAATATCGAGGTTAAAAAGAAGGAGAACTAGATTGAAATTGAAACTAAAAAAAGAGAAGGAAGATTCTGTATGGATAAATCTAAGGGAAGCGGTGTGCATGGTAAGGCCAGAGAATTTTGGTCTATAGTTGGTAAGGGATGTGGTGCCAGAACTAGCCCTCTCCCCATCCCTATATCTGAAGAGGCATGGTCCTCTCACATTCGGATGCTGTATGCTGGGAATGACATATTGGCTGAAGATAGTGAGCCTGTTCTAACACCTGAGGGTCCTATTAATTTCCCAACAGAGAAAACCATAGAAATGGCTATAAAGAACATGCGCTCCTCCGGAGCAATGGGACCTGATGAACTACCCATGACGGTTTTGAAGCAGGAGCCCTCCTTATGGAGTAAGATCCTCTACCCATTGTTTAGATCCTGCTTTGTTAATAAAACGGTCCCTGCTTCTTGGAGGGGAAGTTTATTGATCCCTATTTTTAAGAAGGGAGCAAGGGACAACCCCATGAATTACCGTTTGATAGCTCTCCTCGACTCAATCGGAAAGGTTTTTTCAAAATGTATCCTAATATTACTTGACGAATGGATCGAGGAGAATAATATCTTACCATTAGAACAAACTGGTTTCCATAGGGGAACCGGTACACTAGATAACCTCACCGCCCTACAGGTGATCTCGGACAAATACATCCATGTGCGAGGGGGGGTGGTGTTTGCTGCGTTTATTGATTTCTCCACAGCGTTCGACAAAGTAGACCGTCGTACGCTGTGGAGAAAATTAGCAGCGCTAGGCTTACCTTCTTACCTATTAGATCTTGTACGTGCTCTCCATACGGATACTTGGTGTCGTGTACTTCAAGGTGGGGAAAGAGGACTCTCGCAATTAATTCCATCTTTGAACGGCCTTAAACAAGGTTGTCTTCTGGCTCCATTATTGTTCTCCTTGTATACTGTAGATCTTCCGGCTTCCCTGTCTGCTTATGTGGGTATAGCTCCGGTGGTGGGGGGGTTCCCTATCTCTTGTCTGATGTACGCCGATGATATTCTTGTCCTAGATTTAACACTTAAGGGTCTGGCTAATCGGTTGCAGGCTTTACATGCATTTGCTGACTCTCATTTTATGAAGATGAATACATCTAAAAGTAAAATTATGTGTATTGCAGGGAAAAAGAAGTGTCGATCTGAAAACTTTGGATGGTCGATAGGTGGCCAGAAATTAGAGGTTGTCAAATCCTATACCTTTTTGGGTAAAATAATTGCGGCCAATTTGAGTGAGAAACCTCATATTGAGCATAGTTCACGTAAAGCCCTCGCTCATGGCAAAGGTTTGAATTCCCTTTATCTCGCCACTGGTAAAAGACACTTCGCCTGTTTACTTGAGGTGTATAGGGCAAAGATTCCTGCTACCATATTATATGGCATAGCACTTGTAGAGCTGAAGCACTGGGGTTTCTGCCACACAGTTGAAGGGAAACTCCTAAGATCCTTATCTACCCTCAACTCAGTGTGTTCCCTGGCCGCATGTAGGCTCGATTTTGGCCTTAGGAGCAGTTGGGTTCAGGGGCTATGTGCTCTGGTAAGATGGGTGGCATGCTTGGCCAGAGTTGAACCGGGATTGATGAGAGCCCTTCTTAAAGGAGAACTCTTGGGCAACTTCAAAGAGTTCTCTCGATTAGTAAAGAACTTTAGAAGAGCGGTGTCACTTCTAAAGCTAGACGAAAGTGTTTTATTCCTACATTCGCCGACTCAGCTAAAAACCCTGCTGAAACAGGCATCGTGGGAACTCTGTTTTCCAACAGATAAGAATATAGTACAAGAAAAAGGGGGATGTGATCTCCTCCTTAATTCTCACTCTATGAAGTTGGCCCAACCCTATGCCACATGGAATATTCCACATGGTGTCCGAAGATTATGGTTTCTTTTAAGATATGATCTATTGCCCCTAAATCTACTCTTATCTAAATGGTATGGATCCTCTCTGATGTGTAATTTTTGCAATATGAGTGTTCAGGATCGAATGCATGTGCTGTTGATTTGCCCTGCACTCCGCCTATTGCGGTTTAAATGGTTAAAACCAATATGTTTATTACTAGGCATTTCCAACGTAAAAATCTTCCTACAAGCTCTGTACTGTCCCCCAAATGAAATGTTTTGCTTCTATATCTTTAATTTTTTTAAAGGTTTTTTAGCTATTTATTAATGTGACATGGAGGTCTTTGATGTTGATTATTCTTGTCTATTGTCAATGGATGCAATTTGTTTCGTGCTTGCTGTATTGAATTTTTCTTTTGCATGTAATTTGTATTGTGTATTTTATGTGGCCCTCGTTGAGAGCCAAAACATAATAAAATAAATTGAAATTGAAATATAAACATACAGTAAAAATAAATAAAACATAGAATACAACACACCTCCCCTCCTACAAGAAACACAAAACAAACTAATAATATATTCTTCAAGGTATACAGGTTTACACTTCAATCTAGAGCTGGACTTAGAAGAAGAAACAGAGACATCAGAAGATAACATGGCATCATTAGACTCATCTGTATTTTCAATACAAAATCCAGCATTTTCCTGGGCTACACAATCACCCTGAAGTAGTTGTATGCCACTCGCAAAAGGAATTAAGCCATTAAGCCAGAAGTGTGGCTCACTGGTTAGAGGAGGCAGACCTGGAAGCAGAGGTCAGCCCGGGACCAGGGTTCAATTCCATGGACTCGACAATTCTCGCTCCGGTGCCTACTCGATTCACGGGTTCACACTCTGCGACTCTGGGCAATAGCTTGCTTAATCTCCACAACTAGCTTGCTTAATCTCCACAACGGCCCCTTGCGGCAGGATGCCTGGCTTTCACCTTGCGGATACCCTGCCGGGGTTTTCTCACAGGGGAATACCAGGACCGGTTCCCTAAGCAAGCGTTTAGAAACCGCTCGGTGATTTGCGCTATATAAATTCCTGTACATTACATTACATTACATCCAAATTACAAGTATGATCAGCAACCTCGGGCAAACCCTGAAAAGTGTTACACCTCAAATACAGATTTTTCACTTTAGCAATATTTCTTTTACTCCACCATTTTCCCCCAGAGACCTTGACAGCATGTTTACTCACTTGAATGATAGTCGTCTCAGGATAAAATTTCGAACCTCCTACCTTAAAAGGTCTTCTAATTTTAACTCTATCCCCAACATTGAACAAAATGTCTTTAACATATTTGTTTTGTTCATATCTGATTTCTGATTTGGCTTGAGCACATTCAACATTCCTTTTAATTTGATCCAAACTGGGAATATCCTTCTCAGGATAAGCCTTTCTGACAACCCATTCAGGAGGCAACTCATTGAAGGATTGCCTTCTTCTTAACAAAGCAAACGGGGTCACTCCTGTAGTTGAGTGTAGAGTGTTATTATACTACCAAATTCTGTCACTAACTACCTCTTGAACTTGCAACCCTGAAGATGAAGCCAACTGTACCGAATCTCTTACAATATGGTTCACCCTTTCCACTAACCCATTTCCTTGTGGACTGGACTGTGGTAAGATGTTTAATACCAAGATTACTAAAAAAATCTTTCATGTTATGCGAAACGAACTGCACCCCATTGTCCGACACAAGATAGGCTGGTATACCCTCAGATCTGAAAAGTTGTTTTAAAAACTTGATCACATTCTCAGTGTTAGGAGCCCTCAAAAATGTAAAAGAAACCCACTTAGAATGATAGTCAACTATTGTCAGAATGAACCTGTAACCTTGGTTCAACCCTCCTATAGGTCCTAGGAAATCCATGCCCAATTTCTCCCACGGGTTTTCAGGAAAGGCAATAGGACACAAGGGTTTGTTTACAGTACGTAGAGACTTCTCAGCATGTGAGCATTCAGCACAGTTATTCAAGAATGTGTCCACACAGACATCCATTCCGGGCCACCAATAATAAAGCCTCAACCTCTTCTTAGTGCTAGTAATCCCACCATGACCTTTGTGTGGAATAGTAATAATTTTATTTCTGATAGACATTGGAGGAATGAGAAAGGAACCTCTCAAAATGAAGTCTAATTTAATACTCAACTCCTCCTTGACCTTGGAAAACGGAAGTAAATCTCTATCAATTTGACTTTCTCTCGGCCACCCACTTGAAATATATTTTTTAATAATGCTTTGACAAGGGAGTTCCAAAAAATCTTGTTCCAACATAAAACCAACTACTTCTCCCAACATTTTTTAACTTCTTCCAACAAAACTAAAGATGTTTTTAACATAGTCAATGAGCTCTGTGACGATGATAGGACAGCCCCCTCAATAGCCCCCACCCAGAAGTTGTGTAACTCTCTGAATGAATTCTTCAGAGAGAAAATTGTAACCATAAATCGCAACATTGCTAGTTCTCCTAAATCGTCTCCTTTGGATGATATTTTTAATAACCCTACTACATTAGATACCCTTCCTGCTATAGACCCTAAAACCTTTTCCACTCTCCTGGCACGGGTCAAGTCTGGTTCACCCGACGACATCTGCCCACCCCACATTTTTACAGAGATTGGGCACTCCATCCCTCACGGGATCCTTTCTCTGCTTAACGACTCACTTGATCAGGGAAAGGTACCTGCAGGGTTTAAACATGCTCTACTGATTCCCTTGATCAAAAAACCCGGTCTTGATCCTCACGATCCATCTAACTATCTCCCGATATCCTTGCTGCCATTCCTTTCAAAAATTCTGGAGGCACACGTTGCTAGCTGTCTCTCTAGCTTCGTTGAAACCACTGGATACCTGGAGCCCAATCAAGCAGGGTTTCGACCAGGGCATTCTACTGAGATTGTGACACTGGCGGTCCAGAATGTACTAAGATGCAATGCAGACAAGGACATTCACCAAGCACTGGTACTTCTTGACCTGTCGGCCGCATTCGACACGGTCGACCATACCATCTTGGTCGACCGTGTCGAACAGGCAGGCCTGAGAGGCTCGGCACTTAGATGGCTGAAGTCATTTATCTCGGAACGCACCCAGGCAGTGAGATTAGGAACCTTTACAGCCCCCAAAATCAAAAACGAATGTGGAGTCCCTCAGGGCTCGTCCCTGTCCCCACTTTTATTTAATTTGTTCTTACGACCCCTGCTGTTTTCATTAAAAAAGTTTAGAGCCTTAATTTTTAATTATGCAGATGATCTGCAACTGATCTTCTGTTTGGACTCCCCTGGCGCGGCCACCGAATTTCGGGAGGCCATGGTCCACATTCAGAGATGGATGGGCCTAAATCACCTGAAACTCAACCCAGGCAAAACTGAATTGATTTTGCCTGGGAAGAGTGAACTGTATTGGGGGCCACACTTTTGGCCTCCAGAAATGGGAAACCCCCCAGCTAAGTCCCAAGCAGTTAAAAGCCTAGGAATCACTTTCAACGAAGATCTTTCGCTCAAAAGTCAGGTAGGGAATGTGGTACCTGCAAGTTTCTTTCAACTTCGTAAGATTAAGAAGATCGCCCACCTTTTAACCCACCCTGCTCTGATTCAAGTCATAATTGCTCTTGTGCTGTCCCGTCTGGACTACTCCAACAGCTTGTATTTGGGTCTTCCAGCGGGGCAGCTCAAGAGACTTCAACTGGTCCAGAACCAAGCGGCCAGGTTGATTTGTAAGATTCCTAAGTGGCAGTCCATCAGACCGGGACTGGCCAGTCTCCACTGGCTGCCAGTAGCGCAGAGAGCAGCATTTAAAGCGGGATGCATTATCTTCAGGGCTCTACAAGGCAAGGGCCCTGGATTCATTAGCAGCCTGCTTGTCAGTTACACTCCCTCTCGTGCTCTCCGCTCAGGTCAAAAGAATTTGTTAGTGGTGCCTCGGATCAGGAAACAACGCCAGGGAGGCGGATCCTTCCACTTCTTGGCCTCCTCCCTGTGGAACTCTCTGCCACTGACGCTAAGGCTTCATGAAGATTTGTTAGCCTTTAGACAGGCTTTTAAAACGTGGCTCTTTAAGCAAGCTTATCCTTAGTTAAACTCCGTTTTTTTCTGTCACATGTTATGTCTTGCCAGTCTTCCACAGCGCCATGAAGCCTACGGGCATACGTGCGCTTAATAAATTTAATTTAACATAACATAACATAACATAACTGTCTAATGATGCTGCTTGAATCCAATCAGATTGAGATATAGTTTCCTCAGTCAATTTCCACCCATCAACCAAACTGACTACAACTTCTTTATCATCAAGAACAGTTTCAAAGTCAGAATGATTTGAAGGACACCTAGAAAAGAAGTCAGCTGTGAAATTTTTTCCACCCGGTATGTGCCACATCACAAAATTGTAATCATATAGTTTAGAAAAGAGACAAACTAATCTTGGACTGGCATTTCTCAAACCCTTATCATTCCAGATAATGATCAAAGGCTTATGATCTGAAACCAGTACAAACTCTCGTCCCCGAACATACATAGAAAAATGCCTAACACCCCACACACAAGCCAAAGCTTCTTTTTCTATGGTGCTATAGTTTTTTTCTGATGAAGTAAGTTGGCGAGATGCAAAAGCAATAATGTTTACCACCATTTGTTTGACTAAGTACTGCACCTAAGCCGGCATTACTAGCATCCACAGTAATGTACGAAGTAGAGTTTTCATTGAAAGGCTTAAGGGCAGGGGCACTTATTATCAAATCCTTCAAACTTTCGAATGCTATATTTTGTTCATCGCCCCACAAAAATTTTACTTTGTTTCTTGTGAGGAGTCTTAAAGGTTCACTAATGTGTGCACAATTTTGGACAAACCTGGAATAGAACTCACTCAAGCCTAAAAACGACCTCAACTGATCCTTTTTACAAGGTTGAGCACATTCACGAATTCCCTGCAACAGGTCTTGTTTAGGACTAATACCCTTGTGTGAAATAACGTGACCTAAATATTCTACCTCATCCAACCGAAATTTGCACTTTTGTTTTTTAACCGTCATACCATGATTGTTCAGAATCCACAAAACTTGATCTAATTTAATGAGGTGTTCTTCAACAGTATTGATGGAAATCAATATATCATCTTGATAAGCTAACACATCCTCTACCTCTCCAAAAAGTTGAAACATCAATTTTTGAAATACCGAGGCCGCTGAAGCTAGGCCAAAAGGTAGTCTCAAAAACCTGAAAGGACCAAACGGAGTGTTAAAAGCAGTCAGGTCTTTAGACTCATCACACAACTCAATTTGGTGGTAGGCTGCCCTAAAATCTATTGTGGAAAAAACTTTGGTACCTTTCAATTGGGCTAGCATGTCTTGAATACGCGGCAGGGGAAACCAATCAACTTGTATATTCTTATTCAAAGACCTTAAATCTATGCATAGCCTAAATTCATCACAGTTCTTTTTTAGTGCAACCACTATGGGAGAAACCCATAACGAAGAATCTATTTTTTCAATCACACCATTTTGCACAGTTGATGAAGATGGTCTTTAAGTTTTCCTCTGATACTTAGAGGAACATGCCTAACCTTGTGAATCACTGGAATAGCCTCAGGTTTCAGAATAATTTTATGTTCGAAACCCTTGACTGAACCTAATTTATCTGAAAACACAGCTTTATGTTTGTTAATAATTTTTTCTTTCACAGAGTTGATATTGTTGGAACAATCTAACGAAATCGGATTGCTAGTACCTGGTCTCAAAACCATGGGAAACTTACCTTGGTCTTTCCACCCAAGAATATTATACCCTTTTTTAGCTACATATATTTTTGATGCAACAGTTCTGTGTTCAAAGGTTAGACTATCATTAAAATACCCCATTAAATCAATTTCTTGTCCATCAAACTCCACCGTGTGTATGTCAGGAGGCATCAACTCACTCCTTGCCATTGTTTTAAAAAGAAGACATCAGAAATAATAGTGACTGGAGATTCCGAATCCACTGTAACCTTCAGAGACACATCACCAATTTTTATATCACATACAGGATCAGTAGTACATGAATCTTCCTGCACATCTACCATATCTACAGATAACAAGATTTTCTTAATGACTTGTTCTTCCCTAGAACTTGCCAAATCATCAAAGTTTGCAGCTTCTACATACATCGTTTTGGCCTTAAATTTACATACCACAGCAAAGTGCCCAATCTTTTTACAATTGGAACATTGTTTTTTAAGTGCAGGACAAGAGGAAGAATTAGCTAAATGAGATTTTGAACCACAGCTGAAACATTAAAGTGGCTTGTCAGTTTTTTCCATTCACTTTTGACAGAAGACTTATCACTGTGGGCCATAGTTTGAGAAGTTTGTTGTGAAATCTTGTTTACAGATTCAGTGGGTGAAGTTCTATTATTGCCTAGTTCTTTGGAGGCAGAAACCGATCTTTCAATACCCCTTGCTATTTCTAATGTTTCGATGAGTGAAGGATTTCTACAACATAGTATTCTCTCTTGGACCTTGTTACTTTAGCAATTCACAACAATTTGATACCTAAGCTATTGATCAATGGGACCCTCAAATTCACAAGATGCAGCTATTACTCTTAACTCTGCTAAAAAAGTATCAACATTTTCAAGTTCACGCTGTTTACGAGTGTAAAATGTATGTCTTTCTACTATTATACTTGGCTCATCCTTAAAATGTTTTTCTAACCTTGATACAGCTTCAGTGTATTCATTCAATGAATCTGAGGATGGCCGAATTATTGGAGGCTGATGATCAAAGATTCTTTGTCCTTCAGCACCTAAGGCATTATATAGCATTGCATTTTTCCTGACAGTAGAACATTTCACTCCATCAATAGCAATGATATAGCTGTTGAAGGTATTGAGTCCATTTAATTTTTGGTGTACCTGGTTCTGGAAGGAAAGGGGAAGGAAGGACTGCAGTTTGGAGAGCCATAACATGAGGAAGGTAAAATAAATGAGAAAATAGGAAACTGAAGGAATTTCAAATGAAAGGTATGAATCAGAATATAAGAAATATTAGTGAAATATCAGTGAAAATACAATAAGGAGGGTTTTAGATGATACGCACTTCAGGGTGATTCAAAAGCTGTGCATATCAGCGAATTAGATAAAATAGTGAAACTTCAAATATCAAGCATTTCAGTTGTGTGCATCAGTGTTTAACTTCAGTAATCTTATGTTTCAGCTGAGCACATCTACAAGTGAAGCAAATTTCAGAAGTCATACATTTCAGCTGTGTTCAACAGCGTAAGTGAAACGCAACATCAAAATCTTGAAGAAGGAGCCTTCCGTTGTAAGCTGTGCGCATCAGCGTAAGTGAAAAGCAGTATAAATCTTGAGGAAAGAAATCTTGAAGCTGTGCGCATCAGCGTATTGCATCAAGCGTTCAAAGCGTTGCCAGGATACCTACAAAATGGTTGCCACGCTGAGAGACGTTGCGTAATGACGTCACACGCGCCCCATAGAGTTCCAGGAATGCTTATCGGAATCAGGCAGAGAAGAAGCTTGGAGACGTCACGCAAAAACGAAGCTTGAGGACGTCAGGAGATTTGGCTTCTATGGAATGGCGTAAAGAAAAATTCTGAATGAGGCCGATAAGCGTCTGTGTATAATTCAAATGTCGTGCCGGGTCATTGGCAGCATTAACAAAGAATTAAAGAGTAGAATTTGGTTAAGAGCAATCTTGTATCAAAACGGTTAATCCATGAAGGTAGCGACGCTCACTGTATGAATGGGGACAGCAGGTCAAATAGCGGAAAGCTGCTTATAATCTCTTCGTGCATGATGCTGCGACGCATGTTGCGTAAAGTCCTGCCCCTCCTCCCTGCCCAGTCCAGGCCGGAAGTAGTTCGTGGGACCATACTGAGTCGTTTAGACTATTGTAATGCGCTACTTCTGGAGGCCCCGAAAAATCTGCTGGGGAAGTTACAACGGGTGCAGAATATGGCCGCCAAGTTGGCTCTTTCTCGCCCTAACTTCAGCTTTTCCACTCTAGCTTTAAGGGACCTATACTGGCTGCCGGTGCACCTGCGTGTATTATATAAAGCGGCGTGCCTGGTGTTTAAGGCGGTACATCTACAGGGCCCAGTGCCCCTGCAGAATATGTTCGCCTGGTACTCTGCCCCGCGGCTCCTTCGCTCTTCTTCGGCACAACTGCTTGTGGTCCCGAGGTTCCAGAGAGTTAGGATGGGTGGCCGCTCGTTTAGTGTCGCAGCGGCCAAACTTTGGAACTCCCTGCCACTCTCTCTGAGAAGCCATAGGGACTACTTCCCGTTTAGGAAAGCCCTAAAAACGCATCTTTTTCCTAGAAATGTCTGAGCAGCGAAAAGTGTTGTAGACCGAATCTCAAGCGCCAGGATGCCCTTTGGGTGACAGGACCGCGCTCTATAAGTACACCTACATACATACATACATACATAATCCCAAAATGTAGTGACAATAAACAACAGGCAAAGAAGTTGAACGATGACCTCTTTGCAGTTGAAATAAATAAAGTGTCAAAAAATCTTTAATTACTGTTTCTATTAGCCTGCATCGACGTACTTTAAGAGATTGTCGAGTACATGCAGCGAAGCTCCCAATAGAAAATAGTTTAGAATATGTAAAAATAGAAAATGACTTACCTTAGGAGCCAGGGAGAGAATCTCTAGTGGTATTCAAGAAGATTTAAGAAGTAAGTTGATGTCTATCAGGGAACACTGCAGTTCTGGCAGGATCTTCATTAACCCCTTCCACGCTGATGACGAGCTGGGCTCGTCATGGCGTAGCCTCCTCGCACGCTGATGACGAGCCCAGCTCGTCACGTAACATGCGTTTTAAAAAATCTCAGCGCAGTAGCGGAATTCCGCTAGCGCGCATGTGGTTAAAAGTCTTCATTAAAGTAGTTTGAATGTGGGTCCAAGGAGTGCTGTCTTGACCACCTTGTCGCCAAATTTATGTTGCATCCAAAGAAGACAAATGCAGAAGAGTATGTTGAAAGAAGATTTATTCTCAGGAATAAGTACAGCACTCAGATCTGCCAGAGTGTTCATCTGTCAAACTCCAGTCTTCAACTTAAGAGCTGAAACCCAACATTCCATTACATCCTAGCAACATAGATGCTTGAACAAATACAGTCTATCCAATTTCCATTCAGCATACAAACATACAGTAAAAATAAATAAAACATAGAATACAACAATAAAGCATTTAAAACTTTCCCCGAGTCTGTGGTTATTACAGCAAAGGTAAATTGTTTAAATACTGCTTATTTATTCTAACACCTTTTCGATCCCTAGGACTTATAGCAAAGGTGACAAGAATTGGTAAGTCATGGTTTACAGATATAAGTTCTAAAAGGACTCAAAGTACTGATAGGTGGTTAGAAATAATAAAAAACAGGACTACTAGTTCAAAGTGTGAATGTTTATGGGGACAGGTGCGTATGGTAAAATTGAGCTAGTGGTCCCGCGCGCTATCAGTGCCATTCATTTCACTCTTACCTTCCAACTCTCTCTCTCTCAGTCTGAGTAACATAGCAAGTGTATTGTGGGCCTTACTGCAGGGAAAGAAATGCCCCGAACTGTTAAAATACTGCAAAAATCAGAATTCAATTGGCCTGTTAAGCCTCTGTGCCTGGGTGGCACTGCACCTGCAGCACATATGAAAACTACGCCTCTGCAAACTCTTTTCCTCTCTGTCATCATTTCACATTTTGGGCCTCTTTTTCATCATTGCACCTTTTGGGCCTCTTTTTCTTGGATTGGATTTGCATCCTGGAAGACAGTTTCAGTTTCCTTTACAGTGTGTTTTTAAGAGCCTCTGTCTGCAGAAGTGGCAGACAGACGAGGATCCTAAATATCTATGAATGAACACCACCCCAACTTAAGCTTAAAGGGGGAATCACTACGCCACTCTACAAACACCTGCTCATGAGCACAGACCATGCAGATGAAATGCGGTTGCGCCATGTATTAAGAGGAAAGTGGCGATGCATTGTTAATCTCTCAAATATAACCTGCAGTAAAGGGCCATTCCCCTAAATAGACTCTCAAGTTAGCAATGCAAGAGACGTCGGTGTATTACTATATATTTGTGAGCCTGTGTTTAGTGAGAAGTAGGTTAACAACACGGTTTTCCGTAATGTATGTTGTTCTTTCTAATATGACAATTACCATAGCAAAGAATACAGCAGCAACATCTCTTTCAAAATGCCTTAATTTAGGACATTCTTACAGCAAATACATGCACGTTCCCAACAACATCTTTTTTTGTCTGTTTAATGTTAAGCAATAATGTGCTCTCTCATGTCTACTGATTATAGCATGTGACTGTATTTAACGTGAAGAATGCTGCAAAATACATGGCCGAGATATTAGGCAACATTTCTCCTATCTTGCAGCTGTGCAGCTGCTATTGTGAATAGTGACATTCCAGATCGGTGGCTGCTGACAATTTCCTCACAAAGGTTGGCCGACCAGGCCACATTTCATAGACCAGTCTGAACAGCTACAAGGAAGGAGTTTAGATGGAGGGCTAATGGCAGGGGAGGGTCACCCCACTGGCTCAGAGCCAGCAGCTGAAAATTATATTTTATTATAATTTCATTTTTCTGTGACTGACTGAGCCATGCATGTATAGGGAGGGGCGGTCCGGACCACGGCAAGGAGGAGGAGTGGTAGGCACTGTAAGTGAGCATGTTGGTTTGGTTTGCTGTCGTAGGTGGCCAAACCGACATGCGCACTTACATGTCACAAACCCAGCTGTGTTGTACAGCCGGGTGAAGAAAAAGGTACAGACTCCCCATGCCTGAGCAAACCAGCCCGCTCAGTCCAATCCCGGTGCTTCTCTCATGCTTGGTATAGCAAGAGAGCAGCGTCTGGATTAGGTGGGAAGTCTGTGTGTGGCCAAGGGACCACAGGGACCACAGGGAGCAAAGGAGCACTGAGGAGTATGTGGATGGGTGAAAGAGATTATGGGGCTTATTTATGAGCCCGTGCGTCACTTTTAAACCACCGGCACGTCACTTTTTGTGATGCACTAGCAGGGTAAAAAATGATCCATGTTGTGTCATATTTACATAGTGACGCATCCAGGTAGATGTGTCACTTTGTAAACCCCTGCGCCACATTATACGTGCGCCAGGTATAATGTATGCAAGGTGAGCGTTTTGATGCAAGTAAGCCTTGTAGAAGTGACGCAGTGAAATCTGTGAGATTTCACTGCATCACTTCTAAGAAGTAAATGTGTCAAAATCTTACGCCTGCCTCACAGCAGGCGTAATGCTGACGCAGGCACATTTGAAATGGGACTTGCCCATGTGAAATGACTCATTGATGGAGGTGTGTCACTTTCGTGACACACTCCAGCAATGCGTCATTTTTGCTCCTACAGATACGTTAGAAATACTGACGTATCTGTAACTCCTTGCGACATGATGGGTCATACTGTAAATATGACGCATCCAGCATGTCGCAAGGAGGGCGCAATGAAAAGTGACGCATAGCTGTTTTCACACAGTGATGCGTCACTTACCATAAATGAGGCCCTATGTGTGTGTAAGTGGTGCTCGCCCAACTGCTATGCCACATTGCGGGCCATGATTGAGATTCAGAGCTATTTCTGCAAAATGTTTGCAGGAATCTGGAGGAGCAAGCAAGCCCCATCACTGATGCAGAGCATTTCTTACTCACATAGCTAATAGTAGTAATATCTGTTAGTATGCACCCATGCTTATGGCACCTGCTAGACCTGTCAGCTTTAGGGTGGTCCTCCCACAAGCGTTTTGCTTTCAGCTTTCTATTTTTCTGATTTCATTTTTACAGGCCTTAGGATTCTGTGCGCTTTACCACTGCTAACCAGTGCTATAGTGCTTGTACTCACTCTCTAAACATGGTCAAATTGGCTTACACCTGATTGGCATTCTTCATTTATTTATAAGTTCCTAGTAAAGTGGTATACTCTCTACTCAGGACTGGTAAATTAAATCCTACTAGTGGGCCAGCAGCACTTAATGTGGCAACCATTTATGTAGCCTTTTAAAACATGTCCCAGGTTGGCCACTGCAGCCTGCATACAGTTTTAAACTGCCAATTCGACATGGCATAATAACCCCTTTGCCAAGCCTTAAACTCCTCTTTTATTATATATAAGCCGCCCCTAAGGTGGGTCCTAGGCAGCCCATAGGGCAAGGTGCATTGTAATTAAAAGATGGATGTGAACATTTACGTTTTACGTGTCGTGGCAGTGAAAAACGAACTTGTGAGTTTTTCACTACTGTGAGGCCTCCCTCTCCTGTAGGATAACATTGGGTTACCTTATTACATTTACTAAACGCTAAAGTCTGATTGGAAACAAGTAGGAAAGTCATATTTGTGTCTGCCAAGTTGTCATTTAAAACACTCTTTAATGGTAAAGTCATATTTTAAGTTACCATTTTAAAAATACCACTTTTAGAAAGCTGTACAAAAGGGGGTGGTGATGGACGGAGCATCTGAATCAATCAAACACTCACACCCAGTCAAAAGATCTGGGTTTAATCCATCACCGTTCTTTAGCCCACTCTGCCACCCCAGTTCAGACAAAGCTATATGCAAATCAGTCTGACCCTGTGCCTCATGGGAACAGTCCAGCCCGAACTGCCAAGCCATGCCTTCCCTGGACCGGAAGCCATGTCTGAACTGGGGTGGCAGAGTGGGCTAAAGAACGGTGATAGATTAAACCCTTTGACTGGGTGTGAGTGTTTGATTGGTTCAGATGCTCCGTCCATTACCACCCCCTTTTGTACCGCTTTTGGCCGCCATAGGTGTGGCAGGGTATGCTCAGACGTGAGTCCCTTGCTCACTTTGCCACTGGATTCAAGCAAGCCGGGCTGAAGACGGCTGGAATGCCAGAAACCGGTCCTCGGAAGCTTGTTTCCGGTCCAGGAAAGGCATGGCTTGGCAGTTCGGGCTGGACTGTTCCCATGAGGTACAGGGTCAGACTGATTTGCATATAGCCATGTCTGAACTGGGGTGGCAGAGTGGGCTAAAGAACGGTGATGGATTAAACCCAGATCTTTTGACTGGGTGTGAGTGTTTGATTGGTTCAGATGCTCCGTCCATTACCACCCCCTTTTGTACCGCTTTTGGCTGCCATAAGTGTGGCAGGGTATGCTCAGACGTGAGTCCCTTGCTCACTTTGCAGAACTTCAAACGGTCTGTGTGTGATGGCCTCCTGTATACTGAAGTCTCAGGGACACAAAGACTTTACCTCCAGCTCCCCTAAAGTCTGCGCCTGAGAGTTCTGACCCCGCCAGGAGGTGCCTATTCCAGATTGGGGCCTCTGGAGGTTGTTATTGCTGTTAGGAACTGAAAGAAACCTGAAGAGCTGTGAAAAAACAACGCATCGTCCTTCTTGCGGCTGTTTTTCCTGATGCAGCACCGCCGTGTGAGAAGAATCTCCACGCACCACTGTGTCACTGCAGATACGACGCAGCGCCTGTCGCGGCTGCAAGAGCCGACACGTCGTGGGATTGCGGCTGAAGAACCCGATGCAGCGCTGTTTGTCGCCGCATCGATCGCCAGTGCATTCCGGATTTCCATGCAGCGCTCCTGTGGGGAAAGTTTTCCAGACGCATCACCCACAGTCCAGAACCGGCTTTGAGTCAAAGCATCACTTCCCACTACAGTCCGGATTCAACAAATCACTCCTCTTGCATGTAGCAGAACTGTTGCATCGCCACACCAAGGTCTCAGGAACTTACACATCTCTTTGTTTCTTGATGCTTCCCTTCTCTGTGGCTGTTTGGCCTTGTGAATTTTGATGCATCCACAGGTAATTTGTTTAGAATCATGCATCCATAGTTTTCTATGAACCCAGTTGCTTGAAACCTTTAAAAAAGTCCTATTCCCATTACATGTTTGTTTTTTCTAAACTGGTGTGGTGTCCATTTATGGTGTATCACTGTGTTACTGTGTGTTTTGAGTACAAATACTTTACACATTGCCTTTGGGATAAGTCGGTCTGCTCATGCCAAGTTACCTAGGGGGTGAGCAGGAGTTATCCAAAGTGTGTATCTCCTTACACAGACCTGAAGCAAGGGTCTCTATTTGGACAAGGGTACCTACCTTTGCCAACTAGAGACCCCGATTTCTATCATTGGTGGTCTGCGGTGAGGATTTGAACTTGTATTTGGACTTGAAGAACAGTGATTGGTGTACATCACGAGTTTAGTGCAGACCACTATGTAACCACATACATTGTTTTATTTTTGGTTCTATTTTTGATCAGACCCTTGAAGTATCCAAAGCACCATGTCTCTAAATGGTAAACCAGCTAGTGAGGCTGCAGAATTGAAGTTTGAGATTGAAATGTTGAGTAGTTACAAAGTAGAGCAACTCAAGCAGTTCTGCAAGAGCTTTGGATGTCCCATGAGGAGAAACTCTAGGAAAGAGGATCTACAGAAGGCCTTAGGGGCCTGGTTGGAGGCCAGACAAGCTGGGAGACAGATTATGCAGATTTGGATGGGGTATGCTAGAAGGCGGTTTCAGAGCCCAGGATGTGCCTATTGGGAGAGCAGCCTCTGCGGCTGGTATCAATCATTCTTCCAGGAATTTGGCTCCAGAGGAAATGAAGGAAAGGCAGAGGGCCAGGAAGCATGAATTGGAGGTCATGAGACTAAAGACAGAGGAGAGCAAGAATGCTCGTGCCTTGGAAGAAAGGAAGTTGCTTTTGGCACATGAATTGAACATGAGCAAGCTGGACCTCAAGGCCAAATAGGAAAAGTCCAGTACAAATGTTGGCAGTGTACAGCCAGTGCAAGGGGGTAAGGTTTACAATCCCAAGGACCTTCTACAGAATTTCCAGAAGTGGGAGTATATTTATGCTTGGTTTATGTCTTATGAGGCAGCACTGCATATGAATGTGGTCCCTGAGAGGAATTGGGGGGGTAGGCCTGTGGAGACATTTTGAGGCCAATGGGAGGAACACCTTGACAACTTTGGAGGAGGTGGGTGCTCTGATGTGGTATCTTAATACAGCTACAACAGACTCATTTTATTTTTATTGAATTTCCCATCTGACCTACCCCAATATGAAGGAGGAGTTATGCCTCAGGTAACTATGAGCCCACACTGGAACAGTAGCAGGAAAAGTTTAGGTCTTTCTAGAAGCTTGAATCCAATAAATGGGTTGAGTGTGTAAATCTTTATTGCAGAGCACTGGAGGGTTGGATAAAGGGCAGCAAGGAGAGGTGTGGTGCAGCGGCCTGGGCAGCTGACTTCAGAGCACGGGGTTCATGGTTCAATCCCTGGCTCCGGCGGCAGCTCAGCTCAGCACCATGTGACTCTGGGCAATAGGTCACTTAATTTCCACAAGCGCCTTGAGCCCCATAAGGGTGAGTAGTTTGCGCTTTACAAATACGGATTTGTTTATTTATTTAACTGATTACCAGGGGTTGTACAATCTGATTGGTTAAGAGCACTTGAGTAGTCTTTGTTTTCCAGAGCTGTACCAGCATCTGAAGAATAGTAAGCTGACTGACATCAGGAAGCTTTCTCAGGAGGTGGACTGCTGGACGAGTTCCAGGGCCCCCAGCAGAAGAGTTAAGGGGACAAGGGTAACCAAAAGGGGTTCTCTAAATGGCCCCAAAATAGTTCCCAGGGTAAAGATTCCTAGCTCATCAGTTCTAAGAAGCCATGTCCCACTAAGGGTAGGTCAGACAACCTGGGTCCCCACAAGTGTCATGCATGTTGTTGGGAGGGTCACAGGCAGAATGATCTGAAGTGCCCCACGGCACCACCAGCATCCACTGGTGCACCGTCACTGGGGTTAGTTAGTGTAGTTCTAGGGAAGGAGTTGGTCCCTAGTGAGGGTGGGGAGCCAGCTGCGATGGCCCTTCTCTCATTAGGAGATAGAGAGATGGTCCAGGAAACCTGCCTGCCGGATAACACTAAAATGTACCTGCAGTGGGTGACCATCAATGGGATGAGGGTGGAGGCTCTGAGATACACAGGAGCCAGTGTGAAATCTATCAGGTGTCAATGGGTGTTTAAATAGCAGGTCATCCACAATGTGCTTTGCCTAGGTGTTGCTTCAGACAACTCTCAGTGCCTGTGTTAGGGGGGTCAGGTTCCCTTTGAGTGGGCTGGGGGTCTCATGTTCCTTGAAGGTCATTATAAGTCCATCCATGCCTGTTGAATGCCTGCTTGGCAATGACCTGGAGAGTTCGCCTTGGAAGGAGGTGGAGTGCCAGGCTCATTTAAGGATGTTGGGACTGCCTGAGTGGGCCTGTGTGACCACTTGGTCAATGGCAGACAGTAGGGTTAATGAAGAGGACCTGGAGCCTGAAACAGTGGCCCAGGTGCATGCCAAAAGAGAAGGGGCAGGGAGTGTGGGAAACTCGCCCCAGAAGTTCCCATGGTCCAGTAGGAGGAGGAGGAGTAGAAACCTTCCTGAGCTGACCCATTGGCAGCAGGAAGGAGGTCCCTCCAGGTAAGAGTTCTGTAAGGCACAGTTGGTGTGCCCCACTCTTGTTGGCTTGTGGCAGCAGGTTGCATCCCAGGCAGCAGGTGGTCCATCTAGATCACATTTAATTTATTGGGAGAATGGTCTCCTCTATAGTTAGCCTAAGGTTGCTGAGCCCGGGGCAGCCCATATGCTGGTGGTACTCGCGTGGCACAGGACCATCCCTACTGGGTCTGGCTCATGACATACCTTTGTCAGGATGTTTGGGGGTGTGACAAGACCTATCAGAGGCTTGGCACCCACTTTTACTGGCCCCAAATGCAGAGGCACGTTGGCACACATTATAGATCTTGTCACACGTGCCAGTCAAGTGGCAAGAGTAGAGGGAAGTTTGAGGGTCCCCTCCAATCCTTTCCTGTGGTGAGCACCCCTTTCGAGTGGGTAGGCATCGACATTGTGGGGCCACTGGAACTCAAGACAGCCTTAGGCAAAAAGTTTATCTTGGTCTTGGTGGACCATGCCACCCGGAAGCTATGGTGTGAAACCCACTTATATATGATGTTCTAAACTGACTTGCCCTACCGGCTTAGCACCCAAATAAAATTGGAACGAAAGGAATTTTCGGAAAGTATGTCATTATCCACGTGCCAGGTGGAACATCATTGTTCACCCAGCAAGTTTATTTTTGGGTGTCAGAAGAAATCTGGAATTTGATTATTGAACACGGGACTGTTTAGGAGTTTGTGAAGGCGCCCCTGGTTTTGAACTGTTTAGAGATGCATTAATAATTTATATTTGCGCATATTGAGATTTAAAACCTGTTATGTCTTTCACTGTTGGGATGCATTATGGGAGTTGTGTTTTAGGCAGCACGGATGAATTTAAACTGTGCAGTTGGTGATCATGTCGAGCAAAAGAGGAGGTTAATTAAGAAGGAGGGGCGGAAGTTGGGTTTAAAGGTCAGGTGTTTGAATGCTGTAGCAAACTCATTTTGTGACGCAGAGAGGGGGACGGATGTTGTGCAGCAGGTATGCGACGGGGTATGAAAGAAGGCGAGGGGGATAGATTAGAATGAATGTAGTGTGATGAAGACGTTTGGTCAGGCACATTATGACGAATAGTAAAACAGACTCGGAAGGATTGAGTGGGAGGTTGTAATGTAAATGGGTGCGATGGTGGGATGCATGCTCTTGATAGTTCTGAGGAGAGAAGGGCAGAAGGTTAGAAAGGTACATCAATGATAGTTTTAAGGAGAGGGAGGTTGTGGAATTGGAATGTTGGGAAGGGGTACGAAGGAAGGGGCAAGTATGAGGGTATTGTCGACATGGTCATTGCAAGGGAAATTGGTAAACACAATATGAATACGAGTGAGACATCAGGTTGTTTTCAGTTTGATTAGGGTAAATAGTACTATTTAATAGCATAAACGTTGTATTAAATGGGGTGCATCTGACAATTATAGGATTTTGTATATACAGCGGTGCACTGCATATTAATGCTTGTTCAATTGTTATTTTCAGTTACCCCTGACGAAGGGCTCTTGGAGGCCCGAAATGCATTGGTTTTCAAATAAACTGCTTTGGGTGAACTCTGTTTTTGTACGTATTCTTGAAATGAGAGGTTCGAATGCCCCATCTTGAATATGAGAAACACAGGAAATGGCATTTCCTTGCATGTGGATTAAAATTGTTCTAAGAAGTTAAAATATGGAGTAAAGAGGAAAGAAAAGGATAACAAAGTATAAAGTTAATTGCAAAGGCAGCAGCAACTGTGCCATGGTTTGGGGCACTAAAGGTGTCCCAGTATGATGTAGTTTAGTTTACAACGTGCTGTTGGGGCTGGGCACGTCACCATTGAGCACGCTATGTTAAACATGGAAGGACCAAAACAAGAGGAAGTGGATGTCAGCTGTGGTGTGCAACCCACTTATATATGATGCAATGTACAAATTCACCACTCCTTACCATCCCCAAGGAAATGGGTTGGTTGAGAGATGCAACTGAACCCTGAAAGGCATGATACAGGGTCTTAGAGGACCCATGAGACATAGTGGGATGTCTTCCTACCATGCCTGTTTTTTGCCTACATAGAGGAACGGCAGAAATCCTTATGGTTAAGTCCCTTTCAATTACTGTATGGGCACCCTGTGAGAGGACCTCTAAGTGTGATAAAGGAAAGCTGGGAGAAAACTCACATGGGCGAATTTTGCGAATCTGGCGTTCGCGAATTTTGCGAATTTGCGAACTCGCAATCTGCAAAATCCGCAAATTCTCGCGAATTTGCGGAATTTTTTTTGTGTTCGCAAGGATTTCTGCCAGTTCGCAAGGATTTCTGACAGTTCGCGAGGGTTTTATAACAGTTCGCAATTGCGAACTTACATGTCGGCTCGCAACAGTCACGATTATGTTGTTTCTACGTCTGGTTCATCATCACAGGTTCCCAGCACCCTCTGTTTCACCCCTGCCACCCTCTGTTTCACCCATGCCACCCTCTGGTACATCAATGCCTTATGCCACCCTCTGGTTCATCATCACTGTAGATTATGGGGGAAAAAGCAAGCACACCTGCCTGCTTCAACTGACATGAATTAATTTGGGGTTGATTTATTAATGTGTCACTGTTTTAAAATTCCAGTCTGGCACCTGCTTCCTTATCTGTAATTTGCTTTCTGTTGCAGTGCAATTTTCTTTTCCAGGACCTTTGTGGCCTACTTGTAGCTATTCAATGAGCCTGCTGTGAGGGTCAGAGCAGGGTCATACAATTGTTGCAACTAGCAACTGAACTCTGGAGGGGCCCTTGTCAGGAAGCTCTACAGGGAACGGTTACTAATGATGAGTTTGAACTTTTGAACCTGCTTTCACTTTTGCAAAACTCGTTTTTCTGCAGAACAGCATTACAGCAACTGTAATGCCCCACCAAGCTTATATGAGAAAGTTGATTTCTAATCCAAAAGTTATCCAAAGAAAATCAAAAGGCCTCAAATCCAAAAAAGTGCAGGCAAATGTCAACCCGAGGAGTTATTCTGATAAAAATCATCATTTTCAGAAGGTCTATGCTGCTTGCTAGTAGATTTCTTGTGCAGAATTGCAATTTTTGTAATTTCGCGAGTGCGAGATTATTGCTGCCCGCCGCACCTACATGTTCGCAATTGCGAACTTACACCGCAAAGAAAAAAAATCCGCTGTGTGCGAATTTGCCGATTTTGCGGGAAATTCGCGAATCTCGCGGATTGCGAATTTACCGAAAATCCGCAAAATCCGCGAGCGTAACGGATTTTCCGCCCATGCTTAGGTAAGACCCCCCCCCCCCCAAGATGTGTTCAACTACACGCTGGCCTTCAGGAACCAGACTCTACACTTCAGTAAAATCACCAGATGAGCATACCACTAATTTATAAGGGATCAAGCTATTATGATAGAAGAAACTTATAGACTAGTCATTGAAGTGGTATGGAGGAGATGAAGTTTCACATATATTCTTTATAACGAGGGATAGATAATTGTACCTTTATTCCACAGTGGAAGAGCACTTAACACTTGTGGAGAAGATTCTCATGTTTGTGCAACTGCTGTAATTAATGAACCTACTATCTGAGTCAAGAAGATTATTGCTGTGTCGCCAGACCAACTCTAAGGCGAGCATTTATAACTCCAGAACAATATAACTTTGTTGGTGTCAGTAGGTAAGCACTCAATAATGTACAGATATTTTCAGTATTACCACACCTTTAGAACACAATAGATTTTAGAAAAATACCAATTCTCATTGCTCTTAATGGGAGTGCTGATTTTATAAAGACCCAGAGGTGAATATTATGCAGTTTCTCTTCTTGCTGTTTTTAATTCAGTAACAATTGTTCCCCAGAGATTTGCATTGAATGCTAATACTAGATATGTGGATGTAGGAAAAATGTCCCACCTGCTCCACAAATCGATGTGAGTTAACCACCAGGGTATCTCATCCTAGGCCTATTGATCTAATTAGATAACTTTCAAATAGGACAGAACCCTCTGAAAATGTCTTATTTTCAAACACAGAAGATGGTGAATAGGTTAAAAAATGTTTTCTTTCCAGCTACGCATAGTAGACGGGTCAAAAAGACCATATTTAAAGCCAGAATGTTTCAGCCTGGAATGTAGGTCAGTAAATTATTAATGTATGGCAACTGTTTCTTTTACAAAGTCTTGATGAGTAAAATGTTTTGACTGTTCAGAAATAGAGAAGTAACTTCTCGAGCAGCTTTTCTAATCATGACAAGAGGATTGTTGTAAACCTTAAATATGGCTTATCTATATTTGGTTTGACCTGGTTTACAATGGGGTGGGGTACAATGTGCTAAAATAATTTTAAATGAGTCTGTACATTTTAGCTGGCATTTTAAGCTAGGCAATAAGGCTACAGGATATATTCTGCAATCAGTACCTTAAAAATGTTTTCAGGTAAATCAAAAATCCTAACATTGCATTGCCTGTTGTGATTTTCCAAATGCAGTAGAAGTTTGTTCATAGGAAGACTTTTCGCTGTAATGGGAAGTAATTGGTCAATCAGGTTTATTGTTTCTTATTTAATTTTGTAATCAGAGACTTTCATGGATAGAACAGTCATATCTTTACAACATTTTTTTATCTCACTAGCAATGCTGTCAGTATTTGACCAAACAGCTTGCAACTCTTCCAAAATTGTTGCAAGGCAAGGTTCAGAAGAGTCAACAATTTTTGATTAAATAGGCGGAGGAGATACTGTTTGTTTGTGCTTCTTAGCATTAGAAGATATAGGGGCATATTACCAAGCAATAGCGATAGTTATCGCTATTGCTTGGTTAGAGACAAAAAAATTCCATTGAGCTGCGACGATTTTTATCGCAGATAAACCTTGGTATTACCAAGGTTTATCGCAAATGCGATAAAAATCGGCCGAAATGCATGAATATTACTGAAAAGTCAGCGATATTCATGCATTACCGAGCTAATGCTCTTAGCCATGTTATCCACCTCCCATTGGATAACATGGCTAAGAACCGCTCAGGGCAGGTGTTAGCTTCTGGAGTTATTCATGCTTAGCGCGAATATCTCCAAAAGTTGGTAATAGGAGATAGCGATGTTAGCGACTGTTTCCAGTCTCTAACATCTTGGCACGCCCACTTTGCATGTCATTAGTGATAAATATCACTGACATGCAAAGTGGGGCCCAAGATGGTCGCTATCTCCTACTAGCAGTCGCTAACTGGTGTTAGCAACAGCTAGGTAATAGGGAGATAATTGTATCTCTGCTTTCTTGGCTTTTAAAGCCAAAAAAGCGGAGATAAACCCCCTTGATAATTACGCTCCTTAATTTTCCCATTCATTTTGAAGAAAGCTGCTAACAGAAACAGAAAAATCCTGAGAAGTATTACATTCAATACAAAAGAAAACACTGAGTCAAATGAAAGTATTATCACAGTTGTAGCTCTAAAACCAGTTGTGGGAGTATCCCAAAACCAAAACTGCGCTCTTCTCATGGAGTAATTCCCCCTTCTCTGACAGGAATCTGGGCAGCTGAGTACAGAAATCCTTGGTGAACTCTGCAGTTATGCACAACATTACAAACAGCCAAAAAAACACCTGGAAAATGCAATTTCAAAAGCAAGACATAAGGCAGGAAAGAAAGTGAGGCAAGATCAAGAATATGACCCCCAATTCAGTGAAAATTATCATTGTTAAATGTGGGGCTCGCGGAACTTTATCAGGAGGCAGCCATCTTAAAATTTGCACTTGCCTGTTTCAGGGTCACTGGCTTGTGGATGGAAAAATATCCTTAAGAAAGGCACGATTACCAGACAGTTAGAGATAGTCAAGCTACCCTTATGAGAGACAAAGGTATATAGCATTATGAATGGTCAATGTTGATGCATAGTATCAATGGCATGACACTCTAGTAGAGTGTTGTTGAGATCGATAAATATGATAGCAATATATACCCTGATGTATGCACACATAACAGCGGCAGTACCGCTAAATGCAATATTGATGTATGCTGTAAAGTATGCACGCACAATTATGTCAACGGCAGTAAATGCAATACCAATGTACGCTGTAACCTATGCATGCACAGTGATGTCAATACCAGTAAACCCAATGTCGATGTACACCGTAAATTATGCCCCATAATGACGAAATCAGTGAGTGCAATGTTGATGTACAATGTAACAACTGTATGTATAATAATGAGAATATTGGTAAATGTGATATCACTGACCGCCATGTTACACGTACACACACTCACAAACTTGTATCATTGCTGTTAGATTTATCTGAGATGACCTCCCCATCTATCCCAAGTCAGAGATACGTGGTCAGACAGACCCTGTGACCAAACCGAAGCCTACTGATTGACAGGTCATATGTGGGGTTACACTTAGCTCAAAGACCAACGCGCACCCAGGGAAAACCCTTATCGAACCCACAGATAGGTAGTCTCACCACAGACAGGACCAAGGAGATTGGGCCAAATAAAACATGTTTGACCAAAGGCACACATTCCCAAAATACCACAAAGTTAGATGCCACATGTAGTTAGAAACACTCAGCCAATCAAGACCTGACATTCACACGACACAAGGTGATCACGCGCTCACCACAGCGGACATCAGGACACACACCCACACTGGCCAACACTAGCTCTCCCTGCGGTCAAGAGACATCTGTATCTCCCTTCTCAGATGAATTTTCTTGTTATTTATGAATATTATGCTTTTCAAGGAATGTCAAAATGTTTTTATTATACCACAAAATGTATATATGTGCGGCCAAAAATTCTGCACCTTGATACTTCAGACACGCCTCTGTCACTATTCTCCCAGCAGCTATGTTTAACTAAATGAACTTGTTCCTGTTTTGCCAAATCCCTATTGTCTTTTCATTTGTTTAAGGTACATCCATATTCGAGCAACTTTTTGGTGAGCCAGATAGAAGAGATTGGTTCATCGAGCCCGACTGTTGTTGAAGGAAGGACCCCGGCCCAAACAGAGTTACATGTGCATGACGAGATCAGTGAGCAGATGCCATAATTGATTAGAAGTTCTGCTGAATCTACGGGGCGGAGGACTGTCCAGATACAGCTGTCACATGGTAAGAGACTACATCTGATTTTTAGTCCCAGTATGTGACGTGTGACAAACTAGCACAAGAGCATAGATCACTTTTGCTTTTCCCCTAGTCAGCATGCTAGAAAAGAAGGTAGCTACAGTTTTGCCGCTTGGACTGCTGGGCATGACACAGAGGGTACGCTTGTCTCTGGGTATGAGGCAAGGACTGTTTGGACTCCTAGGCATGACACAGATGGTACGCAGAGGCTCTGGGTGTGATATAGAGCCAGCATCTCGATCCTAAGTTTTTTAGTTTAAAGGAGTTTTCTTAGTGCTATCGGTTTCTTAACACTGGTAGTATCTGAAAGAAGTGAGAGGTGTCATTCGCTTGCAGAGGCGGTTTCTGCCTTTATGTGTCTGGGTGTTGCCCCACACCTATTTTCCCCCCCTCTGGTGTTCTGGCAATGAATATAAAAGAGACTTATACTGAAGCAAAATGGGGTGGGGCGGGCTTAAATTTGATGGTCATGTGACATTATATTGACAGTAGCAACAATGAGCGCACGACACCTAGCAAAGTGCGCATGTCAGATTGGCCAGCTGCCTTTCCCCGGTCAACCCGACATGCCCACTACAGACTGCTCAGTGAGTGGGGGTTGCTTAAAACCGCAGCCCCTAGTCACTTAATGAGCGGTGAGTTTGCCTGCACACACCAATCCTGGCACTGCTCTCAGCAAGAGAGCAGCATCTGGATTGGCTGCTGGGCGCACTTGCCAGGCCTAGTGTTGGCCATTGGTGCAGACTTCATATGGATGGCAACGTGGGGTGGGAGGGTCTATCCACGGAGCAATGACCAATCACTGTACTGGCTTATTGTGAAGGCATGCAGTGATTGGGAATTTCTGATGTTGCTGGATGATCGTCCTGCCTGTCTGTCACTCCCCCTCTCGACAAGCGGAGTGAGACGAGCCAGACTACACCTATGCTGCTGTGGCAACTTCACAGTCATGAAGATTCAGAGGAGTTAAGGCGTTGATGACACCCACAGCCAGGCAGCCATCTCTCAGCAAAAGTGGGTGGCAACCGTTACAACAATGGAAATCAAAGTAGGGGCAGCAGACGGCAGTTGCAGTTTGGTGGGGGGAGGTGGGAGAAGCGGATTCTGCCATAAATGACAGTAAGGTGAGGTTGGGTTCGGTAAGGGTCAGTTAATAACAGCAATGACAATTCCCAAACTTACCAAACTCGAACTCACCTCTGCTGGTTCAGTGAGCAAGAAAATGTGGCCCGTTTAATTTTGTGTTACGTGCAAGCATGATTAAGAAATTAACATGGCCGGATCTCCATTTAGCCAGGCCTATATGGAATGGAGGGAACTGCTGCGAACAGAGCACTAGCCCCTTTTTTGTTGTAATCAAAATGATTGTAAGGAATTTTGCAATCATTGACCCACTGTGAAATCCAAGGTCACAGCCTTTGACCTGTAGGTTGGGCACACATTTGCACAGCAGGCACACTAATCATCTGAGTGCCTTTGCTGAGAAGAAAGACGATATGAATCATAGGACTGAGAATGTCATCAGTAAGACAAAATGTGAGTTGTACCATTTCTGGCAAAGAAATAGGCAGTTAAAAGCAAGACAATGTACATTAACATCCTCGTTGCTTGAACGTTTTAGTCACACAGCGTGTTTTTTACATCCATGGAAATGTAAATTAAAATATCAGACCTCTTACAGATGGTGCTAACAGAGAGGCTTTACATTGTGAAATGACATGACTAAGTAATAGATGCACAGAAACATGACCGTCGATGACATAGCTCAGTTAGTTGTTTATGTACTGCAGAGTCTTGGGCTTGGCTTGAACAATCCAGATTTAAATGATGATGGGTCGACTCAGATTTTCATCCTTATTAAATTGATGAAATGGATAGGTACTTCTGAGCTGCAGACATCAAGATGAAAGGGGAAAGGAGTGTGGGGTAGCTGCGTTCAGAGAGAGAAAACACAACAAGGTGTGAAGAGAGCACACCTGGGCATGAAGAGGTGAAAAAAGGAATAGCGTGGGGATGAGGTATCAGACTTTGGCACTGGGTTATTATATGAAATCTCTTTCTTGATGCCATAGCTTTATTAACCTTCTACCTTTTCAAAGTTGCTTGAAAATGCACCATTTGCCCACTCTTTTAAACAAATTCTTTCGAGGGGAGAACCCCGAACTTTCCTTATGTTGGTCAGGCTCGCTTGCTACGCTTGCTTGCTGTAGGGCAATCAGCCCCAACTTTTACGCCTCATCACTGCCAAATGTCACCAGCCGCCACTGTTAGCTAGCACCACTGGGCATGACCCAGCGGGTGTGCACAACCCCTGAGTGATGGGGTGTAATTCGGACGTTAGGGAAAAATGTGGACTCTGGTGAATAAGGTATAGCTTGTGTATGGCCACAGAGGACCGATTGTTGTCAGCTGTCCCTTTTTTCTCAGCACAAATCATTGCTATTTTTGTCCACTGAGCTGATATTGACAGACTATTGAGCTCCCTTAGCTCCGTTTGTCACATGAGCATCCCTCTCCTCAGGCTGGAGGCACTGTGAGGGGACTAAGGTTTTTTGGACAAAGTAACCATTTTTTTCTGTCAAATCTTTCGTCTTCTACCCTCTTTTAGATTTATCCATTTTACGCATTATTGGTGTTGTGTTACTGTTGAAATTTTGTTAATTGTGCTTCATGTTAAATGTCGTGTCATGTTAGTAAGTTTATGCATTTCATAAAGTAATTATCTTTTCCATAAATCAGAATTCCATATTTGCTAAAAGTCAACTCATCCTGTTCTGAATCAACCATAACACTTTGGTACAGGTTATTATTTCATTGCATTTGTCTTTGTCATTTTGTTAAATGCCTATTGATGCATCAGATTTTAAGAGCTCGTAACTAGTAGATTGTTTCTGGTACAACCCTGTGTACACAGTTTCCCCCACAATTAGAGAGTAATTTGTAAACAACTAAAATCTCAACACAGTCAAAAGTTTGTAAATTCCTTAAAACAAGCTCCCTAATCCACCATGGAGATTCCACTCGACCATATGTAAGCTAGGTTCCCCACACAGGCCCAGAAATTAGGGACACATTGCCGCAAATGGTATACACTTACCAAACCATATGCATTCCCCTGGCCTGAGGGTGGAACATTGGATACCAGCATCATAGAGCATACAAAACACACCTACAAACCAGAAATACAGGTCGGAAGAGGGCTAGAAGAGAAGCCTTACATGAACTATAGGGCATCTTCGAGGTGGCCCCAGCCTATAAGACTATCCCTGAGCCTGTAAGCGAGGCATTTGCACCACCATACAATGCCAGGGATGTGCTCTAGTTGATTCCGGCCATCCCAGCTGCCCCTGTGCTGGGTTACTCTAATCTACTGGTCGAGGGGGCTGGTGGACCTCCCCCGGGGCAGCAGGCCACCAGACCCAGGGGGGAGACCACCAGACCCACCAGCCCAGACAAATTCAGCCTTGGCTCAGTCCAGTGGTAGGCTGTCTCAGAGCTCAACCTCCCACCCATCTGTCAAGATCCATCAAGCCGATCCTGAAAGGTGATTCCATCAGTGGAGGGGAAGACAGAGGCCCCAATCCTCCAAAATTTGTCTATGAAGAGGAGCCGTGGGCTAAACTCCCCCAGGGTATGCCCATGGTGCAGACGAAGCATTAGGGAGTGAGTTTGAGGCCAAGACATTCCTTAGAAGAACAGGATGCAGTACTGAGCGAAGGAGGCAGCCACGGTGGGAAGTAGAGGCGAGGTGTGAGTTAAGGATAGAAAGAGAGAGAGCTCTCAACTGAAAAGCCCAGCAAGGAGGGGAACAACTCACCCTCCCCCAGAGGGAGTCAGGGCTAGGCCTCAAGCTCCACATGACGACGAGCCAAGGGAAGAGTCACAAAGAAGGACCTTAACAGAAGCACACAAACACCACCTGGCCATCTGCGCAGGAGATGGGACAAACAGGAATAAGTAGTCAGGATGGCCTGCCTGGAACACAACTGAGATGCAGGTGGAGCAGCATGGCACCTTTACGCATGCATGAGGAGTGCAATGGCAAGGACCTCCGTTGTTCCCTTTGAACATGCCGGTCATGCAGACCAGTCCCTAAAGAGAAGGAAGGGCGAGTATGATTGTCCCTGGCCAGAGGAGGGATCCTTTGAACCCGAGGACATGACTGTTGTGGAGGACTGCATTCGGCATAGAGGGAACATGCAGGAATGCCTGAGATGATTGGAGTGCTACGTCAGCGAGAAACCGACAGAGAAACCCGCACCAAAATGTGTCTACTACTGCAGAAAGATGTATCAGGCACCATCTACATGCCATGGGCACAGAAGACAAAGACTGCAAAACACTGCAAAAATAAACTTAGAGCTAGGTGATATCAAAAGTCTGCTCAGCAGTCACATCGGGGTGTAGACAGACACAGTGTTTTCTCAAGCCTGTATCCCCTCAGTCACGCTGATCAACACCAAGCATGACGGGCCGCATTTAACTCATTTATACATTAAATATGGACAATCCAGATACTCACTGACCGCCCAGACATGGGAGGATTGACGGAAGAAAGCATGAAGCCTGGAGAGACTGTGACCAATTTCCTAGATAGAATGAGAGACTGATGGGGACAAGAGACAGGACAGCCCTGGACCGACACTGGTCCCTAGGCTGCATTCTTTTACAACATCCTCAAGAAGGGACTGCCCACTGAGAGCCAAACTGGACTAGATGGCATAGTGGGGTTGGACACCAAAGCCTGATGGGAGATACAGGCCCACATAATGAATTATTACTGGAAGAAACAGGACAAGGACAGGGAAAAGCAGGAGCAAGCCAAAGAGATGCCACTAAGTTCATCCAACACAAAGTGAAAAAGACTGCTCAAGAGGGGCCGCTTCGGCTACTAGCGTACAGATGGCACCCACCTTAAAGGGAGCCCGTACCCCCGGACCCTAGAGTATATCCTTCCAGTCAAAGTGGCTGACACCAGTGAGGCTGGCCACAGGCAAGCCTTGTGGAATGCCACTATTGTCATAGACATGGTCACCTGTAAACATACCAGTAACATAAAAGCATTATCCAGGACATTCCACACAAAATACCCATCCACAAAATCAAGTCCAGAGCAACGCCATTGCAGCTTCCAATCAGCCTCAGGGAACTCAGGCAAACAGTGTCCGCCACAGCAGGGACCGGATGATTAACTGAGTCGTGGCAGGAGTCACTACAGACAGGGATCCCGGCCCAGCAAGGGTCATACCCGCTGCAGCGAGAGGTAACTGTTCGGAGAGGTAACACCTTTACACAATCACAAAATATGAACACACAGTAGCAAGATCACTCCTAACAGGATGTATCCCTCTCACACCAATATTCAGATACTCTGGTGTCGGGAGCCGGGTTACTCACATGTGTAGGACAAACATGTCCTCAATACTCCAAAGAAATGCAATCACATGGGCCCAGTCTGTAGTCGAAAATCCATTGAATCCCTTAACACCACCTTCATGGGGCTGAGCATGGCGAGTCTCAGCAGCACACCCGACCCTCGTCCTAAAACACTGCAAGCAAACCCAATCCCAGTAAACTCCCTGCTGTGGTCCATGAACGACCCTCCGACCAACTCCCATATTCCGTGTTAAAGCAGCAATACTCAGACCCCATGTAAATGCCCACCTGAATGAGGCAGCCTTAAAACGTTCAACAAAGAAGTTGTAACCCAATAACCCAACTCTATTTAGAGAGAACCTTACTGCACGTCACATGCAGAGGCCAGAGAAATGCTCACATGTCAAGAAACAGACAACCAATTAATCAAGACTCCTCTGCTTCTCAACATTGCCTGCAGCCCATGCAGGTCAAAAGGATGCCTGCACACTGATTGAAATATCACACCTTTTTATGGAGCAGCTCTCAGAGGAAAATACTGTCCCCATCATAGTAAGCAGAGAGGGGAGCTAAAGTACAAATAAAAGTAAGACAAATTTAAAACTGACAATTTCCTAAAAGTGCTAACAACCATTCTTCTGACACAAAAAATTGCCGCCCCACTTATTCCATTAGCCCTTGGTTATAGGCAACACATCAACTTTGGTCAGATATGTTAGGTATTTTATTTACCTTTGTTTTCAAATCTTTTTATGAAAAAATCATAACTTCTCATGACAGAGAAGGAACACTACACGTATAACACATAAGTACATCAACTATAATACAACATTTATCAAATGAAAAAAATCACAAAGTGAAACATACAAAACAACTGTACCAATTTCAGACTATTCAAAAAAAGGCAAGTCAAATTTACAAGCCTCAATAACCATCAATGAACGAAATCTTAAGAACAGTATTAGACAGAATCACATTAACAAGGAGATGTCACATTGCACAAATGATATGAGTCTAAAGCTCTCAATGATCAAGAATTTCATCTCCTTTCATGGCGACGCGTTTCGAACTCCAAACAGTAGTTATGGGTTCTCTTCAGGGCCTTGTCACTTTCTGTCTGTATGTATATAAGAGAAAGGTAACAGTGTGTGAATGTAATTGTCTATGGCCTCCTTGTTTTATACTGCTATTGGTGTACCACATTCAAATACAATAGTACCTTATTTGTCGCTGTAGTTATCCTATGGGTGTTTGTGCATCTTTGGAACTGTCGTCTAAAGGAAATTAAAATCAAATTGTCAGTTTCAAGTAGCGTTCTACGCTAGCTCTGCGGTAACCTCATACCAAAACACTGCTGGACGTACCTTTCAATATTTTTGGGTCCGTGTATGGGCCATCCCTATGGTGCGGTGAAGTCTTTTGGACCTAGGGCGAAGGCGGGGATAGGGTTACTATCATTGTGCTTCTATCGTAATCTCACTGGGCAAAGAAGATTGTGAAAACAATCCTACCTTATTCGCGTGCACCGCGAGCTTAGGGAGCCGCTGGCTCCGTTGTCAGCTGATTTCGCTCGGGTTCTGTTTGGACGGATCCCGTGTTTAGTTCCGTATTTTCTCTCTAGTCGCGCACTGTTTAAGAAAACGGCGGAATCAGTTTGTGTCCCTGTAGCGGGCAGCATTTGTATCTAAAAACCTTCTATTCAGCTCACCTCGTTTGCCGCGACTTGCTCCCACTCAGACTCCGTTCGCTATGGAAGGCGGCGGCCTGGTTGCCTAGTAACTAAAAAGCAATTCTAGGACCGTGGGTGTTCTGGGATATGTAGTTCAATGGGAATGCGCCAAGTGCAACAGATTACGGAAGCATTATTCTAACGTCCCCAATGTTCTACCCTTCAGTCAAGGGGGCCATAACAACCCTCGTGGAGCCCAACGCAATTATGGCATTATAGCCTAGACACTTCGGAAAGTGAGTTTAATCCATTTTGTGTGCTGTTAAATTTTAGAATGAGGTATGCCTCTTTCCTAAGAAGTGTTTCTTCAATGTCAATTGGACCCTTATTGCCACTTGGCGCTATTGTCCAGAGTACAGTCCATTTAAAGTCCATTTCACTGTGGTTTAAATCCAGGAAATGTTGGACCATAGGAGCGCTTACAACTTTCCTCTTGATTCTTGATCTGTGTTGAGTGACCCGGCTGTTGACCTGTTGGGTAGTTTTACCTATATAGATCTTCTGGCAGTCACAAATGATCGCATATACCACGTTTCGTGTTTTACAGTTAGAAAAACTGGCATGTTTACATTTGACACCCCTATGGTCAAACTCGGACCCTTCAATTGTGGAGTCACATGATATGCAGTTTCCACACTTGTGGTGTCCTTCAATTGGTTTAAGGCCCCATATTGATAGTAAGTCACTTTTGGGCTTTGGGGTTGTCACGTCTGCTCTAATGACGTCCTGGCCAATACTTTTGTTTTCCTTATATGCGAACAACGGTCGCGGAAAGGGGCATTCAAGTCCTTCAAGCAAATGCCAGTTTTTCAGGACCATTTGTCTTACTTTATGTGTGTCTGGTCCGAATGTTGTCACACAGACCAGCCGGTCCATATCTTGCTTAACCGTTCTCTCAAGTAAGCACTCCCGGGGGTATACTTTGCCCTTTTCTTTGAATTATTCAGTAGTCTCTTAGGGTAACCCCGATTCTTCATCTCATTGCAGAAACGAGTTGCATGTTGCTTCGGATACGGAGAAACTGCTCGGAGGTAACAGAATATGAAAAACATGCAACTCGTTTCTGCAATGAGATGAAGAATCGGGGTTACCCTAAGAGACTACTGAATAATTCAAAGAAAAGGGCAAAGTATACCCCCCGGGAGTGCTTACTTGAGAGAACGGTTAAGCAAGATATGGACCGGCTGGTCTGTGTGACAACATTCGGACCAGACACACATAAAGTAAGACAAATGGTCCTGAAAAACTGGCATTTGCTTGAAGGACTTGAATGCCCCTTTCCGCGACCGTTGTTCGCATATAAGAAAAACAAAAGTATTGGCCAGGACGTCATTAGAGCAGACGTGACAACCCCAAAGCCCAAAAGTGACTTACTATCAATATGGGGCCTTAAACCAATTGAAGGACACCACAAGTGTGGAAACTGCATATCATGTGACTCCACAATTGAAGGGTCCGAGTTTGACCATAGGGGTGTCAAATGTAAACATGCCAGTTTTTCTAACTGTAAAACACGAAACGTGGTATATGCGATCATTTGTGACTGCCAGAAGATCTATATAGGTAAAACTACCCAACAGGTCAACAGCCGGGTCACTCAACACAGATCAAGAATCAAGAGGAAAGTTGTAAGCGCTCCTATGGTCCAACATTTCCTGGATTTAAACCACAGTGAAATGGACTTTAAATGGACTGTACTCTGGACAATAGCGCCAAGTGGCAATAAGGGTCCAATTGACATTGAAGAAACACTTCTTAGGAAAGAGGCATACCTCATTCTAAAATTTAACAGCACACAAAATGGATTAAACTCACTTTCCGAAGTGTCTAGGCTATAATGCCATAATTGCGTGGGGCTCCACGAGGGTTGTTATGGCCCCCTTGACTGAAGGGTAGAACATTGGGGACGTTAGAATAATGCTTCCGTAATCTGTTGCACTTGGCGCATTCCCATTGAACTACATATCCCAGAACACCCACGGTCCTAGAATTGCTTTTTAGTTACTAGGCAACCAGGCCGCCGCCTTCCATAGCGAACGGAGTCTGAGTGGGAGCAAGTCGCGGCAAACGAGGTGAGCTGAATAGAAGGTTTTTAGATACAAATGCTGCCCGCTACAGGGACACAAACTGATTCCGCCGTTTTCTTAAACAGTGCGCGACTAGAGAGAAAATACGGAACTAAACACGGGATCCGTCCAAACAGAACCCGAGCGAAATCAGCTGACAACGGAGCCAGCGGCTCCCTAAGCTCGCGGTGCACGCGAATAAGGTAGGATTGTTTTCACAATCTTCTTTGCCCAGTGAGATTACGATAGAAGCACAATGATAGTAACCCTATCCCCGCCTTCCCCCTAGGTCCAAAAGACTTCACCGCACCATAGGGATGGCCCATACACGGACCCAAAAATATTGAAAGGTACGTCCAGCAGTGTTTTGGTATGAGGTTACCGCAGAGCTAGCGTAGAACGCTACTTGAAACTGACAATTTGATTTTAATTTCCTTTAGACGACAGTTCCAAAGATGCACAAACACCCATAGGATAACTACAGTGACAAATAAGGTACTATTGTATTTGAATGTGGTACACCACTAGCAGTATAAAACAAGGAGGCCATAGACAATTACATTCACACACTGTTACCTTTCTCTTATATACATACAGACAGAAAGTGACAAGGCCCTGAAGAGAACCCATAACTACTGTTTGGAGTTCGAAACGCGTCGGCATGAAAGGAGATGAAATTCTTGATCATTGAGAGCTTTAGACTCATATCATTTGTGCAATGTGACATCTCCTTGTTAATGTGATTCTGTCTAATACTGTTCTTAAGATTTCGTTCATTGATGGTTATTGAGGCTTGTAAATTTGACTTGCCTTTTTTTGAACAGTCTGAAATTGGTACAGTTGTTTTGTATGTTTCACTTTGTGATTTTTTTTATTTGATAAATGTTGTATTATAGTTGATGTACTTATGTGTTATACGTGTAGTGTTCCTTCTCTGTCATGAGAAGTTATGATTTTTTCATAAAAAGATTTGAAAACAAAGGTAAATAAAATACCTAACATATCTGACCAAAGTTGATGTGTTGCCTATAACCAAGGGCTAATGGAATAAGTGGGGCAGCAATTTTTTGTGTCAAAAGTATTTACAAGGTCCAGCCTTCCCCATTTTCTAAGGACCTAACTCCTTTCTTCTTTAACAACCATTCTTCAGCACCCTGCTAGGAAGCCTCACACTCCTTGGAAGCCATAGAATATAACTGTTCAAAGAAACCTAGGAATTGTTCCAAAAACTGTCTAACAATGTGCTTCTTTCAAGCTAACAAACAACCCACAGCTCCTATCCTACAGGTTGGTGATCTAACCACATGTGCACCATCGTTGCAGAAGCTGGCACCTCTTCAGCCAAAGCCTCCAAAAGAAATTTCTATCATAGCCTCTGAAAGGACTTCCGCTCAAGAGCACAGACTACAAATTGAGTTTACGTCATTTTTTGATAACAGACTCTCTTTTTCACTCTTCACCAAGACAAGACAAGACACCTCTAGGCCCAAAGATGACAGGCAAATGTTTTTCAAGTTATGTACCCCTTTATTTTTGTACACACTCTGCTTAGGCGTGTGCTTACATGCCCCATCAATTCTTGAAATGTGACTAGTTCCATGAAGGCCCGCTTTGACATTCTAGTAATGCATGCGCAGAGACGTCTCACACCTCACATACACATACAATGAACCCAACTCTAGCATCCCACACGCACTACACAGCCCGCTCTTACACAACACATGGTATCAACACATGACCACTGTGGGCACTTAAACCAGGAATACATCATGTTACATATGCTCATTGATACCGCATGCCATAGGTGCAGACAGACATTACTTACCCCAAGAGATAGCCCCGGAGAAATCCAAATGTCTCATCCACCTGTATCTCTGTTGGATTAGGCCAAAGATCCAATCCAGTAGTACCGAACCACATAAAGAAGTAATAAAGATCTACAGATATGAGGTCAATCCCACAGCACTATACCTTTTTACTCAACCTAGTAACACAGTTAGACAGGATGTGCAGATGGAGAACTGTAGGGTAGGACACTGTTTGGCCCGAGACTTTGTAGAAAAGAGGTTTTCAAAGGTGGTGAATTCACTATTCCAGTGTTCAAATAAGTCCACTCCCACTTCTGTCTGTGGTCCCTGGATGGCCCTCAACATATTTTTGACCTTATTTATATTGATAAATTGAGCCCCTGTGTGGAATTCCAGTGTAGGGCTATCCACCTCAAATACGCTAGGGGAACTGAGCCCTATGGGAGGGGGTCAAACTCCAATAGAGACACAGCCTAAAACTGGTACAGGATGCTTGTTTCTGGTCCAGGGAAGACATGGCTTGCAGTTTGGGCTGGACTGTTCCTATGAGGCACAGGGTCAAGACTAACTTGCATATAGCTGTGTGTGAACTGAGGTGGCAAAGTGAGGTAAAGAATGAAGATGGATTCAACCAAGATCTGTCACTGGGGGTGAGTGTTTGAAAAGTTTCAGCACCCCATAGATCATCTCCTTGTGTTTGCTTTGTTCGCCAAAGGTTGGCAGACTATGCCCAGGCGTGGGTCCCTTGCTCACTTTGCCACTGGATTCAAGCTAGCCTGGCTAAAGAGGGCTGTTAGCCCGAAACCAGTCCCAGGATGTTTGTTTCCAGTCCAGGGAAGACATGGCTTGGTAGATCGGGCTGGACTGTTCCCATGAGGCACAGGGTCAAGACTGACTTGCATATAGCTGTGTCTGAATTGGGTTGACAAAGTAAGCTAAAGAATGATGATGGATTCAAAACAGATCTATGACTGGTAGTGAGTGTTTGAAGAGTTTCAACACTCTCTCCATCATCTCCTTGTGTTTACTTTGTTTGCCCTAAGTTGGCAGGGTATGCCCAGACGTGGGTCCCTTGCTCACTTTTCCTCTGGATTCAAGCTAGCCTGACTGAAGAGGGATGTTAGATCAAAACCAGTCCAAGGATTCTTGTTTCCGGTCCAGGGAAGAAATGGCTTGGTAGTTCGGGCTGGACTGTTCCCTTGAGGCACAGGGTCAAGATTGATTTGCATATAGCTGTGTCTGAACTAGGGTGGCAAAGTGAGCTAAAGAATGATGACGGATTCAACCCAAATCTGTTACTGAGGGTGAGTGTTTGAAGAGTTTCAGCACTCCGTCTATCATCTCCTAATGTTTGCTTTGTTCGCCCTAAGTTGGCAGAGTATTCCAAGACGTGGGTCCCTTGCTCACTTTGCCACTGGATTTCGGCTAGCCTGGCTGAAGAGGGCTATTAGCCCGAAACCAGTCCCAGGATGTTTGTTTCCAGTCCAGGGAAGACATGGCATGGTAGATCGGGCTGGACTGTTCCCATGAGGCACAGGGTCAAGACTGACTTGCATATAGCTGTGTCTGAATTGGGTTGGCAAAGTAAGCTAAAGAATGATGATGGATTCAAAACAGATCTATGACTGGTAGTGAGTGTTTGAAGAGTTTCAACACTCTCTCCATCATCTCCTTGTGTTTACTTTGTTTGCCCTAAGTTGGCAGGGTAGGCCCAGATGTGGGTCCCTTGCTCACTTTTCCTCTGGATTCAAGCTAGCCTGACTGAAGAGGGTTGTTAGATCAAAACCAGTCCAAGGATTCTTGTTTCCGGTCCAGGGAAGAAATGGCTTGGTAGTTCGGGCTGGACTGTTCCCTTGAGGCACAGGGTCAAGAATGATTTGCATATAGCTGTGTCTGAACTAGGGTGGCAAAGTGAGCTAAAGAATGATGACAGATTCAACCCAAATCTGTTACTGAGGGTGAGTGTTTGAAGAGTTTCAGCACTCCGTCTATCATCTCCTAACGTTTGCTTTGTTCGCCCTATGTTGGCAGAGTATTCCAAGACGTGGGTCCCTTGCTCACTTTGCCACTGGATTCCGGCTAGCCTGGCTAAAGAGGGCTATTAGCCCGAAACCGGTCCAAGGATTCTTGTTTCCGGTCCAGGGAAGAAATGGCTTGGTAGTTCGGGCTGGACTATTCCCACAAGGCACAGGGTCAAGACTGATTTGCATATCGCTGGGTCTGAACTGGGGTGGCAAAGTGAGATAACAAATGATGAGGGATTTAACCCAGATCTGTGACTGGGGGTGAGTGTTTAAAAAGTTTCAGAACTCCGTCTATCATCTCCTAATGTTTTCTTTGTTCGCCCTAAGTTGGCAGAGTATGCCCAGACATGGGTCCCTTGCTCACTTTGCCACTGGATTCCCGCTAGCCTGGCTTAACAGGGCTGTTAGCCCGAAACCGGTTCCAGGATGGTTGTTACCGGTCCAGGGAAGACATTGCTTGGCAGTTCGGGCTGGACTGTTGCCATGAGGCACAGGGTCAAGACTGACTTGCATATAGCTGTGTCTGAACTGGGGTGGCAAAGTGAGCTAAAGAATGATTATGGGTTTAACCCAGATCTTTGACTGGGAATGAGTGTGTGAAAAGTGTCAGCACTCCGTCCATCATCTCCTTCTGTTTGCTTTCTTCACCCTAAGTTGGCAGGGTGTGCCCAGACGTGGATCTCCTGCACACTTTGACACTGGATTCAAGCTAGCCTGGCTGAAGAGGGCTTTTAGCCTGAAACAGGTCTCAGGATGCTTGTTTCCAGTCCAGGGAAGAAATGGCTTGATAGTTCGGGCTGGACTGTTCCCTTGAGGCACAGGGTCAAGAATGATTTGCATATAGCTGTGTCTGAACTAGGGTGGCAAAGTGAGCTAAAGAATGATGATGGATTCAACCCAAATCTGTGACTGAGGGTGAGTGTTTGAAGAGTTTCAGCACTCCGTCTATCATCTCCTAACGTTTTCTTTGTATGCCCTCAGTTGGCAGAGTATGCCCAGACGTGGGTCCCTTGCTCACTTTGCCACTGGATTCCCGCTAGCCTGTCTTAACAGGGCTGTTAACCCAAAACCGGTTCCAGGATGGTTGTTACCGGTCTAGGGAAGACATGGCTTGGCAGTTCGGGCTGGACTGTTGCCATGAGGCACAGGGTCAAGACTGACTTGCATATAGCTGTGTCTGAACTGGGGTGGCAAAGTGAGGTAAAGAATGATGATGGATTCAACCAAGATCTGTCACTGGGGGTGACTGTTTGAAAAATTTTAGCACCCCGTCGATCATCTCCTTGTGTTTGTTTTGTTCACCAAAGGTTGGAAGGGTATGCCCAGGCATGGGTCCCTTGCTCACTTTGTCACTGGATTCAGGCTAGCCTGGCTGAAGAGGGCTGTTAGCCCGAAACCAGTCCCAGGATGCTTGTTTCCAGTCCAGGGAAGACATGGCTTAGCAGTTCTGGCTTGACTCATGCCTTGAGGCACAGGGTCAAGACAGACTTGTATGTAGCTGTGTCTGAACTGGGGTGGCAAAGTGAGCTAAAGAATGATGATGGATTCAACCCAGATCTGTGACTGGGGGTGAGTGTTTGAAGAGTTTCAACACTCCGTCCATCATCTCCTTGTGTTTACTTTGTTTGCCCTAAGTTGGCAGGGTATGCCCAGACGTGGGTCCCTTGCTCACTTTTCCTCTGGATTCAAGCTAGCCTGACTAAAGAGGGTTGTTAGATCAAAACCAGTCCAAGGATTCTTGTTTCCGGTCCAGGGAAGAAATGGCTTGGTAGTTCGGGCTGGACTGTTCCCTTGAGGCACAGGGTCAAGAATGATTTGCATATAGCTGTGTCTGAACTAGGGTGGCAAAGCGAGCTAAAGAATGATGATGGATTCAACCCAAATCTGTGACTGAGGGTGAGCGTTTGAAGAGTTTCAGCACTCCGTCTATCATCTCCTAACGTTTGCTTTGTTCGCCCTAAGTTGGCAGAGTATTCCAAGACGTGGGTCCCTTGCTCACTTTGCCACTGGATTCCCGCTAGCCTGGCTGAAGAGGGCTATTAGCCCGAAACCGGTCCAAGGATACTTGTTTCCGGTCAAGGGAAGAAATGGCTTGGTAGTTCGGGCTGGACTATTCCCATGAGGCACAGGGTCAAGACTGATTTGCAAATAGCTGTGTCTGAACTGGGGTGGTAAAGTGAGCTAAAGAATGATGATGGATTCAACCCAGATCTGTGATTGGAAGTGAGTGTTTGAAGAGTTTCAACACTCCGTCCATCATCTCCTTGTGTTTGGTTTGTTCGCCCTAAGTTGGTAGGGTATGCCCAAACGTCGGTTCCTGTGCTCACTTTGCCTCTGGATTCAAGCTAGCCTGACTGCAGAAGGCTACTTCCCCGAAACTGGTTCCAGGATTCTTGTTTCCGGTCCAGGGAAGATATGGCTTGGCAGTTCGGCCTGGACTGTTCCAATAAGGCACAGGGTCAAGACTGATTTTAATATAGCTGTGTCTGAACTGGGGTGGCAAAGTGAGCTAAAGAATGATTATGCGTTTAACCCAGATCTTTGACTGGGAATGAGTGTGTGAAAAGTGTCAGCACTCCGTCCATCATCTCCTTCTGTTTGCTTTCTACACCCTAAGTTGGCAGGGTGTGCCCAGACGTGGGTCTCTTGCACACTTTGACACTGGATTCAAGCTATCCTGGCTGAAGAGGGCTTTTAGCCTGAAACAGGTCCCAGGAGGCTTGTTTCCAGTCCAGGGAAGACATGGCTTGGCAGTTCGGGCTGGCCTATTCCCACAAGGGACAGGGTCAAGACTGATTTGCATATCGCTGGGTCTGAACAGGGGTGGCAAAGTGAGATAACAAATGATGAGGGATTCAACCCAAATCTGTGACTGGGGGTGAGTGTTTAAAAAGTTTCAGAACTCCGTCTATCATCTCCTAATGTTTTCTTTGTTCCCCCTAAGTTGGCAGAGTATGCCCAGACGTGGGTCCCTTGCTCACTTTGCCACTGGATTCCCGCTAGCCTGGCTTAACAGGGCTGTTAGCCCGAAACCGGTTCCAGGATGGTTGTTACCGGTCCAGGGTAGACAAGGCTTGGCAGTTCGGGCTGGACTGTTCCCATGAGGCACAGGGTGAAGACTGACTTGCATATAGCTGTGTCTGAACGGGGGTGGCAAAGTGAGGTAAAGAATGATGATGGATTCAACCAATATCTGTCACTGGGGGTGACTGTTTGAAAAGTTTCAGCACCCCGTCGATCATCTCCTTGTGTTTGTTTTGTTCACCAAAGGTTGGCAGGGTATGACCAGGCATGGGTCCCTTGCTCACTTTGTCACTGGATTCAGGCTAGCCTGGCTGAAGAGTGCTGTTAGCCCGAAACCAGTCCCAGGATGCTTGTTTCCAGTCCAGGGAAGACATGGCTTGGCAGTTCTGGCTTGACTCATGCCATGAGGCACAGGGTCAAGACAGACTTGTATGTAGCTGTGTCTGAACTGGGGTGGCAAAGTGAGCTAAAGAATGATGATGGATTCAACCCAGGTCTGTGACTGGGGGTGAGTGTTTGAAGAGTTTCAACACTCCGTCCATCATCTCCTTGAGATTTGCTTTGTTTGCCCTAAGTTGGCAGGGTATGCCCAGACGTGGGTCCCTTGCTCACTTTTCCTCTGGATTCAAGCTAGCCTGACTGAAGAGGGTTGTTAGATCAAAACCAGTCCAAGGATTCTTGTTTCCGGTCCAGGGAAGAAATGGCTTGGTAGTTCGGGCTGGACTGTTCCCTTGAAGCACAGGGTCAAGAATGATTTGTATATAGCTGTGTCTGAACTAGGGTGGCAAAGTGAGCTAAAGAATGATGATGGATTCAACCCAAATCTGTGACTGAGGGTGAGTGTTTGAAGAGTTTCAGCACTCCGTCTATCATCTCCTAACGTATGCTTTGTTCGCCCTAAGCTGGCAGAGTATTCCAAGACGTGGGTCCCTTGCTCACTTTGCCACTGGATTCCCGCTAGCCTGGCTGAAGAGGGCTATTAGCCCGAAACCGGTCAAAGGATTCTTGTTTCCGGTCCAGGGAAGAAATGGCTTGGTAGTTAGGGCTGGACTATTCCCATGAGGCACAGGGTCAAGACTGTTTTGCAAATAGCTGTGTCTGAACTGGGGTGGTAAAGTGAGCTAAAGAATGATGATGTATTCAACCCAGATCTGTGATTGGAAGTGAGTGTTTGAAGAGTTTAAAACACTCCGTCCATCATCTCCTTGTGTATGGTTTGTTCGCCCTCAGTTGACAGGGTATGCCAAAACGTGGGTTCCTGTTCTCACTTTGCCTCTGGATTCTAGCTAGCCTGACTGCAGAAGGCTACTTCCCCGAAACTGGTTCCAGGATTCTTGTTTCCGGTCCAGGGAAGACATGGCTTGGCAGTTCGGGCTGGGCTGTTCCAATAAGGCACAGGGTCAAGACTGATTTTAATATAGCTGTGTCTGGACTGGGCTGGCAAAGTGAGCTAAAGAATGATTATGGGTTTAACCCAGATCTTTGAATGGAAATGAGTCTGTGAAAAGTGTCAGCACTTCGTCCATCATCTCCTTCTGTTTGCTTTCTTCACCCTAAGTTGGCAGGGTATGCCCAGACGTGGGTCCCTTGCTCACTTTTCCTCTGGATTCAAGCTAGCCTGACTAAAGAGGGTTGTTAGATCAAAACCAGTCCAAGGATTCTTGTTTCCGGTCCAGGGAAGAAATGGCTTGGTAGTTCGGGCTGGACTGTTCCCTTGAGGCACAGGGTCAAGAATGATTTGCATATAGCTGTGTCTGAACTAGGGTGGCAAAGCGAGCTAAAGAATGATGATGGATTCAACCCAAATCTGTGACTGAGGGTGAGCGTTTGAAGAGTTTCAGCACTCCGTCTATCATCTCCTAACGTTTGCTTTGTTCGCCCTAAGTTGGCAGAGTATTCCAAGACGTGGGTCCCTTGCTCACTTTGCCACTGGATTCCCGCTAGCCTGGCTGAAGAGGGCTATTAGCCCGAAACCGGTCCAAGGATACTTGTTTCCGGTCAAGGGAAGAAATGGCTTGGTAGTTCGGGCTGGACTATTCCCATGAGGCACAGGGTCAAGACTGATTTGCAAATAGCTGTGTCTGAACTGGGGTGGTAAAGTGAGCTAAAGAATGATGATGGATTCAACCCAGATCTGTGATTGGAAGTGAGTGTTTGAAGAGTTTCAACACTCCGTCCATCATCTCCTTGTGTTTGGTTTGTTCGCCCTAAGTTGGTAGGGTATGCCCAAACGTCGGTTCCTGTGCTCACTTTGCCTCTGGATTCAAGCTAGCCTGACTGCAGAAGGCTACTTCCCCGAAACTGGTTCCAGGATTCTTGTTTCCGGTCCAGGGAAGATATGGCTTGGCAGTTCGGCCTGGACTGTTCCAATAAGGCACAGGGTCAAGACTGATTTTAATATAGCTGTGTCTGAACTGGGGTGGCAAAGTGAGCTAAAGAATGATTATGCGTTTAACCCAGATCTTTGACTGGGAATGAGTGTGTGAAAAGTGTCAGCACTCCGTCCATCATCTCCTTCTGTTTGCTTTCTACACCCTAAGTTGGCAGGGTGTGCCCAGACGTGGGTCTCTTGCACACTTTGACACTGGATTCAAGCTATCCTGGCTGAAGAGGGCTTTTAGCCTGAAACAGGTCCCAGGAGGCTTGTTTCCAGTCCAGGGAAGACATGGCTTGGCAGTTCGGGCTGGCCTATTCCCACAAGGGACAGGGTCAAGACTGATTTGCATATCGCTGGGTCTGAACAGGGGTGGCAAAGTGAGATAACAAATGATGAGGGATTCAACCCAAATCTGTGACTGGGGGTGAGTGTTTAAAAAGTTTCAGAACTCCGTCTATCATCTCCTAATGTTTTCTTTGTTCCCCCTAAGTTGGCAGAGTATGCCCAGACGTGGGTCCCTTGCTCACTTTGCCACTGGATTCCCGCTAGCCTGGCTTAACAGGGCTGTTAGCCCGAAACCGGTTCCAGGATGGTTGTTACCGGTCCAGGGTAGACAAGGCTTGGCAGTTCGGGCTGGACTGTTCCCATGAGGCACAGGGTGAAGACTGACTTGCATATAGCTGTGTCTGAACGGGGGTGGCAAAGTGAGGTAAAGAATGATGATGGATTCAACCAATATCTGTCACTGGGGGTGACTGTTTGAAAAGTTTCAGCACCCCGTCGATCATCTCCTTGTGTTTGTTTTGTTCACCAAAGGTTGGCAGGGTATGACCAGGCATGGGTCCCTTGCTCACTTTGTCACTGGATTCAGGCTAGCCTGGCTGAAGAGTGCTGTTAGCCCGAAACCAGTCCCAGGATGCTTGTTTCCAGTCCAGGGAAGACATGGCTTGGCAGTTCTGGCTTGACTCATGCCATGAGGCACAGGGTCAAGACAGACTTGTATGTAGCTGTGTCTGAACTGGGGTGGCAAAGTGAGCTAAAGAATGATGATGGATTCAACCCAGGTCTGTGACTGGGGGTGAGTGTTTGAAGAGTTTCAACACTCCGTCCATCATCTCCTTGAGATTTGCTTTGTTTGCCCTAAGTTGGCAGGGTATGCCCAGACGTGGGTCCCTTGCTCACTTTTCCTCTGGATTCAAGCTAGCCTGACTGAAGAGGGTTGTTAGATCAAAACCAGTCCAAGGATTCTTGTTTCCGGTCCAGGGAAGAAATGGCTTGGTAGTTCGGGCTGGACTGTTCCCTTGAAGCACAGGGTCAAGAATGATTTGTATATAGCTGTGTCTGAACTAGGGTGGCAAAGTGAGCTAAAGAATGATGATGGATTCAACCCAAATCTGTGACTGAGGGTGAGTGTTTGAAGAGTTTCAGCACTCCGTCTATCATCTCCTAACGTATGCTTTGTTCGCCCTAAGCTGGCAGAGTATTCCAAGACGTGGGTCCCTTGCTCACTTTGCCACTGGATTCCCGCTAGCCTGGCTGAAGAGGGCTATTAGCCCGAAACCGGTCAAAGGATTCTTGTTTCCGGTCCAGGGAAGAAATGGCTTGGTAGTTAGGGCTGGACTATTCCCATGAGGCACAGGGTCAAGACTGTTTTGCAAATAGCTGTGTCTGAACTGGGGTGGTAAAGTGAGCTAAAGAATGATGATGTATTCAACCCAGATCTGTGATTGGAAGTGAGTGTTTGAAGAGTTTAAAACACTCCGTCCATCATCTCCTTGTGTATGGTTTGTTCGCCCTCAGTTGACAGGGTATGCCAAAACGTGGGTTCCTGTTCTCACTTTGCCTCTGGATTCTAGCTAGCCTGACTGCAGAAGGCTACTTCCCCGAAACTGGTTCCAGGATTCTTGTTTCCGGTCCAGGGAAGACATGGCTTGGCAGTTCGGGCTGGGCTGTTCCAATAAGGCACAGGGTCAAGACTGATTTTAATATAGCTGTGTCTGGACTGGGCTGGCAAAGTGAGCTAAAGAATGATTATGGGTTTAACCCAGATCTTTGAATGGAAATGAGTCTGTGAAAAGTGTCAGCACTTCGTCCATCATCTCCTTCTGTTTGCTTTCTTCACCCTAAGTTGGCAGGGTGTGCCCAGACGTGGGTCTCTTGCACACTTTGACACTGGATTCAAGCTAGCCTGGCTGAAGAGGGCTTTTAGCCTGAAACAGGTCCCAGGATGCTTGTTTCCAGTCCAGGGAAGACATGGCTTGGCAGTTCGGGCTGGCCTATTTCCACAAGGCACAGGGTGAAGACTGATTTGCATATCGCTGGGTCTGAACTGGGGTGGCAAAGTGAGATAACAAATGATGCGGGATTCAACCCAGATCTGTGACTGGGGGTGAGTGTTTAAAAAGTTTCAGAACTCCGTCTATCATCTCCTAATGTTTTCTTTGTTCCCCCTAAGTTGGCAGAGTATGCCCAGACGTGGGTCCCTTGCTCACTTTGACTCTGGATTCCCGCTAGCCTGGCTTAACAGGGCTGTTAGCCCGAAACCAGTTCCAGGATGGTTGTTACCGGTCCAGGGAAGACATGGCTTGGCAGTTCGGGCTGGACTGTTCCCATGAGGCACAGGCTCAAGATTAACTTGCATATAGCTGTGTCTGAACTGGGGTGGCAAAGTGAGGTAAAGAATGATGATGGATTCAACCAAGATCTGTCACTGGAGTTGACTGTTTGAAAAGTTTCAGTACACCGTCGATCATCTCCTTGTGTTTGTTTTGTTCATCAAAGGTTGGCAGGGTATGCCCAGGCATGGATCCCTTGCTCACTTTGTCACTGGATTCAGGCTAGCCTGGCTGAAGAGTGCTGTTAGCCCGAAACCAGTCCAAGGATGCTTGTTTCCAGTCCAGGGAAGACATGGCTTGGCAGTTCTGGCTTGACTCATGCCATGAGGCACAGGGTCAAGACAGACTTGCATGTAGCTGTGTCTGAACTGGGGTGGCAAAGTGAGCTAAAGAATGATGATGGATTCAACCCAAATCTGTGACTGGGGGTGAGTGTTTGAACAGTTTCAACATTCCATCCATCATCTCCTTGTGTTTGCTTTGTTCGCCCTAAGTTGGCAGGGTATGCCTAGACGTGGGTCCCTGGCTCACTTTGCCACTGGATTCAAGCTAGCCTGACTGAAGAGGGCTGTTAGACCGAAACCGGTCCCAGGATTCTTGTTTCCGGTCCAGGGAAGAAATGGCTTGGTAGTTCGGGCTGGACTGTTCCCATGAGGCACAGGATCAAGACTGATTTGCATATAGCGGTGTCTGAACTGGGTTGGTAAAGTGAGCTAAAGAATGATGATGATTCAACCCAAATATGTGACTGAGGGTGAGTGTTTGAAGAGTCTCAGCACTCCGTCTATCATCTCCTAACGTTTGCTTTGTTCGCCCTAAGTTGGCAGAGTATTCCAAGACGTGGGTCCCTTGCTCACTTTGCCACTGGATTCCCGCTAGCCTGGCTGAAGAGGGCTATTAGCCCGAAACCGGTCCAAGGATTCTTGTTTCCGGTCCAGGGAAGAAATGGCTTGGTAGATCGGGCTGGACTATTCCCATGAGGCAGAGGGTCTAGACTGATTTGCAAATAGCTGTGTCTGAACTGGGGTGGTAAAGTGAGCTAAAGAATGATGATGGATTCAACCCAGATCTGTGATTGGAAGTGAGTGTTTGAAGAGTTTCAACACTCCGTCCATCATCTCCTTGTGTTTGGTTTGTTCGCCCTAAATTAGCAGGGTATGCCCAAACGTGGGTTCCTGTGCTCACTTTGCCTCTGGATTCAAGCTAGCCTGACTGCAGAAGGCTACTTCCCCGAAACTGGTTCCAGGATTCTTGGTTCCGGTCCAGGGAAGACATGGCTTGGCAGTTCGGGCTGGACTGTTCCAATAAGGCACAGGGTCAAGACTGATTTTAATATAGCTGTGTCTGAACTGGGGTGGCAAAGTGAGCTAAAGAATGATTATGGGTTTAATCCAGATCTTTGACTGGGAATGAGTGTGTGAAAAGTGTCAGCACTCCGTCCATCATCTCCTTCTGTTTGCTTTCTTCACCCTAAGTTGGCAGGGTGTGCCCAGACGTGGGTCTCTTGCACACTTTGACACTGGATTCAAGATAGCCTGGCTGAAGAGGGCTTTTAGCCTGAAACAGGTCCCAGGATGCTTGTTTCAAGTCCAGGGAAGACATGGCTTGGCAGTTCGGGCTGGCCTATTCCCACAAGGCACAGGGTCAAGACTGATTTGCATATCGCTGGGTCTGAACTGGGGTGGCAAAGTGAGATAACAAATGATGAGGGATTCAACCCAGATCTGTGACTGGGGGTGAGTGTTTAAAAAGTTTCAGAACTCCGTCTATCATCTCCTAATGTTTTCTTTGTTCACCCTAAGTTGGCAGAGTATGCCCAGACGTGGGTCCCTTGCTCACTTTGCCACTGGATTTCCGCTAGCCTGGCTTAACAGGGCTGTTAGCCCGAAACCCGTTCCAGGATGGTTGTTACCGGTCCAGGGAAGACATGGCTTGGCAGTTCGGGCTGGACTGTTCCCATGAGGCACAGGGTCAACCCTGACTTGCATATAGCTGTGTCTGAACTAGGGTGGCAAAGTGAGCTAAAGAATGATGATGGATTCAACCCAAATCTGTGACTGAGGGTGAGTGTTTGAAGAGTTTCAGCACTCCGTCTATCATCTCCTAACGTTTGCTTTGTTCGCCCTAAGTTGGCAGAGTATTCCAAGACGTGGGTCCCTTGCTCACTTTGCCACTGGATTCCCGCTAGCCTGGCTGAAGAGGGCTAATAGCCCGAAACCGGTCCAAGGATTCTTGTTTCCGATCCAGGGAAGAAATGGCTTGGTAGTTCGGGCTGGACTATTCCCATGAGGCACAGGGTCAAGACTGATGTGCAAATAGCTGTGTCTGAACTGGGGTGGTAAAGTGAGCTAAAGAATGATGATGGATTCAACCCAGATCTGTGATGATTGGAAGTGAGTGTTTGCAGAGTTTCAACACTCCGTCCATCATCTCCTTGTGTTTGGTTTGTTCGCCCTAAGTTGGCAGGGTATGCCCAAACGTGGGTTCCTGTGCTCACTTTGCCTCTGGATTCAAGCTAGCCTGACTGCAGAAGGCTACTTCCCCGAAACTGGTTCCAGGATTCTTGTTTACGGTCCAGGGAAGACATGGCTTGGCAGTTCGGGCTGGACTGTTCCCTTGAGGCACAGGGTCAAGAATGATTTGCATATAGCTGTGTCTGAACTAGGGTGGCAAAGTGAGCTAAAGAATGATGATGGATTCAACCAAGATATGTCACTGGAGGTGACTGTTTGAAAAGTTTCAGCACCCCGTCGATCATCTCCTTGTGTTTGTTTTGTTCACCAAAGGTTGGCAGGATATGCCCCGGCATGGGTCCCTTGCTCACTTTGTCACTGGATTCAGGCTAGCCTGGCGGAAGAGGGCTGTTAGCCCGAAACCAGTCCCAGGATGCTTGTTTTCAGTCCAGGGAAGACATGGCTTGGCAGTTCTGGCTTGACTCATGCCATGAGGCACAGGGTCAAGACAGACTTGTATGTAGCTGTGTCTGAACTGGGGTGGCAAAGTGAGCTAAAGAATGATGATGGATTCAACCCAAATCTGTGACTGGGGGTGAGTGTTTGAAGAGTTTCAACACTCCGTCCATCATCTCCTTGAGGTTTGCTTTGTTTGCCCTAAGTTGGCAGGGTATGCCCAGACGTGGGTCCCTTGCTCACTTTTCCTCTGGATTCAAGCTAGCCTGACTGAAGAGGGTTGTTAGATCAAAACTAGTCCAAGGATTCTTGTTTCCGTGCCAGGGAAGAATAGGCTTGGTAGTTCGGGCCGGACTGTTCCCTTGAGGCACAGGGTCAAGAATGATTTGCATATAGCTGTGTCTGTACTAGGGTGGCAAAGTGAGCTAAAGAATGATGATGGATTCAACCCAAATCTGTGACTGAGGGTGAGTGTTTGAAGAGTTTCAGCACTCCGTCTATCATCTCCTAACGTTTGCTTTGTTCGCCCTAAGTTGGCAGAGTATTCCAAGACGTGGGTCCCTTGCTCACTTTGCCACTCGATTCCCGCTAGCCTGGCTGAAAAGGGCAATGAGCCCGAAACCGGTCAAAGGATTCTTGTTTCCGGTCCAGGGAAGAAATGGCTTGGTAGTTAGGGCTGGACTATTCCCATGAGGCACAGGGTCAAGACTGATTTGCAAATAGCTGTGTCTGAACTGAGGTGGTAAAGTGAGCTAAAGAATGATGATGGATTCAACCCAGATATGTGATTGGGAGTGAGTGTTTGAAGAGTTTCAACACTCTGTCCATCATCTCCTTGTGTTTGGTTTGTTTGCCCTAAGTTGGCAGGGTATGCCCAAACGTGGGTTCCTGTTCTCACTTTGCCTCTGGATTCAAGCTAGCCTGACTGCAGAAGGCTACTTCCCCGAAACTGGTTCCAGGATTCTTGTTTCCGGTCCAGGGAAGACATGGCTTGGCAGTTCGGGCTGGACTGTTCCCTTGAGGCACAGGGTCAAGAATGATTGGCATATAGCTGTGTCTGAACTAGGGTGGCAAAGTGAGCTAAAGAATGATGATGGATTCAAATCATATCTGTGACTGAGGGTGAGTGTTTGAAGAGTTTCAGCACTCCGTCTGTCATCTCCTAACGTTTGCTTTGTTCGCCCTAAGTTGGCAGAGTATTCCAAGACGTGGGTCCCTTGCTCACTTTGCCACTGGATTCCCGCTAGCCTGGCTGAAGAGGGCTATTAGCCCAAAACCGGTCAAAGGATTCTTGTTTCCGGTCCAGGGAAGAAATGGCTTGGTAGTTCGGGCTGGACTATTCCCATGATTTGCAAAAACAACAGGTGATGGACCGAATGTGGATCAATGTCACACATTCAACCCAGTCAAAAGATCTGGGTCCTAATCCATCGTTTTTTTGCACTCCACACCACCCCGGGTTAGACAATGGCGATATGCAAATCAGCTCTGACCCTGTGCCCCATGGGAACAGTCCAGTCCGAACTACAAAAGCCATGTCCTTCCCAGAACGGAATCAAGCATCCGAGGACCGGACCGGTTTCGAGGTAACACCTCTCATCAGCCCGGCTAGCTTGACTCCAGTGGTGTGGAGTGCCTGGGACCCACGTCTGGGCATCCCCAGTACACTTATAGCGGTATTTGCAAAAACAACATGTGATGGACCGAATGTGGATCAATGTCACACATTCAACCCAGTCAAAAGATCTGGGTCCTAATCCATCGTTTTTTTGCACTCCACACCACCCCGGGTTAGACAATGGCGATATGCAAATCAGCTCTGACCCTGTGCCCCATGGGAACAGTCCAGTCCGAACTACAAAAGCCATGTCCTTCCCAGAACGGAATCATGAGAGGTGTTACCTCGAAACCGGTCCGGTCCTCGGATGCTTGATTCCGTTCTGGACTCTTCCCATGAGACACAGGGTCAAGACAGACTTGCATGTAGCTGTGTCTGAACTGGGGTGGCAAAGTGAGCTAAAGAATGATGGATTCAACCCAGATCTGTGACTGTGGGTGAGTGTTTGAAGAGTTTCAACACTCTGTTCATCATCTCTTTGTGTTTGCTTTGTCCATCACGTACACCCTGATGTATGCATGCATAGCAGTGGCAGTACCAATAAAAGCATGGTGGGCGTTAGCACTCCCAGTGCTTGCTGGTGCCTGTCCAATTCATCACGCTGCAGTGCGCTGCTCGCTCAATGTCTGAATTGTTCAAAAAAATTAAACCAAAGTGGGCCAGGAAATTGCAATCCTCATTCCTGCGCCGTAAATGCCCCCCTGGGGAGAGCAGAAGTCCTGCGCTGTAACCTGCAATAAAAATGTTTAACCGGCCGGTCCCGGTCGGGAAGAGCCCCACCACGTAACAGTGGTTCATGCTGCAGCTAACGGAGAGCAGCGTGATTCTTGCAGGAAGGTCGTGTTGCAGGGGGGCATTCACGGCGCAGGAATGAGGATTGCAATTTCCTGGCCCACTGTGGTTTAATTTTTTTGAACAATTCAGACATTGAGCGAGCAGCGCACTGCAGCGTGATGAATTGGACTTCAGGCACCAGCAAGCACTGGGAGTGCTAACGCCCACCATGGCAGGTGCAAGTGATTAAAGAACTCTTATGCTCAGCGCAGTGTCGAACAAGCCTCTGAGGAAGTGCTCCAGTGAGCACGAAACGCGTCAGGCTTTCATTTTAAACAGGACTTCTGCTCTTCCCTCTCTGCGCTGTAACCTGCAATAAAAACGAAGATTTAAACCTACCTGTTTGGAGGCTCTTCAAAGTGGGGTGACCTTAGTTTTGGATGTTTAACCGGCCGGTCCCGGTCGGGAAGAGCCCCACCACGCAACAGTGGTTCATGCTGCAGCTAACGGAGAGCAGCTTGATTCTTGCAGGAAGGTCGTTTTGCAGGGGGGCATTCACGGCGCAGGAATGAGGATTGCAATTTCCTGGCCCACTGTGGTTTAATTTTTTTGAACAATTCAGACATTGAGCGAGCAGCGCACTACAGCGTGATGAATTGGACTTCAGGCACCAGCAAGCACTGGGAGTGCTAACGCCCACCATGGCAGGTGCAAGTGATTAAAGAACTCTTATGCTCAGCGCAGTGTCGAACAAGCCTCTGAGGAAGTGCTCCAGTGAGCACGAAACGCGTCAGGCTTTCATTTTAAACAGGACTTCTGCTCTTCCCTCTCTGCGCTGTAACCTGCAATAAAAACGAAGATTCAAACCTACCTGTTTGGAGGCTCTTCAAAGTGGGGTGACCTTAGTTTTGGATCTTTAACCGGCCGGTCCCGGTCGGGAAGAGCCCCACCACGCAACAGTGGTTCATGCTGCAGCTAACGGAGAGCAGCGTGATTCTTGCAGGAAGGTCGTGTTGCAGGGGGGCATTCACGGCGCAGGAATGAGGATTGCAATTTCCTGGCCCACTGTGGTTTAATTTTATTGAACAATTCAGACATTGAGCGAGCAGCGCACTGCAGCGTGATGAATTGGACTTCAGGCACCAGCAAGCACTGGGAGTGCTAACGCCCACCATGGCAGGTGCAAGTGATTAAAGAACTCTTATGCTCAGCGCAGTGTCGAACAAGCCTCTGAGGAAGTGCTCCAGTGAGCACGAAATGCGTCAGGCTTTCATTTTAAACAGGACTTCTGCTCTTCCCTCTCTGCGCTGTAACCTGCAATAAAAACGAAGATTTAAACCTACCTGTTTGGAGGCTCTTCAAAGTGGGGTGACCTTAGTTTTGGATGTTTAACCGGCCGGTCCCGGTCGGGAAGAGCCCACCACGCAACAGTGGTTCATGCTGCAGCTAACGGAGAGCAGCTTGATTCTTGCAGGAAGGTCGTGTTGCAGGGGCGCATTCACGGCGCAGGAATGAGGATTGCAATTTCCTGGCCCACTGTGGTTTAATTTTTTTGAACAATTCAGACATTGAGCGAGCAGCGCACTGCAGCGTGATGAATTGGACTTCAGGCACCAGCAAGCACTGGGAGTGCGAACGCCCACCATGGCAGGTGCAAGTGATTAAAGAACTCTTATGCTCAGCGCAGTGTCGAACAAGCCTCTGAGGAAGTGCTCCAGTGAGCACGAAACGCGTCAGGCTTTCATTTTAAACAGGACTTCTGCTCTTCCCTCTCTGCGCTGTAACCTGCAATAAAAACGAAGATTTAAACCTACCTGTTTGGAGGCTCTTCAAAGTGGGGTGACCTTAGTTTTGGATGTTTAACCGGCCGGTCCCGGTCGGGAAGAGCCCCACCACGCAACAGTGGTTCATGCTGCAGCTAACGGAGAGCAGCGTGATTCTTGCAGGAAGGTCGTGTTGCAGGGGGGAATTCACGGCGCAGGAATGAGGATTGCAATTTCCTGGCCCACTGTGGTTTAATTTTTTTGAACAATTCAGACATTGAGCGAGCAGCGCACTGCAGCGTGATGAATTGGACTTCAGGCACCAGCAAGCACTGGGAGTGCTAACGCCCACCATGGCAGGTGCAAGTGATTAAAGAACTCTTATGCTCAGCGCAGTGTCGAACAAGCCTCTGAGGAAGTGCTCCAGTGAGCACGAAACGCGTCAGGCTTTCATTTTAAACAGGACTTCTGCTCTTCCCTCTCTGCGCTGTAACCTGCAATAAAAACAAAGATTTAAACCTACCTGTTTGGAGGCTCTTCAAAGTGGGGTGATCTTAGTTTTGGATATATATATATATATACAAAACACCTACAATATAAATATACAAATGAATTATATATAATAAGTTAAAACATAAAAAAAAATATTTAACACTACATTAAATATAACAATACTGAAAAGATTGCATAGCGTAAAAGATAAAATTACTTTCTCCACTCCAACAAGTGTTACAGTAGGGAACGTGTTGGAGAGCGGGAGGGTAAAAATTACTCTACCCACTCCAGTGAGTGCAACAGTATATCAAGGGGAAACCTCAACCATACATTAATTACTCTCTCCAATCACAGACTCGTAATAAAATTACTTATATGAGGCTGTTAGCCCTTCCAATTCATGACTTTAACCCACTGTGGGCTTGGAGGAATGGTCAGCTAACTTGTAGGTTCTGCAATTATCCACGAGTCCTGGTTAAATCTGCTATGTTTTTTCCCTCATCTTGCCAATGATTGCCGACGTCTACTGTTACCAGTCTATCGGGAAAAGCTACTGAGACATTGCAGAGAAGCATCTGATTTGTGCTTCAGTAATAATTCAGCCCAAGTTCTAGCAATGGCTGGGAAGTTTGTTAATATTATTTTAACTGCACTGCATAAAGGCCAGCATTAATGAAACTGACAAGTTCTATTTTTATTGCACAAATGAACGTTGAAGAAAGTTAACCATCAGTAATAAGCATTGTGACACTTTTGCTATTGTTTTCTTACTATACACTTCCCTTTTGGACTAAACGGCTAATTGTGATATATTGCCATCAACCTGAAATGCTGCTTTTCGAATTAACATATTTTTTATATAGCCAGATTTGATAAATGTGTATACAATTTTTTTGATCCTTAAAATTTATTAAGTATCAATATGATGTTTGTATGTTACGGTTTTAACTAACTGTATAATAAAAGAGAGTGCAACAGTAGGGAAAAAATTACTATTCCATATCCATTGAGTGCAACAGTAGGGAAATTGTTGGATAGTGGGTGGATAAAAATCACTATTCCCACTCCAGTGAGTGCAACAGTAGGGAAAGTTTTGGATAGCGGCAGGATAAAAATTAATATTCCCACTCCAGTGAGTGTAACAGTAGGGAAAGTGTTGAATAGCGGGTGGGTACAAATTACTATTCCCACTCCAGTGAGTGTAACAGTAGAGAAAGTGTTGGATGTCGGGATGGTAAAAATTACTATTCCTACTCCAGTGAGTGCAACAGTAAGGAAAGTGTTGGAGAGCGTAGGGGAATAATTTGATATACCCACTCCTGCAATTTAATAACATTATTAAACAATTCATGATTTAAAAAATAATAATTTACCTCCCACCATTTTACCTTGTAAACATTACCTACAATATTGTAACATATTGATAAGTTAGCATAATGAATAAACAATTAATTAAGTAACTAATTACAATTAACAATATAATTAATAATAATCAAATCTCAATTAATTCACACAATTAACACTATAAAATAACTTAAAAAATTATAATATAACAAATAATAAAAATTATATTAAATATAAATTACTTCTTACCCTACTTCCCTACTTCCCTATCAGTCCTCAACCCACTGATAAAAAAGTACACAATTAACATATTTACAACTTAATTGTTAATAATTAATGAATTACAAATTAATTACCAATATAAATTATTAAATATTACATTATTAGGTAATAAGGTAATACATTTCAATTAAATTACTCCCTATTCACCTATAAACCCACAACTCGCTAGGAATTAAATTACACGAAAATGAATTAACATAAAATTCATTACTTTTACAAAATTCAAAAATACATTACAAAAATAATACAAACTTTTAACACATATACTAGTACATGAAACACTAAAAATGTGATATTACTAACTTCGAGATTATGGAAATCAATATTTCTTACCTGCATTTCGATATTCTGTACCACAATATCTTTGCAATTCGACAGTCTGTCCATTCTATATAAAAAACTCAATATTCTGTCCAGTTGATATTTTATTCCGATATTATGACTAGTTACCCCAGAGAGAAGTTAGAAAACGGTGGGAAGCCACCTCCCTTCAACGTTACGTGGATTGCGATCGAATTCCAAGAGGCCTCCGCATTTTCACAGTACCATCGTATGAAAGACCAAACCCAGCCCTATTGAAAGAATGAGCAGAATATACTGCTGAAAGTGCGAAAGGGATGGTAAAGATGCTGATAAAATACGCCTGGATAGACAGAGATGAATATCTAAAGGAAATAGCAGACTTGGAAAAAATAATCGCAAATGAAAAAGACACGAAAACTAGTGACGACTTAAGATCAACAATGTTAAAAAGAGTAAAAGAATACGAACTAGGAATCAGGAAGAGAAAACAAAATAAATTTCAAAGAGACGAGCAAGACTACATGTCGGGGAGAATTCTGACGTTTGCTCGCAAATTTGGTGCCACGAGAAAACGCCTTGCGCGAGGCATTTCTGGACCCAACAATGTAGAAACCTCAGAATCTGAAGGAGAAATCTCAGATGAGGAACGAGTGGGGGCACAGGTGAATAAAGACAGAGCTAAAGATGCACAGAAAGAAAATGCTTTTTTCGACGAATTTCAGGTCATAAAAGAAACAAGACAGAGGCCGCATCAACGCAATCACCCCCCAGCACAAAATCAAAGAGGAAAACAAGGAGGGGCAAGAGGGGGAAACGCTGCTACTGCCTCGCCAAGAGTAACGAGGAGCATCTCCAGACGCACGAAATGGTAAAAGAAACAAGAGATCAAACTATCATTAACCTCTCTAAAAGAACATTAACTACAGAGGAGGAAACTGTACTCAAAAAAGGCCTAAGCTTCTGTCCATCTAACGACTTCAATTTAGTCGATATCAAGATTGACCTCTTCAGATATATCAGAAAGTTGAAATTCCAAAAGATTTAAGCAATGCAACCTAATAGATCCCCAAATATGGAAATACAAACTAACGATTATGACACCGAAACCGAAACCCTGACACAACTATTAGATACACTAAACAACACAGTATCTATAACATCAAATAATCAGAGTGGCAATGAGCAACCCTCACACAGTGGAAGCGAACAGATCAGAGAGCCGAGCAATATGAAAAATAAATCAAAAAAACTCCCTAAAACTCAATATGATGCAATTGATGTCTTCAGTGATGCAGTTCTCATGGACCTTGAAAAGTTGGCAAAAGAGAAAATGAACGTCAAAAACTCAAATATAACACACAAAGAATGGGAAGCAATTAAATCTCTGCGAAATGATGAGTTCATCGAGATCAAACCCTCTGATAAGGGTGGAAACATCGTGATCTTCACTAAAGAACATTATCAGCAGGAGGCCCTCAGGCAATTGAGAGATACGGATTGCTACACTGTAATCAACAGGGCAGAATACATCAAGAGCATAATGGACTTCCAGAAATTACTGGAAGTTTGGAAACAACAAGGAATGCTCAATATGGACGAATTCCTATACTTAAAATGTGAAACACCCATTCTACCAACGTTCAATCACCTGCCAAAGGCCCATAAAAACTCAAAGAGACCTCCAGGACGACCAATCGTCTCATCAATTGGCAGCTTATTGGAGAATGCATCCAGATTCATTGACAGATATATTGCACCAATTTTCAAAGAACTTCCCTCTTATGTGAGGGATACACAAGACTTTTTGAGATTGATTGACAGTATTGCTTGGGAAACTGGTTTCCTGCTAATAACTCTTGACGTTGTTAACCTCTACACTTGCATTGCCCACGAAAACGGTCTTGCTGCGGCAAAGTGGTTCCTGGATAAAAAACATGATCAATTCCGGAATCACAATGAAATGCTAATACAAACGATGAGATTCTGTTTGTATAATAATATATTTCTGTTTGCAGGACAGTTATACAGGCAAGTTAGAGGGACTTCTATGGGCTCGTGCTTCTCTCCCAGCTACGCGAACTTGTTCGTCGGCTGGTGGGAGAAGCACGAGGCCTGGGGGGAGGATAATGACCAGTGGACAGACACCCTCTTACTATGGACAAGATACATAGATGATCTGTTTGTAGATTGGCGCGGTAGTAGAACCTCGGCTGAGGAATATATTGCCGCACTAAACGACAATGGGTGGAATCTCAAATTCACTAGTACAATTAGTGACACTAGTGTTTACTACCTAGATCTGGAAGTCTATGTCAACAGGGGGAAGATTCAAACCCGATTATATAGAAAACCCACGGCGGGGAACGCTGTTTTACATGCAGCAAGTCAGCACCCCAAATGCCTTATCGGAAATATCCCCTACGGTGAATTCCCACGCCTGAAAAGAAACTGCTCAGACGAGGAGGAGTACGCTCAGGCAAAGGAAGAAGCCAAAAAAAGATTCCAGATCAGAGGATACTCCCACAATGTATTAAACATTGCTGAGGAGAAATCCAAAAAAATCCGGAGAGAAGAACTTCTGGTAGCTAAACCGGTACAAAAACAAAATGAAATTCCCAGAATGATCACAACTTTCAATGTGAAATCAGGAAGGATTATGCATATATTTAAAAAAAATTGGCATATCCTTGGCACTGATCACATTATGAAAAAAGTCCTCCCAGAGAGACCTGTAATCACATACAGGCGCAGTCAATCACTGGCGGACCATCTTGTCCATAGCCATTTTACGTCCAAGATGAAAAAATCTGCGCAACTCTCAAAATCAAAAGGATTTTTCCCATGTCGAGGCTGTAAGGCCTGTAAAAACAGCAAAACAACAAAATCATACCCAGGCAGAACCGATGAAAATGAGCCAGAGAGAACCATCAAAAAATTACTTAACTGTAACTCTGAGTACACGATCTACTGCCTCCTCTGTCCATGTGGGAAACGCTATATAGGCAGTACTATCAAGCCTACCAAAATGCGAATCCTTGAACACATGCGGGCAATTGCGAACAAAGATAAGTCGTACCCTGTGGCACGGCATTTCGCAGAACTCCACCAAAGCGACAGGGACCTGCTCAGCTTTTACTGTATAGACCAGGTGTAGCGCACCGAAAGGGGAGGAGACAGAGAAAGATCACTTCGTACTCTAGAGTCAAAATACATCATCGGCTTAAAAACAATGGCCCCCTGGGGATTAAATAACAATGAAGAGATGTGGGTACATTTGTAGATACAAATCTTTGTTAATTCCAGCGACAGCATTGTAAATAACATCTTTCAACGCAATTACATAATCATGTAGATACATGTTTGCGAAATACTGATACAACTGATGTTCGACTGTTTTCAAGGACTAAAAAATCGCCCATCCAGGGCTCAATTAAGCCGTCCAAACTGAGATTTCAGACTGGCCCATTCAGGGCAGTATTTCTGTGTCATAGGCGAGGTTATGGTGATAAAATGTATATATTTCTAAATATAGCTGCCAATACCCCAGCCTTTAGAGAAAACTGCTCAAATTGCTCAATGAATATGTCTCAATATGTATGCACTTTATAATGAAATAGTAACTTGTTGCTACATCTGTTTTTAATATGCACTAGAGCACTTTATTGTACATAGCGCCATCGTGGTAAAACGAACTGGTTTGCGTATTTGCACACTAAAAGATGGCCGCTGCATTAGCTGTTCTATTACAAACGTACCGTCATCTATGTTGTTGATGTAAATAGAAAAAGTGGCTTTAAATGGCGCCGTGTAATCCTGCACAGGTTGACACTGAGAAAGCCTTCTGGCGAAACGCGTCTGTTGTGGGGGTAGGGGCTTGAAATAAAGAAAATCACCATATGATATCGGTGTGCTGGTCATTCTTCTAACCGGATTGGAGTGGATTGTGTTGAAATATATATATATATGTGTGTGTGTGTGTGCGGCCAACACTTCTGTACTTTGAGACTGTCTTCTGATGTGCCTTTGTCAGTACTCTCCAGGGCGCTGTTTAACACCTTGGCTGCTAGAGGCATTTTCATCCTGTGCTGAAAAATGGAATATCTCATTGTTCATGACGAGCTCAGCTCATCATGAGCACAGCTCAACCGTGCCTCATGACGAGCTGAGCTCATCATGAGCAGCGAAGGGGTTAATAAAACCAATTTTTTCCTGTTTTGCCAAACACCCTTGTGTTTTCATTTATTTCAGGTAAATTCATATTTGAGCAACAGTTTCAGATGCATAGTAGCCCTTTGGTGAATGAGAGCTCATACTTACCCACTACTGAGTTCTGTCTCCTAGAGCTAAGCATGGTGGTATAGAAATTATCTATAGCTAGGGAAGTTGTTTTAAAGGACAGCTTGGAAGTTATTACAGGAATGCACAATTTGTGTAAGTGTACGAGAACACACTAGATAAGTCACAACATTTTGTTATGATAATGTACACACAACACACATTATTGGATCCTTGAGTCTTAAACAAGACCGTTGGTATGGTTTCTTAGTGAGTCCCTATACCCGAAATAATAAGGCACTGCCGTACCTTATAAATCATTATATGTGATGTGATGGAATGATGATGGAATGCATAAAATCCCTTAGCGAGGGGTGTAAACCACACCACAGATGGAAAGCCTAGATGGTGCCTTGAGTCAAACCATTGTGTTTCACTACCCAAGGACTCCATCCTTTTGGGTTTGTGGCAAACATACCATTCAAGAGCACATTTTTTAACAGTTTCACATAAAACCTGAAATACTGGAGGAGAATTTTGGGTCGGTTTGGGTTGTTCTTATAAGCTGTACGATGTAGTGTTATTGTGGTATTGTGACAAGGGCAGTGCTAGCTAAGGATGTCTTTGTGTATAGCCTTAGGTGTCTATTTGACTGCCATGTTTCGCTGCAAATATTAGGTTTTTGTCACTGCCTTTTTGATTTGTATGCGTCAGATTTCAAAGGTCACTGCTAAATAATGTTTATGATGCTTTTTTTTTTAAACATTTTTTATTTGCATTTTATCATATATCAACAATAACATCATATCATGGTCGGACCGCATTTCCTCCCATTCCACCCACCACCCCCAGCATTGCATCATTAATAACACCTTGGTCATCTCATCCTACGTTCACATGCATGGCTCTGTGATAGTCTGGCGTATCCCTCTCCTTATATTTCCGTTGCTTGTGTTCTAATGTTCTTACCCCTCCTAGCTTCTTGCATCCCCGCTCATAGTCCCCCATCCAACCCATGATACTTTCTCCACTTGCCCCAGACCTTGCGGAACTTCTTGGGACAGCCCCTCGCTTTGTACATGACCCTTTCAGCAGCCATGTAGAGATCTAGTTCTCACCTCCATTCTTCCAGCTCCGGCGGGGCAGCCGCTCCCCAGTACTTAGCTATGTCTCTCTTAGCAATAACCAAGGCCAATACCGGGAAGCTCAATAAAGGGCGGGCCAGGTCCACATCATTTGTCATTACTAGAAGGGATAGCTTAGGCTCTAGCTGGAGGGGAGTCTCTAATACCTCGCTCAGCTCGCCAAACACTCCCTGCCAGTAACTCTGAATCACAGGGCACAACCAGATGGTGTGATAGAAGTTCCCCTCTGTGGCACGACATCTGAGGCATCTCGTATCGTCCGACCTGCCCATCTTATGTAGTCTTTCTCTGTCATAGTAGGTTCAGTGGAGTATATTAAATTGGATTAGTCTCAGCCTGGATTTTATAGCCACTTCCCAAGTGTGCATTAAAACCATGTCCCAGTCTACGTCATCCATAGTTCCCACTTCACTCTCTCACTGCCCCCTGAGTTTGCCCAGGGCCGTCAGTCATATTGTTCATTAGTGTTTTATACGTGAGTGATACCGCCTTTTCCTGTATCCGCTCTTGCAGTAATCTGCCCTCCAAAGGTGCGTATTCTGGGAGCGTGTCCGATTGGATCTGTTCTGCTTTCCAGGCATGCTGCAGTTGTGCTTATTTGAGAAACTGCGTGTGATGCAGACCAAACTCCGCCCTCAAAGCCGTAAATGGCTTCAGCTCTCCTTTTGCCACTATGTCTCCCAGTGTCGATATCCCTCTATCGTCCCATCTCTGGAAACCCTTCCGCTTATTTAGTTCCGTCAGCCACGTGCAGTGCCAAATCGGCGTCTGTCGAGTTGCTTTTTTCCCCCATCTGGTGCGTTTAGTTGCTGTGTCCCACAACCCCAGGGTAAGTGCCGTGGCCAGGAGAAGCTTCCTGTCCCTTTTCCCACCGTATAGATAATACATCAGTGTCCGCGCTGACATGCGATGCCGTTCAAGGGCATACGTGGGGTGGTCTTTCTGTGTATGGAGCCAGTCGTTGATTGGAGCTATTTGTTCTGCCCAATAATACACCTCCAGGTTCGGTAGTGACAACCCTCCGCTGTACTGATGGCGCTGTAGAGTATTCAACACTCAGCAAGGAGTGTAAACCACACCACAGATGGAAAGCCTAGATGGTGCCTTGAGTCAAACCATTGTGTTTCACTACCCAAAGACTCCATCCTTTTGGGTTTGTGGCAAACACACCATTCAAGAGCACATTTTTTAACAGTTTCACATAAAACCTGAAATACTGGAGGAGAGTTTTGGGTCGGTCTGGGTTGTTCTTTTAAGCTGTACGATGTAGTGTTATTGTGGTATTGTGACACGGGCAGTGCTAGCTAAGGATGTCTTTGTGTATAGCCTTAGGTGTCTATTTGACTGCCATGTTTCGCTGCAAATATTAGGTTTTTGTCACTGCCTTTTTAATTTGTATGCTTGGTTGTTTAACCAGCCACAGGTAGGACCTAAGTTCTGCATTTATCCCTTTGAACACCTTTTGTGGTAACGTGTAATACTCATTTTGCATTGCCTATAGGAATCTGGGTAGCGTGATCATTTTGAACATTGCCGCTTTCCCTAATATGGTAAGGGGAAGCTGCCTCCACCGGGCTGCGTCCTCGGTAAAGTTCCTTATTATTCTTTCTATATTTTGCTCATACGATTGTCTCTGGTCCAAGGTAATGTATATTCCGAGGTATGTGAACCCCTCTAGTGTCGTCAGCAGTTTTCCAGGCAATTTCGGCCATTGCTCTCGCCCCTTAGGGTCATAGAGGATCGACTTGTGCCAATTTATCTGATTTCCCGCATACGTTCCATATCGTTCCAGGTCCAAGAACAGCTCCGGGATCGTGGTCTCCAGCTGTGTAATGTATAGCAGGACGTCGTCTGCGTATAGGGATATTTTCTCCTCTGTTAGGTCTTCTTCCCCCCTTCTGAATCCCCTAATGAACTTATTTTGACGTATCCTGGCCGCCAGCACCTCTATCGTGAGTGCGAAGAGGAGAGGAGACAATGGTCAGCCTTGTCTAGTCCCCCTCCGGACCGGGAAGTCCCGAGAGACAATCCCATTCGCTCTCACCGTGGCTCTGGGCTCCGTGTACAGCAGTCGGACCCACTTTTGGAATTTTCGGGCCAAAGCCGAACTTAATTAGCACGCCATCAAGGAATGGCCAATGGACCTCATCGAAGGCCTTCTCGGCGTCAAGGGATAGAAACCAATGTGGGTCCTCTCTCCCTTGTACCTCTTGCAGCCAGTTGTGAGTACGTCTGAGGTTAAATCTAGTGGCCCTGTCAGGGAGAAAGCCCGTCTGGTCTACGTGGACCAGTCCATCAATTACCGTCCGCAGTTGTAGTGCCAGGACAGTCGCCAGCAGCTTCACCTCTATGTTCAGGAGGGAGATGGGGCGGTACGACGTACAGTCGTCCTTCGGTTTTCACTCTTTATTTATCGGTATTATTGTTGCCATACATAGGTCTGGTGGGAGTCTTCCCTCCAGAAGCGCCTCCTCGAACAGCCCTTTGAGGTGGCGCACCAGGAGGTCTGCCGTTCGTTTAAAAAATTCCGCCGGGAAACCATTTGGGCCCGGCGATTTCCCCGTCCGCAGCCTAGCCAGGGCCACCCTGATTTCATCTAAAGTGATGTCTGCATCCAGACCTTGTTGAGCTTCTGTGGGCAGGGCCGGCAACTCAATCGCTGCCATATAGTGCAATGCCTCCTCACAGGTCCCAAGATCTCTGGCCCCATAGAAATGTTCATAATGGGCAGCAAACGCTTCCGCGATTTGAGAGTCCGATCGGAGTAGCTTCCCTTGGGGGTTTCTGACTTGCTCCACCCATCTAGCTGCTCCCTCCTTCCTACTTACCATGCCATCAGCTTACCTGACTTGTCCCCTACGTCATACAGTCTGTGTAGTGTGGCCAGTGCCTGTGTTTTAGCCTCACCCGTCACTGCCTCCCGGTATTGTTGCTGCACGTCTGCCAGTGTTCTAAGGGTCCCTATCTCCCCTGATGCCAGGTACTTATTTATTTATTTATTTATTTGTAGGTTTATAACGCGCTGGAATCACACCCGAAGGAGTATCTCCGCGCCAGACAGCTGTAAAAAAATGTTAAACAAGAGACAGAAGCACTAATATTGAAACAACACTGTTTTTAGACTTTTCCTAAAAGTAAGGTGATTGGTGCACTGTCTAAGGGAAAATGGAAGATTGTTCCACAATACAGGGCCCATTACAGAGAGGGCACATCCTCCTTGTCTGGCCCTCTTGACTCTGGGAATCTGTAACAACAGCTGATTACTTGATCGAAGATTACGTGTGGGGAGATGGGGGACAAATCTTTCGGCCAAGTATGAAGGACCTAGATCGTGCAAACTTTTATGTACCACACAGCAAATCTTGAATTCAATTCGCTGTCGAATTGGTAACCAGTGTAGTTTATCAAGAAGAGGTCGCGATGGTGATCTGGGGGGGGCATTTAACACCAGTCTTGGGGCGGTGTTCTGCACTACCTGGAGCCTATTTAGGATGCCCTCATTTGCTGCTAACAGTAAACTGTTACAGTAGTCCAGGCGACTAAGTACAAGAGCCTGGACCAGAGTCTTCCTGGAACTGTCAGGCAAGAGAGGGAACACTTTCCGGAGTAAGCTGATGACATGAAAACAGGACCCCACTGTGGTGTTGGTATGATGTTGTAATGTGAGGTTCTGGTCCAGGCGTACTCCCAGATTTTTTACCACCTGTCTAGGGAGGGGAGCTACACCTAGGCTGGCTGGCCACCAATCTGGGGTCCATAATATTTTGGCTTCTCCGAACAGCATGACCTCAGACTTCCCCACATTACATTGGAGGAAGTTTTTGGCCATCAAGTTAGGCTGTCATGCCTCTCGAGAAGGCTTGTCTTACAGCTGGAGTAAAGGTTTTAAAAGTGAATAACAACTGAGTATCATCAGCGTAAGATATAGGTACGAAGCCATAAGTTCTCATAATTCCGGCCAAAGGGGCAACATACACGTTAGACAATGTGGGGCTGAGACAGGAGCCCTGAGGGACCCCTTTGGTAATTTTTGACAGAGCAGAGCGGAATGCCCCCATATTCACACACTGTGTACGATCCGTCAGGAAGCTCGTAAACCAAGCTAGAGCTGAATTTTGCAGACCAATCTCCTCAAGCCTTTTAAGAAGGATGGCATGAGATATGGTGTCGAATGCTGCTGATAAGTCCAACAGCACCAACACCATGGACAGACCCTTATCTAAAGACATACAAATATTATCCGTGACAGATAATAGAGCGGTTTCGGTGCTGTATTTTGGCCTGAACCCTGATTGAGAATGGTCCAGGCATCCGGCACGCTCTATGAAGCTTGAGAGGTGATAATTGACATGCTTCTCAGTTAATTTACCTAGGTAGGGTAGTAAAGATATGGGCCTTAGATTGGACATGTCTGACCAGGGAGAGGAAGAATTTTTCCTGATCGGCCTTACCAGAGCTTTCTTCCACTCTGATGGAACTGTACCCTCTGATAAAGAGAGGTTAATCAAGGTCTGGATCGTCAGGCTAAGTGTGTCACCTATTGTGTGCATCACTCGGGCAGGGACGAGGTCAGTCGGGCATCCTGACTTCACTTTGCCAATAAGATTGTTAACCTTATCCACTGTGATCCCAGGTAAAATAGACACCCCAACTTATTCTCAAGGTCTAATATTTGTGCCTCTAGCGCCTCTATCTCAGCATTGAGCTTCCTCGTCTCCCCTGCCAACTATTCTGCACCCTGTCCCTCATGACTGTTTTAAGCGCCTCCCAGAAAACTACTCTGGACTGGACCGTCCCTTCATTGTCCGCTATATAGACCTTTACGTCCGCTCTTATACCTTTCAATATAGCTGCATTCTGTAAGTCCCAAGCCGTCAGTCTCCAGGATCCTCTAGTGTCATGTCTCCCTCCCCCCACCCTCGCCAGGAGTGGGGAATGGTCTGAGATCCCTCTAGCTTTGTATTCAGCTATGTTCCCTACGTTCAAGTTTTGTCTGGGCAGAAAGATGTAGTCTAGTCTTGAATTTACTTTATGGGCACCAGAGAAGAAGGAGAAGGCCCTTCATTCAGGGTACATCCACCTCCACACATCAATCAGCCCCACATTAGATATTGTTTTGGATAGTGTGGTTTGAGTCCGGTGTCTAGAGCCCACCCCCGTCCTTTCGAGCGCTGGGTCCATTACGTCATTAAAATCCACCCTGAGAACCTGTATGGTGTCAGCAGTGTCCAGCAGTATTGCCGGATCCCCCTGAGCGTAGTGGCTTGCAGCTTCGGAGGGGCATATGCCGAAATTATCGTGTATTCTCATCTCCTCCACATTCCCTTCACCCCAACATATGTCTCTTGTGAGTCTGTCCATGTCTGAGCTATGCAGAATGGTGTTATCTTCTTTAATGAGTATTGCCACCCCTCTCGAGCCCATAGTGTACCCTGCATGCACCAACACTTTAGTATTAAATATCTTTTATTGAGCATGTCAACACAGAGTGATCATCAAACAAGCGTGGGCGGTTGCCAAGCAGTTCGTTACAAAGCTAGCGTTCAGGTACAGTAAAGGGAGGCCAGGATGATACTGCATTTCCAGAAGCGAAATTATACACAGCAAGCCGCCTACAACCCGTCATGGGCCGGCCGCGTTTCAAGCGTTGCAGTACTTTGTTGTGACCGCTGCTGTTCCCTCAGTAGACCCAAACCCCTTTCGCCTTAGCGGCTCGGAGCCCGCCCGAAGAGCCGTATAACTCCGGTGGTCGACACACTCCTTAAACAACAAACCCCAACCCCCTCCCAAAACTTAAGAAACCAAACCCTCCCCCTCCCCGATTCCCCCAAGCCCCGTGAACCCCCCCAACATTCCCGGCCCCCCATACCCTCCCTCACCCTCCCCCTTGGTCCATGGTCTCGTACCAATTAGTGTTACAGCCTCGTCTAACAACCTAACAGACAGATTTGGTGTCCTTTCCCTCCCGGTCTGTCTCTGTCAGCCTCAACAATCTAAGATATCTCGGGCATGTTACCTCCACAAATTCCGAGGACAGAAGGGCCAGAAACGGCTGCCAAAGTTCAGCATACTTTGCCCCTTCCCCCGCTCTATTCAGAGAAAGCCTCTCCATACCCAAGACCATCCATACTCGGTGGAGCCAGCCCTGGTGCGTGGGAGTAGTGGCCGAGCGCCAATGTGCCAGGATATTCTGCAGCGCCGAGCCTATTGCTATGGCCATCAAGCGTCCCCGTCGTGATCGTAAGGGGTAGGTCAGTGCGTTGGGGAGCCCTAGAATGACGTATGAAGGGAAGCGTGGGATTTCGGTGTCAAAGTGGGTGTCGACGTCATCCAATAACTGACGCCAATATTCCTGCACCAGTCTACACTCCCAGAGTATGTGTGTGAGGGTACCCAGTTGCCCGCATCCCCGCCAGCATAAGGGGTCCTTGCTACTGTCCATCTCGTACAGCCGCTCCGGCGTGTAGTACCAATAGGTCACCACCTTCGTGAGAGTGTCTGTGAGCCCCATATGGTAAGCTGAATGTCGCGCTCTATAATAGATCCCTTCCCACTCCTTGTGTGTGAGGGACCTCCCCAGTTCTCTCTCCCAGCGTGCCCTGCTCGCGCTGTAAGCATACCTATGGTGGTGTGTGAGCATTTTGTACAGGTCAGAGATCAGTTGCTTGTCAGACTTGCGCGTGATCAACCAGCGTTCGAAATCCGTCAGCCGCCTGTCTGCCTCCGGTCGCACCGCCGCGCTAAGAGCCCAATGCCTAACCTGGAAGTAGCGGTGCCTCTCGGATTCTGGGAGGCCGAATTCCTGGCGGAGCTGCGAAAAGGGAACTATACCTTCGGGGCCATACACGTGGCAAAGGGAGCGGCAACCAGCCGGTTTCCAGCGTTCAAAGGCCTTCCCGTCCAACCCCGGTTGAAAGTCAGGGTTATCAAGGATGGGGGTAAGTGGTGACGGCAAGGTGGTGAAGCCGAGTGCAACCCCAACCCGATCCCAAATCTCCAGCGGGACGCGAGTGATGAAGGACGCGTAAAGGTTGTGGGGTTGTTGTGGGGGTTGTGCATGAACGGGATCACTTGCAATGTCCTTCCAGCGACCGCTTGGTCCTGGAACAACCAGTGCTTCCCTGACTCCCATTGGACCCATTCTGCCATGTAACGTAGCTGCGCCGCCTGAAAGTATGCGGCCAGGTTCGGGATCCCAATCCCTCCTTGCTCTGGGGCAAGCATCGCAATCTGGGCTTTCGGGCGTGGCTTCCTACCATTCCATATGAATTGTGAGAGCCCCGATTGCATCAGTTTGATCCAGCCTTTGGGGGGAGCGATGGGGATAGTGCGAAAGATGTAGAGTATCTGGGGGAGAACAGTCATTTTGATCGCTGCCACCCTGCCCAGCCATGACAGCGGGTGATGTTTCCACTGTCCCAACTCCCGTCTGACCGTCCGCCGTAGGTGAGTGTAGTTGACTTCCACCGTGGTCTGTAAGGAGGAAGAAAGTTGGATGCCAAGTTACGGAACTGCATCAGTTGCCCACTGCAAAGGGAACTTACCCTGTAGCTCAGAGCGCGTGCTCGAGGACAAAGACAGATCAAGGGCCACAGACTTTGTCATGTTGACTTTAAAGCCAGATACGTTGCCAAACCTCTCTAGGTCAACCATGCAGGCGGGGAGAGAACTCCGGGGTTCGGCAAAGGACAGCAAGACGTCATCAGTGTAGAGACTTACGACATGCTCTTCCGCTCCAAATTTGATCCCCTTGACCTCCGGGTCCGTTCGGAGCAACTGTGCTAGCGGCTCCATATAAAGGGTGAATAGTAGAGGGGATAGTGGGCACCCCTGCCTGGTGCCTCGTTCGATCTGGAATCGGGGGGAGGATAGGCCATTAACCCTGACCGTTGCGGAGGGGAACTTATAGCAGTTCATCACTCTGGTCCGGGACTTGGGCCCTAGTCCGGCCTTCACTAACACCTTCTCAAGGTAGGGCCAATGCACCCTGTCAAAGGCCTTCTCCGCATCGATGGCCAACATCATGTACTCGCCCTGCGTGCGGGATGCTTTCTCAATGAGGTGAAGGGCTTGTTTAGTGTTATCGGAGGTTTGACGCTCCGGTATGAAGCCCGACTGATCTGGCTGGATGAGACCCCCCATGCAAGGGCCCAGTCTGGAGGCGAGGATCCCGGTATAAAGCTTGAGGTCCACATTCAGGAGGGAAATGGGCCTGTATGCCCCGCAGTCAGTGAGGTCCTTGCCTGGCTTGGGTATGACCGCGATGGATGCCTCGAGTAGTTCCCCAGGGATCCCCCCGTCCTCCGCGAATGAAGTAAAGAGGGTGGCCAGCTGCGGCGCCAATTGGGCACAAAAGGTTTTATAGAAGGACGCCGGGAAGCCGTCAGGTCCCGGTGCCTTGCCGAGTTTCAGTCGGGAAATCGCCGAAATAACTTCTTCTACACGAATATCCTGCTCCAGCCCCTCAGATTGCTCAGGAGTGAGGGACGGTAACGGGATTGACTCCAAGAAGGCCATTTCCGCCTCCGGGTCGGGTGGAGCCGCCTCATACAGGGAAGCATAGAAGTCGCGAAAAGCACCTGCTATCGCCCAGTCTCCGGTGACACGGGTACCATCTTTCCCCTTCAGTTCCTTGACCTCCCGTTTCTGGGTGACTGTGCGCAGCTTATGTGCCAGCAGTCGCCCGCACCTGTCTCCACCTGTATAGAATGCATGTTTCAACCGTAGGGCAGCATACTCTGCCCTATCCATGTCCAGCGCCGCCAGCTGCTGACGAGCAGCCTTCAGTTGGCGCCAAATCCTCGGGGCACCTGTCCTTCTATGCATTTGTTCCAGTTCCCTTGTCTTCTGGGTTAGCTCATCCCTCTTGACCTGACGTTCTATATTCTCCGCAGTGGAGATCATGATAAATTCACCCCGCAATACAGCCTTGAGCGCCGCCCATTGAGTAGCCAGATTAGTATCCTCGTTACTGTTATGGGACAAGTAGTCTTTTATGGCTCCTTGAATCTTGGAGACCGCCCCTTTGTTGGAGAGCAACGAGTCCCTTAGTCGCCACACCCTGCCCACCCTCGGGCCCGTCGGCCCAGTGAGCGAGACCGTAACAGGGGCATGATCCGAGAGGGACGCGGTACCGATTTCCGCACTGGTGACGAGCGTCTGCGCAGCTGTGGAGGCAAGCAGGTAGTCTAGTCGCGCATAAGTTTTATGTGCCGCTGAGAAGTGCGTGTAGTCAGTCTCCCCTGGATGAAGCTCGTGCCAAGTGTCCACTAGCCCCAGGTCTTTCAGTCGGGCCAGGCCCGCTGCTGACAAAGCACCCACCTGACTAGATCGCTGACAGGACCTATCCCGTAGGTTATCGAAAACCAAGTTCAGGCCCCCCCCCCAGCAAAAGGTGACGGTCCATGGTGTCAGTGGCCTCCGTGAGCGCCCTGTGCAGAAACTTTTCCTGGCCTTCATTGGGCCCGTATATCGAGCCGATCGTGTATGTCAGGTCTCCCAGTGCAAACCTATAAACCAGCAGCCTACCCTTAATATCCGCTATCTTACCCAGCACCTTTCCCTTAAATTTGCGAGCCACCAGGATTGCCACCCCTGCCTTCTTCTCTGTGCATGAGGAAAAGAACTGCAAAGGAAACTTGCTAGATTGGAGGCGGTGACAGTCTCTCGCAAGAAGGTGTGTCTCCTGTAGGAGGCAAATGTCTGCCTTGGACTGCTCTAAGAGCAGGAGGACTGCTTTGCGTTTCACCGGGTTATTCAGCCCCCTCACGTTTAGGGTAAGAACCACAAAGTCAGCTGGGGCCATTCAGGGAAAAAATTTCCAACAGGTAGCCATTAAAGTTGCGTCCACAGTGTCCCATCCGGGGAACCAACCCACCTCATCCATCCTCCACCAACCCCTCCCCAGAGAGGTAGACAAACCACACCACCATCGGACCATGAACCACATTCCCACCCCATCCCCCACCCCCCACCCAACACTGAGAAACTCACCCGACTGAAACTTCCCTCCCCCATCCCCCCCAACTGTAACTTGTCATTGTCTCTCATCCAGGGATGAATAGGAAAAAAGAAAAGGGAAAGTAAGGTAGTCTTACTAGTCTGTCCGGGAGCATCCTCTCGCCAACGGCCATGCGGCCAGTGTGCACAATTCAGTCACTCAGGGTTGTTGGGACTTTCAGCCCGTGGAGCCTGTCTGTAGCTACTGCCTCCACTGCCGCGCGCTGTCCTGCCTCGATTTCGGTCGCCAGAGGTTTCTTGACTCGCCTCCTCCTGCGCTGTTGAGTCCATTGCGGCCTTCGCCCCTCTGTCTCCGGAGAAGATCCTTGGGCTTCGGCCTCGTCCGTAGGTGCTTGAATACCCAGCAAAGTGCAGGCCTCAGAGACCGAACGGAGTTGGTGCTGCTTGTTTCCCACATTGAAGATGAGGCGAAAGGGGTGGCCCCAGCTGTATGGGATGTTATGTTGCTGTAGATGTTGTGTAACCGGCTTGAAGAGCCTCCGCTTGTGCAGTGTAAGTGCCGCCAAGTCCTGAAAAAGTAGCGGGGATGTGCCCTGGAACGAAATCGGATGATTCCGGCGTGCTTTCTGCAGTATCTCCTCCTTGGTACGATAATCCTGGACGCACACCAAGATATCTGGGGGGGGCGCCGTCGCCGCGCGGGCGGGCCGGTCCTGTTAGCTCTGTCTAGCTGCAGAGGGGAGTCCAATGGCCGCTCCAGGACATGGTTAAAGAGCTCCCTGGCGTAGCGAAACACATCCTGAGTAGCGTCTGACGTGGCCACATTACGAATTCGAATGTTATGGCGCCTAGAGCGATTTTCCAGATTTTCCAGGTGAAGTTGCAGGTCTACGTGCTGATCGTGTAGCCGGATAATTTCCTGTTGTTGGGTGGAAAGTTCTGTATCCCGCTCATCGCTTTTAGCCTCCAGGTCCGCCACTCTTTCCCCTATGCCATCCATCTCGCGCCGCACTTCTCGGAGTTCGTTGGCGAACTCCGTCTTAAAGGTCTGGATGTCATCACGCAGAGAAGCGAAGAGGGACTCCAGAAAGGCCTTCGTTATGGGCTCTGTTCCAGCGTCCGAGGCCTGCTCCATCATCTTCGGGGCCTGAGTCGTTGAGCCTTTCTGTGGGGGGGATTGTGACTTGGCGAACATCTCTTTCACAGTCTTACCCCTGGGCGGTCGGCCCACGGACATCTCTCCCGCCTATTTGTCGGACCAGCCGGTGCTCCGAGACCTAATATGCGGTCCGGTGTATCTGACCCTGCGATACTTCTGTTGGGTGGTCTTGAGCCTCGTCGGGCTTAGGCGCTCCCTCCTGTGCCCACGCACGACTGCCTCCCCGCAGCTCACTGTTCTATGTAGCGGCACTCCGCCACGAGTCCGATCCGACCTCCAGCCGTGCACCACCACCTCTCAGCCCCAGCGCACCGTACCTTGCTTTCACGGGTTGGTGACGTCCAGGAATGGGAGCCTCTGTGCGTCCACTGGCCTTCACTGGAGTCCCCACTCTCCGCCGATCTCCAAGGCCGACTCACAACTCGACGGGCCCCAGGCTGGCAAGACGCTACGTGGCCCCGCAGGTCCCTGCTGGGGGTGGGCCCTGAAGTCTGCCACGGGAAGACCTCCTCTCCGGCCTTAGCGCCGCGTCTCTGGTGCCAGTGCCGGGGTCTCCCATCAAGCGCGTCCTGCACCTCACTGCCAGTCCAGACTAATCTCGGGCGCCCTCCGTGCCACCTCCTTTCAGGCCCCAGGAACTGCAATGCCCTCGACCGGTCGGTGGCGAAGCGCACCACTCACCGCGCACTGCGGGCCTCCCCCGCAAGGCACACCGCCCGTCTTCTCCTCTCCCGGGCGCCAGGACAGGGCACCCCCGCATGCACTCGTGGGTCCCAGGGGGTCAGGGCACAGCCCACATCGGGGGCCGCCACTCGGGGCCTGCAGTACACTGCCACCTGCTGCTGCTTCGATGTAGGCCCAGCTGCCTCCACGGCGACTCGGGGGTTGGGCTCCACACGGCCTCTGGGGTGTAGACGTCCCTCCCTACTCGCTAGTGCGCTGGGAGCACTCGGGGTCGGGCCGCCAAGGTCGACTCACCCGCCGCCGCAGAGCTGCCAGGGGTCCGTGTCCCCGATCCGGCCAGGCCGCAGCCGCAGCGCCACGAGGGGAGGGGCGGTCCGCGGTCTCCGCGGCTCAAGCAATTCGCCGTCCCCACGCGCTGTCACCGCCCCCCAGTGGGTTTTCTGGCGTCGCTGGTGCTTGCTGTGGTTCCGACTGCTCAGAGACCCTGTGTCACGGGTCCCGGCACGTCAAAACCGGTGCTAGAATTCTGCAGTCGGCGGGAGCTACGGGGTCACTCGACCGCTCTCGCCGCCATCTTGGTGAGGGTCCTGCACCAACACTTTATACTGACCTCTTGCCAGGAAGGCACAGTGCGTCCCCTTAAGGTGTGTTTCCTGTAACAGTATTATGTCAGGGTTTAGCCTTTTTATATGTGCATTCACTCTCTCTTTATCTTTCTGCCAAGTCCGTTTACGTTCCATGTTAGTACACTAAAGCCCTCTCGCTCACGATTCTGTCCCTGTGTATCACCCGACATCCTGCTTTGTTGCCTGGATTATGATTCTGGTCTCTTGCGTGTGGATGGTGTCAATACTTCCAGTTTGTGCGGTCCTCATGATATGATTTCCCCCCCCTCTCCCCACCAACTCCCCCAACTCCCCCTTCCTCCCTCCCCAACTGCCTGCCCCCCATTCATTCTGACTCTTCGAGCAACCCCAACTACTCCCCGCTCCCCCCACCCTACCTTCCTCCCCCTTCAGTCCCATCCTCTACCCCCCACTGCGATAGGACTTACTGGCAGGCAAAGGTCTGTCGCCCCCCCCTGGTGACCCTCCCCTCTACAGACCTACCCCAACCTGTCTGTCCAACAACAACTACTAAGGATGTATTCCCACAGAGTCCACAGTTCTGTGCAGTAGTGCAGTACAAGAGAGGCAAAAATAAAATGACAAACAAAGAACACTGTATAAAATAAAAGTTAGTCACTTGCGTGTCTCCAGTCCTTTAGCGATATCTCGCCCATCCAGCTCCTTTGCCGTTCAGGTATTAAGTTCCTTACTCTCGCCCTGCATGGGGATCCCTTCAATGACAGCATCCCGTTCCAGTTCATTGATCGCTGCCACCAGAGGGTGAAGTGACTTGTCCTCCTCCTCGTCGCTACCCGACGTGATGCCACCTGTGTCTTCCTCTCCATCGGAGCGTTCCAGGGCTGCTAGACTGCGAAACCTAGATCCAGCCTGTAAGAAATGGGGGTTACCCATATCTCCAAAGGGGTAGCATGGCATCAAGCGGGCAAGCCAAACTTCGAGGACATGTGAAGCATTCACGCAGTACCCACAGTCAACACACCAGGCACACCACAAAAGAGGCAGGACACCAGTTTGAGTTGGAAAAAGATACGTAGTTTAGTAGTGTTTCCAACCTGCAAGGCAAAAGAATGCAAAACAGTAGTGTCACAACAGGACGCCAATTGGCCCCAGAGCCAAGTGAATAAAGGGGGGAATTATTTACATAGGAAGTAGGCCATGCTGAAAGGAAGAAAAAGGATGGGATCAAAATGACGTTCGATCTGGGGCCAATCTGGCGGGGCCAACTCAGACTCTCATCCTTAAGGGAAGGCTGTAATTGCAAAATTCTACATTAGCATAGAAATACATCATGCACAATAACGCCAACCCAACCCCTGTAAGGGAAAAACATTAGGGCATCACGGCACATCATGGACAGGAACACCTGTACTGAATCAGCCCGTCTGGCCCATTAATCTGGTACATAAACAAGGGCCTGGAATAACACATCAGGCCAACCTATTGACCAACATAAGGCAGAACATACATCGCCCAGCATAAATATCAGGTAGGGGCCCTCCTCATAGACCAGGAACACCTGTAAGGAAACAACTAGGCTCCCTCTACCAACAACCTAGGGATATCAACATCAGGGTGTACACAACAGCCAACCCTCATTACTTCTAGACTCCCTTAGACATTTCCTTGCCCAGACTTCCTCTATAACTGGGGACCTCAGGACAACCCATAAGGTAGGTACCTATATTTACAATGAGGGGGAATAAGACTCTCTACCCCAGAATATGCAATAAGGGCAACCGACTTGCTCCTGAGTTGTCTGGTAGGGCAGTTAGTTGCAGGAAAGGTAGGGCAGTTTAACAAATCTGGAGCCCAAGTCACAGGTGCCCTCTGCCATACGGGGTGCCTGACAGGGTAACACAGTCCCAGAGGGCGGGCACCGGCAATGTACCCCGTTGCCCCCCCTCCACCAACTTAAGACAGGCCCCACTCACCGGACTCTCCTCGATGGCTCCTGCGGGGCTCAGTAGGTCCTGCAGGCATCCTTTGGGGTCTCCTCTGCAGGGGGGGACCAGGCACCAACAATGTGCCTCGAATCGCAGGACTCCCCGGTGATCTGCGCCGGTCACTCGGGCCCACAAGGCCTCACTCAGGCCTCAGCGCCGCAACCAGGGCTCCCTCTTCACTATGGGGGCCCCGTTACACAACTCCTGCTGGCTTTGGGCCTCCTCTAGGCTCCGCCCCTTTCTCAGGGTCCCGAGGCTCTCCACCGTAGGAACCAGGGCTCCTTTCCAGGGGAGGGGGCAGGCACCGGCAATGTGCCTCGAGGCCCCTCCCTCCCTGTGGCATCCCTCGGGCCCCCCCTCTCCTCTCGGGGGTCCGGGGGGGGTCACTGCACCTCTGGGCGGCCCCAGCGGGGCTCCCTTCTCTGGCCCCCACAGGTCGGGAGGCGGGGCTGGCACCGACAGTGTGCCCCGGCCCTGCCTACCTCACCGGTCCCTCGCGTGGGGCACAGACCGGCGGGGTGGCCCCCCGCTCCGGTCGCTTCTCTTGGGGCTCCCTCCTTGACACGGGGTCCCCGCAATGGTGCTTCACCTGGGTCCTCCCTCCCTCACGGGGACCCAGGGCTTTGTGTTGCTCTTCGCGGCCTCCTCGATCCAGGCCACAGACCGGCGGGGTGGACTCCCGCTTCGGTCGTTTTTCACAGGGCTCCCTCCTGACCACGGGGGCCCTGCACCGAAGCTTCAACCGGGTCCCCCTCCTACCTCACGGGGGCCCGGGGCTTCGCCTCGGCTTCTCCTTCGCTGGTTGCCCGGCCGGCAGCCAATCCCTGCGTGGCCTTCAAGGGTCACTGTCGTGCAGGCCAATCAGTGCGCGGCGGGGGCGGGCCGATGACGCGGCCGGGCCCCCGTCATGTGATGGGGGAACCTGACGGCCTCAGGGCCTAGCGCGGCCCTCTCTGCACTTCGGCGGCCCGCTCCTGGTACCGGGGGCCGCCGCAACGATGCTCCTCACAGCGGGGGCTCCCCACGACGGTGCCGGGTCGCAGCGGTGATTTACGGTCCCAGGCGCAATCTCCCAGCAGCGCCACAGTCTCCTCAGCGCCTGGGCTGCGACGGTGATCTCCGGCTGTGATAAGGGGTAGGCTCCCTCGTATTTAATTATTTATTTCACGACAAAAGCGCGCCAAACCGTGTGGCAGGCTCCTGGGGCGCTTGGTAATCACCTCAGTTCCCTCAGGCTACACTCCCCAGCTCCTTACTCGAGCCACGCAGCGGGGGCACAACTCAAGCCCTTCTCTAGCGCTTCCAAGTTATAGCGCTTCCCAGGCAGTACAGTTTAGGTCAGTACTTCTGAGGGGGAAGCACAGCAGGCCTTCAGAATACAGCGCTCGGGCAGTAACAGTCTTGGGAGTCACAGCGCTTAGGTAGGCAGTCCAGGGCTTCTAAGTAGGCTCCTCACAGCCCCGTGCATCCAAAGGGGGCCACAGCTTCCCAAGGGGGCGGACACTCCCACAGCCGGTCCCAGGGGCACACTCCTCACCTCCTGGGGGGAATCCACTCGGCTCCTTCCCTTCTTGGCGCTCTTTCAGAGCAGCGCTGGCGTAATTCCCGGTCCCCACAGTGTCAGGGACCTGGGTTGGTGCCCTCCCTTGTCAGAGCCCCATTGGGTCAGCAGAGGGGGGGTCTATAGGGGTGCAGGGCCCAGCTCACAGGCCCATGTGGCGGTAGCACCTCACAGCAGGTCCCCTCTCTATCTTGTCCCAGCGCTGACTGACTCTCTGGTGGCACTTCCCCCTTACTTATACCCTCCTCCCAGGCAGTTCCAGAACCTTCTAGAATGTTGGCAAAGCTGGCCTAAACTGGCTCAAGGGGAGGGGGTGAGTACCCTGGGTGCCAGGCTTTCCCTCCAAAAGCTAGGGGTAGCTGGGTAATATTATCTAGACCGCTGACCTATGGCAGTCCAGTGGCAAAACCCATGGCCATGGCATACATTTTAAATACAATACAGTTCAGTCAGGTGCAGTTCTAAAATGGGAAATTTACAAGTGCTCACATTATTACATGTCATTACATTTTCAACAAGGTGTCTCACACCACTCATGGCCTATACAGGTTTAATCCCATGGGGGAGACATCCTAGACAAGGGGGTCAAAAGCGAAAAATTTTGCGGGAAAAGGCCAAGTCCAACACTGCCTGACTGTCTTGTTGTGGAGATCCAGGGTCTTGTTGCCTCCTGGGACTCCGGTTCTGCGGGGGGTATGGCGTCGTTTGGGCCTTCCTCGTGCGTCTCTTTTGTGTTTTCACTGTCTCCCAGTGATTCCTTGCTGTGGGGCCCGCCGCCGCCGCATCTCGCTCCCTGTCCCCTCGTCTCTGGATCGGCTAGCGTTCCTCCAGCCACTGTCATGCATCATCTGGATGTGTAAAAAAGTATGTTTTTTCTTTATAGATGACTTTAAGTTTAGCTGAAAAGAGGAGCATATATTGGATCTTTAGGTCTCTCAATTTTGCTTTCACCGTGTCGAAAGAATGTCTCATCTCCTGCACTTCTTGGCTGTAGTCTGGGAAGATCATTATTTGCGAATTTTCTACCCTTATCTCACCCAGCTTTCTGGCTTCGCGTAGGATTACATCTCTGTCGGCAAAGTTTAGGAATCTCGCAATGATCGGCCTGGGCCGTGCCCCCACCACTGGTTTGGCAAGGAGTGCTCTGTGTGCCCGTTCTATAATGAAGTAGTTGGAGAATGTCGCCTGGGGTAGTGTTTTGATTAGCCACATTCTCAGGAACTCCACCATGTTGGACCCTTCAATTCCTTCCCTAAATCCCACGAAGCGGAGGTTGTTGCGTCTCGCCCTGTTTTCTGCGTCATCCACCTTCCACTGCAGCTGCTTGTGCGAGTCCTTCAGTTCTTTAACGTACATCTGTAGGGCGTGTATGATGTCCTCTGCCTTGCTCAACCTCGTTTCTGCTGTGGTGACTCTCTCCGTAAGGTTTCGAACATCCTGGCTTCGTAAGTTGACCTCCACCCCCACTTCTCCTATCTTCGACTCCAGGGCTGCTCGGGAGGCTTGAATGTCCTCCCTGGACGCCTGTATCGCCCCCATCAGCAGTGCCGTGTCTGAGCTTGCTCCAGCTCCCTCCAGACCGTTTATCTGTGGTACCACTGCAAATTTGTCTATAGGAGCTTGCCGCGAGGTCCTGGGGACCGCGTCTTTCTTCCCCATGTTGGACCGGTCCCTTAACCGGGGACGAGGGAGGGTAATATCTGTGTTCCGTTTCGCGGTCCTGCGTCCACCTCTGCCGTCCACAGCGTCGCCTCTCTGCTGGCCCTGTCCAGTGTTATTGTGCCGCGTGTTGTTAGGTGTGTGAATCAACTGTGGACCCAGGGTCTGCGTCACCTCAGCTGTCCCCCTAGGAGTTGTTGGGCTCCCTTTCGCGTCTTGTCAGTGGTGCGCGGTATACCTGGGCCAGAGTTGGTGGGCATCACTATAGGGTGGAAGGGCAGGGTGGGGGGGGGTTATCTTCGGTCCCGGACTAAGTGGTTTCAGACGTCCTCAGCGTCTGTCTTCCATGTGGGCCTGCCCCGGTCTTCCCTAGGTCCCAATGTCAGTCCCGGGTATTTCCTTGATGCAGTGCTTGTCCCTCGCGTTATGCCAACTCCGGGTCCACCGGTCAATGTGAGGCAGGGGGCGGGGGGGGGATGGGTACCTTCCCTCCACTCGGCGTGTCCCTCTATCGCCGCCCAAAATGCCCAGTGTGTTTCTGGGGCTGAGTGCCCCCTTTTGCGGTCTTTTCCCGTCCGTGGGCCTTTCTCCTTCTTCACCGCCTCTCCTTGCAGTCCGCAGGGAGTCGGGGGGAGGGGAGAGGGCGACGGGTACGCTGCAAGGGGCTCCCGGTCTCTCCCTGCCCCTCGGGGTGCCGTCGGATCCCGGTAGGCTGGGGGGAGGCATATTGTATTCCCCTCCACAGGGAGACGTTTCTCTGGGTCGCAACACCCTCCCTTCCGGAAGCTGCCATGGAAGGTTTGGACTGCCTACCCTCAGAGCCCTCACGTTGTGCGCTCCCTCCTAGATGTCGGGGCCAGACGCCCTGGGGCTCACTTACTGCTCGGCGGCCCTCGGTCGCTGCGGTGCGCTGCTCTCTTTCTCCCCGGATAATCGCGGGTCCCGGCCTCTGGCTCAGCTCCCAATCCGCCATCTTGATTCCGGCTCCGGCTCCGGGCGCTGATCTGTGTCGGTGTTTTTTTCCACTTGCCGTTCTCCTGGAGGTGTCTAAATCCCCCGTGGCTTGCTGCGACCTGCTCTCCACCATTGTTCAGGGCTATTTTGACTGCTGGATGGGGTAAAGGACGATGGATTTAGTTGGCTCGCCGGAGCTGCAACGATGTGCGACTCACTCGGCCATGTTGCTGGCCACGCCCCCCGTTTATGATGCTTTTTAAAGAGCTATGGGGCATATTAGCAAGAACCTAGTTAAAATTAGCTCCGTTTTAGTGGCAGGAAACTGCCACTTAAACGGCGATAATCGGCTTGCTAATATGCGTTATGGAATTCCAATAGAAGCCCAGGTTAGATGTCCTGCACATCTAACCTGGGCTTCTATTGGAATTCTATAACGCATATTAGCTAGCCAATTATTTCCGTTTTAGCTGCAGTTTCCTGCCGCTATAACTGCGATAATTTTAAAGAGGTTCTTGCTAATATGCCCCTATGTTTTATCCTACTGAAACATGCTTATGATTCTCTTAAAAGGGGCTATATTTGATCCTACTGGAAAGATTATGAAGCACCAGGAGCTTACTCGATATTTTACAATAAGCAATTAATATCACACGTATGATAACAATGCAATTCAAGTAATTTTAAACTACATCTGACGATACAATGCCACCATATTATATGATGCACATACACGTAGAAAATATTCACAACAGGCTAAGGCTATTGTTAGAAAGTATTTAATTTTCCAGACCTCCTGCAGAGTTTGATCTTTTGTTTGTAGGCAAACTAGAAAGCTTTAAGGAGGTTATTCTGTTCAAAACTGAGAAACAATTTTAAATGGAGCGACATCTGAAAGCATAATTTAAAGCTTTATTGCCTGATTTTCAGTCCAGGAATGTGGCAGGATTTCTACCCTCACCAAGAGAGTGTTCTGTGACGGCTACGGATGTTGCTACTACAAAGAGGCTGTATCCGCCATGGTCAGGGACATTTTCGTGAGAAAACTTGGTGGCAGGACTTCCATCAGCACCTGCCACCACAGGTGGAATTTCTGCTAGAAAATTGTGAATACATTGTGAGCTCCCACATGTTTGGTCACCTTAACATGCATATGGGGCCGGCGGCTTGTCACCATGTCTGGCAGATTTTACGACGGACCTCAATGGTGGAGGTTTTTTTTAATAACTTTTTATTAACAATCATCGACTTACAAATAATCATGGCATCAATACAATCTCTGTTCATGCGTGGCAAAATCTGACAACAATTATGCACATTTTACACAGTTAGGACAACTCAAGGAGAAAGCAAGTCATCTAGGGCAAGTTGCTGAGATGGAGTACAAATGTCCCCTCTGTACGAGTTCCAAGGCCCCCATATCCGGGACCACTTTTTGGGGCAGCCCAGAGCAACATATACAGTCTTTTCGCGGAACATGCTCTCTTTAAACATAACTTTCAGGTGGGTTGCCAATTTATCAGGGCTAAGTTTATACAGTTCTATTGGGATCCCATTGGGACCAGAGGCCTTGCCAGAGTGAAGCAATCTAATTGCAGGTGCTACTTCGTCTGTAGTTAGAGGACTATCCATTAATTGTCTTTCAGTCAAAGAGAGGGTGGGCAGTGTATGTCCCTCAACAATTTGGCAGAGTCGTCTTCAGTATAGGGTGCCACCGCTTTATACACTGCTTCGAAGTGAATGGCGAATTGACGTTCAATATCTTGGGGGGTCTCTATGCTGGTGTTGGTAGTGTCGTGGAGGACCGGGACCAGTCTACTTGCCCATTCCCGCTTGTCAAGCCAGGCTATTACGTTCCGAGCTTTGTCACCCAGATCGTAGAGTCTCCCAAGTTTTTCTCTCCCCCGTGTTCGAGCTGCGTCTGTAATTAACTCCTATTCGTCCTGTTTAAGCCACAATAGATGGAGTGTTTCAGGTGTATCCTGCCTCTCCAACTCCCTCTCAAGTCAATGAATGTTGTCTTCTATGTCGGACACCTCCCTTTTTTGTTTCTTCTTGTGACCTGATATTAGGGACAAGGCTTGCCCCCTAATTTTTATTTTAAAAGCCTCCCAGAGCATCTGGACCGAGGCCACAGTACCCTGGTTTTCACTAAAATAACAGGCCTTAGTGGTTGGAAGACCCTTACGGATTTTGGGATGACAAAGGAATCAGGGGTTGATCGGAACAACCCTGCCCACCCATACGTGATCCAGGAGTATATGTACCCATAATGGTGAGTGGTCAGATATGCCTCCGGCTAAGTGTCGGACCTCGTGAACATGCGAGATTTAGCAGCTGGGTACCAAAATGTAGTCAAGTCAAGAGAAGCTGTGGTGGGCACCGGAGTGGAAAGTGTATTGTTTTTTCTCGGGGTTCGATGTACGCCAACTATCTACCAACCCCATAGCCTCAATGAAGTCAGGTAGCCAGCGAGAGGCAGGCCCCCAAATCACAAGGGGGGTAACGATCCAACCCACTCGAACCTACAGAGTTAAAGTCACCTCCCAGCAGCAACAGTCCCATCAGCAGAGTAAGAAGGGTAGTGCGGAGATCCTGATACGTGGTGGTCAGGAGGCCAGCTGGAATGTACAAAGACAATAACGTAATAACGTGCCCCTCCCAGGATCCAGTGATGCCTACATATCGACCCCTGTCGTCGGTCCAAGTGGAGTCCACGCTAAGGGGGAATGTGTTCTTTGTCATAATGCCCACCCCTCTGGAACTAGTCATAAATCCTGTATGCGCCACTAGTTTATATCCACTCCTGCTCAATGCTATACATGAGTGTGTCTCTTGGAGAAGCACAACATCAGGGCCTGTTTCCTGATATATTGAAGGATGATACTTCTCTTAACTTTGACCCCAAGCCCATTAACTTTCCACCTTAATATGTTGGAACTTTTATCCCACTGTGTATGCATTGGTAATTTAGGAAGTCTATTGATTGTTCGCTGCGCCTGCAGCATTTTCATCGATGAGAAATATAATAATAAAAAACCACTTCAAACCCCCCACCAACAACCCCCCTCCCTGCTGCCCTGCCCTCTGCACTAGTAACTGCCCAAACCAAACTGGCAAAGTGCCTGTCGCCCAACGTCTAATACTACATGAAGAAAATTGGGGAGTGCGATGTCCCCCGGTTCCCACAACCCTCCCCAGGTAAGCATTTAGCTAGGCTCTGAGAGGAAACAATCTATTTTTTTTTTTTGGGTAAGACATTTATTGCGCATTGTCATAGAAATAGTACAGTCAATCTCGCCTACAACCTTAGAAGGCCGGCTTTGCAAAGTACGCAAGAGTAAATGATCAGCTTATCCATACACAGCCCATCAGCCGACAACCATAGGTCCGGCGGCGCATGTTCGGTAGCAGTGTAGGCGATGATGTCGACAGTGCATCCGCATGGTACATTTGCCTGATCAGTCTTACATTTTTTGGTATTTTCGACAAAAGCCCCCATAACCTAGGGGGGACGTTACAAACAACAAAGCAATAACCCCCTGTAAAACTCAAAGCACTGTGTCACAGCATTCTCCCACCCTCATTGCCCCACCAATTGTATCTCATAGTGGCAATAAATCTTTAGCAGTTGAGCGCTCAGCCCTCATTATCATCAGATGCCACTGACACCAGATATTGTTGGAAGGGCTCCCAAAAGTCTCTGGGGCGGGACCCCATAGGCAACTCTTCCTCATACGTGACTAAGGTGTCTCTACAATAGGCCAAATCTTCCAGCCAGTTTTTCACTTTTGGTTTTCGCTTACTGTTCCAATGTAGGGATATTCTTCTCTTCGCCATCAATAGCGCAATCACACAAAGTTTACGCCGTCTCGCTCGCAAGTGTGGCACCAATCCCAGGAGACAGACTTTGGCAGTACACGGCAATAGGGCCCCCAACATAGTGTTGAGTGTCCGTATCACCTGATCCCAGTATTGTGCCACCGCATCGCAGTGCCATGCCAAGTGTATGAAATCCGCGTGTTCCTGCCCGCACCTAGTGCAATTAGAGTTGTCTCTCAGACCATATCTGTGTAGATGTGCAGGGGTGTGGTACATATGGTGCAAATATTTGTAATGGATCAGTCTAAGATTCCCGTTAGGCGTCAGCATCCCCGTAAGCATGCAGGAGGCCTCCCATTCCTCTTCCGTGAGATCTTCCCCCAGTACCGCTTGCCATTTCTCCCTGGCCCTTGTAGTGTTACCACCATTGCTAGATTGCGCGCTGCGGGACAGTCGAGACACCAAGTGTGCGGCTGAGGGGGTGTTGATCACGAGTGTCAGTGGTGCGAGTGCTTGCGGTTCTGCTGGGAAAGTCACAAAGTGTTCCTTCACCGCCCTCTGAAGTCTATAATAGTTGAAGCTAAACAACAGAGTTGGATTCTGGATGTATGTTAGCTGATTCAGCGGTACAAATTGCCCTTCTCTGTACAAGTCCCCAAGGGTGTCTATGCCAGCGCGTTTAAGAAGGTCCATCCCCACCTGTTCTTGCGTGACAGACAGTGCCGGGTGGTGAGCCAATGGGAGTGTCGGTGCATAGAGTGGTGTGCAACGCGCCATCTTACTTAGTGTCCTCCATGCTTCTATTGTGGTGTTCACTGGGTTGATATCATGTTCGTGTAATCTGGGGCGTTTGTGTGTTAATATACTCGTTAGTGGGATGGGGTCAGCATCTCCATGCTCAACAGCCACGTGCGTCAAAAAAGGAATCTCGTGAAACCAGTAATGTGCGTATTGCGCCTGTGCACACTGATAGTATAGGTAGATGTCTGGCACCTTGAAACCTCCTTTAGCGTATGGGAGTGTCAGAGTCTGCAGGTCCAGTCTGGCCTGTTTACCCGCCCAGATTAAGGAGAGCATGAGAGATTTAATATTACAGAACACCTCCGCCGGGGGCTTAATAGGTATATTATTAAAAAGATATAAGAATTTGGGCAGGAGCACCATCTTCACAATGGCAAGTCTGTCTGCCAGTGAGAGCGCAGACTAATCCATCTCTTGACCTTGTCCTCCAATGCAGAGACAGTCCTCCCGTAGTTGGTGCGGATGACTAGCTCTGGATCCCTGTGGAACCAGATGCCTAGGTACTTCGTCGGCTCCTCCTGCCATTCCAGGGGATAATCCAGCGGCGTGGGCTGGGTGCCATCAGTCAGTGGGAGTATGAGGGACTTGCTCCAATTAATGTGGAGACCCGAGTATTGGCCGAATTTAATGTATTCCCGCATTAGGGGGTTGAGGTTTGACTCCGGGTTTTTCACATATAGGACCATGTCGTCCGCGTACAGGGCAATGTGTATGGGCCGCGTAGGTAACTGAATAGCTGAGTAGTGGTGGTGCTGTCTTATTTTACAAGCCAAGGGTTCCAGTATAAGGGCAAACAGCATAGGCGATAGAGGGCATCCTTGTCTGGTGCCACGTCCGATGTCTATCGGGGATGATAGATGTTTGTTTACCCGTATGCGGGCCGTCAGGCCCGAGTACAGCATCGTGATCCAGCCAATGAATAAGGGGGGGAACCCCATCCGGAGTAGGACTGCGTGCAGGAACGGCCAGTCAATCGTATCGAATGCCTTAGCCGCGTCCAGCAAGACAGCAACCGCTTTGATATCCGGGGCCAGGTAGTGCGCCAGAGCAAAAAGGGTGCGAGTGTTGTGTGTGGTCGACCGGCCTGGGATGAAACCCGCCTGGTCTGGTCTTATTAACATCGGCATTAGTGGCTTCAGTCGGTCCGCCAGAATGCTGGCTAGGATCTTGGTGTCGACGTTTATCAATGAGAGAGGGCGGTATGAGTCGCATTGTTCTTCGTCTTTACCAGGTTTCAGTATGGCGATGATCAACGCCTCTCTCATGGACGGTGGCAGAGTCTGGGCTTCATGTGCGGCCTCGTACAGATTCACTAGATGTGGTGCTAGCGTGCCAGCGTACGTTTTATAGAATTCTATGACGAAGCCATCCGGGCCCGGTGCTTTGCCATTAGGGAGTCTTTTGATAGTGTCAACGACTTCTTGTGTCGTGAGGGGCCTAGCTAAATATTCCCTGTGCCCGTCCGCCAACCAGGCGATCTCTACGTCAGCCATGTATTCCAGAATCTCCTCCCGTGGCACCTGTGCTCTGGCCTCATATAGAGCCCCATAGGTTTCCCTGAATTCGCCCATAATGGTCGGCATGTCATGTGCGCGTGTGCCGTGTTTGGTACGTATAGTCGCTATATGTTGTGGCGCCCTTCCCGTGCAAATCTTCTCTGCTAGGGCCCTGCCCGGCCTACCCCCTTCCCCATATCTCCTGGCCGTTGTTCTCTTGAAAATGTATTTGAGTTCGTCATCGGCAAACGTGTTGTATTCTAACAATATTTATTGTATGTCACTTAGTAGTGCCGTGTCCCCAGTGTTCGTGTAGCGCTGTTCCAGGTCTCGGAGCATCTCCTCCCTCCTGTTAAGTTGGTGACGAATATCTTTCAGTATACCAGCAGACGTGTTAATGCACACGCCCCGTATTGTCGCTTTAAATGCTTCCCATAGGAGGCATGGGTCCTCCGTGGTGGGGGCATTTAGTTCAAAGTAGTCGGTGATCGCTGTTTGGACTGTATCCACATAAAGCGGATCGCGCAAGGCCTGCGCGTTGAAGCGCCAGGTGTAGGGCGGTGGGACATAGTGTGGGATCCTTAACCGTAGGAGCACAGGACTGTGATCCGACAGTGTTCTCGGGAGATGCGTTATCTGCTCCACCCAGGTAAGGACGTCCTGAGTGGCTAGCCAAAAGTCTAATCTGGACCAGCTCCTGTTTGCAGCGTTGATGTGTGTGGCTACCTGTTCCCCCGGGTGTAGTATCCTCCACAGGTCACTGACGTGCAAATTAGACATTGCGTCAAGCAGCATTTCCCTCGCCTTGTTATGTTGCTCAAGTGTGTGCGCTGCCCTGTCGAGCCCATCTCTGAGTGTGACGTTGAAGTCCCCTCCCCAGATAACATTGTCCGCTTGTACATCAGCTACAATATGCCATAACCTTTCAAAAAAACCTGCATCATCCACGTTCGGGCCATATACATTCACAAGAGCCAGTTTATGGTGTCTCGTCTCGCCTACCACTATTACATAGCGTCCCCCTGTGTCAGTGTGCGTGTCTGTGATTTTGAAGTGAGTCCCTTTTTTGATCAAGATGCTGACGCCACGGGAGTACGATGAGTAGTATGAGCCAGTGGTGGATTCTGCCCATTTGTTCCCCAGCCTGCATGTGGAAGTGGGTGCCATGTGAGTTTCTTGTAGGAAGGCCACATCGACCTTAAGCCTGTCAAAGTACGCAAACATTTGCCTTTTCTTTTTCGGGTTCCCCAGCCCCCTGACATTCCATGTGATGAAGTTGAGTGTGTCAAAGCGCGCCATTAGCACGTGGTCCGGCGATATCGTGCGCCGTGTGATCTGTGTGGCCACCTATGAAACAGTGCATTCTTAACATTCGCAATGAAGGCAACAAAAGAGGTCGCAATGCTTCTCAGACACAGTGCAAACACAGTAACTACAATCAGCTTCCCCATCCCCCCACCTCCCACTTTAGCACCCAAACTTTGCCAAAGCCATTCCCCCCCGAACTTCAGAACTGTGAGTAAACTTTTTGTGGGGAACACCCTCCTGGGGGTGCCGCCCGAAGCACACATCTCCATCCACATAGTGGATGTGGACGGGCGCGATTTGCATGCTATGACATCGTCAACATTTATACCCTATCCCCCCTACCCCATCCCCGATCCCTCGCAGGCACTTAGTGACCATCATCGTTCTTCTTACCCCCCCCCAAAGTATAGGAACACACGTAGGCAGTGCCAACCACCCTCAATGTCAGTGTCTCGGAGTTGCACAGTAAGGTCGCAGGTAGCTCATCGTGCTAGCTACTTGTCATTAGTCAGTGGAGGCCCAATGCTCATGTGCGGGTTCTGCATTAACGTTTCCCCATAGTACTCACTGCGTTACCGCCATGCACGACTCCCATCCAGAGTCCGTCAGCAGTGGGAGCCCCAGTCTCGTGGCGTGCCACGCGATGTTTCACCCAGATCGTAGTGTCCGTCGTGCGTCGCCAACAGTGCTGAAGCAGTCCAAAGAGACACACATTGAGCCATCGCATTGTCAGTCGTTGTCGCTCATTCTGCCCGCATTCTCCTGATTTTTCCGACGTTTGGTGAGGGTCTTGACGTATTCCTGCGCGGCTTGCACCGTCGTGAGGACCACCGGCTTTCCATCCGTCAGGATTTTAAGTTTTGCAGGGTACAGCATCGCGTATCCAATGTCCAGCTCACGGAGTTTCTTCTTCACTGGAGCAAACTCCTTCCTGGCCTGCTGCACCGCCATGGTGTGGTCTGGGTAAAACTCCAGCGAGTTGCCCTGATGGGTAATGGCGCCCTTTTCCCTCGCCAGTCGGAGTATAGTGTCCCTGTCCCTGTAGTTGAGTACTCGGGCGATGATTATTCGAGGCGTAGCTCCTGGTTTCGGAGTGGGGGCCAGAGAACGATGGGCGCGTTCGATCAGGAAGACATCAGAGAAGCTGCCAGCCCCAAAGATGTCCTTCAGCATGTTCTCCACGTACGTCTCCATCTTGCCCGTGTTGGTGGATTCCGGCAGGCCCGAGATGCGCACGTTGTTGCGGCGGGACCTCGCTTCCTGGTCCTCCACCTTCGCCTTCAGGGTTTCCAGGGTCCTCTCAAGGGCGCTGTGTGTTTTTGCGATGTCTCTGGAGTGATCCTCCACCGAGGAGATCCTGCGCTCCACCTCCACCAGTCTCTCCTCGTGGTTTTCCAGCTTGTTAGACAGAGAGTCCACCCGCGCCACGACACTGTCCATCTTGCCATTCATGTCATGTAGACTCTGCTGGATAGCCCTTAGTACTGCCTCCATGCCGGCGCCTTCTTCCAGTGCCTGGTCTCCGTCAGTGTCTTGGGCAGCGCCCGTTTTCGTCGCTTGCTTCCTTGCTTCAAAGGGCAGTTTCGACTGCTGCTTGTCCGGCTTACTCATCGTACCCGGGGGAGCAGCTGGGCTAGTGACTAGTGGGCTCGTTGGGATTGCTGGCTTGGTCGTTGTCCGTGTGTGTCGCAGCTGTGTTCCAGTCGCCCTCCGCGTTGAAGCCCTACTCATTGGGCCATGCACTGAGCCCGACAGTGGTGCAGGTCAGCCCAGTGCGCTGTGCAGGAGTGTCCTGTGGCGGTACATATGGTGCAGGGTGTTTGCCGTGTCCCTGTACCTCCCTGGCCGTGTGGGGCGGTCTCGTGTGCGATGGCGGGTCTAGTTCGCGCCTTCAGGGCAGCGCACAGCAGCGGCGAGCAGCTTCCAACTTGCGCGCTCTTCCCAGCTCACCTCCGTCCTCCTATTGCGCCGCAGTAGCTGCACAAAGTGGTATTTCCGCGCCTTGTGTCACGCTGGTGCATCGATATAGGGAGCTGGCAGCGTCTGGCGCAGGGTCGCCGAGTTTGCGTTTCACCGCCGCCGCCATTTTGGCCGCCGTGGAACGCATATTGTCCGCCGAGATTTTTGCATGTTGCACAGGCACATCGTACCTGAAAGTCGCTGGTTCTAGCGCCCCAGAGCTAGCGCGTTGAGAGGGGGTTTGTCCTGTGGCCGTCCGAGGGCGGCATCGCTTGGTTTTAACTGCGGTCGTCTCGGCCGCGCGCCGCCATTTTGGTTAGCCGGTCCGCTCCGTGAGAAGTTATGCCGATTTCTTCGGCGTGCGGTTCTTCTCCCGGCCGATGTCGCCACAGTGTGGAGGCGAGTCCATCAGCCGTCCATTTCGCCGTTTTCCGCTGGAATCGGGACAGATTCAGGGCCAAGGGTTTCGAGGAGACGCGCCCGTCCGGCGGAGCCGACTTAGTAGTCAGCCATCTCGCAGTGCGCCCTCTAGCGCCCCCCGAGGAAACAATCTATCACAGAGAGTTCCAAAAGTCTGATCGGCATCACCCCTTTTACCGTTCTCAGGAAATACCACATCAGCCGTCCAAGGTTGCACCCCGGACCCTCAGTTCTCTGGCGGGATATACAAGCGTTCAAATGACTCCGAGTTTGTTTTCAGTGCTCCGAAGCCAGACCTCCCGGCCCCCTTGCTGCCAAACTCATGCCTTACGGGACTCCAACCAGATCAAAAAACCAGGCCCTTCCATCTGCTTCCATTCGAAGTTTAGCCAGGAAAAGCATTGCATATTTGAGACCTTTATCTCAGAGCTGTTTCTTAACACCCAGAAAAGACTGTCGCTGTTTCTGAACCATCTGAGTGAAGTCGGGTAAGAAGGAAATGTCAGCATTTTCAAATCGAAAAAGGACCCCTGTTGTGGCGCGCTGAAGTATGGCATCATGGTCCAGATAATTGAGGATCCTAGCTAGGATCGGACGTGGGGGGTCCCCGGCTTCGGACGACCCCCCGCGAGTCTGTGAGCCTGCTCCACCACAAAGAAGTTCCCAAGGCCTTTGGGTTTGAGGTGTTGAAGGATAAGGTCTTCCACAAACAGATCTGTTGCCTCCCCTATGCCTTTTCTGGAACCCCTAATATTCAGACGTTGTTGCGTATAAGACGTCCTTCAAAATCGTCCATTTTTGTCTCTACGATTTTCCTGAAGGCTTGCAGCTCACCTATCTCAGATTGTATGTGAGAAGTTTTCTCCATCAGGCTGTTAGTCTTAAGTTCCACCTGCTTAAGTTTTTTCATTATTCTAATTAAGATCTGCCTGAATGAGGTTGACTTCAAGAGATATAGTGTCCATTTTATGTTCAAGGGAGGATTTAATATCCGCGTTTGCCGCCATGACATCCTTGAGTGTGGGGTCTTTGTCTGGGTTCCCCTGATCACCGGCTGCCTTATGCTTGGGGGAATATCCCTCCACACTCTCTCTGGAGAAGGCATATTTATCAAGTTTATTCACTTGAACGGACTTAGGGCCTCTTGTAGACGCCATATTGTGTTCTTGCAATGATCAGCAGCACTTGCCAAAAAGGTCTCCCGTGAGGCAAAAGCTGAAAGGCACTATGATGCTGTCAACAGGGGCTCCCAAGTTGTTAAGGCTGAGCCCAGATGTGTCACACACCAGCCACGGGGAGGGATACCAGGAGCAGTCAGTGCGCACTTACACGCCAGAACCCACTGTCCAACCGGCGTTATCCCGCGATCAGCATAGATGTTAATAATTAGATCTCTAGTTGGCAGCGGTTTGCACCTTGTCCAAGTAGGGACCCTCACTCTATTATTATTATGCAACTTGTAATACATGCAGCTACCCCAAAGGCTTTCCAGGTGCAAGGCATTAGTACAGATAAGTGGTCTGATGGAGTGGGCTAATATAACAATATTACAATTCTTTAAAGCTGCAGGAAGAGAGTTCCACAATTTAAAGCCGAGACAGGGCCTGATTCTAGTCAGGGTAAGTAAGTTACACCCTCAGAATAAGCTGTGCTCACCCCCTTGGCAACTTGGCCAGAGCCGTCTGACTTATCTCAGAGGCAATGTGTAAAGTATTTGTACACACACACACACACGCACGCACACACACACACACACTGAAAACACCACAAAAGTACTCCATGACAGTTTAGAAAACTAGCCAATATTTATCTGAATAAAACAAGCCCAAACAACAAAAATCCAACATACACAACTCAAGGTATGAATTTTCAAAGTTAAAGAAAAGTATAGTTCTTTAGAAATCAATGGTTGCGCTTGGCCAATGCAAAGTACTTTAGATGCGGTAAAAATCAAAGATGATGCATGACGCAGAAGAGGTGAGGCATTAAAGAGGCAGGTGATATGTTGGTTCCTTACTGCTATGCAGGTCGGTGACAGTGCATTGCGCAGAGGAGGTGATGCCTCGCTGTAGGGAGTGATGTGCCGGTTCCTTACGGTGGTGCAGAGTCATTGAGCCACTAATGCCCAGTGATGATGCATGGCGGTGGGGAGGTGATGCGTTGCTTGCTGGCACAATACCTCGGTTCCTTACTGCGGTGCTGTGTCATTGATGAATTTGGCGCCCATATCAGCTGATGTGTCAAAGGTCAAGTAGTACTGCTTCAATTCCAAACAGGTGAAGCCAGCGCCGAGTCGGAGTCAGAACAGTGCATCACAAACTTTGGTGATGCAGTGCTCGAGACTCACGCAGTGGTGGTTCTTCTGCAGCATGGCAGCAAAAACTCAGGGCCTACACTGAAAGCCATAGTTTTTGCGTCATTGGGTTACCACTGTTCAGTGATGGCAGCAGTGATGCATCGGGTTTTGATATGATGCACCAGTTCTGAATGACGCTGGGAGTCGATGCATTGTTTTCTCTCCTTGTTGTACCAGCACTCGCTTCCAAGGGCCCAGGACCTGGATTTGGCACCACTTGGCAAGGCAGGTCTCTCAGCAAAGGAGTCCAGGTGCTGGCAGGTGAAGTCGTTGATGGCCCTGAGACTTCTTAACATAAGGCAAGCTCAGATCAAGCCCTTGGAGAACCTCAGAAAGCAGGATGTAGAAAGCAAAGTCCAGTCTTTTCACTCCAAGGACAGAAGCAGCAAGCAACAGGCCAGCACAGCAAAGCAAACTGCAAAGTGGCATTCCCTCTTGAAGCAACACAGCTCTTCTTCCTGGCAGAATGTCTTCAACCCAGAAGTGTTCTGAGTATATGGTGTCAGACATCCAGTACTTATAGCCATTTCAGTCTTTATAATAGGCAAACTTCAAAGAAAAGTATTTGTAGTTTACAGGACCCTGCCCTTTCATGCCCTGGTTCCAGAAACACTACAGGGGAGTGGAGACTGCTTTATAAGGTCACTGACACATCCCTATTCAGGTGCAAGTGTCAACTCCACCCACCACTCTAGCTCAGGAAGGCCCATCAGCCAGGTTATGGGCCGTCAGGATATATAGGGCACACCTCAGCTCTCTTTGTCTGACTGCCCTGAGTGAATGCACAAACAGCCCAGCTGTCATCCAGACCCAGATGTGTATTCAGAGACAGGCAAAGGCAAAGAATGGTTAAAGTAAGAAAAAAAAGCCAACTTTCTAAAAGTGCTGCTGCAAAAATGATGGACGGAATACGGAATTAATAAAACATCCACCCCCTGTCAAGAGATCTGGGTTGAATTCATCATTCTTTTGCTCACACACCAACCCAGTTTGGACCCAGCCATATGCAAATCAGTCTTGACCCTCTTCCTCATGGGAACAGTCCTGCCTGAACTGCCAACCCGGGTCCTCCCTGGACTGGAAACAAGCATCCTGGAACCGGTTTTGGTGTATCACCCCTCATCAGCAAGGCTAGCTTGAAAGCAGTGGCACTGTGAGCAAGGGACCCATATCTGGGCATTCCCATCCCACTTAGGGTGAAAAGTGCTGCAGCAACAAATATCGGACGAAAGGATGAATAAATCAAACTTTCACCCCTAGTCAAGAGATCTGGGTTGAATCCATCATTATTTTGCTCACTAAGCCACCCCAGTTTCCACCCAAACATATGCAAATCAGTCTTGACCCTGCTCCACATGGGAACAGTCCAGGCCGAACTGCCAAGCCCGGTCCTCCCTGTACTGGAAACAAGCCTGCCGGGACCGGTTTTAGAGTATCACCCCTGATCAGACAGACATGCTTGATTCCAGTAGCACAGCGGGCAAGGGACCCACTTCTGAGCATACCCATCCCACTTAGGGAGAAAAGTGCTGCAGCAACAAATGATGGACGGAATGAAGAATAAATCCAACACTCACACCCATTTAAGAGATCTGGGTTAAATCCATTGTTCTTTTGCTCAATATGCCACCCCAGTTTGGATCCAGCCATATGCAAATCAATCGTGACTCTGCTCCTCACAGGAACAATCCAGCCCGAACTGCCAGGCTGAGTCCTCTCAGGACTGCAAAAAAGCATCCTGGCTAGATTGAATCCGGTGGCACACCAAGCAAGGAACCCATGTCTAGCCTGGCTGAAGAGGGGTGATAAACCGAAACCGGTCCCAGGATGCTTGCTGCCGCAGCAAGTTTCTATAATTGTCATTTTCAGATCCGGAATTTAAAAACCAAATTCACTAAATTATGTATGTTAATTTTCTATCAGCTTCGAATTGGAAGGTACACTTGTAAGATATTACAAAGCAGCTTCCATGCTAACCTATGGAACATATAGACCTTGCTGTAGTAAAAAAATGACATTAGCCATATTTCACTACCAGGACATGTACTACCTTTTTAAATACGCTGCACCTTGCCCAGGGGGCTACCTTGGGCCTGCCTTAGGGGTGCCTTACATGTACTTAAAGGGAAGGTTTGGGCCTGTCAAATGTGTACACATGCCAGATCAGAAGGCAGTTTAAACTGCACCGACAAACACTGCAGTGGCAGGTCTGAGAAAAATGTTTTTGTTGCCTACCCATGTGGGTGGCACAATCAGTGCTGCAGGCCCACTAGTAGCATGTGACTTACCTGTGCACACACAGTGCAGTGTGCCAGGGACTTATGCCAGGGACTTACTAGTAAATCCGATCGGGTAATCATGGAGAAACCAAATACCATTACATTTTCGACAGGGATCACTTGCTATTTCTTCATGGAAACATTCACAACTTTTCAAATATCTAGTTCCAAATGTAAAATCAAGGTACGAGTCACCCTTTTTTCTGTGTGCCACATACTCATTTTTGCAAATGCCAGTATATGCAGTCTATTGTCTGCATTTAGGTGACTAATATTTGAAACATATAACAAATAAAGGTGATAGAAACATTGCTTTATTTATTTTCCAACGAGGAAAGTTTGTTCCTGCTTTTAATAACAAGCCGACCCTTGTAATCTGAAATAGGAACGGGGAGGTACAGTGACTGCCTGTTCCGCTGCTGGTTTGAGGAAGTAGGCTGTTAAAGATCTCCCTTTGGAGAACAATTGTCCCGCTCAGAGCATTGTGGAGGAGGAAGCCAACACTAGCTGCTTTTTTCTAATGTTTTGTACTGAAGTATTTACATGACTTGTAACAGGAAACCCTACGCGTGTGATAGCTAGCAACAGTAAGACATGCTGTTCTCATTCCAAGCAGGGGTTAACATAGTGTGGTATACAGGGTCGAACTGGGCCACAAGATGGGCCGGGCACCAACAGAGAAGTAGCCCTCATTAGCCAATCGGATAACTAAAAAGTTGCCCAAATGGGAAGACACAGTGTGCAGGTGTTTTAATATGCGTGGGGCAGTGCTTACATTTGTGCTTGTTGCAAGCAATATTTGTGGTAATAGCAGGGAATTCAATAGAAACAAGCATTTGCAATGCAATTGGTCTTGCCTTTGGGACCTTATAAGTATTTAGCGATGCATCACATTACGGACATTACTGCAACGCAGATGCCCTTGGCTATAAATCTATCACCTTGTAAGCGCTCCGTCAAAAAATCAGATGCAGCCCCCTCAAAAATGCTACACCATGTGGGAGCTTGGCGGCTAAAATATATTTAAATTGTTCACCATGGGGAGAGTAAATAAAATGTAGAGGAGATCATTGATACCGAAAAGTTGAATTTGATGATAAGAAATTCTCGTGACTATAATATATATCACTATGTAAGCGTTATGTCAAGAAATTATATGCAGCCCCCTCATAAAATCTTCACCGTGCTGGAGTGTGACGGCTAATATAAAGGGGAGTGGTACACCCAGGGACAGATTAAGTAGAAACAGAAACCGAATGGGAAAGCACAAAAGCAGTTATGGAGCTGGGGGGAGGTTGAATATGTATCTACGGCAAGCAGCGACTAGAGTGAGCCTGCAAAACGATCAGAAATAAACATTATGCCCTTGAATACCTTCGGGGCGAGATCGCACTGTATAATAAACGGGCCGCAAAGTGAACGTGTACACCCAATGGGAAAATAAGTAGAAACAGAACGCAAACGGGAAATCACAAAAGGCAGCTATGGGGCTCGATAATATTCAGTCTGTTGCAACGGCAAGCAGCCACGGGAGAGAGCCTGCAGAAAGATGCAAAATAAACATTTAATTATATTAGCTGTTACAAGACATCCAACTTTGTGGTAAATCAATAGAGGGAGATATAATTAATATGCGGTTTAAAAAAATACATACTATAAATTAATATGGAAACACATCGACCTAAAAATAATATGGAAGCACGTCGACCTAAAAAGGGCTTTAATTAAATAAGATTGCCCCTTTGGGATTAGGCCTACGCAGTGATAAAAGGAAACGATTCAGCTCAAGATGCCTCTGAAGGTTGGTATTATGCAATTACCACTTATGATTCCAAATCTATGGCAACAAAAATACACCAGTCAGTACTAGATTTGCGGGCAGCACAGAGGTGCCATAACCAATTATTGATTAACTTCCAGGAATTAGAAGAATCGAAACACCTACTACTAGCGACCTAAGCAAAGCGAGTCGTGGATTTTAGTCAAGGCACAGGGGATTGGTTCATATTAGAGCATTTCCTCTGTCTTATGGTTGAGCCCGTCTCTGCTCTAGGCATAGTACGCTAACTATAATTTGATTGACTAAGCGTGTGGAAGGGGCTGTGGAAAGCAGCTACATCGGCTGCCTTCACAGCCGGTTTTCTGCACAGTTAGTGCACCTTGTGTGCAAACAATACCTTAAGAGATTCAAGGGGCCTGGGTTGCAGCCACGTAGTCTGCCTGGAGCACAGGCGTGCTCGACTGAAAGATACATGACATGCTATAATATGGGCCAATCCCCAGAGTAAGAGTGGGTGGGGCCAAGATTGGAGGGCGACCAGAGTGAAGACTAGAGAGACACAGAATCACCAATAATCAGAACCTCAGTATGGTCTGAGTTGAGCTAAACATAATTGGCAGTCACCCACTCTGCAACTTTGGAGAGGCAAAGTCTAAAGTTTCAGCTCTAGAGTCAAGTGTTGCCATCTGTTCTACCTAAGATATTAGTGTCATCAGCATATGATGTAAACTTAAGGCCAAATATTTTAATAATAGAAGCAAGAGCGGAGACATAAATGTTGAATAAAGTATGGTTCAATAAAGAACATGGCAAAATGCCTCATGAAATCTTTTGATATTGGAACGGAAAGGAGGAAGTACAGCCAGTACAGCCAGTGAGGAATGAGGAGTGCCATGAGTTGGTTCTGAATGCTGGCCTGGCAGAGTCAAAGTAGAAGAAAAGAAAAGAATGAAAGACCATATTGAATGTAGCAGATGGATCGAGAAAGTTCAAGTTCCTGGAAAGACTCACAAGCGCCTTGCAGGTCCTCCCCAAGATTGTGCTGGTGGGTAGAGCTGTGGGAGGGGCTGAGAGCAGTCATCACTACCATCAGCACTTCCCTATCCAAATACACTGGCTCATCTAGGTTGTCTTCTGGTGGGGAGGGCGGAAAGTGGGATGAACTGCCCAGCTGCTATCACCCTCCCTCCAACCACACCTAACTCCCACAAACTGAAGAAATGTCCCAGGAGATGGGCATTAGAAGGGAAAGGACTAAGATTGCCCCTAGCCGCTCCCCTTCTTATCCCAACTTCCTCGTTCACGTCTTTCATTTTGAGGCTAGCTCCTTTGTTTCAGAATGTTCCCCTCTGCATGAGAAGCATTGTGATAGAAAAGAACTGTGTGGCTGTGCCTCAGAAAGGAACCATATGCTTAGGCTAAGAAAAACATTCAAACAATGTCTGTCTCTTTTTGGTGCACATGCACAGTTCTGTACCTCAACAAGGGCACCAGATGCTGATCAGATGTTTACTTAGGACATGAAAAACGCAAGCAGAATTTGCCTCTTTACTGGGGCAGAGGCACACTGTTCTATGCCCCAGCAAAGGGCCAGATGTTCTTTGGATTTTTCATAGTCCAAAAGAGAAATCCAAGCAAGGTGTGGGTCTTTTTCTGGAGCACAGGGACAGAAAGTAGTTAGACGCTATTTGGATTTTTTCTTAAGACAAGAAAAGAAAACAACAGTGCCAGGCTTCTTTCTGGGGCACAAAGATGTTGGTGCATTCTAAAGAAGTTCATGAAACGCTCCATAGGCTTTAGGCTGATTTTTTTCAGGAGTACAATTAAAGGACCACCAGCTCAGGCTGCAGCTAAAATCCAACTGCCAGCAGTCCAGCTGGAGAAACAGAACATTTTGTTGTCAGGGAATGACACATGGAATGCAGGGACGCAGCCCAGTAACAGGGATAGAAAGAAAAGAAGGGCAAAACAAATAGATGTAAAGGTAAAAGGGAACAAGCATTGGCATAGCCAATAGGTCTCGTCTTTGGGACCTTATAAGAATTTAGTTGTGCAGCACAATATCCTTGGTGCAACAACATCAACTGTTGCATGGATAAAAACTTATAAGGTCCCAAAGGCGAGACCTATTGGCTATGCCAATGCTTGTTTTACTGAGGTCCACTATTGCTTATGTATTTTTTAATGCTTATAGTGTCCAACGATGTTCTGAATATCTAATTAATTTAAATGTCTTATAGGTTATCTTGCCTGCATTAAAATTAGAAATACCTCCATGTACTAGAAACATAGGCTCTTCAGAGTCCTGTGCTATTACTTTCCCTGTAAAGGATGCATGTTGATTGAATATTCCAGCTCACTTTGCCTTTCAGGGAATGGAAGAGAGCATCCTGGAGCGAGTGGAGGGCGGAGGTGCGAGGCCAGCTCCGCTCCTTGCGGCATTGGATCTATATGTGGGAGAAGGCCCTTCCCGCCCTTGATCAAGAGTGTTACCCTGTGGAGGTAGGTACAAGACCTGATAGTAGAGGTATGCTGTGCACAGAGCCTTCTGAAATTTCAGAGGACGTGTACAAGTGAGTATAAGGCAGCTGGTTATCGGTGTGTATGTGGTTAGTTGTATCCTTGCATTCGCTCAGGTATGAACATAGCCTTGTACATGATGCCATTTTGGCCCAGATATTGTTGGTCATGATGAAGCAGGTGAATTGTGAACGATGTTTGTCTGGATATTCATACAGCGATCATGGCTCAACAGAGGGACTCCCTGTCCAAAGGTGCAACAGGTAGCAAGGAGGAGGTGGCCCAACGCTGTTGCACTACATAAACTGTTTCAACTTCCTGCATCTTGGGATGCACACAGGCCTCAGGCAGCCCATCTGTGCTTGTCATAGTCCAGAAGAGGCTATTTAAAAATGGTACCCAAGTTACTACCAGGAAAGTTAGAGGACTGGAAATCCCTAAAAAAAATCAAGTCATTCGCTGTACCGAACAAAAACTTTGTTGCATTATCCAAGGTTTTAAACACGATTGATTGTTCCCTGTCAGTAGATACCAAGACTAGCATTCTGATTGGGGGTGATTTTAACGTGAAACTTATAGAGAACTATGGATCTACTAACCTTGATTACTGTAATGACCGCAGGGGTTTGGAACTGATCAGCATACTTTCTGATTTTGATCTTGTTGATGTAATGAGTGTAGGGTATGATATGAATTTTCCTTATGCCCCTACGTTTAAGGGCAGGGATAACGGTTCAATTATCGATTACATATTTACATCACCTCTGCTAACAGATTGTTTAATTAAAACTTCTGTGGTGCAAACGTCTTTCAGTGATCACAATCCATTGTTAGCTATTTTTAATTTCGTACCCAGTCCAATTTTTATGAATCTAAACGGGGCAAGGGATTACACCCTCAATTGATGGCCTTCGCCTAAAATGGAGGGGAATTGATTGTGGGGCCATCATAGATACGGTTCAGGAGGCACATCCCGATTTGTTGAAATCCCTCTCTTCCCCAAGCACAAACAATGAAAAATTGATCATAGACTTTGAAGCTTTATGCTCAAATATAAAAATCCTCCTGTCAGTCCCACTCCCTACTGAACACAAAGAGCCACGGTGGTTTGATACATCTTGCTCCGTGGCCAACAGAGATTTAAGAAAGGCCCTCTCTGCTAAACCCAGATGTAAAGATGTAGTTCGAGCTGCCAGGAAAAACTACAAAGATAAAATATCGGAAAGGAAGGCAAACTTGCTCTCCGAACACTGGGATAAGCTGGTCATCAGTGCCAATCTGGGTGGCAGCGCCCCATTTTGGTCGGCTGTCAGGAGAACAAGGGAAATGGGCAAAGAGCTTACACAAATCAGCTGCAATATAACCAGTGCAGCCTGGGAGACCCATTTTTCTAATATTTATGCTGCCCCCTCTGACGAGCACCTTCTCCCTAATATGGGCCAAACAGAAGGCTTAGAGATTTTGGACCAAGAAGTCAGGAAAGCCATAAAAGAGAGTCTAGGTAACAAGGCGCCCGGACCAGACGGCTTCCCTATCGATATTATTAAACATAACGCTGCGCTATGGACACCAATACTCCTTAACATCTTTAACAGTCTCCCACAAGTAGCCATGCCTGCCACCTGGGCTACTAGTATCATTGTTCCTATTTATAAAAAGGGAGACAGATCAGACCCAGCAAACTATCGTCCCATTTCCCTTCTGGATAACACTCTAAAAATACTAGGACGTATAATTTATAATAGGGTACTGGAATGGGCGTCTGATACTGACTTCTTAGATCCTTGTCAGATGGGGTTCAGGAACGGGGTAGGAACAGTCGAGCAATGTTTAAATTTAAAACTGATAATCGACAAATATTGCATTGCCCGCTCATCCCCTGCCTACCTAGCTTTTATGGATCTTTCATCCGCATTTGATCTTGTGAACAGATCTAAGCTTTGGTTAATTCTCCTGTCGAATGGTCTTGATGCCACTCTTGTTAGATTTTTAGCCTATCTCCATACTGACCTGAAAGCACGGGTACGTATCGGGATGGGCGGAGAGGTATCGGGAGCCATTGAGATAGGGAGGGGGGTGAGACAGGGGTGCGTTCTAGCACCCCTGCTGTTCATCATTTATATTAACGGCTTGTCCAATTGTCTAAAGAAAGCTACCCCTGATGTCCCAATAATTCTAGGCAACCCCCTACCCGTGCTTTTATATGCAGACGACGCTGTCCTTATGGCACGTACACCTAACGCTCTACGTCTGCTTGTACATAGTTTTGTAAATTTTATGGAGGGGCTGGATTTGAAAGTTAATTTTAAAAAGTCTTTTATCATGTCCTGTGGGCCGGGCAAAAGGAAACTCAGCACAATTCGAATCGGAACAGATAAATTAGAATCTGTCCATAAGTTTCCTTATCTGGGGTTGGTTTTCGCTGCGAACAGCTCGTGGAGTGGGCATGTGGCCCACGCCACGAGCAAGTTCTCAAAAGCCAACAATTCTGTCCTGAGTCTCCCCCGCCCAAAGAAAATCGGCGCCACAAAGGCTATTGTTAAGATTTTTAAATTACAGTGTTCTCCTGTTGCCACGTATGGAGCTGAAGTTTGGGGATCGGTCAGCAGCATTAGTATCCAAAGAGAGGAAAACCGTTTCTGCAGAAAATTGCTGGGTGTACCGATCTCCTCTTCTGATTTTATCTGCCATAATGAACTCAACCTCCCCTTCATAAGTGATTTTATCAAAGCAAGACCAGCTCTCTTCTGGATTAGAATCTGGAGGAATGATGCTGCTGTCCTTACACAAAACATCATTAAGGATTGCCTAAATTGTGAAAATGGCATGCAGATCCCCTGGTTCAAAGAAGTTTTTAAAACACTTAATGAAATTGGTAGAGGTATCTTGTTCACTGATCCAACGGCTATCGAACTAAAGGATAAATTCGAGGTCCAAAAGGCACTTTATGCACTTTACCGTAATGAACGGCTTGGAAGAGAATCTCAGAAATCAAGGGTCAAGAAATACATAGGAAATGGTCTCTGTATGCAAATTATGCCGCCCTACCTCTCACTTCCCATGTCAAACTGGGAGCGATCTTTATTATTTCGTCTAAGGGCAGGAACTGTGAAATTTTTGCTGTCTTTTCCTTTGGGGTACCGACATTGTACAGATCTTACCCCCTGCCCTTGCGATGGTATAAGCACTCAAGATGATTTGCACTTTCTGTTTTTCTGCAAATTTTATGTGAGATATATCAAATGGCTTTTAACCCCATATTTTAGAAAACTTAGACCTCTCACACTTCAGGAATCCTATATGTTGCTGCTTACCCTGGACACTGATGAACTGACCTTTCGCACCAGCACTTTTTTAAGACTAGCCATACGTGCACGCAAGACAATGGAAAGTCCCTGAAATCAGAATCAGTCATAATGATACTACTGTAAAAACTTTATAAGATAATGAAATTTACTGCTCAATCACTGTATGAACTATTTTGTTATTATGGAATGTTATTTATATAATTATTTTGTATTATATGTAAATGTGTGTTTTTGCTGTGTTCGGTACTTTTATGAATTTTATCAAATTCGAATAAAGGTCTTTTGAACTTGAAGTCATTCGCTGTATATGTTCCTTGCACATTTTTTCTGGTGAATTGTTACCTGGTTGTCCATTTTGGGGATGCTCTTCAGTGAAACGGTCATTTCCACTGTTTTAGTTTACCAGTGACATAAAAGATTGACCTATCTAGAATGTGGGTACTTGTGTCTGTTTGTACAGCACCGAAGCCCTTATTGAATCAACACCAAGTTTGACTTATAATTCGATGGCTTACAAATCGATTGTTATGTTTGTAAGTTTATAGGACTGGAGGTCCTTGGTTTTCATAATGAGTCAGAAGAGGGAGGGGGTCACAAGTGTACATTTCCATCTTGGCCATTTTCTGTGTTCTCCTTTTCTTGATCATGCAGGAGTGGTTGGTGCTTTCAGTGAGCCCAAGCAGTGGTTCGGCTACCATTTCTTTGCCTTTGGGTTGTCACAAGCTACAGACCTCATTCACTGAACAAACTCCATTCATCATTAACTCATGGAGCTCAGGCTGGGCCAGTAGACTGTGGAGTTTGGTTGCACCGATGGTAATCATGTTTGATTGTAGTTGAGCATACCTTGGTGGTTAGGGACCAAGATTTAGATGGGAGCTAGGCAGCGTTTGAGACAATGGGCACGTGCCAATGCTAAAGTTTGAGTTAGTGCTGTTGGTCGTGTGAACACTGGAGGATCTAGACATCCAGCCATCGAGCAGTGGTCAGTGGTTCTATATGATGAATAAATACCAGAATCTCAAGGGTGGAGACCTCGTATCCTCTGGAACAGTCACAACCACTTGCCCTCATCTGCTGATGCACCTGTCCCCTTTGTGGTCGCTTGAGGACTGCTGGTGTTAAAAGTACACCCTGGTAGTTAGTATTCGGTCTTATTTGTGTTCAACAAACCTCAGAGGGGCCTAGACGTCAAGGCTGGTAAAAAAGTCAGCAGTGTCCACGTCATTGTGTGCTTCAGTTCGCACTGATACTTGTGGGTGTTTGAATTCTTCATCAAGGTGAAAGCCAAGTGGTAAAAATGGGCATTTCGAGTAATAACATTTGTTTTTACTTCCCTCTCTAACAAGAACAGATGCTTGTTGTCACACATACACCTTTCTGTGCTACCAGTCAGCTGGAATGGGGTGGGCATGGCCTGAACACGGGGAATGACAACATGTGCTACGAACAAGCACTCACAGGAAAGAGGAGAGGATTGTAGACACCTTGCGAGTGTGGCATCCTCACCTCTTTACATTGAATTATGGCTCCCTACTCCAAGTTCCCAATAGTGTAATTTACTGTGCTTGCATGCGAGCTTTGGACCTATACATACACACATACTTTGAGCAGCTCGCGTTCGATAACTCGCACACATATATCGATTTGTGTACAGATGTATACACAAATACGAATATTCAATATACCACTCACTTGAAACTCAAACATTGCGTGCAGACACTCATGTTTTATTCTAAGGTTCACTGGGTGATGGAGTCCACTGCATTCGTCATTTTATACAACCTGCTGCCCAGGGGCTACATTGGTTGTTAAAGGCCCTTTTCTCAAGTTACAAGCCCATAACAGAAGGTAAACCCTGCAAAGGGAGAATTCTGATTGACTGTGCAGCTCACAAAAGACTATACTGGCATGCTAACAATATATACGATTCATGACGTCAGTGGCGAACTGTAAGGAATGTTCACATTGGACCAGTGAATCAGAGAGCATAGAATGTGGACTCTGACACCTGCAGTGTCTCGTGGGATGAGTTCAGTGAGGATGGGAAGCAGGCAGGGGCAGAGAGCATGATATATGGGGGGCTTATTACACGCCCTCACCGCCATCAATATCATTTTCATTTTTACACCATTTTATTTCCAGCATTCACAGAATCTCAATATAGGGAGAAATGTACACAATTTGCATCAGATTCTGAGAGCTGTAAAAAAATATTTGCTTGAATTTGTGAGCAAAAGAGGTAATTTTACATAGCACTGTTTACATCCAACCCTCTCGCCTTCTGGGGGAGAGGGTTGCCTGGTGATGGGGCAACACAACTAGAGCTCTCAGACTCTGGGGGCAGGCAGAGGCTGACAGGGGCTCTCTCCGCCACAAAGGCAGCTCTCGGCATAGTGCTCTCCGTCTTTACATATGGAAAGTGTGTGTCTGTTTAGTACACTGGTTGCTTTCATCAAATGCTGCAGCTTTTGTGACAGCTGAGGTGCAGAAGGGTGCACTCAGCTGTGCAGTGACCCCCGCACCCCCATACAGAATGCCCAGCCCCTCCCCTTCAGTCCTTTTGTGGTGAGAGGAGTGGCTGGGAACCAAAATGCTTGGAGTTTCACTCTGTATACATGAGAGCACAGCCTGAATGGTGTTTGCAGACGGCGGAGAGGGCGATAATGGTGTGGAGGAGGGGAGAGGGATTGGGTGGGGCGATTGGCAGAAATAAGAGAAAGGGCCACGGATAGATCACAAGAAAAATAAGAAACGAAGTGTTAGGCGAGTGTGGACTGACTGGATTAATGAAATTGTGAGGATTAAAACGTTGCAAGAAATAGACTGTCATAGGTATTTTAAAAAAGCACACACAAGCAGCTCCCGCAGGAGCAGGGCAGGGGAAAGAGGAGGGGGCTTGCGCCGGATTCCCTCCCGGAGCGAGCAGCAAGGCACGATAATTGCTAATATATGGTGCTGCTGCTCGCTCCCACAAGGGAATCGCCAAACGTGCACGCATTGCCGTTGAAAACAATGCAACGCGTGCACATTTTTGCCTAAAAAAGTGAAGCGATGGCTAAAGGTCTTTCCTATGCAGCGCACGCACGCTGCGTAGGCGAAACCTTCAAAGGGAAGTAAGCAAGCCCACAATTTGCATACTGTACCAAATTCTTATACCTTCCCAAGGGAGGCGTATCTAGGGGAAATATCTCTATTTCTCCTTGTTTATTCCTCTTTCTATATCAGAAACACACAGAAAGAAAAATATGCCTGCTAGGATTGTTTTTATGCAGGAACGTGCCCCTTCCTGCCCAAAAACAATCCTCATGCAAAACAGGCACCCTCATACAATGGTGTAAGGGTGCCTCCATTGGTGCCAAGCTGACAAAAGGGCTCAAGGGAAGGGCCCAGAATTCGCCTTATTGAATGAAATGCAGCACATTTCTGCCCTTTCCCTGTCCTGCAGTGCAGCGCATGAAGGTGACTTGCTGTGCTGTTCTGCATCACAAGCTAATAAATGAGTACCTGAGTCTGAAGGTAAAGCTACTGACCTGGTTTCTGTATCTGACCTGCCCTACATCGTGGTTGGCCTTAAATTAAACCTAGGTACTAGTCAAGTGTAACCAGGTTGGTGGTTAATGATTTTTGCCACTGTTTTTCTTTAAAACTTCAACAATTTATAACTCCTTTTCCCCTATTGGCTTTTTGTCATTTTGTTAATTAAACTATTCTCAATTTTTAACAATTATAGTAGGACTTATATTGTGCTGTGTTTTTGACTTTTATTTGTACTGATTTGGTGTTTCTAAATGCTTTACACATGCTAAAGCTACCAGGGATTATGTTCAGCATTAAATCACTAAAACCTTATGTTGTAATTTAACTTTTATTCTTCAGCTTTAAGAGTTATTACAGTCGGTATCTTCCCATATAGAACACCCACTTGTTTCACCATAATACTGTGTTCCATGGAACTCCTGATTCTCTGGGAGTGCAGATTAGAATGTTGGAGACATCTTTCATTTACAATAAAACCTGTTTTCCTTTGTTGATTCCTGGATTTCTTTGGACTTCCTTACATAATTTTTACTGAACCCTAACAGGAATCTTGACATTATTACTTGTGGTGGACTATCATCCATCCTAACTAATAATCAATTTTTTCACACTGCTCATTTGATACGGTTCACTGAAAGAAACATATTTGCACTCCTTAGACTTGTGTTGATATAACAAAAACATATATATATAAACCATTCAAATATGCATGCATTTTAGCATCACATACTCCAGCTGCCCATTTTGGGCAACAACTCTGGATTGCTGAAATGAAGATTTCCTCTTGATTATTCGCTGTGCCACTTAATATTTTTGCATTAAACACGTTAGACTTTTGACTTCTGTTATACCTGTCATACTAGGGTGATCTTCCCCTGGACGTTTTCCTTTTACCTCCTGTTTTTGCATATTTTTTTTGTGTTCGCCTTAGGACTCTGAATACTTTACCACTGCTAACCAGTGCTGAAGTGCCTGAGCTTCTCCCCTAAACATGATGACATTGGTGTATACCCGATTGGCATATTTGTTGTACTGGGAAGTCCCTTGTAAAGGGATATACGATATACCCAGGGCTTGTACTTCAAATGCTACTAGTGGGCCTGCAGCACTAATTGTGCCACACACAGACATAGCCTTTTAAACCTGTGTCATGCCTGGCACTGCAGAGCCTGTGTGTGCAGTTTGTTTCCACTTTGACTTGGCATTTAAAGCTACTTGGCAAGCCTTAAATTCCCCCTTTGTTACACATACGTCACCCCTAAGGTTGGCCCTAAGTGACCCTAAGAGCAGGATGCTTTGTAAGTAAAAGGTAGGACATGTACTTTTATGTTTTGCATGTCCTGGTATTGACAAACAGCCTTTTTCGTTTTCCACTACTGTGAGGCCTACCCCTCTCATAGGCCAGCATGGGAATTCCTTGATACACTCCATTATACACTTTTAAGCTGTAATTCCTGATAGGGGGATTAGCCTTTTCGTGTTTCATATCTTTGGAATGGTATTGAGGAATCCTCCTGTTGGACCTGGCCCTTTTTGCTGGTTTATCCACAGACGTATTGCCTTTTGCCTCCTATTTTACTGACCCTCTTTTATTGGCTTTAGACTCTGGGTACGTTAGCACTTGTAATCAGTGATAAAGTGCATATGCTGTCTGTGTAGATTGTATTGTAATTGATTATCCATGATTGGCATATTTGATTTACTAGTAAGTCCCTAGTTAAGTGCACTGTGTGTGCCCAAGGCCCGTAAATCAAATGCTACTAGTGGTCCTGCAAGGGGAAACTGGGGAAGGCTTGGGCCCTGTCACTGACCGGCCTGGACCACTATTACTTAGAACAACAAAGCAATGGCCGGACAGTATTGAATTAGCGTCAAAGTACACAGACCTAGTGTAATAAATCACTGGGTTGGACAACCATTTGTATTGATTGACTTATTTTTTATAAAATATTTTATGCAAGAAATTCTTTGGCATCAAAAGATACAACACAACATTCATAGATATACAAAAACAAATTCAGTGAACTTGAACGGAAATTGTCAAAACAGTGTGAAAAACAAAGAAATTGTCATACATAAATAACATGGACAACTGTGAAAAGGCCTCAAATTAATCACTTTACAGAGGCTCCAATCCTGGATATGAAATAGACAAGGGGACTGTTATGTTTGAAAAGAAAACCTCCTTGTTACAACCATCACAAGATACACAATAGATACCACAACAGGTGCTTAGGCTAGGAACAACATAGGAACCGTTAAACAATTCCAAAGTGTGTTTTAGTTGAATCATTTATAAAAAATAAGTCAATCAATACAAATGGTTGTCCAACCCAGTGATTTATTACACTAGGTCTGTGTACTTTGACGCTAATTCAATACTGTCCGGCCATTGCTTTGTTGTTCTAAGTACTAGTGGTCCTGCAGCACTGATTATGCCACCACATGAGTAGCCCTGCAGTCATGTATCAGGTCTGCCATCGCAGTGTCTGTGAGTGCACTTTTAAACTACCAAATCGATCTGGCAAGTGCACCCACTTGCCAGGCGCAAGCCTTCCATTTTTCTACATGTAAGGCACCTCTAAGGTAGGCATAAGGTATCCTCATTTCTGCTTGTTGCCCTTGATCCAGCGCAGCTATAGAAATTCCGTCTCAACACCACCATTCACTACCTAATACTCACCAAACTAATTAATACCAAGGCCCATATACTGAGACAGAAAATCAGTGCAGCTGAATCATGTGGCCTAATTAATCACACAATTCAAATAACGCTATGTACATTATATACAACTGCAGTATGACATTTCTAAACATAACATAATGAAGAAAACATTTAATTAGACCACTATGGTCAATGGATATATGCTATTGGTAACGATTAAAATTAATCAAGACCAGCTTGACGTTTTAAGTCTTTTATTTAAGATTTCAAAGTTAAGTTTCAATTTTAATAATCTTTATTAGCTCTTTATTAATAGCAAACATTTTTAATAAAATCAGTAATAACGTTTAGTTTATTGGCACAAAGGTCTGGCACATAAAATTGCTCAAAATGAATGAATTTAAGTAAACAAACCCTATTTCCCTAAATTAAGCTTTTCTGACCCTGTAAGAAAAAAGACATTTAAATTATGCTTTGCATTGCCTTACGTGTCCAAGGAAAATTGGACAGCACTTCGCCCTCAGGAACAGTCAGCCCCGCTCCCCTCAAAAGGCTAGGTTCTTTTCTGACCCACTAATCTAACTAAAAATGATGTTTTTTAATAAAACCAGCAACCCAATTGGTTGCTGTCCATCAGACCATCGAGAGGCCACCGCATCAGAATTTCATGACATCATTATGTCATTGTCCATTGACATGAAGCGACACCGGCTTCCGAGAGATTGCAACATTAAACTAAATGTTCACAGCTTCCTCCAGGACTTTAGCCAAACTGCCTCTACTTGCTTCCTTGGCCTTGGCGTATTTACTTTTGGAGCACGTTTTACACAAAGTCTTTTGTTTGAGCTTCAGTACATTTCAAAGGAAATATTTTATTAAAAAGCTTCAATTCAGCTGTGCTCAGCTCCTTTCAGTCAGGCCAACCAACTTCCACCAGAACTAGGCCTCGAGCCTTTCTCTTGAGCTAGTATTTAAACAAACACAAAACAGTGATTAATTCAAGCAAAATAAACCCTTCTGTTACCCACCCATCATTGCTAATATTTAACCCATTAATATATGTCACCTAGCAGAAGCGCACAAATAAAGCAGCACATTTAATATCTACCATTCTTCATAAAGTCCAGCTGAATACTTCATATATCTGAAAGAGTAAAAAGATGGACGAACATAACATGGATAAACAGACACAACATAGACAAACACATAAGCACACATAATAAAAGCACATGCCACCAGATAATCAGCCGCATTAATGTTGACAAAGACAAAAGGACGAACAAAACAATATTAGTTATGTGTTACAAAACAGACTCGCAAATGCAACATGAGCACATTAATATTAGTCCCGCGTGTGATGTAAAGTAAAACTTTTAATCTAGATTGATTAGTACGACAAATCATGCAACAATTCATTAATATATTAATTCATATTACAGAGAATTAATTTCGCGAGCCAGAATAAAAATATTTCTGAAACTCGCTCCATCAACTCCCTCATCTGGTGATTTCAAAATCACCAAACAACACCCAAAATTTAGAAAATTTTAATCCCAATTTAGAGACGTCACATTTTGAGTTCTTTCAGTATTAGTTTCCCTAAACCCCTGTTTCTGCTGTTTGCTCGATTCTTTCAAACTGAGCCCTTCGCATCTCTTCTAACTCATATTCCTTCTCCTGTTCCTTTCTGAGTTTAAAAATCCTCCTTTTTTCCTTCTGGTGCTTCTTTCTCTTGTGAATCATACAACTTATTTTTAGCAGCAGTATCACTATAATAATGACAATTACTGGACAGAGCACTTTGCCAATGATTGAGCCACCAATTTCTGAAAACCATTCTTTAATTGCCTCAATTCTTTTGCCTATTCGTTCAGTGAAATTTTCTTCTTCCAGGTGTTCTATTTCTTCATGAAATTCTGTTATATTTTTAATAAGCGACTCAATATTCCGACTCTTGTCAGGAATATAGGTACAACAATGCTGCACATGTAAAACCCCACAGACTCCTCCCTCTTTTGCGAGCAGAATGTCTAATGCAAGACGATTCTGCATAACCATGCTTCTGGTAGCAACAAGTTCTGTGTTTACTAATTGGAAACCACTTGCGGTATCTGTTGACAATCTGTCTACAATTGTAGAAACTTTTCTAATCTTGATTGAATTCATAGTTATTTCAACCATGGGAATGACTGCACCAAATATGTCTCCCAAAACTTCTGTAAAACTTTCTCTTTTGAACCTGTTCAGATGTTCACCAAATTCGAAGGTACCCTTCTCATTTCTGTCAACATGAAAAATCTTTGGAAAAACTAGTCCAAGATAGCACGTCCCATACCAATGGTCTGGGAGGCTAAAGTATTCTTTGTTACCACAGATAAAATAAATTCCAGGAAAAATTGGATCTCTTCCACCTTTAAATCCCCATCCCCCTATGATACGATATGTATCCTCACATTGACTGGCACAAAGAGTATTATCTCTTCTAATGCAAAATTTACCACTAACTGGTTCATCTATGTGTATAGCTGCATTTGTGTTAACACCATTAAGCTTAGCGTCCTCCATTTGCCAAAACTTTGACTTAGCATGCTTAAGGACTTCATTTCTTTTATAAATAGCCCTTCTCTCTTCAACCATATTCAGGAAAGTCTTTTCCTCTGCTCTCATTTTGCATGTTAAATTATTTCTATAAGCGTACTCATAATTAAGTTCATTAGTTACTAAAAAGAATTCCCTCATCTGCTTCGCAGGCTTAACTTTGTTTAAGCTATTTACAACTTTGAGGTTTGCAAAAACCTCATCAAAGTCTGAATAATAATACTCCAGACGTCCAGTTTGATAAAACAGGCTAGCAATTACACTGCAAGTGGTGCCATAAGTGAGAGGTAACATATTATAAGTAACCCCCTCTGAAACAGAAGGAGGCAGCTTCACACAAACATAGCAATCTTTTACATTCATTACCTTAACATATTCAGATAAAAGCCTAGAAAATGAATTGCTAGAAAAATCTCCAACAGATCTATCTTGATGGATCTCTGGATTATTCTCAATAATTCTGCTAGACTTGCCAGCATGTTTCTCATGTTTAGTCTCTACCTTACTTGTTATATTAGTCTTAAGTTTCTGTTTGTCAATACCAAAAGGGTACACTACAGCTAATATTAACCAAACCAAAATTAATAGAACCACACAAATTGAAGACATTTTACCACATCTTCTCAAGATTGAACACCTTGAAGTATCTGAACTAGGCATTTTTAAAAGAATAACAAAAATGAAAAACAAAAATTTTAAAATAATGTGAGTAATGTAAATTATAACAAAACTAAAACTAAACTAAATATTCTCCCCTTTTAATTTTTTTTATTTTTAAAAGAACCCTAAAACAGTTTTTCTTCGACCTTGCGTCACATGAATGTGTGTTTTCCAGCTAACAAGTTTTCTTCGACCTTATGTCACCTAACAAGTTTTCTTCAGCCTTATGCCAGGAACTAAACCTTTCTAAAACTTAAACATCATCAATCATTGTCACTAGCTTCTTCCAAATCCTCTTGACTGCTGCTCCCTATCTCAACAATTGGCGGAATTATAATATAAGTCCACTCTGGGGACTTATACTTTTGATTCGGCTTTATCACTCTTTTTGTCTTACGATTGATCACTTCAATTTTCTTATTATTTTTGTTTTTCTTATCAGAGTCTCCTCCCTGACTAGACACTTCGTTAATCTGTTCTTTTGATTTCTTAACTAATTTGAATTTCAGATTATCTTATGGCCAAATGCCTCCTTGTCTCAAGACCTTTTTCTTTGGCACAATTTCATTAGACTCACTTTTCCAAGATCTTTTTCTGAATTTTCTTATTTCAGATTCTTCATCACTCCCATCCGTATCTGTATCTGAAACTTCAAATCTGTATCTAGGAACTTCTTTACTCGGCAGCTTCACTCCATTAGGAACATCATCCTTACAGCTGGTACTTGGTAATTCTTCCTCTTCTTCCTCAGGGATCACCTTTAGCTTCCCAGTTTCCGGTTTCTTGCTCCTATTCACAGAGCTACTTCTTTGCCTTTCAATACTCTCCTGGATTAGATTTCTGTCTTGCTCAGAATCTTCTTCCTCTGAATCTTTTTTTTCTTTTTGAGACTCTTTTTCTAACAGGTCTTCATCAACATCTTGATCTCCAGTTTCGATTCCCAGATCTTCTTCATTCAAGTTCTGATTCGCATCTAGATTCTCCAGATGTTGATTTTCTTGTTGATCATCAGACTCTGGATCCTCAGGATCTCCTTCTGAATCTGAATCAGTTGTTGTCTCACTTTCTTCATCAGAATTTTCAGGAGGTGGTACACGAATAGTATGGCTCGCATGCACCCACCTTTTCAAACCTCTACATTTAACTGCATTTGTTGTAACAAGAATGACTTGTCTTGCTTTTTGCCACCTTGGGACCAAACAATTTCTTCTTCGATGAACTTTGGTTCTCACCCAATCTCCAGGCAACAGATCATGAGCTTGTTCTTTCTCCTTAGTAATTACATCTGTTCCCACCTGATGAAATACAAAATTAACTACATCAGAAAGATTCTGACAGTATTCAATGATTGCATTATCATTAATACTCAATAGCTTGCCAACTGGAACAAATACTTGCCTCATTACTCTACCCATTAAGATGTCATGGGGACTAAGGCCTATCTTTTTCTCTGGAGTACTTCTCAAAGACATTAGAACAAGTGGAAGAGCATCTGTCCACTTCACTCCTGTGGCTAGACACATTTTTGAGATCCTGTTTTTGATAGTTCCATGTATCTGCTCAACAACACCTGATGCCTCTGGTCTGTATGCACAATGCAGTTTCTGCTCGATGTTTAAAGCCTCACATATCAATGTCAGCAATCTGTTTTCAAAATGCGTTCCGCGATCACTTTCAATAGTTACTGGAAATCCGTACCTAGGTATGATCTCCCTCAAAAGCAATTTTGCCACAGTGACTGAGTCATTATGGCGGGTTGGGAAAGCTTCCACCCATCTTGAAAACAGACAAACAAACACAAGCACATACTTGAGCTTGTTGTGCTTCGGCATGTCAATGAAATCCATCTGTAATCTGGTAAATGGACCACCCTCCCGTCCTATGGTTCCCAAACTTACAACAGTTTTCCTATTCGGATTCATTTGTTGACAGGTCAAACATCTTTGGCAAAGTGACTCTGCTATGATTCTGAATTTTGGACTGAACCATGTTTCTTTGAATAGTCTGATCATTGAATCTCTTCCTAAATGCCCTGGACCATGGTACATCCGTGCCATGTCAGCTATCATACAGTTCGGCATTACTGGTCTGCCATCTTTGTAAACCCAAACTCCATCTTCCTCTCGCTGTCTGCACTCTTTTAACCATGTGTTTTTCTCTTCTTCTTCTGCCTCATCTTGTAATTCTTTTACTCCCTGCCATGTTTCAACTACAGAAATTAGCATGGGAGAATTCAACATGTGACTTTTGTCTTTTTCCCGATTGATTGAATAATTGTTCTTTGCGCAGTATCTTGCAATTTCATCTGCGTAAGCTTTACCTTTAGTGATGTAATCTTCACCTTTTTTATGAGCTGCACACTTTACAACAGCAATTTTCTCTGGTAACTGAATGCCATCGATCAATCTTTTGATCAATTTTGCATTTCTGATTGGCGTACCCGCAGAGGTCAAATAACCTCTTTGAGACCAGAGCTGTCCATAGTCATGAACTACGCCATATCCATACTGACTATCAGTCGCTATGGTTACTTTTTTACCAGCTGCTTTTTCACAAGCTCGAATTAAACCAATTGATTCTGCTATTTGGGCTGAACGAATTCCATCATGAGGTGAACCCTCTACAACATCTGAAAATGTACATACTGAATATGCTGCTCTCAGAATTCCTTCATCAGTTCTTAAACAAGAACCATCAACAAAATATACGAAGTCAGATTCAGGTAAAGGAACATCTTTTATATCCTGTCGAGGTTTGGTGCAGTAATCTACAACATCCAGGCATTCATGATCAATGTCATTTTCATTATTTACCTCAGTAACGACTCCATCTGGCAATAATGTGGAAGGATTTAAATTCACACACCCTGCAATAGAAACATTATCTGATCCCAGAATTGTTTGCTCATATTTTGTCAATCTGCTGCTGGTTAAATGCTGAGTTTTGCTTCTGGTAAGAAGAATTTCGACCGAATGAGGTACATATACTTTTACAGGAAATCCCATAATAATACCTTGACTCTGTTCAAGACTTACACTTGTTGCAGCCACTGCTTTTAAGCAACCTGGCAAAGCTTTTCCAACAGGATCCAAAACAGCAGAGAAATAAGCAATTGGCTTTCTCAGTTTTCCATGTCTCTGAATCAGGACTGACAATGCACATCCTTCCCTTTCGCTGCAGTACAGCTCAAACTCTTTTTCATAGTCTGGCATACCTAAAGCTGGAGCTTCACATAAGCTTCTTTTTAATTGTTCAAAAGTTTCTAATTCAATTTTTGACAATCTGATTGGATCTCTTATATCTGCTTTTGTTAATCTTTGCAGTGGTTTCGCAATTACTGAAAATCCACTAATCCATTGTCGACAGTATCCAACCATTCCCAGAAACATTCTGACCTGTCTTTGTGTTGTCGGAGGCTGTATTGCTCGATTCATTTTAATTCTTTCAATTGTCACTTGTCTGATTCCTTTTGCGATTCTATGAACAAGATATTTTACTTCTTGTTTACAAAACTGCAATTTCGCAGGTGACACTTTATGTCCCTCATCTGCCAATCGATTTAAAAGAGTAATTTTGTCAGTTACACAATTTTCTCGTGTCTTTGCTGCCACGAGCAAATCATCAATATATTGCAACAATGTTGAATTTCCAGGCAAAATCAAATCTTCTAGAGATTTCTTTAATAACTGATTAAAAATAGATGGACTCTCAGTATACCCCTGTGGGATACGACACCATGCTAAAATACGGTTCTGGAACCTGAATGCAAAAATGTGTTGGCTCTCTGGATGCAGTGGAACTGTAAAGAAGGCATTACATAGGTCTATGACCGTATACCATTCTGCATCATGCGGAATATGATAAAGAATTAACGCAGGGTTTGGAACAATTGGGCAACATGGAACAACAATTTGGTTAATTTTTCTTAAATCCTGAACAATTCTATATGTTCCATTTGGCTTTTTGATACCCATAATCGGTGAATTACATGGGCTACTCTCAATCTCTTTTAACACACCTTGGCTTATGAATTTTTCAATCACTGGAATGACACCTTCAATTGTCTCAGCTTTCATTTTGTATTGAGGAACATTCGGGAAATCTATTCCTTGCTTTACAGTCATTTTCACTGGATCTACATTTTTCATAAGACCCATATCATTTCCAGTTAGGTCCCAAATTTCTGGTTTGACTGGCTTTTTGAGCTCTTCTGGCAAATCATTTTTATCAAAGACAGGAAATAATAATTTTCTTTCCTCTTCGACCATTAACATTGTCAATTTATAAAGCCCATCTTCTTCTGATGTTTGCAACTCAATGCCATCTGGTGAGCAATATATCTTGCAATTCATTTTGCACAATATATCACGACCCAACAGATTCACAGGACTGCTGTCACAAACCAGAAACCTGTGTTTATCTTTGTAATTTCCAATCTCAACCTTAACAGGCTCTGTCAGACTTGTTTTAATTTGCTGATTAGCTACACCTACAACTTGGATGGACTCACCAGAGAGAGGAAGGTTTTCTATTTCTGTTGATCTAAGAGTAGAACGGGTAGCACCTGTGTCCACAAGAAAAGTGATATCTACATCATTCACTTTACCATTAACAAATGGACCAGATTGATCTACCTCAAGAGTGGGTCCAAGCACACACTCTTCTTCCTCTCTCAGGCACCGTCATGAGTAATCTTCTGAAGAATCACTCTCTTCCTTATTTTTCAGCCAAAACTGTTGGGAAGCATTTGACATATTCACTCTTGGCACATTATTTACCTGATTACCTCCACAGAAACCTGTTTCAGGTGTAAACCTCTGAGCATTTACACAGTTAGGAAATGGTGCTTGTGGAATCTGGCTCTGCTGAATTTGGCTCTGCTGTATCTGGTTCTGCTGAATCTGGCTCTGCTGATTCGCTACCTGTCGCTGTAGCTGTCGCTGCTGACTTAACTTGTTTAACTGTTGCTGTAGCTGTTGCTGTTGTTGCTGATTTTACTCACACTGCACCTGTGGATTCAATGAATTATTTTTAAAATTTCTGGGCGGGTTTTTACACTCGCGTTTCCAGTGTCCAATTTCGCCGCAATTAAAACATGGGAGCTTCTGTTTTAGCTCTTCAACATTACATTAAATTTAGGTTTATTATTAAAATTATTCTTAAATTTGCCTTGATTCTGCTGCACATTTTTATTCTCAAAAGCCATCTGCTGTTGCTCAGCTACTTTCACTTGTGCCCACATTGCTTTTTCCTTAAGGTTCTTCTGCTTGGCGTCTATCTCATCACTGCAATATTTCCCCTTTCTCAGAATAATGTAGCGAGATGAGGCGAATTTTCGCCCCAAACCAATTGCACAGCTTTGAACTGCCTCCTTGGCGAATCCATTAATCTGTTCAACCATCAGTTAATCATTTTCATCTATATACTCCAAAACTTTTTCTTTTTCTTTATCTTTTTTGATTCATTTTATGCTCTACATACAGGATTCATATGGCTTTTTTTCAAGTTTCTAGTGTTTAAACTGTGCCCATCCGAGCCTCTTGAAAAGACACGACTGATGCCATGATTCGTTCCAAGCAGTGTTTATTAATAGCCCAATGCATTTCGGGCAGAATACGCCCTTCGTCAGGGGACACTGTAAAAGTAACAATAAAGCCATTACTGTCTAGTATAGTTGCATTCAAAAGTAAAATGTGCATTTTTAAAAAAACATTTTTATCCATGTAACACCAGAATGAGGTATTTAAAAGAGGTTTTGAGGATGTTTTTCATAATATGGAAGGGAAAGGTCCTGGAGGGTCAAGTGCGTGATGCACAGTGAAAAGAGACCGGAGGTTCTTGAAATGTTTGGGTGAATATTGGGAGACTATAAGCGAACAAGGGTGAGTAGGTTAGAGGCTTTATTAGTCTACGATATGCAGAGGCACGAGGAGTCGTAAATTGTGGGTTTACAAAGGGGCTTGGTGTATCGTTTGTTATATCTATAACAAGAGACCTTGTAATTACTAGTAGAGACATCGAGTACAATGCAAGGAAAGGGTTCCAAGTATGTATGGTTTGTCAAGTAGAAAGGGAACATAGATGCACTACATATACCGAGTTCTTGCTGAAATAATTAAATGCATCATATTATAATTATTGTTACATGGATAAAAATGTTTTTTTTAAAATGCACATTTTACTTTTGAATGCAACTATACTAGACAGTAATGGCTTTATTGTTACTTTTACAGTGTCCCCTGATGAAGGGCGTATTCCGCCCGAAATGCATTGGGCTATTAATAAACACTGCTTGGAACGAATCATGGCATCAGTCGTGTCCTTACAAGGGGCTCGGATGGGCACAGTTTAAACACTAGAAACTTGAAAAAAAGCCATATGAATCCTGTATGTAGAGCATAAAATAAATCAAAAAGGATAAAGAAAAAGAAAAAGTTTTGGAGTATATTGATGAAAATGATTAAGTGATGGTTGAACAGATTAATGGATTCGCCAAGGAGGCAGTTCAAAGCTGTTCAATTGGTTTGGGGCGAAAATTCGCCTCATCTCGCTACATTGTTTATTCAGTGCCATCAGGGCAAAATTGAATACAAGGGTGTGCATCCCGATTTCTCGCATTCCCTTTCTCAGAATGTCAGAATGTCATCGACTGAAAGTGATTGCCAGCACACAATTACATTTTTAATCATTTCACCAATTTCAGGTCTCAGGCCGTAAACAAATCTGTAAATAAAGTGGCTCATGTCCTTTTCACTTAATTTTTCATAGCCACTGTACTGTTTGAAAACTAACAGTAACCTTTCATAAAATGAATGTACTGATTCTTTTGGCTCTTGATTTGTTATTATTATTATTATTAATTATTATTATTATTATTATTATTATTATTATTATTAAATTACACTTGTATAGCGCTATCTACCCGGAGGCCTCGTAGCGCTCATGACTTACTCTTTATTATCGCGTGCGCAGGGCAGATCAGTGTGCTTTTGCATACAGGTGTGTTTTAAGGATTTTCCTAAAAGCGAGATGGTTAGTGATTTCCCAAAGAGATAGGGGGAGGGCGTTCCAGAGCCTGGCCGCGTTATGTGAAAAAGAGCGACCACCCCATCGAGCCTTCTTGACTCTGACGGAGGTGGCCAGCTGGAGGGAGCCAGAACGGAGAGAACGCCCAGGCACGTAGGGAGTGGCCAAAGTCTGCAGGATTGCGGGACCAGTGTGATGGAAGGCCTTGTGTAAAATACACATAGATTTGAATTGCACTCTCGCCGCAATAGGGAGCCAATGGAGTTCTCTTAAGGCATCCCTGGCTGACTGTCGGCGAGGAAGATTGTAAAGGAGGCGGGCCGCACTGTTTTGGGTGACTTGGAGCTTTTGGATGACAAAGGAGGGGGCTCCCAAAAAAAGAGAGTTCCCATAGTCCAGGCGCGACAGTATCAGGGCCTGGACAAGAATCCTCCTGGCCTGAAAAGGAAGCAGAGGGAGCACCTTCCGCAGCATCCTCATCAACCCAAAACAGGTGGCTGCAATCTTAGTGGCTTGTACTGAGAAATTCAAGGCTGGGTCGAGCCAGATCCCCAGGCTCTTTATCTGGGGCTTGGGAGTCGGGGGCTCACCCAGACATGGTGGCCAGATGGATGTAAAAACAGAGGGGGGAGAATTCCCCAACAGAATGACATCTGTTTTCTCTCCATTGAGTTTTAAACAGGAGGAATGCATCCATCTGGCGACCGCCTCTAGACAGGGACCTAAGGTGTGGGACGAACCCTCCGCGTGGTCTAAAGAGACCACCAGTTGGGTATCGTCCGCGTAGGTGACAATACGCACACCGAAGGGTTGGACTATCCTGTCTAGAGGCTCCATATAAACATTAAACAGGGTGGGGCTCAGGGAGGAGCCCTGAGGAACCCCACACCTGAGAGAATGTTTAGATGATACTGCCTCACCCTCAAAGACCTGGAAGAACCGGTCGGTCAAGAAAGACGTCAGCCATTCCAGGGCCGCGCCCGACACGCCCATGTCCGTTAGTCGTTGCAACAACGTGACATGGTTCACCGTGTCGAACGCGGCACTCAGGTCCAATAAAATAATGGCGACTTTCCCACCCCGGTCCAGCACAGCTCTTGCTTCTTCCGTGACCGCTAGGAGCGCAGTTTCCGTCCCATGTCGCGGACGGAACCCTGTCTGAGAGGCACGCAGGAGACTGTTTGACTCCAGATAGTTCGTTAGGATGTTGTTTACGTGCCTCTCAATCTTTGTTCTGTCAATCTTAACCCAGTCCACTTCTTTTTGGGGATTTTTTCCTTTCAGCCAATAAATTACTTTATTATAAATGTCCATAACATCTTTTGATGGGGCACCTGTAATTGTGTCTTGGGCAGGTTCTTCTTTTGGCCAATCCACAGAAATTTTGCATTCTGTCCAAAGATCTGATGGGACAACAATGTCAAAGAATCCATCCAGATCAATCCACAGAACCTTTGACACCTTAATAAATCTGTCTACCTGTCGATACCATTCGACTGGCTTCTCTCTCAGACGAGGGAAATCATCGGTAAACAGCAGAATATCCTGTCTTGACCAAGGAACATGCACATACCCTCCTCTTGCTATTTCCCTCATTGGAAGCTCTGAGACCACTTCACTTCTAACCCTTTTGTCCTGTTCTTTATTCTTTGAACATTTTATTCTCCATTTACCTATCTCACTTAGTTTTCTGAGAAAACTTATTAATTCTTTTATATGGGTCATCCTTCCAGCAATATTGAGATTATCAATATCCTTCTCAGAAAAATCCACTCTATAATGTTTCTGTAAATGTTTCTGTTTACTCAAATCAATTTCTAATTCAGCAGCCATTTCTTCCAGTTGCTCATACCTGTTTTTCGTTTTCCACTGAATACTCTTACAGATGAAAAGAAGTTCATCATCCTGATACAATTTCAAACTATCAGTACCAATTGTGCCAATAATTAGTCTAAATCAGCCTTTAATTTTGCAACATCAAGCTTTTTATAGTCAGGAGCTTCTGGAGACAATGCAATTTATGTTAAATCTATTCTGTTTAGGCTTCTCTCTGACGGACCTGGATCTGATTCTGCAACAGATGGTGTCTGGGAACCTGACAGACTCCCATTTAAGGTTAGATTTGGCATCATAGATTTTTCTCTATGAATTTCTGAAAGTTTCGAATAAAATCTTTCAGCCACTTTTTGAATTTCTGCATTCAATGGAACTGTTAAAGCGGAATGTCTATTCTCTCCTTGATCAAAGACTGGTACAACAGGACCAATTGTTACTGGTACTGTCACCGCTTCCATGCTTTTTGTTAATTGTTGAATTAAGTCTTCCTTCGCTTTATTATAACTGGAAATTTTTGGCATGTCAGCAAGCAATCTTTCCTGACTTCTCGTAAAATTATTTCCCTGTTCAGGAATTCTATTTTCTCTGGGTGTACTACAATTATTTATTGACCCTACTCTTTCAGGTAATTTTAAAAATCTGGGTGAACCTTCCTCAACTTCCCTAGGAGGTGCACTTGGAGAAGTTCCTGTAGAAACTCTCGGGGTAGATTGAGAATCTATTTGATAAGGTAGCGGTTTGCGTTTAGTAGCATAAATGTCTTCTAAAACTGCATCATCTAATTCCTCATCAAGTCTCTTCTGAGCTTTCTTTTGTTCTAGATCATCAGTGATCATTATTCTTACTGGATACAGACCATCATACATGTCTGCTTTTCTCCAGCGTCTCACTTTGTCCTTATATGTTTCTCTGTTTAGAATCTGCTTTGAATTTCTAGGTGCTAAGCATTTGCTTTCACGTTCAAGTTCCATCATCTCAACTTCCCATTCAACTAATGCCTCAAATTGTGTAGGTCTAGGCTTTGGCACAAGATCCATCATTTTTCCTCTCAAGTTCCTCAAAATATTCATATTAAATGACCCATCTTCCGGCCATGCTAATACACCATCCTTTTGTGCATAATGCATCCAATTTTCAAACCAAATTACAATATGATAACCATATTCGCCTTCCATATAGGCTGCGGGTGTTTTATACTTATGAAGTAATTTACCACCACGCGTTTCAATTTTCTTGTCAGGTTTAAACAAATTTTTCATTTTCTGAAACCATGAAGGCTTCTTTTTCTCACTATCGTTCCAATAACTCATGTTTTAAAATCAAAATCGCTTATTCCGAAAGCTTCAAAACGTTCTCTTGGTGTTCCGCTATTCTAGCCAATTCGTGCGCGAAAGACACTAACAAGCCAATCAGGTCAAGCTACGTCACCACTTTGCTCAACCAATAGAAATACAGTATTCAGAACTGACCAATCTTGTACCAGCTCGTCACTGTCACGTGAACCAATCAGTGCACTTGCTGTGACGTATGTTACCCAATCACAGCGCAAACCGAAATGACGTACACTGCCGCTGCAGCTTCACGGTGTGTTACTCAGTAAACTCACCCCTCCTTCACAAAAACTTTTCACAACGCCATTTTAGACAATGTTTTTCCAATGAATTTCAATTAGTAACCACAAATAAACAAACCACTTGTCTGTTTGCTTAATAAAGTGATAGTTTTACAAACATTCAAAATTCTACTTCGCATTAAATAGATGACGCTATTTCTATACGATCATTCACGCATTCAAACGGAAACCCTAATCATACACACACAAAATCTTGGCAGGACTTGAACCAACCACAGAAAACGTCAAACGTTAATAAGAATAGACGACGCTATCTTACCCTTCACTTAAGCTTAGATAAATCCTATTACTCTTTTCACAAAAAGTTTTAAAACGGGCTCACCAGGTCCCTATGCTTAATGCTACGATTTCATAGACAATCCTCACTATTACATTTAACCAGTCACATCTAAGGTCCCTAAACTTGTGCTGTACATCCACAACACTTTGCGATATATTCTATACCACAATTTTGAAACAGAACAAGTGCACTGTGTAACTCTTCTAGTCACTACTCTTTGCCGGCAAATAACCAGGAATTTTTCACACTGCTGGAAAAAATCCTTTCGACTACATACAACAAGTGAACAAACCTAAGAACATATTTTAGACATGTATCCTATGTAATTAACATGTAACATGTCAGTTACCATAGCAACCGAACTCTGCTACCAGAAGAATTCATCCTGCGCAGCTATAGAAATTCCGTCTCAACACCACCATTCACTACCTAATACTCACCAAACTAATTAATACCAAGGCCCATATACTGAGACAGAAAATCAGTGCAGCTGAATCATGTGGCCTAATTAATCACAAAATTCAAATAACACTATGTACATTATATACAACTGCAGTATGACATTTCTAAACATAACATAACGAAGAAAACATTTAATTAGACCACTATGGTCAATGGATATATGCTATTGGTAATGACTAAAATTAATCAAGACCAGCTTGACTTTTTAAGTCTTTTATTTAAGATTTCAAAGTTAAGTTTCAATTTTAATAATCTTTATTAGCTCTTTATTAATAGCAAACATTTTTAATAAAATCAGTAATAACGTTTAGTTTATTGGCACAAAGGTCTGGCACATAAAATTGCTCAAAATTAATGAATTTAAGTAAACAAACCCTATTTCCCTAAATTAAGCTTTTCTGACCCTGTAAGAAAAAAGACATTTAAATTATGCTTTGCATTGCTTTACGTGTCCAAGGAAAATCGGACAGCACTTCGCCCTCAGGAACAGTCAGCCCCGCTCCCCTCAAAAGGCTAGGTTCTTATACTTTTTCTGACCCACTAATCTAACTAAAAATGATATTTTTTAATAAAACCAGCAACCCAATTGGTTGCTGTCCATCAGACCATCGAGAGGCCACTGCATCAGAATTTCATGACATCATTATGTCATTGTCCATTGACATGAAGCGACAACGGCTTCCGAGAGATTGCAACATTAAACTAAATGTTCACAGCTTCCTCCAGGACTTTAGCCAAACTGCCTCTACTCGCTTCCTTGGCCTTGACGTATTTACTTTTGGAGCTCGTTTTACACAAAGTCTTTTGTTTGAGCTTCAGTACATTTCCAAGGAAATATTTTATTAAAAAGCTTCAATTCAGCTGTGCTCAGCTCCTTTCAGTCAGGCCAACCAACTTCCACCAGAACTAGGCCTCAAGCCTTTCTCTTGAGCTAGTATTTAAACAAACACAAAAAAATGATTCATTCAAGCAAAATAAACCCTTCTGTTACCCACCCATCATTGCTAATATTTAACCCATTAATATATGTCACCTAGCAGAAGCGCACAAATAAAGCAGCACATTTAATATCTACCATTCTTCATAAAGTCCAGCTGAATACTTCATACATCTGAAAGAGTAAAAAGATGGACAAACATAACATGGATAAACAGACACAACATAGACAAACACATAAGCACACATAATAAAAGCACATGCCACCAGATAATCAGCTGCATTAATGTTGACAAAGACAAAAGGACGAACAAAACAATATTAGTTATGTGTTACAAAACAGACTCGCAAATGCAACATGAGCACAATAATATTAGTCCCGCGTGTGATGTAAAGTAAAACTTTTAATCTAGATTGATTAGTACGACAAATCATGCAACAATTCATTAATATATTAATTCATATTACAGAGAATTAATTTCGCGAGCCAGAATAAAATTATTTCTGAAACTCGCTCCATCACCCTGCTGCCGGCAACCTGATACTGCTGAAGGAGAGATCAACTCTGCCTTCCCTCCAAGTGATCTCCAAGAGCATGCTGGCTTGCCTTCTGTTTTCTGTAGTCTCAGGGACACAATAGTCTTCCTGTACTTCTGCTGGTGTGGCTGGACTCTGCCTTCTGTGAGTCCAACCATAGCCTGAGGTGCCCTCTCCATGTTCAGGGCCTCAGAAGTGGGTTGTAAAGTTGTTTTGCTACAAAATCGACGCATTGGCACCTTTGTGCGGATCGTAACCGATGCATCACCTTTTGACACAGATGCAGAGGCTGTTCGATGACAGCGGTTTTACAGTCTGCATGCCTGGACAATGACGCTCTGCGTGGCTCGATGACTATGCAATACCTTTAACCTCAGTGGAGATCGACGACGACGACGCAACAACTCGACTGGGTGGAAATGATCGACTCATCGTGCCCTCAGCATCAACACTTTGCTCCATACAGGGTACTTTCTCAGTGGCTCCTGTAGCCAGCCTGCCCTTCATCATGGTCAGCCTGAACATTGGATTTGCATCCGTCCCTCATGACCTCAAGTAACCTTTTGACCGCTAGTGACTTCTAAGCACTGTTTTTGCATTTGATCTTTAAAAATCCATATCTCAAATTCTACTGATTGGATTTTTGACATTTTGCTCAGATAAATATTTTCGATTTTTCTAAACCTAGGTGGAGTTTTTTTGTGTTGTATACATTGTGTTACTGTGTGTGTGTGTTGCACAAATACTTTACACATTGCCTCTTGAAATAAGCCTGACTGCTCTGTGCCAAGCTACAAGAGGGTGAGCACAGGTTATTAGTGTATATCTAAGTTACCCTGACTAAAGTGGTGGTTCCTGTCTGGCCTAGGTGCATACCTCAGCCAAACAGGAATCTCATTTCTAACATCTTTACCCGATGTGTTGTAATTTATTTTAACAGTCACAAAAGACATGTACCATTTACCAGCATTTCATTTTTAGTTGCTTTCAAAATGTACAAATACAGGCCCAATGTAATGCCTATATACTCACTGAAAAATAACACATGTCTTTTCCCCAACACTTAGGAGACCCAGCAAAACAAATAACTCTTTGGCAGGGATGTATTCCTGAATGAGGCAGACTGAAGGGAATTACCATTTTAGAAAAACTGCAAAAAAGTTCAGCATATTCTCCTCACAAACCATTCGAAACAAGAGAGATCTTTAACCCAGCGTTAGAAACCTTATGCTGTGTAGGAATTGAAAATATGTTGCTGTGGTGTTTGTCCTTACCGGCTAGTTGTTATACCGGTGATCAAAATACAGGTACCATAAACCAGCATTTAGCTTCCAGTTGCTTTTGGAACTTCCCAAATGCAATGCCCTCAGATTTTTGCATGCCAGGGCACCCAACAGTGGGGAAATCCATACATTTGGTATCCCTACGCGCAGACGACCAAAAGGAAACCCAGAAGTGGGTCAATCCTTAGCTGGGATGTGTTTCTGCTTATGGTGGACTGGAGAGAGTGACCTTGCTTTGGAAGAAATTGCTAAGAACCTAATAGAAGTCATGTTCAACGCATTGGAAAGCCATTGAGAGCAAAAGAGGTATGGCTTACACCACTAGGGGGCATATTATCAAGGGGGTTTATCTCCGCTTTTTTGGCTTTAAAAGCCAAGAAAGAGGAGATAAAATTATCTCCCTATTACCTAGCTGTCGCTAACACCAGTTAGCGACAGCTAGTAGGAGATAGCGACCATCCTGGGCCCCACTTTGCATGTCAGTGATATTTATCACTAATGATATGCAAAGTGGGCGTGCCAAGATGTTAGCGACTGAAAACAGTCACTAACATCGCTATCTCCTATTACCAACTTTTGGAGATATTCGCGCTAAGCGCGAATATCTCCAAAAGCTAACACCTGCCCTGAGCAGTTCTTAGCCATGTTATCCAATGGGAGGTGGATAACATGGCTAAGAGCATTAGCTCGGTAATGCATCAATATCGCTGACTTTTCAGCGATATTCATGCATTGCGGCGATTTTTATCGCATTTGCGATAAACCTTGGTAATACCAAGGTTTATTTGCGGTAAAAATCGCCTCAGCTCAGCGTTAAATTTTTGTCTCTAACCAAGCAATAGCGATAATTATCGCTATTGCTTGGTAATATGCCCCTAGATTCCTCGAAGTGCAGAGATCTAGAAAATATACATTTTTTCTACTTTCCATATAGCCCTAAATTTGATGCCTGAACAGCACACAGTAAACCTTGATTCTGTCACAAGGTAGTGATATGTGTTTGCAGGCTGTTCGATGACAGCGGTTTTACAGCCTGCATGCCTGGACGATGACGCTCTGCGTGGCTCGATGACTATGCAGTACCTTTTCACCTCAGTGGCGATCGATAACGAAGACGCAACAACTCGACTGCGCGGAAATGATCAACATTCCATAGTAAAACCCACATATATTCGTTGTTTCCAGACGGCGGACATTCAAGGATACATTTATTTGGTTAGCATCCTTGGATTTTATCTTTATGTAGGGTTGATGTGGGATTTGCACAAATAAATAACTCAGAATGTGCCAAAAAGCATATAGTTTGTATGGGTTCCCCGAGAGGTATGTGTGTTTGAAGACCCTAACACTGACTGTTTTTTAAGTAGAGATGTGTCACAGGAGTAAGGTTAATGTGTAACAGTTATCTCCTTTGATTGCATGGAGCCAGTGGGGAGTTTCGTGATGTGATTGAAGCAATCCAAGTCAAACAGAAGACGAACAGCATGATTTTGGACTCTTTGGGATTTTAGACATTATTGTTTTGACTAGGCTGATGTGCAGACTATTGCAATAGTCAAGGTGACAACCACTTAGAAGGTGTGAATGGTTAAAACCAGATTTGGAGACAACATTTACTTGGAGTATGAAAAAAGTTCATTCTTGAACATCACGCCGAGTTTACACGTTTTGGACACTCTTTGCTAAGGGGAGCTGAGAAGCTTGGGTCAGTTGAAAAACAGATGTGCTGGATTGGCCGTTCTTAAACGAAAAATCTCCTTTTTATTCCCTTTCAAACTGTAAATCTGGTGGGGGCTTGGGAGAGGCAGAATGATTCACTGGGTAAGTATCGGACTTATCATGTAGATGGAGAGATAGTTCTTTGTCGTCATTGTACATATTTTAACCTATGTTGTAGAGTTGAAGATCTTGGTAAGAGGGTCCATATTACTGTTGATTAATCTGGAGCTAAAAGGGGAGTCTTGATACCATCCACAAAGTATGATGGTTGTTTTGGAAAACAATCCACCCAATTTAAACTGATCACTGGAGAAGAAGATGAGTGGAGAAGGAAAACCAGACAAGTACAATTCCATTGATGCCTATTTTTTCACCAGTCATGGGAAATATTAAACAATACAGCCAGCAGGTTCATTCTAGGCCTGAATTCCACCAAATACCATCCACATCTCTGGAATAGTCAAACGTCTACCACTACATAACAGATTGTATCAAAGGCATGTCCTCAAAACCCCTAATAAATATTTAAACCATTTTTAGGCATGTATGTTAATTCACCAAAATGCCTGTGGTAGCGGAAGTGACTTTGCATGTCCCTTGACCTTCCCTTTCACTCACACATACATATGCTTATTCATACACACACACATTCACGCATACACACACATTTACTCTCACACACGCACTCTCTCTTACATAAATATACTCTAAACTGCAAAGACGCACCCAACATACATACATTTAAAAGCATTTTATTACTTACCTCAGTTGGCAGGGAAAGTCATATTCCAGCTATTTGTACTACATTTTTTTAAAACTAAAAGCAAAAAATGTATTTTTTCACTAGTACAATAATAAAACAGTTGATAAAAATGAGGTGAGTGAAGCCCCCACTGACGTCCGTAAGGAGGAGCTGCTTCTGTTCATGCCACTGATTTTGCCACTGCTGACCCCTGGCGACCCCTAAATGGCATCCATGTTTCTAGGTGGGGCCATCTTGGCGCTATGGCTACCATAGACGTCCTTCCCTCTCATTACATGCTCCCTATAATTTTTGAACTGCTCATTACATCTCCATGCCCTGAGGCTTTTTCCTGCAACTGATATGATCTTACAGCCTATTAGTGTTTGCAAATTACAAGGGATCCTGCAAACTCCATCTAGAAACCTGTCTCCAATTTCCATTTACAGGCTACTTTTGATGCACCAAGTCCCCAGTAATAAATAAATGAGAAGCTGCTAAACTGCACTTAGTTATTAAAGTTGAGTTTGGATGTCATAATGCCTGCAGCCAGATCATGGCCACAAATGGATTGTTCCCTAGTGTACAATGGCATTGCTACTATGGGTGTTGGGACAAAATATCAAATTTTAAATATCCTTGGACATAAATATTTATTACAAAAATATTGGTACAACTAAAATATCATGAGACAGAGTATCATGAAAAATATAGGGCCTCATTTTGTTGTCGGCTGGACTGCCACCGAAAGGCAGTGGGTGGCAAATCACCCAACAGACAGCCCTTTGGTCTGACAGCTGTATTTTGATGCATGAGGTCGGACGGTCATCCATGGGGGAAAAAACCACAGCCTCCAACAGGATCTACTGATCCTGACGATGCGACAGTCGGGATCTCAATACCAATGACCGGGCTGCAGAGGCAGGCAACGCCATCGGGATGACGATTCTCCTTTCAAACAACCATTTCATGGCAGTCCGAACGCCATTAAAAGGCTGTTAGAAAGGAACTTTAGGGGTCCCAAACATGGCCCTCGTCTCTAGTGGGTCACTGCTAAGTGGCCCAGGCACCCACATACATCCATGCACCACATGGTGCATGGCACAGGGTGCATGTATGTGCACAAAGTGCTCCTTTACACTGAGGCTTCTTCTGCGGTCCTTTTCCTGGGCAGTAGAACAAACTGCCATGTAAAGGAGCACTTTCCGACAGCCAACCCTGTGGTCTCATCCAAATGGAGCGGTCGGAACGCCGCCTGCCTATCAGGCGATCCCTGGACCACCGGGGTGACGGGCAGCAGTCCAACCATCTGGCATCATAATGATGCCCATAGTTTTCAAGAATATTGTTTTTTTATATCGTTTTCTTTAATATGGTTGTAAAACATGTAGTTTTTTAAAATTAATTTAATTAAGTTTTAGTGATTAGATCAACTTTAGGTGTTCGTATTGTTAGTGTAGTTGTTATTCATTCTTCATAATATAGTCTATCATTTTAAGTGTTTTAGTGATGTACTTTTATATTTAATTAATAATTTAAAGTGTAATAGTGGTTTTTTGGGGGTTGTAGGGGAAAAGGGTTAGACATTATTTAAATTATAAAGAATTTATATTTAATGGTAATTTGTTTTAATTGTAAATTAATTCGGTTATTGATTATTAAACATACATATTGCAAAAATGTTGCATTAAATATGTTACTTTATGTTTTAAATTCTAATGAATATATGCATTTCATTATTATTATTAATAGGTACGTTTATTTTATTAGCTGGTTGTTGGTTTTATAGGGGAATACGGTGGCAAGTTAAATATTTTAAGGTAATGGTAATTCTTTTTTTATTGTGAAGTATTATTAAACTGATTATCAATTATGTTAATTGTTTAATTGCTATATTATATTTTTTTAGTTATACTTTAATTGTATTATTAGCAATAATTCAGTAGTGGGTTGTTGGTTTTTTAGGGGAATAGGGTGGGAAGCTAATCAAAATAAACTATATTCAAACTTAATATAAATTTATTTTGTAAGTTTTGTTAAACATTTAATTGAATATGAGTTATGTAAATTGCTTAATTATTTAAATGTTGATTAATTGTTGAAGTGTTTTAATATGTTATGCATATTTTAATTTGTAAATGTCTATAATACATGTATTTCAATATTGTGTTTTTGGTGGGGAATAGGGTAGGAAGATATTAAACTTATAATAATTTTTAATAACCAGTTTTTTATATGCTATGGATTACTTGCTAATTAATTATGTATAATTTTACTGTTGTACATTTTATGCTAACTACTGTATTGTATTGGACTATTCAATAATTCAATTGTAAGTGAGTTTCAAATTGTATCTTGTGGAATGATATTTGAGTTTTGATTTTATTTATTCCTTAAATTTTAATTTAATTTGAATATTTTGGTATTCATTTTAAAATGTTGTCATTTGTTGTAAATAGGTAAGTGGATGTTAGAAGTAATTTTCATTTTTGTTTGTTTAATTTTTTTTTAATTTGAATTGTTTTATATATATTTCTTAAATTATATAGTATTCATTTTTTTAATGTACTATAATGTATTCATTTCTTTTAATATTTTTACTACATAATAACCTTGAATTTGTAAAGCGCACAGTTACCTCCGAAGTTATTTCCCGGCGCTGGGTGCCCTCGGGAAGATTAAGCAAGCTATTGCCCAGAGTCACATGGTGCTGGGCTGACCTGCCGCCGGCGATCGAACCGTGAACCCCATGGTCCGGAGTCAGGAACCCTGGCCGCAGCGCCGCACCTCTTCCACATGATTGGAACTTGTATTCTTATATGTAATCCTTTCAAACTCCAGCACTTTCCCTACTGCTCCAAATGCTGGAGTGGGAATAGTAAATCAAACCTCTCCAAAAGTGATATTTTTTCTGTTCACAACGGTTTGAGAATAATAAATGTTACTTCTCCGAATCCCAACATTTTCTCTGCAGTTGCTTAGACTGGAGTGAGTATAACAAATAAAACCCCTCTGAAGTCCACACTTTCCATACTTTTGTTTAGATTGGAATGGGAATAATAAATCTCACCCCTCTGAAGTCCCTGTGCTGGTCAGCTATATTGTTGCCCATGCAAGTGAACAGGGCTGCCATTTTTAGTATATTTGCTTAGTGAAAATGAGTTCCCCAGCTACATTATGGCTTCACTGAAAATAAGGATGTTCGAAACCACACTTCCTATACGGGACGTATTGACCCCCAGGGGTAGATAGGCCATTCGCTTGGTACGAGAAAATCAGAACATTTAGACCTGAAAGAAGAAGACGGATGTGAAGAGTCGCAAAGAGCAAGAACAGAAGATCCAGCAACCGACTAGCGCAAATCCGGCCTGCCTTCTGACTTCGACAATTGCACCAAAAGATGACTTGTCCTGCAGCTGCTGTGTCTCCAAAGCCTGGGAGTTCTGCCATCACTTCACCCAGGAACCAAGAACTCCTGTGTAACAGTGGAACTGCTCCTTTGCATCCTGCAGGTACCAAAGACTGAGCTGTGAGAAAACCTGTTGTCTGAAAGCACCACTGCACCTGAGCCCGAGCTGAAGTGGGCCAACTGTGTCAATGTGGTCCCTAGACCTTCCAGATTGGAAGCTTACCTTGAGTTCTGCTGCTGTGGACTTCTCAGTAATGCCTGCAGCCTCTGTTTGCAGGCTCTCTCTACCACGACCTCTCCCAGTGACAAAGACCTGATGCCAAAGACACCTCTGCACCCGTCGCCCTTGGCCCATAGAGAAGAAACCAAAGGTATCCCTACATCCCAGAGGATTGTGAGGTCTGTGCCACCCTGTTGCTTCAGCCCGACTGGCCTACCAGTCAAAACGTGCAGGCTCTTTTTAAACGTAAAAGTATTTCTCTTGTAAAATGTACTTACTTGATAGTATTGATTCTTGTACCTAAACAAATGAAAATATATGTGTTATTTTTATAAATTGGTGCTTGTTCATAAGCATAAGGCTGTTCGGCCACACTTCACTCCCCCCCCCCCCCCCAAATAGCACCTTGGGATTGATAAAGCAAACCCATGTCCTCTCATAAGGGAACACCTGGACTCTGCACGATATACCTCATTTTGGTGAATCACTGACAGATTATCGATTTCTAAAAAATCGACCTACTATAACATCGAGTCTCTAATATCGATAGCACTAATATCGACACCCTATACTTAACATGAAAATTACAATAATATCGAGCAAACTATATCGATGCACAAAAATATCGTCTACAGAAATATCGTTAGCATTATTTTCGAATACCATAATATCGACACTCAATACTACATATACCACACTACAATAATATCGAATACAAAAATTTCGATAGCACTAATTTCGTCAATATCAAAATATCGATAGCTAAATTATACTCTTTTTTTATATATAACACCAATAAATCTATTGTCTAAGTAATACACACATTTCTAATGACTTCACTAATGTTTTTTGAAATTATTAAGTAACATTTAGTGTACAATATTGTGTTTTCGCAAACTGACGAAATTTGTATATAAACTCTTTGTAAACATACTTATTTAATACTTAGTGCTCATTTTACATAATCATTATTTATTACAAGACATTTATTTTACATTAATATATCATTTCAATTCCTCAACATAAACTATTTAAGAAGATATATCTTAAATGTTTTACTTAAAAAAAATTCAAACTAACCAATAGTAACTCGTCTTTACATATCTGACCAATCAGATGGCAAACTTAATTACACATAGACTATATAAACCAATCACAAACAGCCATACAAGTTGCAGGAAATATTCTTCGTGACCACATACTGCCAATTTTGGGAGCACCATCTATATTCTTCTCTTCAAGAAAATTCGTCCTGAAACTACAAGTAAGTAATCATATAGCTCTGTTAATAAATTCTACTTTTTTTGTCTATTGATTATAGACCAAGATTTGTAACCTAATTTGTTATTTCTTTATGTACTTTACCTTTAAACAGACTCTACAAACAAATCAAGTTATACTTCAACTTCAAGATACAGGACACTTGAAATTTAAAAAAGGTATCTACATATGTTAAACATTTACTTAACGTTCTTAGCCAATTATTGGCCTAATTTAAAACTCTATACTTTGTTTCTTAGCCTGTAAATCTTAATACATAGTGTGAAGCCAGATTTTTTTGAGGAAAAAACGTTACAATGCTGTGTAAAAAATATATTCTTCCTGTTCTTAAATATGTTTTAATGTGCTTTTACTCATAATACATGTGTCATCCTCGGTTCTTTTTAGCAATTAAGTAACAATGCTTTATAAGAAATGTGTATTTTTTATATAACATATAAACGCATTAGTAATTTTCATCAACTTTCTCTCTAAACAGAACTCAAAGGTACAGAAAAGAGATAATTCACATCAAAGAACAAACATTCTGCTACTACTACAATTCTCTTGGTAAGATCATAAATAAAACATAACTAGCCTTTATAACCTGTATGAAAAGTACTAGAAATAAAATGCCTCTTGTTATGCATCTGTTAGTATAATCTTCCTGTTCTTAAATATGTTTTTTTGTGCTTTTACTCATAATACATGTATCATCCCCGGTTCTTTTTAGCAATTAACTAACAATGCTTTATAATAAATGTGTATTATTTACATTACATATAAACGCATTAGTAATTTTCATCAACTTTCTCTCTACACAGGAGTCAAAGTTACAGAAAACAGATAATTCACATCAAAGAACACACATTCTGCTACTACTATAATTCTCTTGGTAAGATCATAAATAAAACATAACTAGTCTTTATAAACTCTATAGAATGTACTAGAAATAAAAATGACTCTTTTTATGCATCTGTTAGTATAATATTGGAAATGTCTCTTTTTAAATTCAAATAAACAAAACTATTTTTAGAGACGTTATAACGTAAAACAAAAGTTACCAAAAAAAAAATTGTAACTTTTCCTATAACATACTTAATTATTTCTCAACAGACCGTGGCAATAGAAGAACAACATCTAACTGAACAAGCATCTACTTTCGATAAATAGAACATTACTGCTGGTAAGTAAATTACTAGAAGAATACTAGCTTTATTTAAAATCTTTTATACATTTCAGATTGTATTAATATTTGTATATTAACTTTTCTAGATACCAGAAGTCAAGAATGACTGATGATGCAAGATTTATTACATCTCAGAAAGGCAAATTTTTGTTATGCTATATGGGCTACATTTATACTCAGGAGAAACAAAAAGACCTTAAAGTGAATTGGAAGTGTACAAAATATTACTCCAATAAATGCTATGGCCGTGCTACAACAAGGGAAACTAGTGTTATAAATACCACTGAACATAATCACCCACCAAACATCTCGGAAATAGAAGTGAGATCCACTCTTGAAAATATCAAGGAATTAAGTACCAGATCAGAACTACCTACCAACGTAATTCTGAAAGAATTACTACCTAAAGTTCCCAAAGAAGCAAGAGGTCAGCTACCATCTATTGCTACCATTAAAAGAACAATAGCAAGAACAAGAAAAGCAAGTAGACCCAATATACCAACTCCTAAAACTTTTGAAGAAGTCATAATTCCGCCAGAGCTTGTAATTACTCATAATGACGAGCCATTTATATTTTATGATAATCATAGCAAGGACAAAAGAATAATCATGTTTGCAACTAATAACAATATAAAAAAATTAACTGAAAGTACTACTTGGATGATGGATGGTACTTTTTCTATATGCCCAAAACCTTTCTACCAGTTATACACAATTCATGGGCAATATCATAATACCTGTATCCCCTTCATATATTGTTTATTACCAAACAAACAAGCCACTACTTACTCAGAAATCTTACAAAAAATAAAGGAACAAAGTTCTGACTACTTCCCAATGAAAATCATCATAGACTTCGAGCAAGCTATGATTAATTCTATTTTGAAAACTTACCCACACACATCCATTCAAGGATGTTATTTTCATTTCAATCAATGTCTCTGGAGACATTTACAAAAATCTGCCCTTAGTGTTGAGTATGCAACAAATATAACTTTTGCATGCCAAATTAAACATCTCATTGCTCTGGCATATGTACCAGTAACTGATGTGGCCGAACATTACAATTTGTTAATTGAAAGTCCTTTCTACACCCAAAATGAGCAAAGACTCGCCCCACTTTTAGATTACTTTGAGGACAACTGGGTAGGAAGACTACATAGGTCAGGCCACAGACGCCAGCCAAAATTTGCAATTCCCTGGTGGAATGTCTATCTACCAACACTCAACCAAGAAGCAAAAACGAACAATGCTGTTGAAGGTTGGCACAATGCCTTCCTCTCTTCTACTGGACGTACAACACCCACATTACACAAGCTAGTCTCAGCTATACAAAAAGAGCAAAGCTTTCAGGAACTACGTATGGAGCAATCAGTCATACAACTGAAACCAAAACTCTCTAGACAAACTGCTCAAATGTATTTATATCTTCAACAGCAAGTCCAACTATATCCTACAACAAGAGGACTGGAATATTTAAAAATGATAGCCAAAACATTGAACTAATTGCTATAACTAAATTAATTGATAGAGATCAAACAATATCCTTAATGTAAAAAAACACATATTTTAATGTAATAAAAAATATTTATTTAGTCTAATTTATTTTTTAACACTATTCTAAAAAGACTAAATAAATATATTATTATATCACAATATTTGTTTTTAAAAACTGCTTCCATCCAAATAAAATAAATAAATTTCTAACTTACCTTTAAATAGAACATCATAAAGATAATCCTTTACCGACAATACAATGTGTAAATATCAAAGACTTAATCCAACAAATCATTAATTATGTGTTCTTTAACTCTGCAAAAACTATCCATCATCCAAATTAAACGACTATTTAAATGCCATTTAAAATAACGACTGTTATCTTAAAGTGTGATAAATATTTCACAGAACTCAAAATATAAAGGAAGAATGTAAATCATCTCTGTTCTAACAACTGAAACACACTTCCTTTCCCTTAAAAAAAAAATATCGGAAACGGAAATAGCTGTTTCAAAATACGAGAAAAAAAAACAGCTAAACAATCCCACCGACATAACACTAACGAGTATGCCAGAATATATAAACATAACATTCCTATTTATTTATAATTTAATTACATTATACCACATACTCATTAACTCCAACGATTTTAAATGGCTCAAAAATTCGTGACCGAAAATACGTATTAATTCCACTCCATTATATTTAAATAGTCATACTTTAATTTCCAACCCCAAAATAACAAAATATAACCTTTAATTATAATTAACAATACTTTAACAATATAAAAGTAGATTCGTACCTACTCAAAAGTGAATCTGCTTCCAACCGCGACTTTCCCTTTACCAAAATAACGCAAAAAGACAAAGAGTGGTTACAAAATAAACGATCCAAATTATATATAACTGTGAAAAGTACTACTATAAATGTTGATTATTGTTATATATATGGCTCGAAATTATGTGTAATGTTAAAAAAATTGTATATTATATTGTGAATAGAAAATGTTTTTGCCTGTATATTAATTATATATTACATACTTTTAATATTTATTACATTAAGTATGAAAATATAAAAATATTTAATGTAATATTTATTAAAATTATTATATACCAAAATGTGTAATATTGTTTTTGTTTATCAGATTTAATTGTTTACAATATGACTAATATGCGAAAATTGTTATTATTAAAACGTATTTATTAATAATAATAATCATACATAAGAATATTGTAATGTTAAAAGAATCATTGATGATGATGTACATGTTCTAATTAGGATATTTATATTATATTATAAATTTAAAAGTGTTCATATGTTAATATCATCATCAGTATATCACTATAAGTATTAAAAATTTGTGAATTATGTTTTTCATTACACATATTGATGTTTTATTAAGAAACAATAATAGTATTATGTATGTATAATATCATACATTGCATGATGTGAACTAACCATTTTTTCTCTACAAATTAAAAGTACTTGTCACGAAAAATCTTGTAAAATGTGATGATAAAAAGGACATTATCCTCCATTTTTGTTTATATGTATACCAAAGATAGCGTAATAAAATGTATATCTGTTCGTATATTTCAAGTGTTGAATAAAAAAATTTACAGGAAATAAAACTGGTGTCATTATTTTGTATTACCTATGACAAAATCATTTTTATGTATTTTTGCAAATGTATTATAACTGTAATGTTCTATCTATTTCTATATACCACATGTAAATAAATAACATACTATACACTGAAGTTATAAAAATTATTCTTCATACACCCATATACATATAATATCAATATTTGAAAGACACATAATGAAATTTTTAAATATTCCGACTCCAATAACCATTTACTTTAGGTAATTGCTTCTCAAAAACCGTGATTAATTTACAATTCGAAATGCAATCACCATTTAATTAGAGTAAGTGCAGGACACAGAACATATTAAATTTACTCTTCCAACTCCAATGAACAATTAATTTAAATAACTGCAGGACATAAAATAATAATTAATTACTATAAAAAATCAAATGTAAAATAATGAATAATGTAATATCATTAAATTTAATTTATTATAATAATTTTAATGTAAATATAATCTTAATTTATGTTTTCCCTGTACCCCTATAATAAAAAACTGACCCTGAAACCTAACAATACCCCTTTACCCACAAACTGAAAACTGACTCTGAAACCTCACAAAACTCCTTTACCCACAAACTAAAAACTGACCCAGAAACCTTACAAAACACCTTTACCCACAAACAAAAAACTGACCCTGAAACCTAAAAATACCCCTTTACCCACAAACTAAAAACTGACCCTGAAACCTTACAAAACACCTTTACCCACAAACTAAAAACTGACCCTGAAACCTAAAAATACCCCTTTACCGACAAACTAAAAACTGACCCTGAAACCTGACAAAACCCCTTCACCAACAAACTAAAAACTGACCCTGAAACCTAAAAATACCCCTTTACCCACAAACTAAAAACTGACCCTGAAACCAGACAAAACCCCTTCACCAACAAACTAAAAACTGACCCAGAAACCAAAAAATAGCCCATTAACCACAAACTGAAAACTGACTCTGAAACCTCACAAAACTCCTTTACCCACAAACTAAAAACTGACCCTGAAACCTAAAAATACCCCTTTACCCACAAACTAAAAACTGACCCTGAAACCAGACAAAACCCCTTCACCAACAAACTAAAAACTGACCCAGAAACCAAAAAATACCCCATTAACCACAAACTGAAAACTGACTCTGAAACCTCACAAAACTCCTTTACCCACAAACTAAAAACTGACCCAGAAACCTAAAAATACCCCTTAACCCACAAACGGAAAACTGACTCTGAAACCTGACAAAACACCTTTACCCACAAACTAAAAACTGACCCTGAAACCTAAAAATACCCCTTTACCCACAAACTAAAAACTGACCCTGAAACCTGACAAAACCTCTTCACCAACAAACTAAAAACTGACCCAGAAACCTAAAAATACCCCTTTACCCACAAACTGAAAACTGACTCTGAAACCTCACTAAACTCCTTTACCCACAAACTAAAAACTGACCCAGAAACCTACAAATACCCCTTTACCCACAAACTGAAAACTGACTCTGAACACTTAAAATACCCCTTTGCACATACACAAAAAACAGACCCTAAACGCACAAAATGTACCTTTGGTAAAACTACCCACCCTGATCTACTATAAACTCTACATCCCACTCCTAAAAATATGATACATTAATTTATTTCATATCTACTACATTCTATATTTGTGAATCATTTTACTACATACACAAAATACCTCAATTTTGAACAACAACCTAATATTGTTCATAATTTCGTATTTATATAATATTTATGTAAAATTTCGCATCTAAACTAAAATGAAATACAAGGCGAAATTTGTACTTGTATGATTAGAGTATACTTTGTTTATACACTACCCACCCTTATCCCCTTGAAAATATACATCCCACTCATATCATAAATAGTCAAATATGTTAAGAAAATATATGAAAATAGTATAATTACAAATATATTTTAGTACATAAACAACAGCAAACGTAAAAAATAAGTACTATATTCGAATAAAATCGATATCATTTCGCAAAAATCGAAATATTAATTTCGAATTTTGAAATTTCGCAAATTTATATGAAATAGCGAAAATGTAATTTTTATAATTACCCTATATAATTTTAAAACACTACCCACCCTTATCCCCTATAAACTCTACATCCCGCTCCTAAATTTATAGTACAAATATTATACAAATTTAATTTAATATTTTAATAATTAAAATTAATATTTGTACATACAAAAAAATTATTCATAATGTTTAATGTACTCCCTAAATTTCAATCTAATTTCGACTCCTCCCAAAAATTATTTTTAAATATCGAAATTTTGAAATCTAAAGGAAATGCGAAATTTAAAATTTTACAATTTCAATATACTTTTTTAAAACACTACCCACCCTTATCCCCTATAAACTCTACATCCCGCTCCTAACATTAATATACAATAATTTATTTAAAAAATAAATATTTTGATATATTTACACAATTTAATAATATATATCCAAAATCAAAGAACAAATCATTTAACAATAATCAATAATTTTATATAAAATTTCGCATTTATAAATAATTTGATAAAAATTTCGCAATTTTATAAATTTACTTAAAATGCGAAATTTATTATTCAATATTTACAATATACTTTTTTAATACACTACCCACCCTTATCCCCTATAAACTCTACATCCCGCTCCTAGACTTCTAACTAAAAATAATAAATTTTAATGTAAAAATTATCTTATATATAAACAACATTTAAATAAATCATTACTTAACATACTTTAAAACATCACTTTTACATATCGATATTTTTGACAATCGATATTTTCAGCATCGATATTACTGATTTCGAAATTCATGTCTTCGATATTTTTGACACACACATAAATCGATATTTTCAACGACGATATTTCTGTTTTCGAAATTTCTTACCATCGATATTTTGGACTCGATATTATGGTACATCGACATTAACAACTCGATATTTTGACTGTCTACCCATTTTGGTATATCATATAAAGAGCTAGCTTCCTACACCCTGATAGTCTATTACCTCAGTGTCATTCATCCAACCATCCAGTGCTCTACAGAAAGAATCAACACACTCTACCCAACTCTGAGTACCAAGCTTCTCACTAGCCCTAACTACGGCCTGTAGAGAAACAGCATTCAGAACGAAGTTTTTACTTCGACCTACAATAACCACACATTTTTTACACCGGTTACAGTGTGAGGTATTACAACGCAAGTCTCTACAACGGATCATCCGTATTCATGTAGTGTGTTTGAGAGAGCAGGCCCTTCAACTGTCCTTTTGAGCCTGGACTGGGGGCTGCAACGGCAAGCCATCATTCTTTTAACTAATAAAATGGGAATAGCAGCCCTCATGTGTTGGTGTCGGTGCATCTCTGTCTCAAAGGTGGGTGAAAATTAATTTAAAAATTAATTAGTGAATAGTTCTTAGCGAACCTTCACATGTCAGCCGTTGCAAAGTTGTGAGCTATTTAAGTAAGCATGCTTCCCTTTGCAAAATAGTCAAATCCGGTCAGCTTCATGGTACCCGTTAACACATGTTTACACGATTCCAAAACTTAAAAATGTATTAATTACTAAATACTTGCCAGAGACCAGAGTATCTGAGCAAAGTGCTGCAGCGAGGTCCCTGCTCCCACAGCCCAAAAAACGTCTGTTGTATTCCCATACTCGCTCCGTTTACATCACATGTGATTTGAGGGCAAGGCTTCGGGTCCCAGATAGCCTGACTCTGCTTTCACACTTCCGATGTGGTGCATAGGGCACTATGTCAACTACATTGTGTACGTGATCCGCCATCTTGGTGGTGGCTTTCTTTGAGAAAATGTTATAAAAAACATTTAACATGTACTTTTTAATTTTACTTAAAGAGTTTACAAAAATGAACTCTCGAACATTGCAAAGTAAACATAACACATGAAAAAATTTAAATAAAATATATCCAAAATAATTGTATGCACAGTGAAAGTGTGAGTGCTAGTTGTTTGCGAGATAAGTGTACTTTTAATATGAATGGATGTACAAGCATGGTTATGGTGTGTAAAGAAGTGCGTGGTAAAAACATGTGTGGGAATTTCCAAAACTCTACCTGTACATTTCTGGAGCCAAGCCATATCTTTTGATTAGGGCCTCCATGATGGAGTAACTTGTTTTGTCCTCACCTCCTAAGACCAATTAGGTCTCCCTCCCCTCCACTGTGAAATGCTTCCATACACCTATACCCCAATCCCTCTCAGGAATCATGTGCAGCTGCAAATTAATCTCATAGGCCATAAATCACTTATCTATGTCATCTCCCACTCCATAACCAGACACCAGATTTCCGGGTATGTTTACCTTTCCCTCTGAGTGAGTTGAAAACTGTGGCTGCCATTTGTGCTGGATTCTGCCCTCTTGCTTTTAAATCCAGTTCCCTCAAGCTCAACTCCTGAGCTAAAAGCATCTTCCTTTCCTCCATTGCCAATTTTTCTTTTTCCATATCCATATTGAGTTTGGCAAGCTACATCATGAGCTCCCTTTCTTCCCGCTTGTCCTCGAACTCTGCTGAAGACAGGCTTCTAGAGGAAACACTGCTCACAGCTCTGGAGGGCTCCCTTCCATTATTTAGGCTGGCCTCACTCCCCACAGGCAATGCTGAATCCTCCAGTCATTCCAGATGCAAGCTTAGTTCTTCCTCCTCCAAAACAATATCATGCTCATTCCCTGGGTGCACAGCTGCATCCCTAGCTGCTAACCAGGCCCTCAATACCTTTTGCAGCTCCTCCTTTCTAGTGAGGCCTTTAGAAGAACACATGAACTCCTTGCAGAAACCTTTGCACTGGGACACGGTGTAGGTTTCAAACTTATCCTGCTGGAACTCCACTACTGCAGGTGTAGCTGATAGCTCTCCAGATTGAAACATGGTTGTTATGAAAACTCTAAAAGGTTGCAAAAAGAGACAAAACAAATATGCTGGTATGTAGTTGTCTCAGATATGCAAAAGGTATTGAGGGCATTGAGGGCATGTTACACCAATCACTGTATGTAGTACACAATACAAGTCGTATAGTCACCTCTAAACACTAATGTCTGAAATGGGGCCTCCACTTGGCAGAGGTATGCACTCTGCCCAAGCAGGGACCCACACTCTAGTCAGGGTTGGTGTAGTACACACTAAATGTTTAGCTGTACTCACTCTCTTGTAGCTTGGCACAGTGCAATCTGGCTGAACTAAAGAGGCAATCTGTAAATTACTTGTGCCTACACACACACACACAAAGTAACACAGTGAAAACACCACAAGGGTACTGCACACAAGTTTAAAAAACTTGGCAATATTTATCTGAGTATATGACCAAAACAACAAATATCCAACATACTCAAGCCAAGATATGATTTTTATAGATTAAATCAGAAATGCAGTGATTAGAAATCTATAGCTCCCAGTGGGACTGTCTGGTCCTGCTTCCGTACCTTGATGGCATCAAAAACCAAAGACTCGGCATAGGAAATCATGGACACAGCATCCGGAAACAAGAGGCGGCATCGCGCCTGGAGGGTGAGTCATCGCGGTTGCAGGTGAGATGTGTATTCCTTAAGGCGGTGCAGAGTCATTGAAGATTTGCCGCTCTGCGACAATGTGTTGCACAGAGGAGCTGATGTGTCAGTTGCGGGGCTAAGATATCAGTTCCAGAGGGTGATGTGGCATCAAGGGCATGTAGATGTCGAGAGAGTTTGCGTTGATTCCTCTGCAGCGAAATCAAACCACTGATCTCAAAGCAATGAGCGGATCAGGAGTAATGCAGGGCTGGGGATGCAGCAGAGTCTAGACAGGACACCAAAGGCATCGCTGGCACAAATTTTGACACTCATGCCTCTGCGGTTCTTCAGAGATGCTATGGCAGGGTCGGGCTGCATAAAAATTGAGGTTGTGGCATTGTGCCACCGGTGGGCAGTGTCCACGGCTTCGGTGCAGGCAACGGTGATGCATTGATTTCACAGAAAGGTGCCAGCTCCGACTGACGCTTAGCGTCAAGGCATCGATTTTCTTGGTTGCAACAACAAATTCAACTCCAAGGGCCCAGGACTGTGTAGGCACCTCTTGGCAGGTCAGAACTCACAGCAGTGGAGCCCAAGTGCTGGTTGGAAGATGCAGGTGAAGCGTGTGATACCCCTGAGACTTCAGCAACAGGAGGCAAGGCCAGTTAAGCCCTTGGAGAAAGTTTAGGAAGCAGGATGCAGAAAGTAAAGTCCTGTCCTCTCGCTACTAGACAAGAATCAGCCGGCAGCAGGTCAACACAGCTAAACAAGCAGGAAAATGGCAGCTCCCCCTGGCAGCACAACACTTCTTCCTGACAGAATGTCCTCAGTCCAGAAGTATTCAGGATGTCAGAGGCCCAGTACTTATACCCATTTTAGCCTTTAAAGTAGGGATGCTTCAAAGAACGGCGTTTGTAGTGCAAAGACACTTCCCTTTCTGGCTCCAGACACACTACAGGGGGGTATGCAGTTTTTTTGTCGATACAGGCAGAGTCTTATTTAGGTGCGAGTGTCAACTCCTCCCACCACTCTCGCTCAGGGAGACCCATTAGCCTGGTGATGGGCCATCAGGATTTGCAGGGTACACCTTAGTTCCCTTTGTGTGTGACTGTCTAGAGTTAAAGCCCAGCTGTCACCCTGATCCAGACATGCATTCTAGGGACAGTCAGAGGCACAGAATTATTAAAGTAAGAAAATGCCAACTTTCTAAAAGTGGCCTTTTCAGATCTGCAATTTAAAAAACCAACTTCACTAAAAGATGTGTTTTTTTAATTGTGAGTTCAGGCACACCAAATTCCAATTTTAGATCTGCTCCCAATCGGAGGATAAACCTGCAAAATGTTACAAGGCATCTCCAATGCTAACCTACGGTTGAGCTAGACCTTGGGGTAGTGAAAAACGGTTTTAGCTACCAAGACATGTAAAACTCAAAAGTACATGTCCTTCCACTTAAGTACACTGCTCCCTGCTCATGGGGCTATCTATGGCCAACCTTAGGGGTGTCTTATATGTAGTAAAACGGAAGGTTTGAGCCTGGCAAGTAGGTGAACTTTGCAAGTTGAAAACTGCACACACAGGCTCTCCAGTGGCAGGTCTGAAACATGTTTGAAAAGCTACGCGTGGGTGGCCCGGCCAGTTCTCCGGGCCCACTAGTAGTATTTGATTTACAGGGCCTGGGCGCATGTAGTGCACTGTATTAGGGACTTACCAGCAAATCATATATGTCATTCATGGAGCAACCAAATGCCATTACATTTTAGACACAGAGCACATGCACATTAGGGATCACTGACATAATATCGACTACAAAAATATAGGCATTTAAAATATCAACTCCAAAATATCGACTACAAAAATATCGAAGTGCTATCTACAAACAGGTAAGTACAAAAATATTGATTCAAAAATATCGTTTAAAAATATGTACTTTGTAAAAATATCGCATTTATTAAAATTAATGTAAAATTGAAACAATATTAAAAATAAATAACTAAAATATACTTAAAAATACTTAAATAACCTTAAAATTATTAAATAATTAATTTAAGTTATAATAAAATACAATTTTATTTGTTAAAACGTATACATATATCTATTAACATAATATTATTAAAAAATATACAATATTATTACCGTAGCATAGCAAGAGTGTTAAAATTACTATTCCCACTCCAATGAGTGCAAAAGTAGGGAAAGCATAGGATAGCATAGCGGTAAAAATTACTATTCTGACTCCAAAGAGTGCAACAGTAGGGAAAGCGGTGGATAGCGTAGGGGTAAAAATTACTATTCACACTCCAGTGAGTGCAACAGTAGGGAAAGCGTTGGATAGCACAGGGGTAAAAATTACTATTCCCACTCCAGTGGGTGGAACAGTAGGGAAAGCGTTGGATAGCGTAGGGGTAAAAATTACTATTCCAACTCCAAAGAGTGCAACAGTAGGGAAAGCATTGGATAGCGTAGGGGTTAAAATTGCTATTCCCACTCCAAAGAGTGCAACAGTAGGGAAAGCGTTGGATAGCATAGGGGTAAAAATTACTATTCCCAAGAGGCAGGGGGGAGGGAGGAATATTCTCCAGCTCACTGACTCGTGTGGCGTCGTCCACACCCACCCAGGCGAAATAGTGGAGGTCCTAGCTGATCATTTTGGTGAGGTGTACACCCCTACGACAGTGGTGGCGGAAGATGAGGCTCGGGATGCCCTCGAACGTGTGCCTCTGCCGAAATTGACGGACGAGGCGTCGAAGGATATCGACGCACCCTTGACTTCGGATGAAATCCAACTAGCCATTGGTTCCCTTCATTCGGGTAAGGCCCTGGGCCCCAATGGAATACCCATTGAGTGGTTTAAAACCATGTCAGAATCCCTAGGTACGCCCCTTCTTCAGATGTACGAGGAATGTAGGCTGAAGGGAATGTTACCGCCGGACCAACGGATGGCGACTATTGTAGCCATCCCGAAACCGGGTAAACCCCCCAGCAACTGCTCGTCATATAGACCCATCTCCCTTCTGAACCCAGAGGCCAAAATTATAGCTAAAGTGCTAGCAAACAGGCTCTTGCCGTGCTTAACTCAATTGATTCACCCAGACCAATCCGGCTTCATTCCGCATCGAAGTACGGCCCTAAACCTTCGCAGGGTGCATGGGGTTGTGGCGAGGCTCTCACTACTGCGGGAGCCGGCTGCGATCCTATCACTAGATGCCAAGATGGCGTTCGACATGGTGGAGTGGAATTACCTCTTTGCAGTGCTCGCACGTATGGGCTTTGGTCCGGTGTTTATCTCCTGGATACGTATGCTCTATAAGGACCCCATAGCCAGAGTGGTAGCCAATGGCCATATTTCTCGAGCCATACATCTAGGATGTGGCACGCGGCAGGGATGTCCGCTTTCGCCCCTCCTTTTTGCTCTGGTTCTGGAACCGCTGGCGGTTACTATTCGTACCACGCAGCTCCTCAAGGGGATCCAATGGACTCCGCAATGGGAGGATAGAGTGTCCCTGTACGCGGACGACATGCTAATATACCTCACTGACCTGGAGGACAGCCTTCCCAACCTCCTGGCTCTCTGTAATGCACATGGGCGAGTCTCTGGTTACACCATCAACTGGGCAAAGTCGACAATTTTCGAGCTCAAAGGGCCATTTCCGACACTCCCGGACTCTTGTCCGCTAGAGATAACACCCTCTTCCTTTAAATATTTGGGGGTCCATATTACCCGCGACGAGGCAGAGTTCGCACGGCTTAATTTACAGCCTCCCTTGCTTCGACTTCGTAATGATGTGCTGCATTGGAAGGAACTCCCACTGACATTGCTGGGAAGGGCAGCGCTCTTTAAAATGATGGCCCTGCCGCGCTTTTTGTATATTCTTGAAAATGCCCCACGTTTGATACCGGACAGCTTCCTCAAAAAGATAACGGCACAGATCACGGGCCTGCTCTGGGGGAACCGGCCAGCCCGGATCTCGCACATAAAGTTAAATAGGAGTTGGTACGATGGGGGCATCGCATTGTCCAACGTACGGCTGTATTACTGGGCGGCCCAGCTTAAGATCCTTAATCAATGGATACATGCCCCGCAAGAGGACCCAGCGTTCAAAGCAGATAGGGCACAACTGGGCACGAACAGTCTGTTGGCCCCACTGTACCACCGCGGTATTGCAGCAAAACTCATTGGACCCACGAAACACACTGTCCACCTATGGTACAAGGCGCAAGCAAAACTGAAATGGGATGGGACCATCACAAAACTTACACCTTTATGGGATACCAAGGCGTTGGGACATTTGCGACGAACTAAGGGCTTTACCCAGTGGGATAACATTGGGATTTCAACTGTGGGGGACCTGTGGACGAGGGAGGGGATGGTTCCTTTTGCAACTCTACAGGAACAGTATGAGCTGGGGGATAACGAACTATACAGGTATGTACATATTAGACACGCCCTACAAGCGGCAATTCCACCAGACACATCCCCACCAGAATCCTCTCCACTAGAGGACCGTCTGCTCACGGACTTCTTACAGGAGGGGGCAACCTCGCTGACTTACCGCAAATTGATTAATAACATGCCTGACCCACTAGAGAAGTTGAAGGACAGATGGACGACTGATGTCGGAGACTTAGACAAATCCGACTGGAATGCAGCCATGGCGTCCCCTCGTGAGGCAGGTATATCCTCCAAATTTCGCCTAGTGCAGTTAAAGATTCTACATGGGATTTATTACACTCGCACGACATTACATAGATTGCAAAGAGCAGATCATCCCTATTGTCTCAGGGGCTGCGGGGCAGAGGGCACGTTTATACACACGTTATGGGACTGCCCGTTGATTGTTAGCTATTGGCAGCGGGTTCTACGTACCATCGCACAGGCACTTCACACCTCACTCACCTTGGACCCGCGGATGTGTTTACTGAATGTGTGGGGGCCTACTGACCTTACCTTTTATGCAAGGGCGTGGGCCACGATAGGGCTGGTCACGGCCAAACGAGACATAGCACAGAAATGGGGGTCGGCTGACCTCCCCACATTGGCTCAATGGATCCGAAATATGGACATGCTCATGCTGACTGAAAGAGCAGTATATAAACTACGGGATAATCCTCGTAAATGGAACGGGGTCTGGCAGCCTTGGAATTCCTATAGGGGGGACATATGTGAGCCACTGGATGAAGAGGATCTTGAGGGTTCTGATGATGAAGAAGACCGCTGATTGGGACTGGGGCTGGATGATGGGCAACACATATGGGGAATGGGATGGGTTTGTGCTGGGAGTCTGTTGAGGGGGGGATGGGGTAGGGCTTAGAGTACGGAAATGTATGATTGGTCCCTCTTATGACAACTATGATGCTAGATGCTATCGAATCTACCTCAATGACATGCCGATTCATGTGTGCCGTTTCTTCTAGTTTATGTTCACTGTTACACAAAAAACACAAAACGCAAATTGTAATTTTTACGGTGCATTTATACGTTCCGTTCATCTGATCACTTTGAATAATGATGTTGCTACACGATCAGAATGGGCCGGAAACGTACATACTTTTTTATATTTCCCTCGTGTTATGAGCAGGCCTCAAGTAGTAAGCTTTTATGTGATTGATGATGATGATACTATTTGTATTTTGCAACAAAAATAAAAATGTTAAAAAAAAAATTACTATTCCCACTCCAGTGGGTGCAACAGTAGGGAAAGTGTTGGATAGCGTAGGGGTAAAAATTACTATTCCCACTCCAGTGAGTGCAACAGTAGGGAAAGCGTTGGATAGCGTAGAGGTAAAAATTACTATTCCCACTCCAGTGGGTGCAACAGTAGGGAAAGCATAGGATAGCATAGCAGTAAAAATTACTATTCTGACTCCAAAGAGTGCAACAGTAGGGAAAGCGGTGGATAGCGTAGGGGTAAAAATTACTATTCACACTCCAGTGAGTGCAACAGTAGGGAAAGCGTTGGATAGCGCAGGGGTAAAAATTACTATTCCCACTCCAGTGGGTGGAACAGTAGGGAAAGCGTTGGATAGCGTAGGGGTAAAAATTACTATTCCAACTCCAAAGAGTGCAACAGTAGGGAAAGCGTTGGATAGCGTAGGGGTAAAAATTACTATTCCCACCCCAGAGAGTGCAACAGTAGGGAAAGTAAATACTTCATATATTATTTAAAAAACATTTAAACTAATATCTATAAAAAATTAATTAAAAGTAATTACCAATTTAATATAATAAAATAATTAATCAATTAAAATTACAAATTAAAATTATTTACAATTAGTTACCTATTAATACAAATTAATTACAAATTAACCATTAATTAATTAACAATTAAAAATTAATTAACAATGAATTCAAATGAAATACAATTAAATAAATTGAATTTAAATAATTATAAATAAATTACTTCCCACCCTATTCCCCTATAAACCCACAACCCGCTACAGAAAATAAATGAGTAAAATGAACATAATTTCAATTAATCAATTAAATAAAATTAATTGGCAATTAAAAGTTAATTAATTACCCATAAAAAATTAATTAACAATTAATTCTAAATAAATACCAATAAATAATTTTACATATTTAATTAATTATAAATAAATTACTTCCCACCCAATTCCCCTATAAACCCACAATCCGCTACAGAAAATAAATTAGTAAAATTAACATAATTAGCAATTAATCAATTAATTAAAATTAATTGCCAATTAAAATTTAATAAATTACCAAATATAAATTAATTAACAATTAATCAAAAATGAATACCAATAAATAAATTTACATATTTAATTCATTATAATTAAATTACTTCCCACCCTATTCCCCTATAAACCCACAACCCGCTACAGAATTAAATTACGCAAAAATTAAAATAACTGTATTAATTAATTAAAATAAATTATAAAATAAATACACACTTTTAACACATATAGTAACATAAAAAACACTATAAAAAATTCGATTTTATTAAAAATTCGATAATTTTAATAACCTATATTATATACTTCGATATTTTAACTTTCTATATTTTTAATATTCGATATTACATTACTTACCTTAAAAACTATATTTTTGATGTCTATATTCTGTTAATTCGATATTTTGTCCAGTCTACATTTAAACTCGATATTATGTCCATTCGATATTTTTTACACGATATTTTGACTGTTTACCGCACATTAGCACTGGCCAGCAGTGGTAAAGTGTCCAGAGTCCAAAAGCCAGCAAAAACAAAGTCCAATAACAGAGGAGGAAGGAGGCAAACTGTTTGCGGATAGCCCTGAAAAAAGGGCATTTCCAACACCTTTGCACCATAATGCAAAAGTTCTGCATGATATCTAGCATCGTTTTGGTACTGAAAGGACATCCTGCCAATACAAAAAATACTATGCCTAGACAAACTTTAAAACTTTTCCCACTTTGAATGTGCGCTGTATCATGCAGCACGCAGGCAAAGTCATAAGAATCTTGTCCAAACAATAAATATATATTTTTTAACCCTTGTATCAAAGAGAGCATTGGTTTGCATTACTTTCAGGGAGCTTTCCAACGCAAAATGTGTTTTGACCTAGAACTCCAATCCCAAATAAACATTTTGCACTGATTTGTGTCACTTTTTCGCTGCAAATCTGGCACAAAATGTTAGTAAATCTGCCCCACCGAATCTTGTGCAATCTTTGTTTGTTTTTTAAACGTTTACTTGGAGCTTTCAGAATTTGCGTCCCTCCCTGATGAAAGGCACTTTGCCAGTCATTTCTCTGGAGATCACATTCCGGCAGTCTTATGATGCTCTGTATGTAATTATCAAAAACAACTCGTGCTGACACAGCCTGCATAGCCGGGCAACTCCCCTGGCACCCGTTCAAGTCTGCATGTTATTTTCTTGCACAAGCTTGCATACACAATCAGTCAATTGTGAAACTTGGGGCAACTTATCAGCAGAGCAGAGAGCACGAGGCAGTTACATTGACTGGATATATTCTTGTGACAGTACGTCTGAGTGATTTCCTTTTGTCCTTTTGAAACAATTTGTTTGCTAATGGTATGTTGCTGGCTCGTCCTACTAAATTATTTTAGACAGACAGGCAGGAAACCAAAAATGCTACGTTGTCCCCGATCCAATGTATTCTAAATTCCTTTTTTCCAGCTATCAATAGTTCATCAGGCATGAAATGTGCTCTATTTGCAACATAAGCCTGTTATCATCTGCTGCTTTGTCTGTCTGCAGACGAGGAACATTTCCATCCAATAGTATTTTTAGAGAGGATGCTATAGCGGCAAAGAACAATGTGGCTGAACAGCGGCCCTCAATTCCTATAATTAGCCCTTTGATTTATGGTGTTATTTCGGGTACCCAATATTGCAATTACTCTTTGTTTTGATGTTTCTCTGGCTAGGAGAAGAGGAAAGACGTGTTCCAACCTTTAAAGATTATTTCCAGTTTCCTAGGGCTGTGTGCAGTTTATTGTGGGCTGCCCAGGAGGCGAATTGTACCCCCAGAATGTCAATAATGCTTGATTCTTCCGATGTTTGTCTAAGACTCAGTAGATTTTGAACAGCATCCCGCAATGGAAAACAGACTGTTAAAGAAAATCAATTTGCTAAATTGTATATTTAACAATATTCCGGTAATTATTTTTCACCTTGTTGTGTCGGCTATGAAACAATGGCTGGGCTTCCTTTTGTCCTAATGTATCTAAATAGTCAAAGTCCAGATGAATCTTCTTAAAAGAAAAATTAAGCACTGATGTGATTTAAAAAACACATCAATCCACCTGAGTAACATAGGAGACCTGATTCACAGGGTGCACTGTAAAACATAGGACGTTTGCTCCTGTACAATTTCTCCTAAGTTTAGAGCAACGTTGCTACTTTTTTGGCATTCACAAAGCAACTCAGGAGTACTCAAGAAAGCTCCAACAGTCATGGATTTTCACAAGTACTTCAATGTGTGGCATTTATACATGCAGAATTACCAATAGGTGAACTGTCCAGAAAGTGAGATATGATCCAAGTATGCATTTGCACCTGTTACTTTTTTTTATTTCTTCAGAAAGAAAATATTTTGCCTGTGGAGAAATCCCCTTCCTTACTCTCGCGTTCCCATTAAAATCTATCTGCTAAAAGTAGTTTTACACTAATAAACCAGCGAGATTGAGAATGTTCGCCTGATTTTGCTGGTAGACCCATAAATGCATACCTATAAATTGGCTCTAAGGCCCATACATAATCGTTGTGTTGCGTTAGGCTGCTTTTTTGCCTCATGGAAGCGCCGTATTTACTATACGACGGACCAAGATGCAAGAGTGACACAACTATGACGCAGCATGACGTAAAATTGTATTTATTGAGATAGTCTCTGTAAAGCAACTCCTTGTTCGATGCAAAGCCGAATTGATTCATGTTTCACTACAAATATGTCTCTTTTCCGTGCAGCACTTTTCCTTCTTATAACACGGGAAAGGAAGCTGAGCTTTACAGGAGGGGAAAGCCAAATATTCAATTTTGGGGTTACAAAGTGAGAGAAATGCCTCTATGTCACCTTCAAATTATTCTTATCCTACAATAATCTTTTATGGCAAGCAATAGTGGACAAAATGAATGATGTAGCACCAAAACAAAGGGCTTTAGTTGAATGGTGCCATGATCATAAACCCAGGACAAATGAGAAACTGGCTAGGGACCTAAATGCTGCAAAGACCACAGGAGGGGGACCAGAACTCCAGGACATCTTGACACTAATGGAGGTGCTGGTGGCATCACTTATGTCAACAAAGTTAGTTGCCCCCTACCACTCTTTGTATATGTTTTGCAGAATACACCTCACGCAGTAGGGGCAGAATACTTTAAATCTATAACAAACGTCCAAAGAGAGCTTTTGTGGGAAGGAAAGCCACCCAGAATATCTATTCAGAAGCTCACACAAGGTTGGTATGACGGGGGAATTTGCCTCCCAGATATTAAAAGATATTACTGGGCAGCGTAACTCGTGCAATTAATCAATGTATATATAGGCCACAAGGGGACCCTGGATACCAAATGGACAGGTGGCTGCTTCCGAGGGGGGGGGGGGGACTTTACAGGTGCACTTTATGCCAACCCCACAAAACTGAAACACTGTCCAAGTGTGGCGGGCAATGACGAGAAGCCTCGGTTGGGAGGGTAAGGTCACATGGGCCACCCAACTCTGGGATGCGGAGCGACTGGGCAGCTTAAGACACATCAAGGGTTTTGACCGGTGGGATTTAATTGGAATTTACAAAGTCGGAGATCTATGGAGGGCAGGAGGGGTTGTCACTTTCGCCCAACTACAAACTGATTACGACCTCGCTAATACTGAGTATTTTAGGTACCTACAGATCAAGCATGCAGTGCAAGCGAAGATAATGAAGGGTGAGAAGCCGCCAGAATCCTCCCCATTAGAATACAGGTTTTTGGACGGATATATGCAGAAGAAGTCCATTTCTCTGACTTATCATAAACTAATCAATAATATGTCTGACCCCCCCTCCTTAGGCTCTGAGCTAGATGGGAGCATGACTTAGCGGGATTGAAGGATGAGGAATGGCTTGAGACACTTGCGTTCCTCAGAAAGACTGCTATCTCCTCTAGGCTTGGACTTGTACAGCTGAAAATACTTCACAGGACATACCTTGCCGGCCCGGCGTTGGTAAAGATAGGCTATAGAACAGAGGCAGAATGCATGAGCGGATGTGGGCAGGAGGGCACCTTCGTACATATACTCTGGGAATGTATGGGAATACAAAAGTATTGGTTTGAATTGACGAAGCGCATGGAGGAACTGATGGGTAATAAGATTGACTATTGTATAAAGTAGTGTCTCCTGAATATATGGGGTCCTACAGACTTAAATAACAATAAAGGAATATGGGTGACACTTATGTATGATAATTGCTAAACAGAACATTGCGAGATTGTGGAGGGTGCTGCAACCACTGTCACTTGCAGCGTGGGGAAAAGACATGGATTGGTGCATGTTGACAGAGAGGACAGTGTACAAATCTAGAGGGTGTCTTAACAAATGGTCGAAGATCTGGGGAAAATGGAACGGGTATAGGGGAGCCACATGTGAGCCCCCGCAGCTTAGACGAAAACAAGATTCAGGGTAGATTCATTGTAAATTTGGTCTAACTATTATTATCATGAACCTGAAAAGATCCATGGTCTGTGGTAAGATTTCATACCAGCGATGCAACCTTGAGCACTTATTTTTGTAAAGTGTTTACATTGTATAAGCTTGTCTTCAATAAAAAAAGTTATTAAAAAAGAAAAAATGTTGGTTGCCGGAGTTGAGACTACAGACACCGCTGAGCTGCATACTTTACCTACTGTTCAGTGTAAGTGTCAAACAAAGTCATTCCCATAACTAATCATGTTTGTCTACCTACAGGGACTTAGATGTTTAGACTCTCACCATAATGGCCATTGCTTTAAAATTACAATGTGTAAAATACTTGTGATTCTTAATGCATCCTTGCAAATTTTTCTCATGATGGTATGTGTCTTTAGTACATTGTGCTGCAGATTGATTTTATTTAATTTTTATCAAAATCTTTTTCCCAAAGCACCACAGCAAAAATGAAGTTGGTGTGCTGTGTTGCGTCAAAAGTAGAGAGCTGAGCTGGGCATTCAGTGCAAAGATAAACTGGGGGTTTTACTTCTCTTAACAATGGTGCATTGGTTGTTTCCTAGTGCCAATACAGACACCATGGAGCCGTGACCCATGGGTGGCAGTGTTGTGTTCTGGAAACATTATGTGTCTCAAGGTGTTACTTTCTGCTCATAAAGTAACCTTTGAGGCTATTTATTCTTACTATGTGTCCTAAATATTGCATCACATATGGAAAGGTAAAATAATGTAGTGTAAAATTAATATTTTGACTGTTTACCCCATAATGAGTGTTGGATTTTATTTAATGAATTCCTTCTTCACAAGTCTGTGATGATGTGGATGTGTGAGTACATTCATGATTGTATGCATGTGGACGTAGACTTCCAAGACCCATCCCTGTTATCGTTCCCACACACAAATTTAACCCATACAGCACCAAAGGTATGTTTTGTTAAACAATGTTTCAAGTCATATAATTCAATTATAAATTGCAATTTCTTTTTTGCGTCGCACTGTCATCCATCTATCTTTTGCTTGGCAATGTGCAGGAATTCTCACACAATACAACACATATCATCATCATGCAACATGGAAATGACACAAAGGGCCGCAACCCATTGCTGCATGTGTTCATATGTTACTTTTACTTTCTCTTTTGGGTCAGTGCAATTTGGAGGTCTTTGCATGGAGCTTATTTCTTGGTGGACTTTGGAAGTGTTTTGATAGTGTCTGTGGTGTTGTAATTGTCTGTTCGATTTGTAAAGCTGTGTCTGTTTTGTAGAAAAGTGCAGTATTTGTTAGGTTTATTTTTTTATTTTTTCATCTCATACTTGATTGTATAGTATTTTTACTGTTAGGTGTGCTTAAAGGGTTTGTTGCATTTTTGGGTAGTCTTAGTTTATTTGGTGTTTTGAAGATGAGTGGAAGAGTGTGAGAGGGGAATTTGGACGAGAGGGAGGTGAGTATCTTAGTGTGGCTGGTGATGCACTATCTGCTTAAAATGCTATTTGCTGGAGACAGAGTGCCCTAGTGCTATCCCCTGCAAGAATGGAAGGATCAGTGGGAGAATATCATATGCCACTTAAAAAAATATTAGACTGCAAAACGAATATAAAGCAGGTTCAGCATCGATGGATGTGGTGTCCCACGAGGATGACCTGCTGCAACACCTAGGAATAGAGATTGGCAAGACCAGCTGGTAAGGAAATACATGTTTACTTTATTAAAGAAAAGTTATTTTTTTATTTTTATTGGTGTTTGTGCATGTCTAGATTTGGCAACGTTTGATGTAACAAACATTAAAATAATTGTTTTAATAATTTTTCAAATGATATTCAATTTAACAAAATGGTGACGTTTATATTTTTATGATTTACAACAATACATGTAATTATAGTTAACAATAAATCATTTATTATTAACAATGTGTGTATCATTTCCTTTAAATTTGAATAGGTGGATCCCCTCCTTTCAATGAAGAAGAGATACAGTCATTCAGAAATCTGTGGGTGGTGGGTGAATAAAATGTATTTTCTATTTACTTACAGTTATAAGAATAAAAATGAAGTTTCACAATGTTGTTATTTTTATACAATTGTACATATAAATGGCCACATTTACTACAGTTTCACACAACACAATGCAGTTAGTGAACTTGTAGAGCTGTATTGCAAAAAACAGAGAGAGCAGAAATAGGCCATATCTACTAAGATATGGTGCACTTCTGCTCCCTCCCTGGTGCTGCTTAGTGTCAATGTAGTGGAATCCTAATAGACGTTCAAGTTTGACACTTAAATAAACAAAACATACATCAAAAGAATAGTTATACTATTGAAAGAGAAAGAATCATGAATATAAAAAGAGAGACATTCAGATGTAAAATACCCATGCAAATTCACTTTGTAGAAAATGTATTAACAAAGGATAAATAATTAGATCCAAAAACATACAATAACATTGACGCTCAACTGAGTACACAAACAGAATAAACAATACAGAGTGTAATAAAAAAGTGGCTGGGGAAAAATTATACACAATAAGGAGTTCAAGACAAGACAAAACACAACACAAGGCAAAAAAATCCCCTGGTTCGGGTTTCAGGGCTGCCCCTGTTGTTGATAACTAGTGTTAATGTAGGCACACATGTGCAATGGTGCAGGCACAGATGGTTTTTGTGCAGGAAAGGATTACTTCCTGCATAAACACAGTCCAATTTCCTCTTTCGTTATGCGATGCAGAAATTCTTTTGCTGAGTCTACTTGGGATCAGAAGAAAGAGCCATTCATATGTCATATGTCATTTCTGTAGATAATAATATGGGCAACATTTACAAAGGACTTGTGTTGTCTTTGCATCATGCATGTTGAAGCATGGGAACGCATGTTATTTCATGATACACACACAAAGATTGATTTACTCCGCATTGTGTGAGTTTGTAATTGTATTGCAATGCAGTGGCTTGTGCTGTGATACTTTTCATAGTGGTAGGTATTCCATTGGTAGAGCATGGGCGTTCCTGTGCAACCACCCATTTAATTTGAAATAATCCCTGATTTGTTAAAATCAGTAAACCTGGGACTGTGCCAAAATAGTGAGCCTACCAAGGAAGCCTAAACTATGAGAAATATCTTTAATTCTCCTCATTACTTCCTATTTACACATATGCTGCATTCTCCAGCCCAAATATAAAGATGAAATTGCCATTTTGGATGGCTTTTGTGCACAAAGGTATCTCTTCTTGCACAAAATCAATTCTGCCTCTAACAGAGGCATACTTAACATAACATGTATTTGTAAGTGCATGTTCACCCAGAAGGGTATCTTGGCGCTGAATAAGAGATGTTTATTGTTACCAAACTCAATGGTACTCATTTTATCAACTTCAAAAGGATGAAAGGCTGAGTTGACCTGCCAAGATTTGAACCTGTGACCTTGAGGTCAAACACAGGCTCACTTCAGTGAATGCATTAGTTCACTAAGCCACCAGACCTGGTAACCTTGCATAATGGATAAAGTATGCTTGCATTTGTGCTAGGCTGCTACAAGTGTGCATGCAGTAGGAGAGAGGAGAGGTGCCTCCTATTTCTGAAATATGGTGCATTTCTGTGCTCTCACTTTCACACAAAGCTGCCCAGAAAGTTGCCTTGCTGCGTTGCATTGCGTGAACAATTATTACATCAGGGCCTATCTGTTGTATGAACACCTCCTTGTCCTATCTTGTGTGTCTGTACTACAAAAAATGCTGCAAAGGATCTGGCTGCTGTGTAGATTTATACAACCATCTTTTCATGTGCAGGGAGTAATTTCGCATAACTGCTATCCCAAAACCCACTCACTGTTATCAATGGCTTGACAAAACTTGAGGTCCCCTCTGCAAAACACATAGAGGACCCCATTCCCTACTCATTCAAGATCTCCGGGGCCAAGGAAAAGATCTTAGGGGGGGCCCTGGAGCTAGGACCCCTGCACTGCGGGAGCTATGGGGGCCTTTGTTACACCTTTGTTATCTATGTTCGATAGTGAATGTAGGGTGTTTTAAAAACAAGCATATGGGGTTGGGTGCTTTCTTCAAATATGTTTTGGTAAATAGTAACATAGCAAACTCCAGACTATATTTAATTTAATTTATATTTAATTTAAGATACATATGATGCATGTTTTTATATGTTTTTATTCCAAACTGCAGTTGTTTAGCATGAAATTAAGTTTCAACATTATTTCATGGGGCAATGCATGTTTTGGTTCATATTGTCTAGTATTTTAATTATAAAGGGTAACATTCTGCTCTATGAAGAGTGTGCAGCCTTTGTAGGTGTATGCCATGGTTGGTATATCTTAGTTAGGTACGTTTTTGACCTTCAAGTTTCCCTTTCCTTCCTAGACTGCATCAGGGCTACAATCTCCTCATAGGATTTGTGAATGAGTAATTTATTTGTTACTGATGTCAGCCTCCAATAACCCTCTTGTTGGGTATGGTGGATGTGTGAGTGACTGTATGTTGTGGTTATGTTAAAAGTTATTGTTTGTTTGGGATATTAATGTGCGTATGGGTTTTGAGGTTACCTATACATTTTTCATGGTTTTTATAATTTTTTTCTAAGAATTCTTATTTGATGGTTTTGTAGATTGTTATGGTGTTGCAACTGTGATGTACGGTTGCATGTGATGTTCGGGTTATTCCTAGGGCTACCCTCAACAGGATGCTTTATGTGTGATACTGTTAGGCTGCCTGCTCTATGTGTATAATCTTTTGAGTTACTGGTGGTAAAGCTTGCTTTTGTCTGTCGTGGTAACGTTTACAGGATGTGTGTCTGGTGGATTGGTATGTGCACTCTATGTGTGAGGGCTAAACCCATTCTGTTGATTACGTTTATTAAATTCTGAGTTGATGGTGAGCTTTAGAAAGATGTGTCCGTGGCTGTTTTTGCTGTTATGGAGCGCGTATGTGCCTCTTACCTATCATTAACTTTATAAGACATGGGTCTTAGTGAGTCAATTCCTTTTATATGTAAAGCGTGGCCTGTGATGCTGCCATTAAGGTCTGAGCAATGGCAGGGCTGAGTGTTGTTGTTATGGTAAGCAATATAGATACTCTTGATTTATATCATGTTATGTCCTGTCAATGAGTGCAGTCAGGGGTCATGGGTTGTTATCTAAGTATGTTTGAGCACCATCATCTTACAGCAATGGCTCTGTATCCATGGCGGTGAGCCCAGAATCACAGGATGTTATTCATTGATGCTGAGACTCAAACCCTGTTCCCCAGCTTTGAGTTCGACTGCTCTAGCCGTAAGGCTTCATCCTCTCCATACTATTCTCAAAACCATTGACACATCCATACCGGCACTTACACACCCACTCACTGATTCATAGTTCTGCACACACATCCAATCAGTTACTCATATAGCCACTTATACACCAACTCACTAATACAGTCACTGATATATCCACTCATATTGCCATGCAGTCACTCACACACTGTCAGTCCCTCATAGAGCTACTCACACACCTACTCACTCACCTATAGAGTCAAGCAGAAAGCCATGTATTCACCTATACAGTTACATACATACCCGCTCATTTATTCATACAGATACTAGCACATACTCACCCATATAGCCCCCCACACACGTACTCACTAACTCATACAGCTACTATCACAACCCCCCACTCACACATACAGTCACTCATATACTCCAACATTCAACAATACTGCCTTTCACATATCCACTTATTCAACCATATACCACTGACACATGCATTCTCACACCGACACCACCATACACACGCACTCAGTCACTTACATAGCCCTTCTCTTACACACTCACTCACCCACTCACTCATCCATGCAGGCACAAACACACCCTCTCACCCACCCACACAGCTACGCATACACCCATACAGGTACTCAAACAGCCAATCAATCACCCATACACCTACTCATGTACCCACTCACCAACACATACAGCCACTTAGACACCTTCTGACAGACTGATACAGACACAGACAACCCAGTCAGTGACCTATACATTCACTGAGACATCTAATCACTCACTTATACAGTCAGTCACACTCCAACTGAATCATCGAACCAGACACTCATATAACCACTGATTCATCAATATGTATATATTTAACACTCATAAACATTTAAAAAACACAGTCACTGGATGATGTAATCAGTGATGTTACTGACCATGCCATGAGTGAGGTCATAAGCAATGCATTGGGGGTTCGAGTTATAGCTAGCTCAGCTAACTATAACCACTGAATTTCTCTGGTTTTGTACGAATGACACTTGAAACAAAGTGAGAGGTACCCCTTAAAAAATTCAGAGGAAGTAGGGTTAAACAACCAATACTGAGAAGAAGTTCCCTTGAATGAGATATTCAATAAAACAACTGAATTAACAAATCAATTAGGACAATAAAGTTAAGAAAATTGTACACAATTTATTAATATTACAAAATATATTAAAAAACACAAGTGGGCAAGAGCGCCACTGTACACAAATAAAAACAAATAAATTGGAGGAAAAATTGTTAAAACGTTTTTTTGACATACATGGAGATCAAAATCGACCAGCAATATTGATACGAGGAAAGGGGAACAGACAACAGTACGACATCCAATTGTTACAGTACTAGGTGTACATTCGAACTCAATGTGATAACCATGTGCTGTGCACAATTTTTATATTGTATCAACACAGGTATCCGGTCTAGGAATTGTACTTGGAAATTGCGTCGACGCGTTCCGGTGGTTGAAATAGTTTTGGACCACCTTTATCAAGACTCTATCTTTTGTCTGTCGTGTATCTGGGGTCAAGAACGATCACCCTAAAGAGTGAATATACAGAGGGATTAAAATTGGTGTAACATTATATTTTAGTTAAAGCAGAAATTTGCAAGTATTATACATTGTCAAAACCCTTTTTCTTAACTGTGCATTTTACGTTTATAACAATATTCACCTTTTAGTCAGAGTGTACCCAATATAATTTAGAAACTCTATCTTGATGGTACAACATGGCTGCTAAAGAAAATTGTCGATGAAAAACATTTTACGGGGACAATCCACCTAATGTCCTTTAACATTGTTTCACAAACAGTATAAAGTGACGTTTTTTAGAAAAACAACCATCCTGTAATTTATCCAAAATCTTGTTTAGCACATACAATGATACTGTTGGTATCGGTCTCAGAAAAATCGCTACAAAACATGTGGCATTGTACAATAGGCATTTGGCATAGAGATAATGTATTGCGACAATTTTCGGCGATTTTCTTAAAACAAAGTACTATAAATAATGACATTCAGCACTAGAAGCGGTCTGGTATATAAATGCTCTAAGCTTTTGTTAAATACGGGTCCCTGTTAATTGGATCCTTAACTGGAGGTTTAAAAAGACCTACTTGTTCTAATTCAGATGAGTTAGTTTCATGTAATTCAATTAAACTAATAGTTTGTCTAAATACCTTTAAATTCTTGTTTGGATAAACTCCCTGTACGTTCAGTTGTAGAAATGTGCGCTTAAGGATAAGTAGTTGACATCAGTTTTCCTTCACACTTTTGTGTGTCTGACTTCGGTTTAAAAGTCCTGGTAAATACAATTATAGAAGCAGTTAGAACGTGGCTCAAAACTATGTTGTTTTTCGCAAATTTATAATGTATTTTATCCTACCTGCAGATAAACGTGGTGCGCTTGGCGATACTGCTCGTTAAAGAGCGTCATTTTCTGTTTAAAAGAAGTGGAAACCAGGGGCGCTTTCGTCTTGTCCTCCCGGCGAAAAACAATTGTTTCCCTAAAGGGCGGCATAAGGTTGTAAAGTTGCTTTTGGTGGTTGAGGAATTAGCGTTTAACAAATTTATATGGGATTCCTACGTTGCATGTAACGCTTACCTATTCGGCTGAAGAGAACTGCCTGCTTCTCTGGTTTCAGTCCGGTTATTGGAGACCACTGAAGGGTCGGTTTAAATACAAAAACTACTGCTTAATTGGTTTCCGATTGGAGGCCAATCAGGAACTTGTGTTTTAATCTACCGCTTGATTGGTTCCCGTTTCTAGACCAATCAGGAACTTGTATTTTAATCCCGGGAGTTTGCATGTCCTGGCTTGGAAAGCTCGACTACCATTGGCCCAAGATAAAGGTCTATGATTGGTTGGTTTAGTCATCTATGCTCTAATACCCTATTCTATGGCCATGTTGTAGAGGCGAGATATTCGAACCAATTAAACTGAGTCTACTTTTATTTGGGTAATGACTAGAGTAACTAAGGTTGAAAAAACTAAGGATTTAATGGGTGTTCCAGTGTATTTGACCACTATCTATGAGCCTATGATTATTGACTGACATATACAACGGACTCACTGAGGCAGCGGGCCTTTTAGTAGGTTAGAATAAAGGCATTATATTGACAAACTTACTCTAGTGAACTGCCGTTTATTGTAGCTGGAAAAAACGGCGCGCTTTCTATTTATTTATTTTTAATATTTGTAGAGCGCAGCATTTACCCTTGGGCGTCTTGGCGCTAATAAACCAGTTATTTGTGACAGTCTACATGAGAAGGAAGTGATCATTGGGTGAACAGCCAGGTTTTCAAAAGTTTACGGAATTGGAGGAGAGAGGAACTTTGCCTGATGTTTAGGGGTAGCGTGTTCCAGAGCTTAGGGGCGGCCACCAAAAAACGCCGGTCGCCCCAGGTGACAGTTTTAGTGCGAGGGATGACCAGTTGATTGAGAGTCGCTGATCGTAAGACTCTAGTAGGTTTGTGTTGTTGTAGCTGTTCTTTCAAAAAGTGAGGTCCTTGATTGTTAAGTGCTTTAAACACAATACAGAGGGACTTGAAGTGGATTCTTTTTCGCACGGTGAGCCAGTGGAAGTCCTTTATGTTGTTGGAAATTGATTCATATTTTGTTTTGCCAGAGAGCAGACGTGCTGCTGCATTTTGAATAGTCTGCAGTTTAGTTATTACTCTGGATTGAGCATTGAGGAAGAGACCATTACAATAGTCCAAAGAAGAAAGGACAAGAGAGGTGACCAGTGTTTTGATGGCTGAGTCAGGAAGAAAAGGACGTATTTTCCTGATCATCTTCAGTTTCAGGTGTGCTGTGGACACCGTTTTCTTGGCATGATCCATGAAATTTAGGCCCTCGTCGAAGATGATACCAAGGTTCCTGACTTTAGCAGTTGGGGTGGGAGGGGTAATGAAGGTCTCTGGCCACCAGCTTGATGGCCAGGCTGGCGAGAGGGGTCCGAAAATGAGAACCTCGGTTTTTTCAGAATTTAATTTGAGGCAGTTGGTGGCCATCCATTCTCCTATATCTAAAAGCCCCTTCTTGAATTTTTCAGCCACTAGATCTCCGTCCCCCTTGATCACCAACACTAGTTGGGTATCGTCGGCGTAAGAGGTTAGGCTCATCCCGTGTGCTTTGATGGTTTTAGCAAGGTCCGACACGTAGATATTAAAGAGTGTCGGACTCAGGGATGAGCCTTGAGGTACTCCACATGGAGAGGAGAAATGGGCCGATTGGAAGGGTCCTAAGATAACAGCCTGCGTTCTTTTGGCAAGGAAGGACGCAATTAAGTCTTTGGCAGTGTGGCAGATGCCAAATCCCTCGACACGGTCGACCAAGATGGTATGGTCGACCGTGTCGAAAGCTGCTGATAAGTCCAGCATTACTAGAATGGCTGTGCCCCCTTGGTCCCTGATTACCCTGATGTCATCAGCAGCCTTAATCAAGGCTGTCTCTGTCCCATGGTATTTCCTGAATCCAAATTGCGTGTTGTCCAGGAGATGATGTTCTTCAATGAATTCGGAAATCTGAGTATTCATGGTTTTTTCAATCATCTTCGCCATGAAAGGGAGGCTCGCGATGGGACAGTAGTTTTTTAGCTCGCTTTTATCTAGGGACGGTTTTTTTAACAGGGGTTTTAGTAGAGTATTTTAAGGGGGTCTGGGTAATTACCTGATAGGAGAATGGAATTGCAAACCTGAGTGAGTAGTGGTATGATAGAGTCCATTACCGGCAGGAGTACTGAGAGTGGGCAGGGGTCCAGGGGTGATCCTGATTTGATGGTGGACAGTGTAATTTTTATTTGGTCGGAGGTGACTGGTTGGAAGCTGGGGAACATGTTAACTGGGGGTAGAGTGGGGGGGTTGACTGTCCTCAAAAGTGAGTTAGCCGAAAAAGCCTGGTAAATATCATCCCCTTTAGTGAAGAAAAAGGAAGCTAGAGAATCACATAAAAGTTGCGATGGGGGAGGAGTGAGGTCGGGGGAGTTGCCTGATAGTGCTTTGGTGATTTGAAACAATAATCTGCTAGAATTTTTGGCTTTCTGGATTTGGTCAGTGTAATAGTCTTTTTTGGCTTTAGCAATCATGGCTTTGTAAAATGCCAGGGCTTCCTTATAGGCTGCTTTACTGGCTGTGTCATAATCTTTTCTCCATAGTCTTTCCTTATTACGATTGGTTTGCTTTTGTGCCCTTAGTTTTTCATTATACCATGGGGCAGCTGGTTTAGATCTATTTCTGGATAGTTCTTTGGTAGGGGCTGACTGATTTGTAGCCTGGCCCAACCAGGTGTAAAATTGCTGAAGAGCTAAGTTAGGCTCTATGGACAGCGTTGGACGGGTGTGTTCAAGTATTAGTTTCAAGTCGTCCTGATTAATATTTTTCCAATCTTTGAAGGATTGTTTGGGGATGGGAAGGGGTTTGTTACAACAGCGTATGTTAGTGGTTATAGTTGCAAAAATGGCATAATGGTCAGTCCAAGGCATGGGTAAGATGTTGGTTATTTGCAAACCTTCTAAATTGGAAAATATGGGGTCCAGGATGTGGCCCGCTTGGTGGGTAGGGGACGTAACCCGTTGTTTTAGCCCTAGAGTTTCTAGATCAGAAATGAGGGCGACTGAATCAGTTAGGTGACTTTGATCTAGGTGAAAATTTAGGTCGCCTAGAACCGTAAAGGCACTTTCCATGGCTACTGATTCCATCATGGTGTTAATGCTGGTTAAAAATGCCGTTTTGGATCCCGGAGGGCGGTAAATCAGTATTCCCTTGAAGTTAAACAAAGGCGAAGAGTTAATAGCAAATTGCATGGCTTCACAGGAAGTTGATGGAATGGGGGTCGTTCTAACAGGATATGAATCTCTGGCTATTATGGCCAGCCCACCCCCTCTTTGTCTAGGCCTGTCCTGGCAGTGAGCTTTATATCCATCCGGTACTGCGATGGCAAGGTCTGGCTGAGATGTGTCGTCGGTCCAAGTCTCAGTGACAAACAGCACATCTAGTTTAAAGTCTGTTATAAGATCGGAGATCTCCTGCCTGTGCTTTCCGAGTGAGCGCGCATTGATGAGGGCAATGGATATAACAGCTCCTTCATCATGTTTTGTTGGTGTAGTATTAGTGTCAGGTAATCGTAGCGGAATGGTACAGCTACAATGGGGGCAGGAGATGGCAAGATGCCTGTGAATCTCTGAGGGTATTATTTTTAAGCAGCTAGTACTAGTGGGTGGCCGAAGTGCCAGTAAGTCTTGACTGGAATACTTCTTATTGGCGTCTGACACTTGTTGGGCAGGGGTTGTGGCCCTGCGCCCGCCCGCTGCGCGGACGGGATGTTCCTCCTGTTTTATACATACGAGGGGCGGGGAGGGCGGGAGGGTTGGTGGACTAGAGCGCGCCCCTTACCTCCTCAAGATGGCGGGTGAGGTGGGTCATGTCACGTGACCGCGGCAGAAAAGGGCAGCGCTATTGTCAAGTAACTGCAGTAATCGCGCTTTGCACAGAGCGTTCCTCACAGTAAGTAAAAGCAATTATTTACGATCCAAAAATATGCGTTTAAAAACACACAAATGAAAGTCCTCTGCACGGACAATCACGAGCTCAAGTAGCGTTGTTTAAAAGAATAGTGAGAGAATCCCCCGGCTTCCGCCTCAGGGGAGAGCAGTTTAACAAATAAAGGTTTGCCTGCTAGATGGGTGTTCGCCCCTTAAGTAATCTAAGAGGGCGGGAGGGTTGGTGGACTAGAGCGCGCCCCTTACCTCCTCAAGATGGCGGGTGAGGTGGGTCATGTCACGTGACCGCGGCAGAAAAGGGCAGCGCTATTGTCAAGTAACTGCAGTAATCGCGCTTTGCACAGAGCGTTCCTCACAGTAAGTAAAAGCAATTATTTACGATCCAAAAATATGCGTTTAAAAACACACAAATGAAAGTCCTCTGCACGGACAATCACGAGCTCAAGTAGCGTTGTTTAAAAGAATAGTGAGAGAATCCCCCGGCTTCCGCCTCAGGGGAGAGCAGTTTAACAAATAAAGGTCTATGTATACTGAGTTTAAATTGAATGAGATTAAGTGGACTAATTATGTTTGTAACAGATCCAAAAGGGTATACCATTGTCTCTGACATTCAGAATGGCGATTTTAGATGTTTTAGTACTAAATGTTGTTTTGATGACTGGCGAGGGGACTCTATTTATCATTAAGAAAAGACATGATTTTTGCAGTGGACGGTTTGGATTATTTTTTGACTTGGAGAAATGCATTATGTTGGAAACTAAATGCATTGGATCCAGTCTTCTCTGGTATTGAGGCCATTGCGAATAGTATCCAGAAAGCAGAAAAACCACTATTCCCTGGTTTTTCTGAGATATTGATGTCCCCACCACGTCTGGTGGTTCTAATCTTTTCGATGATATACCACCGTATATCATCACAAGTGTGATTTTTTTCTTTATAATGTTCTGTCAAAGGTGCATTACTTTTATTTGTTCGGATAGCGGATTTGTGTTCTAGTATTCGTTGTCTGAGCTCCCTGCTAGTCTCACCTACATAACCCAGGTTGCAGGGGCATAATAGCAAATACACTACATTTTGGCTCCTACAGTTGTTAAATGTTTTGGAGCTGAGCGTTTTGCCATTGTATTCAAGGCTGGAACTTGTGATACAATGCGAACATATAGAACACGTGCCGCATTTGTAGCTGCCTAGTGCTCTAGATCCATTCAGAGTGAGTTGGGATTCATTTGGAGACTTATAGGTGTGTACTAGGCTATTCCGAAGGGTTTTGTTTCTCCGAAAGGAGAACAAAGGTTTGTCCAATTTGTTGTCGGTATCAAAATTTATTATGCACCAGTTTCTGTAAACTATATTCTTAATCTGATAACTCAGATGTGAGAATTGGGTTACAAATACAATTCTGTCCATTTTATTATTGGTTTTAATTTTATTTTGGTCTAATAGACTGTCACGATTATAAAATCTTGCCTTTTGAAGGAATTTTTAATCAATTTGTTGTCTCTTTAAGTTTTTTCTTCATGTTGTCTGAATGCTTATAAAAATCATCTAAGTCAGAACAATTTCGCCTCAATCTTAAAAATTCACCGAATGGCACATTGTCTTTTTGCGCCTTTGGGTGGTTGCTTGAGTAATGTAAAAGGGTGTTCTTATCGGTTGGTTTGTTGAAGAGCTCTACTTTAAGTCTACCTTCCTGATCTTTGATCTTAATATCAAGGAATTCTACGCTTGTATTACTATGATGTCCTGTAAATCTCAGGTTAGGGTCTCCCAAATTAATCCATTGCAGGAATTTGAGTAATTCCTCGCTGGCACCGCTCCAGATGAAGATGATATCATCAATATAGCGGTGCCAGCAGGAAACATTTTCGAAAAAAGGGGCTACCTCATTGAAGATGTGTTTGAGTTCGAAGTTCCCAATGTACAGACATGCCAGACTGGGGGCACAGGTAGCCCCCATGCTGGTGCCCTTGATCTGAAGGTACAGATCATCCTTGAACAGGAAGAAGTTTCTTTTAAGAATTAGATGGATGCAGGACATGATGAAATGGTCTTCGCCTCCATGGAGATCTTCATTTTCAAGTATTGAGGCTATCACTTCCAAGGTGTTATTCTGGGGGATATTGGTATAGAGAGCTTCTATATCTAGGGTGACCAAGAACTGGGTCACCCTATTGAACTCTCTGCCTTCAAACACCGATATTGCATGAGAGGTGTCTTTGAGGTAAGACTTCTGTTTTTTCACAATCGGTTGTAGAAAGAAGTCTACATACCGACTGAGGGGCTCAAGGATGGACCCTATTCCACTAAATATGGGTCTCATGGGTGGATCATAAAGGTCTTTGCGAATCTTTGGAAGTCCATACATGGCTGGGGTGATCGGATTTTGATTGAGCAGAAATGTATATTCATTATCACTTATGGCTCCCCTTTCTTTACCGTCTCTTAAAAGATGGGCTACTTCACTTTTTAACTTACTGAGCTCTTGGAATCTGGATTTTTCATAGTGTTCTTTGATACTTAAAAGATCTCTCATCTTGTTCTCATATTTTACAGTATCAAAGATCACAACTCCCCCGCCCTTATCAGCGGGTTTGATTGTTAAATCCAAATTGTTCTGTAGATTATTTAGTGCCTCTCTCCGTTTCTTTGAAAAGTTGTTGTTAAAACTAGTTTTTTTGGAAAGTAAGTTCTTAATTTCTACTTCCACCACCTTTTCAAATATTTCCACATTTTTATCTACTTGCTGTAGACTGGGGAAAAGAGTTGACTTGGGTTTGAGTCCTGTGACACTGGGGGGCGGGTTATATTCACGATTTTCAAAGAACCTATTTAAACAGATTTTTCTAAAAAAAGTTCTCAGATCACTTTCAATATGGAACATGGAGGGTGCCTGGGTTGGGGCAAAACTGAAACCTTTTTGTAATACTGTTTGTTCTGTATCACTAAGGGTTTTAGATGACAGATTAATTATTGGGAAGCTGCCTACCTCCAATACTGAGTGCTCCTCGTGGCAATGTACTCTCGGGAGCTGTTTTGAGGTTGTTGCTTCCTCCCGTAATCTGGGCGATTGTACCCCCTGGGATTTCTGTATCCTCGGGTTGGGCGCCTGTCTAAAAAAGGCTCTCTTTCATAATTGGGGCCAGCTCTATTTTCATTGGGTCTGTCCTGTTCTTCTTCGCCACTTGAGCCCGAGGATTCCGAGAAGGTTATTCGTTTGTTGTTATTTCTAGAATATGTTTGTCTTTGGGGGTTTGGTTTCTCCCAACGGGGTTCATTCTTGTTTGTATAGTAATCTTTATGGGTGTAGGGGTATACACCTTCTACGGTGTACTTCTCTACATCCTTTTTAAACTTCCTCAATTTTTTATTGAATAAGTAATCTCTATATCCATCTGCATCTAAGTTTATTTCTTCTAGTTTCTTTTTTGCATCTTCCAGGGCTGGGGACTGTTTGAGTTCTGTCTCAAGTTTATCTATTTCTTGTTTTTCTATTTTGATCAGTTCCTGGGCCGTTTCGATAATTAATATGAGCCAATCACGACTACAGCGGTTGGCTATCAGTGACCAGGTTTCCACAAATTTGGGATGTTCAACAAAAAGTCCTGGTTCATTGCGAACCTGTAGCCCTATTGGTATTACACCTTCTTTTAGATAATTTATCAAAAATTCAGCATGAAGCTCCGTTCTAATGAGTTTCTTCTTTAAATTTAGGGTTTTGATCAATTGATCATGGCTCATATTATGTAATCCCTTGGAACCCCCACTTTTGGGATCCAGGTTCATCAGCCTAGTGTATTTATCGTCTGAGAACCCAAAAGTTTTTAATTTATCCATGGATGATTGGAAATGTAATTCAATGAATACAGATGCCCTCAAAGGAAGGTCACAGGAGAAACTAGCTCCTCTCCAACCAAAAGGTTGTGCAAAACAAATGAAACAAAGTGAGAGGTACCCCTTAAAAAATTCAAGGGAAGTAGGGTTAAACAACCAATACTGAGAAGAAGTTCCCTTGAATGAGATATTCAATAAAACAACTTAATTAACAAATCAATTAGGACAATAAAGTTAAGAAAATTGTACACAATTTATTAATATTACAAAATATATTAAAAAACACAAGTGGGCAAGAGCGCCACTGTACACAAATAAAAGCAAATAAATTGGAGGAAAAATTGTTAAAACGTTTTTTTGACATACATGGAGATCAAAATCGACCAGCAATATTGATACGAGGAAAGGGGAACAGACAACAGTACGACATCCAATTGTTACAGTACTAGGTGTACATTCGAACTCAATGTGATAACCATGTGCTGTGCACAGTTTTTATATTGTATCAACACAGGTATCCGAGTCTAGGAATTGTACTTGGAAATTGCGTAGACGCGTTTCGGTGGTTGAAATAGTTTTGGACCACCTTTATCAAGACTCTATCTTTTGTCTGTCGTGTATCTGGGGTCAAGAACGATCACCCTAAAGAGTGAATATAGATAGGGATTAAAATTGATGTAACATTATATTTTAGTTAAAGCAGAAATTCGCAAGTATTATACATATGATTTCTCCACCGCCTTTGACACGGTTGATCATGCCATCTTACTTTCCCGAGAAGAGCGGCGGGGATCGGAGGCTCCGCCTTGGTCTGGCTGTCCTCCTTCCTGAGAGACCGCACCCAAGCAGTGCGCTTAGGCGACTTTTGGGCGGGCTTCCGTGCGGTTCAATGCAGGGTTCCACAGGGCTCCTCCCTTTCCCCTCTGTTATTTAATTTGTATATTGCTCCCCTCATCTTCACCCTCCAACAGTTGGAGGTCTCCGTCTACAACTATGCGGATGACCTCCAGCTCATTTTTTCTTTATCCGCATCCCCTGAGTCCATGTCCAACTTTCAGTCTGTCATGATGTTCATCCAGGACTGGATGAACTTCAACCATCTGAAGTTAAACCCCGACAAAACGGAGTTGGTGCTGACAGGTGGTTGTTCCAGTCCCTGGTCTTCTCTCTTCTGGCCCCCCTCCTTAGGTGCCCCTCCCACTCCGTCTTCCTCTGTAAAAACCCTCGGGTTCAAATTGAATGATCAACTCTCCCTTCACTCCCAAGTCAGCTCGGTGGTGTCCTCGGCTTTCCTCTCTCTCCTCACTATCCGCAAAGTCTCTCGGTTTTTTTCTCTCCCGGCCCTTAAACTCATAGTACTGGCGATGGTTATCTCCCGCCTGGATTACGGCAATGCCCTTTATTGCGGCATGCCCGCCTACAGTGTGCGACGACTCCAGCTAGTCCAGAACCAGGCGGCCCGCCTGGTATACAACCTGTCCAAATCCCACCACGTCACTCCTCTCCTCAAATCCCTACACTGGCTCCCCATCCGAGAACGAGCTCTGTTTAAACTGGGCTGCATCACCTTTAATGCCCGGTCCGGCTCAGCCCCTGCCTTCGTCTCTTCAGAAATCCAATCTTATGTCCCGGCCAGGCAGCTACGCTCATCTGCCCAACAACTGCTCGTAGTTCCTTGTTTTAAACGTAAAAATTGGGGAGGCTCCAAATTCTCCACGCTTGCACCTGCATTTGGAACTCTCTCCCGGTTCACCTCAGATCCTGTGCCCAGTACACCCTTTTTCGTAAGGCACTAAAAACCTTTCTTTTCACACAAGCCTCTTCCCCATAGGCTCCTTCCCTTGTTCTCCCGTCTTCCATGCCCCTCAGGTTTTCAGTACTATATAGCGCCATGAAACCGCTTGGTGTACGCGCGCTTAAGAAATATTTTAAACTCAAACTCATTGTCAAAACCCTTTTTCTTAACTGTGCATTTTAAGTTTATAACAATATTCACCTTTTAGTCAGAGTGTACCCAATATAATTTAGAAACTCTATCTTGATGGTACAACATGGCTGCTAAAGAAAATTGTCGATGAAAAACATTTTACGGGGACAATCCACCTAATGTCCTTTAACATTGTTTCACAAACAGTATAAAGTGACGTTTTTTAGAAAAACAACCATCCTGTAATTTATCCAAAATCTTGTTTAGTACATACAATGATACTGTTGGTATCGGTCTCAGAAAAATCGCTACAAAACATGTGGCATTGTACAATAGGCATTTGGCATAGAGATAATGTATTGCGACAATTTTCGGCGATTTTCTTAAAACAAAGTACTATAAATAATGACATTCAGCACTAGAAGCGGTCTGGTATATAAATGCTCTAAGCTTTTGTTAAATACGGGTCCCTGTTAATTGGATCCTTAACTGGAGGTTTAAAAAGACCTACTTGTTCTAATTCAGATGAGTTAGTTTCATGTAATTCAATTAAACTAATAGTTTGTCTAAATACCTTTAAATTCTTGTTTGGATAAACTCCCTGTACGTTCAGTTGTAGAAATGTGTGCTTAAGGATAAGTGAGTTGACATCAGTTTTCCTTCACACTTTTGTGTGTCTGACTTCGATTTAAAAGTCCTGGTAAATACAATTATAGAAGCAGTTAGAACGTGGCTCAAAACTATGTTTTTTTTCGCAAATTTATAATGTATTTTATCCTACCTGCTGATAAACGTGGTGCGCTTGGCGATACTGCTCGTTAAAGAGCGTCCTTTTCTGTTTAAAAGAAGTGGAAACCAGGGGCGCTTTCGTCTTGTCCTCCCGGCGAAAAACAATTGTTTCCCTAAAGGGCGGCATAAGGTTGTAAAGTTGCTTTTGGTGGTTGAGGAATTAGCGTTTAACAAATTTATATGGGATTCCTACGTTGCATGTAACGCTTATCTATTCGGCCGAAGAGAACAGCCTGCTTCTCTGGTTTCAGTCCGGTTACTCGAGACCACTGAAGGGTCGGTTGAAATACAAAAACTACTGCTTAATTGGTTCCCGATTGGAGGCCAATCAGGAACTTGTGTTTTAATCTACCGCTTGATTGGTTCCCGTTTCTAGACCAATCAGGAACTTGTATTTTAATCCCGGGAGTTTGCATGTCCTGGCTTGGAAAGCTCGACTGCCATTGGCCCAAGATAAAGGTCTATGATTGGTTGGTTTAGTCATCTATGCTCTAATACCCTATTCTATGGCCATGTTGTATAGGCGAGATATTCAAACCAATTAAACTGAGTCTACTTTTATTTGGGTAATGACTAGAGTAACTAAGGTTGAAAAAACTAAGGATTTAATGGGTGTTCCAGTGTATTTGACCGCTATCTATGAACCTATGATTATTGACTGACATATACAACGGACTCACTGAGGCAGCGGGCCTTTTAGTAGGTTAGAATAAAGGCATTATATTGACAAACTTACTCTAGTGAACTGCCGTTTATTGTAGCTGGAAAAAACGGCGCGCTTTCTATGTATACTGAGTTTAAATTGAATGAGATTAAGTGGACTAATTATGGTTGTAACAGATCCAAAAGGGTATACCATTGTCTCTGATATTCAGAAATGGCGATTTTAGATGTTTTAGGACTAAATGTTGTTTTGATGACTGGCGAGGGGACTCTATTTATCATTAAGAAAAGACATGATTTTTGCAGTGGACGGTTTGGATTATTTTTTGACTTGGAGAAATGGATTATGTTGGAAACTAAATGCATTGGGTCCAGTCTTCTCTGGTATTGAGGCCATTGCGAATAGTATCCAGAAAGCAGAAAAAACACTGTTCCCTGGTTTTTCTGAGTTTATTGATGTCCCCACCACGTCTGGTGGTTCTAATCTTTTCGATGATATACCACCGTATATCATCACAAGTGTGATTTTTTTCTTTATAATGTTCTGTCAAAGGTGCATTACTTTTATTTGTTCGGATAGCGGATTTGTGTTCTAGTATTCGTTGTCTGAGCTCCCTGCTAGTCTCACCTACATAACCCAGGTTGCAGGGGCATAATAGCAAATACACTACATTTTGGCTCCTACAGTTGTTAAATGTTTTGGAGCTGAGCGTTTTGCCATTGTATTCGAGGCTGGAACTTGTGATACAATGCGGACATATAGAACACGTGCCGCATTTGTAGCTGCCTAGTGCTCTAGATCCATTCAGAGTGAGTTGGGATTCATTTGGAGACTTATAGGTGTGTACTAGGCTATTCCGAAGGGTTTTGTTTCTCCGAAAGGAGAACAAAGGTTTGTCCAATTTGTTGTCGGTATCAAAATTTATTATGCACCAGTTTCTGTAAACTATATTCTTAATCTGATTACTCAGATGTGAGAATTGGGTTACAAATACAATTCTGTCCATTTTATTATTGGTTTTAATTTTATTTTGGTCTAATAGACTGTCACGATTATAAAATCTTGCTCTTTTGAAGGAATTTTTAATCAATTTGTTGGGGTACCCTCTCTCTTTAAGTTTTTTCTTCATGTTGTCTGAATGCTTATAAAAATCATCTAAGTCAGAACAATTTCGCCTCAATCTTAAAAATTCACCGAATGGCACATTGTCTTTTTGCGCCTTTGGGTGGTTGCTTGAGTAATGTAAAAGGGTGTTCTTATCGGTTGGTTTGTTGAAGAGCTCTACTTTAAGGCTACCTTCCTGATCTTTGATCTTAATATCAAGGAATTCTACGCTTGTATTACTATGATGTCCTGTAAATCTCAGGTTAGGGTCTCCCAAATTAATCCATTGCAGGAATTTGAGTAATTCCTCGCTGTCACCGCTCCAGATGAAGATGATATCATCAATATAGCGGTGCCAGCAGGAAATATTTTCGAAAAAAGGGGCTACCTCATTGAAGATGTGTTTGAGTTCGAAGTTCCCAATGTACAGACATGCCAGACTGGGGGCACAGGTAGCCCCCATGCTTGTGCCCTTGATCTGAAGGTACAGATCATCCTTGAACAGGAAGAAGTTTCTTTTAAGAATTAGATGGATGCAGGACATGATGAAATGGTCTTCGCCTCCATGGAGATCTTCATTTTCAAGTATTGAGGCTATCACATCCAAGGTGTTATTTTGGGGGATATTGGTATAGAGAGCTTCTATATCTAGGGTGACCAAGAACTGGGTCACCCTATTGAACTCTCTGCCTTCAAACACCGATATTGCATGAGAGGTGTCTTTGAGGTAAGACTTCTGTTTTTTCACAATCGGTTGTAGGAAGAAGTCTACATACCGACTGAGGGGCTCAAGGATGGATCCTATTCCACTAATTATGGGTCTCATGGGTGGATCATAAAGGTCTTTGTGAATCTTTGGAAGTCCATACATGGCTGGGGTGATCGGATTTTGATTGAGCAGAAATTTATATTCATTATCACTTATGGCTCCCCTTTCTTTACCGTCTCTTAAAAGATGGGCTACTTCACTTTTTAACTTACTGAGCTCTTGGAATCTGGATTTTTCATAGTGTTCTTTGATACTTAAAAGATCTCTCATCTTGTTCTCATATTTTACAGTATCAAAGATCACAACTCCCCCACCCTTATCAGCGGGTTTGATTGTTAAATCCAAATTGTTCTGTAGATTATTTAGTGCCTCTCTCTGTTTCTTTGAAAAGTTGTTGTTAAAACTAGTTTTTTTGGAAAGTAAGTTCTTAATTTCTACTTCCAGCACCTTTTCAAATATTTCCACATTTTTATCTACTTGCTGTAGACTGGGGAAAAAAGTTGGCTTGGGTTTGAGTCCCGTGACACTGGGGGGCGGGTTATATTCACGATTTTCAAAGAACCTATTTAAACGGATTTTTCTAAAAAAAGTTCTCAGATCACTTTCAATATGGAACATGGAGGGTGCCTGGGTTGGGGAAAAACTGAAACCTTTTTGTAATACTGTTTGTTTTGTATCACTAAGGGTTTTAGATGACAGATTAATTATTGGGAAGCTGCCTACCTCCAATACTGAGTGCTCCTCGTGGCAATGTACTCTCAGGAGCTGTTTTGAGGTTGTTGCTTCCTCCAGTAATCTGGGCGATTGTACCCCCTGGGATTTCTGTATCCTCGGGTTGGGCGCCTGTCTAAAAAAGGCTCTCTTTCATAATTGGGGCCAGCTCTATTTTCATTGGGTCTGTCCTGTTCTTCTTCGCCACTTGAGCCCGAGGATTCCGAGAAGGTTATTCGTTTGTTGTTATTTCTAGAATATGTTTGTCTTTGGGGGGTTTGGTTTCTCCCAACGGGGTTCATTCTTGTTTGTATAGTAATCTTTATGGGTGTAGGGGTATACACCTTCTACGGTGTACTTCTCTACATCCTTTTTAAACTTCCTCAATTTTTTATTGAATAAGTAATCTCTATATCCATCTGCATCTAAGTTTATTTCTTCTAGTTTCTTTTTTGCATCTTCCAGGGCTGAGGACTGTTTGAGTTCTGTCTCAAGTTTATCTATTTCTTGTTTTTCTATTTCGATCAGTTCCTGGGCCGTTTCGATAATTAATATGAGCCAATCACGACTACAGCGGTTGGCTATCAGTGTCCAGGTTTCCACAAATTTGGGATGTTCAACAAAAAGTCCTGGTTCATTGCGAACCTGTAGCCCTATTGGTATTACACCTTCTTTTAGATCATTTATCAAAAATTCAGCATGAAGCTCCGTTCTAATGAGTTTCTTCTTTAAATTTAGGGTTTTGATCAATTGATCATGGCTCATATTATGTAATCCCTTGGAACCCCCACTTTTGGGATCCAAGTTCATCAGCCTAGTGTATTTATCGTCTGAGAACCCAAAAGTTTTTAATTTATCCATGGATGATTGGAAATGTAATTCAATGAATACAGATGCCCTCAAAGGAAGGTCACAGGAGAAACTAGCTCCTCTCCAACCAAAAGGTTGTGCAATACAAATGAAACAAAGTGAGAGGTACCCCTTAAAAAATTCAAGGGAAGTAGGGTTAAACAACCAATACTGAGAGGAAGTTCCCTTGAATGAGATATTCAATAAAACAACTGAATTAACAAATCAATTAGGACAATAAAGTTAAGAAAATTGTACACAATTTATTAATATAACAAAATATATTAAAAAACACAAGTGGGCAAGAGCGCCACTGTACACAAATAAAAACAAATAAATTGGAGGAAAAATTGGTAAAACGGTTTTTTGACATACATGGAGATCAAAATCGACCAGCAATATTGATACGAGGAAAGGGGAACAGACAACAGTACGACATCCAATTGTTACAGTACTAGGTGTACATTCGAACTCAATGTGACAACCATGTGCTGTGCACAGTTTTTATATTGTATCAACACAGGTATCCGCGTCTAGGAATTGTACTTGGAAATTGCGTTGGAGCGTTTCGGTGGTTGAAATAGTTTTGGACCACCTTTATCAAGACTCTATCTTTTGTCTGTCGTGTATCTGGGGTCAAGAACGATCACCCTAAAGAGTGAATATACAGAGGGATTAAAATTGATGTAACATTATATTTTAGTTAAAGCAGAAATTCGCAAGTATTATACATTGTCAAAACCCTTTTTCTTAACTGTGCATTTTAAGTTTATAACAATATTCACCTTTTAGTCAGAGTGTACCCAATATAAATCAGAAACTCTATCTTGATGGTACAACATGGCTGCTAAAGAAAATTGTCGATGAAAAACATTTTACGGGGACAATCCACCTAATGTCCTTTAACATTGTTTCACAAACCGTATAAAGTGACGTTTTTTAGAAAACAACCATCCTGTAATTTATCCAAAATCTTGTTTAGCACATACAATGATACTGTTGGTATCGGTCTTAGTTTGTCTAAATACCTTTAAATTCTTGTTTGGATAAACTCCCTGTACGTTCAGTTGTAGAAATGTGCGCTTAAGGATAAGTGAGTTGACATCAGTTTTCCTTCACACTTTTGTGTGTCTGACTTCGGTTTAAAAGTCCTGGAAAATACAATTATAGAAGCAGTTAGAACGTGGCTGAAAACTATGTTGTTTTTCGCAAATTTATAATGTATTTTATCCTACCTGCAGATAAACGTGGTGCGCTTGGAGATACTGCTCGTTAAAGAGCGTCTTTTTCTGTTTAAAAGAAGTGGAAACCAGGGGCGCTTTCGTCTTGTCCTCCCGGCGAAAAACAATTGTTTCCCTAAAGGGCGGCATAAGGTTGTAAAGTTGCTTTTGGTGGTTGAGGAATTAGCGTTTAACAAATTTATCCAAACAAGAATTTAAAGGTATTTAGACAAACTATTAGTTTAATTGAATTACATGAAACTAACTCATCTGAATTAGAACAAGTAGGTCTTTTTAAACCTCCAGTTAAGGATCCAATTAACAGGGACCCGTATTTAACAAAAGCTTAGAGCATTTATATACCAGACCGCTTCTAGTGCTGAATGTCATTATTTATAGTACTTTGTTTTAAGAAAATCGCCGAAAATTGTCGCAATACATTATCTCTATGCCAAATGCCTATTGTACAATGCCACATGTTTTGTAGCGATTTTTCTGAGACCGATTCCAACAGTATCATTGTATGTGCTAAACAAGATTTTGGATAAATTACAGGATGGTTGTTTTTCTAAAAAACGTCACTTTATACTGTTTGTGAAACAATGTTAAAGGACATTAGGTGGATTGTCCCCGTAAAATGTTTTTCATCGACAATTTTCTTTAGCAGCCATGTTGTACCATCAAGATAGAGTTTCTAAATTATATTGGGTACACTCTGACTAAAAGGTGAATATTGTTATAAACGTAAAATGCACAGTTAAGAAAAAGGGTTTTAACAATGTATAATACTTGCGAATTTCTGCTTTAACTAAAATATAATGTTACATCAATTTTAATCCCTCTGTATATTCACTCTTTAGGGTGATCGTTCTTGACCCCAGATACACGACAGACAAAAGATAGAGTCTTGATAAAGGTGGTCCAAAACTATTTCAACCACCGAAACGCGTAGACGCAATTTCCAAGTACAATTCCTAGACTCGGATACCTGTGTTGATACAATATGAAAACTGTGCACAGCACATGGTTATCACATTGAGTTCGAATGTACACCTAATACTCTAACAATTAGATGTCGTACTGTTGTCTGTTCCCCTTTCCTCGTATCAATATTGCTGGTCGATTTTGATCTCCATGTATGTCAAAAAACCGTTTTAACAATTTTTCCTCCAATTTATTTGTTTTTATGTGTGTACAGTGGCGCTCTTGCCCACTTGTGTTTTTTAATATATTTTGTAATATTAATAAATTGTGTACAATTTTCTTAACTTTATTGTCCTAATTGATTTGTTAATTAAGTTGTTTTATTGAATATCTCATTCAAGGGAACTTCTTCTCAGTATCGAATGACACTTGACCCTAACTATAACATCCCTGTAACCTTTTTTGTTTTCAGTGAATTTCTAAGGTTTTTTAAATGCCAATTACTAACTATAACACCACTGTAACCTTTGTGTTTTCAGTGAATTTCAAAAGTATTTTTAATTTTATTTCCCTAATTGTAACCTGTAAACTTTGAGAGTGGGTGTGTGAGTCGCTGTATGGGTTGATGCCTGGTTGTGTGAGGTGCTGTATGGGTCTGTGAGTGAGTGTGTAATGTCTGGGTAATTAGATAAGTGCACGAGTAGCGCCTTGGTGATTGTATGAATCCATAACTAGTATCTGTATGATTCTATAAATGCAATTGCCAAGAACACACTGTGAATACCGGGTGTTTTGGGACTTTTTTGTACTAAAATGGCAACACAGCAAGGAGATGGGATCACCTACAAGAACAGCAGGAGTAGGATGTGGAGGAAGTTAGCAAGGAAGATATTGAAGATGAGGGGCCTCCCCAGAACAGGGCAAGTGTGGTTTGGGATTTTTGTTTAATCCCATTTGGGGAATCAAAACTGCTGCAAAACTAGTACAAATGCATAATCTGTGACAAGACCCACTCTGAAGGGATGAACAAAAAAAATTCAATATTATTTATATCATCTAAAAACCTATCACAGAAAATGTGTCCAACAGGCGATCAAGCAGAGGGAAGCTGGAGGACCATCCACATCAGTGGCAGCAGCAACAATTCCTGGCCAGAAAGTCCCTTCAGAGGTACTGACTACTACAACAGACATGGCTCCAGAGTTTTCAAAAATGGCCACGTATTGCAGGAACTGTAGTGTTGGTATAAATGCTGGTGAGCAGTGTGTTAGAACTAATCGCAATGCTAAAAAAAATCATACATGCTAATTTTTTTCTCCTTTTATATTTTTTGTACATTTCTCAGTGAACATTTTTAGAATTCCTCCTGTCCCAGTTGCCATTTTTGTTACCATAAGAAAGAACAAAACATTTTTCAAACTTTACAGAAACAAAACAGAAAATCATGTCACCGCGAAATAAAGGAATTTCACTGGATAATACGCTTTTCAAGAATAAGAATAACATGCCCATTTATCTATCTTGAACATTCTTTAAGAGGAGTTCATAGTAAGCAGATTTGCACAATGCACAATATGTCACAAGACATTGTCAAGGTGTACAAATAAAATAATATTCTCGCTGGACTACGTCCATGCTTTACCATCTAAAAACATACCATAGCAATAGTGTAAAACCAGCAAGAAGGCAACACAAGGCTGAAGGACCCTCAACTTCAATAGCAGCATATGGGCAGAGAGTCCCTTCAGAGGTCCAATCTCAACTTCAAGATTTGTCTCCACAGTTCTCCCGGAAGGTATCATACTGCATGGATTGTGGAGTTGTATTGAGTGCTGGTGAGTAGTCCATAACACCCCTTTACAATGCTGCAAAGAATCATAAATGTTGATTTTTAAACATTTTTGGCTCTTCAAAGTTTTTCTACATGGCAGGCATTTTATTTTATTTTATTTTATTTATTTTAAAAGTTTTATATAGTGCTGGCTAGACCCGGAGGTATCAGAGTGCTTTACATGAGCATCAGATCATAGTTACAGGTTACATCGTTACAAAGGTTACACAGTTCTTAGAGCATGGCAGCATAGTTACTTGTAAGGTTGAGATAAACAGTAAGCACAAATACGTAAGGGGAAAAGATGGCAAGATGAGAGATTCAGGGGGGGTTGGAGTAGGGGAAATAGACAGATAATGAAGATGGGAAAGAGGAGCGGAGGGGAGGGTGAGAGTCACAGCATGGGGAGAAGAGGGGAAGGGTGACGGGGACACAAGCCGGTAGACGAGTCAAGGCAACGTCCCAAGTCCAGTAATCTGTGATCCCAGGGGAAGTGGTATCCCTTTCCTATCTCTATTGCGAGAGGCTCCCTTTACGCAGTGGACTCTCTCAGAGGGGTCTCTGAGACTCCAAGGTCTACATACTGGATCCTGCCCCAAAAAGGGGAGAGGGAGTGCTTTGGCAAGGGGTGCCATACCATACCTCAAGTGTGAGTGGCTCCCTTGGCGCAGTGGACTCACTCAGCGGGTTCGCTGAGACTCCAGAGTATAAATATTGGATCTTTCCCCAACAAGGGGAGAAGGAGTGCTTAGTCAAAGGGCACAAAGGACAGGGGGGAGGCAGAGTAGCAGGCAAGGGGAGAGAGGATAGGAGCTAGGGAAGAGACAATAAGGAGAGACGAAAAGAAGTCTGCCTAAAGACCGACTGGGTAGGGGACGACCAAGGAGGGAGTCCAAGGCCCCTATAGCTAAACCAAGTAGCTCCATCGGGCATCAGGCAGAATAGCTCAGTCTCAAAACAATGAGAGAGGAGGGAGGGAGAGACATAAATAGAGGGAGGATGCAGTAGGAGACAATAGGAGAGACGACAGGAAGTGCAACATTGTGGTTCAACAATATACTACAAGAGAATCAACAAGTAAACATTAAATAAAAGAATCAGCAATACAGTTAGGGGAGGAGTGGAAGGCGAGAGAAAGTAGTGGGGGGTAGGGGATGAGAGGGAGTGAGGATAAGGGAAGAGACAACCATAGAGATGAAAGGAAGTCTGTCTAAGGTTCACAGAAAAAACAGGGTGGGGAACAAAGGGCAAGGGCATGTGAGGGCTGAAGACAGAGGACAGAAGCTGGAAAGAGTAGGAGCGGAGAGGGAGGAAGGTTGCATGAGGTGCATAAAGTTTGAACAGAGGCACGTATCTCCTGCCTGGGGGCTGTATTATTGGGACCATGTTTAGATAGAGAAAGGTCCTGGGTAGGGGAAGAGAAATTAGGAGGAGGCGTATTTGGGAAAAAAAGAGAGGTAAATAAGATAGTCACGTGAGAAGTCAAGGGAGGGCAGTGTGTTGAAGCTGTGGAGGGCGAGACGTGGAAAGGGAGGAGTGGAAGGACGCGGTGTTGGGAAAGGGTGAGGGGAGGATTAGGCAGAAGAAAAGAAAAAAGAGAGGGAATGTGGTCACACGATGATATGAGAGAAAGAGGCCAGAGACATAAGAATATGAGTCATGTAGATAGGTACGAAGGTAGTGGTAGTCAGACGGAGTTAGGAGGTAGTGGGAGAGACAGTAGTTGGTAGGTAGAAGGCAAAAGTTATCGGACGTGCGTTAGATTTGTCAAACAATTTTGTAGGGCCTGCCGTAGACAATCAGCAATACTACTGTACATAATTGCTTGTGAACAAAGTAAAAAACATAAACCTAAGCAAAAAGAGATAATAAAATTCCAAATCAATATATGAAGCATGGAGCAGGGATCTCAAGGTGCAATAAACAGAGGTACTAGATGGTAAACAACAAAAGGACAAGGTAAATAATATAAGCAAGTAGGAAACAGGGTAGTCGGGATAGCAAAGGCAAAGGAGACTAGGCAATAGTAGCAAAAGGAAAAAAAGGGGTGTGTTAGCAAAAGGAAAAAAGGGGGGGTGATTGACACAGTCCACAGTTACAATTACAGTTACAGCACAGCTATGCTTGGAGGGAGTTATAATAAAACAATGTTGAAATAACCCTAACAAAGCAATCAATCCACGCAAAGCTATAGAAGGAGAGGAACGCTAGGTTCAGGATCAAAATACATCGGGTCATCAATCAGCACAGATTTTCAAGGTGGGAGCATTTTTTAAAAACAGGCCACAAAGTGGCGCTCCAGGTTAAGGAAGGGAGCAGTTTAAAATTCAAGGGAAAAGAGGCGCTGTTATTCGAATGGCAACACGTCCATCTTGAGGGGCCTAGAAGTCGTCAGATCTCGGGTTTGGCACCATTTTGTAAGGCTAGTAGGATCACGCAATTTCGGTGCAGCAGGCCACTTGTTGCATCATGTGGGCGCGGTCCGTAGACTGCAGCACTCTTGAGCAAGTCCAGCGAGAGCAGTCCGCAACTGTATGCCCCACTGCAGTGTGTTGAAGAAGCCTCGGTGTGCGTTGAATAGATCCCCACCTCCAGTATCACTAAAGCCGCTTCTGCATGTCTCTTTTGAATAGCTGGTATTCGTCTGTACAGTGCACCATCGAGGGTTTCAGGGCGAGTTATGATGATTTATGATGCCCGCCGTTCACCAGACCTCCCGCATACAGGATACGTCAGTATCTGAGTCGCTCAGAATTGCGGGACACGTATGCACACTCTCATAAACACGTGGCAGTAGGTACTTTTGGATCATCAATGGGGCCATGCGCAGGGGTGCTGTCTGCATTCCTCAGGATACACACTTGGCAGTTCAAAGATAGCAACGCAGGAGGTCGGAGCGCAGATAGCTCGTGCAGTGCGCCATGTACCGTGCACACATTGACAATAAAAGACACCATCCCCGTAGCAGCAAGCGTAATGCCTCATGTAGGAGCACTTGAAGCTGGGCCCTAGTCGCCGTCACACCTTACTGACCGCTAATGTCTCCGTTCTCCTTGTACATTTGCCCAGATTGCTTCCTCGCCGCACCGGTCCGCCATTTCATGAGCACAAGATTACATCCATCGTCGAGCTGTGCCGGGGGTCCGTACATCGATATTCCTCCTATAACTCATTTCAGTGTGCAGCACTCCGTGTGACACAGCCCGTCCTCTGTGCCATGTAGTCCTTCCCCAGTCGCCAGCTATTCTCAGGAGCAGTATAGAGAGTTTCACCCACTCCGGGCAGTCTGCACACTGGGCTAGTAACTCTCACCCTGGTAATATCAATTTTGAGTATTGCCAAGCGTGTAGCTATATCTGCTTTTGATGTAAATGCAATAGTTTAAGAGATGAGCGATTGTCTACACCCAAAGTTTAACCCCTTGCATTATATTCATGAAATGGGTATCTCATATCTATATGTTGTTAATTTTATTATCTTCTTATTTATTGTAACACTACTTACATATAACTTACTGTATGGACAAGCTAAAGTGTTCCTCTAACAAATAATACACATCCAACTGTTGCCAGTTATCATTATTTACTTTTTCACTTTTTAACTACAAGTCAACAGTCTGTGTTTGAATCGTATAGTGAGTGTGTTAACATCATATACAAACATACTCTGGTTTTTGAGACCACAATGTGCTACATTTTGCAATCTCTTTTTCAAAACTATCAACTGTAATATCTGTGTTCTGTTCTGCAACTTCTCCTCTTAACAACTCTTCATTTTCCCTAGAATCCTGCTCAGGACCATAGAAACGAAACTGCACATCACAAGCCTTTTCTACATCTGCCACAGTACCATGCTGCATCGCTCTATTCATTTCTCCTTAACATAAAGCACACGTTTTCACATAGTACAGCCTCCTAACTTAAGTTGTTGAGTGGTGTATAGCTAACATCCTGAAATGATGAAAGTTGCTTTGGCACACTTTGGTTGATAAACAAGCTAGTGAGTGTCCCTGCAAATATGTATGCTTTCCAATCTTGTAAAGAACCAGTCCTTGCAAAGTACTTATTTTGTGTTTTAAACTTTGCCTTGGGAAGATATGTAGAAATGTCCCTAATATATGAATGGATTGCTGTTGAATGCTACAAACACTACTATAATTCCATTTCCATACAGGCGCCTGACTCCGCATTCCTTATACCCGTTCTCCTATAACTTGTTCTACATTTGTAGGTACCATCCCCTCTTTCGCTATAGGAGTGCAATTCTTCATTTCATATCATCGTCCACTGTAATCAATACAATGAACTAATATATTATCCTCGAGATAGCTTTCTTCATTAAAGAAAGACTCTGTACCAGAAGTTTGTATGCATTCTCCACTAAAAACTGAACAAAAGATACTTCTATTCACTAATCTTTTTTTCTGGTTTTGTCTCCTAAAGCATAACACCATTTTGTCAACAGTCTTCATTCCATTTATAATCAAAATAAAAAGCTTTACCTTCAAAGCAAAAGCCTTATTAACTATTCTCTCTACTCGTTCTTTCGGTTTCAGTGAATATATCCTTTTTCTATACCTCGTCATATTTCTCAGTAGATTTATAACTTACTGTACTACGAAACATCCTGTCTCTGATTTCCTTAAACTGCTTCTATCTCCTAGTTAAGGTGTGTCCCTTTTCTTTACATTCTTTCCTATTCTTAGTATATAGAGTTTGTTCATTGTTAATCTTTCTCATAATTTGAATTTTATTTTCATTGTCTCATAATCTTTGGAAATGTTCACATAAATATTTAGAAAATTACTTTGCCCTCTTACCAATAGCTCTTTTTTTGTTCACCACTTTTTCTTCATTTTGCCCCTTTTGAGTCTCAGTTATGCATAGATGCTGTAGTTGCTTCTGTTTCTTTTTTCTTCGAGCTTTTGTAGGCATTCTGTCTGTAATCATGCAGTTATTGTTCTGAAAATAATAACTATATTTGTTTTTTCTTTTCTAGCCAATGTACCCACTACTCTACTAGTGACCTACACATATTAATATCAAAAACTGTTTTTATGTTATGTTGTAGTTCTAAATCTACAAATGAACCTACCTATAAAACTACAAGCACTTACTTCAATGTACCAAACCCAGACCAAAACACAAAACTTAATTTATTAGTCACCTTTTAATATTATAGCACCCTCTCCTACTACACAGCTGCACCATATCTCAGTTCTCACTTTTACACAGTAAAAAAACACATTAACCCTTATGTACTCAACCAAAGTGTAAAAGTACATACATTGTCTCAAAACTGTAAATCCCAAAACACAACGTAAGAGCTATTTCTGTGTCTCTCTACCACTGTGCCACTGGGACATTTAGGGGGTCGATTCTGATTCAGGAAAAACCGCTCCGAATAGCCATTCGGAGCGTTTTTCCCGTAAGAATCGTACCCTGCGACGTCCCCCGTATGTACGATGAAGTACGATTCTTACCAGGAGCTGGACTCCGTACGAATCGTACAGACACCGCACAAATCAAATCCCCGTGCGAATCTTCCTCGGAACCCGCTGTATGCGACATCTGTATGGTTCGTGGCTGGTTTTTCCGACCCAGCAACTACGATTCTAATCGGGCACGCACCGTACAACCCTTTTTCTGCGGGAGATGAAAACAGCCGTAAAAGCAGAGTTCACCCCGAAACAGGTTTGGAACGCCCCCAGGTACGGTGCGTACACCCCATGATCACAGGGGTACGGTGCATACCCCTGCGATCATGGGGTGTACGCACCGTAACCCTGCGATCATGGGGTGTACGGACCGTACCCCATGTTCGCTGTGTGTACGGTGCATATACCCTGCGATCGCAAGGGGACGGTGCGTTCACCCCATGATCGCAGGGGTACGCACCGTACCCCGCGATCATGGGGTGTACGGACCGTACGGTGTGTATGTGATTGTGTGCTTTTCCGTACGAATTGCCCTTACCTGACGTGGACTGTACGAATCGCGTCCTCATACCCCGGTCCGGATCTAACTCGTCGGGTCGTACAGCATGTTTACGATTCGTACGGAGAGGGCTCCGGATACAAATCATACAGGCGTTTTTTTTCAAGAATCGGAATCGACCCCTTAGTGTTTCGATCCTTTTCTGCTTAGAAGTGTCATATTTAAATTTAGAGAAACACTGCATATAAAAATCTGCACATTAATCTGTTTTACAGCATACATCTTACAAAGTCTTCCGAGTAAATGCAAACAGAGTATGACAGGTTACATATATAATTCACCAGAACGGTTCTAAAAGAGTACACATTCCTCACTAAAACATGTACATACATGTGTTTCTGGTTGAGTAAAACAATACTTCTGGGTGATTAGATAAGTGCATAGATAGTGCCTAGTTGATTCCCCTAGAATATAAGTAGTGCCTGCATAATTACCTGAGTATGTAGGCACTACATCAGTGGTTCCATACCTGCATAGTTAGTGCTTGTGTATTCACCAGACTATATTGCTACTATCTGGGTAATGGGATGAACAAGGAGTGTTGCCTGCGTAGTTTAATGAGTACATAATTAGTTCATGATTGGAAGAGGGCATGTGTAGTGACTGGGTGATTAAGTAAGTCTAGATATCACACTTGATATATAATTGCATACATTGCTCTGTTACTCATTGTGCACATGCATCAGTAAGTTTCTAAAACTGAAAACAACAATTCTCACTTTTTCAAAGCACAAAACCTTTTCTTAATGGCATACCTACATCATTTCGCAAATCTTTCTTTATCTTTAAAACATATATTCAGCATTTCTCAAAGAAAAGTTACTCACCCAGTGAAACTAGCACAAGAACTCTCAAGAGACATTCTGCACTATTACTCCTCCTCAATTATAAACATAGCATGTTTAAAGACATACACCACCCACACCATAAACATGAAACAGCCTTAATGAACATAGATCACCATGGAAACATATATGTGATTTCATAATAGATTTACACATTCAGGCCCCCTTTCCCAAAAAATATATGGTTCTCTGCATCTTTAAGTAAACTTAAGAGACTCATCATACATATAACTACCTGCAACCACAAAAACCATATCTCACAATCTAAGTATTCGAAAACCACATTGACAAACACTTCCTAATGCATGCCTAACAAGTATTACTACTTTATAATTAATATACAGAGGCAGCACATTTTCATATCTTTTATTTCTTACTACACTACTCCTGTTTAATAATGTAACAAAAAGTACCACAACTCCCAGAATGCAAATAATATACATGTATCTATTCTGCACATAATGCTAACATATTTAAAACATTGTCATTTTTAAAGGCATTGCTCATCGTAATTTTCAACAGTACTAACATCTTAAACACATACTGCTGCCAGATACAATTTATCTGATATATTCTTTTTTCACATCACTGTGATACTCTTTTTGATCAAACTCCCAGACACATCTTCATTTCTAATGTACATTTTTTTATTAATAAAAAAGTTATATACATACCAGTGAATTGAGTTCATATATTATATTGTTGTTTTATCTCTTTCTGGATAGTTTTGACACAGTTAAGATTTGTAAAAACTAAGGACAAGAATGGTACACCACTCTCATAGAAAGCAACTATAAAATGACAACCTCTTCAACTTTAAACTCAATGATCATAAGAAAGATAGAAAATGAAATCATGTCTTTCATTTTAGACTACTGCATCTCCACTTGTGAATGGTTAGAATCTGTTAACCCTTTCTTTCTGTTTCAAAACTAGGGGGCATATTATCAAGGGGGTTTATCTCTGCTTTTTTGGCTTTAAAATCCAAGAAAGCGGAGATAAAATTATCTCCCTATTACCTAGCTGTCGCTAACACCAGTTAGCGACAGCTAGTAGGAGATAGCGACCATCTTGGGCTCCGCTTTGCATGTCAGTGACATTTATCACTAATGACATGCAAAGTGGGCGTGCCAAGATGTTAGCGACTGGAAACAGTCGCTAACATCGCTATCTCCTATTACCAACTTTTGGAGATATTCGCGCTAAGCGCGATTATCTCCAAAAGCTAACACCTGCCCCTGAGCAGTTCTTAGCCATGTTATCCAATGGTAGGTGGATAACATGGCTAAGAGCATTAGCTCAGTTATGCATGAATATCGCTGACTTTTCAGCGATATTCATGATTTCGGCCGATTTTTATCGCTTAGGAGATAAACCTTGATAATAGCAAGGCTCCTAAGCGATACAAATCGCCACTAAGCCAGCATAGCGATAATTATCGCTAGTTGTTGGTAATATGCCCCTGGGTTTCCTGTCTCCGCATGTTTGCGATCATCGCGGAATAATCGCAAAATAAAATGGGTGTCAAAACCAATATTCTGTGCCCGTTTTAAAAAAAGTGAATATTGAACAACAGTTTATTAAAAAAGTCCTGAGTTGGAACTTAAAGTTTGCCATTACTTGAATGGTGTCATAAATCCTCAACCTACTAAAAAATGTTCTGTCTCTTTAACACCCTTCCCCCAATACACTCTTAGGTAATTGTACCTACCAATCCAATGGAACCAATAAGTCACAATTTCACAGCAAATTCTAGAAAGGGACATGTTACTTACAAATAAGATAAAGCAGGCATGGTTTACTCCACAGATGCAAAAGTATATCCATGCCTGTATCACATTTCTTTTTTAAACAAAAGTCAATAATAGGACTCTTTGTTAAAGCATCCAACACACTACCTAATTTTATTCACTTTCATGCTGACAGCATCCAATGAAATATATTTGTTTTGAAATAAAAAGTGAAACCTCCATTTTAACTGCTTTGCATTTGGAAAACCACCTTGTTAGAAATGGGATCTCTGGTTTGCTAAGGCTTGCGCCAAAGCCAGGCAGGGACCACCACTCTAGTCAGGGCAAGGGAGGTACCCGCCAAGATAAACCCTGCTTACTCCCTTGGTAGCTTGGCACGAGCAGTCAGGCTTATCCAGGAGGCAATGTGTAAAGCGTTTGCACAACACACACACACACAGCAGCAACACACTAGGCACACCACAAAAAGGAACTCCACACAAGGTTATATATAAAAATAGCCTTTGTATTATCATAAAACATATTAGATCATAATTACACAAATACACTGTGTCAACTGGCACTGGGCAGTATTTACAGGGGATTATTTACACATGACAGGGCCACGTGGGCCACTGTCAGAACCAGCACTTACTGGAAATAGTAGATTTAGAACGTAGGATAACTGTAGCACAAAATAACAATTGTAGAACACAACCAGTAACCACTGGCAAAAGGTAGGAACACACTACGCAATACTAATCACCTTAGGCATAGATCACACAGGGAAACATAACCTGACTAGTATTGATCATACTAGGCAAAACAACCTCCTAATCATAAAACACATTTAGAGGTCTAACACAGGGTGCATACATACATTACGCCAAAGGCATATAAAACATATTAGACCTGAAACACAGGATGCAATCACTTTGCGCCATAATCACTTTAGGTACTGACCCCAGGCCAACTGGCCTTCCACAGGGCTCCAATGCGTTATTCTAGCATCAGTCAGGGCTCGCTGCCTAGGCAGCGAAAGCAAAGGTGCGCAAGAGTCTGGGCCTAAACGTGGCAGCTGCCCACTACTTGCTGGGTAGCTGGGACTGGATGGGGCGAAGTAGTGCGTCTCACTCCTAACTTCAACTATGCCTTCAATGAAATGTGCACCTAAACGGTGTGGCTGCCCACTACTTGTTGGGCAGCTGTGCAGGCAGAAATGTGGGCACTCACTGTAAGAATGGCACTGGGCTTGGGGACCCCACTCTGTGTCTCACTGGGGCTTCTCTGCAATTATACTGCTCCCAAAACGTTGCAGTTGCCCACTGTCAGGCTTGGCAACTGGAAAACATAGGGCCACTATCGGAGCGAACACGGGACCCTCTTAGTTTTGTAAGAAGATTGGCCCCCAACAAAGTACAGCTGAGCCCCCCACTGCATTTGTGGCCAAGAATGCGGTAATGGCGGTGTTGAGAGTGCAATTTCCCTTTTGCACCTCAACTCTGCTAAGATGGCGGGAGTTACAAAGAAATGCCCTACTTCTAGCTGGCCCGGTACCACACACCTGAAATGGTGCGCGTGCGAGCCGGCCGACACAACTCTTAACCCCACAGGACACGGCCCTGCAAAATACCTAACTAGGAGAAAAGCATTAATAACAAAATGTGTTGTGTGCAGAGGCAGCAGGAAAGGAAAAATGGCGTTTAACTTCTAACCAGCACATGCTAACTTAACACAGTGCAAAGGGGAAACCAATACACAAGACACCCACCCTTTGATCCGAGCACTGATAGGACAAGTATGAAGGGACAAATTTAGGAACGCGGTGTTCATGTTCGATAGTTCAAACACAAGTCTCTAATTTGGCACTTAAAAATCTAAGAGGAGAAGAAAGAAAAAAAAATATTCGTGAAAAAACTCAGCATTGGACTTTGATAAAGTCAATAGGCAAGCCTTTCAATCACATTCTGAGAGTCCAAAAAAATAAATCCAACAAGATGTTTTAGGTTAAGAAACCGAGACTGCAAACACAAGTCATCCTAATAATGAAAACGCAAAATATGCGGCAACAGCCTCCAACAGGAAGTCACTATTATCTTCCGAAAATAGATCAGCCATCCAATTTAACAAAGGGAAAGAACACACATGCTCTTCGATGACCGGAGCCTCTTGCACCATCAGAGGACAACTCGGTGGGATCTCGAGGAAACTGCAAGCCAAGAAATCATACGCCGCTGCGAACACATTCAAACGAATCAGTATTCCATGCATCGCTGCAAAGGCCATAATCCCTCCATCAGAACAAAGCAATTCATGAGTAACTAAGGGACTCATAAATTGATTATAATCCGCTACAGGAGACACCATATTGCAGAGACACAAATCCAGGGCCCATTCAAAGTCGCAACTCAGGCAATGAAAAACAGGCTGAACGCATGTAAAGAAGGAAAATCAAAACGATAATCCATAAGCTGCACTCAGTGTAGCAAGAGGCAGCGCACCATGGTACTCAAGCATCTGGGCGCGAAGGAGCAATAGCCAAGACAGCTTGTCTTGTAACACAGGATGTGCATTCATTTTGAAACAAACAAAACAGCAATAGCACACCAGCAGCAATAGCCAGTAGCAAAGGAAATCCACCAAACAGGCTGGAAAAAATAGAATGAAAGAAAGCTGGAATGACTCCGAAAATCTTTTGGAAGGAAGTCACTAAGCCACTGCTTACAACTTTAAAAAAGTGAGCCAGCCCTGAAGTGGAGGACGCATTGAAAATAGTGTGAATTAATTCACCGAAATGCAAGGGCAAATCAGTATTTAATAAGGCATTCACTTGCGGGTGTTTGCCACGTGAAGGACAAATGTTTCACGAGCAGATGTGAGGGCAACTTCTTTCTGGGACAATAGACCTCTTATGCGACTCATCTTATTGAACTCTGCTGTCAAGGTCGGAATCTTGGGCCAGATGGAAACATCAAGCTTCCCAAGTGGAGGTGGATACATTATATTCTTGCAACAAACTACACGTTCACTGACTGTAACGACATAAGCAATCCCTTTTATTAACCCACAACAATCCTCATTGTTTAAAAGTAAATAACTCCCGTTAGCCAGCATGTGAACGTGGGAACTATTGCAGGCACGGGTGTACCTTTCAAAACACAGGCTAAATTAGGCTCATTTTGGTTGCAAGAGCCATGTAATTGGATATGTCGACACATTAAGGAATGATTCGGTGTTTCAGTGAATTCTTCACCATTCATATAAACTTTTCTTCCCTCCCTAAGACATCTATATGTAAAAGAAGAACTACCCACTACCCAGAGGCTAGTATCTGCCAATGGCAAAGTACTTCACACAATTTTTAAATTCAAATAAAGGAAACGGCAGAGTTATTAAACCGTGAATAAGCCATGTAGCAGCATTGGCTTCTGCCAAAGAAAACGTAAAGGCTCTAACTTCTCAATGTGTAACATAGAAAAAGGAGCATCCTTCATTGTTAGTAAACGTTGCTTGTCAGTCAAATTAAAAGGGGCAAATAAGGATGACGTATTCATGTAATGCCATGGCACTTTTCCCGCCTTAAGGGTCTGCAATGTCCATGCAATTTGCATAATGGAACGCAACTGATTCTGACCGTGGTACAAAGCAGACACCTCATCTTGCACAATATCCACCACAGATGGCACAAAATTATCTAACGTGTAAATGTGAGAAGAGAGCGTGTTAATACTGTTATCTACAACTGCTAGCACTTTTTCTAAATTAGCTTGATCTATAGCCCTAAGGCGGGTAGCCGCCTCAACTTGGGAAGCTTTCCAGATTTCGTTATAAACAGCATATATCCATCTTTTAGATCCACCTCTAGCCGGGCCTTTAATAAAATCATTCAGATCAACATCATCAGTCAGTTTAGATAAATGCAGTTTAACTGACTTCAAGGTAGAATGTCTGAGCCAGTTCTGACACAATTTGCCTACAGAATAGGTAGTCATAGAATGGCCACTTTCAAAACGGGGATCTACCCTGACCTGTTTAAAGCATTGAGCCAAACTTAGAAAACGATGCTGGCATGAATCAGCACTTCTCTGCCAGAGCAACCAGCCTTCGGGATCCAAACTGGATATGTTAAAGGAGGAATTCAATAATAGAGTTTTTAACAATCTCATGGAAAATTTTGTAAAATTACCCCAACCGGAATATTCCTCTAAATCAGGAAAAGAAGGGGAATCTGTTAGCAGTAGCCAATCCAAAGCATGTGGTCTGTGAAATTGTAGAATTCAAAAACAACATATGGTTTGGGATGAGGCATGCACGGTGCAAAGCCTCAGTGCCTTGCACTTGCCAGCTTTTAGAATCCCAAACTGATTTAAAGTCAATTGTATCCTTCCACAACTCGTAGCCCCCAACAGCCAACTGGTCTAGAAAGGCTTCGAATACAATAATTTAGTATTGGTAAGTCTAACTTTGGAAATGGATTTCTCAGCCATTTTAAAATAAAAATGCATTAGGATTAGATTGATTAAAATCTGTAAAGTAAGTGAACCTTTTCAATAAGGTAGCAGAACTGCCTTGTATAGGAGCAGGACAGTGTTCCCACTGGGTATAATTTATAGTGAGCCTCCCGGTATTAGCTTTATGCAGGTAGTGATTGCCAAAATGTTGATAACAATACATATCACCGTACTTAACAGACTCCAAGTACAAATCTTCAGCATCAAAGGCAGCATAATATTTCAAATCAGAAAACAATGATTCAACGGCCTGAACATCCCAATCATCAGAATGTATATTCTGTTTAACCACATCCCCCATAGACACTCTAAGCACCTCAGGGACATTTATAACTTTAGTGGGCCCATGAATTTGAAATCGAACTGCATCCCATACAATCCCATCGAAGACAGGCCAAGCCGTGATGTTAACAAAAGCCAAGTCTCTCTGCACTCTGTGTGATGAGAAATGGGGAGCCAAAGTTCCATTGATATGTTGAATGCTAGTTCTCTTCTCAACATAATGTCCATTGATGAGAGGAAAAAAGTTAAACACAAAACCAATTGACAAAACAAGGTAAATCGAAAAAAGCACCATCCAAATATAAGTCCAAGGGGAATCAAAAACATTTTTCTAAACAGTCCTGCCAAAACAGAAATCCTCGAGGGCTTGTTAGATGTGTGGGAAACAGTGTCAAATGAAAATCTGGATTCTGTAGCCAAGCGAGTTTGCAAATCAGGCACCGATAAGTCAGTTGGGTAAGTATAGTCAGTTTCATCATGTTGACCACCAGGCAGAATACTCAATAAAGGACTGGAAATTGCAGGCAACTCGAGAGCAACATCAGGCACAGGATTGGAAACCGAGGCCAAAACAGAATTTCTCAAAATCGAAGGACATGAGACTGCCGGTGTCATACTAAGAAGAATTGGCCACTCTGCGTATTTTGACATTGTCAATGGAGATATACCTGTTCTCCTTACGACCTGGAAGTGGTGGTAAAATGACTGTTCTTGTGCCCTTCATTCCAAGCACTGGAACTGGAGTTCGATAAGAGGGACCAAATTCTTTCTTGTTCTCGATCTTCTCATGAACCAGTTCTCCAACTTGGGGTAGCCAGCCAACTACCGGGATCTGCAACGCATCATCCGAGGTGGAGGGCAATTGTTCCTTTGCAAGACTGTCTCTGGTCTTTTGTAGATCCTGTAAAACATTGCAATGTTCATCTACGTCAAAGGAGGTGGCTTGAGCCACCGAGTCTAGACCGTCAACGTCCGGGACATACATCTTGATACCAAAGAGCATTTTGTATGGGGTCCGCCCACCCAGAGGCCTTCTAGGAAGATTATTAAGACCACGCTACACGCCATTGAGATGGGCCAGCCAGTTCCTGCCAGTGCCTATAACTCGAGCCGTCAAAGACTGCTTTAAATCTCGGTTCATTCGTTCCACAACACTACTACCCTCAGGTCTGTATGGAGAAGAAAACTTTACTTGGACCCCCAACGAAGTCATGGCATCCTTATACGCCTCAGAGGCGAAAGCTGGACCCTGATCTGAATGGAAGGTACCACAGGCAAAAATACCTTCAAAGATACGCAAGTCTCTTATGATAGTCCGTGAATCAGCGCTGCGGTGAGGCTAGACCCACACAAAGCGTGTGCATGAATCAACTGCTACTAAGACATACTTATACGCAGTATCAGGAGAAAATGGACCGCAGTGATCTAAATAAACACACCCAAGGGGTTTATTAGAAATGTACAACTGTGTCTGGGGCAGACACGCAGCAGTTGAAGACTTAATCTGCTGGCAAATGTCACATTGAAGGACATAATCACGAATCTGTTTGTACAGCCCCCGCCACCAGAAACTAAGCTACAGTAGCCGAAGTGCCAGCATGCGCAGACGCAACACCTTTATGGGCTGCGGTAATCAGAGTAGGCCTGCGGTCCACGTTGGGAAGTAACCTCTCACCAACGTCAGGAATTTTCACATAAGGAACTTTATCAGGACTTAAGTGGTATGAATACTTCGAAGGGAATCCTTTTGAATATTTACTTCCCTTTTCAGTTGCAGCAACAGCTGCCAAGATATCATCATCAATCTTACTTTTGGAACGTGTAACCGCTGCAACCAAATATATCGATACCGCTGATTTTGCTGCCTCATCGGCAAGCGAATTGCCAACAGCGTGGACTCCCACTCGCTGGTGACCGAGAGTATGAATCGCAAACATGAGTGGCAACTGCTCTTTAAGCTCAGCCACTCGGACCCAGATCATGTTATGTTTTATTGTGCTACCCTTGGAATCACGAAAATCATTCTGAATCCAGCAGAACAGGGTTTCATTGTAAGACTGGACACAGTAGTAAGAATCACACACAATAAGAGTTGTCACACCAGGATCAGTGTACTCCAATGCAAGCATTAAAGCACGAAGCTCTGTCAATTGTGCGGTGCGTTCCCCAAGAGTCTGCGTGTGCACGACTCTGGACTTGAACTCATCATTCACCATGGCACCTACCACAATTGCGTATTTATATCCATTCGCAAACTGCGATGGACCATCAGTGTATATGATGCAATGGAAGTCCTCCAAAGGCCGCATAGCCAAAGGGGCAGGATGAACAAATTCATACTGCAAAAACTCCTGCAACTGTAAGAAGGCATCAAAAATAAAGTGACATCCGGAGACGTCAATGATGATGCCCATTGTATCCACCGAGGGTGCAAAGCTTTAGAATTCGGCACACTGGCTTTCGTCACTGCCTCTAATTCAGGAAACGGGGTTACAACCAACATGTGTTTTCCCTGCGACAGCGCACGTTCCTTGAGAATCGCCATTTGCACTGCTGTCAAAAGTTTTTCCACAGAGGAATACCGCATTTCAGCCGAAGTGTACAAGTGTGACTTGTAAGCAATAGTTACTGTGTCTCCTTCAGTAAAAGTAAGGTACGTGAAACCCACCGCCCCAAGGATGATTCTAATCACCAGGTTGGTGTGGTTATCATGGGTCATCAAGAATTTAGATTCTAGAAGATCAGCCTGCAAAGATAGCAAAATAGCTGAATGTTCTGGCAGCCAGCAAGATTTGGTGAAAGTTGGTTGTATCAAATCATACAAAGGCTTGATACGCTGGGCATTTCCGGGAATGTAAGTACGCCCGAAATTCAAAAATCCCAGCAAGGACTGTCATTTCTTCAGAGTTGTAGGAGCGCGCAGTTGTGCGCATTTCTGAAAGAAGTGAGGAGCCAAGCCTCTACCTTTATTGTTGAGCTCTAAGCCCAGGAACAACACTGTATACTCTGCAATATGGGACATTGCAAAGTTGAATTTGTAACCGAAGTCCACAAAATTACAAATGAGGCGGTCAACGCGACACAGATGCGCCCAAAGTTCATCGTCTGTGAGATAAATGTCATCCACATACGAACACGCATCTGTATCAATCCTCTCCAAGAGAGAGAGACAATAAAGGCAGCAAACACGCCCGGACTATTCTTATAGCCCATAGGTAAACGAGTATAATGGCGTTGTTTGCCGCCACAGGTAAAACTGGTCCACTGGGAACTCAGTCCGTCCAAATTGTGGGCAAAAAAACCATTGGATATGTATAGCGTGGTTTTAAAACGTTTACGCACAAGACCATCCACAAGAGCAGAGCCGTGGGTATACAGTACGAGCCGTCAGGCTTGGTTACAGTAAAAAGAGGGTTATTCATCGGTGACATACAAGTTTCAATCACACCTTGATATTCCAATTGTTCAAGGATTTCCGCGATGGAAGCCTTAGCTTCTCGTCGAATGGGGATATTGAGTTTGAGGCTGTGGCATAGACCGTAAATGAATCTCATGGTGTGGAGAAAATGTATCCCAACCACACTGAGTACGGTACAAATCCGGCGCAAGAGCCTTAGCCCACTCTTCTGCAAAATTCAGCCCATGCTCTTTCGAGACCGTGTGCGCGAAACTAGGGAGGATCACCTCCTCCCCTCTCGGAGCTGCGAGCACAAAAGGTGGGGGCTAGTCAGCCTCCGCTAACAAAATGTCATATGTTGCCGTAAGATTCTCCCAAAATACCCCTTGATTGTACGTTGGATGTCACCTTCAATTAAAAGGACTATTTCATAAAGTCTATCAGGGGAGCTACTCTAGTATCAGCTGTCTCCACAACAACATATCAACAGTCGTTTTCGCCTTCAGTAACGGACGCAGGGCCTCTCGCAGTATGGTAATCTCCGCCGCGCTGTCCAGCAAGGTCAGAGCCCATGTCTAATACCGAAGCTGTCTGTGGCATATCTCGCAGTTAAAGCGGCAACTTTCTTTTTCTGAAACTGGGGTCTCTTCGGTGTTGAATCGTCCTGCTTGACTTTACCATCTTTCGGGCGAAGCTGGTAGCGTCCCTGCTGGCCACCCCGACCTCTGCCGCCACCTCCACCTCCCTTGACATTCGCAAGGATGAGATTGGAAACTACCTCAAAGGAGCCGCATAGGCGCATTCCCAATTCAACTGCCGCCTCAGGTCCGTGCTCAACTTGAACATGTTTAATGACAGTTGAAAGGACAGTCATGGACGGAGTGCCAAAGCGCCTCGCATAAACTGCCGCAAAGATCTTTCCCCAAGACTCACAGTCACCAATTTCTGGGGTCAAGTCCTTAGGCATGCGAATTGTCAGAATCCTGTGTTTTTCACCAAGAGATCGTGTTAGGAAATACCGCTTCCAGCTGGTCAAACCTCTCGGCAAGCCAGAAAGGAAATTCATCCTTATCTGGGGGCGCTTGCCCATCACAGCATTGACCATTACAGGACTAAGTTTCATTCCGCCCTGTCCAGCAGGAAGCGCTGCATCTCCCGGGGCCCCGCCCGGGAGATTACGTGTAATGTATTGCATTAACGACCTAATCACGCTAATCGCGACTACATGTAGTCATCTTAAATCAGCAACGGAACACGCTCCGTGCTGAGGATGAGGTGTAAATCCAGCCAAAACAGGCCAAGTCACGCCTGGAATAGGGAAGGGACTTACCTCGGAGCTGTTAAAGAGTGGGGTAGGATGCCATTAAACCAAACTCGGTGCTGCCAAGCATCAATCGGAACTTCCTGTGTCCTATATGGAGCATAGTCCTGTGGCACAACAGTGGGAGTGTACGTGTCAAACACATTGATATTTGCGTTTACAACCCGGAAGGTCACCCACAAGTAAAAAAATTCGTAAGGGTAAGCCACCTCTGCAATCACCACCATAATCACGGCCATGCCATCCACGGCGACATGATAATTCTGCAAGTGATTGCACACAACAATGCGACTATGTTGGGGAATGTCCACCACGGCCATAGTGACACAGAAAGATAAAGGTACAATGAAAAGTACGTAGCACAACTGGGTAGTAATTCAAGGAAACCGTTTTGAAAGAATCAAGCTTGAAAAGACCTACATTAATATAGGCAGGTTTGCCCGACACCACTGTTTTCCAGAAACAATAGCGAAGGGTGTTGAGAACCGATATAAGTACTACTCAAGTGTCATGTAATAAGACCACCAACGATCGGCGCCATGTAGCAGGGATTTCTGCTCATATGCAGAACTGTGCATAGAGACTTGGAACCTCAGTGAATTAGGGTGTGCCAAAACTCACCTCAGCTTCCAAAATCCCCTACCAGACTAGCTATCAGTGTCTCATTGGTACTTACAAAACCCCAATGATTTAGACAACCCAGAACATGGACTGAGAACACCTCAGGTAATGTGGAACACATGAACACTCTTTCGTTATACTCACATATCAATCCAGAATGAGGAGTCAATGAGGACACGTGCGAGTTTGAAATGTTTATTTCTAATGCAGTGTTCTCAAACGCAGTATCTTAGCTAGTACAATCAAACATATTATAAGGAACAAGGTTAACAGCATGGTTACTATTCCATAAAATACAAAGGGTGAAAGCATGTTAAAATGCTAAAGGAAACAGGTCTAAATAGAACCTCGGTTTACCATCCCTAGCTAGTATATTATATTATATCTACAGAAGGTCTCTTTGGGTTCAGAAGGGCGGGCCCATACCTTTGGGTTCAGTGGAAATGGATCACATCATCTCCTGCACCAACACTCTGCATACGGATATTCATCAAGTGTGTGTCTCCTGCCTTGCGCAGTGCATTATTAATCATGCCTAAACCGAAAGTTGGCCACATATGCATCCATATTATGTCTACTCTGTGCGCTGATCAATCCAAACAATAAGCGCTGTGTTGAAATAACCTTGAAGGCCTCGGCATTCACTGTACAGACATAGCTTACCAAGCAAGACTGATATTATAAGCAAACATGTTATTCTCTTGTAAAGCAGAATACCTAACTAGGCGAAAAACATTAATAACAAAATATGTCGTGTGCAGAGGCAGCAGGAAAGGAAAAATGACGTTTAACTTCTAACCAGCACATGCTAACTTAACACAGTGCAAAGGTGAAACCAATACACAAGACACCTTCTCCTGACTGCAATTGCTCCTTCACTTCAAAATGCTTAGAGTGTGGATTGTGGGCCACAGCTATGCCAATTGGGCTAAAGAGGCTGCAAAAAACAGAGGTATTGACAAAGACTTGGGTTGGCCAAATGTAAAGATTACTTGGTTTTGCCAGAGAGGGTTCAAGTTTCATTAGTTGCTGGCTTTGGAGAAATCCATTGTGGATTGTCGAGCTCTTCACCTCATGATTATGCACTGTGGTGGCAATGACCTAGGCACATTGACTGGGGTAGCACTGGAAATCCTAATGAAAACTAATGTCGCTTTTCCCTCCCACTGTCGTGGTGTACTCTAATATGTTGTAACAACAAGGGGGAACAAGGGGTTAGGACAAATATTTAAAGGGGTCCAATGTATGTGTCCTAGAAAGACTATCAACAAAAGGAATACAGAGTTCCCCGGTCACAGTCCGCTAAAGGACTGTCATTGGTCTCTTTCTTGTCAGGTCAACAAGAGGGGGGAGAGAAAAGTGAGTGTAGTGAACCCTCTTTCGGAATTTTAGGGGTACCTCACACAAGTCGCCGGTTGGACTACAATTGTAATCCCACCCGGTGATCGTCCAGCGTCATCATAGGTACCCTGCCCCTGCGCCAGGCTGGCAGTGCAATGCCTGTCGGGCAACAATAAATGTTGCACTTTGGTGGGGATCTTCTATTCCTTCGCCAAAGGGTGTGTGGATGTCAGGGGACCATGCAAGGAGGTAATATGTGGTTGTGCAAAAGTGAGCGTGGGTGAATTAAAAAGAGTCAGTGAAGTCCAAAAATTGGGGTTTTAATGGTATGGCACACTGCTCTATTAAAAATACAAGGGGTATCGAGGCGGAACAGTCAAGGTAGTCAGCCTCGTTCGACCCTTGGTGAGTGGATGGTCAACATGTTTCTTGCTTTACAGCAATTCGTCAGGACCAAGGAGTGCTCATATGATTTGCATGGGCACCCCCGTGATCAGGGGGCCCAGTATACGACCTGGTAGGTGTCGTATGGCTGTCCTTCCTCAGGACCCTTCCCAGAACTATATGGGAAAGAGGAGAGAGAAGTGTACTGTCAAGGAGAGACCAGAGAGTCATTATGTACAAACGTGGAAACACTCGCGTTTTGTGACTGTTATAAAATACAGTAAGTGGGCATGCCTGTGGTCTGCCTATGGAGGTCGCATGCTTAGTGGTATCCAGCAGGGTTGGCTGGAAAGTTGTCATGTAACAAACACCTAGGCATATCAAAGGCTATTGTTGTGCTACAAGCATGCGCGATTACTGGTGGTAAAATGAGACAACATTGGTGGGGAGAAAAACCGTCTTGAAACATTTCTGTGTGAAATTACAGAAAAGGACACTAGATGGAGTCAGTGTGTGGATGACTAGCCCCTAGCGTGAACTATAACATAGGCCAGAGTGCTATCGTGCTGCCGGAAATTTAGAGCAACCTTACCCGTATGCTATACTCGGGAGGCTTCCTCGAGCTGACCGGGTGGGGCCAGGGCTTGGTGGAAACCACCTGTGAGAGAGAAGCGCCCCCGTCATGTTAACAGTTGGCGGTCGGCGTGGGTCCCCATTCATCTGTTGAAAGCTCGATCCCACCGCGGCGCTCAGGAGGAGGTGCACGCGGGGGCGCAGGATGAAGCATATGCCTTACCTCGGAGTTCCTGGCGTGGATCGTCTAGTCACCTACCCTTCCCACTGCGGACGGTACCGCAGGTCAGCCGGTATAACCTGAGCGTTCTTGGCGCACTATTTATGACCAGTGATTGACACGATGGGCGTAGCCCGGACGTGTTTCCCAGGTAACGGGAAATAAATAATGGACATAGAAAATGCACTACGCTCTGTTCCAAGGAGGCGGCGAATTAGTCGACTAGTGAGTGTTGCCATGGCACTGTGGTGGTGATAGTAAACACCAAAGATGGCTTTGCGTACTAGCGAGGAGGGAGGGAATGGTAAGAACCATCTTGTTGGAGGGGTTATGAAACCAGGAGCATGTTTTTAGTAATGCTGGGGAGCTGGTGATGCGCCCCCGCGGAGCTATACAGGGGGTCACTCAATACTACGATCAATCTGTTTATAGTGATGGGTAGTGTTCGGCATAGTGAGGACAATTCAGTCCGTCGGTCAGTTATCTAGTGAGCATCGTCCAGGGCACCGCATCGTTGAGCCCGTTTTCATCTGTATGTAGACGGTGTACCCATCTCTGCTCCAACCTGAAGAGGGATTGCTGATTCATACCGGGTTGGCACTCAAGAACTGTCCACTGTATGTCCTCAGTGGTATGTTTATGTTCCTTGCAATGTTCGTAGAGCCCGGTGTGCGTTTTGGAGCATCGAATATTGCTGTTGTGCTCCATTATGCGTTGTTTCACCGGGCGCATTGTCATTCCGATATACAACATTCTGCAGGGGCACACCAAGATGTATATACATTTCGAGCTGTTACAATTGGTGTGTTTGTTGAAAGTCCAGGTAAAGTCTCCTGGGAGTTCAATTGTTTTGCCTTGAATGGTTTGTGGGCAGACCACACAAGAACCACATTTGTAGTGTCCAGTGACAGGGGGGAGGTCCCACAGCGTCCTGGCTGGTCGGGTTTGTGATTTCTTAGGGCGGGTGTGGATCAACGCGTCCTTTAGGTTAGCAGTTCTCTTGAAGGCAAACCGTGGTCGTGCCAATTCCATCCCAGTGGCGTTCAAGATCCCCCAATGGGTCATCACGGCTTTCTTGATAGATGACGAATGCCCGGTGTAAGAGGTGACACAGGTGATAGTGTCATCTGGTTCTTTCGGGTGGACCTCTAGGAGGGCATCTCTGTTGTTGTTCAATGCTCGTTTATATGATTTCTTCAACAGGCGGGTGGGGTAACCTCTGTCCTGGAGTTTGTGCTGTAGAGTCCGGGCCTCTTGTCTGAAGTTTTGGACAGAGCTACAGTTCCTCCGAATTCTAAGAAATTGCCCAAAGGGCAAATTATCTCGCAGAGCTTTAGTGTGGTGGCTCTGGTAGAGGAGTAAGCTATTCCTGTCCGTATCCTTTTTGTATAGCGTAGTTGTTATCGCTTCAGGTTCCAGATTGATGGTTAGATCCAGGAATGGTATGGACGTCTCCGAGATGGTTCCAGTAAATTTGAGGAAGGGGTCTTGTAGGTTAATCCAGTCACAAAATGCTTCACAGCTAGGACGGTCCCCTTTCCAAAGGATCAGGATGTCGTCGATAAAACGACGCCAGAGAGTTAAATTCTCTCGGTATGGGTTTTGCTCCGGGGGGTAGATGTATCTCTTTTCGAACGCAGCCATATAGATGCAGGCCAAGCTCGGCGCAAAGGTAGAACCCATGGAAGTCCCCCGTACTTGATGGTATAACTGGGATTCGTACCTGAAGAAGTTCTCAGTCAGGGCGATGTGAGCCAGTTCCATAATGAATGTTATTGGTGTTGGAGAAAACCATTCCTCTTCTCGCATCAGCGAATCCACTGCTTCCAGGGTTGCTTGTTGCGGGATATTAGTGTATAATGCCTCTACGTCGAGGGTAAGAAGCAAGTCAGTGTCCTCTCTGCCATCTATGTCTGCAATGAGACGGAGTACATCCCTTGTGTCTTGCAGGTAGGATGGTATCTGTTTGACGTAAGGTTGGAAGAACGTATCACAAAATTGTGACAGTGGTTCTAGTAGAGATCCAATTCCAGAGACAATGGGTCTCCCAGGGACAGGCGACGTTCCCTTGTGTATTTTCGGGAGAGTGTAGAAGTAGGGGATGACAGGATCCGGAGTGACCAAGAATTCTGCCTCCTTTCTACTAATCCACTCGTTGGTCTCCCCCTCGATCACAAGGCCCATGATGGTTGTAGTCAATCTTTTGGTTGGGTCCTCAGGGAGAGGTCTGTAATGGTTGGTATTTGCCAATTGTCTTCTGCACTCACGATCATAGTCTTCGTAGTTCTGGATGACCGTGGCGCCCCCCTTGTCCGCTTGTTTGATGACGATCGACTCGTCTTGGCCTAGTGTTTTGACTGCTAGTCGTTCTGCGTTAGTCAAATTCTGGAAGGTTTTCTTCGAGGGTATTTCACGTACGCTCCTCAAGACCGCACGCTCAAAGGTCAGGACTTCCGGTGGTACCATACCGTCAGTGGGGGTGAAGGTGGATGGTTTTCTTAAACCTGTGTCTGGATCCGGGAGCTCAGGTTGATTTTCAAAGAATGCCCGGAGGCGAATTTTCCTGAAAAATTGTTTCAGTTCGATCATCTCTTGGAATGTATCTGGGATCGGCGTAGGAACAAAACCAAGACCTTTCTCTAGTACTCGTGTCTCGGTTGGTGTCAGGATTCTATTTGATAGATTCACAACTAAGCTCGTCTCCCCCTGGATGACGTGCTCCTGGTCTCCATTGCTGCTGGTGCTGGTATCTGGTCCTGCCACTGTACACCCTTTTGCCCGCCTCGCTTTCGCCCTCTTCCTCTGCCCCAGCCTCTGCCGTGAAAAGGTGGCGGATTGGGGGGGTAGAATTGCGGGGGGCCCTGTGGGTAGAAGGGGTACTGCCAGGGGGGTACCATCTGTGGTGGTCCATGGAAGGCTGGGCCTTGATAATAGCCTTGTTGCCATGTCCGAGGTGTGCGGGGATTTCTTGATGGGAATCCCCCACTGGAATCGCTACTATCCGATCCACGTCTGGTATCGCTCCCTGAGTTGTCATCAGATGAGTAGGTCTTCTTTTTCCCGTTGAAGTCATCCTTCAGGTAGGGGTAGACTTTTTCTTTTACAAATTTAGCAATGTCTTTCTCGAGTTTGACTGTTTTTTGTTTCAGTAGAAACTCGTGGTGATCCGCCATTTCTTGATTTATTTCCGAGAGTTTGGTCGAGAACGCTGTTTTGTTGTTCTTGGATATGGCGGTTTTCATGGTGGCTTCCATAGCGGAGATCTTCTCTAGTAAAGCATCCGATAGACGCTTCGCCGTTTGACTAATGAGGAAGAGGAGGTCTTTGGTGCATTTCCACGAAACTTGACACCACTCTAATTTGAACCTTTTGTCGTCCAGAAACAGTCTCGGAATTATGTTCACTATCAAACCCTGTGGGGCTATATTACTCCTTAGATATTCAGTCATCATGATTCCGTGAATGGTGATCCTGATGAGTTCCTTTTTCATTTCCGATAGTGTGGTCCAATCATCGGAGGATGCACCGGATGATGTGGTGGGGGGATTAGTAAGAAGAGATGGTGTCGTTCTCAGGGCCATTGTCTCTGGAATTGGATCTCTACTAGAACCACTGTCACAATTTTGTGATACGTTCTTCCAACCTTACGTCAAACAGATACCATCCTACCTGCAAGACACAAGGGATGTACTCCGTCTCATTGCAGACATAGATGGCAGAGAGGACACTGACTTGCTTCTTACCCTCGACGTAGAGGCATTATACACTAATATCCCGCAACAAGCAACCCTGGAAGCAGTGGATTCGCTGATGCGAGAAGAGGAATGGTTTTCTCCAACACCAATAACATTCATTATGGAACTGGCTCACATCGCCCTGACTGAGAACTTCTTCAGGTACGAATCCCAGTTATACCATCAAGTACGGGGGACTTCCATGGGTTCTACCTTTGCGCCGAGCTTGGCCTGCATCTATATGGCTGCGTTCGAAAAGAGATACATCTACCCCCCGGAGCAAAACCCATACCGAGAGAATTTAACTCTCTGGCGTCGTTTTATCGACGACATCCTGATCCTTTGGAAAGGGGACCGTCCTAGCTGTGAAGCATTTTGTGACTGGATTAACCTACAAGACCCCTTCCTCAAATTTACTGGAACCATCTCGGAGACGTCCATACCATTCCTGGATCTAACCATCAATCTGGAACCTGAAGCGATAACAACTACGCTATACAAAAAGGATACGGACAGGAATAGCTTACTCCTCTACCAGAGCCACCACACTAAAGCTCTGCGAGATAATTTGCCCTTTGGGCAATTTCTTAGAATTCGGAGGAACTGTAGCTCTGTCCAAAACTTCAGACAAGAGGCCCGGACTCTACAGCACAAACTCCAGGACAGAGGTTACCCCACCCGCCTGTTGAAGAAATCATATAAACGAGCATTGAACAACAACAGAGATGCCCTCCTAGAGGTCCACCCGAAAGAACCAGATGACACTATCACCTGTGTCACCTCTTACACCGGGCATTCGTCATCTATCAAGAAAGCCGTGATGACCCATTGGGGGATCTTGAACGCCACTGGGATGGAATTGGCACGACCACGGTTTGCCTTCAAGAGAACTGCTAACCTAAAGGACGCGTTGATCCACACCCGCCCTAAGAAATCACAAACCCGACCAGCCAGGACGCTGTGGGACCTCCCCCCTGTCACTGGACACTACAAATGTGGTTCTTGTGTGGTCTGCCCACAAACCATTCAAGGCAAAACAATTGAACTCCCAGGAGACTTTACCTGGACTTTCAACAAACACACCAATTGTAACAGCTCGAAATGTATATACATCTTGGTGTGCCCCTGCAGAATGTTGTATATCGGAATGACAATGCGCCCGGTGAAACAACGCATAATGGAGCACAACAGCAATATTCGATGCTCCAAAACGCACACCGGGCTCTACGAACATTGCAAGGAACATAAACATACCACTGAGGACATACAGTGGACAGTTCTTGAGTGCCAACCCGGTATGAATCAGCAATCCCTCTTCAGGTTGGAGCAGAGATGGGTACACCGTCTACATACAGATGAAAACGGGCTCAACGATGCGGTGCCCTGGACGATGCTCACTAGATAACTGACCGACGGACTGAATTGTCCTCACTATGCCGAACACTACCCATCACTATAAACAGATTGATCGTAGTATTGAGTGACCCCCTGTATAGCTCCGCGGGGGCGCATCACCAGCTCCCCAGCATTACTAAAAACATGCTCCTGGTTTCATAACCCCTCCAACAAGATGGTTCTTACCATTCCCTCCCTCCTCGCTAGTACGCAAAGCCATCTTTGGTGTTTACTATCACCACCACAGTGCCATGGCAACACTCACTAGTCGACTAATTCGCCGCCTCCTTGGAACAGAGCGTAGTGCATTTTCTATGTCCATTATTTATTTCCCGTTACCTGGGAAACACGTCCGGGCTACGCCCATCGTGTCAATCACTGGTCATAAATAGTGCGCCAAGAACGCTCAGGTTATACCGGCTGACCTGCGGTACCGTCCGCAGTGGGAAGGGTAGGTGACTAGACGATCCACGCCAGGAACTCCGAGGTAAGGCATATGCTTCATCCTGCGCCCCCGCGTGCACCTCCTCCTGAGCGCCGCGGTGGGATCGAGCTTTCAACAGATGAATGGGGACCCACGCCGACCGCCAACTGTTAACATGACGGGGGCGCTTCTCTCTCACAGGTGGTTTCCACCAAGCCCTGGCCCCACCCGGTCAGCTCGAGGAAGCCTCCCGAGTATAGCATACGGGTAAGGTTGCTCTAAATTTCCGGCAGCACGATAGCACTCTGGCCTATGTTATAGTTCACGCTAGGGGCTAGTCATCCACACACTGACTCCATCTAGTGTCCTTTTCTGTAATTTCACACAGAAATGTTTCAAGACGGTTTTTCTCCCCACCAATGTTGTCTCATTTTACCACCAGTAATCGCGCATGCTTGTAGCACAACAATAGCCTTTGATATGCCTAGGTGTTTGTTACATGACAACTTTCCAGCCAACCCTGCTGGATACCACTAAGCATGCGACCTCCATAGGCAGACCACAGGCATGCCCACTTACTGTATTTTATAACAGTCACAAAACGCGAGTGTTTCCACGTTTGTACATAATGACTCTCTGGTCTCTCCTTGACAGTACACTTCTCTCTCCTCTTTCCCATATAGTTCTGGGAAGGGTCCTGAGGAAGGACAGCCATACGACACCTACCAGGTCGTATACTGGGCCCCCTGATCACGGGGGTGCCCATGCAAATCATATGAGCACTCCTTGGTCCTGACGAATTGCTGTAAAGCAAGAAACATGTTGACCATCCACTCACCAAGGGTCGAACGAGGCTGACTACCTTGACTGTTCCGCCTCGATACCCCTTGTATTTTTAATAGAGCAGTGTGCCATACCATTAAAACCCCAATTTTTGGACTTCACTGACTCTTTTTAATTCACCCACGCTCACTTTTGCACAACCACATATTACCTCCTTGCATGGTCCCCTGACATCCACACACCCTTTGGCGAAGGAATAGAAGATCCCCACCAAAGTGCAACATTTATTGTTGCCCGACAGGCATTGCACTGCCAGCCTGGCGCAGGGGCAGGGTACCTATGATGACGCTGGACGATCACCGGGTGGGATTACAATTGTAGTCCAACCGGCGACTTGTGTGAGGTACCCCTAAAATTCCGAAAGAGGGTTCACTACACTCACTTTTCTCTCCCCCCTCTTGTTGACCTGACAAGAAAGAGACCAATGACAGTCCTTTAGCGGACTGTGACCGGGGAACTCTGTATTCCTTTTGTTGGTACTCTAATATGTACCAAAGACAGAAATGGAAGTGGTCAAATAATTTCTATCCATAGATTGACAAAGCTAGGAAACTTGTTAATAAAACTGTTTCTGCATTCCTCACAGACCATCACATGGCCTGTATCCATAACAACAATCGAACCACCCTAGTACCCAAAATATTGTTAATTTTCTTTGAAAAGATCTTTTTTTTAGTTTAGTTGCGATGGTCACCGATTGTCAAAGCCCAGCTCACCTGAGTTTCCGTTCAGTTCTGATGGAGGTTGAAGACAGTACGACCCTACCCTGAAACTGCTTGTTCCAGCACACATTTCTAGACTTTTTATAAAACAAATACTGTACTTTTACATCAAAATACAGCAGGTAATTTGTGCAAGTCCTTGATTTACTGTTTGCCTTGCTGTTAATGGTTTCCTCTGTTCGATTCTTAAAAAAGTTCCATGTAAAACAATGTTTATTTCACAAATTTCCACAAAGTATTCTTGTAACAAAGGGTTTGAAACACAAAGCTTGTGGGAGATATCTTGTTCCAAATTGTCTTTACATGAATCCAGAAATCGCCGATAAAGTTCTTTCAGGTAATAAAAGCTTTTGCACTTACTTGTTGCTGAAAAGGGATACTGATCAGTCTAACCTTGACCTCGTTCTCTTTTGCAGGTCGATTGCAGTGGACAGAAGAAGGGCTGAGGCAAGAAGTAGCCGGAAACCAGAAGAAGGAAGAGCCAGAAGCCGCACCCGTTGACGTCAATGAAGGTCTGGAGAGAGCAGGAGTGCCAGCGCCGAAGGATCTGTTCTCAGGTAAGTGGGAGGTAGACAAGCACAAGCACTGGGTGAGACTCAGGGCCTGCCTTTTATAGACAGGGCTGGGTGTGGTTCGAAGAGCTGGGTGTGGTTCGAAGAACTGGGTGTGGTTCTCACAAGCAGGTGTGCAGAGCTTCAGTTATTTTGCTAATGAGTTGAAGTAACACATGGCCTAGGGAGGAGTGTTCTAAATAAGCCTTGGTAAAAACAAGGTCCAATGTTTTCTAAATGAGCCTTGGTAAAAGCAAGGTCCAATGTGCAAACAAGACAGCAATGTCCAAACTTGTGAATACATTGAGCAACATACACAGAAGTCCTAGGGAGGGGCTGAGATAACAAGAAAGGCTTTCAGTAGTATGTATAAAGAGAGATATTACACAGACCACTAGTGCAATGAGAGGGGACATGCTCTTTGCTGTGCACAAACCCTAACACAGATACGTTACGAGAATGGAAAACAAAAGCAGACATTAAACGGCCACCAGTGCATCCAAAAATAATAAGTAAAAAAAGTACATTCTAAACATTACACTGCACATATTACTATATACATGCTTCTTTAAAAACATGTTTACACTCATATTGTGGTACTAAGTTTCTTTAAAATCCACTTTTAAGACCTATTTCCGGTTTTCACAGTTATTTGAAAGGCTTTCAGTAGTATGTATAAAGAGAGCCATTTTCTCTCCCGACTTTCCCCCCCTGTGAGTAAGAGGTTCAGCGCTGGGATACCTTCTGGGTGACTACGCGCTTTAGAAAAACCTAAAATAAATAAATAATAAATAAATAAATAAATTTGGGACGTCGTGACAAAACAGTTAACCGCAACGATTGAGGCTGTTCCATAACGTGAAAAACACATATATGCACACATATTACAGTATTCACTTTAGGGGTTTATTACTGTACACTTGAAACTCCTGTTTTTCTAGTGTATTTCTAGAACAACCATCTCTAAAACCTATTTTCCATTTTCGCTGTGAAGCCGGAGATCCCAATCATAGCGAAACAAAAGGGGATGATGGACGGAGCGTTTGAGCAAATCAAACACTCACCCCCATTCAACTGATCTGGGTTTAATCCATCACCATTCTTTAGCCCACTCAGCCACACCAGTTCAGACATGGCCATATGCAAATCAGTCTGACCCTGTGCCTCATGGGAACAGTCCAGCCCGAACTGCCAAGCCATGTCTTCCCTGGACTGGAAGCAAGCATCCTGGGACCAGTTTCAGATTCATAATCCTCATCAGTCAGGCTATCTTGAATCCAGTGGCCAAGTGAGCAAGGGACTCAGGTCTGAGCATACCCTGCCAACTTAGGGCGAAAAAATCGAAACAAAAGGGGATGATGGATGGAGCGTTTGAGCAAATCAAACACTCAGCCCCAGTCAACTGATCTGGGTTTAATCCATCACCATTCTTTAGCCCACTCAGCCACCCCAGTTCAGACATGGCCATATGCAAATCAGTCTGACCCTTTGCCTCATGGGAACAGTCCAGCCCGAACTGCCAAGCCATGTCTTCCCTGGACCGGAAACAAGTATCCTGAGACCGGTTTCGGATTCATAATCCTCATCAGCCAGGCTATCTTGAATCCAGAGGCCAAGTGAGCAAGGGACTCACGTCTGAGCATACCCTGCCAACTTAGAGCGAACAAAGCGAAACAAAAGGGGATGATGGACGGAGCGTTTGAGCAAATCAAACACTCACCCCCAGTCAACTGATCTGGGTTTAATCCATGACCATTCTTTAGCCCACTCAGCCACCCCAGTTCAGACTTGGCCATATGCAAATCAGTCTGACCCTGTGCTTCATGGGAACAGTCCAGCCCGAACTGCCAAGCCATGTCTTCCCTGGACCTGAAACAAGCATCCTGGGACTGGTTTCGGATTCATAATCCTCATCAGCCAGGCTATCTTGAATCCAGTGGCCAAGTGAGCAAGGGACTCACGTCTGAGCATACCCTGCAAACTTAGGGCGAACAAAGCGAAGCAAAAGGGGATGATGGACGGAGCGTTTGAGCAAATCAAACACTCACCCCCAGTCAACTGATCTGGGTTTAATCCATCACCATTCTTTAGCCCACTCAGCCACGCCAGTTCAGACATGGCCATATGCAAATCAGTCTGACCCTGTGCCTCATGGGAACAGTTCAGCCCGAACTGCCAAGCCATGTCTTCCCTGGACTGGAAACAAGCATCCTGGGACCGATTTCGGATTCATAATCCTCATCAGCCAGGCTATCTTGAATCCAGTGGCCAAGTGAGCAAGGGACTCACGTCTGAGCATACCCTGCCAACTTAGGGCGAACAAAGCGAAACAAAAGGGGATGATGGACGGAGCGTTTGAGCAAATCAAACACTCACCCCCAGTTAACTGATCTGGGATTAATCCATCACCATTCTTTAGCCCACTCAGCCACCCCAGTTCAGACATGGCCATGTGCAAATCAGTCTGACCCTGTGCCTCATGGGAACAGTCCAGCCCGAACTGCCAAGCCATGTCTTCCCTGGACCGGAAACAAGCATCCTGATACCGGTTTCGGATTCATAATCCTCATCAGCCAGGCTATCCTGATCCCAATCATGTCGTAATCGTGATTCCCGCAGACACGGCGCAAAACCAGAAAGCAAAAGCAGGAATGCAATAGCCATCACCACATTAAAAAAATAGATAATTCACCATCTAAATAACTCTATAAAAACATTTATCAGAATCTCAATATCTCTATAACAATACGTATTAATGATTCACTGATATATTTTTTATATTTTCACCAATATTCGCGTGTAGCTGCGTTAGTCACGACGAACCCATGATGGTACATGGGGGTGCGCTGGCGGTTGCAGCGTTGTTGCGAATATCGCGTGTGGTTAAAAAACTCTAATTTGGACAAAAAACTTGTGTCACTGGCACACTTATTTCTTAAACATGGAGTCAGAGTATCTCCACCCTGATCCCTTATGTTAGGTTTCACGGAAACTTTCAGGCCTGGGAACGTTTCCTGAACGATAAAATGGTGAGCACAACTCTCTGTTCGGGATGCGTTCAGCCAATTACAGCATTACCGATGGCATGCACATCTGCAATTAATCGCGAAACTACAGTGAAATATCTGCTGCCAATGAATTTCTGAAAAACTAGTGGATGGATTTGCACCATCTGCATAACGACTTCTACCTTTCTGTCAAATTTGATGTAATACCATCCAGCGGTTGGGGCTGTAGGTTCAACAACGCGTTCATATTGGAATTACCATTATAAATGCACCCTTTGTTTACACAAAACCTACTTTGACACTTTTTCAGGAAAATGTCATGAAGATTGGTCAAACAATGCCAAAATTATAGGCAAGTCACAAAAGGCTTTTCCTATGGAAACTAGGGCCTACTTATAACTAACTACTGACGACCGCCAGGAGGTAATATATTACCCATATTCTTGGCTCTGGTTCTTCATTCAATTTTCCCAAAAAAGTGTCCTAGAAAGACTTGTTGTCCTTGGGGGCCTACAACCCCTTCTGTTAATGGAGTGCCATCCACGCTATGATAGAAAGGGACAAAGTATTTTGTCATTTCTACAGCAAAGTCTTTAAGCATAGGATTAGCACAGTGGTATCCATGCCGATCTGTAAAATTACAAACGTTTTTTACCACTCCAGGCACAGTATTACAGATTTGACTTAGTAAAATACCAACCAAGCCAACCTGAAATGAATAAAAGCAACCCCTGACACATGTTTCTCTCTCCTTAGAGCTTTTCAGATCAGAGAGGTATAGCTTGTTCCAGACACAAGGGGGCACCAGTATAAGTGAAAACAATACCCTTTCAGGCATTGAGTGATGCATACTTTATGCAAAAAGAAGCAGAGAACTCTGGGTAGTTCTCAAGTTGAGATGGAAAGCAGCTCCTGTATAGAACACCCACACTAACAGCCATCTGCTCACCTCAAATGTCTGCTTTTCTATCAAAGTTTTTAAGCAAAGGATTAGCACAGTGCCATCCACGCCGAGATAGAAAGAGACAAAGTCTTTTGCCATTTCTACAGCAAATGCTTTACGCATAGGATTAGCAAAGTGCTATCAATGTTGACCTGTAAAATGACAAAAGCCTTTTACCACCCCAGGCACATTATTACAGCTTTAAATTGGCATCTGTTGGGGCAAAAGTCATGCATTGCTGGACTCGTGTTGCATTTTGAGGCCTATTCCAACTACACTGCGTCACTCCTTGCGCCTAGGTTTTGACGCAGTGGTGACCTGGAAGTGATGCAGTGAAATTTCACTGCATCACCTTTACTAGGCTTTCCTGGGTGGGAGCGCCTACCTTGCATACATTATGCCTAGCGCATGTATAATGTGACGCAGGGCTGTACAACGTGACGCATCTCCCTATATGCGCCATATTGTAAATTGGCTGCATTATTTATGCCTCTGCAGCGTCACAAAAGTAACACAACAACAGCGCAAAAGTGTTGCAAGGGGCTTGTAAATCTTCCCCATAGGTTTTGCACAAAGAGAGATCCACTAAAGTAGCTTGTTCTGCTTTTGCCCTAAATTCTGATGCCCAGTTGAAAGCAGGTGCAAGCTAGGGTTCAAACAGTAGTTCACAGGACATACCTATGCATAAACTTTGCTTTACACAGAAGCGCACATCCTTCACGCTTGACCCCTGTGCAGATTGTCAGCGTCTAGGAATTGGTATTGGAGTGTTTATATTTAATATACATCCTAGACTAACCACTGCAAGCTCGCCTGTGCGCAAGAGCGAAACTGAGCATCGCCAGGAACAGCCGGATTTACAGCAAGCGCTGTTCATGATGTCGTCAGTGGACGATGTGTGCTTGATCTTGTGGTGCGCTATTTTCTATCCTTCATGCTATGGGTTCTGCAGTTTGTCATGCACAGTGAAGCACAGTATATCTGGGACCAGGAGTAAAAAACACAAGCACAGTTACATTTCAGATCCATGGCTAAGTGTAAGGTGGATGCCATTTTAAGAGATGAACTGCCTCTGTTGGAAGCCAAAATACACAGAACTTGCCTATTGTCCTGTCTGTAATTTCTAGTCTGAGCAGTCCCGGCCTGTATCGCCTGTATCTTACCCAGGGCTTTAGTGGGGCGGGTCCCTGTTGTTCCCGGAAGAAAGAAATGTAGGTCACACTCGTGGGAGGTTTGTAGACTCACCGAGAATGGAAGCCTCACAGGAGATACATTATCTGGGTGACAGGGCATATTCCGGAAAGGATGGAGACACGAGTTGGAGCTTGGCCTGGAAGAGGCTTGACCCGTGGAGTATGCCTTGTAAAAAGCATGGTCCAAATGTCATGGATTGGAATGGGTGGGGTCAGTGAATGCAGAAGGCCTGTAAGAGAATGGGGCCTAAGGCCTAAAGAGAGATGTATCAAACGCCGCGGCCCTTGTCACCTTCGTTGTGTGTTCATTTGATTGAAATTGCCACTTCCCCTTTATTTCCTTTTCTATATTTATTTTGTTTGCCACTACCTACTCCAAATGTATAGTCGGAGTACGATAAATGAGTGTGTCATTTCACTCAATATTTCTGAGCTCCTTACTCGCACATGAATTACTGTTCTATTTTTAAAAGCACACAGATTTCCTCTTAATGTTGATAGCAGAAAAAAATAAAAAGAAGAACTGCAAAGAGAACAATAAAAATGCCTTGCAGCATTCCTGACCAACCACATAAGCTCCTGTTTTTCACCGAGACCATTATTTTTAAAAGGAAAATCACCATAATGGAAATTTACCCTTCAGGGTATGCCTGATGTCACAACTGGTGCGCTAATAGCTCTGTAACTCCACTTAACTCAGAGACTGCTTTTGAAGATAAATAAAAAAGAATTGCTCTTGAAGCATAAAGCAGTTCCAGTAGCTTTAGGCAGAATTCTATGGATCTGCTGCTCAACTATCTATTGCTAGGAAACGTTTTACTCCAATGATATTGGAAGAACCACACTGTGAATAAAAGACCCTAAGGGAGCTTTGTCCTAATGAAAGGGATAGTGACATGAATTGTAAGTTCTGTTATTTTTTTCAATAAGGGTCCCTACAGTGAGTTATTACTCACTTTTCAGATGGATTTGCCATCAAAATTCAGTGAGAGCTTCCTAAAAAGCAGGTGAACGCATTTTGGGCATATGTATCAAGCTAATTTTCATTCGCAAACGCTGCGAATTGCAAAAACAGCGTTTGCGAATGAAAATTCGCTATTCGGAATGTATGAAGCAAAAGTGCCTCACAAAACGAGAAATCGCAAAAAATGCGATTCCTTGATTTGCAAGCATGGAAAAGCTGCGAATCATTTGCGATTTCTTTTTTTGCGATTTCTTAATGTGTGAAATTCGCAAACGGGAAATCGCAAATCAAGAAATCGCAATGGAATGTATGAAAATATCGCAAATTGCGAATTTCGGAAATTTGCAATTTACAGAATTGCAATTACCACCAAGTAGGGGCAGGTGGTAGCCAGGTACAAACTATTTAAGGGGTACCAGAGTGCAACAGACTTTTTTTCACAATGGCGGGGCTTTATGTTATAGCCAGGAGGATGCGACTCAGAGCTGCTGCACAGAGGAGGAGATGCCAGGAGAGGATATTCCTTGCGCGCATTACCATCTACCAGCGCACTGTGGAGGACATCTACACCCACTACAGACTGGATGAAGACAGTATCCATGATTTAATTGAGGAACTCAGACCCTTCCTTGAACACCCCACACGCAGGACACATTCCATCCCCACTCACATCCAGGTCCTGTGCTCCCTACACCTCTTGGCCTCAGGTAGTTATCAGGGGGTGATACTGATAGCCACAGCAGAAGGGGTGTCACAAAGTGCACTTTCGCGCTTTTTCCATGCGTTCCTTGATGCCATGGTACAGAGGATGCAACACCACATTTACTTCCCAAGCACCCCACAGGCACTAGACCAGACCAAGCAGGACTTTTACCAAATGGCCCAATTCCCCCACGTGATAGGATGCATAGATGAGACACATATTGCAATATCCCCTCCCTCCCACAATGAGTACGTGTTCAGGAACCGCAAATGCTGCCATTCACTGAACATACAGGTGGTGTGTGATGCCAAACACATCATCACAGACATAGTTGCAAAATATCCTGGCAGCACTCATGACGCTTTCATCTTCCGTCACAGTGGGATATACCGTAGACTCACAAGTGGGGAGTTTGGTGAGGGATATCTACTAGGTAAATGCATTGAAACATAGGCCACATTTGTTCTGACTAGCAGGTGCAGTACAGTGACTAACCATATCCATCCCACCCCACAGGTGACAGTGCATATGCTGTCCGGGATTTCATTCTGGCGCCCTACCTGAATCCTGCCAACGCTGGGGAGCGGCGATACAACAGAGCACACATAGTAACCAGAGGCACCATTGAACGCACATTCGGGATACTGAAGAGCAGATACCTGTTGCAAGATAGTGGTAGCATGTGCCATGCTGCACAACATCGCCACCAGGAAAGGCACACCAATGGAGGTCAGTGAATCGGAGTCCTCAGACGTGGAGGGGCCTGGCCCAGGACGTATGGCAGCTGGTGTAGCTGGTGCAGCAGCTGGGCGCCAGAGGCGAGATGAGATTACACGCAACTATTTCTAGGTAAGAAAAAATTACACAATGCCATATCTCATGTGTGCGACTGTGTTTAATTCCTTAACTGCAGGAACAATTATGTCACACAGCCTGAATGCTAACTAGTCACACTCCATTTTTCCTGCACATGTTATTCTCACAGTGCAAGACTGTAAACAGGAGTTAGTGTACAAGTGAAGTCTGTAGCTGCCCTCTTCCAGTGGTCACAAACTTTGCACCTCACATACGGCGCTGGCGAGCTGAAGCCCCTGTTAGTGGCTGCACAGTGTTCTCCTCATTAGGCATGGTAGGCCGACTGATTCGGCCACTACGGCGCCTCTCAATGATGGGTGGTGGGGTGGTGCTGCTCCGGCCTGACAGTGCGTCCTCTTAAGTGGGAGTTAGGACTCCTGGCCCAGTAGTACAAACTGCCCGGAGCTCATCTACAGCAGATGTAACCTGCACCAGTGCCCTAGCTACATCCTGGCTACCATGTCCCATCTCTCGCTGCACGTGTATGTTGCGCCTGGAGAGGATATTGGTGGCAGAGGCCAGGCGGTTCACAGGCCTGTGTATAGAGGTCCAGGCGCTGTAGCTCTTGGCGGCTAGCAGCACGGTCTGCTCTTAGTTCTTCACAGAGTGCCTGCATTGCATCCTTCAGTTCAGCCCTCATGCTCCTGAAGATTGCCCTCAATTCTATTTGTAAAGATTTTATGTTTTTTGCTTGCAGGCGCTGCACCTGCAACATATGCATTTCCAGGCGGGCAAAGACTGTTCCCTCACCCGGATCTGCAGCACTGCTGGTTGTGCGAGGTCTGCGTCTGGTTGTGCCTTGTGTGAGTTGGTGAGCACGTGCACGGACTTCTTGCTGTGGCTGTGTGTGTTCGGAGTGCACATTGACATCGCTGTCCCCTGCCTCGCCCTCCAATGGGGGTAGTGGTCTGACTACGTGTCTTCTGCGTTGCTTTGGCGAGATGACGGGGCTGTCCTCCCCATCTGTGTTCTCCTCATGCCCTGCGTCTCCTAAGTTTGGACTTTCGGCCAGTGTCTCACTGCCTGTAGGCTGTGTTGCAGATGGTGCTGTGGACGTAAATGCACACATTTATTAACTGTACTCACTTGCACTTGGTAATTATTACATTTCATAGTTTGGGATTACATGTGCCATGTACTTTCCTTTCCTGACCTGCACATGCTATTGGGGACTGGCTGGCTAAAAATGCACCACTTTACTGTACATGTGACTACATTTCCCATATAACATTGCTGTGTGTGCCTGTACCTGCTCTGGACTAGAAATCTTTTTTCCTGCCCCTAGGTCGCTGCTGGGGTTTTTTGGGGGGGTGTCAGGGGTGTGAGAGCATGCTTCTTACCTGGTCCTAGTACTGGTTGCTTGGAGCTGTCGAGATCAGCCACACCCATAACACTTTCTGGTTACAGGGTCCCCTCCACTAGTTCCTCCAGAGGTGTTGAGTCCGAAACTGTTGAGGTCCCTCCACCGGTGGCCCTGGACTGCTCTAGCCTGGCAGCCAACTTCTCCTTCAAGCGCTGGCGCAGATCATACCATTGCTTTCTAAGTTCATCCACACTCCTGTGTGTCACCCCCATTGCATTTACTTTCTGCAGAATTTCAGCCCAAATGCGCCTTTTGCAGGTCTCAGGCACCCTCAAAGATTTTTTACCAAACAGTAGCTCCTGACTGACCACCATTTCCTGGATTAATGCCTCCAATTCAGCCTCTGAGAATTTGTATTCTCTTCCTTGAACCTTCACCCTGCTGCTGTGTTTCCTGGCTGGCCATGTCTCCAGTTTCAGCCATACTGTAGTAAACTGCAGAGTTCCCTCTCCACCACTCCTTCACTCTGACTGTGACTCAGCAACTCAGGTGCAGCATGGGTAGTCACACTTCCTGATTGTGATGTCATCAAGCTGCACCTGAGTTTCCAATTAGCAGATTTGCGAAATTCGCAAAATTGCGATTTTTTTCCGTTAAGATATCGTAAAATTGCGATTTCTTACGGTTAAGGAATCGCTTTTGGAAATCTCGCAATTAAATAGCACTTTTTACCGAATCGCTATTTGATTGCGATTTGTTACATACATACCAATTTGGGATTATGAATCTGCGATTCGTAAAAAATCACTATCTCAGAATCGCAAATGGGTACCTTGATACATATGGCCCTTAATCCTTAAATTCACAAATCACTGCATTGCTGGCCCCGCAAAGTGTTGTCAAATTCATAAAAGATGCTAAGTCACCATTCATAATACTTTCATAATACTTTTGCCAGGGTGACAGTTTGTACAACTAGCAAAAACAATTCCCTTCTTACATTTATAGAAGACAGACAACATATTTAAAACTGATGAAGGAACTGGGAAATAATAATTAGACCAAATTCATAAAGATTGTGTTATGATTTACTGCTGGTTTATGTTTACGTAAGGAATTGGGGTTGTTGGTTGATAGGTGTGTGAGCTGTTCTCAAGCAACAACCACAACCCCTGTCTGCGTGAACCACAAAAGTCACTAAATTAACCGCTTAACTCTCTGAAAGGTTGGCACAAAAGCAGTCAATGCTAAGTTTGAGGCAATGTGCAAATGTATTTATACAGAATTCTAACAGTAATATAGTGAAAACAGCAAAAGAAAAATCTTAAACCAATTTTGAACGATAGAGTACATTATAAAATGAAATGACACCAAAACAAATTAAATTCAATCAGTAGAACTGGAGTTATCAATGTTTACATTTGTTGTGAAAAATAGCACCAAAAACGGATAAAGCCAAATGAGATTATGCGGTTGCACAAGACTTTACCTAAGTCACAAGTTTAGGCCGATCGCAATGGATCCCGGGCCGGGTATAGGACCAAGTTCGCCCTCTGGGATTTGTAACTTTGTGTCCTTGGTGTTCCGATGCGAGGTCCTGCATTGGTATGCACTTAGCTGTATCTATTCTAGGAAGCCACCAGCCAGGAGCTGCAAGGTAACTGTGATGCAAGGTTCTGCTTTGGGTTGTGTTGCTCTGAGTCAGTTCTGATGAAGCTGCTGATCAGTGCGATGTGCTACCATGCAAAATCCTTTGTCAGGTAGCTTTGCACTGCATCGGTTTCAATGAAACCTTCAGTTGTGCCAGGCGGAGTGCCCTTTAACTCTAGCCAAGGGTCCAGGACATGGAGGTCACCTCTTGGCGATCAGGACTCACTCCAGCAGAGGCCAGCAACAGGGCTCAGACAGGTTTAGGCAGGTCCAGTTGTTGCTGTTCAGCTGGCAGGTGAAGGGCAGTCTATGGAGCTTCTGGTGTCCAAGTAGCTCCCCAGGAGGAAAGTCAGTTAGGTCTTGGAGTTACTCTTGTGGTTCTGGGTTCAATGGAGATGGTCCAGGCTTCCTTCCCCGGGCAGCAGAGTAGCAGGACAGTCCTTCTAACCTTAGGGGCCCAGATATGATCTGATGTGAGGTCTGAGAGTGCTACCTTATATCCCCGGTGCCAGCTCTGGGTGAGGGATACCTCTTTGAGCCTTCCTCCTGAGCTTGGTTCCAAACTGTCTTGGTTGACAAAAGGCAAGGGTAGGTCTGCTGTCAGGTTCCTTTGTATGGGCTGTAGACAAAGCTATTTGAAGAACTAGTGGGGACTGGTACAGCTCCTCCCCGGCCATCCTGGCAGGATCCGCCCATCCTGTTCATAACTAGCCCACTTTGTCCCCATGTCTGGAAGGTATAAATAGCCCATCAAAGGAGAGACAGCCACAGTCATTTGACTCTGACTACAGGCAGAAAGGCATAGTTGGTTTAGGCACAACAATGGCAACTTTCTAAAAGTGGCATTTTTAGAATTATAATGTAAAATCCGGATTTAATCCGGAAGAGGATTTTCAATTACAATTCAAAATAGTCCGGGAAGTATTTCTCTATCTGCTCCCAATGTAAAGTTAGCATTTATTACATGCAATATGACAACCCAATGTTAGTCAATGGGAGAGATTGGTCTTACGACAGTGAAAAACACCTTTTTCAGTTTTTCCCTGTCAGGTCATGTAAAACTTAAAACCACGTGTCCTACATTATAAATACATGCACCCAGTCCTAGGAGCTCTTAGGACCTACCTTAGGGTGATTTATAAGTATTAAAAAAAGGAAGTTGTAGACCTGGCAAAGGGCTTATATTGCCAGGTAGAAATAGTAGTTTAAAACTGCACTTCTGGCTACAGTGACAGTCCTGAAGCATGTTTTACGGGGCTACTTTAGTGGGTGGCACAATGAGTAGTGATGCCCTCAAATAGCATTTAATGTATAGGCCCTAGATAGATGTCATACCTTATACTAGGGGCTCACAAGTAAATTAAATGTACTAATCAGGTGTAGGCCAATTTTACCAAGTTATAGGGAGAGAGAATAAGCATGCTACCACTGGTTAGCAGGGGAAAAGTTCACAGAGTTCTAAAAGAAGACAAAAAATTGTTCACCTCAGGAAGGCAACAATCTGGGATGCCCCTGCAGAAAGTGCCAGGTCCAACAGTTTGTATTCCAGGAATTTCAGAATTATCCATGAAGCCAGTGTACACTTCCTGTGATGTATGTGTAATAATGGGAAATCATTAACTGAGAAACCACATTGAGGAAACGAAATGATGAAAAAACAATTTAAAGGAAATTCAAATAAATTGAAAATAAATGAAACATCCAAAATTCCATTATACCTGGGAGGAGTTTATAGGTAGTGAGAGTTTTTTTGGTTCATGAATTGGTGATGTTTACAGGTGATGAGAGTTTTTTAAGTATCCGAGATGGATAGATTTTAGAGACAGTGAGGATTGTTAGGGATATGGACATGGGATGGGCGGAGTGGACTGGCGAGGGTTTTTAAGGTACAGAGATGGGTAGAGTTTAGGGGTGAGGAGGACATTTTGGGGTTCGGGATGGGTGGAGTTTATGGGCACAGACAGTTTTAGGGTTCAGGAATGGGTGGAGTTTAGGGTAATGATTGGTTTAAGGGTTCAGGGATAGGTGGAGTAGGGGGAATTTAGGAGTCAGATATGGGTGGTGTTTAAGGGGTGATGAATTTTATTTCAAAGTTCAGGGATGATTGGAGTACCAGGGCGGTGAGGAGTTTTAAGGCTTCAGGGATGGGGAGGGTTTAGGCATAGAATGTTTTTTTTTTAGATTTATTAATGGATGGAATTTAGGAGTACCCAGGGTGACTGGGGTTCAGGGAAGGTGGAGTTTAGGGTTAGAAAGGGCTTTTAGGGCTTAGGGTTTGGTGGAGTTTAGACTCAGGGATGGATGGAGTTTAGGTAGGGTGAGAGGTTTTTCGGGTTTAGGGATATATGGGGTTTAAGGATAGAAAAGTGTTAAGGGAAGGTGGAGTGTTAAGGGATGGTGGAGCGCATGCGTGTTGAGGGGTTTTCGGGGGCAAAGATGCATAGTGTTAAGGGTCAGCAAATAAAAAGCATCCAAAATAATTGTTTCACAACACAAACAATACAAATCTGAAACAAAGTCCCCTTCAATAAAGTACAGAAATAAATACTTCTGTCAGAAATGTTTCTGAAAGTAAGACATGCAGCAATAAATTGCAGTTGCACCTAATAAAATAAGCACAGAAATGTCCATTTTGAAAAAATAAATAACTATGAATTGGGTTTCTATGAAAAGGTAAATGTCATCCATCCTGTAAATTTCCATTAAACAGTTTGGGTGAAATGGTTTCTCTGTCATGGTATCCATTAAATCGTGTTTCTATTAAATCACATGCAACCCGCTCCTGGCTGACTTCTAAACTTCTGGAGTAACCAGCAGTACAACAATGAGTCACACTTGTTCATAGTAAAATCTATGTGGATTGGGCCACATGTTTTATTTTTCACAATATTGCATGACAGGTGAGGTCTTTGCAGTCCTTGCCTCAGTTTTTCCGCTGGGTACAAAGAATGCTGCATAGTAATACTAAATCATTGCTTACATTTAAGTGGTGTTTGACCAAAGCCTAGGCTCAGAATGGTGTGGAAGGGCATTATAAACAGAGGCCTCATTTTGTGCTCCTCCAGACAGGAGGAAAGTAGTGTTACAATCCAGGCAGTTCTCATCCAATGGACACAAGCAATGGCGGGGCATTTTTACAAGGAATTGGCGCCACCGCAGCGTAATTCTTTTGACTGAGTTGCAGCACAATCAGTGCTCCACACTGCTCCATATTTAAAAACTGACAAATTGGGACTAATGCATCAGTTTGTAGAGACCTCATCACATAATACCTGTGGCAGATATAATGTACACAGTAGGCATTTCCACGTTAAAAGCTACGGTGAACTAACGCAGTGAACTTTACAATTTTTCACCGCGTCACTCTATCACTTGACTGCACCAAAATCCCTAAGTCTTTTCAAACCAGGCTTATGGATTGATGCAGGGCTTTTTAAATGGGACATGCCTCTGTGTTCTGATGCATTGCTGGAGTTGCGTAAGTCATATGACCAATTCCATCAATGAGTCACTTTAGCGCCAAAAAATGCATCCAAATTTGTGACGCATCCGTGAATCCTTGCGCCGCGGTGCACAGTATTATATCTACAGTGCATCCACAGTGCCATTAGGGCATTTGCAGCGCATGCAAGAAATCTGACGCATTGATGCTGATGCGTCAGTTCTTTAGATATGTCCCTGAATTTGTAACTTGTTTGTACTATTTATGGCTCCAGAAATTCAACAGGGTGAAGATCCTGATTCACATCTGGAACTTAGTCACATCAATATCTCAGAGTTTCTGCAGTATTATGTTTAGGTGTAGGGGCTGGCACATAGGACAAGTAGAGGCTATTGGGAAGGTAGATAACACCCACAAGCCATATCTATATAGGTAGTAACTGCACTTCCCAGTCAATTGTTTGACATGGCCAATTTACACATCTACACTTGGTTCTAAAAATATCTGAAATTAAGTATGAAAACATCTACACACAACCATTTTTCATGGGTGTGAAGGGAAGGAATTTCTTCATGTGTTTGTACTCTTATCCACCACGCTTACTTCTGTGTGTTGTCCACCATGCAGGGATTCAGCAGGCGTAGATGGAGAGGAGTATGAGTACCCACAAATGTGTACATCTGGCATAGATTTTCATGACAACTCAATGTACTTTTTGTGAATATTCAAAATGGTTGAAATCTAATCAGGTTATAAAAGTAAACTGAACATGAATAGGTTTTCCACTTAAAAAAGAAAACTTTGAATCAGCTCCAATACATCAACCTCCTACAGCCGCTCAAACCCTACTTTCCTATGAAATGTAACATGCTTTCTTGCTCAAGATGTGCTAGATTCTTGGGGAAATGGAGCAAACAAGAGACATGTGCCTCCTTCTGAAAATTAATTATATGTTTTCAAAAATTAAATCAGTTATGTTGCAGGATTCTAGTATTTGGGCTTGCTTCACAAAGGTTTTTCTATGCCATTTTCTTGTCATACTAATGACTTACTCCTGGAATTTACAGGTAAGGTGGGAGTAGTACTGTAAGCCATGCCAACTTATAGGAAAGTCTTCGTAAATAAGGACCTTAATGTGTTTTGTTCTGTTATTTCCTCGTATCAAATTTTCATACAACATAGTTTTTAAATGCCTCCTATTTTCAATATTTTGGGATATTTTAGAAGCCTTCTCAATTGTGACAATGTCATCAAATAGTTTGCTGAGGACAAGAAAAAGTGATTGATGAACTGCTTGAATTATTCTCAGCCACTAGTAATGATTATGCTATATTCTGTGATGAAAAGATTTTATTAAAGACATCCATATATAATAACATCTGACAATAAATACCCTATATAAAATACTAAAGTTTTTATAGATTTTGGGAAGGGAGGGATGGGGAGACAAGGAGAAAAAGGAAAAAGAAAAAGAGAAAAGAGGGGAAAAAGGGGGGCAAAGGGAAGGAAATAATGGAAATTCCTAGATATAAATACAACATGAAAAATACACATCCTCGAACATGTCAGCAAAAATAAACTACCATATGCACCTAGAAGCTACAACATTCCCTTCAAATGCAAAAAAAGACAGAGAATAAAATAATAATGGAGGATCAAGTTTTTCAGACAGTGTAGGAACAGTATGGTACACAGTAACATGAACTTGTTTAAGAAATACAGTAAGAGGCAACCATAGACTCTGGATGTTAGGAGAGGAAGAACATTGCAACCGATACATTGGATCCAATTTATGATGTGAACCTACAGAATCCCACCACATCTTATATGATAACTTGGCTGAGGATTTCCAGTTAAAGATAATTTTCTGAAACATAATCACCAATAGAATATCCAATAATGTATCACTGGGTAGTGAGGGATGAATGAATTGAGGCAATGTACCTAAAAATAAATAAAAAATATTAAAAGAGTGGTGTTTATGCAAAATATTTTGAACTTGTGTTATACCCTATACCAAAAGGAAAGTGTAATGGTACTCCTAAATAACATATGCGTTAGATCTGCTTGAGAACAATGCCAGGACCAACACTTCCCAGAGAGACCTGAGGAAAACCTGGAACATTGTATAGGAGTATAATATAATCTGTGGAAAAATAAAAAAGAGGATTGAGTAATACTAGCTGATCTAGAGATTTTGCAAATATGGGCCCAGATTTTAGTCCAAAATGCAATTTGCCCATTTACCCCCAAATTTCTCCTGAAACTGACCTTGGATTTGGCTTGAGTATGGACCAGCAATAAAGAACATTTGTGTATTGCTCCTGTTTTAGAACCTGTTTTGAGGAACTCAGTAAATCCTGAAGGGAGAGGGACCACACTAGAAGAAGCATCTTGGAGAGCAAAATAGCTATCAAACATCGCATTCACTAATGAAAGAAAACGAGAACAGAAGGACTTGGGACAAGTTTCACAAAATTGGGGGGAAAAATAAGAATATTATTGGAAAAAAGTTGATGAACCCACATACGACCCTTGAACTTCCATGTGTTTCCAAAAAAAAGATGTCTATTATCAACCTGAACTAAAGAATTATACCATAGCGCATTTCAAGAACTATGGAAGGGGTCAAATGGATTAGGAGAAAGGTGGACTTGAGCAGCGAAACAGATTGCTTTAAAACAGGTGAATGAAGGAGCGTGTTTATAGAAGAAAAAGACAAAACCTCCTTAAGAGAGAAGGACTTAACAAAAGCCAGTTCAAAATCTAACCTCAAAAGAGAGAGTTGTGAAATTACATCAAAAGTCCAAAGAGCATCTTGTCGCAAAGTATAGGCTCTATGATAGCAACACAAATGTGGAAAGCTCACCCTCCAGGAACAACTTAAATTGTTTAAAAAAGGGTTTAGGTATATGAAATGGGAACATAGAAAGTATATATAAAAAAATAAGGGAGACCATCATCTTAATCGCATCCAGACGACCCCACCAAGAGAGAAATAAGGGATTCCTGGAAGGAAGAAGATTTTCAACCTTTGCGTTGAGATCTTTGAAATTAATTCTAATCGTATCAGCAAAAGAATTTGTGACCCATATACCGAAATAAAACATTTTTGCAGAAGTCGACCACTGAAAACCAGTCATATGATATGAATGGCTAAAAGTGTAGTTATTAAGAGGAAAAATTTCAGTTGATCCTTATTCACTTTGTAGCCAGATACCTCGGAGAAAAGAGAAATCTCTGTGAAAAGAGAGGGCAGAGAACTCTTCAGAGAGGATATCAAAAAGAGAATATCATCTGCATAAGCAGCACACTTCAAATGATGATCTCCATAGGAAAACCAGAAATCGACAAGTTAAGCCGAATTCAGGAAAGAAAAGGTTCCAGCTCCAATACAAATAATAAGGGGGTGAGTGGACAACAATGCCTTACTCCTCTGTAAAGAGAGAAATACGGCAAACCCTATCATTAACCAGAGTAGAGGCTTCAGGAGAATGATACAAAAGGGATAGAAAAGCAATAAATTTAGCACCAAAACCATGGCACGATAAGGATTTAAGCATAAACAAACAACCTATCCTATCAAAGGCCTTCTCAGCATCTTTTGTTATGCCCTCAAATGAGGATTTAAACTGAGGGGACTTACTAAGGACATTGAACAAGAATTGTCAGAAATAAGTCTACCCTAATAAATCCTGATTGCTCCTTCCCAATAAGATATGGGAGGAAGAACTCTAAACAGAGAGCAAGCAGTTTAGCAGAGTTCTTATAACCAACATTTAGCAATGAGATAGGTCTATAATTCTTACAATCATGCGGATCTTTACCTTCCTTATGTATTAGACACACAATAGCTTCCTGAAATGTACCAGACCTGGAAGAGTAATCAACAAACGGGTAAATAGGAAGGAGAATATTTGAGAAGTGAAGTTAAAATTCCACTGTAAAGCCATCAGGTCCTGGCATTTTCCCCAATTTTAACTTTTGTAATGCACAAGACATTTTATCCGAGGTAAGATGCTTTTCAAGGGAGTGAAAATCCAAATCTGGGGAAATGGTATGGAAAACTAGATCCAAATAATCTACAATAGTGGAGGAGTAAGCTGGTGAATCTGGAGTATAAAGGGAGTTATAGAATTTAACAAACTCCTCTAAAATATATTCATGCTTAATAATAGCACCACTATGAGTGTTGGTCACCGAATCAATAACGTGCTGCTCTTTTCTAACCTTCAGCTAGTTTGCTGACAGCCTACCTGCTGTGTTTTTCCCCCCATAATAACATGCATTCTGTCTAGGAAGAATACAATTTGCCTCATTAGTAGAGATGGAAGTAAACTGTAGTTCGGCCTGTATTCAATTATGAAAATCTGAGGGCAATTTAGAAGAAAAAAACTTTTGTTACAAGGATTTAATTGAAGAAAGTATGACTGAATGTTCCTTAGCACAACTTCTTTTAGTCCTAGAAACATAACATAAAATAAAATCACGTGCTGAAGCTTTAAACGTATCACATAACAAGGAAGGAGAAATAGAAGTATTATTATTAAACAAAAATAATTCAGAAACAGAGGAATGAGAGAACTGAACATCTCTAAAGAGAGAGTTATTAAACCTCCATCTATGCAAAGAAGGACAAGGACAAGCCAAATCCAAGTCAGTAATGACCAAAGCAATGTCGGAGAGTATAATTGAGGAAATACATGATTGTATGATATGCTGCAAAAGAGATTTAGAAAGAAAAATTATCTAAACATAAAAGTGCCCCCCCAAAATAAAATATGAGTCATGATGTGGTGTACATTTCCTAGTAATAGAGGGCCAGAATTTTAAATCAGGAAGTGTGGGGCATACACAATCAACGCTGTAAGAGGTACATTATCAATAGGACAGGTAACAATAATCTATCTACCTGCATCATCTATTTCTTATGAAATTAAAGTAAATTTAAGTGATTTCCTGAACAATATAACAACACCATTCTTCTTCTTTATTGATGGGCCAACAAATACATTCCCCACCCAACTACGCTTACATTTTAAAGCTTCCAACTCATTGAGGTCGGTCTAATGAAAAAGGACTAGATCAGGATTAGATTTACCCAACTGGGATAATATACTCTGTCTTTTACCTGGATATTCCATAATATTACATGGAATTATAAATAGTAAGAAATATTCAAATTGCTTGAGATCATTGACAAGGAAAAAAAAATGGAGAAAAACAAGAGGAATGGAAAAAATAGTAAAGGAATAGGTAAGGGAGAAGAATAATAATAAGAGAATAAGGAAAAATAGAGAAGAGAAAAAAGGGAGCTAAAAAGGAAGAAAAAAGAGCCAAAAGCAGAGACAGTACATATACAACAAGCATTTGCAATGCAATAGGTCTCGCATTAGGAAGGTTTGAGCTATTGGAATTGTAAATGACACATTTTTTATTCATGTTTTGTTTTAGAAAAAATAGCGAAATTAATAGCTTTGTCATTTACAATGGCAATAGTTATAACTTTCGCAAATGTGCCACCTATAGCATTTGTAATGCAATATGTGTTGTATTTACGTGACTTACATGTATTGATATTACAAATAACAATAGCTTTTAATTTTTTTAAATAATTAATACTTAAACAAAAGTTATTGTAATTTATAATGGCAATAGCTTAAACGTTTGTAAATAACTTTTGTGAAGATTATGTTCAGTGTATTTTATTGAGATGAAAATCCAAGAACAGAAGTGAAATATTAACACCTTTTAACAACATTTGTAATAAAGCTTGAAACACTGAGAGAACATATTTGAACCAGTTGTTGTTGAATGGTTGCACAGATTGATGCTGTGGTGGCGCTGAGTGAAGTTGTGATGGCGAACAAGTGATGCTGTGGCATTCAGTGATGCTGTGGTAGCACATAGTGAAGTTGTGGTGCCCGTGAGTGATGCTGCGGTGGTGCTGAGTGATGCTGTATGCTATGATATGTTTTGTTTTGCTATGCTATGTTTTGATTTGTTATGCTATGCTATGTTGTGTTTTGTTATGCTATGTTATGTTTTGTTATGCTATGCTATATTTGCTGTACTATGCTTTGTTATGCTATGCTATGTATGTTATGATGTGCTATGTTTTGTTGTGTTTTATTATGCTATGCTTTGTTTCGATATGCTATGTTTTGTTATGCTATGCTATGTTTTGTTGTGTTTGGTATGCTATGCTATGTTTTGCTATGCTATTATATGTTTTGTTTTGCTATACTATGCTTTGTTGTGTTTTGTTAAGCTATGCTATGCTATGTGGTGTTTTGTTTGCTATGCCATGTTTGCTGTGCTATGGTATGTTATGCTATGCTATGTATGTTATGATATGCTATGTTGTGTTGTGTTTTATTATGCTATGCTTTGTTTTGCTATGCTATGTTTTGTTATGCTATGCTATGTTTTGTTGTGTTTGGTATGCTATGTTTTGCTATGCTAATATATGATTGGCTTTGCTATGTTTTGTTGTGGTTTGCTAAGCTATGCTATGCTATGCTTTGTTGTGTTTTGCTATGTTTGCTATGTTTTGTTTTGCTATCCTATGCTTTGTTTTGTTTTGCTATGCTATGTTTAGTTTTGCTATCCTATGCTTTGTTTTGTTTTACTGTGCTATGTTTTGTTGTGTTGTGTTTTGTTATGCTATGCTATGTTTTGCTATGCTATGTTTTGTTATGCTATGCTATGCTTTGTTGTGTTTTGTTAAGCTATGCTATGCTTTGTTGTGTTTTGCTATATTTTGTTATGCTATGTATTGTTGTGTTTTGTTATGCTATGTTTTACTATCCTATGCTTTGTTTTGTTATGCTATGCTATGTTTAGTTTTGCTATCCCATGCTTTGTTTTGCTATGCTATGCTATGTTTTGTTATGCTGTGTTTTGTTGTGTTTTATTATGCCATGCTTTGTTTCGCTATGCTATGTTTTGTTATGCTACGCTATGCTTTGTTATGCTATGTTTTGTTATGCTATGCTATGTTGTGTTATGCTATGCTATGTTTTGTTGTGTTTTGTTATGCTATGTTTTGCTATGCTATGTTCTGGAAATGTAATATGTATTATTTCCCTTTTTCGCTTTAGTTTACTAATTATGGTACCGAAAGATGCAGTTTCAGACTTGCAGCTCATTTTACCCGTCCCGCCGTCAACCCCTTTGACCTCCGCTCCTCATGGCCCCGGTCCCTACCAGTACTGGGTGGCCCAAGACCCGCCTCCGTGCTTTTAAGCCACCCACAAGGACATGTTCACGAGGGGATAAGGCCCCACCCACTTCCAGTGGCACCTCTCTCCAATGTTTAAACAGTGCCCACACCGCTTCTCCTCCCCAACAAAAGCTTCAAGAGCGGCTGAAATCTGGCTGACCAGTCCACAGGGGCAAACGCGTGACGTCATTGTACCTAGCAAAAAACTTCATGTTAAACATACTTTGGTCAACAAAAAAGAAACTATCACAAAGAGGAGCTCAGAGGGAAAAGAAAGAACAGGGTTGCCCTCCACTCAGAAAACATCAACAACCAATGAACCCTGTCCTTTGGGCGTAAATAATGTCAGTATATCTTGCAACAGACCAGTCACATGTTCATGATCTCTGTTACACTCCCCTATCCACTATCATTTCTTCGGGGGTATTTAATGCAATACGTCGGGTATTTTTAGAAAGTTAAAAAGAAAACATATTGGCCAACAACTCTTGACGGTCGCCTAGAACAACAACACAGGATGTCTGATACCCTAATCTATACAGTGCATCCACCACATGAGATATGTTTTCTTTTTAACTTTCTAAAAATACCGGACGTATTGCAGTAAATACCGCCGAAGAAATGATAGTGGATAGGGGAGTGTAACAGAGATCATGAACTTGTGACTGGTCTGTTGCAAGATATACTGACATTATTTACGCCCAAAGGACAGAGTTCATTGGTTGTTGATGCAACAAAAAAGAAACAAAAAAAGGTACTACATATTCGATCTCATGGCTCCAAGGGCCACTTAATCTCAAGATGGACTGCTTGGCAGCAGGACAACGGACCACCTTTACTTGCAGTTTGAGAAAGTATTTTTATTGACAAAGCGAGAACCCGGCTCGTGTGTACACTACCATGGGGAGGCCCTTCCTTCTGAGCCAACCTTGGCGACTAGTCATGAGTTTAGGGGTCACACACATGCGGGGGGGCTTCCCCAATTACAGCGCGGACATCCTAGAACACACAGACACAACCCGCCCCATCCTCTCATAGTAAGCAAGTACTATGCCAAGACACGCACGCAGCGCCTCGAGGAGTCCCGTTTCACTGGGACGCACTATAAAGCAGTCTTCAATGACAATTACCGAGACTGCAATGGCAGAGGTGCAAATGATGTCCAGCGGAGCAGCCGTGAAATGGATCCAAATAAAACAAGACGTGCGCGCACACTACTGAAAACTAAACCTGTCGTGGGGCAGGACTTCCATCTTCTGCGAGAAGCCCGTGCCCACGGAGTGCCTAGCCAGAAAAGCAGTGGTGACGTGAGGCTCCCATGCCCGAGGGAGAACCACGCGGAGGCTGCAGAAGTCCTCAGTGGCGCCGATGCGGTGAGTAGGGCTTAGTTGTAGGGGGGAGAGGGGATGTCTCTGTGTGCTCATGTGTGTGTGTGTGTGTGTGTGCGGCGGCGGGGGGGTGGTGTGTGCCTCTGTGCCTCTGTGCGCTTGTGTGTGTGTGTGTGTGTGTGTGTGCGGCGGCGGGGGGGTGGTGTGTGTCTCTATGTGTGCGTGCGTGTATGTGAGCTCGTGTGCATGCGTGTGTGGGTCTCTGTGTGTGCGCTCGTGTGTGTTTGCTTACAAGGAGCTAAAAGGGAGACAGGAGATGGTGAACGCGCGCGCGACCTGATCCGATTCCTGAGGCTGCGCTTGCCCATCTCTTGTCTCCCTTTTAGCTCCTTGTAAGCAGAGCTGACAACAATAGGTCTCGCAGCAACAGGTTATGCTATGCTATGTTTAGTTTTGCTATCCTAGGCTTTGTTTTGTTTTACTGTGCTATGTTTTGTTGTGTTGTGTTTTGTTATGCTATGCTATGTTTTGCTATGCTATGTTTTGTTATGCTATGCTATGCTTTGTTGTGTTTTGTTAAGCTATGCTATGCTTTGTTGGGTTTTGCTATATTTTGTTATGCTATGTGTTGTTGTGTTTTGTTATGCTATGTTTTACTATCCTATGCTTTGTTTTGTTATGCTATGCTATGTTTAGTTTTGCTATCCCATGCTTTGTTTTGCTATGCTATGCTATGTTTTGTTATGCTGTGTTTTGTTGTGTTTTATTATGACATGCTTTGTTTCGCTATGCTATGTTTTGTTATGCTACGCTATGCTTTGTTATGCTATGTTTTGTTATGCTATGCTATGTTGTGTTATGCTATGTTTTGTTGTGTTTTGTTATGCTATGTTTTGCTATGCTATGTTTTGTTATGTATGCAATGATTTGTTGTGTTTTGTTATGCTATGCTTTGTTTTGTAATGTTATGCTATGTTTTGCTATCTTATGCTACGTTTTGTTCTGCTATGTTTTGTTGTGTTTTGTTATGCTATGCTATGTTTTGTTATGCTAGGCTTTGTTATGTTATGCTATGCTTTGTTTTGTTATGCTATGTTTTGTTATCTTATGCTATGTTTTGTTCTGCTATGTTTTGCTGCATTTTGTTATGCTGTGCTATGTTTTGTTGTGTTTTGTTATGCTATGCTATGCTTTTTTGTGTTTTGATGTATGCTGTTTTGTTTTGTTATGCTATGCTATGTTTTGTTTTGCTATCCTATGCTTTGTTTTGTTATTATGATATGCTATTTTTTGCTATCCTATGCTTTGCTATGATGTGTTTTGTTATGCTATGCTATGTTTTGTTATGCTATGCTGGTGAGGGGGTGTGAGGGGGTGTGAGGGCGAGGGTGTGTGAGGGTGAGGGTGTGTGAGGGTGAGAGGGGTGAGAGGGTGTCTGTGTCGCATACTTGTTTATTAATCCTTTAGGTATTCTGCCAATCTGAGTTTCCCACCTAAAACATAGGACCCATAGTTAGCAAGAAAATTTAAGAACTCATTCAATCTACTATTACAACACTCTTCACTCCATGGAACGAAAAAAAAATAGATTAATCCATTCTATGGCACTGCATGCCCCTAACTTTTTCTCTTGCAATGGATGCTCTGTCTAAGGGACCCTCAGAGCTCTGGGGGCACTGCCAGGCTTTCATAGCTGTGCTTACAACCTCCACCCAAACAGAGAAGTCGCAGACTCCTAAATTGATGTACTCATATTGTCTAGCTTGTGGGATAAAAGGCAGTTAGCCCCTCAGGGGTCGCATTTGAGCGGCTGACAGAATAAATTATTTTAACGCAAAGTTCTAAGCAATCGTTATTAGGCGCTTCCTGACTCAACAGCGCGGCCCTGTTTTTTTTCCCTCGGTGCTTAATCCAGCCTGTTGGTTTGCTTTCTCAGTTTTGCCAAACATGATGCAGATTATAGTAAAAGACAGGATGATGTGCGAAAAAATAAAAAACTTTGTCAGGCGCAAGGCCATCATTAAAACCCAAATTTAGTGGCTTCAGCAATTTAGGCACTAAACCGCATCTCTTCCAGTCGAGGTCACACACTGATCTCAGCAGCAGGTGGTTAACCGACTGTGATGCCTCGCAACGTAGTTGAAGACCAGAGTTCTGACCACAGCTACCCCCATGTTGATAAATGAGCGGTGTGATCGTAGGCAAATGGCAGTGTGTGTGCTTACTTAATTCTATTTACAAAATCGTTAGCTCTTAAAACATACTAAAAGCTGGCAATGTTGACTACAATACAATCCGACTTGTGCCAGACTTCCCCCAGCCCCTCGTCCTCAGAAGACGACACTTCACTGCGGGTTCTGAAAGCTGAGCGAGCTCTGTTGACCCAAGCCCGGTGTCGCCTGATAAATCCTCAATGGAAGAGGGCTTGCACACAGCATTCATGTGCTGATAAGGCCTGTGTGGAGAAGAAACATATATGCATTTCCCCTAGAACAGAATGCTTGTGCACACAGCATTTATAAACTGATGGACAGGCTGGCCTAAGTAAAAACCCTGCGGCAGTAGGTCAGCGCCGCACAATGAATTTAATCTGATGGGAGCGGCAGCAAAGTGCAGGCGGTGGCAAAGTGCCTGGCGCGGGACATAAAAATAGAGTGCTGTGGAGTACTGGCAGCCGGGCCTCCGTTACCCCGGTTCACACCTGCGCTGGGCCGCGGGGAGGCGAACCATGGGTGGGGGTTTAGGACGGAACAGCTGGGGGGGAAGGTGTAGCCAGCTATGATTTAAAAAAAAAAATAACTCCGGAAATGTAATATGTATTATTTCCCTTTTTCGCTTTAGTTTACTAATTATGGTACCGAAAGATGCAGTTTCAGACTTGCAGCTCATTTTACCCGTCCCGCCGTCAACCCCTTTGACCTCCGCTCCTCGTGGCCCCGGTCCCTACCAGTACTGGGTGGCCCAAGACCCGCCTCCGTGCTTTTAAGCCACCCACAAGGACATGTTCACGAGGGGATAAGGCCCCACCCACTTCCAGTGGCACCTCTCTCCAATGTTTAAACAGTGCCCACACCGCTTCTCCTCCCCAACAAAAGCTTCAAGAGCGGCTGAAATCTGGCTGACCAGTCCACAGGGGCAAACGCGTGACGTCATTGTACCTAGCAAAAAACTTCATGTTAAACATACTTTGGTCAACAAAAAAGAAACTATCACAAAGAGGAGCTCAGAGGGAAAATAAAGAACAGGGTTGCCCTCCACTCAGAAAACATCAACAACCAATGAACCCTGTCCTTTGGGCGTAAATAATGTCAGTATATCTTGCAACAGACCAGTCACATGTTCATGATCTCTGTTACACTCCCCTATCCACTATCATTTCTTCGGGGGTATTTAATGCAATACGTCCGGTATTTTTAGAAAGTTAAAAAGAAAACATATTGGCCAACAACTTTTGACGGTCGCCTAGAACAACAACACAGGATGTCTGATACCCTAATCTATACAGTGCATCCACCACATGAGATATGTTTTCTTTTTAACTTTCTAAAAATACCGGACGTATTGCAGTAAATACCGCCAAAGAAATGATAGTGGATAGGGGAGTGTAACAGAGATCATGAACATGTGACTGGTCTGTTGCAAGATATACTGACATTATTTACGCCCAAAGGACAGAGTTCATTGGTTGTTGATGCAACAAAAAAGAAACAAAAAAAGGTACTACATATTCGATCTCATGGCTCCAAGGGCCACTTAATCTCAAGATGGACTGCTTGGCAGCAGGACAACGGACCACCTTTGCTTGCAGTTTGAGAAAGTATTTTTATTGACAAAGCGAGAACCCGGCTCGTGTGTACACTACCATGGGGAGGCCCTTCCTTCTGAGCCAACCTTGGCGACTAGTCATGAGTTTAGGGGTCACACACATGCGGGGGGGCTTCCCCAATTACAGCGCTGACATCCTAGAACACACAGACACAACCCGCCCCATCCTCTCATAGTAAGCAAGTACTATGCCAAGACACGCAGGCAGCGCCTCGAGGAGTCCCGTTTCACTGGGACGCACTATAAAGCAGTCTTCAATGACAATTACCAAGACTGCAATGGCAGAGGTGCAAATGATGTCCAGCGGAGCAGCCGTGAAATGGATCCAAATAAAACAAGACGTGCGCGCACACTACTGAAAACTAAACCTGTCGTGGGGCGGGACTTCCATCTTCTGCGAGAAGCCCGTGCCCACGGAGTGCCTAGCCAGAAAAGCAGTGGTGACGCGAGGCTCCCATGCCCGAGGGAGAACCATGCGGAGGCTGCAGAAGTCCGGAGTGGCGCCGATGCGGTGAGTGGGGCTCAGTTGTAGGGGGGAGAGGGGATGTCTCTGTTCGCTCATGTGTGTGTGTGCAGCGGCGGCGGGGGGGGGTGCCTCTGTGCCTCTGTGCGCTTGTGTGTGTGTGTGTGTGTGTGTGTGCGGCGGCGGGGGGGTGGTGTGTGTCTCTATGTGTGCGTGCGTGTATGTGAGCTCGTGTGCGTGCGTGTGTGGGTCTCTGTGTGTGCGCTCGTGTGTGTTTGCTTACAAGGAGCTAAAAGGGAGACAGGAGATGGTGAACGCGCGCGCGACCTGATCCGATTCCTGAGGCTGCGCTTGCCCATCTCTTGTCTCCCTTTTAGCTCCTTGTAAGCAGAGCTGACAACAATAGGTCTCACAGCGACAGGGCTTTCGCCCTGTATCGCAGGGCGAGACCTAAAAAGGACGACTGAAATAATATACCTGAAGAAGTGAGGAAGGGAAAAGAAAAGGGTTGATGACGACACATGAGATGATGACGCCCAAAGGGAGAGGTGTCCAAGCCACACCAGGTCCATAAATACTTAGGAAGATGGACCAAACAAACGTAAATACATAAGATAAATCTGCAAGGAGATAAAAAAGAACATCATAAGACACATAATAAACATTATTATCTCCAAAGAATTACATTTTGAAATATACTAAGTGTTAGAAAGGGGAGTCTCTAGTTGGGAGAGGTATGTACCCTTGTCCAAATAGGGATCACTCATTCTTGTCAGGGTAAGGGGAGATACACTTCTAAAATAACGCCTGCTCATCCCCTTGGTAGCTTGGCACAAGCAGACAGGCTTATCTCAGAGGCAGTGTGTAAAGCATTTGTGAACACATACAGTAATACAGTGAAAACAGTACAAATGGACACCACACCAGTTTAGAAAAATAAGTAATCTTTATCAAAACCAAAACAAGACCAAATTACAAAAATCCACAAAAAAGTAATAAGAATATGACTTTCAGATGGTAGAAATAGTTCAGGCCAAAGCAAATTGCAGATACAACACTTTTTTCACAAAGTACCTGGGATGCGTCACGCAAACAAACAAAACGGGCTGCAAGGAAGGTGATGCGTCAGTTCTTTACACTCAGGGAAGGTGATGCGTTGGTTCCTTGCTCAGGAGGAGGTGATGCGTCGGTTCCTTACTGCAGCGCAGGGGAGGTGATGTGCCCGTTCCTTACCGGAGAGAAGATGATGCGTCGGCTTCTTACTGCGTGGGGAGGTGATGCGTCGGTTTCTTACTGCGGCCTCCAACGATGCGACAAACTTGGTGCCGTGATGTTATGATCCGGAACGATGCGTGTATAATTGCAGCCGCACAGCAGGCCATGCGTCAAACTCGGTGCAATGATCTCCGACCTCGGAGATCGGTGCACTCCTTGTGGTGTGTGGCGATTTCTCGAGCCGCGGCAGGCGCTCGACTATTCCTTCGTTAATGCATCGTAAACAGGTGCAGATGTGTCTCCCTTCTTCGAATTTGCATTACTTTTCCAGCTCCCAGTGGAAAACAGTCTCTAGATGCCCAAAACAACAGCAGGCACCTCTTTGCAGGTTAGAATTCCCAGCAAGGAAATTCAGGGTAGCTGGTGGTGAAGTATTTGTGTCCCTGAGACTTCAGAACAGGAGGCAAGCTCATTTTCAAGCGCTTGGAGATCTTTTCCTCAAGCAGGTGGCAAAGGAAACAGCAAAGTCCTTTTCTCCCTTCCTTGGCAGCAAGTAGCCACTCCAGAACCAACTCCGACAGCAAACAGCAAACAGCACAGGAGCAGTATTCCTCCTCAGCTTCTCCACCTCTTCTCTTTGGCAAAGGTTCCTCTTGATTCCCAGAAGTGATCTGAAAGTATGGGGCCTGGGCCCCTCTTTTTATACACAGTAATCCTTTGTTCTCTGAAGGTAGAGAGGGTCTGTACCCAGCCAAAACCAGTTCTGTCCTCACTGGTACAGCTTCCTGGCAGGAGGTGGAAACAGCATTGTGGAAGGCAGTCAAAACCCATTCAGGTGAAAGGAAATCTCCTCCTCCTACTCTAAATGCAGCCCAGCCCTTACTCATCAGGCTCTCTGGAGCCACTGCTCCTCCCCAGCCCCTGTCATCCAAAGCCAGACATGCAATACACAAAGCTAGCAGAGGGACACTGGATGGCTGAGCACAAAAATACCCACTTTCTAAAGTGGTATTTTCAAACATAGAATGTAAAAATAACCCTCACTAAAAGATGCATTTTAACATTCTGCCTTCAGGCATACTAAACTTTATTTTCCTACCTTGTTCCCAGGGGTAGTAATGTTTATAAAATGTTTTAACAAACTCCCCATTCTATCCTATGGGAACAGGTAGCCTTGCAATAGTGAAAAACAAATTGGCAGTAATTCAGTATCAGCACATGCCAAAAACACCAGGGCATGTCCTACCTTTCACATACACTGCACCCTGTCCACATGGGTACCTTGGGCCTACCTTAGGGGTGACTGATATGTAAGAAAAGGGAAGGTTAGGGCCTGGCAAGTGGGTGCCCTTGCCAGGTCGGTATGGCAGTACCAGACTTCACACAGGCTCTGCAATGACAGGCCAGATTTATATTTACAGGCTGCTTATGTGGGTGGCACAATCAGTGCTACAGCTCACTAGCAGCATTTGATTTACAGGCCCTGGACACACACAGTGCATTGTACTAGGGACTGACTAGTAAATCAAATCAGCCAATCATGGAAACACCAATCCATAACAACAATTTACAAAGGGAGCACTTGCACTTTGGCACTGAACAGCAGTGGCAAAGTGACCAAAGCATCTAGGCCAGCAAAATGGAGTCCAACACACAGCAAAAACACAGGAGGCATAGGCAAAAAATGCAGGGGAGACCCACTACAATGGTGCCAGGTCTAACATTAAGGATTCAAAACCTCAATTCAAACCATCTGAAGAACCTAACAAGGAGAATGAAAATGAGAAAGGACAAGAAAATCAACCGTTAGAAGGCCAGCAGTGTCCATACTAACAGAAGTATGTGATTGTATAAAGTTCTTAAGTTCCGCTGGATCCTCAAATGCCGTAGTGTTATTCTGGAAAGTTGCTTTAAAATGAACGGGGGAAAAATACCATATCTGACAAGATAATGTAGGGAAGCTCAAAGATTAAGAAACTCCTTTCGTCTGGCTGCAGTGGCATTGGAAACGTCTTGAGAAAGGAACACACTTTAACCAAGCCAAGAGACTTGGGGCCATATGTAGGTAAAGTGAAATTCCGAATTCTTAATACCGAATTTTACCGATTCGGTATTAAGAATTCGGAATCTCTGATATAGGTAAAAATTCGGTATTTATTACCGAATCGGTAAAAATCGGAAAAAACATTACAGATTCCTTAATACCGATCGGTATTACCGAATCTGTATTACCGAATCGGTAAATACCGAATCGGTAATTCATAACACCAGCATTTGAGGAATCAGCCAATCCTGTGCATCCACAAGGAGACAGACAAAGAAGGTGCTGAAAGGAAGAGAAAGTTAAAATTCACCAAAAGGGAGCTTCAGGTACTGATAGAGGAGGTGGTCAAACAATATACAAAGCTGTTTGGGAAACAGTCCATGCAAGTGGCTGAATTAGAGAAAAGGAAGATCTGGCTGGGAATACAGGCACAAGTGAATGCCGTAGGATTGACACCCCGGGAAATTGAAGTACTAAAAGAAAAAAGGTGGTACGATGTGAGGAGCTTCACAAAAAAAGAATATGTCTGAGATTAAAAAACAAGCCAGCCAGACAGGAGGAGGAAGGAACAGGGCACCTGCACTGACTGCACTAGAGCAGCTTGTGGAGTCTACCATAGAGCCTGAAAGCGTTTGCGGAATTGAGGATGCAGACAGCTCAGCCAGAGCTGCCAACAAACAAGGTAAGAAGCATACACACCAATATGCACCCCCCATTCCCTATCCCCATTCCCCAATGAGGCTGTGTGAATCCCACTCCAGTACAGGTTTTACTAAACACCAGCAATGTCAGTCAGTGTAACACGTATTATGACAGTAATCCCACTGAACAGCAAGGCATGTGACACACATTAGTGATAAGCAAGCAGAGGACAGAAAGATAGTGTGCCAGAAATGAAAATGTATTATTGCTACATAGGGCTGCCAGACTAGTGAGCTAATGTACAATTTGTGTCCACAGGCGAGACATCGCACAGGTCTGCACAAGACAAGGCAGGAAGGGTACCCCGGAAGGAGAGATCGGAGGAGGCCAGTGCAAGTGCAGGGCACACCACACCACTACTGCCATCATCACCACCACTGCTAGCATCGCCACCACTGCCAACATCACCACCACTGCTAGTATCACCACCACTGCCAGCATTACCACCACTGCTAGCATCACCACCACTGGGAGAATAACCAGCAGCAACACCCCCGGTAGTGGCAAGACCCAGGAGGCATGCAGTTGCCACACTCCAAGAGATAGAGTCGTCCTTGGAAGACACCAGAGGTTGAGAAATCTCGACTGTGCCAGTGGATGGCAGTAATTCAGGGTCGCAGTCTACCTCAGAGAGGTCACACACAGGTGCCAGACGCCGCAGGGATGGGGAACCCAGTCCACCTTTGCAGGGTGAGTAGCAGGGTGTGTTTGCAGGGCTGGAGGCAAACATGGTCAAGGTTCAGGGAAGGCAATTCAATCTGTACAGCGGCAAATGAGACACCTTAATACTAACATGGTGAACATTTAGAAGGGCATCAGCACTATGACCTCCACGCTGGCTGAGGGCATGAAGGAGATGGCTGAGGGCATGAGGGACAGGTCCCAGTCAGTGATGCTGCTGTGCAGCAAACTTAATGAGGACAGGATGGCATGGCGCAGGGAGAGACTGAAGATGGAAAACCAAACAAAGGCGGTGAACCGCCTCTCAACTGCCACTTCTCTGCTCTGCAGGTGCTCCGTGGCTATGCAGGGAGGGATGGCATACTGCAGCCGCGATGTCTCTAGGGGACTTGTCAAAGTCACAACTGCACTTGAAGTGCTCCTAACAACTCAGGATGCCAAGACTAGTGCACGTGATGTGGGGGACAATGAAGAGATGATCAGTCGCAGCAGCATAACACCCCCTGCAACTGAGACCAGGAGGAGCAGGAGACATCATGGAGCTGGCACTGGATTCATTGCCAGTGAAGACAGTCTGCTGAGGGAATCCAGCAGTGTTGTGCAGGGCCGCAGGCGTTAATGCAGCCCACACTTTGTGTACTTAATTGAGTGACTTAACCCATGACATCTTCCTAGGGTTGTCATGAATAGGACTGGCAAGTTGATCCCTTTGTGTAGTGGCGTAGTTCCAAAATATGAAACTACGTCATTCAAATGCAACAACTGGCTGTCTCTTCTTACTTGCTCAAAATTAGTTGCATATGATTCTGCCTGTCTTTGTCTCCCATCTGGTGCTGGCGCAACTACTGCTGTGTTGGGCTCTGGCTCAGCAAATTCATCATCATCGTCCTCACAGTCCGTTAATTCAACTTCTGTACCTTTCTTAGTGGCAAGGTTGTGCAGCATAGCACAAGTTGCAATGATTTTGCAGCAGATGATGGATGATGGGTGTGTACTGACGTGAGCCTCCTCTTTTGTGGAGGCAGCGGAACCTGCTTTTCAATAGTCCAAACGTGCGCTCCACAATGTTGCGTGTTGATTTGTGTCCCACATTGTATCGTCTCTCACTTGGGGTTTAGGTAAGGAGTGAGGATGAAGGACCGCACGACATAAGCGCTATCACCTAGGTGAGAAAGAGAGTGCCATTAATTACAAACACAAACACATTTATCTGCAGTATCCATCATGATGTGTCACAGTGATTTACCTAGCAGGTATCCTTCTCCAAATTCCAGGTGTGTGAAGATCCCACTGTTCTGGAAAATTTATGAGTCGTAGGTGCTCCCTGGAAATTTGGCCACAATGTCGGTGATTATGTTGGCTGCATCGCAGATTACCTGCACATTTATGGAGTGAGTGGATTTTCTGTTTCTGTAGATATACTCAGTGGCTGCAGGTGGGCAGGTTGAAATGTGTGTCCCATCAATGCAAAATGCACCCTATGACATACAGGAACTGTGTCATTTGGTAAAAGTCTGTCTTGGTTTTCAGCAGTTCCGCCTGTGTGTTTGGAAAGCTCATGTAGTGATGCATTCTATGCATCATGGCATCCAGGAACTTCTTGAAGAAACGGGACAGGCAACTCTGTAACACCCCGCCTACAGCAGCTACCACCGCCTGGTAACTGCCAGATACAAGTAGGTGTAGGCTACAGAGCACCTGCACATGTGGTGGTATGGCGTGTGCCCTAGGTGTTGTATGCCCCAGGAGTGGGTGCAGGTCCATTATCAGGTCCAAGATGGTGTGGGGGTGTAGCCTGTACCTTTCATGGATCTCAGCCTCAGTCAGTTGGAAGAGTGTGATGCGCTGTCTGTAAGTGAGCTCTTCCTGTCTCCAGATCCTCACTCCTGCTGCCTGTAGCCGTAGATGCCTTGCAATTACATAGAAGGCCGCCATAGTGATCACACTGTTGTATTTTGGGACTGCTTATATACACTGCACCTGATTACCCCCTGTTTTCAGTCACTGTTACCTACGACTCCTAAAAACCGAATGTTATGAAATTCGGTATTACCAAATTTTCCTACATCTCTTTTATCGTTTTTACCGTTTCTTATTTACCGATTCGGTATTTGGGTGTTCGGTAATTCCGATTCAGTAAATTAGAAATCGGTAATAAGGAATCGGTATTTACTGATTCCTTCCTTACATAGCGCATGCCTATATACCGGTCGGTAACGGTGAAATTTACCGATTTTCACTGTTACCGACCAGTATTTGGGCTACCTACATATGGCCCTTGGTGTTTAGCTTTAGCTGGGGAAAGAACTGTTAATAACTCACTAAACTTTAAAAAAAGAATGGTGACACCTCTGGATTTAGCAGGAGACGCAGGCAAAGGAGGAAAAGGCCCAAGTCTATTGGCTCTCTGGATATTAAGCTAGGTTGAGGAGGACATAACAAGCAATTGTTGCAGGAAGGAGGTAAAAAAAGGAGACATGATCATCCCCATCCAAAGTTTAAGGCAGGTCATAAATGTGGAGAAAATTCCATCTAATCCTGTTTTACAAATCCTCCGTATGTTGCTGGAGCCGTTGCACCTCTTTTTCCAAAGAATGAATTCAATGGGTCTCGTCCCGCAAATCCAGAAGTTGTTGTTCCATCGTTGATACACGACTCTCCATCAATGACTATTTGTCATCCAGATGTTGTATCCTGTTGTTTCCTCCAGCAACAGCTCTAAGGAAATAGGGGATACTGATTTGTAAGGTGAAGAAGGATCCTGTTCCACCCTGTTGGAAGGTGGAGTATGCAGCAGGCAAATGTTAATCCATGACTATGCGAAAAACATCACAACCACACAATTATGTTTTTCAAGTGTCATTACTACTCAGGGTTGCATCCTTAAAAAAAGCAAATTGTCTGTTTTTATAAGCTTCCTACAGAAAGAAAAGCCTTCTGAGAAAGGTGACGTTATTTCTCAGTCCTGGAAGGCTGGCTGAATCTCTGAATTATGGAACTACAACTTCTGTACTTAACTCATAGGAATAAACTAACTAAAGAAAATAATATTACTCCTCCTATTTTCTCTGAATTACAACTGCTGCTTTTAAAACTAGAGCATGATTTATTACTTTGAAGGTACTACTCTACGCTTCTCCACTCTACGCCATACCACAAACTTTTAACCATGATGGGCAGCAGACACACTGCTGTACAACATGGCTAAAAGACATTGGCAAAGCCAATAGCTCCTACGTAGGCAAGACTTACTGTATTTGCCAATGCTTGTTATTTTTGTATTGTGAAGAACAGTAAAAAAGGTTGTGGACTGTTTTTAAGAGTTGTAAAAAAGTTATGCTAATGCCTGTTGGTCTGATCTTTTTGTTAAGGAATACCTCTGTTAACAATAAAAGTCCTTTTTTGAAGGCTATTGTGATTTAAATATATGAGGGCTGCTCAGAGCATAAAGTGTAACTTAGAAACCTGCAACTAGTTGCTCCTCTGACAAATCGCTAGCACAGGAAATGTGTACTCTTGTTGTTCTTCTGAAGCCCCTTGGGTCAGTTGCAAAGTGTTTTATACACTGCAATTTTGTGCATATTTGTGATTTTTTGTGCACTGTTTAGCAGTGTGTGCTTTAGAATACATTTTCCTTTTTTAAATTAAATTACTAGCTAAACCCTCATTGATTAGGCGTTATTGTTGTATGTTGCAGAGTTTTGAATTTCTAGCTCACGGAGCCTCCGTGAGTCTGCCTGGGACTGCTCTGCCTTGCTATCCTGAAAGTCAAGTACTGAACGGAGTACTTGGTCCCCAATTTGAATATCCTCAGCAGGGAGACCCAGGATATCAGAGGAAAATCGCACGTTTTGATATAGTTGGAGCCCAGTAATTTCTGACTACCCAGGAACCAGAATTCTCACAATTATTTTCTCATTTGAATTTGAAGAAAACGAAATAGAATGATATATAATAAACCTGCATATGTTGATCTCCTTTTAAATTGAAAGAGAGAAGAATGGTGCGGACTGTAGGCAGGACATTTTCTGTATTGCCAGCGGGTAATTTCAATACTAATTTCATAATATGGCCCTATAAGTCATAGGACCTTATTACAACTTTGGGAGTCTTCCCCTGGGACACCCACCGTGGCAGTCCCAGGAAGACTGCCAAGCCTGTGGTGAATCTGCCCATCAGATTATGATTTAAATCCAGGGCGGGCAGGTGGGTGGTGTGGCGGCGCAGCAACAGCGCTCAAACAGCATACCGCCGCCATGAGAGAGCCTGCAGCATGTATGTGCGCGGCGTGGCATACACCATGAGATGCATTCCACACACTATATACTTAAAGGTGCAATTGCACGGGGCACAACATGTGCATCTCGCTCGCGCCCCCATAGCCAGATTGGTCCAGGGTCCCTGTTAGCGCTCCCTTACCTGCATTTCCACCACCCTTTTCATGGCGGGCGCCCGTAATGAAATGGTCAGTGGAAATGCGCATCGTAATATGGTTTGCGGTGCCAACATTGTCACCAACAGCACATTTAGCCCCTTTTCAGACTGCTGCGGCAGCGGGATCCTGGATCCCGGCAGAGGCAGCGGTCCTGTGGCGGTCCCACCGCCACTATTGTAACACAGCGGTCGTGCCGCCAGGGTGTTGGTGGTGACTGCCACCGCAAGTACGGCATTCGCAAGACAGCCGTACTCATAATAAGGCCTGTTAGAATTGAGGGTCTCTAGTTGGCAGAGGCCAAGGTTTCTGACCAAAGAGAGACCCTCTCCTCCAGTCAGGGTGAGGGGGATACACGTGTGTGGACAACCCCTGCTCACCCCCTTGGTAGCTTGGCAGAGCAGACAGGTTTAGCTCCAGGGCAATGTGTAAAGTATTTGCGCCAACACATACAGTAATGAAATAGAGCACCACAAACGGACACCACACAGGTATATTTATAAAAATAATATATCTTTATATATTTTTAGGCAGACTTTAAAAAAAAACGGACATAAACCAACATAACATATGCTTCTTGAAACAAAAGTATTCTTCTTGTGGAAAGTGTTCTTAAAAAGTAAAAAGAGTCTGTTGCAAAAGATTGTGCAATTCAGAATGCACCACGAGCAGTCTTTGATTGAGACCCTGTGCGCGGGTGCGCATAAGAATGTAATGCCCCCATGAACTGTACCTCCTTAAGGCTGCTCAGATGATGATATAAACAATATCTTCCTTTTAGCCCGTTACCGCACTTCACTCTGGTGCCGGTATGGGCTTCCAGGGAGGGGCTCGGCGATAGATCACTTCAGCTCCGGCTGATGCCGGCGATCGACACACTCCGTGCCTCCCTCCCCCCCTGAGGCAAACACTCGAGCGTTACCTGGAGGGGAAGCGGCAGGCAGTTCGGCTCCTGGGTTCCTTGTGATGCGAAGCTCGTGGCAGACGCGCTGGGCGAAACCCAGCGCTGCTTCTGGGCTTTCCTCCTGATGACTCTGTGAGTCGCGAGCCACTCACGGCGCGGCTTTTGGGGATTCCGGCGATGACCTCAGGGCCCATGGGCCAATCGTAGCGCGGCGGGGACGACGAGCCCTCTTCCCTCACGGCGATCTTCTCCATGTGATTCCTCGGCAGGGGTCACTTCTGGACCTCGCGGCTCCAGCGGTGGAGGTCAGGGGCTCTCGGCGCTTGGGGGAAGGCACGGCCAGACAGGCCCCGTGGCCGCAGCGGTGATCTTTGGTAAAACAGGCACCAGGGGGAGAGCGGGCCGGCAAGGCACACGCCGCTCTTGTTCTCCTCATATGCAGACGCAAGAAAGGGTGATCTTCCCGCTCTGAAGGCAGCAGAGTGGTGTAGGTCAAAACTGCAGGAATTTGATGGCCCTGATTCCTGGGATCAGGAGGTTAGCTCTACTTCTAGCCCTTGGAGAGTTCTTCTTGGCAGGAGGGGGACCAAGCACACAGCACAGTCCCAACGGTCCCTCTTAGGTAGAACAATAAAGACAGCAGGTCAGCTCTCAGACACACAGCAATGGCAGCACTGTTCCCCAAGCTTCTTCCGGTGTTCTTCTTCAGCAGGGATCCTCCTCTTGAGTCAAAATTAGTCTGCTTCTATTGTGCACAGGTATTTCCTTTATACAGCAAATTGTCTTTGATGCCTTTGGGGTTTTGTGATTTAGGCACGGTTTGCCCTTGTCCAGATCCTGGTGATGGGAGTCTCTTGGTCCTGGTGAATCTTTCTGTTTAAAGCAGGGAGGCAGGGACATCCGTCATCCAGCAGACAGGGGAGCCGGTATCGTAAAAGGCAGGGCACAGCCCAGCACCACTCCTCCCCCCAACCTTCAGGGGCAGCCAGCTATCACCCCACTGCTGGAGCTTTCCCATACCGTGTCACACTCCCTCTAGCTCGCACACCCAGGCAGGCCCACAGACAGACTGGACAAGAAAATAGCCACTTTCTAAAAGTGCTATTTCCAGACACAAAATTTAAAAACCATCTGTGCTAAAAGATGTAGTATAAATTTCTGTATCCTGGGAATCCAGGTTTGGATTTTCTATCTTGCTCCTGGGGTAAGATAGGCAGGTACACATGGGACCCAGCCCTCCCCATTCTGTCCTATGGGCACGATAGCCTTGCTGCAGTAAAAAACGAATTTGGCAGTAGTTCACTACTAGAGCATGTCCCCTACATCAGTACAGGCTCTACCTTTCACCCACACTGCCCCCTGCCCAGGGCGTACCCAGGGCTTTCCCTAGGGGTGACAAATGTGTAAGGAAAGGGCAAGATCCGGCCTGGCAAGTGGGTACACCGGCCAGGCTAATGGGGAAGATTTCAAACTGCACGCAGGCACTGCCGTGGCAGGCCTGGGACACCTTTTCAGCGCTACTCCTGTGGGGGTACAATAAGTACTGCAAGCCCACAAGCAGCATTTGGATTACCAGCCCTGGCACACTCAGTGCCCTTTACTAGGGACCCACTGGTAAAGCAAATATGCCAATCATGTATATCCCATTCCTGGGACAATATTACCCAGGGAGCACTTGCACTTGGCACTGATCAGCAGTGGCAAAGTGCCCGAAGTATCTAAACCAGCAAAACGTAATCCAGCATAGAGTCAAAAACATAGGAGGCAGAGATCAAAAAGTCAGGGGAAACCACGCCAAGGATGCCAGGTTTAACAAGGCCCATAGAGCGTATAGCTGATATTTTATTCTGACAGTTGTGATGATGTGCGAGTATGTTAAGGCTGAGGTATATTTTGGTTTCGTTATCATGTTTTCATCACTACAATGAGCATCCTGAGGCCTTTGCTTGGACAAATTGAGATATGAAAGTCAATTTCATTTCATTTCAATCCCAGTCAAGATTCTCAGCTGAAGACCAGGGATATCTTCCATGATGTTGCTTCATACCTAAGTGCTTTGGGTCTTTGCTGTAAGGCATTCATCGGAAAATGTGCTCCATTATCCAAAGTTTCTCTCTAATCTGACTGCCTTCTTTATTTGCTCCTTTGGAAAGAAGGGACCAATGGGTGTCAGTGTTCAACTCTCGGCTTCACACATTCATGCGTGTAGAAATAAAGGGGCATATGTACAAGCCCCTATTGCCACGGGAACGTCACTTTTTGCATTACTCTTGTGGCGATAGGGGCTTTGCCCTATTTAGAAGGCAGCGTTAAGCCACTTAAAGTGGCTTGAGGCTGCCTTGTAAATAAGGACCCCTTTCATACTATGCTTAGCGTGAAAGGGGAAGGCAATGGGTGTTGCTGTGGGCGTTCCACCACAAAGCCCATTGATGTTGATGCTGCCTCCTATTTACAAGGAAGGCGTAAATAGGAGGCAGCGCCAGAATAAAGACTAGGAAAAACCTGGTCTTACCCTGGCGCAACAAGGAGAAATGTTTAATTTCTCCCCGTTTTTGCTATTTTCATGTGTGCTGCGTTGTTTAGAACTTGGAGTTAGCAGCATAGTGAATGAAGTCACAAAACGTCTCCCAATTTGTGCAAAAAAGCATTTAAGTAGCAGCCAATTCATGTGCAAAATACAATTAAAGAATCCATCTCCAGCTGGAGGTTAACTTGAAATGAACAGCAAGAAAATTGGGATAGATAAAAAAAAACATATCCTAACATGTGCTACAAAAAAACGTTGAGTTATATAAAATTCATGTGCAGAATACGCCTTGAAATCCAACTTCAATAGAGGATAGAATTTCAAAGTTAGCAACAAGAAAATGGACGAGAAGTGAAACATAATTTATTTTTATTTATTTATTTATTTTTTTACATTTCTAGAGCGCTCTGTTACCCGTAGGTGTCCTGGCGCTAATGGATTAAAGCTGGTGCGTGTGGGTAAGAGATTTAATGAGTGAAGAGCCAGGTCTTCAATGCCCTCCTAAAGGATAAAAGATCGGGCAATTGTCTAATGTGAAGGGGAAGCTTTTTCCAGGCTACTGCAGCTCCTAAGGAAAAGCTCCTCCCACCCCATCTTGCTCTCCTGATTCTGGGGACTGATACCAGTGCCTGCTGACCAGATCTAAGAGACCTTGCTGGTTTGTACCAGAAGAATAATTGCTTCATGCAAATAGGGCCCAGATCATGTAGTGCTTTGAAGACCACACAGAGTGACTTAAAGGTGATTCGTTTCCGCACCGGTAACCAATGAAGATTTGCCAGGTCCTGAGCCACCGATGCGAACTTGGGTGTATCAGTTATCAGGCGAGCGGCAGCATTCTGCAATGTCTGTAATTTATTTAGTAAGCCGGTTTGGGCGTTCAGCATAAGGCTATTACAGTAGTCTAACCGAGAAAGAACTAGACCGGTGACTACTGTTTTCCTATGTTCGTGATCCAAGAATGGTAGCACTTTCCTAATAGTTTTAAGAACAAAGTGGATGGATGAAACCAGGGCATTAGTCTGATGTTTAAAGGACAATAAATCATCCATCAGAATGCCGAGATTTTTCACTTTGGACACAGGGGCGGGCAAGGCTCCCATTTCTTCGGGCCACCATCTAGGTGACCAGAAGTTGTCTTTGGAGCCAAAGAGTAGCACCTCTGTCTTTGATGAGTTTAACTTAAGACAGTTTTGGGCCATCCAAACGCCCACTTCGCGCATACAGCCTTTAAACCTGTCCGCAGTGCTATCTATATCCCCCGGCATCAGAGACACCACAATCTGCGTGTCGTCCACATATGCTGTAAGGTTGAATCCAAAGGTTCGAATTATCGGGGCTAGCGTGGAAACGTAGACATTAAAAAGAGTAGGACTCAGGGAAGAGCCCTGGGGCACTCCACAAGGGAGTGAAAAGGGACATGATTCAAAGTCCCCCAGTGCCACCACCTGAGTCCTGTTGGAGAGGAAGGCCTGTAAGATCTTCAGCGCCTTACCATGTACTCCGCAGGCCCTCAACCGGTCCACCAACAGTTTGTGATGGACCGTATCGAAGGCCGCCAAGAGGTCCAAAAGGATCAGGGCGGCTCTGCCTCCTCCATCCAACACTCTTCTAATGTCTTCCACTGATTTAATTAACGCGGATTCCGTGCTGTGTTCAGCACTGAACCCATGTTGGCAAGGGTCAAGATGTCCTCCTGTTCGCAGATAGGTGCTTAGCTGGGTGTTTAGCACCCCTTCAATAACTTTAGCTGGAAGGGGCAATCTTGCAATGGGCCGATAGTTGTTTAAATCGGTTATGTCCAGATTGGTTTTTTTTAGGAGGCATGTTTCCATTTTGCTGGAAATTCCCCTCTGTCCAGCATAAGATTAAGGAGGGGGGTGAGTCCGGCTGCCACAGTGCCTGGCGCTAGTTTAATAATAGAGACCGGGCAGGGGTCATGGGGTGAACCAGATTTTATCTTCTGGAGTCGGCTCATGACCTCTTCTTCAGTGATTTGGGGGAATAATAGCAATTTTTCTTGGCCGTTATCTGATTCCACTATATTAGTGGGGAGCTCCAGCAAAGTTTTTATTTGGTTGTCTAAGGGGGAAAAAATATTTTCCACCTTTTCCCGAAAAAAAGTAGCTAGCTTTTCACAGAGGAGGAGACTGGGGGGAACCTCTATGGTATTTGGGACTGTCAGAGAGGATATCGTTCGAAAGAGCTCTTTTGGGGCATTGCTGGCATCTTTAACCTTCTTCGTGTAAAAGGCTCGCTTAGCTAGCTGGATCTTCTCTTTGTACGCTCGTTGCTCAGTATTTAGAATTTTTTTGTCTGCCTCACTAAATGTTATCCGCCAGATTTTTTCTTTTTTTTTGCATGCAATTTTAAGATCCCTGATCTCTTTCGAGAACCAGGGGGCGGAGGGAATTGCCCGTGTAGGGAGAAAGGTTTTAGGAGGCGCAAGTTGTGTACATGCATCCTCAAGCCATTTCGTGTAGGCCTGGGTTGCTTGTTCCGTATTTCCTAAGAGCGGCTCCTGAGATGACTTTAACACCTGTTCCAGCTCTTCGTGTTTTATATCTTTCCATTTCCTAATCTGTCGTGGGGTGGGTCTAAATCTAGGAGGTCTCCTTGGTGGATCAATAACCAGGTTAAAATAGACTGTTGAATGGTCAGACCAGGGAATGGGCTGGATTGACCCTACAGTAAGGGTCGGGTGATTTGAAAAAATACCATCCAGGGTATGTCCAGCCTTATGGGTGGGGCCATTAACCAATTGTCTCAAATCTAGCTCCTGGAGCATATCCGTAAGATCAGATGTGTCCGGGTCGGAACCACATTCAAGGTGAAAGTTAAAATCGCCTAATAAAGTGAAAGTTTGGGCAGTGGCGACAATTTCTATTATTTTGCCCAGAGCTAAAAAGAAAGGTGGTTTCGACCCAGGAGGTCTATAGACCAAGCCACCTCTAAAGGTTTGGTGGTCAGATAGGGTAAAATTAAAGAGAAGAGACTCGTCTGGACCTCCGGGCCCCTGATGAAAGTGCCCTCTGAATGTAATCCAGTAGAACAAGAAGCAGGTAAGTAATAATCAAAACGTGTGCAAAATACTATCTGGAAAAGGAGAAAATATTAGAACTCCATAATGGGGCAGCAAACACGAAAGGGAGCAGCCCGATTAAAATAATGTATATAGAATGTTAAAATATATACATAAATTCCTTTAAAAAAATTAAATAATTTTACACAGACTACTTCATTTTTCAGACAAAAGAGAAAATCTCGGGCTGAAGCAACATCTTTAACACCATTTTGTATAAACATTGGCCTAAGCCAGCGACGACGACTCAGAACCAAGGCTGGGCAAAGAAACAAAACATGATCCAGGTTCTGAATACTCAGCTTGCGAAAATTAAAAAAAAAATCATTTTCTAGGTTCTGGGACCAGTTTGCTGTTAAATCGTTTAAAGGTAAGAGATTCATGCCACATAGATTGAGCCAACGTTGGATTCCGTGTTCTAGGTTCCAAGATAAGTATTTCTGGGAAATTCTCAGGAAGATTGTCCTAACTATTATCTTTAATATCTCTTTAGTATTACAGATATTGATATCTCTATTAAAGCTGATCTTACCACTTAAGGTTTTTAAAGAGGATTTAAAACCTACCGGTGGGAGGGAAATCAATCATTCTTCTTTTTTTTTTTTAAATCTGTTTATTAAGAAATGGGCAGATTGATGACTCATTACAAATTGAAAAATCATTTCTGTTTGTTTGGTACAAAATCCGATTGCACATACACATCAGTAATACAGTTAGCACATTAAATACGAGATTGAACGATCTAAATCCCCTGATTTCCACCACCACCTTCATTACAAATTGAAAAATGACTTCTGTTTGTTTGGCACAAAATCCGATGGCACATACACGTCAATAATACAGTTAGCACATTAAATACGACATTGCATTGTATAAGGATCCTAATGCTAAAATTAGCTATGCGGGGGCACTTTCATCCAAATTTTTAATCCTAAGGGAGACCCGGCAGGGATGCCCTCTGTCACCCCTGCTCTTTGCTCTTTCTATGGAGCCATTTATCAATGCCCTCCAAAATCAAGTCAAGATAGTACCTATGCAGCATGAAGACAAAGTCCTGAAAATGACAGCATATGCTAACGACTTAGCTATGTATACTACAAATGTGGTCGATGCATTGGCAGGGATTTCGGAAGAAGCCAACAACTTTGGTGTCATTTCAAGCTATAAACTTAATACGCACAAAACACAAGTTATAATGAACTATCAATCTAATTCTCCAGTGCAAGGACTATGTCAGGCCGCGGTTTATCTAGGGGTAAAGATATCTTCTAATATCACTGAAATAAATGCATTAAATTATGAACCTTTATTAAAAGAGGTGACAGCTCTTTTGAAAAAGTGGCATAAGATGCCACTTAATCTTCTTGGGCGAATGAACTTGATCAAGATGAATATCTTGCCTAAATTTCTATACTTTTTTCGTTCTATTCCTTTCTGTGTCAATAATCTGTTTTTTAAAAAATTGGACGGCATTCTCAGTAGCTTCATCTGGGGCTATAAGAAGTCTCGAAGATCGATGTCAATATTGAAATTATCATTAGAAAGGGGGGGGGGTCTTAATTTCTCTGATTTTAGAGATTATTTTAGAGCTTATTTTCTGGGTCGGCTTCGTAGTCTGTTCACCATTAACAATCATTTATTTTTTCTCCAATTTATGCTTGGCAGAGATTCAAAACAATTTCTGGCAAAAGTGCAAGACCCAAATTATTTCAAACGTGTAAAATTTAAGACTGCGAGGGATGCCGTACGTATTTGGAATTTGATAATGATTTATTGCGATACTTCTTTTTTCCACACTGATCTGCCACTTTGGGATAACCCAGGGCTCCCAGGTATCTTTAGTGATAAAATCGGGCACGACTGGGCTAAACATGGTATTCAGAAATTGAGAGACCTATACGGTTCAGGCGGCTTTTTACAATTTGAAACTCTGAAACTTTTGTTTAAATTGCCGGAAATGATGCGATTTAAATATATTCAAATAAGGGACTTTTTAATACGTAAGATGAATCTGATAGCAGTAAGTAGTTCAGACCTATGGATTTGTTTCTACTCTGCAAACAGGAAATCATTAATTAGCGTGGGATACAAGTGTTTAAGCCAAAATAGATCAGATGAAGCCCCTAAATTAGTGCTACAATGGTCCTCTAGACTAGGACTTAATGTGACTGCCCAGAATGTTACAGCTGCCCTAATAAATATCAACAAAGTGACTCACTCATCTAGCTTAATGCTCCAATCGTACAAGACTATCTGTCACTTATATTATACACCATTAAGAATTTCTAAATGGTCACAAAATAACTTGAGCAGCGACCTTACCAAATGTCCTAAATGTGGTCTGGTGGCAGCAGACCTCATACATATGATTTATTCTTGCCCGTTATTAACTGGGTAATGGTCGGCAATAGAAAATATCTTACTTAAAAAAAAAGTGACTAATTTTGCACTGTTTGCACCCTTGGTTTTACTGGCTATACATCCCACTAGCAATACTAATTCAGATTTGTTAAATATTCTTCTGACCTGTGCCAGATTGGTTATAGCGAGAGCTTGGATCTATCCGAACCCTCCTTATACAATTGAATGGTGGGCTCTTGTTAATGAAATTTATGCTATGAAGGTTCACTTGCAAGGAACCGGGGAACAAAAGCAACTGGGAAGTTTGTTAAGATTTGGGGAATTTTTTTGTAAAGCTGGTACTGTTTTGGACCACCGATGTTTGGAGTAGACGATGTTCTTAATGACTCAGTTGTGTTAGGAATTTTCGTGTCCTTCCTCCCCTAACTTTGTTTCATTTCTCTTAGGCCTCTGTTTTACTTTATGTTTTCAGGTCCTCTTCCGGTTAAACACAGACTACTGGCAATGTTAGGAGCTTGTTGTTATTTTATTTGTATATTGATCTGTATCTGCATTATTTTTTTTATTGTAAAGTGAAACTGCTAATCACCTTGACTTGCTTGTCCATAATAAAAAAATAAAATAAATAAATAAATAAATACAAGATTGAACAAACTAAAGCCCCTGATTTTCACCACCACCCTCATTTAGAACTGTCAACAACTGTTGTCATACGAGTACAAATATATCCCCTATATTTGTTCCATGCTCCCCATATTCTCTCCCATTTGTGGGGCAAGCCCCGGTGGACAAATGCTGCTTTTTCCGCCATCATGGCCTTGTCCATATCTGTGCACCAGTCATGGAGCTTAGGTGAATACTGCGAGCCCCACAAACTAGCTATAATGCGTTTGGCTAACATTATTCTGAGAATCACCCAATCTTGTGCTTCTTGGGTAATATCTGTGGGCTCCCATATGTTCAATAATCATCTTTTGGGCTCCGGCATAAGTGAGACTTTATCAACTTGGGATATAGTTCGCATCACCGCTGTCCAGTATGGCAATATCTGCGGACAGTGCCATAAGGTGTGGTAGAATGTACCCTCCTCCCCACAGTCTCTCAAACAAAATGGGGTTGTGGCACTCCCTATCTTATGTAAGGTCACCCTGGTGTAGTATGTGCGATGTAGTATCTTGAGTTGTATCAGTCTCAATCTTGAGGGTATTGCTACTTCGCGCAGGGATGCTAGTGCCTCCTGCCAATATGTATCGTTGTTGACGAGTTTACAGTAGGTAAGAGAGGTAGCCTTTTTATCCATGTAGTCACTCAGTAACCTATCTTCCAGGGGGGGGGGGGGGGCTCCGGCAGTACAGTGCCAGGCGGTATAGCTGCCGTAAGTGCATTCCTGACCTGTATGTAGCAGAATATTTCAGAGGGTGCCAACTCGTATTGTTCCTGCAGCTGTGCGAATGTAGCCACCTCACCCTTAATCCATAAGTCACCTACCGTGGAGATGCCTATATCATTCCATCTGTGGAAACCCTTACTATTTCTAAGTCGTTCCAGCCGTTGTGTGCCCCAAAGCGGGGTGAGTTGGGTAAGGACCCCTTGCCAGCCTAATTTCGTTAGTGCCATGTACCAAATCTGAACCGTATGTGGTGTTGGTCCAATTAGGGGAGTGGATCGCGTTGTGTTATATAACGCCCCCATGACTCCTCCCTCTCCCTATCCACACATATCAGCCTTAATAATTCTTCATTTACACAAAGAAGATTTAGGGCCAAATAAAAATCATAATATAGGGAATATTTCCCCCCATTACCGACAAAGATTTCTTGACACATTTAATTATTTATTGATTTACTGTGATTTTATACAAAAGAACCAGTTGCGTTACATAGGGACTATGTATTACATGAATTACATAAGAGATACAAACAGAAAAACAAATGTGCAAATGTATAAGGTGAAAAGTCACTCAAGGAAGAGATATAAACAGGAGACAATTGCACAGGTACAAGTTGTAAAGTCACTCAAGGAAGAGATACAAACAGATAAACTCTAAAATCACATAGGAATGGTAGTAAGTACGAAGATCTACTACATATACTAGTGGTTAGAGTTCTAAATATACAAATAGTAAGTTCATACAGGATTACATTTAAACAGCGATTAGGCTTGGACAATTATATAACACATATATACATATCTATATATTTAAGGCAGTCCAGCAAAAAGAGAGAAACAATTGAGGGTCATCAGGGGGAGTCGGGAAGGAAGAACCTCTTAATGAGTAAGAATCACTATTTTTTAACTGGCATCCCCAACGAAGAACCCTGGATATACCTTGAATATAGGAGCTTATCAGGTCAAATTCAGTCTTACAGCAGCTGATGGAACTGACGTATTAAAATTGCACAATTTACATAAAATCTGGCCTTCCATCCTATCTAAAAAACTCCAGTCTTTTACAGGGATTAATTCAATTGTGTAGAGCAGGGTGGGAGGAATATTTCTTTAAAAACCGTCAGCAGATGTGAAAAATGCCTTCTGCCCATTGCACTATAAAAAATGCTCAGACCATTAGCATGGGATATAGTTTTACAAGTACTGTGTTCGATATGAAGTTTATTTTTTGCATTACTTGCTATTGGTTTCACTAAGTATGGGTATAAATGTACCACCTCCAGTTTTTCAGGACCAATTTGCCACTTAAAATTACTTGATATTCTACTTCTATTGCATTTCAAGATTAAAATGTTGCTTTTTGATACATTTATCTTCAAGAAATAAGCTGCTGTATAATTCTGTAATGATATCAGCTTTTTGTTCAGCCCAATTGGGGTTAATTCCATCACTACTATATCGTCTGCATAGAGGAGACAAGCAAAAGGATGACTACCTATGTTTGGTGCATCTCTCTCTAACTGAGAAAAACAATCAGGTAAATCTGCTATATATAAGGAAAATAATAGTGGTGCTACTAGGCAACCTTATTTCAGGCCGGAATTACAGATGATAGGACTTTGTTTCCTCCTTTAAGTACCTGGCACCATGTTTGAGAATGTAGTGCAATAATTAATGTAAGCAGGGGAGCAGGTAATCCCATATTATGTAATTTTCTCCATAGTAATGGTCGGTCTACCTTATCGAAGGCTGTAGAAAAATCTATAAAGGCTGTATAAACGTTTGACCTACGGGAGATCGTATATTTTTCCTCAATTAATTTCAACAATAGATATTATCCAGAGTGGAATGATTTTTCCTAAAACCTGCTTGTACTATTGGGAGGACCGTCTTCTCTATCACGCATTCCGTGAGGTGGTCAAGAATACTACGTGCAAATGTTTTCCCTACTGCATCTAATAAGGCAATTTGCCAGAAGTTACCCGTAAGGTTTCTAGGGCCCTTTTTGTGCAGAGGGATTAAAATGCTTCTGGACCAAGATAGTGGAGTCTTCCCCTGAGAGTAACAAAAATTGAACAATGGAGCTAAGTACATAGCCCACAAAAGTGGCTCCATTTTACTTACTGTCATGGGGATTTCATTCGGACCCATTGTCCAGAAGCTCTGTTTTTTTTTTAATAAATCCAACACATAATTCATTGAATGTTCATAGTTGAATAAGGGAGTTTCAGGGGAGTCAGGTGCAGCAGTACTGCTAGAATTAGAATTCGCAGAGTAGAGATCTACCAGGTCAAATTTCCATTCCTCTTCTTTAATAGGAATGGGGAGAGATTTAACTCTCATGCTGCTGCAATCAGCGATAAATTCTCAAAACGCTTTAGAGTTATTTTTTAGGCCCCCTCTTTTAACTGCACTCATGCGCCGTCTTCTTTTATTTGTTTTAAGGAATATTTTTTCCTCTTTCTTTTCCTCTTTAATACATTTATTAGATTACTTCGATCGATAGAATAATTCAGGAACTGGGTCCTTAGGAATTTATTTATTTCCCTATTTAAGGTAAGCATTGGATTAAAATATGATCTCCGTTTAACTAGAGCATGCGATGATTTACATAATGTAGCCAAAGTGCCTACATTATGAGAAAAGGCTTCAAGTAAATCAAACTGGGGAGAGTCACGCTCAGCGGTTACTAAGTGCTGCAGATCTTTTATCCAAGCTGTTAAGTTCACTTTTAGTTTAGCGGTCGCTTGAGTGTTCCAGTGAATTCTACCACTGGTTGCATTAAAGCCTACTGAACTGCTTTTAAAATTCCAGGGACCTAACTTATCACCAACAAAATTAAATTTGGAGCAAATCAATGAATGATCGCTAAAATCTGTTCCCAAAACTTCCATACTTACGAGATTATAAAATAACTCTGCTGAAACAATTAGATAATCTATATTGGATCTCCCAGTTGGGGCCTTATGCGTATCATTTGCTGGAAGATCATTTTTTAACCTCCCATTTGCAATTATAAGGTCTAAGCTTCTCAGACCTTCGATTAGAGAAGCTCCTCTTTTATCAGTCCTACTATTCGGAAATTGGGAAGTTGGGATACTTAAAGCTTTTTTTTTTCATTGTTAGAGAATATCCTTATACTGTGTGAAGAAACTTTAAAATTCAGATCTCCAACTAGCATTAAAAACCTGCAATCTTCGCTTTCTAAAGTAGAGGATATAAAAACTAATAGGTCTTTTAATAATTAGGAGTAAGATGCTTCAGGGGGTAAATAAACATTTACGATCAACAAGGAATTTGGATAATCCTGGACATCCTTGAGATCCAGCTTAATCGCCTGAATTAATTTGCAGGCATGAGAGAATTCCTTGTATGACCACCTAAGATTTGTACTTAGCATAATAGCAATACCTCCTTTAGCACGTCCTCTCTTCACAGGGAGCGCAGATCAGCCCAGCACTATATAATCTTCAGTAGTGGACCAATCCTTTGTGATCCAAGTCGCATGTAGACAGATTATGTCTGCACTCTGCTCTTTCAAAAATAAGAGTTTAGTATTATTAGTGCTTAGGCCGGATGCGTTATATGATATCACAGTAATAACATTGCTAGGAAGGAATCCCACATTGTAACCCTAGGGATGTATTTTTGTTAATAATGCCTGCTACCCAGCTCCATTTCTTATCGTCCTCATCAATTCAAGATTCATACTGAGTCTTTTCTCTGTGAGTATCGAGACCCTACTACCTTTTTTTCCAAGGGAAACCTGCAGTAAATTCTCACTCTCCGAATGGGGTATGCTCCTTATGGAGAATTCTGAACAAGTATTAGACTGCTGATTTTGGACCACTTTTTTTAAGGCTCACTCCTCTTCAGGTATGAAAACGTCGATACCACAACAGCGTAATTTGTTACTGTGTAACATTATCAGATGGGAAATAGCTTTTGATGCATGCTCCCCTAGGATTATGATATTCTTGAACAAGAACCAGAGCAAGGTCATTACTTCGGATCATTTCGAGGCCAGGAATTTCCCCTAACCTAACAAGAGGACCTATTCATGAATGGTTCATGGTAAAAAATAAACGAAAAATGCAAGGTGTAGGTAGAAAAGGAAGGATGATTAATTTGGCAGGTTACCTCAAGAATTTTCTTGATAGGATTATAAATAACGTTATTGCCTAAAGAGGACAAAAATAGAGAGGCATTAGGGATTGCGTTACTCTGAACAATAGGAGGAACGCTTTTACCAAATACAGATGCATCTTGAGAGGATTCTACTTGACCATTCTCCTTCTTCGGAACGTTTAGATCGGGAACAGGTGATATACTATGGATTACGTTAGGGTTGAAACGTAGCCGTTTTGCTCTTTTTCTTAATTTATTCTTCTTCTTACAAACGCTGTTACTATTATTCTTGGTATCTTTTTCTTCAGTAGGTGGAAAACCTGCTTTTAAACCCTCCGCTATAGAATGCTCAGACGATTTTTCACCTGTTTTGGTTTTAGAAAAATGGGGAAAACTTTTCGAATTGTACATACATTTTCCTTCTTTGCTTGTGGGCAAAGCGTAGATATCACCCCTGGAGCTAGAGTCATGGGATCGAAGAGCTGTTGAAAGACGGAAGATTGTAGTTTATTGAAAATATCTTCACTTTCTTTCAATTTGAGTTTATGTTTTCTACTAGCAAAAGGCTTGCCAGCCTGAACGCCCAAATACCGCCCTTTATCTTGAGGAAAAGAGCCTATTTGAGTGGGATAGAGATGATTGGTGATATGCTCCAGAAATAAAGAGGGAGAAGATCCCTTCTCTAGACTGAATTTACGCAGAGGAAGTAGACCAGTTTTACCAGGCAGTAATCTTTGCTCAGAGGCTATAAACTGAGTCAGAGCCAAAAGAGACTCCAAAATAGAGTAGGAGTTCTTTACTTATTTTTCCATTAAAGCTAAAATAGAAGACAGCACTCTTTCCAAGCAAAGTAAAGATTCCGACATCAATTTTTGACTCTGGATTATGAGTTGGAGGGTGATAGTTCAGGGAAAGATCAGATGTAATCGAGCTCCATGAATCTAATAAGCTTGTTCCGCTAGGTGTACTACTGAACGGCAGCATTTTAACTGAGTGATCCTGACAATCCTGAGAGGCAAGACAAGGTTTGAAGGAAAGTGAAGTAACAGGAATATGATTCCTGGACGACTCTAGATTTGGTGCGTAGAGCATCATAGAAGACTGATTTAAGGTTGTGTTGAGGGCAGGAAGGTCAGGGAGGTTGAGTAGAGCAAAATCTTCCATTATGGGTTCTGCAATTGTTGGAGCTGGATGAGATACCCCTTCAGGTTGGGAAACTCCATCAGCAAGGGAGTGGATAGTTAGGTTTACCAGCAAGGATTCAGCTTCCCTAAATTCGAAGAATTGGGAATCCATAGACCAAGTTCCTCCAGTTTTGGGAGATAATTGAGTAGAAACTGCTGGGGAAGATTTTCCAGGGACTACTTTTGCCTCTCCATAGGCTTCGCTAGTAGACCTCAACATCCCTGCTGAATTTAAGCTTATTTCTTTATTTGGAAAGAAGGAAGGGATGGTATTGAAGCTTTTCAAAATGTTTATTTGTTAGAAAATATTTATTAAAGGATTAGCTTTGGTTTTCTTACACTCTCTTGTAAATAGTAATCTACAAGAGCGCAATTAGTTTGTAGTGATATCTTTGTCCAAATACAAAAGAACTCCTGTTCGCCAATGCTCTGATGCGCCACTCATGCAACACCGAGCACGAGCTCACAGGGTCAAACTGCTACAGAGAAAAATTGGGGGACGGTAATCCGACTATGGGTTATGCCATAGCAGGTAAAACTACAATAGTTCCATAACAATAGCAATATATAAATACCAATATAAATTAACAATGATTTTTGTTAAAATAGTTAAAAGAATAGTGAGGTACTGAAGGTGAAAAGAGGACTGTCAACACCCTCTATCTACAGCCTCTACAAAATATTTCTCCCGCAGCGCGGGGTGGCAGGCCGCAGCTGCAGCTCTCAGCCGTTTAACAAACAGCAACAGCTCAAAAGATTTCTCCCGCAACGCTGGGTGGCGGGCTGGAGCTGCGGTTCTTAGCGGCTCTCAACGGTTCAGCTGTACCACGCGAAATGCTGCACAGCTCAACTCCTCCTCTGTTCCTGGTCCTTTCGTGTCACAGTGTCATAGTTGAGAGAGTGAGAACTGTATAGCTATGTCCTCTAAGGCTCTTGTGCTGGGGGCAGGCGAGGGGCCACACCGCACCACACCACACCCGCACCGACTGACCCAGTCCATTTTCACTGAGTTAGTCAGTCGGGCGGAGTTGAGGCTCTTCCAACGATTGCTCCGGCGTTTACCTCATTATTCTTGGCTTCCTTGGCTTGTGCTGATGTGCCACGAACCTCTGCTGCTGCAGCAGCCGATGGCCGTCAAACGGATGTATGACGGTACCACGCGTACTTTTACAACGCGTACCGTTACCACGCTACTTTTACCACGCAAGTCGTTACATAGACTTGCGTGGAGGGGCGCTGGATAGTAAATTATTTAATTTACTATTCCAACTCCAGTCCCCGTGGACTCTAGGGAAAGGAGTTGGATAGTAAATTAAAGTATTTACTATCCTGGAGCGCCCCCCAGCGCATTTCGTTGTAACGACCTGCGTGGTAAAAGTAGCGTGCTAACGGTACCGCGTTGTAAAAAATGCGTGGTAACTGTTGCATACCCCGTCAAACCGGCAGTGAGTTTGTAATCGAGGCGGCAGGCAATGTATGGGCTGCGGGCTACGGGCTGTGGGGGAAGCCTGCCTTTCATTCAGTCCCCTCTTCAGGGCCTCCACAGCCTTGGCTGTCCGGGAATTCCAGCACCCGTCGCCTGCACGCCTGCACGGTTGCTCGCCTGCTCAGCTGTTCTGCCCAGGTGAGTCGAGTCTGTAATCAACTCCAAATGCAGCACAAACTCCAAACTCCTTCAAGCTGCTTCACGCCGCAATAGCTCCCAGCAGCTCTTGCCGCCCAACCATGGATAGAAATACCCGGCGCCCGACCGCGGCCCTGCCGCAAGTGGCCGGTCGGTCAGACAATCAATCCGCCATATTGTCGTCGGATACTGGAGCGGGGTAATCAGTGGGGTGACCAGCCGGAGCCGGCGCCGCCCGCAGACTGCTAGCAGATCGGGTGCATTTTTTCTGCATTTTTTTGGCTTCCTCCTGCCTCTTCACCCGCTCTGCACCCGTTCCGCTGCTGCCGGTGTGGTCTGCACGAAAACACGAACTGGAATCACAATGGTCAAAGCTAAACTTAGAGCCAGCGCAGGGGGAAATGCAGGACTGCACCATATTCTTGTAAATACTGTGCAGCTCTGCATATCTGAAGTGGTGGAGAGAGGTGTTAAGCCAGCAAGGCTAACACCTCTCGCCACCACTTCCCTTGTACATATGTCCCAGCGTTTTTTACTTTAGGGTTACGATTGAGCAGTTTTGCACTGGTGGCCAGACTGTTCTGTACCAACATATTCACTGACCAGACTGCGTAACATTGCATTTGAACTGACCCTTCAGCACAGTAACATGTCGATTGACTGAAAATTACTTTTTGTTGTTAGCAAATGCAATAACTGCTAATTAATTGTGCTTGTGTGTGCGAACTGCTCAGCCACTAATACAAAGCATTTAATCCGAACCAATGTAAGAATGCTAGACTCAGTGGGCCTCATTTATGAGGCTGTGCGTCACTTTTACGCCGCCGCCGCCGCAATGTCCTTATTGCCTCACAGCAGGCGTAAGTCTGACGCAGGCCTTTTCACATGGGGCTTGCCCCATGTGAAAGGACACATTGCTGTAGTTGAGTCACTTTTGTGACACAGTCCAGCAATGCGTCACTTTTGGGCCTACAGATACGTCAGAAATACTGACGTATCTGTAACTCCTTGCGACATGATGCGTCATACTGTAAATATGTCGCATCATTGGTGTCGCAAGGAATCAGTAAAGTGGGCCAAACATGCCTAGAAATTTCGGACAGAATGACTTCTGTTGAGATCCGAACCGAGAATCTGGAAAATGATGTCTCCGACCTCCAGAAACAAGGAAAAGAACATGAGGGAATTATGAGAGACTTGATGATGAAAGTGGAGGATTATGAAAACAGGGCACGGAGGAACAATCTGCGTCTCTTGGGAATTCCCGAGGGAGTGGAGGGGAACGACCCAAGGGGCTACATGCTATCCCTGTTCAAAGAGTCATTCCCTGAATTAACCAATTGGGACTGGGACAAAGAGGTTCAGCGGGCCCACCGCTTTCCACTTACACTCAAAAAGGGCTCACATTCATCAGAGAAATACCCCAGAGCTATGTTGGTCTTTTTTGGGAATTTTCTTTTAAGAGAAAAAATATTCGATCTTGCACGTCCAACTTGCAGAAGAACATTTAAAGGGTTAACGTTTTTCAGCAGACCTGACTTTGCTCACGCAACGGTGGAAAGAAGATGGAGGTTGCAGCAACTCTTCACTCTATTCAAACAACTGGGTGCCACAGTATTTTTACAAAACCCGGCAAGACTAAAGATTATTTGGAATGGAGTAACTAGAATATTTGTTAGTGAAATCCAGGCGCAAAGCTATCTCGAAGAGATAACGGAAATCAGTAAAGATAAAGATAAACTTCAAAAAAAAAGGGGGGAAAATGAAACAAAAGAAAGGGAAAAAAAAACAACTCATTATATGTCGATATATTCATAGTCATGACACGAAGGATATGGATAGGAAGCTGAAGGTGGCAGGGGCACACTGGGGGCTATCAAAGTTGGTGCACAGGAAACACAATGGAAGACACTGTTAAGATTAACTTTTTTCACTCTATATTATTTAAGGTATAGGGGTTAGGCGGCGGAGATGCCAGCTATTTACTGACCACTAGATGCCTGCAACCGGGTTCCTTGGGAACCAGGTAGCCTCATTAGATGGTGGAGGGTGGGGGGGTGGGATGCAGGAGGAAGGTGGGGGGGGAGCGGAGGGGTTTTAAGGGGAGGGAGGAAGGTGCGACCATACAGACAAAAAGAAAAAAAAAATAATAACATCATTAATAACAGGCGAAATAAGCTGAATCAGCGATTAGACGAGAAAAGAAAGGAAAAGGGGGAAAGGACAGGAATAGGGGGAAAAAGTGGGGGAAAAGGTTATAATGGCTAAACTTAAAATACTTTCTATAAATATCTGTGGGCTTAACGACTATAAAAAAAGACAAAAAGTAGCGATTGGCTTGAAATCAATCGGGCCGAAATCATCTGTCTCCAAGAGACTCATGTTGAGGGATCCCAGAGACACATTCTAAAATCTCTGGGATATAAACTAGTTGTTGCTACCACACTGGCAAGTAAAACTCGTGGGGTGGCTATCTTGACACAAGGCAATAGAATTTGTGTCATAAGATCAGCAGCAGACTCAAAGGGCAGATGGGCGATTGCAGAATGCCAATATTCTACCTGGAAAAATATTACGATATGCTCAGTCTATGCCAGTATAGTTGACGATCCGGAGGTATTCCTTTTTTTAAGTAATGAACTGGCACATTGGCCGGTACCAATGATAGTTTGTGGTGACCTTAACCTCAACCTTACACCAAACTGGTGCTCTGATCAGAACTTTAAATATAAAGGCAGAAAACCAAAAACTTGGAATGCTGTGAAAGAGCTCTGCCATATACATGGGTTGGTAGACTGTTGGGGGAGTAAATACCCATTGATTCCCGGATACACATTCTTTTCCCATCCTCATCAAAAATTCACTAGAATAGATTATATATTGGTTTCACACACTATTGTTTCCGAGTGTTCTATAGAACGGCTTCCCAGAGTTCTTTCAGACCACAATCCTTTAACTTTAAGTATAGATATTGGGGCGACCCAGTCCGTCCAAAGCACCTGGACGTTTGAAAGGGCTCTGTTAATTAATGATAAGTATTGTAAACATATGGAAAATTGGATCACAGAATTCCTAAATTTTAATATGGGTAGCGCCCCTCTGGTTATGGTCTGGGATTCACTAAAAGCAGGAATAAGAGGTGAAACTTTAAGATTTTCAATTCAAAACAACAAAGAAGCAAAAGATAAGCTAAAAAAACTACAGGAAAATGTAATAATTAAGGAAGAAGATCTAGTTAGGGCGGTCATAGGTGGGAATAACTCAGAAGGTGCTGCAAGAGAGGTTGCCATAGCAAAAAATCTTATATCTGATATGTTCACTAAGAAAGCGATTAATAAAGCTTCAATATGTAGGGAAAAAATCTATGAAATGAGCGAGCAGGTGGGCCACCAACTGGCTGTACGTGCAAGACAACAAAACTCGGAAAATACAATTAAAACTATTAGACATCCTATCTTTGGACTAACCGACGACCCGATAAAAATCAGGGAAGCGTTTAAGGGGTATTATTCTGATCTTTATACAGAGACAGGTAGCAGCCAGAATAAAATACAAGAATATCTAAATTTAGACCCAAGGCCCCACTTACCACTGCTTGATCAAGACAATCTCTCGGAGACCCCAGATTGGATAGAAATTCTCCTATCAATAAATAGTCTGGCCCTAGGGAAGGCGACAGGTTTAGACGGAATTCCGGTTGAATTCTATGCTAAATTTAGTAAGACATTGAAAGAAATTCTAACTAAATTAATTATACACGTTTTTCAGGGTGGATGTCCTCCAGATTCTTGGGCCCGAGCAAAAATCATCGTTTTCCCCCAAAAAAATAAAGATCCTACAGAATTGGGCTCTTATCGCCCAATTACTTTAATTAATAATGATTCCAAAATATACTCTAAAATGCAAGCCAGTAGACTCACACCAATTATCCATAAAATTATATCTGCTAGGCAACATGGATTCGTCCCAGGTAGATCTACAACAGACCACATCCAGAGAGTGATCACGCTCTTTGACATGGCAGAGGTAGCAGGAGACCCTATGGCCTTGATATTACTAGATGCGGAAAAAGCATTTGACAGGGTCTCCCTGGCAATATCTCTGGAGTGTCATGTCAAGGAGTGGGATCGGGGATCACTTCATCAAAGCTGTACAGATGTTATATGTCACACCCGAAGCAGCGGTTATAATTAACGGGGACCTATCGGAAACCATCAAGGTAACAAGAGGCACAAGGCAGGGGTGCCCTTGCTCTCCTTTACTGTTTGCTCTGTATATAGATCCTTTTATTACTAGGTTAGAGATAAACGAATCCGTACCACCTATAAAAACTATTAATGGTGAAACCAAAACTTTGGCTTTTGCTGACGATATTGCACTTGTAACAGCCGATCCAATGTCATCAGTCAAAGCGATGGAGGAAGAAGCAACAAGGTTTGGGGAGATATCAGGGTATAAATTGAACCAAACTAAAACCCAGATCATAATTAACAATAAGACTAACTACTCAGACGAAAGGGTCGTAGACAAGGCAGTATATCTCGGCGTGAACATTACAGCAGATTTAGATAAATTAGTGAGCCTAAATCTGAGCCCCCCTCTAAAACAGACTGAAAAAAGTCTATCTCATCTACACAATTTGCACCTCACTATTATTGGTAGATGCAATCTTATCAAAATGCTATTTTTTCCGAAATTTTTGTATTTTTTTCGCACGATTTGTTTAAACTTTGATCCACAGATTTTTAAAATTATAGACAACATTTTTGCACGTTTTATTTGGGGATTTGGAAGAACACGTAGAGCCCAAAGGTTTATTACCTTACCTAGGGAAAGAGGTGGCCTGGCATTACCAAACTTCAAACTATACTGGTGGGCCACCATCCTTAAATACTGTAGAGTGCTCTTAACCCCCAGGCAGGAATTTAATGCAGAGAGTCTAGTTCCAACGCCACAGGAACTGATCCTCGGCGAGGAAGCAAGCAATCATTTGTGGAGGTTAACATATGATTGTCACTTAAAAAAAGTACGCTTTAAATCACTCAAAGGCATCTATATCATTTGGAATCAAGTACGAAAACTTCTGGGGATCGGCAGATTCTCCCACTACACTACGCTATGTGGGAATAATAATCACCCGGAGATATTTAAAGACTCCTGTATGAGGCGCTGGGTTAGAGCAGGAATAGTACAAGTTGGGTCACTGTACGATTCAGTGGGCTTTCGATCATTCGAATCCCTTAAAATTAAATTTGGACTGAAATCTCGTGATTTTTACAAATATTTACAAATCAGAGATTATATTTCTAAAAAAGGGGGGGGGAGAGAGTCATTTCGGAAAATTTTGGCAATTGAAACGGCCCAAACAGATAGGGTTAGAATAGGTGAAATCTATAAAAACCTAGTTACTGGCCTTCCTGATGACCTAGAGAAACATCTCCATAACTGGGAAATTAAACTAGGTATGTCTGAGACCATAATACATAAAACATTGGAAATGTCATTCTCTTTACTAATGTCCACTAAACTTCAAGCCCAATTCTACAAGACATTTTTCCAACTATACTATACCCCCGAAAAGATTTCTAAATGGAGCTCAGGTAAAGGTACATTATGTCCTCGATGCGCAATGCCCAAGGTAGATCTGATTCATATGTTGGCCACATGTGAAACCCTGAAAACCATTAGACAAGAAATTTCATTGTTTCTATCAGAGATATTTGGAACTAGAATTGTGATCACGACAGCGGAAATAATAATTGGGACTGATGGGGACCCTAGACCAGCTACCATTCAGGGACTTCTGTTTATCTCAATGGCCATTCTAAGAATTTGCTTGACATCAACTTGGTCAGACCCATATCCACCTTCATTTCACCAATGGTGGGCACGACTACTAGCTTCATATAATGTGGAAATAGCCATATTCAGCAGGAAGGGAATGAAAAGGAAAAAGAAAGGGCTTGAAATATGGCACCCGCTTACACAATGGATGGGGAGATCGATATTGTGATATTGTTTAAACATGATAAACTTGTGCCTTTTTTCCCTCCTCTTCCACTTTTTCAGTCTAGATCTTTCATCGTCCTGCTTCATGTTTTTGCTCTCTGTTGTTCTGTATGAAACATCTTCAGCTGAACTTACTTTGTTTCTAAACTAACAAATTTCAACTTTGATTTTGATTCATCAAGATGATGTATATATGTGTTTAATAATTTAAAACAGTCTGTATGGGGGAGTTCCAGGGGGGGGTAAAAAAAAAGAAAAAAAAAAAGAATTTGTAGTGAATCTGCAGAGATCAGATGACAATGGGAAAAATGTGGCTCCACATCCAGGAGATGAGGTAGCCTGTTCAGCTTTAATGAAAGAAAGGGCTAAATGGATGATATTGCATTAGTATGGTAGTGTGAAAATCAGCACAAGACTAGAAAGTGGAGCAAGATTTGCAAGGTGCCAGAGAATTTTCTGTGGTGATCCAGGCTGAATACAATACCCCACAGGGCCCTCATAAGCACTATTTAGTGGCAAGAGAGGCGATTCCTGATAATGTCTTTCAAGTGGAATACTGCATTAAAACATTTAATGGCACTAAGAGCTGCCAACTAACTTTAAATGCTTTCTGACTGAGGCATGACGTTGTATGAGGACTGCATGTCTCACCTAGAAAGCCCTAAATCTAAGTACTCCAGATATCTTCTTCAAAAGCTATCTATATTGAAAGGCTCTTGGATCTTGTGCAGCAAACATAAAAGATCTCCCTACACTAATTTTAACAAAACGAAGATCACTCTACGCAGGTCTTCTTGGGCAACACAGAGATAATCAGAATCTGGAATACAGTCCCTCGTCATTTAAGTAATCCCCCCCCCTTCCATCCTTAAAATCAATTTGCCTCAAATGTTGGATGCATCCTTTAAACATTAATGTTGTTCCACCAAAATGCCATGGATAGCAGAAATTACATCATTCATACTTTGGCCCTAATGACATCATATGACCTATGACCCTGCCTCTTCGCAGAATGTGATGTCACATTATCTTATACCTGACTACACCATGATAATTGACATTGCTGAAGTCCCATACAAACTTTATGAATAATATGACAGTACAAAACAGACAAATGCCTGTTTTAGATACCATGACCCAGTTTCACAAATAAATCTTGCAGTGAAGTACATAAAGTAAAGTTGTTGCACTGTATTGCATGAACGAGACAGAGCAGAACAACTCCAAAGGCTCCGAAACGGCTCTCATTAAATATTCACGCCCTTGCATGGTGTGCCAAGCCAATGAAACCTGACGCTTCTCAGGAGTTGACCCCATGTTTTTTCAAAATGCTCTCTTGGCGCCCCTGCATGGCAATCATGCCAGGGTAGAATGTTGCCCTGGGTGACTCTCATAAGCCATGGATGCCCGTATGTCAAAAATGACTTGCAATATGCATGTGCCAGATTTTTGTCATTAATGCCATCTATATGCCTATGCAATGTCTGACTCAACTTTCTCACTCACTCATACTCTCACTCTTTCATTTTCACTTATTCACACTTATTCTCACTTTGACTAATTTATTCTCCTTCTTCCATTCAATTGCACTCTCATTCACTCTTACTCTTACTCACTCATACGTTTACACTTTCTCACAATCAACTGCACTCACTGTTGCTCTTGACATTCCCACTCACAATTACAGACACTCATTATTGCTCACTCTAATACACCAATACACTCATTCTTACTCATTCATTCACCGTCATACACTTACATTCACTCTTTCTTTCACTCACTCACTCTGACGCACTCATTCTCGAAAAGACTCAATCTCACTCATCGTCACTCGCTACCTCTCTCACCTACTCACTATCATTCATACACATACATACAAGTACATACACACATAGCCTCTCTGTCTGTCTCTCACAAAAACTCTCACCCATAAACATGCACACAACATACATTTAAAAGTACTTCTCCACTTACCTTAGCTGCCAGGAAAAGTATTTTTCCAGCTCCCGGTGCTCCATTTTTTTTATTGCACTAATAATGAATAGTAGACTATTTATTATTCACTATTAGTGTAATAAAAACCAACATGGCCATTAAACAGAGAGCGGAGCTCCAAAGACCAAAACAGCTGAGCCGCCCCTGTGTACTTAGTACTGATTTCACCACCTCTGGGGCCGCAAAAGCAGTGCCCGAGGTTGCCAATTGCAAACCAATTGTCGCAGCTGTGACCCCCTAAATGACATCCGGTCCTTAAATTCATCATGTCATTTGCTCTTTGCCTCTGGTTCCTACTTATCTATTTGACATCAAAGTCATGCCTCAAATTCTTTGCTACTTATGCTCCTCCCTTATTTGGATATTCACTACCTTTCTTCCCTTATCACTGATTTAACTTCCACCCCTGCATTTATTATGAACTCATCAGCCTTTTTAGGTCTTGCCTACGCAGGACTCATGCGCTGCATAGGCAAAAATACCTTTAGCAATGGCTTCAGCTTTCTAGCCAAAAACGTGCAAGCGTTCCATTGCCTTCAATGGCAACTCGTGCACATGTGGCGATTCACTTGCGGGAGCGAACGCTGCCATATGGTAGCAATTATCGCTCCCGCAAGTGAATCGCGCAGGCCCCCTTCCTCCTCCTGCTGCCGCGCGCGCTTGTTGTTAATGCCCGTGTATCATTGCTGTTGTTTGGGGATCTGTCGAGGCAGGGGCAAAAGACTGGTGCAGAGAAGCAGCAGGCAGACATTTTAGAAAGCTAAGTATGGTTTGGTGGGGTGGTTGACCACATTCTCCTCGAACTGCCAGTTTGAGGAGAATGTGCCAGTTCGAGGAGAATGTGGTCAACCACCCCACCAACCCATACTTGAATAACATCTCATTTTGGAAGAGATATATCGATGACGTCCTCTGTATCTGGACAGGTACAGAGGACCGACTGTCAGCATTTTTACAGTGGCTCAATCTGGCAGATGACAGTCTGAGTTTCACTTGGACAATCAGTAACAGCACTGCGGTATATCTGGATGTTAACATCTCTGTGACTGGCTCTAAATTGGAAACCGATGTGCACCACAAGAGCACCGACAGAAACTCGCTTCTCCATTATCATTCCTTCCACCCTAGGGCATTAAGAGATAATCTCCCAGTGGGGCAGTTTCTCCGGTATAGGCATAACTGCTCGACAACGGATGCTTTTTTAGAACAGTCTGAGGGCTTGGTCACGAAACTTAAGGAAAGGGACTATCCGGCAAGAGTGATCAAACAGGCCTGCAAGAGAGCTTTCAATACGCCCAGAGAGGCCTTACTAGAGAGAAACTCCAGGGAATGTCAGGCTTGCCTTCCCATTGTTACTACCTTTGATCCTCTGTCCACTAGGATGCCCCAAATCATCAGGAAACACTGGTCCATTTTGGACACAGCTTCGGACAAAATACCCAGCCCTCGCTTTGCTTTCAAACGGGCAGCAAATCTGCAAAACAAATTGGTGCATAGCCGGGCTCCAACGAAGTTGCAATCTGACACTCTCCCCTCTGGTCATCACCCATGCGGCTGCTGTTCGGTGTGTGACTTGACGTGCACTACCAAATCTGTCATTTTACATGACGGTAGAACTTGGCATCTAAAATATTTCAGTAATTGCAACACGCCCCATGTCATGTACAGGCTGACGTGTAGCTGTGGGCTGTATTACATCGGACTCACATCCCGTAAAGCTAAAATCCGCATCCAGGAACATATCAGCACCTTTAAGGCTAAAAAACTTACCACACGACTGGTGCAACATTTAATTGAACAGGGGCATGGCCATAGGGACTTTAAGTGGACTATTCTTGAAAAAGTGGTTGGTGAAGCGCACAATATTGAAGCTATCCTGGCCCGCAAAGAGGCCAAATAGATTTTTTCTGAAAAAGCGGAACGCGATGGGCTTAATGATTCCATTGAACGGAACAAAGTTAGCAGGCGTTGACATGCACCCTTTTTTGGACATCTGTATATTGTTTCTTTACTTGGGACTCCTCTTGTATCCCCATCTGGCAGATGTTTACATACCGTTCCATCAAGATGTATTCATGGACCGCTTTATGATGTGTAATGTAGGGGTCTAAGGCACACACTGGCTTTTTAGCACCCGCATTGTTGGGATTAGGTGATTCAGCCTGCCTGCCCAGATGTGCACAACTTTAGATGGACCCTCCGAGTGCTATTCCATCATAATAAAGTATACCAGTGCTTACACCACCAAGATCGGTGCATCACCACTTTCTATATGACCCCTTTTCTGTGAATCCTTCCTTTATTTCTTTCCACATATTCTCCCAATCTAAAATGGCAGCGCCACGTTGGGGCGCCTATGATGACACTACGTCATCACGCGTCCACACGTGACACGCCGCTCTGCCGGTTTAAGCTCTGCCGCCAGCGTTTCCAATTACGGGGAGAGCTTGGGACCGAGCTTGGCCGGTATCGGTAAGATCGGGAATGTGTGAGGCTGTGTCTGTAGACTCAGGTCTTTAGTGGGAGCGGGCGGGTGTTCATTCCCTCTCAAGAAGTTTTCACTTTCCGCCACGAAACGAGGGGCTGCAAGCCCGAGCCTGTCTTGAGTCTAAGTACAGCGTGTTACTCGTTTGCTCGTGTGTTCTTCCCACTGTAAAGCAAGGCTTTTCTTATGCGAGTCCTGTTCATGTTTTAAGAATGGGCACTGTTTTGACATAAACTAGGGCTTTTATTCAGTGAACGAGATTAGCGCCCTCACAGCACTGTTGTGCGTCTTTTATGTCTGCAGGTTGCATTAATTTATATTGCATTGCCCTGGAGCACGTGATCCTTTGACACGCTGCCCTCTGACCACTGATGGTTGCTGGTATGCAGCTTTCGGGCAGCCATCAGGTAAATGAGTGTATATGTCATCTGTGTTGTATTCTGTGTGTGCACTGTTGTTGAAATACCAGCAATTACATAATGTTCACACATACTATCTCACTGCTGTGATGTATGCGTGTGTTGTTTTTATCTTACCACAGGCCATTGAAAATTGAGAAAAACAGAACCCGAATCAGTAAACCCCAACTTTGACCTGATGAATTTGCTGAAATGATAGCAATGAAACATGTCGGCATCATTTAGCATGGTATAATTTGAACCATTTTTAAATCGGGACAACTTGCAGCAACAGAATAAAGCCACTACAGCTAGTAAGTGGCTCCCAGTTTTAACAGCATTGGCCATTTTCTTGCACGTTGGCCATTGCAGGGGTTCTAGGTGCACTCACTGATTTTTGGTCACTTTTTGGAGATAGATGAGTGGTTGATTAGCTCGCTCATTTACACAGCACTTTTGGTAGTTTGTATTCACACATCTATAATTTTGTCGGTGTCTTTCTGTTTTTCTCTATCTGTTTTGTCACGACCAAGAGAGAGGGACTGTTGGAACTGGGGTCACCAGTCCCCTAGGGTAGCATGGCACGAGCGGGTAGGCATCAGAAAGCATATGTGTTAAGCGACCATACAGCACACGCAACCACAGAGTCAGAAACATGGGCACGCAATTAGTGACACCACTCCAGTGAGCTTGTGTAAAAACTCAAGTCAACTTTATTAAGATAGAGCAGGATCAGGGTATTAGGAATTCATCATAAAATTAGCTTCATAGCTCTCCTTTCAGATACCTGTGTGTCAACACTTGGCATTAAACTTCAGCTGAATAAATATTAGATATTCCATAAATATTAAATATTGGATAACTACATTTTTAGTAAAACACAGGCCTGACCTATGCCTTGCTTCTTATCACCTGTAAGAATTACATTATAAAGTCATGAATACAACAATGCGTTAAATACCCATATTCCTTTCCTCAGGTAAGCGAAGAGCATCTCCATAACAGTAACATCTCTCCGCTGTCGGAGTAAGCAGTGCATTAAGTGATAATAAAAACATTTCATTAGATGTGTAACATCTTGTTAGCCTCAGAATTAAGCGGCCATAACTCACCTCCTCTATTAGGAGTCAAACTTATGAATGCATAAAGGGTGTATCATAAATAACTTTAGGCTTCAACAAATATAACACTCAAGAGGCAAAACATTTCATTATAAATAAATGACCTCTTGTGTAGGTTAAACCATTCTATGAGTTATTCCTAGTAGGAGTGAACACTTTCCTAGATTGGAGCAATGTATTTCAGTAGGTAAGGGTAAACCGTTTCTTACCCAGGAATAAACATTTCAGGAGTCAACGCTAGGCAGTTCCTGTCCTTTTAAACTCAGTCTTCATTTCAGTTGACATGAAATAACTAGGCAGTTAATTAACAGTTGCCCTATGGTGGAATAAACGGTTCCTTAAGTGTAGGTCATCATTTCCTTAAATATGTAACACCATATTAGAGGGAACATTAGCTGTGCATAACTCTTCTCCCATATTAGGAGTAAAACATCTCATAAATAGATAAATGATGTATCATAACTGACTATAGGTCAAAGTTATCACTCTCCTCACACAGGGAAAAGACTTCAATGTAAAACATTTCATTTGACCAGCATTACCCATTTCATCAGGTAAGAATCAACCTTTCTTTTAACTAGGTTAAACTACTACAACACCTGAGGCTGGAATAGCAGTGCATTATCCCTATTAATCAGGAATAAATCTCTCCTCTAATGGGAGTAACCATTTCCTTATATATCTAGAGGCCTACGGGAACCACTACATTAGGCTGGAATAAACATGACATGTGACCCCAGAACATTTCACCACATAGGGTTAAGCGCCCTATTACCTAAGGCACCCAGTTAATTACTCTCTCTGAACCAGCATAGGCATTTCCATGGAGCCTGAACAAGCATTCCATTGGGTAAAGTAACCACCTTTCCTTAGGTAAGGATAACCACTTTCTGAGGCAGCTAACAGCATTCAGACAACACTGCCTTAGACAGAAATATACATATCCTACGTTTGGGGGCAGAACCTTTTAATACCTGGCTGTAGGGGTTTAACATGTCATCAAATAGGCCCTCCAGGATTGCAGAACTAACAGGACTAAACATTTCCTTTTTCATAGATCAGCATTTCCTCATGAAAGGGAAAACATTTTAGAATAACAATCCCAGTATTTCATTATGGCAAAGTTAACCCAGGCCTTAGGCAACAAGCAGTCACGTCCCCCAGTCAGGGGTTAACTTTAAAGGGCCCACCAGTCAATCTGGGCCACTGCCCAGTTCCGGTAGTGCTGGGGGCACAACGGGGCCACTGGGGTCCAGTAACAACTTTTCCCCGGAGAGGGGCGGACACGGGCCTTCTGTGGCCTCCCGCCCTCCTCCCCGAGGATTACCTTAACCTTCGGACCGATCGGGCCCCTTGCGGAGGTTTCCGGCAATGTCTGGGCCTCGTGGGGCTTGTGTCCGCTGGCGGGGCTCAGGGAGGGCTCTCCCTCTCCTCAGGGAGCTCTCCGGGATCTCTTCCCGGCTTCCGTGCTGCTCGGGGAGGGGGGGGTTGGTCCGGCCCCTCCGACAGCAAGGCCGGCCCAAGTCTCAGCGCGGCAGCAGCCAAGAGCCGAACAAGCAGGCGGGGGCGCGGCTCTAGACGCGGCGCGCCCCCGTACGTGACAAGGGTGCCGACTCCCTTGCAGCTTCAGGGACCGCCGCGGGCCTTCCTAAACGTACCGGCGTCCTCTCCTCACACCGGGGGCCGCCGGGGAAACTCCTCACTCCACGGCCGGGCTGCGGCGGTGACGACGGCTCTCAGATGTGGCGGCGGCCCTCTCCTGGCACCGAGGGCCGCCCGGGCAACTTCCACACGTCGCTAGGCGCTACAGGTAAGCGCTTGGCACAGGCCGCGCCTGAGGGGCACTTCTCGACGCTCTGGGGCGACCCAATGGCAGGCAGAAGGGCGCTGAATACTGACAGCGCCTGGGGCAAAATATAGCGCTCCTCAGGGGCACAGGATACGGCGCTTTTCAAGGCACGCAGTCTCTAGCGCTGTTAAGAAGAACAAAACATAGCGCTTTACACAGGCACTGTAGCGCTTCAGATGCAGGGGAAAGCCATCCATTGGCACCATAGCCTGGAACAGTCCAGCGCCTGGGTCCAGAGTTAGCGCAGAGGCCTAGCGCTTGGTCAACTACAGCAGGTCTCACAGCGCTACCACAGGGCACGGCATTTCCCAGCCAGTCACGCGCTTGGAGGCATAATACAGCGCTCTTCTGGGGCACACAAGAAAGCACTTGAGGTACTAGCACAGCGCTTAATATAGGCAGTCAATAGCGCTTACACCAATAGACTATAGCGCTTTCAGCAGTAGCTGACTTTAAATAAAGGCAGTTCACAGGTCAAGCCACCCAGCAGTGGCAGGTTAGCGCAGGAACCCCCAGGTGGCGTCAGGAGGGGCACAGGGAGTGACACAGCGCCAATACCTGGGTAGTTCCTCAAAAGTCCTGTGGGGATTTAGTTTTCTTCTTGGCGTGATGTTTCTTGCGCCCTTAGTTTAGTTGCTTGGTTTCTTGTTCCTTGATTTAGTTGCTTGGTTTCTTGTTCCTTGAAGGGGGGATAAATTAGTGGCTGGTGTTCCAAGTTCTTCTCAGCCAATCCCTTCAAGTGGTCCCTGGGGGTTCCCTTCCGCAGGGTTAGGTCAGTGGGGGGGGAACAGGATACCTCAACACTTGTAAAGCAGCACACTAGGCCCTGTCATTCCAGCATCATAAGACCCTGCCCTGACCCCCACTGCCTATCCTCCTGCGTAGGTACTTCCCCAGGTCTTTCCTCAGTCCCTCCTCTCAGGAAAGTTTCCCTCCCTTTCCTTATATACTGCCAGTTGACAGTTGGTAGTGGCAGTTGGTGTCACCTCACCTCACCCAGAAGGTTCCAGAGGCTTCCAGGAGGTTCCACCATTCTACCTGTGGACAGGCTGGCAGGCTAAGATGGATACATTGCCTGATGGTTCCAGCCAGCCCCTGGCTACTAGAATGCGCCCACTAAACCACGCTGCTGCAGCAGTGGTCTGTGGCAGCCATATTAGGGGTATAAGGCACCTGTATTTTAACACTAGATTTAAACTACACAGGGCATTCTCCACCACCCAAGGCCTACACATTGTTGTTATCATGAGGGCATTCTGTTTTAAAAGGGAAATTAAGAGGCGAAAAATTTTGGGGAAAAGGCCAAATCTCACAGGGACCAATGATGAGAAGTGGGTAAACTGACAATACCAGGTCAGGAACCCCCTCTGGTGTTACTACCGTGAGGCGCTCTCTCTTTGTTCTCACACGTTTTGTTCCTCGGGTGGGAATGAGATAAGACCTTTTTAAACGTTGTAGCATTTACACCACGACCTGCAGATTAGTGGTAAGGATACACTTCTTGAGTAAGAGTTTGACTTATTGCGCAACTCTGCCCCAGGTCTGTTTGACATGTTGTTGTCTTTTGGAGGAGGCATTTTGTGTTGAATACAGCAAATAGTAATACCAGTGTAAAAAAGTATCAAGAGATGAACAGTAACATCCATAGAAATATATATTTCATCCAAATCGTAGCAAAATATTGAACGTTTAAAAACGAAAATTCATAGAGCACAAAGAATAAAAGCAATCTCCCTATGATTCTTTTTGATACCTAGAAGGTAACTCAAATAAAACTAGAAGCTAGGGCCCACATGCATCAACCTATTTAGGAAGTGCAAACGGTGCGAATCGCAAAATTCGGCCGTTTGCGATTCCTAAATAGGTTTTTGGGATGCATCAAGCATTTTTGGTAAAATCGCTATTTTTAGCGAATTCCAAAAATGCGATTGCTTTTAAGGAATCACAAATTTGCGATTCCTTAAAAGCAATGCATGATTAATTTTAAAATTGCGAATTCGCAATTAGGGGTTGCAAATTACCACGAGGTTGAACCTCGTGGTAATTTGCGAAAATGTGTTAAAATGCTCTAATTTGCATTTCAAAACACTGTCATGTTACAGACACACATGTCCTTAGGACATGTGTGTTTGAAACATGCACTTAAAAATACATTTCCGGGGTGCAGGGGGGGGTCCTTTGGATGCCCCCCTGCACCCATGGAATGCATCAACATTTTGCGAATCCTAATTTGTGAATTCGCAATTCCCATTGATTCCTATGGGCCTTTTGGCCCATAGGAATCAATGGGAATTGCGAAATCGCAAATTGGAATTTGCATAATATTTGCGATTCGGTAAGAATTGCGATTTTTACCGAATTGCAAATTTTATGCACTTTCAATCATGCATCCCGTTTTGCGATTCCTTATTTGCGATTCGGTAAAAATCGCAAATTAGGAATCGCAAAACTGGACTTTGATGCATGTGGCCGTAGATGCCTAATTCATCTACAAAACTGTAACACTGGCGTCCATATGAGATGTAATACGGGGTTTACCAATAAAAACAAGTATTGGCATAGCCAATAGGTCTTACCTTTGGGACCTTATAAGTTTTTAGCCATGCAACAGCTGATGTTATTGCACCAAGGATATTGTGCTGTATAACTAAATACTTATAAGGTTGTGTTATGTTTAATTTCACTCATGTTTTGAGGTTTTTTGTCCCACCCTTTTCCACTCCCAACTACTTTCTTTTTAATATTGATTATCTATTGATCAAAAACTCTCCTTTTCCCCACCTTCTTACTTATCGTTGAGAGAGTTCATGTTCTCTCTTTTATTTGTATGCACATGTTGGTTGTTCTGCAACATCATCACAAATCTTGTGATCCTAGGGGAATAAGTGAATCTACCTAAAATGTAATTTTGTGAAATGCAAGGCTATTGTAAATATATACAATATAATGTAATTGTTTAATTAAAATACGTAAAGTCCACTTAATGTATAGTCAGCTAGCCCCTACCGCCGTTAGTGCACCAGCGAAGCTTGCGCTATAAAAATAACAACACCATATTATGAATATCAATGATTGCTAATGTATTACACCTGTGGTGGGCAGGTAGCCAACTTGAAGCCCTGTGTTCCTTAATGCCGTAGGACCAGCGTCAAAACATCTACAGTAACCAGCTTCTGCAGTTCATCCATGTCTGGAATCCCCATTACGCGGTTTGAATAGCTTGCATTGCTTTGCGATAAAAGTCAATGGACGGGGGAACTTTATCTGCATATTTGAGCCTGGAAACTTCCATGGTTAACTTAACCACCTCAGAAAAACTATTTTCAAGTTCATATAAAATTCAATCAAAGCCATGCTTTTGGCTGCTTGTTGGCGGTTTGGAACATTTTTCCAAACAAACAGATTATTTTATGTCTGACTGCAATTTCTGTCATACTCATTACCGCGCGCTTTGTGAGCCTCAAAACTCCAATTACCTACCGTCTTTATCCATTGTTTCTTTTTTCATTGAATTGTTTCCTATAAAGTCTTGAATGTAATCGTAATTAACCAGCCTAAACGAGACTTTGAGTTTTTAAACCTTTTTAATGTGATTCAGTAAAAAAAAAAATCCTCTACAGGTGTCCACGATCCTTACGCTTAACTAGAGTGATTCTGTACGGCACTCTGCTACTAGCGCCGCTGCTTGTAAAGTTGCCAAAACAAGCATTTAACTCTAACAATACAGACGTGTTCAGCATTTAACCCTTACAATGCAGACGTGTTCAGCATTTAACCCTTACAATGCAAACGTGTTCAGCATTTAACCCTTACAATTCAGACGTGTTCAGAATTAGAAAAGACAGCGCAAATGTTGCAATGTAGTGCTCAGGGGGGCAGAGTTTCAAGCCCCTTGTTACACTTTTGCGCCGCAATCGCTCCACTTTTGTGACACAGCAGTCGGCGTAAACAATGCGGCCAATTTACAACGTGACACATCTAGGAATATGTGTCACATTGTATAGCCCTACGTCAGGTATAATGTATGCAGGGTAGGTGTTCCCACGCAGGAAAGCCTCGTAAAAGTGACGCAGTGAAATCAAGAAGATTTCACTGTGTCACTTCGAGGACGCCACTGCTTGAAGCAGGCATAAAGAGTGACACAGTGTAGTAGTAATAGACCTCTAAATGCATTGCTGGAGTTGTGTCGTGCTTGCGACATGACTCCAGCAATGCGTGACTTTTGCCTCAACAGATGAGTCAGAATTTCTTACACATCTATCAGTCCTTGCACCATTGTAAATACGGCGCATCCATGGTGGTGCAAGGATTTCTCAGGGTGGCGCAGGGAAAGTGAAGCATCACTATAGATGTGTCACTTTCTTGTAAATCTGCGCCAAGGTATACCAGAACCACAGTGGGTGTTTACGGATACCTGTTAATAATGCATTCTTTACAGGGGCCACAACTAATACTACCTGTGTACGTGACATTGGAGTAATGTGATACCTAGGAAGTTAATTAACAAGGCTTTGCAATGCGCTCAAGTGCACGGCCGGCTTTAGCACTGGTGGCGCCCTAGTGACTGCCTCCTCCAATTCTCTCACTACCACAAGGCAAAAGTGCCCCTCAACTCTTCAATCATTAGTAATTACTAAACACAGCGAGTCCCTGAGGTAGGCGCCCAGTGCGGCGACAACTTTCGCACTGCTTAAAGCCTGCCCTACTCACTGGCTCACATCGACATAAAGCATCTGTAGAGTTGAGTGCATCTGGCACGTCATCAGAGTTGAGTGCATCTGGCATGTCATCATTAGAATGTTAGCTATGTTGCTAGGATAGAATGTTAGGTTTTGACTATAAGAAGTGATCTATGAGCTGTGCTGGAGGTATCTGCCTTGATTCTCAAATAAAGCTATTTGATCTTCATCAAATTGACTGGAAATTGGATCTTTACATTGGTGACAAGATGATCTTCTCTGCGCAGGGGGCAGAGACATTGATACCTTCACCCTGGATTTATGGACTTATTGGATATTTATCTACCTGTTGAGATTTAGCTGGAACCTACAACTGCTGATATCGTGTCCTACCTCCTTTGAATATACTGTGAGTAAAATTTGTTGGATGAAAAAATATTTACTACACTTTCCAAGATTTAATTCGAAATTGGAAAATCTGGATTCTCCAATGAAGAAAGCAAACATTTATTTTCCTTAATATTTACTAAAACTTCTGAAGATTTGTTTAAATATTGAACCTGGATGTTTTAATACTGAAACTTTCATGATTTACATGCTTGCCTGAGAAATAGCAAGAGTGTTAAAGACTGAATTCTTTGAACTCCTTCCTAACTGGTGTATGGTGATTGCAGCCATATTGGATTTTCGTCGAAGCAAGCCCTATTTCCCTTGAAAAGAGGACCGAGTGTTTCTTTAGGCTGCCATTTTAAGAGATTGGGCGGATTTTCATTAGAAAAACATTACTTTACGATCATTTTTATCAAAATACAATCATTACTTTAGAGAACTGCATCTATCTTGAGGAATATTTGAACTTGAAGAAAAGAGGAGAACAGTTTTCTACAGTTTGGAACTATTGAACTGGAAAAGACTACAACAGTTTAGAAGTCTTTGGAATTATAAATAGAAGGACTGGAAAGGAATTATAAATAGAAGACATTAAATAATCTTGTTTGTCATTTTAAAATATTGTTTTATCTTTTTATAGTAACTAATTGTTTTGATTTGTTGTTTTCTTAACCAACACTTTCCTTCCAGGTACATTGTATTATATATATTCTAATCCTTTGTTTTATCTTTATGGGTGATCAATCCATGTCTGCTCCTCCAAGTTTCCTACCTACTCCAGGTGATCCGGCGATCCCTTGGAAGGATTGGAAAAAACTATTTTTGACTTACATTTTGGCTACTGGGGCAGATAAATATGGACCCATAAGAAAACAAGCTATATTACTCCATCATCTTGGAGTTGAAGGGCATCGATTATATGAAGATCTACCTGAGATCTCTCTAGGAATGGGAGATGGTCAACCCATTAATCTATATGAAATGTCAATGAAAATGTTAGAGTTTCGCTTTACTACTAAAGTGAATGTGGTCCTTGAGAGGCATACATTTTTTAGTCGCAAACAGAAAGTTGATGAGGATATTGGTACCTATGTTGCTGCATTAAGGGGACTATCTCTTACATGCCAATTTGAAATTCTAGCAGATTCTCTTATTCAAGACCAGATAGTAAGATGTACTAACAATTAGATAACACAACAAAAACTTCTCATTAAAGATCTGTCTCCAGAAGTGCTAATTGAAATCGCTAAAAGTCTAGAACATACTCAGATATGGATTAAGGAAATGGAAGTTTGAAGTGATTCTTTAAGTAGAGATCAGAATAATAAGAAATGTGAAACTCAAGCCTATGTTGATGAAACTAAATTAGTTAAGCAAATAGAGAAATATCCTATAAAAAAAATCCTGTTAAATTGATAGATCTGTAGGTAATAATAATATTCCAAAATTTGACATGAGGACTGTTAAGTGTTACCGTTGTGGGACACCTGGTCACATTGCTTCTAGTCCCAAATGTGCTGCGAGGAATGCCTTGTGTAGAATTTGTAGAAAAGGGGATATCTTGCCAAAGCGTGTAGGACCAAGATCCAGTCGGGACAGACGCAATCAGATCAAGTACATGAAGTGGGTGATGTTACTGATAATATGCGGGAGCTTATAATATGTGTTGATGGTTACAGTGATTCTACTAAATATGATCAAGTGTACAGTAATGATTTAGAATCACATTCTGAAAATTCAGTTTTGGATTGTGATGTGGTTAGAGAAAGCACATAATTGTTAACCAAGCCTCACTGCATCATAAAATTAGACTCATATGATGTTAATATGCTAGTTGATTCAGTGAGTCTTTACACTTTGTTATCCATAGAAACATATAATGAAGTGTGGAAAAGTAAATCTGATGTTAACTCATGGACTAAGCCTGACATCAGAGCTGTCGGGTATGGAGGAAAAACTATTGATATAATTGACCTCAAATGGATGTTAATATTCTTTAAAGGAAAGTAAGTATATGGAAGGGTGTATTTAACCAAACAATTCGAATTTGTTGGGCTGGCGCCATCAAAAGGATTTAAATATTATCTTCAACCCTAAAGCTGAAGAACCTGTTATGTCTGCTGTTGTGCACGATATTAATTCTATCTATCAAAATGATTTATTTGAAAAGTACTCAAGAGTGTTCTCTGATGACCTTGGGAAATTGAAAAACTTCTCACACAAAATTATTTTAAAGAGAAATGCTATTCCAGTAGTACACAAAGTTAGAAATTTACCCCATTTAATGAGAGAACCATTGCGATGTGAACTTAAAAAACTCCTTGCACAAGGAATTATTGAACCAATCGAGGCCTCCGAGTGGTTGGCCCCGATAGTCGTAGCACCAAAGGATGGAAACAAAATTCGTTTGTGTGTGGACTTACGGGATTTAAACAGAAATATTTGGGTAGATAGACAACCTTTGCCAAATATTTCTGAAATGCTAACAGCTATGGGTGGTGGTACTGTTTTCAGTGAGATCTATATGTCTTCGGCGTATCATCATATAGATTTGGAAAGTGGATCAAGACATCTTACCTCTTTTGTGACGCCGTTAGGGGCATATCGGTATTGTAGGATGCCTTTTGGCTTAGCATCCGCCTCTGCGGTATTTCAGAGAGTGATGGAGAGGATTTTTAGAGACATGAATGATGTTTTGTGTTTTCAGGATGATGTTTTAATTGTAGGAAAATACAGTGTGGTATTGAAAAGAATGGATGATAATGGACTGACCATAAAGAAAGAAAAATGTAAGTTAAGAAAAGATAGTGTGACGTATCTTGGACACGAAATTTGCAAAGATGGTATTAAGCCTAAAAAATGTATCATTGCTGCAGTTAGAGACTCTCTGATTCCAAAAAATAAGGATCAGCTTAAGTCGTTTTTAGGACTTGCTGAGTTGCTCAAAATTTGTCAAGGGTTTTACAGAAATTGTTGAACCACTGAGACTGCAGATGAAGAAAGGAGTTATTTTTACTTGGAATGAGGGTTGTGACAAGGCATTTAATAACATTAAAAGAAGCATCATTAGTGCTCCTACTCTTGGGCATTTTAATGTTAAGGATAAGACGTTTGTTACTACTGATGCAAGTGCAGTAGGGGTTGGAGCTGTTTTGACTCAGTTGAGTAATGGTGAGGAAAAGATCATTGGATTTGCTTCCAGAAGATTGCGAGATGTGGAACTATCAAATTCTGTGATAGAGAGGGAGGCGTTAGCGTGTTGTATTGGGATTAGGCACTTTAAGTACTTTGTATGGGTTCTTCCTTTTCATGTGCGAACTGATCATAAACCGTTAGTTCATCTTTTCAAAGGAGGCAGAGGATTAGCAGAAAATGTTATCCTTAGGATTTCAAGGTGTATCTTGTCTGTACTTGATTTTAATTTTGTTGTTGAATATGTTAAGGGTCTCAGGAATGTAGTAGCAGACTATTTATCTAGAATGCCAGTTGAGGGTGTGGAAAATAATATGGGACAACATGATTGATGTAGTACATGATGTTAAAGGAGTTGAACATGCTTTTAGCAAGGAGGAATGGACAAATGCAATGTCAAATGATGAACTTTTACAACAAGTGATTACTTGTGTTTCTCATGGGTGGCATCAAAACATTATTGAAGATGTAAGATTCAGATGTTTCTACCTTGTTGAGGCTGAACTGAGTGTAAGTGAAGGAAAACTATTGAGGAGATATCAATTTGTACCACCAGCAAGTCTGAGAGGGAAAATTATAAATATTGCTCACGAGGGACACTTAGGCAGGAATATGACTAAGAGAAGGGTCCGACAATCGTATTAGTGGTTTGGAACGGATAGAGAGATTGAGGATGAAGTAAGAGAGTGTTACGCTTGTGCTCAAGCGGGTAAAACTAAAGTTGTAAGGCAGCCTTCATTGGTGTCTACAACTTTTCCCAAACGTCCATGGGAAAGAGTGGCAATTGATTTTCTTGGGACAATTGTTAAGCTTGGTACTCGTAGCAAGTTTTTGATGGTCATTTTTGTCTACCATTCTAAATGGTTTGTGGTGGAAAGCACAGAATTTATAAATACTCAAAGAGTTGTTGATTTTATGGAAAGGGTGTTTATGAATGAAGGGATACCCAAGACACTAGTGTCAAATAATGGTGTGCAATTGGTGTAGAAAGAAATGCAGGAATTTATTTCTAAATTTGGGATCATTCATGAGAGGGTTGCTCTAATTAGGCCACAAGCTAATGGTTTAGTGGAACAAATTAACCAATTGATTATGGATAATATTCAGTTTTCCCTGTCTAATGGTTTGTCTTGGCGTGAAGAATTAAAAAAATTGGTGTGGTCTTACAGGATTATGCCGCATTTAATAACAGGGGTTTCTCCATTTATATCTTTAAAGGGACGTGAACCTGGTGTCAACGAGCTTCCTGGTTGGTTGAAAGTGAAAGATTATGTGTGGGCGGACATAACTGCTGTAGAAGATAAAGTAGTTAAAATGCAAGCTGAATCTACTAGATATTATAATGATAGGAAGAGTGTGAAAGATATTACATTTGAGATTGGTGATTGGGTGACCATAAAACGTGGAGGTGTAAGTATAAAGGGTGACAGCAAATTTTCTGCACCGATTCAAGTGAAGTCTATAAAAAGAAATGTTGTTATCCTATCTGATGGATCAGCTTGGAGTACTGGAAACATATGCAAATGCCGTGCTCCGGTTCATGTTTCTGAAGATTGATGTCTTTTGAATATTAAAAATGGAAATGTATTTTATTCCTTAAATATGATTTATAGGAAGAAAAAAAATGTATAATTTATTTAGTGTATGTTAAGTAGGGAGATGTGTAGAGTTCAGTACATCTGCATGTCATCATTAGAATGTTAGCTATGTTGCTAGGATAGAATGTTAGCTTTTGATTATAGGAGTTGATCTTTGAGCTGTGAAGCTGTGCTGTAGATATCTGCCTTGATTCTCAAATAAAGCTCTTTGATCTTCATCAAATTGACTGGAAAAAGGATCTTTACAGCATCGCAGGAGAGGGGGCCTAAAAGAGAGAGCTTCTGACTTTGGAAGTTAGAAATTAGTTTTGAGTCTCTGCCGCTGCTCAACATCCTAAAATATTGTGCAAATCACTTCATCCCTGCGTACTTAAAAGATATAGGGCCAGATGTAGGTAGCCAAATACCAGTCGGTAACGGCCGAAAATACTGAATTTCGGCCATTACCGACCGGTATTGGGCTTTTGAGATGTTGGAGCCCAAAAAAGACAGAATCGATAAATGGGAGTCGGTAATTTACTGAATCGGAACTTACCGAATCGGTAAATAAGAAATGGTAAAAAATGAGTTTGGAGATGTAGGAAACTTCAAAAATACCGAATTTGATGAAATTCGGTATTTAAGAGACGGTAATTACCATGGAGTGAAGGCAGGTGGTAAGCAGGTGCAGGCTATAAAAAATGCCAGTGACCAGAATGGTGGCATTCTACGTGATAGCGAGGCGGCTACGGCTACAGGCAGCAGGAGAGAGGGTCTGGAGAAGGGAGGAGCAAGTCTACAGACAGAGGATAACGCTCTTCCATCTCACTGAGGCAGAGATTTTGCAAAGGTGCTGGCTACACCCCCAAACTATCCTGGACTTGATCAGGGACTTGCACCCACTCCTGGACCACTCAACACCAAGGGTGCACGCCATCCCACCCCATGTGCAGGTGCTCTGTAGCCTACACCTGCTTGCATCTGGGAGTTACCAGGGGGTGATTGCTGTGGTAGGTGGGGTGTCCCAGAGCTGCCTGTCCTGTTTCTTCCAGAAGTTCCTGGAGGCCATGATGCAGAGAATGCATCATTACATCAGCTTCCTTGACATACATGCAGAACTGCTCAAAACAAAGACTGACTTCTATCAACTGGCACAGTTCCCTCACGTCATAGGCTGTATTGATGGCACCCACATCACAATCTGCCCTCCTGCAGCCACAGAATACATCTACAGGAACCGAAAGTCAACCCACTCTATCAATGTGCAGGTGATATGTAACGCTGGCAACATAATGACTGACATTGTGGCGAAATTCCCTGGGAGCAATCACGACTCCTACATATTCCAGAACAGTGGGATCTACACACACCTTGCTGCTGGAGAATTTGGGGAAGGATACCTGCTAGGTAAATCACTGTGACACACCCTGATAGATACTGCAGATGAATGTCATTTCAGTATGTAACTAATGGCACTCTCTTTTCCACCTAGGCGATAGCGCTTATGCTGTGCGGTCCTTTGTTCTCACCCCCTACCTGAATCCATCTACCCGGACTGAGAGACGTTACATTGTGGCACACAGAGCAACACACAACATTGTTGAGCACACATTTGGACTGTTAAAAAGCAGGTTCCGCTGCCTTCACAAGAGCGGAGGTGCACAGCAGTACTCACCCATCATCTGCTGTAAAATCATTGCAACCTGTGCCATGCTGCACAACCTTGCCACCAAGAAAGGAACAGAAGTTGATATGACTTATCATGAGAACATTGATGATGGAACTGAACAGCCAGAGCCCTATGCAGCAGGAGTAGCGCCAGCAACAGATGGGAGACTGAGAAGGGAAGAGATCACACGCAGCTAATTTTAAGTAAGTAAGGAGACACAACCAGGGAATGAATGTGAATGACGTAGCTTAATGGGCACTACGGCAAATGTCAAATGACACATCATTGTAGTCCAATTTGTGACAACCTAAGTAGGCGGTCACGGGTTACCTCACCCTAACATGTTCTCTGGAGTGTGGGCAGCATTACTGTCTGCGCCCACGTATAACAGTGCGGGATGCCCGAGGCTGGGTTTCAAAACTGGCTGTTAAGCCAGGGCCTGCAGATTGGCGCCTGCTGCTTCTCTGTATGTCCTGTATGGGAGTGCTACTGCTGCTCCCGCTGGTGGTGTCATCAGTGTCCCCCACACCTACATCTCCAGCGTTGGTTGACTGGTTGGTCAGCAGCAGTTCCATGGCAGATGTCACCATCCTCATCCCCCTGGAGAGATCTGTGCAGCAGTGAACAAGCCCCTCTTGCATCGCCACAGAACGCCGACATAGCAGGGAAGTGGCAGTTGCCAGACGGTTCATCACCTTGGTTTGATGCTGCATACACTGCCTCTCCCGGCGCCTTTGTATGCGGTCCTCATCTAGTTTTTCACATAGTGCCACCATGCCCTGGGACATGTCCCGCATCCCCTCTGCCATGTCCCTCATGCTCTCCGCCATGGAGCTGATGCCCTGGTTCATATTGTCCATGTTGCTGTTTAGGTGGCACATCTGTCTCTGTACTGATGATATTGTTTTCACCTGCAGGTGCTGCACTTTTCCCATTGTGGCCTCCAGCTCGCAGAAGACCCTGTCACCATGCCTACTTGTGCTGCTCTCCCGGACCCTACGGCGTTTTGCACGTGTGTGCACACCTTCAGGGGTGACTGCAGCCCAGCATTGTTTGCCTCCTGTGGATCAGTTTGGGTGTCACCCTCCCTTTCCTCATCAGAGTCGCAAGGATTCATAGAGGGGGAACATCATGCCTCCTGGGCCTTAAGACTTCCGATAACTCTGAAGCTGGTGAGGGAGACTGTGCTGGTGGGTTCTCCTGTGGTGAGTCATACAGAAGAGGCGAAGATGGATGTGCTGTTATGCCTGCCTCTGGTATGGCAGCTGCCTGTGCTCTGGGTGCCGGTGGTGTTTTAGTGCTTGGCCCTGCACTCCTGCTTGCATCCTCACTCCTTTCCCTTTGGGGGTGCCCTTTTCCCCCTCTTCTGCGCTGTCCTGCGCGATGACTCCACTGTGGACAGATATGGACTTTGGCTTAGTGGTGCTGCAACCCTGTATTTCATTATTAAATTACAATCCTGTCACACAATTTCAATGTCCTCAACTGCTTCTGAATGTAGTGTGCGGCATGCCTTGCTGTTTTTCATGATGACTGTACTGATGTATGTTGCAATGACTACCTCTCCCATGATGCAATGCTGGTGTATCCAAAACCCTGTACTGGAGTTTGTAACACACACAACACACTATATAAATGAGGGTCTAAGGGCTAGTTTAACGACTCCGAACTGGACACATGCCCCTAACATCAGACTTACTACAAAAAGAGGTATCCAGGAGTCACAACCTAGTGTTTTTACTCTAGACTGACCATCATATGACTAACAGGTTGTGCATTGAATATTGTTCATGTGTGAAAACCATTCAACTACTCATATGCTCAACATGCAACCAAGGTAGGAATTTTTCCCATCAGCTGCCGTTCTGTACCACCACTATCACATCATTTGGGTCCTCCTTACCCAGGAGTTAGTACAAAAGAACAGTCACACTGTGTAGAGTGTGAAGACTGTGTGAGTGAGGAGACTGATGTTATTTGTTTCGCTGTGTGGTATCGGTATGGTGTTGAAATGATAGTTACAACTGAAAGAAAGCAGTGCAGTGAAAAAGAGTGGTAGTGAGTAAAATTAGGTGGAACTGAGTAGAATAAGTGCTTTATTAGTTTCTCTCAGACCCCCAAGTCTAAAAACAGGTGAACAGTGAAGAGTAGATTTAACAAAATATCTACTAGCTAGTAGATATTTACAACTGAAAGAAAGCAGTGCAGTGAAAAAGAGTGGTAGTGAGTAAAATTAGGTGGAACTGAGTAGAATAAGTGCTTTATTAGTTTCTCTCAGACCCCCAAGTCTAAAAACAGGTGAACAGTGAAGAGTAGATTTAACAAAATATCTACTAGCTAGTAGATATTTACAACTGAAAGAAAGCAGTGCAGTGAAAAAGAGTGGTAGTGAGTAAAATTAGGTGGAACTGAGTAGAATAAGTGCTTTATTAGTTTCTCTCAGACCCCCAAGTCTAAAAACAGGTGAACGGTGAAGAGTAGATTTAACAAAATATCTACTAGCTAGTAGATATTTTGTTAAATCTACTCTTCACTGTTCACCTGTTTTTAGACTTGGGGGTCTGAGAGAAACTAATAAAGCACTTATTCTACTCAGTTCCACCTAATTTTACTCACTACCACTCTTTTTCACTGCACTGCTTTCTTTCAGTTGTAACTATCATTTCAACACCATACCGATACCACCCAGCGAAACAAATAACATCAGTCTCCTCACTCACACAGTCTTCACACTCTACACAGTGTGACTGTTCTTTTGTACTAACTCCTGGGTAAGGAGGACCCAAATGATGTGATAGTGGTGGTACAGAACGGCAACTGATGGGAAAAATTCCTACCTTGGTTGCATGTTGAGCATATGAGTAGTTGAATGGTTTTCACACATGAACAATATTCAATGCACAACCTGTTAGTCATATGATGGTCAGTCTAGAGTAAAAACACTAGGTTGTGACTCCTGGATACCTCTTGTTGTAGTAAGTTTGTAACACACAGCCACATTGGGGAAGGGGGGAGAATTGCTGAACATGTTCCTTACCTTGTTTTGTTGCAGCTCTGGCTGAGCTGTCAGCATCGCCAATACCAAAAACACTCTCTGGCTCCAGGGTGGGCTCCACCAGCTTCTCCAGGTAAGTTAGGGCAGATGCCCTGCTCCTTCCTCCCCCTGTCACACTGGCCTCTTTCCTTTGTGCTGACAGCTTCTTCTTTGTTATGATCCTGAGATCATACCAGCGTTTTTGAGGTCATCAACTTCTCTAGTGGTCACCCCTATGGCGTTCACCTTCGCCTGGATTCCCAGCCAGGTGTTCCTTTTCACAGCCTCTGCTACCTGCAGAGACTGTTTGCCAAATAGCTGGTTGTGGTGTTTCACCACCTCCTCAACCAGCACCTGCAGTTCAGCTGTGCTGAACTTCATTTTTCTTTTGCGGTCTGGCACTTCCCTCTGTGAGTCCTGGGATTCCATCCTGCACTTCTGCTCAGCTCAGCTCAGCACAGCCATTCAGTGTCTCACAGCTCTCCAGGTTGTTCAGTTAGTCTGCACCTACATGGGTGTGACCACTTCCGGGTTGTGGGGTGGAGTAGATGCACAGGATTGGTTGGTTCCTCTGTTGCTTGGTGGGTGGGGGTCGATGCACCAGATTGCTTGAATCTTCAATTGCTTGTATTTTGTATCTCTGATTCGGTATTCACCGATTCGGTATTTAAATCGGTAAATACCGAATCAGAAACTCCGATTTTTACCGATTTGGTAAATTTATCCGAATTTTTACCTACGTCCCATTTACCAATTCTAAAATACTGAATCAGTAAAATTCGGTATTTTAGAATCGGTAAAATAGGATCACCTACATCTGGCCCATATTGTGTATTCTAGTGCACATGTAAACCCCTGCTTGTCTGGGGCTAAATTAACCCTATATAGAACTGAAAGAAACAAGCATTGGTAAATGTATTATGTTTCGCCTATGTGATTAATAATAATTTTGTTGTTGTACGTTTCACCTTGGTAAGCAGTTGTGCAATATAAGTTACTAAAACTCAATAAAAGTGTTATTACTTGCTTATTGAGAAAGTCAATATATTGTGCAATTACTGGTGGTAATATAATGCAAAAGATTAAGTCAAGGGCGGAGAACAAAGAAAAAAAAGCATGCTGCGGCCAAGCACATTTGAATTGCGTGCAGCCACAAGGAGACAAGTTAAAGATTGGAGGACAAAATAAACAAGCGCTGTGCAGGAAAAACGTAACAACAATGTTATATATTTGTCTGACTGTTGAGAGCGTTTTTTTGTTGCAATCTTTCAACCCTTGCAGGACTGGCTGCGTGCAGCAGTCACATTTTATCCATCTCTATTACTCCGACTGATGGAGCTATTAAAATAAAGGCAAACTGCAATCCTTTATTGCAGGCTCACCTCGCTGAAGAGCTATGTGAGAAGATCAGAGTGTTATTGAAAAGTTTAGGACAAATATTGATAAACTTTCCAGGCAGCGCCAGCAAAAGCACATTTCCATAGAGAGCCTGGTCCTTGCTGCACTTGCAGGGCTCGATCGTAATTGGTCGGGCAAAGGAGCACAAGGCCAAGTATATTATGCATATGATAAATGTGACGGTAATTAGCAAGATCATTAACATGGACGCTGTGTATGTTGATATTCACAATGAAGCCTTTATGCTGAATGGCTAGCCTCACCAACACACGGTTAATAGTCGTATTAAGGCTTCTATTAGAGCCTGGATGGTACGTTTAGCTCAATACTTAGGCATTTGTAATTTTATTTATTTGGAGCTTACTACATGTGGCGAGGCATCAAAGCGCTTTCCGACGAGTAGCACGCTACTCCAGAACCCACAAGGGATAGTGGTAGATTGGTATAAGGAAATATGAGTTCATTTTAATGGTGGACATGTGAGTTTGTTAATTGGATTGAATAGGATAACGGAGGGTAGACTAGGGAGGAGTCTAGAAAGGGTTACTTGGGAGATCGCAGATGTAAGATGAGGTTTAGGTTGAGATAAAAAAGAGATGGTAGAGGGAAGAGTCTCTAGAAAGGCATTAGGGAGATCATAGTAGTAAAATAGGTTTGAGATAGTATGAGTTTACGGGACTACAAATTTCAGCATGCAACAAAAGATCCATACTGGATAAACTCTATATGTATAGGACTGGGTAACTTGAGAGCAGTGCATTCCTGTGAGGAGTATCCTAGTTAATAACATACCTCTGAGGGGAATGGGTGGGTCCTTTTTTCCGGTATGTGGCGAATGCTTGAGAGCGACAGGGTTGTGACATATGCAGATGATTAAGATATGGAGGGAAAGCATGCATACATGGCTAACACAAAATGAACATAACGTTAAACCACTACCCTTTCCTAAGGCCTCACTAATGTTTAATTCACAGTCTCATAATATCAGAATTGAAATATGTTCAATGTTATTTACAACTAAATTGTTGTTACCTATTCAGCTTAAACAGCTAACAACCATTGACAAAGCCAATAGACCTGGCTGGTTTTAGGTGACTGTCAGTTGTCTTTTATATGTGGATTAAAATAACAGAAAGCTCGTAGAGTAATCAAAATATGGTTGGGTGGCACTCTACTGTAATCACATAAATTATGTTTGCATGTTTAAGCCACGCCCTAAATTACAGAGGTTACTCCCTTTTAGAGACCCCTCCCACACTTTTTGCATCCCACTTAAAGCCCAGAATGCACCAGACAACTTGGCCTAAAAAAAAATACCAAAACGGTACAGTACAAGTACCCAGACTACAAGGTGTCACGTTGTCACATGAAATGACATACCAAAGTGATAAACAGAGGTAAAACGTTTTGCTTAAATGAAAGGGTGACCTTCATCGGAAAATGAAGGAATGTACCATGCCCTCATCCCCAATTTACACACACACTTTTTTATTTCTGAAGAGAATTGGTGCAATATAACTGTACTTGAACTCACTGACTGGTCCTATGTTAAACCAAAGTCCTTGGAATGTTCTGCTACCAGTGCTGGGTTGGAGTTAGAACATTTTCAAGGGCTGCTTTAAGGTTGTTCCAGGACAGACCAGCGCAGCTCTGAAGTTGAGTCTGTTGATCATTTTTCCTTTTTTGCATACTGGTACTTATCATGTTATTTCCCAACGATAAAAGTAGGAGTCTAGGTATCAATTCAAAATTTGCAAACATACGTGACAAGAATTTTCAATTCTATTAAGGACAAGGAGGCGAGGATTATGCTTTCTCATTTCTTTAATGAAATGCTCAGCAGCCAATAAAAATAACCAAAAACTACATTTTCCATGAACACTAGGAAATGACCATAGAGACTACAGTATAAAAGGTCCCAACATTAGTCCTTCTTCCTCTTTCTTTGTTGAGGAAACATTTTAAGTCCAAAATGCAATCTAAAGTAGAGCAACAATAACAACTCCAAACACGCCGCAGAAATCCAAAGGATCTGGAAGCAGGCAGTAGAAGAACTCTGGGTCCATGAACCAGGAGAAAGATGAAACTCAGGAGGAAGTCGGCAAACTCTACTTCGGGTCTGAACCTGAAAGAGATACATAGCCGTAATATCCAAATAATGCAAGAGAGTCAAATGCAATCCAGGGGGGGAAAAGATCAAGGAATAAGAGGTTTGCAACAGCATCAAAACAGATTACAGTACATACAATGCAAATCAAGTACAATGGGTGGGATAATCCTCGCCTCCTTGTCCTTAATAGAATTGAAAATTCTTGTCACGTATGTTTGCAAATTTTGAATTCTATGTCAGGATAGGAGGCTCCGATTATGCTTGTTCAAAGCTGATCCACCACCACAGAAGCAATACTATCAATTGGTTTGTAATAAAATGTTTTGAAAACTGAATCAGAAGACCAATCTGCGGCCTTCATAATGTCAAAAAGGGTGACACCCATGGAAAAAGCTTTAGAAGCCATTGCTCCACGTGCAGAATGTGCACCAAACACAGATACATCAATGCCCGCCTCGGCCATAAGCCAACGCAACCAGCGCGCCAGAGTAGCTGGAGTGACAGGGCGAAATGGTTTCTGTAAGGCAATTAACAATTGACCCTGCATGTCTGAACGTAAAGAAGCAGTACTTACCTCATACTCCTTAAGGCACTGCACAACACAAAGGTTGGGATGAGCGGGAAAAGACGGATAAGTAATGAAAGTAGTCTTAGACTTAGTCCGTCTGGAAAGACGAAAAGTAACACCCTCAGGAGTGAAACTGCGACCCGCAAGATCTAAGGCGCGGACATCCGACACACGTTTACAAGATACAAGGCACAACAACATGGTCAACTTAGCAGACAATTGTTTACGGGACAACATCGGATTGGAAGGCCAGGCCTCCAAGAACCGCAGGACAATGGAAACATCCCATAAAGAAACATACTTAGGAGTGGGAGGCTTCGAGAGACGAATACCTTTAAGCAATTTGGAAATGAAGGGGTGCTCACCAGCAGGCTTGCCATCAATCTGGATGTGGCCAGCCGAAATAGCGGAACGAAAATTATTGACTGTCCTATAAGCCAGACCTGAAGGGGCCAGGGACACCAAAAAATTAATGATCAAACAGATATCCGCTGAAACGGGATCAACTTCCCGTTGAACACACCAATTACACCACCCCTTCCAAGCACCTTTGTATCGTTTGTGAGTATTGGGAGACCATGCCTCACTAATGAATTTGGAAGCGTCGCTAGAAATGCCCGGGATCGTCCAGCGATCCCCGAGATCCGCCACGCCAGCAGCTGGAGAGAGCCTGACAGAATTAGGGGATGCGGATCTTCGAGAGGATCCAGCAAAAGATTCCACTTCTGGGGAAGAAGGAGAGGAGGCTCGCAACACATTTCCAGGAGAACCGGGAACCACGCTTGAGCCCTCCAGAGCGGAGCAATCAGAATCAGATTCGCTCGAAACCGTTTGGTGTAAGCCAGAACTCTGGGGAGCATCATGAATGGGGGAAACGCATAGCACAGAGTCAATGGCCAATCCTGAAGAAAGGATTCCGTGGCTAGAGCTAGCGGATCCGGTCTCCAACTGTAAAATCGTGGAAGTTGGGTGTTGAGGCGAGAGGCAAACAGGTCTATGCGACACTGGCCCCAACGCCGAAGAATGGAACGGAACACTCGAGGGTGAAGTCTCCAGTCGCTGAAATCCCGAAGATGTCTGGAGTGCCAATCCCCAATTTGATTGTTGCGACCCGGAAGATACTCCGCAATAACAGTGATCTTCTGCTGCAGGCAAAAATGCCAAAAATCCTTGGCTATCTCCTCCAACACCTTGGATCGAGTCCCGCCCAGCTTGTTGACATAGCGGACTGCGGACACGTTGTCCATCCGGAGAAGAATGCAGCAACTGGTTTGATGGGGAGAGAAACATTTTATCGCAAAAGAACCCGCTAGGAGTTCCAGACAGTTTATGTGGAGAGACAACTACTGACGGGACCAACGACCCCCCATCGAGACAGGACCGCAACGGGCTCCCCAACCCCATCGACTGGCATCGGATTCTATCACTAGTTCCGGCGACGCACCGTATAGGGCTCGACCATTCCAGGCCTCCATGTGGTCTAGCCACCATTGCATCTCCCACTTCACTTCCTCCGTCAGAGGAATCTGGTCCGAGTACCTGAGGCCTTTCCGGAGATGTTGGATCTTCAGACGCTGCATTGCTCTGTAATGCAGAGGGCCCGGATAGATGGCCTGAATGGAAGAGGCTAACAGACCTACTACACGTGCCAACGATCTCAATGACACAGTCTGTCTGGAAATAACAGATGTCAATTCCCTCTTGATGTAACAAATCTTTTGGCCGGGCAAGAGGAGCTGGCAAGCAACCGAGTCATCCTGAACCCCAGAAAATCTATAGATTGAGTTGGAGTCAAAACCGATTTCGGAATGTTGATCAGAAACCCGAGAGATTGCAAAAGACCGATGGACCACTCCAGATGTTGCAGAAGTCTGAGCGGACAATCCGCCATAAGGAGAATATCGTCCAAATAAATAATCAGCCTGACACCCGAGCTCGCAGATGTTCCACAACTGGTCTCAGTAGTTTCGTGAAGCACCATGGTGCCGACGAAAGGCCGAACGGGAGAACCTGATACTCGTACCAAACTCCTTGCCACTGAAACTGGAGAAACCGACGATGGGGCCTGAAGATCGGTATCGACAGATACGCGTCCTTGAGATCCAGGCGGACTATCCAGTCCCCTTCGCGCAGGAGATCCCTCAAGAAATGGATGCCCTCCATCTTGAAGTGCCAGTAGACCACCCCTCCGTTGAAGTCTTTCAGGTTGAGAACCAGGCGAGACCCGCCGCCTTTCTTCTCGACCAGAAAGACTGAGCTGGCAAACCCCGTCGGATGACGAACGGTTGGAAGAATCGCCCCTTTCTGGAGAAGAACGTTTATTTCCTCGGAGAGGCAAGCTTGATCTTAAAGGGAAAAACTTAAACAAGGGGGTGGACGGGTCTGATGCATAGGGTGATAGAACTCTATCTTGAACCCCTGTACGGTTTCTAGCACCCATGCATCGCTGGAGATCATGCGCCAGTTTTCGAGAAAAAATTGTATTCGGCCCCCCAACATCACATCGCAAGCATGAATCAGGCTCACCTGCAGAGTTGGAGTCCTGGTAATGTCCTTGTTGTCCTCCAGAATGACCTTTGCCATATTGTCCTTTTCCCTTGCGGGAGGGGTAGAAGTTCGCTCTAGTGGAATAGCCGGAGTCGTGTCCTCCACCACGCTGAGAGGAGTTACCTCGCTGGGACTGTTGGTGTGACCCACGGCCGAACGAGCGTCCACGCTGTCGTCCGGCCTTGGCAAAAACCGGACGCATAGCCCGGCGTAAGGATGCCTGCGCTTTGTCGATGCCACTGAAGGTGGAGACAAACTTTGTAAGCTCCTTCAAGAAAGGCTGCCCAAATAAAAGACCTTGCGCCTCCGGACCCGACTCAGAGGATGAAAGCTCCGCTAGTTTCGGATTCAACTTCAACAGTATTGATCGGCGCCGCTCAGAAGAGACAGCACAATTAGTGTTACCTAATTGGCAGATAGCTCTCTGCGCCCATTCTATCAGTTCATCCGGGTCCACAAGAGCCGAGGCCTCCTTAGCCCGAAATCCAAGATCAAGAATTTTGGTCAGAGGACCAAGCATATCAAGCAATTTGTCTTGGCAAGACCTCCAAGACCGGTCAAGCCCCTTTTTCGGGTCCTTAGAATATTTCTTCAAATAGGTGACCATCATGGGGTCTACTTCAGGCGTCTCTGCCAAATGGTCTGCGAGATCAGGCCTCGGGCACTCAGAACGGAGCCTGACCCTAACGGAGGCATCAAATGGCTGACGAATGAGGAGAGGGCAACTATGAGGAAGAATTGGGATGGACGATATCCGCTGGTTCAAAGTTCAACACCGATGGACGCTCAGGAGCATCAACAAAATGTTCCTTGCGAACACGCTTCCTGGGCGGGGGAGAGTCGTGCTCAGAAGTTGAAGAATGCCCATCATCTGAAACGTCAGTGTCTTGAGGCGCAGAAGACTGGGAAGCCTCAGTCGCCAAAGTCTTAGCTAATTTCTGAAAGTCAGACCTGTGGGGATTGACAGGAGACTTGGAGGACTTCTTGGACGTAGGCAACCAACCCTGTTGTTGCGCATATTGATTTAAATGAGGCTTAAGAGGATTAATAGCACGGACAAGTGCTTTATTGACAGACTGCTGGACACCTTTATCCAGCTGCTCCACCAAATTCTGTTCCTAAGAATCATCATCCTCATCCCCATAGTAATAGTCATCTTCAGCGTCATAATAATTTGCCATTATACCCAAGAGTATTAATTCAGAGCCAACAAGATGACAAACAATAAGGAAGTATCAAAGATACAATTCAGGGGGAGTGTGAAACCCCACAGCAGGCTAAATGAGCAGGCACAAACCTGCCTCCAAATATAAACAATAAAGCGTGGAGGGAGATAAGCCTGCTGAGACAGCACACTCTAGGCAGAGCCTATGCAGCAGTAGCGGTCGGCAGTAGGTGTTTCTATAGGGCGGTGACGTGGGCAGGAGGAGGGGCAGGGTGGGGGGAAATAATGTATGGATTACGGAGTTTTACAGGTAAGTAAACATTTAAATACATAAAACGAATTTCGTTGCGCACACTGCATCACATTTGGGGATGCAGTGTGCGCAACGAAATTCGTTTTATGTATTTAAATGTTTACTTACCTGTAAAACTCCGTAATCCATACATTATTTCCCCCCACCCTGCCCCTCCTCCTGCCCACGTCACCGCCCTATAGAAACACCTACTGCCGACCGCTACTGCTATGCAGTAATAACAACTGAAGCCCTTTCCTGAGTTCCAGCGTCGAACGGGGTCAAAAGGACAACAGGCTGTGGGCTTGGGCGCTCAAAAGACGACCGTTCACTCAACCGGCGCTGTGATGTGTCACAGAAACCGGAAACAAGGCAATGCGCATGCGCGACACCGCCGCCCGTGTCAACGCGGCTCGAGAGCGCTCGCGCTCCCTACACAAGCCGGCAACCCCTTCTCCCGCTCCACAAAATTAGCAGGGCAACACACCGGCGCCCAGGCTCAGGGAGGCGAACACACGCTCCCCACCGAATACGCTGCCGAACGGGGGATGAAGCGAAAATAAACGGAGTCGGAGCGCTCCAGGAAAGTGCAACCACAGCGCGTTGATAAACGCTAAAGCACTAAAGCAAGTAAGAGATACAGTCAACAGTAATGCATAAAATACAGCACATATGAATGTAAATACAGAGAAAAGGCACTTAACTGGCTGCGGAGCAGCAAAGAAAGAGGAAGAAGGACTAATGTTGGGACCTTTTACACTGTAGTCTCTATGGTCATTCTCTAGTGTTCATGGGAAATGTAGTTTTTTTGGTTATTTTTATTGGCTGGTGAGCATTTCATTAAAGAAATGAGAAAGCATAATCGGAGCCTCCTGTCCTGACATAGAATTCCAAACCCCCTCCCAAAAAAACAGAGACTAAGGTTGGATAGGACACTCATGTTTGACATGGCAGAAACCGAAAGCTCCGTCACTAGTGGGTGTTGCTGAAGCTACCTGGGAATTTTTATTTTCATCGCCAAGGGGTTTAGACATTTAGTGATTTTAGGGTATTAGCAGTAACGCTCTTGTGTTTCACTGTGCAAGCTAATGGCAGCCTTCAGACTCACCCGGGCTCCAGTGGGTGCTGTGGCCAGTTGGAAAAATGCTGGCAGTAATAAGGCCACCACTACAGAGAAGGCACGGTGGTGGTGGATAAAACTTCATTTATATCGATTCTTTAATGGGAAAATACGTACGGTTACAAGGGCACTGTGACAACCGAATTACAAACTGATTTGCCATAGCAAGTGCAAGTAAAAACACAATAAACTATTTTTAGCAACAACATCGAAGCAGTAGTGGTTCCTTCCGGATGGGAGTGGGAGGGGGGTTGGAGGGATGACGAAAATGTAGGTAAAAAACACTTACCTGAGCTGACCAGCCACCGTCTCCTTCCTCCGCTGGCAACAGGAATCATTTGGGTTCTCAGAGTCCCCACAGGTAATCACAATGCTGCAATGCAGTGTTGTGATTGGTCTTAGTGCCACAGATCGGCACTCAGATGGGGAATGGGAGGCTTTGCATGTTCCTCACCAGACTGTGTTAAGCAAGCATGGTCGGGAAGATGCAAAGTGTGCAAGACTGGCCAGCCCGCGAGGCCCGGCCAAGTGGTCAAGCGTACTTAAGGAGTGTAAACCATTCCTCTCCCTGATCTGGCAACACCAGCCCAGAGAGGCTCTGACTTCAATAGGAAAAATAAAATGGTGATAAAATGTTAATATCATTTTATTTTTCGTTTTGAGCAGTGGGGCGAAGCTCCTCCGCTTTAGCGGAGGAGCCACCACTGCATCCAAGAAAAGCAATCCTTAAACGGATGCCAACTAGCAAAGAGCTCTTGTAATATAACCAGTAAGTGTTATAACCAGTAAGTGTTTTTGTCCCATTCCAACATGGCCACTTTCACAGCCATGGGTTTGGCAAATGATTGCAGCTATAGACAACACCCCCTGCAAAGATGACCAGTGGCTCCTCTGCGAAAATGTGCGGACGCACAAGAAACACTGCGAGACCCAGCTAGAGAGAGAGCGCTTCTGGAGCAGATCAGGGCAGAGTCAGCACCGATTGTATGAGTGACTCGATAGGAATAGGTACACAACATAAAGAAAGTACGAGGGACTTCAGGCCATGGTCAGGCAAATGAGTTGTCCATTTTAGTAATGGTAAATATTCATTGAAACCAAAGTGCAGACTTGCGAGATGAGGCAAAATCTAAATGTTTTTAGTGATTTAATTTAAATATTTATTTCAGCATGTGAAATTATAATTTAACCCCTCCCCTGCTGATGACGGAACCGCTCCTTCATCAGCTACGGTTGGGCTGTGCGGATGACGGAGCGGTTCCGTCATGGCCCGGCTGCCGCGCCTGCGCGGCGCTGATTTTGCGCCTGCGCGGCAGTTGTATTGAGCGGGGCGGGTCATGACGGAACCGCTCCGTCACCAGCACAGCCCAACCGCGGCTGGTGACGGAGCGGTTCTGTCACCAGCATGCGGCCGCTGCGAGGCCGCCCCGCCCCGTTAGTGCTGCGGCGGAATAGCCGCCGCAGCGAAAGGGTTAAAGAATGCATTTCAAGAATGAAACAAACTTTGTAATGCGCACACTGTCTACGTCATGGAACTGTGTTAGGCATCACTTTGTAACCAGATTCTGCCACAATTGTAGTTGCAAAGTACAAACACACTACAGCATTCTCGTTCTATAGACCATACCGCCCTCTTATCCCTGAAGTCTGGCAGCCTACCCCGGTCCCATCCCACGCCTGACCCGACTCAAGCTCGTGAGAAAGAATGAACTACACAATAAACACAGCGCTCCCTATCTAATGCCCTCCCAACCTCGTCCACACCGCCACTTGAAGCACTGGCCGCCCTCAAGTGGGCTTCACAGCAAGGGGGCAGCCTTTCAAAACCCTCACCACAGCAAGCAGGGCAGAAGACAAGAACAATTCAAATGCATGCAGCTAGCTAAATAAACAAGTAGTGAAGTGGATGCCTGCTTGTGCCCCGGGGGGACTCCGTAGTGCTTGCCACCTCCGGAGTGCAGAGAAGAAATAAAAGGTAAGTCGGAGAATCTCCACCAAGTTAATAACAGCGTGCTAAGCCCACTGCACTCGGGCAGCACTGTAACTTTAAAGCAAGAATGTTGCTCTTGTTAGGTTTTATTTTGTTTTCCCGGTTGCTTGCCACTTTAAAAGGAAATAGAACCCTACAACCAATTGAACAGAGGAAAAGTAAAGTGACAAGCACATGGAGCAATAAGAACCTAAGATATATTGAATACAATGGGGCAGATTTACAAGCTCCCTGCGCCACCAGTACGTCACTTTTTGTGACGTACTTTAGGCGCATTTCACTTCCCCATATTTACAAGGAGAGGAAAAGTCACCCTGCGAGACTTTCCACTGCTTATAAATATGGCCCCTTCACACACAGCACTTTGCGTGAAAGCCGCGTTATATGGTTGTTGCTGTGGGTGTTCCCATGCAACACCCATGGAACGAGACACATTTCCAGATTTACGAGGAATCGTTAATCTGGAAATGCGTGTCATTGCTACACTTCCCCAGGGTGGGCGTAGCGAGGTGCAACGAGGAGAAATGTTTTCATTTCTACTCGTTTTTTTCCTCTTTCAAAGAGTGCTGCATTCTACAGCACGCATTGAAAGAGGAAAAGGCCGGTAGTGATTGTTTTTGTGCAGGAAGGTGCTCCTTCCTGTACAAAAACAATCTCCCCTACGAAGCAGGCACCCTTGCACCATGGTGCCAGGGTGCCTGCACCGGCGCATGGCTGCAGTTTGTGCGCCAGCGCAGGGAGAAGCACAGGGATGCAACATATTATTGCAAATATGTTGCATTCCTGTGCTTCGGAAGTGCCGCAGCGTGGCACAGCCAAAGGGCTTGTAGCTCTGCCCCAATGTATTTCACAAGCACAGCACAAGCGTTGTGCAGGCGAAACATAAAAAACATTACTTCCTGTAGTGCCCTGCAGGACATGTCATGCAGCAGCACCTCCCTAGGGCTGCACTAACTGATAGGTTATTTAGAAGCTCGGCGGGTTTTGCGGTGCACTTTTATTTCTGAAGGTCAAAATAGCATGTTTTGCCACTAAGCCGCCATGCCATTGTCTGTATATTTTGTGTGATGGCCGCAATATCTGTGATATTTTTTAGAGCAAATATTTTGCCAGTAGCTCAGATGACTCATTCACATGACTTCATCAATCGGCACCAGTAACAAAGGGTGACATACTTCTGGGGAAAAAGCTAACAATGCCCAGAGGCCCTTTGTTACATGAGACATAATCATCTCCTCTCACAAAGTACAGCCATCAAGTGAAAGCAGATGTTCAGGCTCTCCCTTTACCTCTTATTGAAGAAGCAGATTGGTGCAGTGCTCTGAAATGCCAGATCCGCGCCAGCTATTGATTGAGTGTTTCTGCATAAAATGGCCTGCAGTTTCACAGTCTGCAAAGTACTACTGTTAACATGTGTAGTGTCTGGGAATGATTTGCCTGTAGACAGGGCCCTATTATCTGCGAGTAAAAGGCTGCAGACTGGCTTAATTTGATGTGCTGCTTAATATGGCCGCTGTAGAGCTGACAGGAGTTATTTTCCCCACTGCGACACTTCTGTCTGTTCTGCACAATCAGTTGTCCTGCCTCAACCTTAAGATAAACGTCATGTGCTTAACATATCACACATTAGGCTGCTGTTTAGGGTACCGGGAGCAGCGTTGTCTGAAACTACCAGTTTGGAGCAATAAAGGGAAATGTCTAATCCGGACTACAGAAACCACTGGAAAGTCACTGCATCGGCCACTAGGCCTGAAGACAAAGCCTCTTGTCCAAGATTGACCAATTTATTTATTTATAAAGATTTATATAGCGCAAACTTGACCCAAGAGGGTATCAGAGCGCTTTACATTTAGGATCGTAGCGAGCATAGTAAGGTACAGTACAAATAAAGAATGATTCAATAATTCGTAGGAGGGAGGGGTGGAAGGAGTAATAGCGGGGAGACGAGAAGGAAACAATGCCCAATGTCCGGCTGGGTAGGTGACGGTCAAGGGGGAAAACCATCTCCTCATTAGCTGTCAAGCAGCTCCACCGGTCATCAGCCATGTTGCTCAGGTCTCAACGTTCAGGAAACACTAGTTTTTAGTTTATTTGATTTGTGAAGATTATATAGCGCTATCAAGACCTGGAGGTATCAGAGCGCATACCCAGGAATGGTGCATTAGAATGTATATCAAGAGGATTACAAGGCGCTGGCTAGACCCGTAGTTATCTGAGCGCTATAACAGAGGAACATTGTGTTACAAATTACATCAGTTACAACAGGGCCGGACTGGGAACCAAAACCGGCCCTGGCAAAGTGCTCGGCCTCTTCCCCCACCGGGGGGTTGGGGGTGCCGCAAGCTCTTTGTCAGGGCCGGTTTTTGCAAAAACAGCCCTGTAACAAAAATGGCCCCTAGGTGCCCAAAACCATCCCCCACCCGTGCGGCACACCGGGGGAGTGTCCGGTGCCCGCTACGTCCAGTGCGGCCCTGAGTTACAATAGCATAGTAAGGTACAGTAAACAAACAACAAGGTTGAGAGAATTTATAGGAGCGAAGGGGAGGAAGGAGCCATAGCCGAAAGACGAGGAAGAACTGTGTCCAGGGGCGTAACACAGGCCCCCGCATCCCCCGCGGTGCGGGGGGCACCCAAGCTCCAGGAGGCCCCCTCTGGACTGCCCTCTGGCCGGAGAGGTCCTGATTGAGCTCGGAGGGGGCCCCTCTAAGTTCCATGCAGGGAGGCCCCCTCAATTATTGTTACGCCAGTGACTGTGTCCAATGTCCAGAGATACAAATAGAGAGGGAAAGGGGAGAGCTGGAGTGAGAAGGGAGAGGACGAGGGGGGAGACGGAAAAGAGATAAAGGGAAAGTCAGCCCAAAGACCGAGTGGGTAGGTGACGGCCAGGGAGATAATCCAAAGCCAGTCTCCTCTATAACTCTCAAGGAAGCTCCAACGGTCAACGGTCCGAAAGCTGGAAAGAAGGTGACGGGGAGAAAGCAGGGTGCCAGAAATACGATGACAGGGTGTGGGCGAGACAGGGGGAAGGGGACAAACTGTGCCGAAGGTCCGGCTGGCGGGGAAGGGGAATATAGGACAGGGAGACGAAAGGAAGTCTGCCCCGAGTCCGGCTGGGTAGGTGACGGCCCAGGGGGAAGTCCACAGCCCATCTCCTCTTTAGCTATCAGGTAACTCCACCGGACCAGGGCCAAACAGCAAGGTCTCGATTAAGAAGCAAAACATTTTAAAGAGTGTAGGAAGACAAGAAAAGTGGAGCATAGAGGGGGTGGGGGAAAGGAAAAGGGTTGGGGGAGAAAACGACAGAGAGACGAAGGAAAGTCTGCCCAAGGTCCGGCTGGGTAGTTGATGGTAGTGGGGGAAATCCCCAGCCCAAGTCCTCTTTACCTAGCAGGTAACTCCACTGGGCATCAGTCAGCTAGATAGGTCTCAACGGTCAGAGGAAGGTCCCAAAGTCAATGTCAAGATGGGTGAGCTAGGGTGGGAGGGTGGAGGGGGAGCACCTCCAGCCTCGCTAGAGTAAACTCGAAAGTGCCAGTCCAGGGAGTCCAGTGTGGGTAGAGGGGGTTCCAGGGTGAGGAATGGAAGAATAGAGGGTGTGAGCCTAGGAGTTTGGTCCATTTGTGTGGAGGCCAAGACAAGGTCAGGCCCCCAGGTAGTTTGCGATCCCTCAATGGCTTCATCATGATGACCGTGACTCCAACGGCTGCTCTATTGGAGTCATGCATCCCATTGAGTGAACAGACTCTCCCCTGCTTTTTGCCGGGGAGGGGAAGCTCGTGAGAGGATGGTTTGTGCTACGTATGGGAGGTACAGTATGTTGAATTTAGTAGAGGGTGAGGAGAGGGCGGCCAATGTGTGCTTGAGTGGTGAAGCGGGCCATAGGTGTCTGCCAAGTCTGAGGTATTCGTCAGGGGACAATCAGAGCTATTGTCACCAATCTAGAGATTCGGGAGTCGTTCTGCTAGGTCCGGGTTTACGTCGATGTGTCTGCGAGCGGGAGGCGTGGTCCGCTCCCAGCTACAAACTTGATGTTGGGCGATTTACTCTGGACTCTGCAAGCAGGGGCTTGGCTCCCTGGGGACCCAACCTTGAGATGGTAAAATGTGGACCGCTGACCGTGCGTCAGCCATTTTGGGGTCAGGCATTGCCATTCAACCATCCCCGATCTCCATGTCTGCCTGCTCTAACTAAGACAACATATTCTGGAGAAAGAGCTGGGATCAGCAAGATCTTTTATCTGATCAGAGAGACTCTTGAAAGGGCAACATTTTAGGGACAGATAGAGCTGATATAGACGGTCCTTTGGTGAGACTTTTGATGAGTCAGCAGTACTCCCTCCTGATAGGGGTAATGATTAGGCCAGTTAACCTCTGGAGGGCCCTGGTGTCGGTATCACACACTGCATACTGCACACTGCTGCCTACAATCATAAGGGCCTCGCTGCAATCGTTGCTTCTGCTGGCGCCATTTTAGGGTCAGGTAGCGAAGATTGCCGGTGATGTCAAATGGCTAGATCGCGAAGAGAGACATGCGTTGGGAGGTGAGCACTGCTGACCGGTCCACAAGTAAAGGTCAAATCATCTCTCTGAACTCATCTGATGAAGTGCTGCGCACAATCTCTGCCCAGTGCGGTCATCAATCCGTAATTCACACCTTTGTTGCCCACTTTGATACCTCTCTTTTCCATAATTGTACTTGCTGGGACCCCTAACAAAGCAAGGCCTCTCCATATTTTAATCGCTCCCTGCAAATGAGCAATTACCGAAAAGTAATTTTAGTGAAAATGAATGATGCCTAGCCATCCCTTCTCTCTCACAAGGAATCCTTGTTTGTGGTGGACGGACGAGTGGGACAGGGCCCACCCTTTGCTCCAGATATCCAGCTGGTGGGCCACTTGAGAAGGAAAAGGAAGATGCAGGGAAAACTGAGTCACCCTATTTCATCCATTTCTGATAGCCATGGATTCTGGCCATGGCCCTTTCAAGGAATGTAACGGGGTTTGCCTCAGGGTCCAGTGTCATAACCCTCCGTCAGTGTGGGGTCTGGTGATAGCTAAATCACTGCATTCAAACTGATAGCAAACAGTTTGTTCAAAACAGTTACTGAACAGCAGTTTGAACAGAACTACACTTATATCAAATGCATTTAACTGAAAAGCATGTTTACTTTAAAGAAACGCCACATGAACTAGATTTTACACTCTCAACTCATCCTACAAAGTGTGTGAAAGCGGGGAGAAACAGCAGAAGAGGTAACTAAACAAAGGAGAGAAACTGGACCATCGACAAACGAAGGTAAAGGGAGATCCTCAGAGCCTGTTTTAGACTTGGGTGGTTGTAGAATATATTGTGATTTTTAGAGGCAGTGTCAAATCTGGAGGTGAATCCACGGGTGGCAATACCCAGCTATGGGAGGGGAAGATAGAATGAAGTGAGAAATTAAGCGTAGAAGAGAGGGGAGATGCGTTTTGAGAGTCTGTGAGTTCTAAAAATAGAAAATGGAAAAAGTCAAATAAAACATACTGTGTGTAAAAAAGCTTTTTTTAAAGTAAGTTATTTTTAAACAAAATCTTTCTAAATGATTGAAATGTGAAAACTTTGTCTAATATAAATGCAGAGGACAATCACAAAGATCAAATTATAGCCTTTGCGACCGCTAAATGTAATTGTTAAATGTACAAAGCCCAAATTGTGATTCGGGATTGAATCATAATTTGGGTTTGGGAGTAAACACCGAGGGCTAGATTTACAAGCCCCCTGCGCCACCAGTATGTTAGCTTTCGTGATTTACTGGTGGCGCATGATGCTCCTTCGTATTTACAAGGAGAGGAAAAGCCACCCTGCGTGACTTTTTGTCTCCTTGTAAATATCGCCCCTTCACACGCAGCACTTTGCGTTGAAGTGGAGTTCCATGGCTGTTGCTGTGGGTGTTCCCACGCAACACCCATGGAACAAGACACATCCCCAGATTTACGAGAAATCGTAAATCTGGACATGCTTCTGAATGCTACGCCACCCTTGAGGTGGCGTAGCCGGGCGCAACGAGGAGAAATGTTTTCATTTCTCCTCGTTTTTTTCCTCTTTCAATGCGTGCTGCATTCTACAGCATGCATTGAAAGAGGAAAATGCCTGTAGTGATTGCTTTTGTGCCGGAGGGTAGCACTTCCTGCACAAAAACAATCTCCCCACGACACAGGCATCCTTGCACCATACGTCAGCGCATGGCTGCAGTTTGTCGCCAGCGCAGGGGGAAGCACAGAAATGCAACATATTCTTGTAAATATGTTGCATCCCTGTGCTTCTGAAGTGCCGCAGCTACGGCATTTCCTTGTAGATCTGCCCCCGAATCGGTGTTTGGAAAGGAAGTGTAAAGGGTTTCTCTGCAAACTACTGATTATATCAAATTATGCATTAAAATTTTGCAACCAAAATCTGTTCAAAATATTAATATTTTACGACTAAGTCAAAGGAGGTGGTAATTAATCACAAACAGGAATGGGTTCCCAAGGGCCCCCAAGTGAATCCTTATCCTTTGTTAATATGGACAAAAACATTTTTAGGAATCCAACTATAAAAATGTTTTCTACATTTTTTCTTTAATACATCCGTTTTTTTTTTATAATGAAAACAGGCTGCATTTAAATCAACCATTGGCATAGGCAATAGGCCTCGCCTTTGGGACCTTAGAAGTGTTGATGTTGTTGCACCAAGGAAATTGTGCTGGATAACCAAACACTTATAAGGTCCCAAAGGCGAGACCTTTTGGCTATGCCAATGCTTGTTTTATGAAAGTGAGTATTTGGCTAGACAATTAATTATTTCTGCAACTGGGCATATTTATAGTGGTGAGCTTGTGTTCACCCCCCTTTATCCTCCTTCCTCTGAGAGAGCCTTTTTACCGCTCGGACCAATCTATCCCTGAGAGTCAAGTGCTGAAGGGGTATTTGGACTCGTTGCTCAGGACCCATAGTTGGTCAGGCCCCGGAACATCAGGGGTAAAGAGCCTGAATGGGGTTCTGACAATATTGCTCTTTTATGTTTCTGCTAACTTTTAAACATAGTGTTTAGAAGTAGCAATCATGTGTTAGGATGCTAGGACCGTTCTAACCATCTTAGGACTATTCATATTGTATTTGCTGGCCTTGTCATGCATTGCTGCATGCATTTTCCCATTCTGTGTGGTTACTGCTCATATTCCATGCACAAGAATTGGGTTTTCGAAGTAAGCATTCTAAAGCTTTATCCACCAACTTTTTGTGCTATTTTGAGTTTGTTATTCATTTACAAAAGACGGTTTGGAGTTCCACTGTGTCCCTGAGCTCATCTAGATGGACTAATAGTGACCAGAAAACACCATCTAAACGGAATAGCTTAGTGGGGTGTGTAGTAGCAGTCCAGTTAGATTTCTAATTTTTGTTGGTGCATTGGAGTAAGTTCTTGCCCTAAAGGGTTGGAAATCTAACTACAGCGGTTCTGAGGGGCCCAGATCATGATAATCCTACGCACTACTTTTCTGTGTGACAGCAGGCTGTAAAGAATACTATATCAAGTTATTCTGCTTTTCTGTGTCCCACCCCTCATTCAGAGATAGGTCTGGGGTGACATTTCTTGATTTGGCCTAGCAGGTGACACCATGCATTCGCCACCCTAGTCATTAAAAATACACTGGATGGCTACAAAATGTGCTAATTTCCACGTAGGCCAGTGGGCCTCAGCCTGTCCCCTGCCCACCCGCGTGCCTCAACGCCACTTACAGCGTCAGCGTGGGACTTCGTCCGTCTGAGCGGCTTCCAACGGGATGCTGCTGCTTGCGCAAAGAGCTCAAACACAACAATTAGACACAGGTGAGCGGCACATTAAAAGTGCTCGTGCAGGTGCAGCCATGGCATCAGCATCACCAAGGAGATGGGAGAGCGGGAGCCCGGGAGAGAGCAGGGCAGGGCAGTGATGGTGTGTGCCCGAGGCTGGAGAGGCAGCGGAACAAACAAAGCTCGAAGGGGCATGAGACGGAGGAAAAGAGCAAGGGGGAGCCAAGGCATGGTGGGGTGAGGGGTGAGATCGAGGCCACAGAGGCGTGGGAAACAGGGTCTATGGCACGAGAGACACATTGGTCGAAGTTTGTGAAAGTGCGTGAGAAGAGAGAGGACTATAAGACGGATAACAGGTAAGGTTCGAAAGATGGAGTGGCATGTGAAGGGGCACTGGAGGCGTAAAAGAGTGAGCCTGAGGCCTGAAGGGGTGAAGGAAAATGCACAGGAGGGAGCGCAAGGTCGGCAAAATCAATATTGAAGCAGGTGCATTGGTAAAAGGGGCCCAGGGCATTAGGGAGCCTCTGTATCCGATTATGGTTGAATTTCATTACTTAAACAGATGGGGTGATGTGGCCTCAGGTGAAGTGCTAAGATGATGGAGACAGTAATTGAAAGTGTACAGCATGAGAGAGGTGCCGTCATGGCAATGGGCAAAAAGTTGCTGAGTTCAGAGAGAGGTCTGAGTCGGGAAGAGCGAAGAAAGGAACAATATAGCCAGCACGGATCTGAACGGACACTACCCCAAGACATCGGGACGGAAGGCAGAGAGACGTTGATACATAAAAGTCGGTGCACTTGAGGTCAGACAGGCAGAAAGAAGAGTGCGCTTTTGACCAGAGACACAACAGTCGACGTGAAAGATGGGATTGCGGAAGAAGGATACCGCAATCAACAGAATACCAAGGGAGCAGAGAGGTTCGATTTTGTAGCGCGTGCTCCGGCTGTCTAAGGCTGTTTTAACCCTGTAAGTAACAGCCCTTATTTCCATCCATTGACAGAATGTTGAAATTCTATGGAGGATTGGATCTCTGACTCTGTAGGATGAACACGCCTCTCCGCAGCTGAGGCAGCAACCCACCAATCCATCATACGAGCGCAAACATGGATCACAAACCGCTCTAAAATAAATATTTTTGTGAAATGTTGTTAGCTTGACTCTAATGTGATTCAGAATGTAGGCTCTGTGACGTGTAGGGTATTTCTTGTTAGTTTCATATTTAACACACCGCTCAGCAGTGCCATTCCTCTGCCAGTGAGGATTGTGGTACAGGGCCAGATTTGAGCTATGGCGTGTCCCGCCACAGTAAATGTTGGGATTTGCGTAGAGGATTTTGAATTGGACTGTTTGCTGATAGTCAGTGTACCGCTTTTTATTGTGAGTGTGGGTAGAAGAAGTAGAGGAGAGGTTAATGAGTCTTTTCTGTTTAGGTGTAAGTGGCAAGCTTGCAGCTTGACTCTGTCGTCATTCCAATCTTTGGAGAGCTCCAAATTTAATGTGGGCCATAATCAGTGCACTTTTGACAGTCGCTCTGTAGTTGGAGGTGTGTTTGGGTGCGTTTATAAAAGACAAGGTGCCTCGTTTAATGGAGAATATATGTACCCAGTCCTTTTTTTCTTGACATGGACACTTTGCATTGTGGGAGTAGTAGCTTTAATCTTTCTATTATATTGGGCAGGCTTTGGGTACCAGCAAGAAATGTGCTTTTAGGTAAAAACTCAGGAATAGCTGGAGAAGTCACAGATGACTTGAGTCCCCTTGGCAGGTACTGAGGCTAAAATGACATGTTTAGTTGGAATTGTTTGGGTGAAATGTGCTCCTCTGTGTTTATTATTGTTGGAATAAGAGGTCCGACATAACCATTCATAAAGCTGGTACCTTGGGGTGGAGGACAGAATGCCATAGTATTTCCGGCTGATTGCTAAAGCGGTCTCAAATATCTGGTCAATAATAGTGAAATCTTGTTTTATAGCACAGCTGTTATAATTTCTAAGTAAATAGGCGTTAGATATTTCCAATTTAATGCATAGGAAGATATCATATAGTTTTCTTGCATTTAACATAAATATGCAAGTCAGGCAGAAAATTATTTTTTAAAAACCTAACAACAAACCTAATATATATTAAATATTCCATTTCTGTGTGTTAGGAAAGAACAACTTAATAGAAACATGTATCTTGTGGAGAAAGTATGTGTTTCAGCATCTCCTGAAACTATTCAGCTGGGAATGATAACCATGCCGCAGGTCCTGATGGAGTTCTTATTTGATAATTTTAGTCATTAGATGACTTGATCTTCCTTGTATAGAAGTAAATCCAAATAAAGGCGCAAGTCATAATTTAAAGGGCCTCTTCTTGGCTACTGCTGCTGAGTGATGGCAAGTAACAGGTCCCTTTTGAATGTTTTAATTTGCAGGCAGTATGCAGTGAAATCACTATGGTATTTTCAAAAGCTCTTCTGTCTTCATGACCCTGCCACGCTCCATAAGTAGTTTTATGAAGACAGCATACATACAGGAAACTTAGGGGCTTGTTTACAAACCCCTAGCACCACCGGAGCATGACTTTTTCTGACGCTCCAGTGGCCCAGTACGCTGGCCCATATGTCCATGTAAAGCCATCCCGCGTGGCTTTTCATGAGCTTGTAAAAACTGCCCCTTTTCACGCATCACTTTGCGAGAAAGGGGCGTGCAATGGGTGTTGCTGCGGGCGTTCCACTGCAACAACCATTGCCGTTTAGCGCTGCCCCAGATTTACAGAGATCTGCAAATCTGAGGCAGTGACAAAAACGAATGCCACCGAAAAGCAAGCATTAGAGTGGTGCAACAAGGAGAAATACTTTTACTTCTCGTGTTTTGCTCCTTCTATGTGTGTTGCATTTTGCAGCACACATAGAAGGAGCATATCACCTTTACTGATTGTTTATGTGCAGGAAGACCTTCTTGCACATAAACAATCATCCCTGCAATGCAGTCACCCTTTGACCATGATGCGAGAGTGTCTGCATTGGGTCTAGGCATGTTTTTTGCACCGGCGCAAGGGAAAATAAAGGGGTGCGTTATGTTCTTGTGAATACGGAGCATGCCTGCGTTTTTTAAATGGTCCGGCATTCTTTGTAAATATGTACCTTTATTTATTAGGTTTACGAGAATACAAAACTTGTGTTATGTTTCCAGGCATTACCTTATGTTGGACATAGATTGAACATGCAGTGCAATAACCGCTAAATAGTGTACTAAATTAAATAAACTGCCCAGTTGTCGGAAGTAATGTATATGTGTAACTTTGGACAGATCAAACTCATTCCATTAAATAGACATCGTTTTGTGCGGTTATCTTTTATAATAAATGCAAGGGTTCTTTGATAAAAGATTACATTTTTGAGTGAGATGTGGTTAATTTAATTCTGCTTTGATAAAGACCCGTTCTTGTGGACTACTTTGTACACATGCTCAGTCGTGCTCGCCTGACCTTGATGTTCCTCCTTCCATGCAGATGGAAATGTGAACCTGAGAGGTAAGAGCACCCGGTGGAATGTCTGATTATCTGTCAGTGGTGTCAAGAGAACCCTCGGTATGAAGGTTCACTCTCAAAATAAGCTTGTTATGTTAAGCTCCGCTAAGGAAAGGCCTGCCATAATGTATGTGGCGGTTTGTTGTTTCCTCTGCTTATCAATCATTGCCGGTCCCAGCCTTTCCCGGGGGATAAGACCTCAGACTGACCTACAGCTGAAAGGCATAGAGGGATGACTTGATTATTATTGCGTAGTTTTCCTGTCAAGACCTAGTGACTGACGAACCACATGTGCTAAGAGACCTCTGTTAAAGCACTGTCCGTGTTTTTGTCTTCAGAGCTCAGAAACTAACATATTTAATCATTTTTGCACCGAATAACTTCCCAGTCAGAAGACGAACTTTTTGTAAACCATTTCAGTAACACATTCGTACAGTAGCTGGCACTGACGTTTGGAGCTGAGCAGCAAAGGATACAAATTCCTTCGCCTTTAAAAAGTAAAATCTGATTTTCAGCAGGTCAGTATTCTCAAATTTCCTTCTCGAAGTGTCCCAGTGCACTAATAATACTGCACAAAGCCGTGCATCCCGCTCGTATTTCACGCCTGAAAACCCTCGAAACCTCGCGGGACCCAGAGACGCAGCACGAGCGCTCTGACCCATTGCACTGGCTCTTTCATCGTGACACAGGAGAACTCACAGGTGTGGCCTTGAAGTGCGCAGCGCCAGCCTCCGGCAGACGTCTACTCTATCAGAGCCTTGTGGCCGCCATTGTCAACAGGCTCCAGCACTTCTCTCTCGGACGGGCAACGAATAGGAGAACGGGAGGCCGGCTGGCAAGGCGCGGGGAAGTCTCCAGGAAGGGGGAGGCGGAGAAGGGAATGCAAGCCGGCCTGCAAGATGAAACCTCGAACGCGTTTAATAAAGAGACAACCTCTGCTGGGGTTAATCTACCGGAAGTGAACCAGTATCTTATGAAGTGCCAAGGCTGGACGTAGCTGGCTGGCTCATTATTAGTTTGGTGCATACTCATTTCTGCCACGTTTTGGAAGATAGGGGAAGTCTCATACTTGCAAAGGCATACTACTCACTTCTCATGCACCATACGATGAAATTTTGGAAACTGTAAGTGGTGTGAGGGAAGGAAGCTATCCGACCTCAGTATGGGGATCACCGACCATAAGGTGCAATCACTGCCACATCATGTCAGTCATTCACCCTGCAGTGTCTTCTTGTCATCATCATATGAATCTTTATTTCGGTCCATGGACCATAAAAGAACAGTAAGAAAGCACAGTATGATAAAAAACGGAATAGAAATACTAAAAACCCAATAAAACTCTACAATTAATACTATACATGTATAAAAAGTCAATCGGCATTCAATTAATTTTTCGGTTTCCAAAAAAACCTTACGCGCCTGCCACATAGAGTTTAAAAAGCATGATACAGCATATACAATTGGCATCTGAGTATTATATTTTGAAGTCTAAATGCTTCTACACAGCGCATTGTACCTAGGTTCTTACACAATTGAATCAACCATCTTTGCCTTATTTTGCTATACCCAGGACAAAAGCAAAATACATGTAGTTCAGTCTCCTCTTTGCTGTTGCATGCAGGGCACCACAGGACCAAGCTGCCAGCCCATTTATTAGTACATGCGCGAAGCGGGAGCGAGCCATGCCTGAACTGTGGATACAGTTTCCTGGCTAATGCCGCTTTTATTTCATCTAGACAAGGCTCCAAATTATAGGAATCCTTAATTTTTAGGAAGCTGTCTTTTAGGGGGCCAGTGGCTGAGTTTTCATAGAGTTGTGCAATTTTACATGCCCTAAAGCTACTAACTAATTGTTTGCGCGATATTCCTGAGCAGGCTACCTCCGTATTTCTCCACAGGCTCTCCCTGCCTATATTTTGAAGACCTGCCTAGATATCTATATATTTGCAAACCATGCCAGCTTCCCCATACTAGGGAACCCCAGGACCTCCTTTAACTCTGTTCTCTACTCAGACAATTCAGGTGTCACCCATAACCTCTGCCAAAATGTTAGGGGTCTACAACCAATTTCCTCTGCGATTGGTCTTACCCCATATGTGGAAAATGAGCCCATAATCCTATCGATGCCCAGGCCGCTGGCGCAAACCGCCTCTTAGTTCCCATGTTGAATAATTACCAAATAAAGAGACGGGCGCTGGAAGCAGGAATCAAGAACAGAGTTTAATTCTCATGAGGAGAGCCAGTCATTTCGGACACGAAACACAGTGTCTTTCGGGAGGTGCTCTAACAAGTGAGCTGAGACTCTTGCTTTTATATCTTACAAAACACTTGATAGTACAATCAGGACAGTATGACGCAAAAGAAAGACATCCCTATAATCCTCGTGGTGATCCTACCCCACATACATTCACAATGGGGACCCTTGACCTGCTGATAAGAGGGGAGGGCAATCACGCAGCTGAGTGTTTCGTAGGATGTGTACGCCTGATCATAGCCCAGGGGGTGGGGTGGCTAAGACCAATAGAGGATCCTTTGAAGAGGAGTGACTTCATACAATAAGGGCAGTAAATGGTATCTCCTGGCTCAGGCGATGGCCTCGGACATGTGTGGTCAGCCGGACTCGGGGGAAGGGGTCATCAAAGGAGTGGTATTCATGCCGCGTGGACAATCGAGCGCGGAGGGAAGGCTTGTCAACAGAGGGGCATTCATGGAAGGGAAGGAGGTGTTGGTCAGGCGCGGCCGTGACTCTCAAGGACAGGGCCTTGCAGAAGAAGAGGGTTTATGACTTGCCCATGTGAGGAGAAGGGAGGGGTAGCCAGAGTGGACACAGGGACAGAGTCACAGAGAGAGAGAGAGAGAGAGAGAGAGAGAGATCTGATGACCAGTACATGAGAGAGCGGGGGCAGCCAGGTGCAGTTGGGGAGGGCTACGTCAGCCAAGGCGAAGGATGCTTCTTCAAGGGGGAATGGGGGGTTTTGTGCGGGTCAAGCAGGAGAGTCGCCTTTCGCAGCGGGGTCGCACAGGGGGAAAGGGTTTCATGGCTTACGCATAAGAGAGGGGGTTTAGGATATGCGCAGGAGGGAAGCCGGGGGTTCCAATGGGTAAATAGGCCATGGTGCCTAGAATGGCTGTACATATGTATAGGGGTATGGGCTCTTACTGGCAGAGTGATATGGTCAATGGTCTACGGTATTCATGGTGCTCACAGAGAGAGAGAGGAGTGGGAGAAGAAGGGGAATGAATGCTGTCTATGTACATTATTTTCTTCAACTTTCACAGTCGCCCCTTTTTACATAACAGCAGTCATTTTTGCAATTGATGGGATTACAGGTAGACAGGCATCGTTGATGGATTAGCATTTTGTCGATACTAACATTTGGTGTTCAATCATAGACAGTCAAGGTGATGGGCAGAGTGCAGCACATAGGAAATTGCATTTTCGTTGTGTTCCTGACAATAAAAAAAAACGCACTACATAGCATAAATCTTTCTAACTTAAAAATGTGACCAATGAACAGTTTTGACCAGGTAGTTGAGAGCGGAATTCAGTTCAATACACAAGATTTCTTCGTCACAGTGTCTTTTTATCATTGAGCCATCACTGGTAGGCTCTAGTCCGTGTACTTTCGTTGGCGCTGTTGAGCACCGGCGGTGGAGCTATAGGTCCAGCTCAGTCCTATCCTTTCGCGTTGCAGGGTGCGGTCAGTCCTCTGCTGTTAGACCACAGTCCTGTTCCCTAAACAATCCGGTTGGTGGCGCCTTATGCTCGGCACCCATAGTTCTATGGCAGCACCCTATTCCCAGTGGAATGCGGTTCTTTCCCTTGGCAAAAAGTCACGTGGAAAAGAGGGTGAGTGTGGTTCAAATAGTCGATAGGTGAGAGGGCGGAGTTGGGTCAGAGTTCCTGGGACACGCAAAAGGGACCAAGGGAGCAAAGGATAACAAGCAGGCAGGCCCATCCATCGGGCCCAAAGAAGGGGGACGGAGACTCCAGGCACACGTGGGTTAGGAGGCGGGGGGGCTTCGAGGCGGCCCATTGTTTTTCATTTTCCACATTGAAATTGCGGTCTCGTCCCGTATCCTGTTGCTCTGCGGCTCCACCTTTGGTCGAGGTCACACGAGTCCCAAGATCCGTAGTCAGGCTGTACGTCACATCTGACCCATCTCCTTCGGTGATCGTGAATCTTTGAATAGGTACAAGACAAGGTTTTAGAGAAATGGCAGAAGAAGATATCTACGCATGTGAATTCCTCCCTCAATTCTACGCATTTGGGAGATACGCTCATTGGTCACAGTCAGAGGTCCTATTACCAAGCAGTGCATGTGTCAGCATTCCTACTGAGTTTATGGCAGGTTTATTCATTGTCCTGTTTATAACTCAAGTGAGGATAAATGAGATTCCCATCAACTGTGCGTTACATCATATTCAACATTACGGAGCATTTCCCTTCAGGACTGGCTAACATTTTCAGACAGGGCGGGGGTGCCATCATCGACAGTCAGGTAAAACAAGATTTTCTCGAGGGTCAACAGCTACTCATGGTCATCATGTTTATATCCGGGACAGCAACTGGGCTCTATCAAAATGGGGCGGGGATGCTTCGGGCGCTTACGCTTCGGTGCAAAAGGGGGGTGGGGCAATCTGGGCATTGGGGGTCAATCTAGACGTTGGCGTTCGTCTCTGAAGAACAGACATAAGGTGCCATTGACATACAGTTCCCCTATAAATGGCCAGATTTGGGGGACTTTAGTCGTCTTACCTGTCCTTTCCTTCTCAGCCAATTCAAGTTCATTCATTTTGCAGAAAGGAGAGGCAGTAATATGGCGAGATACAGTCATTTTAGTTTTCGGTCAATTTCGCTGAACACCTTCGCGTTCAATATGTATCAAATCAGACTGGTACCGGTGGGGTACAGTTTTACCAAAAAGAGGGAGAGAAAATAGGGAGACTCTCATAGAGAGTGAGAGTCGTCCGCAATCTAAACGAGCCATTCGGTACACGTATGACAGGTAGAGAGAGAGATAAGGGGGTGGAGAGAGAGAGAGACAGAGAGAGAGACGTGTACGAAAATAGGTCATTTAGTGCGCTCACAACACGGAACAGCAAAGGTCAGGTAACACGCAGATACAGACAGAGGGAAGACATAAATTCGTACATTACACACACACAAACTCAGACAGGGAAGACGGCACATGTATTACACATATACAAGACATTCACGACAAGACAGGAAACAATTGTTAGCCTACAAGATCTGTTTTTATATATATCCTACGTATCTTTACTATCCTATTTATCTATGTGCTTAGCTCTTTCTACCCTTCCCCCCTTTCCCTTCTCGCTTGTCACGCCTGCGAGCGTTCCCAATTACCAATACTCACACCTCGGTTGGTCGATCAGTAATTAACCTGGTCGTGCTAGTTACCCATGGTTGGATCTTAAACCATTTTTCTGTTCCCTCCTTTGGTGGGAAGTTCTCCAGGCTGAGGCAACGGCAAGTATTGATCGGGAGAACAGTCGGACAGCTTGGCTATATCTATAAGAGTGTGAGAAAGGGGGTAGTGCATTTTGAACATCAGCAACATTTCTAACTTCCTAGACGGGTGGTGCCGTGGCAACCCTTACCCGTATAATTTTTCTTTGTCCTTTCCCTACCTAGTCAAACGTCCAGTTACATTATTTAACACGTCATTTCTAGTCAATTTTTCGTCATTCAGTACCTGTCCAGTTTCTATGTCAGTCCATCCTCTCAGTCGCTATGTCCTAAGGAGGAACAGTCATGTTAAGCCTACGTCTTTTAAAAACTTATTGTTATAACGACTACACACATATTCCCTCTTTCCCTTTTTCGTCGGTGGTCCGACCGTCGCTCTTCCACACTTCAGCCGACGTTCTGACGTGACCTGCAGAAGGGAGGGAAAAGAAGGGGTGGTGGGGGGCAGCATTCAAAGTACATCAGCATGTAGTAGTCCAAAAATGTTTTTACCTACCACCTACTCGACCTATCTCCGCGTACTGCATTTCTTTACCATCTCGGCGTTTAAGCCTAGAGGGACCACTAATGTCAGATAGATGATCATTGACGATCTACATATCTACATGAGTTACTCGGTCGTAACCCTCTCTGTCGGGTGCAAGGGTGACGGCCAGGTGGCATTTCTGTGGTGTCGTTTTAAGGGTGTCTAAAACACTTTTCCTGGCTGCCTGCGATACATAATGTAGCTGCTAAATATCTGATCCCTTTTGATCTACATCCTTCATCATACTTATTCTTCGCTCACAGTAGTAGGGCATCCAAAACTCATTAATGCAACTGCTACAACCATGCTTTCTTTTTCAAAATACTTTTAATAAACGAAATTGGTGGCAGTTCATTGCATAAAGTGCAGCAGTGCAATAAAATCGTATTAAAATTTTCTTACAGAGCAAGCATGATGCATGTCAAGAATTCAGTTTTAATTAATTCATAAATTCATTATCCAATACTCATTCTTTATCTAAATTACACCAATTCATTTTCCAAATCATAATCAGTACCCACCCTAAGTCAGTTCATTATCCAAGCACATACTCAACATCCTTCATATCTACTTTCATTATCCAAAAACTGCATATAGATCTCGGGACAACAAGCTGCGCAATCAGGGTGCAACAAAGTTTATTCAAAACGTCTCATTTTGTGTCGGCGCCATTTTGGGAGGGGTCAGGCGAGTTCCAGCATAGTCAGAATGTCTCTAGTCTCGCATGGTTGGCCCAGAACCTTCCGTTGGCAGTTCAAAAAGTTTTGTGCTATGTGGTTAACAGTCTAACAATATGGACCATGAGTCAAAGAGTGGGAAGGGCGGCAACAATTTTCCTACCGGGTCATCCTGGTGTTCCTCCGGAACTGAACAAGTCTGTGCCGTGGCTGCATTTTAGCCATTTCCAATCCGAGGCTGGTGCCGGCAGGAGTTGCACCGATGTCGTCGTTCCCAGTGAGGGGGCGGGGGCGCCCATGAGGAGGGATCGGGGTGCCCCCCCGGCTCTCATAGAATCTTCAAGGTCGAGGAGAGAAGGCATGGAGCGTGTGCCCGTCCTGGGCAGAAGACCGCTTTTTGATGTTGACCCTCTTTAAGTAAGAGCATTGGGGTGTCGCTGGAAGCCTCCACCTGGAGGGAGGTGGGGGAGGCTCGTTCGCGTCACCTCCCCCTTCCAGCGACCCCGCGCCGTTCCTCGGCTCCGTCGCTTCGATATTGGCCGTGCTGGCTATTGAAGATGGGGGGGTGGTCGGCGGCTGAGGCAAGACAGCCCCCCCTTTTCTCTTGACATGTGGCGGGACTACCTGGAACTGTCCAGGCGTCGACATGTGGCGGCACTACCTGTAACTATCCAGGAATTTGACATGTGGCGGGACTACTTGGAAGCGCCGCCATTCTCGCTTTTGGCTTCGGCCTTCTTCGTGGGTCGGACCAGGCGAGAGACAGAAGGGGGGGGGGTGGTCGGTGGCTGAGGCAAGACAGCCCCCCCCCCCGTGGCCTGCAGGGCAGCAGAAGAGGAGAGAAGGAGAGGTCTCTGTCATTCTTTGGACCGCCTGCCCAACATCATCTCCTCCTGACCGTGGCCAGGCGAGCCCCTCGTGCCTCGAGGCCTCGCCTTCCGGATGGGCGTAACCGCGAGCCTGTTGCACTTCGGGAGCTTCCGGAATGGGGGTAGGTACCTATTGGATTGTTTCTATTTCATGTGACCGTTATTTGGGCGTGGCGGGCAATGAGGCAGGCATGTTGGGAGCAGGAACAGGCAGTGAAGCCTAGCTACCTCGTGGCTATTTTTGCTGCCAAACTTTTCGCCATTTTATATTTCTTATTATGAACTATTTCTAATGTTTCTTATTTTTAGTGAAGTCAAAAGCTCATCAGGGGGTTACTGACTTAGCCTGATTTCTATTTTTCTTTCTCTTCCTTAGCGTGTTTCGAGCTAAAGCTTTCTGTTAGTAGGGAACGGTGATCACTTCATATTTTTTATGTGTCCTTTTCACTAGGGGGTACTTCTGGACGGACCAGACGAGTTCCCTCCAATAAATGGTCCGGGGTGGAACGAGATTATCGATCAAAAGGGGAACATATATTCCTTCATTAGGGTATCATCCTGGACAGACCGAGCGATGTACTTCCATTTACTAGGGTAGCCTCCTGGACGGACCAGATGGTCTACTTCCACTAAATGGCCCATGAGCGGGGAGCATATGTCCTCCATAAGGGTAGTCTCCTGGGCGGACCATGCGAGCTACCCCCCAAATAACCAAACAGTGGGGAGTGGGTAGGACTGACGAATTCACAAAGGGGCATAACCTACCCTTTACTACTTGCAAAGACTAGATAGAATATTTCTATTCCACGTTGTTTGCAGGCAGAAAATACCTCAAACGAAACAATTCCTGGAACAACAGTGTCCAGGCAACCAACCAATCAGTGGGGAGAAAAACAGGCATGACGGATTACAACGGGGACAAATGTCTGCATTACCTGCCCTTCGCTATCCAAAAAGGAAGACAGAATATTTCTACTCGTCTCAGTTTGTAGACAGGGAAGATCTCAAAGAACAACAATCGATTATTAATCGACTTCAAACAATCCAGTGGGGAGAAAAGTAGGCATGACGAATTACAACGGGGACAAAAAGTCTGCATTACCTACCCTTCTCTATCTGCAAAGAGGGACGACGTTCCTATTCGCCGCTGTTTGCAAACAGAGAATGTCTCGTTCTCAGAAGAGAACCAATATGTCAAGTAGCCTTCAAAGCTAAATGAACCAATACCAACAATATCAGTATACAAATACCGATTCCAATACAAACAATCAATCAATCAGGTGGATAGAGCCACCCTACCAATCAGGCGTAAAAACACCCTACTTAATCTTACCCGGACCGGACCATACGGATAGTTCTTCGACTCCCTCCTCCAGCGCCCGATCGTTCTCTTACTCCATGTAGCATTCCTATGGGATTCCAGTCAGGACAATAGGTCACTCAAGAGAGCTCAGTTCAGAATTGGTGAAGTTCTTTCGATCGGCAGCCGGGCGAGGGCCCTCTCAAGGCAGGCATACCCCGATCATTTAGATGTTCACTTCTTCGTCTGGATCTCTCTTATCGGACCCTATGTCACTGATGGACCCCGCGTTGGGACGCCAATTGTGGAAAATGAGCCCATAATCCTATCGATGCCCAGGCCGCTGGTGCAAACCGCCTCTTAGTTCCCATGTTGAATAATTACCAAATAAAGAGACGGGCGCTGGAAGCAGGAATCAAGAACAGAGTTTAATTCTCATGAGGAGAGCCAGTCATTTCGGACACGAAACACAGTGTCTTTCGGGAGGTGCTCTAACAAGTGAGCTGAGACTCTTGCTTTTATATCTTACAAAACACTTGATAGTACAATCAGGACAGTATGACGCAAAAGAAAGACATCCCTATAATCCTCGTGGTGATCCTACCCCACATACATTCACAATGGGGACCCTTGACCTGCTGATAAGAGGGGAGGGCAATCACGCAGCTGAGTGTTTCGTAGGATGTGTACGCCTGATCATAGCCCAGGGGGTGGGGTGGCTAAGACCAATAGAGGATCCTTTGAAGAGGAGTGACTTCATACAATAAGGGCAGTAAATGGTATCTCCTGGCTCAGGCGATGGCCTCGGACATGTGTGGTCAGCCGGACTCGGGGGAAGGGGTCATCAAAGGAGTGGTATTCATGCCGCGTGGACAATCGAGCGCGGAGGGAAGGCTTGTCAACAGAGGGGCATTCATGGAAGGGAAGGAGGTGTTGGTCAGGCGCGGCCGTGACTCTCAAGGACAGGGCCTTGCAGAAGAAGAGGGTTTATGACTTGCCCATGTGAGGAGAAGGGAGGGGTAGCCAGAGTGGACACAGGGACAGAGTCACACAGAGAGAGAGAGAGAGAGAGAGAGAGAGAGAGATCTGATGACCAGTACATGAGAGAGCGGGGGCAGCCAGGTGCAGTTGGGGAGGGCTACGTCAGCCAAGGCGAAGGATGCTTCTTCAAGGGGGAATGGGGGGTTTTGTGCGGGTCAAGCAGGAGAGTCGCCTTTCGCAGCGGGGTCGCACAGGGGGAAAGGGTTTCATGGCTTACGCATAAGAGAGGGGGTTTAGGATATGCGCAGGAGGGAAGCCGGGGGTTCCAATGGGTAAATAGGCCATGGTGCCTAGAATGGCTGTACATATGTATAGGGGTATGGGCTCTTACTGGCAGAGTGATATGGTCAATGGTCTACGGTATTCATGGTGCTCACAGAGAGAGAGAGGAGTGGGAGAAGAAGGGGAATGAATGCTGTCTATGTACATTATTTTCTTCAACTTTCACACATATCCAAGCGCACTAGACTTAGTGGAGAACTCACTGGTAGGCTGAAAAGCTGTCGGTAAAAGTTGTTCTCAATCTTAGTAATAGTTTTTGGTGCGCAATGCCCCCTGAGTTCAGCCTCATACAAAGCAGCACTCCTGAGTTGAATTTTATAGATTTCTAAAGCTGGGCATACAGGCTTATGAAAGGAGTTCCTATAATGTTTGGCCAGCCCACCTATGGTCTGGGCTAGTTTAAGACTTGTCTTATCCTTCTGTGGCCCCCAGTCCATTTTTTTCTGTTAGGGTGAGTCCTAGATAATCAAAGACAGGTACCCTTTCTAATTGGATGCCATTCATGCATGGGTCAGGACTGGTTGTGTTAGCAGGGTTGAAGACCATATTTTTTGTTTTCTGTATGTTGATCTCCAACCTCTGCTTCTACAAAACTCTCCAAAAAGGTCAAGGATTCTTGGATACCCATCTGTGTCTTCAAGAGCAAAAGGGTGTCATCTGCAAACATCAGTGCCGGCACTATCTTATGCGCTAGCTTGGGAGCGTCAATATCTTTAAGCCTATTCAAAGCACCGACCAAACCATTGATACAAATACAAAACAAGGCTAAGGATAGCTAAGTAAGTGCCCCATGCTTCTCGTATCTGATTTGGGCACAGTTGTCTTCGTGGTGTCTCCTTAACATGTTCAAACGATAGTGGGAGACTCCAGATCACTTAATACCGCCCAAAGTACATTCCTAGGCCCCAAATCAAAGGCACTTTTTAGATCCACAAAAACCAAATAAAGGCTTACACCCTCCAAATGCACCGTTTTCCAATAGCGGAGCTGGAGCCTAAATATTTGGTCAATAGTGGATGTTTTTTTCCTAAAACCAGCCTGCAGTGTGCTCATCACATTGTGTTCATCCAAACATGCCTGTAAGCGGCTTAACAAGATTCGTGCAAAGATTTTTTGGGTTACATCAATCAGGCTAATTGGCCTATAGTTAGCAATTAATAAAGGGGACCCTTTTTTGTACACTGGAAAAATCTCAGCTCAAACCCAGGTTGCAGGGAGTGTCATCCCTTCTAGTATGGCATTAAAAAACATCCAAAGGAAAGGCCCCCAAATATTAGGCTCGGCGCACAGCAGAGATCCCTGGGTATCTTATCCAAACCTGGAGCTTTACTGGGGGCTATTTGACTTCTGGCACTTATTACCTCGGTTAATGACAACTTAAGGGTCAATGCATAAGAGTTTTGAAGTGGCTGGGTTGCTAAGGTCAAAGCGCTACCTCAGCCTCCAACTGGGAGTAGAGGGCCTGGAAGTACTCTCTCCAACTGTCGGCAGGTATGTTAGTTTCTACGGCCGGCTTTCCATTATTGCTACCTGTGCTAGCAATGCTCCAGAAGGCTTTCATATCCTTAGCAACTAAGGCCTGTTTCAAGGATGCCCATTGATCGATTTCCCATGTTTTTTTTGCAAGTATAATACTATCTTTGTAGAGGCCTTCGCGGTTTTATTTTGTAGTTGGTTCTTAGATTTGAGAGCTTCTATCAGGGCCCTATTTGCCTCCCGGCAACTGCCATCAAACCAAGACCGCTTTGCTTTTGTCCTCTCCCCCTGAGTACCCACAGGCCAGAGCGTGTCCACCAAGATACCTGTCAATGCCTCATGCATTTTAGCACCATCTGTTACTGATGAGGCACTACCATCTACGGGAGAACGTTTTTCTAGTTTCAGGAGAATGGGTATAATAGATTAATAAAGGGAAGCCAGTCGTTTGGGCGACTTTTCAATCCATGACCATCTAATTTTCCTCCTGTCATTGGTAAGAGTTAATTCATCATCTGCCGGTGTATTGTAGTCAAGATTCGTCCCACTGGCAGGCAACTGCAGCTCCAAGTTCAAGGCATTGTGGTCACTGTGAGAAGTTGGCCTGATATATGATGCTCACTGGTTCTAGTGATCACCTTGTATCAGTCCAAACAACCCTTATGGTGATTGGTTGTAAGTCAACCTTATAGACCAGCTATCCTAGTAGCGTGGACAACAGCAGTCTTTAGGCTAAACTCTTTATGGCATGTGAAGCCAGCTGTTTTACCACATATAACCTTTGAATACCAAATGAAAAGGACACCACACAGGTAGTTATGAAAATAAACAGTTATTTATTAACTAACATACACCTCTGAACTCTTTATGAGGTCAGAGGGCTAAGCACATGACAAACTCTTAGGAAAAATACGTTTAAGTTGCACGATTTACAATGGTGCCCTACGGGCACGACAAACCATATACTAAATAAATGGAATGCAAAAGTCAATTAAAGGAATGGAGCTGTCCAGAGGTTGTAGGATCCCCGGGACCACGCTATACTAACTTGAGGTAAGTAATAGGAGGCCCACGGAGCGCGTGTGCAGAGTGTGAACTCACACGCGAGATGCGTACAAACGTCTATGGACAGTACAGTTGAAAGAAAAGGTGAGTACGGACGTTCCTGACTAGATAGGACTGAAATGACAATGGAACTGGACACTAGGATAGTCAAGCTACCTTTGAGCACCGAAATGTTTGTGTTACCTCACCCACAGGCTGCGGGTGCATAGGTGCGAAGTCGTGTCGGGTTTCCGCGTCGAAGTCTATGGAGTCTTGAAGAAAGATGCTGCAGGCGACCAGGAGGAAGATGTCCGGTGCAATCCAAGGGTGGATTGGTGAAGAGAGGAACCTGAAAGCAGAGGGGACAATGTTCAAAGTCACTAGCCAGTGACTGGAGTGGAACCAGGAGTGGAACCAGATGTCGTTGTCGCGATCAGGTGAAGGTGGACGCTTGTCTCTGCAGCCACGTGGACCAGGTGGTGTCTTCGATGACCAGGATAGAGGCCTGAGCTTTCCCACGCAGGCTCTCGCTGTCGGCGGTGTCATCTCCGGATTCGGGTTCAACAGGCCTTGGCAAAGGCAACCCACGCGGTGAGTGGAAACGGCGTCTGGAGTGGACCAGGAGGGTCCGGGGTGCTCCTCTTTTGGGAGGGAGCAAGGGCCAGTCTGGAGCAACCAGACCAGCAGCAAAGTTGTCGGTGTTCGTCGTCTAGGAGGTCACTATCAGCCGGCAAGTGACCAGACAACGCGTTGAGCAGCAAACAGGCAGAAGGGCCCCACGCAGATCTCGTGGATGCTGGAGGGCTGATCTTCGATGCAAGAGCTGCTCGGGGTCGGGGCTTCTCAGTCCCCAAAGCACTTGAATGAGGAGGCCTCGGGAGTCGTGCTGGAGCGAAGTGCTGCTTCTTTCAAGCTGCAAAAACAACAGGTGATGGACCGAATGTGGATCTTTCAAGCTGGCCGGTCCCAAGTGTCTCGTCGCACCCACGGGTCTCAGCTCGGCTGCAGATGTGGGTTGAGGTCGGAGAGGTCTGGGAATCTGGGTCTCGTCGGGCTCTGAAGTCTGGATCCTTTGCAGGAAGACGACAAAGGGAAGTCGCGGTACGCTGATGGTGCCTGCAGATGCAGGGTGGACACTCCTTGCCCACAAGGGAGATTCCTTCTGTCTTCTGTGGAGCAGAACGTCGAGGTCCAGAGTTTCTTCTTGTGAAGTTGATCAGGATAATCTAATTTGGAATGGGACCAGCTCCTACCTTTATTCAGCTAAAGGGGACTGTACTACGACTAGGTCCCTCCTCTGGGTGGGACCAGGAAGGGGGGTGGTTACACCCCCTTTCCTTTGTCCGGTCCTGCGCCAGCTCTGGGGCTGGAGTGCCCCAGGAACTGGTTTGGACCGGCATATGCACAGGGACACCTTGTGTGCCCCAGGCATGTCTCATTCCTTTCAGCCCTGTCCTACCTAATACACAAAATCCTGTCTGGGGTGGTGCTAGCACCTCCCAAGGCAGGAAACTCTTTGTCCGAGCCTCCCTCGCTGGAAGGACTCCCAGCAGCAGGAGGTCAGACTTGTGTCTGTGGTGGCAGCATCCATTTTGTGATGCTGAGGCTCGAGTTATCTTTAACCGGGGTTCACAGTTACATCCATGTCGTGTCCCTCTAGAAGGGTGGAATGCTAACCCCGTCACCAGAATTGGCGAGGGGTTAGTATTCCAATTCGTATGACACCTTACTCGACATGTTTTGATAATGCGATACCAAAGTTAGCAAATAACCGCGAGGATTATAATGCACTTAAGAGTATATGGTACGCATTATCATGGAACAGCTATTAGGACTTGATTCCGCAAGCTGCAAACGGGCTCAGCTCATGCCAGAGCACCATCTCACATAATTCCAAGCACTCTGCCTTCAGGATTGATAAGGCCTGCCATAGGAGTGACTGATAGGAATCTATGTGTCCATTTTTAGGGTTAGATATAGAGATACTATATCTAAAGCAAAGGGTGATTACACCACCTTGCCCCAGCTGTCGTGCAGCCAGTTGTGTCAGATTTGGATGGCCAGCCAGGGGTGGCATAATACATGCTGCAGCCCCTGGTAGGCCCTGGGTACACCTATGCCCTGGATACCTAAGGTATGCTATACAGGGACTGATAAGGTGGCCCAGTACCAATTGGTAAATGCACCTAAGGTACATGGAATCCATTTTACAGAGAGAGCAGTTGGTCTGGGGTCCTGAATAGCAGGGCCCCAGGTCAACTAAGTCGAAAAACCAGCAAAACACCAGGAAAAAAGTTGGGGGTAACCATAGTCAGATATCCACCACCCTACAGTCACTATCATGTCGAGGCAAGACAGTGAAATTAATTACATTGCCCATATCCTGGTTTCCACCATGATGTAATCATACATGTAAGAATGGCCAGTCCTATTATAGGTGTATTTTTTCCTGAACCTCATTGAATGAAAGTGTTTCCCATGGGACAGGAGCAACCCTTACTGGACCTCACCAGTAAGATGCAAGTTGGAACCTATGCTGGCACAACAATACGTCACAGGACACATGTCTCGGCATACATGTTGCCGTTAGGGTATCACATCGAAACAACAAAAAGGTGATGGAGAAATCTTGCCTTCACAGACATCATTTAGGTCAGGCAGTGCATTGCCTGAAAGCAACAATATTCACCAAGCCTCTTTGCATTAGAAATATGTAACTAGCTCCTCGCCAAAATCGAGCACTCTAGTGGAGTTTGAGTTTCTTTCGATTAAGTGCATTGCCTGATAGCAACAATTTCAGCAAGTCTCTGTTATCTTCTCATATCCAGTTTACTTGATTATTCAGAACTCTATAAAATCAAGTCTTTAAAGCAGCAAAAGACATACGTTAAGTAATAATTAAAAGGAAATATACTTTTTTCAATTTGGATTAGCTAGGAAATCCCCACTGTGCATGGCTGCAAATAGAAATATGCATTTTGAGTCTTGAAAAGATGGTTTTACCATTAAATACAATTAAAAAAACATTCTTAAATTCTTCTTTGGCTTTTATATTGAACAGATGTATGAATGACTCTAGGTCTATGTGCATGGTTACCTGTACCTTTGTTAGATTTTGTGAAAGTAAAAAGCCCTGTATTACCCTACCAGTGGCAGATTGCCTACTATATAAACTAGGTAGGTATGTTGGTGTGTGTGTGTGTTCTGGGCATTCTCTATGTGCATGTGTACCTATGCTGTGTACCAATGTGTGCATGCAATATAAAAAAGCCAACCCTGGATTTCTCAATGCTTGTTTTGTCAACGTGCCCCAAGTTTTATAAGAATATATACAATTCTAAATGCTACGAATTGTACGTGTGCAAAGCAGCATGCGCTCCTTGATCTACAGAGCTGGTAGAATTCTAGAACAAAATATTAAATGATGGAAATGCTTTAATAAATTGGAAGTACCAGTAGTTTCTCTGGGTGTATTACGTTCCTTTCTTTTATGCTTCTCTATGCCTCTACAAAAGGGGCCAACTACATTCATCTGCTAGTTGTTGTGCCCTCTGACTGACAATACATGCACATAATGCGCTTATAAAGGCCTGGGTTGATTGGGAAGTATTAAAGAATAGAGTCTCTGTGGGGATTGGAATTTCCCCTGCATGGTAAATGGACATGCACCCAGCCCTTGTTATGAGCCCCAATGTACACCAATATAGGCCTAGGTAGCTACACAACATTTTACCTAAATTTGTCCTACCTTTCTCTACGTAACAGCTCTGGTGCTGACCTTTTACCTAGTTAGGTGACAAATAAATGTTGTGTGCTTTACTTTGAAAACTAGCCTCATTAATTATGCATGAGGATTCTCAGTATCACAGCAGGATTAACATCTTCTGCATAATAACTCTGTACAAAAGTCAGCACTATCGTCATCCTTGGCCAACAGGCCCACAGTACCATGAAACATCTAGGTGGAACACCTGAGGGTACCTTTCGTGTTTATAAGTACCACATCTCCACTGGGCAAACCAGAGGAGAAGCTTCCATGCTGACATGAGACTCTGAAGTCCCTGCAGGCAGACACTCCAGCACGAAGTGGTCTGACATCCTTCGCAGGGTGTCAAACTCTGGCCCAAGAAGGGGTCCTTCATTCTCTTCCATCAGATAATGGAGTTGGCTCTTTCCTAGGGGGATTCTTGGCTATACACCTACATACATGCTTGGTACACGCAGGTAGATTTAGTTAGGGTTTGCGTCTTAGGAGTATAATTGCCATGTATCTATATGCCTGCATATACTTACTGTTTTAGCACCTTGGTAGAATTCTACCTTTTATTTACTCTGTTGGTGCTTATAATCATATATATCTGTTTCTCTCTAATGGTTGTTGCAGCACACACATTTTATACTAGAATGATGCTGGATTAATAAATATTTATTGAAAACGTCCCCTTTGTTTATTTTGTATATCTCTATGAGAACGAGTGAGCACGAGTGAATGGGTGAAAAGTAGTACCTTGTGTCAATGATCCCTGAGGGGTCAGGGTTGTCATGTTCGATAGCTGCCAGAAATTATTTGCTCCTTGGTAAGGTTGAGGGGCTTACAGTGGCACTATGAGCTAGCTGGTATACAGACAAACATATCCTTTGGGGGTGTCTGGAATCAGTCTGGACACCAATCCCTTAGTTTATGTTGTCTAAATACGCAGATCCTATATAGATTTGAAGGAACTATACGACACCCGGAGTCACCAAACTTCAAGTGAATCTGGTATCTTAACTTTATTTTTAGCATAGCTCAAACAAAATTGTGTTGAAGTGAGAAGGAAGTGCTTTGTTCCACAGGACCAGTATTCACGAGGAGGAGAAGCTCAGCCACTGAGTCAGTGCTTAATTTGAACCAGTGGTTTCCGGTCTCAGCACTGGCACTTAGTTGTCAGCACCGGCACTTGTGACAGTCCACCACAAGGGGATGATTAGTAGTTGTATTGTTTCTATCATTGGCAGCCCTGGCAGGGCCAATGTGTGGTGCAAGCTGCACTGGCATCCTTACGAGATCCATGACACTTATTTTTTTAAGAACTAAGTACTGCACTGAGTGCAGAGAGAACAAAAAGAAAAGAGAAACCAAAAAAGACAAATTGGCAATGGAGTGTGTCTGGAGCTGACCTGCTTGAACTCGAGCGGTTCCTGTTCTCCCTGAACTACCATATACTAGGTTTAACTTTTGCTTGCCTGACGATCCACCAGAGAGAGCACTACATCAGTCGCCCTCAGAGGAGGACAGATGACCTGTATCTTACTTCATCATATCCCGTCGAAATCGCTGCAACAACTGGGGTTAAGGATCCCTCAAAAACGAGTTCTGGAACCTCCGACCCAGACTGCATTCCTGAGACACGACAATCTTCACCGTGGATGAGAGATGAGAGAAGGAAGTGAGCTGTCTGAAGGAACCCTGGTGATCTCCAGTGTGACCACTCCTTATACAGACAAAATCTGAACAGCCGCTCTTGGACACCCGTAGTGCGCTCTATAGCAGTAAACATCAACTCCGGAGAGACATTCACTTTTAAGTTGGTTAAAGAGATTTTGGTGGGACATTTAAAGATAGCTGCAACCTGGATACAAGAACTGCACAGTAAAAGATTATGTAAGTGTGACAGAGTACAGAAAAGATGCTCTACTTCATCCTAATGAGCTTGCACCTGTGCTTAAGTCTAAGACTTTCTCTTTGTGCAGTGAACACTGTGGACCCCATAGTGTGCCTCATGGTACTGTTCCCTTTTCTTGATGTATCATGTTACGTTATGATGTGATTAAAGTACAACTATTTTCTTAAAAGAAAAGCATTTAGCTGGACATCAACGTATTTCTTCTATTGTTTGATTGCAGAGTTCTGAGCCTCTAACCCCCCACAATGCCTACACTACTTCCATGAGACGCCTCATACTGCTCACCCTTGCTGCACTGAGAGTCAAGTTCGTTTGGGTGCACATAAAGACACCAGTGGTAAAAGACACCATGTTTCAGGCCCAGTATAGTAACCCCTGCTTGCCCCATTGCACCCTGAAAGGTTCTAACAGTCCAGCGGTCTGTGTTCTGTTTCATACCATGTCCTTAAGCACAAACAGGAACAATACAGGAAGCAGGAGAGGAATGCTGAATAAAGCAGAAGGAAGCCAAAAGGGAGAGACATAGAAAGTAGGCAAGGCAGGAGGCAGAGGAAGTTGCAGAGTTTGCACAATTTTTGGCCATTGGAATGACCAGTTGGGAACAAAAGAGCCTGCATTTATTCTGGGATTGTTTGTTCAGTAGGAGATATCTGTGAATGAAACCCACACAAAGCTTCAATTCAAAACTTTATTGCGGTCACATGAGGATTCGTCGTGTTTGAAGGTTATGTGCATCTTGTTTATCTATGTCAACTGCTGCAATTTGGTACAGGCCCAGCCATGTGTTGAATTATCCTTGAGCCTAATGCCAGGCGTGGCTATATGTTTTTCTTTCTATATGGTTTACTCTTTCTGGAGATTACTGGTGCATAGTCAGAAAATGGGTATTTAGGCTAGGCAAGGCTCTGCAGTCTTTGTGTGAGTGCGCAAAAGTTGACTCATCATATTATTACAAGATGTGTGGTCCTGTCTGCATTTAGATGTATTCCAATTAAACATTTTGGGTGTCTATGGGTTTCCTGTTAGGTACCCTTGGCATAGTGTGAGCTGGGCACTGGAACATGTCGAGTGTGAAGTGAAATGCCTACAAGTGACTTGGTTCTTGATAAATGCCATAGGGTTATGTGAAGCTCCTGCTTGTAGGAACTGTCATGGATGGTTCTTTTTATGATCCACTTTGTGCACCGTGATGAAATTAATTTGGTAGGTTATATTATTGTATTTTAATATTTTAATATTGTTATGAATGTTGATGTTTTATTTATTGTTTGCATGGTTTAAACAAACCAATGTTAAGCTAAAAAAAAATAGAGTATTATTATTGTTGTTGTTGCTATAATTGTAATTATTATTATTAATAATGGAGAAAGGAAGGCTTGGGGAAGAAGAGTGGAAGGTGCTAATGGCTCAGACTAATCTGCTTCCATTCAGTTGGAATGTCTTTTCTGTCTTTTTCGCCACAGAAATCCATAGGGACGGTCAATATCCTGTGCTGCACATGTGGAACATCTTTGTTCCTTTTGGGTTGATCCTTTAGTGATGTATACGATTTTTTTCATTTTGAAGACGCTTATTGTCCATGTTGAACGGTTTCTTCTATTTGTATTTGTATTTCTTCCAGATGTTTCTCTCGGATTTGGCAGCTTGAAAGCATTGGCGGGCGGGTTGTCGATGGTTTATATCTAGCTGTCCCTCTGCCCTCAAGGGCATGTCCAGTTTAACCCTTACAGCCATTAATTTAAGATCAAAGGAGTTGTGTAATCTCTTTGGAAGAGAAGCTTTGGGGGCTATAAATAAACTCTGGTTTGTAATATTTTTGGGACTACTTTTTTTAAATGTACCCCATTGGTAAGCTGGCTGAATGATACACAATATGCCAAGACTGTTTGCGCAGTATGAGAAGTAACACAACTTTCTTCACTGTTGCTGCGCCTCATCTGCACAGAAGGAGGTGCTCACCTGTTGAGATTGAAAATATGACAGAATTATGCCCACCATTTATTGGGAACAGTGGCGGACTTCTGAAAAATTGTGTATCTGCAGACAATGTATTAAATACAATAGATTTAATCAAAGAGCAGCTCCACTGCCATACTGACCTTTGGCAGCATGCAACTAATGCTATGCCCACTGCAAGTAGATCTCATATGGCTGTCAACATCCTAATGCAATTCAACTCCAGTTCCTTTCAATGACCAAAGCATAGGCCAAGGACTCATGACTAATGGTGTGGCTCCATCGGGTAAAAATACGAATTTGTGTATACTCTGATAGTTGCAACTACCTATGCAAACTTGTGAGGTTTTAAATTAAAACCCATGAGAGACTGAGATATCAAATGACCCACTTGAGGGACAGAGTTAGTGCTCGTACCCATACTGCTCCATATCCTCCTTATTTATTTTCAGAAATCATGCCTGATAAATCAGAGTTAGTGGTAAGAAAGGAGGAGGATGTACTGCATATTTTGAACTTCTCCATGCTGGCGAACAATGCCGGAGTTCAACAATTCCAAGTTCCTCTCTCTTCTAACATAACGACAGGCGGGATCCCCCCTCTCGCTCGCCAGGGTACACAGTCTGAAAATACTCAAATCAAATCAAATCAGATGTTTGTTAAGTGTGACTACTCACCCGTAAGGGTCTCAAGGCGCTGGGGGTGTGGTGGGGGTTCGCAGGTTCCAGTCCATCAAGAAGGGGGTCTGTCGAAGAGCCAGGTTTTGAGGTTTCTTGCGAAGATGGGGAGCAATGTTATCTGTCTGAGGTGGAGCGGAAGGTCGTTCCATGCACTGGCCGTGCGGTAGGAGATGGAGCGGCCTCCCGATCTGGTCTTTCTGGTCTGGGGGACCACAGCGTAGGAGAGCTGGGCTGATCGCAGGGTCCTTTGGGGTGTGTGGGTTAGCATCTTGAAGGTGACTCTAGCTTCGATGGGGAGCCAGTGGAGTGTGCGCAGGTGCTGGGAGATGTGGTAGTGGTTTGGCAGGTTGAGGACCAGTCTTGCGGCAGCATTTTGGATGTTCTGTAGCTTGCGGGTGAGGTTTTTGTTTAATCCGGCATAGATTGCGTTGCCTTAGTCGAGCCTGCTGGTGACCAGGGGGTGAGTTACGCTCTTTCTGGGTTTGAGGAGGATCCATTTGAAGGTCTTACGTAGGAGGCGGAGGGTGTGGAAGCAGGAGGACGAGACGGAGTTGATCTGGCGGTCCATTTTGAGCTCTGAGTCCAGGATAATTCCCTGGTTGCGTGCATTGTCCAAGGGGGTGGCTGGGCTTCCGAGGGAGGGGGGCCACCAGGTGTCGTTCCAGGGATCTGGGTTTGAGCCCATGTTGAGTACTTCCATTTTGTTTGTGTTTAGTTGCAGGTAGTTGTTTTTCATCCATTTGGCGACGGCTTCCATGCCTTCTCAAAAGTTGTGTCTGGTGGTGTTGGGTTTGTTGGATAGGGAGAGGATGAGTTGGGTATCGTCTGCGTATGACACAATGTTGAGTTTGTAGGTTCTGACGATGGGGCGAGCGGAGCTGTGTAGATGTTGAAGAGTGTAGGGCTGAGGGAGGATTCCTGGGGGACTCCGCAGGTGGTAGGTGTAGGGTCTGAGAGGAAAGGAGGGAGTCTGACCCGCTGCGTTCTGCCAGAGAGGAAGGAATGGATCCAGTCGAGGGCCTTGTCTTGGTTCTCTGCGTCGTCGAGTCTGCGTATTAGGGTGCAGTGGGAGACTGTGTCGAATGCCGCTGAGAGGTCGAGGAGGATGAGGGCTGCTGTTTCTCCTTTGTCCAGTAAGGTACAGATGTTGTCTGTTGCGGCAAGGAGGGCAGTGACCGTACTGTGTTTTTTTCTAAAGCCAGATTGGGAGGAGTCGAGGATGTTGTGCTCTTCGATGAATGTGGCGTGTTGGCTGTTGATGGCTTTCTCTCATCGCTGGGAATGGGATCAAGGAGATGGGTCTGTAGCTTTTGAGGTCGGTGGGGTCTGCCGAGGGTTTCTTCAGGAGGGGGTTGATCTTAGCGTGTTTCCAGTCGTCAGGGAATGAGGCGGTTGCCAGGGAGCGGTTGATGGTGTGGCAGAGCGTGGGTGCGATGGTGTAGGCTGCTCTGTTGAAAATGTGGTGGGGGCAGGGGTCAGTGGAGGTCCCGGAGTGTATTGACTTCATTGTCTTCAGTGTGTCTTCAGTGGTGAGGGCTGTCCAGTTGTTGATCGCTGGCTTCATGGTGTGGGGGTGATTGGTGAGGGTTCAGTGTGTTCGTTGTCTTCGTCGAAGTTGTCGTAGATGCTCTTGATTTTGTGGTGGAAAAAGGTGCTGAGTTTGTCGCAGAGGTCTTGTGAGGGAGGGATGTCGGTGGACTCGCTGGTGGGTTGGCGAACTCCTTGATGATGTTGAAGGGTTCTTTCCTGTTGTGTGCATGAGTAGAGATTCTAGCTTCAATCACTTTTTTCCTTGTTTTTCTGATGAGTTGGTGGTGGGCGTTGGATGCTGCTCTGAAGTTGTTGTGGTCTTCTGTGGATTTGGTGCTCCTCCAGGCCTTTTCGAGGTGGCAGCAAGTGCGTCTGGACTCTCGAAGTTCGGTGGGGAACCATGTAGCTTTCTTGGCGTGGGTGTTGTTGTTTTTCTTGAGGGCGGCTATGGTTTTGGTGCTGTCAGAGATCCATCTGTGCAGGGTTCGGGCTGTGGTTATGGCGTCGTCGTTTTCCGCAATGTTTGGGATGGAGTTGCTGAGTGATGAGGTTAGCTGGTCATCGGGGATTCTGGTCCATTTTCTTCGTGGGAGCAGGTGCTGGTGTCTGTGGATGGTGGGTATTCTGAAGGTGAAGTGGAAGCATCGATTGTCAGTCCATGGGAGTTAGGTGGTGTGGCTGAAGGTGATGGAGTGTCCTGCTGTGAAGATGGGGTCTAGGTTGTGTCCTGCTGAGTGTGTGGGTTTGGTCACGATCTGGCGGAGTCCAATGTTGTGGGGTTTGTCCAGGAGGGATGTGGTGCTGGGGTCTAGTTGGTTGTCGAGGTGGAAGTTGAGGTCTCTCAGTAGGGTGTAGTTGTTGGACGCGATGGCATGCGGGGAGATGATGCCTGTGATGGCGTTGGGGAAAGTCTGTGCGGTCCAGGGGGTCGGTAGAGGAGGATTCCATGGAGGGTGGAGGTAGGGCTGGCCAGTATCTTGAAGTGAAGGTGTTCCGTCAGGTCTGTGGGCTCGTCGGGGTGTGTGCTCAGGTGGAGGGTGGATTTGTGGACGATGACGATTCCTCCTCCAGGGTGGGTGGGGTGGTCCTTCCTGGAGATCTTGTATCCTTGGGGAATGGCGATGGCGATGTTCGGTCCTGATGTGGTGTTGGTCCAGGTTTCGGTAAAGAATGCTACGTCCGGGGTAGTGATGTCAAGGAGGTCCCAGATTTAGGTGGCGTGTTTGTGGAGGGATTGGACATTGAGGAGGATGCATTGCAGGGTCTTCGGTTCAGTTGTGTTCTTGCGTGCGGATTGCGGTGGGTCAGTGGTCTTGGCGGTGCTGCAGGTGTGCCGGCAGTGGTGACAGCTGAAGGGTCCGTGGGTGTCGGCTGGTGATGCTCGCTTGCATTTGTTGTTGCGGCGTGGGTTGAGAGCTTGGAATGCCGCTGGGTCGTAGCGTTGGCGCTGCAGAGATCCAGGGTTCCTGGCGCTGGTCGCGGACAGGCGCAGACGGGCTTGACTTTGGCGAGGCCGCGCAGTGGTTGCCATTAAGTAGGGGCCGGGGAGGGCTGGACAGCTGGGAGGGGGGAGCGGAGAGAGGAGCTGGATTGGGCCGGTCGCACTGGTTGTGCTGGGGGGAGGGGCCGCAGGGGCAGCAGCAGCAGGGAAAATGGGCTAAAAAAAGCCAAAAGGAAAAAGGCAAAAAGAGAGAGAAAAGTGCAAATACGGCAGCAAAAGTGCAAGAGAGAGTGGAGGAAAACCACAGAGGACACAGGAGAGTGAAAGGGGGAGATTGAGATGAGGGTAAAAAACGAGTGAAAAACAGAGGAAAGACACAGGAGAGTGAAGGGGGGGAAATACTGAAGCCCACTGTGGCATAGCCCTACACCTAGAATATACCAGGTACAGTGCTCCCAAGCAAGGGTGCACTTTAGAATAATCAACCTACAGAAGCAGGAATGCTCTTAGCCTGCTAAAGCGGTTATACAAAGAGAAAACAAACATGCACAATCCAAATTTCTGTTCAAGGCCCATTGATAGGCAGATTTAGCTGGAATATTTTCCACCTCCGGTGAGAACGATCTGAAGTTTCAGAAAGGACAGAATCAGGGACCTCACACAATGCTGCAGGCAAAATATATACTCTGCACACCCCTAGTATTCAGCATAGCTGCAAGGGATAGTAATTCGTTTTTGGACAGCATAAAGCACGTTTGAAAAATAATCTTGGTTCCACAGTGTCCTGGACTAATACTGTAGTTCTGACTCCATGCGACACTAGGCCTTTTCGGAGCTCAACTGATGGAGAGTTGCCCTAAGCAGGTTTCCATCTCCTGAGTTGTGTCAAAGCCTGCTACTAACCTTGCTTCGATTTAGGCAACGGCTGAATAAATGCCTTAAAAACCATTACTCCAGAACGAGTAACAACCTTCTTCTGCTCCCAAAACTCAGTTACCACCCCGATCATTCGATGGCTACACCCAGTCCAGCACTCCTCTGCCTGTTGTCTAGGTGTCTGCTGTACAAATGTCTCATGCGTTCATTCATTCATCCTTCAACCACCACTGGTGCTACCTGAGAGGACAACATAAGCTGGTATGAAGTCCCTGGGGCAATGGCGCCAGGATCATACCGCCACCCAAGTGGTAGGGAGTGGGGAGAGTAGATTGTGCACGCATGTGTCCGTGACTGTGGGTGAACATGTGACTGTGTTAGCATATGTGACTGTGCGAGTGAGATCATGTGATTATTCGTTCTGCTAGCATGCCTGGGGGTGCAGGGAGGAGTCGGGGTCGCAAAGGAGAGAACAGGAATGTCCAAGCATGAGAAGTTGCCCTGTCCTGATGTGCAGAAAGAAAAGTGACAGCACATCAGAATCATGCGTAATGTGGCTACTGGAAATGTATACACACTTGCCAAATGGGCATGGTGGTATTGCCACAGTAGAGTGTTTTCCCCAGTCTAGCAACTGCCATAACAGAGGAAACGGCCGCTAGATCAGATCTTGGAATGTGGCAGACTCTCTATCCTTCGTCAATATGGGGATTTGCTTCCTGTGTCACACTGGCTCGGGGCAGTCCTACCATATTTCTTTACTTCTGCCCCTTTCGACCAATTAACAGTTGTAGGGCAATAACAAATCCGCCCATTTTGGACAAAAGTGTGAAATTCGGAGAATAATCCATAGTTATAACTTCCTTCCCCTTATGAATAAATCCCATTGGGTCGTTGTAATTAATCTTTCTAAAACAGGTTCCGGAGCACTGCTACTGGTGGCATCAGATTTAGGAGTGTTTATAAAAGGAGAGTAAACTATGAGAAAACAGCATCCAACGCGTGATTACAAATGCATAGCTAGACGTTGAATGCATTTGAACATTTCTTTATTGTATTTGGTACTGGGTTGCGCTAACTTTGTCATGAAAGAGCTTGAAGGCGCGGGCAAATAAAGTAATGTGTCTGAGATCTCACAATTTGTAGAAACTTGAAAGTCAAAACTTGAACCTTTAGAGTGTAGCTTAGGAAAATCAAATCCAGTTCAATGACGAGTGTCATACATAGTACACTATTTTGACTCTCAGGTTTAGATAGCAACATGTCTCCAGTAGTCAAAAAATATTATTAGAAAGGGTAAAAAAAAATATTTTTTTCTTAGAATTCGTGTACTACTTTTCCTTTTAGCCAAGAAACTCTTCAGAAAACAGGTTGGTGCGCTTGCAGAGTTCACTTACTCTGCAGTTTAACATTTACGGAGCTCAACCACACAATTTATTGGGCATGTTACGTTAGCTTATTTCATACATAAATAGCCTTTTTACAAGTGTAAAGTTACATTTAGAAACAATTACTCGCATATAAAAAAATATACACGAATGTGGATTATATAATCCTATTCAAAGCAAAGCTCACCAGGAACCACGAGATGTTTTCACTCATGTAAAATAAACTGTTTGTGATTGGTATCACAGAAAGTGCACAATTTTGTACAAGTGCTTGCCATTGACATAACTTGTTTAAAACACATTGATCAATTGCTGACTCCGATACTTTCCTATTATTAATACGGACGCAATTATTTGTTTATGATATGTGGTTGATGGCTCCTTTTGTTTGCTTTGTATATTCAGCTGCGCGGTGCTTTATTCTTTTTGGAGGCAGTACTTGTTTGCTTTAGTATACAATTCACAAAATCTGTAAGGTGTCAGATTTTAATCTGTTTAAGTAGTTTTCACTCAAATGTGTTAACTCATCTAGACGGCAACCGTGCATTCAAAATTAAAAGAACACTACTGTAAACAAACATTGGCAAAATTAAAAGTGGTGGCTTGTTTTTCTTAATGTATGCTTTGCCGTAATGTTTTGATACTGTGTAATATATAATCTTTATTTAGTAACAGAAAACACATATAGAGGAAAACATTTGGTTAAGACAATATCAAGATGTGTGCATGCATATATAGGCACACACACACATACCCTGGCTGTGAGAAATTGGGTTGTTAGTTGACTGGGGTGTGACCCCTGGTCAAGAAGCAACCACAATCCTTGTCAGGTTGAGACACAAACCAACTCTTAACTAACCTGTGATCAACCCTCTGGTAGTTTGGCACAGAGCAGTCAATTTTAACTTAGAAGCAATGTGCAAAGAATTTGTGCAATACTTCAAACCGTAATAAGGTGAAAACACCACACAAAAGGATCCCAGACCAGGTTAGGCAAATATAACTTAATTTAATAAATAAAACAAGATCAAAATGATAAATATCCAATCAGTAGTACCAGAGTTATTCAAATTTGAAAATGTCAATTAAAATAGCGCCAACAAGCACAAAACGCCAACTGTGGATATCTTTTCTGGCCTTACCAGGAAAAAGTCACAAGTTCAGGTTGACGGAGTACAGGCCATCTACAGGGACCAATTTAGGCACGCTGAACAAGGTACCTTAAATCCTGGTTTGCAGAGCGTTGCAAGGATCTTTGTCGAAAATTAGTCGCAAAGCCGAAGCGATGCATTGGTTCTGAGATGCAGTGAGGCTGTGATGCGAGGGCCTGCATCTTTGGCGAGGATCCTGTTGATGAAGCTTTCAAAGCAAAGTCTGGCATCTAGGATACACACAGAGTTGGGGCGATGTGTCAGTTACAAAGAGCTGTTGGAAACAAAAGAGAGTGACCCCACTGACTAAGAGACAGGGTACCAAAGGTAAGTAAAGCAGAAATTCTCTTGGATCAAAATATAAAAGAAACCAACTACTTAAACCATCCACTCAAACCATCCACATATGTCTATCAGTCTTAAACATTCCTCAAATATGTGAAGACTGAGAAACAAATGTCGTGATATCCGACCACACATATATCTATTCCTAAATAAATCGATTTCATTGATATTCATGAAACACATTAAAAATATTTTTTATGAGAAATAATTTTTTATTCAATACAGTGTCACAAATATATTTACATACAGTCGTATTACACACATATACAATATGTAAAAATGATTTGAGAGACAACAAACATGTGAAACGTTAAAAACATCATAAAACTGGTTATCCCAATAGGAATCAATCATTCACGAAAAAGCATGTCCACCATTCAATCGTTATGTGACATCCCAACGGTTCCTTGGGTATAACTCTCAACCAACAGAGCGTTGACGCTTTTCGGTGGTACTTAAACAATTATTTCAACCACCTTCTTAAGGACAATATAATAAATGGTCTCTCTCAAAGTTGTCATCAGTTCATTAAACCTAGTTAGAAACTGATTTAAAATCGCCAAAATGTCATGAAAAATCATACTAAGAAATGTTTCATATGCAGAACTGTGGTAATTCCACATAAACATTCATGGAGTCCTTATGTGGAAATCCAAGCTCCAATATATTATGTCAGTACTTCTTTTACGACTCAAGTATTAGTGCCCATCAAAAGGAGGACCTCAATATTTCCATGCAGCAATTCATAATGCCCTTTAGAAAACTTGAAAATAATAGTCTTTTTTTGTGACTTCTGTCCAGATGCATCCAATCAGCAATCTCAGACTTTCAAATCCCTCTCCTTATGATGTTCAAATCATTCTACCACTTGGGCATTTCCATAAATTTGCTTAAGGGCTCCGTTATAGCCTATTCCACCGCTCCACTTTTTTAAAAAACACAATATATTTGTGACACTGTATTGAATGAAAAAGCATTTCTCACAAAAAATATTTTTTAATGTGTTTTATGAATATCAATAAAATCGATTTTTTAAGGAATAGATATATGTGTGGTCAGATATCACGACAATTGTTTCTCAGGGTTCACATATTTGAGGAATGTTTAAGACTATAAGACATATGTGGATGGTTTGAGTGGATGGTTTAAGTAGTTGGTTTCTTTGATATTTTGTTCCAAGAGAATTTCTGCTTGAGTTACAAAGAGCTGCCAGGCTGTGATGCCTAGTCTGGCGTCGTCGTTAAAGCTGCCATCAATGAGGGACATGAGGCCCTGCACTGAAGATGCATCATGCAGGGCGGTTCTGATGGGCTGCGGCAGTGATTGGAGTCTTTGTGACGGGTCCAATCAACGCAGCAATGGGGATGTGTTGGTTCTGCTCGGGTTTGTGCTACACAGCAGATGAGATGTGTTAGTTTAGCTGGATTCACAGGGATTTGCAAAGCACCTTAAGCCCACTTCTGAGGGTCCAGGACTAAGGTGGCACCACTTAGCACATAACGCAGAATCCAGGTACAAGGTTTTTGGAACCACTTGTTATACCCCATAGGCTTCAGATAAGAAGGCTAGTCAACTAGACCTTGGAGTCACTTTGGGTTCTGGGTTCAAGAGAAGCAGGTACAGTCCTTCTCACTCAGGCAAGAGGGCAGCAGGTAACAGGTTAACACATTCAGAGCAGCAGATCCTTCAGAGCAGCAGTCCAGCAGAGTGGCAGTCCTTTCAGCAGCACAACTGTCCTTCCTGGCAGAGTATCATCAGGTCCAGAATTGTACAGAAGAGTTGGTGTCTATTTATACCCAGTTATGCTTTTGAAGTGGAGAGAAGTTTCTAGAGGCATGCCTTTGAAGTACACAAGTGCCCTGTCTTCCTGGGCCTGGCCCAGACTAAATACAGGGGGTATGCAGCACCATGTGTGGAGACAGGACACAGCCTATCCTTTCCATCCTGCCAGTGACGGTCCATCCATTCACACGTAAGCTTCCCATTGTCTGTGGCTGTCTAGGAGAAGTACACAAAGCCCAGCTGTCAACCATACCCAGTCATGTGACCCAGAGAGAGGCTGCAGGCACCTAATGGCTAAGGTAAGTAAATGCAAACTTTCTTAAAGTGGGATTTTTAAACACGTGCAGAGTAGATGAAGACCAGCTGCCTGAAACTGAATTCGGACAAGACAGAGGTCCTCATACTCAGCTCCACCCCCTCCGCATGGAACGACTCCTGGTGGCCAGCCACGCTGGGAACGGCAACCACACCCACCAGCCACATTCGCAACCTGGGGTTCATCCTGGACTCAATGCTCTCTATGACCCAGCAAGTCAACGCCGTCTCCTCCTCCTGCTTCAACACCCTCCGCATGCTGAGCAAAATCTACAGATGGATCCCCACCGAAACCAGAAGGACAGTCACCCAAGCCCTAGTGTTGCAGGCTGGACTACGGCAACATCCTCTACACGGGAACCATGGCCAAACTCCAGAAAAGACTTGAACGCATACAAATCGCCTCCGCACGCCTCACCCTTGGAATCTCTCACCACAGCCACATCACCGCCCACCTGAGAGACCTCCAATAGCTCCCGGTCAACAAGAGGATCACCTTCAAGCTCCTCACCCACGCACACAGAGCACTCCACAACGCCGGACCAGCATACCTCAATGAACAACTCACTTTCTACACCCCGAACCGCCAGCTTTGCTCCGCAGACCTCGCTCTCGCCACTATCCCACGCATCCGCCGAACAACTACCTGCAGCAAATCATTCTCCCACCTCGCCGCCAAGACATAGAACACCCTCCCCACACACCTGTGACAAACCCAGGACTTGCTGACCTTCAGGAAACTTCTCAAGACCTGGCTGTTTGATAGGTAGCTGCTCTCCCCCCCCCAGTAGTGCCTTGAGACCGTCATGGGTGAGTAACGCGCTTTACAAATGTTTGATTGATTGATTGAAACACAGAAAGAGTTTTTCAATAGCAGGTCATGTAAACTCTAAAAGTACTTGCCCTCAGTGGCAGCTCCTCCGCTATGGCTGAGGAGTGTCGCCCTACTGCTTTTAATCAGTGCCTAGTAGAAACATAAAATTATAATAACTTTGCATTTTTTATCATTTTATGCTTTGTGCTGCTCTCCAAACAGGGCAGGGGAGGAGTGGTTTGCCCACTCCTAAGTGGGCAATGACTGCACTGCAAAAAACAGTCATGAGCACTTTTCCCGTTCTCCATGCAGGCTGCATTACAGCCTGCATGGAGAACATGCCCAGGCCCACATTCCCTGGTTGAGCGTCGAGCCATGATGCTCAAAACCAATAACAACGCTGCATTGCAGTGTTGTGATTGGTTTGGGAGCCTTGGTGAATCAATCAACCAGAAGTTTTTTAAGCGCGACTACCCACCCGTAAGCGTCTAAACGTGCTAGGGTTGGGGGGTGCAGGATCCATTCAATGAAGGAGGGGGTCTGTCGAAGAGCCAGGTTTTGAGGTTTCTTGTGAAAATGGGGAGCAATGTTGTCTGTCTGAGGTGAAGCGGAAGGCCGTGCCAGGCTTTGGCTGCGAGGAAGGAGAAGTATCGGTCTCCCGACCTAGTCTTTCTAGTGCGGGGGACCACGGCGTAGGAGAGCTGGGCTGATCCTATGGTCCTTTGGGGTGTGTGGAATTTGAGTTGGCTGTTCAGGTATGCTGGTCGTGGGCCATGGAGGGCCTCGTGTGTGTAGGTGAGTATTTTGAAGGTGATTCTCGCTTCGACGGGGAGCCAGTGGAGTATGTGCAGATGCTGGGAGATGTTGGAGTGTTTTGGCAGGTGTGGATCAGTCTTGCGGCAGCATTCTGGATATTCTGTAGCTTGTGGGTGAGGTTTTTGTTTATTCCAGCATAGAGTGCGTTGCTGTAGTCGAGTCTGCTGGTGACCAGGGTGTGAGTGATGGTCTTTCTGTGTTCGAGGGGGATCCATTTGAAGGTCTTACGAAGGAGGCGGAGGGTGTGGAAGCAGGAAGACGAGATGGAGTTGATCTGGCAGTCCATTTTGAACTCGGAGTCCAGGATGTTCCCAGGGTTTCCGAGGGCCACCAGGTTCACTCCAGGTGTCGGTGTTTGTGCCCTTGATGTGGACTTCTGTTTTGTTGGTGTTGAGTCGAAGGCAGCTGTTTTTCATCCATTTGGCGACAGCTTCAATGCCTTTTCAAAAGTTACGTCTGGCGGTGTTGAGTGCGTTGGATAGGGAGAGGGTCAATTGGGTGTCGTCTACAAACGACACAATGTTGAGTCCGTATGTTCCGACAATGCTTACCAATCACAATGCTGCTTTGCAGCATCGTGATTGGTCAGTGAGGGCCGCTGTGCTTCCTGTTCCTTGAGTTCCACGAGGAGAGCAGGAGCAGAAACACGGGACCTGGCAGAATGGTAAATACATATTGTTTAATGTTTCTTTATTTATTCCCCCGCGATCATCCCCCGCACCAGCATCGCCACCCGCGAGTAATGACAGCCGCCATTTCTTGCCCTACTTTTAAAATAAATATCACCCTGCCCTCTGCACTGTCCACAGCCCACCTGAGCAGGTCCTCATGCCCGCTGTCCCTTGATGCCTCAGTCGTGCTGCTAGGTTATTGTTTGCTTTTTTGTCTTTTGCCCATTGCCTGTTTCCTTGTGTTTTTTTGCTCTCTGATTGTCCGCTTGGTATCTGTCCGTTTGTCAGTTATTTGTCTATTGCTCATTGCTTTTTTTGTCTTTTGCCCATTGCTGTATTGTATTTTGCCCATTGCCAGTTTCTGTGTGGTTATTTTGGTCTCTGATTGTTTGCCTGGTATCTGTTTGTTGGTTACTTAACTTTGCCCATTGCTTGATTCTTTTATTTTTCCTGTTTCTGGCCCCCACCGCCCGCTTTACATTTACATTCATTTAGGACCTCCTTAATGGAGGTCACAGAGCGACCGTGTGCAGCGGGCATGGCGCTGGTTCGCCAAAGGCAAGCCCATCTGCGCGTGTCAACTGCTGGACTATGGGCAGCACCAGGAACCATGATCCTCCGGCCACCCACAGATACTCTGCCAAGAGCTCCAAGACTTGGACCCCAACCACCGCAACAACAACTGCTGCATCACATCTCCTCGATCAACGTTAGGACCATTTTCCTGACACCGCTGCTGTGTCACCTGCAACTCAGGACCTCCCATACTCACGGAAACCTGAGCCATATCCACCACACCGACCATGACCACCCCAGAACCACTCTCCTGAATCCTGATCAACGCCCGATCCCCCTGCAAACATGTCACTGAAATCTGCAAAGACGTTATCTTCATCACAGAGAGCTGTCTCAAACCCTCCTCCCCCAACATCGCCACTGCAATGCCCAAAGGCTGCAAGATGTCACACTGGGTCCACCTCAATAAACATGAAGGAGGCATCGTCACCATCCACAAAGAAACCATCCGCTGAACCACCACCGGAGATGACACCACACCGATCATGGAGCATCTCAACTTCCAACTCCAAATCGACAGCAAAACTACCATCAGAGGCACCCTCACCTACAAACACCCAGGACCATGCACCGGTTTCTTCAACGCCATCCCCGAATCCATCACCCCACTGGCCATTGACTTAAACACGACATCATCCTTGGTGACCTCGGTCTCCACCTTGATGACCCCAAAGACATAAACTCAACATACCTCCTGGTAAGTATGAGCAACATTGGCTCCACCAATTAGTTAACGACCCCACACACAGCGCAGGACACATGGTCGACTCAATCTTCGCGTCTGCAACAGAGTCAAGTAGTCATGTCACTGAACTCAACTGGATTGACCAAGCCATTGTCCATTTCACTATCACAGAACCCCCATGCACTACCTCCAGGCCCAAAGCTCCTACCACCGCAACTGGAAGAAAGTAACCAAGACCCAATGGATGGATGCCCTCAACACCACCGAGCCAACACCACAACCAAACTTGAACAGGCCGTCTAGAATGCCTTCACCTGGATCACCAACTGTGCTGATACAGTTCACCCCATCAAGCCAGGCAGGACCAGAAGACCCACCAAACAAGTCATTTGGTATACACTAGAACTCAGGACAATGAAACACAACTGTAAACGGCTTGAAACAAGATGGCTCATCAGCAGAAATCCCGCTTTTCGAGATACCTTTAAATTAGCACTCAAAAAATACCAGCAACACCTAAAAGACACAAAAACAAGCGCCCTGGAAGACTGCATAGAATCAAGCTCCAACTACAGCAAGAAACTATTTAGCATTTTCAAAGAGTTCATATGCTCTTCAGCCGCAGAGAACAAGCTCTCCCCTTTCCAGAGACTCTGCAACTGCGGGCCACTTCCACAACAAGATATCCACTATCTACATTAACTTTGAACCCCAACCCACTGACCCCTACAACCTCCTCACACTGAAAGACGGCACCCACTTCACCAGCTCACTGCATGGGAGCAGCTTCCACCCAGGACACCACAGCTACCATAAATTCTATCAACCCTGGAGCCACCTAGGACCCCTGCCCCACCACTTCTTCAACCTCGGGAGCAAGGCAATCAGCTGCAAACTCACCACCTCCACCATCCATCACTGTGGCCACCTTCCCTGACGGATGGAAGCACACCGAGGTCAGACCACACCTCAATAGCAATCTGTTGACACCAGCAAACTCAAAAACTACAGCCCCATCTCTCTGCTCCCCTTTCTTGTCAAAGTCCTCGAGAAGGCCATCAACTGCCAACTCACCAAACACCTGGAACGAAACAACCTGTTGGACAACTTCCAATGCAGCTTCTGTGCCAACCACAGCACAGAGAGTGCCCTGATCGCTCTCACTGATGACATCAGGACCCTTTATGAGGAGGGAAAACAGCAGCCCTGCTCCTCCTCGATGTCTTAGCAGCGTTCGAGGGCGTGTAAATCCAAATCCTGCTGGTGGGCCTGCAGCACTGGTTGTGCCATCCACAGAAGCAGCCTTGTAAAATGTGTCTAAGGTCTGCCATTGCAGAGCCTGCGTGCAGTCTGGTACTGTCATGCTGATTGGGCAAGTGCACCCACTTGCCGGTCCCTAAACCTTTTCTTGTCTTCACATCAGTCACCCCTATGGTAGGCCCAAGGGCCTGGTGCATTGTAAGTATAAGGTAGGACAAGCCCTGATGTGTGTGGAATGTCCTTATAGTGAATTACAGCCATTTTCGTTTTTCACTATTGCAAGGCTACCTGTTCTCCATAGGCTAGAATGGCTGTTAGAATCATTACATGTTATAATCCTAACTGACTCAGGGAACATGGTAGAAATTCGAGTTTAGTATGCCTGGACTCAGAATGATAAAATGCATCTTTTAGTGAAGTTGGCTTTTAACATTCTGTGTTTGCAAATACCACTTTTAGAAAGTAGGTATTTGCTTGTCTAACCTTTCAAGCCTGCCTCTGCTAGGATGTGCATTCCTTGTCTGGTTTTGTCAGTCCAGTGGTGAATAGAGGGATCTGCATCTAGATGGGAGGGAGGAGTTGCACCTGAACCTTGAATAGGGCGGTGCCTGCCTTCCACAATGCTGGATCCGCCTCCTGGAGTGCAGCTGATGTCTCTACCCTGCACACTGAAAGAAGAGAAGGAGTCCTGTAAACAAAGTTCTCCTGGACTGTACTTGCCTTCGACAATGCTGGCTCCACCTCCTGTGGGTCGTCTGATGTTTCTGCCATGCACTGTGAACGGAAAGGAGAAGTCTGGTAAACAGAGTGCTTCAGAACTGGTTTGGACTGGCCAAAGGCCCCCCCCCCCCTCAGAGAACAAAGGATTTTGCGGTATAAATATTGGGACCTTGATCCCATGAAATTAAATAACTTTGGACTACAAGAAGAAACCTGTACTTAGGAGAGCAACCTGAAGAAACTGAGAAGAGATTATTCCCAAGCTGAAGTGCTGTTTGGGGGAATGGCCTGCAGTGGTTGCCTTGCTGCCAAAGAAAGGAGAAAGGAACTTTATGTACTTTGTTTTCAACTTTTGAAGGATCTCCAAGGGCTTGGAAAAGAGCTTGCCTTCTGCTGAAGTCTCAGGGATAACAGACTTCGCCCCCCAGCTCCCCAGAGTTCTTTTGGAAGTGCCTGCTGCTGTTTTGGGCCTTCTGAGGAACTGAGCGTCGCAAGGAGCTGGAAGTGCGACTCATCGAGGAAGAACCGTGTCGCCATCGCTGTGCCTGCAGTCGCAACTCCGAAGGAGGGTGTCGCCGCTGTAGCTGTCGCATTGCACCGAATCAAGAGAAGAGTCCCGCAATGAGGCCGGAGCGTGTTTCTGTTGCTGTGCCTGCCGTTGCAACTCCAAAGGAGGGCGTCGCCGCTGGAACTGTCACACTGCACTGCATTGAAGAAAAGCAGCTTGCATCCCCGAGAAGCGTGCCACTGTCGGAGCTGCTGCTGTCGCATCGTGGATGTTGCCGCTGTAGTTATCGCATCGTGCTAAAGCTTCACTCATCGTGGGAGAAGAGTGTCACAGGTGGATCTGTTGCCGTCGCATCGCGGAACAAGGGTGTCGCCGCTGCAGTCCACACATCGAATCGAGAACTTCTCGCATCCCCGGAGAAGCGTGATGCATCTCGAAGATCTTAACATCTTTATTTCTTTGTACTTGAACTTTGCCGCATTTCCCTCGCTGCAACATTGCTTGTTGTGGAAGCGCAACGCAACCTAAGGTACATTGACGCAAAGTGTTTCAGCTTAAGATCTGAACTTAACTAAGCTAAATCTACCATCTTAAAGTAACAGTATTGTTTATTTTTGTCGTTTATGGTCTTGTGGTAACTCTATATAAGGTATACTTATTTTTGATATAAAAACCTTGTGTGGTGTCCATCTCTAGTGTTGTCACTGGGTTACTGTATGTGGTCACAAATGCTTTAACACTGCCACTGAGATAAGCCTGTCGGCCCGTGCCCAGCTACCAAGGGGGTGAGCAGGGGTTATTTTAGGAGTGCAATCCCCTTATCCTGACTAGAGGCAAGGGTCCCTATTTGTCACAAGTACCTAACTGTGCCAACTAAAGACCCCCAAATCTAACAATGCTGAACTCCTGCTCTGAAGGCAAAGGTCTGACATTGTTCTGCACTCCCCTCCCTCCATGTTTTAAATCGCTCCACCTCTAGTCCTTGGATTAATTGAGAACTATCAAACAGAGGAGAATCAGGGGAAGGAAAGGTGATAGCCCTCCCACCCAAGATACTGTCCCAAATATCTATCACTGTCTTGTTTCGGATGCCAAGTAGGCATTTCACAGCTGCTGTGACTTTTTTTTCTCTTTTAGTTTAAAAAAGACCTTTATTGGTGACATGTATTGTTGCACACAGCTTGGTGCCTACAACCTCATTCAGGCCGGCAGCGTTATGGGCAGTCAGATAGATAGTATCAAACGCAGCATATGATTACACAGCAAGCCGCCCACAACCACATTGGGCCGGCCGCCTAAAGTGAAACAGATGGTCTTGAAATTTAACTGGTTTTCTAATTAACTATCATACAAACAACTAGGCAGGCTATATTACTTTCCATATTTGTACAGTCAGCTCATATATGCATTACAGTGTGTGTATAACTCTGGTTACATCATAGTGCATCACATATCACAGTATCGATCACATTATGACCTGTCAGAGGGCTCGCTTTCTTCCCCCGGAGGATCTTCAGATCTGTGTTTTTTTTAGGAGATAATTGCCTATACAGGCCTATCTTGGCGTGTGTGACAGTTAGTGCAGCTAACCCAGAACCCCTTAATCTGGAATCACCCCAGAGAGCTGCGCTCCCCCACTCCAGACCTTCCTGGTTGAGGATCCTGCGAGGCCAGACCTGACGGTGTAGCCTCCGGAGATCCACGGGGTCGTGCCAGTAGGTAGGATGTTAGTGGTGACCAGATATCCCTGGGTCTGGATGCGCTAGGCAGCAACTCTGCATAATTGGTGAGTTGTTCCTGACAATAAATCCTATCATTGAGCCAAGTCTTAAATTTGGGTGCTCTTCCCCTGCCCCATCTACAAGCTATCCATCTCTTGGCCATGAGCAGTGCAAGGGCTACATACTGGCGATGTGTCCCCGGCACATGTTTAACATAACTCAATAAGGCTAGCAGCGGTGTGGGCTCAATATGCGTGTTGGTCATCAGAGTCAGGGCTTCAAATACATGTCCCCAATATTCGCTCATTCCTGGGCATTCCCAGGCCAAGTGTAAGAAATCGGCTTGTGGCGCATGGCATCTATCACATCTATCTGTGTCACGTAACTGATATCTGTGCATCTTGACTGGTGTGTAATACAATCTATGTAAGTATTTATAATGTATGATACGCAGCCTGCTGCTAGCAGAGACCCGCTCAGTCTGTGAGCAGCAATATTCCCATTGGTCATCCGCCAGTGTAAATCCCAGTTCCTCTCCCCAGCGTGTTCGGGATTGTGAAGCTGTTACTTCCTTCTGCGTGTGGACTGTTTGATATATCAGGGAGACCAGACTTTTGGGTGATGTTTGTTAGAGGATTAGGTGCAGGGGGGCATGTGACGGGGGCTCAGCCGGGAACCCCGGATCCAGAGATCGGACCCCCTGTTTGGGCCGTATATACAGAAAGGTGCCCAGATGAGTTTTTTGCACACGCTGAAATACACTGTCCGAGTTTTGAAATTGCCCATCCTGGTACAGGTCTCCCCAGGTTTTGATCGCCACTTGTTTCTGAAATTTATGAAATGGCGTTTCTTGAAGGAGGGGCATGTTTGGATGATATGCAAGTGATAGGAGCGGGGAATAAGTCAAGGGAACAAGGGAACCTTCAGTAGGTGTCGATGCGCTGCCATGCCGTGATTGTAGCATTAACAGTGTTTTGCGTCCGTTCATGGATATTTGGAGCATCATAAAGGGCTTGCTCTATCGGGATCGGGTGAGCAAGCCAATGCTCTGCCGCTACTTGTGGCATGTATTTCGGTTGATGTACCCAGAAGTATACATATTGGGCCTGTGCGCTTACGTAGTAAAGTTCTAAGTCTGGAATTCCAACCCCCCCGTCAAATTTGGCCTCATTAGGACAGCCCACTGAAACCTAGGCTGCTTACCCCCCCACACCAATCTGAACAGTTCAGTTTCAAGAGATTTAAAACAAGCATTTGCAATGCAATAGGTCTCGCATTTGCAAGAGTTGGAGCTATTGGCATTGTAAATGACAATGCCTTTTATTCTTTTGTTTTGAAAACCTACAAGCCATGCATAAACATGCACTTTGTACGTATAGTCCTTGCTTACGAGAAGCAAGGCTGGCAGTAAAAGAGACTGCCAGCTTTGCTTCTCATAAGCAAGGACTACAATTACAAATTGCTTGTTTACGCACAGCTTGCAGGTTTTCAAACGCTTTTAATAAAAGGCATTGCCATTTACAATACCAATAGCTCAAACTCTCGCAAATGCAAGACCTATTGCATTGCAAATGCTTGTTTTAATGAACTGTCCAACTACAGATTTGACTGCAGTGAGTCCCCGCCTGTGGCGGCGCAGAGTACTGTGAGCCACAGCATCCCAATCCTAGCCGTGCCAGGGGAAGGCCAGATTCCAACAGAGACGGGTATCCCTGAGACAACATAGAAGGAACAGTTCCTCAGTGTCAGGAAGCCACCCGAGCCCTGTGAGCCACAGATTTCTCAAGTCACAAGAGCCTGTGGCCGGGCAGAGAAAAGCAGTAAGCCATGGTGGCACAGAGCTACCTTAGACCGTGGCAGGGCATCCTTTTAAGATGAAGTTTCGTGCAGCTCTGCCTTAAATGCACCAAATGATTACAAACACAAAATTGTTTTTTTCCCCAAGGACTTGCGAGTCTAATAGGCACCAGACAGGCACCAGTGCCACCGCATTCACACTTATAAACATTTGCATAGCTCCCACGCGGTTGTCTCTTGAGAGGCGATGTATCAGCTGTGCGTTTTCCTGCAGACCCCGGCCAGTATGCACTAACTGTAGTGCAGTGTGAGGGCAGCAGCAGCCCAGACCCCTCTGCGGAGGACGCCCCCTGACCAGATGTGCGGGGCTAACAGAATGCGGATGGGATATTAAGCCGGCCTTTGATTAGTAATTACAGTTATATGGGAATCCCAGCATATGACATGATAATCCACATTTGTAAAGCGGCACAATCACCCGTAAGGTTCTCTAGGCGCTGCCTAGAGTCATGATGGTAATTTGGAAACGTTAAAATTGATGCCAAACCCCTCCAGAGATCAGCCCCAGCCCGCTTTGAGAAGGTTGCAAAAGTCCCTCTGAACCCCCCTCGAAGGGATTCCTCAGATCTTGCGGTTGTCGAAGTGCACATAAATCTGAAAGGCGCTGCTTCTGAGCGCTCCATAAAATCATAGCTCCCCGCCCCTTCCTCCGGGAGAGCCCCCTCTCCTGACCAATCACCCACTCCCCGCCTCGTGTTCATTTCTAGGCAGATGCATTCAGGGGCCCGCGGCGCTCAATGGGGCTGTGTGGCAGCCGCCCCTAATTGGCGTTAAAGCACTTAGTACTTGGGAGCATAAGCGGGGAGGGGGCTCCCAAGTCCCATCGAGCAGTGCACCCACCCGCAGGACCCTCAACCCGGAGGGGAAAGGCAGAGCAGAAGCTGAAAGTGTCAGGGTGTGAGGGAGCGGGAACTGGTACGGACCGAGGGACATTACCCCTTGCATTGCGCAGGTGTGGGAGCAGGAAGGGGGTTAATGGAGACCTGCCTTCTACAGGCAGAGAAACCTCGCTATAAGCCCCAGAGGCCAGGCCACGAGGAAGGGCCAGTTGTTCTGCACTCTGGCTCTGCAGTACAAATGGGAAAGGGTTGGGGGGATGCGCACCCCATGGGGGGCATCGATGGAAGGACATTACCCCTGCATTCCACAGACAGGCCCCAGTGAGGGGGGTTCATGCACAGGTGCCCTCTACAGGCAGAGACATCGTGCTATAAGCTCCTCAGGCCAGGCCAAGAGGAAGGGGCAGTGGCTCTGCACTCTGCAGTACAAATAGGAATGGGTGGATGCGCACCCCATGGGGGTCCTCGATGAAGGGACAGTGGTTTGGCTCCCCTCAGGCAAAGAGCCCGGAGGGGATCTTGGCGAGCTGCACTGTACAGGCAGGGCCTAGAATGAGGGCTGCGGGCATCGGACTGAGCGCCACACAGGCAAAGCCCCAGAGAGGGTGCTTCAAGGCTTAGCACCCGCATGCAGGGGCCCAATGGGGTGTGAGGGGGCTCAATACCTCAGAGAAGAGGTCTGCTTGAATCTCACAGGAAGGGCCAGGAGAGGCTGGGAGAGAGTCTCAGAGGATAAAGGCGGTGGTCTCACCCGGCATAAGGAGGCCACTAAACAGGGTGCATCCAGCTCAGAGAGCCTGCAGTGAAGTCTGCCCAACAGGTGGATCCAAGGAAGACAGGATCTCGCACAGCAGAGACAATCTTTTTTCCTCCTAAAACAGTCTATAAATGGTAACGTTTGTCTAAGGCTATAAGAGTAAATAAATTTGCCATTCAGGTCAGAGTGAGCGTTGGAACTTCAGACTGAGGTGAGCTGGGGCAGAGCAGAAAGTGTGTCTCTCTCTCGAAGAAACCTAGGTTGGGATCCCGGCTCCCCACTTCATCAGCTTGTGTGATTCTTGGCCTATCGTGCCTCCTTGTATACAGCAACATTCGCAGCTCTTTAAAATGTAAATATTCTTATCTAGCTAATTGAAAGCTTAGAGCGCATCAAACAAAGTTGGTAGACACTACTGAGAAAGGCAGCAAGTAAATGCCGACCACAACAAGCAACGTACCATTCTTGGATTGAGTGTTTCCGGTTCCTCTGCACGGGCGAGACACAGGAAGCCAGGCTGCACTGCCTGGGACTGCCTGCTTGAGGGCAGGGCCACCAGCACAGACAGGAAGCGGACGGGAGCCTACGCCGCGGTCCTGTGAAGGGAAGGGAGCTAGCCGCCTACGAATCCCGTGCAGTGCCACTACCGTGGGACAGGCGAGAGGAGTATGAGAGACCCGGTGAGTGGGGGAGTTGGGGCACATTGGCGGCTAGACTGATAGACGGAAGTCATTAGGCGCGGTCATTAGGCACGTTCGGCACGTTCACAACACCAGAGCTGCAGCGCCCAGGAGAGTCTGAACACGTGATGCGAGCCCACCAGCTGAAGCACGTCCTCGAGGTGAAATCGCTGAGGTTATGCGCGTAACCATCACCTCTCAGCCATTCCCAGGAAACACACAACAACAGGTCTTTCGCTGGAGCAGCCCTATGCGCTGCTAACACCAGCGAGACCTAAAAAGCACCAATCACATTAGTTCACAACAGCTGAACGGAAGCGCACAGGAGAGTGTGCACAGGGTCAGCAGAAGCGGCAGTTAGGCGGCTTTTTACATAACATGTTGATTTTAAATAATTCTATAACATGAGAGCCCACCGTGGTTAAATAAAAATCACCAATCACATTAGTTCACAACAGCTGAACGGAAGCGCACAGAAGAGTGTGCACTGGGCCAGCGGAAGCGGCAGTGAGGCGGATTTTTACATAACTTGTTGATTTTAATTAATTCCATAACATGAGAGCTATCGTAGAAATGATATATTGTAAGCCGTTCTTTTTTAAATCTTTTATTGAAGTTTTAACACAATAGACATAGGACACTTCAACAACACGGGCGAGCATGCGGTCGCCCTGCCAGAAACAGGTACCCCACCTCCGCCCATCGGCTGGGCCCTCTGAAGCTGCGTAGAACGTGTCTTTGAGAGCTGGGTAGGCCCTGCAAACGAAGTTAAGCGTCAAACTGGTCCCTTGAACATCCAACTCTCCCACCCCCTCCCCTCCCCCTCCCACTTCCCACCCACAGGTCCCCCTCCCCGGTGTGGCAATTGCGATGATATCAGTTCTCTCATCGCCGGTAGGATAGGTGGCGTTCAGGCAGGTGAACGAGGCTCCCCCTGGAAGTCGCTTGGAAGCCTGAGCACCCTGAGGTATCTTGGGCAGGTGATTTCATTGAACTCCTCTGACAGGAGAGAGACGAGGGGTTGCCATGTGTCCAGAAATGTGTCCCTTGTTTGGGTGAGGGAGACCTGTATCTTCTCCATGCCCATGATATACCACAGGCGGTGTAGCCACCCCGTGTGGGTAGGTTTTCTGGAGGTGCCCCATAGAGACAAGATATGTTGGGTGGCTGCCCCCATCGCTAGACCCATCTGTTTACCCCTGATCGATTTGAGAGGGAACGTGATGGCATTGGGAAGGCCAAGGAGTGTGTATGCCGGGAATCGGGGAATTTCGGTGTCGAAATGCTTGTCGAAGCTCTTGAGCACTTCCTCCCAATACCCCTGAACCTCTGTGCATTCCCATAGGATGTGAGTGAGTGTCCCTTGCTGCCCACAACCCCTCCAACACCCAGGGTCCCTGCGTGGGTTGCCTTGATGAAGTCGTGCTGGTGTGAGGTGCCAGTAGTACGCTATTTTCACCGCCGCTTCCTTACTAGCTACATTGCGTGCGGTGAGCCCTGAAGTATATGTCCTGCCACTCTTTATCCGTGAAGGAACGCCCCAATTCATGTTCCCATCTGTTCTGTCCCGCCGAACGTGCCGCTGGGGGGGCGGGCTAAGCATCATGTATAGGTCAGTGATTGCGTGTCTGTCAGTTTTTTTCGTGTGGAGCCATTTTTCATAGTTTGTCAGGGGTCTGCTTACATAAGGTTGCACTTCCTTCTCCGTGAGCCAGTGTCTGAGCTGGAAATACTGGAAGCGTTGTATCTGTGGGAGTGTGTAGTAGACTTGTAAAGTGCGAATTTGCATAAAGCCCTCGGGGTCGAAGAGATCGCCAGCCGCTTTGCATTCTGATTCCCGCCACTGCGAGAATGACCCGGGGGCCAGTCCCGGAGGGAACTCCGGGTTCTCAAACAGGGGGGACATTGGGGACGGGAACGTGGTAAGGCCTTTCGGTACCGCTACTTTGTCCCATACCTGCATTACCGTCCTCGTTATGGGGGATCTTTTGAGGTATGAGGGCCTGTCCATGCGTCTCAGGAACGGATTTTCCAAAGGGACATCTGACCCATGGCTCGATCTTGAAATAACCACTGTTTTTCCAATTCGGGCCTGCTCCATTCCAGGAGGTAGCGAAGTTGCGTTGCATGAAAGTAGCGAAGTAAGTCAGGTACCCTGAGTCCGCCGTCCACTGTAGCCCGCGTGTTCAGGTCTCTGCGCAGACGTGGACGTTTACCTGCCCACACAAAGTGTGTGATGGAATCCTGCAGTTGTTTGAGCACGCCAATCGGGGGTGTTACCGGAATGGTCTGGAATAAGTACAAGATCTTGGGGAGCAGGGTCATTTTTACCGCTGTTACGCGTCCTTACCAGGAAAGCGACTGATGGCGCCACCTCTCGAGGTCCTCCTTGAGGCAGCTAGTAGAGCCGTATAGTTCCCTTCAACTGTTTGGATTGTGCTCGGGGTCATAGAGATGCCCAAGTAGTGTATGGACATCTGAACCCGAAGGTCCCCATATGGCTGATGGCCACGCCGCATCTCTTTTGCGTTCCATCCCAGAGGCAGGATGAGGGATTTCTCCACATTCATCTTGAACCCCGATATCTTCCCGAAACTCTCTATCTCCGACAGGAAAGCTGGTACCGACGTCGAGGGGTTCTCCAGGGCCGCCAGGACGTCGTCTGCATACAGGCTTATGGTCTGTTGTTCCCCGCCGAAACGGACGCCGGTTATGGACTTGTTGTCTCGGATCCGTTGGGCTAAGGGCTCGATGTACAGAGCAAAGAGCAGGGGTGAAAGAGGGCACCCCTGCCTGGTTCCCCGTCGGATGTCTAAGGGTTTCGAGCGTATCCCGTTGACCGAGATCCTAGCCTGCGGGGCGGCATAACAGCTAGCAACCCATGTGCGGAACCGGTCTCCGAATCCGTAGCGCGCCAGAACGGCATCTAGGTATCCCCAGTCCACCCTGTCGAACGCCTTCTCGGCATCCACCGACAGGAGGACTGCGTCGGAGTCATTATAGTGGGCATTATCAATGACATAAAGCAGGCGTTTGGTATTGTCCGCACACTGTCTGTTGGGGATAAATCCCGCCTGGTCCGGCTCAATGATTCCCGGTAGGCACGGGCCCAATCTAGCTGCCAGCACGCTTGTGAATAGCTTTAGATCGAGGTTAAGGAGGGAGATGGGCCTGTACGCCTTGCACTGGGACGGGTCTTTGCCCGGCTTAGGGATGACTACGATGTCAGTATCTAGCATATCCTGAGGGATAGAACCCCTGCCCTGGAAGGAGTTGAAGAGTCTGGTTAATAGCGGTGCGATTTGGGTGCAGAGAGCCTTATAGAAGCTGGCCGAAAAGCCATCTGGGCCCGGGCCTTCAGAGGCTTGAGACGCGCGATCGCGGAGATGACCTCCTCGGTTCTGATGGGAGCGTCGAGGAAGGCCTTAGTGGGTTCATTCAGGGGCGTTATCTCCGTGTCACGGAGATAAATGTCGGTGGGTGTCTGCTCGCTTGGCGGTTCCGCCGTGTACAGCGAAGCATAAAACCCGCGGAAGGCCTCTGCTATTTGGACGTCGTCCTGGGCGAGTGTCCCATCTTGGGTATGGACGGAGGATATTTTCGCCCTTAGGGTCTTAGCCTTTAGGCAGCTCGCTAATAAGCGCCCTGTCTTGTTCCCCCCACATAGTACGCATGGTGCAGTCGCAGGGCTGCATATTCCGCTCTATCCAGATCTAAACTGGCGAGCTGGGCCCTGACCGCCTTAAGCTGTCTCCATATTCTGGGCGCCCCGGTCCGACTGTGAGCTTGCTCGAGTTCCAGCACTTGTGCGGACAAGGAGAGCCTCTTCTGCTTCTGATTTTTTGCTTCCGTCGCGGCCACCAAAATCAGCTCCCCCCTCGCTACCGCTTTAAGTGCCCCCCACACCGCAGTTAGGGAAACCTCCGGAGTGTCATTGGTCTGTAAGTATTCTGTGATGCGGTCTTGAAGCCGTTGCGTCACCCCCTCGTGTTGCAGGAGGGCGTCATTTAAGCACCATCTACCTTTCCGTTGAGTGACTATAGGGGTGTGCATGTGCAGCAACAGCGCCTCGTGATCCGACAACGCCGCCGGGAGCACCTCTACATCGTCTATCAAGGAAGACACGTCCGCGCTGCCGAAGAAAAGATCGATGCGTGCGTACGTGCGGTGTACGTGGGAGTAGAATGTGTATCCCGGGGTGTCGGGAGGGTGTCTGCGCCATAAGTCTGTGAACCTTTCCTCTGATATCCAGAGGCTCCCCTCTTGTGTGATTGCCCCGGCAAACCCCTGTCGGTGGCCTGACCTGTCCATGTCGGGATCCATCACCAGGTTTGTGTCTCCACCCACCAGTACCGCTGTAATATTAGGTTGCAGTGCGTCAGCTAGTGCCCCCTTGAGGAATGGTTCTTGCTTTGTGTTCAGAGCGTACAGAGATCCTACAACCAGGTCCAGCCCCCCTATGTGAAATGTGTGGGCTAGGAATCTCCCCCTGATGTCAGCCACTTTGTCCCCTACTGTCCCCTTAAAATGACGTGCCACTAGTAAGGCCACCCCCGCTTTCTTCTCCAGGGTCGAGGAGTAATGTTGGATTGGGAATGCCCTCGAGCTCATCCTATGCCAGTCCTTGGAGAGTAGGTGAGTTTCTTGGAGCAGACAGATTTCCGCACCTGAGTGTTCTAAAAAGGACAGGACAGCCCTGCGCTTAATAGGGTTGTTAAGCCCTTTCACATTTAAGGTGAGAACTTTCAGCGGAGAACTAGCCATTCATGAGAGTTGTATAAGTAGTGCAGCGTCGACTCTAATGTACCACACCGGGAGGGATCCAATACCTTCCTTCCCACCCACTCCGGGTCCCAACTTCCCCAGCCTTTAACTCCCCTCTCACCCGGAAACCCCCCTGCCCTCCTTGCCCAACATCCCTTCCCCCCTCTTCCCTCCCTAACCCCAACACGTAATTCCCAACCCAAAGTCATAGTCCCAGGCCTATCCAAAGGCAAGTCAGGCCTGTAGGTAAAATAAGTGAAGTAGGCTGTGGCAGTGGCAGCCCTTGCGGCCCCCCGCCCCTCTTCCCTCCCTCCCCCACTCAGAAGTAGCATTGTAAACTTGGCCCCCCAGCGATGCACATGTTAAGCGTTCGCGGTGGTGTCTTTAACGACCTCTTCAATGGCCGCGGCTTTGTCCTTGGCAATCGTTCCTGGGTCCGGGCGAAGGCGGTGTTTAGGCATGCGGCGTCTCCTCACTTGTTGCCAGTCTCCTTCGGTCGAGCAGGTCCGGGCTGCTTGCGACGATCCCGGGGTGGAAGCCCCTTCCGAACCATCGTCGGGAAGCTCAATGCCTAGCAAGGCGCAGGTTTCTTGAAGGGAGCGGAGTTGATGCAGAGTTCCTTCCCATTTGAAGATCAGAAGGAATGGGTGACCCCAGGAGTAGGGCACACCCTTGTCCCTCAGGAACGTGGTGACAACCCTAAAGTCTTTGCGTTTCTGAAGAGTAATAGCCGACAGATCCTGATAGAGCTCAATGGGATGGCCTCGGAAGCGGATGGGCTGTGCTTTGCGTGCGTCTCTCAGTATCCTCTCTTTGAGGAGAAAGTCCGGGAGGAACGCTAAAATGTCCGGTGGGGGGGCCGGGGCCCGGCGAGGCAGACCCACCCGATGCGCTCGGTCAATACGAATGGGGAAGTCAGCCGGTTCGTTGAGAACCTCACGAAAGAGGTCCTGGAGATATTCCATGACGCTGTTCCCCTCCGCTTTCAATGGCACCCCCCGAACCCGTATATTGGTCCGCCGAGAGCGGTTTTCAAGGTCCTCCGCGTGGGCCTGGAGGCCCACCTGCTGCTCTTGGAGGCGGAAAACTTCCTGTTGGAGGTGCCCAAGTCTTCACAGCGTGCGTGGTTCGATTCTTCCACCGCTACCACCCTTTCCCCCAGACCATCCAAGTCCCGGCGCAGTTCCCTCTGCTCGCTCACCAATTCCTGCTTTAGAGTCTGGAAGTCTTCACGTAGCGTGTTGAAGAGGGACTCTAGGAACGATTTCGTGATAGGGGCATCCGCAGCCTCCTTGGTCGGGGCGACAGTCTGAGTTGCCGGAGATGTGGGCGTCTGGGGTTTCTCCGATTTAGAGGAGGACTACATTAGGAGTTCGTTGATCGGTCGGCCCCCCCTGCGGGTAGCATTCGACATTGCGGGACGAGAAGACGAGCGCCCCGCGCCCCAGTGGAGTGGAGATGCACTGTCAGGTAGGCTCGTAGCTCCAGGCACCCGCGTGCCTCAATGGTGGGGCTTGAAGTGCAAGTGAATATGGCGTGCGTCCCAACTCTGTCAGAGGTCCGGCCGGGATGCAGATGCCAATGCAAGTAGGGGCCCCGCTCCGTCCGTCCACAGGGCCCGCAGCACGCTCTCCGGGCGCAGTTCAGGCCCAGTTCCTAGCTCCCCGGGCACCACAGGCAGTAGACCCCGGGCTCAGCGCGGGGCGGGCCCAGGGCCCACACCAATCCTCCTCCTGTCGGGGGCGCGACCTCCAGGCCCCCGAGCTCCCCCAACTCCTCACCTCGATCAGCGTAGTGTCTCAGATCGCCCCTGCTGCAGGCGGGTTGCAGGTGCTATTCCAGGGGTCCTGCCTGTTGTCTGTGGGGCCCGATGAGCTTGACTGGGGCAGATCACAGCAGCCCCTCCAGGCGTTGGTGCGTGGGCCCGAGGCAGGGTGCTAGTAGTGCGAGGGGGCCGCATTCGGGGTCCTGGGCACAGCCCTGCCGGGTCCGGCGGGCCTCCGGCGCGTGCACGCCCACTATCCTCCTGCGCCGTGCGGGCCCAAGCCGGGGCCTAGCATGCGGCGCCCGTCGGCCGCAGTCCGCCTCAGGCACCGGCCGCTCCTCCCTCCGGTGTGTGGCGGAGACCCAGAGGCCACAGCCGTAGCTCGCCAAAGCCTCGTCCGGTCCCCCGGTGGCAGCCCAGTCAGTGCAGCCCGGGGCCCGCCTTTTCGCGCCGGCAGGTCCGGGGCCCACGCAGGCCCAAGCCAGGCGCTAAATTAGGTGGTCCCCAGGGTTACAGCGCGGGTCAGTCGCTGGGCGTCTCCTCCTCGCCAGCGACTGCGGTGCAGTTCTCCTGTGCCCCGGGGGGGGGTCCTGTGAACAGGAAGTGGCTCCCGACCCACCAGTGCCGCCCCGCAGCAGCGGCGGGCGACTCCAAGGCCGTGGCAGGTCCGCTCAGCGCGGGGCCCGGGTCCCGGCCCCTTCCCGCCTCGATTTATGGCGGCGGCAGAGACTTGCTGCAGCAACCCCACGGGCTCACTCCCCGGGGCTCCGGGTCCACCCCGTAGTGTGTTGCGTGGTTTGTAGAGCGTGGGGGGCCAATTTGGCTTCGTATCAGGGGCTTTTGTGGGGGTTACAGGGGAATTGGGCGAGGAGCTCCGCGGCTAAACATCCGTCATGGCCGCCATCTTAGCCAGGCCCCCCTAAGCCGTTCTATTAACCGTAATGGTGTCAGCGACAAGAAGGGTTACGAAGTTTGAGACGTGGTAATGCTTTGGAATTTAAAAGCAACCATAGTCCTAGTGTGGCGGCTTTTAACGTACCTTAGCGACTTTTAACACTGTAGTTAAATAAAAATCACCAAGCACATTAGTTAACAACATCTGAACTGAAGCGCACAGGAGAGTCTGCACACGGCCAGCAGAAGCGCGTGCCACTTGCCTAAAATAATTAGAGACGCGGAAGTCATTACGCGCGATCACAACAACAGATCTGCAGTGCCCTGGAGAGTCAAGCGCGTGCAACTTGCCTGAAAAAAATGCGAGGCACGGAAGTCATTAGGTGCGATCGCAAAAACAGATCTGCAGCGCCCTGGAGAGTCTGCACAGGTGATGCAAGCCCGATTGCAGAAGCGCGTTCTCGAGATTAAATCGCAGAGGTGAAGCGCGTAACCACCCCTGTGCCCCATTCCTGGCAAACCCACAACAATAGGTCTTTCGCTGGAGCAGCGCTTCGCGCTGCTAACACCAGCGAGACCTAAAAATGCCTTCCCGGGTAATACAGTATATTTAAAAATAGATAGAGCAATTGGGGTAGTATCATCATTTTGATTAGTGACGTCCGTCCTGCCATAGAGAGCGGCAGTGTTATCCAGCGGGCCACCAGGTCCGTTATATGGGTCAGCGCAACTCCATAGTTAAGTCGCATAAGTTCTTCTCTATTTCTGGTAATTCGGATGCCTAGGTACTGCAGCTCGTCATCGCACCACTCTAATGGGTAGTCTAATGGAAAGCGCACCACTGAATCTGTCAGTGGGAAGAGACAGGGCTTTCCCCAGTTTATATGGATCCCCGATAGCTTCCCAAATACGATGAATTCCCGAAGGAGCGGATTCAAGTTGTGTTGGGGGTCTCTCACATATAAGGTGATATCGTCGGCATACATTGAAATCAATATCTGCCTCATGTTACATCACAGGGCTTTATCGTTATGCTGCTGCTGCAACTGTGCCGCCAATGGTTCTGTTGTCAAGGCAAACAGCAAGGGGGACAAGGGGCATCCCTGTCGGGTACCCCTAGTAATCGAGAAGGGTTAGACGTATGGCCATTTATAAGTTCCTTGGCACCTGGTCGGTGATACAGCAGTCGGATCCAGAACAGAAACAGTGGTGGGGGACCCCATTCTAAGCATTATCCCAAAAATGTAATCCCACTCGATGGAATCGAAAGCTTTGGTGGCGTCCAGGAAGACTGCCGCCAAGGGTAGGTCTGCAGAGACATTATTCAAAATCGTAAAAAGCGTCCTCAAGTTATGAGAGGAGGCCCTTCTGGGGACAAATCCGGACTGATCCGGGAGAATCAAATGTTCTAGCAACAAGATGAGTCGATTTGCGATGAGTTTCGCAAAAATGTTGGCATCACAATTGAGAAGGGAGATTGGGCGATAGGACCTGCATTGGTGTGGTGGCTTCTTGAGTTTCAAAAGAGAGATAATAAGAGCTTCTCTCATGGATGGTGGGAGGAAGCCCATTTCCAGTGACTCCTCGTAGACCTCGCATAGGATTGGAGCCATCAGATCTATATAGGTTTTGTAGAATTCTATTGGAATGCCATCTGTGCCAGTGGCCTTCCCGGATTGCATTTGCATGATGGCAGCTCAAAGGGAGCGCACAGAAATTCACGGTGTACGTCGCTCAACCAACCCAGGGTTACATCCTCCAGATATGTCTCAAGTTCCAGATCATCCCCCCTGGTTGTGGTATAAAGATCTGTGTAGTGGTGTGTGAAAGCCTCAAGTATGCTCGCAGTGTCCCTGCAGTAAGCCCCGTATGGACCCTCTAATTCTACCACGTAATTGGAGTAGCATGGCCGTCTAATCGTATCCGCTAGCACTTTCCCGGGCCTCTCTCCCTCCCCGTACCTACGGGCCACCCAGTGCTTGCCTCTAAATCGTGTTTCCCTTTGTGCCATATCCTTGTATTCTGTAAGCTTTGCTCTGAACTCACGCTGCGTAGCCCTATCCGATCTGAGCGCTAGTGATGCTACCAGTCCTTTGAGCTCTGTGTGCAGTCTATGAAGTGTGTTGTGATGTCTTCTAACACTCCCCCTTTAGATATGTAAAACTCTCTGAGTGTGACTTTGAATGCTTCCCAGATAATCTCCACACTCTGTACTGTGCCCTTATTTCGTTCAAAAAAATTCTGTATCTCCTCAATCAGTTCTTCCTGGAATACTATATCTAAATGTATGCACACCTTAAGCCTCCAAGCACAGCGCGGGGGGTTGAAGTCCGCGGAGGAGAGCATGAGTTTCACCGGTGCATGGTCTGAGTATGTCCTAGCTAAGTGTTGCACCCTACAAATTGCTGGGCCTAGCCCTCGAGACATAATCCAATAGTCTAGCCTCACCCATGACGCGGCTTGCAATGTATAATGTGTCCCTTCTCGTTTTAGGGGATTAGTGTGTCTCCACGCATCCAGCAATTGTTTTTCAGTAATTGTATCCTGCAATACTATGCTTGCCTTGATGCGATGGTGGGGTGCAGGATGAGACCTATCCAGGATCGGAGCATAGGTAACATTGAAGTCTCCCCCACAAAAGATGTGATTAGAGCCTATTTCTCTGATCGTCGCCCACAGCGAGGTAAAAAAATCTGGTGCATCTGTGTTAGGTCTGTAGCAGCAAGCTAGAGTTACTGACTCCGACCCAAAGCGACCCCAAGCCAGGCAGTACCTCCCCTGGTCGTCACTTAAGGTTCCAGCCAGGTGGAAGAGCACCTGCCGTTTGACTAGTATGGCTGTCCCCCTTGCATAGCTTCAGTAAGAAGAGAATATTCTGTGCGCTGCCCAACTGGATGCAAATGTAGAGGCCCTCTGAGGTGTGAAATGAGTCTCTTGCAGCATGGCTGTATGTGTCTGGTGTCTGTCTAGATAAGCCAAGATGTGCTAGTTTTTTCTCGGATCCTCCAGCCCCCTGACGTTCCACGTAATAATATTCAGCTGTGTCGTGTCTGTGTCAGTCATATTCCCGTATCTTTGTAATGGTCAAGCGCGTCTCTGTATTGTTTTTCCCTTGTAACCATGCGTGTACTACGCATAATATCATGCCACTTATCGTACCTTCCTCTTGTGGTCAGCCTGTTAACTCTGTGATATTGGTGACAAGATCTTATTTCACTCCAAATTAACCAATTCCCTAACAACTCCCTCACCCACCCACTCCCCCCACTGAAGCCTCCCCAACTTGCCAGCACTGCATACCCACCCTGCCCACCCCCACCACTCCCCCAACAAGAAGAACATTGTAGTCCCTGCAGTCAGTTTGCAGTGTACATGCCCGGGGTTATTCCCTTCGGGGCAAATTCTAGGTGGCATCACAGTGCCCCTTCGCCCACAGAGTGATCCGCAGCCAAAGCTGCAGGCCCCAATGGGCAGAGGGTGCCCGATGAGCAGTTATTTTAGCACATCACCAAGAATTTCCTTTCCTCTTCCTGGACTACCGGCGTGAAGTCAGGATAAATGGAAAAGGAGTTCCCGTCGTATGATAAGGTCTGTTTACTTCTCATAGCTCACAGGGCAACTTCTTTATCCCTGTAATTCAAAAGTCTCGCTATTATGGGCCTCGGAGTGTTTTGGGGCTGAGGCCTAGGACCTAGCGATCATTGAGCTCACTCCACGATGAATTGGTTGGAAAAGGCTTCTGAGCCAATCGCCGTTAGCAGCATTTTCTCCACGTAATCCTCCATCCGTCCAGTATTGGTCGTTTCTGGTATACCTAAAATGCAAATATTATTGCGCCTACTGCGTGCTTCCAAATCCTCATTCTTCGCAGCAATAATTCTCAGTAGTTTATCCATGCTGTTGAGCTGTGTCGAGTGCCTGGAGATCGTATCTCCCGAGTCTGAAATACGCCTTTTTGTTTTTTTGAACCGGGGAGATATCTCCCAAAATTTTATTAAAATATAGGTATGCATATCAGCAGATACAGACAGTACAGAGTATGCAAAAAAAAAAAGAAAACAAAGAGTGGGGGGCGGGGGGTATGTACGGGATGGGCAGATTTGCCACCAGGTTATGTATCATATATTACCTGGTTTAACATTCCTTTGTGCGCGGTGTCCCCCTGACCGAAAGAAGAAAGGAGAGAGGGGGGGGATCAGGCTTGTTTGAGATATGCATCGAGGGCTTCCCACATGCCATTTTTGGCGCTATGTTCTTTCGAGTATTTGCCTGTGATGTTGTCCGCGCCTCTGAGGAAGGTGACCCAGTTAATCCAGTTTTTGAAGGTGGCTTTGGCAGTGTTTTTCCAGTTTGTTAATATGATTTTAATTGCCGCTGTTAGTAGGATGTCAACTAGGTCTCTTTCCTCTTTGTTTTCCAGGCTGTGTGTCATGAACCCTGTGGCCAGATCAGCGAAGGTGATTGGTATGTCTTTGCCTAACACGTCGTTGATGAAGTTGTTTACCTTCTTCCAGAAGTTCCTGACTTTTTGGCATTCGAAGATGAGGTGTTCCAGGCTACCGTTCTCCTTTTCGCAGTTCCAGCATGTTCCTGTGTCTCTTATGCCTGTTTTGTGGAGCCTCGGGGGTCCAGTAGGCTCTGTGGAGGAGCCAACATTTCGTTTGCGCCAGTTGTGGTGTGACTTTGTTGGTGGTGGCTGATTTCCATAGTATGCTTTTTTCTTCGTCATTCAGGTGTCTTTTCGCTAGATCCTCCCAGGTGTTCATCACTTTTTTATTCAGTGTGGATCTTTGGGGGCTTAGTGGTTTGTATATTTTTGCTGTGTGGTGGCCTGTGGCAATGAGGTTGTCCATGTATTTGATTATCGTTAGTGGTGTTTTGCTTAGGTTCGTCCTTGTTATGGCCGTCTTTATTTTTAGGAACGTGTACAGCTTTATATCTGGGATGCTGTGGAGGTGTTGGAGGTTCTGAAAGGTGAGTGGGGTTTTATTCGTTTCTAGCTGGTTTGGGGTTGTGATTCCACTCTTTATCCATAGTTCGTTGTCGAGGACTTTGGTCTGGTAGAGTATCTTCGAGTTGTACCAGATTGCCTCCCAGTTTGTTCCTCTGATGCGTTGACCCATACGTTTGTCTACCTTCACGAGGGCCTCTTTGGTGTGTCTGATGATAGGGTTTAGTCTGAGGGGGTGTTTGTTTGCAATGAGTAGTGCTATCGGGTTTAGTCCTCCCAAGATGTTCCTCTCTACCTTCAGCTACTCTGGTTCGTAGTCTTGGGTGTTTGTGATCCAGAAGAGACCTTGTTTGGCCAGGCAGGCTGTTTAGAAGTGTTTGAAGTTCATTAAGTTCAGTCCACCCAGGTTTTTTGTCAGTCTCAGTTTCTGTAGGCTTATTCTTGGTCTTTTGTCTCTCCATAGGAATTTGTTCAATAATTTGTCGAGCTTCTTGTGGAAGTTTTCCATCATGGCTAGGGGGAGCATGCTGAGTGTATAGTTTACCACCGGCTTTACCATCATCTTAATTGTTTCCACCCTGCCCCACCAGCTGATGTATTTGGGCGACCAGAGGTCTAGTCTCTCTTTTATTTTCTTCAAGGTTGCTTCCTCGTTGTGCTCTATGGTGTCCCTTAGGTCCCTCCCAAACAGTAGCCCTAGGTATTTGAGTGGTTTTGTTTGCCATGCTAGGCCTGATTACCCCAGTACAGTACTTGTGGTGTGTGCTTTCATTGGCTTGCACTCAGATTTGTCCTTGTTGAGCTTGTATCCTGAGGCTGCTGCATATTCTCCTATGGTGTCCATTAGGGCTGAAATTGATGTCCTGGGTTTTTTGGTGGTGATGAGGATGTCATCTGCGTATGCAGCCAGTTTCACCGTCTTGTCTTTGATTGTGATGCCAGATATGTTCTTGTTGTCCCTAATCATGGCTAGCAGTGGTTCGAGTACTAGCAGGAAAAGTCCGGGTGATAGGGGGCAGCCTTGCCTCGTGCCTCTTTCTAGTGTCAAAGCTTCTGATGTGCCCCCATTCACCACGACTCTGGCTCTCGGTTTGTTATACAGGGCCATGACCATTGTCCTGTACTTAGTACCCAGGCCAAATTTCTGCATGCATGCATCTAGGAAGGGCCAGGATACTCTGTCGAAGGCCTTCTCCGCGTCCAGTGCTATCATGTCCGCCTGTTCTGTACTGTGTGTTGTTTGGTTGATGAGGTGGCTAAGCAGTCTTGTGTTGTCCTGTGAAAGTCTGTTTTTGATGTAGGCCACCTGTGCGTTGTGGATGAGTGTTGGTAACACCCTGTTCAGTCTATTTGTCAGTATTTTTGCGTATATTTTGCAGTCTACGTTGATCAGTGATATAGGTCTGTAGCTTTTTGGAAATTGTGGGTCTTTGCCTTCCTTGGGGATTACAATGATATTGGCTTCTGCCATAGATTCTGTCATTCTGCCTCCCTGGATGCAGTGTGTATATGTTCCTGCCATGGTCGGTCTCAGTTGGAAGAGGAATCTCTTGTAGAAGGCTGCGGTGTATCCATCTGGGCCTGGGGCTTTGTTTGGCTTCAGCTGGTCGACTGCTGCATCGATCTCACTGTCTGTAATGGTCTCTTCGAGTGTCTCTCTTTGCTCATCTGAGATTGTGGGCAGGTTGATTCTGCGGAGCAGGCTCTCCTCTCCATCGTCTTCTAGGCTCTTATCCGCACTGTATAGTTCTTGGTAGAACTGTCTGAAGACCTCTAGGATACCTTTGTTCGTTGTTTGTGATTTGTTGTTTTTGTCCGTTATGGCTGCGATTGCGTGTTGTCTCTGCTTTGCTTTCAGGTACGAGGCCAGTTGTTTCCCCGCTTTGTTGGCTGAGCATAGGTTTATGGCCTTGAATTTGTTTATCCAGGTGCCTGCTCTTTCGCTCAGTATTTTGTTCAGCTCATATTTTTTCTTTGTTAGGTCTGTTAAGGTGTTTTTGTCTGATAAGTTCGCGCAGTGACCTTTCTCTAGGCTTTCTATCTGATCTTCTAGTTCTTTTATTTTCATGTTCCTGCCCCTGTTCATTCTGGACTTGGTGTTGATGAGCTTCCCCCTGATGGTTGCCTTTAGTGGGTCCCAGATGGTGTCCTTTTCCACCACACCGTTGTCGTTGATGTCTAGGTATTCCTTTATGGCCTCCTCAATTTCTTTAATGTTGCTCGGGTTTTGCAGGATGTCGTCGTTTAGTCTCCATCTGCTGGCTGCATGTTCATTGTGTCTTCCGCTCATTGAAAGTGCGTTGTGTGCATGGTCTGAGATGGTCATGGGTGCTATTTCGGTGTGATCGATCAGGTGGGAGTATATTTTGGACATTAGGATGTAGTCAATTCTGCTGTAGGAGTTGTGTGGGTGGGAGTAGAAGCTGTATTCACGTGCGTCAGGATGCTGTAGTCTCCACGGGTCCGTGAGGTGGAGCTTGGTGCATAAGTTCTTCAGAATGTTTGGATTGTGGGTGTCCCTCTTGTCACTCCCTGCGTTTGTCGGTGCGACCGGTCCCTCTTTATGCGCAGGGTGTCCTCAGCAGCGGTCCAGCACAGAGGCAGATAGTAGCACCCAGTCAGCAGTAGTCCGCACCTCCAGACAGCAATGCCCTGCTGTTACTCTCAGTTCACCAACCATGAACCCGGCAGCAGACGCAGTATTCTTCTGTCAGGTTGCCCTCTCACTGGTCCCCCAGTCACTCCCTGCACGATGTGAGTGTTCAGGCGCGTCTCTGCAGTCTCAATCCAAGCTAGGTTAATCACCACCTCGAGGGGGCAATTTTAAATGCTGACAAATTTTAAATCAGTAGTAGTCTCTCTTCTCTGTTTTTGGGGGAAATTCCTGGATTGTGCACCAGTCAAAGTGAATATCTGCCAAGCACGTGTCCCTCAAACCGTTACAACACTGTGCACTGCTCAGATCAGCCCCTTAATATCAACTGCTCCCTCACACTTGCCATCATTCCAGTGTACTTTAAAGTCTTCTGTGCACCTAAGTGTTCTATTCGTGGGCCGGACTCTCAAGGGGAATCTAACGCACCTCGTGCTCCTGGCCCAGCGTCTGTCCCGCTGTGCTCGAGACAGGCGCCCTCGCCACAGGCTGTTACGGTGTAGGTGCTGCTGCCCTGGGCAGTACTGCGGCAGCACACAGGGCTCCAATTGCGGCTTCCGCAGCGCTCAGAGAACCCCTGCACCCCCGCAGCACACAGGACTCCACCACTGCTTTGTCATAAACGCCCCAAGTGTCCCGTTACTCTAGTCCTCCGTTTTTATTCACCACCCGGAATCCAGGCAGCCTGTCCTATAGACGGGTATATTTATCCACGCTCACAAACAGGCAACCACCTTGTAGCGGTGCTCACCTCCACTTACAGGCTCAGACAGTCTTTCAGCCCTCTCCGGTCCTGTAGCTCAATTTATCCGCCAGCATTTTCTCATGCGGCCCAGCAGGGGCATTGACCGCAGCTATCGTGAGTCATCTACCGGCACCGCCAGTCAGCACAGACCAATAGCCAGCGGTTCCCAGCACCTTATTGTGCAATGCAGGTGGGGGGGTCGGCACAGGTCACAGTTGGCGATTCACCCTGCAGCACAGCTCCACAACAGCGCTCCCAAGCAGCTCTCCACCACTCCGCAACAAGCCTCGGGCCGGCACAGGTAGGTCGCGCCTCTCACCGTCTGTCCCGCAACACTGCTGTGTGGTCCATCACTGCTCAGCTGCCCTAGGGCCAGTGCCTCTGTCACACCGCCACAGCTTGTTCCGCGCGGCCTTGGCACCTCGTGTGCAGCCGTGGACCGGGATGATCCCCGTAACCGATGCTCGCCTCCTCGCTGTTCAGTCACCTTCCTCGGAGCCCACTTCAACAACGCTTTGTAGGGCAGCTGATGGTCGATTCTCTCAATTTTCACTGTGGTGCAAGAGGCCAGTTATTTCTCTCAGTTGGCGGTGTCAGATACCGCAGATGATACCATTTGGCAAGATATGTGTAGGATAAGATCACCGGGCGGCAGGAGTCTCACTTACATGCGGCCATCTTGCCAGTGAGCCACCTGCGCCCCCTACAGCTGCTGTGACTTGGCAAGCTATGGCAGATCCCAAATGAACCTTTCCACAAATGGCTGTTGGGAGGGACTGTAATAGATATAATAGGCTGGGTAGAATGCTCATTTTTAGAACATTAATTCTCCCTAGCAACGTCAGATGTGATGAGCAGCACCTCATGAGGTCGTTGAGAATATGTGAGCGCAAAGTCAGACAAGGGATCTCATACCATGAACTGAGCTGAGCGTGAACTTCACTCCCAATTCTTGTAACTGTGAAGCGAAAAGGTAATTTTTTCCTTGTGTGATGTCTCATCACCTCTGTAATGGCCGGATTTTCTGCTTAGATGGGATCAGCCCCTAGGGGCCCCTCTAACCCAGCCAGAACGTAACCACATCCCTCCTCAGGACCATCTATCCAGGCACCTGGGTACCTACCTGAGGATGGGGAACTCGCAATATACAAGCTCATATTATCAGAAACACCACTAAATCTATAGGGATACTAAGAATACTCACTGATTACTAAGGATATCCATACCCTACACCACACTCATACCTTATAGTCTCGCGGCCACTCAGACCCAGACTAATCTACCCTGGGGCAGATATGACACACAATCTGGCGTGTCTACACACGTGGGTCTGCAGCCCCAGTGCTCTCCTTTTCCAAACGGTCTACAATCCGGCAGACCTCCACGCTGGTAATCCCCCCAACGCTCTCACTTACACACGGCCCGCAATCTGGCAGACCTCCACGCTGGTAATCCTCCCCAGCGCTCTCATTACACACCAGTATCCTCCCTGGTGTTCTCATTAACGCCACTTACCAATGACGACCACTTTCCTATGAATACCTTCAGTTATATGTTGGGAAGTCTCTCTCCCTATTCACTAAGGGCTTGCTACTACAATATTAGGAGTTAGCCAATTAATAATATGTGCCTTCTGCTCCTGGCATCAAAGGTCCTCTCGCTTCCTATTTGTTTGATCACTACTTACCTGATCGGGATTTCACATCCGTTCATGCAAACAATGCTCAACTAGAAACGTGAGTTACTACGATTTAACAAGAATACAAGGCACATGTCAGTTCACTAAGAACTAGGGCTGGTTTATTTTAACAATATAAACACATACACAGATCTGTATTGTAATGGACACATCCACATGTAACTGACAAAGACTATAGATAGAACACACCGCTGCAAAGAAAAGGATTAGCAATGCAATAGCCTAGGGAATAAAGACAAGATTAAGATGTAAGTGTAAAGTAAACTAATATGACAGGACCGATATCACCTGATTAGTGTGAAGTCTTGTTCTAGCTGTCATCTGGGTTCCTCTCTCGTCTGTGCCTTGGCTCATCTCAGACTCTCTCTCTCCTGCACTCTTGGATACACCTCTGCGCTGATCACTTTGCACTGGATTTCTCTCCCCACGGACTCTCTCCACCTTCCAGCTTCAGCCTAATGGTTTCTGCCGCTCTGATACTCTTTCATTCCACTAGCTTGTTCCTTCTGGATACGATCTCTGTGCCAATGTCCAATTAACTCCAGCTGCTCCCACAGGTTAATCCACAATACTTCAGTCTCTTCTAAAAGGCATTACTTCAGACTCCAGCTATTCACACCTCCTCCTGATAAGTAACTGCTTCTGACTGCTTCCTTCAGTTCCAGCTCACTGACTGTCTGTTTGTCTTCTCTCTGTTCCAAGCATTTTCTGTCTCTTCTCCTCTTGCAATTCCACTCCTCCAACTCTACCAACACTCTCTGCTCCTCCAATTCATCTCAGCTCTCTCTAGCTTGAACCCTCTCTCTCTCTCCTACTCCAACAGCTCCTCACTCTTCTACCACTCCAGCTTGACTCCTCTCCGCTCCTCCAATTCCACTCGACTCACTGACTCCGCCTCTGCACTTCACTGATATAGAATGCTGTTTCCTCATGGAAAGTTCCAGCCAGCAGCTTCCTCCCACCAATCCCATGCACCAGGCTCCTTGCGCTAGACGCCCCCACAGTGACCAGTCTGCTTGTTTCGTCTAGAGACCTGAGCCCAGGAACACTTCCTGATTAGATTCAGCTCTGGCCGGTTCTCTCCGGTTCGCTTAGGGCGAACAACAGCTTTAACTATAAACTTTACCTTTACTCTATAAGCCTCTCAGCTCCATCAAGATGGAGTCCCTCTAGTTCTAGGCCTGTAGGCCTGAAAAGGATGAAATACCCCTTAGCTCTGTCAGAATACCTACATAAACCATACCAATGTGTAATATAAAGTCAAGACCACAGGATCCAACCTCTACTATAAGTAAAAGTAACAGGCCAAAGCCAATAGGCAATAGATGGCCTCTTCTAGGTCTGGAAGAAAGGGCTTAAAAGGGCCAACACAAGCTAAGAATACCTATCCTAGATGTGAGCAAGATCAAAGTCTATATCACTGCTAAAAAGAGCCAAAAACCCTGCCATTACATTCCACCCTTAGATCTTTATCTTGCGAACATCTATAAACAATAACATTCATATAAACAAACATCAACACAATCTAGAAACAAATCAAAAACCAAAACACTCTCTAAAATGAATGACAACTTAAAGAAATTCCACCTGAAACTTAATGTAGGGAATACAAATCTAACAACCAACTGAAAACAGATCAAAGCACCCTTGACTTGAATGCTGAAACATATCTAAGATTGGATCTGATAACAACAGAAACTATCCAAAGCATCCTCAAACTAAATGTGCCTCAACTTCTAGTGATAACTGGTGAAATCTAGTGATGTAGGGACTCATGTGTTGAATGAAAACAGCAAGGGGCCTAAATGGGGCCTACCTACTTCGGACAACTTAAGAACTAAATGTGCCTCAACTTCTAATGATAAAACAACAAAGGGCCTAAATGAGGCCTACCTACTATGGTCAACTTAAGCTAATGATAACTCATGAAATCTATTGGTGTAGGGGCTTGTTTGTGGGATAAAAATAACAATGGGCCTAAATGAGGCCTACTGACATTGGTCAACTTAAGGAAAAATTTGGTGAAATCTGAGAAAGAAACATGACAAACGGTTCTCAAGGTCTTGGGCAAACATTAATAATAAATTTACTAAAAGACACACCTCCCAGGACAACTTAAAGTCTAGGGTAACCACCCTTGGATCAATCAAAGTGAAAGTGTAATAACAGGAAAATAAAGACAACCCCATTCCTACAAAATAGCTGGTGTAGCACTATGCATATCTAAACGTGGTGCATACATAAAAGCACAAAACAGTTAGCACCTAGTTTTCATCACACTGTGGAACACATGTGTGCACCACCATTCAAAAAATTAAATTGTTTCTGTATCAATCCTTCCTTGGCAAAAACTGTTTTGCAGAAAACAGGAAAACTATAATAGGTGACTGCATCCTAAAAAGCAAAGATAGTACTACATAAACATCAAAACCATGAAAACATTTCTTTTTTTTTGTTTAAAAGTGGGGCCTGTTCGTAGTGATTGCAAAGAAAAACATGGGAATAATGCAGGCCAAGGAATTACATAACAAAATCCTTTTGCGGGAAATCGTATCATGATGGATTCTGTCACAAATAAAACATTGTATTGGTTTTGTCAAAAATATAAGTCCAATGTCCTATTATTGGGATTCAAGGCAGTCAATTTTGGGACATCAGTGTAGGTCACCACCCTGCATCTTCTGTCACTTCCTCCGATGCGGCCATCCACCACCAATCCGGTCTGGTCTGGTCTGGTTCCATCTTCCAAAAATAATAAACTAACATAAAAACATGAAAGTAAAAAACTAAAATAATAAAGGAAGTGGGGGGGAGGGGGGGGGCGACGCACGCACCAACACCACAACCCAGCAACCTAGGACAAGAAAACAAGTATCATTAATCTTGCAAAATAAAATTTTCCATTTAAAAAGCACCCCAAGTGCTTTTCATTGTTGAAAAGAAAATATCCTAATTAATTAAAAACATTTTTCTGAAGTCATGAAATAATTAAAACCATATACTTTGAAATTTGTTTGGTCAAAATCTAATTTTTAAACACATCCAGAAGGGCCTAGTAATACCCTAATCCTCTGTGAGACAGCCCCTCCCTTCAGAAAGATGTTCGTGCTCAGAGGTTTGAATCTGCTCCAAAAAAATACGCAGAAGCCAGGCTACAGTGTGAAGTAATTTGAATCACTGCCAAGTGATGATCTCATAGCAGGAGCAGGGCGCTGCCAAGCACTCGGTTCAAGCCTCTCTTTCTCTAATCAGGGAAGCCTGCCCAGGCCTACTGTATCTAACTAACTCCAAGGGCCAAGAGTCTGCCAACTACTCTGCATGTACGAGGATCCCTTATCTGGAGGCAATGAAGCTGTCTGCGCCGACAGCAAGAAAGAGCGAGTTCACCCCTCCCTTACATAAACATTCCGTCCGCGGAACAAAATTGGATGTTAACCAATCATAACAAGACAGGCAGTGTTCGGAGCCTCTAGAGGGAAAAAGCCCACCTTTACAAAACATCTGGTATGAGCCAGGCTACCTTTCCAAGGTCAAACACATTTCCTGGAAGCCAAAACAATTCTGTTCCCAGGCCAGATTCTCTAACTAACAAAAGCTAGCATTTTTAAAAATAATTCTGTTACAATGTACTGCTACTTAAAAGCTCCACTTTCTAAAAAGACTTTTGTCTAACTAATTCAGCTAGAAGGCAAGACCTTTGAAACATGGGCATTTATTTAGCATGCAGATCAACACACAAAAAGGGGCAATTTACTTCTGCACACAAACCCATGCATTTTGCATTTGAAAAAACGAATTATCATGGACTGTTGGGTTTAATATTTCTCTGCACATATATCTATCAGGCAGCATGTTTAGTGAACACTGCTTTTACCGTGCAAGGTATTACCTTTCTATCAACAGCTTGTCAAAGTACATAGGCAAGCCTTGTAACTAAATGCAAATTAAACTAATGTAAGGGACACATAACAATGCATTAAGATGGTAGTGTGTTATAGTTATCATTTTTAACAATATATTCTGCTCCACCCTAACTATACACACTAGCATCCAAAAAATAAAAATATATACTGTCAGCTGTTGAAAGAGAAATAATTTTAAAACAACATAAAATGCAGACACATTTCACCATTGTATTTTGTTCAACCAGGGGCAACATGTAATTTTGCATTACAGCGTAATTAATCATGCAAGCCTTTCAATCCAACCTAATAAAAGGGCCAAATTCATATATTATCAAACAGCCATTTATTTTCTAACTGAGTGGGTTAACTTACATATGCCGGTTTGCTGCATATTAAAACATCTACATTTGAAAAAAAAAGGTTCAGCTTGCATCAGGGAAAATAATAATGAGAACACATTTATTTTAAAAGCACACGGTTACCTTTCACTAATTAAATGAAATGAAATGAAATGAAATGAAAAATTACACTTATATAGCGCATAACCACCCGGAGGCCTCGCAGCGCTTTAGACTGAATACTGTGTCGAGCTACTGGGTAAGTTTAGTGCGCTTTTGAATACAGGTGAGTTTTTAGGTTTCTCCTAAATGACATTAGATTGTTATTTTGTCTGAGAGTTAAAGGCAGGGTATTCCATAGCTTTGCCGCTGCGTGAGTGAAAGAGCGGCCACCCCAGCGGGCTTTCTTGATTTTAGACATGGTTGCCAGATGCAGTGAAGCCGAGCGAAGGGCTCTAGATGGAAAATATGGTGACACCAGGGGGTACAGGATTGCCGGACCATTTCGATGGAAGGTTTTGTGCAAAATGCACATGGCCTTAAACTGTGTTCTGGCGGCCACTGGGAGCCAATGGAGTTCTCTTAAGGCATTCCTTGCTGATTGACAGCGCGGGATGTTGAACAACAGTCGGGCGGCACAGTTTTGGGTGACTTGGAGTCTTTTTGTCACTGTTGCCGGGGCTCCTAGATATAGAACATTTCCATAGTCCAGGCGGGAGAGTATCAGGGCCTGTACCATGACCCTTCTCGCCTGGAATGGAAGTAGAGGGAGCACTTTGCGGAGCATTTTCATTAGCCCCACACATATGGAGGCAGTTTTGGTAGCTTGGACTGAAAAATCCAGCACACTATCAAGCCAGATTCCTAGGCTCTTTATCTGGTCTTTCGGAGGGGGGGGAGCACCGAGACATGAAGGCCAGCCAGACGCCAGGGAGGTTGGGGAAGGGTTACCTAGTAGCATGATTTCCGTCTTCTCCCCGTTGAGTTTGAGGTGGGAGAGTTGCATCCACTCAGCGACAGCCTCCAGACAAGGGCCCAGGGTGTTAGACGAACCCTCCTTGTGGTCCAAAGAGACCAAAAGCACATGTTACCATGCACTGTCGGGCAAGATTGATTATTCTCAACCTGTGATCATTGCAAAACATCGGCCAGCACATTCCTTCCTAAATGGAAAACCCTCAAAGAAATAATTAATGAAAACAGCCCCGTAGCGCGCGCACACCAACTGGGCCATCTTCTAATATTTCACTCATTTTAAATCATGCATTCAAAAATAATTCTCCACACGTCTGTGGATGCATATTAAGTAGCACATTTAAAAGAACACAGCTCTCTCCGTGCAAACCCTTATCTCAATCCGACTGGTTGATTTATAACTTACCGACCTCTAAGAGTCAGACACATGAAGTCATCAGTTCCAAGGCAAACCCACACAAATTCGTAGACACATTTCAAAAAGAATGTTAAATGAACAGAGCCCTACGCTCAGCACAAGATGTTACCTTTCCTTCAAGAAGCTGACAAAGCACGTAGGCAGACCCAGGAACCAATAAAAGTCAAAATCAAACCATCAATCATCAAAATACTCACTGACTTTTATAGTCAGCTCAAATAACCATGCATGTTAAACAGCATGTTAAAATAAATACTGCCATCTCAATTCAAGATATTAACCCTTTGGCAGCTCAAACACAATCATTCCCCAATGTCCGCGGATACATGGGAAAGTCATGAACTCATCTCTCCACGTTTACAGATAACATGTACGCACATCTACAAAACAATTTCTCCAAGCATTTGAAAGAGAACCAGCTCTCTTCTACCTAATGCAACAATAACATGCTCTATCCAAACCATAACTACATGGCGCTATTCACAAGCCATATGTACAAGACAAGCTCTTCACAAGTAATATATCCAAGGCGCAATTCACAAGGAACACAGCAAGTCAAAAATGAGAACATGCTCCTCACAAGCCACAATAACATGGCGCTATTCACAAGCCATATTTACAAGGAGCTATATACAAAGAACACCACAAGTCATATTACATTGAACACATTTCACATTGCACAGCATAAGCAGACGCAGCAAGCAATTTAATGGGCAATTTAAAAGCATTTTTCACACACATTTGTACAATTGGACCATCACAAAGATGTTAATGGCTCCCTCATGTAATGTCATCCTTCAACCCTGACAGTTCAAACACCAAAATGAAAATCCTTTCTTCCACCCTGAATAAGCCAAATGCCATGATGTAGTACAATCTCCTCACGCTGCAACTGTTCAAGCCCATAGGTCACATAGGCTACATAAACTGCAATATTACGCCAGATGGAACCGGCGCTCAGGGCACTCCCTCACAACACATGGGAACCTCTCCAAGCACATGGCCAGGTCACACAGGATTCGTAAGATGACGACTACGCCAGATGTAATGGCCGGATTTTCTGCTTAGATGGGATCAGCCCCTAGGGGCCCCTCTAACCCAGCCAGAACGTAACCACATCCCTCCTCAGGACCATCTATCCAGGCACCTGGGTACCTACCTGAGGATGGGGAACTCGCAATATACAAGCTCATATTATCAGAAACACCACTAAATCTATAGGGATACTAAGAATACTCACTGATTACTAAGGATATCCATACCCTACACCACACTCATACCTTATAGTCTCGCGACCACTCAGACCCAGACTAATCTACCCTGGGGCAGATATGACACACAATCTGGCGTGTCTACACACGTGGGTCTGCAGCCCCAGTGCTCTCCTTTTCCAAACGGTCTACAATCCGGCAGACCTCCACGCTGGTAATCCCCCCCAACGCTCTCACTTACACACGGCCCGCAATCTGGCAGACCTCCACGCTGGTAATCCTCCCCAGCGCTCTCATTACACACCAGTATCCTCCCTGGTGTTCTCATTAACGCCACTTACCAATGACGACCACTTTCCTATGAATACCTTCAGTTATATGTTGGGAAGTCTCTCTCCCTATTCACTAAGGGCTTGCTACTACAATATTAGGAGTTAGCCAATTAATAATATGTGCCTTCTGCTCCTGGCATCAAAGGTCCTCTCGCTTCCTATTTGTTTGATCACTACTTACCTGATCGGGATTTCACATCCGTTCATGCAAACAATGCTCAACTAGAAACGTGAGTTACTACGATTGAACAAGAATACAAGGCACATGTCAGTTCACTAAGAACTAGGGCTGGTTTATTTTAACAATATAAACACATACACAGATCTGTATTGTAATGGACACATCCACATGTAACTGACAAAGACTATAGATAGAACACACCGCTGCAAAGAAAAGGATTAGCAATGCAATAGCCTAGGGAATAAAGACAAGATTAAGACGTAAGTGTAAAGTAAACTAATATGACAGGAACGAAATCACCTGATTAGTGTGAAGTCTTGTTCTAGCTGTCATCTGGGTTCCTCTCTCGTCTGTGCCTTGGCTCATCTCAGACTCTCTCTCTCCTGCACTCTTGGATACACCTATGCGCTGATCACTTTGCACTGGATTTCTCTCCCCCACGGACTCTCTCCACCTTCCAGCTTCAGCCTAATGGTTTCTGCCGCTCTGATACTCTTTCATTCCACTAGCTTGTTCCTTCTGGATACGATCTCTGTGCCAATGTCCAATTAACTCCAGTTGCTCCCACAGGTTAATCCACAATACTTCAGTCTCTTCTAAAAGGCATTACTTCAGACTCCAGCTATTCACACCTCCTCCTGATAAGTAACTGCTTCTGACTGCTTCCTTCAGTTCCAGCTCACTGACTGTCTGTTTGTCTTCTCTCTGTTCCAAGCATTTTCTGTCTCTTCTCCTCTTGCAATTCCACTCCTCCAACTCTACCAACACTCTCTGCTCCTCCAATTCATCTCAGCTCTCTCTAGCTTGAACCCTCTCTCTCTCTCCTACTCCAACAGCTCCTCACTCTTCTACCACTCCAGCTTGACTCCTCTCCGCTCCTCCAATTCCACTCAACTCACTGACTCCGCCTCTGCACTTCACTGATATAGAATGCTGTTTCCTCATGGAAAGTTCCAGCCAGCAGCTTCCTCCCACCAATCCCATGCACCAGGCTCCTTGCGCTAGACGCCCCCACAGTGACCTTGTTTCGTCTAGAGACCTGAGCCCAGGAACACTTCCTGATTAGATTCATCTCTGGCCGGTTCTCTCTGGTTCGCTTAGGGCGAACAACAGCTTTAACTATAAACTTTACCTTTACTCTATAAGCCTCTCAGCTCCATCAAGATGGAGTCCCTCTAGTTCTAGGCCTGTAGGCCTGAAAAGGATGAAATACCCCTTAGCTCTGTCAGAATACCTACATAAACCATACCAATGTGTAATATAAAGTCAAGACCACAGGATCCAACCTCTACTATAAGTAAAAGTAACAGGCCAAAGCCAATAGGCAATAGATGGCCTCTTCTAGGTCTGGAAGAAAGGGCTTAAAAGGGCCAACACAAGCTAAGAATACCTATCCTAGATGTGAGCAAGATCAAAGTCTATATCACTGCTAAATAGAGCCAAAAGCCCTGCCATTACAACCTCCAGGATTGCTATACCTAGGATTTCTGATTGTTGCTTAATAATCATAAATCCTGAAACTACTTCAAATCTATTTAACACTTTCACTGTCTCTGGGATGGAGTTCTTGAGGTATGTTAGGGTAATTAAATTTCGTCCACAATCAATGGACTAATCTCGGAGCCCTTCCCTATCATACGGGGATTGAGGTTGCGCTTCCCGTTCTCGCCTATACGCTTCGCCATTGCTATGGAACCCTTGGCGGCGCGATCACAGCAGCATCATGCGGACAGAGGGCTAGGCCAAACATCTCTGGGACTCATCATATCTTTATATGCTGATGACGTCACCTTGTATGTGAGAGAACCGGAACCAATTTGGACCCCCTGATTCATGAGGTGGTCCGCTTCGGTGGCATCTCAGGAATCCAGGTGAAACTGGGCAAAATCTATACTTATTCCCCTTACAGAAGGGACTCCTCATTTTGTACTGGACTACCCACTACAGTGGGCCGAGGGCCCAGTTAAATATTTAGGCATATGAATAAGCAGAAGCACTGAGGCGATAAGGCAATGCAATTTTGGGAAAGCAATGCATTGCTTGGAGGAGCGAATACCGATTTTGTCTACACTGGCCCTGTGTATAGTGAGGCATATAGCCATTATAACAAGCATTTACAATGCAATGGTTTTGCCTTTGTTAAAGTTTGAGCTGTTGGCAAAGCTCTTGATCTTTTTTTTTTAACCTAAATAAATGGCCTTGTTATTTGCAATGGCACTAGCTTTATCTTTTGCAAATGACACCCACAAACACCTACAGAGAGCCCCCAACACACTGCGAGCACCACCACACTGCGAGGTGACAAGGGGGAGTGGGCTACATGTCAGGCCTTGTTCATGTCAGGATGTATTTCTTGTCTATCTCACTTCTCTGCTCCTGAGTCAATGGCTTTCCTTTGTATCTAGTGTTGGACCCAACCTGGAGCATTCTGGCCTCCTTGTGTTTTGATCGGATAATGTACCCTTCCTCAGAGGACATCAAACTTTGCTTTGTCGAACATGAGGGACTATTTTCTCCCCATCTCCCTCTGTTTCCCCTTCCGTCTCTTTAACCCAATAATGTATATTATGCATCATTGCGCTCGCTGGATCCTCTTGTTTAATTTTCTCCGTCTACCTTGCTTTTGGGGGACGTCCATCTTAAAGTGTTTTTGCGCCATTGCAAGATGGCTGCACCGGTGTGCACATGCATAGCAGACATCTTCAAATGGCTTTTGTTTTATTTTAACATAGTAAATCTGGATGTGAACATCTGTGACGTCCATCTTTTCAATCATTGTGTTTCTCTTTTAACAAATCCCTGTACCGAGATAGCCAAAATGGATGTGCGCTCATTTACTACAGCTATCTAAGACTGTAAAAAAAAGCATTGGCAAAGCCATTATGAGCAGACATATTGGCATTGCCAATCTTTCATTATTCGCCATATTCTTTATTCTTGAGCTGTGCTCCATAAAACAGCGCTTTCGAGCTTCCCGATTCCGTGCGTGAGTAACTCATCCAGGAATCCTGGTTATCCCTTCGTAGACGGAGGACTACGAGTACCAGAATGCACAGAGAAAGGCCTGCGCTGGGTAAATGGCTCCCTTACAGACCAAGGGCCTTGGGAGCTCAGCAAAAACATGACCACAGATTATGTATAATAATTCAGGGCAAATGTCACTGAACAAATAGACACTGATTGTGGGTCGTAACACAACATATTAGATGCACCGAAAGTAATGCGATATTCATTCGTTCAAAAAGGATATTGGTCGTGTGTCCTCTGCCTTTTAGCGAGCGAGTCCTCGTCGCTAATCCCAGCCATCAAATACTTCAGCCCTGTAATCCAAGTCCGGGCCTGTGATAATTACAGTTTCGGTTCTAGAATTTGCCACACGACAACGTGCTCAAAAACGGGGAAAACACGTCTTTATTGAGCACAGGCATTTCGCTTCTGCGAACGCTTCCCACAGAAATTCACTTCAACACAATTTCCCCGTCCTCATGTGTTTTTTACCGGCCCACACACCTTGACGCCGCGCTCTGTCACTTATCGGAATAATTGTTCACGAAGCGAATGTAAAATACAAATCCTGCCCAATTTAACATCCCCCATTTTGTAATTTGAAAATTGGTTAATTATCCGTTCATGACTTGCCTGATTGCTGTGTACAGTAGGACATGAAAATAGGCAGACCGAGGAACAGAATTTTAACAACCTGGTGATTTTTTTGAGTAAGGTGCCCGCACTGAATGTCTTTGTAGGTACATGGGTAGGGGGGATGGGGTGGGCCATTAAACTGCGCTGACGGCAAAGTCAAGAACATACGTTCTTTCTTTCCACCGGCAGAAAGCTACCAAAGACTTAAAAAAAACTCCCTGGCAATGTGAAGAGAAGAGGATCAAGTCCACATTAAAGGGCTGCTCCAGTTTCCAAGAGTACTTCCCAGTACAAATGTGTACAGTAAACCCTGCCGTTAATATGTCCTAGTTGAGTCAAATTAGTAGAAATCGCACGATAGACCGTGAACACGCTTTGCAGTTAGAGTGACCACATAACTCCTCTCCGTGTCAACTGGAAAACGCTTTTCCCATCTCGGGCTCGCCTTTTACAGAATCAGGCATCACGAGGTGCAGCCCAGGTAAATGGATCTACAACGAAGGCTCGCCCGATGCACTGACTTAGTTAAGTGAAGCGGCGGAGCTGCTGACAATATAACAAAAGAGTAACCTGGTCATTGTACTTGCAAAGCACTGTCATTACTAAGTTTGTAAACTTTCTGAGAACACAGAAGAATCCATACTTCACCTATCTTAAGTAAGGTGGTGTCAACCAAACAGCTTTCAGTTTTAGACCCCGGAAAAGGCAGTCAACCTGGGCTTTAGGTCACCCGCATGGGGGTCGAATAGTGAAACTAAACCGGCTTGACACTCACTGACCCTCCTCTTCCCGTGTCACGTGCAAAGCATTAGCCGATAGCAACATGAAAGCCTATCCGACCCACTCCCCGCAATTGAGAGGAAGCAGCTCTCCCCAGCTCACGACTCCATTGACACGGCGCACGTGCTCCGATAGAGGCTGTCCTCTTCAGATAGCGCCCTGCTGGCTCGTGCGCCCCTTATACCATGCCACCTCCCCGACCAACATACGGGTAACCCATATAGGGGGATGCTAATCCACACAGCTATTTCTCTGACAAGCTCGCCCCTCACAGCGGGGTGAGGCCGGTAACCGGCACACAAAGCCCGGCCATGCGGGCGGCCTAGCGCCCCTAAACATAGCCCCGGCCACGAGGAGGAAGACAGGTTGGGGCAGGGGCTCGGAGGGTAGGGGAGGAGGGAAAAAAAAAAAACAAATAAATCGACTCACCTGAGCAGCGACAGGCTGGGCAGCCCAGACAGAGCGGCAGGTTGGAGAGGCACTTCTCCGGTCTCCCCGCGGGCGCCGCCATAGTGCTTGCCGTCTTCCTCTCCTTCTTCCCCGGGCTGCGGGGGCGGGCACTTCCGGCCGGCCGCGCTAGGATTGGCCGGCCGGCCAGTCACGGGGCGGGAAACGGGAAGAAGAGACGCAGTAGTGCCGGCAATGCCGGACCAGACACGGGGGCGTTCCCGGCGTCCCGTGACGTCGGCAAAAGCCAAAGAATGTCGGGAACGCCCCCGTGTCTGGTCCGGCATTGACGGACAGGCCCCTCGTCCAATGGCAAGGCTCCGTTTACGGAGCCAGCCAATCAAGGACGAGGGCCGAACCAAGCCACACTATGCAACTCAACAGGATTTCGCCTGCGCCGAAAGGATGCGCAGAGCGCATCCTTCGGCGAGGCAAAACCTAAAAATGGTGGTATTACCAAAATTCCTATATTTATTTGTGAATATTCCGATTCCACTCCCTGTTAGCTTCTTCAAGCGACTTAGTTCTAACCTAACCACACTTATTTGGGAAGGCAAACAACCGCGGGAGAAATACGAGGTACTAACACTGCAGCAATCACAGCGGGGATTGGGTGCACCGGATTTTCAACTATACGCGCTCTGTGCACAGGCACATTTTTTACACTTCTGGACTCATCCCACACCTTTTCAAACACACGCCGCAATTGAGACAGATAGAACTTTCCCTTGGCCATTAGCCACGGCCCTGTTTGTGTGATATAAATCGCCGGACCCTGAAATCAATACCATTCAGTGTATGCGCTGTGCGTGATAGGGACTTGGAAGGCGCGCAGGCACTGCACAGCTCTATGCCCCATCAGTTCTAGTAGCTAATCACCCCTCGCTATCTTCTCTAAAAGACAAAGGTGCAATCAGCCATGTGAAGAGGCTAAATATACATACATTTGCAGACTTGTACCAGGGAGACCGATTCCTCGACCCCCCTCCCCCCCCCACACTCCCGGGCACCTGACACCGCTCCTTTGGTGCCAGTAGAGGCTTTCCTGTATTTACAGTTGCAGTCAATGTGCCACACATTACACAATACCTTTCCAGGCCCTCTGAGGACACTGCAGGCCCTAAAGCACATCTACACAACACTCTACACAACACTCTCACAGCGCAAGATGATTACCTCCCTGTACCACCACATGCAACAAACCGCACCAGTGACTATCTCAAAGACACGCAAGGTCTGGAACGCAGACCTTGCACTCACCCTGTCATATCCTTGTCGCTGTTGGGGCTGCTGAGGTAACTTGGGGACGCCCCTCAGAAGTTCCGCAATCTGGTTGCAATGCTGCTTCTCCACGCAAAACAACACGTGGCAATGCATTGGGGGAGATTGCGGGCCCCTAGAACCACGGAGTGGCTCACAGATGTTGCTTATTGCATGAACAATTGTCTCCTTATTGGGAGTTGATGCCGCAGGGGAGCTGCCCCTGCGAAATATGGGAATCATTCACCTCTATTTTTGACACCGTGACATCTCCTCTGCTGAACAGACCGCAGAAGCCTCATCCCCCTGATACGATATGGCATTAGTTACATAACCTCACCCTGTCAAAATGTACATGGGCTCTGAAGAACGCCAACCATAATGGGTGCACCCTTGGACATGTAAGACAATGGGCTATTATATGATGTACAAGACATAGGCGTGAGGACATGGGCGTGAAATGAAATGAAATGAAATGAAATGAAAAATTCCACTTGTATAGCGCATAACCACCCGGAGGCCTCGCAGCGCTTTAGACTGAATTGGTGTGTCGGGCTACAGTGTGCAGCCCCTTCTGTAATACCAATAGTGCTGGTGCACATAAAGCATCAGCGCTATCTTCAAGGGTGCATTCCCTCATTTGCATGGGGCGTGTCCCATGCAAATGAACAAACCCCTTTGCCTCTGGGCCCACACCGTATGACCGACGTGGGCACAGAGCCAAAGAAGCCCTCAGGAGCTGCACTGACAATGCTTCACCTAAAAGGTGGCGCACTGTCAGTGCACCTTCTGAGAGCAGCCCTCTGCCGGGGGTAAAAAGGGTCCTGTGGACCCTCCAAACATTCCCTTGTAGGCAGGTGCAGTGACTGACTGCACCAACCTGCAAGTGGATCTATAATCCCCTTTAAAAGTGCAGTGAAACACGGAGCAGATGTGAAGCAGCCACTCCGTTTTTCACATGAATGCATTGCCCTCCAATACAGCACAAGATCTCGGATGCCGTGGGGAAGTGAATTCCTCAAACTGCGGCACATTTTCCTTCATTGCGCTCGGCGCAATGAAAGAAAAGGTGCCGCATGTGTAATGCGACCCTAGGTGCACTATTGACATAGGTTAGTGTGGCCCTGTCCACCCCTAAAAAAGCCTAAAGTTTACTATATCATGCATAATATTTTCAGACTGTTGACTGACATTCAGTGAAGATCTTAGCGTCCTTATTTAGGAGTGCTATTGTACCGTATGATGTGCAGTCTTCTGGGTTCTTCCCGAGTTTGAGTAGAACGGTAACAACTGTCTCTTTCATGTGTAGTGACAGCCCACTCTCCTGTTCTATAGCATTGAAAAATCTGACCAGTGCCTCTGAAAGAAACTTGAGAATATCTTGTAGTAGTGCGCTGGCAATCCATTTGGTATGGTCTTTTGCATCTCTCAGATTACCTTACTCATTTTCAATATTTCTGGGGCTGTCTAATTCCTGCACCATTTTAGGTGTGATGGAGAATAGGGCCCTGGACTGTACATAAGCCACTATTGCTCTCTTATCCTATTCGCCATAGGGTGGAGCCACTAATAGAAGTCCTGAAAGGTAGTCTATTTCTCTTTCTCCCCACAAGCCCGAGTGCCATCGTCTCTTGTTATGCTCCCCTTGCGAGCTCTCTGGACTCTCAGTCTCCTAGCCTGAAGTCTACCCAAGAGATTTCCTTTCTCATGGAAGGTTTGACCTGAATGCAAGAGAGTAAATTCTGCACTCTTCATTATCAAGTTATCCAACTGGCCCCCGAGTTCTGCTGATTTACGGCGCCTTGTTAAAGTAATCCCATACCTACTTTGTTTCTTTAAAGTTTTGGAGCTCTTCAACCAACTTGGTATGTGCAAGCTTTTTGTCTCTTGCCATTTTAATTGCCATAGGAATTGCCAGCCCAGTTTGTTGGATTGGCTATGACTTTCACCCGGTTAATCTAAAAAAAATATATTTCCTTCACAATTTCTGCTTTATATATTGTGTCTCTTAGTCACCCTAGGGTCTCTTAGTAATCTGTCCCTAGTTTATATCCCCCTCTTACCCTACTTTCGTTCCACTTTTCACTATTTGTGCATGATTATGGTGAGATGTCTGAAATTTTGCCGTAATCAAAGTGCGTAGCTGGTCCTGCATCACAAAATTATACTGTATACACAAAGACAATCAATGGAAATGGGAGTTAATAAGAAAAATCTAAATATCCTTGAGATGCAGTGTGCACAGTGCAGAGAAACAACTATTAAGGGAGGGTCAAGGGGAGTATGTTTATAGACCATCCAAGTTCAAAACCCCTATTTGAACTATAAAGAACAAAAAGAACTTGAAGGTCTGAAAAAAGAAGCTAAGTCCTCAAGGTCTTCAATGAAAAAAACTACGCACTGATATTGCACTGAACCAGTCCCAAGTGGTTGATAGACACTAAATGTACAGTAGAAATCCTATCAGCCCACCCTCTTGGCGGAGCCTCGTCATGTAGGACATCTAGAACCAAATTGGTGTATCCATGCCCAGATGAATTGGCTAGATATCACACTGTTATGGTTCACAAGATGGAAGTGTCCACGCCACTGGCGATGCTGGTACAGTGCAGTGCAGTGAAAAATGAGTGAGTGACATTAAAATGACGGTCAAGGCAAAAGAAAGATCCCTTTATTGTTATTCACCTGGACGTCACATTAAAAAAGGGTGCAAAACAGTATGACAAAATCACTGTCTACTTTGCTGTGTGGTTGATAAGGCCAACATGTTTCTGCCATCAGGTGAAACTACACCGGCATTCTTCAGGGCCACTAGTATAAAGTTGCTACTGCAAAGATACACTCTATTGATAGTGCAAAGAAAAAGTGAAGTGTCAGACCAAAATAAGTCCGCCAACAGTAAATGTGGTCAATTGGACCATCCTACCGTATCCTCTTGAACCATGTGCTGATAGAGGATGCAGTCCCTGCAAACAAAGACAGAGAAAAATAAAACAACTACTTGTTGTTCTCTACACATGATAGACTACCAGGGGCAGTCAACCCTGGAAAAGACTATTATATCATGCAATGAAGACCAAACAAGACTCAGCTAGGCCAGTCAAATCTGTGACGGCCGAATGATTAATACAGGTTGCACATAGGGTAAACCACAGAGAATTCTGAATAAAGATTAAACAAATAGATAAACTTACCCAACTATGTGTGGGAGTCAAGCCTCACCTCACCCGGCAACAGCTCGGAGAATGAGGCCCCGCTCTATGCACAAAAAAATGAATAAATATACAGATAGACTGTCAGCAATCTGATCAGTGTCCTCAACAATTAGTATGTATTCACAGTTGTGCATGAAAACGCTTGGTTGTAAGTTGCCCACAATGATCACAGTGCCATGGAGAAAAAAGGTAGTTATAGCATCAAATGTTGAATGTGAAGGTAGGTTTTAACTGACAAGGAAGAAGGAATGTTCATAGCATTACATCCCTCATGATGTCAACAAGCATTTTCAACCCAAAGACTATCTCGATATTGGGTCCGTACCAACTGCCCCTGGTCAGTGTTTCTGGGTCAGAGCAGTACACAGTGGAGCTTTGCCATTGTCCGGGCGGGTAGGGGCGAAGTCTTGAATTTACGCCACTTTCTTTCAGCTGGGGGAGGGCGGGAGTGGCCGCTGCTTCTTTTCTCAGATAGTAAGCTGCAGACAGAGGCTTTCGGTTTGGGTCAGCACCAGCTGCCCCTGGTCAGTGCTTCTGGGTCAGAGTAGTACACAGTGGAGCTTTGCCATGGTTCGGGCGGGCCGGGGCGTTTACGCCACTTTATTTCGGCCCCCGAGGGTGGGAGTGGCCGTTGCTTCTTTTTTCTGTTGATGGTTTGCTCTCGTGGTTACTGCTTTTGGCTGGGCGCGCTCCAGTTTTCATCTAGACAGATTTCTATCTGTTTTTGAAAAATTATTCATATCCTCAGTGAAGCAATCGGCGTGAATGTCCAAATTTTAAAAGTGGGCACGTAACACCCTTATCTCTGCTATCTGGCCCTATGTCCTCACGGCAATTTTCAAAAAGTGAGTGTTTTTTAAGAACACTAAGCATGTGCATGCTGGGACTTGTCGTTTTGCTGTTTCCATGTTACAGTGGTCGGCATGGGGTGGCACGCTGGCCCGTGCCTCCATTTCTACATCCTGTAACAACTGCTGTACTACGGGCTTACAATTCTCCCAGTTTACTTTTTAAAAAAGTTTAACTACGAGTCGAATGCATCCGAGTTACTGAATATTTAAATATGGATTTTACAAGGTGTCCATTTCTAACACAAACAATAAAAATGCAATATGTCTCGCCTTTCATTAAGTGAAAGCCATTTGCTATGCTATACAATACCATGAGCAAAGCAAATGGCTTCAACTTAATAAAAGGCGAGACCGATTGCATTTTCAATGCTTGTTGTTTCCTGTTTCTATGCGTGCTGCATTTTGCAGCACACATTGAAAGATGAAGTCTCCTCTAATGATTGTTTTTGTCCAGGAAGGGTTCCCTTCCTGCACATAAACAATCATTGAAAGAATGCTGTTTTTCAATTTCTATGTGTGCTAATGCAGCACACATATAAGTTGAAAAACGGCATTTCAGATTGTTTTTGGGCAGGAAGGGAACCCTTTCTGAACAAAAACAATCTCCCCACGATGCAGGCATCCTTGCGCCACGGTGCGAGGTTGCCTGCGTTTGTGCATGGCAGTAGTTTGTGCGCCAGCGCAGGGGAAAGCACAGAGATGCAACATATTGTTGTAAATATGCCGCATCTCTGTGCTTTTCAAACTAACGCTTTTTTTTTGTTTGTAAAAAAACAGATTGCCAGCCACACAATTATTTTAAATCCTCTTCTTTTGAGGAAGAAACCAAGTGAAACTCCTGGGTTTAACTGGGTATCGTGCTTTTACCCTTTTTCTTTTTATTGTTTTAAAATTTTCTATTTCATGTATGAAAAGAACACTTTTTCGTATTTTTTTGTTTACATAACAAAACAATTATTCACAACACGAAACATTTTGATACATACAAACACCTAATTGTATATACACACTGATTCACTGTGATATATACAACCAAATTATCTCACAAAAGACCAGAGTTGCGATTGATATGGGTTCGAGATTTCTAATAGACTATTATTGAAAGTCAGAAAAAATTAATAGAAGCAACTTAATATAATATGCAATTCATTTTACAACCATAGACCACAAATAAATTCCTTTAGTCTATCGACAAACAACTGTCTAATCTCTTTTATGACAATGCGTTTCGAATCCGGTATGTCCACTCAACGGATTCTCTTCAGGGCTCTGCCTTTAAAGAACGTATCTGAAAAGTGTATAAAACAAAGCTCGTTTTAACTTCTTCATTTAGAGGTCCTTTGCTTCCAACTAAGCAGTTACAATGTCACTTCTCTTACCTGTACGCCAGCAGTTGCCCGTCCGCAGGAAGAGTGTAGTTTTGGACTGGGATTCTTAGCTGTATGTCAAAAATTAGATAAGGGCATCATCACTTTTCTTGCTTAGCTAATAAGACTACATGGGGCACACATCTATTGGACATACCTTTAGGGATCGAATTCTTGTCCCCTCCGATACGTCAATATTCCTTTCCGGTATTGTAGGTTGTTTACAGCCTGCAATTGGTAAAGGATTTTATGTAAAACTTTATTCGCACAGAAAAAAGAGAGAGCGTTCACTTCTCTTAAAGGCGTACCTGTTTCTATTTGTTTTCTGCTTCGGCTGTCTAATCTTCTCGTTAGTGGTAAGCGCGCACCATGCGCATTCCAATTTCCGCTTGTCGGTCGATACCCTGCAGTAATTTTACGTGTGTTTTAGCTACCCTGACCGGCGACTGGCTCTCAGTCTCTGGATATGGCAGCCATGTTGGAACGGGTTTTAAAGCTTTCAATACAGCACTACTGTGGCGGCCATCTTATAGTGGGTTTATTTGCGAGAGTGGGGATGTTTGGTACAAAAGAAGGTGAATATACCTTTGTATTAGGAAGAACTATTCCTTTATTCTCGCTTATTTCTCCACTAAGAGGTCGATCTTATTATTTTATGGAGTTCCAACATGGCCGTCATATCCAGAGACTGAGAGCCAGTCGCCGGTCAGCCACAAACACAAGTAAGTCGAGCGATTTTGTATCAAGGAGTGTTTGACATAGTCTGACTGACAGGGTAGTAAAAATATACGTATTATCACTGCAGGGTCACGACCGATAAGTTGAAATCGGACTGCCCACGGCATGCGCTTGTAGCGAAAGAGAAGAATAAACAGCTGCATCCAGAGACTGAGGGTCTCTCATTGTCAGCCGAAAGCACATGTAAGTCGAGCGAGATTTTATCAAGCAGTGCCCCATACAGTTTTAACTAACAGGGTAGCTAAAACACACGTATAATTATTGCAGGGTATCGACCGACAAGCGGAAATTGGAATGCGCATGGTGCGCGCTTACCGCTAACGTGAAGAGTAGACAGCCGAAGCAGAAAACAAATAGAAACAGGTACGCCTTTAAGAGCAGTGAACGCTCTCTCTTTTTTCTGTGCGAATAAAGTTTTACATAAAATCCTTTACCAATTGCAGGCTGTAAACAACCTACAATACCGGAAAGGAATATTGACGTATCGGAGGGGACAAGGATTCGATCCTTAAAGGTATGTCCAATAGATGTGTGCCCCATGTAGTCTTATTAGCTAAGCAAGAAAAGTGATGATGCCCTTATCTAATTTTTGACATACAGCTAAGAATCCCAGTCCAAAACTACACTCTTCCTGCGGACCGGCAACTGCTGGCGTACAGGTAAGAGAAGTGACATTGTAACTGCTTAGTTGGAAGCAAAGGACCTCTAAATGAAGAAGTTAAAACGAGCTTTGTTTTATACACTTTTCAGATACGTTCTTTAAAGGCAGAGCCATGAAGAGAATCCGTTGAGTGGACATACCGGATTCGAAACGCGTTGGCATAAAAGAGATTAGACAGTTGTTTGTCGATAGACTAAAGGAATTTATTTGTGGTCTATGGTTGTAAAATGAATTGCATATTATATTAAGTTGCTTCTATTAATTTTTTCTGACTTTCAATAATAGTCTATTAGAAATCTCGAACCCATATTAATCTCTGGTCTTTTGTAAGATAATTTGGTGTATATATCAAAGTGAATCAGTGTGTATGTACAATTAGGTGATTGTATGTCTCAAAATGTTTCGTGTTGTGAATAATTGTTTTGTTATGTAAACAAAAAAATACGAAAAAGTGTTCTTTTCATACATGAAATAGAAAATTTGAAAACAATAAAAAGAAAAAGGGTAAAAGCACGATACCCAGATAAACCCAGGAGTTTCACTTGGTTTCTTCCTCAAAAGAAGAGGATTTAAAATAATTGTGTGGCTGGCAATCTGTTTTTTTACAAGATATAACCTATGGTCCAGCCGACCGCACGTCCCAGGACCCGACTCCCCATTTTTTCTAATTTCAAACTAACGCAGCACGGCGCAGCAAAATGACCTGCTGCTGCGTGCTACTTTAGTTTGTTGTAAATCTGCCCCCCAGTCAGTGCTCTCTCTGATGACCCATCAGAGGGAGTTTGGGTAGAACCTCTCCATCATTGCTCGTGTTCCATATGTAATTTAGGGTTACTCCATCGTGCAACGGACATCACTACTCCTACTTGCTATGAGTTCCAAACACCTATCAGTTGTGATGGAGAGACTTTTCTTTTGTACCAGAGAAAATGCCCTGAAGAGGGTCCTAAAGAAGGGAACGAAAAATGTACCATTATATTAACGATAATTTTCTATTGAGTGCAACCTTAATGTAAATAATTTTGCGTGCTGTTATTCATTATCAGACACTAATAGATTAAGCCCTGGAGCAGCTAGGCTTGTAAGATACCACACCATTACTTTTTAACTGGTTGAAAAGAATTTAAAGCGATGTGAAGGGTGTCCACAGCTGCTCTTTTGTAGATTAGTAAATAGGATTTATCAGCAGTCAAAAATCATATTGAGTCAATACCTTGTTAGTTAGTCCAAGTTGTGAGACTACTATCCCTCAATGCAGAAGTTTGGCGGCTCCAGGACCAGTATATGGTCCCCTTTCTCCATTCTAACGGACCTTTGATCAGATGCATAGCATAGTCAGTGAGTTTCAGAGTTTGTGAATCTCAAATTTCCCAACTAAAAAAGCAGTGGTCTGCAGGCTGAATGGAAAGGTGACCAAAGTTTGGGATGTTTCCAAGAGGAGCAGGGTCAGAACTGATTTTCATTAAGTGGGCCCCTGGGGCTGATTTAGTGTTTGATGGACAAGTGCTCTGCTGCGATGACAACTGATTACCCTATCCACCAGCCTAAATGTCCGCTTGCCCAATTTTGAGTCTGGCAAACTGAAAGTTTTATAGCGACCGTATAATTTACTCCATGGGTGTAAAACTTCCTCCAACTGCTCAGTGCAGTAGGTGCCATCAGGGGTAAACCATCCGACAGTCAGCCATATTTAGATGAATGGCTGGATGGGTATTTTGTGCTGTCCATCGCCAGTAAAAAAGAAAAATGACCCCCTAACCGTGGGGAAAACATTCCTATTACATTGACAAACAGGAAGCTTTTTTACAAGTCCTGAAGAATAGTTTACCTCAACCCACACTGCTCCAAGAATAAGAAGAGCCAGGGCCGAGGCCTCCTTACCAGGACTGGACCTGCCAGCTCTTTGGGTGTCATCAGACCCATGGGAGTCCCTGGCCTTCAGCTGGGCCATGCTTGCCTGCTACAACGGACCCTGGTGCATTGATGTCTGTGCATGCAAGCACACAGACACTACAAGTTCTCACAATTGTCACTGAGCAGATTAATGCACTGCTAGCCTTCATCATTAAGCAGAAAGAATCCCTCTAATGTAAATTTAGAAGAGAACTATTCTTTAATGATCATTTTCGGAAACAGCTTTGGAAAAGCCTGGATGAGTTGTTAGGAAGCCTAATGTATATGGCAGCTGTTTAAGGTACTCTTCTTTTTAAAAGAGATCAGATATTTTAACTTTATTTAAATGGTGCCAACTATGATGCTCAACATAACACTTCAGTGTGCCATAGTTTGTGCATAATTTGTTTACTCGCATAATTTTGGTCATTCACACAATTATACAAGAGATCACTGACTCCAGTTAAAATTTTGAGTGTCATCGTTATTTTCACTTTCACATTAAAGCAACTGTGTTCCTACACACTCTCTTCTGATATGCTTGCTCGAATTGGTTTAGAACTTGTGTGGAGTTGCAGAGAATACGAAATGAGGAGTACAAAAAACTCTAGGAAGTAGGCCCGTTTTGAAAGGCTGGAAAGTCAGTGTTTGGGAAGTAACCAGATACCACACAAGCAGCCCTATCAGAAACTTGCTTCATTCGACTCCGGGCATAAATCCACCCTACCTCTCATCACGCACAAAACACTTCCTGCCAAAGCCACACTCATGACCCACACTCTTCCGACTGAGCACAACATTAAATCAGTAACTATACCTCTCTCAATATATATATCCTCTATCCTCTATTTCCACTCTCTGTCTCATCCCAAACCTCATTCTACTACTCTTTCCAATGCACTACCCTATTTCTCACTCAATACCTCTCTCAATATATCCTCTACCTCCACTCTCTCACTCATCCCAAATCTGTTATGTTATGTTACGTTATCCTGCATTTCTAAAGCGCACAGTTGCTCAGAGTATCCCGGCGCTGCTACCCTGAACCACCGCCCACCAACACAGCAGGCAAAGCCTCAAAAGAATGTGCTCAGAACAATAGTGTTTTTAGGCTCTTTTTAAAGACAGCCGGATCAGCAACCTTCCTAAGAGCAAAAGGAAGCTCATTCCAGGCTAGGCCAGCTTTACGGGTGAAAGAGCATCCACCTAAACTATGGCGCAAAAAACGCAGAGTCTGGATAAGGAGTTGGTTCGAAGACCGTAGAGTCCTAGTAGGGGAATAAAAAATCAAACGCTTCTGCAGATAGAGTGGGCCCAATCCATAAAAGGCCCGTTCGACAATAACCAACATTTTAAATTTCAAACGGGCCTCAACTGGGAGCCAATGAAGGTGGCGGAGATGGACCCGCACGCTCTGCCTGGAAGAGAGGCCCAGTAGGAGCCGAGCAGCCACGTTTTGGACTACCTGTAACTTTTTTATCAAATAGCCTGGACAACCGACTAAAAGCGCGTTGGAATAATCCAACCGTGAAAGAATTAAAGCCCGGACTACTGTTTCTTTGGCCTCCATAGGCAGAAGGGGGAGGAATTTTCGCAGGGTTTTAAGTATACCAAAACAAGTCCCTGTGAGTTTTTTGACATGCGTCGCAAAATTCAGATTTTCCTCAAACCACACCCCCAAGTTTTTTGCATGGCCCTTGTCTGATTGAGGGGGCGGAAAGTCCGGAGGCCACAGTCTAGTTCTAAAGCCAGCAGGAAATGCCCAAAACAGGAGCACCTCCGACTTCTCCTCGTTGCACTTAAGTTGTGCATTGGCCAGCCAGCGAAACACCGCAGAAAGACAACGCTGAGCCATGATGACCGAGTCCTCACCCCTTCTCCAGGTGAACAATAACTGCGTGTCATCCGCATATGCCATCACTCTAGCCCCCAGTGACTCCGCGAGGTAAACCAGGGGACTCATAAAGATGTTAAACAAAAGGGGGCTAAGGGAAGAGCCCTGCGGGACGCCAGTGGAGAGAGGGGAGGATGACGAGGAAAACGGAGGCAGCCAGACTTGCTGTGACCTGTCCTCCAAAAAGGATGGCAACCAACTCCACGCCGTACCCGTAATACCGATGTCGGCAAGTCGGTTAAGAAGGAGAGAGTGAGGAACCGTGTCGAAAGCCGTCGAGAGATCCAGCATCACCAAGTCTGCTCTCCCGCTGGCATCCTAACAGTCCCTAATAGCCTCAGCCACCTCCAACAATGCCGACTCTGTGCTGTGGGCAACCCGAAACCCCGATTGCGCAGGATGTAGCGCGCCCGACTTCGCCACATAGTTGGTTAGCTACGAAGTGACCACCTTTTCGCAGACCTTGGCCAAGCTAGGCAAAAGAGAAATAGGTCTATAATTACCAGGAAGTGAAGGGTCGAGAGTGGGCTTCTTGAGTAAAGGCAATAAAAGGGCCTACTACTATAATCCCCAAAGTAACACTTTTCAGACTCTTCCCTCTTCTACCCCTCCTCGCAACATCCCATACCTCTTTTACTATTGAGATCCCCCAAACAAGCCTTTCTTAACCCTTGCCTTTGACTCTTCCCCCCTCCAACCCCTCTTTACTCATCCCAAACCTCCTCCTACTGCTGTGAGCTCCAAAAACAAACAAAAACACGTTCTAGACCCTTCCCTCCACTATCCTTTTGTATCCAAATAAGAGACTAACATGTCCACCGCTCGAATTAATTTCATATTTCCCTATACTAATTCCCCACGAATCCTGTTTGGGTTCCGAAGTAGCGTGCTACCCGCTGAAAAGCGTTTCAACACCTCATCAGGGGTACCAAGCGCTATATAAATGCAAACCCTTCCCTCTTCTATCCCTCCACTATCCCTTTCAATCCAAATCACAGACTAACATGCCCACCGCTCAAATTAATTCCATATTTCCCTATACTAATTCACCACTAATGCTTTTTGGGTTCCGGAGCAGCGTGCTACTCGTCAAAAAAGTGCTTTGATGCCTCGTCAGGGGTAGTAAGCGCTATATCGATGCAATTACAATTACTATAAGGTTCATGCATGCTGTCCCATGCTCCCTGCACACTAAAGCACAGCGGCTGATCTCAGTCTGGTCAACAGCACGCACAATAGGAAAATGCTTCCCGCACAGGCCACGCTACACTGACACTCTTCCAAGCAAGCATCTCCTATGGTGTAGTGTGCCATCCATCTGATAATGGCTCCGGCACTTCGTCGTGGGCCTGAAGTGCCATTTAGATGCAATTTCGATGCAATACTTACATGATCAGCTTGGAAGCCACACCTGCAGCCTGGGCTTTGGGAAGGCGTTGACATTGGCCTCGAATGATGGGAATAGTTCAGGAAGCCAGTCATCACTGCGTCGGTTTTCTGCATTTCCAGACCAAATTAGCAAAGATAAGCACTATTCTAGCTAGCTCAGGCTAGTGTCAGTGACAGATCGTCTGCCAGGATAACATTAACAACCACAGCAGTAACGTGAGGCGAACACCTCATCTGGAAGGAGCGGGCAGGAAAACAGCACAGCAGACCTTCAGCTGCTCAAATTAGTATCTTTGCCACATCCCAAAGTGCAGCGCGGCTGGTGGTTTTCCTGTTCGCCCACTGACCAGTAAACAGAATTTAAAAATAAATATGGCCTCTGTTTTACTTCAGAGATCATCAAACGTGTAAGTGCTGCTTTTTTGGGGAATGAAAACAGATGATGAAGCAGTCCACGCTTCAAAGCATCGTGTCATTAATTCGGCCTGCGTTTCCGTACATAGCGCACGGTCTCGGGTAGAATAAAAATATAGAAAACGTCCTTCCCCTTGAAGGACTGTGAGACTGTGTACATAAACTAAAATACCTTTAATGGAGAACCAATACTTAAAACATAAAAACAAAGGCGGTGTTTCTGAAAAGCCCGTTTTTTTATTTCTTTTGGTATATATATATGACGTTGTATTGTATCGGTGAGTTCTAAGGCTCCACGTGGTGTGGTATCTTTGGGGCCAGATAAAATTGTGACGGAAAGTATACATTTTTTTTTACATAACTCCCCATTCCAAAAAAAGTAAATTGCTAGCGCCTGTATATTAATCCCGCCACTGACCCCCGCCGCTCCTGTTTCTAGGGTGCTGTCTGAGACTGAGTGGAGAGCCTCAAAATAAAAATGCACCACCTGTAACTCCATTCTATAGGCAGAGATGTGCTGCCGGGCCTGGGGCATTGGTATGCAATTACAAGATCCCTGGGGCCTCATTTATGAGAAATGGCGCATCGCTGCGTGAAAGCAGCGATGCGTCACTTCTCAGTGCGCACTCCTTGCGACATTCCTGATGCGTCACATTTAATGTATGATGCATCATGTCCCAAGGAGTTACAGATAGTCAGTATTTCTGACGTATCTGTAAGCGCAAAAGTGACGCATTGCTGGAGTGTGTCACAAAAGTGACGCAACTCCAGCAATGCATCCAAAGGGCCTGCGTCAGTCTTACGCCTGCTGTGAGGCAGGCGCAAGATTTTCACGCAACGGCGTCCTAAATGTGACGCAGTGAAATCTCATAGATTTCACTGCGTCACTTATACGACCCTTCCTTGCGTCAATACGCCCCCCTTGCGTACATTATACCTGGCGCAGATATAATGTGGCGCAGGGGTTTACAAAGTGACGCATCTACCTAGATGCGTCACTTTGTAAATATGGCGCAACAAGGCCCATTTTTTAAGCCACTGGTGCGTCACAAAAAGTGACGCATAGGCGCCGTAAAAGTGACGCACAGCCTCATAAATGAGGCCCCTGGAGTTCAGGGGTAGTACTCCGGCTCCCCCTCGCCATCCTTCAATCAGCATAAACTGCACTTAGAATCGGGGGCCCTAATCTTTCCTGACCCTAGCCGACACCCTTGCGCTTCCATGCACCTCCCAAAGGAGCACCTCTGCAGGAAACCTGCCTTCCAGGCTATGTGAGAGGAAGCCACCGTCTCGACTAGGGGTGAAGGTGCGGGTGCTGCACGGGAAAAGAGAACAGGTAAGGGAGGTAGCAAGGGTGGAGAAGAGAAGGTGGAGCATCTGGGTGAAAGAGGCCATCTTTCATTCATATGTTGTGAGGAGGCAAGGGGGGGGGTAAGAAATAAAATGCTAGAAAATTATATGAATAATTTAGTTTCAGTTATTGGGGTGGAATGGGGTGACACATTTCTGTTCATTTTATTAATGCTTATTTCGGGATCACATCCATAAAACATACAGTGAAAAGTATAAAAATAATGTTATAAATATTAATTTAAAAACAAAGTATTGCAGCAATTGATTACATTTCTCGTCAATACGCAGCAGTACGTACAAATAATGCATGCATACCAATCATCATTGTTGCATTAGCCTGCTATGAGCACATCCTAAAGGAGATTAACATGCTACATCAGACGTCCTAGGGATTTCGTTATACCCTAACAGCTAACAAATAGCACCCAAGACTTAAATGCATCGGGATGCTGCGGTCTGATCTTAAGATTCGATAAGTTTCACTAAAGTGCCTCGTGCCGAGGGCGAGGCAGATTGGCCTTAGCCAAGACCTCCTCGGCTCAGTCTATCATATGCCATATACCATATAAAGAAAAGTAGATGTTTAATGCCTCTAGATAGTCATTGCAGAATGAGCGATGTTGGTCTAGTGGAGTCCCACTTGTGCATGAGTTTATTCACAAGCAGTGTTCCAACTCTCAGTTTTATCAACAAGGTACGAGTTAACGGTGGTACAAAACCATCCATATAGGGTTCGAATGATGAAGCAACTATAAAGGACAAAAACCACCCTTCAGACCTCCTATCTTTGCATTAAGATGATGTAAGTCAATCGTAAGGCCCAAAATTTCTGTTCGACAACTGACTTTGAGTTAATATTAATTTCAGATTAATTAGGCCAGTATGTACCCAAGCCTAGGGTTCTCAGTTTGAATTTAATATAGCTAAGCATAGGTATGGTTAACAACCTCCTCTAAGACTAATAACAGTCTAACCCAGTGGAGTAAGGGTTTTAACTTGGCAAAGCCTTCGATTCTTTTGAGGCTGGTATCTGAGAAAAAAAGAACTGTCGGGGTGGTTCTCAGAAGGGTGAACAGGGATTTAATAAGACAATGTTCCCTGTAAATCAACCCACCAAGATTCTCTGCACCCCAAACTTCTGCACCATACAGAGTGGCTGACTGCACCTTTGCCCTATAGATCTCAATGACTGGGGACACTGATTTCGGTGTCGAAGCTTTATTGCGCTTTGTTACTGTTGAAGCATTAGATGAATTCGGATTTTAATGTTTGGGCCTTCCATTTGGTGTTTTTGTCGAACCTCACTCCCAGATAGTCAAACAGATCTACCTGCTGGACCTTTGTCCCACACATGGAGAACCCGCCTTTAAATGATTTATGGGTTTGAGGACCATGACCTTAGTTTTGGAAGCATATACTTCCAAACCACTAATATCCCAATGCTCAACTAAACTGTTCAGCAGGTTCTGCAGCTCAGATACAGTACAGGAAAGTAGCATGATATCATCAGCAAATAACAATCCAGGAATTGACAACCCCCCAACCTGGAAAAATTATGAACACAAGTGGATAAATGGTCCACCAAGTCATTAATGTAGAGGGAAAACAGGGTAGGGGCCATCATGCAGCCCTGGCACACACCACGGGCGATAGGTATACAGTTTGTGAGCTCCAGTCTGGCCTCCCACCTCACTTGACCAAAGTTATTTTCATGGAGTCTAATAGGGACATACAGTAAGCATGGTTCAAAATCCATACTGGCCAAAGTGGGCCACAGTTGACATGTAGGGACCAGGTCAAAGGCAGCCCTGAAATCTACCAAGGCCATGTTGACATGGTCTTCACAGAACACCAGCTATTTCCATATTATAAGATTCAAGTGAAAGACCTGGTTGATAGTACTCACTGTGGTGTGGAACCCTGCTTGAAATGGGGATAGGATTTTCCTCCAATCCAACCAGTCTTGTAGTCTATCTAAGATTTGATGCCAAAACCCTTCTGTTTATGTTTATGTTTATTAAATTTGTATTGCGCACAAATACTCGAAGGTGTCTCGGCGCAGAAGATTATACATTGACTGAAATAAAATGAGAAGTGAAATTATTGATCAAATAACCATGTTTTCAACTGTCTTCGGAAAATTAACAGGGATGGACTGGTTTTGATGTGAAGAGGGAGAGTATTCCCTTCTGAAGGTTACTGATCAGACTGATTAGTCTGTAGTTACAAAGAGATGTTCTATCACCCTTTTTGAAAATAGGGATTAGTTCACCACCTAGCCAGGAGAGGGATATGCTGTCATCTGCCAGTATTCTTTTGTATACAAGGTTAATGTAAGGTCTCCATACACTAGGCTCAGAGTGATAAAGGTCTCCTGGGACCTTACCTGGTCCAGGCATCTTGCAAGGGTGTTATGTACTGTTGTGTTACTAACCATTTATAGAGCGCACGTACACCCGTAGGTTTCATGGCTCTGTTGTAGAGAGACGTAACCAATCCCTAAGCTTAGGCTTGCTCAAACGTCTTCAGGGACTTCCTAAAGACCAAAAGATTGTTGCAGTTCCTGAGTGAGAAAGGGGAGGGAGTTCCAGAAAGTGGCCACCAGATAGGAGAAGCAGCTTCCTCCTTGCCTTTTTTGATTGAACGAGGGGATGGTGACCAGGCCAAGATGGGCAGAACGTAAGTTACGCTGGGGTTTATAGTTGTTAGTCATGTTTCTTACAAATTTAGGGCCTTTACCGTGCAGTGCTTTAAAAGCAGTGCAGCCCGTCTTAAAAGCGATCCTTTGGGCTATCGGCAACCAGTGTAGTTTTGCCATACCAGATCTAGCTGACTGCCATTTGGGTTGTTTCCATATAAGTCTTGCCGCCTGATTTTGGACCATCTGGAGTCGTTTTAGCAGTCCCACTTGCAGGCCAAGATATAGGGCATTCGAGAAGTCCAAGCGAGAGAGTACCAGGGCTATCACTACCTGTATGAGTGCCGAGTGGGTCAACAGGTGTGCAATTTTCCTGATCTTTCGAACTTGGAAAAGCTAGAGGAAACAACAGCTCCCACCTGTCCTTTAAGTGACATGTCGGTGCTGAGAATGACTCCTAAGTTTTTGGCCGAAGGGGAAGCCGTGGGCGGGGGGCCCATATTGGTCGGCCAGAAATGTGGGCCTCAACTGAGCTCACTCTTCCTGGGCAATATTAGTTCTGTCTTGCCTGGATTGAGTTTAAGATGGTTCAGGTCCATCCACCTCCGTAAGTAAGACATTGTTGCCCGGAACTCATCTGCTGAGTCTGGGGAATTCAAAGGAATTATCAACTGCAAGTCATCAGCGTAGTTGAAAATGGTAATCTTGCGTTTTTTTAGGGAATGTATCAGGGGTCTGGGGTATAAATTGAAAAAAAGTGGCGACAGTGATGAACCCTGAGGCACCCCACAGAGGGAAGATAGTCTCGGGCTGTAAATGTCCCGAGTCTCACTGACTGCGTCCGATTGGTGATGAAGGAGGCTATCCATCTAAGAGCGGGTCCCTTGAGGCTGGCCTGTTCGACACGGTTCAACAGTATGTTATGGTTGACCGTGTCGAACATGGCCGACAGATCCAGGAGCACCAAGGCCTGGTGGATGCCCTTGGCCGCATTGACTCTAAGAGTATCCTGGACTCAGAGGATCACCGCTTGCTTAGAGTGTGACGGACGAAAGCCGGCTTGGTTCGGTTCTAGATAGTCAGAATGTTCGATGAGGTTCGAAAGACATCTAGACACGTGAGCCTGAAGTATTTTGGCCATGAAGGGGGGAAGGGAGATGGGCCGGTAATTGGACGGATCCGAGGGGTCTGCCCCGGGTTTTTTTATTAGTGGGACGACCGTTGCATTTTTAAAAGTGCAAGGGACCTTGCCATTTGAAAGAGATTCATTCAGGAAGGGGAGAATGCTCTGGGGTAGAGCCGAGCAGACCTCTTTCAGAATGTGTGGTGGGCAGCTGTCATTAGGCGACCAGGAGTTGACCCAAGACAGAAGCTCCAAGAGTGTTTTTGGGTCGATAAGGGGGAGGGCGTCAAGAGTGCAGTGATTGTTACATATGCCGTCCATAGGTTCCTGACTGAGCAGATTATTTCATAGCAGAAATTTTGTCTATGAAGAACTTTTTTAGCGAGTTACAGAGCTCCTTGGTAGGGGTCTGTGTGGGTGCTGTTCTCTCGCTGTTGCATAGGTCATTCACTATTTTAAAGATATCCTTTGATTTATTTTGGGAGTTTAATATTTTCGTGGAAAAATAAGCAGCTTTGCTTTTTAGAATAGTTTTCTGATATTCCCTACGGGCTATGGTGAATTCCTCCTTATCTTACGGGGTGTATTTTGCTCTCCATTTCCTTTCTTTCTGACGTAATTCAAGTTTTAATTTCTTTAGGTCAGAGGTGAACCATTTGTGGGCAGCCATACAGCGTGTGCGGGAGAATTTAACAGGGGGAGCATGGGTGTAGCTGGCCACAGATAGCCAGTCAGTGAATTTTCCTTCCATGATGTCAACATCCGTACAGATGCACGAGTTGCACAAGTTGATGGTTGTTAGTGTCTCATCCAGGGAAAATCTGGGTATTTTATCTTAATTTTTACTAGCCATGTCATACAAATCTATTTTTTGATCAGCCCTAAAGGAAACTCCTCGGTGTTACTGTATAAAATTCCATAAAATGCTTCACCCATTGCTGAGATGATCGCACATTCAATAAAACTAGGGTTTATTGAATCAAAGTGTAAGAAAATCTGCCTGAAGAATTTCTGATCTTTGTTTTTGGAAGCTTCAATTAGGACTAACCCATTTTAATCAATCCATTCCAGCTTGGATGAGGCAGTAAGAGTCTTATACGTTGCTTGATGTCACTTGATGGATTCACCATCACCTAGTTTGAACATCCTAATTGAAAGATCCTTGATCTGATGGGACTCGCTGGAGTACCAAGAGGGAGCATGATTTACCCTTCCCTTGCTGACCTTCATTACTCTGATACATAAGATGTGTAGAGCTTTAAACAACTCGTAATGCAGTTTCCCCAAGGGTTTTTCATTCGAAGGAATGCTTTCAAAAGGGCCCAGAAAGCTATTGAATGTAGCATATATTTGAAAGAGTATATCTGTATCTTGTACCACTTGACGGCTTTTCTATTATTTGTTAATGTCAGGGTCATGTTAGAGTATGGATCTAAGATTGTCTTGGCCTTTAACAGCTTATCGTTCATTGTCAATTTAGGTACATTGTGATCACTATCTTTCCGTAGCATAACTTCAAAATCAAGCGCAAGATGCCAGAGGTCAATGTCAAAAAGTACATAGGACCAGAAGTACGACCAAGAAAATTGTGCCTCACAAATTGCAACTCTTTTGCGAGTCGCAATTTGCAAGGTGCAATTTCCGATGTACACTAGTGTATTTCACACTGTTTGTGATTCCCAATGGGGTCGCAAATTGCGAGGCTCATTAATATTAATGAGCCTCTCGCAATTTGCGAGCCCATTGGGAATGACTGCCCGCCCAGGGATGGTGGCCTGCTGGGCTCAGCAGACCACCATTTCCGGGACTGCTTTTTAATAAAGCAGCTTTTTTTAAAAAATGCAACCCGTTTTCCTTAAGGGAAAACGGGATGCATTTAAAAAAGAAAAATTAAATCTTTCAGTTTTCATTTTTGTAAGGGCAGGCAGTAACTGACTACTCTTAGAAATATTTTCAAACATACTCACAAAGGGGAAGGGGTCCCCTGACGACCCCTTCCCCTTTGTGAGAGGTTTACCACCTACTTAATGTAGGTGGTAAACTACAAGTGTTTTGCGGCTGCATATGCGGTCGCAAAACACTAGTACATAGAATGTTGTCTCGATATTAGGATGGGACGCCCCTTCCTAATAGCGAGAGTCGCAAATTCTATTTTGCGATTCAGGGACTCACAAAATAGCATTTGTACATGCTATTGATGGCGCGCGGGACCACTAGCTCAATTTACCATACTCACCTGGGCCCATAAACATTCACCTTTGAACTAGTAGTCCTGCTTTCTATTTCCAGCCTATCAGTACTTTGAGTCCTAGGCATCGAAAAGGTGTTAGCATTATAAGTAGTATTTAACAATTTTACCTTTCCTGTAATAACCACCGACTCGGGAGAATATTAAAACTCCTTATCTATGCAAGTTTTGGTGAGTCTTTATCCAAATTACAGTGACCATAAATTTCACAATTAAGAATATGATTAATAGGACATAAAGATTGTAAGAAATCACAGTAAAACCTTTAGAAATTGGTACCTGGGAAGGGTGAGAAAGGGAAATAGCACAAGGACATACTACACAGATTATATTTACCTAGAATGGTGTGAGGACAAACCCTGGCCACGGGCTGGGGCAAAGATAGGGCTCCCAACTAATCAGGTGCTCACATGACAGGACAGGTGCAGATCAGGACAGGTGACCTCAGCTAAGTGCAACGCCAGCGTTACACCCCTCTCTCTATGCCAAATTAGGTACCCCTAAAGGGTAATCGATAATTTTCCCTCAGCAACACCTTGATTCTTCGGACAGAGTGCTCCGCCAGCACCTCTGTTCTCAATCTCATATAGCATGTGTTGGGTCAGTGACAGGTCAGCTACTCGGACAAGTCGGACAATTTCTCTAACTAAGCCTACCTTAGTTATACCATTTCCAGGGCAATGTACCACCCCTAAATATTGCAGATCTATGTGTTCCCCTTCAGTGATTGGTCAGAAAGACGAGGAGAGGTCATCACACCATACTAAGATGAGGTAATTTCTTATTCAATGTAATGGATCAATGTTCCCGCCCATAATTTACTTTCACACGTTTTTATTCCACCCAGCAATATTATTTTATGTTAATATAAAAAGTTTAATAAAGTAGCAATTCTTCTTCCTTTCCCAGGTTTATAGGTTGTGGTTCCCATGCACTTTGCCGGAAAGACAGTTCACTGGCATCAGTTCAATGCCATTGCTTGAGGTCTCTCAAAGTTCTTGGTACATGCGCAGTTTGGATCCAGTATGGCTGATCATGTCACTCCTCAGGACCAAATACGAGCTAATAAAGAAGTCAATGAGAGACACATTAGAATACAAAAATAAATTAATGCACTGTATACCACTTAACTCTACTCTAACCCCATTGCTTTATTTATACTATAGCATTAATAGTTAAGCAGAACGAACAAAGTTTAGTACAAACAACAGAAGATGCTTAACTGTGTGAGACATGAATGGGCCATTGTGAAGGGCCGACCCTTACCTCCAGGGGGCGGCGAACCAGTGTGGACTCCCATACCTTCGGAACCACCCGTACCGCAACTCAGACAACCCAGGCTACTCCTCTCTCTATCTCCCTACAGGCGCCGACGGCAACGCCGGTGCACGGCGGACCGGAAGTGACCTTTCGTGACCCCGGAAGTGTGGCGGGTACTGAAGGACCGGAAGCGACCACACCTGGCCCCGGAAGTCATTCTACTGGATCCCGACCAGATGGTAGAAAAGCCGACGACTCGGAGGACTCAGGGTTCCCAGCAGCGGACTCGTGGCAGGAGTTAGCAGCACGCGAAGAACCAGCAGCGGAAAGCGGAGGAGAAAGGAAGAGCCGAGAAGAAGAAGAGGAAGAAGACGTTTGGTGTGAGGACTGGTGGCGTCCTCAGGAGGTGGCTGGAGAGCGGCCATAACTCGGAGGAGAGTTACGGCGGGGCGCGTGAGTAGCTTGTTACCTTTCTCCGTGTTTCCCCTTTGTAGTAGTGTACATAGCGTAAATAGTCTCTACCCGCTACCCGTCTTCTCTCTCTCTCTCTACCTACCCTACCGCCCTCCCTCACGTCCGTTTCAAACCCTCTCACTCCCCGGTGCAGGTGACATTATTACGAGGTTCGTTGTCCTCTGGACTAACCGCCCTGTGTCTCTTTCTATTTACCTCCGAGGGGCACACCGTTACCCACACCACGGAAAGACGACCTCAGCCCAGCAGCGTACATCCTACCGACGACGCCTCCCCGGAAACCTCATCACTACATCCTTACCTGGGCTTCCACCCGGACAACCATACTTTAAAGACCAACGTTCTGTACAATCAATAAAGTTCTCGCTAATCATAGCGCACTTCATACGGCCTCCACGCCTGTTATTCCGGCCCGCCCTAACCCCCACTCCACAGTTGGTATCAGAAGTGGGATTGCCCGGAAGCATGGAGGCCGCGGTCAAACAACTGGCAGAAGGCCAGGAACACCTGGGAAAATTGATGGAACAGTTCCTCAAGACCGCAGAAGATGACCGGGGACAACTGTATGACGCCCTGAAGGGTCAGGGCACAGCCCAGGACAAAACTCTTGAGAAGCTTACAACCGTCATGGGGCAACAAAGACCGGTGGCCTCTCTTCCCTCCGTAGTATTGCAAAAATATGTGGCTGGTGAAGATCCCGATTTTTTCTTTACGAACTTTGAGCGCCTGGCTCAGGCCGCAGCCTGGCCGGCCGATCGTTGGGGTCATTACCTCGGTCCTCTTTTAACAGGGGAACTGCAAGCGGCATACCAACAAGCCAACATACAGGGACAGACCCCCTATGAGGACATTAAAACTTGTATTTTGGAGCGTCTCGGGATCGACGACGAAACGTACAGGGTTCGGCTTCGTCAGGCCAAGGAAGGGCCCCAAGAAAATCCCAGAGCGTTGTCCTTTCGTATAAAAGATCTGGCCAACCGGTGGTTAAAACCCGCAACATCCAGTAAGGAAGAGATACTAGCCAAGATCTACCTAGAACAGTTTCTAGCATCCTTACACCCAGCCACACAGAAATGGGTACGTCAACATGCTCGATTGACTCTCGATAGTGCGGTGGAAATCGCCAGCGCCTATAACCGAGCTCAAGAGTCCCAACGTGTGAAGGAAGAACACTCCACACGCTTACCCCATGGCAGTCATACCCGGCCACAAAGACCACCTCCGGTGGTCCGAAAACCCGACCCAGTACCTTTGATGCCCTATCCGGTCATGCCTAGACCACCCCAACCCGGTCCACAATGCTATCATTGTGGTGGCTACGGACACATAGCCCGCATTTGCCCCCAGAAGGAGGAACCAATGGAAATAGGGATGGCTAAGAACTATGTGTGTCTCACTACGGAAACAACCCCTCCACCCTTCCGCTGTCCTGTGCAGATTGACGGACACCAGTTGATGGCCCTTGCCGATACGGGATGCCGACATAGTGTCCTGCGACCACAAGACCTGCCCCACTCCCTGGGACCCGTGACAGGAACCGTGGCCATCAAATGTGTCCACGGGGATACAAAAAGCTACCCGACCGCAAGAGTATGTGTACAACACCCCAGCGATAAAGGGAGCACACTAACAGTCGGACTGGTACCCAATCTCCCCGAACAAGCTATTCTGGGTAGCGACTATACTGGTCTTCCCCACCTCCTACAGGACACTACTGATTCTCTGAAGAAATGGTGGGCAGAAGCCCCTTTTTCCCATGATTCTCCTGCTTCAGGTTTCTCCCCCAAACCATTAAAATCCAAAACTCAAAAGAAAAAGGAAAAAAGGGACTTCGCCCTGGCTTGCCCTGCTCAGGTAGACACACACCCATGGGAAACAGATCGAGAGTTCCGTGCCGCCCAGCAAGAGGATCCAGTTCTACAGGACGCCTGGGGGCGAGCCCTTCCCAATGAGGACCCATTGCAAGTAGGTCCTTACTTCTTCATAAAGAATGGACTCCTATATAGGAAGGGAGGACCCCAGACAAACGCCCAATTAGTTATCCCTGGACTGTTTCGGGAAAAGGTGCTGTTTCTGGCCCACAGTCACCTGCTGGGAGGACATTTTAGCAATGAAAAGACTGGTGAAGCGATCTTGGAGAAATTTTACTGGCCTGGAGTATATGCTCAGATTAAACGCTACTGCCGGGAGTGCCCGGTGTGCCAGAAAACCAGCCGATATCAGCCTCCAAGGGTTCCCCTCCAACCCCTCCCTCTCATAGATGTCCCCTTTACTAGAGTAGGAATGGACCTTATAGGCCCCCTGTTACCCTCTAAGAGCGGATGTAGGTATGCTCTAGTGTTAGTGGACTATGCCACCCGGTTCCCTGAAGCAGTACCCCTCCGTCAACCCACCACCCAGAACATAGCCAAAGCCCTCATTTCCATCTTTTCTAGAGTAGGGTTTCCCCGAGAGATATTGACCGATCAGGGTACACCCTTTGTCTTCTCTCTCATGCGCCAAGTCTGTTCCAATCTGGGAATTAAGCAAATAAGAACCTCAGCTTATCACCCCCAAACAGACGGGTTAGTAGAGCGTTATAACGCAACCCTGAAAACCACCCTAAAAAAACTATTGGGTCTTGAGAGCAAAAGATGGGAGGAGATGCTTCCCCTCGCCCTTTTTGCCATTCGCTGTAAGGTACAAAGTAGTACTGGCTACTCACCATACGAACTGTTGTATGGCCGAGCACCCAGGACTCTATTGGACATGGCTCGTGAGGCCTGGGAAGCTGAGCCTGACCGAACCCGTCCTCTTCCCGAATACATCGACAATCTCAAGACACACTTAGGAGAAATCAGGGAGATCGTGAGACAGAATCTGTTGGCCGCCCAAACTACCCAGAAAACCCAATACGACAAAGGAACCAAAGTTCGGTCCTTTGTTCCCGGAGACCAAGTTCTACTGCTCATCCCATCTTCGGATCATAAGCTACTAGGACAGTGGCAGGGTCCGTTCACTGTCATAAAGCAAGTGACTTTGGTCACATATGAAATTGAAACGGATGCCAGCCGGGGGGTTAACCAAATCTACCATGTCAACCTCCTAAAGAAATGGGAGGGTCCCCGTCCCGTCCTATCCGGTAGTACCCCCTTCCCGTTTGAGGGATGTTTCGATGCAGACCTACCAGAGTGCAAGAAAAAGGACCTCTGCCGGTCCTTGTCGTCCTTACAATCAGTCTTCTCCTCCTTACCGGGACACACTACTGTGGTGGAACATGCCATTCACACAGAACCCGGAAAGACGGTAAGACAACGACCATACCGCATCCCTGAAGCCCGTAGAGCCGTCATCAAAGAGGAAACCAACCAGATGTTAAAGATGGGCATCATAGAACCCTCCAACAGCAGCTGGAACTCGCCTATCGTCTTGGTCCCTAAGCCTGATGGCTCTACCAGATTCTGCATCGATTTTAGGGAGGTGAATAGGATCTCTGCCTTCGACTCATACCCCCTACCTCTTGTAGACGAGATGGTAGAACGCATTGGCAAAGCAAAGTATATAAGCACCCTTGATCCGTGCAAGGGCTATTGGCAGATCCCCTTGAAAGCAGAAGACAAACACAAGACCGCCTTCTCCACCCCAGAAGGCTTGTTCCAGTTTAAAGTAATGCCCTTCGGGCTGCATGGGGCCCCGGCGACATTTCAGAGGGCCATGAACCAGGTTTTATAACCTCATTCCCAGTACTCAGGCGCTTATCTTGATGACATAGTCATCTACATCGATACCTGGGAACAACACCTTTCCCATTTGCGATCTGTTGTCTCCTCCCTGGGCAAATACGGATTCACCATCAACCCATCCAAGACCACTTTAGCGGCCCAGAGTGTAAAATATCTAGGATACTTGTTGGGTGAAGGGCACATTCGTCCTCAGGACAGCAAGGTTAAGACCATACAAGCCATACCCTTCCCCCAAACATGAAAAGACCTTCGTGCCTTCCTGGGGATGTTGGGCTATTACAGGAGGTTCATCCCCAACTTTTCCCATACCGCAGCTCCACTAACCGACCTCCTAAAGAAGACGGCAAAAACAGAGGAGATCCTAAAACACCCGTCTCCCTTACTGTTGCGGGCCTTTAACCTCCTAAACACATTCCCTAACTTCTGAACCTGTACTAATGAGTCCTGATTATACCCAGCCCTTCATACTACAAACCGACACGTCGGATCAGGGCTTGGGGGCAGTGCTGTCCCAAAGAGATTCAGAGGGAGCAGAAAAACCCATCCTTTACCTTAGCAGGAAGCTTTTTCCCAGAGAGACTAACTATTCCGTTGTTGAAAAGGAAGCACTCGCTATTAAATGGGCGGTGGAAAGCCTCCGTTACTACCTTGAGGGATGGGAATTCCTTTTGTATACCGATCATGCTCCACTTGAATGGATAACCCGCAACAAAGGACATAATGATCGGGTGCTTCGGTGGTTCCTCTCTCTCCAACCCTTTCGTTTCAGAACATTGCACCGGAAAGGGCTAGAGCAGGGTAATGCGGATTACCTCTCCCGGTATCCGCCACCCACAACCCCTACAAGAAACACTCCTAGGGAAAGGGAATGTGAAGGGCTGACCCTTACCTCCAGGGGGCGGCGAACCAGTGTGGACTCCCATACCTTCGGAACCATCTGTACCGCAACTCAGACAACCCAGGCTACTCCTCTCTCTATCTCCCTACATGCGCCGATGGCAACACCGGTGCACGGTGGACCGGAAGTGACCTTTCGTGACCCCGGAAGTGTGGCGGGTACTGAAGGACCGGAAGCGACCACACCTGACCCCGGAAGTCATTCTACTGGATCCTGACCAGATGGTAGAAAAGCTGACAACTCGGAGGACTCAGGGTTCCCAGCAGCGGACTCGTGGCAGGAGTTAGCAGCACGCGAAGAACCAGCAGCGGAAAGCGGAGGAGAAAGGAAGAGCCGAGAAGAAGAAGAGGAAGAAGACGTTTGGTGTGAGGACTGGTGGCGTCCTCAAGAGGTGGCTGGAGAGCGGCCGTAACTCGGAGGAGAGTTACGGCGGGGCGCGTGAGTAGCTTGTTACCTTTCTCCGTGTTTCCCTTTTGTAGTAGTGTACATAGCGTAAATAGTCTCCCGAACCGCACTCACTGTAAAAAAACGTACACCGACACTGTATAGAACTGTACACATTTCTCCTTCCCCCCCCAAACCACACTCTCTACCCGCTACCCGTCTTCTCTCTCTCTCTCTCTACCTACCCTACCGCCCTCCCTCACGTCCGTTTCAAACCCTCTCACTCCCCGGTGCAGGTGACAGTATTACGAGGTTCGTTATCCTCTGGACTAAACGCCCTGTGTCTCTTTCTATTTACCTCCGAGGGGCACACCGTTACCCACACCATGGAAAGACGACCTCAGCCCAGCAGCGGACATCCTACCGACGACGCCTCCCCGGAAACCTCATCACTACATCCTTACCTGGGCTTCCACCCGGACAACCGTACTTTAAAGACCAACGTTCTGTACAATCAATAAAGTTCTCGCTAATCAAGCGCACTTCATACGGCCTCCACGCCTGTTATTCCGGCCCGCCCTAACCCCCACTCCACAGCCATCTTGTCACTAGTGCGCAGAAGCAAGAAATTCCCACCAAAGCACAGATACGTCACACCATGCAGATGTGGCAGACGCATGCGCAGAAGAGTTCTCACGTTTTCGGCGGCCATTTTAGGACACTCGGGTTACTGTTAGTAAAAGCACATAGACAAGCTTCCCCATCTTACGATAAAAATGTCGCGAAATGCATATTAGTAAACAAAACATGATGATTAATTAATTATAGGTTATTTGGAGAGGACTAAGTCCAAGCAAGTTTCTGTACATATGAAACCTTACTTCATCAATCCCCTCTTTGATGATAATTTATATCATCACTAATTACGGAACCAGATGCCAACTTTAGCACTCTCCCAGTTCAATTTCTTTAATTACTTTGGGAGTTCTTTTTTTACTTTTATTTTGGAAAACTTTAATTCTTTTATAAATATATCTCCCTTCAACTCCTCCATTTGAATTTCGTCAATCTTTTTTTTCTTCCTTTTCTCATTTACTGTATATCGCTTTTTGTTTCTGCAGCATTTGCACTAAATCATTATCAAGAAAATTATTAGTGATATTCCCATTATTGGCATCAGTATTTTACCTACAATGCTTCTACCAACATTAGAAAGCCAACTACCTACTGAGGAGAGACCATCATTTAGTCTCTTCCATGCACTATCAACCTCCAGTTGTTTCAGTTCTTCTTCCAAATGTAATATTTCTTACATACCTTCCAATTTCAACACTTTTATCAGGTATGTAAGTGCAACAATGTTGCGCCTTCACTGTTTTACAGACTCCGCCCTCTTTTGCCAATAATATATCAAGAGCAAGTCGATTTTGTAAAACCATCGATCTGATCGCAACTAATTCAGTATTGATCATTAAGAATCCTCCAGCCATGTCAGTCAATAATCGATCCACCACTGTAGACAATTTATAAATTCTTTGAGTGTTCAGAATTACTCTCACTGAAGGTATCAATGCACTAAATATATCACCTACAATTTATGAAAAACTAGCTCTTTTATGTCGCGTTAGTTCATTATCGTTTTCATTGCTTCCAGTGATTCTTTTTACATGGTATACCTTTGGGAATACAATTCTGAAATAGCAACTCCCATACCAATGATCAGGCAGCTTAAAATAGGCTTTGCTCCCACAAATATAATAGACTCCAGGAAATACTGGATCAGTTCCCCCTTTTAGTCCCCAACCCCCCATTTTTATGAGGAAATTTTGTTCATATTCATTGGAATCGATGAATACATTGTAATATTCAGTTTTAAACCCATTGGGACAGGTGTTCCCCTTATTTTCAAAATTCAGAGACATAGCAGCATGAGTCCTGCCAGTTGCCATAAATTCTTCCCTTTCAGCCCATTTCGGTATTTGGGGTTTCGGTTCAGTGTCTTTCCTATGGAAATCCTGTCTCCTTTTCTCTACTAAATTCAAAAATATTTTCTCTTCTTCATGTAAGTTAAATTATCTTTGTGTGCTTCTGCTATATCTATTGTTTTCATTGTTAGAAAATATTCACCCATGAACTGTGAGTCTCTATTGCTAAGGACAGGATGCAGTTTTCTGCGTATAGGAATTTCAGAAAAAATGACGTCTACGTTAGAATAATAATACTGTAACTTTCCAGTTTTATAAAACAGACTAGTTAATATTCTACATAAAATACCATATGTCAGTGGTAAATTGTGCTAAGTAACTGCTTCAGCTACTGATGTTGGTAATTTCATACAGATATAGCAATCACTAAGTTGCATTGTCTCTACATAATGTACTAATAGGTTAGCAGATACATTCATATCTGTCTCATTTCTATTTCTACTGTGATGCAATTTATCTTATCTGGTGCATCTGGTTTGTGGTGTGCTACCTTTCCGTGTATACTAGTGTCATTCTGTTTAGCAGCCATCATGTAAGGTATTGCTATTGTCAGTCCTAGGCATACTATAAATACTATCAATACACAACATATGCATATCCTACAGCACCTCGTCATACAAATTATTTTCAAGTGTCCTGTAACTCTAGCATCAGCCATTTTTTGACTAAGGAGAATTTGCCCCTCTTTGTAAACTTTACACAGAATATAACTGTGAATTTTATCTCAAGTTGGTCTCACTTCTTCTATAGATTGATCAGCAATCAATTCTTCATCACTTTCATCACTGATTTCCAAATTCTTGAATTCTTCAAAAATAACATATGTCCATTCAGGACCTTTGAATTTATTGTTCAATCTTTTCAAGCGTGGACTTCTTCTTCTTTGATTACTTGTTGACGGTTCAGTTGGACTAGTTACTTCGTCCACTTGTTCAGGTTCTTCATTTATTGTGACTAGGCGATATTTCAGTCTTTTAACAAAACCAGGCCATTTATCACCCTTTCTGAGTCTTTTAGCTGGCACTGTGCTTTCAGTTTCTTTAGATGTTCTTTTATTATCTTTGAGTTGAGGAGCACTTTGATTTTCGTTGTCTTCAGACATCCTCTCTATCTGACCTCGTCCAGGGCTTACTATCATTGATGTTTCTGCCTGGATGTGTTCTTTTTCACTAGTCTGACCTGGTTCAGGATATTGCTTTGCTGGGCCTGGAATTTGTTCTTCTTCCTGAACCCGTTTTGCTAATCCTGTCTGGTCCTGCACAGGTCTTGCAATTTCTTGATTGTATTCTGCCTGTGCGTTTTTTCTAGTATCTGTCTGTCCCTCCTCAGACACAGGAGTTATGGTGGGTGTTTCGTTGGTCTGAGTATATTGCTCTTTCCTTATCTTGCCCTCCTCAAGATTACCTTTAGCTTTGATTTCTGTAATTTGAGTACATTCTTCTATTCCTGTCTTGTCCTCACTATCACTCTGACTGTCTAGATACGATTGGCTTCTTGTTCTTATTCTTATGTCAGGTATATCGACCACTGGAATCCATTCATCCTGACTGGTGCTAGGTTGTTCTTCGTCAACTACTTCAGGATCAACCTCTTGAGACCCTTCAGCTGCGGCGCAACCTTCAGCCTCAACTTCGCCAGGTTCAGTTACCCTTTTGGTGTGGCTGGCGTGGATCCAGTTTGGGACTTCCTTGCACTTTATAGATGTGCTGATAACCAGTATCACTTGACGGGGCTTTCCCCACCTTGGTGCTAGGCAAGATTCCCGAGTGTGATTTTTTATCACTACCCAATCTCCAGGGTTCAAATCATGTGCTGGAGTTGAATGTCTGGGTTCAGCGTCTTCCCCAACCTGGTGAGAGATAGAAATCACTTGGTCAGCCAACTCTTTGCAGTACTTCAACAATACATCAGCAGATATAGTTAACAGCTTGTGTCTTGGCACACATGCCTGCCTCATTGTCCTTCCCATGAGTATTTCATGGGGACTCAAGCCTGTTTTCTTGTCTGGAATGCTTTTGAGTCCCATCAGGACAAGAGGTAAAGCATCAGGCCATTCCAATTGGGTAGATTCACACATCTTTCCCAATCTTGCTTTGATCATGCCATTCAGTTGTTCTACCGCTCCAGAAGCCTCTGGGTGGTATGCACAGTTCAGATTTTGCTCAATTTTGAATGCATCACAAATCAGTCCAATTATTTTAATATTGAAATGAGACCCTCGGTCTGATTCAATCATTACTGGAAAACTGAACCGAGGAATGAGCTCTCTTAAAAAGAGCTTGGCCACAGTTAAGCTGTCATTCCTCCTGGTGGGGTATGCTTCTACCCATTTGGAAAATAAGCAAACAATGACTAAAACATATTTTAATCCTCGACAAACAGGTAACTGAATGAAGTCAAGTTGTAGTCTGATAAACGGGCCTTCTGCTTTCCCAATTTTCCCGGGACAAACCACAGTTTTCTTACCAGGGTTCATTCGCGGGCAAATTCAGCATCTCTGGCAAAGACTCTCGGCTATGTTCCTGAACCTTGCATTAAACCAACCCTGTCTGAACAATCTGATCATGGCATCTCTACCTATATGTGTGTCCCCATGGTACATCATGGCCATTGGTGCAAGCATACAATCAGGTAATACTGGTCTCCCATCTCGGTAAACTATCACACCATCTTCAGGTCTCGTCTGACACCCTATTCTCTCCCAGTCTTCCTTTTCTTAGAGTTCTGCTTAGCTTTGAAAATCTCTCAATTCTTCCCATGATTCCACATGCATCGGTTTTCTTGTTTACTGCCATTCTGTATCTGGCACAATGTTGGGCCACTTGGTCAGCATAACGATTACCAGTTGTCACTTTGTCATTTCCAGATTGGTGAGCAGCACACTTGACCACGGCCAATTCTTTTGGCAATTGAATTGCTTCAAGTAATTCTTTTACAAATTGTCCATTTTTAATAGGGGTTCCTGAGGAAGTCATGAACTCCCTTTGCATCCATAGTTGGCCAAAGTCATGCACAACCCCGTAACCATACTGGCTATAAGTGCAAATGGTTACTCTCCAATTTCTCTCCAATTTTGCATGCTTTTATTAAAGCAATCAATACGTCTAGTCAAGTCAAGTCAAGTCAGGATTTATATAGTGCACTACATACCCAGAGGGTCTCAAGGCGCTTGAGGAAGGGGGGGAGGTTTACTTATCGAATATCCAGGTTTTAAGCTGTTTTCTGAATGCTAGGTGGTTTTGGGTAAGGCGGAGGTGGATGGGAAGGGAGTTCCAGGTTTTGGCCGCTAAGTAGGAGAAGGATCTTCCCCCCATGGTGGCTTTGTGGATGCGCGGCACAGCGGCTAGGGCTTGGTTGGACGAAAGCAGTTGGCGGGTGGGAGTGTAGAAGGAAAGGCGCGTGTTGAGGCAGTCAGGTCCAAGTTCGTAGAGGGCTTTGTGTGCGTGGGTGAGGAGACGGAACGTTATTCTTTTGTTGACGGGGAGCCAGTGAAGGTCTTTCAGGTGACCGGAGATGTGGTCTGTGCGGGGGATTTCTAGTATGAGTCTGGCTGAGGCGTTTTGGATGCGTTGGAGTTTTTTCAGCAGTATTGCGGTGGTGCCGGCGTAGAGGGTGTTTCCGTAGTCCAGGCGGCTTGTAACCAGTGCGTGGGTGACCAATTTTCTTGTTTCGGTGGGGATCCAGCGAAATGTTTTTTTGAGCATGCGTAGGATGTTGAAGCATGATGATGAGACGGCGTTGACTTGTCTGGTCATCGAGAGAGTGGAGTCCAGGATGAAGCCCAGGTTCCGTGCGTGGTCCATCAGTATGGGAGCTTTTCCTAGGGCCGTTGGCCACCAAGAGTAGTCCCAGGCAGAGGGGGATGCACCTAAGATGAGGACTTCCGTTTTGTCCGAGTTCAGTTTCAGACGGCTGTGCTTCATCCATTCGGCTACTTCTTTCATCCCTTCATGAAGGTTGGTTTTGGCGGTGGTTGGGTCTTTGGTGAGTGAGAGGATCAACTGAGTGTCATCAGCGTAGGAGATAATGTTGAGGTTGTGCTGACGTGCGATGGTTGAGAGGGGGCTCATGTAGACATTGAAGAGGGTGGGGGTGAGAGAAGATCCTTGTGGAACGCCGCAAATGATTTTGGTGGCCTCTGACTTAAAAGGGGGGAGGTGGACTCTCTGAGTTCTTCCAGCGAGGAACGAGATGATCTAGTCTAGTGCATTCCCTTGAATTCTGATGTTGCTGAGGCGTTGTATTAGGGTATTATGACAGACTGTGTCGAAGGCTGCAGAGAGGTCGAGGAGGATGAGGGCGACTGTGTCTCCGTTGTCCAGTAGTGTTCGAATGTCGTCTGTTGCTGCGATGAGGGCGGTCTCGGTGCTGTGTTTAGCTCGGAAGCCGGACTGTGAGGAGTCGAGTGATTTGTTGGTTTCGAGGAAGGCGGCGAGCTGATTGTTGACGGCTTTCTCAATGACTTTGGCAGGGAAAGGGAGGAGCGAGATGGGTCGGTAATTTTTGAGTTTGGTGGGGTCAGCTGTGGGTTTCTTCAGAAGGGCGCTGAGTTCGGCGTGCTTCCATTTTTCTGGGAATGTGCCGGATTTGAGGGAGGAGTTGATGACGTCTCGGAGATGGGGTGCGATGATGGAGTCTGCTTTGTTGAAGATGTGATGGGGGCAAGGGTCTGTGGGGGATCCGGAGTGGATGGAGTTCATTAGGCGAATGGTGTCTTCTGTGGTGATTGGGTTCCAGTTGAGAAGGTTATTCGGAGGAGGTACAGGTTCGGAGGTGAGTGGGGTGGACTGGTTTCCGGGTTGGTTGTCAAAGCTGTTATGAATGTCGGCTATTTTGTCGTGGAAGAAAGAGGCGAGGGAGTCGCAGAGGGCTTGAGAGGGGGTGATGTCATTGGAGCTGGAGGTGGGGTTGGTGAATTCTTTGATGATGTTGAAAAGTTCCTTGCTGTTTTGGGCGTTGTTGTCTAGTCGGTCTTTGAGTGCTGATTTCTTGGCTGTCCGGATGAGTTGGTGGTGTTTGCGGGTGGCGTTTTTGAAGGCGGCTTGGGTGATAGTGTTTGGGTCTTTTTTCCAAGTTTTTTCAAGGGAGCGGCAGAGTTTCTTGGATTTCTTAAGGTCATCATTAAACCATGGGGCGTTCTTGCTTCCTTGCTTGATTTGATGTGTTTTCAGTGGTGCTAGTTTGTCGGCGGTTTGGGTTAGCCATTGTGTGAGGTTGATGGCGGCTTGGTTAGGGTTCGTTGAATAGGCAGGAGGTTTTTGAAGAAGTGATGTAGAGATTTGGTCGATTGTGATTTTGTTCCAATTTCTTCGCAGAGTAGGTTGGGGGTGGTTGGGGGTCGTGGTCTTATTGTAACTGAAGTGGATGCAACTGTGGTCCGTCCAGTGGAGGGTTGTGGAGTGAGTGAAGGAGATGTGCTTGCTGGAGGTGAAGATAGGGTCGAGTGTGTGTCCTGCACAGTGGGTGGGGGTGTTAACAAGTGGTTTGAGTCCGAGATTGGCGAGATTGTCTAGGAGGGTGGTGGTATTCTTGTTGTTGCTCTTTTCCAGATGGAAATTGAGGTCTCCTAGAAGAATGTATTCTTCTGAGGGGAGGGCGTGTGGGGTGATGAAGTCAGTGATGTCTTCGCTGAACTGTGAACGGGGTCCTGGGGGTCTGTAGAGGAGGGTGCCTCTGAGTGTGGTCTTGGGGTCGGTGTGGATCTGGAAGTGGAGGTGTTCGGCGGTAGCAAGGTTGTCGTCGGAACTGGTCGTGAGGCGGATGGTGTTCTTATGGACGATGGCGATGATGATTACGGATGATCTTGTGCAGGCTTGACTCCTGGTAAATAGTATGCTTCAACTATACCAGATAATGTACACCCAGCATAAGCAGCGCTTAGTCCTCCTTCCTCATGGCGCATACATGAGCCATCTACAAACAGTTCATGTTCAGGATCCTTTAAAGGTTCTTCTTGTATGTATGCGCATGGTCTAGTACTGAATTCAGTGAGGTCGATACAATCATGCTCAAATTCTTCCCTTAATTCCTCAAAGTGGGAATTTGGCAAAAGGGTTGCTGGATTTAAAATAGTATACCTGACTATTGTCACATTCTCTGAACCAAGAGTAATTCTTTAATATTTAGTCATCCGACTAGGAGTTAAATACTGAGTACGTGTTCTGGTTAACAGAATCACAACTGCATTATTATTATTATTATTATGTTTCTTATATAGCGCCTGAATCGACCCCCGAAGGGGTATCTCCGCGCTTGCCTTGGGAACCCGTCCTGGCTTTTCCCTGTGAGAAGCTAGCCCCTACAGGGCATCCCCAAGGTGAAAGCCAGGCATCCCGCCACAGGGGGGGCCGTTGTGGAGATTAAGCAAGCTTAATGCCCAGAGTTGCAGAGTGTGAACCCATGATTAGGTCAGGCACCGAAGCGAGAATTATCGAGTCCATGGACATTTGAGCTCAAGACCCTGCCGCATCGGGAATTGAACCCTGGTCCCGGGTCTGACCTCTGCTTCAGGGTCTGCCTGCTCTAACCAGTGAGCCACACTTCTCCACATGCATGTGGGACATATACTATTACAGGGTGTCCCATGACAATGGATTCACTTTGCTCAAAACTCATGCTAGTTGCAGCTACAGATTTTAGGCAACCTGGCAATGCTGATGCCACTGGGTCCAATGTGGGATAAAAATATGCCACAGGACGTCGCATTAAACCATGGGTCTGGGTTATAACTGAGAGAGCACAATTTTCTCTTGTGTTACAAAATAGTGCAAACTCTTTTGAGTAATCAGGCATTCCTAATGTTGGTGCTTCACACAGGCAGTTGCATAATTTTAGGAAAGAAGTCATGCTTTCATCATCCCATTCGACTGGATCTTTTGCCCGTTTCCTTGTCAGCTGAATCAAAGGTTTAGCTAGCACTGCGAATCCCACAATCCACTGCCTGCAGTAACCTACAACACAGAGAAACATTCTGATTTCTTTCTGGGTTTGGGGTAGTTTCATGTTCTGAATAATTTTGATTCTTTCAGATGTCACTCTCCTGACCCCTCTTTCTATTTGGTGTCCCAGATATTTAACTGAGGTTGTACAGTATTGCAATTTCTCAGGGGACACTTTGGGGGCCATTAGGATGGCGGCCGGACTTTGCCCGCCCGCTATCCTCACGGTACTTGGGACCGCCCGCCATAAGCGCGGGGGTCCCGTGGGGGGTATTAGGATGCGCCCGCCACAGTGCGGGCGCATCCTGCATTTTTAACATTGTGCCGGGCGCACCATCAGCCACAATGCTAAAAATGCATTATGCATTATGCATTTGCATACACAAAGCGGCAGGCACTGTGCGGTGCCTTGTGCGCGTGCCTGCCACTTTGTGTATGCAAATGCTGGGGGGTACCACAGGTACCCCCCATGTGCACCCCCAACCTCGCCTTCACTCCGGGTCCCCCAGGTGGCCCCCAAAGTGAAGACCGCCTGCCATGCCGCCACGGAATGGCATTGACAGACGCCCATTGTAATATGGCTGACGCTGTCTGACAGACACCGCCACCATATTAAACCTTTGCGACCGGGGCGGAAAAGCAGCGGATGGTCTGTCCATCCGCCGCGGACCCCCCAGCCATGCTAATATGGCGGGGGTCATTCTGGTTAGGATGGTGGGCAGATTGCCGCCGCCAGGGCGGCGGTGGCTACTGCCAGCCTAGCTAGGTCAATCCGCCCGCCATCCTCATGGGCCCCTTTATGTCTACCCTTTACTAAATTGTTCAATAATGCAATGGAATCAATCATGCAGTCATTTCTGGTTCTCGATGTTAATAATAGATCACTGATATACTGCACCAGAACAGATTGTCAGGGCAGCACCAGTGATTGAAGACATCTTTTCAGAATTTGATTAAAAATGGATGGGTTTTTTGTGTACCTTTGTGGAACACGATTCCAAATGTAAATATGCATGCTTGTCAAACTTGAACGAAAATTAAAAATTGCTGTCTGGATGCAATGGAATGGAACAGAAGGCATGGCATGAATCAATTACAGTGAACCATCCTGCTCTGCATGGTATTTGATACAGAATTACTGCTGGATTCGGTACTACTGGGCAACATGGGATGACAATTTTATTAATTTTACAGAGGTCTTGGACCACCATGTACTTTCCGTTTGATTTCTTTCTGCCAATTATAGGTGAATTGATAGGACTACTCATTATTTCTTCTAGAATGCCTTGTTCAATCAAACGCTCTATTTCTTTTCCAACACCTGCCTTTATTTCGGGACTCATTTTGTACTGTCAAATAGTTGGGTAAACTGCACCTTCCTTTACTGTCACTTTTATGGGATCAACATCTGCCATCAACCCTACTTCTTATCCACAAAAATCTCGCACATCAGGATTCACAAAGGTTTTTAGTTTCTGGTAAATCTCCTAGGAACATCTTTTTCAGTTCTGTTTCTTGCTTAGCTAACATAATTTTTTAAACACCGTCTTCATCTGGAGTCTGAATTTCAACACCATTTGGTGTGCAAAAGATTGTGCAATTCATCTTGCACAGTAGATCCCTTCCTAGCAAGTTTACAGGGTTTGAGTCGCACACTACAAACGTGTGCATCTCTTTAAAATTACCGATGCAGACTTCCATTGGCTCTGTGACAGGGGTCCAAATTTGTTTATTAGAAACGCCCACTACTTGGATCGCTTCTCCTGAGAGGGGTAGGTTTGGGATGTCTGCTGTTCTCACAGTAGAGCGAGTAGCACCAGTGTCCAACAAAAAGGTAACATCATTTCCCTCCACTTTTCTCTCAATGTAAGGACCTGACTAATCTACCGGTAAGGATGCACCAAGTACTCATTCCTCTTCCTCCCTCCCAGGCACTGTCAAGAATCTTCTGTTTCAAAGAATGTGTCCTGCAAAAGAAACTGTGGTGTTACCGTATTTTTCTTACCACTTCCCTCCCGAAATCCGGTATCCACACTGTAGTTGGCTTGTCTCACAAAATCTGGCTTAGGGGCTTGAGGTAACTGATTTTATATTACCTGTTGCTGTTGTCTCATTGACACCACATTCTGCGTCTGTGGATTTAAATTTTGATTTTGGATATTATTATATTGTATTAATTTACATTTGTTTCTCCAATACCCCAATTTTCCGCACCCATGACAGGGAAACATTTTCTTTGCCTCTTCTTTACTCATCTTTCCTCTCGGTTTACCTCCACTTCCTTCACCTTGGCCTTCCCCTCTCTTCTGATTATTTGCTTTCTGACTTAACTGAAGTTCCTGTTGTTCTGCCATTTTTACTTGAGCCCACATTACTTTTTCTTCTAATCTCTTTTGCTTGTTATCAATTTCATCCTCACAGTATTTTGCATACTTGAGAATCTCGTCGACAGGCTTCGCTTGCCAACATAATTTATGTTCCTTAATCAATTGGGAGATTTCTAGTTTTAGTCCAGACACGAAACGATAAATAAAATGTGTCATGTCCGTATTGTCAAAGTTTTCTAAACCACTGTACTGTTAAATACCTGCAATAGGCGTTCATAATATGCATGTACAAATTCATCTTTATTTTGGGTGGTTCTGCCTATTTTAGTCCAGTCTGTTTCTTTTTGGGGGAATCTTTCCCTTTAAATAGGTTATTACCTGATTATATTTTTTCAATACCTCTTCTGAAGGGGCTCCTGTCTTTGGATCTCTAGGGTATTCATCATTTGGCCAATCTACTGTAATTTTACACTCAGTCCACAAATCAGCTGGAACGACAATGTCAAGTAACCCATCTAAATCTTTCAACAGTACCTTCAAAACTTTCACAAACCTCTCAACTTGCCGGTACCATTCAACAGGTTTTTCTCTGAGCTTCCGGAAGTCATTAGTAAATGATAATATATCCTATCGGGACCATGGGACATGTACATAGCCTCCTCCTGGCACCTCTCTCATTAGACACAACCTTTCAACCTTTTCTGTTTCTTTAAGTAAATACTCAGATGTAGTTTTATTGGTATGTGCTTCTTCCTTTTTCTTTATCCATCTAGCTTTACATTTGTCTAGATCTCCTCATTTTTGTAACAACGACAACAATTCCTTTATCTGCAATTTATGTCCTGACACATTCATGCTTTCTAAATCTTTGTCAGAAAATTCAGCTCTATATGGTTTTTGCAATACTTTTGATTTGCCAATGTCAATTCCCATTTCAGAAGCCAAATTCATCAATTTCTCATAATATATTTTTGTATTTTGAGTAATACATTTGCATATAAACAGCAATTCATCTTCATTAAACAAATTTAACCTTTCTAGTCCTACATTTCCAGCTACCATTTCTTCCAATTCTACCATTAATTTGAATATGTCCAATTCCTTTGGCTGTAATTTGGCTTTTCTATGTCTCGGGTCCATCTTTCTAATTCATCTGGGCTTACTACAGTTGCACTTCCCGTTCCTGAAGATGTTTAAATCTGTATTCCTTTGAACATCGGAGAGTAATTTTCCTGATTGATTCACCCACTGGTTCTCGTATAGGTAAATCCATCAAGGAAATTACGGACTCGCACTCACTTGCTTAATCATCAGCTATTAAGGTTTCTTTCCTAGGCTGTACTATGGGTGTAGTTAGAACGGGACTTTTAGGACTGGATTGCTTATCTCCATATAGAGGAACTACGGGACCTATAGTTACTGGTATTGTTAGAGCTTCAGGACTCATATTTAATTGAGTGATTTTCTGAATTAACTCCCTACACTGTCTGTTTGATGCTTCTTTCTCTCTTTCTTGTAGTACTTTTTCCAATGAAGTTTCATGTATAATGGGTGGAACCAAAGAAGGTTGTAGAATTGGAGCACTAGGGATAGCTCTATTGGTTTCTTCTTAATAAGGTAGCGTATTTTTCATTAAAAAATCATCTAAATAATCATCATCCGAATCACCACCACTGGTCATTAAACATTTTGTTTTCTCAGTACTTTTACTTCCAGTCGGTTCTTCTATGGTAAAAACAGTATATAATCCTTCCACTAGCATAGACTGACTCCATTGTTTCATTTGTTTATCTCGAGTATCCTTTGGAAATCTGGGATAAAATCTGCTAAAACTGTTGTCAGCTCGAGATCTATCTCGCTCAAAAACCTCTGTCTCCCACTCTTCTAGGGCTTCATAGTGCGGTAATCTTGGTCTGGGGTCTAATTCATTCATGCGAGTTCGCAAATTGTGCAATATTCTACCATTAAATGTCCCATGTTCTGGAAATGCTAATATGCCATTGTCTTTGGTATACTCTATCCAAGTCTCTAACCACACACAAGTGTGGTAGCCTTTTTCTACCATCATATATGATGCAGGCATTTTTGGTGGTGGAATAATCATTTCTTCTCTCGTTTTCACTGGTTTATCTTTTTTAGTAATTCTTGATTTTCTGCATGGATGACATTTTTCTTTTCTCTCCGTACATGTTATGTGGTCTTCCTCTAATACTCTGTTCTCGAGCAAAACCTTAATATCTTCTATCTGGATGATTTCCTACGATTGCTAGATCTAAATGCCACATATACTGCTATTTGATTTTCTACGAAATTCTAATTAATTTAATTAATTTTAACTTGTTTACTTTGCAGAAATATTTCTCGAATACCAGCGCGTCTTTTATTTTCAATGACCAATGAGGTTTTGATTTACAAGCAGCATTAACCAATGATTGCGCTGCTTTTCTGTGACGTGAATCTTACTCTCTGTACTCACCCCTCCTTTACAATTTTCTCACGGTTATACACCCGCTGCTTCTATCAATCCCAGCGCGGCTCTCTATGACGTCAGTGCGGCACCCGCGACTGACTCCCTTTTGTGCAAGGTGATACAACAATTCAATTATTTTTCAATTTAAATGCACATGATATTATAGAACAACATAGAATAATTTGCTTCTGTGCCTGACTGGCTAACTTCACAAGAAAAGATCATTTATTTCACGATGAGTAAACCCTCTCCGTCTACCCTTCATACACTGCAAGTAAAACAACCTTCGGCTTACTCTTCACTCAAGCAAAAAAAAACTGTTACTCCTTCAGAATTTGCCCTTCCTAGGTGATATAAGATCAAAGTTTCACCAGCGAACTTCTTTGCTACCAATCACTATCACTTTTATACTAGAAAATGATCCCTAACTAGTGCTTAAAGTTGTACCTAATTTTCCGCACCTATTCCATCAAGGCAAGTAACCTCACTGCAGTGTGGCTTCTATTTACCACCCGCTATTCATCCCAGGATTTCCAAACAACAGATAACAATACAAAAGGGTTTTGGTTAGTACATAAACTCAATAATCAATAAACAATCAATAATTAATGCGCAAACTACCTATCTTTAACTAAACCCTAAACGTCGCTGTGCTACCAGAAAAGTATACTGATGGCGTGCGGGACCACCAGTTCAATTTACCATACTCACCTGGGCCCATAAACATTCACACTTTGAACTAGTAGTCCTGTTATCTATTTCCAGCCTATCAGTACTTTGACTCCTTTCAGGACATATACCTGAAAATCATGACTTACCAATCCTTCTCACCTATGCTATAAGTCTGAGGGATTGAAAAGGTGTTAGCATAATAAGTAGTATTTAACAATTTTACCTTTCATGTAATAACCACAGACTCGAGAGAAGATTTAAAATCTTCATCTATGCAAGTTTTGGTGAGTCTTTATCCAAATTACAGTGACCATAAATTTCACAAGTACAAATATGATTAATAGGACATAAAGTTTGCAAGAAATCACAGTAACACCTTTAGACATTGGTACCTGGGAAGGGTGAGAAAGGGAAATAGCACAAGGACATACTACACAGATAATGTTTACCTAGTATGGTGTGAGGACCAACCCTGACCATGGGCTGGGTCAAAGATGGGTCTCCCGAATAATCAGGTGCCCACAGGACAGGACAGGTGCAGATCAGGACAGGTGACCTCAGCTAAGTGCAACGCCAGCGTTACACCCCTCTCTCTAAGCCAAATTAGGTACCCCGAAAGGGTAATTGATAATTCTCCCTCAGTAACACCTCGGTTCTTCTGACAGAGTGCTCCGCCAGCACCTCTGTTCTCGATCTCCTATAGCATGTGTTGGGTCAGTGACAGGTCAGCTACTCGGACAAGTCGGACAATTTCTCTAACTAAGTCTACCTTAGTTATACCATTTCCAGGGCAATGTACCACCCCTAAATGTTGCAAATCTATGTGTTCGCCTTCAGTGATTGGTCAGAAAGATGAGGAGAGGTCATCACACTATACTAAGATGAAGTCATTTCTTACTCAATGTAATGGATCAATGTTCCCGCCCATAATTTACTTTCTCACGTTTTTATTCCGCCCAGCAATATTATTTCATTTTAATATACAAAGTTTAATAAAGTAGCAATTCTTCTTCCTTTCCCAGGTTTATAGGTTGTGGTTCCCATGCGCGTTTCCGGAAAGACAGTTCACTGGCATCATTTCAATGCCATTGCTTGAGGTCTCTCAAAGTTCTGGGCACATACGCCGTGCGTAACCTGTATGGCTGATCATGTAACCCCTCAGACCCAAATACGAGCTATTAAAGAAGTCAAAGAGAGACACATTAGAATACAAAAATAAATGAATGCACTGTATACCACTTATCTCAACTCTAACCCCATTACTCTATTTATACTATAGCATTAATAGTGAAGCAGAACAAACAAAGTTTAGTACAAGCAGGAGAAGATACTTAAATGTGTGAGACATGAAGCGGCCATCTTGTCACTAGTGCGCAGAAGCAAGAAATTCGCACCAAAGCTCAGATACGTCACACCATGTAGAAGTGGCAGATGCATGCGCAGAAGAGTTCCTGCGTTTTCGGCGGCCATTTTAGGGCACTCGGGGTACTGTTAGTAAAAGCACATTGACAAGCTTCCCCATTGTCCTGTTACGACTCACAACCACCTACTACTGAAGGAGCGAAGACTATCCCTACTCCTCTCCTATTGAACGGTCACCAGCACTATCCAAAAGACACAGTGATGGCAGGCCAGCATAACAGTAGATGGTGGGGGAATCAAAACATAAATGTTTGGATATCACTGGACCTCACTCGTGGACTGTGGACCCCAGAAATCTACAACAGACAAGAAAAAAGAAAGAAAAAGATTAAATTCAAACAGTCATATCCATACGTGCTTGATTAGGCAGTTTATCATCACCAGGATGTTCTTACACTTCTTAAAAGGGTCCAACAATTCTTTTCTACCTATTAGAATCTTTCAGCATCATGTACAAGTCCCCATACAAAGTTCCTCGGATCGGATCACTGACAGAATATCGACAGTCAAAATATCGACTTGCCAAAATATCGAGGTAAAAATATCGAATGCCAGAATATCGACTTCCTATCTACAAACAGGTAAGTGCAAAAATATCGACTCCAAAATATTGATAGGAAAAAATATAGACAGTCAAAATATCTAATTTTTAAAATATTTTAAAAGTAATTTAAAACTAATACAATAATTAATACAATTAATTTAAAGATACTTAAAATACTTAAATAAACTTAAAATTAATAAATAATTAATATAACTTTAAAAAAATATATATTTCAAAACACATATATATATATATATATATATATATATACATATTATTAACAAAACATATACAATATTTTTTCCGTAGGATAGCGAGAGGGGTACATCTACTATTCCCACTCCAGAGAGTGCAACAGTAGGGAAAGCGTTGGATAGCGTAGGGGTAAAAATTACTATTCCCACTCCATAGAGCGCAACAGTAGGGAAAGCGTTGGATAGCGTAGGGGTAAAAATTACTATTCCCACTCCAGTGAGCGCAACAGTAGGGAAAGCGTTGGATAGCGTAGGGGTAAAAATTATTATTCCAACTCCAGAGAGTGCAACAGTACGGCAAGCATTTGATAGTGAGAGGGTAAAAATTACTATTACCACTCCAGAGAGAGAAACAGTAGGGAAAGCGTTGGATAGCGTAGGGGTAAAAATAACTATTCCTACTCCAGAGAGTGCAACAGTAGGGAAAGTGTTGGATAGCGTAGGGGTAAAAATTACTATTTCCACTCCAGTGAGTGCAACAGTAAGGAAAGCGTTGGATAGCGTAGGGATAAAATGTACTATTCCTACTCTAGAGAGTGCAACAGTAGGGAAAGCGTTGGATAGCGTAGGGATAAAAATTACTATTCCCACTCCAGTGAGTGCAACAGTAGGGAAAGCGTTGGATAGTGTAGGGGTAAAAATTACTATTCCAAATCCAGAAAGTGCATCAGTGGGGAAAGCGTTGGATAGCGTAGGGGTAAAAATTGCCATTCCCACTCCAGTGAGTGCAACAGTAGGGAAAGTGTTGGATAGCGTAGGGGTAAAAATTACTATTCCCACTCCAGTGAGTGCAACAGTAGGGAAAGCGTTGGATGGCGTAGGGATAAAAATTACTATTCCTACTCCAGAGAGTGCAACAGTAGGGAAAGCGTTGGATAGCGTAGGGATAAAAATTACTATTCCCACTCCAGTGAGTGCAACAGTAGGGAAAGCGTTGGATAGCGTAGGGGTAAAAATTACTATTCCAACTCCAGAGAGTGCAACAGTCGGGCAAGCGTTGGATAGTGAGAGGGTAAAAATTACTATTTCCACTCCAGAGAGAGCAACAGTAGGGAAAGCGTTGGATAGCGTAGGGTTAAAAATTACTATTCCCACTCCAGAGAGCGCAACAGTATGGAAAGCATTGGATATCGTAGGGGTAAAAATAACTATTCCCACTCCAGAGAGTGCAACAGTAGGGAAAGAGTTGGATAGTGTAGAGGTAAAAATTACTATTCCCACTCCAGTGAGTGCAACAGTAAGGAAAGCGTTGGATAGCGTAGGGATAAAAATTACTATTCCTACTCCAGAGAGTGCAACACTAGGGAGAGCGTTGGATAGCGTAGGGATAAAAATTACTATTCCCACTCCAGGGAGTGCATCAGTAGGGAAAGCGTTAGATAGCGTAGGGGTAAAAATTACTATTCCAACTCCAGAGAGTGCATCAGTAGGGAAAGCGTTGGATAGCGTAGGGGTAAAAATTACTATTCCCACTCCAGTGAGTGAAACAGTAGGGAAAGTGTTGGATAGCGTAGGGGTAAAAATTACTATTCCCACTCCAGTGAGTGCAACAGTAGGGAAAGCGTTGGATAGCATAGGGATAAAAATTACTATTCCTACTCCAGAGAGTGCAACAGTTGGGAAAGCGTTGGATAGCGTAGGGATAAAAATTACTATTCCCTCTCCAGTGAGTGTAACAGTGGGGAAAGCGTTGGATAGCGTAGGGGTAAAAATTTCTATTCCAACTCCAGAGAGTGCAACAGTAGGAAAAGCGTTGGATAGCGTAGGGGTAAAAATTACTATTCCCACTCCAGTGAGTGCAACAGTAGGGAAAGCGTTGGATAGCTTAGGGGTAAAAATTACTATTCCTACTCCAGAGAGTGCAACAGTAGGGAAAGCGTTGGATAGCGTAGGGTTAAAAAATACTCCAGTGAGTGCAATAGTAGGGAAAGTAAATACTTCTTATATAAATATAAATAACATAAATATTAATACCAATTACAAAATAAATTAAAATATTTTACAATTTTATAAAATATATTAATTACTCAATTAAAATTACAAATAAAAAATAACTAATAATAAAAATTACCTATTAATACAAATTATTTACCAATTACCAATAAAGTAATTTACAATATAAAATAAATAAAAATTAGAAACAAAAAAATATTTACAAATGTAATTACTTACAATTAAATTACTTACCAAGCTATTCCCCTATGAACACACAACCCACTACAGAAAATAATGTAACAAAAGTAACATATTTATCAATTAATCAATAAAAATTAATTACCAATTATATTTTAATTATTTACAAAGTAATAATTAATTCACAATTATTTCCCAAAAAATACCAATAAATAAAATAACATATTTAATTAATTATAATTAAATTACTTCCCACCCTATTCCCCTATAAACCCACAACCCGCTACAGAAAATAAATTACTAAAATTAACATATTTATCAATTAATCAATTAAAATTAATTACCAATTATATTTTGATTAATTACCAATTAATAATTAATTGACAATTAATTGTAAATAAATACCAATAAATAAAATAACATATTTAATTAATTATAATAAATTACTTCCCACCCTATTCCCCTATAAACCCACAACCTGCTACAGAAAATAAATTACTAAAATTAACATATTTATCAATTAATCATTTAAAATTAATTACCAATTATATTTTAATTAATTACCGATTAATAATTAATTAACAATTAATTCTAAATAAATACCAATAAATGAAATAGCATATTTAATTAATTATAATTAAATTACTTCCCACCCTATTCCCCTATAAACCCACAACCCGCAACATAATTATATTACACAAAAATTAAAAATTAATATTAACTTACCTTAAATTAGATAGTTTTGTTGTCTATATTCTGTCTAGTCGATAATATGTGTATTCTCTATTTTTGATTGGATATTATGTCCATTCTATTCGATATTAAAAAAATGTAGTCGATATTTTGGTAGTCTATATTCTAGTCGATATGATGTCTATTCTATATTTTTTACTCGATATTATGTCTAGTCGATAATAAAAACTCAATATTTTGACTCTATACCAAGTTCCTCGTCTGAGTCCTTATGTACAGTGTCCAAATATCCTAATTAACTCAATATCCAGGAGGTAATATCCTTTTTCTTCAAATTCCAAAAACAATAAGGAAAGGTAAGGAGGAGGGGAAAAAAAACATCAAAAGTGGCAAAAAAAACACGTACTGGAAGAGCATCAAGGGGCTCTTAAAAAACATAAGTGCACTTAATTCTAGCCCCCTTAAATCAATGTGGCATAAATCTTTAACAGGGAAAGACTATCCTTTTACCAAGCACGCAGCCGCGTAATCCCAATAATGCCACCATCCAGTAGGTGCCTCTACCGTAGCAAAAATAGTCCCTGGAGTAACACAAAAACGGGACTAAAGAAACCGCAGGACAGTTACAGAAAACTACCTGGACTGTCCTGATGTGCAGGAAAATATCCCCAAAAAGAATACATATGAATAGCAGAAGATGACCAGCAGACGTTTACTCCTGGCGACACTGTTTTCACCGAGGAAAAACGCTGAACACCAAAAACCGGAAGTCAGGCAAGACACAGCAGGAAGATCCAGACATTCGGAAAAATGGCAGGTTAGACCTTCCAGGTCACAGGACAGGGGAAGAAACCAAGCACTGGCTGAATGGAATCAGCGCTTTTTATCTGCACAGATCCCACCCCCAGCAAGCAAGCAGGACAAACACACGAAAGAAAAGAAAGAGGAAAAATAATTACAAGGTGAAAACACCTTTGTGTGATTCCCTGCCCGCGCTGACTAAGGCATCCCGGAGGGGGGGGGGGCTTGGGGGGGGGGGCTAATTACCAAACACTCATCTTACAATAAATGTTGTGAAATGCATAATATTAGTAAACAAAACATGTTGATTAATTAATTATAGGTTATTTTGAGAGAACTGAGTCCAAACAAGTTTCTGTACATATAAAACATTGCTCCATAACTATTACCCCTTTTTGCATCCGCAACCGGGAGGTTCTTCTGTTTGCGGCCGCAAAAAAGGGTCGTACATCTGGCCCATAGTCTATTCTACTCTGGCTGATCCCCTGGCAAAAGTTGTGGCTCAGAGCTTATCTGACCTGAATCTGCCTTTGCAGGGATGTAAACCAATGGTTATAGTAAGGGACAGCACTTGAAGTGCCGCAGAGGACCATAAACTAAGCAGTTTGGTCTCCAATTTCTGGATTCCCCTTGCGGCATCTTCTCCCACAGTAATTGCAGTTAATCCTCCGAGGGACTCAAAGGTAGTATTGAAGTCACTTGCAATTACTACAGGGGAGTTATCTGAGCACTCAGTAAGGTGGTGGGCCAGCAGTTTTAGAATGGGAGAGTATTCCTGCGTGTGGAGTGATTGTAGATTTTATAAACTTTAACCCTATGTCTGTTCTCTCCAATTATGCACTAACCTATAATGTCATTACAGTTAACTTCTTATCTTTTAACTGTGATGTCTGGCATGTTTTTTGTCCAAATTATTAGCCTGCCAGATGTGCGGCCTGCCTTCTTTTCTGTAATTTGTGTCCCCTTGATTGAAGATTTTGTCCAGAGCCCTTGTTTCTTGAAGTACAATCATGTCAAAATCAGTGACGAAATTACCCCCTTCAGAGTCTACAAATTTTCCTCTTATGCCAGCTACATTCCAAGACAGCAGTACAAAAGATGCAATTCTGTTGTCGTGTAATAGAGTGATGTCTAGGGTAGCTTAGTCAATACATATGGATAGTTGTCTGTTATACTGCTGCTGCTCAGCCTGGGTGACTGTGTATGAGAATGTTGGAGAGTGGAACTGTCAGTTGGTGGATGGGCTGAGCAGCAGTGAGGCTGCTCCTGGTAATATCTACTTAAATAAATCAACTTGAAGATACTACATGGAATGGACTCTATTATAACATATTTTATGAAAAGTTCTGCGAGTTCACCTTGAGTGGACTGCCATTATGAACATTAAAGAAACTACTAGATAAAAGAATTTCTTTTGGAATCGAAGCTGTGTATTTCAAGCTAACTGGCACCCTTGAACGCCACCACTGACCACTCCCTCGGTCGCCCCAAACCCTTAGTGCCAGTTCCATTTGGACTTTCTTTTCCTTCCCTTCTGCCTGCTGTGTTGAAAGAGTTGTTCCTAACTCAACTCAAAAGATCCAGTTCCTGCTTCACTTTATTTCTCCGTGCCTTGCTGACTTAGATGAGCTGTCTTTGTCCTCCTACATCGGGACAGTGCCTCTCATAAGTGGAGTTTCCCACATGAGTAACTGGCTCCTGCATCCTTAAATTTTACTACTGCCAAGTTACCCAGTGACCTACTTTGCCCAGTGACCATCATGAAGGGAGAAGACCCGCCGTTTCTGCTTGTGCCTACTGTCTAATTTGGAAGCGGTGTCGTCTGGCATCGGGAATTGTCTACTTTGTTTTTACGGCTACAAGCGGTGTATTCTCGACTGTTGCTGTATTACCACCCATCGTACTATGGATTTCCTAGAGTGAGTGTTTATTTTCCGTTTCATTGATGTTGCTGCTTGACATTCAGTTGTGCATTTACTAACCTTTTGTGCAAGGTGTGGATTTGGAGTGTTGTTGTTCCGTGTCGAGTCCCTTCCACACATCACAACCCAACTTTATGTTTGGGTGGAGTGTCTGCTTGTGTCGTGACCTAAGCGTGGGGCACTAGGACCCCGTGGGTCGAGTAGCTGGGGACAGGTCACCAGACCAGACATCCGGTCATCTGGGGGCGGGGAGAACAGCAGAATATGGGATGACCAAGAGGAGCGAGGACGCCATCCCTGGGGTCTACAGCAACTAGGATAGTAACTGCAACTATGACAATAAAGGAACCTAAGCAACCTACCTGAGTGATGTGTCATGTATGTATAACTCCAGCACGAAGACACTACAACTGGCGTACGAAGGCGGGATAACGGATCGACGCAGATTCCAGCAATTGCCATCTCGACGAGGGAACAAGCGTGGACAAAGGCGGAAAGCAACAGGAGCGACGCAGGAACAATTGCCATCTCGACGAGGGAACAAGCGTGGACAAAGGCGGAAAGCAACAGGAGCGACGCGGGAACACACCACATCTAAGATCTGCAAGAACGCGGTAAGCGCTCCAATTAAGCGCCTGTATTGAGATAGCTAGCGCGAGATCTCGCGAGAGGCGGCCATATTAAAATCAGGCAATTGGGACGAATGAACACCGAGAACTGCATTGGCAGCCATCTTAAGGACAGGAAATGAGATTTTGACCGCGAAATATCGCGATAACAGCGGCGGCCATCTTAAGACAGGAAAGGAAGAGAAATACATAGGAAAAAGCGGAGCGGACATTTTAAGGCCGAACAAGACTGAAAGGAAGCAAATTAAAAAGGAAAAAGCCAGAAATAAGGCTAAACAGAGGACAGAGGCTGAAAAAGACAAATGGAAATGGGAAACAAAGAAGGAAAATAAGAAAGAAACAAATAGAGTGGAAGAAGTCAGAGACAAGGCCAAACAAAGGAAAGAAAAGTGAAATAACAAGGAAAGAGCAAAGAAGAGAAGACAAAGAAATAAAACAAAGAGACAAAGAAATATTACAAGTGCACACAAGGAAAAAGAAGAGAATAAAAAGAAAAAGGACTAAGAAAGCCCAGAAGAGGCGAAATAAAGTAAAACAAAGGAAGGAAAAGGGACAAAAAGATCACAAAAAGAAAAGAAAGGACATAAAGAAAAAAAAAAAAAGTAGAAAAGAAGAAAGAAGATAAAGAGAAAAGAAGAAAATAAAGAGGAAGAAAGAAGATAAAGAGATAAGAAGAAAATATAGAGAAAAAAAGAAGAAAAGAAGAAAGAAGATAAAGAGATAAGAAGAAAATATAGAGAAAAGAAGAAAGAAGATAAAGAGAAAAGAAGAAAATAAAGAGGAAGAAAGTAGATAAAGAGATAAGAAGAAAATATAGAGAAAAGAGAAAAGAGAAAGGGAGAAAGAAAATAGGAAAATAGAGATAAAAGAGAAAAGAGGATAAAGAGGAAGGACCAAAAAGAGCAAAAGGACAAAGATAAATGACAGAAAGCACGAAGAGTCAGTGAACAAGCACAAGAAATAGAAAAGAAGAACATAAAAGGAAAGGAGAAGAGGACAGTAACATGGGTGAAATGAGACCAAGTAAACAATACCGCAGACAAAAAGACAATCCAAAAACAGAGTCCGTGACCATAGAGGCGGGGCCCCACAAAGCGAGGCTCGTGCTCGACAGCGGCGCCACAAACATCTCAAGAGGATATCAGAAACAAACAAGAGGACTAAGAAAGCTGAAAGGAAGGAAATCACTACTGAGTCAAGAAATCATCGAGCTGGTAGACGGACCGACAGCCTGGGTAACACCAATGGTAGATCACCTAGAGTACTTGGATCCAACACTAGGCACGAAGATCACAGCAGATGCCGGCCCAGTGGGATTAGCGAAAATGGCCCAACACAAAGCAGAAAAGGAATCACCAATAGTGACGGACCACCAAGAACTAAAAATGATTTATTACAACAGAAAAGCAAATGTACCACCAAGGGCAGAAAGGTGGGAAAGAACGTTGATGGACTACGAATTGAAAATAATCAACAAGCATGAGAGAGAACAAAATGTAGCTGACTACATGTCCAGACATCCACGGCCATACAAAAAAGACGCAAGAAGAAGGGCGGAAGATCACCTAAACCACGTCCTAGAGAACAACGCACCGATATCAGCAACAATGTCAGAACTAGAACAAGAGACAAAAAGAGACACCACCATGCTAGTGATCCAGGAAGTGTCGAGGCAACAAAGATGGAGACACACAAACAACAACAGCCTCACAGATCAAGGAGTCAGCAGAGAAGAACTATCAACGCTCGAGATAATAAGTGAAGAACTGTTAGAAGCAGAGAAAGGCATCTTGATGGAGGAGGCACAAAGAGGAACACCTCACAGACTGAACAAGACGAGAAACAGATCACACTTAGAGGAGCTGAAGACTGAAAAGAGAAAAAAAAAAAAAAGAAGAAACATCAACGGAACCCGCAACAAGCATAACGGAGGAGATAGAGGAAAACGGAAGAAAGATGAAGCAAGGCTGAGAAGAACATGCAAGAAACTACAGAGACAATTTGTTTGAAGAGAGACAAAGTGAGCAGGTCTCTCTCTCTCTCTTTCTCTCTCTCTCTCTCTCTCTCTCTCTCTCTCTCTCTCTCTTTTCATCTATATCTTCACTTCTGGCAAATGATCACTATCAACGCTGGCTAGCAGTGACTGCAGAAATGTGTCATGAACATTTGTTTGTAACAAAGGGGGAGATGTCGTGACCTAAGCGTGGGGCACTAGGACCCCGTGGGTCGAGTAGCTGGGGACAGGTCACCAGACCAGACATCCGGTCATCTGGGGGCGGGGAGAACAGCAGAATATGGGATGACCAAGAGGAGCGAGGACGCCATCCCTGGGGTCTACAGCAACTAGGATAGTAACTGCAACTATGACAATAAAGGAACCTAAGCAACCTACCTGAGTGATGTGTCATGTATGTATAACTCCAGCACGAAGACACTACAGCTTGTTCTGTTCATGTTCCGTGTGGAGCGCCTTTTCCACACGTCACAACCCAGCTTTCAGTTTGGGTGGAGTTTATGGTTGATGATCACTGTGACTTTTACGGGTTCTGTGTAGTGTTTTCTATACATCACACCCCTTTTTTCTTGGGGGACTCTTCAAATGTTGAGTGAAGTGTAGTGCTCTTACGTTGGTTCTGTGTAGAGTGTTTTCTACACATCACACCCCATTTTGGCTTGGGGGAAATCTTCATATTGTGAGTGAAGTATTGTGCGCTTACTTAAGTTTTGTGCAGAGTGTACAAATGTTATTCTTGCTGTCTGGTGTGGTGTTCCTTCCACACTTTTCACCCCAACCAGGGTTTTTGGGGAAAGTGTTAAGTTTTTCTTATGGTCCCTTGTGGAGTCCCTTTCACACATTCCACCCCAACTTGTGTTGTTAGGGGAAGTGTTAGTTATTTTTGCTGTCCCGTGTGGTGTCCCTTCCACACATTCTACCCTAACTGGTGTTGTTGGAGGAAGTGCTTCTTTTTCTATTGGTCGGTTTTCTTTCACACTGTTGTTGTTGGCTCTCTTGTGCTTCTCGTGTTTGCCTGGCTAGCTTGCACGATCCTGGTACTTGGGTTGGTCTGTGGTCTGTGGTGTGGGAGTGTGTGGGTTGTTTTTGTGCTACAAAGGAGGATGGTGTGCATGAGTCTTTGTACTTGTGTTACTGCTTCTCCCTTCCTACTTCATTTTCTCTGCATGAATGATCCATCTTTAATAATTTTTCATGCTATGCTTCAGAAAGTTATCATCTTATGTATTTCTTGCAACTTTTCTAATGTCTTTTCCATTATAAAGAAAGGGGATGTGTTATACTGCTGCTGCTCAGCCTGGGTGACTGTGTGTGAGAATGTTGGTGAGTGGAATGTTCGTGAGTGTGATTGTCAGTTGGTGGATGGGCTGAGCAGCAGTGAGGCTGCTCCTGGTGGGTTTCTCCCTTGTAATATCTACGGAAATAAATCAACTTGAAGATAATACACGGAATGGACTCTACTTTATTATAACTGGGTCACATTGTGTTGGAACAGCAATAGTTTGAGGAACAGGCATAGCTTGTTTTATGCGGGGCAATTGGAACGGTATGAACTCAATTAAATTCTTAGAGATACGAGTAAGAGCATTAGAGTCTAGGATACCATCGGCCAGTTCAGAGGCACTGGTAGAAAACAGTGTGCCTGTGGAGATAGGTCGCACTGGTGGAACAAACGGAAGGAAAGTCTTCCTTCAGTCAATCTATATCATTGAAGCAAGAGCTCTTGGGTTGCTTGAGATTATTTACATCCGTTGATGCTTACACTTCTTTTCTCCCTTGTACACTTTGGCTTTGTACTTGCAAAGGACATGGGGAGAGCAGGTGGGGGCAGACACAATGTGACATTGGACGGAAACCCTGGGGTGCTCCTGGATTTGGTTGTTGAGATTTGGGGGGATTAAGAATGTGCATCCAAGGCAGGTAAACCATTAGTTAATGCAGACTCCTTCATTGTCAGCCTTATCACATCCCAATTCTCTATAGGGTTGGCTTGACATTGATCAAAAAACAATCTCCAGGGGGAGGAGCTTAGCGGGCATCTAAGATGGTCGCGTGAGCACAGAGCTCCTGGGGGTATCCTGAGGGTATCCTGAGGGCACAGAGCTCCTGAGGGATCCTGAGGGTATCCTGATTTCTTGGACAGGTCTTCAAAGATGAACCTCAGCTGAGCCCATAACTCATCTCAGCATCGAAATCGGACATAGGCGACCGAAGTTATGGCACTTTGAACTTTTTTGGCCCACCTGGAGGCTGTGCCGGGGTCCTGGCTACTTGCGGATCCGGGACGGAGTTGAACAACAACGGCAGTGGGACCTCCCTGGTGGTCGCATTTCTACTTTCGGTTTCGTTCCCGGATCTCTGCATGGTCTGATTGAGAGACCTTTTCGCCTGGTCGGGGACCAGCCCGGCCCCTACTTAGTGTCTGCACTGTTTCCACATTTCATCTCTCTTTTGAACTACATCTTGCCTTTTCGTGGTCCCACGAGCCTGCTCTTGTGGTCCTGTTGGTACTCTGACTGTCGGCGGCCATTTTCACCAGGTCGTGTGGGCCCCTCCAGGGAACAGTTTCCAGTATGGCGGGCAGGGGTGATACCGAGAAGCGGAAGACAAAAACGTCTCTTCGTGGTAGACCGGTCCAGACAAACGTTATGGATCGGTACACCCAAGCCAAAGGCTCCCCTGGTCTTTCCAGCCGAACCCCGGAGGACGCCCGAGACGACCCTTCCGCTCCTGCCGAGTTGTCCCTGCAGGACATTATGGGCGCCATCACCGGCATGAGGGAAACCATCGGCCAGCAATACGAAGCCCTGGCTAGTAAAATTGACACAGTCGCTGTGGATGTCACCCTGATCCAGGCCGACCTGTCCAAAACTAATGAAAAGGTTAAGTCACTTGATTTGAAGACCTCCAGCCTCACGGCTGATGTGGCGGAACTCCAAACGGAACTTGGGAATTTAAAATCGGTGAATGACCAAATGTTCCATCGGCTGGAGGACTATGAAAACAGGGCAAGACGCAATAACATCCGCGTCATTGGGGTCCCGGAAAACCCCGAGACTCACTCTGTGGATCTCCTGATTGAGGATCTGATCCTCACCCATCTTTCCCCCACTGGCTTGAGTAAATTATTCGCGGTGGAGCGTGCACACAGAGTTCCGGGCAGACAACCCAAGCTGGGCGCCCCTCCGAGGCCTATTATTGCGAGACTTTTTCACTTTAGAGGCCGTGATGCGATTTTGCAGGCATCAAGAGTACATGGCCCGGTGGAATTTGAAAACTCCTCGATTAACTTTTTCCCGGACTTCACGCAACTTGTGCAAAGACAACGGATGGGCTTTCTGGGAGTGAAGCGACGTCTCCGGGACCTGGGCCTTAAGTACGCCATGCTTTTCCCTACCAGGCTTCATGTGGAATATCAGGAACGGACCTATTTTTTTGATCGACCAGACAGTGTGAGCGACTGGTTGGATTCCCTGCCGGGCCGAGGCGATCGTACGGAGCACCCTGGCGTTGCCGAGGGTGGTGAGCCTACACATAAGTGACTCTTCGGGCCCTGATCTCTGAACATTGGACTTTGCTCAGCTGGGTACTATCTTTCTGTTTATGTTGCCCTGTAGTAGTCCACGTTTGGGTGGTAGGTGGGAACGGGCCTGTTTCCTCTTCCTGGGTCTTTCTGTAGAATGGGGTTGTTAGGGCGACAGGCACACTGAATTTTGGGGTGGTTTTTTAGTCTTCTGCAGGGGTGCAGGGAGGGGGGAGTTGAAACGGGTTCCAGTTGGGGGGTGGGGAGGGTGTTTGTGTTTGTGTTTTTCTTGCTCAAGGCGGCGTATTGGTTCTTCCTCTGATCCTGATGTCCTGCTCTTCATGGGGAACCCCATGTAACATGTTTGGGAATGGGGGGTAGTGGACTGAAAATTATATCTTGGAATGTCAAGGGTTTGGGTGATCGTATAAAACAGGGTGTTGTTTTGCAATATTTACGACGTTTGTCCCCCGATGCGGTACTCCTGAAGGAGACGCACCTAGTTGGCAATGTGTGTCACGCGATGAATAGATGGGGTTACAGATTGGTTGCACATTCCGGATTCACCACTGGTTCTAGGGGTGTGGGTATTCTGATCCGGTCTTCCCTCCCTCTTGAGATCGATAATGTTACTCTTGACGACAGGGGGCGCTATGTCGCCCTCACTGGTAGGTGGGAGGGTAAGACTCTTTGGTTTCTGTTTATGTACCCCCAGGCCTCCAGGCCTCTACTTTTTCTGATATGGGTCGGTTGCTGCTGGGGCTCCCTGAGGGTCTTGTGGGTGGGGACTTCAATTCGGTACTTTCCGGCGACATGGATCGTCACCTCCCCAGGGACCTTTCCGCGTCTCAATTGTGGTTAGGGGGGTTCCTGGACACCTTTGGTCTGGTGGATGCCTGGAGGCTAATGCATCCGACGCTACATCACTATACCTTTCACTCTGGTGATCACGGGAGTCTCTCCAGGCTAGACTACTTTCTAATGCCCGCTGTCCAGTCCTCATACATCGGGGAAATCAGCCACTTGGCCAGGGGTATCTCAGATCACTCTCCTGTTTTGCTTCTTTTTGACGTGGGTTTACATACTGCGGGACGGGTCGCCCCTATCAACCCCTGGCACCTGTGCAACCCTAAGACTCGCCTCACAAAGTCACTCGATCACTACTTCCTGGAGAATGAGGGGTCTGTCTCATCCTCGGTGTCCCTATGGGAAGCCTTTAAAGCTGTTATTCGCGGACACGCCCTATCGTTAATAGCAGAGACCAAGAAAGCGAGGGAAGGGGAGGTCGAGAGTCTGGAGGCTGAAATATTGGGCTTAGACGACGACCTGGACACGGGTGTCACCCGGGATAAACTCCACGCCCTTAGCTTGAAACAGTTTGATTATAAATCCCTTGTGACGGAGGCTTCCAAATCGATGTACAGAGAACAACAAGGTAGAGTGTATGACGTTGGTGACAAGGCGGGTAAGCTGATTGCCTGGCTTGATAAGAAGGAGAGAGCAAATCGTGTGGCCCCTATGATTCAGAATTCTGATGGTGTGGAGGTGACTGACCCTGGTGAGATTGTGGAATGTTTTGCTGACTATTTTCGTGTGGTCTACTCCCCGGTGTCCGAAAGGGACGAGGATGACTCTCGTTTTTTGTTGAGGGATATCACGCTACCCTGCCTGTCTGAAGAAGATCGGGAGAGTATGGAGGCATCGTTGTCGGTCGATGAGATAGCAACTGCCATTCGTTCTCTCCGTTCCGGCAAAGCCATGGGGCCAAATGGCCTGCCCATTGAATTATATAAGCTTCGCCCGGACAAGGTCGCACCGTACCTCCGTGACATGTTCACGGAATTGCGTGACCTTGGCTACCTTCCCGTTGATCAGCGCCAGGCCACGATAGTGGTAATTCCCAAAGAGGGTAAACCTTGTGACCGTTGTGCCTCAAACAGGCCTATCTCCCTACTAAACGCAGAGCCTAAAATTCTCGCTAAGGTTCTTGCCAACCACCTCCTCACTGTTATTTGTGACCTGATCCATCCGGATCAATCTGGCTTTATCCCGCACCGGAACACTGCTCTAAATCTGTGTCGCCTTCATGGCATTCTCGCAAGGGCGGAGCTTCTGTCTGAACCGGCCATTTTGGCTTCATTAGGCGCCACAATGGTCTTTAATACGATAGAGTGGCCGTATCTTTGGGCCACTCTTGAAAAGTTTGGCTTCGGTGCAGGATTAATTAGTTGGGTGAAGCTACTGTATGCGGACCCACTGGCTCGGGTGGTCGTTAACGGTAGAGTCTCCCAGTCCTTCGCTCTTGGGAGGGGTACTAGACAGGGGTGTCCGCTGTCCCCCCTGCTCTTTGCCCTCGCCCTGGAACCGCTCGCTGCCTGGCTCCGATGGGAACCCTTGATAAAGGGCATTCGTTGGACCCCTGACTTTGAAGACCGGGTGTCGTTGTACGCGGACGACATTCTTCTGTACCTTACCTCCCCCCGTAAGTCCCTCAACGCCCTCTTTGATGTCCTAACTTCCTTTGGCAAGAACTACGGGTTGATTATCAACTGGTCTAAGTCCTGCGTATATGTTATCTCTGGTGGTCTTCCTCCCTTACCGACCAGGTTTCCCATTCAGGTTTCCCACTCTGGCTTTAAATATTTAGGGGTTTACATATTGTTGGGCTCGGCTGCCCGTTACGAACATAACCTCCTTCCTACTTTGCGGCGCTTGAAGCTCGACGTGGATCGTTGGCGCAGATTGTCCCCACTTGGTCGAGCGGTGCTGTTTAAAATGATGTCCCTACCCCAATTTCTCTATGCACTCCAGAACTCCTTTGATATCATTCCTGCGCGCTACTTTCGGGAGGTTGAGGGACTCCAGAGGAGACTTGTTTGGGATGGCCGAGCGTGCATTGCTCTCTCGAAACTGACCCTCCCCTGGTACGATGGGGGTATTGCTCTCCCGGACATCAGGAGGTACTATTGGGCCTCCCAGTTGTCTGCCATTAACCATGCCACATACGCTCCTGGGCCAAATCCAGAGTACGCTATGGATAAATACTTGTTGCCCGGTGGCGACTTTAACAGAGCACTCTACTCTCGGACGGCGGGGAGGAAACTTACGGGACCCACTAAAATTGCAGTGCGTGTGTGGAAGGATGCAAATGTGGCTATGGGATGGAATGATCGACGGAAGCAGGCGACCCCTTTGTTTGCTTCGGAACGATTGGGGTGCCTCTGGACGACGAAAGGTTTTGAGAACTGGGATACGATTGGACTTAGCAGAGTGGGTGATCTTTGGGTGAAGGGTGCGGTGAAAACCTTCGCGGAGCTTCGAGTGAATATGAATTGAGTGAGCAGGAGTTTTTCAGATATGCGCAGGTGCGTCATGCTTTACTGTCGGTCTTCACGACCGGTACTCTGGTCCCTGAATCTTCCCCACTTGAGGATCGTATACTTGACGGTCATCTACCCGATAGTACGATTTCCTTGATCTATAAAAAGTTGATCAATAATCGGGCAGATCTCCTTGTGCGCCTTAGGGAGACCTGGGCTGGAGACGGGTTGGAATTGGACGACGAAGACTGGCAGTCTGCTCTATCCTCCCCTAAAGAGGTTGCCATTCCGGCCCGTCTCCGCCTTGTTCAGCTTAAAATTCTTCACCGCATGTATGTAACTGGTCCTCGTTTGGTTGCCATGGGTTTTTCGTCGGATGGGTTGTGTAGGCGAGGCTGTGGAATGAGTGCCACCTTTCTTCACATCCTCTGGGAGTGCCATGAGGTCGCTACGTATTGGCGCCGTGTGCATGCTGTGATGGAGTGCGTCACTGGGGTCGCTCTGTTGCCTGAGGCTCGAAGATGTTTGTTGAATGTGTGGGAGCCGAATGATTACAACGTTGCCCAGACCCGGTGGGTGGCTCTTGGGAACATGATTGCCAAAAGGGACATCGCACAGTTCTGGGGTTCCCAACGGCCTCCCACTGTGTCGAAGTGGAAGGAGAACATGGACTGGTGCATGTTCAGGGAGAAGACGGTATATTTGGCTAGGGGCAAGCCTAGGGCGTGGAGTAAAATTTGGGGCCAATGGAATACATATCGAGGAGACATATGCACTCCCCCCTTCGTAGATATCCCAGACGCTTCTCTGTCCCCCTGACCTCTGAGGTTCCTCAATACCATATTCCTTGTTTGAATGTCCTGACCTCCCCACTGCCCTCCCCCCCCATTGGTTCTCCAACGTCCTCCTGATTCCCTATCCGTTATGGTAGGTCCCCAGTGTCGGAGCTCGACGTCATTTATCATGCTTCGTGCCTTGAGTTGTTTTTTCCTTTGTTTATCTTTGTTCCTTTTATAAAAAATAAATATCGCGTATCCTGCATGCATCCTGTGTTGCCGACTGTGTATCCTGTACTTCTGCTGGACCTACCCGGGGTCAGCTGCTGTTTTACTGACTGCCTATATATTCGACGACTACTAGCGGCCGGCCTCTGGGTTGTAGGCCCATACTTGTAAGTTTCTGTTTTGCACAATAAAGTTTAAAAAAAAAAAAACTATCTCCAGGTGTACAATTGAAAGACACTGTCTTTGGGATCTAATCGATTGAGTCACTTTATTCACCAAGGACTCTGTGGACTCCCTCTGACCAGGCTTGAGTCTTGGAATGTTAGTCATGAATACTGAGGGGTGATTACTCTGCCAGCACGTGTGAATTACAGCCTGAGGAAAGATGTTCCAATTCCTGACCAGTGGTCGATTTGAGGGGGGAGAAAATGTTTTGGCCACTGCTAGTTGGTTAGAAGGGTCGTGAGTGCGGGGCAAGGTGCAGTAAACCCCTCGATTCGGCCTGTACCCTCTAGATGTAGCTTGCAATGTGGAGGTGTTTTAGGTCTCCACCACCCCACTTTTTTGGTAAATACAAGCAGTGTGGTCAGGTACAGTTCTAGCTTGAGGTACTTTGGGTGGATTAGAAGACGGTAATGCCCTATGATTTTAGACTCCGCTAGGATGGAGTTTTGCCCACAGTCCTGACAGAGATGCCGCTATGTCCAGGACCCAAATTTATGGGCGGTAAATTCTTTCAGAAGGTTTGCATTTATCTCAGAAAGCTCTAGTACCCTTTGATTTGTTAACTTCAGGGTAGCCTTCATATCAGCAATACCCTTCCTTAATGTGCCAGTAAGTAATATCATATCCCCCAGACTATTAGCTAGCATACCTTTGGAAAAAGATGGTGCAGATTGAGTAGTTTATGTAGTTTGTTCAGGTATCAACTCAAACAATGGGGGTGGGGGTAGCGATTGGAGCATATGATGTTATGAAAAAGGGCTGGTTGATTATCTTATAGTTCTAGCCAGGTAGGTGATCATTGATAGTACTTTTCTGAATTGGGGAGGGGGACGCAGAGCTTACACATTCTGGCATGTTAGGAGCTACCAACCACAGAGGGGGGCTAGTAGTAACAGTGCCATTCTTACACTCTTTACTTTTTAAAAAGTGGGTTATTTTGGACTTTGCGCCCTTACCCTCTACTTGCACTTTCCCTTGGGTTAGCAGGTCCTCAACATCTTCAAATAAATTGTCAATCTCGTCCATGGTGCAGTTTTTGGCAGTGTGTTAATAGTTGGTTTAAGCGTCTTCCCAGAGCCCCTTATAGACTCTGTAGCCTTCCTTTTCCCAATTTAAATGTTTAAGCTGCTCACAAAATTTGCAGGACCTTTTCCTCGGACAATGGGCTTGTGCTGGGTCTTGAGATGAGAGGGCAATGGGACTGGCCCTGCTGTGACTTTTCCTGTCGCTGACAGGTGCAGGATGAGCATTCTCTTGGCTCGGGCTCTGCCCAGGCATGGATCGCGTGTGTCCCGCATCACGGGAGTAATATTGCTGCTTTGAAATTCCGAAGGGGGGCTCCTGCCCCACGGCCCAGGTATCAGGCGCTTCCTGGCACAGTGTAACTAGGGGCTTGTAGTCCCCACAATTGGCAGCAGTAGGACCCGGGTCACCAGAGTAGCTGTACTTTGTAGCTCTGTAGGGGGCTCCTCCCTCTGGCCACAGGTGAAGAGATGCCTCCTGGCACAGTAAAGCTAGGATTTTTTACTCCCCACAATTGGCAGCAGCAGGGTACGCATTGCAGGAGTATAGTTGGCGGTTTGTAGCGCTGAATGGTGCTCCTCCCCCTCACCACAAGTGTCAGGCGCCTGATGACGCAGTGAAGTTGGGGTTTTATGGTACCCACAATTGGCATCAGTAGGACCTGTTATTTCAGATCTTTGGGGAACATTGCATAATGAAGGAACAGCCCCTCACCCAAATACATTTTTCGCAGTCTAGAGTGATTTGAACCATTTTGTATTCAATAACTTCTTTACTTCAGATGTTTTTGCACCTCTGGAGTATTTAGAGTGGGAATGAACTATACTCCCTGTAGAGGCTTCGAAAGTGACATAGGAGAGTTTGAACCTGATCCTTGCCTCCAGAGGGAGCCAATAAAAAACACTTAATAATGGAGGTATGCGATTGTGTCTTTGGAGTAAAAAAAAAGTGGTATTCCAGTAGTCTGGTAGTATGCATTGCAGAGCAATGCCAACCTCGGAAAATATATGGGATTGGAGTGTTTAGCAAACAAAACAAACAATAATTTACAAGCCAGGTTCACACAAAGTTATTAAACTTGGTGTGTTTACAATCCCTACACCAAATTTAATGAAGTCATAATTTTCTTAAAACATGAGTCCAAGTTAAAGGATGAAAAATCGTCTGTGCAGCTGCAAAAACCGTCTGGACAGTTTGGCTACAAAAGGGTTAAATATAAAACAAAATGTTGAAAACCCTAGGGTAGGTGAGTCAATTTGTGGTAGAAATTCTCTATGGGTTGATTTCATGAATGGAGAAGGAAGAACATTTAGCATCAAGAAAAAAATCTGTTATCAACAGCGGGCATTAGAGCACCGAGTTGCACCAAGAATATTTACTATAGAACCTTATCCCAAGGAGTCTCCCAAGTGCATACAAGACTGGAGTGAACTTAATTTGTTTGAGAGATACATATCGTCTTTCTGGGGTGGTTTTGATGTTCTTTAAATATGTAGGCTGGTGTCAGGCTTTAACAGCAAAATTTGATTCTAAAGACTCTTTAGGCCGGAGATCGCCCACGTTGAGTTCCTTGTATGCACAGCGCAGCCACTTCGAGAATTGCCTGTTTCCTTGCTTTACATTTGGACACCATCTTGTAGCAGTTTTGTACCTGAGTTTATGATTTTATGCTATTTGTTTCTCATTATTTTTTTCATTTAGTTTTATTTTACTGGTATGGTCCTTCAGCAGGAAGTCTGTGGAAGGATTAAGGGGTTTCTGGACCCTGATTTGGGCATTCCTTTACCCACTTGATTCTTTGCTGCTGAGACATCTTCAGAGTTTTAGCCTTGCCCTCTGGGGCACACCCCTTTTGGATCAGTGGGCTATCTATACTACTATAATAAAGGAAGAACTTTCAGCCTTTGAGGCGGGTAAACTCGGGAACCACAGCGCCAATCCACACACCCGATACACCGTTTGAATCGTCAGGGTGTGTAGATGGTTATAGGCTATATAAATAAAAAAAAAAGTTATTTAAAAAATTTACAGTAAAAAAAAGTACTCCCTCCGAAGTAGCGCCGGCCGCGACGTACGTGCTCACATCAGGAGCACGGGGAGGAGCGGCGTCCAGGAGCACGACGAGGAGTGGCGGACATGGCGCGGGGGAGGAGCGGTGACGTGAGGAGCAGCAGACAGGCCAGCGGCGGTTCGAGCAGCGGACAGGCGGGAGGAGCGGCGGCTGAGGTAAGGGGACCCATGTCGGGGCAGGCGGGGGTCGGGGCAGGCAGGGGACGGGCCGGGCGAGGGCCCGGGCTGCTGGACAATGTCGGGGTGGCGGGGGTCGGGGAAGCCGGTTGCTCCCGGACAAGGTCGGGACGGGCTGCTAGTTTAAACAATAATTGGTATCAACAAGAGAGTGAGGGACGGTACAAACAGTCAAAATTGTATAAACAACAAAAGAGTGTAGTTTCAAACAAGAAGAGCGAGCATGAAGAATCCCACTAGATTCTTTAAGAAAGCCCTCACTCACCAACCTAGTTGATGACATGCTTCATCATCGGGCCCCACTGGGAAAGGCCAAGTGCCTCCCCGGTGTGCTGCAACAGCAGAATTACTGCATAACTGGATTTGTGGGGACAGGTGATGGTGTGGTCAAGTGTTTTTAAAATGTCTGGATTGTGTCCAAAAAAAGGATTTATTAGATGGCCAATCAGACACACTAAAAACAGAGTGTGGGAAACAGTGGCTGAATTAATTCTTCAGCTAGTACCCATGGGGTGGGGTCGACATGTTTCTGCCCATGTGGTGTAATTTACCAGTCAATCATCAGGACCAATAGGACTAAACCTCAGCAGTATGGGCGCGCTAAGGCCCACGCTAACCTGAGGACGTGAACGTGAAAAATCATGAATTGGTGCAATCAAAAATATCGTGAGTGGTGGCTCTTATTGCAGAGAAACCAGATTGCACGTAAGGTGTAAGGAGTTTTCACACCATGGGTCACGGGACGCGATGGTGGCGAAAATGGCACAACACCAAACAATAAACCAGCTGGTCCGCGCAGCTTTACCAGCAAAGTTTGATTCCACAGACCAATTGGTCGGAGATCGCCCACACTGAGTTCTTTGTAGGCACAGTGCTGCCACTTTGGGAGTTGCCTTGTTCCTTGTTTTAGATTTTGCACTATTTTGTATCAGGTTTGTACCCAAATGTTAATGATTTTATGCTTTTCCTTTTTCATTATTCTTTTAATTTTGCTTCATTTTAGCAGTATGTTACTTCAGCAGGGGAGCCTGCCAAAGGATTAAGGGGTTGCTGAACCCCAGTTTGGACATTTCTTTAGCCACCTAATTTCTCTTTGCAGAGACTCCTCAGAGTTTCACCCACATCCTCTAAGACATGCCTCTTTTGGCTCAGCGGACTATTCAAACAATATATCAGTGCATCCGTGCCACTGGCATGCCAATGGCGCGCCTAAGGCAGGCCTGCCTGCACCTGTCTGCACCCAGACAGTGCCTATTGACACAACCCCTGCCCATTGTCCATCAGAAGAACCACACTGAGAGAAATATATTAAGGAAGAACTCTTAGCATACAACTTGGTAGGTAAACATAGCAATTGCTCTACTTTTGATCTTTATTGTGGTCCCATCAAATGTACTTCTTGCAACATAAATTTCACTTTGCGGAGATGGTAAGCATGCATACGTTTTACATAATTTTTATCACTGAGATTTGGACTGACCTGTCGTCTGAGCCAGATTTGGTCCAAGCGACCCCTGCTAGTGATCTAATTAATAGAGTAGACAGAATCGGTAATCCAAGGGGGATGGAGGCCAATGAGTATAAAGACAATCTGGTGGTATCGGGGTCTTCAGCCGGCTGTGGTGTTGACTGTGAAGTGCTCGCATTCCAAATAGAACTCACCAGTACATATACCTTTAGAGGTCTTTTGGTATATCGACCTCCTGGTCCTAGAGCCTCATTTATAAATAACATAAGTCCTTTTATCCAAGTCCTTTTATCAAATCTAGAATTCAGATTTCTTGGTTCTAGGTGACTTTAATTTTTATTTAGAAAAACTGAATACGGGTTAAACAGAGCCTCTGGTGGATTTTATGACCAATTTCGAGCTATAACAACTGGTGGAGCACTCTAGTAATATAGCTAGCCACACTTTAGCTGGCATTTTTACAAACAATTCTACCATAGAGGTATCAGAAGTGTTACCAATACTGTGGTCAGACCACAAAGTAACAAACTGACCTATCCTCTGTCACCAAAGGCTGTGCTTGAAAGAATATTGTCCCCAGTTGTTAGAACGGGCTGTCTCTAGTTGGCAGAGGTATACACTTCTGACAAATAGGGACACACCTTTTCTAGTCAGGGCAAGGGGATCACACCCTTTGATAACCCCTGCTCACCCCCTTGGTAGCTTGGCAGAGCAGACAGGCTTATCCCAGAGGCTGTGCGTTAGGCATTTATGACCACATGCAGTAATAAAGTGAATACACTACATATGGACACGACACAGTAGTATTATAAAAATAAGGATTTTTATATAAGGCTTAGCACAAGACCAGATCACGGCAAAAATATACACAATCTTAATAAATACTCTTGGAAGGGAAAATAATAGTTCAAATGCAGTTTCTTCTTCAGCACAAAGTCTTTCGTATCAAAATCAACTCTTCTTCCTGGAAACACAGTTCTTGGCAACAATGTAACCCACACGGGAGTCACACGACATCGAGGCAAAGTTAATCCAAAGGGTTCGGCGTCGACCGCGAGGAGCGCTACGTCGAGCCCGGAGTCGAGCAGACTCCCACAACACAGTACCTTGGAAAAGAGAAGCACACGATGATCAGCGGCGTCGAGCAATCCGGCGTCGCGTCGTCGGTGTCGATCAGGCCTCAGTAGTCGTCGATGTCGATGATGCTGTTGCAAGTGTGAGCAGCGTTCACGGCGTCGAGAGGGCTTCGAAGTCGATGCGATCAGCAGCGGTGCAGACACGAGGTCCCTTGGAGCTGGAGCCGAACTCACTACTCACTGGCGTTGCTGCTGGCGTCGATCGGGCCCGGCGGCCGGTGGCCGGCGTCGAGGAAGCGGGACACTGGAGCCATTACTCACTATGTCGAGCTGGATTCGGCGACGTCCGTCGGCGTCGAGATTGCTGGATTCTTTCAAAGGTGCTGGATTCACAGGTTCCAGCAAATAGCACTTTAAGCAGATGAAGTCCTTTAGCCCTGTGACTTCAACAGGAGACTGGCACTCTTCCAGTCCTTGGAGATTTTCTTAGCAAAGTTTGAGAGTACACACACAGTTCCTCTCTCCTGGTTCCTTGGCAAAAATAAAGAAGCAATGCAGGATTCCCCCCAGCAAACAGCACACTGGCAGAAGGGGTAGGCAAGTCCTTGGATCAGCCGGCTTCTTGTCCTTGGTTTCAGGGTTCCTTGTCAGAAGTGATCTAAATTATTGGTCCAGGGGTCCTTCTCTTATACCCCTTTTTGGCTTTGATCCCTTTGTCCATGCAGGGGGATTTCCCAACATCCTGGGTCTGTTGTGGGTGGAGCCAGGCAGAGGCACCTGGCCTATTCACTGAGCAGGGCTGGGTCCTCAGACGCCCAGCAGGAGGTGGAGCCAGCATTGTCACCGGCAGGAGCAGAGCTATTGACCTCCTGGTAGGAGGTGGGGCCAGGATCGTCCATGGCAGGCACAGAGCCATCAGTCGCCTGGCAGGAGGTAGAGCCAGCATTATATCGGGCAGGCTATCAGCAACTACTCTCCCCCTACTCTCAACGCAAATGTCCCACTCATCCCTCACTGACTCATCCAGACCTCTGGAGCCACCCAGCTCCTGTCACACACACACCAAACCAGCAGAAACCAGAAATAGTTAGACAAGAAAATAGCCACTTTCTAAAAGTGCTATTTTCAAACCCGGAGTCCAAAAACCATCCACACCAGCGGATGCGTAATTAAACCCCGAGTTCAGGGATACCAAACTCGACATTGCACCATGCTCCCCGAGCCCGCTAGGATTATAGCATTAATAATCCGGGCAGCCCATTCTAACTAATGGAAAGCAGGTTACCTCGCAATAGTGAAAAACGAATATGGCTGTAATTCACTATTAGGACATGGCAACTTGGTCAGGCCTGTCCTACCTTATACTTACAACGCACCCTGCCCCTGGGCCTACCATAGTGGTGACTAACGTGAAGTTAAGGGAAGGTTTAGGGACTGGCAAGTAGGTGTACTTGCACAGTCAGCGTGACAGTCCTAGACTGCATGTGGGTCTGGCAATGGCAGACCCTCAGACATACTTTTACTAGGCCGCTCTTGTGGGTGGCACAACATGTGCTGCAAGCCCACGAGCGGCAATTGTATTTACAAGCCCCGGCACCCCGGTTGCACTAGACTAGAGACTGACAGTAAACCAAATAAGCCATACATGGAATTCAATCAATACAGTAATTTAACATAGGGAGCACTTGCACTGTGGCACTGAACAGCAGTGGCACAGTGCCCAAAGCATATACCAGCAAAAACATCGTAAAACAGTGGAGGCAAACAGAAAAAATGGAGGTGAGACTCAAGCCAATGATGTCAGGTCTAACACCAGTGATCTAGCATCACTACGATCAAATTCCAAACCAAGCTCCAACTTGGATGTATAGTCAGCAGTTTGTACATATTCTTCTTGGATCAAGACAGCAGTCAGTCTTTTAGCTTTTGTTAAGTCATTCTTTAACCGGCGAAAAAAAACCTCTAAACCTTTGTTCTCAGACAAGCTTAGACTGCAGAAACAGCTGTGCAGAAGCAAAGAATTACAGTGACAGTCCAAGTAGGACCCACAAGATAGAAATATTTATTCACACTGTATAACTGATTATATAAAGTTAATAATGGAATAGAAAAGTAAAAAGTTTACTGAAAAAATTCTACGGTCCAAAAACTTCAATAAAGAGCTTTTCGTTATGGGGAAAAATCTAGCAAAAGAACCAGAACATATAAGCAACAACTGTGGTCAGGACTTCTGTCATGTTCTAGCCAAATTCCTCCAGAGAAAAGTGGAAGATGTGTTGAATACATTTACCATCAAAAGTTCCAGAGAAATAGCGGATTAAACAACTCTTGAACCTCGCCCTCACGGCAACAATATAGAGACATTTTCTCCCCTGAATATAGAGCAGGTGTTCAAGCTGGCAACAACAACCAACTCAGGCTCGCCTTTAGATCCATGTCCTCCCAGAATAGTGCACTTTGCTCCAGGAATCATAAGTGACCATTTGACTAACATACTCATTGAAATCATCAAAACAGGCCAATTTCCAGATAATTTGAGGATAGCCTCTATTCGGCCTCTGAGTTTCTTCGTACTGGAGAGAACTCACGAGCCATTAACACTATGACTACAAGAAGATCACACCCTGTAAAAATGCACATGTATAGGTTCCTCCTTTGCTGTTTCATAAAACACATACAAGCAGAGGAAAGAAATGTACCAGTTTCACTTTTTTGACTTATTAGATTCCGCATCCGACCACACTAGTCTACAACTTATAAATGATGCACTAGACAGGTTCACCCGTAAGGTGACCCGTATTCTGCAAAACTTGCAAACAAATGAAGAGAATAAGAAACTTGAGGAGGAAATTACTGAACCAACGGAAAAAGTCCTACCCGTTCGTTCTTCCGCCCCATATTCACCAACACCCCCGCCTACATTCCTCCAAGGTCACTCTGAACGGTCATCTCCAGATGATTTATTTGAAAAAACATCCAATGCATTAGACTACTGGTTAGACCAGGAACCTCCGCTTACACCGGAGGAGGAGGAAATAGCCAGAACTGCGACCCTATGGGTCACTCAATATAAGATATATGACAAGGATCTCATAGCCCAACTTTTTCTAGCATTACCACGCTCACATCAAAGATTAGCAAGTCTCTACATGGTACAACATCTCATCACACTCAATGACACTCATTTTAAGCATGATCCAAGACTCGAAGATTTTCTGTCTGACTGCGCTGATAACATGTTCCTCCACAATAGTTCAGTTTTTCTGAAACACATTTATAGATTTTAGACAGAAATACCAGAAAACAACTGAATATAAATCTTTCAATAATACTTGTGGACCAATTAATAGACTTCCTCAAACACGCCAGTTCCCCATGAGAGAGGTCCACCCCAGAGCTGACACGAATGGCGCGCTACAACGCGTTTTTATTTATGTACAATTGACAAAACTTGAGTTACTAAGGATAAAAGAGATGGTTCCCTCCCACTCAAAGGATCCTGCTGGATTCTTTAAAGAATTAGGAGATGTATTAATGATGGGAACATATACTCTTTCTGATATCAAAGCAATTCTGAAATTGTTGCCATCGGGTATATATGACAAACTAAGAGAAAAAGATTGGGAAGTAGCAGGTGAACACATTAGATGGACCGAACTTCAGAATGACGAAAATACTAGAGTAGCAGGTCAAGGTATAGGAGACAGACTAAAAGCACTTCCTGGCACTATTTTAAAGGTGCCTGCACAGTTACTGACAGTGAAAAAGGAGGACTGGGATACCATTTCCTCCTGCAAACAGAAACATGGTGAAGACATAGGAGATTATTACACCAGACTTGAAAAATGTTTTACGGTAAATAGCGGCCTTACGCCGACAAGCGAAGCTTACCCGCATCTGTTTGTTTCCAAATTAGTAGACAACGCCTTGCCAGCTATTAAGGAAAGAGTACTAAAAGTAGAAAGTACCTGGCAAGCACATACACCACCACAGGTGTTACAAATGCTACAATATCACCAAAATCGCATTAGGGATGAAGAAGAAAGTGATAAGAAATGCAAGAAAGACACCAAGATGAAAGCATTAGTAGCCCAAACTGCACCCCAGCGCCAACAGACACCAGGTAGCCAGACAAACGTGAAGAGCACTTGTAATTATTGCAAAAAGACGGGACACTTCGTTAAAGACTGCCCTGTCTTAAAGCACAATTTGGCTACTGGTAAGACACAGCCTCGTCCATATCAGCCAAAACAGAATGTTTCCCAAGGCAGTTCAACACCTTCATTTCCACCGACAACACAAATGGCCCAAATGAACATTATAGACAGCGACTACACTGAATACTACCCAGATTTTTCATGATGTTGCCCAGGGAGAGAAGATGACAAACTGCCCCTAATCCCCATCCCAGTAGATCAGAAAGGCCCATTTATAGAGGTCCGACTTCTTGGGGAGGATAGAAAGTTTCTACTAGACACTGGGGCCAGTAAAACAACAATAAGCCATCAAGAGGTCCCAGAGGATCCTCTCTCGGGTTCAAAAAGTATTTCTCTGCGTTTCTCTGGACAACATGTGACAAACGCCACGTCAAAACCACTGCCCTTGCAGGTTGGTCCCCTCACGACAACTACAGATCTTATATTGACAAAATCATCTCCAGAAAATTTGCTTGGTATAAAAACATTGAAAGAATTAGGAGCCGTTATTGTTTGCTCACCTAAAGATGCCAGATTATTTTTTATGAGATTTTAAGGGCCACTACACAAGTAGAGAATTAGACAAGCGTTTGAAAGATTTGCCACACACCCTTTGGCCACTGATTCCACCACAGTAGGATGTATGGAAATAACACCTCACAAGGTTACACTGAAAGAGGGAGCCCAACTACCACGTATAAGACAATACAAAATTCCACCTCAATCTGAACAAGCATTAATGTTAATTATTCAGGACCTAATACAGTCAGGTGTGATTAAAGAAACAACTTCGAACATTTGCAATTCCCCTGTTTTACCAGTTCATAAAAAAGTGGAACCAGGAACACCACCTGTGTACAGACTAGTGGTGGATTTGAGAGAGCTCAATAAATGTGTCATTCCACAATACCCTGTGGTCCCAGACATCTCCACTTTACTTACAGCCATAGATGCAGAAGCAACGCATTTTTCTGTCATTGACTTAAAAAACGCATCCTTCAGTATACCCATTCACTCAAACAGTCAATACCTTTTCGGCTTCTCCTTACAAGGATGAAGTTTCCAATTCACAAGAGCTCCTCAAGGTTTCACCGAAAGTCCAAGTGTATATAGCCAAGCGCTGAAAAGACAATTGGATACTATTCAAATGCCCACGGATACAGCCATACTACAATATGTTGAGGATATCCTCATTACGGCCAGATCTGACGCAGCATGTGCTGAAGCATCACTACTAGTACTAGAATTACTAGCTGCAAATGGCCATAAGGTTTCCCCTGGTAAGCTCCAATTTTGTTTACAGCAAGTGGCATACTTAGGGCACTTGCTGTCAAAGGAGGGTAGGCAGCTTACACAGGAACGCATCCAGCTCATACAACAAATACCACAACCAACAACACAGAAACAAGTTCGAGCTTTTGTTGGTCTCACCTCATATTGTAGACAGTGGATCCCCCAATTTGCACTCATTTCTAAACCATTAGTGCAGCTGACAACACTCGAAGCTGGCGCTACTCCACAATTACCCTGGACAGATGAACACACGCAAGCTTTTCAGTCTCTTAAAAAGGCTATGTGTCAAGCCCCAGTGTTAGCAACACCTGATTACACCAAAGATTTTACCTTGTTTGTAACAGAAAACTCAGGTACTGCACTATCAGTCCTGACCCAACTTCAAGCAGACAGACATAGACCATGTGGTTATTTTTCAAGTACATTAGATCCAGTAGCACAAGCATTACCTGCATGTCTAAAATCAGTAGCAGCTACTGCACAAGCTATTAGACAAAGTGATGCTATTGTATTGGGACATCATTTGATAGTCCAGGTCCCACACACTGTAGAACTTCTGCTAAACAGAACACAAACACAGCATCTGACATTAGCCAGACTCACCGGATATGAGATGACGCTTTTTCAGCCACATATTGAGATTAGACGATGCAACATTTTAAACCCAGCAACACTGTTGCCACTGACCTCTCCTACTGAACAACCTCACAATTGTATTGACATAATTGATTTAGTGACCAAATCCAGACCAGATTTACAAGATACTCCCCTTTCTAAGGCAGAAATTTTACTTTTTGTAGATGGTTCTTGCATGAGACTCCCCACTGGAGAACTAGCAGCAGCCTATGCCGTCACAAATGGTCCAACACCTTGGAAGCACACAAGATAGAGATACTGTCGGCACAAGCAGCCGAACTCATAGCACTAACACGAGCATGCCACTTAGCAAAAGGAAAATCAGTTAACATTTACACTGATTCACAGTACGCTTTCGGGGTTGTACACAACTTCGGCACATTGTGGAAAGAGAGAGGATTCCTCACATCACATGGGTCTAAAATACAGCATGCTACACTCATCACTGCCTCCTAGAGGCCAGTCAGTTACCAGCGAAAGTTGCAGTATTAAAGTGTAAAGCACACACAAAAGGAACCAATGAAATATCAAAAGGAAATGATTCCGCAGACAGTGCAGCCAAATTAGCAGCAAACACAGAAATGAATATACTACACCGCCAATACGCAATACGAGACCCCTTTTCTGACATCCAAAGTCACACCACACCACAGGAACTGCTAGAATGGAAGGAAAAAGGAGGGGTCCTTACAGATCAGGGCTGGATGACACCTGAAAGAGCAGTATGGTTTCTGCCGGATGCTATGGTACAGGTTATAATAAACACCATACATGGACCAGTGCATCTGGGAGAAAAAGCAATGTTAGACAGCATACAGAACATATGGCACAACAAACATTTGAGAGCTGCAGCCAAACAAAAATTAAAAACGTGCATGATTTGTAATCAGTTCAACCCAGGTAAAGGCACAAAGGTGGAGCAGGGTGGATTCTAACCCCCTGACCATCCATTTGAAGTTCTCCAAATGGACTATATCCAGATGGAGAGATGTAGAGGTCACAAGTATGTGCTAGTTGTAGTATGTGCTCTGACCAGATGGACAGAAGCCTATCCCGTCCCAGATTACACTGCAACGACAACTGCTAAGCAACTAGTAAGAGAATATTTCCCGAGATATGGGTTGCCCCGCATCATCTACTCAGACAACGGCCAGCCCTTCTCCTCTGAACTCATGAAGCAAGTGTCTCTTCTGTTAGGGTACACTTGGAAATTTCACTGTGTAAGACATCCTCAAGCAGCAGGTCTAGTAGAGAGACACAACCAGACTTTGAAGACAAAATTGGCCAAGATATGTACAGACAAAGGCGTGGTCTGGATGGTAGCCTTACTGGTCGCCCTTTTCTACATGCGTATGGTAGCACATTCCAGAACTGGTCTATCTCCGTATGAGGTGGTCTTGGGCAGACCACCAAATATGTGGGGTACGCCAATGCCTAAAAGAATTACTGATGTAGACAGCAGAATATTGACTGATTACCTGGCTTCCTTGATGTCTGCACTCCAATCTTGTCGTTCACAGGTCGCTGCAGCCTTCCCTGACAAAACCGCCCCTGGAGAACACACCATCCGACCCGGCGACTGGGTGATAAGAAACTTCGACAGGACCAGTCCTCTTCAGCCCAGGTGGAAGACTGCGAAGCTCGCGCTCCTAACCACGCGGACGGCGGTGAAGGTTGAAGGAAGGAAGGGCTGGCTACACGCGAGCCACTGCCGGAAATATTTTGGACAAAGAGACACTGTTGCCGGTGACGCTGCCAACCCTAGTGACATTGTAACAGAACAATCTTTTGTGCCCTTGGAACTGACCCCACAACAAGAATATAAATCAAAGTTGAGGTCTGCCATCCGGACTCTGGCTAATTAAGTCCATTGGGTGCAGGTCCAGTTGTGAAGCGGTTGGAGCATGGGGATGGATTTAAACACCTTGACTATGTGGCAAAAAGATAGAATGAAACGCAGAAATAAGAACTTTAAGAACTTGCGTAGTGGTTCTATCATATGTTTAATGATATTGTTTTTCTTCATAACCATTATGACGTGTCTTGGTTGGATCCTCCACACTGTTTTTCCTCCAACACCACACACCTCTCATACACCCAACAGCACTCAGGAACACACATATCATGACCTACCCCCTTATGAACAAGCCCATAGACTATCCTTGCAAAACAATACCTTTATACAGATGTTACACTACACTCATCAGGCCAGCAATAGCACAAATTGCTGGATATGTGGCCGCCTCCCACCTCATCAGAAAAAGGGAGGGATGCCTCTTTTCCCCTTTCCATTTTCCTATAATGGGACTTGTGAAGCCTGGCTTGCCCTAATAACAGCTAACGATACTACCCCCACCTCCTGCCCTGACGGAAATAATTCATGCAAGAATGGGTGGTCTTGGGGGGACTTAAACAAGGTACTTAATGCTGCCTGTTACCCAAATAAGGATGGAAATCCTCAGGCGACAGGTACAGTCCTAGAAAGTGAAGAATACAAGCAAGGGAACATGACCATGTCCTACAAGATGTTAAATACCAAACCTAAATAGAATGCTGGCCCCCCTTCCATCTCGGTCTCACCAGTAAAAGGACACCTGTGCATCCATAAAAATGGCTCTGTTCCATTAGGGCACAGTGGCTGTCATACCACTATAAGTTTTGAAGACAGAGGAAAGTCCTCATTTCTAGCATCTCGCCATACTTATTTCGTCTGTCGCCAAACGGCCTATGTGCAGCTGCCCTTGAATGGGGGGGAACTTGCTATATGGTATTCCTGTTACCCCCTGTCTTTGTGGCCCCATCCACTTACCACCGAGACCTCCTGGTGACCCATGTCAGACATAAAAGAACGATCAATACCTCCTTGGTTGACCAAACAGAAACCTCATGGGAACAGTATACAGATTTTAACTAAGGGTTCTTTTTCTTTGTTGGCCCTGTACAGAACAGCAAGCTTATACGCAGGTTGACAAGGGCCTTAGAGGCTGTTGTAAACCAGACGGCATCTGCCCTGGGGAGCTTAACCCAGGAGCAGTCCACCATACGATTGGTTACTCTCCAAAATCGCCTTGTCCTTGACATCATCCTGGCTGACAGAGGCGGAGCCTGTAAAATTATAGGCTCTAGCTGCTGTATATTTATTCCTGATATTTCCCCATCTGTATACACGGCCATAACAAAATTACACAAGATAGCCGTAAGTTTACAACAAGAACCTGGCACTTGGACGTGGTCTGATTGGTTCTGGAAGATAATATCGTCCTGGGGATGGCAACTGCTGTCAGCAGCAGGTATAATATTCCTGATAATAACTGGATGCTGCCTTTGCATCCAATGTGGTCCTGCCCTGTGCGGTCTATGCGCTGCAAACTGCATTCCTAAACCACTTCTCCAGCAGAAAGAAAGGGAAAGAATCATGCTACAAGAATGTATAGATGATCTCATGCAAATTGAGGTATAATGTAGGTACACTCTGGGGCAAGGAGGGAATGTGGAAATAAAATTGACAATTGTGCCCCATCATTTCCCTGTTTCTGCCTGACAGCCATTTTTTCATTCAGACAAGCACCCATTTTGTGTGACATCCATTTTGTCTTCAGACCCACAAGCAAGACACCCTGCCTCTGGCACCCCCTTTCATTGACCACACATTTCTGTGGTTCTGCCAATTCTGGGAACCAGCAGCAGATAGTTCCTGTTTTCTTAACTGTAAGACGCCCTGCACCTGGCATCTTAGTTCATTGACCACCCCTTCCTGTGCTTCAGGCAACTCCCAGAACCAGCAGACAGTTCCTGTCTTAGGAAATTGTTCCTGTCCTTGACTGCAAGCCAGAGAGCAGATGGTCTCTGTTTTACACAAGATAGTTCCTCTTTTTGATTCTTGTGGTTCAGCCAATTCCCAGAACCAGCAAGACAGTTCCTGTTTTACACAAGATGGTTCCTGTTCTTTACTCTAAGTCAGAGATAAACCCCCAAATGAGTAAGGGCCTTAAACTGAAAGAAAACACATTTCCACACATCACATGCCCTCTCATGAGACACAAGACACGCCCCTACCTTGACACATCTGTTGGAAATTACTGCTTGTCACTTCCCTTTTTCTTGTCACTTCTCTTTTCTTCTTTTGCCTATTGACTGAAAACTGTATAAATATTCTGATGTGTGAATAAAGCTGCAGACCACTCCTGTACCCGCTTGGTGCTGGAGCTCTCCCCTTAACTCGAGTTACTGGACCCTTTTTTTTTACTCGAGCACCACGGACTCCTCTCCATGCTTTGACTGAAATTATGATTATTAAGTATAGAAATTCTGAGATGAGGTAATATTGAATTAATTTACCACACTCCAATTAATATTTTCCCACTTTCTGGTAGCATTTCCTTCACAATTTCATGCTACTTTTTTCCTTTCCCTGGCATGCAATTCCCTTGACAATCTCGCATCTCCACCTTTATTACCTTTTTATTCTTCACCTTTCCTTCTGCAGCATTTTTTCCTCTCAACTTTCATCTCCATCTCTTCCTTTTCCTTCAGACTCTACCATATACATTTATCTTTCAGATTTCAGAAAATTACCACTCAATCCTAAGCAGTTGCAATGCATCTAGAATTGGATAAACAGATAAAGCAGGTTGTAATTCAATGTCTGAACAACAAAATAGAAGGGGGTTCCCTGTCGGGAATTAAGATAGGGGCAGGTCAAGGGGGTTAAACAGCAAAAAGAATCAGTAACAACCCTGTGCTGAAACCTTGGTCAACAAGCAACTCTCAACATTCTTAGAGGAAAATAACATCTTACATCCAAATCAGGCAGGTTTCAGAGCTAACCACTCTACTGAATCAGCACTTTTGTCAACAACAGAAACCATAAGAGCTGCACTAGATCAAGGGAGGAAGGCAGTCTTAATTCTCCTTGATCTATCTGCAGCATTCGACACAGTGTCCCATGCCATTCTATTACATCGCTTGGTTGAAGCTGGCATAGGGGGCACCGTGTTGAACTGGTTTAAAAACTTTCTGTTACACAGAAAACAGATAATCAGATTAGGTCAGTTCCACTTGGAGGAGAAGGAGATTGGTTCAGGGGTGCCTCAGGGCTCTAGTTTGAGCCCAACCTTATTCAATCTTTATATGGCACCCCTGATCAATCTAATTGCCTCCTATAATGTAAGCACAGTTGCATACGCAGACGACACCCAACTGGTCCTAGTTCTGGATGATGATACAGATAGGGCCGAACAGGTCCTGAAGGAGTGTCTGACTGCGACTTTCAATTGGATGCATGATAACCATCTTAAATGCAACTCTGCCAAAACTGAGATCCTTCCATTCGGAAAAAACAATATCTTTTCCCCACACACTTGTTGGCCTTCAGATGCGGAAGCTCCCCCAAACACCATCAGTGCAACACGAAACCTGGGCATAAAATTTGACGACATGCTATCCTTCAAACAACAAACTAAGGAAGTTGCTGCCGTTTGTTTTAACATCATCAAAGGACTTCGCAAATTCTTTGACTACCTGCCTTTGCCTGCCCGTCGCACAGTAGCAATTGCTCTAATTACATCGAGAATTGACTACTGTAATAGTCTGTATGCAGCGGTTGCAAAATCTACCCTGCATAAACTACAGATGGTTCAAAATGCGGCAGCCCGGCTGGTTTTGAGATGGCCCAGAAGGTCATCAGCATCAGCCGCCTTGGACATGTTGCACTGGCTCCCCATCCAGAAACGTATATTATTCAAAATCCTCGTGATTACATTTAGAGGCTTTCATAAGCGCGGCCCAAAATATCTGTCTAATAAATTTCACAGATACCATCCGAACAGAGAACTCAGGTCAGCTACGGCCAACTTAATGTCCGTCCCTAAGTTCAGACTGGCCACCAAGGGCGGAAAATCACTGGCAGTCCTAGGCGCTAAAGCCTGGAACATACTTCCAGCTCACCTCCGAGCAACTACATCAGAATAAACCTTTAAAAAATCACTAAAAACTTGGATTTATGGATTGGCCGAATCAAAGTGCAAAACCCTTGTCTAAATAACATCTAAAGCTCAGTTAAAACCACCTGACAATTTATTAGCAATGAAGTCGCAGCACCAAGATGCTCCCTGGAGTGTTCGTGCGTTATATAAAAACCCCCAAACATCAAACATCAAAGATCATCTATAGAGGTCCTGTAGAGGATCCTATGGTTCAACAAAGGGGACGTGGAGTAGTATCAGAGTCAGAACCACATAAAGCTTTAGTTTCTTTTCTTATTCCTTTCTTTATTGATAATTTCATCAGAGGTTTATTCAAGTATCAAAATTCAGTCATTTAGAATAAATGGCATTACACACATTAAAATATATACAACAGATCAGAAATAATGATGGCAGTCCCGCACATACCTCAAATATCAGAGCTCACATCACAGTCATATCATCAACAGTTGACTAGCATTCATACCTTCTATTAAACATTCATACAATACAGTCACAGTGGTACATCAAAGCCTTAGTATGCAGTCAAGATGGACAATACTGCATGGATAAAGGTGAAAGAATGTGGGGCAGGGAAAGATGGAAAAGGTCATCTAAAACAGGAGATGTCCTGCCGCCAACAAGAACCACGTCGACACGCGTTTCGGTGTTAGGCCCTGGTTAGGTCGCACCTTTGTCAGGGCGATGAGGTATCACGGAGTGGGGGACAACACAACCAAGATGGACTTTTGTTATCACCACCAGTCAAGGGGAGGTGGGGGTAGCTAGTACTGTAGGTACCATAATTTGACTCCTTGAATGTAGTCAGTCCACAATATCTTTACACCAAGATCACACACTCTTGGGGAGAATCGGGGTCAGGAGTACGCTGTACAAACCCACTCCTGGGTCAATGGAAACCTGGTCGCAACTTTAGCCAAATCAGGGTCACAGGATCTAAGAAATGATCCACGGAGGGCCGTACGTCGCCCTGCAGCACTTTCGGGTTACTGGGAGCGTCGCCGTAATACAATTTAAGGTAGATATCAGGTAATCATGAAACGGCTGCAAACAGAACGCCCAGGGCGGGTTCCTTAACAGTCTTCAGCTGATCTCTTTTTCAATGTCTGATATGCTCTATTTGAAACAACTCTTTTCCATCAATACAAGGCATGTGTGGAACAATACTTTTAGTAGGAGTATAGAGGAAAATGCATTGTCTAGTAAAGTTTCATGTGTTTTGGCCATATCATAGCATAGTATACTGGAGGCATCTGGGGGACATGGCTTGACCGCTGAACTTGGCAGACATGATATGAGGGAGCTCCTGGACCCCAAGGTTATCCGCCTCAATCATATGGGTTGGAAGGCCCCCAGTTGCATGCCACATGTACTGTGGACCCTGGTGGCCTCTTCTCCTGAAGGATATGCTGTGGTGTACCTCCTGGTGCCCGAGAGCTACTGGAAAACAGAGGGCCATGTGGCCCAAAGGCTTGCACCCTGCACCTGTCCAGATTCCTGCCCAATAGTCAGAGACATAAGCCCCCCCGCCACTGTTTGAACGTGCTTGCAGAGTGAAGCCTGCTGAGCTGGCCTGGATCACAACTTTGGAGTCAGAGTCCCCATTGGAGGCCTGTAACCCGGCTACTCTTCTCACTTCTTCCCCAGCTGGGCAGGGACGTGGGTGCCTGGCCTCCCTTGGACTTGGTTGTTACGGGCGCTGAGAAGGGGAGACCTTTGAAGCAGTATGAACTGTGTCCTGCGCAGAGGGCATTGCACCTGGGCAGAGCCCATGACTCAGGGGGGCCCACATAATCAACCAGCTCTATTTATTTGCTGCCTGGCGGGGGCACTCTCACTCCATCCCTACTTTTAATCACTGGCTGAGGCCTTGATATCTGCAGCGTCATCTGTCGGGCGACAGGGGTGGAAGCGAGGGCCAGCCTGTGTGATGACTGTAGGCTATGGGACTCTGGCATAGGGTTGTGGTGTGGGGCTCTCCTGGATCATATTGGAATCAGGAGCCTGAACACAGTGTAGTACCTATACGACGGTCAGTTTTACTGTCTGAGACCTTCCTGTGTGGATGGGTGGACCGCCTATGCGGAGCACCTGGAGTGCTGGTTGCCCAGGTGCAGGCCATTGCTGCCTTTCTCACGCTGGGTGGTTGCTAGTTGAGGTGAGGCAACCTGTGACTCCAGGCTCATCTTACTGCATCGTTCATGGGTGAGGTGGGTATCTACATCCCTTGCTATTCAGAGAATCTCTACTGGACTCCTGGAGTGGCATGCAACAGTTCATAAATCATTCAATACACAACTTTCATTGTGCGCGCTGCATCACCAAATAAGATGCAGTGTGCGCAACAATTTTTTTTTCTGTACCTCCCACATGTTACAAACCAAACGGCCTCCCCCTTTCACCACGTCACCGCCAGGTGGCACACCCTACACAGCCCGTGGCTGCTGGGACACCCCAGCGGCAATGGAGTCCCATCTGCCAGAGACCACCCCTCTCAGATAAGTTGGACAAAATACTGGCAGCTATTGCAGAGATTAGGGAAGCTCTGAAGGCTAAATGTGACTATTTTACCAATGACATCGCAATCCTCAGGGAAAATTCACAAAAACTCTTGGAACAAGGTCATACACATTCACAAGCTATAGAGAAACTCTGACCATCCACACGCATCATTAGCGAACTTGCACACTCAGTACTGGAATGTCTACTCTACACATAGTGGAGAGTAAACTCGATGATGCAGAAGGATGATCTGGCCGCAATAATTACTGGGTTATGGGCCTTCCAGAGGGTGTTAAAGGGACTGACCCTGTCTCTTTCCTGGAATGCTGAATATCATAAAATATTGCTCCTTTCACCCTGTCTCCACATTTTGCTATTGAACGGGCCAACAGGGTGCCGGCTTGACACCCTCCTCCTGGGGACTCCACTCTCGCCCATAGCCGTGAGGATTCTTAATTATGGTGATCAGGATGCAGCTCTAGCAGTGGTGCCCATTTCTTTGCACAGCCTTAAGGGGCGTGGAGGCTTTTGATGAACGAGCTCCTGGTTGCTACCAGTCTCCCTCCCCTACTGTTTCTAAGGTAGAACATATAACAATGATGCTCTGGAGACTACGCTCGTGGAAAATGTGAATTGGCAGACCCTCGTTGACACAGACCAAAGAGAGCAGAGAAACGCTGCTGTGGTGATAGCCTCCTTGCAGGATCTCTTGGCCTCACCACAGCTGCTCTCTTCAGACGCCACCATATTGAGGAATGATACCATGTCTGAGGAACTTTGAAGGGATACACTCGCACCACCGACATTTACAGTGCAATCTATTGCCTATCTATGATAGTTCACCTCCCACTGAGACCTGAACACGTATACATTTATGGCCTATCCACTGTGCATTACTTATTCGACTTCACCGCTGTACTTTTGAGCAGCTTTTCTTTAAACTTTAGAGGAGGTCTTGGGTCGGCAAGTCTTAGGGATCGGTCACCCCTCCCACCTTTCTGATACTAAAATAGTCCAGACTATATGGGTTGGTGTTTGTGGTTTATTTGTAGAACCTCAGTATACTAGTTTCTTAACCTTAGGACAGTTCAGACAGCAACACAATAGGCAGTCAATAGGGAAATAAACACAGTGTAGGTGTGGGGATCTTCTCTGTGGACTTTTTGTCTTTCTCTCCCCAGCTTCTTGTCGTCGTGGGCGAGGGTGGACCCAAAAGAAAAGAGAAAAAAACACAGGCTCAGGCTTCCATTAAAGGACTAAACAGAGGAGAGGGGAAGTGTACAGTCACCAGTCCCTATTGTGCTGTGCCTAAGGTGAGGGAAAAACAATGGGTGACTTCAGTGACGCCCCCGTATGATAGCCCACAGCCCCCCTACAAGTCCCAAGCATGCAGTGTGTACTTGCCTGCTGCCACGACCCTCCTGGGATGTGGTGTTGGGAGACTAAGCCTCCTCACCATCGGGGAGTGCACTGGTCCCGAGCGTGGTGCTCCTGGAGCTGCTTTCCCTCGTCGTCCACTCCCTGCTGTCTTTGGGCTCCTTGTTAGCTGCAGTGCTACACAACCATCGCCTTCGTGTCATCTGTTGCTTCACTCCAGGCGGCGCTCCGCTGCTTGTCCTCCGGTCCGGTGGCGTTTTCCTTCTCCTCCTGCTCCGAGATCACCGAACGCTGTTCTCTGCGCCTGTCGTGCTTTTCAGGTGTTCTAGACGCTGTTTCCTGGTTGGGCGCTAGAGCGTCAACCGCACTTCCGGTTTCGGTGGTGGCGGCCATCTTGGGAAGGTCGGCGCCACCAGAGAGTGAGTCCTGATCACAGGGTGCATGCCTGAATTTACCAGCCCAACATGCGCCTACATGAGACACAAATATGGGGACCCAGCCCCTATCACGTGTTCTGTGTTATCAGCGGGATCGGAAGCCCCATCTATCCATAGCCATGAATCCCTATTTGCCACATATGACTTTGCTATTGTTTTGATCTCCACTTTCCCTTTCTGTGTTTGGTTGGTATGTGTTTATTGTTCATTTTGTCTCTGTTGGCTGGCTAAGTTCTGATCTGTCCTGTGGAAGTTATCTGAATCTATATAGTGTTCTCATGCTAATTGTGTATTACAGGATACATGCTGCTTTACTCTTCTGGCAGACGCACATTGCTCTGTTGCAGAAAACCCGCTTGACCCCTGTAGAGGTATCCAGGTTACAGGCTAAATGGAGGGGCCTAGTGATCGGCATGGGTTTCTAAGTCTATGCTAGAGGGGTTGTTGTGAGAATAAGAGCAGATGTCCCCTTCAGAACAGCTATAGTCCATATTGACCAAGATGGTCGCTTCATCCAATGAATGGTGTCCTCATTGGCCACCTGCAAAATTTAGGGGTAATTTATTCTCCCCCCACTGACCAATTGGCTTTCTGGTCCCAATAGATGATTATCTTCACAGTCTGTCCCAACGCCAGCCGCAGCCCGTGCAGGTAAGAGCAGTGGGGCCCTGTGGGGGGGAGCGGCATTTCAACAGAAGATGACGAGGGAAAATGAGTTATTTATTTAATTTTCCCTCGCCATCGTCCGTCGAAATCCTCCCTCACCCAGCCCCACAATTCCCTATGTTACGTAACTTTAACATGTCCCAACAGTGGTTAGATCATTGGTCTTTGGACAACACCTGGAGTCTTAAATACCTGACGGGTGAAGAATTTTCCTTCTATTCCCTGGTTGACAGACTCCACTCCTGCTTGGACAGATTTCTTTGCTTCACGCCCTTCCACAAGATGGAAACAGACATACACTAACAGCCCTGAGTTGTATCTGATCATAATCCCATGATAATGACAGTGGCCTGAGAAACTCAACTTTCTCCTTTACCCACATAAAGACTGCTGATTGAGATGCTAGATTACGCAATATGTCATCAGACACTGCTTAAGTACATTGTCACATTATTTTAGGGAAAAATAAGAACCTCCTCCACCTCTCTGATAGAATAGGAAACTTTTAAAGTCGGCATGAGGAGGTTCTGTACAAAAACAATAGTGGGTGTACGTCAGGTACTCACTCAAGACATTGTAAAAGCCGAAACCGCCCTGTTGGAGCTGGAACAAGCCATGGTATACTCACATGATAAAGTAAACGAATTACAGGAGGCAAGCACACCTACTTTGACACAGTAGAGTTGCTTCGATGCCACGACCATGCTGCGTTCCTTGCTAGAGCCCAGAATGAAGGAGACAAGTCTAGTCGCCTACTGGCAAGACTTGTTACCCTTGCCTGATTGCCTCAACCTCACTTATCATCATTCTCCCAGTTGTAGGCATGGCTCACACCCAGCTGGCTATTATTACTGACTTTTATGTATATTATAAGGAACTATACACTTTTATGTATATTATAAGGAACTATACACTGACACCCCCACCAGTTCCCAAAGGATTGTTTGATCATTTTGCTGCTCCTATTCTTCTGCCCCATTTGTCACAAGAGGCCTGAATCTCCACTGAAGCCCCCATTGTGACTTATGAAATCCTACCGCTGTTGAAGGAACTGCCCTGGGGAAAGGTCAACGGAAGGGGTGTAATACTGGCCCCCGTAACCCCACAGTGCAGGGGACCTGAGCTGCAGGGGGCTCCCTCAGCACAGTACTCAGGCCTGAGAGCTCCGCATTAAATCCAGAGCAGGGCCCCTCCGTATACTTTGCAGGGGGACCCCCTCAACTTTTGTTACGCCACTGGTCCCCGGTACAGGTAGTCTCCCAGCAGAAGTCTGCCTTGGCACACAAATTAGCAGCACTATAACTCACCATTCACTCCACAGGCACACTTCTCCAACTCTTAATGCTGCACTCATCTCTACTATTCTGAAGCCACATAAAGATCCAACAGACCTAGCATCGTAGCACCTGGTACACAAGATATTAACTAAATTGCTTGTGTGCCACCTAATCCCGAAACTACCAGATATAATCCATGAAGACCGGGTTGGTTTTATACTGGGCAGTAAAACTTCCCTGTGGACGTGGGGGACTGGCGGACCGGAATATCAAGCGCGGAGGCCGTATGTAGTGGGCAATGTTTGTTTATTTTTTCACTGGATAAACAGAGTACGTAAGGGTCTTTAGATAATGAAAACAAAGCAGCTCCTCTGGACTATGGTTGAGCTCTGGTCCGGGACATGCCACGAGTTGGTTCCTCCGGAGTTCGGGTCTGGGTCGTCCTCGGAGGTTCCGGGAGAAAGAAAACAAAAATAAAGGAGCCGTTAGTCCCACCGGACTTAGTAGGTTGGAACCGTTCACCAGCACCCGGGTACAAGTGAGAGGGAAGAAACGACAGTGAGGAGGCGAAGGTAGGGTCGGGTCAGGATCCGAAATAGGACGGAAGTAGAGAGGCAGAAGGTGCACTGGGTGATAGGACGTGAGGGGGAGGAGAGTCTCTATCTACAGTGCTGTACATGGCTAGAAAGTGCTTTACAGTTAATTACAGTGCTCAGGCGGTTGCGTGATTCTTCGGGTGATTTACTAAAGGGAGAGTATTTACAATGCACCTAATGTGCTACAGAGGTGGTTCTCAGTTACTCACCCGCTCCGCCGCAACTCTCCTGGTTGAGTTGCAGCCGCTCCCCAGCCACCTCCTGCGGACTCCACCAGTCCTCACTCCACTCGTCTTCTTCCTCTGTCGCCTTCTCCGTCACCGCTCCGGTCTGGGTCGCCTGCCACGAGCTTGATCCGACGTCCGTCTGGTTCCTGCTTCCGGCTTTTCCAGCGTCCGGTTCCTGGATGGGGGAGGTACTTCCGGGGTCGTGATGGTGTGCTTCCGGGAAATGGGCGCTCCTGATTGGCTCCTGGAACAGAGGACAGAGGGTTGGGTTTCTGGTTGGCCAGGTTGTTGTTAGGGACGCATCGGGAGTGGTTTCCATGCAACTCGAATGTCTGAAGAGACGCAGCCCAAGGGAGGTAAGGGATGGCGCCGCATCACATTCCCTAAATTCAACAAGACTATGGCATATTAAAAATGAATCAGGGGCTCACTTTCCCAACGCAGTCCATATAGCATTAGACCTAGTGAAGGCCTTTGATACCCTGCACTGGGACTATATGCATAAGGTGCTACATGTTGGAGGAAATGGATTCAAATCTTATACACGTCCCCTAGGGCCCAGGTATAAACCGGGAAATGCATTTTGGCTCTGTGTCCCGTGCACAGAGGCACTCAGGAGGGATGTCCCCTTTCACTGTTGCTAACTGTCATGGCCATGGAGTCATTAGAGACTCATCTAAAACCTTTTTGGGATAAACTGGGGTATACTGGGTATGACCTCCTTTTATATCACTGTGACATAGGCATTGACTTAGCTGATGTAACACAGGTCCAATTTAGCAACCTTATCAGGACTTAAGGTATATCTGAATGTTTTGATAATTTGTACACACTTACCTCTCTGAGACTTGTTTGTATCTTTATGTGCAACATCACTTTCTCATTCCTTTGCACAAGTACTTTTTGAGTTTTTTTGCCACAATGTCACCATTTCTCTGTATACTCCTTTTGAACATTTATGCTTAGTTTAGTTTTGGACTTTGCAAAAGTTAAACCAAAGTTGCATGGGTTTTGGAGTAACAAAAAAATGGATAGAGATGATTCAGAAAATAATCCTAATCTCTAAAAAAAAAAAGTTTGTTTTCTTTTTAGAAAAAATATGCCGAACCTCTGTTTTTACATGAATTGACAAATGTTCATACAATAGGATAGCCCTCCTTTTTGCGCTTACGACATGACACCTGGCAAATACAATTTCCAAGAGCCTGTTCTACTGAAGAACCTTCTGTGATCAGAACGTATCTTATTGTAAAAGACCTGGGACAAGTTTAAAAATCTTGAACTCAAGAATTCATATTCGAGCGTTGGCCTTCACCCTTCTCTCTCTTTCGAGTCCTGTTTTGATCCTGAAATGACAGGAGTCCAGAGACAGAGCCTACAGAAGGTGCTACAGCCATTACAGAGGGTATTTTCCTCTTCCCCAGGTCATACCTCGATTACAGAGCATACTATCCAAACAGAACCCGGAAAGAAAGTACGTCTACGACCCTACCGGGTCCCGGAAGCCTGCAGGAATATCATAAGACAGGAAACCGAACAAATGTTGAGTATGGGGATCATTGAAACATCTGTCAGTGATTGGAACTCCCCCGAGGGTTAACAATATTTAATAAACTGGGCCTCTGTTAGCATGTTAAAAAGGCAAGAGGACGTTAAAGGAGTGTTAAGATGACCTCCGGCGTCCAGTGTGACCACACTGGACGCCATCCAGTTAAACTGGACGTGGTCACACTGGACGCCGGAGGTCATCTTAACACTCCTTTAACGTCCTCTTGCCTTTTTAACCTGCTAACAGAGGCCCAGTTTATTAAATATTGTTAACCCTCGGGTGCTGCGACCTTCTGTATAGCATTTTAAACTTCACTTATCACACCCCTTCACTGCACACTCAGCAAAATACCAGCTCCGCAGTCACCTGGCGTTGTAGCACACCCGGGGCACATTCGGTGCCACTGTGGTGGGCCCGATGATGAAGCATGCCACCGACTAGGTCGGTGGGTGAGGGCTTTCTAAGGAAAACAGTGTTTTTTCCTTATCCATTTGCTGACGTACCTGAGTCATTTAATAAATCTCCCCCTTAAACTAGCTAGTCCACATTGATTTACATATATAATACTGGGGATACGGGCTAGCTTACCTAGTCCTCTCTCTCTCGTTGATCTGTATAATCATAATTTCTTACCTTCTAGCTAACAAAGGAGGAAATATAGGACAATAGTTGCTAATGGGAAGAACAAGCGTACACCTTCCAGACTACAAAGCGGTACTGGTTAACCAATTATGTAGTTTGTGCCGTTGTAAAAACAGGACTACAAGTCCCAGAATGCAACGTAAATGTTCCGAACTAGGTTAGTTATTCACGATAAAAGTTGGGAAACTTGAGGCGCTGGCAGGTAGAACACACTAACTGGCACCAAACATCAACTTTGCATGCTGGGACGTGTAGTTGTGATTTATTTCCATCCTAGTTTGACTACACTGTCAGTTTACAATCTGGTGCCGGAAACATTATTTTCATTTAACGACGCATCAGCTGCCCAGAGAACAGGCCTTGCCTTGTGTTTTCGGATTAATGGATGTTTGAAACTGCCTCCATCCGGAGTCTGTCTGGAAAGCACGCGTTTCACATTGACGAAGGATCAGAATGCTTCGACAGAGGCTGCGTATGACACAGCGTCGGGCAGTAGGCCAGTTCATTAATGCTGCCTGGAACGGAGACAGAAAGAAAGACGCATGCACTGGCGCCCTATCTCACAGACCGAAAAAAAAACATTCAAATGATGCTGCAAATGGCGTCCCATCATTAGTGTGAGGCAAGGTTCACATGTGATCAGCACACAGCCCCGTGATGTGTATATTTCTCACAGTCACAGTGACATCTTACCTTTTCTTTAGACTCCACTGTGGTGGTGGCTGGGCCCCTACCGTAGGTGTTCTGCAAATCGCCCAGCAACACTCCCCTGTTGAGATTGTCTCCACTCAATCAAAGCGCGTGGTGGTGGCGCACATCAGAGGAGCACAGCGCATGGCCTGGCCCAGGGCCGTCATTGGTAGCGCTATAAGATTGACAGCCCAGGGACCCACAAACTGGGTACAACGCAGCGCATCGCACCATCACCACTATGCTAGTAGGTGGTGCGTGCGTGGCGTGCACTGCCATATTTGTTGGAAGCAGGTGCGCTTGCACAGTGCACTAACATAACCATAGCTGCCAAGGTTTTGGATCGCTATGTGTGACATTTCCATTTTTTCAGTATAGTTATGAGTGACATTTCAACAACTATGAGTGACACTTTATCCTGAGCAAAATCAAGCAATGAAGACGAGGGAAAGTGTCTCTTTCCACCCAGCTCTCTTCCATCACCCTTTGTCTCTTGTATTACTCTTCTCTTAGTCTCTACTGATTTCACGCTCTTCCATTTGTCCGTACTTCCTCCTGTTGCACCACTTTCTCCCTCGTCTCTCTCTATCTCTCTCCTCCACTCTCCCAAGTCTTGATGACTCCTGTTCATATTTAGCGCTACTGCCTCTTTTAGTATGAAGGACTATTTAATGTGTACTTGCTAAATAGCTCTTTATCCTGTGAAACACCGTATTATACTTCTAACTTATTAAGCTACATGATGTTACATTTTGAGAATTTTGATACTACTTGCTAAAAATATGAAAAGACGACACAACCACTTGGCAGCTACGACAACTGAAATAGCTAAGCTGGTTTGTATGGGAGGTAGGCTGACCACTTACCCATAAGGTGCATCTGTGGCAAAACATGTGTCACACAGAGGCCTGTTCTCTATACATCTTGGCAAGACTGGTTTACAGTGCAGCTTGTCTAAGCCTTTGCAGTGAGAGCTTCCAATAAATTAATAGTTTACTCAGCGCCTACCTGCCGGACCTGGACCTTCGTTGCTGGTGTGGCCAATTTGGAACTTTGAGCGCCTTTTCATTTGTACAGCGCTACACCTCGCCGGACCCGCTTCGCGGCGCTTGCTCCCTGTGAGTTTGAGGAGTGCTTTGGACACTGTTGCTGCGGGCGTTGGCTGAAGCAGGGCTGCGAGCAAGGCGGTGCATGGACTCCGATTCCCAGGAGTCCCTTCTGCTCACCCGAGTCACCTGGGACGCTCTCCCTGGTCGCCACGCCCCCCTACTGACAGTTAAAATCACTGGTTTGCAATCCCTCAGCGTATTCTCTTCCTCTCAGCGCCTACCTGCCGGACCTGGACCTTTGTTGCTGGTGTGGCCAATTTGGAACTTTGAGCGCCTTTTCATTTGTACAGCGCTACACCTCGCCGGACCCGCTCCGCGGGTCCCGCTTCGCGGCGCTTGCTCCCTGTGAGTTTGAGGAGTGCTTTGGACACTGTTTCTGCAGGCGTTGGCTGAAGCAGGGCTGCGAGCAAGGCGGTGCACGGATTTCGATTCCCAGGAGTCCCTGCTGCTCACCCGAGTCACCTGGGACGCTCTCCCTGGTCGCCACGCCCACCTCCCTCTACTCCCGTATAAACGTAGTACGCCCCTCCGCTGCGCGGGAGCGTCCCGGGAGAAGCCCGGGACAAGGGCGGGCCCTCAGAGGCCTTCAGAGGCACGAGAAGGCCAGGCTAGGCCAGTCCCCTAACATCCCAACATAACATATCCATCTCATACAGCAGATCTTATGGTAGTTATAAATTATTTGCTCATAGCCCTCCTGCCCCTCCCCTTTCCCGGTATCCAGACGGGGGTCTGCGGGCGGTGATACACGAGCCGCCGCTGAATCGCCCAGGTCCCTGGAAAGGGAGTAGTGACTTTGAGAGGGTTTGTACACTGTTGCATCACCCAACGAAGCTTTTCGGGGGGAATTAAGGTCGTTCCTGACTTTGGTTTCTATTGACGTTGGGAAGGGGCCCCCTTTTTTTCGACTTCTATGCCCCCATTGGGCAAAGAATAAGGGGGTTTGCGATCCCTTTATGTGTTGTGTTGATATAGATTGAATGTTTTCTTTCTTCTGTTTTCATTTTTAATCAAAGGGGTAGTATTGTATTTTATGTACGTTGAACAGTACGTTTCCGTAATTATTTTTTCAACTGTTTCCATTGAGTGAGATGATGACAAAAAAATTAAGGTCGGGGAGAATTTTAGTAGGAAGATCATGCTCTAAAACCAAATCGAACCCCCTTAGAAATAAGACTAGCCAAGCTGCCCATTTGAAAGGCACCTGCCAGCTCTTTAACCTTTGGGAAAGGGGTAAGAATAAAGCTATAATGGTGGATACCATATCTGAGGATATCAAGGCTCTTGGAGCAAATCATTCAGATAAGCTATCTAACACACTGGGAGCGGGGTCTGTAAACAGAAAGGTAAACGTGGATAATTGTTCTGTAGCAACAAGAGTAGAACCTACACCCCCTGAACATAGCTTTTCGCCTCCTCTGTTCTCCACAATGAAAAATAATATTGATTTAGTTCCAGAAGTAATTATGAAAACAAAGAAAGAGATAGAACAAGATATTTTGCACAATGTGGAAATCCCCCATGATGATAACCACCCCTCATTGATTGTCTCTCCATTAAGAGACTCTTTCAATAATGGCCTGTCTCCTATGGTCCTAGATAAGGATTTATGTCAAAGATACATAGATACTGATCTAGACAAGGCTCAGGTTGACCTAAAAACACCGGCAACATCAACACATGCAGGCCTCCATCTTTACAGTAGTACCCCCCCAAGACCTCACACTCTAATTTTTTAATGAGTCCCAACCTAAATCTAACTGGGATAAATGCACTTCAATTCCATGGGATGGACAAACCTATTTCTGCTTCTCTCTCCGCATTAGAACACCTATTGTTGTCTATTTTGCAACTACTAGAAAAATGTGTGGGTGGCTCCGATTGTGTATTAGACACAGTGACCCAAATCCTGAAAGTTTTGTTGGGCAATCTACATGGGAAGGACATTGTCCAGGACGTAGTCCTAAAGGAGCAGTCCCCTACAGCACGAGATGAGGTAGTAATAAAGGATCTGTTCCCTATAGCCAAAGATGACTTAAAAATGGTAAAAGAGGAAGCTAACTCAAGTCCTATCCATCCAATCCCTACCTCAAATTGCTCAATAGATATTGATTCAGAAATAAAGTTCTCGGGGGAGTCCTCAACAAAAACGGAGAATGATCTCTTTCCGATCTTCAAGAGGCAACAAGGAGAGGGAGACAGGGAGGTAGTTGTTCTAGAGGAGAATAGTAATAAAGGGAATCTAGTGAAATCTAAAAAGAATGGGAAGAACAAGAGGAAATTAATAAGACGGATAGAGAAAAATAGGCGGAGGAAAATCCTTTTTGGAAAACACCTTAACTCCTCTACGAACAAAGAAGTACGCCAAACACCCGAGGTGGCAATTGAAAATGATAACAATTCTGAAAATAAGAACATAATGGAAAATATAATTTCTCCGCCCTCGGCTGCACCTTTAACAGTTACTCCCTTTCCCTTCCCTCCCATAACAACTGACACAAATAGCCTTCTCCAACCAGTTATTGCTAATAGGGATACAATTGGAATTATAAGCTCGAGACCTCTGGGACAGGAGCATAACCCCCACGGACATGTAGTTCCAATTCTCAATCCCTTAGCAACATCTTTTGCTGGAGCAGTCTCACGAGGCATTTTGTTAAAAGAAATTAAGGAAAAAAGCATTGACACCATGTGGTTAGAATTCTCCCCCCTTTTTGATGCTGAATACACTTTGAATAGATCTCTTTTACTTAAATACTTTCAAGAATCGGCTAACTTGACATTAATACAATCTGCTGATCTAGACAGGGTACTAATATTAAAGTCCGAGATAGGGATGATAACTAGGGTGAGGTTCCAGTCTAAGCTAGTAGCAAATTTATTCCTGCAACGCTCTGAAGACCTTCAGAGCAGAGGTATAGACGTAATCCCTTTGCTAGGGTACACTGGACAAAATAGAGTCTCTAAACCTTTAATCCCTTCAAGGTCCCCCTTTTCTTTGTTGCAAGCAGCAACAGGTAGCACAAAACAGGCAGGTGATCTTGCGGATTTAAAAATATGTAAGTCTAAGGACCTCCGCTTAGTGTCCTATGTTAATCCTCCTTTGCTATCTCGCCAACCTGATTCCGGAGATGAAAGCGATCAATGGAACTGGCTACCTGGAATTCTAGCAGGAAAACCCCTAAAGAATCAAACGTCTAATCCGCATCTTTAGCGACAAGATATCTATAATATCTTGGAATGCAGCTGGTTTAAAAAATAGCCTGGAAAAAATGCAATTCCTCTTGTCTCTGGAGGCAAATATAATATGCCTCCAGGAAACATGTTGCCCAGATAAAATTCAGGTAGGGAAAGATTATTTTGTGTTGGAAGGCAGCGCCACCATTAACAAGAGAGGACATGCCAGTGGGGGTATAGCTTGTCTTTTATCGAATCATCTAAATTGGAATTATGCCCACTATATGGACCCCTGTAACCTTTTTCAAGCAGTAACTCTATTTAGGTCTAGCAACAATGAAGTTGTTAAACCCTTAGTTTTGATCAATGCCTACATTCCACCGGAAGCTGGCTTTAATGTAACTTTGAAAAAGGTTTTTTCTTACGTTCAGAGTATCAGGGAGAAAGATCCGATGATTGCCATAGTCATAGTTGGGGACCTAAATTGCAAAATTTCCAATCTAAGCATGAATTTATTTCGCGATAAATTCAAAGAAGAAACTCTCCATATACCTTCGGCATTATTCCCTGAAAATATTAAAACAAATAAACGAGGAAAGTTACTTCTAAATGAGTTGGCAGATATGGATGGGATTATTGCAAATGGGAGACTCCCCTCGGATTCCCCTGCCAACTTCACGCATAAATCCTATCAGGGTGAATCGATACTGGACTATGTAATAGTGGGGACTCACTCATTTGAGCTACTGAAGGATCTTAGTATTATTGATACGCCGTTCAGTGATCACAAAATACTTTCTATTTTTGTGAATGTAAAGCCCCCTAAATGTGATAAGTGGTCTCTAAACAGTGAATGGGTAAACTTTGACGTTAAATCAGGAAGGTGTCATTGGAATGCAAGAGCTCAATAAAATTTGGAGGGAATGCTCGATGTAGCAATAAATGATCTCCCTTCCTGGCAAGGTTTGGAAATTGAAAAACTTTCTTTGTTCATGAAGGCAGTAATAGCGGTGGCTAAAAACTCCAACAAGAAAAAGTCTGCTAGAATATTCCCAAGCCCCCTGAGATTGCTTAATATAGAAATCAACAAATTAGTAAGGGCTCAATATTTAGTTAGATCTGTTGATACAGCACGAAAAATATCATTGCTAAAAAGGAAAAGGAGAAGGTTATCATCCACAATACGTAAAGAAAAAGAGGATGCCATCTGGATAAAAATAAGAGAAGCCTCTATTAACGGGGAAATGAGGCAGTTTTGGTCCCTTATAGGCGAGGGGTGTGGATTGAGAACAAGACCTTTACCCATCCCAATTGAGGAACAAATATGGATTGAATTTGTTTCTAACCTTTATGCAAGTAACAGCTCTGTGGCCCCACAAGCATGGCCAAAGGAGATTAGCCTGCCCCTGGTACCATTCTCAGAAAAAGATATAGACCTAGCCATCAGAGAAATGCGGCGCTCTGGGGCAATGGGCCCCGATGAATTGCCCATTTCTATACTAAAGCAAAGCGGTGCCAAATGAAGTAAATTACTCTGTCCTGTATTTAACATTTGCCTATTGAGAGGCAAGGTTCTACCTTCCTGGAAGGGAAGCATCCTGGTTCCACTGTTTAAAAAGGGTGATCGCTTGTCCCCCCAAAACTACCGCCAGATTGCATTGTTGGATGCAACGGCAAGGTCTTTACAAGATGTTTGCTGAAGCGTATAAATGACTGGGTGGATCATTCAAACATACTCCCACTTGAGCAGACCGGTTTTAGGAAGAACCATGGTACTATGGATAATTTAACAGCCCTCCAGGTAATAACCGATAAATATATTAGAGCCAGAAAAGGGAGAGTCTATGTGGCATTTATAGACTTTTCCACAGCCTTCGATAAGGTCGATCGTCAATTGCTGTGGAAAAAACTATCTGCTCTCGGAATGCCACCTAGGCTTCTACACTTGGTACAGGACTTGCATGAAAATACATGGCGTAGAGTACTATTGGGGGGAGAAAGGGGTTTATCCCAGCCCATCCCCTCTGCCAATGGTCTCAAACAGGGCTGTCTATTAGCTCCCCTTCTGTTTTCCCTTTATGTTAGTGACCTCCCCCGCACTATATCCCTCAGTGAAGGAATTGCTCCGCGCTTGGGAGACACTTACATTTCTTGTTTAATATATGCAGATGACATACTACTTCTAGACCTTACCTTGAAAGGCCTTAATAACCGTTTGCATGCCCTACACGTATTCTCCGAAGCTCACTATCTGAAAAGAAACATTTCTAAGAGCAAGGTAATGTGTATGGAGGGGAGGGAAAAACTGAAATTAGATCACATTAGTTGGGAGCTGGGAGGTCAAAAATTGGAAAGTGTAAAATCATATGTATTTTTAGGTAAAATAGTTAGTAGCAACTTGAGTAATAAACTCCATATAGATAACAGTTCCCGCAAAGCAAAGTCGCAGGGAAATGGGCTGAGAGCCTTATACAAATCAACCGGCAAAAGACACTTTGTGCATCTTTTAGAGGCATTCCGGGCAAAAATCCCTGCAACTTTTCTCTACGGCATAGAACTCATCGATGTAGGTGAATGGGGCTTTTTGGACACCATTGAGGGTTCCCTCTTGAGAAACCTAATTTCTGTCAATAACAGTTGCACTGCAGCATCACTTCGATTAGAATTTGGATTAAGAAGTAGCTGGGCACAGGGTTTGGCAGGAGTTATTCGCTGGGTCACCTGCTTGATTAAAGGAAATCCAGCCACATTAAGATCTCTCATTAAAAAGAGCTAATGGGCTCCCTAAAAGAGTATTCTTTACTCATAAAGAACTTTATGAAGGCCATTACACTCTTGGATCTGGAGGAAGCAACCCTTTTTGACCTTTCTGTGCATCAGCTAAAATCTACATTAAAACTGGCAACATGGAAGTTCAGCTTCGAAAGGGATCGCAACTCTACTACACTAAAGAAGGGGGTCACTCAAGTTGTTAATTCTTACCTGTTTAGACAATTACAACCTTATGCCTCCTGGAATATGCCCCATGGTTTGCTCCGTTTTTGGCTACTTTTAAGGCAGGATCTTCTTCCTTTGAATAAGTTGTTGGCCAAATGGTACGGTATATCCAACATATGCAGTTTCTGCAATAATTCAGTCCAAGACACTATACATGTTTTGTTAGTTTGCCCTGCCCTAATGGCCTATCGTCGTTTGTGGGTGAGACCAGTATGTATGCAATTGGGCATTTTATCGGCAAGATCTCTCATTGATGCTATTTTCTGTCCTCCTAATGAAATTTTCTGCAATAGAATTTTGAATTTTTTTAATTGCTTTTTAGAATTGTATTAAATAAGTTGCATGAAAATTTGTAAAACCATGTTAACAACAATCTGGTTTAATAAGTTGTTTTATTTTTATACTGCTCTTTTGTTACTTTATTATATGTGGATCTCTAAGGAGTTCCAAATCATATACTCAATAAAATTGAAAATTGAAATTGAATTGAATTGAATAATAGTTTACTTAAGGGTAATTCTGCTCTTCAGTAGTGGTTATTGCACCACACAACACTCCCATGTTCTCATTAATATTGCACTGTCACTGAGCGACGGCCTCAGGACCTCCAGCTGTTCAAACGAAAGCCCCTCTTGCCACTCCGCCACCATGACCTGGCCCTTGTAGGCATTCTTACCGGCAGCCAGAGACTGCTCCGGTGCTGATCTGGGCCTGACACACTGCACCGGTGCACTGACCTGCCTGAACAGCACAGAGGCCTTCTGGGATGGCAAAGCAAGCAACATATGCACACAAAAGAGACACAGTGTAGGCAGCACAGCAAATGTGACAGAGGGGGAGAAATCTTCATTACCAATCCCATAAATTTGACAGAACAGGTAGCAGCAGTGAATCTTCACAAAGAGGCCCAGCAAAGGAAACTGCACTGCAGGCCTCATTTTCACACAGAGCTACGGAAAATCCATTAGCAGTCTTAAGTGTCTCAAGAATGCAAATTGATTACACGTCATGAAAAGGGCCGATAAAACTCTTCTCACCTGTCACCATCCATCGAGCCTTGGAAAACCCCCAAACAGTTGCTGTTAGGCGATATCAGCGTCTTGCGGCCAAAACACCCTTGCTAGGATTCTGATGCTCTTTTGTCTAGCGCTGTATACTCAGTCCAGTGGGTCACACTTAAGTGACTGCCAAACTTCCCTTTCCACCACACACACTTCTGGCCGAGCAGTGGTAAATCACGTGGTGCACAACAGGCTGTAAACAGCACGTGCGTAAGGGAGTGACCAATCACTGCGCTCACAAATAAAACGCTGTCCAACCAGGGTGAATCAGCCAGCCTCATCATAACTTGCAAGAGAACACTAATTGGCTGCTGAGTTCTTGTGACCTACGTGTGTATAGGCAGCGGAAACTATAGATCTCGAAACGAGGTAACATGCTCAACTTTTATAATTAGCTGATGTACGTGACAATATTTTTGCTTGGGGTAATGTGGTAAATAGACTTAAAATGCATTAGTAGTAAAACGCGAGATGTCTGACACTTGACAGGGCTGCATAACTGCATGTAATGTGTGCACTCTGCCACCGCCAGAGCTGTATTACACAGCGTAACTAGATTGGTGTCACCCCATGAGGTGGTGTCACCCGGTGCGGTCCGCACCCCCCGCACCTCCCTAGTGACGCCGCTGTGCAGGGTTTATTTTACACTGGTTTGAATTGGTACTACAAAGTATTGTCGGGTCCTCACATAAGTGAAAAAGTGCGTAGTGTGACAGAGTGAGGGTGAACTAAAAGCATAACATCACATTGACAACAAGATTGGAACTTCCCATGAATATGTACAATGGAAGGGGTTCCTGTTGTAAGGGTCAACGGCGTTTCAATCTTTTAGTTAATTAGGGTCATCTTCAGGACATATAGAGAGCAATCTGAAACTGAATTGGAACAAGGCATGGTTACCATATGTCTCTACGTAAGAACTCTATGCAGTAAGTCAGTGCTCCCAGTGTTATTATTATAAAAACAAATTACAACGCACTCTCTATGAATATATGATCAGTACAATTTATGTAACAGCATGGGTAACCCGAGGAGAGTGGGGAGGGTGGATGGGCGTGTGAGGCGCAGAGTTGATTAAATTTAATTTAATTAATAAACGAGTATGAGCAAATGGGCTCATTGTGGAGAACTTACTCTCAAAAGGGAGTCTCTATCCATGGGGAGAGTTGAACCTTCGTCACTCAAGGGGTGTTGTCCAGCCTCATGTGTGGGGAGGCAATGTAGATCTGATGATGGGGGAGAGAGCGTTAGTCAGTGCCTATGTAGTGTATACAGTGGTGTATGAGGAGCGGTAAGGTGGCAACTCACTCGGATAACGTCCAAAGTGGCGACACGGCGATGCTGCTTCGAATCAGGCAGCGGAGTTCTAGGAGCATGCAGTGATTTGAGCTGCGGGCATAAGACAAGGTGAGCATGCCTGTATGGTTAGCGCATTTACTGGGGGAGTGAAGGGTTGCTAAGGGTGCCACTTACTTGTGGATCAAAGGGGTAACGTCCATGGCGTCACGGTGATGCTATTTCCAACTAGTGTGAGTTCTATAGGCAGGATGGGATTCGGGCTGCGGGCATAAGACAGAGTTAACGAGCTGTGTAGTTAATCCATTGCTAGGGAGGTGAAGAGTTGGGGTGTGTACTGCTTACTTAATGCAGGATTATCTGGCACCGGAAGTGATCATCGTCGGTTCTTGCCGTCCGCTGCGCTTTGAATGCAGTCTGTACTGCAGGGGCGGGAGAGGGGGTATTAAGCGAATGCCTAGTCAAAGTCGAAGATGGAAAAAACTGATGGGGTAAGTGTTCCTTACTTAGACAAAAGTAATGGGCACTCCTGGGGGCCAGTGAGTAGTTCTCATTAATTCCAGTAATGCACTCAAGTTCTGGTGAGGATTATTCATAAACAATAGTTAGGGCGCATATAGGGAAACATAGTTAATTAATCGGATGCGCCTAGGTAATCACAATCCGCGGATCAATTGGGCGTAATGATTGTATGTGACCTGGGAGGCAAAGTGAAATAAAAGATTGAGGGCCAGATGTAGGAGCCCTAATACCGGTCAGTAACGGCCGAATTCGGCCGTTACCGACTGGTATTTGGGTTTCCAGATGTAGGGGGCCTATATTTTACCGATTCTGTAAAGTTACCGAATCGGTAAATTTACAGAATTGGTAAAATACCGAATCGGTATATTTACCGATTCGGAACAACCATATGTAGATGGCACTCCTAAGAGTGCCACAGGCCCTTAAAAATCGGTATTTTACCACCCAATCCTATTGGGTGGTAAAATACCGAATTCAGGTGTGCATGCACATCTGTGCATGCACACCTGTGCACTGTGACACACTGACATGCCCTTAGCGCATGTCTGTGTGCCACATTGCACACAAGTCCAGAATTGGGGTGCTAGAGGGTGTCAAAGTGACACCCCCTGCACCCTTGCAGGATTCGGTATTTACCGATTCTGTAAATACCGAATCTGTATTTCACAGTGATTCCTATGGGCTTCAAGGCCCATAGGAATCAATGGGAAATACAGAATCGGTATTTACAGAATCTGTAAATACCGACTCTGACAGATTCGGTAATTTTTTACCTACATCTGCCTCCTTCCAATTTACCGACTTTTAAATACCGAATCGGTATGACTCGCTATTTAGAAGTCGGTAAATCAGATTTACCTACATCTGGCCCTAAAAGGTTAGCAGGTTCTATCAGTGAGCGTCAGTGGTGCCTGTAGAGACCTTGAGCGCTATACTCACAGGTTAAGTTGGTTGGCGGGTTCCGAAACCTGTCAGTGGGGTAAATCAAGGGGTCAGAGTTGGGTGTAAGATCTTAGCACCACTTTAGAGAGAGGGGGGAAAAATGAGGCCAGAGTCACTTACTGAATCAAGGAGTAATGGGCGATTTAAACACCATCCTGGCTGGCACGATGCAGTCAATGCGTTTGTGGCGGCAGAACAGGAAAGGTGGAGAGCGGGGTTTAAGTAGTGACGATCTCTCTGGAATTGCACACAATTACGTAGTTGGCGCATGCGCTGGGGAGATGCTGACGTCCGGCTAGGGTTATGTACTGTGGCTGTATCATACGTGCATGTGTGTGGGGAAACACTATGAATTAATCAGTGCGATATTAGTAAGATTATCTGCCAGTAGATACAGCAGGCAGAGAGGGTTATATTGTTAAGAGGTGCCATGTTGTGGACAATAGCAGGCACACGATGTGGGTATATATTTTTGAATACCCACATAAGCACAATACGAGGATGTGCTTGGTTAACATTGTTACCATGTTGCAGTGTCAGTTATAGAGCATGGTATCTAGCAGTAGCGTGGTACTGTACAGTGTGGTGATATTAAATACAGGCAGAATATACAAGTATATATACAGCATAGCGTGGTTAATTGACCACCGAGGTCACCAAATTCAAGCTGGTAAACACACGGTATATTCTCAGGGACTTTACAGTCCCCAGTGTCTATCTACAATGACAGTTGGTGTTATGTACAAGCATTCGATTCATTAAAAGAGTTTAGCTTGTTTTCGATAGTCCTGAAGTTGAAAATCCATTCACACTCCAATCGGTGTAGCGTAGTTTGCTGATTACCTCCCCTTGCGTTGGACTGGAGGTTGTCTATCACTTGCCAGGTGAAGTCGTTTTCTGAGTGTCCTTGTGTCAAAAAATGTTCCACTAGTGTTGCAGTGAGGACTTTGCAGCGGATCCTGCTCTTGTGCTGAGAGATACGGGCCTTGATCTGATGAGTTGTTTGAGCAATGTAGCGCAGTTTGCATGGGCACTTAATACAGTAAATTACATTTTTGGAATTGCAATTGGTGAATGCTTTCAATTAATGTTTAGAGTTACCATATTCAAAAACGTTGGGTTTTTTTGTGGACTTGCATGCCATGCAGTGATTACACTTATAGTGATCCAGTATCGGCGGTAGATTAAGGTATGACCAGCTGGAATTGTCTTTTCTGGCGGGTGTAAATGCCCTCACTAGGTGGTCCTTTATGTTGTGTTTGAATGCGAAAAGAGGTGCTCCTGTGGTGAATTCCAGGGGGTCTAAAACAGACCAGTGTTTTTTTACTAGTTTTGTCAGTCCGTTACTCACTGTGCTGAATGTGGTGACACGTGATTCTGGATAAAGGTGTCTTCTCTCGAGTTAGAAGCAGATGTTCTCGGTGAGAGTATTAGGCCCTTTTCATGGCACGTTTTACCAGCCTTCTAGGGTAACCTCTAGCTGTCAATTTTTTACATAGTACCTCTGCTTTTTGAAAGAAATCTTCCTTAAATTTACAATTACGCATGATCCAGAGAAATTGACCAAAAGGTAAGCCATCCCTGAGTGCCCTAGGGTGTGCGCTGTGGTATTTTAGCAAGGTATTTCATTCAGTGGGCTTTCTAAAGAGGGTGGTGTATAATTCGCCATCTAGGCATTTAATGGTAACATCCAGGTAATCTACCTGACTGTTTTCATAGTTGAATGTAAATTTCAGGTCTGGTTGGGTGTTGTTTGGCCAGTCACAAAACCACTCACAAAAGAGCTTTAGTTCATTTTGGTCAACTCCCCAGATCATGAGGACATCATCGATGTACCTACGCCATAAACTGATTTTTTCACGATGTGTGTTAGTGGCGCTAAGGATGATGTTGGTTTCCATATCATGTACAAACAGGATGGCAAAGTTGGGGGCAAAAATCGTACCCATCAAAGTGTCTTTGCACTGTCTGTGATAGGTGTCTTGGAACAGAAAGTAGTTTTCCGTAAGTGCAATCTCAAGTAATGTAATGATGAATTCAGTTGGCACTCGGCGAGGTGCTGGACTTTTATTGAGATTTTTTTTTAATAACCTCTATACCTTTTTGTTGTGGAATGTTGGTGTACAGAGACTCTATGTCAAGAGTGACAAGGAGTTCTGTATTTTGGTCAAAGGGTTGGGATTCAATTAGATTGATCAAGTGAGTCATGTCCCTGACATAGGTCACAGTATCCTGTACTAGATCTTTTATAAAGAAGACAATATATTTTCCCAGGGGCTCCAAGATGGAGCTACAACCGGAAAGGATAGGTCTGCCTGGGGGTACCTCTGCGTTTTTATGCACTTTGGGTAAATGTTACAGGACAGGAGTGTGATGTTCTTTGTTGTTAAGGAAAAGGAATTAGTTTTTGTTGATAAAGCCATTTTCTATGCCGTCTTTGGTGACGGCGAGGATGTGTTCACTAATACTTTTTGCGGAGTTGTTTCTTAAACGCTCATAGTGCAAAACATTGTTCACTTGGCGTAAAATCTCCAATTTTTCAGGAAAGTAAGACTTCATGCTTTTTTCCAAGACAGAAACACCCCTCAAAAAAACTGATACCACAGGGCTTCGCACAGTCTCCACATTCAACCCACCAAGCGGCTCCATGCCACCAGAGGTCATTTCCTTCGAGCACCTTGTCCTAAGAGACCTCACAAAACTTAAAGAAAACTATAAATTCACCCCCTTCAATGTTAGTGTAGATGAAAAGAACAGTCTGAACAAATTGAAGAAAATAGATAACATTGTGATAAACTTTGTGATAAGGGGGGTGAAATTGTTATCCAAGACAAAACCTCCTATGATGCAGAGATCTGACTCCAAGTGAACAATGTCTCGCACTATGCACGTTTAAGTAGGAAATTGGTGGTTAGCCTGAGAATTTTTAATCATCACTTATTTTTTCACGATCACAGGCACTACACATAATCACCAATCACAAAATAAAGTGCTCCCGCGTCCTAATAAAAAAAGAATAGCAGCACACACATAGGCATGTATATATATATATATAGATAAAGTCACACATTAAACAGCAGAATCTCCATGTTGACAAACTATATCAAGAGGAGGATGATTCTACCTTCTTTCCTCTTCATTCCCTCTTTTGATCTTTGGATTTTTCTTTTGGAGTTAGACATTGGACAGATACAGCTTGTCTTGCTGGTATAGAAGTTGGTGCTGAAAAGTTCTCTTCTCTGATTCTTCTTTTGCCCGCAGTTGGGGGGGGGAGGGTCAATGGTCTTTTGCTCCTATTGTACTTGGTGAATAAAATCTATTTATTTTCCATAGGACACTGCAGGTATATTGAGGATAAATGGTACTTCCAGCTTCTCTTATTCCTGCCTGGTCAGAGTGTATACTTTTCCATATCTTCTTCCCTGCTAGTAGTCTATGATATATTGAAATCTAGAGAAGAAGAGGATCCAGCTGACATGGTGAGGACCGGCACACTTCATTGATTTGAGGCATTTGAGGTTTTTGTGATCAATACATGCAAGACAAGGCTGAATTGTGCCCTCAAGGTAGTGTCTCCAGTGTGCAAGGGTTCACTTAATTGCCAACAGCCCTCAAATATATAAAGTGTATTTTCTTTCATTCTGAGAAAAAGTTCAAGATAAAAAGGCTACTGTTTGCAAAGCTTCACTTTCAGAATATCTTTGCAAAAGTACTGCTTCAGATGTATATGAGGTAGCATCTCTCTCCCGAAGGAAGAAAAACTTTATATCAAGATGACAAAGTATTGGTGTAGAGGTAATGGTCAACTTTAACTGTTTGAATGATCCTTCTTGTCCTGGAGTCTATATAAATGGAATCTTTGGTTTACAAGTTCTGCAATTGGTTTCTCAAGTCTGCAACAACTCAGGTTGAGGTCATTAAGGCACTGCTGTTAGTTTAATCTGAGTTGAACTGATTTCCTGAGCAGAGATAAAATAAACGAAGATGGTGACGCTCATTGTTTCGAAACAATAATTTTCCAGTGATGTATACAGTTTATGATTCCTTTGATTGAACTTGCATCCTCACCGATGGATGCTTTGTTGTTCGAAGGTGTGAGAAAATGCCAGAATATCATATAAAAAAAGTAACAGAAAAAAATCCAAAAGATATCTGAATATATTTTGTTACCAGTGTTGAAACGCAACAGTGGAATGGCACACACCAAATGGCATTCCAGACACTCAAAATAGTCGTTTAGAGTATTAAATCCAGTCTTCCATTCATTGCCCTCCCCCATTTGAACCAAATTGTAGGCACTCTTGATGTAGTGTGAAGATCTGGGCAGTTATAATCTGATCCAAAAATACGGAGATATGGGCATGGATTTGTATAGTGAATTGGCATTGAATACATTTTCTGTAGTCAACCCACAGCTTATGTTTGCCACTCACTTTTTGATTGCAAAATATAGGTGTCCCAGCTGCTGAGTTTCCTTGATGAATGAACCCTTTGTCAGATTTTGCCGCAGGTATTGGTTGAGTACTTCAGCCTCTGTGACAGTTAATAAATGAATACGACCACGTTTATTTGTGGCTCCTGGAATCAAATCCATAACAGCGTTCTTTCGATGCGGCAGTAAAGTGTTAACGCTTGTGATGCTGAAGTCATCAGCAAAGTATCTACAGGATTTTGGAATATTCTGTGGCTCCTGTTCATGGTACATGGAGTCCTAACCAAATCATAGGTTTAAACAACCTCCGAAATTCAGTAAAAAAACAAAGTTAAATTAAAGCTATGATTACAAAACAAAATTTAAAAACCACACAAATAAGTCAATTATAGTTAGTTAAACTAACTGCAGCTCGCACCACCATTATGCACTGCATATGATCTCACAAAAGGTGTCAAAAATACTGTATTTAAAAAAAGAAAATTAAAAACTTTTATTTTACTTTTGTTTTTCTATGTTGCTGTCTGCCAGCTCCTCAAATAATACTTCCTTTTCCCTCACTGCTGCCTTCAGTGCAGTGCATCCCTGCATGAGTACAACTTTGATGGGCATCTTTTATCATTCTTTATTATTCCTTGTTATTCTAAGATGACTGAGGGATTCCTTTTGTGGGACCCTGACGACTGACCAAGATGGTTCAATTTCTATACACCCACTTATAATCTCGCCATGGAGAATCCCTGTGGCTCCGGAGAGGTCAATGGATCTTTTCCACCGTGGGCGAATGAGAGCTGTTCCAAAAACTTCAAAATATCATCGACATTTAGATGAACAGTAAAATGATGAGAGGTTGGGAAAGTTTCAAAAACCTTTATTCATTTAAAGGTTAGCATCTCTAATTACCTTTATTTAGTTTAGTAAATTTACTGAAATAATAACGTTTTGGTTAGAGGTCGACATAAGAAAAATAATACACAGTGTTCCATAAAGAAACCCAATAACTAACTAAGGAACTAATGGAAATAGAACCCATAAAGAGTTCTTTGGAAAAGAGCAAGAGAGATTAACTTCTCGTAAGAGTAGTTCGGGAAACTTAGCCGAGTTCCCTACAGCTGCCATACCAACTGTATATAACAGAACTATCTCTGCAGTAGCATTGATCTAAAAAATCAGAAAGGAGTCAGCAACCCTCCACGAAGAAGAGTCTCAGTTCAGCAAAATATCCAGCAGCAGGACCACCAGAATAAGGGATGGGAAGTAAAAGATGGGGCAGAAATGGGATTGAGAAGATGATTGACGATCGATTAACTAGCTAGGAACACTCATTAATACAGGTTCATAATATCGTAACAATTTTGATGGGGTGTTCCCGTAATGTTCAATAAGAATCTTCCATTCGGTAGTGTTAGTTGTATGATGCCTCTTCCGATTCGCCCAGTTTGCACTCATGTCATCACATTTGATACAGTTTTGCTAAAGCACTTGTTACATGAGGGATGGTTCTCGTGAGAACCCTCCAACCCCAGCTAAAAGATGCACTATGAACTTGATGTGTAGACAAAGGCTAGTCAGTAGTACAGAATCAACAAACAATATTATTCGGAAACAGCATTCATGAAGTCACTAAATCATTATTTATCATATACAGTTTTAATAAGCTCATGTGAATGATCTGACATGGGGTGAGGAGCTGAATGAACGTGAGGTTAGAGTCAGCACATTTCCAAACAGATCACTAATGCCTACAAGTTGCCCAAAAATGTTTACTTATGAAGCTGTGAGCAAGAGTTGAGAGAAAGGCTTTGGGCCTCATTAATATACATAAAACACACATTTATTAATAAATTCTATTGACATCTCTCAATTTTGCATATGCTTTCTAATGCATTATACATAGTTTATTTACTAAGGTTTCACATGTTATGCATTACGTTTTGCCTGCAAGTTATTTCCTAGTGTAAACGTTTCTGCAGCATCTAAGCGCATTCTAAAGTGCAATTCTAACACAGTTGACAAGTCTGTTATCAAATTTTGCACTATTTCTCTCACTTTCAACACTTTGGCCGTCTAATCATTCATATATGTGCGCATGCATGAAGAGCCAGCTTTAATTTGTCAAAAGTATAACAAAAATCATTCCAGGATGCCAACCTGTGTTTCAATCCATCAATCAGGTATTTGTGAAGTGTGCTATTCACCTGTGAGGGTCTCAAGGCGCTAAGGGGGCATGCAGCTCAGAGTCAGCCAATGAGCTGGGTCTTGAGGCTATTCCTGAAGGTGTGCAGAGAGGGGGAATGTCTGATATTGAGAAGGAGCTAATTCCAGGTCTTTGCCGTGATGTAGGAGAAGGCTCTTCCACCTGCTCTGGCTCTGCGGATGTGAGGGGGTTCAGCGAGGGTGAGGTCAGCGGAGCAGAGGTCTCCCTTAGGTATATGGAAGGAGACTCTTTCGTTGAGGTATTGAGGTCTGGTGTTGTGGAGGAATTTGTAGGCATGAGTCAGTAGCCTGAAGGTTACTCTCTTCTCGATGGGAGCCGGTGGATGCCCCAAAGGTGCTGGGTGCTGGGTTCATGTCGTGGGATGCCAACGATGAGTCGGCCCGCAATGTTCTGGATGGTCTGGAGTTTGCGGAGCAGGAATTTATTGTTTCTGGTGTAGAGGGCGTTTTTTGCAGTCCAGTCTCCTTGTTATGAGTGCGTGGATGATGGTCTGGATTCGGGGGGATCCACTTGAAGGTCTTGCAAAGGATGCGGAGGGTGTTGAAGCAAGTGGAGGACACAGCGCTGATCTGTCGGGTCATGGATCTGTCGGGTCATGGTGAGGGAGGAGTCGAGTATGATGCCACGGATCTGGGTGTGGTCCGCAGGAGTAGAGGGGGGTTGCTGAGGGGGTGGGTCTGAGGACGAGGACTTCTGTCTTCTCCAATTTGAGCTTCAGAGAGCTGCTGCTCATTCACGATGAAATGTCGGGGAATGTGCCGATTTGAAGGTAGTGTTGATGGTGCATCGTAGATCCGGTGCTATGGTGGCGGCAGCTCTGTGGAAGATGTGCAGCGGCCAGGGGTCCGTGGGGGCTCCTGAGCAGATGCACTTCATGATCATGGCGGTGTCTTTGGTAGGGACCGGGGTCCAGGTGGAGATTGTAGGGTGGCTTGTGTTGCTGGAGAAAGGAGTGTTTTCGGTGACTGGTGTCGGTTAGTTGAAGTTGTCGTAGAGAGACTTGATTTTCAGATGGAAGTAGGATCTAGGAGGCTTTGCTGGGGGTTTTGATAAAATCCTGAATGATGCTGAAGAGTTCCGTTGAGTTGCTGGAGTTGGCAAGGATTTTGTTCTGGATGAAGGTCTTTCTGGTGAATCTGATGCATTGGTGGTATTCTGTCATGGAATTCTTGTAGGTGGTCTGATCTTCGGAGGTTTTGCTGTTTCTCCCAAAAATTTCTAGACGACTTCAGGTGTGCCTGGATTCTCAGAGGTCAGTCATGAACCAGGTGGTGTCATATGGCCGATAAGGTCAATGTGGAAATCACTGGATTGGCATGAGCTCTGCTGCCATGATGCCGTTTTTGTACTTTACTACATGACTGCATTTTTGCAGGACTCTGTTTCTGCCTTTCACATGAGAGCCATCGGCTTTGTGCATTCTCTGTCTGTTCCTGAAGTTTAGTCTGTACACGATGAGCAAGGTTGATAAACAATGTTTTTCTGTTCTGGTCAGTCCCTAGCACCTAGACAAAACAAGCTAACACAGCTGCGGCTGCTGAAGACTCGTGCTTTGATATTATGGGAATGCATGGTTGGTCAACACACACTTGGAGAGGGACCTTTCCAGGGAGAAGAGCCATGCTGTTACTATGATGTGCATATACCATATAGGCACTAAGGTATGGGGTCTGCTGACAAAGCCCAGAGATCTTCTAATATATAATAATACTTCTTCTTACCAAGGGGAGGGTGGTTAGGCCTTATAGCCCTTTATCCACTGTCTTTATAAGATGACAACTCCCTTTATGATATATGGACTTGCTACAAGGCTAACTGTGTTGAGTATATGCATTTTGCTGTTGGTAGTGGCACATATACTACGTTATAGAGTACAATAGTTAAAATAAACATTTTAAACTATACCTGTGTCTCAGACAACTCTTCTTGTGGACAGGTACGAGTGAGTGAGCAAACAGGCATGTCTTGTTACCGCGATTCCTGAGAGAGTTGGGAGTGTTGTGTTCTCGGGTGTCTAATGATTTGAAAATTCTTGATTGTTTAGGAGAGTGAGTGAGACAGCATGTCCTGGGATTGTGAGTGCTGAGGCGTTAGGAAGGCTTTGCTCCTATACACCAAGGTACCATATTCCTGCATATAGTTCTGTGTATGTGCAGAATCCCTGCAACAGTGGCTTTCATAGGGCGCTGCTGTCTGTCGGTGTGGTGGAGGGGGGCGAGCTTGTCTGCGCAGTTGGTTATCCATCCATGTAGTTCATTGGCTGCAGAGTTGATGTCGGTAGTGGTGGGAGGGGGATCGTGGTTGAGAGTGGAGTTGAGGTGCTCCTTGGTGACCCTGCTCCAGTTTCTTCACAGAGGGCAATGTGCAGGTTTGTGAGCAGTGGCTTTGTCGAAAGAGAAGTGTACGCAGTGGTGGTCCATCCAGGGGGGTTGCGTGCTGTGGCTGAAGTGAATGTTGTTCCCTACTGTGAAGATGGGATCGAGGGTGTGCCACTTGTGGGTAGGGTTGGTGACGAGCTATTTTAGTGCGAGGTTGCGATGTTGTCCAGGAGGGCAGTGGAGTTGTGGTTGCTGAGGTTTTTGAGGTGGAAGTTAAGGTCTCTGAGCAGTATGTAGTCTATGGAGGTGATGGAGTGGGGTGCAATGAAGTCAGTGATGGTTGTGGTGAACGCGTTTCGTGGCCTGGGAGGTTTGTAGGTGAGGGGGCCACGTAGGGTCATTCTGTGGCTGGTCTAGATCTGGAAATGGAGGTGTTCCGTGGGGGGCGAGGATTCGTTTATGCTGGAGGTTGTGTGTCAGAGAGAGTTCTTGTGCACAATGGCCAGTCCTCCTCCTGGGTTGGTTGGGGCGGTCCTTCCTTTGGATCTTGTATCCATCAGGGATGACGGTAGTGATGATGGGGACAGAGGAGGGGTTGGCCCAGTTTCCCATGAAAAACGTCTGGCGAGAGGGTGTCGAGGTGGTCCCAGATCTCTACTGCATGTCTGTGTAGGGAGCCTATGTTGAGGAGGAGGCCCCTCAGGGCTTCGGGTGCGCTGGCGTCCAGTGGGAGGGCAGTGGCTGTGGGGGCGCAGAAGTTGGTAAAGGTTTGTCAGAAGTGTTAGCAGGAGAACTGGCCGTGGGATGTGTTCATCTTGGACAGCTGACAGTTGTTCCTTCTTGGGCTGAGCACATGGAGGGCAGCTGATTTGTAGCGGTGGGTGGTCGGAGAACCAGGGTCCCTAGTGCTGGTTGCGGTCGGGTTTTGGATGGGTGCAGGCGGGCTTGCCTTTGGTGCAGCATTGGCTCGCCAGCGGCGCATCCCCTGCGCGGCCGGCATTTAAATAGGGAACGGGAGAGGGAAGCTCAGCTGGGAGGTGGGAGCGGGAACCGGCAGGTGGGGGATGGGCCGTGGGGGCAGCAGCGGTGGGAAAAGGACAGCAAAAACGGGCACAATACAAGTAAAACAAAACAGGGACACAACTTGGCACAGTAATAGCAAAAAATATTAAAAACAGAAAAACAGGCACAATAACATTCACAGACAGAAAAGACAGCCAAACAGAGAAAGCTGGAGGATTGGGCCAGCAGTTGAGCAAGGCTCTTCCACTGGACCACCAAGGATGAGGCGCAGGCAGGAGCCTGCAGGTGGAAGAGGGCCTCGAACACCTACCTGGACAGTGAGGTGTAGAGGGCAGCGGCGCAAAGACGGAGTTGATAGAGCGGAGAGCAGAGTTCCCTGACCAGGAGGTCAGAGGTCCTGCTTGTGCATGATTGCAAATGCGTGTTCATCCACGAGTGGCCATCTTTGTATGCTATTTCATGGAAAGCAATGATAAAGAATTCATAAAACATTCCATGTTCCATGTGTCAAGCAAGGACATCATCACCCATATTCTACCAGCCTGACAACAAGAGTATCAAAAACTGCTAAAACTCTTCGTCCCATTTGAAACATTTTTATATATCTGAAGTATTGCCTTTTGTAACATTATCCTACCTTCACCTCCTTCTCGCTGCTCTTTAAGTTTACTGTACTTTTTTGGTTCAGCACGTGCCTTCTGTGGGAGACTCTTCTGCACTAGAATATTTTTGTGAGCGTTTGCAATAATCATACTCTTAATGGGAATAGCAGTGTCACACGTGACTCGCAGATTATTTGGCACAATGTTCCTGCAATTGCTATTACAGTTTGCAACACCAAAGGACAATCCACTGGAGCTTTATAGTCTGTAACATTGTACATGTGTTATCAGAAATCATCATAAAAAAGAAAAGCTAAGAAGAAATTGAATACATTGATTCATTCATTTAGCTCACATTCTCTGCTTTTGGCTCAGCAGTTCTGAAAACCACAGGAATGTCAGTTTGGGTAAGTAAACACAGGAAATATGCTCTTTTTCCTGCACATAACACATTCAGCAGATTGAGAGACTTTTTAGGCTGCTTTTAGATCATTTAACTATTACATGTGTTGACGTTAGTTAGACAACGTAGCAGTTTACCACACTGTACAACAAAGGAATCTTAAATCTAAATTGGCCATTCTGCATCCCCAGCAAGCGCAGGCAAAGTTGGTAAGTTTGTTCTTGGCAACCCAGTGTGCTCGCTATTTTTTTATTAGAAGCACATGCCTGTAAAAGAAAACTTTCAGCTGACTTAACGTAGCAGCCACATACTTGCAATGAAAAATGTAAATACCAAATTGAATTAACGAGTGCTTATAATTTTACCAGAATGGTCCAGTGCGTGCCAGCAGACAGGTATACTTAGAGATTGTATAAAAAACCCGTTATAAATGTTAATCCACATCTCAAGAAAATATGATTCTTAGTATCATCTGAAAACAAAAGTTTCAAGGCATAGGTATTTCTAAAAAAATATATAAAGATTAGATAGGAAAATCATTGGCAAGTAATGTGTCTGAACAAAGCGCTCACATCCATTCTGTACAGAAGCAAATGACCTGTTAGCTTGTGTACTTGTGCTCTGTAGAGTAATTTTAGTAATGTGTTTATTGAGTAGTGTACAAATGATGATTCTTTTGTTGAATTCGGCTACTTATGTAGCACATAATGCTTTAATTGATTTTTTAGAAAGTTTGGTTATTTTTATAAATTGAATTAAAAACCAAGGGCCAAATTTATCATTGAGTTGCAACGCCCTTGTAAGGAGGCGCTATTGCAAAGCAACGTCTTAGTCAGATTTATCAAGCCATGCAAGGCCACCTTGAGTGGCCCTGTATGGCTTTATAAATCTAGAGTAACGCAACACAGTGCAAATCATTGCGTCCTTTACTATGCGGAAGGGAAGTGTGCCATAGGTGAAGTATGGGTGCTCCCACGCAACCACTCATGGCTTTTGGCACATTTCCAGATTTCCCATTAGTGATGGACCTGGGAATGCGTCAAAAAGCTATGCTGCTTTAGGTGAAGCGTAGCTAGGAGAAATATCTATTTTTCTCCTCGATTTTCCTCTTTTGTTTTTGTGCAGGAAGCAGCCACGGCCCGTGGAGGGAGTTTCGGTGGGGCGGAGTGGCGGGGCGGTGGAGGGGCAGGATGGGGGGTGCTAAAAACTGGAGTATGGATAATTTAAGGTAAGTAAACAATTTAAATAATAAAATTAATTTCGTAGCGCTCCCTGCATCACATAGCAGTGCAAGCATAGAATGCAGTGCATGCATAGGATGCGGTGCACCGCATGTTACAGCTGGCGCACGGTAGCAGTGTCCGAAGAGCTTCCAGGCTCTCACTAAAGGAAACAAGCGTTTGCAATGCAATAGGTCTCGCATTTGCAAAAGTTTGAGCTATTGGCATTGTAAATGACAAACCTTTTATCTATGTGTTTTGTTTTTGAACACAGATAAATAAAAGGCATTGTCATTTACAATGCCAATACTTTAAACTCTCAGCGAACACCAATGTACACATGTATATACCCTGATGTTACACAGAAACCAACAAACACCATTTTTAAGTTGTCACCAATATATACATTAATACACCCCAGAATTACACAGTAGCCAACATATACTGTTGCTAAGATCCCACATTTACCATCACAGTCCGAATATGTAATTAAATGGCTAACAAGTCGTCCAACAACACTTGCTACCTTTAGCTTCGTACTACATAAGTAGATTTGCTGGGAAATGACTGAACTCCTGTATCAATTGAGGAAATATGTAAGCGCTTTGGTACAGCCCACTGGTGAAACCCTCACAAAAAACTCAGAATTCACTAAATGTGACTATAGACATCAACACAACCGATTCGAACTTAGGTCTTGTACTGAAACATTTGGAAATTCATACCCTGCACTATTTACAGGCTCTGCAATTAAATATTTTTAGCAGACTGTGCTCTTTACCTGTTCTAATGAACAATTAACTTATCAACAGTAACACTTCGATCACTAGAAGGTGTCCAAGATCACACGACCGGTTCAGTGACTAAATACCGTGGGACCAAATATAGACTGCTCAAAATATTGACTCCAAAATATCGAGGGACAGAATATAGAATGCCTATCTACAAACAGGTAAGTACTAAAATATCGATTCCAAAATATAGAAAGTTAAAATATAGTTAACTAAAATATCGATTTTTTTAAATGTATTAAAAATAATATAAAAGTAATTAAATAATAAACACAATGTAATAAAACATAGGTAAAATAATGTAAAAAAGCTTAAAATGTAAAAATAATAAATGTAATGTAAAAAAAATGTTTTAACATATATATTTACTTAAACGTATTATAAAATATTTTTGAATCTTAATTATAAAATATTTAGAACATTATTACAAATATATTTACATATATTTAAATAAACCTATTATCTCAATATAAAAATAAATAATATATAATAATTAAATTCATTAGAGTAATAATTTGTATGTTAATTAATAATTTACACTACAATAAATTTAACAAAATGAAAAACATTACATAGCTAAGGGAATTAAATTAGTATTCACACTCGAACAAGTACAAAATTAGAGAATTTGTTGGATAGCGGGTGGGTAAAAATTACTATTCCAACTCCAGAGAGTGCAGCTGTAGGGAAAGCGTTGGATAGCGGGAGGGTAAAAATTACTATTCCCACTCCAGAAATTGCAACAGAAGGGAAAGTGTTGGATAGCGTAAGGGTAAAAATTACTAATCCCACTCCAGAATTTGCAACAGAAGGGAAAGTGTTGGATAGCGTAGGGATAAAAATTACTATTCCCACTCCAGTGAGTTCATCAGTAGGGAAAACGTTGGATAGCGTAGGGGTAAAAATTACTATTCCCATTCCAGTGAGGGCAACAGTAGGGAACACATTGGGTAGCGTAGGGGTAAAAATTACTATTCCCACTCCAGCGAGTGCAACAGTAGGGAAAGCGTTGAACAGCGGGAGGGTAAAAATTACTATTCCCACTTCGGAGAATGCAACAGTAGGGAAAGCGTTGGATAGCGGGAGGGTAAAAATTACTATTCCCACTCCAGAGTGTGCAACAGTAGGGAAAGCGTTGGATATCGTAGGGGTAACAATTACTATTCCCACTCCAGTGAGTGCAACAGTAGGGAAAGCGTTGGACAGCGTAGGGGTAAAAATTACTTTTCCAACTCCAGAGAGTGCAACAGTAGGGAAAGTAATGATTTAATATTTAAATAAAAATAAATGAATTTTCAATACCAATTTAAAATTAATTAAAATTAATTTCCAATTGCAAAATACTTATGAATTAATTAATTATGAATACCAATAAATGTTATTTATTGAAAACGAATTACCTATTTATAATTAATTAACAATAAATTAATTATCAATACTTAAAAATAATTTAAATAATTATTCAATTACAATTAAATTACTTCCCACCCTATTCCCCTATAACCCATAACCCACTCCAAATAATAAATTAAAGCAATAAACATAATTATCAATTAAACAATGAATTACAATTAATTACCAATTAATAAAAATTAATTACCAATTAATAATTAACAATTAATTCATCATCAATACATATAAATAAATATTTACTTAATTACAATTAAATTACTTCCCAACCTATTCCCCTATAAACCCACAACCCGCTACAGAACTAAAACGTAAAATTAAATTATAAATAATTAATAATTCATAAAAACTAATATTTAATTTACTATAATAAAATTACTTCCCACCCTATTGCCCTATAAACCCACAAACCGCTACGGAATTAAATTACACAAAAATAAAATAGCATAACATTCATTACTTAAAAAAAATTAAACATACATTACAAAAATAATATATATTTTTAACACATGTAATAGCAAACATAACAGTAAAAAAAAAATCGATATTATGGAAAACGATATTTTAAATTCGATATTATGGAAATTGATATTTCTTACCTCAATTTCTATATTCTATTCAACTATATTTTAGTAATTCGATATTCTGGGCTCTCTATATTTTTTATTTGATATTCTGGGCAGTCTATATTTTGGATTCGATATTTAGGGTGTTCACCCACATGACCATGACCAGTATCTGTACTTTTGTACCTTTGTATCTGTACTCAGAAACATACACTAAGCACCAATAAATGTGAAAAAATCACCTCAGCACCAGAGTTGCCCTGGCTTCTTGGTGGGCCTCAAGAATAACTTTACAAAGGTCTCAATTGCAAAGTAACATTCTGTTCTGAGCTGAGTGACAAGATGAAGGGCAGGCATTGAAACTGCACAACATCAGCTGGGCTGAGGGCCTGCTGAGTCTCTGTTCTTGCTTCATTGCCCATGAGGCCAGGGGGAACAAGAGCTGTGCATGGGGAGATTGGGCATACCTGGTACCAACAGAGTATAGAAGGAAGGGGAAATCCAGGGTTAGTACAAAGTTTAGATTACTAGATGTGGAAATGTTTTTGAAAATGAAGGTAGTCAGTAGGGCAGTAACGAGTCTTAATGCAAGAAAGAAAAGGGCCCCTCGTATTTTGTGTAGGTAATGAACAACTGATGTGATAATAGTACTGCTGGCACTTTACATCTCTCCTGGTACTCCACTCCACCTGCTGCACTTCCTAAAGCTTTCCACCTGAGAATGGGTTTCAGGGCAGGTGATAGATGTGGCTAAAGTCTGTCAGTCACTTCTCTTGTTTGGAGAGAAGAGTGCAAGGGGGTGATGCCCTCCAGACAGGTGTGCCACACGGTGAGCCGGGGGCAGCAGTGACTGCCCTTTGCAACCACTAAAGGACATCCACGGACTGTCTGTGCCGGTGCTTAATTTGTGAAGGTGGTTACGGGGGTGGCCATTGGCGATCATGTTTGGGGACCGGGATGCATTTTCCATCAGGAGATTTTGATCCAGAGCAAGAAAGAGAAAAGCAGAAAAGGGCGTAAGAAAGAGGAACAACACAGTAAAAGAGAAAAGAGGGAGAGTGCAGAGCTACTGAAAAAGAATCTCCCAATGAGCAGCATAGAGCAAGTGTGGGGTGGTGGAAGAAGGTGCTTGGTGTGGGTGGGGGCATAGGGCCAAGACAGCCTCAGATTAGGTAGTCCTTGCATTCTACAGCACTGGCAGTGGCCTCCAAAGAAACGAGGTGTATATCCGTGTGGGAAGTGCAGGATGTGTAGGTACACGTTGGATTTGATGTAATTAATGTTCTCAGCAGTGGCTTGTAGTTGGTGTGGAAATGTTATGTATTGTGGTGTTGATTAAGCTGCTCCCGTGTTGTGCAATGTGAAAAAGGGGGGAGTTGAGTGAAAGTGAACTCAGAAGAAAAATCAAACACCGTAAATATGAGTAAAAAAATTGATGACACATTTGGAATTTAATGAATCGGAAATAATGTGTTCACCCAATCAAAATGTTTTATTTTCGCACCCCAATGGAGGGCACACCCTCTTGGCACAACTCAAACGTTCTCTACAATCACTGCTATACCACATGACACCCGGAACAGGCGGTGACAAATATACACATTGCGGTGACATGATAGGTCACCATTGCTGCTCTTAATATAAGCTGTAGATATCTGTTCGCAAGTTCGATACCAAAACATAACGTTCCTTTTCGCACCCCACAATTTCGGAATAACCTTGGTGCTCCTACCTGACAACATCTGGGATCTGACCAGCACGCCGCCTCCTCAGAACATTTTTCAAGCCAAAGGACGGGACATGTCCACAGCTTGAGATCCGCTCCAGCGCCGCATTCTTCCAGAGTGGCTGCATCTGCAGACATGCTCCCGCGCACCATTGAAAGTTTGGAAATGGCAGTCTTTCGTCCAGATTCCCAGTAGGATAAACAGCACTGCATGGCACAATGTTACCCTTTTCCTTCTTCCCTCCGGGAACAAATTACTAAGGATGACTATTATTAGCAGAGTTTTTCAAATACCACCTGGGACTGATTTCGCTGGCCGAGCAGGCGTGTATTATCTGCACAAGCGAGATGCATGCCTGAAGTGCAGTCTACAGCCTTGAGTGGACTGTAGTCTCTGCTGTTTGCCAACGCTGGAGGCAGCGGCGTCAGAGAAGCCCTGGGACGGACACCGTGCCTGCCAAATGAGAGCCAGTGCATGCACCCAAAGCATCTCAACGCGTCAGCAGCCCGGCAATCAGTTAGACAGGGCAGCTGGAAAGATCCATCATACATACATGGGGTATGGCTCGTACACCCATCGTACATGGGGTGCAGCTCGTACACCCATTGTACATGAGGTACGGCTCGTACACTCCATGATCGCAGGGATACGCACAGTACCCCTGCGATCATGGGGGGTACGCACCGTACCTGGGGGGCCGTTCCGTACCTGTTTTGGCACGAACTCTGCTTTTATTGCTGTTTTCAGCTCCCATAGAAAAAAGGCCGTAAGGTCCGTACCCGACACGTATCGTACTTGCTGGGTCGTAAAAACAAGCAGCGAACCACACAGATGTCGCGTACAGTGGGTTCCGAGGGAGAATCGTACGGAGATTAGAGTTGTACGGTCTCTGTATGACTCGTACGGAGTACAGCTCCTGGTACGAATCGTACTTCGTCGTACGTACGGGGGACGTTGCAGAGTACGATTCGTATGGGAAAAACGCTCCGAACGGCTATTCGGAGCGGTTTTTCCCGAATCGGAATCAGCCCCATTGTGTTAGAAATAAAAATGTCATTGCTATCAATCTTGAACTTAGATTGTGTTTTAGAAAGATAGGTTTTACATTTTTTCATCGCTGAGCTAAAACGTTTTGCCAATCTAAAACAATTTGAACTTTTGTGCAATGCATCCACAACCCACAATCGCACCTCCCTTCTGCATTCCTAAATGATCAAACCCTTAGCGGCTGTGCATGAAGTGGGTGTAAACCTATTCTAAATAGAAAAATAGTACTACTCATTCATGGGTTTGAGAGTCCATGTAAACATGGAAAGGAAGCATTAGATTCCCAGACTTTACAATTGTTGGCAGTTGAGGACTGGAGTCTTAAATACAGTTGATGATCCCTTTCTCTTGATGCGCTCCAACACAGTTCTGACATTTCTCTTTTTTGAATAGGTCAAGTGTTGAGCGACGTTATGGTTAATAATCTTCAATGCATCTACCATAATCTGCAGCTGTATCCTTATCCTTTTAGTCCAGTGAAGATCACTTTTAATTATCTCATCCTTATATAGTGTGGCTGTTTTAGGTTATTCAGACATTATCAGTTTGCTCCAGATCCTCAACAAGCATACGAATGTGATAGCAGACAAGGATTGTAGCCCAGATTCCATCCCAATGGCTGGAGTTTTTGCCCATTACAGGAAGGATAGCAAATCTTTTAATGGACAACCTCCTACGTGTCTCAATCCCAATCAAACCCAACAGTTCCACTTTATATAAGACTTGTGACTGAAACATTGCTTCATAAACTGCTAATACAGGGATGGGCCTCAGTAATCTTGATTAAATATTTTAAGCCTCCCATGATTGATAGGGATTTGGCAACCAAATATTTAATATGAGAAGACTGCGACAGCGAATTGTTTGAACGATCCCTAAATACTTGCATTTTGTGGTTTTCTAATTCTAGTTCACCCTATAGATCAGACACATCTATGTTGCATCTCAGGGTATGCCCAAGTTAATGTAAACAACTTAAATACCACAGAGAAAAATTTAACCAACAAATTATGTTGGATTTTATTATAATTTTTGGGAAATCAATTGGTCCTATAGATCTGGTTAACTTACTCAATGCGATGGCATCTTTATTGATGGAGAGAATACGGTGAGATACTCATTATCAACTGGGAAAACCTCAGCTGATACATCATCACCTTTCCCCTTATAGATTAACGATAAATGCTTCTCACAAACCTCTTTGGAAACCTTACTTCAAGCCCCTTTATCCCTACCATGAACACCTAATCTCAAAAGTTAAGAACATTTTGAACACCTTTTGTGTAAATATAGCCATAATTTTGTGCCAATTCTTATAATATAGCACTTTGTTATTTATTTATCCTTGCTTTATATACCTTAAGGTTCTCTCTATAAGGCTTGCCATCGATATGTGCTATATGTTCCTGTTTCAGCTTCCTTAGCTTCTTTTTCAACTCCTGACATAGGGCATCAAACAAAATGCACCTTCTTTTTCCCTCGTGGCCTTAGAACAGATGACTGTGAGGAAGTCTTATACCATTGCCTTTTCGAACAGCTAACCAACTATTTTATTGTAGCTGCGTTGTCAGTCGATTTAAATCTATGTGTTGTTTGCAGGACTAGCAGTATCTGGATGTGATGGGCGCCTATTCTGACAGTAAGTCGTCTTGTAATTTCAATATTCTGGGGTAAAACTTTATCTCTAGACAACATTTCCAATTTATGTATGGCACCTAAGGGAAGGTAGTCACTTTCTGTCAGTGCAAGGGATCGGAATTCCCAAATTAAAAGGAGGTGCCACGTTTGACAAAAGATATAATCAATGAGACCGTTTAGATTTCCTGTCCGAGTTGCTTGCTAATCTAGTTAAAAGTTTCCATTCAAACAAAAAAAGCTCCAACTCTCCGGATTATTTTGCATTTTCCCTGCTATCTTTGAAATTTGGCTTCGAGGAAAGTTTGCAAGCAGGACTGAGTGACCTCCCAGCATTTCACCCAAATGGGCATCTTCCTGGGTAGGTTTCAGACACATACTGAAACCACCCAGTATTACAATCATAGTTTTTGAAAACTATGTACAAAATTGATCAAAATATCCTTTAACATTATTGAATCAATCCAAATTATAAAGGTTTTCCCTTTGATTTATCTACACATTTATAAGTTGTATACTCTCTAGTGCTACCTTATTATTGAACAGGTCAGTCTTGACAGCATGCAGTCACTCACTTTTTGTAGAAATATGAGTAGCCTCTTCAATAATCAGGGTGGATACTAAAGTAATTAACCCACACAAATTGCTCCCTGAATTATTCGGTTCTGCATCACAGCAGATTTGAATAAAACCCGGAATATTATTTACCCCCGTGCTCCAGCCAAGTTTCCTGGAGACATACAGCACCATTCCCTTCAAGTATTTTTTTCCCATATATTCAGATTGTAACAACAAACATAACCCATGAACATTCCATACAAATATCAAGTGGCTGTCAGAGGGGGATTGTATCCTAATCCTAATCACTTGTCCAACTGAACTCCGGCCATGCTTGACTCGCTGAATGTATGGATTGAAATCTGTTTCTATCACTCAATACAAGGGTCATTTGTAAATTATCTTAATCCTGATCAACTGATCTATATGGATGATTCCTACTTTTGTCTTGACCCAAGCTCGACTTTGGAGTTAGAAAGTAGTTTATATGTTGGGTTAGGATTCTGATATTGGTAGTGTCTGGACACCTTTGGTAGATAATTATTTTACAACTGCTAAAATGATTCTCTTAATCACTTGGAAGAACATTTGACCTTTGGTATCTAATTAGATGAATGCCCTCAATAAAACTCACTTGCTTTTAGCCGTTCGAGTCAATATCTTTTAGGGAAGGACAAAACTTAAATATTCCCAACACTTATGATATGTTTAAGGGTCTCACCTTCTTCCCTTTCTTTCCTCCTTTCAATATGTCAAAATATAATACTTGGTCAACTTGCGCTTTTAAGCCCTATGGGGGTTTAACCATCTTCCTTGAAGGATTTGTTTTATGTTTAACAATATTTTCCTTGATGCCACTTTGATAATCCTGTTTCACTACCTTCAATCTGTGGTAATGTAACTTGGATTGAAACTGAGAAGGCCCCTCCTTAGAAGACAGGCCTCCATTGCCACTTTGATTGTTCCTACATATTATTCTTGAACCATGAATACCACGATTTAGATCCGGTGAACTTCCCGCCTTTTGTGGTTTTCTTGGGTTTATATTTTTTGTAGTAAAAACACTGCTCTTTAATTGTAAAAGGATTTTGGGGCAGTTATTATTCTCTCCTTTCCTATTTTCCCTCGTACACAGGGTGTTTTTAATAATATTTGGCCAGTTACTCTTTACATTTTTTTTCTGTTTACTCTGTAGGTCAGAGTACGTCTTTTATGAAATACATAACCTTTTTTGACTAGCATTGGGATCTTGGAAATAAAAAATATCACAAACTATTTTCATCCATTTTAGCTGATCCACACCGCTTGTTCCCTCCTTATTATTATTATTAGAAACCTCTATGGAGTGAAAGAAAAAGGCCATACATGTGTTGATTGCCTTAAGCTTTCCTAAAATACCTTTTCACATCTTGTATGGTTTTCGACCTGTCATTATTTAAGATCACAGATTCAAAATCTCATTTAATGTTTTCTGCTTAAGTAGTAACACATCCAGCATATAGGCCCCAGGGACAGCTGAAGTGTCACTGTTTGAAAAGAGGAATCTGGTTAGATTGGTTTGATGCAAGATTGCCTTCAAAGTTGACATTGCCAGTAAACTTACTATTCCCAACAACCAACCTATAGGTTAAACACTGATCTTCCTGATACTTGGATTCTCCTGACCCTGATGATTCCACAGTAGACAGAAATTCTAAAAGAGGAGCTGGTGTGCCTAGGGGCCAAAGTTAGGGGTAAGAAGAAAGCTGAGACTGCAAAATGCCTACAGGCTCCTTCTCTGACAGTGAGGCAAAGGAACACTTGTCCAAATTGAAAGATGTACTAGATCCCAGATACTTGGTCTTGCTTCTAGTTGTTAATAGCAAACAGCCTGATGACTCAAGTCTAGATTTTTCCCCAAAATGTTTCCCCATGGAATCCCTTACGGATGAGACCAACGGGCCAATATCTTACACTAAAGGAGCGAGATGAATATCCAAGGAGGGTTTCTGAAGCTTGTCAGGGAGAGGGAAGTCCTGAGAACCTTGGTCTGCAGCCTCCACATGGCTGATCGTTTGAGGGATCTTACATTTCCGCGCTCCCTGGGGTTTCTCCTTTTCAGCCGACAAAGGCATTTACCTACACAGTTTCCTCCTTACTCCAGGCATCACCACTCCTCATAATGCACACAAGTTCTTCTAAAGCAAAAAAAGTGTTAAATATAAGCTTCATACATTTACATTTACTCGCAACTTCCTGACTGTTGTTTCCAACTTTCTGACTGTTGGTGGCAGGCCCCATGGGACCCTCAGCAATACTGAACTTGATTCCCCGTATTAAGCAATGGAAATACTTTGCTGAGCTGCCCAGGTCAGCAGCTCAATAGTCTAGTTCCAGCATAGCTTTACAAAGTTAGACCTTTAGATATGTAATGACCTTGTTGTAATTATGTACAGATTTTATGTAACTTATTGTTGGACTGATACATAAGAATCTCCTTGGTGGACTAATGGTATTCCTTCTTTTCGGATAGTTGGCACAAGCAAACTATTTCCATCCGTTTTAAACTTTTAGTTTTATAGCAAAAGAAGGACAGAGAGTATTGCATGATGTTTGTATTGAGATCTGTGACAGATGGACAAGTTGCCTTGTAAAGTAACAAAATAAAAAAGGACATTAAATATTTAAAGTGAAAAAAAATAATAATGAAAACCCCAAAGGAAAGGATTTTAAATAAATAAAAGCATTTAAATGGTTACATATGTAAATAAGTAGAAATCAATGTTATAAACAAATAGTACATATTTATTATTTAATTGTAAAATATTGTAATATCATATATTCAATTAAAAAATATATAACAATACATTTAATTCAAAAATATTACATTTATTTTAATAATTCTATACATTACTTGCAATAATTAATAATACACATTATGAATTTTTTTTTTAGTTCAAATTTATTTTTTAAGTTTCAAAATGAAACTTTTTTTATTTTTCCATCTAATGTACTGTGGGGCGATCTCGATCCCTACTTTGAAGCCTCTCTATACTAAACTATAGGGAAATTTAAAAAAAAAAATTAACATGAACATGAATATTGAAAATATTTTAATGTTAAATATTTATGTTAATGTATTTAATATATTAACTTTAAATACACACCAAAAAATAGTCCAGCACTAATACATTATTTTTTTATTTAAAACTGTAGTTAATGGGAACATATTAAATTAAATTACATTTATTTTTCTGAATTTTAAATTAAAAAGAAATAATTCCCACCTAAAGAAATAAAATATGTTTTAAATGTGTTAATTAATCATTAATAAAAGTGATACAGTGAATTAATTAAAATTAACCTAATTATTTTTAATACAATGTATTGTTACATTATTGACACACTAGTGTCAATATTGGGGAATTACAACAGTTTACAGTTTACAAAACTTGTTGGGACAGTGTATTCTGCGGAGTAGGAAGTGCAAGTCGTTTCACAGTGATTTTAACACTTCATATGTACACTGGTATCAGCTGTCAACAATTATGCCTTTACTTCAAACTAGTGTGGATTTATCTTTGTTGATCTGCACACTGGCATTTAATGTTCTGTTGTGAAGCATTTTAGAATTAAGCGTAATTTACTGATTCATGTCCTTATACAACTATAATTCACATTGCCCTTATATAGGCATAGAAATCATATCCATATTTAGACATAACCAATCCAGTCCAAATACAAGCATGGCTACTTTCACTAGTTCCAAAAAGCCATAACGATTTCCTGGAAAACTCGGCTTCAGCAGTCAGAGACATCCCTTACTTGAATATTGATTTGTCCTAGAAATCATGGCGATTTCAAAGAACTACCATTCCCTTGAGGTTCTTTGGTGATGTTATTATGTCCGACTTTACGTCAAACTAGGCACCTTCCAGGTATAAATATGCCTACACTTGCCCTAGCAAACACACAGTGGTTCGGAGCAGCTCGACTATCTACTTGCCCGACGCAGCTCGCTACAGCAAGTGCTGAAGGAAGCCGACCCTCCAGCTGACGCACTGACAGAGAGGCTGCCTTTTTCTCGCTGATAATCCAGCTCCAGTTTTTCCAAGCTCCCCTGCGGGGTGTTGGGAAATCGAGTCCCAAAACAGAGATACCAGACCTCCTTCATTCTAAAACCAGGGTACGGAGCTGTTAGACCCTTAGAGAAATCTTGGTTAGATTCTTGGCAAAGAAAAACTAAACCTATGCTACACCTCACTTACTTCTTCCCTCGTACTAGACTTAGGTTAGGTACATCGGAGTAGGCATATTTTAGAAACACCAGTTGAGTACTTTTTAGCTTTGTTATTTATGTATGTATTTATCTATGGTCTAGGAACCATACAATGCTTCTATAGTATTATTTTATAATACTCTTCTTACTGTACGCATTATACTTTGCAACCAGTATTACGATTGTAGCAGTTCATTTTACTTACATGAGAAAGAAGACTGTTCAATAAACCCTTTTATTGAAAACGCCCGTCTGTCTATTTCTCTGCACATCTGATGAAACGAAGCATGCACGATTGACTGAGTAAAATATCTATCTATTGTTTCCACGATTCTGAAAATCAGTTTTATTCTTGGGGAAACAAAGTTGTCATGTTTATGCAGTTGTGAGAAACTAATCCCTTCTTGTTCATTCGAGAAAGTTTCTACTGACCTCTGAGCTAGCTGGCACTCACAATTAATATATTCAATAGAGACCTAGTTGACCTAAGTCCTACATCAAATCTATAGGATATATTATTCTAATGCGCAGAGCCTATTGGGAATATTGGAACTACACTATAGTTCTACTTGTATTTGTAAAAGTAGTTCACTGTACCATTTTCTTATACACACTGGTTTATATTCCACATTAGTACAACAGCCCTCTTCATAAAATGGTAATTTGTCTAATTATGCTACCCCACTTTCTTTAATCAAGAGCCAGGCAGACCGCTAACAAAATTGAGCGATTTGTACAGAATCCACAATGAGTAAGTGCGATTGACGGGCAAAGATTTAGGCCAGACAGGAAAAATAATATGGTGATGGTCAAAATGTTTTTGAAATATTTCCACTTATGTGCCTCAGGCAGGAGAGGATTAAGATGAATTCTCATTGGCAGTAAAAGAGTTAGAGAAGTATTTCGAGGGCCAGAATAACCTTGTAATTCATTGTCATAAGTTCCAATGGGAAGTAAGAGATAAACACGCAGTTAGATGTTATTCTAAAAGTTTACAAGAACGTATTTTAACATGCAAGAATCATACAATAGAGAAAGGTCTGGATATATCACGTAGCATGAAAAAATCATAAGCAACTTCAGTCTTTTCAATTACACGCATTATTATAAATTCAGTTCCATTCAGGTTTGTTTATTCATTTTAAATAAGCCATAAAATATCTTATAAATATAAAAAGCATGTCAAAAACAACAGATTATTATTACATATAAAAATTCATAACAAATCCTTAATAAAACATCTACACACACACCTCACTAATCACCATTTCCTTATTCCAAGAGCATATTGCACAAAAATTATTTACAGCCAAGCTAGTTGCGTGAACAAGCGCAGGTCTGCATTGTCGTATATTAGATGCATGCAACATTGGCAGTAAATACCATTTTCCAAGGTCATATAAAATTTGCCCAAAAATGTCCAGTGTGTCCTGAGAGTATTTATTTTCACCTGGGCAACACATGAGTTCCTAAAGCCAGACACCACACTTCAGAAAACCCCCTAAAAATGCATGAAGTTCAATCTAAAATGTCTGAGATGAAAACATTGGGGCTCATTATGATGCTGGTTGGACGAGCATCCAACCAACATTATTTCTGACACAGGACAGTCTGACATGGAGTCAGAGGTTACACCTCCCTAATTACGATGCAACTGCCTTCAGGCGGTCGGAAAGTGTATCTTTCCTATTGCAGCTTGTGCTGTGGGCCGCAACACAAGCTGTAATAGGAAAAATACACTTTTGAAACATCCATGCACCGTGTGGCATACGATGCATGTTAGTTTCGGGGAACACCATAGCGGAGGCCCAGGGGTGTCACCCAAAGTCCCTTTCCATCTGCCTTTCTATGACGGTCAAACCAAAGTTGCTCCTTCAATATTCACATTGGAAATTTTCAATTTATGGAAATTTGCAATTCTCAAAATCCATTTTAACAAATTCTCCTGTTCAGAAAACTTGCCCCACATCCTTGCCCAATGCATTTCGGGTCATAGACTCTTCTTCAGGGTCATCCGAATTGGAAATCTACAACATAAAAATAATTCCCTAGTCAGGTCAAGATAGTCCTCACCAGTTTTAGTGGAACAATGGGCCTGAAAAAGGCGCTGTTCAGTTTTAAGTAATGTGTAACACCCGTTGTGTGTGAAATGGTATGCACTGAGAGTTATTGATTCGAATAAGCCGATTATGTGCATCTGAACGCCTTTCAATTGAAGCCCAGTTTGAATTTTAACCATGATGTGCGCAAAAGAAACTTGAAAGGCATCCAGAGGCATATAATCGGCTTATTCGAATCAATAACTCTCAGTGCATACCATTGGGCACACAACAGGTGTTACACATTATGTAAAACTGCATGGTACCCTTTTCAGCTACATTGTTCTACTAAAACCAACAAGCTGACTAGTGAATTAATTTTATGTTGCAGATTTCCAATTCAGATGCCCCTGAGGAAGGGTCTATGACCCGAAATGCACTGGGCAAGGTCTTGGGGCAAATTTTACGAACTGGAGAATTTGTTATAACTGATGTTAAAAATTGCGAATTTCCATGAATTGAAAATTTCCAACGTGACTATTGAAGGAACAACACTGGTAAATGACAAATTATGTGAATAAACATTGAGTGCTGAATTAGAAAAAACCAGAATAAAAGCAACTCAGCCGGGATCTACCTCCAACCCATTTTACAGTTTTGCTTAAGTGCAATACAAGACATTGCACTTTACACTGGGATGCTCATTGGAGAAAAACTACAAAAAGTATTACAACTATTGATTAAAAAAGGTTGTACTTTGGAGGGCACTGTGGGAGCATAGTTTAGAGGGTTAAATCTTTGCCATATAACAGTGCATAAATGCAGTGGTGCTGGAACAATTTTCTAAGTGGGTGTGCTGCACTCAATGTTACATTGTTGAAGCAAAAGGAATTGTGAAAATTCCAAGCATCACACAAGTACAGCAAATGAGCCGTGCCCATTCAGAGAGAGAGTGGTAAGGATGCAGTATGTAGCAGGTGATGCATTTTGGAGCACACTGTTGAAAATATATTATTATAGCATGGTGTTGTAGGGCATTGTCATTGACATACAAAACATTTTCCAATTGAAATGGCCACAAATTTGCCCAGACATGAAGTTTTACTGACAAAATTTCATAGTGCACAAACGATAATGTGTGGAAAATGGGTTTCAGCGAATATTGAGCATCTGCGCATCCCCAACTAAAGTGTCTTCAATTGTATTGATGCTAATAAATCTTTGATTCCATCACACTTCAGAATATGTGCTTCATTTGTGCTTTCCTAGATTCTGGTATAGTTTGAAAAATCTGTACTGTTAATTTACTGGTATTTCAATGTGCGTTTTAGAAAAAATAACATCCTACAGCCTTGCCTTCACACTCGCTCTATTTCAGAAAGATTATCAGCAAGATTGTCACATAGTTCACTTGACAAAAGCCTCTCACTTTGCAGTCAGGAAAAGAAAAGTTAATGACAGAGTCCATGTAAAAAGAATAAGCAGGAACTTATCAGAAGACATAGTCTGGCATTTGACGTCAGTCTTTAAATGTGCAACTAATGCATGAAGATAAAAACAACACTTAATTACATATTTATTAATCATTCACAATCTGAACCCCAGCTTGGTTATTCTGGAGGTGCTGCAGCACCCCCAGCACTCCTACGTCCTAAAACCTATGCATAAATGTCTCCAACTTAAGATTGAGTCCAAAGATATCCCTAAATATGTGAATGTTTGGACACTCTCCACCGCTGTGCAACCAATGTTATGGTAAAGTCTTTTTGCAGTTTTAGACTCATGTGCAACCAATGTTATGGTAGAGTCTTTTTGCAGTTTTAGACTCACACTCCATAATAAAGGATTTGGTAAAAATGTTTTTAAATCCAACCTACCCATGAAGGCATCTAATAATTTCTGCAACACATTAGCAGTCCCACCAATCAATAGTGCATCATCTGCATAATGCAGTACCGGTGCAGGGCATGACCCAAGCTGTGGCATATCCTATCTCCTTTGCAACAGAAAGCTCACTAGCTCATTAATATACAGAGTAAATAAATATGGTGCCTAGACGGATCTTTGACGGACCCCTCTGTTAATGTTATACAATTTAAAGCACATTCCATTTGGTCACTACCAAACTCTAGCTGTTACATGCAGGTGCATCTGCCATAGAAAAAAAAGAATGGGCTCCTCTGTCCCCATTGATAACATAAAGAGCTCCTCAGGTTCATAAATGCAAGATAGACTAGCACATTATTTGCTACTGTGTATTTGCTTATCAGTACATTTAAGTTTAGACACTGATCAACTGTAGCCAGGCCTTTGTGAAAACAAACTATTGTTAGTTTATCCACCATGCTAGGCGATATTAGACAATCACATGGGTTCCATGACATGAGTTTACCATGTATAAAACTAAAGGGTAAATCATACCAAGGCTTTAATATAACCAAACAAACAAACACATTTTTTCTTATAAGTGTGGTTCTGCTTCTCATTTAGACAGTATGTAGAAAATCTGAGAAAACTGGTCACTTTAGTATAGTGAGCAGGGGGTGGGAAAAAAGTTAGACTACATTGTATTGTAGATGAAGACGCTCAAAGTGAAATCAGCAACACTTAGCATAATATGGACAAATTTGTTTTAGTTGTTGACATTAAAAGTAACTGTGCTGTTAATACAGTTAAATGATGCAATGATTCATGCATCACACTCTTATTGATGGTAAACGAATTGACCTTCTAATAGACTCAGACGCAGTAATCACTATTACATCTGTTGACAATTACCACCAAATGGGCGGAAACAAAATCCTGCCCCCTCTTGATGTCAAGGTTGCATTTGAAAGCAACAGGATAGACTTAATAGGGTTTGTTGGGCTGATCTCTCATTCAAAGACTGCAGCACTCAAGGCAAAATCTATCTGTCAAAGTAGTGACTACATGCTCTTGGCTGATGGCATCAGGCAGATTTCAAGATGATCCTTAGACCGACAGAACAAGTTCATGTTTCTCAAGTAGAAGATGATATTGTTGAGTGTTGTTGCGAGAAATTTAAGATGACACGTTAGGTACTATCCATGGGCAAGACCTTGTCATTATTAAAGTTAAAAGTAATGATCTCCCATTGAAACATAAGTTTTGAAATGCTTCTTAAAGCAAATTGATGACCTGCTACAACAAGGTATCATCAAGCCTGTTGATGATGCTGTATGTTTTCTCCACCTGTACTAGGATGTAAGAAGTCAGGCGATTTAAGAGCATGCATTGATGTCAGAAGTCTGAATGATGCCAGCTTGGTGGAAAGGTGTCTACTTCCCCGTATTGAAGACCTATTGATTGTTGCAGGACAAGCCTCTTCCTATACAAAGTTTGATTTGAAAGCAGCACATGCTTAATCCACAGTCAAGGCATTATACTGTTTTCATTTCCCCTAAAGTTACTTATCCATTCTATGTTATTTATTACCTGGGTTAGACTACGGCCGGGCACAGTGGATTGTATCATCAATGCACTGTTGCCTACGGTAAAAGATCAATTAAAATGAAAATGTGTGAATTCTATGTAAAGGTGGTGAGGGATTTGCTTATTTGACTTAGATATTGAGAACTTTACACAAGACAAATGCAATGTTTGAATGCAATACAAAATGTAAAATAGCCTCTTACTATACAAAGTTGGATTTGAAAGCAGCTTATCCTTAGAACATGCTTGATCCAAAGTCAAGGCATTATGCTACTTTCATAGCCCCTAAAGTTACTTATCCATTTTGTTGTATGCTATTTTGGTTAGCATCAGCGACATCAGCTTTACAGATAGTACTTTCAGGAATGTTCTAACATATTCCAAATGTTGTTGTTTTCCAAGATGACATTTTGTATTTTTTAAATGCACTTCAACAACATGACCAAACTTTTTAGAAAGCTCTTGAAAAGGAGTGATTCTAAGAAGAGAGAAATGTGCTTTTAGAAAAAAAGAAGTTGAATATTTAGCTCCTGTGTTATCTATTGCATGGGTTAGACTAAGGGCAGGCACAGTGGATTGTATTATCAATGCACTGTCGTCTATGGTAAAAGATCAATTAAAATTGGTATGTGTGAATTCTATGTGAAGGTGGTGAGGGTTTTGCTGATTTGACTTAGATATTGACAACTTTGATCAAGACAAATGCAATGTTTATAAAAACCAGAAGAATGATATATGACACTCCTATTCTTTAACTTTTTGTTGACGGCCATGCCAGTCATATAGCTGTTGATCCGAGTGCCTCTGGCTATGCCGCTATATTATTTCAAACTGATGGTCACAAAACCTTTGGTTGTACTCCAAGACCTCTAGGTCCTGCTGGACAATGTAACTCTGTAATGGAAAAAAATGATGGCATGTGTAAGGAGCAAAGACAAATTTAAGGAGTATGCATAGGGGAGACTGTTTGTGATTAAGTCAGATCATAGATCCCTAGTCAACATTTTGTCTAGAGCCATTAGAGATTGGGTCCCTGTGGCCAAAAACAGCTTGGAGAGGGGGGTGGTCACCAATGGGTAGTCAGGTATATGTCAGCGTATCCACAGGATATGCATTTTTTGTGTTGCTTATAACTTTGGCACCATCTGACAAATCTTCCCCCCAAAACATTTTAAGTGCTCTTTTTTGCTAGTTTGTGCATGAAATGTTTTTGGATGATCCATCAAGAAGGGCCTAGTAAAAACGGGGGACTCAAAAAGAAAAATACCCATGTATTTTCAATAGACGTCTTTAAGACGCTCTACTGCAGAAACTGCTCAGTGATATTGCATCAAATTTGACAGGAAGCTAGACCTTGGTCCTAAAAGTGTGCTTTTTGTGATTTGCTGTAAATCTATTCAGTAATTGTTGAGAAAGTTAGTGTTAGACCTGACAGCCTTAGGGTGGTCTTCCCCCAACTTTTTGCCTCCCTCCCTCAACTTTTCTGACCTCGTTTTTTCTGGTTTTAGGACCCTAAGCACTTTACCGCTGCTAACCAGTGCTAAAGTGCATGTGCTCTATCCTTTAAACATGTTATCATTGACTTACACCTGTTTGGTATATTTAATTTACCTGTAAGTCTCTTCTAAAGAATAGTGTATCATATACCCAGGGCCTGTAAATTAAATGACACTAGTGGGCCTCATGCACTGATTGTGCCACCCACACAAGAAGCCTTTGAAACCTGTCTTAAGCTTTCCATTGCAGGGCCTACAAATGTAATTAACCAAGGAATAGTACCACATAAGAAGGACATTCCTTATTGTATATCAAAAATCAGCCAGAAGAATGATTCCCATCTGAAGCATACAGGGGGTTCACTAATCTGAGATATTTCAATAGAAAACTCTGTCCTGAAGAAGGTGGTTGATCCTAACCTCACCCAAATGCTGCGTCTACCTTTGTTTAGTTTTCTAGTTTTTAATCATCACCACAAGTGTGTTGTGAAAATGGTTTGTTTTTAAATGTGTTTTTAAATGTGTGTCTATTTTTATAATTATGAATAAAATCTGAATTGTATATTTTTAAACATTGTTCCTTGCATTACTGTCTCTATTACATCTATATGTCACTGTGATAATTTGTAATTACTAAATGACATTTTGCAATTATTGTCTTGTGAACAATTGTATGCTACAAACCCCACTGACATTGGATATGTCTATAACACAACACACGATCCACATACTTGGTTAGGGACTTGTTTATTTTCTTGTTCAGTCACCCGTCCCTATTTCTAATAATAGGGTTCCTCCTCCTTGTTAGCCTAGCAGAGAGGACTTGGCTGGAAGGAATTGTGTGCACTTTAGAGGCCAACCTTTCATGTCACCACCACTTCACAGGCACTTTTGGTATAAGTACGGGGTCCCTGACCCACACACATCAGACACTTCTGGACCCACAACTGGACTCTGTCAGAAGAACTGCTGTGCTGCTCAAAGGATTCAACTGGACTGCTGATCTGGAATGCCTGCTTTTCTGTTTGTGCCTTGCTGCCTGCTGCTCTTTTATTCTGCTGAAGGAGAGCTGGACTCTGCCTTTTTCCAAAAGATTGTCCAAGGGCTTGTTGGCTTGCCTCCTGTTGCTTGAGACTCAGGGAAATCAGTCTCTGCCCCTGTGCCTGACTCACTGGAACTGGCCCAGATACTTGCAACATGGATTTAGACACATCTCCTGTCTGAGTGCAGCAGAACCGGTGCATGGACCTGGTTGCAGGAGTAAAATCGGCGTATCGCTTCAGAACCTGCGCTTTGCCTTCAGAGATTGACGTATCGGCCAGCACATCACCACCATAGCAGCTTGGTGATTTTGACATATGGACCTGGTTGCGGGTGAAAGATTGCATATCGCTTCAGAGCCAGCACCTTGCCTCCAGAGATTGGCGCATCGGAGATCATATCGCCACCATTGCAGCTTGGTGAGATTGGCGCATCCTCTGGACTGCGTGAAAGAAACCAGCGCATCTCTCAACGCCTCTCGACTCCGGCACCCATCTTTTGAACTTATTCATTGTCTTCACTGGATGGAGAAGATCGACGCATCTCGCTGCTTGCAACCAGAAAAGGTTCTTTGTTCACCGGAGCCTGCATGGGTCTTGTAGCCGGCTGGTGTTCCATTGTGGTAAGACCAAACTTTGACTTTGCCCTGGTCCAGCACAACCTAAAGTAATCTTTCTAGTGCTACTTGCTTCTAGGGGCTTTTCTGCAGTTAATTCTTCTAAATTCAATATCTCAACTTCTACACATTGGAATTTTGTTGTTTTTGTCTTGGTTTGTTCAGAATATGATAAAATATGTTTCTAACTTGGTGTGGAGCCTTTTTGTAGTGTATTTACTGTGTTGTTGGATGAGTTACTGAATTGAACACACTGTTCAATATGTATACATAATTGAAAGCCACATTTCTCAAGATACTTAACGTCTGTTCCAAAATTAATGCCCTACTACGATCCCCATCAAACCACTCACATTCACTGAACCTACACTGAGAACTGAAGTTGACATGAGTAGAAAAGTGGAAACATTATTTACTCTATGGCGAGATTTTACACTAACCACATTACTTGCAGAAACACACCACAGAGGAATAAAAAGTATTTACCAAGAACATTGTGCACACTATGCAACATTTGTCAAAAAAGGCAAAATTCACATAAATTAACCAAGATCTGAAGGTGCGAAAAATCATACTACCTGCAGTCTTCGTACTGTGGTGAAATCCCCATCCTCTGAAGAAAAACAAGCACATGTACATAGGTTACATAGGTTATAATGTTATGTAGAAATTATGCTGAGACAATTCTGTCTATTAACTCACAGCTGCTTACAATTCTTACTATCTACTACATAGAATCCTTGCCCGGTTGGAAGCTTTCTCTACTGAACCAAAATAACTGTGGGAAACATACTAGACACATGCCGTGAACAATGGCTTTCTTGGAGGCTTTAAGAAGGTAAAGAAGGAGGTAAAGGGCGCTTGCCACTTATGAAAACTGGTAAGTGATAATAAATTACCTAGAGGGGACACTTTCACTGCATTTAACCAAGGAAATGTAAAGGTACAGTCAAAAGGACATCCAGAGTAAACAAACTACTGAGACGCTGTCAGGGGGAACAATTTGGGAAGATTAGCCGCAGTTGTGGAATAAACAATTAGACAAATAGAGCCTAGCTTAAAAGCAACATACCGATTGAACAGTGCCTGAGCCCAGATCAATGATTGGCTCAGCAAGCCTGGCAGATGTGCAGGGATTAGAAGAGGCTAGACAAACCAGCGTGCAATTATGTCTGGTAAAGACTCAGCAAAATAAATAGTGTGGGGGTCAGACCATATATATTAAGGTTACTGGGCGTGCGTTTGTAGAGGAGCTGATCTTACCTAAGTAAAACTGCTCACATGAGAAGCAGCAAACATAAGATTAGTACCATGTGGAGAATGTGGCCCGTTTTCTGCAATAAAACAATTGCAGAAAACATTCCCCAATCGAGCTGCTTGTGAACATTTCTGCAATTATTGTATTCCCGCTTTGTTTCCTTTTCCCGCAGCAGCATATGAGCCACATTCTCCACATGGTACTAATTTTATCTTCAAGGTACCTCCATCGCAGTCATCCTGAACTTTGGATTTATCTTGGTGTAGCACAACCCCAAGTAACCTATTAGCACTATTGGCTTCTGTGCACTCTCCTTGGTTGATTTTTCAAAAAAATTTATAACTCTGGTTCTACTTATTATATTTTTATCATTTTATTCAAAAATTATTTTCTATTATCTGCTGCTACTACTGTTACTGTGTGTGTGTGTTGCACAAATACTTTACACATTGGCTCTTTAGATAAGCCTGACTGCTCTGCGCCAAGCTACCAGAGGGTGAGCACATGTTATCTTTTAATGTGTGTCTAGCTTACCCTAACTAGGATTGTAGTCCCTACTTGGACAGGGTGCATAACTCTGCCAGCTAGAGACTCAGTTTCTAACAGCCTCTTCTACTATCTACGCATTTGCCAAGATTGTTAAGGGCAGCCCTTGGCCCTGGGCTCATGCACTTTTCAAACAGTATGATGTTTATAAGCTAGGTTGCATGTCTCTAATTGTTCCTTGCTCCACTGTGGCTAATCTTCCCTAATTGTTGCACCTTACAGCGCCTCAGCAGAGTGCTTCCTCTTGATGGCCTTTAGACTGTCCCTCTACATTTCCTTGGTTAGCGGCCTTGAAAGCGCCCCCTCTAGGTAATTTATTATCACTTACCAGTTTTCATTAGCGGCAAGCATTCTCTCCCACCTATTAACTCCTTCTTTAACTGCTTACGGTCTCCAGGATGACCATTGTTCATGACACGTCTCTACACTTGTGGGTCATACATTAATCTTTTCCCCTTATCATCCCTTGATGGTATTCGACCATGGGGTTTTATGTTCAGGTATACTCTTCATAGTAACACCCCAGATTGGACCCCCTCGGGACCACTGGCATTTTACATGAACTTCCATGGGGCACACGGATGCCTGGTCCTAGGCACTAATGCACCCATCCCTCCAGTAATTCTTTTCTTTTCTTCTCATTCCTCCTTTTCTCCTCCCCCTCTTGTAGTCATTATTGTTTTACCATTCTGTAATGATTTCTCAAGGAATGAATTGCTAATTGTCCTGATGATGATCCTATGATTTTGTAAGGATTGAAACGTTGTTGACTTCCGCAAATTGACCCTATTGTAATGTACATAGTAATGAACATAAGGGCACAAGTGCTGTTTTGAATTATGACTAACTTACTTTCTTGATTCCTGTCACATACTAGTGCCTGAGTCTCCTGGTTCATTTAACTGTTTGCCGTTTGTTTTCACCCACCAATTTCATGACATTGTTTAAAAAAATAGATTTTAGTCCGTCCGTTGGACAACTGATTTGGGTGTTATTTTTTTACCTTTGCATTACCAACACATGTACTGATGAGGGACCAATGTTCCTTTAAAATACGATGCACCACTGGTCCCTTGATATCCATAGATTATGCTTGTTTTTTATAAACCTACACCTGGAAATAGCCACAAATGTATATTTCTGGGTAGGCACAATCTTGCTAAAGCTATCTGTTAGCATTCTAGTCAAAGTTTAGAGTAGCTAAAGGAGGAGTTAGGAAAATAAGTGGAAATCGACAATGTACAGGAAAATCCTGCAGTCATGCATAAATTTTTATTTTACTTAGCATGTAATACTTTATGCACGTGAAGTGTAGGAGTCTATGGTATTGGCCCATGAACTATGTTGCCCTGCTCTTGCATGAACTTCCTGTGGTCTTTTTTAGGTCAGATTTTCCCTAAATTGGTTAACAAAGTATCTACTCTTTCCAGACATGCCTAGTTTTTCCAAAACACTCCAACAATGGATGCTGATTGTGCCAAAGCAAATGTTTCCACTCAGCTCTACCCTGAAAGCAGCCTGCATCTTGGTTGCAGAATATAGTGTACGACTGCAGTGAAATTGATCATAACACTATGATTACAGAAGTTTTGTGACTTGGAAGTTGCTATATGTTGGCTATCTTAGAATATTATCGAATCTTCCTCCTTTCATACACATTCAACTTTTACTATTTCATCTCCCTATATAGACTCCAAGTAAGAAGAGCTTATTATCTAAATCTGACAGTTTTTTGTTTTAGAGTAATACCGATTTACAAATCAACAAATTATATGGAAGTTTATCTGATAAATGAAAGATTTTTATAATAACATTCCAAACCTCATTCCAAAACTTACAGACAATGTTGCATTCAAAAAGTGTATGTTTAAGTGAACCTGGAACTAAATTACAGTGCCAACAAATGGGCAAATGTAATAGTTTTGCTTTAAACATTTCTAACGGATTCCATAAATAATTAAATAATATGAAAGAATTAGTTTGATATAGGGATACTAGTAACCATCTATAAACATTGTTCATCCAAATTTTTTTCCATAAATCTTGAGAAAGAGAAAGATTGAGGTCATTATTCTAAAAAGAAGAGATAAAATGAATATTATCTTTAGCACAACTATTCATTTTCTTTATAAAACTGTTGACACAACATGAGATGAAGATGCAATTGCTTAAACATATGTTTCTAAATCAGATACACTTCCCTTGGGAAAAGTGCTAGGAAATGAATCCAGGAAAGAATTACATAAGAATTCTTAGTTAGAAATATCTGAGTTAGGCAAAATAAACTTTTGTTTCAGTTCTTGAAAAGATAAAAAAGAGTTTTTATGATACATATCTTTTAAGTAAAAGATACCCGCATTTATCCAAGACTTCCAAAGTTGTATGTTCTGAATACGCTTTATAATGGGACTATACCATAAGGATATAGTTAAGGAGCGAGAAATAGGTGTTTGAAATAGAAAATCTATATCCTGTAAAATTAATTTTGTAGATTTCAATGTTGCAAATCTTCGCAAAAAGTAAAGTAAGTAACGGAAAAGGTGATACCAAACTTTTTTCAATGGGAAGCCATGAAGGAACACTATTAAAATCTGTGTTGGTAAACCAAAAGGCGCTTTGTTTAAAAAAAAAAAACGCCTTATGAGAATTAATAAAGTCTGGTATACCAAAACCACCATTACATTTAGCAATTTTCAATTTTGTGTAACTTATACAAGGTGCTTTATTATTTCAAATGGATTTGGAGATTAGTGTGTCTAAAGATTTATTAAACTTAAGTGGAATTTCGGTAGGTAACGGGTGATAGATAGAATATTTTGAGAGCAATAACCAGTCATTGATTGTTTATTTGTGTGAGAGAAAAGGATTCCCAGATATTTAAGTTTTTTCCCCATATTATTTCATCATTAGGAAGCATATCCTAGGTACTGTGCATATTTGAGGGAAAATTTTGGTCTTATTTGTGTTTAAAGTGTAACCTGAAACTTGAAAACATTTCTAAACCAGCTTTAATAGACGTGGAATAGAAGTTTCCGGATTACTAATATATAATAAAATATCATCAATGTAAGACGAAGTCTTTATAGTAACCCCATGAATAGAAACACCTTTTATTTCTGTGGATTTTCTGATAGAAATGATTAAGGGTTCAATGGCAAGGAGAAAAGGTTAAGGAGATAAGGGACAATCTTGGCGGGTGCATCTAAAACAGGGGAATTTATTAGAGAGTTGACCATTAATAAAAAGTGTAACCTATGGGCCAGTATAAAGGGCTGAAATCATATGAATAAAGGAATTGCCAAAATTAAAAGCAGATAAAGTACTAAACAGATACTGCCAATGAACTTTGTCAGAAGCTTTTTCAGCATCTAATGCTAGAGCACCAGCCGGAAGGGGTAAAGAGGACACAGCTTCAATTACATGAAATAATAACCTAGTAATATTCACTGAATGCCTATTTTTCATGAAACCAGTTTGATCAATATGAACAATAAAGTCAAGTACAGCAGGCAAACTGGTTTCAAGAATTTTCTAATAAAGTTTGCAGTACTGAATAATTAAGGAAATAGGGTGGTAATTTGATACAATAGTGGGATCGTTATCAGGTTTTGGAAGAACTATTAACAAAGCTTCCGTAAAGGATCCTGAAGTGGATCCTGATAAACTAAAGTGAGTAACTAATTTAAGTAGATGAGATAAGGAGAGAAATCTTTATAAAATTCAGCAGGTAGACGGTCTGGCCCTGGTGATTTACCCAGTGTAAGTGATTTAAAGAGAAGATTTAAGTTCATCTAGTGAAATCGGTATATCCATTTTTTTCTTCACTGAGTGGGTAATTTTAGGAAAAAAGTGAATAGGTGATGGTTTTTTAATTTTTAACTGTTTTTGAAGTGGTGCTAGGCTCTCTCTTACACATGGAAAGATGGGAGCACAATGTGCTTGTTAAAATACCCCTCACACATTATTTGCATATGAAAAATGATAAAATCCCAAATTAATGCAATAAATGGCTTAAATGGTAAACCAGCACTATCGCACAAAGAAATTCTTAATGATTTTTCGATCTATTATTCAAATCTATACAGTAATCCCTCAGCTCTAAATAAGAGCAATGTAGATAAGATCTTGCAATCCTGAGGCATACCTAAAATTACAAACCAAAAGGAGAAGCGTAGAGGTACTGACAGAATCACCCTCCAAAGCGAGACTTGTTTAACCAAAGAGATTCTATCAAAAAAGTTAATAGGTGATGGTTTTTTATTTATTTATTTATTTTTGTAAAATTTTTTATTTTGCAGACAGAGAAAAAAATAACAATAAACAAAAGGTACCACATTGGGCGCGTAGAAGGTCCCACACAGTGGGAAGGCTTAAAAGGAAGATGGGGTAGAGCAGCAAAACAAAAAGTCTTCAGTTGCTGGTAATGTCGGCAGTCCCGTATCAATCCCCCACCAAGGGTTAGCTCAAGTAGTGCAGCCAGCAAATAGTCCAGGAGCGCCCCAGTGTTCAATTAAGCCTCATCTCGGCGATGTGACTGTCCCAATGTGGCCCCCCACCCTTCCCCCCAAGACCTCCCCCCCCCCCCGTGACGGCGCCGCTCGCAAACCACATTCATCCAACAAGCATATTCTAAAGCTGAAATAAGTGTAAATTCCTTAAAGATGCTGGTCACACAGCCGAGGGCAAGCCCGCAGAAAGAAAGGTCACCAAGGGGCCCCACTCGTGCTTGAAGTTTTTGTATTTGCCTATAAATATATCCGCCATTCTCTCGAGACTCAAAAGTCTCCACAGTCTAGAGTGCCAAAGGGAAACCGCCGGGGCCTCCTTCCGTTTCCAGGCCGAGGCCAACGTGAGCTTGGCCGCGCCGAGACACAGCCACAAGATCTTTTTATCGGCTCGCGATTGGTGTTCCAGGCCGGGGTCTCTCAAACCCAGCAGCACGAATTCAGGGGAGTCATCGACAGGGTACTGCAGAATGTCCTTAATATGGGACAAGATCTCGACCCAGAAGGGCTTAATGATCGGGCAATCCCACCAAATGTGGCGGAAGTCCCCCAGAAGGCCACAACCCCTCCAACACCTGTCCGTGGCCGCTGGGAAAATGCGATGCAGTCGAGCCGGGACCATGTACCATTGCGTAAGAGTTTTGAAATGCGCCTCCCTCAGGAGTATGGAGTGATTAAACTGCGTCATGTCCTTCCAAAGCGCCGACCATTCTCCGTCGGTGATATCTCTCCCCACCATCTCCTCCCATTGCTCCATGTAGCGCGGTCTAGGGGAAAGGGCCGAGCGGAGCAGCAGCTGATATAGAAAGGAGATAGTCCCCTTCATGGCAGAGGTCTTCAGGAGAAAGGCCTCAAACTCGGACAAAGGTCTCGTCGCCGCCTCCCTCACCGCGGGCGAAGTGGCCCAATGTAGCAGTTGCAAATGCCGATACCTTTCCCCTGGCAGCACTTGGTAGTCCCGCATGCAGTTCTCAAACGTCAGGGGGTCGGGGCCATGGAACAAGTGAAGTAACGCCCGGCATCCCCCCTCCCTCCAACCGTCAAAGGGGCCCTCGGCGAGCGCCGGAGGGAACTCTGGATTAAAATGCAATGGGGTGAATGGGGATGGAAAGGTCGTCCACCTCTCATCGCCAGCCAGTGTGTCCCAAACTTTCAGCGTAGTCCCCGTGGGGGTACTAATATACGCGTTTACCGGGCGGTCCCGCTTCGGCTTCCATGCGAGGTCCCAGATGGACCGGCCTGCCACACTCCGGTTCATGTGTAGCCAGTGTTTGTCCGAGAACTGCTGTGACCACTCCACCATAACTCTAAGTTGGGCCGCCTTGTAGTAGAGGCTGAAGTCCGGAAGGCCTACCCCCCCTTCATTCCGCAGGCGTCGCAGGAGTGTAAACGAAAGCCGCGCCCGACCACCCTGCCAGACAAATTTCAACATCATTGATTTGAGGTGGCTAAAAAAAGTGGAGGGCAGTGGAATTGGTAAGGCCTGGAACAGGTATAGATACTTGGGGAGAAGGACCATCTTGACAGCATGTACCCGTCCTAACCAGGATAGGAATTTAGGCTTCCATTTCTCCAGTTCCGCGCGCGATTTGGCCATGAGGGGCGGGAAGTTGGCCGCGAAGAGGCCGCCAACTGTAGGAGTGAGGTGAACCCCTAGGTACAGCAGGGAGCCCGAGGCCCAGGCCAACGGTGTCGTCGCCTGCGCCCGAGCCACCTCGGCCTGAGATAGGGTCAGGTTCAAGACATGCGACTTGCCATAGTTAACCTTGAAGCCTGCCACCGCCTCAAATTCCAGCAATATATCCCGCACACACGGGAGAGAGTTAGCGGGGTCGGCCACCGACAAGAGGACATCGTCCGCAAAAAGGGTGATCTTGTGCTGTTCCCCAGTGAACGGGATGCCCTTCACCCCTTCATGCTCCCGGACAGCCAGTGCCAGAGGTTCAATGCTGAGTGCAAACAGCAAGGGCGAGAGGGGACACCCCTGCCTAGTGCCCCGTGAGTGCTGGAAGAAGGCCGACAAATGGCCGTTCACCGCCACCCGGGATCGCGGGCTGCAAAGCGATCGGAAAAACCAAACGCCCGTAACGTGTGGAAAAGAAAGCCCCAGTCCACTCGGTCGAAGGCCTTCTCCGCATCCAGCCCCACCAAGACCGCCGGGATGCGGAACCTGTCCGCCTTCTCTATAAGGTGGATTACCCTCCTGGTGTTATCATGCGTCTGGCGGCCTTTGATGAAGCCAGATTGGTCCGCATGGATAATCGACGGCAGCAGGTCCTGCAGGCGGCTCGCTAAAATAGCCGAGTAGAGCTTTGCGTCTATGTTGAGCAAGGCTATGGGGCGGTAAGAGGCACACTGCTCTGGGTCCTTCCCCGGCTTCGGCAGGACCGTGATCACCGCCTCCGCAAGGGTCCCAGACTTCACCCCAGATCCAACCATGTCGTTAAAGAGGGCGACCAGGAAGTCACACACCTCAGTCGCATAGGACTGATAAAAGACAGCGGTGAACCCATCGGGGCCGGGGGCTTTGTGTAGTTTCAGGTTTTTGATGGCAGAGAGGACCTCCTCCCTCGTGATCGGAGCATCAAGTAAATCGTTCCAGGCCCCTGATACCTGCGGAAGCGATAAGCGCTGTAGGAATGCACGCTGTTCAGCAGTTCCCAGCTCTTCCCCCTTGTACAACGCGGCGTAGAAGCGGCCAAAGACATCAGCCTTCGCCCCGTCATTGTGATGGAGCACTCCCGCCGCGTCCCTAATCCCACCTACGTATTCACGCTCCCTCTTATCTTTCAATTGCCGGGCCAGGTGTCTGCCAATCTTCTTACCCCCAGAGTAGGAGTGCCGACCCAGCCGCAAGAGGGTGAGTTCAGCCCTATTCGTATAGTGCGCCTTCAACTTGCCCCTCACTGCCGTCAGGGGACGCAGGGTCACCCTCGAGGGATTAGCTTTGTGCTCCCTCTCAAGCGTGAGCACCTCTGCCTCCAGCGCCTCCCTCTCCTTCCTACGTAAGGCGTTCAATTGCGAGTTGAGGCCCAGGCACGTCCCCCTGATCGTCGCCTTGAAGGCGTCCCAGGTGGTCTCTAGGGACGTGTCCGAGGGGGGGTTGCTTTCAAAAAAGTCCCGGATGGCCTGACGCAGGGCCTGATGGGACACCTCATCCCTGACCACCGAGGCCGGGAAGTACCACTTCCGGTTCGCGGTGTCCGGAGGCGACCACCGAAGCGTGAGCACCAGGAGACTGTGGTCCGACACAGAAATCGGGAGAATGGCGGCATCTAATATGTTCCCTCTAAGTGACTGACTGAGGAAGACGTAATCCAGACGGGAGTAGGAGTGGTGTACATGGGAAAAGAACGTAAAGTCCTTTACTTCAGGGTGAAAAAACCTCCAACCATCAACCAGACCCATCTCTTCCACCCCCGCTGCGTAACCCCCGAGAAGACCCCTGTGTCCGTCCTCCGCCCCCCCGAGCTACCCACCTCTCCATCCCAAACCAAGTTATAATCACCCATCATGAACACAAGGCCTTCCGCAAAGTCCCCCACCTTCTCCAGCAGCTCCTGCAAATACTTATTCTGGCCCGAATTAGGCAAGTAGAGCACCACAAATGTACACAGCCTGCCCTGGACGTGCCCCTTGACCATCAACCACCGCCCCTCTCTATCGTTGCGGACCCCCACAGGCTGAAAATGCAACGCCGCCTTAAACATTAAAGCTACCCCCCGGTGCTTCGTGACAGCTGAGGACCTGTACACAATGGGGTACGCCCTGTGGCGGAGCTGCAGTTCATCCTTTCGAGCCAAATGGGTTTCCTGCAGCCCCACAACATCAAGATGATGGTCTACAAGATATTTCAGGACCTTCTGTCTCTTCTGAGGGGAGTTCAAGCCCTTGACGTTCCAAGTGCCTATACTAATCGGCATGATAGACACCACACATAGAGCTTGCTATCAGAAATGCAAATGGCGCCCAACCCTCATTCCTCCCCTCCCCCCAGCCACGTGCTCCCAAACGTTTCCAGAACAGTCGTAGGATCAGCCCCTCTACAGCATGGCGCGCATTCCACCACTCACACCCTGCATTCATCCCCAAAGGCCTGCCGTCACGGGCCCCCCCCCCCAACCCCACAGTCCCCCAACCAAAACCCCCCCGAACCAACACAGAACATCGTACAGAAATGGAACAAAAAGTGCAAAAACCATACTCAACAAGATCAGCAGGCCGAAGTCCGTAGGAAGCCCCCAATCAAGTGACAGGCCAGAGGAATGAAACCACTATTCCCCTTGGCCGTAATCGAGGTCGTCTCCCACCAGAGTACTTGCAAACCCCTCGATCAGAAGGCCCAAGCCTCCCCGGCGCCGATCCGCCATTCTTCGGGGATTACGCCGCCCCAGAGCTGAGCTGTGAGCCGGCCAACGTGGCCGAGGCCACCGAAGCGACTGCTGCCCCTCGTTCCTGCAGGCTGGTAGAAAGGTCCGGACGCTGTCTAGTAGGGGATCCGGCGGGGGAGCGCCCCACCCTGTGCCATGAGTTCGAACGGCGGCGCCGTCGAGACGGAGAGGCCGCCGTGGCCTGCGAGGACGGCACATCCGCCAATCCCAAGAGCTCGTTTGCCGCCTGAAGTGTGCGTACTTGGGCCAGGCAATTCTGCCATCTGAAAATTATTCTGAAAGGGTGCCCCCAGGAGTAGGCGATCCCCCTCTCCTTCAGGAACGCTGTGATAGGTCGGAAGTCCCTTCGCTTTTGTAGGGTAGATGCGGCCAAGTCCTGGAATAGCTGTGGCCGATGGCCCCGAAATTGCAGTGATTCGATGACCCTGGCCTTCCGAAGTATCCTCTCCTTAAGTTGAAAATCGTGGACGCACACCAATATGTCGGGGGGAGGGCCCCCCCTCGCCGTGGCAAGCCCACCCGGTGCACTCTGTCCATCCGTATTTCCGTCGTGTCCGCCTCATCTAGGACCTGGAGAAACAGCTCCCGAACGTACCCCCGGAGATCTCCCGCCTCACCGTCCCAAGGCACCGCCCGTATACGGATGTTGTTTCTACGGGAGCGGTTTTCAAGGTCTTCCGTGTGCAGTTGAAGGTCCAAATTCTGCTCGGTGAGGCGGATTATATCTTGCTGGAGCATGTGAACGTCGGTGGCCATGCTCAGGTCCCTGTCCTCCAGGGTCGCCACCCTCTCTCCTATGCCGTCCACGTCCCTCCGCACTTCCCGTAGGTCGGAGGCGAGCTGCGTCCTGAGTTCCGATATGTCCTCCTTGATGGATGCAAACAGCTCCGACATGAAGGCCTTCGTCGCTGGGGCGTCTTCATCTGAGTGCTTTGACGACCCACTCGCTCCAGGGGAGGCCGGTTGTTGGGAGGCCTTGTCCTTCCCCTGGTTTCGTTTGCGCTGCACTGTAGACATGGCGGCTCACCGCGCCCTGTGTCGGCCCCACGTGGCCAAGGGAAGTAGCGGGGCCTGCCGGCGGATCAAGTGCTCGGTCCCCTCCGTCGCCTCCAAGCGTTTCCAGGCCCCCCGCACTCAGGCACTCGACCCGTGAGCGTCTCCCGCAACCCAGGCGGGAATCCCAGGAGGCCGGTGACCTTCCGCCTCGGACCTCCGAGCCTCCGCTCTCCAATAAGCGATAGAGTCACTCCTGGGCCCCGCCGCCGTCCGGCTCCGTGCAGCGACCCGGCCCGGGGCCTCGAAAGTTCAAGCAGGCCGCTGGCGCCACCCGCGAGGGGAGGGCCGGTCGATGGCGATAGTAAGGTGCCACCGGTCGTTCAAGTGACACTGCCTGGCCAGGGGTCAGTGCCCCACCTCCCCCAGGTGTGGTGGGGTAGGAGCCGGGTCTCGTCGTTAGGACCTCCCTCGCCCAAGCTCTGGTCCGAACAGTCCTCCGTCTGCTCCAGTGCCTGCAGGCGGATCTAGGGCCCCGCCCCTCGACCACGCCGGGCCGCGATGGCTGGAAAGCCCGGGGTCTCACAGGCCGCGGGTTGCGGACGCTCTCACAGGTGCTCCCTAGGTCACACCGCCTCGGTGACCCCACCAACGTCCGCCGCTCTGCTAGGCGAACGTCTCCGCCACCGTAGGGGCTCGTGGGCACCCCCAAAATCGTGCTGTTAGATGCTTTGTTGGATCAGCGCCGGAGCGGCACGAAAAGGCGTCCTACTCCGCCGCCATCTTGGCCACGCCCCCGGTTTTGTAATTTTTAACTGTTTTTGAAGTGGTGCTAGGCTCTCTCTTACACATGGAAAGATGGGAGCACAATGTGCTTGTTAAAATACCCCTCACACACTAAAAAACCGTTAGTGTCATGCTTCATCATAGGTGTCTTCCCGCCCCTATAACGGGACGGGGCGTGCTACGACCAGACGGAATACGCGGGAGCACTTAAGATGTGACAGAGGCTATGTGTAGGTGCATGGGTATCAGTGAGAGTGTAGGGACCTAACACTAGTGAGTGTGCAAAAAGTGAAAAAATGAAAAAAGTTTAAAAATTCCCTGGCTTAGTAGAAAAAAACAAATGTATTAACTTCTCTAGCTGGGAACATTAAGAAGGGGTTGTGTGGTAGAGCATTAGCTACTACCTAGTCGACATGTTTCGTAAGCAGTCCCCTACTGCTTACTCATCAGGACCATATAGCGATCCCTACTAGTTACTACTCAGTTCTATGAGGTTGTGCCTGCTGTCCTACAAACAACCAGCAAAAATAAGCTGGCTGTTTGGGCTTCGGGGCATAAAAATTGACCTGATGTGGTCTCTGTAAAAGAAAGGGGAAGAGAAAAGCCAACATAAATGCGTGAGTAGGCATTCTAATCTGAAAGATGATACAAACAGACAATTATATACCACATTATTGGAAAAGACTGCATTATAAATCTGAAAGCGATTGTATTCCTACATGAGAATCAACATGTAGGTGTTATGTGTCTCTCGACATCAGCTGTCTGTCGTTAGAGACATATAGTGGCTTCACACTACGGGTTCCACTATCATCTCATCACACACACCAACAATCATGACTCCATGCATTTCCAACGAACTAGTAATTGAAAGGGGAAAGGGGGAGACCTCCTTCGCAATATTTTCATAACAATTGGTCAGGGTATCGGTAAAAACAGAGCCTTGGTCAGAGAAATCAATACATACTTATCTCAATAATTGTCATCGCCCCATGAGTTTGCAGGCGAGGGGTATTCTGCGCAGTTTACTATAAGGAACAAAACCTCGTGTTAATAGTTTCAGAGTCAGCGAGATTTTGTTTGTTTGTTATGCCCCTGTGACCCGTTTTTTGAGACTCGAGGTCAGAGTCTATTACTCACATGTCTGCCAGAGAAAGAAATCATTATTTCTACCCCCGTGCTCCTCCGAGGATTGCCGGGCTCGAGTGTCCGTTTGTTATAAAAAGCCCTGCAGTTCCGCGTTTGTCATTTGCGTGGGTGCCGCCTACCGCGTAACGCTAGAGCGTTAACTTCCAAAACATGGCCGCCCGTTTGTGGCACAGCCAGAGTGTAAAAGCGGAAGTCTTTCCGCAGTGTCTATTTTCTGCTCAGGATTGGTAATATCTGATTTAAAACGCGATTTCAATTGCAAAATGATCAATAATTCATAGAGATGCAAATGGATTCTTTAAAAGGGAATTTCTCTGCAGGGAGAATCCTCGTGGTGGCGGCCTCCACCATCCAATGTCAAAAACTAGAAAGGGTAGAAGCAGAGGGGGATATTGATCAAGAAAAGTAAGGGGCAAGGTGCCATTACAGCTGGCTCCAGGGTATGTCATCATTCAGCCCGTTTTTGTGTGACTGAATACGGAACACCCATCTCTGTTCCTTTTCTAACAGAAATCTTTCATTGCTGACCAGTTCTATTACTGTCCATGTGATTTCCTCCAGTTTGTGATTCATTTCAAGGAAATGGTTCGTCAGTTTTGTACTGGATTTCCTGCATTTTATCGTGCTCTTGTGTTCACCTATCCTGACCTTAACTGCCCTGCTTGTCATGCCCACATATTCCAGTTGACAGGGACAGGTGATCAGATATATAACATTCACACTGTTGCAGTTGCTAAAAGCTCTCTGTTCCCAGACGGTGCCGTTGTTGAAAGTTATTTTTTTGCTTTTCTTAGTTAGACCGCAGACCCTGCATCCTCCACATGGATAGTGACCTTGAACAAAATTAGGGTCTCTTTGTGCATTGTTGTTGGTTTTTGGTCTTGTATGGACCAAGACATCTCTCAAGCTCTGTGCTCTTTTGTGCGCAAACATTGGTTTTGGTATTTGTAAACCACCGCTGTTCAAAATTTTCCAATTCCTGTTAATGATTTTGGTCACTAAGTTGGAGCTGGTATTAAATGTTGTCACACAAATTGGTTGTTTCTCTTCCTCCTTGGGTGTTTTCTCTTCCAACAGGCTCTCACGACAGTTGTTTCTGGCGCGTGTGTAAGCCTGGTTGATGACACGGTCAGGATACATTCGTGCTTTTAATTTCTTTTTGAGATCGTCTGATTCGATTTTAAAGTTCTCAATCTCTGTACAATTCCTGCGTAGGCGCAGGAACTGACCGTATGGGAGGTTGTCCCGCAGATGCTTAGGGTGGAAACTGTTGTACATTAGAAGACAGTTCTTAGAGGTGCTCTTGAAATGGGTCGTGGTCATCAATCTACCGTCTTTAGGGAAAATATTCAGATCCAGGAAAACCAAGTTGCTTCTGGAAATTGTGCTGGTGAACTTTAGGAAATCATCCTGTAGATTGAGCCAGGTTAGAAATTGCTCGGAACCTCTTTCATCTCCATCCCAGATGATAAGGATATCATCGATGTATCGTTTCCATAGCTTTATGTTGAGTCTGAAAGGGTTGTTGGAGTTCAGTATTTTAGTTACCTCAAGATGGTGTACGTACAGTCCAGCTATACTAGGGACAAATGTACTTCCCATGCTGGTCCCATGTTTTTGTATATATAGGGTGCCATCGTATTCGAAAAAGTTTTCTTTCAAGGCAAGTGATCAACAATTCATCACCACATTACGTGGTGTTTGGTATTCCCAGAACTCTTCAAAGAGGACATCCTCAATGATGTCTAAAGTGGCTTGGTGGGGCAGGCTGGTGTACAGGCTTTCCACATCACAGCTAATTAATAGCTGGGTTTCGGGATCGAAACTCACCTCTTCTAGCAGGTTTAAAACTTCTTTAGTATCTTTCAAATACGTAGATGTCTTTTGGACCATTGGCCTAAGAAAAGCGTCTGCAAATCTAGAGACCTGCTCTAGGATTGACCCGATACCTGAAACTATGGGTCTTCCAGGGGGGTTTTGGAGGCTTTTATGGATCTTTGGTAGAGTGTACAGATAGGGGATTCTCGGATCTTTTTGACACAGAAAATCCCCCTCTTTTTTGTTGATCCAATCATGTGCCAGTGCTTCCTCCACCATGGTACCAATCTTAATTTGTATACTTGTCGTAGGGTCACTGTGGAGAACTTCATAGTTTCTTTTGTCCTGTAGCAACCTTCTGCACTCGTTGTCATAGTTCTCTATATTCTGTATGACAGTGGCACCACCCTTGTTGGCAGGCTTAATTATCAATCTTTTGTTGTTGCTAAGATCACGTAATGCCTGTCTTTCTTCGTTGGTAGTATTGTGAAAGACATGTTTTTCTAGGGGGTTGATATTCTCCAACTCCATCATTACTGCCTTTTCGAAGGTTAGTAGTTCGACTGGAAGGGTGTTGTCCATAGGAGTGAAATTGGATTTGGGTCTCAGGTTGGTATCCCCGTGATCTGTTGCATCTTCTTTATCCTTGAAGAAAACCTGCAGCTTGAGGCGTCACATGAATTCCTGAACCTCTTGACAAAGATGGAATTTGTCCATACTGGCTGTGGGCACATATCCCAAGCCTTTTTCCAAGACTCTTTTCTGTGGAGGTGTTAATTCAGTGTCTGAAAGGTTCACAACCAAGCTCATTTTTTGGTCATCGTGGCGCCTGTCATGCTCCTTGTTGATACTCGAGGAGTTTCTTCTTCCTCGGTGTTCCAGTGGACCGTGGACCCTCTCCGGTTCCTCCCCTTCGTCCGTCCTTGGCGCGCCCCTAAAAAAGGAGCGGAGGGATCAAAATATCCATAATCTTGCTGTTGATAACCCCAGGTGGGGAAAGGTCCCTGCGGATGTTGGAAGGGGGTTGGTCCATATTGTTGTTGTTGTGGAAACATCATGGGAGGGTTAAAATTGTTCCGTCCTCTCGATCCTCTGAAATTTGGCCTACGGAAGTTCCTCCTGTTTCCTCGAAATCTTGGACTTCTATTCCTGCTTGAATTTGAGCTATTGGAACCAGAGTCAGATGTCTCATCATCTGTCACATTGTCATTGGTTGATTTGTAATCATCCTTGATGTAGGGGTAAATTCTTTCCTTTGTCCATTGGCTGTTGTCTTTTTTCAGTTTTTCATATTTACTATCTTTCAGAGTGGTCTCAAACTCGTTCAAAGATTTATTCATTTCGTCTAAATATTTTTTAATATCGGCTGGAGATTCATAACTCTTTATGCGTACTTCTATAGTTTGTATCTCCACCTTGAGTTCACTGGCCAATCTACTCGCAGTCTTTATAATGAGGACAATCCAGTCCCTGGTACATCGCCATGAAATCTTAGACCAATCAATCTTGAAAGCTTTATCATGTAAAAAAATTAATGGTTCATTGCGAACAACAAGGCCAGATGGTGCGGTGTTTACCTTGAGGTATTCGGACATCAATAAGCCATGAATTGCTGTTTTTATTTGAGTTCTCCTTAACTCCTCCAGTTCATCCCAGTCATTGTTTTTGTTAGAAGGGCCTGCAGTATTCAGACCTTCAAAGGTTCCCAAGGATGCCATCAGATTAGAGATCTCATCTTCCGTGAAGGCTAGGCCTAGATCGGCCATTGTGAAAAAAGCGAAGTCAGGAGGGGTCCCATTGTGAAAAAAGCTTGTCGTGTAATGCAGAATCACTCTTGTGGTGGTGGAGAGGAAAAATTTGTAGATTCTTCAATAAGCTCCCGCAGCTGCACGCTGCCAGTAATTCCAAACCAAAAGGAGAAGCGTAGAGGTACTGACAGAATCACCCTCCAAAGCAAGACTTGTTTAACCAAAGAGATTCTATCAAAAAAGTGAATAGGTGATGGTTTTTTAATTTTTAACTGTTTTTGAAGTGGTGCTAGGCTCTCTCTTACACATGGAAAGATGGGAGCACAATGTGCTTGTTAAAATACCCCTCACACACTAAAAAACCGTTAGTGTCATGCTTCATCATTGGGGTCTTCCCGCCCCTATAACGGGACGGGGCGTGCTACGACCAGACGGAATACGCGGGAGCACTTAAGATGTGACAGAGGCTATGTGTAGGTGCATGGGTATCAGTGAGAGTGTAGGGACCTAACACTAGTGAGTGTGCAAAAAGTGAAAAAATGAAAAAAGTTTAAATATTCCCTGGCTTAGTAGAAAAAAACAAATTTATTAACTTCTCTAGCTGGGAACATTAAGAAGGGGTTGTGTGGTAGAGCATTAGCTACTACCTAGTCGACATGTTTCGTAAGCAGTCCCCTACTGCTTACTCATCAGGACCATATAGCGATCCCTACTAGTTACTACTCAGTTCTATGAGGTTGTGCCTGCTGTCCTACAAACAACCAGCAAAAATAAGCTGGCTGTTTGGGCTTCGGGGCATGAGTTGGCCCAGGTGAAGCAGAAAAAATTGACCTGATGTGGTCTCTGTAAAAGAAAGGGGAAGAGAAAAGCCAACATAAATGCGTGAGTAGGCATTCTAATCTGAAAGATGATACAAACAGACAATTATATACCACATTATTGGAAAAGACCGCATTATAAATCTGAAAGCGATTGTATTCCTACATGAGAATCAACATGCAGGTGTTATGTGTCTCTCGACATCAGCTGTCTGTCGTTAGGGACATATAGTGGCTTCACACTACGGGTTCCACTATCATCTCATCACACACACCAACAATCATGACTCCATGCATTTCCAACGAACTAGCAATTGAAAGGGGAAAGGGGGGGACCTCCTTCGCAATATTTTCATAACAATTGGTCAGGGTGTCGGTAAAAACAGAGCCTTGGTCAGAGAAATCAATACATACTTATCTCAATAATTGTCATCGCCCCATGACTAACGGTTTTTTAGTGTGTGAGGGGTATTTTAACAAGCACATTGTGCTCCCATCTTTCCATGTGTAAGAGAGAGCCTAGCACCACTTCAAAAACAGTTAAAAATTAAAAAACCATCACCTATTCACTTTTTTGATAGAATCTCTTTGGTTAAACAAGTCTTGCTTTGGAGGGTGATTCTGTCAGTACCTCTACGCTTCTCCTTTTGGTTTGGAATTACTGGCAGCGTGCAGCTGCGGGAGCTTATTGAAGAATCTACAAATTTTTCCTCTCCACCACCACAAGAGTGATTCTGCATTACACGACAAGCTTTTTTCACAATGGGACCCCTCCTGACTTCGCTTTTTTCACAATGGCCGATCTAGGCCTAGCCTTCACGGAAGATGAGATCTCTAATCTGATGGCATCCTTGGGAACCTTTGAAGGTCTGAATACTGCAGGCCCTTCTAACAAAAACAATGACTGGGATGAACTGGAGGAGTTAAGGAGAACTCAAATAAAAACAGCAATTCATGGCTTATTGATGTCCGAATACCTCAAGGTAAACACCGCACCATCTGGCCTTGTTGTTCGCAATGAACCATTAATTTTTTTACATGATAAAGCTTTCAAGATTGATTGGTCTAAGATTTCATGGCGATGTACCAGGGACTGGATTGTCCTCATTATAAAGACTGCGAGTAGATTGGCCAGTGAACTCAAGGTGGAGATACAAACTATAGAAGTACGCATAAAGAGTTATGAATCTCCAGCCGATATTAAAAAATATTTAGACGAAATGAATAAATCTTTGAACGAGTTTGAGACCACTCTGAAAGATAGTAAATATGAAAAACTGAAAAAAGACAACAGCCAATGGACAAAGGAAAGAATTTACCCCTACATCAAGGATGATTACAAATCAACCAATGACAATGTGACAGATGATGAGACATCTGACTCTGGTTCCAATAGCTCAAATTCAAGCAGGAATAGAAGTCCAAGATTTCGAGGAAACAGGTGCATGGGTATCAGTGAGAGTGTAGGGACCTAACACTAGTGAGTGTGCAAAAAGTGAAAAAATGAAAAAAGTTTAAAAATTCCCTGGCTTAGTAGAAAAAAACAAATTTATTAACTTCTCTAGCTGGGAACATTAAGAAGGGGTTGTGTGGTAGAGCATTAGCTACTACCTAGTCGACATGTTTCGTAAGCAGTCCCCTACTGCTTACTCATCAGGACCATATAGCGATCCCTACTAGTTACTACTCAGTTCTATGAGGTTGTGCCTGCTGTCCTACAAACAACCAGCAAAAATAAGCTGGCTGTTTGGGCTTCGGGGCATAAAAATTGACCTGATGTGGTCTCTGTAAAAGAAAGGGGAAGAGAAAAGCCAACATAAATGCGTGAGTAGGCATTCTAATCTGAAAGATGATACAAACAGACAATTATATACCACATTATTGGAAAAGACTGCATTATAAATCTGAAAGCGATTGTATTCCTACATGAGAATCAACATGTAGGTGTTATGTGTCTCTCGACATCAGCTGTCTGTCGTTAGAGACATATAGTGGCTTCACACTACGGGTTCCACTATCATCTCATCACACACACCAACAATCATGACTCCATGCATTTCCAACGAACTAGCAATTGAAAGGGGAAAGGGGGGGACCTCCTTCGCAATATTTTCATAACAATTGGTCAGGGTGTCGGTAAAAAAAGGGCCTTGGTCAGAGAAATTAATACATACTTATCTCAATAATTGTCATCGCCCCATGACTAACGGTTTTTTAGTGTGTGAGGGGTATTTTAACAAGCACATTCTGCTCCCATCTTTCCATGTGTAAGAGAGAGCCTAGCACCACTTCAAAAACAGTTAAAAATTAAAAATCCATCACCTATTCACTTTTTTGATAGAATCTCTTTGGTTAAACAAGTCTCGCTTTGGAGGGTGATTCTGTCAGTACCTCTACGCTTCTCCTTTTGGTTTGGAATTACTGGCAGCGCGCAGCTGCGGGAGCTTATTGAAGAATCTACAAATGTTTCCTCTCCACCGCCACAAGAGTGATTCTGCATTACACGACGAGCTTTTGACAGACAAAGGGACCCCTCCTGACTTCGCTTTTTTCACAATGGCCGATCTAGGCCTAGCCTTCACGGAAGATGAGATCTCTAATCTGATGGCATCCTTGGGAACCTTTGAAGGTCTGAATACTGCAGGCCCTTCTAACAAAAACAATGACTGGGATGAACTGGAGGAGTTAAGGAGAACTCAAATAAAAACAGCCATTCATGGCTTATTGATGTCCGAATACCTCAAGGTAAACACCGCACCATCTGGCCTTGTTGTTCGCAATGAACCATTCATTTTTTTACATGATAAAGCTTTCAAGATTTATTGGTCTAAGATTTCATGGCGATGTACCAGGGACTGGATTGTCCTCATTATAAAGACTGCGAGTAGATTTGCCAGTGAACTCAAGGTGGAGATACAAACTATAGAAGTACGCATAAAGAGTTATGAATCTCCAGCCGATATTAAAAAATATTTAGACGAAATGAATAAATCTTTGAACGAGTTTGAGACCACTCTGAAAGATAGTAAATATGAAAAACTGAAAAAAGACAACAGCCAATGGACAAAGGAAAGAATTTACCCCTACATCAAGGATGATTACAAATCAACCAATGACAATGTGACAGATGATGAGACATCTGACTCTGGTTCCAATAGCTTAAATTCAAGCAGGAATAGAAGTCCAAGATTTCGAGGAAACAGGAGGAACTTCCGTAGACCTAATTTCAGAGGATCGAGAGGATGGAACAATTTTAACCCTCCCATGATGTATCCACAAAAACAACAATATGGACCAACCCCCTTCCAACATCCGCAGGGACCTTTCCCCACCTGGGGTTATCAACAGCAAGATTATGGATATTTTGATCCCTCCGCTCCTTTTTTAGGGGCGCGCCAAGGACGGACGAAGGGGAGGAACCGGAGAGGGTCCACGGTCCACTGGAACACCGAGGAAGAAGAAACTCCTCGAGTATCAACAAGGAGCATGACAGGCGCCACGATGACCAAAAAATGAGCTTGGTTGTGAACCTTTCAGACACTGAATTAACACCTCCACAGAAAAGAGTCTTGGAAAAAGGGTTGGGATATGTGCCCACAGCCAGTATGGACAAATTCCATCTTTGTCAAGAGGTTCAGGAATTCATGCGACGCCTCAAGCTGCAGGTTTTCTTCAAGGATAAAGAAGATGCAACAGATCACGGGGATACCAACCTGAGACCCAAATCCAATTTCACTCCTATGGACAACACCCTTCCAGTCGAACTACTAACCTTCGAAAAGGCAGTAATGATGGAGTTGGAGAATATCAACCCCCTAGAAAAACGTGTCTTTCACAATACTACCGACGAAGAAAGACAGGCATTACGTGATCTTAGCAACAACAAAAGATTGATAATTAAGCCTGCCGACAAGGGTGGTGCCACTGTCATACAGAATATAGAGAACTATGACAACGAGTGCAGAAGGTTGCTACAGGACAAAAGAAACTATGAGGTTCTCCACAGTGACCCTACGACAAGTATACAAATTAAGATTGGTACCATGGTGGAGGAAGCACTGGCACATGATTGGATCACCAAAAAAGAGGGGGATTTTCTGTGTCAAAAAGATCCGAGAATCCCCTATCTGTACACTCTACCAAAGATCCACAAAAGCCTCCAAAACCCCCCTGGAAGACCCATAGTTTCAGGTATCGGGTCAATCCTAGAGCCGGTCTCTAGATTTGCAGACGCTTTTCTTAGGCCAGTGGTCCAAAAGACATCTACGTATTTGAAAGATACTAAAGAAGTTTTAAACCTGCTAGAAGAGGTGAGTTTCGATCCCGAAACCCAGCTATTAATTAGCTGTGATGTGGAAAGCCTGTACACCAGCCTGCCCCACCAAGCCACTTTAGACATCATTGAGGATGTCCTCTTTGAAGAGTTCTGGGAATACCAAACACCACGTAATGTGGTGATGAATTGTTGATCACTTGCCTTGAAAGAAAACTTTTTCGAATACGATGGCACCCTATATATACAAAAACATGGGACCAGCATGGGAAGTACATTTGCCCCTAGTATAGCTGGGCTGTACGTACACCATCTCGAGGTAACTAAAATACTGAACTCCAACAACCCTTTCAGACTCAACATAAAGCTATGGAAACGATACATCGATGATATCCTTATCATCTGGGATGGAGATGAAAGAGGTTCCGAGCAATTTCTAACCTGGCTCAATCTACAGGATGATTTCCTAAGGTTCACCAGCACAATTTCCAGAAGCAACTTGGTTTTCCTGGATCTGAATATTTTCCCTAAAGACGGTAGATTGATGACCACGACCCATTTCAAGAGCACCTCTAAGAACTGTCTTCTAATGTACAACAGTTTCCACCCCAAGCATCTGCGGGACAACCTCCCATACGGTCAGTTCCTGCGCCTACGCAGGAATTGTACAGAGATTGAGAACTTTAAAATCGAATCAGACGATCTCAAAAAGAAATTAAAAGCACGAATGTACCCTGACCGTGTCATCAACCTGGCTTACACACGAGCCAGAAACAACTGTCGTGAGAGCCTGTTGGAAGAGAAAACACCCAAGGAGGAAGAGAAACGAACAATTTGTGTGACAACATTTAATACCAGCTCCAACTTAGTGACCAAAATCATTAACAGGAATTGGAAAATTTTGAACAGCGGTGGTTTACAAATACCAAAACCAATGTTTGCGCACAAAAGAGCACAGAGCTTGAGGGATGTCTTGGTCCATACAAGACCAAAAACCAACAACAATGCACAAAGAGACCCTAATTTTGTTCAAGGTCACTATCCATGTGGAGGATGCAGGGCTTGCGGTCTAACTAAGAAAAGCAAAAAAATAACTTTCATCAACAGCACCGTCTGGGAACAGAGAGCTTTTAGCAACTGCAACAGTGTGAATGTTATATATCTGATCACCTGTCCCTGTCAACTGGAATATGTGGGCATGACAAGCAGGGCAGTTAAGGTCAGGATAGGTGAACACAAGAGCACGATAAAATGCAGGAAATCCAGTACAAAACTGACGAACCATTTCCTTGAAATGAATCACAAACCGGAGGAAATCACATGCACGGTAATAGAACTGGTCAGCAATGAAAGATTTCTGTTAGAAAAGGAACAGAGATGGGTGTTCCGTATTCAGTCACACAAAAACGGGCTGAATGATGACATACCCTGGAGCCAGCTGTAATGGCACCTTGCCCCTTACTTTTCTTGATCAATATCCCCCTCTGCTTCTACCCTTTCTAGTTTTTGACATTGGATGGTGGAGGCCGCCACCACGAGGATTCTCCCTGCAGAGAAATTCCCTTTTAAAGAATCCATTTGCATCTCTATGAATTATTGATCATTTTGCAATTGAAATCGCGTTTTAAATCAGATATTACCAATCCTGAGCAGAAAATAGACACTGCGGAAAGACTTCCGCTTTTACACTCTGGCTGTGCCACAAACGGGCGGCCATGTTTTGGAAGTTAACGCTCTAGCGTTATGCGGTAGGAGGCACCCACGCAAATGACAAACGCGGAACTGCAGGGCTTTTTATAACAAACGGACACTCGAGCCCGGCAATCCTCGGAGGAGCACGGGGGTAGGAATAATGATTTCTTTCTCTGGCAGACATGTGAGTAATAGACTCTGACCTCGAGTCTCAAAAAACGGGTCACAGGGGCATAACAAACAAACAAAATCTCGCTGACTCTGAAACTATTAACACAAGGTTTTGTTCCTTATAGTAAACTGCGCAGAATACCCCTCGCCTGCAAACTCATGGGGCGATGACAATTATTGAGATAAGTATGTATTGATTTCTCTGACCAAGGCTCTGTTTTTACCGATACCCTGACCAATTGTTATGAAAATATTGCGAAGGAGGTCCCCCCCTTTCCCCTTTCAATTGCTAGTTCGTTGGAAATGCATGGAGTCATGATTGTTGGTGTGTGTGATGAGATGATAGTGGAACCCGTAGTGTGAAGCCACTATATGTCTCTAACGACAGACAGCTGATGTCGAGAGACACATAACACCTACATGTTGATTCTCATGTAGGAATACAATCGCTTTCAGATTTATAATGCGGTCTTTTCCAATAATGTGGTATATAATTGTCTGTTTGTATCATCTTTCAGATTAGAATGCCTACTCACGCATTTATGTTGGCTATTCTCTTCCCCTTTCTTTTACAGAGACCACATCAGGTAAATTTTTTCTGCTTCACCTGGGCCAACTCATGCCCCGAAGCCCAAACAGCCAGCTTATTTTTGCTGGTTGTTTGTAGGACAGCAGGCACAACCTCATAGAACTGAGTAGTAACTAGTAGGGATCGCTATATGGTCCTGATGAGTAAGCAGTAGGGGACTGCTTACGAAACATGTCGACTAGGTAGTAGCTAATGCTCTACCACACAACCCCTTCTTAATGTTCCCAGCTAGAGAAGTTAATAAATGTGTTTTTTTCTACTAAGCCAGGGAATTTTTAAACTTTTTTCATTTTTTCACTTTTTGCACACTCACTAGTGTTAGGTCCCTACACTCTCACTGATACCCATGCACCTACACATAGCCTCTGTCACATCTTAAGTGCTCCCGCGTATTCCGTCTGGTCGTAGCACGCCCCGTCCCGTTATAGGGGCGGGAAGACCCCTATGATGAAGCATGACACTAACGGTTTTTTAGTGTGTGAGGGGTATTTCAACAAGCACATTGTGCTCCCATCTTTCCATGTGTAAGAGAGAGCCTAGCACCACTTCAAAAACAGTTAAAAATTAAAAAACCATCACCTATTCACTTTTTTGATAGAATCTCTTTGGTTAAACAAGTCTCGCTTTGGAGGGTGATTCTGTCAGTACCTCTACGCTTCTCCTTTTGGTTTGTAATTTTAGGTATGCCTCAGGATTGCAAGATCTTATCTACATTGCTCTTATTTAGAGCTGAGGGATTACTGTATAGATTTGAATAATAGATCGAAAAATCATTAAGAATTTCTTTGTGCGATAGTGCTGGTTTACCATTTAAGCCATTTATTGCATTAATTTGGGATTTTATCATTTTTCATATGCAAATAATTTGTCAAAAGTCGCCCAGATCTATTAGCTTTAAAAATAAATTTAGCCTTGTTATCCGAAATTTGTATAACAGCTCTTCTACTAAGCAAAGAGTTTAACTCATATCTGAGTTTCTGCAATTGCATTTTGTATTTGTTATCATGAGGTGAAATAAACAGCTGTTCCTATTTTGCTATTTGTTTATCAAACTCTTTAAGTTTAGTGTAGAAAGCTTTGTTATTGTGTGCCATAATTGATGTAGTTGCTCCTCTGATATAAGCCTTAAATGCATTCCATCGATTAACAAGAGAAGTAGATCCTTTTGGGCTAAACGAAAAAAAGCCATGTAATGCTGACAAAAGTTAATATTTATTATTGTCATTAAGAGCAATATTCGTATTCATACGCCATCGAGAGTGGGATTGTTAAGTTGCATTAAGTTGTATAATACCTGAAATAAGAGCATGGTCAGAAATATCAATATTATGAATTGTAGGATCAGAAAATGAATGAATGGGAAATTAACAAGTAATCAATACGAGAATAAGAATTGCGGGGGTTCGAGAAAAAGGTAAACTGCTTCTCTTTTGGGAGATGTAAGCGCCAAATGTCTACAAATTTAGTTGATTTAAAAAAAAATTAAAAATAAAATAAGCCTTAAGGGGGTGAAATTTGGTTAGAGAGTATTTATCCAAATATCACAAATTAAATTAAAATTGCCACCAATGATCAGAGGAACGGTACCTAATTTAATCACTTCAGAAGTAAAAAGAGACCAAAATTTGAGAGCATCATTTGTTGGATCATAAACATTAATTATATGAAAAATATAAGTATCAACCTTGACTTTAGCTATAATATAACGACCTTCTGCATCTGAAAATTTGGATAATATTTGAATATTCAACTTTTGTGCAAAAATGATAGCGAGACCATTCTTTTTACAACTGCGAGAGAGGAAATGATGTGACCAACCCAACGTTTATTCATCTATGATAAGACTGTATCATCTTAATGGGTTTCCTGGAGTAAACACATGTCTTCTTTATGTCTGCCTAAATAATCTAAAACTTTAGTACTTTTAACAGGATGTCTTAAACCTTTGACATTGAACAAAACAACTTTAATTCTGTTAATATTATCCACAGTTAGCAAAAAAAGAGAAAGAATAAAGAAAAGAAAAGTGGCTTGAAGAAGTAGAAAGTGGCTCCAGATGGAAGAAATAGAAGAAAAAGGAAAGACAAGGACAAACATAAAAAAGACAACATAAAAACATAAATGAAGTATCAGAATAGCACATGCACATATACAAGATTGACCTGCCTAAATAATGCCCCCACAAAAGATATTGATACATAGGCTACAAAAAGCATAGAATTCGAAAGTATGAATAATGTTGGGGAGTCATTTGTTTCCATGGAGAGCAAAGAATGTTGATCTAAAAACACACGAAGATCCTCAGGGCGATGAAAATATTTTGAGATACCATCTTTCCAAATTCTCACAACAGAAGGATCAAAAAAATGCCATACTTAAAACCACAGCTTCTTAGTCGAGGTATAAGTTCAGCAAATTCTTTGCAAATTTTAACAGTCTCCTTGGTGAATATGTATAAAAATTGTATTTCCATTAACCATTAGAGTTTGGATCGCTCTTGCTGCTTTCCGGATCAATACTAAATAATGGTAACGCAACACTTTAAAAATCCCCTGACATGGCTTAACATGGCTTGGGTTACGATGAGAACTGTGAGCCTTATCAATTTCAAATGTTTCTGAAAATGTTAACTATAAAAGACCAGGTATCAAGGATTCCAGTAATGCCTACAGTCACTGTCTTCATCTCCTTCCCGCAAATTAAAAATGTGCAGGTTATACTGCCTATTGCGGTTTTCTAACTCGAGTAATGAGGCATTCATTGGTACAATTTTCGCAGCTCCACAGAAAAGATCTGAAATTGCCACCAGAGCCACAAAAAACACTTTCCTCAATCGCTGGCTACTAGGAGGAAGAAGGGACACTCTAGCACTGTTTAAGTAAGCCTTAAGCTGCAAAAAGCTTGTCGATAACGCAGGCGATGAAGGAGAACTAACAAGAGGCAGCCAACTTAAAATGGGCGCTCGAGTATATGGGGACAAATAACTATAAAGAGGAAAATATTCTGTAACTATATTATGAGACTTTCAGGTAAAGGTAACAGCATCTAAAATAAAAATCTTACACCTTAATTGAAGAACAAAAAGAAGGTAAACTATTCTTCACAGTGCGGAAACGCCCTTCTTTCCTTTCAACCTGAGACAATTCTGGAAATCATTGACCAAGCAGGACTGGTTCTTCTTTAACAAGAAATATGAGAACAGATTTGAATAAAACATTTTTTTTTAAAGCTTGGGAACGTAATTTCCAATAGATTCCACCCACTTCAATCTCTGAATAGGTGCAATAATCCATTGCAGGAATTACACACATCATGCCTCTATTAAAAGTTACAAACTTCTGCATAGTAAGATATATGTACAGTGACTGCCCGCCTACATGATATCTTGTATCCTGACACATTTCTTTGGCACTAGCACTCAAGACAATCATGTGCGCACACTAGGGTATAGTTACAAGGGCATTGTACCACTGGAGCTTCACTTTTTAGGACGCTCCGGTGGTGCAATGCCCTGTTCCATATTAAGTCGCGGCCTGCATGACTTTTGGGGGTGGGTGGGGTCGGGCACAGGGGAGGTATTGGACACTTGGACGCAAGGTAGCGCAGTGAAAAAAAAAGAAAATGATTACAACACTTGCCATGCCACCGGTCCTGCCACTGCGGCTCTTCTCCTTGCTTCTGCTCTAGTCGTGGAACAGTAAGCCAGGCTCCCCTGACCAATCACAGCGCTGCAATGCAGTGTTGTGATTGGGAGGCACCCAAACTCACCATACCAATCACAATGCTGCAATGCAGTGTTGTGATTGGTTGTGGGCGTCCTGGTGGGATGCTCAACCAGGGAATGGGAGCCGGCACTTGTTTTCCATGCAGGCTGTAATGCAGCCTGCATGGAAAATGGGGAAAGTACGCATGACTGGTTTGGGCAGCCCGAGAGGGCCAACGAAACAGTCACTGCGCACTTAGGAGTGGGCAAACCACTCCTCGCTTGCCCTGCTCTGCATGAGCAGAGCAGCCACTCTCACCAGCCCACTTGAAAAGGAAGGAAATATAAAATGATAATAACTTTTAGTTATTATTATTCTATATTTCCTTTACACTGCACAAAATAGTGGGGTGACGCTCCTCCACCATAGCAGAGGTTCCGCCATTGTCTATAATGCTTGGCTTAATGCTGCTTTGTAAATATCATACCCTTTCTGCATGAAAGGGGCGTGCAATGGGTGTTGCTGTGGCTGTTCCACCGCAACACCCATTGTTTTTTCAAACTGCCCCAAATTTACAAGGATGTGTAACTCTGCGGCAGCGCCAAAAACTAACACCACTGAATAGCAGGGGCTAGATTGGCACAATGAGGAGAAATACTTTTATTTCTCCTCGTTTTTGCTCTTTCCATGTGTGCTGAATTTTGCGGCACACATAGAAGGACCAAATTGTTATGTGCAGTAAGGTATCCATTCCTGCATATAAACAATTATCCCTGCAACACAGACACCATTACACAATGGCGCAAGGATGTCTGCATTGACCCTAGGCATCCTTGTTTAGCGCCAGCACAAGGGAAAACACAGGGGTGCGCCGTATTCTTGTAAATATGGCGCATATCTGGGGTTTTTGAAATGGCACGATACAGCTAAAGTGCTTGCAGCGCCGCGCCATTTTTTTGTAAATTTACCCCACTGTCTCATACCATACAACTGTACTTCAAATACTACCAGTGAGCCTGCAGTACTTATTGTGCCACCCACAAAAGTAGACTTTAAAACCTGTCTCAGGCCAGCCACTGCAGCACCTGTGTGTGCAGTTTACTGCCACTCCAACTTGGCATTTAAAATTACTTGCCAAGCTTAAACTCTTCTTTTATTACATATGTCACCCATAAGGTAGACCCTTAGTAACCGGTGAATGAAGGGTGAATGAAGGGATTTTTATATAGCGCATGGCTACCCGGGAGCATCCCAGCGCTAAGTGATTACTAGAGTCGGCACTTACTGTTAAGGAAACAGCCATGTTTTGAGATGCTTCCGAAAAACAAGATGATTGGGTTGTTTCCGCAGCTGCAACGGCAGGCTGTTTCAAAGCTTGGAGGCGTTGTCAGTAAAGCAACGCCCTCCACTTTTGGTCTTCCTTATCCTTTGTACCACTGCGAGGTTCATCTCATCCGAACAGAAGCTTCTAGAGGCCTTGTAAGGGTGAATCAAAGATTTGATGATAGGAGGCCCATTACCCCCTAGGGATCTATGAACGACGCACAAAGCCTTGAAGTAACCGGTGCCATGTAAGTTAAAGTTAGGACATTTTCCCTTTATGTTTTGCTTGTCCTGGTAGAGACAAACAGTCTATTTCATTTTTCACTACTGTGAGGCCTACCTCTCTCTTAGTCCAGCATTGAGAATTCCTTAACACCCTTTTAATCTGTAATTCCTGATCAGAGAGGAGTAGCATTTTCATGTTTGGTATGTTTGGAATGGTAATGATAAATCCTCCCAACTGGTGAAGTTGAATTTGGCATTACTGTTTTAGCAATGCCACTTTTAGAAAGCAGACATTTCTCGGTACTTGCTGCTCTTTGTGTCTAACAGCCTGTCTCTAACAAAAGAGAGAGGGACCCCAAAGCCAAAGGGATAGGGTTCCACGAATGACGCAAGTCAAAAAGAAATTCCCTTTGGGCAAATTTGCAAAAGTACATAGGTATTCACAAAACATACATTCAACTATTGACAACTCACATGGCACAAGGAAGCAATGTAAACACGTGAAAATTACAGTGTATGTGAAAACACTCTGGCAAAGAATAAAGTATAAAACAATTTATTAAGCAAACATTACATCAATTAAATGCTAAAAATTGGGAAACATATATAGGACGGTATAATAAACAATAAAAACAACATTCCAATAAAAAGGAGTACGCAGGGAGAAAGGATTAAACTCAAGCACAAGACATTAATTTTGAATTTCTCCTTAATTTATAATCCCTGATTAGCTCCTAGGGCGTCGACGCGTTTCGGCGGTACAGTCAATCAGATCCGCCTTCATCAGGACAATGTATGGATAATGTTTCCCAAACAAATTCTGGAATTTAAACAAGATCAATTTTATGCATAGTAAGTGGGTACGATAGATCTAATTGAAATTGCAGAAATTTGTGACCTATAGAAATCCTTAAAAAACGTAATGTTACAAGCTTACTAAAAGAACACATATAGACATTGCTTCCATTACACAGAGGGACATATAACACAGTCACATGACATTACATTTTCACAAAAACCTTATGTGATCACAAAAAAGTGATTGGTACCAAGATATGTGGCCCAATTACATAGTTCATTGTATACTCGAAGTTAGTTCATTATAAATTTACATACCTCATACACAATATTTCTAAAGACCCATCTGTCAAATAACAGGATTGGGAACAGAAACCTTATATGATCAAAAAGAGTGCTTGGCACCAAGATATGGTGTCTAATCATATACACTTATTGTATTACAAAAGTTAATTCATTGTAAATATACATTCGTCTTATACAGTATTTATAACAACCATCTGTAAATAACGAGATTGGGAACCAGACCCAGATTATTTTCTATTATTTGGTGACACCAGATTTAGCTAGGAAAAGAGGTGGCAAAAACCAGCGAACAGTGATACCTCACCTACCTCAAACTGCCGAAAGATATAACAATGTATCATAAGGGGTTTCCGCCTCCTTATCTCTAAGTTGAGGTTTTCGTCCAGCGAATAATCCTCTGTCTATGTTCGGAGTACCTGGTTATAGGAGGGATGGACATCCTATTTAACTGATTAAAGGACGGTTATTCACATTAGTTAACCATTGCTAACAGTCTTCTCAGTATGTCAGCTTTGCCAGCATACAGCAGCTATTTCTCATTAAACACCCCCATCTAGGTGTGTGTAAACAGCCGGAGCTATCTCTCATCCGCCTAATTGTGTATATTGTTTTTTATTTTTTATTTCACAAAGGCGCCTTTCTACACTGCTTATCGGACTAATGCATAAGGGCGGCATTTACAAACTCGTATATATAGAGACAGAAAGCGTCACTTTGTGTTTACTAATTCGACTCACAAAAAGTGGGCATACGTTAAAAAATCATTGAATAGCGCAACACAAGAAAGAGCTTTTTATTAAACCTCTACTTACTTTAAAACTTCAAAGAAACCACTTATATAATTTCCATGGGGTATTGAAAATGCGTCCAGCTCAATATCTGGAAGCTGAAAATAACGATATACCATTACTAATCAGTTACCACTCCGATGGCGGCTATTCATATTCGCATGTCTATTCAATATACTCACGCATAATTAGCAAAGCTGCCTCATAAGCACGCGGTAGGTACAGTTTCAAATTCCGACTTTCACTTCGTGTAAAATCGTTTACGAGAGCTCTTAGCCATGCACAGAGGGGTTAGATTTTAATCCCAAGGTACTCGTTAAATACACGTTTCCCGTGAGAGTTCCCTCTCTGGAGGCCCTGCATAAAATGACAAACCAAAAATGATTTCGTCAAAAGTAACCCTTTCTCATAGTGGCGCAAGTCACTAGGAGCCCCTCATTCCAGTATGGCTCACTCACCTTCTTTGTTTAGTTTCTATGCGTCCCGCGTGTAACTCCGCTCGTAATCCCGGCTAGCCAACTTGCTGGGAAACGGGTAGTTTTTAAATATCGGCAAAGCGCGGGTCTCAGGTGATGACGATCGCGGAAGTAATAGAACGGGTAGAAAGACTACCCGTGATATTTAACATGTCGATGATGAAGACATGTTTGATCATTAATTCCTGGGGACTCAATCTAAGGGATACGACGGTTCATGAAATATAGAAATTTTAGAATGGAGTAATAATCTCCTAAAAGGATATATTTATTAAAGTGATTAGTTTAAATCGGCCCTCAAAAAAAACGACGGCGAATGCTGCTTTAGTAAAAGATTCCAAAAAATCCACCTCGGAATGTTCATAATGACAGAAAAGTTATGTTGGTCTTTCCAAATATACTGGTCTGGGCACTTATTCTTGGACATGTACATCCAGATATTTAGATATTTGCAGCCTCAGCATGTTTATCATCTAGGATCCTTTGAAATCTATAGGCAGGCAGATTGTATACCCTAGTTACATATTCATGGAGGCTAGTGTTCTATAGTAATAGAACCATGTGCCTAATTATTCAGGCGATGCATTTGGTTACAGCAAAAACTACCCTATGTTAAAAGAATGGGGGCATGTGCGTATTCTATATGGCTCCAATAATCCGGTCCCATTCTTCTCTCGAATTTAAGCCTCTCTTGACTGTGTCGAGGTAGGAAATGTACCACTGCTCTCTTTCTTTTCTTCTTGAAACCATATTGCCACCTCTCTTCCCTATTTTGATTTTTTCTATTACAAACCAGCCAAATTCGGATTCTTTGTGGCCCTGTTTACACACACCTAGATGGGGGTGTTTAATGAGAAATAGCTGCTGTATGCTGGCAAAGCTGACATACTGAGAAGACTGTTAGCAATGGTTAACTAATGTGAATAACCGTCCTTTAATCAGTTAAATAGGATGTCCATCCCTCCTATAACCAGGTACTCCGAACATAGACAGAGGATTATTCGCTGGACGAAAACCTCAACTTAGAGATAAGGAGGCGGAAACCCCTTATGATACATTGTTATATCTTTCGGCAGTTTGAGGTAGGTGAGGTATCACTGTTCGCTGGTTTTTGCCACCTCTTTTCCTAGCTAAATCTGGTGTCACCAAATAATAGAAAATGATCTGGGTCTGGTTCCCAATCTCGTTATTTACAGATGGTTGTTATAAATACTGTATAAGACGAATGTATATTTACAATGAATTAACTTTTGTAATACAATAGGTGTATATGATTAGACACCATATCTTGGTGCCAAGCACTCTTTTTGATCATATAAGGTTTCTGTTCCCAATCCTGTTATTTGACAGATGGGTCTTTAGAAATATTGTGTATGAGGTATGTAAATTTATAATGAACTAACTTCGAGTATACAATGAACTATGTAATTGGGCCACATATCTTGGTACCAATCACTTTTTTGTGATCACATAAGGTTTTTGTGAAAATGTAATGTCATGTGACTGTGTTATATGTCCCTCTGTGTAATGGAAGCAATGTCTATATGTGTTCTTTTAGTAAGCTTGTAACATTATGTTTTTTAAGGATTTCTATAGGTCACAAATTTCTGCAATTTCAATTAGATCTATTGTACCCACTTACTATGCATAAAATTGATCTTGTTTAAATTCCAGAATTTGTTTGGGAAACATTATCCATACATTGTCCTGATGAAGGCGGATCTGATTGACTGTACCGCCGAAACGCGTCGACGCCCTAGGAGCTAATCAGGGATTATAAATTAAGGAGAAATTCAAAATTAATGTCTTGTGCTTGAGTTTAATCCTTTCTCCCTGCGTACTCCTTTTTATTGGAATGTTGTTTTTATTGTTTATTATACCGTCCTATATATGTTTCCCAATTTTTAGCATTTAATTGATGTAATGTTTGCCTAATAAATTGTTTTATACTTTATTCTTTGCCAGAGTGTTTTCACATACACTGTAATTTTCACGTGTTTACATTGCTTCCTTGTGCCATGTGAGTTGTCAATAGTTGAATGTATGTTTTGTGAATACCTATGTACTGTTGCAAATTCGCCCAAAGGGAATTTCTTTTTGACTTGCGTCATTCGTCTAACAGCCTGTCTCCAATACACGTCTATGTAGGGTCATAGCTTCACTTTGTGCATTCCCTCTACAAACACAGTAAGGTGGGGCTCGTCTGAATTCTGAGCACTCATTTGCATTCTGATAGATGTTCCTGGGCAGGGAGGAATGAGAGGGGCTGACACACTTCAATAGGTAGTGTCCTATCCACACACAAAGCACTGATTTACCCTCCATGGGTAGCCTGGCAGACAGGATTGGGTAGAAAGGGGAGGGGCTGACACACTTCAATAGGTAGTGTCCTATCCACACACAAAGCACTGATTTACCGTCCATGCTTATCCTGGTAGATAGGACTGGGTTGAAAGGGATCCTTGCATACTTCAGGGAGTTCGTTTGAAGTCACCTCCTACATCAAACGCACTTTTGAGTATAATACTGGGTCTCTCACCCGGTAAATTCAGACATTTCTGGATCTTGAAATGAACCACTGTAAAAAGGTCGTCAGTTCTGCCTAAATGACTCAGGTGGACTGCTTTTCTGGAAGATTGCTTTTGTGCTTATCGCCCTGCTGCCTGATGCTCCCTGACTCTGCTGGAAGGGCTCTGACTTCCCTCCAAATGATCTCCAGGGTCTTACAGGATTGCCTCCTGTTTTCTGATGTCTCAGGAACACAAAAGACTTCCTACAACTCTGATGGTGCTGCCAGACTCTGCTGACTGTGAGTCCTGCCCTTGCCTAAGGTGCTCCCTCCACGTTCTGCTCCTTAAAAGTGGGCTCCACAGCTGTTTTCATCAAAGAACGATGCATGGCATCGACTGCCTGAGAAATTCCGCCACATCTCCCGTTAACCATGACGCAGAGGCTGGCCTAGGACAGCAGTTTCACAGCCTGCGGGGCTCGATGACGACTCTAAGCGTGGTTTGCCGTCAAAATGTTGCTTTCAGTTTAACTGAGCTTGACGACGACAACGTTTCCCCTTTGCACAGCTCGACGATGATGCAGAAGGCTCTCTATGTCATCAAAAGCTCCATCCCTGGTATTTCTTCAGCCTAACCTGTCTGGGTCCTGTAGTCGGCCTGCAGTCCATCATGGTTGGCCTGAACTTTGGATTTGCACCAGTCCCTCACGACCTCAAGTAACCTTTTGACTGCTAGCAACTTCTAAGCACTATGTTTGCATGTAATCTTTATAAATTCATATCTCGACTTCCACTGGTTGGATTGCTGTCTTTTGGTCTCATATTGCTCAGGTAAATATTCTCAGTTTTCTAAACATGTGTGGAGTTTTTGTGGTATATTCATTGTGTTACTGTGTGTGTGTTACACAAAAACTTTACACATTGCCTTTGTAGATAAGCCTGACTGCTCTGAGCCTAGCTACCAGAGAGTGAGCACAGGTGATCTTATTGCATATCTAGTTTAGCCTGACTAGAGTGGGGGTTCCTGTGTGGCCTAGGTGCATACCTCAGCCAAACAGGAATCCAATTTCTAATAAGCTGTAAATTAAGTCTTTCTTTTAATTACTAATATGCGTGGTATGTGTAGAAGTAAACACTTTCATGCACATAGTAGTCAGGCCTAATCAATTAGAAAAGAATAGGCTAATTTAATAAAGTTAAAGGTTACTCGATGTAACAATGCCTCCTTTTCTGTAGTGTCCATAGATTTTTTGCCATTTTCATTTTAGGTTTGCTAACATTTGGGACTCTGTGTGTTGTGACACAGCCTTTAACTTCCAATAAGCCAATTTTAAATAGACACAATAGATTCTCCAGTGGCACATAAGTTCTGTGTTTTATGCAGGCTGTGGTGTATGCAGTGTAATTTTACAGCAAACCACAATCTAATGTTGGAGGCTACAGAAAAAATTGTATTTTACTCTTTGGCAAAGTCACCCGTAAATACACCCTACATATATATGTATATATGTAGATATATATATATATAGATAGATAGATATAGATATATAGATATTTATGTATCTATATATCTCTCTCTCTCTATATATGTATATATATATATATATATATATATATATATATATATATATATATATATATATATATATATATATATATATATATATATATATATATATATATATATATAGAGAGAGAGAGATCTATATATATAGATATATAAATAGATATATATATATATATATATATAGAGAGAGATCTATATATATAGATATATAAATAGATATATATACATTGACACTCCCCCATTTCGCAGACCCTAGCTGCTTTCAACATTGTGCATCTTGGGAGTTGCAGTCCGTAGAATTTGAACGCACTGCAACAGGTGAGCAGCATTGCATGGGGGAGGAGCGGACCCACGTCATCTACTAAAGAGGCAGCGGGAAATACTTACAGTGATGAACTTGTCTGGTGTTGGGCACTGAAGAAGGCGAAACGCCGAAATGTATTCGCTGCCACTGGAACTGTCTTGAATAAATAAAGCCTTTCCTACCAGTTCCCCTCTGGGCTTCTGCTTCTTCTTACAGAGGGAGTGTCTGCTGATATTCTCTGTGCTTGCCAGCAGCGCAGTACAGAAGGCCCCCGCCATGCAATTGTGTCCGGACTGAAACTGGTACGCTTCACGTCACATTGGTCTTTCCAGGGATGGAATATGTCCGGTACCCGCCTCTCTACCAGGGTGGCCCGAGCGGTTGAGGTATTTTACCTCTCTTTGTGGCAATTTGCTCTGCGCATTTAGCCCCTGATCATTAGCCTTCCTGCACGAGGGCTGTGATGGTCTGAGGGGACTCAAGGAGAGGCTTGGGGAGTTCAGGACAATTTTGTGTGTCATCGTATCCTGCTTCAGTGGATTCCGAAGTGGTGATTTCCAACATTGACACTCCCCCCATTTCGTGACCCTAGCTGCTTTCAACATTGTGCATCTTGGGAGTTGCAGCCTCGAGAATTCTAACGCACTGCAACAGGTGAGCAACATTGCATGGGGGAGGAGCGGACCGACGTCACCTACTAAAGAGGCAGCGGGAAATACTTACAGTGATGAACTCGTCTGGTGTTGGGCGCTGAAGAAGGCGAAACGCCGAAATAAATCGTTTGAACTGAGATTCACGGAGTCAGGGCCTTCTTTGACTGGAAGTTTGGTGTGGTAAAGAATATATATATATTTATATATATATGTAGCCACTGGGTGGTTATAGTTAGGACTTAGTTACCATAGGAAATGTTTTTTAAGGTTTGCTAACAACTTTGGCACTGTTTGATGAATGTTGACAAAACTTTCCAATAAAAGTTCATCCACCTCAGCTCTTTTCTTGAAATTTTCAAGGTGATCCATCAAGTGACGGCTGAGAATAAAGAGGGTCCCAAAACGTAATTTCCCCCATCTAATTTACATAGGGATGGTTCAACAGCACTACATTCAAACAGGCCAAATGGAATTATAGAAAATTTGGCAGAAAGCTAGATCTTTATCTAGAGAGCATGCTTTTTGTGTGAATCTGTTCAGTATTTGTATATCTAGATGGTTGAGTTCATGTTACACTCACGAGTGTCCCGCATGCAATCAGCTTTAAATAATAGAGTGATTTGATCAGTCTCCATGCCCAGAAAATGAAAATATATATATATATATCAGGGGGCCGAATAGGGGTACCCTCACCCCTGCACCTTGTGGGTGGGGGGTCCCAGAGGGCTACATTTGAAAACAAATGTTTTTGGGGTTGCTGATATCCCATGGAGCTCTTGTGGGAACCAGGGGCATCCCCCTGGTCTCATGAGAGTCCAGCAGGAGTGCTGGGGCCCTGCTGGCTAGAGTCCTGCAAGACCATGTATGGACGGTTGGCCCTGAAGCTAACCCATGCCATACCCACAGACAGATGTGTGCCTTGGGGGGTTTAACCACACATGGGGAATTAGGTACAAAGCCGGGCCCAATGCCAGACCCTGTGGCCAACCCCACTCCGCACACTGCCAAAGGACATTCGTGCCATCAGGGGTTGGCTGCATGTGGGGCTTGGGAACCTGCAGCACATGCAGGTAAGAGTGGTGGGGTGGTGGGTCTGGATGGGGGGGGATTTTGGCAGACGACCACGAAGGGAAACTAATTATTTATTTAATTTTACCTTGCTGTCCTATGTTGAAAACTCCCCCACGCAGCCCCACCACTCTTACTTGCACAGGCTGCATCTGGCCCTGTGGCCAGCCCCATAGCAAGGGGTTGGCATTGTTGTGTATGTTAATAAATTATCACTGTATGTGAAAAAGAAACCTAGACATTTATTGAAAAATACAAAGGTTAAATTGACTTTATAGTTAGGTAGGGTAATAATATTTCACTTTGATGAGAGAAAGGCCATATGTCCTGTGCAGCGCTTGTTGGTACTGCTCACAACACCCTATATGCCCGGTCAGGGCAACATAGAGGATTGAGGGCTGTTGCCCTGGTGCACTGATGTAATGAGGGATATCGCTCTGTACCGTACTGCGACCTGAAGGAGCCAAAAACTGTGTGCCGCTTTTGGTGACCCCCAGCATGGCAGAAAGGGAGCCAAGCTGAAGGGAAAGGGCTGTCACCTTAGGAAATGTGCAACCAAGAAGAAGGAGCGGGCAATGATCCGTGCAAGAAGAGCAAGGATTCAACTAGAAGAATCTAAGGGCACTCAAGACCTGCCACTGGAGTCAGAACGACTTCCTGTGTGACCAGAGAAGCACTGTGGATGCCTGCCTCCCCGACCTTAGGATTCAGATATCTACTCAGTATTGAGCCACACATGCACCCTCTGCCACTCTGCCCTGACTCTCAAACGAGGGCAGGTAGGACTGAATATCAGGGCTCGGGGGGAACTTGCTTTGAATTACATACTACATCACCGGGAGACCCTGACTTTCACCAAGCCATTTTGGAATTTCAAAGACTTGAACTCACTAGTGACTAGACTTGTGGAGAAGTGTGGGTCACTGGTTAGAGCAGGCAGACCCTGAAGCAGAGGTCAGACCTGGGACCAGGGTTCAATTCCCGACGCGGCAGGGTCTTGAGCTCAAATGTCCACGGACTCGATAATTCTCGCTTCGGTGCCTGACCTAATCATGGGTTCACACTCTGCAACTCTGGGCATTAAGCTTACTTAATCTCCACAACGGCCCCCGCGGCGGGATGCCTGGCTTTCACCTTGGGGATGCCCTGTAGGGGCTATCTCACAGGGAAAAGCCAGGACGGGTTCCCAAGGCAAGCGCTTAGAGACCCCTGGGTGATAAGCCCTATATAAATCCAATATACAATACAATACAATACACTAGTGAGGCCTAGCTTGGCTGCCTCCTCATGTCGCTGGGCAATAACAATGGACCTTAGACGGGAAGGTGGACTTTGGAAGCTGATCCATTTAACAATAGTGGGCCTGCCTTAATAGGATTGCGTGCATTATTTGTGGTGAGCCATATTATGCTTTATGTGAGTGTGTGTGTGTGTGTATATATCACTGGCTGGTGTGTCTTGATGTGAGGGCGTTATACGAAAGCATTAGACATGATGACAGGATTAAGGCTTGCCAGTTCTTTCTAAAAAAACTCAGGGCAGAATTTCTGGAACACACTCCTATTCTCATAGATATGATAGCAATATGCCTAAAAGAGAATGTTTTTATCTTTGAATAAGAGCATTACAAGCAGCTACCAGGAACATCCATGGGCACCTGCTTCGCCCCTAGCTATACCAACTTCATGGAAGGCTGGTGGGAGAAGCAGGTGCTCTGGAATGACCAAACTGAACATTGGATTTTTTGTGAGTCAAAATGGCTGCGGTATATTGATGACATTTTCTTTGTGTGGAAAGGGTCTGAGAATACACTGAATATCTTTGTGAAACTCGAACAATGTCAGTCTTAAATTCACAAGACATTACAGCCAGAAATCCATCGACTTTCTAGCCCTCTGACTTAATGTAGAAAAAGGAAGAATCAGTGCAAACTTATTCAGGAAGAAAATGGCAGGTAACTCAATTCCTCATGCAGCTAGTTCCCATCCTCCCAGTTTCAGATGGGGGATTCCCTACATTGATTCCTGAGGGTTAAGCGCAATTGCAGCACCCTCTTAGTCTATGAAGACACCAAATGGGAAATGAAGGTAAGATTCAGAGAGAGGGTACTCCAGAAAAGCACTAGCTCAAGCAGAGAAGGGCGTCGAGAGTCAGTCCAGGGATGACGTTCTAGATAAAGTTACACCCACTAAGACCAACAAAAAAACAAAAAGAAACCAGTTAGGTTCATCACCAGATACTGCAGTCAATCCAACAAGATACGTAGTATCCTTCAGGAATAGATGGGACATTCTTAGGCAAGATCCCATCCTGAGAAATGAAATAAGTACCTTACCATCACTAACATACATGAGAAGCACATCCCTGAGTGATATGTTTGTACACAGTCATCTCCAGCCCAAGGAAGGTAGCTGGCTCAGGCAAGCTAAGTCTGCAAGAACAGCAGCAATGCGATGGAGGTCACCCTAAAGAAAATTAACATCCACTGGAAAATCCCCAAACGTATAACTTGCAGTACGGACTTTGTAATATATGCCATAGTCTGCCCCTGCAACCTCTGGTACATTGGGTCCACGACCTTCCTAATCAAAAAGCGCATTGTAGAGCACTGTTGGGCGATTCCAAACTGCCACCAGAGCTATAGCACAGCAAGACACTTCTCCAAGGAACATGGGGCTGACTGGACCAAGCCAGATTCTTTGGACTGGACACAGTCACACCCAACCAAAGAGGAGGCAATCGCATAGCAGCCCTATGCAAACTTGAGGCACGCTTTATCCTCTTATTGGGCACAAAATTCCAAAATGGTCTGAACCAGGAGGAGGAATTGTATTCCCACCTGTAATTTTATTAACTTCCAAGCTGCGCCATTGCCAAGGTGGCCTACTCACACCCCACCTCTTCCTTCTCTTCCTAGCTTTTAACCGCACATTTTTTTTTATTTTAACTACAGGCACAATGTTACTTTGAATCTTGTTTCAAATTATGGGAAGTCTTGTAAGAACAAACTGCATTAAAAGTGAATTTTGTCATGTTTTGCTGCAATCTGATAATAGATTGCCATGTTGCTAATGTTATTGTATTTTTAAATCTTGCAGGTACCTGCTGCTGAAAATCACCTTTAACTACACGTTCATGATAGGAATATGTGCACTGGAGTATATTGGCGGACTCTCCCCTCTTGCTCCTCATCACTGTTTTGTGCATTCCCTGGGTACTATACCTCCACTTTAACTGAATATGAAGTAGCAACCAATAGCTTATGAACAATGTTTACTTTACTCACGAGGACCATCCCCTAGTCACACCACTGCACAAGCAACCTTTAGGAAACAAGGCACTAGAACCTATATTTTCCTTCATGATTGGATCATGCACTCTGACACCAGTGGCCCCATAGATCATCATTCTGATGCCTTTATAGATCACATACTGGTTGAGACTCAAAACGTTAATTTACTTAAATTACTGAAGTCCACCAGTACTGTACACTGATTTACCAAACAGCTGCGCCTGTTTTTTCCTATTTTGTTGTCACAATTTCAAACATGTGCCTTAACATTTCATTTTCATTTTCCAATCTTTATTTCGACCATTTGGTCATAAAAGATGCACATACAATAAAATCACATGAATTCTGTCAGATTTGTTAAAACATCAATACATGATTATAAGATCAACACAGACAATAAAAACAGTTATTAAGAATTGAAGTGATTCTAAAGTCTACCCAGCATTTTTTAAAAGACGAATACGCGTATACCAAACATTCGTAAAGAATTTGGAAAGTGCAAAAACGGTTGGGCCAGAAACATCGGATTTTAAAATCCTGTACATAGGTGTATATTCCCTGCCACCCAAATTCTTAATCAAGGGAAGCAGCCAATGCTTTCTGGCTGACTTGTAGGCTGGGCAGAAAAAGATCACATGCAAATCATTTTCCTCTTTATCAATGCAAAGAGGACAGTATTTGGTGGAAGGGACTTGTAACCAGGTGCTTGAGAAGGACCGAAAAGGCAATGTACCGTATCTCCACTGGAGAAATAACTTTCTGGTGAGTATGGGATATATGGGATCGAAAGCCTTCTCAAATCTGTAGAGATACTTAGTTTGCAGGAATATGGAAGAGAGGGACCCCTCTGTCTGGGTAGCTAAGGCCCTTGCCCTTTTGTGTTCGTGATACACATTCGCCAGGGATCTCCTAGAGATTCCTGGTGCTGCATTCGCTGGTTCGGTCCACAATTCAGGGAGCCCCAGATCGGTGCAAATTGACTGGATGTTTTTGACCCAGGGAATACTGAGCGCCTTGGGGTGCTTTAATAGTTCGGCCAATTCCGCCCTATAGTCGGCGAGATCATCGCCGCTCCATAGCCTGCGCCAGAGGGCAATGGGTCTTAGACTTATCTCGTCGGCAAGTGGCCGTAGCCCTAGATCAAGCCTCAGAGGAAGGAGTGGAGTGCTAGGGGGAAGTGCGGTTATTTGTCTTATAAACCTATTTTCCGTGGAAGACAGGTTCCGACATGGAATGTGGCCCCACAATTCAGCCCCGTACAAGATCGCCCCCCTGGCCTGGGCTTTATATATCTGAATTAAGGCCCCCAGTGGGCGGTAGGTCGAACCAGTCATCATCCGGGATATACCCCCGGTAATTTGCACTAATTTAAGGTTAGCCCTGCTCTGATGGGTCCCCCAGGTCATATTTTCGTTGAGCGTCACGCCGAGATATTCAAACGTGGCTACTCTTTCCAGCCGCACTGCTCCCAGTTGGGGATTCGGGCGCTGTTTGGGGCTCGGATTCAATACCATATATTTGGTTTTTGTGGCGTTGATTTCCAACCCTCTATCCTGGCAGAAGGCCACAAAGGCATCGAGTATCCTTTGGATGCCCATGGGTGTTTTAGATATTAACAATGTGTCGTCCGCGAACATTATTGCGGGCACACTGTTGCCGTTTAATTTGGGGGCATCTGTGTAGTCGGTGGCGTTAAGATGGGCGATTACCCCGTTGACAAAGAGGCAAAACAGGGTCGGCGCCAGCACACAGCCCTGTCTTACCCCTCTGCCAACGGGGAATCTATCAGTCAGTTCCCCCGACCTCCCACACCTCACCTGGGCATAATTGTTATGATGCAACCTCTGCAAGGTCAATAAAATATCTGGTGGTACGCCCATCCCTGCCAAGATGATCCAAAGTTTTCCCCTGGGCACGAGGTCGAAGGCGGCCCGTAGGTCCACGAAAATCGTGTACAAACTACCGCCCTCGAACCTCACTGTCCTCCAATAGACCAGATTCAATCTAAAAACCTGGTCCACAGTCGATACCCCTTTCCTAAATCCTGCCTGATAGGGACTGAGGGCGCCCACCTCCTCTATCCATTCCTGAAGCCTATTCAGGAGAACCCTGCCGTACAGCTTCTGCGCTACGTCTATCAGACTAATCGGTCTGTAGTTGGCTGGGAGGAGGGGGGATCCCTTTTTGAAAATCGGGACCACCTCAGCCCCCAGCCAAGTACTAGGGATTTCCATCCCACCGAGGATACCGTTAAAAAGAGCAGCGAGGTAAGGCGCCCAGACGGTGGGCTCCTGCTTGAACAGGTCTCCCGGTAGCCCATCCAGTCCAGGCGCCCTCCCCGAAGCCAGGCCTGAAATAGCAGCAGTGACCTCACTCAGTGTTATTGGATCCGCCTGAGGGCCCAGCCTCTCCGGTTCGATTGGCGCAGGAAGTTCTCCGGACTCAGCGCTATATAGGGACTGGAAGTGGGCCTGCCACACTCCAGGAGCTATGTTAGGCTCCACTGCCGAGTGTAGACTCCCTGATCCCCCATTCACAATTCTCCAGAACAGGCGTTGATCTTGAATTGCTAGGGCCTTTGTGAGTTCTTCCCACTGATTTTCCTCCCATTCTATTTTGGCCTGAGCAAGAAGCTTCTTGTAGGCTTGCCTGCGTTGCTTAAGGCGTTCCCCTCCTGTGCCCTCCTTAATTGCTCCAAGGAGTTCTGTTTTGGCCCGTCTACAGGCTACATTATACCATTGTGTTTTACCTTGGCACCTCTCCCTTGGCTTTCGTATGTTACGAGTAAAGTGAGGTGCCGCAACTTTTATAAGTTCCTCATGGGCAACAAACAGTTTGCTCCTTATATCTATTTTATTTGCCACACTGTCAAGATCCCCAATAGTTTCCAGGATGGGAGTAATCTCTGCATAAAGCAGTGGGAGTTTATCCTTGCTTGTGACCATATGCTCCCACCTAATTCTTCTCCTACTGTTATCTAGGAGGAGCGTGGGGCGATTCCCTTCCTCATGGGTCACTGGGGCCTGAGGTGCTGGATGGGCAAGGTCTAACTCGAGGGCATTATGGTCACTGTCCAACCTGTCTATTACCCTGAAGTCCTGTATTGTTGACCATCTCGCCAATTGGACCAGGACATAGTCCAAATGTGACTCTCTTCCCCGCCGATTGTAAGTATTTTTGCCTGGTATATCGGATTTAATTCGCCCATTACACGCTCTGAGTCCAAACCTTAACGTAAGGGCAGTGATTTGCAGTGCCAGTGGGGTCCAAGCTTTCGGAGATGGCACATCAACCCATGGTACTGCCCACCTGACTTCTTCTTCTGATAAGAACCCTTCCTGGAGGCCGGGGAGTGGCTCAAAGTGAGAGTTAAAGTCCCCACCCACCACATAATATGAATCAGTCGACAGTTCAGATAAAAAGTTCGAGAGTTCATCAAAGGTCGATGATTCTTTTGCCATTCCCATCGGCCTGGAATAGATGTTGACCAGCAGGAGGTTAGCTTTGTTTGGCCACGTTAATAAGACCGCAAGGATGTCATCAGAGTTGAATGGGAGCCGTGTGGCCACACAGCCCAGGTGCGCAGCAACCCACGTCGTAAGGCCCCCTGATGGGCGGCCTTTGCCTTCCCACCTTGCTGGGATGAAAAATGACGAATAGCCTTGATGTCCATAGTCCTCTCTGGCCCAGGTTTCCTGGAACATGCATATGTCACCAGTTTCTATGTACTTTGCCCAAGCCGGCTCTTCCAGTTTGTTAGCTAATCCCGCGATGTTCCAGGAAATTATCTTCAAATGTTCGGAGGTACCATGAGGGTTGGAGGAGGTGAGTCCATGCCCCACTTCAATTGCGGGACCTGTAGTGGGGGCAGCAAAAGATGCATGTGGCACCGGTGGTCTTGGCGCACCATTGCCCACAAGGAAAGGAACCGTAGTTATCCCCTCAGCAACAACTACCCCATCAGTGGCTTGGTGAGAAGATTCGGTTCTGCCATGGTCTGAAGCAGCTGGATCATTCAGGGGGCCAGAAATTGAACCGGAGGACACAGTGGGGGGTTCCAGGGGGCCACAGGAGCCCGAGACCCCTGGCACTGTCTTACAGACGGTAAGTCAGTCAACCCCATCCAAACCGTTCAGGCAGTTAAAGCGATTAAAATCGCAAAAAGGTGTTTCCGGCGGTTGGAAGTACGGGCTTTGTAGAAAGCCTTTGTGTTTACGTCTGTGTTCCACCCTTGTCCAGTCATCGTGTATTGGGACCTGGTGCCTGGGAATCGGGGGGAAGAAAAAAGATACTGGGAGGGTCTGTATGGTGGAATCAAGGGATCGGTTCATTCCTCCACAAATGTGTCGTACCGTGCCCGGATCCTTAAAGGTTACCATAATACAGTCCCCCACTATGGTTTTCCTGGTCTTCCCTAGCCATGGAACCCTTCTCACCATGATGATTTCGTTATTAAAATGGGATGGCAAGGGTCGGTTCCAGTTAAGCCATTTGATTACCTTTTTCTTAAGGGATTGGTAGTCCTCATTTTCCCCTGATCTTAAGTGGGGGGCACCAGCTAAGACCACCATTAATCTATTAGCTTCAGGCGGGAGGTCTGGCCTTCGTGGTCTGGGAGTTGGGCAAACGGGCGTGTGTGGGGGGGCGTTAACCTGATCTTGATGTATTCCAGAGGACTCTATTTGAGAGCTATGGGAGGCTAGGTCCACTGGGTGGGTAGGTCTGTTGCTTTGGTTATTGTGCCGTGCCTGGAGTTGGATGGCCATAAGGGGTTGCAGAGGGAGGGCAGGCGGCGGGTTTCTGGGGGGGGCTTTATTGGCATTAGTTGCAGCTTCTGCTTTGGAAGGATCCCCAGCAAAGGAATGGGTTCCCACTAGCTGTGTCTGCTTACTTACTAGAGTGTTCAAAGTGGTAAGAGAAGTTTCTAGTAGGGTGAGCCTGATCTCGACTTTTTTTAAGCTGTCGGTGATGGGCTGCAAAAGGGAGCGTAGTAGGAATTCAATGCTCCCTTTGGCAGAGAGTGGGAGGTTTAAGTTTGATGAAATTGCCTCTGGTTCTTTAGTGGTGGCCGTTATACTTGGGTTTGGGGGCTTAGGCGGTGAAATGGTAGGCACTATCTCCGTAGGCTTCCCCGATAGAGCGGTGTTAGTGCGTTTCTTGCCAAAGTCAAGATGTGATATTTTGGATTTCCCCCACCCCCCCACTGTTTTCCGAGCACGTTTACTGGGTGAGGGCCTATGTAACTCCGCCACTACATTTAATTTGGGCTTGCTCTTATTAGCCAATTGCGTAGGTGGGGTTTGAGTTACCAGGTTAACAGGGGTATGGGAGAACTCAAGAGGGGCTGGCTCTGTGTTTTTTCCAAGCGCTATCCCTGGAGTAGAGGGAATTTCCCTTAGTAAGACGGGGAAGTCCTCGAGTGTCGATTTAATTAGACTGCTGGGTGGAGTGCCTTCCTCTTGAGTGGTGGGGTAAGGAATGATATCGGTTAAGGGCCTGGTTTTCATAGATTCAATGGAGCGCCTGCGCTCCACCCTACGCTTCTCAAGCGAGCTTTCCTTGTCCGCTTCTCCTTTAGTGGGTTTAAAGTAATTATCCAAAGTCCCAGAGCTGGAGGCGCCTACCCTTAAGGGGGTTTCCCGTGGTGGGGGCGAAGGCATTGCCTTAATTGTAACACAAAGGGGGATCAAGAGAGTGGGCCCAGCCCAGCCTCCTTCGGCCACTGACGGCCAAAGACGGTCCCGCCCTTGTCCCGGGCTTCTCCCGGGACGCTCCCGCGCAGCGGTGTTCGTGCACTTACTTATGGCCTAGGATACAATTGGGTAATGGGTAAGGGCGTGGCGATGAGGGAGAGTGGCCCAGGTGTTGCGGGCGGAGCTGAGCTGTGACTCTTGGGAAACTGAGTCCAGCCCCTCCTGCTCGCAGCCCTCACAGCCCTTAGCCCTGGTCTGTCCCAACAACGGCAGCTCCCAAGTTCCAGGCGCCCCTTGGCGAAGCGGGACCCGCGCAGCGGGTTCCGCGAGGCGTGAGGTCAGAGGCAAAGGCAAAGGCGATCCACACGCCGTCCAGCAGGTCCACGTACTGCCCAGGTATGTGCGAGTGTTGTCCCACGTAGAGGGAGGAATCCGGCAGCTTTCACTGGTCAGCTGAGGGCGGGGCGATGAGGGAGAGCGGCCCAGGTGTTGCGGGCGGAGCTGAGCTGTGACTCTTGGGAAACTGAGTCCAGCCCCTCCTGCTCGCAGCCCTCACAGCCCTTAGCCCTGGTCTGTCCCAACAACGGCAGCTCCCAAGTTCCAGGCGCCCCTTGGCGAAGCGGGACCCGCGCAGCGGGTTCCGCGAGGCGTGAGATCAGAGGCAAAGGCAAAGGCGATCCACACGCCGTCCAGCAGGTCCACGTACTGCCCAGGTATGTGCGAGTGTTGTCCCACGTAGAGGGAGGAATCCGGCAGCTTTCACTGGTCAGCTGAGGGCGGGGCGATGAGGGAGAGCGGCCCAGGTGTTGCGGGTGGAGCTGAGCTGTGACTCTTGGGAAACTGAGTCCAGCCCCTCCTGCTTGCAGCCCTCACAGCCCTTAGCCCTGGTCTGTCCCAACAACGGCAGCTCCCAAGTTCCAGGCGCCCCTTGGCGAAGCGGGACCCACGCAGCGGGTTCCGCGAGGCGTGAGGTCAGAGGCAAAGGCAAAGGCGATCCACACGCCGTCCAGCAGGTCCACGTACTGCCCAGGTATGTGCGAGTGTTGTCCCACGTAGAGGGAGGAATCCGGCAGCTTTCACTGGTCAGCTGAGGGCGGGGCGATGAGGGAGAGCGGCCCAGGTGTTGCGGGCGGAGCTGAGCTGTGACTCTTGGGAAACTGAGTCCAGCCCCTCCTGCTCGCAGCCCTCGCAGCCCTTAGCCCTGGTCTGTCCCAACAACGGCAGCTCCCAAGTTCCAGGCGCCCCTTGGCGAAGCGGGACCCGCGCAGCGGGTTCCGCGAGGCGTGAGGTCAGAGGCAAAGGCAAAGGCGATCCACACGCCGTCTAGCAGGTCCACGTACTGCCCAGGTATGTGCGAGTGTTGTCCCACGTAGAGGGAGGAATCCGGCAGCTTTCACTGGTCAGCTGAGGGCGGGGCGATGAGGGAGAGCGGCCCAGGTGTTGCGGGCGGAGCTGAGCTGTGACTCTTGGGAAACTGAGTCCAGCCCCTCCTGCTCGCAGCCCTCACAGCCCTTAGCCCTGGTCTATCCCAACAACGGCAGCTCCCAAGTTCCAGGCGCCCCTTGGCGAAGCGGGACCCGCGCAGCGGGTTCCGCGAGGCGTGAGGTGAGCGGCAAAGGCAAAGGCGATCCACACGCCGTCCAGCAGGTCCACGTACTGCCCAGGTATGTGCGAGTGTTGTCCCACATTTTCTTTATGTTTATAATTTCAAATGTGCACGTACCTTTAAATATCACGTAATGGAGGTGGTGGGCATGGGACCAAGGCGACAGACAAAACGCGTCTTCCTTTTCTGCTGTATCAAACATAAACCTGCTGAGTTGACCGAGTCGGCTTGTGTGGATTTTTCAATGGATTTGCATTTCCTTGGTGTATGTATCTTTTTTTTTTTTAGAAAGGCAGGTGTGCTGAAACGTGTCAAGTGGATAAATAAACAATAGCTTAATGGTGAAGCTTACCTGTGTGTCGGAGTCTGATTTCTGGAGAAAGAGTCGGGAGTGGTTGAAATATATATATATAAAGTGGACCGAAGCAAGACTAACACACTACTGGGACTAGTCCTCATAATGCACCCGTCCTCACAAAGATAGTGTTTGTCTGGTTAACCCACACTATGAGGTCCGAGCCAGTCCCTACAGTGCTATAAATACACACACTCACATATGGAGGAAAGAAAAAGACAGGATTTACACAACAACAGCATATTTAAATGAGAGCACTGACACAGACCAGTATTGTATTTGACTGTGCAAGGTTGAGTCCTCCGAGGGACAAAGTCTTTGCCACATTTATAAGTTATTTTATTAATGACCCCTAAGGCATAAGTAGACTATCTTCTAGGTTTGGATAGTGATATTTTTTTTAAATATAAGAGCTATTTGGCATATGGACCTAACAAATCTTTTCTAGGTGAAATCCGTGATCAGACCCGCCACTTACAACCATTATCATAAAAATCTTACTAATAACACGTTTGAACTTGTGAGTTGACAGCCTCAACAATAAATCAGATAGCAAGGTAGCAGCGAATCGACCTGATGATATGTGTTGCAAAATGCAGCACACATAGAAAGAGGTAGAAACAAGGAGAAATAGAGATATTTCTCCTCGTTATGCATCCCCTGGGAAGGTGTAAGTTCTTTGCGCATTCCCAGGTTTACAAATTCTTGTAAACCTTGTCACAATCCATGGGTGTTGCGTAGGAACACCCTCGCAACACCCATGGAACTGAGGGAAATTACTTTAAAAATAAAACTTCGATCACACAGATGATGGTAGAATTGCACTATAGAACGTGTTTAACCAGCTGTAGAAATGTTTTCAAATTGCAAATGACTTGCAGAAAATTGTGCCTGTTTTATTACATCAAATAATCATATTCAAATGTATTACTAATTTAGTAAATGATTCCTAGATCAATCACATGCAGGGAAAACGTATAGCACTTAAAAATGTATGTAAACTAATATAGAAGAAGGTTTTTTTTTATACCAGGTAATCATTCTCAAATGTGCCTTTTAGTTGGGCCTAAAATCCCTGTCTATCGACTCTTGCTCATAGCTTAATAGATGTTTCTTGACTGTTGACTTGAAATTCCTGTTATTCAGCTTCCTCACACCATGTTAGGTCATTTCTCTAATACAATGAGCAGCTGTGACTACTTGAATACATAATGAGTTAGATATATTTTATGAATGCCTTACTGCATATTATTTCTAGTGTTGCCTCATCATATTTGACTTGCTTTGTATTCACAATGGACATATAGTGCATCTTTTAGCCCAGGTGAGAACGTTCTCATGAGAACAATTTTTTACACTATATCGACAGGCATGTTTATAGTGGAATCCAGAGAAGAAGCATCGGAAGTTGACAACACGATTGGATGAGCAGTTTCCATTGGAAGAGGAGAGTTAACGCCTAACCATTATCGATACATAATTGTGTGGTTTCATAATAATGAGTGTTCATAGCTAGTGAATGAATGGAAGATGAGCTTTTGCAGAAATCAGATCGGAAGAAGATTCTGACCCAGATCTCTTTATCCTGCCTGTGCAACTCCTCTACTGAAGAGTCGCTTCTTTACTTTTGTTACCGACAGCTACTGCTAAAGGTGACTTTCTTTTTACTTTATTTAGATACCCTTTCTTGATTAATGCTACAGCAAATATCACCATTTTAAATCGATTGCTACTGCAGCTGTGAGGAACTCAGCTGAGTTTCTAGAACAACACTTTATGGGTAGTTCTTTTTATAATATAAATCTTGCCTTTTTACAAAAAGAACTCTTCATGGATTCTATTTAGGGTAGATTGGGCTCCTTACTTAGTTTAGTTATCATTTCCTTTAGGGAACACTCCGTATTGATTTATGTTGTCACTAATCAACCTTTTTATTGACATTTCTGTAAAACGATTAATCTGAATAAAGACAACAAAAACAATACTAATCCTTAAGATAAATAAAGGTGTTGAAACATCATCAACCCCTCATCATTGGCTGAAAATTCATGTGACCGTTGATGATGCGTGCAAAGTTTATGCCTTTGCTCTAGCTCCTTCCTGATTTGGTGGCAAAGGTCCGTTGACCATTCCAAGAGCCATAAGGATTTCCCGAGGGATGAAATCAGTAAGTTGGGTGTTTAGTCTTAAATACCACTCTTGGCTAATCATCAGGCTCCTACAGAATTCCTACCGAGGGCAGAGTAAAGCAACTCAGCGATGTGTGCTGCGTTACTCCAGATTTTTAAAGTCACTCAGAGCCATGCAAAGTGGCTTTGCGTGGCTTTAAAAATCTGATATACAGGTCTGCATCACAGATGTACCATGTTTGGTGGTGCAAACGTGACATAACCCTCTCATAAATAAGGTCATTGGTCTCCTCAACATGCAAGAAATCAGTTAGGGTGCCAGATTTTCACAAATTTGCAGACTGCCACTGTGTCATAAAATGACAGGCTCTCACTCTGCCCAATTTCGGTTTTCCAGTCTCAATTGAAGGTGTAGGAACAAAGGTCACAGTTGCATGGCCACTCTGTGTAGAGGTTTGACAATGCCATTGCGCAAAATTGCTCAGGACTAACAACTAGAAAATAATTTAGTGCTCACATAGGCAGGCACATGAGCATCTTGCCTCAACTTTTCCAAATACCAGGGCATCAAACTATCATATGCTGATGTTTTCCACTCAGCTGTGTGCCTGGTTATTTCTGTGATACTCACTTTTTTATAGCCAAATGAGGAGGCTTAACCCATCTATTTGGTCTCAACTGCCTTAAACCAATCACTGAGGTCCCAAAGGAGCAAAGGACTTGCCTTAGCACATACCAATGCCCCAGAAAATGTTCTTGTAATGGCCACAGAGGGAACAGCTGGCACCTATCCGAGCGGGAAACGACCTTTACAATACGTTTGTTACACCGCCATACATTTACATCGCGTACATTACAACGCAAGTCGTTACAACGATTTGCGCTGGATGGTGCTATACACTATGGAATAGTATGATTTACTATTCCAAAACCTTCCCTACTGTATAGTAAATCATACCATTCCTAAGTCCAGCTCCCTCCAGTGCAAGTCGTTGTATGGACTTGCATTGTAATATCTGCAATGTAACGTACCGTGATGTAAATCATCGCATTGTAACGTCATATATTCATCTGAGCACGCATTATGGATGGATGTTCATGAGCAGGTTGCACAACCGAGGCTGATGGTGTTTTATGTGTCCAAAAATAGATACTAATTTCCCAGCTCTGGTTATAGGCAAGTATTTACAGAGAGATAGACCATATTTTAAATCCCTTTGAAACGGTTCAAGGTCACTATGGCACATCAGTTTTCAAAGCGCTTGTCTGACCTTTGTGACAGGACTGATAAAGTCATTCTTTCAAAGGCAAGCACTAAACTGAAATCACCTTCTTCAAAATGTGTCAGTGTTAAATATTGAATTCTTTGACAAATGTGAACAATCTCGATTTTAGACACTACCTTTTGTATTTGGTCCAAACAACTGTTTCACTTCCGTAGACGTTCAAGCCACTTTTACATGGAAAATGTTTTTTTCTTAAACTGAACCAATATTAATCTACATGGTTCTTTAAAAGTGTGGAAAACACCAAGGGTTTTATTTACAAGACACTGGTGGAGCGCGGTATTACACCAAAATTGGCAACGCCGTGCTCCAACAGTTTAAAAATGCAGGGATACGCTGTATTCCCAAGAATGCGGCACACTCCTGAATTACCCCTGGTGCTAAAAAAGCTACCTAGCACCAAGGACACCTTCCTGCACACAAACAATCTTTACAGGTGATTTGCTCTATCTATGTGCGCTGTAGAATGCAGCACATGTGGAAAAAGCAAAATATGTGTCACCTGCTTAAGACCAGGTCTTCCCTGGCTGTATTTTTGGTGCTGCCCCTTACCTTGTAAATATGGGGCAGCGTCAAAAAGCAATGGGTGCTCCGGTTGAACGCCCACTTTAACATTCATTGCACGCCTCTTTCACGCTAACAGTGGCGTGCATAGGGGTATTATTTACAAGGTGGCGTTAAGCCACGTTAAGTGACTTAACCCCGCCTTGTAAATAAGACAAAGGAGTTAACGCCATCAGAACGACTGGAAAAGTGACCTTCGGGTGGCGCTAACTCCTTGTAAATATGCCTGATGTTTTGCCCGAATGTCATATGTGGAGTGAATGATTATATTCCTAAAATACAGAGAATATCGCCTTTGCATCTATTTAGTGAGAGTCGTTTTTGCAGAGGCTCAACCTACTTTTACAACGATCACGTCAGTTCCAAGTAGTGTGTCTATACTGAACTGAAAGACTCTTTGGCAAATGTAAAAACCTGTTTGGGGAATGACATTTCAAGTGTGCAGTGATCAGACAAGTTTTCTGAATGGGGTAGCCCGGCAGAAATATAATACCCACCTTTTAATAGCGAAACATATAATTGCTAATAAACCCAACAAATAATAGAAGCTCACGCAAACAGTTAAACAGATCTAGATTTAGAAAAAATCTAAAACAAATACCAATTGTTAATGCTTTATAAACTTTTATTTTTGTACTCATTTTTTAACTCTTTATACTATGTAATCTGTAATCATTTTGTCTTACACTACTCTTACAATTCTAATACTGAAACCTACTACAGCATAACTTCAAGTCAGCAGCAGTGTTGCCCTGTATCTTCGGTTCCTGTCATTCAGACAAATCTAAATCTCCCAAAATCTGAGATTGATGTGAAACTTTTTTTATAAAGGCTGATGGAGTGTGCCATTCCGAGATATAACTTAATGTAAAGGTGGGGTGACTGAGTGAAGGAGGAACCAACCAAACACTTAACACCTCCGGCTAGATCAATACATCTCATGGGAAAGCATTGATGGACAGGAGGATTCCAACCTGGCCTAATGCATGGGCCAAGTGAAGACAAGACGACACTGATGCTAGCACATGATTAGCTAACACAAGAGCGATGCAGTCAGACGCAGTGGAGGATGGCGGGAGTGGATACGCTGCAATGAGGTGCGCTTTGAGGCAGGGATGAACAGCTAATGCCCAGCTGCATGCTGACATTGGTCTCGGAGTCAGTGTGATCTCACAAAAGGCATACGGGCATGGTGAAGAGGCGGTCACTGAGGAGGCCATACACCTCACTGACTGTGAAACAGACCTCTACCTAATGTAGGTGCCACAATGTGCCTCTGAGCATTAGGATGTTCTCTATGCTATGCAAGGTATGCTCCCAGCCCCACCAAGCATCGCATCAACTATAATTTTCAAATGGGGGTCTGTAGTTGGCAATGGTTTGCACCTTTGTCCAAGTAGGTACCCTGCTTCCTAGTCAGGGTAAGGGAGTTACACTCCTAAAATAACCCCTGCTCAGCCCCTTGGTAGCATGGCACAAGCAGTCAGGCTTAACTCAGAAGCAGTGTGTAAAGCATTTGCACATAACCAACAGTAGTACAGACATCCTCGGTAACAATACCTTTCTCGTTACGGTCGGGAAACGTTGGTGCGAGCCAGTCATGGTGGTTACATTGCAAAATGGAAGCGGTGCAGGGTGCAGTGCTCTCTTGATGCGGTGCATGTAGGGGCTCAGTGACGAATGTCCAGACGGCATCGGTGAGGCCAAGGCTTACGGTGCCACGATGCGGTCACAGGTGTTAGAGTCAGCAGCAGCGCCAGCGTCGGTGAGACCAGGATGGCAAAGTGAAGTGAGGTGGTGTGGTGCAGAGTGTGGTGCCCACAGGTCACAGAACAAGCAGCGGCTCGGTGGCAAGGGCATCGGTCATCGTCGCCGGTGAGATCAGGGTTGCGGTGCGAGATGCGGACAGTGCCGTCAAGATACAGAGCCAGCGACGGAGTCAGCAGCGTTTCCCTTCTCTGTAGTAACTGAAACAGCGGTTCCAGAAGCAAAAACCCAGAGGTTGGTGAAGTCTTTGCAGTCCCTGAGACTTCATAACAGGAGGCAAGCTCTACTTCAGGCCCTTGGAGATACTCAGCTCAAGTGAAGAAAGTTCCAGTTCTTTCACTGCCTAAGGCAGAAGCAGCAACTGCAGGCCAACCCAATAAAGCAACAACACAGTAAAGGGGTAGTCAATCAATCAATCAGTGACACTTATAAAGCGCGCTACATACCCGTGGGGTCTCAAGGCGCTGGGGGGGGGGGGGAGCCGCTACTGCTCGAACAGCCAGGTCTTCAGCTTCTTCCTGAAGGAGAGGTGGTCTTGGGTCAGGCGCAGGTCGGTCGGGAGGGAGTTCCAGGTCTTGGCGGCCAGGTGGGAGAAGGACCTTCCTCCTGTAGTCGCTCTTCGGATGCGGGGGACGGCGGCGAGGGCGTGGTTGGCTGATCGGAGGTGGCGTTTGGGAGCGTAGAAGTTGACTCGGCTGTTGAGGTAGCTCGGGCCTTGGTCGTGTAGGGCTTTGTGTGCGTGGGTGAGGAGGCGGAAGGTGATTCTTTTGTTGACGGGGAGCCAGTGAAGGTCTCGCAGATGTCCGGAGATGTGGCTGGTTCGTGGGATGTCGAGGATGAGTCTGGCTGAGGCGTTCTGGATCCGCTGGAGTCTCTTCTGGAGCTTGGCGGTGGTCCCGGCGTAGAGGGCGTTGCCGTAGTCCAGTCGGCTGGTGACGAGGGCCTGGGTGACGGTCTTCCTGGTCTCGGTGGGGATCCACCAGAAGATCTTCCGTAGCATGCGTAGGATGTTGAAGCATGCCGAGGAGACGTTGTTGACTTGCCTGGTCATGGAGAGGGAGGAGTCCAGGATGAAGCCCAGGTTGCGTGCATGGTCTGTCGGTTTGGGTGCGGTGCCCAGGGCGGGAGGCCACCAGGAGTCGTCCCAGGCGGAGGGAGAGGAGCCCAGGATGAGGACCTCCGTCTTGTCCGAGTTCAGTTTCAGGCGGCTGGTCGTCATCCACTCGGCTACCTCTTTCATCCCTTCGTGCAGGTTGGCTCTGGCGGCGGCGGGGTCGTTGGTCAGGGAGAGGATCAGCTGGGTGTCGTCGGCGTAGGAGATTATGCTGAGGTTGTGTTTGCGTACGATGGCCGCGAGGGGGCTCATGTAGACGTTGAAGAGGGTGGGGCTCAGAGATGATCCTTGGGGGACGCCGCAGATGACTTCGGTGGCCTCTGACTTGTACGGTGGTAGGCGGACTCTCTGTGTTCTCCCGTCGAGGAAGGAGGTGATCCACTCCAGCGCCTTGTCCTGGATTCCGACGTTGCTGAGGCGCCGTACTAGGGTGCGGTGGCAGACCGTGTCGAATGCCGCGGAGAGGTCTAGGAGGATGAGGGCCGCTGTTTCTCCATTGTCCATCAGGGCTCGGATGTCGTCGGTGGCGGCGATGAGGGCGGTCTCGGTGCTGTGGTTGGCTCGGAAGCCGGACTGTGAGGGGTCGAGGGATCCGTTCGTCTCGAGGAAAGTGGCCATCTGCTTGTTGACGGTCTTCTCGATGACTTTGGCTGGAAACGGGAGGAGCGAGATGGGGCGGTAATTCTTGAGGTCGGTGGGGTCCGCTGTTGGTTTCTTGAGTAGGGCGCTGAGTTCGGCGTGTTTCCAGCGCTCGGGGAAGATGGTGGTGTCGAGGGATGTGTTGATGATGTCTCGCAGGTGGGGTGCGATGACAGCGTCGGCTTTGTTGAAGACGTGGTGAGGGCAGGGGTCGGTCGGTGATCCGGAGTGGATGGAGTTCATCGTGCGGATGGTGTCTTCGGTGCTGATCGGGGTCCAGGCGCGGAGGGTGGTGGTGGGGGGTGGTTGTTCGGTCATGGTGTGCGTTGGTTGGTTGTTGAAGCTGTTGTGTATGTCCGCGATCTTGTTGTGGAAGTATGAAGCCAGGGAGTTGCAGAGGTCTTGCGATGGGGTGATGTCGTTGTTTCCTGCGCTGGGGTTGGAAAGCTCTTTGACGATGTTGAAGAGTTCCTTGCAGTTGTGTGCGTTGTTGTCCAACCGGTCCTTGAATGCTGTTTTCTTGGCGGCGCGGATCAGCTGGTGGTGTTTCCGGGTGGCAAGTTTGAAGGAGGTCCTGTTGTCCGGTGTCGGTTCCCTTCTCCAGACTTTCTCGAGGGCTCGGCAGTTCTTCTTGGAGCTCTTGAGTTCGTCGGTGAACCATGGGGCTTTCTTGCTGCCGGGTCTGCTGGGCGGGGTCCTCAGTGGGGCGAGTTCGTCCGCGCAGTTGCTGATCCACTTCGTGAGGTTGTCGGCGGCCTGGCTGGGGTTCGCTGAGCTGGCAGGAGGGTGCTGGCTCAGGGAGGTGGCGAGCTGGTCTGCTGTGATCTTGTTCCAGCTTCTGCGGGCGGTCTGTTGCTGGTGGTGGTGGGTCGTAGTCCTCTTGACAGTTCTTCCAGTTCTTCTTCTTAGCAGGTTCCTTGATTCCAGCGAGTTCTAAAATTCTGGGGTCTGGGCTGTGGAACAGGAGCCCATGTTACCATCGATGCTCAGGCTGCTGGCGCAAGACGCCTCTTAGTTCCCATTCTGAATAATTACCAAAATAAAGAGACAGGCGCTGGAAGCAGGAATCAAGAACAGAGTTTAATTCTCATGAGGAGAGCCTGTCATGTCAGACACGAAACAAGGTGCCATCGGGAGGTGCTCTAACAAGTGAGCTGAGACTCTTTCTTTTATACCTTACAAAACTCTTGACATTACAATCAGGACAGTGTGACGCAAAAGAAAAGACATCCCTATAATCCTCGTGTCAATCCTACCCCACATGTGTTCACAATAGGGACCCTTGACCTGCTGATAAGAGGGGGGGGCAATCACGCAGCTGAGTGTTCCGTCAACAGTTTAGGATGTGTGCGCCTGATCATAGCCCAGGGGGTGGGGTGGCCAGGATCAATAGTGGGTCCTTTGAAGAGGAGTGACTTCATACAATAAGGGCAGTAAATGGTATCTCCCGGCTCAGGCGATGGCCTCGGACATGTGTGGTCAGCCGGACTCGGGGGAAGGGGTCATCAAAGGAGTGGTATTCATGCCGCGTGGACAATCGAGCGCGGAGGGAAGGCTTGTCAACAGAGGGGCATTCATGGAAGGAAAGGAGGTGTTGGTCAGGCGCGGCCGTGACTCCCAAGGACAGGGTCTTGCAGAAGAAGAAGGTTTATGACTTGCCCATGTGAGGAGAAGGGAGGGGGTCAGGGTGCGCGCAGGGTCAGAGTCGCACAGAGAGAGAGAGGTCTTATGACCCGTACATGAGAGAACAGGGGCAGTCAGATACAGCTGGGGGGCTATGTCAGCTGAGGCGAAGGATGCTTCTTCAAGAGGGAAATGGGGGGGGTGCCTGGGTCAAGCAGGAGGGTTGCCTTTCATAGCAGGGTTGCGCAGAGTGCTGGGTTTCATGGTCTATGCATGTGAGAGTGGGAGGGGGGTGCTCAAATGCGCGCAGGAGGGAAGCCAGTGATTCTATAAAAACGGACAGAGAGGCCATGGCCTAAAATGGCTGTCATGTACATATGGGCACAGGCTTTCATTGGCAGAATGATGCGGTCAACATTTCAGGGTATACGTGGTGCCTACAGGGAGGGGGACGGGAGAGGGCAAATGAACGCCGCTTAGGTACATTAATTTTGCTAATTTCCACAGTCGCCGCTTTTAACATAAGCGAGTTCATTTTCCTATCCTTCCTAGTTAAGGGGCGTACATATAAACATGTGGTTGATGAAATAGCATTTGTCAATACTAACATATTGCACAAAAATCATGAACAGTTGATGTGATGGGCAGAATGCAGCACATAGGAAATTGCATTTGTCGAGTTCCTATCATTTCAAAAGCACTACATAGCATAAATGTTTCTGACTTAAAAATGTGACCAATGAACATTTTGACCCAGCAGTTGAGGGCGGAATCAGTTCAATATACAAAGTCTCTTCGTCACAGTGTCTTTTAGCAGTGAGCCATCACTGGTAGGCTCTAGTCCGTGTCCTTTCGTTGGCGCTGTTGAGCACCGGCGGTGGAGCTATAGGTCCAGCTCGGTTCTATCCTTATGCGTTGCAGGGTGCGGTCAGTCCTCTGCTGTTAGACCACAGTCCTGTTCCCTAAACAATCCGTTTAGCGGCGCCTTATGTTCGGCACCTATATTTCCGTGGCAACACCCTATTCCCACCTGAATGCCGTTCTTCCTTTTGGCGTGAAGTCACATGGAAAAGAGGGTGTGTGTTGTTCAAACAGTCGATAGGAGAGAGGAGGAGTTGGGTCAGAGTTCCTGGGACACACAAAAGAGACCAAGGGAGCAAAGGATAACAAGCAGGCAGGCCCATCAATCGGGCCCAAAGAAGGGGGACGGAGACTCCAGGCACATGTGGGTTAGCAGACGGAGGGCTTCAGGGCAGCCCGTCAAGTTTCATTTTCCACGTTGAAATTGCTGTCTCGTCCCGCATCTTGTTGCTCTGCAGCTCCACCTTTGGTCGAGGTCACACGTGTCTCAAGATCTGCAGCCAGGCTGTACGTCACATCCGACCCTTCTCCTTCGGTGATCCTGAATCTTTGAATAGGTACAAAACAAGTTTTTAGAGAACTGGCAGAAGAAGACATCTATGCATGTGAATTCCTCCCTCAATCCTACGCATTTGGGAGATACGCTCATCGGTCACAGTCAGAGGTCTATTACCAAGCAGTGCGTATGTCGGCATTCCTACTGAGTTCATGCCAAGTTTATTCATCGTCCTATTTATAACTCAAGTGAGGATAAATAAGATTCCCATCAACTGTGCATTTCATCATATTCAACATTTCGGAACATTTCCCTTCAAGGCTAGCTAACCTTTTCAAACAGGGCGGGGGCGCTATCATCGAGAGTCAGGTAAAACAGGGTTTTCTCGAGGGACGACAGTTACTCATGGTCATCATGTTTATATCCGGGACAGCAGCTGGGGTCTATCAAATGGGGTGGGGATGCTTCGGGCGCTCGCGCTCGGGTGCAAAAGGGGGTGGGGCAATCTGGGCATTGGGGGTCAATCTAGACGTTGGCGTTCGTCTCTGATGAACAGAAAAATAAGGTGCCATTGACATACAGTTCCCCTATAAAGGGCCAGATTTGGGGGACCTTAGTCGTCTTACCTGTCCTTTCCTTCTCAGCCAATTCGAGTTCATTCATTTTTGCAGAAAGGAGAGGTAGTAATATGGCGAGATACAATCATTTTAGTTTCGGTCAATTTCGCTGAACACCTTCGCGTTCAATAAGTATCCAATCAGACTAGTGCCAGTGAGGCACTATTTTACCATAAAAAGGAAGAGGAAATAGGGAGACTCTCAGAGAGTGAGAGTCGTCCGCAATATAAACGAGCCATTTGGTACACGTATGACATGTAGAGAGAGAGAGAGAGAGAGAGAGAGAGAGAGAGAGAGAGAAAGGGAGAGAGATATAGAGAGGAAAAAGGTGGGATAGAGATAGAGAAAGACAGAGAGATGTGTACAAAAATAGGTCATTTAGTGCGTTCACAACACAGAACAGCAGGGGGTCAGGTAACGGAGAGACGCAAACAAAGGGAGAACATAAACCCCTACAGCACATACACACGAACTCAGACAGAGGAAGACAGTACATGTATTACATATATATAAGACATTCACGACAAAACACAAAACAACAGTTGGCCAACAAAATCTATTTTTTCTTATCCATCATGTCTTTACTATCCTATTTATCTTCGTGCTTAGTTCTTTTTACCTTTCCCTCCTTTTCCCTCTCGCTTGTTATTTCTGCGAGCGTTCTCAATTGCCAATACTTACACCTCGGTCAGTCGATCTGAAATTAACCTGGTCGCGCTTTTTACCCATGGTTGGATCTTAAACCATTTTTCAGTCCCTTCCTTTGGTGGGAAGTTCTCCAGGCTGAGGCAACGGCAAGTATTGATCGGGAGAACAGTCAAACAGCTTGGCTAGATCTATAAGAGTGTGAGAAGGGGGGCAATACATTTTGAACATCAGCATCATTTCTAACTTCCCAGACGGGTGGTGCCGTGGTAACCCTTACCCACACACTTTCCTTTGTCCTTTCCCTACCTAGTCAAACGTCTAGTTACATTATCTAACGTGTCATTTCGAGTCACTTTTCGTCATACAGTACCCGTCAAATTTTCTATGTCAGTCCATCCTCCCAGTCGTTACGTTTTAAGGAGGAACAGTCCTGTCTAAGTCTACGTCTGTCAAAGCTTGTTAGCATAAGTACTATGCTCAGATCCCCCCTTTTCTCCTTTTGTCGGTCGCTCGATCGTCGCTTCTCCATACTTCAGCCGACGTTCCGACGGGACCTGCAGAAGGGAGGAGAAGAAGGGGGGTGGGGGCAGCATTCAAAATACATCAGCGCGCATAAATCCGAAAATGTTTTTACCTACCACATACTCGATCTATCTCCCCGGGGTGCATTATCTACCATCTCGGCGTTTAAGCCCAGAGGTACCAGTAATGTCAGATAGATAATCATTTGACGATCTGCGTATCTACATGAGTTACTTGGTCGCAACCCCTTTTGTTGGGTGCAAGGGTGGCGGTCAGGTGGCATTTCTGTGGTGTCGTTTTAAAGCGTCTAAAACCCTTTTCCGGCTGCCTGTGTCACATAATGTAGCTGCTAAATATCGGGTCCTTTTTAACCTTCAGCCTTCATCATACTTTCTCGTTGCTCACAGTAGGAATACATTCAAAAATCATTAATGCAACCGCTACAACTATGCGTTCCTTTTCAAAATACTTTTAATAAAAAGTGCTGGTGTATAAATACAGGCCTACAACCCAGTGAACCGGCCACGGAGCAGATTGGAACTGTACATAGGAAGAGCAAAGTTGGTGGCAGTTCATTGCATAAAGTGCAGCAGTGCAATAAAATCGTATCAAACTTCCCTACAGAGCAAGCATGATGCATGTCAAGAAGTCAGTTCTCAATTAATTCATTAATTCATTATCCAGATGCTCATTTATTATCTGAATTACACCAATTCATTTTCCATATCATAATTGGTACCCACCCTAAGTCAGTTCATTGTCCAAACATATGATCAATATCTATATTGCTTTCTTCTCTAAGCACATAATCATTATCCATTTTATCGACTTTCATTGTCCAAAAATGCACACGTATCTCAGAGCATCAAAATTCGAGCAATCCGGGTGAACAGGGAGTTTGAAAGTTTTGTTTCGTGTATCGGCGCCATTTTTGGGCGAGGTCAGGCGAGTTCCAGCACAGTCAGAATGTCTCCAATGACTCGTGGTTGGACCAGAACCTTCCGTTGGTAGTTCAAAAAGTTTTGTGTAATGTGGTAACAGTCTAACAATATGGACCATCAGTCAAAGAGTGGGGAGGGCGGCAACAATTTTCCTACCGGGTCACTCTGGTGTTCCACCGGAACTGAACAAGTCTGTACCTTGGCGGTGTTTTAGCCATTTCCACACTGAGGCTGGCGCCGGCAGGAGTGCGCCGATGTCGCGGTTCCAGTGAGGGGGACGGGGGCACCCATGCGGAGGGGTCGGGGCGCCCCCCGGCTCTCATAGAATCTTCAAAGTTGAGGAGAGAAGGCATGGGGTGTGTGCCCGTCCCGGGCAAAAGACCGCTTTTCGATGTGGACCCTCTTTAAGCAAGAGCGTTGGGGTGTCGCTGGAAGCCTCCACCTGGAGGGAGGTGGGGGAGGCTCGTTCGCGTCACCTCCCCTTTCCAGCGACCCCGCGCCGTTCCTCGGCTCCGCCGCTTCGATATTGGCCGTGCCGGCTATTGAAGATGGGGGGGGGGGTGGTCGGTGGCTGAGGCAAGACAGCCCCCCCCCTTTGACATGTGGCGGGACTACCTGCAATTGTCCAGGCGTCGACATGTGGTGGGACTACCTGTAATTGTCCAGGCATTTGAAATGTGGCGGGACTACCTGTAAGCGCCGCTGTCCTTGCTTCGGCCTTCTTTGCGGGCCGGATCAGGCGAGAGAAAGAGAGGGGGGGGGTGGTCTGTGGCTGAGGCAAGACAGCCCCCCCCCGTGGCCTGCAGGGCAGCAGAAGAGGAGAGAAGGAGAGGTCCTTATGATTCTTTGGGCCCTCTGCCCAACAGCATCTCCTTCTGACCGCGGCCAGGCGAGCCCCGCATGCCTCGAGGCCTCGCCTTCCGGATGGGCGTAACCGCGGACCTGTTGCACTTCGGGAGCTTCCGGAATGGGGGTAGGTACCTATTGAATTGTTTCTATTTCATGTGACCGTTATTTGGGCGTGGTGGGCAATGAGGCAGACATGTTTGGGGCAGGAATAGGCAACGGAACCTAGCTACCTCGTGGCTGCCTTGGTGTCAAGCTTGTCTTCCCTCGCCATTTTTATGTTTCTTATTGCAGGTTATTTCTAACGTTTCTTATTTTATTTTTAGCGAAGTTGATAACTCATCAGTGGCCTACTGATTTCGCTCAACTCTTTTCCTTGTATTTTTATGCCATAACCTATTATAAGCTATAGCGACTAGTCCACACTTAATGAACATGTCCTTATTAGGTGTGCCCTCCAGTGGAGCTGGATGGTTCATCTCTAATAAGCGGTCCGGGCTAAACAGGCTACCAACCAGTGGGGAGAAGATAGGCATGACGGATTACAACGGGGACAAAGGTCTGCATTACCTATCTTATCACAGCGGGCAAAGACTAGGCAGAATATTTCTATTCTCCGTTGTTTGGCGGCGGTGAATACCTCAAAAGAACCAATATCGAACAATCAATGTTCGGTCAATCAAACAATCAGTGGGGAGAATAAGTGGGCACGAAAAGTTATCGTTACCTACTCTTTCTCTACCTGCAAAGAGAGACCTTGTTCTTCCCTGTTTGCAGACAAAGAATCTCCAGACAATAATCCACGAACGACAGTTCGGGAAACAGTGGGGGAGGAAGATAGGCACGACGGATTACAACGGGGACAAAAGTCTGCGTTACCTATCCTTCACTGCTTGCAAAGGGAGAGCCTGTTGTTTCTCCGTTTGCAGACGGTGAATCTCCAGAGGGTTTCAACAAAGCGTAATACTAGTATTATCCAACAAACAATCATTTCACAATTTGTCGCATTTATGCGACCTTACCCGGACCGGACCGTGTGGGCAGTTCTTCGCCTTCCTCCTTCCAGCGCCCGATCGTTCTCTTACTCCATGATTTTACCGCAGCAGTCCTGTGGGATTCCAGTCAGGACAGTAGGTCACTCAAGAGAGGTCCGTTCAGAATAGGTGAAGTTCATTCAATCGGCAGCCGGACGAGGGCCCTCTCAAGGCAGGTATACTCCGATCATTTAGATGTTCACCTCATCGTCTGGATCTCTCTTACTGGACCTTATGTCACTGATGGACCCCGCGTTGGGACGCCAATTGTGGAACAGGAGCCCATGTTACCATCGATGCCCAGGCTGCTGGCGCAAGACGCCTCTTAGTTCCCATTCTGAATAATTACCAAAATAAAGAGACAGGCGCTGGAAGCAGGAATCAAGAACAGAGTTTAATTCTCATGAGGAGAGCCTGTCATGTCAGACACGAAACAAGGTGCCATCGGGAGGTGCTCTAACAAGTGAGCTGAGACTCTTTCTTTTATACCTTACAAAACTCTTGACATTACAATCAGGACAGTGTGACGCAAAAGAAAAGACATCCCTATAATCCTCGTGTCAATCCTACCCCACATGTGTTCACAATAGGGACCCTTGACCTGCTGATAAGAGGGGGGGGCAATCACGCAGCTGAGTGTTCCGTCAACAGTTTAGGATGTGTGCGCCTGATCATAGCCCAGGGGGTGGGGTGGCCAGGATCAATAGTGGGTCCTTTGAAGAGGAGTGACTTCATACAATAAGGGCAGTAAATGGTATCTCCCGGCTCAGGCGATGGCCTCGGACATGTGTGGTCAGCCGGACTCGGGGGAAGGGGTCATCAAAGGAGTGGTATTCATGCCGCGTGGACAATCGAGCGCGGAGGGAAGGCTTGTCAACAGAGGGGCATTCATGGAAGGAAAGGAGGTGTTGGTCAGGCGCGGCCGTGACTCCCAAGGACAGGGTCTTGCAGAAGAAGAAGGTTTATGACTTGCCCATGTGAGGAGAAGGGAGGGGGTCAGGGTGCGCGCAGGGTCAGAGTCGCACAGAGAGAGAGAGGTCTTATGACCCGTACATGAGAGAACAGGGGCAGTCAGATACAGCTGGGGGGCTATGTCAGCTGAGGCGAAGGATGCTTCTTCAAGAGGGAAATGGGGGGGGTGCCTGGGTCAAGCAGGAGGGTTGCCTTTCATAGCAGGGTTGCGCAGAGTGCTGGGTTTCATGGTCTATGCATGTGAGAGTGGGAGGGGGGTGCTCAAATGCGCGCAGGAGGGAAGCCAGTGATTCTATAAAAACGGACAGAGAGGCCATGGCCTAAAATGGCTGTCATGTACATATGGGCACAGGCTTTCATTGGCAGAATGATGCGGTCAACATTTCAGGGTATACGTGGTGCCTACAGGGAGGGCGACGGGAGAGGGCAAATGAACGCCGCTTAGGTACATTAATTTTGCTAATTTCCACAGGGCCTCATTATTTATACTCAAAGGGCCAGAGGTTTCAAGGGTTTTCCCGTTTGCCAAACGGGCCGGTTCTGAGAATCGGCCAGTTTGCGAACAGGATAGAGCCTTTTGGGATGTATCATCCCAAAAGGCATTCGCAAAATAGGTAATTGCAATTTTTGCGATGACCTATTTTGCAAATGCATTTAGGGAATCGCAATTTGCGATTCCTTAAATGCAATGCAGGAAGCAAGAAAAATGCGAATGCAATCCTATTCATTCCTATGGGCTTCTAGGCCCATAGGAATGGAATAGTGAATCGAAATTTGCGCTTCGCTATTAAGGAATATGTAGGATTTACAAATCTTTTTGCAAATCCTACAAAAATTTGCTTATTTAAGAATCGCAAAAGCAATTCTTGATAGATCTTGCCCAAAATCCTTTTGTTCTCCCAGACAGAGAGTGCCTGGGCTTAGTCCAAACCATTTTGGTCCTCTCTTGCCCTGCTCCCCAGCAGGAGGTGGAGACAGCATTGTTCTAGGCAGACCAGGCCCATTCAGGTGCAAGGAAATCTCCTCCCACTACTCCAAATGCAGCCCAGGTCTACTCAGCCCAGCCATGACTCTTCCAGACTCTATGGAGCCACTGCACATTCACAGCCCCTGTTCCTCCAACGCCAGACAGTCAATTCACAAACCTAGCAGAGGCACACCACACCGGATGGCTAAGCAAGAAAATACCTACTTTCTAAAAGTGGTATTTTCAAACCCAGAACATAAAAAATCATCCTTACTAAAAGATGCATTTTTACATTCTGAGTCCAGGCATACTAAATTCCATATCTCTATTTATTTATTTATTTATTTATTTATTTATTTATTTATTTATTTATTTATTGAATTTATAAGGCGCAACAGCTTCCCAGAAAGGGTTTCCCAGTGCCGGGCAGACTAGTTGCAGGTTTTAGCGACAGTAGATAGAGTTACTGGTTAAATAGCCAGGTCTTGAGGAATCTGCGCAAACGTGTGTAGATGGTTTCTTTACGGATGGCGGGGGGAAGACTGTTCCAGAGTGACGGGCCTAGGTATGAAAAAGATCTTCCTTCCATCCTGGATAGTTTGAACCTAGGTACAGTGACATTTTCATGAGTTGCAGACCGTAGATGGCGAGTGGGAGCATAGGGACGGACAAGGGATTGCAAATAATGTGGCGCCGTACCCATTTTGATTTTGAACATATAGCTCAGGGTTTTGAACTTAATACGGCTCTCTACCCTGAGCCAATGTAGGTCACGGAGGTAGCCAGAGATGGGGGTGGCTTTGGGAACCCTGCAAAGTTGTCTAGCTGCAGAGTTCTGAAACAACTGTAGTCTTCTGGTCACTGCCTTGTTGGAGCCCAGATAGAGAGCATTACGATAGTCCGACCGAGAGGTGATGAGGGCACGGACCGCTGTTCTCTGGGTGTCACCTGGCAACATCCAGAGGATCTTCCTAAGCCATTTCAGGATGGCGAAGCAAACGACTGAGACCTTGACTGCCTGATGGTGCATGGTTAGGGAGTCATCGATAGTTACCCCCAGGTTACAGGACATGGCTGGAGGGCAGCGGGAGGGCACCCATCTCGGCAGGCCAGTGTAGCGGGTCCCACAGGTCTTTCTTTTTACCAAGAATCAGGACCTCAGTCTTTTTGCCATTCAATTTAAGGAGGTTGCGGTTCATCCATGTAGCGATTTTCCCTAGGCTCGTCTGAAGAAGAGATGCCAAGCCGGGGTCAGTGCTAGAGAGGGAAAAGATGATCTGGGAATCATCGGCGTAAGTGAAAAGAGTCAGGCCGGCCTGTTCGATTATGTGTGCTAGAGGCCTGACGTATAAGTTAAAAAGCAGAGGACTTAGGATAGATCCCTGGGGTACACCGTAAGGTGAAGAGTGAATGTTAGAAGTGGCCGTGGCAGAGAAGATTTGAAAAGTGCGTTGGCTAGGAAAGAGGAGATCCAATCCAAAGCTGGGCCACAGATGCCCAGAGATCTCAGTGTGTTGATTAATATAGCGTGGGAAATGGTATCAAATGCTGCGCTGAGGTCTAGCAGTATGAGCGCAGCTGGGTCACCTATATCAAGATGATGGCGCAGCTTTTCCATAACCCCCAACAGTGTGGTTTCTGTGGAGAATCCGGTTCTCAAGCCGGATTGAGAGGGGTGGAGGATTTTATTAGTTACGACAAACTGGGAAAGATGGGAGTGAATGTGTCTCTCAAGGATTTTGGAGAAGGCAGGCAGGAGTGAGATTGGTCGATAATTAGAGAAAACACTTGGGTCTGCAGTGGGCTTTTTTAGGAGAGGGGTTACCATGGCATGTTTCCAATGTGCAGAGACTGTGGATTCAAGCAGGGAGGAGTTAGGGACATTCAGAATGATGGACAGATGAGGGCTGTCAAGTTGTTTTAATATTGGTATTGGAAGGGGATCATTCAGAGAACCGGACTTTACTTTATCTAAAATGGTTTTCAGAGAATCGAGATTAAGAAGAGGCCAAGATTCAAGGTGTGATTCAATGTGGGGAGAAATAGTTGGATAAGGGGTGGATGTGGTCTGGGGTTTGATGTTAGATTGTGACGGCAGGGTCCTGTTAGTATGTAGTTAGAGATTTCTAGGTAGATTTTCTCAATTTTGTGTGTGAAGAATTGTGAGAGATCATCACACTGGCTTTTAATTAGGGGCAGAGGTTTTTCTAGGGTCTCAGAGCCGGCAAGCTCTTTAACTAGTCCAAAAAGTGTTCTAGAACAATTTGCAGCATCAGAGATAGTTTTGGAGACAAAACTAGCCCTGGCAGAGTTGCAGAGATTGTGGTATAATTTTTTTGCTTTCTTGTAGACATCTTTGGAATCAGGTGTGTAGTCTCTCCTCCATCTCTATTCTTAGGCTTTACATTTGGATTTCTCGGCTTTTAACGTTTCAAAGAAAAGAGTTTATAGCTCCTGAAAGCCACTCATGTACATTTACTGAAAGCACATCAACCCTTAAATCGGATGAGGGTGGATTGGAGCATAGGAGTTTATTGAGGACGTTTAGAACCAATTTTTTACAATCTCTTTTTGGAACCTTAAGGGATGGGAAGGAAAGGGTGGGGGTAAAAGGGGGAGCAAAACTGAATTTAGATAAAAAATGATTAGACCAGTCTATGGGCACTGCAGGGGCACAGTGGATGTGAGGAAGGCTCGAAAAGATAGGGTCAAGGAGATGGCCAGCTATGTGAGTAGGGCCCGAGTTTAATAGGTTGCTAATCATAGCTGCTAGGTCGGAAATGAAATTGCTGCAAGTAGAGTTAAGGATATCATCTAAATGTAGATGTAGGTCACCTAGGACTGAGAAGTTTTTGGAGCTCATAAGAAAGGGGGTAATTGGTTGGGCAAGGATGTGGCCCAGGGAGTGGAGAGTCCTTGCGGGCGGTAAACTAAAAGACAAGAGAATGTGAAGTTGGGGTTTAGGGATAATTTAAATAGGGCGGCTTCGCAATTAGGAAAGCCTAACGGATCAAAATTAAAATTGGAGATGATTTTTAAAAATGATGGCTATACCCTCCCCCCCCCCCATTTTTGTTACTCTATCCTTTCTGACAATGGCATATTTGGGAGGTAGGGCTGCTACAACATCCGGGCCGGCACTCTCATGGAGTCAGGTGTCCGTAAGGAACAGAGCGTCTGGTTGTTCATCTGAAAGAAGGTCAAAGATATCCATTTTGTGCTTGTGTAGTGATCGATAATTTAAACTAAGGAAGGCGAAGTCGTTAGTGGACTGGGCTGACGAGAGAGGGTTGGGTCTAATCCTTGAAGAGGTGGGGAAGTGGGATTGTGAGGTGACGGGAGAGAAGTTGCAGCAGGGACAGACTTCAAGGGCTATGCTGTCAGCTGAAAGCCGAGTGCATTCTTGTTTAACTGGGGGGCGTAGAGCTAGAAGTTGGTCAGAAGTAAAAACGAGCCGTTTTATGTGCTTTTGACCAGGGATCGTGGCCCCTGGCCCCGTTTGGGCACGGATAGGCACAGACAGGCTTGCCTGTGGTGCACCCGCGGTGCGCCCGCTGCGTGTGAGGAATGGCATTGACCTGAAATAGAGAGGAGACTTTAACCTTTGGCCAAATGGCAGCCTTGACGCAGGACTAGACAACCTTCGGCTGTCCTGTGACAATGTAGGCCTCCAACAACTGATAAAGGACCCTACTCACTCCGCAGGCAACCGACTCGATCTTATCTTCTCGAGCCCAGGTCTAACCCAAGTAGGCGACATCTTGCCTATGAGTTGGACAGACCACTCGCTCATCAAACTCTACATTAAGAATGCTACAACAAGCAAAACCAAATCCCACCCACCCCCACAATTCTCGTACCGAAACTGGAAAGCGCTTGAAAAACTCAGCACCTCCACCGGAACCTTCGAGGTGGAAGACAGTTTCGCTATCACCAACTCAGTGGAAGATAACTACAGGTCCTTTAGCTCAAGAATCACTTCTCTTGCGGACTCTGCTGCCCCCCTTAAGCTCTGTAAACCGAAAGGTAGAGCCCCGGCTCCCTGGTACAACGATTCTTTGAAAACCCTTAAATCAGCCTGCAAACTAGCTGAGAGAAAGTGGAGACACGGATATTGTAACAACAACAAAATCCTCTGGAAGAAGGCACTCCGTGACTACAAGTCCGCTATTGCAGAGAGTAAAGCGAACTACTACTGCTCCACCATTACCAATGCGGCTAACAGTCCAAAAAGCATATTCCAGATTCTGGACAACATCTTACACCCCGACTGTGTCAAAAACTCCATCCCCCCCTCCCAGTCCCTTTGTGACAGCCTTGCTCAGTTTTTCACTGATAAAATTGAGACCATCATTAATAACCTGGCAACACCCCTGCCTTCCACTCTCCCCACCCCCCCCCGAAATCAACTCCACCAACCCTGATTCTCCGAGGCCAACCTGTCTTCCCTCGAATAAATTGCTGGCTTTCCCTCTTATTTCTCAAGCAGAATTTGAAATAGTCGCACAGGGCATCACTTCCGGATCCCCCCTTGACCCTCTGCCACCGAAAATATGGAAAGCCTGTGGGCACCAACTATTTCACACCCTTCGGTTGATTTGTAATCAATCCCTGAGCTGTGGCGTCGTTCCCCGCTCCTGGAAGCAAGCGCTTATTACCCCGCTGCTAAAGAAACCCACGCTAAATCCAGACTGTCTGTCCAACTTCCGTCCCATATCACTCTTGCCCTTCCCAGTGAAGGTGCTCGAACGCTGGGTCAGTAAGTGCCTCTCAACCCACCTCGAGCAGCACCATTTCTTGGACGAATTCCAATTTGGGTTTCGCCCAGCCCATGGCACTGAAACCGCGGTGCTCACAGCCATGGAGGAGCTCCGAATGCGCGCAGACAGGGGCCAAGCTGTGGCCCTCATTTTACTTGATCTGTCTGCCGCATTCGATACTGTCAATCATAGAGTCCTGCTCCAGCGGTTGAGAGCGGCAGGGATTGACGGCACGGCCCTAATCTGGTTCCACTCTTACCTCAGCGACAGAAAACAAGCTGTCTCCCTCCCCCCTTTCCAATCGGTCTTCTCCCCGGTCCCTCACGGTGTCCCCCAGGGTTCCTCTATCAGTCCGATTCTTTTTAACGTTTACTTAAAACCTCTGGTCACGTTAATTAAGTCACACAACATGACCACAGTAAACTATGCGGACGACACACAGCTCCTTCTCTCGTGGGAAGGCGAAGACTCCATCTCCTTACAAGCCTTCCATGACTGCCTACGAGACACGGCATGCTGGTTGCACCGGAACTCACTTCAGTTCAACTCCTCGAAGACCGAGGTGATGTACTGCCCTGCGAGTCGCATACCCCGCCCTCTGCCCGCTGAGTTCTGGCCCCCGGAGAACTCCAACAACCCCCCACCAGTCACCACCGTCCGCAACCTGGGCGTCATGCTCAACCACCAACTGAGCATGGAGACACAGGTCTCAAGAACAGTCGCAATCTGCACCGGCCTTATGCGCTCACTGCGCAAAGTCTTGCCTCTGCTTCCATCCTCCGCCAGAGCACTAGTAGTCAGGTGTACTATTCTTAGTCGCCTTGACTACTGCAACGCCCTGCTGCTTGAATCTCCGGCGACACTACTAGACAGACTCCAACGAGTCCAGTCGGCAGCAGCCAAACTGGCTCTGGGTTGGACCAGGAGGTCCTCGGCCACTGCCGCACTGGCCGAGTTACATTGGCTGCCTTTGAGGCAACGCATTGCCTTCAAGACCCTTTGTCTGGTCTTCAAGGCACTACATGGAATAGGACCCAGACCTCTTCAACGTCTATTCTCCTGGTATACCCCCACCAGAACACTTAGGTCCACAACTGCTTGCCTCGCGAGAGTGCCCAGATGTAAGAAGGCCAGGATGGGAGGAAGATCATTCAGAGTAGCTGCAGCCAAGCTATGGAACAGTCTACCTGCCGACATTCGCCATATCCCTCATCTCCTCCCTTTCAGGAAACGTATCAAAACTTGGCTCTTTCCTCTGTCCCTATAAAAACCGGCCTTTTTCCTAGCCCACCCCCGTCAATAAACCACAAGAGTAGCTATCAGCGCCAGGATACCTGCCAGGTGACAGTTGCGCTTTATAAATATTTTAAATTAAATTAAATTTAAATTAGGTCACGTGACCATCTGAGCTCCGCCTCCACCAAGCCCCGCCACCTGCAAGTGATCAGGAGAAAGTGCACACACTCAACACCCTCCACAACAATCGGGGTAGAAGCCCCACGGTGGACCAAGGTAAGAGCGCGAGTTGTTACTAAAATGCTGATACAATGAATAAAAACAGTTTTCTAGTGCTGGAAATAGTTTAAAAATAAGTGAGAAGATTACTGCTTTTCATAAAATGGCGAGAGCATTAGATTAGTCCGGAAGCAAAGACTCACATTTGGAATCCCCTAATTTCTATCACTGTGCGAGTCCGCTGTGCGTGAGGAATGGCATCGATCTGAAATAGAGAGCAGAGCTTTAGGTCACGTGACCGTCTGAGCTCGGCCTCCACCAAGCCCCGCCAGCTGCAAGTGATCAGGAGAAAGTGCACACGCCCAACACCCTCCACAACAATCGAGGTAGAAGCCCCCCCGTGGACCGAGGTGAGAGCGCAAGTTGAAACTAAAATTCTGGTGCAATGAATAAAAACAGTTTTCTAGTGCTGGAAATAGTTTAAAAACAAGTGACAAGATTACCGATTTTCATAAATGTAAGAAAGTGGCTCTATACATACTGGACCAAAGTAAGATACAGTTTGTATAGAGTCCCCAGATGTATGGCAGAGGTTAAAGTTAGATATAACCTTAGTCTCTAAAGTGGTAGCTTGGTCGAGCAGTAAGGCAGTATCAGAGGACAGTGTAAAGCATTTGTTGTACCCACTCAGTCAGCAAAAGGTTTCACACACACAAGAGTTGAACTCTAGGCAAATTGTTTTTATATCAAAAGATATTGTTGTTTTATTTTAGACTCAACAGGTATCAAAATATACTTTTCGCAATATGAGTGACTTTAGGTAATTACTTTGCAAAAAGGCAATGGACTTTGTGAGTACAATAGCTACAGTGGTTGCCGTAGGCACCATAAATCTAAACACAAGTTAACATTGAGCTCAATGGGTTTTTCTACATAAATGCAGTTGATTACTTTAAGGGTTACTTGTCTAACCACAGGACTGGATCCTGGATTCAGTCCCGGGACCTAAACTGTAAACAGTTAAGTAAAAACGTTTTGGTTACAGTTGTGATTTTTAAAGAATATAAATGTATTTTCAAAGTTGACACTTGGAAACTTTTCAGTGAAAACCAAGCAAGGTTATCCTATGGAAGGAAATTCAAGTCACAGGTAAAGTAGGTTCTCGTTAATTTTGTAATCCAGTACTGGACTCCTAGGTTCAGTACTGGGAACACGATTTTTAAAGACTATTTCTAGTTTGCAAAAATAGACAGAAGAAATTTCACAGAAAAACAGTCAATGGTTTCCTATGGAAGAAATTGCAGGAAACTGGTAATTACAGTTAGGATTACTTTTGCGGTTCAGTACTGGGCTAAAAGGTACAGTACTGGCCTCTCTCCTGATCACAGGTGAGTAATTCGGAATTCGGTATTCGGCTGATTTTAGATGAATATTTTAAAGTTTCAAAACTCCACACTTAAAAGAAAGTTCAAGTGAAAACCAGTCAATGTTAACCTATGGAAGGAAAGTGAGCTATCAGCTTTTAGGTAAGTACACAACTGGTGGAGTTAAGGTTCTGGGCATAGACTCAGGGGTCTCCCAGGGTCAGAAAGGTACAGTAGTTACACCCTCAGCAGCACAGGGGCAGCCGGGAGAGAGAGTAGGCCCAATGCAATCCAATGGGGGGTAGGGGGCCTTTGGTTGGTGGCTGCAAGCAAGCAGGCCACGCGGCTGTGGGAGCTGAGCTCCTGGTCACTTACTCAGGGCAAGTGGGGAAGTAGAGTAGAGTAGTGGTTGTACTTCCAGCGACACTCGGGCGGCTGAGTGCAGGGTGCTTTTGAGCCGTCGGGCGTTCAATGTTAACCAATGGGAAAGTTAAAAAGTGAACAAAGGCTGCAGACTCGGGGACGGAGATTCTTCAGGTGTGACCACCACTTCGAGAGGTAAGTTGGGATCTTGGAGAAGAGGTAGGTACCCAAAGGAGGGGACAGGGGGCCGCAGGGCACCGGGTGCAGGGGTGTCTTTTGGTGTCAGGGAATCTTACCCTCGGCTGGTTGCGGTTGGAGGGGTCCCTGGTTCTGAGGCTGCAGGCGTCATCTGGTTCGTCGAGGAGGGTCTTTGGGCACTGGACTTTGGGTCCCAGTTGCCGGGAAGACATCCTCTTGGTCTTGGGTCACTTAGGCACAGGCCGGGCTTGGCGGGTGCAAAGTGGGCTGGATTCGCGGTTCCAGGCTGGCACCAGGGGTATTGCTGTTGGAGCAGAACCATGCTCATGGGAGTCCCAGTCTTTTGGAAGGTTCAAGCCAGGCAGGTCCTCCGGGGTTGTCGAGGTTGCTGTCCGCAGGAGATGCTGGAGATTCACAGGAGCAGGTTCAAGGATTAACAGGCCTATAGGGTTCTGGGGCCAAATCAGTGGGCGTCGTCCTTTTGTTAGCAGCTGCGCGGCAGGTCTTCTTGTTTTTTGGTCTTCTTGTTGTTGCAATCTGGATCAGAGGAAGGAAGGTTCAGGGTGCCCCAAAAGTCTAAATTTAGGGGCCGTTACAGGTAAGGCAAGGGCAGGGGCCAATGGGTACCTGTCCTGGGGTGGGTACACCCCCTAGCCTGCTCCTCTCCTGTGGGAGGGGGAAAGGAGCCTAGCTGTGATTGGGCAGGGCTCCCCCTCTTCAAGCTGGCCGGAGCCCGGAGTCGTGCTTCACCTCGCCTCCCTCACCTGAGGGGTGGGTTTGGCATAGGCTGGCACACCCCCTTTCCTTACTTAGGTCTTCCCGCCGTTCTTTCCACCAGAGTGGGGGTCAGAACCGTGGGGGCCAGTTGCTGAGTACAGCAAGTGGCCTGGAGAAGCTCACAAAGGTGGTATGCCTTTGAAGCTTGCCCTGCCCATCCTTGGGGAGGAGGTTCTGCACCTCGTCCCAGGATGTGCATTGTTCCAGGCCCATGAGAGCGGCAGGCTCTCGGACCAGGGGTCCAGAAACATGTCTGGTGGTAGCAGCCTCGGTAGCCACACAGTCAGGACACTAGGAATTGGTTAGGTTTCAGGGGGCATCTCTAAGATGCCCTCTGTCTTGCATTTTACATTAAATCCCACACTGGCATCAGTGCGGGTATAATGTGCTCAGAAGTTTGATATCAAACTTCTCAGTCTTCAGTGAAGCCATCATGGTGCTGTAGAGTTCGTAATGACGACCTCCCAGCACCATATACTCTTAAATGGCAGCACTGCACTTCCAGTGCCCAGGAATGGCCCTGGGTACTGTAGGGGCACAGGGCCCATGCACCTGTGCCCACACTACTGGCATAGGGCACCTAGCTAGAGGGGTGACTGATGGATGCCAGGGCAGTGAGCTTGTGGGCATGGCACACAGGGATGTGGGCTATGTCGACTCCCTGTTTAGTTCTGTACTTAGACACTCAGCCTGCACAGGCAGTGTGTGGGTATCAGGGTTCAGGGCCCCTAAGGGTGGCACAATAAATGCTGCAGCCCGTTAGGGGTTTTCTCTGGTCACCATGCTCTGGGTACCTAGGTTACCATTTACTAGGGGCTGACAGGTGGCCAGAGATGTCAATTGGGTTTTAGTTTCAACACAGTTTTAGGGAAGAAACACAGGCCCTGGGCACCTTGTTGGCAGGAGCCCAGGGCACACTCAGTCAAAGCACATCAGTAATTCAGCAAAAAGTGGGGGAATACCCATGCAAGAAAGATAGCACTTTCTCACAATAAAATGGCGAGAGCGCTAGATTAATACACAAGCAAAGACTCACATTTGGGATCTCCCAATTTCTATCACTGCGCACGTCCCGTTCTATCTTGTCCCAATGGGAAGTTATGCTTATAAGATGTTATAAGTAAAGCTCACATTCTTTCCTATGGGACAGGTAGCCTTACAGTGGTGAAACACGAAATACACTGTAATTCAACACCAGGATATGTCATGCACACCAGTACATGTCCTACCTTTAACATACACAGCACCCTGCCCACAGGGATACCTTGGGTCTACCTCAGGGGTGACTTATATGTATGAAAAGGGAAGGTTAGGGCCTGGCTGGTGTGCGCACTTGCCAGGTCGACAAGGCAGTTATAAACTGTACGCAGACCCTTCAGGTCTACTCATGTGGGTGGTACAATCCGTGTTGCATGCCCACGAGTAGCATTTGATTTACAGGCCCTGGCACACTCAGTGTACTTTACTGTAACTGAACATTTTGGGGCAATCATGGTTGCAAAGTCACAAATATACCTGAACAGTAACTGGCCATGCCCAAGAAGGACATTAACATCATGACATATTGTGGGGGATTGGTAGCTGACAACGTCAGTACTTTGTCGGAATCAGGGGTCATCCCCCTTCAGAAAATATGTGGCCAAAGAACTTGAGTTTAGTTTTGGGAAATTCACACTTTTCGGCATTTAATGAGAGACCTACATTTCTGAGCAACTGGCACACTTGTTTGAGAGCCTTATCATGCTCCTACCGTGTTGCACCAAACACCAAAATGTCATCACTGTAATTGAAAACATGCGTAACAGGCTGAGTGATTCTACATATAACATCTTGGAATATTTCTGCATCAGATGACACCCAACAACTCAATCTTTTGTATCTGGGCTGATCAATATGAGTAGAAAAAAGTGGTAATGTACCTACAGTTTTGTTCCAATTCAAGTTGATGGTATCTTTTGTTCAGACCAAGTTGTGAGAAAACTTTGGTTCCGTTCAGGTGCATTATCATGTCGGCAATGTGTGGACCAGGGTGACTCTCCCTCTTGTTTGCTTTTTTGGTTTGGCGCATGTCCAGGCAAATGTGCACTGCACCTACACTGTCCATTTTTGTCACGACCACTATGGGCGATACCTGGGGTATAGGACCAGTAGAGTGTTCGATAATGTTGTGCTTTAACAATGTCTCTAGTTCCTTCTCAACTGCTTCTTGAAGATGAAAAGCTATTCTGTAATTTCGCTGTGCAACAGGCAGAATGTCCTCATTGATGTGGAGTTGCACCTTAATTGTCTTTAACCTTCCTAAGCCATGAAATAGCGAGGGGAACTGACTCACAGTTTCAAATTTTGTATTTAGATTTTAATTGATAGATATTAGTCCCATGTCAGCAGCAGTTGTAAAACTAAATTGTCATGACCTGGATGAAGTACCAGGAAGAACATGGATTGGGGCCTGCACGGATGCCTTTCTATTCCTCAAGGTCTCCATGAATGACCCTTGTATCTGCAACAGTTTGGAAGCTACCAATGTGTATACCTTTATGCTTGATGCTGTAAGTCACGGCACAGGTGACAAACTGTTGCTGTTCAGCAGGCATGATGTTGATTGGCACATCACTGTCAATGACAAAGGTTATGGGACAACCTTTGACTTTCAGGGTGATTTTGGGGCAATGTACATATGTATTCTTTTCTTTAGTTAAGTCAAGTGTTTTTGTCATTCGCTTGCCTTCTTTGCAAGAGGCAAGGCCCACATGTGCATGTCGTTTATTGTCAGAAATCACCATTGTGCACTCACCATCTTCACTGACGATCGATGGTGGCACCGAAGAACTCTTGCAGGATGAACTACTTGATGATGATCGACCTCATGGGGATTCACCCCGTCGCTGTTGAGGTCGTTTTTTGTTTTTGTTACGTGGAGAGAATGTTTCTGGAACTTTCTGGAGGATATTTTCTGATCCTGCTTCGATGCAATTGGTTTCTCTTTTGCTTTACAAACTATTATAAAGTGGTTCTGTCTCTACTTTGTGTTTCTGTTTTCTCCTTATTACTAGTGCTGAGTCACTTTTCGCTGTTACCACTTTACCTGTCAATGGGCCATTGAGCAGCTCTTGCAGCCATCAGTACCTTTTCTAAACTGAGCGTCTCTTGTGGCATGCATATTCTGAACAAATCAGACAGACAGCCATCAATGACTCTAAGATGCATGGCCTCCTTATCATTGAATTCACCAAATTTGCAATGTTTGATGAGAGCATCAAGTCTCTCCATGAACTCTTCCATTGTTTTACAGACCACTTGTTTCGCTTAATTAAAAGTATACCTTTCCTAGTCAACGTTTGGCATCGGATTGAACTTGCCACTCAATGCTTTTTTGAGTTGACGGTACGGTATGGTTTCTGTCTGTGCAAACTTCTTTATCAATTCTTTTACTACGTCACCAGCCAGATTCGTTGAGTAATTAAGGATTTTTTCATCACTTACTTCACCTGGAGCATCAATAAAGTTGACAAATGTCTCGATCCAATTGGGCCATCTGGCGACAATATTCTGCTTTTTGTCGCAATCAAATGGCGGTGGAGGTTTTGAAATTAATATTGATGAGGTAGGTCGGTTTGCGACCCCCCTAGGAATCGCTGAAATGAAACTCTATGAGTTTCATACATTTGTAATAGCGATTTCCTAATTGCAATCTGCATACAATCGCAATTAGGTAATCGTATGTCTTCTTCAGCCTAGCTAACAAGCCTTGGCAGGCTTTTCAAATGGCGCTCCTCTGCTAGTCCTTCAACTTCTCCATGAGGCCTGGTATGAGCTGGAGCGGGGCTTGCACTCCACATATGCCAACCGCAGACACCTTTGCATCGACTTGCAGCGCACGTGGCACGCACAAGCAGTTTGCTGCAGCTTTGTAAACTTTCACAGACAACAGTCTTGCATCTTCAGGGCACGTATCCTCTACTCGTCATCAGTTGTCGGTCTTCCCCAGTCCGGGAGCATGCACAAGAACATGTCACACATGGAGCTCGTAAATAACGTATTTATTCATGACCGTACAAAAACAAACTGACATTTTCCCATTATTTCGTAATAGCTAATAGCCACAACTTAACACCTCCTAGATGAATCCGTAATCGTTTCAGGGAGCCCACCCAGCACCGCAGGGTTCTAGTGCTCATAGTCCTAAGACACAACAAATATGTACCAACAACACTGAAATGTCAGCAGTTAAAAGGCTCAGTAGCACCGTCTCCAAAGCACTACAACATGAACAGGCAAATGACACACGGGCCAGTAATTGTGCCCAATTTAAACCTCTTTGATGTAAAACGGCTTTGTACAGAGGATGATAAAACACTGATGCATCTCTGTCCTGCTTTGTTCTTTAATGAATCGGATCCAAAATAAAGTTCACTCGAGTGTCAGCCTGATGTCCTTTATCATCATTCTTGGCCCTGAGATAAGAAGCTCTTTGGTTTTTGCTTTATTTTCTCAATGTGTTTCAGATTTTGTAAACCCGCTGCTTTCCAACAATGTGTTCAGTCAGTATTATTTTCCATTACAGCTACTGTGTGAAACATTATAGCTCACCAAAACCCTAATTTACAAGTCCTTCCTCACCAGCACAAGCATTTCAATGTTCTGCAATTACCTAGAGCAGAAGCAAATGTGTGTTATGATTAGGAAGAAGGTTAACGTACAGTTAAATAATGCTGCCAATTGCAGAGCAGTGGCAGATAATACAGGTGGGTTAGGTGACACCTGAGAGGATTAATGTTTGGTCAATGTCAAACACAGATTGTGTGGAAGTGTGGTAAAGAGTTCCCAGTTCCAGTTCTCCTTCCTCATTGGCATGCAATGTGGTAAGCACTGCAGAGTCCTGGATAGAAGGGCTTTTAGAGGTCAACTATTATTATACATAGAGGAAATGCAATGAAAGGAAGAAAGCGAACACCAGAAGGAATTAAACATATTGTTCCTGTTTGTGGTCTTGATTGATTGTACTCGCTATAATTAATGTGGCACCAGAAGACAAATGTACAGAGCGTATATTCACTGCAGACCAACCAGGAAAGCCACAATAATCAGAAAATTTAAACTATTAAGAAAATCAAAATAATAGCTATCAAGTATCAGTATGAAAACACCTTAATATGAGAAGTGCACTTAAATATGCAAAAAAACAGCATTAGGATTCACAGGTCTGAACATCCATGGATACCCACATGCTTGAAAAACTGTAAAAGGTGCATAGGACAGCATTTGAAAACCAAGGGGTAAGTCGCTACCAATGCACCAGAGTGATGTTGACAAGCTTCCAAAAGAGTGTGAAACTTCCCTGCCACACATATTAATGTGAAATGATTAATGCATTAATAAGTGAGAGAGCACTCAGGAGAAGACTATTTCAACAAAAGATTGGATTCATTTATAGTAGCATTTATACAGCACTTCATGCCTCTGACGAGGCACCAAGGCACTTCCAGAGAGTGGGTAGGTCCAGCGGCGGTCGGCTCAGGTAAGTGCACTGGGGCAGTAGGGCAGGGTGGGGGGAAGCTGACAGACGACGGAATAGGTGTAGTTAAATAAATAAACAATATATATTCTGCTGTCTGTCGGCTCCCCCCCATCGTGCCAAGCCCTGCCCCACCGTTCCGCGCCCTGCCCCTCGCGCTTATCTGAGCCAGCCGCTGCTGGGTAGGTCTCTACTCTTGTACTGTGAGTTAGGATCACTGCAACATATTATGGCAAATAGTAGATTAGATTAAACCCCATGCTGTTTGTTACATCACTTTTCACCCACACAGAAGGGAATTGGGCAACCACAGTGATGGTTCTACGATATAAGTGCTTTGCCCCTCATCAGAGGCCTCAGAGACTGCACGCATCTTGCCACCAAGAAGACCCAGACCCACCCAACCTATACTACAACCGCAAGGATAGACCTACTTCTACAGCCAGTTTGTTAGACATGGCTTTTTCAGCGGGTTTATCCCCAGAATTTTTATCTTTTGGCCTCCTGTTTTTGAGCCTATTTTTGTTTTTTTAGGGCTCTGGGCACTTTAACACTGCTAATCAGTGCTAAAGTGCATATGCTCTCTGTGAAAATTATTATGGATTGGCGTTTCCATGACTGACATATTTGATGTATGGATTGTCGTTTCCATGATTGACATATTTGATTTACTGCTTAGACTGGAAATCAAATGTGCTACCCACACAAGCAGCCTATCAAAGGGTTCTCAGAACTGCCACTGCAGTATCTGCACACACTCTCTATTGCCGTATCGACCTGCCAAGTGAATGAATAAAGGAATTTATATAGCGCACAGCTATTCAGAAGAGGGTCCCGGCGAATCAAAGTCTCCTGGAATAGACCTCCCACCCCAACAGCAATTGCAGAAAAGAAAAGGGAAGAGGGGAAAACAGAGCGCTATGGGCAACTCACATTATTGATTAAAAAGCAGAGTTTTGAGAAGCTTCCTAAAATTTGCTAAATCTGTCACCGCTCTAAATGAAGCAGGAGAACATTCCAGGCCTGAGCACCGAGGAATCCAAACGAGGATCCCCCATCCCGGATGCAAGAAGTTCTAGGGACCATAGCCAGATTCATCGAGGAGGATCTCAGAGTTCTGGAAGGAACATAGTGGGCAATCCTTCTGCCAAGGTACCTGGCCCCCTTTCCATGAAAGGCTCTTTAAAGAAAAGCACCATGGCCTTAAATCTGATTCTATTCTTTACCGGGAGCCAATGGAACACTCTGAGGTGCGGGGATATATGAGTCCTAGCTTCAAGCCTGAGAATGGCTCTGGTGGCAGCATTTTGTGCCACCTGCAGATGCTTGAGAAGATATTCTCGGAGGCCGGGATAGAGTATATTCACATAGTCAAATCTTGAAGTAATCAGTGCCTGGACCACAGATGTCCTTCAGTCTAAAGTCAAGAGTAAAAGGAACTTCCTCAGCATCCTGAGGAGACCAAAGCACGTTCCCACCACAGATTGGACTTAGGCCTTCATAGATAAGCGGTCATCTATCAAGATGACCAGATTCTTTACCTTTTGTTGTGCAGCAAGAGGAGGTGACATATCTTTTGGCCACCAGAGTCTCCAATCGTCTGGCGGTTGAGTGCCGAAAAAGATGATTTCTGACTTTTCCGGATTGCATTTAGGCTGGTTGGATCTTAGCCATGCAAACACTTTTGATAGACAGATTTTGACCTTGGTTCCCACAAAACTCATCCCTTTGTCACAGGTGAAAAGGAGCTGTGTATCATCACCGTGTGAAGTAATTTTAGCTCTGTATGTCTCCGCCAGGACAGCTAAAGGGGACATATAAAGATTGAATAATGTGGGGCTCAGAATGGAGCTCTGAGGAACTCCCACATCCATTCTATGGATTCCAGCTGCAAAAGGAGGTATCCAAATCTCCTGGTCCCTGTCTTCCAAATTGGAGGTGAGCCATTTTAAAACTGAACCTCCGATACTGAGCTCCTAGATCCTGTCCAAGAGCTTATCATGAGGCACGGTATCGAAGGTCGCTGATAGGTCTAACAGGATCAAAATGGCTTTCTCTCCTCCGTCCAGGCTCTCCTTAATGTGTTCAGAGACCTCTAATAGGGCAGACTCAGTACTATGGTTGGCTCTAATCCCGGACTGATTACTGTGGAGAAGGCTGTTGGTTTCCACAAAGTCGTAACCACCGAGTTAACACATTGCTCCAAAACCTTAGAGAATGTGGGGAGAAGGGAGATGGGCCTATAACTTTCAGGAGTTTTTGGGTAAGTGGACAGCTTTTTAAGCAGCAGCAACATTTTTGCCTGCTTCCATGTAGATGGCATGTGTCCAGACTCTAATGAAGTATTGCAAATTGTATTTGCCACCTGATTATAGAAACTAGCACTTTTGCTTGACAAGAATCGAAGGGAGAACCCAACTTCAGGCTTTTGATGCTAGCTATGGAGGCTTCCAATGACAGCGGAGTAAATTGTCACAGTGAGTGGGCGGCTCCTAGCACAGGTGCCATGGAAGCACCTGGTAATATTTTGCCGTCCGAGGGCGCGTTCACCCTCAGAGTTTCTTGGATCGTCCTAATTTTTTTCATGGAAGAAGGTTGCTAATGCTAAAGGCCAGTTGGCGATTTAGTTAGTGAAACCTACAATTTAAAAAGCTCTTTACTTTTAAATTTGGATGATTTTATTTGGTTAGTGAAGTAGTACTTCCCCTTGCCAGGCCCTCACCTTCCCTTTCATTACATGTGAGTCACTCCTAAGGTAGGTTCAAGGCATTACTGTGGGCAGGGTGCAGTGTATGTGAAATGTATGACATGTACTGGTGTGTGTGACATGTCCTGATAGTGAAATACAGTGTATTTCGTTGTTCACTATGGAAAGGGAATCTGTCCCGAAAGATAGAATAGGAGTCTATTTATTATTATTATTATTATTATTACATTTCTTATATAGCGCCAGAATCGACCCGCGAAGGGGTATCTCCGCGCTTGCCTTGGGAACCCGTCCTGGTTTTTCCCTGTGAGATAGCCCCTACAGGGCATCCCCAAGGTGAAAGCCAGGCATCCCGCCGCAGGGGGGCCGTTGTGGAGATTAAGCAAGCTTAATGCCCAGAGTTGCAGAGTGTGAACCCATGATTAGGTCAGGCACCGAAGCGAGAATTATCGAGTCCGTGGACATTTGAGCTCATCACCCTGCCGCGTCGGGAATTGAACCCTGGTCCCGGGCCTGACCTCTGCTTCAGGGTCTGCCTGCTCTAACCAGTGAGCCACACTTATTTTATAACATCTTCAAATATAACTTCCCATTGGGACAAGATTGAAAGATGGTGTTTAGTATGCCTGAACTCAGAATATAAAATTGCATCTTTTAGTAAAGATGATTTAAATATTGTGTGTTTGAAAATACCTCTTTTACAAGTGGGTATTTGCTTGTATAGTCACCCTTGGTGCCTCTGCTAGTTGGTGGATTGACTGTCTGGTTTTAAAGTGACAGGGGCTGGGGGTGTGCATTCTCTCAGATAGCCACTGGAGGGGGTTGATGCATGTTTTGCTGTGTGCTGTATATTCTGCTTGAAGATCTCCAAAGGTTTGAAGTAGAGCTTGCCTTCGGTTCTGAAGTTTCAGGAACACAAAGACTTCACTACCAGCTTCCCTGAACTTCCTTGCTGGGAGTTCTGACCTGCCAAGAGGTGCCTGTTGCTTAGTTGAGCCTCTGGAGGTTGTTCCTGCTGTTGTTAGCTGGAAAAGAGATGCAACTAAGAGAAGCGTGATGCATCCGCACCAGTTTCCAAAGCATTGTGCCTGTGTTGCTGAAGAAACCAATGAAGCAGCTGTCCGCGGCTGAAGAAATCGCTGAAGGCTGAATCCTGTGCACCGATCTCGAAAGTCTGAGCTCACCGTACCAATTCTGACACAGGCCCTGCTGTGCGGCTGCAAGAACCAACGTGTGGGACCACAGCTGGAAAGACCAACGTAGCAGCATTGTTGCTGCTTCTGCATTGAGAACTGATGGATCCCCGATCCCCACTTGTCTCACTGGTGCGCCAATTCTACAAGAAAGCCGGGGCCGCAGGAAGAAACCGACACATCACCTTCTGGCACAGTAAGAAACAGACACATCACCTCCTCTTCAGTAAGGAACTGATTCATCACCTCCCCTGCGTGGTAGCAAGGAACTGACGCATTACCTCCCCTGAGGTAAGGAACCGACGCATCACCTTCGCTGGACGTAAGGAACCGGCACAAGACTTTCCCTGTGGCTGTTTTTGTTTATGATTGTGACGCATCCAAGGTACTTGCTGTTGAAAGTGTTGCATCTATAGTTTGCTATGGACAGAACTGTTTTCACCTTCGATGAATCACATATTTATTAATGTATGATGGATTTTTGTCGTTTTGGTCCTTACACACTTCCAAGGGGTTGAGCAGGGGTTATTTTAGAAGTGCATAACCCTTTCCCTGACTAGGAAGAAGGGTCTTAATTTGGATAACGGTGCACACCATTGCCATCTAGAAACACCCATTTCTAACAATGGTGGTCAGCGGTGAGGCTTGGGACTTGCATTTTTGCCTATCATACAGTGATTGGTGTACACTACTGGTATAGTGCGGACCATTACGTAACCACATACTGTTTTTTCTTTTTTCTGGTGGCCTCCTGGATGTATTTTTGATACTGTGACTCTGATTAGATGTTGCAGCTGTGACGTCTTAACAAAAATGGAGATCAACTTTTGTCACCTGTACATCTACACAATGAAGGAGATAAAAGCCTTTTGCAAAGAGAGGGGCTGCCTGTGGAGAGAGGATCCTCAAGGAGGGAGCTTGAGGCACGCCTGTATTCTTATGAGGTCACACTTTGGGAAGCACCACTACCAGATGATTCTGAGAAGAAGGAGATTGTCTCTGACAGCAAGGGAGAAATAGAGAAAAATAAGTGCCTTCTAGCTGTTGAGCGGAAGCTGAGAGACTTCAGCTAGGAACTCAAGAGGGCTGAGACCAAGAGGGCCTTAGCCCAAGAAAAGGAAGTGGGTGTAGCTCAAGAACTGAGCTTGACTGGGCTGGAGTTGGAGTCCAGCTCATATGGTGGCAGCAAAAAGGTGTTATTTGGTGCTGAGGGAAAAGTACACACACCCAGAGAGTGGTGCCTGACTTGAAGGAAGGGGTTGACATACACCAGGGGTTGCAGGTATAAGAGGTAGCTCTAGTGGTGTACAATATCTCTGAGGTGGGTGGGGGAACTGGCATAGGGCATCATGTTCCTATGAGTGAGAGGGACAATCCACTGACTCTAGAAGAAAGGTGTAGGGTGAGGTGTTCCCCCATGGCAGAAGTCCTGATATGTGTGTGTGGAGACCACCCAGAAGAGTGTGGGTTGAATGCAGAGATAGTCAGACACTGTCTTACCAGTCTCAGGAGGGTGGTGTAGGGTACTTGGGCAAGGCACTGGATGGTGAGGCAAAGAGTGACTTGATTAACACCTGTCTGGGGCTGTGTGATTAAATTGCTGGAGAGCATATTGTAAGTCCCTGTTTTCCAGGGCTATGCCAACAACTGGTGGAGTGTGAGTTCCCTGACCCCAGGAAGCTTGCACCGGAGGCAGACCTTTTGGTGGATTCCAGAGGGCCGGAAGAAGCATCTGGGGGTGATCATGAAGGATGTGGCTCAGGTAGGGGGGTGTTCTGGTAGGTCCCAGAGTAGTGGGAGGGGTTTAGGTTCCAATATCTTCTCTCAAAGGAGAAGGAGTGGGGGTCGGCTATGTCCCGAGGTGCCCAAACCTCAGTCTCAAGGCCTGGCTAGTTCCTAGAGGGAACACCTGGAGGTGGGCCTGGTCTGTAACAGGAGGCCATTCTCTCAGAGGGATCCTCAGGTATCAGGTGAGTTAGGGGGGACAGTGATAACAAGCGTCCCACCAGTTCTGGTGTCTGGCAGCATCCCTCCAGTTGGGACAGTGCATGGGTTCAGAGAGAGGAGTGAGGGGGGCCCAGTCCCCAGTGGAAGGACCAGTGGGTCAGAGGTTACCAGCTCTGAGGTCAGAGAACCCCACGACTGACCCTGGTGATGCCACTTCTAGCCTGGGGGTCTTCAGGCTCTCTCAGGTGGACAGGAGGCTGTGGACCTGCACCTGGCAGACTCTTGCACAGCTCCTGAGGAGTCTGTTTCCCTTGGGAGGTTGGTGTACTCCCATAGAAGTCCTTGGTCGCCAGGCACAGGTCCAGTCTAAGGGTGCAGACCCTGGATTGGAGGGCCAGGTTCAAGGTGTTCCCTGTGACCTGAAAGAAGGGGTGTCTGCTAACAGTGCCCCTACGTGTTTGTCTCCTGGGGGTACCATCCAGGTGGTAGGGTGAAGAGCCACAGGAAGGAGGACAGGGTTTGGGGAACCCACCACAGTTTGTTGTTCAGCCTCAGGGTACAGACCCTAGGCTGGTGTACCAGTTGCAGGATAGCACCCCTGAATTGGTGGGAGAATTGTGCAGGACACCTGCCACAGGTGCCCTGACAATTCAGGAGTCTGGGGGTGCCAATCCAGGTGGGAGGGTACAGAGCCCCAGTGAGGAACACAAGATTTGGGCGAGCACATCCCCCTCTCCTGTCCAGTCTCAGGGTACAGTCCCTGGACTGGTGGGTCAGTGTAAAGATTTCATCCCTGACCTGACTGGAGGGAGAGTGGACAGAGAGGGCCAGGCACATGGGGCTACCGTGCCCTACTGTCTGATGCTGCAGAGGTTAGAGAGTCCTAAGAGGCATAAGGCCTCAGTCTCATCACTGCCAACTGTCAGTGGCCACTGTGGCTTGCTGTCCTGGTGGACAGAGTGGCCCCTGGGAAGGAGGGACACCAATCACACCCGGGGGGTGGATGGGGCCACACAACGGTGTTGATCCTGTGGGTACTCTCTGTCTGCGGGAACATACCTTCGAGCAAGCTAAGGTTAGGGGCTGCAAAGATGGGGTCCCAGGTGAGAAGGAGGGTTTCCCATGGGTTACCTTAGTGGGTCCTGAGAGTATGGACAGAGTGATCCAACTGAGTTCAGCAAGGCATAGACCCAGAACGTGCCCCTGCTGTTGTGGGCCAGATCTAGGTTCTATTGCCCCAAGCAGGGAAGTCTATCAAGGGATTGATTAGTCTACCCTGGCTTTAGGCTGGATTGGGGTTGTGTTAGACCTGGCTTTTTCAGCGAGCTTATGCTCAAAATATTTGCTTTTTGGCTGGATGTTTTTGGCACTGCTCTTTGTTGTTTTAGGACTTTGGGCACTTTGTCACTGCTAATCAGTGCTAAAGTGCATATGCTTTATTTGTAAAGTATTATGGATTGGCGTTTCCATGATTTACTTATTTGATTTACTGCTACGACCCTAGCACAGAGCTCTGCATGTGCCCAGGGCCTGTAAATCGATTGCTGCTACAGGGCCTGCAGCACTGACTGAGCCGCCCACACAACGGGCTTTCAAAGTGTTCTCAGACCTGCCACTGCAGTGTCTGTGCACACTCTATAAAGCAATGTCGACCTGGCAAGTGCATCCACTTGCCAGGCCCTCACCTTCCCTTTTATTACATGTGAGTCACCTTTATGATTTGCCCATGTTACCCCTGTGGGCAGGGTGCAGTGTTTGTGAAAGGTAGGACATGAAGTAGTGTGTGTGACATATACTGATAGTGAAATTCAGTGTATTTCATTTTTCACTATGGAAAGGCAATCTGTCCCATAGGATAGAATAGGAGTCTATTTATAACATTTTATAATTATAACTTTCCATTGGAACAAGATAGACAGATGGAGTTTAATATGCCTGAAGTCAGAATATAAAAATGCATCTTTTAGTAAAGATGATTTTTATATTGTGTGTTTCAAAATACCACTTTTAGAAACTGGGTATTTTCTTGTTTAGCCACCCTGGGTGCCTCTGCTGGTTCGTGGATTGACTGTCTGGTTTTGGAGAGACAGGGGCTGGGGATGTGCATTCTCTCAGACAGCCAGTGGGGGGTGTTGATGCATGTCTTACCTTTCCAGGATGAGTCAGGGCTGGGCTGAATAGACCTGGGCTGCGTTTAGAGTAGGGGAGGAGATTTCCTTTCACCTGAATGGACCTGGTCTGCCTTACACAATGCTGTCTCCACCTCATGCCAGGATGCTGGACCAGAGAGGACAGAACCTCACACCGTGAAACCCTTCTCAGCTGTATAGAGCTTATGCCAGATGGTAGATTTAGGACCAGCAAAGAATCATCTTTCAGTTAGACATTGACAACTTATAAATTGCTATGCTGTATTCTCCCACTTGTCTAGCTGATGGATAAAAGACATAGACGTTCTTGGCGGTTCAAACTAGCCTTTAAAGTATTTTCTTTACTGTTATAATAGTCTATTATCTTAAATGATCAATGCCTTCAATGAAGACTTACTTGTACATATATTTTTAGATGTCCTTTACTTTAACTATTGCTAGTAACTAGAGTAAATATATCTTCCTCTAATTGGATAGTGGTTAAGTTTGCATATTGCTGTCAGCCTGTCAGTACTTATTTAACTGTTTTTCTAGTAAAAGGAGTTTATATAGGGTATAGCCAACAATAGAAATAACACTATATCGATGGGTCTTTAGACTGATAAAAGAATTATGTATGTATGTATCTATGTATGCAAGTATATATGAATACATACTGTATTTCTGTGGTGCAAACCTTGTCAATGGGCAGCAGATCACTATACATGGTCAATTACTGGGATAACCACTGCATCAATTTAAATAGGTGTAATGGCAATTAACTGTGGGTAATTAATGCAATTATGGTTAAATTCTAATTTCATTTTATGGATTAAAATAAATATGGTTTAGAGGAAGTATTAAAATGAGGTTAAGTACAGTTCTTCTATTTAAATTAAATACATTTCAAATAAATAATTAAGGGCAACACGGGGTTTGTGTAAGGGATAGGTTATGGATAAATATTTAATTAAAATACAATTAGTTTAGATTACGGGTTAAGGTTAGCATTAACGTTAAGGTCGGTATAACTTTTGAATTTAATGTTATTAAATTAAATTGCATCATTAAAGAGTTAATGTAAAGGTTAGGTTAAACATAAATACATTTAATTCATTTAAATTACAATTAGGTTTAGAGTTTGTATTAGGGGTAGATTAAGGATAAGTAATTTAAATATATTGAAAAATAATTTAGTGTTGATGTTGGTATAAGGGTCAGGACAACAATAACTAATACATGCCAATAATGTATATAGGGCCAGATGTACGACCATTGTGATTTGCAACTCACAAATTGCGAAAAATTGTGAGTCGCAATTTGCAAATTGCAATCAAAATGTACAACAGTGTCTCAGACACTGTTTGCGATTCCCAATGGGGTCGCAAATTTCCTGCCTCATGAATATTAATAAGGGAGAACAAGGGTACCCCGATATATGAACCTGGGGTTGTGATGTGTTTAGGAAGTACAGTGGTTCAGGGTTGGCCTTGATAGGTCCAGAGAGGAAGATACACTGTGTGTCTTGGTATTTGCCCTCATAAAAAGGGGTACATTCAATGTGGATTGGTACTAGATCAAACAAGGGAGCAGGGTTGTAGGAAAACAGTTAGGGTTTATTTTCATTTAGATACATTAGAGCTCAAAAAAAATATATATACGTTCAGGTGCTCACTTAAGTGGGTAGGTGCCTGTTGTGACTAAGTGAGACGTTTCAATCAGCGGTCATTGATGCCTCTCTCGGTGCATCAATGACCAACAGCGAAGTAGTCTAACTATGAAAGTAGAGCATTAACACAGAACACATGACCATCAGTGAATGTAGGTGAAACCCATAAACGTACATTGGATTCCCATCAAAGTCTTGTAATGATCAATTTTATCACTTGGTCATCCATCAGGGATAGTGTGTCTCTAGATCATTGAGACAAAATACCATACCCACAGACGGAGTTGGGTTCCGACCCTCAATCACTCTCAGACCATGCGAACTTGATATAGATGGGACCATGTGCAGTGCAAAAAACAAAAGTGGTGACTTAAAATAGGGTAGAGGGCCAAAAAGGGGGAAATTGTATTAAAGCTTGACCTCTTCCTAATTAAAACCAAGAACAGTGCAAAAAAACACAGTTTGAACAAAATAACTGCATATGGGCCAACATGTTTCAGCCTTCAGGGAAAGGACCCTCGGCTTTCTTCAGGTACTCTGTTCTAAACTTTAATGCTACTGCAAGTGATATTCACAACCAAAGTATAAAGTTAATCCAAAATTTGGTGAGCAACTCAAAAGTATTTGCAAAAGGATATAATTAACCGGAACCTGTTACTATTCCTCCGTGTCAATTGATGTGTCTTACACCTGAAATAACAAACACCACATGATGGACACCGTGTTAGGGTTAAACAGTCCTACTCAATATATATATACACATAAAAAGAAACAACATTAAGGATTTGTTTCACTCACCCAGATTGACCGGGGACTAGACCTCACCTCTCCTGGACCAGGCTCAGGAATTTATGAGGCCCCACTCTGTAGAAGTAAGGAATCATGAGCTCAATACAAAGAGGAGACCTATTTAGTTCTGCTCTACCATGTATCTTAAGTGCCCTCCATCTCTTTTCCTCACCTTTTAGAGTACCCATTCTCCCTCCTCCCAGTATCAATATGGCTCAACCTATCAAGGAGAACCCTCATAGCTACAAAAGTCTTCAAAACTAGATCATTTTATTTTCACATAACTGCTCATTTTACCCTCCTCTAGGGCATTAGTCCATACAAAACATAAAAAAGGCCCACCAGGAGGCCTAACCTCTGATCAAAGCCAGACCCAAAAGGTCAAGAGTATAGCCCATTCTATGAAAAACGCATTTCCTACCTCTCCGTTGTTGCCTCTGGCGGATCCTAAGTCAGGGGGAGGGAACGACCGGTCCAGGGAGAGGTTTCTTATAGGTGGTTCTACGGTACCCTCGCCCAATCATTTTAGGGTTGTTGGATAATTTGGGGTCAACATCGCTCAGTTTACAATAAGCAAACGCTGCTTACATGCCGATCACTACCTCCGTTAATGCTAAACATACAAAGCGTAGTCTTGCGATGTTACAGCGGACTACAAACTGCTGTCCATGCCCCGAGAGATGTAGTTCTCATAAAGAATATACCGTTTACTGCTCTGCACCGAGTGCTCAAGCGGCTTCATTACGTCATCATTTCAACATTCATCATGATTGTGTGAGCCGACTCAATACTTGCTCGGTGAGATGCTGTAACCGAATTCTTTATTAAAAGCTCGTATTCCACAAGATCTCGCGTGCCCCCCTGGCAAGTACATAGAACTACACAATGACGTTATTACGGCCAATCAGGTAGTTCCAATATTCTTGTGCTCTGCTCCATCGAGCCTTGCTGTCGTTAATGCTGTCACTAGTGACTGAACAGTAGGAACTAGCGCTCGTATTTTCTGAGAGTGATTCATTGCTACCACTAGTGCTGCCGCTAAGAGCCTAATGTATAATCACCAACACATATTTCTAAACAAGATTTAGGTCAAGAATTAGAGTATCTTTATTTATTTATTTATTTATTTTATTTATTTATTTATTTAAGACATTTATAGAGCGCAGCTGTCACCTTATAGGCATCCTGGCGCTAAGGCTTCACAAAGTGGCAGCACGAGAAATGGCAGAGAGAGATGTCTAGAAGGTTAAGCCTTCGGGAACAGCCAGGTTTTGACACGTTTCATAAAGGGGAGAAGTTCATCCGTTTGACGGATCTCCAAGGGCAGACTGTTACAGAGTTTGGCAGCAGCAACTCTGAAAGATCTGCCCCCAGCCCTAGCCTTCTTAAATCTGGGTACCCTCACCAAACAGGCAGTTGCTGAGCGAAGTGCTCTGGTTGGGGTGTACCAAGCAAATTTAGCTTGCAGAGAGCTGGGCCCGAGTCCATGCAAGGCTTTGAAGACAAGGCAGAAAGATTTAAAGGCTATTCGCTGCCTGAGCGGGAGCCAGTGGAGTTCAGCCAACGCCACTGAGGCAGAGGACCTTCTAGGCCAGCCAAGAGCCAGCTTGGCGGCAGCGGACTGAATTTTTTGAAGTCTGTCTAGCAGCAGACCTGGTGACTCGAGCAGGAGAATGTTGTAATAGTCGAGTCTGCTCATAATGGTACACCTGACTACCAAAGCCCGGGCCTGTAAGGGAAGTAGCGGTAAGATCTTTCGAAGGGACCTAATAAGGGCAAAACAGTTGGACACCGTTTTCGCAACCTGAGCTTCCATGCTCAACTTATTGTCCAGCATAACGCCCAAATTGCGAACAGTAGTGACCGGTTGAGTTTTTATCATAGTTTCTGGAGGCCAGAAATTATCCAGGAAAGGGCGAGGAATCCGAATTCCAGCACAGAACAATACCTCAGTCTTGCTAGCGTTGAACTGCAGTGAGTTGTTATGTAGCCAGCCAGCCGTATCTCGCAGACAGTCATGAAACGTCTCCAGTGGGATTGATTCCTCACCTCCCAAGATAGAATAATTTGAGTATCATCTGCGTAGTTGATAACATTAATCTGATGAGATGTTATCAACACAATCAGGGGTTTCAGATAAACGTTAAATAAGATCGGGCAGACTGCCGAACCCTGAGGCACCCATGAGACACCGGAGAGAACGCAGATTGAAAAGGGGGAGGGACACCACCTGCTTCCTGTTAAGCAGGAAGGAGCGAAACCACTGCAGGGCACCACCACCCACCCCGGCCTCACTCAGTCTTTTCAGGAGGATCGCATGATTTACCGTATCAAATGCAGCAGACAGGTCAAGCAGAATCAGAGTCACTGCTTGACCCCTGTCTGCACGCATTCAAAGATCCTCCATGGCAGTGAGCAGGGCCATTACGGTCCCATGGGCTGGGCGAGAGCCAAATTGTATTTCATCCTGAAATTGATGTTGCTCCAGATGTTTAGAAAGGATTGAGCTCACCCAACGTTCAACAATTTTAGCAGGGAACGGTAATAAAGAGATTGGTCTATAATTCAGTAGACATTTTGGGTTTCAGGGAGGGTTTTTTAACAATGGGGATACCAGGGCCTGTTTCTAGTTGGCAGGAACCGTACCACTAGCCAATGATTGATTACAAATCCTACAGAGGGTAGGAAAAAGTTCATCTCCATAGTCTTTCCAAATTTTGTGAGGAATAGGGTCCAGAGGTGATCCTGATGAAATACCCCGAGCCAGTCTGCCGAAGTCCTCCTCCGTAATGGGAGGAAACTCCGAGAGAAAATCAGCAGGCTGCCAACCAGGGCTCCCAGCTCCAACCTCTGCACCTCCATCCCCTAGACTAATGGAGCAAGTCAAAGTGGAAGTGGTACTCAAATCATGAATAATGGCATCAATTTTTTCCTTGAAAAACAAAGCCAGGTTATCACAAAGAGCCTGCGTAGGGGGGGTCGACTTTTTGGAACAGTCAGGGTTTGTTAGACCGTTCAAAATCTGAAAGATGCTTTTGGAGGTGTTTGCCGCAGTACATATCGTGGAGCAGAAGTAGTCGGCCTGGGATTTATGAATCAGGGCTTTATATTCGGCAAGTTTAGCTTTCCAGAGCAGACTAATAGCATTTGAATATCCTTGCCTCCATTTCCTTTCAGCCTGTTTACAGGCTAGTTTTAAAGCCTTTAAGGAATCATTAAACCATGGAGCCGAGGCTCTGCCCTTGTACCTGCGTGTTTTTAGCGGGCGAGAGAATCTACCCTCGTGGTGATCCTAAGACACAATGAAGCATAGTTCTCATTGACTTGACAGTCTGAAGAGAAACTATCTTCAACCTTAAATACTGTATCTTCAACTGGACCTACCACCCTCTCTTGAATAATTACCGGTAGGCACACAGGCACCAGATAACAAAGGTGGAGAGACTAGTTTATTAAAAAGGGGCGAAAAAGTCATATGACTGACTACAACTTCTCCTTTTGAAAGGTCATATATTGAAATCAACAACTAACAGGTGTACCCGACCCCACCTCTTATATGTTCCAACTCTGTCAGTGTCCTGGGGCCATAATTACATACCTCATGTACCAGATCCAGACTGGTCCATGGTATTTCATTATTCAACCCTCGGCTATCAGTGGATAATTTATATATCCACTTTTGTTCTTTCATGAACAAGAATTTGGATACATCGCCGACATGGGAACGGATGTATGGCTTATCCAAAACAGTCCATTTGAAGTCTGATTTGCTGTGGTTGCGGTCCAAAAAATGTTTGGTCAGTTTAGAAACACCTTTTTTACATCTGAAAGCACTCTTGTGCTCCAACATCCGTGTGCGGACCTTACAGGTGGTCATACCAATATATCTCTCATTGCAGGGACACTTAAATTGGTAAATAACGTGTGGTGCTACAATTGGTTTCAATTCCCAGGGGCGATCTGTGCCTATATCTATATGGGAGATCTTAGAAGTCTGTGGACAAACCGAACAAGCACCAGAGGGGTGGTGTCCAGTTACTGCTGGCAAATCTCATAGCGTACCAATATTTCTTTTGGGTGTCTCCTTAGGACGAGTGTGTATTAGGCGGTCCCGCAGGCTACTAGATCGCTTAAAGGCGAACGAGGGAGGCTCGATTTTATCGTTGCTACAGTTCAAAACACACCAGTGTCGTCTAACAATTTGTTGGATACAGTTTGACTTGGTATTGAAAGTGCTGACAAAAGGAAGGCGGTTTAAAGGTTGCTTCTCTATCGTGGGCTCCAGGAGTGCCTCGCGATGATTATTTTCAGATCGTTTGAGGGAACGTTTGATAAGCCTCTTAGGATAATGCCTGGCTTGGAGTTGGCTGGAAAGATTGACAGCATGTCTGCATTCACAAAGGGGAAGGGGTCCCCTAGGGACCTCTTCCCTTTTGCGAGTGCTTTACCATCCTTCTGAGAAGGGTGGTAAACTGCGACTGTTTTGAGACTAGGAACGCCCCTTCCTAATAGTAAGTCGCTAATCCTATAAAGCGAGTCCAAATAAATTACAACTCGCTAAATAGGATTAGCACATGGTCGTTTTGTATTTTGCATGCGCAAACGGGTCGCAAACCCGTTTGCGCCGGCAAAATAGGGTCATACATCTGGCCCATAACGAACAACACTTTTTAACCAATAGGAACAATATTGTATTTAGATTAAGGATAGTCACATATTTTCAATTATTTTAAACACCATTAATTAATGTCAAGCTTCAAAGTTAGGATTAAAGTTCAGATAAGAATATTTAATTAAGCAGAATAAATGCAATAAAATCAATTCAAAACTTTATTCAGTTCATATAATACAAACCATAAAAGTATCACAGCAATACAAGATAACATTCTATAAAAGCATCCATTACATAATACATCTTCAGAAGAGAAAACCCAAAGTGATACCAGAACAGTAAAAAAAATTACATTCTGATAAAACGCCTGTCTTAATACATTGTTAGAGACTGGCTCTGAATCAAAGGTTTAGATCCTCAAACACTTATGGGCCCATGCATCAAAATTCAGTAATACGAGTCCTTATTTGTGAAAAATAAGGAATCGCAAATAAGGATTAGTTTACCGCGATGCATCAACAGATTCGGTATTTTGTACCGAATCGGTAAAAATCGCTAAGAAACACCGAAAGCATGATAGCGAGACCTCAAAATAAAGATTTGCAAATACCGAATTCTGTATTACTGAATTCGGTATTACCGAATTCGGTATTACCAAATTCTCAAAAAAGGGGTCGCTCTGGAAGCAGGCTGGTGACATCACAACCAGGAAGTCATTCAGCCCATGCTTCATTCTGTGCCCTGAGGAGCTCAGAGGAGGAGACAGAGCACAGGAGCTGAGCTGAGACACTCAAATCTCACAAACCAGCCACACAACAGCAATCCAGGATGGACAAGGATGTATCCCAATCCTCAGACACGACCAGAAAGAGGAAGAGAAAGTTCTCTGACAAGGAATTAGAACTTCTGATACAGGGGGTGAGCAGCAAGCATGACAAGCTGTTCAGAAAGCTGTCACTCAAGGTGCCTGAAGCCGAGAAGCGCAAGATCTGGCTGCGCATCTAGGAGAGGGGAAAAGCAGTAGGAGTCACGGACCGCAGCATAGACAATCTTAAAAAGAGGTGGTATGACGTCAGAAAAAGGGCAAAGGAGCAAATCGCTGAAAGGGTCAAGGATGCAGCTGCCACAGGAGGGGGGACTTCCAGAGTAACTCCTAACACAGCCCTGGAGGACCTCGTCGAGGGGACCATACAGCCCGAGACAGTCGTGGGAGTCACCCACTTGGACACTTCCAGCGCAGCGACCATAGAATAAGGTAAGATGCATGCCTGTGCTGCGTGTTGTATAACCATGCCCATCCACCCAGGCTAATCACCGTGTACAGAAAGAAGTGCCTAACACATATACCATCACAGAAGTGTTGCATCATGGGAGTTGTAGTCATGTCATCCAAGTGTGCAAAAAATGAGACCAGCAGCACAGGTCTAACAGTATGTCTAAATATATCATTTATTAAGTACAAAGTATGCAAAATGAATAACAGATACAGTTAGAAATAAAAATTAACAATGCACTGTTTCAAACACAGATGCATCTCCCGTGGACTCGTATGACAGCGAATGCCTCATCATATCCGAAACACCAATAGGGACCGATGGAGAGACTCCACAGCGATGTCAGTCCACACCACCACCAACATCATCACCATCACCACCACCACTGACAACACCACAAAGACGCAGGGCACATGTCCCCTCCCTGCAGGTGATGGAGACGGAGCAGAGGTCAGCACCCACAAGTGTTCCCCGCCAGTCACATTTCACTCCGCCAGCTCCAGCACGTGTCCAGGTCAGGCAGCGGTGCAGGCCCCTGGGAAGACTTGCTGAGGGATCTGAAGAGCCTACACATAGCTACGGTGGGGTAGAGTCCCAGATGCTGCGTGTTCAGCGCCTGCAGGGGAGACACATGGGAACAATGAACATGAACATTTCCAAATTGGCAAGCAACATGTGCACAATGACAGACATTGTGCGTCAACTGGCCACAATCGTAGCAGAGGGGAATAGAGACATCAAGCAGTGGCTACAGGAGCTAACCTGTGCCGTCCTAGCAGGGCAACACAGCGAGCACAGGAGGCATCACCAGAACTTGCCCCGTTCAAATGCATCGACTCGGGCCCTCACCAAGCTCTGCAACAGCACAGCTGTATTGTCACGTAGATCAGTGTCACTGCAGATAGACCTGGGTCATTACTGCTGTGATGTGGCCAAGGCCACAGGCCAGGTGACTACTGCGGTAGAACATCTGCAGTCTGGCACATTTAGTGCCAGCAACTTGGGAGTGGAGGAGGGCTGTGAGGCAGAATCAAGCGTCAGCAGCGTCTCTGTGCCTGAGACCAGAGATAGGAGGCGCAGTTCACGCAGCTTTACAGCCACCGACAGACATCGTGGTGATGTAGAGGAGTCACGCGACAGGAGGCTGGGAGTACGGGGAAGGCGCAAATAGACATGTACTACCAGCTATTTGGCTATGGTGATGTAACCATGGGCCACCTACATATCGTGAACATAATCTCGTGATGCCAACATATATGTACCTCGCACAATGTGTTGAGTCAGCGTCATGTTGACGTATTCATCATATTCGCTTGCGAAGTGCTAATGTGTAGTAAACATTTGCACACCAGAAAATGTAGTGATGGCTCATGCTTACCTGCCTCTGAAGTGATGTTGTGTGATGTATGTCCGCCTCCTTTGACCTTCAGCTGTGTTTGGCACGTGTGCCTGTCGGTGTTCTGCGGGGGGTTGTTCATCACGAAAGTTGTCATCTGCGTTCACCTCTATTGGTATCCCCCTTCTTGTAGCAATGTTGTGCAGCATGACAAACATTGCTATTATCCTGCAGCAGAATACAGGGTTGTGCTGCAATGCACCTCCCGTCTTGTGTAGGATCCTGAAGCGACTTTTAAGGATACCAAAGGTTCGCTCTACCAAATTTGTGGTACTGATATGTGCTGCCTTGTAGCGCTGCTTCTGAGGTGTTGCTGGGTTGAGGTAGGGAGTGAGGAGATATTCACGCAAGGCATATGAGCTGTCACCTACAGGGTGGGGAGCAAAGGGTTAGCGGCATTAATATAATTACATATGTGATGATTGGGTGAAAAATTATGGATATGTATGTACCTAGTAGGTGTCCCACTCTATATTTACCGTTGAGCAGATGCCTGTGGATGCCACTGTGTCTGAATATGTAGGCCTCGTGTATGCTCCCGGGAAATTGCGGTACAATGTCCGTAATGATGTGCTTGGCATTGCACACAACCTGCACGTTTATAGAGTGATAGAACTTCCCGTTACGGAATATGTACTCGTTGGCTGAGGGGGGACAGATGGGGACATGCGTGCAGTCAAAGCATCCTATGACATGGGGAAACTGTGCCACCGGGTAGAAATCCTGTTTGGTCCAGTTCAACTGTTGTGGGGTTGTGGGGAAAGTGGTGTGCGTATGTATCTTTGTCAGCATGGCATCAAGGAATTTTCTGAAGAAGCGCGAAAGTGCGCTTTGCGATACACCTCCAGCAACCTCTACGACACCCTGGAAACTTCCAGACGTCAGCAGGTGCAGGCTGCATAGGACCTGGACGTGCACAGGGATGGCATTGGTCCTAAGGGTCTGGTGCTGCAGTAGTGGTTCCAGGTCATGATCATGGCACGATTCAGTCTGTACTTGTCATAGATTTCCTCCTCATTCTGGCCCAGCAATGTGATGCGCACCCTGAATACCCTCTCCTGGATCCTCCTCCTGCGTTGTGCTGCTGCATTGATTCTCATCCTCCTAGCAAACACGTAGAGGGCAGCCATTGTGGATGACATGCGGGGTCTCCAGTGGCATCTTTGAAGGGTTTCTGATTGTATCCACCAGTTTAATTTTTTTTTTTAATCCTTTCACAAACTTTACCTCCTGGTTGAGATTCCCCTTATTCTGCTCATGCTAAATAGCAAATTTAAAATTTTCGGTATTAGCGAATTTTGATGCATCCGTTGCGATTATTTAATTGCGATGCGGTACATCCGGGAGCAAATGCATTTCTGGGTATTAGCGAATCACTATTTTGCGATTCGGTTATTTAGCGTGGGGGTATATTTGCGATTCTTTATTTTACTCGGGATTGGGGTTGATGCATTGGGAAATCAGGCTTTGAGTTCGGTAACGGCCTGTTTTACCGATTCGCTATTTTACTGAGGGCAATTTTGGTTGATGCATGTGCCAGTTAGGCTAATTCAATACATCCCCCAAATTGATCAATGAATCCCTAATCTGAACCACTTTGGAAAGGAACATAGTGACCCTATAACAACCTGTTGCATTACTTAAATATAAAAGAACTTAAAAAACACTTGATGGTGGATAATCCTTTCCTGTAAAATAGGGGTTTGAGATACAGTTTCACAAGTTTTAGATAAAACCTGCAAATAAGTGAAATGTGCTGGGTTGGTGGCTCCGTTAGATTCTCACGGGGGCATTTCTGAGCAATGGCACGCCTCCCACCCTGCTTTCCTTGAGAATGCAATTTTACAATGGAGTATAATGAGACTAAAGCACGTTGGCATATAACTATGGTGCGTATTGTGAGTTAGCGTCAGGTACTTCTTGCAACCATACTGATCATTCAGAGCAATATAGCGACCCACTGCTAATTTATGAAGGTCTTTTTGGCCCCTTTTCTCATGACAAACCATCATTACTGTCTACTTTAAATCTCTTTTGGTGTAGCCAAGGATGTCCCCTGGGTAAGCCTGGAGATCCCTCTCTCTGTCCCAAACCCAGCAGCTGCTGTTTTATGCGCTGTACCAGGGGGTATTATGAACCTGGTCTAGGCCCGTTCACGCCTTTATAATTGATCTAGTGAAGTGGGCCTCCAGATTTGACCAGATGATTCAACATACTAAAAGCAGATTGTTTCTAAAGTGTCTGATAATAGATCAACTCCCAATCCCAATAGACATTAGAATTCGGGGTTATTGAGTAGGGTACTGCTAACAAACTTATAAAAAATATATTTTCTTGCATTTGCTGGATACCATTACCCCATACCACAGATCCCTACACCACATATCATAGAAGAAATTATTTTGGCGTTGTAGAGGGTTAGCAATTCCGCAACTGGTTTACTATCTAACTTAGTGACAAACCTGGCCGTACCCTAGTTGTTTCTAATTATGTGAGATGCACAGGCTTCCCTATGCCTCTTCCAATCTTATTTAACAGAAATCTGGATCCCCAAGTAGCTTAAAAATATTGTACTTTGCAGACGTACCCACAACTGGCTACAGGAAGTGCAGGGAAGGGAGGAATCACATTGGTTTCTTTCCCTAGACGCCGAGCAGGCCTTCGATGCTGTTCGTTGGCCGTTTCTCGAGGGAATCTTGCAAAAGTTCGGATTTGGCCCAAAGTACCAGAAATGGGTACAGCTCCTGTCCACTGAACCTAGGGCCAGAGTAAAAGTGAATGGGAGATTGTCATGGGAATTCCGGATCCAGAGGGGAACCCGACAGGGAAGCCCTTTATCACCCCTCCTCGTTGCACTCACTATTGAGGCACTGGGCATTAGGATCCGACAAAATATAGACATTGGAGGTTTCAGAGATGGACTCTGCACAAGAGAAAATATCCCTGTACGCGGACGATATCCTGTTGTGTATTACAAATCCGGAGACAACTATTCCGGCACTGTTCCAAGAACTAGAGCAATATGGTAGACACGCGGGATACCGAATTAACTGGCGCAAATCGATCCTTTATGATCCCAGAGGGAAGGGTGACTGGGCGACACTTCCAGGGCGACTGCTGACAACAGTGGAGGGTTTCCAATACCTCGGAGTCTATATAACCCTTGATCGAAAACTGTCGTTCCAACGAAACCTAGAACGAATTATCTTGAACTCCATCGCGGATATGGACCACTGGAGGCAGCTTCCACTCACACTTCTAGGCCGAGCGGCAATATATAAGATGATTATCCTACCAAAGTATTTATATGCCATACAGAACGAGTACTACCCGCTCCCGAATGCACGCGGATCTGAGTGCTCTCCTCTGGTTGGGTAAACAACCTAGAGTGGCACTGTCTACTCTCCAGAGACACCAGCACAGCCCCAGCGGGGGGATCTCACTTCCGAATCTGGAAGCCTACTATTGGGCGGATCACATCGCGCTGATCAACGACTGGTTGCACGCTCTGGCAGATCATCCCACTTATGCCCTTATGAAACTTACTATACTATCTCTACGGGGGCGTTAGACGGGAGCCGCTACTCCCGGCAACGGTCATCACCTTACTCGCATGGAATAAAGCCACAAAACACACGGGATGGGAGAAGAAACCTACACGGCAGACGCCGCTTTGGCACTGCAAGTGGTTAACCGAACTAAACAAACTGAAAGTTTTCCAAAGGTGGGATGACATAGGCATCTCCTCCATAGGGGATGTGATTGCCAAGGAGGAACTGAAGTCCTTTGTATGTATGTATGTATGTATTTGAGCTTGTGGCACTGGAGACGGAATTCGGTTTACATCGCTCATAGTTGTTCAAATACGCACAACTGCGGCATGCTTGGCGGGCCCAAAACATCCATTTATCTGAGCTCCCTGAGTAAGCACCATTAGAGGGACGACTTCTACAAGAACAGAATCATGGGAAGGCAGTCTCACTCACATATAAAACCTTAACAAATAACATGTTAGGCGATCTGACGAAGCTTAGACGGACATGGGAAACCGAGGTGGGGGATATGGACGATTTAGACTGGGATATGGTATTAATGCATCCCAGTGAGGTTGCAATTAAGTCCAGACTGCGCCTTATCCAATTGAATGTACTCCACAGAACCTACTATGACAGGGTGCGACTCCAAAGGATGGGGAAAACGGATGACAAGAGATGCCTTAGATGTAAACTAGAGGACGGAGACTTTTATCACCTTATGTGGACATGCCCTTTGATTCATACCTACTGGACCCACATCTTTATGGAACTAGGTGAGGTCATGGGGATCCCTCTCCGGCTGGAACCCAGGCTGGCCCTACTTGGTATGACTAATGACGTGGACCTAGCGAGACCCCTACTAACCTTCCTTGTATTGGCGCTTGTGGTAGCAAAAAGAGACATAGCGAAACACTGGGGATCGCCGTAACCTCCGGGATTAGACGAATGGAGGAGAGGGCTGGACCTGTACATGGCCGCCGAGAGAGTGACTTACAAGGCTAGATGGGTGCCCCAAGAAATTCCGTAGGGTCTAGTCCAGATGGAGACACTATCATGGATCGGATGGGGGGATATGAGGGAGGTGGTTTGAGTACTAAATTGCACAACTGCATGAGCACATCCGGGAAGACATTGCGGAGGATGCTAAAGATAATTATATAACGATGTTATGGAGGTTGAGTCGGTTTTGTACTGACTTTTGTCAGAAATGTACAACACTGGGAAGGGGGGGTGGAGGAACTGGGAATGTTACTGTTAATTACATGATTGCGATGTTGAGTTATAATAAAATGCAAATAAAAAGATTTTTTTTTAAATGTATATATATATTGTACTCTGTAATTTCCTCCCCCTTTATATAAACTGTATTAGGTTTCTCCCTTGCACTTCCACAACTCAGTTTACATTTAGGCTATGTTCATTTTAATTCCCTTACTTTCCATAAAATCTGTAAAAGAGTTAGAGGGCCTGCAAAGTTTTTGGTGTAGATGCTAAAACAGCCGCATCATTGGCATGCGACAGTATAGGCACCTGTTGTCTCCCTATCTTAGGGGTGTCTGCACCAACTGCCTGTAGCATTTCTTCCATTTTATTAATATACAGGGAGGACAGGAAGGGGGCAAATATGAATGAACCCTTGCCTCCCTATCCTGAAAGATGGAGTTAATTCTCTCTTTGTTCCATGGTAGACCTTGACTTTCAGGTTGCAATACATGTGGGCCAAGAGTGAGATGATCTCCGTGGGTGCACCCTTTTGTCCATTCACTGCCACAATCTGCTGTGATTCATCAGATCATAAGCACTACTGATGTCAATGAAGCACATGTGCAGTGACCCTTGTTTGGAAAAAATGTACTGTCCCATCAGAAGGTTCAGTTTGACCGATTGCTCAACTGTTCCCAGACCTTTCCTCAACCTATATCGGACGTTAGAAAGAATCTATTTTCTTCCGCCCACTGTCCTAATCTTTCTAACTGCCCAACAATTCGGTGGAAGAGTTGAGTATGGAAATCGGGCAATGACATTTAGGGTCATTTCTTGGACCCTTCTTAAAAATAGGTATGATATGAAGCACAGACACAGATGACGCAGAAGACTTGAAGAACAGCGAGACCAGGAGCAGCAGGAGTCGTCCTTGATGCAGTCTCAGTTCCAGTGGAAGTCCAATGGAGTCCAAGTGTCCAGACAGTGAAAGAGTGTCTTGGTTTCAGAGGTGAGTCTTGTTCCACGATAAATCCAAGGACACACCCACAGGAGAGCCCTTATGTACCTTAGGGTAAGGATTGGAATGCCTCAGAAGTGTCACCAAGGGGCTTGACTGAGGGGAGCATACTCCCCTGTCCTTAGTACAGTTTTGCAACAGAACAGGAACCAAGGGTTCCTGAACTGGCTCAAACTGGAGTATGCAAGGAGAGCACCAAATGTGCCATTCAAAGCAGTCTGGTGGCACTGCAAAGCGCCCATACCCAATACACTAAGTCCTGTCTGTGAGGTGGTCACACCTCCCTGGTACAGGAACTCTATTGTTCTACCTTCCCCTGCTGAAGCTCCTCTCGGCAGCAGGAAGGAAGAATCATGTCTGTGGTCAATAGCAGCACAAGCTTGCCGGCAGATCCTAAAAAGCTGTTACTGGGAGTACAAAAATGTCCCATAAGAAGCCCCCAGTACTTGGGATCACACTTCCAGTTCCGGAATTGGTGTTGGGGTATGATTCCAACATGTTTGATACCAAACGTGAGCAGGTTCGGAGCAGCCACTGTATAGTTAGACATATCGTAATGACCGATGTCCACTATATACCGTAAAATGGCTGACCGTGCTTACAAAACCTGGAGAATCGACTCCAGGGTCTGTAGGAGTGTCTTGCTTCATGCAGGGGTACCCTCACACTTGTAACCAAGCACTCTGGCTTCAGGACTGAAGAGTCTACCATAGGGGTGACATAGGATTTAAGTACAGTGACCTCAGATATAAGGAAACATATCTGTCATAGGGAGTGCAATCATAAGCTCACACAGGCTGCAATGGCAGGTCTGTAGTCACAGTTTTCATGGTGGCTTCAGGGACACGAAGTGAGGCTTTCCCAAACAGGAGGTCATGTTGCCTCACTACCTCCTCTGTCAATACCTCCAGCTCTCTCTCTGAAAATTTTTGTTTTCTTTTCCTGATCTGTTCATCAGCCTGCTTGTCCCCGCCCTGCTTTTCAGAACCCTGGGATTCCATTTCCGCAACTTAGGTGTCATAGAAAATTCCACACTCCCTCCTCACTGTCTCTCAGCCAGCAACTGACTCTGGAACAGGTGCAGGCAATAAGGTGCAGCATGGAAACTCACACTTCCTGGTTGTGATGTCATCCTTCTGCACCTGTCCCATTTTTGTGATTCTTTATTAGCAAATTCGCTAATAAGGAATCACAATTTTAGTGATCGCACACTAATTCTGAGAATTTTTGGTTATCGTTAATTAATAGCAATTTTTTACCTACATGCGGTTTTGCGATTCCGAAAGTGCGATTCGCAGAAAATTGCATTTTCTGAATCGCAAAAATGGATCTACCTACATATGTCCCTCAATAATTTAAATCCCATGTCATACCTGATGCTCCTACCAAAAGTCTAGGAAAGTTGTGCAGTGACATAGATTAAACAATTTACATCTATAAAAAAACACCTATTTGACTAGATATACAGCTCAATATTGTCAGAAAACTTTCACTGGACACAAATATCATGTCAAAAATATTAAGAATAGTGGGACAGAAAATTGCTGATATGAATATTGTTTTGAAAATGTTTTATATCTTTTTGAATATAGTTGTATATCATATTGTTTTACATTATTTTGTTCTGTTTCAATATTTTTGTGCTGTATGTTATTGTTATTTTAACATCTTGGACGCACGTGGAATTCCCCCGTGGTGGGGGCGAATTCCATGCGCGCACGATTCGGACAGCCCCCGACCATCTGACGCACATGCCCACCGTGACGTCGAATGGCCAAGGGCCGTCCGACGCATGGAAAGGGTTAATGTTAGTTATGTGTAAATATTTTTTTAGTATGGTACATTTTTGCTTTCGTGATATATTCAAATATTTTTTTCTGATTTAATTTGAATTTATTTATTTATTGGCAGGTTGTTGGGTTTGTAGAGGAATAGAGCAGGATTTGCTTAATATATATTTTATAAAGTTTTTATAAATAATGTATTTTTATTAATTAGTAAGTATCTAAATTATTTTATTTATAGATTATTTAATAGATCATTAAAACATAGTCATTTTTGTGTTGTTGGTTAATTAGATCATGGATCATATTTAAATGAGTTTTATATTCATTAAATATGTTATGTTTTGGTATATTTACCTAATGATCCATTGATAGTAATATATTTTTAATTATTATATATTAATTGTTTTCTAGCATGATTTTTATTTTTGGGGGGTTGGTTTTCATCGTAGTAGGGTGGGAAGTATATATGTGTGTGTGCGGGGGTATGTGGGTGTGTACATGTATGTGTGTGGATGTCATGTTCTTGCTAATAACATTTTATTATTATTTTCGTTTTTAATGTTGTAATTTTAAGTTTAATTTAATTATATCACTTATATACCATTAAAAAATAACATATTTACTGAATATACATATATATATATATAACCTATGGGCTGTTGCCACTAGGTAGTTATAGTTAGGTCTCCCTTTCCATAAACAGAGGATTTTTGGTTTCCTAATAACTTTGGCACCATTTGATGAATCTTTACAAAACGTCCCCCCAAAAAATTGCTCTACCTCAGTTTATTCCAGAAAAGTTTTGGGGTGGTCCGTCAAGCGGGGGGCCGAGAAAAAATGAGGTCCCAAAACATAAAATCCCTATGCATTTTTTCTTTCTGTTTAAGACAGGTTATGGGAAACCTGAACTGAATTTCACCAGGGGTCTCACCAGGGATGCCAGCCTCTCTACACATCCTACTATGCATACCTATCATCTGAGAGACAGGTCTGAAAGGAGAGCACAGTCCTTCCTCACACTCTACTACTCACACCTATCATTACCAAGAGAGGCCTCAGAAGCTAGGCAAGTCCTCCACACAAGAGGTCTGAAATGTGAGGGCACTCTCTCCCTACACCCTACAATGCACACCCATCATCTGAGAGAAACGTCTAAAAGGAGATGGCAGCCCCTTCTCACACTACGCACACCTGTCATGTGATAGAGAGGACTGAAAGGAGAGGCCAGTCTCTCCCTGTACTCGACTACACACACACATTATTATAGAAAGAAGTCTCAGCAGAAAATCCAGCCCCACCACCCACCTACTAGGCATATCTGTGATCTGACAAAGAGGTCTCATTAGAGAAGTCAGTCCCTCAACACACCCTACTATGCACAATCATCATCCAAGAGACAGGTCTCAGCAGAAAGGCCAGTCCCTTCATATATCCTACTATGCATACTTGTCTTTTGAGAGAGAGGTTTTAAAGGAGAGGGCATCCTCTTCTCATACCCAACTATTGCACACCAATTATCCAAAATAGGGGAATCCGTAAAGAGGTTAGTCTCTCCCACATACTACTATTTCCTTACAAGTATGCTGAAATCCTGTGAGAGTCTCGCAAGAGTAGAGTGCAAGCTTTAGAGAGTGAGGCATGTCAATTGTAAAAAAAAGGGGAAAGGCTCAAACAATAGTTACATTCTTATTACATAGTTGAAGAAATGCTGTGATGTGATTTGGTGCAGATCCAGAGATAGCTCAGTTTGTCCTTGGTGCTTTGAAGGAGAAGGAAGTCTGTTTCAGTTCTGCTCAGCAGAAGTGAATGTATGAGGAGCTGAAAGAGACAAGTTCAGGTATTTAATAATATAGTTTATAAACTTTGTTGTGATATGTCAGTGTACTAATGTTGGTACACTTATTCTACACATGTTTACAGTTTGAAAAGATGTTTGGGAAGGTGTAGATCTCTTAATATAGCTTTTGAGAGGTAGACATTAGAATGTAGAAAGATATCAGCAAGTATTGCAGAGTGCGTTGAAAAAAAGAAGTGTTCCAACTGTATGTACTTGCAAGTAAAGGATGGAGTGTTTCTCAAACTATGAAAGAAAGATTGTGGAATATGTTAATACAAGCCCTAGTGTTTTTATGAACCTCACTGTACATAAACTTAAGCCCTATGAGGTGTTTGAATGGTGATATTACTATTTGTAGTGTGAAACACTTTGGTGAGTGTTTGCAAAGGTGTATGTAGATCAATGTGTTAATGTATAAATTGTTATGGAATCAGAGTTCATGACATGTTATAATTTAGTTGCAATAATATGAAAATAGACTGGTTGAGGGTGTGGTATTTTTCAGGAGAAAGGAATAACTGTTGCACTAGATATAAATATGTGATTCTGGGTGGAAATTTAGTAAAGGTTACACAATATAGTGATTTATCACTGTTATGAATTATTAATCAGTATATCACTTTCATATTTTTTGTTATTTTGTCTTTTTTTATGGAGGAAAATGGAAACTTGTTCTTGAGAACTAATTATCTACTTAAATAAAATGCAAAAAGAGCCTTTTTAACACAAGCAGGATTATTGTGCTGTTCAGCAATAAGACCCTCTTCAAGAACAGTGTTTTCAGGTTGGAAGGATGCGGAAGTGACTGAACAGTTGTGCAGTTCAACAGCACGAGCTAACTCTGCACAAGTTAGGCTTTCTGACCTAAAATGTATACATATGTTGCTGTGCTGACACTCTCTTGCAGCCTAACCTGCTAATATATACCAGGAAACTGAAGACTCTTTGGCAGGCTAACATGGCTTAAAGACTAGAAAAGAAGTGCTATGTGAATCAAAATCCAGTAGGAAAAGAAAGCAAAATGGGTATAGGCATTGGCACCTGCTTATGAATATAACATATTGTATAAGGTATATAGTTGTTTGTTTTGCTTGTTTAATAGTTGTTTATATAGTTTGTAAATTTTTTGTATTGTTCTTAAAAAAATTGTTGAAGTAAAAAAGTTTGAGGTTACTTCTGATTTCTTTGCTTAATATGTATTATAAATATCAGTTTTATTATAATATTGCAGTTCCATCTTCAGGGTCTGTAAATATGCTGCTGTGTGTGATGTATCCTTATGGTAGTATGCACATCTTTTATTCTACAGACACTTGGTAATGGAGAACTAAATTATTTGGTTATGCAGCTATGGTGAGTTGTCATGCAACAGCGAAGTGTCAGTAGAGAGATCAGACCTTGTCCAAACTGTAGTATGGGAACCACTTATAGAAGAGAGAGGTAATGGGACAAAGAGCGGTACATCTTCATACTCTAATACACACTTTTATCAGCTGCTGTGCTCACAGTATTACGTATGACTGTCGCCATCGGTAGAGATCTGAAAGAGAGGTGAGTATGTCCTCACAATCAAAAATGTACACCAGTTGTCCAAGAAACAGTTCCCAACAGAGAAGATACTACACTTTATACTCCAATATGGACATTCATCATTATGAAGAGAGGTATGCATGGAGAGAATAGTATCAAACAAAAGTCTACTTAGCACATATGGTGCTTTGGGTATATGTCTCAGCTAACAGGACAGTGTGTTTACTTACCATAGTCTCTACAGTTGGTTTTGAAGGAAGATTTCTCAGGATAAATATACTGTAATTCTCATACCTTACTTCTACATCTGTGACCCTGCAGAGAGCTGTGACTAGAGAGGTAAGCTCATTTTCACAGCCTAATTTCTACACGCATCCTTGCAGACACAGGTCACAGGAGAGGGGACAGGCTCTCACCACACTGTACTGGGAAGACTTATCATGCAAGAGAGACATGTCAGTAAACAGGGCACTTCCTCCTCACAGTCTACTATGCATAGCTAACAGTATGGGAAGTGGTATGAGCAGAGAGATATATTTTCTGAAGCCCTACTACAGACCCCTCTCACTCTGGTAAGATGTGTTAGCAGGCAGATCACTCCCTTTGCAGACACTACTGAATATCCCTGTTGGTCTAGGAAGAGATGTCAGCAGAGAGGCTACTCCTTGCCAACAACGTACTACACATCCATGTTGTTCTGGAGATAGGTATAGTGGAGAGGGGAATGCTTCCCTGCACACAACTGTCTATGCCTGTCATCCTGGGGAGAGCTGTGACTTGACAGTTAAACTCATTCCCACATCCTAATATATGTGTGTATATATATATATATATATATATATATATATATATATATATATATATATATATATATATATATATATATATATATATATATATATATATATATATATATATAGTTATTTTCCTGGGGAAAGGTCTCAGTGGAGAGACCAGTACTTGTTATACTTACTATGGAAAAATAACTTTTTACGTGTGAGGTGTGTACCTTCCCCACCCTAATTTGCATACTGCTGAGCCTGGGGAAAGGTGTGAGTGGACAGGTTCTTTACACCCTGTTCTACACACTGGTTACTTTCATGCAAGGTTGCCCTGGAGAGTTCAGTCTCTCCCCATAGTCTACTATACACAGTATTTATGTTGTGGAGAGGTGAAAGTGAGATATAAGTGTCTGCTCACACCCTACTGTACACTGTTACATTGTAAAAAGGTCTCATTTGAGAGTTTACTTTCTCCCCACACCCCACTAATGGGTACTACAAGGCATACTACTGTGATAAAAGAAAGTGTAAATTCCTCCTCCTTCAAACAAGTTTATGATCTTGCGAGACTCTCACGGGATTGTAAAAAAAAGTAGTGATTGAACCTTTTCTACTAATAATAAATTAACCAAACGAGGAAGCACTGCCCACTTGGAATGCATGCAAGGGATTGCCTCCTTGGATCCTACGAGAATCTTGCAAGAGTTTTGAAGAAGGCAAAAAAAGGGAAACATAGTACAATCATGAATCTATAAAGTAGCTCTGAAAAGAGCTGTTTTTCGTAACAGTTTTGAACAACAACAAAAAAATTGGGGGCACGAGTCGGGTCTCGGTCAGAAGGGCTCCGAATCAGATTCTGAATTGTCTAAACCAGTGTTTCCAAAACTTTGGTCCTCTGACCCCCAGGGGTCCCTGACACATTCCCAGGGGGTCCGCAGGCAGCAGTTAAAAGCACTGCAAAGTATCATGTTTAATTAGCAGTTTTCCAAGAACAATATAAGTGTCAAGAAGATAACGTTAGTGATTAATGTCCCTGCTGGAGAGAGATGAGAGTTTTGTCCAGTGGCAGCTTTGACTTATATAATGTATCATGTGCAACGCTGCAGAAGACAGGTGTGCCCGGTCCTTAGAAAGCACTAGAGACAAGTATCATTTCTTAGAGCCGCCTAGGGCTTGTGTGGTAAACAATATGAAGTTTATTTCAACCAGAAATGTTTTTTTGATGGCACTGTCTTGAAAATGTGCTTGTGATCAGTTGTTTTATTTTTGGATCAACGTCTCCCCCTTTTTACCCCTGCTCCTGGTGCCAAGGGGAGAGGATGTGGGGTAAGGGCTAGAGATGCCAACATAGGAGCTGAGGAAAAGGTTCAAGCCTCCGTGACGGCTGAACATCCTGTGATTCTGGGCAAATCACTTAACCTCCCAGTGCCTACCAAAAATTAATGTGTCATTGTGTCAATGTACATAATTGGCACTCATTTAAAGCGCTCCGATACCTTTGGGTCGAGGTTGCCTTTAAAAAACTGCAAAAAGTAAATGTGCTTTGGGCACAAATCTGACCTTGTAGTGTTTCTTAGCCCTGGGGTTCCACTTGGTAAACACATCCCCCTCCGCATGGGATGACTCATGGTGGCCACCGGCCCTGGGAACCGCACCCATTCCAACAGGTCACGCACGTAACCTGGGCTTCATCCTGGACTCCTCCCTCTTGATGACCAGACAAGTCAACGCCGTATCATCATCATGCTTCAACATCCTACGTATGCTCAAAAAAATCTTCCGTTGGATCCCCACTGAAACAAGAAAGACGGTCACCAATGCACTGGTCACAAGCCGACTGGACTAAGGAAACACCCTTTACGCCGGAACCACAGCCAAACTACAGAAAAAACTCCAACGCATCCAAAACGCCTCAGCAAGACTCATCCTAGACGTCCCCCGCCAAGCTCACATTTCCGGTCACCTGAAAGACCTCCACTGGCTCCCCATCAACAAGAGAATAACGTTCCGTCTCCTCACCCACGCACACAAAGCCCTCTACGACCTAGGACCCGAATACCTCAACACACGCCTGTCCTTTTACACCCCCACCCACCAACTTCGATCGTCCAATCAAGCCCTCGCCGCAATTCCACGCATCCAAAGATCCACCATGGGGGGAAGATCCTTGTCCTACTTAGCGGTCTAGACCTGGAATTCTCTCCCCCCCCCACCTCCGCCTTACACAGAACCACCTGTCCATCAGAAATCAACTAAAAACTTGGATATTCGATAAGTAAAGTACCCCCCCTCCCTCAAGCGCCTTGAGACCCTCTGGGTGAGTAGTGCGCTATACACATTTTAAACTTGAACTTGAATCATTGAAGAACCCCGAGAAAGATTGAGGTACTATGGTGCATAGTCAGGTCTTCATTTACTATTCTTTTAAAAGCTAATACAATTCAATATATGATGATAAATGTGTTGTAGACTGCACCAGGGGGAGAGCCTCCCAAAGCCTCCTTTTTAGTAGTCAGGCTCACTCAGTGCACTTGGTGTGCACCGTAAGGGGACTGACCTGAAATCATTTGCCAGGGCTGCTTTGGGTTTCCAGTCTGGCCCTGGCAGGAGCAGGAGCCTTGTACTTCGAAATTAAACCAACCATTGAAAAGTTAGTCACGGAGATGCAGCACCAACCTTTCCATTAACTTTTTTCGTTTTCTTGCAAATTCTTTCAAAATAAAATAAAACAGAAGTGGCAGATAGTGTTGTTAGCCTCCTTGGCTTAACAACACACTCCGCCGCTTCAGAAACGCAGGGCAGCACCATATTTACAAGAATATGGTGCAGCCCTGCATTTCTCCTGCGCTGGCGCTACACTTAACAGGGGAAGATTGTTTATGTACAGGAAGGTCCCCCTTCCTGCACATAAATATTCTTGAAATGTCATTTTGTCACTTCTATGTGTGCTGCTTAATGCAGTACACATGGAAGTTACAAAATATCATTTTTTTAAAAAGATGGGTGGTGTGCAAGAAGGGGCACCTTCCTGAACATAAACAAACCAATGCGTTTTGCAAAAATGAGGAGAAATAAAGTATTTTTCCTTGTTTCGCCAAGTTAAGACCAGGTTTTCCCTGGCCTTAATTCTGGCGCTGCCTCCCATTTACGCTGCCTTTCTAAATAGGGGGCAGCGTCAAAATCGATGGGTATTGCAGGGGAAATGCCCCTTTCACCCTAAGCATTGGGTAAAAGAGAGTCTTATTTACAAGGCATTGTTAAGCCACGTTAAGTGGCTTAAGGCTGCCTTGTAAATAAGGCGAGGTCCCTATCAACATGGGAACGTTGCAAAAAGTGATGTTTCCAAGGTGATAGGGGCTTGTAAATATGCCTCTAAAATCATTAGTAATTTGAGTATTTGTTTTGTGTGCACACGTGTGCTAACTTTTTTTCGAATTATTGTTTTAATGTTTGAAATTTATATCTTACAAATCGCTTGGGGGTCCCCGGCTTCCAGTGGTGACTCAATGGGGGTCCTCTGGAGTCAAAAGTTTGGGAACCACTGGTCTAAACCGATTCAGAGCCCTTTTTTTTCCAACCGAATCGTTCAGAGTTCCGAACGACCAAATGAGAAGTGTGGCTCACTGGTTAGAGCAGGCAGACCCTGAAGCAGAGGTCAGACCCGGGACCAGGGTTCGATTCCCGACGCGGCAGGGTGTTGAGCTCAAATGTCCACGGACTCGATAATTCTCGCTTCGGTGCCTGACCTAATCATGGGTTCACACTCTGCAACTCTGGGCATTAAGCTTGCTTAATCTCCACAACGGCCCCCCTGCGGCGGGATGCCTGGCTTTCACCTTGGGGATGCCCTGTAGGGGCTATCTCACAGGGAAAAACCAGGACGGGTTCCCAAGGCAAGCGCGGAGATACCCCTTCGGGGGTCGATTCTGGCGCTATATAAGAAATGTAATAATAATAATACGATGCCTGGAAAGCCTTAGCGCTGACCGAATCGGTTCTGGAAGGCATTCAGAGAGATAGAGGGTTACCGAGTCAATTTTTACTGCTCTGTGGAGTAGGTTTTCCAAGCGAGCAAGTAAGATGAACTGGTCGGACAGCCTTTCCAATTCGGTTTGCCCAGATCACAAAGGCTTCCGGAATTGGTGTTTGGGGGCCCGTAACAGGCCCCCCTTCACACCGGGCCCTCCGAATCAGGCCCGTGAGGATACCCCTGGGTCACCTTTTCCCAACCATGCACAGTTTGGCAAGCGCCAAGGGGTGCTCGCCACAGGGTGCACAATTATCCCCAAACACTCCTTTTGTCAAAGCAAGCCTGTGTTTGCGTTCGGGGCACAGGGTCCCATGGAAGTCAATGGGAGCCCGACCGATTTGAATCCAGATGCATTCAAATGCATTGTACTAATTCGGTCGGACTCCCCCTAACCGATTCATCCGGAAAGCATTGGGGACCGGAGACGTTCAGTATGCTCTCCGAACAAGATAAGAATCGGGCCCTTTGTGTTTTCAAACATATTTTATATATATATATATATATATATATATATATATATATATATATATATATATATATATATATATATATATATATATATATATATATATATATATAATATACATTACCTACTGGCGGTTGCCAGTAGGTAGTTATAGTTAGGATTGTTTCCATAGGAAATCCGCAACATTCTATTGGGAATAACTTTGGCGCGGATTGAGGGATCTGCCTGTAATTTTCCTTAAATTTGCCTCGCTGCGCTCTGCTCCTTCCCTGAAAGTTTAGGGGGGATTCGTCAAGCAGGGCCCGAGATAAAAGGGGGGTCCCAAAACATGTTTTCCCAATGTTAATTTCCATAGGGCGGTTGGATTCACTTTTAGCCCGAACGGCTGAATGGATTTCCACCAAACTTGGCAAAATTGTAGGGACTGGTAGCCCGATGTGCCTTTGCTATGTCTCAAGATATGTGCTCCAGTGGATTTTGAGTAATTTAGGTTAAAAAAAATATATATATCTATAAGCGCGCCCCGGTACTCGCTCCGGGGCGCGCTCCAGCGCGCTACGCGAGTTCGCGAGCGGAAAGCTGATTGGCTCTCGGGTGTCTGTCAACATTCCAAACAGTCCGGAGCGGACGCCATCTTGTGTCTCGATAGAAAAAAATGCTAATAAAGCACCACCAATTGAACAAGCTGGCTTTGTTGGAAACTCCGTGCAAACGAAAGCGGCAAACCTTTGAAAAAGTCGATGTTCGACGAAACGCGTCAGGACTGCCCATCCTGCTGTAAATAATAAAGACATTCAGCCCAGTGAAGTGCGACTCCGCTTTCCTTAAGCAGAGAAGGAAGATTGAAGATCTTTACTACGGCGTGGTCCAGCCGTGGGAGCAGCGCACAGTCAGCCAGAGCGCCAACAATTCCCTGCAAAGGACTACATCTGACACACCGTGAATGCGGAACATAAGGGAAGTGGCTGCCACTGGAGACCGGCTCCAGCATGACTCCTGCCTGTACCTGAAGAGGGGTTCAAGCGGGGCACTGGGAGAGTGAATCAACTGCAGGGAAGAACTACAAGGACCAGCATGCCCACCAGAGGGAAAGAAAAAAATGCTAATAAAGCACCACCAATTGAACAAGCTGGCTTTGTTGGAAACTCCGTGCAAACGAAAGCGGCAAACCTTTGAAAAAGTCGATGTTCGACGAAACGCGTCAGGACTGCCCAACCTGCTGTAAATAATAAAGACATTCAGCCCAGTGAAGTGCGACTCCGCTTTCCTTAAGCAGAGAAGGAAGATTGAAGATATTTACTACGGCGTGGTCCAGCCGTGGGAGCAGCGCACAGTCAGCCAGAGCGCCAACAATTCCCTGCAAAGGACTACATCTGACACACCGTGAATGCGGAACATAAGGGAAGTGGCTGCCACTGGAGACCGGCTCCAGCATGACTCCTGCCTGTACCTGAAGAGGGGTTCAAGCGGGGCACTGGGAGAGTGAATCAACTGCAGGGAAGAACTACAAGGACCAGCATGCCCACCAGAGGGAAAGAAAAAAATGCTAATAAAGCACCACCAATTGAACAAGCTGGCTTTGTTGGAAACTCCGTGCAAACGAAAGCGGCAAACCTTTGAAAAAGTCGATGTTCGACGAAACGCGTCAGGACTGCCCAACCTGCTGTAAATAATAAAGACATTCAGCCCAGTGAAGTGCGACTCCGCTTTCCTTAAGCAGAGAAGGAAGATTGAAGATATTTACTACGGCGTGGTCCAGCCGTGGGAGCAGCGCACAGTCAGCCAGAGCGCCAACAATTCCCTGCAAAGGACTACATCTGACACACCGTGAATGCGGAACATAAGGGAAGTGGCTGCCACTGGAGACCGGCTCCAGCATGACTCCTGCCTGTACCTGAAGAGGGGTTCAAGCGGGGCACTGGGAGAGTGAATCAACTGCAGGGAAGAACTACAAGGACCAGCATGCCCACCAGAGGGAAAGAAAAAAATGCTAATAAAGCACCACCAATTGAACAAGCTGGCTTTGTTGGAAACTCCGTGCAAACGAAAGCGGCAAACCTTTGAAAAAGTCGATGTTCGACGAAACGCGTCAGGACTGCCCAACCTGCTGTAAATAATAAAGACATTCAGCCCAGTGAAGTGCGACTCCGCTTTCCTTAAGCAGAGAAGGAAGATTGAAGATATTTACTACGGCGTGGTCCAGCCGTGGGAGCAGCGCACAGTCAGCCAGAGCGCCAACAATTCCCTGCAAAGGACTACATCTGACACACCGTGAATGCGGAACATAAGGGAAGTGGCTGCCACTGGAGACCGGCTCCAGCATGACTCCTGCCTGTACCTGAAGAGGGGTTCAAGCGGGGCACTGGGAGAGTGAATCAACTGCAGGGAAGAACTACAAGGACCAGCATGCCCACCAGAGGGAAAGAAAAAAATGCTAATAAAGCACCACCAATTGAACAAGCTGGCTTTGTTGGAAACTCCGTGCAAACGAAAGCGGCAAACCTTTGAAAAAGTCGATGTTCGACGAAACGCGTCAGGACTGCCCAACGCGCTGTAAATAATAAAGACATTCAGCCCAGTGAAGTGCGACTCCGCTTTCCTTAAGCAGAGAAGGAAGATTGAAGATATTTACTACGGCGTGGTCCAGCCGTGGGAGCAGCGCACAGTCAGCCAGAGCGCCAACAATTCCCTGCAAAGGACTACATCTGACACACTGTGAATGCGGAACATAAGGGAAGTGCTGCCACTGGAGACCAGCTCCAGCATGACTCCTGCCTGTACCTGAAGAGGGGTTCAAGCGGGGCACTGGGAGAGTGAATCAACTGCAGGGAAGAACTACAAGGACCAGCATGCCCACCAGAGGGAAAGAAAAAAATGCTAATAAAGCACCACCAATTGAACAAGCTGGCTTTGTTGGAAACTCCGTGCAAACGAAAGCGGCAAACCTTTGAAAAAGTCGATGTTCGACGAAACGCGTCAGGACTGCCCAACCTGCTGTAAATAATAAAGACATTCAGCCCAGTGAAGTGCGACTCCGCTTTCCTTAAGCAGAGAAGGAAGATTGAAGATATTTACTACGGCGTGGTCCAGCCGTGGGAGCAGCGCACAGTCAGCCAGAGCGCCAACAATTCCCTGCAAAGGACTACACCTAACACACCGTGAATGCGGAACATAAGGGAAGTGGCTGCCACTGGAGACCGGCTCCAGCATGACTCCTGCCTGTACCTGAAGAGGGGTTCAAGCGGGGCACTGGGAGAGTGAATCAACTGCAGGGAAGAACTACAAGGACCAGCATGCCCACCAGAGGGAAAGAAAAAAATGCTAATAAAGCACCACCAATTGAACAAGCTGGCTTTGTTGGAAACTCCGTGCAAACGAAAGCGGCAAACCTTTGAAAAAGTCGATGTTCGACGAAACGCGTCAGGACTGCCCAACCTGCTGTAAATAATAAAGACATTCAGCCCAGTGAAGTGCGACTCCGCTTTCCTTAAGCAGAGAAGGAAGATTGAAGATATATATATATATATATATATATATATATATATATATATATATATATATATATATATATATATATATATATATATATATATATATATATACATATATATATATATACATTACCTACTGGCGGTTGCCAGGAGGTAGTTATAGTTAGGATCGTTTTCCATAGGAAATCCGCAACATTCTATTGGGAATAACTTTGGCGCGGATTGAGGGATCTGCCTGTAATTTTCCTTAAATTTGCCTCGCTGCGCTCTGCTCCTTCCCTGAAAGTTTAGGGGGGATTCGTCAAGCAGGGCCCGAGATAAAAGGGGGGTCCCAAAACATGTTTTCCCAATGTTAATTTCCATAGGGCGGTTGGATTCACTTTTAGCCCGAACGGCTGAATGGATTTCCACCAAACTTGGCAAAATTGTAGGGACTGGTAGCCCGATGTGCCTTTGCTATGTCTCAAGATATGTCCTCCAGTGGATTTTGAGTAATTTAGGTTCAAAAAAATATATATATCTATAAGCGCGCCCCGGTACGCGCTCCGGGGCGCGCTCCAGTGCGCTACGCGAGTTCGCGAGCAGAAAGCTGATTGGCTCTCGGGTGTCTGTCAACATTCCAAACAGTCCGGAGCGGACGCCATCTTGTGTCTCGATAGGATCGAGACACAAGAGGTGGCAAAAACAAAGGGGGAAATGACAAAAAGGGGGCAGGGTAGACCCCCCCTGACCCCCTAGGTTTGATGTGGGGGCCATAAAAGGGCCCCGCGGGGCAAAAATAAAATTAAATTTTGATTTCCGCGGGGGGGAGCGCCCGGTACATGCACCGCGGAGCGTACCGGGGAGCGTACCATGGGGAAAAAAGAATGACAGACTTTTTAAAAAAATTAGCATTTTTTTATAAATTGGAGGTAGTTCTAAAAAGAACTGTTTTTTTTATTCTTTTTGTTGTTTTATAGTTTTTTTGGAACATTTTTTACTTTTTTTGGCTTTTATGAACAATTTTATATTTTTTTGTAATTTTTATGGGGACAAACAAAAAACAGGGAATTGTAAACGGCTCAACGGGAGCAAAAAAAATCAGGAAAAAATTAAGGTCTGTTTGATACTTTGCTCTCCATAGCAAATTGTAGTCCCGCAAAATTTACAAACAATTTTAAAATCTCCAAACTGGGGTTGGATATTTGGGACCATTTCCCTTGTCTCTGGACCCGATGGAGTGGGTTGTTTACGTTTGAAGGTGCTGGGAGTAGATTGGGGAGGGTTTCTTGTTGCGTATGGCGAATCATTGTATTGTTGCCAAAAGAATACTTTTTTGCAGGGTTCCCCCTGGAAAGTACAGTGCCACAGCTGAGACATGTCACTTTGGGAGCATTAATTTTCTTTAGTCCCCTTGGGATTTTAGAAAACTCCCACACAATGTGCTCCTTTGGTTTATAGGGGGTATTATCTTCAGGCAGGAAGTGCCTCTCCTCCTCCTCCTCCTCTTCTTCTTCACCACCACTGTGGTGTTGTGGTGGTCCTGCTGGTGGTGGTTGAGATGCTCCTGCTGCTGGTGCTACTGTAGCCATTTCTCACAAACAGGTCTTCCTCAATCAAAGTACAAAGTGAGAATGAGGAAAAAAGGTGGGGGCTTTCAACATTTGGAAAAAAAAACTGTTCTGAACCAATGAAAAGTGTTATTTTCAGGTCACATGACCCGACGCGCTTACGCTACGCTCCCCATGGGCGCTTACGTAGCGCGATCGTATGCGCTCGGGTGCTTCCGGGTGCGCTTACGCCGTGTGTATCACGCGGACGGGGCTACGCGATACGTTATGATGATGTTTTCGTTTGCGGCAATAGCGCTAACGGGACGCTCACCGGTACGCGCACCGGGAGCGCTCCAGGGCACACAAAAAAAAACATGAACAATATACATTAAAAAAATAGTATTACATAAATATACAATATAGGATTCATTATAAAAAATATTATATTTCATATCTATAGAAATTTGCTATTAAAAAATTCAATGAAAAAAACATAGGGTTGAGGCCCTATATATAGTTAGGAATTAGCATTTACAAAACCTATGAAATTCACAGAAAAAAACATAGGTTTCACACCAGTTATAGTTAGGAATTAGCATTTAAAAAACCTATTAAATTCACTGAAAAAAACATAGGTTTGACACCAGTTAAAGTTAGCTGGAAATTTTACTGACATAAAACCATTGAAATTCCCATGTTATAGTTAGTTGGACTCACTATAACTTGCACACCTGCAATGCACTGCTGATGACGTCACATATTACATCACTCATGACATCACTGATGACACCATCCTTGTGAAAGAGTGACAGACCTCCTTTCAGTGTAATGTAACCCTTGAAACACATATTCAAAAATAGAAACTACAATTTTCAAAAAAATGGAGATACCCATACGAGTTACAACAACCAATTCAGTAATTCCACCATCTATATACACATCCACTCATTCACCAACAGTTCTATATAGTCACTCACACATATTTATTTTTCAGAAAGACACACATTCACTGGATGGCCTTTGAGCCATTTGCATCTCAGCCCCCTTCCCATGCAGCTCAGAAACGGTGTTAGTCTTAACACCTCGCCCACAGCCCTTCACATTCAGGGCATAGTGGGCGAGGAAGAATGGGTCTTGCTGTGGGGGCCTGGTGATGTTGGAATTTTTTTGTTTTATTTATTTATTTATGCGATATTATATAGCGCAGACTTTACCCGAAGGTGTCAGAGCGCTTCACACTAGGAACAGCAATAATACATGAGGAGAAAATTATAAGTGGAAAAATACAAAAGCAAACGTTAAGTTACATGAATCAAAAGTGACAATAGTGAGCAACCAAAATACAAGAGGAGCAAACGATACATTACAGGAGGAAAAAAGTGATATGTGTGCAGGTTACAAAAGCGTACAAAGTACAAGTAGAGGTATAATACTGCAATAAATGGCAGACACTCCAGCACAAGAACAAACGTTACGTAGGCAATGGTGGCACTTGTGCAAGTATCTAAAGCAAACAAAAGTGAGAGGTAGCAAACAGTGTGTTACAAGAGAAAAGTGACGTGTGCATGTTACAAAAGGGTACCATACACAGGTACAAGGGTAATACTACAGTAAATGGTAAATACTCAAACTGCCAGAACACACTGGGAAGGCACTTCCCATGCACCAGCTTCACCTCAGCTTCCCCTCTGGCTACCTTGCTACCTTGGATGACCCAGAAAGCTGTGTTTTGTGCTCCCCTGCCAGAACTATTTCCCAAGGCCTGGAGGGTTGATTCATTTACTAATTGCAGGGGCCTTACCTCTGTTCATGTGCTCCTGAGCTGAAGGTCTGGGGAGGGCTAAGTAGGTTAGTAATAGCAGGGGCTTTGCTGCTTTTCCGGTGCTCCTGTGCTGGAGGGCTGGAATAATTTGTGACAAAAAGGGGCCTTGCTATTTTTTTTAGTTGCTCAGCATGTAGGCCATTGTCACCTTGGCCCTGTGTCCTGTGCAAGAACAGTATCCTCCCACTTTCATTCCTTGTCTGTGCAAATGGTGTTTCATGAAAGGGCACGCACCTTGAATGTGGGCCACGACCCTTGAATGTGGGCCACGCCCCTTGAATGTGGGCCACTTTTTTCGTCAGTGCCCGGGCCGAATTGTGATCCCAATCCGACCAGGCCCGGACTGGCCGTTGCGGGCACCGGGCAATCCCCCGGTGGGCCGCATGGTTGGGGGCCGGTTTTTGCCCCCTGGGGGCCGTTTTTGTTACAGGGCCGTTATGCTGCAAAAACGGCCCTGTAACAAAAACGGCCAAAAACCGGCCCTGGCACAGAGCGCGGTCGCACCTCCCCCTCCTCCCAGAGTGGGGGGGGGGGGTGTAATGGCTGCCTTTTTGCTAGCTCTTAGGAGAAGGAGAATGATGGAGAGTGACTCCAGCCTATCACCCCCATAGCATAGGGATTAGGCCGATAGACAGGGACCCTGTCTTACATATATTAGGGCATTTTCGTACCATTTTCCTTAGAGTAAGGCTTATGAATTTAAGTTAGGGGATAGATATATAAGTATTAGTCATGATTTGCTCATTTGCTAAAATGCTAGGCTATTTTCCATGGAGCTATGCATATTGTGGGCTCCGTAGGCCTTAAACGAGACAGACTCCATTTTGCTTTCTGCCTGGTAGCTCGAGAAGGCTTTCTAGGTGAAGTGTAATGTTTTAGTTTCAAGCTGTTGTTCGCTTGGAGAGAACCGGTTCAGGCTGACCCTTATCGAAGGAATGTATTTTTCTCCACTCCGAAGACACAACTTCAGGCCGGCCGGCTGGGAAAGTGTCCTTGGTACGGGGAGGTACAAGAATTTGGTGGGTGGCAGGTTACTGGCCGTGAATTTCCATAAAGGAACGGGCTTTGATATTAGCGAAGGTGTTAGTCAGTTTGTCAGTTAGTCCGTAGGCGGCATCTAGCCGTTAGCATCTCTGCCATTACTCATTTTCATGGTGGACAAGTCGCCATCTTTGAAGTCGGAGAAAGATTTAAGACCGAAACTCTCTGAGAAAGACTGAACGAGAAGTAGCGCGGAGCGCACTGATACAGAGAGAGAGAGAGACGGTAGCTAATAATCAGCAAGGTTCCGGTGTCCTGAGGGGAAGCAGACGAGGTTGAGCCTAGCGGTGCAGACGTGTACTTGTGACGGCTGAGGGTGACTGCAAGGCGAGCCAGGATACAGAGACGAGAAGGGAACCTAGATGACTGCCGAGTCCAGACTTCCCACTAATAAGGTGATCTCTGTCTAACTTAATTAGAATGTGCACTCTAATCTTTACCTTTTTCTTGCAGAAGTTATGTTGCATAGTAATGTGATTTGTGTCTATTGTTAATAAATACCCTAATTCATGTAGAATTACTGTGTATCTGGTGTTCATGTTCAATCTCGGTAAACTGCATTCCTAGTTGAAAGCTGTTTAGGTGAACGGATGAGAAATCCCGATCAGGTAAATGGTGATCGAATAAAGAGGGAGTGAGTGGACCTTTGATGCCAAGAGCAGGGAGTACACTATTCAATCTGGAACTATATTCAAAGTTATTATTGTAGTTTTATTCCGAGTAGGTAACTGAGATATTATCCTGATAACTGTTCATAGGAATGTGGTCGTCGTTGATATGCGGCGTTAATGAGAGCACTGGGGAGGATTACCAGTGTGTATACCCACTGGATTGTGGCTTGAATAAGTGAGAACACTAGGAGGTCGAACTAGTGTGTAGTTTCGCAGGATTGCGAACAGTTTGGAAAAGGGAGCATTGGGTTCTGCAGGCCCATGTGTAGACACACCGGATTGTGTGTCAGATCTGCCCTAGGGTAGAACGGTCTGGGTCGGGGTGGCCGCGAGACCAACTGATGTGAATAAGATATTGTAGAAAATCCGTACATACATATATTGTCATTCCCCATCCTTAGGTGCGACCTGTATATATATCTGTATATCTATTCATTGTGGATACGATCTGAGGAGGGAAGGTGAGTACGTTTTGGCTGGGTCACAGGGGCCCCTGGGGGCTGATCCCATCTAAACAGAAAATGCAGCCATTACATCTGGCGTCACGAACTGTTTACGAAGCCTGTGTGCATTGTGTTGTTTTAATCTTGTTGGTTTGCGCTCGGCTTGTACGTATAAAATTTTGTTTATAATTGTGTATATAATTATTTTTATTTTTTATTTTTTTTATTGTGTCATTATGTTTGCGAAAAAATCATCGTCGGTTTTCAAATTACCGATTCAGATTCCCGGCTGGGAATGTACTCCCTACGAGGCTTTGGCCCGTGAGTGGGCCGATTCTACTGGTTAGAGTGAAAATTGGTCTTCATGCTTGGAGCAGGCGGAGCCTGCCGATGTTGTGTCGTGCTTGCAGAAAGCGCCAGTAGTGAAAGGTGATGAGCTTCCTATTTTAGGACGCAGAGGGTGGATTGTTCTTAATGCATACAGAATATTGCATGAGAGGTTTGTTCAACTACAGAAACAGTTTAAAGATACGGAAGAACAGTGTGTTGAATTGCAAAATGCGCATACTTTATTGCGTTGTCAAAATAAACTGCTTGCCGACAAACTTGAAACATATCAGACCATTGCCGAAAGGGCTGCGGTCCGTATTGCACGATATAAGTATAAACATCGTCGTGGACGTGTGTCTTCACGCAAAGTGCGTATGGTTGTAGCTAAAGCTGGAATGGATTGGAACCCCGATGAGTGGGACGGTAAAATCTGGGATTCTCATACTTCTGACTCCTCGGCAGAGGAGGGTGACAAGCGCGAGTCTTCTCGCTCCGGACGTGATTGTAAATCTGCTTCATGTATTGATTCAACTCCCGATTGTGACCGTGCTCGTTCTTCCCGTGTGGATGACGTAGCTTGCCCTGATTGTGCTGTTAAATCTAAGATGCGGGCTTCCTCGGAAGCTCTTCCCGCAGTTTCTGCTCACCCGATTTTTCGACGAAAATTACAACAGGCCCCTGGTAACCCTGGTGGTATAGCTCTTGATTGTATTGAAGACTTTACTCAGCAGGAGGTTAGTGACATTTTGCAACGATTTCGACAACGGCCTGGTGAGGCCTTGCTTACCTGGATGGTGCGCCTTTATGAGCTTGGCGCTGCCGGTATTATGCTCGATGCTGTTGATTGCTTACGATTCTGCTCTTTGAGTTCTGATTCTACGATTCAGGATCATTTTCGGAATTATAATGGTGCTGGTCAAATTTCTTTGCTCCAGCTTGCGTCTGACGGCTGTAATCATAAATATCCAACTGAATCTGATTGGCCTACTGATGGGAAACCGTGGTACACTCTGCGTGATGCGTCGCAACGTTTAAAAGAGGAAGTTATGAAAACGTCTATCTTCCTTAGTACTGCTGACAAGTTATTGGATGGTCTTTTAACATCTTCTGTGCGTAATCGCATTATTCGTTCTTCTCCTGTTGCTTACAAGCAGGTCATGATGACATTATTGATTAACCAAACTGGCAATCCTTTGTCTGTTGTGCTTGAGTCTGTTCGTCAGCTTGGTGAGCTGGGTGAATGGTTTAAACCTGAAAGACAATCTCGACCTGAGGGTCGTACTGGTGGGGACTATAAGTTCTCTAGACGTGACATGTTTCTTGCTCTCATTGCTGATGGTGTCAAAAGGGAAGACATTGATGGCGAGCCTAATAATCGCTTATGGGACATGTTTCGTAAGCGTGGTTTGGATCGAAAGGAGGGTGCCCGTCGTGTGCGAAAGAATGAGTATGATCGTGGTTCGGATGACAGTGGTGATGAGAGACGACGTGTGAATTCTGATCGCCGTGATGATCGGCGCTATGAACGCGATGGATCCCCTCGTCATAATGACGGGAGGGGGAGAGAGGATGATCGCGAGAGGGGAAGAGATGATCGTGTTTCTAGCAGACGACGAGATGCAAGGAGTTATTCCCCTGACGTAAGAAAGAGGGAGGTTCGTAACAGATTCTCTGACCGTAACTCACAACTTTTTGAACCTGACACTAATCTGTTTTGTACTGGAGACGGATATGAACAAGACATTCTAATACCAAAGAAAACTGAGAACATTTACCCTGATTTGTCTTGGTTGACAGAACGCAGGAAAAATGACTAGGAAATAGGTCAAGCTCCGGTACGCAAGTGGGCCCACAGAGATTACAGACCCTATGTAGATATTGAGATTTTTTGGAAACATCGTAATATCCAAAGGGCCCGAGCGTTGGTTGATACTGGGGCGGAGGCCACTTTAATTCATGGTAAGTCGAGAAAATTTCATGGACAATCTTTTACGATTACTGGTCTGGGTGGTAAGGAGACACCCGCAGTTCAAACTGCACTCGAAATTAAAATTGGTAGAATTCCTCGTAGAGAATACTCTGTGTTGGTTGTGCCACTTTTGGAATACATTATTGGAATTGACATTTTGAAAGGTATGACTTTGCATTTGGATGATGGGTACTATCAATTTGGTACACGACAGTACATTTCGACCAGACCCGTACGGGTTGGCCGTTTACGCATGCCACCTATTAAAATACCTTTAGCAACGAAAGTGATTTCTCAAAAGCAATATCGCATCCCAGGTGGTCATGAAGAAATTACCGCTACGATTCAGGATTTGGTTGACGCAGGAGTCATTACTCCGGTCACATCTGCTTGGAATAATCCCGTTTGGCCCGTGCGCAAAAGTGACAACTCTTGGCGCATGACTGTTGATTATCGAGAATTAAATAAAAATACACCTAAATTGACTGTTGCTGTGCCTGACATTGTCACACTGATTCAGAGAATTCAAAAGCATCCTGGTACGTGGTATGCTTCTATTGATATTGCTAATGCGTTCTTTTCAATTCCGATTGCCCCCGAATGTCAGGAACAATTCAGTTTTACATGGAATGGACGTCAAATGACGTTCCGAAGTCTTCCTCAAGGCTATGTACATAGTCCTACGATCTGTCACCGGCTGGTGGCGGAACATTTGTCTGAAGTACCCACGAATCCACAAGTTCAGATTTGTCATTATATTGACGACATTTTGATTCAAGGTGAAACGCAAGACCAGGTGCAGTCCCATTTAGATCAAGTCATTGACTGTTTGCGAGCGAAAGGCTGGGAAATCAATCCTGACAAATTACAAACTCCATCCCAAGCTGTGAAATTTTTAGGAATTAATTGGCATGAGGGTCACAGAGAGGTGATTCCTCAGGTTAAACGAAAAATACTTGATTTTGCTATTCCCAGAAACAGGAAAGAAGCTCAATCAATGCTTTATTGGTTTGTTTGGATTTTGGCGTCAGCATATTCCCCATTTGAGTCAAATCTTGGCTCCACTGTATCGAGTCACTCGTAAAAAGAATGCGTTTGAATGGGGTGAACCTCAACAGACTGCTTTCAATCTGGCTAAAGAAGCTATTCAGTATGCTTTGGATTTGTGGCCCGTGAGTGAAGGTGATGTGGATTTGAATGTGTCCGTGGAAGGCCTGTATGCTAATTGGAGTTTGTGGCAAAAGCAGGGCAGACAAAAAGTGCCATTAGGTTTTTGGACCAAAAAGTTACCTGAGGCTGGTGAGCGTTACTCACCTTTTGAAAAACAGTTGCTTGCTTGCTATTGGGCTCTGGTGGATACCGAGCAATTGACCCTAGGCCATGCTGTGATTTTAAGGCCTGAAATTCCCATTATGCAGTGGGTTTTGAGTTCACCAAAGTCCCATCGAATTGGACATGCTCAGGAGGCTAGTGTGATTAAATGGAAATGGTACATTCAGGACAGGGCACGTGTGGGTCCGAAAGGTGTGGCGGTTTTACATGAGCGAGTGGCGCAGGCGCCCTCCAATGAGGCTGAAAGTGAGTGTTCGGTTCCCGTAGTGCAGGAGTCTCCCGTGAAGTGGGGTAAATCATTTGATGATCTGTCCGCGGAGGATAGAAAACATGTGTGGTTTACGGATGGTTCTGCGAAGTTCATTGGTGACAAAAGACATTGGAAAGCTGTCTCTTATAATCCGATTACACAGAAATTGTTAAGCACAACTGGAGATGGTAAGAGTAGTCAATATGCTGAACTCTATGCAGTTTACCAAGTTTTGAAACAGGAACTACCTGGTACATGTCATATTTTCACTGATTCCTGGTCCACTGCAAATGGACTAGCGGTGTGGTTGCCAACATGGCATTCTCATAATTGGGAATTGCATTCAAAGGAATTGTGGGGCAAAGAGCTGTGGCAAGAAATTTGGGAATTGCTCCCGCAGAGTACTGTAACAATCTTTCACGTGGATGCTCATACTCCAATTGACTCCCTTGACAAATTTTTTCATAATATTGCAGATGAACAGTCTAAAATTTCTGAGGCAGTGGTTGACATGCAGGATTCTGATTTGGCGGGATTGGCGAAGTGGGCCCATCAGAAAGCAGGACATTTTGGAGAGAAAGCCACTAGCAGGTGGGCTGCCGATAGAGGAATTCATATTCCCTTTTCTTTAATAAAAGATGTCATTCTACATTGTCCCATTTGCCAGCATGCTAGGAAAAAAGAGGTGCCTCAGATTGTTCGAGGCCACTTACATCGAGGTAAATTGCCCGCCCAAATTTGGCAGATTGATTACATTGGTCCGCTCCCTATGAGCAGAAATTGTCAATATATTTGCAATCAATCAATCAATCAATCAAAGACATTTATAGAGCGCGCTACATACCCGTAGGGTCTCAAGGCGCTGGGGGGGGGGGGGGGGGGGTGCCGCTACTGCTCGAACAGCCAGGTCTTCAGCTTCTTCCTGAAGGAGAGGTGGTCTTGGGTCAGGCGCAGGTCGGTCGGGAGGGAGTTCCAGGTCTTGGCGGCCAGGTAGGAGAAGGACCTTCCTCCTGTAGTCGCTCTTCGGATGCGGGGGACGTCGGCGAGGGCGTGGTTGGCTGATCGGAGGTGGCGTTTGGGAGCGTAGAAGTTGACTCGGCTGTTGAGGTAGCTCGGGCCTTGGTCGTGTAGGGCTTTGTGTGCGTGGGTGAGGAGGCGGAAGGTGATTCTTTTGTTGACGGGGAGCCAGTGAAGGTCTCTCAGATGTCCGGAGATGTGGCTGGTTCGTGGGATGTCGAGGATGAGTCTGGCTGAGGCGTTCTGGATCCGCTGGAGTCTCTTCTGGAGCTTGGCGGTGGTACCGGCGTAGAGGGCGTTGCCGTAGTCCAGTCGGCTGGTGACGAGGGCCTGGGTGACGGTCTTCCTGGTCTCGGTGGGGATCCACCAGAAGATCTTCCGTAGCATGCGAAGGATGTTGAAGCATGCCGATGAGACGTTGTTGACTTGCCTGGTCATGGAGAGGGAGGAGTCCAGGATGAAGCCCAGGTTGCGCGCATGGTCTGTCGGTTTGGGTGCGGTGCCCAGGGCGGGAGGCCACCAGGAGTCGTCCCAGGCGGAGGGTGAGGAGCCCAGGATGAGGACCTCCGTCTTGTCCGAGTTCAGTTTCAGGCGGCTGGTCGTCATCCACTCGGCTACCTCTTTCATCCCTTCGTGCAGGTTGGCTCTGGCGGCGGCGGGGTCGTTGGTCAGGGAGAGGATCAGCTGGGTGTCGTCGGCGTAGGAGATTATGTTGAGGTTGTGCTGGCGTGCGATGGCCGCGAGGGGGCTCATGTAGACGTTGAAGAGGGTGGGGCTCAGAGAGGATCCTTGAGGGACGCCGCAGATGACTTCGGTGGCCTCTGACTTGTACGGTGATAGACGGACTCTCTGTGTTCTTCCGTCGAGGAAGGAGATGATCCATTCCAGCGCCTTGTCCTGGATTCCGACGTTGCTGAGGCGCTGTACTAGGGTGCGGTGGCAGACAGTGTCGAATGCCGCGGAGAGGTCTAGGAGGATGAGGGCCGCTGTTTCTCCGTTGTCCATCAGGGCTCGGATGTCATCGGTGGCGGCGATGAGGGCGGTCTCGGTGCTGTGATTGGCTCGGAAGCCGGACTGTGAGGGGTCGAGGGATCCATTCGTCTCGAGGAAGGCGGCCATCTGCTTGTTGACGGTCTTCTCGATGACTTTGGCTGGAAACGGGAGGAGCGAGATGGGGCGGTAGTTCTTGAGTTCGGTGGGGTCCGCTGTGGGTTTCTTGAGAAGAGCGCTGAGTTCGGCGTGCTTCCAGCTCTCAGGGAAGGTGGCGGTGTCGAAGGATGTGTTGATGATGTCTCGCAGGTGGGGTGCGATGACAGCGTCAGCCTTGTTGAAGATGTGGTGAGGGCAGGGGTCAGTCGGTGATCCGGAGTGGATGGAGTTCATCGTGCGGATGGTGTCTTCGGTGCTGATCGGGGTCCAGGCGTGGAGGGTGGTGGTGGGGGGTGGCTGTTTGGTCTTGGTGTTCGTTGGTTGGTTGTTGAAGCTGTTGTGTATGTCCGCGATCTTGTTGTGGAAGTATGAAGCGAGGGAGTTGCAGAGGTCTTGCGATGGGGTGATGTCGTTGTTTCCTGCGCTGGGGTTGGATAGCTCTTTCACGATGTTGAAGAGTTCTTTGCAGTTGTGTGCGTTGTTGTCCAGCAGGTCCTTGAAAGCAGTTTTCTTGGCGGCGCGGATCAGCTGGTGGTGCTTCCGGGTGGCCAGCTTGAAGGTGGTCCTGTTGTCTGGTGTAGGTTCCCTTCTCCAGACTTTCTCGAGGGCTCGGCAGTTCTTCTTGGAGCTCTTGAGTTCGTCGGTGAACCACGGGGCTTTCTTGCTGCCGGATCTGCTGGGCGGGGTTCTCAGCGGGGCGAGTTCGTCCGCGCAGTTGTTGATCCACTTCGTGAGGTTGTCGGCGGCCTGGATGGGGTTCGCTGAGTTGGCGGGAGGGTGCTGGCTTAGGGAAGCGGCGAGCTGGTCTGCTGTGATCTTGTTCCAGCTTCTGCGGGCGGCCTGATGCTGGTGGTGGTGGGTCGTCGTTCTCTTGAAGGTGAAGTGGACGCAGCTGTGGTCCGTCCATTGAAGCTCTGTGGCGTGGCTGAAGTCGATGTCTGTGCTGGAGGAGAAGACTGCGTCGAGTGTGTGTCCGGCGAGGTGGGTGGGGGTGGACACCAGCTGCTTGAGTCCAAGATTGGCGAGGTTGTCGAGCAGGGTGCTGGTGTTGCGGTCGTTGTTGTTCTCCAGGTGGAAGTTGAGGTCCCCCAGGAGGATGTAGTCAGCGGAGGGGAGGGCGTGCGGGCTGACGAAGTCGGCGATGTCCTCGCTGAATTGGGTGCGTGGTCCCGGAGGTCGGTAGATCAGGGTGCCTCTGAGGGTGGTGTTCGGGTCGGTGTGAATCTGGAAATGCAGGTGTTCGGCGCTGGTCAGGGTGTTGTCGGTGCTGGTCGTGAGACGGATGGTGTTCCTGTGGATGATGGCGATGCCTCCTCCCATCTGGTTGGCGTTGCGGTCCCTCCGGACGATCTTGTAGCCCTCTGGGATGGCGATGGCGATGTCGGGAGCTGAAGAGGCGTTCATCCAGGTCTCCGTAAGGAAGGCAACGTCCGGGGCAGTGGTGTCTAGGAGGTTCCAGAGTTCGATGGCGTGTCTGTGGACGGAGCGGGTGTTGAGCAGGATGCACTTGAGGTGGGTGCTGCTGGTGTTCGACTTGGCGGGTGCTGGTGCGAGGCAGGTCCGGATGCAGGTGAACTTGCAGGCGTGGCAGCTGAAGGGTCCGTGGGTGCGTCGTGGTGTGGCTTGGTGGCACTCTGGGCGTCGGCCGGTGTTGAGTGCGCTGAGGGTGGCGGCTGAGTACGTCCTGCGGGTCGGTCGGGGTCTTCGGGGTCCAGGGGTTCTGGCACTGGGCGCGGTCCAGGCGCGGACGGGCGTAGACGGGCTTACCTTTGGCGCGCCTTCGGCGCACAATCGGCGCACCCGCTGCGCGTGACCGCTGCGCGTGACCGCTGCGCGTTCGCACGGTCGCCATTTAAGGCGAAGTGCGCGGGTGGGCGGGGCAGCTGGGAGGCGGGAGCGGGGAGGGAACAGAAGGGAAAAAGGGGCGTGGTCAGTGGTGGTGGCGGGAAGCGGGGAGCGGGGAGGGAAGGCGGAGGGCGGCGAGGTAGGCGGGCAGACAGGAAGGAGAACGAGAATACGGGCAAAAGTGACCAAAATACAACAGGCACAAATGCTAAACAAGACACTGACACAGGGAGAAAATACTGAGAAAACAAGCACAAATGATTTACAAAAACAGAACAAAACAGACGGCTCAAATGCTAAACAAGACGCTAACACGGGAGGAAAATACTGAGAGAACAAGCACAAATGATTTTCAAAAACAGAACAAAACAGACGGCAGCGGCGTCAGCCGGCAACGAGGCAGGCAGCGAGGCAGAGGGCAAGGCGATGGGGCACACGCAGCAGCTGGTGGCCGTGCGGCGCGGTGGTGTCCCACAATTTGCACAGCGGTTGATACTTATAGTGGCCTTTTGGTCGCTTTCCCTTGCAAGAATGCTACCCAAGTGAATACAATTAAAACCCTGGAGCTAATCATTCTGTACTATGGTGTCCCATTCCAGATTCAATCAGATAATGCATCCCACTTTCGTGGAAGATTGGTGCAGGAATTCTGTACGGAAAATAATATTGATTGGGTGTTTCATATTCCATATTACCCACAAGCTTCAGGACTGATTGAGAGAATGAATGGCTTGTTGAAAGAACAGTTGCGTAAGTTGACTGATGACCGGTACAGCCAGTGGAGAGATGTCCTACTTCAAACTTTGTTAATCTTAAATAATCGTCCTTTGTTACATGCTGAATCTCCTTTGATGCGTTTGTTTCCTCCACATGTTGACGCGAAACCGAATTCTATATCAAATACTGTAATGTACTGGGAAATTACCCCCGGTGCTTTGGCTCCATGTAGAGCAACCCCAGGTTCCGCAGGCCTCGACCTGCATGCTTTAAATGATGCAAAATTTCCAGGAAAAGATCGAATCATTGTTGAAACTGGCATTGGTGTCTGTATACCTGCCGGTAGTTTTGGATTAATTGCCCCTAGATCTGGCCTGGCCCTGAAAGGTGTACAAGTACTCGGAGGAGTAATTGACAGTGATTACCAGGGAGAGATTAAGGTTCTCCTGCTTAATAGCAGTGAGACGGATTTGTTCATCAAAAAGTCTGACCGTGTTGCTCAATTACTGATTATGCCTGTCTTCAGTGGTGAGATCAAAAAAGGCCCTGCCCCAACGTTGCTGACTGTGCGAGGACAAAAAGGCTTCGGATCGTCTGATCTTCCTGGAGCTAAAATATGGGTGCAATCGCCTAAAAATCCTCCTGAACAGGCTGATATTATTGCGACCGGTCATGACAACACCGTTTTGGTGATGAAGCCAGGGAAAGATGGCTGGGAAGCTATCCCAGCTGATAAATGTTACTTACGAGAATGATTAAGGCCTGTATTTGTATTCTTTCAGATCATTCTTTGGATTGCTGCTGCAGGATGTGTCGGCGTTGGACTCCTTTTGGCTTGCTACGCCGGGAGAGGAGAGGATCCACCGACGCCGGTTGATGGAATAATAAGAGCCCCGCGGTCCGCGTGGGAGAAGTCTTCGAACTTCTGGATTACACTCGCAAGGCGGGTGACGAACTCTCCGCATTTTTGCCTTATCCCCATGAAGTCTGTCACTGACATTTTAGCGACCTGTTTGGTTGCTGTCCCTGCATCCACCGAAACTCTTCGCCATATTTTTAATATATCTAATGCCCGACCTAATGTTATTCTGGGTGATTTCGCGGCACATGAATTTTGTCCTTCATGTACTACTCTTCCAGACCTCGATGTCCCTATTCATTCCCGAATCACTACTTTTAATATTACCCCTGGAGACCTTTGCTTCATCATGACTTGTGACCCTAAAGCTATTACTGAGTGCTTGCGGCTGAAGCTCCAAGCCGCTACTACTTTTTCAACTCATCAACGTTTGTTATGTTCCAAGAGACTTCCTAATTCATGTCTTTCAGTTAAAAATAATATGACATGTAAACGTTTATTAGTAGCCACTAGCCATTATCGTTCAATGCTATTGCCAGCTGGATGGCTCTTTTCCTGTGGGAATTCATCTTGGCCCTATATTCCTGCGAATATTTCTGGTGGCCCATGTGCCATCACTAGATTAAGTTTGCTAATGTTTTCCTCACATCCTACTTCACATTCCCGTATTGTACGTGATTCGATGTCATTGCATGAAGATTGTGATTCCTCTGTTCATCTCTATTCTAGATCAGAGTACCTTGGTTTAGCTTTTTCTATTATTGGAGTGCCTGCATTGGCCGTTTATAATGCCAAAACTATCGGCAAAATGGCCTGCTGGATGGTTAAGTCCATTAACCAAACATCTACTGTTTTATCTGATCTCTTATTAGACGCCCAAGGTGAACGTAGAGCTATTTTGCAGAACAGGGCCGCTATTGATTATCTTTTGTTGAAACATGGACATGAATGTTCTGATTTTGAAGGTCTGTGCTGTTTTAATTTGTCTGACCATTCTAAAGCTATCCAATCCCACATTGACAAACTCCACGACTTGACTGCAGAAATTAGAGAACATGTTGATCAGGGTTTCTTTGACTGGCTTTTTAATTGGCTCCCTGACATGCATTCCCTACGACAGATTTTAGGGGGGATTATTGTCGCTATTTGTGTCCTAATAGCTATTTGTTGCTTTATTCAGTGCATCCCTTCCCTGCTGCAATTTTTTAGACTTAGCAAGGGTCGTAGATCAGTTAGTTTTGTTTCATATTATTCTTCTACCGATGTTAGTTCCATTTAGTTTGTGGTTAATAGACTGGAGTCAAGGGGTGTAATGTAATGGCTGCCTTTTTGCTAGCTCTTAGGAGAAGGAGAATGATGGAGAGTGACTCCAGCCTATCACCCCCATAGCATAGGGATTAGGCCGATAGACAGGGACCCTGTCTTACATATATTAGGGCATTTTCGTACCATTTTCCTTAGAGTAAGGCTTATGAATTTAAGTTAGGGGATAGATATATAAGTATTAGTCATGATTTGCTCATTTGCTAAAATGCTAGGCTATTTTCCATGGAGCTATGCATATTGTGGGCTCCGTAGGCCTTAAACGAGACAGACTCCATTTTGCTTTCTGCCTGGTAGCTCGAGAAGGCTTTCTAGGTGAAGTGTAATGTTTTAGTTTCAAGCTGTTGTTCGCTTGGAGAGAACCGGTTCAGGCTGACCCTTATCGAAGGAATGTATTTTTCTCCACTCCGAAGACACAACTTCAGGCCGGCCGGCTGGGAAAGTGTCCTTGGTACGGGGAGGTACAAGAATTTGGTGGGCGGCAGGTTACTGGCCGTGAATTTCCATGAAGGAACGGGCTTTGATATTAGCGAAGGTGTTAGTCAGTTTGTCAGTTAGTCCGTAGGCGGCATCTAGCCGTTAGCATCTCTGCCATTACTCATTTTCATGGTGGACAAGTCGCCATCTTTGAAGTCGGAGAAAGATTTAAGACCGAAACTCTCTGAGAAAGACTGAACGAGAAGTAGCGCGGAGCGCACTGATACAGAGAGAGAGAGAGACGGTAGCTAATAATCAGCAAGGTTCCGGTGTCCTGAGGGGAAGCAGACGAGGTTGAGCCTAGCGGTGCAGACGTGTACTTGTGACGGCTGAGGGTGACTGCAAGGCGAGCCAGGATACAGAGACGAGAAGGGAACCTAGATGACTGCCGAGTCCAGACTTCCCACTAATAAGGTGATCTCTGTCTAACTTAACTAGAATGTGCACTCTAATCTTTACCTTTTTCTTGCAGAAGTTATGTTGCATAGTAATGTGATTTGTGTCTATTGTTAATAAATACCCTAATTCATGTAGAATTACTGTGTATCTGGTGTTCATGTTCAATCTCGGTAAACTGCATTCCTAGTTGAAAGCTGTTTAGGTGAACGGATGAGAAATCCCGATCAGGTAAATGGTGATCGAATAAAGAGGGAGTGAGTGGACCTTTGATGCCAAGAGCAGGGAGTACACTATTCAATCTGGAACTATATTCAAAGTTATTATTGTAGTTTTATTCCGAGTAGGTAACTGAGATATTATCCTGATAACTGTTCATAGGAATGTGGTCGTCGTTGATATGCGGCGTTAATGAGAGCACTGGGGAGGATTACCAGTGTGTATACCCACTGGATTGTGGCTTGAATAAGTGAGAACACTAGGAGGTCGAACTAGTGTGTAGTTTCGCAGGATTGCGAACAGTTTGGAAAAGGGAGCATTGGGTTCTGCAGGCCCATGTGTAGACACACCGGATTGTGTGTCAGATCTGCCCTAGGGTAGAACGGTCTGGGTCGGGGTGGCCGCGAGACCAACTGATGTGAATAAGATATTGTAGAAAATCCGTACATACATATATTGTCATTCCCCATCCTTAGGTGCGACCTGTATATATATCTGTATATCTATTCATTGTGGATACGATCTGAGGAGGGAAGGTGAGTACGTTTTGGCTGGGTCACAGGGGCCCCTGGGGGCTGATCCCATCTAAACAGAAAATCCAGCCATTACAGGGGCGGAGGGGGCCGGCCGAGCTCTTTGCCAGGGCCGTTTTTGGTTCCCAGTACGGCCCTGAATCCGACCCTGACTATAGTATATGTATTTTATATTCAGTTAACGCAAAGTTTCTAAATATAATTATTTTACAAGTTAAATATTCTAAAACCCCTGCTCCCTAAATGCATCAGTAGCTGGCCGTGCATGTCCAGGTCAATGAACCATCGATTTTGTTCCCGTTTAGCAGCAAAGAGAACTATTTGGGCATGTCATCAAAGCAAACAGGAAGAAAAATGTCATAAATGAGCACATTTTCTGGTTTCCTATTGCTGAAGATTAACTGGAAAGGAATTTGATTCTTCTACACAATAACCTGCTCAAACAGGGCAGAAGTTGACTAGCCGTGTGACCATCATTTAAACACAATGTTGGTATTTCGCCAGAAAACATGTTCTCATCATTAATCATGTCAATACACCGCAGGTTCGGCAGAGCTTCACTATCGAAAGAGCACCTATAAAGGCACTGGAAAGTCCGCTCAAACATACTGCCTTACTTATTTGGCAGTCACTGGGCAGAGAGAAAGTGAACAATACAACTGGTGCAGCCAGTGAGTAGAACAGCCCCTCCACAATGAAGGAAGAGACTGAACTCATGCTGATACCAGAATAAAAGTTATTGCACAAAGATTGAGGTGTCATAAACGACTTTCCTTTCTGAGGCACCCTCATGCAGAGCATAATAATTTCTCTTTCGGTGATGAAACTGCTAACGTTCAGCTCTCATACAGCCTAAGATGTGTAGGCTTGATTCTGCTATCATGGGCATGCAGGTCTATGCCTCACTGTGCTATCATGGACCTGCAGGCCTATCCATAACTGTGTTCTTATGGGCGTGCAGGCCTATGCATTACTGTGCTATCGTGGGCATGCAGGCCTATCCATTACTGTGCTCTCATGGGCCTGCAGGCCTATCCATTACTGTGCTCTCATGGGCATGCAGGCCTATGCATTACTGTGCTATCGTGGGCATGCAGGCCTATCCATTACTGTGCTCTCATGGGCCTGCAGGCCTATGCATCACTGTGCTATCATGGGCATGCAGGCCTATGCCTAACTGTGCTATCATGGGCATGCAGGCCTATCCATTACTGTGCTCTCATGGGCGTGCAGGCCTATCCATTACTGTGCTATAGTGGGCATGCAGGCCTATGCATTACTGTGCTATCATGGGCATGCAGGCCTATGCATTACTACGCCATGATAGACATGCAGGCCTATCCATTACTGTGCTCTCATGGCCATGCAGGCCTATGCATTACTGTGCTATCATGGGCATGCAGGGTATGCATTACTGTGCCATGATGGACATGCAGGGGGGCGTGGCTTGGACGCCGATCGGGATGGCGGCGTGAGCTCGCAGCTCCGCGCGGAATCCCGCTAATTCTCCTGTTTTTGGGACCCTAGGCGACCCGAAAACGACGTTCCTGCCCTCTGAAGTGTGAGGGGACAGCTGGGCATAATCGGAGAATCGCTGGGGGACTGCGGGCCCTGAGAAGATCGAGAGAAGAGGCGGCCGAGGTGTTGCCGAGGGTGAGAAGAAGATGGCGGCGAGGAGGTCGGACGGTCCCGAACTCCAGCCCTGAGCCAAGTTGTCACCGAGTGGCAAGAGATCCGGCACTCGGCTGCCCGAAGCACTAGAATTGGCGGTGCTGTGCACTGAGATCAGGGGACGCTGACCCGATCCACCCAGGAGCTCGGGGACCCTCGCTGGCCACCGCCCTAAGACTCATCCTCCCCCCCGCAGGCTGCAGGGGGGTGACGGAACGGAGCCCATCCACCTGGCCATTGCTCCTGAGACCATCGGTGGGGACGTAGTACTGTCTGGTGACTGGAGACCGGGGCGGACCCACGGCCGTGCCAGCAGGACGGACGACCGGATCTGTGACGCAGTGCCCTAACATGGCGGCGATCGGAGGATCGATGCCCGGGAGCCGCGAGGGGGACTCGGCAACGTCGACCCCACTGAATGGAAGTCCCTCCCCGGAGCCTGACCAGGAACAGCGGCTGAACCGGCGCTTGGATGCCATCCTTGAGGCGATCACCTCCACGAAGGAGGCGCTCCACAATGACATTGCCCAAGTGGCCACGGGCCTGGGGCTGCTACGCGCGGATCACGCGAAGCTGGCGGATCGGGTCAAGGACCATGATCAACTGTTGCTGGACCTGAAGCCTTCGGTGGTGACCGCTGAGCACAGGATCACAGACATACTGGCTCGACTGGACACTTTGGAGCGGAGGGCGGAGGATGCCGAAGGCCGTAATAGGCGGAACAACGTGCGGGTAGTAGGCCTGCCGGAACGGATTGAGGGGGAGGACGCGGTGGCCTACATGGAGAACTGGTTCCGCACTGTGGTGGCGCCGGAGGGGCTTACTCCATTTTTCACTTTGGAGCGAGCTCACCGGGTGCCCGCTCGCCCTCCGGGGCTTGGCCGCCCCCCCCGACCGATGGTGGTACGGCTCCTCCACTACAAGGACCGAGATCTCCTCATCCAGCGGGCCAGGATGTCGGGCCCTTATGAGGTGGAGAACAGCAAGGTGACGATTTTTCCGGACTATACACAGGCGGTCCAGAAGGACAGGGCCTCGTTCCTCGCTGTAAAGAAGGAGCTCAGGGAGGAAGGCATCCAGCTCTACCCGGCCAAGCTGCGGATTATCATGGATGGCACCACACACTTTTTCCAGACTCCGGATGAGGTCTGGCAATGGCTAGAGTTGTACAGAGCGGGGACGGACAGAACGCACCAAAGTCGGCGGGACCAGCCCAAGCAGCCCCGGGTGCGGCAATCGCAGCGCATCAGGTCCCGCAACAGGCGCCAGCGGGAGAAACGGGAGGCTCAAATGGCGGCGGAGAAGAGGGATGCCCTTGCAGCGACGGCGGCCATAACAGGGTCACAGCAGAACAGTGTACGGACCGAAACGGACTCGGGTGGGGAAGGCAGCAGAACAGGAGGGGAACTTTCGGAGGCGGAGAGCCAGAAGGGGCCAGATGTTACCCCACAGACTTCGGATGATATCATCTGCGGCTGAGATAGACTTGGGATTAGATCGGGACTTCATGGTAGGATGATATCCTGTCGCTGGAAGGCGGGTTGCCGGGTGGGGGAGCTGAGTGACTTGGTGGGGATGATGAGCGGGACGCGGGCTCCGCTTGCTGGGGTCGGCGGCGACTCACCCCCCTAGGCCCTTAAGGCCGACTGTGGTGGAGACCACAGGATAAGTGTGCGAGAAGTTGGGTTAAGGTTTGGATGGGGGCGGCCATCGGGTTCGTGTGCTCTGTCCTGGGGTGTGGGGTTTGGGGCATGTTTCAGTTCTGGGGCTGTTTGGGGGGGGGGCAACTGCATTGGGGGGGGCATTGACCGTTGTCTTTTGATTCGGACTGCACGGGACTGGAATGGGGACATTACCTAATCTGAAGTGCCTAACGTGGAATGTCCGGGGGTTGCGGACTATGGTAAAACGTCACAAAGTGCATGCATTCCTGGTACGCAGGGGGATTCAGATAGCTATGCTCCAGGAAACCCATCTCACCAAAAAAGAGTGCGCTGCCCTGCAAAAAAGATGGCGGGGCCAGGTCTTTGGCACCACCTATTCGGCGTACGCCAGGGGGGTTTTGATCTGGGTGAGGGCGGGGATACCCTTTCAAGTGCTGAACCAGGTGGTGGATCCGGAGGGCAGGTTTGTAGCGGTGGAGGAGAGGTTATATGGACGCGATGTGGTATTCTGTTGTGTTTATGCACCGAACACTGACCAAGGCCGGTACTTTGATAGCCTCTCGGGGTCCTTGGCCTCTTTCCTGGCGGGTCCGATAGTGCTAGGAGGGGATTTCAACTCGATTACGGATGTGGCTCTGGATAGGTCCCATCCCCCCCTAGTAGACTCTCCTGTGCGCAGGCTGGCCGCGCACAGGAAGGACTGGTAAGAACGGTGGGGGTTGCTGGATGTCTGGAGGGAGAGGCACAGGGGAACCAGGGATTACTCCTTTTATTCTGCTCTCCATGATCTGCATGTCAGGATCGATTCGGTGCTTTGCGGGAGCGCTCTATCCCCATTGATTACCCATGCGGAATACCTAGCTAGGACTATATCCGATCATAACCCCCTATTGGTGCACATTCAGTGGCAGAGGGAGCGCTCAGTGATACCAACATGGCGGCTTCGGCCGGAGACGCTGGAGGACTCTGTGTTTGAGGATGCGGTCCGGCAGGGCATTGTTAGTTATTTTGGTGTGAATGAGGGCACGGCAGCGAGTAGGTCTATTGAATGGGATGCAATGAAAGTGGTGGTGAGAGGGGTGTGCCTGGGCAGGTTCTCGAATGCTCGAACGACTGTGCTGAATGATCTCATGAAAGCGGAAGACACTTTGAGGGACCTGGAGCGCCGCAGGCCGACCAGGCCTGGTTTACAGGCCCAGTTATTGGAGGCGAAGGAAGTGGTGGCTGCTGGGACGGAACGCTTGAGATGTTATGATTATAGGCAGTACATTATCAGGGCACACGCGGAAAGGGACAAGGTGGGAACCCTCTTGGCCAGACTAGCGAACCCGGAGCTTAGGGGTTGCCCGATCCTCAGCATCACTAATGTGCAAGGTGAGTTGGTGTACTCCCAGGCGGCTGTACTGGACCGCTTCAGGGGTTATTATGGGGACTTGTACCGGAGTCAGTTGGGAGTGGGGATGCAGGACATCGTGGAGTACTTGGGGGAGAGGCCGCTTCCGGTCCTTGATGAGGAGGACGCGAGGGACCTGGGTAGCCCCATCACGCTTACGGAAATCCGAATGGCTATCAAACATATGGCCCGTAACAAAACGCCCGGGGTGGACGGACTGCCGATTGAGTTCTATCAGCACTATGTGGACGTTCTGGCGCCCAGGCTGCTGGTGGTGTACACGGAAGCCTTCGAGAAGGGGGCCTTGCCTGGCTCCATGCGGGAGGCCTTGATAGTGCCGCTCCTCAAGCCTGGCCGGGATGCCGCGGACGTGAGGTCTTATCGCCCGCTGTCCATGTTGACGGTGGACTATAAGATCCTGAGTCGCATCCTCGCCACTAGACTGGCTCCGCACATGACGGGCCTGGTACACAGGGATCAGGCCGGGTTTATACCCACGAGGAGCACGGCGATGAATATTCGCCGCCTGGTGGGAATAATGGACGCCATCTTGGGTGGGGAAGGAGCGCCGGCGGTTCTGTCCGTGGATATCGAGAAGGCCTTCGATAGCTTGGAATGGCCCTTCTTGGATGGAGTGCTGGAGAGGTTTGGCATGGGTGACGGGTTTCGAAGGTGGACGAGGGTCTTGTATAATTCAGCGACGGCGAGAGTTCGTTTGGGCGGTCTGGTCTCAGCGGCGTACCCGGTGAGCAGGGGAACGCGACAGGGGTGCTCTCTCTCCCCTCTGTTGTTTGCCCTGGCGATGGAACCCTTGGCGGTCCATGCGAGGTCGGGCGACCGATACTCGGGTATAGAGGGTGATGGACAGTGGCATCATATTTCGCTTTATGCGGATGACCTGCTCCTGTATCTGGCTGATACCTCGGGGGCCCTGGTTGGAGCGATGGCTCTGCTGTCCGAATTCGGCCGGCTTTCGGGCCTTAAGGTCAACTGGGCGAAGACCTGCGTGTTCCCGCTGAGGGCGGGATCGCCGGCCCCCGACAGCGACTTGGGTGTGGCATGGGAACCCTCTTGCATCACCTACTTGGGTGTCCGCATCTACCACTCGGCTGCTGACCTTTTGGAGGGTAACATAGGCCGTTGTGTTCGATCACTGCGGGGCAGCCTGTCTTTCTGGTCGACCCTCCCGCTGACAGTCCTGGGCAGGATAGCACTGCTGAAAATGGTGGCGCTCCCCCGCTTCCTTTACTATTTCCGAACGCTACCTGTCTGGATTCCTCAGGGGGTGTTTAGGGAACTGCGGTCTATGATTACTGGCTTTCTCTGGGGGCATGGCCGTCGCAGAATAGCCTTGAGCACGTTACTTCGCCCCAAGATGGAAGGGGGCATGGCTGTGCCCGACCTAGAACTGTACTACCTAGCGGCGCAGCTGCAGGTCCTTACACAGAACGTGGCCAGGGTGTTCCGGGGGCCGGAGGACGACCGGGATCGGGGGATACAGCGCCACGTGCTGTCGTACATCGTCATGCAGCAACGGCTCGAGCTGCGGGCCCTCTCCATGGAGGAGCGGACGCTCCGGCTGTGCTGGCAAAGGAGCCTTCGGAGAGCGCGGGCATCAAGGCCTTATGCCCCGGAGATTCCGATCGGGATGTTGACGGCTTTGCCGCACGGAGGAGATTGGTCCCCGTTGTTGGGTTGGGAAGAGGCGGGGTTGCAGGTGGTGGGTGATCTGTACATAGATGGGGCTCTAGCGCCGTTTGACGTGCTCCGGGACCAGTTTGGCCTGCCTGAGGGGGGCTTCCTCCTGCACGCGGCGGTGGTGGCGGCCATACAAAAGCATTGGAGAGAGGGGCTCTTGGAGCTCTTGGAGCCCAAGACGACCATGGCGTGCCAGTATGTGGTGATGGCGGCTGGCACCTTTAAAGCTGTGACATGCCTCCATAATAGGATGCTGACAGAAGGGCTGGAACCGCTCCATGGGCTCAAAGCTAAATGGTCGGCCCATACCGGATACGGCATGGGGCCACATCCTGCGACGCACGTGGAAGGGCACCAGGAACGCCCGCTTTCAGCAGGTCCATTTCTATGTGCTTCATAGGGCCTACTTGACCCCAGAGAAATTGCAACGGTACTTTCGGGTGCTGGATGCCTGTTGCCCCCGGTGCTCGTCCCCAGGGGCGGATATGGACCACTTGTTTTGGGGGTGTCCACAACTGGGAACCTATTGGGCAGAGGTAGGGGAACTTCTGAATGAAGTGACCGACAGGGAGGTAGAATTCGACATGGCAGCGTGCCTGTTGCTTTGGTTCCCGCATACTAAGCGCCCCAAGGTGACAAGCAAATTCATAGATCTGGCTCTGATATTGGCACAGAGGGAAATATCATGGCACTGGAAGTCTAGGGGCGGTCCCTCACTGCGTAGATGGAAGAATGAGTTGCTGCGGTGGTCTGACTGTGAGAGCGTGCTCCGGATGAAGCAAGCGGTAAAGTTGGGGAATGAGAAGGTATTGGATGCGGCGCGTGCATGGGAGTTAGTGGTACAGGCTTTGCGTGATGCTTTGGTTGAGGATGAAGACGGCGAGAACTGATCCGCTGGACACCACGGGGCATATACAAGAATACGGAACCACGCACTGTATTGGACCCATCCAGTTCAGCGGAGCGATACGCGCACCTTAGCAGTTGCCCGGGGGGGGGGGGGAGTTGGCAGGGTCAGTTGTGGGGGGGTTGGGGAGGGCCGGAAGCCATTGGAGGGTTGCGGGCTGAGACCTAGGACCTACTGGGACAGGGGGCATTGAGTGGTGGATCGACTGAATCGGTGGAACGGCCTGGTAAGTTGGCCGCATAGCCTAGAGTAGGCCCCGACAGGGGCGATCACATTACCTGCACGGAGATGGCTGACGGGAATGTTGTTGCGGGCGGGGGGGTAAAAGCAGATACGCAAAACGATCTGTCGCCAGGGTCCCAATGGGACGTACACTGTGTTGTGCTCCTTTCGAGCGAAGTGATATGCCGCCCGGCCTCCGGGATGCGGGCTAAATGGCTGTGTACCACTGTGAATTGTCATTGGACGGGGGGGGCCACGAGTGTGCTGGCTGTTCACTGTTATCCTGTGGTTTATAACTCTGCAATAAAAATATAATTTAAAAAAAAAAAATGATGGACATGCAGGTCTATGCATCACTGTGTTATCATGGACATGCAGGCCTATCCATTACTGTGCTATGACGGGCATGCAGGACTATGCATTACTGTGCCATCATGGGCATGCAGGCCTATGCATCACTGTGCTAACATGGGTGTGCAGGCCAATGGATTACGATGCTAACATGGGCATGCAGGCCTATGCATTACTGTCCTATCATGGACATGCAGGCCTATGCATCACTGTGCTATCATGGGCTTGCAGGCCCATGGATTATTTTGCTATCATGGGCATGCAGGTCTGTGCATTACTATGCTATCATGGGCTCGCAGGTCTGTGCATTACTGTGCTATCATGGGCATGTATGTCTATGTATTATTGTGCTATCTCAGGCACGCAGGCCTGTGCATTACTGTGTTATCATGGGAATGCAGGCCTATGCGTTATTGTACTATCTCAGGCACTCAGGCCTGTGCAGCACTGTGCTATCTTGGCGATGCAGGCCTATGCATTATTGTTCTATCTTGGGCATGCAGGCCTATGCATTATTGTGCTATCTCAGGCACTCAGGCCTATGCAGCACTGTGCTATCTTGGGGATGTAGGCCTATGCATTATTGTGCTATCTCGGGCATGCAGGCCTATGCATTACTGTGCTATCATGGGCATGCAGGCCTGTGCATTACTGTGCTTTCATGGGCATGCAGGCCTATGCATAATTGTGCTATCTCAGGCACGCCGGCCTGTGCATTACTGTGTTATTATGGGCATGCAGGTATGTGCCTTATTGTGCTATCATGGGCATGTAGGCATATGCATAATTGTGCTATCTCAGGCACCCCGGCCTGTGCATTACTGTGTTATCATGGGCATGCAGGTCTGTGCCTTATTGTGCTATCATGGGCATGCAGGCCTACGCATTATTGTGCTATCTCAGGCATGCAGGCCTGTGCATTACTGTGCTATCATGGGTATGCAGGCCTATGCATTATTGTGCTATCTCAGGCACACAGGCCTGTGCATTACTGTGTTATCATGAGCATGCAGGCCTGTGCATTACTGTGCTATCATGGGCATGCAGGCCTATGCATTATTGTGCTATCTCAGGCACGCATGCCTCTACATTACTGTACTATTATAGACATGCAGGCCTATGCATTGTTGTGCTATCTCAGGCACACAGGCCTGTGCATTACTGTGTTATCATGGGCATGCAGACCTGTGCATTTCTGTACTATCATAGACATGCAGGCCTATGCATTACTGTGCTATCGTGGGCATGCAGGCCTGTGCATTATTTTGCTATCTCAGGCACGCAGGCACGTGCATTACTGTGTTATCATGGGAATGCAGGCCTGTGCCTTATTGTGCTATCATGGGCATGCAGGCCTATGCATTATTGTGCTATCTCAGGCACTCAGGCATATGCAGCACTGTGCTATCTTGGGGATTCAGGCCTGTGCCTTATTGTGCCATCATGGGCATGCAGGCCTGTGTATTACTATGCTATCTCGGGCATGCAGGCCTCTGCGTTACTGTGCTATCATGGGCATGCAGGCCTGTGCATTACTGTGCTATCATGGGCATGCAGGCCCATGCATTATTGTGCTATCTCAGGCACTCAGGCCTGTGGATTACTGTGCTATTATGGGCACGCAGGCCTGTGCATTACTGTGCTATCATGGGCATGCAAGCATATGCATAATTGTGCTATCTCAGGCACGCCGGCCTGTGCATTACTGTGTTATCATGGGCATGCAGGTCTGTGCCTTATTGTGCTATCATGGGCATGCAGGCCTATGCATTATTTTGCTATCTCAGGCATGCCGGCCTGTGCATTACTGTGCTATCATGGATATGCAGGCCTATGCATTATTGTGCTATCTTAGGCACACAGGCCTGTGCATTACTGTGTTCTCATGGGCATGCAGACCTGTGCCTTATTGTGCTATCATGGGTATGCAGGCCTGTGCATTACTGTGCTATCATGGGCATGCAGGCCCATGCCTTATTGTGCTATCTCAGGCACTCAGGCCTGTGGATTACTGTGCTATTATGGGCACGCAGGCCTGTGCATTACTGTGCTATCATGGGCATGCAAGCCTATGCATAATTGTGTTATCTCAGGCACGCCGGCCTGTGCATTACTGTGTTATCATGGGCATGCAGTTCTGTGCCTTATGGTGCTATCATGGGAATGCAGGCCTATGCATTATTTTGCTATCTCAGGCATGCTGGCCTGTGCATTACTGTGTTATCATGGGAATGCAGGCCTGTGCCTTATTGTGCTATCATGGGCATGCAGGCCTATGCATTATTGTGTTATCTCAGGCACTCAGGCCTATGCAGCACTGTGCTATCTTGGGGATTCAGGCCTGTGCCTTATTGTGCCATCATGGGCATGCAGGCCTGTGTATTACTATGCAATCTCGGGCATGCAGGCCTCTGCGTTACTGTGCTATCATGGGCATGCAGGCCTGTGCATTACTGTGCTATCATGGGCATGCAGGCCCATGCATTATTGTGCTATCTCAGGCACTCAGGCCTGTGGATTACTGTGCTATTATGGGCACGCAGGCCTGTGCATTACTGTGCTATCATGGGCATGCAAGCATATGCATAATTGTGCTATCTCAGGCACGCCGGCCTGTGCATTACTGTGTTATCATGGGCATGCAGGTCTGTGCCTTATTGTGCTATCATGGGCATGCAGGCCTATGCATTATTTTGCTATCTCAGGCATGCCAGCCTGTGCATTACTGTGCTATCATGGATATGCAGGCCTATGCATTATTGTGCTATCTCAGGCACACAGGCCTGTGCATTACTGTGTTCTCATGGGCATGCAGACCTGTGCCTTATTGTGCTATCATGGGTATGCAGGCCTGTGCATTACTGTGCTATCATGGGCATGCAGGCCCATGCATTATTGTGCTATCTCAGGCCTGTGGATTACTGTGCTATTATGGGCACGCAGGCCTGTGCATTACTGTGCTCTCATGGGCATGCAAGCCTATGCATAATTGTGCTATCTCAGGCACGCCGGCCTGTGCATTACTGTGTTATCATGGGCATGCAGTTCTGTGCCTTATGGTGCTATCACGGGAATGCAGGCCTATGCATTATTTTGCTATCTCAGGCATGCTGGCCTGTGCATTACTGTGTCATCATGGGTATGCAGGCCTATGCATTATTGTGCTATCTCAGGCACGCAGGCCTGTGCATTACTGTACTATCATAGACATGCAGGCCTATGCATTACTGTGCTATCATGGGCATGCAGGCCTATGCATTATTGTGCTATCTCAGGCACTCAGGCCTATGCAGCACTGTGCTATCTTGGGGATGCAGGCCTATGCATTATTGTGCTATCTCAGGCACACAGGCCTGTGCATTACTGTGTTGCCATGGCCATGCAGGTCTGTGCCTTATTGTGCTATCATGGGCATGCAGGCCTATGCATTATTGTGCTATCTCAGGCACGCAGGCCTGTGCATTACTGTACTATCATAGACATGCAGGCCTATGCATTACTGTGCTATCATGGGCATGCAGGCCTATGCATTATTGTGCTATCTCAGGCACGCAGGCCTGTGCATTACTATGTTATCATGGGAATGCAGGCCTGTGCCTTATTGTGCTATCATGGGCATGCAGGCCTATGCACTATTGTGCTATCTCAGGCACTCAGGCCTATGCAGCACTGTGCTATCTTGGGGATGTAGGCCTATGCATTATTGTGCTATCTCGGGCATGCAGGCCTATGCATTACTGTGCTATCATGGGCATGCAGGCCTATGCATAATTGTGCTATCTCAGGCACGCCGGCCTGTGCATTACTGTGTTATTATGGGCATGCAGGTATGTGCCTTATTGTGCTATCATGGGCATGTAGGCATATGCATAATTGTGCTATCTCAGGCACCCCGGCCTGTGCATTACTGTGTTATCATGGGCATGCAGGTCTGTGCCTTATTGTGCTATCATGGGCATGCAGGCCTATGCATTATTGTGCTATCTCAGGCATGCAGACCTGTGCATTACTGTGTTATCATGGGCATGCAGGCCTGTGCATTACTGTGCTATCATGGGCATGCAGGCCTATGCATTATTGTGCTATCTCAGGCACGCAGGCCTCTGCATTACTGTACTATTATAGACATGCAGGCCTATGCATTATTGTGCTATCTCAGGCACACAGGCCTGTGCATTACTGTGTTATCATGGGCATGCAGACATGTGCCTTATTGTGCTATCATGGGTATGCAGGCCTATGCATTATTGTGCTATCTCAGGCACGCAGGCCTGTGCATTACTGTACTATCATAGACATGCAGGCCTATGCATTACTGTGCTATCGTGGGCATGCAGGCCTGTGCATTATGTTGCTATCTCAGGCACGCAGGCCTGTGCATTACTGTGTTATCATGGGAATGCAGGCCTGTTCCTTATTGTGCTATCATGGGCATGCAGGCCTATGCATTATTGTGCTATCTCAGGCACTCAGGCCTATGCAGCACTGTGCTATCTTGGGGATTCAGGCTTGTGCCCTATTGTGCCATCATTCGCATGCAGGCCTGTGTATTACTGTGCTATCTCGGGCATGCAGGCCTCTGCGTTACTGTGCTATCATGGGCATGCAGGCCTGTGCATTACTGTGCTATCATGGGCATGCAGGCCCATGCAATATTGTGCTATCTCAGGCACTCAGGCCTGTGGATTACTGTGCTATTATGGGCACGCAGGCCTGTGCATTACTGTGCTATCATGGGCATGCAAGCATATGCATAATTGTGCTATCTCAGGCACGCCGGCCTGTACATTACTGTGTTATCATGGGCATGCAGGTCTGTGCCTTATTGTGCTATCATGGGCATGCAGGCCTATGCATTATTTTGCTATCTCAGGCATGCCGACCTGTACATTACTGTGCTATCATGGATATGCAGGCCTATGCATTATTGTGCTATCTCAGGCACACAGGCCTGTGCATTACTGTGTTCTCATGGGCATGCAGACCTGTGCCTTATTGTGCTATCATGGGTATGCAGGCCTGTGCATTACTGTGCTATCATGGGCATGCAGGCCCATGCATTATTGTGCTATCTCAGGCACTCAGGCCTGTGGATTACTGTGCTATTATGGGCACGCAGGCCTGTGCATTACTGTGCTATCATGGGCATGCAAGCCTATGCATAATTTTGCTATCTCAGGCACGCCGGCCTGTGCATTACTGTGTTATCATGGGCATGCAGGTCTGTGCCTTATGGTGCTATCATAGGAATGCAGGCCTATGCATTATTTTGCTATCTCAGGCATGCTGGCCTGTGCATTACTGTGTCATCATGGGTATGCAGGCCTATGCATTATTGTGCTATCTCAGGCACGCAGGCCTGTGCATTACTGTGTCATCATGGGTATGCAGGCCTATGCATTATTGTGCTATCTCAGGCACGCAGGCCTGTGCATTACTGTACTATCATAGACATGCAGGCCTATGCATTACTGTGCTATCATGGGCATGCAGGCCTATGCATTATTGTGCTATCTCAGGCACTCAGGCCTATGCAGCACTGTGCTATCTTGGGGATGCAGACCTATGCATTATTGTGCTATCTCAGGCACACAGGCCTGTGCATTACTGTGTTGCCATGGCCATGCAGATCTGTGCCTTATTGTGCTATCATGGGCATGCAGGCCTATGCATTATTGTGCTATCTTAGGCACGCAGGCCTGTGCATTACTGTGTTATCATGGGCACGCAGGCCTGTGCCTTATTGTGCCATCATGGGCATGCAGGCCTATGCATTACCTCCTCGTCCTGTCTCCCCGTCCCATTCCTGATAAGTGAGCAGCTAGTCTGCTCCACAGAAACCCCTACCTAGCTGAGCTGTTTGCACTTCCCCCTAGGATGACGTCACCATCATGTGACTATAAAGGGGGAAGTGCATCCATTAATCATCCTGTTTTTTTTTTCTTCTGCGAACGCAGTTGCCTGTTACCTGGCTGTGCTGGAGGTTTGCCTTCTTATGGGTAAGTTTCTTTTGGCTTTTCTGTTGTATTTCGGCGGCCTGCTTTAGCGGCCGCCCTTTGTGTCTTTTGTGCTTTTTCTCCCCCCACCCCTCCTGCTGCCTGGTTTTCTTTGCCGGCGGTCTGTGCTTTTCATGCGCGGCTCGCGTTAGCGGCCGTTTCTGCCTGTCCTCACTCACCTTGTTTGCTGGGCCTGCTTCAGCGGCTGTTTCCTTGGTGTTGGCAGTCCCCAATGGGCCCTGCTATAGCGGGCGGGGGGTTTCTGCTTGTGGAGGTTGAGGTGCACTGGATTTCCTGTGCTTTTGGGGGGGCGTGTTTGGCTTTTGGCTGGGTTTTTATTGTTCTGGCCTCCTTTTACCTGCACTCGTGTGAGTCCAGGTCCTCGGGACTTTGTGTCCTTTAAATGGGGTCCTTCCTGGCTGCATTTTGGTCCTTGCTTCTGCCTGCTTTTGGTGTTTGAGTCTGGACTGGTTGCTGTCATGGATTCAGGGGCTTCTTCCTCTGCTACCCCTCTTGTTGCCCTGCGCATCCTTTTTGTTGTGGCTGTGGCTGCTGCTTTCCTGGCTTGGGACGCGGCTGGACCTCCTCCCAGGGTGCCTCGTGTCTCTTTGATTCCGCAGGCTTCTGCTGGGGATGTCATTGGTCCCGTTGATGAGGGGGGTGTACGTGGTTTGTTCAGGGTGCTGAGCTCGCTGGACTGTTCACCCATGTGCGGTCCTATTTGGACTTTTTCTCCTCCGGCGGAGACTGTCTTTTTTGCGCAGTGTGTCCTGCCTGCTCCTGACTTTTTTCCTTTGCACGAGGCGGTACGCTAGGTGCTGTCTCGAGTATTGAAGGAGGTGTTCATGTCTTCTTTTCCTCATTTCCTGTCCCGGCGTTCCCTTCTTGGGAGTTTTGCTACTGAGTTCCCTCAGGCTATGCAGGTTGTGGATTTGATGGCTGGCTTTTCCTCTCAGGGTTTGGCCGTTTCTATGTACGCCCTTCCTGCGGACGCTGTGGATAAGCGTGTTGAGGGGGCATGGTGGCGTTCCTGTGCTGCTTCTGTAGTTTCTGTCCAGGTGAATACGGATTCTTCCTATATGGTTCGGTCGCTCCTTATGGATTTCCTGTCCCTGTCGGTTTTGCTGAGACGACGGCGAGGATACCACGCCTCTTTTGTCTCTGATGGAGTTGCGGGTGCGTTCCATATCGGACTGCTTCTGGCGCTTCCATTGTTGCCAGTCGTCATGTTTGGATGCATTCCTGGTTGGGGGATTCTTCCCAGGAGTCGGTCCTCCTTTTTGTTTCCCTTTGTGGGCTCCAGGGTGTTCGGTCCTCTGCTGGAGGGTATGGTCGAGCGGTCTGCTGGGTACCGCAGGCTCTTGGCTCTGGTCTGCCCTCCTTCTCGTGGTTGTGGGTTTGGTTACCGTTGCGTTTTGGGCCTCCTGCTCGTGGTGCTTCTCTGCCTTTTCGTGGCAGGGATCGTGGCCGGGGTGGGGGCCCTGGTAGTGCCAAGCCCCGCTCCGCTGCCGGTGTTACCACCCACGCTTCCTACTCTTCTCCGTGACTGTCTGCCTTTGCCGGTTGGTGGTCGCCTCCTGTCCTTCCGCGCCCTGTGGTTGTCGGTTCCGGATGCCTGGGCGGTTCAGACTGTTTCGGAGGGTTGCCAGATAGAGTTTTCCTCTCCTTCTCCTCCGGGTTTTGTACGGACTCCCCTGCCACTTCTTCCACTGCGTGGAGTTGTTTGTTGGCAGGTGTGCAACTCCTGTTGGTGTTGGGGGCTGTTGTGTGGGTTCCTCCGCTGGAGTGGGGCTTGGGTTGCTACTCAATCCTCTTTCTGGTTTCCTGGAGGTACTCTTCGGTTCTTTGTCCTGTTCTGGATCTGAAGCGGGTCGTTCGCTTAGTCCTCCGTCGTCCAGTCTGGATGGTGTCCCTCCGGCCCGTCCTGCCTCTGGTCCTTCCGGGTGGCTTCCTGCCATCCCTGGTTCTGTTGGATGCGTGTCTGCACATTCCTGTCCATCCGGATGACCAGCGTTTTCTGCGTTTTGCTGTGGGGACCCTTTGCTTTCAGTTCGGTGTGCTGCCTTTCGGCCTGTCTTCAGCGCCCAGGGTTTTCACCTTGCTCCTGGCCCCTCTGGCTCTATCGGTTGTGGGCCGGGTGTGTCTTCTGCTGGGTTCCTTGTCGGCCACCGGTGGTCCTCCCTGGTGCCCTCTCTGTCCCTGATGTTCCTGGGGACTCTCTTCCGGATGGACCTGGGCATGGTGTTCTTCTCCCGGGGGCGCCGGTTGACTTTGTTTCATCTCCTTACCCGGCTTCTTTCCCTGTCCCGGGTGTCTGCCCTTCTCTGGTTGCGGTGTCAGGGGGAGTTGGCGTCCGCTCTGCTTCTCCCTCCTTGGGCCGGGCTGCGTCTGTACCCCCTGTTGCATCATGTTCTGTCACACTGGGATCCTGCCTCCTTGGACTGCGAGTCTCTGATCCCTGTCGCTCCGGGGTTTCGTGCAGTTCTCCTGTGGGGGTTGTTCTCTCTCTCTCTTTCCCAGGGGTTCGGTCTTCTTCCTCCTCAGTCTGTGGTCGTGTTGTCCACAGATGCCAGTGCTTTGGAGTGGGATGCCGTTCTGGGTGCCTCCTGGGCTCAGGGTCGGTGGTCCCGGTCTCTGTGCAGACGGACATTCAGGTGGTTTGTTCTTAAGTGCGTCACCTGGGGGGGGGATGTGTCGTGCTCTGTTTCTCCTGTCCCGGGTGATCGGCTTTTGGGCTGAGTCGCATCTCTTGTCTCTGACGGCGGTCTGTCTTCCGGGGAAGGAGAAAGGGCCTGCGGATTCTTTGTGCGGGGTGTTCCCCTCCTCGGTGTCCCTTTGTCTGTCCCCGGTTCTGTTCAACCTGTTGTCCTCCGGTTCCGCCTTCCTTGGCTGGTTCTGTTTGCCTCGGAGGTGTCCGCCCTTCTTCCTCGGTTTTGCGGCATGGTTCCCTCTCCGTTGGCGTGGGCTTCCGTTGCTTTCTCGATTCCTTGGTCGAGGGGTCTGCTGTTTGCCTTCCCTCCGTTTGCCTTGCTCCCGAGGGTCCTCGGGAAAATTCGTTGGGTTCGGGCGGAGGTTCTCCTGGTGGTTCCGGCGGTCTTGGTACCCCCTTCTCCTGGCCTTCTCTGTTTGCCCTCATTGGAGATTTCCCCTGTCTCCCTCCCCCCTGCGGGCTTCTCTTCTCAGTCTTGCCTCCCTGCGACGCCTCCGGCTGGGGGTTTGGCACTTGAGAGGTTGAGTCTACTGGTTTTGGGTTGCTCGATGGAGGTTGCCCAATGTCTTCAGTTTTCCAGGCGTCCTTCCACCTTGCATTCTTATGCCCGCCACTGGAAGTGTTTTTCCACTTCGTGTCTGGGGTAGGGTCTCTCTTCTGCCTCCTGTGTGGCCGTTGTGATACTGGACTTCTTAAGAGATGGTTTCGTCCTGGGGCTTGCGGTGTCTTCCCTACGGGCGCAGTGGGCTGCCATTCTTGCCTTGCGGGGTTCCTCTGTTTCCTCTGTCTCCCGGTTGGTGGCTCGCCTTCTGCGGAGTTTCTTGCTTCAGCGTCCTGTGTCCCGTTCACCTGTGCCTCCTTGGGATCTTCCCTTGGTTCTGCGGACTTTGACAGGTCCTCCTTTCGAACCGTTGGACTCCGTGGCCCTGTAGTTTCTTTCTGCGAAGGTTATTTTCCTGGTGGCCATTACTTCTGGGCGGAGGGTTGGTGAGATTGGTGCTCTGATGGCTTCTCCCCCCTTCTTACGATTCTGCGCTGACAAGGTCGTTCTCCATCCGAGTCAGTTCTTTCTTCCGAAAGTGGTTTCTTCCTTTCACTGTGTTTTTTCCGGTTCCTTCTTCTCCTGAGGAGGTGCTCCTCCATTCATTAGATGTGCTGAGGGCTCTCAGCATCTACTTAGAGCGTACGGCTGGTTTTCGCAAGGTGGATTCCCTGTTCGTCACCTATGGCCTGTCAGGTCTGGGGCTTCGCCCATCGCTGTCCTCCTTGTCTCGTTGGGTCAGGGGCGCTGTGGTTGCTGCTTACGATTCTGCCCACTGTCCCCTGCCTTCTTCGGTTCAGGGTCGGTCGACTCGGAGTGTTTCTTCCTCCTGGGCCATGTTCAAAGGGGCCTCGTTGAGGGTCTTTTGTAATGCTGCCACATGGGCTTCTCCCCGTGCTTTTGTTGCACGTATCCGTCTTCAGTTGGGGTTGGCGGCCTCTGCTGCTTTTGGGACTTGTGTCCTGTCTTCTGTACATGATTTGTAGTCTGTACTGTTTGCTATTGATTAAAATGGACCTGTTTTCTCATACTTTCTGGTCTGTTTTTTTCTCACAATCACCGTGTGCTTGGGTATGGGCTCACTTATCAGGAATGGGACGGGGAGACAGGACGAGGAGGTAATGCCCGGTTACTTACCGGTAATACACATTACTCCGAGTCCTGGTCTCCCCGTCCCATTCCTGAGCCCTTCCCTCCCTCCCTGGTTTGGGTTTTTCTTTGGGTGAATGTTTGTTTTTTCATTCTGGTTTTCTTTGGTATTTTCAGGATGATTAATGGATGCACTTCCCCCTTTATAGTCACATGATGGGGACGTCATCCTAGGGGGGAAGTGCAAACAGCTCAGCTAGGTAGGGGTTTCTGTGGAGCAGACTAGCTGCTCACTTATCAGGAATGGGACGGGGAGTCAGGACTCGGAGTAATGTGTATTACCGGTAAGTAACCGGGCATTATTGTGCTATCTCAGGCACGCAGGTGTGTGCTTTACTGTGCTGTCATGGAAATGCAGGCCTATGCGTTATTGTACTATCTCAGGCACTCACGCCTGTGCAGCACTGTGCTATCTTGGGCATGCAGGCCTATGCATTAGTGTGCTATCTCAGGCACTCAGGACTGTGGATTACTGTGCTATTATGGGCACGCAGGCCTTTGCATTACTGTGCTATCATGGGCATGCAGACATGTGCATTACTGTGCTATCTTGGTCATGCAGACCTGTGCATTATGTGCTATCATGGGTATGCATTGAAACAAACGAGGGTTCGGCTTGAGCGCAGTAAGGCTACGCCTGAATTAGTATGAAAACAAAACAAATGCCAGTACTGCTCTTGTTATTTTGTCAAAGATACAAGGAGCTGAGTGTGCCTTTCTCAGCTTTGTTGACCAATTATTCAGTCCACACCTAATGTTTATAAGAAGGAATTTTATTTTCTACTTCCAAGAATTCGTATTTTCTTTGTACTTTTTTTCAAAAGGCTTTTTCAAATTTATATATACATCAAAAGAAGGATTAAATAACAAATACAACGATTGGGCAAGGGAATTACAAAAAATACAATCTCAAGTGAGAATAAAGTGTGAGTGATGCGGGAGTATATACAAGACACAACAAATATCCACTACTGTTCTCTCAAAATACGCAAGTTCACCAAACATACTACAGTCATTCTACATGAAAACACTAAGACAAGTGAGGGAATTGGTGGGATTATGTACAAGGGACAAAGACTCTTTATCTACTATATACAATTCGAATAGGCAGAAGAAATCAAAGAAGTTCTATTCGACATGAAAAACACAATCCAAAAGAATGTATACTCGGTCAAATCAATTTAAATGCACTATATGCACAACCTAGATGAATCTCAATCAGCCAGATGACACAAGGTCACCATGGGAAGAAATTGAAAGATTATTCTATCTAGAGGGGTCGACGCGTTTCGAATCCCATTATTTCCTGGGATTCTCCTCAGGACCAGAAACAGACATGGATCTGTAAAACATAAAACAGAAATAGAAAACACTCAGTCGACTATCTACACACCAGCGGGAAACTCAACAATGCACTCTGCCTTGCACACACACTAGTAGTACCTGTCAAGATTTCTTGGTGAATTCTTTGAAGAAAGCTGGAAAGAGGAAGGGGTACGCCATGAATGACTAGATCAAGAAAACGGCATGGCTGAAAAGAACGGGAAGAAGGGCGTTGTTCTACTTACTGCGACGTGTTTTGTAGTCTCCTTCGGGAGGTTCACGGTTTTCGAGTCTGATGTCAATCAGAAGTTGGAAGCGGAGCCTGTGGTTAAGGGTCTATCTGTCAATAGATCATCGAAAGCGTGTGAATGCGATTGCATATTACCGTCCTAGTTGCCGTGCTTTGTTAGAAATGGTGAAACAATCCCCGTGGGCTCTTACCATCCGCCGTCTCTGTCTGTGGCCTTCGTTTGGCAATTGAATTGGGCGCCGTGCTAAGTGGTCATAACTGAGGCCATTTAAACAGGCGTCATCCAGGTGTCTAAGGATTCTGGGATTTGTAGTCTGTATCTTCTTGTTCTATAAATGGTACAGTTCCGACATTTCATTCAATCCTTTTGTGGTGGTGTTGAATTTAAGGATAAGCATTGCCTCCCGTTGTCTAAGTCTGGCCTATGCATTATTGTGCTATCTCAGGCACACAGGCCTGTGCATTACTGTGTTCTCATGGGCATGCAGACCTGTGCCTTATTGTGCTATCATGGGTATGCAGGCCTGTGCATTACTGTGCTATCATGGGCATGCAGGCCCATGCATTATTGTGCTATATCAGGCCTGTGGATTACTGTGCTATTATGGGCACGCAGGCCTGTGCATTACTGTGCTCTCATGGGCATGCAAGCCTATGCATAATTGTGCTATCTCAGGCACGCCGGCCTGTGCATTACTGTGTTATCATGGGCATGCAGTTCTGTGCCTTATGGTGCTATCACGGGAATGCAGGCCTATGCATTATTTTGCTATCTCAGGCATGCTGGCCTGTGCATTACTGTGTCATCATGGGTATGCAGGCCTATGCATTATTGTGCTATCTCAGGCACGCAGGCCTGTGCATTACTGTACTATCATAGACATGCAGGCCTATGCATTACTGTGCTATCATGGGCATGCAGGCCTATGCATTATTGTGCTATCTCAGGCACTCAGGCCTATGCAGCACTGTGCTATCTTGGGGATGCAGGCCTATGCATTATTGTGCTATCTCAGGCACACAGGCCTGTGCATTACTGTGTTGCCATGGCCATGCAGGTCTGTGCCTTATTGTGCTATCATGGGCATGCAGGCCTATGCATTATTGTGCTATCTCAGGCACGCAGGCCTGTGCATTACTGTACTATCATAGACATGCAGGCCTATGCATTACTGTGCTATCATGGGCATGCAGGCCTATGCATTATTGTGCTATCTCAGGCACGCAGGCCTGTGCATTACTATGTTATCATGGGAATGCAGGCCTGTGCCTTATTGTGCTATCATGGGCATGCAGGCCTATGCACTATTGTGCTATCTCAGGCACTCAGGCCTATGCAGCACTGTGCTATCTTGGGGATGTAGGCCTATGCATTATTGTGCTATCTCGGGCATGCAGGCCTATGCATTACTGTGCTATCATGGGCATGCAGGCCTATGCATAATTGTGCTATCTCAGGCACGCCGGCCTGTGCATTACTGTGTTATTATGGGCATGCAGGTATGTGCCTTATTGTGCTATCATGGGCATGTAGGCATATGCATAATTGTGCTATCTCAGGCACCCCGGCCTGTGCATTACTGTGTTATCATGGGCATGCAGGTCTGTGCCTTATTGTGCTATCATGGGCATGCAGGCCTATGCATTATTGTGCTATCTCAGGCATGCAGACCTGTGCATTACTGTGTTATCATGGGCATGCAGGCCTGTGCATTACTGTGCTATCATGGGCATGCAGGCCTATGCATTATTGTGCTATCTCAGGCACGCAGGCCTCTGCATTACTGTACTATTATAGACATGCAGGCCTATGCATTATTGTGCTATCTCAGGCACACAGGCCTGTGCATTACTGTGTTATCATGGGCATGCAGACATGTGCCTTATTGTGCTATCATGGGTATGCAGGCCTATGCATTATTGTGCTATCTCAGGCACGCAGGCCTGTGCATTACTGTACTATCATAGACATGCAGGCCTATGCATTACTGTGCTATCGTGGGCATGCAGGCCTGTGCATTATGTTGCTATCTCAGGCACGCAGGCCTGTGCATTACTGTGTTATCATGGGAATGCAGGCCTGTTCCTTATTGTGCTATCATGGGCATGCAGGCCTATGCATTATTGTGCTATCTCAGGCACTCAGGCCTATGCAGCACTGTGCTATCTTGGGGATTCAGGCTTGTGCCCTATTGTGCCATCATTCGCATGCAGGCCTGTGTATTACTGTGCTATCTCGGGCATGCAGGCCTCTGCGTTACTGTGCTATCATGGGCATGCAGGCCTGTGCATTACTGTGCTATCATGGGCATGCAGGCCCATGCAATATTGTGCTATCTCAGGCACTCAGGCCTGTGGATTACTGTGCTATTATGGGCACGCAGGCCTGTGCATTACTGTGCTATCATGGGCATGCAAGCATATGCATAATTGTGCTATCTCAGGCACGCCGGCCTGTACATTACTGTGTTATCATGGGCATGCAGGTCTGTGCCTTATTGTGCTATCATGGGCATGCAGGCCTATGCATTATTTTGCTATCTCAGGCATGCCGACCTGTACATTACTGTGCTATCATGGATATGCAGGCCTATACATTATTGTGCTATCTCAGGCACACAGGCCTGTGCATTACTGTGTTCTCATGGGCATGCAGACCTGTGCCTTATTGTGCTATCATGGGTATGCAGGCCTGTGCATTACTGTGCTATCATGGGCATGCAGGCCCATGCATTATTGTGCTATCTCAGGCACTCAGGCCTGTGGATTACTGTGCTATTATGGGCACGCAGGCCTGTGCATTACTGTGCTATCATGGGCATGCAAGCCTATGCATAATTTTGCTATCTCAGGCACGCCGGCCTGTGCATTACTGTGTTATCATGGGCATGCAGGTCTGTGCCTTATGGTGCTATCATGGGAATGCAGGCCTATGCATTATTTTGCTATCTCAGGCATGCTGGCCTGTGCATTACTGTGTCATCATGGGTATGCAGGCCTATGCATTATTGTGCTATCTCAGGCACGCAGGCCTGTGCATTACTGTGTCATCATGGGTATGCAGGCCTATGCATTATTGTGCTATCTCAGGCACGCAGGCCTGTGCATTACTGTACTATCATAGAGATGCAGGCCTATGCATTACTGTGCTATCATGGGCATGCAGGCCTATGCATTATTGTGCTATCTCAGGCACTCAGGCCTATGCAGCACTGTGCTATCTTGGGGATGCAGACCTATGCATTATTGTGCTATCTCAGGCACACAGGCCTGTGCATTACTGTGTTGCCATGGCCATGCAGGTCTGTGCCTTATTGTGCTATCATGGGCATGCAGGCCTATGCATTATTGTGCTATCTTAGGCACGCAGGCCTGTGCATTACTGTGTTATCATGGGCACGCAGGCCTGTGCCTTATTGTGCCATCATGGGCATGCAGGCCTATGCATTACCTCCTCGTCCTGTCTCCCCGTCCCATTCCTGATAAGTGAGCAGCTAGTCTGCTCCACAGAAACCCCTACCTAGCTGAGCTGTTTGCACTTCCCCCTAGGATGACGTCACCATCATGTGACTATAAAGGGGGAAGTGCATCCATTAATCATCCTGTTTTTTTTTTCTTCTGCGAACGCAGTTGCCTGTTACCTGGCTGTGCTGGAGGTTTGCCTTCTTATGGGTAAGTTTCTTTTGGCTTTTCTGTTGTATTTCGGCGGCCTGCTTTAGCGGCCGCCCTTTGTGTCTTTTGTGCTTTTTCTCCCCCCACCCCTCCTGCTGCCTGGTTTTCTTTGCCGGCGGTCTGTGCTTTTCATGCGCGGCTCGCGTTAGCGGCCGTTTCTGCCTGTCCTCACTCACCTTGTTTGCTGGGCCTGCTTCAGCGGCTGTTTCCTTGGTGTTGGCAGTCCCCAATGGGCCCTGCTATAGCGGGCGGGGGGTTTCTGCTTGTGGAGGTTGAGGTGCACTGGATTTCCTGTGCTTTTGGGGGGGCGTGTTTGGCTTTTGGCTGGGTTTTTATTGTTCTGGCCTCCTTTTACCTGCACTCGTGTGAGTCCAGGTCCTCGGGACTTTGTGTCCTTTAAATGGGGTCCTTCCTGGCTGCATTTTGGTCCTTGCTTCTGCCTGCTTTTGGTGTTTGAGTCTGGACTGGTTGCTGTCATGGATTCAGGGGCTTCTTCCTCTGCTACCCCTCTTGTTGCCCTGCGCATCCTTTTTGTTGTGGCTGTGGCTGCTGCTTTCCTGGCTTGGGACGCGGCTGGACCTCCTCCCAGGGTGCCTCGTGTCTCTTTGATTCCGCAGGCTTCTGCTGGGGATGTCATTGGTCCCGTTGATGAGGGGGGTGTACGTGGTTTGTTCAGGGTGCTGAGCTCGCTGGACTGTTCACCCATGTGCGGTCCTATTTGGACTTTTTCTCCTCCGGCGGAGACTGTCTTTTTTGCGCAGTGTGTCCTGCCTGCTCCTGACTTTTTTCCTTTGCACGAGGCGGTACGCTAGGTGCTGTCTCGAGTATTGAAGGAGGTGTTCATGTCTTCTTTTCCTCATTTCCTGTCCCGGCGTTCCCTTCTTGGGAGTTTTGCTACTGAGTTCCCTCAGGCTATGCAGGTTGTGGATTTGATGGCTGGCTTTTCCTCTCAGGGTTTGGCCGTTTCTATGTACGCCCTTCCTGCGGACGCTGTGGATAAGCGTGTTGAGGGGGCATGGTGGCGTTCCTGTGCTGCTTCTGTAGTTTCTGTCCAGGTGAATACGGATTCTTCCTATATGGTTCGGTCGCTCCTTATGGATTTCCTGTCCCTGTCGGTTTTGCTGAGACGACGGCGAGGATACCACGCCTCTTTTGTCTCTGATGGAGTTGCGGGTGCGTTCCATATCGGACTGCTTCTGGCGCTTCCATTGTTGCCAGTCGTCATGTTTGGATGCATTCCTGGTTGGGGGATTCTTCCCAGGAGTCGGTCCTCCTTTTTGTTTCCCTTTGTGGGCTCCAGGGTGTTCGGTCCTCTGCTGGAGGGTATGGTCGAGCGGTCTGCTGGGTACCGCAGGCTCTTGGCTCTGGTCTGCCCTCCTTCTCGGGGTTGTGGGTTTGGTTACCGTTGCGTTTTGGGCCTCCTGCTCGTGGTGCTTCTCTGCCTTTTCGTGGCAGGGATCGTGGCCGGGGTGGGGGCCCTGGTAGTGCCAAGCCCCGCTCCGCTGCCGGTGTTACCACCCACGCTTCCTACTCTTCTCCGTGACTGTCTGCCTTTGCCGGTTGGTGGTCGCCTCCTGTCCTTCCGCGCCCTGTGGTTGTCGGTTCCGGATGCCTGGGCGGTTCAGACTGTTTCGGAGGGTTGCCAGATAGAGTTTTCCTCTCCTTCTCCTCCGGGTTTTGTACGGACTCCCCTGCCACTTCTTCCACTGCGTGGAGTTGTTTGTTGGCAGGTGTGCAACTCCTGTTGGTGTTGGGGGCTGTTGTGTGGGTTCCTCCGCTGGAGTGGGGCTTGGGTTGCTACTCAATCCTCTTTCTGGTTTCCTGGAGGTACTCTTCGGTTCTTTGTCCTGTTCTGGATCTGAAGCGGGTCGTTCGCTTAGTCCTCCGTCGTCCAGTCTGGATGGTGTCCCTCCGGCCCGTCCTGCCTCTGGTCCTTCCGGGTGGCTTCCTGCCATCCCTGGTTCTGTTGGATGCGTGTCTGCACATTCCTGTCCATCCGGATGACCAGCGTTTTCTGCGTTTTGCTGTGGGGACCCTTTGCTTTCAGTTCGGTGTGCTGCCTTTCGGCCTGTCTTCAGCGCCCAGGGTTTTCACCTTGCTCCTGGCCCCTCTGGCTCTATCGGTTGTGGGCCGGGTGTGTCTTCTGCTGGGTTCCTTGTCGGCCACCGGTGGTCCTCCCTGGTGCCCTCTCTGTCCCTGATGTTCCTGGGGACTCTCTTCCGGATGGACCTGGGCATGGTGTTCTTCTCCCGGGGGCGCCGGTTGACTTTGTTTCATCTCCTTACCCGGCTTCTTTCCCTGTCCCGGGTGTCTGCCCTTCTCTGGTTGCGGTGTCAGGGGGAGTTGGCGTCCGCTCTGCTTCTCCCTCCTTGGGCCGGGCTGCGTCTGTACCCCCTGTTGCATCATGTTCTGTCACACTGGGATCCTGCCTCCTTGGACTGCGAGTCTCTGATCCCTGTCGCTCCGGGGTTTCGTGCAGTTCTCCTGTGGGGGTTGTTCTCTCTCTCTCTTTCCCAGGGGTTCGGTCTTCTTCCTCCTCAGTCTGTGGTCGTGTTGTCCACAGATGCCAGTGCTTTGGAGTGGGATGCCGTTCTGGGTGCCTCCTGGGCTCAGGGTCGGTGGTCCCGGTCTCTGTGCAGACGGACATTCAGGTGGTTTGTTCTTAAGTGCGTCTTCTGGGGGGGGGATGTGTCGTGCTCTGTTTCTCCTGTCCCGGGTGATCGGCTTTTGGGCTGAGTCGCATCTCTTGTCTCTGACGGCGGTCTGTCTTCCGGGGAAGGAGAAAGGGCCTGCGGATTCTTTGTGCGGGGTGTTCCCCTCCTCGGTGTCCCTTTGTCTGTCCCCGGTTCTGTTCAACCTGTTGTCCTCCGGTTCCGCCTTCCTTGGCTGGTTCTGTTTGCCTCGGAGGTGTCCGCCCTTCTTCCTCGGTTTTGCGGCATGGTTCCCTCTCCGTTGGCGTGGGCTTCCGTTGCTTTCTCGATTCCTTGGTCGAGGGGTCTGCTGTTTGCCTTCCCTCCGTTTGCCTTGCTCCCGAGGGTCCTCGGGAAAATTCGTTGGGTTCGGGCGGAGGTTCTCCTGGTGGTTCCGGCGGTCTTGGTACCCCCTTCTCCTGGCCTTCTCTGTTTGCCCTCATTGGAGATTTCCCCTGTCTCCCTCCCCCCTGCGGGCTTCTCTTCTCAGTCTTGCCTCCCTGCGACGCCTCCGGCTGGGGGTTTGGCACTTGAGAGGTTGAGTCTACTGGTTTTGGGTTGCTCGATGGAGGTTGCCCAATGTCTTCAGTTTTCCAGGCGTCCTTCCACCTTGCATTCTTATGCCCGCCACTGGAAGTGTTTTTCCACTTCGTGTCTGGGGTAGGGTCTCTCTTCTGCCTCCTGTGTGGCCGTTGTGATACTGGACTTCTTAAGAGATGGTTTCGTCCTGGGGCTTGCGGTGTCTTCCCTACGGGCGCAGTGGGCTGCCATTCTTGCCTTGCGGGGTTCCTCTGTTTCCTCTGTCTCCCGGTTGGTGGCTCGCCTTCTGCGGAGTTTCTTGCTTCAGCGTCCTGTGTCCCGTTCACCTGTGCCTCCTTGGGATCTTCCCTTGGTTCTGCGGACTTTGACAGGTCCTCCTTTCGAACCGTTGGACTCCGTGGCCCTGTAGTTTCTTTCTGCGAAGGTTATTTTCCTGGTGGCCATTACTTCTGGGCGGAGGGTTGGTGAGATTGGTGCTCTGATGGCTTCTCCCCCCTTCTTACGATTCTGCGCTGACAAGGTCGTTCTCCATCCGAGTCAGTTCTTTCTTCCTAAAGTGGTTTCTTCCTTTCACTGTGTTTTTTCCGGTTCCTTCTTCTCCTGAGGAGGTGCTCCTCCATTCATTAGATGTGCTGAGGGCTCTCAGCATCTACTTAGAGCGTACGGCTGGTTTTCGCAAGGTGGATTCCCTGTTCGTCACCTATGGCCTGTCAGGTCTGGGGCTTCGCCCATCGCTGTCCTCCTTGTCTCGTTGGGTCAGGGGCGCTGTGGTTGCTGCTTACGATTCTGCCCACTGTCCCCTGCCTTCTTCGGTTCAGGGTCGGTCGACTCGGAGTGTTTCTTCCTCCTGGGCCATGTTCAAAGGGGCCTCGTTGAGGGTCTTTTGTAATGCTGCCACATGGGCTTCTCCCCGTGCTTTTGTTGCACGTATCCGTCTTCAGTTGGGGTTGGCGGCCTCTGCTGCTTTTGGGACTTGTGTCCTGTCTTCTGTACATGATTTGTAGTCTGTACTGTTTGCTATTGATTAAAATGGACCTGTTTTCTCATACTTTCTGGTCTGTTTTTTTCTCACAATCACTGTGTGCTTGGGTATGGGCTCACTTATCAGGAATGGGACGGGGAGACAGGACGAGGAGGTAATGCCCGGTTACTTACCGGTAATACACATTACTCCGAGTCCTGGTCTCCCCGTCCCATTCCTGAGCCCTTCCCTCCCTCCCTGGTTTGGGTTTTTCTTTGGGTGAATGTTTGTTTTTTCATTCTGGTTTTCTTTGGTATTTTCAGGATGATTAATGGATGCACTTCCCCCTTTATAGTCACATGATGGGGACGTCATCCTAGGGGGGAAGTGCAAACAGCTCAGCTAGGTAGGGGTTTCTGTGGAGCAGACTAGCTGCTCACTTATCAGGAATGGGACGGGGAGTCAGGACTCGGAGTAATGTGTATTACCGGTAAGTAACCGGGCATTATTGTGCTATCTCAGGCACGCAGGTGTGTGCTTTACTGTGCTGTCATGGAAATGCAGGCCTATGCGTTATTGTACTATCTCAGGCACTCACGCCTGTGCAGCACTGTGCTATCTTGGGCATGCAGGCCTATGCATTAGTGTGCTATCTCAGGCACTCAGGACTGTGGATTACTGTGCTATTATGGGCACGCAGGCCTTTGCATTACTGTGCTATCATGGGCATGCAGACATGTGCATTACTGTGCTATCTTGGTCATGCAGACCTGTGCATTATGTGCTATCATGGGTATGCATTGAAACAAACGAGGGTTCGGCTTGAGCGCAGTAAGGCTACGCCTGAATTAGTATGAAAACAAAACAAATGCCAGTACTGCTCTTGTTATTTTGTCAAAGATACAAGGAGCTGAGTGTGCCTTTCTCAGCTTTGTTGACCAATTATTCAGTCCACACCTAATGTTTATAAGAAGGAATTTTATTTTCTACTTCCAAGAATTCGTATTTTCTTTGTACTTTTTTTCAAAAGGCTTTTTCAAATTTATATATACATCAAAAGAAGGATTAAATAACAAATACAACGATTGGGCAAGGGAATTACAAAAAATACAATCTCAAGTGAGAATAAAGTGTGAGTGATGCGGGAGTATATACAAGACACAACAAATATCCACTACTGTTCTCTCAAAATACGCAAGTTCACCAAACATACTACAGTCATTCTACATGAAAACACTAAGACAAGTGAGGGAATTGGTGGGATTATGTACAAGGGACAAAGACTCTTTATCTACTATATACAATTCGAATAGGCAGAAGAAATCAAAGAAGTTCTATTCGACATGAAAAACACAATCCAAAAGAATGTATACTCGGTCAAATCAATTTAAATGCACTATATGCACAACCTAGATGAATCTCAATCAGCCAGATGACACAAGGTCACCATGGGAAGAAATTGAAAGATTATTCTATCTAGAGGGGTCGACGCGTTTCGAATCCCATTATTTCCTGGGATTCTCCTCAGGACCAGAAACAGACATGGATCTGTAAAACATAAAACAGAAATAGAAAACACTCAGTCGACTATCTACACACCAGCGGGAAACTCAACAATGCACTCTGCCTTGCACACACACTAGTAGTACCTGTCAAGATTTCTTGGTGAATTCTTTGAAGAAAGCTGGAAAGAGGAAGGGGTACGCCATGAATGACTAGATCAAGAAAACGGCATGGCTGAAAAGAACGGGAAGAAGGGCGTTGTTCTACTTACTGCGACGTGTTTTGTAGTCTCCTTCGGGAGGTTCACGGTTTTCGAGTCTGATGTCAATCAGAAGTTGGAAGCGGAGCCTGTGGTTAAGGGTCTATCTGTCAATAGATCATCGAAAGCGTGTGAATGCGATTGCATATTACCGTCCTAGTTGCCGTGCTTTGTTAGAAATGGTGAAACAATCCCCGTGGGCTCTTACCATCCGCCGTCTCTGTCTGTGGCCTTCGTTTGGCAATTGAATTGGGCGCCGTGCTAAGTGGTCATAACTGAGGCCATTTAAACAGGCGTCATCCAGGTGTCTAAGGATTCTGGGATTTGTAGTCTGTATCTTCTTGTTCTATAAATGGTACAGTTCCGACATTTCATTCAATCCTTTTGTGGTGGTGTTGAATTTAAGGATAAGCATTGCCTCCCGTTGTCTAAGTCTGGCCTATGCATTATTGTGCTATCTCAGGCACACAGGCCTGTGCATTACTGTGTTCTCATGGGCATGCAGACCTGTGCCTTATTGTGCTATCATGGGTATGCAGGCCTGTGCATTACTGTGCTATCATGGGCATGCAGGCCCATGCATTATTGTGCTATCTCAGGCCTGTGGATTACTGTGCTATTATGGGCACGCAGGCCTGTGCATTACTGTGCTCTCATGGGCATGCAAGCCTATGCATAATTGTGCTATCTCAGGCACGCCGGCCTGTGCATTACTGTGTTATCATGGGCATGCAGTTCTGTGCCTTATGGTGCTATCACGGGAATGCAGGCCTATGCATTATTTTGCTATCTCAGGCATGCTGGCCTGTGCATTACTGTGTCATCATGGGTATGCAGGCCTATGCATTATTGTGCTATCTCAGGCACGCAGGCCTGTGCATTACTGTACTATCATAGACATGCAGGCCTATGCATTACTGTGCTATCATGGGCATGCAGGCCTATGCATTATTGTGCTATCTCAGGCACTCAGGCCTATGCAGCACTGTGCTATCTTGGGGATGCAGGCCTATGCATTATTGTGCTATCTCAGGCACACAGGCCTGTGCATTACTGTGTTGCCATGGCCATGCAGGTCTGTGCCTTATTGTGCTATCATGGGCATGCAGGCCTATGCATTATTGTGCTATCTCAGGCACGCAGGCCTGTGCATTACTGTACTATCATAGACATGCAGGCCTATGCATTACTGTGCTATCATGGGCATGCAGGCCTATGCATTATTGTGCTATCTCAGGCACGCAGGCCTGTGCATTACTATGTTATCATGGGAATGCAGGCCTGTGCCTTATTGTGCTATCATGGGCATGCAGGCCTATGCACTATTGTGCTATCTCAGGCACTCAGGCCTATGCAGCACTGTGCTATCTTGGGGATGTAGGCCTATGCATTATTGTGCTATCTCGGGCATGCAGGCCTATGCATTACTGTGCTATCATGGGCATGCAGGCCTATGCATAATTGTGCTATCTCAGGCACGCCGGCCTGTGCATTACTGTGTTATTATGGGCATGCAGGTATGTGCCTTATTGTGCTATCATGGGCATGTAGGCATATGCATAATTGTGCTATCTCAGGCACCCCGGCCTGTGCATTACTGTGTTATCATGGGCATGCAGGTCTGTGCCTTATTGTGCTATCATGGGCATGCAGGCCTATGCATTATTGTGCTATCTCAGGCATGCAGACCTGTGCATTACTGTGTTATCATGGGCATGCAGGCCTGTGCATTACTGTGCTATCATGGGCATGCAGGCCTATGCATTATTGTGCTATCTCAGGCACGCAGGCCTCTGCATTACTGTACTATTATAGACATGCAGGCCTATGCATTATTGTGCTATCTCAGGCACACAGGCCTGTGCATTACTGTGTTATCATGGGCATGCAGACATGTGCCTTATTGTGCTATCATGGGTATGCAGGCCTATGCATTATTGTGCTATCTCAGGCACGCAGGCCTGTGCATTACTGTACTATCATAGACATGCAGGCCTATGCATTACTGTGCTATCGTGGGCATGCAGGCCTGTGCATTATGTTGCTATCTCAGGCACGCAGGCCTGTGCATTACTGTGTTATCATGGGAATGCAGGCCTGTTCCTTATTGTGCTATCATGGGCATGCAGGCCTATGCATTATTGTGCTATCTCAGGCACTCAGGCCTATGCAGCACTGTGCTATCTTGGGGATTCAGGCTTGTGCCCTATTGTGCCATCATTCGCATGCAGGCCTGTGTATTACTGTGCTATCTCGGGCATGCAGGCCTCTGCGTTACTGTGCTATCATGGGCATGCAGGCCTGTGCATTACTGTGCTATCATGGGCATGCAGGCCCATGCAATATTGTGCTATCTCAGGCACTCAGGCCTGTGGATTACTGTGCTATTATGGGCACGCAGGCCTGTGCATTACTGTGCTATCATGGGCATGCAAGCATATGCATAATTGTGCTATCTCAGGCACGCCGGCCTGTACATTACTGTGTTATCATGGGCATGCAGGTCTGTGCCTTATTGTGCTATCATGGGCATGCAGGCCTATGCATTATTTTGCTATCTCAGGCATGCCGACCTGTACATTACTGTGCTATCATGGATATGCAGGCCTATGCATTATTGTGCTATCTCAGGCACACAGGCCTGTGCATTACTGTGTTCTCATGGGCATGCAGACCTGTGCCTTATTGTGCTATCATGGGTATGCAGGCCTGTGCATTACTGTGCTATCATGGGCATGCAGGCCCATGCATTATTGTGCTATCTCAGGCACTCAGGCCTGTGGATTACTGTGCTATTATGGGCACGCAGGCCTGTGCATTACTGTGCTATCATGGGCATGCAAGCCTATGCATAATTTTGCTATCTCAGGCACGCCGGCCTGTGCATTACTGTGTTATCATGGGCATGCAGGTCTGTGCCTTATGGTGCTATCATGGGAATGCAGGCCTATGCATTATTTTGCTATCTCAGGCATGCTGGCCTGTGCATTACTGTGTCATCATGGGTATGCAGGCCTATGCATTATTGTGCTATCTCAGGCACGCAGGCCTGTGCATTACTGTGTCATCATGGGTATGCAGGCCTATGCATTATTGTGCTATCTCAGGCACGCAGGCCTGTGCATTACTGTACTATCATAGACATGCAGGCCTATGCATTACTGTGCTATCATGGGCATGCAGGCCTATGCATTATTGTGCTATCTCAGGCACTCAGGCCTATGCAGCACTGTGCTATCTTGGGGATGCAGACCTATGCATTATTGTGCTATCTCAGGCACACAGGCCTGTGCATTACTGTGTTGCCATGGCCATGCAGGTCTGTGCCTTATTGTGCTATCATGGGCATGCAGGCCTATGCATTATTGTGCTATCTTAGGCACGCAGGCCTGTGCATTACTGTGTTATCATGGGCACGCAGGCCTGTGCCTTATTGTGCCATCATGGGCATGCAGGCCTATGCATTACCTCCTCGTCCTGTCTCCCCGTCCCATTCCTGATAAGTGAGCAGCTAGTCTGCTCCACAGAAACCCCTATCTAGCTGAGCTGTTTGCACTTCCCCCTAGGATGACGTCACCATCATGTGACTATAAAGGGGGAAGTGCATCCATTAATCATCCTGTTTTTTTTTTCTTCTGCGAACGCAGTTGCCTGTTACCTGGCTGTGCTGGAGGTTTGCCTTCTTATGGGTAAGTTTCTTTTGGCTTTTCTGTTGTATTTCGGCGGCCTGCTTTAGCGGCCGCCCTTTGTGTCTTTTGTGCTTTTTCTCCCCCCACCCCTCCTGCTGCCTGGTTTTCTTTGCCGGCGGTCTGTGCTTTTCATGCGCGGCTCGCGTTAGCGGCCGTTTCTGCCTGTCCTCACTCACCTTGTTTGCTGGGCCTGCTTCAGCGGCTGTTTCCTTGGTGTTGGCAGTCCCCAATGGGCCCTGCTATAGCGGGCGGGGGGTTTCTGCTTGTGGAGGTTGAGGTGCACTGGATTTCCTGTGCTTTTGGGGGGGCGTGTTTGGCTTTTGGCTGGGTTTTTATTGTTCTGGCCTCCTTTTACCTGCACTCGTGTGAGTCCAGGTCCTCGGGACTTTGTGTCCTTTAAATGGGGTCCTTCCTGGCTGCATTTTGGTCCTTGCTTCTGCCTGCTTTTGGTGTTTGAGTCTGGACTGGTTGCTGTCATGGATTCAGGGGCTTCTTCCTCTGCTACCCCTCTTGTTGCCCTGCGCATCCTTTTTGTTGTGGCTGTGGCTGCTGCTTTCCTGGCTTGGGACGCGGCTGGACCTCCTCCCAGGGTGCCTCGTGTCTCTTTGATTCCGCAGGCTTCTGCTGGGGATGTCATTGGTCCCGTTGATGAGGGGGGTGTACGTGGTTTGTTCAGGGTGCTGAGCTCGCTGGACTGTTCACCCATGTGCGGTCCTATTTGGACTTTTTCTCCTCCGGCGGAGACTGTCTTTTTTGCGCAGTGTGTCCTGCCTGCTCCTGACTTTTTTCCTTTGCACGAGGCGGTACGCTAGGTGCTGTCTCGAGTATTGAAGGAGGTGTTCATGTCTTCTTTTCCTCATTTCCTGTCCCGGCGTTCCCTTCTTGGGAGTTTTGCTACTGAGTTCCCTCAGGCTATGCAGGTTGTGGATTTGATGGCTGGCTTTTCCTCTCAGGGTTTGGCCGTTTCTATGTACGCCCTTCCTGCGGACGCTGTGGATAAGCGTGTTGAGGGGGCATGGTGGCGTTCCTGTGCTGCTTCTGTAGTTTCTGTCCAGGTGAATACGGATTCTTCCTATATGGTTCGGTCGCTCCTTATGGATTTCCTGTCCCTGTCGGTTTTGCTGAGACGACGGCGAGGATACCACGCCTCTTTTGTCTCTGATGGAGTTGCGGGTGCGTTCCATATCGGACTGCTTCTGGCGCTTCCATTGTTGCCAGTCGTCATGTTTGGATGCATTCCTGGTTGGGGGATTCTTCCCAGGAGTCGGTCCTCCTTTTTGTTTCCCTTTGTGGGCTCCAGGGTGTTCGGTCCTCTGCTGGAGGGTATGGTCGAGCGGTCTGCTGGGTACCGCAGGCTCTTGGCTCTGGTCTGCCCTCCTTCTCGGGGTTGTGGGTTTGGTTACCGTTGCGTTTTGGGCCTCCTGCTCGTGGTGCTTCTCTGCCTTTTCGTGGCAGGGATCGTGGCCGGGGTGGGGGCCCTGGTAGTGCCAAGCCCCGCTCCGCTGCCGGTGTTACCACCCACGCTTCCTACTCTTCTCCGTGACTGTCTGCCTTTGCCGGTTGGTGGTCGCCTCCTGTCCTTCCGCGCCCTGTGGTTGTCGGTTCCGGATGCCTGGGCGGTTCAGACTGTTTCGGAGGGTTGCCAGATAGAGTTTTCCTCTCCTTCTCCTCCGGGTTTTGTACGGACTCCCCTGCCACTTCTTCCACTGCGTGGAGTTGTTTGTTGGCAGGTGTGCAACTCCTGTTGGTGTTGGGGGCTGTTGTGTGGGTTCCTCCGCTGGAGTGGGGCTTGGGTTGCTACTCAATCCTCTTTCTGGTTTCCTGGAGGTACTCTTCGGTTCTTTGTCCTGTTCTGGATCTGAAGCGGGTCGTTCGCTTAGTCCTCCGTCGTCCAGTCTGGATGGTGTCCCTCCGGCCCGTCCTGCCTCTGGTCCTTCCGGGTGGCTTCCTGCCATCCCTGGTTCTGTTGGATGCGTGTCTGCACATTCCTGTCCATCCGGATGACCAGCGTTTTCTGCGTTTTGCTGTGGGGACCCTTTGCTTTCAGTTCGGTGTGCTGCCTTTCGGCCTGTCTTCAGCGCCCAGGGTTTTCACCTTGCTCCTGGCCCCTCTGGCTCTATCGGTTGTGGGCCGGGTGTGTCTTCTGCTGGGTTCCTTGTCGGCCACCGGTGGTCCTCCCTGGTGCCCTCTCTGTCCCTGATGTTCCTGGGGACTCTCTTCCGGATGGACCTGGGCATGGTGTTCTTCTCCCGGGGGCGCCGGTTGACTTTGTTTCATCTCCTTACCCGGCTTCTTTCCCTGTCCCGGGTGTCTGCCCTTCTCTGGTTGCGGTGTCAGGGGGAGTTGGCGTCCGCTCTGCTTCTCCCTCCTTGGGCCGGGCTGCGTCTGTACCCCCTGTTGCATCATGTTCTGTCACACTGGGATCCTGCCTCCTTGGACTGCGAGTCTCTGATCCCTGTCGCTCCGGGGTTTCGTGCAGTTCTCCTGTGGGGGTTGTTCTCTCTCTCTCTTTCCCAGGGGTTCGGTCTTCTTCCTCCTCAGTCTGTGGTCGTGTTGTCCACAGATGCCAGTGCTTTGGAGTGGGATGCCGTTCTGGGTGCCTCCTGGGCTCAGGGTCGGTGGTCCCGGTCTCTGTGCAGACGGACATTCAGGTGGTTTGTTCTTAAGTGCGTCACCTGGGGGGGGGATGTGTCGTGCTCTGTTTCTCCTGTCCCGGGTGATCGGCTTTTGGGCTGAGTCGCATCTCTTGTCTCTGACGGCGGTCTGTCTTCCGGGGAAGGAGAAAGGGCCTGCGGATTCTTTGTGCGGGGTGTTCCCCTCCTCGGTGTCCCTTTGTCTGTCCCCGGTTCTGTTCAACCTGTTGTCCTCCGGTTCCGCCTTCCTTGGCTGGTTCTGTTTGCCTCGGAGGTGTCCGCCCTTCTTCCTCGGTTTTGCGGCATGGTTCCCTCTCCGTTGGCGTGGGCTTCCGTTGCTTTCTCGATTCCTTGGTCGAGGGGTCTGCTGTTTGCCTTCCCTCCGTTTGCCTTGCTCCCGAGGGTCCTCGGGAAAATTCGTTGGGTTCGGGCGGAGGTTCTCCTGGTGGTTCCGGCGGTCTTGGTACCCCCTTCTCCTGGCCTTCTCTGTTTGCCCTCATTGGAGATTTCCCCTGTCTCCCTCCCCCCTGCGGGCTTCTCTTCTCAGTCTTGCCTCCCTGCGACGCCTCCGGCTGGGGGTTTGGCACTTGAGAGGTTGAGTCTACTGGTTTTGGGTTGCTCGATGGAGGTTGCCCAATGTCTTCAGTTTTCCAGGCGTCCTTCCACCTTGCATTCTTATGCCCGCCACTGGAAGTGTTTTTCCACTTCGTGTCTGGGGTAGGGTCTCTCTTCTGCCTCCTGTGTGGCCGTTGTGATACTGGACTTCTTAAGAGATGGTTTCGTCCTGGGGCTTGCGGTGTCTTCCCTACGGGCGCAGTGGGCTGCCATTCTTGCCTTGCGGGGTTCCTCTGTTTCCTCTGTCTCCCGGTTGGTGGCTCGCCTTCTGCGGAGTTTCTTGCTTCAGCGTCCTGTGTCCCGTTCACCTGTGCCTCCTTGGGATCTTCCCTTGGTTCTGCGGACTTTGACAGGTCCTCCTTTCGAACCGTTGGACTCCGTGGCCCTGTAGTTTCTTTCTGCGAAGGTTATTTTCCTGGTGGCCATTACTTCTGGGCGGAGGGTTGGTGAGATTGGTGCTCTGATGGCTTCTCCCCCCTTCTTACGATTCTGCGCTGACAAGGTCGTTCTCCATCCGAGTCAGTTCTTTCTTCCTAAAGTGGTTTCTTCCTTTCACTGTGTTTTTTCCGGTTCCTTCTTCTCCTGAGGAGGTGCTCCTCCATTCATTAGATGTGCTGAGGGCTCTCAGCATCTACTTAGAGCGTACGGCTGGTTTTCGCAAGGTGGATTCCCTGTTCGTCACCTATGGCCTGTCAGGTCTGGGGCTTCGCCCATCGCTGTCCTCCTTGTCTCGTTGGGTCAGGGGCGCTGTGGTTGCTGCTTACGATTCTGCCCACTGTCCCCTGCCTTCTTCGGTTCAGGGTCGGTCGACTCGGAGTGTTTCTTCCTCCTGGGCCATGTTCAAAGGGGCCTCGTTGAGGGTCTTTTGTAATGCTGCCACATGGGCTTCTCCCCGTGCTTTTGTTGCACGTATCCGTCTTCAGTTGGGGTTGGCGGCCTCTGCTGCTTTTGGGACTTGTGTCCTGTCTTCTGTACATGATTTGTAGTCTGTACTGTTTGCTATTGATTAAAATGGACCTGTTTTCTCATACTTTCTGGTCTGTTTTTTTCTCACAATCACCGTGTGCTTGGGTATGGGCTCACTTATCAGGAATGGGACGGGGAGACAGGACGAGGAGGTAATGCCCGGTTACTTACCGGTAATACACATTACTCCGAGTCCTGGTCTCCCCGTCCCATTCCTGAGCCCTTCCCTCCCTCCCTGGTTTGGGTTTTTCTTTGGGTGAATGTTTGTTTTTTCATTCTGGTTTTCTTTGGTATTTTCAGGATGATTAATGGATGCACTTCCCCCTTTATAGTCACATGATGGGGACGTCATCCTAGGGGGGAAGTGCAAACAGCTCAGCTAGGTAGGGGTTTCTGTGGAGCAGACTAGCTGCTCACTTATCAGGAATGGGACGGGGAGTCAGGACTCGGAGTAATGTGTATTACCGGTAAGTAACCGGGCATTATTGTGCTATCTCAGGCACGCAGGTGTGTGCTTTACTGTGCTGTCATGGAAATGCAGGCCTATGCGTTATTGTACTATCTCAGGCACTCACGCCTGTGCAGCACTGTGCTATCTTGGGCATGCAGGCCTATGCATTAGTGTGCTATCTCAGGCACTCAGGACTGTGGATTACTGTGCTATTATGGGCACGCAGGCCTTTGCATTACTGTGCTATCATGGGCATGCAGACATGTGCATTACTGTGCTATCTTGGTCATGCAGACCTGTGCATTATGTGCTATCATGGGTATGCATTGAAACAAACGAGGGTTCGGCTTGAGCGCAGTAAGGCTACGCCTGAATTAGTATGAAAACAAAACAAATGCCAGTACTGCTCTTGTTATTTTGTCAAAGATACAAGGAGCTGAGTGTGCCTTTCTCAGCTTTGTTGACCAATTATTCAGTCCACACCTAATGTTTATAAGAAGGAATTTTATTTTCTACTTCCAAGAATTCGTATTTTCTTTGTACTTTTTTTCAAAAGGCTTTTTCAAATTTATATATACATCAAAAGAAGGATTAAATAACAAATACAACGATTGGGCAAGGGAATTACAAAAAATACAATCTCAAGTGAGAATAAAGTGTGAGTGATGCGGGAGTATATACAAGACACAACAAATATCCACTACTGTTCTCTCAAAATACGCAAGTTCACCAAACATACTACAGTCATTCTACATGAAAACACTAAGACAAGTGAGGGAATTGGTGGGATTATGTACAAGGGACAAAGACTCTTTATCTACTATATACAATTCGAATAGGCAGAAGAAATCAAAGAAGTTCTATTCGACATGAAAAACACAATCCAAAAGAATGTATACTCGGTCAAATCAATTTAAATGCACTATATGCACAACCTAGATGAATCTCAATCAGCCAGATGACACAAGGTCACCATGGGAAGAAATTGAAAGATTATTCTATCTAGAGGGGTCGACGCGTTTCGAATCCCATTATTTCCTGGGATTCTCCTCAGGACCAGAAACAGACATGGATCTGTAAAACATAAAACAGAAATAGAAAACACTCAGTCGACTATCTACACACCAGCGGGAAACTCAACAATGCACTCTGCCTTGCACACACACTAGTAGTACCTGTCAAGATTTCTTGGTGAATTCTTTGAAGAAAGCTGGAAAGAGGAAGGGGTACGCCATGAATGACTAGATCAAGAAAACGGCATGGCTGAAAAGAACGGGAAGAAGGGCGTTGTTCTACTTACTGCGACGTGTTTTGTAGTCTCCTTCGGGAGGTTCACGGTTTTCGAGTCTGATGTCAATCAGAAGTTGGAAGCGGAGCCTGTGGTTAAGGGTCTATCTGTCAATAGATCATCGAAAGCGTGTGAATGCGATTGCATATTACCGTCCTAGTTGCCGTGCTTTGTTAGAAATGGTGAAACAATCCCCGTGGGCTCTTACCATCCGCCGTCTCTGTCTGTGGCCTTCGTTTGGCAATTGAATTGGGCGCCGTGCTAAGTGGTCATAACTGAGGCCATTTAAACAGGCGTCATCCAGGTGTCTAAGGATTCTGGGATTTGTAGTCTGTATCTTCTTGTTCTATAAATGGTACAGTTCCGACATTTCATTCAATCCTTTTGTGGTGGTGTTGAATTTAAGGATAAGCATTGCCTCCCGTTGTCTAAGTCTGGCTTCTAAGTCACCTCCTCTCTTGTCTGGGTCAATTTTAGAAATAACCGTCCATTTAAGGTCTGTTTCAATGTGTCCCTTTTCCAGCCAATGTTGGACTAGTGGAGCTGTGAGGATTTTCGTCTTTATTCTCGACCTATGTTGTGAAATACGTTGTCTTATCTCCTGGTTTGTCTTGCCAATGTATAACTGACCGCAGGGGCACACAATTCCATAGACCACGTTACGAGTTTTGCAATTTGAAAAATTCTCATGCTTCCAGAAAATACCGTCATGTTCAAACAATGATCCTTCCAATGTTAATGGGCAATTAACACATGTTCCACATCTGTGATGGCCTTTTACCGATGGCAAACCTACATACTCTCTCAGTGTGGGAGTAGGTGTTTTTGGTACCATTGCACGTACAAGTTGATTGGCAATGCTTTTGTCTTTTTTAAAAGCAAAAAGTGGTTTGTTTTTAAACTGGGGGTCCAATTCTTCCAATAGGTGCCAATTTTGATGGATGGTTTTCTTCAACCAATTTGAAGATGGGCAATAGGTTGACACACACACTATTCTAGACAGTTTTTCACGTTGACTTCTTTTTAGTAGTTCTTCCCGTGGTGTCCACCACGCTCTTTTCTGTGCTTGTTTCAGCAATTTCGACGGATAGCCTCTTTGTAAAAGCCTCTCTCTTAGGGCATTTGCATGTTCAGTATATTCATCCTTAAATGTACAATTCCTCCTGATGCGGAGGAATTGGCCCACTAGTAAGTTTTGCTTTAAGCTTCGGGGGTGGTTACTCGAAAAGTCAAGGGCCTTATTCCTGTCTGATTTTTTCCGATATAGTGTTGTTACCAATTTGTTTTCCACACAGTAGACCTCTACGTCTAAAAAGGTGATTTTAGTTTTTGAAAATTGGATACTGAATTGAATATCTTTGGTGCGATTATTTAGCCAGCCATGGAAATTATTCAATTCTGCCTCACTGTCTGTCCATATTAGGAAGATGTTGTCAATAAATCGTGCCCATCCTCTAATTTGGTCTTTGTACGGGTTGTTATTGTATATGAAGCACTCCTCATATTGACTCTTATAAAGTACGGCAAGCTCTGGGGCAAAGGGGCAGCCCATCGCTACTCCCTTAGTTTGAAAGTAAAAATCATCTTTGAACTTAAAATAATTTCTGGTTAGAGCTATTTTGGCAAGTTCCAAGATAAAGTTTGTTGGAATTTTCATAGGTCTCTCTCTTTTGTCCAGATATATTTCAAGGACCTCTAGGGCTTGGTCCTGTGGAATCTGTGTGTACAATGACACTATATCCATACTTACGAGTAGGTCTTGATTCTCGGTGAACGGTATGGTGTTCAACTTGGAAATAAAATCTGTAGTGTCTTGTAAATAAGACTTCACGTGTGTCATAAATGGTTTTAGAAAGAAATCGATAAATTTCGAAATTGGCTCAAAAAGCGACTCACAACCGGAGATGATCGGTCTGCCTGGCGGTGTCCTTTCATCCTTGTGTACTTTAGGAAGCACATAGAATAATGGTATTCGTGGATGTTTATTCTGCAAATACTCATATTCATTCTTTCCTAGAAATCCTTCCGAGAAGCCTTTGTTCAAGATGGAAAATAATTCTTTTTGTAGTTCTTTAGTTGGATCATGGTCTATTTTTCGATAGCACTCTTGATCTGATAGTTGGCGGGTAGCCTCTGCGATATATTCGTTGGTGCCCCACACAACTATCGATCCGCCCTTGTCGGCCTGTTTTATTATGATATTGTTATCGTTTCTTAGAGTGAATGGTGCTTCTTTTTGGGCTCTTGAAATATTAGGTTTGATGAAATTCCGTTTCTTTTTCTCCTCAAAAGAAATAGCTGAGAGTACTGTTTTTTCAAACGTAACTACCTCCTTTGGGATCTTATAAGACGGAGGGCAAAAAGTCGACCTCTTTCTTAGTCCTGTCGTTTCCGCGCTTGACGTTGATTCTTGTCCTGAAAAGAAGGCGGTCAGTCTAATTCTTCTGCAAAATTCTATGAATTCTGTTTTTAGTCTTACAAAGTCCATAGCTCTTGTTGGAACAAAAGTAAGTCCTTTTACTAAAATGTTTTTTTCGATCTCAGTGAGAGGTCTCTGTGACAGGTTGTAAATGGGTGATTCCTCTAATTTTTGTAATTGTGACGCCTTGTTGACATTTCCCATGGTTGGTGATACCTTGGTTTTCCTCTGGGTTTGTTGTGGTCCTGTCCTAAAAAAAGCTGTTGTTGTTGGTGCTGTAACTGGGAAGTGTTTTGTTGGTAGTTGGACTGAAAATTTTGTTGGTAATTTTGTTGATAGCCTCCTCTCCTTGGGAAAGTTTGTCGATAATTGCCACTCTCTGGCTCACTACCTCCGGATGATGATGTGTCCGAAAAAGTTATATATTTATTCCGTGATCTTCCCTGATTGTCCGGTAGGAATCTTTTTGCCTCTGGTCTGGAATAGAAATCTGGTTGGAGGTAGGGATATGCTTTTTCGAAGGCGAAGTTCTTCTTATCTCTCTCAAAATTGCTCTCCTTTAAGGTGACAGTGTAGTCTTTAAACTCTAATATTTCTTTGTCGATCTTTTCCAACAAGGTTTTTGAATCTGTGATCTGTTGATTGTTTTTTATTGCTGATTCCAACGTTTCGATCTCTTTCAGTTGTTCTTTTGACAGTCTCTGGGCTGTCTCTATTGTTAGGACCATGAGGTCCCGACTGCATTTAGTCTCTATGAAACTATATCCTTTTTTGTACAACGCGTCCTCCGTAAAGATTACTGGTACATTTTTGACTATTAGGCCTGTTGGAATTGTGCCTGCTCTGAGGTGTTGAAGCAAATAATGTCCATGGAGGTCTGTCCTAATTTGCTTTTTCTTAAGTCGAATCAATTTGTCAGACTCGTTGTTAGTCTGTGCGGTGCTACTAAGTGTGGCTGAGCCGAATGTTGGAGGATCCCTTAGGAGTTTTTTTATGTGATCTTCGCTGTATGCGAAGGTTTGTTCTTCGCTCATCCTACACGTGGATCAAACGTGTCTACGTCACACTAGATCTATTCCCCGCTGGGGCTGGTCGCACGCTCAATTCAAACCACAATCATTCATAATCATACACACTAAAAGATAATAGAAAAATGAAGGAAGTAGAAAGGATAGTTTTCAAAAACCAGAAGACGAAGTGGCAGAAACTGTAAACAATGAATGTGAAAGACCAACTAGGTACATAAACAAGAGGGTCTACCACGTATAGTAGACTCACGCAACTAAAGCGTGTAGAAAGCAATACCTCGCAAACTGGTGTCCGCTATCTTAACCTTGAAACAAACGAGGGTTCGGCTTGAGCGCAGTAAGGCTACGCCTGAATTAGTATGAAAACAAAACAAATGCCAGTACTGCTCTTGTTATTTTGTCAAAGATACAAGGAGCTGAGTGTGCCTTTCTCAGCTTCGTTGACCAATTATTCAGTCCACACCTAATGTTTATAAGAAGGAATTTTATTTTCTACTTCCAAGAATTCGTATTTTCTTTGTACTTTTTTTCAAAAGGCTTTTTCAAATTTATATATACATCAAAAGAAGGATTAAATAACAAATACAACGATTGGGCAAGGGAATTACAAAAAATACAATCTCAAGTGAGAATAAAGTGTGAGTGATGCGGGAGTATATACAAGACACAACAAATATCCACTACTGTTCTCTCAAAATACGCAAGTTCACCAAACATACTACAGTCATTCTACATGAAAACACTAAGACAAGTGAGGGAATTGGTGGGATTATGTACAAGGGACAAAGACTCTTTATCTACTATATACAATTCGAATAGGCAGAAGAAATCAAAGAAGTTCTATTCGACATGAAAAACACAATCCAAAAGAATGTATACTCGGTCAAATCAATTTAAATGCACTATATGCACAACCTAGATGAATCTCAATCAGCCAGATGACACAAGGTCACCATGGGAAGAAATTGAAAGATTATTCTATCTAGAGGGGTCGACGCGTTTCGAATCCCATTATTTCCTGGGATTCTCCTCAGGACCAGAAACAGACAAGGATCTGTAAAACATAAAACAGAAATAGAAAACACTCAGTCGACTATCTACACACCAGCGGGAAACTCAACAATGCACTCTGCCTTGCACACACACTAGTAGTACCTGTCAAGATTTCTTGGTGAATTCTTTGAAGAAAGCTGTAAAGAGGAAGGGGTACGCCATGAATGACTAGATCAAGAAAACGGCATGGCTGAAAAGAACGGGAAGAAGGGCGTTGTTCTACTTACTGCGACGTGTTTTGTAGTCTCCTTCGGGAGGTTCACGGTTTTCGAGTCTGATGTCAATCAGAAGTTGGAAGCGGAGCCTGTGGTTAAGGGTCCATCTGTCAATAGATCATCGAAAGCGTGTGAATGCGATTGCATATTACCGTCCTAGTTGCCGTGCTTTGTTAGAAATGGTGAAACAATCCCCGTGGGCTCTTACCATCCGCCGTCTCTGTCTGTGGCCTTCGTTTGGCAATTGAATTGGGCGCCGTGCTAAGTGGTCATAACTGAGGCCATTTAAACAGGCTATATCGGAAAAAATCAGACAGGAATAAGGCCCTTGACTTTTCGAGTAACCACCCCCGAAGCTTAAAGCAAAACTTACCAGTGGGCCAATTCCTCCGCATCAGGAGGAATTGTACATTTAAGGATGAATATACTGAACATGCAAATGCCCTAAGAGAGAGGCTTTTACAAAGAGGCTATCCGTCGAAATTGCTGAAACAAGCACAGAAAAGAGCGTGGTGGACACCACGGGAAGAACTACTAAAAAGAAGTCAACGTGAAAAACTGTCTAGAATAGTGTGTGTGTCAACCTATTGCCCATCTTCAAATTGGTTGAAGAAAACCATCCATCAAAATTGGCACCTATTGGAAGAATTGGACCCCCAGTTTAAAAACAAACCACTTTTTGCTTTTAAAAAAGACAAAAGCATTGCCAATCAACTTGTATGTGCAATGGTACCAAAAACACCTACTCCCACACTGAGAGAGAATGTAGGTTTGCCACCGGTAAAAGGCCATCACAGATGTGGAACATGTGTTAATTGCCCATTAACATTGGAAGGATCATTGTTTGAACATGACGGTATTTTCTGGAAGCATGAGAATTTTTCAAATTGCAAAACTCGTAACGTGGTCTATGGAATTGTGTGCCCCTGCGGTCAGTTATACATTGGCAAGACAAACCAGGAGATAAGACAACGTATTTCACAACATAGGTCGAGAATAAAGACGAAAATCCTCACAGCTCCACTAGTCCAACATTGGCTAGAAAAAGGACACATTGAAACAGACCTTAAATGGACGGTTATTTCTAAAATTGACCCAGACAAGAGAGGAGGTGACTTAGAAGCCAGACTTAGACAATGGGAGGCAATGCTTATCCTTAAATTCAACACCACTACAAAAGGATTGAATGAAATGTCGGAACTGTACCATTTATAGAACAAGAAGATACAGACTACAAATCCCAGAATCCTTAGACACCTGGATGACGCCTGTTTAAATGGCCTCAGTTATGACCACTTAGCACGGCGCCCAATTCAATTGCCAAACGAAGGCCACAGACAGAGACGGCGGATGGTAAGAGCCCACGGGGATTGTTTCACCATTTCTAACAAAGCACGGCAACTAGGACGGTAATATGCAATCGCATTCACACGCTTTCGATGATCTATTGACAGATGGACCCTTAACCACAGGCTCCGCTTCCAACTTCTGATTGACATCAGACTCGAAAACCGTGAACCTCCCGAAGGAGACTACAAAACACGTCGCAGTAAGTAGAACAACGCCCTTCTTCCCGTTCTTTTCAGCCATGCCGTTTTCTTGATCTAGTCATTCATGGCGTACCCCTTCCTCTTAAAGCTTTCTTCAAAGAATTCACCAAGAAATCTTGACAGGTACTACTAGTGTGTGTGCAAGGCAGAGTGCATTGTTGAGTTTCCCGCTGGTGTGTAGATAGTCGACTGAGTGTTTTCTATTTCTGTTTTATGTTTTACAGATCCATGTCTGTTTCTGGTCCTGAGGAGAATCCCAGGAAATAATGGGATTCGAAACGCGTCGACCCCTCTAGATAGAATAATCTTTCAATTTCTTCCCATGGCGACCTTGTGTCATCTGGCTGATTGAGATTCATCTAGGTTGTGCATATAGTGCATTTAAATTGATTTGACCGAGTATACATTCTTTTGGATTGTGTTTTTCATGTCGAATAGAACTTCTTTGATTTCTTCTGCCTATTCGAATTGTATATAGTAGATAAAGAGTCTTTGTCCCTTGTACATAATCCCACCAATTCCCTCACTTGTCTTAGTGTTTTCATGTAGAATGACTGTAGTATGTTTGGTGAACTTGCGTATTTTGAGAGAACAGTAGTGGATATTTGTTGTGTCTTGTATATACTCCCGCATCACTCACACTTTATTCTCACTTGAGATTGTATTTTTTGTAATTCCCTTGCCCAATCGTTGTATTTGTTATTTAATCCTTCTTTTGATGTATATATAAATTTGAAAAAGCCTTTTGAAAAAAAGTACAAAGAAAATACGAATTCTTGGAAGTAGAAAATAAAATTCCTTCTTATAAACATTAGGTGTGGACTGAATAATTGGTCAACAAAGCTGAGAAAGGCACACTCAGCTCCTTGTATCTTTGACAAAATAACAAGAGCAGTACTGGCAATATCATGGGTATGCAGGCATATGCATTATTGTGCTATCTCAGGCACGCAGGCCTGTGCGTTACTCTATATTATAGTCATGCAGGCCGGTGCATTATGTGCTCTCATTGCGATGTCATAGATACACCCATTCTTCTCAATGCTCTGATTGCTCGACAATGATTGCTTTCTTTTTCCTTTTTTTTCTCTGTTTCATTGATTAATATTTTCTTTTTCGCCGTCGGTGGTAAGTGGCGAGTGAGTGTTTGTTGCTCTGTAAGTACTATGCTAATCGCCCTTTTGGCGCTGCTTCTTGTGCAGTGAGATTGCAATTTAGGTGTTAGAGATTGTGCTAACTGGATGAACAGGCTGAATGGCAACAGTGGGACGGAAGTTCAGTCACTCCACAGACGCCAGAGGACTCTAACACAATTGAGAAGCTTGGTGTTACATGGGAATGTAAGCAAAAAACAAATGGCTGGCAACAAAATGCAGATTCAAGGGAAAAGCAGTAGATTGCACCTGGATGGAAGGTGTCTCAATGTTTAGGCCATATATGGATCAAGGGACAAAATAGCTGTTGAGACAAGGAAATGTGGTAAATGCTGGGGTGAGTAAGTGAGTTCTAGGGGGAAGAAAAGTTAACTAAGTTCTTGAGCAGTTGCAAAAAGGGAAATAGGTACTGGATGAAGGTATTGGGACAGAAGAAGAGGTTAAGGAGGATTTAGGACAGGCTGAATCAGTGGTGGTAGCCAACAAATGTTAATAGACTGTGGTTAAGTTAGTAATGATGAGAAGGAAAGAAAGGTTGCAAAGCCCATAAGTTTGCCAGGCATGGGAGTCAGGAAGCTCCTTAGGGAGAATTTTGCTGGGATCACAAAGGAGAAGAATAGGAAAAGGTAATATATTGAAGTTGGGGTGCCGCTCGCAGTCGTAGTTTGCCGCTACTGAGGAAGTTCTCCTCTCATCGCCTGATCTTGCCTCTGGGATCCCTGTTGCCTTTGCTCCCATTGAAGTGCTGCTGGACTCGGGGGTCCGGGACTGCGAGGCCCACAGGTCAGCGCGCCGGTATCATCACGCGCACCTGCTGCCTCTTCCCGTGACTCTTCCTTTTTTCCCTATTAGAGGCCGGCCCATCACGCAACCGCGGGACGCGCGCGGGCCGAAGCCCGGGCAAAGGGTGGGCCGTTTGAGGCTGTTCGAGAACGGTAGAGACCGGGATCGGGCCACCCCTCTTGCGCTCTGATTACACTAAAAAATTCCTTCTCTCCTCCTCTAACCCTCGAACTATGGCCACGAGAGAGACAAGGAGCAAGAGCATGCTAGCTGCTGGGACGGCTAAAGGTACTCTGGACACCTATTTTGCAAAAGCGGGATCTCTTCTCATTGATGAAATCACGATTCTTGAAAGGCGTATATCCCAAGAAATAGAATGGGTAAAGAGATCCTCCATGGGTCCAATAGCGCAGGCTAAGACCCCAGAAAAGTGACTGGATCGCATAGTTTCAGACAATGGGGATAAAGGGGGCAGTGGTACGATAGACCTACCTGACCTAAACAATTCTACCTTTCTTAATAATGACATTGACACTAGCGCCCCCGTAGAGTTAAGCCTACTACCCCTCCCCCAGCCCCCTCCTCCCCCACTCACTGTCACTGTCACCCTGGCTAACATGGATGACACCATCGACAGAGCTAATCCCCCTACTCAGGGGGAAAGGGAAGGAGCTATTCCAAAAAGGAAAAGAGGGGTACAAAATCCCGGGGGGCGCAAGGCCAAGGTAGTAAAGCACAACCCTGCTGCTGAGGGAATCAAACAGGGATTAAGCAGTAAGGGATGCACACCCTCGAAGATAAACAAGCCATTACTCCCGTCAAACCTACCATTACAGACTCCAGTCCAGACACTTTCTTGTCCTAGTGTAACCTCAGGAGACGAAGAAATTTCCCTCTCTGATATTGGCACTCTTTTGAAGACATTATTAAACCCTATAGAAGCTTGCTTAACCAAGATCGAAGCCAGACTAGTGACTATAGAAAAAGCTACGGTACAATTAGCAGATACCTCTAAAAAAGAGAATAACGCTCCTAGAGGTGGGGGGGAGCATAGGAACAAGAAGTCTATACCAGCGCCATTAGCTAAGGAGGCGGGCTTGGCCACTAAGTCCCTACAAATCCAACAGCCCGCACCTCACACCGCATCCCCACACTCAACTGATTGTGTTGTAACTTCCTGTCCCCCTGAGAGGACAGTTTCAACCACACAGGGAGCACAGGGCACTACCAAAAAACATAGGCCAGTAAACTTGCCGCCGGAGGCTAGCCCATATACAGTTATTCTAGCGGGGGATCCAGAGCTAAAACCATTCTCCAAAGAACCTGTCACTGCTCTTAAAAACAAGGTGGTTAACTGGCTTTCCATCAACAGGCCCCTTCTGCAAGGAATATCGAGCGAGGTCCTCATGGTGAGGAGAGTCCCATGGCTAGGTAACACAAGAAAATCAATTAATGGGGATTGAGTCCTAATTAATTTTAGAGATCCCTTGACCGTTTCACATATTTGCAGATGGTCTTACCCTGACCATGGGACAACCATCCACCCCCTACCTTTATCATTTTTCTACCCACCACCGCGCGCGAGAAGAGGAGGGATGGGAAACAATCCACAGGAGGGAGGGAAGCTGGGGTGACAGAGAGAGAGGAGTCTCCTTTCGTTCCAGACCCCAGCACCCTGCTTATTTTCCAACATTCAACAGGTACAGCGGGACCAAGAGGGGGGAGGCCGTTGATGGATTCAGGGGCTCTAAGGAAAAAAAAGCCACTTCCCCGACGCATTGCACCGTCAACTCATGGGGGACGGCCCACTGCGAGGCAAATATTCTACCAGGGAGGCTAACATACATATTCCCGGGTCACCTCTGAGTTTAAGTGAACCCACAGTCAAAGAAAGGGAAAGACCTCACAGCAATACACCACTTATGATTCCACCGAACACAGGCACTCCTCCCCCTTTGACCCCGAACCCCGGACCTCCCCTCCTAAAGATACTATCTTGGAACGTGGCAGGTCTGGGGAATAAATTGAACTGTCCGGACTGGGGTTCATTTATTGAGGGTAGGGATATATGTTTGTTCCAAGAAACCTGGTAGAGAGAGGATGTCTCTCGCACAGGTTTTGCAGCATAGTCCATTCCTGCAAAGTGGGGGGGAAGGGGCGTCCCTCGGGTGGCCTTGCAACCTGGGTGGTGGTTGATCTGGGATGCTCTGTCACCGTACTCCCGCTAGCCACAGAGAACATTCTTGGTCTATTGTTGGAGTGGCCGAACTCGTGTAGGCTCGTGGTGATCAATGTCTACTCCAGGCCGGTAGGCATTACACAAGAGTCACATACCCTTGATGAACTTTCGGTCCCTCTCAGCGATATTTCCCAGGGCACTCCCCTCCTGGTTGGAGGGGATTTGAATTGCCACTTTGAACCCCTCTCAGGCTTATTGGATGGACTTTCCCAAGAGGAGGACGCAGTGTGGTCCGTACCCCCAACGGCAGCGCCTGCGCCCAGAGCCTGGACTCCTTTGGCTGTCCAAATTACTGCCATAACCTTGAAACATGGTGTGCGGGCCTGCAATGGACGTATAAACTCTGACATCCCCCTAAGTGCACATATAATAGAGTGGGTAGGGAGTCAAGAATAGACTATATTCTGGTCCCACTTTCCTTGTGGTCACATATCAGCGACTTCCGGGTGATACCTAGGGAGGACAGCGACCACAACGCACTGGAATTGGAATATGCCCTTCCTGGCTTAGACGAAAGAGGGGTGGTGGCAGGCACTCCCGCCCAAGGGCTAGTGTTGACGATTTAATAATAGACGGAGAGTAAGGTGGGAGAAGCTTGCCTCAAATCCAGAGAAGGTCTCAGGGCTTTATGCACGGGTCATTCTCACACTTGAGAAGGTCTGTGCAATAACAGAGCAACCCAGTATGCAGGGAACTAATAATCAGCTGTGGTTGTTGCACGAGGACCTTATCAAGTCTGTGGTTGAAGTTCTCTTCTCGACAGGAAAGAGCGGTGGTGGCCGTCATACCCGACCCACTTTGTATAATGCTGCATGCCGCAAGGCTAAATCAGACCTGCCGACTTCAATTAAGGAAGCCAGAGACAGATCTGTGATTAGGGCCAGGAGAAGGGACTACAAGTACCTGATTAACCATGCAAAGAGCGAATGGGAACAGGAGAAATGGGAAAACCTCACCATTTCACTAGCACGCAGGGACTCCTGCAAATTCTGGCGCATTGCCAACACGGGTCTGAGGAGTTAGCCTCAGCAATTGAACCAAATATTTTAGCCAAGGCTTGGCAAGATCACTTCCAGTCCCTTTACAGGGTTGACAATGGCGCCATAAATAACCCCTCATTGGCCACCAGTACTGTATTTGAGGGGGAGCCCTTTACAGTAAAGGAGGTACGAGTAGCCATCGCAGGGTTGACATCAGGCAAGGCGCCTGGTTTGGATGGCCTCCCAGGAGACTTATTCAAACAGGAGCCTGATGTATGGGTGCCCTACCTGACGACGATATTCAATGCAGTTCTGAGGGGCATGGAGGTGCCAGGTACTTGGCTGGGTGCAAAGATTGTTCCCATATACAAGAAGGGATCGCCTCTGCTCCCGGCCAACTACAGGCCTATCAGCCTCATTGATGTACCTCAGGTTGATACTTGATCGCATCCAAAATTGGATTGAGGAACTCGACATCTTGAGTCCCTATCAGGCTGGGTTCAGAAGGGGGGTCTCATCCACGGACCACATCTTCCGTCTGAACCTTTTGTTCTGGAAGACTGCGGCAATCGAGGGCGGCAGCTTGTACACGGTATTCGTGGACTTGCGAGCAGCCTTCGACCTAATGCCAAGAGACAGATTATAGACCGTCTTGGCGAAGCCAGGGATCCCGGCAAACATTTTGTCAATTCTGATAAGATTACATCAGGGAAATTTCGCCCGGGCCAGGTGTGGCAGAAGCGGGGCACTTTCGGAAAGTTTCCCCGTTGACAGAGGGGTAAGACAGGGCTGTGTGCTAGCACCGACCCTGTTCTGCCTCAACGGGGTAATCGACCACCTGAATAGGTTGGGTGACATTGACGCTCCCGAGCTCAACGGTAGCAGGGTGCCCGCTATCATGTTTGCGGACGACACCCTGCTGCTATCTAAGTCCCCTATGGGTATACAATGGTTCTTGGACGTGTTTTTGACTTTTTGTGTGGAGCGTGGGCTGGAGATCAATGCCCTGAAAACGAAATACATGATCTTCAACCCTCCCTCCTCAACTCGCCCAAATCCTACCATAGGGCTGTTAAAACTTAGGCTGCAGCGTCAACATTATCGGCGCCATCTTGCCCCCTTTTCGAGCCCATTCGTGTGCGTAAGCGGCAGCCATTTTGAGTACCATGGCCTCTCTGCCCATCGCTGATAGCCAGCGCGTCTCTCTCTCTCTCTCCTGACCTCGCAAGCATCCCCCGCACGGTGACAGCCCCCGCTCTCACATGCCTTGGGTCATAAACCCCTCTCCAGCACAGCTCTGCCTCGGAACCCCATCCTGTTCCCAGCGCGACACCTCCCTTCATTCCTTTCATGGTCCCGGGTCCTTTGATAAAACCCCCCTTTCCTGTGTGCCCGTTTGTCTTACTCGTTCCCAGGCCACCACCTGGCCCTGCGGATACTGTTTATTGCCCCCCTGTCCAGTAGGAAGCCTCCCCCATCAAAGGATCCTCGAGTTGATCAAAGCCCCCACCCTATGAGATCCGATCAACCTCATACATTCCGTGAATCGGCGGAATGTCCAGCTGCGCGATAATCATCACCTGTTGTGACCGGGGTGGGGACTCCAACTGTAAATGTGTGTGGGAACGGGCCTGAAGGGGGGATTCCGAGGATGCCTTTCCGCACATCAAAGTATTGACAGAGATGTGTTTCACACAATAAAGCAATAAACTTGTGTATAAGAGGCCAGGCCTCAGAGATGCGGTTAGAGCACCTCGAGAAGATACCCTGTTGTCTGATTTGATGTGTTCTGCTCCGTCGGAATAAAACTTCTGTTTCCTGCCTTCCAGACTCCAGCGCCTGCCTCTTTGTTTGGTAACTTGAGTGGGTATAGAGGCGGTTAACGCCGGGCAACTCTGAAAAAGGTCATCGGCCCTACCTTTTTCCACAATTGGCGTCCCAAACGTGGGGCCCATCAGCGACTCATGGATCCAGTGGGAGAGGTCCCGACGACAGAGTGAACGACTGCAACGATCGGGAGAGCTCCTGTCCGATAGACCCTCGTCTGACAGCCGATCATCCGAACTTCACTGGTTCCGAACAGACCTCTCTCGAGTGATCTACGGTCCTGACTGGGAACCATCAGGAGTGCCGCGAGGATCACGAAGAATAGAGGATGATCGGGCGCTGGATTCGGAAGACAAGAAACTGTCCATGCGGTCCGGGTAAGGTCGTGTAAACACGACGAATTGCGAAAAGATTGTTTGATTGTTTGGAAAATACTAGTATTACTCTTTTGTTGATTTGTTTGGAGATTCACTGTCTGCAAACGGAGAAACAACAGGCTCTCTCTTTGCAAGCAGTGAAGGATAGGTAACGCAGACTTTTGTCCCCGTTGTAATCCGTCGTGCCTATCTTCCTCTCCCACTGATTGATTGTTTGGCCCGAACTGTTGTTCGTGGATTGTTTTCTGGAGATTCTCTGTCTGCAAACAGGGAAGAACAGGTTCTCTCTTTGCAGGTAGTGAAAGGGTAGGTAACGCAGACTTTTGTCTCCGTTGTAACCCGTCGTGCCTACTTATTCTCCCCATTGATTGTTTGATTGACCGAACATTGACTGTTCGATATTAGTTCTTTTGAGGTATTCACCGCCTGCAAACAACGAAGAATAGAAATATTCTGTCTAGTCTTTGCACGCAGTGATAAGATAGGTAGTGCAGACTTTTGTCTCCGTTGTAATCCGTCATGCCTGTCTTCTCCCCACTGATTGGTAGCCTGTTTAGCCCGGACCGCTTATTAGAGATGAACCATCCGGCTCCACTGGAAGGCACCCCTAATAAGGACATGTTCATGAAGCATGGATTGATCGCTATAGCGTATAGCAAGCTGTGGCATAAATATACGAAAAAGGATCGAGAAAGTCAGTGGCCACTGATAGGGTCCTTCGACGAGGATAAAATAAGCGAGCTAGAAACAGCCCTTGGTAAACACAAGACAACGCCCACTATGCTTGATAGTCTCGGCATGTGGCGCAAAGAAACCGAACAGCGTAAAAAGAGAAATGAGAGTAGGTTGGGAAAAGAGCTGCGAAAGGCAGCCCACCTAGCTGCTAAGAAACTAGAAGAAGAGATTAAGGAAAGAGAGGAAGCCAAACAGAAACTAGAGGTAGAAACATCAAGCCAGTGTCCGGTTAGAACGCCCTCTACGCTCTATCCTGAATTGCCCTTGAAACAGCGAGCCAACGATGATCTTTTGTTAGGTCCTCCGATCATCTACATGCCCCCTCCATATGCCCCTTCCCAACCTTTAGCACAGCACCCACCACCCCCAAGCACAGACGAGAGTAGTACCAGAGCTTTGGCCCCCGTGGCCTCTGTGCCGGCCGAACCCCTTGTATTAGATACAGCACAAGCGACAGTGTTAGATGACCCAGAGGCCCGGAAGGCAGATTCCATAAGAACGAACAGATTAAGCAAGGATGAGCGAGCAGGGATTGACAAGGTAGTGAGGACATTGGTAGAAAGAAAGGAAAGTGAAGAGCACGTCACGGACATGTTCAACATGTATACAGGGAGCCACAGACGACATTTTGCCGTACGACTGTGTTACCATGTCTTGAATGCGTACGAGGACCGATATCGAGACAAAGGTCCCGAGAGCCTAACGACTCTGTACAGGAAGGTCGATATCGGGGATGAGGGCGAGTGTGATGTGACGGACCTCCTTACGCGTACGCTTGAGGTTTTCCGCCACCTCACTGAACAGGAATCGGAAGCTAAACCCACGACACCTGTAGCAACCGAACCCCAAACTGAGCGAGCTAGCGCCATGATGCCAATAAGAGAGGCTGCCCCATACTGGGTTCCTCCACGAGGTCTAGGAACTCACGATGACGTCAACCACAAAGATGCAAGAGGGAGGGTAGTGTACAACTGGGTCTACCAGCCATGGGATCGGCAAGATATTCTGACGTTCCGGAAATCTCTGCCTGATTTACGTAAAAACCCCACTGCCTTCTATACTGAATTAGGTACAGCCCTAGGTTCAACGATTATGACCCTGGCTGACATCGACTTGTTTTTCGGGTTATGTCTGCCAGCTGATGTGTGGAAGCAAATCCGGAAAGTCGACCACCTTGAGCTGTTTGGACATACCTGGTCACAACTCGATGGCATAGATAGGCAACGAGAACCTGGACAGAAGCCTTTGAAATCCATTTTAGACCTCCCAGATAAAATCGTACAGAAATTGAAAACCCTGATTCCAGAAAAGAAAGTGGACTGGTCGATAGTAACGGCTTGCCGTCAGAAACCCCAGGAGGACGTATCAGACTACTTCTCCCGGTTTGAAACGGTGTTCTCCGATTACAGCGGCCAGGACATGACCACTGCAACCGGACACCATCTGTTTGTCCAGAATTATGTTAAGGGTTTGTCACCGGAGGTCTCCCAGAAACTACAGGCCAGCGAGAGTAGTTGGGCAGCCTCCAAACCTGCGGCTATCCTTCAGGTGGCCCAATATTACGAACACCAGAAAAATGAAAATGACAGGGCAACAGAGAAAAAGAAGAAAGACTTAAAAGAAAGGGTGACGATTGCACAATTGCAAGGGGTGACTATAGGACGAGAGCAATACAAAGGAAACTATCAGACGAATGTCCCTAAGAACGCACCTCCTAAAGACCGCACCTCGACACCCCACATTGGACGTACAGACATTAGAGAGGACCAGTGTGCCTTCTGTAAAGTATTCGGCCATTGGAAATCCCAGTGCCCGGTTCTTTTGGAAATGAACAGAAATAGGGACCCCAAGGATGTAGCGGGTGGACCAAGAAATAGAGGACAGCAAAGGGGGCCCACAAATGACACGACTAACGCTAGATCAAACAGACCGAATACATTTGACCGACCCAGACAGAATCAGTACCAACAGTCTGACTGTGACGATGCCCACAACTTCGCATAGGACTGCCAAGGGCAAGGGAGGGATCCAGTCGAGCTCTATGTGGACCAGCAAGGCCCTTATGTCACTGCTAAAGTCCTGGGTACAAAGTCTCCATTTCTGGTAGACACTGGCGCAACACGTAGTGCGTTATCTAAACGACTGATTCCAAGGGCACCCTTGTCTGGCTCACTTGTGACATCGATAGGTTTCGATGGAACGCCCTCCACTAACCCTTTGTCCACTCCGATCCCCTTCGACTTAGAAAACAATACCACTGACACGACGTTTTTGCTTTCCTCCAATACTCCTACAGCCATTATGGGACTTGACTTACTGAAGCACTTCTGAGCGACCATTAGATGTTCCCAAGACGGAGTTCGAGTTTTCCTGTACGACAACCCCATTCTGCTTAGACATTACCCTTCCCGACGCATGTTTTCTATCAATGACGCTGACACGTCCCTGCTTGACACTCTGCCTCTGTATCTGTGGGCCAAGACAGATTCGGACGTAGGGCGCATGATGATTGACCCAGTGCACATTACTGTCCGACCGGACGCAATACTCCCAAAACTTCCACAATATCGGATATCGCCCGAGGGCGAGAAGGCATTGGTAAAGATTATTCAGTCACTGATAGACGCAGGAGTGGTAGAGGAAGTGGTTAGCAACGTTTGTAACAGCCCTATCTTACCCATCATCAAGAAACAAGCAGAGGGAGATGAGAAAGCATACCGCTTTATCATTGACCTTCGAGAGATCAACAAAGTGGTTGTACCCCAGTACCCCGTGGTCTCAGACATCACCACTATCCTGACTTTGATTCCTTCTACTGCCACCACCTTCACTGTCATTGACCTCAAAAACGCATTTTTCTCTATCCCCATCCACCCAGACAGCCGATATCGCTTCGGCTTCACTCTAAAGGCCCGCTCATATAGGTTCTGCCGAGCACCCCAAGGCTACACAGAAAGCCCCAGTATCTACAGTCAGGCCCTCAAGAGACAGCTGGATCAGGTCCAGTTACCCGATGGAGTGGTGTTAGTACAATACATCGATGACATCCTTTTGGCGGCCGACACCACTCCACTAGCAGTCACAGCCACCATTCAACTCCTGCACTTCCTTGCGGAAAATGGCCACAAGGTCTCCAAAAAGAAGTTGCAATTCTGCCAACCCCAGGTCACTTACTTAGGCCACCTCCTGTCCAAAGACGGAAGGAAACTTACTCCCGACCGGATCCAAACCATTCTTGACACCCCTGTCCCTAAGACTCAGAAACAGGTCCGCTCCCTACTAGGCCTCACCTCCTTCTGCCGACAGTGGTTGCCAAACTTCAGCCTCATTGTAAAACCGTTGCTATCTCTGCTAGCTAAAGATGTCCCCTTCCCGCTCCCTTGGACCCTTGAATGCCAATCCTCCTTCATAGAACTACGAGATGCCCTTTGTTCGGCCCCTGTCCTAGGCACCCCCGACTACACAAAGCCCTTCTCCCTCTACACTCACGAAAGGGAGGGGTGCGCTTTATCTGTCCTGACCCAGTCCATTGGCCCAAGGCAAAGACCGTGAGCTTACTTCTCTTCCACTCTTGACCCCATAGCCAGAGCCTTGCCTGCCTGCCTTTGAGCTGTAGCTGCCGCTGCTATCTCTATCCGACAGAGTGAGGGGATCGTGCTCTCGAATTCCCTCACGGTACTAGTACCCCATGCAGTTGACACCCTCCTGAACCAAACCAAGACGCAACACCTGACGAGTGCACGACTGACTGGATTCGAACTGACTCTGCTTGCACCCCATATCACCCTGAAAAGATGCACCACACTGAACCCGGCCACTTTGTTGCCCCTACCAGAGAACGATCCCAATGTGCCCCCTGTACACGACTGTGTGACCCTCACGGACGAACAGACTAGAAGTAGGGTTGACCTTAGAGACACGGCTTTTCCTGACCCTGACGGAGAGCTGTGGGTGGACGGCTCTTGCATCAAACTCCCCGATGGCACCACTTCAGCAGCCTATGCAGTCACCACGGCCCGAACTGTAGTCGAGACAGCCCGCATCACACAACGATCTGCTCAGGCAGCGGAACTGATTGCCCTGACACGAGCATGCATCCTGGCAGCAGGAACCACAGCGAACGTTTACACCGACAGCCAGTATGCCTTCGGGGTGGTTCACCATTTTGGGCTCCTTTGGAAGGAAAGGGGATTCTTGACCTCGCACGGCACCCCTATCTTACATGGAGATCTAGTCTCCGCCTTGATCGAAGCTGTCCTTCTCCCCAAAAGACTTGCGGTCATCAAATGCCAGGCACACAAGAAAGTGACAGACATTATCGGACAAGGAAATGCACTAGCCGACCTCACTGCTCGAACGACAGCTGAAAATAGGACGACAACACGCATGTACGCGACCAGGTCACAAGCAGAGAAATGGACCGACGCTAGGGACACTATTAGAGACATTCAAATGGCTAGCACACAACACTAATTGACTGAATGGGCACCGGTGGGATTGAAAGACGACGAAGGCTGCTGGCGGACAAAAGACACAAATAAATGGTTGCTACTTGACTCATACCTGATTCCCATACTGACTATGGCACACTCCCCTGCTCACATAGGATCAGCCCCCATGATTGAACTTGTCTCCAGAGTTTGGCACAACGATGAAATCACAGACTCCGCCAAACGTCTGGTCCAACAATGCCTGATATGCCTGCAACATAACCCGGGGAAAGGAACTGTGGTCCCCAGGGGAGGGTTCGGGGTTCCCAATCACCCATTTGAAGTCCTACAGATGGACTACATCCAACTAGACAGATGCCAAGGCCTGAAATATGTGCTTGTAGTGGTGTGTGCATTTAGCAAGTGGGTGGAAGCATACCCAACCCGTGATAACACTGCTATGGCCACTGCAAAAGTACTGTTAAAAGAATTCTTCCCTCGCTACAGCCTTTGTCGAATTTTATGGAGCGACAATGGCCCCCACTTCATAGCCGAAGTCATCCAGCTCATCTTAAAGGGGCTGGGTATCAAGCAAAAGTTCCACGCAGTCTTCCACCCCCAGTCTGCTGGACTTGTCGAGCGACACAATGCCACACTAAAGCTAAAACTAGCCAAGATAGTGGCTACCACAGGACTGAAATGGCCAGACGCTCTCCCACTGGCATTGCTATCGATGCGTTCCACCCCCACCAAACACCACTTGACACCTTACGAGGTCGTTTTCGGCCGACCCATGAGCGTCTGGTCTGCACCAAAACCGACTTCCATTCATGACGTCCCGAACATCCTAATGTCTGATTATTTGTATAAGTTGACTGAAACTCTGTCTGTCATTCATCAGCAGGTACAGCAGGCCATCCCCGATGCTTCCAGGGGTCCGGGCCACGACATCCAACCGGGGGACTATGTGTTAGTCCGGAATTTTCAACGGGCGAAGAGTTTGGAACCCCGGTGGACGGGCCCCTGGCAAGTACTGATCACCACCCGGACGGCTCTTCAAGTGGAGGGGAAACGGCACTGGCTGCACGCGCACCACTGCAAGAAGGTCTCCACGACCCTGGCCACAACAGAAAACATCAACAACCAGGAAGAGCTCCTGAACAAGGATCAACCATCACTGAACTGCTATCCTGATACCGAGGCACTTGAACTTGCAAAATTCTCTGATCCCACTGTGCCATCCAAAGAAGGGTATTTCCTGCGTCGAAAGGAGGGAGCTTCGGCTAAGTAGACCACGGACTAAGTTAAATCTCAGAACGGTGACCTAAACACCACCAAGGGTTGCCCGGAGAGAAGCTAAACGAAGTCTGTGGTTCTGCCCGCTACCGAGCACCTTGAAGATGATGGAAGCGCCAGATAAGAAGATGATGGAAGCGCCAAATAAGAAGATGATGGAAGCAACTGGAAATACCCACTACAGGAACCCAAAGACTGACAATATGCACAAATCAAAGACAATCGCCTTCTTCATTGTCTTCCTCTTTTGCCTCCTCCTCATGACTTCCTTCTGGATCTTGGAGGAAAGCACACCTGCTCATCAGATATTGCTAACCACTGCGCAGCCTACTACCATGAAGGAACATTATTTGATCTTGCTCTCTCCTCAACTCAGAGAAAGGCGAAAGGAGTTCTGGAACAACTCCTTTGTGCAGCTACTGCACCAGCACAATCTTGCCACCAATGCCACCAACTGCTGGATCTGTGGGTTGCTACCCCACGCCACTGGACATTCGATACCTTTCATCCCTTCACCCTTCTCAATTCACGGCTCCTGCCTTGCTTGGCTGATCCTCCTGCAAGAAGGCTAGAAGGACAATGCCACCTCCAGCAAAACCATGACGCATTTCTTTCATGAGGTCTGGTGAAACAAAACAAAGACACATTGCTGCCCGCAGACCTCCAACGACTCTATCCACATGGACATCCCTGCTAAAGAACGAATTGAAATGCAGGTGTTCAACAATCCAACCAGACCCACCTTCTCCTACCTACGGAAACGAACGGCTGCCACTCTGACTGTGGCTCTGTCTGTCATCAACGTCACAGGCCACATATGCATAGAAGGGCTTGGGACACAGCTGGTAGGCCGCAGTGCTTGCCGTTTCACCAGAACTTTAGACTCTACCGATCCACCTTCCTTTGTATCCTCTCCAAACATGTACTTCGTTTGCGGTACAAAGGCTTACACCTGGCTCCCCAAAGGCTGTGGGGGGCACTTGTTTCATCTCCTTCATCCTTCCTCTGACCTATGTGGCCCCAGCAAATCACCATAGACAAAAGCGAGCCAAGGACATTGAACAAGCCGACTCAACAGGAGCACAGTTCCTCGACGCTATGAAGGGACTTGTTCCACTCTGGGGCCCGATGGCAAACAGCCGTGCCATCCGACATCTGACTCAGGCAGTCGAGACAACAATGAACATCACAGCTGGTATCCTTGCTAACACAGCCGAGCTTCAAGCGGTCCGCCTGGTGGCTCTCCAGAACCGCCTTGTTCCAGATGTGGTTCTTGCGGACCGTGGTGGAGCATGCCGCATTATTGGGTCCAGCTGCTGTACATATATACCGGACAATTCACCCTCAGTGTACAAGGCCATCGAACACCTCCACAGACTCTCTTCAGAAGTCCACCAGGAGCAGGAAGAATGGTCGCTTGGTGGATGGTTCTGGAGTACTGTTAAGAACTGGGGCTGGAGACTGTTTACCATTATCGTGATTCCTGTAGTTGTAATATGTGGATTATGCTTAGGAATTCAATGCCTGCCGCCTCTGTGTTCATTATGTACGAATTGTATTTGCCCTAAGACTGTGGACTGTGGAAATGAACGCATGGGAGCATTATATGATGCCGAGGTTAGGAATTTAATGAAGATCGACATTGAGTAGACAAGCTGGCTAGATATGTTGAAAAGGGAGGACTGTTAAAACTTAGGCTGCAGCGTCAACATTATCGGCGCCATCTTGCCCCCTTTTCGAGCCCATTCGTGCGCGTAAGCGGCAGCCATTTTGAGTACCATGGCCTCTCTGCCCATTGCTGATAGCCAGCGCGTCTCTCTCTCTCTCTCCTGACCTCGCAAGCATCCCCCGCACGCTGACAGCCCCCGCTCTCACATGCCTTGGGTCATAAACCCCTCTTCAGCGCAGCTCTGCCTCGGAACCCCATCCTGTTCCCAGCGCGACACCTCCCTTCATTCCTTTCATGGTCCCGGGTCCTTTGATAAAACCCCCCTTTCCTGTGTGCCCGTTTGTCTTACTCGTTCCCAGGCCACCACCTGGCCCTGCGGATACTGTTTATTGCCCCCCTGTGCAGTAGGAAGCTTCCCCCATCAAAGGATCCTCGAGTTGATCAAAGCCCCCACCCTATGAGATCCGATCAACCTCATACATTCCGTGAATCAGCGGAATGTCCAGCTGCGCGATAATCATCACCTGTTGTGACCGGGGTGGGGACTCCAACTGTAAATGTGTGTGGGAACGGGCCTGAAGGGGGGATTCCGAGGATGTCTTTCCGTACATCAAAGTATTGACAGAGATGTGTTTCACACAATAAAGCAATAAACTTGTGTATAAGAGGCCAGGCCTCAGAGATGCGGTTAGAGCCCCTCGAGAAGATACCCTGTTGTCTGATTTGATGAGTTCTGCTCCGTCGGAATAAAACTTCTGTTTCCTGCCTTCCAGTCTCCAGCGCCTGCCTCTTTGTTTGGTAACTTGAGTGGGTATAGAGGCGGTTAACGCCGGGCAACTCTGAAAAAGGTCATCGGCCCTACCTTTTTTCCACAGGGCCACTGAGATTAGAGAGGGTCCTCACTTTTGAATACTTGGGGGAAACAATCAATCAGAACATGACATGGGACTCGCATTGCACCAAGGCCAACATGAAACTGGTACAGCTGACGGGTGGCATCTGTAGGATGGCAAGTGGGTCGACTTACAAGCCCTTTGGTCCCCTCCTCCAAATCTATAAAATTCAGGCAAGAGGGGCTGTTACCTATGGTGGAGAATTGTGGGGTCATACAATTGCCCAGAATCTGCAGATTAGTGAGAACAACCTCATAAGGCAGCTGGCAGCCCTACCACCCAGCACCCCGCTCCTCCCGCTGAGATTAGACTTGGGTCTCAGACCGATAAGAGAAGAGTTGGGACTAAAACCTATAACTTTTTGGCGCAGAATCTGGAGCACCCAAGAACTAACGAGCTACAGGGCTGAGCTCAAAGAGATTCTACGCTTACCTAATGCTACAAAAATCCCATGGCTGAGATACATTAAACAAACTTGCGAGATACTAGGAAGACCAGAACTATGGCTTGATCCGGGAAACGCATGTGGTAGGATCCCACGCAAACTTCTTTCAAGAGACTTTTATGAGCAAAAGTTACATGTCTCAATTGAGAGTACACGCGAGGGATCTTTAACAAATCTGTTCATCAAGTCCAAAGACTCATACCACCTAGAGCTTGTCCTTGATGGCATTAGCCCCGTGCTGACCAGAAAACTGTTTTTGCAGTGGAGATATGGCACCCTTCCTCTTAGGGCATTTATGGATCGTTGGGCTAAGTCCCAGCCCTCCACACAGTGCCCAGTTTGCTTACATCCCCAGGAAAATGATCTGCACATTATATTTTTCTGTAAAGCTTACCAAAGACCTAGGAAGTACTGGCTTGTCCCACTCCTTAAAAAACCTCGGTTTCATTCACTACCTCCCAGCCTACAGAATATTAAAGACAGAACTATCCCCCCCAATTGTTTTTGCAGTGGCAACATTTTTAACAGCTATGTGGCACATCCGTAACCGCTGCGTTAAGTTAGATAAAGATAAATGAATTGTTAGATGATTCTTAAATATAATGTATTGCAAATTATTTTAAATATGTTTGCTGTACTGTTTTTAAACCCTGCTATACTTGATACCATTTTCAATTTATTTTAAACTGCTGTATTCTTTTATGATCTAAACAGATCGAAATAAAGATTGAAATGAAATATATTGAAGTGTTTTTTTTTAAAGACCTTTATTTGCACATCTGAGAAGACACAGTTTGAGGCCTACAACCCAGGGGCCGGCCGTTGTATATTCAACATCTGTTCATCATGTGGAAGAATACACCGCCTTTCAGCCGACATCCCTGGGGTCCGGCGGCGCAGTAAAGTTACGTGTATACGACACAGGCATTTCGTGAATCAGGCAAGTTATAGGTCTAGGGTTTTGTACTTTTTTGAAACTCAAAACAACTTATATTTACTGTATAACATGATGAATACACACAGAGTCCTCCTCCCCGACAGTCACCATAGTAAGGTCTCTCTAGACAGATCTTTCAATTATCTAGTGTTAGACATCAGTGTGCGCGCCACTGTTTTCCCCATGTTTGCAATTCGGTTTCCCCCCAGGTGTGTTTCATGTTTCACCCTTGTCCTAACTTTCTTCGTCAGAGCTGGTGACTTCATCCTCCGGTAATGGTTCGCATATGTTACCCCTATATACATTCCAGGGTGCCCATACTTTATTCCATTTACGCGGGCTATCCCTGGTGACATAAACTGTACGTTCCGTAACCATAAGCATGTCCATATGTTTGGACCATGTCGCCAGGGTTGGTACTTCTAAAGCGCCCCATTTTTGTGCTATGTCCCTCTTTGCCACCATGACGCCCAGTGCACTCCACAGTTGACCATATCTGGATAAGTCATTAGGTTCCCATATGTTTAAAATGCACTTGTGTGGCTCTGGTATTAGTGACATTTCAAGTGTTTGCGAAATAGTTCGCATCACCTGTCTCCAGTATTCTGCTATTAGGGAGCAGTCCCAGAGGGTATGCAGCAGTATTCCCTCCTCCCCGCAACCCCGCAGACAAAAGGGATGTGGTGCTCTGTTTAGTTTATGCAGCATGGTTCGAGTGTAATATATCCTATGTAGGATCTTGAGTTGAACTAGCCTGAATTTTGCTGAGATTCCCACCTCTCAAGGGGACGCCAGCGCCTCATTCTATTCATTGTCGTCCATGTCTCCCACCTCTTCCGACCATTTCTCTCTTAATTTCAGTGTGGGGGTTGGTAGGTTATTAAGTAATTTACGATAGGTGAGGGAAGTTGCATTACGTTGCATAAAGTCCGTAAGTAGTCTGTCCTCTAACGGGGAAGATTCCGGGAGTTCAGTGTCTGGCGGTATGACCTGTAATAGTGCGTGTCTGATCTGTACATATCGGTAGAGTTCGTTCGGTCCTAGGTCGTACTGTTGCAGGAGTAGCGAGAACGGGAGCCCCGTCCCCTTATCCCACAGGTCACCCAATGTGGATATGCCGATTCTGTCCCATTGTTCGAACCCTTTGCTACCTCTCAGCCGTCCCAATGCTTTAGTATCCCAGAGCGGGGTAAGTTCAGTGATTTTATCACTCCACCCCAGTTTCGCCTGGGCTGCATGCCACAGAGTGACCGTATGTTTCGTGGGGCCAATCAATTTAGTCGCCTTGCTATATTGAAGTGTTTAAGTTATAATACAATGTGTGGCAAGACTGTAATCCTGATTCCTTTTTGTCTTGTCATTAAGCCAAATTTGCCGGCATGTGGAGATGAAAGGTGGCTCCCTTCACTCCTTGAATGGTCTGTAATTAGGTCAGATGGTCAATGGACAGCACTCAGGTTGATGCCCATTGTGTCTGAAGGCAAATGAGGGCAAACAAATATATATATCCAAAAACGGACATCAAATTTTAATTAGCAGACGTTTTTTTTCTTAAGGTTCAGTTTAAGTTATTAGGGTTCCAGGATTAGAAGATGTCCTGAGAAATTGCATTCTGTTAAGGAACACCCTTAGGTAGAAAGGGTAAAATATCAAAGTGAAATGGCTAAAGGAAGGACTTTTTTTGGTCAGCCCATTGGAGAGGTTGATAGTCTCCCCATTGGACTAGTAACTCAAAAAGAAAAAATGTGAATTTAGGTTGATTCAGCACATGTTGTGGCCAGACGTGATGTTGGTGAATCGTCTATTGCAGAGTAACTGATGTTGATGTGTTGTGCCGCAGTAGACAATGTGATAAAGTTTGCTAAGGCGTCAGGTCCCAGGGCATTTATGTCTAAGTGTGACATTATATTTCGAGTATATCCTGATGATTTTTAATTGCTGCAGATTCAATTCCAATACCAATTTTATGTAGATAAGGTGTTACCCACAGGATAGCCTATTATTTGTTCTCATTGTCGAGTTGGGTTGTCTGCTGTGTGAAGTCAGATTTGTGTGTGTGTTGCATTTTTGAGACCCACTCTGACCATAAGTCGCAATGATCTCTTTGTATGAGTACACAAGGGATCCAGTCGATGTGCACTTATTCAATAATGACTTACTATGAATTCAAAGATACTTATTATCCCATTGACACATCATATTATACACACAAATATTTCTTATAAAAACACACATAAATATTTAATGAAGCACAGCAAATTAAACATTGATGAACCATAAATTCAAATTCGGTGAGTGGTGCAGAGACCCAAGAAGACTTTGAGCAGTATTTCCAGCACCCCAAAAAGGGTGTGTTGCTCCCTACCGATGAAGGACAACTATTCTGAAACACGTGACTAGAGACACACAGCACTGGCTATACCAACACGGGTAAAAAACTAAAGACTGTTAATGAAGTGTTATCATGCACCACATTTACCGTAATGCATTAGGGCAAACTGAGTGCTGGGATGTGAGGTAGAGTGTTACCACCCACCTTTTGCACATTTTCAAATTAATCCATTGTATGTTTTAGAGAAAAACATATAAACACTGTTTTTTTGTTGAAATATTTGTTATTGGCATTTGCATGACAACAACTTTTTCTTCAAACAGGTATTTCAAATCAAGTACAATGTTCTCATTGAAAGGCAATCAGAATATATGAACATTCAACATAGAGTGTTAACATTGTTTTAAGGTATTATTAACCCAAGTCTCCGCATTGTCAATGTCATCATCCTTCCCCCCCTCCCCTGGTCATGGGTGCAATATTCCTTCCAGTGCTTGGATCAATTGCTTCCATTACCTATGTTAGCCTTTGCGTATGAGAGGTGTCAGGCATGGGTAACTACTCCTGTCACAAAGTTAAATTATCAGCGTTTTGCAAAGGGCATGCTAGCCATATCAGCTCGGATGACGGAACACTTTCGCCCGCTGAATGCGGCAAAGACCGAAATCCTGCTGGTTGGCTCGGCCCAAGCTTCTTGGTCCCCGAAGTGGTGGCCTGCAGTGTTAGGCCCTGCTCCGTCTCCTACTATGGCGGCTAAAAATTAGGGGTCCATTTGGATGTATTGTCACAATGAAGGATCAAATTATGAGTACTGCAGGGACCTGCTACCATATCCTGAGCCTTTTGCGAAGAGTGTTTCCGAGGCTGCCTCTTTCTGTACGTAGATTTCTCATTCAGGCTTTGAACATTGGTCGCCTCGATCATTGCAATGCTCTACTGGCATCGGCTAATGAAACTCTTCTCAGTAGATAATAGATTGTACAGAATGTTGCTGCACGCCTGGCTCTTAAAAAGCACCCAAACACCTCCCCAGGCCCATTGTTAAAACAACTCCACTGGCTCCATATCTGCCACAGAATCAAATTCAAGCTCTGTTGTCTCGCTCATAAAGCTCTTTGTGGTAGGAGCCCTAGCTACCTGGCGGACAAGTTTAAAGTCTATTGTCCAAATTGTTGACTCAGATCGGAAGGTAAAGGATTGCTAATGGTCCCCGCTACAGGAAAATACAAACAGGAGGCAAAACGGTCGCCTACCTTGCCCCGAAATGCTGGAACACCTTGCCGGAGGACTTGCGCAAATGGCCCAGTTTTATTCGCTTCAGGAAACCCCTGAAGACAGAATTATTCCGGGATTGATCTGTGTCTGTCTTGCTCCCTCTCTATGGTAGCGCAGAGATACCCCTGCGGGGGTGATTCCAGTTCTCTACAAATCCCCTAGATACATACATACATACATAGATGTGCAAGACTATGTCCCCCCGCCAGGGTAGTTATCATCCATAATACTGATGTGGTCTGCGGCTCTTGTGGGAATGACAGCCACAGTTCCCAGGCCACCTTGGAAATCTTAGCATACTGTAATAACTGCCCCACGCCTAACTGGAAGGCAATATCTGCTTCCTCTCTCGTCATAAACCGATCTGTGAGATATACGCCCCACATCAATAAGTAGCCACCTTCCCTCCATTTATTAATATTCATTACTTGCCCTACCCATTTGAAGGGCACTACCGCTCACTGTATAAACACACTGTTGACACTAACCTTACAGAAGGATAAATAAGGAGTTAGCCAAATCAAAACAATTTTCACATCAAAGAACACATAAAAGTGTCCAACGTGTATATTATCATCACATAGAAAGTCATAGAAAAGTGTGTGTATATATACATATATACCAAAATTGTCCTGAGATGAGAACGCACTCAATAAAAGATGGTTTTCACAAGAAGTTTATTAAACAAAAATCGGCAACGCTGTTCCAATTAATTCAACACTGACACGTTTCGGAGCTGCTTGCGCCTTCTTTATAGGGTAAAACACTGCCAGTTCACGGCATACACCACCACGCCTTTAACATTTCTCAGCATGCTTAATTGATTGCCCTATGCTGAACCTCGCAGGTGAGTCTTTTCAACAAACGCATTCTGGGGATCGTAGTGCATCAATTCTTCCCCGCCAGTCGGGACCGCATTGTGACAGTCCATTTTGTTAAATATTTCAAAGCCCTCCGGTGGGCCTCAGGACAACGAGACGGTTTTTAATATATTCATCCTCCGTGCTGATACCAGGCTCGGGAAGATTCCCAAACCCGCAGGCCCACATTTCTTCATGGGCAGTGCAGCTCTCCACGGCCAGACTGCAGTGTGGAGTATCTCTACCAAAATTGTCCTGAGCTTGAGAACGCACTCAACAAAGGATGGTTTCCACAGGAACTTTATAATATAAAAATCGGCAACCCTGTATGTATGTATGTATGTATTCATGTGTCTCTCCCTTGTTAGTTTATACTGAAAATGTATATGAAGCATTCTGACCAACAATGGGCCTCAATCTTCTCAACCTTGTGTGAATGCTGACATGTTTTGACCTTCTATAGGGAAGCCATTATTTTGGTTAAGGTCTTCCACAGGGCAAAACCTTATGGATTTGTAACAATAACTATAAAAAACAAGTTATGTGTAAGACAATTATTCATTTTATAGCTTGCCCACCATAAGATATAGTGTGCACACCGCACTTAGCTTCTGTATGTATTCAGGCTTTATTCAAGCTTATAAATGTGCAAATGATATCCTGCGCCATGATGACTTGAAGACAAGTTTGGTAAGCCCCTCAAGTTCTAGGACAGGTCCAGTACCATATTGATTACCAAAGGCATGCCTAGGCCTTTTTGCACCAGCTATATCGATGGGAAGCTGGGGCCAAAATCCAGAAATCAGATACCAGATACTTTTAGTTTGGGCATGCAGAGAAGGGGACACAAGTGTCCACCGTGCAGGGACATTCCCTTCCCAACAGTGGTATTGATAAAAATTTAAATAGGTTTGTAACAAATTGGTTATTAATTGAGGGGGGTAGAAGCCCCACTCATGCAACAACCACAATTCTGGTCCAATTTAGCAAAGCAGGAAGTGTGAAGGTAAAATGTTTGGAGGTGACTCTGAAGAGAGGGCAAGGTCCAACAAGATGCATGCTTGGTTTCACACTATCAAGTTTTACCAAGTGTGCCAGAGTCTGCTTCACTGGAGCTTCACGTTGGTAGCCGTCATGGACGGCAGAGCCTTGGCATGAATGGGCCCAATTACAATCACAGAGAGCTCAATACTTCAGGAGTTCTCCTTTTCTGGAAGAGGAGTACACTCTGAGTCCAACCAAGAGTCTACGACCTGGGTGGCACCTCTTGGGGCCCAGGCATTCAATCTAGCATTGGCCTACAGAGCGCAGGAAGGACCAGCGGAAGGTTCAGGCTAGTCCAGTTGCAGTAGGTCAGCTGGGCAGTTGCAGGGAGGCCTATGGAGCTTGTTGTGTCCCTGTAGCTCAGAACAGGGGGGCAGCCATCTGAACCTAGAGTCACTCAGGATAACCAGGGTTGAAGGGAACTCATCCAGTCTTCCTTCTCAAGCAGCATAGAAGTCCTTTGGGGAACAAGGCAGGCCTCAAGTAGCAGGGTAGTCATCTGAGAACAAAGTCATCCATTCTCTGTGTTGTCCATAGGTCCAGGAGTGCACTAAAGTGGTGTTCTGAGGGTAGAATATTTATATCTGATGCCAGCCTTTGAGGTGGGGCAACATTCTAGGCTACACCCATACCAGGTTCTGGAAAGTTCTTCATTTCTCCTGCCAAGGCTCCAGGAATGATGGTGTGACAAAAAGCTGGTGTCGGGTAGGTTTGTGTGTGCTGGAAGCAAGCCCTTGAACTGTATGTGAGGCAAGTAACAGCGCTGCCACCAACCATCCAGGTAGGATAATCCATTTGCCTACACCTATTCCCCTTTGTGTAACTGTCTGGGAGGAATACACAAACCCCAACAGAAGAGCCATTCACAGTCATGTGAATGAGGACTGTGGCAGAAGGCACAAATAGTTAGAACAGGAAAATGCCAACATTCCAAAAGCAAAAAGAACAATTGATGGACAGAATGCAGAACAATGTCATACATTTACCCCAGTACAGAGATCTGGGCCTAAATCCATCGTTTTCTTTGCTCACCATGCCATTACAGTTTGGACCCAGCCATATGCAAATCAGTCTTGACCCTACGTCCAGTTGGAACAGTCCAGTCCGAACTGCCAGCCCAGGTCCTCCATGGACTGGAAACAAGCATCCTAGGACCGGTTTCGGGCTTTCAGCCCTCATCAGCCAGGATAGCTTGACTCAAGTGGCATGGAGAGCACGAGACCCACGTCTGGGCATACCCGTCCCACTCAGGGTGACAATTGCAAAAAGAACAATTGATGGACATAATGCACCTATTCTTCTTTGTGTTACTGTCTGAGAGGAATACACAAACCCCAACAGCAGAGCCATTCACAGTCATGTGACCGAGGACAGCGGAAGAAGGCACAAATAGTTAGAACAGGAAAATGCCAACTGTCCAAAAGTGGCTTTTTCAGAAATGTGAATTTACCATTAAAGAGAATTTTAAATTACAATTCATTTGATTGTAAACACCATATTTCAATCTGCTCCCAATCAAAAGTTATCACTTATAAAATGTGATAAGGTAACCCCGTGTTAGTGTATGGGAGAGATAGGCTTTACAGTAGTGAAAAACGACTCTAGGAGTTTTTCACTACCAGGGCATGTATAATTTGAACCCACATGTTCAACGTTAAAATTACAATGCACCATACCTTATGTGCCTTTAAACCCTAACTCAGGAGTGACTTATACATGTTAAAAAGGAAGGTTTAAGCCTGGCAAAATGTTGAAGATTTAAGCTTGGCAAAATGTTTATTTTGCCTGGTCCAAATAGCAGTTTAAAACTACAGTACAGAGTGCAGAGGAAGGCCTGAAACATGCTTTAAAGTGCTACTTCAGTGAGTGGCACAATGAGTTCTGTGGACCCATTAGTAGCATTTCTTTTACAGGCCCTGGGTACCATGTAATATCATGTACTAGGGACTTATAAGTAAATTAAATGTACAAATCAGGTGTAGGCCACTTTCACCGTGTTTTAGGGGGAGAGCACAGGCACTTTAGTATTGGCTAGCAGTGGTAACATGCACGTAGTCCTAAAGCCAACAAAAACACATTCAGCAAAGCAGGAGGTATGAAGGTAAAAAGTTTGGCGGATACCCTGCAGAGAGGGCAAGGTCCAAACAGGATGCAAGCTTGTTTTCTCACTACCAAGTTTTACCATGTGTGCCAGTGAATGCAGGTAGGAGCACTTTAACTGGTACACGCATGCAATGTTTCTGACTGGTTAACTTAGCAAAATGTATAAAGGTATGTGCCCAGTTTTGAAGGCTTCATTCAATGCACTTAATATTCTAGAGGCAATTTAACTTTAAGGCCAGCACTTCATTTGCTTTCTGTGTGGGCACTGAGTGTTTTCTTAAATTACTAATCATTCTTGCTAGAGCGCAGTCGGACAGGATGCCTGTTTGGAAACCTCTTTTTGGAAAACATCTGCCACACGTGTGACTTCCCTGCTTCGCTCGAGCATTGGCAAAGCTGTTTATTTCTCTGAGGTAAATGAATCAACTACTTTGACTGTATTCATAAAAAGCACGTGCTAAGCGCAATCTCTAATCTCCAATGCTAGAACAAAGTCATGCTATGTGGTGGCCAACTGGTAACGTAACCAATGTTTTACTATTTTCATCACCTCCTTATCTCCTTTCTCACCCCATTTCTTACATGAGGAAAGACACCCCATATAAAAAAGCTCTTTTTTTAAAATAAAATCTTTGAAAAAAAACTCTGCCACCATCCTATCATATGCCATGCATCCTGAGTAGCATATGAAAGGGGATTGCTGCCACTAGCACTTCCTGTTGTTTTTAGATCTGGACTAAAGATGGCTTTAGCTGTTTTACCAGCCTCTTGTTTTCCAAACAAATCTTACAAAAATACTTACATATATATGGACTTCCAACCAACACTCTTTCCCTGTAAGTCAACTGACATGCCATTCATATTATACTCCCTCCAAACCCAGCAGAAGGTGCAAATCAATAGACCAGCCTACTCCAGCCATTGGATGCTTTCACTTTGAGCGAATGCATTTTTCCCCTTGCACATGTGCACATACACCTAAAAAATAGTTCCCCAACAATACAACTTGTTAGACACTTGCACTTCCCATTGACTAATAACCACTCCGAATAATCAGGGTTTTATTAACTATTTCCATAACTCTCAAGAAACTTATTGTAAATTACAATGTTTATTTCTCATTATAAACCAGTTTTGGTATATTTATTTATCCTACAGAAAATGAGCATAAGTCATTAGAGTAGCTATAGAATATATGCAGATTTCGGGGTTGAAGCCACACCCCTCGGGTTAGTGATTGACATTTCAACCACTTTTATGAGATTTGAGAGAAACCACCAACAACTATTTGTGGAACTGCAACTTTTAAAAAGAAATGTATCCCCTATTGGAGTGCTGGTGGTCATTCAGCTCGAGACATAATAAAAAGAAACACTGATTCCCATATTTAGAGAAAATCCCGCTACTTCTCTTAACTCACATTGCAGATGCAGAAAAAAACCCTTCTCCTCTCCTTAACTTAAAGTAATGGGAGTTCCAAGAAAGATTTGCTATTGTATACCTACGATAACACTGACCTAAAAATAAACAGCTAAAGTGAGTTATCTAACTTTACTTTTACTTACCAGTAAATAAAATCACCCTATATTTAGCAGAGTCTAATCACTTACTGTGATAGAAATCAAGAAACGTTTAGAGATCTGTAATTTTGACTCATTATTATGAACCAACTTTGACAAACAGTTAAACCAATGGCAAACATAGAGAAATGATTAAAATAGCAAAAGAGTGTATGCAATTTAAAAATTAAACTCACTCCCCCTCAGCTTGGTGCATGTCTTTTTAAGCAGTTGTATCTGATTTGAACAAGGCTTCAATTAACAACAAGAGGAACTGTTGCTTCAAGTAAGAATATCAATGCTTTTGTATTTGTCTCCATAGGGGTACCTAGTAAAGACGTGTGGAACTGCAGCTTCCTGAAAGAATTCCAATGCTTTTGTATTTGACTTTCGAGAGAAACCTACTAACAGCCAGTGGAACTGTGGCTTCCTAGAAAAATTTCAATGCTTTTGCATTTGACTTGAGATACATACCTAGTAACAACTAGTGAAACTGCAGCTTTATGTAAGATTTCCAATATCTTTGCATCTGACTCGATTGGTATACCTAGTAAATAGTTGTGGAACAGCAGCTTTTGAGTCTCAATTGTGGGGGACACCTAGTAACGACTTGTGGAACTGCAGCTTCCTGAAAGAATTTCAATGCTTTTGTATTTGACTTGTGAGGGACACCTAGGAAGGACAAGTCAAACTGCAGCAATTTCAAGGCTTTTGCATTTGACTCAAGAGGGATACCTGGTAATGACTTGTAGAACTGCAGCCTCCGGAAAGAATTTCAATGCTTTTGCAATGGACTTGTGAGGGACGCCTAGTGAGGAATATTGGAATTGAAGCTTCATGTAAGAATTTCAATGCTTTTGTATTTGACTTGTGAGAGACACCTAGTAATTACTAGTGGAACTGCGATTTTATGAAAACATACCAAAGCTTGTCCATTTGACTTGTGAGAGATACCTAATATTGACTCATGGAACTGCAGCTTTCTGAAAGAATTCCAATAGTTTTATTTTTGACATGTGAGGGACCCTAGTAAAAACTTGTGGAAAGGCATCTCCATGTATGAATTTCAATGTATTTGTATATTTGACTTGTGAGGGAGACCTAGTAACAACTAGTGGAACTGCAACTTCAAGTAAGAATTTCAAAGTTTTCGCATTTGACTCAATAGAGACACCAAATATTGAATGAATGAATGAATGAATGGTTGAATGAATGAGGACACTTGTAAAGCACAGCTTTCACTCCAAGGAGAATCTTGGTGCTAAGTAGCGGGTGGACAGAGTGTCAAGTAGAATGGTCTCTGTTTGTACCCTAATCAGATGAGGGAAAGAGCTAGGCTGTCTGGGACTGCGAAGATCCAAGTTTTCAACCTTTTCTTAAAGATGGCTTCTGACTGCTCGAGTCTCAGAAGAGTGGGCAAGTGATTCCCTGCTCTTGTTCCCAGGACCGCCATTGACTTTCTTCCTCTGGACGTCAGGCGGAACCGAGGAGGTACTAATAGATGTTCCGTAGAGAATTTTAAGCACATTACGTTACATACGGTTTAATTCTTGTCCTGAGATATTTGGGTCCAGTTTGCTTTACCAATCTAAAGATTATAATGAGGATCTTAAAGAGTATGTATCAAAAAGGGGGGAAAGGGCGGATCACGTCAAGATCCTAGGGCTCAGTTTACCGTTCAAGGACCTCAGAATGGAAGGTCCAGCCACAGTCGGAGCACATAGGGACAATGTATGGTAAAGACAGACTCGGCTGTTCCTATCGAGAAAGAGAGAGTTATAAGGGGTAGAAATACGGTCACAAAGGGAGAGAAGGTAGTGCTCAATGGATGGCTACCCTGGGAATCCAATATATTGGTATTTAATGGCCTCACACACACTTGCGAGTGTCATGCTTCATCATTGGCGGTTGCTCCTCGTCGGGCAGGCGGTGAAATGCCCCACGGGCTCACCTCAAAGAGGGGCTCTTTAACGGAGATCTTTTTACCAACTGCCTCGGGTGAAGTGCGGGTGAGGGGCCAGGAAGGAGCGGATAGTGTAGGTACGTGAGTTAAAATGTGACATAGGGTACCTGTGATCAATTTATTCTGGTGGTCCCCTGTCACAATTAAAAACAGTGGGTAGCCTATGATCGCTGGAAATTAGGATTCCATGTGTCGATCTAGGACTACAGATTTGATCGTGAGGTCAACATGTTTCTCGCTGTGCCTTTTGGCTGCGATTCTTCAGGACCTAGTGGTTAACATCTATCCAAAAAACATGACCTAGATAAGTGTCCGTTTAAAAGGTTGTACTACCTGTATTGGACAACTCTTGCCTATGGAGACAAAAGAGAACATTACCATGGTTATGTTACAACAAAACGCCTTATGGTGACCGTGAACACGCGGTGCAGTGATAAGTGCAGTGACATCGAGGTTGTGACATACCAGTGCAGATTGGTGACCAGTATGCAGTTGTATATATATCACATGGTTACTTAGCACCGCGCTATTAGCTAAAAACAGAAGGTAGCGTTTAAAAACAGCAGCAATAGAACAAAATCTTCCGTCTAAACCTATGGACAGGGTAACATGTTTACTCACCTAATGGTCAAAGTGTCTAGGTGTCAACAGTACCCGGTAGGTTTTACTTCAAGGGGGAGGAATCATAGGGGTTTGAGGCTGAAAAGTAGTGACAAGCACAACAGCACCCAGTATGAAACATTCCCAGAAGTCATCTTATCACACAGTCGCCTAATATTGTCAGAGATTAGGGGGAAGGAATTATTATTATTATTAAGTGGTTTGGCTTAGACTCCAGTTACTATAGTCCATATAAACACTGGTATAAGTGTTGGTTCGACTTGCACAGGCTATATTCAGGACTTAGTTAGAGAGGGTTCCTTCTATGTCTCCATCTGTTAGCCTAGCGTGTATAACTATCCCATGTTAATTAGGGAGTTCCCTCCAGCTATTAGCCTAGCGTGTTCAGATACCTAACTACCTCTTAGCCCACACGGTAGTGATAATCTAGCAAAAAGTGATTTGCACAGAGGACGTAGGTCAGTAAGACTAATACCTCACCCTGCCCCTAGTGAAGTGTAAACACATCCTTAGTTATGCCCAAATGTTATAGGCTAGATCGTATATATAAAAATGATTAGGAGTTTAAGGAGCTCGGGGAACATTCACATTATTTAATAGGGCATTTGCCCGGTTGTGCGTTCTCCCGTACTATCATTGGAGGCGCTCAAGTGCCGACATGCTTAGACATGAGTGGTGAGCCAAGTATGTAAACAAGTGGTGAGTCGGGTATGTGAACAGGCACCGGGTCCCCCTGGGAGAAGTGCTTGGACCGGGGCGCTGTCCCGTATTGGCATTAGAGGCGCCGAAGCGCCGACGTGCTCGGACATCCTCTTTGGGGATCACTGGTGGCGAGCCGAGTATGTCAACAGCCGCCGGTCCCCGCTCGAAGCAGTGGCGGGACCGGGGTGCTGTATCAGTGGGCTCTGGAGGGGACCAAGGGTTAAACCTATGCGCAAGAGTTACGCGCGTAGCTGGACAGGCATGGCTAGACTCGGGATGTAACCCTATAACGCTTGGGAGTTTAAGCGCGGTTAAGACTAGCGCAGCTACGCTGATTTGTACGCGGCTAAGGGGCAAGTCACTTACTTCCTGCTGCCTTGATCAGCGCCGTCTGTCTACCCGACCTACCGGATTCCGGATAGTGTCGAGACAACTGGCCGGCACTTAGATTAGTGAGTTGTAGGGGACGTGGTCAGTACTCCTCTTGGGTCATGTGTGTGTTGGAGTTACCGCGGGGGCCATATTGGAATGGACCTAATATGAATAAACAGGGTGTAATTACAATGCAAAAGGCTTTATGAATAGACCCTAGGTTGGTTAAAAAAGTATAAGAGGAGTCGTAACCCAATGTATAATCACTATATAATCCATGCAGCATGTGTCTTATGCCAAATGTTTTGTTGGGGGCGTGGTCCGATTTCCATGGCAGTCATGTGTGAGTTGGAGTTATTGTGGAGGCCATCTTGGAAAGGTCCCAAATTCAAAAATAGGGTGCAGATACAAGGAGAACGGGTTTATGGATAGACCCTGGGTTGGATGAAACAGTACTAGGAGTACCCTTTGGTGTATAGGCAGCCAGTGGAGGGCATGGAGGGCTGTCGAGGCTGAGGCTCCCCTTGGCAATTTCAGTACAAGTCGGGCTGCTGCATTTTGCACAGTCTGTAGCTTTTTCAGAGTGGTCTTCCTTACTTCTTAGTAAAGACTATTACAATAGTCCAAGCGCGATAAGATTAGTGCTACTGCTACCTTCTTCTGCGCTATCACTGGAAGGAGATCATAGAATTGGTTTAGTGTTTTGATCCAGTGAAAGCACGAGCCTGCCACTGACAGCGCCTGCTGATGAAAGGATAGTAGGTTATCGAATCTAATCCCTAGATTCTTGACAGTGTCCACTGTATTTGGGGGAGGGGCTGTATCAGTCAGCCACCACAGTTTGGGCATAAAGATGTTGTGTTGTCTTAACAGCATAATCTCTGTCTTTTGGCTATTACACTTTAGGTGATTGAATGTCATTCAATCAAAGACAGCAGTGAGGCAATGTTGGAAATTTTCTTATGCTGCTGTAGACTCTTTATCCAAGGTTAGGATAAGCTGTGTATCATCAGCATGGGACACAGTCTCGATGCCAAAGGATGACACCAAGTCTAATAGGGGCACCATATATATGTTAAAGAGTATTGGGCTAAAGGCTGAGCCCTGGGGGATAGAAGTTGTTTCTCTGAAGATATGTAGTTACCTAGGGTTACAATTTGTCTCCTGTTCTCAAGAAATGATACCAGCCAAGCCAGTGCTTTGTGCGAGATGCCGGTTCTTTTTAACTGTTCTTCGAAGATGGTGTGGAAGAGCTTATGGAAAGCGGCCGAGAGATCCAACAGAATCAGCACTCCCACCTTTCCTTGATCTAATACGAATTTTAGTGTCTCCAAGGTGTGAAGCCGCGCCGACTCTGTTGAATGTTCTGCCCTAAAGCCTGATTGCCTGGAATGTAACCTATCTGTTTGAAGGAGAAAGTCATTCAACTGACTATTTACTAGTTTCCCAGTTATTTTGCTTAGGCAAGGCAATAACGAGATAGGTCTGAGGTTCGATAGGGTGGTGGGGTCAGATAGCTGTTTCTTTTATAGGGGTTTGAGTGAGGCAGTTTTCCAACTGTCCGGTACTATTGCTTGCCTAAGTGAAGAGTGGAAGTGGAATTGGAACCACTGCTTTGTGAAAGAGTTTATATGCTTTTCATTTGACTTGAGAGGGACGCCCCTTAATAACTTGTAGAACTGCAGCTTCATGTAAGAATTTCAATGCTTTTATATTTGACTTATGATAGGAACCTAATAATGACTAGTGGAACTGCGCTTTTATGAAAGAATATCAATGCTTTTGCATTTGACTTGTGCAGGACACCTAGTAACAACTACTTGAACTTCAGCTTCATGTAAGAATTTCAATGCTTTTGCATTAGACTTGTGAAGAACACCTAGTAACTACTAGTGGAATTGCAGCTTCTTTTGAGGTTTTCAATGCTTTTGGATCTGACTCGATAAGGACATCTAATAATGACTAGTGTAATTGTAGTTAATGAAAGAATTTCAATGTTTTTTTTTTACTTGTGGGACACACCTAGTTATGACTAGTGCAATTGCGGCTTCATGTAAGAGTTTCAAGTTGTTTGCACAAAACAATTACAAATGGAGAAATTAAGGATAAAAAAGAATATGCAAGAGTTAGGTAAAGAGTCAGGGAGTGACTGTTGGTGTATTAAAGAGGCCTGAGGTGGGAACTTACACTAAGCAGCCTTGCTATTTGGCACCCCAACCTTCAATAACACAGATCGCAGGCTTCTGAGCAGAACCTTGGGCACTGGCATATATTCTTTTACAAATTAAACATTGTTGATACACCTTTAATTTTCTTACTAGTAACAATCAGCCGGTGGCCCTGTTTGTTGGAGCACCTGCATTGGCCCAGTAGAGTAATTTAATTAAACCTCTATATTAACAACAAGCATTGGCTATGCAACAGATTTGTCTTTGGCAAGTTGTTGCAATGATTACTTTTTTTATAGTCCTTAATTGCAAGCAATTTCTTTTTTTGTTTTACATATATGTGCAGCCGCCTAAACATATTAGTCATACGTTTTCCACTTCCTGAATGCTCTCAACTGTAGTCACCACAGGCTCACTTCTCGAGTTGCAACATACACAGCTGTTGAAGCCTCCTAACTTGCATGGGGGGGCTCTTGGGGAATTCACTCTCCCTGCCCCCGAGTCTCCTAATAGCCCATTTCTTGTGTTTTTATAGATTGTGAAAGTTGGGTACTATGTATGCAGTATTATGCAAGCTGTCACGAGCGTGCTTGTTGTTTAATAGCTCGTGACAAGCTCGTGTCTATGGGAATGTTGGGGACCTTGTTGTGGTTCAAATATGTGGAATGTTGGGGAGTAATGTTGTTGGGGGAGTTAGCTTCATTATGATACTGAACTTCGTGACGAGTGGATGTTAATAAACCTCGTCTTCATTCAACACGTTTGCTGCGTGTCTTCTTCATCCTTTTGACTTCCCTACACTGGCGACGGGCGGGATTTGTTACCTGCTATTGTGAGAAGAACAGGATTTATTCTCTACTATTTCGGATCCGGCAGTGAGATCCTCACGAGGACTGCGGAGACCCTGTATTGGAGTTTGCGGAGACTTTGTTGGATTATACCGCACTGAAAGTGTATTTTGAGGCGGTTCAACGCAGAGTTGAGTCATATAAGAATAAAATGAAACATGATATGGTTAAGAAGGTTGGTTCTACGTCCAGTCGTTCTGTAAAGGTGGGTGATTTTGTTCGTATAAAAAAAAAAGAAGGTGTGAGTAAAGGTTTACCTGTGTGGTCAAATCCTAAAAAAGTAATTGAGGTTTTTAGGAATGCAGTCAGGGTTGATGGTGGTTCAGTTTGGAATTTGAGTAGAATCTCGGTGTTAACTGGGGTTAGTCAAGTTGAGAATGACTACGACAGCAATGTTTTTTTGGATGTTGGGGAACAAAATGATAAAGGCAATTGTATACATGCTGAATGCAATCCTGGTAACACCAGAATTGCGCGTCCTCACCGTATGCCGGTTAGGTTTAATGATTTTGTGATGAACTAGATTTGCAATGTTATTACTACGATTTGTTTTTTTTTCTTTTTGTGGTTTTTTTTGTGTTGGTTTTTGTTTAAAGGGGGGAAGGTGTGTTGGGTACTATGTATGTAGTATTATGCGAGCTGTCACGAGCGTGCTTGTTGTTTAATAGCTCGTGACAAGCTTGTGTCTATTGGAATGTTGGGGACCTTGTTGTGGTTCAAATATGTGGAATGTTGGGTAGTAATGTTGTTGGGGGAGTTAGCTTCATTATGATACTGAACTTTGTGAGGAGTGGATGTTAATAAACCTCGTCTTCATTCAACACGTTTCCTGCGTGTCTTCTTCATCCTTTTGACTTCCCTACAGTGCAGCCCTGGGTGTGGCGAATTCGGTCTGAGTTGGTTGTTGGGCACTTACTTTCTGGGTGTTTTGATGAGCAGATGATAGCGTGTTTAGAGTAGTCGCTCTATGGGAACACCTATAATGTCGAGTTTAACTGAAAACAAAGGAGAAAAGGTTTAAGGTCTAACACGCCCCAGGTAGCTTGGAAAGCATATTTACAAATAGAGCATATGCGTGCCTGCTGGTGTGTGGTTGCACACGTAGGACAACTGTGAATGTGAAGGGAGTAACTGTTGGTGTATTAAAGAGGCCTGAGGTGGGAACTTACACTAAGCAGCCTTGCTATTTGGAATAGGAGAGTGGGGCCTGGCTGTTTTTGCACTGTTCAAGGCCAGCACGCACTACCAGCGTTCTGTTCTCAACGTTCTGACAGAAGACATGAACAATGAGAAGTTCAAAAGGATTGGGGGGGGTGTAACAGTGCTAAAACTACAGCCACTCGCTCCTCGCAAGAGGTAACCATGTAAAATAGTCCCTGAGGCATTGCAGTGGGTGCCCCATCAGGGGTGGAATGACACACCAAAATGCCAATAGCTGGAGGTGAGAAGGTAATACTCTTCTGGAGATGAGCCATAGCCCACTCTATGCATATGTTTAAATATTGTTAACAATACAGCTTGCAGACAGCGGCGCTAACAAGACAAACCTAGTAACATGACTACCAGGGGATTATGTATGCAACAAGTGGGTTTACAATCCCTGCATTGAAAACCTTTTATTTATGGTTTACTTGACATTAAGGGGTCTATTAGGATGGCGGGCGGACTTTCCTCCGCCCGCAACCCGTAGCGATGCTGGGTCCGCCTACCAGTGGTGCGGCGGTACCGCACCGGCAATCAGGATGCCACGGTGGCAGTGGCATACCCCATCCTCAGCATTGTGGCGGGCAGTGCACACAGCACCGCCCGCTACATTGCCATGGATGCACCTTGTGCATGCAAATGCAGGGGGGTACCAAAGGTACCCCTCATGTGCACCCGCAACCCCCCAACACTCTGGGGGCCTGCAACGGTCCCCCACATTCAGGCACCACATGCCTTTCCGGAGAAACACATCACCGCCTGCATCTTAAAATGGATGGCAGGTGTCTTGCAGACACCGCCACCATATCAAGCCCCTTTTCCGTCCAGTCGACTCATCGACGGGCAGAAAACCGGCGGACGGTCTTTCCGTCCGCCGGGGTCCCCCCGCTGGTACAAAAGGGGGTGGTGATGGACGGAGCATCTGAATCAATCAAACTCTCACACCCAGTCAAAAGATCTGGGTTTAATCCATCACCGTTCTTTAGCCCACTCTGCCACCCCAGTTCAGACATGGCTATATGCAAATCAGTCTGACCCTGTGCCTCATGGGAACAGTCCAGCCCGAACTGCCAAGCCATGTCTTCCCTGGACCGGAAACAAGCTTCTGAGGACCGGTTTCTGGCATTCCAGCCGTCTTCAGCCCGCTTGCTTGAATCCAGTGGCAAAGTGAGCAAGGGACTCACGTCTGAGCATACCCTGCCACACTTATGGCGGCCAAAAGCGGTACAAAAGGGGGTGGTGATGGACGGAGCATCTGAATCAATCAAACACTCACACCCAGTCAAAAGATCTGGGTTTAATCCATCACCTTTCTTTAGCCCACTCTGCCACCCCAGTTCAGACATGGCTATATGCAAATCAGTCTGACCCTGTGCCTCATGGAACAGTCCAGCCCGAACTGCCAAGCCATGTCTTCCCTGGACCCGAAACAAGCTTCCGAGGACTGGTTTCTGGCATTCCAGCCGTCTTCAGCCTGGCTTGCTTGAATCCAGTGGCAAAGTGAGCAAGGGACTCACGTCTGAGCATACTCTGCCACACTTATGGCGGCCAAAAGCGGTACAAAAGCGGGTGGTCCCCCCGCCATCATAAAAGGGCGGGGGTAATGGGATGCGGGCGGAGGTAAATGGCAGGCGGATCCGCCCAACATACTACTAGACCCCTAAATATCTTCTTCATTTCATTTTGACTTATTTCCGTGTTCTTTTTAATCAGGCTTCCATGAGCTCCATATGGATGAGGCTTGTATGTTGCATTCCAAAACTCATAGTTCTAAAGCACAATACAAATTAATGTCAATATTTTAAAATATTTTACTATCCAGATGAATTAACCATATTGATATCAGGACTACTAAATAGCAAAATGGCCTGTAGCTGACTTCAAAGTATTGTTTTTTCTGGGACATACTTTGCTCCTTACATTGATTATTATAGAAGTAAGGCCTAAAACAGCAGTTACGAATTATGAGGTTCTCTAGAACACCGCAGATCGTTTCACTTTCATACTGAGATTTCACCTGAAGAAAGCTGCCAAACTTTTTAGGAGAATGTCTGGGGGAAAATGATGAGTTAAAGAGGAACCAATTTCCTGGTAATTCCCTATTTCTTAGACGACACTCAGGGCCATATCTGTGACGAAGTCGCGAAGCATGTTGTTAGCCTCCTAGGCTTAACCACACGCTCTGCCGTTTTGGAAAAGCAAGTCTGCACCATATTTACAAGGATGTGGTGCAGCCTTGCGTTTCCCCATGCGATGGGGATAATTTTCACAACTTAGCGCCAATGCAGGCACCAGAGTGCAAGGGTGTCTGTGTGCAGGAGAGGATTGGTTATGTGTAGGAAGGTGTCCCTTCCTGCACATAACCAATCCTAAAATGCCATTTTGTAACTTTCATGTGTGCTGCTTCATGCAGCACACATGAAAGTTACAAAATGGCTTTTTTAAACAGGTTTGTTCATGTACATGAAGGGACACCTTCCTGTACATAAACAAACCATAGCAGTTTGCTTTTTCCATGTGTGCTGCACAAAGCAGCACACATGGAAAAAGCAAAAACGAGGAGAAATAATGCATTTCTCCTTGTTTCGCCACCTTAAGACCAAGGTCTTCCAGGTCCTAAATTTGGTGCTGCCTCCTATGTACAACACCCTTGTATATTGGGGGCAGCATCAAATAAGATGGTTTTTGCGGTGAAACACCCACTGCACGCCCCTTTCACCCTAAAGAAAGCATGAAAGGGTACCCTATGTACAAGGCAGCGTTAAGCCACGTTAAGTGGTTTAACGCTGCCTTGTATATAAGGCAGGGCCCCTATCGCCACAGGAACGTCACAAAAATTGACGTTCCTGTGGCGATAGGGGCTTGTACATATGCCACTCAGTGTCTAACGCACACTGTGCCGGATTTTCCCACTTCAGAGTTACTGGTATCACAGTGTTGGTAACTCTGGGGTGGGGGAATACCAGTCCATTTCCTTGGGCAACTGAAATGAGAGCCTATGTGGTTAAGCAAGAACCTTCTTCTGTGTATATGCAGTGCTCGAAAAATAGAAATATAGAAGTGTAGACACTCTCTCTATAGAGTACCTGTATGCTCTTGAGAAGTATCGATACTCTTCCCTTGCTGTGAATTGCAGGTTCTCTCCCTTTCAAATTAAAGTGCAGGTACTCATGCACAGTAAAGGCCCATTTAAAACCCTGGGTCTAAGTATTTACAAAGCAAAAATATAAATAACCTCAGATCACGAGATAACTTACAGGTTTGCACACGTTTATCTTATTATGATTGTCATTGGCCGGCTTTAGAGCAGTTGGCGCCTGGTGTGACAGTCCATCCCCTCCCCCCCAGACCAACTCCTTGGATTCCATCACAACCACTGGGCAAAATTGAGCCACATTTTACCTTGGCCCTCCCTCACATACATTTCCTTTGTTTTAAAGCACTGGTAAATGATGGCTGTAAGATCCTGGTTGTTGATAAAGATGCAGCTGACACAGGATTGGATTGAGAAGAAGCTCAGGTTTTATTGGAGATAAAGGAGACACATCCAAATCTCATCCAAGCTCAAAGTAAAACAGCCCACAGCTTGTAAAGATACATTCTAGTAGCTATGGTAACCAAATAGAATACATGACATCATACAGTGTGAATCAGAGAGGATGCTACACATCTTCCCCCCTTAAAAAAAAATAAAAAAAAAATAAAAATAAAATAGCTAATAAAAGGAATGAACACCTAAAATTGTAAAACATAAGGTAAACAATCAAGCTTACATCAAGAAACATAGTCTTTTAAATGAGAAGGTCTCTTGGTGGTCCTGGAGGAATGTCGACACACCTTAGGAACTTCATGATTGGTGTCAGGACGGGAGCCATCAGCATCCTTTTTAAGCTCAGGAGCAGAAGACCCGTGATTGCCAGATAAGACACAAATTCTATTTAAGTTCCATATTCTATGGTCTAAAGTCCTCACTGCATTCTTAAAGACTTTTATAACTTTTATTGGTTCAGAGAATTTGATTTTTTTACCAGGAAGTTTAACAACTACCATGTCACCAACCTTCACAGGCGTTGCTTTAACAGCATGCCTGGAATCGAAATAAAGCTTTCTGTTGGAGGATTTCAAAATCTCTTTCTCTCGCCAATTAAGTTCATTACTTGAATCACCATTTTTTGGACAACTAGCAATTTCATCACTCAAATCTCTTACCCATGTTGGTTCTAACAAAGTGCAAGGGGACCTACCCCTAAAAAGAACAAAGGGCGATTTGCCAGTTGAAGAGTGAGGAGTGAATCTATAATTTTCAACCCTTTTAGGAACTTGTTCTTTCCAATTGAGGCCCACCCCTTTAGCCCAGGAGATGGTTTCTTTGAGTACTTTGTTAAATCTCTCCACGACACCATTTGTTTCTGGGTGGTAAAGAGCACATTTTTTATGGACTATACCACATCTGAGTAAGAAAGACTCCATTTCCCTGGAAACTAATTGAACCCCATTATCAGTGAGTAACGAATGTGGGAATCCTTCCCTGGCAAAGAGAGATTCTAAGAATCTTATAACACTGCTAGTCTCAATGTTTGAAGTGAGATGTATTTCAGGCCATCTGGAAAATAAATCCATTAATACAAAAATGAAAGTTTGCTGCCCATCAGTGTAAATGGGGCCAAGGATATCAAATGAGACCTCTTTCCACGGCCCACACGGCAGATCTCTAATAATCATGGGTTGTACTCTTACAACTTTGGATTTATCACTCAAGTTACAAACCACACAATCCCTGATAATACGTTCAATGTGCAAGTCCATGCCTGGCCACCAGTAGGATGAGCGAACTCTTTCCTTAGTTTTTGTCATGCCAGAGTGTGACTCATGAGCCAGATCAATGATGTTTTTGCGTAATTCAGAGGGAGGAACCAATCTAGTCCCACGAACCAACAAATCATTACAAACAGCCAATTCGTCTTTCACCCCCCAGAATTTTGCACACTCAGCACATCCCTGTCTCTTGGAATGCCAACCCTTCTCTAAGAGAGACATCACCTCAGAGAAAACGGGATCAGATGATAATTTAGAACGCCACTCAGATTCATCAATGACTTCAACAGATACTGGGCAAACTTGATATTTATCTTCCTCACAGTCATCATCTAAAGGTACGTCCTTTGAAATGTCAACCAACCTTGACAAGGTATCAGCCACACAATTCTGAACACCTGGTATGTATTTTATAGTAAAATCAAATTCTTGAAGTGCAATAACCCATCTGGTTATTCTACTGGACACTAAATCAATGCCTTTTTTTGAGAAAATCTCGCATAGAGGCTTGTGATCAGTCTTGATTATGAACTTACTTCCCCACAAAAATTTCTTGAATTTTTTGACAGACCAATATACAGCCAGAGCCTCTCGTTCAATAACGGAATAACGAGTTTCAGGATCCTTAAGACCACGTGAGGCAAACATAATGGTATCTAAGACTCCGTCATTCTCTTGTAGAAGAACAGAACCAAGTCCTTTGAGACTGGCATCGGTAGTAAGAATAGAAATCTTTTGAGGGTCAAAGCTTCGAAGGTTAGGAGCTTTCTCAAGACCCTTCTTTAACGTCTGAAATTCAGACTCACAAGTGTCATCCCAAATGAATTCAGACCCCTTTTTTAACAAACTTCTCAGGCCTACACACTGACTGGCAAAATCTTTAACAAACTTATTGTAATATTCTACCATACCAAAGAATTTCATCAATTCTTCTCTGGAGGAAGGGGGGGCATCTTAACAATTGTATCCACTAAGTTGGCCTTAGGGGCAATACCATCTTTTGAAATTGTGTGACCTAAATAATGAATTGATGAGACACCAAAATGACACTTCTCAATCTTGATGGTGAGGTTGGCTCTTTCAAGTCTACTAAGTACATCAAACAGGACAGATTCATGCTCAACATCATTCCTGCCAAATACAAGAATGTCATCCTGGTAAACACATACTTTATCACAACCTTTGAGAACTTTCTCCATAATGCGCTGGAATACAGACGCCGCTGAAACAAGGCCAAAGGGCATTCTGACAAATCTAAAAGTCCTGAAGGGAGTGATAAAAGATGTAAGATTCCTTGAAGACTCTTCTAACTCAATCTGGTGGTAAGCAGAGGCTAAATCTAAGGTGCTAAAAACTTTTGCATTGTTCACTTTAGTCAAAAGATCAGAGATGTTAGGAAGAGGGTATCTGTCACTGATAACACACTTATTCAATTGCCTCAAATCAATGCATAGACGCAAAGAACCATTGGGTTTGCGTGCGGCCACCACGGGTGCAATCCAATCAGTCCCTGTAACTTCCTCAATGATCCCACCCAACTTTAATTTATCCAATTCACTAATCATCTCATCTCTGAGGGAAATGGGAACAGGTCTAGGCTTGCAAGCATAGGGTTGAGACCCAGGCCTTAATGGAATTTCAAGCTTGAAGTCTTTGAGGCACCCTAATTCATCTTTAAACACTTTAGGAAATTGCATCTTGATGCGTGACAACAACTCAACATTAGAATCAACTTGGACAGAGTTGACAAGCTCTTTAAGTATTATTGGATTGGGACCACTGGGATCCAACATTATGTGAAGATCACCCTGGTGGAACCAACTGATTATACTATCACCCTTCTGAGAAACATAGATTTTGCCAACAGTATAACAACTTTTATACTCAATACGTCCTGTAAAGCATCCCATAAGAGGAATAAGTTTACCTCCATAAGCTAACGGACGAATGTCAGCTCTAGCTAATTGAGTCTTTTTGGATAACTTACCCAAATAAAAACTTCTAGAAATAATAGTTATTTTGGCACCAGATTCAAAAAGAACATCCGTTGACTCACCCTCAATTTCAATGGTGTCAATAGGACAGTTTCTTTGATCAGCTGTGGATGTGACTTGAACAATAACTTGTCCACAGACAAAATCTTCTTCTAGACATTCATCTTCAACAAATTTTACAGAAGTGGAAGGGGCCGACTACGCCAATGTAAGATCCTGGTTGTTGATAAAGATGCAGCTGACACAGGATTGGATTGAGAAGAAGCTCAGGTTTTATTGGAGATAAAGGAGACACATCCAAATCTCATCCAAGCTCAAAGTAAAACAGCCCACAGCTTGTAAAGATACATTCTAGTAGCTATGGTAACCAAATAGAATACATGACATCATACAGTGTGAATCAGAGAGGATGCTACAATGGCTTTACTGATAAGAAGGTATATTTAACCAAATAAACCCTTTTTAGCAACATTATGGATAGATAATGAAAGAATAGGAAAAAGAAAGTCTTAACCTATTTTATGCAGTTTGCATGCAGCTCTTTGATGACAGTTTGTAACAGTCACTGTTCTATATTAGGGTTGTATCTTACGAACTGCAGCAACAAAAATATCTCTGTGACAAAAGATGTAATCCACTTAGCTATACACATAAAATACAGATCTGTGATCTGCATGGTATGTGTTCTTTACAGTAGGCATCTCAAAAACTCTAATTTCTCTCTCTCTCTCTCTAGCAGGAACATTAATCACAAGAGTTATCTTGGCATTTTTAATGCTGGCTGAAATGATTGCACAAGAAACTCTGCTGCAGGTGTTTTTAAATCACAACTTATTGCTAAACACAGTGCCCCCTCCCTGAGGTCAGCACCCCATCCCCAGGTCAGTGACCCGTTTAGCCGCCCTGTCACACTGCCTTAAAGTCGGACCTGATGATTGTGCTTCCAGTAGGGGAAGCAATGAGTTTCAAATACACAAGTTGAGATCTTTTTTATCGATTTCTGTCATCAGAGTCCACTGTGTTTGATAATGTTCGTAAGAAATCATAGCACCCTTTTTAAAATAAACATTAGCAGACATTAGCTTACCAGTGTGCGCACCTATTTCTGTCCATTATCTTGCTTCTGGCATTTTATTGTAATTTAGACTGCATTTTACGTGTGTTCACGTAAGAGAACAGGTCCTGAGATTAAATTTCCTGAGCAAATATTGGTTGTTGGCCTTCCCAGTTCCAACTGCTCTTGCAGTTTACATGACATCAGGAATAACCGGCATTCTGTCCCCCTGAAAACTGTGGCCCATAACTGGGCAAGGCCAAAGGCAAGAGTTAGGGGTTGAAGCAGAGGGGGTTTGCCAAGAGTCTTCCTGAAAAGACAGAGCAAGTTAGCATCTGGCTCCAAAGGGCTGCCCCTTTAATTAAGACAAAGGGACTTGGGCAGATGACATTTTCCTCTGACTATACTCCCAGGTCCTGCCTGTCCCTTCTTCCTGCTTCAGCACTCCAATTAGCCCCTTGCAGGAGATAAGCAGTAAATAAAAAAAAATCAGAACCTTGCTAGTCACCAAACACCAACGTAGACCTGGAAGCACCAGAATGGACCGGGAGCCTCACTATCTAGGCCTTCATTCCATCTTCGACCAGAGCCGGTCCAGGGAGGTTCTGGGGGATGTAGAATGGCCGCACTATCTACTACTACTGGACCTGCTGAAAGGGCCATATGTTGAGCTCACTTTATCTCAGACCCCTTTCATGACGAGAAGGACTCTTCTGCTCAATAGGATGGCAACCTTTGTGGGCAGCCTTCCTAATTTACACACTGGCCTGGGAGCAATACAGACCATGGAAGACATCACCTTTACACACAAAGAAAAGGAAATTGAACAATGCACAAGGCATGGCCTAGTTCCCATCATTAGGTGACCACTATCACATAATAAGAAGACAACCTCCAGGTGATGGGTGGTGGTTCATAGCCATTTTTAGGAACCCAGTATCTCCTCTCCCAGAAACACCAAGCGGATGCCATCCTACTCATTCCATAATCCTTGACCTCTTAAAGCCCCTGTAAATTGTATAGCTGGGGGTAGGCTTCCTTTTTAACCATCTGCAACAACAGTGCAGCCCTATTATCTTCCTCATCTACTCACTACTGAGCCCTCATTCCAATAGCCATCATCTGTAACAACAACAATTTCCAAAGGCACCACCTTACCTACAGACACCACATGTACACATTGCAGACCTATTAGGGAAAAAATGCACTCTTATATTGAATTGAGACAGGTGCCTACAGTGACCATGTATATAGTTGTTTGCTCTTTGGTGGACTTGGCCCTTTTGGCAGGTTCACCCCAAAACTTTTTGCATTTGCCTAGCCTGTTTCTGTAACCTGATGTTGGTGATTTTAGGTCTCTGCCCACTTTTTCCCTGTGGTCCTGGGTAAAGTGCGTGCACTCTCTGTGTATGTGTGGTGAGAGTGGCCTGCCCTCCCATAGGAATGCATGGGGATATGTGTGTCCATGGTAGTTCCTGATGTGAGGGGATTGCAGGGTCAGGTTTGGTATGTGCGAACTCGTGAGATTAAATGCTGCGCGATGATGTGCGTAGATTTATTGTGTCTAGTGTGGAAGTGCCACTTCTAGAAGTTGGCATGTCTGTGCAGTGAATGTGAATTGGCTGTCTGGCTTGTGATTGGCGGGAACTCGCTGGTGTGCCTGGCTCCAGGAGTCAGGATGGGTCTGCCCCGGTGGTGAATGGAGAGATCTGCATGTTGATGGGAGGGAGGAGTGCACCTGGGACCTGAATAGGGCTGGGCCTTCCCTCCACAATGCTGGCTCCACTCCCTGTGGTGTGTCTGATGTCCCTGACCCACCCTGTGAATAGGCAGAGGGGCTGAGCAAAACAAAGTGCTCAGGAACCAGTTGCATCTGGTTCGCACCTTGCCTGCACCTTTGGAAACAAAGGATTTAGGTGTATAAAAGAGGGGCTGTGACCCCATGAAAATGTTCTTGTTCCTACTTGAATCTACCAGGGGCGTGCTGCTGCTGGGGCCCAGGGGAAGGCTTGCCTCACTGGGCTCTGCCCAGCCCCTGGATGCCTGATGGTCTTTGTTGCTGGGACCCTTCTGCCCTCTTCACCTGTGAGGACTGTGTTGCTGGGACCCTTCTTCCTGCAAGGGTCATTTGTGGGGCCTTTGGTGGTTGCTGTGCCCCCAGCGCCTTGTGAGCACATTATTTTTCAGTTAGGGGCATAGGGCTGTCGTTTTCCCTTAGGGGGAAGCACTCCTGCCCTTTTGTTGCCAGTGCGGGAGCCCACCCGCTGATTTTTAATGTTTAATAGAGCAGCTGCCGACCCTGCATTATGCCTGTGGTGGTGTTTTGTTAATTGCATGGGTGCCCACCTCATTTTAATGAGTCCCAAAGCGGGTACCCACCCCACGTTATATTTTGAGTTATATAGGGGGCCTACCCTTGTTTTACCATGGATAAAATCACCGCTGCGGCCCTCTCGCTAAACGGGAAGCCAGGCCCGCGCCGCCTGACTGTGGGCAGGGCCTGGAGTGAGCCATTTCCGCTTTCCCCTGCCCGGGGGAAGCTGTGCCAGCCGCTTTGGGCCCGGAGGGGAAGAAGGTGGCCTATGGTAGCGCAGGGCTCCCGGAGGTGAAGGGAAGCCCCGCGCCACGGAAGAGGTGCTGCCGAGTTGCCCGGGTGAAGCAAAGAGGCAGCAGCGGCTGCCGTAGGCAACGCGGGGCTCTCAGGATAGACAGGGAAGCCCCGTACCATAAGTGGAGTGTTGCCGCCGGAGTCCCCCAATGAGGAGGAGACCGACGCCAGAGGGAGAGGGAGTCAGCGAGAAGCGGGGGCTCTCCTGTGCATGCCGCGAGCCCAGAGTCCCACCGGGGAAGAAAAATAGCCTGGTGATTGATTACAGGCTGGGGGGAGCTTCGGGCGGCCAAGTAGTGGTGCCTGTTTAAGGCCCAGTATGATGGCGGCATTTAGAGCGGCCCCGGATGGCAGCGGGCCGCTCCAATGGTTTGCACAGTGGCAGGGGGCCTTTAGGGTGGCCCCGGATGGCAGTGGGCCGCCCCAACGTTTTACTAGTCCTTTCCCGAGCCCGAGGGCTCCAACGGTTGGCGCGCTATTTGTTTTAGAGCCTAGGTGGCTCCCCCGCCTCCATTCGTTTTCAGGGCCAGAGGGGCCAATGGTCGCCCCAGTTATGGGCACATTCCTTTAAAGAGCCTAGATGGCTCCCGCGGTTGGGCATATTTCGATTCAGAGCCATGAGGGCCCCCAAGCACACAGTTGTTTCCAGAGCCTAGAGGGATCCACCCTGCGGCATGGTTTGTCCTAAGGGCCAGTGAGAGCCCAGGCCACAGTTTTTCTTCTACAGCTGCCCATCAAGTAGTGGGCAGCTGCACCGTGTAGGCATTTCTATTCAGGGGACATGTCTTTGGAGTCTAGGAGTGAGTCGCACTCCTTCGCACTACCTTGGCCTTCCACAGCTACGCAGCACTTAGTGCCAGCTACAGCGTTTAGGCCCTGTTCTTGTCCTCAGCTGCCCAGAAAGTAGTGGGCAGCTGCAATGTTTAGGTTTGCCCCGGTGGCGCAACCCTGACTGGCGCTGCGTTGGCAGAGCGCACTGACATTCTGGACACAGGGCATTTGAGCCCCCTCTTGATGACCAGTTGGCCAGGGGGTGCTGATAGAGGTATAGGGCGCAAGGCCATAACGTGATTGATATGTGCTTTAAATGTGGTGCTAGGAAATGTAATGCATCTAGTATGTTTTACGCACCCTGTGTTGATACCTCTAGAGATGGTTTTACCTATGGAGGTTTGTGTTAGTGAGATTGTACTTCGCTGTGATTTAGGCCCCTAAATGTGAGTTATACTTAGGAGGTAGGGTCTAATGTGTTTAGACTAGTGAGGTGATTGCCTACTGTATTTATACTGGTTAGGCCTAATGTGATTTATGCGTAATGTGCAATGCGTTATACCTGTGATACCTCTAGATGTGTTTTCATGCTCAGGAGGTTGTTTTGCCTAGAATAGTTTATACTAGTGAGCTCATGTGTCCCTGCGTGATCTCTGCCTAGGGTGATCAGTATTACATAGTGTGTACCTACCTTTTACCAGTGGTTACTGGTTGTATTCTACAATTGTTATTTTGTGCTACAGTTATTCTAAGTGCTATTTCTGCTAAGTGTCGCGCTTGACAGTGGCCCACGTGGCCCTGTCCTGTGTAAATAATCCCTTGTGAATATTGCCCGTGCCAGTTGGCACAATGTATATGGTGTGATTACTATCTGATGTGTTTTGAGAATACAAAAGTTATTTTTATATAACCTTGTATGGAGTTCCTTTTATAGTGTGCCTGGGATGTTGTTGCTGTGTGCGTGCGCAAATGCTTTACACATTGCCTCCGGGATAAGCCTGTCTGCTCGTGCCAAGCTACCAAGGGGGTGAGCAGGGGTTATCATTGGCGTGTAACTCCCTTGCCCTGACTAGAGTGGTGGTTTTTTCCTGGCTTTGGCGCAAGCTTTAGCCAACCAAAAACCCAGTTCTAACACTCTTTAACCATTTGTTGTTTTGGGATTGTTTGTAGTAAAAAAACACTGTTTTATATTAGTGTGTGCATGTCAGGATTGTGTTTTGAGTCTTTGTTTCTGTAGGGTTGTACCAAGTCCCGTTACACCATTTCCCTTTTTCCCAAGCAACCCACTTCTTCCTGGTTGCATTTGGGTCACAGACCCCTCACTTGGGTAGTCTCTCCAGTGGAGAATGTGAGAGGATAAACTCTTGATTTAGAACTAACTTTCTCATATAGTGGCGGCTACCAGTCGTAGCATATTTAATAGTTTTGCCAATGAAGCTCTTCTTGTAATAAGTCATTTTCAAGTGAGGGGTGAGCACTTATTCATGGATGGTAGAACATGGTAAAACCCCCACATTATACAGGAAGTCCTAACCATATAGTGAAATGCCTACTTTTATATTTGCAAATGAAATATAGGTCACTGAGTTAAAGCTCACTGCCAAAATCCCCTAAGATCTGCAGGACATATTTTCCCATCAAGGCTAACTGAGAGAGGGGGCGTGGCTAGCCGTTGGCGATGGCGGTCATGGCTCAGTAGAGCTCCGGACCCTCTGGGGGGGGAGGATGGAGGTTTGGGGGGGGGGAATCGCTGACTCTACCCTGTTCACATGATTGAATCGGATCGGGATCGCTGGTGTGGATGGCCTGAGACCCCGGTGGAGCTTGAGCGGCGCTGTGGAATGCCCTGGGAGGCAGGCGTGCTCTGCGGCCTACTCATCCTACAACGCTGACGACAGCTGGGGGCTGCCTTAGGTAGCAGACCGGTGAGGGGTGCTGTGCTCCGATCCTCTCTACGCGCCGCGGAGTGTCACCTCTCTTTGTTGGATCTCCGCGATCACTGTGGTCCTCCCCCTGAGGAGTGAAGATCTTCGGCTGGATGCCCGGGGGATCTGCCGAGCAGGGTCGGACTCCCTGGAGGCGTGGCGGCCCGCTGGTGAGCGGCCTGCAGGTGGAGCTCGCCAGCAGCAAGGCACTGAAATACCTTGCTGGAGTCTGTGGCGGCAGGCTGGAAGGCCACGCAGACCTTTCTTGACATCGGTCCCCCTCCCCCCCCCCCCCGAGTTGGAGTGCTGGCGTTACTGCCGGGGCAGCACCTGTGGCGCTTTAAGACATTTCAGCCCCTGAGGCCTGTACCTGCTATCAGCCCTGTGGTGGGGACAAACTTTGTGACAGAGAGGGACTTTCGGAGAGCACAACTGCCTAGCTGCCCTGGATTGCGGAACCTGCCCTGGACCCATCTGCAGATTAAGGGGCCCCAGCGCTGATGGGCTGGTGGCTCCCCGGCGCCCCACGGCCCCTCCTGAGAGGTGCATATGCTAGAGACCCCATACACGAGGTGAGGAGGACTGGGAATCCCTCACTGGGACCCGGAGAACTAGCTGGTGCTTGCGGTCAGAGGCACAGGCGAGGTGAGAGAGGCTCTGTGCATAGGGGGAGAGAGGTGGTGGTGATTCATTGGCACCCTTGTGACACTACACCTTACTGCGCTGCTGGGGGTGCTACTACCCGCTGGCGCTGTACTCTGTTGCTCTGCTGGGACCCCTGAATATGCAAGGAACCCCTCCCTCTCATTGGAGCCCACCCAGAGTACGTCATTGTATTCTATTAATTCTTGGAGCAAGACTAGCACCCTTCTAAGACCTACTGCTTGGACACCCAGCCGTGTAGGCTGGTGACGACATCAGGCAATGGGTAGGACCCAGGCGAAGATGACAGACGGACAACAAGTAACCGACCCCCCTCCTAGCATGTCGGGCCAGGCTAGCCGGCCCCCTTCGCCTAGGGTGAACCTGGCTGACCAAGCAGGGGGAACTACGGACAAACTGGATCTCATCCTGCAGGAGATTCAGGACTCCAGGGCTGCAATGGAGCTGCAGATGGGCACGCTCACTACGGGACTGGCTCTACGGAAGGCGGACCATGCCAAACTTGCTGACACGGTTAAGGAGCATGGTCAATCCCTTGCGGACCTCACCCCTACGGTGACGGAACATTCTTCCTCCCTACAGCAACTCCAACAACAAGTAACCACGCTCATGGACCTGGTGGAGGATGCTGAAGGCAGAAATCGAAGCAATTACATCCTCGTTATTGGTCTGCCGGAACGCTGTGAGAGGAACAGAGCAGCTGACTTCATGGAAACCTGGTTCAGGGAACATGTAGCTCAGGAGGGACTCTCCCCCTACTTCTGCGTGGAAAGAGCACATAGAATACCGACGGGACAACCTAGACCTGGGATGCCGCCACACCCTCTGATCGTGAAAATCCTTAATTATAGAGACTGCAACATATTATTGCAGAAGGCTAGAGAAAAGACGCTAATTCAGTACAAAAACCACTGCATCACTTTATACCCGGACTACACAGTGATGGTGCAGAGACAGAGGTCCTCCTAACAGGCGGTAAAGAAGAAGGTACAGATCGCACAACTCAAATACCCTCTCCTCTATCCCGCACAACTGAAGGTAATCCACAACAAGAAGACTCACTTCTAAAGCCCGGCGGATGTGGAGGAATGGATAGAGGTCATGGGCATTGGATCTAGCCAAATTAGACACCCTGGAGGTTCCTCACAGGACTCGGACGTGCTCCCGAAGCGGTCCTCTAGAAGATCCCAGAGCACTAACCGGAGTAAAGGAGGTGCAGGGCCCTCACGAGAACAGCAGCAGAGGGATTAGGAGGGGGCGCTGGCGACGACCGACTCCTTCCAGGAAGATTCGAACAAATCGCCACGGACTCAGAAGACAGTACTCTACATTCGCATTCCGAACACAGTGTCATTCTCTTCCCCACTATCACACTGAGAGCAGCTGATGGCCTGATTGACAATTGAAGAGGGCAGCTGGGTCACGGACATTTGGGACTGCTACTGCGGACTTTGCCATTACAGGGAGCATACAATTGACACCAGAGGGACTACAGTATCCTTTAATTGGTATAGCTCTGTGTGTAAACTGGTACACTCTTATGTATAACTATTGATGGGCGGGGCACTAGTCATAAATTATGCTATTGTATTTACAGCACAATGTGATATCTGGAAACCATGCTACCTGCTGGGGGACTCTGAGATGTTTAATGTTGCACTGGATCATGTTATTGCTAACGTCCCACCTACCCCAAAGAATGCTTCCCCCGGGAGACAGGGTACCGTTGAGCCATTAGGTCTCAGGCCGTTCGAGGACCATGCTGGGACACAAGGTTGTCAACCTCCCTAATGGCGTATGCACCAGTATTTGTTCTGTACTATTTGTACGCCATTGTTGGGCCCAGCGCAGTTTAGGCGCTGTGCCAAGTTTTGTTCATTTGTTGGGGAAAGCGGACTCCTGGCCGGTAGTGCTCTGCCAGCTACACGTAGCGATGAGCTCCACTTCCACATGGGAACATGACAGGGTCCATTAACACAATAGGGTCGTACAATCTGCTCTCCTGGAACGTGAGAGGCCTGGGAGCAATACAGAAAAGACTTCGCATACATGCATTTCTCCTCAGACCTAGGACACAAATGGCATTCCTACAGGAGTCTCACCTGACTGACTCTGAAATGCCGAAAATGAGGAAAAAGTGGAGAGGTACTATTTATTCTACTATTTATTCCACCTTCGCTAGAGGGGCGATTATCTGGGGGTCATGGGGTCCCATTTGTTGAACTTGAACGCCGGGTGGATGACCAGGGACAGTACATACTAGTGAAGGGTACTCTTGATGGCTCCCTGGTGATCCTTGGATGTATTTATGCCCTAACTGTGATCAAGACCGTTTTCTGAGTAAGCTGAGTGGGGGCTTGGCGGACTGGGTCGGGATCCCCTGGGTGCTGGGAGGGGATTGGAATGCGTTACTGGACACTGGCCTGGACAGATCACACCCCCTCTACAGGGTACAACCGCAGACAAGCTGGTGGGCCAATTCACTACATGGGCAAATGGGTGGACACTCTCAGATGCGTGGCGTTGTCTGTACCCGACTCACAAAGAATATTCCTTTTACTCCCCGGTACACAGCCTTCACACCAGAATCAATCGATTCCTCTGTTCAAGCTCGGTTATTGCGAAGGTCCACATCGCTACATATCTGGCCAAGACCTTTTCCGACCATAGCCCCCTAGAGCTCAACCTTCGATGTGGCATGGCACCCACTCCAGTGCCTACCTGGAAGCTACACTCACACATACTCGAGGACGCCCCTTTTCGCACGACACTCTCCAACACTATTACCAATTACCTGGCTGAAAACTGGAACACTGCGACATCTCGCCTGATCGAATGGGATGCGTTGAAGGTAGTGGTCTGAGGGGCAATGATCGGACAGTTAGTGGAGGCCAGACAAGAGATACACCAACGACTACAGGACATCGAGAACAGGTTACATGTTCTGGAGAGGGAGGCAGTGGTAGACCCTGACAAACGAGAGATGTTACAATCTACAGACATAGACCACGCGGGGACTTTGGAGACACTGGAAACAATAGACTACACAACATTTCTCCAGCGTAAACACACAGAAGCGGACAGATCCGGTACACTGCTTGCCCGCATGGTTAGGGACAGACCCGACCCACCAATCATATCCAGTATTCGCAACCTGGCAGGGCACGTAGTTCACACACAGGCTGAAATTATTACCTTCTTCCATGATCACTTAGAGACACTCTATGCACATCCCACCTTGGTGGACAACTCTTTGATTGCCGACTTCTTCCAAGACCTCCCCTTCCCGGTACTATCGGAGGAAGTGCAGAAAGACATAGACGGTCCAATTACCCAACAGGAGATCCGTACTGTGATTAAAGGTCTCAATCGCAACAAAACGCCGGGTATGAATGGGCTCCCGGTTGAGTTTTATCTTACATATGCGGAGTCCTTAGTGCCTACACTAGAAACAGTCTATAAGACTGTTCTGGAGATGGGCCGTCTGCCAGACTCCACGATGCAGGCACTGGTCCTGTTTATACCCAAACCGGGACGGGATGGCTTGGAGATGTCAAATTATAGACCCCTCTGTATGTTAGCTACCGAATTCAAGATACTAAATAAGCCCCTTGCCAACCGCATACAACCGCATCTCCATGCGCTTATCCATAGTGATCAGTGTGGCTTCCTCCCAAACCGCAGAACCTCACTTAACACTAGACGGTTACACTCAGTCATGGCGGCCACCCTGAGAGCTCACCGTCATGCTGGATGCATCGCACTAGACCTTAGACAGGCTTTCGATTCCTTATCATGGGACTTCATGTTAGCGACGTTGCAGCGGTTTGGGATTCCGGATACATACCTGAAATGGGTCCGTTTACTGTACACGTCTCCTATGGGTAGGGCCCGTACAGGTGGCTGTATCTCTGACAAATATAACATTTATCGAGGCACGAGACAGGGGTGCCCTCTATCCCCCATGCTATTTGTGCTGGCATTAGAGCCTCTGTCCCTGGCTCTGTGACAATCGGCGGAACAGCTCGGCATCTGCATTTATGGGGTACACCATCTAATATCTGTCTATGCAGATGACATATTCTTGTATTTGCTGGCAATGCCCCCCTCCTGAACATATTCCTTATTTTTGAACGTTTGTCGGGACTGACCATAAATCCCGAAAAATGGGCCAGTTACTTTTTCCATGAAACACCACACATTACCCACTTACAATTTGGCACTTATTCCTTATAGGTGGCCCCCACTACCTTTAAATACCTCGGTATTTATGTATATAGAACACAAGAGGACCAGATAGAGGGCAATGTCCAGCGGGCGATAACGGGTCTCCGTGCCAGTGTGGGGTTTTGGTCTTCCCTACCCCTATCAGTAATGGGCCAGATTGCCATCTCAAAGATGGTGATGCTGCCTCGTTTATTATACTACTTCGTGAATCTGCTCGTGGTCCTCCCACAATCCATTTTTAATGCACTGAACACCATATTGACTAATCTCATCTGGGGCGCGGGCCGGAGATGGATAAGCCTTCGGAAGCTACAGTTGGCGACACAGAGTAGTGGTCTGGGAGACCCAGACTTCTGAGGCTACTATTTCGCTATCCAGCTCCAGTGGCTGTCCTACTGGACTGAGGGGAGGAACTTACACGAGATCGGGTTTACACAGCAGAGGCTGGATAGAAGGGAGCTACACACCTTGTTATTGCCAAAGGCCCGGATTCCTTTACGATTGCCCCCCTCTATTGCGGACCACCCAGCTCTGTTGGAGGAGAGCCTTGTCTTACACATCCGTGGCAACTCCATACGCCACGAATATACCTGTACTAGGCATGCCTACACCACAGGGCAGACTCACACGGATTAGAACACAAGCCTGGACGGACAACGGGATAGATGAGGTTGGAGCTTTCTTCGGTGATGGCACTCTGCTAGACCATGACTCCTTTCTGAGGGCCACGGGGGCACCCCCACGTCTGTTCCTTTTACATGCCACTGTAACACACTACCATTAGGGCCACCTGGGCCCCACAGAGGACTGTAGCCCCACAACACAACCTAGTGCATCTTCTATACTACATGGGACCTGGAGGACATTTGGTGCACTGGTTATATACTGGAGTACGGGACCACGCAGCGATCACGCTTACTTCCCTTAGGCCACAAGGGGCGGCGGACTCCGGTGGGGAGAATACAGATCAAGCATGGAAACGTATACTAGAACATCCCAAGAAAGTGTTGAGTAATGCACGGCTCAAATTCATACAGGCGATGGTACTCCATCGGTCATATCTTACACCGAAACAGATACAACGTATGTTTACGGAATTCCCCCACTATTGCCCCCGATGTAAGGGAGATGAGGCAGACTTTATCCACATGATGTGGTCTTGTCCTCGGATACAGGGTTATTGGGATGGGGTGCGTCAGTCCTTGGCCACAGTGATACAACTCCCGGTTCCAGATGAAGCCCTAACTTGCCTGGTGGGCCTTCCCAGGCGCACCAAGGTTCAGCAGGTGCTGCTAAAGTTTGTGTATCTTGCCCTCATTTTGGCAATTAGGGTGCTCACTATGAGATGAAAATCTCACAGATGCCCGGCGGTTATGGTCTGGCAGACTGACATGTTGCAATGGGGAAGGGCGGAGGGCACAGTTCTCCGAAGGGAGGAAGAGCGAGGATTGAGGAAGATACATCTCATTGGATTGGGAGGCCATGTTGATTGAGTTGGAAGCACTATATCTATCTCCCACACAAGATACCGCGACTCAGTCATACGCAGAGTGCTTGGCCATTATTTGTCATTTGTCCCTTAAAACAGAGAAGTAATGATACTGTCTTGTGCATTGTATACTCTGGGAGGGTGCCTATATATTGTCTCCCTGTAATCATCATGGACGCTACAGTGCGACTGACCAGGAGGGGGATAGGGTGGGAACGCGGGGTAGGTATGGGGGGTTTATTTGTTGAATATTAAATGTACACTACTTTGAAACAAGGATATAATACTACTTGTCTCTTGATGGCTCGGAAACATTTTCAGTCGGTAAATACCTGTTGTAAGTCTCCTTTATCATGCAGGATGTAGAAAACTACACTACTATGTACACAGGTATAGAGATTGTTAAGATGGGAGAAAAACTGAAAAGGCTGTATCTAAATGAATATGTTTTGGATATTTATGTGGCAATGTGGTCATCAATAAAGTGTGTTAAAAAAAACAAAGGCCAACTGAGAGCTTTCCATGCTTCTGAGTTGGTAATTGCACAACAGTAACAACTACACCTGCTATTGGCAGTGCTTAGAAATGGGATAAGGGCCATATGAAGACCTACATAAAAAACAGGTTTTGGATGTTGCTGGTATTTGGAAATATACTTTCAGTATTTCACAAAAATACTGAGAAGTATGATGATGGGATAAGCACATGAGCAAATGAGAGGACATGCAGATTGGGGCATGATCACAAAACCTAGGGGCACATTATCAATGCTGGCGATATGCTATTTTCGCGGCGTTAGCGGCCGTTTTGGGTTGCTAAGCGCGATAATACTATCGCCTAATTAGCAAGCTGTCGCTAACTGATGTTAGCGACGGCTTTGAGGCGATAGCGAGCGGTTTGGCGCCCGCTTTGCATGTTAGCGATAATTATTGCTAATGACATGCAAAGTGGGCGTTCCCAACCCATTAGCGACTGAAAGCAGTCGCTAACGCCTATTAGCAAGGCAGGCTTAGCGATGGCAATAGTCGCGCTAAGCGCGAATATCGCCAAAAACTAACACCTGCCCAGACCAGTCCTTAGCCATGTTATCCAATGGGAGGTGGATAACATGGCTAAGAGCATTTAGTCGCTAATGCGTGTATATCGCTGTATTCTCAGCAATATTCACGCTATCGCTGGAAAAATTATCGCTTTGGAGATAAACGTAGCTAATAGCACGTTATCTCAGCGATAATTTCCGGCGATGCTTAGCGATAAAAAAATCGTTGCTAAGCCTAGTTAGAGATAAATATCGCTAATTGTTGGTAATATGCCCCCTAATTTTCTCTCTAGCCTGGTCTACTTACCAATATTATGAATTAACTCCAACTGGTGATGCAGCACTCCCTATCTCACGTGCACTTGAAGTTTGTAGATGGGTATGCAGGTGAGGTCAGGCCACTTGATAGTAGCCATTGGCCCTAGAGGTGAGAGTGTTGTGAACACTGTGACAGTCCCCATTTCAGGATCTTCTATTTTTATCCTGTCAATGATCCTCCACACCATGAAAGAAAACTCTTCCATGTGAGAAGACTTCCATGACGAGGGGGTCATTGTTTTTTTATTTTGAAACACATAAATAATAAAAGAAAATTAAAGTGTGCTGTGCAGAGCCATCATGCTGGCAGAGCTGCACAGCAGGCTTTCAATGTATTTACAGGAACTGCTATGATGGCTAAAGATGTCCCTTGGGCTTTCGTACATCTCTAAAGCTGGTGGACAGAGTGTCCTTTCTATGGTATGAGTAAAGTACTCCGCCATGTCGATGGTACTAACGCTGTCAACCAAACTCTAAATCAGACCCTTAGTCCCTGTTCCAGGAAGTTAGAAATCCTACCTCTGTGGCCCTAGGAGGTTTGGGGAGTGGCAGGTCAGATCAAGAGGGGGGCAGACTGACTGTGGGGCATATTACCAACAACTAGCGATAATTATCGCTATGTTGGCTTAGCGGCAATATTATTATCGCTGAGCTCCGCCGATTTTTATCGCAGATAAACTTGCTATTATCAAGGTTTATCTCAAAAGCGATAAAAATCGACCGAAATGCATGAATATCGCTGAAAAGTCAGCGACATTCATGCATTACCAAGCTAATGCTCTTAGCCATGTTATCCACCTACCATTGGATAACATGGCTAAGAACTGCTCTGGGCAGGCGTTAGCTTTTGGAGATATTCGCGCTTAGCGCGAATATTTTCAAAAGTAGGTCATAGGAGATAGCGATGTTAGCGATAAATATCGCTGACATGCAAAGCGAGCCACAAGATGATCGCTATCTCCTACTAGCTGTCGCTAACTGGTGTTAGAGACCGCTAGGTAATAGGGCAATAAAATTATCGCTGCTTTAGCGGGAAAAAATCCCGGTTAAGCGGCGATAAGGCCCTTGGTAATATGCCCCTAGGTTTTATGAAATTGGATTAAAGAAAGCACATAACTAAGAAAACCTCCTCTGCTCACTAACACTAACTAAGTGGGTGTTTTGCGAGATAAGTACTACACCATATTGAACTTGTGTGGCGCATATTGGACATAGCATTGCTATTGGAACATTTCATCCTTATGCGTTCTACCACTAAATCAAGATGCATCATTGTAAAGTGAATGTTTGCAAATTAGATGTGGCAGAAGATATATGGTCCTGCACAACGAAGCTTCTTCTAGTTCTGCAATATTATTAGTAAATCAGGGATGTGCTATTACAGGCTAACCTAACTGATTCTTTACGGTTGCAGCTAAATGTTAACTAGGCAGAGAACTTTGTGATCAGGCTAACTTAAAAGCTACACATACGTATTTAGTCACTTGCTATGTGTCAACAGTGTGGCAAGCAAGGCTATTTTTCACTTCGCATCATTCAGAGAGCAACTGCAAATGTGTAAGAGATCATGTGACAATTTCCAAGGTCTTACATTATCATTTAGATTCAATTTCTACATATAAATGTTTGTGGTTGGCTGCACCAGGAAATAAGTAATAAAAAAAGAGTTCATGCCCGACAGTTTGCATGACTTCTCACCTGTTATCAGGTTAACAAATATGTGGATTGTTGGAACAAACGTCAGTTCCAAATATTTATTGATGTTTCCCCTCGGATTATAACAGTTAACAAAGACTTCTTGCAATGCCACCTCCAAAAGTAGCGCTGATGGAAATCTTTACAAGGAGTATTGCCCTTGTACGTTTATTTGTTTCACTTTTATGTAATGATTATATGTTATAGAATGTAGGTTTTTATGGCTTTCTTAAAGATGTAACAAAATGCCGGCCTTTATTAAAACATATAAAATGTACAATGCAAACACCATCTTCCGGCACCTTTTCAGGATATTTTTCTTTAAGGGTACCGCTAACCTCTGCTAACATTACAGAGGGCCTACCCCCAACTTCCATATAGTTGTAGTCTAGAATGCTGCTTTATTATGAGATGTTAATTTCTGGGACAGCTGGGGACAACACACAAAATGTTCTGCAACTATGACCAAGCAGGTCCCCTAATAATAAGCCAAACCTATTGGCTGTGTCAGTGCTTGTTGTTTAGTGGCATTCCCAGTGAATTTAAATGCTATCTAAGTTGGTTACAGTCCTACTCTTAAGGTATAGTACGTATGTTTTGCAGCTTACCCCACAGCCTTTTATTATGCAAATTCATTTTCTGTCCCTAGGTTTTAGGCTTTACTTTGTGTAGTGAATATGCGAATAGATGTAGGCAGCATTAAAATACCCAGCAAATGAAATTCTGTGTGTCCCTGCTGGGCTCGTGTAGAGCAAGCCATGTAGAAAGAGCCCCTTTGTGCCTTCTCATCCCTTTTTGACTTCATTGCAAGCATGGGTAGACATTTGAAGATGATTAGCTATCCTCTGAGACTCTCTTTGTTCAGAGCCCACCCCTTTCCTCACCTTTTCATTTCTCTTTGCACTGTGAAATTTGCAATGAGTGATCAGGAAGAACCTCATTTCTGACCTAGAGTTAAACCTCTCAATGGAAACCCCACACCTCTCCACTTATCAAAACTCCCCAACTATCAATCAATCATGTTATTTATAGAGCACACTACATACCCGTGAGGGTCTCAAGGCGCTGAAGGGGTGCGCTGCTACTGTTCGAAGAGCCAGGTCTTGAGGAGTCTCCTGAAGGTTAAGAGGTCTTCGGTCTGCCGCAGGTGGATGGGGAGGGTGTTCTATGTCTTGGCGGCGAGGTTGGAGAATGATCTGCCGCCGGCGGTCACTCTTCGGATGTGGGGAACGGTGGCGAGGGTGTGGTCTGTGGAGCGGAGCTGGCGGGTGGGGGTGTAGAAGTTGAGTCGGCTGTTGAGGTACGCTGGTCCGTGTCGTGGAGTGCCTTGTGTGCGTGGGTGAGGAGTTTGAAGGTTATCCTCTTGTTGACGGGGAGCCAGTGCAGGCCTCTCAGGTGGGGTGTGATGTGGCTGCGGAGAGGGATGTCGAGGATCAGACGTGCGGAGGCGTTCTGGATGCACTGGAGCCGTTTCAGGAGTTTGGCCGGGGCTCCTGAGTAGAGTGCGTTGGCGTAGTCCAGTCTACTGCTGACGAGGGAACTGGGTGACCGTACTTCTAGTTTCGGTGGGGATCCACTTGAAGATCCTGCGGAGTATGCGGAGGGTGTTGAAGCAGGAGGAGGAGACGGCGTTGACCTGCTTCGTCATGGGGAGGGTGGAGTCGAGGATGACCCAAGGTTGTGTGCGTGGTCGGTGGGTTTGGGGGGTGCTCCTAGTGCAGTCGGCCACCAGGAGTCGTCCCAGGCCGAGGGGGTGGATCTAAGGATGAGGAACTCCGTCTTGTCCGAGTTCTGCTTCAGTCGGCTGATTCTCATCCAGTCATCAACAGCCTTCATTCCCTCATGGAGGTTGGTTTTGGCGGTGTGGGGGTCTTTGGTGAGGGAGAGGATCAGCTGGGTGTCGTCTGAGTAGGGGATGATGTTGAGGTTGTGCCTTCGTGCGACATGGGCGACCGGTGCCATGTAGACGTTGAACAACGTTGAGCTGAGGGATGAGCCTTGGGGTATGTCGCAGATGATCTCGGTGGCTTTGGAGCAAAAGGGGGGAGGCGGACTGTTGGACTTGGCCTTCTCCCCTGAAATTTTTCGCTTTTGACCCCCTTGACTAGGATGTCTCCCCCATGGTAGTAAACCTGTATAGGCCATGTGTGGTAGGAGTTACCCTGTTTTAAAAATGTAATGTCATGCAATGGTGTGAGCACTTGTCAATTTCCCCCATTGTAAAATGCACCCTGGTAAAATGTTGTGTTTTTAAAATGGCTGCCATGGCTGTGCGTTGTGCCACCTGACTGCAGGAGGTTAGCAGTCTAGTTGTTAGGTACCCAGCCACCCCTGCATTTGGAGGGAAAGCCTGGCACCCAGTGTGCTCTACTCCTCCCTCTGAGCCAGTTAGAACTAGTTCGCCTCTCTGAGGTGGGTTAGCGGTCTAGTTGTCTGGTACCCAGCAATCCCAGCATTTGGAGGGACCTTCTAGAAGCTTCCAGCCTTTCTGGTACAGGGAGAGCAGTAGAGATGTGATGAGCAGAGACAGAGCTGGGACAGGAATGTGAGGGGACCTGCTGCAAGGGGATACCGCCACTTGGGCCTGTGTGCTGGACCCTGCACCCATCTAAAACCCCTCTACTGTCCCCAGGGCTTGTAAAGCCCCACTTCAGGAGTTCAGGCTGCCGTGTGTGAGGGCCACGCTGCAGTGGGGATGGTGAAAGCCTACCACCCTGCTTTGATGATACCCTCACTACCTGCTGACCTGTCCCAGTAGTGCTACTGCTCTGTCCCCCGGGCCCCTGAGGAAGGAGGGCCCCCCTAGGTCCCTGGAGCTGCCGGGACCCTGCGCTACGTGGACTGGACCCCCCCAGGAGGTGAGAAGAGTTACCCTGGGACCCCTGGATGTGTTACTGGGACTGTCCGGCCCCCCTTGCGCTGTGTGCCTGGAAGCGCTGGCCTGCAGAAGACTGCTTGTGTCCCCAGAGTGCTGTGACCAAGACTGCTCTGCTGATTGCCTGCCAAGCGCTATAATCTAGAAAGCGCTGTGCTGCAGAAGCGCTGTATGGGGAGGATTGTACCCCCAAGGAGCTGTGCTGTGAGGAGCTGTCTGTTAAGCGCTATAACTTCAAAGCGCTGGAGAAGTGCTGCTGGCCCTTTGAGCCCCAGGGCCCTGAAAGCTGTGTGGCCCGAGAGAGGAGCTGAGCGCCGTGATTAGCGCTGTGGATCCTACCCCATGTGTTCGCGCCCTTTTGCAGAGTAAATAGCGCCGCGGGAGCCCACCCCGTGTGTAGGCGCACTTATGGCGTGTTTAAAATAATTACCAGAAGGGTGCCTGGCCTACCGCAAAGGGAGGAGCCCCGGAGTAGCCCGGTGAGTGGGGCCCTATTCAAACTGTGTGAGGGGGTGGAGAGGGCAACGGGACACAGGGTCGGTGTCCGCCCCCACCCCCCATGACTTGGAACATTAGAGACCTTGGATGGTAAACATACCCTGAACTGGACAACAGCCTGAAGTGCGAACTGGTGTAGTCTGGTTGTCAATGCTGTGCCCCTGGGCCTCCCAAGGAATCATTAAAAGCCCAAGAGCTAGGGCGGGCCAGGACTTAGGTTAATGCTGGGTTGGTGTTCAGGCTGATGGTTTCGCACCCAGTGTGCTTATGGCCTAGTGTTAATGCCCCTGTTAATGGTGGGCATCCCCATGCGTTATACTGCTGAGGCCGACTGCCCCTCTAGGGAAGTGTTAGTCACCCGAAAAGATATTTAGGGTTGCCCTAATGAAATGTTTATGCCTGCCCAGTGACCAGGTTATAGGAAATGTTTGATTGGTTGTGACCGGTTACTACCGTTACTGATGCCAATGTATATTGATGTTTCCCGCCTGTTAGGTGATCCTACGCTGATTCCAGGCTGTTATACAAATAAGGTTGTGGGCCCCTGCGGATGTTATTTACCTGCCTAAGTGAGCCCAATGTCCGCACTGGTGAGGTGCGCAATGTGTTGGATGCCCAGGGTATTGCTCAGGAATAATGCGCCAGTGCTGATATGCTTATGGTTAAATGCCTAATGTCACAGCGTAATGTGTATGCCTAAGATTCTATATGTGAGAATAAACAATCCCAGGCATACACTGAGGAAAATACACAATAGATTAAACAAACAAACTAGCTCAGTTAGAAAAAATATTCATAGTTTAATTTGATAAAAAGGGGATAATAAAAATTGAGTACATTAATCACAATTGATAAAAAGAATGATACATATGTATTCACAAAACAGATAAAAAAGTGGTTAAATGGTATCCAGTCAACGCGTTTCGACATAAACAATATGCCTTCATCAGGACATTAACCATCAACAAGCTCTAATGTATTTATGCGAGGGCAAAATGCGGGGACATGTTGTGAATCTCTTCTCTATTTGTCCAATGATTGAAAACAAGGTCGAGAGAACCCTGGGAATAGAGTTTATAAGTCCCAAAAGGTTGATTCCGGTCTTTGAGTTGGAAGATGAGATAGTTTATTAAAATGCGGTAATGGCTACCCAATGGAAAAATTAAAGACGCTTATGGGTAGGGACAACCATTACTTGTAGCAGCTGCACGTGACGATAACTTTAAAGCAGCTTCATAGGAGGCGCGGAGACTCCTTTCAGGACGTTATAACGTCACGGTCGTCAAAAAATGCATGGGTAATGAAGCCGGATGTCGGGCCGACTTACTGCAAAGCGGGGTAAGATTCCAAAGCGTACGTAAGCCCTGCAACGAACAAACGGGCCCGTAAGCGCCGAGGAGAACAGCCGCTTCCGAGTGGGGTTGCAATTGAATATAAACGCACGTGAATCCTTCTAAGTGCATATAGTCCGAGAGCGCCAAAGGGAGCAGCTGCATCCGGGGTTCTGCCAACGGGTCAGGTTGCAAAATTTTTGCAACCTGACCCGTTGGCAGAACCCCGGATGCAGCTGGCTCCCTTTGGCGCTCTCGGACTATATGCACTTAGAAGGATTCACGTGCGTTTATATTCAATTGCAACCTCACTCGGAAGCGGCTGTTCTCCTCGGCGCTTACGGGCCCGTTTGTTCGTTGCAGGGCTTACGTACGCTTTGGAATCTTACCCCGCTTTGCAGTAAGTCGGCCCGACATCCGGCTTCATTACCCATGCATTTTTTGACGACCGTGACGTTATAACGTCCTGAAAGGAGTCTCCGCGCCTCCTATGAAGCTGCTTTAAAGTTATCGTCACGTGCAGCTGCTACAAGTAATGGTTGTCCCTACCCATAAGCGTCTTTAATTTTTCCATTGGGTAGCCATTACCGCATTTTAATAAACTATCTCATCTTCCAACTCAAAGACCGGAATCAACCTTTTGGGACTTATAAACTCTATTCCCAGGGTTCTCTCGACCTTGTTTTCAATCATTGGACAAATAGAGAAGAGATTCACAACATGTCCCCGCATTTTGCCCTCGCATAAATACATTAGAGCTTGTTGATGGTTAATGTCCTGATGAAGGCATATTGTATATGTCGAAACGCATTGACTGGATACCATTTAACCACTTTTTTATCTGTTTTGTGAATACATATGTATCATTCTTTTTATCAATTGTGATTAATGTACTCAATTTTTATTATCCCCTTTTTATCAAATTAAACTATGAATATTTTTTCTAACTGAGCTAGTTTGTTTGTTTAATCTATTGTGTATTTTCCTCAGTGTATGCCTGGGATTGTTTATTCTCACATATTGTTTTCCCTGTCCCAGGATATTTATCCTTATCAGGGGGTCCTTGCTACCTACTGCCTAAGATTCTATTGCATACAAGGTGCCTACTACCCTGATGAGATGGTCATCTCCCTGGTCTAAGGTGATGAAACCGATATCTAATGTTGATGTGCCCGTTTACTGCAGGTGTCCTGCCCCTGTGCTGGCCTGACGTGTCATTCCAGGCCCCGGTTTACATCCCATGTTTATGAGAAAACCTGCTGCTTACAGGTGCTGTTGGGATTTGCTGTGATGCCATGAAGTTTTCCTTTACAGGGGTCGTGTTGGAGTTATTCTGCATGGGGTATCCTGATGCTAATGTTGTACTTTGTAGTTACAGTCTACTGCTAAGGATGAGAGCCTGAGTTGGCCCCGCCATAGTGACCCCAGGTTTAATGACAAGTTTAATCACCTTCTTTATTTCAGCCACGGACTTAAAGACTCAGCCCTTACTTCCCATGTAAATAATCCCTCTTGATACACTTGGCTCTGGTGCCAGTTGGCGTTGTGTTGTGATACCACTGTTGATGCATTTTTGCCTTGCAGGTTGGAGATACTAAACTACTTACTAATTTTCCAACTCAAACTGGTGTCCTGCCTCTTTTGTGGTGTGCCTGATGAGTCGTACGTGGGTACTGTGTGGATGTTTCACATGTCCTCCGAAGTTTGGCCTGCCCGCTTGGTTCCGTGCTACCCCCCTGGAGATTTGGTAACCCCATTTCTTACCCCATTTCTTACACGGACGGTCTGAGTCCTGCCGGAGAGGTAGGAGGTGGTCCAGGCCAGGGCCTTCTCCTGGATTCCGGCATCGTGGAGGCGTGTTCGTAGTGTGTGGTGACAAACCGTGTTGAAGGTGGCTGACAGGTCCAGGAGGATGAGGGCTGCGGTTTCTCCGTTGTCGAGCAGGGTCCTGATGTCGTTGGTGGTGGTGATGAGGGCGGTTCTGGTGCTGTGAACGGGTCCAGGGTGCTGTTTTCCTTGAGGTAGCGGGTCAGTTGTTTGTTGACGGTCTTCTCGATGACCTTCGCCGGGAACGGGATCAGGGGGTTGGGCCGGAAGTTCTAGAGATCATTGGGTTCTGCTTGGGTTTCTTGAGTAAGGCGTTGATCTTGGCGTGCTTTCAGCTCTCCTGGAAGGTTGCTGTCTCAAAGGAGATGTTGATGGCCTTCCGGAGAAGGGGTGCGATGGCGGTGCTGGCTTTGTTGAAGATGTGGTGCGGGCATGGGTCTGACGGAGCAACGGAGTTGGTGTTGGAGCTGGGGTTGGAGAGTTCCTTCACGATGCCGAAGAGCTCTTTGCTGTTGTGTGCGTTGTTGTTTAGGCGGTCTTTGTGTAGCTTTCCGGTGTTTGTAAGTGGATCCAGTATTTTTCGAGTTTTCGGCTGGTTCGCTTGGAGGCCTGTAGGTCTTTGGTGAACCAGCTGGCTCTCTTGCTGGTGTGGGTGTTGGGGGGCTTCTTGAGCGGGGCGAGGGTGTTGGCACAGTCGTCGATCCATTGTCCGAGACTGCGGGCTGCGGTGTCGGGGTCAGTTGAGTCTGCGGGTGGGCTTTGGGCAAGGGCGGTGGTTAGCAGGTCCTCAGTGACCTTGCTCCAGTGGCGTCTGCTGGGTGCGGTGGTGTGTGGTGGGTTTCCGGAAGGTGAAGTGGATGCAGCTGTGGTCGGTCCAGTGAAGTTCGGTGATGTGGTTGAAGAAGATGTGGGTGCTAGCTGAGAAGATGGGGTCAAGCGTGTGGCCAGCGGAGTGGGTGGGTGTTGTGACGAGTTGTCTGAGTCCGAGGTTGGCGAGGTTGTCAATCAGGGTGGAAGAGTTCGCATTGTTGTTGTTCTCTAGGTGGAAGTTCAGGTCCCCTGATGAATTGCTGACAGAAAGCTTTAGAGACTTGAGGATTGCATCAATTCTAGCTTCCAATGTCCTTCCAAGATGAAGGAATTATCACACAATTCATTATCGTCACCATCAGTCATATATGTATGTAGCTCCCAAAACCCACAGGCACCGGAGCACTTAGTGCAATATGAGAGGCAAGCCTTCCAAGATGTTGAAACAGGTATGCCATAAAAATATTGTTTGCCCTGCTTTGGTCAACCACTGGAACTTTTGAGAGTGGAAATTGTATCTAAATATTATCATCCATATACTTATGAAATAAAAAAAACTACCATAACATAAAAGTTCATGTATGGTCTCCAGGTAAATAGTAAAAGGTAAAGAGGACAAACAAGGGTCCTGCAACACTCATTACAACTTGATGAGCTCATCATATCATGTTTTCTATTTTCAACTGGGAATAGTGACCTGAAAGGAAGGATTAAACACTTGGGTAGCTCAGCCAGCCACTCCCAGTTGTCATTGGAGCAGTATGTTGTGTTTGATTGTGTCAAAAACCACCTGTGAATCCAGCAGCACAACAAGCACAGACTTCCCCATACTCATTAATTTCATGAAGTATTTTGTATATGTTGCTTCAATGCCTCTTTTGATCTAAACTTGGATGGCATTCTCATTGTCTGTGGTGAGCATCCGATTGAGCCTGTAGTTGAACTGTTACAGACTACTTTTTAAATCAAAATGGAATGTTGGAGATATACCTGTAATTTTTAGGACTGTTTAGGTTTCACTTCTCCTTTTCAGTCAGCCGGATTCAGGATTATCTGTAATGCTGTCAGTATCAGTATCAGTTATTCGTTTCAGATTTTAAAACCATAAAAGCACAAATGAAATACAATATAAAGCAGTCCTTTCGGAAGCATACCAAAATACAAGGACATATATAGGTAAACACACAAATGCAAAGCCACAAATGGGTTACATACAATACCACATTGATAATGATTTGATCCCGGGCACAATATATCACCACTCTAGGAGTTCAAAGAGGATCAAACATAAAAGCCAAACATTTCAAAGGGCCGGGTAGGGTACGCATAACACAACCTAGCTAATCACAGCGGGACCTGAGTCTAATATTTATTTATTTATTTAAGTATAAAGTTTTGTATAGCGCGAATAAGACCCAGATGGGTATTAGAGCGCTTCACAATTTGGAGTGTCGTTAAAAAAAAGGAGTAAAACCAATGTCATTTGAGAATGCATGCAAGGAACAGTGACAGAGGGGGAATCAAAAAACCTCACATTTAAATAATACAAAGCTTGCTTCGGAGAAGAACAAGCATAACTTATGAGAGTATGACCGAACAACTCTGGGCTTCACAAGTGATAGACTAATATAGTAGTTAATCCAAGGGCGGTGAATGAGCCAGAGGAGCCATGGTCATTTAATAGCAGATTTTTATAAAGCAGTGCTACTAGTAAGCATTTGTAAAAAACATAAAAGCAGATAGCACTTGCCTAGAATTAGCTTTTCTTAAACCGGAATAAGAAAAGAGTTCCTGGGGATATCATAAAAACTACTGATCATTGTAAAATTTACCATGTCCTGTGTGGATTTTCCATCGAAACCACACGGCGGAGAATTTTTACTTCCTTCAATATAAATTTAATCCACTGAACAAGGGCATGATCTATGGCCAAGCAGTCTTTTAAGATCGATTTATTTTACGTGGTCCCCTTATCTGCCCAAATTTTTAACCATAGGGCTACCGGGCGGAATGCTATTTAATCAGAAAAAGAAGGCATGCCAAGCTCCTCGTGTACAGTGATGGAGGGAGTACCCTGGGGACAGATAAAAGTTGTCTCAAAAACTTGTTTTCTACAGTTTGAAGATCGTCAGAATTAGTATACCCCCAGATTTTTCTGCCACAAAGTGCCTTATTGATGGAGCTCTTTAATTGGGCCCCTACCGGTATTTTCCCTATTCTAGAGGCAAAGTTAAATATGGCTGCAGAGTCTCGTGCCAGGTAATTTTTCTTACGAATGAGTTGGGGACCCCATTTCAATTTAGCATCTTATCCCCCAGGTAGGAAAAAAAACTCGACTTTGGGATCGGTGTCAGCCCTACCTTTAAGATATAAGATCTGCTGCTATCGGCCCACACTTGTATGATATAGGACTTAGGGTTGTTAACCTTTAGGTCCTGTTCCCCCATGAAATGAACAAAATAATCTAGAAGGGTTTGCAGGCCCCTTTCAGTCCTGGCATTTAAAACAGTGTTGTCTGCATACCGTAGAACTGGGAGGCCTCGCTGTCCCACCTGGGGAAAATCGGCCTTGGTCTCCTGTAAGGTCTTCTCCAAGTTATGAATATAGACATTAAATAAAAATTGGGCCAAGATGCAACCCTGGCTGACCCCACTGCGTATTGGGAATGTGTGTGAAACCTTCTGATCGCCTGAGTATTGCACAGCCGTGTTAGTGTCTCAGTGAAAAGCATGTAAGAAGAAAACTATATCTCTGTCCACCCCAATGGAAAGCAGGACCTGGTACAGCTTACTTCTATTTACACAATCAAATGTCGAGGACAGGTCCATAAAGGCCAAGAAGATTGTGCCAGGATGCCCAACTGTGTATTTATTCGTTAGCATAAAAAGATTCAGGCATTGGTCAATCGTTGAGTGACTGAGACAGAAATCATATTGTACGTCCGGCAAATTATTATTTTCTCCAGCCCAAGTAGATAGCCTATCTAGCAAGGTCCTTCCAAGAGTTTTGACCACTGAATCCAGTAGGAAATTGTCCTATAACAGTGTACGCTGTCACCATTCCCCTTTTTGAACATTGGGATGATAGTGGAGGTGGCCCATGAGGCCGGAGGGCTAGACCTAACGGCCGCATTTATTACCGGGGGGAGTGCTGACACCAATGTATCTATATGGGTCTTAATGAAGTCTGTACAGAAACTATTGTGAAAACCCCATTAACAAAGTGTGCAACAAAAGGGGAGCACATGGCTTCATAACATAAGGTATTAGAAGGGAAGCTATCTCCCAGACAGTTTGTGGGGTTCACACTCAAGGGGCCCGATTCACAGAAGTAATCTGAGACGAAAGTCTAACTTTACGACTTTTGGTATTCACAAAGGGCGTTTACAAGTAGTAAAGTTATACTTTTGGTCTAAGTTTAGATCAAAAGTCTAACTTAGACCAAAAGTCTAATTTCACTACTCAAAGATGCCCTTTGTGAATAAAGAAAGTCATAAAGTTAGGCTTTCGTCTCAGATTACTTCTATTAACGGGCCTTAGATCTGTAAATCTAGGGGCAGATGTATCTAGCCTTTGTGTCAGTCTTGCATCTTGCAAGGTGATGCAGGGAAACCCTAAGGCTTATTTGTGATTTACAAAGACACGCAAAGCCTGATTTGCGTGGCTTTGTATGGCTTAGTAAAGAAATGTAATACAATGCAGCAGATTGCACTGCGTTACATTTCTCAGTAGTAGGCGCTCCATAGGTGTTCCCATGTATCCATCTATAGACTACATGCAATTGCAGATTTACTAAAGCTTGTAAAGCTAGAATTGCGTGAAATTGGTATGCCTACCACAGAAGGGGTAAAGAGGAGATACATCTTTTTTCACCTCGCTAGTTTCTCTTTCTATGCATGATGCATTTTGCATCGCGCATAGAAAGAGGATAATGCCTCTTTCGATTGTTTTTGTGCAGGAGTTTATACCTTTCTGCACAAAAGCAATCCTGCCCACAACATAGGCAATTTTGAACCATGGTACTGAGGGAGCGGGGTTTTCTATATCTCAACCTTCAGGTATAACCATTGAATAGCCCCCGCCACTGGTTTTATGGATCTATGTTCATTGTAAAGGAGATATAAAGACCAATCATCTACATCACAATAATTCGATAAAGACTTTCAGCTCCGTAAATGAAGAGACTTTGTGTGAGTTAAAGGGTTTATTTTCAATTTTTTTTAGTCTTTCCTCTGTTTATTCAAGAAGTATTATACTTTAGCTTCCAGCATTAAAACTCAATATAATCCATCAATCGATATTTGATTGTAAAATAGAACAAAATATTTTCTATAATAACTGTAAAGTAATAATGCAACAAACATGTTCCATACAGAATGCTCACACTTCTAAATTAGCTGGGATAATGAGAGAATAAGGTGTCAGCTCAGAAACCCGCTAAAGAGTTCTGATGAGAGAGAGAAAAACATTTGCGCTACTATGAAGCCTTTGCATTATAAGTTGGAAAGTATTATCAGCTCAAAGATATCAGCAGACAATTCAATAAAATCTAAGTAAGGCAGCCTCTCATGAAGAAATGCATCAGAATTTTAAAGGCGAGTCTCTAGTCAGAGAGTAGGGAAAGGAATCCAGAATCTAACGAGCTACTCTAGGAACACTGACTAATATAAACTCACAAATTCAATGTTGCAACATTATCGTCTTCCGTATTCTTCATATTCCAATGGAATATAAGCAAGCTCCTGGGAATAAGCAAACTCTCCATCTTCTCAGAGGTGCACAATAAACTCCCAGGCATTAAACCTTTAAAAATTATATAGTTGATGTTTTGCAGTCAAGACAGCTCTTCCATTGAATCATTGTTCCTGTCACCTCCTCTTCTCTCAGTGAAATCTTACTATCAGTAGTCTAATAAAAACAAATACCTATTCACTAGTGGACAGAAAGCTTCTGGAAAAATCCAGAATTTGAAATAAAAAGGAAAAATATTGTGCGCAATCAACTATTCAATGGGAAAAACAGGCCTTTCAGTGTTAATTCATATGCTTTCAGATAGCATGGCATCTACAGTCAGGCTAAATTAAATCAGCACGTTTTAATAATTTGGAGGCATATAATTTTTACATCTAACTACCTAGTACAAATTTTCCATTTAGCATATGTTTTATTTAAATGTAAACTTTACACATTATTAGCAAACAAATTATGTACATTAATAAAATTTGCGACAACAGTTTCTCCTTCTGAAGGTTGAAAAACCATCACGACTTCTTCACAAATGAATCTTTAGAGTGCAATCTCATTCCCAGCTGAGACATCCTTTTTATTTTTCACTGTTTCAATTTGGGGGAGGGTTTGGCCAAATGGCTAGAGCGGTCAAACTTGGAGCTGGGGGACCAGGTTAGAGTTTTGGCAAGGACGCTCAACATCCTATGTTTCTGGGAAAATCAATTAATCTCCCCATATCTCGCTTTATAAAAAGATTCCTTCAACTTTTTCATTATTCTCTATTATTTCTCTCTTTCATTTCTTATTCTTGTTCGATTTATCTTTTTCTTTCTTCATTTTTCTGTCTTGTTATATAGCATCAAAATCTGTTTATTTAAAACGTGTAAGCAAATCAAGCAAACACCAATGATTAGTGTAGGTCTAAATATGACTGTAAAAAGTCCTCCACCTACTGTTGCAAACCAATTGCCTATGGTAGAAGCTCCTTTGCCTAAGCTCCCTAATCCACAAGTGGTTTCAAAATGGTTCTAATTCAGGTTTTTGGTTTAATATTTTCTTTGCAAATTCCTTTTTCTTTTTACCCTTCTCAGGAATGTACAAGTAGCAATGTTAAGTTTTCAGAATCTTGCAGACTCTGTCTTTCTCTGCTTACAAAATATCTAAAGCTAATCGATCTTGCAAGATCATTGATCTATAGCAGCTAATTCTGTGTTTACAGCTAGTAAGGCACCAGAAGTAGTAGTAGCAAGTGTATCTACTACTGTTAAAAATGTCCTCATTTTCTCATTTGTTAAAGCTACTCCTACATGTGGTATGATTGCTCCAAAAATATCTCCCACTAATTGTGTCCCATTATTAGTATCACGGTGTGTCTATGGGGTGGGGTCTGTGTTAAAGCATCTATGCTATCAACATAACACATCTTAGGATACAACAAAGCTAAATAGCAAACACTCTCCCAATCAGCAAGCAATGGAAAATAGGCATCCTGTCCACACACAAAATAAACTCCAGGAATAACTGCTTCTTCCCCTGTTAAAATTTGAACAGGTATCCTAAAACTTTGAATCTGTGTTCACTATTACTAATACCAATGTGCCTTTATCTAACCTTGTTTCTTCTTTTGTGTATGCACAATTCCCCTATTTGGCTTATAGCTAACTTTAATTTTAGGTAAACCATTTTAAATACAATGTGTTTCTCTGTTGTAGGTGTCAAAGGCATTGTGCAGAGGAAAGTTTACTCAAAAGGTTGTATTTATTCCAATTTTTTATAAAATAATTTTTCATGTATTTCACTTAAATTGTAAATGCAGTAGCAATACAGTTTTTCTGTGTAGGTCCTGAAGAAAGCCTACGACCAACAGTCAATAAGGCTAAAACATGTCGACTGTATTGTGAGGCGGCCTATGTGTTCAAAGCTGCTTCTGCACTATTTTTTATCAGGATTAGTAGAGATATTTGGAATAAAAGTGTATTTCTCCTCTAACTCCTTTTTAATTTCACTCACATGCACTGCACAAATATTCCATCACTCAAAAAATCCATCATGATCGAAACCCGATCCACATGACTCTCCTCTGTGTTCTAGAGGTGAAGTGGTGGGCCGGAATGATGACACTGACCACACTGGTAATTGATGGAAATCCAACTTTTTGCAAAGGTCTTTGCTTTTTGCGTCTAGGGTCTCTAGTACTTTTTGTGTGACTTGGTATTTTAGTCTTATCTCCCATGTGTAGGCCACCAGACTTATTTGTTGTTTGAATGGGATATAATGATATGTCACTTGTTCTGCAGCTGATGAAGGTAAGTATGCAAAGACATAGAAGACCTTAGTATCTAAGGGGCCAATTATGAGTTAGGTGGTTTTACCAAAGGCCCGTCGCAGCCGCATTCCCGTCTACCGTATCATAAGTTTTCCACGGGTCTGGCGTGTGTGGGAGGTTTAGTCATGAGCCAGAAGCCATTGCTGGCCACACTACAGTGCCGCCAGCCAGTTGGGCGCACTGCGTCCTTGCATTACATTGTGTAAGAGAAACAGTGCATGCACCCAACCAGAAGGCATTGGAGCTAAGTTACATTTTATAAGGGCACATTCACCCTGGAGGTAGTTTTTCCCCTCATTTCCTGCCTTTTCACCAACTCTCTCATGGGGGTGTCCCCACCAGAAAAAGATCAGCGGAAGGACAAATCGTAATTTGGCCAGTGGGAAGGGTGGTGGGACTGCCCCCATGGGCCGCCTCTGCTACAGTATTAGCGGAGTTGATGGCGGCGGTAGCATTCTGGAGGCGGTGTTCCCGCTCACATCATAATTGGAATTTTGGACCACCAGGGAAGTGGGCGGTCAGATCGCCACAAAGCGACTGTGGTGCACTTCCTGAAGTCGTAATCAGGCCCTAAAGCTTGAGTGTATTCCTGAACTAATCTTGAATAAACGTTTGTTGAAAACTCTTCTTTTGAACAATCTACAAATTAAGCTTTCAATTTCATTTCATCTATTGTGTGTGCAGGTGCTGTAGACCTAGGTGTAGCTATCTTTGGCGTAAAACCTCTCCCAACAAAAAGGATTATAAGAGTTATTATAAACTAATATTAGTGTGACAATAATCACTACTCTACATTTAGCTTTAGTAAGGATATACATGTTTGTCTACAGTCAAATCTTAATAGAATATTGCAGCAGGCAGGTTCAATATTCTGCGTTGACTTCTACTTGTGCAAATGTGCAAAACATTTTTGATGATGAACTTACAGTTGTGTCATTCAGTTTATATACAAAAATCATTGTCAGACATCCCTAGGCCTACTCATCTTCTGAATTAGTTATGCCCTACTCTTCTACTACAACCTTTGCCCCAGGGAATTCTTCATAATTCTTTTTATTCACTTTTGTTAATTGCATATTGTCAATTTGATTTACCTCAGTCCTTTGATTGGTCGAGCATTCGAGACCTCTTGTATATACGTTAGAATATACTTCTTATATACATATATGTGTATGCACTTTGTGGGTTCTGGAGATCAGCTCTAGGACTTGTCTGGTTCCACTGAGGGATTTTTCTTCTGTTCAATTGCCTGTATTTAACTGTCTTGATAAAAAACGACCAGCAGAGGTCAGTAAAATACCAGAATTGCTTTCTGGTGAGTGACATTCTTTTTTTTCATTTTTTGGCAACTACCTCCATTTAACTTTCTTGATTGAAAACGACCAGCAGAGGTCAGTAAAATACCACAATCACTTTAGCATTCTCTAGATTCCAGTCCATTGAAATTGTCTTCCACGAGCACCCGTAGACAATAATATGTTTTTCAAATCTTGTATTTTCAATGATAAGACCACCGAGGGCCCTGATATTTTATTAAAAACAGAGCTTTGGACTATACCTTTCCCCACTAAAAGGCAATATTTCTCTCCATGTGTTCCCATACCTGGCATGTCATGCAGTTTGTGCTTACTTTCCCTCCATGTTAAAGAACAGTAGATGTTTCAGCACCCGGGCTAATGTGCTGCATAGCTAAATACATATAAGGTCCCAAAGGCGAGACCGATTGCATTGCAAATGCTTGTTTTTTAGTTTTTTAACACAGTTCCCCATTTGTCGTTTCAGTTGATTCGATTTTGAATTCACTAAATTGTGCTTGTCTAGTTCTTAATTGTAATGTTTATTTCAGAAATCATATTTAATTAATGCTGCTTCTCAGTGTGGCATATCATGGAGGTTAAAATGTCTCTGATCTCAGTTAATTATGATTTTGACTTGATGAGTTCCCTGCATAGTAAGTTTGTTAAGGTGCAGAATACCTAAGGCAAGGTACTCTCACTCGCTTGGATCTCTTTGGTGTCTCTTGATCTTCCTCTGTTTCACTTATGCCATTAGATTCAGTTTCTTTGATGATGGTTCGTGGTATATGTTCAACTGACACACTTGATCTCAATTGCCTCCTTCCATTTGACTATCCCAATCTTCACAGGGGTCTTTCACTTCTATGCACTAGTTTCTTCATCTGGATAATTCAATTGCTCTTCTGATGCTTCGACAGATCCTTAATTCTCAGCTCTCAATTCTTCCTCTTCAGTGTTTCCACACCACTTTGTGAGAATTCTGGAACTTGTACCTGTGAGTGGTTTTGCTGTACTCCAACCCCCTCTGGTGCTTTTGGATGTTCGGAAACAGGAGAACTTGGATTTTGCTCAAAGAACACTACTGCTTCGTAAGAGCTCCATACTCTCTGAGTGTGCAAAGCATGCACCCAATTTGGTATCCCAGCACATTTGGTAATCAAGATGACCTGGTCGGGAACTTTCCACCTTGGCCCAGGCAGGATTTCCACATGTCCCATCACCAAACTCAGTCACCTGGATTAAGGTTGTGGCACTGTTTTTGATGTGGACTGGCAGTGACAGCTCCAACCTGGTGAGAAACAGAATGCACCACCTGAGCCAGCCCTTTGCAGTAATTGAATATCATGCCATCTGTGATGTTTACCAGCGCATTTGCAGATACAACAGGCAGTCTCATAGCATGACCCATGGGGATTTCATGAGGTGATAATCCGGTCTTACTGTCAGCGCTGCTTCGAAGACTTGTCAAAACGAGTGGTAAAGCATCTGGGCATTTCAATGAAGTGGGTGCACAGACTTTAGCCAATCAAGGCTTCAATGTTCCATTTGACTGCTCCATTACATCCGAAGCGTTAGGACGATAGCTCCACTGTTATCTCTGTTGCATCGGAAGAGCCACACACAGCATTCTGAATACTACATCATTGAAATGGGTCCCTCAGTCTGACTCCAGAAAAACTGGAAATCCAAAGCGCGGAATATGTTCATGTAACAGAAGCTTAGCTACAGTGAGACCGTCATTCCTCCATGATGGGTAGACTTCCTCCCATTGGTAGAAAATGCATACTATAACCAGAACATATCTCAGTCTGTTGCAAACTGACATTTTGATGAAATCCAACTGCATGCTGTTAAACGGTCCTCCAGATCTTCCAATGTGGCTAAGTTTTCCAGGGGTTCTTTTTCCTACATTCAATTGCTGACATGTAGCGCACCTAGGGTATAGCTAAAAATCTGAATCTGTAATTTAAACCAATTCTGCTTAAACAGTCTAACCATTGCCTCACTTCCAATGTGTGAAGGACCATGAAAATGTTATGTCATGGGGAATAATAAACTGTCTGGCAATACTGGTCTTCAGTCTGCTGAAACAGAAATGTAATTTGCATTTTTAATACTTCCTACTCTAATCCACCCTTGCTGTTCTGAAACTTCTTCTTGTAGTCTTATGGTGTCTTCCCGAATATCAGCTACTGACAACAACATAGAAAAGGTAGTGTTCTCATCAGATTCATGTGTATATTCGCCGTTAAATGTGCATGCCACAAGGGCACCATAATGTACATCTTCATCAGCATATTGATTTCCAATGGTGACATAGTCATTGCCACTTTTGAGAGCTGCACATTTAACAACCGCGATCTCTTAGGATAATTTAAAAGCTTCCAATATTCTCATCATATATTTCCCATTTCAAACAGGAAAACCTAATAATTTCATTAAACTCCTTTGTGACCATAACTGCCGAAAATCATGGACCAGACCAAAACCATATTGACTATTTGTAAATATAGTCACTCTTAATAGAGCTGAGAGACAGCAAGCTCTTGCATGGGCAATGTATTCCACCACTTGTGCAAAGGTAACACCTCAGAGCCAGGATGCTTCCACCACTTCTAAAATTGTGCATACTGCATAAGCCAATCTCAAACTTTCTTCATTGTCTCTTAGGCATGAGCTGTCCACAAAAATTACATAGTGAAGCTCATCAAGAGGTTCATCTTTAAAGTCAAGTCTTGGCCGGGTGAAAAATTCATAACATCTAGGCAGTCATATTCAATTTGATCCCCATCGATTACATTCTCAGGAAATGGTAATAATGTAGCTGGATTGAGTGTCTGACAACTTTTCAAAATAATGTTCTTGGCAGCAAGTATCTGGGTTCATATTTTGTAAGTATGCTGTCTGTCAGATACTGTGTCTTTGTACAGGTGAGCAATATCTCCACCAAGTGAGGGACCATCACTGAGAGAGGGTGTTGCATCACTATGGTCTCACACCTCTCAATACTGACACAAACTGCTGCAACCGTTTTAAGACCGCCAGGCAGTCCTGCGGCAACTCGGTCGGGTGTAGTTGATAAATATTTCACAGGTCTTCAAGAGTTCCCATGCATCTGAGTAATCATTGAGAGAGCGCAGCCCTCTCTCTCACTGAAAAACAATGTGAAAATCTTAATGTAATGGCATTTGTGGCATTGGGCACAGCAGAGACTTTCTCTCAGCTTTAGGAAAGATTTCAAGCAATCGTTGTCTAATGGAAGCAGATCAGCACATCTTTGTGCATTAGCCTCACTAAAGGGTTGGCCTCGGGGGGAAAAGTTTGGAATCCACTGCCTACAGTAGCCAACCATTTCCAAGAACATTCTAACCTCTCTATGTGTTCTGGGTGAATTCATCTTCAGAAATTTCTCTATTCTCTCCAGTGGCACCTTTCTCCTTACACTCTCAATGAGATGCCCCAAATATAGGACTTCTTTTTAACAATATTGCAATTTCCTTGGAGACACTTTGGGCCCCATTAGGATGGTTGGGGGGGGGCTTTGCCCGCCTGCCATCCTATCAGAAATCGGGACCGCCCGCCCTAAGGGCGGGGGTCCCGCACGCACCAATAGGATGTGCCTGCCACAGTGGCGGGCACATCCTGTATTTATGGTATTGTGGCGGGCGGAACTCTGTGCTCCGCCCGCCACAATACTAAAAATGCTTTGCAGCATTTATATAATCAAAGCTGCAGGCACCGCGCGGTGCCTACTGCTTTGATTATGTAAATGCAGGGGGGTACCACAGGTACCCCCCCTTGTGCCACCCCCTTTGGCCTTCACTCCGGGGGCCCACAGGGGGCCCCCAGAGTGAACACCGCCTGCCTTTGCGTGGCGGCATTGCCGCAGCAGAAAGGCATTGCACTTGTGCCATTGTAATATGGCTGGTGGTGTCTCATAGACACCGCCATCATATTAATCATTTTCTGCCCCGGCCGCAATGCGACCGGGGCGGATAAGTGGCGGGCAGTGTTTCCCTACGTTGCGGTCCCCCCCGCCATTGTAATGTGGCGGGGGGGAAAGGGTGGCGTTCGGTCATTTCTGTCGAGCAGATCGCCACCGCCACCATGGCGGTGGCGATCCGCCCGACATTCTAATGGAGCCCTTTGTGTCCGTTCTCAGACAGATAATTTAAATGAGCAATTGTGTACTGTTTAAAGGCTTCCTGCATACTTGATGCTACAAGTAGGCCTTCAATCTATTGCATATGAACTGAATTTCAAGCCATGTGCAGAGTTTCAAGATTCTTTTTCAAGATCTGATTAAAGATTGAAGGACTTTCTGTACACCCTTTTGGAACGTGGCACCATTCCAAAACTCTATCTCTCAACAAAAATGAGAACAGAAATTGACTGTCTTCATGCAAGGGAAGAGAGAAGAAAGTCTGACAGATATCCACAAACGTAAATCATTCTGCACTGCAGGGGATCTGAAACAGTATTGTTGCTGGATTTGGTACCACGGGACAACATGTGACAACTAATCGTTATATTTCTAAGATCCTGTACAATCTTGTATTTGCCACTGGGCTTCAATTTATTTCCAGATTCCTTATTTTAACTTGCTTTCAATCACTGGTGTTATTGCAAGTAGGGTCTCTAGTTTTAGACTTTAAGGTGGTGTTTTTGAAAAACAGCATTTGGTATTTTGTTATTCGGATTGGTCCTATACTCTTAATTAGTCTGATAATGCACAAGTACTTGCATTGCTTGGAGGCTCAGTACGTGGCCATTGCACAGTTTCGGTCCAAAAATCCCTCAGTACTATAATATGTAAGAAAATATTCAGGTCTGTCCACAAAACCTTTGAAATGTTCACAAATATGTCAACTTGCGTATACCACTGTGCAGTTGTTTGTAAATGTTGCAAAATCACATCTACTTTACCATACATGAATATACCCTCCATCTGGTATTTCCCTCATAGGAAAAGGTAAAGCCTCAACTTCATCTGGGGGTACTGGTGGTGGCGGCTTAAAATTAGCTTGGGTGGCATCTGTTTGTTTCTTTTTCTTTTCCAATTTATTTTTCTCACTTAGGGCAAGATGTAGGTAATTTACAATTACCGGATCGAAAATACCGAATTTTACCGGTTTGGTATTTTCGAATCAGTAATTGCAATGTAGATAAAAATTCGGTAACAAATACCGAATCGGTAAGATTCGGTATTTACCGAATCGGTATTTGCCGATTTGGAGGTCCATAGGAATGAATGTCAATTACCGAATCGGTAATTACCGATTTGGTAAAATTGTGAATTAGTCAAGGGTGGCAGGGTGTCACTTTGACACCCTGTTGCACCCCTGATTAGTGTTGGTGTGCACATGTGGCTTACATACATGCCCTCAGGGCATGTATGTCTGTCACATGGCACAGGTGTAAATGCACATTTATGCATTTACAGAGGAATTCCTTATTTACCACCAACTCCTAGTTGGTGGTAAATAACAAATTCTTAAAGGCCAGAAGCACTCTTTTAAGTGCTTCCTACATCTTATTTACCGATTCGGTAACTTCAGAATCGTAAATGTTGATTCGGTATTACCGATTCGGTAAATACCGAATCAACATTTACCGATTCGGAATTTACCGAATCGGTAAATAAGCCTCCTACATAGGAAAAGGATTTTACAGGTCGGTAACAGCCGATTCCGGCCATTACTGACCGGTAAAAGCCTACCTACATCTGGCCCTTACTCTCTTACCTCTCAAAATCACTCCATTTGCAGATGCAGTTTACTATTTATGCAATCTCATCTCCGAAAACGTAATTGTCGGAATAGCTTCATCATCTAGTTGTGCCCTGAAACCTTTATGTAAGAGAACACTCTTAGAACGGTCCACCTCATATGTTTCTGACAATTCAGTTAATTTTTCATGGGTAGTAGCCACATGTCTTATGATCTCCTTACTCAGATATAGCAATAAATGGTCCTATAGTTTATTCATGTGAGGTCTCACTCTTTCCTGGATAGTAGATGGTCTCTCTGTTTCTCCCACCCTTTTGTTTTCTGAAGTTTCTTCAAACCATGGGGGAAACATCCCATCTTCAAATGATCCTGTTTCTCCCTGTGCAATTGGTGTCATAAGGACAATCCTTTTCCCTTCTCTCAATGAACCCTGTCGCAGGTATTCCTCCTACCTTGAACAACTCTGCCGCAGCTACTCCTCCCACCTTGAACAACAACATTTTGTACAAAATATATTGGCATAGTGCAAAAGGCACTGCAATTGTCTGAGCTAATACAATATGTGTCATTGGGGCAGGAGCAGTCATAATTGATGAAGTAACACTCAGAGAAATTACAGTTGGGCCTGCTTCGACAGTTGCAGGTGCAATCAACAGTACTAGAAGTGATCTTTCAATCTGAATTGTACTCAGATCAACAGGGTGTATAGCCACTGTAGCACTAGAGGTTGTAACACCCTTCATATTCATGATAGGGGCCACATATGGTGGTGGACGCGAAGACAATAAGGCACCTGTTTTCCCCAAACCAATTGTGGCCCAATACTGCGCCCCTGTGCCGTGCCACAAAAGAAATGGCAAAAAACATAAGGGTGAAATTTGACCCCGCCCTCTCCTTCCACCCACAAACTTTGGCAGTAGCAGGATTAAGCTTCAGTCTAATCAAATCCTGCATTTTATTTACTTTCTCCCACTAGAAGCCAGGGAATCAATTGCCTTTGTGCTTATCAACCCAAGACTCGACTATCATAGCAGTCTATATGCAGGGTTATCAAAGCAGCTACTTCATAAGCTCCAGATGGTACAATATGCTTCGGCCAAGCTAATGTCGAAACTCCCCAGACTGAGCTCATGTTTTGGACTAGGAAGCCACATTCAAAAAGAACTTGAACATCTGGCTCCTCATGGTCCCTGACTTGCTCTGTTACTTCTTAATTTAGACACTTCATCGAACTCTCCGTGTCTTTTTGAGCACCTTCCCATATGGGATCATAGGGTTCTAAGCTCAGCGCCAGGATCCTCAACTGCTGGTGACAGTGCGCTCTACAAGCTCAACTTTTATTCGTTTACCTAAAATGTCATTCCTTGAACCACTATGAGTGTCTGCTTTTCTTGCAGCTTCCTCAATACCATTTCCCTGTTTTCAATCCTTATTAGACATTTCCGTAGTAATAGCCAAGAACATCCTATCTTCGATTATGCACTTCCTCCACCTTTGCTGCCCTTCATCCCATTGAGCATCTGCATAATTTTGCACTGCTCTCCTTGCTCTGTTCTGGTATTTTTCTTGCTCCTCGGCAAGAGCTGCTTGCTCCCAAGCATTTTATGCTTCATACTGGGTAGGTCTAGGAGGGGGCTTCATTTTATATAACTTTTCTCTTAAATTTTCAACAATCATTTTTAAATCATAAGTTACTGTGTTGTGGGAATTTCGTTGGTCCTTCATTTTCAGTGATCTTGCACCATAAACATGTATGGTACCCTACATTTGTCATCATAAAATAAGCTGGCGTACCTTTGGTAATGCTTTTTCACCCTCCCAAACTGGGATTCACACATCACCCCATACCAAATCTCTAAGGGCCATATGTATCAAGCCTTTTTCGATTCGCAAAGGCCGGAATTTGTCGAATTCCGGCAATGCGAATCGCAAAAGGCTGTTTTGCATTTTTTGATATGTATTAAAAAATTGCATCATAAGGAATCGCATAAATTTGCGATTCCTTATTTTGCTATAGCATTTAAGGAATCGCAATTTTGTGATTCCTTAAATGCTTTGTAGGAAGCATTTTTCTATAGCGAATTAAGCTTAAGAAATCTCAATTTACCACCAACTTTCAATTGGTGATAATTTGCGATTTCTTGTAAAAATGCACAAATTGGCATTTTTTAATGTGGCATGTGACGCACATACATGCCCATAGGGCATGTATGTGCGCCATATGCACACACATGCTGATTTCAGGGGTGCAGCAGGGTATCCTTGAGACACCCCTGCACCCTTGAAATCAATCTAATTTTGCGATTAGCAAATTGCGAATCGCAAAATGAAATGCATTTCACAATCATTCCAATGGGCCCCCTGGCCCATAGGAATGAAGGGGAAATTATTCCTTATTTGCGAATTCACAACTTGCAAATTCTCAAATAAGGAAGATTAAGGAATCGCAAAAAATATGCGATTTTTTTCATACATACCGTTTTGCGATTTCTAAATAGCGATTCCTTAAAAATCGCTATTTAGAAATTGCAAAATGGAACTATGATACATATGGCCCTAAGTCCTTTGAAACATTTCATGTGTGCAAGTATTCAACAGAAAATGGATAGTCATTAAATTAAAAACCATCAATGTTTTGTGAAGTTTACAATTGTGTATACATCAGTACTTCCCTCCAATCCTGGCACAATTCTCTTTCGCAAAGCGATCACAGCTTAATACTTGATGATTCGTCAACCAATCTCAGCACAGCACTTCACACCAGCTGACATATCCCAGCGTGACACACTCCAACATAATTTTTCACTCCTTTAAATGGTACACCCTCTTTTACAATCTTCCTGCATACAACATTGTACTGTGGGAATTGACAGAAATTTGTGTTAGCATGAGCTGAAGCCATTTTGGTTGTGGCATCCATTTTTGTTAGCCTTGTGATTCTGCCGTCTTCACTGTTGCCTGCCTTTCTATTCTGCTTGAGTCATCAGCTTTAGTTATTTCCTTCTATTCTAAGCTCAAGCAATGTATGAGCTCAGAAAGGCCTGTAGCTGCTAGAATGCACCTGTTTGATAATGTAACTGTCCATCATGTCTTACTGATGTAATCAGTTCTGTTTCCCCTCCCACTTTGCTGCCTAAGTGATTTTCATCTGCCCATGTTTGTCATTATCTATTACTGTGTAGGCTTGTGCCTTCTATTTGTAACTACATGCTTACTCTGCAACAAACTGTGTATAAAAGACCCATGATCTGTGCATTCAAGCTACTACCTCCTGGAACACCCGAGGGTGTTGTATGGACATGGTCTCACTCATGAGTGAATAAACTTGTTATTTTGAATTCCAGCTTCAGTGCCAATCTCTACTTTGTTAGTCTAAGGACCCATGGGCAGAGAAGGGTGAACTCCTGCACCGGTGGGCCCCTTAAAAGGCTAATTTCCACAGTTTGGCGCCCGACTCATGGGGCTCATTGGAGACGCGGCTGTCCAAAGGAGTGGTCTTTACGGAAGACAGAAATCTACTGAGGAGGTACCCTGCACAAGGAGACCCTTTGCCTTTGCAGACCGACGTGTTTTTCCGGTTTTTCCTATCTGACCCTCCAGGTGATGTCTGGTCCCGACTGAGATCTCCTTTGGCGTAAGTTTTTCAATGACCATTAGGTCGACCCAGAGCTTGGCAGGTGGATGTTGGAGACTTTGGTTTGGTAAGGTCGCTGAAGCGACACTCTTGTTTTGGATTTGCGCTGGCCAGTATTCTGGTTTTGTTTGTTTCTTTATTGCAATAAATGAAGGCAGGTAATGAGGAGATTTTTGTCTCTACTTTTGATATACTTGGGCTAAATACTATTTGACTATAATATTATATTTTACTATAATATTTTTGGCATGCCTGCTCCTAGCACACTTCGTAGAATGTGTTGCAGTCTTGGCGGTACCAATATGGATCTAGAAAGTAGTCAGCCGGCTCCCTTACAGGGAAAACCTAATAGGTTTATGTATATTAAATATGGTATTTCTTCCATAATGTATAGTACACTGTGGAACAAATATACGAAAAAGGATCCTGATCTACGATGGCCAATAAATGGGTCATTTGATTTGAAAAAGATTCAGTAGGTTGAGCAGTGTCTGTTTAAACGAAAGAGTCGACAAGATATGTTTGATTGTGTACGAATGTGGGATAAAGAAGTGAATGACAGAGTGAGGAAAGAAGAAGCTATAGTAGGTAAAAAGAACAGTGTAAATCAATTTATCAAAAAGCATTGGAATTAAAATATAAAGGGATGAAGGAAATAAAAGAGAACGAAGGTAGGGAGCGTCGTTAAGAGGTAACTGGCCAGTACCCTCTTAGGCGCCCCATTTATCCCATACTCAATAGACCTCAAGATGATTCTATTTTGTTAGATAGACCTCCGCCCCGTGTAAATTACCTAGTGCTCCTGAGAATGAAGGTTCAGATGAGGAGCATTGGTCTTCGGATGAGAAAGATAAGGATAAACAGGACGGGTGGATGACTCGCTCTACTTTAACTACGGAACACAAGGCCACTATCTGATCCGCTGCTCGTAAAACAGCTTGTGGGAATGATTCTGCCCCAGACCTCATAGCAATGGTTCAGCAATGGTCAGAATTAGAGCAGTTATATTTTTTAGAGACGTTTACTTGGGAGGTAATACTCAGTTTTAGAAAACATTCTGGTGCTCTAGAGCCTTCTGATATAAATTCTGATTATAAACATGTTAAGTGATGGCACCTTTCTTTCTTCACAGGTGTCCGATCTAATTAGGGGAGTGGTTAAATTGCGCGTTGAGGCATTCCGTCTGTGAGAGGAGAAAAAGGCAGCTGATACAGCTATCGCTGTACAAACAGTTCAGTCTCCAGCGCGACGAGAAGGAGCTGCAGGGACAGATAAAGAAACTGGTGTTATTATAGTTACTGTGAAGCCGATGTGTGAAGCTGCGCCTTTGTATGTTCCTCCAAAGGAAGCAGGAACAAGTGACGATAAAACTTCTGATTATGCGAAGGGGGCTATTTTTTTTATAGTTGAGTCCATACCCCTTGAAGTAGAGCAGATGTTATGGCTCTTAAAGCTGCTTTGTCTGATCCGTGCATAAATCCAGCCGCCTTTTATGATGTAGAATGAGCTATTAGTTCTTGTACCATGACATTGTCTGATATTGTCATGTTCTTTGGACTTATTTTACACCCTCATATGCGGGGATCAATTCGGAGGGTAGATGATAATGTAGCCTATGGTGATTCTTGGGTGCATTAAGAGGTGATAGATGCTGCTAGAGAGCCTGCGCAGAAACCACAACAAGTGATAGTAGATCTTCCCAAAGCTATTGTAAATAAGTTGAAAACTCTTATACCCCCTAAGAAAATAGATTGGACTACATTAGCGTCTTGTAAGCATAAATCGGATAAGTGAGTTTCTGATTTCTTTACGCGATTTGAGGAGACATTCCATGACTTCAGTGGGCAGTCATCGACAGATGACACGGGTAAGCATCTGTTCGTTGACAAATTTGTCGCTACCATGTTGCCAGAAATAGCTAGTCGCCTAAAGGCCAGCAAGAGTTCATGGACTACATCTTCCCCCATCACCCATTTGACTATGGCCCAGTATTATGAGCATCAGGAATTGGAAGCAAAAGGCAAGGAGGATACAAAGGTTAAGGATTTAAAACAAAAGTTATGTTGGCTCAAGTCTATGGTCCATCATTGAAAGGTAGTGCGAGAGATGGACGTGAGATGTATTGACCTGGTGTACCCCCTTTTCCTCGAGCAACTTTGTCTTCTGATCAGTGTGTGTATTGTAAGGAGTTTGGACATTGGCGTTCTGAGTGTCCCTATTTGCGAGGTCAGCAGTATCAGCGGAGTAGAGGAAGTATGAGTGGCCGCTCGGGGAACACAGGAAATAGGGGTGGCATGGATAATCATTCCAGATTTGAGGCAGTTGAAAACAACCCAAAATCTTTTAATACCTTTGATAGACGAAACCAATACCAAATGTCTGATTACTTGGCTGATGGCCCTAAGGATTCTGATCATGTATAGGAATGCCTAGGATGGGGTAAGGAACCGGTTGAGGTCCCAGTAGATCAGAGGGCTCTCTATGTCAATGCAAACGTCTTGGGTTCTACTGATCGCTTTCTGACTGATACAGGAACTACTCATAGCGCTTTGTCTATACAATTGGTTACTAGGGCTTCCCTGTCTGGCACAACGATAACATTGATAGGATTCGATGGTACACCTTCACTTAGCCCACTGCCACAACCACTTGCATTTAGTCTTGATAAATTCACTGCAACATGTCCATTTCTGCTTTCCCCTAACACACCGGATAACATTGTGGGCATCGATATTCTCAAACACTTCCGTGCTACAATACGTTGTTTCCCAGAAGGTGTGCGTGTTGTTTTAATTTACAACTATCCAATGGGTGAGAGGTCTTGTCTTATGAAAGAGGATATTGCGTTGGCATCGTTACCTAGTATTTTGTGGGCTACATCAGACCCTGATATGGGTCAAATGGTTATCCCACCAGTACATATTCAAGTGAAGGAAGGTGCTTTGTTAACTCTATTGCCCCATTATATAATATCTCTCGAGAAGGTGAAGAAGCATTGATACACATTGCTCAGGATTTTATTGGAGTGGGGGTTGTGGAAGAAGTTCCTTACAATACCTGTAGTAGCCCTATTCTTTCCATTTTGAAAAAAGACACTGATACTAAGGTTTATAGATTTATCATTGACTGGAGAGAGGTCAACAAGATAGTAGTACCCCAATATCCAGTAGTCTCTGACATCACGACACTTCCTACTATGGTTCCTCCTACTGCAACTACATTCAGAGTGATTGCTTTGAAGAATACTTTTTTCTCAATACCTATTCATCCTGATAGCCGTTATTTGTTCGGCTTCACTTCGAATAATCGTTCATTCAGATTTTGTAGAGCTCCACAAGGGTTTACAGAGAGTCCTAGCATTTATAGCCAGGCATTGAAAAGACAGCTTGATTATTTCCCTGTACCGAAAGGGGTGTCTCATATTCAATATGTCAATGACATCTTGTTTGCTGCTGATACCCCTGAACAGTGTGAACAAGGAACACTGTTGTTGTTATAATTTCTTGCATTCCATCATCACAAAGTCTCTCGGAAGAAATTGCAGTATTGTAGAGAGCAGGTTACCTATCTAGGTCACCCCCTGTCTAAGGAGGGATGTGCACTCACACCAGACCACATTCAAGCTATTTTAGACACGCCTGTGCCCTGTACTCAGAAAGATGTTCATGCGCTGATTTGCTCTTACTTATTTCCGTAGGCAGTGGATCTCTAGCTTTTCCTACATTGTTAAGCCCTTGTTAGCACTTCTTGCTAAAGACACTCCGATGCCTCTCCCATGGACTACTGAATGACAGAATGCTTTTCAACAGTTACGTCAAGCTCTTTGTTCTGCACCAGTATTAGGAACTCCAGACTACTCTAAGGCCTTCACACTCTATGTACACGATAAGGGATGGTTGTGCTCTCTCGGTTATAACCCAGACACACAGTGATGAGCAGCGTCCTTATGCCTATTTCTCAGTTGTCCTTGATCCGTCAGAGTGAGGGAATAGTCTTGTCATATAGATTGCTTGTGTTAGGGCTCCATTCAGTTGACGCCCTGTTAAACCAAATGAAAACACAACATTTGACTAGTGCTAGCTTGACAGGTTACGAATTTACACTTTTGGCCCCTAATATCACATTGAAAAGATGTTCGACTCTGAACCCTGCTACACTATTGCAATTTCCAGCTACTCAGCCTCAGTCACAAGAGTCACATGACTGTATAACCTTACTGAAGAACAAACAAAGGGTCATTTTGACCTGCAAGATACGCCCCTTTCTAGTGTTGTTGGGGAATTGTGGGTTGATGGGTCTTGTTTGAAATTGCCTGATGGCAAAGCAACTGCTGCCTACGCGATTACAGCATATAAGGTCGCGTAGTAATCAGCAAAAGTTTGTGCTACAGCTGAAAACGTCACCTGGTGGGCCCCAGTATCCGAACGGATTTCAGGAATAACGCAGTTGATCTTGGGATAGGACACTAGATTGTGGAGGAGCTTGCCATTTTTGTCGCCCCACCCGTAAATGCGTGCCACCGATGAACGCCAGAGCATTTTCGCGGATTCCAATGAGATCCGGCGAATCTCCTCGCAGACCACTGCCAATTGCCGAGAGGAGTCTCCGCGACCGTTAGTTAGCTGGGTTCTTTCCAGCTGTGCTGCCTGAGCTTCCAGCTGCACAATTTGGGCTGTTTGCTCCACCCGTTTCGCGTGGACCAGTCCCCTGGCCACCCCCACGGACAACACCCTTGCCGGCCTCCCACAGCGTCCCCGGTGAGGGAACCAACCCGTATTAGTGAATGTTAGTGACGCAGTTCCTGCCCAAGGGATTCCACGAGCGTGGAGTCCTGCAGAAACCAGGCGTTCAGCCGCCAAGTCATCCGCGGACCCACAGAGGAGGACCCAAGATGAAGGGAGACGGAGTGATCCGAGATCCCCCTGGGCAATATCGCAGCCCCAGAGACCATTTGGCAGTCCGTGGCAGGCAGCACAAGGAGATCTATACGGGAGTGAGTATGATGGGCCGCAGACGTGTGGGTGTATTGTTCCTTGCGGGGGTTCCAGACCCTCCATATGTCACAAAGGCCCAGGGCCGAAGACCAACTCGAGAGGGCCCTCGCGGAGGCGAGACAACGATGGGATCCCCGCCGCGTCACGCAGGGGTTGCAGGACAGCGTTAAAATCCCCCCGACCACCCTGAGGCCCTGTGGAAAGGAGGAGAAGACCAGCGTGAGATGCCGAAGGGTGGAGGGCAGAAGTGCATGTGGAATATAAGTTTATAGGAGGTTTGTAGGGCGCCCCTCAATAGTTCCAGAGACTGACACTTTTTCGGCCCTGTGCATCAGTCTCGGCTATAGCCAGTGCAAAGGGGAGCCCCTTTCTGAGTAAAATAGCCACCCCTCGTGAACCCCACGCAAGCCAGAATGCCAGACCCTGTCAAATCCATATTGGGTTAGGAAATTGCATTGTGTACCCAGGAGGTGCGTCTCCTGGAGGAACAGGGTGTCCGGCGTGTGGCGGTGGGCCGCGCGAAGGACGGCAGTGCGCTTGATTCGATCAAGGAGGCCATTGACGTTACAGGATAGGATGTGGATAGGCCTATTGAGTGGGCTCACTATCTAGAGGAATGATGTGTGGAGGGGCGGATGTAGAAGTGGGGCCGTTCCAGCCCGTGGGAGCACCCACTCGGGCCCAGGACCTAGAGAAAGAGGCATGGAAAGTGGTGATCTGCTTGACAACTGTGGAGACAACTAGAGAATCATGGCTGCCAGTGAGAACATCGAACAGCGGCCCGTAGGCGACTAAAAATAACAAACTGTTGGGAGACAACGGTCCCCCCTACCCTTCCCCCCAACTCCCCCCAACTCCCCCGACCCTACACTTCTGAAGTGGAAGCTTCTGTCGCCCCAAAAAAACCCCAACCACTAACTACCCCTCAAGAGGTGATTCGCTAATCTAAAGCGGTTAACAACAAACAATCAAGAACGTGGCTGAAGAGGACCCCCCTCCATGTATACGGATGAATGCCAACAGCTGAATAGGAAAAGAAGTGATAAACTGAAGATTATAGGATGAATCAGGCCCGGTACTGCAATGGAAAGGCGAACCCCGATCGGGCCACCCAGTGGAGCCAGGTAGGTCCCCGCTCAGGAAAGCAGGAGCAGTCCCGTTGTGGAGAGTCTTGATGGGTGAAATGCAAGTTACACAGTCTGCAGCGCTGGTCACATCCTCTCCTTCCCACTAGAGCCACGAATCACGGGGCTCCCAGACAGGTCCGAGTCTGACATGGCCTTTCTCAGATTCACGTCCGATCCGGGGATACTCCCCATGTCAATCACGGAATAGGTCATGGTGGGGAAAGAGGCTTTCTGGTTCGGGGGATGAATTGGGGAGCGCGGGACTGCGGCCCCGGTGAATGGGAACTCCCTCCTCGGCAGTTGCCCCGTCTTAGAGATCCAGTTCGGCGCCTCTGGGTCTTGGACGCATCTTGACTGGCTGCGTCAATGATCTTCGGACAGGGGAGGGGGCTGCACCAGGCAAGAGGGGACGCTCCTCCGTGAGCCAGGTCCATGCCGCCTGGGGCGTAAAAAAAAAGAATGTCTTGTCCTGGAAGATCACCTTAACCCCTCCCATGCTCATGACAAGCTGAGCTCGTCATGAGCCACGGTTCTCGTGCGCTCATGACGAGCTGAGCTCGTCATGACTGTTAGAACACTCGCTCGCTGGGCAAATTCCCCTGCTGTGCGAGCGTTCTAATTAAACGGGTGTGGTCATGATGAGCTCAGCTTGTCATGAGTACACAACCACCGTCACTCATGACGAGCTGAGCTTGTCATGAGCACCGGGGTGCTGTGCGCGCCACCCTCACCCCAGCACGGCGGGGAATGACCCCAGCAGCCAAATGGGGTTAAGACGCATTGGGAAGAGGAGGCCATAGTGGAGACCCATAGCCCTGAGTTTTTGCTTGACCTCGTCATAGGACCGGCGCAGAGTCTGCACCTCTCTGGAGTAATCCGGAAGTACCATGATTTTGGAGTTCTGGAAGAGCAACGGACCCATGTCCCTGGCCGCCCCAGAATTGCGTCCCTATCCCGGAAGTTGAAGATTCGAAGGATGATGGGACGGGCGGGGGCTCCAGGAGGGGGTTTAGGAGCGAGGGACCGGTGAGCCCGCTCCACCGCGAACCAGGGGGAGAGTTTCTCTTTGGGCATCCAGGAGCGGATCCAGGCCTCAATAAAGGTGTCGGTGCGGCCCTTCTCCACCACCTCCGGAAAACACAGGAGGCGCAAGTTGTTTCTTTGTGTCCTATTTTCGGCATCTTTGGCCCTGCGGTGTATTCCGAGGTCTGTGTCTGAAGGCGGGTCACCTGGGATTTGAGGGCGCCCACGTCGTCCTCCACCGTGGAGATATGGGACTCCGTCTCCGTGATATGCGCCCCGGCATTCCGGAGGTCCTGTTGAATTCGGGCCACGTCCACCCTCACTTCCCCAATCCTGCTTTCCACCGAGGCCTGGGACGCGCTTATCGCCTGCAGGATGGTGGATAGATCTCCCTCGGAGGTCCCAGGAGCAGGCAGGGGCCCGGTCTCGGTTTGATCTTTGTTTGATCTTTGTTTGGGTTGGGGGGATGGGGGTCTGGGTGACGCGGGTTCTGCTTATGCCCCTGAAGACTCAGCCTGTGATGTCCGGAGGGGATTGCACCCCGGCATCTCGGCCTCAGCCCCCGATCCCTCACCCACACACCGTCCTTGAAGGAGGGAGGCAACTCCCCAGGCAGCTCAACTGTCTACAGCAGCGGCGAATCCCCAAGCAGCCCTGGTGACCCCGAGACCCTCTGCCCCCCCCCATCAGGTTCCAGCGGCAAGGCCTCAGGTGTCCAGGGGGTGAAAAGGGGGGGCAGGCACGTGTGCCACCCGACACAGTGGCGATGCACCCCCGCACCAAACCAAACCTCAGCTCACAACTCGGCCCGTAGACGGTGAGGAAAGGTGGGCCCTCACAGCACCGGGCCCAGGGTAGATCGGAGAACCCTCAGGGCCCTGGAAACCAGTGCACCCTGCAGCTCTGGTGCCAGTACAAGCGATGGGAGGCCCGCACTAAGCAGGGGATCAAGTAGCCCGCCTCCAGGGACTACAGGACGGTCCCAGGCCAACGGCCCCGCTCATCCAATGAATCTGGCAGCGTCATGCATACCCGGCACCACGCCTACAAGATGGCGGGGTTGTGAGAAACCAGCAGGAGGAGATCATGGCACACCAGTGTGTAGTTAGGCGCGCAGGAGTCAGGCCAGTCCATGCAGGGTCCTGGGCCCCGAGAAACGATCCAACTGCCCAGGCATCAGCACGGACCTCAATCCCTCAGCCCGCACGGGGGCGCCCCTGCGCGGCCCCGATGGGTCACCAACAAGTCCCGGGGGGGGCGACACAGAGCCGGGCCCTCAGTCCCCACACAACCACCATGAAGCAGTTCCGGTCGCGCCCAGGCAGAAGCCCTCTCCTCGCCTGTCTCGCCGGGCTCGCGTCAGGCACTCCCGCACCCCAGCAGGTCAGCCACGTGGCCTAAGCCTCGCCGCCACTCACCGCAGCCTCGTCCGCGGGCAGGGCCGGCACATCACCACGTCTGGTCCTGCAGTGCCGTCACTCCTCCAGCCAAGGCAAAGCTCAGCGGTGCCGCCCACACAGTGCCGTTCAGGAGAGCCGCCGGCAACCTCACACGGGCACGGACATTTCCAGGGGGTTCAAGGGCACCTCAGCGCGCCCAAGAGGCACCTCCACTGCCCTCCGTGACTGCCCGAGCCTCTCTGACACAGCAGGCAGCAGAGTGGAGCCCGCATCGCAGCTCCAGGGACAGGCAGCCGACGATGTAGACCGTCCAAGCCAGGTGGGTCGCAGTCAGACAGGGCAGGGAGACAGAGCGCCGGATCATCCGGGCCGGGGTTTCAGGCCCCAGGGCAAGACGCGGAGGAGGCTGCCATTTTGAGCAGTCAGGGCTGCCCAGGAGGGGGTGGGGGGGGGTGGGGGTAAGTGAAGACAGCCAATGCACCGGGGAGCCTCCAAAAAGGATCCGGGCGGTGCAGGCAGGTTGTGGGAGTCGCACTCGGCAGTGTGGGACTCCGATGGCAGCTGAAAGCAGGTGGATGCGAGGCGGATGATGGAGGGGGTCCGGAGCACTCTTAGAGTGTGACCGCCATCTTGATGCCTCAAGCCACGCCCCCCTAGACTGTAGTTGAGACGGCTCACATCCCACAGAAGTCAGCTCAGGCAGCTGAGTTGATAGCGCTAACAAGAGCATGTGAGCTTAGCACAGATCTGTTTGTTAACATCTACACCAATAGTCGATATGCTTTGGAGTGGCTCACAGCTTTTGGCAACTCTGGAAGAAGAGAGGCTTTCTTACTTCACATGGGACACAAATAGTCCTTGGAGAATTGGTACATAATCTCCTTACTGCCTTGACATATCCTAAGCGATTTTTAAGTGTAGCGCACACAAGAAAGTAACTGATAAAGTAGGACAGGGCAATGCCTTTGCGTATCACACAGCCCGTGAGACTGCAATGCAGTGAAGTACTACATCTATGTATGTGATCAAGTCACAAGCTGAACGGTGGCATGATGCTAGGCAAGAGGTGCTGGACATGCAATGATCTGCCTCTGCTGATGAATTAGACCAATGGTTTAAGGAGGCAACATTGGATGAGGATGGCTGTTGGAGGGCTGTTGGAGGAATAAAGAAATGACTAAGTATAAATTGCCCACAGCCTATTTACATCCCATGATTCACATGGCAAATGGGCCGGCACATGTTGGAACATCCTCAATAGCAAAACTACCTATGCAAGTTTGGGATTATCCAGATATTGCCAGTACAGCTAAAAAGATAGTCCAGTCTTGTCTGATTTGTCTCCAGTATAATCCTGGAAAGGGAACACAAATTCCAACAGGTTGGTTTGCTATACCTACTACACCTTTTTAAGTTTTGCAATAATCTGAAGTATGTCTTAGTGGTGGTCTGTGCCTTCAGTAAGTGGATAGAGGCATATGCTACGAAGGATAATACAGTTCTTACTACAGCAAAGAGTTTTCCCAAGATTCTGCATTTGTTGAGTTTTGTGGAGTGACAACAGACCCTATTTCATTGGGCAAGTTATTGATTATGTCTTGAAAGGATTGGGAATTAAGCAGAAATTTCATGCAGCTTTTCACCCGCAGTCAGCAGGCTTGGTGGAGCATTATAATTCCACCTTGAAATTGAAACTTGGCAAAATCCAAGCTTCCACATCTCTGAAATGGCCTGATGCACTGCCCCTGGCTTTGCTATCCATTAGATCAATACCACTTACACAATCTGGCTTCACATTGTATGAGGTGGTTGTCTGGAGCCTCAGTGGTTCTTCTGGCGACCAAAACTGCAGTCCGAGTGACCAATTAGAAGAACTGGGTCCATTCTATCCACTGTAAAAGGGTGATGTCCGCCTTGGTGGAACCTGCTGCGCTGAAAGATCACCGCGATATCCTGAACACCGAGAGAGGCTGAGCTACGTCACCTAAAGATCCTGAGGAAGTCTTCCCGGACCACACGATTCCTGGTACATCTCGATATCAGCTGCGACCCAGGAAGGGAGACACTTCGTTGTTGAAAAAGACTGGCTGAGTCACTGTTCTGTGTTAGTGAAAGCCTGAGTTACAAAGGGGGGTATTAATTATAGCAGTTACTCGTCTCAACCTCAGTTAAGAAGCCAACGTCTGCCGAGGACCTTAGTGTGTCATCTGTTCTGTTGTTCAACGGCAAAATGAACATGCCTGCGAAAATAAAATCAATTGCTACAAGAGTCTGTGATCGAAAGACTATGTTCATTATTTGACTCACTTTGATTGTAGTCATCATCGCTACAATAACATGGGTTGTAGAGGGGGTAGCTCCTGCTCAAAATCTTCTGACTGCTACTACTCCTGTCCCCATTGAACACCACTACTACACTCTCCCTTATCATGAGGAGCAGCACAGACAGTCTTATCTCAACAATACATTCATGCAAATGTTGCATCATAACCAGAATGCTACAAACATTTCTAACTGTTGGATGTTCGGAATGATGCCAGCTCATCAGAAAAAGGGAGGAACGCCTTTCATTCCTTTTCCGTTGTCACACAATGGCTCCTGCAGAGCTTGGTTTGCATTGTTGTGGGCTTCTAAAATTGCTAACATTACTTATGCTGATGTAGGAAGACTAAACTTTCAGTTAAATAAAGTGTGTTACCCTGATGAGGAAGGAGATCCACAAGCTAAAGGAACTGTATGGCAAATGGAGGAGTATGGTCGAGGAAATTCCTCTTCGCGTTATGTTTTTTCTAATACTCGAACAACCAAAGGAAATGGGCCTCCTGTTATAGTTGTTACTAGAGCTCGAGCAGACCTTTGTGTGGGCAGTATTGGCAGTATTCCTGTGGGGAAAAGTGACTGTACTATAGTGTTAGATATTACTGGAATGAAAAATAGTAGTTTTTAGTCGTCATATAACATTTTTTTATTTGTGGAAGTAAAGGTTATTACCGCCTACCTATTGGGTGGTCAGGTAGCTGCTGTGTGTCCTTTTTGTTACCACCTGTGTTTTGGGCTCCTGCATCCTACCACAAAGACTTTAAACTGTACAATGACATTTCTAAGAACCGATATAAGAGGACATTAAATCATGATGAGGTGAATCAAACTGATACTGCACTGAAGCAGTATGTTGACTACAATTTGGGCCTTAACCAGCAGAATGAGCAGGCGCTTGACACGTGTTGTAGAGGCTGTAAACAATTAGACTGCCATGGCACTTGGAAATGTCACAGAAGAATTGCAAATTGCAAGAAATGTGGTGCTCTTAAACAGGATGGTTCTTGACGTCATCCTGGCCGATTGTGGTGGAAAATGTTGCATCACTGGAGCAGTTGCTGCGTGTATATCCCTGACCACGCCCGTTAAGTCTTTGAGGCAATTTCAACACTGCAAAAAATAGCCACTGAAATCCATCAGGATTCGGGAACATGGACTTTGACTGGATGGTTATGGAATTTTTACTGTCTGGGGCTGAAAGTTATTGTCAGCTCTATGTATATTTGTTGCGATCCTTTTTTTCTGCTGCTTATGTATACAATGTGGCTCGATGCTCTGTTCCATTTGTGCTTCTACCTGTACCTCATGTATACCAGCGAAACAAAATGTCAAAAATGTAAATGCCCGACTAGTAACAGACCAAGAAAATAGTAAACTAATGTTAATTGATATCCGTGATAACTTTCATGCTTCTTCTACTGCATAGCGATGTCTTCAGCTAATGCTAAAAGGGCTATCTGTGGGAATCAACAGAAATTGGCGTTAGCATGAATTGAAGCCATTTTGGTTGTGGCATCCATTTTTGTTATGTTGTAATCAAAAAGAGAGAGAGGAGAACTAGAGAGGCTAATCTGTTTCCCCAGTTTATATGTTAGTAATCAATGAGAACTAGCTCTGGTTTAAATTGTTTGTATGTCTGCGGTGGAGGAAAACCATTAGGTTTTATGAAGGCCCTCACCCACCAACCTAGTTGGTAACATGCTTCATCATCGGGCCCTACCCGAGGTACCGAGTGTACCTCAGGTGTGCTTCGATGCCAGATTACGGCGGAGTGGGTTTTTTGGTTTGTGAGGGTGCTGTAAGTGTGCTCTGAGTGAGGCTTAAAATACTGTCCTGGGTGTCCCAAAGACTGTTTTAATGGTGGGCCCCAGGCAGTCAATATAAGCAAAGGCTATCGGATGTGCACAGTAGGCTTATGGCCTCCGACGTCCTGTGCTGTAAACTAGTTTCAGCCAGGCCTTTTCTTCTACTGGCTTTCGTCAGGACCTTATATGTGTAGGGTGTTACAGGGGTTAGTATGAGTTTGTCAGCGCCCTGTGTGTAAAGCACACGCTACGGTGCTTATTGTGCAAGAGGTGTTTCCTCTCGAGTTGTACCTGTAGGGGGTAAAAAAGGACAGACATAACATTTAAGTAAAGGCTCCTTGTAGCGGGCTAAAAGCATTTAGTGAGGCTGCGCCAGGTGCCTAGAAGTGACCACGGACAAGGCGGCAGTGTTGGCGTCAGTGGCGGGTAGTGAAAGTGTGGCCGGTCTCACAATATGCGTTATTATTTGTGAAATTAGGCCTAAGTACTGTAACCACAGTTGGCGTAAACACTAGTGAAGGAATAAAAAACATTAAAATGGAGTTGCTTACACCTGATTTTAGCGAACAACTCAGCATAGAGCTCAACTGGAGGCCAGGATCACAGCTTAATACTTGATGATTCGTCAACCAATCTCAGCACGGCACTTAACACCAGCTGACCTATCCCAGCGTGACACACTCCAACATAATTTTTCACTCTTTTAAGTGGTACACCCTCTTTTACAATCTTCCTGCATACAAAATTGAACTGTGGGAATTGACAGAAATTAAGTGTTAGCATGAGCTGAAGCCATTTTGGTTGTGGCACCCATTTTTGTTAGCCTTATGATTCTGCTGTCTTCACTGTTGCCTGCCTTTCTATTCTGCTTGAGCTATCAGCTTTAATTAACTCCTTCTATTCTAATCTCAAGCAATGTATGAGCTCAGAAAGGCCTGTAGCTGCTAGAATGCACCTGTTTGAGAATGTAACTGTCCATCATGTCTTACTGATGTAAGCAGTTCTGTTTCCCCTCCCACTTTGCTGACTAAGTGATATTCATCTGCCCATGTTTGTCAGTATCTTTTCCTGTGTAGGCCTGTACCTTCTATTTGTAACTACATGCTTACTCTGCAACAAACTGTGTATAAAAGACTCATAGTCTGTGCATTCAAGCTATTACCTCCTGGAACACCTGAGGGTGTTGTATGGATGTGGTCCCACTCATGAGTGAATAAACTTGATATTTTGAATTCCAGCTTCAGTGCCAATCTCTTCTTTGTTAGTTTAAGGACCTCTGGACAGAGAAGGGTGAACCTCTGCACCGGTGGGCCCCAAAAAAGGCTCATTTGCACAGCACAACTCCAAGCAAGCACAATAAACAAATACATTTTATCTGTGCACTAAAGAATTCAAAGTAAACCATCCATACAAGAAACAATCGGAAATTAGGTTTTAACATCCTCCGACTCAACACACACTCATACACACAAATTAAATCCTGGCCAGCGAGAGATCTCCCTGATTGATATAACTTTGCCTTTGCAGAACAGGTTCCACTATCACCAATCAATGTTAGTACTCTAACAACAAATTGTTATAATCCCTATATCAATTGTGTAGTCAATAGTACATAACAAATCTGCACAACAGAAACTTAGAAGATAAGTAACACCCTAATTTCAAATATCAACTTACTTATTTATCCAGGGATCTTGGACTACCTTGAGTCCAATAACAACGTCAACTGCTCAACAAACAACTAATCATAAACACAACTATTCTATCGGCTTTACTATAACACAAAAAACACTGCAAACTTGTAATCAGATAATTGTGACGCACAACCCTATTAATACTTACACTTCCAACACTGCAGTTGTCTTCGATACCGCAAGCTCCTTCAGTCTTCAAATTCAAGCTTTGGATTTAAGGGACATTGACAATTCTAAAATAGGGCAAATTATTTCAGCTCCTTTGAAATATGCCATCCTTTTGCTACCAATTGAGGGGGCGGTGTTTTCTATATTTCAAACTTCGGGAATATTCATTAAATAACCCCTGCAACTAGTTGTCTAAGCCTTTGTTCATCAACAAGAAAAAGTGAGGAACAATCATCTACATAACAGTAAATCAATAAAGACTGTCAGTTCCGTCAATAAAGAGAATTAGTGTGAGTTAAAGGGTTGCATTTTCAATTCTTTCTAGTCTTTCATCTGTATATTCATTAGATATTAATATTTAGCTTTCAGCATTAAAAGTTGATATAATTCATCAATAGATATTTGATGACAAAAATTAACAAAATGTTAGTTTATACTCTGGAAAGTATTCTCAGCTCAAAGATATCAGCAGGCAGTTCAGTAAAATCTAAGTAAGCAGCCTCTCATGAAGAAAAGGCTTCAGAAACTCAAAGGTGAGTCTCCAGTCAGAAAGGTGAGGAATAATCCACAAGCTTATAAGCTCCTCTAGGAACATATGCTAATATAAACTCACAAAGTCTATGTTGCAACATTATTTTATTCTGTCTTCTTCTTCCTCTAATGGAATATCAACAAACTCCTAGGAATAAGCAAACTCCCTATTTACTCAGAGGTGCACATTAAACCATGAAAAGTTACAGTGTTGATGTTATGCAAACCAAACAGCTCTTCTGATGAATCATTCTTCTGGTCACCTCCTCTTCACTCTGTGAGAACACACTAAAAGTTGTCTAATACAAAGCAAATGCCTATTCACTAGCTAACAGAAAGCTTCAGGAAGAATATAGCATTTGAAATACAAAGGAAACATTATGAGCAAACAACTATTTAATGTGAAAAAACAGGCCTTTCCGTGTTAATTCATCATTTTTCAGTAAATATGGCCTCAACACTTAGGCTAACTTAATTTAGCACCTTTAATTCATTTCCTGTGTTGACACTAGAATGCCTCAACCACTCCAACGCAGGTAAAGAGCTGAAGAACTTCAAATCATAATCATAATAATATGGCACTTTTCAGTTCTGGAACCCCCAGTGTGTGTGGCATCAGGGGTTCCAAGGTCCCACAGTGTGTGTGTGGCATCAGGGGTTCCAAGGTCCTCCCAGTGTGTGCAGCATCAGGTGTTCCAAGGTCCCACCAGTGAGTGTGGCATCATGGGTTACTAGGTCCCCCCAGTGTGTGTGGCATCAGGGGTTCCAAGGTCCCCCAGTGTGTTTGTGGCATCAGGGGTTCCATGGTGCCCCCAGTGTGTGTGTGGCATCAGGGGTTCCATGCCCCCCCCCCAGTGTGAAATGAAATGAAATGAAACGTATATTTGTAAAGCGCAATTGCTGCCCTGAGGCGTCCAAGCGTTAGCGACAGGTATGATTTGCTTAACAGAAAGAAAACACTAGAGAGTTACTGAGAAGCCTTAAAGAGAAAAGTCTTCAACTGTTTCCGAAAGGAGGAGAGGTTAGGCTTGGACCTAAGTTGCAGGGGAAGTGAATTCCATAGCTTGGCGGCATTATGAGTGAACATCCTGCTGCCTGCTCTTGCCTTTTTTATTCTAGGGACAATCGCCATAAATGCCTGGCTAGAACGAAGATGTAGCGGTTAGTAACCCACAGATATCCCAAGAAGAGAAACCCTAAGCCACTAACCTTCAGGTACTGGCCGGCGGGGACCACAGCGCGAAGAATAGTATCCCAGTTCCCTAATAATGCCCACTCTCCCTGCACGAAACACATGCACGGGACAGAAGGCACTCCAGGAAAAAGGGAGAGAACAACGAAGGAGGATGTTGTTGAGAAGTTCCCCTCTTGGTCTGGTCACAAGGGAAGGATGTCTTCAAGTCACAACAATACTGGGAAAACATAAACGTACAGACCATTAGCTCCCTGCCTATAGTTCGTATACTACAAAGGATTAAGGAGAAAACCGTACTTACAAAAAATAACAGGGGAGATGCCCAAAAGGATTCTGGGTGATGTAGTAACGGGTCGATAATCTTGAGCCTCAAGAGTTCCTTTATTACTATGTGCCCATAAAGGTTTATAGGGGTGACTTCGATAGAACCTACTAGTTACTGTCACTGGAGGTAGTAAACGAAGTTTGACTTCAACGGACTGGTACTCCACCTCTGAACTAATGGAGACAAAAAGAAACAGTTTCTCTAGCACGGCCGTGCTTTGATAGTTCCTACCTCTAAATGTTCGAGAAGGAAAAGATGCGGCGTCCTCCTAGCGGGAAGGCAAGCGTCCGCGCACCACTCTGTACGGCGTCCTCCTAGCGGGAAGGCAAGCGTCCGCGCACACTCTGTCCGGCGTCCTCCTAGCGGGAAGGCAAGCGTCCGCGCACACTCTGTCCGGCGTCCTCCTAGCGGGAAGGCAAGCGTCCGCGCACAACTCTGTACGGCGTCCTCCTAGCGGGAAGGCAAGCGTCCGCGCACAGGCTCTCTCTATCCTGAAACGATGGAAGGATTGATAAGCACTGAGCTACGCAGGAGGATTGCTTATATCTCTGGTCCCACAACCACTTCCGGTTTGCCAGCACCCAGGTCCTTCTGGGAGTTGTAGTGCCCTGGCGGTTTCCGCGTATTGCGTACCTGTTTCGACCTCTCGAGGACAGCAGCGCTACAGAGCCCCCTCTCAAGGACTGCCGACTCGGCGGTCGACCCGGCTTCCCCGGATGCTCCTCGTGGAACCGAACCACCAACTCGGGACAATGGAGATTTAGCTCAGGTTCCCATGTCCGTTCCTCAACACCAAACCCTTTCCAATGCACTAGATACTGAACCCTTCCCCGGAACAGCCTTGAGTCTAACAGTTCCTGCACCTCATATTCCTCCAACCCGTCCACTAGCACTGGAGGGGGTTGAACGGGTAGTCTCGTCTCTACGGGACAGGGCTGGAGAAGGGACACGTGAAACACAGGGTGGATATGCCAGGTGCGAGGAATAGACACTCTCATGGCCACAGGGTTAATCACTTCCTCGATACTGTAAGGACCTATGTATTTGGGTTTTAGTTTGTTGACACCTCTGAGATGGATATATCTCGTGGAAAGCCATACCTTGTCCCCCACCTCGTACACCGGCTCAGGACTGCGTTTCTTGTCAGCATGTCTTTTCTGCGTTGCTTGTGCAGCTGACAGATGATGGATGGCGTCGATCCTAACCGCATGCAGATGAGCATGGTGTTCTTGGATGCTCGGCAGCTGTGATGCTACAGGCCATTCAAAAGGAAGAATGTTCGGGTGATATCCCAAAAGACAAAAGAATGGGGAGCAGCCCAGGGTGGAGTGATCGGTGTTATTATAGGTGAACTCTGCCATCCACAGGAGGGTGACCCAGTCAGTAGAGTTCTGCAGGGAAAAACATCGCAGATACTGCTCTATGGTCTGGTTGAGGCGTTCTGTTTTTCCGTCTGTTTGAGGGTGGTAACTCGTTGAGAGCCGGGCATCAATGGTTAGCGTTTTGCAAAGGGCTTTCCAGAAACGGGATGTAAACTGCGAACCCCTATCGGTAATGAAGACGGATGGGATGCCATGGGCTCTCACAAGATGTTGCAGGATCACGAGTGCCAGTTCTGCGGAGGTTGGTAGTCCCTCCAACGGTACAAAATGGCCCATTTTGGTCAGATGGTCAACGAGGACCAAGATCGTAGTCTTTCCTTGACACAAAGGCATTTCAACAATGAAGTCCATTGATACAGTGTGCCAAGGTTTGGGAGGAATGGGAATCGGGCGGAGCAACCCAGCTGGTCGGTTATGTATCGCCTTAGTTTGTGCACACACCGAACAATTCCGGACGTATTTCTTTACGTCGTTCCTGAGGTTGGGCCACCAGAAAGACCGTTCTATGGTGGCAATAGTTTTATATACACCCCAATGTCCTCCTAGTACAGAGTCGTGAGCCCACGTAAGTACCTGCATCTGTAGGCCAGGGTCCGGGACATACAAGGCATGGTGATGATACAAAAGGTCGTTGTTTTGTGTTCGCCCTAGGGGTTCTTCTTGGAGCCAAGTTGGAATATCGACGTCCGTCAACGACACCCTAATGTCCTCGAGGAAATCAGTGGATGTGAGCAAGGCAATGGTGCTTTTGGGAAAGGCACCCTCAGACAAGATAGAAGGTGGTTCACTGTGGTCAAGGGTGTCTGAGTCAGGGATGTCCTGGTTCCTGGAAAGGGCATCGGCCTTCCCATTTTGAGGGCCGGGACGATACTTGATCACAAAATCGTAATCCGAGAAAAAGAGTGTCCATCGGAGTTGTCTTGGTGTGAGGGCCTTCGCTGTTTTCAAGAACAAAAGGTTCCTGTGATCCGTGTATATCTCAAAGGTATGCCGGGCCCCCCACAAGTAGTGTCTCCATTCTTCGCAGCCTCTTTTGATGGCGAGCAATTCTTTATCCGTGATGGAATAATTGATCTCGCTTGGGCTCAGTTTCTTAGAGTAATAGGCGACGGGATGTATTTGTCCAGTTGTCGGATGTCTTTGGGACAAGACCCCTCCCAGAGCGTATTGGGATGCATCCGTTTCCAGTATGAATGGCAGTTGGGCATCAGGATGGCGCAAAATGGGGGCTTGAGTGAATCGCTCCTTGAGGGTGCGAAAGGATAGGTCTGCTTCTTCCCCCCACTTGAATGGCACGTTTTTTCGCAGCAGGCAGGAGATGGGATGGATAATCCTGGAGAAATCTTTTATAAATCTCCTGTAATAATTTGCAAAGCCCAAAAAACTCTGCACTGATTTGACGCTCCGTGGTGTAGCCCAGTTCTTGATGGCCTCTACCTTTCCATTTTCCATTTGGAATCCGTTAGCATTGATCACGTAGCCTAGAAAGGACACCTCTGGGACATGAAACAGACACTTTTCAAGTTTAGCGTATAATTCGTTTTGTTGCAGGCGTTCTAGCACTTCAGTGACGTGTTGTACGTGGTCTTGCATGGTCTTCGAATAGATGAGTATATCGTCTATGTATACCATGCATATGGTATCTAACAATCCCCTTAGCACCTCATCCATGAAATATTGGAAGGCGGCAGGGGCGTTGCATAGACCGAATGGCATTACCCTATACTCAAAGAGCCCAAACTTGGTGCGGAATGCGGTCTTCCACTCGTCGCCTTGTTTTACGCGCACAAGATGGTAGGCCCCACGAAGGTCCAGCTTGGTGAAATAGCGGGCTCCTTTGATTTGATCCATCAGCACGGATATCAACGGAAGGGGGTACCTGTTTTTGACCGTGATACTATTCAGTGCTCTGTAATCGATACAGGGTCTCAACTCATCGCAGTCCTTTTTCGGAATAAAAAATAAAGGGGATGATGCAGGGGAAGTGGAATGGCGAATGAATCCGGAGGCCATGTTTTCATCAATGTATTTCCTCAAATACTGGTTCTCCTTCTCTGCTAGAGCATAGACTCTACTGCAGGGTATCGCTGCCCCGGGTAGAAGATCGATACAGCAGTCGTACACACAATGCGGGGGTAATCTTGTTGCCTGCTTTTTGTCAAAGAGTTCGTGAAATCCTTCATATTCTATGGGTAACGAGCTGGCCTTCTTCGGGGCTTCCGCACAGGATACAGCCAAATGATGCGCCCAAGGGATCTCTTCGTCTTCGGCTGCCTCCGGGAAACTTTTACAACAATGTTCCTTGCAGTAAGCCGAGTTCATCGTCACCGTTCGTGCTGACCAGCTCACATCAGGATCGTGGAGAGTCAGCCAGGGCATGCCTAGGATGAGGCGGAACTGTGGCGCCGCTATCAAGTCAAATTGGATGAATTCTTGGTGTTCTTCATGCTGCATGCGAAGAGGCACCGTATGTTTGGTTACTGGCCCTGAGGTCAAGGAAGAGCCGTCGACAGCTTTTACGTTTTCTGGCTCATTCTTCCGCTCCCACGCAATCCCAAGGGAGGCAGCATACTCGAGGTCTATGTAGTTCCCTGTGGCTCCCGAATCCAACAGGGCTTCCACGTGAGTGACATTGTTCCCTGCTATAAATAAGGTCACCGGCATGTTTATATGGGCCACTGCTGGCATCATCGTGTTGGCAAGGAGAGAGGAGATCGATGTCTGTCTCACGTCCAACCCAGCGACCTCCGTCTGGGCCGGACTTTTTAGTTTTCCGACGTCTCTTTGGTTCCCAATATAACGGGTTTTCTTGGCCCCGGGTTTCTCTCGGGTTGTTGGGCCCTCGCTCTACATTCACGTATGAAGTGCCCCCCTTTACCACAATAAAGACAAAGCTTCATCCTTCGTCTACGCTCCCATTCTTCCGTTGTCAGAGGGCCTCGGATCCCACCGATCTGCATCGGCTCAACCCCCTCTGGATTCTTAGGGCCTTCCTCCGGCGACGGTTTTGGTTTGGGATACCATCCTTTCATGTCGCTCCTATTCCGGTCTCCCCGCCTTTCCAGAAGGCGATGGTCGAGTTGCACTGTAAGATCTATCAAGTCCTCACAGTTGGCAGGCATTTGGACTACTTGAGACAAGACGTCCTTTAACTCACTTCGAAGTCCTTGATAGAACAATGAGGTGCGCTTCTCCTGTGGCCAGTCAGTTTCAACCACCAGTCTGTTGAAAGCGGTGATATAGGTCAATAGGTCCTGCGACCCTTGGCGTAATGTGATAAGTTCTTTGTCCAAGGACAACATATGAGTCTTGCGGTCGAACAACCTCCGGAGGGCCGAACAGAAATCAAGGAAATGATGTAACACCGGATCATTCTTCTCCATTAACGGTATTGTCCAACTAGCCGCGTTCCCACTCATATAGGACATCATAAATGACGTTTTGGAGGCGTCGTCCTGAAACACCGCAGGCTTGCACAAAAAGTGGAGCCGGCATTGATTTAAGAATGTCTCAAATTTCTTTGGATCCCCATGAAAACGTTCAGGTGGGGAAAGAGGGATGCCCGTGTTCTGTATGACATGCACCGTAGGAGTGTGGTCGGTGGAGGACTGAGGTATGGCATTGGGGACAAAGAACCCACCCCCTGATGCTCCCTGGGGAGGGGATTGCGTTACTGGATGTCCAGGGGGAGGTAGAGTCGCTTCTCTTATGTAGGATCCTGTTCCCTGCCCTTTACGTACCATGCCCGCTACCTCTCTCCTCATGGTATTCATTTCTTTCTTCATCTCTTGGTTTTCTGCACGCGATGCGTGTACCTCGTGTTGAAGCGCATTAAGGCTTTCTACCAGCGAGGCTAACATAACATTTGGCTCCATGGTCCAGGCTCGGCTTGTCTACTTGGGCTTATCAATCTGTAGCGGTTAGTAACCCACAGATATCCCAAGAAGAGAAACCCTAAGCCACTAACCTTCAGGTACTGGCCGGCGGGGACCACAGCGCGAAGAATAGTATCCCAGTTCCCTAATAATGCCCACTCTCCCTGCACGAAACACATGCACGGGACAGAAGGCACTCCAGGAAAAAGGGAGAGAACAACGAAGGAGGATGTTGTTGAGAAGTTCCCCTCTTGGTCTGGTCACAAGGGAAGGATGTCTTCAAGTCACAACAATACGTTATGTTATGTTATGTTATTAATTTTTTATATAGCGCACGGATGCCGCAGCTAAGAGGCGTCCCGGCGCTTGGAGATCTGAATAACACAACACGAATGAGAAGGCCAGACAGGAAAACAGACTAGACTGTGGAGAAAAGGAAGGTCTTCAAGGTCTTCCTAAAAAGAAACAGGTCTGGGATTGAACGGAGTGGGGCTGGAAGAGAGTTCCAAAGGGCAGCCGCCAGCACTGAAAACGAGCGACCACCCATTCTAGCCCGTTTAAAGCGAGGCACAGTGGCAAGGTTCAATCCAGCGGAGCGAAGAGCTCTAGCAGGAGCATAGTGCCGAATAGTCTGTGAAAGGATCGGGGGAGAGGCTAAATTAAGAATTTTAAAAGTTAAGCAGAGGGCTTTAAACTTAACTCTTTGCTCAATTGGAAGCCAATGAAGATTCCGGATGGTTTGGCGAGCTGAGACAAATTTCGGGAGGCCGACAAGCATCCTAGCAGCCGCGTTCTGAACTCTCTGAAGACGGGACAGTTCGGCCTGATTTAGACCCAAGAACAGAGAATTGGCATAGTCCAGTCTGGTAAGAACCAGAGCCTGGACCATGATCTGTCTTGTCTCAGCATCGAAAAATTTAAAAATGGGTCTCAGACAATGCAAAGTACCAAAACATACGCCAGCCACGCGTTTGGTATGGGAGATAAATGAAAGCTTGTCATCAAACCACACCCCGAGGTTTCTGACTTCACTCACAGGGGTAGGCACAGGGCCAAAATCAGTAGGCCACCATTGATCTCCCCATAGACCACTTTCCTTACCGAAAATAATGACCTCGGTCTTAGAGGCATTTAATTGAAGCCGGTTGTCCGCCATCCAGCCAGAAACAGCTTTTAACGCTGACTGGAAGGTGGAGGCGTCCATGTTGGAGTCGCCATTTAGTGCCACCGCCAGCTGCGTGTCATCGGCGTATGACACTAAGGAAAGACCAAAACTGTGGGCTACCTCCGCCAAAGGCTGAACATACAAATTAAATAAAGTGGGGCTGAGAGCCGAACCTTGGGGAACACCCTGAAGAATAGGACGAGAAGCAGAAACAAGAGGAGGGGTGGACACTTTGAAACCTCGATCCTTAAGAAAAGAGCGAAACCACTCGAGTGCCGTCTCACCGACTCCAGCCTCCATCAGACGATGTAATAAAATCTGATGGGACACCGTGTCAAAGGCGGCACTGAGATCCAGAAGGATCAGTGCCGCCGTCTGACCCTGATCCAACATCTTCCTAATATGTTCCACCACAGCCAAGAGAGCTGTTTCGGTGCTATGACCAGCACGGAATCCGTTCTGGGAAATGTCCAGTAGATTCATCTCTTGCAGGTAAGCAGATAGAATACGGTTAGCATGTGCTTCCGCTAGCTTGGCTGGCCAGGGAAGAAGGGAAATGGGCCGGTAATGTTCTGGCTTAGTCGGATCGAGGGTAGGTTTCTTAAGGATCGGAATGACCATAGCCTGTTTCCAGGCCTTGGGAACACTGCCAGAACTAAAAGACAAATTGATGAGATCGTGTAGGGCAGGATAGCAACATTCAGCAAGTTCCCGGAATTGAGCGGGTCGCAAGGGATCATCCGGAGAGCCGGATTTGACTTTTGTTGTCAGAGCTAAGAACTCATCCCAGGTCGGACTGGAAATGGTTAGCAATGATTTAGGAGCCATAGATGTAGACATTTCCTCCCTGATGGGAAGCTGAGAAAATGACCTGTAGATGGCCTCCACCTTTTCAACAAAAAACGAGGCTAGATCCTCGCAGTGTGCCAAGGAGGGCTCAATAGTAGCAGTGTCCGTCCTCTTACTTGTAAGGTCCTTACACACCCTGAAGATGACCTTAGAGGGGTTGGTACTATTCTTAATCTCCTGAGCGTAAAAAGCAGCCCTGGCAGTACATATGGCCCGATGATACACTCTAGTGCAAGCCCTATAGGCCGCCTTGAGGTCAGTATCATACGCTTTACGCCAAGCACGTTCTGCTTTTTTACAGGAGACTTTAAGGGCTTTCAGGGATTCATCGTACCAAGGGCTGGAAGGACTCGATCTGGTCTTACTCCACTTGGCCGGAATGAGCATATCTAAGGATTGATTGAGCCATTCGCAGAAAGTATCATAGCCCCGGGAGACTTCAATAGGAGGTGAAGGATGGTATTTCATCAGTAGCTGATGGAAATGCTCTAAATTCAAATTTCTCCAGGGACGTCTGAAACTGGCTGGGATGTTATTTTTCGGGGAAGGTAGAATAGTGGCGATACGGATCTCAATCAAATGGTGATCAGTCCATGCCATTGGTCTAGGGGGCAGCACTGAAATATTGGTTACAAGGTTCGTTAAAACGGGATCTAATATGTGGCCGCCCGTATGGGTCGGTAGTTGTACCAATTGAGTCATTTGGAGCGCTTCAAGATCCTCCAACAAGCTATGTACCGAGTTGGAGAGTGGAACGTCCATATGGAGGTTGAGGTCACCAAGGATTGTAAAATTAGCCGTTTTCAAAGCTAGGGAAGAGATCACCTCCGGGAGGCTTTGGCGAAAAGCGCCCTCGGGACCAGGGGGCCTGTAGATTAGAAGTCCCGTAAACGTAAAGTGGGGATTCACTGAGATGTTAAAAAGGGCACTCTCACATCCTGGCAATGAGATGGGTTTCCAAATGCAGGGGTAGCATGATTTCACCGCAACTGCTATACCTCCACCTCTAGCATTGCGGGGAAGGGAGTGCATAGTGTATCCCACAGGCAAGGCTAAATTCATGACCGCCATGGACTGGTCATGCAGCCAAGTTTCCGTGAAGAAAAAAATGTCCGGGGCCTCGTCCGTTATCAGGGTAAAAACTTCAAGAGCGTGGCAAGACAGTGATCTGACATTTAAATGAAAAATTTTAAGAGAAGATTGGGTGGGAGAGACTACAGCAGTATCCACTTTTCTGACCACTATAGGCCTAGCTTGCAAACTCTTAATGGGCAGAGGTAAGGGTAGTTTAAAAGAGAATACTGGGAAAACATAAACGTACAGACCATTAGCTCCCTGCCTATAGTTCGTATACTACAAAGGATTAAGGAGAAAACCGTACTTACAAAAAATAACAGGGGAGGGGGCATGGCTTCGAGGGCGAAGATGGCGGACGCGGCTCTGTAGAGCTCCTGCCAGCCCGTTCCTTATCCGCTAATTTATCCTGGCCTTACCTCCTCTTCCCCCGTCTCAGCTAGTGTGGGAGTTTGCTGGAGTCCTGAGGATCCCGGTGGTGTGCTTCTTTGAGCTCCAGGCGCCCGCTGGCGCGACCATCGAGGGCCATCCATTCTGGGCCTACTTGCCGCGTGGCGAGCCGGGGCCTCGATTTTCCATTCGCCCGCTGGTGGCCGGCGGGGCAGCAGCCATCTTTGCGCGGCCTATTGGGGCGGAGTCACCGGAGTCGAAGCTAGGGGCTCGTGACCGTGCCCTGCAAGGAGAAGGTTCCAGCGCACCAGTGAAGGGGACCCGCGGCATATCCTGATTGCCCTGTCTTGCCTCTAGCGGGGCTGTGGCGTGCCCGGGACGGAGGTTTCGGTGTGGGGCCCAGGCTTGGTGGCCCCAGCGCCGCGGAGGCGGGGAGAGACTTCCATTACTCCGGGGTCTGCATTCCTTCCCGGCGACGCGGAACGGCCCGCATCTGAGTCCGTCTCTCCGGCTGCCTGCTTCAGCGAGGTGCCCTGCGGCGGAGCCCTTCCTCCGGCCCAACTCATCGGCGGCCATGACGCGGGGCAGAGGCGGCCTCACTGCGACCACGAAGGGGCCCATCGACAAATTCACTGGCCCGGGGAATGGTGCTGGAGCGGCCGGGGGGAGTCAACCGGCAGGCCCGGACAATGCAACGCTACTCACGGCCATCACACAACCCAGAGACATGTTGGACGCGAAGATCGGAGCGGTGGGCGCCGATGTAATGTTGCTGCGCCAGGATCTCCGCAATGCGGTGGCCCGCATCACAGAGGCTGAAACCCGGGTCACGACGGTGGAGGGTGATGTCGATGCTCTGAAGAAGAGGGTCGCCGATCTGGAACAGACGCAGCGGGGCCTGGCGCTCCGGGTGGAGGACGCAGAAGGACGGGCGCGGCGCAATAACCTCCGCTTTGTGGGCTTTCCGGAGGACTGCGAAAAGGGGCCCATGGACGTCTTCCTCTCCCGGTGGCTGGAGAGTTGGTTGCCTCCGGACGTTTTATCGAGCTGTTTTGTGGTGGAACATGCCCATCGGGCCCTGATACAGAAGCCCCCGACTGGAGAGAGGCCTCGCCCGATCATAGCCCGGATCCTGAACTATCACGACAGGGATGTCATCCTTCGGGAGGCGAGGCTCAAGGACACTCTACTGTTCGACAACAGCAAAATCATGATTTTCTCTGACTATACTAAGTTGGTCCAACAGCAGCGACACTCCTTTTTGGCGGCCAAGGCCAAGCTCCGGGGTCTGAAACTTCAGTACTCCCTGTTGTATCCGGCCCGCCTTCGGGTCATCTTCAACTCGAAGACACACTTCTTCGATACCCCGGAGGCCGTCTTTGCTTGGACCGATGAGGCGGTCCGGCTTCGCCCTCATGTTCAGCCGGGGCTCCACTCCGGCGCCTCCCGTAGCTCTTCCCAGGAGCGGGGCGACCAGCGTGCCAACGGGAAGCGGCACCGCAAGTCCCGGTCGAGGCGGCGATCCTTGTCTCGAGACCCTCTCTTGGGCGACACGCAGCCTGAGACAGATCAATCCGGCGGGGGGTCGTGATTCCCCATGGCTGACACTTGATTTCTGCCTTTCGTTTGGGGCCACCTGCTGTGACGGCGGATTGCAGCTCAGCGGCCCAGGCCGGGTCTGGTGCAGTATTGCTTGGCCATTACGGGCCTCATTAGGACTCTGGTGGACAATTGCACTGTATTTGTACTGTTATTGCTGATGCTGACTTGGGGGGGGAGGGGGGGGGGCATGTTTCGTGGGCTGCCTCCTGCTGTTGGGGTTTGGGAGGTTCTTGTTTTGGGGTGTGTGCTTGGTTAGTCCTTAGGGGTTGAGTGGGATCCATTGGCATACCTACCTTTCGGTGCTTCGTTTGGCACCTAAACTACCGTATGCCGCGACAGGTACTTCATTGTTTTTTGAGGTATTGGGGTGGGGGTGGGGGGTCCGGGATGGCTTGTTGGGGTGTTGGGGGGACTGGTAGTGTGGGGGGTAAGGGTAGTGGGGTACTGTTTCTTGGGGTGCACGTGATCTCTCTGAATACTGCTGCTAAGTGGATTGGGACCAGGGCCCCGGGCCGGGGTCAGTGGGGTTTGTTGTGTCAGGATGATGGCTGATGCAACTCGATTGGCGCCTCCTAGCGCCACTATGCATATTCTTAGCTGGAATGTCCGGGGTCTCTTGGATAAGATCAAGCGGGGGGCGGTCCTGCGCTGGGCCAAAAGAGATCTTGTGGATGTGCTCATGCTCCAGGAAACACACATGCTTGGCACGAAGGCCCTCAGTCTCCAGCGTTTTGGTTTTCACCAGGTATTCCATGCTGGGTTTGCCAGGGGTTCTAGAGAGGTGGCTATCCTTGTTCATAGGCGCCTGGCGTATACGCACGAGCGCCAGTGGCTTGACCCTCAGGGGCGCTTTGTATTCATCCAAGGGAGAGTGGGTGTGGAACCGGTGGTGTTTGGGTGTGTGTATGCTCCCCCCCCTCTGCAATGGGCATTAGCCGAACGTATACTCGCTCTATGGGCTGACCTCCCTGATTCCTTGGCGGTGATTGGCGGCGATTGGAATGATGTTGTGAACGTGGCTATGGACCGGCAGCGGAGGCAAGGGGTGGCGCCTGCCCCCCCTCCTACGCGGTTGGGCGCTATGTTGGATGCGCTAGGCTGGACTGATGTCTGGAGGCATTTGCATGCGGAGCGCCGCGAGTACACGTACGTCTCAGCGGTTCATGGCTCCCTCTCGCGCCTAGACTACATCTTCGTTCCACGGGCCTACCTTGCAAGGGTGAAGGGGGCAGTTATACGGCCTCGCGGGCTCTCCGACCATTCCCCGGTCGCAGTCCGGATAGACCTGCATAAACCGCGCCAACCCTTCCGCATCTGCAGCGGCCTGACTACTCCCAGCATATTCGCGGCGCTATCGCCCAGTACTGGCAAGATAACCTGGGTGTGGGGGTGGATGCGGTGACAGTCTGGGAGGCCATGAAACCCACTCTGCGAGGTGTCGACCTGGCTTGGTGCACATCGGCTCGACGGGCACGGTTGGAGGGTATTGCCGCCGCGGCAGGGCGGGTGGAGGATTTGGAGGCCCGCCACAGAACTCGGGCGGATGACCTCACACTGAGGCAACTCCTGCAGGCGCAACAGACGCACTCCTCGGTCCTACTGAATGAGGCTCGACAGGCGTGGCTGGCCACCCGTAGCCGGGTGTATCAGTGGGGCGACAAGTCTTGTACCATGCTTCACCGGCTGTGTCAACAAACCCTGCAGCCCCTTACGCTCCCTGGCCTGGTGGACGATGCGGGTGTTGCCATCACGGACCCGGCTGCGCTGGCTGCCAGCTTTGCGCATTACTATAGGTGTCAGTACGCCTCCCGGGAGGCGGTCGCTCCCGCTGCCATCGCTGAATATCTTGCCTCGGTCCCCCCGGCTACAGTGTCTGATGAGGTGCGTGATGCTCTTGACCTCCCCCTGACGGCAGAGGAGCTTGGAGATGCGCTGGGTCAATTGAATGCGGGCAAAGCCCCTGGACCGAGCGGCTTCCCCAGTGAGTTTTATAGAAAGTTCCACCTGCAGCTCGGGCCGCATTACTTGCGTGCGTTGGAGATGGCGCGTGGGCAGGGCCGCCTCCCACCGGATTGGCGACATGCCGAGATCGTTGTGTTCCAGAAGCCGGGGAGGCCCCCGGACCGGCACGACTCCTACCGCCCCATCTCTCTTATTAATTTTGAGGCCAAGCTCTTGGCCAAAGCACTCGCGAACCGCTTGCTTCCCCACATCACCGCCCTTGTCCATCCTGATCAGGCCGGCTTTATGCCGCACCGGGCGACTCGGCACAACATACGGCGGGCGCAGGCGGCGGTTGACGCTATTGGGGTGTCGGAGGACCAGGCTGAGTTATTGCTGGCCGACATTGACAGCGCTTTCGACTCAGTCAGCTGGACCTTCCTGTTCACGCTTCTGCCACTGCTGAACTTAGGCCCGGTCTTTGTCTCCTACATCCGCCTGCTTTACACGGAGGTTACTGCCTCGGTGCGGATCTCGGGGGCGACCTCGGCGCGCTTCCCGGTAACTCGGGGCACGCGGCAGGGTTGTCCACTCTCTCCCTACCTGTTCGCGCTGGCCATGGAACCGCTGGCTGCCAGGGTCCGCGCTGATGCGCTGTATCGAGGCTTCATCTGGAGTGCGACCCACACAGACCGCATTGCTCTTTACGCGGATGACGTGCTGTTCTTTATGACCGACCTTCGGATTACGGGCCCCCGGGTCCTGGAGCTAATGCAGGGCTTTGGCCAGGTGTCGGGCCTCTATCTTAACCCGCGCAAATCGACTCTATGGGTGTTGGGCGGTGGTGCAGAGGACCTTCCATGGGCAGCGTCCCTTCGGATGGCGGTGGCAGGTGTAAAATACTTGGGGGTCTTCCTCTCCACCTCGCCTACGGAGGCATGGGGCCGGAACATCCAGCCGGTCTGGGACCGGGTCCAGTTGGACATCAAAACATGGACTCGTATGCCCCTTAACATCTATGGCCGGTCGGCCATTTTCAAAATGGTGGCTCTGCCCCGCCTTCTCTACCAGCTGCAGAATCACCCCTATCCGATTGACCCGCAGTGGTTCCGCAGTGTCGACTCGGTGCTGTGAAGGTTCTTGTGGGCGGGGGGTGCCTCTCGGGTGGCGCTCCGGACGTGCTTCCTCTCTACCTACTGCGGTGGCCTGGCTACCGCGGACATGCTGTCCTACTATCAGGCCTCCCATCTCCTGGTGCTTAATGAGTGGTGGTATGGGGACCGTGGCGATCCGGCCTACGCCCTGGAACACCTTTTGATGGGTGATGCCTCCATTCACACTCTGCTTTATTCGGCCAGGAAAAGGCGAGCGCTCCCGCGTGTTACCCAGCTAGTGTTTGCCGTTTGGCGGAGGGCCCTTCACCGTACGGGGTGGTGGGGTAGACTGACGGCGGAGACCCCGCTGTGGCGCAATGGCCTGCTACCGGCGCTGGCGTCGCTGCAGGGCTTTGATGGGTGGGACGCAATCGGGGTTTCGTCCTTAGGGCATGTCCTCTCCGGCACCACTCTTAAATCCTTTCAGGAGCTTAGCACCGAATTCAGCATGCCCAGGTCCCAGTTCTTCCGCTACCTCCAATTCCGACATGCCCTTGCTCCTAGCCTGGTGGGGCTGGAGCAGCTCCCGGACTTCAGTCCCATAGAAGCGAAGCTGTTTATGGGCGACCTGGGTGCCAAAAAAGTCTCCCAGATCTACCGCTCCCTAGTCACACACTGCTCCCCCTCGCTCTCGGCGCTGAAGGCCCAGTGGGTGGCCGATGTTGGCCCATTGGACGAGGATGATTGGCGCGAATGGCGAATGGCACGTTTTTTCGCAGCAGGCAGGAGATGGGATGGATAATCCTGGAGAAATCTTTTATAAATCTCCTGTAATAATTTGCAAAGCCCAAAAAACTCTGCACTGATTTGACGCTCCGTGGTGTAGCCCAGTTCTTGATGGCCTCTACCTTTCCATTTTCCATTTGGAATCCGTTAGCATTGATCACGTAGCCTAGAAAGGACACCTCTGGGACATGAAACAGACACTTTTCAAGTTTAGCGTATAATTCGTTTTGTTGCAGGCGTTCTAGCACTTCAGTGACGTGTTGTACGTGGTCTTGCATGGTCTTCGAATAGATGAGTATATCGTCTATGTATACCATGCATATGGTATCTAACAATCCCCTTAGCACCTCATCCATGAAATATTGGAAGGCGGCAGGGGCGTTGCATAGACCGAATGGCATTACCCTATACTCAAAGAGCCCAAACTTGGTGCGGAATGCGGTCTTCCACTCGTCGCCTTGTTTTACGCGCACAAGATGGTAGGCCCCACGAAGGTCCAGCTTGGTGAAATAGCGGGCTCCTTTGATTTGATCCATCAGCACGGATATCAACGGAAGGGGGTACCTGTTTTTGACCGTGATACTATTCAGTGCTCTGTAATCGATACAGGGTCTCAACTCATCGCAGTCCTTTTTCGGAATAAAAAATAAAGGGGATGATGCAGGGGAAGTGGAATGGCGAATGAATCCGGAGGCCATGTTTTCATCAATGTATTTCCTCAAATACTGGTTCTCCTTCTCTGCTAGAGCATAGACTCTACTGCAGGGTATCGCTGCCCCGGGTAGAAGATCGATACAGCAGTCGTACACACAATGCGGGGGTAATCTTGTTGCCTGCTTTTTGTCAAAGAGTTTGTGAAATCCTTCATATTCTATGGGTAACGAGCTGGCCTTCTTCGGGGCTTCCGCACAGGATACAGCCAAATGATGCGCCCAAGGGATCTCTTCGTCTTCGGCTGCCTCCGGGAAACTTTTACAACAATGTTCCTTGCAGTAAGCCGAGTTCATCGTCACCGTTCGTGCTGACCAGCTCACATCAGGATCGTGGAGAGTCAGCCAGGGCATGCCTAGGATGAGGCGGAACTGTGGCGCCGCTATCAAGTCAAATTGGATGAATTCTTGGTGTTCTTCATGCTGCATGCGAAGAGGCACCGTATGTTTGGTTACTGGCCCTGAGGTCAAGGAAGAGCCGTCGACAGCTTTTACGTTTTCTGGCTCATTCTTCCGCTCCCACGCAATCCCAAGGGAGGCAGCATACTCGAGGTCTATGTAGTTCCCTGTGGCTCCCGAATCCAACAGGGCTTCCACGTGAGTGACATTGTTCCCTGCTATAAATAAGGTCACCGGCATGTTTATATGGGCCACTGCTGGCATCATCGTGTTGGCAAGGAGAGAGGAGATCGATGTCTGTCTCACGTCCAACCCAGCGACCTCCGTCTGGGCCGGACTTTTTAGTTTTCCGACGTCTCTTTGGTTCCCAATATAACGGGTTTTCTTGGCCCCGGGTTTCTCTCGGGTTGTTGGGCCCTCGCTCTACATTCACGTATGAAGTGCCCCCCTTTACCACAATAAAGACAAAGCTTCATCCTTCGTCTACGCTCCCATTCTTCCGTTGTCAGAGGGCCTCGGATCCCACCGATCTGCATCGGCTCAACCCCCTCTGGATTCTTAGGGCCTTCCTCCGGCGACGGTTTTGGTTTGGGATACCATCCTTTCATGTCGCTCCTATTCCGGTCTCCCCGCCTTTCCAGAAGGCGATGGTCGAGTTGCACTGTAAGATCTATCAAGTCCTCACAGTTGGCAGGCATTTGGACTACTTGAGACAAGACGTCCTTTAACTCACTTCGAAGTCCTTGATAGAACAATGAGGTGCGCTTCTCCTGTGGCCAGTCAGTTTCAACCACCAGTCTGTTGAAAGCGGTGATATAGGTCAATAGGTCCTGCGACCCTTGGCGTAATGTGATAAGTTCTTTGTCCAAGGACAACATATGAGTCTTGCGGTCGAACAACCTCCGGAGGGCCGAACAGAAATCAAGGAAATGATGTAACACCGGATCATTCTTCTCCATTAACGGTATTGTCCAACTAGCCGCGTTCCCACTCATATAGGACATCATAAATGACGTTTTGGAGGCGTCGTCCTGAAACACCGCAGGCTTGCACAAAAAGTGGAGCCGGCATTGATTTAAGAATGTCTCAAATTTCTTTGGATCCCCATGAAAACGTTCAGGTGGGGAAAGAGGGATGCCCGTGTTCTGTATGACATGCACCGTAGGAGTGTGGTCGGTGGAGGACTGAGGTATGGCATTGGGGACAAAGAACCCACCCCCTGATGCTCCCTGGGGAGGGGATTGCGTTACTGGATGTCCAGGGGGAGGTAGAGTCGCTTCTCTTATGTAGGATCCTGTTCCCTGCCCTTTACGTACCATGCCCGCTACCTCTCTCCTCATGGTATTCATTTCTTTCTTCATCTCTTGGTTTTCTGCACGCGATGCATGTACCTCGTGTTGAAGCGCATTAAGGCTTTCTACCAGCGAGGCTAACATAACATTTGGCTCCATGGTCCAGGCTCGGCTTGTCTACTTGGGCTTATCAATCTGTAGCGGTTAGTAACCCACAGATATCCCAAGAAGAGAAACCCTAAGCCACTAACCTTCAGGTACTGGCCGGCGGGGACCACAGCGCGAAGAATAGTATCCCAGTTCCCTAATAATGCCCACTCTCCCTGCACGAAACACATGCACGGGACAGAAGGCACTCCAGGAAAAAGGGAGAGAACAACGAAGGAGGATGTTGTTGAGAAGTTCCCCTCTTGGTCTGGTCACAAGGGAAGGATGTCTTCAAGTCACAACAATACGTTATGTTATGTTATGTTATTAATTTTTTATATAGCGCACGGATGCCGCAGCTAAGAGGCGTCCCGGCGCTTGGAGATCTGAATAACACAACACGAATGAGAAGGCCAGACAGGAAAACAGACTAGACTGTGGAGAAAAGGAAGGTCTTCAAGGTCTTCCTAAAAAGAAATAGGTCTGGGATTGAACGGAGTGGGGCTGGAAGAGAGTTCCAAAGGGCAGCCGCCAGCACTGAAAACGAGCGACCACCCATTCTAGCCCGTTTAAAGCGAGGCACAGTGGCAAGGTTCAATCCAGCGGAGCGAAGAGCTCTAGCAGGAGCATAGTGCCGAATAGTCTGTGAAAGGATCGGGGGAGAGGCTAAATTAAGAATTTTAAAAGTTAAGCAGAGGGCTTTAAACTTAACTCTTTGCTCAATTGGAAGCCAATGAAGATTCCGGATGGTTTGGCGAGCTGAGACAAATTTCGGGAGGCCGACAAGCATCCTAGCAGCCGCGTTCTGAACTCTCTGAAGACGGGACAGTTCGGCCTGATTTAGACCCAAGAACAGAGAATTGGCATAGTCCAGTCTGGTAAGAACCAGAGCCTGGACCATGATCTGTCTTGTCTCAGCATCGAAAAATTTAAAAATGGGTCTCAGACAATGCAAAGTACCAAAACATACGCCAGCCACGCGTTTGGTATGGGAGATAAATGAAAGCTTGTCATCAAACCACACCCCGAGGTTTCTGACTTCACTCACAGGGGTAGGCACAGGGCCAAAATCAGTAGGCCACCATTGATCTCCCCATAGACCACTTTCCTTACCGAAAATAATGACCTCGGTCTTAGAGGCATTTATTTGAAGCCGGTTGTCCGCCATCCAGCCAGAAACAGCTTTTAATGCTGACTGGAAGGTGGAGGCATCCATGTTGGAGTCGCCATTTAGTGCCACCGCCAGCTGCGTGTCATCGGCGTATGACACTAAGGAAAGACCAAAACTGTGGGCTACCTCCGCCAAAGGCTGAACATACAAATTAAATAAAGTGGGGCTGAGAGCCGAACCTTGGGGAACACCCTGAAGAATAGGACGAGAAGCAGAAACAAGAGGAGGGGTGGACACTTTGAAACCTCGATCCTTAAGAAAAGAGCGAAACCACTCGAGTGCCGTCTCACCGACTCCAGCCTCCATCAGACGATGTAATAAAATCTGATGGGACACCGTGTCAAAGGCGGCACTGAGATCCAGAAGGATCAGTGCCGCCGTCTGACCCTGATCCAACATCTTCCTAATATGTTCCACCTCAGCCAAGAGAGCTGTTTCGGTGCTATGACCAGCACGGAATCCGTTCTGGGAAATGTCCAGTAGATTCATCTCTTGCAGGTAAGCAGATAGAATACGGTTAGCATGTGCTTCCGCTAGCTTGGCTGGCCAGGGAAGAAGGGAAATGGGCCGGTAATGTTCTGGCTTAGTCGGATCGAGGGTAGGTTTCTTAAGGATCGGAATGACCATAGCCTGTTTCCAGGCCTTGGGAACACTGCCAGAACTAAAAGACAAATTGATGAGATCGTGTAGGGCAGGATAGCAACATTCAGCAAGTTCCCGGAATTGAGCGGGTCGCAAGGGATCATCCGGAGAGCCGGATTTGACTTTTGTTGTCAGAGCTAAGAACTCATCCCAGGTCGGACTGGAAATGGTTAGCAATGATTTAGGAGCCATAGATGTAGACATTTCCTCCCTGATGGGAAGCTGAGAAAATGACCTGTAGATGGCCTCCACCTTTTCAACAAAAAACGAGGCTAGATCCTCGCAGTGTGCCAAGGAGGGCTCAATAGTAGCAGTGTCCGTCCTCTTACTTGTAAGGTCCTTACACACCCTGAAGATGACCTTAGAGGGGTTGGTACTATTCTTAATCTCCTGAGCGTAAAACCGATGATACACTCTAGTGCAAGCCCTATAGGCCGCCTTGAGGTCAGTATCATACGCTTTGCGCCAAGCACGTTCTGCTTTTTTACAGGAGACTTTAAGGGCTTTCAGGGATTAATCGTACCAAGGGCTGGAAGGACTCGATCTGGTCTTACTCCACTTGGCCGGAATGAGCATATCTAAGGATTGATTGAGCCATTCGCAGAAAGTATCATAGCCCCGGGAGACTTCAATAGGAGGTGAAGGATGGTATTTCATCAGTAGCTGATGGAAATGCTCTAAATTCAAATTTCTCCAGGGACGTCTGAAACTGGCTGGGATGTTATTTTTCGGGGAAGGTAGAATAGTGGCGATACGGATCTCAATCAAATGGTGATCAGTCCATGCCATTGGTCTAGGGGGCAGCACTGAAATATTGGTTACAAGGTTCGTTAAAACGGGATCTAATATGTGGCCGCCCGTATGGGTCGGTAGTTGTACCAATTGAGTCATTTGGAGCGCTTCAAGATCCTCCAACAAGCTATGTACCGAGTTGGAGAGTGGAACGTCCATATGGAGGTTGAGGTCACCAAGGATTGTAAAATTAGCCGTTTTCAAAGCTAGGGAAGAGATCACCTCCGGGAGGCTTTGGCGAAAAGCGCCCTCGGGACCAGGGGGCCTGTAGATTAGAAGTCCCGTAAACGTAAAGTGGGGATTCACTGAGATGTTAAAAAGGGCACTCTCACATCCTGGCAATGAGATGGGTTTCCAAATGCAGGGGTAGCATGATTTCACCGCAACTGCTATACCTCCACCTCTAGCATTGCGGGGAAGGGAGTGCATAGTGTATCCCACAGGCAAGGCTAAATTCATGACCGCCATGGACTGGTCATGCAGCCAAGTTTCCGTGAAGAAAAAAATGTCCGGGGCCTCGTCCGTTATCAGGGTAAAAACTTCAAGACCGTGGCAAGACAGTGATCTGACATTTAAATGAAAAATTTTAAGAGAAGATTGGGTGGGAGAGACTACAGCAGTATCCACTTTTCTGACCACTATAGGCCTAGCTTGCAAACTCTTAATGGGCAGAGGTAAGGGTAGTTTAAAAGAGAATACTGGGAAAACATAAACGTACAGACCATTAGCTCCCTGCCTATAGTTCGTATACTACAAAGGATTAAGGAGAAAACCGTACTTACAAAAAATAACAGGGGAGGGGGCATGGCTTCGAGGGCGAAGATGGCGGACGCGGCTCTGTAGAGCTCCTGCCAGCCCGTTCCTTATCCGCTAATTTATCCTGGCCTTACCTCCTCTTCCCCCGTCTCAGCTAGTGTGGGAGTTTGCTGGAGTCCTGAGGATCCCGGTGGTGTGCTTCTTTGAGCTCCAGGCGCCCGCTGGCGCGACCATCGAGGGCCGTCCATTCTGGGCCTACTTGCCGCGTGGCGAGCCGGGGCCTCGATTTTCCATTCGCCCGCTGGTGGCCGGCGGGGCAGCAGCCATCTTTGCGCGGCCTATTGGGGCGGAGTCACCGGAGTCGAAGCTAGGGGCTCGTGACCGTGCCCTGCAAGGAGAAGGTTCCAGCGCACCAGTGAAGGGGACCCGCGGCATATCCTGATTGCCCTGTCTTGCCTCTAGCGGGGCTGTGGCGTGCCCGGGACGGAGGTTCCGGTGTGGGGCCCAGGCTTGGTGGCCCCAGCGCCGCGGAGGCGGGGAGAGACTTCCATTACTCCGGGGTCTGCATTCCTTCCCGGCGACGCGGAACGGCCCGCATCTGAGTCCGTCTCTCCGGCTGCCTGCTTCAGCGAGGTGCCCTGCGGCGGAGCCCTTCCTCCGGCCCAACTCATCGGCGGCCATGACGCGGGGCAGAGGCGGCCTCACTGCGACCACGAAGGGGCCCATCGACAAATTCACTGGCCCGGGGAATGGTGCTGGAGCGGCCGGGGGGAGTCAACCGGCAGGCCCGGACAATGCAATGCTACTCACGGCCATCACACAATCCAGAGACATGTTGGACGCGAAGATCGGAGCGGTGGGCGCCGATGTAATGTTGCTGCGCCAGGATCTCCGCAATGCGGTGGCCCGCATCACAGAGGCTGAAACCCGGGTCACGACGGTGGAGGGTGATGTCGATGCTCTGAAGAAGAGGGTCGCCGATCTGGAACAGACGCAGCGGGGCCTGGCGCTCCGGGTGGAGGACGCAGAAGGACGGGCGCGGCGCAATAACCTCCGCTTTGTGGGCTTTCCGGAGGACTGCGAAAAGGGGCCCATGGACGTCTTCCTCTCCCGGTGGCTGGAGAGTTGGTTGCCTCCGGACGTTTTATCGAGCTGTTTCGTGGTGGAACGTGCCCATCGGGCCCTGATACAGAAGCCCCCGACTGGAGAGAGGCCTCGCCCGATCATAGCCCGGATCCTGAACTATCACGACAGGGATGTCATCCTTCGGGAGGCGAGGCTCAAGGACACTCTACTGTTCGACAACAGCAAAATCATGATTTTCCCTGACTATACTAAGTTGGTCCAACAGCAGCGACACTCCTTTTTGGCGGCCAAGGCCAAGCTCCGGGGTCTGAAACTTCAGTACTCCCTGTTGTATCCGGCCCGCCTTCGGGTCATCTTCAACTCGAAGCCACACTTCTTCGATACCCCGGAGGCCGTCTTTGCTTGGACCGATGAGGCGGTCCGGCTTCGCCCTCATGTTCAGCCGGGGCTCCACTCCGGCGCCTCCCGTAGCTCTTCCCAGGAGCGGGGCGACCAGCGTGCCAACGGGAAGCGGCACCGCAAGTCCCGGTCGAGGCGGCGATCCTTGTCTCGAGACCCTCTCTTGGGCGACACGCAGCCTGAGACAGATCAATCCGGCGGGGGGTCGTGATTCCCCATGGCTGACACTTGATTTCTGCCTTTCGTTTGGGGCCACCTGCTGTGACGGCGGATTGCAGCTCAGCGGCCCAGGCTGGGTCTGGTGCAGTATTGCTTGGCCATTACGGGCCTCATTGGGACTCTGGTGGACAATTGCACTGTATTTGTACTGTTATTGCTGATGCTGACTTGGGGGGGGAGGGGGGGGGGCATGTTTCGTGGGCTGCCTCCTGCTGTTGGGGTTTGGGAGGTTCTTGTTTTGGGGTGTGTGCTTGGTTAGTCCTTAGGGGTTGAGTGGGATCCATTGGCATACCTACCTTTCGGTGCTTCGTTTGGCACCTAAACTACCGTATGCCGCGACAGGTACTTCATTGTTTTTTGAGGTATTGGGGTGGGGGTGGGGGGTCCGGGATGGCTTGTTGGGGTGTTGGGGGGACTGGTAGTGTGGGGGGTAAGGGTAGTGGGGTACTGTTTCTTGGGGTGCACGTGATCTCTCTGAATACTGCTGCTAAGTGGATTGGGACCAGGGCCCCGGGCCGGGGTCAGTGGGGTTTGTTGTGTCAGGATGATGGCTGATGCAACTCGATTGGCGCCTCCTAGCGCCACTATGCATATTCTTAGCTGGAATGTCCGGGGTCTCTTGGATAAGATCAAGCGGGGGGCGGTCCTGCGCTGGGCCAAAAGAGATCTTGTGGATGTGCTCATGCTCCAGGAAACACACATGCTTGGCACGAAGGCCCTCAGTCTCCAGCGTTTTGGTTTTCACCAGGTATTCCATGCTGGGTTTGCCAGGGGTTCTAGAGAGGTGGCTATCCTTGTTCATAGGCGCCTGGCGTATACGCACGAGCGCCAGTGGCTTGACCCTCAGGGGCGCTTTGTATTCATCCAAGGGAGAGTGGGTGTGGAACCGGTGGTGTTTGGGTGTGTGTATGCTCCCCCCCCTCTGCAATGGGCATTAGCCGAACGTATACTCGCTCTATGGGCTGACCTCCCTGATTCCTTGGCGGTGATTGGCGGCGATTGGAATGATGTTGTGAACGTGGCTATGGACCGGCAGCGGAGGCAAGGGGTGGCGCCTGCCCCCCCTCCTACGCGGTTGGGCGCTATGTTGGATGCGCTAGGCTGGACTGATGTCTGGAGGCATTTGCATGCGGAGCGCCGCGAGTACACGTACGTCTCAGCGGTTCATGGCTCCCTCTCGCGCCTAGACTACATCTTCGTTCCACGGGCCTACCTTGCAAGGGTGAAGGGGGCAGTTATACGGCCTCGCGGGCTCTCCGACCATTCCCCGGTCGCAGTCCGGATAGACCTGCATAAACCGCGCCAACCCTTCCGCATCTGCAGCGGCCTGACTACTCCCAGCATATTCGCGGCGCTATCGCCCAGTACTGGCAAGATAACCTGGGTGTGGGGGTGGATGCGGTGACAGTCTGGGAGGCCATGAAACCCACTCTGCGAGGTGTCGACCTGGCTTGGTGCACATCGGCTCGACGGGCACGGTTGGAGGGTATTGCCGCCGCGGCAGGGCGGGTGGAGGATTTGGAGGCCCGCCACAGAACTCGGGCGGATGACCTCACACTGAGGCAACTCCTGCAGGCGCAACAGACGCACTCCTCGGTCCTACTGAATGAGGCTCGACAGGCGTGGCTGGCCACCCGTAGCCGGGTGTATCAGTGGGGCGACAAGTCTTGTACCATGCTTCACCGGCTGTGTCAACAAACCCTGCAGCCCCTTACGCTCCCTGGCCTGGTGGACGATGCGGGTGTTGCCATCACGGACCCGGCTGCGCTGGCTGCCAGCTTTGCGCATTACTATAGGTGTCAGTACGCCTCCCGGGAGGCGGTCGCTCCCGCTGCCATCGCTGAATATCTTGCCTCGGTCCCCCCGGCTACAGTGTCTGATGAGGTGCGTGATGCTCTTGACCTCCCCCTGACGGCAGAGGAGCTTGGAGATGCGCTGGGTCAATTGAATGCGGGCAAAGCCCCTGGACCGAGCGGCTTCCCCAGTGAGTTTTATAGAAAGTTCCACCTGCAGCTCGGGCCGCATTACTTGCGTGCGTTGGAGATGGCGCGTGGGCAGGGCCGCCTCCCACCGGATTGGCGACATGCCGAGATCGTTGTGTTCCAGAAGCCGGGGAGGCCCCCGGACCGGCACGACTCCTACCGCCCCATCTCTCTTATTAATTTTGAGGCCAAGCTCTTGGCCAAAGCACTCGCGAACCGCTTGCTTCCCCACATCACCGCCCTTGTCCATCCTGATCAGGCCGGCTTTATGCCGCACCGGGCGACTCGGCACAACATACGGCGGGCGCAGGCGGCGGTTGACGCTATTGGGGTGTCGGAGGACCAGGCTGAGTTATTGCTGGCCGACATTGACAGCGCTTTCGACTCAGTCAGCTGGACCTTCCTGTTCACGCTTCTGCCACTGCTGAACTTAGGCCCGGTCTTTGTCTCCTACATCCGCCTGCTTTACACGGAGGTTACTGCCTCGGTGCGGATCTCGGGGGCGACCTCGGCGCGCTTCCCGGTAACTCGGGGCACGCGGCAGGGTTGTCCACTCTCTCCCTACCTGTTCGCGCTGGCCATGGAACCGCTGGCTGCCAGGGTCCGCGCTGATGCGCTGTATCGAGGCTTCATCTGGAGTGCGACCCACACAGACCGCATTGCTCTTTACGCGGATGACGTGCTGTTCTTTATGACCGACCTTCGGATTACGGGCCCCCGGGTCCTGGAGCTAATGCAGGGCTTTGGCCAGGTGTCGGGCCTCTATCTTAACCCGCGCAAATCGACTCTATGGGTGTTGGGCGGTGGTGCAGAGGACCTTCCATGGGCAGCGTCCCTTCGGATGGCGGTGGCAGGTGTAAAATACTTGGGGGTCTTCCTCTCCACCTCGCCTACGGAGGCATGGGGCCGGAACATCCAGCCGGTCTGGGACCGGGTCCAGTTGGACATCAAAACATGGACTCGTATGCCCCTTAACATCTATGGCCGGTCGGCCATTTTCAAAATGGTGGCTCTGCCCCGCCTTCTCTACCAGCTGCAGAATCACCCCTATCCGATTGACCCGCAGTGGTTCCGCAGTGTCGACTCGGTGCTGGGAAGGTTCTTGTGGGCGGGGGGTGCCTCTCGGGTGGCGCTCCGGACGTGCTTCCTCTCTACCTACTGCGGTGGCCTGGCTACCGCGGACATGCTGTCCTACTATCAGGCCTCCCATCTCCTGGTGCTTAATGAGTGGTGGTATGGGGACCGTGGCGATCCGGCCTACGCCCTGGAACACCTTTTGATGGGTGATGCCTCCATTCACACTCTGCTTTATTCGGCCAGGAAGAGGCGAGCGCTCCCGCGTGTTACCCAGCTAGTGTTTGCCGTTTGGCGGAGGGCCCTTCACCGTACGGGGTGGTGGGGTAGACTGACGGCGGAGACCCCGCTGTGGCGCAATGGCCTGCTACCGGCGCTGGCGTCGCTGCAGGGCTTTGATGGGTGGGACGCAATCGGGGTTTCGTCCTTAGGGCATGTCCTCTCCGGCACCACTCTTAAATCCTTTCAGGAGCTTAGCACCGAATTCAGCATGCCCAGGTCCCAGTTCTTCCGCTACCTCCAATTCCGACATGCCCTTGCTCCTAGCCTGGTGGGGCTGGAGCAGCTCCCGGACTTCAGTCCCATAGAAGCGAAGCTGTTTATGGGCGACCTGGGTGCCAAAAAAGTCTCCCAGATCTACCGCTCCCTAGTCACACACTGCTCCCCCTCGCTCTCGGCGCTGAAGGCCCAGTGGGAGGCCGATGTTGGCCCATTGGACGAGGATGATTGGCGCGAAGCACTGGAATCCCCTAGGGGGACTGCCATTGCGGTACGCCTCCGCTTTATTCAATTCAAATATCTGCATCGTGCGTACTTTACGAGGGAGCGACTGTGGCAGGCGGGCCTGATTGCAAACCCTGAATGTCTGCGGTGTGGTTCGGAGAGAGGCACCCTTTTTCATACTGTGTGGTCTTGTGCGCGGCTGACTCGGTTTTGGGCCGGGGTTTGGGATTGCTTGTCTGAGGTGCTGGGATGGGAACTGCCCCATACGCCTCGGCTGGGCCTTCTGCATGTGCTGGAAAATATTGGGGGCAACATCTACAAGCGCCACCTGCTGCTGCTGGGACTGGTGGTGGCAAAGAGGGACCTGGCGCAGGCCTGGAAAAGTGAGCGCGCCCCTCCTCTTGGAGCCTGGAAGGCGGGCCTGGATTTCGTTATGGGGTTGGAGCAGCCTGTTTTCGAGGCTCGGGGATGCCCCCGCAAACATTTTAAAATTTGGAAAAGGTGGGCGGACTATAGGGGCCTCCCCCTCGATCCCCCGGTGGACATGGATGATGCATTGCCTCACGACGTGGACCCTACGCCTTAGGCCGGTGGCCGGCCCTATCTATGTACATCTTTTGTCCTGGTCGTTTAATGATCACGTGCACGGGGTTAGGGAGGGATAAGGGGTGGGTTGTGGCTGGGAGTTGGGGGTCGTTCTGGGGGGTGGTGGATGGCGGTATGTTCCCTTTCTTTTTTGATAGAAATTTCTTCATATGAGAGGTTTGATGCTATGCCATGCTTTTGCTTTTGTTGTGATTATTGATGACAGTCCCCTCCTGACTGTGGAGGGCTGTGCCTGCATTTGCTTGAACCTCTAATAAAACTGGTTTTGAAAAAAAAAAATAACAGGGGAGATGCCCAAAAGGATTCTGGGTGATGTAGTAACGGGTCGATAATCTTGAGCCTCAAGAGTTCCTTTATTACTATGTGCCCATAAAGGTTTATAGGGGTGACTTCGATAGAACCTACTAGTTACTGTCACTGGAGGTAGTAAACGAAGTTTGACTTCAACGGACTGGTACTCCACCTCTGATCTAATGGAGACAAAAATAAACAGTTTCTCTAGCACGGCCGTGCTTTGATAGTTCCTACCTCTAAATGTTCGAGAAGGAAAAGATGCGGCGTCCTCCTAGCGGGAAGGCAAGCGTCCGCGCACCACTCTGTACGGCGTCCTCCTAGCGGGAAGGCAAGCGTCCGCGCACACTCTGTCCGGCGTCCTCCTAGCAGGAAGGCAAGCGTCCGCGCACACTCTGTCCGGCGTCCTCCTAGCGGGAAGGCAAGCGTCCGCGCACAACTCTGTACGGCGTCCTCCTAGCGGGAAGGCAAGCGTCCGCGCACGGGCTCTCTCTATCCTGAAACGATGGAAGGATTGATAAGCACTGAGCTACGCAGGAGGATTGCTTATATCTCTGGTCCCACAACCACTTCCGGTTTGCCAGCACCCAGGTCCTTCTGGGAGTTGTAGTGCCCTGGCGGTTTCCGCGTATTGCGTACCTGTTTCTACCTCTCGAGGACAGCAGCGCTACAGAAGATTTCTGCTAGGATGGTACTGTGTAATTAGATCCCGGGGGATAGCCAGTCCAGTGTCCCAAAAGGCTTGGTGGGATATACACATAGCCTTGAAGACAATTCTTTGTCGCAGTGGAAGCCAGTGCAGACTGCGCAGTCCAGGTTTGGCTGACAATCTTTGCGGCAGCTCGAGCAGTGTGTGGGCCGCGCAGTTTTGCACTATCTGTAGTTTGCGCAGTGTGTATTCAGGGACCCCGAGATAGAGAACATTGCTGAAGTCCAGACGGGACTGAATCAAGCCCTGAATGGCCACCTGCTTTGCCTCCATAGGCAGGAGGGGGAGAACTTTCCTCAACATCCTAAGGAGACCAAAGCAGGTAGCCGAGAGTTTTGTGGCCTGGGTATTAAAAGATAAAGCTTTGTCCAGCCAGACCCCAAGGCTCTTTATGTTGTCCTTGGGGGTTGGGGGGTTGCCAAGGCATGGGGGCCACAGGGAGTTAAAGAAGGTAGGGTTCGAGGGACCCAGGAGCATCAGCTCTGTTTTGTCCCCATTAAGTTTAAGGGAGCAAGAGGTCATCCATCCCTTTACCTATTCCAGGCATTTCATCAGCTTACCTGAGGCTGAGAGACCATCCTCCTGCGCCAAGGAGACCACTAGCTGAGTGTCATCCGCGTAAGAGATGATTTTGATACCAAACGGACGAACCACCTCAGCCAGTGGTCTCATGTAGATGTTAAAAAGCGCAGGGCTTAAGGAAGACCCCTGTGGGACTCCGCACCTCAGTGGCCTACTCGTGGAAACCGTTTCTCCGTCAAAAATTTGGAAGGACCTGTTGCTCAGAAATGATTTGAGCCATAGCCATGCTACTCCTGCTATTCCGACAGTCGAAAGACGGCTCAGCAAGGTGTCATGACTGACCGTATCGAATGCCGCGCTTAGATCAAGGAGGATCACTGCCACTGATCCCCCCTGATCCAGGATCTTTCTGGTTTCCTCGGTGACGGCCAGCATGGCGGTCTCTGTCCCATGTCTGGGTCGAAAGCCCGTCTGGGTGGCATCTAACAGCTGCTTATTCTCGAGAAAGTCCACCAGATGGATATTGATGTGTCGCTCGAGAATTTTGCTCACCCAGGCGAGTAAGGAGATCGGACGGTAACTACTGAAGTCACCGGGGTCCAGATTGTTTTTTTTAGCAGGGCACGGACCATGGCCCGCTTCCAGGCAGGAGGGACGGTGCCGGAGGTGATGGAGGCATTCAGGAGGTTCATGATGGTAGGTAGAACGACCTGAGAGGCCAGCATCATAACTTCTGGGGGTGCTGGATCACATGGGGACCCAGATTTCACCTTGCGGGCTATTAATTCCAGAGATTCGGGGTCTAACAGTGGAAAATGATCCAGAGTTATCGGGGACTGAGAAGGGGTATCCCCAAGGTTTGTCTGTCCCTGAGCTGTGGCTACTATTGGATTGAGGGGAAAAGATGAGTAGATTTGGTTGACTTTATGATGGAAGAACTCTGCCAAGTTACAGTGTGCTGTAGTTTTGCCCGGGTGTGTGCTAGGAGAAGGAGGTTTAGTAAGATTTTTCACTATTTGAAAAATTTCCTTCGGTTTGGACTTAGCTCGCATGATTTTTTCAGAGAAGTATATAGACTGGGCAGATTTAACCTCAGCCTTATAGGATTTAATTGCCTCTCTATATTGGGTTTTCTCATCCAGCGAGTAGCCCATACGCCACTGTCTTTCTAGTTTCCTACAGTGTGTTTTTTATCCCTAAGGGCCTCTGAGTACCAAGGAGCGTTTTTTTGGGAGTGTTTCAATGTCGCTTTACACATGGGGAGGGTGGCCTCGAGGGATTGAACAATCCATTCTTCATATTCCTGATTGGCCACACATGGTCCTCATTATAGGAGGGCTGGTCAGCCACAAATCTACTAGACCAAGATTCTACTGGTAGTCTGGCCCAGATTCTAGAATTGTGTGTGGCATCAGGGGTTCCACGCCCCCCAGTGTTTTTGGCATCAGGGGTTGCAAGGCCCCCCAGTGTGTGTGGCATCAGGGGTTCCACGCCCCCCAGTGTTTTTGGCATCAGGGGTTGCAAGGCCCCCCAGTGTGTGTGGCATCAGGGGTGCCAAGGCCCCCCAGTGTGTGTGGCATCAGGGGTTGCAAGGCCCCGAGCATGGACTGATGGAGGAGCAGGTCAGCTGGACGAGCTGCATGCTTTCTTGCTGCAGCTTCTTAATGCTTTTCCTCTAAACAAACAAACAGGTGAACTCTGAATGAAGTGGACCTACTTACCTTCACTACTATTGGTTGTTCACAACATACCTGATAAAATTGGTTGGAGGCTTTGGCACTGGGTTATGCATCTTTACTACCCATATGTTTACATTCAAACGTCTCATACAGCCAGTCTCTAACTTTGCAATGTAATATGGAAAGAGTGATTGTGAGTTGAGGTTTAACTTCCTATATTTTCACTATGTATGTAATACACGTTTATTAAGCAGTCTTCAGAGACTTATACACATAAATAGGCTGCGCGGTTCACAATTGCATAACTGAAGGATATCATTGGCTGTTACAGTATGTTGAAATTACTCAACAGATGTGCAATAAATGTTTACTCTGTCCGTCCCTGCATGCAATATACAATTCAATTCTTGGGACTTTTACTAAGTATCACTATGATTGCTGTCCAGTTGTATCCCTCACCAACTCCAAACATACTCTTTTAATTAGAGACATATAATTAGAATTAACAAGTAGTACCATCACATCCCTGTTGGCGCAGCTTTGATGCACGTCGTGGCTAAAGAAAGCGTGCGTCTCCTTTGTGTGCTGGCTTGTGGGTTCTGTGACTCAGCAGTGCAAGCCGAGACTTCACTGTTTTTTTACCATCTAAAATTTTACTAGCAAATATATGCAAAGTGCAGATTATTCTGAACATGAATGAGCAGGCGCTGCCTAACTACAAGGTGTCTGCATATTACATGCAGACACCTTGAATGGGGCCGAAGAGGAACCTGTTAAGCAGTATCGATTATGCCATGGTTTCAATTACACTAATGGATCACCTTTTAAACCAGCAACATTTCCTGGAAAGACTAAACACCACAACAACCTCTTAGTCTTAATCAATTTCCAAATTTTCCATCTGCAGTCCACTTTTCTTATAGAATGCATTTTGTACATAAAAAGGTGTTCACTTCATGTTCTAAACCGATGAAATAGAGCATCCTATGGTTGCATGCTTCTTTTCATCTGTTCCTGTGGAGGGTGCTTCTTGGTGATGGAAAGACAGTCGTTTACAAGGAGATTTCGCTTTTGTCCAAAAGGCTGCTACAAAGACGGTTAATGCGGGAGCTGCAGAGGTCTGTGTGTAACGACAGACACAGGTTCAAAGCCAAGTCGGATTAGTATGGCATTTGAACCTTCTTAGTTTGGTAAAAGGTTGCTAAAAGATGTGAGGATGAAAATAGCCACTGCTATCGGCGAAGAGAGACAACAGAGCATTGGGATTGCAAAATTGAAGGGGCTTAATATCGTTGCATTGCTTTCTTTGCCCTCGGTGCACACTTTTACATTGATATTAGTTTAATATTAAATAATCCGTTGCCAGACTCTGCTGTGCGGTAGAGTGGATGGGTTTATCAGCCACAGAATGATAGCCAGGGAAAGAACACAAATCAGAGTAAATATTGGAGAACTAGGGGGCATATTATCAAGGACAGGCGATATATTATCGCCGCTTTTATCGGCAGGAAACTGCTGATAAAGCGGTGATAATGGCCTTGATAATATGCTCTATGAATTCCAATCGAAGCCCATGTTAGATGTGTTCACATCTAACATGGGCTTCGATTGGAATTCATAGAGCATATTATCAAGGCCATTATCACCGCTTTATCAGCAGTTTCCTGCCGATAAAAGCGGCGATAATGTATCGCTTGTCCTTGATAATATGCCCCTCGGTTACTCTGGAGAAATGCGCTGGAATAATGAGCTGGAATCATCACTACAAAAAGACTACGGGACCTATTTACAAGAATGTCACGCAGTGCAGCGCAACAAGTCACTTTGCGGTGCTGCACAGCATGAGGGCAAAGGGCAGCAATGCGCTGTATTTAAGGATTTAAGGCAATATGGCACATTCCTGCCTTTTCCCCTGTGCTGGTGCCCTTTTGGCAGCCTAGCACCAACATTGGCACTCTCACATCAAGGTGCAAGGGCGCCTGTGTTGCATGCAGGATTGTTTTTGTGCAGAAAGGGGCACCTTTCTGCACAAAACAAACCTGAGAGGCATGTCCCTCTTTTTATGACAGCTGCAGAATGCAGCACCCATAGGAGAGGCAGTAACGTAGCGAAGTTAAGGTATTTCCCCTCATTAGCCCAAACCCCAGAGAATGCTATCTTTTTGGCTATTTCCAAGGTCTACCAGTTCTGGTAAATCTGGAAATGCAACAAAAACCCTGGAAGTTGTGTGGGAACACCTATGCAACATCCTTGGAACGCCTTACTCCAAATTTGTGGGGCCACTCAGCACCATGCCAAGTGGCCTTGCGTGGCTTCATAAATCAATGCAAGGTTTGCATTGCTCTTGCATGAGCAACGCAAACCAGCTCATAAATAGACCCTTAAAGTTTCTTTGTGGTGTAACTGTCAGAGTGTTACTACGTACAAAAATGTGCTAAATATTTTGATTAATAGACCGAATGATAAATACTTCGCTTTTTGAAACTAGCACAGGGGGAATTGTCCATCTGAGGAAGCCATCTGCTATATCATTTGAAAATTCCACCCGCTGTGGGTTGCACCACCAGAGATCATTAATACAAATATCATTTGAAGTCGGACTGGCCATAGCGGGCACCAGGCATTTCCCTGGTGGGCTGCCAGGGTGGGGGCCGATTTTGAATACCTGGGGGGCCATTTTTGTCACCGGGGCTGTTTTGAAGCAGCTGTAATATCGGCCCCCTGTAAGAAAACCAGCTGCAGTCTTAAAACCCGCCCCCGCCCCTCCACGGCTGGCCCGGTTGGTGTTCTCAGTCCGGCCCTGTACAGTGTAATGCTCCATACTAGAAGACACACATTCACAAAATTAGTGCTAATCCCGGAATTGTGGTTGTTCTAAAGGAACAGGAGGACAGTAAAATGAGGTGAACACTCACTAGCTCATACGTGCCTGGTTTTTCACTATCATGGTGAAACTGGGATTCTATCCACATTTGTTCCTCTCACAGGCAGCTAAAAGAGCCTTTCCATGGTGGAAAGGGCCAGAATGTCCGCTTATTTAAATTGGCTATTCCGGAAGGGCTTGCTTTTAGCTTTCAATACTTGTAAAAATTTACATTTTAATATTTATTACACATCTAAACATTTCCAGCTGAGGAGAATTCTGTGGTATAGATTTAAAAAGCCATTTACGACCAAAACCTACATTTATATTGCAAACAAGTGACAGTGACAGTGATTCACAAAAGGACAAAAGGGTCTTACGATTACGTAATTGTTTGGTGCAAATGCATACGATTACGCAACCCCTACACTGAAGCTGCATAGAAGGAAAAGTTATGGAAATTGGTCTAAATACCAACCACTCACTCTCTTTCCACGTGGTATTCTGCTTTCTAATTTAAGCGTATGGTACAATTGAGATGTTATCTTTTTTTTGAAAAAAATGTTTCTTTCTGATTAACTTTTGAAGGTTCAGAAATACCTTGATCTGAAGAAGCATTCTGATTATTTCATTTACAACCATTGACCCATCGGTTCTCTGATTACTGTTGTATAGACTATACAACACTTACATTTATTACACAGATTAGGCAAGCCAGGGCCTGTAGTAATTTTACATTCTCGATTTGTACCGAGAGGGTACCTACTTTCAATGATTTGTCCTTATATTACAGGCTGAGGGCCGTGCCTAAAGCATATGCAAACTTCTTCCCACAGGACCCACCCATTTTTAAGCCACTAGAGTGGATACTGGCTGCGGAGGCACCCAAAACGTTAGTGGCGGCACTATATAAATCTGTCCAACAGGATGCACCCAATATGTGTAACCAGCTCCAAAAGTAAATGGGAAAAGGGCTAGAGACAGTGATACCGCTGTTCACAGACGGAAGGCTGTAGTCAAGCACAGTTTATATGATTCATTTGGGGTATTATTTGCATATGTTAATGTTAATGTTGTTGATATTTCTAAAGTGCACACTGTTACCCAAGGGTGTCCTGGTGCTGAAACAAGATGTCCTATGGAGGCCTAAACACGAGGAAAGTGATGGTAAGTAGTAAGACAGAGAAAAGCCAAGTCTTCAGAGCCCTCCTGAAGTCCAGATGATTAGTTATGCACCTGAGATGCAACGAGAGGTCATTCCATGCCTTGGCAGCACCAACTACAAAATGTCTGCCTCCCCAGTTGGACTTCTTTACAAAGGGCACTGATAGCTGCTTTGGTTCTGAAGAGCGCAAAGATCTTCTAGGAACATACCACTGGAACTGCAGTTTTAGGTGAAAGGGTCCATTTCCTTGAAGGGATTTGTGGACCACACACAGGGCTTTTAAAACTAACGCGTTTTTTGATGGGCAGCCAGTGGAGCATTTTAATCTCAGCTGAGATTTAAGCATGTTTTGATATGCCGGTGACTAGTCTGGCCGCTGCATTCTGCAGCAGTTGAAGTCTTTTCATGAGCCCTTCCTGGATATTGAGGTAAAGACTGTTACAATAATCCAGTTTGGACATCGCTAAAGCAGTAACGACTGTTTGTTGGCTGTCTTTAGGTAGGAACGGCATAATCTTCTTGCAAGATCTCAAAGTATAAGATGTAGCAGAGACCACCGCGTTCACTTGATCCTTGAAACTGAGTTTATTGTCTAAGTAGACTCCTAGGTTCTTTACCTTTCTTATAGGATTCGGAAGAGGACCCAGTCTATCCGGCCACCATGCCAGGGACCAGAAAGCTGGGTTATTACCGAACAGAACCACCTCCGTCTTACTGGTGTTAAGATTAAGACAGTTTTGGGCCATCCAGTTACCTACAGATGTCATGCAATCATGGAAACGGGATGCAGTTCCCTGTATCCCACAAGGTAGCAGTGACACTACAATTAGGGTGTCATCCGCATATGGGGTTAAATTGAAACAAAAAGATTCAATCAGGGGAGCCAGCTGAGAGACATAAATGTTAAAAAGAGTCGGACTCATGGATGGCCCCTGCGGGACTCCACAGGGCAACGAGAAAGGTTTTGCCGTGAACTCACCGAGAGACACAGTCTGTACTCTATTGGATAGAAAGGATTTGAGAAGCTTCCAGGCGGTGCCCTTGACTTCAATCTCCTACAGCCGTTCCATCAATAAGACGTGATGGACCACATCAAAGGCCGCCGAGAGGTCCAACATGATCATAGCTTCTTTTCCTCCCTGATCCAGTATAGTCCTAATTTCTTCAGTGTATTTAAGGAGTGCAGACTCTGTGCTGTTCCCCCCCATTCCCCCTGCAATCCGTATTGGGTGGTGTCTAATACCTGGGTTTCTTCCATGAATAGACTGAGATGTGAATTCATAATTTGTTTTGTGATTTTTGCAGGGAGTGGGAGTCTGGAAATTGGTCTAAAATCATTGGAGTCTTTGGGATCCAGACTTGGATGTACCATGTTGTACCATGCTCCTCAGGCTCCTTGAGGGATTGAGCTGAGAACAAAATCAAAATGGTCCAGATGTGGGGCAGATGTTGACTTTATGCATGTCGTAGGGAATTGTCAATGTGTAAGTGGGTATTCAAAGGAGGTCTGTGTCACCACGTTGGGAATGGTTGAAAAGGAAATAAGAGTAGAGCCCATGATGGCTTTGCTGGGTTGGGTGTAAGAGGTCTGTAAGGCAAACAGGAAGATGCTGGCACTCACCCTATTGGTGGCCAAGTAGCAAGTATCAAAGCACTGGGGCTGAGGCAGAGGTAGGATGCCATTTAAGATGAAATGGCTTTCAAACCTTGTTTACTGTGATGAACAAATGAGAATCCATGCAGAGCTCCAGACACTCTTCTCTTACCTCAAAGATATTTGGAGGTCGTGCAGGCACACTTACTGAAGGAACCAACTGTGGCTTAGACTTCTGGGATGGAGGCTCTGGTGGGCTTCACTTAATGACGGTTTTGACAGATAAAGCGCAGTGTAAGGCTGGATGTTTCAAGTTTGCAGAAGCTAATGGGGTCACCAGGTCCTGCAAAGGTAGCTTAAGCTGTTCAAGCCCATTGAAGTGAAAAATGCTAAGTAGGTCGCAAATGGGTGTATCAGTGACAAGGGTTGGGTTTCCAGCTATAAGATACTTCAGCCCAGAATTGAAGCCATCAGGTGTATGTTGGGTATCAATATATGTAGCACAATTTCAGATACACAATTGTAATATGATGGGGTTGTTGTAAGCTGTAACTCAAGCAAATGATGGAGTCCATTGCCTCATGCTGGGACCAACACCTCAGCCATATCTTCTTCTGGGATTTTAACCATCACTGGAATGACACAACTGATCCCTTAGAGTGCACCTTCAAGGGTTTCCTCTATGACCTCAGCTTCACCCAGGCCTGCAATGGACCCACCCACAACAAGGGCTCCACCCTTAACCTTCTCATAGCTAAAGACAACACTATACAACTGGATGACATTATACCTTGTGTCTGGTCGGATCATCACCAAATGCCCTTTCACATCCGGGAAAAGGTCCAGGTCACGCAAGGTCAACCACTTAATCTGAGACACATCAACATCAATGATCTAACATCCATTAGCAAGAATCTTCTTGAACCACCTCTTAACGTGACAAACCTGGATGACCTTACGGGTCATTACATCAACTCAATGACATGTATATTCGACACAATTGCTCCTAAGCAATACAGAAGGATTCTGATCAAACAATCCAAAGCCTGGTTTAAAGGCTCCGTAAATGAGGGACGTCACAAACTTAGGCTTTCGGAGAGACTATGGTAGAATTCTCACTCCATTACAAGCCTCAAACAGTTAAGGAGAACGAGAAGTGCATATAACAAACATATCCATAGTGCTAAAACTGATCACTTCAGGGCTCAGCTTAACAGCGCTAAAAACAGACCGAAGGAACTATTTGAAATCATCTTATAACAAGCTAACCACTCTACCAATCGTATCTCGGCACCCATGACCTCCTGCCGCAGTGGGAAGGACTTCTCAACACACTTCTCTGACAGGGAAAGAAAAATTTAACTTGAACTGCAATGCGCCACACCAAATTTGCCTCATATGATCTCCCTCGCACAATCAGTGGAGACTACAGGAGTGAGAGCACCTACTTCCCACCTCACAGTTTACACTCCTAAAAACAATGCATCTTGGAATTCCTTTCTACTTCCAAGTGATGCAGAGCTGCTCCAATCTAGGGCATGTTTAAAACCTTCCAATCACTTCAGTGATCCTCTACCCGCTAAGTTTTTCAACAAACTCAATTTGGCATTCTTCCACTATGGTGCCGGATTATACAAGAATCTCTTGTCCCTCCCATCCCAAAAAAACTTAATGCTGACTTAGCTGATCTTAACAATTTCCATCCAATCACCAATATCATGGCTTTAGCTAAATTGCTTAAGAAATGTGTTCACTCACAGCTCTGCAACCACATCAAGAAATTTCAGCTCCTTGACCTCTACCAGTCAGGTTTCAGAGCAGGTCACAGTACTAAAACATCTCTAACTCACATTGTTGATGACGTCTTGAGATCTCTGGACCAAAATGCTCCTCGTCTACTGATCCTTCTTGATTTGTCCTCAGCATTTGACACCGTTAAACATGAAAACCTGATTGCTTTTCTTCAAAATAGGATAGTGGTATCGGGCCCTTTCTTAAATGGGTTTGCCTCTTTCCAACACAACAGAACGCAAAGAAGGCCGGGCCTGACAACATTGCCGGCTAGATATGTAATGGTGTAGCTCCTGCCCCACCAGATGGAATCCTTTTATAATCCTGGCGGAATTGTGTCCCATTTTATGACATCCGACATCGGGGTACCCCCCAGCCCCAAGGATCCCATTTGGGGAGAATAAAAGAGACCCGAGGCCAGAGAAATCAACTGTTATTCCCCTGGAATCCTACTCGTCAAGATGGCGTCCCGGCCTGACCCAGGGGACAGCGGGCCACAGTAAGCTGCTCCGGAGTGCGAGGGCTCGGACCTGGGATGTCTCCGGAGCCTCAACCTGTGCTGTCACGACTGGGGGCAATAACGATGGATCTGGTGGCATGGGAGCTACAGTGGACCACAGGGCTGAGGGGATGCCGGCAGCCCGGGTGCCTGCTCTACACGAACCCGGGGCTGCGCAAGTGTTGCACCCGGCCCTCTCGTGCCCCTGTTGCGCGTGCCCGATCCTGGTGCTGGGGATGGCACGGGGTCGGCGCTCATGGACGGACACCTGAAGAACGCGCCCGTGGCCCGGAGAAAACTACCTTGGATCCCCGGAGTCCCGGTGGGATGTGGAGTCTCAAGATGGTGGCCCCAGCCTGTCTCCAATGGTAACGGCTCACCATGGGCCGAGCCGGATTGGAGATGAAAACAGAGCTCCTGAACTTGACCGGAGACTCTACTTGTGCGGGTATGACTGGAGTCTGACTGCGGTGCAGTTTGGGTCGAGTCTGACTTGCCATAGCTTGACCTAGTCACTGGGAGACATCAGCATTGCCTTTGTCTGGCAGATATCTGGCTGAGGGCACTGGGGACCCCGGTTCTGGAGGTGAGTCTGCCCTTTCCCGTGTGGGGACATCGGCCGTGGAGGCTTGCCGCGCGCCATGAGGTGGTGGGTGGAGGCTGGGGCTTACGCTCCACAGTTCGGTGGAGGCACTGACCGGCCATGGACCTGAAGAGCCAGTCTGTGGTGGATTGGGAGACCCTCCTCCTTCCTGTGACAAAGTGTCCCAGCCCAGGGGCAGCACAGGACGAGTGTTCGAATATCCCCAGGTTTTGGGTGGACCTCAAGCCGGCCCTGGTATCCCTGGCAAGCGAGGGAGAAGACACTAGAGACGACCCTGCAACTTTCTCATTGGCTATGGGGAGAGATAGATCCCTTAGAGGCGCCCAGTCCAACAAAATCATGCAGTACACAGTGCCGGGATCGACCTCCGCTGACTGCATTAGGTCTGACCAGGAACAGGTGCCTCCTCTCGGCTCAGCAGCCCGTGACATTTTGGCAGCTATAGGGGAATCATGAACAGCACTGGAGTCGAAAATGGATAGAATGTCCATGGACATCAGCCACCTGCGCCTAGATTTAAGGAAAGTGGCGGACCGAGTTACCACCACGGATGGAGGCCTGGGCACACTACAGACCGAAGTCCAACAACTGTGTGTGCACTCCAGGAGCACACAGCACGTATAGAAGACAGGGCGGACGACGCAGAGGGGCGATCAAGGAGGAACAACCTCCGCTTTTGGGGTTTTCCAGAAAAATCGGATGGGGCGGCGGCGGACCTGATTTTGGAGGAATGGATTGGCTTTGCACTCCCAAACCTTAGGCTCGCTAAGATGTTTGCGATAGAGAGTGCCCGTCGCTCCCTCGGACCCCTACCTCAACCGGGAGCCCCACCTAGAGCGATGATCGCACGCGTGTTTAACTTTAGGAACCGGGACACGATCCTCCAATTTATTCGCACCAACGGTCCACCCAGGTTCGAAAATCAGGAAATCCACATCTACCCAGACTACACCAAAAAGGTACAAGACCTGAGAAATGACTTTCTAGGTATCAAGCGACAACTGCGGAACCTCCATATCAAATACAGACTTGTAAATGTAAATGTGGCGTATTTGTATAGCGCGAACAGTGACCCGGAGGCATCCCGGCGCTTGTACTCCTACCACAAGGGAACCCCTCCTGGCTTTTCCTTGTGGGGTGTCCACTCCTGGGCATCCCATGGTGAAACCAGGCATCCCTTGTGTATCAGGGGGCCTTTGTGGAGACTAAGCAAGCTATTGCCCAGAGTTGCAGCGTGGAACCCATGCTTAGAATCGGCACTGAGGCGAGAATATCCGGTCAGAGGAATTTAAGCCCGAAACCCGCAGAGGCAGGAATCGAACCCTGGTCCCTGGCCAGCGTTCTGCATCAAGGTCTGCCGCTCTAAGCATTGAGCCACACTTCCGGCCCGGCTCTGCGTACAATGTGAAGACAGGGTCCATTTTTTCGGTACTCCACAGGAGGTGACGGACTGGATGGACTCATTGGGCCTAGTTGGACAGAACCACAACCACAACCACGGCTGGCAGGAATAGGAGAGGAGGAGTGGATGCCAACCAAACCAGCAGCACCCCACTGGAGAACAGCGACTCAGACAACGGGACCTATCGGACGGAGGTTGCATCATGGTAGGGCCGGATGGCACCCTACTAACGGAGAGAGAGGCGATCCCAACACAGAATCAGTTTTCCCCGTTGTGTCTGGTGCAAGAGACGCAGTCGGAGCAGGGGGGTGTCGCCAGCCCAGTCGATGGGGAGTCATGAGACTTTGAAGGACAGCTAACGAACTGAAACATGGGGGTAAATGGTCACCAAAACTATAAGTACGAGACTTGACCCAGATAGGTTTGAACCTGGCTATGAAGCTCCAACTTGAGGGGCCTCGAGCCCGGGAACGCTGAGGTGAGGCGGACGCACTATGAGGGAATGGGCACCATTCTGCCACTCTACAGATTAGACACTCCGACTGTAGTGCGCTGGGGCGGCCTAACTAGACCACTGGTCGGGCGGGGACGCGCCGTGCCAGACAGTTTGGCTATATATCTGCGATTGGGAGGGTTATTTTTCTAGTGCACGTTTTTTACTGGAACGTGATAGTTGATTCGAGTTGGGGGGCTGAGGTAAGGGGAGGGTGTTAGCGGTGAGGTGGAGTTCTAAATCCTCAGACCACGGTTGGGTTGTGAGAATGCAGTACTACTGCCTGTGGAAGGGGGGCGGAGGGTTTGGGAGTTTCATGCCGCGTCTGTACGCTGCCAAATCAATTCTTAGTTTATGAGGTTCCAGCGCACTGGGTCACACTATATCACTGGTGGGTTCCTCCTCACGAACGATGGGTGTCATCGTACCACCAGTTATTATACTCATAGTAGGCGACTACCAGCAATATAAATTCATAACGTGGAATGTTAGGGGGCTTAACAACATGGTTAAACTGGTTAGGGTGGCGACCTATCTTAGAAGATACGGGATAAGTATAGCCTTTCTCCAGGAGACACACATATGGGGAGACTGCCTTAAATACCTCCAACGCAGGTGGAGAGGCCAGTTTTTTTAGACTTCCTATTCGGGATTTGCTAGAGGAGCGCTTATATGGATAGCACCTGGAGTTCCTTTCAAGGCGGTAAACACTAGACTAGAGCCAGACAGGAGGTTTGTGGTGCTGATGGTAACATTAGATGGACGATGCAAAAGCCTGGTAAATATATACGCCCCAAATAGTGACGATGGAGTGTTTCTAGGATGGGTCCTGGGTCAGTTAGATCTGGATCCAGAGGTAGAGCTGATTATCGCAGGAGGTTTTAATTGTGCCCTTGACGGAGAGCTGGGCAGGCATCCCCCCAGACCTGACGCCAAACTAAAAGCGAGAGAGGCCATATGCCAGATGCACCACAACTATCGCCTGTTGGACGTATGGCCCCACCACAATCCCTACTGTTGCTTGTACTCGTGCCACACACCTGCTGCCAACACATACATTAGACTTGATTACTTTTTCATCCAGATGACATCAGCTCCCCAGGTAGATAAGACTCAGTATCTGGCCCGCTATTTGTCCGACCACTCCCCCCTGATGATATCATACACTCTAGGCCAGTCACGATCCAAGTTACCGCTGTGGAGACTGAACACCGAAGTCTTTAGGGGCCCGACATACAAAGATGCGACAACAAAGGGGTTGGATGACTACTTTGACCTGATTTGGGGTATGGCTGGCAATAGGGCGCTTGAATGGGATGCAATGAAGGTTGTGCTGTGAAGGGTGTATATGTCCATGGAGGTGAGAGTGAGGAGAGTGTTGCAACGGGATTTATGTCACCAAGAGGAGCGCTTGGCGGTTCTAGAAAGAGAGCCTCCCACAGCTGAGGAAGGGCCGGCGAAGTGGGCGGTACAACGACCAAGATAGGGGACATCTGGGACTCACTGGGCAAATACAATAGAACCACAAGTAGACGCCGCTGGTACACAGAGGGGGATAAGGCGGGATGCCTATTGGCGCGCCTGATTAGGATGGAGATGCAACCTCACCCGATTTTATCAATCAAAACGGTGCAGGACCATATGGCATATACACATAACGAGATCAACAGAGCGTTTACCACCCATTTACAAAAGATATATTCAGAACCTTGCCGAGCTTGAACTACCATGTCTTGACCCAGAGAGTCAGGAATCACGGGGCCCCCTTTAGAGGGGAGGATATCAGAGTGGCAATCACCCATTTGAAGACCGCAAAGTCCCCATGGATGGACGACCAGACGGCTGAGCTCTATAAGGAGTATGAGGGGTCTTCATTCCTAAACTCCTGGAAATCACGGTGGAAGCAGGCAACATTGGCCTGCTCCCAGACTCCATGTGAGAAGCATTGATCGTTATGATGCCCAAAGCAGAGAAGGACCCATGCTCCCCAGTTCGTATCGGCCAATCTCAATGCTGAACGTGGATCTTAAAATTAGCAGCCAAGTGCTGGCTGGCAGGCTCCTTCCGTATCTTAGGCAGCTGGTTCATGATGACCAGTCCGGTTTTATGCCTTGCAGGAATGCTTTGAGGAATATCCGTCGTCTCGCTCACATTATGCAATCGGTGGAGGGTACGGCCCACCAGAGTACCCTAGTATTCCTTGATATCGAACAAGCGTTTGACTCGATCTGTTGGGAATAATTGTGGCAGGTGCTTCTAAAGATGGGGTTGGGGAGGGCTTTGTGAACTGGGTAAAATTACTATATGCTCCCCCTTTGGCAAGGGTTTGTACGGGTAGCTACATGTCGGATACAAGAGGGACGCAACAGGGGTGCCCGCTCTCCCCCTTGTTGTTTGCCCTGGCAATGGAGCCATTGGCTTGTCATCCCCATGGGGTGCTTCAGGGACAGGGCATTTGAGTAGGTGGAACAGAACATATTGTATCATTGTAGGCCGACAATGCATTGGTGTACCTGCGCCAGCCGACCCAGTCCATGCTGATGCTATTTGCGGTTTTGGAGCAATTTGCTGCGGCCTCCGGACTTCACATTAATAAATTAAAATCACAACTATATGCGATCGGGCCGACAGACGAAAGGAATGATGCCCAGCCCCGTGAGATAGGGCTCGCCTGGGTGTCGGACACACTTTCAATATCTCGGGATATGGATAGCCAGAGACAGGGACGTCTTCTAACACCATAATATGGGGCGTATTACTAGGGGTCTTCAGGGCAGTATTACCTTCTGGAACACACTCAAGCTCTCGCTGATGGGGAAGATTGCCTTAATAAAAATGGTGGTCTTGCCTAGATGCCTCTTTACGATGCAGACATCCTTCTTTGAAATACCACATCGGATATTTAAAGAAATAGACGCACTGCTATGGAACGTGAATCGGTGTTGGGTCAGCCTGGAGGTCATGAAACGCAAGTGGGGCAAAGGCGGTTTGGAAATTCCAGACTTAGAACTTTATTATTTTGCATCACAATTACAGCATGGCATAGCATGGTTGAACACAGACCCTTCCTGGGAGAGAGCCCTACTGGCGGACACATATGGAGGCTGGAAGCTTGGGGCACTCCTTTGGCGGGCAGGGGTGTCTCGGGAGCCATTTACTCCATTAGTACGACTACTAGCGGCGATCTGGAATCGTGTAATGAAGAGACTTATCCGAGAGTGGCCGTTCGCCCCAGAGGTAGATTTCTGGCTTATGCCACCCTTCGCTCCAATTGAGCGGGTTATGTCGATCGACAAATTTACGGACGGGGGCTGCCTAATGTTATCTGACCTATACCTGGAAAATAGGTTCATTACCTATCAGGAGGCGGTGGCTACCTTTGAATTGGGACCGGGGCAATTTCTGCAATATGCCAAGATTGCGGCCACAGCACGGCAGTTATGGCCCTCATTCCCTGAGACCCTGGAACGCACCCATATCCTGGTTAAGATGATAGCAATGGTGGGAGGGCAGAATTTTTTTAACCCTTTTATATAGGGTGCTGAGGGACGATAAAAAAACTTGGACCCTTAAAAATAGAAGAAAAATTGCAGCAGGTGTGTTCGCAGGAAATTACACCGCGGGACTGGGAGAAAACCCATGAGAGTGTACGTAAGGTATCGGTCTCTAACAGAATCAAACTAATACACTATAATAGAGTACATATGACCTACCTCTCACCCAGGCGGCTCCACGCCATTGATAGCTCTAGGGATCCAACATGCCCCAGATGTCGCCATGTGCAGGCGGACTTTCCACATATGGTATGGACCTGCCCAGTAATTCAGACGTACTTGACGGAGGCCCTAGAGGACCTACATAGAATAACAGGATGGACGACTGTCATGGAGGTGCGCTCATGTCTCCTCATTCTAATTCCCCGTGACCCTTAACGTAAGACGAGTAGACGGTTCCTGGTGTTGGGGCTTATAATAGCTAGGAGGCGTATAGCAATACACTGGCTGGCGCAGCAGCGGCCACAGATAGCAAGCTGTAGAACAGACCTTAGAGAATGGACACTGGCTGAGGAGGGGCATATGCGCAGCACCAGAAGAGATGACAAATTACCTGAGGTACTGCTGGCATGGGGGATGATGGTACAGGAGATAGAGGGGCAGGCCCCACAGTCCACATAGGTATCGCCCGATGAGACACACTCCACTAGGATGGAGACCCACAGTTAGGTGGGGAGATAAGAGGTGCTTAAGATAACTGGACCTCAAGTTGCATGGACCCGGCAGGAGGGGAGGAGGGGGGGAGGGGTGAGGGTGTTGTGGGGAAGTTCGGGGAGGGGTTTACTTAAAGTTTGTTTACCACATACCAAATCCTTGCTAAATTGGCAAATCACTCTGGAGGAGCGTATAAGTCTATAATCCTGAGTTCACAATTGAAATTTTCATGGTATCCGTTGTCATGTGAGAGAAATGTAATTGTATATGAACATGGTCTATACCTTCAAAAGAACAAAATTAATAAAGAAATTAAACAAAAAAAACAGAACGCAAAGAATCCAAGTTAACCAATCTCTCGCAACTAGTACCCCGGCCACTATTGGATAACCTCAAGGCTCCGCACTTTCGCCCCCGCCTTTCAACCTTACATGGAACCACTCTCCGATATTCTGTACCGCTCTAACATTCAATACTATATGAATGCTGATGACACTCAACTGTATTTGAAAATCTCCTCGCCAGATGACATAAAAATTCAAAATTGTTCAGTCCTAAAAACTCAACAATGGCTAACTCATAATCATCTGTTGTTAAATACCCTTAAAACACTATTCCTCCTGATTGCCCCCTGCAATCACTCTGCACCTACTGAAGACTGGCTCAAACAACTTACTGCACTTAACTGCACGCCTCATGTAGTTGACTCTGCTAGTTCTTTAGGAACTCTGGACAAATACCTAAGTATGCAAGATGACATCAGTGCTACTATTAGGGGAGCCAATCATTTGCTCAACATTCTAAGGAAAATCATGCCATTCCTACATTCTGAGGACATCTAGACAGCAGTCCAATTATTAGTTATCCCACGCTTGAAATATGGACTGGGGACCCTAGCTGGGTTACCTAAGGCTATATTAGCTCCACTTAGAGCCACTCTGAACTCTTCGGCCAGACTCATCACGGGCACCAGAAAACATGAGCACATCACACCAGACCTAATTCAACTAAACTGGCTCCCCATCATCAGTTTCTCTGGTGGCCTTCAATTCAATATTTTACCTGCTAATCTATATTTTCTCACTGGGCACTGCCTATGCAGGAGCAGCCTCTTTGTTGAACGAAGGGAGAGAGTCTGCAGGAGACAGTGATGTCCCTCTTTTAGGGATGACCTCCATGGCTGGTTCTTCATCCCCATGGCCCTGCTCCAAGACATTGGCTGTACAAGCCGACAGTGTTTGGATGACTACCCTCATTGCCAGTGTACTCTTCTGACCTAGTGGTAGGGGCCTTCAATGAGGATGACAGCATATGTGCATCCAATAAAGCGCAGCAGCAACAAAACACAACACGCAGGGAAGAGCTCTGTCCAGATTGCTTCTTGTGCCTGGGCATTCCTCTATATATTTAGTTTCAAGCATTGCCCAGGTTTCTCTACATCATACATAAGCGCGAAGCAACTTCTGTGAATTGCAAAAGTCCTTTTGCACCCTGTAAAAAAGGCCATGTGCACGAGTAACTCACAGGTGCACCAGCAAATAGCTGCATAAGTGAATACATGAAGAATGTGGGAAATATTCGAAGCAGTCTATTAATCAACGCCTGTTTCTGCCGCTGAGATTACTCAACAGTGGCTACTGAAACCCCTCCTTTAATATACTTTAAAACGTGAGCCTTTCCAGGACCCAACTAATAAAGTCCACATAAGGTTTGGATTTTAGAAAGCATAAAGATTTATTACGAAAATACATCAAAGTTTAGTCGCCCAGTATCCAAAATATTTTGTATTTGCATTGTATGCCCTTCCCAGGATACATTTATTAATTTGTTTGTTTTCCCTAAAGGTTGACTTGGGAGGATCGCTATTGATTCTCTGCCAGGTACAACAGAGACAAGGAGCAGCAAAAACAAACACAACTGCCTCGGGATAACATCAGAAAGAAGAACTACATCAAAGGAGGATTTATGTGTGGGCTTTCGAAAAGTCACTTTTGAAATCCGGCAGAACATCTATGAGGAGAGACATGGTGTACGGTGAAAAAGATGGTAATCCCCAAACTGCGCTAAAGAAAGGATAGAAAGAAACAAACATTAATTAGATGTGAAATAACTTAAGACTTGATAAACCAGCAAAGGGAAGCTCGAATATAACTCAACACCGAAAAAAGCACAACCATTCTGCTCAGCTGATACTTAACCTGAGTTGCCTCAAGTATTTAAATTTGCTGTGTAGATGGGACACTCCCAGTGAATTTAAGAAAGTCTGCAATCCAAGCCTGGAATTCATGATGCCTTCCTTTTACAAATCATTGTTCTAGGGTACGATAATCCAGTGGGAGAAATGTAAAGTTAAATGTCTTTAAGTCTCTGAATGCACTTGGATTTTATATGAAGGTTCAGGAATGGAAACAAAGGGTCCTCATAACATGGAGGCATATGATAATATCACTGAAGACACTATGGATAGCCCATAAGGCACCGCGTGACCAAACCACTGGCTGCCTGTCAAGGTTCTTCCGGTCATACTAAGCTCCCAAAATGTTGAGGTGGACTTATTTGAATTTACTTCATTGACTCATTATTGTAAAAAAGCTTCAGTGAAAGAAGCCTAGATATTTTGAGCACCACTTTTTTTGTAAGCTCTCCCTAATCCCTAAAAGTAGAAGGGAACTATTTAAAATTGTGAAATAGGGCCTGACCAGCTTTCCCTCGAAACAGCCTGTGCTGGCTGTTGGAATAAGGGCATCACCCAGACCACCCGACATGTTCTGTGTTGATGATCAAATGCCCTTTTTAGGTCTCGCCTGTCGATGCGCATGCGCATCGAGCAAGGCGAGAGTATTGCGAGTTATCCACTCTTTATCTGCACTGCAAGGAATCGTGGCGATTCCTTGCAGTGCCCGTGACTTTTAGGGTCAATGCGCATGCGCATTAAGCTTATGCGCATGCGCATTGACCTTAAAAGTCACGGGCGCGTGCATGTCCGTCTTTGTTTACCCGCTCCGCCCCCTCCCGCCGTGTCGCCTTGCCTACTCTCTTCCACAGCCTCCCCCAGCTCCGCCCCCTCACTACTTGATTGCACGGCCGCTAGGCCGTGCCTCCCCTACTCTCCTCCCCCCTCCTCCTCTCCTCCCCTGCCATGCCCCTGATCTAGATTGTCCCCGTGTCCCTCTCCGCCCCCTCACTACTTGTTTATATCACCCAGCTTTTTCCTCCGCTGTTCCTTCTCATGTCATCGTTCTATGTCACACATTTTTTTCTGCTTTTCACACTCCACCGTGCCTTTTCCCCTCTCCCTCTTCTCTTCCCCCTCCCCTTTGCTGTGGCTTCTGTCCTCTACCTGTTCTGTCTCCGTTCTGTGTTCTTTCCTCCGTGACTGCCCCCTCCCCCTTTCTCTCATCTCTCGTCTACTTTCTTCTTCCCAGTTTAACTTCTCTCGCTATTTCTCTACTTTCTCTCGCCAGACGCGCGTCCTCCTTTCTGAGTTGCAGCTGCTTCTCCAGGTCGTTGGCGCCCATAATGTTCAACTCATCTAATCCACGCGCCCCCATTAGCTCGTGTCCTCTCACCTGTCTCGTTTTCTCCACGCTCACTTCTCATAGCGCATCATTTCACTCTACAGTCTCCGTGTGCTTGCATACTCAGCCCTGCCACTCTCCCTTTGGTCTTGCTCTTGTCAATTTTCTCCCCTTCCCTCCTTCTCCCCAGCCCGTTTCACATCGACACATCACTCTTGCTATAAATTACGCTCGTGCCCTGTCCCTTCCACTGCATTCCGCTCCTGAAGCTCTGTTTTGAGTATTATTAATTGTAATATTTATAGCGCTTAGAAACAACTGCAGTTTAGTCCGAAACACTTATATCACCCAGCTTTTTCCTCCGCTGTTCCTTCTCGTGTCATCGTTCTATGTCACACATTTTTTTCTGCTTTTCACACTCCACCGTGCCTTTTCCCCTCTCCCTCTTCTCTTCCCCCTCCCCTTTGCTGTGGCTTCTGTCCTCTACCTGTTCTGTCTCCGTTCTGTGTTCTTTCCTCCGTGACTGCCCCCTCCCCCTTTCTCTCATCTCTCGTCTACTTTCTTCTTCCCAGTTTAACTTCTCTCGCTATTTCTCTACTTTCTCTCGCCAGACGCGCGTCCTCCTTTCTGAGTTGCAGCTGCTTCTCCAGGTCGTTGGCGCCCATAATGTTCAACTCATCTAATCCACGCGCCCCCATTAGCTCGTGTCCTCTCACCTGTCTCGTTTTCTCCACGCTCACTTCTCATAGCGCATCATTTCACTCTACAGTCTCCGTGTGCTTGCATACTCAGCCCTGCCACTCTCCCTTTGGTCTTGCTCTTGTCAATTTTCTCCCCTTCCCTCCTTCTCCCCAGCCCGTTTCACATCGACACATCACTCTTGCTATAAATTACGCTCGTGCCCTGTCCCTTCCACTGCATTCCGCTCCTGAAGCTCTGTTTTGAGTATTATTAATTGTAATATTTATAGCGCTTAGAAACAACTGCAGTTTAGTCCGAAACACTTATATCACCCAGCTTTTTCCTCCGCTGTTCCTTCTCGTGTCATCGTTCTATGTCACACATTTTTTTCTGCTTTTCACACTCCACCGTGCCTTTTCCCCTCTCCCTCTTCTCTTCCCCCTCCCCTTTGCTGTGGCTTCTGTCCTCTACCTGTTCTGTCTCCGTTCTGTGTTCTTTCCTCCGTGACTGCCCCCTCCCCCTTTCTCTCATCTCTCGTCTACTTTCTTCTTCCCAGTTTAACTTCTCTCGCTATTTCTCTACTTTCTCTCGCCAGACGCGCGTCCTCCTTTCTGAGTTGCAGCTGCTTCTCCAGGTCGTTGGCGCCCATAATGTTCAACTCATCTAATCCACGCGCCCCCATTAGCTCGTGTCCTCTCACCTGTCTCGTTTTCTCCACGCTCACTTCTCATAGCGCATCATTTCACTCTACAGTCTCCGTGTGCTTGCATACTCAGCCCTGCCACTCTCCCTTTGGTCTTGCTCTTGTCAATTTTCTCCCCTTCCCTCCTTCTCCCCAGCCCGTTTCACATCGACACATCACTCTTGCTATAAATTACGCTCGTGCCCTGTCCCTTCCACTGCATTCCGCTCCTGAAGCTCTGTTTTGAGTATTATTAATTGTAATATTTATAGCGCTTAGAAACAACTGCAGTTTAGTCCGAAACACTATTATAAACTCAAGTTCTCTGCCCCGCCCTCCCTCTTTCACTCTTGGTCTTTTGCCCTCTCTTTACTCTCCCCCCTTCCTCTCCCCCTTCTTTCCGTACTATCATCTAGTAAAGCCCAGTCTGACTCGTTACACATGATTTACAAATGGTGATTGGGAAATTAGCTGAATACCGCATGTATCACTGTTTTAACACGGCATGATCAAACGAGTGACTGACTCGAGCTGTGGTAGATAACCAGAGATCAATCACCCCAACCCCCCCCCCCTTATTGGAGGCACCTAGAGAGGGTCTTCCTAGACAAGGTTCAATAACAGAGACCCAGGAGCCTCACAGGTATGTTGATCTAAAGTTCAAACAATGGCAGTTATAATTTCCTCAGGCAAATACAAATAATTCCATTTAACGACTTAAAAACTATTCTTTATTGTTCCATAAAATACATTTGCTTATAGCCAGTTGTACAATTGCTTAAAGCCAAAGTGTTTCCTTCTCATGGAACCTCTCCAGGGCTACAGCGAGACACGCATACAATTACTTTCATGGATGTGGTCTCATTAAAATCATCTATTTTATATACTAAAAAAATGCTCATTGGTTTCAATAATTTAGCAGAGTCGATTGTACTGTTATCTCCCTGTCCACTCTTTATCCACACTGCAAGGAATCGTGGCGATTCCTTGCAGTGCACGATAAATTTAAGCTCAATGCGCATGCGAATGTCTTTACTGTGTCAGTCTCATCGCGCCAGCCATCTGTTCCCCAGCTTGGATCTCCTGGCTACTCCTCCCCTAATTATCCGCACATCAAAGGCTGCTCCCACCCCCTGCTTCACACAAATGCTACCGAGAGCATTTCCCGCCCGGCCGCTTTTAATTTCATTTCGCAAGCAGTTCCCCCTCCTCCCTCTCCTGACTTTCACATGCACATACCACTGCTTTATAAGCAGGAAATAGAATTCTACAGGAAACAATACTACCGAAGACCATTCGAGGGTGTGAGCTCAATGCCAACGAAGAGTACGTACAATTATTATACTTAAAGTTCAGTCAACTACCCTTGATGCACGGACAACCTTTGAAGAAAGTGAAAAGCATGTACCCTCACCCTCACCCTCACTCACCCTCAACCCCTCACCCTCACTCACCCTCAACCCCTCACCCTCACTCACCCTCACCCTCACTCACCCTCAACCCCTCACCCTCACTCACCCTTACCCTCACTCACCCTCAACCCCTCACCCTCACTCACCCTCACTCACCCTCACTCACCCTCAACCCCTCACCCTCACTCACCCTCAACCCCTCACCCTCACTCACCCTCACTCACCCTCAACCCCTCACCCTCAACCCCTCACCCTCACTCACCCTCACCCTCACTCACCCTCACCCCCTCACCCTCACTCACCCTCACTCACCCTCAACCCCTCACCCTCACTCACCCTCACTCACCCTCACCCACCCTCACCCTCAACCCCTCACCCTCACTCACCCTCAACCCCTAACCCTCAACCCCTCACTCACCCTCACTCTCACTCACCCTCACTCACCCTCACTCTCACTCACCCTCACTCACCCTCACTCACCCTCACCCTCACTCACCCTCAACCCCTCACCCTCACTCACCCTCAACCCCTCACCCCCTCACCCTCACCCCCTCACCCCCTCACCCTCAACCCCTCACCCTCACTCACCCTCACTCACCCTCAACCCCTCACTCACCCTCACCCACCCTCACCCTCAACCCCTCAACCCCTCACCCTCACTCACCCTCACCCCCTCACCCTCACTCACCCTCACTCACCCTCAACCCCTCACCCTCACTCACCCTCAACCCCTCACCCTCACTCACCCTCACCCTCACTCACCCTCAACCCCTCACCCTCACTCACCCTCAACCCCTCACCCTCACTCACCCTCACTCACCCTCACTCACCCTCAACCCCTCACCCTCACTCACCCTCAACCCCTCACCCTCACTCACCCTCACTCACCCTCAACCCCTCACTCACCCTCACCCTCAACCCCTCAGCCTCACCCTCACTCACCCTCAACCCCTCACCCTCACTCACCCTCAACCTCATGCTAAAGATTTACAAAAAAAACCATAAACAATTCTAAAAGCACTAACTCTAATGCTGCGAGACCTATTGCATTTCTAATGCTTGTTTTCTGTTACGGTCAGGAAATCCTGGTAGTGATGAACAGATAAAAACAAAATAATGGCCCACAAACTCAGGCAAAACATGTCCTGGATGTGTGGGGTCAATTTCAATTCAATTCGATCTTTATTTCGACGCTTAAGCATCATAAAAGAAACATAATAATTCATTAACATTACAACTGCTGCACATAAAGACATTTTTCACAACATATTTCAGGGATCATTATCTCAAAATTCAAGACTATTGTTTGTGTACACTTTCATGTCAAACAATATTCTAGGAGCGGAGATTATACGCACAAGTTAAAACAATAAGTAAATATGGATTAAAACATCAGAATAAAAAAATTTGATTAAACAAATAGCCGCTAGTACATAATTTAAAAATGTTTCCCTTTTTTTTTTTGTTTTTTTTTTTAAACAAATCAATTTAGTTTCAAATGATTTGTTCACATCGATGGGCGAATTAACGCGCAATATAAATACGTAACCTACAGCTTATTTTAGCATGTTGATTTTTGCGTATCCACCTTGTATTCGATATAATCGTTTTTTTAAAAAATGGAGACCCAATTTGATCCTAATAAAATTAGCAGCAAAGGGGGGGCGGAGCTAGCCGGCGTTCATGGCGGACGCATAAGCGCGAAGCTCCGCGCTAGCGCCGCTAACAATTCATCAATAATCCTCACAGAGCGGCGATTATAGTGGAATTCCGGCGGGGACTGTCCCTACTCCCCCCCGTGGACCTCCGGCGCGACTTTGGTGGAGCTGCGACTGCGGGTTCCCCCGGCGACGCCACTGACCGGAGAGCTGCAAACCAGGCCGGGATCCCCGCGCTGTCCTGAGACGCGGGGCCGGGCTGCGTCACCCGACGTGCGGCCCCTGGGTGAAGACGTCCCGCGTGCACAGTGGCCGGCGGAGGCCACGACCGCTAAGGTGCCCCAAGCCCACACAGCGGACTCCCACTTCATCGACTGCACACCCTGAAGGCTTTGGGGGACTAGAGCGAGCGCCGGCGGTGAGGCGGACCCGCCGGGGGGACACACGTGGCGCAGACGGGACTCTGCTTCGCCGCGGGCGCCATTATCTCCTACCGGAGTGGCCTAACCGGCAGCCTGTCCGCTTGGAGGAGGCCCTGAGGAGCGGCGGGCGACTTCGGAATAGTGCACCCACTGCACGCGCCCTGCACCCCTAATCTGGCTGGGGGTGCCCTGACACCGAGGCACCCAGTGGGGGAGTGAAAGCTGCGGGCGCCTGCCTCGGCCGGCAGCGGTGCTGGGCAGGCAGGCCTGCACACGATTGGGACCTGACCTGTCCCATTGGGGGACCACCGGCTCAATAAGGACTGAGGGCGCTGACCCCACTATCCGCCGCAGTGATGGGCAAGGGCGACAGGACTCAAACTAAGCTGTCGTTTGACCAGAGAAGACAGAAGGTGCCGGACCCTCCGGCAGACCAGACCCCGGGAGCAGCTGCAGACCCGAGCTCCGCACTGTGCGCAGAAATTAAAGGTATGCTCAACACGATGGAGAAGGGCCTACAGGAGGGCATGGCGGCCATTGGCACCAAGATAGACGTCCTGGCATACCGGATGGATCGAATGACGGAGAGGGTGGATAAGCACGCAGAGAGGCTAGACATGGCGGAGCGCAGGCTAACGGAGGCGGAGGAGGCGCAAACAACATGGGACGCTGACCGCAAGCAGTTGGGAAGGCTGCTCCAGGTGATACAGGATAAATCCGAAGATTTAGAGGCCCGCTCCAGGCGATCCAACATCCGCGTCACGGGTGTGGCGGAGTCGACCCAGACGGGGAAAATGGAGCTATTTGTCGAGAAACTACTTAAATCTCTGCTGGGGGACGATACCTTCTCCCCTATGTTTATAGTGGAACGTGCGCACCGCACCCTGGGACCGAGGCCTCCGCCGGGTGCGAACCCTAGGCCCATAATCGCAAAGCTCCTCAACTACAGGGACAGGGACGCCGCCCTCCGTGCTGCTAGAGAGAAGGGAGACCTGCAGTATGAGGGGATGAACATTTCGTTATACCCTGACTTCACCTCCAAGGTACAGGAAGAGAGACGGCGATTTGTCCCCTACAAGCAGCAACTCAGAGACCTGGGCTTGGACTATGCCATGTTGTACCCGGCGCGGCTGCGCATCAACAGACAGGGCCACTCGCATTTTTTCACTGATCCCAAGGAACTACAGAAGTCCCTGAAGCAATGGATCAAGGAACATCGAGAAGACCGATCCGCGCCTGCGGAGGAGCGTGCTGGCAATGGCGAACTGGATGAGCAGGACTAGCGAGGAGAGGGGATGCAGTGGCTTCCTCATGCGGATCGGCTACACTGTCCCCTGTGATGCTCCTTGCAGGTGGAACCGAGAGAAGCCCACTTGGGGCGCACCACTGCGGCGAACGGACTTCTGCACATGTTGCTGCGGGTGAGATCTGCACAAGCCTCACGGGTTATGGTGGGGGGCGGCGATTGCCATGACACTGTTAGACTGCCCTGAGGTGGCGTTGCTGGGGCCCTGCCACATGGGGCCGGGGGGGGGGACGCCCCTTAAGGCAAGTACTATACTGCTCACATATCATACAGCCGCGCTTGCGATTGGGGGCGCTGGCGTGGGGTCGGCCTACTTATACTGCGCAGGAGGAACGACCGGACTGAGGTCGATTTGGACATTGTGTGCGCTACCTCTGCCCTGGCGCTTACAGTGCTTGCGGCTCTATTTGAGACTGCTTGGGGAAGTTTGAAGACGGGTGGGGGGGGTGGATGCAGGGATCTCGGTCACACCAGGTTGGGGTTGGTTGACTGTGGGCGGAGGGGGGTAATGGGGGTTCTGAATTCGGGGTTGTTTGGGATGTTTGGGGTAAGGTCCGACATGTGCTCTAACAGGTTAAGTTCTGCGAGGTGGGTGAGCGGCTGCCGCTACTGGAAGGGGATGGCCCCTGCCACCACGCTACAATTGGTGACCTCTTTTAATGGTAATGGCTGACACGGCTCGGGCAGACTCGCTGCGGGAGTCGGAACCCCTACGGGCTGTCACCTGGAATGTAAGGGGCTTAAATGATTACAGGAAACTCCGCAAGGTGCTACACTACCTACAGAGACACCACATAGACTTGGCACTGCTGCAGGAAACACATCTCCCTAACACCAGCAGGATGCTAACACACAGGGGGCTCCAGGGGCACTCCACTTTTGCAGGTTTCACCACACACGCCAGAGGGGTCCTCACCTGGGTTAACCCGAAATCTAAGCTATCCCTCGCCCTGGTGAAGGCGGACCCGGAGGGGAGGTTTGTGTTAAGCAAGTGCACAGGCAAGGGACACAACCTATTGATCGTGAATGTCTATGGCCCGAACTATGACTCCCCTGACTTTTACGCAGCGGTTGCGGAACATTGTAATGAATGGTCTGCTGGGAATATGATGTGGGGAGAGGACTTCAATTTCACCTTCAGCCCTGATCTAGATAGGTCCACGGGCCCTGCCAGGCGCCCTGCTGCGGCGGCGCAGCGCATGCAGGCGGAAATGTTGAGGCTGGGCCTAGTAGATGTATGGAGAGAAAGACATAGCGCCAAGGGGGGGTACACGCACTACTCATCGTACCACAACATCCATACCAGGATTGACTACTGGCTGACATCACACTCCCTGTTTTCCATGGTCAGGGGCTGCAGTGTGCTTCCCCGCACTCTGTCGGACCACTCCCCGGTGCTCCTGGAGTTGCACACTCCCCTGCAGAGAATCTCGCCATTCACGTGGCGATTCCCACCTTACTCGCTGCTGGACGAGGCATTCAGGGCTGACCTGGGAGAGGACATAGATAACTTCTTTACCACCAATCTGGGCTCAGTGGACACCTTCGGGACAATCTGGGAGACATTCAAGGTGTATGTACGGGGGGTGGTCATAGCAAAGCACTCCGGGGTCCTCAAGGCAATTAGAAACAGACTGAAATTCTTGGAGGGGCAGATAGCAGACTACGAACGCCGCCAGCTCCTAGACCCGAGCCTGCCTGGGGATGACACCCTGCAAGAACTTTTGAAAGAATTCCACGAGGAAGCGGACAGGGAGGTACGACATTTAGGAAAGTATGCGACGGCCCGCGCGTATGGGGAGAGTGACCGCCCGGGTGCACTACTTGCCAGGATTATGAAAGGCACTAGACGCAAACAGTCTGTAGCGGAACTGCGCTCCACTGGAGGGGTGTTACTCACAGAGGAGACACAAATACTGGCGGAATTCAGGAGCTTCTATGAGGAGCTATACACCACTAAAATTTCGGGGGTGGAGGACCAAATTGACAATTACCTTAGCTACATTAAGATGCCATTCCTGGAGAATTGGCAGAGGGAATTCCTAATGGCCCCTATCCACTGCGAGGAGATATCTGACGCGTTGGCCACCATGAGAGCGGACAGTGCCCCCGGGATAGATGGTCTGACGGTGGCCTTTTACAAGGCGTACAAAGATAAGCTACTCCCCCACCTCTCCACCCTCTTTGACGAAATTTGCGAAAATGGCGCTATGCCCCCCTCTATGCGGGAGGCGCTCATCGTTACTATACTTAAGCCTGGCAAGCCCAGCGACATGCCGGGCTCATACCGCCCTTTGTCCCTTCTCAATGTGGACGCTAAACTATACGCAAAAGTACTGGCGACCAGACTGGCCCTGGTGGCGCCCGAATTGGTGGCCCCGGAGCAGGCTGGGTTCATCCCGGCTAGGAACCTCACTTACAATATACGCACGGTCCTGGGAGCCATGCAACACACCAGGCATGATACCAAAGCCATCGCGGTCTTTCTGGACATGGAGAAGGCCTTTGACTCTGTGGAATGGCCCTTCATGCGCAAAGTACTGCAGAAGCTGGGGCTGGGAGAGATTTTCCTCCAACTGCTAGGTGCCCTTTATCACCGGCCCACGGCCAGAGTCAGACTGGGAGATGCAGTCTCGGAGCCGATCTCCATCAGCAGAGGCACGAGACAGGGGTGCCCTCTTTCCCCGCTGCTCTACGCCCTAGTGGCGGAGCCACTGGCGTGTGCGATTCGGGAATACCACTCGTACGAGGCCATCAATTACCCCACCTACAAGTTGGGTATTTCCACGTATGCGGACGACACCCTTCTTTACGTCAGAGACCCGGCCAATAACATTGCGTCGGTACTGAGGGAGGTTGTGAGGTTTGGCGCGTTATCCGGGCTGAAGGTTAACTGGGAGAAGTCAGTCGCCTTCCCACTGACCCCAATCACTGTCCCCTTCGAGATGGACTACCCGCTCCAATGGTCCTCTGAGCCGATAAGATATCTGGGCATTATGCTGCACACGGACCCGGACGTCCTGCTAAGGGAGAACTACGGGGTTGCCTACAGCAAACTCGTGGATAACGTTGAACTCTGGATTAAGCTCCCGCTGTCACTGGTGGGACGGATCGCCTTAATGAAAATGGTCATTCTCCCGAGGTTCCTATTCCTATTCAACAATCTCCCGATTGTCCTCTCGAAAGCCTTCTTTGCCACTCTAAACAAACTCCTGGTGAGATTGGCATGGGCCGGGAAACAACCTAGGGTGCAATGGCGGGTACTGCAATTACCGTACGAGCAGGGGGGATTGGCGGCCCCAGATCTGGAGCGCTATTACAGGATCGCACAGGCCTCCCACCTCCACACTTGGATTCATGGCAACCAAGACATACCGCACGTGATCCTGGAACGACTGTTCGCAGACCCTACCCCACTTCCTGCTACCATATGCGGCCCCAAAGACCGTAGGGTTGGCGTTCTGGACTCCTTGCTATCCACCAATCACGCATGGCATTCCATTGTGCAGAGGCAAAACAAGGAGCTGATGTACGCTCCCAACATGCCTATACAATGGGCGCTCTGGCTGCCGACCTTGGCGGAACCGGGTGTCCACAGGGCCCTCCACGAACTAGGTGCACACACTCTGGGGGACCTATTTGTGAATGGCAAGGCGAAGACGTGGGCGCAGATCTCGCATCGGAGGGAGAGCTCCACGTTACTCCAACGCTTTCAGTTCCATCGAGTCCGTAGTGCCCTCTCGGAACTACTGGGCCCGGATATGGAGGAACCCCCCGCAGTCCCGGAACTGGTGTATGTTATAGACAGCGACTCGCCAAAGAAGCTGCTCACTAGGCTGTACAGGATAGGACACGATCACACGGCACTGCGCTACACGAGGGCGCGATTAGCCTGGCAGGCTGACCTGGGCACCCACGTCGATGACGACATGTGGGCATACTGCTCTGCGGCCACAAGGCGCATTTCCCTGAACGGGAGGCACCGTTTGGTCCACTTGAAATTTTTGCAAAGGGTATACCATACACCGGAACGGCTCCACAGGTACGGCCTCCGCGACTCCCCACACTGCGAGAGGTGCCGGGCGCAGGTTGCGGACTTCTTGCACTTAGCCTGGTACTGCCCGGGGGTCCAGAGATACTGGGCAGGCGTATTCGCTGAAATGAGCACTATAGTGGAGGTGGACCTGGCCATGGACCCAGCCCTCGCCCTAATGGGCTATACGAAATCGATGCCTGTCTCGATTAGGAAGCTGGTGGGCATGGGGATGCTCCTTGCGAAGCGAGTAGTTGCATTATGTTGGATGAGAGGGCCATTACCTACACTCAAGCGATGGGCTAGCGATATGAAGTACTGTAACACGCAGGCGGATACATACAGTGAGCTCCTTCCGCCCAGAAGCCGCCCCAAGAACTTTTGGGGGCTGTACCAGACCCACTTGTCCTCTAGGACGGACGGGGATGTCTCGGAAGAAGGGGAGGGAGAGGAACTGGAGAGTGTCCTGCAAGAGCCACCTGATTCACCTGCCCGGTGTGTTCCCCCGCACACCTAGCGCGCTATAAGCGTTAGGAAACACCCCATCCATAGAGGCGTGAGGTGGGAGGGCAACACCTTAGATGGAGGAAAAGTGGTAGGCTGCACTAGACACAACAGGGGTTAGCGACGCCTGAGGACTTACTCGGGGAGCACAACTGAGGGACCAGTTATGGGGAGGGGGGGTGTTCACGGGGTTAGGGTTTGGTTGGGAGAAAACGTAAAAATTTACTGCTTTGTTCATTTATTCCAAATGCACGCTACTCAGCAGATGGTACAAGCCTACAGAGGAGAATTTCCATCCATCGACCTCCGGCTAGCGCTTATATTGGACTCTATGATGTTAAGGTATGCTGGTACATGCCATTGTTGTTGCACGGAGACCTAATGCCGGCCCGAGATGGGTTGTAGGCGAGCTTTTTCTGTACTTTGTGAGGTGCTTTTTCCTAATAAAATAAATTAAAAAAAAAAAAAAAAAATTAGCAGCAAGGAGAAATCTACTAACGCCAAAGACTACAACCTGACTCGTGTCAGACTTTAGGATTCTTCCAGCCTCCTTATAGGATCTTGAACCAATCCTATGACAAAGTGGCAATATCCACTTTCCCCGTGGTGTCGCATAACTAGGGCAAAACAGTAGTACATGTAGATCATCTTCCCTCGCCTGATTAGTACATACAGTGCAAAGATTACATCTCGATTTTGACCAGCTCTTTTCGTTCACATTGGTCCTAAGTGTGTCATATCTAAATTTCATGTACAGTGTTTTTGCCAATGGCGGACTGATCTCGTCTATGTGTGGGGTCAATATTTATTTGTTCTTCAAAAATAAACTCCCATTTTGAGGTTTTTATTGAGAAACATAAAGCTTGGAAAATTGAAGGTGGCTGTCGACCAAACCTTTGGTACCTTCAGAGGAGCCACCTTAACGTTGGTTCCTCTGAAGGACCAGAGGTCTCCACTGGGCTGGCCGTATCTCTAAATGTACAGTCCTCTGTCGTCCCTCACGGTGACAGATATAATGTTCTCCACCACCCTGAAGTAAAGCTTAAATACCACCAAAGCCTCAATCAAGCCTATAGTCTAAAACGGCCATTCCCTGATCAGCCTATGGACAGGATGTGCTATCATGTTCCTAAGTAGGTCTGGCAAACGTGCTTTGCCATTCAATTGAATTCACTCTGAGACGTAAGATTGCCACCTGCATCTGAATAGCATTGCTGAATCTACCCCTAACAAGACTTTCCTACTCCACTTGAATGTCAAGGAATTTCTGCAAGGATGCAGAATGCATCAAGTCTCCACTCGAGGTACCACTAGACCTAAAGGCTTTCTCCTTGCACCTCAGTATGCAAAGTACATTAAAGAATCCGAAACACACTATACTGATCTTTAGGAATATTAATACATTGATACTGCTGGTGAGTAAAATTAGAAAAATGAAACATGAGAAAGTGTAGATATTGATTCACGGGTAATGCTGCAGAGGCACACGTTTTCAGGTATGCAAAGGTCTATCATATGGTTGATACATATAAGGAGTGGAAAATAGAAGACCTGAGTTAGAAAATGTCATTTTAATTGCATTTATATAGCGCCTACTACCCATGACGAGGCATTGTAGCGCTTTTGGAAGAGAGGCCTCGAAAAAGGTAGCTAATGTTCCGAACAACCAACTGCAACGTCTTGCGAAAATCTAAGGGGCACATGCATCATTGTAGGAGTTTGCATTTCCTAAATTACGAAAATTAAGGAATCGCAATTTAGGAATTGCAAAATCCTATGCATCAAGAAATCCTAAATTTTTTTAGGATTTCTTAATTTTCGGAATTTGCGATTCCTTAATTGCGAATCGCAATTAAGGAATGGCATTACATTGATTCCTATGGGCCTAGAGGCCCTTAGGAATCAATGCGTTTTGCATTTCTATTTTTTGGAATTCGCAATTTGTTGATGCATTGCAAGGGTGCAGAGGGGGGTTCTTTGGAATGTATTTTAAAGTGCATGTTTCACACACACATGTCCTAAGGACATGTGTGTCTGTAACATGACACTTTCCAAAATGCATTTTTGTGCTTTTTTAAAGAATTTCGCAAATTAACACGAGGGTCAACCTCGTGTTAATTTGCACTTCCTATTTCAAAATTCGCATTTTTAAAAAAAATGATGCATTGCATTTAAGGAATCGCACAAATGCGATTCCTTAAATGTATTCGCATTTTTAGGAAATGCAAAAAAAAGCGAATTTTGAAAAATTGTTTCATGCATCCCAAAAACGTATTTAGGAAGCGCAAACGGCCGAATTTACCGATTCGCACCGTTTGCACTTCCTAAATAGGTTGATGCATGTGCCCCTAAGTGTCTATTGTGACCCCCCAGATAAGGCTCACACAGACCCGGCTAATCAATGTGACACTGCAGGCTTTAGTAAGATTGGTCAAATCTATTCACAGCGTTTCACACTGAAGCTTCTCAGCTTGCTTATAACACGAAAACGAAGCAGAGAACACACAAAGCGTTGCATTTCCACCGTCCTGGCTATTTCATAGCTAAAACTTTCAGTTTCTCATACAACATAAACAAGCATTTGCAATGCAATAGGTCTCGCATTAGGAAAGTTTGAGCTATTGGTCTTGTAAATGACATTTTTTTTATTTATGTGTTGGTTTTGAAAATAGCTAAATTAAATAGCTTTGTCATTTACAATTCCAATAGTTATAACTTTGGCAAATGTGACACCTATAGCATTTGTAATGCAACATGTTTTGTGTTTACGTGACTTAGATGTATTGATATTACAAATAACAATGGCTTTTAATTGTTTTAAATAATTAATACTTAAATAAAATGGATTGTAATTTATAATGGCAATAGCTTAAACATTTGTAAATAACTTTTGTGAAGATTATGTTCAGTGTATTTTATTGTGACGAAAATCCAAGAACAGAAGTGAAATATTAACATCTTTTTGTGCCATTTGTAATAAAGCTTGAAACATTGAGAGAACATATTTGAACCAGTTGTTGTTGAATGGTTGCACAGATTGATGCTGAGATGGCGCGAATTGATGTTGTGGTGGCGACGAGTGATGCTGTGGCGTTCAGTGATGCTGTGGTAGCCCATAGTGATGCTGTGGAGGCCGTGAGTGATGCTGTGGAGGCCGTGAGTGATGCTGTGGAGGCCGTGAGTGATGCTGTGGAGGCCGTGAGTGATGCTGTGGAGGCCCTGAGTGATGCTGTGGGGGCCCTGAGTGATGCTGTGGGGGCCCTGAGTGATACTGTGGAGGCCCTGAGTGATGCTGTGGAGGCCCTGAGTGATGCTGTGGAGGCCCTGAGTGATGCTGTGGAGGCCCTGAGTGATGCTGTGGTGGCGCAGAATGATGCTGTGGTACCGCATAGTGATGCTGTGGTGTTCCAGAGTGATGCAGTAGTGTTCCAGAGTGATGCTGTGGTGGTGCTGAGTGATGCTGTGGTGGTGCTGAGTGATGTTGTGTTGGTGCTGAGTGATGCTGTGGAGGTGCTGAGTGGTGCTGTGGTTGTACTGAGTGATGACGTGGTGGCGCTGAGTGATGCTGTGGTAGTGCTGAGTGATGCTGTGGTGGTGCTGAGTGGTGCTGTGGTGGTGCTGAGTGGTGCTGTGGTGGTACGGAGTGATAAAAAGCTTGAAACATTGAGAGAACATATTTGAACCAGTTGTTGTTGAATGGTTGCACAGATTGATGCTGAGATGGCGCGAATTGATGTTGTGGTGGCGACGAGTGATGCTGTGGCGTTCAGTGATGCTGTGGTAGCCCATAGTGATGCTGTGGAGGCCGTGAGTGATGCTGTGGAGGCCGTGAGTGATGCTGTGGAGGCCGTGAGTGATGCTGTGGAGGCCCTGAGTGATGCTGTGGGGGCCCTGAGTGATGCTGTGGGGGCCCTGAGTGATACTGTGGAGGCCCTGAGTGATGCTGTGGAGGCCCTGAGTGATGCTGTGGAGGCCCTGAGTGATGCTGTGGAGGCCCTGAGTGATGCTGTGGTGGCGCAGAATGATGCTGTGGTACCGCATAGTGATGCTGTGGTGTTCCAGAGTGATGCAGTAGTGTTCCAGAGTGATGCTGTGGTGGTGCTGAGTGATGCTGTGGTGGTGCTGAGTGATGTTGTGTTGGTGCTGAGTGATGCTGTGGAGGTGCTGAGTGGTGCTGTGGTTGTACTGAGTGATGACGTGGTGGCGCTGAGTGATGCTGTGGTAGTGCTGAGTGATGCTGTGGTGGTGCTGAGTGGTGCTGTGGTGGTGCTGAGTGGTGCTGTGGTGGTACGGAGTGATAATGTGGTGGTGCTGAGTGATGCTGGGGGTAGAGCTGAGTTATGTGGTAATGCTGAGTGGTGCTGTGGTGGTGCTGAGTGATGCTGGGGTGGCGCAGGCCCTGAGTGATGCTGTGGAGGCTCTGAGTGATGCTGTGGAGGCCCTGAGTGATGCTGTGGTGGCTCAGAATGATGCTGTGGTAGCGCATAGTGATGCTGTGTGTTCCAGAGTGATGCTGTGGTGGTGCTGAGTGATGCTGTGTTGGTGCTGAGTGATACTGTGGAGGTGCTGAGTGGTGCTGTGGTGGTGCTGAGTGATGCTGTGGTGGTGCTGAGTGGTGCTGTGGTGGTGCTGAGTGATGCTGTGGTGGTGCTCAGTGATGCTGTGAAGGTGCTGAGTGGTGCTGTTGTGGTGCTGAGTGATGCTGTGGTAGTGCTGAGTGATGCTGTGGTGGTGCTGAGTGATGCTGTGGTGGTGCTGAGTGATGATGTGGTGGTGCTGAGTGATGTGGTGATGCTGAGTGGTGCTGTGGTGGTGCTGAGTGATGCTGGGGTGGCGCTGAGTGATGCTGTGGTGGCGCTGAGTGATGCTGTGGTGGCGCCGAGTGATGCTGTGGTGGTGCTGAATGATGCTGTGGTGGTGCTGAGTGATGCTGTGGTGGTGCTGAGTGATGCTGTGGAGGTGCTGAGTGGTGCTGTGGTGGTGTTGAGTGATGCTGTGGTAGTGCTGAGTGATGCTGTGGTGGTGTTGAGTGATGCTGTGGTGGTGCTGAGTGATGATGTGGTGGCGCTGAGTGATGACGTGGTGGTGCTGAGTGATGCTGTGGTGGTGCTGAGTGATGCTGTTGTGGTGCTGAGTGATGCTGTGGTGGTGCTGAGTGGTGCTGTGTTGGTGCTGAGTGGTGCTGTGGTGGTGCTGAGTGATAATGTGGTGGTGCTGAGTGATAATGTGGTGGTGCTGAGTGAAATGTGGTGGTGCTGGGTGATAATGTGGTGGTGCTGAGTGATAATGTGGTGGTGCTGAGTGGTGCTGTGGTGGTGCTGAGTGATGCTGGGGTGGTGCTGAGTGGTGCTGGGGCAGTGCTGAGTGATGCTGTGGTGGTGCTGAGTGGTGCTGTGGTGGTGCTGAGTGATAATGCGGTGGTGCTGAGTGATGCTGTGGTGGTGCTGAGTGGTGCTGTGGTGGTGCTTAAGAAGGAAGGGGTATGCAGTGAGCTTGAGTATGGCAATCGAAGCAGGCAGAGCGTGGGCTAGGAGGGTGCAATGAGGGTTGGACAGGGACAGAAAGGACTAAAGCGGGTGCAGTTAGAGCTGAGGCGTGCCAGTGCAGAGATCTGTCTAGAGGTCGCAGTGAAGGATTCAGTGAGTTCTGGAGGTGGGTGTGTTGCAGCGCGAGGCTTACTGAGTGCTGGAGAGTGGGCGTTGTTGCAGTGATCACTGTAGTGACAGCTGGTATTGGTAGGTGTCACAGTGAGGGTTTTAAGAGTGGTGGAGTGGGAGCGTGTTGCAGGAAGGGTTGTAGTGAGTTGCGGAGTGGGAGTGTCATGCAGTGAGTGGTTTAGTGAGTGCAGGAGGCTGAGAGTGTTGCAGCGAGGGGTTAGAGTGTGCTGGAGCGGCAGGGTGTTGCAGTGATGGTTTTAGTGAGCACTGGTGTGGGAGTCCGGTACAGTGAGGGTTGTAATGAGTGAAATTGCGTTTTAGTGAGGGTTCTAGAGTATGCTGGGTTCTAGTGAATGCTGGAGTGGGAGGATGTTGCAGTGAGGGTTGTAGTGAGGACTTGAGTGGGAGTGTGCTGCAGTGAGGGAATTAGTGAGTGGTAGGGGGTTTCAGTGAGGGCTCTAGTCAATGCTGGAGTGGGAGGACGCTGCAGTGAGGGCTGTAGTGAGGACTTGAGTGGGAGTGTGCTGCAGTGAGGGAGTTAGTGAGTGGTGGAGTGGTAGGGCGTTGCAGTGAGGCTTCTAGTGAATGCTGGAGTGGTGGGATGTTGCAGTGAGGGCTGTGGTGAGGACTTGAGTGGGAGTGTGCTGCAGTGAGGGAGTTAGTGAATGGTGAAGTGGTAAGGCGTTGCAATGAGGCGGTAGAGAGTACTGGCGAGTAAGTGAGTCATAGTGAGGGTGTGACTGTGGCCTGACTTGACCACGATCGGTTGCACTCGAGCCTTGTTGCATTCAGTAAGGTTCACTGCATAACCAGGTAAAACTTTGGGGCGAAATTGGTTTGTTGCTGTTTTTCTATAAAGCACCTTTCACCCCCCAAAATGCCAATACAAATATTGCAGTCTGTAAATAGATCTGGAGGCGTGTCCCGATAGCACTCAATCTCCACAGATTTAAGTAACAAAGCCAGTGACGATGGGACGTAGGCTCTCATCCAAGCACAGCTGCAATGATAAAGGGGGGGGGCTAATCAGATGGAGACTAACATGAAAAGCAACGGAGAAGGAAGGAGGGGGAGGTGAGAAGGGAGGAAAGCTAATCGGATGGAGACTAACATGAAAAGCAACGGAGTAGGAAGTCGGGGGGGAGGCGGGAGACAGGAAGCTAATCGAATGCAAGAATTTCTTCGAGTTGTCCGCGTGGATGCATCTCTTGAGAACCTTGATGTTTTTGCTGAGGCACAGGGATAGTGACTTTATTCCGTTTTAAAATGTATAAATGAGTTCATAAGCCCATATTTCTGGTAACAATACGACGTTTCCTTTTAGATCACGGGTTGTCCGAGATTCTTTGCATTTGTAATCACTCACAGGAGATGGCAGCATTATCCAATCCAGTAATACCTCTCGACTTCTAAAGGAGTCCGCTCAGCTGCGACTGGAAACGAAAACTGTTACTACAGGCTGCAGACAGATCTCGCAGCAGGCGCTTAACTCACTGAGCTATCTTGCCGGTTCATTAATCGGCTTGGAAAATGTGCTTTGAAGTGCCCCGTTTATTCCCAGTTTTCAAATAATATGAAACGGTGCCACAGCTCCCCTTGAAAAAGCTTGGCCTCTTGCTCAGTAAGTCCCGGTAATGGGGGCATCACAGCTGTGCCTGTGAAGTGTGCCTGCTTCTGTGGGGTAGGCTAAGCGGCAGAGGTGGGCGGCTGCCAATTACGCGATCTCCCGGATGCCGGGTTCCAGCGGATTACCAAGAGGGTTTATTACAAATCTCGCTTGATCCCGCGAGTTGTAGGAAGCGCAGAAACCTCTCGATAGCAGATACGACGAGGTGTGTGTGGAGGGGGTGATCGGCGAGAGACTAAGAGGCACGAAGGAGGTGGAGGTGAAAATAAACAAGCCCTTTACTGCTAATGTAATTAAAGCAGGATGGGGGAGCGGATCCTTTGAAGCACGGCCTCCCGGACGTCAAAGAAGTAAACAGCAGGGATGTAATTAGGGGGGAGGAGAAGTCGCGCTTGGGTGAATGCCTGAGGCCAAGCTCTCCGTGGGAGGGAGGCTGATGGCTGTGATAGAAGCGCGGTCACGAGGACCTGCACTTCTACAAATCCGGCTCGTAAAAAGTCAGCTTTGTGGATGGACGACATTAGGTCTCTCTGCGAGACCTAAAAATAGCTCTGAGCCGCGGAATGCAGTTCATCCTAGACATTAAGAATGGCCCAGGCAGGGGACAGGCAGAGGCAGGGAGGGAGACCGAGAAGACAGTGAGACAAATTGGTAAGGAGAGCAAATGCAAGAGGAAGAAAGAGAAATATAGGGAGAGACAAAGTCACTGAAAGAGAGGGGGTGATGGGTTGTCAGTGAGAGGAATAGAAAGAGAGAGTCAGGGGCTAGAGAGACATTAAAAGAAAGCGAGAAAGGGAGGGACAGATGTATAAAGACAGAGAGGCAGAAAACGCCAGGGAGTGGATAATAATAATAATAATAATAAACCATTTATTGAGCGCCTGGTTACACATAAGACAGTGTGTCCCGCGCTAATTGCTGCTAGGGAGTGGATGAGATAGAGAAATGTAAGTAAGGAGAGAGATATAGACACTGAGAAACGGAGAGAGGTGTTGCGATAGGAAAAGAGGGGGGCAAGAGAAAGGTAGGAGAGACAGAGACGTTAATGACAAAGAAATACGAGAGAGAGAAAGAGAGAGAGGAATAGACGGAGGGACAGTGAGAAAAAAAAACAGACTGATATAAAGAGAGAGAGAGGGGGGAGTGACAGAGAAAGTCAGGAAGCAGCAGTGAGAGATGAGGAGAGCTATAAGGAGAGATAGAAAGAGGCAAAGATTGAGACTGAAAAAGACACCTAAAGGCAGACAAAATACAGATGTAATTAGGTACAGGAGAGAGAAACATGGAAAGAGAGAGAACAAAAGACAGGGACAAATAATGACGTAGACAGAATGAAACCAGGGAGAAAGATCTAGACAGAAAGAGCCAGTGTAAGACAGGGAACGAAAGATAAACAGAATGAACGGCAATGGAAGATGGAGAAATAGAAGATAGAGGGAGAGAGAGGAAAAGACGGAAGGGAGGTGACAAGAGGGACACTGAAGTTAAAGTAAGTGAGAGATATATAAAGACAAAAAGAGAGACAGGTGCAGCCAAAAAGAGAGGCTGAGAGAAAGAGAAACAAAGGCAGACAGAGAAAGCCAGGGATAGACATAGAAAGAGAGATAGAGAAAATGAGGGACAATGAAATCGAGACAGAGAAATACAAAGAGAGAGAGAGAGAGAAAGAAAGAATCCTGGATAGAGACAGAGAAAGGTGGAAAGAGAGAGAGTAAGAATGCTGGATATAGACAGAGAAAGGTGGCTAGAGAGAGAGAGAACCATGGAAAGAGAGAAAAAAATACAGGGACAGATAATGACGTAGACAGAATGAAACCAGGGAGAAAGATCTAGACAGAAAGAGCCAGTGTAAGACAGGGAAAGAAAGATAAACAGAATGAACGGCAATGAAAGATGAAGAAATAGAAGACAGAGAGAGAGAGAGTAAAAGACGGCAAGAGAGAAGGGGGGTGACAAGAGGGACATAGAAGTTAAAGTTAGTGAGAGATATATAAAGACAAAAAGAGAGACAGGTGCAGCCAAAAAGAGAGGCTGAGAGAAAGGGACAGATGAAGCCAGGGATAGACAGAGAAAGAGAGATAGAGAAAATGAGGGACAATGAAAGCGAGACAGAGAAATACAAAGAGAGAGAGAAAGAATGCTGGATAGAGACAGAGAAAGGTGGAAAGAGAGAGAGAGTAAGAATGCTGGATATAGACAGAGAAAGGTGGCTAGAGAGAGAGAGAGAGAGAGAGAGTGTTGTGAAGTCAGCACACCAGTAGTTGGGAGTGGGCGGAGCTAGGGGGCCAGAGGAAGAGGAGGAGCGGACATAGGAAGGGGTCAGTTAGAGTAGGGACGGGGAACTGAACACACGTGCTAATAAAGAGCTAAGAGATAAGTCGGTGTCCGTGTATGATTGATCCAGGACACGACAGCTGGCGACGAGGGTGGGATCCAGCAGCAAGCCCACCCACACGAGCCCCGTCCCGCGGCGTGGAGCGTCCAGAGCTCCGCTGCAACTGCGACCCTGAGGCATCATGGGAGAAGCCTAGGAGTGACCCAGCAGACCCTGGAAGCGGGAAGAGCCGAGAGAAGAAGAAAGCGCAATGTGAAAGCGCCGAAGCGCCAGAAGAAAGAGCGCCGAGTGAAAGCGCTCCTGAAGCTCCGTGGTTGTGGAGCTAGCGCGATCGCGCGCCAAGAAGGTATTCAAATTTCACCCCTGAAGCGTGAGTCCTAGAGAGGAACAGAAGTGCCCACCGGGAGCCTACCCCGGCGGCAACTGGCCTGAAGCTCGCCCTGCGTGTGGGGCTGGAGCGTGGAGCTAAAAGCGCCTACCGAGTGCCCACCTCGGCGGCCGAAGCGCAAGTGAGAACGCCCACCGAGTGCCCACCTCGGCGGCGAACAGAGCGGAGCTCGCCCCTTGCCTGGAGGCTCGAGCGTGCCCACCGGAGCCCACCCGGCGGCAGTAGCCGTGAAGATCACCCCACGTGTGAGGGGTGGACCAGAAACAATCAAAAGCCAACCGGGAGCCCACTCCGGCGGCAAGGGACGAAGAAAAGAAATCTCACCTGCAGCAGCTACTCTGGCGGTGGATCGCGGCTGAAAACGACGAGTGGTGAGTGGAAACTGCAGTCCCGAGTGAATGTGTGGCTCCGGTCGAAGGAACGAGCAGAAACGACCCAAATCTCGTTGAAAACGAGATTCCCGGCGGCCATCTTAGAGTCAGGCGTCTGAGAAGGACAACTCTGTGCAATACAACGGCGGCCATTTTAAAGTCAGGCACCGGGAAAGAAAACAAGCATTGGCAGAGTGGATCAAAACAAACATTGACAACTGTAAGTGAAGCAAGCATTGGTGACTGTAACAAAACAAACATTGACGCATGCAAACAAGCGTTGGCGAATGCAAGTGAAGAATAATAAAGCGCTGAAAAGACGACAAACAAGCCCATGCAAATGCAAGAAGCAATCTAAGAAGACAAGCATTGGTAAAGGAAAGTCAACAAGCATTGGTGCCTGTAAGGACAAGCATTGGCCAAGAGTGAACAAGCATTGATACAGGCAAACAAACAAGCAGTGGTACATGCAAGTAAACAAAAATTGATCCACACAAATCATCAAGCATTGACGCATGCAAATCAACAAACGTTGGACAAATGGAAACAAGCATTGGCAATGACCAAACAAACACTGGGGAAAACAAGTGAACAGGCACGGGTGCATGTAAATAATCACACATTGGTACGCGCAAGTCAACAAGCCTTGGTATGTGCAACTACACAAGCGCTGGTAAATGCAAAGCAGTAAGCGTGGACAACGGCACGTGGACAACACTGCACAAGTCTTGGCAACCAAACAAAACAAGCACATGCTAACACGAGAGTGTATCAATTAACAAGCAAGAGCAACCACAAGAGTGACTCAACGAACAAGCATTGACAAAACAAAGGTCCGCACGGGTGGAAATGCGAACAGTGAGATATGCAAGCGAATGTACAGTGGCGAATGTCATGAAGTAACGTGCGTCCATCAAACAGAGGAAGCACGGACAAACATAAACAAAGACAAAGCATAAGTGATTACAACGGAATCAGCACGAGCCAATGCGCGTGTGGGGTAGCCAATGAACACACACAACAAGCAAGTGTCGCCAACCATGGACAAATTCAAGGGTGCAATGTCGATCGAACACGAGGGCACTGAAGGAAGAACTAATGAGCAAGCTCAAGCTAGATCACAAACTGAAGTACCTGAAACCCGAAGAAAAGTGGACAGCATAATGCCCCGCGTCTACGACCGATCAGGACCTCCTTCTCTCAGGGCGGGAGGAGACGTAACCCAATGTTTCAATCCACACCTTGAAGTATCGCCCCCAGTGGTACGGAGTGACGATTGGAGTCAGAGCCTCAAACGGCACTGGTGGCTGGAAGCTTTGGACGATTTCTTGAAAGCCAACGGTGAGCAAAGAGAAAGAAAATGTCTGGTGTTACTCCTCCATCTGGTGGGCCCCGGGGGCCGATGCCCAATTAGAACATTTTCCAGGGAAGAAGCAGACATTTATGATAAACTCCAAGAGGAACTCTGTGCCCATCTCAATGCACAAGCAGAGGTGGATCATAATCGCATGGTCTTCAACACAGCACGGCAGGAACCAGGCGAACCATTGCCGCATTTCATCACGCGGTTGCAAAGTCTGGTTCAAGGCTGCCATTTCAACACGTTTACGAATGAGGATGCTGTTCGACTCCGAATAATTGAAGGCTGTGAAAACCCCGAAACAAGACACAAAATACTGAGAGGACATTGGTCGCTAAAAGAAATTATCAAGAAAGCTGAAATGAAGCCGGACCAACCAGTTGATCTGCAAAGGAAGCCGGACACGCCAGGAGAGCCAAGTCATCATCGGATAAGAACGAAACACACAACTACCCAGCCGGTTCCAAGGCTTGCTTGGTCTAGGCGTGAGCAGGAGTGGGAGAGGCAACCCGAGGCGACCAATCAATCTCAGAGTCATACCAAGACTGCCTCCCCAGTTCATACCCCACCGGCTGGCATCCCAGACTCGAAACAGGAAGACGGTGTTGGTCTCGACCTGACAAGGCAAAATGAAGCAAAAATACATACAGACACTTGGAAGGGAACCAGAGTAACATCCCCGTGGAAAAGAGGCCGAGCGTCACGTGAGCAAGAGTCACAATGGAGGACAGACTGCCGATATCAAACTGAGCTCACCATAGGCACCCCAGACACTGAAGGCCCCATCCCTCCAGACATCAGCAACAGAGCTTGTCTAGTCAAAGACGAACTATTGGCGAACACTCATCACGACATACGTCCACCCCAGAGACTGATAGTGGAGATGGACTGAGAAGTCAGTTTGTTTGTTTGTTTTGTTACAAAGGGGGGAGATGTTGTGAAGTCAGCACACCAGTAGTTGGGAGTGGGCGGAGCTAGGGGGCCAGAGGAAGAGGAGGAGCGGACATAGGAAGGGGTCAGTTAGAGTAGGGACGGGGAACTGAACACACGTGCTAATAAAGAGCTAAGAGATAAGTCGGTGTCCGTGTATGATTGATCCAGGACACGACAGAGAGCGGGAACGCTGATAGAGACAGAGAAAGACAGGGACAAATAAAATGGAGAGACAGGTGGAAAAAGGGTCAAGAAGAGATCGAGAACACGAGATAGCCAGGAAGATGGCGAGGAAGAGAAAGAGACAGAGAAATTCAGAGAGACAAGGAGAGATGATTAAACAGAGTCCGAGAGCTCTATTAGTATATATCTATTTATGTCTGTCGATGTCCATCCATCATTATCTGTCTTTATCTACCTCTACCCTTCCCTCTCACCATCACTCTACCTGCACATCTCTCTCTTTCATCGCCAGCAGCTACTAGTTCAACAAGGACGCACTAGTTGCTTATTCACTTCACAGCTCTAAAATCCTCACTCTCACTACGTGAGAATGAGAATATAATACATGTGGCGTTTTACCTTTTGAAATTTGAGTGAAATATTAGCAGCAGACCTTGGTTTTGTGCTAGTCTTGAATCAAGGCAAATGTGAATAAAGAGAAGTCGGCGAAATTTGTATTTTTACTGACGTCATTTAGATACACATATGTGCATCCCTGTCGGTCGATCTGAATTTCAGATCATTATTATTGGCTGTGCTGTAATTAGTAGGGACTGAGAAGATTAGAGAGCTAACTACTGCTTTGAACCATCCTAATGACTCATCTTTCGTCTACTGAAGAAAACTTTTTCGTCCACAACCCGACCCATAAACACCATTGACTATCTAAATTAAAGATTTTTGTCACACAACGGATTATTATTGGATCGACGTTCGCCAGTAGCATCTGGACACAAGTAGACAGGGTGCTTATTTAATCCAAGAATACTCTCTGAAATGTCATTAAAGCTCAGAATACTCAATGAAAAAAATGGACACGTGGGAATGATATGAAACGCAGATGTCTAAAAGATGTGAGGATTCAAATCGGTTTCAGCTCAGATTTTACGAAGTAGGAAGAATACAGTTGATTCCGAGGGTTGCTAATTTACACTTTTTTGAGGACGTGGATAAACTCAAGCATAAGACTGGGAACTAAGCCTGGCACGATGAAAATGTGGATCGTTTATGTAAATGTTAAATGTGAAAAAGGGCAAGAAGACAATGGAAGTTTCTCTGAAAAATGGAAGATCTAACTTTGAGGAAACAACCACCGGCGCAAACTCTTTCATTTTACAAATTATACTCTAAAAATGCTCCAACAATTCAAGGGAAAACAGTAAAAAGATTGTCCATGATCAAAAGAAAAATCTCTCAACAAACCACAACAAATGTACTGAGGAAACAGGAATGAAAAAGGACAGAGAGAGTAAAAAACACAAAAGGTAAGAAAAAGTGATAGATGGATAAACAGTATATACAAGAGTTAGTACCAAAACCAAACTATCTTTCGAAGACATAAAGGTGCACTTTGATTCGCAATTGACATTTCAAATTGAAATGCACACATTACAAACCCTACAAGCAGGGCTTTAAGTGGGATGAAAAACTGGGGAACGGGTCTCAAAGGGGCGTGGCCAATGTAATCAAGGGTGTGGCTTAAAGACACGTTAGCTAAAAATCTGCATAGCATAGTGTGCCGCCTGACTTGCATTTTGCTGTTTCTTTCTTTGCATCCAGATATATGATACAACAAGTAACATCATACCTACAACAAGTCAGCAATATTGGCTTTGTCAATAGTTGTAATTGCATAAGATAAATAAACAGCAACTATGGCTTGTATTAAATGTTGAAAAAGCTTCCACTTAAAGCCCTTGTGACACCACAACAATGTTGCTGCTCCTGACTTTCAAAAAGAGAAGGGAAACCCAGAGAGAAAATGACTCTCTTTAAAGGATTTCCCTTCCCCTACAATGCTCACCTGGCATGACGTCATGCCGTAACTTCTCCACAGTGAGAAGTGAGCAGTGTGAGCACGAGCACATCCATGTGCCTGCGGTCACTACTGAACCCGATAGAGACCCGTTTGGAGGCCCCCTATAAAAAGTAACTGCTGGTGCTCAGCACCAGTGAGACCCTGCCCACTTAAATCCCTCCTTTCAAGTCAGCACAAAGAGACACCAAGGAGACATTCTTCCCCCACTGAATCAAAAGGTAGTGCACAATCAGGCACATGCATCAATGTTTTTTGCGAGCGCAAACGGTGCGATTCACAAAAATCGTCTGTTTGCACCCTCAAGAAGGCCTTTTGCGATGCATCAAAGTGTAAGGCACTTGCAATCAAACAAATTGCAATTTATTCCTTAAATGCAATGCATGTCCCCCTTAGAAATAGCAAATGTGCTATTTGGGGCCGCAAAATACAGAGAAATTACTCTGGTCTGTATTTTGCAAAAACCTTTAAAAATGCACTAAAGTGCATTTTTCAAGGTTCAGGTTACACACACACATGCCCTTAGGGCATGTGTGTGCACATCCTGGGTGCCCATCACAATTTCAGGGGTGCAACAGGGTGTAATTTTGACACCTTTGCACCCTTGAAATTGCATACGCAATTTGAGAGTACCTATTGGTTCTTGCATATTGCGCATGCAATATCCCATTCATTCCGATGGGCCTGTAGGCCCATTGGAATGAATGGGAAGCCATTCCTTAATTGAGATTTGCAATTTGCGAGTCTCAATTAAGGAACGTTTAGAAATCGCTATTTTAATAGCAATTTCTACATGCATAGGCTTTTCAGAGTCCCTAATTACGATTCCTTAATAATCGCAATTAAGGACTCGCAAAAGCCTACTTTGATGCATGTGCCCCAAAGCTCTGTGAGAGCTCCTGCGGTTGCAAAACCAGAGATGCTTACCTACTGCTGAGGGCAGGTGGGAACCATGTGCAAAATGTAAGATGTCGGCTTTCACTCCGTGTGTGCAGGTTGTGTACATTGGAAGGAGGAGACATCAGTCCCGTGGACCCTTGCATTCTGTCTCTGATGTCACGTTCTCAGCATGATTTTTTGTGACATTGTGACTCTAGTCACCTTAAGGAAGGAAGGACGCAATCTGTGACATTATGAATTTGTATCTAAGCATGAAAGTCTGCGTTCCAATGTAGCCATCCATCCTATCATTCTATCTTGTGGACGAGGAGGAGCAAAGGTCAATCGACTTCCCATATTATATCATTAATATCATGAGATCACTGCACAGTTGCTTTGCCTACGAAGGATTTGTTAAACCCTTCGGTGCTCATGACGAGCTCAGCTCAATATGAGGCACAGTGCTCGTGTGCTCGGGGTGGAGCGTCACCGCAACCTTGAGCTGCTTCTGCTGCCTCTTTCGGTGCATTGTGGGATCGCGGCGGGCTCCTCTGAAGCTTGAGCCTGGTAACCCCCCTCCTTCCCCAGTAGGTCCAAGATGGCGGCCGCGGCGGAGACGCAGGCGCCTGTGGAGGAAGACACCTGCCCGGGCTCCTTGTCGGATTTCGCGGTGGTCTGATCATTCCTGGAGCTCCCTCCCGCTCCGTGGTAGCCCATCTCCCTCCCTCTCCCGCTCCTCAGGCTGGCCGCCATGTTACGCACCGGAGAGGGAGTGAAAGGGAGAGGGGCAGGAGGCGGGCAAGAAGGTGCAGCAGCCCTGGGAGCAGCGGGTGCAGCACGCATCCCTCTGCCCTTCAGGTCCCGAGCCAGCACTTAGTCTCTCCTGGTCGCGGCCCGCAGCTTGAATAACGCAGGTAAGCCCTCCCTCCAAACCGTGCCCCTTTGTTGAGTGCTCACTTTTCTTGCCTCGGTTCCCTCGTTGTAGCTGCTTTCCTGCCTTGCTTTCCTGCCCCCTTGTTGTGCCTGCTTTCCTGCCTTGCTCTCCTGCCCCCTCGTTGGTTGTGCTTGCTCAATCAATAAATCAATCAATCAATCAGGTGTATTTGTAAAGCACGCTACTCACCTGTTAGGGTCTCAAGGCGCTGGGAGGGGTGGGATCCACCACTGCTCGAATACAAGGCCTTGAGTTGTTTCCTGAAGGAGAGATGATCCTGGGTCAGTCGTTGGTGGATGGGGAGGGAGTTCCATGTCTTGGCCGCCAGCGTGGGACGGTGGCGAGGACGAGGCTGGTCGAGCGGAGCTGGCGGGTGGGTGTGTAGAATGTGATGCGGTTGTTGAGGTACTTGGGGCCCAAGTCGTGGACAGCCTTGAGTGCGTGGGTGAGAAGTCTGAACGTGATTCTCTTGTTGACGGGGAGCCAGTGCAGGTCTCTCAGGTGGGCAGAGATGTGGTTGTGGCGGGGGATGTCCAGGATGAGTCGTGCGGAGGCGTTCTGAATGCGCTGGGGTCTTTTCTGTAGTTTGGCTGTGGTTCCCGCGTAGAGGGTGTTCCCATAGTCCAGTCGGCTGGTGACGAGGGCCTGGGTGATCGTCTTCCTGCTTTCGGTGGGGATCCATCGGAAGATCTTTCGGAGCATGCGCAGGGTGTTGAAGCAGGATGACGAGACGGCGTTGACTTGTTTGGTCATCGTGAGGGAGGAGTCCAGGAAGAAACCCAGGTTACGTGCGTGGTCCGTTGGCTTGGGGTGGTGCCCAGGGCAGGAGGCCACCAGGAGTCGTCCCATGCGGAGGGGGGTGATCCCAGGATGAGAACTTCCGTCTTGTCTGAGTTCAGTTTCAGGCGGCTGGACTTCATCCATTCTGCGACGTCTTTAATTCCTTCCTGGAGGCTGGCTCTGGCTGTGGCGCGGTCGTTGGTGAGGGAGAGGATCAGCTGGGTTTCGCCAGCGTAGGAGATGATGTTGAGGTTCTGTTGGCGTGCGATGGCTTCAAGGGGGCTCATGAAGACCTTGAAGAGGGTGGGGCTGAGCGAGGATCCTTGAGGTACGTCGCAGACGACTTCGGTGGCCGCGGATCGGAACGGGGGAGGCGGACTCTCTGGGTTCTTACGGTGAGGAACGAGACGATCCACTCCAGTGTCTTCCCTTGGATTCCGGTGTTGCTGAGGTGCTGTATTAGTGTGCGGTGGCATACTGTGTCGAACTCTGCTGAGAGATCCAGGAGGATGAGGGCAGCTGTTTCCCCGTTGTCAAGCAGGGATCTGATGTCGTCGGTGGCTGCGATGAGGGCGGTCTCGGTGCTGTGGTTAGCTCGGAAACCGGACTGTGAGGGGTCGAGGGATCCGTATGTCTCAAGGAAGGCGGCGAGTTGTTTGTTGACGGTCTTCTTGATGACTTTGCAAGGAAAAGGGAGGAGCGAGATGGGGCGGAAGTTCTTGAGGTCCGTGGGGTCCGCGGTGGGTTTCTTCAGGAGGGCGCTGAGCTCAGCATGTTTCCAGTTCTCCGGGAAGGTGGCGGTGGCGAAGGAGATGTTGATGATGTTCCGGAGTTGGGGTGTGATGATGGAGTCGGCCTTGTTGAAGACGTGGTGCGGGCAGGGGTCGGTTGGGGATCCAGAGTGGATGGTGCTGATTGTGCGGGTGGTGTCTACGGTGCTGACCGGTGTCCAGTTGCAGAGGGTGGAGGTGGGGGTGCTGGTTCGGTGGTTGGGTGCAAGGTCTGTGCGGCTAAGCTGTTGTGTATGTCGGCGATTTTGCGGTGGAAGAACGAGGCGAGTGAGTCGCAGAGGTCTTGCGAGGGTGTGATGTCGTTGTTGCAGGCGCTGGGGTTCGAGAGCTCTTTGACGATGCTGAAGAGTTCCTTGCAGTTGTGGGTGTTGTTGTCCAGTCGTTCTTTTAATGTTGCCCTTTTGGTGGTGCGGATCAGCTTTTGGTGTATTCGGGTGGCATTCTTGAGGGCTGTCATGTTTTCTGTAGTCTGGTTGTGGCGCCAGGCTTCCTCGAGGGTTCTGCAGTTTTTCTTGAAGGTTTTGAGTTCGTTGGTGAACCACAAGGCTTTCTTGTTGCCAGGTCTGCTGGGAGGGTTCTTCAGTGGTGCGAGGTCATCGGCGCAGTTGGAGAGCCACTGTGTGAAGTTGCGGGTTGCTTCGTTGGGGTCCGTTGTGTTGGTGGGAGGGTTCTGGCTGAGGGAGGTGGTGAGCTGGTCGACGGAGATCTTGGTCCAGTTCCTGCTGGGAACCTGTTGCGGGTGGTGGTGGGTCGTGGTTCTCCTGAAGTTCAAGTGAACGCAGCTGTGATCAGTCCAGTGTAGTCCGGTGGAGTTGCTGAAGGAGATGTGCCTGCTGGAGGAGAAGACAGGGTCAAGCGTGTGGCCGGGGTAGTGGGTGGGGGTGTTCACCAGTTGCTGGAGTCAGAGGTTGGCGAGGTTGTCCAGCAGGGCGGCGGTGTTGCTGTCATTGCTGTTCTCCAGGTGGAAGTTAAGGTCCCCTAGGAGGATGTAGTCTGAGGAGGTGAGGGCGTGCGGGCTGATGAAGTCTGCGATTGCTTCACTGAATTGTGTGCGTGGTCCCTGGGGTTTGTAGATGAGAGTGCCTCTGAGGGTGGTCTTGGGGTCGATGTGCATCTGTAAGTGAAGGTGCTCGGCGGCGGTGAGGGCATCTTCGGAGTTGGTTGTGATGCGGATGGTGTTTCTGTGGACGATGGCGATGCCTCCTCCGGTTTGGTTGATGCGGTACCCCCGGGTGATCTTGTAGCCATTTCGGGATGGCTATGGCGATGTCGGGGGCTGAGGAGGCATTCATCCAGGTTTCTCTGAGGAAGGCGACGTCTGGTGATGTTGTGTTGAGGAGGTTCCAGAGTTCGACGGCGTGTCTGTGGACGGAGCGAGTGTTGAGCAGGATGCACTTGAGGTGATTGTTGCTGGTGCTTGGCCTTGCGGGTGCGGTGCAGGTCCGGAGGCAGGTGAGCTTGCAGGTTTGGCAGGTGAAAGGTCCGTGGGTGCGTTTCGGGTGGCTCTGTAGCAGGCGGGGTTCTGGCCGCCGTTGAGTGCGTGGAGGGTGGTGGCATTTTAGGTCCGACGTAAGGGCTGGTATCGTCGAGGTCCAGGTGTCCTGGCGCTGGGCACTGGGCGCAGTACAGGTGCGGACGGGCGCAGACGGGCTTGCCTTAGGCGCGCCCGCTGCACGCGTCCACTGCGCGGTCGCTGCGTGGTCTGCATAAGAGCACTGACGGGAGGGAGGAGCAGCTGGGTGGCGGGAGCAGGGCGGCAAATGGGGATGCAGGGGGGTCTGGGGGGCGGGGCCGCAAGGAGCAGCGGCGGGAAAGAAAAGCGGCAAGGAGGCAGTGGGCAACCAGGGAGAGCAGGCGGCGGCGGCGTGGGAGCGACCTAACCTGTAGACAGGGTCAGAGGTCACTCCCTGCGCTACTGCGAGGGCTCCTTAAGAGCACTGACGGGAGGGAGGAGCAGCTGGGTGGCGGGAGCAGGGCGGCGAATGAGGATGCAGGCGGTCCGGGGGGCGGGGCCGCAGGGAGCCGCGGCGGGAAAAAACGAGCGGCAAGGAGGCAGCGGGCATCCAGGTAGAGCAGGCGGCAGCGGCATGGGGGCGACATAACCTGTAGACGGGATCAGAGGTCGCTTCCCTGCCTGTCGTTGGTTGTGCTTGCTCTCCTGCCCCGTCGTTGGTTGTGCTTGCTCTCCTGCCCCTCATTGGTTGTGCTTGCTCTCCTGCACCCTCGTTCTTTGTGCTTGCTCTCCTGCCCTCTCCTTCTTTGTGCTTGCTCTCCTGCCCCCTCGTTGGATGTGCTTGCTCTCCTGCCCCCTCTTTGGTTGTGCTTACTCTTCTGCCCACTCGGTCTTTGTACTTGCTCTCCTGCCCCCTTGTTGGTTGTGCTTCCTTTCCTGCCCCCTCGTTGGTTGTGCTTGCTCTCCTGCCCCCTCGTTGGTTGTGCTTGCTCTCCTGCCAACTCATTGGTTGTGCTTGCTCTCCTGCCCCCTTGTTGGTTGTGCTTGCTCTCCTGCCCCCTTGTTGGTTGTGCTTGCTCTCCTGACCCCTCCTTGGTTGTGCTTGCTCTCCTGACCCCTCCTTGGGTGTGCTTGCTCTCCTGCCCCCTCCTTGGTTGTGCTTGCTCTCCTGCCCCCTCCTTGGTTGTGCTTGCTCTCCTGCCCCCTCGGTGGTTGTGCTTGCTCTCCTGTCCGCTCGTTGGTTGTGCTTGTTCTCCTGCCCGCTCGTTGGTTGTGCTTGCTGTCCTGCCCCCGTTAGTTGTGCTTGTTCTCCTGCCAGCTCGTTGGTTGTACTTACTCTCCTGCCCCCTCGGTCTTTGTGCTTGCTCTCCTGCCCCCTTGTTCTTTGTGCTTGCTCTCCTGCCCCCTCGTTGGTTGTGCTTGCTCTCCTGCCCCCACGTTGGTTGTGCTTGCTTTCCTGCCCCCTCGTTGGTTTTGCTTGCTGTCCTGCCCCCTCATTTGTTGTGCTTGCTCTCCTGCCCCCTCGTTGGTTGCGCTTGCTCTCCTGCCCCCTCATTGGCTGTGCTTGCTCTCCTGCCCCCTCGTTGGTTGTGTTTGCTCTCATGCCCTCTCGTTGGTTGTGCTTGCTCTCCTGCCCCCTCTTTCGCTGTGCTTGCTCTCCTGCCCCCTGGCTGTGCTGGCTCTCCTGCCCCCTGGTTGTGCTTGCTCTCATTGCCCCCTGTTCCCTCGTTGTGAGCATTTTTTCTGGTCTCTGTTCCCTGTGTGTGGCTCTGTGTGTGTGTGTGTGTGTGGCTCAGTGTGTGTGTGTGTGTGTGTGTGTCTGTGTGTGGCTCTGTGTGAGTGTGTGTGTGGCTCTGTGCGCATGTGTGTGTGGCTCTGTGTGTGGCTCTGTGTGCGTGTGTGTGTGGCTCTGTGTGCGTGTGTGTGTGGCTCTGTGTGTGTGTGTGTCTCTGTGTGTGGGTCTCTGAGTGTGTGGCTCTGTGTGTGGGGCTCTGTGTGTGTGGGGGGAGCTCTGTGTGTGTGTGGGGAGCTCTGTGTGTTTGTGGGGAGCTCTGTGTGTGTGTGGGTGGCTCTGTGTGTGTGGGTGTGGCTGTGTGTGTGTGTGTGTGTGTGTGTGGCTCTTTGTGAATGGCTCTGTGTGAATGGCTCTGTGTGAATGGCTCTGTATGTGGAAATCCTGGTAGTGATGAACAGAAAAGAAAAACATCAATGGCCTACCAACTCCGGGAAAACATGTCCTGGATGTGGGAGGTCAATATTTATTTGTTCTTCAAATATAAACTCCCATTTTGAGGTTTTTATTGAGAAACATAAAGCTTGGAAAATTGAAGGTGGCTGTCGACCAAACCTTTGGTACCTTCAGAGGAGATACCTTAACGTTGGTTCCTCTGAAGGTACAGAGGTCACCACTGGGCTGGCCGTATCTCTAAATGTACAGTCCTCTGTCGTCCCTCACGGTGACAGATATAATGTTCTCCACCACCCTGAAGGAAAGCTTAAATACCACCAAAGCCTCAATCAAGCCTATAGTCTAAAATGCCCATTCCCTGATCAGCCTATGGACAGGATGTGCTATCATGTTCCTAAGTAGGTCTGGCAAACGTGCTTTGCCATTCAATTGAATTCACTCTGAGACGTAGGATCGCCACCTGCATCTGCATAGCATTGCTGAATCTACCCCTGACAAGACTTTCCTACTCCACTCGAATGTCAAGGAATGTCTGCAAGGATGCAGAATGCATCAAGTCTCCACTCGAGGTACCACTAGGCCTAAAGGCTTTCTCCTTGCACCGCAGTATGCAAAGTACATTAAAGAATACAAAACACACTATACTGATCTTTAGGAATATTAATACATTGATACTGCTGGTGAGTAAAATTAGAAAAATGAAACATGAGAAAGTGTAGATATTGATTCACGGGTAACGCTGCAGAGGCACACCTTTTCAGGTATGCAAAGGTCTATCATATGGTTGATACATATAAGGAGTGGAAAATAGAAGACCTGAGTTAGAAAATGTCATTTTAATTGCATTTATATAGCGCCTACTACCCATGACGAGGCATTGCAGCGCTTTTGGAAGAGAGGCCTCGAAAAAGGTAGCTAATGTTCCGAACAACCAACTGCAACGTCTTGTGAAAATCTAAGGGCCATATGTATCATAGTACCGTTTTGCGAATTCCAAATAGCGAATTTTAAGGAATCGCTATTTGGAATTCGCAAAACGGTATGTATGTACAAAATCGCTTTTTTATAGCGATTCCTTACCATTCCTAATTTGCGATTAGCAAATTGCTAATCGCAAATTACCCATTCATTTCTATGGGCCAGGAGGCCCATAGGAATGAAGAAGCAATTTGCGATTAGCAATTAGCTAATCACAAATTAGGAATTTTTTCAAGGGTGCATTGGTGTCTCAAGAACACCCTGCTGCACCCCTGAAAAAGACATTTGGGGGCATATGGCGCACATACATGCCCTAAGGGCATGTATGGGCGTCATATGGCACCTTTGTTTTTTTTTAAAAATGCATAATTAAAAGATTTCGCAACTTACCACCAACTAGAAGTTGGTGGTAATTTGCGATTCCTTAATGGCATTTTTTGCATTTTTTTCTTTGATACATTGCCTTTAGGGAATCGCAATATTTGCGGTTCCTTAAGTGCAATCGCAAAATAAGGAATAGCAAATTTTGCGATTCCTTATTTTGATGCAAAATTGTTTGATACATACCATTTAGGTATTTAGCATTCGCAAAGCCCGAAATTCGCAGAATTTCGGCCTTTGCGAATGCTAAATAGCTTGATACATATGGCCCTCAGAGTCTATTGTGTCTCCCAGATAAGGCTCATACAGACCCGACTAATCAATGTGACACTGCAGGCTTTAGTAAGATTGGTCAAATCTATTCACAGCGTTTCACACTGAAGCTTCTCAGCTTGTTTATAACACGAAAACGAAGCAGAGAACACACAAAGCTTTGCATTTCTACCGTGCTGGCTATTTCATAGCTAAAACTTTCAGTTTCTTATACAACATAAAAAATAGATCTGAGCCGCGGAACGCAGTTCATCCTAGACATTAAGAATGGCCCAGGCAGGGGACATGCAGAGACAGGGAGGGAGACCGAGAAGACAGTGAGACAAATTGGTAAGGAGAGCAAATGCAAGAGGAAGAAAGAGAAAGATAGGCAGAGACAAAGTCACTGATGGGTTGTCAGTGAGAGGAATAGAAAGAGAGAGTCAGGGGCTAGAGAGATATTAAAAGAAAGCGAGAAAGGGAGGGACAGATGTATAAAGACAGAGAGGCAGAAAACGCCAGGGAGTGGATGAGATAGAGAAATGTAAGTAAGGAGAGAGATATAGACACTGAGAAACGGAGAGAGGTGTTGCGATAGGAAACGAGAGGGGCAAGAGAAAGGTAGGAGAGACAGAGACATTAATGACAAATAAATACGAGAGACAGAGAGAGAGAGAGGAATAGACCGAGGGACAGTGAGAGAAAAAAACAGACTGATATAAAGAGAGAGAGGGGGGAGCGACAGAGAAAGTCAGGAAGCAGCTGGGAGAGATGAGGAGAGCTATAAGGAGAGAAAGAAAGGCAAAGATTGAGACTGAAAAAGACACCTAAAGGCAGACAAAATACAGATGTAATTAGGTACAGGAGAGAGAACCATGGAAAGAGAGAAAAAAAGACAGGGACAGATAATGACGTAGCCAGAATGAAACCAGGGAGAAAGATCTAGACAGAAAGAGCCAGTGTAAGACAGGGAAAGAAAGATAAACAGAATGAACGGCAATGAAAGATGGAGAAATAGAAGACAGAGAGAGAGAGAGTAAAAGAAGGAAAGAGAGAAGGGGGTGACAAGAGGGACATAGAAGTTAAAGTCAGTGAGAGAGATATAAAGACAAAAAGAGAGACAGGTGCAGCCAAAAAGAGAGGCTGAGAGAAAGAGACAGAGAAAGCCAGGGATAGACAGAGAAAGAGAGATAGAGAAAATGAGGGACAATGAAAGCGAGACAGAGAAATACAAAGAGAGAGAGAGAGAAAGAATGCTGGATAGAGACAGAGAAAGGTGGAAAGAGAAAGAGAGTAAGAATGCTGGATATAGACAGAGAAAGGTGGCTAGAGAGAGAGAGAGGGAGAGAGAGCGGGAACGCTCATAGAGACAGAGAAAGACAGGGAGAAATAAAATGGAGAGACAGGTAGAAAAAGGGTCAAGAAGAGATCGAGAACACGAGATAGCCAGGAAGATGGCGAGGAAGAGAAAGAGACAGAGAAATTCAGAGAGACAAGGAGAGATGATTAAACAGAGTCCGAGAGCTCTATTAGTATATATCTATTTATGTCTCTCGAGGTCCATCCATCATTATCTGTCTTTATCTACCTCTACCCTTCCCTCTCACCATCACTCTACCTGCACATCTCTCTCTTTCATCGCCAGCAGCTACTAGTTCAACAAGGACGCACTAGTTGCTTATTCACTTCATAGCTCTAAAATCCTCATTCTCACTACGTGAGAATGAGAATATAATACATGAGGCGTTTTACCTTTTGAAATTTGAGTGAAATATTAGCAGCAGACCTTGGTTTTGTGCTAGTCTTGAATCAAGGCAAATGTGAATAAAGAGAAGTCGGCGAAATTTGTATTTTTACTGACGTCATTTAGATACACACATGTGCATCCCTGTCGGTCGATCTGAATTTCAGATCATTATTATTGGCTGGGCTGTAATTAGTAGGGACTGAGAAGATTAGAGAGCTAACTACTGCTTTGAACCATCCTAATGACGCATCTTTCGTCTACTGAAGAAAACTTTTTCGTCCACAACCCGACCCATAAACACCATTGACTATCTAAATTAAAGATTTTTGTCACACAACGGATTATTATTGGATCGACGTTCGCCAGTAGCATCTGGACACAAGTAGACAGGGTGCTTATTTAATCCAAGAATACTCTCTGAAATTTCATTAAAGCTCAGAATACTCAATGAAAACAAGCATTGGAAATGCAATAGGTCTCGCAGTAGTAAAGTTTGAGCTATAGGTGTTATTTATTTTTTTGTTTTTTATTTATGTGTTGTGTTTTCTACATAGCTAAATTAATAGCTTTCTTCTTTACAAAGCCAATAGTTATAATTTTTGTAAATGTGACACCTCTAGCATTTGTAAAGCAACATGTTTTGTATTAACGGGACTTATATGTGACTTATATGTATTGATATAAAAAAAATCAATGGCTTTAAAAAACAATTAATAATTAATACGTAAATAAAATGGATTTTATTTCATATTGCCAATAGCTTAAAGTTTATTAAATATATTTAGTGAAGATGCTGTGGTTGCGCTGAGTGAGGGTGAGTGAGGGTGAGGGTGAGTGAGGGGTTGAGGGTGAGTGAGGGTGAGGGGTTGAGGGTGAGTGAGTCTGGGTGAGGAGTTGAGGGTGAGTGAGGGTGGGTGAGGGTGAGTGAGGGTGAGTAAGGGTGAGTGAGGGTGAGTGAGGGTGAGTGAGGGTGAGTGAGGGTGAGTGAGGGTGAGGGGTTGAGGGTGAATGAGGGTGAGGGAGGGTGAGGGTGAGTGAGGGTGAGGGGTTGAGGGTGAGTGAGGGTGAGGGGTTGAGGGTGAGTGAGGGTGAGGGTGAGGGTGAGTGAGGGTGAGGGATTGAGGGTGAGGGGTTGAGGGTGAGTGAGGGTGAGGGTGAGTGAGGGTGAGGGGTTGAGGGTGAGTGAGGGTGAGGGTGAGTGAGGATGAGGTGTTGAGGGTGGGTGAGGGTGAGTGAGGGTGAGGGTGAGTGAGGGTGAGTGAGGGTGAGGGTGAGTGAGGGTGAGGGTGAGTGAGGGTGAGGGTGAGTGTGAGTGAGGGTGAGGGTGAGGGGTTGAGGGTGAGTGAGGGTGAGGGTGAGTGAGGGTGAGGGGTTGAGGGTGAGTGAGGGTGAGGGTGAGGGGTTGAGGGTGAGTGAGGATGAGTGAGAGTGAGGGGTTGAGGGTGAGGGGTTGAGGGTGAGTGAGGGTGAGGGTGAGGGGTTGAGGGTGAGTGAGGGTGAGGGGTTGAGGGTGAGTGAGGGTGAGGGTGAGTGAGGGTGAGTGAGGGTGAGTGAGGGTGAGGGGTTGAGGGTGAGTGAGGGTGAGTGAGGGTGAGGGTGAGTGAGGGTGAGGGTGAGTGAGGGTGAGTGAGGGTGAGTGAGGGTGAGGGTGAGTGAGGGTGAGGGGTTGAGGGTGAGTGAGGGTGAGTGAGGGTGAGGGGTTGAGGGTGAGTGAGGGTGAGGGGTTGAGGGTGAGTGAGGGTGAGGGTGAGGGTGAGTGAGGGTGAGGGGTTGAGGGTGAGGGGTTGAGGGTGAGTGAGGGTGAGTGAGGGTGAGGTGTTGAGGGTGAGTGAGGGTGAGGGGTTGAGGGTGAGTGAGGGTGAGGGGTTGCAAGTTGGATAAAGAGTGGATAAGCCCCCATGACCAAAAAACTAAGTTTCTTTATTTTGCCTATAATATTTAGAATGTGACGTATACAAAATAAAATCAGAAAGAAAGATCAAACATTTTGGTATGGCTGCATTTGCAAATTAAAATGAAGTCATGTATGTTGGTACTTATAAAGAATTTGCCCTGTTAAAAAAAAAGATCTTAAAGCCATGATTTGCATTGTATTGCCCCGGCGGGCTCTGTAGCACTCTGATCTGCATGGAGAGAGATTGTAAAGTTTCGAGATTCGCGAACTATACTTTTCAATGCAGGCTGAAACAAATATATGGTTTCAAAAAATCCAAATCGTTCAAGATAATAATGCCATATCTCTAAACTATTTCCTAGAATACACAATTTGAATTGGAGATTACAATAAACTAGTTTCCTTGGTCTGATTTCTTTTTTGCTAGTTAATTAGTCTCTAAACTTGATAATGGTGTTAAGTAATCAAAGCATCATGACAAGCGAACAGAACAAACAAGTTCATTGTATTTTGCTTAATCCGATGTTCTCCATAAAAGGAACACCAGGCTTGCTAAATTCCGTGTAAACAATCTTCTTCGTGAATCATGATACCCAAACCAAACTAAACTGTGCGATTTAAAATGATATCATGTGAACTCGGTGAGAGGCCCGTAGACGCCAGAAGCACGTGCCCCACATTCCAAGCACGAGACATGGAGTAAGAAATGCTGTCGGTGGTGCTGAAAACCTGCGTTGTAACGCTGTGAAGTACTTTTAAGCAAAACACTTATTTCTGAAGAAGGGGAAGGTACGCTGCCAACGGTTTCTGTTTGCTTCCGATGCTCTCGTTGTGCCAGCCAAAGAACATACGACACGAGGATGACTGAGTGTTATTGCGTTACAGCAACCAGCAACACACGTGTGGAGATGTTATAAAGGGCGTGCCTTCAAAGGGAAGGTTGTGGATTCACAAACACGGCTCACAGGTTGTGGGGGAAAGAGACGGAATTCAAGGGGCGTGGCCCACTTGGCATTAGAAAGGAGAAATTGCTCAGTGTTCAGTAAAGATAAGTACATTGCATCAGGGAGCACTGTGTGTTGTTAGGAGGGCATTGCTGTGGGGAGGGGGAAGGAGAAATGCGACATGGCGGGGAGGGGGCGGAGCGGGGGAGAGGGTGTTAAGCAGCAGGGTACAGACGGCTGAGGGAACAGACGGCAAACAGACGGCGGGCAGGGGAGGGGGCGGAGGGGGTGTGAAAGCAGCAGGGGCCTGGAGTGCGGCTGAGGGAACTGATGTGCACGCGCTTTTAAGCTCAATGCGCATGCGCATTGAGCTTAAAAGTCACGGGCACTGCAAGGAATCGCCACGATTCCTTGCAAGTTGGATAAAGAGTGGATAAGCCCCCATAGACTCGCTTGCTCGATGCGCATGCGCATCGACAGGCGAGACCTAAAAATGGACACGTGGGAATGATATGAAACGCAGATGTCTAAAAGATGTGACGATTCAAATCGGTTTCAGCTCAGATTTTACGAAGTAGGAAGAATACAGTTGATTCCGAGGGTTGCTAATTTACACTTTTTTGAGGACGTGGATAAACTCAAGCATAAGACTGGGAACTAAGCCTGGCACGATGAAAATGTGGATCGTTTATGTCAATGTTAAATGTGAAAAAGGGCAAGAAGACAATGGAAGGTTCTCTGAAAAATGGAAGATCTAACTTTGAGGAAACAACCACCGGCGCAAACTCTTTCATTTTACAAATTATACTCTAAAAATGCTCCAACAATTCAAGGGAAAACAGTAAAAAGATTGTCCATGATCAAAAGAAAAATCTCTCAACAAACCACAACAAATGTACTGAGGAAATAGGAATGAAAAAGGACAGAGAGAGTAAAAAACACAAAAGGTAAGAAAAAGTGATAGATGGATAAACAGTATATACAAGAGTTAGTACCAAAACCAAACTATCTTTCGAAGACATAAAGGTGCACTTTGATTCGCAATTGACATTTCAAATTGAAATGCACACATTACAAACCCTACAAGCAGGGCTTTAAGTGGGATGAAAAACTGGGGAACGGGTCTCAAAGGGGCGTGGCCAATGTAATCAAGGGTGTGGCTTAAAGACACGTTAGCTAAAAATCTGCATAGCATAGTGTGCCGCCTGACTTGCATTTTGCTGTTTCTTTCTTTGCATCCAGATATATGATACAACAAGTAACATCATACCTACAACAAGTCAGCAATGTTGGCTTTGTCAATAGTTGTAATTGCATAAGATAATTAAACAGCAACTATGGCTTGTATTAAATGTTGAAAAAGCTTCCACTTAAAGCCCTTGTGACACCACAACAATGTTGCTGCTCCTGACTTTCAAAAAGAGAAGGGAAACCCAGAGAGAAAATGACTCTCTTTAAAGGATTTCCCTTCCCCTGCAATGCTCACCTGGCATGACGTCATACTCTAACTTCTCCACAGTGAGAAGTGAGCAGTGTGAGCACGAGCACATCCATGTGCCTGCGGTCACTACTGAGCCCGATAGAGACCCGTTTGGAGGCGCCCTATAAAAAGTAACTGCTGGTGCTCAGCACCGGTGAGACCCTGCCCACTTAAAGCCCTCCTTTCAAGTCAGCACAAAGAGACACCAAGGAGACATTCTTCCCCCACTGAATCAAAAGGTAGTGCACAATCAGGCACATGCATCAATGTTTTTTGCGAGCGCAAACGGTGCGATTCACAAAAATCGTCTGTTTGCACCCTCAAGAAGGCCTTTTGCGATGCATCAAAGTGTAAGGCACTTGCAATCAAACAAATTGCAATTTATTCCTTAAATGCAATGCATGTCCCCCTTAGAAATAGCAAATGTGCTATTTGGGGCCGCAAAATACAGAGAAATTACTCTGGTCTGTATTTTGCAAAAACCTTTAAAAATGCACTAAAGTGCATTTTTCAAGGTTCAGGTTACACACACACATGCCCTTAGGGCATGTGTGTGCACATCCTGGGTGCCCATCACAATTTCAGGGGTGCAACAGGGTGTAATTTTGACACCTTTGCACCCTTGAAATTGCATACGCAATTTGAGAGTACCTATTGGTTCTTGCATATTGCGCATGCAATATCCCATTCATTCCGATGGGCCTGTAGGCCCATTGGAATGAATGGGAAGCCATTCCTTAATTGAGATTTGCAATTTGCGAGTCTCAATTAATGAACGTTTAGAAATCGCTATTTTAATAGCAATTTCTACATGCATAGGCTTTTCAGAGTCCCTAATTACGATTCCCTAATAATTGCAATTAAGGACTCGCAAAAGCCTACTTTGATGCATGTGCCACAAAGCTCCGTGAGAGCTCCTGCAGTTGCAAAACCAGAGATGCTTACCTACTGCTGAGGGCAGGTGGGAACCATGTGCAAAATGTAAGATGTCGGCTTTCACTCCGTGTGTGCAGGTTGTGTACATTGGAAGGAGGAGACATCAGTCCAGTGGACCCTTGCATTCTGTCTCTGATGTCACGTTCTCAGAATGCTTTTTTGTGACATTGTGACTCTGGTCACCTTAAGGAAGGAAGGACGTAATCTGTCACATTATGAATTTGTATCTCAGCATGAAAGTCTGCGTTCCAATGTAGCCATCCATTCCATCATTCTATCTTGTGGACGAGGGGGAGCAAAGGTCAATCGACTTCCCATATTATATCATTAATATCATGAGATCACTGCATAGTTGCTTTGCCCATGAAGGATTTGTTAACCCCTTCGGTGCTCATGACGAGCTCAGCTCATCATGAGCCACAGTGCTCGTGTGCTCGGGGTGGAGCGTCACCGCAACCTTGGGCTGCTTCTACTGCCTCTTTCGGTGCATTGTGGGATCACAGCGGGCTCCTCCGGAAGCTTGAGCCTGGTCGCCCCCCTCCTTCCCCAGCAGGTCCAAGATGGCGGCCGCGGCGGAAACGCAGGCGCCTGTGAAGGAAGACACCTGCCCGGGCCTCTTGTCGGATTTCGCGGTGGTCTGGTCATTCCTGGAGCTCCCTCCCGCTCCGTGGCAGCCCATCTCCCTCCCTCTCCCGCTCCTCAGGCTGGCCGCCATGTTACGCACCGGAGAGGGAGTGAAAGGGGGAGGGGCAGGAGGTGGGCAAGAAGGTGCAGCAGCCCTGGGAGCAGTGAGTGTAGCACGCATCCCTCTGCCCTGCAGGGCCCGAGCCAGCACTGAGTCTCTCCTGGTCACGGCCCGCAGCTTGGATAACGCAGGTAAGCCCTCCCTCCACACCTTGCCCCTTTGTTGAGTGCTCACTTTTCTTGCCTCTGTTCCCTCGTTGTGGCTGCTTTCCTGCCTTGCTTTCCTGCCCCCTCGTTGTGCCTGCTTTCCTGCCTTGCTCTCCTGCCCCCTCGTTGGTTGTGCTTGCTCAATCAATAAATCAATCAATCAATCAATCAATCAGGTGTATTTGTAAAGCACGCTACTCACCCGTTAGGGTCTCAAGGCGCTGGGAGGTGTGGGATCCACCACTGCTCGAATAGCAAGGCCTTGAGTTGTTTCCTGAAGGAGAGATGGTCCTGGGTCAGTCGTTGGTGGATGGGGAGGGAGTTCCATGTCTTGGCCGCCAGGTAGGAGAAGGATCTTCCTCCGGCAGTGGCTCTGCGAATGCGTGGGACGGTGGCGAGGGCGAGGCTGGTCGAGCGGAGCTGGCGGGTGGGTGTGTAGAATGTGAGGCGGTTGTTGAGGTACTTGGGGCCCAAGTCGTGGAGAGCCTTGTGTGCGTGGGTGAGGAGTCTGAACGTGATTCTCTTGTTGACGGGGAGCCAGTGCAGGTCTCTCAGGTGGGCAGAGATGTGGTTGTGGCGGGGGAGGTCCAGGATGAGTCGTGCGGAGGCGTTCTGTATGCGCTGGAGTCTTTTCTGTAGTTTGGCTGTGGTTCCCGCGTAGAGGGTGCTCCCGTAGTCCAGTCAGCTGGTGACGAGGGCCTGGGTGATCGTCTTCCTGGTTTCGGTGGGGATCCATCGGAGGATCTTTCGGAGCATGCACAGGGTGTTGAAGCAGGATGACGAGACGGCGTTGACTTGTTTGGTCATTGTGAGGGAGGAGTCCAGGATGAAACCCAGGTTACGTGCGTGGTCCGTTGGCTTGGGGGTGGTGCCCAGGGCAGGGGGCCACCAGGAGTCGTCCCATGCGGAGGGGGATGATCCCAGGATGAGTACTTCGGTCTTATCTGAGTTCAGTTTCAGGCAGCTGGACTTCATCCATTCTACGACGTCTTTAATTCCTTCCTGGAGGCTGGCTCTGGCGGTGGCGGGGTCGTTGGTGAGGGAGAGGATCAGCTAGGTTTCATCAGCATAGGAGATGATGTTGAGGTTGTGTTGGCGTGCGATGGCTGCAGGGGGCTCATGAAGGCCTTGAAGAGGGTGGGGCTGAGCGAGGATCCTTGGGGTACGCCGCAGACGACTTCGGTGGCCGCGGATCGGAAGGGGGGAGGCGGACTCTCTGGGTTCTTCCAGTGAGGAACAAGACGATCCACTCCAGTGTCTTCCCTTGGATTCCAGTGTTGCTGAGGCGCTGTATTAGTGTGCGGTGGCATACTGTGTCGAACGCTGCTGAGAGATCCAGGAGGATGAGGGCAGCTGTTTCCCCATTGTCAAGCAGGGATCTGATGTCGACGGTGGCTGCGATGAGGGCGGTCTCGGTGCTGTGGTTAGCTCGGAAACCGGACTGTGAGGGGTCGAGGGATCCGTTTGTCTCGAGGAAGGCGGTGAGTTGTTTGTTGACGGTCTTCTTGATGACTTTGGCAGGAAAAGGGAGGAGCGAGATGGGGCGGAAGTTCTTGAGGTCCGTGGAGTCCCCGGTGGGTTTTTTCAAGAGGGCGCTGAGCTCAGCATGTTTCCAGTTCTCCGGGAAGGTGGAGGTGGCGAAGGAGATGTTGATGATGTTCCGGAGTTGGGGTGCGATGATGGAGTCGGCCTTGTTGAAGACGTGGTGCTGGCAGGGGTCGGTTGGGGATCTGAGTGGATGGTGTTCATTGTGCGGGTGGTGTCTACGGTGCTGACCGGTGTCCAGTTGCAGAGGGTGGAGGTCAGGGGTGCTGATTCGGTGGTTGGGTGCAAGGTCTGTGCGGCGAAGCTGTTGTGTATGTCGGCGATTTTGCGGTGGAAGAACGAGGCGAGTGAGTCGCAGAGGTCTTGCGAGGGTGTGATGTCGTTGCTGCAGGCGCTGGGGTTCGAGAGCTCTTTGACGATGCTGAAGAGTTCCTTGCAGTTGTGGGTGTTGTTGTCCAGTCGTTCTTTGAATGGTGCCCTTTTGGTGGTGCGGATCAGCTGGTGGTGTATGCGGCTGGAATTCTTGAGGGCTGTCATGTTTTCTGTAGTCTGGTTGTGGCGCCAGGCTTCCTCGAGGGTTCGGCAGTTTTTCTTGGAGGTTTTGAGTTCGTTGGTGAACCACGAGGCTTTCTTGTTGCCGAGTCTGCTGGGAGGGTTCTTCAGTGGTGCGAGGTCATCGGCGCAGTTGGAGAGCCACTGTGTGAAGTTGCGGGCTGCTTCGTTGGGGTCCGTTGTGTTGGTGGGAGGGTTCTGGCTGAGGGAGGTGGTGAGCTGGTCGACGGAGATCTTGCTCCAGTTCCTGCGGGGAACCTGTTGCGGGTGGTGGTGGGTCTTGGTTCTCCTGAAGTTCAAGTGAACGCAGCTGTGATTAGTCCAGTGTAGTCCGGTGGAGTTGCTGAAGGAGATGTGCCTGCTGGAGGAGAAGACGGGGTCAAGCGTGTGGCCGGCGTAGTGTTTGGGGGTGTTCACCAGTTGCTGGAGTCAGAGGTTGGCGAGGTTGTCCAGCAGGGCGGCGGTGTTGCTGTCATTGCTGTTCTCCAGGTGGAAGTTGAGGTCCCCTAGGAGGATGTAGTCTGAGGAGGTGAGGGCGTGCGGGCTGATGAAGTCTGCGATGGCTTCACTGAATTGTGTGCGTGGTCCTTGGGGTCTGTAGATGAGAGTGCCTCTGAGGGTGGTCTTGGGGTCGATGTGTATCTGGAAGTGAAGGTGCTCGGCGGCGGTGAGGGCGTCTTCAGAGTTGGTCGTGATGCGGATGGTGTTTCTGTGGACGATGGCGATGCCTCCTCCGGTTTGGTTGATGCGGTCCCTCCGGGTGATCTTGCAGCCATTTCAGGATGGCTATGGCGATGTCGGGGGCTGAGGAGGCGTTCATCCAGGTTTCTGTGAGGAAGGCGACGTCTGGTGATGTTGTGTCGAGGAGGTTCCAGAGTTCGACGGCGTGTCTGTGGATGGAGCGGGTGTTGAGCAGGATGCACTTGAGGGGATTTTTGCTGGTGCTTGGCCTTGCGGGTGCAATGCAGGTCCGGAGGCAGGTGAGCTTGCAGGTTTGGCAGGTGAAGGGTCCGTGGGTGCGTTTCGGGGTGGCTCAGTAGCAGGCAGGGTTCTGGCCGGCGTTGAGTGCGTGGAGGGTGGCGGCATCGTAGGTCCGACGTGAGGGCTGGTATCGTCGAGGTCCAGGGATACTGGCGCTGGGTGCAGTACAGGTGTGGACGGGCGCAGACGGTCTTGCCTTAGGCGCGCCCGCTGCGCGTGTCCACTGCGCGATCGCTGCGTGGTCTGCATAAGAGCACTGACGGGAGGGAGGAGCAGCTGGGTGGCGGGAGCGGGGCGGCAAATGGGGATGCAGGGGGGTCTGGGGGGCGGGGCCGCAGGGAGCAGCGGCGGGAAAAAACGAGCGGTAAGAAGGCAGCGGGCAACCAGGGAGAGCAGTCTGCAGCGGCGTGGGAGCGACCTAACCTGTAGACAGGGTAGGAGGTCACTCCTTGCGCTGCTGCGAGGACTCCTTAAGAGCGCTGACAGGAGGGAGGAGCAGCTGGGTGGCGGGAGCAGGGTGGCAAAATGGGGATGCAGGGGGTCCGGGGGGCGGGGCCGCAGGTAGCCGCGGCGGGAAAAAACGAGCGGCAAGGAGGCAGCGGGCAACCAGGTAAAGCAGGCGGCAGTGGCGTGGGGGCGACCTAACCTGTAGACGGGATCAGAGGTCGCTTTCCTGCCCGTCGTTAGTTGTGCTTGCTCTCCTGCCCCATCGTTGGTTATGCTTGCTCTCCTGTCCGCTCGTTGGTTGTGCTTGCTCTCCTGCCCCCTTGTTGGTTGTGCTTGCTATCCTGCCCCCCGTTGGTTGTGCTTGCTCTCCTGCCCGCTGGTTGGTTGTACTTACTCTCCTGCCCCCTTGGTCTTTGTGCTTGCTCTCCTGCCCCCTCGTTCTTTGTGCTTGATCTCCTGCCCCCTCGTTGGTTGTCCTTGCTCTCCTGCCCCCTCGTTGGTTGTGCTTGCTTTCCTGCCCCCTCGTTGGTTGTGCTTGCTCTCCTGCCCGCTCGTTGGTTGTGCTTGATGTCCTGCCCCCTCATTGGTTGTGCTTGCTCTCCTGCCCCCTCGTTGGTTGCGCTTGCTCTCCTGCCTCCTCGTTGGTTGTGCTTTCTCTCCTGCCCCCTCGTTGGTTGTGTTTGCTCTCATGCCCTCTCGTTGGTTGTGCTTGCTCTCCTGCCCCCTCGTTCGTTGTGCTTGCTCTCCTGCCCCCTGGCTGTGCTGGCTCTCCTGCCCCCTGGTTGTGCTTGCTGTCTTGCCCCCTGTTCCCTCGTTGTGAGCATTTTTTCTGGCCTCTGTTCCCTGTGTGTGGCTCTGTGTGTTTGTGTGGCTCAGTGTGGGTGTGTGTGTGTGTGTGTGTGTGTGTGTGGCTCTGTGTGTGGCTCTGTGTGCGTGTGTGTGTGGCTCTGTGTGCGTGTGTGTGTGGCTCTTTGTACGTATGTGTGTGGCTGTGTGTGTGTCTCTGTGTGTGTGTCTCTGAGTGTGTGGCTCCGTGTGGGGGGCTCTGTGTGTGGGGCTCTGTGTGTGGGGCTCTGTGTGTGTGTGGGGAGCTCTGTGTGTGTGTGGGTGGCTCTGTGTGTGTGGGGGTGGCTCTGTGTGTGTGGGTGTGGCTCTGTGTGTGAGTGTGGGTGGCTCTTTGTGAATGGCTCTGTGTGAATGGCTCTGTGTGAATGGCTCTGTATGTGGAAATCCTGGTAGTGATGAACAGAAAAAAACACAATAATGGCCCACAAACTCAGGGAAAACATGTCCTGGATGTGTGGGGTCAATATTTATTTGTTCTTCAAAAATAAACTCCCATTTTGAGGTTTTTATTGAGAAACATAAAGCTTGGAAAACTGAAGGTGGCTGTCGACCAAACCTTTAGTACCTTCAGAGGAGATACCTTAAAGTTGGTTCCTCTGAAGGTACAGAGGTCACCACTGGGCTGGCCGTATCTCTAAATGTGCAGTCCTCTGTCATCCCTCACGGTGACAGATATAATGTTCTCCACCACCCTGAAGGAAAGCTTAAATACCACCAAAGCCTCAATCAAGCCTATAGTCTAAAACGCCCATTCCCTGATCAGCCTATGGACAGGATGTGCTATCATGTTCCTAAGTAGGTCGGGCAAACGTGCTTTGCCATTCGATTGAATTCACTCTGAGATGTAAGATTGCCACCTGCATCTGCATAGCATTGCTGAATCTACCCCTGACAAGACTTTCCTACTCCACTCGAATGTCAAGGAATGTCTGCAAGGATGCAGAATGCATCAAGTCTCCACTCGAGGTACCACTAGGCCTAAAGGCTTTCTCCTTGCACCGCAGTATGCAAAGTACATTAAAGAATCTGAAACACACTATACTGATATTTAGGAATATTAATACATTGATACTGCTGGTGAGTAAAATTAGAAAAATGAAACATGAGAAAGTGTAGATATTGATTCACGGGTAATGCTGCAGAGGCACACGTTTTCAGGTATGCAAAGGTCTATCATATGGTTGATACATATAAGGAGTGGAAAATAGAGGACCTGAGTTAGAAAATGTCATTTTAATTGCATTTATATAGCGCCTACTACCCATGACGAGGCATTGCAGCGCTTTTGGAAGAGAGGCCTTGAAAAAGGTAGCTAATGTTCCGAACAACCAACTGCAACGTCTTGCGAAAATCTTAGGGGCACATGCATCAATATTGCTTTTTGCGATTCCTTAATTGCAAAAAATAAGAAATCGCAATTTAGGAATTGCAAACTGCAATGCATCAAGAAATTGCTAAAAAAATAGGGATTTCTTAAAATCCCTTAATTGCGATTCTCTAATTGAGAATCGCAATTAAGGAATGCCTACCCATCCATTTCTATGGGCCTAGAGGCCCATAGGAATGAATGTGAAGACATTCTGATTTTGCGATTCTCCATTAGAGAATCGCAAATTGAGAATGCAATTTCAAGGGTGCAGGGTGTCCAAAGGGCACCCTGTTGCACCCCTGAAATCTGCCTATAAGTACATCTTGCACACACACATGCCCCAAAGGCATGTGTGTGTGTAAAATGGAACTTTGAAAAATGCACTTTAGTGCATTTTTCAAAGTTTTCGCAAATTACCATGAACGTCAACTTCATGGTAATTTGCTCCCCTTATTTGCAAATTCGCAAATGTTTTAAGTTTGATGCATTGCAATTAAGGAATCTCAATTTGAAATTTCTTAAATGCAATCGCAATTTAAGAAATCGCAATTTTGCGATTTCTTAAATTGCGAAAAAGGACAAACATGGTGATGCATCCCAAAAATTGAAATTGCATTCGCAAACGGCCGAATTTTGCGATTCGCACCATTTGCGAATGCAATTTACAATGATGCATGTGCCCCTAAGTGTCTATTGTGCCCCCCAGATAAGGCTCATACAGACCCGACTAATCAATGTGACACTGCAGGCTTTACTATGATTGGTCAAATCTATTCACAGCGTTTCACACTGAAGCTTCTCAGCTTGCTTATAACACGAAAACGAAGCAGAGAACACACAAAGCTTTGCATTTCTACCGTCCTGGCTATTTCATAGCTAAAACTTTCAGTTTCTTATACAACATAAAAAATAGATCTGAGCCGCGGAACGCAGTTCATCCTAGACATTAAGAATGGCCCAGGCAGGGGACATGCAGAGACAGGGAGGGAGACCGAGAAGACAGTGAGACAAATTGGTAAGGAGAGCAAATGCAATAGGAAGAAAGAGAAAGTAGGGACAGATGTATAAAGACAGAGAGCCAGAAAACGACAGGGATTGGATGAGATAGAGAAATGTAAGTAAGGAGAGAGATATAGGCCCACATGCATCAATCTCGGCTTTTGCGATTTTTAGAAATCGCAAAAGCCTATGCATGATTATTTTTTAAATATTTATGCAATTCGGTAGAAATCGCTATTTCTACCGAATCGCATAAAAAATGCGATTTTGAAATTGCGAATTCGCAATTCCCATTCATTCCTATGGGCCAAAAGGCCCATAGGAATGAATAGGAATTGCGAATTCGCAATTTCAAAATCGCAAATCCTGATTGCATTTCAAGGGTGGTGAGGGGGGTTCAAATGAACCCCCCCTGCACCCCTGAAATGTATTTTTCGCATCATGTTGCACACACACATGTCCTAAGGACATGTGTGTCCGTAACATGAATGCTTTTAAAATGCGTTTTCTGTGTTAATTACACTTTTTGCAAATTTACCGAGTAGTTCAACTACTCGGTAAATTTGTCCCTCTAATTGCGAATTCGCAATTTCAAAAGTATTCATGCATTGCTTTTAAGAAATCGCAAATTTGCGATTTCTTAAAAGCAATCGCATTTTTGGAAATCGCAAAAATGTTGCGATTTCTAAAAATGCTTGATTGGAATCGCAAACGGCCGATTTTAAGGAATCGCACCGTTTGCGACTCCAAAAATGCTTGATGCATGTGGGCCCTAGACACTGAGAAACGGAGAGAGGTGTTGCGATAGGAAACGAGAGGGGCAAGAGAAAGGTAGGAGAGACAGAGACGTTAATGACAAAGAAATACGAGAGACAGAGAGAGAGAGAGGAATAGACGGAGGGACAATGAGAGAAAAAAAACAGACTGATATAAAGAGAGAGAGAGGGGGGAGCGACAGAGAAAGTCAGGAAGCAGCTGGGAGAGATGAGGAGAGCTATAAGGAGAGAAAGAAAGAGGCAAAGATTGAGACTGAAAAAGACACCTAAAGGCAGACAAAATACAGATGTAATTAGGTACAGGAGAGAGAACCATGGAAAGAGAGAAAAAAAGACAGGGACAGATAATGACGTAGACAGAATGAAACCAGGGAGAAAGATCTAGACAGAAAGAGCCAGTGTAAGACAGGGAAAGAAAGATAAACAGAATGAACGGCAATGAAAGATGGAGAAATAGAAGACAGAGAGAGAGAGAGTAAAAGACGGCAAGAGAGAAGGAGTGTGACAAGAGGGACATAGAAGTTAAAGTCAGTGAGAGAGATATAAAAACAAAAAGAGAGACAGGTGCAGCTAAAAAGAGAGGCTGAGAGAAAGGGACAGATGAAGCCAGGGATAGACAGAGAAAGAGAGATAGAGAAAATGAGGGACAATGAAAGCGAGACAGAGAAATACAAAGAGAGAGAGAGAAAGAATGCTGGATAGAGACAGAGAAAGGTGGAAAGAGAGAGAGAGTAAGAATGCTGGATATAGACAGAGAAAGGTGGCTAGGGAGAGAGAGAGAGAGAGAGAGAGAGCGGGAACGCTGATAGAGACAGAGAAAGACAGGGAGAAATAAAATGGAGAGACAGGTGGAAAAAGGGTCAAGAAGAGATCGAGAACACGAGATAGCCAGGAAGATGGCGAGGAAGAGAAAGAGACAGAGAAATTCAGAGAGACAAGGGGAGATGATTAAACAGAGTCCGAGAGCTCTATTAGTATATATCTATTTATGTCTGTCGATGTCCATCCATCATTATCTGTCTTTATCTACCTCTACCCTTCCCTCTCACCATCACTCTACCTGCACATCTCTCTCTTTCATCGCCAGCAGCTACTAGTTCAACAAGGACGCACTAGTTGCTTATTCACTTCACAGCTCTAAAATCCTCACTCTCACTACGTGAGAATGAGAATATAATACATGTGGCGTTTTACCTTTTGAAATTTGAGTGAAATATTAGCAGCAGACCTTGGTTTTGTGCTAGTCTTGAATCAAGGCAAATGTGAATAAAGAGAAGTCGGCGAAATTTGTATTTTTACTGACGTCATTTAGATACACATATGTGCATCCCTGTCGGTCGATCTGAATTTCAGATCATTATTATTGGCTGGGCTGTAATTAGTAGGGACTGAGAAGATTAGAGAGCTAACTACTGCTTTGAACCATCCTAATGACGCATCTTTCGTCTACTGAAGAAAACTTTTTCGTCCACAACCCGACCCATAAACACCATTGACTATCTAAATTAAAGATTTTTGTCACACAACGGATTATTATTGGATCGACGTTCGCCAGTAGCATCTGGACACAAGTAGACAGGGTGCTTATTTAATCCAAGAATACTCTCTGAAATTTCATTAAAGCTCAGAATACTCCATGAAAAAAATGGACACGTGGGAATGATATGAAACGCAGATGTCTAAAAGATGTGAGGATTCAAATCGGTTTCAGCTCAGATTTTACGAAGTAGGAAGAATACAGTTGATTCCGAGGGTTGCTAATTTACACTTTTTTGAGGACGTGGATAAACTCAAGCATAAGAGTGGGAATTAAGCCTGGCACGAGGAAAATGTGGATCGTTTATGTAAATGTTAAATGTGAAAAAGACAAGAAGACAATGGAAGTTTCTCTGAAAAATAGAAGATCTAACTTTGAGGAAACAACCACCGCCGCAAACTCTTTCATTTTACAAATTATACTCTAAAAGTGCTCCAACAATTCAAGGGGAAACAGTAAAAAGATTGTCCATGATCAAAAGAAAAATCTCTCAACAAACCACAACAAATGTACTGAGGAAACAGGAATGAAAAAGGACAGAGAGAGTAAAAAACACAAAAGGTAAGAACAAAGAGATAGATAAATAAACAGGATATACAAGAGTTAGAACCAAAAGCAAACTATCTTCATAAAGGTGCACTTCGATTCGCAATTGACATTTCAAATTAAAATGCACACATTACAAACCCTACAAGCAGGGCTTTAAGTGGGATGAAAAACTTGGGGGGGGGGGGTCTCTCAAAGGGGCGTGGCCAGTGTAATCAAGGGTGTGGCTTAAAGACACGTTAGCTAAAAATCTGCATAGCATAGTGTGCCGCCTGACTTGCATTTTGCTGTTTCTGTCGTTGCATCCAGGTATATGATACAACAAGTAACATCATACCTACAACAAGTCAGCAATATTGGCCTTGTCAATGGTTGTAATAGCATAAGATAAATAAACAGCAACTATGGCTTGTATTAAATGTTGAAAAAGCTTCCACTTAAAGCACTTGTGACACCACAACAATGTTGCTGCTCCTGACTTTCAAAAAGAGAAGGGAAACCCAGAGAGAAAATGACTCTCTTTAAAGGATTTCCCTTCCCCTGCAATGCTCACCTGGCATGACGTCATACTCTAACTTCTCCACAGTGAGAAGTGAGCAGTGTGAGCACGAGCACATCCATGTGCCTGCGGTCACTACTGAGCCCGATAGAGACCCGTTTGGAGGCGCCCTATAAAAAGTAACTGCTGGTGCTCAGCACCGGTGAGACCCTGCCCACTTAAAGCCCTCCTTTCAAGTCAGCGACAAAGAGACACCAAGGAGACATTCTTCCCCCACTGAATCACAAGGTAGTGCACACTCAGGCACATGCATCAATGTTTTTTGCGAGTGCAAACGGTTCGATTCGCAAAAATCGGCTGTTTGCACCCGCAAAAAGGCCTTTTGCGATGCATCAAAGTGTAAGGCACTCGCAATCAAACAAATTGCAATTTATTCCTTAAATGCAATGCATGTCCCCCTTACAAATAGCAAATTTGCTATTTGGGGCCGCAAAATACAGAAAAATTACTCTGGTCTGTATTTTCAAAAACCTTGAAAAATGCACTAAAGTGCATTTTTCAAGGTTTCAGGTTACACACACACATGCCCTTAGGGCATGTGTGTGCACATCCTGGGTGCCCATCACAATTTCAGGGGTGCAACAGGGTTTCATTTTGACACCTTTGCACCCTTGAAACTGCATGCTCAATTTGAGAGTACCTATTGGTCCTTGCATATTGTGCATGCAATTTCCTATTCATTCCTGTGGGCCTGTAGTCCCATTGGAATGAATGGGAAGTCATTCCTTAATTGAGACTCGCAATTTGCGAGTCTCAATTAAGGAACGTTTAGAAATCGCTATTTTAATAGCAATTTCTACATGCTAACGGCCAGATTCATCAATGTGAAGTTTTGCGAGCCTGAAATAGCGATTCATAAGGAATCGCTATTCCAGACTCGCAAAATGGGATTCATGTAGGATTCACAATATTTTTTGTGAGTCCTACTGATTCCTTATTTGCGATTAGCTAATTGCTAATCGCAAATAAGGAATAACTCCCCATTCATTCCTATGGGTCTTTAGGCCCATAGGAATGCATGGGGAGTCATTCCTTATTTGCGATTAGCAAATTAGCTAATCGCAAATGAGATTGCGATTCCAAGGGTGCAGGGGTGTCCAAAGGACACCCTGTAACACCCCTGAAATGTTAAATTACACAGATGTTGCACACACACATGTCCAAAGGACATGTGTGTGTGTGTAACATGCAACTTAGAAAAATGCTTTTAAAAGCATTTTTCTAAGTTTTCGCTATTTACCACGAGGTTTGACCTCGCGGTAAATAGCGGCCCAAATTTGCAAAATCGCAATTTTTAAATGTTTCAAGAATAGCATTTAAGGAATCTCTAATAGAGATTCCTTAAATGATATTCCTCGCAAATTTGCGAGTTCTTAAATAGAGACTTTTGCTTTTGGGATGATGAATCCCAAAAGCAAAAATTGCACTTGCAAAGGGCCAGATTCTCAGAATCTGGCCCTTTGCGAGCGCAATTATGCTTGATGAATCAGGCTGATAGGCTTTTGAGAGTCCCTAATTGCGATTCCTTAATAATCGTAAATAAGGACTCGCAAAAGCCTACTTTGATGCATGTGCCACAAAGCTCCGTGAGAGCTCCTGCGGTCGCAAAACCAGAGATGCTTACCTACTGCTGAGGGCAGGTGGGAACCATGTGCAAAATGTAAGATGTCGGCTTTCACTCCGTGTGTGCAGGTTGTGTACACTGGAAGGAGGAGACATCAGTCCAGTGGACCCTTGCATGCTGTCTCTAATGTCACGTTCTCAGCGTGCCTTTTTGTGACATTGTGACTCTAGTCACCTTAAGGAAGGAAGGACACAATCTGTCACATTATGATTTTTGTATCTAGGCATGAAAATCTGCGTTCCCATGTAGCCATCCATCCCAGCATTTTAGCTTGTGGACGAGGGGGAGCAAAGGTCAATCGACTTCCCATAATTTATCATTAATATCATGAGATCACTGCACAGTTGCTTTGCCCAAGAAGGATTTGTTAATCCTTCGCTGTGCAAAAGATGCACAGCACAAAGCATTCGCCGCAAACAGCCCCATCCAGATTCCGCCCACTGCTTCAAAACGTTTCAGATAGATCACAGTGAACATGAAGCAGCTTCCTTGAGCAAATGGTGCTTCACAGCTTTTACCAAATTCAACACTGACATGTTTAAATGTTAGGAAATGAAAACTCAAGAAACTCTTCCATCATATTCCCAGCAAACCGAAATGCCATGTTGCAGCTCCTGCCATGGTTAAAGCAACAGTCAAAGATCTCATGAGGTCCTTGTAGGATGACCAAAATAATGAGTGTGGAGCGGTGTGGTGCAGCGGCCAGGGCAGCTGACATTGAAGCACAGGGTTCACAGTTCGATCCCCGGCTCCAGTGACAGCTCAGCACCATGTGACTCTGGGTCAATATCTAGTATCAATATCTCGCATGATTATGCTCAAATGCAGAATAGCCCAGTACTCTTGTTCTTGCGTGCAGTTTTTCTTTCAGTTCTCCTCTGCTTTTCCTCTCTCCCTCTTCTGCGCTGAGAAGGTGCTGGCATCAATGTTCCTTCTAATTATTTTCCTATGTGTGTGCCAACAATGTGTGTGTGCAAAAACAACAAGGTGATGGATGGAATACTTGCATTAATCTCAGCCACAGGCAACTGCTCAGGCCGCATCTCAATTCATTGTTTTTTGCCCACCACGACACCTTGGTTTGGGCCCACTCATATGCAAATCAGTCTTGACCCTGTTCCTCATGGGAACAGTCCAGCCCAAACTGCCAGGCTAGGTCCTTTCTGAACCTTAACACAAGTAACCCAAGACCGGTTTCGCTGCCAACTATGGTTTGGGAAGCTGCCTGAGTAATTACCAGTGAATTGAGTTTAATTCAACCAGTCCATCCATCACTTTTTTGCATTGAGCATCTCCCTAAATCTCCCTAAATGGGACGGGTGTGCCCAGAAGTGGGTCCCGTGCACACTGTGTCACTGGAACTAGGCTGTACTCAGCTAGTGAGCCCATAACTTGGGCAAAACCAGTTGTGGGTTGCTTGTGTTCTGGTTCAGGAAAAACCTGGTTTGGCAGTTTGGGCTGGACTGTTCCAAATGGACCTGGGTCAAGACTGATTTACAATATAGCTGGGTCCAAACTGAGGTGACATTGTGTGTAAAATAATGATGGGTTGGGATGTGACCCCTAGTAATTACCAGTGGCTGAGATTAATTCAATAAGATTAGGAAATTCCCCTTAGGAGAAATATATCAATCCACTTTTGAAACCACTCACATTCAGGTTGATCACATATAAATGAGAACCATATGAAATTGTAAAAAATACACATCGTTTTATTATCACAATGCCAAACACAGCATAAATACATATATCATCTTCTATCAATATGAGCAAAGAATCCTAAGAATTGCTTTAAAAAAGTGTGTCATAAATAAAACAACATTCAATAACCATAACCCACAAAACAAAAACATAAAGAGAGAATAAATAAGACACCACTGTTCATCTATAACACTACTGCTAATCTGCTTAGAATATCAACAGGGATCCATGCTCTATACACTTCCTCATATAAGGGCTTTCCAGTGTGTAGTAGATTCTCCATATATATCTATCTCTATATATCTATCTATCTATCTCTCTCTATAGCGATATATATTTATTTTATTTATTTCTGAATTTGTAAAGCGCATGGTTACACTTACAGTGTGTCCCCGCGCTGTCAGAAGAGCCATCTGCTCCGTCAGACAACGAGACGGGCTAATCTTTGGGAAAGAGGAGTGTTTTGAGCTTGCTACGGAAGATGAGCTCTGATGTTTCCACTCTTAAGCTCAGGGGGAGAGAGTTCCATTTCTGTGCTGCCAAAGTGCGAAAGGATCTTCCTCCCATTCTGGCTTTCTTGTGTCTGGGGACAGCGAGGAGGCCTGCTCCTAACGAGCGGAGATGTCGAGTGGGCGTATAGGGGCAGAGAAGGTTCCGGAGGAAGGCCGGGCCCTTGCCATGTACGATCCTGTGACCGATACAAAGGACTTTGAAATCAATTCTTTCATTGATCGGAAGCCAGTGAAGAGTTTGTAGGGATTTTTTTGAGGGGGCTCTTCTGGGCAGCCGGAGGACCAGGCGGGCGGCAGCATTCTGAATTGTCTGCAGTCGCCGGCGGCTAGAGGCATTGGCCCCCAGATAAAGGGCGTTGCCGTAGTCCAGTCTTGATGTGACAAGGGCGTGGACCAGGGTCTTCCTAGATGATTCTGGGAGCAGGTCGATGGTTTTGCGGAGTTTCCGCAAAATCGAAAAGCACGTACCGGCTACCCGTCTAGTATGGTAGTTGTAGTCCAGTTTTGAGTCCACCCATACTCCCAGATTCTTGACCTGATCACTAGGGGTAGGAAGGGGCCCCAGGGTCTGTGGCCACCAGGCAGATGACCAGACTGAGGGGGGTTTTCCAAAAATCAGCACCTCAGTCTTGTCACCGTTAAGACGGAGGCAGTTCTTCGCCATCCATCCCGCCATATCCTGGAGGCATGCTGAGAAATTAGCGGCAGCTTGTTCAGCAGGTTGGGTCAGAGCGACCACCAACTGTGTGTCGTCTGCGTATGTCACTACTTCTACCCCATATCGTTCCGCAGTAGAAGCCACGGGGGTGACATATAAATTAAAAAGGGTTGGACTGAGACTTGAGCCCTGCGGCACTCCTTGACCGAGGTCAAAGGTGTCGGAACGTGCTCCTCCTTGCTCTACCGAGAAGCTACGGTTGGTGAGAAAGGATTCCAGCCATAACCAGGCCCTGCCTGTCACCCCTCCTTTCTTCAGACACTGCAGCAACGTATGGTGTGCTACAGTGTCGAAGGCTGCACTGAGGTCCAGAAGCACTAGTGCTGCCACATGTCCCGCATCTACGTGCCTCCTCAGTGCCTCAGTCGAAAAAAGGAGGGCTGATTCTGTGGAGTGGCGTGCTCGGAAGCCCGATTGGTTGGTGTGCAGGAGGCCTCTGGACTCTAAGTGCGCGGATAGTTGTTGGTTAACCAGCTTTTCCGCCAGTTTAGAGAAGAAGGGTAAGAGCGAAATGGGGCGGAGGTTACTGAGCTGGGATGCACTGATGTTGGGTTTTTTCTTCAGAGGCAGTACGACTGCCTGTTTCCACCGGTGAGGGACCTTTCCAGTGTTAAAAGAGGTAGATAGAACGTGGCTAGCATAGGGTGCCAGATGACTCATGGCGCTGGCCAGGAATTTGGCAGGGGCAGGATCGTGCGGGGAGCCTGATTTAATGCCTTTAGCAATGGCTGTCAGGAGGTCTTCCGACGGAATCTGGAATACTGTGAGGCAGTCTTCGATCGTTGCCTCCCAAGCTGCTTCTTCATGAGGAGGAAGAAGGTTAGAGCCGGTTCTGGCATCATCCGGGAAACTGTTGTAAATGTCGCGTACCTTTTTGTGGAAGAATTCCGCGATGGCGTTACATGATTGTGCTGATGTGTCAGCCTGCTCTAAAACAGGGGGAGGTGTAGTAATCTCTTTATAAATCCTGAAGAGTTCCTTGGATGAGCATTTAGCACTATCTATTCGATCCGCATAGAAGGTCGCTTTGGCTTTCCTAATTTGGAGGTGATATTCTTTTAGGCTGGCTCTGTATACATCTCTTGCCTCTGGTGAGTAGTTCCTTCTCCAGGCGCATTCCAGCCTCTTACAGGCTGCCTTGGTTTCTCTAAGGGTTGTACTGAACCAAGGTGCAGTTTTAGTTTGTCGCTCCGGGCCCTTATTGGCCCAAGGAGCAGTAATGTCCAGGGCTTTAGTGATGTGTCCGTCCAGGGCTACGCAAGCTCTGTCAACGTCCACTCCTAAGTCTGCGGGGGAACCGTTTAGTAGGAAGTGATGTTCGAAGGAATCCATGGAAAACCTGGCCCATTTTCTTTGTAGTTTATTTGCGCAATGGTGAGTTTTTTTATGATGAGTCATGACTAGGAAGTTAAAAGGGACTAGGAAGTGATCTGTCCACAGCAAAGGGATGGGAGTATCCTGTTTCAAATCCTCCAAGTTATTAAAAATGGGGTCAAGAAGGTGCCCCTGGCGATGAGTCGGGAGGTGGGAGGCAGTTATTAATTGTAAGGTCTGCAGCTCTTGGCACAATTCTTGGGCAGCTGAGTTGTTAAGGTCATCAATGTGGAGATTAATATCCCCTAATACAAGGAACTTCCTGTATCTCATAGCCAATGGGGTGACGTCCTGGATAAGACTTTCCGTAAAGTTTCTGCTACTTCCCGGAGGTCTGTAGATTAGTAGGCCTTTGATGACCGTATTTTTATCAATATCGATGGAGAAAACTCCAGTTTCGCTATCTGTTATAGTGACAGGTTCGAGGGTGCATGTCATATTCATTCTATAAATTATGGCAATGCCGCCTCCCCTTCCCTTAGGTCTATCCTGCCTGCAAATTGCATATCCAGGGGGCAGGGCCTCCCTGACTTCCGGGTCTGAGTCTTCGTCCAGCCAAGTTTCAGTAAGGCATAGAAAGTCCCATTTATTGTCAATTATGAGGTCGAATACTTCCAGTTTATGCTTTTTGAGGGAGCGACAGTTAAGTAGAGCGCCACTGATTTTTCTACTGTGCTCTGGTTGGACGTTGCCGTTGGGCGTGCTTGCTTTAAGGTGTTTGTTGAGGGTGAAGCCACAGTTTTCACAGGAATTGGTAGGACTGCTGAGATCAATACTGTGCTCACATACCTTAAGGTATTTGGTGCGAAGGCTGAGGAGCTCCTCATTGTCGTAGCGGTTATCTGGGGGGAGAGGACCAGGGGGTCCGGCCCCGTGCCCCGGTCTGCCGCGGACGGGCGCAGATGGGCTTGCCTTAGGCGCGCCTTCGGCGCGCAAACGGCGCTCGTCCGCTGCGCTTCCGTTGGCAGCACATGATATAGGCGGGGGAGGGCGTGGCCTCGAAAGTGGGCGTGGCCTGTGCGTCGCCGGGGAGGCGAACAGGGGGTCGTTGCAGTCGTCCCAAGGACGCTGTTTGGTTTTTAAAATGAGGAAATGTGAAGCAACAGGCTTCTGGTGAATTTCACAGAGGTAAAATCAATTTATACAGTTTTTTAAAAATCGAGTCTCCCGGCGTCTGCCAGCGGAGCTCAGACACTTCTGGCGGCGGCTTCCCAATGCGCGCGCTCTTAAATGCAGTCACGAAGTGGGCGTGGCCTCGAAAGTGGGCGTGGCCTGTGCGTCGCCGGGGAGGCGAACAGGGGGTCGTTGCAGTCGTCCCAAGGACGCTGTTTGGTTTTTAAAATGAGGAAATGTGAAGCAACAGGCTTCTGGTGAATTTCACAGAGGTAAAATCAATTTATACAGTTTTTTTAAAATCGAGTCTCCCGGCGTCTGCCAGCGGAGCTCAGACACTTACGGCGGCGGCTTCCCAATGCGCGCGCTCTTAAATGCAGTCACGAAGTGGGCGTGGCCTCGAAAGTGGGCGTGGCCTGTGCGTCGCCGGGGAGGCGAACAGGGGGTCGTTGCAGTCGTCCCAAGGACGCTGTTTGGTTTTTAAAATGAGGAAATGTGAAGCAACAGGCTTCTGGTGAATTTCACAGAGGTAAAATCAATTTATACAGTTTTTTAAAAATCGAGTCTCCCGGCGTCTGCCAGCGGAGCTCAGACACTTCTATAGATATATAGATAGATATATATATTCAGAATTTCAGAATACACAGCACTCCTGTGAAATCCACAAATTTATATTTTATTTTAAAAAGAATGGAATATTCACACACTTTGTGTGTGTTGGTTATGTCTTATTTATTCTACCTTTGTATTTAAATAACAATATTGAGAGTCAAAATATTACAAACCATAATATCGACAAGCCTATGTTTACACTCACACCATATAAATATCAACCAACCGCAATATTGACAATAAACAACATGAATATACATATAAATATAACTTCAAATGTATTATAAACTCACTGTTATAGAAGAATAAACAAATGCAAAGTAATTAGCAACCACAACACAATGTAAAACATCTCATAAAAAATTAACAAAATGCTATAGAAGAAGGAATCTTTTACACTAACCTTAGGCGTGCACTTAAAAGAGAAAAGGGAAGCCAGCCACACTGCCCAAACATTTAAAAATCACTGCAAAAATGTAAGTAAATACCAAACATTCTCCCTAAGAACATAACTCCCAAATCCCTTAAACTAATATAGACAAATTAACAAAATAATCAATACACATATATCTCTCCTTTTCCTAACACTAAAGACCAAACATAAGAACAAGAAAAGCCAAACCTAAGAAGAAAATCCCCAAAACAAAGCAACTAATCTGAAAAAGAACATCGATTTCACGTGAATGTATTAAACAAACAGATCTGTACCCATAACTTTTTAAATTATTAGTATAATACATAAAATATTATAGATAATAGGGTTTATATTTTAAATCTAACACAGAGAACAACATGCTCAAAGAAGCAATATTCACTGTTTCCCAGAAAGTATAACCCCTGCCAGCATACCTAGGTTACACCTACATCAAAGAACGTAGCAGCAAAGAACATAGCCTCTGGAAATGTACCAAATACTGCTCAAATGGTTACTTATGAGGAGGGCAATTATTGTAACTTGTGAAGTTGAATGCACTACAGAGTATAATCATTCACCAAATATGGCACAAACAGAGATCAGAAATATAATTCAGGACCTCAAGGATGCTTCCGCAAGCTCTAGTGCTCCAAGTAGAACAACAATAAAAGAGTATCCCCATAAAATACTAACCCACTGCATAGCACAACAACCAACTGTGCCTGACTTTGATAAAACATAACTAGAAAGAGACGTTCTGTCAAAATAACAAACCCAACTCTTGAAACCTTTTCAGAGATAGACATCCTTGACAACCTACTACTTAACCACACAAAACAAACTTGCCTACAGAACGACCATGAAGATTTGATTTTGCTGTGATACACATATTATCCAAAGTGTATCTAATTGCTCAATTACAAGGGTGCTAATTCCATTATAATAGAGCCATGGCACCATCCGAAACATGTGACTTAAGTACTGAATACTCCACAAACAGCACATTCTAATTCCAAACTAAAATACTATTTAGACTAGCATTTGTGTGACACAAAGACGTAACCAGATATTACAACTTGCTAATAGATTCCAAATTTTACAAAGAAATTTAATACAAACTATCCCCACTTACAGATTACTTTGAAGATACCTGGGTTGATTGCCTAACTGCTCTGGAAACATATGCTAAGTCAGGTTCCAAATTAACTGGAGGCAAGTATATAAAAGTACCCTCAACAAAGAACCCAAAACAAACAATGGAGTAGAAGAGTGGCACAACTCATTCAAGTCAAAATGGGCAGATGTCATCCAACCATATTACTGTTCATTGAAATACAACAAAAAGAACACATTTACAAAACCTTAAAAATCCAAAAATGGCTAACAGAAACCCAAAAACCAAGAGTAAGCAAACAGATCCTACACATACACATGAAATTCTTTGTAAAAAGGTAAACCTATACAAAAACTACCACTCCTACACTACATAGCGTCCAAAGGGTGCATACTAGTATAAACAACTAAAGTACACCAATAATACCTGGGTTGATTGCCTAACTGCTCTGGAAACATATGCTAAGTCAGGTTCCAAATTAACTGGAGGCAAGTATATAAAAGTACCCTCAACAAAGAACCCAAAACAAACAATGGAGTAGAAGAGTGGCACAACTCATTCAAGTCAAAATGGGCAGATGTCATCCAACCATATTACTGTTCATTGAAATACAACAAAAAGAACACATTTACAAAACCTTAAAAATCCAAAAATGGCTACCAGAAACCCAAAAACCAAGAGTAAGCAAACAGATCCTACACATACACATGAAATTCTTTGTAAAAAGGTAAACCTATACAAAAACTACCACTCCTACACTACATAGCGTCCAAAGGGTGCATACTAGTATAAACAACTAAAGTACACCAATAAAATAGCTCAATCTTTTTTAGTTGACTGAATAACATTTACTTTACTCAACCCAAAAAAACACATTTCCACAAATTAAGAAGCAAACACATTATAAAAGTATGTGGTTATAAAAACAGTAATACAAACATATTTATACACAATCATATAAAGCAACCATGTATATATTCATCCAAGAAATCGCCACACTGCCAGCACACGCTGTCAGACGTCCAAATGACGAAGAGTAGACCCAGGGGTTGCTGGTGCAGAAAAGTAAGTTTAATTAATTTCATGCCAGCGCGTCCGCCATGACGCGTTTTGCCTCAGGAAGAGGCTTGATCCCATGTATATATTCATATAAACATTCCCACCCACAAATAAAAATACATTTAAATAATACCCACAGTTCAGCATCAATATGGTGCCTTCATAATCCAACCACTCCAATATATATATATTTATCCACAAATGGCTACTTTTACAAAATGCAAAAATCAATCCATAAATAAGTTGTAAAAATAACTGCATTAAAAAATATTCGATAATTGAGATGTAAAAGTCTAAAAAGAATCATCAATAAAATTAAATAAAATGAACGCAAAAATGAAATGATAGTGAAAATATTTTTAACAAAGAGCTATTAAAGCATATCTTTAAAAGGAAAGAAAAAAAGAACACGAAAAAATAAAATTCATCGAAAGAAAGCGTCATTTTTCATTTAAGACAAAAGTACGAGAAATACATCATACCCAACATAAACACAAATACCATTAAATAAAGCAATTAAAAAAAATACATATAAGCAACATTGAATACATTTAGCACATATAATAAATACATTGTAAAGTGAAACCTGTCACGGTAATCATCACAACCATTTAAACATCATATTTAACCAACTTCTATCTAAAAGTGTAACTAAATATAGCACATTAATGCAACACATATAAACAGCTTTTAATCACTGCAATTTACATGCACTTACGAAATAACATTATATCAAAATAAAATGTTTGTCCTACATATTACAATAAATAATGCTATGTACATCAAATACACATCTAAATACAGTACAATACACTTACAAACACTACATACTAGCAATTAAACTAAATAAGAAATAGTAATATTACCATAATTGACCACATGCTTAATCCATCCTAACTTCCACTGCTTTAAACTTGAACTAAAGAAAAAAGACTAAAAGTACACAGACGTTGTAAAACAATGGCATCAAGATAGAAATAAAGAAAAATAGATTAAACATCCGTAGAAATCAATGGAATTCAAATATAACTATATATTTTTATTTGTTTTAAAAAGGGCATCAATACAAAAAATGCTAATTATGATTCAAATACATTTAAAAATGTGTAGTTTTAAAAAATACAAAGCAAGATGTAGGTTTACTGTATGTTGGAAAGTATCAATATTTTGTGTGTAACATAATAATTGCAATGAGTACAAGGAATTATAACAAATGTATATAAATGAAACTATGTTTATTAATTATAATTATATTACAATATAAGGAAATGTTAAAGAAAGTTCTACATAGGAATAATGTTCATGTATACATAATAAAAATGTATTAATGATGGGTAAGTGTTCTTAAAAAGATTGTTTAAAATGTAACTGGTATAAATGTATTTACAATGGGTATATATATATTTCTTTATAATGTATGTGAAAATATGTAATTGTACAGCCAAACAAAAATGTTTAAGAAAAATATAGTGTTCTTTGAAAATAAATAAAAAGTAAAAACGACAAAAGGGTTACATTTTTTACAGCAAATAGAATGCAAATGTTATACCATGATATATGATGTACATTGTTGCACAAAGGCATGTTGGTAAAAATAAAAACAATGTAGGTAAATATATGAAACATAAAATACTAAACCACTGTAGACAGAACCTCAAAGCAAAATACATATACAAATAAGCTAAAATGCTTCATACTTCCAATACTATTAACACAAATTATAATGAACAAATCTAGCTCAGGATTAGGACTTTTCAAATTACAAGTTGTGTATTCCCACTCCAATATAAGATATATTGGAGAAATAAAATCAACATTGAAGGGTTTAGACATAGTATTCCTAGTGCATTCAAAGTTATATTGAGGCAATCAAAGCTACAGTGTAGAAACTGTTGGACATTAAGAGGTTTAGATTTACTATTCCCACTCTGATGTGAGCTATTTTGGGGAATGTGTTAAACACTGAAACATTTACATTTAGTATTCCCACTCCAGCCTACCATAAATTGGGAAAAGGGTGGGACACTGAGGGGTTTATTTTTATTTATTTTGAAAAACTTTATTGTGCAAAAAATATCATTACAAGTATGGGCCTACAACCACAGGGGCCGGCCGCTAGGACATGTAAAGCAATTGTATGAACTCACAAAGCAGCGACCGATCCCTTAGAGGTCCAGCGGAGTACAGGATACAGTTTACGGCAACACAGAATGTAGTCAGGATATAGATGTTTTTAATTTTTAGAAAAAGAACAGAAAGAAAAACAAAGAAACAAAACTCAAGGCGAGAAGCGTTCCAGACAATGTCGAGCTCCGATGGGGGGGACCTGCAATACCGGATAACGAATCAGGAGGGCAATAGAGATGATCAGGGAGGGAGGCAGTGGGGAAGTCAGACAATCGGGAAAAATGAGTAAATCGTTTCAGGAACCTCAGGATCAGGGGGACAGAGAAATGTCTTCAAAGGGGGGTGTACAGATGTTCCCTCGGTAGGCGTTCCATTGATCCCAAATTTTACTCCACGCCCTAGGCTTGCCCCAAGCCAAATATACCGTCTTCTCTCTAAACATGCACCAGTCCATATTCTCCTTCCATACCGACACGGTGGGAGGCCGTTGGGAACCCCACAGCTGCGCAATATCTCTTTTTACGATCATGTTCCCAAGTGCCGCCCACCGGGCCTGAGCACAGTTATAATCATTCGGCTCCCACACATTCAACAAACATCTCCTAGCCTCAGGCAGCAGAACGACCCCGGTGACACACTCCATTACCGCATGCACACGCCGCCAATACGCCGCCACCTCACGACACTCCCAAATGATATGAAGAAAGGTGGCACTCATTCCACATCCGCACTTACACAACCCATCCGAGGAAAACCCCATAGCAACCAAACGAGGACCCGTGACATACACACGATGAAGAATTTTGAGCCGGACGAGGTGGAGACGGGCAGGAATGGCGACCTCTTTCGGGGTGGATAGTGCGGACTGCCAGTCCTCGTCATCCAACTCCAATCCGTCTCCGGCCCAGGTCTCCCTGAGACGCACAAGGAGATCTGCCCGATTGTTAATTAGTTTCTTATAAATCAAGGAGATCGTACTATCGGGCAGATGACCGTCAAGTATACGGTCCTTGAGTGGGGAAGATTCAGGAACAGTAACACCGGCTGTGAAGACAGACAGCAAAGCGTGGCGAACCTGTGCATACCTGAAGAACTCCTGATCACCCAACTCATACTCACTTTGAAGCATCGCAAAGGTCTTCACCGCGCCCTTCACCCAGAGATCACCCACTCTACTAATGCCAATCATATCCCAGTTCTCAAAACCTTTCGTTGTCCAGAGGCATCCCAATTTTTCAGAAGCATACAAAGGGGTCGCTCGTGTCAATCGATCATTCCATCCCATGGCCGCATTGGCATCTTTTCACACGTGCACTGCAATCATGGTGGGTCGCGTTAGGTTCCTCCCCGCCGTCCGAGAGTAGAGCGCTCTATTGAAGTTACCGCCGGGCAACTGAAATTTATCCATCTCGAAAGCCGGAGTCGGACCGGGTGCATACGTAGCATGGTTGATGGCGGACAATTGGGAGGCCCAATAATACCTCCTGATGTCTGGGAGCGCGATGCCCCCGTCATACCAGGGGAGAGTTAGTTTTGCAAGAGCGATGCGTGCGCGACCGTCCCAAACAAGCCTCCTCTGCAAACCTTCCACCTCCCGGAAGTAGGCCACCGGAATAATGTCAAAAAAGTTCTGAAGGGCGTAGAGAAATCGAGGCAGAGACATCATTTTAAAGAGTGCCGCTCGACCAAGCGGCGACTGCGGCAATCTGCGCCACCGAGCCACATCCAACTTCAATCGTCGTAGAGGAGGAAGGAGATTATGCTCGTAGCGGGCAACTGGGTCTAACGATATATGAACTTCCAAATACTTGAAGCCGGATTGTGAAATTTGAATGGGAAACCTACTCGGCAAGGGGGGAAGGCCGCCCGAGATGACATACACGCACGATTTAGACCAATTAATGATCAGGTCTTACCGAAAGAAGTGAGAACGTCGAATAGGACATTAAGGGATTTACGAGGAGAGGTGAGGTACAGGAGGGTATCGTCGGCGTACAACGAGACACGATCTTCAAAATCGGGGGCCCACTGAATGCCCTTTATCGACGGCTGCCATCGGAGCCAGGCTGTGAGCGGTTCTAGAGCAAGAGCAAAGAGCAGGGGGGACAGCGGGCATCCCTGCCTAGTACCCCTCCCGAGAGCAAAGGACTGGGACACTCTACCATTAACGACAACCTGGGCTAGCGGATCCGTATATAAAAGTCTAACCCAACTGATAAATTCCGGACCAAAACCGAACTTCGCCAGAGTGGCCCAAAGATATGGCCATTCAATCGTGTCAAAGGCCATCGTGGCATCCAAGGAAGTCAAGATGGCCGGCTCCGGAAGAGACTCCGCCCTAGCGAGAACGCCGTGTAAGCGCCGCAAATTATGAGCAGTGTTCCGGTGCGGAATAAAACCGGATTTATCCGGATGGATCAGGTCACAAATTACAGTGAGTAGACGATTAGCCAGGACCTTGGCGAGAATCTTCGGCTCGGCATTCAATAGAGAGATAGGCCTATATGACGCACAGCGATCACGAGGCTTTCCCTCCTTAGGAATCACAACTATAGTTGCCAGACGCTGGTCACAAGGGAGGGTGCCAAGCTCACGTGACTCCATGAACATAGCGCGAAGATAAGGCACGACTTTGTCCGGGCGCAGTTTGTAGAGTTCAATAGGCAAGCCATTAGGGCCCATAGCCTTGCCAGAACGGAGGGAACGGATGGCGGTCTCAATCTCGTCGACTGACAACGGGGCCTCCATGCACTCTCGATCCTCCTCAGACAGGCAGGGCAGCGCGATGTCCCTCAGCAATAAACGAGAGTCATCCTCGTCTCTATCGGACACCGGGGAGTAGACCACACGAAAATAGTCAGCAAAACATTCCACAATCTCGCCAGGGTCAGTCACATTCACACCATCCGAAGTCTGAATCACAGGGACCACACGATTCGCTCTTTCCTCCTTATCAAGCCAGACGATCAATTTACCCACCTTATCCCCAACATCATACAGTCTACCTTGCTGTTCCCTGTACATTGTCTTGGCAGCATCGGTAACGAGGGATTTATAATTAAACTGCTTCAAACTAAGGGCGTGGAGTCTATCCTGTGTGACGCCTAAGTCTAGATCAGCCTCCAACTCCAGTATTTCGGTCTCCAGACTCAAGACCTCCCTATTTCTAGCTTTCTTGGTCTCAGCTATTGAAGATAGGGCCTGTCCACGAATAACAGTTTTGAAGGCTTCCCACAGGGACACTGAGGACAAAACGGACCCCTCGTTCTCCAGGAATCAGTGATCTAGGGACTTTATCAGGCTGTTATGGGTCTTGGGATTGCGCAGGTACCAAGGATTGATAGGGGCGATCCGCCCCGCAGCGTGTATCCCCGTATCAAAATTAAACCACAAAGGAGAATGATCTGAAATGCCTCGGGCCAAGTGTCTGATCTCCCTGACGTAGGGAGACTGGACAGCAGGCATAAGGATGTAATCAAGCCTGGCGAGACTCCCATGAGCCCCGGAGTGAAAGGTGTATTGACATTGCGTCGGATGCATAACCTCCAGCAGTCCACCAGACCAAAGGTATCTAAGAACCCACCGAGCCATGACTGGGAAGTGGGAAGATCCCTGGGGGGTGGCGGTCCAAACCACCTGAAAGCACAGAATTAAAATCCCCACCCATGTGGAGAAGACTATCAGGGAGCTCCAGCATCATCCGGCCAACATCCGAGAAAGTAGAGGTCTGGAGACCCGGGGGAACGTATACAGTAACCAATGAAAGAGTCTTACCCTCCCATCTACCATTGAGGGCAGCGTAACGCCCTCTGTCGTCAAGGATTACATTATCAATCTCTAGAGGGAGAGAAGACCGGACCATAATACCAACCCCTCTGGAACCAGTGGTGAACCCAGAGTGAGCCACCAAGCGGTATCCCCACCTATTCATAGCATAACACATATTTCCCACCAAATGCGTCTCCTGCAAGAGTAACACATCAGGAGACAAACAACGCAAATATTGCAGTACAACACCCCGTTTTATACAATCCCCCAATCCATTGACGTTCCAAGATATCAACCTCAACCCACTACCCCCATCCCCACAAGTGATGCATAAGTCACCCCACGAAGAGCAGAACACCTGAAGCAAAGAAAAAACCCATATGCCGCCTTGAGAGAGAAAAACACACACACAAACACCCCATCCCACCCCCCAACCAACACCTGTTACAACTCCCCCCTCCCTGCACCCCTGCAGTAGACGAAGAAGCCACCCCAACATGCAGTGTGCCTGTCGCCCTAACAATCCCATTCTACAAAAAGACCCCGGAGGAGGAAAGAGGCATGTCACTACCCGCCACCCAGATGTGGACAATAATAAGACATACTATACAAAAGAAATAGCACCCAGCTGAGAAATGTCCGATGTTCGGAGGTCAGGGACCAAAAATTAACTTCTGTGTAGGCTCACCACCCTCGGCACCACCAGGGTGCTCCGTCCGATCGCCTCGGGCAGGCAGGGAATCCAACCAGTCACTCACATATTCCGGTCGATCGAAAAAGAAGGTCCGTTCCTCATATTCCACTCGTAATGCGTAATGTAACATACGGTTTAATTAGGACTGCACAAGACGACAGTTTCTGATCAAGCTTAAAAATATTTTTTCCGCAGTAACTTCAAGAAAAGGTTTGACTTCAGGTAAACCCATCTACACGCATGGTATTTTAAACCTCCCTTTACCTTTTCTTTACCCGGCATGGTATGAACACGTTAGCACTTCCTTTTCATTATGGGCACTATTTTTAGTCATGTACCACCCGTTGACAATGATATACTCACTAAACAGTGAACATAAACCAGTAGTTAATTTGCACCTTTCTAGTTATATAAACCAATGTGCACAAATTATTTTGATAAAATGATGTTAACCACTACATTACTATATACAGGACAGATGTATTATAACTGTATTCCTTTGTAACAAAAAACTTCAGATTGATCTCCCTGATGAAGAGCAGATATTGCTCGAAATGCATTGGAGGGTTATAATTTGAGAGGACAGCGTCTTGGATGTTAATTGATGCAATAATGGAATAATTTAAAAAAACTGAAATTGAATTAAAAAAAACTGAAATTGAAGGAAAATAAAATAAACAGCGGTTTTGGAACGAACAAAAAACTTTTGGAACCAATTCTTTTATTCTTTTACATTTGGAAATCTATTATGGATATCATTTTGGAGTGCCCAATGGGGGATGCAACTAAGTTACCTTAGAAGCACAAATTATTCATTGTTTAATAGGCGATTTCCATGGACGGAATAGTCACCCCTAGGAGCAACCACTAAATACAAAAAAATTGAGAAACTCTTCATTTCAATGTTATTTTCAACACACCTTTAAAAACAGAAGGGAGTGCGTTAGTCCTAATATTTGAACTTAAAAAAGGTGACATTCTAAAAATTGTAATTTAAAATCTGACTTCATAATGTTGTAAATGAATCTCGGACCCTAGTATAAATTTCCCCTATTCATGCCCTTATATAGGTATACTTTATCATTTCCTTATATAGGCATAGAAATCATTACCATATTTGGCCTAAAACCATACAGCCCAAATACGGCATGGATACTTCCACTAAGCTCCAAGAATTAACAACGTTTTCTTGGAAAAACCCGCCTTCAGCAGCCCGGGACACCCCCCTGCTTGAATATTAAGTTCTCCTAGAACTCCCGGCGTTTTCCAAGAAATGATCCTTTGAGTAAGGATATTAAGTCCAAACATGCGTCAAACTCGGCACCTCCAAAGTATAAATATGCCTTGATTTGCCTAAACAAACACCCAGTGGTTTGGAGCAGATCGACTATCTACTTGCCCGACGCCCTGCAGCAGCAAGTGCCGAAGTAAGCCGACCCTCCAGCAGATGCACTGCGAGACGCTGTCATTTCTCTGGCTGAGAAATACAGCTCCAGTGTTTCCAGGCTACCCTTGCGGGTATCTGGGAAATCGAGTCCCGAGAACGAGATACAAGACCTCCTTCATTCTGGAACCAAAGGTACAGAGCTGATTAGACCTCTTAGAGAATTATTGGAATCAGATTCCTGGCAGAGAACTCCTAAAACTTAAGCTACTCCTCTTATACTTCCTCCCTCGTACTAGACATAGGTTAGGTACACCGGGTAGGCGTATTTAGAAGCACCAGTTGAGTACTTTTAGTCATCCTTTTATCACTGTAGGTATTTTATGTATGGCTTAGAAACCATATCATGCTTTTACAGTACTACTTTATAATACTGTTCGTATTATATGCATTGTACTTCATAGTAAGCTTTACTATTGTAGCAGTTCATTTTCAATGCTGAGAAAGAAGACTGTTCAATAAATACCTTTTTATTGAAAACGCCTGTCTCTCTATTCCTCTTGCACCTCTGGTGAAACTAAGCATGCACGATTGACTGAGTGAAATAGTTACCTATTGTTTCCCGAACTCTAGAGATTTGATTTCTTATTCTTGGGAAACAAAGTTGTCATGTTTTATGCGGTTGTCAGAAACTAATCCCTTCTTGTTTATTCAAGAAAGTTTCTAGTGACCTCTGAGCTAGCTGGCACTCACAATTAAATCTAATATAACCGGTAGAGACCTAGTAGACCTCAGTCCTACGTCTAAGCTACAGGATATATTATTCCAATGCGCAGAGCCTATTGGGAATATAGGAACTACACTACAAGAATAATGGTAACCCTTCTGATTATCTGTGGACCCCATCTGTGCAGCTCCTAATCTTAACTTGCAAACAGATGTATCCCAGTAAACAGACAGTACCACCATGGCCAGCAAAGTGGTGTGGCCCATTTCACCCCTTGGATCAGGTTTCTGTTCCCAAAAAACTCTGCCCGTAACGACAGCAACCAACAAAGGCCATTGACAGCTGTCAGTGTCAGAAGCCAAGCTCCGGGCCAACCACTGCCAGATCGATGCTGTAAGCAGGGACAATGGGTAGACCTCTCTTTTAGCGTTGCGACTAGCAAGGAGTTCCCTCTTGGCTCCTGAGGGTTCTCTGACCTCTGAGGTTTCTCAGAGTGGGGGCAACAGCCCCATGTGTAAGGCATGCTTCTTCCACTATACTTACCACCAGTTCTGACGTGGTAACCTGAAAATGGCCACTTAGCCCCAGGGTCTGTACCCTCAGACTGAACAGGGGATGGGGATGAGTCCTACTTCATCCCGCCCCTACATCTGGGCTCCCATACCCTGGCCTGGGAGTATTACCCCCAGAAAAATGTACTGTCATGGAATCCTGGGTGGCCACCCTCTCCCAGTTCTCCTGGCACCGGGGACAACTCCTTCTTCAGAATGCACTCTAAGAGCATCTGGGGACTAACTGTGACCTTCCTCTTGGTCATCTCCGAACCCCACACCAGGGACACCAGGGCCTGAGAGCAGAAAACACCCTGCCTGAGTCACCCTATGCAACCGGATGGTGCACTGCTCTGGGGATACTAGCCTTTCCACTGTCACATGCTAGCTAGCCCTGGTGCCCCTCAGAGCAGTGACATGGATTCCATTCACTTTCAACTGGTGGAAGTCATGGTTCCCACCCTCAGGGATCACAAGCTCATCCTCTTAGTCTATTCCCCAGCTAAGGGAGATCATGGCATGGTCCATCACCTGCCCTTGGGGACTACTTATCCCTAGGGACATATTTGCTGCACTTGTAAAGGCCCCGCCAGTGGGTGGTTTCTTTGGAAAGACAGAGTCCCCTTGCAAGTGTCCTAACTGGGAACACTCAAAGCAGGGGATTGGAAGTGGAACATCCTGGACTATCGCCCCAGAACCAACCCCGTTTTTCTCAGAAAGGGCTCGGGAAACCTTTCCCCTGCTTTACTCTGGGACTTTTCTGGGGCATCTTTAACCTCCCTCTCACTCTTCTGGAGGGAACCGGTACCACCTTCTTGGGGTCATTCTTAGGTACCTTCTTAAACACTCTGGTACTGACCCAGAGGTCCACCTCTTCACCAGGCTTTCTGGGGTAAGTCAGCTTACTGTCAACTAGGTGCTGGCACAGCTCTGTAAAACATGTACTGTGCATGTGTTCTCTTTGTATCAGATTAAACAACCCAGTAAAATTATCTTCTTTGCTGCTCAGCACTCAACCATTCAGTGCCTTTCTGGCAAAATCCAAGAAGTCCCCCCAAGACTGATTCTGCATCTTCTGGCTGTCCCTAAAATTGATGCGTGTTTTCTCTGGGGTTAGGGTACATTTGGTGACACGGATGGTCCTATACTTCTAGTATAAGCTGTGTATCCCTCCTGACTGGAGTTAGTGTTCTTCAGGAACCGTGTGTACCTTTAGGCTACCTCATTTGAGGCAAGCCACCTGTCTATGTCATTCTCTACCACATAATTGGGCATCAGAACGTTGGGTATGTGGACCTTCTTGTCCCCTTCAGACACAGTGGGTTTGCTGCTAACATTGCTGCTAGAGTCTGATTGCTTTGCCTTCAGTTCCAGCTCATAAAGGCTCCTTTCATGAGGCAAACACAGCAAAGCTATTTTCTTCTCCATGGCTAGCTTCTTCTTCATACTGAGCTTTGCAATTTCCAACCTGAATTCTCTGTCCTCTCTCCTTTCTTCCAGCTCCTCTGGGGACTAGTTGCAGGAAGATACACTGATCCCTGCCATGACAGGGGGCTCCAATTCAGGAGCCAAGTCATCACCCTGAGTTAAAGGCTGGATCTCAGGGAGGTGCTCTCCTTGTCCTTCCATCACCTCATCCCCTTCTGTGGCTTCTATCACTGACAAGTGCACTTCCATCCAGGCCATCAGCACCTTTTGCAGTTCCACCTTCCTGGCTGTGCTCTAGGCAAAATGTCCCCTCTCCTTGTAAAACTCCACAAGCTGGACACCATGTTTACCAGCTCAAATTCAATCCTTGCAGGTGTGGTTTCTGACACAACAGTCAGTGGAAAAATTTGGAAAAAAACAAAAAGAAGCTATTTAAGATGCAGTTAAGCTAGAATTGGTCTTAGATATGGGATGGTGGTGTATACCAAAACACTGTATGGCATTTTCCAAACCCAAGACCTGATCCTCACCGCTGATTACAAATTTGAGGACTTGGGTTCCTGGTTGTCTCGGTGTGAGCCCTGGTCAAGCAGCTACCACATTCCTTGTCAGGGTACGGCACAAGCAAACCAAACATTAACCTGTGTCCAACCCCATGGCAATTTGACACAGAGCAGCCAGGTTTACCTTAGAAGCAATGTATACACTATTTGTGCAACACTTCAAACAGTAACACAGCGAAAACACCACACAAAGAGATCCCACACCAATTTAGAAAAATAGAGCAAAACGTAGTAAATAAAACAAGACAAAAACGACAAAAATCTAATCAGTAGAACTGGAATTAGATATTTTTAAAGAATAATATGTAAAATAGCACCTAAAAGCACAAAGTGCAAATGGAGGCAATCTAGTCACATTGGACCGGGTCAAATTCAAAGGTTCAGGCGAACCGTGATGGAGCGCAGGTTGGATACAGTCCCAGGTTAGTCCCGCTGATAGTTTACCTTCTCAAGTTCATGCCAAGACACACATTTGTATTGCAGAGGGCCACAAGGAGCACAGAGAGTGTCACAAGATGCTGTCAGCGAAGCGCGAGGAGGCAGCCAGAGTCAAGGGGGGCATCGCTGGAGCTTCGCAATGTAGTCCCCACGAGCTGCTATCTGAACAGTCAGTCTGCTGTAGTTTCAGGTGGTTTGGGGTGTGAGCGACGAGGGCTTGGGGGGAAGGTGCCTGATTGCAGTTGCGAAGAGCTAAAAGCTTTATTTCAGGGCCTATAAGTAACACCAGTGGTCCAGGACCTGAGAGGCACTACTTGGGATCAAGAATTCGTTGCAGCTGAGTTCAGGTGCTGGTGCATGATATTATGGAACCTTTTATTCCCCTAAGGCTCAGATCAGGAGGCCCGCACACTAGCCCTTGGAGTCACTCTGGGGTCATGGGTTCAAGTTGAAGTTGCAAGGGTTGCAGGTCAGCACAGCAGGGCAGCAGTTCTTCTAGAGCAGCAGTGCAGAATAGTGATAGTCCTTATAGCAGCATAGCAGTCCCTTTTCCTGGCAGAGTATCCACAGGTCCTGAAGATTACAGAAGAGTTGGTGTTTGAGGTCCAGTCTTTATATCCAATTGTGCCATTGACATGAGAGGAAGCATCTAGGGGTTCTGACGTCCCCAGGCATCCTGCCTTCCTTGTCCTGGGTCCAGACTAACTACAGGGTGTACGTAGCCCTTTGTGTGGAGACAGGACACATGCTATTCAAGTGTAACTAGGACTGTACATAGATCCTCCCACCCATCCTGCCAATGATGGCCCATTCAGGCACACCTAAGCTGTAAGTGTGTGGCTGTCTAGGGGTAATACACAAAGTTCAACTGCCAGCCCATTCACGTGACCAGAGACAGGATACAGGCACTATATGGCTAGGCAGGAAAATAGCAACTTTCTAAAAGTGGCATTTCCAAAACTGTCATTTAAAATCTGACTTTGCCCATAAGTTAGTATTTTAAATTCCAATTCCAAAGACACCAAACATGAACAGGTTATCTATTCTCATTTGGAAATTGAACTTATAAAATGTAATAAGGCAACCCCAATGTTATCATATCTGAGAGACAGGCCTTGAAATGAAAAATGAATTGATGGGTTTTCCACAAATTGGACATGTAAAATCTAAAAGTACATGGCCAATGCTTTAAATACATTGCACCCTACCCTCTGGGCTGCCCGGCCCCAGAGATGATTTATTTATATTAAAAGGGAAGGTTTTGGACTGGGAAAGGGTTTAATTTGCAAAAAGAACAATTGATGGAGAGAATGCAGAACAATGTCATACATTCACCCCAGTTCAGAGATCTGGGCCTAAGTCCATCTTTTTTTGCTCACCATGCCATTCCAGTTTGGACCTAGCCATATGCAAATCAGTCTTGACCCTGCGCCCAATGGGAACAGTCCAGCCCGAACATCCAGGCCAGGCCCTCTCTAGACTCGAAACAAGCATCCTAGGACCGGTTTTGGGCTTTCAGCCCGCATCAGCCAGGATAGCTTGACTCCAGTGGCATTGAGTGCACAGGACCCATGTCTGGGCATCCCCGTTCCACTCGGTTAATTTACCAGGCCCAAATGACAGTTTAACATTGCACACACACACAGGCGGCCATGGCAGGCCTGAGACCAGTGCTAAATTTGAGCATGTGGTTTCTAGTACTCAGCCCTGGCACTTAATTGTAAACACTTGCGCTTATGACAGTCTGCCACAAGGTGGAGCCCCCTGGCTTATTTAGAGATTACCATAACAACAATTTAATTCAACATACATATATTAAAATGTGTATAACCTGCAGCCCAAGCTATTCTTAAAGCTATGGCAACCTGAAATAGTCTGAATTGTCACACCTGTTGGAGTGTGGTGGCTATGACTGGCAGCATGGTAGGGGCAATGTGTGGTGTAAGCTGCAGTGCGTCATGACGAGAGCCCTGGCACTTATTGTTTTACAAGTTCAGCGCTGCCTGAGAACTGTCTAAACTGCTACATAAGTGGGTGGCACAATCAGTACTGCAGGACCTCTAGTAGCATTTAATTTACAGGCCATAGGTACATGTAGTACCACTTTACTAGAGACTTATAAGTAAATTGAATATGCCAATTGGGTATAAGCCAATGTTACCATGTTTTAAGGAGAGAGCATAAGCACTTTAGCACTGGTTAACAATGGCTAAGACCTGCGAAAATTAACTAAGAAAAAAGAGGAGGGTAGAGGCGAACAGTTTAGGGGTGATACTACACAGACGGTCAGGTACAGTACAATTGCTACTCCATTGAGAAAAGTGTTAGATATTAAGGGGATTAGATTCACTATTTCCATTGCGATCGAAGCTACGTTGGGGAAAATGTTGGACATTAAGATGTTTAGATTTACTATTCCCACTGAAGCTAACCTACATAGGGTAATGTGGTGGTCACTGAGGAGTTTAGGTTTACTATTAGAAAACTGGTTATCATTAAGGCCCATCTGGAGTCCAGTGATTTCTCCAATGTTGATATGGCTGGATTAGGAATAGTCTCTCTGACACGCAGCACACAACCATTTCCCCAGTGTAACGTAGTTTGGAGGGGGATTAGTTGACCCTCCCAAGCAGAGCCCAGTACTTTCCCTATCTGTTAATTAGTTTGGAGCGAGAACAGTCATTCTGACCCCTCCAGAGTCGGACACATTTTACCCAATTTTGTAACAGTTGGAGTGGTATGTCAGACCCCGCCAAAATCAATTGCTCTCCCCAGTGTTGCCTCGTTTGAACTAGGAATGGTTTTTTGATTCCTTCCAAGAGCCGAATGCTTTCCCCAGTGTAGCTTAGTTTGAAGTATGAATTGTAAAAATGAAGCCTCCAAAGTCCAACGGTTTCCCCATTGCTGCTCAGTTTGGAGTAGCAATAGTAAATATAACTTTTGGTCCCCAAGATGGTGGCCCGAAGAAATGGGGATACCCCCCTCTCCAGTTACTAAGGTCAAAAACCTAGGGGTTCTGATGGACAGCACTCTTTCTTTCAACCCTCAAGTCAACGCCCTGTCTTCATCCATCCACTATATCCTAAAAACTATACGAAAAGTGCTGCCTTTTATCCCTGATGTAAACAGAAAGACCGTAGTAACGGGATTAGCAATTTCCCGCCTAGATTACTGTAACAGCCTGCTTTTAAATGCCCAGCAGGGGCTGGTAAATAAACTACAAATCTTACAAAACGCAGCTGCCCGTCTGATTACGGGAACTTCCAAATTCTCTTCGGTAGCACAAGATCTGGTAAAGCTCCATTGGCTACCAGTGCGAAAAAGAATAGCCTTTAAGACGCTTTGTGTAGTTTTTAAAGCATTGAAGGGTTTGGGCCCTCACTGCATGACTGCGTTCTTTCAGTGGTACAAACCGACCAGGTCGCTCAGGTCTTCGGACCAAGGACTGATCTTAGTCCCTAAAGTCAGGAAGGCCCGTTGGGGGGGAAGGAGTTTCTGCCTGGAAGCGGCAAGGGCTTGGAATGCTCTCCCGCTGGCCCTTGGGCAGATTTCCGACCTGCTGCCCTTTAGAAGGGCACTGAAAACTTGGCTATTCACACACTAATTTCACTCTGTTACGCACCCTAGTGGTCATTCAGCGCCTGGACACCGTTTCGGTAACAGTGCGCTTAACAAATGTGCAAAATAAATAAATAAATAAAATAAAAAATCATATTCCTCCAGAGTCCATCACTTTTCACAATTTTGTTATGTTTGGAGTGGGAGTAATAAGTCTATAAGTCTGGCCCAGTATTAAGTCTGACCCCACCAGCATCCAATGCTTTTCCCCAATGTAGTTTAGTTTGGAATAAGAATAATATATACTATATGGAAGAGAACTCGGTCACAAACGACAAGGCAGGCAGCACAGCAATTTAATCTACAAGTGTTTATTAGTGTAAAAACAACGCATTTCGTCCGGAACGACCTTTGTCAAGGTAGTGTGATGAACCCAAAGTATCCAATAAATACGTATGATGTCATAAAGGAGACAATCTCTGCATAAATATAAAAAAAAGTCTGTTTTTAGATCTTAGCAATTATCTCTATACATGATCATTTACAGATAAATGCAAATTCTAAATATTCAAACACGTTCTTGATCGATTTCATTCTAGTCACATAATTGCCTTAACTATAGACAACGATAGATATGGTAGAAAGAGTCCACATTTAGTCTTTTTTAATTTTTTTAATTAAATTTGCATTAGAAAATATTGCCACTGAAATACACCGCTATTCGCCTAGAACCCTGGGGCCGGCAGCTAGTCAATTTAATGATTTTACACAGCTTCATAGCCCACATCCCGGAGGCCGGGCAGCGTCACTATTAAGGATAGCAGCTCTCTAACTCGCGTTGCACGCGTTCGCTGCGCTTCAGCAATATAAACAGTGCACAAAAATATGTGACAAACCAGGAGACGTCAACACTACCTGCCACTACCAGGACACCTGCTCCTTACATCAGTTTTCAATTATAAAGCCTATATAACTTAGCCTGTTCCCTCCCGTCCAGCTATCTCAATGCCGTCTGCGCTACGTCCAGGTCATTTACGCCATCTGTCAGCCTGGGCGCTTCCCCCTGCCCTGCAGGCCGTGTGTGCTCTAAGTCGCTGAGCAGCGCCATCGTCTATGACACATGAATGTTGGTACCTACTTCAGGCTCCGACGCTGCATCAAAGGTAGCACCCTCACCTTTGCAATTCAAATATGTTGTGAATAGCCCCCAGCAGTTTTTCGGTCTGCTCCGTGGGGGAAGCAGCTCACTGAAGGTTACCGTTTGTGTACAACAGTAAAGAACATTTTGTGACCACTGTGACACCGTCGGCAGGGGACCCCTCAGCCAGCACATTGCTACTCTACGTTTTGCCATCAGCAAGCCCATGTCCACCAATCTTCGGATAGCCTTTGGCAATATTTTGGAATACCCCAACAATGCCACGGCTGGGTCCGGAGAAATCTCAGAGCCAATTATGGCACTTAGCTCACAAAATACCTTACCCCAGTACTGTGAGACACCCGGACAGTTCCACGCTAAGTGCATGACATCTGCTACCGGGGAGTGACATCTTTCACAGGTCGCCTCCTCCCTCAGCCCGTATCTTTGCAGTCTCTACTGAGTATAGTACACCATGTTCATGTATTTGAAATGTTTAACTCTGTGTTTGCCGTGTAGTGATATTCGTTTTGTGTTGTTACAGCAATAAGACCACATGGCATCGTCTATCGCCACACCATGATCGAGCTGCCTGTCTAATCAGGCCCTTGTATACTGATTTGCTTTGTGGGACATCGCTAACTTATATATTTTGGAGTCAATTTTGCGGGGGAGACACCGTCTTAATAAGATATGACAGTTCTTGTATCCCAGGTGGTTGGTTTATATCATCCCCTAATTGTTGATGCAGCGTCCTGCGCAATCTATAAAACTTGAAACGTTGCATCACTGTGGAAGCTTCAGCAGTAGCTGTGGCCTCTTCCCACGTCTTCACGACCCCGCTCGTGAACAGGTCCCCTGCTTTGTATATGTCTAACGCATGTAATGCTTGCAAGACCCCTCCGTCTCCACAGGGGGCAAGCCATACCATCCAACTTCTAGGCATTTCGGGTGAATATAACAGCACCCTCGCTTGCTGCTGTAGCAAACTGTGCCATGCATGTCTAGTGGAGTTGAGAGAGTCCAGTATCCCTGTCCTGCGGTCTACCGGCTCAAAAATCACAGCCGGGAGAGGGAGGGGGTCATCAAAAATCATCTTGAGCCGAAGATACGGTATGTCATCTGCGCCGTGAATCCAACAATGTGCCTGCACTCCCTGTGCCGCTCTGTAATATAACTCTAAGTCGGGCACACCAAGCCCTCCCAAGTGATATAGCAGGGTGAGCACTCGCCATTGCACTCGCGCCTGCTTACCTGCCCACGCCAACCTTATCAGCGATTTATTAATTCTGACGAAAAAGGAGCGTGGCAGAACTATTGGGATATTTACGAATAGGAAGAGGACCCTGGGCAACACCACCATTTTCATGATTGAGACCCTGCCAATGAGAGATAGTGGTCCTATCCAAGTTTCAACGTCAACCTCTAATTTTGCTACAGCAGTACCATAGTTCTTGCAGAACACAATCTTCAAATCTGTATGGAGTCTGATGCCAAGGTATCTGAACAAGTCCTCCGACCATTGCAAAGGGTATTCCATCTCAAAGTGCAAAGTGGCCGGGGTGAGTGGAAAGGCTATGGATTTGGACCAATTAACCCTTAACACAGATAATGCTCCGAAATGCACCACCTCTCTGAGAACCGGGAAGAGGTTATTTTCTGGGTCCCTCACATATAGCAATGTGTCATCCGCGTACGTAGAGACCACGATACTGTAGGTAAGGAATTGAATGCCTCTATGACCGTGATACCCGCGGAGAGTAAATGCCAAAGGTTCAGCGATAAGAGCATATAGTGTCGGCGACAAGGGGCAACTCTGCCGGGCCCCCCTGGATATAGTAATGGCTCCAGTGACCAGATTCCCCAGCCGCACGCGAGCAGTTGGGTCACTATGCAACACACCAATCAATTGCAAAAAAACAGGGCCTACCATCCCTGTAAGTACCCGCCACATAAATGGCCACTCTACTGAGTGAAAGGCCTTCTCCATGTCCAAGAATATTGCAATAGCCTTCGTATGTTGTTGTACATGCTGCACAGTGCCGAATACCGTACGCAGATTGTAAGTTAGTTTTCTGTCCGCTATGAACCCCGCCTGCTCCGGTGCCACTTGTTCCGGGGATAACAGGGCTAGGCGGTTGGCCAACACTTTGGCGAACAACTTAGTGTCCACATTCAGCAGGGAGAGCAGCCGGTAGGAGCCGCATTCCTCAGGGGGCTTACCCGGCTTAGGGATGGCCACTAATATCGCTTCTCTCACAGAACGTGGCATTACACCCCACTCCCATAAATCATGAAATAACGTTGAAATGTGTGGGAGCAATATTTCAATAAAGGTCTTATAGAAGTCTACTGTAAGGCCGTCCGTCCCTGTGGCACTGGTTTACCGCATCCCCGCTAGGGCCTCCACAATCGCATCCCTTTCGATGGGAAGCATAAGGAACTCTCTGTGTGTGTCAGTTAGAAAGGGCAACTTGATGTGCTCCAGGTAATCCAATATTTTGTCATCCAGACCAGACGAGCGAGAGGCGTAAAGTTCTGAATAGTATTGTTTAAACCTACACGCAATATCCTCTTCTTCTGTTAGCAATTCGCCCTCTTCCGATCGGATTGCTGTGATCAATGTTTTGCTGCTTTTGGCCCTTAACATGTTAGCCAACACCGAACCCGGCCTATCTACCTCCCCATATGTGCGTGATGTAGCGTATTTACCCATATGTTTCACTTTACTATTTGCCGCATCTTGATACTCCGCCAGTAAGCCCTCATTGCCTCTGCAACTTCCTCGCCGTCCCCAGCTGACTGACGGGACTCCAACCCCCCAGTTCTCATTCCAGGGTCAATAACCGCTGTTGTAGGGAGCAAAGTACCCCCGAGTGTTTAGTCATGGCTACCCCCCGGATGTATACTTTAAAATCTTCCCATACCGTCTGGAAGCTATCTATTGAGCCAATATTCGTAGCAAAAAATGTATCTATAGCTTCTGCTATCTTTCAAAATCAAGTCTAATAGCGAGTAAGGGGGTAACCGCCATGTAAACGGTGGTATTGTTTTCTTAGGTGTGGATAGGACCAGTAACAGTGGTGAGTGATCGGACAAAGTGATCAACAACACCTGACAAGCGTGGATACGGGACATGAGGGAATTTGATGCCAGCCAATAGCCTATGCGTATATGTAGGTTATAGTATGCTGAGTAATGTGTGAAGCCACCATCATGTGGATGCATCCCTCTCCATACATCTGTAAGGTCCTTGCTAATCATAATGCTTTCAATAGTCTTGGCTGCCGGCCTCCGGACCAGCCCTCCCGATCTGTCTAGATCTGGATTGCGGACCAGATTGAAATCGCCTCCCCTAAGTATTTTTTGTCCCCTCTTCACTACCAATTGTATTAGCCAAATTTGCGAAGAACTCCGGGCAGTCATAGTTGGGCCCGTATACATTCACTATAAGCAAGTCTAATCATCTACCCTGTTATTTAGAGGTCACAAACCGGCCCCACGTATCCGCCACTAGATGCTTTAGCGCGTAGTCAGATCTGGGATTTACCCAGGTCATTACCCCTCTAGCATGCGTTGTAAAGCCTGCAGTATTGATATGGCCCGAGATTCCCCTGTGGTGCAGCATTGGGCTATGTAGTGGGAGGTGAGTCTCGTGAAGCAGTGCAACATCTATGTCTTGTCTGTTTAGATAGCTAAGCACTTCTCCCAATTTGCAATGGTCATTTAAACTGCTCACGTTCCACAGCCCTGCTAGTCATAGCCATCCGGTCGCTCTTGTACCACAGCGTGTCCTGTCTCATGTAGCCTGCTGGTGTAACATGCTTTGTAGAGCAACTCTGTTGACGTCTCCAACATCAAAAACAACCTAACTAATACCCAACCCCACCCTCCCTCTACCCACAGCAGACCTCTGCAACTCGGTCATGCAGCTTCCCCAAAAACATCCCCCCTTATTCCCACCTTTCCCCCCCCCCCCGAACTTAATAAACAGAAATGGTGTTTTACACTCGGAGGCAGAGGTCGCTCTTTATGATCTTATCTGGAAATTACTGATGTACTCTCGCCCCGTCCCCCTCACACCGAATTTATAGGGCTGCAGCTCCCGCTGTAGAGCACTCCGCTACTACTTGTTTTTAGAACTGGATTGTGCAGTCAAACCTATTCCCCTTGCTGTGAAGGGCGACAGGTTCCAATTCCACTGCTTTGATATGTTCAGTTCCGGTTATGTCCCCTGTGTCTCCCCCCCGTCCCCCAAATACTTATTGGCTCAATGTAAATGGTGAGTTGCAGCCCTGCTCCTCCAGCGAACCGCCTCCCGCCTCATCCAAGAGTTGCCTTTCCGGGCTCCGTCACTGTTCTTTGGACCAGTCTTTCAACGTCTTCTATAGTGCCTTTGGATCAGTAAAGATATGGGAGCGACCTTGTCTGTTCACCCGGAATTTGCCCGCGTACAGCATGGTGTAGTCCAGGCCAAGGTCCTGCAGCTGTTTTTTCATATGTGTGAATTGTCTGCGGGCCTCCTGCCCCCTGGCGGTAAAATCCGGGTAAAGCGATATAGATGATCCCTCATAGTTCAACTCCTGTTCTTCCCTCGCAATCCGCAGGGTAGCATCTCTGTCCTGGTAATTCAGCAGTTTTGCTATAATTGGGTACGGAGGGACGCCCGGCACCGGACGGGCCCCAGAGAACGGTGCGCTCTCTCCACTACAAACATGTTGGAGAATGTTTCTGGCCCAAGAGACCCACCAACAACTTCTCCACAAATTGCTCCATGTTACCGGTTTGCATCGACTCCGGCAGGCCCGTAATTCGTAGATTACAGCGTCTAGAGTGGGCCTCCAAGTCCTTCGCTTTGTCCTGCAATGTATGTATGACCTTTCTGAGCTGCTTTTGGTCGGAGTCTAGTGTGGTTTGAACCTCTTCCACCTCCGTAAACCTCCGCTAAGACATGTCTAACCTCTCTGCATGTTTATCCAACCTTTCTCCCATTCTGTCCATCCTATATGAAAGAGCGTCGATTTTTGTGCCCAATGCAGTGATGCCACTCTGTAGGCCTTTTTCCATTGACAGCAGTAGACCTCGGATGTCCTCTTCGTCCTCCATTGGGGCAGAAGACGTGTTGGCCTCCTCCGTCACTGTGTCATGCGACTTAGAGCGTTTTTGTTGGAATGTGAGTTTGGATTGTGTCTTGTCCATTCTTCCCATTTCTTTCTCCTGCTGAGGGCGTCGCATTGAGGGTATTCTTCCGTGTCACCACACTGAGCTACGCAATTAGGGCCAAGCCGAGGTCTACGATCTCCGTGAATATATGTGGCTTTGCAATACTTCACCAGTATGGGCACTTCCCCACGTCGACGTGCTGTCTGGCACCTGCAGCCAGGAGATGCGTAAGGCATTGTAAAATCTTCCGCCTACTCCCAGTCCACGACTCCGCCAACCTCAGCCTTGCCTTGCTGCTCTGACCCCAAGAGCGCCATTCCTCTGTAATTACACACCAGCCCTTGCTCCCAGTGCCGCACTCCGATAGGTCTTTCAGTGCTGCCTTATCACTGCCCTCTCAGACTTGCGCGCAACTGACCTGTAGATCGTCCGTCTGTGGCTCCGCCCCTTCAATATATTTCTTTGCTGTGTCCCCACGCGAGGCCCCGGCCGTCTCTACCGTTCAATATTGCCTGGGGTCTAGCTGTGCAAACTGTTCTGCTCTTTGCGCCGGGTTCTGCTGCCCCTCTCCGCCTCATTTGTCCTTTTGCGTTTCCTGGTTCTCTCCGACTAGACCATTGAAATTATAAGACTGTTTGCATTTGTCTACTTGCAGCTTTGTGGCAGACATTCAAAACCCCCCTGTTCTGCCCTTTAAGATGCCTGTTTGTTATTCACTTTTGTTAATCGCCAGAACAGAACAATTCGGGCAATGCAGAGCCTCAGGAATGGGGCCCATCTCTTCAGTCACAGAGTCTCCTCCAGCACCTAAAATGGCGGTTCTCCCCCAACTGCGGAGGGCCGCCCAGCCCTGTGTTTCTGGGCTCTTTACTGTGGCCTTTCAAGTTCCCCTGTCCAGTGCTTATACTGTTATCACCTCCTTGAGACCCCGCTGTGCGCCGTTTCTCCGGCAGAGCCTCCTCTGCCGGGGGGTCGTTACACGATCCTCTGCGCCGGATGCCTCCGCGGACCGCCTCGGGTGCCCCGCACTCCTGACCGGGATTTCCCCCCGCGCCGTCAACAGCCCACCCATTCCTAACCGAACGACTCCGATGTTGGACTCCCCCAGAACTGGGGGGCGGTCGCAGCCAGCGAGCCTCGGCCGCACGCACACAGACGGCACTCCGCCCTTTGCAGCACTCCGGCCCGGTGATTAGTGGCCTGGTGTGTCTCTCTCCTACCTCGGCTGCAACTCTTCAAGTAATGGGGTTGGGGAGACCGTGGCCAGTTCTTCGGAGAGCGGACGTGCTCCGGAATATGGATTGCTATGTTCAGGCTAGGTTTGAGCGGTGAGCTGACGGATCATTGAAGGATCTTTGTTCGGCGTTACTGAGCTCGAGACCTAGGCGGCCATCTCGGTCTCGAGCAAGCTCCACACACCAAGTCCACATTTAGGGCCAGATGTAGGTAAGTATATTTTACCGATTCATAAATACCGAATTTTACCGATTCGGTATTTATGAATCGGTAAAATAGAAGGGGGGAGATTTAGGTAGAATCAGTAATTGAATTACCGATTCTGTAAGAATCGGTATTTACCGAATCTGTAAATACCGATTCGGTAATGCCCATTGATTCCTATGGGCATTGAAGTCCATAGGAATCAATGAAACAAAGATGCCAGTACTGATATGAACAGTACAAAAAACCAATATCCACCCAAATCCAGAACAACAAATCAAGAGTGGGAATTGCTACTCAATAGCATTTTATTCAAAAGTATTTGCAAAATTTATTTCAGCATGCAGAAAACCCAGCACCAAACTATTTCCTAGTTGGTTGGGAGGGTGTGACAGAATTGAGCACAACTCTACTCCATTTAATAACAAGATTGCCCAACACCAAGCAAAATATAAGAGTTATTATATCAAACAAGGCACTGAATTCCAACCATGGAAAGCTGGTGACTGGGTTTGTGTTTTAAAAAGAAACCTGTGGGTAGCGGTGGAAAGGTGGAAAGGATTCTAAATATTTTGAACCTATGCATATTGCAGTCATCAAACAGAGTATTGCCACAATGGAAAATGGGCAGTGCTGGAGCATGGACAGACTGGTGAAACATAATGCTACAACAGTACCCTCCAGAGTTGGTACCTCTAGTCAAATAGATTGTGGTGCCCCCATAAGAACAACCTTTAAAAGACAAATAAGAGCACCTGTTTGGAAGAAAGATTATGCAATGAGCCAGTGATTGGAAGTCTAGGGCTTTTCCTGTATTTCTAGATTCCTGTTATACCCCTCTCTCTCTACCTTCTCATGGCTATTTGAATTCAGTGCATAATTGTGTTTTTATTCTTTCATGGTTATGTCCTGGAGTTATATGGGGTTTTATGTTTTGTAAAAACCTTTGGGGGGAAGATGTGTTGTAATGTAGTTGTTTTATAATAGTATGTCCCTCTCAATTGTCCGTTTAGACCCTTGGATCATTCTGACTGATCATGTTATGTTATGTTATGTTATGTTATGTTATTATAGGTCTTCTATAGCACATGGCTACTCCAAAGGAGTGTCCCGGCGCTTTATGCTCCAGACCTAGGAAAGATACAGACAAAACATAACAGTGAGAAAAATAAAAACAGTCAGAAAACCTAAGACAGGGCAGAAAGTCTCTAACAAGTAAAAAGCCAATTTTTTAAACCCTTCCTGAAAGCAAGTAAGTTGGGCGTGGAACGCAAGGACAAAGGTAAAGAGTTCCACAACTGAGGGGCCAATAGCCTGAATGACCGTCCTCCGATGCTCGCTTTTTTTATTCGGGGGACTACTGCAAGTGCAAGGGACTCCGATCTCAAAGATCGTGCCGGAAGGTAAAAAGCCAGCCTCTTTTGCAGGTATTGAGCTCCCGTAGCATGCAAAGCTTTGTGGGCCAGTGTCATAGCCTTGAATATTATCTGCTTCCGGATAGGGAGCCAGTGTAAGGCTTGCAGTAGACTCGAGGCGCTAGCTCGCCGATGCAGGCCTCTGTGAGCTTGCCTTAGAATGTTTTTTTTTTTTTTAATTTTTGTAAACCTTTATTGTGCATTAAGAAAGAACAAATACGGGCCCACAACCATCAGGCCGGCCACGAAAACACAAGAAGCAACAGTGCGTGCAAGTCGGCGACACAGCAATACGTATTACCATCGGCAAGCATTTAAGAGTTACACTGTAAAGCACCGTATCACCATGTCCCAGGATCAATGAAGGTTAATTTTACATTTTTCTTGCAACTATTAAATTCAATACGTACTTTTTCGGAATCATAAAAGAAATAATAAATCAAAAAGGCAGAGTCCGTGCAGGTGGGACATGACTATGACTACAATTCACCATACAATCTAATAACCCAACAATCAAGTCCCCACCCAGGCGGCGTGGCAGCATACAATGACTACAGCAGGGTATCAGCCCTAACATCCCACCCAGCAACCGCCGCCACCCATCCCCTAGTATGCCTAGACACGGACCAAGACTGAAGAAAGGAAAAAACAAAAGTGAAGAAGGAAAAAATAAGGCACCATAGAACCGAAACTAAAACCTAAAATGCTAACCCCCCACCCTACACGCATGCAGAGGCTACGGCCTACCCCCCCCCCCCAGCAGTGTGTCTGTCGCCCAATAAACCCGAAATATAGAGAGAAGAAGAAAGAAGTAAGAAAGGAAAAGAATACTATAATATCCAAGATACAGAGAGTGAGAAAAGAGAATTCTAATCTTCAACTCCCAGAAAAAATTCGGGAGGAGGTCACTTTCACATACTCCCGGTCACCAATAGCCGCCTAAGCATCCCCGCCCCAATTATCGTAAGCACAACTGAATTAGCAAGCAGAACTGCAGATGGGGAGGGTCAATTCTAATCGTGCAAGCAAAGCAGACAATAAACAGTCCCACCCTAGTCCCCGCCCGCCCATGCGTCCATTCCACTAAATAAGACCTAGCCCTGGCCCGATCTGGGACGCCCCCCTGCTCCCGCCCCTCTTGAGAAGCCAGCAACGTCGAAGAGAAAGAGAGAGCCCGCCCCAACAAGAACAAAGAAACAAAATGGCCACATTCGAGAATGAAGAAGTGTCCGAGGATAGAATAGATGTCGCCAGTCCCAGACAGAGTCAACACATAAGTGGAGCTGCGTGTTGAAAGCAATAACACTACACAGTGCGGGAGATAGCGATGTCCCCAATAAATAGGCACAGTCGGACAGGATAGTCAGATGTTGCAGCAGCGGCCCCTTGAACTCCGTGGGCGAGGTTGCGCTCCGCGTTGGGGAGAGAGACGTTGTAGCAGTACAAGGGCGGGTAGAATGTACCTCTCTCTCCATGTCATCGCGAAGCTGCTGATCAATTTCACACTTCCCCGGCAACAATGTTTCCCAGACAGGGATCAGCGGAGGCTGTTCATTAGAGCAAGGAGAGAGGACGGGCAAAATATAGTCCGATCCAGACAGACAGCCATCTAGCTTCTCCTCCAGTAGTCGCGAGCTCGCACACCACTCATCCCTCAGTTGAGTAAGAGCCAGGAAAACAGAGGCGAGGGTAAATGGCGATTGATCCTCCATTGCCTCCGTGTTACGAGACGCTTCAGACAGGTCCGCTCCCCAACCGGGTGCAAGCCGCGTATATCGGGAAGGAGCCAGGGCGCCGTCCGCCATTACTGTAGATGAGCCAGCCGTCGTGGTCCCGCCGTCGGAGCAACCAGTGAGTGCAGGCAGAGTTGGCGTTATGAGGAGACGGGCAGCTCCTTCGGGACAGGACAGGTCCGCAGTCGCAGGCTGCAGACAGTGGGGGGGCTCTTCTCCGGTCGGCACAGGCAGAGGCGAGGCAATGAAGGAGTCCCGGCTGCCAGGGCGCCTCCGATGCTGGAAAAGCAAGGAGCGGCTATCCTTGAGCGTTCCACAGTGGGAAGCGGCAATTCAGGCTCCCAATTGGCAGGCAGTCCCATTCACACAATCGCCCGGCGTAGAGGCCATATATCCATTCGGCCAGCACAGGATGGCAGCGCCGCTCCAAAGTGATCGGCCCCTGCAGCCTCGGCAGTCACAGGCGGCGCTTTGTATCGCGGATCCCGGGTCCAGGGCTAGGGTAGTCGCCTGCGTGCATCGCGACGATTTCTCAGGTTGTCGGGCAGGTAGGAACACCGGAGGGACACCAACGGAATCAGGAAACTTCCCCAAACGTCCCGCCGGTACACAGTAGCAGGATAGTGAGCAGGATAGCTGTGCAGAAAACAAAGGCTCGAGGAGCCGGGAGGTTACACGTCCGTCTCCGCAGCCATCTTGGCTCCTCCTCTCTTGCCTTAGAATGTTGACAAGGTTCAGCTGAGGCAAGACCGCTGAGATGTTGTGGAATAGTGGAGAAGCTGAATAAAGCAATAATTTGGAACCTGCATTTATTACTTATTTACAAGTAACTTTTTATTTCTAGTAAATAAAATATTTTGTAACAAAATATGAGCCTTTAACTTTCTTAATGCATTCAAATTCTGACACAAAATAGCAGTATGTCATTTCTATATAAAAGTTATTGACATTGTGTGCTTCGCTTTCCCTACGTCACAGCAGTCTTTGCCATCATGTGCTCTTTGTGTACCCATCTGCCTGTCAATGCCACGATAAAACTCGGACATCCCCGTTTGCCATTCTAAGGAGAGAATTGACCTCGGGTCTTTCCCATATGCTAATAAACTGAGTAATATTCCCCGGGTTTTCCCATAAGACAAGTAATGTCCTTGATTCACCACTATGTTCTCCATATGCTTGCAATGCCATAGTGTACCCATTTGTTAGTTTTGTGTTTTCCTGATTAACTGACTGATACCATGATATGCCACAACTTTCCATTTATATCCCGGTCTACGATTTTCCTCCATGACTGAGCTGGAGACTCCTTTGATGTGTCCTGCTTACCCTTATGCCAGCAGTAATATGTTTATAAGTGTGATATGCCTGCCACTATGTGCAACTTTTCTTCCAAATTTGAGATAATTTCATGATCAATGTCATGATATTTCCTATTTTACTTGCCACTGTTAGAACTGGGGTCACCAATTCCGAAACAGTAGCTTAGTGAAAGGCAGGAAGGCACCCGAAGGCAATGTGTAAAGCAGTGGTGGAGCACACACTCACACTGACTAAAGAAGGCACACGCAATAAATTGACACCACACCAGGTTGCTGTTTAAATCAAGATTCTTTATCTAATCTCTTTGGTTGAGGTAAGTAACTCTTCTTATATACTAGGCATCAATTCAAATAGGTAACGCTTCTACTATTCAGGGACATCATAGGCAACAATATGTCTTGTACGCAGAGTCATCAAGTAACACTTTAGGAGAATGCATATAACATCAAAACATTTCCTGGGTCTGTGAATAATACAGGTAAGATATCTCATGTAACTTCCTTAAAGCAACATCACTCTTCAATAAGGCATCACTTAATGTCCACAGATTCAGGGCCAGTGACCAGCCCTTAGACAGTGCACCCTACAAGCAACAGTCCCTATGCAAGGGTGACTACAGGGCACAGATCTTAAGCATATCTGCTGAGTCACTGTCACATTCGAGAGATGCAACGCTTTATAGGCCTAGGGGGCTGCACAGGTTAATTCAGGCCCCCAGAATCCCCGTGGCCCCTCTGTGGTGAAAAGGGAAGGCCTCATCGATGGTCAAGGCTGCGCCCCTTGCCGGTAGCAGTCGAGGGCTCAACCGGGTTGTCTGGGCAAGGATGGTTATATGATTCTATCCAGGAAAAAATTCCAATCACGCACCGATTTTTTGGGTGTGAATTATTTATGAAAGAGCTTTCACTCTATCCTCAGGAGTGAGTGGAAAAACAACCAACACGTGTTTCGCCCCCTTACATGGCCTTCCGGCCTGGCTTCCTCTGGGCGTTTTCTGAAAAGGTTGTAGTCAAAAGGTCATAGTGTTTGATAAGTCCTAGGATTTTGTATTTAAAGCATAATGCAGGTCCGAGTCGCATCCGTGGTAGGCAGTCGGGGGCTGCCTTCGTCAGTTCTGGCCAACTGGGGGTTAACAGCCGCAGCTGTTTGTTCTAGACCTCTCTTGAGGTGAGGGGCGGTCACAGGGCTGCCATCCCGTTCCAATTAAGCTCCTCGGCAGCCCCACTATTCAGCATACAAATTGCCTCCCTCCGGGGTGTTACCTGGGGTGATGGCCATGATTAGGCCTGCGCTGCTTCTTTGCTCCTCCTCGGGCCTCCACGCTACTCCAGTCCCGGCCTGGGGAAGTCAGGGGCTTTCGCTTTCCTCAGAGCCCCCTCGCTGGTGCTCCAGATCGGCTCCCAGCCTTCCAGCCAATCAGAGCGCGGCCTTTGGGGCGCAGCCTCCTCCACCAATAGCAGTGCGGTGCTCCGGGGGCGCGGCCTATGATGCTGCCGGTGCCTTGGTGGCCCCGTAATGCTCCTCAGCTGCTCTGAAGGCCTGGCACGGCCTACCAAGCACCCGCGGCGGCCCTCCCTTCGCTGCGGGGGCCACCGCGGGACCAAAGACTACTCTATCTTCTCCAGTGATGGCCTGGGCGGCAGTGGGGATTACTGTCACATCGCTTCCCAGAGGCGAAGCGCCCACATGAAGGTACCGGGCCTGCGGCGGTGATTTCCAGCAGTTAGCACTTAGAGACCCCCAGCGAGGCAGCAGTTCAGAGAGGTCCTGGGCTGCGGCGGTGATCAGGTATGTAGCGCCGGGAAGATCCAGCGCCTTGTCGGGACACAGCCACAGTACGCAAGATGGGGGATAGATGCAACCGCTACAGCGCAGGTTGGTCACAGCGCTAGTAAACCGGGACAGTCTTTGGCTGTCCAGCGCTTGGCGGGGAACACAGTGCTATAGAAAAGGGGCACAGTTCTTACAGTATAGCGCTAGGTGGGCACAGGTCTGTCAGTTTAGCGCTAGATAGGCACAGCACTTTACCTGTTGCTCCCCCAACAGCAGCAGTCACAGCCGGCAGTCCACTTGTTCAATACAGCGCCTGGTTGGCACAGCGCCTATCTTGGGGGGGAGTTGAGTTGGCAGGCATAAAAGGCAGACTGGTTCCCTACAGCACACTGGAGTTGGTCCCCTGGGTTTCCCCCTCATTGGGCAAGATCAGCAGGCTGGCAGAGTCCCTCAGCTAACTTGGGTACAGCAGGGCCTAAGCTCAGTCAGTCCCAGTAGTGTAGGTTCCCCCCTAGGCCCAACCACCTATACTCCGGCAGAGGTTCCCCCAGGTCCAGTGGTGCCCCAACTGACAGTCAGGTTTCCCTCCTTTCCTCTTATACCCCTAGGTCAGGTGACCCTCCTGTGAAGGCAGCAACGCATAACTCCTCCCAGGGCTGGAAGGTTCCAGGAGCTTCTACATGTTGGTCTATGGGACAAAAAGGCGGGACGGCAGAGATACAGTATCAGGATGTCCCAGCCTGCTCCTAACTACTAGTGTGTGTATTCAATGGCCACTCCGCAGTAGCAGGGGCCTGTGGCAGCCATGGTATTGGGAGAGAGCATCTGCACCCCAGCACTGTTTGGCAGTGGTACAGTGCCCAGAGACCTAGGTCCAACAAAAAGATGGTGGCAAAAATGAGACGAAAAGGACAAACATATAGGGTAAGACCACCCTAGGGCTGACAAGTCTAACAGCCACCAATGACATGGTGTAGTTGTTTCCAATTTTTCAAGCCATGCATATTTATTTGCAGTTTCATATAGCCCGTACGTGACTCAACTGCATTATAGTGCTATACAAGAGAGTCAGACTTTTTTGCATGAGAGCCAGATGTTACACTTTTTTTAGGCACATGGAAGGTAAGTGATTTGCCCATAATCACAAGATGTTTAACTGACATGGAGATTCAAACTTAATTCCTGAGTTCCAAGTAAACAGCTCTAGCCTTTAGGCCACATCTTCTTCATGATCTGACTCTTTTTCCTCTTCACCAACCAATGTCATATTGTAACAATTTCTGCTTTGTCAGCAAATGCGAGGGGGGCCTGGTTCCCCATTTGTCTGCTAATGACATGAAATGCCCTGGATATGCCTGGATTTTACAACATTTCCTCCATATCCCTATTAGTGTCACAGTGTTCCTTTTTTAAATCTTCCAGGTTTTGTCACAATGTTTCTACCTTTCCTCCATATTCCTATGAATACCATGATGCGCCCATTTCCCCTTTGCCAACAAATGTCTTGTAGTGATATTTTGCATATATGCTTGGCAATGCAATAGGGCACCTATTTTCTTCAGTATTCAAAGTATCTCGATCATTAGTTGAGGCTGATGAGCTGCCTGTTGGGTGCAGACAATAATGAAAGGGGATGTGAACCTAGTGAGGGCTTCCACTATATCATGTTCTCTTGTGTACAAAATCTTTGGTGCATTGCAAAATATCAGTATTATCCTTTACCCAAAACGTATGGGCACACTGTGGGACCAGTTCATAAAGGCATTTGAGCCTGTAAGTTGAACTTACACATGGAAATAACTTCACTGAGTTATGAGTTGAATTTAATGGCTTCACTGCAGAATTAGTTGAATTTGCACTCATCAATCAGTTTACAGATGTATCATATTACTGTACATTGGTATTGTATGTGTAGATAAATCCTATTCTTGGGGGACACAGACGCACCTGCAGCTTCACGGACGGGCTCAGTTCCCGTAGCGCCGCAGCACCACCAGCTAAGGGCTGGGCTTTGCTCCGGCAGGTTCCCGGCCGGGCTTGGCTCCGCCGGGGCCCCTCCCACTACAGTGACGCCCTCACCAGCGCCAGGAGGCGCATAAATGCAGCGCCAGCAGCGAACACTGTTGGGGGACACAGACGCACCTGCAGCTTCACGGACGGGCTCAGTTCCCGTAGCGCTGCAGCACCACCAGCTAAGGGCCGGGCTTTGCTCCGCCAGGTTCCCGGCTGGGCTTGGCTCCGCCGGGGCCCTCCCACTACAGTGACGCCCTCACCAGCGCCAGGAGGTGCATAAAGGCAGCGCCAGTACACCGTCCCGCGGGACGCGCCCGGGCGCGCGCCGGGAGAAGCCCGGGACAAGGGCGGGGCCGTCTGTGGCCGTCCGGGGCCGACGGAGGCTGGGCTGGGCCACCCCACTGTCATCTACAAGCAACAATGGGTAAGCGAAAGAAGGCTACAAATATGGAGGAGGGCGGGAAGAAGGCCAAGGTCCCAAGACATTCCAAATCAATTATGACCTACCTAACATCAGTGGTGGGAGAACTATCTAAGGAAATTGCCAATGCTGAACTTGAGCTGGGGCTGACAGGCACCTCCCCATCAACTACTGTTGTACCTTACCCCCAGAGGCTGGCAATCCACCTGTGACATGTACCCCCTCTGTGTCACTCTATCCCATTGTGACTATCGCCACCCTCCCACCTACATGCCCCACAGCTGAGGTTTCCAACCAATCCCCTCCAGTAAACTTGCCTGAACTGAGTCAGCAGACTACTACACCCATAACGAAGGGTGCACGGGATAACAACGTGGCAAGCCCATGCTTACTAAACATAACAAATGAACTATTGGGTAACAAACTGGAGGAGCTTTTTGTCTCCAGAATTGAACCTCTACTGGTTGGGATAGCAAAGGATATTGTGGACACTTTGAACACTTGTTTAGAAGGTCTGCTTAAGAAATGTACATTAATTGACTGACTTATAGCTAATACTATACCTAACAAGGCCCCCCATGTTAACTCAAAGTCCCATGAGGGTGAGGTTCAGAGGATGGAGGTGGTTACGGTGGAGACGGTGCAGGTACAGGCACCTTGCCGGGCCTTACATCCCCTGATTGGTGGAGGGGTCATTAACACACCACCCCCGGCTTTAGAGGTGTTGCCCTTGTCGATAGAGGGGCAGCCACATACACAACCCCCACCATGTATGCCCAACCCTGCGAGGTCCTGTTACAGCAAATACAAGCTTAACCTACCACCTGAAGCGTCCCCTTTGGTCGCTGTATTTGTTGGGGTCCCCCCTTTAAGGGAAGGGGAGGTAGAATCCTCCAGGGACCTTATGGTTAAATCTAAAAGATGGTGCACAGACAAATGTTGTGGCATGAATATCTCTGATGAAATCATATTCTCAAGGAGGGTGGGTTGGATAGGCAAACAACGGAAATCTATCCAAGGTGACTGTGTGGTCGTCAACTTTAGTAGGGCTGACCTAGCGGATAGGCTCTTTTGGGATGGCTCTGATATATCTCTAACGGACAAATTAAGACCAGTTCCTTTGGGCTTTTTTTACCCACCGCCAGGGCGTATGTTGCATGCTAGAGGCCCTGGGGATACCAGGGGGGAGGGGCGGGCGCGCATCTCTGAGTGAGGGTATGCTGAATTTACATGTACCCCGTGTCCCCCGAGGCTCCCAAATATTCCTTTGAGTAATCAACCCTGTGTTCACCAGAATGTTTATGAGGGCCCGCTTTGGCTATTGCTAACCGCTTTGCTCCCCTGTCAGGGTTGGAGGACATAGACTGACTATCGGGTGACCCCACTTGTGAGACAGAAGAGGTTGGGAGTAGAACAAGTGATGTATGTAAGATACTAAGTTGGAATGTGGCAGGACTCAACTCAAAACGTGATGATAAGGGATGGATAAGTTTAGTCTCGGGGCATAACATTATCGCCCTCCAGGAAACCTGTGAATCATCTGCCAGTTTTTGGTTGGATGGGTTTACCAGCTTTGCCAAAGCAGCCATCCCTAGTTGTGCGGGAAGAGCTAAGGGGGGTCTGTTAACCTTATTTTCCCTAGATTTGAAGGGTTCTCTTAGACTGATTAACACTGTTTCGCCTAATATCCTGATCGTAGAAAGGGTAATAAGCCCCTCTAGGAGGACTCTATATATTAATTTTTATAATTCTTGTAACCGGGACAATAGCGACAACAATGTCGCCAGTTTAGATGCTGTTTTAACACTAGTCAGTCAGAATACATATTTAGATGCAGAGTATATATTGTTGGGCGATTTTAATATTCACCCCTGTAATTTAATGTGTGGTATAAGTCATAAGGAAGGGGGTGAAGGAGCCGAAGGTCCACACTTTGAAAACACCGCACGAGGAGAAGAACTGGAAGACTTTCTTGCAAATTTTTGTTTATATGAACCGGAGGGAGGTCCAAGAACAGCTACTTTTACAGGTACTAACCCCGGGACCATAATTGATTATATTTTTGTTACACCGGGTATCCTAAACAGGGTCATTTCTTACTCCACAGTTTCGTCTCATTATAGCGACCACAACCCTGTTTTAGTTGAGGTAGCCTGGGGTGACTTTATGGGGCCAATCCCTGGACCAGCCAGGCCGAAGTGCACTTTGCACACCTCTGATCAGGGCAGAAAACTCAAATGGGCCAAGGTGATCCCGGAGAACTTTTATGCGGAAGTTCTACCGAAAATTGAGGGACAGGTGGCAGTGTGTCTAGATATACATGCCCAGGACTGTGAAATCATCGGGGCTTTTGAGTCAATATGTGGGCAGGTATCACAGGCTCTTTTAGTCAAATCTAAGAAGGGAGCACCAATCAAGCATCGTTGGTTTGATGCTGCCTGCTCAAATGCACACAGGTCCCTGATGTCTGCCCTGAAGAAAACACCCAGGTTTAGGGATGAAATAGTCAGACTGAGGAAAGACTACAAATTAGCTATAAAAACCAGACAGGAAAACATTAAACGGGAAGCCTGGGAGAGCCTCCTTTCCGTGGCTGTTCTGAAGGATAGCCTGAAATTCTGGGAAATCATTAAACAACCTTTTTTCTCTGACCAAAAAAATGAGGCCATGGATTGTGTCATCCCAGACAATAAATGGCTGGACCATTTCAAAAATGTGTATGGGGACAACGATGAGGCAGGCCCAGCAGTACCTTTGGTGACTCCGGACACTACCCAAATCTTTTTTTATAGCTCAGAGGTGGAGAAGGCTATCCGTGCTACAACTAAACACAAGGCCCCGGGCCCAGATGGAGTGCCGGCAGATTTCTTCATACATTCCCCAAAGCTATGGGCGGGGGTTCTGGCCCATGTATTCTCTACCGTCAATGGCAATCCCACACCCTCCTCTTGGGCCATCTCTAACATCGTCCCCATTTTCAAGAAGGGCCAGCGGGACGACCCTGGGTGTTATAGGCCCATATCCCTTTTGGACTCTACAGTAAATATCTTGGGTAGAGTCCTTTTGTCTAAATTAAGGGTTAATGTAGAGAGCTGCGGTGGGTTGGCGGAGGTTCAGTATGGGTTCAGACAGAAAAAGGGAACGATTGAGCAGTGTTCTAACTTACACCTGTCGATCGCCAAATATACGGTGGCCAAGGAGGGGTCCTTGTTTTTGGCATTTATGGACCTCTCCTCGGCCTTCGACCTGGTCAACAGGTCTAAGTTATGGCTGACCCTGCTAAAGATGGGGATAGATGAAAGACTGGTCAAATTCATGGCGTCTTTGCACCAAGAGCTTTTTGCGGCGGTACAGGTCACCAATGAAGGAAGGTGCACATCCCTCTTCAAGTCCATGCGGGGGGTTAGGCAGGGTTGTATATTAGCCCCCCTGCTTTTTACCATCTACATCAACGGACTGGGTGCTTACCTGGAGGAGGTTGAGGGAGACGTCCCGCGTGCAGGAGTGGTCAAGATACCTCCACTCCTGTACGCGGACGACAGCGTGCTGATTGCACTCACTGGCGTCTGCCTTCAACGTTTACTTAACGCTTTTGGGACATTTATGGACCAGTTAGATTTAAAAATTAATACCAACAAATCACACACTATGGTCGTGGGTCGACAAAGTAGCAAGAGAAAATCTAACACATTTGAATGCAAGGGTGAGATTGTTTCTAGAGTCTCCACTTTTCCCTACTTGGGGGTTATTTTTGATCAGAAGGCTTCCTGGGGACCCCAAGTGAGGGAAAAAAGGTAGGCAGTGACTAGGTCATCAGCAGCCCTTATGGGCTTTGCGGCAGGTTAGGCGCTAGGCCCATGGAAGCGCTCCTGAAAATCTATAAAAGTAAACCAGTTGCCCTGGCCTCATATGGCTCACCCCTTTGGGGTTATGTAAATTTGGAGCCAATCCAGAAAGCAGAGAACAGACACTACTATCTGTTCCTCAGTCCACACCGACTTATTCTATTCATATGGAGGTGGGTTTAGACTTCATCACCGATGGGCTGAACATGGCACCCCTGATCTTCTGGTTGAAGACCTGGCTTAACGAAGATCTGCCACTCAACCACAAGATCATGGCCGACGTTCTGGCCCTCGATCACTTTAAAAGGATTCCATGGCTGGCCTATCTGATGAAGGCATTCGCAGATATAGGACGACCAGAGCTCTTCACCTCTCCTGAAGATATTAGGACTCAAGATATCGACATTGTTAAAAAGCAATTTATGGGGAGGGCAAGAGCATGTCGCGAGGAAAGAGAACTAGCGAAGCCAGCAGTGAGGAGACACTACCTACTTGTTAATTCACCTGTACTAGCACCCTACCTTGGTTTCGTCACTATCCCTTTCCACAGGTTCCTTTTAACCAAGTTCAGGTTTAATTTGTTACACTTTTATTTGGGGAATTTTAAAACATGGGAAAAACCTGATCTAGCCCCTCCTTGTAATTGTGATCACTTCTCTACCCAAGACACCATGCACTTTGTTATGTTTTGTGGTTTTTATTTAGAGCCAAGAAAAAAATACTTGGTACCGGTATTGAAGGAGGCTGGTTTCACACAAGTGAGACCAGCCCAACTCTACTTACAATTATTGACCAACCCACGTACCACTTTCTGTATGGCCAACTTCTTGGTGGCTACAACTAGAATTAAGAAACATATTCATTAGATTGATGACCCTTGTAAAAAGTGTAAATTAAGATGTGAGACCCCAGTGTTTTACTAAATGAATTACGTTTTTATTAACCCAACACATACTCTGATTTGTCTGTTGTAAATGATTTGTAAATAATTGTATTGTACATATTTTATAATGTCTGAAATGCTTTTATCTCTTTGTATGATTTTTAACTAAATCGAATAAAGATATCTTGACTGACTGACTGACTATTCTTGGGGTGGGCTTCCCTAGGCAAGAAATATAGTTTCTGTAGGAAAGTAGGATCTGCTTTCATGGTCACCCCCACTTTTTGCTGACTAGTCTGACTGGGATCCTGCTAACTAGGACCCCAGTCTCTGTGCTTCCTCCCTAAATTGGACATGATGAGTACTTAGGAACACTCCAGATTGGCTACTGATGTACCCTGGTAAGTCTCTAGTATATGGTACTAAGATACCCAGGGCATAGGTACACCAGGGGTCCCCCATGGGCTGAAGCATGCATTATGCCACCCATGAGAGACAACTCAAAATGTGACTCAAGACCTGCCATTGCATCCTGTGTAAGCTGGTGCTAGCACCACTTATGACAGATATGTTTCTGAGGTCAATACACTTAAAATCTACAAGTCACCCTTAAGGCTGGCCTTCCAATCCTGAAGGCGGGGTGCTGGGTCCTAAGTGGGAGGGTGCCCCTGCATGAGCGGGGCACCCCTACAACCTTCAGAGTCCATTCTCCCGAGTTGTAAGTGCACTGACCATTACAATATATAGAGTAGCCATGCGTCATTACGCAATGGCCATCTCTAAACTGGCTGTAAAAAACCCTCTCATGTTTGGTATCAAACATGTTGGAATCATACTCCCACACCATAAACAGTGTGGAAGGTATGATTCCATGGAGGTATGATTCCATCGTCTGTAAAGCTCCTCCGGGAGGCCATCAGTGCTCCCGGTACCAGTCTTCCAGAACCGGACAGCAAGCTAGGGCTGCTACCGACCAAAGACATGTTTCTGCCTTCCTGCTGCTAAGACAAGCACGAGCAGGTGAAGGCAGGATACTAGATATCCTGTCATAGGGAGGTGTGACCACCTCCCATACAGGGTTTAGTGTATTGGAACAGGGTGGGAGTGCTTGCCAGCATCAATGAGATTGCTTGAAAGGCACATTTGGTGCCCTCCTTGCATACTCTATCTCAAACCAGTTTAGAGAGGCGTTGGCTCCCACTCTGGTGCCAAACTGGACAAATGACATGGGAGTATCCTCCCCACTGTCCAGCCCCTCCTCTGTGAGGGACCTCTGAATCGTCCCAACCCTTTCCTAAGGGTACTTAAGGGCTTACCTGTGGGTGAGTCCCTAGATTAATCGCGGGACAAGAATCAGATCCTACACCACTTCAGCTTCAACCATATGGACACTTAGGACTTCGTGGGACTTCGCTTTGGGAGCCGAGACTGCACCGGGGAGGGTCCACGCTGCTCCCGGTCAAGTCATCCTGCTGGTCTTCTGCAACATCTGTGTCTGTGCTCCATAGAGGTTCTTCACCAGGTGATCCAAAACACCTGAAGGAACCTCACTTGGAGTTAAGGAGTCACTCCCCTGCATCTGCAGGCACTGCAATACAGCTGACTGGTCTTCTGATGTTGGGCTTCCACGGACTCGGAAAGGCTCAGCAACACAGATGGTGGTTCTGCAACTCCCTCGAGGCCTCCACTGTCTTCATACCGAGTTTTTAGGCTAGTATCCCTCGTCGGAACCGCTGGGACAGAGCCCCTGTGCACCACATCAACTTGCTGTTGCCAAGGCTTGTTAGCTCTCTCCTCCAGATATCTTTGGACTCCAAGAAGCTCCAACCTCAAGCAACTTCTGCAGCCAAGATATTCACCCTCACCACTTTCTCTTCACCATGGGCCTTCTGTATTGGTGTTAAAGCCCAGCTCACCTGAGTTTCTGTTCAGTTCTGATGGAGGTTGAAGACAGTCCAACCCCACCCTGAAACTGCTTGTTCCAGCACACTAGTTTTAAACAGTGCACTAAGAACCTGAAGCTCAAGGAAAGGGAGGAAGTGGATAAAATAAAAAAAGACAGACAACACCGTTCTTGCGTTTCCACTGTAGAAGAGCTGCTAAAATCTGCGGCCCTCTCTGACCTCTGTAGAAACTGGTGCCTAATGACACATAAACAAAGAACAGATAAGTGCAACCTATCCCTAAATGTGTTCCTGACTAAACCTTTATCTATTAGAAATTCTCTTCTAAAAGTACCTCTTGGATCCTGGTCTCAAGCTTCCAGGTTTGGAATGTGTTACTGTTCTGGGATGTGCTTTCTATTACGGTAAAACTTCTTTAAAATTAAACGAATATCATTATCAGAATTACCAACGTCTAACATTCACCTTAATATAACTAAAGCCTAAATTCTTAATAGCAAACTCACTTCTCACACATTTCCAGACTTTTTATAAAACAAACACTGTACTTTTACATCAAAATACAGCAGGTAATATGTGCAAGTCCTTGATTTACTGTTTGCCTTGCTGTCAATGGTTTCCTCTGTTCGATTCTTAAAAAGTTCCAGGTAAAACAATGTTTATTTCACAAAGTTCCACAAAGTATTCTTGTAACAAAGGGTTTGAACCACAAAGTTTGTGGGAGATATCTTGTTCCAAATTGTCTTTACGTGAATCCAGAAAGCGCCAACAAAGTTCTTTCAGGTAATAAAAGGTTGTGCACTTACTTGTTGCTGAAAAGGGATACTGATCAGTCTAACCTTGACCTCTTTCTCTTTTGGAGGTCGATTGCAGTGGACAGAAGAGGGGCTGAGGCAAGGAGAAGCCGGAAACCCGAAGAAGGAAGAGCCAGCAGCCGCACCCGTTGAAGCCAATGAAGGTCTGGAGAGAGCAGGAGTGCCAGAGCCGAAGGGTCTGTTCTCAGGTAAGTGGGAGGTAGACGAGCACAAGAGGCTGCCTTTTATAGACAGGGTTGGGTATAGTTCGAGGAGCTGGGTGTGGTTCGAAGAACTTGGTGTGGTTCTCACAAGCAGGTGTGTAGAGCTTCAGTTATTATGCTAATGAGTTGAAGTAACACATGGCCTAGGGAGGAGTGCTCTAAATAAGCCTTGGTAAAAGCAAGGTCCAATGTACAAACAAGACAGCAATGTCCAAACTTGTTAATACATTGAGCAACATACACAGAAGTCTTAGGGAGGGGCTGAGATGACAAGAAAGGCTTTCAGTAGTATGTTTAAAGAGAGCTATTACAGAGACCACTAGTGCAATGAGAGGGGAGCATGTCCCAATGAGAGGGGACATGCTATTTGTACTAAAAAAAATTAACCAGCACATCTGACGTGGAATTAATGCTTTTAGTGATCCAAAGAACTGTAGGTTCTTATGGTCAGAAAAGATGGTAGCAGGGTACTTGTATCCCATTAAATGGTGCCTCCATTCAGAAAAGGCTACTTTGATAGCTAATAGTTCTCTTTCAGCCACAGTGTAATTTTGTTCAGCTGGTAATAACTTTTTGGAATAGAAGGCTATAGGATGTAATTGGCCGTCTACTGCATCTCGTTGAGAGAGAACTCCGCCTAAAGCTACTCGTGAAGCATCCGCTTCAACAAAAAAGGGCAAGTCAGGATCAGGATGTTTCAGAATTGGGGCTGAGTGAACTTTTGTTTCAGGAGTTTAAAGGCGTGAGCCGCCTCATCAGACCAAAGAAATTGTTGCCCTTTCCGCAACAAGGTGGTTATTGGGGCCGCAATGTTTGCAAAATGAGAAATAAACCTCCTATGAAAATTGGCGAAACCCAGAAATTTCTGAACATCCTTCACAGATGATGGTTCTGGTCAATCAGTAATAGCACTAATTTTCTTTTCATCCATAATTATTCCTTGAGGTGACAAGCAGTATCCTAAAAAGTCCACTTTGCTGACATTAAAAGTACATTTTTCTAATTTAGCAAAGAGATGATTTTCTTTTAACTTTGATAATACTACACGAACATGTTGGGTATGTTCTTCCGGGTTCTTAGAGTAAATGAGGATGTCGTCTATGTATACTACGACACAAACGTCCAAGAATTTGTGTAGGACCTCATTTATAAAGAATTGAAAGGCCCCAGGAGCATTACACAACCCAAAGGGCATTACTGTGCACTCAAATAGACCAAACTTTGTCTTGAAAGCCGTCTTCCACTCATCCCCCTCTTTTATTCGGACCAGGTGGTAAGCTCCCAGCAGATCTAGTTTAGTGTATACAGTAGAATGTCTTCATTGATCCAACAACAGAGGTATTAGAGGAAGAGGATATTTATTTTTTATTGTAGCCTTATTTAGTCCTCTATAGTCGATACACGCGCGCAGAGATTTATCCGGCTTCGGGATAAAAAAAGTGGAGATGACACCGGAGATGTGGAATGTCGGATGAACCCAGACTGTAGTAGGTCGTCTAGGTAGGTTTTTAAATATTTGGTCTCTTCGTCAGTCAAAGCATATACTCTGTTATTAGGTAAAGGGGCCCCTGGGATAAGATCTATACGGCAGTCATATGACCGATGTGGGGGCAACACACTAGCCTTCACTGAATCAAAAACGTCTTTAAAGTCAGAATATTCAGGAGGGAGACTTGGTTCGTCTTGTGTAACACTAGCACAGTGTATTACTGTGCTCTGTTCTGTACCTGCTTCTTGATAGCAATTGGTTTTACAGAATGAGGAATCCAAAGTAACTGTTCTGTTCACCCAATCAATTTTTGGGTTGTGAGTTGTTAACCAGGGTACCCCGAGAATCAAGCCAAAATTATGGGTATCTATCAGATCAAAGCTAATCATCTCTGTGTGCCCGTTTTAACAGACCATGACAAGGAGACTTGTTTGTTTTGTGATTAATCCAGAGGTCAATTCTGACCCATGCACTGCATATACTGCTTCTGGACAAGGCTTTAGGCAAATAGGAAGACCTAATGTGTTAGCTAACTTATTATCCACAAAATTTCCTGTTGCTCCTGAGTCCAGTAGGACAGGGAGAGAATGTCTAACTTGGGTAGTAACAATCAAAAGGATCTGGATTATGAAATGTCTAGGTATGTGTGGTACCATGAGGCTGCAGAATTAGAGGTTTGATTAAGATGTTTTCTCGAACAATTAACCTCCCCCCTTGTCGAGCTTAATCATTTCCCGACTCAGTTGAGGAGATAGAGGAAACAGTATCCTTTCGTGAAGTTTTAGGTTTTACTGGACATTCTCTGGCAAAATGTCCTGCCTTGCCACAATATAAACATAATTGAAGTTTTCTCCTTCTTTCTTTTTCCTCTGACGTGAGTGGCCCTCTGAGTGTCCCTATTTGCATAGGCTCAGGTTAAGGGAGTTTATTATCTGTGTCTTTCTTCTCATGTCTAATAAAAGTTACCGCGATTCCAGTTTGGATTTATCTCCCTTTCTTTCTCCTACTCTGTGTTCCAATTTCACGACTAAATCTACAAAGTCAGAATAGTCTTCTGGCAAATCAACAATATGAGCCAGCACGTCTTTTAACTTGTCTCTCAAACCTTTATAAAAAAGGGAGACAAGCTTTACTTCTGGCCAACGTGTCTCAGTGAGTAAACGATTAAAACTAGTGAGATAGGCCAATAAATCCTTGTTACCTTGTTTAAGATTTAAAAGCTCATTATCACTGGCCTGCATAAAAGTGTGTTTTGCAAAAAGGCTGGTCATAGTACGTTTAAATTGATTCCAATTATGGAGTATGGGATCATCTCTATCCACAAAAGGAATTGACCAATTGGCTGCTGTATGGCCCAAATAAGACAAGACGAATGCCACTTTCGTAGCATCAGTAGGGAACTGTTGTGGTTTACAAATGAAGTGTAATTGACATTGATTGCTAAAGGCATGGAATTTGTTGTTATCTCCATGAAAACGTTCAGGTGTTGCTAAAGGCACAGCATTAGAAACATTAACAGTAACCTCAACTGGGGGAGGGAAAGTTGCATGTTTTGCTTGCGTCCCTGTCTCTGAGGAGGTTTTAAACAAAGGCGTAAAAGCTGTGTTCCACTGAGATTCCCTAGGTTTATACCTGCTGAAATCCTGTTTTAACAAGGTGTTTTCCAACTTTAATTTCTCTATTTCCTCTTGCATATGTTGCAAGATGCCAGACACTGATTCATTATGGGCCAAGTCCTCGTTTAGGGCCTGCACCATGTCCGTGGCATCAATGCCCTCTGTTTCTTCCCCGGCATTCTTCGTCCAACACAACTGAATATTTTAAAGGCTTGTGCTTCTGTCAAAGCCCAGCTCACCTGAGTTTCTGTTCAGTTCTGATGGAGGTTGAAGACAGACCGACTCCACCCTGAAACTGCTTGTTTCAGCTCACTAGTTTTAAACAGTGCACTAAGAACCAGAAGCTCAAGGGAAGGGGAGAAGTGGATAAAATAAGAAAAAGAGAGACAGCACCGTTCTTGCATTTCCACTGTAGAAGATCTGCTAAAATCTGCGGCCATCTCTGACTTCTGTAGAAACTGGTGCCTAATGAAACATAAACAAAGAACAGATAAGTGCAACCTATCCCTAAATGTGTTCCTGACTAAACCTTAATCTATTAGAAATTCTCTTCTAAAAGTACCTCTTGGATCCTGGTCTCAAGCTGCCAGGTTTGGAATGTATTACTGTTCTGAGATGTGCTTTCTATTACTGTAAAACTTCTGTAAAATCAAACGAATATCATTATCAGAATTTCCAACGTCTAACATTCACCTTAATATAACTAAAGCCTAAATTCTTAATAGCAAACTCACTTCTCAGACATTTCCAGACTTTTTATCAAACAAGTACTGTACTTTTACATCAAAATCAGCAGGTAACTTGTGCAAGTCCTTGATTTACTGTTTGCCTTGCTGTCAATGGTTTCCTCTGTTCGATTCTTAAAAAGTTCCATGTAAAACAATGTTTATTTCACAAAGTTCCACAAAGTATTCTTGTAACAAAGGGTTTGAACCACAAAGTTTGTGGGAGATATCTTGTTCCAAATTGTCTTTACATGAATCCAGAAAGCGCCGACAAAGTTCTTTCAGGTAATAAAAGGTTTTGCACTTACTTGTTGCTGAAAAGGGCTACTGATCAGTCTAACCTTGACCTCTTTCTCTTTTGCAGGTCGATTGCAGTGGACAGAAGAGTCAAGTCAAGTCAAGTCATAATTTATATAGCGCACTACATACCCAGAGGGTCTCAAGGCGCTTGAGGAAGGGGGGGAGGTTTACTTATCGAATATCCAGGTTTTAAGCTGTTTTCTGAAGGCTAGGTGGTTTTGAGTGAGGCGGAGGTGGGTGGGGAGGAATTCCAGGTTTTGGCTGCTAAGTAGGAGAAGGATCTTCCCCCCATGGTGGCTTTGTGGATGCGCGGGACGGCGGCGAGGGCTTGGTTGGACGAACGCAGCGGACGGGTGGGGGTGTAGAAGGAAAGGCGCGTGTTGAGGCAATCTGGTCCGAGTTCGTAGAGGGCTTTGTGTGCGTGGGTGAGGAGACGGAAAGTTATCCTTTTGTTGACGGGGAGCCAGTGCAGGTCTTTCAGGTGACCGGAGATGTGGTCTTTGCGAGGGATGTCTAGTATGAGTCTGGCTGAAGCATTTTGGATGCGTTGGAGTTTTTTCTGCAGTTTTGCGGTGGTACCGGCGTAAAGGGTGTTTCCGTAGTCCAGATGGCTAGTAATCAGAGCGTGGGTGACCGTTTTTCTTGTTTCGGTGGGGATCCAGCGAAATGTTTTTTTGAGCATGCGTAGGATGTTGAAGCATGATGATGAAACGGCGTTGACTTGTCTGGTCATCGAGAGTGAGGAGTCCAGGATGATGCCCAGGTTCCGTGCGTGGTCCGTCGGTATGGGGCTGTTCCTAGGGCCGTTGGCCACCAAGAGTCGTCCCAGGCAGAAGGGGATGTACCTAAGATGAGGACTTCCGTTTTGTCCGAGTTCAGTTTCAGACGGCTGTGCTTCATCCACTCGGCTACTTCTTTCATCCCTTCATGTAGGTTGGTTTTGGCGGTGATTGGGTCTTTGGTGAGTGAGAGGATCAGCTGAGTGTCATCAGCGTAGGAGATGATGTTGAGGTTGTGTTTCCGTGCGATGGTTGCGAGGGGGCTCATGTAGACGTTGAAGAGGGTGGGGCTGAGTGATGATCCTTGCGGGACGCCGCAGATGACTTCGGAGGCCTTTGACTTGAAAGGGGGGAGGCGGACTCTCTGAGTTCTTCCAGCAAGGAACGAGATGATCCAGTCCAATGCTTTTCCTTGAATTCCGATGTTTCTGAGGCATTGTATCAGGGTGCTATGGCAGACTGTGTCGAAGGCTGCAGAGAGGTCAAGGAGGAAGAGGGCGACTGTGTCTCCGTTGTCCAGTAGAGTTCGGATGTCGTCTGTTGCTGTGATGAGGGCGGTCTCGGTGCTGTGTTTGGCTCGGAAGCCAGACTGTGAGGAGTCGAGTAATTTGTTGGTTTCGAGGAAGGCGGCGAGTTGATTGTTGACGGCTTTCTCAATGACTTTGGCAGGGAATGGGAGGAGCGAGATGGAGCGGTAGTTTTTGAGTTCGGAGGGGTCAGCTGTAGGTTTCTTCAGAAGGGCGCTGAGTTCGGCGTGTTTCCAGCTTTCTGGGAATGTGGCGGAGTTGAAGGAGCAGTTGATGACGTCTCGGAGATGGGGTGCGATAACGGAGTTTGCTTTGTTGAGGATGTGATGGGGGCATGGGTCTGTAGGGGATCCTGAGTGGATGGAGTTCATCAGGTGAATTGTGTCTTCTGTGGTGATTGGGTTCCAGTCGAAAAGGTTGTTCGGAGGAGGTACAGGTTCGGAGGTGAGTGGGGTGGACTGGTTTACAGGTTGGTTGTCAAAACTGTTATGAATGTCGGCGATTTTGTCATGGAAGAATGAGGCGAGGGAGTCGCAGAGGACTTGAGAGGGGGTGATGTCGTTTGAGCTGTCGGTGGGGTTGGTGAATTCTTTGATGATGTTGAAAAGTTCCTTGCTGTTGCGAGCGTTGTTGTCTAGTCGGTCTTTGAGTGCTGATTTCTTGGCTGTTCGGATTAGTTGGGGGTGTTTGCGGGTGGCGTTTTTGAAGGCGGTTTGGGTGATAGCGTTTGGGTCTTTTTTCCAAGTTTTTTCAAGGGAGCGACATAGCTTCTTGGATTTCTTGAGGTCATCGTTGAACCAGGGGGCGTTCTTGCTTCCTTGCTTGATTTGATGTTTTTTCAGGGGTGCTAGTTTGTCGGCGGTTTGGGTTAGCCATTGTGTGACGTTGATAGCGGCTTGGTTAGGGTTCGTTGAATAGGCAGGTGGTTTTTGAAGAAGGGATGAGGAGATCTGGTCGATGGTGATTTTGTTCCAATTTCTTCACAAAGTTGGTTGAGGGTGGTTGTGGATCGTGGTCTTGTTGTAAGTGAAGTGGACGCAACTGTGGTCCGTCCAGTGGAGGGGTGTGGTGTGAGTGAAGGAGATGTGCTTGCTGGAAGTGAAGATAGGGTCGAGTGTGTGTCCTGCGCAATGTGTGGGGATGTTGACAAGTTGTTTGAGTCCGAGATTGGCGAGATTGTCCAGAAGGGTGGTAGTGTTACTGTCATTGCTCTTTTCCAGATGGAAATTGAGGTCTCCCAGTAGAATGTATTCTTCTGAGGGGAGGGCGTGTGGGGTGATGAAGTCAGTGATGATGTCGCTGAATTTTGTACGGGGTCCTGGTGGCCTGTAGAGGAGGGTGCCTCTGAGTGTGGTCTTGGGGTGGGTGTGGATCTGGAAGTGTAGGTGTTCGGCGATCGCAAGGTTGTCTTCTGAGCTAGTTGAGACGCGTATGGTGTTCTTGTGGATGATGGCGATGCCTCCTCCTGTTTGGAAGGTGCGGTCCTTACGGATGATCTTGTAGCCGTCCGGGATGGCTATGGTGATGTCTGGAGCAGAAGAGGCATTCATCCAGGTTTCTGTTAGGAAGGCGATGTCCGGAGAAGAGGTGTCTAGTAGATTCAAAGGTCGATGGCGTGTTTGTGAACCGACCGGGTGTTGAGAAGGATGCATTTAAGGTGGTTGGTGTCGGATCTCTGTTTGGTGTTCGTGGGTTTGGTGTGGGTCTTGATGCAGGAGAATTTGCAGGGGTGGCAGGTGAAGGGTTCATGGGTGTGTCCTGGTGCTGCTTGGGCGCAGTTAGGGAGTCGGTGCTAAGAGGGTGGAGGCGTTGTATGTAATGCGGGAGGGGTGGGTGGAGCGGGGACCAGGGGGTCTGGCGCTGGGCGCGGTCCAGGCGCGGACGGGCGTAGACGGGCTTACCTTTGGCGCACCTTCGGCGCGGCCGCAGCGCGTGGACGCTGCGCGTTGGTTTATCTGTCTTAAATGGAGAGTGGAGGGGGCGGGGCATGGGAGGGTCGGCAGGGAGGCGGGAGCGGGGAGGAGACACGGGCCACAAGTAAACACCACAACCAAATGGCCGAAATCGAAACCGGGGCACAGCCGGAGTGCGAGCAGAGGTAAAGTAGCACAGAAAACACAGAAACACTTTTAGGCTGTTTTACAAATCGCCGCAATGCAAGGCCAATGATCAATAATAAAAATGAAATCCTAACGATACCAGGCGCTATGTGCAATTCAGGCGCTGTATCAGGGCAGGCAGCGCTGTATCGGGGCAGGCAGCGCTGTATCGGGGCAGGCAGCGTTGTATCAGGTCACGCAGCGCTGTATCAGGGCAGGCAGGCGATGAGGTCAGCAAGGATCAAGGCGTTGGTAGGTTATGCAGAGAGCGAAGGAGCGACCGCTATGGAGCAGGTCCAGACGGTCACAAAGAGAAAGAGGACGGGCGAGTTTACTCTACCAGTGGGTGGGAGGGTCGGCAGGGAGGCGGGAGCGGGGAGGAGACACGGGCCACAAGTAAACACCACAACCAAATGGCCGAAATCGAAACCGGGGCACAGCCGGAGTGCGAGCAGAGGTAAAGTAGCACAGAAGAGGGGCTGAGGCAAGAAGAAGCCGGAAACCGGAAGAAGGAAGAGCCAGCAGCAACGCCCGTTGAAGCCAATGAAGGTCAGGAGAGAGCAGGAGTGCCAGCGCCGAAGGATCTGTTCTCAGGTAAGTTGGAGGTAGAGGAGCACAAACACTGGGTGAGGCTCAGAGGCTGCCTTTTATAGACAGGGCTGGGTGTGGTTCAAAGAGCTGGGTGTGGTTCGAAAAACTGGGTGTGGTTCTCACAAGCAGGTGTGCAGAGCTTCAGTTATTATGCTAATGAGTTGAAGTAACGCATGGCCTAGAGAGAAGTGCTCTAAATAAGCCTTGGTAAAAGCAAGGTCCAATGTGCAAACAAGACAGCAGCAATGTCCAAATTTGTGAATACATTGAGCAACATACACAGAAGTCTTAGGGAGGGGCTGATATAACAAGAAAGGCTTTCAGTAGTATGTTTAAAGAGAGCTATTACAGAGACCACTAGTGCAATGAGAGGGGACATGCTCTTTGCTGTGCACAAACCCTAACAGTTGGTGAGCTGCTTGAGGTCCTCTTGCAGCTTCTGTGCCTTTGACCCATGGGTCCTCTTGAGGGTCTTCTTTGGCTTCAGGGGCTCCCCTGTTTGCACAGGCCTGCCCCAACTTACCTGCTGGAGATGAGCCATTTGGACCTTACTGGTCTTGACACTGCACCTTTTTCATCAACTATGTTGCTTGTTGCTGCCAAGATATGTTGGTGCACCTGCCTGACACTGACACCCTGGCTCTCTACATCTGACGTGTGACAGCTCGTAAATGGCCCCTAGTCTTCCACAGTGTTACCTGGTCATGTGGCTGCAACGTGAAGGCCACTGTCAAACTCTCCTGCATCTCTGATGGTGGACATTCATCTTTCACGCCTCCTTGTCAGTCCTGAGTGGCATACACTCTGTCCCTTCTGCTTGCAGGTCCTTCTCACCTTAAATTCACCTTTGGGTTCCACTGGACTCCTTCATCTTCTTCTCCAGCAGCAACTTTCCTGAAGTCCTCCATTGTGGTCTACGGTGGTTTCATACGTCATTTGACACATATGCACCCGGTTTCCCTGGTGTAGGTATCCTGGTTCCTGGTGAATTCAAGGGTGGGGTGACTCTCCAGCCTTCCTTCTTCCAGAGGGTTTCTTCAGGGTTCGCTAGGATGGGTCCTTTTACTTTAAAATTGCAACCGCAACTTATCCGTAGACTTCCATTGAGCACATGGTCATGTTCCCACTCTGCACATGACCTCCGTGGGGTTCCTAGAAACTCACCTTGAGTGGTTCATTGGGTCCCCGGCGCTACGTCTTCTGGGTCCACTCTTGTCTTGAGTCGTGGTTCGCATTCCACTATTTTAGTATATGGTTTGGTCTCCCCCAGAAGACCATTGTGTATTTGTGCTACTTACCTGTTTTATTTGCAAAGTATTATGTGCATTGTATTGTATCTCCAGGTAGGAAATATTATTATGTGTTAGTGAGTGTCTTATAATTAGGCTTTCCTGTTTTCAGTTTCTATTTTTGGTAAATTATAGTGGAGTTTTTTCTGTGTTTTCAAGTTGCGTTTAATACATTAAAAAACAGTGGTTATCAGTGGTTACACATTTTCGCACCATTAAAAAACAACAGAAACAGTGTTTTTCCTGTGTTTATGGAACGTTTAGCTTTTATTATTTCTTGCTTTCTGCACTGATAGCAAATTGTATTTAGACAGTGTACGTACAGTGTATATGAGGTCCAAATAGATTTTTGCATCATCACTCAGCAAAAATTCTGTTAATGATTGCCACATGGATAATATAGCATTCATAGCCTCTTGGACTGAGAACCATCAGCTAAGGGACACAGTTGGGATGACTCTTTCCTTGATGCCACACAAAGCACAAAATAATATTTTCGTTTTAGTTCCTGTGCATAAGCAAACAGTGCACCAGAATGGACAAAAAAGTCAATAGCATTCCTCATTAACTCTGAAGATTGTAAAGATACTTTCAGCATACTATCTAACAAGTAGCAAGGGTCTCTTACAGGAAAGCACTTCAGCTGAGGTATCAATTTTGACCGGTCATCACACAAAATTGTCATATATATAGCTGAATCACTGTAAATAAGAACAATATCCCTCCAATCTTTGTTGAACATGGAAAGAACAGTTTTAGCAAAGCATTCCAAGTGAAACTGCGTTCCATGTTTTCCAAAGGTCTGGTGTCATGTTTTCAACACTATCCAAGATGCTTGGTGATAGCGCTCTTTTGACATATACTTGTCACTATACATTGCATGGAATGTTTAAAGCCTGGGGTGTTGGCAATACTGACTCACTAGAAACTGGGGGCTGATGTAATAACCGCTTCATTGGGCCGCACATTTCCCCGCTGTGCACGTGAATTCAACGTGTGCGCAAATCGGACGGCCTCCAGCCGGCAAACGCACACGCCCACCGTGACATCAGACGGCCAGGGGCCGTCCGACGCACAGAAGAGGGTAAGGGTTTTTACCTATTCTCTGTGGGTAAATGTGATGACACATATTAGGAAAGATTCTTATGAAACCAGCCATTTTCCCTATCAGTGAAAGAATCAAAAGCAGCCAAAATATCAAATATGATTTTGATATTTCCTGAGTCTCTACAGTTAATAAAATAATTCAAGGCCTAAAACTTGCTTCTAATTCCTGCATCTTTAGACCAAAGACCACAAAACTGAACAAACAAAAATAAGAAGAAACAAAATTTGAGTGGCATCCCTAAACAACAAAACTCAAGCAGAATAATGTTAGCACAGTCTTTCTTACTGCTACCTTGTATAACAAAGTTACATTGTATTGGCCCCTCCAGGAAGAAAAAAATGAGTCACTCTCTTTTTCCCTTCTTTGAATGGCCTATAGTTTGTGGTTGTGCAGGTATTTTTTCAGTGTTAATATGTTTTCACTGGTGAAGGCTATTTCTCTTTCAGTGGGGTTTTATCAGTTATTATAGGATTAAACCTAAAACCGGACAGCCTACTAATTATAAAAACCTATTTTTTATAAATATACTGTGTGATTCTTTTGTACTTAACCTATAGCAATAAGATTAAGTTCTGGTAAAACAAGGTGCTTTACACTCCTTCTAAGCCTGAAGGCTGCTCTCCACAGCTACCACTTAGAGAGCTTTCTAAGGTTGTCTAAGGCCACTAAAATCCCCATAAGGGTTGTCTGGATTAGTGCAGGGTGCTACACTTACACAAGTGAGCACCATATACTAAACCAGCCTCTCACACTGACCTTTCCAACCATGGAAGTAGATTTACTCCTATCAACTGCAGCAGACAGAAATTTGGTTTCCAGGGTACGTACTACTAAAAGGGTGCACTTACCTTGTTTGTGCCACAGCGCACCTTCAAAGAGGTGCGCCAAGCACAAACAGGGAAAGAGCACCCTATTATGAAGAATGTGCTGCCCTCAAGGGCAGCAGCAAGCTCACACTGCCCTGGGGGATGAAGTAAACAACTGCTGTTTAAAAGCTGCTCTGTGTTTCTCTGTGCAGACCGCAAGCTGCCTGCAATTTCCATGTCATGAGTGATGTAATATGTGACGTCATCAGCAGTGCATTGCAGGTGCGCAAGTTATAGTGAGTCCAACTAACTATAACTTGGGAATTTCAATGGTTTTATGTCAGTAAAATTTCCAGCTAACTATAACTGGTGTGAAACCTATGTTTTTTTCAGTGAATTTAATAGGTTTTTTAAATGCTAATTCCTAACTACAACTGGTGTGAAACCTGTTTTTTTCAGTGAATTTCATAGGTTTTTTAAATGCTAATTTCAGCCTCTTTTAAATGCGGCTCTCAAACAGATAAGTTGTCTTTCCTTAACCTATCTCTTTGATATTGTTTAGAGATTATGCTGATAAGCCACATTATATCTGTTAAGCTCATGTGACCTACTTCATTTTGTTAAGCTGACCTAATTCATTTATGTTAAGCTTTGTGCAATATCCTTGTATATCTTAAAGCATGATTTAACTCAATAATTATGATGATATGTTTAATCCTTTTCGTTTTGACTCGACCACTGTCTTTTCCTTCTGTTAGTTACACTCGCCGTAACCCCCCTCCCTCAAAGACTTCCAATTTATGGTCGTCTTTCCCTTACCTTTCTTTCACCCATCTCCGCTTTTGAAGCTTTTCAGCGTTCACCCCCGCGATCCACGTTGATGCGCGACCCGTTTTAATCTCTTATTTGTCTTTAAATTCACTTATCCCTCTCTCTGCCCCCTATGCGGTGAAACTCACGCTCGCGCTCTTAACTCTCACTTCAATGTGAGGAGCGCATACATCACCCCGCATTAGAGGAATGACCCTCGGCAGCGGCGGCGCAGCGCGCCCTGCCTCCTAAGGGTCATTCCTCTTTCCTTCGAGGTTTCCTTGCCTCGAGCGCGTCGGTTGCTCTGAAGAGCTCTTCCGACCCGACAATCAGCTGTTTTCCTCGGCCCCGCTCGGTCATTTTCACAATAAATCGCATTACACTGCCAACGGAGGGATATTGTCTAATATTTCAATCCTGAGATCCTTTGGGGTATATATAAAAAAAAAAAAAAAAAAAAGGGAAAAACAACCTTTTTATTACATATTGGGTTTCAAGTCTAACTAATAACTTGAGACACTATCTTATTTAACATTGGCTAGTATATTCATAATTAGCAGTTGAGGTATAATAAACTACTATTGAGATAATAATATTGGATTAATACCTTTTACTACATTTAACCACATTAATAATCCTTTATATTGGTATATATCAAAATATACAGGCATTATGTCCGACATGGACTCTGACGATGCCTTCGCAAGCTCCCCTACCCATACTAGCGACTCTTTTAAAAATTTTCTTAAAAAAGAGATGAGATCTTGCATGATTAATACTCTGAAAGAAGTCATGTCTCATAAAAGAACCCTATGTACTGAAGGTGATACAACTCATGATTCTTCCCCTTCTAAAGCCACTAAAAAAGTCAAGCACAATCAAGGCAATACTGGTACTATTCCTAATCCAGTTGACATGGGAGGTCCTAGCACCTCACGCAGTATGGGAGGCCATAGCGCCCCAAAAGGTTTTGGTGTCCCTCGCGACACAACAAGGATGGGTGCCCCTGGCGGCACAGCTTTGGGAGGTGTCCTTAGCGGCACAATTGGTGAAGACGCCTGTGCTGACTCAGACTCCTACTCTGATGTAGAGGAAGTATATGATGAACCTTACGACGAGTTCGTTTTTGATCTTCATGATAATGACTTGGATGACATAGATCTAAATGCGCTTTCTGAAGCGGACTCCTCCCCTTCCTCTAAAGACGCTATTCTTGACCCCTTAGGTGGAGAAATGTTCTCCCCTAACAATATCTCCCGCCCAAATAGCTCTAAATGGTTTCCTCACGACCACGTCGCCAAGTTCATTACAAAGTGGCTAAGGAATACCCTTGAAACAGATACACGCAATACCATGCGTTCTGAATGCCCCAGACCATGGATTGACGATAAGGTCTGCCAGACCCCCAACCTAGACCCTGACCTAATTAAATTCTTATTTAAACTGGGAAAAGATCCCAGGAAAGGCCTGGAAAGAGCCCTTAAAGCTTGCCAAGACCGCCTCCTAGATGTACTCGGCCCACTTACCAAAATCCTTGATTTAGCAGAGGAATCTCATATCTCTAATATACCCCTTGACATTGGGCTAATAAGAGGTTGGAGCCAGAGGGCGATCGTGCTCCTAGGGAACGCTAATTCCGGACTTAATATGGAAAGAAGGAAAACTATCCTCAACAGAATTAACCCCAAACTTGGGGACCTCGCTGAAAAAGAACCCTCTAATAAACCTAAAGGTCTCCTATTTGGAGAAGATATGATCAAGACAATTGGAAAATATGTCGCCACCTTCACTGCCTTAGATAGAGCCCAGAACAACATGAGAAAAGTCTTCCCAACAAATGTTTTTGGACAGGCCGGAAGAAGGGGCCGTTCTTCCGGCCGTGGAACTTTCCGGCCCTTCTCATCCGGCAGAGGAAGAGGTGTCACCGGTAGAGGCTTCTACCCTTCCAACAAACAATTCTATCCTCAACGAGGACGGGGTTCCCGTGGCAGAGGCTTCTCCTCCCGTGGAGCATCAAACAACAATTCCCAAAGTAAGTGCCCCTTCTTCTCTCTCACCTCCCAGGGTCGGGGGAAGACTCAAACACTTTTTTCATGTTTGGAAAAGATTTACACAAGATCCGTGGGTCCTAGAGACTGTTCAGGGATTCAGGATAGACTTTGTAGATACTCCTTACCAGACCACTACTCCCAGACCTCTAGACCTTCCTTTAGAACATCTAGCAATCGTCAGAGAGGAGGTTTCCTCTATGCTCAAGAAAGGTGCCATTATCGAGGTACCTTGGTCCCAAAAGAAATTCGTAAGTACCCTCTTCCTAGTCGAGAAGAAGGACAAAGGTTGGAGACCTGTAATAAACCTACGGGAAGTAAACAAATATCTTGTTTATCGACACTTCAAGATGGAAGGAATCCATCTTCTCAGGGACCTTCTCCTTCACGGAGATTGGCTGGTCAAATTGGATCTAAAAGACGCCTATTTTACCATCCCTATGGCCAAGGAACACCAACCCTTTCTCCAATTCATTTGGGACGGTCACCTCTATCAATTTCAAGCTCTCCCTTTCGGTCTCTCGTCCGCCCCTTGGTGTTTCACCAAAGTCATGAGAACCATTGTTTCCATTCTGAGAGCGAGAGGTATTCGACTAATTATCTACCTAGACGACATCCTTATAATGTCTCAAACTCACGCTCAAGTTTTAGAGGATCTCAAGGTCTCCATGGACCTCATAGAGAACCTTGGCTTCATTATAAACAGGGAAAAATCCATTCTGACGCCCTCAAAATCCCTAGAGTTTCTAGGTTTCACTGTAGACACCTCCAGCTGTCTCCTCTTACTTCCCAAAAAGAAGATTGCCAAAATTCGGAAAGAGATCAGGTTTGTTCTGAGACAACAATCTCTCTCTCTCCGGGAACTGGCCAGACTCCTGGGTCTACTTTCTTCTTCGATCCAAGCTATCTTCCCAGGTCCACTGAATTACCGCGCTCTCCAGAGGGTGAAAGCCAATGCTCTTCGGTCCGGTCTTTGGTACGGGGACCATGTTTCTCTAGATCAACAAGCGAAATTAGAACTCTCTTGGTGGCTGGACAATTTGGACGCATGGAATGGAAGGGCGATCTTTGGCTCGACCCCAGACTTTGTTTTAGAATCAGACGCAAGCCTTCACGGTTGGGGAGCACGTCTCCTCGACCAAGACACCGGTGGACTATGGACCCATTCAGAGTCTACTCACCATATAAACTTTTTAGAATTGACCGCTGGTCTCTATGCTCTTATGAGTTTCAGACACTCCCTTCAGGGCAGATCTGTCCTTCTGAAGATGGACAACGTTTCCGCAGTCTCTTATATCAACCGTCTCGGTGGTACGAGATCTGCGGACTTATCAGATCTGGCCAAGAAACTCTGGATGTTCTGTCTGGAGCACAAGATTGCCTTGAAAGCAGAATATCTCCCAGGAAAATCCAATATCTCAGCAGATTGGAACTCGAGATTTCTTCAAGATTTCAGCGATTGGAAACTCGATGTGTCAATTTTCAATTCCCTGAATCAATTCTGGGGTCCTTTCGATGTGGACCTCTTCGCCAGCCGGTTAACCTCCCAACTCCCTCAGTATTTCAGCTGGATGCCAGACCCGGGTGCTCTGGCTGTCAATGCTTTTCTCCAACCTTGGGCTCCTCTTCACCCTTACGCTTTTCCTCCGTTCGCAATGATTCAAAGAGTTCTTCAGAAAGTGAGACAGGAACAGTCCTCTCTTGTCCTGATAACTCCTTTTTGGCCGTCCCAAGCCTGGTTCCCCACAGCTCTGGAACTTTCTTGCGACATTCCCTTCCTGATTCCCGCAACTCAGGGCCTCCTCTTAAACGCAAACGGAGAAGATCACCACCTAGTTCTTTCAGGGAATTTGAACCTTCTTGCTTGGAAAGTGTCAGGCAATCTAACCAATTGTCTGGACTTTCGTCATCTGCTCTCACCCTCCTTGGTGAATCATGGGCACCAGGAACCCACTACAGATATAATAACATCTGGAAGAAATGGTCTCGTTGGTGCATGGAGAGGAACTTGGATCCCGTGGAGGCTCCTATCGTTAACATAGTTAACTTTTTGGTAGAACTCTTTGACAATGGTCTTTCCTATAGATCAATAAATTGCTTTAGATCTGCAATTTCAGCTGGACATTCTCTCGTCAATGGTAAGACGGTAGGTAAGAATGTTATCATTTGTAGAGTACTCAAAAGTATTAGACTTAAAAGGCCTCCTCGCCCTAAATATCAATCTGTTTGGGATGTTAGACTTTTGCTTGATCTTTTTTGTTCATGGCCTAACAATTCTCTCCTTAACAGGAAATGTCTCTCAATTAAGCTTGCCTCTCTTCTATGCCTAGTTTCTTGTCGCAGAGTTTCCGATGTCAAAGCTCTGGACATCTCTAATAGATGTTATGACATGTTTGGTGTTAAATTTGAAATATTTAGAAGAACTAAAACCATGTCTGATTCTATCTTTTACCCTCGTTTTGATTCTCATCCAAAACTATGTGTTGTTGATTGCATGAAGGAATACGATTCTAGAATGTCTAATCTTCGTCCTCCTGATGCTAATCAACTTTTAGTTTCTTACGTTAGTCCCTTTAAACCCATCTCATGCTGTTCTATCGCTAGGTGGGTTAAAATTGCTATGAACCTTGCTGGTATTGACCTGTCTAAGTTCCAAGCTCACTCTCTCAGGAGTGCTATGGCCAGCAAGTCATTCTGGTCTGGTGGTAAGTTGGATGCTATCCTTAAGTCTGCTGATTGGTCTAATGCCTGTACTTTTGCACATCATTATTGTAAACCAATTGAACATGTTTCTGATGCAGTTATTCAAGGCTACCAACATGCATAATGTAGCCTCCTGTCTTGTAATGAAATTGCGATTCTCCTATTAACATGACGAGAGAATCTGGATTTCATTAAAGACACGGAGGCTAACATTATCCCTCCCGTCCCTCCCTGAGGGTAATTGTGAATTATTATTTAATCTGGTGTACAATTTTTTGGATACTTTCTTGTTCTGATGTTTTGTTCATGCTTCTTATGAAGACCTTTTCTGTTCTTTTCGTTGATTTACTTTGTTTTCAATTTCAGACAATTCTAATTGACGAACCTACTTGGAATTCAAGATGGTCTACAATTCTTCATTCAAGTTCAAGCTTTATTCTTCTGTTTCAACTTCTCCTGTCACTCGAAGCATTTAAAAGAGGCTGATCTCCCTTGGCACCTGGCCTTTATGGATACTATGATGTCACCTAATTCTTATTCTTACCTTTGTGACGTAAGCGGCTGTGTTTGTGAGCTGCATTAAAAGATTTATGCATAATGTTAGCCTCCGTGTCTTTAATGAAATCCAGATTCTCTCGTCATGTTAATAGGAGAATCGCAATTCCTAACTATAACTGGTGTGAAACCTTTGTTTTTTTCAGTGAATTTCAAAGGTTTTTTAATAGCAAATTTCGATAGCTATGAAATGTAACATTTTTTATAATGAATCCTATAATGTATATTTATTTAATACTATTTTTTTTATGTATATTGTTCATGGTTTTTTTTTTTTTGCCCTGGAGCGCTCCCGGTGCGCGTCCCGGTGAGTGCACCGGTAAGCGCAGTCTTGTGGCGCGCCCCAGGGCGCGTACCGGTAAGCGTCCCGAGCGCGTTTTGCCGCGAACTAAAACATCATCGTGACGTATTGCGTAGCCGCGTCCGCGTGATACGCACGGCGTAAACGCACCCGGAAGCACTCAAGCGCATAAGATCGCGCAAAGTAAGCATCCGACGCGCTTACGCGACGCGCCCCTGGGCGCGCCCGGGGGCGCGTAGCGTAAGTGCGTCGGGTCATGTGGCCTAAAAATAACACTTTTTATTGGTTCAGGACAGTTTTGGTTTCCAAATGATGAAAGCCCTGGTCATGTGACCTGAAAATAACACTTTTCTTGGTTCAGGACAGTGATTTTTTCCTAATGATGAAATCCCCCACCTTTTTTCCTCATTCTCACTTTGTACTTTGAGTGAAGAAGACCTGTTGAAAGACCTCTCTGTTTCTTTTTGGACTGAAAAATGGCTTCAGTAGCAGCAGCAGAAGGAGCATCTCAGCCACCACCACCACCAAGAGGACCACCACAACACCACAGTGGTGGAGATGAAGAAGAGGAGGAGGAGGAGGAGGAGGAGGAGGGGAGGAGGACATTCCTGACAGAAGATAATACCCCATATAGGCCAAAGCAGCACATTATATGGGAGTTTTTTTCCATCCCAAAGGACCTCAAAAAAGTGAATGCGCCAAGGGTTACTTGCCTAATCTGTGGCATTGAACTTTCAAGGGGGAACCCTGAGAAGAAATACTCATTTGGCAATAACACCATGATTCGCCACATGCAGCGCAGGCATCCTAACAACTATGCTGCAGCAGAGGTCCGAGAACTGGCCAGAAACCCTCCCCAATCTTCACCCAGCACCTCCAAAAGAAAGCAACCCACTCCATCAGGACCAGAGACAAGTCCCAAACATACAACCCCAGTTTGGGCAATACAAGATCACTTGTATATTTTGTGGTAAAACAATCACCTATGGTGAGCAAAGCATAAAGCTCATCAACCGTGCTGGTGACAACCACAATTGCCCCAAAAAAACATAATTTTTTCCTGATTTTTTTTTTTGCTCCAGTTGAGCCGTTTACAATTCCCTGTTTTTTGTTTCTCCCCATAAAAATAACAAAACAAAATATAAAATTGTTCATAAAAGCCAAACAAAGTACAAAATGTTAAAAAAACATTAAAAAAAATATAAAACAACAAAAAGAAGAAAAAAAACAGTTCTTTTTAGAACTACCTCCAATTTATAAAAAAAGGCTACATTTTTTTAAAACTCTGTCATTCTTTTTTCCCCATAGAACGCTCCCCGGTACGCTCCCCGGTGCGCGTAGCGGACGCTCCCCCCGCGCAAATCGAAAGAAAAAAAATGTTTTGCCCCGCGGGGCCCTTTTATGGCCCCCACATCAAACCTGGGGGGTCAGGGGGGTTCTACTCTGCCCCCTTTTGGTCATTTCCCCCTTTGTTTTTGCCACCTCTTGTGTCTCGATCCTACCGAGACACAAGATGGCGGCCGCTCCGGACTGTTTGGAATCTTGATAGACACCCGAGAGCCAATCAGCTTTCCGCGCGCGAACTCGCGTAGCGCGCTGGTTCGCGCCCCGGTGCGCGTACCGGGGCGCGCTTATAGATATATATATTTTATTGAACCTAAATTACTCAAAATCCACTGGAGCACATATCTTGAGACATAGCAAAGGCTAATCGGGCTACCAGTCCCTACAATTTTGCCAAGTTTGGTGGAAATCCATTCAGCCGTTCGGGCTAAAAGTGAGTACGACCGCCCTATGGAAATTAACATGGGGAAAACACGTTTTGGGACCCCCCTTTTATCTCGGCCCCCGCTTGACGAATCCCCCCCAAACTCTCAGGGAAGGAGCGGAGCGCCGCGAGGCAAATTTGAGGAAAATTTCAGGCAGATTCCTCAACCGGCGCCAAAGTTATTCCCAATCGAATGTTGTGAATTCCCTATACAAAATAATCCTAAATATAACTACCTACCGCCAGTAGGTAATATATATATATATATATATATATATATCAGAACTGTGTTTGCCCCGAGTGTCACCCGGTTCCAAACCAAAAGAAGCCGCCACTCCAGTCAATCCATTTTTAAGAAGCAAGTAGATTTATTGTTCGATCCTCTACAGCATATCTCACAGCGAAAACCAACGCGTTTCGTGAGCTCCCCACTCACTTGATCACGGTTGTTACAAACACTGTTTGCTGAAAATAATTTAAAAAGGGAGTCCCTCCCACCTTGGTCACATGATTACAACCATTCGTTTTCCATCACAATGGCCTCCTGGGACTTGTAGTTTCAAAATTGCATAATGTAATTTCACATTTAATACAAAAGAAATCAGCTTAGATACCCTCTATATATATATATATTTTTTTTTCAATAAAATTACACCAAAGGAACAAAAATCCAACATGCAGAACCGGATAAATGAATTTTAAAATTTGTCTTAAAAAAAGAACCAAAAAGCACCCCAACCCAACACTGGTTAACTGGTCATGTCAGGTCGGATCCAAGTTCAAAGTTAATATGGGTCAGGTACAAGAACCAGACAAGACCATCTTTAGCGCTGGTGACACCCAGTGCGAAAATATTTTTGGCGCTCTCCCCATGACCTCCTCCTCTGGTTCACTCACTACCACCCGGCAAAAGTGCCCCTCATCCCTCCATAGCTCCTCCCTCACACACAGGCAAACCGTCATGTTGAGGCTGACCAGCCACTCGATGTCTGTGCTGCAATGGTGATCCCGGTCTCTGTCGTTCTCAAGGCAGAAAGTGGCCAAGACATTTCTAAGTCCCACTTTTTGCACGTTGGGGGCAGAAGGAGTACACTCTAACACCAGCCAATTGTCCAGGATCAGGGGGGCACCGCGTGGGAGTTAGGACTCACTCCAACACAGGCTAGTAGAGTTCAGGGCAGATCCAATTGGAATTGAGCCAAATGGGCAGTTGCAAGGAGAGAGGCCTCTAAAATCCTGTTGTGTCCCTGTAGCTCAAACAGGAGACCTTGGAGTCACTCCTAGGGGCCTAGATTCAAGGCAAATAGGTCTGGTCTTTCTTCAAGTTCGTCCGATAGCAGGGAGTCCTTCTTCTAATTCTTCACAGGTCCAGGAGTGTTCTGAGGAGCAGTCTGTGGAATCCACATTTATGTTCAGTGCCAGCCTGTGTGTGGAGGACAAGCCTTTGTCGAACCCCTAAACCAGTTCCGGTCAGTTCCTTACCTCATACTAGGTTTCGGGCCAGCCTCACTAGAGAGACAAAAGGGGCTGGCCTGAGTGTGCACTTTCTCTGCCAGTGACAATCTAGGCATTCTTTGAAGTTCAGGAAGGGGCTGGGAACAGCCCGCAGGCCATCCTGTCAAATGAGTAGTCCCCCTCCCCACATGCAGAGTTTTGGCCTCTGTGTTGGATTAAGAAAGCGCACCCGGAGGGGACAAATAAAAAAAGGCAACCGAAAGTGGGGGACCCCAGTGCAATCTGAAATGTGTAACTTAGTAGTGAACATCTCAAAGAGATTATTAACTAGTCCTCTATAGTCGATACACGCGCGCAGAGATTTATCCGGCTTCGGGATAAAAAAAGTGGAGATGACACCGGAGATGTGGAATGTCGGATGAACCCAGACTGTAGTAGGTCGTCTAGGTAGGTTTTTAAATATTTGGTCTCTTCGTCAGTCAAAGCATATACTCTGTTATTAGGTAAAGGGGCCCCTGGGATAAGATCTATATGGCAGTCATATGACCGATGTGGGGGCAACACACTAGCCTTCACTGAATCAAAAACGTCTTTAAAGTCAGAATATTCAGGAGGGAGACTTGGTTCGTCTTGTGTAACACTAGCACAGTGTATTACTGTGCTCTGTTCTGTACCTGCTTCTTGATAGCAATTGGTTCTACAGAATGAGGAATCCAAAGTAACTGTTCTGTTCACCCAATCAATTTTTGGGTTGTGAGTTGTTAACCAGGGTACCCCGAGAATCAAGCCAAAATTATGGGTATCTATCAGATCAAAGCTAATCATCTCTGTGTGCCCGTTTTGACAGACCATGACAAGGGGACTTGTTTGTTTTGTGATTAATCCAGAGGTCAATTCTGACCCATCCACTGCACATACTGCTTCTGGACAAGGCTTTAGGCAAATAGGAAGACCTAATGTGTTAGCTAACTTATTATCCACAAAATTTCCTGTTGCTCCTGAGTCCAGTAGGACAGGGAGAGAATGTCTAACTTGGGTAGTAACAATCAAAAAGATCTGGATTATGAAATGTCTAGGTATGTGCGGTACCATGAGGCTGCAGAATTAGAGGTTTGATTAAGATGTTTTCTCGAACAAGTAACCTCCCCCCTTGTCGAGCTTAATCGTTTCCCGACTCAGTTGAGGAGATAGAGGAAACAGTATCCTTTCGTGAAGTTTTAGGTTTTACTGGACATTCTCTGGCAAAATGTCCTGCCTGTAGTATCTTACTACAAATGATACGTAACTAACCCCTTCCTGTCCTGTCCCCACCTCTTCCCCTCGGCCCACCTGACTCCGCCCACCCCAGCTACTGGACTGCTGACTTCTTTACATCTCCCCCTTTCTTAATAAAATGACAAATGAAAAAATAGAGATTAGTCCATCTCTGTAATCAGTCTCTTGGGAGGCTGCACATGACGTCGGGGTCTTGCCGGTGTGGACACAGCGCATTCGGCTGGTGGTTCTTTTGCCGATGAATGTCCAGTGTCAGGTGCGACAGACTCAGGATCATTTCGACCCTCAGGCGTGAGGCTTCTAGTTGTGCTTTCCTCATCTTCGGGAGGACACTTCTTGAAGTGAGAAGCATTGCGGGTGACTCGCCGATTCTCCGATTCTGCGGTCACCATGGTGCCCTTTTGTTGTACAATTGTGAGAGGCTCGTCCCTGAAACGAAAGTCAGTCTTTTGGCGCTGTTCTTGTTTGACAAGGACTCTGTCGCCTTCCTTCAGTGAGGGGGACCGGGCTCTTCGCTTGTGGTCGGCATACTCCTTCATTTTATCTTTTCTGGCGTTGATCTGTTGCGGCCATATCTTGGTGCTGTTGGTCCGAGAGGGGCTTCCTCAGAGCTCCGTCCCATGTCGGGATCCGATTTCTCATTGTCCTCCCGAGCATGAGAGTGGCAGGGCACTGGCCCGTTGTGGAGTGTGGAGTGGTTCTATAAGCGCACAGGACCTCGTTCAGTGCTGATCTCAGATCTTTCTTCTCGGCGGTGGCTTGCTGGAATGCTCTCTTGATGGTGGACATGAATCTCTCCACAGTGCCGTTGGCCTGGGGCCAGAGGGGCGTGACTTTGCGGTGGTGAAAGTCCATGTGCTTCGCAAAGTCGCAGAATTCGTGGCTGTTGAACGGGGGTCCGTTGTCTGTCTTGACGACCTAGGGGACGCCCCATGTCGCGAAGACTTCTTCAAGTACCTTGAGGGTACAGGTGGCACTGGTGGATGATATGAACTGGGCTACCGGGAATCTGGAATACTCATCCATGATGACAACTACATACTTCTCTGATTGCAGGGGTCCATAAAAGTCCATGGCGACTTCCTGCCACACCCCATCGGGCAGTGGGGTCATCTGTAGAGGTGCCGGTGGGTTACTGTGACTGGTCATTTGACAGGGAAGACAGTCTTTCAGGGTGTCTTCAATCATCTGGTCAAGGGTTGGAAACCAGACACGTTCTCTCAGTACTCTTTTGGTGGATACAACCCCTCGATGGCCTTCGTGGGCGAGGTCGATTACTCCTTGTCTCAGTGTCGCCAGGATGACTAGTCTGTGATCTCTCAGAAGGAGGCCATCGTTGGTTACAGAGAGTTCGTCAGAGACGTGTCGGAAGGCCTGGAGTTCCTTCTTGATGGCAGGGTCTTCCTCTTCCTCCTGCGGGTGATATCTCCATCTGTTAGATTGGATGCGCTTCAGTACTGTCTGTAAGATGTTGTCATGATTGGTCGCCTCCTGGATGGTGTGCATGGGGATAGCCGGTGGACGAGCATGCCCAGTCACAAAGTGAATGTATTCCTCGGCGATGGAAGGCGCAGTCTCTGAGGATTCTCGGGGGTGGCGGGACATGTAGTCGGCTGGATTCTCTGCCTTCCCCGGTTTGTGGACAATTGTGAAGGTGTACTCTTGTAGCCGGAGGCCCCACCTTTCGATCCTGGGGGGCATCTTGCATTTGGGATTCCCATAGATCGTGACAAGTGCCTGGTGGTCGGTTATGAGTGTGAAATGCTTCCCGTAAACAAAGATGTGGAAATGCTCGCACGCCCACACAACGGCCAGGCTCTCCTTCTCCGGTTGGGAATATTTCTTTTCGGGGTCAGTTAAGCTCCGACTGGCGTAGGCGATGATTCGCCTCTGGTCTGCTTCATGGTCGTACTGAGCCAGGATGGCTCCTAAGCCCACGGGGCTTGCGTCCACGGTGATTTCTGTTTTCCTCCTAGGGTTGAAATAAGAGAGGCACTCGGCCGATTCCACGCGTGTTTGATGTCTCTGAAGGCCCGTTCACATTCCGGGGTCCAATCGAAAGGCTGGCCAGCTTTCGTGAGGATCCGCAGCGGGTGACTTACGGTGGCATAGTCACGAATGTACCGGGCACAGTAACTCGCCATCCCCAGAAAGGAGCGCAAATCGTTGACGTCCGCTGGACTCTTGGTGTTATTGAGCATGGCGATCTTGTCAGGGTCCGGTTTCATGCCATTGGACGAGAAGATGTGACCGAAGAATTTCAAGGTCGACTGATGAAATTCGCATTTACCCTTGTTGAGAGTCAAGTTGGCGTCCATCAAGGCATGGCAGACACGGTCAAGGGCGATGTCGTGCTCTCGCATATCTGATCCGTAAACCAAGATGTCATCACTGTAGTTGAGGGCGTTAGGTATGTGTTGGATGACCAGACGTATCGCCTCTTGGAAAATTTCAGCAGCCGATGAGACACCGAAACTGATCCGTTTGTAGCGGAATAGACCAAGGTGCGTGGCAAAAGTTGTGATGGAGCGAGAACTGTCGTCTAGTTCGAGCTGATGGTAGCCCTTGTTCAGGTCCAGTTTAGAGAACACTTTCGCCCCATTGAGCGCTGTGATCATGTCGCTCAGATGTGGGCCGGGGTGTCTCTCCCTTTCAATGGCCGTGTTCGGCAGGCGCATGTCCACACAGAGACGGACTTTGTTGGGGGTCCCTTTCTTGGGGACAATGACTACTGGGGACACCCAGGGAGTGGGGCCCTCGGTGCGCTCGATGATGTCGGCGTCCAAGAGTTCCTGCAGTTCGACTTCAACCGCAGACTGTAAGTGGAAGGGCACTCGCCGTGGATGCTGGGCCACTGGCTTGACTTGTTCATTTATGTGCAGATGAATTTGCCGGCCTTTCAATTTACCCAGGCCCTGGAATAGCGATGGAAATTTTACGGCATAGTCTGAGCTGTCATTTACATTGAAGAGGACATGCACCAAGCGAAGGCGCTCAGCGGTGGGGAGGCTCAGCAGACAGTCGGCATCAGGCCCTTTAATGACGTGGATGACTGCTGGGATGGAGATGTCGCCGTGCGTGAGGGTGGTGTCGAACTTGCTTAGGCACGGGAGTGGCTTTCTTGACATCCATGTGTACACACGGACAGGCGCGAAACGCAAGTGAGGTTTTGGGTCCATGCGTTCATGTTCAGCAACTGAGATGTAGTTGAGCGACGCGCCATTGTCCATCACGAATTTGGCTGCGTGGTTGCCCACCTTGATGTTGAGACGTGGGTATCGTTTGAGCTGATCATTGTCAGCGATGTTGATGTACTCAGTGGTGTATGAAGACCGTCTGGATGAGGACGATCTTGATTCTCTTGACGGAGACCGACGGTCCCACCTGGAACGTCGAGACTCGTGACTGGAGTGAGAAGACGCTGGAGATCGAGTGGATTCACCCTGAACTGCTCTGACGTGGTGACGTTTGGTGTCAGATCTCGAGGGACTATGCTGGCTGTCACGTCTGTCATTTTTACTGCGTCTTTCTCTGTGGTATTCGCCACACATGGCCTCAAAGTGATTGGACCGTCCACATTTTCTGCAACGTTGGCCCATGGCAGGGCAGGAATCGATGTGGGGGTAGTCGTATCCGCACCTAAAGCACCGCCTCGTGCGGTCAGGTCGGCGATCCCTCCTCTCAGGTTCTTTCCTTCGGTAGTCCGGGCGTCGCCTGGGCGAAAATCTGGAGCGACGTGACCTGTCACCGGGTTGCGTCTGCTGTTGTCGCGATGGTCCTGTCTTCCAGGGTGCCGGTCAGAGACGCGGTTAGCATGTTCATTGCTGGTACCGGGTACGGTTTCGATGTCCGCCGCGTTTTCTTCAGCCTGGTCATACAACCAGGAGTTCTCTTCGATTTCTGCGAGCTCCTGCGGTTTTCTTAGCAGTCGTCGTCTCAGCGACTCCGAATGACATCCAGAGATTATTTGGGATTTGATGGCTGCATCAGGTGAGAAGTTTGTGAAATCGCAGTATTGGGACTGTCGTCGCAGTCGATGTATGAAGGAGCTCAGGGGTTCCTCTTTTCCTTGGCGCTGCTGGTGGAACTTGTGTCGCTCGTAGTCGACATTTCTCTTGTGCAGAAAACGGTTGTTTAGCACGTCTCTCACTTTGGCATAGGTGTCGCCGTCAGTGGTTGGGATCTCCCGCACTATCTTGCTGATCTCACGCCCCCCTAGATTGCGAAGGGCTATTATCTTGTCTTTGTCCGGCTCAATTTTGGACCCTTCAATATAGTCCTCGAAGTCCTCTAGCCATTCTTGCCATTTTAGGCCCATGCTGCTTCCGGTTGTGACTGTTAATGGCTCCGGTGCTCGTAGATGCGTTCCTCCTTTGACTTCTCTTTGCGCGGGAGGGTTGGACATCTTGACGGTGGGTCTTCAGCGCTTGCCTCCAACTTTTATTTCCCTGTACTTTGGTTATTGGTGCACGTTTTTAGAGTTGTTGTTTTAGTTACCAATGCTTGTTGGATGCAAGCTGCCAGTCTTCACTAGTTACGATTTGCTGGGTTCGCTTGGCTCAGCTTGTCAATTTACGCTTTCAGTGCTTATTTTCAGTTCTCGCCTGACTTAAAGATGGCCGCCGCTCATTCACATAGGGATTGTCTTCTACCCTGCCTGACTTAAAGATGGCCGCCCTCTTTGCAGCACACAAGGTTTTCCTTCACTTCAGGCACACTCATTCAGGGCTGCTGGACTCACGGTGGCAGGTTTCCTTTCTTCCGGCAGGTTTGGGGTGAGTTCTCTGCTGCTCGGCGTGGCCTTCTGGTCTCGCGCGCCGCGCGTCAGGCGGCAAGGCTTCACTCTGCCGACGGTGGGGCGCTTCACCGCTCGCTTGTAGGGCACTTCTCCCGCCCTCGCGGTGGTTTGGGAGCTGCTGGGGCAGTGTCGGGGTAGGCTCGCGACCTTCACTTGGTCCTCGCGCTCACTGGTCTCGCGCATCCAGCGCGACCGGCGCTCTTCTTTCTGGCGCTTCGGCGCTTTCGCTTTTGTCTCTTTTCCCTTGGCTCTTCCCGCTTCCAGGGTCTGCCAGATCGCTCCGGGTGGCCTCACTTTGGGCGCCGCGGGGTCACGGTCGCAGCGGAGCTCTGAATGCTCCACCCTGCGGGACGGGGTTTACTCGTGTGGGTTAGCTTCTGGATCCCACCTGCATCGCCAGCTGTAGTATCTTACTACAAATGATACACGGACACGGTGGTATCTATTCAACCCCTTTATTACATGCGTCTATCCCGTTCCCCGTCCCTACTCTAACTAACCCCTTCCTGTCCTGTCCCCACCTCTTCCCCTCGGCCCACCTGACTCCGCCCACCCCAGCTACTGGACTGCTGACTTCTTCACACTGCCTTGCCACAATATAAACATAATTGAAGTTTTCTCCTTCTTTCTTTTTCCTCTGACGTGAGTGGCCCTCTGAGTGTCCCTATTTGCATAGGCTCAGGTTCAGGGAGTTTATTATCTGTGTCTTTCTTCTCATGCCTAATAAAAGTTACCGCGATTCCAGTTTGGACAATAAATCCTTGTTACCTTGTTTAAGATTTAAAAGCTCATTATCACTGGTCTGCATAAAAGTATGTTTTGCAAAAAGGCTGGTCATAGTACGTTTAAATTGATTCCAACTATGGAGGATGGGATCATCTCTATCCACGAAAGGAATTTAAGTATGGGCGTAAAATCCGTTCCGCTCGCGGATTTTCGGTAAATTCGCAATCCGCGAGATTTGCGAATTTCCCGCAAAATCCGCAAATTCGCACGCAGCGGATTTTTTTTTTCTTGGTGATACAATTTTGCGGCGCGCGGCGTTTACTTACCGTCATTCAGCGTTTGCCGAGTTGTTTTTCTTGATATTTTGCGAGTGCTGCGCCATTTTGGATCTTGCTGCGGGATCCCGCGAGAATTTGGCGAGCGCGATTACGTAATCGCGGCTTGCCAACTTGCACAGCGAGAGTTTGTAAAGCGAGTACGCCGTTCACGTATCGCGGGACTTCGAAATTGCGAGCTTGGAGATGCGGCGAGCAGCAACAATCTCGCACTCGCGAAAATATAAAATTTGCAATTCTGCACAAGAAATCCACCAGCAAGCAGCTAAACCTTCTGGAAATGATGATTTTTATCTGAATAACTCCTCAGGTTGACATTTGCCTGCACTTTTTTTGCGAGGAGTCCATTTTGGGGAGGGGGGGGTGGGAGGAAGGAAGTGCCCCACAGTCTTCAACTTCCTGTTCCTGTCCAGCAGGCTCCTTCCAGTGCTTTGTCCATCTCCTGGTCACTTTTCATTTGGATCTGGAGCTGGAAGGATTACTTTTTGTGGATGCTGCTGGATATTTGGATTTGAGGCCTTTTTGACTTTCTTTGGATCACTTTTGGATTAGAAATTTCACAAGTAAGTTTGTTTGGGGCATTACAGTTGCTGCAATTACAATTTTGGAATTTTCGATTTTTGGGCTGTTTTGGGGCCTTTTGCCCAGGGGTACTCAGTGGTGGGTGCACTGAGTCTTTCTGTGGGGTGTTTTGAATTTAAACATCATCAAGGGGCTGGATGGCTTGGGATTGTGCTGATTTTTCTATGATTTTCGTTTTTTTGGCCTGTTGTGGCCTTTTCACCCTGGGTAGTGAGTGGTGCATGGGCCTAGTCTTTCTGTGGGCTGTCTTGAATTTAAACATCATGGAGGGGCTGGATGGCATGGGATTGTGCTGATATTTCTGTGATTTTCGTTTTTTTGGCCTGTTGTGGCCTTTTCACCCTGGGTAGTGAGTGGTGCATGGGCCTAGTCTTTCTGTGGGTTGTCTTGAATTTAAACATCATGGAGGGGCTGGATGGCATGGGATTGTGCTGGTTTTTCTGTGATTTTTTTTTTTTTTAGGTGCTCTTAGGGGGGGTTCCGTCTGTTTGTGGGTGAGTTTCGGGGTCTGTGAGCACTGCTGGGACACTCTAATCTTGATTGCATTTGCTTTTCAGGAAATCCGTGGTGGCAAACCGGACTTATGGCCTAGCTACGCAGCGCGTTTGGACCGAAGGCCGAGAAATATTGTAAGTAGGAGATGTTGCTTTTGGCCTGTTTGGGGGTGTTATGCTTTTTGGCGGGTGGGTTGGCGGGTCTTGGGCCATTCCTGGGAAGGTCTAATACCGGGTAGAAGTGGTTGGGACAAAATCCACGCCAATTTTTTTTTTGCTATTTCTGACATTTTGCTCAATGTAGAGTTTTCGGGGGCCTGTTTGGGGGGCTTCCTGGTGTTTGTGGGTGGGTTTTGCGGTCTGGGAGCACTGCTGGCTATGGATACTTTACTTTGCAAGAGGTTTGAAGCAAATCCATGGTGGCAGAGGGGAGTCAGGGCCTAGCTGCAGAGCGCGCGAGGAGTGATTTGGGAAATTTGGAAAAAAATGACTAAGTCCCCATTTTTGTACTTTTGCTCTTTGGCTGTTTGGGGGTCTTCTACTCGTTTTCTCCTGGGTTGACGGCTCTGGGGCCATTGCTGGGAAGCTCTAATACCGGATAAAAGTGGTTTGGACCAAATCCGAGGCGGAAATTTTTTGGTGTTTTTGCTGACTTGCTTGCCTTTGAGGTGCTCTTAGGGGGGGTTCCGTTTGTGGGTGAGTTTCGGGGTCTGCGAGCACTGCTGGGACACTCTAATCTTGATTGCATTTGCTTTTCAGGAAATCCGTGGTGGCAAACCGGACTTATGGCCTAGCTACGCAGCGCGTTTGGACCGAAGGCCGAGAAATATTGTAAGTAGGAGATGTTGCTTTTGGCCTGTTTGGGGGTGTTATGCTTTTTGGCGGGTGGGTTGGCGGGTCTTGGGCCATTCCTGGGAAGGTCTAATACCGGGTAGAAGTGGTTGGGACAAAATCCACGCCGAAAAGCCTTTTGGCACTTTTTGTAACTTAGGGTTCGTTAGGGTTATCCCTAGCAGCAGGATTGCATGTGTTTCGGGGTGTTCTAGATTTTTGCAACTGAGTTCTGGGGTCTTAGAGCACTCGTGAGAATGTGTAATTTTGGTTGCAAGTCATTTGAAGAAAATCCATGGTGGGAAAGGGGGGATTTGGCATAGTTAAAGAAAGCCTTTGCCACTATTCTTAACTTAGGGTTCGTTAGGGTTAGCAGTATTTCTATTGCATGTGTTTGGGTGGGGGGGGTTTCGAGTCTTGGAGCGATGCTGGCTATGGATGCTTTTGCTTGGTTGCTTGCAAGTGGTTTGAATGCAATCCACGGTGGGTAAGGGGGTATTTGGGCCTACTTTTACTTTCAAAGTACGTTTTGTCACCAGTTTTCTGCTAGGCCTCGTTTTTTGCGATTTGATTGGGGGTCTTCTACATTTTTGCGACTGGCTTTAGTAAGGGTCTGGGTGGGAGCACTGCTGGGAAGATCTAATTTTGTTCTAAAACACAGTTTACAGTACACCTAGCTTGAGGGGAAAGATCCGCTACATTAATTTGCCCATACTTATTTATCCTTCAAAAGGTGACTCAGACAGAGTACGCACTGTCAAAAATATTGTACTGTCTACTAGGAAAATCAAAGTGTGACTTTTTGCACTCCCCAGCCTACATACCTTATATTTATTTATCAGTGGTGTTGTAATATTATATCACTTCCTGTTTTTCGTTGAATAATTACAGGCCGGGTTTCAGTCTGTGCAATGGGGAAAAAAGGATGGAGTCAGGCTTCACATTAGCGAGCCGCAATTCAGCATCCGCCAGGCAGGCAGTGGACAGGGTGTCTTCTGGTCACCAACATTGATGGACGAAGCGTCAGATGGAATGGAGGAGTGCCGCTAATAAGAGGAATTTTTTTCTGCATGCAACTTACTTACCAAATTCAACAGGACAACAACATACAGATACAGTATCCGTTGTGTTTTTCTATGACTGTGACTGCATTTCTTGGATCTCTCTCTGCTTCTAAATTGATCCCTTAACACATCACTTAGTCCACTCCACTATCACATCTGCACCACACATAGTCATTTGTAAGTGCTCCTACGTAATTCGCAAGTCGCAGCACACCCCAGCCCGTAGAGGACTGGGATGGCCCCAATGATGAAGCATGTCACCAAGGGGCAACCCTGGTGAGTGAGGGGACACCTAGAAAAAGAGCAATTTCTCCTTTTCTATCTACTACACCTTCCAGACCAACCCCATTGAGTATTGTGAATGGATTTATAGTGACCAGCAAGGCTCTCAGGTAACTGGCAACAGAGACCTTATGTTGAATATAGTTATCAATAATTCCACACACGCCCTGTACTGTCGCATTCTTTTTTCCACAGATGTCGAAAGTACTACTTACTTTTCACTGACATGCATGCAGTAGTGCATGCACTTTCAAAGATTGATGGATAGGTTTGTACCCAAAGATTTGTTTATGTTCAATTGTTTGCCCATGCTGTGCTATTTTTTCTTGTCTCACAAAACCTTTCCCAAAAACCCCCGTACCCATCCATTTTTCAAACCCTAACCCTCTTCCCCCGGGCTGTGTGGTTTTGATTGATGTGTGACTAAATTACAGCAATAAATCCACACACTTGCTTGGGAGGATAAGGTGATACCAACAGGCTGGTGAAGAAATCCGAGGATATATTCTTACTCTGCTTGACAAAGGCCCATGGCTAATGTCAAAGAACTTCAACCGAATTAGTAGTTATACTTTACCATTTGTTAGGCTACAATGTGGCACTGTTCTAGTGTACTGTCACCTGCTATATTCTCTATTGTACCGTTGTATTGCTCAGGAGGACAAACCAGATTTCATTTTCTTTTTTTTCATAGGCATGCAACTGCCACTGTGTCACACCACTAGTACCACCGCTATGAGGAAATTTTATCCGCCCAGGATTGACAACCTTATTCGCTGTTTCCCGTGGAGCCAGCCCTGGGCCTAGCCCTACTTGCAAACAGAAATTACAGGTAAGGTAGGCGTTTGGTTGGAGGTAGTATAATGGAGTATTAGGAGAGACAACAGATTGACGGTAGTACTACTAAAGTCCTAGGACTATTCAGGAAAACAAACTTACTGTTAAACCCCCACCTACCAGACTCAAAAGCAGTAAAAAACAGGTATGGTCAGATAAAGTTTCAAAAAGTATATTTTTATAGCCCTAACAAAATAATCTCCCGCAAGACCCTCCCTAACCCCAACGATTGTCCTTCAAAAGTCCCCAAAAAACCCAACTCCCAATTCCCACCCCCCAAAAGTCTCTAAAAAAAGGGGCAAGGGACACTATGGCAGGGTGCTGTTGGCTTTAGCAGCCAGGGCATCATGCTCCTTGCGGAGGGTAGCAAGTTCGAAGCGGAGGCCCTCCACCAAGTTCTTATAGTTCGGGACCTCCTGCTCCAGGTAGGACAGTCTGAGGGATAAGCTGCGCCGGTGTGCCTTGCAAATCCTGTGGGGGGCAGCTGCTCTCTTTGCTGCTCGGCGTTGGCGTTTGGCTTTGGTAGCCCAGCTCCGTACCGCTGGAGCACTGCGCTGGCTGGCAGCCCGCACGGAGGAGGATGCAGCTGTCCCCGTGGACGTTGTTGTTGTACCAGACTGTGTCTCCTCCTCCTCCAGGGCCACCAGCCGCCGATATTCAGCGACAGTGGCATCCAGCCTCCGTTGCCGGGCCATTCGAGCCAGCTCCTTCCTCCTTGATGGTGTCTTGGATTTGGAAGGAGCAACTACATGAAGAAAGAAAGACATAGTCTGTAACCTATGCTCCTTAAGATTAACACAAAATGATTGAGCAGAAAGTTGTCACAGTACAAGTAGCAAATTGAAAGCACAGTACATAACTATTGAGGACAGTATCTATGTAACCTCCGACTTCTTCATCCTTGCTCTAACATTAGTGGGAGTTTAAGGAACAAATTCTACAAGCACTATGGACTTCCATTACAGTCGACTATGACAGTACACCAGTCTTATTCTTCTTCTTCTCTCTTGTTTAGGAAAATTGGTACGTTATCTTATGCAAGCCGGCATAATGCCAGCGCAGTGAACTTGCACCCGAGAAAAACAGACGCACACCATGGTGAGTGAGACAGACTTGCGTTACTGTACCGGTCCAGTACATGCAGGTGGCGAAGCTCTTACTTTTCTATTACGGGTGGCACTGAGAATAATCTGTTAAAAGGGCTACTGCTTAATTAATTTAGCTTTCACCCTACAGTGCAAATGAGTATTAGAAAAGGAAAATAAAGAAGCTAAATAATCTGATTATCTATCACTTCACATGGGATGTATTTGATGACATATGGGATGACTTTAGGTGCTTTGCTTATTATTGAGTGAACAGTGATACCCCCACACATGAATGACGTACTACTACTAAACTAAAGTTATTAAGAGAGGTAGGGAGTGTCCACCGTAATAACCGGATATATGCTGTGCTTGCAGTTGCAATACAAACTACTGCTACTATTCATGGTAGTATTTGGACAAAATTACAATTTCTTTTCCTTGCTTTTCCTACACTGGAACGGACGTGCGGGTGCGGTGTTACATGCTCTTCAAAGTAACACTTAGTTCATCCAGTGACCGTCTACTCTCTCTAGATACACATATGCTATCTAAGAGTCAGATAGTACCATGAATGATCCAGGCATCCATCCATTCAAAGTATATGCACACATACAGTTTCTGTTTCACCCACCCAGGCTGTTCTCCTTACACCCATCCTTGCTTCATCATTCACCCAGCCATGCACCATACCATATTCTTTCCTTCCCAGCCACCTCGGGGACCAAGCAAACACATATCATTCTTCTTTGCCAGTCATCATTACATTTCTCGTCCTTCCACACTTACTTACACCCTTCTTTTGCTTTTCGTTCATCCCTTCCATCAAGTTCACCTCAGATCTGATTGGGATTCTTCTCGCCAAAAACTTCACAGCTAAGTCGAAGTACATTTAGAGGAGGCTACTACCTGGTTTATTAATAATACACCCGTGCAGAAAGCACACTCTGCAGTCTTCAATCTCAAATGAGTAACGAATGTATAGCTTACCTCTGCCCGCCACCACCGTGTCATCCCCCACAGATTTGTCCGGCACTTCCACCGCCTCCTCCCCAGAGTTGTCCTCGTCCAATGCCACCACCACCTCGACGCTGGCCCCGCCTCCAGATGTTCCACCTACAAAGTACATTTAATAATGTTAGAATACACCACTCACTACTATATAATATTTGGTCTAGGAGGAAGAAAGAAATGTGAAAAAAACATTATACAATTTAATAATTTGTGACTGTCTACTGTAAAGTAAAAATGTCCCTTTTTCCAGGGAAGGCTGTTGTCTTGCTGCACTTTTTGGCACAACTGATGAATGCTTGCTTTTTATTTTTAACACGCACCACTTTTTCTCCTAACAGACAGAAGCTTGACTTCTAAGAACACGAGCAGGATCAAGTTCAAACCAGGTGAGAGCTCGGCTCGACCACAAGAAATGTGTCCAATTAATCGTCAGCACTAAGCACTTTTCCATTTCCAGTTAAACGTTTACTTTTATGACAAACTTGATATCAATAAATGTGTTTACTTTTAATAAAGCTTTTAAACTCAAATAGACTCTGTGGTTTTTGGTCCTCCAGACTAGAGTGGATGAGCTAAAGGTTTTGGAATTTTTGCAAGCATAAGTCCGTGCCTCTGCCATCGGTGACTTTGGGAGCTAAATGACTCTGCCACACTATCTAGTCAGTAAGGAGATTGGGGGTTCAACTACAAAGTCTGTTATCACTGAGGTATGTGGAAAGTCTAACAGCACCTATTATAATTGATAAACTAAGCAATGCATTATTTAGTGTCCATAGTTCTGTTTGTGCAGATTTGTCCCTGCAACAGTAGTAGAATGGATTGTCCTCCTATCCAAACCAAAAGTAAAGTAGTATCTTATTCTTTCTTGGTGGTCATTCACCTTTTTATTGTTGGCAATTGTCAAAGCATAAACATTTAGAATACTTGAAAAGACATTATGGACAATCCCAGAGGACTGCACTCAGTGCATAGAGCTATTGCTGACTAGAATGGGAGTCCAATAGAAATGCCAAATGTGCAATCTTAGTTAGCTACACAGACAGACTAATTAGAATAATCTAGTAATACCACACGGAGTCATAGTCGAGGCAGAATAAGAATTTAGATCCTGTCTACAAGAAGATCAAAGACGATTTAGAAAAAATCGAATGAGGAACGCTAGGAAAAAATAAGTACTCTATATTAAAATTAAAACGTACTGGGGCCAGCAAAGGAGCCCTCGCCTGCCCGGTCCTGGCCTGCATCGTCAACAGCACCCTCCTCCTCCTCCTGTGTCCTCCTCTTGCCCCTGGGGGAAGCTGATGTACAACATGAAAGAAAGAAAAACAGAAAACATGGATGATATTTGTCAACCAAATCAAACATTTCAAAAGAACTAACAAAATATTTTTGCGAAATAGCAAATAGACAACTACTCCACGGGATATATTATTGACCAATCTCATGTGGTCGACTACGTTATTACTTTAGTATTGCTTGATTTGCGGACCGTCGAATTGGAAATTACCTTATGTAACTCACTAAACAAAGTACTAAAAAGGTTTGCCTAAAATTGGCAGGCAGCAGTCCGCAGCACGCGAAGTGACAGCCAAAGTCCATCGTGATTGAAGATCAACGACAACACTAAAGTTTCCTACTACATTAACCAGTCATTAAAATACTCAAACTATCAATCCACCACCACTATTTCTTCTTATCGCCATGTGTACAAAGGAAGGACTGGACTTGAGTCTGTAGGGGCTGATTTAGAAGCCCCTTGCGGCTCTTTTGCTCCATTGTTGCGTGACTTTTGTGACGCAGCGGCAGAACAAAAGAGACGCAATGGTGCGGCGTATATTAACATCATGACACATATGGGAGATGCATCACGTTGTAAAGCCCTGCGCCAATAGGGGCAGTTCTGGCGCAAGGGAGGGCGTTCCTGCGCAGGAACGCATCCTAAAAGTGGCTGAGGGAAATCTACAGATTTCAATCAATCACTTTGAGGACAATGATGCGTGACTCAAACCCTGCGCCTGCTTGAATCAGACGTACGGCTTGACGCAGCATTGGGGAGATAGGGCACCCGAGAGCATTGATGGAGCTGCACCATCGTTGTGACGCAACTCCAGCAATGCGCCGCCTTTACGGCACAGATGCGTAACGCTTTGGTGACGTTTTGGGCCCATGGTGCGCCGCATTGTAAATACGGCGCACTATGGGTGATGGTGGCGTGACGCACAATTACTGGCGCATCCCTGCTACTTTGCAGGGATGCGCCGGTAATTAAAAATCTGAACCTTAGTGTGTAGCATTACGCAGTTCTTTAAACTACACTCATCCATAATTTCACAGGCCAATGAAATGAACACAAAATCTAAAACAAATAAGCATAGTAGCAACACTACTGAGAAGAAGGAGAGCAGTGTACCTGAAATGCACAGAAGATTTTGAAATATAATTTACCTACAATGTAATGAGCAGCATTATTGCTCTTGGTAAAAAACAAAAATTTGCAATATAATAACACAGCAGGAGAAAACATAGTAGTAAAGAAATAGCTACTACTACTCACCAAGCCCGGGGATCTCAAGGCCAAGGAGGTCGAGCAGATCTCGCTCACGGGTCAGGACATCCGTCCAGTGGTGGGTGGCCTGGTTGTAGGTGCGCCAGACCCGAGAGTGGTGGTAAATGGCCTGGCACACCTTCTCCCACCGCTTCCGGCGCTCCCCGACCCCGTACCCGGCACTGATCTTGCCGCCTCCCATGATGGTCCTGGGGAGGCGGCGCTGAACATAAAAAATGAGTTGGCCCACCTCCTCTGGGGTAAAGATCTCCCTGGGTATGACCTCCTCCCCCCTCAAACGCCCGCACGGGAGCCGGACACGGGGTGCGGGACCCTTCCCCTTCTCGGGATGCTTCCCGGCTCCCTTCACCATGGTCTGGGCGGAAAGGAATAAAGAAAATAGAATAGGGAAGAGAAGAAAAGAAAAGAGTTTAAAAAAGTAGTTTAAAATTAACCAAAAGTAGCAGTAAACACAAAAATATAGGGCTAGAAAAATAGAGGGATAGATAATAAGTAAAATAGATCAAAAAAAACTTCAAACAAGCAAAGGATGGCAGAGATTTAGAGAGGATACAAAGACCATGCCCAGAACCATAGCAATGAATGAGAAACAAGATGGCCGCGCCCGTTCACGACCGCGCGGGTAAGTTCGCGCAAGATTTTCCTTGCGAACACTCGCAAAACTGTACTGGCGAGCCGCACACTTTGCGAGATTACACTTTGCGCCCGGAAACGGAAATACGTCAGGCAAACAAGATGGCCGCGCCCTTGAACGACCGCGAGGGTAACTTCGCGCCTTGCGCTACAGCGGCTCGCAAAAACGCACAAAACCTTGCGAACTAACATGCCGCAAAAAAACAAATTGCATATTCGCACAAATTTGCGGCTTCCGAATCCGATCTCGCGAGTGTTCGCGCCCCGCAAATCCCGCGAAATTGCAGTAAAACGAGGTTTGCAAAACTGAAAGCACTCGGCAGGTGCAAGAGTTCAAACTCATCATTAGTAACAATTCCCTGTAGTGCTTCCTGACTGGGGCCCCTCCAGAATTCAGTTGCTAGTTGCAACAATTGTATGACCCTGCTCTGACCCTCACAGCAGGCTCATAGAATAGCTACAAGTAGGCCACAAAGGTCCTGGAAAATAAATGCACTGCAACAGAAAGCAAATTACAGATAAGGAAGCAGGTGCCAGACTGGAATTTTAAAACAGTGACACATTAATAAACTAACCCCAAATTAATTCATGTCAGTTGAAGCAGGGCTGGTGTGCTTGCTTTTCCCCCCCATAATCTACAGTGATGATGAACCAGAGGGTGGCATTGATGTAACAGAGGGTGGCAGTGGTGAAACAGAGGGTGCTGGGAACCTGTGATGATGAACCAGACGTAGAAACAACATAATCGCGACCGTTGCAAGCCGAAATGTAAGTTCGCAATTGCGAACTGGTACGAAACCCTCGCGAACTGGCAGAAATCCTTGCGAACACACAAAAAAAAATCCGCAAATTTGCGAGAATTCGCGGATTTTGCGGATTGCGAGTTCGCAAATTCGCAAAATCCGCAAACGCGAGATTCGCAAAATTCGCCCATACTTACAATTGACCAATTGGCTGCTGTACGGCCCAAATAAGACAAGACGAATGCCACTTTCGTAGCATCAGTAGGGAACTGTTGTGGTTACAAACGAAGTGTAATTGACATTGATTGATAAAAATAATGGAATTTGTTGTTATCTCCATGAAAACGTTCAGGTGCTGCTAAAGGCACAGCATTAGGAACATTAACAGTAACCTCAACTGGGGGAGGGAAAGTTGCATGTTTTGCTCGCATCCCTGTCTCTGAGGAGGTTTTAAACAAAGGCGTAAAAGCTGTGTTCCACTGAGATTCCCTAGGTTTATACCTGCTTAAATCCTGTTTTAACAAGGTGTTTTCCAACTTTAATTTCTCTATTTCCTCTTGCATATGTTGCAAGATGCCAGACACTGATTCATTATGGGCCAAGTCCTCGTTTAGGGCCTGCACCATGTCCGTGGCATCAATGCCCTCTGTTTCTTCCCCGGCATTCTTCGTCCAACACAACTGAATATTTTAAAGGCTTGTGCTTCTGTCAAAGCCCAGCTCACCTGAGTTTCTGTTCAGTTCTGATGGGGGTTGAAGACAGACCGACCCCACCCTGAAACTGCTTGTTTCAGCTCACTAGTTTTAAACAGTGCACTAAGAACCAGAAGCTAAAGGGAAGGGGAGAAGTGGATAAAATAAGAAAAAGAGAGACAACACCGTTCTTGCGTTTCCACTGTAGAAGAGCTGCTAAAACTTGCAGCCCTCTCTGACTTCTGTAGAAACTGGTGCCTAATGAAACATAAAGAAAGAACAGATAAGTGCAAACCTTAATCTATTAGAAATTCTCTTCTAAAAGTACCTCTTGGATCCTGGTCTCAAGCTGCCAGGTCTGGAATGTATTACTGTTCTGGGATGTGCTTTCTATTACTGTAAAACTTCTGTAAAATGAAACGAATATCATTATCAGAATTTCCAACGTCTAACATTCACCTTAATATAACTAAAGCATAATGTCTTAATAGCAAACTCACTTCTCACACATTTCCAGACTTTTTATAAAACAAATACTGTACTTTTACATCAAAATCCGCAGGTAACTTGTGCAAGTCCTTGATTTACTGTTTGTCTTGCTGTCAATGGTTTCCTCTGTTCGATTCTTAAAAAGTTCCATTGTAAACAATGTTTATTTCACAAAGTTCCACAAAGTATTCTTGTAACAAAGGGTTTGAACCACAAAGTTTGTGGGAGATATCTTGTTCCAAATTGTCTTTACATGAATCCAGAAAGCGCCGACAAAGTTCTTTCAGGTAATAAAAGGTTTTGCACTTACTTGTTGCTGAAAAGGGCTACTGATCAGTCTAACCTTGACCTCTTTCTCTTTTGCAGGTCGATTGTAGTGGACAGAAGAGGGGCTGAGGCAAGAAGAAGCCGGAAACCGGAAGAAGGAAGAGCCAGCAGCCACGCCCGTTGAAGCCAATGAAGGTCTGGAGAGAGCAGGAGTGCCAGAACCGAAGGATCTGTTCTCAGGTAAGTTGGAGGTATAGGAGCACAAGCACTGGGTGAGGCTCAGAGGCTGCCTTTTATAGAAAGGGCTGGGTGTGGTTCGAAGAGCTGGGTGTGGTTCGAAAAACTGTGCATGGTTCTCACAAGCAGGTGTGCAGAGCTTCAGTTATTATGCTAATGAGTTGAAGTAACACATGGCCTAGAGAGGAGTGCTCTAAATAAGCCTTGGTAAAAGCAAGGTCCAATGTGCAAACAAGACAGCAATGTCCAAATTTGTGAATACATTGAGCAACATACAAAGAAGTCTTAGGGAGGGGCTGAGATAACAAGAAAGGCTTTCAGTAGTATGTTTAAAGAGAGCTATTACAGAGACCACTAGTGCAATGAGAGGGGACATGCTCTTTGCTGTGCACAAACCCTAACAGTTGATGAGCTGCTTGAGGTCCTCTTGCGGCTTCTGTGCCTTCGACCCATGGGTCCTCTTGAGGGTCTTCTTTGGCTTCAGGGGGCTCCCCTGTTTGCACAGGCCTGCCCCAACTTACCTGCTGGAGATGAGTCATTTGGACCTTACTGGTCCTGACACTGCACCTTTTTCATCAACTATGTTGCTTGTTGCCGCCAAGGTATGTTTGTGCACCTGCCTGACACTGACACCCTGGCTCTCTACATCTGACGTGTGACAGCTCGTAAATGGCCCCTAGTCTTCCACAGTGTTACCTGGTCATGCGGCTGCAACTTGAAGGCCACTGTCAAACTCTACTGCATCTCTGATGGTGGACATTCATCTTTCACGCCTCCTTGTCAGTCCTGGGTGGCATACACTCTGTCCCCTCTGCTTGCAGGTCCTTCTCACCTTAAATTCACCTTTGGGTTCCACTGGACTCCTTCATCTTCTTCTCCAGCAGCAACTTTCCTGAAGTCCTCCATTGTGGTCTACGGTGGTTTCATACGTCATTTGACACATATGCACCCGGTTTCCCTGGTGTAGGTATCCTGGTTCCTGGTGAATTCAAGGGTGGGGTGACTCTCCAGCCTTCCTTCTTCCAGAGGGTTTCTTCAGGGTTCGCTAGGATGGGTCCTTTTACTTTAAAATTGCAACCGCAACTTATCCGTAGACTTCCATTGAGCACATGGTCATGTTCCCACTCTGCACATGACCTCCGTGGGGTTCCTAGAAACTCACCTTGAGTGGTTCATTGGGTCCCCGGCGCTACGTCTTCTGGGTCCACTCTTGTCTTGAGTCGTGGTTCGCATTCCACTATTTTAGTATATGGTTTGGTCTCCCCCAGAAGACCATTGTGTATTTGTGCTACTTACCTGTTTTATTTGCAAAGTATTATGTGCATTGTATTGTATCTCCAGGTAGGAAATATTATTATGTGTTAGTGAGTGTCTTATAATTAGGCTTTCCTGTTTTCAGTTTCTATTTTTGGTAAATTATAGTGGAGTTTTTTCTGTGTTTTCAAGTTGCGTTTAATACATTAAAAAACAGTGGTTATCAGTGGTTACACATTTTCGCACCATTAAAAAACAACAGAAACAGTGTTTTTCCTGTGTTTATGGAACGTTTAGCTTTTATTATTGCTTGCTTTCTGCACTGATAGCAAATTGTATTTAGACAGAGTACGTACAGTGTATATGAGGTCCAAATAGATTTTTGCATCATCACTCAGCAAAAATTCTGTTAATGATTGCCACATGGATAATATAGCATTCATAGCCTCTTGGACTGAGAACCATCAGCTAATGGACACAGTTGGGATGACTCTTTCCTTGATGCCACACAAAGCACAAAATAATATTTTCGTTTTAGTTCCTGTGCATAAGCAAACAGTGCACCAGAATGGACAAAAAAGTCAATAGCATTCCTCATTAACTCTGAAGATTGTAAAGATACTTTCAGCATACTATCTAACAAGTAGCAAGGATCTCTTACAGGAAAGCACTTCAGCTGAGGTATCAATTTTGACAGGTCATCACACAAAATTGTCATATATATAGCTGAATCCCTGTAAATAAGAACAATATCACTCAAATCTTTGTTGAACATGGAAAGAACAGTTTTAGCAAAGCATACCAAGTGAAACTGCGTTCCATGTTTTCCAAAGGTCTGGTGTCATGTTTTCAACACTATCCAAGATGCTTGGTGATAGCGCTCTTTTGACATATACTTGTCACTATACATTGCATTGAATGTTTAAAGCCTGGGGTGTTGACAATACTGACTCACTAGAAAGTGGGGGCTGATGTAATAAACGCTTCATTGGGCCGCACATTTCCCCGCTGTGCACGTGAATTCAACGCGTGCGCAAATCGGACGGCCGCCAGCCGTCTGACGCACACGCCCACCGTGACATCAGACGGCCAGGGGCCGTCCGACGCACAGAAGAGGTTAAGGGTTTTTACCCATTCTCTGTGGGTAAATGTGATGACACATATTAGGAAAGAGTCTTATGAAACCAGCCATTTTCCCTATCAGTGAAAGAATCAAAAGCAGCCAAAATATCAAATATGATTTTGATATTTCCTGAGTCTCTACAGTTAATAAAATATTTCAAGGCCTAAAACTTACTTCTAATTCCTGCATCTTTAGACCAAAGACCACAAAACTGAACAAAAAAAATAAGAAGAAACAAAATTTGAGTGGCATCCCTAAACAACAAAACTCAAGCAGAATAATGTTAGCACAGTCTTTGTTCCTGCTACCTTGTATAACAAAGTTACATTGCATTGGCCCCTCCAGGAAGAAAAAAATGACTCACTCTCTTTTTCCCTTCTTTGAATGGCCTATATTTTGTGGTTGTGCAGGTGTTTTTTGAGTGTTAATATGTTTTCACTGGTGAGGGCTATTTCTCTTTCAGTGGGGTTTTATCAGTTATTATAGGATTAAACCTAAAACCGGACAGCCTACTAATAATAAAGACCTATTTTTATAAATATACTGTGTGGTTCTTTTGTACTTAACCTATAGCAATAAGATTAAGTTCTGGTAAAACAAGCTGCTTTACACTCCTTCTAAGCCTGAAGGCTGCTCTCCACAGCTACCACTTAGAGAGCTTTCTAAGGTTGTCTAAGGCCACTAAAATCCCCATAAGGGTTGTCTAGATTAGTGCAGGGTGCTACACTTACACAAGTGAGCACCATATACTAAACCAGCCTCTCACACTGTCCTTTCCAACCATTGTAGCAGATTTACTCCTATCAACTGCAGCAGACAGAAATTTGGTTTCCAGGGTACGTACTACTAAAAGGGTGCACTTACCTTGTTTGTGCCACAGCACACCTTCAAAGAGGTGCGCCAAGTACAAACAGGGAAAGAGCACCCTATTATGAAGAATGTGCTGCCCTCAAGGGCAGCAGCAAGCTCATACTGCCCTGGGGGATGAAGTAAACAACTGCTGTTTAAAAGCTGCTCTGTGTTTCTCTGTGCAGACGGCAAGCTGCCTGCATTTTTCATGTCATGAGTGATGTAATATGTGACGTCATCCGCAGTGCATTGCAGGCACGCAAGTTATAGTGAGTCCAACTAACTATAACGTGGGAATTTCATTGGTTTTATGTCAGTAAAATTTCCAGCTAACTATAACTGGTGTGAAACCTATGGTTTTTTCAATGAATTTAATAGGTTTTTTAAATGCTAATTCCTAACTATAACTGGTGTGAAACCTATGGTTTTTTCAGTGAATTTCATAGGTTTTTTAAATGCTAATTCCTAACTATAACTGGTGTGAAACCTTTGGTTTTTTCAGTGAATTTCAAAGGTTTTTTAATAGCAAATTTCTATAGCTATGAAATGTAATATTTTTTATAATGAATCCTATATTGTATATTTATGTAATACTATTTTTTTTATGTATATTGTTCATGTTTTTTTTTTTGCCTGGAGCGCTCCCGGTGCGCGTCCCGGTGAGTGCACCGGTAAGCGCGGTCTTGCGGCGCGCCCCAGGGCGCGTACCGGTAAGCGTTCGAGCGCGTTTTGCCGCGAACTAAAACATCATTGTGACGTATTGCGTAGCCGCGTCCGTGTGACACCCACGGCGTAAACGCACCCAGAAGACCCGAGCGCATAAGATCACACAACGTAAGCATCCGACGCGCTTACACGACGCGCCCCTGGGCGCGCCCGGGGGTGCGTAGCGTAAGTGCGTCGGGTCATGTGGCCTAAAAATAACACTTTTTATTGGTTCAGGACAGTTTTGGTTTCCAAATGATGAAAGCCCTGGTCATGTGACCTGAAAATAACACTTTTCATTGGTTCAGAACAGTTTTTTTCCCTAATGATGAAAGCCCCCACCTTTTTTCCTCATTCTCACTTTGTACTTTGAGTGAAGAAGACCTGTTGAAAGACCTCTCTGTACCTTTTTGGACTGAAAAATGGCTTCAGTAGCAGCAGCAGCAGGATCATCTCAGCCACCACCACCACCACCACCAAGAGGACCACCACAACACCACAGTGGTGGAGATGAAGAAGAGGAGGAGGAGTGGGAGGAGGAGGAGTGGGAGGAGGAGGAGGGGAGGAGGACATTCCTGCCAGAAGATAATACCCCATATAGGCCAAAGCAGCACATTATATGGGAGTTTTTGTTCCATCCCAAAGGACCTCAAAAAAGTGAATGCGCCAAAGGTTACTTACCTAATCTGTGGCATTGAACTTTCAAGGAGGAACCCTAACAAGAAATACTAATTTGGCAATAACACCATGATTTGCCACATGCAGCGCAGGCATCCTAACAACTATGCTGCGGCAGAGGTCCGAGAACTGGCCAGAAACCCTCCCCAATCTTCACCCAGCACCTCCAAAAGAAAGCAACCCACTCCATCGTGACCAGAGACAAGTCCCAAACATACAACCCCAGTTTGGGCAATACAAGATCACTTGTATATTTTGTGGTAAAACAATCATCTATGGTGAGCAAAGCATAAAGCTCATCAACCGTGCTGGTAACAACCACAATTGCCCCAAAAAACCATAATTTTTTCCTGATTTTTTTTTTGCTCCAGTTGAGCCGTTTACAATTCCCTGTTTTTTGTTTCTCCCCATAAAAATAACAAAAAATATATAAAATTGTTCATAAAAGCCAAAAAAAGTACAAAATGTTCAAAAAAACATTAAAAAAAAATATAAAACAACAAAAAGAAGAAAAAAACAGTTCTTTTTAGAACTACCTCCAATTTATTAAAAAAAGGCTAAATTTTTTTAAAACTCTGTCATTCTTTTTTCCCCATAGTACGCTCCCGATACGCTTCCCGGTGCGCGTACCGGGCGCTCCCCCCGCGCAAATCGAAAGAAAAAAAAATGTTTTGCCCGCAGGGCCTTTTTATGGCCCCCACATCAAACCTAGGGGGTCAGGGGGGGTCTACTCTGCCCCCTTTTGGTCATTTCCCCCTTTGTTTTTGCCACCTCTTGTGTCTCGATCCTACCGAGACGCAAGATGGCGGCCGCTCCGGACTGTTTGGAATCTTGACAGACACCCGATAGCCAATCAGCTTTCCGCGTGCGAACTCGTGTAGCGCGCTGGTTTGCGCCCCGGTGCGCGTACCGGGGCGCGCTTATAGATATATATATTTTTTTTATCCTAAATTACTCAAAATCCACTGGAGCACATATCTTGAGACATAGCAAAGGCACATCGGGCTACCAGTCCCTACAATTTTGCCAAGTTTGGTGGAAATCCATTCCAGACGTTCGGGCTAAAAGTGAGTACGACCGGCCTATGGAAATTAACATGGGGAAAACACGTTTTGGGACCCCCTTTTATCTCGGCCCTCGCTTGACGAATCCCCCCCAAACTCTCAGGGAAGGAGCGGAGCACGGCGAGGCAAATTTGAGGAAAATTTCAGGCAGATTCCTCAACCGGCGCCAAAGTTATTCCCAATAGAATGTTGCGAATTCCCTATACAAAATAATCCTAACTATAACTACCTACCGCCAGTAGGTAATATATATATATATATATATATATATATATATATATATATATATATATATATATATATATATATATATATATATATATATATATATATATATATATATATAATTTTTTTTTCAATAAAATGACACCAAAGGAACAAAAATCCAACATGCAGAACCGGATAAATGAATTTTAAAATTTGTCTTAAAAAAAAGAACCAAAAAGCACCCCAACCCATCACTGGTTAACTGGTCATGTCAGGCCGGATCTAAGTTCAAAGTTAATATGGGTCAGGTACAAGAACCAGACAAGACCAGCTTTAGCTCTGGTGACACCCAGTGCGAAAATATTTTTGGCGCTCTCCCCCATGACCTCCTCCTCTGGTTCACTCACTACCACCCGGCAAAAGTGCCCCTCATCCCTCCTTAGCTCCTCCCTCACACACAGGCAAACCATCATGTTGAGGCTGACCAGCCACTCGATGTCTGTGCTGCAATGGTGATACCGGTCTCTGTCGTTCTCAAAGCAGAAAGTGGCCAAGACATTTCTAAGTCCCACTTTTTGCACGTTGGGGGCAGAAGGAGTACACTCTAACACCAGCCAATTGTCCAGGATCAGGGGGGCACCGCGTGGGAGTTAGGACTCACTCCAACACAGGCTAGTAGAGTTCAGGGCAGATCCAATTGGAATTGGGCCAAATGGGCAGTTGCAAGGAGAGAGGCCTCTAAAATCTTGTTGTGTCCCTGTAGCTCAAACAGGAGACCTTGGAGTCACTCCCGGGGGCCTAGATTCAAGGCAAATAGGTCTGGTCTTTCTTCAAGTTCGTCCGACAGCAGGCAGTCCTTCTTCTAATTCTTCACAGGCCCAGGAGTGTTCTGAGGAGCAGTCTGTGGAATCCACATTTATGTTCAGTGCCAGCCTTTGTGTGGAGGGCAAGCCTTTGTCGAACCCCTTAAACCAGTTCCGGTCAGTTCCTTACCTCCCACTAGGTTTCGGCCCAGCCTTACTAGAGAGACAAAAGGGGCTGGCCTGAGTGTGAACTTTATCTGCCAGTGACAATCTAGGCATTCTTTGAAGTTCAGGAAGGGGCTGGGAACAGCCCCCAGGCCATCCTGTCAAATGAGTAGTCCCCCTCCCCACATGCAGAGTTTTGGCCTCTGTGTTGGATTAAGAAAGAGCACCCGGAGGGGACAAATCAAAAAAGACAACCGAAAGTGGGGGACCCCAGCGCAATCTGAAATGTGTAACTTAGTAGTGAACATCTCGAAGAGATTATTAACTGTGGAGGAATACAGTTTTAAATAAAGGAACATCGTTTTTCCCCATATACTCTTCCAATGAACTAGGAACAGAAATAGCATTATTTGAAATCACTCAAAAATTGAGACTGAAATGTTTTTTTTTTACAATGGCAAATGTCGAGGAAGATAAATCACCTGAAATTTTCGGACCAAAAAGCAAATTTATGTCGACACTATAGCACAAAAGCTTGGACATTTTTGAGACATTGGTGAAAAAGGACCGGGAGCAAATTAAATACTCTAAGCCTAAGCACACTAACTTGACCCTCAGGGAGTCACGCATTTTGAATAGCTTGAGGCAAGATTCAAGTATAACGTTTCAACCCGCTGATAAAGAGGGTGCCCTCGTGGTAATGGACACTGTGTTCTATGAACTCAAAGTAAATCAACACGTCCACGACCGAGAAACATATATACTGTTGGATTCAGACCCGACCATATAATTCATGCAATTACTGGAGGTGATAGTAAATAAAGCCGAAGACGATGGTTTGATTAACACGAACACCAAAAAATTCTTGTAGATGTCTACACCTAAAACACCGCATATTTACATGCTCCCGAAGATCAAAGATACATAAGCATGCAACTGACCCTCCTTTTCGTCCCATCGTAGCTGGGTCTGGATCCAAACACAAACCTATTGGACGGTTCGTGGATCACCATTTACAACCGTTAGTCCAGAGTTGAGGAACATATGTGAAGGATACCACAGACTGTCTTGCAAAACTTGATAGTGTGAGTCACCTCATAGACCATCAAACTCTTTTTTGCACGATAGACGCTGTGGCACTATATACATCCATTGCCCACAATGAAGGTCTTGAGGCGGTGGAGTGGATGCTACTTAACTCTATAATTGACAAAGACTTTGGTGTATTTTTACTGGAGTTACTTCATTTTGCTTTATATCACAGCTATTTTATCTGGAAGGAGCAGTACTATTTGCAACGGACTGTTACATCAATGGGGTTTCCAGGAGCCCCATCATGTGCGAATACGTTTATGGCACACTTCGAAGATACTCACATTCTACATGATCAAAGATGGCATGAACACACCACTTTATACCTGAGATATATTGACGACATATTAGTCATCTGGCAAGGTAACAGAATGACACGTGAAGAATGTATACAAGACTTGAACTTGAGGAATCCCAGGATAAAATTCACACATAACATTCAACCCGACAAAATTCAGTTTCTGGATATCGAGATTCAAAAAACAACATATGGTATTTCCACCACAGTTTACCGCAAACCAACTGATGTCAACAACGTACTACACCACTCGAGTGCGCACGCTATTGCATTAAAAAATCATCTACCGGTGTCACAACTGATCAGAATAAAAAGAATTACATCTGATGCATCGATCAGCAGAAACCTTATAAGTGAACAAGTTGAGAGATTTAAGGCCCTTGGCTACCCAGATGATGTTTTGATGACAGCACAACGGAGGGTGGAACAAAAGAATCGCATAGATTTACTCCAAAAATCAGTCAAGGCTTCGAGCCAACGTATGGTATTTGTTTTAAAGCAGTCAGCACAAGCCGCCCCAAAAATCTCCGGGAATTCCCTAAAAGAAAAAACACACCCAAGAACTCCACATTTAAGGGCATGCGGAAATGTTGGAACTTCGGCCATTGTGGCAACGTGATTTCAGGCAACACATTTGCACACCCCAAGACAGGACACAAAATACCATTGAGGCATACATCAGACTGTAACACCAAGGGCGTCCTATACGCCATTCAGTGCCCATGCGGGTTAGTTTATGTGGGGAGGACTTTGAGGAAAGTCAAGACTCGAATTATCGTGCACAAAAGTACAATTCGCAACAAACATTTGACTTCAAGCCTAGCTGCACATTGGGTGAATACACTACACACAATTCCTCAACTTAGGTTTCCGATACTAGAAAAGGTAGAAGACATAGCTGGTAAAGATTATCACACATCCCTGGCTCGCAGGGAAACATTCTGGATTAAACATTTAGGGACCACCACTCCTGGGGGTCTCAATGACCATGTTTGGAAAGCATACTTAATTGCTTACATAGGCAGCCATCCACAATACATTTGTTTATTTATTTATAGAGCTCAGCGGTTCAAGTTCAGCCTGGTGAGTAACGCATGGTTTGATTTTAGCATTTTTAGCAGGCATGCTTAACTACAGGGATTGGTTGCTTTGCACAGATAAGGCTTTTATTTGTTCATGGAGTGGTACCAAAATTGCCTATATAACCACACCATTTTGGAAATGCAAGGGGATCTGTGTTTCTTTTGATTATACCCATCACGCGGTGTTTCAGCAACATTTTACACTCCCTTTACTGGGATTTTCGTCTCTGGTATTTTTCATATGCAAATCATACTGTTAAATTGTGCATTGTACCTTTCATTGGTCATTTATCAGAATAACGTCATGGTACTGTTTTTCTTGTTTACGTTGTAGCGTCCCGCTGAAGGAACAGAATCACATAATTTTTTGATAAACACGCATTTGAATTACACCCCTGAGGAAGGGTTTTTAGAAAACCCGAAATGCATTGGGCTTTTTTGTTATGTTAAAAAATATTACAAATGCAATGTTTATATATTGTCGTCATGTAAATACAGTGAATTGGTAACTGGATGTTATTTACATTTAAACTTTTGTTCAACTTGCATTGAATACAAGAAGTGCTTTAAATACAATTTTCTTTTGGTCAAAGAAAAATGATAATGTATGATTTGTTTTCATGTATACATACAGAATAGTTTGTTTTACATACCTACTTAAATTAATGAAAAGATTGAAGGCAGAGCGTCTCACAGACCTGGGTGATCCCAGGCCTCGATAGTGGGATTAATATACATCTCATCAGCACATTATTTATTTCCTCCACCCTTGATCCCTGATTAATGTCATAATAGCAATAGTTTAACTCATATCTTAAACCCTACGCCTCCGTCAATAACATGCTGAGTTACTTCAAGTGTCTGGAAATGCATCCTGCATTCAGACAACTCACTCTTCCTTCTGACCTTTCACTTTCACGCTCACCGTACACTCACAGCAATCACAATGCACTCACACTGATCACCATGCACTCACACCATTCACCACTTCACCCTGCATTCACAGGGATCACTCTGCACTCACAATGGACTTGTGCTGTTCACCCTGTACCTCACCCTGCAGTCACACAAACACACTACTCACCCTGCACTCATGTGACACTTCACTCACCTGTCCCCTTCACTACTCAATATGCAATCTCACTCAAACAAGCCCATCACTAACCATGCTTTTACTCTTCCCACTCTGCACTTACATCTGCACCCAAATTCATATGGTCACCTCACTCACCCTGCAGTCACTCCTCTTACCTTACCCTCACAATTTCGCATCACTTACCATGCACACACATGGGCATTCCTGCCACTCACACAGTGTAGAAGGTTAATGTGCATGCTACAAAGAATGTGTACCATGCAAATCACAGAACTGAGTGTGAGTAAACTATGAGTAGCGCTATAAAAAAAGGAAATGTTTGTCAGAAAGGTGCTACAGAGAGATGAGGAGAGTTGTTGGTGAGTGGTAGTTTAAGAATTCATGGAGAAGGAGGAAACGGGGAGGTGTCCCCCCCCCCCCCACCCAGGCCCGAAGTTCGTGTCTAGTTGCGCCCCTGGTGCAGGTGCAATGTCACCAGCAGGCCCGGACTGGCCGTTGAGGGCACCGGGCAATCCCCCGGTGGGCCGCATGGTTGAGGGCCGGTTTTGGGCCCCGGGGGGCCGTTTTTGTTACAGGGCCGTTATGCTGGAAAAACGGCCCTGTAACAAAAACGGCCGAAAACCGGCCCTGTCACAGAGCACGGTCGCACACTGCCCCCCCTCCCCTCTCCTCCCGGAGGGAGTGAGGGGGGCCGGCCGAGCACTTTGCCAGGGCCGGTTCTGGTTCCCAGTCCGGCCCTGGTCACCAGGGCCCAAGTGTTTGAGGGGCCCGCTGCTCTTTGTCACTATCATTCTAGAGCAGAGGTCTTCAAACTTTTGGGTGCCGAGACCCCCCTGTCAACATTTTCAGTCATAAGGACCCCCTCCTGACAAACATTTCTAAACCTGTAGGCAGGGCTTCTGGAATTACGAGGCAGGTGAGGACCAAATTACACGGAAGGCTTGACTAAATTGTGTGAGAGGAAAATGTAAATGTTATGTGATGCCACGGTATTTTGGGATAGAATTGCTTCATTATTTTGACATTTTTTTGCTCACAATAAAACAGTACCAGTTTACAACCAAAATACAGCAATTAACATCAGAAAGATGTCTAGTCAACCTTTGTGATGGGCCTTCCACTCCACAGGAATACGTGCTGCCACATTAGAAGCTCACCTGGCCCTGTCCGGGAGCAGAAGGGGTCCCTAAAGCCCTGCCCTCTGTGGATGAGAAGAGTGCCCATGTGAGTGCACGGTGAGCGATGCAACAGTATAAGAGTAGGGAAAGAGGAGTGACTGCAGGGTGAGTGAGGTGGCCATATGGATTTGAGTGTGGATATAAGTGCAGAGTGGGATGAAAGAATGCATGGTTAATGATGGGCTTGTTTGAGCGAGTTGCAAATTGAGCAGTGAGGGGGCAGGTGAATGAGGTGTCACATGAATGCAGATGAGTAGCGTGACTGCAGGTTGAGGTACAGGGAGAATATTGCAAGTGCATTGTGATTGCAGAGTGATCACTGTGAGTCCAGGGTGAGAGGGTGAATGATGTGAGTGCATGGTGATCAGTGTGAGTGCATTGTGATCGCTGTGAATGCTAGAATGAGGAGTGAGTTCTCTGAATGCAGGGTGCATTTCCAGACACTTGAAGTAACTCAACATATTATTGACTGCGGCGTAGGGTTTAAGATATAGGTTAAATTATTGCTATTATGACATTAATCAGGGATCGATGGTGGAGGAAATAAATATTCTGATCTTGCAACATACTTCCAGTCCTATGATTAGGGTTGCCTGCTCAATATTTTGATGTCCCAGACGGTACAAAAATAAGCAGTCACGTAAAGCTGTATATTTCAGCACTCATCTGTGGATACTTGGAACAGCAAATATAAATAGAAAGCACTTTTAATTGTGTTCTAGGGGTGCCTCAATGATCCATGACTGATAAAGGGACAGAGACCGAAAAGTCACATAACGAATGTATTTATTTATGCGTTTTTATATAGCGCGGACTTTACCCGAAGGTGTCAGAGGGCTTCACAATAGGAACAGTAATGTTACATGAGGAGAAAATTACAAGTGAACAAAGTACAAAAGCAAACGTTAAGTTACATGAGGCAAAAGTGACAATAGCGAGCAACCAAAATACAAGAGGTAGCAAACGGTACATTACAGCAGGAAAAAGTGATATGTGTGCAGGTTACAAAAGCGTACAAAGTAAAAGTAGAGGTATAATACTGCAATAAATGGCACACTCAAACACAAGAACAAACGTTACGTAGGCAATGGTGGCACTTGTGCAAGTATATAAAGCAAACAAAATGTGAGAGGTAGCAAACAGTGTGTTACAAGAGAAATGGCTGGTATTTTTTTCTTCTGGCAACTCTACTTTTTATTATTTCTTTTCATGAAATACATTCTCACACTATTTCAGTAAATGTAAAATACAAATGTAAGGGAAAGGCTGAGTTGGGGCCCAGGGGGTACTGGAACTATAAAAAAAACTAAGCCTCAGTGACCAGTTTTCAAAAGCTATGTAAATATGCAAATGGCCGTTAACGACCTGTGAAAAACTCAGGGGTATCGGGCTGTGCTGGAGATAAGACTGCAGACACAGCCCAGCGGAGCTCACAGCAGCTCGAGCTGAGACAAACTACGGGGGAGGAGGGGGGCTGAATCCCTGTAGTCAGATGGGCCTGGGGAAGAAGTGTGATCGGGAATGCGCGACCCCCTTTCAATCACTCCGTGGCCCCCCTGGGGGTCGCGCCCCACACTTTGAAGACCCCTGTTCTAGAGGAAGAGAGGCCAATTTTCATGTGGAATTGGATTGTAGTGAGAGAGCGCAAATTTGAATAGAAATTATGTATAGGCCGTATTTACAAGCACATCGTATAACGTAGGAATGAAACGTATATCGTAATGTGAAATTGACACTTATAGCATATAGATAACCGATGTAATCAACGTAAATATAGGAAACGTAACTATATTCACTTTAGAACATGTATTAGATTTAGAAGGCCCGTGTATGTAGTAGGCTGATATAGAGATGATGTAGAAATGCTTACGAAATGTAGAACGTGCAAAGTAGAATTCATGTACGTGTGAGATTTTAAACGGAGAAGTGGCGAGAAATGTAACGTGGAGAAGTGCACAGAAAGTATATAAAGTTATACTCTACGTAGTTATATTCTATGTAAAATGTATTCAAGTATAATCAAGACTTTTGACGAATATATAAATGTGTGTTAAGGGTTATACTGTGTAGAAGGCTTTTGTGAAAATGCTAGAAAGGTTTAGGTCATTTGTGATTCTAACCTGACTGACCAAGGGTTAGCAGGAGCACAGTCCAATGTATATAATTTAGCGGACTTACAGGAGTCGTAAATAGCTTGATGTGGACGTAAGAGCCAAGAAGTCTAGCACTTGTTAGATTTAAGGTGACAACGCTGGACTAGGTTTATGGCCTGAACGTGATGAGAAGCGCTAAGAATTTGAGACTTGTTTTTGAATGACCATTCACAGGACCTAGAAGGTCAAAGAATAGCAGTCGTAAGTTAAAGTCTTGTTTAAGTTCATATGACTTGTGATTTGAAAGTGTCAGTTGAAGTCACCAATAAGAAGATGAAGAGGACATCTAAAGAAGAAAGGTCAACTTAACGGACGGCGAAAGAGATGAAGTAATGGAGGAAGCTAGAAGCTGACATCATCGGGGAAAGTCCGTGGTGGGCGTCAAGGGGCGTTCCACCCACACTGGGATTGTGTATTTTAGGGACAGCACCCCGGGGATAAGATAGCGAATAGCCCAGCAGGAAGCTCAGAGAGAGAGAAGGGCGAAGCATAGATGACTTGAGCAGATGCGCTGAGAGAGATCAGAGCGCAAGAGAGCAGTAGGCCGAGGACCCTTAGAAGAGCGGATGGGTAGGCAGAGAGGGTACTGCTTCTTAAACTTAAGTTACCTTTAGAGGCTAAGAGAGTTTGAACTTCTTTGGGAGTCAAACTGCTGACACCTTTTTAGGTTAGGAACTTGCGAAGTAGGGATGTCACATAGCATAGAGTAGGGACAGATTTAACGTGATACTTTTCTCTTTCTGTAGATGACGCCAAGGAACCACTTCACATCGAAGCTTTAAATTGCTGAATGTGGAATTGATTCTGTATTCTTTTGTATACTTTGATCCCGAGAGGATTGTATTTGCATTTAACTTGACTTTTATATAAAACTTTTAAACTTTATCAGTTGTAAGTGGTTCTTCTGAGTGGCGTCCGTTAATGGGGTTTGTCTAAACCTATGCAGGGGTTGTCTTTTACTCAATGACAGATACTATCGGTCCAAAATAGATGAATGAGATAAGTTATTAAATTGATCATAAATTGATATCAAAATCTCATTCCCCGCAGTTGGTAGCAGAGAAATGATGGTTATCTTCTTGAGGAAGACGACCTAGGCCAGGTTTAGTTTACCCCAAGGTCCCTAGTCATCGACGACCAGAAGAAGAATTGCAGCCGAAGACGGTACTGACAGTGCGACGAGAGAAAAGCAGCAGAGTCGGTCGAGAGTGAGTATAAGGGTCATGCGTTGTAAGATTGCGGTGTTTTATGTTGTTCCTGTGTTGTAATGTCAAGCGGAGTTGAATGCCTGTAGTGTGATTGAGGGAAGGTTGTGAGCGCGCGCAACCGGATGAAATCTTAAGCTCCAGGGAAGGACTTAAGTGGTTCGGGTGTATCGAACACCCAGAGTAATTTGTCTACCATTGAAAGGGGGTCATGAGGTACCATTGATTTTCCCGACAGACCGATGATAGGGGGAGCGTATGAGTGAGTGAATGAGTAACGGACGCTGGTCATACGTTTACTGTGTGTAAGTAACCTATCAGTTGAGGCGATCGTCTGACTGTGAGAGGGAAGACGTTTCGTCAGTTGAGGTGACAATTACAGTTAGACTGTGGCCGTACAGTCAGAGAAAAGTGATCGCTTGGACGGAAGTAGTCATTTTTCAGTGTATGAATGAAAACGCATGCGAAATCGTGAGACGGGTTGAGAAAGAAGGAGAATTGCTGCAAGAGGGAACGAGTGACGTCAGCATAGAACCGCGCTGAGATTGGTTAGTTTGTCAGACGTCAGCGAAGAGTCGCACTGAGATAGGCCGATTAGCAAGAGCCGCGTAGGGATTGGTTGTTGGTTGTCATCGGGACGTAAACAAGGAAGAGTAAAGGAAAATTGTAGATTATCGAAAATGAAGTGTTTTAAGAGTTTAAGAGCACTCTTTAGGAGAAATAGAAGAAACTTATATGCCGGAGAGGAAGCTCCACCAGAAGGCACACCAGCTTATTATATGGCAGTGAATGTAGGCTTACACTCGATATTATGGATCTCCGAGTGGAATAAGTTAACTGAAGGGAGTAAGGAACTGACGTTTCCGAGATTTGGAACGTTTAAGCTAGATGTGTTGAACGAACTAAAAGCGGTAATGCTTGCAACAAGACCTCTACCGAGGCCAACACAGTTCGAAGCACTTAGTGTATGGTTTAGAACAGCACACGAAAAGAGCGTAAAGAGGCGCCAAGAAAGAGTGAGAAGATCGGTAAAAGCAGTGCAGGATGCTAAATGGGATGAGGAAGCTAAGAAATGGAGGGTGCAAAAGATAGAAGCAGACAAACTGTTCACCATGATAGAAGCCGCGGGAGAAAAGAAACCTCTAGAGGAAGAAGAGGAAAGCGAGTCAGAAGAGGATTTGATAGAGAGGCTATTGACAGATAGACCACCTCCGTACAGCGGAGGGGCCGCAAGTCCTATATTACCACAAGAGGACGGAGCTAGATGGGGGGAATATAAATCGATCCCAGTAACGGATTGGGATGCCAAGAAAGAGGAGGAAGTACCTCAATCTAGTTCCGAACAGAGAGTAGTGGGAAGATTCGTGGTCCAGAAAATGCCAGAAACGCAACATGCAAGGTCTTACCAAATGCCAGATGCTCTACAAGTACCGGTTACCATAGGCCCTATTGTGTCAATCTACAACCCAGAAGGGGTCCAGCAGGAGGAACAGGCACGATGGGACAGGGACAGGGCAGAGATGGAGAATAGGGATACCATGATGAATCCTCAGAGACAGATATTAGCACCAATGAGTCGGAGTACTCCATTAGATGCAGCAACAGGTCCCTGGGTAGAACAAGGGCGTCAAAGAGGGCCAATGGACTTAAGGGGACCAAAACCGAAAACCCATAAGGAATTAAGGGAATACCTGAAAGAATGGGATACTGCCGAAGAGGCTCGGAATAAAAGTTTAGAAACAGGAGCAGAGTGGAGAGATCAGGATAACCGGATCCTCTCTCATTGTGGAGCTGGCGAAAGCAGCCCGGAGTGGGAGAGAGGGAGCCAGGAAAGCAGAGGAAATAATTGTCCTACTAGCAGCGGCAATAGGCAAATGTGCGACGACAGGAGTACAGGGTGTGGCGAAGTGCCTCGTGTCACCTTTAGTGAAGGGGAACGAAGGACGCAGGAGTACCGTAACACTTTCAGATGCACTCACCATACCCCGGGTGAAACGGTGCAACATTGGAATCACGGGAACATGGAGAGTCGTGAAGGGTCTCGCCATGCATCCGGTGAGCGCGAGCGAAGTCATGAGAATATAGGGAGTCGCGAAACGTCTCGCCATTCTTCTGGTGATCAGGATCGAGATCGCGGGAGCATGGGGAGCCATGAAGGACCTTATCGTTTATTGAGCGACACCAGACAGCAAGCGAGTTACAGTGGTTTAGAACAGAACGGTGGATCCTATCTCGTATCTGGAGAAACCGAGCCGAAACGACGAAGTGTAGGGATGGGGGATGGAGTAATGTTCCACCACCCCCCACGGGAAGATGGAAAGGCTTGGGATCTAGAGAGGTGGGAACAAAGGAATGGAAAGAGAACTCCCCATAACTCACCTGTGCTCAGGCGTAGGGCGCATAGTGGAGATAAGAGAGGTATGAGCGAACCACCTAGGACGGACATACTGAGAGCCGAAATAAAAGCCAGACGGATCGATGTAATGAGTTTGAAGTCAGACTTAGATGAAATAATTGACGGCACAGTGGCAATAGAGAGATTAGAATTGTACGCACCAGATGAAATATTATTTTTAGCCAAGGATATTACTCGGAAAGCGAGGTCAGCTCATGAAAATTTATCTAATTTGGCAAATAGATACATGATAGACCTGTCAAGAACCAAAGCTTTACAGCCCAATCATAGGCTAAATTGCACAGACCTAGATTTAGATGAACGTAGAACGATTGGACTAAGAGTACACATACGGGAACTAGTCATGTGTATCAGAATATGGAGAGATCTGGATAGATGGGAGGAAAAATGGTCTAAAAAGGGATCTGTTAGAAGAAGTACAATTGCGAAGTCCCAAGATACAGACCTAATGCGAATGGAAGCTTTCCCTTTGCGAGAAATCGCGAACGGAAACTACGTTCATGTGCCCTGGAGTAGGGGGGATTTGGCGGCATTTACCAATTCCTTCCCAAAGCTTAGAGAAAATCCCGTTGAGTGGTACAAGCAAGTAGAGAGGTTCGTGAAGATCTCTAAGGTGCTGTGGATCGATTTGAACACATTGTTCGATATCGTAGTACCCGGAGATTTGTGGACGGCATGCAAGCTTAGCGTTGAATGGCCCGCTTGCGAGCCTCCGAGAGATATTCGGACAAATGGTCCATCAGACAGAGTTATGGAAAAATACGAAAGAGTAATAACATGGCTGAAAGAGAAAGTGCCAGTACAAGACATAGACTGGGTTAAGATAGATCGAACAACTCAAGAGCCCAAAGAGACAGTTCACGAGTTCTATGAGAGGCTACTGAAAGCATTTAAGCAATACAGTGGGTTAGACGTAATGGATCCAAAGGACATAGGACAGTTTGTGTCGAAGTTTGTTCTAGGATTAAGACCAGACATAAGCCTGATGATACAACAGCATCTGATTTGTTGGCAGAACAAACCTTTAGATGAAATTCTTAGGTATGCAAGGTACTGTAGTGATGAGATAGATTCAAAGGCAAAGAAACTCAAGGAAAAGTTAATGCTGGTACAAATGCAAGCAGCTGGAAAGGGTGGACAGCGGCAACAGGGAATAGGAACGCAAGCGAAGAAACAGAATAATCAGAGCAGAGATGAGGAAGAAAGACCGAGACCGAGAATGGATATTGCGACACTGAAAAAGACAACGAGGTGTCATCAGTGTAACGAAGTGGGACATTGGAGACGCGAGTGTCCTTACAATGTTGAGACAGGGGAATTAGAACAAGAGGAGGAAGAGGTACAGAATAACGTGGTTAAGGGAGCCGCAGCCCCGAAGGGAAAGTTTATCAAAGGGGGGACTCAGACTCCTCGAGCCCCGTTTCCTCAACCACCTCGCATTTCAAATGGAGGAAAAACCTACCGACAGATGCCATTGTTTGTAGGAGGAGAGGAATGCTACTACGTTGATCCACTTACAGGGCAGCGGGTGAATAGGGAGGAAGACTGTACTCTAGGAGCCGCCTTGGAAGTAGATCAGAGAGGACCATACGTAGAGGCTGAAGTAGCTGGATGTCCTACAACCTTTTTGGTGGATACGGGGGCCACTCGATCCACGCTGAGATCAGCGGTAGTCCCAGGTCTGCCAATATCGGGAGAGACGATTCAGGTGGTAGGAGTCGCAAACAAAAGGATGACGAATCCTCTGACCGAACCAGTGTCAGTAAAGATAGGGAATTACAGTGACGAACATCAGTTTGTGATCTGTGATTCTAGTCCTGTGTGTTTGCTAGGGAGAGATTTGCTGTGTAAACTGAATTGCACAATACATTGTACACCTGAAGGAGTAGAAGTGCAGACGAATGATGAGGATGCCGATTTTAAAATTGTAAACTCGCAAGAGTGCGTGGAACTATATCCTACCTTAACAGTGGAGGTGCTTCCACAGGATTTGAGGGAGAAAGTGTCAGCTGAGGTGTGGGATTTTACTGGAGAGGAAATAGGACTGATTAAAGGAGTAGAACCAGTAAAGATCTTGGTAAGGCTCAATGCTGAGTATCCAAGAACACCACAATACAAGTTGACACCAGAGACGATTGCAGGAATAAAGCCTGTGATCGAATCCATGATTAAACAGGGAATACTGAAGGAGATCGTGGGTAGTCCATGTAACTCCCCGATTATGGGTTTGCAGAAGCCTAGTGGAAAATACAGAATAGTGCAGAATCTTCGGAAGATTAATAATATTGTTGTCTCATGTTGTCCAGTGGTACCGAATCCATCAGTGATATTATTTCAGATACCGTTCCAAGCTGAATGGTTTACCGTGATAGATTTGTGCCAGGCTTTCTTTTCGATTCCTTTAGATGAAGAGAGCCAGTATCTTTTCGCTTTTAAGCTGGAAGATCGCGTCTTAACATGGTGTCGTATCCCTCAGGGGTATACAGAAAGCCCATCGATCTTTAACCAGTTATTAAAACGAAATCTTGAAAGTCTAGTACTGCCCAAGAATTCGGTTCTAGTCCAGTACATAGACGACCTCCTAGTTGCGTCAGAAACTGAGGAAGCTTGCAGAGAAGACACCATAACCTTGTTAAATCACTTGGCCGAGAACGGACACAAGGTGTCTCCAAGTAAATTGCAGTATTGTAAGACTGAAGTGCAATACTTGGGCCATAGGATTGAAAAGGGAAAGCGGAAGGTGTCTCCAGACAGAATAGAGGCAATCATGAGAATGAACGCGCCTACAACACAAAGAGAAGTCAGGATGTTTCTAGGTATGGTCGGTTACTGTCGACAGTGGATAGCTAACTTCTCACTGAAGGCAAAACCTTTATTACAACTGACGCACAAAGGAGTAAGTGATCCGGTACCATGGGACAAAGATTGTTTGATGGCGTTTTTGCAGCTGAGGGAGGACTTATGTCGTGCCCCGGCTTTAGGAATGCCTGATTACACAAAACCATTTTTGCTTTACTGCTGCGAAAGAGAGGGATGCGCGTTAGCGGTTTTAGCTCAGATCCACGGAGATGCGCGTAGGCCAGTAGCGTATTTCTCGGCTACATTAGATCCAGTAGCCGCAGCGTTGCCCGGATGTCTAAAATCCGTAGCTGCAACGGGTGTCAGCATTGAACGTTCTGAAAGCGTAGTCATGGGTCATCAGTTAGAGGTATACGTACCGCATTCTGTAGAACTGTTAATGACCAGGACTAAGACTCAGCATCTGACAAATAGCAGGCTCACACGCTACGAGCAAGTCATACTGGCTGCCGAGAATGTGACCCTAAAAAGATGCTCCGTCTTGAATCCTGCAACTTTGATGCCACTTCCGAATGAGGTGGATGATGAAAACTGTACAGATCATGACTGCCTTGATGTGACTGAACTATGCACCAAACCGAGACCCGATATTGTGGATGAACCATTGACTGACCCAGATGAAATTTTCTTTGTTGATGGTTCATGTGTAAGAGACAATGTCGGTCAGCTGAGAGCAGCTTATGCAGTTTGCACAATTACGAGGGTAATAGAAGCCGCTTGCCTGGAAGGAGTACACTCCGCTCAGGTAGCTGAAATTGTTGCTTTGACTCATGCTTGCTTAGCGGGCGACAAACTTCGAGTCACCATATACACCGATAGCCAGTACGGTTTCGGGGTAGTTCACGATTACGGGCAGTTATGGTCTCAAAGAGGTTACATGACCTCCTCGGGTTCTCCCATTAGGAATGGAGAATTCGTGAGACTTTTGTTAGAAGCATTGCAAGGTCCAACAGCTATAGCAGTGGTCAAATGCGCTGCGCATACGAAGAACATTGATTTTGTGTCACTAGGAAACCGCTATGCGGATGAGGTAGCGCGTTACTGCGCAGAACAGGGATATTCTCACACCGATGTAAAAGTGGGGGGAATCCAGGAAAGAACTGAATTGACTATGTTGTTAGATACTGTAGATACGTGGGATGAATTAAGAAGTGTTCAGGAAAAGGCACCAGATGATGAGAAAAAGAGTTGGGAAACAGCTGGTTGTTCTAGAAGTGAGATGAATTTCTGGATATCTGCCGATGGGAGAGCAGTTTTACCAAATGAACTTGTTAGTCCAATGGCAAGGAAATTGCATGGATCAGCACACATAGGTAGAGATGCTATGGTGAGAGTATTCAGACAAACGTGGTTTAATCCCAAATTTAGAGTAGCGGCAGAAGCTGTGTGTCAGCGATGTACGATCTGTCAGCAACTAAACGTAGGAAAGAGAACACCAGTCACATTGAGTCACATTGGGAGGTCTGGGGGGCCTTTCAATAGGATGCAGCTTGACTTTATAGAAATGCCCAAATGCAATAGACTCAGATACGTTTTAGTGATTGTTTGCATATTTTCTAGATGGGTTGAGGCTTACCCTACACGTAGGTGCGATACACTTACAGTAGCAAAATTGTTACTTAGAGAGTTAATACCGAGGTTTGGGGTGCCATCCTCTTTGGAATCGGACAGAGGAACTCATTTTAACAGCGAAATAGTGAAGATGCTATGTTCAGCTTTGAATATCGATCAGAAGTTACACTGCAGCTATCGACCAGAAGCTTCAGGGATCGTAGAGCAAATCAACAGCACGATAAAGTCCAGACTTGCCAAAGTTTGTTCAGCAACATCCCTGAGTTGGCCAGACGCACTTCCAGTGGTTCTTATGAGTATACGTAGCACACCGGATAGGAAAACAGGTCTCTCTCCTCATGAAGTGCTAATGGGGAGAGCCATGAGATTGCCATCGGTTCCGACTGCAGCTCTAGTGAACATCACAGACGATTTGATCTTGGACTACTGTAAGGGACTATCTGATGCCGTTAATTCTGTGTCCCTCCAGGTCCAGGCTGCAGAGGTTCCATCAGCACAAGACTTGTGCCATGACCTGAGTCCGGGGGACTGGGTCCTGGTGAAGAAGCATGTCAGGAAGAACTGCTTAGACGTGCGCTGGAGAGGACCGTTTCAAGTTATACTTGTGACGAATACTGCAGTAAAGTGTGGAGGTCTGCCAAACTGGATACATGCCTCACACACCCGAAGAGTGCCAACACCTCTAGAAGAAACAGCTCCTCTCTCGGATGAGAATCCAGCGGAAACCGGAGAAGCCATAGAGGGGGAAAGCCAAGCTGTGGAGGTGAGCGAAGAGGCTGAGATTGAGACGGAACAGGTCGACGAAGGTCAAGACACCAGTGGGACCGAAGTCGCCTCAGGAGAAGAAAGTAATTGGGAGTCCGATACAGATATCGAACAAACTGAGAGTGACCAAGAGACTGGTCCAAGAACAAGGAGCAGGAGGACAAAGAGAGACGAAGCCAGTTGGCCGGAGAGAAAGAAAAGGCCAAGCTCAGAAGAAAAGCAAGAAAGAACTCTTGTTCCGATCGCAGAAGAATCAGACCAGGAGGAGGAAACTACAGACTCAGGAACTGAAAGTCCAAGGAGATCGAGAAGGGTACGCGTGCCCTGCAGAAGGTACGCCACCCCAGAGTGGACTTATCTAGCAGATGTCTTGGGGACAGAAATCTGGGAGAGTGAAGAAAGTGAAAGTAATCGATCACGATCCATTTGTGGCAGTGGAGATATGGATGTTGACGCCTGGACTCGAGACTGAGGGATTATTGACTTTCACACTTCCCATACCCCCATATTTGAGTCAAATTCAAGATCTAGTGCTAAATAGGTTACAATTTCCAACATTTGGTCAGCAAATGCCAGAAGAAGAAGAAAAAGTTATTTGTTTTGAATTATTGGAAATTGTTGTGAAAGCTGCAGGTGCGAGAATAATAGTGGATGCATAAAAGACTTTTGTGTATAAGCTATACAGAAGAAGATAACTTAGCACCGAGTGGAAAGAAGAATAAAATTAGGGATTACATTTAGAGGACGGAGAAGGGTTAGGGTTGTCTGTTGCTAAAAGAGAGAAAAGACATTGTTGCGAAAAAGAGATTTAGTTAATAAAAAAGGCACTTTAAAGACTGAGAAAGCAAAGAAAGCAAACAAAGACTGGAAAAGAAAAACTTTTCGCAAAAGAAGGAGCTAAGCTGTTTTGATAACATGGAGAACGGAAACCCAAACCGAAAGGCTAGATGTATAGTAGGTACACTAATAGCAGTAGTAATTTTTCTCATAATTACAGTAGTGACAATATCATACATAATAGGACATGAAAGTGATAAAGAAACAGCAAATGTACAGCCTATAACGACTTTGAAACCTGCTCTTGTGGGGAAAAAGGAGGAGAGCAACGTTATACGTGAAAAGGCGTTATTGGCAGATGAAGCTCGTAGATTTCACGTAGACGAGTCACAGGGAAACTTTAGGTCAAATGCATATGCTAAACTATTGTACGAGTATATCGATGCCATGGAGGCCAAAGATTGCTACGTTTGTATGCAATTGCCAGCTTCTGTAGACGAAGGCATTAGATATCACCATCTCCCATTGACTTATGGGATAACATGTAGTTTACTGCTTAGTATATTTTATGGTAGGGAAGGATTCGAGTACTACTTTTCAAATTATGATTCGGTACTGCCTGAAGTTCCGAATTATAAGCAAATGAATAAGTGGGACTATTACAAAAAGGAGGATAGACTAGCTAAATTCTTTCTTCCATGGGATACATTAGATACATCATATGCACGCAGAAATAATCTAACTTGCAAAGTATCAGAGGTAGAGAAGAAGTTCATAGGACAAGTAGATGATAGATACAGAAGACAGAAGATTCTAAAAATGTCAGGACAGTGGAAAACGGATTGGACCGAAGAAGAGAAGGCACATAAAAAGAAAGGTAGCAATGGTCCAATAGCATTGGATAGGACGCAGAAAGGAAAGTTATGTTTAACTCGAAGCAAGACGTATTATGAGAGTGTATTTGTAGGTGAAGTTAATTGCGAACATGCTTTTAGATTAGAGTATTATACGAAAGATTTTATGAAAGGAATGCAAGCTATTCCGAATGTGTATTTTGTATGTGGAAGAAATGCCTATGTAAAACTGCCTGACAATTGGTATGGTTCGTGTTACTTGGCAATTGTCTTCCCCAAAATATATCATGCGAAGGATTTAGCGATCATAGAAGGAAAGGCTTCGATGAGGGCGAAAAGGGAAGTAGGAGATGCAGAAGTAGTAGGAGATGTATTTGGAGCAATGTTTCCTATGTTAGGTTTAATACTTAACGATGTTAAGATCAGGAGACTGGCTACAGTTGTGGATAGATTATCTGCAAGTACTGCAAGATCATTAATGTTGGTAGAAGGTGAGATGCAGTCGATTAGAGCAATGGTTCTTCAGAACCGACTTGCTTTAGATGTACTGCTAGCAAAAGAAGGCGGAGTTTGTAAGACTTTGAAGGTCCAGGAATGTTGTACTTATATTCCTGATAATTCAAAACTACTTGAGAAAGTCATACAGAACATTACACAGATTCATCAAGAAATCGAAGATTTATCAAAAATAAACGTTTGGGAAAAAGTCGGTCATGGAGTAGGAAAGGTTGGGAGTTGGTTTGCTAATCTTGGTAAAAGCATAGTATGGTATATATTAAAACCTGTATTAATAGTATTAATTTGCATAATCACATTGTTAGGTTTAGTAAAATTGTATAAATGGTATAGGTCGAACCGGTTACAAAGATCCATGAGAGAACAAAAAAGGAGATTAGCTGTGTTACAAGATCAACAGTACAAAAGCTTTAGAGCTCTCGAAACGATGAAAAGAGGGAATATTGTAACTAGTTCTGTTTAGAGATGTTATTCAAATTGCGTTTAGTGATGACTCCTAAAAGTCATCAAAGGGGGGACTGAGAGAGCGCAAATTTGAATAGAAATTATGTATAGGCCGTATTTACAAGCACATCGTATAACGTAGGAATGAAACGTATATCGTAATGTGAAATTGACACTTATAGCATATAGATAACCGATGTAATCAACGTAAATATAGGAAACGTAACTATATTCACTTTAGAACATGTATTAGATTTAGAAGGCCCGTGTATGTAGTAGGCTGATATAGAGATGATGTAGAAATGCTTACGAAATGTAGAACGTGCAAAGTAGAATTCATGTACGTGTGAGATTTTAAACGGAGAAGTGGCGAGAAATGTAACGTGGAGAAGTGCACAGAAAGTATATAAAGTTATACTCTACGTAGTTATATTCTATGTAAAATGTATTCAAGTATAATCAAGACTTTTGACGAATATATAAATGTGTGTTAAGGGTTATACTGTGTAGAAGGCTTTTGTGAAAATGCTAGAAAGGTTTAGGTCATTTGTGATTCTAACCTGACTGACCAAGGGTTAGCAGGAGCACAGTCCAATGTATATAATTTAGCGGACTTACAGGAGTCGTAAATAGCTTGATGTGGACGTAAGAGCCAAGAAGTCTAGCACTTGTTAGATTTAAGGTGACAACGCTGGACTAGGTTTATGGCCTGAACGTGATGAGAAGCGCTAAGAATTTGAGACTTGTTTTTGAATGACCATTCACAGGACCTAGAAGGTCAAAGAATAGCAGTCGTAAGTTAAAGTCTTGTTTAAGTTCATATGACTTGTGATTTGAAAGTGTCAGTTGAAGTCACCAATAAGAAGATGAAGAGGACATCTAAAGAAGAAAGGTCAACTTAACGGACGGCGAAAGAGATGAAGTAATGGAGGAAGCTAGAAGCTGACATCATCGGGGAAAGTCCGTGGTGGGCGTCAAGGGGCGTTCCACCCACACTGGGATTGTGTATTTTAGGGACAGCACCCCGGGGATAAGATAGCGAATAGCCCAGCAGGAAGCTCAGAGAGAGAGAAGGGCGAAGCATAGATGACTTGAGCAGATGCGCTGAGAGAGATCAGAGCGCAAGAGAGCAGTAGGCCGAGGACCCTTAGAAGAGCGGATGGGTAGGCAGAGAGGGTACTGCTTCTTAAACTTATGTTACCTTTAGAGGCTAAGAGAGTTTGAACTTCTTTGGGAGTCAAACTGCTGACACCTTTTTAGGTTAGGAACTTGCGAAGTAGGGATGTCACATAGCATAGAGTAGGGACAGATTTAACGTGATACTTTTCTCTTTCTGTAGATGACGCATGTAGGAGAGTAGGGTCTGCAATCCTATGATCACCCAGATTTTTTGCTTTTGTTTCACTGGTTTACGACTTTCTCTGGCTGTGGGCCTGCCAATCAGACCCACAGCCTGGCTGTTCTCTTTCTAAATTACGATATGTACCCTAGGTGCATTTACCAATTGGTACTGGGCCACCTTATCAGACCCTGTAACTCAGGGCATAGGTGTACCCAGGGCCGCCAGGGGCTGCAGCATGTATTATGCCACCCCTGGCTGGCCTCCTAAATTTGACACAACTGGCTGCATGACAGCTGGGGCAAAGTCGTGTAATCACCCTTTGCTTTGGATATAGTAGCCTATATCTAACCATACAATGGACACCCGAGTTCCTATCAGTCACTCCTATGGCAGGCCTTGACAATCCTGAAGGCAGAGTGCATGGGCTCGTGTGAACTGTGTTCTGGCCCGAGCCGAGCCGGTTGCAGCTTGCGGAGAAAAGACCCAATGGCTGTTCCATGATAACGCGTACCACATCGGTAACTTCGGTGTCGCGTTATCAAGACATGTCGAGTAAGGTGTCATACGAATCGGGGTGCTGCCCTCTCACCAACCCTGGCGACGAGGTTAGCATTCCGCCCTTCTAGAGGGACACGACATGTACGTAACTGTGAACCCCGGTTAAAGTTAACGAAAGCCTCAGCTCCACAAAATGGAGGCTGCCACCACAGACACGAGTCTGACCTCCTGCTGCTGGGAGTCCTTCCAGCGAGGAGCACTTGGACAAAGGGTTTCCTGTCGAGGGCGGTGTTCGCACCGTCCCAGACAGGGTTTGTGTATTCTGGGTAGGTAGGGCTTTTGCGAGAAGGTGACTGCGGAGTGGCACCCCGGTGCTCACTACGCATCTGCCGGTTAGAACCAGTTCCAGGGGCGACAGCCCTGGCCTGGGGAAAGTCCGGCAGGGGAGAGGGGTGTAACTACCCCCCTTCCTGGTCCCACCCTTAGGGCAGGACCTAGTCATGTACCCACCCCTTTCTTTAGAATAAAGGCCGGAGCGGGGACCCTTCCAAATTAGATCATCTTTGAATCAAGAATACTTTCTACGAAAGGACTTCAAGACTCTTCTCAAGATTTCTCCCTTGTGGCTAAGGAGTAGTCACCCTGCATCAGCGGGCACCATCTAAGAACTCTGCGGTTTGCTGTAAGTCCTTCCTCAAGGAATCCGACGGCCCAGCTCGACGAGAACCGGCTTCCCTGGCACCTCTGACCTCTACCCACGTCATCAGCTCAGCTGTGATCTGTGGGTGCGACGAGACCTCGAGGGACCGGCCATCATCAGAACCTGCACGCTCTTAAAACCAGCACGACCATCGAGGTAACTCTCTGGTGAGTGCTCTGGGGTCCGAGAAGCCCCGACCCTGAGCCGCTCCAGCACCGAAGTGCGGCCTCCCAGCATCTCCACGATCTGCGTGGGGCCCTTCTGCTCGCTGCTCAGCACGTTGTCTGGTCACTAGCCGCTGGCTTGTGCCCTTCTGTGACGACATCCGAGAATCATCACTGCTGGTCTGGTTGCTCCAGACCGGCCCTTGCTTCCATCTTTGCGAGAAGCACCCCGGACCCTCCTGGTCCACTCAAGACGCCATCTTAGGCCCACCACGTGGCCCTGAGAACTGCCAAGGCTTGTTGCCCCATCCTGGGCCCAGCGACGCCGACAGCATCATCCTTCGTGGGACAGCTCGCACCTCCACCGTGGTCGCCGACAACGCCTCCTGGTCCGTGAGACTGCAGAGCCTAGCGTCGCCCACTCACCTGGTCGAGGTGACGGCCAACCGGTGCCTTCCTGGTACCCTCTGACTACTGGCTAGTAGTACGAACTTGGTCCCCTCTGCTTTCAGGTTTCTTCAATCTCCGATCCAGGCTTGGATCTCTACGAACTATTCAGCACTGGTCGCCGGCCAGCAACTCCTTTTCTTCCGGCTCCTGGCTCGTCAGCGAAGACCCCGACGCCTGTAAGACTTGTGCAGCCGCAGCCCTCGTGGCTAGGTAACTCAGCATTTCGGTGCCTGCATAGCCTCCTTACTCTAGGGTCCCGAGTCCCTCGCTTCCGACTTGCCTTATCGGGTCCGCCCGAAACCTTAACCTTCCCGTGTCCTCGGACACTTGTTTTTAAATTGTGCACTTGAAGTATTTGCTAAAGAGATTTGGTTTGTGCTTAGTACCCTGTCCTCATAAAGAGTACAGGGCTGTTGTGATTCTTAATAAATGTCCTGTTTATTTTCATAACACTTGTGTGGTGTCCTTTCACTGGGTGTTCAAGGGGTACATGTGTGGTAAACAGCTGGCTTAACACGCCCTCTCGAGTCTTTAGCCTTAGACTGCTCGTATCCACGCTACTAGGATAGCTGGTCTATAGGTTGACTTACAACCAAACACCATAAGGGTCGTTGGTACGATACATAGCGGTCGCTAGAATAGCGAACGTTGCATATCGGGCCAACTTCTCACATTGGTGGCAGCGGTGGGATTTGAGCTTGCTGTTGTTTTACCACACGTATCCTAAGAATATCTTGTTGAAAGATCGCACAAGTACTGTTAGTACATATAACTAAAAGCTTAGAATACTCTGAGTTCTACTGAACCAGCTGTTGTAGCTCCTCAAGGCTTAGCACACCTTGGCTACAACTCTTAGCAAGGGAACAGTAGGAAAACACATAGTGTAGGTAGGTGCATCACTTACACCACACTAGAAACAGTATGTCGGGCCAGGGAGGAAACTCTGAGTCTCCCCTTGTGTCAGTTGACCCTCCACAGGTCATCCCTTCAGGATATACTGTGCTGAGCTTCAAGGAGTTAAGATGACTGTGTCACTCCCGGAAGATTCAGCAGGGGTCTAACCCCACAACGTCCTTTCTGATTGGTCTCTTGGAGACTTATGATGCCAGGAGAGCTGAGAAACTTCGTAGCTCTTCTAATCCAGAAGGAGACATGCCTCCCCTCGAGGGAACCCGGGACGATCCTGACCTCATACACCTCGCAACTGAGAACGAAGATGGCGAGGAGGATGAGGATGAGGATCTCTCTGGGGATGAGGCAGATAAGGGACAGGTAGAAGTCGTCAGACTAAGCAGGTCCAACTTAAGCAAACATGATAGCGGTACTGGGGAACCCCTGGGGCCACTATCAGGTCAGCTTAACATTGGGAATGGACGAGCCCGATCTCTGTCAAGAGACTCTGGCGGATCCCTTCGAACCAATGGCTCTCACAACTCTTCTCAAAGAGGGATGACATCCCCTCAGAGGAGAGTGTACGAAGCTAAGGAAAGGGCAGCCAATCTGAGGATCGAAAGGGAAGAACTTGCCCTGGCCAAAGAAAGGCTTGCCTTTGCTAGAGAGCAACAGTTAAGTGGGGTAGTCCCCACTGGTGGCAGCAATGTACCTAGTAATAGGGAAAAGAGTTTCGATACGAAACACCTTGGGAAGATAGTGCCCCCCTTTAAACAAGGGGACGACATCCACAAATGGATTACTGCTTTGGAGAGGGCCTGCACTGTGCAGGGTGTTCCCCAGAGTCAGTGGGCAGCTATCTTGTGGCTCTCCTTTGAAGGAAAAGGAAGAGACAAGCTCCTCACCACAAGGGTGGAGGACGCTAACAATTACCAAGTCTTGAAGAATACACTCGTTGAAGGGTTCGGCCTAACCACTGAGCAGTACAGGGTGCTGTTCAGGGATACCCAGAAAACGCAGTCTCAAGATTGGTCTGATTTCGTCGATTGTGCCACTAAGGCTTTTGAGGGCTGGTTGCTGGGCAGTAAGGTTACTGATTATCAAGGATTGTATAATTTGATGATGAGAGAACAAATTTTAAACAATTGTCAGAACCAGTTGTTGCATCAGCACCTTGTCGACTCGGATCTGACCTCTCCACAAGAATTGGGAAAGAAGGCAGACAGATGGGTTCGTACAAGAGTTAAGCAGAACCAGGGCCAGAATCAAGGTGGTCAGAAGAAAGCAGACCAGAAGGGTAAAGATTCTAAAGGGGAACAAAATGACCAGAAGTCTTCGACAGGTCCCCAACAACCCAAAGAGGGTGGGGGTCAGGCTCCCCAAAAGAAGAAAGAAGGCCAATCCAAAAGGTGGTGCCAGTACTGTAAAAGTAAATCTCACTGGTTTAGTGAGTGCACCAAGAAAGGAGGAGGGCAGACTCCTGCCACTGCAGCCCCTAAGGCACCTGTGCCCCCTAGTACAGTCAGCAGTGGTAGTGCGCCTCCCAAGGGTTTAGTAGGGTTAACCCTGGGTTCTGAGGGGCGTGACAACTTAGTTGGCACACTCACTCAGGCTGTCCTTGTCAGTACGGGGGACGCAGACGTATCCCCTGACGTAAGCCCCAATACTTTGGGCAAATACCGACAGACGCCTTTCATAAATGGAAAGATGGCTCAGGCCTATAGGGACACTTGTGCCAGCGTCACCATGGTGACGCCTAACTTTGTGGACCCTGGACAGATCATGCCAGGTACAGAATTCCTGGTGACCAATGCAAGCAATGTCACTACCAATCACAGTATGGCAATTGTAGCTTTCTCCTGGGGAGGGGTAACTGGCCAAAAGAAGGTTGTAGTTAGTCCAGACCTCCCAGTGGATTGTTTGTTGGGCAATGATTTGGAGTCGTCACAATGGTCAGAAGTGGAGCACCGGACTCACATGGAAATGTTAGGTTTGCCAGCACATGTGTTCGCTGTGACTAGGTCACAGGTCAGGAAATGCCCCACTGAACAGGTGCTGGATCCTGGAACAACGGACCAGACACCTCCCAAGAAAAAGAGCAGTAGGGTTAAGGCTGCGCCTTCCCCCTTGCCCCAGGTCGTGGATCAAGTCTCAGAGGAGGCTGACCTACAAGAATTGAGGGAAACTGAGCCTAGGGAGTTCGAACTTGATCAAGTTGAATTCTTGGGTTCAGGGGGACCCTCAAGGGAGGACCTGGGGAAGGATCAGTTAGACTGCCCTTCTCTTGAACCTCTCAGACAGCAGGCTGCTGCTGAGGCTGCTGGGAACGCCACAGGTACCCACAAGGTATACTGGGAAGATGGACTCCTGTACACTGAGTCGAGAGACCCCAAGCCTGGCATGACCAGGAGGCTGGTCGTACCCTTGTCTCAGCGTGGTTTCCTACTTACCTTGGCCCACGAGATTCCCTTAGCAGGTCACTTAGGTCAGACGAAAACGTGGGACAGGCTTGTCTCGCACTTTCACTGGCCTCACATGAACGAAGATACCAAGGAGTTTTGCCGCTCCTGTGTCACTTGCCAAGCCAGTGGTAAGTCAGGTGGCACGACAAAGGCCCCCCTTATACCAATGCCTGTGGTGGGGGTGCCCTTTGAACGGGTGGGGATCGACATCGTCGGTCCCATGGAACCACCTACAGCATCAGGGCACAAGTTTATACTGGTGGTAGTGGATCATGCCACCAGGTATCCTGAAGCTATTCCCCTTAGGACCACTACAGCACCTGTTGTGGCAAGAGCCCTAGTTGGAGTATTCTCCAGAGTGGGCTTCCCTAAGGAGGTCGTCTCCGACAGAGGTGCAAACTTTATGTCGAGCTACTTAACTGCTATGTGGAAGGAATGTGGTGTCAACTACAAGTTCACTACACCCTATCATCCACAATGCAATGGGCTTGTTGAGAGATTCAACAGGACCCTAAAAGGGATGATTCATGGACTACCGGAAAAGCTTCGGCGTAGATGGGATGTCCTGATCCCCTGCCTCTTGTTCGCCTACAGAGAAGTCCCACAGAAGGGGGTTGGCTACAGCCCTTTTGAACTTCTGTACGGGCATCCTGTAAGGGGACCCCTGTGTTTGGTGAAGGAAGGATGGGAGAGACCTCTCAAAAAGCCTGCAGCCAACATAGTGGACTATGTGCTTGGCCTCCGCTCGCGGATGGCTGAGTACATGGAAAAGGCATCGGAAAACCTTAAGGCCAGCCAAGAACTCCAAAAAGCTTGGCATGACCAAAAGGCTGTCTTGACTGTTTTCCAGCCCGGACAGAAGGTGTGGGTGTTGGAGCCAGTGGCCCCAGCAGCACTCAAGGACAAATGGTCCGGGCCCCACACCATCCTGGAGAAAAAGGGAGAGGTCACCTACCTGGTCGACCTGGGAACTCCCCGGAGCCCCCACAGGGTGCTTCATGTCAACAGGATCAAAGCATATGTCGACAGGAAGGACATGAGTTTGCTCATGGCCCTAGATGAGGGACAGGAAGAGGAGAGTGACCCTCTCCCCGACCTGCTCACTCAGAATCCTGACGATGGCTCGGTAGATGGTGTTGTCTTTTGCGGCAGCCTCTCCGAACATCAACAGAGCGACTGTAAACAAGTTCTTCAGTCGTTCAGACATATGTTTTCTCTAACACCCAGTCAGACCGATTGGTGCACCCATGAGGTCGACACTGGCGACAGCTTGCCCGTAAAGAGTAAAATCTACAGGCAGCCTGATCACGTTAGAGACTGCATCAAAAGTGAAGTGCAGAAAATGTTGGAGCTGGGAGTCATTGAACCCTCGGATGGCCCTTGGGCTAGTCCCGTAGTTCTAGTGCCGAAACCTCACACCCAGGGTGGTAAGAGAGAGATGAGGTTTTGCGTAGACTACAGGGGTCTCAATGCAGTCACTAAGACTGACGCCCACCCAATACCAAGGGCAGACGAGCTTATCGATAGATTGGCTTCGGCCAACTACTTAAGTACGTTTGACCTGACAGCTGGGTACTGGCAAATCAGGCTAGCTGAGGACGCCAAGCCTAAAACCGCATTTTCAACCCCTGGTGGGCATTATCAGTTCGTGGTGATGCCCTTTGGTCTGAAAAATGCACCTGCCACCTTCCAACGGTTGGTGAATCAAGTCCTTACTGGGCTGGATGACTTCTGTGCGGCGTATCTTGACGATATTGCTGTCTTTAGCTCCACCTGGGAGGATCACCTGGTCCACCTGCGGAAGACGTTAGAGGCACTGCAAGCAGCAGGTCTCACTATCAAGGCCACCAAGTGCCAGATAGGGCAGACACAGGTTGTATACCTGGGCCACCTTGTAGGTGGGGGTCAGGTTCAGCCACTGGAGAGCAAGATACAGTCAATCAGGGACTGGGCTCCTCCAACCACCCAGACTCAGGTTCGAGCTTTCTTGGTCCTGACTGGTTACTATAGGAAGTTTGTCAGGAACTATGGTTCAATTGTGACACCATTAAACGAACTGACGAGTAAGAAAATGCCAAAAAAGGTTCAGTGGACAGCGAGCTGTCAAAAAGCATTCGATGACCTAAAGCAGGCCATGTGCACGGCGCCTATCCTCAAGAGTCCGGACTACTCCAAACCATTCATTGTCCAAACAGATGCTTCTGAGTTGGGTGTGGGAGCTGTTCTTTCTCAACTGAATTTTGATGGTCAAGACCAGCCCATTGCTTTTATAAGCAGAAGGCTGACCCCTAGAGAGAAGAATTGGTCAGCTATTGAGAGGGAGGCCTTTGCTGTGGTTTGGGCCCTGAAGAAGCTGAGGCCATACTTGTTTGGCACTCAATTCAAGATTCAGACCGACCATAAGCCCCTCTTGTGGCTAAATCAGATGAAGGGTGAAAACCCCAAACTGCTTAGGTGGTCCATTTCCCTACAGGGGATGGACTTCACAGTGGAACATAGACCTGGTACTGATCATGGCAATGCCGATGGGCTCTCCAGATACTTCCACTTAGAACAAGAAGACTCACCTGGTCAAGGTTAGTTAGTTGTTCCGACGTTTGGGGGGGGGGTCATGTAGGAGAGTAGGGTCTGCAATCCTATGATCACCCAGATTTTTTGCTTTTGTTTCACTGGTTTACGACTTTCTCTGGCTGTGGGCCTGCCAATCAGACCCACAGCCTGGCTGTTCTCTTTCTAAATTACGATATGTACCCTAGGTGCATTTACCAATTGGTACTGGGCCACCTTATCAGACCCTGTAACTCAGGGCATAGGTGTACCCAGGGCCGCCAGGGGCTGCAGCATGTATTATGCCACCCCTGGCTGGCCTCCTAAATTTGACACAACTGGCTGCATGACAGCTGGGGCGAAGTCGTGTAATCACCCTTTGCTTTGGATATAGTAGCCTATATCTAACCATACAATGGACACCCGAGTTCCTATCAGTCACTCCTATGGCAGGCCTTGACAATCCTGAAGGCAGAGTGCATGGGCTCGTGTGAACTGTGTTCTGGCCCGAGCCGAGCCGGTTGCAGCTTGCGGAGAAAAGACCCAATGGCTGTTCCATGATAACGCGTACCACATCGGTAACTTCGGTGTCGCGTTATCAAGACATGTCGAGTAAGGTGTCATACGAATCGGGGTGCTGCCCTCTCACCAACCCTGGCGACGAGGTTAGCATTCCGCCCTTCTAGAGGGACACGACATGTACGTAACTGTGAACCCCGGTTAAAGTTAACGAAAGCCTCAGCTCCACAAAATGGAGGCTGCCACCACAGACACGAGTCTGACCTCCTGCTGCTGGGAGTCCTTCCAGCGAGGAGCACTTGGACAAAGGGTTTCCTGTCGAGGGCGGTGTTCGCACCGTCCCAGACAGGGTTTGTGTATTCTGGGTAGGTAGGGCTTTTGCGAGAAGGTGACTGCGGAGTGGCACCCCGGTGCTCACTACGCATCTGCCGGTTAGAACCAGTTCCAGGGGCGACAGCCCTGGCCTGGGGAAAGTCCGGCAGGGGAGAGGGGTGTAACTACCCCCCTTCCTGGTCCCACCCTTAGGGCAGGACCTAGTCATGTACCCACCCCTTTCTTTAGAATAAAGGCCGGAGCGGGGACCCTTTCAAATTAGATCATCTTTGAATCAAGAATACTTTCTACGAAAGGACTTCAAGACTCTTCTCAAGATTTCTCCCTTGTGGCTAAGGAGTAGTCACCCTGCATCAGCGGGCACCATCTAAGAACTCTGCGGTTTGCTGTAAGTCCTTCCTCAAGGAATCCGACGACCCAGCTCGACGAGAACCGGCTTCCCTGGCACCTCTGACCTCTACCCACGTCATCAGCTCAGCTGTGATCTGTGGGTGCGACGAGACCTCGAGGGACCGGCCATCATCAGAACCTGCACGCTCTTAAAACCAGCACGACCATCGAGGTAACTCTCTGGTGAGTGCTCTGGGGTCCGAGAAGCCCCGACCCTGAGCCGCTCCAGCACCGAAGTGCAGCCTCCCAGCATCTCCACGATCTGCGTGGGGCCCTTCTGCTCGCTGCTCAGCACGTTGTCTGGTCACTAGCCGCTGGCTTGTGCCCTTCTGTGACGACATCCGAGAATCATCACTGCTGGTCTGGTTGCTCCAGACCGGCCCTTGCTTCCATCTTTGCGAGAAGCACCCCGGACCCTCCTGGTCCACTCAAGACGCCATCTTAGGCCCACCACGTGGCCCTGAGAACTGCCAAGGCTTGTTGCCCCATCCTGGGCCCAGCGACGCCGACAGCATCATCCTTCGTGGGACAGCTCGCACCTCCACCGTGGTCGCCGACAACGCCTCCTGGTCCGTGAGACTGCAGAGCCTAGCGTCGCCCACTCACCTGGTCGAGGTGACGGCCAACCGGTGCCTTCCTGGTACCCTCTGACTACTGGCTAGTAGTACGAACTTGGTCCCCTCTGCTTTCAGGTTTCTTCAATCTCCGATCCAGGCTTGGATCTCTACGAACTATTCAGCACTGGTCGCCGGCCAGCAACTCCTTTTCTTCCGGCTCCTGGCTCGTCAGCGAAGACCCCGACGCCTGTAAGACTTGTGCAGCCGCAGCCCTCGTGGCTAGGTAACTCGGCATTTCGGTGCCTGCATAGCCTCCTTACTCTAGGGTCCCGAGTCCCTCGCTTCCGACTTGCCTTATCGGGTCCGCCCGAAACCTTAACCTTCCCGTGTCCTCGGACACTTGTTTTTAAATTGTGCACTTGAAGTATTTGCTAAAGAGATTTGGTTTGTGCTTAGTACCCTGTCCTCATAAAGAGTACAGGGCTGTTGTGATTCTTAATAAATGTCCTGTTTATTTTCATAACACTTGTGTGGTGTCCTTTCACTGGGTGTTCAAGGGGTACATGTGTGGTAAACAGCTGGCTTAACACGCCCTCTCGAGTCTTTAGCCTTAGACTGCTCGTATCCACGCTACTAGGATAGCTGGTCTATAGGTTGACTTACAACCAAACACCATAAGGGTCGTTGGTACGATACATAGCGGTCGCTAGAATAGCGAACGTTGCATATCGGGCCAACTTCTCACAACGCCAAGGAACCACTTCACATCGAAGCTTTAAATTGCTGAATGTGGAATTGATTCTGTATTCTTTTGTATACTTTGATCCCGAGAGGATTGTATTTGCATTTAACTTGACTTTTATATAAAACTTTTAAACTTTATCAGTTGTAAGTGGTTCTTCTGAGTGGCGTCCGTTAATGGGGTTTGTCTAAACCTATGCAGGTGTTGTCTTTTACTCAATGACAGATACAATCGGTCCAAAATAGATGAATGAGATAAGTTATTAAATTGATCATAAATTGATATCAAAATCTCATTCCCCGCAGTAGTCAAAGAGAAAACCAGCTGTGGGAGAGTTAATCAGCAGCGGATGTCTTCAGAGCAAGCAGCATCTAACGACCTCACTGTGGCACCTACCAATCCCGGTAACCCTTAGTATGACTGGTAATGTGCAAAAAATAACAGGAAACAGCAGCAAAGGTACGTGAAGTGCTGTAGAACTGTCTGTGCTTCGACAATTTAGGGCCCATCCCAAGCCAACTAAAAAGCTTCAAACAAACGTACTCGATCTCGATTGTCACGATATTGACACAAACATCTTTTAACCCCAGAACTGCTATTGGTTTATGCCGAGGAGTAGGAATCCATTTTCAAGTATGTTCTTCTTTACACAATGGACAATAACATTTGAGTGTATGATACCGAGAAGCTTTTCCCGCGCTTTTTTGTTTCATTTTCTAATTACACCACTTACCATCTTGCAAAAATCATGCTGGCTGTGACCCCTCGATTCCATTAAATGAATTAGAGGACAAGGAACATCAGTAAATCACCCCAATTTCCTACGTCTTTTATACGATAAATTGACGGTGAGGTGTCCGAGTACCCTAAAAAGGAAGTCTCGCTCTGCAGCTGGACTAACAGAAATGCCCAATTAACCAAATCACTTCTGAAACTAGCGCCGTCATTTATGATGTCTGGTATGAGGGCATCAACAAATCACTGTGACCAGTAAGTGACGTTGTGAGGCACTTCAAATATTGCTCATGCCTTATGTAAGTTAGACTGAATCATCAATGGAGTTCAATAGGTTTAAGTATTTAAGTAGTCGATCTGTGGGTGTACACTTCTGACGCTGACATTCCTTGATGCTTGCTGAAAACTGCGCGGATCACTTTCCCTCCAGCCCCCCCCCCCCCCCCCCCCCCCCCCCGCCAGTACTTTCACGGCTCGCATCTGCTGCAGCCACACCTGCCCACAGAGACAACTGGGGGACTAGAAAGGCGACTGGTCCGTCTAGGTGGCCCTGTGACGAGCACTGAACACGGCTGAGAGAATGGCCGCATGTGTCACGCTTGTATATCTTTAGGAAAAACACCCGTCGGGGCAGCTGAGTGAACAGCAACTGTTTTATGATTCAAGCGTCCAAAGCCGCCTTGAATTCACTAAAAGAAGTCCTTGTTCTTAGGTAATTTTCCTGCTTCTTCTACACCCCTGTGAATCCATTATAAGGCTCATTCTAGAATGGTAAAAACAGAAAACCTAGAATGGTCAAAGGAAGGCCTCATCACTACTTTGTGTACACAAAATATTTACGAAGTAAGGCTCACAGTATGGCAACATATTAGTGAGAAAAGGAAATTGTGTGAGTGCTGTGCAACTGAAACATGTGCGAGTTTACATGCATACCTTTTCTTTCAATTTTAGCATTAAGGGGCGCATGCATCAAGCTTTTACCGGTCACAAACAGGCCGATTTGCAGAATTGGGTCGTTTGCGACTGGTAAAAGCCTTTTGGGATGCATCAATCCAAAATGCATTCCAAAAGTAATCACAATTTTTGAGATTACCTATTTTGCAAATGCAGTTAGGTAATCACAATTTGTGATTTCCTAAATGCAATGCAAGAAGCATTTTCAGAATGCAACTTTGCATTAAGGAATCACAAATTAGTGTTAACTTCAAATTGATGGTAATTTGCAATTCCTTAGAAAAATGCACAAAATTTAATTTTTCTAAGTGCCATGTAGCGCATACACATGCCCTTAGGGCATGTGTGTGCGCCAAATGTGCACACATACCATTTTTGGAGGTGCATCAGGGGGGCCTTTTAGCCGCCTAGCACCCTTGAAATTGCATTCGTAATTTGCGATTACCAAATAGGTATGCTTTACCATTCATTCCCATGGGCTTCTAGGCCCAGAGGAATGAATAGGAAATCATTCCCTAATAGTGAATCGCACTTTGTGATTCGCTATTAGGGAATGTGTTGGAATCGGTAATATTTTAGCAAAACCTACATGCATAAGAAATTGCGATTCCTTAATAGCGATTCCTTAAAAATAGCTTTTAAGGAATCACAATTCCTTAGCTTGTGCATGTGCCCCTATATGCGCTGGGGCTCAGCTTTACTTCCCAGCTTCCCAGCCTCTGCCTGCAGTATGTGTCAATGTGGTGTTTCTATAGCTCAGATCTAGCTAAAAGGCGGCGGTGCGGTGTACAAGATCAATGACAAGCATAACATCGAGTGACAAGAGAGGCTGTTGGCTTTTGGATGGTTAATGCATTGTGAAATAGTGTAGCTTAAATAGGGGTGTCTTCAACTCTTTCCTAAATTGGAACAGTGTTAGGCTGGTTTTAATGGATATATGGATGTAGGTTCAGACCCTGGGTACATAGGTGGATAAGGCCTACTGCCTTCTTTTTTGCATTTCGTAGTCTGCAGTCTGATAGTGTCTCGGCTCTGGGTGTGCCAAGAACCACCAGAGATGATGAGCTTGTCTGTAAGATAAGCGGGGCTGCTGGTTGTGATGGCTTTGTAAATGATGCAGCTAGTTTTGAATATGGTGCAGGCCAGCAAGGGGAGCCAATGGAGTTCGATCAGAATGGGGGAAGGGGGGGGGGCTGTGATCATGTTTCTCCAGGCCCTGGATTAGAGTTGCTGAGGCATGCTGGCACTGTCTTAAGCGGCGCCAGTGTGGAGACTGAGAGGATATGGAGCATGATGTTACCACCATCCAAATGTGAGAGTACAAGGATGTTCTGTTTCTGCTGATGGCTTCTTTGATGGTCTTTGTACAATACTTTGCTTTGGCTGGTTTGATAAGCAGTCTGCATGTTGCGTGGAGGGACCTCCTTATCATGAGTTCATCAGGAGTTTGGTTTTTCTTCCATTTTCATTCCTCTCTGCAAGAACCTTTATTGTCAGAAAAGGTATTTAGAGAACCAGGGTGCTGAATCTTTGACTTTCAGATTCATGTTTTAATTGGGGCATGGGTGTTCAAATATTTTTGCAAAAACGTGTTGCAGTTGTTTAGAAGGGATTTAGCGTTAAAGTGAAGTTGGTACAGTGAGAAAGGAGATCAAGAATGAAGTAGGCGCCAAGCTTGTGATAGGTGATGAAGTCTGAGATATCTGGAGTACTACAGAACGAGTGTTAATGAGCGTGAATTAGACGGTGTCTTCTGTAGTTTGAAAGTGTGTGTAGTTAGTGGGATGTGAACAAGGCTCAGCCTATGTATTGAGCTAATGCTATGTAATTGCTTGGCTCATATAGGCCTAGATGAGATTGTGGGGATTGACAGAATGGGGTGCTGGGTGAGGTATATTTGTGTATCTTACCTACATTTAGATCCCCAAATGGCCTTTCCTGGTCCTAACAAGCCCACACACGCAATGCTCTTGTTTGGGTTCACCCTCTGCTAGGGACACCAGTGAGATGGGATGCCCTAAAGAGTTGATTTATTTAGAAAGATGGAAATGTTACCATGCCCTGAACAGATGAATGCTGTGAGATACAGTAAGGCCACCTGCTGTGCAGATGGGAAATGAAGTTCTCTCACAAAGTTTCCTCTTTAAAAGTTGGTTTTGGTAGTAAACCAGTGATGACACTTTCTGTACAGATTAATGATGGGAAACTAAATGCTTCAGCTTGGTTCTTCTTTTAAATCTGGTTTTGGGAAATGGTGTTATCTCCTGTGCAGAGGGATGATAGTGCATGCAGTGATGTCCCTTACTGTGCAGATGGATGACGGCAATAAAGTCCTCTTGCCTGTTCTCTTCTTTTAACAATGTTTTTTTCCAGGTGGAACGATGGCCAAATGGTAGACGGACCACCTAATATTTTGCAAATAGTTAGAAATGTGGACATTTGCACCATAGTGACCCTCTGTGATGTTTTGCAGCATTAAGAAGTCTTTGGGTGAATGTGCACTACAGAAATAAATAAAAAATAAATATTTGTTTTTTTTTAAAGGGTTACTTTCAGTTCTTAATGTTTTATTACCAATATGGTACAGAAGATTAAGTAATTTCACCATCATTTCTCTCTTTTGTGTAGAAAACTCATGGTTACAATAAGTTGTATGACATAAAGACCATTTTAATAAAGAGGTTGTGTGCATTGTTAGATTCTTGTCCCTTGTGCAAATAGTTTGGCTTTTCGAAGTAACCAAGGCTTTACAGTATATAAAAATCAAAGTATTGCCAAAAGTAATGAAGTGCACCATTGTTGTCAAAACCAGAGGTGTAGCTTCCATTGGTGCAGAAAGGCATCTAGTGAAGTGGGTTGTATTTAGCGTTGTGTAGAGTATTTCCAGGTTATCTCTTTATGTTGCCTAATTAATCGACTTTGTGCATCCTTGCCTGCCTTGAAGAACATCTGCTATATTATGGTACATTAGCAATTCGTCCTCACTGGGACCAACCCTTAACAATCACTCCTTTAACTGAGTCCGAGGTGCTTCCTCTCACCTACTCACTTCGCATGTCTATTCTGTGATCAGTCCATTCACCACATATACAACCCTGTCTACTACACTCTCCTCATTTTCATCTTGTGCCAGGGCAACCGAGACATGGTTTGAATGTGCCATTTAAATAATATACATTTACGACAATCATTTCTATTATTAAAGTCTGGTAATACCTGTATATTTATGCTTATGTAAGCTCAGTAAAGTCAGCGCTTCGTGGTGGTGCCGTTTCCAGAGCGTTTTATGAAGTTTTGAGGCCATTTTTATTGAGGAATTTTCCACCAATCTTTCAGCACAGCTCTGCTGAAGTTGCTTTCAAGAAGGAGGAGTTAGCTTCAGGAAAGGGCGTGGCTGAATCCTATACCACTCCCACAGCTGGTGGTTTTAGCTTATTTTGTGGTGAGTTTCAGTTAATTTCACTTATATTTCTAATGTAAATGATCTTGATTTCAATACAGTTAATTAGCTAAAACAAAAGGAAATAATGTACATGTTGGGAATAATAGGTGTAAATAACAACAACTCCGCCACCAGTAAAATCAAAACAAATTAATTCTAACACCCCTCATTATCTACTTTATTGGAAGAATTCCAGGCTGTTTGTTTAAATACAGATAATGTTGCGTCAGGAATAAAAATATCCATAAGGATCTGGCTAATCTTTCTATGAAAGTTTCTGATAATATAACTAAAATTCAAGATAATAAATCAAAAACTGCCAGTCTGCCACCTATGACAGCAAATATTTTATCAATGAGTAATCTACTATTGGATTTAGAAAATCGCAATTGACAGTATAACCTGCGCATCTTTAATTTGCCGGAAGAGGTAGAAGGCAATGACAGCTTACAATATTTAGAACAATGGTTGCCTGGTCTTTGCATTTAAAGTTCCCAGAGAAATTTTAAAGGAACAAGCCACACAGAATTGCCTCTCATTGTAATCCATGTCATGACAAACTGCATCAAATGATCTTTAAATTTTTGCGTCACCATCATTTAGTGATGATCCTGAAAGCAGCAACAGGGATCCCACCTTTAAAGGTGAATGGCAATACAATTTACATCCATCAAGACTTTTTTGTAAGGAAACTGTAAAAATACACAAAGAACTCACTGACCTTAGACCACATCTAAGATGTTCTGGAAGATTGGAATTCCATTTTCACAAACTCCAGAAAATATGGTTGTTTGAATGTTTCTCCACTAATGTCTTAGTCAGCTGGGTGCGTACTTAGCGCTGGGATTCCAGCGGGGAGCCATGTGCTCTAGAAGGGCTTCTATGTTAGGGTTTCAAATATGGACTTTTTGACCTGTCTAGTATGAGAATCTGGAAAGATGTTATCTCCATGTCATTTAATCGTCCGGAAGATCTTGGTGCTTTATTAGATCAACATTCTCCACTTTCTATGGAAACAAATGAGCCTGATTCTTAATTCCGATGCCATAATGTTTTTCCTTTTAACTTCCCTTTCTTTCTAAGCTTCACTATGAAGGCATTGTCTGGGCAGGTTATTCTTGCTTATTCATGTGTATGATTCAGCAATATTATTTATGTTTCTACAGTGTCTTATTTATGTCTGTCCTTGTCATTCCTTTGACAACTGTCATTTATTTTAGAGCTACATGTTATTCTCGTTTTTTTTTAATATGGATATGGTTAATAACATTTAAAAAATGTCTTTTTATGTTAAATATTAAAGACATCCTGTTAAGCGTATTCAAGTTTTGAATTACTTAGCAAGACATAAAGCAGACATTTGTTTGCTCCATGTGGCACATATTGATGATACAGTTTTAACTTACATTAAGAAAAAGTGGGTTGGTAATGTTATTTTATCTTCTGCAGTTAACAAATAAAATTGTGTTATTCTTTATGCAAAAAGATTACGTCTCTAAATAATGAACACATTTTCTGATGCAGATAGTTGTTATATTGTAATCAAAATTCAAATTGATAATACAGTTCTTCACTTGATTATTGGATATGGCACGACAAGCGATGACCCTAAATTTTGGTCCCTCTTTACCAGAGAGGCGCTCAAATTAGGTAATGTTCCACTTATCCTTGGAGGTGACTTTAGTCTCATGTGTGATCCTTTATTGGATAGAACATCGCAAACTAAATAGCGTCCACCCAAAGCTTTTTTTTTCACTTGAAAATATTTTTTTAACTACTAAGTCAGTAGATATTTGGCTTTTATACCACCCAACAGAAAAATATTCAAAAATCTTCTCTAATCCTCATAATTCATATTCATGAATAGATTATTTATTAGTTTCCTGTTAATTAATTCATTCAATTTCCGCTCCGCTTATCCATAATATAGACATTTCTGATCATGCACTCATTTCAGGTATTCTACAATTTAGCACAACTCAACATGCTCAATGCAGATGGCATATGAATAGACGTATTGTCCTTAATGAAAATAATAAACTGAAACTTTTGTCGGCATTATTCTTTTTATCTTAATCCAGAAGGCTCTACTCCTATTGTAACTCGTTGGGATGCATTTAAGGCATATATTATAGGGGTAAACTTATCTCTTATGGCACATAAAACAAATCATTTCACTCTAAAATTAAAGATTTGGACAAGCAGATTGCAAAATTTAAATGACTTTTTATGACATTCAACGATCTCAAATATAAAATACAATTGCAACAACTTTTATATGAATTAAAGTCAATGTTACGTAAAAGTGCAGGCATACACATTTTCAATAATAAGGCCACTTTTGTGTGCTAATAGATCTGGTAGACTTTTGATAAATTATCTTCGTATTCAAAAAGATAAAACTCTAATTAATGCAATCCATGGTTTGAATGGTAACATTGCATTCTCTCACAAAGACATAGTAAATGATTTTTTAAGTTATTACTCATTCTTATGCAATAATCCTCCATCTGGTGATTTTCACATATTGATAGTTTTGGATTACCAAAAATATCCCAATCAATTAAAGATTAATTAAAATTGCTGATTTATGTGGAAGAAGTTGAATGGGCTATTAAGTCTCTTAAATTGTATAAATCTACTCATCCAGTTGGCATTCAAGCTACATTTTAGAGGTAACTTTATTTGCACCTCATTTGTTTACACGTTTTACTCCTTTTAGTACCTCAGATCAACATCTAGGGATCTTACTGAAGCGTTGATTATAGTTCTTCGGAAACCTAACAAAGGTTCATTGCTTGATTTGCAAAAAAAAATAAGTGCCAGCGCCCCCCTCGGGAGGCCACTGAAGCGTGCACCACACATTGCCCCTGCCAGCACTCTCAATGACAGTACCAACACAACTGCTAGCCATTACACTCTTACAAGTATGGCCATTCTGACAAGTCCAGACTCACATAGCTATAATGAATGGCTTGGGTGGCAGGTAATAGTCATTTTAAGGTAGATTGAATTAACAAACAACTGCTTTTGTGCTTGTCTCTAAATTATGCAAACAGAGCCACTGTGTATTGGACTGACATAAGTGCTCGTGTTGGCAATTAAGTGCCAATGCTAAGCACTGGAAACCAGCTGCTGAAATTAAACAGGGCACAAGTCCCATTATGACAAAGAAAAACCTTTAATGGACTAGCTTCTTTTGTATATTCTTAGGACACCTGAGACTTCAGATTGCTTCCCCACGTGAAATTTGATTTTATCACCTGTCTTTGGGATCTATCTGTGAAATGCACACTCTGCATAAAACCTTTTCCATGACTGGTACCACATACCAGGCTGCTAGCAAAGAGTGCACAGTATCACAACACCTCTATATTCAGATGCAAGAGAGCCAGGACCATTGGGGGGAAGTGTACAGCACCTGCAGTTCTACAGCTTCGGAGACAGCCACCCTGCTGCACACACAGAAGCTACATTCCCCTTGAATAGGGGTTTAGAAAATAGGTGTGTTAATGGGGGTGAGAAGTACCTCTTTTGACATGGTTAGCCTCCACTTTTTGCCTGATATTTGATGTGGTTTTGATTGTAATAATCAGGATCCCGGCCAACCAGGCCAACTGTGCCAGTGCATCTTCCCTAAAAACATATCCGCAATTGGTACTTCTGCCTCCTGTAAGTCCATAGTAAGTGGTGTCCTGGGTACCTAAAGCATGGAAGATGAAGAGGGTGCCCTGAGACTCCCTCACTAGGCCCCCCTCAGTAGGACCATGCCACTGCCCCTGCAGCTTGCAGGCCCCTGTGAGGTGAAAAACAACAAAATCGACATGGCACCCTGCCTGGATGCAGTGCCAGCCTGCACTGCCTGAAGGAATAGATTAGGTACCCCTCTAGCAAGACTTACAGCCTCAAGGCAGGGTGCACTATACCACATGTGAGGGCCTATCTGCATGAGTAGATAGGTCCCTACAATGCAAGTCAATTCTAAAATATTATAAGTACTAGGGAAGCCATAAGAAGTACATGGGCTGGAAACTCAACAACTCGAGTTCCCCAGCACCATAAGAGCTTCATTGAAACTAGGGGTGTTTGGTACCAAACAACGTATTGTATTAAATCCATTCTGAGGCCAGTGTGAGATTTATTAAATCATGCACTCATTGGGCACCTCAGAGGTGACCCCTGAACACCTACCGACCCTGTTATGGTCACTGACTGGCTTTAAGCAGCCTGCCACACACAGACATGTTTCTGGACCCCTGGATGTAAATCCTCTGCTCTCTGGGACCAGAAACAATGCACATCTTGGGCAGAGGTATCCATGGGCGTCCACAGAAATTTTTCCAGGGGGGGGGGGGGGGCAAAATGTTAACGTCATCACCATCCTCCGACATGATGTGTGCCAGGTAGGATACAAGAAACACTGGGGTGCAGGAGGAGCCATGGGGGGCAGGAAGCAGGCCGCATATGATCTCATACACCATAGGCTTCTTGTGCCACAGCCATCTCTTTCTTTTGTGGCACCCCAAAATCCATACCTGCCCAGGTCCCTATAATATCCTTTTAGCACCCCAAAGCCCATACCCACCCTAAACACAAAAATTACCCGACCCCCCCAAAACTCATACCCTCCCTGAACCCTAAAATTACGCCCCTGGCATCCCAAACCCATACCCAACCTGAACCCTAAAACTACCCCTGCCCCCCCAAACTCATAACCGCCCTGAACCCTAAAATTACCTTCCTGGCACCCATAACCCATACCCACCCTGACCCCTAAAATTGTCCCCCTGGCACCCCAAAGCCCATACCCACCCTGAACCCTAAAATTACCCCCTTGGCACCCCATAACCCATTCACGCCTTGACCCCTAAAATTGTCCCCCTGGTACCCCGAAACCCATACCCGCCCTGAACCCTAAAATGTCTCCCCTTGAACCCCAAAACCCGTACACGTCCTGAACCCTAAAATTATCCCCCTGGCACCCCAAAAGCTGAACACTACATTCTGATTGAGTATTGCGCTATCTCCCTGCTCAGGGAGGATCTGCTGGTCTGGATCGGCTCGCCCTGGTCTGGTTCTGCTCGCCCTTCTCTGGAGCTGTTCTGCCTGCCCTGTCCCTCTTCCGGACCCACCGAGCCTGCCTCTGGGCACACTGCCTGGACCTACTCTGTCTGGCCTGGTTCTTTCTCCTTTGGACCCGCTGTCTTCACTGGCGGAGTTAGGACACATGTCTCTGAAGTTGCTCTCCCTCACCCAGACCCCCCACTCCCCCTCCACTTGCTCTCTCATCTTCTTTCTTCCTTACTTCTCGGTCTCTCTTTCCCCACTGCTTCTCTCCCCCTCTTCATTCACTCTCACCCCCACCGTATCCGTCTCCCCGACCCCACCAAGTCTTCCTCTGTCTCCCCTCTCTCTACCGCCTCCTCATGTCGGTGATAGGGAGCCTGTGGCCCTCTCTGAAAATGCGAGCTGGAGGTGACGTTAAATGTGAAAGCACCAAGGTGTGAACCTAGAGAAGAGGCGGGGAAGGAGTGGGCGGCAGGTAGAGGGTCAAAGGGGGCACAGGCTCTCATAGAGGTGATAAGGGGTGGGGAGCAGGCGGAGGACAAAAACAACACCAGAGCAAGAGGCAGGCGCTCCGCGGGGAGCCTGGTGTAAACTGAAGAAACGTACACTACTTAGCACTATAAAGCAGCCGAAGGGCGCCTATCACTAGATCCAAGAACCTGACCCATCGGGACAAACAGCAGCCACAGGAGAAACCAGAGGTGACATGAAAACAACAAAGGACAGAGTGACAGATGACTGCCGTCGAAACCTGGAAATACAACTTACACCTTTACACCTTTAACAACAGAAAATTACTGATGCAAGCACCACACGCCAGAACACTCTAAATATATAAATCTCCCATCTTTACTTCGGGAACTGGACCAGAACCTGTGCTATCCTGGAAATCTTCTTCTACTGAGGTTTGGAGTGTTAGTTACAACTTGTGGCGCCCCCTGCCTAGAAGGTCTATGTATGCGAAGGATCTCGGAAAAAGGGTCCTCAATTATGCAAATCTCAAAACCACTACATTTAGACCCTACATTCTTCTAAGCACCCACTGGCTATTTAGTTGGCTGCCTGTGCCAAATGTATGCAAAAATTAAAACACGTGTTATGGCCATTTACAACCCTTTACTGTGATTAAGAACATCTGTGAACAGATGGACAGAAAAAGAGATTCAGCCCAAAGTTGAAAAAGGATGGAAGGATGGCCTTTTTTGTCGCGTTACACAGTACCTAATTATGGATTCTCGACCTTTTGTACTGTATTTTTGGTAATTAGGGAAGGGGATGATACATAAAAATGAAACTGATGTTTCGACGACCTTTTTTTACTTTAACTTCACAAATTACATTTCCCTCTTGTACTGGTGTTACTTAACTTGGTTACCTTTATCAAGCTCAAGCAGTCTTGGAGCATGTGTTGCAATTCTAAAATTAGGTCACAGTGGAAGTTCGAACTGCTTGGTCATCGCTGCCCCACTAACCCCTTGTTTCAGACATAACCAGATAGTCACTTAGTGCAGGTGAATGAATGAATGAATGAATACTTTCTTTTATAGCGCATGGCTACTCTTGAGCATCCCAGCGCTGTAAGACAAAGGAAAGTAAAGACACTATTGGAAAAGGTGCGTCTTTAAGCGCTTCCTGAAAGCAAGGTGGTTTGACTCATGCCTAATGGCATCTGGGAGTGCGTTCCATTCTTTAGCTGCATGCACCGAGAGTCGACGGCCACCCATCCGGGCCAGCTTCATCCTGGGAACTACCAGCAAATTCCGCTGGTTGGATCTCAGAGATCTCACTGATTGGTGGCGACGAAAAAGGGGATCCAGGATAGGCGGGCCAGCCCCATGGATGGATTTATGCGCCATGCACATGGTCTTAAAAGTTATCCTTCCCTTGATGGATAGCCAGTGCAGGGATTGAAGTGCGGCTTTTGCTGAACATCTTTTAGGGACTTTCATGAGTAGTCGAGCAGCACAATTCTGTACCGATTGCAGAATTTTTATGGTGCCGACCGGGGCCCCCATGTAGACGGCATTTGCATAATCCAGCCGTGACATAATCAATGACTGGACTAGCAATCTTCTGGCTTCGAAGGGCAGAAGGTCTAGCACTTTTTTTAAGGTGAGGAATGCAGACATCTTTTTGGCAGGATGCTACGGAAATATCTTCCCAAGTGTACTCAGGAGCACCTGCAACTCTCAGTTTGTGTTATGTTTTCATACTCATTTCTGTGTCATTGCATGACTCTCCGAGTTTTACTGTTTTCTCTCTCTGACCGTCTCATTTTCACCACAGCGCGGGCTCAGACTCTAGTGCACAGGTTGTGAGACCCTTAAGTGTGTATGAGGCACTGCCCTAGTTTTGGGGCCCGCCAGTTGTGAGAGGTAGCTGCAAAAAGTGGCTCTGCCATCGGCAGCCAAGTGCTCTCCTCACTTTGTCTGTCTACGGTCCTCACAGAGGTCTGAACTCCCTGAGGCTACGTTCACCACACAAGCGCAGCCACAGCATCTTAATCTAGAGCACACGGGTATGGCAGGCCCAGCCTTACTCCACCAACCACACTCTACCCTGGGAGTAGAATATGAGGCACTCAGCAGGGATACCCTAACAGCAGGGCCACTGTAATTATGAGGCAGGGAGGGTCACATAAAGCGGAATGGTTGAGTGAATTATACGTCAAGAAAAAGCTAATTATGTGGCACATTTTGCGATAGTATAACTTCATTTTGTCATTTTTAAACTTGTTAACACTGTTTGGGCACTAGTTGCACCTCATTAGTATTAGTTAAACACCCAAATATAGCATCAAACTACAGAATGTTGGTCAGTCAACCTTTGCAAAGGAGTTTCAACTGCCCAGCAACATGTGTTGCTGCGTTTTTACTAACTTTTTAACCTTTTGAGCTAAAAACAATTTTTTTCTTAAACTCAGCAGATTATGCGGCATATATTGGATTATGCAACAAATGCAGCGAATATACAATTTATGCCAAAATTGCCGCACAATTGCATAATTCCAGTGCCCTGCCTATCAGTCACATGGATGTAAACTTTCCGCTGTTTGGCTATCTATACCATTGGGCGGAAGAAAATAGTTTTTAAAGAATACATCCCTGAGTTGCATGAGAAATCTGTAATGTTGCGGCAATGCGGGCAAGTGCCCTGAACGAGTTGCTCTAACCCTCAATGAGTAAGACTCGGAAGGGCTGTATGATAGTTTCTACTCATGGATACAACTTACATATGCCTGCATCCTCCCTGCTCTGGACTACAGTGGTGACTACACATGGACTCAGCCCCTCTCCTCTTAGCATTCACGCTTCCTAACCCATCTGGATATCCCCCTCTGTACTGACGTATGTCTAACACTTCATTTCCATTCGTTTTCTGTTTGTGTTATCTTCCTTGATAAATGCAACTTATTAAATCAATAATCCTCCATTGATGACCACCATTTTATGTCAGAGTGGTGCCTATGTCAAAATATACTCTTTTATTCAAATGTGACTATTCTTTCTGCTTAGTAATGTACTTAACAGCAACTGATCTAGGCAGTCCATCACTATAATCCAATAATTATTCGAAAAGACTTTGCCTCAACCTTGTTCTTGTGTCAGAGCGCGCTATAAAGTCCAAGGTCTCCTGGCGCTTATGACTAAATTATAAGATGTAGGGCGGGGTGGGGGCAGAGGGTACTCTGAAGGATCTAGAAAAGAACAGAGTCTCCAGGTGTTGTCTAGATGTGACGTGCGATGAGATGCACAGGAGTTCACCTAGAAGAGAGTGCCAAAGAGACGGTGCAGTAAAATGAAGGCCGCGTCTTGTCCTACTGAGCCCTGGGATGCAGAGGAGCTTCAGACTAGAACAGTGAGTGGGAGCTGGATAGGTACAGTGGCTGGAACACCATGTGCAATGCATAGTGGCATGGGCATCCGCAGGTGGCAGAGCCAGCTTTAGCTCTTGTGGCACCCAATGCGACAATGTTAGCTGGCGCCCCCAATTACCACCTCCACCACGGATTCTCTCACTAGCACTCTTTAACAGTGACCAGTCTCCATAACCACTCTCTCTCAGATGCATTGAATTAGTTATATAGCTACTCATACCATTAAAGTATGTCTGAGCACATTGCATCACACACACATTACACTGACAATCAATCATACTTGCGTAAATCAGTGTATAGGAAATGTCACATAAGCCAAAGGACTAAAAGTGTAGGAGTCACACGTCAACCATACTGGTAGGCAGTATAGTTTAGGAGTGCTTGGTGTGGAGAAGGACAAACTCAGAGTCGAAAAAGAAACAGCATAGTTGGGAGTTTTCTTTAATAATAAGAATCAATTTCTACCCAAATTAACCCTTTTTGCAACATGAATCAATGTTCTATACTTAGCAGAGTGTATGTACTTCTATGATGAAAGTTAATACCTCACTCTTCTATATTAGGAGTTTAAGTTATAAATTGAAAGTAACAAAAGGATGGCTCTTTTAAAAGCAGTAACCTGATGATTTATTTACATTAAATGCACTCTGTAATCTACTTGGTACACATTCTTTGCAGTTGGCATATTAACCCTCTGTACTACCTTCACATAAGTCAAAAACCTCAACTACACAAAACTCTGATCTCTGGCCAGGAAGAACATTAATCACAGGATTTATCTTGACATTTCGGGCAGCAGGTGCTTTTAAAATCATAATTAAGTTGTAAACACGGCGCCCCAAGGAAGCCAGCACCAGGTGCGATGGCACCGGTCATACCGCCCCGGAGCAGGCCCTGGAGGGGAGGGCAAGGAGGGGTGCTCCAGGTGGGCAAGCTCCCCTCCTTGCCCCCCCCCGCGGATGCCCATGGAGGTATCACACCTCTTCCCCCAGGATGAGCACAGTGCTTGAAAGGAAAGCTTGAAAGTCCTGCTGCCTTTGTAATGCGGCCCCGGAGCCTTTGCTGCTAGCGAGCTGGATAGGTACAGTAGCTGGAGCACCATGTGCAATGCATAGTGGCATGGGCATCCGCAGGGGGCAGAGCCGGCTTTAGCGCTGGTGGCACCCAATGCGACACTGTTAGTTGACGCCCCCAATTACCACCTCCACCACGGATTTTCTCACTAGCACACTTTAACAGTGACCAAGTCTCCATAACCACTCTCTCTCAGATGCATTGAATTCGTTATATAGCTACTCATACCAATAAAGTATGTCCGAGCACATTGCATCACACACACATTACAATGACAATCAATCATACTTGTGTAAATCAGTGTATAGGAAATGTTACATAAGCCAAAGGACTAAAAGTGTAGGAGTCACATATCATCCATGGTTTAGGAGTGCTTGGTGTGGAGAAGGACAAACTCAGAGTCGAAAAAGAAACAGCATAGTTGGGAGTTTTCTTTAATAATAAGAATCCATTTCTACCAAAATTAACCCTTTTTGCAACATGAATCAATGTTCTATACTTAGCAGAGTGTATGCACTTCTATGATGAAAGTTAATACCTCACTCTTCTATATTAGGACTTCAAGTTATAAATTGAAAGTAACAAAAGGATGGCTCTTTTAAAAGCAGTAAGCTGATGATCTATTTACATTAAATGCACTCTGTAATCTACTTGGTACTCGTTCTTTGCAGAAGGCATATTAACCCTCTGTACTACCTTCACATAAGTCAAAAACCTCAACTACACAAAACTCTGATCTCTGGCCAGGAAGAACATTAATCACAGGATTTATCTTGACATTTCGGGCAGCAGGTGCTTTTAAAATCATAATTAAGTTTTAAACACGGCGCCCCAAGGAAGCCAGCACCCGGTGCGATGGCACTGGTCGTACCACCCTGGAGCAGGCCCTGGACGGGGGGCAAGGAGGGCCGCTCCAGGGGGGGCAAGCTCTCCTCCTTGCCCCCCCTGCGGACGCCCATGGAGGTATCACACCTCTTCCCCCAGGATGAGCACAGTGCTCGAAAGGAAAGCTTCAAAGTCTTGCTGCCTTTGTAATACGGCCCCCGGAGCTTCTGCTGCTAGCAGCAGATGGCAGCCCCAGTTTAACACGCTCACTTAGGCCAGGAAAACTTAGAAAAACTAGGAGGTGTGCCCACATTTACCATCTCCACCCCTCAGGTGGAGGAGGAGAAGTTAAGCACACTTTTCAGTCCCATCTGTCTTGAATATGAGGGGACTCTTCCAATCAGAGCTAAGACTATGCCCCCTCCCACACAAGGGTAGCATAATAGAGGGTGTAGTCACCCCAGGTGAGGTGCCCATTGGCCCGACCTATTACTCCCTTAAATCACCCCCTAAATCTAGTATTTAGGAGGCTCCTTAGACCTTGAAGCTAGTTGCCTGTAACCTAAGAAGGGCTTGGAAGATGCTGTGCAGCGAAGCCTGAAGATGGCTACTGACTTGGTCCCAGCCCTACTAGCCTGTCTCCAGCTTCAAAGACCCTGCAAGAAGACACTAGTCCCGCAGCCAGAAACTTCCAGAAACCTGGGGAAAAGTGCCTGAACTTTAACAGAGACCAGAAACCCTGAGCGCAGAAGTTCTGTACCCAAGAAACCAACACAAATCACTTTGATCCCTTCTGGATCCGCGAGTCTTGTCCACTCTGCACCCGACACCTCTGGGCCGTGTCCAGGTGGCCCACCGATCCACAACAGGTTCCCTAGCAATCATGACCTCAAGTCCAGTGTTGGTTGACAACTCCTGGACTCCACGTCGATGCCTGCAGCCTTAAGCCAGAGGCTCCCCCTGACCGCAAAAGGCTCCGGTAAGGAGATTCCAACGTCTAAAGGCACCCCTGCACCTGAAGCATCTGGGCCTGGGTGAGCTGAACCAATGGTGCCCCTACGATCCTAATGTAGTGAAAAATGATCTTTTCATTGTAGGGGTGCATTATAATCACGAGAATATAATCTTTGTCGTATTAACCTGGGACAGTAGAACGTGAACTGTAATAACGTGAATTGTGGTGTATTAGTGATATTTGCATATAATTGTAAAGAAATTAGCGTTGAATTAATATGTGTTTAGTTGAAAACACTGATGTGTAGAAATTGTGTATGCTGCTGACAAATATTCCATATTTGATGTGCCTATGTAACATGGTGATGTAGAAGTGCTCAGAAAAAGTGTTCATTTATATGTAATTTCATAAGGCCTGTGTGCTATTATGTTGGCCGAATTCTGTAGGCCTAAAATGCATTTTCCCTGACAGCTCTCGCATTAGATGTATTCATTGAATTTCATGTGCATGTTGGATTTGTTCTTTCTCCTGTTTCTATTGCAGGTGGAAATCATCCTTGTTAGCTAGAATGTTTTTGTTTTAGGAGTTAGGCTTAGGGAGAAGAGGACACATTGAGCGCTGATGCTGATGATGGAGAACTGTTGTACTTTCTTATCAGAGCAAGCCTGGGAATCAAGGTCATCTCGCCAAAGTTTGGGAGCATTGTTGCCTAATGGAAAGTTTCTTACAAGGAGGTGGCCTGAGTGGATGGCGTGATTTTACAGGATCATGGTATACTACCTGTGGTATTTATGTATCGCAACTAGGTAAAGTGTCCGGTGGACTTCTGCCTTGCCTTGAGAGAGAGAGCATCTTAGAACAAGCTCTGTAGCTTTATACTACTAGACCCAACTGATGTGAAGAGACATCTTGGGAAGACTTCACAAGCTGACACCTTAACTGATCTTGCCTTGAGAAAATGCTATGTAGGGATGTCACATTTGTGCTAGTGTAGGGACAGCTCAATGCTTTATACCCGCAAACTTCGGATGAAGGGGAATTTACATGTTTGCTCAATAATCTTTTGTATCCGGATTCTCAAACTAATCATCTTGTGCATTTGCACCGCCTTAATTCAATCCGTAGGTTTGGCTTTGTATTAGTTCCAATGTATTTCTACACCCTTACTTTGATGTGCCTGTATGTCTGTCCAGTCATTGGCTTTGTAATAAATCCGCTAAATTTAATTGGGAGTCTGTGATTCTTAAGAGTCATAATAAATTGGAACTGAAATGATTGATCTCAAACTATTTCTTTCCCCCCTACACTTTCATGCTGATAAAAACTCCCATTGACCTGAAGTTCCAGAACAGATCTACAATGTGGAACCCAGCTCCTTCAATCCATTTCATCTCTACTTGCCCCTGCTGTTGCTGGTCTTCCTTCTGCAGCCTCCGGTTTGACGCCTGAAGCCGTAGAAATTTTGAAAAAGAACTAACAGTAAATTGGGCTCTATGCTTGTTGCATCCTCCTTTGAAATCTACGGCAGCAGCTGCCAACTTTGCAGCTTGTGTCTTTCAGACTCACAGCACTATTAATACCAAATTATACCATCACAACCTCAATATCGCTCAAAAGATTGTTCTCAAAAAGATGGTGTAATCAACAAAAAAGAGATGTTCAGAGGAAAAGAAGCAGGGAAAGAAGGACAGCAGAAGTAGGAATGGTGGGAAAGAGTGATAGGAGTGAAAGTAAGAAAAAGGGAGGAATAGAAAAGACGTTCAGAGTTGAGATGACTAGGGAGAGCTCAAAAGAGGGCTTGAGAAAACGGATTTTGAGAGAAGAAGCCGGTGAGTGGGAACATGAGCAGGGAAGGCGGTATACGATTAAACATGTTTTGTAAAATGCACTGGTTTCACCATTGTTTTAAAAAAAATCATTGATGGTGACAATCCCCCAAACTGCCCTTGTGGTAGGTGTGCTTACTTGTTGCTCTTGCTTGATCCAGGCACGCTGGTAATAATAGTTTCCAGGGCAGCTGTTAGTTTCCACTACAGCCCTGGAGAAAATCTCTGGGGAAGGGCATGATAAATGAGACGAAATGCTGATATAAAACGGTGTGACTGTTAATTTTTGTATTATTTTTTTTTAGTGTAAGCATATGAAACAGAAATAAAAAGGAAAAAACAAACTTTGCTATCACCTAAACGTGGCTGCCAAATGCTTGCAATAACATTTTTTTAAAAAACACTGATACAGGTGTTCAAATCCCAGGTGGTGATTTATAACAAACTTTAAAAAGGAGTGCAGGCAAAATAAATAGCTGATATTTAATGTTTATATAATAATAAATAGAATTTAAAAAAGAAAAACACTTTGAGCCAGCTGTGGAACTGAAAGCAAATTAACTATTTTTAGGCAGATGCCAATAATGTTCATGGAGTTTCTGCAGAAACTCAATTTGAATGGAACCGGTGGGTTAAAAGATCTGATCCATTGCTCCACGCTGTTGTGAGTGGAAGCAAAATCATAAAATGTGACAATTGCCTAGGCGAATAGAGTAAATCCTGCCCTCCAAAATACCTTCTAAGTATGTATATTATGCAGGATATTTGGGGGAAAACAAGCTTTCTAAAATGCTACATAACATTTTTTAGAAGCTCGATGTAAAATGCCCTGGGCGGGACTGGTTACCCGTCACCTCACCATAAACACATTAACACAGCTGTTTCCTATGCACCTTTGAAAAGGCTGCAGCTCCTTTGTGCGCAGCAGCTGCACTGTCTCTAAAGCGAGAGAACTGCCCGTAGACAGGTGTCAAGTAACACACGGCGGCATTTTACTAGGGCAGCCTTGCTGGTTTGCACACCAGATGACAACGACTGGAGCCCTGCTTGTAGAATCAGGGAGTCTACCGACCGACACACCAAGCCTGTTGCTGCTGGCGGGTATCATGGCCAGGGGCGGGGCCTGCATGGAGCTCCTCCCCCAGGGGCGTGGGGGCTGCCGGCGGCCAATGGGATCGCGCTGAGGGAGGATGACTGAGGCCGGCTCTGGCAGCAGCGTGCGAAGGGAGAGAGACGTGGTGGCTGACTGACTGCAGAGGAACTGGCTGGACCAGGAGAGGGGACGGAGCTCCGGTAAGTGTCGGAGAGGAGGGGAGGACTGCTGCTGGGCTGGAAGGCGGGTGGTGCCGAGCGGGCTGTGTGTCCATCCCGCTCCGCTGTCCCGGTGACCACTGGCACCAAGAGGTGCTGAGAATACTACAGACCGTTAAGAGGAGCCCGGGCGGGCACGGGGGTCTCACATTTTAGAGGAAGAATCCGATCTTTATTAAGAAAAAAATCTAAAGTATTATTCTAGCTTGCCTAGAATCTTGGCCACTCAATTCAAGCAGCCGCCCCATGTAATGCCCCTTTCCTGGGTCAGGTCCTCCCTTTGGGGTTCCCTTTGCAGTCTGGGCAGATGTACCGCCGGGGCAGCAGTGTGTCTCATGGGTGTGTGCGTCTCGCCATTCGCACTGTGTTGTCTTTGGACACACGTCTACCGTAAGAGCGAAGTGAACTACCTATTAAATTAGTGTGGGATTATGTCCATTTACCAGCTGTGTTGGGGATATTGGTTTTCATGTAGACTGACCGTTAAGGCGAGCTCCCCTCTTCTTTGAGCCCTGCGTGACCCAGCAGTGATTTCTCTTAAGCAGAGTGGCAGGAGTAGAGGCCCTCGTTTGAGCAGTATTCTAGCGCCCACACCCAGTCGCCCTAGCACCATTCAGTGGGGCTGAGCAATCAAAAAAGTGGATCAGTCTATTAAAGTGTGGCGCGTCTCTCTCTCGTCTCGTCAGTACTCCCTCCGTGGGCTTCATGTATTTCTCAGCCGCCCTCCTCCGAGCACACGGATTACCACTCACTACTGTGCAGGCAGCAGCCCTGTGATGGTTGGAAGGCAGTTAGTCTGTCTGTCTGTGCAGGCAGAAGTCGTGTTGTCCCGTGGAATGAAGCGCCTCTTTTACCATGGCCGCGCCGTGAGGTGAATAGTAAAATGATGTTGTTCAGGTACCTTCTACCCAGCAGACGGCGTTCACTAGAGGTGTGCTGGGAAAGGGCGGGGTGTCTCCTGTAGGTGTGGCTGTCAATTAGACGAACCCTTAAAGGGTGTGTGTGTGTAAAATGAAGGAACTAGGAGTGTGCCCCAGGGGTTATGTGGCGTGAAAGAAATAGGCGCATTAATTTGTGTGTTCATGGGAGGTGAACAAATCGGGCGTGTCCTCTGAAGGGCGTGGTGGCATGATCAGGCGTAACCCCAGGAGTGCAGTGCAGATACCAGTCAGTTGTGCTGTCAATGATCCAGTGATCATATTTGTATATTAAACAGTAGTTGGAAGACTGGTGGTGCCCCAATGGTTCTTGTGTTTGTCATTAGATAGGGTAAGCCTCTTGAGTGTGGGATCAGAAATCTACAAATGCCCCTGGCTGGTCCTATGCCAGTGGACCGAAAGCATCCATTATTGATCAGGTTGTAAGTTTGAGAAAGCCAGGCATTCCCTCAGATTCCATTTTTTTCCTGTGTTGTGACTTTTGTTTGCTTTCATTGGCCTTTTGTATAGGGAATGGTGAATATGCACACACACGCACTTGCTCGACACATCATTGAGTGACAATATAGACCCCTATAAGCAGGAGAGATAATTGCTAGAATGTGTGCCAAAGTCCCAGTTGATTAACCAGTCTTATTACTACCAATTGTTTCCCCAGGTACATTATGTGGTTCTCTGTAACCATTGTTTATTAAAGTAATTTTGCGTGGTCGGAGAGATCAGCAATCGTACCCCCTTGGCTTCCTGTTCAGTTTTGCTTGCATGTTTATTTTTATCAGTACCCTTTTTTATACATGTCTTACCATTTTGTTTTGAAGTTTTAGATAGGGTCATTAGTAGACCCACTACATGCATTAAATGCTGCCCTAAAAGACTTTTAGGGAATTGTCTGATAAAGTGCAGCCTAGGAAGAGGGGCGAGGCGTTAGAAATGTACTTGCCATAACATAATGCATACTTTCTTGCTTTTCATCTTCCTTAGTTCATGTCAGATTTGTGTACATATGAATCATACAACAGCGGTGATGCACTTAATGTTCTGATAGTAAACCTAATATACCATCGAATCAAAGTTGGTGTGCGCCCTCTGCTGTGGTTCCACCCTACCACCCATTCACATTTGAAACAACAAATCTAGGACAGGAAGTCTTGGACAGAGTGCGCACTCTGTCTAAGACCTACTGTCCTAGATTTGTAGTTTCAAGTAAGATTTGTGTACATGCCATGTTAAACCGCTTTTTAGACCCTTCAAGCATAGAAAGGGCTCTGTATACCCTGGAGCACACTATTTCATGTTTCTATTGCACCAATTTAGTTTGCATATTGTGGAAGAACTCCGAGAACCGCAGTATGATACAGCTGCAAATATGGTGCATTTTTTGTATTTGTATATCGTCAATTGCTGTAAGAGGTACAGGTGCTGTTAGTTCACTTGTTCTTTCATGGTAATATGACTTGGATTATAAGAAGATATGTCATTTTCAGTTTTTGGGAACTCATCGAATTGCAAATACCTGTTATGAAGTAAAGTCTGTTTAGACCAGGAAAGCAGGCAACCCTTATTCACCTATATTGCTTTTCTTCTGAAAATAGTGACTTTAATAACGTTTTTACAGAAGTGTGTGTGGTTTCTTTGAAACCGAGGTGTGCTCTGATTTTCAAGGAGTCCCTGAAAAAATATATCCAAAAACATCCTTCCTCTGAACAAGTCCGTGCCTGGTGCAGGAGGCAGAATGCCTGACTCACTGGAGGAGTAACCTCACATGTTCATTTATCTCGCCAGTAGTTTCAGAAGCCGCAGCCATGGCGGGAGAGCGCGAGACTGTGCAGGGAGTTCAGTTTCAGGAAATGCACTCCATGTGCTTCCCCCACAGCCCAAGCCAGAATTGCATCAGCAGTGTTTAGTTTGGACGCCGTCTCCCCGTGTACATGTGACTTTGTGCTTTCAACTTGTAAATCTACTAACCTTGTCTTCCCCACCACAATATACACACTCGAAGAATGTTTAGAAGTGTATAGTGGGGTATATGGCATGTCCTGTACCCCCTGCATGACAAAATCTCAAAAGGAAGGAATGCTGATCAGACAGATTGCTTCTTTTCCCGGCATATTTATCCATGTACATAGTTTCGTTTGTGATCTGTTTTGTAGGGGATCTGGGTCTTCAGAACGAGACCAGGCCGGACATTTTATGCACGTGGACAGAGCCTGTGTTTGAGAGTATGTGCACGTAACATTTATCAATACAGCTATATCTTTGGGATACCCACGCAAGGGGATGTAATGTCTCTCCTAGGGCCATATTTTCCTAGGGGCTCCTTCATATCAACCAATAGCTCAGCGCATGCATGGCTTCCTTTCTTGAACAATGCACGTGACTCGCTGTAGCCTTTTTGGAAAGGGTGCGTGTACCTCTCCCACCGAGGCGAAGCCTTCAAGAGGACGTGGTGAACATCTTTGCAGAGTATCTGCTCCTGGGTTGACCTCTTCACGTTGTTGATAGCCTTTATGGAACTTTGCACCACTTAAAGCTTGCAGTATTAATACATCGCATTGCCATACCGTGTGTTTTTCATACCTGTGTTTTTATTGGCGCTGAATTACAGGTGCTTACTGGTAGGCAGCTCGAAGATGCACCTTTTACTGACTGCTGGAACAAAAAGCTCCAACTGTTCAAGCACTTACTGAAGTCCTTTTTCAGTTTCAGTGGCAGATATACTTTATGTCCGAAAGATCTGTATAGACCATCCTCGTGAAAAGTAGTGAAACATTAGGGCTAGAAAAGGTGTTTACCTTAGGATGGGCTGGCTGCAGTTGGAAGAAGTGGTTTAGTTGTATTTATTTTGCCACTTCCTGCCTTGCTTGCTGCGCCAATAAACGGTTTTTATTTTGGACTGGTAGGAGCTGATTAGTTCAGATGTATGCACAGAGGCTATAGCTTGCGCCCCAGTTAGTGAACAGATTTTCTAAACTACTCGGCGTTAGCAAAGCCAGTCTGTCTCGCTATTGTGACCTATCTGCTTTGCCAACAGTTTTTAGCCGCGCTGCACAGAATCCCAGATGCTTTCCAGTGTGGCTAAAGTATATTAAAAAAAATCCCTAGATGGGGTCACCCACATCATTTTGTAAGCGTGCCCAACGCATGTTTGCACCTACAAAATGACACAGGTATTTTTTTCACTGATCCGACTTGGATCGGTAACTGAAGGTAAAAAGCATGCAAACTTTTTTTTTTTGTTTACTTTTTAAAGTGTAATAAATCCAACAAAGGGGGAGTGGAGAGAGGAAGTGGATTCGATCTCCCCAGACACAATTTATTAAACAAGAAGAATCCACAAAAGTATGGCATAGTGTGGTCACTACAATGTTGGGGAGCACACAGTGTTCTTTAAATACCCCTCACACACCAAAAAGGCCCTTGGGGTCATGCTTCATCATTGGGGTCTTCGCATCCCTCTACGGAATACGGCGTGCTGCTGACCAACGATTACGTGGGAGCACTGAATTTTAAACTATGTGTGGAGGTATTGGATGGTAAGTGAGTGGTGGTATCAGAAGTGAACAAATGTGTGGATGTTAAAAATACCTGGAACATGAGGTCTAATACATTTTTAATGGGCCTCTGTACTGGTACTGTTAAAAGGGGTGTGGTGAAGGTATTTTGTATGGGCCCCATAGGAATGAATGGGGAGTCATTCCTTATTTGCGATTAGCAATTAGCTAATCGCAAATAAGGAACCTGTAGGAATCGCAAAAAATATTGCGATTCCTACATGAATCCCGTTTTGCGAGTCTGGAATAGCGATTCCTTATCAATCGCTATTTCAGACTCTCAAAACTTCACAATGATGAATCGGGCTGCATATGTTCTATTTGATGGAGACATATCCCAAAGAAAGGTTCAAGGGACATTTCAAAGTAGTGTTTGGCTATAACAGGTCGGGGACGAGTTCCGGTCTGGATGCCCTTTCTGTATGATTGATGATATAATCAACAGCAAAGTCTTGTTCCTCTTCCAGCTGGTATGAGAGGATATTGCTGGAAAAGATTTCCACTATGATGTTGTCCAATACTGGTGCAGTGACCAAGTGGTGAGCCTTGATGAATCTGCCGATAAGTTTTTGTAGGGCAGTGAAACATGTTGGCTATGGGTACTGGTATGCAATACTAAGCTACCAACCTTTTTAATCTATCGGCACACACCATAACTAATAATAAAATTGTAAAATTGGTGTGTTCGCTGATTTTTAATCACATTTTCTGTACCTAGGAGTGATTCCTTGGATGGTTTTGTCTTGCACCTGTTTGTTTACACACAACACTTGTGTTTTGGTTTGTTTGGACACTTTAATTTGAGGAGAGAAGGCGACCGATGATGAGAAAGGGGCAAGAATCTGGCAAACATCAGCCAAACGGCCCAAGGGTGTTCTCCCGTGAGGCGCCTTCCCCCTCACCACACAATTTTTTGTATGTTTGTTGCATTCTAAGTGTGGGAAGGTGGACTGTCTCAGCTGAGCAGCTACTGGTGGCTTTGTCGAGTTGAAAAGTGGTTTAGGACTCTCCTCTTCTGTTTTTATATCTAAAGAAACAATAATTTGTTTTTTGGATGGGTGTGGCATTTGAAGATAAACGCCTAACTCTGAATTGTAGTAGGTTTTTGCGAAAGAATTAATATGGGATATTTTCCAGCGCAGTGAGATGCCTCATTAGATGAATACTAATCCATGCCCAGGGTACAGGGATTTTTTGGATTGATATAACAGGTCGGGGACAAACCACCTTCAAAAATCTAATTCAGCTGACTCCACGGGATGTCATCATTAAGCCTATCAGTATTGGTCCCTAGACGGAACACCCAACGTTGTTCCTTCTCAAAAAAGCATTTTTCTGTGGGGAGCTGTTCAATTATGGTCCAATTGAGGTCATTCACAGTGTGTGTCTCAGGTAGAAAATGGGAAGCCATTTTGGTCGTACTCTTTTTGCACCTGACATTAGTCTTGTGTTCGCCAATTCTGATCTTAGCCGGTCCCAACGTCATACCAATATATTCAAGGCTGCACGGGCAAGTGATCATATATATGACATTTTTAATGTTGCAATTGGTGAGTTTTCTTCGTTCCCATTCACTTCCATTCCTGAATTTTAGGTGTCTACTCTTTTTCGTTAGGTGGCAGCTACTGCAATTGCCACAAGGTTGATGGCCTGGACCCATTGGACAGTAGGCTGTTCTGGTTGATTGTTGCGTGGCCGGGTATGCCAGAATGTCCTTGAGGTTCCTGCCTCTTTAGTGGGTGAACAGGGGTTTTTCTAGGTTCAGGTCGCTGCACACCAGAGTCCTCCTCCAGTGTCTGTTCACAATCTTTGAAATCTCGTTGGAGTGAGTATTGAAAGTGGTTACACAGATGGGCCTTTTTGTTTTGGTTCTTTTTGTACCCTTTCCTCCAAAAGAGCATCCCTATTGTTGTCGCATGCTCTTTTCATGGCCCTGTCTATCACTGGTGTCGGATACTTCCGGTTGTGAAGTTTGTTTCTGAGGTCCACTACTTGTGTCTTGTAATCCTTCACATCTGAGCAGTTCCGTCTGAGGCGGAGGAACTGGACGTAAGGGAGATTATCACGTAGGTGACGTGGATGGAAGCTATCGTCCCTCAGGAGACCGTTTCTTGATGTAGGTTTAAAATGGGTGGTAGTCTTTAGAAACCCTCCTTCTGGGTAAATGTTGTGGTCCAGAAACACCATCATGTCACGTGATACTGAGCTTGTGAATTTTCGAAAGGTGTTCTGTGTGTTGAGCCATTCCATAAATTGTTCAACTGATTGGTAATCACCCTCCCAGATGACCAGGACATCGTCTATGTAGCATCTCCAGGATTTTATGTTGTGTCTGTAGGGGTTACTTTGATGGAGGATTTTTTGAGCTTCCAGGTGGTGAACATAGAGGCTGGCCAAACTAGGGGCAAAAGTGCTTCCCATGCTGGTGCCGTGGCTCTGTAAGTATAGTGTTTTTTCATACTGGAAGAAGTTCCTCGTTAGTGCCAAAGTGATGCACTCCATCACTGGGTTCCTCGGGGTTTGGTATTCCCATGGTGTGGAAAACAGGACGCGGTTGAGATAGTCAAGCACTGGGAATCTCCTGCTTTTGTAAGTACGGCACAGCTGAGATAGATAACAGGAATGCAGTACACCTTTCTCAAGTAAGTAATGCATTGGTCAGCAAGTCCATGACTGTGTTTTGATCTACTCCACGTGTTGTAGGTTGCTATTAAGCACAGCAATCCCACCGTTTCGAAGGCTCATGATGCCAACCACATGAATGGCAGCAAGTATGCATTAGTTGATTATATTTTTACCTCGTCTATTAAATCCCAGACCACAACATTTAGTGAAAATCCAAATAGAGCGTGTGTTTTGTTGTGTATGTATGTCTTGTACTTGTCCACTTTTCCTTTACAGGGCACTTCACTGAAATAGGATGACATATTCTGTGGAGAAGTGTGGCTCAGGGGTTAGAGGCGGCAGACCCAGAAGCTGAGATCGGCCCTGGACCAGGGTTCAATTCCCCGCCTCGACGGGGCTTGGGCTCAATAATTCCACGGACTCGATAATTCTCTCTCCGGTGCCTACTCGACTCACGGGTTCACACTCTGCGACTCTGGGCAATAGCTTGCTTAATCTCCACAACGGCCCCTCGCGGCGGGATGCCTGGCTTTCACCTTGTGGATACCCTGCCGGGGTTATCTCACAGGGGAATACCAGGACGGGTTCCCTAAGCAAGTTCTTTGATGCCTGTGATGTGGGTAATTTGAGCTATATAAATACATGTACATTTACATATTCTGTCTAGAGCGTGCCGCCATCACTTTTTTCTAGGTCACTGTACCATCATGTTGGATATTTTCAACTAAAAACCACGTGTTTTCTTCCTGTGTGCTTTTTTTCAGGTCCTCATTGCAGGTACTTGTGAGTAAGAAAAACTCAGCAGGCACATTTTTGTCTTTCTTACCTTGATTAAACCTATTTTGTTTAATAGTTACGCCCGTTGACACCCGGACGTGAGTAAAGTGGGGATCTGTGCACCCCGTCCTGAAGAAGAATCTCCTGCTTCGAAACATGTCGACGCACACATGCGGTACTGTACATTAAAATACAAAATACCTCCACCACACCCCTTTTAACAATACCAGCAAGGAGGCCCATTAAAAATGTATTCGACCTCACGTGCCAGGTATTTTTTTTAACATCCACACATTTATTCACTTCTGACCCCACCACTCACTTACCATCCAATACCTCCACACATAGTTTAAAATTCAGTGCTCCCACGTAATCGTTGGTCAGCAGCACACCGCATTCCGTAGAGGGATGCGAAGACCCCAATGATGAAGCATGACACCAAGGGCCCTTTTGGTGTGTGAGGGGTATTTAAAGAACACTGTGTGCTCCCAGCCATTGTAGGGACCGCACTATACCATACTTTTGTGGATTCTCCTTGTTTTAATAAAATACTTTTAAAGTGAACAGGTAGAGCACAGAATCAATGGGGGGATGAAGCAATATGGAGAGAAGTGAATCGGATGCAAAAGCTACATGGGAATGCTGGGGGGAGCCAGGGGCGTAACGAAACTTGAGGGGGCCCCCCTGCAGGGTACATGGAGGGGCCCCCTCCGGACTCAATCTGAAAACTCTCTGGCCGAAGTGCGGTGATGTGGGTACCCACTATAGCTTGGGGCCCCGCACCGCTGAGGCTGCGGGGGGCCTGTGTTATGCCCCTGGTAAGGGCAATGACTACCCGCCTTTGTATTTACAACTGGTTGCGCACTGTGGTCACATGTGCCATGCAAAACACAAACGCTGCGGCCAACATAAAATTGAAGTAATGTTATACCGCAGCGAAAAGGCTATTGGGGAGCATTTTGTGTGATTTAATGCAAATGACACAACGTGTACTCTTGCAATTTGCATCTGTTATCAGGAACTTCTCACTACGTCACGCAATGCCATTTAAGCCTCTGGTGTGGTGCGTTTATGTGCAAAAATAGCTTATGAAAGTTGGTCAGTACTATTGTTTTATTAAGCGAGCACAGCACCCACTTGACTAAATCACCATGCCCCTGCACTGTCAATGTACCCCAAGCTCCCCCCAATCTCTATTTGCCCCGGGGCACTTATATTTTGCACCCCAAGAGCTCCTTATGCGGTCTAAGATTTACGGGCTATTCACAAAGTGTATGTTGTCGTCACACCAGCGTGTCTCCCCCAGGCCGGGTCCATAGATAATGGAGCATACCATTCAATGGATGCTTTCTGTTTCACAGTCCAGCGCTGATGATTTATCTATCTCGGAAGGATGAAAGTCTGAACGGATCCACCACGATTCATGGTTACACACTGTAGCCTGAAAGGAACGCTTCAATCCCCTGAGACCCCTCTTAAATTAAGGTATAGTGTGAAGTCGCTACGCAGCGCTCCCCTCGATGATAGCAGGAGGCTAACAAGGGAGAATTCCACCTTTTAGCTGTCATTGTTCTGGCATCCGGGAAGCCAAATAACAGCCTTCAGACCCATCCTACACATTTTCAATAGTATGGTGAGAAAATGTGTGGAATGGCAATTGATTTTAGAGGCATATTCAGTGCTACCAACCACCCCTTCTTCTCTGCCCCTCACTGTAATATCTGAGGCTGTGGGAGCCCCACTCCACTCAATCAGGACAAGTATTTGCAATGCAACAGGTCTCGCATCAGTTAGAGAAAGAGTTATTGGCATTATAATTACAATTGTGTTTAATGTTTTTCTTTGTAGTGTAGTGAATGTATTTGACAGACAAAGAGCTGCATGTATGTGTGGAGTAAGTATGTGGATTTATAACTTATGTTTCAGCTAGTAACGGTGGCAAGAGGAGTCGGTAGCAGTTGTATGCAGTGTTTGAGTATTGCAATGAATAGTTGCTGTGATTTAAAAGCATTTGTAGCATTAGCAAGGGTAGCAATAATGTGGAATGACAGTTGTGTTAAGAGTATCAGTTGTAGTACTGTGTAGTGGTGTAATAAGTAGTAATGTGTTTATGTATATCAGTATAAAGTGTAGTATATGTGTCTGAGCGTTATAGGCATGAGTTGCCTGTATATTAACCGGTGCAGTACAATTGTTGCGTATTTTAATATTGTTTCATTAGACATATTTTGCATGTAGCGAACAAACAATTTGTAGTAAATAGTTAGCGAATTATGTTTAGATACAGTTTTTATTGCATTTGCGTTACGTTAAAGCTGCTAAATTATTTAAGTAAAGGAATTAGCAGTAAATGCCTGATACAAAAGCAAGAATAACATTTGTAATATACGGCAAGCTATTCTATTAAAGCATACATAACATGAACAAAAACAGTGCAGTATAACAGCATAGCGAACGGCCCAGGAAAAATATATGCGTCAATCCACAACATTTTACGGGTATTTGAAACAGCAAGCAAAACTTTGCAATTGGCATATGAAAAAATAACAATTTACATGTTTGTACAAACCGTAACTATAGCTATATTTTTGGACGGGAGCTGAAAATTATTTTTGTGGGTTGACAGATTAATTCACATGTATAAAGGAGAACAGCTGCAGGCATTTAAATATAGGATTTAAAAAAACATGCAGTTTTATGGGTATTTGAAACAGCAAGCAAAACTTTGAATACTCTCCTTCTACACCAACAACTGATGCAATGCATCACTGTGGCGCACCACATAGAACATTATGGGCACAGTAGCCCTCTCTGCAACAGAACCGTACAACAGAGCATAGGAACACAACACAGCAGTAGTCAATCTAACTAAAGCAAAAGGATGTGGCGTAATGACCAGAGCAGCTTGGCGGGAAGCTGGGGAACCAGGTTAGAGTCACGGCGTTGGCTCACCATCATGTGATTCTGTGCAAATCAGTTTATCTCCCATGCCTTCTGAAAGGCAATGTGTTTTGTGTTAATGTCTACTTGTATTATTACTGGTTGTCCTGTAAAGCTCTCCTCTACTCTCGGGTTCAGTTAGCGCTATATAAAACTGCAAACAACCAGCCAGCATAGGAGCTCACTACACCGGCTGATCCAGCGCACGCAGAGCAATGAGGGCTCTGTACACTCCAGTACTGTCCGTGGGGTGGTATTTCCCACTACACACACAAGGCTAGCAGCGGTCAGTGTTCAGACACACACCGAGTTAGTATACGTCCCTTAAACCTGAGAGGTCACATATCCGAAGACACTACAACTCCCATAGAACTGGTGTGATGACTCCTAGACACACAGAGACACCGCATCTTATACAGCACTAAAAGGCCACATCACCTAGAACCTGCAACTTACAGAGCACGGGTGCGGTGACCCTTGACCCATTGAGCCTCTGCCACCCACAGCACTGAAAAATCACATTCCCGCAGCCACTGCAACACAAACCGCACTAGTATGGCCAACTTTACAAACTGAGACACCGCAGCCTACGCGCTTTGGGAAGTCACATCCTGGTGGACACAACACTCCAAACAGTCCTGGGAGTTTAAGTTCTTGTCCTCTGATACTGCACGTTGCACAGTACATGGGCGGCTACTTTTAGACACACACACACACAGACACTGTATTCCCACACAGCACTTAGGTCACAGCACCACGGACACTACTCTTCATACAGTATTGAGGCCATATGCTTGCAGACAAAGTTTCCCACACAACAGTGCGTCGGGCGGTCTCATACTGAAACAGATTGAAACCAAGAGCAAAACTGTGGCCCAGGAATGGTCATATGTTGACACAAACCTGCGGCGTGGGGGTATTTTCCTTGCTTGCACGAGTGTTTATAACACACTTAGTATGCCAGCGTTAGAGGTACTGCACTTCACGCACGTCTGGGGCTGTCCCATTGCCAAACACTCCCAGACAATGCATCCACCCCACACACGGAAGGAGGGGATGGGGGTCACATCCTCAACATGGTGAAGCCGGTCCTTCTCAGTACAGTAGTCCTTGGATGCCTCATCTCACAAGTCACACTGCAGTGCACTTTTAATTTGTGCTGCGCAATGCACATGACAAAGGCATTGGTCACAAGCCCCACCCTATGCCCCACCATAAAGACCGTGCAGTCGCGGAGACAACTGCGCGCCTCAGAGGCCCGCCCGGGGTGTGAACACTGCGCACCAACCATTTAATTAGGAAGCCGGCAGGGAGTATGCGCCGCACGCGGCACCATAGCTGCCAAGGTTCCAGATTGCGAAGTGTAACATTTTCATAATTTCAGTGTAATTAGGAGTGACATTTCCACCACTATGAGTGACACTTTCTCACGAACAAAATCAAGGAAGGAAATCAAGCCATGAAGACGAGGGAAACATAAAAATATTACAAATTACACAATTTAAGCCTTGGCTTTGCGACTTGAGTTGCCCCTTTGCACTTCCCTCGTAATGAATTATGCTGATGAGCATCACTACAGAACCTCTCTCCTACTTGGGTCTTGAACTTGGCCCCAACAAAACAGTGGTACAGTGCGTGCCTGCCTAGTGTTGCCCTGGACTGGCCGGCAGAAAAACAAAACAGATTGCCAGCCAATGGCCCCGCGCCACTCCCTGCAAAATCAATTTGGAGAGTAAAATGTCAGGACTCGGGCTTCTGTGACGCTACCCGGCCTAATAGCAAAGATGAGAGAGACCTCAACAATTTCTCAATTTAATCACGGATGACGGCCTATACCTCCTTGAACCGTGGCTAGGGCACACACTGTCTGCAGGCTGAGGCAGCAGCTCATCGAGCGCTGCTACTGAAAATGATTTGTTATAAATATTAACAGTCAGTGACACACAGGTGGCACGTGCCTCTTCTACACACCATCCTGAATGGCATGATGCGCCACACCCAGGCCACACCCAGGCCAGACTCAGAGAGGAGGCTAACTAGCCAGCTGCCAGGCAGGACACAGTGACAGGGCAGGGCAGGGGCCGCCGGGGCAGGGCAATTTAAATCAGGATTATAAGGCCCTTAGGCCCCACAGCACGGCAGCAGAACAGGTCAGTGTCACTGTCAGGACGGTGACGGCAGGGACAAACTTACTTCGGACAATCTGTCTGCCGGCGGGGCGGGGCGGGCCTGGCTGGCTTTTGTCTTCTTCTAAATCGATCTCTTCTCAGTTGTCTTGACTATGGGCGGGCCGGGCGGCTGCTTGGCCTGGCTCCTTGGGGTGGGCGGGCTATGCGCGCCCCTGGCCCCTGATGCCACACCTTGTGTTTGCGGATTGCGCATGTGTGCTGTGTGCTGACATTGACAAATGTACTCATGGAAGGGCATCATTGGTCACCTCTCCTCGCCCGCCAGTCCTACCCCAGCCCCCCCACCCGCAAATGAAAGTGAAAGAAGAATTAAGACAAGTGTGGAGTAAACAAGTGTGTGCACGCCGCGCATCCACAGTCTGTCCGTCCCCGTCCCGCCGCCTGATTAATCGATTGATTCGGCACCAGCGCCACCACCATTCCATTTATAAATTGTATTTGCATCTGAGTGGCGTGCACTGCCACTGACTGCACTGCCACACTGCCGTGTACCACCCTGCTGGCTGGCCCTGCCTCGGTCACGGTGCCGTGCCTCCCCTGCCTGCATCAGACAGACGGCCGGGCCCGGGGCGGGCCCGGGGCGCCCCCCCCCCAAAGACTGTCACACTCGAGTCGGGTGGGGTCGGGCCCGGGGGCCCCCAGCCCGCCCGCCTCGTCTTCCCTCACAGTCACAGTAGTCAAGATTAGAAGTCACTCACACACTCACTACTGACGGCCAGTCGGCCAGGGCCCCGGCGGCGAGCCGGGGCCCCCGGCGGCCGGCCGGCCCGCGCCCCGCACCATAAAAGATGAAAGTCCAGCCTGAGACTCGCAGGGGCCCCCTGGCCCGGCCCTGTCGGGGCCCCCAACGCCATGCGCCGCCACCATTTCAAACTCCGGCCGGCCCACGCTGCTCATTTTGTCACAGCCAGCCCTTAGCCTACTACTGTGTGCGCAAGCAGCATGTTACGTGAGGGGCCCCTGGGGGCCCCCCGGAGCCAGTGGCCCTCGCGTGGCCCCCCCGCAATGCGGGGGCTGCGGGGCCTTGTGTTACGCCCCTGATCGGATCCGGAGAGCTCTGGGCTTAAGTGAGCTAAGTAAAATAATAAGTGACTTTGCCTCAATCACCACGGCCTTTATTCGAACAGAACTCCCCACAGAGGGTGAAAGGGACCTCCTTGATCTCCTCCTAACCGCTGCAGCCAAGTCAGTACTAATGAACTGGAAGGACACTTCGAAAACATCTTACAGCGGTTGGCTCAACTGGATCACCTACCCAAGAGGAGCAGACTCCCTAGCGATAAGATACTTACCCTGGAAAACTACCTCCAGGAACCTATGGGAACCACTGGACAGGTGTTTGGACACTTTTGACTCACCGTAAAAAACGTGAACTTTTGAATGAACCCATCAAACAAGGAAAATGTTTCGACTGACACTGCTCGCTGA